>NW_025106635.1:5005000-10005000 GCF_013123115.1 Colletes gigas | reverse complement strand
AGTTCGATTTTTCAATACTTCGTACCCACCGTTTTTATGTTACACTTGTTCTTTAAAGTCTGCTACCTGAATTTCAATTCTTCCTAGCAATTTCTTTATTCGTTGACAGACGTTGAGTCGTCGAAACTTTAATTTTCCTGGTTCTGTTTACAATGCACGAGATTGGGATTCTCCAATATTAATCCCTCCTGTGCTGCTTTCAACGAGAGGACTTGGACGTTTGTTCATATTTCCTGTCAGTTCTCATTCCTTGAAACAATCCCGTTCCGGTTATAGGTCATCGAGAGACAGGTAACAGGTCGCTATAGCGGTTACGACGGCCTGCAAAATAATATTCGAACAGTCCCAGTTCCGAATCAAAGGGGACCATTACGCGACGCGCTAAAGCGCGACTCGCGTGAAAGAGGACGATAATGCTCGCGGCGGCGGCGGCGGCGTGGTTTCCGGGCTCGTTTCGTAGGTCGGCGAGGGTAGGGTAAAAGCGCGCGTGTTACAGAAATCGAGCACCGAAGGCGATCAAAAAAGACGGCGATAATGGCGGCTGCGAGTGGCTGACGTACGCCGAGGACCAGCGAAAATGTGCCGCGACGACGCCGCTAGACGGTTTTGCGCGCCGCCAGCACAGTCGCTTTCAAGTATAAGCGCTCGTTCGGACGCCGCGGCGGTGCATACATACTGGCAGTATTGTTTGGAAAGCAGCTCATCGCCAAGAGCCTCTCGTTAAATCTCCAAGAACTTTGTTCGCTCGACTCGACTCGAGATCAATACCGTTCCTAGTTCAGCTACACACGCAGCTACATGACAAAAGTTCTGAACTTTTGACCCGACCGGCGACCATTGTACGCCGACACACGTTTCTATTCCGCGTTCCCTATCTTCTGCCCTGTTCCCCGTGCATTCGTTCAGCGAGAGAAACGGGAGGACACAGGCTCAGGATGGCCATTACCATTTTGCGTGCGCCAGCATGTATCATGCAAGGCGTCTCTGCTAAAGCGTTACAGACTCTGGTTGTATTTCTCCGGCATTAGGATACGGAGCAGGTGGTCGATAGCGTGCACCAACCAAGATAGCTGAAAAAAATAGTTTAAGAGTTATTGGGGATTTTTTTAATCGACGACTAACGTGTGTATAATCTATGATCAATCGCACTTTTTCTTGGGAAAAATAGATCATTCATTTTTATTAGGTGCACAAATTATTTTCGTTGTTTTTAATTATGGTACGCGATATACCCTCGGAATACGAGAAATTTGAAATCTAGAATGTGAACATTCGCGGGGGATGAAAGAGAGCTGAAAACAAAAACATGGGAAAATGGAAGGATCGTGTGTATTTGGAATTTTTACGTTAAGTAATTTCGCCTTACAAATATTTTAATTATTTTTCACGTCAACGAGGCAAAAAGTTAGCTTTATAATTTTTTTTTTTATATACTTGTACTGAATCGGGAGCCTTATTGCGTAAGAACCTGAACTGCGTTTAAAATTTATTTTAGTATATTTTTAATTACAAAATCTTTCGTTATCAGCCACAAGCTTTTTCAGGTTCACTTTGTCTTGGTAAATTATTTCCTTGACGAGCTTCCAGTGGCCAGATAAATTCTGCAACTGGTCAGGTAGAACCTAAATTTTTATTTTCATAGTTTCGTCGAAAAATGTATTGAATTATTTATTACAATCGATAGTAGCTAAAAGTCATATGAAGATAGTAATAAGTTCATTATAAGTACACATATATTATAATAATTAACAATTCTTTATTTCATTTATTTATAAATTAGAATAATTAGAAATATATCTGAATCTAACTAGAACTATATTAGAGCTCTAAGCGGGGTGTCGTGGATCGTTACATTTTCGAATAAAATCGGGCTGGTTTGCTCGATCAGATCCCAATTAGAGCAAGAGAAATTAGGACAGGTACCAATTAACCTAACGATTTTTTCATGCGGCTGCAGATACATCGAATACGTCGTTCCATTCATAAAAAACTCATTTGAGACTTTTAATAACGTATTTTTTGCAAACCCTTCGAATTAGAACCATTTCAAGCGTAAAAAGCGTCAGTCATTTCTATTAGCAAAGTTTCTTGATAAATTAGTATTACTTAAGTATAATTAAATCTGTCTTGTCACTCAGAAAGTGTATGATAATACTTATTAATTACATCAGCTTACGTGACACGAAGCCTGGACAAACAATGAAATAATTTTATTTAAAAATTCTGATCACTGAATATTAATTCTATGGGTAATCAGTCCAACTACCTGTTATTAATCATGAATAATTATAATCCCTCGTACATACGTTGTTCTATCCAACTAAGCCAATCGACAAACTAGCTGGAATAATTAACAGCCAGGTAATCGTTGAACAGAATGTTTGTAAACAAACTTGGAATCCTATGGACATGATCTCTGCGTAAACCGATTATCGCTTCGTTCGTCTCGATTGAGGGAACGTTCATAGAAATTCAAACCATCATAAAGATGATACTCGCGTAACTGTTAATACATTTTCTGTAAATGTACGATTTTCGAAATTAATTGATTTTCTTCATTGTTTGCTTCTACCCGAGGAAACGTATTTTCCTCAAACTTTAAACTTTGAACTTTTAATCGTCGATAGATCATTGTTTTTCCAAAACGTTTCTGTGTCTCTTGTAGCCCCAAAGGCTGTCGGTCCCGTCCCCTTTCTTCAGAACCGTACGATCGACCAGCTCCTTCCTCGTCGTTTTCAGATCATAGGCCAACCCTAAATACGCCATAAATTCTATAAAAGCCGCGGTGGGATTCAGGCTGTACGCTCCCAATTCTGCAGTCTTGTAATCCCACGGGAAAGAATGATGGTAATTGTGCCAGCCTTCGCCTAAAGCGAAGTAAGACACGATCGCGTTCTCCGTAGGCTTGACCGTCCTACCGAAACAGAGAGACTCTGTAAGTTGAAAAGTTTTAATTAACTTAGGAGACTTGCCTGTTGTACGGTCGATTCCCCCACATGTGAGCGACACTGTTCACTGTAAAAGTGGCGTGCAACGACCAAACGTAACGAATCACCGTAGCGTAGAAGCTTAAGTGCCACGCTTCGCCCCATCCGTAAATTGGCACCAGTATAGGCACGAAGAAGCACAACGACAACATAATGATCTCGAAATACCTGCAACGTGACATAAAATCGTGAAAATCAACGAGTGTTCGACATTATGCATGACCAAACGAATTATTATGCAGTTTGGAATAGCATTTTCGCAGTCTAAGGGTCTGAAAAATCCCATAAGATCATTTCTGACATTCTTGTATGTGAAAACAATCTCATTCATTTTCCTAAAATTGCAAATAACAAACATCGATTCATCAGATGGTACGTAACTTTAATTATTTATATCGACTACACCCAAGATTTTATACATACGATTAAGAGCCTCTTACGAAAGCTCGATGAGATCGAAATCGGGCAGTGGGATCCCCTTGACAGTGATTTCGATTCTTTTTCGACGATTCGTCAAACGTTTGAAGACCGTTGGTTGATACGTGTCCTAGCTTTATCAGAGAACTGAGATTCAATACCGTTGTATTCTAGGTTCACCAGGAATATAGACAGGGTTTCGTCAACGCCAACGTCGGAAAACTCTTCGAAATACTATTCGTGCACGAAAGCTTCGAACAATATCGTTCGCTATACTTTAACACGTTTGTTCCTTGTGCAAGCCGCCGATGGATCGTGTTGCCTTTTGGCAAGACGCATTAAATCATGTGAAATAGTAGAATTAGATATCATGTCTCGAAGTAAGCAGAAAACCTTTGTTTAAATAAATACTCCCAGTGAGATATTTAATGAAATTAAAGCGCACGATACGTCTACCAAATATTGGGACTAACTTTCTCCTAAAAATTTTTATTCTTCAATTTTATTCTTAATCGGACAAAACTAAAGAGGTGGTCGTATTCCCGTGTCTTGAAACGATGATGAGACTAACCTTTAAAGGAACTCGAGGCAAACGGTTATCTCCTGATATTATAAAGAAATTATGGAGAAACTTCTTAAAAGTATTCAGCGTATTAGACCTAAAATTGCCGGAAATTTCAAGATCCGGTCTTGATATTCAAGAATACCCGTTCTCGTGATCGTCGTTAAGGAATTTCTCGCCAAGAAAAGCTTTACTGCCCTTAACCGACCACCTTGCTCATCGGATTTGGCACCGGTCAATATTTTTTGTTCCCCCAAGTTGCAATCCCACTCGAAACGTCGTCATTTTGAATTCATTGAAGAAATCCACAACAATGCAACGCGTGAGCCGAATAATACTCTGAAAACTGATTTCCACAGAGAAATTCAGAAGCCGTATGACCACGCCACGCGGCGTATAGATTTAAAGGAAGAGTACGCTGGAAGCTAAACAGGAATAAAGCTATTTCCTCCGATGTTACATTTTGTAAGATCATGATCGAGAAGCTTCCAATCGTTCCACGATTTTAATCGTAACGGTATTTCAAGACGAACCGATTATTCTTTAAGTAAATCATAATTACGTTCCTTAATTTTTCGAGACGTAGAAAATACTATACAACCGGTTAAAATTTATATACAAAGTAAGCCACGCAATTGATTATATTTCGAATTTGATAAAAAATAAAAAAGAATGGTATGATAATATTTTTTACAAGTGCAACGATGCATCTGAAACTCCACGAAACACTTGTACGTGAGAATATCTTACTTGTCGACGAATTGCAGTACAGGATCCGCACGGATGTCGCTCATGTCAATTTTGCTGCCATATTTCTTCACGGCCGGGTGTCGTTTAACCATCAACCAACCCACGTGGGAGAAGAAAAATCCACGAGTCGCGTCGTGCGGGTCCGCGACCGTTTCCGTGTACTTGTGGTGCGTTCTGTGGTCTCGTATCCAATTGTAGGTGCGCGTCTAATACAACGAAACGCATCGATCAAGTCGGGTGCAGCTATTTTTTATTACACGGAATAACACAGGGTAGAGGAATTGCGCTCGTTAGCTCACCTGGCCGGCTATGCAATATAAACAGACTAGAAAAATTCGCAGAGGAGTCTTGGCCGAGTAACTTCTATGCGCCCACAGTCGATGCATCCCTGCTGTTATTCCGTAGCCACAGGAGATTCCGTAACATATAGCTTGGAGGGAAAAGAATACACTATTTATACTATTTTTCAATATTAACGAACTTGGTATTCGCGAGAAAGAAACGAATAAAAAGCTTCCCTCTGTTTCGAGTAAAGTGTTTGGATACATGATGGTGTAAGTCAATCTTAATTGATTAATTGTAGATTGTATAAAATATTTTAATTTTCACGTACCACAGACAATTTTTACAATTCATGCAGAGTTTCTGACTCTATAAATTATAGATTAATAATTATATTATATATAATAAATATGTTATATTAAATATATAGATCTATTAATTTTGATATCTATAGTTATTAAAATTTATTAAAATATATCTATGGCTTGATAATATCTAATTATCTATGATTTGAGTTTCTCTTTAGACCACTATGATTCTCAACTGTTTATTGTGTAAACTATTTATTATAGATTGATGACGGTACGGATCGTAGAGTTTTCAATTGCAATCTGCTGCAAGATATAGACGATCGTGGCTGTTCTAAACGACGTTCAAACGAGGTTGGACCTATACTTACTCCAAATCCACGTCCAAAACTTGCCATCTCGATAACCGGTCGCGAAGCCGTAAATGGCCAGGAAATGAAGCAGTGCGATACCAATCACATTTTGCCATATTATCGGTTGCCTCTCTAAGGTTTGTCCTTTTGGTAGCTGACATGGCTCTGCGTCCTCTTCCGCGCTTTGACTGTCCTTCTTCTCTTCGTACTCGGTCACCGTCGAAATGTACATTTTGGAAACGAGACCCTCCACTCGAATTGCTCTATCGACTTGAAAATTACAAATTCTAATTATAGCACTGCTAGATACCAATTAAAATCGTCCAAATACTCCAAAATAAAGGACTGTGGAAAGAGTCCTTTAATTGTAAAATTTCTAAACTTGTTACAACTAGTATAATAATTTTTGTTAAAACTCACGTTGAATCTAGTGTACGTATTGTCTTTCTGTATAGTACAGAAATGCGAAAAATAACCGAAAGATAAATTTCGTAGAGGAATATAACTGCAATTTTATTGACCTTTAAAAAAGCATTTGTATTTAATTTCGAAAGTGATTAACTTTCAAAAGGAAATATATTCTCTAATGGATCTGAGAATTAAGAAAGATTCTTTTCTCATCAGCCTCCAACTGTTCCCCGACTCCGAATCTTAAAAACCATAATTCGGCTCAGCCTGATGCATCCTAACTCGCTAATATCAGCTTTCGTAGTTCTGGGAACATTACCATCGAGTTCAACGGCCACGCGGAAGGTATGGTAAAGTTTCACTCGAAGTAATTTTTCAATCGAGACAAGCAATCTCGGCGTTAAACGATAGTATCCTAATGCGGCGTGAATACGATAAAACACCTAATGCTCCTTACAAGCAATTAACTACTTTCCCTCTTCACGTAATGAGCCCGCTTCGCTGCGGATATCGAAAGCGAGCGAATCGAACATCCGCAAATGGCCTGGAACAATCTCGCCTTGGTGATTTTAATGCTTCTGCTTGAACACACGCACCGACAATCACCTCGTCCTTTACACTTTTTATCGCTAATACACGCCCACGAACCGACCGTTGCAAGCATACCGCAAAGTTAGGCAAATTATACCCGTACAAATAAAATTAGAAAATAGAAAACAACACGAGCGTCGAGAATTGAATTTTTCTGGATGAGAAGAAAGCATTGGTGATTTTGGATCATTAACAGAATTTTTATTTAAATTATTTATTATTATTTAGAAAGACATATACTTCTATGGTACTATGAACTTTTCAATAAACTCTCCTCGATTGTAACTTTGTAATAATTCTTGTTGTTCGTTGCAAGTTAAAGCAAAAAGTTTACTATAAGTCACCCTTATTTGGACTATATCTCAAAAGTGAGAAATAGAAAAACAACTTTTAGAGGGAAAAGTTAAATGGTATGGTAATATCTATTCTCAAATGTCCTTTTATTGGAACAACGCCCAACTTTGATACACAGTTTAAGATTTATCGCGATTACTCGATCATGGATTCGACAACACGCTAGAACACAATCGAAGAAATTCATGGGATTCGAGGGAAACTAAACTCTCGATATTCTTGGCGAGTATATTGCGTTGGGTACCGAGTTCGATCAAAAAGTTTAATGCGCTCGAAAACGACTTCCTGTAGCTCGAACCCCTGCCTCGAGAGATTAGAAAGATATTCCCGAAACACTTTCTCAGTCTGTTCCATCGATTTAGAACAGAATGGGTACAGTAATTTCTCACTTAATTCTGCTCCTTTCGAGCTTGGACATTTAATAACCTTTTAATAGAACACCAGATTCGTACGACGTTTTTTGACTTTGATTAATTGGCTTTAACCCTTTGACTGCGACGTATTCTAACCCAGAAACAAATCATACATTTTAAGAATATAAAAACATCAAAGCAGTTATCGATGTCCAAGTGTATATTAATGGACTATCAATTTTCTTTGATCGAGGGTAGAGAATTTGGTGAATGTTTACGAAAGTCATTAATATTTTTTCAAGATATAATTATTATAAATCAGAGCAACCGGAATCAGTACTTTTCGGTTGTCGTGATCTGAGTTGGTGTGATATAATTTTGCAAGACAATAACTATAATAAAATAAATTATAATTTCTTATTGAGTCGTCTACAGCCACAGGGAAAGTCGATGCTCGCGTGCGGTGGAACCTTGCTTGCGATGATGTGAATTCATGCTAAAACTCAAGATTTCTAACGATTAGATTGCGGAAGTTTATAGAATGTCGTAAATATGCAAAGTGTATGCAAAATATATGTGAAGTATGTGCACGATAAACGCAACAAAAATGTACTTTCGTGGGTACCAGAGAGTTCGTACAATTTTGTTTAACATCGAAATTATTTTTTTTTTTTATTATCGGGCGAGAATTGACAACGTGTGCCAAAAAGATAAGTTCAAATGCTGCGTATAATCCCTTTAAATCATACAATTTTATCAAGGCGCGTTTAAATTTGCTCCAATGTTGATAATCTGTGCGCGATGTATAATATTTAGATTAAGCATGTTTATGCATATAACGTATGCAAAGGACATATGAGATTTATACGCGTAAAATATACATATATGCATGAAAAATATAACGGTAGAGTTGCTTGTAGTAAGCATACATAAATGATGCCCAAGGAATCGATTAATGTTCGCCAAAGGCTTTGTTAATCAGAGAATACACACGATGAAACGACGATACGACTTGCACGATCAAGAACTTTAAATAGAAATTAATTTTTACTAATAAGATTTCGGAGAAGAGCTTATATTTAAATAATTCGTAACACAAATTAGGATTTCATATTATTTCTGGAAAAGTTTCTGTTTTCTAATGCTTCAATTAATTATAAAAATGCCGTGCTAGCCGAATATTAACGCGATCGCTGTATTTGGAAATCGGCGGTGTAGTCAGTAACGTAAACATTTACCCAAAAATTTGTTCTGCCCACGAATTCAAATAGGTCTCTCGTACAGGACAGCAAATGAGACGCGTCATCGAGCGAGCGAAACTTCAAAGCAACGTCGACCGCGTATCGGTGTGTTAACACTGTGAGAATCAAAAATTTCGTCTATTTTTCATTATATTCTTTCCAGAGAAAAATTAATCTATCTGTGAGAATTTTCCAATAAAAATAAATCTAAATTTTATTCGCACGTATACGTATTTCAAAAACGCTATTATTAGAAATTCCATAAAACAACAGGCACAACCATCGAGCTATCGAGAATGTTTAATTTTCAATTCGAACAAACGCCAACGCGTTGAAGCTAAAATTCCATTTTGAAGCCAGAAAGTATGGTTAGATCTTAAATTTCATTCGTACGTGTACGTATTTTAAAATCGTTTGCTGTTATTAGAAATGCTATAAAATAACAGGCACAACCATCGAGTTATCGAGAATGTTTAATTTTCAATTCGAAGAAACGTCAACGCATTGATACTAAAATTCCAGCTTGAAATGAGGAAGTATGGTTACATTTTAAATATGGTTAGATCTTAAATTTTATTCGTACGTGTACGTATTTTAAAATCGTTTGCTGTTATTAGAAATGCCATAAAATAACAGGCACAACCATCGAGCTATCGAGAATGTTTAATTTTCAATTCGAACAAACGTCAACGCGTTGATACTAAAATTCCATTTTGAAGCCAGGAAATATGGTTACATCTTAAATATGATTAAATCTTGAATTTTATTCGTACGCGTACGTATTTTAAAATCGTTCGCTATTATTAGAAATTCCATAAAATAACAGGCATAACCATAGAGTTATCGAGAATGTTTAATTTTCAATTCGAACAAACGCCAACGCGTTGATACTAAAATTCCAGCTTGAAACGAGGAAGTATCGTTACATCTTAAATATGATTAAATCTTGAATTTTATTCGTACGTGTACGTATTTTAAAATCGTTCGTTATTGTTAGAAATGCCATAAAATAACAGGCACAACCATAGAGTTATCGAGAATGTTTAATTTTCAATTCGAACAAACGTCAAGGCGTTGATGCTAAAATTCCAGCTTGAAATGAGGAAGTATGGTTACATCTTAAATATGATTAAATCTTGAATTTTATTCGTACGTGTACGTATTTTAAAATCGTTCGCTATTATTAGAAATTCTATAATTTAACAAGCACAACCATCGAGCTGTCGAGAATGTTTAATTTTCAATTCGAACAAACGTCAACGCGCTAAAATTCCATTTTGAAGCCAGGAAATATGGTTACATCTTAAATATGATTAAATCTTGAATTTTATTCGTACGTGTACGTATTTTAAAATCGTTCCCTATTATTAGAAATTCTATAATTTAACAAGCACAACCATCGAGCTGTCGAGAATGTTTAATTTTCAATTCGAACAAACGTCAACGCGCTAAAATTCCATCTTGAATCGAGGAAGTATGGTTACATCGTCGCGTTTCATCAATTTTATCAGCTGCCCTACTTCCCGAAACGCGACCGAAATATGTTTCGAACAGATGTCCGACTTTATATTAATAATTCAATAAAACCGATGACACACATGCAGCCCAATACCTGCGGCATCTGATCGTAGCATAAAACTGCAACGCTCGACGTCTGCGACTTCCGAATACGCTGTGCGCCAGTCAGTTCTTTGATATATGGAAAACTTCCTTTTCCTTATCCGTCGTGTCTGCGATGGCTCGGTATTGAACGAATTGTTATTTCTAGACGCTACATACCCGAGCAAGTATCTTCTTTTAATAATTCATCGGTTCCAGTCTATTCCTATCGAGGCTGGGGATCATTTACTTCCTTCCACGTAATAATAACTTCTTTCATTCTGAACTTTCTCCCATTTCTCTGTTAATCCAACGTCACGTTCCTCGTACAAAAGACAATAATAGATAAGTTACTAAATTCACAATTATCTATCCTTCGATTCATCGTGTTAAAAGAGCCCATAAATTCATCGCTTCTTTTACGCTTCTGTATATCTTACTACTTGATAAGGGTGATTTACAAGCGAGGCTCTCCCATGCCTAACGATTTAGAAAAAGCTTCGAAAAAGTGAGAGTGCTCGAAACTTTCGAGCCGTGTCGTATATCAGATGGATGTAAGTAGATACGTAAAACTTGTAACCCGTACGTTTTGACGCTGGCAGAAGTTAATTAACTTGATCGACGCTGTGCAACAAAGTATACACCGCACCGCTAATCGTTCTTCCCATTAATTTGTTGAGCGCGTTTACTCGAACGAGCATCTTTCGAAATCCACGCTGTGATTTACGACGCGCCGGGCTCACGGTGCATCAAACCGAGCCTGTCGAGCACCCCGCTCGTAAAATGCTTGTCTTTCGACATGACGGCAATTTCCTTCTCGTTTTCCATGCCGGATCGTAAAAGTACGCGCTATCCACGGGCCACGTAGCTCACGTATGATGAACCATCAAACCGACAAATCATCGAACCGACTGCGAGCGCGATGCAATCTTCCGCGCGTTTACGTTATCGTTCATTTTTCTGTCGTTCCCGCCATAAAACTACGACGGCATTAAGCTGTTTACAGACTCGGGCGAATTATATACGATACAAAATTAAAAAATAACCATCGATACTCGGAGATAACAGAAATATCAAGTACTTTAAATCATATAGTTTCTGTATATGATCTATCGTTTTGAAACGCCCTGTACAACAAAAGAAAAGATAAGTTTTTGAGGGTAAAAAGATAGAAGCAACCATATGTAAATTTTATCTCAGACTTTCGTTGTTTCTGTTCGTCTTTACGCTTGTTAATTATGATCTGGATATTGATCTCGATGAAAATGAAAGCAAACAGAAACAGGTTCTAAGAACGAGTTCCAGCTATTAGTAATTACTCGGCCATTCATCATCATAAAATCAATGATGTTAACGATCGAAACGACAGGAATGATCGTATCGGTATTTTCGAGCGTGCAAACAAACCGAAGTAGTAAAGGTCTTGTTGTCGAGCGTGATGAATTTGTTCTAGAGAAAGGAGATGTTGAAAATGATGCCCTTGAGAACGTATGTGAAGGTCAAGGTCATCGAAGTATTCTCCCCTAATCTAAATAATCTAATTAATCTAATTTTTCTAATTAAAATTCACAAGAATTCTAACGAAATTAGACGAAACAATATTGTGTTATATGATACTTTGAAATAAACATTTCCATCTTATCAAATAACTGGAAAATATCGTATAATTTAGACAGATGGAAATCTTATTACCTTTTTAGTACCACGCTCGAGGTCTTCGAGAAAGTAAAAGTAAAACAGAGAAATGTGTGAGGAGAGCGAAACCTACCAAATCGATCTTTCCTTCTGTCCGTCTGCAATTTTTCAGAATCTCCTTGGTACACTTCCACGATTTGATTGATCGCTACATCCATTCCACAGCATTACCGATCGCTTCTATTCTTGCGTATTTCGAACATATTTTGCCACGTGTACGTACCATAAATGGGAAACCAATAATTTTGCTCTTTATGTATATCGATGAAATAAAAGTTTACGAACATCGGTGCCTTTCCATATTCTCGATGAATCAGTTTGGAATTGATGGATCCCAGAACCTTGTTCGACAAATATTATACAATTTCTAAATATCCACGTCGTACGCAAAATATAAATAAAACACTTTTTTATCAATCTCCTTGATGCACCGTGAAAAATGAAATTATGATTTCCATTTCTTTTTGTACGTCAGATTTATTGCGTGACGCGGATAAAAAATATTGCGCGTACGCGAGCTATCGTTGCGAACCAGCTTCATCTTTTCGTTGGAGTATCTTCGTACCTAATTAAAAACACGCGCTCCGGCGAACAAAACTGATTAAATCACGGCGCAACGCGAGACGGATGTTCTTCGAAATGCGCCAGCGAAATCCATTGCGTTGAATTATTCGCGTGCATTGATCGATGGATATCGTTAATGTTACGGTCAGCGGGGCGTCCACGCACCAAACCGAACAGCACACGTTTCACGGGCACTTAATTTAGAAAGCACGAACGCATTATGATGCAGTTAGGCTGCCCCGTAATCCTACAAACGAACGACCTTTCGTAGTACTTCTTGCGTGAACCCGGGTCAAATACTAACCGCGCTCACCTTAGGCCATAGATAATGAGCAACAACGCTGCAGGTGACGCTTTCTAATTAGTTTCATCTGTTAATGACGTCCTCGCGATTTGTGCAACCATAACGCCCACGGTGGAAGGTACGAAGGAATTATGAAAGGAAACTATTTATTATTTTCATTCACAATATTGTTATCGAGATCGAAGAAAATTCTTGTTACTTATTTAACGACCAAAGGTGTTTGAAATCGATAACATTCGAGCCTGATGCATTGAAATCTGGTATTATAGGTTTGAAAACCGGTATCGAGTAAGCTCTTCATCAACATTGACAAACGCCATATAAACTTGGTTCTCTCGTAGTAAGTCTCTGGTCACATTCAATTATTCGATAAATGCAGTTCCCCCTCGTGTCCGTTAAATTCGTTCGTGATCTTGGAATACCATCGATTCCGCTCTGAACTTTATTGACCATTTTAACCATATGAAAGCCTTAGGATTCGCGGAAATCTACGACTGAATTTAATAGTTCCTCTATACTCGATTTGTTTCCAACTTGTTTTTCCACGTATCTCGAGTATGCAACGGTAGCATCGTAAATGGCAGAGCATCGCATAGTTGTCTAGATTATTATTAAATATGCACGCGATAATATGTAGATAATAATTAATTTATGACTACCGTTCGAACGATGGAATTCGCGTGGATAACGAGCGGGTGTTTATGCTGAAATATCGACAGCCAGCAAGAAGCGATTCGGTGAGTGCACGCGAAGATTTTGCATGCTTGGCTGCACACGACAACGCTGTGTGTTGTACGTGTGAGATCTTTAAGAGAATGATTTATTTGAGAAACGAGAGAGTCGTGCGTGAATCGTTGATCGAGGATCGATCAGACTCGAGTTAAGAGAAAGGGAGAGTAACCGAAAATTAATATGGGGAAACGACAGGACAACATAAAAAATGTTGAAACTTTTCTCTGCTCCTTTTACAATTTTATTAAAGAAAAGAAAATCGTTTGAAAATGTATTATTGAAAATGCATTAAACCGTTTGTTCCAGTGTTTGAAACGCCGAATGAAAAGATTGCAAAAATAAAAATGGCTTTTGGTTCTGCCAGCGAATTCGTCTGTAAGTTCGACCCGGCGAACCTTGCCTTAGGGAACTACATTGTTAGTTTCGAGGTTTGGAAGTTCAAATGGAAAGGTTAAAAAAATAAAAAAATTTCGATTTTGCTCAGGTTTTGTCGGTGAACATGTTACTAAGGCTGCCCGGGCAAATGTTGCCTTAGGTGAACAACGCTTTTCGTTAGTAGACCAAGTAATATTTTCTACTAACTGAATTTCGTGTTATAATGAAAATGAAATAATATATTACAATTTTTTATACAGAAAGTAGTTTACTGATAAATTTAGGTGAGAAAGTTAAACGCTTCAACCTGTATATTTTATCGTTGGAATTTGTTTTTGTTACACAACATATTTTGTAAGTTAAAACACTCTCTGAATAGAATGTATGAATTATGCTTGCATATCTTTCATGTAGATTTTGGAATTTTAATGATATGAATTTGAATAAACCCGTGGGACGAACTTCGTGTAACATTTTTTTACACTAGATATGAAAAACAATATTTTTTTCAGAAATTATCGAAACCCATATTTCGATAGACTATGACTTTAGAGTACATATGTCGACACACATAAGTAAAAAAATGTATTATTAATAGTTTATCCTAGAATGATAGTTTGTGAAAGTGATCATAAATGGTTGATCTGAACCGTTTCATACGAATAATCAATGCCTTGTCACGACTATGCACGTCCCACGTTATCCAATTTCATACTACAACGTTTATTTTCGATGCATTAAAAATATTTTTAAACCTTGTTCCATCCCATCGTATTGACTTTCGCGAACATAATTTGCAGGTAAATAGAAAATTTCTCCGCAACAATTTTTATCGAGCATTGGAGAAACGACGATGAAGTACTCTTGTAATTGACAAGAGCCTTTACGAGGTCTAGTCATGCGCTTCTATACGTGTTACGGATCGCTTCATCGATCTTCGAAGAAATCTCGTTTCTAACAGATTTCATTTCTGTAAATTTTAACGACGGTTGAACATGTAGCAGAATGTTGATCTATTTATCACGTTACAATTCAAATACGATTTACAGAAATTTCTCTACAACGTCGTACACAGATTGTATACAGATAGTAAGAGAATCTGAGATAAATCGTAACAAAAGAGTTTTTCTACCTTTTACTGAATTTTAAAAACTATTAGTAAACAAGAACTGATTCGTTAGAAGAAGATATATTTAAATTTCTATTTTTTTTTAAATTAAACGTTACCTCAAGATTTTGTAAATGGATAGGTTATTTGAAAAAATTCTTTGAGAATAGAATTCCCTCCGATATCGTATAATTTTTATATAAAACACTTTTGTGGAACGCATACTTTCAAAGTTACGTGACCCATTCTGTACAGTATTTTCAGCGAAAAGCTTTGTAAATGATGGATCACTGCGAAGTTTACAGCCAAAGGGAGATTCAATTCTAATCTCGTAGACAGAGGAAGAAAACAAACGCCTAGTCGCAAACAATTATCGAGAGATCGTTTGAAAATTTCGCGTCGACGGATAATGATGAAGCGGAGACACCGTTATCCGAAATACGTTCACGCTAATCCTATTCCAGCCCAGAATATTTGTCCGCGAGCAGGAAATGGAGTCTGCGAATAAAACCGCCGTACGACGTACGCGCAACAACAAATACTAGAGCTCGTTGTATCGAAGATTTCATTTCCTAGTGTCGTACTCGTGCAATCTCGCAGAGGAGATTACAATCGCGAGCAAACGGACCATTAATAAAATTGATTGAATTTCATCGATTCCATCTAAACGTCCCGCGTGGACGTTCTATCATATTTCACCTATCCCAAAATAACAAACGAAGTTTGGCGTCCTGTTTGCTCTTAACCCTCGCACGAGTAAATATAACGTATTGTATCGTAATTCTTTACCTTTCGAATACGTATTTTAATGGAACCGTAATTGAAATCTCAGCCTAGAAAGTTCGTGTTTTTAAATAAATCATTTTCCTCGGAAGCTAAATATAATTTCGGTTACAGAAGGTTAATCGAAAAGTTTGTAATACTTCGTCTTGGAGGCATAATTAACAACGGTTCGATACAATTAGACACCTGGCTCGAATATACGGATACGCGTTGAACATTAAACACGCACCGACTTTGATGAGCAAATTAGGATTCTAACTGGTTTGTCGGTGCGCAGACTGGCGTACCTAACTACCAGGAGTATCTGGCAACCGTAAAACAGGATCGTTACTCGTACTGTCGCTTTCAATTATCCGAGTTATAATACTTTTAAGCGCAATGAATTGTACTCCATTCCCAAGCGCGATGCTGTATCTCGTTAACTCGAGTTTGAGCATAATGGTCCTTGTTGCGAACTGTTTCGCATAAAATTTCTTTACGTACTTTCTTCATTACTTTAATACAATATCTAATGTACATTCGCTCCGACTTGGCATACAATTAACCCTGAAACTCCCGAGGGGGATGCTCGTAAAGTCGCGAGTCGAAAAATGTTAAAATGATACTCTTCTCTATAGAACGTTCTCGGAAAATTAATTATCGTTGTACGGACCGCGATATTTAGTGTGCAAAATTTGTTTTATAAGGAAACAAAAGCAGGCGTCGACACTGATGACCGGATGGCAAAAAATATATTCAAGCGAACGTAGCACTCGAAGATGACCTCTTTCTGTATTTTGTTCCTTTTCGCTCTTCAGCCATCACTGACGCGAGAGAATGAAAATAACTGGGAAAATAATTATGGAGGTTGCAGCTTCTAATGCTTGCTCGTTGTTTCCATTAAAGAATCCCAACCGAGGTGTTTTTAAAAACAGATAGAAAAAGTGTTTTCGTTCTGGAATTGGATAACGAAAATAGATGTGTGTAGCTGTGGATCTTTTTTTTTACATTCGGTCATTGAGTTTTATAACAATGACAAAACATTATCGATGCATACACGCAGTGGATAGTATAAGTGGATTTGGAGGAATCCTGCCCTTTCCTTAAGCTTCCGAGGTTAATATCGAATGGTCTACCAGATCTTCGTATTGGGAATGTTTAAACCCGATTCTATTTAATTAGACGACGTTGATTCGCTATCGAGCACCGAGGAATAATCCGTCATTAGCTGACCATTTAATATTCGATCGTTCGTTCAATGTTAGTAGCTACATATTGCCTTATCAAGTACTCGTACGACGGCACTCTATTAGCTGTCCCGAATTAACAAGCTATACATACGTGTAATTCGGTAGGTACACCGTAATGGAGCGCATCATCTATCGATTATCGATAATTGCCAAAGACGATGCTGTATTTTCGACGCGCAGAATACGGTATAGGTTACAGGGCTAGTTTAGAACAATTACGTGACAACGATACGCAATTAAATACTTGATGGAAAACATAATACATAAACTACTAATTTTCCGTGAAATCGTTGTTCGCTAACTGTATGTATGTACTTTGTAATTGGCTCATAGCCAAACGAAAAATTGCTGCTCCCCGCGATACCTGTTTTCCCCCGATACTATTAGCGAATACAGTTAGGGGGAAATCGACCACTGGTAATTTTAAAACTAAAATTTTGAAAATTATTTTAATATCGTACACTGAATTCAATTATGCAAAAGTTACATTTTTAACAAAATATTAATTAGCGAAAGAATGTGAAGATTTTTGTAAAAATATTGACCTTGAATGGTTTTAAATTATATTGAAAGATCAAGTGAAAAGGTTACACGATTGTGAAATTAAATATCGCAAAATGTTCGCTGCCTCCCAAACTAATACTCGAGTGCAGCACTTAGAACGTTAATTGCATCGACTAATTACCTCTCAAGATCAAGTAGTAAGTTCAAATTTTGTAGACGAGAGCGGTTCCGGAGAGCATTACACCCGACGTTGTTTATGAAAGCTGATTTCTACTGACACATCGAACACGCTTTGCATCATAAGAAAGTGATATTCGTTTTTATCGTTCGAACTTATTTTATTCCTAGAAAGAGAAAAGCGCGGCGCGTACAGCAAAAAGAGTTACGCTGCCTATGATTAAAATATCATTAACGAACGCGGAGACGAAACGAAACGATACGATCACACATTCGTTTTTATTAACCCACTAAATTCCGGATTCTTGCTTTCCAAAACTGACGTTTTCTGTTTGTTTCGTTCAAAAATGCATTCTTTCGATTATCAAATATGGTTACAGCGCATTTTATTCAAGGCCTTGGAGATTGCACGACGTTCGAATCAATTTTAGTACCAATAAACAAATGCTTTTTCCGAGTGTTATCGAAATAGAACAGTGACACTTAACGAGTCTATGCGATATGCAACATTAAGTATTTGCCAGAAGCCACTTTCTTCGCATAAAATCGTCTTTTAAACAGGCACGTCGTTTGAGCTCCGAGCGAATCAATGTCATAAAGATTTCGCTAGAAAGGCTCTCTTAAACGAAGTACTCGGAAACGAGAAATAAAAGATGGATTATTCGCGAAGGAGAAAACCTTGATCTAAACTACGACAGCGATCGTTAATCATCGAGATTTCTAATTTGCTATAGAAGAAAGTATTTCTGACGGCATCAGTGGGATCCGGTATCACCGGAATGATATAACGAAAAGAATTGCCGGGAAATTACAGAAACAATCCATTCGCAATTGAATTTTCAATCGCGCCGAGTGCCGCAACGTTCGAGAACAACTGCGATACGAAAAATCACGGGTCTGAGTTCCCCAACGGCAATAACAGAAGCTTTCGTGCTAATGAAACGTACAAACGAGCAAAAAATGGCGAAAAGTTCCGGAACAGAACCGTGCGTACGTCGTTGATTAGACTACGTTCGCGTGATCGTGGCCGATGGTTTGCTGAAAAATCCGACAGTGAACTTATTACGCTAACAGCACGAGATATCGAACGAGTTTGAGCATCACAGAATTATATATTATCTTATTCGGGTTAAACTTTATGTTAGAAAATCTTTTTGAAACAGTTTAATAATTTATTGTGATCGAAATGAAAGTTAATTCGTACAAAGAAGATAACAGATTCTTATTTTATTTGAGATAATTCGTTTCATGCCTACAACCGAGCTAGTATTAGATTGTAATATTTAATTTTATCGAAAGACAAGCTAAATGGTAATTTAGTTTTAACTTTTATTTCATTACGTGGCCACATGTATTTATAGAGAATTTCTATTCATTAGCTATATCTGGAGTGGCGAAGAGATATGACATGCGACAGTCTAATCTTGTATTAACGTCGAATTTCCTAAAAAGGACCTGACACTAATCGCGTAAGATCGAGACGTGGAAGCGCTCGAATATTAATAATTAATTTCTGCGCTCGGGGACGTCTGCTTAAATTACGTTAAACAAGATATGTTAACATCGTGCGGAATAAATGGGTCATTAAAGAACAAACTTCGCGTACGAGCATATTTATCGTGAATAAAGCTGCTGTATGAAGGCATATCGGTCCGATCGTAAACAGAGATGAGCACTTTCGAATAATAGATGACGAATGAAAACTCCGTACAGCGATTCATTCTCAACGTTTATTCCATCGAGCAATTTATTGGCGTAAGCTTTCGTTCGCCCAACGCGAAATATAATTTCGTTTTATGATCTGGATTGTAATTTGTAACTTATCCTACCCCTATTATTCGACATTTTTACCGAGACTAGAAATTCTCTCGTCCCCGATCGTAAACCAGGATTTTCATTTCTGAATGTATATAAGAGGTTCTCAGACGTAGCCGGAAAGCGTAATCGTTGTTTTAAATATTCGCGGCGCTGCGATATTGCGCGTCGATCGATAACATTGTTCAACGAATAAAAATCTATTTCCTATTTTACAACACCCACCGATCGTCGGAAAGTTTCTCGTCCCAAACGCGAGCACAGAGGCGAAATTGTTCCGTCACTCACAGTTTCAGTAAAACAGGAATTTTTGTAAAATCGTGCAAAAATGAAGTAGAGATTGCTAGAGATTTCAGCCTAGTCTTAGAAAATAAAGGCGATCTTTCAGAGCATATCAGTGCGTAATTTAGCGAAAAATTTTGGAAGATAAAGCGTTAGAACCGCTTTTAGAACTCTAGATAATCGAATCAATAACAGACTTGAACAAATTTTATTTTAAACAATGAATTGAAATTTTAGATTCATTCGTAAACTAGTTTTTGCGCCTTACACTCTTGGATGTCGATTTAAAAAAAATCCGTTAACCGATTTACGAGTGGATGTAACAATTTTATTCATTATTCGTAAATGAAATTTAACGACTTTCGATACCGATAGCGTAGTCCAACAGATATCTATTTTTTATATGCACTGTATTCGATTACTTTAAAATGGATTTATTCTACCTGTGAAATCAAATAAAACTTTCTGTGAATTCACGGGAAATGCATAGAAATAAATTACATTTAGTACAATTATATTGGTAAGATAATTATAGCGAAACGTCAAACTTGTTTGAAAGCAACTGTAGACAGGAAAGGTTTTTTTAACTTCCTGATGAAAATCCAAAACCAGATTAAAAACATCAAACGAATCGAGGCAAGGGAACTATTCCATAGCAGCAAACGCAGTGCACACATTCCAGATTGATATTTCTTTCGATCTGGCCCAATTAAAAAACGATCTGACATATTTTCTGTGTAGCTTCTTCCTCAAAAGTATTTATGAATCCGATACTTTACTGGGAATTCATATTAGATACAAAATTAATCGTAAAAATACAAAAACAATGGTTAAAATATACGTTCGTCGTTCTTTTCTTTCAACAAATACGATAAGGCATCAATAGATTACAAGACACGTATTATATGTCCACTGTTTGTCTCTACGGTTTTATATGCTGCAAACGACTGTCGTTTCTTTATGCTGTATAAATATTAAACCTTCCTGTACCGTATGAATTTGTTATAACGAATATTTTTGTTTACTGTACGCCCCAGAATACAAATATTCTGTCTACGCAAACATTGTATGCCCATGCCAAACGAAATGCAATATTCATATAGGAAACTTCTGACCAAATAAAAATAGTATGTATGTAATATTACGCTTCTTTTTTTTTTGCTTTTCGACAAATTTGACGTTAAACACTGTAAAACTTTTGTAAAATACCATAGTGTCCTTCGCAAAATTAAACGTTTGTTCTTCTAAACTCTTTACAAACGTTCACGACTATTTACAACAAAATCAGAGAATTTATTGAAATCATACACTGACTTCAAGTATCTCTCTGCCGTTTAAAACTATCTCGTACTAGTTTTTTATTTTCCTCCAATTATTTTTAAACAAAAGTTTACCTAAAGCAACTTGACTAATCTTGTATTCGTTACGAAGTTATCGTAAAAGAAAATAATACAAAAGACACGGGAGAGGGTCTGAGAGAGGATATGTAATTTCTTTAAGTGCTCAACGCGTATTAAATATTGGATGAAATAAAAAGATTTCAGGACCACAATTCGCGTAAATAATAAATGAAATTTTATAACTATGTGCAATAAATATTTACGAAAGAAATCAATAGCTAGAGCTCTCGTAAACGAACTATTTACACTGACCGAATATTTTAACTACGACAGATAATCTTTTGCTCTCCCATAAAATAATTACGAGATTACGAGAATAAATATTCAATTTCGCGGTTTCTAAAATTTTATTGGGTTCGACGAGTGAAAAGTAAAAGTAGTGTTACGATCTCGAAAAGTTCGTGTTTCTTAAGAGCCGTGGATGAGAGAGGAAGTCTATTTTGCGCAAGAAACTCTATAAGGATCGCGGGGCGGATGTTGGTGAACAAAATTCGCGTTGAACAGCGTTATCCTCGTCGATTAGGCGATGAGCAAGAACCCGGTGTCGGTCTTCTTGCTACGGAAACGTTTTCGTGTAACGATCGGTGGTCTAGTCTGGTTGCGGAACGTTGGTCGTCCAACTCATCGCACATCGGTGCTTAAGTATCAGTAATCGATACATCTTGTCTGCGCCGATGTCACCACGAGCACACCACCGGGGTAATACCGAGGGCCGTCAAGTTTGCTTGGTACGTTCTCTACTCACCCGCCTGTCAGCCAGCTACCAGACACTTAGAACAGCCAGTTACACCACCGCGTTGGGGGCTCTAACGACGAGGCAGGCACCCAACGAACCCGCTGGAAAACCGTTTTACGGCGATTCGCGGGACGGCCTCGCGTTTATAAACTTACCCCCGTTCGCCCCCTAATCTCGTGGCGTTCGTTCATTGTTAGCGGCGAGCTATCAGCGCGCTCCTAGGCCGATGGAGGGAGAGCTGGCCACGGTAATCCATAGCTACCAGCTCACGGTGTGGTGGGCTGGATCGGACCAGAGAATGCCACGTCCCCGCATAGATTGGCAAAAATGTCTAATAACGAATAAAAGATGAATTTTTCCCACCACCGTTATTATCGAATAGAAATTAAAATTCATATTCTTGCAATTCACGAGTTCCAGGATTCTGAATTTTTGTTACACGATTGCTTTTTCGAATTTGACGAGTTATTATAAAATTACTGATATTATTATTAATATTAATTAATATTAATTTTTCCCCCACCGTGATTTGTCGAACAAAAATTAGAATTAAAATTCTTGCACATTATTCTATAAGCAAATAATAGTAAATTTGCCAGTTACAAATTTCAGGATTATGAATTTCTATTGGACGATTGCTGTTTAGAATTTGACGAATTATTATAAAATCACTGATATTATTTGTTACGTTTCGAGTATTTACTTGGAAAATTATTAGAAGGAAGACCAATGACTTTAATTTGTGAGATTATTAAGACTATATTTTTCCCACCACCGTTATTATCGACTAGAAATTATAATTCATATTCTTGCAATTTACGAGTTCCAGGATTGTGAATTTTTGTTATACGATTGCTTTTTGGAATTTGACGAGTTTTTATAAAATTACGAGATATTATTATTAATATCAGTGATTGTTTTAGATTGGCAAAAATGTCTAATAACGAATAAAAGATGAATTTTTCCCACCACCGTTATTATCGAATAGAAATTAAAATTCATATTCTTGCAATTTACGAATTCCAGGATTCTGAATTTTTGTTACACGATTGCTTTTTCGAATTTGTCGAGTTATTATAAAATTACTGATATTATTATTAATATCAGTAATTATTATTAATTTTCGAATTTGTCGAGTTATTATAAAATTACTGATATTATTATTAATATCAGTAATTATTATTAATATATAATATTATTAATATCTAAAACAATTACTGATATTATTATTAGATCAGTAATTGGTTTAGATTTTTATCAGAGATTGGTAAAAATGTCTAATAACGAATAAAAGATGAATTTTTCCCACCACCGTTATTCGTCGAACAAAAATTAGAATTAAAATTCTTGCACATTATTCTACAAGCAAATAATAGTGAATTTGCCAGTTACGAATTTCGGGATTATGAATTTCTTTTGGACGATTGCTTTTTAGAATTTGACGAATTATTATAAAATCACTGATATTATTTGTTACGTTTCGAGTATTTACTTGGAAAATTATTAGAAGGAAGACCAATGACTTTAATTTGTGAGATTATTACGACTATGAATTTGTGATTATATTTACTTTCAAATTCACTATTATAATGTATAAGCATATGCAATGTGTGCAGGTATATAGAAATAATATAAGAAAAGATTTATAATATATACTTTGGAAACAGACAGTTCCTTTCGTGAGTCATCTGAGAAGCGAAAGAAAGAAAGCTTTTAATCGCACAAACTCACGGATATCTTTTTGTGATAAAAAGAATTTTGCTTGTATTGTTAGCAATTCTGTTGCTATTGTACAAAAGGAATTATTAGTACCTGTATATAAACGTAAATACCTGTTAATTGAAACGTATCTAAGCAAATATTGAATAATTAAAAATGTTTTAATATTACGACAAAATTTATTGCTCGACCACGATGAATTGAATAATTAATTAATTACACTGGAAAGAAGAAAGTTTTAAGAAAATTCCTTCTGTTAATTTAAGATGTAAACACAACATTATATATACAAAAATTCGTTTAATTTAACGCATGTGTTAGAAGAATATGGAATTTATTTTAGATTAGATATCTTTTAAATCGTGTTTCACGTCTGGAGAAAATAATTATTATTACGTAATACAAATTGCTTACACCTTAATTGCAGGTTCATTTTCAAGTGTGTAACCAGCAAAGTATTTTGAAGTTAACTTAATTCATATTTTTCCGATTTCTAGTCTATCAACACTCTTGAACCAACTCTTATAAAACAAATGTCAACAATGTACCATAAATTATACAGAACTGACATAAACAATTTAATTGAACTGTTTGCCCAGGTGATATTATATTAAAATTAAATTTAATATTTAATTATTCATTTCACGTCGAGAACCTTCCATAATTTATATTTAATATAAGTTCGTAAATAATGTTTTGCTCGATTCTTTTCTATTATACAGGGTGTTCCAGTATCGATGGTACAACCGAGAAGATGGTGATCCTATATGAAAAAAACAAATGGAAAATCAAGAATAACATTTTTTCATTTGAAGTTTATTTTTTGAGTTAATTGAATTTGAAAAATCGAGGTTTCCTAGTACTTGTGTCTGTCCACTACCGACTGTTTCTACTTATGCTAACGTTCAAGCCCTACTCCATTTCACGCAATGCATTTTTAAATTCAATTTTCTTAAAAACAAATCCCCAAGCGAACAAGTTTATTGTTTACTTTCGATTTGTCTTTTCATGTAGAATCACACCCCCCTCGATTATACCATCAATACTAGAATATCCTGTAGATGTATGTACAATTCTCGACTTACGATTTATGTATTTCATACACAGGCAAGAAGAACAGTACACAATTGCTTATTTTGTATACTTCAACCATCAGCATCACTTTATACAGAAAAGTAAGTAATTTGATATCTTGAAATCTTTTATGACCTTTTGATTAAACGTTAAAATATATTATGTAGCCTCAATATTATAATTTTTAAACTAGATATACTTAGAATTAAGTTAGATGTTTCCAACATACGTTTATTTATAAAGTTCTTCTTGCCTAATAATTTTTATGCATATGCATATTACTTTTTCTTTGATTGTTTATACCGAAGAGGACCATAAACTAATGGTCGAAACGTTTACGCTATTATTAGCTATATTGTTTTTATTTTCTTTACGAGCAATATTTAAAATGTAAACTAGAATTTTATTCAGACAGCGATATATTTCACAAGCGAACAAATAACAATATAAGCCAATATGGCGAGGAGAAAAGAATTAGAGTCCAGGTTGTAAGAGCAATTTAGAACCGACGATTTATTAGTCGGCGTTTCGGCTTATAGTGAAAGCCCTTTTCGAGGCAACGTATCAAAGTTTAACAACTAAAATAAATACGTGATAAGTGTAAAGAGAAACCGTACATTCGAACCGAAATAAAAATTACGTTAAAATATACGCGTGCTTGGTACGACTAAATTTTTACGTTGTTATTAAAAATGTAACCGTTCGATGGAATAAACGTCGTGAATAAATAGCGTTTCCTTGGCCTTTTTCGCCATCTATTGTTCGAATAAAATTTTGCCCATCTCTGGTCTAAGAACAGGAAGTAAAAGAGTCACTCGACAGTTTCGACTCTTGCTCCTTCTTATTCCTCCCCCTTGAGCTCCTGTAATCTCGTTTCCCTCGAGTCCTTCGCGTCCTCTCGGCCCGGGGGTTATGTACCATCGTATACCGAGTGTTTCAGAATTCTAGATATGAATTCGGTCGGCAGAAACCGCGAAAGTCTTAGTAAACACTTACATGAAAATTCGTTCTATTTTTTGGTCACCGACTTATAAAGAAAGAAAGCATACTATTGACAAAAAAATTATGTTTATGGAACCACGCATTTTAAATGTCCCTGATCATGTTTTAATTACCGAATATAAATACGTATAATGGATCAAAAAATAGTTGTATTTTTTATTGAAATAAAAACGAAATTAACGATAAGAAAAGAAATTCATAATAAAACCAGGAAACGAACTGTGAATAAATACTTGAAATTTCTCAGATAATATTCGATAATAATTATCTAGCAAACAATTCAGCGGAGAAAGAAATCAAATTACGGATTAACCAAATTAACAACCGCGCTCGATTTAACTCGAATAATTATCGAACAAATAAACGAAATGATGCTGAATGACTAAAATAATAACGATCGAAATTAAAGGGAGAAATATAATATTTCGAGCGGAAATTCTTAAATACATTTGCGTAATTTCTATTAAATATTTAACGAGCCCACGAAGAAAACGCGTCCCTTGGGCCAACTGCTGGGGAAAAAAAGCAGGAAAGTGATTAATAAACGGGAATGGTACCTCTGACCGCAGTCTCCTCGCGTTCTCGCAGAAAACTAGCAAAATTACTAAAATATTTTCTCGCACCTAATAATTCACACGCTACTGTACACTTAGTTACGAGAATTTACATACGCTGTTATGGATTTGAACAAATATTAATACGATGGTAACTATCTTTCTACGCATAGCGCACACGTGATACCTCGGTGCACATTTTTGTGGCATTTTCCTAGTGCTTTCACATAAACATTTTTACTATTTCTCAAAATATTTCTAACTTCAAATTACAAATTTCGTACGTAGAAGGTTATGGAAATCTTGCAGAAGAAATAAAATATGTCTGTAGTAATAACTTCTTCGTAAGCAATTGCAAATATTTTAAGCTATATTTCAACTTGGATACATAGTTCATAAAGTAACTCAAATTACACTTTGAATTTTTTAAAACTTTTTAAACGACTGTATAACGAGTCGCGATATTAAATATAAAGAAACATAAAGCGGGTGACAAAATAATTTTTCAATGCTCGTTGAGTGAATATGTGATAACACATTCGTTCGAATATTAATATTAAAGTCCTGCAGTAATTTTAACTTAGATGTATAATTTATAAAGTAACTCAAATTACACTTTGAATTTTTAAAAACTGTTTAAACGACTGTATAACGAATCGCGATAACAGATATAAAAAGACATAAACAGGGTGAGAAAATAATTTCTCAACGCTCGTTGAGTGGATACGTGACAAGACGTTCGTTCGAATATCAATATGAAATTCCTGCAGTAATATTTAATGTCGATATTTCGTGTTGATGACAGAAGTAATACTCTTCTTTTCAAGCTGTTTGTGCCTGCAATCCCGAAATACCCCGGTGCTCTTACACGCACATTGTTCCGCGAAACGTGTACACAGCGCACACATGTCCGCGGTCGCATTTTTCCTTTTACGACGAAGCCATTTCGCATCCCGCTTATCCTCGCCAAACTATTGCTCTCGTATGCTTCCCCCTTTTCCCGGATTCCCGCTATTTATCTAAACGTCGACGGGGGCCTCCGGAAAGAAGGAGCTGTCTGCATTTCCGGCTATGATTGAGCGAGATTCCGTCGAGATTGTTGCAGTCAAATTTAAAAAGCACGCGCCGGAAAGTATATTAATCTTCCGCGTACGTCTCGCGCCTCGAAATATCCACTGTCTCTGAATTCCACCACTAACGTCCAGAGACATCCATTCAACGACACGAGATTCGAACAATGACAAACATTTCTGAAATCTACGGTTTAAAAGGATCGTCGGATTCATAACGACGAAAAGACGAGTACTTTTTTAAATTGGTTCTCCAAATTGATTATACGAGCATTTGATTCTTCTCTTAGAGTCTCGTTTACGTTCTACAACTTCTGAATTTCGTTCGATAACACGTGAGAGTGTTGAAGAACGCAACGATGTCTTTCGAACAATGAAAAACATTTCTGAAATCTACGGTTTAAAAAGATCGTCGGATTCGTAACGACGAAAAGACGAGTACTTTCTTAAATTGTTTCTCCAAATTGATTATACGAGCATTTGATTCTTCTCTTAGAGTCTCGTTTACGTTCTACAACTTCTGAATTTCGTTCGATAACACGTGAGAGTGTTGAAGAACGCAATGATGTCTTTCGAACAATGAAAAACATTTCTGAAATCTACGGTTTAAAAAGATCGTCCGATTCGTAACGACGAAAAGACGAGTACTTTCTTAAATTGTTTCTCCAAATTGATTATACGAGCATTTGATTCTTCTCTTAGAGTCTCGTTTACGTTCTACAACTTCTGAATTTCGTTCGATAACACGTGAGAGTGTTGATGAACGCAACGATGTCTTTCGAACAATGACAAACATTTCTGAAATCTATGGTTTAGACGGATCGTCGGATTCGTAACGACGAAAAGACGAGTACTTTCTTAAATTGTTTCTCCAAATTGATTATACGAGCATTTGATTCTTCTCTTAGAGTCTCGTTTACGTTCTACAACTTCTGAATTTCGTTCGATAATACGTGAGAGTGTTGATGAACGCAACGATGTCTTTCGAACAATGACAAACATTTCTGAAATCTATGGTTTAGAAGGATCGTCGGATTCGTAACGACGAAAAGACGAGTACTTTCTTAAATTGTTTCTCCAAATTGATTATACGAGCATTTGATTCTTCTCTTAGAGTCTCGTTTACGTTCTACAACTTCTGAATTTCGTTCGATAACACGTGAGAGTGTTGAAGAACGCAATGATGTCTTTCGAACAATGAAAAACATTTCTGAAATCTACGGTTTAAAAAGATCGTCGGATTCGTAACGACGAAAAGACGAGTACTTTCTTAAATTGTTTCTCCAAATTGATTATACGAGCATTTGATTCTTCTCTTAGAGTCTCGTTTACGTTCTACAACTTCTGAATTTCGTTCGATAACACGTGAGAGTGTTGATGAACGCAACGATGTCTTTCGAACAATGATAAACATTTCTGAAATCTACGGTTTAAAAAGATCGTCGGATTCGTAACGACGAAAAGACGAGTACTTTCTTAAATTGTTTCTCCAAATTGATTATACGAGCATTTGATTCTTCTCTTAGAGTCTCGTTTACGTTCTACAACTTCTGAATTTCATTCGATAACACGTGAGAGTGTTGATGAACGCAACGATGTCTTTCGAACAATGACAAACATTTCTGAAATCTACGGTTTAAAAAGATCGTCGGATTCGTAACGACGAAAAGACGAGTACTTTCTTAAATTGTTTCTCCAAATTGATTATACGAGCATTTGATTCTTCTCTTAGAGTCTCGTTTACGTTCTACAACTTCTGAATTTCATTCGATAACACGTGAGAGTGTTGATGAACGCAACGATGTCTTTCGAACAATGACAAACATTTCTGAAATCTACGGTTTAAAAAGATCGTCGGATTCGTAACGACGAAAAGACGAGTACTTTCTTAAATTGTTTCTCCAAATTGATTATACGAGCATTTGATTCTTCTCTTAGAGTCTCGTTTACGTTCTACAACTTCTGAATTTCGTTCGATAATACGTGAGAGTGTTGATGAACGCAACGATGTCTTTCGAACAATGACAAACATTTCTGAAATCTATGGTTTAGAAGGATCGTCGGATTCGTAACGACGAAAAGACGAGTACTTTCTTAAATTGTTTCTCCAAATTGATTATACGAGCATTTGATTCTTCTCTTAGAGTCTCGTTTACGTTCTACAACTTCTGAATTTCGTTCGATAACACGTGAGAGTGTTGAAGAACGCAATGATGTCTTTCGAACAATGAAAAACATTTCTGAAATCTACGGTTTAAAAAGATCGTCGGATTCGTAACGACGAAAAGACGAGTACTTTCTTAAATTGTTTCTCCAAATTGATTATACGAGCATTTGATTCTTCTCTTAGAGTCTCGTTTACGTTCTACAACTTCTGAATTTCGTTCGATAACACGTGAGAGTGTTGATGAACGCAACGATGTCTTTCGAACAATGATAAACATTTCTGAAATCTACGGTTTAAAAAGATCGTCGGATTCGTAACGACGAAAAGACGAGTACTTTCTTAAATTGTTTCTCCAAATTGATTATACGAGCATTTGATTCTTCTCTTAGAGTCTCGTTTACGTTCTACAACTTCTGAATTTCATTCGATAACACGTGAGAGTGTTGATGAACGCAACGATGTCTTTCGAACAATGACAAACATTTCTGAAATCTACGGTTTAAAAAGATCGTCGGATTCGTAACGACGAAAAGACGAGTACTTTCTTAAATTGTTTCTCCAAATTGATTATACGAGCATTTGATTCTTCTCTTAGAGTCTCGTTTACGTTCTACAACTTCTGAATTTCGTTCGATAACACGTGAGAGTGTTGATGAACGCAACGATGTCTTTCGAACAATGACAAACATTTCTGAAATCTACGGTTTAAAAAGATCGTCGGATTCGTAACGACGAAAAGACGAGTACTTTCTTAAATTGTTTCTCCAAATTGATTATACGAGCATTTGATTCTTCTCTTAGAGTCTCGTTTACGTTCTACAACTTCTGAATTTCGTTCGATAATACGTGAGAGTGTTGATGAACGCAACGATGTCTTTCGAACAATGACAAACATTTCTGAAATCTATGGTTTAGAAGGATCGTCGGATTCGTAACGACGAAAAGACGAGTACTTTCTTAAATTGTTTCTCCAAATTGATTATACGAGCATTTGATTCTTCTCTTAGAGTCTCGATTACGTTCTACAACTTCTGAATTTCGTTCGATAACACGTGAGAGTGTTGGTAAACGCAACGATGTCTTTAAAAAGACCACGTCTAAAAAAATATCGACGTACCTTTGAAGTTTTATCTGAAAATTTCGCCGATATTCGAGTGGATCGATAACACGGAGATTAAACAGAGCGTCTTTGGCCGGGAATGGTAAGAGCAGTGCATATTGTCTCTGCCGCGATAATCGACGCGATATGTTACTCTTGAATTCTCTCGAACACTAGATTCTACCGGATTTTCGGATTTCTTTCCGATCGTCTCTCTGCGGTATCTACTTTCAAACCGCGATAAATTGAAACCGAACGCACGAGCACGCTGGGAAAATTCGAAAATCCGACAGAATCCACTTTTGGAGAGGATTCAAGAGCAGCATATTACGTCGAGCCTGGCTAAACCAAAAGAATACAGAGCTTTGAATAGTAAAAACACGTTTTATTAACTTTCCTTCGCGCACGTGTCGAACACATTTACCTTCGTATTTCGAAATGGACAAAACGATTTATATTATCTTTGAACGGAAGATCGATGGCGTTTTTAAAGATTCTACGATGTTCTCAACCTTGATCTGGAAATTGTGTTATAATACCTTCGAGTTGCGATCCTGTCTAGTGTAAGAAACATTGCACTGGATAATGTGGCGTGCTGCACAAGCAAATTCATTAACGCCAGGCAGTAACCATTCAGCAGCATAATTCAACGTACTTTCATGACGATGATTTATTATAGCTATTTTATTAAAATCGTGCGGATGCGAAAATACAACTTTCACTTTCGGTGCGCATTTCCCCGTCGATCTCCATCGTTTACAGAAATTACTTCCATTAAAAATTGTGAACACGCGTATTATATAAATGAATTTCACTTTGTACGTATTGTTAATTTTTATGGGATACGGTTTATTAATTATTTTATTTATAGAATTAATTCAACGATGGAAAAATATATAAAATAAATATATGTAGAAAAATTCAATGTTTCTTGTGTTTCGTTAGGGAAAAAAAGTTCTTATTGCAAGCATTATTATTCATTTTTAATGAAACTGGTCTTAAAATGTGGGTCACGATGAATTTAAACGAGAATCGTTATAACCAAAGTAAAGAAAAGTTATAGGATAACAATTATTTTCTTGACTAAAATATTTTCAATTAGAAATAACGATTATAAGTAAATTCCGAACTATAATAGGAGATATCCCATATTCGAAGCCATAGAACGTTCATTTTATTTTCTTTCCCTTTTCCAATATCGAAACTCTTCGCGTATTGCATCAAATTCAATTTCACATTTCCGATTAAGATATTTCGATACGAGAATGCCAAATTCCAATGCCATTTTTGTGCCGTTAGTTGCAACACGTTTATTTACTTTCATTTATGTAAACTCAATATGTACTAAACCGAACCAATTATGAATGAATATTTGGAAATGCTTTTGTAAAATAATGCAGAAAATTGATGCATCGGGCAATAACTATGGCCTCGTGTGCTCTCGATATTTGACCCCAGTTCTTCAAATTACTAAAATTTCAAAAGTTCATTATAAATTAACAACGACCCGACAAATTTTATTATCGTCGGTCCATAATAACGGTTAAATGCCTATTAAAAATATATTCGTTCGATAAATCTCATTAATGCGTGTACCCAATTAAAAGATTAGTGCTCTGACAAAGGGACGGTACTAATGGATCCAAGCGCTTTTTGGATGAAACCGGATTTAAAATGTAGGCCGATGAATTGAATCAGATCCTACAACATTAAAATTCGAGAGATTAACTTTGCGTTTGTTCCGTTACTGTACATCTCGACGAAACGAATGGTAAAATCTCTTTGTTTTTTAAATCGATAGTTTACCCAAAATATTCAATTGTTTCTCATTTTCGGTATATTTTTTATGACAAAGTACATACGATTTTGAGGCGTGCTGTAAATCTATACTGTGACAACGAATATGCATCTGCTTGGCTAAGACCTTTTTCTTGTTTCGTCAGCTGAGAATTCACGAAGATCCATCAAATATTTCAAACACAATTGCGTGAATCGTTGCACATATTTGCGTCACCTACGCGAAAGAAAACCTAACACTTTTTGCGAAACGTTTACGAAACACGGCCGAGAGGCATCATTTCGTTGAATATCGATTTGGCAATTCAGACGTTATTAATTTTTTCTTCTCTATCATTGTTAACCTTATGGACCCGAATCAAAGCGAGACGCTTCGGAATAAAAATAAAATGAATTTGTAAATATTGCATATACACCTGGGATGTGTTTAAAGAGCTCAGAAGATTAAGACTGAAATATTATAAATACAAATTTAAAATCATTAGGAATTTTAAATTCAAAAACCAAAATATCTGTAACTGATTTTATGAAAGTAAAAAATAATAATTTCTGTTGCTAATGTTTCTCTTAATTTATGGTGTATCCATTTATCAAATTTTCTTCTTTTTCCTTCCAAATGGTTGGTTCACACTAAACTGCAATGTTTTTTTTTTCGACCATTCCCTTTAAAGAAACTCTATTCACAGTTGGTACGCGGCCTCGACCTTCTTAATCTTTGAGGCTTGTATCTCCTGAATGAAACTTCTTAAATCAACGACGTACAGTGTATTCGGTAGTTTCATCGTCGCCTTAAGCTTTATGTAGATTTCAAATAGCTTCTGTTGCGTTATGACCCACTTTAAACTTGCCAAGCATAATTATTCGTATGTCGCGGTTGTTCATGTCCAAAAACGCTATAATACTCGAGCGTCTACAAACGACATATTAAAATAGGGAATATGTCCCGCTTTACGGAGTCTAGACTTTATCGTCGCGTAGAAACAATTTAATTAACGTGATAAATCCTAGCATAATTCATTCACAATGACTACTTGTAATCTGACAAAATTTGACAGACTTTGCATACTTTTAATTTTAAAAAGTTACGAACATTATTTTGCACGGTTATGCTCGCGAAATTTTTTACAAAAGCGTTGGAACCATTACACGTTATTTAACACGTTCGCTGCGATTCAGTTGGAATCTCTTCATTCGTAGTAACTGTATTCAATATACGCTTTTAACTGTGTACGAATTAAATTGACAAAGACTGCTTTTTTTTATGCTTTTCTTTTATCATACTCTTGTTTAAAATCTTTTAGGTTCTTAAAATATTTTTCATTGAGATATATTCTCTTTGATACCAATCAACCCTCATTCGAAACAACTTTCCGTAGGATGCATAGTTTTCGAATTACTCTCGCATTTTCAGATAAAACAGACACTCTATATGTTTCCGTTGACATAGTTCCAAGAGCGAATAATTAGCAACTTCCGAATCAGAAGTAAAGGGGACCCGGGAACTTCGAAAAGACGCAACTTCGGGCAAAGATCTTCCGTACGATACCAAACTTGTCTGCTTCCGAGACATTCGGGATATTATGGCTGACACAAAATTATCCTTACTCCCTCAACACTAAATATGCAACGAATTCAAACAACGACGAGAGTCGACAGCTCAAAATATTCGCGTCTCGCGACGAGCCAGGCTCGAAATTTGGCAGCTCAAACGAATTTAAAAAACATGGAAACCTGTAATTCGATTGAATTTGTAACTTCCAAACTCAGAAATCTATCCTCTCGAACCCCATTAAAAGTCTGAGGAGTTAAAATTCGATTCTGGCTCAACGCGCGTCGTGCAAAACTGAACGTACACCGGTTTATTTTTTAGACTTGTCCACGTTATTCAAATTTAACATATGATCAGAAATTTTAATACCAAAATATCTGGCGGACGATGTGAGCGAAGAAATCATTTCTCTGCGTTCGACTTTCATAAATTTTCGAGCCGGGGACGATGCACCCCCGCGAAAATTCACCGATCGCTAAAGGAAGCGTTCCCCGTTCTATTTTTCGACGAGCGTCCCGCGATGAAAGATTTTCACCCACTCGAGTTTGGGGAGTCTTCGCATAATGCCGTGATAAAATACTCCCGCGTACCTGCAAATCGAAAAACCGGCTTGTGAGTGTACGAGCGTGTATCCCGCGCGCGACGATACCGACGACGGAGGGGGGGGGGGGGGGGGGGGTTACAGGGTTATAATCAAAATGCAAAACTCCGCCGGCTTTCAATTGCATGGAATATCGGAATATCCGCGCCAAGTGAATATCGAGCTACTCCCGAACCTGAGAAAAACTACAAGCTCCAGGGGGGATGAGGAGATTCCTACGAAGACGTTCGTTGTGCAATTTGCAACCGCGCCTCGAAACGAGATTATCGCGCGTCGCGTTGCACGCGTCGATCATACGTAAAGAAAAACTCCCGCGCGTCGAAAGAGATCCGGTTCGACAGGGTGGGTTTGCACACGGTCTTTCTACTGTCTCTGCAACCCCGTGAACAGAATAAGTAGTAGATCGGTTCGACGACAAGAGATAGATCTTTTACTATCTCTACTTTAAGAGGGAATTTCAACCCTTGAAAAAGTACAATTAATTGAAAAATGTTTGTAAAACAAAGTTATTTGTTTAGGCGTTACCATTGTTTTATACAGGCTATCCTTGTTTACTATTGTTTTATATTTTCAACATGTCAACAACTTCAATGCATTTATCACCGTGTTGGAATTGGTATTCAAACATTAATCTATTTGCAAACGTTCGGTTTTAACTGCAATCAATTTCCATAAAGTCACTTTTACTATTTGTATTTTTTTTTAATTACTCGCGAAAGGCAAATAGTACTGTATTTTCACGTTTTACAAATTTTACAGGTTTCTGTAGCTATTGTAAAATCTCGTTAGTGTAGAACAATTGCAAAAGAAAGGTAAAAGAAAAGTTGTTTCAAACTGAAACAATTTCTCTTCGGTACTTCATTCGTTTTTTATACGTTTTATATACGGGACTTTGTTGGAAAATAACTACAAAAATATGAAGTCAGACTTAAATTGCTTAAAGTGTATGATAATTCCAAATGGAAATATTAATGATCAAGGATGAAATATTCTTTGTTGATAGTATAAAATTTATCATCGTATTAATAAAACTATTTACATGATATTAAACTTAAATTAATATTTAACAGGCGTTATCGAAAGAAAATCTATACATTTATATATTTATATATTAGCTTTATAGCAGACGATGTATATGTATATTAATTTTTATTAATATTAACTTTTTGTCTGATTCTCTTCCGTTATTTAAACGTTCATAATTCACTGCCGTGCGTGACTTATCATAACTTTTCCCCTCCCTGTTACCTTGTACGTTTGCTCGGTCTTTCTTCCTTTATCCATTCCCCCGACTGTTTACTTTCAGTATTAAAAAGCTCGTCCCATATAAATAAATCAAATAAGTAAATACGAAAATAAATTTTACTATATCAATACACCACTATTAGTGGTCAATTTAAAAGAAAAAAAAAACATTTTTTCCCATAACCATTAACGTTGCCGCTTGGAATTATTATATACCTTAAGAGACTAACCCTTTTCCATTTCAAACAATTTATCATCCAGTTTTATCACGCACCAGTTGTATGATCAATAAAAATTGCTGAAACTTCTTTGGATACATAACGTCAAAGTAAATGTCAAAATAAACATAGAAGATAGTGTAAATTATAGTGGTTGTTACGTTCATTAGATAGGGGATGAAAAGCCCTTTAAAATGAGCGTTTGTACAAGTCGATAGCGTAATTAGTTCCGGAGATATGATAATTTTGGTTTCAAGTCGAGGGTGAAAGTAAATGTCAAAATAAACATAGAAGATAGCATAAATTATAGTAGTTAGTATAGTCATCAGCTAGAGGATGAAAAGCCCTTTAAAATGAGCGTTTGTACAAGTCGATAGCTTTATTAGTTCCGGAGATATAGCGATTTTAGTTTCAAGTCGACGCGGTGGCTAGTTCCGGAGATATAAGAGTCCGAAGAATTGTTTACGTTCATTGATATCAATGAACTCGCGCGCGCGTAGATAGTAAACAGTGCGTAGTAAATTCTTGGAAATACTACGACCGAAACTAGGTCACTCGGTCACGACTCACGCGCGACAAAGAGGTCCAGCGCGACGCGTCAGACGGAGACAGAGATAGTCAAATTAAGAAAAATACCCTTTTACATAAATTACGATATCTCGAAAACGGAAAGTCCGATCGACAAAAACCAAAAACCATTTCAAAGAGGAAGGTTTGCCGCTGCTAACGCTGGCTAGGTCATGAAGAAAATATGAATAGTTTCGAAACTGTACGTAATTAAAGTTTTAGTATTTTTAATACGCGATAATAGCCTTTTCTAACACGGGGACGCGAGAGACAGCGGAATTTTAAAAATAACCTTTTACATAAATTACGATATCTCCGAAACGGGAAGTCGGATCGACAAAAACGAAAAACCACTTCAAAGGGGAAGCTTCACCGCTGCCAACAGTGGTTCAATTATTAATAAAACGCTAGTAGTTTCGGAACTGCACGCGTCGAAACTTTTATAATTTTTAATACGCGTTGATAGGCCTTTCTAAGGCCTCGAGCGAGATCGTAGTCGAATTAAAAAAATTACCTTTTACATAAATTACGATATCTCGAAAACGGAATGTCGGGTCGACAAAAACCAAAAGCGATTTCAAAGGGGAAGCTTCACCGCTGCCAACGGTGGTTCAATTATTAATAAAACACTAGTAGTTTCGAAACTACAAGGGTCTAAAGTTTTACTATTTTTAATACAGGTTAATAGACTTTCGTAAAACCGAGAGTGGAATTTTAAAAATTACTGCTTCATATAAATTATGATATCTTTAATATCATTTGAAAGTCATCGTATAGTAGGTCGTTGAATTCGTCTCGACGTCGTTTGCAATACCATAAACTTAAAAATACCTACTTCCATTGAAAAATATAACAGTGACCTTAATTTTTTATCGAAAGTCAATTTGTTCACAATTCAAAAATCAAATATCTTTTTGTCAGACTATCGAAGGGGGCTGAATGATCGTGGGGGTTGGTGCCTCACCCTGTATAGGGTCCACTTTCGCGATCAACCGCGTTACAGTCCCATCCCTAGGAATAAGTAATCCGAGAGCCCCGATGTAACCCCTCCGAACGGAATTCGACTGCACTCGCGCGAAACGCCCACTTGCATAAAATTTCGCTCAGGCAATTTGGAGAACCGTCCGATCGCGAGGGGATGAATGGATCATAAAACACGATGGTTCTCCTCGCGATTACCTCGGCATGATCGTATAATGGCGAAACGCCGCAGCGATTTCGCGATTTCCCTTCGCATGCAAATCCGTCCTCTCTCGTGCTGGCTCGTCGGCAGACGGTAAACGGTTGGTTGCCAGCGGGGATTGGGACAAACGCTGGGAGACGGAATGTAAACGTAGGGCGTCGGACTGACCACTGGACAGACGCACGACGGCGGTGGGCAAACTTTCTTTGGCTTCTCCATGTACTCCGGGATACCCGACTTTGTGCTTTCTGGGCTCCTTCGACGGAGCTACAACTTCTGCGGTTGAATAAAGGACGATGGTAGACGTTTGCAGGAAGGTTAATAAATTTCTACCCAAAGTAGAATGCAAGAAAATAATTCACCCCTTAACGTACGATTTAATGTAATTTTTCAAACGTATACCACTTAATTTTGTTTAAATTTGCTCGTACAAGGAACAGCCACGAAAAGAATAGATTTTACAAATATCTCGTGTAAGTTAAAACGTGTTGATTTTAATATATAAGCCTTGATTACGAGTAGCCTCATGATTGTGTCAACATGTCACGAGTCAGACTCGTCATTGTACGATAAGGGGTTAATAGCATGTTAAAAATAAGTGAAATTTTACGAAAAGGGATAGCTGATGAAAAGTAGCTCGTCAAGATGGTCTGAAAAATAGTTCATTTCAATCTTCAACGTAAACGAAATCGCGTATTACGCGTACCTATTCTCAGGATATCCTCCAAGTTTCGACGTTTCCAGAATTGCCGGGTCGAGGATCTTCTCTTATTAGTTTACTGCCGCAATGGGTCGTCTTCTTGAGACCGTTTCTTTATAATAGATCGCGAGTCACCGTACTCTACAACCGGTTAACTCACTCACGACGCAGAATCCGAGGGAACAAAAAGTTTCCAAACTGCGTCTATAAAAAGTGTCAGACTAACGTGAGATTTTACTGGCCGCCATCTCCCCCCCTCGATGCAGTCCCATTGGGAGTTGACGCAACGGTTCCAGCGACTCTGGCATTGTCGGAACGTCTTACGAAAGTCCTCTTCCTTCATCCTGTCCGGCGCAATCCTCGTCTCGTTCTGAGTCTCCTCGGCTGTGCTAAATCTCCGGTCGGGCTTAGTTCGAGGGAAGATCAAAATGTCACAGATGTCCAAATCAGGAGAATATAGAGGATTATCTTCCCTAAATTGAACACAGTTCACGGGGTAGAGATTTCGCCATAGTCGAGAGGACTCGGTAAGACGCGTTGCACCGGAACGTCATGAAGAAAGAAGAGCTTCGAAAAGCATTCCAACAATGACCGGAATCGATGGAACCGCGGCGTCAACTCCCAAGGGGACCGCTTCTGAGGGGGATGCTGCCCACTAAAATCTCAACTTAGTCTGTCACTTTTTATGGAAGCAGTTCGAAAACTTTATGATACGACCGCGTAACGCGGAACAACTTAACTCGAGAAGAATGCTCCGAACAGGGGAGATTCTGCGCTGGCAACTTTCTTTAACCGCGAATTTGATTCGCGCGTGCACCGTGTTCGCGAGAAATACCTTTGCATGGAAAAACGGATAATGCGAATCCGGAGCCTCGCGATTTTCCTCTCAACAGGACGGTGGCAGGCAACAAACGGTGGGTGGGCAGGGACTCGGACAAATGGAGGACAAAGTGAACACGCATGGCGTGGGGTCGACCGTGGGGCAGATGCAGGGAGGGCAAACTTTCTTGGGACCCTCCCCGTGGCCCATGATTTCCGGTCGGTTCTTCCTCATTTCTTTCATCAGTGCCAACAGCCTCTGCACGTGCGCGATTCTGGCCCAGAAATCGGAGTGTCTGCGTTTCCGTCTTCTCGTCTGCGTCGCCTCCTCCTCCACGGGTGGTTCCAGCTCGTGACAACGACACACCAATTTGTCGGGATGAAGGGGCGCCAGAATCGTCAGGCTACCCCAGCGATAGGATTCGACGTCCTCCGTGGTCAGCTCGCGAAGCTGATAGGGATATTTCTCGTCGGTCTCTTCGCGCGCGTAGAACGCCTTCCGTATGCTCATGGGGGCGTGCACCTCGGTTACGATGCACTTGCCCAGGTAGCTGATGCGCACGTACAGCTCGATGGTCGCGTCCGTTTCTCGCAGATCATCGTCCAGCAGCGGAAACGTCCCGCGGGTCGATCTTGAATCAACAAATTGAACATACATACGCTTGATTAACGGTGTGTTAGATCTTTGCGTTCTGGAGCCACAAAAGGTCATTAGCGACATTAGACAATGATCAAAGCCTGTCCATCACTAGTATAAATATTCGTTTTCCAATTTTCATAAAAACGACGATTTTAAACTCTGGAAAAAAGATTAAAGAATTCTATTTGGGCCTCACTTCGAAACTTTAAAAATCACATGATATTGAAATAAATTTTAATATCAACGAAGAAATATTTTTCTTTGTATCCTATAAATTGGACACGAGTATTTGGCTGGTTGAGAGTCATAGTGGTGTAAGGTAAAGAAAATTCAGAGACATACTAACCCTTAAGTGGACTCTCGATCTCAATTATTTTACTTGATGTTGATTTTTACCAAATTGGTAAATGGAAATCAACTTTCTTTTAAAGCATTTAAAAAATAATAATGGAGGATTACATAAATTTTCAAATAATTACATTGACATATATTATACTATGTTAGTTTAAAGTGGAGGGTTCAAATAATCCACTTAAGGGTTTTTGCAGAAACACTTTTACAAGTTCAGAAACGTGTTACAAAATGTCTGTCTATAAAAATTGAAGGATATTCAACCCAGTGATAGCTCAAATTTGAAGAATTTGGACTCACTATGGCTATATATTATACAATATCAGTTTAAATTTATGGAGGGCTCCAATAATCCACTTAAGGGTTAAATTTACAAAAACACTTCTACAAGCTCAGAAACGTGTTACAAAATTCCTGTCTATAAAAATTGAAGGATATTCTACCCAATTTTAACTCAAATTTGAAGAATTTGGACTTACTATGGCAATATATTATACAATATCAGTTTAAACTTATGGAGGGCTCCAATAATCCACTTAAGGGTTAAATTTACAAAAACACTTCTACAAGCTCAGAAACGTGTTACAAAATGTCTGTCTATAAAAATTGAAGGATATTCTACCCAGTGTTAACTCAAATTTGAAGAATTTGGACTCACTATGGCTATATATTATACAATATCAGTTTAAATTTGTGGAGGGCTCCAATAATCCTCTTAAGGGTTAAATTTGCAAAAACACTTCTACAAGCTTAGAAACGTGTTACAAAATGTCTGTCTATAAAAATTGAAGGATATTCTACACAGTGTTAGCTCTTTGAAGAATTTGGACTTACTATAGCTCTCAACCTGCCATTTGATAGATTGAAGTTTTCAATTATCTATTCGAACCTTGATATCTTGACTATTTTAAAGGTGCACTTTTAAAATTCTCCACTTTGAAAAAAACATAGTAAAGAATCGACATTTTTCGACCGAGGCACGAAGTTTGTGACGTTGGTCACCGGTGAGCGACGCCCAAAGTTTAGCAGTAAACACCGGTGCGACTGCTCAACGTACTAATTCGTTCCAAGGGAAGAGCGGATTTATGAACGACTCTCTGCTGAGCCTTACCAACAAGCTCATCTACAACCTTTGGACGGGAAAGATAAAACGGCATCTCGTAATTTATATAACTTTAATCCGGGGAACAAACTTACTGACCAAAGTTACGCGAAACTATAGAAAATTCATACGCGATATTTCCATTTACAAGAGGTTAAACAATTATAATTGATCAAATACACCAATCATTTTCAAAGAAAGTATGCGGTACATATACGTATATAAAATTATATTTACACGAATATATTTTTCATTATTATTTGTCTTGCGTATATTAAGAGAAAGTATACAACCTAGTCTCCAAATAATGCAAAAAATTGTAAAAATAAAACATAGATATTTATAATATTATCATTTAATTACGTGGCAAAGAATGTAACAAAAAACAGCATATTTTCCATATTTTTGCGAATACCACGTTCTTGAAAAATCCATTCTTCAACATTTTCGTTCAGTGTATTTTGCGTGCTCGTCGAAATGGAACATATTAATATCAATAGAAAAAGGAACAAGTTCTTTCGAGGAAAAGGGATTTTCGTGGATACGGGTCGGGCGTGCCTCGAGTTTCCAATACAAATGAACAGAACGTTCAAACTAATGCAGGGTGTACACGGTACAGCGGTTTTTTAAATTGCATTAACCTGACCCGGTAACATTCTCTGTCAGGTAATCCGTTACGCTAACGCATTTGCATAAACGCCAGCTTCGCGTATTTAAATGCATTCACCTTGATATAGGTTCCCGCTCGAGCTCCTTGGAAAAATAACCTTCCAGCTCCTTTCGTTCGCGGAGGTCCTTGATAATACCGTTAAGTAGATCGTCTACTTTGACGAGGGTGAACCCAAAATTCTGCTGTCGCTCAAGCTCGAAGAACTTGGACACCTGTTTGTAGACGTAGAGCTGCACGTCCACTCCGGACACGTCCTCCTCGAAGACGGTTTCCGATACGGCGAACAGCACCGATTTACCACCGTAGAAGCTTTCGTTTTGATAGTTAGAGCCACGATAAGAGCGATAGTCGCGTCGATTCGGCACCAGAGTCGTCCACTCGTCGTCCAGCATTCGAAACATTATGATAGTTTTCTTCAAAAGTGCCTCGTCGAATATGTCGGTCCATGGCATGTACAACTATAATCGTGAAAATTAACCCTTTAATATTGGATTCATTTTGGTGGTTTCAAGAGCCAAGTCAATATAGAAACAAAATTCACAAAGTTGAAAGTCCAATATTCAATTTTATTTTGCGAGTCGGACTTGGAACAAAGCATCACTTCGTAATAAAAAAATTCGACCCTTTCGGCGAACACAATGTTGAACAAACATTCAACTTGCGTCGAAGTCTCGTCGGACCTGCATTTCTCCGGGCGCAGCACTCAACTTTTATTTTTTTTTCCCCCCACCACATCGATGTTCTCCAAGTCGTCTGACCGTCTTCGAGCACAGATTTTACATCGAAAGCTTCCATTTATAAGTTTATTCTTTTCCATTATAACGATTTCGTTCTAGTTTCACTCGATCTTACTTATTGAAGGAATAATTTTAAATTCGATACTTGAATAAAATCAACGATGAATTAAAGCAAGTGGTTTTTCAATTATGAAAATGCCTGCGTCCGGGATGCGTGGTAAATTTAAAATTATACAAGAAAAATACGTTCGAGTTATCTACATCTTTCTAAATTAAAATCTTCTTTTTGCAAAATGAATTGCAAAATACCCTAACCTTCCTTTTATATTATCTTTGTTTTATACATCTTTGTATAATTAATAAACACCTACAAGATCGAAATGAATTGAATTTTGTCGTTTTGACGTCTAGAACAGATAAAATTCAAACATATTCCGTTGTAAAATTATTACAGCATAATGATGGCAAAGTGCAAACTGAGTATGACACGCCTGCTGGGAAAACAATAAATTAGAAATGTAATTTATTTTATTTTAAACCGAATCGAGACAGTCCATCCCTATAGTTTGTTGAACGTTAACCCCCATTGTCTTTTTTTCGAAGAGACGAAAGACGTAAAATAATTACTTACGTCGACTACGACGGAAATTACGATATATCAGCGACAACTACTTGCATTTTGCACGGCCAGCTCTAACATTATCATCCGCGAGTCGTGAGCTACGATCAACGACGACATCGTGGCACCGTGTAATATATTACGCGTCCTGTCCGTTCTACGCTTCCTTCGGCAACCTCGCGTAATTCTTCGAGAAGTTTGATTTATCGCCGATAAACTGTCAAGTGGGAAGATTTTGAATTTTTCAGTAGTTATTAACTATCTCCGGGTAAATCACGGAGTTAAAGGTTGGAGCGTGTCGCGTTTTCCAATTTTGCGACATCGCTGGAGCCCTCTGACGGGGTATCTCCATCGAAATAAATTTTATTTCCCTCCTGTCTATCGACTGACTTCGTTTCCTCGATCGTCTGAAATAATCAACCGTACGGGATCCGCGCCATCGACTCTAAGTTTCATATCGTCGAATAATTCGAAACCTCGGTCCTGGCTTGTAACTTTTATCGAAAAATAAATTGGCCGTGGAATAAATGAGTTCTGTCAAACAACAAAGACGTCGAAGTTGACCTCATCAATCTTTCAATGCCGGTTCTTATTCGATTTTTTCGTTCTTTTATAAACAGAGGAAAAATACGACACTGATATCGCCGTGGAAATAAAACGCCGGCACGGCCGTGTCGGTCTCGCTGTGTTCCGCTCTTTGTGCTCTTGTTTCGGAGTTGTTTGCAGTACATTGGAAGCACTCAAGAACCAGTTTCCGTCTCGTCCTGTAGGTGGAAACACCATTAAAAATACTTCGAGGGGATTGCGAGCATCAGGGCGTGGCGTGGAAGAAAATAAAAAAAAAAAAAAAGAAAAAAAAACAAGAAAAAGGAAACAAAACAGGGAAGAGGGATGGTTCGGGGGCGGAAAAATCGTATTAACGAGGGAGATAGATAGCGACGGCCGGGAGTAAAAATCGACAAAACAGGAACAATTTATAGACACTGTGAGTGCGCGAAATCGCCTGCTAACGTCGAGAACAATCTTACCCCTATGTTCTGTTTGTAACTTAACAACCCCCGTGTATTGTTGCTGGTGATGTTCACGAGCCCGGAATAACATTAAAGGAACAAATTTTAGAACTTTAAATTACCTCTTCTATTATGAAACTTTAAAGCGTCTGGACGTCGGATTGTCGGATTCAAGCATCTCGCATTAATGGCATGGTTCGGTAAATAATTAACGCTTTCCTGGCAACGGATTTACACCACGAGTTGCTATTTGTCTTTTGTGCGTTCAACGAAGTTAAATTGAATTGTTGAAATTGTTCAAATGTCAATAGTTGGAAAACCAGCAGGGTAAATGAATATAATTTTTACTGAAAATGTTGCCTTTAAAGAAGTTTTGTAACGCAAATCGTTTGATATATTCCGTACTACTCGTAAATATAAATGAGATTTGAAAGTTAGGAACAGTTGTAGATTGATATGTTTTGTGAAATGCCTGGGCTGGCTTAATTACCAGTTAAGAAATATAATGTGATTATTGCATAAGTATGATTCAAAGTGAATGGCAGTAAGTTAACGTACATTCACCTCAAACGATTCTGTCGGTCAAAATATATACATCAGGAAATAAATCGTCTCTTACAGGAAATTCACCTGTTGTCGATAATGATCTACGAAAATGCTAACGAGCCTGTATTTACGATGAAAATCATTTGCCAGAATAAATATAATCCACTTGCTGTATTTTACGAGTGCATCAATTTTATCACGTGCGATCGCACGAGCGTTTTAATTCACGCCCGATTCTCTTTTTACACGGTTTCGTTTTAACAAGTAATTCTATTCTTTTGTACGTATTGTTAGTTTCAACGCGTTTCGTAAAATGGAGTGCCCCGAAAATTCATTACGAAAAGATCGCAGAAAGTTGCTAATTCTTTCTTTCGATAAAACGTTTTTTCCCTCCTTCAACCTCAATGAGTTATTCTCGATCCATTAGGTAAACCTTCTATGTAGTTCTGCAACCATGTTCCCCGCTTCTTTTTTATCTACTCGATTAACTTAACGAGCCATTTTTATCGCTTTCTCCGCTCGCTGCCTCGCCACGTTTAACCGGTGTTTATCATTTTTGTGACAAAACTCTTTCTTTTTCTATCCATCCCCGACGACGGATACTGTATCTTCGCGCAAAGAAGTTTCACATTTAAGCAGATTCACTCAGACTTCCGTCTACTTTCTCCTCTTTCATATATCTCGAGAACGAATCGGGGGTGGCTCAAAGTTGTCGAAGATCTAACACAGAGCCAACTGCAATGGCCCAATGGTCCCGGGCTTATGATACGTTGCAGCTGTTCAATACGACGATCGTGACTTTGTAACTAATTGCACTGGTTAGGAGAAGTTCAGAAGTTTTCGAAAATAACTGCATTGTCGATCTGTGTTATAAATCTTGTCGATTTGTTCTGGTCTCAACATCGAAAATTAAGGCTGCACGATGGTTTTGTTCACCAAGCGACACTCATTGCGAACATAATAAAAAAAAATTAATTTAAATTTTATGTTATTTTTGAAACTTTAGATTTTCAAGAATTCTATAGTTATCTATTGTTCGAATCAAATTTCCCCCGTCTCTGCTGACAGCCTACAATGTTGCAAAACACCAACTAGTAGGAAATCCATAACAAATGATAATGGGATTAATGCAATTGGCTCAAGTTACTGCAACTCGAGAGACCAACATTCGGTAAATAGCAAGCGATAACAGAATTGGTTGAACTTCGGTTCACCGAATATTACAAGTTCGACAATATTATCCATACCATACATCACTGCATCAGCAAATGCAAGGAAGCAATTTTGAAAATCGTATTCGGTTTCGTACTTAATAGACAGAATTTACACCACTTGAAAGTCTTCATTTTGATATTGAAGTTCTACGATTAACTATAAACAAGAAATTCTTTTAAATAAATAATATTAAAAGCAATAAGAGTTATTCAAAACTGTACAAATTTATATAGCATTTAATTGTAAATACCCTCCCACACTCTAATACCGCACAAAAAATTTGTTTCCTTGATACTTCTCTAAAAAATAATATGTAATAATATAAACTAACTGACGAAAACGAAATTAGTCGCTGTGCACAGTGTCTGTCTCGAGTAAGATACAAATGAAAGCTTACACGGGGAGATTAGGGAGCAAGCGTCCAAAAGATATACGCAGATTTCAAGAATGACAGCACTTATCGAAGTTGGGGGCATTAAAGCTGAAAACTTCGTATCTTTAAAGTTTCTTCCAGTGGCTGGATGCCTCAGGGTTAAGGCCAATCTTTCATTCACCGACAAACTATTCCGCACGACAGTGTCCTTTCCTGCTTAAAAACGGTTCACTCATTTCCCGTAATTTATCCAATGTCGAGATTAGTAAGAACTACTTAATTCGTTTCTACGTACTTCAGTTATTTACCGTAAGTATTATTAATAGATTCGTTACGATTTTTCCATCGTTTAATAGAAAATTTAAACTATAATTTTAAATTATAGTTGAACGCAATTTCTTTCAAAACCATTCTTGAACGAAGATAATATTGATACCATCTTATATCGAAACAAATTACCCAAACTTAAAAAATAATAGCAACAATGACAGTATTATTGGACGTATAAAGTCCTCTGTTATTAAATATCTCTTCTATAATACAGGGATTGTTCTTGTAATCGTCCACTTTCGTAGGGCGAACAATACTGCCTCGTTTCATGATGAAAAATACGACCTCGACTGGTGAAACTTATTAAACTGAAACTACGAGTGAACAGTCGGGTCGATACTGGATCAAATTAATAACACTAATGACTATAATGAGTAGACGGTAATGATTAAACAGTAATGACTAAATAGAAATTTGTTTAATCACCAAAGGCCCCCAAAACTATATTATTTTGCATATCTTTTATAAAAACATATGTCATGTATGTTTATTATATTTCTTTTCACCCGAACATCTATTTCTTTAAACTTTAGAATCGATTACGAATCGACTGGAATCGTTTGTCCATAGTTTATCCAACGAGAAGATCAACCCTATGCTACGCTCGACGAATTGAATCAGGGGCGAATAAACAAAGCGCGCTCGCGTAAATCATATAATAGATTTAATTTATTAGCAATAGTTGACATTGGCTGGTAAATTCTTGACGTTCAGGGACCGTTTCGTCTAAATGCCGCTCACGTGCATTTGTTTATATTTACCGACTCGACTCGTTGGACCGAGTATAGCATCACCGCCGCGTGACTAGCGACATAATCGAAACAGCGAAGCGCCCCGAATAAGTATTCGATAAAAGTTATACGGAGTTAACGTTATCGAATAAAGATTGTGAATCGCTTAAAGATTGTTGTCGTAATTCGATTTAAAAACATCGCAGGTTTCTTAAAAATTTAGAAGAATATTATATAATGAACTTGCGATGTACTATCGTGCCAATTAACTAGCTTTTCGAGGTAAATGGCGACGGGCTGTTAATCGTATCGCGTCGCAACGACAGGGCGTCGTAAGGATGGACGTAGCAATCTCTCGTAACGTCTCGAGACGACGATCTAGGATTGGCGGAGAGATCTCGTGGGTCGGTGATCGCGCGAAAAAAGGAAATTAAACACCCGTTACAACGGCCTTGAACGGGAGTGGCGTGTCGCAGGTGACGTCGTCCATCGCGCCTTCCTTTCTGAAGGCGCCGCAATCTTGCACTCCACCCCCATTATCCGGCTGTCCACCCCACTTGTCGCTCCACCCGGTAAATCCAGTCTTCGCGAGCGACCCAATCGCCCTTTCGAATAGAGATCGTGTATACCCAGGAAGGCCACGTCCGGGTACGCGACGACACCCCCCTCCCACCCCCCACCGGGTTACGATCGATTAAATATATCCATTAATATCTGGAAAAAAAAAGAGAGGAGGGCGGGAACAGCTGAGTGACGCTATCTGACGCTTTTAATCGAGCCACCATAAATCGCCCTTTCAGCAGGCGCCGTTTCGCGAGCGCTAATGGCGTCTGTGATGGCTCAAAGAGGCGAAATATAAATCGCTGACACGGTTAATTCGGGTCCGGCGCGGTCCTGTGAGATAAAACGCGTCCCACACGTCGGTCGATCGAATCCAACGCGAATCGAACCCGTTCCGATTTCACTGATCCGAGCTTTAGCCGGATCCGAACAAACGCGACGAGCACAAAACGAAACGCTCGAAACTTTTCGCGCGCTCGTTGATAAATAGAAAATACGCTTTTCCTCAGACGTCTCGAAATAACTTGTTTCGTTATACAGTAGAGTACCGATTATACGTTCCGGATAACCGACACATTTAACCCAATTATTTTTCGGTAAATGTTACGGATTATATTTTACACAAATAACGAAATCACAGCCGCCTGCATCCAGCAGTGACGTCGGTGCCAAACAGTTGACGAATAAAGCGTAGGAATTTTATCTATTTTATTTTTTAGTAATAAATTGTATTACCACATTACCCATGGTTATGTTTATTAAAAGCAAAAACATGTTTTTAAGAAAAACCGACAGGGGGTAGGTGTTGAAATTTTTCGGCGAAATTGAAAAATTTCTAATCATTCTGAAAAAATTATTTTTAGTTGCAGGGTTCAATTATAATCATTTTTGGTGGATACATGTACCCCCGAAATCCTACTCACTTTTGAGAAAAAAATTCGAGGTGTGACATTTTTCGACAAATTTTAAAAATTTCAAATCGTTCTGGAAAAATTATTGTTAGGTGCAGGGGTTAATTATAATCATTTTTGGTGAATACATGTACCCCTGAAATCCTACTCACTTTCGAGAAAAAAATTCATAACCGAAAATATAATTTCTGGCCTGAAATGGTTCCCTGAAATTTCATGGATATCTTTAAAAAATCATAACTCCCAAACCGATCGACGGATTTTAATGTTTCAAAAGGCAATCAACGCATATTTTAGTGAAGAATATGTAGAAATTCCAAAAATATTCGAAAAGTTGTTCCTTCACCCCTTAAAATGAGAAAAACCACATAAAAATGGTTCAATTTTCAAACATCTATAACTCCTACAATAGTCAATATATTTCAATGAAATTTTTTTCTGAACTGGAGCTCATGAGTGCCTACGAGAAAGTATTAGATAAAATTTCCGTAGCGCGTCAAATAAATTTATTAAAAATGAAAAACGAATTTTAAGAAAAATCGACAGGGGGGGTTTTTCGACGAAATTGAAAAGTTACAAATCATTCTGAAAAAATTATTTCTAGTTGCAGGGGTCAATTACAATTATTTTTGGCGAATAGGCATACCCTTGAAATCCTACCCACTTTCGAAAAAAAAATTCGAGTAAATGTGAAATTTTGCGTCGTAATTAAAAAATTTCAAATCTTTCTGAAAAAATTATTTTCAGTTGCACGGATTAATTACAAGCATTTTTGGTGAATACACATGCCCCCAAAATCCTACTCATTTTCGAGAAAAAAATTCATGACCGACAATATAATGTGTAACCAAAAATGTTTCTGTAATTTCATTTTCTGTCTCACTTCCTCTTGTGTTCATTTCTGTTGTTCTAGTGCAATGTCTACTCGTATACCTCATCTGTGTCATATTCCTCGTTTTTATCACTTCATACGTAGGTATAGTCCAATTATCTAGTCCAATTTTACTGTACATAGATTATACATTTTTATTCAAGTACTTCATAGTAAATAGATAGTTTAGAACTAGTAAACGGTTTTTCTTAAGACGATGGAGACGTAGTCGGGGGAAACTCATTAAGTTCCAGAGCTCAGCTTGCGCAAGACTGATAGAAATGATTAACTTTATAAAGTATTTTTCTCTTTTTATAATAAATTTTATTATAAGAAATCCATGGTTGTAATAAATCATTCGACCGAATTATTAAGTTTTCGTGCCTGTTCGTTACGCAAATTTATCTTTATTTAATTCATTTAAAATTCCACGCAGATAAAAGTCCAGCGGCGAGAGTTTGGACAAACTCGGTGGCCGAAGTATGCGTTCGATCATGGTAGTTAATACTTCCTCCCAGCACCTCGGGCATTCCCATGGCGGAAACCGTAAACGAGACGCGTATCTGCACACTCTAGATTCGTAAATAATTGAAGCATTTCGATATGAAGTTTAGCAACTTCCTAATGGTACTGCGAAAATTATCTTCAAAGTGTTTCGTAATCTCAGGTAATATACACAGCTCTCGTAAACAGATTAAACGTAAATATTGCTGACCTATTCCTCTTATTTTTTATATATAACATTTTTTTGTTATTTAATCCTACAGAATCTACTAGCAAAATTTGACCATTAAAACCTGGGTTGTCATATAGGTTCGGTGATATTTCAACATCGAAAGTTTCTGAACGAAATATGGGAAAGTGTGCCCGGTTATTGACACAAGGATTAATACAGTTAAAAAACAGCTACCTTCATTTCATTTTTAAACAAAAGCATGTTAAAGTTTTTCAGATTTCACCAGCGCAGTGTCCGTCATGAATGATGACGCGGCAGTACGAAAGCGTTTTAGCAGATTAAGTAGAGTGCTAGATTATGACGGAAAATTTCCTTCGACCCGTATTTCGAGTCCCCCATCTCTACAATTTTTGAAATATTTTTTTCTGATTATTTACTTTACAACAAATTTAATCAACCTTTCAATTATTAAAAGGAAGCCCTATATACTCCCTTTGAAATCTCTTTGTTCGTTTATTTTTCGACGCAATTTGGAGCGATACTGCTGCGACAGAGATAAATCAGAAAAAAGATTGAGAACAAAAATACTTCGTTTAAACAAATTCGAATTCGTTTTCTATAATCTATATCTAAAGCATTGAGTCCACTGGAGAGTTTTTTCATTCGCGCAAACACACGTGGAAGCCTTTATTCTGAAAATTGTCTTGTCACTCGTAACTGCCACAAGGCCGACTCCCACGTGCCCGCGTGGAAAAACCTTTAACTCTTAAGAGCAAAACTTTTCAGTGGACCCATGTTGCTCAAGCGCATCGCCCAGGGCAGGTTTTAATGCATTTTCCTGGGAACCGTATTTGTCGAATTGGTTGTCAAGATTTCTCGAAATGTAATAAACTTATTGACTTAAAATGTCGATGGTGTATTTTTAGATATATTGCTTTATCCAATTTCTTTGGTACTTTTTATTTTATGGCAAAAAATACTATGAAATGAAATTTTTAGATAAAAAATAATTACTGAATACAAAGACAAACTACAAAAATCCCCAAAAATCTGACTATCCCCTTTACGAAAGTCTTCTATTTTAGAACGCTGAAAACATTTATTTATATGTACAGATTTCAAGGAAACATATATTTTTACATAACAATGTTAATTTATATATAAACTTTTATTGGAAGGATTTTTATTTCAAAGATCTTTGACTGAAATATTATTTTCTGTTTTTCAAATATTAATTTCAACAGAAAAAAATACGCGTGCCCTGGAATTCTGTGAGTAATATATTCCATTAATCCGAAACAAAAAGAATGACATTTGTTCGTATTCCATGCAGAAAAAATGCAGAAAATTTACAGGAACGGTGAAATATTTTTTCAAATAGGAAAAAGTTTCATGAAGTTTGGTTCATTAGTGCCAAAGTTTTTAGAGACACTGGCTCGGTAAAAGTAATTTTGAGAAAAACGGCGTTATAATTGGACACCGCAACACGCGACGGTTCCGCCAGCGCAATCAAGTGTATACAGCGGTAGTCTCTAAACCTTTTGGAAGGAGCCTCGATAAAAAACAAGAACCAGAACATTTTTGCACCGCAAATAAGTGGTAGGTTTAAATGATACAAAAAAAAAAAGTATTCCCGTGCAGATGTTAAACCTGGATGATCAATGTAATAAAAATAATTTGCTAAGACTAACTAAGGGCTTAATATTTTCAAAATTAAAAGGATGTATCGATAAACCAGTATTGATCTTTTAGATTTATTACAACGCTTCCTTTGTATAAAAAAAAGTTATTTGCACAGATATAACTCGCATCGATAGCATGCCTGTAACAGAACTACGGATAACATAGAAAATAAAAATTATAAAAAGGATTTAACCTATTTGTCTCGTAAGTGATTTATCTGCCAAACAAATAAAAATGAATTTATTGGTTGTCAGAGCAATAAAAAAAAATAAAACAAATAGAATGGTCAAACGGGGGCATTTGTTGATTCGTGTCGCGTGTTTTATGCCAGCTTCAGACAGTTGTTACGTTTGTTTTATACGAGTCCATGATTTGCAAAGCTCAATAAAAAACAAAATAAGCTTTGAAAATTAATTGATTTATTAAATGAAAAATTCGCGGCTGGTTTTATGTAATTGTTGACGCGCTGACACTGGATGGTATACCTCGAACCCTTTAATTCGCGAAACGCCTTGTTCGTTACCAGATATTTTCGTTGGTACGTCAAATTTTTTAAAACTGACCTGCATAAATCGTGAAATATGCGCGTGAAAACAAACGTGATCGTATACACGGTTAATATGCATAACAATGATTTAAAGTATCATTCGAAAATCTGTTCTCCATTGTCAAGTACACGCGTACCGGGCGAATTTTCAATATTGATTCCCTCGAAAATGAAACCTCGTACGGACAAATTTCATTTCCAATTTTCGATTCATTTTTATATAAAATATAATACATAATCCTCTTTTCGGTCGTAGTACGATTTCCGTCGAACGGTTCGCGTTCGTTCCTTTGACGAGCGAGAATCTACCTGCAATATCAAAGACGAGATTTTCAACGTTCGTCGATTATTAAAATAAATTATTCAAATTTACGATTTACTATTCGATAAAATCCTACCTAATACTGTTTACAAATGCAAGCAGAAATTGGGGGGGGGGTTACAAGCCTCGTGCAAGAAAACTTTATATTTTCAACTCAGATTTTCTTGGATCTCCGGTTGTGGAATTGAATTTCAAGCTTTTAAAATCTTACAGTGGTTTGTTAAGTGTGTGTCGCGAGATTGTACCAAAAAATTCTCTCTTTCGGAGTAGTTTTGTATAAAACTGGTGGATATAATTGGAAAAGTAGTAGTTCAACGTTTCTCAGCCACTAAAGGCACTAGACTAGAACTACCAAGTGTACGCTATTATTTACAAAAGATTTAAAACAATTCGTTGAAGACACAAATCACTACAGAATCGTCCAAAGAATGAGGGTTCAATTGTTTACAAATTTTTTAAAGAAATATGGAAGAAGGGTACAGTTATAAAGTATTAACCTGTCCATAATAAATAATAATAATATTTGAATGGTGATATTTAGACATTCGAATTTAACGCTTTGAAACTGAAACAATTACATTCTCAAGTTGAAACGTTAAACGAAATAAATTTGTATAGGATTCTCGAATTTTTGGTTTAGTGAACAAAATTTACGCGTCAATTCGCAGCGAATAATACGAGATCTCACCGAAGAGAACAAAACTCTTTAATGAAGAGTCAAAGCGTAAGAAACGCGTCAGCTTCGAACGGTGAATGTGCAATCGAGTCTTTCGAAGCCGGGTTAAAGAGAGCAAATCGTCGACGTGGTACATGGACACAATGGTCGTGGGGAACTTACGTTAGCTTCGACCATAGAATTGACAATGGCCAGTTGGCCACCCTCCTCGATGCAAATCTTTCGCGCGTTATTCCAGGTCACCGGTGTTAAAAATTAGAAAAGAAGAAAAGTTTTCCGTGAGTTTCTCGAGTCGAAATGCTCGCCTTCTTCTTACTTTCCAACCTATTATATTAATTCTTTCGTAAAATTTCCCTTTGGTCTCATCGTTCCATAGAATTAATTTCGACACTATATTATCGTGTATAACAAAATTGATTCAGACAGCGCGTAGAAAATAACATAACTTCATCGAAGAAAATAGACGCGACTTTTGAATCTCGAAAGCGACTCCAGCAAAGTTATGCTCGCCATAAAATGTCCCCTTTAAATTCCTTTATACCTCCAAAAGCAATATCTCCGATACAACATACTTTCCGTAATAGAGGGTGTCCCGGTAATCGTGGCGCAGCCGGCATAAAGCGATTCCTTATGCAAAAACAAAATTGAAAAACGGAGGAAAATTTTGCGTCACGACTTTGGAAAATCTATTGCGTATGGACTAGATTGAAACTAGAAATCGTGTACGATCAAGAAAACTTTTTAAGTAAGAATAAGTCGTCGCAAAGTAATTTTCACTATTTTTTGAAACTATTAATGGAAACTATCGCAACGTTTTTGATTTATTTTTCGACATAGAACCCATTCCACTCGCGATTGTGTACGATTACCACCCTGTATGTGCAATTAGAGGTTAAAACGAGTCACCCTACAGACTGGATAGGTCGTAAAGGCTGAATCACAGACGAGGTATACGAGTAGACCTTTCACCTTATGGACTTTCGTGGCCCAATCTAACTTACATACCGACCTGAAAATTCGGAGGTGATTTTAGCGTCTTCACATGGATAGCGATCAATTGAAAAACTATTTACTGAATTAGTATTGATGGGCAGACAGTTGTATCGTGTGCGTAAATACATGTGAGTTGACTATGGAAGAGATTGAAATTCATTTCTGAATCTGTTGGTAACGTTGATAATGGGGTTTCAAGGGGTCTAAAATCTTTGACGAATCAATGAGAATCAAAACTAACCTAATGAAGAAGCTCTTATGATGACCTATGCAAAGCGGATCGCAGCCAATTTGCTAATATTAATTAGATACGATTATTAATTAAACGCTAAATAATATTACCCAGATCTCACCACGTGGAGGTTGCTGCGAATGGAGACCCGCCCTAACCGAATCCCAACCACCCTCCATTAATAAAGATCTTCTGTGATCAATAATCATTGATCGAAAAAGAAACAAACGAAAGTGCAACCAATGAAAGATGCACAACGATATAGTTTTCGAAAGAGTTTGCCTGCCTGACATAATAGTTAATGTAAACGACCAAACACCTGCCTAACTATAGATCTAAATTCGTCTATATCCTACCTATCTATAAATCTAAATTCGTTTACATCCTACGTATCTAATAATCAGACAAAATACATTAAAATATAAAAACTTTGTTGTCTCTGCCATTTATTTCATGATGATTTTCTGAATGATAAACTGAGATAGGAAATAAAATTCGATTAAATTTAGGTTAAGTGAAATAAAACACATGATGATTTCTTAAAACACAACAAACCAATATGAAACAAAATTGTAGCAATTCTTAACTCTTACTTCTCAATTTTTACTTCTGTAATCCTAGAACTTCCATAGGAATATGCCCTGTAACAGAAACTTGTTTGATAGATCAGTAAAAGAACAAATAAAAATTTGACACCTGAAAAAGGACATTTCAACGTTACCAATAAACCTACAATACAGGTACCATATAGGCGTTATCAAATTATAGTAAAAGAAACATCAAATTATTTAATGTCAGTGTTAGGGTAAAGAAAGAATAGATTAAACAATGTATAAAAATTTGTGATAATAATGTAAATAAGTAAAGTGGACTTACTACTTGTTGTCAGATTAGTAGTGGGTTGTTACCAATGATCAGCTGTAAAGTAAGAAAATATTCCTATTATGGCAAATGGAAGGTAGGCAGTTTGTTAAAGCGAAATTTGAATCAGACGATAAACTAGAAGTCAGGGGAGGAATTTTAAACATTTCTTACCGTCGGTCATCACGGTCCGGCACTGGTCAGTAGTGGTCAGCAGTGGTCAGTAGCGGTCACTCCTGGTCAGTCCTGGTCACCAGTGGTCAGCCCGGTTCACTAATGGCCAGAGGTAGGCCCCCGAATTTGCGAGACGCGATCCCCCTGGAAGCCCCAGGGGTACTGAAAGAGTATGTTATCAGTGACTCTCCATATACCTCTTCCTAAGGTGGAAAAGTGGGGAGACGCAAAGACGAAGCTGACAATCTGGTCTACAGAAAAATTATTTCGGTTATTCCTACCTGTTGGCCATTCCTGGACCTTTGACCTTGATGTCAGCCTCACTGTTGACCATCGATGACCATTACCTAACCATTGCTGACAATCGAATAACCAACGACCCATTAAAACCACCACAAAATCGAGGATTAAAGCCTTCTTACAAGGATCCCCTCAAAATTTAATGCACGATCTTTTTAACATTTTGTTCGACTTTGAAGGAGTGTATCTCAAGACTAGGAAATAAAAGAATAAATGTTAATCGGACACCCCGGATAATCGGTACAATAATTTAGGGTTATACTGACCACTGGATACCGAATCCATGCTTATTCTAATAATATTAAGCATAATTTTATAATCGTAAAGAGCACCAAGAAATTCATCAAAGCAGTACTATTCCAAGAATGATAGTTTACAGAAACTGTAATGAAGTCTGAAGGCCATATTTAATGATTTTATATTTTCAATGAAATTAATCGATGATGTCCAATTCTGGACCGTACAGCTCTCATTCCGTTAAAAAGCAATACAATTGATGTAATTTTATTTTCTGTCTCACTTCCTCTTGTGTTCATTTGTGTAACCTGTTGGTAATATTACGAGTGACGCGAAAATGGTAATGGTAATGGTAATGGCTTTAGAGCCCCATAAAAATGGGCCTAAAAATACATTGGATGTAAGGTCTACTCGTATACCTCGTCTGAGGCTGAATCTAGGTCCTATCGAGCATCGTTAAGGTGGGTGGAACAGGTTAAACGTAAGTCGAATTCAACCTCTTCTCGGCTTAAGACTGAAAAAAAAGGGAAGAAGTTCCCCATTCGAGGCTGAGTGTAGGCTGGCGGGTGTATTTAAAATATTTTAATTCAGCCTCGCTTAACGCTTTTCAGCTTGTTGGAAAAAACGTAAGCCGAAATGGTAAGCTGAGCATTTCGACTCGAGCTTAGTTTTCGAGAAAATTTAATTTAAAGATGCCTCTAACGCTAGTGCACTTTACTATCTTCGGGTTTCGTGTTTTTGTTAACCCCTTTACGTACGATTTAATTCCAAATAACTTTTCGAACGCGTACTATTTAATTTTGTTCGTGCAAGGAATGGTAAAAAGAATAAATTTGTTTCGCGTGAATGTAAAAATGTGTAAATAAATGTATAGAGTGATAATTGTACAGAATCTAGGATATAAATAATAGACGCCCTTAATTCAAAGACAGTTTCAAGAATTGATTTTTACGACGTTGATTCCATCGATTTCGACGTCTTTTGATTTACAAATTTATTCCACGCGCGATTGTTCGTGTATAGAGAAGGGTGGTAACAGAGTAGCGAGACGCGTAGGTAATGTGGAGGATGAGATAGAATTACCTAATCATTATATTGACGCGAAACTAGCGACACGCAAGTCGTTAGTCTCTGCAGTTTGTTGTCTTCTCTAAGTTCGTGTAGATCTCGTTTGCCGAGTTTGTGTACATCTCCTAACAGGCACACGAACGCAAATAAATGGTTTCGTCGTTCGTGTTTAATTTTGTTGTTCCCTCAACTCGATAACTGTCGTCAGTTAGGCATCAACTGTGAAAACGCTACACATCCAACGACGTTAAAATTTTGCACGATCGAGAGTAGAAAAGAGAAAAAATTGCAAAGTTCGAACGTGTTAGAAAAATAACTGTTTGCATCGTTAAATTAAGCACCGTTAATTGAGCAAAGATCCCTCAGGAGATTAACTTTAAGATTAAACTTAAAAAGCAACCGTTTACTATAGCTGACGTTTATGTATGAACGTACACACACTTTGTTAGAATACACTGTTATTACCATGATTATTACGACGTTTTTATAAAGCAAAATTAAAGAAGGGCGCATTTCGTGCCCAAGTAAGGTTGATTTTAAACCTAACCTCCGTGCTATTGCGCAAAACAAAATATAAAATAAAACAAAACGAGACCGGATGAAAGGACTAGGAAAAATTAGACGAAATGCTGATGGATAAAAGATCTGGGGCAGCGTTTAAAAGCGGAGTAGGTTGGAAGAGCACGTATTTCTGGAGGAAGGAAATACAGGAAAACGAAGCCTGAAATTTTAATTACTTTTCAACACTGTGTTGTATCTAACGAATACATCGCAACAATGATAATTATTTACGTCGAATACCTATGTGTCTCTGTTGTTTCTTTTCTTCGACCACGCATTTCGAAGCTCAGTGTTCGTTTCTCGTTGCCCCAGGATATTTTACATACAGGATACCCGACTACCTCGAAAAAGAATTTAATGAGAAATTCTAGAATCCAAAATAAGACGAAAATCAAGAACACTAATTTGTTAATTGAGACCTCGTTAAAAAGTAATTTTTTTCGTAAGGAATTAAAAGTTTTATTGTTCTAGATTTTTAGGAATACGAAGAGAGACTCTTAAACTATACGAAAACATTTTTTTAGTTCATTTTTTATTATCTGTTATTAAATGGTAGTTAATTCTATCTGACGATGTAACTATAATTACTGTACAGCGTAACATGGAGATTTTCTTAAAACTGATTGGTTTCCATTAGCACTGAACTTATTTAAAATAAAAAATATGGAAAATTTTTAAAACTACATACGAAGAAATTCTGTTTCAGTATGAAAATTTTTTCTTCATTACTATTTAATAAAAGATAATAAGAAATGGAGTAAAAAAATGTTTTCCTATAATTTAAGTTCTCTTCGCGTTCCTAAAGGTCTGGAACAACAGAACTGTTAATTCTTTACGAAAAAAAATTAAAAAGTAAACTTTAATTTTAACGCCTGTCAGACGAGAATTCCCCGTTAATGAATGATGACGCTATAACGAACGAACCGACGACTGCAACGTATAATGCTTGATGGTATCTTCCCGAAAAACGGGGAGAACTTTTTCCAGGGTATTCGATACTTCGAAAAAGCAACGGGAACTTTTTGCAAACCGATGGAAAATTTGTAGCGGCGGAAGAACGGGGTAAAAGAACGTCCATCGGGCTCGTCGTTTCCCATCGATCGACGCAATTAGTGTAATTGCAAGTCGGACCGGCGCTTGACCTATCTTCGGCAATTAATGCAGTCCAAATATCGTCGGTCGGCGCTCTCAGTGCCGCGGACCGTGAATAACGGTAATCGCACCCGTAATGCGACAACGGAGAAATTCCGTCGGTGTTTCTTAAACGTTGGGGAAATTCTGGAACGATGGTTCGGGTAATGAGCGACACTCCAGCAACAGCTGCCGCCGGAAAATATTTCCGTTCGCTAGCACAGACCGACTGTATCGATGCGTACCCCATGGTCTGTTGTTCATCGTTCGACGACGTGCACTTCAATTACGGTAATTGCAACTTCGGACATCGTTCGACGGCTCATTAGAAAGTAACACAATTTAAACGTCCACCACCCCACATCCTGGAACGGTTGTCGCGCGTCCGCGAAAAACCATAATTATACCGGATGCGTGGTAATTTAGTTTATCATCCTCTGCAAGCGAACGGGGCGGCAAAAATGATAAAAGTGCTAATTGATATCGGCTCCGCTCGTCGAAGAAACTTACCGGGCGCTGTTTCCTAATTATTTTAATCGCCAATTACGCTGTCAACGGAGCCGTTAAAAGAACGAACTCTGGAAAAATCTTTTTATTATTTGAATGATAGAATATGGAATTTAATTATCTTCTTTAAAGTAGTAACTTTTGTTTGAAAACTTGTTCTCTGTGTCTTAAAGATTGCTAGTTAGAACGTAGGATCGAAATAATGCCAAATTTTCAGCGATTACTTTCAATTATTTGGAATGAATTTGGACACTAAAAGGAATTATAAGTATACCTATACCGGGTGTACGGTCACTCATCGGAAAAATTTTAATGGGAGATTCTAGAGGCCAAAATAAAACGAAAATCAAGGATATCAATTTGTTGATTGAGGCTTCGTTAAAAAGTTAACAAAAAATTTCAAATCGTTCTAAAAAAATTATTCCTAGTTGCAGGGGTCAATTACAATCATTTTTGGTTATTAGACATACCCCAGAAATTCTACTCATATTCGAGAAAAAAATTCAAGGTGTGACATTTTTCGACAAAATTTAAAAATTTCAAATCGTTCTAAAAAAATTATTTTTTAATGCAGGGGCCAATTACAATAATTTTTGGTCAATAGACATAACTCCGAATCCTATTCACTTTCGAGAAAAAAATTCATTACTGGAAATATAATGTCTGACCATAACAGTCTGATTACCCTGACAAAAAAAAATTTCAAATCGTTCCAAAAAAATTATTTTTAGTTGCAGAGGTCAGTTACAATCATTTTTTATGAATACACATACCCCTGAAATTCTACGTACTTTCGAGAAAAAAATTCTTTACCGAAAATATTACTGTGTGGCCTGAAATGTTTCCATAACTTTTTAACGAAGCCTCAATCAACATATTGGTATTTTTGATTTTCGTCTTATTTTGGCCTATAGAATCTCGCATTAAAATTTTTCCAAGGGTTGGCCGATCACCCCGTATATGCTCTACGGTGTCTTCAGCTTCATAATTTCCTGAATTTCCGGGGTGGGAATCTTCTCTTGTTAGGTTACGTCGCATTATCGTAAATGAAGAGTGACTGTCTGCGACGCGGTTTAAAAAATGTAATTTCACTTTCAAAATGAATTGCAAAATTAAATGATTCTTATGAAGGTCTTTGATTTTACTACGACCACATGACTTGATATTTTAATTCTACTTATTTTAATCAATTGAATATAGAAATAAGATATTACTGATACGATAATAAATTGTCAGTGACAAGGATGAATGTTTTAATTAATTTTTTGTTAAAGTTCGATACTTCATCCTGTATGCTTGTACTATTATCCACGAAAAAGGCTCTTAGAAAAACTAAATACAACAATAAATGATACAAGAAAAAATACCAAAGCTGATTTCGACAAACTTTTAAAGATACCAGGTACATAATTTAGATCTAGAAGGAAGAACATTATTTTGAAAATCTCAAATGTACATACGACCAGATGTAATCTGTTTTACGTAGGACGTTTCGGTGACATCTTGATGTTGTATAAGAACGAACGCCAAAGTCTCTTCCACCAAACTTTGTATGCTCTGGACCCTCGACGTTTCATTGAAAATCTTTGTATGTTTCTTGGAAAGACCGAGTGTGACAAATCGACAAGTTGGTCCATTTCACTACAGTCTGAAATATAAATTTTATATTTAATGCGATTTAAATACACACGCCCATTAAAAACGTATACCTTTGACTTTCCATAAAAACATTTCTCCACGATGTATGAAAACTTTATCTTTTATAAGTACTCCATATTTTATTTTTAATGTAGATTTTTAATGATACGAAACAAGCTCAAACAGATTTTTCAGATAGTAATATTCTGACTTAATCGTAGATAAAATTATTAACGTTTTAAATTAAGGATGCATATTACTCTTCACAAGTATCAATGTAATCGAAACTACAATACAAGTCCAATAATTAAGCTACGAAACTGGACATTTCTGCAACGATAATTAATGCTTCTACTCTCTTTAAAAAAATATACAAAAAAGATTCATTTATTTAATAAAAAAATCCTATTCTACGTGCGATTTTGGGTCGCACAAATTTGAGTAGCTCCAGTGTCTGTAATTAAATTTGTGTAGTAATTATATTTAATGTATTTTATAACGTAATAACGAATACGTTTCGTAATTTAATAATACATAAAATGTCATTAGTATATAAATTTACTTACACGGCCTACAGTTACTCAAACTTAGCATGTGACCCAAAATTACATCCCGGTAGAATTAGGGTTAAAAGCAGTAGCGAGTGGAATACCATTAGCACGAGCAACGAAGACATTTAACGTTCCATGAAGTATACTTAAATGGCAAGTATAATATAACGGAAAACTGCAATATCACAAAATAAGTCTTTTTTACATTTTTAATAATTATATACGATTTAAACAGAAACTAAAAAATTGATTAATATATATAACAAGCGTTTCCATCACGGTTGGTAAAATAATAAACGGGGTAACAAGCACTGATTATAGAAAGTTCGTAAAATCTGTTAAATTAGCATAATTTGCTGAAGGAATTAATGGATCATGAAATAACCACAAACTTGAAAAGAGGGTTGAATACGGTTTATGTTTATTTTAACTCTCGTTCACTGAACCGATGTTCGGATGTTACTTTACGCTCTACATATAATCATCGATCCGAAAAAATTAGTGTCCGTCGTATAGCGTGTTTTAATTAGAAAACGTGAATAATTACGACTGTAATTACCGTTGCTCGACTTTCGATGTTAAATTAATACACGGTAATTCTGAATATTTTTAATATACCTAATACAAATAGCAATATACATTTCATGTATGTTATTTCAAAAATATGCGAAATAACATTTTGTTATTCTCCGTGTACCATTGTTCAATCCAGCCTTTATGCTTTTTAGATTGTGAGATATAAAATCATTAATGCATTATTCGTCCAATTATTATTACGTTGCAATTCTCTTTGGTTGGTTTAAAAACTAGCATAGAAATATTACGAAGGCAAATAATTTAAATTAAATGTTAATAATATTATTTGTAATTCAATATATTCGCGTTACATGGTATCCACCCGTATCGTTATATCCGTGATGATTTTTATTTAATTTGTTTTTTTTATTATTTAATTAAATGTTTAACGTGTTACGTAAATGTATACTAAACGATATTCTATCTTTCATTTTATTTTATTAATTTAGCTATATATATTAGGAAAGTAACGTCCAAGACACGCTAACAATATTTTTATAACTGTTTGAATACGTGGCGAAAAATTATTCAACCACGATAGGTAAAATGAATCATCAAGGATAACAAATGATTCATTATTCGTATGAATTATTCATCCGAACAATGTCTTCCTAGAATTATCTCGGATAAACATTCAATCTACATTATTCAAATATCGCGGAGCTCTGCGATGGCGGCTGAATTAGAACGGCTCTGGTCATTCTCATTTACGCTATATTATTCAGCCATCGCGATGCTTCGTATTACACGGGTCGAAAAACGAACGTTTAAACGTTGATAAATAACATTTTTGTTTGCCAATCACGAGACTGAAAACAAATCACGAACAATTCCAACCGTTGTCAACGGATATAAAACTGACGTAACAATATTTTCATTGCCGACGAGACGCGTAAAGGAATTAATTAATTATGCGAATACCGATTCCGTTAATCTACGGTACATCGATCGAACAGCGGCGCGGGTTTCGCGAGATATCGCGGCAATAATAACGTTACAATTCCTGCACGTGAGATACCTTTTTCAAACACGATTAATAGAAATTCGAGCTGCCAGTCGAGCAGATATTTAAAACCGCAGAAGTAAAATTTACTCTGGCGGCGGTGGCGTTGCGGTTACGCCGGGCAAAAATGAACAACGCGCCGTGTATATTCAAATAACACGTAACCGCTCGTTAGGTCTCGGGGGTAAAAAATTAAATTGGTTTGTCGAGTGGAACGTTAATGGGACGACCGCTTTTATTTCTACCGTTGCCGGCAAGATTGAGTAATTCTCGCTTTCCAGCAATAAAATCGGGACCACCGGTTGGCTCGAACGGTAGCGCCAAACCATAAGTTTTACATATATTCGTGGGTGGGTCGTGAATTCGCTCAGGCGAATCAGTCTTTCTTATCTTGGATTTTTCAGCCGCAAACGATCGGTTTCCTGCATCGGATTTGTTTCCGTGTGTCTTAAAACAATTATATTCACTTCCTAAACAGTCACCTTAAAGAGAAATCGTTCGTAAAAGCGTGAAAATAGATAGAATACATATATACATATATTTCTAACGATACGCATGAAATTACTTGAGATATTTAATCTGTAATCATTTAATATTGAATTATTCTGTAATCAAAGATAGCGTTCCGAAGAGAAAATTACATGTATAGTTGAAAGTGAAACTTTTATTGTTTTACATATGCAAATTACTTTAATTATTTATTTTTACCACAAGTATTACGTTTTTTAATTTATGTATAAACGCTGCAAAATTTAGAGCAACTGAAACTTTTAGTAAATTTGTAAAAACATGATTGATAGCGAAGAACGTCGAACTTTCTTCGTACTAAAAGCAATATAGAAACTTTGGGCGCAACTTCCTGCAACCTTCAACTCTGCACGAATTTTAACAAATGGACGCCCGGAGGTACTCCAACGTCGTCTTGCATTCTGAACGCGTATCACGCCGTGTAACAGCATAAATAGCGGTTAAGAGACTGAGACGTTTTCGTTGCGTAGACCTTATCTGTTGTTTGAAGCCAACGAAATCCAAAAATAAATTTTACAGGCGTCCCAGAGAATTTCATGGTCGAAAAAGCAGTCGGGAGAATAACCGGGAAGATATATTTAACGGAACCATGGAAACTTCAGATCCGTTTATATCAAACATAAATCAAAGAAACAGCTAGCAAAAACAGCGGCTCAAAAAACTTTAAATTGTCTTGCGAAGTTTTATCGTTTCTGTGCTCTCTATCTACCGAACCAGAACCATCGACATCCACGTTGTAGCTATGGAGGAAACAACTAAAGACGAATTTCTCATTGTTTTATGTTTTAGTTTACCGATGGAGATAACGTTGAATCGATTCTTTTTTTTTGTTTTTCTTTTTCTTGCCGTAAAATAATTGTACAGATGTTTTTAATTTTGGTCACGATTCCCAGACCGCGGTGTAGCGAGCATATTCTCGTATTACAGCGCTCACCCGCCGTGTTAACCCTTAACCTTTAATTACACGCGCCTTAAAATGCAACATATGTAATTACTCGCGTGATGTGTTTTGTACGCCGTCGTAAAAGAGCGCTCAAGAATCCATTAAAAGAGCAACTGTTCGTAATCAAATTTGCGCATACTACACAAATGTCCAAATAAAAATCACTTGTCGTAATCAAGCTGGCGGAAAATTATAATTACAAAACTATACGATATTATTGCATAGATTTAATTGCAAGTTATTTAAATCGATTTTGACAAATTTCTAAATACGTATAATTGAAAGTAGTTCCAATAGATTTGTAATTGGCCTCATTTTCTTAACCTATTGAAAATATTGTCATAAAGAAGCGATCAGCGTCACTGAATAAAATTCGTTTCTATTTTTATTATAAAGTATCTTTTATTTCCAAAGGAGTTACCATTTCTCAACATAGTTTTCCAGCATTTGCAAGCATTTCTCGCAAAGCAGAACTAATTTATGTATTGCGCCTTCGAAGAATATGCATTTCGATTTCTCGACATCATTTTCAACGTTGCATCCATCGCCTCATCGTCCGCGTTGAAATTATTCCCAACCGTATCTCTCTTCATTTAGGAAAACAGGTGAAAATCGCGGTATGATAAGTTTGAACTATAAGGTGGAGGATCCCATTGTTTCCCCTGAAATTAACGTAACAGCTTTTGTGTTGCAACCACAGAATGTGAACGAACATTATCGCGGCGAGGAGCAACCTTCCCTCCCAGTTTCCCGAGTCGTTTGTTTTTTATGGCCGACAGATTAACGACTCGGGATATTGACGATACACAGAAACCAATCCCCTATAAATAATTATTTACCCATAAGAATGTTATAACAGCGTGGGACGTTGCAAAAGTTACAGGAAACACGAAAGTCAGGGAATTATCGATTTACAGAATTACGAAATAACAAGAGTCGTTAAAACTACGAGAACTTCAATTACACTTTGTGAATCATTTACACTATATGTATCGTGAAGTCGGACATTTTTGTGAGTTTTAAAGTAATTGGATAGATTTTAATTATCATTCAATTTTCAACAATCAATCGTGTTTCCCCTTCTGATTTCTAACTTCTCGCGTCTATCGTGTTACAAACAAAGCAACCCTCGTTCGTGAAATATTAAATTCTAGACGAGATATGTCGTTAAAGTTCGAAAAACATCGTGGGGCCGAATCGATTGATTTTATCAACGAGTCGGCGTTAAAAAACAACCGTTTTGATAAGTTTACGAGTCTCGCTATTTTAGCGACCGTATCGTCCCATTATCTCCGCACGCAATAAACCATTCGACGGCCAGCTCATCCACCCCCTCTCGGTCGTTTCCTCTTCTACGTCCGTTTCCTGAAAAAATATCAGCCAGTGGATGGACGATAATTAAACGAAACACTTTTTATTTCGTTTGCTACGGATTCTTTTGCTCTGCAGCGCTTCGAAACGTCTTCCGAGCTTCGTCTTCCGGCGAACACGGACCTTTTAAGCTCGACGGAAAGAGATGGTGGACGCAAAATTAGAGATACCGCGTCGGACGTGTCGCGATTAAGCTCGCGGATGAAAAACGATCCTCTTCGATCTCCCGGAACCAGGAAAAAAAGGTTAATGAAAATACGGTACGAGTACGTGCCCGAATTGTTCTCCCCGGACGAGAACGGCGTTCGCTCGGAGCGAAATAAATGATCAGCGATCGCCGCGGTATATCTCGGGTGGTACCGCGAACGGAATCAGCCCTAACCCAGTTTCTATTTCCATCCCTCGATTCTCGTTGCCTCTAATTTGATAGAGGAATGAAACGTCGGAAGGGGGAACGCTAATTGCGCCGTTGAATCGACAAAAAGTCCCGACTACTCGGTTACTTTGCTTCAATTATCTCTCTAACGTAGAAGGAAGAAAATTGGTCGATCGAATTACTTTGGACCTGGAATCCATTTGCCGTGACAGAGTCTTTCTCTCTAAGTTGAATACTGTACTTCCTGACTAACTGTCGCAAGCGCGAGACCGGGCATGGGGGCACGTATAGCTCGATAATTTAGAAAAGGTCTCCGAGGGACCCGGACGTGGTGGGAATGAGACTGACAATGAACATCCATAACGAGTTCGATTTCGATCGAAACTTTCCTGGTTTTCATCACGAATTTTTTATGAAAAATTATATGGCGCAGGTATCGGTGAAAAAATGAGAAAATAAAATAATCGCCTGTAAATACTATCGGTTCGTGTTAAATTGATGCGAAATGATGCGAAATGACGCTTGCGATTAATTATGAGTTGGATTCTTGGAAGCGAGCGTCCATTTTTAGTTGTAAATATGTACACGATATCGATACGAAAATAACTACGCTCGCGATTAATTACAAAGTCAATTGTTGGAGCGTCCATTGTTCGTCGATCGTCATAATGCATTAATGTTCCCGGTGTTATTACCCGAGAACATGCTGTTGTGTTGCATAGCTGCTGGGCAAAATTTAATCTGATCATATTTACCACTGGTATTTACCGTCTGATCTCTGTGTATTTACGATTGTAAATCTTTAAAACATGTAAAAGCTGTCTAATTTATCGCGTGATTACGGTACGATTACACGCAATTTTATCGTTTCGAGCGTAATCAGATTACATGTTACTCCGGTTACGAGGCGACAAATTCAACAAACGAAACCGTATCCTTTACCAGTAATATTCAAGCCCACGAGGCGAACCTTGAATGTTGGACTTAGCTCGGGATTCGCGAGTATATATTGAACTTGACTCTAATGCCTCGGTATCCACAGACAGTTCGCCGCTCAAGAATGGCTATTACGAGCAAGAAACTCTCTATTGGACGCGGAAGAGCATTGAGAATAAGACGCGGCAACTTCCGTTGTGCTCGCTCGTACAGAAGAACGCTCATTCTCGATTCCGGATCTTACGTACGGTGTCCATTCGAAAGTAAAACTCTGAAGAGCCGGTATTAAAGGTAAGACTTTCCAGTGGGCACCGGCATTAAGATTAAGGGTACCTTTCACACGGACGTCGTGGGAACCGAGCTCGCGAGCGGCGAAACAACTTCCGGTGCGATAGCTTTTCCGTATGCTCTCGCGAACTTCTTATTCTCGAGAACCGGCTTCTTATTCTAGAGAGAAAAACTTTCGAGTGGACACCAGGCATTAAGAGTAAAACCCTTAAGTGGACACCAGGCATAAGACTCTCTGGGGCAGGGATCCTCAACGGGAGTGATACGACCGCCAGCTGCGTTTAAAAAATAGAAATGTATCGAAAACTACGAATGTATTCGAAAAAACATACGAGAGTCTGTCAATACATTTGACTCACTAGAAAATATTTGGAAAGTATATTCTCGTTGTTATTTATTTTAGTGCTTTTTCTTGTACACAGTGTGTTCAGCCACCCCTGGGAAAAATATTAATGGGAGATTCTAGAGGCCGAAATAAGACGAAACTCAAGGGTATTAATTTGTTGATTGAGACTTCATTAAAAAATTATCAAAAAATTTCAAATTGTTCTAAAAAAATTATTTCTAGTTGCAGGGGTCAGTTACAATAATTTTTGGTGAATACACATAACCCCGAATTCCTACTCACTTTCAAGAAAAAAATTCATTACTGAAAATATGTCTGACCATAACTGTCTGGTTATCCTGAAAAAAAAAAATTTCAAATCGTTCTAAAAAAATTATTTCTAGTTGCAGGGGTTAGTTACAATCATTTTTGGTGGATAGGCATACCCTTAAAAACTTACCCACTTTCGAGAAAAAAATTCGAGTAGATGTGAAATTTTGCGTCGAAATTAAAAAATTCTAAATCATTCTAAAAAAATTATTTTTAGTTGCAGGGGTCAATTAGAATCATTTTTGGTCAATAGAGATACCCCCGAATTCCTATGCGATTTCGAGAAAAAAATTCGTTACCGAAGATCTAATTTCAAGCCAGAAATGTCACTCCAAAATTTCGTGCGTATCTTTAAAACGTCATAACTTTTGAACGGATTGAAGGATTTTAATGTTTCAAAAGGCAAATAACGCGTATTTTAGTGCAGAGTATGTAGAAATTCTAAGAATATTGAAAATGTTGTTCCTTGACCCCGAAAAGTGGGAAAAACCACATAAAAATGGTCCAATTTTCAAACAGCCATAACTCTTACAATAGTGAATATATTTCAATGAAATTTTTTTCTGAAGTAGAGCTAATGGGTACCTACAAAAAAGTATTACACAACTTTTCTATTCGGCATTACACAAAATTACTAAAAATGAAAAACGAATTTTTAAGAAAAATTGACAAGATGCTAATGTCAACGAAAAAAAAAATTTTTAAATCGTTCTGGAAAAATTATTTTCAGTTGCAGGGTCTAATAACAATCATTTTTGGTGAATATACATACCCCCGAAATCCTACGTACTTTCGAGAAAAAAATTCTTTACCGAAAATATACTGTGAGACCGGAAATGTTTCTATAACTTTTTAACGAAGTCTCAATCAACAAATTAGTATCCTTGATTTTCGTCTTATTTTGTCTTCTAGAATCTCCCATTAAATAATATTTTACACCTAGAAATAGAAGAACAATTTTCCACCTCAGATTTGAAGCGTATACTTGTTATTAATTGTTTTGGTAGTAAAATTACAACATAGAGATGTATATTTGTAAATAAAATATTTTCGCATAAAATGCTTCGAAGCATTCAGCACAAATTGAATACAAAAATGAATTTCCAAAAGAATCCTTGTTCGCCACTAACGACCAAATATATCCAAACGGATTCTTTGTTGTAAATTCTTCGACCAAAAATTTTCCCAACGGAAAGTACGCGAAATATTTAATAGCAAAATAGGAATAACGATGCAAGGTATCTCGTTTACAGCCGACATCGCGGTGGCGAGATATTTCTTCGCGAAGAAAGGGTTGAGCCAACAATGGAGATAGTTACCCGGAAACGTAACCCAGCGGATAACATTCAAGTGTTTAATTGGGAACCCGAAAAAAGGACGAGGTGAATACCGAACGAAGAAATAGCTCTCGTGTTCGGGGACTGTGGAACTTCTTAAATCGCGTTTCAATTTCACCCTTTCGATAGAGGGTCGTCGCGAGAGCTCATAAACCTTGCCGGAAATCAGAATGCTAAATGGACCGAGGAGGACTTACTTAAGCGTCGGGAAGAGGGGGATCCCGGGGACTTTGAGGGTGAAATCTCGAGCGCCGAGGCGGTCTTAGGTTCGCGTCAAAAACGTAAAGCTAGAAAGGCAAAAGACACGCGTGCAACCCGAGCGAGGGGAATCGATCGGTCGTTCTTATTCCTTAAAATGGCTTCTGCTCTTCCCCCGTACGTAGCGGAGGTAATAAGAACCAGTCGCGAGGATCGGGGACAAGATTTAAAGCGAGCCAATCGCTGCCATATAAACGTTTTTCGAATATACTGCCATCGACAGGAGAGGGGGGAGGTGTGTTGGGGGTGGCGTCGAGAAGCTTCGACCAATAACAATATATACTACCGGGCTTTATCAATGCTATTTGTCTTTCGATTGAAAAGCCGGAATGAATTCAGAAAGGGCGGAACCTTAAGTCGGGAGCGATCTAAAACGACGGAACGATCTCCGCCTAGCGTCGGGACGCTCGATTTACGGCCCGCGCCGGAGACGACCGCCGGATTTATCTTCCGCTTCTCACCCGCGGATTAAACAGACCAAATAAAGCATCGTCGTATCGCGGAGAATACGGTTAAGGGAAATTCATTTTTCACCCAACGCTTCGCGCGGGCAGAACACGTGAGAAAAATTCGGTATCCGACGCCCCCGCACGGAAACGCAATCCGTCTCGGGGACACTCTAACTCGCGAAACGTTTGAATAAATTGTTCGACCGGCTAGATAAATATCGGACCAGGGTCGGTATAGAATCTTCAAATACTGGCCAAACGGGGTTTCCTTAAACTTCAAAATTCCTTTCTCGAAGATTAACACTATTATTATCAACACTAGGTTTACGAACTCATTCAGATTCTCGTTAATATTATTTGTTAGCAGTTTATGTTGAATTTAATATGGAAAACTGCATTTCAATGTCAATACAACGAATTACGAGTGTTCGTAAACCTAATGTTAAGTAAGAAAAACAAGGCTCACACGTTTACTTTTCGTTTCAGTGTTTGAGAAATCTACAAGTGAAAATGACGTCTTCTTTTTCAACAGAGAATTGAATTACAGCTTTTAAATAAACATAAAATTGTTGTGTTTCTTGACGAGCCATTACCGCGACACGACACCGATTCAATAATATTTCACGAAAGGAAACATAAATATACGATTCGATAAATGATGAGGCTCCCGATATCCCGTAATGGATCCATGGCATTAAACTTTCATTCCACGCGAGAAGTTTCTTCTTTGTAACCGTGTAACTCTTTCTCGAACCACTTTAGGGTATAGAGAACAATAAAAAAAAGAGTTATTCTAAGCGATAACCTTAAAAGTTCGCTGGTAGTGTTCTTTTATTGATTCGGTCGCCGTGTCGACGGTGGACATTTTCTTAGACCGTGATCAAAAAATAGCGTCCACGGTTTCGCTTGTAACAGAACGGCAATGATTACGCGTAAAAATGTACTGAACATTCCGTGATACGTATTTTTCTGAAAAAATGGCACGCTCCGGTGGCATTTCAACGAGCAAAGGGAATCTCCAACGAAATTCTGGCGCGCCAGAGGCGAGCCACGCGAATGAAGCTGTCTCGTTCAAAGCAAAAACAGGCACCAACACTTTTTAATTAATGCATTCCGCGTCTACTGACATCCTCATTTTCCGTACGGAATATTTGCCCGGTGGTAAACGGGTCACGCGGATGGAGCACTTCGCGAATCGCCTTTGCGATAAGGCGATTAGAACCGGGTACGGGTAGCGTATAAGATTTCCCTTCTATAACCGTGTCACCTGTTATTGAACATGTACGCGGTACAATCTGTCTACTGTACACGATTCGACCAATATTTCGTTCATCGCGCGGAAATGGAAACACCATTGTCCGAGTCGATGATTCTTAGCAATAAGTTGAATTCGATTTGAAACTATTCGGTACAAAGCAGGTTAAAGGTGTTCCAAGCGATTATTATTAACACTTTCGAACATGAAACTTAATTTTTTAAGGGATTTTATATCAATGATATTTTAAACATAATTTCTGGAAATAAAATAGATAAATTTTTGTTTTACAAAGTTATTCGAAGGTCGGTGTAAAGCATGTTCATGAAAAGAAATCTTTTTTCTTAACAGAATATCTTGACAGATCTCTGATTTTTTTACATATTTTAGTAAATTAATATATATAACCCGACAAAATAATTTCGAATTCACAAATATAAATCGAGGCACAAAGGTTTGCCATTGAATAACAAAAATCCTAACGATCGAAGTCGGGTTCGAGCAGCGTATAAGATAACCGTGTTACCTGTTATCGAGTATTTCGTCGTTCACGCGGAAAAGGAAACTTCGAAACGCCGTCTATCGCGCAAATTGATGCTTCTTAGGAATAAGTTGAATTTAATTTGAAACTATAGGGTACAAAGTGAGCCGTTCGAAGCAATAAATGGATTTGTCTCGGAAAGTAAGTTGAATAGGAAATGAACACGGAGATACGGAGAATCAAAGGATTTTCTATACTTCGAGGATAAAAGGCATTAGAACTTTTCAGAGAAGTAGACGTATGTATATTGCGAGGAAAGGAAACGTTAAAGGAATTTCAAGAACTTTTAATATTTTTAAAACTGCAAAGTACGTAGACTTTTTCACTCGGAGTTGGGCGGTCAAAAAATCACTGCTATATCGGATCTAATTAAAAATCTTAACTGTTGCACTCGAATTATTAATATTAGAAAAAAGAAAAGCTATGTAATTCTTTTTTCGTATATCTTATTTTTGAATATAATTATACATTCTATAAAATGGTTAATCGACTAATTAACTAAAGACAAGAGCAATTCCAATGTCCGTTTTATTTATTCGCGTTGTTACGGTTTCTCGTTCGGAGTAGTATCTTTAATTAAGCGAAATATAAAGTACAAGTTTTAATGAAAAATTGTGATTAAGTAGCGCGCGAACAACCGAGTAGTCCAAAGCTGAAAATTAAACGCTAAAAAGATCCAAAGGATAGATCGTCGGTGTTAGCGTGGAAGCGTTTAATCCCCGAATGCACTTCGCCTTGAGAATCCTAAGAGATTCTAATCGCAGAGGATCTTGTTGGTCGGGTAATTGAAAAGCTGGTAGCTCGAGTAGATAAACATTTATTTGCCACCCTCTGACCGCACGACCGATAAATTCACCGAAACTTTGTTCGTGGCTGTATTTTATTAACATAGGCGGGGACAGACAATGATTTATCGTGCACCGGAGACGATTAAGGGGGCAGTCTGGGTATTTTCGACCGAAAATTAAGGATCCATTATAATTGTTTCTTGTTTTCTTTTTTGCTACGAAGGAATAATTACTCGTCGACGCCTTATTTTTTTTCCAGTTAAAAAATATAAATATTGGGGCCGATGATTTAAGGAGGTGTTATCGTGATTTAAGGAGAACCGTACGTTTTGCCTTTTTTCGGAACAAAGTTCGACTCACGCCACCAGCATTAACGCTGTTCAGGGTGGTGTCCAACTTACAAAAAATAGAATTAAAAACGTGACCATGAAGTTTAATGTACCGTTAATAAAAGTTTTTTAATAAAAAAAACTTTGTTACGCGCGTAAGCTGAGAGTTCGGAAATTTTTTTAAAATTTAACACCATCGGTTATCACTGCTTGGAAAATCATCGCCTAAGAAATTGCTTAATACACATTTTAAAATACGTTCTCCAACATCGTTACGAAACTTTTAATTTCGCTGTTTTTAAGACGATTATCAAGCGATACTTTGATTCTCTGGTGGTGTGTTTTTTTAAATACAATCATATTCGACGTCGAAGCCAAAAAGTTTGTAATAAATCCGACTTTAGAATGGCTTTCCAATATAAAAACAAACTAAAAAGAACACTGCAATGTTATATACGAGATGTACAATACAATAAATCACACAATGGGCGTATAAAAAGGAAAGACGAAGAATCTACGAACAAAAACTAACCTTCGAACCAAACTGGCGCTAGTATTGAAACTTGAAATTTCACGTCACATTTCCATACTTTAAACTACAGAAAAATATACAAACGAGTAAATAAAACGATGCACTCTAAAGTTTTGATATATTCCAGCCGTGATTGCCACGATTGAAAAAGCTTCTGCAAATTGAAGTTTTTTTTTACCCCGTTGCAAATTAAATAACGTTGATAATTCTTTAGACGCCTCGGTATTCCACACACGCTGCCTCTGTCGACAAAAAGATAATCCGTTTTTCAGGGAGCCAAAAATAATTTGGATCACAGGGGGGGATTAATGGACGAAGGTGGACGCGAATCTCCTTCCTTTTCCAGCCGATACGTAATTGCGGAAGCAATTAAATCGTAAAATATTGAGCCACCTTCGAGCGTAACTGGATACAGTGTGCGTTATTCACCGCGTGTTCGATATTCCCGCGACATGAATATCGCAATTTTTATCGCCGCTACAAATCACGCGCAGATCACTTGAACGCGCATTTATTCCCGCATGGAAAAAAAATATACGCCGAGTTCGAACTGTAATTGAAACCGATCGACCCCCTTTCCCCACCCCACCCCGGCACACGACATTTCTATTAACGCTTCCCGATGTTTATTTCAGATGAGACGTAAATCCCAGAACGCGCCTTTTTGCTTCCTGCTGCTATCGCTGTCGATCGCCTCGACCTACATTGTCCCTGTCGTCGGTCATAAGGTGAGTATCGACGCCTGCATCGCGTACATCTCGTTGAACATAATTACACATTGACCTGGACGCGATAGCATTCACCGTAACGCGCGTGGCTTAAAAAAAAAAACGACGTTTACAATCAATTCGCGCCTCCATTTTGTATATTTTAATACCGTTTTGTCGCTATACGATTGCACCTGATTAAAACAGAGGTATTATCGTTAGAATAAAATAATTATATATTTATACATTTTATCTCAGATGCTTACCTGTACAGTATCAAAATAGCCTTGCAAGCTTGTAGTTTCTAAATCTTGCAAGAATTACGACGATCCACTGGGTTCGAGTCTGAAACACGAGCATGTTAAATTAGTACACGAGTTTGTTAAATAATCATTCTTTAAGGAACCATACACGAGCAATGTGCAACATTAAGAGAGTTTATTCGAATAATTTAATCGATTATAGGAATTTCACCGAGTTATCGAACATTGTATATAAACAATTTATTAGAATTGGTCGCTAACTCAGTTGCGAGCTAATGGCGTGAATTGTTCATTGAATTTTCTATGAACCGCTGTAGGCGCGATTAGTGACACTGCCCACCAATTTAATATTGGGATGACTAATTTAACTAACCGACACCGGACATATTCGTAACAGAAAAGTGGCAGAAAATTTGTCAAAAAACAACGTAACTAAAATAATACAGATTTCTATACGTTTCGGTTACGCAACAATATTCGTGACCGTAATTTTGTTTCGATAGCCATTATTAACGAGGGAAATTTATTTCGAGTTCTCACGATGGTAATCGATGAGGGAAATTTACTTCGGTCGCAATTGACCGATCAAATTTTTCGCTGTACGTCGTGGTTTATGTTTCACCATTACCAACGGTACACCTTTTTGCTTCCAAATTACTCGTAAATAAATTTTCGATCATTTTTATCAGCGACGAAAAAAAAACATGGTACTTCTAACTAAAAAAATTTTAGTAAATAAATTTAGTTTGCAAATATTTCTTGCGTTATCTCTGTTCACAATTTATTTTCGAGTTAAGAATCCTTTTAAATGCATTTCTATGAAACAAAGTATTTCTAAAGTATATGGTAAGATGGATCATAAATGACCCATGGTCGACCAACCCTAACATTGTTCACAAAACTGCTGTCCGAGGGTTTAAACGCGTAATCGAAGTTACACGATCTGGAATGTTCGACGTTTTAGTAAATGAAACTCGATTCCCGCTTCGAAATGTCTTCTAACCGTTACGATCATAGATCGACTGTGTCCGCTCGAAAACTTTTCGAATTCTCCGCAACAACCGTACCGCGGATTCAGTGACGATTATTTGGGGGTTAGTCGAACGTGATTGGCCATTCGATTTCACGGAGGAACAAGACCAGACGTATCCCACGGGACAAAGCGTATTCGAAACGTTTTCGCTAATTAAAAGGGTCGATTCCTAGGACAAACTGCACGGGATGTCGATGTTGACTCGCCAGGGCGACGTTTTAAAATTGTTGATTCGACCATGAATTTCGAACCATTATATTTTTGTCCAATTTCTAATTTCTTTGTGAATAATAAACATTTATATTTCTAAATCTCATTGAGTTCTTTTAAATCTAATATTGACTACCATTAACAAATCTGATTGAACCTTTAGAGCAAACGAAATTGTCACAATTTAAAAAGCAAAACCCAAGCGTTGATTTGTCATGGCGTGGAAAAATGTTTTTTTCAAACCACTGTACACGAAAAAAGAATGGCAGAAAAATCCTGGGAACCAGAGTAGAAATAGTTTCGTTTTTCGTATACCTGTCTACCTGCTCGCCTACCTGTTCGCCCGCCTCGGAAACGCACAATATTTCTGTACACAGATTTATGGATCGACCCGGTTCACCCCTCGAAATTCTTTTTTTCCGCCTTTTTGCTTCCTCGGGTGCACCAAGTTATTGGCGTCGAAGCGGAAGGAGGACGCTGGCAGATGGAGAGGAGAAGGAACCAAGAAACTGCGATGGGAGAATACTTGAAATAGAAGCAAGTGAGAGGATCGGTCTCGTGGGATTTCAGAAACCGAAAAAATAACCAACGATGAACGGAGCCGTTTGCTGGTTATTTCGGTGTCGATTTTCCTTCCGATGGAAATCCGTGATGCGGGAATACCAGTAATTCGGCGTTAATTTCTCGACGAAACGAAAAACGGAATTATAAACTAAAAAATTCCAGGATTTTTTATTTCATGACGATTTCTTTTTTATGTTATAGATAATCATTACCATTGCAAGGATATCAAATACATAACTTTTTTCCTCAGCTCGAGATTTAACATTTTGTGGTAAAATTATTATAGACACATAATCCATGCATTTACAATAACTGTGTTTAAACAAAGTTTGATCGATGACATCAAAGCTTCGTTATAATCTATGATACTTGGTTTAACACTAAACCTACCACAACTGGTCACTTGATTGGTTGAACGATTTATATTTTTTTGTAAAAAACCGGATACAATCTGGTATTAAATTCTGGAAATACATAGCAAAGATGAAAGGAGACAATCTTCAGTTTCCACTGTCTTAAAACAGTCTGAAAACGCGTATTAAAAATAGTCAAACTTTACACACACGCAGTTCCGAAACTACTAGTGTTTTATTAATAATTGAGCCACCATTAGAAGCGGCAAAGCCTCCCCTTTGAAATGGTTTTTGATTTTTGTTGATCTGACATTCCGTTTTGGAGATATCGTAATTTTTTTAATTCGATACGAGCACGTGCGGTCAACGACCTTGGCAAGGCCGTAGTAAGAGAGTTCATTGACCGCGTGACGTAAACAATGACAACTTGACTTGAAACAAAAATCGCTATATCTCCGGAACTAATTACACTATCGACCTGTACAAGCACTCATTTTAAAGGGCTTTTTATCCCCCATCCTATGAACGTAACAACTACTATACTTTATGCTATCTTCTATGTTTATTTTGACATTTACTTTGACATTATATACTCAAAGAAATTTTAACAATTCCTATTGATCGTACAACTTGTGTGCGATAAAACTGAATTATAAATTGTTTATTTCATTCAAAATGAATATAAATTTATATACAGGATGTTCGTATAATTACTAAGCAGGCGATCGTGGTAGAAATGGATATACATAAAGTGTTGATGGGTTTAGTGTTAATGCAATTCTTTCCCTTTTTCTGTGCAACAGTTTCAAAATTGCAGACTGCAGAAAATAAAAGAGCATCTTATATATCGACAAAATTATTTCCCTATTTGTATGTATCGCTACCGTATATCTCGTTCCTATCGTATCGACTGGTTAAAAATGTATTACTTTCGTTTGTACGGGTAGATGTGAACTACAGTCGGTCGCACGGTTCGCTAGAAACGTTCTTTCGCCTTTTATTTACAAAGATTCTCAATGATTGTGCTGCTGGATGTTCCATTAGTTCGCGAAGTGATAAGCAACACAGTGCATCGGTAATGTGCATTACACGCGCGATACTCCGGCTGTAGAGACGGCACAATGGGAATTTCACAAAGGACAGGGAAAGAATTGCTGTAGACGTTGTCGGTGCCACCCCCTCCTTGCCCCGGTGCATCGGTGTAATTCAACAATATTCGCGTGACAGTCCCTTATCGGGCAAGAAATAGCATAACCGGTTTCTTCGAATGGATTCCGCTGTAGAGTGACCCACTTGCCATGGGTGGTAATAATCGATCAAACTCAAATACGATCCGCTAAAATAGCATGACATTTTCTATTAACGGATGTTATTCAGAACACGACCCAGAAGTCAGAATACGTGCAGCGCGCGGCATACGTATGGAAATTAATCGTTATCGCTTTGACATTTTGTATGAAAGTGTTTGAAATCCGTGCTAAATTAATGAATCTATAAAAGTGCATCAAATTAAATTAAAACACGACGAGACTGTCGCTGATAAATTTTATTCGATTAGAGTGAAAAGTGTACAAGCTGTTTTATCGAAAATCATTGGCGACGATGACAGAATCTTTTTTTAGTATTGTTAGAATCGATGCCCACCTTTTTGTAGGACAATGGCTGACAAATGCAATTTTGGACAATCGTTTATATTTTTATATTTTAAAGACCAAGAGCTTCACTTTAATCACGTGCAAATACGTTTCCTAAAAACGTCATGTAAATACAAATAAAATTAAGTTGCACTGTTTATGTATTGTAAGATCACTATGATGGCGTCTGTGTACGCCTGACTTAGTGGTTGTTTATTAAAAATGAGCAAGTACTATGAGACAAGATGGTACGACCACCAATGAGCGACGTTTTCTATAGGCTTTGCTCAGCCCCAGGCATCACAAAGACAACAGTAATATTTCGCGTCGCATTCCTTTCAGGGGTTTTCTCTGAGAGCCTCGGAATGTCACTTTCATTACTTAATGGTGGAAAATTTGTGGCTTATGCATTTGGGTCATAAACTGTTTAAAATTCAGTTCATACGCGATAATTATTTCGTCTTAATTCATTTGTTATTTTTGCAATTAATAGTGGTATGAACGCTCTATAACTCAGCGTGACTCAAGTTATATACCAATTATCTACACTTTTTAAATTAGAATTTCATTTTATTAAATATCCAAAATAGCAACTACTTAAAAGATAATACAATTTTCCAAGTAAACGTTATTTACTATTAAAATCACTATCTAAAATTGCAAATATTTATATGACAATTCATTTAAAGAAAGGAAGATCGTAATGTACTAAACAAAGTTTCAGTCGAATTTTCAACATTTCTAAAAGAAATCAGCTTGTATCAATTTATGGGGTTAGCCCTGTGTAATAGAATATTCTACAGAATATTTAATAATGCTAGTAATATTGTTTCATAATGATAAATCGTTTCAATGATTCACGATAGTTACTGTTTGATCGGAAAGAGTGAAACTGACAAGAGGGTCATCAAAATGCCGCGATGCCAAACGAAGTAAATTCAACAGTGGTTAAAGCTGAAACATAAACACGAAGCTACTAGAATATCTATTGTGTGCACATTACATTTGATGGCGATTAATCCAATTATTCTAGCGTTAACAGCTTCGAAACGTATTTAACAAATATGTATACCCTGCCAGTGGCAAATACGAACCAGGTTCAATAATATACTCCTTGTCGAGATTGTCCACGATCGAAGGATGCATTTAATAACACACGATGGATTAAACATTATTATAAAATTTTGAGTAACATTTGCATGGAAAATATTATGTTAAGAATATATACTGAGATATAGTGTCTTCGAGATCACACCAGAACATGCAAGCTAATTTATAAAAAAAGAAAATTATGAGACCGAACTGAAACTGACCATAATTTTTAGAATAACGTGTTGTAAGAGGCTTTAGTTTATTTTATTATTTATACATTTATATTTTTAATATAATTGGTTAACATTGGAAGAATTTATTAATGACATTGAAATTTGTTTAAATGTTAAATTATCCGGCAGGAAAACTGATGAAATTATTTATTTCATCGGTAGATTAAATATCGGGCTTTACGTGCTTGAATATTCAATGCAGCTTTTTGCGAACTCCAGTTCGTGAACGCGGCTCTGAAAACTTGTCACCTTGGCTACCCCTATTACATATTTATTTATACAACCCTCTCTATTAATATTTAATATTACAATTTTGGCATGAGTTTATCTCGTAATGTATGTACAATTCTTATTTACAATCGAGGATGTGGTTAATAATAAGGCACATGTTTGTACCTAAAAGAAAGAAACTTTTATTTTTACGAACATATTAAATATCCCTCAGGGATTACCCGTAACGCAAGGGAAAATATATACGTCGACTACAAACCCATTACAGCGAGTGAAATAACAACGTTGGGGAAGTTTGTACCTCGAAATATTAGGACTGTTGGTTAACATTACGACTAAGCCTACTTTCTGTGTATTTTAAAATTAAAAAATCGTAAACGTCGCGTACGGCAACGAAATAAAGAGTTTATTAAAAAGAGAATACAGGCAAAATTTTTTGGTATAAGTTTTGCCCTGTTTAAGACGTAAAAGATTAACCAGAAATTGCAGATGGATCAGATGATACTCGGATATTCCCAACAATTGATAGATTAACGATAAATACATAATCTCGTGTACTTTCTAATAATTCTTTAAGAACACCCAATGAGAAAAACGCAGATGGACCAGCAGGAGTACTCGCTTTTATCGCAAAAGGAGGAAAAGAAATCCACCTAAAGTTTGAAAAGAACGAAAGGAAAACGAAATCCTTGCCTCATGAAAGAATAGATTCTCGACTGAAAAAAGGAAAAATTGGTAAAGTTGTTGAGAAACTTTCCCAGTTATTAATCTAGAAGGGATCAAATTTTCTTGCTTTTAACAGTCAGAATTTAAAATCTTATATTTGAACGTATTCGAGCCGATTCTCGACCCAGAATCAACGTACCTCCGCGTTATAAAACAAAATGTGACACCCACTGCGTCAATAACTTCTCGCTCATAAATTTTTTTTTTATCAAATATTTACTGACACATCGACGCCCCCGTACATCGACGTCGAACAATTTTTATTCCCGAACAAGAATTAAAAATTTTAGACTCGTTCGCGAACTACCCCCCGTTTACGTTTCGTTTCATAAATTCATCCGTTAACGGATTTTTTTTAAACCGACAGCCGCGAGTAAAAGTTTATAAATAAATCTAAAATCGTTATTCGTTATTTGGAAATGAAATTAACTCCGTGCAGATATCGATTTCGATCCTTTTCATTTAAATGGAACTGGGATGGTATTAATTGTTTGGACTCGAATAGCTCTTATCGAGCTTGGCAACGTTTACTTGAAACATTTTATTTTTGTGTTCTGAAACTTTATCAGAATGGAATAGAATTTGATTTGGATAACAGGATTAAATTGTATTCGATTACACATTCGACTTTTAACAATAAAACTATCGACAATTGTGGTATATCTATTTGTACCAAAGAAATTAAAACGATAGATATCGGAATAAATGTATAGTGCAATGGAAGTAAATGTTTGTTCATTCTTTTATAGAAAACTATGGTGAATTTTTAACAATTTTTACCACTTTCGGTGGTTCTAGTATTAAAATACAATTATCTTGGAAACGAAGTACTATAAGATTTTTATTCCACATTCTCGACTCGCATTTCTTTGCGGGGAATCACACCCTGACGATTGATCCATGGATAACGCTCCGTATAATCGGAGGAAAACCATAGAAGCAAGATGAATCGGTGACGGGACACCGAAGGGAAGTTGATTATTGACGCGAGGGGTTAAAAGGGAAAGAAAAATGAACGTCCCGTGTAAGTCCCTGCTGAACGCGTGATCGCTCAATGGCCGGGTTGAATTCTGTTGGAACGTAGAAAATCAGTGGTCGACCGACATCTGACATGCCGTCAACGCTACCCGAGCACGTATGCTGGCCATTCCGCTAATGTTGACCGGAAGTGTTTGTTCCGATGCATGCAGCAGTAGCATGCCGGACAGCACTTGTCTCGTGGATCGTGTAACGCTGTAGTCCAACATAATTGTTGGCGTGCCAGAATTTACCCAGCACATAGGTGGCTGGATCGGTGCTGGCATTTGTCCCTGTGCTGTGTACATCCACCCTGTATGCGAGGATAATTCGTCGCAGCCTGAAGCGGATTTGATTGCGCGACGTCCATGATAAATGTAAATGCAAACAATCCTCGACAACCGAATCCGCGGCGTGCCGGCTAATTTCCATATCGTCTTGTTCTTCCGATTTCGATTCGAAACGATCTTCCCAGAAACTGGTCTCACGCGCGACAACGCCCCCGCGCGACTCACCACCCTCCCCCTCCCCACCAGGCGCTATCTAAACTCGAGACGTAGACACTCGACAGGGTAAAACGTTAATAATTAATTACCGTCGTTGCCGTGCCGCGTGACGGTCTTTAACAAACATAAAGCGTTCCCTCGCGGCATTTTATTACCCTCGCGGAAGACAACGGACCGAGCGATTTCGTCCATTACGAAACGTACGCGCGAACGCTGAATTTCGAGGACTTTCCGTGTTCGCTAATTAATTCGCGATCTTATCGAACGATTTTTACGGTGGTTCGATTCTGTCGCGATTATACAGGATGTTCGACACCTGGGAAAAATTTTAACGGGAGATTCTGGAGTCTAAAATAAGACGAAAATCAAGAATAGCAATTTAAAAAATTTTGAAATTAAAAAATTTCAAATCGTTCTGGAAAAATTATTTTTGGTTGCGGGGGTTAATTACAATCATTTTTTTGTAATACACATAACCCCGAAATCCTACGCCCTTTCGAGAAAAAAATTCCTTACCGAAAATACAATGTCTGACCACACATTGATATGTTTCACTGAAATTTTATGCGCATGTTTAAAAAATCATAACTCCTAAACGGATTGGAGGATTTTAATGTTTCAAACGGCAAACAACGCATATTTTAGTGAAGAATATGTAGAAATTTAAAAAATTTTGGAAAAGTTGTTCCTTGACCCCGTAAAGTGAGAAAAACCCCATAAAAGTGGTCCAATATTCAAACTGCCATAACTCCTACAATAGTAAAGGTATTTAATTGAAATTTTTTTCTGAAGTAGAGCCCATGGGTACCTACAAAAAGGTATTAAACAAAATTATTAAAAAAGAAAACCGAATTTTTAAGAAAAATTGACAAGGGGTAAGTGCCTAAATTTTTCGGTGAAAAAAAAAATTTCAAATCGTTCTAAAAAAATTATTTTCAGTTGCGGGGGTTAATTACAAGCAATTTTGGTGAATACATATACCCCCGAAATCCTACGCACTTTCGAGAAAAAAATTCATTATTGAAAGTAAAATGTCTGACCATAACTGTCTAGTTACTCTGAAAAAAAAATTTCAAATCGTTCTGAAAAAATTATTTTCCGCCGTGGGGACCAATTACAATAATTTTTGGTCAATAGACATGTCCCCGAAATCCTACTCACTTCCGAGAAAAAAATTCATTACCGAAAATACAGTGTCTGGCCATGAATGATTCCCTTGAAATTTCATGCGTATGTTTAAAAAATCGAACTAAAACTCATGAAGTTTGACTTGACAATTGAGAATTGTTTTAATTTCACAGTAAAAAGCTCAAACGAAACCTATATATGGATGGCAGTCGAAGCGCTAGAGGCGTATTTTCGTTTGGAGATGTCGATTTTACTGTGAACTCTCCGTCATCCTAGCCTCCCATAGTCCCCATGATACTTCCTATACCTCGCTCCTATCGTATTCAATAAACTTCAGCCGTGGTGTTCAGTGAGCCACTTTAAACAAAAAACTGTTATACACGAATCCGTTCGTAGCTACCAAAAACTAAGCCGCGAACTAAATGCCGCGCAAACTTTGCCGTCAGCATTGAGAACCATTTATCCCTGCTCTTGAAGCCAACATTAACAATGCTTATCTCGATAACGAAACGAAATAGACCTACAGCGTGTATGGCTTTTAATTCAACGCAGAATAAATCGAGATAAACGTTATTAATGTTGGTCTCAACAGCGGTGATAAGAGACTCGCGATTGTAAAGGCAAAGCTTTATGTGGCATTCCGGCACTCAAAACGTTTCGATTTTTACTGAAAACTTATTCGAATTGATAAATTATCTTTCGAATTTATGAATGTCAAAAAATTGTTATTAATCTCAATTCAAGAGAAGTTGACGCAAAGGTTGCTCGCGTTTCGAATTTTTTCAATTTTCTCGCGCGACGAAACTCAACGGCCATATTCGTAAACGATGGACGCAACATTGAAAGCTCCGTACGTTATCGCGAGCTGTAAAGAGGCAACGGGCCAGCCGACAGCGTTAATCGATAATCCAAAATAACACGCGTTAATACAGCAAGACCAGGAACCAACGAAATTGTCGGCCGTAATTGGATCGAACGCGGCTGTCGAATACACGGCGCGAACGTGTAAATGTACGATTCTTTGCACCGAACGAAATCGCCATTCTTTGCGAAACAAATTGATCGTTTGGTAACCGACGATTGATACACCGGAAACGGTCGAAAAGATGGAGTGAGGTTCAATTTAGAAACTAAATACAAATTATTGCAGGGTATATAATTATTAGAATCTTTATGCAAATTCGTATTTTTATTAACGGAATTAATCAAATGAGAACTTTGTAGAGGGTTGTCGCAGTCTAATAATCATATTAAGAAAATGAACATACGTGAAAGTGTTATCATACGTTTTAAAACAATGATTTCTATATGAAAATACTGTCTTCGATATTTATGACGATATCGACGAGTTATAATAAAATTACGTAGATATTTGAACATTCCTAAAATATTGAAACACACGAGCTTCGACCAGATTGAAACAATTGCCTGTGAACCAGGTAGAACGAAATATTAAAAACGTTTCGGATTTTAAGGGGACGAAGGTAACAATAACGATTCAATCTCGGCTACAAAGCACGAAATAATAATCACTCGAAGTTCGATGATTCCCAAAGACAAGTTTTCAGAGTATCTAATTGAATGTTAAAGTTCTGACGAGGAGTTTCTTCCTCCCGGTAATTTCTACAAGTAATTGAAAACACCCGTTCCCTCGAATGAACAATTTCAGGAGACACTAATGGAGGTACGGAACGCAGCGGTGTCCCCATAAATTTGCCGCTGAAGTAACGTGACCGTGAGAACGAATGGATACTAAAACTAGTCATATTTTTCGATGTCATTCTCATATTTCGACTTCGTATATTAACCTCCTCGCGTCTCTCGATCGCTTTGAACTCCCACGGTCGATTCGCGTGTATCATATCCCTTCCATCCTTACTGCACGACCGCCTATATTCTTTCGCGTTTCATATGAAAAATCAAACAGATAGAGACTCTATGACAGAATCGGTCGCTCTTCGTCGCGTTTATACCCTGATATTGATCAAATTCACGACGAGGGAAACTTAACGTCGAAACGGACACCGGGAAACAGCAGGGATCCATTTTATTTTTATTTTAGCAGGATCGATGGCATTATCGCGACGAATTATCACGGTCGATGTGCTCCGGGAGTGTCCTAATCTTTTATTTCATTGCTGGAAAGAGTTCCATCTCGAAGTTTCTTTCTACCCCCTCTCGCAAGAAAATTAATTTTCTTAATGATAATCAGAAGCACTCATTAACACTAAAACTACCAATGCAGTCAAAATGATCCATTTGTAATTTCTAATATTTATAAAAAAATTGATTTCCATTGCATTTTAATTTCTATGAGCACTTGTTAATGCTAGAACTATCAAAGCAGCCAAAATGACCCATTTGTAATTTCTAATATTTGTGAAAAATTGATTTCCACTGCATTTTAATTTCTGTGATATAGATAAATACACTATGATTTTTCTGGTGTTAAAAATCACGTCTGGTAATGGAACTTTTATACCGCAATTTTGCTTCTATCGTTTCGAGGAAAGATTGCAGTGTTTTTTTTCCTTTTTTTATCGTGAAAAAATTATCTGTAACGATTTACTCGCTGCGTCCTCGATCATCCGCAGAGGACTGTTCTAATTTTCGTCGACCAAGCAGTTTTTCCAAGCTCGATCGTGCCTAATCGTGGCTTCCATCGATTCTCTCGGCACCTACTCGCGAGAGGTGACTCTTTCTTGACCCTCTAGCTTTAACCCAGTTTCCTCTGCAGTTCTTACGTATGCATTTTTTCACTCTTTTCAGCACTCGAGGCGACACCGAGACTTCACAGTGGCCGAAAGTTACGATGCGTCATCGTCCAAGATTGACAGCGTTCCGATGACGATATCGCCGGCGATCGATCAATCTCCGCTTCCCGAAGAGCCATACTTCCCCGAAAGTGAGTGACGATTCATCTAATACCGTAAAAACCACGAGCTATAGTAGCGGGCAAAAGATTAAGACGACAAGAAATTTTTGTACAAAAAATAAAAAAATATAATGTTCTCTTTTAGTAACGAAATTATATTTTGTTCTCATAACGTATTAGACGGAAAGTAGAAAAACGAAACAAAGATAACGATTGGTGAACGACTTGAAACGATTTCTCTCATCAATAACTGTTACGAGCAACCGAAAAAGTTTATTATTAATACCTGAGATTTAACCAGTTGTGTGGGAACATTATACTGTAGCCACTATCTGGGTTTTCTGGAAGTATGGTTTTGATCGTTGTCCTGTTGGAAATAATATGCATTACTCGTGCCCAGTTTAATTGTACTTTCTGGCAAATTGCTCCGCAACGCGTCTGTATATTTTAAAGCAGCGTTTCTCAAACTACGGTTCGCGCTCGGAAGAAAGAAAGAAGCATATTACGTGCAGAAATAATGTGAAGAAGCATTTTCCACGGTATTTTATTCCGAGTAATCATCACGTTTGAATGCGTTGAACCGCCAATAATAAAACCATAAAAAAAGAAACATCCTCTATTTAATTCTTGAGAAGCAGTATCATTCGTTTTATTAAATTTCGGTTTGTTCAAATTTGTAATCAGTTTTACCTGAAAGTCAAGCGATAGAAAATTAAATGCATTTTCTATCAAAGCGTTCTTCCATTAATAATAATAATATTTATTGTTGGGCATTGATTCAATTAACAAACGAAATATTTTACTAAAGAAACGTGAAACCATTTAAATTAAATTGAAATTAATAGTATAAAAATACATTGTATTTTTAGTAATTATAACTACGCTCTTCGCGTTTCGCGGTCTCGAGTTACGCGGTAATGCCCTCATTTATGTTCTTGCGCATATTTTTTACGCGTGTATATATTTACATATAAAATAAAACTTTCTGTTCTTCAATTTTACTCTCCATAAAAAGAGTACGTAGGGAACTATTTAATTTTAATTCACTTTTATAACGAATATTACAAACTAAATGCGTTAAACTACCCAAATTAGTATCTTAACAATTTTAAATTGATAATGTCTACTCCATTCAACGATAATGCCATAACATCATATTTACTTCGGATTAATATTTCTTTCTCCCTGCAATACATTGTATACAATTCGATTAACGCAAATAGCTCCATGATTAATTACGCAAAAACTCCATACAGAACATTCCCAGTATTATATTTAAACATTTCAAATTTTCTCGCGTTTAATTATCGAACATTCCGATGGAAATTATTAAAGCTACAATAAAATTAAACTTATATACAAATACTAACAAGAAACTGGAGTATGCAAATATCATTTTTTATGCATTGTAAGTGGAGCTTGTTTAGAGATTGATAGAATTCGCGAAATAAATCAGTATTTAATAAAGTAAACAAGTACGTTTGTACGACTGCACATGTCACACACCGAGCCAGCATGTTTCTTATAATAAATGCTGAAAATAATGACCTTTCAGTTTGAAGCATTTTAAATGCTTCGAACACGTCCGAAATTGACACACTGATCCGCCGAGACATCTGTGTGGGCGTATGTTTGTTAAAAGCTATTTGTTTTCCCGATGAGTTCTATCAACCCCCAAAGCTCGCACATGTAGTTCGTTCATACCCTGCATTTTATACACTGGCGTAATTCGTGGTGCAAATGAAATGGAATTTCAAATCACATTGAAATTACAACGTGAAATATTTTCGTGCAGGATTTCATTTTCGGAGAAAATGGAATTTGAATACTTACGAGCCGACCAAATTGGAGTTTTAACCGACAACAACACTTTGTAAGTGCATCGAAGCACTTAAAATTAAATAGTCGTACAGTTGCACTGTAAAAAGAAAAAAAAAGAAAATGAAAGAACACGCATAGTGGCCATAACAAAGTGAATGAACGTTTTACACCTTTGTGCAAAATTCCATGACATACATCAACACACAAAGAATTTTGTAACTGGTCTTTTGCACTTGTAAACTCAACAAGAGCTAAGAATTACAAATTTCGAATCACTGCCTCTGATATATTTTTCTAAGTGTTTAAAATCTGGTCTCAACCCACCTCGAGTAAGAAATTTCATTGCAAACGTTCGACTTATTTTCCCTTCCCCTCGGCGCCACGAAACGCCTCGATAAAATATTGTAAGAAGGATGAATCTGCAAGGCGCAACAAAGTTGCGTTTTTCTTTTTTCTTCCGACCGTGACGCAGGACGAGGTAAAATTGAAAAGAACCGACAAACATATCCGCACGCCGGAAAAAATTAATGAACGCGTTTACTCGGGGCGTGCATTTGATACGGGCCGCCAAGAATCAAAAGCCAGGCATTCCCGACATTCGTACCGTGAACCTTTTCTTCGAGTTCGCGAATTATTCTAAAAGCGTATTTTCGCTTGTTCGCGCGTCGCGTTATTTCCCCCGGGGGACCGAATATCTTTTAATTGACTCATTATTCGGCAAATGAACAATTTATGGCCGCGCAATGTAACCGCGCAGAAGAAACGTAGAAGCGTCGCGTAACGAGACTCCTGGCTGGGTGGTAACTTTAATAAATGGCCACGGTAGAGATAGAAATTTCCTGGTCGGATTCACGGCGTTACAGATATTGCATCTTGAGAATGAAACACACCACGCCGGTGACAATCAACGCAACGACGATTTGAACGCCAATGGAGACCTTCGTGACCCTCTTCGTACAAAGAATCAACCATCGACCTAAAATTTACAAATTCGATGTTTTCTCTGATGCTCTGAACGTGTGATTAATTTTTGTTTGACTCGACTGTGAAGTGGACTGGTAAAAAATTAATAAAAACCTGACACCGAAAATAATTTAAATTTCTTGTTTGACACTGCGTTATCACGTTGTTATTATGAATGTTGAAAATAATGAAGAAAAATATTGAAAAGTCTACGTTTTTATTTTATTGTTTGTTTGAGTATGTTTCTTCACAACCCTGTTTAAAGACCTATAAATAAATATGCAAAATTTACACTAATTTAAACATACAATAACCCAGTTTCTTTCAAATTCGAAATAACTATTCTCCAGTTTAGACCATATTTAAAAATAATGATAAATATAAGATTAATACGGAATATTACTTGATTATAAAATGAATCCCCCCACTGTATTTTGACTATCAAAATATCAGAGATTTCGGTGACTTCGACTGTCAAAAACACAAATTTAGGTTACCTTTCGTAGATTTTAAAACCTCCACTGTATGTTTCACAATTGAGCTCGAGAAAAGGAAATTACATAGTCGGATTTGGCGCAAAAGATTACGTAGAGAAGGAAGGGAGAAAACGTTCGTACTTGCGGTTGATTCTTCGATTTCGTCCCCTTTTTTCCTCGGTTCCCGTCAGCGTGCGATTTAATTCTTCTTTTAAAAACTCGTTACCCTCTCAGACCAAATGGTACGTGGCAAGAACCACGTACAGAATGAGCCCGCAAATTAATATTATTGCAACTATGTAGAATATTGCGCACATTGCAAGCGAGATTGCTACAACGACGGGCCAGCTTGGCTACGTCCTGCATTAAAAATAAATATACAGTGGGTTGCAAAAGTATTCGCTCAACCAACCAACGAAAATCTACTGTTCCATGAAACTCATAATGTGATACCAAAGTTCGAAAATTGTATTATAAACCTTCATTATATCTCAATTTCATTTCTTGGGATTAATTTTTAAGTGATTTAAATTTTAATTTTATGACACCCTTTAATCTATTCGGAACCAATTAGATTTTTAGTCAAATTAGAACTAATTTTATTCCGTTCGAAAAATATTTCTTTACGTCCGCGATTTAAAATCTAGATTTTATTCAATAGCTCTGAATATTTAGCCAGGTGAATACAGCGGGAATGAAAGGGTTAAGATACGTGTATCGTCCATTGTACCTTGTATAAAATGGAGATTGCCAATCCCTGCTATTAACTACTGTTCCCGCCTCCGTATTTAACTGCGAGCCGGAGATTTTTTTTTATTATTTCTTCTTCTGGTTCTCCCCCAGATGAATTAAATAATTCAAATTTACACTCGTTGCTACATATTACAAAATTCCAGAAAGCTTCTGCGAACGCTAAATATGTTTCGGCGAAGTAGATCCGCTTTCGCCTATTTCGTTAGTTAATCCAAGTCTTCTTTCTGGAATCTCGACCGTAATAACCGGCTCACATAATCGTCCGACGAACTGTTTCCGTACTTATATTTTCCCGCAGTTCCGTGAAAATTGCTCGAACCACTCACGCGAGAGATTTGCTTTCATACGTTTTAACATTTATCTTTCACCCCTGTCATTTGACATTAAATTTCTGATCGATCGAGATTTTGACTTTATCGGTATTATATTTCTTTATCGTGTCACTGTTGCATTACTCTACAAAGCGATAATCGTCTTGGAAATTATTACAATTGAATAATCCAAGTTACCAAAGCCTCAAATGATAATTTTAAAAAGACTTTCACCATAAACTGTCCCTTGTTATTTAAATATAAACGAAATGATTTTCAGTAAATATCTACAGTGGACGATACTCGTGCAATCTACAGCGTGTATACAGGATGTCCACAAAATAGGCGGGTAAACTTTGGCAACGCATTATGTTCACGGTGAGAATAAAAGGAAAACATCGAAACTCTTTCGAGCTCCGAACACTTTTCATCTGCGGTGAAGTTTTGCGAAAATACGTAGGAAGTTCGCGAAAGTTTGATCTCAGAACGGATATTGCACCGCTTCCGCTTCATACGATATGTCGAGCCGACTTATCTGATCGCAACACATACTCTTATTATTTACTACAAACACAAAGAAATCGATGACAATGGAGAAGAATGCTATTCCTCCGCGGAGCACGTGTTCTAACGTTTCGCTACAAAGAATGATACATTGCTCGCGTACATTATAACTCGATTATAAGCAGATTACAAAAAATTAAAACTTTTTAATTTTTTATAATCACCTTCCCCACTTTTATCTTTGACCTTCGCGAGCATTGTTGCTAAACTTCACCGTGGATAACAAGTATTCAGATAAAGAAAGCGTTTCCGGGGTTCGCGTTTACAGGGTGTTTCTGAAATAAGTAGCCAAAGTTTAGGAGCATATTCTGCTCGTAGTGTGGAAAAAGTTTCGTGCAAACTTGGCTCCACAAACGCCACTCCGTGTTATAACGATAACCAAAGTCTGTTTAAGACAAACTTGGACACGAATAACTGTCAAATTGCAAGTTTTTATTTTGTTTTCGTTGTGGATAAAAATGGTTAATAAAATTTCTTCTATTTAAAAATAAAGTAAGTGCTGTTTCTTACTGGAAATTCTGACATTACTTTCTGGTCAATCCCGATATTATTACGACGCTTCGAGTGTGTATACGCGATATTATTACGTACGAATATTTTTCATCCCTATTTCGTAGTCTTTTCCACGAAGTCGGAACGCTGATGTTTAGACTAAGTCGCTATATTCGGGGCGCAGCTGGTCGCACATTGCATAACATCATCAGAATTTTCCAGTAAGACTTGCATAGGAACGTACTTTTCCTACCACTTTTCATACGGACTTTTCGGGTATAAAAGCAGCAGCTGCGAAGACCAGTCAGATTAATTCGGAGGAAAGTTTTCGAAAGGGCGAGAACGCTGCAAGATCGGGCACCCGAGTTCCATTCGAGCATATAATAATTACGTACAGTACGTTCAATTACTGTTATACCAAATGGATGGAAGACCAGCTACGCGAACGTCGTTTTATTAAAAATACATTCTGTTTCATCGTACGTTCTAACAAGAAAATTTGAAAGTTGGATTTCTTTTCTAATTTTTAAAATAAATTAAACTCTCGATTGATTACATCTGTTTCGACCATACTTTTCACAAAATGAATACTTTTTCAGAAACATAAAGAAAGAGTTTGGCCCATGATTTCGACCCACTGTGTTTTACACTTATTACGAGTCGATGTAATTCGAGAGACCTTTTATATTTAACGATAGTTTAAAAGGACCCACACTGATATACTTTTATCGCTCGAACTACGTCAGTTTAAAGTTACTAAGGCTTACCTATTCCATCCTGGTGGCTGCTGGTGTTAGCCAGACACACCGATTCGTCTACGAAACCTAACCATCTTGTGGCTTCCGGTATTAGCCGTACATCAGTTTGTCCACGAAAACAGTCTCCATTTGAGTGGCTCCCGGTATTAGCTGGACACCGGTTCGTCCATGAAAATTAGCCTATTCCGTGGCTTTTGGTGTTAGCCATACATCAGTTTGTCCACGATGCTCTATCCTCATCCAGTGACACCTGATCGTCCACAGACTCGAAACACTATATATTAAAATCTCGATTATAGCAGGAAAAATGACGTGCCTCGACTCTATCACATTTGGAGTACGAATAAAAATAACTGAACGTACGAAAAGAAAGAAATTACACGGATTCGAGTAAAGAGTTTCGCTATTTTTCAGCTACCTATACAATTTTCTTCGACGTAATTTAAAATTCTCTCATCGAGATTAATAGATCCGATTGGTCTACTATCGTCCGACACTCGTTTTTAAAATGAACCTGTGCTCGAGAAGCGTTCGAATATCCTCTGAAACGTTCTCTTGTCTGGCAGACGTCTATTGGGGAAACGATTTGCATACAGATGCCTTGCTTCGGTTGAATTATATTCAGCAAGTCCATACATCAAATGGATGCCTGCTATTTCCTGCTTTGAATAGTTATTCGTTATCTCTTCTAATACGCGGCTGGATGAATGAATTGCGTATCGAGTGCCTTCCTCAAGAGTATAAACAAGTTTCGAACGGAACAGTCAACAAGGTCGAGAGACAACACGAAATTATCGAAGTACGAGTAACAAACAGCTCGGTAAAATCAGTTAAATTGCTCGAGTTTGCGGTTAATAATTACCTCGATAATTACGTAGAAGTAACTTGCGAACAAAGTTAAATAGGGTACACGTTTGTATAAACTTTTTTCATTATTTCTACGTACGTTACTCACCGTTGAATTAGGTGTGACGCAGAACCACGACCTTGGACGCCGACAAACGCTTCTAAAATTCTCCAGACTCCTGTGTACCGAATTCTGGAACAAAAATTAATGTTTAATTACTGAAAGAACGCAGTCGAGTCTGAGAACTTAATAATAATAGTTTCACTCGTTGCATCGACGAGTGGGAGAAATGGTCGCTGAGCAACAAGTAAAGAAACGCTAAGTAATAGAGAATAAGAATCGAGGCGATCGAGGTTCTACTGTATTTTTATTACAAATATTTGCTGCCACGAAGACAGTATAAAGCGAATATAAATGGGTAGTGGATTCTCGGGAATTAATTACCTTGTTAATTGACTTGCAGAGTTGGACAAATGATGAGCAGAAGATGTGCACGATTGGTTATAGTGAATTACGCGCAGACACTTTCGATTGTTGTTTATTACTCGTCGAAAAGGTCGCGTCGAGTGAGCCCAAATCGTCGAAGGCCCAATGGGCGACAGGTAGGGCTCTGGGATAATCGTCTTTCCAACTCTGCACTTTCAGCTCTCAAGAATAATAATAAAATATTTTTTTGTCGAACGTATATACTACTATTAGTAGTTTAAAACGCCATTAATGTTATTTAATTTGTAATGTTGCGAATAAACTAAACCTAACCCAGACCTAACTCAGACCTAAATTACAAATTATAAATATTAAATTAAAATTACCTGTTAACCGACTACATTTATTGAAAGAAAAAAACTAAAAACTTAAAAACTTTGTAGCAAATCATACAATCTACTCGTTTGCATATTAATTCTATGGTCTCGTGTCAATTTTGCGATCGTTTAAACTAAACCTAACCCAGACCTAACTCGGACCTAAATTACAAATTATAAATATTAAATTAAAAATTACCTTTTAACCGACTACATTTATTGAAAGAAAAAAACTAAAAACTTAAAAACTTTGTAGTAAATCATACAATCTACTCGTTTGCATATTAATTCCAAGGTCTCGTGTCAATTTTGCGATCGTTTCGAGAATGTGACACGAAATTTTAGATTCGAATGCCACGTTGCAAACTCGGAATACCGAAGATAACATAATTTGGAATATTCCAAGGCATTCTCTTCCGCAATGCGAATTACAGCGAAGACAAAAGAGGAGAAGAGTGGGTGAAGTGTTTCATGCGCGAAACGTGGGCGCACTGTGAATGTGATGGTTATGACTCCGGAATTTGCACTGAATTTGCACCAGTGACTGGCGCAAGTGCATTTTAAGACTTTGAATTGATATTTACTTTAAGGTACAAAAGAATGATTAATGTAGAAGCTTGACTTAAAATTGAGAATAAATAGTTTGAATGTCTAAAGATTATTAAATGAATTTTATTTGTAGAGGTTTACTCTGTCGTTCGAAACAGTCTGATGTAACATTTGATTGTAATCGAGAATAATCGTCGGCGATATCAAGCATCTGAAAGTAATGGAATTTGTGTTAACGCACGTGACGTTTCATTATCATCCCCGATATAATTACTTGCTGCTTTGTTGTGACTTTCGCGCGGGAAAATGGGGGCTGATTAATGAGGATCGCGAGCGGGCGTATTAATTACACCAATCTGCGCGTATAGAATATTTACTCTTTTATGTAAAGCGCAACACGCGACAAATGCGTGTGGGCAGATTTATCTGTCGTCGCTTAATCGAAAATTCAATGCGTTCGACGCATCGTTTCGCACAAACGCGTGTAACGTACATTATCTCTGAATCGAATACAACTTCCTTATTCATTTCAGTATACTTTTATCAAAGTGTAGAGATCCCTCTAAATAAAACATTCGAGCATCGTTATGGATACGTAATCTGTGAAAAAGAGAATTACGATGCACGAGTTACTTTAATTCCACGCGAAAGTGAACACGGAATAAACTTCATTCCTGCTGTCGACACATAATGTATCGATCACGATAAAAAGAACATAAGCATTTGTAACAAAAAAAGCACTATACGTCGTTCCTTAAGAGTTCCTCTATAAAATGTATATTTATTTCAAGGCGCCAAGAGTAATGTTTTCAGAGATATCAAATACTGAAGACTCGGACTTCGCTTTGTATTATTTCTTCTCGAGTATACTTGACATCGTTCACACCTTTTAAATACACACTTGACAAAGAAAAGTTTCAAGAATAAGATTGACGTTTCGTACCCTTTTTAAGTGACAAACACGATGAAAGAATTTAAAACAATGCATAGTCTGATACAAGCACACGTTTACTTATCTTTTTCTTACAGTATATGTACAATGAATCTTTCAATATTCACTGCTGTTCTTATTGTTTGTTTTCTGAGAAAAATATGTAGTCTATTTTGTCTACCACAACTGACATGATTATTAAAATTCCACTATCTTACTATACGTCTTCAAACAACGCGTATTAAGAATAGTATAACTTTAGATGCGTGCAGTTTCGATACTACTAGTGTTTTATTAATAATTGAACCACTGTTGGCAGCGGTGAAGCTTCCCCTTTGAAGTGGTTTTTCGTTTTTGTCGATCCGACTTCCCGTTTCGGAGATATCGTAATTTATGTAAAAGGTAATTTTTCAAATTCCACTCTCCGTCTGAGAAAAAGCTTATTAAAGCGTATTAAAAATACTAAAACTTTAGACTTGTGTAGTTCCGAAACTACTAGTGTTTTATTAATAATTGAGGCATTGTTAGAAGCGATAAAGCCTCCCCTTTGAAATGGTTTTTTGTTTTTATCGATCCGACTTCCCGTTTCGGAGATATCGTAATTTATGTAAAGGGGTAATTTTTTTAATTCGACTATCGCTGTCTCCGTCTAACGCGTCGGATCTCTCTCTCGCACGTGCATCGTGCTGACCTACCCCAATTTACTATTTACTACGAGTGCGTACGTGACGGCCTTGCCAAGGCCGTTGCATTTCCAAGAATTTCATCGGCCTCGCGACGTCATCAATGAAAAGTAAACAAACGCTTCGAACCCTTATATCTCCGGAACTAACCATCGCATCGACTTGAAACTAAAATCGCTATATCTCCGGAACTAATTAAGCTATCGACTTGTACGAACGCTCATTTTAAAGGGCTTTTCATACTCTATCTGATGACTATACTAACTGCTATAATTTATGCTATCTTCTATGTTTATTTTGACATTTACTTAGACGCTCGACTTGAAACAAAAATTATCATATCTCCGGAACTAATTACGCTATCAACTTGTACAAACGCTCATTTTAAAGGGCTTTTCATCCCCTATCCTATGAATATACCAATTACTATAATTTATGCTATCTTTTATGTTTATTTTGGCATTTACTTTAACCCTCAACTTGAAACGAAAATTGTCATATCCCCGGAACTAATTACGCTATCGACTTGAAACAAATTGCATTTTGAAGAGCTTTTCATCCTCTATCTTATGCATATACCAATTACTATAATTTACACTATCTTCTATGTTTATTTTCATATTTACATTAACACTACAAAGAAGTTTCAACAATTCATATTAATTATACAACTGGTGTGGAATAAAACTGAATTATAGATTGTTTCTTCAATTGAAAATGAATATAAATTTACAGGATGTTTACATAATTACTAGCTAGCAGTTTTTTTTTTAAACAATGTTTTTCTCCGGAACTACGATATCGACTTGAAACAGAATTCCTTTTTCAAATGCGTTTTATCTTCTATCGTAACAGATTTCAAGCGTCTTGAAATTTAACGTGTTTCGAAGTAACAATGAAGGAAACATAATTTCTCTGTCACAGTTGATCCCTGCGCGAAGAAATATTGCGGGCCCGGAAAAGAATGCGAACGTTCACCCAACGGTACCGTGGCCCTGTGTGTCTGTGCACGAAAATGTCCACGAAGACATCGACCTGTTTGCGCGAGCAACGGGCAGATCTACGCTAATCATTGCGAGCTGCACAAAGCTGCATGCAACGCTGGATCACCGTTGACCAGAAGCAGACTCATAAGATGTCTACACCACGGTAAGAGCACGAACAAAACACGCATGTTTAAAAAATCATCAAACTTTCAAAGATATACACAGATAAGTATTTCACAATTTTTTGTTGTTACAAAAATTTACTTTCAAGGATGAAAACTAGCCCTCGAATATTCGCCTGTTTTCTATTATTATAATTCGCAAACTACACAAGCTAAACACAAGTTTTATACATATATACTATAATAGAACCGAAGAACCGAAATAAGAAAAAATTGAATGAATACGAGTCGCGTACGAAGATTTTATCCTGTCAGATGGAACGTGAAAAATAGCACCGGTGTAATTAAACTTTTCAGATATCGAGAACGCGCACGCTCGGAGGACACTGCACGTGAACCGGACGTCGGCCAAGACTGAGGACATCATCTCTTATCCACGATCCAGGAACAGAATGAAAGATGACTTGAAAGATAACTTGATCCCGGAGAAGGACGATTTGGACTCGAAAGAGTGCACGAACCAAGAATACGAAATAATGAAGGTATAATGTGATACGATTTTTAACAGTTCGTCCTTGTTGCGCCAACACGACGAGATTAAATACTTTCACTTTTGATTAAACGTCGTGGATCCAATAACAACTTGTTCTCGCTCCAGGATAATTTGTTGCTCTACAACCATGCAAGACTAATGGCCCAAGACAACCACAGCAAGGAGTACCTTGTCAGTATAATGTTTTCACATTACGATCGTAATAACAATGGGAACCTTGAACGCGAGGAATTGGAACAGGTACTTGTTCTCACCGCGATTTTATCTATCCAATAGATCTCTTATTCCGAAATCGATGGTTAAACCTTTCCGCGCGATAATTCTTGTCGTCCAGATCGCGGAGAACGAGGATTTAAAAGAGTTATGCAAAGGCTGCAGTCTGGGATACATGATCAGTTACGACGACGCGAACGGAGACGGGAAATTGAACGTGAATGAATTTTACATGGCGTTCAGCAAACTGTACAGTGAGTACACCTTTCTTTCTCCTTATTAATTTAGGCCTATCAGACTGCCAATGATTCTCCAAGTAATTGATATCATAAAACAGTGATTTTCTCGATTATTCATTCTCGTGTTATACTCGGTTAATTAGCAATGACTGTGCCTAACAAAGGCCTTCCCTGTATTTTCGACCGTGTTTCAAATGCAAAAACAATATCGCATATTAATATAATATTATTTAATTAAGAATTTGATATAGTGTTTTCTTTTATATCCATGTATACGTGGAACTAATCAATTGATGTATAGGAAGCAGAATTTTTAACGAATGTTACGAAGGGATGTTTCTAATATAAATACCCCTACACGCCATTAATCTCTTAATTTTTTATTTGTATCGTGAAGGAGCAAATAATGGTTTCTGATAATGCATTATTCATGGAATAATGAACTGCCAACGATCTATATATTTTCCTGCTCCTAACAAAAGCCACGACAAAAGTTTTCCGGGAATATTACACTCCATTGTTTTCTCGCGGAGCCATTGAAAGCCGCCAGAGGTTCGAAGTATTATTCTTTTTTTTTTTTTTTTTTTTAAACCAACGCAATTATTTGTAGGCGTTTCAGTGGTGTCTCTCGACAAGTCTCTCGAAGTGAATCACATATCCGCGAGAGTGGGCGATAACGTTGAAATCAAGTGCGATGTCACCGGCACACCACCACCGCCATTAGTGTGGCGACGCAATGAAGCCGATCTGGAAACTCTGAACGAGCCTGAGGTACGATCAGGAAGCGTTAATTATTCGAAAACTAAAATTTACTTGAAAACGAGTACAGAAGATTATTACGAAAAATGATTATTATAAATGAAACTCATTTTTATTATTATCTGCTGCATCTTCGCGCTTACTTTCATATAGATTCGTGTTTTCAACGACGGCAGTCTCTATCTGACGAAAGTGCAACTGATGCACGCTGGGAATTACACCTGCCACGCGATCCGAAATCAAGATGTCGTTCAAACGCACGTGTTGACAATATACAGTAAGTTTTTTAACACTGTGACTGTCGACGATTAATATCTACCTTTTTCTACCAAGTCAAAATCACCTGTTCCTGCAAAGAACTAGTATCAAGACGCAACATTGTTTCCTTTATAGACATTTGCTTCAAACTAAACCAGACGTAGATCATGTTTATACAGCGTGTAAATTCTGAAATGTATTTAATTTTTTAAAAAAGTATTCTTATGAGAAACTTCTGAAATTCTGACCCTCTTGGTAGATCTAGTATTAATACATGTTATCTGTGCTTAGCTATCCCCGAGGTAATAGTAACGCCGCGGTTACAATCGAAACGCTTGAAGGAAGAGGCGACCATAAAGTGTCACGTCGCCGGTGAGCCGCTCCCGCGGGTGGAGTGGCTCAAAAACGACGAACCTTTAAGCCACGACCAACCGGACAAGTACGATCTCATTGGAAACGGCACGAAACTGATCATCAAATCGGTCGACTATGCCGACACAGGCGCCTATATGTGTCAAGCTAGCAGCGTCGGTGGTGTCACCAGGGACATCAGTAGCTTAGTCGTTCAAGAACAACCCACGCCAAGTAAGTCGCTATCAGGACGCCATCTTATTTCAAGGGCCATCTAAAACTTATTAGAAGCGTGCAAAAGTTTTCATGATTTCTATCAGAGATTTCGTTCGTCGTCATACCATCAGTTTCTACTACCTTTTACCACTATTCTAATAAGAACTAAACACTGTGTTCGTGTTGTGATACTTTGTACGGTTATACGACTGAATATGTCCATTATAGAAAATAAAAGCGAAATTGAAAATTTAATAAATTTAAATAAAGCGTGAAAAATTAATATACAGAGTGTTTGGCCACCCCTGGGGGAAAAATTTTAATGGTAGATTGTAGAGGCCAAAATAAGACGAAAATAAAAAATTTGTTCATTGAAGCTTCTGCGAACAGCTGCGTACGCGTGATAGTGATTCTCACTCAGAAAATTGTACTTGACTGGCTGTCGATACGTCGATAAGTAGAGTTTCTCATGCCGAGTGAGAACCACTATCGCGCGCACGCAGCTGTGCGCAGGTTGCCTGTCCACAGGCGCAACTTTAAACGTTAATAACTTTTTAACGAAACCTCGATCAACAAATTGATATTCTTGATTTTCCTCTTATTTTGACTTCTAGAATCTCCCATTAAAATTTTCCCCGCTCGATGTTCAGTATTAGGACCGTCACAACCATCGCTCTAAGGCTACCATTAAACAAAGTAGTCAAATTAGTCATCGTCTGACAAGATAATCTGTATCGCGAGGGGTGTTGTAAAAACAGGAGCAGCTCGTTGATTAATTGACACTAATAATAGTGACCTCGTATCTAGCAACCGCGAGCGAGGAGCGCAGGTTCTTCTCTTTCCACGAATGGGGCATTTTGGTCTACGAGCCATCCACGTGTCGGCCACGACACGAGATCCGATCGACGGACGTTATTCCTGGGACTCAGGTAAAACTATTGACGTTTATTACTACAAAATCAACTAACAAATAATCGAGAATCTATCTCTATCTCTACTCTAACAAAACTCTTACGAGGCACGTATTTTCATACGCCTTACTTACATTCTTCCATTGCTATTTTCACTGATAGTACGCGTGCATGACAGTGGCTTCTCATGCGTAGACGATTACATCTGCCTCCATCCATTCCTATAAACATCTTCATCTTGCAAATTGCACTTGCCTAAGTCATTGAGCCGAGTCCACGCTTGGAACAGTGTTGATTTCTTTAAATGTAGGGTTTTCATTGATGATACACTCGAAGATGATTCTACATGAAAGAACAAATCGAAAATAAAAAATAAAATGCGATAAAAATAAAGCAATACAGAAAATGTATTTTAACAATTTTAGTGAACATAATAAACTTCCAAGTTCAGAAATATATTTAGCAACTTTATCGTACCATTTGGTCCAAATAAAATGCTACAAGCTATCCTCTCAGAAACCAATGAAGATATCGACACGTTTTTTTTTTTTAATTAAATGACTTGTCTACTGAACTGTGCGGTTTATTGTACCCAGGAAAATTCAATCGTAATCGACATTAATTTTTGTCTCTAATTTCTGAAAACCGTGTCTTAGGAACACGTCTGCGGAGTCAAGGATGTACCTTGCTCCTGGGGGCGCGCGATCAACGTTGCAAACCGGTACGTGTACGTCAGTCAACCGGACAAGGATCGAGTGCTCGTTATCAGCAAGATACAAATGGTTATAGTCGACGTAAGTAAATTGTGCTTGTTATTCGTTACGATCGAGTAGTGCAGAAAAATCAACCATGATCTACCATAATTTGCATAGGTGATACCCACCGATAAGAATCCCGTACAACTCTGGTACGTGGTCGCCCTCGATCAAGTGTGGGTATTGAATTGGAGAAACGAGAAGAACATCGGTGTGAAAACGGTACAAGTGATCGAGGACGCCGGTCAGAAGAAGAAACACCAAGCTATACGGCCGGAACCTATCGACGCCCAGTTCGATATAATCGAGAATATTTACATACCCGAACCACAGGTATGTCTTTCAATTATTGCACGTTAATTTAACTATTGTCACGAATCACTATACGGCTGTTCGATCTATTTAGGACATCGAGCACCCGTTCAAGTACGGTTACGTGAGTCACACGAACCAACGTAGCATGTACAAGCTCGACCTGAAGAACATGAAATACACGCGTATTGCCGATTTGAGTTCTTACAATTGTGTTCCAAAGAACGTCCAATTCTCGGTTCTTTGTGAGTAACCTCTTAGACATTGACGGATGAAGATCGACTATTATTATTAGAGGTTAATTCATTTGTGTTCCAGACGGTTTCGTGATACTCGAATGCCAGGAACCAGTCACTAATCGTCCAACGGGTCAAGTATTGTTGGACTATCTCACCGACACCGTTCTCGTTCATAAACCGAAACTGTTCGGACGGCCAACGATATCACCCGACTCTAGACACCTCGTCACGTTGGACAAGCAAGACACTGGCGTGACTCTCGTCGTACAGGAGATATCACGTAATTTGAACTCACTTTCTTACATTACGATCGACACAACGGTTGTTTATGACGATCGATGAATTCCATTTTTACTTCAGCCGAGGGGTTGAAATTTGCGTTCGACGTGAAGACAACATTGAACATCAGCGACATTGCACTCTATCCGTCGCAGACGACGCATGGTTACGACATTTACGCGTCATCTATCGACAAAGAGGACATCCTATTCCTCGATCTCTCCACCGGTAAGATACGAACATTGTTGACCCTCCGATAGAGCACTCTATTGTCACAGACGAGGTATACGAGCAGACCTTTCACCCAATGTATTTGTTCGGGACTCTAGAGCCCCATTACGAATTTCATAATTACCAACAGGTTACACAAATAAACACAAGAGGAACGTGACCCAGAAAATGGAATTACAGAAACATTCCTGGCCACACATATTTTCGGTAAAAGAATTTTTTTTCTCGAAAGTGCGTAGAATTTCGGGGATATGTCTATTAAGAAAAAATGATTGTAATTGACCCCTGCAACCGAAAATAATTTTTCCAGAACGATTTGAAAATTCTTTAATTTTGTCGAAAAATTTCACACCTCGAATTTTTTTCTCAAAAGTGGGTAGGATTTCGAGAGTATGTCTATTAACCAAAAATGGTTGTAATTGACCCCTGCAAACGAAAATAATTTTTCCAGAACGATTTGAAAATTCTTTAATTTTGTCGAAAAATCTTGTTTCACGCCCTATAGAAAAGTGGTCTAATACATTTTTATAGGTACCTGTGAGCTTTAGTTCGGAAAAAAGTTTTATTGAAATATATTCACTATTGTAGGTGTTATGGTCGTTTGAATATTGCGTTTTTTAATTCGTTCCAGTCAACTCGCATGTATTTACGCACACACTACAGCTGTCTGCCCATAAATACTAATTCGGTGAATAGTTTTTTCAACTGACCGCCATCTATGAGAAGAGGACGCTAAAATCATCTCCGAATTTTCAGATCGGCATGGCAGTCACATTGGATCACGAAAGTCCATTAGGTGAAATGTCTACTCGTACACCTCGTCTGTAATGGAACATTCTATTGTTTCGTTAGAATTGCGACAAACTTTAACGTGTCCGACGACTCTCGGTTTTAAATGGCCGCTGAATCGTTTGAGCTGAATTCGTCTGAAATATTTTCATTATCATTTACAGGTAAAGTGGAAATGATAACTGGCGTAGGGAAAGCCACACCGCCAAATTTCACCAGATGGGGAAACCCGAACAGACCAATCGTACAAAGCGGTGTATTCGGTAAATACATGGTCAGTCCTTCGAACGACGCGCTTTTCATTCTAAACGGAGAAACTCGAACAATAAATTGCGAGATCGGTGGCCTGGTACACCCTGGGGCAGTGGTATGGTTTACAGTGTCTTTACATTAACAATCGAAATTTTTAACAACGATATACAGAACGTCTAGATAGATAATACTAGCAAAGCACTGGAAAAGCGGTGACAACGAACAAACACCGTGCGTCGCCATATTGTTTGATCGAGAAGATAGAATAAACGGTTTTCTGTTGTTTAGATTAGAAGAGGAAACGGTTGAAAGAAATTTTGAGAAATATATTCTAACACCATTATTCGTGGTTATCGTTAAACCATTTGAAAATTTTCCGAGCACCGCTCTTCAATAATTATGGCGTATTTTTCACACCATCGAGCGAAAGACTTTGATCGTTATAAACGCGAACATCTGTCACGGAACATTACCAATAAGACTTTTTAATGTACATACATACCAAAGATCGTCTTTTACATAAATTTAATGTATCTAATCGTTACCCTATCGGTGGCCTTAGTTTCCCCTCAATTTTGCATATCCTCCATCTTTGTATCTATATATTTCTCCTTTTTCGGATAAATTTTCGATGGCTATAAACAGTACAACTAATTTCCCAGACAACGATCCAGGATGATATTCGTCATATCGTATCCGACACGAACTGTAAATATAAAAACACGGTTTCGCTGATACTTGAGAAACTTGGGGAACCGAATGTTTTTATTTACGACAAAGTTGAAATCCTTTTTAAACGATGTCGGGTGTCAATAATATATTGTAGCCAATCATTGATCCGTGAATTGTATATGCTAGCTAATTAAATAATTAGGAATCGAATAGTCATGAACTTACAAAATCTGAGTGAACAGAAAAAAAAATATAGTACAGTATAGTAACCTCAAATCGAGGGAAGTTGTTTCAACCGAGAAATTGAACCATTCGTCGTTTCGCGGCAATAACAATTTTTACAATAAAACGTTCGAACACGTACGTATGACGATATTATAATACAATTATCGAACCACAAACAGCACACTGACATCGGGTATGATGATTATGTATTATAACGCATGCGTGTTTCATCTGTGTGTGTGCGTGTGAATATATATATATATAACAATTAAAATGAATACCTTGTAACAAAATTACAACAAAACTAATTTAATAAATAATCTGCAAATACAACGTTCATTTTTGCTACACAATGTACATGCAGATTACAAATATATATGTTAGCAGTCTTGTATCCGTTCGGGTAAAAAGGAAACGATGATATAGTGAATGGTTACAATCTGTCGTTAAACGGGCATATTTTTAAGTGTCTTCTAGTCGTAACGTTCACCTTTTATTCGCTAATAAATTACGTCTGTTCAAAATCCTGGAGTCTACGTTTAATCACCTACTGTACAAATTCGACGTACATTTACGCTCTATAATCCGGTATAAATACGCTCAGTCCTTTCCAATTATTATACTAATGTACCGCGCACAGGCTCTGCTTTCACATTAAATAACACTGACGGCACGGCAATCGCAAGAAAAATATCCTCCGACCGAATTGTAAACGATCATCGGAGAAACGCACAGCCTACGGGCTAATGATAGTCGACAGTCAGCGGATTCACAGATTTATATCGCACACAACGTTGCACTCTCTGGAGGATGCTCGTAAGTGGAATTTTAAAACAGCGAGAAGTTAGAAAATGGAAGGAGGGGGAAAAGACACGAAGGAGACAGACCACGAGCGGATCACCAGGAAAAATAGATAACGAATTGTGTAAGCAGTTTTCCGTTCAATACGACGTAGTCCGATCAACACGTAAATGAAACACTTAGTCAACCTCTCCTTCAACTTCCAATACCCTTTTCTTATCCCCACCCTTTTTATCTCACTGGCACTTCTCCAGGTTCGCCAGGTTCTTCGATTCACCACTGGTTATATATTGCACGGTTTTAAATTGGCCCCTTGTCGACTATAAAAAAGTATATAAGCGTTGCTAAAATCTTCGTCCTGAGGTTTTTGCCTGCTCGTGATTTCATCATTGTAATAATACCATACATCGGTTCGAGGATTTTTCGCATACGCCGTGTAATGTCCAGCCGATACTCCTACGGTACCATTAAAAATATAAGAACTTATATACAGGACTCATATATAGCTCCTGCAAATGAACAAGCGACACGTACCTCCAAAGTGACATACGCAAGCATACAGGTCGTACAAGTGTCGGCCTACGCTTAAACCAACCAAAGGGAATGTGACTTTATCGTCCAACTTCATGCTAGCGCACTCGTAAAACACAAATCTATAATAGACATTATAGAAAGAAAAACAATTATTGATTTCATACAAACGCGTAAAGTGCAAGTCTTATGTTACCATATAAATAATAAACATACCGTTTCAAGTATACTATGAGGAACTTAGGGTATCTGTGAACCGTAAGTGTTTTCGTTGCGCACTGATTTCGTTCGCACTTCGGGCAAAACCAAGGATTGTGTTCGTCTAACGTTTCGCTGAAATATACATGAATTATAAGTAAAAACAATAATCACATAAATGATATCTTCAAAACAAAGGGCTACTGCTATTATTAAAAGTAAGATCTACCTTTGACTAAATGCTTGAAGACAGTCGTACAAAGACAAAGGAAGATGGGGCCTCTGTTTGCTTACACTGACATGGTCAACAGGAGGTGATATCTTAGGAACGTGTTCCGTGTAACGCACAGCCAACGTATCGCCATTTTGAAGGACTACCATCCCAGTTTCCGGCACACTACAACCCGTACAGTGTGCGGTATAGATACAACGAGAACAATGGTGTCCCTGTAAGAAATATTTTTTTATTCGTTAACTTCTCTTGTTTCTACGATTGGTCCAACTATTCGGTAATACATCAACGAACATAATAATAATGCTCTAACCTGGCCTGTAACAAAATGAAGCGTGTAACTTCTTTCTTGCGGCACGTTTCTCCTAACGATATCGTACAAGTCTTTAGCGTTCACTCTTGAAGGTAATCTCACTAAATGCGGATAACCGAAAAGCTTCGTCCCTTTACGGTTGTTTGTAGTTTCGTTTGTCGTGTCGTGCCGTAAAACCAACGGTACGTTTAAGATCCTAACTGCCGGCCTTGGCCGTCCCGTTTGATCTATTTTAATGAAGGATGATGCGGTCATGTACGTTGAACACACTGGACACATTTGAGGTTCCGTTTGATTCTTGAAGTAATCCTATAATCAATACACCAATAATGTACAATGCATAATACACATTATTGTCATTTGCGCTACATGAAATTCGGTGTATAAATTAATTAGAAATTTTATCAGTTCAAAGTTGATCTTTTTAAGTTACATTTATACAGGGTGCACGGCCACACCTGGGAAAAATTTTAATGGGAGATTCTGAAGGCCAAAATAAGACGAAAATCAAGAATACTAATTTGTTGACGAAGGATTCGTTAAAAAGTTATTAACGTTTAAAGTTCCGCCCGTACTGAATTTTTTTCTAGAAAGTGGTTAGGATTTCGAGGGTAGATCTATTCACCAAAAATTATTGTAACTGACCCCCGCAATTGAAAATAATTTTTTCAGAATCATTTGAAATTTTTTAGTAACTTTTTAATGAAGCCTCAGTCAAGAAATTGATATTCTTGGTTTTCATTTTATCTTGGCCTCTAGAATCTCCCATTAAGATTTTTCCCAGGGGTGGCCAAACACCCTGTATAAGATCCTATCGACTTCTAATCGTATCTAAAAGTTTGCTAGGTAACATCTTACTGGTGTTCCATTAGCAGGCCCCTTCACGTCGTTTAATCACTAACCACTGTCGTTACTGATAAGAAACATGTATAATTTTGAAAAAAGCTGGTCTTGAGTACATAGTACCCTCAGTACACGGCAGCCTCAGATTAGTCTGAATTGAGTTCCAGAACATAAGCAGTCTGGCTTGCGGATTGTACTCAAATAGCGAATCATACGGGTTTCCATCTTCCCGTTCCCAAGCACCTCAGCTTCAAACGAAGCTTCCCCGGCTAATTGGTAACGCAAAGCTGTTTCTGGTTCCCGCACGTATCCTTATGATACCGTCCGGCTAGAACGTACGTGGATTTAATCTCAGACCTTCCCGGGGTGAAATAGTGGTAACCGTGTACCTTGGCTGGTGCACCCCTACCGCTAGATTGAAGCTGCCGTTTTCATCATCGGGTTTCGACAAAAAATATCTTTTTTATTTACTATTTAACAACGCACAGGATGATTCTGTCGCCAGCGGATTCGAAAGCATTGCTACGAAAAGTTACCCTGTATAAACGGTAGAAGAAAACTCACCTCAATGCAGGTATCACACATAGCGAAGTTACAGCTCTTCTCGCTGTGTCTCTTCAAATCGCCGTCCAATTCCTCGAGGCAAATCGTACATGGAACTTCCTCCCCCGTAACTGTACACTTCTGACAGGTATCAGCATCCATCACACGATCTCCGCCACCGTCTGGCACTGAAGTGTACGCGTCAGGAGGTTCCGTGAGTTCAAAGGCGTATATAGATCGATTCGTATCATTGATGTGTCTCAAGAGTATATTGTCATCCTTAAATTTAAAACCTTGATGTACAATCCAACAGTGACATTTCCATCTAGTGCGATAAGCTACGGCAAGCAAGGTACGTAAGTCTCGATACCTACGGTGCAAGGGTAAAATAATATAGTCGAGGAGTTGTGACCAAAGACAGGCCATTAACAAGGGAATGGACAACAAGAGACAAATTCAAAAGTAGAAAGGGAAATGCAAAGAATGAGAAATTGAGTCTGTACGATGGACTGTAGCCTCGTAACTAAGTCTTTGCGCTACGAGAGTGTTCTTCCATAATGTATTTTTTTTCTTGGAGGGCAGTATCAACGATTACCGAGACTACTCGATAAACCGCTTTCTTCACCCTCCGTTATTGTCCTGTCATGAAAATTAAAACCCGCGCACCATGTTTGCATAAAATCGAAGAAAATTGAACTTCATTCCTATCAAAAGTAAAATATCTTCAATATTCAACACGAACACACACAAAGAGAATATTATTAAATTGACAATAAAATTAAGTATACTATAAACTACGTATCTATCGAGTGATTTTTGTACCCAGATTATTCTGCTATATTGTAGATTTGTATTGACAACAATACAAGGCCACATCGTGTTTAACAACCGAACAGAAGTTTCTTAAAATATGTACACATACACATGATATATATAAATTGATAATAAAAATATATTGAAAACACATACACTTTTGATAACCTCGACTATCGCAAGTACAATGGGGATTAAATTTGATATGCTTACCAGAATTTTTGATATATGATTCTCTAAAACTTCAGCAAGCGCGATATTAGTTACTGCAATGTATTCCTTATCAAGCGTTTTTAATAGTTCCTCCTTCAATTTCCCAATGCGCGATTGCTTGTTTAATGAAACAACACACTTTACAGGTTGATCGCCATTTGCGGGAACATACGTAACATTCAATTGTCTTTCCATTGCATGGGGCAGTGGCACTGATAAATACATAAAAGGCTCATACGTGACAGACACGTGCTTACATACTGCACAAACTACCTGCAATAGAAAAGGAAACATGAAAACCAATGTTGTTCCTAATTTCTATCGTACGTTACCGATCAAAAATTTGACGATTAATGTGTATCAGCAGAATGAGACTTGCCTCTGATGCTTCTCAAAGAAAGAAGGTATAGCTACTGAATTTTAGTGTAGGAAACATTTTACGGTAAATACCAACTGTTTTAGGCATTACTCCAACGTACAGTTTCCATACCATATAAAATATTTGATAAGATACTGTCAAATTTACCTTGCTTTTAAACTGTCCCTGGAAGGTATCAACGATGATACTTCTGTTAGACCTTAAGTGTTTTGCCCAATGCTTGTCCGCCTCGATCTCGTCCTGTGTCGCTATAGCACCATTTCCGTAACTTTGGGAAACCCGTGTGCATTGAGTACTAATACTTCCAAGACCATCCCGTTTATGATTCTTCTCTTGATCGTCGAGTCTCATACGTTTTACATTACACTTTTCTAAACCATTGTCATACTCTATGTCGGAACCGCTTGACGCGTAATCTACGCCACAATTGACTTTTTGAACATTAATTTCTTTTATTCTTTTAACACTGACGCTTTTATTGTCGAAATCGTGATTCTCCATTAAATTTGAGTTATCCAATGGCATTCTACGGAGATTTTCTTTTGGAAACTTTTGGGAATCATAATGAATCTCATTGTTACATTCCTGTTGAGTTACTAAAAAATTCGCATTGCTGGTTTTCGCTTCTTTATGAATATCGTATAGTCCATGATATTTGGGAACATTTTTCGAAAGTTCGATCAACGTGTCCAGTCTTAACGAAGGTGTAACGTCATTTTCTTTTTCGCCAACTTTATTATGAATAAAAGTGTTTGATTTTGCTTCGACAGTTTCATCGGAATCGAGCGTTTCCTCATCGTCGTCGCCATCGTTTAAAGGTGATCCACGGGGTGAATTTGCAATACTATCTAATTCGCCTATTGGCGAATCTAAATCTGAGAAGTAACATTAAGATTAAATAATCTTCTATGACAACTTCCTTTGGTGATTTATAAAGTTTACAATGAATATTTCTACCTCTGGGAGAACCAGCCATCGTGACATTCGGACTATTAGGGCATTCTGGCGATGGTAAGCAATCATACATTTCCAATAAATCTGTATTACAGTTGGAATTACTAGTGGCAGTGACTGGAGACATGATTTTCCCGTTTGAATTCTCATTTGAATTAATCGAGTTGGTAGTGGTTGTAGATGATGGAGTTTGACAATTTTTTGAACACTTTGCTGTATTCATTTGTTCGTGCAACGAGTCCAATAGAAGAGCAAGAAATTCTTGACAATCGTGCTTTAAATAACAATTGTTATTATTTTTAACTATTATTTCCATATTGTACTAGCAATTAAGTAATTTTATAAAGAATGAAGTAAATTCACCTGTCTATAATCTTTAAATTGTGAATGATATGCCCCTAAAGTTTGCTTAAATTCTGTTGGCCTGAGAACACTGTATCTGCCAGACCACATTTTTCCAAGAAGTACACTAAAATGTGCCATCAGAGATCCAGGTGGTGGTAGTTTCTCTCCTCTTTGCTGCAAATCCAAAAAGTGTCGCAGGACGGGTGGGGTTGCAGTTAAACATTGCAAACCGGCAGCCATAAAACAAGTATTACCAAGATTATGAAGACCACATACACCTGCACGTAAAACTACATCCTCTAAAAATCAAAAAAATGAAATCTTTCTTACTCGATGAATTTAGAAAAGAGATTCATTTAAAAATATAATTAATCCTTTTAATTTTATATACGACGTATAAAAATATTTACACCTACCCATTGGCGAATCATCTTGAGAATCTCCACCCTCCAAAAACAAATTGTTTACAGCTGAACCACCAGGTGGTAAAAATGGACCATGCTCTATACCAATCCCACTATCACTGATAGAATCTGCAACAATATCTGTGAAATCGTTTAAACCAGGTGGTGGTGGAAGTGGAATGGCATAGTCTGATGTAGAACTATTTGCTTCAGTCCTATAATAAAATTGAATCAACAATGTAATTTATATAATTGATGTAACAGTTATTAAAAATTGCATTAATAATATTGATTGTACCATGTGTCTTCTATGCCCATATTAACTTCAGATGAAAGTAATTTATCCTCTTGAAGAGTAAGAGTATGGTCTAAGGAAGATGTTAATGGGCTGAGACCAGTAGATTCTAAAACCTCTGATATCTCTGGGACCTCAGGCAGGTGAAAAATTTCAGACGATCCAATCATTAAAATATTTTCTACTTCTGAGACATTCACCTTATTGTCCATTCAGGTAATAAAATATCAAATTTTACCTAAAATCAGTTACAATAAAAGAAAAAATCCACAAATGGTCATAAAACTATACATTGTATTCATATTTCCTTATAAATGCAAGCATATTCTCTTTATTAATTTTATTTATATCTGAACAGTTTTCTTTTTAATAACTTTTATGTTTAACCAAATAAAAGTTAAAACAAACTTATAATTTTCTCAAATAATAAGTAGAATTGTAACGTTAAAGAAAAAATACATGAAAAATCTAATGTATATACCTGAATCTCATAAATTAAAAACTTATACAATGCTATACCACAAAAATATGTACCAATAAGACATGAAAGGACTTAACAAAATTAAATTATATCTAACTTTCATTTTCCTTTATCCCATTTAAGGTATAATTGGCAAAGCTTTATCAGAGTACCTTGTATCAATACTAGAATTAACGATAAATAATGTACAAAAAAATGTGTATATAATACAGCACATCTGAAATGATTAAAGTTTAAACTTTTGCAAATTAAATTTAGATTACACAGAATTACCAAACAATACTTAAAATCGTCCTAACCTAAGATGTCGGGAATGATTACCGCGAATTCTTTGGCGTCGTATTCGTGCAAGGCAGTAAACTCCTCGAGGAACAATTATTATCGATAACTAGATTTTTTACTTTTTAAGAGTATGATTATGTTATATTGGCTAGTACATTGATCAATATGGAAGAAACTGAATTCTGTAGTCTATAAAAGTACAACTAGACCTTGCCCATTCAAATCGTGATCATCCTGTAAATGTTACAACAACTCAGATTTCGTATAAATGTTTACGTAATATTACACTATTTTGCAATTAATACAGATGAGTAAAAAAAAAACAAAAACAAAATCCACTTACTTTACAGAAAATCCACTTTCTTCTTTGTGAAATATCTATACCGCCATTGCAGTAAACGGCATGGTCAATGGATGCGCAAGAAAAGGAAGATTCGCTTGCGGCGCTTCAGGAAGTTGGCATATTTTTCCATCCGCAATATGGGTACTTCCTGCCCCACTAGGGAAATTCTATTTGCGCGCCAAAAATTTCAAAACTCGACTTCATTGTAATTTAGACTAAAAAAACAATTTTATTTGTACATATACGTGTGTATAAATCTAAAAAATATATATATATATGTATATAATAGACACAACTTTGTACACCTAGTGGCACGGATTTTCACCAAATAAGGAGAAAGTTACCAAGTCCCGTTTCCCCTTCATTTTTCATGAAACGATGCTACTTGTCGCCAGGCTAAATTTATAGAATATAAATGCAACGAATAAATTATTATTTATTAAACACATATTATTTCATTTGAATACGTTCGTGTACATATCATTTCCATAAATTAAGCAAAATATTGATATATCCCATACAGCACATATAGACAGACCACGCTATATTTGTAGTCACTTTATTCAGTATAGTGCATGCTTTTAATTATATACAAATAATGTGACAACGGTCGACAGTTTATACTTCATTTGTTTATACGAATATAAAATAAATAACCATCGTTGATCTGTCATGAGAATTTGCAGTTAATTATTGAAAATAAGAATGAAAATAAAAGCGAGAGTAATTAAACTTTGATATACATTCATTCACGAATTAATTTACATTACTCAGAAATATTAATGGAAATTACTCTTATTATTCCGTATTCGCTATGTGAAAACGCTCCAATGCAAGTTTCTACTACATTGATAATACTTATACATATATATACATACACAGATAAGTAGAATGCAGTGTAGAGATCAACCACTACAGACTTCTGTAGCACATACTACGAAACAAATTCAATCATGTCTAACGTCAGTTACGATAATCTGTCATTCATATTTACTCAATGATAAATTAAACTATTTAGTACAAATGTTTTATTAATAGTATTAAAATATGTGCTAATAAAATGGAGTAGTTTCTGTAAAAAAAATGCAACGATAGCTAATTTTTAGTATAAATAAAGTAAGGTGACGCATTTTCTACACGTGAAAAATACGATTTTTGACGGAAGCCAATCAATTTAGATAGCGATAACTGTATCTAATTTTTAAAAACTTTTATTATCGCCAATATTATTTTGCTATATTATTAATAATAATATAGAGCAGCAAGTTTCTTAATCGCATTATTGTCCCTCCACATTTTATCATTGTAATTAATAACTAACAAGTGTCGTTGACAAGTATTGCAATCATAATATTATGTAGCATAATACATAGTGTAAATGGTTTAGTAGTATTTTACCATTTATATAAATAGCCGTCACATGCCATTTGAAAAGTTTATGTGAAATATTTTAAGGGGTATACAATATTTCACCATTAAATATGTCTTCGCCTGAACAATTAACTGTTGTGCAATCAAAATTTGTTTCGGGGGAAACTGTGATAGTTGTATCCTTTTATTAAAAGTAACATTGTTTCTTTTATTTCATAATACATATATCGTAGATTTCTGTACAAAACCTTAATCATATATTAAGACAATGGAAGCATCACTGATACAGGGTTGGGTTAAAGCTGCAAGAATTATAGCACTTCTCAGTAAAGGAACAACTCAAGCATTGGTTGTTTTAATTAGTTCTAGAACACCTCCTCAAGTTTATAGCGATCTTACCATAGAAAGAGTTTTACCCATTGACCAAGATTTTAAATGTAACATAAGTAAGTTATCTTTCTAAGTTTGTAATTGACTATAGTCGATTGTGTGTAATGTAAACTTGACATTAGAATTTATTTTTTATTCAATAAATATCGTTTGTTCAAAGACACAGGTGAAAAACAACAAGACAGTTTAGATGTTTATCTTAATGTCACATCAAGAAAACTACACTTAATATTTGAAATGAGGCCTGGAGTGGGAACTAGTTCTTTGGTGTCTGAAATATTTAGAGCTGTAGAAGGTAAGTGTGTACTACTGATTGTAATGGAATTTCATATTTAACTTTAATAGAGTTATTTTTCAATAATTCCAGTATATCAGAAAACAAAAAGTTCTGCATCAGAATTCTTATGGATTCAAAAATTATCAGGGAGTACACGTAACTTGAGTACCACCAATGAAGATGTGCAAGATATTGCTGATCCTGTTAGCATGCAATTCTATATTAAAATAATTATATTTCTTTACAATGAACGACAATTGAAGTGTTCTAATTTAAAAATATCTTTTTGTAGTTGGTAGATTTAGAAAGTCCAGTTCTAGTTGTAACAAGACGTAGCATTGCTTCTGGAAAATCTCCAGTAGCTGCCAGAGAATCAGCAGTGCGATATCAAATGGCATGCAAGGAAGACGATTATACATACAGTAAAACATTTCAGTCAGTCCTTTTTCTGTATAAATTTAATTTATTTTAATATTTTTCATCTACTGAAATCAATTTATTATAGTATATTTGTTGGTACGTGGAATGTAAATGGTCAACCACCAAATGGTATTAAATTGCACGAGTGGTTAAGTTATGACAAAACACCACCAGATGTATATGCAATAGGATTTCAAGAATTAGATTTAACTAAGGAAGCATTTCTTTTTAATGATACTCCAAGAGAAGAAGAATGGAGGTACTGAAATTCAATATTGTTTTTATTATATATATAATAATAGTGGTATATATAAAACATTATTTTCATAGACAAGTTGTAGCAAAATCTCTTCACCCAGATGGTGTATATGAACAAGTGGCCATTGTGAGATTAGTGGGTATGATGTTGCTCATATATGCCCTAAACAGTCATGTACCATATATAAAAGACGTATCGATTGATACAGTCGGCACTGGTATTATGGGTAAAATGGTAATATATATTGTTTTTTAAAAATAGAATTAAAAAATTTGAACATTACTATATGAAAACTATTTTAGTTTATTTAATCCTAATAGGGAAACAAAGGCGGGGTAGCAGTAAGTTGTTCTATTCATAACACGTCTATCTGTTTTGTCAATGCTCACTTAGCAGCACATTGTGAAGAGTTTGAAAGACGAAATCAAGATTATTCAGATATATGTACACGATTATCTTTTTCAAAATATGTCCCACCTAAAAGTTTTAAAGATCACGAGTAAGTATTCGATTTAAATAATTTATTGAAATGTATTCCAATAGACATACTTAAAACAATGCAATTTTAAACATAGCCAAATCTACTGGTTGGGAGATTTGAATTATCGAATAACAGAAATGGACGTTACAGTTGCTAAACAACACATAGAAACGGCAAACTATGCTCCTGTTTTGGCTTTAGATCAACTTGTTCAACAGCGGCGATTAGGCCGTGTGTTGCAAGGCTTTCAAGAGGCAAAAATTACATTTAAACCAACGTATAAATACGATCCAGGCACTGATAATTGGGACTCAAGGTCAATTAAATTAATAATTATGATACTCATATTTGTATACACATTTTACTTCACGACTTATAAGAAATGAAAGTATTGTAATCGAGAAAAATCTTGAAAATAGTCTTTTGCGTTTCTGTTAATTTATCATGTACAAATATATAAATTATACAGTGAAAAGGGCAGAGCACCAGCATGGTGTGATCGTATACTATGGAAAGGGGAAGCAATCACGTCAATTGACTATAGAAGTCATTCTGAATTAAAAATTTCTGATCACAAACCAGTTAGTGCTATTTTTGATTCTCAAGTAAGTACAAACATTTCAAATCAGTAGTTTAATTATTCATTATTTAGTTCCTTACTTTATAACTGTTTTCAGATCAGAATTATTGACATGACAAAGTATCGTAAAATTCATGAAGAAGTTATGAAAAAACTTGATAAACTGGAAAACGAATTCTTACCGCAAGTAATGGTTGATACTACAGAAATCATATTTGATACATTGAAATTTCTTGAACCTAGTAGCAAAGAACTTATTATTGCTAATACTGGCCAGGTAAAAAGATATTTTTTTTAACCTAGACAAACTTTCTATAGATAATAATTACATTGTTCATAGGTACCAGTTCAGTTTGAGTTCATAAAAAAATTAGGCGACGCTAGTTACTGTAAAGATTGGTTGGATATAGAACCCTTCAAAGGTTTTATAAAACCAGGTACAGTCTAAACAGTTTTCCTTTTTTCCTAAGGTAACTACGCTATTTTAAAATGTAATATCTATTATACTTCAGGAGAAAAGTGCGACACTAGATTCGAAATATATGTTGACAAAAGATCGGCTTGTAAGTTAAATTCTGGGGAAGATAAATTATACGATATATTGATTTTACATCTTGAAGGAGGAAAGGATATATTCATAACCGTTACAGGTAGACTTAAAATTTATTCTACGTTCACGCGAAATAAAAAGTACAGATAATATGAATTAATGCTTTCAGGTACTTATGAGAGAAGTTGTTTTGGATCTTCAATAGAAGCGTTAGTTCACATTCCAATACCAATCCGAGAAATTCCTATTGGCAGATTAATGGAACTTGTATGCAAGTTATATAAAAAATGAACAAAAAAAATTAATATTTTGCAAGAAAATCAATATTAGTAAATTCTTTTATATTATAGGAAAATAATAAAAATCTTTCTCAAGATCCATATGCTGTACCGAAAGAAATATGGTTATTGGTCGACAGATTGTACAGACATGGTATAAAAACTGCAGGACTTTTTGAAACTCCAGGACTTCATAGTGAGATTATAGCCATAAGAGATTGGTTAGACAACTGGAGTCAAGATCCAATGCGTATCCTTCTCTAAAAATGAAACTTAGAAGACCGTAAATCATTTTGATTCCTTAACTTTTACAAAGCTGGTAGCGTGCATTCTGTCGCGGAAGCATTACTCTTACTTTTAGAGTCAACAGCTGAACCATTAATTCCATATAATCTGCACAGTGTATGTTTATCTGCAGCAACAAATTACTTACAGTGCAAACAGGTACATAAATCAACGAGTAAATTATTTATAGAGAAAAAAATGTTATATACATAATCGATCATTGTTTTAATCGTTTTGTAGATTGTAATGCAACTTCCAGAGATAAGAAGAACAGTTTTTCTTTACATATGTTATTTTTTAAAGGAGTTACTAAATCATACTCAAGACAATGAATTAGATGCAAAAACTTTAGGTAAGACTTTATCGCGTAGTCATTTTGTATTACAATCAACAAATTTGTATTATTCATTTTATAGCAACATTGTTTGGATCGATATTCTTAAGGGATCCACCAAGAAGTAGAGATGATCGAAATCAAAGAAGTCGTACTGTTCAAGCAACAATTGACAGAAAAAAGGCAGCATTTGTTTATCACTTTTTGGTGAATGATCAAAGTGATCAATACAGTCATTATTCGCTTTAAAAGAACCAGCGCATTAAAAGCATTTCGTTTAGCTAGAAATAGTAATTTAATTAGCAACATTAAGAAAATATTTTGTGACGTTTAATACTTCTATGATAGTACTTAACAATGACGCGAACTAAATTTTTATGTCAACATAATATATATAAATAACTTGCCAATTCAAAAACTTATTTTGAACGAATATACTGTATGCTTGTGTGAAATACTCGTGACTAGGTAATAAGAATAGGTAATCCCAAGTTACAATCTCATCTAGTCTTTACAGCCTAAAATGGCTAATTGCGTAATATGTAAATTTATTCGTAATAATTACGTTCTTTGACACATTCTAAATTAATTTTATATTAGCTTAATATTATCATCAAGTGTTTAGAATAGAAACAATAATTTTAAGTTTGCATATAAGTAATTTTAAGTTTAAACAGTGTACAACATTTATTAACATTATAATGTTATATACATGCGCAAGATCATTTAGAAAAAACTTAAATCGGGAATGTCCAAACCGAGTTCTAAAGTTCAACCCTGCCCCTTATGTCCCGTAATCACCGATTCGCTATACGATGCGTGCCTACTATGAACGTCCCTCACATTCAAGAAAAACGGGAACGCGTAACTACGTTGATTTTTTATTTCCCGACTATGACACGTAAAAGGTGAATGAATTACGTAAAGGGCTATTAACAATATTTTATTTCCAGCCACATAATATAACAAGCTATGACATTTACTTGTAAATAAAAAGGAAAAACATGAAAACAATTGGTAAATAAGATTTTGGTGATGATTAATTTTAAAGATTTCTTTAAATATTTTCGATTTCAGAAAAGAACTTAAAATAGTAAAACGGTTTTAAAAATTATAAAGCGCATAATTCATATAAAAAAATACTAAATTAGGAATGGAAGAAGGGACTAATGAACATCTGGCAATTTTAATATTATGTATGAAAAGAAACATTAAATGAAAATTACTCTTGTCATGGAGTGTGCAAAACATAGGTAAAGAATTACAAAAAAGACAAAAAAAAACTTGTCTTTAATGTTTATCTTTCCTGATGAACAAGTGCAGATCTATTTACAAAACGAAGTGAAACACACGATAGCATATTAAATGACAAATAATTAAGAAAATTTAAAAATTGAAACCTTTTTGATTCGATTCAGTTGGTTTGAATTCCAACTGACCATCAGTTGTTGTAGGTGCTACCGTTGCTTCTTCAGTATCCTGTGAATAATAGTTTTATATGAATATTATTTTTTAAGAGTAATAAAGGACTTTTGCTTCTGGTTTAAGACAAGAACGCGTAAGGTTCGCGAAACAGGGACTTATTGAACAGTTTTATTAATAGTCGAATAATAAATTTTCGGAAAATTGCTTACCCCATCCGAGAAGAAAGTATCGATCATTGCAACGGCTTTTTGATACACTTGTTCTACTTCATGATGTTGAAGAACCTCCAGTTTGTCTAAACCTCCAACTTCTTCTATCATGATAGCTACACGTTCCACTTCTCCCATTTTTTCTGCTGCATTCAAAATATTAATCAAGCCGTCAAGGACAACAACCACAGTTTTCCAATCTTTGACTTCTAGCAAGTTACAGAATGGCACTAGCACTCCCAACTGTACTAGTTGAGCTAATTGTTGTACAGATCCACCAGATGTTAAATTAGTCACAGCCCATGCTGCTTCTTTTTGAGATTTAAAATCTCCCTGTATAATAAAATACAAAATTATTTAAAAATAAAATCACATTTACTACGAAACACAATTTACTTACAGACTGTAGAACATGTATCAAGGGTGAAAATAATCCAGCATTTATAACATGTTGAATTTGATCTATGTTACCAGCAGTGATGTTGCTAATAGTCCATGCTGCTTCTTTAACAATATTAACACGATGATGTTGCAATAATAGCCCTAAATGTTGTAAACCGCCTGCCGATATTATTGCATCTGTCTGCATATCATTGCCTGTAACTATATTTCCAACTGCACGAAGTGCTGGTGTCAGAACTGTTACTTCAGTTGAAGCAAGTAAATCCACAAGTTTTGGAATAACTCCAGATTCTACAACTGCTTGTATTTTATCATTGGAACCATCGGTAAGGTATGATAGTGCCCAGCAAGCATCAGCTGTAATGTTAAAATGTTAAATTATTTTAAAGTCTGACACATGCTTTAAAAATGTTTCTTTCATTTAGAAGTACAGTGTGCTCTAAAAATACAGTAATGAATACAATTAACTCACCAAGTATAACTTTATCAGTATAACTAAGCAAACGGTTTAACACTGGAAGAGCAGTTCGTACAATTTCAAACGGAGGTGGAGGATTTTTATTACGGCACAAATTTGATAATGTCCATACAATGTTACGCGTGAATGACACCTATATCAATAATGAATTTTAGTAATGAACCTACATTAAAATAAATGCACATTATACGTACAGAAGTGTCAGGTTTGATTAATTCTAACAAAAGGGGCATAGCATCATTTCCAAGAACAAAATCACGAGCTATTGGTCCATCTCCAGCTATATTTCCAAGTGCCCACACTGCTTGTTCAGCAACATTAGGTGATACAGACTTAAGCAATGCAACTAATTTTGGTATAGCGCCATGTTTAATAACAACATAAGTTTGGTCTTGTGTGCCGGAAGCTACATTCGTGAGTGCCCATGCTGCTTCAAATTGCAGTGCAGCACTACAAACATTTTATGATAATAATAAATAATTCGCGAATTTAAGTAAGAGTAAAATAAATTTACTATGTTGTTTATACTTGTGATGACAATCTAAGAATTGAACGCAGCGGGGGACAATTCCACGTCGTATCATAATATCTATCGGTGGATTCTTTTCTCTGCTCAACATTTTTCTACATGCTTGTGTCGCTTGTAGTTGAATTATTTCATCTGAAGATTTCATCCCAGTAACAATTTCATCTATAGATGTAGAAACAGGTGAAAGATTAGTTTCACCCGTTGGGCTTTGTGGCTCTTTGCCTATGGTGAGATTACGACGTTTTAATAATTGTTCATCTTTCCTAGCTTTTCGCAATTCAACTGATATTTCGCTTCTTCTTCTACGTGCCTCCTGTAATAGTAAATTATATAATATTACATAACATATAATATAAACAAAAAATACATTCATATGTACTACTTCTATTTAACATAAATAGAAGAATAGAATAAAACAATATTAAATAAGCTTTTATATTTCAATTATTTTACAGAGTTAACTTACTTCATGTTTGTAATTAAATTTAAAATTAGCCTTGCGGTTATGGTTATCAGCTTCTGGTGCAGGCATCTTTTCAAAAAATTAAGCAAAATGAGTATGTACCTTTATCTGTAAAAAAACGAACGATACTTATACGCTAATGTATAAAAATTACTGTATGAAAATTAACTAAATTATACGATGTTATATAATTAAAGAAGGTACAAATAAGTTGGGTATATTCCTAGCAAACGGCCCGTTCAACGATCGGAGTGAGTTATACGTCGTTCGATTCGTTTAATTCAGTACATTATTGATATGCATTTTATTAGCTGCGGAAATTCGTTATTTTTTTATAAACTTGTCGTAATATTACAGTAAAAAAGTAAGGTTAAGTATATTTTGACAGATTCACAGGTGGAAACAAGTGACTGTCGTTACTGTGTTCAAAATGCCAGGTAGTCAAATGCTAATTTGTTAAACATTTATTTAATGAAAGCACCCCGCACGGATCTTATGGAAAATGGCCCCCCATTTAAATTAGCTGAACTTTTGATATGATGTAGTTCATTATGTCTTGATAAAAAGTTCCAATGGGCCCAAGCTCGTAAATTGAACAGTTTCCAAGATACAGGGGATCAAAAGTTAATAATGGTGCACCTTATTCTAAACTACCACGTTTGAGCATATTTGAGTGTAAGAAGCACTGTTGTGACCCTGTGGGCCCTTAAATATTACCCTTTGACCCTCCTACTTAAGCCATTAGATATTTTATAAATCTTCCAAGCAAGGAAAGAATGATTTATTTAATCAGTTATTAAAAGAAATTTCATTTGTTTCAGTAGAAAATCAAAATATACCAGACTTGGATGATAATGAAATTTAACAATAAAAAAAAGTTAAACCAACGCACCGCATACAATAGTAATTTATTATATCGTCTACCCATAAACACTGTCAGAGGGGTATGGAAACATTGCTTACTGTTGCTGCATGTACTGTCTACGTATAAGTACTGTCTGAGTAGGTCTGGGTTATTTGGGGGGGGGGGAGGGTTAATTGTTGCGGCATATACTGTATACCTGACCGACTCATGCAAAGTCTATGCGTAAAAGAATGATTTTTATGCATACACGTTCTACAAATTCCCATTTGACAATGTAGCATTATCAAATTAGATCAATTATTTATAATTTGTAATATGAACATAGCAACGATAGTCACTTGTTTCTACCTGTGCACCTGCCAAAAAATGTACTTAACCTTACTTTTTTACTGTAACTTTACAAGTTTTATAAAAAAGTAATGAATTTCCGCAGATAATGAAATGCATATCAATAATGTACTGAATTAGACGAATCGAATGACGTATAACTCACCCCGATCGTTGAACGGGCCGTTTGCTAGGAATGTTCCTTCACGACAATCTAAAATATGTACATCATACAGTAAATCATATTTAAATAATACGCTATTTCAAACCTTCATCTTCTAACGGTAATTTGCAATTTTTTTGTACATAGTACGAACTGTGTTTAAAATAACTGTCAAGATAAAAAATTCCACTAACCGTAGATATACCAATAAATATTAGAACAGAACAGAAAATAGAACGTAGAATTATCACACACTTTATGAACTGATCGCGACCCGCGCGTCAAACGTATAATGGCTGGTTAAGAAGTTTCTTTGTACTTAGAACCTGTTACTGCTGATCGGAGGACGAAAAAGAAATTATTGTTTATCTACGTCCAATTAGAACCTCCATCTTTGTATGACGAAATAACGTATTGAATTATGATTGGTGATGAAAATAGCGACATTACGTGATTGGTCGTTTAACATTCAACGTTCAGATTTTAAATCTAAGTACACTACATAAATAGTCGAAACATTGTTAATTATCTTTCAGAATTTCAATATACTGTATTATAGTGATATCAAACAATTCAGTTATAATTTTTCTGATATTGTAGTTATTGTATATATTGACATTTCAAACAGCAAATTTGTATTTTATTCATTTTATTGCTTAAATATGTAGTTATTTTTAACGTAAACTTAACACTACAAAAATGAAAATGAAGTTTTTACGAATAGGCATTTCTTATTGAAAGAAATAATATTAACAATTTGTTAACATTGACATTATCATGACTCATTGTTCCTGATATTCTACTTATTGTTAGTCTTTATTAATTTGTTATATTATTATAAATCAAACATTGATTTACATTATAAATTTATGTTAACAATATTTTAAAAATTGTAGCTGATTTTAAGAAGTAAGATATTAACTAAAACTGTAATAAAGTAAATGTAAAATTACGAAATATATTAATGCAAAAATATCTGTAATAGAAGGAAAGTTATGTTACAGGGAATAAATAGTTTAATTTTATTTTAATGTACAAAATTACTCATACTGTACAAGGATTATATATATATAACAAGCATTACAAAAGAAATAAGATTATTGAAATATTATAAATTTTGATACAAACTATATAGTTTCGTTTAGTTATGATATTGTTATAAAATATTACAATATTAAATTTATATTCAAAAAACATTTTTATTGTATTGTCGATTGAGTATAGATAAACGTTTAGTATTTCATTAAAATAAATGCATACTATGATTTATTCATATGTTTTGTTAGTGTTACGTTTCGCATCCTTAAATCAGTTTTGTAGCTCAATTTACAACTTATACAATATAGATTGTGAAAGTTGAATATATTTATTAAGTAAAGTGTTTCACTGCATACTTTGCAATTATATTCATGTGATACATGATTCCACAGTTTTTTTAACAGCATCACGAGCATAAGGTATATAAGACAAGGAATACCATGTCATTGCCAATGATTGGATAATTATAAACAAAAGAGCCAATCCAGGATTTTTCAGCTAAAAATATGCATATTAAAGATATTACCATTGAAACAGAACATATTATAAATGTTTACTTTTTCTATACTCACATGTAAAGCTGCAAATAGTGTCATTGTGACTGAAACAAATACTAAACCAGTTGCAATCACTCTTGTTGCTGCAAACATCTTTTTTAATTGATTGCATGGACCCATTAAAAAGCATGTGCTACAAATAGAATAAAAAATGTTTTCCCTTTAAAGTAATTATAAACCTTACATAAAACTAAAAGGGTTCCTGGGTAAATAATTATACACAAATCTGTTGTGAAATAATTTTTATGAAACTTTTCTTACAACTTATTGGATAAATTCAATTATTCGTTTGATTGTGCTATGAAATATTTACCTCGTGTAAATAGAGTAGAGTATTAAACTATTCAGTTTAGTTTAAAAAGAGAAAGAAAAATTTATCTAATTGCTTTGATAAAACGATTAAATATTTTATTTAATGCTAATATAGAAATATATTATTCTACCTTGCTAGTGAGATGACATTTCCTAATGTATAGAATACAGCAAATATAGTAAGTCCTTTATTTAAGAATAAAGCGAACGATCCAAGGAAGGAGCATAGAATACCAACAATAAAACAAATAGCAAAACCTTTTATCCGAGTGGACCAACTCAACGTACTTTGGTCCATAACCTATAAATAAAATATTCTTCAATTAAGATTAAATTAAAATTGAAACATTAAAATTACTAATGATGAAAAAATATATAAATCCTACATAGTTTTTAAGTGTACATCCTTACCACAAAATCCACATCAGCCTTCCATTGTCAATCGTGAGCATTCAAAATAATTATTTTGTACAGCATAAAACTAATATGTAATAAAACTAATGTTATTAAAAATTAATTGATATTAATTACCTGAGTAATAATACCGCTTTCTTCATCACATTGATCATTGCCACTTAAGGCTCTCCTTAGTTTATCCATTTTTTACTTTAAATTGACTGGAATTTTCAATAACTAATACTTTATCTGTAATACTATTGTAAATTAATACAATATTGTTTCTTCATAAATACATGATTCATTTAAATGCTTAATTTCGATACGACAGTAATGATAAATTAACTGATATTAATACTAAAATACACAACAAGCAGTAGATTACGTGTTATAAGTAGTATAACGTTAAACAGTTTCCTCGTACAAAAATGAGGCGTATTAATAATATAGTACACTGTATAAAACAGCTATTCTTTTACGAAATTTTGTAATGCGGTTCACTAAATATTATTGAGTACATCATGATCTTTTCGAACATAAATACATTAAAGCATTTAGAATGTTTTCAAAGGCATCGAATGATGCAAATTAGAAAATTCTTCAGGTTTAAAATGTTCACACTTTTGTACTAATACAGGTTATCCGTTGATAGATGCAATGATGACACATACGTAAGTGTGTGGTTAAATTGTTTGTATTGTATATATAAGTCATAAATTAAATTCAACATATGCGTAATATTTATTCTAATAGGTAAAAAAAAAAATAGAATTTTTGCTGCCTGAAATTTTTTAATATAAATGACATTAACCTCATAATTATTTTCAAAAATTAAATATTTCATATTTGTACATACATAGCATAAACATTTATCATAATTTTGTTTATTATATCTTAATAAAACAAAAAACCAACGAATACAAAATTAAATAAAGTTTATATATATTTTACAGAATATTGTTCTATATTACAGGCATAATACACAGTAGAAAACATTCAAAAATAACCAAATGTATTTTGCAAATTAGATGAGATTTCATTAATATAATCTGCTGCTTCTTCTTCTCCAAAATCTCTTAATACAGATTCCATCTCAGTAAGAGATAAAGATGCCTGTACCTAAAAGAACATTCTTTTTAGCATATTTAGTACCATATAAAATGTCAATATAAATTATATTTTAATAACGAAATGTATAGTTTACATCAATGTAATTTAGAAGAAGTAAAGATGGACTTGAAGAAGTCTGTTGAATTGTATTTAAAACGTATTGAAAATTTAAATGTTTTGCAAGCTTCTTCCATCCTTGTGTTTTATCTAGAATAACAGATAATTTTTCTTTTCTTTCATTAGTTAACCAATTTGTTTGTAACTCCGTTTCTTCTGCTTCTAATTTAGTAGGAACCATGCCCGTTTCATTTGCAACTTCGTCAGTCTGACCAATAAGAAGCTGTAAAATCTTTACGAAACAAAAAACATGTTTTAGATTTAAAAGCTATATATACGTAATCTTCTAACACGCGTATACAAATAATATAACATAATTTACATCTGGTTTATTTGTAGCCAAATCAAATGATGTTTGTCCAGTCGATTCTTCTGTGTTTTCATTTTCATTTTCATTTTCATTTTCATTTTCAGAGTCAACTTCCACTTTTATATCAACGTGTGATGATTTCCATTTGTCCACCTATCAAATGTGTCAAATAAAATATATTCAATATATTAACCATTTTTGTGTTAAGAAATGCAATCTCGCACAATTTCACGATCACCTTTAACACTCAAATGGTTAAGCATTTAAAATCGAGTGATAATATATTCTTAAAAAAACGCACATACATCATTTGACTCTCGATTATGATTCTGAATGTGTGGATCTGCGCCATGTTGTATTAACAATGCACATAATTCTTTTGCTCTTACTCCAGAATATACAACTGCAGTATGTAAAGCAGTATTTCCACTGAAGTTTCTCTTATTTACAAATATATCTGTCTGCGATCAAAAAATATGTTCAATATAATTAATACTTTATTTTATGATTACATTGCTCTCATATATTTTTTTTCTAGAATTAAGTAAATAATTGGGTTTAAAAAAGTGACATTGTACCTTTGTGAGTAAATAATCAACAATGTCTTTATGCCCGCCTTCTACAGCTATATGTAATGCTGTTCGACCATAAGACATGTCAGTATTATTTACATTAGCTCCAGCTCGAACAAGTGAGCATACTGCATCATATGACCCTGCTTCTGTTGCAAGATGTAATGGTGTCCATCCAGCATCATTACAAATTTCAATATCAACTGTCTTTTCTGCCAATAAGGCATTAACACAAGCACCAGCTTGAGGGACTGGAATTTACATATATATGGTTGATTGAACTTTAATTCAGTTCCTAATAATTTAAATAAGTTGTTACTAATTTAACTTACTTCTTACAGCAGCATGTAATGGAGTAGATCCATGTTCGTCCGATCGATTTGGATCAGCTCCAAGCATGAGTAATGCTTTTGTAATTTCTGGTTGATTTTGTAAAACTGCATAATGCAATGGCGTCTAATAAATGAAGTGTTATACAGATTAGAATAATTACATTATAGTAATATACTTGTTTAATTGAATTTTAATTGTTAAATATTTACTTTTCCAGAACTATTCTGCCCATTGACAAGTGTTTTACAATCTTTATCAGTGCTTATCAACATTAAAATATATTTGACAATATCACGTTGGCCATATCGGAGTGCTGCGTGTAATGGGGAATCCCCATACGAGGAGCGATCTTTAAGTAACTTTTGTACATGATCTTTCATATTTCTTGAATCCATTTTCATACATCTTACAGCTTCGATAAGTATGTGTTTAGGGAACATTGAATCCGCTTGATACTAGTTAGTTAAAAAAAATATTAGAAAAATAAAATGTTAAAATCTGAAGAAAAGGAATACATACTTCCTTACACAATGGACCATCGTGAGCTAGCATATTCTTGTCATCTGTGTCGATAAATTGTTGATATGCTAGAAGAGTATACAATTAAAAGTATTTTAATTTATACAGATGATAAATTTCATACTTACTATCAAAATCCATATTTTCAAGAAAGTCCATGAACTCTGTTGATGAACAACCCTCGGACAACATCTCTCTTAATTCTTTAGAAATTTCTCGACTGTCGTTACCTAATATTCCTGATGTATTTCCCATTTCAGTATTATTAAAAGTTGATATTATATGAGATAATTCTGCACTTCCTGAATAGGACATTCTTTGACGTTTCTTGCCTGGAAATATATTATTTTTAATTCCATTTTAATTGTGTTGTAAACATTTCGGACAGTTTATATACATAACTTACCTATAATTCTATCACTTGGTTTGTAAGTAAATTTTATTGGTTCTGAACAATCTGCATCAGACGGTCGCTCTAATTGTATAAAAACTTCTATTGGAGAAGTAATATTAAGATCTCTGTATGGTGGAGTTCTAAACAAAAATGGAAAATATAATATAAATAATACTGTATTTAAAAATGATTTAGTTATTGTAAATGTTGAATTACCGAAATACAATTGCATATTGATGATGTACGTCCAATTCTGAAAAACGTCCATATGCGCTCCAAATTTCATAATCATCATCATTTACCTCAAAAAATTTTATCCGAATATTCTCTACAGTAAAAAAAGGAATTAATTAGAAAATGACGTAAATTAGTTACTTCTCTTATTAATTTCTAACATAACTTTTATTACAAAGTATACTTACTTCTTCCTACTTTTTCTACAAGTATAAATACTTCTTCCCCTCCTTCAACACTGCTGGTATATTTGTCAATCCTACATATTTTAAGCTCTCCTGTCAACGCACTTTCTAATAAATTACAAACATTTTTGTTAACATTTATTTCGTCAACTGTTAACTGAATATAAAATATTTCTTCATGTATGCTATAATGTCTTACTTACTAAGATTATTAATAGCATTTGAGTAAACAGGTTCTGTTATTGGTCTCATAATATCATGTTTATCCACAATAAATGCTTGAAAACATAATGCAACACTATTCAGATTCACACATTTTTGGTAGTATTCTGCATCAGCTTTGATCTTTAAAATCAAATGTTTATTAAGATAAAAGCATATTTCTGTACTTCTATATAAATATGTACTATAATAATTAATACGGTAAACACAAAATAATTAACCAACTAAAGAAAAAAAAGGTTGGAAACAAATATAAGAAAATAACGTACTTGTGCTTCTTCCCGAGTACTAAGAGTTGCATTTATGTTCTTGCATCTCTTTTTTTCTAAAGCATCCATACGCATCTTTCTTACAAGTTCATCCCTAACATGCTTCTTTGCTGTATGTATAATTCCCATACCATGAAATCTAGATATTATATTACAGAAGTAATAAAGGAAAATAAATTATTATTAAGACTAATTTAGTTAAATGTAATTTTATACAACAGATAAACAAGAAATAACATACGTTGCAGTGAATCCAGATTCACAAGAAACTTTAGCATGATGTGGATCATCAGAATCAGTGCCATCTTTTCTACACACTAACCTATGAGCATGACGTATTCTTTGACTTCCATCAGATGTAACCAGTGTACAACGTATTACTGCATTTTCCAAGTAATTATGTAGCTAAATAATACATTGAAATCATTTATTAACTACTCAAGCAATTCTTTACACATATGTTTCAAAATATTTTAAGTACTTTAATGGATTATTTTTTTTTGATGATACACATATACATACTTGAACTGATGGTGCATATTTCTTACGACCATTAACATTATTCGAAGCTGCCAAGCTTCCATGTGGTCCTATCATCTCTGATTTGTATCGAAATCTAAATTTTTCAATTGGTTGCTCTAAAATTGTTATATGTGGTTCTCCTAGCACTGAAAAAACTAAGTTTGAATATTCTTGAATAAATACACTACTAATAAAATTAATACCTTGTAATGATGATGAAGCTGACATGGGTGAACCAACACTTGCAGTTCCTTGAGATCCATTAAATGGACTACATAGACCTTGGCTGTTCATTGTCTGTAAATCTTTAGTACAAAATACATATATATATATATAATAACAGAACAAAAAAAAAATATATATATATATATATATATGTACTTTTATTGAGAATACAGAAAAACATATTACAGGAAATTTGTAGCAACTATAATATTCATACTTAAAAAATATTCTAACACAATAATTAATGTACCTTTTTATGGATATGTTTCTAAAAGAAGCAAACCTCGTAATTTATGGAAATATATAAACATGCTTGATAATCAATTTTATAAATTTAATTTTAATATCTTTTAATACTTTTAAAGTAAATAGCATCAATAATTTTATTAGACCAATAGCATTATTATTATTTGATTACGAGTTTTACTTCATGAATGTGTTTGCAAACTTGACATGTCAACATTACAATCAAACTGTTTGGCATGTCCACATTAGAATCAAACTGAATTATAGTATGCTAGTGTAACAAAATAACAGATATTCACAGCTGTCTTTGTTTAGTATAACTAATATGAAATATATAACGATTCATACAAGAAACATTATTAATAATTACCATGTCCATACGAAATATAATCCTGGCTTTCAGATCCATTTTGTAAAACCATATAATTTTCATAAACTTCGGGCATTGTGTATTTTTCAATAAGAAACTCTTATACAATTAAAAAAAAGCTTAATATTTAAATTATAATGAAATTGTTAAATAATAAACGTTAAATATTGAATTGTTATACAGAAACTTTTAAACAGCGAACTGTCACAGCATATAAGATCCTGAAGACGGTCGCGTTACTCACCAAACGTATTAACTTATCTTGATAGTATGTTATTGATTACAGAAGTAGGTTTTTCCCCGTAGACGTCAAGTCAAGTTACATATATATATTGTTAACTAATCATTCTTCACTAACAAATTCTCCGCAGATAAAGGATCGTAACAACAATTGCAAAGACCCTGATCATCTATATTAAAATTGTGTTACTGTGTCTTAGATATTATCTTGATTTCACACGACTTCATTAAATTAATATTAATTTGTGATTTGTGTAATGATAATATTATCTTAAATGATAATGTATTTAATCTCTTTTAATTTCACACATACATATAAATTAATTCTTCAACGTCGTCATTGCATTACGTGTAATACTGAAAAGTATCGTTAGAGGTAGCTGAATGCAAACAAAATGTCTGTAAAATAAATTGAATCATGCATGAATGGTGGGGTTTTATCTTATGATTATGTACATATATATACATTAGAAAGGCGAGTTACATACGATGATTGCTGACATCGTGTTACATGCTTGTACCTTACTAAGAAGTATACTGCTGTCTAGAGTGAACCAATTGTTTAATGATGTCGGTGAAGAATGAAAAAATTGGAATAGTTGGCAGGTAACGAACTCAATTAAATAACATTTTATTAAAAATACATATAATTATTTTGTTTTCTATATTGCAATTTTTTTAAAATGAATTATGTAGTTATTTATATACTAATGTGCCTACGTTCATACATGTAATTATATTTGCATATAACAAGAATTATTTATAAGCGGTAACAATTAAAATATAAATTTGACATTAAAAACAGAATCGATCAATTTCATAATATTAATAGAACCTTTTGTGAATAATATTTTTTAGAGATCAACATTTACGTAATATTAATTGATAAACCATAAGTGTTTTTGATCAGATATCTTTTTATACGTGGTAGATTAGAAACTTTTATTTTAATTATTTGCTTTGATTTTCCCGGAATAATTCAGTGTGACATTCCATTCAATGTCAATATAACATCCAATATTACCATTGAATATTAATCACAGAAAATAAAACTAAAAATTACATTTGCTTGCAAGCTGATTTTTAATTGATATTAGTTTCAAGAAATCAAACAACTGATGTTTTGAATTAGTTCACCATTGATAAGATAACAGCGAAAAAATAAAACGATAAATCGTAGTTACATAAATCTTTCCACTTGTATTACCACTTAATGCAATTTATAATTATAGAATGTGTAAAATATAAAAAATTATTTCGAAGATATAAGTTATAAATGAAAAAAAAACATAATAAAAACTACGATAAAATAATATCGATGATGAATTTGTATAATATTATTCCATTTTAATTATTATTTTAGCGGCTTAATCGGTCGCAGTTGGGCAATGCTTTTTGCTAGTGTAGGATATGAAGTAATTATTTATGACATTGTAAATGAGCAAATTAAAAAAGCCCTTGAAGATATTCAACAGCAATTAAAACGACTTGAAAATGGCGGCCTTTTACGAGGTGTACTTTCTGCGGATCAACAATTTAAGCTAATCAAAGGTTTACTTATATGTTTGCAATTACTATGTATCCATATACAAAAAGCTGTTCGTGTTATTACCAATCAATTAATTGTTCATTTCAAAATCTTATTAATTAAATATTAAAATATTTTGAATAGGATCGTCTAATTTGGCTGAAACCGTAAAAGGGGCCAAGCTTATTCAAGAATGTGTTCCTGAAAATCTACCGTTAAAATTAAAGGTTTACAATGAACTTGATAATGTAGTCGACGATAAAGTAATTTTGTCTTCATCAACGTCCACGTTCCGTCCATCTTTATTTAGTGAAAAATTAAAACATCGTGAGCAAGTAATCGTATCACACCCAGTATGTACACGTTTAAAAAATAATACATTCACCTTAAAAATGTTTTACAAGCAGTTAAACATTTATATTACTATAAACATAGGTGAATCCTCCGTACTATGTACCGCTCGTAGAAATTGTACCCGCACCATGGACTCGTGCTGAAATACCATTGCAGACAAAGTCTATTATGACTGAAATAGGCCAAGCACCCGTTGTACTTAGTAGAGAAATTGATGGTTTCGCGCTCAACAGAATACAGTATGTAAATTTTTATTTATATTAATCCATTTTGTGGTAATTTACTTCATATCTATTATGTAAAATTAATCTACACCTAGATATGCGATCTTAAACGAAGCATGGAGATTAGTAGCTGATGGAGTATTGAGCGCAAAAGACGTAGATGCAGTTATGAGCGAAGGTCTTGGTATGCGATACGCATTCCTCGGTGCTTTTGAAGCTGCGCATTTAAATGCGGAAGGTAAAATTATTTCCTAGGCACTGAAAATATATAATATAAAAATATGAAATATTATTGATCTAATTTTCTATTTTATAATTTTTCATTCTTTCAGGAATGAAAAAGTACTGTGAAACATATAAAAATTCAATGTATAATGTCAGTATGACGTTTGGTCCAGTTCCTAAATTTGAAGGCGAGATGGCGGAACGAGTTAGTAACGAACTCAATCAAATGTGTCCATTGGACAAACTTCAAGAGAGACGTGCGTGGAGAGACGAAGCTTTGACAAAATTGTCTTTGTTAAAGAAAGAATTGAACAACAAAAAATAAAAGCATATGTTGGAATTATTTCATGTTGGTGTGCATGTAATTAATGAAGTTTAAATAAAAATTGTATTTCTACAATCAGTTAAGAGTATCAAGAGTCGTTTGTTTCCTTTGAAGACTAACAAGGGAAGGGCACGAAATATCAGACCTCGATTTTAATGTAGTGTTGCAGTTGCCTTCAATTGACGTTCACATACTACAGTCAATCGTCCATAAGTGTCGCGATCTGGTGTAGACTGTACATTTACAAACAATTTAGTCTATTGTATAATATACAAAATCGAAGTCGGACAGTTCGTGTCCTTCTCTTGTGCGACTAATCGAATCAGTTCAGTCTAAGGCTACTTTAAGATATGATTATGTTACCTGGTCAAGTTCCCTTTTACACTGTTTTCTTTAGAATTTATGTCATGTTAAAAGAAATTTGAATGCAATGAGGCACGTATTGAATACGACTGTACAGTTGGATTAAAACTAAGCTTCCTAGTTTAAAATACTTTAGGTAAAATTGAGAAATAAATTTTTTAAATATAAAGTTTATTTTATTTATATTGTATCAGAATTTAACGTTTTCCTCCAACGCGTGGTGCTGCCTTTTGTGTTACTTTTGCAGCTTTATGTTTTGGTGCGGTTTTTGCTTTGGGAGTAACAACAGCCTTCTTCGTTGCTTTTGCAGCTTTTTTCTGTTCCTTTGCAGCTCTGAAATTAGATGATTCAAATAAATTAAATTGAATATTGGATATGTAAACTATAATATATACAATATTATTAAATTTGTGTGAACCCGCAAAAACCAAACAGTGTGAGTATATGACACAATTCTGGGTGAAGCAGTCCATTTTTAATTTAAGACATTCTGAAATCCAACATGATATGAAATATCACATTAGAGGAACAGATGTCTATAATATTAATTTTTATTTATATTCAAATTATGATAAACAAAGTTACACTTCATACATGAAAAATTTGACAACAAATCACACTTACTTAATTGCTTGCTCTCTCTGAGCTCTACGAATTTCTGGCTTCATATTACGTTTTGCCAAGATATCTGTAAGAGACGCACCAACAATAGCACGTTGGAATTTTTGAGTACGTCTTGTTCTCTTCTTTGCTTGTTCTTCCTCTTGGCCCTTCTTGTGTTTCCGTCTGTAACATAAAATTACGTTTTACATACCTGCTTTCTACTTCTAACAATTCTCAAAGAAATAAAATAACATTACCTGTATAGAACAGTCCATGTGACTTTTCTAGGATTGCGCCTCATTAAATGTGCAGATTCACATTTTGAGTTTAAAAAAGTGAATGTCTGAAACATCGCAGAGGTTAAGATTGACAGATGAATATTAACAAAATAAAAGTCAACGTTGCTTGATTATGGAAAGTTTAAGGAAAGAAGAATTTAATATTATAACAATAAGCATATGTAAATCATGTTGTACCTACTTTTCCATCCACTTTAACCATGGTTTTCCCATGACCGGGATATATTTTATATCCACTGTATGCACAAAGACCGATCCTGGAAAGATTGACGACATAGTCATGAAAAATATTTGAGTAACGTAATTATTCTAACACATTGAAGAAATTTTTAATGATTGCACTACAGCGGACGGATATTTATCTCAAAAGCCTTCACTTACTTCATGTTGAATAACCACGAAAAGACGGATTCGACAAAAATGGCCGATTCCAACCAATTTCGCACACGTTCAAACGTAAATTACGTACTACCAATGTTCTGGAACTAAAACTCTATAATCCGAATAAAATATAAGTAACTATATGCATACTTGAGAATTGAAAATAGTAAATGATATGAATAATTAATAATGTGAAAGAAAACAAATACGTATAATTTTACGACTTATATCTAAACTGTAATGCACTTGAATTTATAATTTCTTTTATTATCTACTAGTAGTTTTGTAAAGTTGAAGACACTGATTGTCAGTGTCACGCTGTTCACCAGTAATCATCAGTGTGGCGGCGATAATAATTAAAAGGAAAATGTATTTCAGAGTTCATGATACCTATTTATTACAAAATTAGTTAATTATTTGTAACTAATATTATCCAGTAGAACTTTTAATGGTATCTAACTTCTGAATTGAAAACCTGTTTCATTAATATCTGTTGTAACTGGGGGAAGAAACCCACGTGCTGGATGAATTATGTTTGAGGTTACAAGGTTGAAAAATACAGAACTTGTGGGGTTCGCCCACCCCGAAGAAATAAGCGATAATGACGAAGAAAATGAAATTACAAATATCAAAAAGAAAGTATGTAAAAAATCAGGAGGGTTTCAGTCTATGGCTCTTAGTTTTCCTGTCTTAAAGGGAATATTGAAACGTGGGTATAAGTTACCCACACCTATACAGAGAAAAGTAAGTCGTTGACTAAACTAAATAAATCGTATCATAAATGAAATAATTACCGATATTTATTTAAACATTGTTTATTGTGATAAATTATGTTTTTGTAGACAATTCCTTTAGCCTTAGAAGGTCGTGATGTAGTTGCAATGGCTAGAACAGGTAGTGGAAAAACAGCTTGTTTTTTAATTCCATTGTTTGAGAAACTTAAGGCAAGACAAGCAAAAGCTGGTGCCAGAGCTTTGATACTATCACCTACTCGTGAGCTAGCATTACAAACACTAAAGTTCATAAAGGAATTAGGAAAATTTACAGGCCTAAAAGCATCTGTTATTTTGGGGGGTGATAGTATGGAAAATCAGTTTAGTGTGATTCATGGAAGTCCTGATATATTAGTAGCAACACCAGGCAGATTTTTGCACATATGTATAGAGATGGATTTACAATTGAACAGCATTGAATATGTTGTTTTTGATGAAGCTGATAGGTAAGGATAATATCTTTGTTATTATATCTAATTTTCATTTGATAGTACAAAATTTATTACAGATTATTTGAAATGGGTTTTGGTGAGCAAATTAATGAAATTGCAAATAGACTGCCAGAGTCACGGCAGACATTGTTATTTTCTGCAACATTACCTAAAATTCTGGTAGATTTTGCGAAAGCTGGTTTAACAGATCCTGTTCTATTACGTTTAGATGTAGAAAGTAAAATACCAGAAGAATTAATACTTTCATTTATAGTATGCCGTCCAGAAGAGAAATTGGCAGTACTATTATGTTTATTAAAAACTGTTATTAAAAGTGATTCTCAGACAGTAATATTTGCAGCAACACAACACCATGTTGAATACATTCATCAGGTATACAAACATATGTCTTGATTTTTGATAAAATATTTATCTGAGATCTAAGGCTGTCATGGTCTAAGTTTATACACGATTTGATGACTTCTGAATAGATGCTGTGTCTATCTTCTTTGCAAACGTTGCAGTTTACATCTTCAGGACTGAAGGCTCTGGTTTGAGGTCTCCTATTTTTCGGAAGTCCTTATATAGCGTTGTAATTTAGTAAATCAGCTGATCTATTAAAACTCCGCTGATTGGCTAATGCATCGTTCCGGATGAACAACCACCGCTATACATATAAGAAGTTTTGAAAAACAGGAGACCTTAAACCAGAGCCTTCAGCTCTGAAAATGCAAACTGTAACGTTTGCGAAATGTCGGCAAATTGCTGAAGATAGACAAAGTGTTTATCCGAAAGCCATGAATTCGAGTAAAAATATTTATCTAATTCTTGTACATTTTTCTTTAATCAATAGATATTGGATAAAGCTGGGATTTCTAATACATTTATTTATTCAAATTTGGACCCATCAGCACGAAAAATAAATGCAGCTAAGTTTCAAACTTCTAAAGTTAAAGTTTTAATAGTAACAGACGTTGCTGCTCGAGGTCTAGATATTCCACATTTGGACAATGTAATAAATTTTAATTTCCCTGCAAAATCGAAACTTTTTGTACATAGAGTAGGTAAGCAACTACATTATTATTTATACTCTACAAAAGTTTCACAACGCGTAATCAATAATCTTTTTAACAGGACGTTGTGCGCGAGCGGGTCGAATTGGAACTGCTTACAATATTGTAGGCCCGGATGAATATGCTTACCTCATAGATTTACATCTTTTTCTCGGTCGATCGTTACGTATTATTCCACCTTCAGGATCTATAGAAAATGCAGAGGGTGCTGTTGGCAAAATGCCACAATCAATGATAGAGGAAGAACTTGCTGAATTAATAAATTGGCAAAAAAATTCCACAGATCTCGTATGTGTTTTTAATATATTGTTAGACGAATTTGAACGTTACCAAGTTTACAGTCGATATTCCTATTCTAATTATAACATCTTCTTTGTATATAGCAAAGTATGGAACAGGTTTGTGATAATGCATATAAACAATATATCAGATCGCGACCAGCAGCATCTTCAGAAAGTATTAAAAGGGTAAAAGAGTTGCACATTGGTGAAGCAGGTGTTATACCAGAATATTCTGATGTTTCTTCCAATACTACGAATTTATTGTCGAAAATAATGAGTTACAAGCCACAAGGAGTACGTATATCGTTTAAATTTACGTAGATTATATTACAAGTAAATAAATTATGTTGTTATTAAATTTCAATGTTTATCGGCAATAGACGATATTTGAAATTGGAGCGAAAGCATCCTCTATTGACTATCAAATTATGAAAACAAAACGGTCACAACATAAACAAGATATCATAAATTTTCATAAAAAAACAGAAGAAATGCAAGCAAAAAGGGTTTTAGAGGGTAACTATATAATAAGAAGAGAAGAACAATTTAATAAAAGTTATTATTTTAATAATTGATGATTTCATGTAGATCAACCTAAAAGGACGAATCTTCCTTCGAGTACAACTGACGAGATCAATGCAGCATTTAACACAGTGATTTTTCCAAAGAAAAGAAATATTGATGATTTATACAGACCCTCTAAAAAGAAAAAACAATCAGTAACGCAGGACAAAGAGTTTTTCATTCCATATTTCGCTCCAGATAAACACACAGAAGAAGGGTAAGTAATCATATTTTTATTACAAAAAGAAATTATATTTACATGTTCTTTTACAGTTTGGCTGTTAATTTTTTCGATACGGAAGCAAATAAAGCACAATTGGATCTAACTGCAGACAATGAAGAATCTCAGCGCCTTCAAGCACAGATTAAAAAATGGGATCGTAAAAAGAAGAAGATGGTTACCATTAATAATGTAAATGTGCCTTATGTTACTGATATATTAATAAATTTAGAAGTATTTCAAACCTGTATCTTTTTCAAAGGATCGGAAAGCTAACAAATTTCGAACAGAGTCTGGTGTTTGGATACCTGCTAGTTATAAAACAAATCGTTATTCGGCTTGGAAAGAAAAAAGCAAAATCGACGCCACGAATGACTACGATAGCGAAGAAGAGCCTTCAGAAATGCAGAAACGTACGTGGACATAATATTTATATTTAATGCTGTTTAATATTTTATTGTTTATTATATGGACACATTTATTTTGTTCTGTATTCTTTAGTACGTACAACGGCTAACACACATTGGGCACGTCACAATCAAAAGCTCAAGGAAAAGATTAAAACAAAGAACGAACTGAGAACACCAGAACAAATTCTAAAGGCGCGCAAGTTACTGGAACGAAAACGTAATAGAAATGGCAGGAAAGGTCGCTCAGGCCGGAAGAAGAGTGGGAAAAAGAAACGATAGCATATGATTCCTTTGTACTGTCTATAAATGTACAATGATAAATACATTTTGCAATATATATAATATTTATTTTTAACATCGATTCTGTTTTTTCCCCCTTATTATTTTTACCGTATATTGCAATGTTTAACAACTATACGGTTATTAAGAACCAACATGGCTTCGTCGGCGTTTTAAGTTTAAAAATTTTAATTTTAATTTTTTTGCTATAAAAGCAAGTATAAGCAAAAAAAGTATCCGTTTTTCCATAACGCGATAATAAATAAATACAATTATGTTCTATTTATAGTTTATTACTTACTTTTATTGAGGAGAGATGCGACAATAAATATCCTAACTAGTAATTTAAAAAAAAATTCTACAAAATTGCCACAAATTAAAAATAATATCATGCCGAACCTTCGTTGCAGAATGATTATGGAGTATTATACAATTTGCAAAGATTTCCGTTGCATCATTGCAATTTCCTTGCCTAATTGCCAGGATTTACGTCAGAGATTTAATACGAAGTTGGATTTTCTGCAAAATGACGAAAGTCTCGGAAAGTTATACGAATCAAGAAGAAAATGTCTCGATATCGCGGTGTTATATTTCTAAATAAAATGAAAATATTTTAATGCATTGAGAACTTTAAAATTATTGATTATACATTCTTAATGTTGATGTAATATTTTAATTAATTATACGAGCTTCATTATTCGTCAATTGTTTCGAATTATCGGAAGACGCGATCGATACATTTGAAAACAAAATAATTAACGAATTATCCAGTTATCTCTATTTAAATCGCCCAAACCTTAAAATTTATCTCATAATTCAATAATTTTATTGTTACAAACTGTCTGTTGGTAATTTGTTAAATACGATGCTAATCATTGACAGTTTTAAAAATAAAAAGATCCAACTTTATCATAGGCGGATTAATTTAAGGCAAGATGTGTCTTAAGAAGCACGTAAATTTAAAAACGATTGTTTTTGCCTTGTCTTTTAAATACCAAATTATGGTGTTAATGCTAGATTACAAAGCGTTCTTTATAATGAACTCACATCTTTATATAAAAAGTATTACAAGATGTTTCTTTTTTGTTTTATATTTCAAAAATTGTTATGGAACTGTATCGAGCGATTTTAGAAAAGGAAGCAAAAGGAGAGAAAGGAAGCAACGCTAATCCGTTCGTGAGTCATAAATGACAACTGGTTTGAAGTCAGTTTGTTAACATGTATGTAAAACACTGTTACTGAAATATTATGAGTCACGCGTTAATATTGATCATCGTTTATTTATATATATGCACCTATCGCCAAATGGTATAGATATGAATTTTATAAGTCGATTAGTAATGGCTGATATCAATTCTTTCGAAATTCATTTACGTAAAGTTATTCGTAAATCTTATATCTGACTCAAAAAGTATGGCTTCAAAGTTTGCACGAAATTGAAAAGGGGATAGACGCGTCCATATCATTACGGTTCACGAAATGTCAGGGTGGGGCACATTTTTCAACGTGCTTACGAGTAATGAAACGTCTATTTTGGTTGTTCCATTTTCAACATGAAACTTGTCGATATTAGATCGAATAAATTTTCACTCTCGAAAAGTTCTGCGATTTTTAAAATTTCATCGATATAATATCGCAGTACATTAAAGGTTCTATCGTTCCATCAACTTTTCCTCTGATCAATATAATTTAAGGGAATGTAGAGATATGAATAGTAAAATACGTGTATGCGATAACAATAATTCCCTCACAATTATTCGCTGCAATATTGATCGATGCAAATTATGCAGATGGTTCAACTGTTGAAAGCTCTGGGACAAGGTCATGGCAGTCAATTCGCACGTATACTACGAAGATCCACGCTACTCTAAAATTGTCAATTTCTTTGACTGCGCAATTTTTGTTTAACAAATCCAATCGACTTCATCCAATATATTATTTTAAAAAGATAATTATACAATTATATACTCAATATTGTTATACAATTTAAAAAAAGAACCTTTTGTTATTCAATTCTAAATAAACTCACTGTTCCATATTGACCATCATCATTCGCCACACCTCAGTATTTACGAATTCTTGAAGTAGTCACGCAAGATTCTTCGAGTCTCCACAACTAATCCCCGACAGTCCTTTCCATCGCTTTCTGTTTGGAGGGAAATAATTAAATTTGTTTACAAAATAATTACGCTAAAGCTCACGTACCCAAGAACCAGTTGAAAGTATGCGATCTCCATCTTTTCCTAAAATTAAACACCCTCGTGAACATCTGCTTCATAAGACTGTTAGAATTCGGTTAATGAGATTTTTTATTTCATTTTTCAAATTTCATTCTACCAATTTCAATTATTATTTACTGTTTTTACATACTTACCTATTAGATAACGAATTGCGTAAGTACCTGCTTCCGTATCTTAAACAGAACATTGGTACTTTCGAAATTCGGTACTCAACGAAAGCGGTGTAGTCCATTTTATTCTTTAAAGATATGACAAATATACTTATCGGCGATCACTAATAGAATACAACTTGCCAATTAGCGGTTATCGATATTTTTCAGTCGATTGAAATACAAAATCTTTTATATCAATAATATCAAAAATATTTGAAATAAAATGTCCTATTTACAATTAATTTTAACATCGTTAAGAAAATAGTACGTAAGAATAAGCGAATCGAGTGGTAAATGTTCAATTACGCGTTTGATAAAAATGATCCAGTAAAATCGCACGGCCTGAACGGAAACCAAAAATCGCTCCTACACGGAACGTGTTAATTTTGTTCTGATATTTTGTTCATTTTTAAGAAGGGTCGTGTTCTGAAGAACTGTTGAACTCTGTTTCTATGCGCATATACGTAAGCGACGTAAGTACGAAGACCTTAGCACGTGTTCGTCATCCATCGACGAATACAAAGTACACGCGGAATCGTTTTTTGTTTTGTAGCGGTACATGCAAGCAAACGCAACAGACATGACGCTGCTTTCACAGAAAACCACGGCATCATCGTTTTGCGTACGGTTGTCCGGGTTGAGTATCACGTATTTTTAACCGTGTGACGTAGTCGAGAGACAGTCAGTAACGGCGTGGATGGTGAACGGTAGATCGTAGACGTGACCGTCTGGTTACGAATAGACTTATTTCCACGGTCGGTGTCATTGGGATCGTGACCGAGTAGCGGCTGCAGCTGCCTTGGCACGAATCTCTGATCGAGAAACCGGTGGCGAAAATTCATTGTTCCTGCACGGATTCGCTGTTCTCTATTTTGTGACGGTTCTCGGCTGACGTACAATGGTAATGGAAAATACCTTGGGAAACATTGTTGCGAGCGGATCCACAGAGACGAGAGAATCTGCCTTCGTCGTCTATCGATCTATCAATTCTTTAATAGGGAAAAAGAAAAGATTTATGGATTAAGAAATGCATTCTGCGCCATAAGACTTTACGAAGGCTAAATTTTCTAATTAAAGCTTCAAATCTATTGTAATGACAAACACAAGCAGTTAATCGAGAACGCTTCAAAGATAAGCGTTTAATAAAGTCGCTGGTACAGCGAAATTGTCTGATAACTCTCCACGACGCGCTATCTTCCATACTCTAGAAACTTCATTTTTTACCTTGTAATTAGGTGAAGTATCGGAGACGGAATTACAGTAAAGCCTCGATTTAACGGACTAATTGTGAGAGAGAATATCAAAGTTTTTTACCGACATGCCCCCGTTTTGTATAGAATATTCTTGGAATACGATTTGTTTTTTTTATAGTTCAACGCGTTACAGAATAAATCTTCGTTCTCTGAAAAATCTTCGTGTTTTCCGTGGACGCTAGCAATTTTCCACGATGTCGTTGAGCTTGTTTTCACCCGTCCGTTATAAAAATAGTTGGTCAATTTTGCGTTAATTTTCCAGTATTAAAAGTAACCGGAACACGGGAGAGAGGTGCACATGCCCGTAAGTACTTATGAGAAAATTGCGCAAATGCGCGGAATGTCGTCTGAGAAAAAAAGAGGACTGCGTAGTTATTAGATCGTTCACCGTGTTGTGGATAACATTAAAATTACGTAGATCGAAATATATTTATAACGTACGAGAAACAACAGTGAATCATGTTTAATACACTCACGAGGATGGTTCACGCAAAAACCCCTCAGGACTGATTGCTTAATTGGCACGCCGAATGTTCGTCCAGAGAGTAGGATATCTTATTACATTCCCTCATAGAAATTTCGTACTGTCGAAATCAGAGTTGTTACGTAATGAGCGTATATCGTATCGTAAAAGTGAGCCGCACGCAATTAGTATCCAACCGTTACAATTGCACACTACCGGGCAATCGTTCAAATTGTTCACCAGAAACATACACTTCCATACGTGGAATATATGAAATTAATTACTCGACGAGTACACTTTCTATTACCAAGCTACTTTTACCGCTTATCAATATTAAGATATTTCGCATTGTGAAGTATACTGAAACCCAGATTCTTAATTAACGGAGAATCGTTATCGAAACGCGCGCTCGTCAGGAAGTCGTCGTTAACCCTTCTTGTCTTACGTTAATTAATTCAGTAAAGAAAGTATTAGTACAGTTAAATCATAGAACGCATTAGTACAAACAGATTTCTCGATTGATTTATTAACTTTTTATTATTTATTTTCTACTATCATAGGATCATCTGTTAATTTTCTAATACGAATCGAAACTAAAAATGGAATAACTGGGACAAGCTATTTTCTAAACGAAAATACCCAAAATTGATAGAGCAGGAAATTGAATTTTGCAATAAGGACTATCTTTGGATGATATAATTTTCTGTTTTTATGCAACGTTGCAATTCCAATGTGCACTTGCACTTATTTTTCAAGTGGAACTTAAATTTTTTTCTTTCTTTTACAAAAGGTAATAATGAAAGATGTAACATTAACTAACGTGCTGTGGACCTTAAGCTGGAAGATAGATGTGCTTTGCTTACCGATCAAGACAACTAGACTCCATTTCGATATATTCTTCATTCGTAACTGTCGGACTTTAATATAGAAAGTGTTCATTTTTCTCCATTCGTAACAAAAGCACTTCGTCTTCCGGAGAAAAGAGCTTCAACGAATTAAAGTTTTCAGTGTTCTTCTCGAGGCGTTGAATGTTATTCGAATAGAATCGTTCTGAATATCACGGGCTCTAAAAAAGCGTTGTTCGTAGCTTTTTAATCGGATAAAGTAGTTCCTCAAACTTTTCCAGCGTTGGCGAAAGAATACATGTTAATCTCTAGGTAATTAACAGCTTTATCAGCATGTGTAAGCATTTCGAGTCTATCTATCAAATGCTTTATCTTTTAACGATACCAAAACAATGCCACAAAATGAGTAAAAAGACTTAAACTAAGCAAGGGGCTACTAAAAATGGAAACACGCAATTAGCATGACTAATTTGAGAAATATTTATGTTTTCATGAGCCATAGTTCAAAGTGTAGGTCCCGACGAGTTTAACAGACATTTAAAATAAATTAAACGCTTGTCTCTTTAAATATTTGGGATCTTGGAGAATCGTAATCGTATTACGGTCGAAAGAACAAAAGAGATCCTAGGCGATGAACATCTGACAAATTGTCTAGTAGCCCATCCAATATTAAATAATCATTCCTCCGTACTCAAGAACTTCATGACAACTCGCTCTTCTTTCGATGCTCGTTTCTATAACAAAGCAACCATATTGACAACTGTACGCAACGTACTATAAACTAAACGCAATTGTCTATACTTGAACAATAACGGTACTAATTATCTAAAGTAAAGTTTTTTTCAAACTGTGGTTTCTCCTAGTCGAAATAGCGTGGTCCCTTCGTTGTTTCTATCTCTATTCGTCGATAGAAATTTTTGAAGGGCTAGAAGTCTGGGCTACTATTGGCGAAACATTAACAATGACCAATGTCGATCGTTTCACAGCTATCAGACGCTTACGTTTCACGCAAGAACGAATGAGATGTCGCTCGGTTGGCGGTGCAGCTGTATGCAATGCACATCCGACTATGCATACGTGTCATCTCGACTGCAAGGCTGCCACTCATGGTGTCCGCATCTTAGTTGATTACGACTGAACCGTACACGGCACTCTGAAACCACGTTAGCGTTCTATGAATGAACGCACGTGCATCGTATTATTGGCCGAGGCACGTACGTAAAACACCAAAAGGAGACGGCGAAAGGAAGAAAGAGACGAAAGCAGGAAGTGGAGAACTGGAAAATACACCACCGGCAATCGGTTGGGCGTATAAGTCCAACTACAAGCTATTTCATAATACGTGGTACACGTATGCGTATTCAGTGATTGAACATAGAATCGTTCTGCATTGCTTTTAATTTTATCGTGAGTTCCACTCAAAAGTCCGCACGTTTAATATCTCTGAACTAGAATGAGTCGTAGAACAGAATAGCCAACAAGGCCAAGAGATAGCAAGGAGTTATCGAGCGTTTTATATAAACAGTTCGGTAGAATCAGTTGCATTAAAAATAGCAAAATAGCAATAATTTGAGAGCAAGGACAAACAGGTCATATGTTTCTACGAATCTTTTTCATTGTTTTTATGTCCACTTATTACGACTGAAGTAGATACGATGTATTATGAAACATACTATACTGCATGTATACGCTTTCAGATTGCTTATAGTTTTCTGTAATTTTTTTTATAAAAGAGCAAAATGGAGATCTCGCGCAATGCTACGATATCTATATTTTACGTATGGATTCTTAGAAATCATAAAGCAATTTCTTAGTCTATTATATGAATAGCCTTGAGCGACCACATCATTGACAATCATCAAACTGCCATAAAAGAAAATGCCAAATGAATGAATACGCAGCGAAGAATTGAACGTTCGCGTTTCTAAAGGCGTATTGTGCTGATAGGTAATTCCAGCTATTTTCAAATAGACAGCGTCGGATTATACGTGTGAAAAGTTATCTAGTCGTACAATAATATCTACGAGAGGGGACGTTCTGAATGTAAGCCGTGGACATATAATGGCGCAATAAAATATTAAAATAAAATACCGTGAGAACAGATACAATTTTCCTTCGATCTCGGATCATGCTTATTTCCCAATTAGCTGGCAATATTTTAAACGCTTCAAAACGTAAGCTCGACACCAAATTCCATATGAAACGCAATCTGTGGGAACGTACTAGAAATCTGATATCTGTAATAGATATATGGTGTCGTAACTTTATGCTGGTTGATCTGTTTGTGTCACAAAATGTATGTAAGTAGGTACTTATGTACGTGCACAGCTCGAGGTGCACAAATGCTGTAAATATAACATTTAATCACATATCATTTTTACTAGAAAAGTTCTATAAAACAAATACTCTCCAAGCTCATTTATGGAGTGTATTTTTGCAACGATATTCTTGTTCATCGATGATAAAAAAAAGTTGGCAGGTGTACTTGCAATGGTGGATACTTGCATGTATCAAAATTGTGACGTACAATGCCCGCATTCCAGAGATATTCTCCCAGTTGTCAGCAGTACAAACGCCACGAGACGACATATGGACTAGACAATTAATTGAATAGAAGCCAAGTCTGATGCCTCTTGATTCTCGCGTTCTTACAAGTTAGCACGATTACTCGAGAGCACCAACGACCTGGAATTCGCGCAACTTGAAGCTAAACGATATAGCCTTTTCTAGGACGCTTTCCGTTTGCTAAGCTCGTTATTAACTAGCTGCAATTTTATTCTCACTTTTTTTTTCAAATGCTTCTTGTTTCTTTAGTGGTGCGCTTTTGACATACTTCTGTATCTTTGCGATAAAGCTTATTAAAAATTATACCAAATCATTTTATCAACAGCGCGTATGTACGATGCGTTGTATAATTATAGCACCGCTCATATTTTCGTGCGTTTCAAATCGTTAAATCAACATTTCAAAGAATTAATGGCGCGTATACCTGGAAGAGATCAGCTCTATTATAATATCAAATACATATATTGGGACGCCAAATATAAAGTGTGCGATATCTTCCTTATACTTATTTATATTTAAAATCATGTTGCTTTGGAATTTTATTGTTTTGTAGACATTTTCGATAGACAGGCAAAGCTAAAAAGTATTTAAGTCGTAATAAAAATGAACGTTATTTCATTATACGAATTCATTATACGAAATATTATAATATTCTTTAATCTTATCGTGTATGTGTCCCGTGGTTATATCTTTGGCTCGCGTTATCAAACAGATAGCTCGAGTGTGCTTGAAGACGACGGTTATAACAGATGCCGGGGCATGTTTCATTCATTCTTTTCTTTTTCTAAGCTTTCGTTTACTCCCTTAGTGTTTCCCTATAATGTCCCCGGCGTGTCTTTGTATTTTCATCACGTCCTCGATTGTGTCCCCCAGGCTACAATGCTGGTAGCGTGCAGCGTTTGCGGTACTTGTATTATTTCGGAGTAAAATTCAATCTCGCGATCGACGCGGAGGAAGCTTGTATCCTTTCTATTTTTAATTGCGAGTTCTTTCATTTTCGTATATGTGACTGGAAGCATCCTTTGTGCTTCGTTTTGTCTGAAAACGACCGATGTCCGTTCGCTAGTCTCGCAGACGTTTCTCCGCAGTTGTTCGCCTAGTCTATTTGTCTATTAGTCCCGTGAAAATACGTAGCGCCAAGCTCGACCTTCTCCCCCCAAACGCTTTTAGCCGGGCGGTGAACATCTGCACCTACAACGTGTAGCCAACCCTCCGACCGAAAATAGAAACTATTATGATGGAGCATCTGCACTGAAAGTAGAACGAGGAGGAGAAATCTTAGCAAAATATGGGATCGAGCGTGTCGCTTGCCAGCGTCGAGGAAACTTTTGGGACAAGCTGTGTCGTACGCGCGAATTTAGTTGCGACGTACGCGTGATGCATCTGTATTTGTGCAGAAATTAGCCTTTATCAGCCCATAGATGTTCGATAAAACGTATATGCCTGTTAATTTATTATTTACTAACTTCTTCTCGCGGCTTCGCTCGCGTGTTTGTCAGATTTTAAAGAATCCATTAAATTTTGCTTTCAAAAGTATTTAAAAGCCTTTTACGAAGCAATCTATTTTCTAAGTTGAAAGCATTGGACGCAATGATTAGACGCATGGACGCAAATATGGAAATATTGAAAATTCGGAGGAAAAAGAAAGTTACAAAAATACCCACCCTCGTGGATTTATTTATACCTAATCAGTCGCAGAATGTCCCTAACGAAAGCCTGTCGATAGACGTACGTACGTACGTCGATCCTGCAGGAAAGCCAAGCAGAAAGGCATCCGACAGTCATTTACTAGAAGACTTTATCAATAAGGTTAACCGCGATGAAGAATGTCTACGATAAGAGACGGAGAAGAAAAAAGTCTGTCAAGGATTGTATACGTTCGAATAACACTAGTAGAATCGTAATAGGCGCTAATATAGGTACACGTGATTAGGGGTACGGTGGATCCGTCAATAACTAAGAATTACGCGAAAACAGTATTGTAAGGAGATTAATATCGAGTTTTTTTGAAACTACGCTGTTTTCAAGTTACGGAACAAAACAATATCTACGTCTAATTTGCAAAGCGTTTTCGTTATGCAATATCGTGAACGCGAATATCGCACATGCGTATCTGGAATTCGAAAGGTAGATGTGTATCAACTCCCCGACGTATGTACGTGAGCGATTCCTTTCGATGTTGGATTCGACCAGTTCGAAACAATTGTCTGGAATAAGAAAGCTCGCGAATCTAATTGGTATATGACAGAAGGTCAAGGCTACACCGAGACAACACGACACGCAAGGTTCAGCGAGCTGTCGCCGATGCCTGTCTCACCAGCTCTTGCGTCGCGATTGAAATCCGACTTCTCGAGATAACCGATTGTTTGTGAAACACAACCGCGCAGCCCGGAAATGGTAATTTGAACATCACCATGGGGGCCTATCATTTTATTTTACACGCTTCGGTCTCCTCGCTGGAGGTCAATTATCTGTGGCATTGATGTCTCGAATTCAAAGCTTCGTCATCCGAACGAATAAAGCCGAAACGGAACGAACATTTTCATCCGACTATAATACACGTTCCACCAACGACAATAATTGTACGATACTTCTGAAACTTAAGTATTCAAGGGTTAAATATCAAGTATGAAAAACACACCGTGTATTAATATTACGAAGTTTTTACTAGTCACCTTATTAGCAAGGCTGTAGAGCGGTCGCTATTCCGAGTAATGCAGAAAGAACTACGTTTCTTTATAGCTCATAAATCTACTCGGTTTTCGAGCAACGCGACTGCAAACTCTTTCGCGTTTAAAAAAAGACTCTGCAGCATTGTGTGGTATCGACAAATGCAACGATAGCACGCGAACCGATCGTTATGAGCACCGCTGCTAAGGTGACTGCGTATCATCATTGGGTGTGGGTATATACTATGTGCCGTATGGTCACTATGCGCTACACGCTGCACGATGCACGCCGTACGACATCGGGAGATGCTAGAAGAGGGGTAAGGAAAGTCAATGTTGGTCCCTGCCCTTCAGCGCAGGGCATCGGAGTCGCCGTTTGAATATCCCGTTTCCAACAGTTTCCAGTATGCATCCAGTGGTGCTTGACTATACCTTTATCCGTCACGATCGAAATTAGACGGAAACCATAACAGTTATAGGCGAACGCATTAAATCGTAATGGCAAGGGCAAAGGTTTCTCAGCGTTTAGTGATTGCACGTTTCTCCGTTCTCGTTCGTTGATACGTCTAATAGGTCAAGGATTATTGACATGCGAATTCCAAAAGCAGCGGCGGGATGCAAAACGCAGTATGGTCGACGAGGTGGCAGTGTTTACATTAGCAAATCGCACGATGCGTCCTTTCGTGCTACTTAACGATTAGCAGTACGCTTCCAGTGACTAATTCTTCAGGGAAGACCCGCAGATGCGGACGAATGGAGCTTCAACGACGCGCCCCGATATGTTCCTGTTTGCCCGAGTGATCGTTCTTTGATTCTTAGCTGCGGAGTCTCTTGGGACTCCGCGCGTTTGCGCATAGAGATTAGAATTCAAATTGCGGCAACCGATTAGTTACGCAACGAAATCAAACGGACACCTGTAATTGCAGTTATCAAACGTGCGATAAAGCTTGGAATTCCTGAGCAGCGTTTGCGGGCTCTGCGCCAAAATCTTGTATAGAGTTGCTGCCAGCGCTAACAATAAATTAGCGGTTTTCATTTTCTTTAGAAATAAATGCATCCCACGTTCTATTTATTATTATCGCTATTAATAGATAGAATTTTTAGTATATACAAACAAGTTGGGACGGAAAGACTGACGTTGATTATAAAATAAACAAAGTATCGAAATACAGAAGTTATATGGAATTTGATTTGTTTTGAAATATTTGAGGGAACTATTTTATAAGAAAGTTACGAAATCCATAAACAATTCTCTATGTTTTGGTTTGTAATTGGGTAATGTTTTACTTACGTTTAAATTACGTTCAGATATCATATACTTAGTATGTGAGACGTAACAAATGTATCATTTTTTCGATCGTTAGAAGCGTATATGTATGTAGCCGGTATTTCCTACGATTCATCGACTTGGCATCACTATGTCGGTCGTCTCATGTTATCTATTGAAAATGAGCACCTCTTACTCCCTAACCGCAAACTGCAATGATATACGGTGGGAACTAGCTGAGCGATACTTGGTAAAAAGTGAAATCATCTTACGTTCACGGGATAGTATAGTAGACGATTGCCAAATAGTCGATGACAATTATACCTGCATTTACTCTTTAAGTACGGTTAGAAAGCGTATAAAATTACAGGAAGCATCGACCGTTTGCTTTTACCCTAAGATTCACGGACATTCGATCTCTTGCAAAAAATAATTACATATGTATAAATGTAATGTCCATAACGAAAAGTCAATGAGTATATAACGTTTAGAATTGTATGAATAAATTTTGTAATATTATACGTTCACAGTCTGTATAACGTATTCGTCCATTATAAACGTGTAATTATCGTATTCGAAGATACAAATATTTAACATTATAGTATATTTATGACGTTTGCCAGACGTCATATCTCTTTGATTGCACACGTATTAAAGATAAGAAATGGTTGTTCGTTTGCACTATAAACTGCAAAAATTAACGGTACTTAATAATGTTATGTTGTTAATAATTTTAGTACAAAATATGATATGCTACCCTTTACTGTTACATGTATGAAATTAGAATGAGATCCTATTTCCCGTAAAATACTTTTTAATAAAAATATATACGGTGCTTGTTTACATACGACGGTATGCAGATACATCTGGGGCGCAAATTCTTAATGGTTCTAACACCGGTCTGCAGTTTGGTACGTCGAGTACAGCTGCACTTACAGTTGTACGACCTTTCCCATTCGAGCACTCGAACGGCTACTACCAACCTAAAACTAGTCGTTCACTAAACCCCATGTGAAAAATAAATGAACAGTGTCGCTGATCACGTACCATCTACGTATGAACCACGTTTTTTTTATCGTGCATCGCAAGAATGTGTACGTATGTGTTGTTCTACGACAGAGATTAAAGTAAAATGAACTGAACATGCCTGGCGGTCGTGCTGATTTGCATTCCATCATTATCTCGGCTTGGTTTTCCTGATACTGACAGTTCGTTCCAACATTATTATCGTAAGCACAAGTGTGCGATGTATGTAAATAGAGACACACAGCCACTGTCAGTCAGTCCATAGTATCAAACTCTGCATACACACATTCACATAGAGTATATGTACGTTCAGTGACGACACTTTAAAAATATTTAAAGAATTTCCTCCGTTTATATTAACTTGTAAATTAATATTAAATATATAAATTATATCGTCTTTCTTATTTTTACCGGTTTGACAGTGATCTCTATCATTATTAGTCTGTTAAAATTAAAATATTGTTTCATAGATTATAGTCGAACGCTGAACATTTTTACAATATTGAAAAATATTTACGTTTATTATGGGAATATTTTAAAACACTATGTTTATTTGACTCATTGGTAGTAAAATTACTAAATGTAAGAAGATCATGTTAGATTTTCGAAAGTAAAAGTGAAGATTTATTATGATTATTATTAAGCGCAGTGGCTCTTAAATGCCTTAGTACGTTACTGTCCAATGGCTGCCTGGACTTTGTATCTGTTTCGTTGGCAGCAGTGCAGAGAGTAGTATTCAGTGCGTCGTGCGAAAAGCAGTCGAGCTTGGCGAGGTCGCCTTTTGCGTTGGCACGGAAATTCGTTCGTGCGTGTTTTTAGTTACGTTTTCAGACTGAAAAAACTCTGTACATCATCATCCTCGTGTCTATTACACTTTAGTGCGATCAAACGAAAGTGATGAAGTGTGACTCTGTGCGCGAACATGCAGGGCGTAGCCAGGCGTTGTGCAAAATCGTCTGAAAACGAGCGACGACTAGGCGGTGCGTGACAGTCCGAGTCTGCCATTGGAAAGGATATCTTGTTGTCTTTTTCGCACCAGTGGCACTTTGCATACTTGGGAGTTCGCTGCATCATCATCATTATCCTTTCTCGCGCTCTCTCTTTCTCCCTACCTCTCTTTCCAACTTTTCATTCCGTAATACTATCCATTCGTACTACTTTGCACGCGCTGTACAGGCAAAACCCGAAGAACGTTCACGCATGGTGCAGTCGCGATCGCAACAAAGTTCCGAATTCAAGTACGAGGTAAGTTATTGACATTCCGTTTCGTTTTCCCTAACTGTACGGTAGCGTTTAGTAGAAAACGGATTTTCCGCGTCCGATTGATTTTATCGAACAGAAGTATATGAATAAGGGAGAGGCATAATATCTATGGGGGTGTGGATTCCATTGGCTGTCGGCATACAGTCGGTGCTTGGTTTCTGTGCTTTTGGCACACCCATTGCTGGGCGACCGCTGGTCAGCGTCTGAGTACGAACCAAGCGGAAGGACGAGTCTCTCTCTTGAGTAAAAGAGGGAGAGTAAAAGCCGGCATACCACAGACTTAGACTTCGCTCCATTTTCCTCCTTATTGAATTATTCCTCTCCCGGGGATTTCACTCGACCGGTCGCCGCGACGATTAATCTCGCGGGAAAGGAAGCACGTTCCGTGTGATTTCGGTTACGATAACGCGGAACAATTCCGTCTAGAAAGCGATCATCTTTAAAACGCGTCATATTTCGGAAGGGATAAGGGGGCGGCGACTTTCATTTTCCTCGAAACAAGACAAAAAAGAGATCGAGGAAAAAAATCGTAAGAAATTGTACAACCGTGCAGTCACGGAGTAGAGAGCAAAATTCTGACGTACTACGCTTTGTTCCGACTGGCATTCGACTTTCTCGTACCTAGCACGAGTTTCACGCTCCTGTCATGGTGCCGCCTTGCGTGGTTGGTCATCGTTCCGCATTTGTACGTACATATAAGATGATCTTTTTTTTTTTTGTAGAATGCAAATGCAACGTATTCGCGATGAAACCAACATACGGACGTTCTCTGAATTTCGCTTTAATGTAAGATCGTTATCGTCTCGACACTGATTATAATTTATGGATGGGATTATCAACTTGGCAATTCCGACGCAACGCTGTTTACTGCGTATAGCTGAGATAATAAGTTACGGAATTTCAGTTATCAAAGTATGTGCCTGATACCTGCGATTGTATTCTCGTGCGATTTTAAATCTCAAGCATGCCCGATCGGCTATTTTACCGTGAATCTTCATAAGCGTTAATAGAAAAGAAAGTTTCTATAGAGACATGTGTGTCGTAAGTAAAATCCAAGCGTAACACGTTTACAAAGTGGTACGTTTGATTTATTACGATCTTATTTAATAATTTATGAACGTGCATAAGATACGAATGTCTCTATCAGTTTCGAATGCTATCGATAACATCCAAAAACATTTCGCTTCGAATCTATCGTTATAAACTGAACATTGTTGTTTGGCAGAATTTTATTCAAGCAACGAATGATGGAGAACATTTTATTCGTCAGTAAATAATAGTTATAGCGGAATAAAAGTTAATTGCTTCTAATAAATAATAAGGGATAAAATTGTGTTGTGTTTTGTTCGTTAGTAAAAAATTTTACCTATTTCTGTTGGATATACAGCACTGTTTACAATTGTTCCAATTTTATCATCATATATTTAAACAATTAAAACAATGCGACTTTGAAGAAGTTTAATTTTAATATTTATAACCACCGTATCAGCTATTACAATTCGGTTTTCTCATTTCGAATTTACCACGATTGAAACGAATTTATAATTAATATTTCTATTTTAACTGTTCGAGGGAAAATTTTAGCATTAAATGCAATTAAAGATACACAAGCTTTAAATGTTAATATCTACACATATTTGTTCACATAATACGCAGTTATTTGTTAAACATTCAGCTACACAGATAAATTATACGTTTTCTTTTACTTGTAAATACTCTCGTGTCATTTTTCATTTACATTGATAACATACACTGACAAATTGTGTTTCTTTATCATTGTCATTGTTTCTTTATCATATTTATTTTAGATTTGTACAATTGATGAAGCTAATTTTCAAATGTAAATTTTTTGCTTAATTATATACTTTTATGCCCCAGGAATACTAAAAACACATGTTCGCCTTTTAAGTTACTAATCTGAGAAATAATAACACAACTGTTGTAAAAGTCAAAGTACGCTATCGTTCGAGTTATTGTGAACAATACTGCAAGCATGCGCGATTAATCTGATTCATTGCCGATACATGCACGGTAAATGTTTCTGTAAACTTGTATTTTACGTCCAATTATTATTACAATCGTTATAATTGTTTATTGATTTTCCAGCTATTGTTTTCTGTATAACGTTGCACCTTACGCGTATGTTTCTTTTCCCCATTAAATTACGATTGTTTCAACGTTTCGATTACACCTTGGTGTTGGCAGGTGAACGATCAACATGAACAGCAGATGACTGTTAGCCGAGCCAATGCTCGCTCGACTTTAATATGAGCGAATTAGTAGCTGTTACACCTAGTGGTGGATCGACAAGCCAGGAAAGCGTGGTACACATTAAACGACATAAATTAGCCAACTGTAATGTTCCTCTCGTGCACGGACGAACGAATTCGCCGATCAACAACCGTAACAGGCTGACCACCCATCAACGAAATCATAGTTTGGATTTTAGGTATGTAACGAATAGTCGTGGTCGCGTTGAATCGCTTCCGGAGGACATTTATAGATGCAGATAGCTGGTAATTTTTCGTGTCTGTTATCTGCTCTATAGTTCGCGGTAATATCTATACAAGGTGATTCTATGAACCGGGACAAAATGTAGTTATTCTCTGAATTAACATTTAGGGATCGGATCACTCTGCAATTCCTTTTTTCAATCCTTCGTTTTTCACAGGAGGACTCGACCTGTCCTCCTTTTATTTTAACCTACTTCTGCACAGTGGTTTATCACAAGTCCCCGATGTTATCTGTAAAATATTAGTTTAAATATTAGATACTATTTTTAGAGATACAAGTAATTGAAATAACGTACCTTATTATGTAGACTTTGAATATTAATTATTGTCATCGAAATATTCATGACGTAAATGGTATAAACAGGGAGTTTATGCGTTCGAAGAACGTGGATTTGAGTACCGTTCACCGAATATTTTTGTTTTAATTGCTTTCATTTACATTGCATTAACGATGTACGTGATACTAAATACTTATACATTATACATACAGCGACGAATAAAAGAAAGTTTAAAAGGTAAATGATTCGAAGAAAAGACCGTAATTTTGAATTATTTAAAAATAACATCGTAGCTGATTTTATTTTTTTTAAAAAGCGCTGGTTCATCTGTAAAAAAAATATTGTACAGTATGATAGAGCGTATTAAATAGCGAAAAATTTCTTTTATAATTTTGTTCCAACCCCACTTGAAATAGAGTTATAGCCCGTTCCAGTTACTAGTCTGGCTTCAAAGATTTATAAATTAAACGGATCAGAGTGAGTTAGGCTAGTTTTTTTTAAAGAGAACACTGCCCTCCTCCCGCCAGGAGGAATCATTTGTTCGCGTTTCAACTTCTATACTAATTGTCATTCCTGGTGAATTTAAACGGTAAACATTTAATAACAAAAACATTTCTCTCTGCCTTTTACTTGCTATGCTTTCACACGTTTGGCAAAAAACATAAACGAACTCCGAGCTTCGATCCGGCTATATTAGAAGTAGAAATTAATCGGGTATGTGTAAATATCTCTGACTTAAAGAAGTGGAGAAAAAGATTTGATGCGATCAACAAATTTATAGCATCTAAATTTAGACTTAAATACATTTAATAATATGAATACCGTGATTTCAATAACATGTATAAACTGGTTTATAAAAGGGTATATATTAAATGGAAATCCTACCCAGATACGCCCTTCTTGCACCGCCTCCCCTCATATCTCATGAACGGGAAGTCTCCGGCAATACGGACCACCATTGTGATTCTTGAAACATAAGCTTTCAAACAAGATACAACACAACCTCTTGTCATTGTCCCATTAATTGAAGTCGGATCTCATTTGGTGTGTTTCAACCCTTAAACGTGACAAAGATATTGTTAGAAATCGTGACTTTTAATTGCAATAGATGTTTATTTGTTGTACTTTACAAGTATTTTTTATTTAATCTTAACAAAAACTGGTATCTTCCATTGCACTTACTATTGTTCCAATCTTGATCTGTTATGTATACTTTATAGCAGCAATACCTAGCATGTTTATGAAGAGTCTACCATGGTGTACCTACAAAGATCAGATATTAATATTATAGTAAATCTCATTCTACTCCATTTTTTTGGAGGATAGATTCAGTTCTTTCCGTTTAGATTTTGCACTAAAAGTGTCACAGTACCTCGTAGTTTCATTTAACAAAAATAGGTATCTTTCATTGCACTTACTATTGTTCCAATCTTGATCTGTTATGTATACTTTATAGCATCAATACCTAGCATGTTTATGAAGAGTCTACCATGGTGTACCTACAAAGATCAGATATTAATATTATAGTAAATCTCATTCTACTCCATTTTTTTGGAGGATAGATTCAGTTCTTTCCTTGTTAGATTTTGCATTGAAACCGTCACAGTACCTCGTGGTTTCATTTAACAAAAATTGGTATCTTCCATTGCACTTACTATTGTTCCAATCTTGATCTGTTATGTATGCGTTTATAGCAGCAATACCTAGCATGTTTATGAAGAGTCTACCATGATGTACCTACAAAGATCAGATATTAATTTTATAGTAAATCTCATTCTACTCCATTTTTTTGGAGGATAGATTCAGTTCTTTCCTTGTTAGATTTTGCATTGAAACCGTCACAGTACCTCGTGGTTTCATTTAATCAAATGATCGCTTGATATTTGTCCAACGACATTGATTGTTTGCAGGTCAATGGGTATTCTATTGCCGCCGGTTCCGCAGGCGGGCGCGACGACGCTGACGCACCACCACAGAAATCGAAGTCTCGATTCCGCGCTACAACGAATCCCGGAGGTGGACGTGACGCCGAGCCCGGAATGCGAGACGACACCAGCCCCGGTGGCTAAGGCCGTGTTACCGGCGTGCAAAGTGCGCAGCCGGGAACGCGAGGATCTCGCCAGTCTGGGATCCGATGACTCGGGTATACTTTGCGGTTCCGATAGCGGTTCCAGCGACGCTACGAACGCAGCGACCAGAGAGTCGAGCGTGGACCACCTCCACAGCCGCGAGAGCCTCGACTCGTCGTTGTCGCAGCCGGGTGATATGGATGGCGTGGACGCGGTGGACGGCGAGGAAAACAGTGCACGCGTCTCGGTATCGGTGCCAGTGTCGCCCGTGGAACTGGTGCATTTAAGTGAACCTCCGTCGAGTAAGGGTGAGAATGGTGATTGCAACGAGCCGGGTAAACGCGAGTACGCGATCAGTGATTCGAGTGAACAGCATGAACTGCGGTCCGGCAGCGCGATCAAAGAGCTCGAGGCGCAGCACGAGTACACGCGCGGTGGTGAACTGCGCACCGATATGGGCGTAACGGTCGACGACGCGCGAGATTTTCAAAATTCGATGGCGGTCCTGCCGGCGAACGATAAACAGAGCGAGTTGGCGGGCGCGGCTATGACTTTGTGTTGCGGGACCGCCGTGCAATCCGAAGCCAGCGAGACGGCTGTAAAAAAACAGACTGGTATCGTTTGTCGGAGGCAAGAAACGGTTCAACCGAAACCGTCCGAGGGATGTTTGCTCAGATTATTCGAGAGCCAGATCTTCGATATGTCGATGGCGATCTCTTATCTGTTCAATTCTAAGGAGCCTGGCGTCCAGAGTTACCTTGGTGAGCATTTGCAGCGATCCATGACCGGTAACTTCAAACAGAGGCGGCTTCGTGCGAGAGCAAACGATGCTCATCATTAGGGTACCTCTAGCTAGGAGCGCTTCGACATACTAAAAAGAAAAAATTAAAAATATTAATAAAAAAAAACACGGTTATAATATATCAATTATATATTAAACTGAGAGATAATACTTTGTATAATTTAATAGATTTGGAGTATCGTTGTTATCTAGTTTGTTTTGTTATTAATGTGGATAGATTATGTAATCTGTAATTTTTGTAAATCGGTAACACGAAATATCTATTTTATAGTAAACAAAATTTTAAGAATGGTATTTTTTAGGGAACAAGATGTTTAGTTTCCCAGATAACGAGGTAGACTTCTATTTACCACAACTGGTTGTAATGTACATACAACTTCACGATGTTACAGAAGTCCTTTATCCATATCTTGTCCATAGGTATGTGTATATTAGCAAACGAAGATAATCGATATCTTTATTTATAAAAGTGTATGTAATGTCCAAAATATATGTATTAGGTGTAGACAGTCAGCAGATTTCTCTTTAAAATGTGCCTGGCTATTAGATGCATATAGTTCTGATGCTCATTTGCCATCCAAAAAGAAGTCTCATGGGACCAAACTAAAAAATCTTATTCTCTCGGATGAACTTAGGTATATAATAAAAACAAATAAAAAATAGAAAAATATGTTGTAAACAGAATAAAACTGTATAAATTTTCTGTATTCGATTTTTTTATATGAAACAGGCCAAAGGGAAATGAGACTAAGAAGCAACGTGTAGCTGGATTTCAAACTCCCGCACCAATATCGTTAACGGCGGTGCAAAGTGTTACATCTCCTAATAAAAAGACACACCAAAGATCTCAGTCCGACGCCACTGGATTATTTCAAACATTACGTCGTAGCCATTCCGGTAAATAGATCGAACAAATTCACACATTGTCTTATTACAAAATTGTATCAATAGTAATAGTACTTGTACAAACATAAATTTCACTATGTTTCTATTACTTATTTCAAGGTACAATAAATAAAGTAAGTCTTGGGGACCTGCGCTCTGGTCGAGCATTTGACAATGGTTGTACCTGTTTTTATTCCTGCCAAGGTGTGGTAAATGATTTACGAGGACAAAAAACCGACTGCTTTTGTAATGTAACTTGATTATCTTTATTCAATATAATTACCCTTTTTTTTTATATTGTTAATAATTCTCATGTACAAACTTGTACAATTAATAACATTTGTATTTCCAGGCACCACGTCTTGCTCCAGAACTCGAATTTATACAAGCATTAATATCAATTGGTAAATTGCTTGGAACTATTCCAACAAAGGAAAGTAAAACTGTTCAATTAATAGCAGAGCTTAATACTCTCAATTTGAATCTCCCTGCAAGGGTATGGCTTCCTTTGCACAGTTCAGTACCACATCATATCGTACGAGTGCCACCGCAATATGCTGCTGTCCTTAATAGTAAAGATAAGGTAAATTATCTAAAATAACAGTGTTATTATCCGCCTTTGTTAATGACATTTTTTATATGACAAAATATTAATGTACTTTATAACATTCAGGCACCATACATAATTTACGTTGAAGTGTTAGAAGTAGAAGATATTTATACATCGCCCGTACCGACAAAAATAGTGGGGTGTTCATTAAGGCACACTAAATCCGAAGAAAATTTAACTGGAGGCGAACAATCTACTGTGATTGATTCATCAAACATATCCGCTTCAGAAACACAACAGGCTATGCCACCAATTAGGCAAACTCCGGTTAAAAATATTTCTCCATATTCTGTGAGAAGTACAGATGTCGCATTTAACTTTCCTGATGATGATCCTAACGACTGTTGGAGTCAAGAAGATGATGAAATCACGCAACAGGTACTTGTTATACGTTTAGTCGATACATTTAAGGATCGAGGAAAAATTAAATACATAATTTTGCTTACTTTTTTTTTACAGTATTTACAACTTCGTAAGCCAAAAGATAGGGATACAATATCTCAGTTAAGTCAAGAATCATCAGATAGTAAAGAACCAACATTTGTACCTGGTGATATCAAGCGTCGATTAAGTGAGATGGCTGCTACACCTAGTGCAACGTTTAATCATGATCCGGAAGATCCGTCGGCCGCAGTCTTGAAAGAACCATGGGAATTAAAACAGCATCGTATAAGGGCTTCCAGCCCGTATGGCCATTTAGCGTCTTGGAAACTACTTGCTGTTATCGTGAAATGTGGCGATGACCTTCGACAGGAGCTACTTGCCTCACAATTACTTTCAATGCTGCAAAAGATCTGGCAAGATGAACAAGTACCTCTTTGGGTGCGGCCATACAAGTACGAGCACACCTTTACTATCACACATATTTACCAACTTGTCTGTAAAACAATTGATTAAATATTAAATTTCATTTTACAGAATTTTATGCTTATCTAATGATAGTGGTTTGATCGAACCAATTTTAAATACCGTATCACTACATCAAGTAAAGAAACAGTGTCAATTGACGCTTGTTCAATACTTCGAAAGAGAATTCGGACCATCTACATCGGAAACATTTAGTATTGCGCAGAAGAATTTTATTCAAAGTTGTGCGGCATATTGCCTTGTTTGTTATCTCATTCAAGTTAAAGATCGTCACAATGGAAATATTTTGCTTCATAGCGATGGTCATTTGATACATATAGATTTTGGATTTATTCTGTCAACTTCACCGAGGAACCTAGGCTTTGAGACTAGCCCGTTTAAATTAACACCAGAATTTGTAGAGGTTATGGGAGGAAGTCAATCTAAACAATTCCAAGAATTCAAAACCTTGATTCTCCAAGGATTAATTGCAGCGCGGAAGCACATGGAAAAAATACTTAATCTCGTAGAGATCATGCTATCAGGTAAGCATTATTTAGGTGAAATTTAGTAGAATATATTGATAATATATAATTCTTGTAAATTAAATAAAATATCGATTGTTGCAGGATCGCAACTTCCGTGTTTCCGTAGTGGCGGGGCAGCGACTGTACAAGGATTAAAAAATAGATTCCATCTTACACTGACAGAGGATCAACTACGCCGGCACGTGGAGGACTTAGTTGAAGCCAGTATTCATTCGTGGTCTACTAAATTATACGATCGGTATCAATATTTCGCAAATGGCACCCTTTAATAATAACAATAATTTTTGTCTGTGTGGCAAAGATAATGATTTTTATCAGAAAGTGAAAAACTTGCGTTTGATAATATGGTACTTCTTCCAGAAACTTTTACACTTTATAGCATTCCGTAAGCACAAATTACCTTTGAACTTAATTATTTGATCGCGCGTTGATAATGCTATTATAGATTTATTCCAAATAGGGTAGGCTGATTTCAATAGATTAATTTTACTCGCTCTTAAATTATTCCTTAGTTTTAAAAAAATAATATGACAGCCGTTTTTGATAAAACTTGTATAAATACCGCATTCGTCAGTAATTAAGGATGGTTTGTGAAAAGTATCGTTTACAAAATTGTATGCCTCACATTGCCCGTGAAAGATAGTGTACGAAACAGGGAATAATTTATGAAATTTTTATTGTTACGTTAAGCAATATTAAATATGTATAATTGGTTTTGTTGTGTACGTTAAAATGACTATGTATGCCTTATTGGCAACTACGAGTTAACTATCGTCGGTGCAGACTATGTGACATTGACTGAATGTTGAACTGCTAGATCGTTATAGCCTATAACAGCGTAATTTGTTAAAGGTGCCTTATTTGTAGAGAATGGCGGAATGATCAAATCTGAACACAGTGAAGTGATTATGTGTGTTGATCTATTAAGAAAAAAAACTGATCTATTACGAAAAGGACAATCTATAGTTTGTACATAAATACATTGCGCGAACTTTTGTCGAATTCCTTTCGTAGTTAATTTTCGGCAATAAATAATCCCACCATGATGATAATGAAGGAATTACACGGCGTTAAGATTCGTATAGGATCTTTCAATGGAAGAAGCGCGTAAACAGGCTCAGATATTAGCAGAAGACGAATACTCAAAATATTTCCTACTTTATAGATTAATACTATTATAAATACATTTAATTGTAACGATATGCTAAGAAGTAACTATATAGTAAGGATCACATTTGAAAGTTTTTACATGTTCTTATTACATACAATACATTAATAGTTGTAATGCGAAATATCTTAGTTGTGTGAAGATAGTTATTTAATAGTATTTCTGCGTTACATATGTTCGATTAAGTAAGTAAATTATAAAGTAAAGAGGTATTGTATATAAAGTGACAAATTTTATCACTTATCAGTTAAGATTAATTGAGAATGAATGTTTGAAGCAAAATCAAAGTCACAGCGAGCCAGCCTATGTATAAAATCTGGGCCGTCTGACTTCCAAGTGTCTTAACTCTCTTTCTTCTGTCATAACCGTCTCATGATAGAAAGGCGGATCAGAGATTCCGGATAATTGATATTGCATAACGCTCAATAAACTTTGCATTTTAATACTGTACATTTGCGTAAAATCGTTGCACTAATTTTTTTTAGTGTTACTATTTCAGCTATTTAGTGCAATTTTTCTATTTACCATAAACAATTGTAAATGTTATAACAAAAATTTCATTGATTTCATATAATAAATTCCACATATTCTGTACAAATTAAAACATTAGTATCTCTGATTTGCCTTGTTCTTTCGCCTCCAATTATGAGCTACTGATAATATCAATTATTAAATAAATATGAAATCCAATCAAATTTTTTTTTTATCGATATACCCAACGTCCTAGTTTAGTTAAAATATTAAGTACAGAATATGTAAAAAAGAAATAGAAAATAACTCAAAGATATTCAAATTTTTATTTAATTGTACATCGATTGCTACACGGCGCTTTTAACTAGCAACATTAAGTAAATAATTAATTCTATAAATACGTATTAGGATATCAGTCATAAGAAATTCGGGAAGTACGGATGTACATATATAATTGATGTATATGACAATGAAAGCATAAGTATCATAAATATCACAATAAGTTATGATTACAGAGATCATACAAATGTCTTATATTCTAGAGAGCTGTTGTAATAAATTAGAAGGTAAAATAGCTTCTAATTTGTCTAAAATATAATAAAATGGATGAGAAAACCAGGCAAGCATCGATCGTGCAACTACGCCCATAGTATCAGGATACTGATGCGTTAAAAGCGCTAAGAGTGCTGTAAAGGAACATAGACCTGCTGTAAATAAAATAAAGAACGGCAACTCCTTCTTTGGGTAGACGCTTACATCATGAAACGAAGGTAATAGTTCACGATCTGCATATTCTGTGCAGGTCGGATACGGATAAAATAAATGTCCTCTTTCCAGGGGATATGGTAACATTCTGAATGTACCTTCCCAAGTACAATGTAGTAAATTGAGAGCACCTTCCATTTGTTTCCAATGTGCAAGATGGAAGAATGCATAAGCAATTGCTTCTGAATCTCCTCTTTTCAGTACATGTTCTGGTGGTAAAATCAAAGGTTTCATTTCTAGTAAATATTTAGGTACATGAGGATTGAATTCAACAGCTCTATGAATAGCTTCAACTGCTATCATTTCTGGAGTAGTCAAGCCTCTTTTACTAGCAATGTCTGTTGAAAACTTATCAGCAACTACTCGCGCTTTCAATAATGCAGCTGTATAACAAATAGTTGCTGATTTCGGTAGGTTTATATCATCGTATTTCGTTAATACTGATTGAACATCCGCGTATGCTTGCATTTCTAATAAAGCTTCAATCAAATTTTCATGAATATTTAACACATTCATAATTGGTGGAACTTCTTTTGTTAGATCCCTAAACATTTTTACAGCTTCTTTTAGTTTTCCTAATTTTCTCGCGCACATAGCTAATCGTCGTTTAATATATATTAATACATTTGTGTCCCTCCTATGTATGGCTTCCGCGATCGATCCTTGATGTTGCGTACTCTGAGATTTTCTGTAATTATTTTCTGCTACCTTTAAAGCCTGTTTCAAAATTTTTTCTGCTTCTACGATAGTGATAGCTTCTTCTTCAGCAAGTAATATATACGCAGGAGCACAATCAGGGTTACGATCAAGAGCACTGTGGGCTGCTTTTATTCGCACTACCGGATTACGTTCCCTCCAAGCTGTTTGCATTATTTCATATTCTGCCTTACCTGCCAGAAGTAGTTAATCAGTATTTAAGTGTTAACAGGTAGTTAATATCACTTGTACAGCATTTACCTGTATCACCTTCGCAGGTGAAAAATGTTTGATGATCTTGAGCAGATAAATTCATATCGTAATATGTTAATGGTTCTTTATTCGTAGCCCAATAAAATCTTTGATATTCAGCCCCTCTAAACAAATTTATTGGATTACGCCACACTTTACATTCCGGAATGTTTTGTTGATTCGAATTTGAACCATTTAAACTTGAATTATTTCCATCTGATCCACTGTCACCTCCACCGATCCACGGGGAAATGTGATTTAAGGACACTTGCTCGATAAATGATGTTCCATATTTTCTAAAGTACCACCATTCAAAAATAAGAATCAATCCAGAAATTAAAGATGATGTTCCGGTAAGAGCGACGTAAAATTTTGGGGTTAAGGTACTCAAAAACATTGCGGAATCCCACATGTTTGTGAATAATAGGGCCATTTATAATACTTAAACACCGAGTATATTTTTTGTGTGTTCTTTATTGTTCCAGATTGCACTAATATTGTTGAATATGGTACTAATTAAACATCATAACACTAAACGATACTGCCAAATCCTTACATCATTGGAAAAGTGTTACTTTTGATATTACGTCTTAACTAATAAAAACAAAACAATCTTTGCGAATACTCTCAACATTTACACATGTTTTCTTTCAAATTTTCAAATAAGGCGCAACCGCTTTCATTCTACTAACAAACGTGGTGGCATTTATTTTGTCTGAAGTTGTCGAAATCAGAATCCTAACACTGCAACGAGACTTTTCGAGATTCGTAGCGCTTGCTGCGTCACTTTTAAGAGATATGTATATTAAACCCGGTACAATTTCTTTTTAGCAGATAAGTAATTAGAGAAAAATATAGAATTCTATACCCTAACAATAGTATAGAATAAACGTTCGAGGCACTGACGACGTACGAAATAGACTTGACATTCTAGAAGATTTCGTCACAGACTAGGTACAGAATAGATCTATCATCCAACACATTTTCGTGTAATATGGTTCGCAGGGTTAATTTGTTTTAAATGCTTTTGTTCTAGCACCTATCATTGATATGATATGGTACTTATATGCAACTATTTAAATTATTTACGAAACTATACAATAATATAAAATAATCTAAGGGCAGAAGTAATAATTTAAACGTTCACTTACGTGGCTGCCTTCCAGGACGTGTCACTTTAACGGAACAGTTTTTCACTAAGTAAACGATTATAGTGAAGCAACGAGAATAAAGGTGAGTAGGGAGGAGAGCTTGTAGACTAGCAGAAAAGCATTTGTATTTTTACTATGAACACTTCCATTGCGTTACATTTATTTGATTTTATTGTAACGCTCACCTCGCGCTGTCCTTGAATCTCGTCGCCCCACTATTAATTGTATCCGAACATCACTATACGTCGATCACGATTGTAATGATATTTAAAATAACTGACGACAGCTAAATCACAGACAAGGTATAAAATAGATGTTACATGCAATGCTTTTTTTGTTACACGGATTGGGGTTTCGTGAGCCCCCTTACTATTTCCGTATCACTTTCAATGTTATCGGTTCACACTGGAATTCGAATTTAGCACTCCTAGTGTTATGTATTAAGAATTTAATTATTTCGCGTGCAATCAAAATTCAATTTCACGAGCGGTATTTTAATTAAAACGATTAATTAAAAATGAATACATTTACATATTATTTGTTACATATTTCCACCGACAGAGTTACTATCGAATCTATCGAATGATCGAAAGTCGATGTTAGGCATTGTGACGTCACAAGAATATAAAGATAATAAATCATTAATTAATTGTTTGTTTGGTATTTTTTTGTATTTATTTTATGTATTTACTTGATTTATTTTCAGTTTTTCGAGATATACGGTTTAATTTTTCTTTCAGAAATATACACCGAGAATTGAGACGTAGAACTACGTGACCATTTCACCCCTCCGCGCTTTAATTTCATTGGTTAACGACATTGGTGGCGTCATTCGTTCTGTAGAAATTGGTGTAGCGAGATGTGTTGAAAATTTTGCGTCTAATGAGGTACGTACTTTTTACTTATTATCATTTAAACGTTTCTAATTGCTACTAGTACTCTCTGTCACTCTCTGTTGGTGATTTCGTATAATATTAACACGTATCTATTATAAATTCAGTCAGAATCGCGAAGAAAGTTGAATCAGTTTCGCGCGTCTTTTTCCATACGTATTTAACATGAATATTCATATTTCTAAACAAAATTAACAACTCATGAAACATATTTCTGTTCAGTTGATACTCAATTAACATATAGATACATTGATTTTGATTGCTGCAATTCAACCGAACGGGACGCTATCGGCATGCAATCGACGCCATGTTTGGAAATCGCGAATCGAAGGAATTTGAAATTGCGCATTGACCAGAAAATTCGGAGGTGATTTTAGCGGCCTCTTCTCATGGATGGCGGTCAGTTGAGAAACTCACTGAATTAGTGTGATAGGCAGCAGACTAGTTGCGTGTAAGTGCATACGAGTTGAAAAGTACGAATTATTCGCGTTTCCTTGACTAGTTAAAGTTGTAAATAATTTGCTAAAATCAGTCTATCCGCGGTTTCTATCCGAGGCATCCCTCGGGTTCGTAATACAAGCTTCGCGAGACATCGGAGCTTCCCCCACCCCGTCGCCTAATTCGCGAGCGTTGCCGAGCACAGCGGACGGCCATCATTCATACTTTGAAAATAAACATAGCAAGACGTGTCAAGACGTATCGGCGTTTCGCGACCGAGGTGCGTATTTCTAACCTGTTTATCCTTCCACTATTACTACTCGCGTATTACTACTTACGATCTCTTGCAATACGGTTTCGATTTAATCATTACTCAATTGTAATAATCGTTTGCGAACTTTAATGCATCGTTATTTCGTTTCTGTTACAGTCTCGTACTGGAATTCGAAATTAAGAAATAATAAGACTTGTTGGAACCTGTCAAGACGTGTCGGCGTTTCGCAACCAACGAGGTACATATGTGTTTCTAACCTTTTAATATTTCTTCATTGTTATCAATTATTGTTTAATTATGATTTAATTTGTATTTCATTTCTGTTGCAGTCTCTGATTGAAATTCGACGCCATGGGAACTTCTATTGGCGCGTAAACGACACCATAACAGATGGCAGACAAGTCGACAAATTTTGGAGGGAGTATTGGTAACGTTTAAACAATTCTAACAAAAATTGACGGGCATATTAATATTTATATATTTTTATTTCTTTATTAAATCATTCTTTGCAAGCATGATTATAATTTTCTACTCGGCCATTTTTAAGATAAAATATCGAAATCGTTAACAAACTCTTTATCCACTTCGATATAATATCGAAGTATACAGAAATAGCGTCGGTAGATATTGACGATAAATTGAAATAATTCATATTTAACTGTATTCTGATCGCGATTGAATATTTTCGAGTGTTATTTATTTAATTGATTGTTTATATTTCTTTATGAATTGTTGTAATTGCGATTTGTATATATATTTCGATACAAGTTTAAGAAAACGTAGTAACTACGGAGTTGAAATATGCTATTCGAGCATAAATAACTAGCGAACTTTAATTCTTGCAAATTTCGGAATATTTATAAAATTTACGGGATATTCTAACGTTCGATAAAGTAAATACAATCATGCTTTCAACTCTAACTATGAAACTTGGTGATATAATATTTATAAGTTGAAATTCTCATTGATTGAGAATATTTTACATGATAAACTATGTATACAGCAGTGCTAAATAAAGCAGTGTTTCCGTTGTTAAAGTCTAGTAAGAAGGAAAAAGAAAATGAATAGGCTAAGCACAGATGTGCTTGTTGTGTTTCTTGTCTCCTGTCCCTTTCTTTTCAGCTCTTTTCTTTCCAGGAAATTTGTTGGCCGCGCGCAATGCGGCCGGTAGATTCAGTGATTGTACGTAGCAACAAGTTTGTTTCTCGGGGCAAAGTGACCCCGAGTACGTTGTCGTTTACGATGTTAGGCAAACGCGAGAATAGAAGCAGTGTTTCTTACGCAGTATTAAATTATTTCCAGAGCATCGTGGCTCTTTCTGTTTTCTGAATCGCGATAATAGAATCACTTGTTCGCCGATTTCAATCTTCGGCCGCGGTAATCTAATTTAATACTTTCCAATGAAATTAATTATTTTTTCAATTTGAAATTTAAACTCCTCGTTACCGGAATTAGAGTCAGTGCATCACTGAAGAGGATTATTTGGCAATGCTCCACGAGCAAACAATGTAAGTATAAATTTATACTTTGGAATTTGTTAATTAAAAATCTCTACAGTTTTAACAATAGATTCTAATTGTTTTCTTACAGTTTTCTTACAGTTTCTGAACATGATCCTGGGAACGAGTAGCAGTACCCGGGGGGTATCTGGCGGTGGACCACGAGCGAACAACGTAAGTATAAATTTATACTTTGAAATTTGTTAATTAAAAATCTCTATAATTTTAACAATAGATTCTAATTGTTTTCTTGCATTTTTGTTACAGTCTCTGGACCTGAATCTTACCAGCAGGACCATGCTGACTGATGGATGACTGATGGATGATTTCGAGGACTTCAAGTCATCACTGGTAAGTCGCATGCTATTTTGTTTCCTCTGGTCCCCAACCATGTTGTAGGATGAAAGATCCGAATCAACACGGGTGACCAGTTGTATACTTGCTATTTTTGACGAGTTAAGTGAATAGTAACATCCACTGTTATATTTTTTAGAGCAGGTTTTAGGGTCTTCTTGCACTCGCGTTTCTTAATGTTACAAATGAATAGTACACATTATGATTATTATAAAATTTTTACAAATATACAATCTTTATAGAATATATGAAATATTTTTCTTAACTTTATATGAGTTGTATGATCGAATAGAAAATGAATTAATATAATGTGAAAACATTATATTTATCATGCGATTTAACGTGCAAGAAGGTATTTCGCGACAGGTCGATTTTTGAGTCAAAGTAACATGCATTTTATACTAGTTTCATCTTTTAAAAAGTTTACTTTGACGACAAAATCGATCAAGGATAATTGAATATTTTGATTGACAATTTAATGAATTCATTTCAATTTTTAAAGTAAATTCTTTTATCATGAAATCTCAAGTAGAGTCTTTCATTTTAAATAATTCAATTTCAATTGTAATAGTTTTATCGAATAGTAGTATTTTTCAATATTATCGTATTTTATTATTGATATATTACATATAACAAGTCGAGTCATTTTAACTAACAATTAGATACGAAATACCGTTTAGCTATTAACCAGTTTTTCTAGTCAGGATTTTCAGACTAATTTTTCCGTGTTCGTTGCCTAAGTTCATGCACATGCCCAGGTGCTATTTGCATGAGCGAAGGCAACGGGGCACGATGAATTTATTTATAACAATTCAACGACATATTGACGACTGACATTGGCTAGTGAATCATGCGCGACGTACTGTCCACATGTGTGTGTGTGGTTAGGTTGTGGAAGTGCGTCGTTTCAGATGTTTTATGATTGCGATTTACATACAGAATTTTATAACATTAGATTTTTATCAATAATAATATCAAATTTCAATTTATCATTTATTTGAATACTGTTGATCTTAATGGATTTGAATCTTAATATTTTTCAATCTTGAATGATACATCCATACAATAGATTTTATTAAAGACTATATTCCATATATTGAAACGTTCTATACAAACGTTTATTTATATAATATAAGAACGCAAAGATCACTAGCCTTTGTCAGTCTCAGAAACTAGTAAGTGCACAATTAGAGTGTGAATGTTTGCAATATTCGGGTGTCGGAGGAACCCCGGGGAGTCCTCTCTAGTTTAGGTCGCGCCCGAATATTATGCGTGAGAACCGTGGAGTGTTTGTTTGTTTGATTGAGTTTTGCAATTTTTTAAATATAGGGTTAGGTAGGTAGGTAACTTTTTCTCTGGTGTGTGTGCGCTTAATCTAAGTAGGTAGGGTCAGGGCAGGACTGTCCACATTAGTAATTCGGGTAGGCGCGTTTTCGCGTGGCAGTTCTGTTCCTGTAGTTACGATTTCGAGGGTAGAAATCTTGCTGATTCAAACGGTGCACTTGTGCTGTTTGTTTCGGCTTTATTTTCGAGTCCTCGAATCGCGCGACTTTTAAAGTCGCTCTCTCGCGCTCGCGGTCGTGATTAGGTCCCTTTCGAAACGTTCGTCCCCCTTGAGATTCACCACGTATGCTCGACCAACAATTCGTATATTGTTGGAAGACTACGTATTGCACAAAATCTCGAGCCCGGTCTTTCGTAAGTTTCAGGCATCGGCAGGACCGCCGAAGAAAGAAAAGGCTCTCAATGAGCTGAAGAGGCCCTGACAAACTGTTTCAAGAGTGGGCTACAACAAATGGCTTTTCATCTTCATCCTCGGATGAAAATGGAAAGTCATTATTGTTACTACTTTGTCACTTAACTCGTCTGTAGTTGTAGTTAGTTTATTTTTCTGGCTGGCTCACGTATGCATGCACCTGATGGTACATGATTGCACCATACATGCCAGCCATCCCTCCCCATAACTCGCGGTTATGATATACATAGAGTTGCGAATATGCAATAATCGCGTTTGCTTGTAGAGTTGCGAATCACTGTTTTTCGCGTTTCCTTTTCAGGGTAGTGTTGCGCCTTGACACGATACGCGATTGGTTTTTTGCAAACTTAGGTACCGAATGTTTGCTTAAAAATAGCGTTGCGAATTATTGATAAACGCGAATGCTCGTAGAGTTGCGAATTACTATTTTTCGCGTTTGCTTTTCAGGGTAGTGTTGCGAATAATCACGATTCGCGTTGCTTTTTTTACTCTTTTATACATATAATGGACATCAACCGCGTTTGCAATTTTCATACTATAAATTAACGTTGCGATCTTGATTAATCGTGCGATTTTTTATTTAGTGTTGCGATATTTTCAATGCCGAAATTCTACCCCAATTGTAGTACTAGTAGTAGTTAGATTATTTTGTGGCCAGTACATGTGTATGTACATGTACCAATAGCCCCTGATTAAAGTTAGAGTTGCGAATAATATACAATGTTCGCGTTTGCTCGTAGAGTTGCGAACAAATATTTATCGCGTTGATATATCAGTGCTGCGAATAAATACGATTCGTGATTGTCTTTATGCAAACCTAGGAACCGGGCGTTTGCTTTAAAAATAGCGTTGCGAATTTTTAGTAAACGCGATTGCGAATTAGAGTTGCGAATCACTATTTTTCGCGTTTGCTTTTCAGGGTAGTGTTGTGAATAATTACCATTCGCGGGTTGCTTTTATTGTTACAAGTCGCGTTTGGAATTTTTTCTATTATAAATTAGCGTTGCGATTGTTGATTTATCGCGTTGTTGCCCCGTAGTGTTGCGATATTTAAAACGTCTGACTTCATCCCCATATGTGCCACTCTATTGTAGTTTGAAGTAGCTTGATGTAGTTAGTTTATTTTGTGCATGTATGTTTATAGCTACAACTGAAGACGCCAGCACCTGATCCAGGGTTTTTGGGCAACGCGATTTGCATTAGCGTTGCGAAATGTAAATGTATTTCCATTAAAGATAGAGTTGCGTATATACAATAATCGCGTTTGCTTGTAGAGTTGCGAATTCCTATTTTTCGCGTTTCCTTTTCAGGGTAGCGTTGCGAATTCCATACTCGATTGCTTTCATTGTTATTTAAGAATAGCATTGCGAATCAACTGATCGGATTGCTCTTAGCGTTGCGAATTACTATTTTTCGCGTTTACTTTTCAGGGCAGTGTTGCGAATAATCACCATTCGCGGTTGCTTTTATTGTTATAAATCGCGTTTGGAATTTTTCTATTATAAACTAGCGTTGCGATCTTGTCGCGTTTTTTATTAATTAGAGTTGCGATCCAATGCCCAAAAGCTGGCCAAAACGCTGACCACTGCAACAGGATCATCAAGAAGCAAGCTGGGATTCTGCAAAGCCTCGAATGGCTCAACGTCATTATTAAAATTAGTGTTGCGCATAATTGAATATGGGTGCACGCGATTTAATTAACAAAGGAACCCTGTTTGGTTCATTTTACGAATAACAAGCACTATTCGCGTATATTTTTTTATTTTATAAATTAGCGTTGCGAAAGAAACAGTGGTCCACTCACGGGTTGTTTGAATTTAAGACGAGTGGACGTTTATTCCAATTATGAGTTTATTGTCAAAAGAAATACTGCTTGAAAGTACTGTTGTGAATAGACCAATTGTTTTATTCTTCATAACATGTTAAAATCTGTAATATACGGGAATGTATTTTCATCACAGATTTGTGATGCATTTAAAAATTCTATATTATGATTAATTTTATTGTAGATTGAATTTATGATTGCTATATAGATATCTATATCACTAATTATTCATTCTTAGAGTTGGTAATTTTTACGGGATATAATAACGTTTGCAATCCAATTGTTAATTATAAATAGCGAATTTTTTATAAATATTCTGTATTCTTTGCATAAATCAAAGTTTGTTCGCGATCATTGTTTTAATTAATGGAAAGTAGAATGCTTGCATCAAAAGGGTATGCAAATTGCAATTCGATATTTCATATTGAGAGTTAATTGCCGCGTAGAATCGACATTTTCATTAGCTATTGATTTTCTGTACGAACCTAATTTAGTTTTGAATACAGTAAAATATAATTATTGCAATGTATACGTCTTGAAAAATTGTTTATTTCATAAAGGAAACGAAAAATAAAATCTACGGGTAACAAATGAATAAAATTTTCAATCTATTTCGTATTTATCTTAACACCGAGGCGAATTTTCATTCAATTTCACGTAATATTTATGTTTTTAAACTTTTTAATATCAATTTTTACTCGTGGAAGCTCAAATATTATTTTCATAATATCACTTTTTCTATGATCGATTACCATGAGTCTATCTTGACGGTATATAATTATTTTTTTCTGTGTCCATTAATACACTTTCATTTCAGCTATTAATTCTTTGAACAGGTTCTTGTTACAGGATATACAATCATTGAAGAATGGAATTGGAAATGGTACACGGATTCCATCTTGATTGTTCTTAGAGAAATATTTCACACAGTTCTATTTATGTTTCAGGGAATCATCGTGGGATTAACCAAGACACCAAGAAGAAAATATCTTTTCATATTTCTTTGTTTTATATCGGTTATATTTATTGTATATGAGTGTATGTTTTAGAAAAACATCGTGGAATTGATGAAGACACCAAGGAAGAAATATTTCCTCGTATTTCTTCGTTTCCACAGATTGCGTTAGAATATAAGTACAAATGTATATAGATTATAAGATTACATGCGTTCCCCAGCGTTTTATTAAATACTAGCCAAACGTGTGCGTATATTTAAGTGGGAATGATTAATATTAAGGTACATATTAGTATTCTAATATGCAAGGTCCATACGTGCAGTTGCACATTTCTGATTGGATCTTCAGTGTCTTATTAGGCACTGTCATAATAAAACCATCAATTTAAGAAGAAACAATTAATAATTAAGTACATATTGGTACTTTAATAATCAGGATTCGTACGTGCAGTTGCACATTCCAATTTTGTTTCTAAACAAACATGTAATGGATTATCTCACATGTATCAACATTTTGTTAGGTTTTTCATCTCCTCATCAGAGTTCGTACGTGCAGTTGCACATTTCAATTTCGTTTCTAGAAAACATGTGCTGGATTATTTCACATGTATCAACATTTTGTTAGGTTTTTCGTCTCTTCATCAGAGTTCGTAAGTGCAGTTGCACATTTCAATTTCGTTTCTAGAAAACATGTGTATCATCTCACATGTATTGACATTTTGTTAGATTCTTCATCTCTTCATTGGTTAGTTCTGTTAAGAACTCGACCTTTGTAGTTCGTTTCTAACTTTTCGATAGCTTCTCCCTTGGATAGGTATTCGAATTCCTCGCCAAAGGAAGGGTGGTTGGGGCGAGGCTAGGGTGGGTCTCCATTCGCAGCAACCTCCACGTGGTGAGACCCGGGTCATATTATTTGCTATGTAATTAATATAATTATTAATTACATATCAAATAATATGAGCCAATGGCTGCGATCTTCCTCGTATAGTTTCACATATGTTCTTCGCCCCGGTATGCGGTCTGATAACACCGAGTTCGAGTCGCAAATACGTTTTCGCCGAGTTAGTTTTTAAATAAATAATATATTACAATTTAAAATAAAAAATAGAGGATTTGCGGTGTACTTATCAATGAGATCCTTACGTATTTTAATAATTTTGAAATTTTTAAATAATCTCAATCGATTGGTTATTCCAATGAAATTAATCGATTGATGCTCAATTCTGGACCATACAGCTTTCATTCCGTTAAAAAATAATAAAATTTCTGTAATTTCATTTTCTGTCTCACTTCCTCTTGTGTTAATTTCTAAATCTGTTGGTAACGTTGCGAGTGACACGAAAATGGTAATGGGGTCCTCGTATACCTCGTCTGTGTTTATATATCGTCAGTGGTCATATGCAATTTTACCAACCCCAAAATGAATAAGTTTGCAGCGCTAACAGAACGGCAGGAATTAGAATTGAATTTACCGATCGTCAATTATTTTAAACGTGATGTCGCTGTGATGTCACAGATGAAGTTTCGGCCCATATTTCTGGAGCCCCATTACTATTTTTGTATCGCTTGCAACATTACCCATTAGAAAAATTTTAATGTTTTTTAACGGAATGAAAGTTTTACAGTCCAGAATTGGGAATCAATCGATTAATTTCATTGGAAATATAAAATCATTAAATATGGCCTTTAAACTTCTAGTAGGACTGCTTTGATGATATTTTTGGTGCCCATTACGCTTATAAAATGATGCTCGATAGCATTAGAATAAGCATGGATTCAGTATCCAGTTCTAAGTACCCCCCTGTCGATTTTTTTTTTAAATTCGTTTTTGATTTTTAGTAATTTTGTTTATCTATCGCCTTATAGAAAAGTTGTCTAATACTTTTTTGTAGGTATCCATGAGCTCTACTTCAGAAAAAAGTTTCATTGAAATATACTCACTATTGTAGGAGTTATGGAAGTTTGAAAATTGGACCATTTTTATGGGGTTTTTCTCACTTTACGGGGTTAAGGATCAACTTTTCGAATATTTTTGGAATTCCCACATATTCTCCATCAAAATACGCGTAGTTTGCCTTTTGAAACGTTAAAATCGTCCAATCCGTTCAGGAGTTATAATGTTTCAAAGATTCTTTCGGAGAACCATTTCTAGCCTCACGTTAGATTTTCAATAAGGAATTTTTTTCTCGAAAGTGGGTAGGATTTCGGGAGTATATCTATTGACCAAAAATGATTGTAATTAACCCCTGTAACTAGAAATAATTTTTTGAGAACGATTTGAAATTTTTTAATTTCGTCGAAAAATTTGTTGGAGTAACCAATCGATTGAGATTATTTAATGATTTCAAGACTATTAAAATACGTAATGATGTACCTTATTGATAAGTACACAAATCCTCTATTTTGAGCAAATGAGCATTTTATCCATCTCTGTTGCGCGTGGGAGGCAAGAAAGGGAACTACACCATCGACGTTTCTTTTCGTGTTGCATGGAACAAGATGCCATCTGCAACAAACGTCGAATCTCACTTGGTAAAATAGACCCCGGTGTAATTCATCGAGTACGTATGTATGTACTGCAAAGCGACGGTCGCTACGTGAAAATTCATCGTTGAAAATTGAACGGGCTCGGTCGTTATAGGAATCATTGTTTGATCATGAATAATAAATGCAGCGAACACAATGTCGCATTTATGACGGTTTGTTGATCAATTGCGTGTTCGACGACCATTCGCGAGTGTGTAATTTTCCGCCGTTTTTCATATTTTCATTGCCAGAGCAAAGGGTTCGAATTGCTTGTTTCTGACCGCCTCTTTTATCGATCCTTTTAATTATCGTCGAAACGAGAACGCTGTATTTTGCTGTTCCCCGTTTTATTTGTATTTCTCGTTTATTTACTCCATTCTATTTCTATTTCTACCTCTGAAAGTGCATTGAAACCAATAAGACCAGTAATTTATTTATGACGTTAATTATATCGGATATTTTAACTTTGATTTACTTATACAGGGTGTTCGGCCACCTCTAGCAAAAATTTTAATGAGCGATAGTAGAGGCCAAAATAAGACGAAAATCAAGAATACTAATTTGTCGATGGAAGCTTCGTTAAAAAGTTATTAACAATTAAATTCAAAAATTTCAAATCGTTCTGGAAAAATTATTTTCGGTTGCGGAGGTCAACTACAATCATTTTTGGTGAGTACACATACCTCCGAAATCCTATCTACTTTCGAGAAAAAGAATCGAGTAGGTGCTGAAATTTTTCGGCGAAAAAAAATTTTTCAAATCGTTTTAAAAAAATTATTTTCGGTTGCGGGGATCAATTACAATCATTTTTTATCATTACACATACCTCCGAAATCGTACGCACTTTCGAGAAAAAAATTCCTTACTGAAAATCCAATTAGGTGCCTAAATTTTTCAACGGAGAAAAAAAATTGCAAATCGTTGTGGAAAAATTATTTTCGGTTGCGGGGGTCAATTACAATCAGTTTTTGTCATTAGACATACCCACGAAATCCTGCCCACTTTCGAGAAAAAAAATAGAGAAGGTGTGAAATTATTCGAGAAAATTAAAAAATTGCAAATCGTTGTAGAAAAATTATTTTCGGTTGTAGGGTTCAATTACAGTCATTTTTGGTGAATAGACATACCCCCGAAATCTTGCGCATTTTCGAGAAAAAAATTCAGTAAGAGCGGCACTTTAAACGTTAATAACTTTTTAACGAAGGTTCCACCAACAAATTAGTATTCTTGATTTTTGTCTTATTTTGGCCTCTACTATCGCTCATTAAAATTTTTGCTAGAGGTGGCCGAACACCCTGTATATTTCATTAAAAATTTTTTTTATTAAATCAGATAAGTCGTTTGCTTCGGACGAAATTTGAAAATGTACAATAATACAGTGGATAATTAGTAACAGGCTTGAAAGCGGTTAAATAGAGTTGTACAAAGTGTCCGTCAGGATATAGCAGAAATGAGAATATCAATTTACACTAAAACAAGTTGTTTGAATCCAATAGACGCGGAGGGGCATTCAAAACCATCATTTGTCACGATCTAACTCCTAATTACGCAAAGTAACCCTTGATGACGATACTGAAATCGCTCATGAAGGTTGATGATCGAATTAATCGTAAATCTTTGAGTAAATTAATCGTTATTCTTCAGTGGTGTCTGTTTGAAATAAACGAAAATTTCTTTTTACATGCTTGACAAATTTAACTATTTTCAAATATATTCCTGACGGTTTATTTAAAAAGTTGGCAAAATAATTAAAGTATAGAATACTAACAAGGCATTCCAATAACTTATTAAACTGATCAATGGCGAAACTTTTGCGAAGCTAAACAGATACAGTGTGTTAAAAAATAAATTCGTTACAATTTGAAAACAAAGTCAAAATTCGTTGCTGAAGCCTCGTATTGTTTGCACAGTATTTCGTAATGTTAGGTCTGGGTTAGGTAACATGTACAAGAGAGAGTACGTTCTACTCTACTTTAATGGAGTCATCTTCAAATAAAAAATTCAAGTCAGGTTGCAGTAAATACCGTAAAATAGTAAACTGAGAATTATCATAAAGAATATAATACAAATTAAATGCTTCTATCACAGTAACACATATTTATTTGTAGATCCAAAAATTATAATTCCTCTTTTAAAGAGGACCAATAAAAATTGTTTAAAATAGTACGAGTTAGCCAAGACTATGTTTGCACCGTATTATTTAAACCATAGAAGCACTAATTATTCAAACCACTGTTGCGAACGCAAGAGGGTCACTTGTGGCGCGGATATGTGTTACACACTGTCGTATCTAGCGTAACCCTTTGGATGGTTCTCGGTTCTGCTCCGCAGCGATGTTATTTTCTGCAGATTGCCTGGTAAATGGAAGTCCCCGGATAGCTGTGTCACGGGGAGCAGAAGCTAGAGCAGTGTTACCGAAGTCTGTGTACGCGCGTTGGGTCTACCCAGCCAATCGATAGAATCAATTTGCATAATGTATACACGCGAAAGTGTATGTTCCACAATGCTCTCCGATACTGCTCTTGCCTTTGCCAGGCGATATCGAGGGCGGGCGGGGTGGGGTCGGAGCGCTGGTGATGCGATTAAAATTCTTGATAAGATTTTTGCGATACCGAGGAAGCGTAGCGGTTTAATGACAATCATATCGGGCTTTACGACACGCCGCGGAATTTTCTTTTACGGGCCAGCGAAATTAGTATACGCGCATCTTCTATTAGCGTTTATTTACATATTTTCGTTTCTTATTAAGTAAACGCTGGTACGCGGCAACGTATTGTAAAACTGGCGTGAAACTTAAATGTTTCGATAGGCTCCCGTGACACTTCGACGGTAACGTTCATGCAAAGGACACCCAGCATTCTTTACTGCCGTTTCCGATTCGCTTCCATTCCGCGCTTCTGTGCTAGGCATCTGCTATGATGCATTGTTTCAAATGGGGCGAGAGAGCTTTTCAATCTTGCCTGTGTAATGAAATCGCTTCGAACCGTTCTCGTCGGAACAAAGAAACCGATAAAGACCTGTCTTCTCGCGGTTCTTATCGGTCGTATGGTGTAATTAAGTGTACCTGGCATTCGCGAACATTTTGTTTCAAAGAAACGCGTCTTCGATCGATAATCAAGTTGTGATCGCGTCTTAGGAAAAAAATTTATTGAATCGCTGAGGTATTGTCAGCGTTAGATCCGTCGCGGATAATTTAAATCGTTTTCCTTTTAACGTGGAAGTGTACTTCGACGCTTTGGTCGCGACAAAAACAGTCCACAATAATAGATATCGTTACTGGTTTTCCGAGATATAAAGTATTTTTTGTCGTTTGTTTAACAGGTTTTTCTTCCATAGAATACGTGTATAGCATAGAGGTACATTAAGTCTGAGGCTATAATAAATCCTTCGCTTACACGGTACATTCGTTCCCAGAGCTTTCTGTGTAAGCCTAATTGTATAAATACCGATATATTACAAGGAGAAAGGAGGATCAAATGCAAGTTAAGAATAATGTTGTATCATCAATAAAGGGAATGTGGACGGTGTCGAGTAAATCGTATTTAGTCGCAGGCTTTTCGAACATTGGTTAAAATTGTTCCAATTTGGTTAGATATTATTTCCAGGAATTATTAAGCATTTGTACATTACTATTTTTATATTTACATGGGACAAATACGATAGAACCTCGATCATTGCACGACCTCGTTTGTTACATGGGTTGGTCGCTAAGCAACAAGTTAGGTTGGAGACACTACGCATGAGTTATAAGTAGTGGGGGTACGATGTGTGGAGCTACTGTTTATCGCATTGGTTACTCGGATTATTGTAAAATGTTTACACGCGAAGAACTAGCAATGTCTATTGTCCCTTTAAATATACATGCAATAATATATAAAATTTACACAAATTTATAATATATACTGTTTCGATTTTCATTGTGTAGAATGCAGTTTCAATATTCAACAGATTTTATAATTTATACACGTACAGCAGGCTCTCAATTACCTGCGATTCAATTATCTGGAATCTTGTTTATTCGCAATCGTGGTTTCCAAGGATTTCAATTAGCCTCTCTAGTAAAAGTATCCATTCGATTAAGGATTGCAAATTTACCTCTTATTTTCTATTTTCAAGAAACTTGCCATTATTAGAAACAAAGAACGGTGATAGTGTGTTATAAAAGTAAATAAATAAATGTTTATTTTAAACAAAAATATAACGAGGTTGACAACGCGACGTCGAACGCGTTGCGTCGCATGACGTTTCTTGACTTTCGAATTACGTCGACGCGCACGCGATCGATAAGCGGTTTCGGCAGCGACCAAGATCGAGATCCCGTGGTGACGTGTTTTCGGGCCATTATTCGTGTCGCGGTTTGAGGAAAAGTAAAACGGAAAGTGGTGTCGTTTCGGTAAACACGGATCCGCGGTGCATCGTCCCTGCAAGGTAATTTGCAATCGAGCAAGGGCGCGAGTTTCGTTCGCGGTCGGCCGGGAGTCGTGGTTGGTTCGGGCAGAGAGCCCGAGCGCTGCCGAAGACGGCCGAACGCGCGAAGCGCCAGCGCTGGCCGAGCCTGAACGGAGCGCTCGGGTCAAAATATATTCAGTATATTCTAAACAAGCGCGCGACGTGCTGTCACGTTTTGTTTGCGCGCGCGAACCCGTGTCCCGTCGGACGATACGCTCGAATATCAACGGTGACATTGCATCAGTGCTCCGATCACATAAGATCAGTGCGTACGGCGTCGATTTTAAACACGTCGGCGATCCCTCGACGAACCGAACCGGCTCACGCGCGGTTAAATTCGGAAGAGTAACAACGCGGCAGAAGACACGGGAGCAGAGAGAGACTCTGGGCAACCGTGAGTTCGGTATTATACGCGAACCCGTGATCGTCCGTTCTTCGTTCTTCTATTTCTCGTTCTCTCCTTCGCTCTTCTCCTTCACTCTCTGTTCATTTCACCGCTATCTCTTTCTTCGATTCCTTCTCCCTGTCGTTCCCCTTCCCTTCTTTTCTTCGTTCGTCTTTCGTACGCTCCCTCCGGTAATATTCTCTCTCCCTTGAACGGCTCGTTCTGTCTCCGTCTCCTTCGCTCCGCCGTCGTCTCGTGGGGTCAGTGGCTGCTCGATCGGATCCTGAGCAGGAAGACACACCGGAGGAGGAGGACGATCTCCCTCGTCGCGAGACTCGGAGCCACACACGCGCGCCACGCACGCAGCCACGCACCTCGAAACGGAGCGGACGAAAAAAAAAAAATACAAAAATACGTTTCTTATCCCTCACGAAAGGGTTTCCCTTGACCCGGTGGAAACTGCACCAGTGAGACCCGTAAACCCGTAAACCGTAACTCTTGCCCGGGACGTTCGAAAGAGCCGCGGGGAAAGGTGGATTTTTCTCGCTGACGACGTGACATCTACGGTCGGGGCCAGCCGCCGAAAAATCGTCGACAGATCGACGAAAACGCCTTTCGTCTCGACGTTGTACCCTCGACGCGTGTGTGTGCGCGTGTGTGTGTGAGCTCGCGCGCGCGTACGTGTGCGTGTGTGCGGTGATCGACGTGTGAGACTCCCGTATCACGTACGCTCTTCCAGTGCAGGAAACTCGTGCTCGTTATCTGGCCACTTTTCTCGTGTCTCGTTTTTCTGTTCCTTTCCACTCCATCTTTCTTCCTCTCGCTAGCGCTGTTCGCGTATCTTCTCTGTCTCGGTTCCGCCACCTCTCTTGCCGCGTTTAACTCTTGCCGCTCCTCGCGACGACTATTATTTTTGTTCGCGCCGATCGACAAAAAAAAAGAAAAAGAAAGGACCCACGCGAGTGATTACGGGGGAAGGAGAGAAAACTTTCGTGGAAACGGGATCGACGATTTGAAGTCTGTGTTTTTGTTTACTTAGAAGGCGGACTGCCCACGCGACTCCGGAACGTCGAAGAGGAGGTGAAAAACATCCCGTTCGAGGAATACGCCGGTTGTTGACGTTTTTACACGAGAGGTGAGTAAATGTGTTATTCATTCACTTTAATCGGCCTTCGCGGACGCTTTCAGCATCTTTCTGTTTCATTACGCGTAGAAACGTTCGTTCTACGTGCATATTAAGTACGTTCTCGACTTATTACATTAATTCCTGTTTAGAATATACTGTATAGAGAAAGAAAGAACAATTTGGTACTATGAATAAAGGAAATTTGGGCAGTTTCGAGTAATTTTTGCTTACAAAAACAATGGTAACGAGGGTAAGTTTAACGAGGGCTGATTAAAATGTTTTATCTAATATGACCAACCATTCTTTCCAGGGCTGATATTTCTTTCCCCTTAGAATACACTTAGTACATAATCTTACTTTTAAATATTAATTTTTGCTTTACGAATCTATATACACTCCTTATTTAATATCCAAGTATACGCTGCATATACATATAAAGCATGCATTAGCTGTACCTGGAAGACTCACTGTATCAAAAAATAGTCTTATTCTTATTGCTTTGTAATCATTTTAATGTTGCAATTAATCGTCCGCCTTTACAGACGGTGCTTTTAGAAATTTTCAATATTCTTAATAGTAGATTAAATTGAAAAAGTTATTCAGCAAAATCACACTGTCGAAATAAAACACACCATCGAAATAAAATGAGAAACTACACGATCTACACTTTTCGTTGATATCAATATCGTTGCACTATCTTCGACTATAGTAGAAAATCGCTTCGTACTCGATAATTACGTATAAAATAGCGACAACACAACGATCGTTGAGCAGATTTATCGAGACGATCCGGTTGATTGTAGCCATTATTCCATGAAATATTTACATCCTCGCGGGGGGGTAAACAATTTCTTGTTGCATGGTTCTTCCGTCGCTACCGAACGCACGAAGTATCGGTGTTCGCGCGCGTAAATACCGCGCCCGCGCTAACCTGAATGAGAAATCCTAGAGGTATCGCGTTCTTTTTTCTCCTGTTGAATGGCGGGCAATTTGAATACGCCTCGATTCCGCGAAACGTATGCCCTTTTATCACGCGAGCCAGAACTACCGCTGTGCCGATTCCTTATTATTCGCTCGACACCGGCGGCATCGTCGCAGACCGTTTGTCACGCAAATGCCCGGAATATGGAATTACCGTGGTGCCATTGTGTTATTAGGTTTGCGTAGTCCCATTCGTATCACGCAGCATTCACGAAGAGAGCCTCGCGTATGGTAAACATCAGGTTGCCGCATACGAAACGTGGGGTTTATTCTTTTCAATGAAACTACAAACCTATCGCGACACTTCGTACGTTTAATCAGGATGATATCTGTTTCCCTAGGATCGAGCAAGTTTGATGAAAATTACTAGTTCTGACGGACAGTGATTTTTAAAGATCGATACCAACATCGTTCTGTCAGTTTTCATTGAGAATAACAGACGAGCATCGTTTAAAGAAATTAAGTTCCATTTGCTTTCGTTATAAATTTCCTATGACCGTAAAATTCGCAAAGATCGATCAGTTTTGTACTTCCCGTTTGATGAAAATTTGAATTTCCGAAAGTCAGGGATTCCCAGAACAATGTTTCCTCAATTTTTCCGCTCCGGAATAATTTACTTCATAAAGAATGAGCCGCGTGCTCGAGGATGCGAGAATCTGGCTGAGAATATGGAATTACGTAGCGCTATTGTGCTATTTAGTTTACGTAGTTCTATTCGTATCGCGCGGCCATTCATGAAACGGATCTCTCGCACGTGTTAAAATATTAGATTTACGTTCACCAAACTGCGCTTCATTCTTTTCGATGAAACTGTAAACGTAGTTACTTGCTTCCTTGTAACTTGGTAAAAACAGTTTCCATTTTCGACGAAAATTTAGAGTTTCATGAGTCGAACATTTTTAGAATGGCGTATTTACAGATTCCTCATTTTGAAGTAATTTATTTTATGAAGAATGTCTCTATTGAGAATACATTTCTTCGCTCAAAAAAAGTTAAAGTCCGTCAGTATTTTTCTGTTTTTGTTCTTTTGGATCGATGACTTGAATATTTGTCTATCGAACAAAATTGTCTCCCTATTGTTTTTTATATTCGTCGATTTCTTGTAACATCTATATTAAAAGTAAAAACTCTTGAAATATGTTATTTTGTAGAAGAATGAATGCTTGAGAAAATGATCTACCGACTAATATGGAATCGCTGTAGCCCTTTTGTGCTAAGTTTGCAAATTGTAAACATTAGGGTGTCGCAAACGAAACGCTGTTTTATTCTTTTCAATGAAACTTCAAATCCACGCAGGTTGCTTGAAACTTCGTATATTTAGCTCTTAAGTAGGCCCGCGGGAGTCTAGTAGACTTTGACCGGAATACATAATGTGCTGCTGCCTGATGTAGATTGGTTATTTTATAATTAAATTTAAGAATATTAACTACATTATTTATAGAACAAAGAATAGGAATAAACGGTATTTATTCGTGGGTAGCTTTTGCCTGCCACTTTCCTCTTCTCGATGACGGTTAAAAAAACTCTGTTATATAAGGTTGTACTAAAAATTGTTTCGGACAAAAGTTAAATGATATCGGGAGGCGCATAATCTGAAATAAGTTTTCTCGTACACGTAGAGCACATACAAAGGTCAGCTGTATTTTTTTAAACGGAATCGTACATTATCGAATCGAAATTCTTAATACCGATTAAAGATAATCGAAATTTTATCGGAATACGTTGAGCCGCATTCGAGTTACGGCAGAGGAAATATTTGGACAAATAGACGAATTCTGAAAATACATATTTTAATCGTCGTAATTTTCATTTTTTAACGATCGATCAGCCTCGTCGCTTTTGTTCGACGAACAGGAGGAGTTCTGAAAGTCAAAAATTCTTCGAACGGTTTTTTGTAGATTCTCCATTTCGGAACAAGTTATTTTGTAAAGAATGATCCGAATGCTCGAGGAAGTGCAAATCTGCCGGTGAAAGATCAAGGACACAGGGAGGATGTGATAAAATTTTATATTCCGATTCGCTATATTTTTCTACCGTCATCCTTGATACACGAGATCTTGCGTTACCTTGCATCGACTCCTACCTGCTTATTTACAGATGCAAGTTGTTTTTCTCTCAGTCTTCAATTGCATTTCTACAACATGATTGCGACACGCTTCCGCCACGATTTACTTTTTCGGTTTTAGGAACGTTGTAACGAATAATGGAACGCTATTATTTTTTTCGAGCAAAAACAAATGATTTCGACATACATACGTTAGCTTGTTTTTATTTATTCAACTATTGTCTCGATGGTTTGTTTCTGTTGAATTCACGAATCGACATTCTCTATTCACTTAGACTTTTGAACTTTGTTCAACTGCGCCACCCATTTATTCTTCTTTACTTTGCCCGTCTTTGCCAAGTCACGAACGATCGTAGAATGACTAATATTCATTGAGTATATCGTATGGTTTCTCGTGGATTGTTTTCATCGGTTCCGTTGAACATTTCATTGTTTACAAATTCCTTTAGTTTTCCTCTTGGCACTATTTCTAACGATACGTTAGCAACTCGGGATTTTCGAAATCAACGTTGAACACTTTTTATTTTAACCATCTTTGAGTAGTGAATTCTTATAGAAAAATGACTAAAAAGTTTTTAATAATTCGGTGAGAAAGTTAGAAAGAAATAAAGTCGATTTATTCAATCTTATCCTACAGCAAATACGAATACATGATAATCCAAGCTAATACAAATACGATTACTGGAAGTGATCTTTAGGAGAATAAATAAAGAATTGAAAAGAATCTTTGAGGTTTTAAAGTTAAAAACTGTTAGAAACTATTTCTTCCTAATTGTTCGAATAACGTTTCTCGAATTACGTTTAAAGCCATTGAAATCGTATCGATGCCTTTTACTCTGAATGAAGTTATTGTACATCGCATACGGACATGATTGCTATTAATAAATAGGTCGTGAAGTGCGTCACTAAGATTTGTACCGTTTTGCATTATGGAAATCTCGTGAAACGGAAAGTAGAAGATATTCGTGAAGTTACCGTATTGTGTCGAGATCGTTTCTCGTTTCTTCGAGCGTAAATAGATTATCAAAGTCGCTTATGGATCGTGACACGTTATTTTTTAGCAGTATTATCGACGTTCGACACGAAAACGAGACAGACGGTACCGTTAATCTTAACGCGTTAAGCAACTGTTAAGCTACATTCCCCCATGCATGCAACGCTCAAAGCATATTCGAAGCATTTAAAAAGTCTCCGTGTTAGTTATTTTTAGTGCTTATAAAAAGTACAGTGCAGTATAAATATAACATTTATAGAAGGGCAACACGAACCGAAGAGTTATTTCAAGCCACGTTTCCTCGCGTTCAACAGGCGGTTTAGAGTACCTTTGAAGCATTTTAAAAAGTGTCCGAGTAACAAGGCTGAGCACGTTTAGTTTCGTTACTGAATTTTATTATTTCGAAGATTTGTGGGTCAGTAATAATTAGTATAACTGCCAATAGAGAATCTCAATTATTGCTCGTTCGATGTATTGTGTTAACAAGTTGAAGGAATGTGTATAGAGGCTACAGGTAGTGGAGATATGCTGCGTTAAATGGAGCTTCTTCTCATTAAATTAGTTACCTTGATTACTGCACGAATCTCTATGCGTGCATGTAAGAATTTTCAGACCAGTTTTCCTTTAACGATCAAAGTTCTACCGCAGAATCCATATTACCGTGAATTTCTCTATCTATTATATTAATTTCTTCGAGGAAGAATGATTTTGTTTGCGATAAATAAAAATTGAAACTGATGTTGACATTTATCAATTTTCCGACAATATTAGAAATTTAGTTATTAATAATTTTGATTGCTTTTACCAGTAATCTAAATTACCACTGATGTTACCATGTTGTATTAGTACCAATAATATATAAACGAATAGACTCAGGATTTTTTTCACCATGCTGAATACCTCGTCGAGTATCGTTGCCGACAATTCTTACGTTTCGACGTATTTTTTGTCAGAATGATTCGCGTAATTACTCAAGGAAATTACACGAGACCGTTGGCGTCGTATCTCTAGACGTTTACTGCGATTCGAACTGATTTGCCAGATAAGTTGTTTCGTGCGATAACCGTTATCGGATCGTCGGAATCACTTGCATATCTAAAATTAAACGAGTTATTTACTTGTCGACAAGTAAAAGAAAGTTAATGTATCGCCTTGAATGGAAACGATCACGAACGATTATTCTTGCGAACGGTTCGATTCGCGTAACGTCGATGCAAGCAACGCAGGCTACCAGCAGAGAAAGAAAGCGCTGTTTCTTATTTGTTTCTCTTGTTTAACATTTCACTCGATAATGTCCCGATAAACGTGACGGTGAAGTTAATAGGGAACTTCTATCTTTAAAGTTGTTTTACTTCAGGGCTCGGATACAACGACTCTGCAATTAGAATATGCAGTATTTCGAACGAACTTCATTAACGAGTCAATAATCAATAATCCTAATTATCTCTTTTGCTTCGAAGAAAGGATGTTTGCGATAAGAATCGAACGATTTCTTGGAACGACCGAATAATTAGCTTTCAAAGTGGTCCATCAGCATCGACGCATAATCTAATATGAGACATTCGAGGGAAGACGCGTTATTCTTTTTGCGACACTCTGAGTAATTACGGTACACGTCTTAATTATCCGTTCCCGCATGTTTTGCGCTGTCGTGGATAGTTCGTGGTAAACATCTCCGCTCAACTTCTATCGTAAAACGGAATTAATGGCATGAAGTTCTTTAAAAAGTTGTACAAGTTCTGTAGAAGTCTGGCGAGAGGGGTGGCCACGTTGCAAGTTTATTAATGTATGGATACTCGTTGTATTTGTCTTCATTCCGCGTCCTCCTGCTAGAAACATATATAATTCGATTAAACAAAATATCAGTGCACGCATGGTCGTCATATGCATCTTAATTTCGTCTGTCTGTGCTGTGCAAGAAATGTTCATAGGCGAGCAAACTTTTAACGGGTGATTCTACAAAAGTTAGACGAAATTGAGTTTCAGAAACTGAAATATCATTACATTTATTCATCTTTTTTATTCAATTTTATTCAAAATCTATTCAATGTCTAATTGAAAATATTTTACAAGTACGACATAAAAGATTGGTCAAGTTTGGTTAGGTATCGCGGTCATTAGGCTCCGTAAAATGAAGTCGTGGATTTGTTTTTCGACGTTCCAAATATTTTTCGATAATTTACGATAAAAATGGCGAAATCTTTCGACCACTGGCGATGTCGTAGTACGCGTCGTGGCGACTTCGGGGCGCACGGGTTGCAACAAGTGTTCGATCCGCGTCAAACGACGACATTCTCGTCCGTACGAGCATGAAATCGCGTCGCTCGCCAAGTCTGGTATGGCGTCGGATGACAAAATTTGCGCGCAACAGTTTCGTTGCAGGGACTCCGCTGGATGGAAAGCGAAGTCGGTGTTTCCGCGAATCGTCGAATCATTGCTGCGGTTTTTATCGGTTGGAAAAACAAATGCACGGAGGCGCTCTTATCTGCGGCAGTTTACGCTGCAACGTTCGCTCGTTCTCGCAGAAATTAACACGCTTAACGCGGCGCACAGTGGCCCGGATATCCCAAAATGCTCACCGAAATAATAATCACGATATTTATAATTCGTTTTAAATATTTTCATTCTACGAGCGCGAACCGTATTCGCAAGATTAACTCGAACGAATCTGTGTTATTGATCCGTTTGGTCAAAAAACGGAACATTCCTCTTGACCATAATTCAAAGAATTCAGAGATTCAAGAATTCAAAGAGTTTAAGAGATTACATTCTATCAGCAAAACACGAACAGAAGCTGCGGAGCATAAAAGCGCCAGTGAGCGTTTCAGTTACAAACGATAAAATAATCTACTGATAAGGTTAGTCTAAACTTCAATGTGCCTCCCAGGCACGATTGGACCACAGTGCTAGATATTGCCTCTGCTTGGGAGGTACAGTTACATTGCACAGTGTTAACAAGTTGCAGTCTGACTCACCAGTGGGGTCATTCCACCCTGTACGAATATTGAGCTTGAACCACAGGTGGGTCATACTGGACAAGTATCGTATTATCATTTTCCTATAACAATTTAAACTTCTAATACTCTTAACGTCTCTTCCAAATAATGGTGCACAACCTTTTATGCTAGTGGTTCAAATAAAATAATATTTTCTGTAGACCAAAGAATACGATAACATTCATTCGAGTAAATATGTTTAAAGATTTATTTATGATGTTGAAGTTGAATTTGAACTGTCTTGAGGATTTCAAACACAGTTGTTTAAAGTTTGGCCTCGTTGAAGTTGTAAAGAATTGCATAACAGTATTCAGATTTCCATCTACCATCAAATTCTTGTTAATAATTGATATCGTTGTACCATTTGGTCATATTACAATTCTAATAACAATTTCTAATGTTTTCGTACAGATTTTTTAACTTGTTTCTAATCGTCTTACTTCTCATAAATAAAATAAATGTTTTTACGAACAAAAGATTGTATCTAACTTACACCCGACGATATCAGTCGTCTATTAATTTTATTGTTACCACTTGTACAATCTTATCTACTTTTGTAGTACCTGTACTTGATAAAATTGTGATTTTGAAGCAGACCCTTATCGGTGGAAACGTAAAAATCGTAATCATTTCTACATATTATAAATCGTGGCAGGAGATTTTTACACGCCACACTGAATATTTGATAACTTTATAAACACACGAAATAAGTTCTTTCTTAAAACACAAATATAAGGATCGTCTGTAGAAACTGGAACAAGCTCACGCGTTTTATCAAACAAAGATATAACAAATTTATACTAGAAAAGTTTAATCCTTCCGTTGACATAATGTTTCTTTTATTCTGACTGCAATATTTTCTTTCCATTATTACACAGTCAAAAATATTTAAAATATAACCAGCGAAAACTTAATACTGAATGAGGTATTTCATTTTATGTTTTTGAAATTTATTAGTTTATTAGTTCCTTTATAGTTTTCATTTCTGCAGCAGTTACACTTGGATAATTCATTTAAATCTTAATTTCTAACTCATCGAGTGGAACAAAAGGTGAATACACTTTGTGTTTAACTTTTGTTTTAATTCAGTGTATATATTTGTTATTAGTAAAACCTATTATCACGTGTTTCAGACTAACTCGATAAAACACAGTTACTAAGCAAACTTTGAATATCAAGGGTACTCAAGATCCAGATCTATCATGAACTTAATGAAATGTGTTCACAAATCGCATCGCCTATCTGACAACTCGTAATCACGGTCATCAGTATCGCGTGATCTGGTATGATGAATACAATTTCTTCGCGAAGATTTGGATCTACCGTTTCAATGGTTATACCTTAATACATTATATGCAAAATAATTCGAACGTATTGATTTGCGTATAAAATGTTTTTATTTAAAGAACAAGTCCATATTACGTCATCAAAAGATACTTTCCATAGGGGGATACAAATTTATCCTGGATCTATTTAGTGTATCTTACAACTTGTTCGAGCTTCTAGAATCTCGTGTGCTTATAAAGATATTAATTATTACACTTCGTGGTGTATCCAAATAATTTAGAAGAAAAAACATCGATTTTTGCACACATCTTGTTACTTTTAGAGGCCTTAGAGGTCTACTTTATATGTTTGCAAAATGTAAATTTAATCAATCCGTTCGTTTTTTAAATATTACAAGCAATTTGAAAAACATGCTTTCGAAAAAAAAACACGTGCAATTGCTTGAATTTCCAATAGACGTAATATAGTTACCACACGTGTTTTAAATCTAGTGTCTCTCAAGTGTTCCCCATGACTTTTAGATGTATTAGAAAACAAACAAAACTTGTTCGATGGATTTCCAAAATTGTATACAAAATTTTCTTGATCCCGTGACTCCAACGAATATTTTTGTTAGCGCAGAATAAAATCGAAACTTTTCTAAATCATTTAATAACTAAAGACAAGAAATAGAGCACAAGAATCGATATTATTAGTGGGCAAACAATTTGAAAATGTCACGTTCCAAGAAACAGCGTCGAAGGACATTTTAATGAAAAATCGAAGTTTTGCAGCGACGATATAATGGCTTCGTCGAGTTGTCAAACGAGTTGCAAGTCGTAGTGGAAAACTCGGTACGGACTTCTGGAACGACCTAGTACATTTTTTTTTTTTTTATATTCAGTTGTAAGTATCGCCTGGGAAAGGACGTTTCAATTAAGAGTGCTCTCGTAAATCCTCGAATCGGATCGTTCCTCGATAGAATTTCGCGGCCGATACGATTTCGCGCGCACGTGACGCGCGTAGGAATTCGATCTCGCGAGAGGAGAACGCCTCGGGAGCACGTTGTTTGCACAGATTGCGTCACACCAACGTGCGCCAACGGGGAGGAAGGTGTTAAGGTGCTCCTGGTAATCTTCTATTTACTTCGCGGGCCGGGTATATCGGCGACGGACACGAGATCCAGAACCGCGGGACACTCGGGAAAAATCTCGTTACAGGAAATTATGTAATTATCAGGGTATACTTTACCTCTCATAATGCCTCGTGTATGCGGCGGCACGGCGAAGAAATGAGAACTGGAGACACCGGTTACGCGTTTACACCTGTGTCTATGTTCAGGAGCACGCGCGGTTTCTTCGACTTTTTCCATGTTTTCGGACCGCCTCGGTTTAATCCACCCCAGACGATTTGTTTTCGAATTCATTCTAATACAGAACATTAAGCATCATTTTTATAGGGATAGCCCCCCACCAAGTCTTTTACGGTCTTTACTCACGACTACAAAGAATCTAATTTACGAAGCAAGTTAGTTTACAAACGAATCTAAAATTTTAATTGATTGGTTATGAATAAAATTTGCCCAAGAAGCCTCAACAATATAAGAAATCGCTTTTCACCCAGAGACAATTCTCGAAAATTGTACTACAGAAGTCAGAGTAGTTAAGAGTAAAAGATCAATTGTATTTCTTTGCTTATTTCCATAGAGATTTTTCTTTTCTTTTCAATGTGTCGTTTGTATAACAGAAAAAGGTAATGCTGATATATTTTTTATTGTTCTGAAAGTCGACGTGGTAGAGAAATAGGTATGTGTACCGAGCTGTTTTAGTCGCTTTGCTCGCTGTTGTTGTTAAACCGTCTATCGGAGTAAAGCATGTGTATTATTATATTGTTGTAAAGCTCTTTTTGTGTCGATTACGATAATGTATCTTGCATTTGTTTGCGTTTTCATTGTTCGTGTCGTTTAATTTTAGAACGAGTCGCGAACTAAATTTCTGTGTTGCAAACCCGTGGCTCGGTAATTAAAACTAGAATTCGCCCAGTGTATAATTCAGTCCTTGCTACGTTCGACTATCGCCTCTTCCGAACAATGGCGCGCTTTTTGAGCCGGGAGCTGATCCAACAATGACGGCAACGTCAGACGTGGATGTGCAGAGTTTTTTTTGCACGCAAAGAATCTGTATAGTATCGCAGAGAAACGCTATTGTTTTCAGAACGGAGGTAGAAAACCATCGAGTTTTTAATTATTTGAAATTATATTTCGTTGCAATTACGATCGAATAAATTCCAGTTTTTAAACCAGCGATGTTTTCTGAGACCTCTGATGTTTGCTTTAAAATTCGCGAAGAAAGAGAAGCGCGATATTAAGACTTATTCAGAAAGAGAAGGAGAATTCATTAACACTCTTCGGGGATAGTAGAGCCGACTCTATTTACGCGTTGAGATCGAGAAAGGAGTTGCAATTTACAAATAATTTAGCTCACGTTTCTTATATGTTACCAATCGAAAAAACTATACAGAATATTAAAAATGTTATTTTCTTCATCGGTATGCTATTTTCTATTTCGAAATTTTGACATTTTCGATGGCCTTCTCTTCAAGCTTCTCCGAGTAACAGATTATCTAGACTTCGACTACTTGTTGGCAAAAACAAATTATCCCACGAGGGAGAGAATTTAACAGTGTACAGGGTGATCCATAAACAGAGTTACCAAGTTTGCTAACGTGTTGTACGCGTGGGATTTGAGGAAGAAGGTCAGATTAACGAATACGTTAAGCTCTTCGTTTCATACGGCGATTCAGTGTTACAAATGAAATTAGTTTCAAGGTAGAACTGATAAGATTCAAGGCAGAAGGATGTTCATTAATAATCTTATCGTTATTCACTCTATTTCTCAGCTTCGAGACCAAGTCTCCAGGAATTTTAAGAACGCAAAATGAGCAAGATGCGACGAGGATCTATTAGGAATGCTGGAATGCATGGAACGGATAAAAAATTGTCCTCGTACGTTCCATAAAAAATCAGTCTCGCTAAATAACATTTAATTTGTATCATCGAGAAAAGGATAAAATTAGATTTTCTCTACAACACCGCGTAACTTTATAATCACGTGCTCGTTATCTATATTTTTAAACTCTGATTCAGTCAACCATTCCTTTAAATATAAAAGTTTCAGAGTTTCAGTCAACCTTTCCATTAAATCTAAAAGTGCACACCTTTTGAAATGATTTCGAACTCGAAATATGAAACTTATTTTCATCGAAACAGAACCCGTCATAGCTCGTTTTAAACAACTTATCGCCGTCTAGGGATGTCGTTTCGAGCATTTAATATCACGATAATCCAGAAAGTAAGTTAACTCATGAATGTACCTATTGTTCGATCCGTCGTGCTGCAGTAAACATGTTTATTTACTTTTACAAGATGTCTTTTTTAGTCGTGGAAATTATGGAAATTTCTCTTAATAAAATTACAAGACTTTAATAACTTTAATAACAAGATTTATTAAGTTTTAATATTATATATGCAAAGATGTTTTATTGATTTGAGTACACAATCTGATTGGTTCTGTTGATTTGGTCGTTTTCTCACAGATTAGATCTATTGAATTTATATAAAATTTGTAAAAATTTAATAATCTTTCTAAGATAACAAAATCTTTGCATAAATCATAAATTCATATCACCAATCTGCTGTAGCTTAATTACGATGAGTCTTTGAGCATCCTAATTGTGGTTTCTTCATTTTATCTGTCAATTTGAGCCTTTTGTGTCGTCGCTTTTAATTTATCCAGCCGTCAACAGTATTTTTCGCTATTAATCGTCCGGTTATGCGGTACAAGTTTATAATAAATTATCAAAGTACCGCCGTCGACGCAAATGGATTTATTATACAACCTAATAATAACTGTCATTACGAATTTCACTACAAACTGTTGCTACAACCGTTTTTGCGAACAAAGTCGGGGCTCATTAACTATCGATACTTGCTTATTAACGCGTTCTTAAGGTGTCAGAAGGATACATTAAACGCATAAATCATATTCCGTATGCATTTCATTACTGTTTCACACCATGCTCGTTTAATAGGAACTGTCGTTTCGAGTGCGAGTCGAAGTCGAAATTACGAAACGAGCGAGCAATAGTAGTATCCTTGTTGATAGTAAATAAGCCTTGACGTTGTATCATGTGCAAAAACAGTTATCAGTTAGGTCCACGCGTACTCAACTGATTATCAAATGCATTCCGTTTAAAAAGGAAGCCTCCAACGCGATTTCGTTATTGATTTTCGTCTCATTCGGAGCCCTAAAATCTTCCTAACTTTATTTGTACCGCGAGTTATGAACCACTGTGTATTTAAAATTGATCGATACATTTCAATTTCACACACAATTCATCTTAAAAGGAAGCTTTAACTGGTTAAATACCATGTTTGGGAAAAAGTTTAAGAAATTTAATTCCAATTGCAATAATTGTACACACAGCGTTGCTATCAAATTAAGGGGTTAAGAACTCGATCATCGAGATTCAAAAAAATTCAGGAAATTCCTAGTACAAATTACTTACCACATCAATATCAAAAGACAACAGTTTGTAATGAGAAATTCAGAGTATTAAGTAATCGTTTATTGCGACAGCGCTGTTAACGATACTAACTATAAGATACACTGAATCTTTTCAAGACAGTAAACATAGAGAAGAGGATAAGATAAACACGATCGACTTTTCATGTTTTTTAATGTAAGTCCATTGTTACCCACTTCACGATGCGATCAATATTTACTTACACTTCCGTGATAAATTGATTGCAGCCGACTTTCGTATAATACTCGTCCCTTATTCTTACTTGTAGAATATGGTTGAGCAGTTTGATGGAAATAATTCCCACAATTTAACGGGAAACAGCCTGTTTAGTGGCTTTGAAGGATTTTGGGAGCAGCAGAGGGGGTAATAGGATAGGGCGAAGTTAAGAAGTTTCATGGAGGTAGCAGAAGCTAAGATGACGACAGGGTTGGTAGGGCGTGTATAACATTGTGTTTACAGACTCGAGTGACGCAGTGTTTGTGACTGAGAAGTCACGTATAGATTAAATGGGTACATTACAATCTATACCAGGGATGGCTAAGGTGATAAGCTTCGGGAGCCGCATTCGCTAACTGCAATTCGCAAAGTGCTGCATTGAATATTCAAGCGGATGAAACTCCATATTCAATCTATCGTCAAATAAATAATTTCATTAGATTTTCTATCGGACCATATAAAAGATACGAATAAATTTCAATGTCGTCGATGAACTCTTTCGATGTCAATTGATGTTACTAAAAATCAATTTCTACTTTGTATTTGTTAGTTGATGAAATAGAATATCTTTCCCATTTTTGACGATAGGGAATACGTAATAAATCGAGTCTTGCTTGGCTCGATAGAGCAAGTATTATGGTAAATACGTATTTATAGTGATATATTACAGTATGAACCTGCAAACGACCATCACTATTTATCATATTTTAATATAATATATGTAATTAGTATAATGAGGTAATGAATAGATAAGAATATGTAATTGTTTGTTTACCATAATATTTGCCCCTTCCAAATAAATATTTTCCTCGAACGTATTTTCATATTCTCATATATTGTTGGGTTGGTTTTGAATTCCTCTATTATGTAACTTTGATACAAAAATATCGATGGTCTCAAAGTTGTGAAAAACTATATTTCATAATATTTGGCCCTTCGAACCAAGCGGGATTGATGGACATTTTTTTGTCACAAGAAGTGAGCGAGTTATTTAAGTATCCTGCCTTAGGCGCTTCACCCTGTATATCCGAGCGGATGGTCTTTATTACGAGAATAGATGTGTCTTTTTATATCTTACATTCATATATCGACCGATGACTCTCATATTGTTCATTGACTGCTGGAGTAGTTATTAAGTGTTGGATTAGTCAGACGATAATGCTCTAAGTAGGGGCAAAATCTGTCTCGCAAAAATAAAAGTAAAAAAAACCATAAACAGTTGTTCTATTTAGAGCAAAATATTGTCCAAGTTTGTTCGTTCATTCAATTTTGTAATTCTTCGATAGACATTACTATTTATCTTTCCTGGACACAGAAGTATATTTAACCACTTTTGGTCAATGTACAAGCCTGAAGACTTACCTGCAGCTTAGCTTTCAGATATTTTTACGAGTTCGTTGGTAGTTTTTTCGTATATCCTATCAAAGTATCATTTAAAATGTTTTTTAAATGGCTCCAAAAATAAAAATCCGGAGAACGAGCAGACGTTCCATTAAGAGACGGTGTACCATTCCACATGAATTACTTGTATCGTACAACTTCTTTCATTAACTCGTGCAATTGATTACACAAGAAATTGACACAAGCTTGACCTGTTACTCTCCCATTAAGGAAAAAGAGAGTTATCAAACATTATATACAAACAGTTTAATAGAGTCAGTAATACTAGCTTCGTGATCGAGGATCGTCTTAGTTCACGACCGATTAATTCGAACGTTCCCCATTTCTATTTTTCCTTCCAATCACCGATAATCAATTCCTGGAGTTTCAAGTTTTCGTTCTAACGAGACAACTCCTTTCCTTTTACGATCTATTTTATGTTAAACGCTACACACTACAGGTTAATTGGTATTCTGGCAAAAGTAGTTAAATAAAAATACCGTGTTCTGCGGTGAAAATGTGGAGATTGTAATTATTAGACTGCGGACGTTTAGGCATTTATGGGAAATTTTAATTTTCAAAGGGCTATGTAATGCACTTAATATGCAAATATATAAGATACTTAACACTGGAAGATACGTGAAGAAACGTATAATGCAATGGAAATGAGAGTTTATTCAGTCGAGTAAATTTTTTGCAAGTTTTATTAGAAATTACGAATGAGTCATTTTGACTGCTTTGGTAGTTCTAGCGTTAAAGTAAAATATGAATTATTATATTTAGAGATCGAGACAACTCTTTACAAAGCTCCAATTTCATTAATTCTATTAATAATTAGTTTAGTAATTATATAATAATATTTCATTGAACTCTATGTACAACACTTAGTGACAAACTTGATAAGATGTTTTTGACGCAAACGGATTTCAAACAGTTTTATAATATCTCACGTTTGGTGGGGGATGATGACTACAACCCTCAGTCAAAGGGTGGCTAAGGTAACGATTAACTCATTTTGAACGCGCTGACTTACAGAACATTTTCAAACAAAAAGTGCATTTTAGAAAATTGAAAAAATATCTGACTCTGGTCGATCGAGGTTTCACTGCGTTTGGTTTTTGGGGTGATTTTGGTCGCGTAAAAAGTTCCGAAGCGCTCGTTACGCGAGGCTACGAAACTCCGGCGGGGTCGCCGGGGGTCAGCCGGCGAGTCCCGAAAGCATTCGGAATGCATTGGATCGTTAAAGTTGCATCAACTGGCGCGGCGTGTCGGCGTCGATTCCCTCGACGGGTTCGAGCGTCGTCTACGACGAGGAGAGTCGCCGTAAGCTGAAAGTTCGGGGCGCGCTAGACGAGAAACGTCGTCGCGCCGAGGCGGCCGCATTAGTCAGTCGCATCTGTCAATAATTATTATCGTTGAGCACGTAGCCGTCGCCGCGGCAGCGTTGTACGCCGCGATCAAGGCAGACGACGACTATATAACGTTATCCGAGAAAACACGAGGCGAAGCGATATCAACGACCCGTAGATACCGCCGGCCAGAAAGCTGAGAAAGAGAGAGAACAAGCGTATGCGAGAGGAAGAGCGAACGGGACGCTGTGAGCGGCGGGACGAACGAGACGAAAGAACGAAGGAACGAGGAGGATCGATGGATCCGCCAGCGAGCGATCAAAGAAGCGAAACGAAGGGAGGGGAAACGCGCGAGAAGGAACGTCAGAGATCTTCGGTTGCTTATTTGTCCCGCGGTGACTTATAGACGATCCTCGTGACGCTAATTTCGCGCACGACCTCGAAATTATCGACGGATCGGGCTTTTCGAGGAAATCGTTTCGTACACCGTATTAACGATATTGACGCGTGCAATTTGTCGCCCCGTAGCCGGATGTTGAATTATCGGAGATCTCAGTCGCCGTTGAATATTGATGGCACGCGTGTGCGGTCGCCGCGAGAGGGCGACAAGTACGATCGAAAAATGGCCCCCGATGGATCGACGAAACTCGTAAGTTGTGCCCGCAAACTTTTCAACAGTGGGCCAAAGGGATCTACCAGAAATCTCTGGGTTTAGATTTTTCACCATCACCGGGTTCGACGTTTCTCTTTGCACGATATAGTACTCGTGGATCGATTGATCAATATTAGTGGTGGTACAATTTGTCGACAACTTGAGATCTTTGCATAGTAGCGGACACGATACGACAGTTACAAGACATTGGTTATCTCGAATAAGGGTTGATAGAAACGAAAATAGATTGGCAAGAAAAGTTACACGGATGTTGAATTAGTTTAAGAAATATAAGGGTTAGCAGTTGTGAAACTCTATCATCTACAATTTTTAATACAAAAAACAGTAGTGAGGATAGTAGTAAAATAGCATTATCAAGTAAATTCTGAATTAGAAGGATCTTTGTCTTAATATTTATATCGTATGTATATAATGAATAAAATATATTTTTGCATTTCAAAATAACAAAAGAAAAGAAGTAACTTAGTGGGGATTGGAACATTTTGTTCTGTAAAATAAATATAAGTAATTCTTTTACTACCTGCATATCAAACCTTAAATAAAAATACCTCGAAATTGAAGGTCCATTGTGAAGAACCCTATTAGGGTGTTTTGATAATATGCTACAACTTGCACCTGCTATTGTTTCAAAAGCAATTTTTGTTTACGTTTCACGTATAAAGAATCTCAGCTTTAGTCTCAACTGAACCTAGGTTTTTACCTCTTCCTAGAGTTCCATAAAAAGATACTGATGAGGGGTTAAAGCTTGCTACCCATATATTGCTTCGTCGTTGAGGAATCTAAACAGTGATTGATTTTTGATCTTGAATCGGATGCAAAAATCGAGCCTTGCATCGAGGAACTACTGCGTATCGCGTTTCTTGGCACCCAGATGCGATAAAGTGTCGTTTTCTTCGCGTTGTTCCGTACCTGCTCGAACGTCGGACGAGTCTGCCGTCGCGTCTTCTGCGTGCACGTTTTCCAACGATTACGGATCGTTACGTAACTGGGGAACTGCGTTCTCTCGTCGAGGTATCTGTTTTTCTGTCGATGCGCTGGAACGTTGATTGTTCGACGCGTATATGGAGAGACAGGGGATTTTCAGTACAAAGTCTACGGGTTCGAAGGAAACAGCGTGTTTTCGCCAGATAGTATCGAATTTTTTATTCGTCGTGGAAGAATAGGCGGGAAAAAGAAACGACGACTGGTGTTTTTCTACGGCACTCGAGTATTGACCGTGAGATTTTAAGTATCGATAAGATGCTTACACGTGCTGACTATATCTCGCCAGGTACGATAACCAACAGCCGTGCCTGGAGATAGGAACGATGGTGGAAAATTAATATTTACCTTTCGTGTATCGTATTATATGATTTTGTATTTTCGATGTTGCTGTTCGCCTGCCACGCATCGTCCAGAAAGTAACTATTGTTCGTAATTGAAACAAAACACGTGGAATGGAGATAAACTTGTACTGTAACACGATGAAATAGCAGGGATAATTGGCATGTGATGAAAAAGCAGCACGAAACACTCCTAAAGGTTGAAACATTACAGCGAGTATAATTCATCCAATTAATGTGATTCATCCTTGTCTTCTTCGTGCGATGGTTCGTTTCCGAAGTAATTACGATAGGAACTTTTTTCCAGACTTCCGTTATCCGAATTCTTTATTATCGGAACACTCGTATCATTTCAACTGTCTATTATCGATAGTTTGGTTTCATAGAATATTTTTTTTATTCGATAGCAAGTAATAAAATATTTGCTCTTTTATATATCGATTCGTGTAGTTTTTCATCAATTTTCAAGATTCAAACTCAGTGCACCTCAATAAAACTTTTAAATACGTGTATTTAAAGAATGCTGTTTTATTTTATTTGAGCCGAAGATTGGTTTAGAATATGAAAATATTCCTTTTCCGATACCAAAAACGACCATTTTCGAACATTGTTTTTTTCAAGGTATTTTCTTCATTGTTTGATTATTTTTCAATAGGGGGCAGGCAACCGTTTCTTTTAAAATAAAAAATAATTCTATTTTTTGTTCGCTTATACGATAGCTGTTTGTAATTCAGAAAATTTATCGTCGAACGATCGGTTCGTTCGCTGGCCGATTCGCCTTGGGTTCAATTTTAACCTTTATGGATCGTTCCTCTTTTTCCAATTACGTACACGGCGCAGCGATATGGATCGTTCTGACAGATATTTCGTTTCCCGTTTCAAGTGTTTCCTTTGAAACGTCGGATCCAACGGACGCTTTCGTCTCTAGATTATCCAGTAAAATTTGAAATATCTTAGACCAACGCGATAGGATGCCAAACAAATATCTTGCAATTTCCTTGCGCAAATATTTTGACGATATACGCCATACCCGATTTTCGCAAGGTTAGATTCCAATGTTCTATTAGTGTTGAAATCGACAATAAAATGCATACTTAAATGTGTTTTCACCTCCTGTAATATTTCTAAACGCTCTATCCGTGTTCCATTACTGTACTGAGATATTAAAAAATATAGAGATACGGAAAGATTTGAGTAGAAGTATTTATGATGTATAATTAATGTTGTTAAAGCGTATAATAAGTTATGTATGTAACTATGAATTTATAGTATAGTTACTTATGGACCTCACGAAAGCTGACTAAAATGTCTGACCCAGTACGATCCATAATTCCTTCCAGGATTGTTCTTCTTTTCCCCCATTTACGGGTCACTCGTTAGAATCGATTCTATGCGCGTAAATGTAGAGTAAAATTTGATTGCACGGGATATTGTTTCCGAGAAAATTAATTTCGAAAATACGTGGATCATTATCTAAATTTAATTACAATAAAATAGTAATTCTATTATGCTTATAAATTATATACACACAAATTCGTTAAACTTTTGATTTAGAATATAAATTTTCGTTCTTTTCGAAACTTTTGGACTATCGTTTAGAAATATTTTTCGATTTATCGTTAACAGTTCCAAAGATGTCTGTGTTAATCGATTAAATCAATTACATTTTTATCGTTTTTGCAAAGAATTTAAAAAATGTTATTGGTTGGATTTTGAATTTTAATCGAGCAAAATTTCTATTTTCTCACGCACGAGTTTCGTGTTTCCTGTCCTTGCGTATCTTTTCTGCAAAATAAATCTGCGAAAATAAGCAAATGATATGGAAAAAGGGACTGCAGTCACGCGATCCACCAGGCTTAATATTTCCTCATTTAGTTCCACTAGTTTCTGTTACAGATATTTTGCATTCCGGATTCGTTCCTTGTTCCAGTTTCATTTAGAGACTCAGAATCTCGTGGGATTCAGTTTCTCGGATCGATGCAGGGGAATTGAAATTTCCGTGGAAAACTGTAATTAATAACTGTATACATATATTCTTTAAGGATGTTTAACAAGCTTAAATTTGTTATTTAAAATTGTACTTATAAATGCATGAAGGCAGGGACTTCTTAAGCAAACAATAATAATTCAATTTCTTTAAATATAATATACTGTATATTCCATATGAAACATTAATTCATAATATTGTCCTTTTTGAAAATTTCATTTTTATTTTTACAAGCAAATCTATACTGAGCAGATCTCCCGCATTTATATTTGTGATTTATTTAATTTTTCTTGTATTTAAAGAAAGTTTATCAATTGCTTATTAAGACTAATAAATGTATTAATTTAATGAAACCAAAACAGGAATGAAACGACTTAAAAATTAATTTGAAAAACAGCAATATCCTCTTAATTTGATACTATACACGCAATAAAGCTGCATATTTTATGCGAACAAGCAATCGATAATGTTGTTAATAACGAGACATCGTAAATATTCCGACAACAGTACAATAAAACCGTTTGAATAAATTTTTCTCAGAGCTGAAACAATTGATAATTATTAGTCGAGAGTTTCTAATGGCCTTACGGTTAAATAAGAGTGTTCTGATATGATTAATGGAGTACCATTAGCATCGAGTATCGTTCCCACAAGTACCTCGATAATGTATAGTATAAACGCCATAAATATTAAATCAGCCTGAAACCATAAGTCACCGGGAGGCAGAATTGAAATCGTCTCGGGTGATTCTTTTTTTCTTTTTTTGCGGTACTTTCTCATTTTGTTTCTCTTATTTTCGCGACGGAATCAGAAGCTGAGCCCCGCTGGAAGCGAATCGGAAAATGCTCGAGAGCAACGGGCGGGTTTCAAAGCGACAAGGTGCATGCGCTTCGATACGTATCCTCGATCGGAATAAAACGAAAGGCGACTGTCGTGTATGCACGACGCATTTCCCTTAATAATGTCGATATCAGAAATGGTAGCACGTGCTTGGATTTATAGATGCCTGTAGATTCGCAGATTTATAGGCGGCCGGTTCGGAAAAAGAACCGCGTGGAAGGGACGTACCATTGCTCGAATGCCTTCGATCGGGACAAGTATTAAAACCTTCTGGCGCTTGTCTGCCGGTCGCAGAACTCGTTCGATGAATCACTGCCGCGTTTTCTCGTCGCTCGGGTAGGTAGCTACATGAAAATGCTAATCGCTGGGAATGGCAGCCGCGCGCGAACGATAATGAGCGCTCGCCGTTGCATTTCGGATTCGCAGGGACGCATATCGCGTACGATCTTCCCACTAACAGAGACGCTGTTAACGATTCCCGATCGGATATCGAAGGCTTATCGAGTATTTTCGACGTATCGACGACGTCGTTAGCGATACGGATATCGGAAAATCGAAAGAACAGACACGAAATGCAGAGCACTCCTCGGTTCTTGCATAAACGGAAAATAATCTGGTTAATACTTAAAATTATGAAAATTACGAACGTAGGTCTGCTTATAAATGTTTTCTTTCTGTCGTACACGGTACTCGGAACGAGCTTTTTAGAAGTCAAATTTTGGTAGTGTTTGGTGCCAATAGGAAGTGTTTCTGTTTGAAGATAGATACAGGATTCGTAGTCTTTGCTTTTAGTTTTAGTATCTGTGAAAATGACTTCATAAATGTTCAAAGTCTTTACGCACTTATGCTCGATCGCAAGTAGAGCCGGATTCGTTAATCTTGTCTGGTTCATGGAGCGTAAGAAATACTTGATCTTGAACTTGAGCGGACCACATTATCCACTCTTGAATACGCTATTGACTACGCGAAATAAAAAGTAGAGAAAATTTATGTTATAAATATTTCATAATACGATCCAACGATAATTTCACTAGTTTAGAGATTTATTGGTTTTAACAAGCAAACAACGAACGTCTCCAACTCTTTGAGTTCCTGTCTTTCACAAAGATTATGTAAACTAATAATCAATTCTTCGATGACTGAAGATAAGAGAAAACGTTGAATAAGATTTGTTCTTGAGAAATGCACGTAAGTTTCATTTGCGTTAATGTATAGGTTGAGGTATAATACATCCATATTTATTAATAAGTTAAATTCAACTCATTACTAAATACAGGGTGTTCGGTCACCCCTGGGAGAAATTTTAATGAGAGATTTTAGAGGCCAAAATAAGACGAAAATCAAGAATATTAATTTCTTGATTGGCGTTTCGTTAAAAAGTTATTAACAAAATTATTAATAAAAATTTGTCCATATACACAATTTTTTTTCTCGAAAGTGCGTAGAATTTCGGGGGTATGTCTAATAACAAAAAATAATTGTAATTAACCCCTGCAACTAAAAATAATTTTTTTAGAACGATTTGAAATTTTTTTTTTCAGTGTAACCAGACAGTTATGGTCAGACATTATATTTTCGGTAATGAATTTTTTTCTCGAAAGTGGGTTGGATTTCGGGGGTATACCTATTGACCAAAAATGATTGTAATTAACCCCTGTAAGTAAAAATAATTTTTTTAGAATGATTTGAAATTTATAACTTATTAATAACTTTTTAACGAAGCCTCAATCAATAAATGGGTATTCCTGATTTTCGTCTTATTTTGACTTCTAGAATTTCTTCTAGAATTTGTCTCATCGATGCATACGAATTAAACTGTAATATTGATAAATTTAAGTGAAATTAAACTCACTAGTAAACAAAATTCACCTAGTTGATGAATATAAATAAAATTCCATCTGTTGATAAATACAAACAAACCTCGACTTATTGATAAATGTAAGCGAATCTCAGGCCGCTGAGTAATATTAATGAAACTTGTTGATAAACGTGGATAAAAGTGAAATTATTGATAAATGCGATTAAAAGTCGACTTTTACATCGATATGTACGCGAGAGAAACACGAATTATTCGTGAACATCGATAACCTGAATAGTCGATATTGTCAGCTGCGTCATAGTATCGAAGGCAAGAAAATTTCGAATACGTTTGGCTGGCAGGAAAGACAAACGCGGAGCGGTTAACAAGTCATCGCGAAGGGGACTTTGCATATAGTAAAAGTAAAGAAAACAGATGCGCTGTCGAGCGAGTTGTATTGAAATAAATTGAAATTGATAGAGAAGCGATTAAATTGTGTCGTGTCTTTATCTTCCGATTCTCGTCCCTCGGATTTAATTTAAATTCTTCACCAACAAACGCGTCTCGACGTTTTGTCTCATGTTTGCGCGTTTCTCTTCACCTAATCTCCGCTCGAACTCCATTTCAACATACAAAGTGGAATACGTAGCTACCATTTCAATTAAATATTTATTTCTCTTATTTACGAAATTATACTATTCGATGTGGATCGTGCTTCTAATAATAGCAATGTCAATCGTTGTAACTGGTTTATATTCAAATTAAGTTGGCGTTAGAGCAATTCATTATTTTGTTATTTGGTAGAAATGTCAGAGATCAGGAGAAAAGATAAATCGGGATGAAGGTATTCCTCCTGTTTATTTAATTAATATTCTAGGCTCTCTATGGGATGCTTCTTACTTGAAGAAAAGTTCATAGAGAGGCAAGATGTTCTGTATTAATTAATTAAATATGAGGAATACTTTGATGTCAGTTCATTCCTTCTTTTGATCTCGTAAATCTCAACGAAATTAATATGTGGTTTTCTCTTTTTGGAAATCTTTTTTTTATATTTCACACACGACTGTTTGTACAAAGAAAACGCGTATTACATTTTCATCGAAGTTCGACTTTTGATAATGCATTATATGTACATACTGCAGAGATAGAAAAGATTCTCGTTTAAATATCGAACGAAACATAAACAATGGTTAATTGGTAACTCGTTAAATAAAAATAAAAATTTCAATTATAGCAATGCCTCCGATTTAACGATCAGAGTACCAAAAGGAGTTAAAAGTTGTGGATTCGCGTTCGCGGAGGAGGCGTCGACTAATTTGGCCATTTTCGCGATAAGAGATGCAAGGACGATCGTTTTACCGCGAGTTAAGGAAAGCGGGCGTTTCATGCGTTGCAACCTTTAATAGCCATCTGCTTTCCTCTGGTTTCTGCAAAAAGCAGTCGGCGCTAATCGACGCGGGGCAACCGTTAGGCGCAGGGCTGAGCGAGCTAGCTATCGCAAGGAGATCTGGCCGGATTCCAGGAGCGTCTGGCGGAGGCGCCGGTTTTATTGTCTCCCGATAGCTTTGCCCACGCGATCCGCGGCGCTTAATCGACGCGCCTTGGTCGATGGCTCCGCCAGACACGCGTTGCTCGCGTCCAGACTCCGCAACGAGCCGTTTCGCGATCGTGACGAAAGTTAATCGTCGATCGCGGCTGTGTTCGAGGCTCGCTCGAGATCGAAAGATCCTTCCCCTTCGCGTGCAATTTGCCCCCCTTGGCCAAAGTGGAAACAATGTTTTCATTGTACGGATCGACGATCTGAAACACTATTGTGTACGTGACCAGCGAAATACTGACGCCGACTGGGTATTCTAGACAGAGAACCGTTTACGATCCCACAATGCGTGGCTCTGTTTAAGATTCCGGTCAGTGTCGCGGACCTCGAACGATTTTTCGGTCGATTAACCGCGATTTATGCGACCGCGGTTTCCGTCTTCGCGCGCTTTAATTATTGATCACATCACGCGCCAACGTCCATGCATTTTGACGATGTTTCGAAGACAAACGACACTGTTTCGCTTTCTAAAGCTTCGCGGTTGAATGGATCCTTCGCGCAAATCGGTTGCGCTTAATTTATTCGTTGCTCGTTACGAAGAAAGCGATTTCAAGAGATTCTCGAGTCTACTTTTGTGTATAATTGCTTTCGTAAAGTTTGTACGCTGATAAAAGTTATTAGAAACGTACAAATTTTGATTAATTCTGTTCTGCTCTATTCTATGACTAGAAAATGTTTGTAACATCGTTACAATTTGTTGTAGTACCTTTTCTATATAGAATTACACAAGGATCTATGCAAAAGAAAATTTGCATTTTTATTTGAAAAAATAATTCGATCGTTGGATGAACACACTGTATATACCACCCCTGGAAAAAAATTTTAATGGGAGATTCTAGAGGTCGAAATACGACGAAAGTCAAGGATACTAATTTGTTGATTCAAGCTTTGTTAAAAAGTTATAGAAACATTTCTGGCCACACAATATATTTTAGGTAAAGAATTTTTTTCTCGAAAGTACGTAGGAATTCGGGGGTATGTGTATTCACCAAAAATGATTGTAATTAACTCTCACAATTGCAAATAATTTTTTTTAGAACGATTTGTAATTTTTTTTTTCAGGGTAACCAGACAGTTATGGTCAGACATTACATTTTCAATAATTAATTTTTTTCCCGAAAGTATGTAGGATTTCGGGGGTATGTCTATAGACCAAAATTGATTGCAATTGACCCCTGCACCTAAAAATAATTTTTTTATAACGATTTGAAAATTTTTAATTTTGTCGAAAAATTTATCCACTTATTGAATTTTTTTCTCGAAACTGGTTAGGATTTCGAGGGTATGTCTATTCACAAAAAATGATTGTAATTGACCCCCAAAATCGAAAATAATTTTGTCAGAACGATGTGAAATTTTTCAATTTAATTTTTTTTTTATTTTCGTCTTATTTTGAAATCCCCCATTAAAATTTTTCCCAGGGGTGCCCGTACACCCTGTATAACCAAAACGTTAGTTTCAGTATTTTATAAAAAAAGGAATAACCAAACACGATTATTGTTAAACATGGATACATAGTGATAAGGATACGAAAGATTGTTCGAAAGCGATCGGGACCAGTCAATAACAATTTGTATTCATAATATGTTTGCCATTAAATTCTAAGCGCGTAAATTTATCTCTGTTATAAAATCGCCCACTACGAGCGATTCTCTTTTTGATTTTATTTACGCGTACTAGAAACAGGTATAATTAGATGAATCAAGAAATCATCGTGATACCTAATAGCGTCAAGTATTTTCGATGCTCGCGTTGCCTCGGCGCATCTGGGTATAAAATAAAGCATTAGATATGTATCTGTGTAACATCGATAATTTGTGCCCCGAGGCTCGAACCAATTACAAATTATACACGCGTGTAAACTATTACGGAAGCCTCGGCTATCTTTTGCGCGGATCAACCGCGGAAGAGCAGCACGGAAAACTTGCGACCGTTATAATCAGCAGGTACGAGCACGAAGCTACGTCGTTTAAGCATAATGCAAACGCAGTTCGCGTGTAGTGTTATTATCGAGTGTGCCGTCGCGTCGTTTTATGCATCTATGCGCGAGAGGAAGTTTAACGATCGAATAAAGAATCGTTTCTCATTAGAAAATGTCTCTTACTTGATCGCGGTCTCTTCTACGTTTTTCACCGTTTCTAACTTCAACTTGGTAACGTTGATATAACTCCAATGTAACACCATCGACGTACGATTTAATCTAGAAGCAATTTTTCAAATTTCATATTTAATTTTGGTCAAAATTGCTCGTACACGCGATGCTCACGAAAAGTAAATTTATTTTATAAATACCTGTGAAAATGCCTTGATTTTATTATTTTAAAATGATAAATTTGGAAGAACTTAAAACATTATAGAGCAAATTCGTTTTCGAGACTCTTGTCAGAGCAGGAATTTGTTACGTTTAATGAATTTATCATCAGGTATAAGCTTATTTCAAGACACTTTGAAGGCTACCAGGGTGTAATACGAGCGTGTCAATCGTGTGGTCTGATGAATTATAAATAAAAATAATAAAATGGTTGGTGCCGATACGACTGAAAAATGAGTCGAATGACACGGATAAAAGTGAGCTTGACATGCTCGCTATAATGTATTCACCCTTTATCCGTGCTCCATCTACCCTGCGTCATTCTAGCTTCTATGAAAATGGAGTTGTCAAGTTGATCGAAAGTGATTTTTTTCGTGTAATAATCCATTACATCGACCAAAGTGTTAATTCAATTGGTTTCGTGCCAGTTTTCAGGACGAGTTTGGTGCCAAGTTTAAAACAAATCGGGAGAAATTGAAAAGAATGTATGGCATTCCGTTGTGTTTACGGAAGTGCACACCGATTGTTTGCACTTCGGTAATTTCAATGACACTCTAATCTTCAATTGTTGAGGCTCGAAGGAGATCGAGTAGTAGGAAACGATAAGCGAGTATGTTAAAAAACAGAGGCGCGAGTGTCCCCGAGCGGATCAATGGAATTGTTTCACGAGGTCAAGTAGGTCTACTTGTTATTTTATTGTATGTAATAACAAGATAAGTCGCACAAACGAATTTAATATCTGTTCGGGAGCGTGCAAAGCGCGTAGATGGAAAATTGCTTCCGGCGAGGACCTAAATTGCCATACTTATATTAGGAGGTTCCATTTGATCGTCGATCCGATATGATTTATTATCGATGGTAAACACCCGAGTGCGAAGAAGCAACATATCATTACGCGGCTTAATTGTTTCCGGGTGGATTCCTTTCATTAACGCTACTTCAAATTTATGAACTTTAAATTTACATTTACGACCTTCTAATTGGCAGAGTCGTGTTCGGTTAATACATTTATGTTTTGTACGTTTCGATTCTTTCTAAATTATATTTCATCGAAATTTTATATTTTTTCTATTCGACGATCGACAAAGTGTATTTTCCCGAATTAATGTAGGGGTCGAAACAATTACAGAACTTTTTCAATAAGTTCCCGCTGAAACGGTTGAAACGGAACTTTTGTAATGAAAGTTCTTGGCGTCATAGTTTCCGGCACGAGAACAGATAAATAAAAGTTGTAGCTCGAATACAATTTATAAGAAATGAAAATGAAAGTTGCGTTGATATTAAGATTGATGCAAGTAATTTGTATTGTTCACTGGTCAAAAGAACTAAATCGTGTACCATTGTCTGGTGTTTTAATATCCTTTTAACGTGCACGTGAAATTGAATTAATTAATATAAGGAATTGTGTTTTTCAAACTTTCTTTTTTCTCGAAGCAACGAAATAATTAATTTACCCATTGCAGTTACCTATACACAGTAGTTCCTCGTTAATGTTACACTTTCCCTCGATACTGGTCATTTATTTAAACCAAAATCTCTTGAAATCGTGAAAAATATAGCGATACAAAAGAATAGACTGACGATCTCTAGCGAACGTTATTAAGAAATCTTCGCTATTTTAAAATTGAGGCATCGAAAATGATGCAATTTGTAAAGCAACTGTGTACTTTGACGTCTGAAGTATTTTAGAACCATTATAGAAGCAGTGTAAACAGTTGGACATTTCTCACGAAGAGATAACAGTCAGTGATTTTTGTTCCAGTACCTCCTTTCGAGGTATCTCTGCACGTAAACACAGAATCTCGTAGAATCTTTCGTTCGTTGGGGGTTGATAATTTCATAATTGCCCTAAAAATATTGGAAACCGCGTTGAGAAACACTGTGGTATTCTATTAACCTTGTTCGTTAATTGCGTCCACCTCTTTGGACGCGTAACTGACGTCGAGAGTCGCGTTCGCAGAGATTAGAGGCGCCGGCGGGCTAGTCGAAAAAAAAATCGAGGGCGCGCTATGAGCGTAGCGATTAATTAATCTTTGGCCATTACGCCGAGCGCGCTTGACCTACGCGTCGCGTATCGACGCCACGATTATTAAGGCGCGGTTAGTCGGTCTTCGTATAAACAGAGTCAATAATTGACCGTAACATTTCAATATGGAGACCAGCACCTGGATGATGGGAACGCGTGCAATTTACTGGCGAATGATCAGCTTCTTGATCTGTCGGAGATAGATGAAGGACCATTCACGCGCGAGAGGACGCCAACACAATACGGACAGGTTGGCCCTTGGGCATCGAGTTCTGGCGTATGATGAGCATTCGACGTTCTGCTTGGAATATTATTCGAAATTACTGTCCTACGGACGTCCTGGAACACTTAATAGACACTAGTACGTGGAACGGACCCTCGATTCCAGACACGCGTTTAATCACGAATCGTTCGAGAAAAGCATCATTAATCACACAAACACACTGAATTGATACTGATTAAATAAATCGTCTCGTTTTGTAATCTAAAAATTTTAGATTCGTTCCGCGAAGAAGTTCTTCTTCTCGCTTCGTTATTAAATTGTAATTTGCAGACTAGTTTATGCACGGAACGTAAACGGAAGTTCGCGAGTAACTTTGTATGTAAGTTTCGAAGGTATCGAATGTTTTGAGAGAATATTGTTAATTGGCTCTGTATTCCGAGAAACAGTTGTATCCATTAAATTATAATCGTCCGAAAGATAAGGCACGATATTTGCAATACCGATGCCAAGAATCTTAAAACGATAAAACGCAGCGTATTTGTAAATAATTGCGATAACGTACGACGTCCAGTTAGCTCGTCCTTGGGATAGTTATGTTGCATCTTAGGCGAATTTTTAACGTATAAATAGATTTCTAAATCAATTATGTTATTTCGTTTGTTATCGAACCGTATTTTTCTCTGTCATTCTAAAGTCGAGCGTCCGCAATTAAAATATCGACGAGCAGAAACGGAGCACTATGCTTTGTAATGTAAAAATATGATTTCTGGAGTAGACGCGAAATGTTACTTTTACCTCGTTGGTCCCTCAACTTTTTTTATTAACATTTTAACAAATTAATTTTCGTCGTTTCGACCTATTTTTGAAACATACAGTACTCAAGAACAAGACAAACGTGATTAGTTATGACCACTATGTCGAAGTTACGTACACCAGAAATTAGTTGTATTTCACAAGCGTTTCTCCATAAATGTTCATTTCGAAAATGCAAGTATTACGTTAAAAAGTCTTCAACCAGGGTTCTCCTGGGCGTCAAAGGGTTAATAAACAAAAGATGTCCGTAGACGATAAATCGTGAAGCCGCGTTCGCGTCGTAGGACCGGATTCTTCGTTTTCCCTGTCGCGCTTACGGTCCCTTTTCGTGTACGTGGTCTCTTTCAGCGAAGATCAATCTTAGATACCACGAACGGCCTCGAGGATGTCGAGAGCTTGTTTTTCAGGCCGTGGCACACGTCGATGTGGCCGACGGTCAGCGGTAGGTCAATAAGCCTCACTTTCAGCCAGATAAAACGCCCCTTTCTCGCGCGCGATCTGACCGCTCCGCGCACACGTGCTCGATCCCGTCGAGCAATTTCGGGACCTCCTGGTGGCCCTCTTTGTCCACTTTTTGCACCTCTTCGGCCTTCCCTTTTGCTCGTTTCCCGTCCCCCGGGTTCGCTAGTCGATCCTCGTGTTCGATCCATTGGTTCTTCTCTCTTCCTCCCCCCCTCTCGCTCGTGCCTCTCGTCCCCGCGGTATACGCGCGTGTAAGCGTCACCCACACTTTGGCGAAAGATTCCTCACAGGTAAGGTCCAGCTCCGTCTCAGTTTGAGCCGATGCCTCGAGCAGGTGCGCCGAATACATTCTTGCATTCCATTCTCGTCCTCATCCAGCATCACGCCGTCGACTTCCTCCGCCGTGTTCTTCTTCTCGTCCTTATTCTCGACGACATGTTCTCCTTCTTGTTCCTCGTTCGTCCCCCCTTCTTGTCTCCTAGCCATCCACAGTGGTCTCGAAAGCGGTATTTCCAAAGAAAGTTTAATTTCTAAAAGAAATTTCGTGGTACAAAATTAAATACATTTTTGTTTGATCATTTGTGGTAAAAAGAGCACAGTTTGCACCAGAGAACGAAACGAAGAAACTGGTTTAATATCCTACAACGAGCAATTAAAACAATTAGTTTCGCTTTCAATCTGATGATTTTGTCTTCAGAATGCCATCTTTCATCACAAAATAATCCGAAAAGTAATGTATTTAGGTTCCAAGGATTTGAAGTGTGGATATTTGATGGATGAGAATTTGTTTTAAAATTAGAGTTGAAAAATTGGATTTTGACCGTAAAATATCGCTTCTTTGATTACCGTGCACTGGTATTTTCCTTCCCTTGGTATCGTTGTACCTTTGAGACTCTATCTGTATTTCAATTAACCCTTTTACTCTCAGCCTGGTCGATATTTCGCCAGCTATAGTCCTTGCTAGGAAACTCACGCGACCGATCTATCGTGACCAGCTATTTTTGATGTTTTAATCATATATACTGGTCAGTAATAGCACCACTCAAGGCTGTATTAGATTATTTAAACCATAGTTAATCTCTTGCTTAGCAAATGGCACAAATGTACGTACAAAGGATGGTTTTTTAACAAATTTCTATCGATTGCTTCTAGATCGTGTCCGAAGGAGAGCTTTTGTTATTATTTCGTTATTATTATAAAGTTTTTGTAGTATTTACTATTGTCGAGGCCACTTACTGACATATTCGCTGCAGTAGACGAATGACAATGCCGTGTGCTTTATAAAACATGGGTGCTGATTTCAAAAGGTACGAATACTGCGTTTTACAATACGTGTTCTAGTTTAGAGCCAAGTAGTATTATACAATACGTGTTCTAGTTCAGAGCCAGGTAGCTGTACAGAAAACTGAACTAAGTTTTCTTGCACGATTCCTGAGGAAAAGAGAATATAATAATAATTTTTAATTTTGTTCATCTACTTGTGTCTAAAATTTTGTTCTTGGCGTAGAGTTTGAACATTTTCAAACGGTGATTTATTATATTTAACTTGTCTGACCGAATTCAAAATTTTCGCGTCACTTCAGACAAGAGAGTAACAAATTTTGTTTCAAATCCAACTTTCTGTAATTAGTATCTAAAATAACGACATACACATTGTGAAATCTGGACACTAGCCAAGCAAGACGGAACTGTCTGTAGGCAGGTTCGAATGAGAAATATAACAATGCATTTTCGATACCTCCGAGACTCCGGGCATTGTCCAAGAGGAAATAACATCAAGCTGAAAGAACCATACCCAGAAACCGAACATCGCAAATGAAATAAAACGTCAATGTTTCCGGTGGTCCGGACATGGCCAAAGATCTCCGGATGATCCAATAATAAATGTTGCTTGGGAGACAAATTTCGTGCAGAGATGGATTTCCTGGAAGATCCAGACTTAGGTGGACATATCGCAAACGAGGAGACAACGTCATTCTAAATAATGGTCGTAGAAAATTGGCAGCAAAATGTGTTAGAGAAAGCTGAAGACCAGCTGTATCCACCAATCAAAGTTATCTGATTACGACTTTAAAGATGAGAATTCCGTTTCGTATTTCTGGGAGGTTTACGCTGTAATATCATAGTGGTTGCAAGAAACCTTTCGAAGTTAATATGGCCTGTGTGCAGCTTTGGACAGTTGGTCCGTAATTCTAAACTAACGGTGACATGGTCGCAATATCCTCTTAAAGATAATTTAACGGGATCATCGTCGTATTCTCAATGGAATATTGCGAGCTGACGCACATAGGAGCCGCGTTGCGTGTTTGCACAAGTTTACTACAACTGTACGATCGTCTCGTGCATAATCTCTTGCCACAGGTTGGCCGGACGTTTGTCGAACAAACCAGGAGCACCAGTATCTGGTTATGACCAAACACGGCGTGGGTATGCGCCTATGCGCGGCACATTCGCGTCCTTTGAGAACATCCGATGTCAAGTAAATGGAAAATTTTCAGTCTCGACCAGCGGCGAGTGTGGTTTGTTTAAATTGCATCCGTTTGAAGTTCTAAACATGGCGATTCTGAACAGTTAATTAAACGCATTGTGTATATTGAATTAATGTAGGAATGCTTAGAGACTCCTTTCCGTAAAATGTTACATAATACTTATCCCCATATTGGAGTAATTAATTCGACTGGATTGTCGTGTGTATAATGGGATAATTATAGGAATGATTTAAGATTCTTGTGATATACTTAACATTTAAATTTCTGATTCATTATAAAAACACTGAAGCAACAAATTTGATATACCACGTTCATGAATTGACATAACATGGGTGGGATTTCGTTTGTTTTTACATCTTTCTACCAACGAACAATACATTTTTTAACAGTTTGTTAGGAAAAGTGACTGTTTTTAGTCGCATGTTTTGTATTAACCAGTTACCTCTTGTTGAGAAAGTTCCTCAGACTCCTACATTATCATATATGATTTTATCAAACTTCTAATCGTACTTGACCTGCTTTCGAGAAAGGATAACTGTTAGTCCCGCATAATTTATAATATTATTCTTACTTGCACGTCGTATTATTTCATGAATAGTATATTATTCTCATCTTGGAGATATTTTATCTCTCTGAAAAGTAATTTTGACTCGAGGGTATTTGATAGAAGCTAAGTTTCTTGCAACTGTTATTCTTTTGTCGCGATGTTAACGTTTTGAAGCACGGTGGGCACCACGTGAGAACAGGATCAGTAAAATACTGTAGACTACAACTTCTTCTCCGAGTGCAGCATTCGAGTTCTCTAGAATCGCGTTACGTCATGTTCCAAAGTGTTTGCACCACGGTTTGTGAAAACACTTCGGAGTAGAATAATAGGCGGTTCACAGAATATCGTTGAAATTGTTGAGTCTAACTAGCGGTGGAAGGAAATAGCTGTTACTCCGGTGTTTGAATTCAATTAGCTTCTTTCCTTTCTTGAACGGAACAAAAAGCGTTTCGTTGAGACACCGAGGCAAACTTTGCATTCTTGTATTCTCCAAACAAATGGTAGAAATTATATATTTTATCGTACCTTATTGCACGCCCTTCTTGATTAAAATTACGTTTTTATTTTCATGTTTTAAACTCCTTGAGTGTTGAAAGTATATTTGATTATCCACCTGAGACAACAGAAATTTATGTTTATTTACTTTGAATTTGCATATATTTTCCATGCAATAATTTATTATTTTTGGTACTGTATTGTATCATCTATGTTGTTTCGTAGTCCATAGACTGATATCGGTTTTTTGTGTCAATCTTCTTTTTATAACGAACATACTCTTCCAAATATTATGTATTCAACGATAAAATAATAAAAAGATCTTAAAGAATACGAGACAATTCTTGCTATAATTTAGAGAAAATAAATAGAAATTAACTACAGTGTCCACATTTTTAAATCGTTGAGATATTATCACAGAAGCTTTTCGAAGATCCCGTCGCTTCCATTGGTTTGAAAAGTCGTTTCAATAAGAGTACAATTCGATACAGGGGGGACTAATTAAATCGGCGTGAAATTATTTATCGCGTAACAAGTTGCTTATTTATCGTCGATTAATTTTGCCTGTATCTCGATCGTGGCACCGTCGGATATAACACTCGAGACTATAAAAGGACGAGCATGAAAGGATCCTGGGTAAGAGGTTGTAGGGGAGGGGGAAGCCGTGTCCTGACCTTATCTAGCGACGTTCGAGTACCTTGTAACGCCGGTGCAACGTCGCGTAATTATGGTAGACAGGAGTAATTGCTCTCAGGAACTGGGAAGCAGTCCAAGTTCCACGTATATCGGGACACGGGTAAACTCTGTAAACTCGATAGGTCGTGTAACACGAGGACTCCAGTCGCGAAACATGCTATGAAAACTGCTGCTAACCATTTCCATAACGAATCTTCGAATGTTTACCTCGCGGAGGTTTCATCGCTCGGTTTGCTCGATGGATGGATTCCGATGGCGAGGAGAAAACGGATTCGCGGCGATATTATTCAGCTTTGCGTGATTGCAACTTGGAAATGGTCCGACACGATCCACTTAACGATTTTGTCCCATCGTGCTCTTCGTTTGCGTAAATACCGAACAGGGTTCGAGGGGTGCTCGAGGGAGTTTAGATTTAAATCAAAAGTGGCCCAGAATAAATAAATACCCAGCACTAATTTGTTTATTGAATTTTAACGTCACAAACAGTAATTCATATTTCTCTCCAAGTATTCTCAGAATTAATTACTTTAACATCGCGTCATTATCAAGAAAGAAATTTCTTCTATGTTCCAGTTTGTCTGTGGTAATGAACTAATGTAATTAAAATTAAACAACTTTTCTGTAGGATTTCAAACAAAATTACTAAAAATGAAAAACGAATTTTTAAGAAAAAAAAATATTTTTAGCGAAGAGGATTAATTGCAATTATTTATGGAGTATAGTCATACCCTCGAAATCTTACTGACTTTCTAGAAAAAAATTCGAGTAGGTGCCTAATTTTTTAACGAAATTAAAAAGTTCCAAATCGTTCTGAAAAAATTATTTTTAGCTAAGGGGATTGATTGCAATCATTTTCGGTGAATAGACATACCCCCGAAATCCTACCCACTTTCTAGAAAAAAATTCCCATAAAAAGCCCCATAAAAGTGGTTCAATTTTCAAACGAGCATAACTCCTACAATAGTGAATATATTTCAATGAAATTTGTTTCTGAAGTAGAGCTCATGGGTACCTACAAATAAGTATTAGACAACTTTCCTGTAGGGCGTCAAAAAAAAATTACGAATTTTTCAGAAAAATAACTCATGTGGCGGTTAGGAATTACGACTTTGATCTTGTAGATTCTTTACTAATTTTCTTTAGCAGTAAAGGAACAAGGTGAATAAATTTTATCGACAATTTTCTATGAATTGAAATTACGGAAGGCGGCTTGTGGGATACGCGTGCGATCGAATACGAGTTGTTCTGCTATGTCTGTCCACTACCCACTGTTTTTGCTTATACCGAAGTCCAAATCGTATTTCACTGTAAGCACGCACAACGATATATTTATTTATAAAACGAATCCTCAAATGAACAAATTTCATTGTTTTTTTATTGTAGCGATACGAATTATTTGACCTGGTTCTCAAAGTATAGTTTAAACTAAAATGTTTTACATAAATTCTCTGTTCTTGTGCCACGTGCGATGCAAAACATCAAGTGGAATTTTTTTCAATAGTTTATTCAATCGATTAGTCTACAAATTTAGATGAGATTGACTTGTTAATCTCCCACCGAGGAAAACAAGCAATAATGGAACATTGTATGCAGATAGTTTAGTAGAATCAAAATGGCCATAATTTGCTAGAGAAAATAGCTTTTCTGAAGATGAGTTGAATCCTGATTTAACAAATGTTGATAGTTGCTTATAGAAATATCTAATTAATATTTCTTGTCTAGTTGACTTCATAACTAGGTTTGAAGAGTTTCGAGTATTTCAACCCCACTCTTTTCATTTGTTTTATGTCTCTCATCCACCATCCAAGTAACAGCCTTTAATAATTAAAAAAATTAAAACGGAAACAAGGTGTACCATAAATTGTCCGCGTATTTATCCGTAATACGTAATTTTTTACATACTGTTAGGGACAATAGAGGAAAGTATCGAGGCACCATTGTACGTGGAATCGTGTCGCAGTCATTAATAATATTTAATCTCCCCCGCAAAAGCTGCGGGAGGACGAAGAGGGACATAGGGGTTTACCTGGTTTCCAAGGAGGGCGGTGGGCATTATCTGTTCACGACCGGTCTCTAATTCGCATAATTCGGTTTAGGCCAACATTAGGAGCGACGTTTATCCGACGCTCCCGTGCTCGTAAAAACGCGCCCATCGCTGGCGGCCCTGGAATTTACGAGCATCGTGGCCACATGCTGGTTCCTCGTCTCTCTCTTCTTCCTTCCTGTTCCACGTCGTCTCCGTCGCTTTCCTGTTTGCAAAAATTACCTGCACGAAACGAACGAGGTTGGATAGCGGCCGCGATACGTAATCGGCCACCAGAATTGCGAGTCCTCGTCGTTTCGGGGGACCAGATATCAGGAATTTCGTGGTAACGTTCGCAGCGGGCCGAAATGTATTAATTTCTGGGCATTCAATTATCTCGGGAGCGGATCGACCAAATAAGTTGAAATTTCGTACGATAACTTCTACATATGGGCCATTAATGCTATTAAATTTTGGAAAACATAGGCAAACGAGATGGGAGATAACGAATCGTCGATATCGTATCTCCGGCGACGATATGAAAATTGTATTCGTATACCATTTTTTAGCATGCCTATGCAATACGACATTGGTCGAAAAATTAAACAATTCATCTCACCCCGGAAAATTCCAATTTTTATTTATTTTCATAGCTTTTCATTGGTCGAAACTCTCTTTGTTGTAGTCTGATTTAACGATTTTATCGAAGATTCTATTAAATCGTTATTCGACATTCAATTTTCTCGCGTACGAATTATAATAAATAATGACAGTTTTAGACTATGTAGTTATTAATTGTCAAAACATCAGTAGTATTCAAAAAATGTTCGCGAATTCCTCATTCGTCAGCAACGGAGAACAACGTTGCAAGCGTAAGAATAAAAAAGGGCAGTTTAAATTTGCATCCGTGCATCATTTTTCTAACGCTTCGTTCCACCTGCGACAGCGCGCGTGATTCGTTTTCGCGCGGAATTATTTTCCCAGAAGAACGCGGAAGATCGTACCGTCTAGTGTCAGCCATGACAGATAAGAAATTATTTACTGCAGATTGCATCGCGGCGATATCGTTTATTTTCGTCATTCCTCGTGCATCGTTTCTGATAGACAGCGTTTCAGTGTAGACGCGAAGCTGATTGTACCATTTCGAGACGAGGACGGGCGATTTTCAATGCAAAGTAATTCGACGCTAGATGAACCTAACGGTATTTGTTGGCTGCATAAAGATGGTAAAGAATAACTGTGGGAATTAAATAAATATCCCCCCGGTGTGATTCACGCGGCTTGGATCGCGAGCAGTGGGCGCATTTCTGAGTACACTCGCGAGGATACGGACGAGAATAACTTTTTCTATAGAATGTGGTGAAAATGTGGTTTAACGTTTTATTCGTAGTAATCTCATTCAGAGTATTGCAAATTAAATACAGTAAATGGTCCAACTTAATTTCACATAATGTGATCGATAGTCTAGGCTTTATTTGTCTATACAAATACGAGATAAACGATCGCAAATAAAAATCAGTGATTCTTCATACATGACATTCAGAGAAAAAGAATCATATGGGAACATTTGTCATTCGTTATTTTTCTACTCCGATAATTTTTCGGATAAAACGTCTTCGTGTCATAGAGTTGTTCGATCTTCCAAAGTATCTCAGCACCGATAGTGGTTGTTGAATTACAATTAGAGACAAACGAGTTCAAGATTGCGAGTATTGGATCGCAAGACCAAAGTCTTAGATATCGACACCTGCGAGTCGAGAGTTGTATTGGATCTTGCGAATCCACGATTATCTATATTACGTCTCATGATTCCGAAGTCGCACATATTGAGTCCGGAATCGTACGTATGTACCATGTTTCGTAAGAGGATTTCTGGATCATTTCTATTGTATTCGGGTTAATCAACACCGTGTACCAGTAGTCCGTGATTGTCTATATCATGTTCTATGAATTCCTGATCGCGAGTATCGGATCACTCGAGAACAAGGTTTTCTGAGAACTACAACACAAACAGCACTGATTGTACAAGGTGTTTCATAACGTGTGATGGAACTGTGAACAGGGTAGATTCAAATGAACACGTGCTCTGTTTGACATTGTTCCCAAGCGACAGCCATTTTTGTACTTATTTTTTATCCAAATCTTTGGATGTCTTGTCATAGAATTTTCTAATTTTCCAAATATTCCAAGTATTTGATCGAATTCATTGGCAGTCTTTTCGTATACGTTCTCGAAGTATTTCGGCACCGGTAGTGGGTGTTGAATAAACAAATGTTTTTAAATGGCTCCAAAAATAAAAATTCAGTGGATTTAGATCTGACGAACGAGCACACGAGGCTATTAGTCCTGCACGATCTATCCATCTGTTAGAAAATCGTTAAGAACTGTCTTGTTGCTCGATAAATTTGTTAATATTACTAAAGATTGACTGAAAACAACGGAAATATAACTGGTCGAATTCTACGATTTTGCTTCGAAGATCGACTCTCTTTTTCTATTTCTAATAAGATGGATATCAATGATTTTTAATAAAAAGATGGAAGTCAAGTTGCAATTTTGAGAAAATAGTATTTTTCATAAGTGTGGCACCTCTGATCTAATTGAATCTGAAGCTATTGTTCCTTGTCACTAACTTGATTGTTTTTTTTCTGTTTCAGGTTAGCCACAAGAATTTAACATAGACGAATCCACAGCTAATTTTTAAAGAAATTTCACGACACAGGTATTTAACTACTCATTGTTGACTGAGAAATATTCGTTTAGCTAATTTCGAAACGTATTTGAGACAGAATCGATAATAGTTTTATTTCTCAATTTTGAAACTAAGATTCAAAATTTTGTATCAAATTTTGATCTTGTGGTATTTGTGAAAACTGTGCAAAGTATTTAAAAAAAAACGAAATAATTTTCTCAGTTTATCGGTGTCAAAATGGTTCTATGATTCACCACAATCGAAATTTTTATTTTTAATATAACTTCTGTTAAATGAATGTATCATTTTGCTCGTTTCTGTGGAAATTGAAACAGATGTGGGTATCCGTGGCTCGGGGATATAGAAAGTACAAGTTGACCCTTCGATCAAAATTAGTTTGACGTAACTGCGTTAGATGTTATCGTAAACATTACTGCATTTACTATGCGAGGAATTCGAACAGTAGTGCTTCTCTAGAGTGCGTGTAGGAGATGGAGGAAACTAACCTAAGATCCGAGAAGTCGATAGCGATGGCCGAGAGTGGTTCAAGTTATTGATCATCGTGGCAGGAGATGTACCCTTGGCTTGCAGGTGCACCAACGCGGCGCACTATCGAGAGACGCAGTTACTACCCCTGCAGGACCTTCGTCGCTCCTAACGAAAGTCGTTTTCCGATTTATTCTATAACAGTGTCCCTCAAACTAATCTATAAACGTGTTGGCGAGAACCTGCAAGCTCTCAAAATATAAAAAGAAAGTGAAATAAATCAAGAAACAATTAAATTTATTTTTGTTTATCATTCGTGACTTCTGGTTGAAACTAATCAATTTTTTTATTTTTTTATATTATTCCGTACGAAAATTCATTTATTATTAAATGATGAGAAAAAATTTCTTTTATTTGAGAAACACTGCTCTATAATATCTACTACACTCACGTGGAATCTGAACTCGCGTTGAAATTAAAAGAAAAATATTTCGTCTCAATAATGCATTACTAATCGAGGAAAATAACCTCTGTTATGAGATTACAGCGTGAATAGTAGCACAGTGACGAATATTAAGATAAATGGCGCCAGAGATAGGATCAACTCGTTAATTAATACTTCTGTCACGAGCCGCAGGTTACAAGCTGTGATCGAATTTCGCGAAAAATGAAACGTTGCACGCGAAAACGTGCAGAAACGTTTTATTTTACATTTTTCATTCGTTTCCGGGGCTGGAAAAATCATTTTATTTCCCGTTCGTAACGTTTTATCGAAACCGTACGGGAGACACAAATTGGTCGACAGCATCGAAATGTTTCCGCAAGATCCGCCGACTCGCGCTTTGATTGGAACCTAAATATAAGTTCATTTCAATTTCCGAGTTTTCGTTGCATTTTATTTTTACCGCCGCTAGTATTCGGCCGCGAAAACCGCTCTATCTATTTACATACAGCCACGAATAGCGCGCGGCAACGTTTGCAAAATGAAAAATGCAACAGCCCGGCAGGATGTGACGACAAAGTCTGGGCGCACCTGTACGACAACTCCTGCGCGTGCGTATGCGTATAAGAATGCACCTATTGTTAACAGATAGATCTTTGAACTTTGACAGCTACCAAAGTATCACCCTAGCAACTGGTCTAAACTTAAATCGAATAATTATCGTCAAATACATTGTCTCTGGAAACGCTCCAGTTAACGTTCGCTCGATACTCGAAGCTTACCTATCCAGGGACAAATTATTTCGTTCGAAATAATTAAAAATTCCAACGACGATTTAATTATCCTGCGGAGATGTTGCTAAGCTGGATAATTTAATTACGAATACTTAAGTAAATTAGAATACCTTTAATGGATTTTAATCTACGAGGAAAATCTTTTTAAATAAAAAATGAAATAAATACTTCGGTGAACACATTTATGAAAATATTGACTCGGATGGGTAATTATTATCACGCGGAGCGACGTATTGGCCTGTGTTGAAAATCAATATTCAGAGCAAAGCTCCGGGCAAAAGTTAGTTTACGAACGAATATAAAATATCTATTCTTTGTTCGTGAATTAAATTTCCCCGACTCTGACGCACGCCATCGTCCCTTGTTATTTCGTTTTCAATTTCTTTTGTTGCACACCGTTATCATATTTCGCATAATATTTCACGAATCTCGTTTCGTTCGTGTGACAACGATTCCAAACAATTTCTCTCTGTGTTTGTATCCTTCTCGTGGTCTTAGACCATTCGTAAATCTCTCGGTCGGTTCCACGTCACGTTGTGCAATAATAATATTCCATTGCCAATTATACGTAACTCTCTGACGCATGTTGAGCACTAGCGTCGGCCCGCCACGATCCACCATGGACGTGTATTGCGTTTGGACATTCCTAGACAAGTTCTATTACACGTTTGACGTGGCTGACCGGAGGAATAATTCCCGAAGCGCGGTTCGTGGTTGGATCTTCTTGCGTGAGATCTTTCGCGCGAGGATGGTGACTTTTGGTACGTCGAGGACCACGAATCGAGCGCTAGGTGACTCTCGTTTAACAGAAAAGTGTTTGAACGTCGTTGGATTAAAATTTCCTCGCCGAGCAGGAAGCCAAATACGAGAAAAATTAATTAAAAGATTCTTGGTTCCGGTTCTCTCGGTAGTTGATGAAAGCGGAAAGGAAAACTGGGTCCTCGGAGCATAGAACAGTGGAATATTAATATTTAAAGCGACGACGTAGTCTGTTGTATTTTGGTCCCCTTCGAGTCGAACCTTTGATCCTACGAAATCGTTTGACAATAGAAGAAATTTAACAGGAAAGGAATTTCATAATTATTATTATTTGCAATAAAATCAAGCATTCCTTTCTAGATTTAGGAAATATTTTAGCGACAATAAGTCGAGGTCACAGCAAAGATAATTAGAGGATTTATTCAAACGAGAGGAGGAATGTTTTCGTATAAATTAAGTATTTAATAAAACTCCTACCATATTCAATCCACACTCTTTGTGTAGATTTATATCGTGATTAATTTCATTCATAAAAGTCTGTCGTTCGTTTTGTGTGCATCGAAGTCTCGTGTGAAACCAAAAATTAAATATCAATAATGATAATATTATCGGTATATGTAGACGCAGGGTATTATTAGTTTCTATTTTCTTTTTGTTTAAAACGATAAATAACCGGCTTATACGTTACCTATTAACTTGGAGAAGTTCGATTTGCCCTTTACTCTCTTCGCATGAGCGATCGAGGATGCACAAACATTCTCTCGGTGCACGGAAAATGGATGCATGTGTTTAATGGGTGCATACGTACATTTAATGGAAACCGAGGATTTAATAGAATAATTCTTGCCTGAGCGTAACTTTAATTAGAATAGTTAATGTATGGCTCGTCGGATTACTGAAATTAATTAAAAGGGAGACGTGAGTGTTTGTCAGAGTCGCTTAATGTCGCGCGAGTCATTAGAAATTTTGTATCGTAATTAAGTATTCGACGCGCTTGTCATTACCGAGCATCGTTTCGTCAGCACTGCAAAGAAAATCAAGCATAATTACTTCGTATATTCATACTTTGTTGTTGGTAATTCGACAAATGGCCTGTGCTCGTTAATATAAGAAAATTTAAACAAATCTATTATTCTATTCGATCCTAAGAAACTCGAACTTTGAATCCATATAAAGATTCTTCTTTTTCTTACATTCATATTTCAATTTAATTAATGTTATTATAGCTATTTACGTTGTTACTTAAAGTGTGTAGTATTTTTCTAATAAAACCTATATTTTCCTTTCAAAAGCTACGTAGCGGACGAGCAAGAACAGTTTCTTACAATTTACGTAATAAGAACATTTGCACCAGTAAATAATTTGATTTTTACAAGCTGTTTTATCCATCATGTATAAAGATGATCGTAAACAGCGTCTCGTCGGCAATAAGAGCGATAATTATATATATTCGAAAGTGCTTCCTCCGCTAAACACTCTAACAGTCGTTTCAGTTCGCTCGCGTAGAAACTGAAACTTCGTTTTCACGTTAGCAGGGATAATTTGATACTCCGTTTCTTTAGCAACACTTGTTTCCGCTTGGGAAATTACGAGTGGAACTTCCCGATTTCCAGCAGCATGCATGAACAGTTCGGAAGGTGTCGAACGTGAAATGTTGCGTTGCGTCGAGATTCAGTTAATAATTAGTTTGTTCTCGGGGAGACGTACAACTACGGGAGAAGTTGTATTTAACGGCTTCGACGGTCGTTATTTTCGTTCTCGAAATGCAAATTACATGCACGATTTTTACAACGTTACGCGCGCTGCATATTTCAGCCTCGAGTAGTAATTTGTAACGTTTCGTGTTTAATTTCACCCGTTTATTAACGCGACGAGCGTGTTTACAATTTGTCTTTTGCAAAATGATTTCCAATTTCGCTTTAACGTGGAAGCAATTGCGAACTACGTATCGTCACATTGTCCAATGTTTAATGGCATTCGCGTAATGAAATATGCTCTCTATAGCTGGTATAATAAGCTACTGTTCCCGTAAAATGAAACGGCAACGCGCAGTAAATATTGTATTCTAGATTTCAATAGAACCCAAACGATCCGGGGAAAATGTAATGAAACGTATAGGATCATTTTTGAAACAGTTATTATTAAAGTTTCGAATAATTCCTTTTTGTTTCTACAAAGATAGTTTTCTAGAAAATTATTTGTTCAAACGTAGTAGTTTTTTCCATTGGTGGAAACTGGTTATAAAGCTCGTTCTTATTGTCATTTTTAATAATATTTGTACTACGTCGAGCGATTGATATCGAGTGCTCTTCATCGGAATCAGAGCTCGTCATGGAGTCATTTGATCTGGAACTAATGTCTCTTATTTTAATAGCTTTTTGCTTCTTCCAACACAACGGTTGTAATTCCATATTTTAGAACTGGAATTTTATGAAAGGAACAAGAAAAAACAAAATATTCGATATTTCATCATTACAAATACATTCATATTTATTGTGCAATTTATAATAGTTTTCAGATAATCCTTTGACTTAAAAAACGAGACTAATAGCTATATTAAACAGACTGATGGAAATATTATATCTTTAAAGTCATAATATAATACACGGCGGTAAAAAAACGAAATAAGAGCCAAAAAATATAGATACATGGACACGTAGCTTTAAAGTAACACAGCGTTATACTCGAGTGTTCTGTTACCTGTGTATTAAGAGCATTACTATAGACACCAACGACTATGCTCACTGTTGGTCTTGGAGCATCGAAAGTACTGGGAAATACTCAACCCTCTCAACCTCTTCAGATAGCCCCCGTGGTACCATTTAAGCTCTGGCGAGGCCTTCGTGACACCATCAGCATCACTTCCAAGTCGAGTTCACTCGTGATTCTTGGAACTGGTAAACGAGTCTCGGTTACGCGAAGACATCGCTATTGACTACCAAGACAATAGTCTCCAGTTTCTTCGCGAACGTAAAAAGAAACAAAACAATGGATATTCCAATGCAGAAATTGAAAGAACCAAGGAACTAGGTCGCAAGATAGTCTTTCAACAGTATACTTAGGGTGAATTTCTGAGCGACAGAGATCGATAGATCCAACTGAAAGAGACAACTTTTGCCTGAAAACTGTTCTTCCCTCTCTCACAGCGAGTTACAAAATAAAAAAAAAAAAAAAAAAAAATAGTCGAATATTCCAGGGGACAATTTCAACCCCTCAAAGTAAATTTTTGATGAAAAGAAGAAGAAGAAGTATATCGTAAAAGTTTTGTAATTTTCTGTATTGTTGAGGGTGTCTTCCCTCGTGAGTCCAACGAGTTCTTTTTAAAATTGTCGAACCAAATTAACGAGAGCAAGGCGCCCCGTGCATTTAATTTTCTCTTCTATGGATTCAAGTTCTTTCGTAGCTTCGGTCCCGTCGACGTTTACGTCTTTCGACGAACGTTTAATTTTCTACGATGCTTCGAGACGTTTCGCGGGCACAATGTATCGTGGAAGCGCGACTCGCGAGTGTCGATGCAAATACGCGCTATTGAAATCGTTCAGCGACGAATGTAAAAACGTTACTTAAAGCGCGACACGAAGCATTACCGGGACGCAATAAGTTTCATTGAACGGGGAGAACCTCGGGCGGAGCGTTTCCGCGATACAAAGCTGAATGAAAAAGCAGGGACCTGTGTTCGACGGCGCAGCTTATCGCTCGCGGATGAAAACAAATCGTAATTGTCATCTTTTTCGTCGTGCTGACTGCGCCCTTTATTCAACGGGGCATCGATTATTAAGGGAAAGAAGCGGACAGGAAACCGCCAAGAGATGGATGAAGCGTCCAGGGAAGAACCGTGATCGATAAATACCCTGCTGCCGTCTGTAAAACGTGCCTCCTGACCTCGATCAATACTGCAGTCAACGTAATGCGAATTTAAAAACAATTCCACCGGGAGGAAAAAACTAGAGATCGAACGTCTACAATTGAACCGAACGAGGCGAGGTTTTGTTCCTTCTTGAAAGCGCTTCCTTCGTTCCGGAAGATCGTGATCATTTCCACTGCGAGAATTCAAATATTTCCTGGGGAAACCGAGAAGGAAGCGTCGATTCGTCGGCTCGAAATACCATTATTTAACGAAATGATTATTTATTTACTCGTTCGTGTGGACAGTGACCGTTTTATTAGGCTGGTGGTTAGGTTTCGACAGTTTATTGGGTTGGTCTTAACCCTTTTAGTGCCAACGACGATATATCTTTGCGTATGCGATGGCGCCTTATTCTTCGCATTAGGAGAAAGCTCTGTTTCAAAAAAAATTTATAAAACATTATGAAGGGTCTACTTTTATTGCAAAAGCATTTAAAAAATTATTTTTTGGGTTTAACCCTTTGCCCCAGAAGCCTTTTTCATATTATACAGGGTGTTCGGCCAACCCTGAGAAAAATTTTAATAGGAGATTCTAGAGGCCAAAATAAGACGAAAATTAAGAATATCAGTTTCTTGACTGAGGCCTCGTTAAAAAGTTATTAACAATTAAATTGAAAAATTTCAAATCGTTCTGAAAAAATTATTTTCGGTTGCGGGGGTCAATTACAATAATTTTTGGTGAATACACATACCTCCGAAATCCTATCCGCTTTCGAGAAAAAAATTCGAGTAGGTACTGAAATTTTTAGACGAAATTAAGATATTTAAAATCACACTAAAAAAATTATATTTAGTTACAGGGGTCAATTACAATCATTTTTGATCATTACACATACCTCCGAAATCCTACGCATTTTCGAGAAAAAAATTCCTTACCGAAAATCTAATTGAAGAAAAAAAAATTTCAAATCGTTCTGAAAAAATTATTTTCGGTTGCGGGGGTCAATTACAATCATTTTTGGTGAATACACATACCCCTGAATTCCTACCCACTTTCTAGAAAAAAATTCGAGAAGGTGTGAAGTTTTTCAACGGGAAAAAAAAATTTCAAATTGTTCTGGAAAAATTATTTTCGATTGTGGGAGTCAATCACAATCATTTTTGGTGAATAGACATACCCTCGAAATCCTGCGCATTTTCGAGAAAAAAATTCAGTACTCCACTTTAAACGTTAATAATTTTTTAACAAAGCCTCATCATATTTTGAATTGATTATTTATTAAAAAATCATTGAATATCAAATACTTATACTTTATGCTACGTGACCTACATAAAACTGTGATCAAACAATGATTATTCTTATGTGTAAATATTGTTTGTAGAAGAGAAACTTGTTTCTATGTTTTTTTATCATACTTTATAATTATGTTATTTATATGATTTGCAATAAATATTGAAATGCAATTGCCATTACTTTATTCTTTCTTTATTTCGTAATATGCTGCTTTTTGAATTTTCTAAATATCATTCTTAGTTTGGTTTTTATGAGCTTTTTCTCTAACCATAACAAACTCGTGAAATTGGCTCGGTATTCTTCGCATAGCCACCCGTTTTTCGCTCGGCACTAAAAGGGTTAAATATATACATTTTGCGGTATAATTCGAGCAGTACAATCTTGAGTGAATTTAAATAAAGTATTTGATCAGGAAAAAGTATATTTACAGAATACTTTTTAACCATTAACTTTCAAGAAACTTCAGCCTTAAACAGTTATTTAAAAATTCCACGTTATTATAATAGTTGCAAAAGTTATAGAAGTTAAGTCACAACCAAAACGTTAGTGTTCCAAGTCGAGTCGTTGTTAATCGAGATTTTAATCGCGGCCAGAGATTAAATTTCGTCTCGCACGGAGTTGAAACGTTTCGTTTCGAAAATGCTTGGTTCTTCTTTGTTATTAGATTTACGTAGTTACGGAGTCGTTGGGGCGGCTGTATTTGCCTCGTCTATCCACGTCCCTCTAACCGACTGACGCCGACGGCCTTTGATTTTTAAGAAACGCGGTGCTCGGCGAAGAGATAAGGAATTTTCCGTCGTTACATCGTAAATTCGCGGCGCGCTTCAGCCTCCGTAATATCGTTTCGTTCGAGTCACGAGGAACGTTCCGTGAGTGCTGGTTATGGTTCCGAATCGAATTCGTAGGAGAAATTTCCTCCTTGGGAATTCGCTGACCGGTTCGGTCCATTTTTGCGGAAACAACGCGTCGGCTGATAAATTCCATCGGACGTTTCAGCGGCACGACAACTCGTATCGCGTTTTATGCGAACAATGTTCATGTATTTTACCATCTGTCGGACCAGTTGTACTTTCCATTAGCGTAAAAGCTTTCGTTTTTGCCGCTGAAAACGGTACGTGCTCGCGAATCAGCAACAATCGAGTTTCGTAAAGCTCGAAACGCAATAGGACCACAATTATTCGAATTTAATTGGTAACTGGATAATCGAGTTTTTCTTTCAATCTCTTGTTACGCTATCGACATAAATTCCATTGTTTCTTTGCTCTGTTCAGTATTGGCGATACAATTGTTTCGTTTAAGCAATACAAACTGTATTTGTCATTATCTCACATCAGACGTTCTTAACAGGTTTCACACTTTCCACGTGCAAATCGAGAAATTTTCATCGCAGTTCGAAATGTCAAATTTTTGTCTTTTTATGTCGCGAACTGGCGATTTTCCAATAACGTAATTGAAGGCTATTTCGGTTACGGTTGCACCGGATTTTGTATCCCACGCTTTGACTTTTCAGCGAAAACGGTATGTTTATGTTTCGTTGACATGTTTGTGTACAGTGTAACGACGAATTTGGAACCATGAATCGACATAGTGTTACCTAGAATATTTGTTTTCCCATGTCACGTGACATTGTTTAGATAGTCGAGGTTCCACTGCAATTACATGCCTAGATAGATTGATATCTCGCAACAATAACTGTCAAATAAAAGTAATTTCTAATATTCTTTTTCAATAGCGATTCATCCAATTTTCATTACGTCTGAGAATAGTTGGAGAATTTTCATTTGAAAATTCCATTTTATATCAATCTGCACGTTCCATTCATCTTACAAAGAACAGTACGTTTTAGTTCGCCAAGTGAAGAAGCTTTACGAATAAAATTTTCTGTGGACATCCTCTGTAACAAGGTCCTCACGTTATGTCTTGAATGTTGGAAAATCTTGTTTCCTTTAGATATAACTTCAGGTTAAGGGGTGAAAAATGATCTGGCGGAGACAAATCGGGTGAATAAGGCGGATGATTTAACACTGCGATCTTTTCATAGCTAACGTAACGACCATACTCCAGAGAATACCTAAAGATTGTTCTAAAAATATTCGTGTCTCCTGTACGAGCGATGTCAAAATAGCATTACAAGACAATGAAGCCATTTTCTCAAATCACTAATGTACTTCCCATTTTTTGGACCATTAATGACATTCAATAAACTGTGTGTATCTGATAGATATATTGTAATATTATACGTCATTTTGTATTTTATCAATTCTATATTTTATATTAAGAAAAAAAGAAATCTAACCCAGATAGATAGTTTTCACAGTATTCTAAATCATTTGCAAGGGTGAATATTAAATTATTGAATGTCTGTTTTTATTCTCAACTCTATGGCTAAACTATGAATGTCTTAAATAACAATGTTGACTATACTCCAAACTCACGAGAGCTACTGTCCAGTGTTTAGAATTTATAGAATTGCACATTCATGGTTCCAGCATTAAAATATGATTTTTTGTTTGCATCTTTATCGAAAGATAAAATTAAACGAACGGAAGTAAATTCTCGGTACGTTAAGGCAGCATATTTCATATTATTATACCGAGCATTGAGGCAAGAACGCCTAATTAAGAATAATAAAATTTTATGTTATTAGTTGTTACGAAAATATATTTTATGGTGATTATATCGACCACGTGGCACGGAGAAACGCGCGGAAGTAGTAATTTTCGTCGTGTTGTCGCAGCAACAATGACTTTGAGTAAATTCGAACGATGTTATTGGTCTGATACTGATCGCGAGCCTAATGTTGTCGGAGTTTTAAAGTACTGGAAACGTTTTTGCGTCTCGGTTGGCACAGTCTTCATCGGGAAGTCGAGGCGCGTAGGTTCGTACGTAGCCGCGGAAACACAAAGCTCATTTCCAAGTTCAGGAGCCAACCGAAGAACGCGAGAGTTATGCTAGATACGTACGTATTAGGCGCGACGTTGGAATGTAATTAAGAGAGTAGGCGTATCATGTGTGCGCCATTGTGTGTCAATTACATTTTGAGCAGCTATTCGTACGACTTCCGGCTGGCTTAATTGTCTTGTTCGTTTGGCGATCGTCTGTATTTAGGTTACGTCCACGACGCTTCATTCGCTATGAAGGTCAGTAATACCCTTCAGAAATATTTTCATCCGAACGTTGGGTCAAGATCGATCGTCAAACCGTTATTGCAGTACGAGACTCGATAGACTCGAAATAATTATTCTATTAAACATTATTAATCCCCCAGGCGACCTACTAATTTGAAAAATCCCCTCTGTTTTATAAATTATATAGTCTTTTTTACGGTTCGCATAGTTTTCGCGTCCCGTTGCATGCATTTCTCCGTTGGACCTCGTGCGTACGTTTAATACGATTAATCATAACCTGTTGATTGTTGAAGTACAGAATTTTGGCCTCTTGCCGAGTGCTATAACCTTTCCGCAATCTTATTTTTCTCAACGCATTCTGCAAGCTGTGCTCAATCTTGCCTCTATTTCCAATAGTTCGTGACAAAATTATAACACTAACAGTATTTTCAAACTAATTTTTTCCAACAATTTTACAGTTAAAAATAGGTTATAAAATATACAATGAAAAAGGCTATATCTCAATTATGACGTAATAATTAATATTTCAAAATATTTAGTGTCGTATCATGTCGTCGGAGAAAGATTATTTACAATTTCTTTTTTAATTTTTTAAAACAACATTCTGTATGGACGACGTGCACACACAAAATTACATTTTCTTGTTTTAATTTTACTGAAATTATTATGGGACGCGAGACGAGACTGACGAAAAACTGGGTTACGCCTTTGTCTAATTTCTATCTCGTCCCGGTGAAATTTACCATTTATTTATTTTTATATCTCGCGACAGAAATAAAATTCAGTTTAGCCGTGGCTCTTGGTTTTCACGCGCCAAGGAAATGAAGCGTTGGTTTTCCATTATAAATATTTGCGATAGTGCGATATCAGTACAATGGGCGAGCCACGAAGATTTGTGGGAAAATTGTCAGCTGTTTCGAAGCTGAAAAGACCCAGTTTTTAAATTAAATTTACAATATTCTTGAATTTTGTTTAAATTTTCTTCCAATACTTGGAAGTTGCTTTTAGAGACTTTGGACGAAAGCGAAGTACCATTATTTTCCAAGATTTATAAAAATAGATTGAAACTAACTATCAAGTGACCGAGTCCCAAATTATATAACAATCTTCAAATACTTTTATTTATAATTGACTCGCTACCAGGTCGTCAATAGTAATACTCGAATCACCTGGGTTTTAATACTTATTTAGGTACTCATGCAATCCTTTCATTTGGTTATTAGACACCTGGCTTTTAAAATGGTAAAATCTGACGAATGTATTTCGGTGATTCTTTTACCATAATTATTTTAATTTAGATCTTAATGATAATTAACAGATGTAACCTACTGCCAAACTTGGCTACAACGAGATCTAGGCAGTAATTAGTCATAATGAGAGGCCATAATGATTTTAACGTAATTTCAATTTCATGAGTACTTTATGTACTATAATTATAACTCGAAGATTCGACAAAAAATTAGGTTGTTTTTATTTGAAGAATGTAAAAATATAATTTTTCACAGGGGTTTCTATTTAAAATTTTTACGTTAACCAATTAGTGGAATTCTTTATACAAATAAAGGTTCAGACTGTATAATAATCTAGTTTAAATATTTTCACAAACTTTCCAGAATAATATACACACTTTATAAATTAAATTATAACTTGTGCATAAGTAAATGATCAAGTCTGTATATATGAGGAAATATGAAGTTGCGTTATTATACTGAGAAATAAATTTCCGTTTCCTGAGATATTCCTCTTCTTCCCGTGAATTCTTCAATTAGTAAACGCTCCAATAAGTAAAATATTATTATAGCTAGACAATAATAACGATCGACTACCAATAAAAATATATTTGCTCGTAAATCTTATTAATGCTCGTACCTAATTGGAATGTTATATTTATCAAAATTAATATTTCAATTCATACCCTATCACCATTATTTATCAACGGTTCTATCGAATAACTTCTTTCAGAACTCAATTATAATACGGATTACAGGGGATTAATATTGCGACTGTGCAAGAGTTTTACCAATGATAAGCTTGTTCTGTTTCATTAGGTAAATTAATACGTAATGAAAATAATTCGAAGATTTGTTGCCGCGTAAGAGGCAGAGAATTGTAATGTTTTTTTTTTATGGATTAAACGGTTTCGAATTTCTTTATTGTTAGACGTATTTTGCGTTTCATAGTGGAATACATTATGCAAAGCGACACGTGGACCAGAACTCGTAAAAATCTGTCCTTGCTGCCGCTGGAAAATTTAACGACCGACGCAGAGAAATTGCATCGCGCTGGTAATCGCGAATCGACGCGATGAACGCGCGTCACGATGGTTTTTAGAAAATTAGAGAAGCGACGGCCGGTCGGTTTGGTGCTAAATTAGGTCAATCGTTCGTTTCAAACACGCTCGTGCCCAAAATGTATCAACCGGAAATATGAAACGTGTACTGTGGTTTCTGCGTCGCGCGGAAACACGAGAAATATCGTCGTACTGAAATATTTTCAGCAATCATGTGGTCCTAGTTTACAAAATCATTAATCTAATAACGTTATTGCATTTTCGTTATTTTCCTCTTATCGGTATTGTTCTTTTACGCTATCAATTATTGGGAAACGAAGCGAATTATTGTCGTAATAAAAAAAAAATAAATGAAACCTTTTGGTTCAATTTTTTAATATAAAAAGTAGCTTCGTAATCTTTGATTTGATACAGTTTTCATTCATTCGTAGCGAATTCGTAAGAATTACGAGCAATGTTCTTGTTTCAGCAGATGAAATCACACATTCTGCGAGTTGAAATTTAGACTCGATTATTTTTATCTCGGAGTAGCAAGATGTACGATGTTGTTTACAACGGTGACAGACTATTCGAGCCGACTCGAGATTGAATGCATCGCCGTGCACTCGGTGTAGGTATGCACCGTGTAAAATTGCAGCGAAGAACGTTCCGCGCTGATAACAATGACAATGATATATAATTTCTCACCTGTTATTCATACTATTACGTAAAAAAAACTTTTTCCCATGCTAATAAGTCTAACCACTACAAAATATTCGATTCAATTTAACACTTTGACTGCCACGTCCCCCATATATGGGTGACAGAATTTTTAACAGTGGAACTAAAACAATTAATTCTCAAGTTGAAATGTTAAAGAAAATAAATTTTAATAGGCTTCATAAATTTTACTGTGAGTTATGAAAATAAGTACTACGATAAGTTTTAAGTTATGTAGTTTACAATTGTCTAAAATAAAAGTTTTGATTTCGTAAACAATTTTATCGTTCTAAATTGGCAGTCAACGTGTTAATTGTTCCTTGTTATTGAAAACTTGCAATTATTAATTAATTCTATCGAAACACGTATTTTATGTCAGAAATTTTTTAACCCTCGACCATGCTTTAAAAAGTATGTCACCAATATGAGACTTGGCGATAAAACAGTAGAAAATAATTATTACTAATAGAATTTGTCACATAATGGGACATCAAAGACACATTTTTAAAAATAAATAAAGATTCGATATTCGTTAGTTTTACCTTTTCCTCGTTTCTCCAAAAATTATGTTTGGAAACGAACGGAACTTTCGAGATTAATTTACCTACGGTGGGAGGCAATGTGAGCATTCGTTCGCTTTTATTAATATTATAAAGGCTATTTGGATGAATATCGCGGAAGCATATTTACATTCTCTGTACGATTCGTTTCATTTGTCAGATTTTTGAAGTCACGAAGAACAAAGGGAAACGTATGAAGTATTAATACACACAAGCTTCATATTATAAGTGTATAAGTTATTTATTAAAGTCAAAGTTATTTGCCTGCGTTTTATCTCGATTTTATCAGATTTTCCTTAAATTTCTAGTAGAATATATTTTTTCATTTTATGTGAATCTGTTGAACACGTATTTGAGATTAATCTTGGAAAATTCCAAAATGGCAGGGCTGAAAAAATTATATGCAATAATGATAAACTTGAAATTAATACTCGAATAAATGCATCCATGTTCTACATTTTCGTTTACGAAATAAAAGTTCGCGAAGAATGATCGTTTCGAGGAAATAGAATGAAATTTCCTCTATTCTATGGAAGGAAACGTACGAATTGTGTACATACGTCTCCTGCTGTGCATTTTCAATGCTACAATTTTCACACAGTATTGTGTACTTATATTCGTGTCCACTAGGATGTACAATCTTGAAAATTTACAAGGTTAGCGACGAAATCGAAATCAGATTTCCGATGTCGATTTACCACCTACCAGAAAAGCTCATCTCGAAAACCAAAGAGTTCTTATATTTTCTATATGTGGTAGTTTCTTTTAAATTCACTGTAATTCACGTGGCAATATTCACGAAGCAATTCACCCGCAAATGGAAATTACTTTTCGCGAACGATGCACCCGACAACAGGGAAAGCACGTTCGAAGAAGAAGCGGAAACGTCGAACGACGAAAGTTAGGATTGCCGTGAAATTCCTAAAGCGTCCTTGAGCACCGGTTTCCTATCAAGGCGAGCGGATACATATCGAAAGCAATCGTAATTGTCATTGAGGCGAAACGTTGTTTCCAATCCCTATAAAGTCCGAGCGAATGCACCATGATTCATTTATGAGAATCGTATGAATAAGCGATTGTACGCGAAATCGGTCGCTTATTTACCCAAAGTGGTAACCAGGAATGCGAAAGAATCGCGAACCGCGAAGAAAATGGTATGGGATTGTATCGGTAACGTGAGTCGAGCACAAATAAGTTGCATCGAGAGATTTGTAAAAATTCAGATACATACAATCTCTATGCAAAGTTTAAACTCTTTTACTTCAGCAAACGTCGCGTGGAAATCAATAGAATCGAAATTTTTCGAAACATTTTCAGCGTACGAGGACAATTTCGTTGGAACCTTGGTATATTCAAATTTCTCAGTTTTCCCCAAGGTTGTTTAAATCGTGAACATTTTTTATTAAATCTTCCAATTATACATTTTCGTTTCTTCGAAAGTTGCTTCCTACGGAAGATATACTTTAAAAAATTCGTTCGAGACGCAACGGGAATATCGTACGACTAACAAGTGCAGATTCTATCGGGTTGCAAAGCTCTTTTTGTTACATTTCTCGATGCTTACGAAACGCCTATAACTTCTTTAACGCGCCTCGAGGGTATCTGGATCTCTGTGACCGGAAATAGAGATACGAAGGCAGGATTCTGGGAATCCGTGGAATCCTTGCTGCGATCATTCACTTATGCGAATTCCAGGTACGCACACGTGTAGCCAGACAGTGCACACACGGCATAGAAGATGCACGGCTCTTCCCCCGGCGAATAGAAAGCCGCCCTTCGAGAGCCCGCGGGACTAGTTATCGAGCTCGGGATCGAATTTGAATAAGTATTCGCTGGAATGCCGGCGGTGGAAGTAGTCTCACGTGAAAGGCTACGGATTTTTCAGGTTACGACGTCTGACGTTCACCTTGCAGACATCAACGTTCATACGCGCAATCCAACTCTCTTGTCGCGTGTTGCTCGTCTCGATTTTACACGTGCATGGTAAACATACTCTTAACTAGCCAAGAAATCGTTTCACATCTTTGCAAGAACGCGTACACGATCATTCGATATCATTATTATGGACTCTTCTTCCTTTCTTACGGAATTCCTTGTATACGATCATGACACAAGAGTTTTAAGGACGACGATCGAACGTCAGATTTTTAATTGGTGGGTAATATCTCAAAACTAGTGTTTCAGCGCCATAACGCTGAGGAATTCAAATATTACGAACATAGTCTACCCCTTGGTACTCTAGCTATTTTGGACTCCGGAATAATTAGCTTTCTCATCGTTATCTTACGGGGCTCTAGTTGGCGTAAGGAAGTTCTCTCTTATGTCATTCTTACTACCCCCTCAGGGGCGAAAGTCTTAACATCGCAAAACCAGAACTGTCTGTATTAGTCTCGAGTAGTTTGCCTCGAATTCTACGAGACCAAGTTCATCTTCGTCGATTTTTACGAATAAAAATTTGTGCGTTATTTACATTATATCCTTGAGACCTTGTGCTATAAAAGACAGACTATAGACGTGTTGGGTGCATTTTCGGTTTAAGTATCTTTCATATCTCTCTTTGAAATGTTTATTATAGGTGTCGTTCCATATGAAATTGATCGAAATAGAACACCATAATCTACGATACATTTTTCACGTTTGCTTCATCGAACAAAATTCAATTCATTTGTTTTTACAAGTCTCCTTTTATTCTTTCACCCTTATTGTCATTGCTTTGGTCAACATATTTACTAAAAGTTCCCCAATGGAATCGATTGTAAATTTAGTGGTGTAATAATAAAAAAAAAAGAAATCTATTCGTGCACTTAGTCTTACAGTTGCACGCTTTTACATAATTTGTGTTCTATCGTTCCACTACTCATTCTTTCCACATTCATTCGTGTTCGTCACCCTCGCCTTCGCCAGTGTTCCAGCGAGGTCACTGGATAGTTGTCCAATGGACGCGATCTACGTAATCTCCTCGATAATGTTATCAGACGGTCTTTCACTGTCGGATTTTAGTGGTTGTTGGATCCTAATCCAATTAAGAGTTCGACCTACGGGACGTCCAAGATGTTTTCTAGATCGTCATTACTGACGTGATCTTTCTATTTCGATCTCCACTTACCTCCACATCTATTATATTAAATAAAATGAAAGTTAGTAGATAACTCGTTATTCTGTTTTAACACAAAGAAATTAAAATAAGTGTTCATCCTTTCTCTTATAGAAAATTACGGTAAATTGTCAAAAAATCAGTCCAGTTTTATTAAAAATTACGAATGGTTCATTCTGACTGCTTTGGTAAGTCTAGTGTTAAGTTATAGTCTGGGTTGCTTCCGTTATAACGAGGATATAAACCTTGGGGCATATTCCACCGGGTGTCCAGATACTCATGGACGTCGGTGTATGTCCAGGATCGTTAGAGTCGTTTGCGCTGTTTCAGCTGTCCGGGAACTTGGTCGAAACTTTGGCGAACTTAACTAGGCGATGGTTCGTCGTACGGTGATAAGAATGAGCAATTAAGACCGTGGAGCAAAAGGAAGCTCTTATCAGGGCCACGTATCCTCGTCGCTGTTCTCGATCCATAACATTTGTCACGGCTAGTAATATCCTTCGTGGGGGCGATATGCAAAACGTTAACCCACATTCGGTGACGTGTAAATATTTATCGGCGGAGGGCCCAGTTCGCGAAGCTAACGAACTGAAGTCCCGGGCAAATAAGCCGCATTGAATGGACAATTCGTGTCAGTCAGTCGCGTTCTTCGGCCGTTGTTGCCTCGTCAAACGGAACCTTATTTTAGTCGACGAGAGTCGAAGCTCGGTCGTGTAAGTTTACGCGCGTTTACGTCACACCGATCGCTCGAATTTTGCGCGAATGCGAATAAACTTAGCAGTGGGTGATGTTCGCGTTACGTTCGAAGCACCGAAGGATACGTTTGCGTCTGTAAATATTCCCGAAACATATTTCTTTGTCATCGGTGTTTTATCTTTCGCTGATAAGAGGCTCTTCGAAACTTTCGGTTCTTGGCGAGAATTATTGGATTGTGCTAGAATTTTTTGTCGTTTTCTTAACGATATTCAAACGATTTATTCACGAGTGCAAACTGTGACTTTCATTCTTTTTCTATATAATTGTTGTGCAACCCAATACGAGAATTTTTGAGGTTTCGTGGATTTATTGGTTCTTTGTTGGGCGTTTATGTTCCCTTTGAAGTCCCAACGCGGTAAAACGACGCGAAGTTTAACTCTAGCCTGTCTCTTTGTGTACCCCGAGCATAAACATTCGAAAATTATGGCAGGTTGGGGGCGACACAGAAGCGTGGTCTGCTATTCCGACGTTGATCGGGAAATATGAACTTTATAGCCTACGGGTGTCATAATATCTTGCGTTTATCGGTTCGTTCCACGCGTCTTTCTTCGTTTCAATTCGCTATTGATCGATCGATCACAGCAATATGCGAATTTTCAATCGTGTTTAACGATATTTTATATGGAAGCTGGGGGAGCAGAAAATTCGGACGGTGCGCTCGGCAACGAGGCAGGAAGCCTTTCGATTACCTGCTAAATTTATGGCGGCAGGTAATCTCGTCGAAACGATTCCTTCAGTGACAGTACGCGAACTTACACGTTTGATTTACAAGCTCGTAAAGTCCAGCGTTTAAGTTTCGTTACGATCGTTAAAGCGGGAAAAAGAAAATCCGTCTTGTAATCGCTAAACATTGGTCCACTTTCGATCGCGTTCGAAAAGCTAGCAAAAATTCAAGTTCCTCGTTCGCCAAAAACGAATCGAAACTTCTTTCTCTCATTCAGTTGGTAGAGCCTTTGTTTTATAAGACCATATCTTGACTGTATTTTTGTCAAATTTAGAATAAATCAGTTACATTTACAGTAAGGTTCCATTGTTTGTGCAGCAATAGTTTTGAAAGTTTAGTCGAATTTTGTAATTTTTGCTAATTTTCGTCATTTTTTCGAGACAGTGTCACTGGTGGGATTTAGCGCTCGCACTTTGTTTCCAGGATCGCAATAAATTTCTTCGCCCGGTGTTTCTTTGGCCGTTGTCACCAAACGGTGTTAATCCTCGTCGGATAGGAAGCAATAAATTAGGAATATCCTTGGTAGGAAGCTAGCGCGCAAGGTTGTCGGTTCCTTTTTGAAAATTCTCTTCGGCCGCTGATCCTGTCCGCCTTAGACGTTTATCCGCGGTCTTTTTCTTTTGTTCGTGCCGTGCCTCTCTAAGCACGGAATAAAAAGCAGAGAGATAGGTCCATCGGGGATGCCGCGGGATTTTCGAGCGGCCAAGAAATATGCTTCCACGAAGCGGATTTTCGCGCGAATTTAAAAGTACCGCGGCGTAGCGCATTAACGAAAAGCCGTGTGATTTATAGTTTGCCCAAAAAGCGCGGGAGAGAATACACCATTGTCCACGGGATCGATAAACAGGAGAGAAGTTTCGCGAGACGAGTGGCGCATGAAATTAAGCCGAGTTCGTCGAATTAAAATATAATCGACGGCGTAATCTCATTACCGGACAGTCGTTTCACGTCCCTTCGCTTTGTTTTACTGGCTTCATTGTTCCCGACTTCCGCGTACTTAACGGTACACGGTGCTCCGAAAGTGCCGGCGTATTTCGGTGAAACGAAGCGAATTTGTAGAAATTTCATTGCTTTGACGCGACACTTTGCCAAGAAAATAGGGCCATCGTGAATTCATCGTGCGTTCCGAGTATGAAGAAGGTCGTAAATTTGTTTAAAATTTAATATATTTTTCCGAGCCACGGGTCGAGTCGTTTAAAAGTTTCAGCACTTAAGGTTTTCCGTCCTTCGTGGATCATATTGTACTTATTATAATTGGAAAAAAGAAATAATCCAAGTTAAAGTGCATGAAAACGTGGCGATAGAGGAAGTAAAGTTGATTGCTATTTTACAGCCAAGTAATTTTTTTTAATCATGTACACTTTTTTAAATAGATCCTATCGAGGGAGGATGTTTGAAAAATGCATATCACATTATAATCCGTTCAGGAGTTATAATTTTTTAAACATACGAATGAAATTTCGGATAAACATTTCAGGCTGCAGATAATATTTTCGGTTATGAATTTTTTTCTCGAAAGTGAGCAGGAATTCGAGGGTGTGTCCATTCATAAAACATGATTGTAATTGACCCCTGCAATCGAAAATAATTTTTTCAGAACGATTCGAAAATTTTTTTTTTCAGGGTAACGAAACAGTTATGGTCAGACATTATAGTTTCAGTAATGAATTGTTTTCTCAAAAGTGAGTAGGATTTCGGGGATATGTCTATTGACCAAAAATGATGGTAACTGATCCCTGTAACTAAAAATAATTTTTTTAAAACGATTTGAAATTTTTTTTTTTTTGTTGAAAAATTTCACACCTTGAATTTTTTTTTCGAATGTGGGTAGGATTTCGAGGGTACGTCTATTGACCAAAAATGATTGTAATTGATCCCTGTAACTAAAAATAATTTTTTTAAAACGATTTGAAATTTTTTTTTTTTTGTTGAAAAATTTCACACCTTGAATTTTTTTTTCGAATGTGGGTAGGATTTCGAGGGTACGTCTATTGACCAAAAATGATTGTAATTGATCCCTGTAACTAAAAATAATTTTTTTTAAACGATTTGAAATTTTTTAATTTTGTTGTAAAATTTCACACCTCAAATTTTTTTCTCGAACGTGGGTAGGATTTCTGGGGTATGTCTATTGACCAAAAATGATTGTAATTGAAAAAATAGTCGGAATAGTATTCCTGATAACCGGGTGTTGGATAATCGGAACTCTACTGTGTAGCATTCGATGTCAAATCGGGGAGAAGAATTGGCGTTTACGTGTCTTCTTGGCACGTTTCCATCGTGCACTGCGGCACATTGGAAGAAAGGGAGGTTCTTCTGGGTGGTCCTTAATTAACTTGTTCCTTTGCATACTTGCTTACGTTTGAGGAACTACGTGACTGAATTTGCAAGTTCGCTGACATTGCCTCTATTACATTTGACGCGGTATCGAAGCTACATCGAAGATTACTCGATTACTTCTAATTACTTCCCGTGACTGCGATACTGTGTTGCTTATCGAAATATGTACTTGATTCGTGTGTACTTATCTTCATCTGTCAAGTGTAGTATGTGAGTAAAGCATTCATTTACAGAGTGATTTCTTTTTTTTTGTTAAGTATCAATTATTTAATTAGAACATTTTCCGAGAAATGCAAACCTTCGTCGATTTTTAGAATTCTACGATTAAATGTAGAATCGTTCTAAATCGATTATTTTTTTATGAAACAAGATGTAATTTTAAGCATTTTTTTAAATTTATTTCGATCATTTCTACCGCTGATTTTTATATAATTAAACTATTTCTCAATAACGAAGATATTTAATTTTATAATTCAAAGACCAAAATTATTGTAGGAAATCCGATAAACTTTATATATATGTCTGACTTTCAATTTATGTTTACAATTAATTATCGAAATGTTTCATATAAATACAAATAAAACAGTGTAGAAAACTAAGTTGGCATGTAGTCGTGGTTCTGATGGTGGATTCATCAGTAAAACTGACGCAGCACATTTAGCCTTAGACACGACTAAGACTTTTGACAAACAATGGCTCTAGAGTACCGCAATCAAATATTTAACAGCGAGTCAACAATTTGTATCAGTGGTCATTTGCTTACGAATATACAAAATAGAATATTGTTATCCAATTTTTCAAGGGCATAATAAATTACCATTGACCTTTAAAGAATAAATAAAAAAATAGAAGTAATAGTTTTGAAACATACTTTTGCTGACACGACTATGCTTTCAGAATTATTTTTAATATACAGGGTGTTCGGCCACCTCTAGCAAAAATTTTAATGAGCGATAGTAGAGGCCAAAATAAGACGAAAATCAAGAATACTAATTTGTTGATGGAAGCTTCGTTAAAAAGTTATTAACAATTAAATTCAAAAATTTCAAATCGTTCTGGAAAAATTATTTTCGGTTGCGGGGGTCAACTACAATCATTTTTGGTGAGTACACATACCTCCGAAATCCTACCCACTTTCGAGAAAAAAAATCGAGTAGGTGCTGAAATTTTTCGGCGAAAAAAAATTTTTCAAATCGTTTTAAAAAAATTATTTTCGGTTGCGGGGATCAATTACAATCATTTTTTATCATTACACATACCTCCGAAATCGTACGCACTTTCGAGAAAAAAATTCCTTACTGAAAATCCAATTAGGTGCCTAAATTTTTCAACGGAGAAAAAAAATTGCAAATCGTTGTGGAAAAATTATTTTCGGTTGTAGGGTTCAATTACAGTAATTTTTGGTGAATAGACATACCCCCGAAATCTTGCGCATTTTCGAGAAAAAAATTCAGTAAGAGCGGCACTTTAAACGTTAATAACTTTTTAACGAAGCTTCCACCAACAAATTAGTATTCTTGATTTTTGTCTTATTTTGGCCTCTACTATCGCTCATTAAAATTTTTGCTAGAGGTGGCCAAACACCCTGTATAGATAGTTGATACTTCATTAATAAAATGAATAATGCACCACCAAGGATCAATTTTGCTACTTAATGATAGAACAAAATTAAGTTTCTTTCATTTCTAAATTTCACCGCCGTTTAATCTCAAGTAAAGATACGTTCAACGATCACGATTGGCTGTGTTCAATGGTACGTGATCGGAGAATCAACCAGCGTCTTCTTTTCTTAATTCGAGTGCTGATTGGCCCTTTGGCATCGTGCCTCTTTGGATCCTGTCGGTTTGCGTCGAACTAAACATTCACACATTCCCAACAAGTCATCATGGTTGTTACTTCAATCGATCGTGATCAATTTTACACAAAAATTAAATTTTTCATTAACTATTTGCTATTTTAAATTTTATTTTACAATGTCAATCAACATTCTTAACATTCCTGCTGCAATTATGCTACATTCTTTGTTCACTTTAAATTCTAGAACCAAATTTTACGAACCTTTTATCAAGGTTGAAAACGTTAAAACGAATGCTCGAAGGCTACGCAACATGAGTCATTTTTATCTTTTATTTGTAGTTCTTAAACCCGGAACGAATTATATAATTTATTGGAGGCGTAATTGTGCCCTTAAAGTTCCATACTAGAATTCTAGAAGCATTATTACGCCGTCAGTAAAAATTCCTTTTAATGTTTTATTTATTCGCAAGAGCAATGTCTCTGGCACGTGTTTATATGAACTTTTGTTATTATTTTCTTGCGTAGAGTCAATCAATTTTTTATATACGCAAGAACCACGATCGATCTATGTAAATACACGTTTCGGTATTGTTTGGACAGAAATTTGAAAGTTTAACCACCTGCCTGTTAACGAGTAACGGAGCAGTTAATTGCCGGATATAAACACGTTGATGATCCCACGAAACCGTGAAGACGAAACTTATAATTAGATGGAAATGTTCCACCGGATATCCCGAAATATTATTCCAGTCAACGATTATGTACGCTAATATACTCGAAGATTGGGGAATCTTGGGGAACCGAGGGTTTCAAGTTTTATTGCTTCGCGACCCTTGCGCGAAATTGCCCTCTTTGTGTTTACACAAGTTTTCATCTGCGTCTGATTTCCGCAGATATTCACGTACTTTCTCGCGAGAATTTTTCTCCCTGCGGAACTGAATAAACAGCGAAACTCTGAACTCGACTGCGGTTGTTTATACAGCAAATTAATGTTCCTTAAAGAGAGTCCTCTGTTTATTCGGGGAAATGTGTTGATTGAGAATTGATGGCATTTTTTAAACGATAATGCGTCCACTGTGTAACGAAGAAAATTAAAAATTGTATCGCGATCCACAAATGAGAAGCATTAACTTCAAATTGCATGGAACAATCGACAGTCTTTGACTTTTCAAACTTTAAACAGGGAAAGTTTTGCAAAATCGTTGACTGTTTTTCTTCTTTGGTTTCTCGAACTATCTACGTGGCGTAGCTAAATCGTTCTCGGAACGATTCTTCCGTAGAATCGTCAAACTATTTTCTCGAGAACTTTACGTAATGCGTCTAAAGTATCGTGTCTAATCTAATCTAATCGTATATTATGTTCTGTTCTTTTCACAGATCGTCAAATCGTTCAGGAGCCATGGCCTTCGATTCTACGGAAAACAAAATTCTATGCTCTGTTTGAAATCCCGAGCAACTGCCCGAGGGACAAGGTAGAATTAGTTCCTCGAACTCTTTGCTCGTCTTTAAAAGTTCGTCGAGTGGTGAATAAAGAACACGAAGAGGAACGTCGAGGACAGGGATCGACGAGTAAGCGGAAAGCAAGGATCTCTTCAACTACTGTCGCCCTGGAATAAGGTAAGTTAACCATATTCTCAAATTTTTATCAAACGCGTTTGTTATCGCGATCGAATTACGACCAAATTTTCCGTTGTCTCGTTGGTGCAAGTGTTATCGTTTCGCTCGTCTTTTCAGTGAATCAGAAAATTTTCTCACATTTTCTATTCTTTTGTCTTGAAGTAAATTTAGGTATAGTTGTAGTTGGGCAAAATCCTGAATGATGAAATAAAATTATATTTCGCTTTGAACGAACGTTTCGATTAGGTATACATTATTCGACGAAAATGTTACTCTGGATACACGGTGACCTATTTTACTTTACACGTGAATTTATCTTGGAAAGTAGCTGAATAGAGAAAAAGATGAATGCATAGGTCTTGAAGGGGTTTTAGGAAGTCATTAGAATTTCATAGAGGAAAGTCGATAAAGATGTCATGGATACTACAAAGTCACTTCAGGGTGCATTAATGGGACTTAAAGATTTGCTTTTACCATAGCTAGTTTCCTGAACAGTTTCTAAGAACTATAGACGAATCGATTGTAAAATTACAGTTTTTAACTATTTTATACAGATGTAAAATAGAAGTTAATATTTTTTCGATCATTATATCAACCTTTACATTTTAGTAGTTCTCAGGTTTGCATTTATCAAAGTTTTTATTTTAAATAAGATTCTTGAAATTCGTGGCAATCTTATTGCACACCTTCATAAAGTATCGCCCTGAAAAATTCATGGGATTAAAATCTGTCAGGCGCTTGTGTATCAAAAATCGAAGTTTTATCCAAAGAAACAATTTTCTTTTTAAGCGATGGGCAAAAGTGTTAAGAAATCGTTCGGTGAGAAAAATATCCAGCTGTTTGTTTCCAGTATAAAAAACAGAGAACTAGAAGCTTCTGAGTACAGTGCTTTTCCCATGGAGCGCGAACAGTAGGTTCTGAAGGAACATTATGAGGGTGGTATTTACAGAATGCAGTTAGCGAGGGAGGTATGTGTTCCAGGAATTTACCGCTATCTATCTCCAGCTCTCTGCTCTCCAAGTGCGTCGAGGATGAGAGTGAGAACCAGTATGAGCGAGTGTGAAACAGTAAGGGCGAGTGAGATGTAGTTGAAGCGGTAGGTAAACTAAACGATAGCTAATGAGACAGAAACCGCAATAATTAGGAGACATTACTATAGTTAGCAAAATGGTACACGAAATATGAAGCGTTGTATGTAAGTACCACAGAATCAATTATTTTAGCCCTGGGTGTTATTTTAATATCAAAGCATATTTCGATTAAATCCATCGAGGAACAACTAAAAAAAGTTTTCTTTAAAAAAAAATATTTTTCATACAAAACTTTTTCTTTTTCGTCGAATATTGTCGTGTAAATTTCCCATTTCCATTCATCGAATGGTTTTGGGAAAGGTTCGATTTTGTTATACCCATATTAGGAGCTTCGAAGCAACCCCCATTTTCTCCAAATGTTTACAAATCGTCTTAGCTCGTGTGTTTGAAATTTCGAGGCTCTCCCGACCCGACAAATGTTTCTTTCTTTCCCTACTGAATCGCGAATTTTATCCCCGTCAATTTGAGAATGTCGAACACCGTGAATTTATGGGACGGCCTGATACTGGAGAATGTTTACCGTCGTGGTGCATTCTCGCTTGGAGCACCTTCGTGACACGTGGCCATGCACGCAAGTTTAAGGTCTGCAGGGTTTAAGGTCGCGAGCAAGGCTCGAAATAGTACTTGCGTGCCCGTGCAAGGGACAATTTCGTCCCCCAACGTTCCCAGCGTTGACAACTATTGGCTCCATTTGTCTCCCTCGTTGTCCCCATGTATCTTACTTTATGCTAACGTTCGCGCGCGTGATACTCCGAAGACGCACGGAACTGAGTTACATCTTCCACGAGCACGCTTTAATTGCAAAGGTCTCCGGCTCGCTCGCAAGAATTTGTTGCGCTCGAGAAATTCGCGGTTTCCTTTGAGTTTCGGGCTATTAAGCTCAGAACAGAGTTAGTTGTTACTTTTCAACCCACGAGATTGTGGTCGAGAACAATATTCAAAACAATTTCTTCAACAAGGTTGCATCAATCTATTTTTCACGATTAAACTGTGGGTGTTTACTATAGAATGCACTCCATATGCAAAAATAAAAGAAACACTAACAAAATATGAATTTGCATGAACATCCACAGTCTATTTATTGCATTGTGTTACTTCTATTTAGATAGTTTTGTTTTTTACGAATTCCTTTCACTTATTTCTACCAAATGTCGTTTAGTGCAACATTGAGATTTCTCTGAAAGTGTCTTACTAATCGTTCAATTTTATTATAAAAAAGGACGAGACTGACGAATACAAATTTTTTAATCAGACGCAAGGACGATGAAAGCAACGACTGAAAGTTAATTAACGAGCGAAGATAAGTTCGATCGCTAGTTAAACTGGGAAAGAGAGTTTTCGAACGTTTAGCGTCGAAGTTCACCATCGAGGAGCAGGATGACGAAGAAGTCGCGTCTTCGTTGGGAAAGTTTTCAGTTCGATTCAATTTCATATCTCGTTTGAAGACTCCGGCGTAGCGCAACAGACCGACGCTCCACTTTTTTCGAGTGCTCGATTGTCCGGAATCTTTCCAGTAATATACGACGGTCGTGGAACGTGTACGGATTCCTCCCCCGGGATTTATGCAGGATTTTTGCGGCGTTCAGCCCCGGTATTCCGGTTGTTAGTTCTCTCTTAGCTCCAGTCGAAGCGCCGGGCGAAATGGAGAGCCCTCGACGATCTAAAAATGGTTTCCAGCGGCCAGGAAATGCTACGTCTCGCCTCGCGGCCAGGGATATAATGGAATCTCTTAAGGAAAAGTCGATTTGAGAAGTGTCGGGTTGTAGCGCCGCGAAAACTTCTTGCTCGGTGGCCTGGCACGTTGGTCAAGGTGAAGAAGTTTCAGTTTGAGTGGCTACCCTTACGGGAACGTCTGTGGCTTCGAGACTAATTGCGAGCAGCTTTTAAGGTGTTAATTTAGTTTGGAGCAGCGAGTCGTGAAATCGGTATAATGAGTCGCGACGACCGAAAAGGATCCACTTGCTTTTATTTATTTCCTTTGGTAATTAACAGGTCGAAGACCAACTTTTTACGTTGCTTACGATAACACGTACTATCTCGAAACATCAGTTTTAGTCCAGAGGCTAGAAATACATAAAATATAACTTCAAAGTTCGATTATTGTTAAAATAATACAAAAATTATTCCAACGTATTCACCGATACAACTAAACTGAACCGTGGAATTTACAACGAGGAAATAATAAACGTTTACGTTCCTTGCAAAAAATAATGTAGATATTGTTGCAGCAGAGACATATTTCATTCTAAAAATACTAATATTAATAGGGAAGGAAAAATCTAACAATTCTTTAAATGAATGATGGATAAACATATTTATTTTTAATTCTATACATTTATTTTTATTTTTTCCTTTTTTTAAATTCTGAATTTCTTAAATTATACACGTTTCGTGCTGCTAGGAAGTGTTACTATTATTATTTAACCTGAAAAATGAGTTCATAAGGGCAATTTAAGAACCATATGAAATTAAATAGTAACAAATATAACATCGTTTATTTTAAATACTATAAAATATACCATAATGTGTTCAACGGATAATGGAACAGAACTTGGGTATCCGTGAAAGCAACAAACATAAAGATAAAATCATAGAGAATTTCTATTTTAAAATAACGCAAGATAACCTTACTAGAAAAGGGCAAACAACATTGGCAAGGCTTAGAATAGACCAAGCAAGAATAACACACAAATACCTCACAGAAAAGACAGACCCACCTACTCGAGAAACGTGCAAAATCCAATGCTCAGTCAAAATTATATTTGATGCCAAAATTATAATTTTCAGACCAAGTACAGTCACGAATTATTAACCAGGCTGAGAAGAAATAAAAATGTCACTGCATATCTCACGATTATAAACATGTTAAACGAGCACTGATAAACATATCAAGTCGTTAATTGCCATAATGTTGATGCATTTGGTGTACATAAATGAAAAATAATACTTTGAAATAAGAAAGTCATCAGCTCCAGCCAAACGTAATTCTATTATAATTATATGCTTTCAGTTTCATTTAAGTTGTATTATATGTTATATTTTATATTATTTTAGATGGACAAAATTTTTTTGAAATATAGATAAGGTCAGCGTGTAGCAATTTATTCGAACAAACGGTTGAATTTTTATTTGTTTATCGTAAAGTATATCATTCTGTGATATAAATTTTTATTTGCATTTGATGTAAATTTTGCTCGTCCCTGATACGCTGTACAACCGAAAAGGAGGTTCTTCGTAGCTAATTGGAACGACGAAAATGTAGCACAAGGTTTGTTTGTAGGAGGCTTCGTTTTCGTGGAAATCGAGTTTGAAGATTCCGTAATTGATGTGTTTAGATCTCTGCGTGTGTATTAGTAAATGATTCCGTGTCCGTGTGAGCGCTGAAACGTTGGTTCTACCAATTTGAAATTCTTCGTTCTACTTCTTTTTTAACAGTGTAGAATTTTTAAAAATTTTTAGACAATATACGTTTTTTTAGAAATATTTAAAAAAATAAGGTTTCTCTAAAATTCCATTTTCCTCGTAGTTTGGCGATTTTATATCACGTATCGAATCTAATCGTGCTTTAGGATTATCTCTTACATGTAGTTTATCGTTATGGTTCACTACGAACTGTGAACTTTGAAATACGCGTGGGCCGTGTCTATCTATTTAATACTGGTGTACGCGATCAATTGGAGATTATTTTTAATGTACGGAATACTGTATTACACGATAAAACGCGCGCGATCTAAACGTTTCAAATAAATATGTTTGCTTGTGTGGAATTGCGAAAATATAATACTTTAGATTCGAAGAGGCTTAAAGCAGATAATAGTTTATCGGATCTTACACGATTACATTTACTCTTTTTTGTTAGATATTAAAATGTTGTGCGTTTCCTATCTCATTAATAATATTTTATATAAATTTTGTGTGATTCTACTACAGAACAAAATCGTAATACCTAACGTTACGAGATGAAACAGAGAAACGAGCACGATCCTCGTTAACACGTGCGCAAAAATCCTAAAATTAAAAAATCTCTTTCAGAAGATACTTCTTTTTCGCTCAGAGGACCATAATTATTAAAATGACTTGAAAAGATCGCACGAAGAGTTATAAAAACTATACTATATCAAACAGATATTTACAAAATTATGTTTCGTCGTTTCGATGATTCTAAAAAGTTTCGGTGTTAGTGATTTCGCTTTTACTTTGCGTTTAAGGCTACGTTAACGAAAAGCCTAAATATTTGAGATAAGATGCGATAAGGAAGATTCAAAGGCGTCGAACGTAGACACGTACATTGCGAATTAGTCGAAAGTAACACGCAATAAAAATATAATCTCGTTATTGAGAAGCAACGTGATTAGAAGAAAACATTTTTCCAATTATTCCTTCGATTTCGAGGGTCGAGGACGGCATCAATTTTCCGCTAGATTTTCTCGAGCTAGGTATATACGTAATACGAAACTGCGAAAACACGCGGCGATGAAAATAGTTCCTACCTCGTCTGAAGATATCACGGTAAAAACTTTGCCCATCTTCGAACTTTCTGCTATCGTTTCGCTCGTGGTTCTACACGTATCCACACAGAATCGAAACACTCGTTTGAGAGAAACTAACCGTAACATTCTTCCACTTCGGTCCGTTTTTTCGAACGATTTTAGCAAAAGGAAATACAATATCCTCGTCGGGATCAAATACTTTCCGTGTTTCGTCGGGATTTCGACTCCTTCGGAGAAAATTGATTAGATTCGATACGGTTCTCGTATATCGTTGATTTCGTGAAACGTGTTTGTTTTGTTGAACCATCGGTTGAACCTTTCTACGATTCAATATCGACAGATAAGATATAAGGAGTGGAACGACTTAATTTCACATAAATTTAATATACCTGTAATGTAATGATACATGTCATTATAGATGAACAGTTATTATAAGTCAACAGTATAATTTGGGTTAGCTTTGAAAACAGTTTTATTCCCTGAATAAATTTATTACTTCTGTTTAATCTGATGAATAAAATCGTTAAATAAAATAACTTTGTTCTCGAAATTCTTGATGCAATTTGATTTTGCATTTAAACGATACGTTACTACTTTTATTTACGAAATTATCGAAAAGCTTTACGCTTTTCATTTCTATTGAAAAAGGTAATTACCTTAATTGAAATTTTTAATTATAGTTTAATATAGCAATTTTCTAATTCCATTTTCTCTGCAATGTTCGTGAAAGCTTCGCTTTGAACTCCCGTCAGGTAATTTACTCTAATCATCGAGCACAGTTGAAAGTCTTCGGTCGATTGAATTTCCCGTATAAATGCAACTTGAAAGGTAATAAGAAAGCTGGTTTCAAATATAGTGAAAATTTGAAGAAAGTTCAATTTGAGAGTTTGTTCCGTGCTGGCCGCCAATTCGGAACAATCTGAATGAAGCAGACCAATGCAAACACATTGTTGTACGGCGATACGGTAGCGTGTTTACGTTGAAAATGGCGTTAAGTGATCGTCAAGGTAAAGTTAATGGTGTAAGTTAATGCGAGCATGCAAACGAGCAACGCACACTGTGCAAGTAAACGGTCGCTGTTAAGATAGACGAGAAAACAAGACGCGGAATCCACGAAACTCCGTCTGATTTGCGTCACAGTTAAACAGTAATTGATCACAAAACTTAATCACGATAATCGTAATCGTTAGTCGTGTTGCCATCGCTGAGATTAATCAGAAAAAATTACATTTGTAACGTGCAATCGTAAATCAATAATTTATAATCGTTAGACGAAGGATTACTTTAACTTTTATTATAATACAAGTTATTAAATTGAACAGACGATAACGAATCTTTTTTATTGTGATGTGAGGTTCATAACTCGTTTGGAATTTGATAAATTAGAATAAAACAACAGTTTATACAGTTTATTCGAGTTTCTTGATTTAAACAATTTTTGTGTACGTGGTTTCGTATTATCATATTCGAAATAGCAAGATTGAAATTTTTGTGAGTTTTGTTAGATTTCCGTTGACTGTGAAGCTCTCGAAAGTAACTTCCCGTCGACATGATCGTTTAATTTCGACGTTGACAATAAATCATCTTCCGGTCGGTAGCTAATCGCTCGCGAATGTTAATTTAATCCGCCCGATCGAGCGAACAAACGACTTAACCGACGAGAGAGATGGAGTGGTACTAATTGAATGGCTCTCTTCGATGAACTTTCGTGTCAGATTGAAAAGGGCAAGCTTATTTCGAAAGTAGAGAAAAACAGAATCAAATAACGAAGCCATTGTTCTGATCAGTGTATCAGAAAAATCGACATTTTACTGATTGCATTTTCTACGCTCTTAGATCCTATAATTATGCTCCTCGAATTTCGTGGCGATATTCGAAGATTTAAAGAGGTTATAACCCATCGAATAGATCTCTGTATAGATCGTAGAATACGACTGAAAATTTTAAACGATTTTTGTTTATTGATGTCTATCTTTGGTTTATACTAGAGTTACTTCAATTTTTAGGAAATTTGTTTTCTTTTTTCTTTTTTACAGTTAATATTTTTCAATTTTTAAAAATTCCAATGACACATAGTTATAGTTTAAGCATGAAAGTATTACTTGAACGTACGTTTTCGAAAACTCAACAAACACAATTGTTTTAACAATCAAAAGGCTTGGTCTGGCTTTTCCAACGTTGAAACATAATAATACTCTTTGCTATTAATGGGATATGACTATGAAAGGGGATACTACTTCTTCTGTTTACTATCGATAATACTGTCTCGCGTGACGTTGGTTTGTCGATCACTACAATGACCATACTTTCTTGGACAAATTAAAGGACAAATCTGAGATCCTTTTCAGATTATTCTAGTAATTTAAGGATCAGCTAAATATACAATATGAACAAAAAAAAAATAAAGGAATTGAGAAACAAACATCTAACAACTCATCGTCGATTATATTTACGTTTCAGTGATTTGAAAAGTATTTCGATATCGTGATTCTTTGTAGGAATATCGTACGAAAGTATATTACGAATTAAACGAGGCGACATAAATTTTATTTTAAATTTATACGTCGATATTTACGATCGCGGAAGTTCCATTTCTTTGGTTCGCAGAGCAAACTAGAATTTTCGTTTAAATACGAAGAAACGAAGTAATTTGAAACTTTCTTTTTAAACGAAAGCCTGTATAGAACAAAGCAAAGTTACGTTTGAAAGGGCTTCATACGATATTCCATTAATGGGGGTTCCCTCGAGTTCCCTGATTTCTTTTTTCGTAAAGTAGTCGACGTATTATTTTTTTTTTAATTTTATCTGGATTTTTTATGGATACTTGGAGATCTTAGATCGATCCAATAAACGAAGTTTCGATAAAAATTATAGTGTGTGTACCGAACTTTCCCAGTAAGTTATTACATTTTTTTATTCCACCTGTGCCACGAACGTTTACACTTCTCTAAATCGATTATCATCTCGTTGGTGGTAATTTATTGCCACAAAAGCGTGCTTACCGACTTTTTATCGTCGTTCCTTTTGTTTGCGTGTACCACCCTGACCGCGAGTCGCGTTAATATTTCGCAGGTGTGCCCGTTGATTGCGCAGTTGTCGAAGAAATACTCGTAACGAGGGAGAAAAGAACGTGGGCGTAATTACCCGTGGGAATTTCGGTGGGAAGAACGGGGTAAAAATGGAAAATTTCAGCGATTCGCGTCTCTCGGGTCAAACCGTGCTCAGATTTTAACGAGCGTTTCGTTCTTTATTTCTTTCGATATAGGAGACTAGAAACTAAATCAGAAAAAGTTATCACGAGCATTTGCAGTAGGCAGACGACACCGTGTCGCTCTATTTTTGGACGGTGAGCTGGGTGTGACAAATTCGAGTTTCGTCCTTGGAACTGTTACTAAATAAAAAGTAGACTCTATTCGAAAAGAATATTTTGGGTTCAATATGTAGATTAAAATCGTAGAATTTTGTCCAAGACCAAAACTTTGATTTTAGCCAATTGTAAACTAAAAATTTGTCTGAGTATATATTTCCGTAATTTTTTAAATTTATTTTCTTTAATATGAGAATTAATATGTAGATTAAAATTGTAGAATTTTTTCCAAGACCAAAACTTTGATTTTAGTCAATTTTAAACTAAAAATTTGTCTCAGTAGTTATTTTCGTAATTTGTAAAATTTATTTTCTTTAACATGAGAATTAATTTTAGTCCTGTCACCCATGTATGACAGCGTTAAAGTCAAAGTTTCTGAGATTCAAAATGAACGAGTCGTCGATCATCGCCGCGAAGTCCGCAAATTCTCGAAAGCTTTCGAACTGAAAATAGAGATTTACAGCGATTATTTCGGGCAAATTTGTAGGAGTAAGAGTGAAAAATTGTTGTACGTAATCCGGAATGATGCACGTCCGACGAGCCTTGGACGATTCACGGGCGCTTCCGACCAGAAAGCTTTTGTCGTCTTCTTCTTGTGGATCGCGACGAGCTGAATCTGGGGACCGTCACGGAGGTCGTCGCTAACCGGCGTGTCTTTCGCGTGTTCGCGGACGTTTGCGGTGAGTAATGGCCCGCGACAAGCTTTCCGGTAAGGACCTAACGAAAGATTTGTACGACCGGGACCACCGACGACGATTTACTCGCTGCTGTCCGATCGCTGGCAGCATTCTAATGACGATGATTATCGGTCACGAGATTCGTCGGCTTTGGAAAAAGGCATATTCGTACGACGATGGCAATTTAATCGAGCGGGTACGCGGCAAAGGAAAAATCCAACGATGATCAGACATCGAGAGATTCATCACTTTTGGAAAAATAAATCTAAAGAATCTAAACATACAAAAATAATGTGTATTTACCTTGAGTTGGACGATCGAAAATTTAACTCGAATTTAATGTGGTCGATCGTAACAATATTTATGCATTTTTTCGTAGCGTCATATTTTTAATCTTAATCCTGTGCAGATCATACGTGTTTTAGTGAATTCGAATTTAGAGTAACTTTCAAATTATTACATTATATTTAAAAAAAACTTTTGTGCTTTGTAACATGGTGTATTCTAGAGACAAGTAGTTTAAAACAAGACAAGTACTAGTAGTAGTTTAATTATTGATTATTTCTCAAAAACTGTTGTAACATTTTGTAACACTTTGGATCCTCGAATATCACGGGATCGATATTTATTTTATTTTCGCAATATAGCCACTGATTGTACAAAGCAGCGTTCACCAGCTTTCGCGCACGTTGGTGTTAAGTCTTGGCCGACTCTGCTGCATCAATCATTCAGGACTCTTCCTGCCTACGTGCTTCTCTTCCGTCTGGATAACTGGTCGCAAATAATGTATACTGACAGGAGGAGTAGTTTCGACTAACTTTAATGCTACCCGCTTCTACGCGGAGAAACTTTAATTTCGAATCAGACGTTGTATCGCTGCTCATGAATCTAAGCACCCCGCGAATAAATAACGCGTTATCCTATATTCATTCGCGCGAATAGAAAGGAGAGAAGATTTAATTATTAATGACCGCGATGGCACCTATCGCGTGTCCTGAATATTTTAGACCAACGTTTCTCAAACCGTCAATGGGGATTCACGTGCTCTCAGAAAACAAGAAAACAATTATATACACTGTAAAAAATCATTTAGTTTGAGCTAATATTCAAAAAGGGGCATAACAAAAATAATCTAATGGCTCAGGGTAATTTTCAGAGACTCTTAAAATATTTATAAAAATTTAATATCTCACGAAAAAAGGGCAAGACATAAGTTTATCTTAGGTCGCAGAACTTAGGGTGTGGACATATTATACGTACATTTCTTAATAAAGGAGGAAAGAATAAGTGAGGGAAATTTTAACTAAACTGAGTCTAAATTAAAGTAAACGTGTAGGGGAAAATAGAACCTATAAATATAAACTCCAGTAAAAATAAAAGGAACAATCCTAATAAGACTGTATGTATCATGGAGATAGTATCCAGTGATTAAAATATTAACTCGATAACAAAAATAGTTCCAATAATTTGCAAGAATTTCCAAGTAAAAATAATTATTCTATTATATTTATAGAATGGAATTTGTAGTGATGTATCGTTTCCAAAGAGTTTATAAACAACGAGAAACGAGCTGGCTCACTAATTTTTTTCTAAGTTCTCGAAACAAACGTTCGATTTCCGATCGTATTAGCAGAATCGTCGTCACAGCATTGATTGCATTTTGAAAGCAGCGCGTGCTCGCGTTCACGGGGTGTAATCATCGCGCGTTCAGCCGCAAATCGTTTTCGCCGGCGATAAATCGATCATATTAGGCACTGTCATTTGGCAAACAATGAGCCGTTTCGTATTAATACCTCGATTTACAGTCGCCCTGGAGACCGACGCCGAAGTGTTACGTCCGATGGAATATTAAACGACTGCCCAGATACTGTCTGCATACGGCTCAACGCCGCTTTAAACTCTCGCCATTCGCGTTTGAATTCGCTATTACCGCGTCCCTTTTAAATGTCTCCAGTTTGCCGCCGCGATTTTCTCGACTTTCTTTTCCCCCCGTCGATGTCCTCAGTGAGACCATTTAATATCGTATTTAACTCTTTCGTTGCCCACGATAGCCATATTGGATCAACGAATAAAATATTGCCATGAAAATTTTTGCAGTCTGTAAACTATTGGTTCCTTTCAATTTTGCACGAACGATAGTATATTACGAGACGTGTTTGATGTTGGAAAATTTTGAGAACGAATCAACAGTTGATACACCCTGGTCACAATAAAATATTACTGCCATGAAAATTTTAGAAATCTGTAAACTATTGGTTCCTTTCAATTTTGCACGAACGATATTATATTACGAGACGTGTTTGATGTTGAAAAATTTTGAAAACGGAGCAACAGTTGATACAACCTGGTCACAATAAAATATTACTGCCATGAAAATTTTAGCAATCTGTAAACTGTTGGTTCCCTTCAATTTTGCACGAATGATTGTGTATTATGAGACGTGTTTGATGTTGAAAAATTTTGAGAACCAACCAACAGTTGATACACCCTGGTCACAATAAAATATTACTGCCATGAAAATTTATGCAATCTGTAAACTATTGGTTCCCTTCAATTTTGCACGAATGATTGTATATTACGAGACGTGTTTGATGTTGGAAAATTTTGAAAACGGAGCAACAGTTGATACAACCTGGTCACAATAAAATATTACCGCCATGAAAATTTATGCAATCTGTAAACTATTGGTTCCCTTCAATTTTGCACGAATGATTGTATATTACGAGACGTGTTTGATGTTGGAAAATTTTGAGAACGGAGCAACAGTTGATAGAGCCTGGTCACAATAAAATACTATTACCATGAAAATTTTTGCTGTCTGTAAACTATTGGTTCCTTTCAATTTTGCACGAATGATTGTGTATTATGAGACGTGTTTGATGTTGGAAAATTTTGAAAAAGGAGCAACAGTTGATGGAACGTGGTCACAGTCACGGAATCTCAGTGTACCATATTGAATGGTAAGTTCGCAGGCGACGCGAACCTACGTCACTCGCATGCAAAGAGCTGAGTACTTGAAATTACAACCTATTGTCACGTAATTGTTCTCGCAAATTCGTTCAACCTTTAGCTGTCGTGACTTCGTAGACGCGGCACGGCGAAATGACTTTTTCATGTAGTATCTATTATATTAGTACAAAGGCCGTGGCTGTCCATATCTGTGAATGGAGTAATTAATGAAACGCGATTTACGCTTTGATCCTGAATGGGGGGGTTTTCATCGAAAGAATTGATTGTTAACCTGACATTAAACCGAAGAACTAATGAATAATGGGGGTCATAAATTACAATTATACAGCAAAGCGTGTTGATTGAGCAAGCAAACGTGTAGATTTTTCTAAAACCTGAAATACCTAATTAATTGAAACACAGTATTAGAATTTGTATTTTATTCTTTAGTCTTCTAAATATTCGTTTGGCATTCGCGTTTTTTCTTTAAGATCGATATTACAAATTGTCTGAAAGGTGGTAATTATTTTCAATTGATGAGTTTAGAAAATATATAGTTTTCTAACCCAATCGTTGCAAAACAATTTAATTATATAATTTGTGTTCACTTATTTTTGTAACACACGTTTGCCACGTACCCTTTATTTTTATTTTTCCTGGAAAATGATTCTTAATCAAGAGAAGTCTTATCAGTGCAATTATTTACGTAGAATTATTTAAACGTGGTCTACCGATAATATTAATTTGCATCGGATAATAATGAAGCCTAGATAACAAGGAAAATATTTATTATTCCTCTATTCAACCATTCTACGGAAATATTAAATTTCTAATTAATAGAATCCAGTTTCAATTGTTATTTGATGTATTGCATTTTGATGATCATCATTTTACGTAATTAAATGCTCACTTATTGAAAGGTGCACTGGAATGAAAATACAAAGACTGTAATAGGAATTTAAATGTGTTAAATTGTACTAAAGTATAGTTTGAGTTTATAGAAAGTTATTAGATTTTAATTGTAGGTCCTCTAAAGAAAAAATAATTCCAGGAAGTGCAATTTAAATAATAGATGTAATGTTAAGTAAAAACTGAGGTTAATATTTACAAAAATTAATTTGTTAGAAATTAAAGTGTGTCGTAAATTTTTGAGTAGCAATTGGTATATACTACTTCACCCTGCATGGGTTGTAATTATTACCACAATTTAGTTTACCTTCGACGAAAGCTCAAAAATCTAAAGATCACAGCTGTTTTCTCAACGTGCCTTCGGTAAATACAGTTCTTCCATCTTGAAAATTATTCCAAAGTGGAAAGAAAAAAATACATCGGAAGAACCAAAGTCATGCAGATTCGGATGAATATGCTAATGCAGCCGGGATCTCTCGCTTCGCGAGCAAAGAACCTTAGGAATTTCAAACTTTCAAACGATGATGCACCGTTAGGATAAAATTCTCAAAACGTGACTAAACTCTGCAATTGCGTAATTTTCTCGTGAAATGCACGTATAGTGCATAGACTCTATGATCTGAGTGTTCTATTGTATATATTTCTATTAATATTCTGCAAAATATGGTCACTTCGTTAGACTTGGATTCTTTCATGAAACTGGATTGTCATTTACGGATTAATTATAAGAATTTAAAAAAAAATTAAACATTTGCATTTTTATTTAGAAGAAGGATCCATAAGTAGGGCAATGAAATTGATTCTGGTAAAATTGACGTTCCTTTGGTTCTGAAGTATGTTTCAATATCATTTCACCACCAATTATTTTTCACGTTGGTTATAGCTTAAAACAAAAACACTTCCTTAGAAAGTTTGTCTTTGTACATTTAATACATCAGTCTTGTCTCGCTTTGTTCACAAAGTACTCGTTCATAATCCTGTCATCATACCGCAAGTTTCGTATATACGAACCAATTATCCAAGGAAGCTCAGGAAGCCAGAACAAAGGTCTTAAAAGTTTTCCCTCAAATTCCCTCCGGAAAATTTTAAAAATAATTTCAAACGAGGATCTATTACGCATGACTCTTATATCGTTCAGCCTTATTACAAGCTGTTCACGTCCTCCTTTTCATAGTATGAAAAATAGCGTTTCCACGGAGATCATGTTGCTCCTCAAAGAGTATTTCATCAGGTTGGAATAATAACCAGCGGAGAGGAAAATAAATTCCATTACCTTAGAATAGATCGCTAGTAAACTTGCAGTTAATCATTCTTATTAATATCTTATTTATCTTCTCTGATAAAGAAAGATTTAAATAATACACAAACCATATTAATATCCTTCAAATTACTTAACATATGCAGGGAAAAATTTGAATGGGAGATTCTAGAAGCCAAAATAAGACGAAAATCAAGGATACTAATTTGTTGATTGAAGCTTCGTTAAAAAGTTGTAGAAACATTTCCGGCTACACAGTATATTTTCAGTAAAGAATTTTTTTCTCGGAAGTACGTAGGATTTCGGGGGTATGTGTATTCACAAAAAATAATTGTAATTGAACCCCACAATCGAAAATAATTTTTTCAGAACGATTTGAAAATTTTTTATTTCTGGATAATCGGACAGTTATGGTCAGACATTATATTTTCGGTAATGAATTTTTTTCTCGAAAGAGGGTAGGATTTCGGGGGTATGTCTATTGACCAAAAACGATTGTAATTGATTCCTGTAACTAAACGTAATTTTTTTACAACGATTTGAAAATTTTTTTTCGCAAAAAAATTTCACAACCTACTCGAATTTTTTTCTCGAAAATGGGTAGGATTTCGGGGGTATGTCTATTGACCAAAAATGATTGCAATTGACCCCTGTAACTAAACGTAATTTTTTTACAACGATTTGAAATCTTTTTTTCGCCGAAAAATTTCACAACCTACTCGAATTTTTTTCTCGAATGTGGGTAGGATTTCGGGGATATATCTGTTCACCAAAAATGAATGTAATTGATCTCTACAACGGAAAATAATTTTTTCAGATCGATTTGAAATTTTTTAATTTCACTTTTTAATAAGATTTTTTAATAATGTCTTATTTTGGTCTGTAGAATCTCCCATTAAAATTTATTCCCAGGGGTGGCCTAACACCTTGTATACAATATATGGAAAATTGGAAAAGTTTGTTCGTTCGTTTCTATGAATTTTTATTTCAGAACGAGCTAACCTCCATTTAATTTTGATCGTTAAAATTTTAGCCACGTTTCGAGGAATCTACACCGCGACGCCCTGCAGTTGTGCCGTGTTTCCTTTCTAAGCCCCTCTCCCGCCGATCGTGAAATATCAAACCTGCGAACTTTTTGAAAAGTTCAAAATGCATTGAAAAATGGACGATATTAAGTTTCATCGCGGTGAAATAAACGAAAGTTTTCCGCGAATAATTTGATCGTAGCTCGGGTAACCGGGTGTGAGTGGAAAGAAGAAAAGGGGGAAAAAGAAGAAAGATCACGTTTACGGGGGTAGCTCGTTCAGAATCTGCCCGTGAAATTGCTGCGAGCAGCGTAGCTGGATAATTACGTTATTCCGTAATTCGTTTTGCAGTCGGTGCTCCGGGGGCGAAGTGAAAACGATGCGTCGCGCGGGCAACAAGTTCATTCATTTGTTCGTTCGTTCGATCGCTATTCAACTACGCGCGAGACGCGGAACTGCGGACCGTGTAAGTTTAATTAAACTTGCGCGCGAAAGAATGTCTTGAAATTAATCGAACTCGACAGCCGACTGCAAGGATCCACATCGATCCGGATCCGTTTCGCTGGATGTCACTCTTATCTATTTGATTGACCCTTTTTCCATTCGTCGCGAACTCGTTCCCCCCATTTTGTCGCGCTTGTAAGGGTGCTTTCTAACCTGGAATGGCACACAAAGCTTCGTGAATTTTTTGCATATTTATTTGTATATTTAAAATAGATTTGAAATTGGTTAAATCGTATTGAATTTAAAAATTGTTTAAAAATTCAAATGCTTGTAATATCGAGGAAGAAATCAGTGGAGGGGGTGTCGTTTAACTTTTAATGGTGACGTCCGTAGTTTAGATTACCTCGCACGTATAGTCGATGAATTATGAACGCAGCGACCGACGACGACGAAACAACTTATCGCTCGACGTTGCTGAAACATTGAAAAATTAAGGAGTATCTGTATCGTGGGGATCCAGGTTGACACAGGTGCGACGTGATCCTCCGAAAGTTGCTATAGTTCTGAACGAACGAGTTTCCTTTGACACTTTGCCAGCACCAATGTATCAACACTGTGCTTCGATAAATTCAACTTTTATGTCTTCTTTTCCCTGCAGTCTGAAAATTTGACTTAAAAAGTATCGAAATGTCTGTGAAGAAGAATACTTTTCGGTATAATTGTAACCGTGCAGAATAGAAAAACGTAACGCTTCGTCTGGCAGGTAATCGTCGAGTTGCGTATCGAATAAAAAAAAATATTTTTAATTTCCGCAAAACGTCGGGGAGACTTCAAAGCGTCGAACAAAGGCTATCAATCTTCGAGATTTCACGCTGTCTACTTTGTAATCAACAGACGAGGATGCTGCCCGCACACAATCGAGAAACGAAGCTTTCACAAATAATAAATGTTCGATCTCGAAGCAACGAGCACTTTGATATCGTATGGAAAATTCATAAATTTCCAGTCGTAAGGTGACGATTGCCAGCTATCAACTACGACCGAGGAAACGAGGTTAAGGCGGACGAGTGAAAGAGACTCTGGCAATATTCATAGAAACGCACATTCTTCTGGAATCTATACGAAGCACATTGCCTGCACGAGGAAATTATTGGGTCATCCGAAATGTTCGTGACGATTTTTTATGAAACCCAAAAAGTGAAACTATCGTACTCGTCCACAACGTTATCCAGCAATCGAAACACCGATTTGTTCGACAACTTTTCATCGTTTCTTATTATTTCGAGAATGCTGTATTAAAATTTCAACCCTGAAGAGAGCTTTACACAGACTGGATGTTAAATCCAGAAAATATGGTGCACAAAGAAGAATATTTCAGTCCAGTTTTAGTTACTTTTTGATCTCTATTTGCGAAGCTTTATTGTTTTACTTTTTAAACGATGCCTGGGCAGTAATATACGGAATAATAACGAAAGTTTTAATTACTTCCTTTGGACATTTATTTCCAAACTCGTTACACAGTGCTTCTAAAATTGTTGAAATGTTAATTCATTTGTTTAATAGAATTTTCAACGGTGGTTTTCGTAAAAAGGATTTTAATGACTCTGAAAACGAGCATCTCTTCACGGTGGTAAATTAAAATTTAGGGAGTATTTTATGTTAAAAATTCTTTAATGTACGGAATTACAATTTTTATGTTCCGATTTACAAACATAATGAATGCAGATTTCATGGCATTTATTTTAGGTCTACGTACCTTATAATACCACATTTATCTTTGATAATATGCGATGCTGGATATTTCTCCCTAGACAATGGTTCGGTTTGCTGCATTATTTTTATATTTTTTACTGAACTTCTTATTTGAATTTTCTTCTTCCTCATTTTAACTTTCACAACTATTAACATTACTTTCGCAAGACTATATTTTCTACGCCAGAACGACAGCTTTCGCTAAAACTTTCGAATTCTGAATTTTCCTCTGAAAATTAAAAGATTTTTCTCATTGAACTATTTTGTTGCATTTTGTTCACTTATCCTTGGAGGAATTATGTCAATAAAAAAATGTTGCAAATGAAAATACATAATAACTAAACTATCGAGAGCAAGGAAGGGTTAAGGGGCCTTTCTACCTTGTGGGATTTTAAAAACCGTATTTTTTTTTTGCGTTTACTTTTAGTATGTAGTCTCGAAAATATATCTACCAAATATTAAATTGAAATTCTGAAAATTAACGAAGTTATAGCCTGCTGAAATGTACCGCGCATAGGTATAACAACTGGACGTGAAACTTTAAAGCTGTTTTTCTCGAAACTACATTTTTCGGCACTTTGTATGCGATAACAGAAAAACTATTCAAGATATCAACAGGAAATTTATACAGTATCTTTAGAACTAGTCTCCCTATAGCCTGAAGTAGGATAATTGCGATATCTGCAATACTTTTTCTTTTATTAACAAAAAGGCAGCCGAATATATGAAAATATTCAGTATTTTTTCGTAAAATAGTTGCCATTTTGTCATTTTTTATTCTTTCGAAGAGATCCTAATTCATGCTATAACCACACTCATCTATATTAAGAATATCGTTGGTTTTTGGATTTCGGATAACTTGTTCGCAAGATATCACATACGCAGTCGGGCGCCGTTCCTAAAAACTGTTGTTCGTTGATCAACAAAAACAGCGTAATCAATAGATATTATGCGTTGCAAAAATTCGTAAATATAGCTAAATATATAATAAATGTATCTACAAAACACGGAATTAATCGCTCTTTAATAGCCCGCAAAAAAAAAATCACAAAGAATCATGTATTTTTCGTGCCTACAAGGTAGAATGGCCCCTTAACCCCTTAACGCTCATATTTTTCGGGTCAACCAACAATGATCAGTTTTCTTTATTGGATTTGTTTCTAAAAATACGATTTTTGTTAATTACAATGTTATATCTACCGTATAATTTGAAGGATAACAAATATTATCATCCCTTAAACCGTTGGATTAAACAAATATTATTTTTCAAAGCAGTCAGACTCGGGCATGAACGTTAAGGGGTTAAAGAAACCAGTAATTGTAAAGATTATAAAGGCCAGTTTAATTAGATGTAATGATGGGTTAAGCCAGGCTTATTAGACGGTTTGTAGCGAAATTGTATCGACTCAGGTGGGAACAGTTTAGGAGGCGAACAGCTGAGGCACAGTCTATCGATGATCGCGTGACACACACGCGTGGCAGCCACGGCCGATCACGTGCACCGGGTGTCTCGGTCCACTCGCACGATTGCTGGATCCCCTTTAATTATTGACCTCACTTGGTGGACCAAGATGCACGCCACGTACACGGTCACGACGGTCGTGTTCGATCGTTACCGCGTGAATCGTCGGTGTCGTGAAAGCCTAATTCCCTCGCGACCGCGTCCACGTACGGCACCGTTATTACAAGACTAATCTAACTTCGCGCCGTAAACAATATTACCTGCAGGTCCGCGCGCACCGTGGACCGGGAAACGCCGTGTGCACGTGCGAGGGGACCAACGGCCAAATTTATTAGCCGCTCGGAATAATTGGCCGATGTCCCCTTCGCTTCTACGATTCGGATGCTTAATGGAGACTCGTAATTGCTCGTCGGGGACGCGGCTATGTTAAGTGGCTAGGCCTAAACCGAAGGAGGAGCGACTGTCGTTTCGTGGTTTAATCAAGATTCGGTACTTAATTAAAATCGTGCCCGGATACCTTCCCCACGATAGGGAATCCGCTTTTTCTACGCTTTTTCACTTTATCGGCGGCCCCTTCGTGTTCGTGTTCGTGTTCGTGTTCGTGTTCGTGCCAAAGGTAATTTCTGATAGGAAGCTGGTTATCGAGGGATATGGGAAAAGCAGAGACGCGGACGACGTTGGCAAATGATCGTGAAATATTGCTTTCGAGCGTCTTCCTGTCTTTGGTTTCGTCCTATCGCGGCTGCCGTTCGATTAACTTTTACTCGAACGCGTACCTTCTCTCTTTCCACGTATGCAGATTTCCCGATCCGATCGGGACCGTATCGACGCGACCCGTAATTGCTTAAGACTTCGCGCGAGCCTCCTTAGAACACGATTGACGCTACGGGAGTACGATTACGATCGCGACGTTCCTACGACTCATTGATTTATGCATCGATCACCGACGACCGTGAACGACTAACTACCGACGACGTTAGATGACTAACCGACGACTTCGAGCTCGCTAAAAAAATTCTACTTGGATTTCTACGTTCGTGTACAGCTTGCTCGAAACTGATTTACTGGCTATTTTATTTATTTATCAAAGAATTCATTCTGATTCGGTAATTAAGACGTCGATTTCTGACGAGGAGGATGATTCTTGATGAGAGTTTTGCATAGAGATTCTTCCTGTTCCACTATTAGAATTATTTCTATTTCTTCTGTTCTATGTAGTTCTTAAATGAAACCACTAATTGCATAATTAACACGTTCACTGCCAGACCAAAACCGTATAATATTCTGCACAAGTAAACTTTGATTTTAGACCATTGTAAGCTATATAATCTAAAATTTGTTTCCGTACTTATTTTCGTAACCTTGTTAAAACTCACAAACTCTATTCAAATTTATTTCCCTCGACGTCTTAACTTGAGAATTAATTTTTCTTGTATCATAATGGTAAATTCTGTCACCCATATACAGGGTGCTCGGCCTCCCCTGGGAAAAATTTTAATGGGGGATTCTAGAGGCCAAAATAAGACGAAAATCAAGAATACCAATTTGTCGATGGAGGCTTCGTTAAAAAGTTATTAACAATTAAATTAAAAAATTTTTAATCGTTCTGGAAAAATTATTTTCGGTTGTGTGGGTCAATTTGCAATCATTTTTGGTGAATACACATATTTCCGAAATCCTACCCACTTTCGAGAAAAAAAATCGGGTAGGTGCAGAAATTTTTCGACGAAAACAAAATTTTTCAAATCGTTTTCGAAAAATTATTTTCGGTCGCGGGGTTCAATAGTAATCATTTTTGGTGAATAGACCTACCCCCAAAATTCTAACCATTTACAAGGAAAAAATTAGAATTGGTGAACAAATTTTTCAGCGAAATTAAAATATTTCCAATCATTCTGGAAAAATTATTTTCGAATGCGAGGTTCAATTATAATCATTTTTAGTCAATAGACATACCCTCGAAATCCTAACCATTTTCGAGAAAAAAATTTATATTGCCTTCAACGATATAGTATGGTTTAAAAATAATCTTTGATAGGAGTTATTTTGTAGAGTAGTTATAATTTGCGCGCGTGAAGCAAACAAAAGAAATGCGTGTTATGATAATACTTTGATCTTATTAATTGTACGTTGTTCGATACAAACATCTTGCTTTAGTTTGGTCTATAATGTAGAGCTGAAAATTCGGTTTAGAAATACGTTTCGCTTTAATTTCTGGAGTGGAAAGTCATTTTCACCCCAGCTATAATATACAGGGGAGTATAATGGCCTAGAAAATTTAAAAAAAATGATAATTTTTTATCGCAAAATCTTGTAATTCGCAATTTTTATCGTACTTCGATACCATATTCAAATTGTTTGATATTTTTCATTTTTCATATCTTGGAGTCTGAAAGAGATATTTAGGCAACTTTTACGTTGAGACGATCATCCTTTCCACCGTCCTACGAATTGTATTTTGTAAGCAGTTAGGTTCTTATGCGATAGAGTGTAGTCGGCGAACGGAGGATCGCAGGTAGCGCGAGGTCTCCTAGTTTACAGTCTGCCGCGGTTTACCTAAGTTATGGCATCTAATAAGGAATCCGCCTCGCGCGCCACGTCGGAAGGTTATACGCAAATCCTTTTTAATACGATACCGGGAGTCGTCGGGACGACATTTATGCCCTAAGCACCGGGAGCACGTAGTCTCAGCGCTACTGAAATTCGGTTAGGTAGTCGGGAAATGTGCTATCCAAGCATCCTGTTAATCGAAAGACCGGTACCTGAAACGTTTTCTGGAAACTCGTATTAAATTACTCTTGAATATTAATTTTATGTCCGCGCCATAGAAGGAACCTCTTGGCGTTGGAAAAGAAAACTGTTTACGACGCATCGAATGGCTAACACATTTATTTCTGCAATAGGGAACTCATTAATATACATAAAGTTATAGCAATGTTACAAGCTGCTTTAAGTATCTTTGCTTCATCTAATTTAAATCAGTTCATTACAAAATTCGTAGAAAATTGTTTTTCTCAGTAAGATATAGTATAGATATCATTCTTCTGAACTTTTTTTTTATTTAATTATTTCTCTGTTTAGAAATATCTCCATCTGGTTTAGGATCAGTAAAATACTCAGTTTATGTTTTTTAAATGACCACTGGTGTCCATTGCTCTTGAAATTAAATAAATTTCTTCATCAAATCATAATTTCTACAAATTCTCACAACTCTATTCAAATTTAGGCAATTTATACATAAATATAACAATCATAGTTGTGAATATCGAAGCTACTCGAGAACTTCAATTCAGATCGAATTAGAAATTTTCTCTTCTCAGAATTAAGCTATTTAAATCAACTATTTAACTTAATTTAAATTGGTACTTATCGTAAGAAATAAATACTTTTTGTAGCACTTTAACATTACGAAAAGCCATTAGTAACGCCATATCGTAATCCAACTATTACACTTTCGTTTCTTTATCCAGAATATTATCTGTGCACTTGTATTTATATTCCGACGTATTCAGAAAGCTCGTTCCGTTTATAATAACAATAATGGCAAAAGAGATTTAGGATATTGGCCCCCAGGGAAATTGATAGTCGAGGAAATGGAACGCGAGAGAACGCTTGCAGTTTTACTCTTGTTTTTCCGATCAGAAGTGGTCTTTTATTTCGCACAACATATAACTCTTGATTTATGAGGTAGATTCCGTAAAAAATTCCCTGTAAATCCAAAGCGATGTATTCCAAAGTTCCCTTTTTATTTACTAATACAGAATAATTACTTCTACATTTATCACACAAAATTTCATTTTATCCGCCTTGCCTCGACAAACATTTTTCCCATTTGCTCGATTCTGAAAAGAATCTCCGAATTCTGAACATTATTGGACGACTGTTTTTCGGAGTTATAATAATCCAAAGATTAACAACCTCTCGGCCAAGTGTCCTAATATTTACGAGCGACTGTCACACAGCATGCAGAGATCCACAGGTCGGTACGGGGTTCGCTGTCTTCGTAGCCTCCATTTTCGTCCCGAAATTTTGGTTAAAGGTCGTGGCTGGACAGGGGGCAAAAGAACAACGAGCAAGCCAGACCGCATCCAAATGACAAAATGATTTACGATCGCGATACAGAACTAGACGCGTAACGGAGCTCGGTTTATTGCGGGCCGTGCTTCGCGTTCGAATCGCACGAACGTATGAAAATATTTGATCACGCGAAGGGGGCTGAAAGGACGCTGAAAGGAGGAAAGAAAAATGGGCGTGCAGTGGTTACACGTCATGCTAATAACCCTGGAGTACGGTTTATTCGTCGCAAAACGCAGAACATCGCGAGTACGTCTCGAGTCCGCGATCCGGTTGCTCTCGGGTGTTGTTTATACTTTTTTTTCCTTTCACGATGGTACGGCGTCATCGTAAGTTCACCTAGTCGCGGTGATCTCACGCTGCGTTTGCCCAGGAATCCACGGTAACTGCCAGATGTCGTGTCCGCGACGCATGTTCTAGCTACCATGTGATCTTTAACGATCGTAATAAAATTTCGCAGGCCGGCGTTATTTTTCCCATTTTTTTATTTCCTCTTCTCTTCCTTCTTCTTCTCTTCTTTCGCCATGTTATTTCGGACATTCGTTAAAAAAGAAACTGCTCGCGAATGCAAGGCACGCCTTGTGCATTTTGCGTTGCGCGAACCCGCATGACGGAACGCTTTTCGGTGTAATTTTAGTTCCACCGGGACTAAAGGGACGCGCGTTCTTTTTCTTCGCGTTCAATTTCGCGCAACGACTGAACTTAAACGATCTCTGCAAACTTCGTTGAAATATTATCTCCTATTTACGGGGACGTCTCTAGCCATCAACGGGTTGGAATCCTTAAAACGGTTAATCGGTCCATTTCCCCGTTTCTTGCGAGCTCCTCTTCCGAATCTTTCGACAAGCGTCTTCGGGGATGCAGCAGGACGAAACGAGGAATAAACTAGGCTGGTCCGTGTCGTAAAATTCGAATGACTTGATAAATAGTTGCGAGCGGGAAAACGGGGCGAGGACGCCTTGCAGGGAATGTCAACCGAACCGTGACAGAACGATTTTTATGATACTTTGCATACGGATAGACCACTGAAAAATATTACCCGTGTTTTATTTATCGATTGACGTTTGTGTCCAAAGTGTAAAATATCTGGTTGGATTTTTCAGAAACTAATAAAGATACAAAGAAACGTGATCTAAATAAAAAATTTAGCATGGTGTAGGTGACGTTACTATAGTCAATTAGATCAGATAAACAGATTTATTCAACCAACTTTCCGGTTTGCTCGTAGATGAAATATAATAAAGAAGTGTCCACTGTGAGGGGTTCTTTTATATTAATTAAAATCAGCTCAATATTGCTTAATATTGTACTTTTTATTTTATTTGCTTCCTTCTAAAGTACACATACGAAATTTTAGTTTACAGCTTATTATATGTTTCAATCATAATAAAAAATTTATTTCGTTTGGACGTATAGTGTTGTTGTAAAAAGATCATAAAGATATTCTCTTTTTGTCGCTGTCAAGGGTGGCGTAACCCTTTTAAAATCTGACATACATAGCAACCAAGAATTGGTTCAATCTGACGTTTCATTATTTAGTAAAAATTAAATGGAAAAAGATGGTTTGCAGAGCTTTGTAAATTATTATCCTTTTCAGAATACTTCTACTCAGGTATAAATAAGTTTAACATGCTCGATAGAGAACAGTAGTTCTTGATTAAAAATTCCTTTTTTAAAATGATGTTATAGAAAGTTCGTTGAATTTTTTCAAACTAGCGATCCACTACATTTTTCCAAAAATGTGCCATTAAATAAGAATTTATATTAAATAGAACGCGATGTCCTGTTTCCATTTAAAAATTTCGTTTCGTAAAAAATTGATAAAAAATTTGTTGTCGTCGTTTCAAAGCAGTGAAAGGATCAAAGTGATATTTTTAAATATGGTATGCACGACGAAAATAAATATTTAACAATTCCTTGTAGAAATTTCCAGGTCAAGAGCCATTGAAAATCGAGTCTTGGAAATCGAGATCTATATTTTGTGTTTACGCTCGAGCAGGTTGCGCCCGAGGAAAACTTTGATGTAATTACATGCAATGGCCACTTATAGTCGGTTACAAGTCTATCGAACGGTTCGATATCGACGCTTTTATAAGCTTCCAGTCGATTGTAAACCGAGTACGCCAACAATTCCTGGATCGTTCGTGGTATATACCGAAGTCACGACCTGAAATTGGCTATGGGGTTTACGCGTAATGAAATTGTGATGGACTTGTACGCGATGGTCCCGCGATCGATTCGATCGACATTTTGTGGTCGGTACGGACGACCGAACGGAAATTCATATTCTGTCAGCCTCGAAGGGCGCATCCATGGTCGTCGATGAAGATTACGACCAAGGTCACTTTTTGTTCGTTCCCTCGACACCTACCGACAGATCGTGCGATCGAAGGAATCGATATTTCGCGTTTGGTTGAGTTTGGAAATAATTTCCAATCACCATCGACTTGGCAGCCTTCTTTCAGGGGTAAAACATATTTCAATAGCTGCACAGACCCAATTTGCAATCGTACCATGCCTTTACTTTCTGAACTTTTGCTGTTTCAACTTTTCAAGTTCAGCGTTCTTCAGGTGTAGGTGTCTGACTTTGATTGTCTTTCTCTACTTAGTGTCTAGCCTGAACCTACTTTTTCTACTGGCAGTGACTTACACTAAATCGAATATTAATATCGTCGTTTCTCTATCGATTTTGACATTTAGGATTCCAATGACTTTGTGTTCAATTTTTATACTGTAAAATTTTGTTCGAATGCTGTACCTTTACAAAATTATTTTTATACTTTTAATTCTTTTGACTTGGAACAGTCAAAACTCTTGTTTACGACTGTCTAAGTGTCTTTCTCTATTTATTGTTCAGCGTTCTTCAGGTGTAGGTGTCTGACTTTGATTGTCTTTCTCTACTTAGTGTCTAGCCTGAACCTACTTTTTCTACTGGCAGTGACTTACACTAAATCGAATATTAACATCGTCGTTTCTCTATCGATTTTAGTATTTAGGATTTATATGACTTTGTGTTTAATTTTTATACTGTAAAATTTTGTTCAAATGTTATAGCTTTTCAAAATTATTTTTATACTTTTAATTCTCTTGACTTGGAACAGACGAGTCGAAATGTTAATAGAATCTCTTGTTTACGACTGTCTAAGTGTCTTTCTCTATTTATTGTTCAGCGTTCTTCAGGTGTAGGTGTCTGACTTTGATTGTCTGTCTCTACTTAGCGTCTAGCCTGAACCTACTTTTTCTACTAGCAGTGACTTATACTTAATCGAATATTAATATCGTCGTTTCTCTATCGATTTTAACATTTAGGATTCATATGACTTTGTGTTTAATTTTTATTTATAAAGTTTTGTTCGAATGTTATAGCTTTACAAAATTATTTTTATACTTTTCTTTTGACTTGGAACAGTCAAAACTCTTGTTTACGACTGTCTAAGTGTCTTTCTCTATTTATTGCAATTCATTGCGAGTTTTAACAAAAACTTTTAAGTGGAATTTGAAGGACGTAGAATCCTTGTTTCTCAACAGCGATTGAACTGAAACGAACCAAATCGAGAGTTAAATTTCAAAAACAGACTATTTTATCAGAAACTCGGTTTCTCAAACTAACTTTATACTCCATATCTGCGTATTCCATGCAGAAGGTTAGCGCAGGTCGCATGCAAAATTCAGGAAACCACGTCGAAAATTCTCATTGGCGTTCCTGCAACTTCCCTCGCGTCTGCAACTCTCCCAGGGAGGATCCTCCGGGAAGAAAGTAGACTTGAATTTTAGATCGCTATTGGGACTCGAGGATTCCAACAACAGCAAACCTCCACACACCACGTGATTCTTGATCACAGAATCAACACACACACTCTAGTGTCAATAAAATTCCCCATACTTCATTGCAAACTTTCACAAATACGCGATTGCTTATAAAAGTTGGAATTTCATTTCGAGTCCTCCGACTGCCGCGAATTAAATTATGACGAGTTGCACGCCGCGAAACTTCGCGAACTGATTTAATTGAACGTCGCCGGCAGATTACACGATTACTCCGTAAGGGATAAACTTCGTCTGGATAGATTTACGAGGGACGGGGGGAGGAGTTTCGCAGACGCGTCGCGAAAGAGTGAAAAAAAAAGTAAAACGTCGCGCGTTAATTAATTACGCGTCGCGTGGTGGTCGCGCGAATGCTCGCGGCGGAGCGTTGACGCGCGAGCGTGAACCGTCGGCGAACAATATAAATTTTCATTCATAAAAGCGGTCGACTGACCTCGCGAATGCAACACGCTTTTATCAGCCGTAATCTCGTAGTGCATTCGCCCGTCGAGTGGAACGATTACGTAACCGCTCGGCACGGCTGAATGGACGCGGCTGACGTCGCTCTAGAGCCATTCTTACGTTAAACCGTGTGCTGGTTTTTGCTTTCGAGCTCCGCGAAACGCGGTCTCGTCGGATCGGTGCCTTTCGCGCGGAAACAAGATTGGAAAGGACGCCGCTCGAAAATGGCTGTTTTCGATGCACGGGGCGAAAAGAAAATTTTGTACAGGCCGCCGCAAAACGAACGCCTTTAACCAGGATTTAATTCGGACGAGGCTACGAGTAAAAATAGTGATCAACGATGGAGACGACGAGAGCATCGTGCACGCAGTATTTAATATTTTTAATATATATGTGCTCTCGATCAGGAAGTAATCGTCTTCTTTTGATCGTTCAAATTGTTCGATGAAACGAGTGTGAAGTTATATTTCTTGATTTTGTGATCGAGGTTCTGTGACATTAGTGGTGTTTAGAAAATGTTGAGTGGATATGAAATAAAAGACGACGAGTGTTTGGTTGCGTTTAGTTGTGTTTAGGAAACTACAGTGACCCCCAGAACGTGAATTATGTTATTGTACTGTTTTGGTAAGTATACTTTCAAGTGCCTTGTTTGCTGTCTCTTGGATTCAGACACATTGTTCCTTGTTATTTCGTTTTAGTGAAAAATATATATAATAAAAAATAAATGTTCGTGGGATTGAACCAGTTTGATAAAATTGCGAACAAAAAAATTGGTCTCTAAAATATGACATTTCGAAAAGTACTCAGACAAAATAAAAGCTTCCAAGTGATCAAGAATTCACATTAAAGTCTAAATTGGCTACATTTAAAAAAACTTAATATATAGAGCTGTAATCCCAAGGTATAAAAGATTTGACAGGGAATTCTTAAAATTGAAAGAGAATGAATGATTCGAAAAACAAAATAAAAAGTGACGTAGAAAAACAAATTGATCAGAGAAGAGTTTGTTGATATATATTTTTGACAAACCTCTACGGCAATGGTTTTACATGAGATTGACGAAAGTTTACAACGAGCTTAATTGAATATACACTTAACAATAAGTCTTCCTCTTTGCACTTAAATACTGCTATTCTGGCTGATCCTAAATCTTTTTGTATACTGGAGGAACTCGTTATTCTTCATAAAATTTCGTTCTCACGATGCTTTTGATGGCCCTTAGGAACACACACACACACACACCCATGTGCTTATAAATACGCTTAAGTGCCACGCTGACCCATGAGTGCATTTCTCGGTTCCTTGTTTTCTAAACAGACAAGTGTTGTTACAGTCAGTTTACGAAAATTGTAACTTCTAGAGAATTGTACACCATTTGGGAAACAAATACAGATTTAGCCTCAGAAATTAACTGTTTTAAATAATAATTCTCTACCCTTGTCTAACGCCCAAATTGTCATTTTCACTAACTTGATTTTTCTTTTTGTTTCAGGTAAGTTACGAGGACGAAACATAAACGAGTCCACAACTGTTTTGCAAAGAAAATTCTGGTTACAGGTATTTATTATTTAAAAAAATACTTGAGTAATCAACGTGCGAATTGTGATCTTTATTGCTTAATAATTTCCGAGAAAACGGCCAATTAGAGGACAAATAGTTTTCGATTCCGTCTCTATCCAGAAAGGCTCATTAAAATAGCTGTGTATCGCACCATGTGGTCCTCTACTAAGAGTAAATTCCTTCTTTGCAAGCTTTGTCACCATGTTGGGTAAATGCTGACCCGTTACACCACTTTTTTACCTAGATAGATTGTTGTATCGGTAATGGTGACTAATGAAAGAATTAAGGCAGTAACGACAGTTTTTTTTTAATGCTACGTGTGAGGTGAATGTTTATTTAGTTTCGTTACAGTTCGAGATTTATAGAACATTAAATAGAAAACTAATATTTTATATTCGTTTTGTAAATAACACAAATTCGACCAATCTAAATTTGATGAAATCTAATTGATATACAGGGTGTTCGGCCACCTCTAGCAAAAATTTTAATGAGCGATAGTAGAGGGCAAAATAAGACAAAAATCAAGAATACTAATTTGTTGGTGGAAGCTTCGTTAAAAAGTTATTAACGTTTAAAGTGCCGCTCTTACTGAATGTTTTTCTCGAAAATGCGCAAGATTTCGGGGGTATGTCTATTCACCAAAAATGACTGTAATTGAACCCTACAACCGAAAATAATTTTTCCACAACGATTTGCAATTTTTTAATTTTCTCGAATAATTTCACACCTTCTCTATTTTTTTTCTCGAAAGTGGGCAGGATTTCGTGGGTATGTCTAATGAGGTATGCGTACTCACCAAAAATGATTGTAGTTGACCCCCGCAACTGAAAATAATTTTTCCAGAACGATTTGAAATTTTTGAATTTAATTGTTAATAACTTTTTAACGAAGCTTCCATCAACAAATTAGTATTCTTGATTTTCGTCTTATTTTGGCCTCTACTATCGCTCATTAAAATTTTTGCTAGAGGTGGCCGAACACCCTGTATAATAATTAGACTGCGGATCTTCATGCAAATTCATATTTTTGTTAATAAAATTATTGAAATTGGAGCTTTGTAGAGGGTTGTCTCAACCCCTAGATATAATAATTCGTACCTTACTTTAAGTATTTCTTATATTTTTGCGTGTTAAGTGCATTCTGTAGTTTTTTGAGAATTAAAATTTCCCATAAATGCATAAACATCCGCAGTCTAATAATAATCATTTCTCAATGAGATTTTTAAAGTAAAGGCACAAAATGAGAGTTAAAGCAAAAATGGTTTTTTTTATATCTTGTTTGCATCGAATATTATGTTATTAAGTAGCAAAACTGATTTTTGATGATTATGATGTTTGTTTGAACAAATGGGGATTCGTTATTGTGCCACTGTCGTTCGTTTTACAGTTGCCGGAAAAATTACACGTTTGTAGAGTTTAATTGCTCGCAATTCAAAAAGATGAAGCGGTCGATTAAACATGGTGTCGATCAACGCGACTATCGAAGCGTCGAAACAGCCGCAGATTTATTAGACTCGATTAGCTGTATTGCAGCGATCCGTTTTGCAGTAACTTGCGTGACATATTTGGAGTACTAATGGCGAACATTGTTTCCGAATATAGGACACCTAGCAGTGGTTACGACCAATTGTATCGCCATTCTCTTGAATTTCAAATATTAATCAATGAGGATGATATTTGAAATAGTAGCTTATTCTATGCTCATTATATCTGTTACCAAAATATTGAAATTCACTTTGCATATATATCTCGTTTATTAATAAATCGAATTTTGAAACTATTTAACACAACTCTCGATCATAATTTGCTTATCTTTCTCAGTCGAATTAAATGTTAACACGATTAGAATAATTATAAAAGATTTATGGATATTCAAAACACATTTCTTACTAAAAGGATATCCATTGCTCGATGAATCCAAAAATGTAGAAAATATAATTTTTCTTAGTTTTTGTTTGTGCATTTTCCTGGAGCGTGAAAAATGAGGTTCAATATACTTTTTACCTTTCTGAAATAATTGTACACCCGTGGTCCGCGACACGGTATCAAAGTATAAATTGTTCTACGGGCCAAAATGGATTTGACGCGGCTGATTTATCGTCAGATTGATCTTCCTCTCTTTCTCTCGCAAGGCTCTGATGCTCCAATGAAGCGCGATTAATCTTCGCGTTCGTTCCGCTAAATGTCCGTAAATTATTTTTTATTCGAGGCATCGTGAAATATTTCTCGGCGGCGAACGTGGCGTGGGGATTCGAGGCGGCTGCGTACTCGTCTAGCTAGACAATTTGTCACTTCCTTATCGCTCGACCAGCTCTCGCTCCTTCTCTCTCCGACCTTTGGCACGCGTGCTCCGTTACTTACGCACGCGGCGCGTAAGAAACGTGGCCGCTGACAATCTCGCGTGCAAGCATCTCCCCGACCGGAGAGAACGATCCTGTTACACCAGAGATGGGAAAAGTTATTATTGTTGCGATACGTAATCCTTGAAATATTAAGTTTCTACGTATCCTCGCGTGCTCATACAAAATTAAGCCAAGGAAAGTGTACTGATAAACCCTTGCACCGTAAGAAAACACTCTATTTAAAACAGCCAAAGTTCCATAGCTTTCTATAGCCCTAAGTCCAATATTTTATATTTTAAAAAGGCATCATCACATTTAAATGTAATATTTGTCTATATCAGGCGATCTTAGCTCCATACACAGCCCTATCAATTCTGAGCTCCAATATTTGATATTCTAAAAAGGACACGTTTAAATTTAATACCATTTCCCTCTATCAGACGATTTAGACGCGTATTAGGAAAGGAATAAAAAGGAAACGTTGAGACATAGTCATACAGTTTTTAATTTCGTTAACCCCTTCCCGTGCTTCAACTGATCTGACTCGTGATGAAGATTTTGGCCCAAACGTAAACATCACGAGCCAGGCTCGCGGCCAGAGAGATCGTGATTGAGTTTTAGTTCGTATCAGTACGCCACAAGAGTCGGTCGCGATTCTTATAACCTCTGTTGCGAAGCAGTTTGGTATCAGTCTGGTCTGTTTACCGCGCGTTGACGACTATAGTTTGAGCTCTGATTTTATCGAGGTAAGTGGCACGGGAAGGGGTTAAATAGATTTTTAAATTTTGCAAAAATCTACAGGCTACAATTTTCCCTTGTATCTCAGTGAATTGTTTTAAATTCGCCGCCATTGGCTCGATGTTTTTTCGAGGCAGTTAACGAGGCGCGATGAGGGATCGAGTGGTGGGGAGGGTGGCCTTGAGTGGCCAGTCGATTTTGTTGCGACTGTAGCTAGGCGCGGTATCGTAAACGACAGCGTCAATGCTCGCGTGCATCCTACGATCGCGCGTTATCAGCAACGCGGCGTGAATGGTAACAACACGGTGTTTCCTTCCGGCTACTGCGACAGTTATCGCTATGATACACTTGGGACGCGCTTACAAAGATGCCCGATCGTCGCGAGAGCCTTTCTGCTCGTGCAACCAAGGAAACATCGCGAACCTGAACATTCAGAACATTTTAGAAAATTTAGACCAGTCAGTTATCAAAACCATTTTTCGTTTCTGAATGGAAGAAGTGAAATATCACCCCTCGAAAAAATTCAAGCATTCCTCCATTTTAAGTAAAACCTATATAATACAGTTCAGTTGCAACTGTGCCAATTTCGTTTAACACTAGAACTACCAAACCAGTCAAAATGACCCATTCGTAATTTCTAATGAAACTTGTAAAAAATTTATTCCACTGAATTCTTGAAAATTTATCGTAATTTTCTATAAGAGAATATACAGGGTGTCCGGCCACTCCTGGCAAATATTTTAATAGGGGATTCTAGAGGCCAAAATAAGACGAAAATCAAGGATATCCATTTCTTGACTGAGGCTTCGTTAAAAAGTTATTAACAATTAAATTAAAAAATTTCAAATTGTTCTGGAAAAATTATTTTCGGTTGCGGGGGTCAATTACAATAATTTTTGGTGAATAGACATACCCCAAAAATCTTACCCACTTTCGAGAAAAAAATTCGAGTAGGTTGTGAAATTTTTCGGAGAAAAAGAAATTTTTCAAATCATTCTAAAAAAATTATTCTTGATTGCGGGGGTCAATTACAATAATTTCTGGTCATTACACATACCCACGAAATCCTACGCACTTTCGAGAAAAAAATTCTTTATCGAAAATCTAATTAAATCGACGAAAAAAAAATTTCAAATTGTACTAGAAAAATTATTTTCGGTTGCAGGGTTCAATTACAATCATTTTTGGTGAATAGACATACCCCAAAAATTTTACCCACTTTCGAGAAAAAAATTCGAGAAGGTATGAAATTTTTCGACAGAATTAAAAAATTTCAAATCGTTCTGGAAAAATTATTGTCAGTTGTGGGGGTCAATTACAATCATTTTTGGTGGATAGACATACCCCCGAAATCCTGCGTATTTTCGAGAAAAAAATTCAGTACGGACGGAATTTTAAACATTAATAACATTTTAACGAAGCCTCCATCAACAAATTAATATTCTTGATTTTCGTCTTATTTTGGCCTCTAGAATCCCCTATTAAAATTTTTCCCAAGGGTGGCCGAACACCCTTTATAAACACTTATTTCGATTGCATTATATATTTCTTTGCGTATCTATCGTTTCAATTTCTTTGGTACTTCTTCGATAATGATTTCCACGAAGTTTTCAAAGATAAAGCACGGTCTCTAGTGTAAACTTTTCTTCGATACATTTCGCTATTATGAGAATATTCCGCAAAAAGGGGAATCTGCATTTGAGGTGCGATTTCACCCGCTTGAGCAGGAATTCCGCACGAATGAGAAATGGTTTTGTGTTGCAGATAAACTAATCTACTTTTCACGCGATTCTTCAAAGTTCTCTGGATTTTCGAATCGAAGATTTCGAAGTAAAGATGCAACGATCATCGAGAATATCTAAATATCGAAAGTAGGAGTAAATAAAACAAAGCGTACTTAATGAAAGTTTACAACCAAATTTTTGTACATTCGTTGGAAGGATTCAGATTGCAATACTGCATACGTTTAGTGGTATTTCTGTGCAATAAATTTTAGTTGGAAGTTTTATAACTGCACGTCGGGACCGTCGAGTTTGTTGAAAATTGTTCGGTGTTTGTGGTCGTAACAGTGGAAATTAATCGTTAGAGAAGTTTGCATGCGAGTGTGTTTTGGACAAATTGTATAATAGAAACAATATCCATTTTAATGCTTAAAAGAGAGTGGTATTTGTTTAACAAAGTTATCACGAGATTAAAATTACATTTACAAAAAAATAAACGTTGTTTTCCAGAATGTATTCTTTCGAAAAAATGCAGAATTTGAGAAAAATTGCTTTCGAGTTTGTTGACGTTCGATAAATAACACAACAACGAAGAAATTATATTTATATGTATAAAAAGCGTTTGCAGTGCATTGCATCGTTTCCCTTTCGCTGATCGCGTGTCAAAGATACTTCCTGTCGAGGCGAGGAGTCTCGAAGTTTCAGAACTTTGATGATCTCGGAAGCTCGTTTGCGTTTCGTCGACGCCCATGATAGAAGTAATCGTTCCACCGTAAAAAATTGAGCAAGATACACGCGGTAATGACGGTAGCGTGGACGAGAAAATAATTGCTAACGTCACTGCGAAGGTACATCGAAGATGCGCCGGGAGCTATTTAACAAGGTACACATATGAATAATGCGTCTTCGAGGAAACTGAAGTGTTGATCAATACGTTTTTACTTACCAACGCATTTTCTATGAAGCTGTTTTCGCTTCTCATTAGATTCCATCTTCCGTTGTTTACATATTTAGATATCGGAAACTCGAACAAAAGTTATCACTATTATTTTCTGTTACACGAAGGAAAGTGTGGGTGCTGAATTTTTAATATTTTCGTCTACTTGGAAGAATCTTCTTTTAGAATATTTTATTTTGAAAAAATAGAATTTATTACTCTTGACAGCTTCAGAAACTTTCAAGCACCGAATAGGAATGAAACAGAAACTCAGATTGAAAAAGCAGTTTCGATTTAATAGCAAAAATAACATCTCTTGTATCATCGAAACCAACGAAAGTAAGTTTCGAGCTAAAGAAAACATTTAATTTAATAATGCAGCACGACCATATTCGAGCCAGTTTAAATACAGTCGTCCATGCTTAATCGTTAATTATTTTAGTTGCCGTGAAATGCAAGTTGATAACTAGCGTCGTGGCTTAAATTACTATCATATTCAAGCATATATATTTCATAATTTTCTCGGTGATGATTCGAAATTGCAACTTGCTCTCGTTCGACTTGCAGCGTAGAATATTCTGGCTGGAATAGGTCCAGGCAGAATTTTCTTCTTTGTCCAGTAGAATGTCCGTAAATAGCAGTCGTAAGCAGTGTTCGCGCAAATTTAACGAGGACCAATGTGCTGCGTGTGTCCAAAACGATGAAATAAACGCTTTGATTTGTATTCGGTTTCGCTCGAACGACTGATAAGAAATTTCATTATTTCTTCGTTATAATCTTGTCTCGAGTGCAAAGTTCCATACAAGGTCAACATTGTGGACGATCTCAACAAAGTATGCACGTATCTGAGATCAAGGATTTAATTTACAAACGCAGTGTGACCATGGTCAATCGTTTAGATACGGACGTCGATACTCGCGTTAGTCGTTCGAGAGTCGCTTTTAAATGTGAAACCGATCGTCGTTGCTTAACTCACACCATTAAACTCTGAGTTGCAGCCTCGTAATACACATTGTTGCGTTTACTTATTTCATTAAACGACCTTCTTGAAAACGAACCTGCGAAAATTCGAGTAAAGTTGTAGCTTCCACTTGTTCACCCATTGCTTGGGATATTCTGACTGGAATATTATCGAGGCATGATTTTCACCTTAGCACAGAAGGGGTATCCCTTTGAAATCGCACGCATACGAGCGTAAATAGCAGTCGTAAGCAATGCTCGGATGCATTTAATGAGGACCAGTGCCGCGAACCGGGAACCAGAAGATTATTACGCGCAGCAATAAACCATCGACAGGAACGAAACTTAAGCAATTCCTTATTGCAAGGTGGCTACAATGTGGCTAGTTTTACGGCCGCGATATCACACGTAATTATTGTTTACCGGCGCACGTTGCACATTAACATTCTGACATAATGATACGCTACGGACGCGGCGTTGCGCCTTCGTTTTACCCTCAGCGTCGATACCCGAGCTCTTATCTTCGCAATAACGATTATAAAAGTCCGAGTACGGTTAAGATGCTTAGTTCGAGAGACCGAAGTAATGATAGCATTGCTTACTTTGAACGGAAATTTAAATGAAATAACGAACAAGGGGGAGCCTGGTAGCCCAATAGAAACGAACCTCGACCGTAGCGTTCGCGATAACGGATATCATTACTGAATCGCTAATCTTTACACCTGTACAAATTAACGTAACGATCGACGCGATTTTCTGATTTGTCTCGATCACCTTATTTACTTAGGCGAAGAGCTCGGTAATTAGAATTTCGTTAATCGTTGGACTTCGATCAGGGTGGGATTTTTAGGGTCGAATTTTATTCTCAATATGTTATCTCCCCTTTAATTTTATCATTCCTTAGGCCACAACTAAATGACTAGCTTTCTGTTTAATTTTATTATATCTGATAACATAGTCAGCTTGTATCGGTTCATTACTGCAAATTTAATGTCCGATTATTTGGCATATATTAGTGCTTCTTTCATTAAAATAATTTCATTCAAATCGAAGGATATTAAATGACTAAATGACTATTATGTAGCTTTTTGTTTAATTTTATTATATCTGATAACATAGCTTGCATCGGTTCATTATTGCAAATTTAATGTCCGATTATTGACATATATTAGTGTTTCTTTAATTAAAATAGTTTAATTCAAATCGAAGGATATTAAATGACTAAATGACTTATGTAGCTTTTTGTTTAATTTTATTATATCTGATAACAGCTTGCATCGGTTCATTGCTGCAAATTTAATGTCCGATTATTGACATATATTAGTGTTTCTTTAATTAAAATAGTTTAATTCAAATCGAAGGATATTAAATCTATTTTGACCAATTGAAAGTAGACGAGACGTTGTAAAAATGAATTTAAACGTTCACACGAGGAACAATTGTGCGTATTTGATATTTATTATTTCAAGAGTTTACATATTTTCTATTATCATGTGGATATGAGTAATGTAACCTTAACGGAATCCAAAGTCACAGCGGAGTAAAAATTGTTGAAACAGACGATAAAAAATGTCTTGATTACTCCGTGCGTATTTACATGATACGTTCGAAATTTGCATCTTCAGCTCGTAAACACTGTAATTTGCCGGGGAATGAATTATTGATCGTACAAGCAATCGTCTCTTTTGTTAGACTCGCATACGTAATTTTTTCTCCAGTCGTAAATAATAAAGGATGTTTTTACGTACAAAAAAATGATCTAACGGTGTCAAGTTCGGTAAAATATCATTTGGAAGTGATCACTTACACAGGACTCATTTAAAAACTCTCACTGAACCGAGTGGAGAGTTCGATCTCTCGATAAAAATCGTCTCGTAAATACAGATACTTTTCATCGTTTAAAATTCGGGTAACATTGTTGCATGAAAAAGAAGCAAGTTCGTCGCGGATCCATTGAAAATTCGAACGCTGAAAGGTTGGCGCGAAGCAAACAAAAGTTTCTAGCTGACCCAGAAAATGGTGAAAATTTCCAAAAGAGAGAGTTGTCGTTGTCGCGAGATATCTTATCGCGCGCGCATCTTTTTTTGTCGATCTGCTCTCTTAGCGCTGGGCTCCTCGCCGCCCTCCTCCTACACCCTCGGGACAAGATCGTTCTCCCCCCGTTCGCGTAAAGTGCCGTGTATATACTTGCGCCATCACGGACATAATAATAGCGCATACTTTACGACGGTATGTGCACAGTATCGCTGGCAGTGCAACGCCGGCTGCGTTGGGCGCACGAGGGCCGGCCCCTGAGACAGGATTCCATTTAAGTGTTCCGCAAATACTGTTACCACGAATAGCGAGGGAACAATCCGCTCGCTTTCGCAGCTACCCGTTTGATAATGCATTTTGCGACGGTATAGTATACGACGTCGATGGCGTCGTTTCCTATCGGTTTTATATCGGATGTAACGACCTTCGATGGAGGGAGAACTCTCGTCGTTGATTCGAGAACGAGTGCGAGGCGTAGGTGATCTATTATCCGTCGGTAATTCATGGACGAGGATTTTCTCGAAGGTTACTTCTGCGCGAATCGTGCTTTTCATCGCCGGAGTTTTATTGTTTCCACTGTCAGGCGCGTCGAAGGAAATTTATTTAATGTCCAGGTTCGACGTAAACTATAAATATTAGCGGGGTCGACCGAAGGGAACGTGGAAATGCGTGCGGTTTAGAAATGTCCGAATTTCTAATTAATCCTTAACTGGTATTGTAAGCAATTAACTGTGTAAAATACATATAAATGGGGAAGCTTTATTTTTTATATATTTTAGGGTAGAGAAATCCTCCACGATAATAGTTATTGTAAATATACGATGCCAGTTGAGGATTAAATTTTTCACTTAAAATCACTGGATTAGGGAATAATTTCTTCCTGGTGCGTTCGTTCGTTAGAATTATATAACGAAGGCTATAAAGTAATATTTAATTTTTTATCACATCTTACAACAGTCAATTCGGATGTACGCCTACTTATGTATTGAAAATTGATAAAAAGAAATATCGTGGTACAATACAAACAAAAATGTACCGAAAACAAATAAGTATGTTTACATAAATGTCTTTATACTCCCTTATTATTTAGCGCGAACACAAATACAAAATTTATAATTCAGTTTTATCGCACACCAGTTGAATAATCAATAGGAATTGCTAAAACTTCTTTGAGTATATAGCGTCAAAGTAAATGTCAAAATAAACATAGAAGATAGCATAAATTACTGTAGTTGCTACATTCATAGGATAGGGGATGAAAAGCCCTTTAAAACGAGCGTTTGTACAAGTCGATAGCTGTATTAGTTCCGGAGATATAGCAATTTTAATTTCAAGTCGATGCGGTGGCTAGTTCCGGAGATATAAGGGTTCGAAGTTTGTTTACGTTTCATTGTGACGTCACGAGGTCAATGAACGCTCACTACGGCCTTGCAAGGTCGTTGACTGCACGTGCTCGTAGTAAATACTACGTCACGACTCACGAGAGTGCGAGAGAAAGAGGTCCGACGCGTGAGACGGAGACAGAGATAGTCGAATTAAAAAAATTACCCCTTTACATAAATTACGATATCTCCGAAACAGAAAGTCGGATTGCCAAAATTGAAAAACCATTTTAAAGGGGAGGCTTTGCCGCTTCTAACAATGCATCAATAATGCATAAAACACTAGTAGTTTCGGAACTGCACGCGTCTAAAGTTTTTAGTATTTTTAATGCGCGTTAATAGGCTTTCGTAAGGCGGAGAGTCGGACGTAGCGGAATTCTAAAAATTACGATTGTCTTTACACGATGATATCTCCAAAACGGAAAGTCGGATCGACAAAAATCAAAAACCACTTTAAAGGGGAGGCTTTACCGCTTATAATGATAGCTTAATAATTAATAAAACACTAGTAGGTTCAAAATTGTACGCGTGTAAAGTTTTATTATTTTCAATGCTCGTTAGTAGCCTGTTTATTCAAATAATACAACCAGTGAGTGAATTATTCGGGTCGTTTTATTCGTAATTCTATCAAATGATGAAAGTTTCATGAAATTTTGCTTGCTTTGATAGTCTGTTACCCTCTATTTAACAAAACTAACGCGATTTCAATTAAACCGGTTAAACGAGTTGTCGAAATTTTGGTACACAGTCGACGAAAGCTAATCGGCTTTGCGGATGCGAATTGGGCAGGAAATATAATACGAACGGTGATTTTGTATTTCAACTTTTCGGTGGAACCATAAGTTGGAATTGCAAGAAACTAACAAGCGGTGCACTGTCATAAACGGGGCCGAAATATATTTCTCTCGTAGAAAGTACCGGGATGGTTTGTAAAATGTTTATTGAAAGATTTCGAGGGAAGGGAGTCAAAGAAAAGTATTATATACGAAGGCAACCAAAGCTGCCTTCATCTCGTAAGGAATAACAAATTCAACAATAAAATTATATACATATATGCATAAATATATTTACATTGATGTAAGGGATTTAAAGGATCAAGAAATCGTGGAGTATAAGAATTTCCAACTGACATATTAACAAAGCCACTGAGAAAAGTGAAGCTGAACATTAACAAATTATTATTGCTAATGTCTTGGCAATAAACTTCATGAATGTCTACAAAACAATATCTTTGTTCAAATCTGTTGTATGTACGTGTAAAATACCTATCTAAGGGTGTCAATAAAAAAAAGGCTAATTACATAATAATTATACGACATCTGTGATTGTTTAGTGTATGTTAGTGTATGTTAGTATTTAATAGTTCTTTGTATACCAGAATATTCGAGCAACGTGTAAAACCACATGTTCTAAAACGTTTTCAATCAGAACGGTGTAGACCATCGTAACAGACGAATTAGCAAGAGCGAAGTCGATTTATTTCCACTAAAAACTAACAAAATAAAACCCAATACTTTCCGTTTCTTCGAAAAATAGAAGTTTGAAAGATGTCCGTGTTTTGAAGAGATTAATGGCTGTAGGAAGATTTATACTGGAACCATGACGTTTCAAAATATTCGGAAGTTGAACCTCCAATGCATTACTTGATTAGTTCCCGGTTTCGAAACATCAAACGGAAGGTTTTGAAAATGAGAATTTATGTTTCATTTTCGTAGCTGACTCAGCACATCTTGCTTTAAACGCAATTAAATTTTAATTATCTTACCTTTAGAATATTCTAGAATATTTTAACGGTGTTAACAAAGACTAATTTGTAATAAATAATCGATACAGGAAAAATTTGTTTAGCTTTACAGACCGGATCGATGAAATTTTAGAACATATAGATCGCTTCGATTATTCAATGAATAATGCACTATCGGAAATCGTTATGCGCTTTTTCGTGATATGAATAAAAAATTATGAGATTAATAGCTATAGGAACGTTCAAATTTCGACGAATGAAGGAGCAAATAATGAATTCTGATGGTGCATTATTCATTAAATGAATAATCGTTTTCTTGATATGCAAAAAGTATGAAAAAATTTGATATCCATCAAAATTTGAAGGGTAAATAATACCGACGTACTCAAATTACTTGTCCCTAGTGTACGTGCACTTTAATATTAACAATATATTCCCGTTGTTTGTCGTAATCCTCTATGGAGAAAATTATAATGTAGTGCATAGTATATCGATGCAATACTCGGCAATAATCTAGTTTAATATGCTGTAATGGTTGAACAGATTGTCATACGTCAGTACATGCACCGTATCATTAAAATGCAATATTCTACTCGAGTTAAATCCAGCTTATTCGTGGAAAGAGCCGGTGGAATAAATGGAAAACTGGATCCGAGGATCGTTGTCGTAATTAATTAATTCCAGGACTATCGAGTTTTCGATATTCTGCAGTTGCATGATCGTTCCCTTCGTAATATGTCCTCAAATGTATCCAGAGCCGTTGGGACGCGATAAGATCATGTTGGTTCATCCGTTGCAACGTGTAGCTTCGTATTCGCCAATTAAATGCGCTATCCTTGACTGCTGTTAATTTCCACGAGGTTTCCTCCCGAGGAGCGAACAGTTTGCGGAGGTAATTTCGCGAATTGCATGAAATTGGAGCTTGTTTGTTGATCGTCGAACCTCGTTTAAGTATTAACCTTTGATAATGATATTGGCACCTGTCGATAGAACCTGGCCTCTGGAATACTGAATTCAAAAATCTCTTTACAACCATCCCGACTTTTTATTTTTATCAGTGATCAATATTGCCTCAACATAGTTCTTCGATCTACCCTGTTAATCAAGGAACACAAGTTAACTCGTCTGTGTCTTCCGTTATTTCTATTTTTTATTTACACTATTTCTTCAATTTATTTTGTGCTTTTTATTCCAAAATTTTTATTGGTAGAGAATGCAAAGATTACGATGCATAATTTCATTTTTTAAATATGATTCTTCGAGATTTTACTGCAAGCTTTCAACGTCCTATAACTCAACCATTTCCATTGTACCACAGTGATCAATATTGACTCAACATAGTTCTTCGATCTACTCTGTTAATCAAGGAACACAAGTTAACTCGTCTGTGTCTTCCGTTATTTCTATTTTTTATTTACACTATTCCTTCAATTTATTTTGTGTTTTTTATTCCAAAATTTTTATTGGTAGAGAATGCAAAGATTACGATGCATAATTTCATTTTTTAAATATGATTCTTCGAGATTTTACTGCAAGCTTTCAACGTCCTATAACTCAACCATCTCCACTGTACGACAGTGATCAATATTGACTCAACATAGTTCTTCGATCTACTTTGTTAATCAAGGAAAACAAGTTAACTCGTCTGTGTCTTCCGTTATTTCTATTTTTTATTTACACTATTTCTTCAATTTATTTTGTGCTTTTTATTCCAAAATTTTTATTGGTAGAGAATGCAAAGATTACGATGCATAATTTCATTTTTTAAATATGATTCTTCGAGATTTTACTGCAAGCTTTCAACGTCCTATAACTCAACCATCTCCACTGTACGACAGTGATCAATATTGACTCAACATAGTTCTTCGATCTACTTTGTTAATCAAGGAAAACAAGTTAACTCGTCTGTGTCTTCCGTTATTTCTATTTTTTATTTACACTATTTCTTCAATTTATTTTGTGCTTTTTATTCCAAAATTTTTATTCGTAGAGAATGCAAAGATTACGATGCATAATTTCATTTTTTAAATATGATTCTTCGAGATTTTACTGCAAGCTTTCAACGTCCTATAACTCAACCATCTCCATTGTACCACAGTGATCAATATTGACTCAACATAGTTCTTCGATCTACTCTGTTAATCAAGGATTTTTTATATACACTATTTCTTTAATTTATTTTGTGTTTTTTATTCCAAAATTTTTATTGGTAGAGAATGCAAAGATTACGATGCATAATTTCATTTTTTAAATATGATTCTTCGAGATTTTACTGCAAGCTTTCAACGTCCTATAACTCAACCATCTCCACTGTACGACAGTGATCAATATTGACTCAACATAGTTCTTCGATCTACTTTGTTAATCAAGGAAAACAAGTTAACTCGTCTGTGTCTTCCGTTATTTCTATTTTTTATTTACACTATTTCTTCAATTTATTTTGTGCTTTTTATTCCAAAATTTTTATTCGTAGAGAATGCAAAGATTACGATGCATAATTTCATTTTTTAAATATGATTCTTCGAGATTTTACTGCAAGCTTTCAACGTCCTATAACTCAACCATCTCCATTGTACCACAGTGATCAATATTGACTCAACATAGTTCTTCGATCTACTCTGTTAATCAAGGATTTTTTATATACACTATTTCTTTAATTTATTTTGTGTTTTTTATTCCAAAATTTTTATTGATAGAGAATGCAAAGATTTCGGTGCATAATTTCATTTTTTAAATATGATTCTTCGAGATTTTACTGCAAGTTTTCAACGTGCTATAACTCTGTCTTATTAGATTTTCATTTCCTCTTCTCGAGAAAAATTCCGGTTTTCCTTACGGACCATCCAGTTGGAGGGACCATCGAAGGAGGTTACCAATTCGTTGAAAATACAATGATAAAGACGATATCCCGGTGCGTGGACGATATTGCTCGCCAGAGATCCATACTATCGCATTTCCTTGACTCGGACTCGAGTGCTTTCATGGCGATGGGTGGCCAAAGCTTCCTCCTGCTGTGATGGTCCCGTAGATGGACAATCCCTAAGTACACTTTGTGTCCGATGTCGCGTGGATGCACGCGCGCGTCTATCTCCTTTGGTTGTATGTCGTCGTTTGCGGGGGGTGAAAACAGGGAAGGGGGAATTCATTTTGGAGCGGAGTGCAGGCGAATGATCGAATTAGGGTGGAACGGAAGGATCCGCAATTCGATTATATTCTTGAGTTTCCTGCTAATAAATATCGAGTGGCGTGTACGAATGTTCCTGAAAGTAAATGCAATTTCGCGACATCGGACAAAGCGGAAATTTCCTTCCGAACGATCTTTCGACTCTAATTATCACTCCGTTCGCCTCGAGATCACGATTTTTCAAAGAAAGATTTGCAGTTATTAAAATTTAAATAATAAAAATTAGTTTCTATCCTGTCTTTGAGATGAACACTTTTTGCACGTGAATCTTTAGCTTAGTTTATTTATTATTCTGTCTTTTATGTCTCGTTTGCTCGTTCATTAGCAGCGTTTGCAGCCACGCGATTTACAGCTAGATCCGTTTTGCAATCGTTAAATTCACTTTCGTGGTGGCTGGAAAAGGCTCTCAGGTTTCGAAACGTTTTCACCGTTTGTATTTGTTTAGCGTTAATGAGAGGCTAGATTAGGGGTATTCGGTTTGCAAACTTCTGCCAGTGTGTCGGGAATTCCTTCCTCGAGCCGCGGCGCGTTTCTTGTTTAGCAGTTCATTCTTTCGAGTACAAAGAATTCTTTGCCGTTGCGCCAACTGGTCGCGCAGAATCCGATTATTTCCGATGAATTATCCATGAGACGTTTCGTTTCTGAAAATGCGAAGCAAAAAAACACGTATTAGGAAGAGGACAACTTCAAACTTGATACAACTGTTAAGGATCGCGACGTGGACTGCGTTTGTAATGCGATTTCTTGCTTATTTTCTAGATTTGAAAGTTGTGTGCTCGACATTTTTCTACTTGATTCTATATGGAATACAAATTTTAATTTGTGTTTGAAGGGTCTCGAGCTTCTTTTTTCTTCTCAGCATCTGTACTAATTCATATTATATTTTGAAAGAATTTTGGAGAAAAAATATAAATACAAAATGAAAATTAAGTACACGTTGAGCATACAGTTGATTGATTTTTATAATTATTAGATATTTGACTGGGAGTATATGTTTGTGTGCTAGTTTTATTTTCTGAAATTGAAGAATAATTCTGCAAATAAAATTACAAGCAATGAAAATTAGATGAATTAAATTTGAGTCTTTTTCGAGGAATTATGAAGTTTGTCTTCTTTTTTTCTTTCTTTTACTTTTCTAAGATTTCTTCTAGAAGAGGTTCAAAACCAGTTCTATATAACCAAATAGGGAAACATACATGTTCCATTTTAATTTTTTAGAAAATCACATTGTTCTTCGACTGTACCCCTAAGACATACAAACCAACAATTTTTGGGGGCAACACTGGGCTATACACGCATCCAATGTTGCAAAACCGTACAAGATTTAGTCAGAATGTACTTTCGTTTTCGAGAAGTTTAATTCTCAAATTTTCGTTCCGCCAAAATATTCCATATTTTCGTTCCTCAAGGTTCGTGCAATTCAAAACATTTCCCCAACGCCCACATTGTTTTCCTTGTCGTATGTACACAATGTGTAATACACCTAGCTAAACGTGTCGACACAGAAGAGGCTAATTACCTAATAATTGTGCGACATCTGTGATTGTTTAGTTTGTGTAAATAGTTCTTTGTATTCCAGAATACCCGAGCAACGTCTAAACCCACGTGTTCTAGAACGCTACAGACCATTCTAACAAACATACTAACAAGATCGAAGCTGATTTATTCCCAAAACCAGCATTCTTCCCTTCATTTTCAACGAACCATCGTGTCCTATCAATCGAATTTCGCTTGAAAGTTCAATCCCGCATTAAATCCTTCGTTTAAGGTACGCTGGATCCCAGGCTATGGACAGATCCTTTCAGAGCTGCCTTTCGATCTTGTTCGCACCACGAAAACCTCGCCCGATCTAATATACATTCAAATTACACCCGGATCGTCTCCATATCGATGCTGGTCGGTGGATCGTGCCGTATCTATCGTCACGGATCCCGCGTGCATCGATCGTTCAAATTTTCTCGTCCATCGCCGCCATTGTGACCAGATACGGGAACCCCCTGCGTCTTCGACACCTTGTTCCCCGGGGGGGGATTGGGAAACTGGTATTTCCATTCGCCCGGCGCTATTCAGACCTCCGATTCGCGATGTCTGGCCGGGTCAGCCTCCCACGTTGATGCCTCAAGTGCAAGAGAGCACCGGGAATCTCGTAATCGATATTCCTGTATTCACCGAGCGAAATCGGCTTTCGCTTCCGCCGACGCGAACAGCTTCAACGCCGGTTTCCATGACCACGGGAGCGCGAACGAGGCTTTACGTTCCGCGAGGCACTTCGCCGTAACGCTTTCTGGTTCGTCCGCGACACTTGGCTCGTAACAGCCTGGATCATTCTCGCGATACACGGGCTGAAGCGACGATCGTTGTTGTCTACGTTAAAGGCGCGTGTTCGCGAGACGTTGAGACAGTGAAACATCGTTGCAATTTTTAATTCGTAGTAATGCATGTCAAATTCATCACATTTTCCACTCGATGTCATAGATTTTAGGGGACTACGATTTAGAGAAACGTGATCCACGTGAAATTGAAGAGGTTACACTAATGATTCGTAAAATGATTCTCCCCCTAGACGTGATTCGTAAATTGAACATTTCTGTCTTCCCCAACTTGAGAGAATTCACCCCCATTGTACGAAAAATGAGTGTAACTGCCCTGAAGCGATGTTCATTTTAAGAATCATCGTTGGTTAAACTTGAGTGTTATTTAAATGAACAAAACGTGGAGGAAATTATGATTTGAGCCGCGCAAAAGGATCAGTGAATTATGTCTAGTGGACGAAAAAGCTGTCGAAGTCGGGAGAACAATTTTACTTCGCCTTCGTTGCAAACGAACACGTTTTATCCAATTTCTCCTTTTGCCTCGAAGCGGATCCTAAATTGCGCCGTAGTCGCGGGGTTTAGCAACGTTTCCATGGCGACTTTGAGCCGTAGACGTGCGTGCTTGCAAGCTCGTTTCACCCTGTAATCACTAGTTGCGTCGAGTATCCTTCTCGCCGTATGGTTGACTTTTCGATATTCCTTGCTTTAATGCCATTCGTTTCACCCTCGTCTGATTTAAAAAGCTCCCCTCGCATTCCGAAAGAAAGTGGCTGCACGAAGGCCGCGTGAAAATGTTCTCACTTCAGAAATCGTTTTATCACACCGGCGAAATAAAGCAGAAATTCTTGAATAGCTGAATATTCCCGAGCTTCGCGAATTCAAACCATTCAAAAATGAATTTTTAAGAAAAATAAAAGGGAAATTCAAAAATTTAAAATCATCCTAAAAAAATTATTTCTAGCTGCAGGGGTCAATTACAATCATTTTTGGTGAATAGACATACCCCTGAAATCTCAACCACTTTCGAGAAAAAAATTCGAGTAGATGTGAAATTTTTCGACAAAATTAAAACATTTCAGATCGTTTAAAAAAAATTGGTTTTAGTTGCAGGGGTCAATTACAATCATTTTTCATCAATAGACATATCCTCGAAATCCTAACCAGTTTCCAGAAAAAAATTCAATAAGTGGATAAATTTTTCGACAAAATTAAAAATTTTCAAATCGTTATAAAAAAATTATTTTTAGTTGCAAGAGTCAATTACAATCATTTTTGGTGAATAGACATATCCTCGAAATTCTAACCAGTTTCGAGAAAAAAATTCGATTAGGTGTGAAATATTTCGACAAAATTAAAACAATTCAAATCGTTTTTAAAAAATTATTTTTAGTTGTAAGGGTCAATTACAATCATTTTTGGTGAATATACATACCCTCGAAATTCTAACCAGTTTCGAGAAAAAAATTCAATAAGTGGATAAATTTTTCGACGGAATTAAAAATTTTCAAATCGTTATAAAAAAATTATTTCTAGTTGCAGGGGTCAATTACAATCATTTTTGGTCTATAGACATACCCCCGAAATCCTACACACTTTCGGGGAAAAAATTCTTACCGAAAATACAATGTCTGATCATGAATGAATGATTCCCCTGAAATTTCGTGCGTATCTTTAAATCATCATAACTCCTGAACGGATTGGAGGATTTTAATGTTTCGAAATGCAAACTACGCGTATTTTAGTGAAGAATATTTAGAAAGTCTAAGAATGTTTGAAAACTATTTCCTTAATCCCGTAAAATGAGAAGACCCCCATAAAATGTAGGTACAGTCCAATTATCCGGTATAATCGAAATGTTACTATACAATACATATCTAAATCAACATAGTCCATGCAGATGATTGACAAACACAGTACCTTTTTCCTATCCAATGTCTGAATTATTAATTACTTATTCCATTTAAAAAGCTTACGGATAGTAATCTTCCACCAAGCATCGATTTTAGTTATTATACCTGGATAATAGTTCCTTCCACTATCGCGGAGTACAACGCAACTCGGCGGCTAAACTATCTTGACGTATATCTAATTAATATTGACGTTAACTGCTGCGAACGCTAAGCATCTAGTTACCGAGTACTACATAGAGCTGACCATTAATCAACCGAACTATGACTAATTGAACTAGAACACTGGTTTTGAAGAGATATAAATATTAGAGCATTCGCGGGATAGGTGAACTCCGCCTGTCACTTGCCACAACGAGGAAGACAAAGTTCAACCGAGTTTGGACTTGGAACTATACAGCGAGACGATGAATAATGCTCCTCGAAAATAATTGCCTAAAGAGAAGTTTGACAGTTGGGAAATTTCAGCGACTCGCGTCGAAAGGGAGACCGTCTATGGACCACCATGTGAAACCTATCGAAATGAAAATCTCAATGGCGGTACGATTAAGAATGCATTTCACGCGACGGGACGAGCCAGACGTACATAAGATAATGGTTGCTCGAGGAAGTTGCCTGGAAGTTAGAGCGCTGGAAACTCTCGTCCACATAAAACATGTCAACGCGTATAGCACTTTCAAGTTGTTGCGGACTGGAAACAGAAACCGCGACGACACGAAGAACGATATAGCTTATTATACTTATTATCGGTTAAATATATATTCGTTCAACTTATTTCCTCGCAGGAATAAATATTTATTTAACTCGTTAAAATTGTTCACGCGATCCCTGAAACGTTTAATGGGATTTTCTGGCGATAATGCGTTCGGACGCTGAGAAAATGTTCCTCGTTTCGGATTCGAAGATGAACATCGCCGCTTACGGACACGTATGTTGACACACAAACGCACCGGCAAAAAGTCCCGGCGACTCGGACTTATAACGCAATTGTGCGACGTTTAATTCGATAAATTAACCTCTGGTCCCGGTCGTCGTCGGGGTCTATGGGGCAGAAGAGAGAGAGAGAGAAAGAGTTTGCCGGCTAAACCGCGGCAGGAAATCTCTTCAATCTGCCCTGATGCGCCTCGTTAACGAGCGTTTGTTTTCTTCCGTCGTGTTCGCCGTTTGCTATCCTTTGGTTTCTTTCCTCCTCTTTCCGCTCTTTTATCCGAGCTTATCACGGTCCCTTTCGACTTCTCGCTCCTCCATCCTCCCCCGATCGCTCCTGAATTTTCCGATTCGTCTCGATTCTTCCGCGGATGCGTCTCGTATGGAGATACATACGCCTAATATCGCGGTATCTTCCTCGTCGCCTTCGAGAAAATTTCGGAAACTTTTCTCCTTAATACTCGATTAGATTTCAAACTCCAGCCCTTGAGGGGAATGGAGCAGTGCAGAGGGTCGAGAAAACGAAATGATACATTAAAAATACATTGTAGTCATGATTTGAGCGTTTTGATAGATCTGTTTGATTGAAAAACTACCCTACGAACAGAGTATTATAGGTAGACTGAGGATGTCCACTTAATATGGAAAAATGTAAGAAATATTTAAAGTCAGATACGAATTATTATATTTAGGGGTTGAGACAACCCTCTACAAAACTCCCATTAGCGTTTTGATAGATCTGTTTGATTGAAAAACTACCCTACGAACAGAGTATTATAGGTAGACTGAGGATGTCCACTTAATATGGAAAAATGTAAGAAATATTTAAAGTCAGATACGAATTATTATATTTAGGGGTTGAGACAACCCTCTACAAAACACCCATTAGCGTTTTGATAGATCTGTTTGATTGAAAAACTACCCTACGAACAGAGTATTATAGGTAGACTGAGGATGTCCACTTAATATGGAAAAATGTAAGAAATATTTAAAGTCAGATACGAATTATTATATTTAGGGGTTGAGACAACCCTCTACAAAACTCCCATTAGCGTTTTGATAGATCTGTTTGATTGAAAAACTACCCTACGAACAGAGTATTATAGGTAGACTGAGGATGTCCACTTAATATGGAAAAATGTAAGAAATATTTAAAGTCAGATACGAATTATTATATTTAGGAAACAACCCTCTACAAAGCTCCCATTTCATTAATTCTACTAATAAAAATATGAATTTACATAAAGATCTGCAGTCTAATTATATGTGTACGAAAGTATTCTCAATTTGTAATTGTAATATCATGCACGATTTTTCCCAAATACAGGGTGTCCTAAATTTAAAGTGCAGCTCAATTTCAAGAATTTTATGAACCATAATAGTCTTCCTTTGCTCTTTACTCCATACCTTAGCAGTCGAATAAGATTTTTGATATTGACAGACCTCAGTGCATTTAATTTTACTTTACGAAAGAAGATGATAAATTAAAATTGCTGGTGGTGAAAACCATTCCCTCAACCCCTCCTGAAACCTGACGAAGAGCAATATTAAACATACAAGTGGAAGTTTGAAAGCGGAATACAAGCGTTATAGTACACCAGATAATCGTAAAAATTGTATATCGTTGGCTTCGATGTTTCAAGCCCTATCGCTACGCAGTAGAATTTTCTTCTCGTCTCAGCCTTTCGCTCTTTGCTCTCTGACTTTCCTTCGCGTGCCCATTCTTTTAATGCTTGGTGTCTACTGACTCACTCGCTACTTTCAGCACTCTCGAGAATACTTAGGGCAAGGAGACGGCGAGGAAATGTGGTCGACCGGAGGCTCGAGATGGGCCCTTATTTTTCAAAGTACTTTCGCGACTTCCGCCTTCCGGCCAGCCGCATTGTTCCCCGCCGCTGAAATGTGTAACGCGCTCCGGCGGATTGTCGCGATTAACGTCGCTGCGCTTTTTCCGGCTCGCGGAAATTTCATCTCTGTCCCTTTGCCTCGCCAGGAACTCCTAAACGGACGCCTCGAATACAAAAGACTTTCTTCTATATCCAATAATAGTACAAATGTCGAGGAAAAACTATCTCTTTGTTAATCGAGTTCCATCTGTATTCACCCCTTCAACACTTTGACTGCCACGTCATCCATATTTGGGTGACAAGACTTTTCGCTTTGGAATTAAAACAATTAATTCTCAAGCTGAAATGTTAAACGAAATATCTTTGAATGGAGTTCATGAATGTTAGTTGTTGTTACGAAAATAATTATTAAGACAAATTTTAATTCATGTAGTTTACAATTGTTTAAAATCAAAGTTTTGGACTCACAAAAAATCGTATAATTTTAGTCTGGCAGTCAATGTGTTAAAACGAATCTTCTCGTTTGATTTCTTGTCCGTATGTTGTATTTTTTAATAGCTACAGATCTATTAATAATGCTTCGATCGATGCAGTTTCCAAAAATAAATAATCAATGAAAAGTACATTAGTTTCGATTGACCATGACGAGACTAATAAAATTATTCTGCTTCTATTTATTGCCAAAACATGTAAACAAATAGCATACTCTGAGCCTTCGATAAAGAAGAGCTTTGCTAACGAACGTATTAAAAATTAGCGTGTCACATGAATGGCCGACGCATTGTTGGCAATTCTACTTAAACTCCGGCCTTTTAAAAGTTCAGAAGTCAATTAATCTCCAGCGATTTCCACGCACAGTGGTGAATACGAGGAACGTATCGAGTCAAAGAGAATTATTCTCGGTCGAGGAAATCTTTTCCGATCGTTTTTTTTTTGCGCGTAATATATCGAGTATATCGACGACGCGAAATACACGTTACACGATACCGGATACCATCCGACGATATGAAATTCGCATTATTACGAATAAAGAGAAACGCGCTGCTAAGATCACGCGGCGTTCTCAAAAAGGTAATAAAACGGAGAAGCTTTCCGCGGGGCGGCGACGTTTGATCCTTCATCCCGTCGTTCCGTGCATTAGCGAAATTAATTTCAGAGTCTTTTTTTTTTCGCGAGGGGAACAAAGCAGCGTGTAGCTCGTTCCCGGGCGTACGTGTGCATTCTTTTCGCGTCCTGGCATTCGGTTTCAATTAAAGTCGCGTCGTGGAAATAAATCTTGAGAACAAGATTAACACGCTATGTATTTTTCTTCGAATTTGACGACTGGAGTTTTGAATGAAAGAGAATACGTCACGGTGATGGATGAAAATATTTGTACGAATAATTAAATATGATATTAATGTGATTCGAGTACGCAACGATATAGAATTTGTTCAGTTTTTTGTTTGCCAAAAAAAATGGGGGAAATGTTTATTCAGCTTCTTTTTTTTTTTTGAGCGTTTTAGGTCACATGCACCTTGTTGGTTATTAGGAACTGATCATATTTAGAGCAATTGGTATACTTTAATGTCTTTTAATAAGTTTAAAACTTTTTTGCATGAGTCTATTTCTGGTAGGGTCGTTAGTGAATTTTGTAGCTTATGTTGAATCCTCTTCATATTGTATTTAGGGCAAATTGTCAAGATGTGTTCAATAGTATTTTGTACGTTACAGGTGTCGCAGGAATTTGGTTCGGTTTTTGTGATAAGGTATGAGTGTGTCCAGCTTGAGTGTCCTATTCTTAATCGGGTTGTTTTCTTATTCAAAGTTTGTTTGAAACACTATTTACAATTTTTAGAAATGACAAATATACATCAGGTAAATAGCTACAAGAGCCATTATTATTTATTGATTTTGTTTAAAATTTAATTTGGACAATTACAATACTGTTTTTTGGGGAAACTGAAGTATAATGAATATCTCCGTTGATATCTCCAATTATGGAAACGTAACTATGCGAGGAGAAAAGTATTGTGTTATGATTCCTGACAAAGAAAATATTTGTACGAATAATTAAACATGATATTAATGTGATTCGAGTACGCAACGATATAGAATTTGTTCAGTTTTTTGTTTGTCAAAAAAAAATGGGGGAAATGTTTATTCAGCTTTCTTGTTCAAAGTTTGTTTGAAACACTATTTACAATTTTTAGAAATGACAAATATACATCAGGTAAATAGCTACAAGAGAGAGACATTATTATTTTTTTTGGAAACTGAAGTATAATGAATATCTCCTAACTATGCGAAGAGAAAAGTATTGTGTTGTGATTCCTGACGAAGAAAATGTACAAATAGTGTACAGAGGAAGGAGGAAAGATTTGCAATAAAGGAAAGGCAGTAATTAATGGCTGAAGTTAGAAATAAAAGGAAACGCGACGGAAGTGATGTATGTGTGTAAAAGTTTAAAACACAAAGGAGAAAAAGTTCTTGCAAGGTTCTAGTAATCTTTTGATAGGAGTAAGTCCTCGGGGTATTGTGCAAAGTTTCAAGAAACAAGCGTAAATTTCGTTTCTTCTAAATTCGCTGACAGAATGTACAGTCTTCCGTTGTCTCCAAATTAATCATTCGCCTTGGCAATTAAAATTGAAATTTCGAGCTACATACGTGAGATTTTAAATGAAAAATGTCTCTACATTACATTCTATCCTTACTTTTATCTAATCATTCCATTAAAAATTCTTTTACATCAGTATTAGAAAAACTATATCAAAGAAGATGAAATAAGAATAAAAGTCCAGTAATGAATAAAATTCTAAATACTTTTAACCAGTCAATTAGTCTTTCGTCTGTCGTATTTTTCGTAACAGAATAGTCGTGATTATATTTCACGTTTTCACGTTGCTTCGACGAAACGTCGATGAAATATCGGCTACGAAGTCGAACATACAGCAATATTGGCTGACAGAAGGATGCGTTTCAAGCACAGGAACGAAGTATTTGTCAATAACTTGCCTGTTGCGCCATATTCCATCGATAAAAAGTTGTTTTAGTTCGACGTGGCCCGAGGTGCTTCTGCTTTCCGTTACGGAGACAACAATTTTTATCGCAGTTTCGGCTTAATTAATTCCTTTCTCTGTTTTACTGGCTCGAACAGCATTATGAACTACGTAAAAAACAAAACAGGTCTGGGGATTCTTGACAGTGGCTCTTTGAAATATTTAATTGTGAAAAAGAATCTCTTAATAGTCTTCTTTATATAAACGCAACGAAACTATTCGATAAATGGTAAAACTCGAAGGGTACATTTTTTAAAACTAGTTTTCGCAAATTAATACAGAGAACTACCAACAATAGGTTCGCGAATAGAATGGACAGTGTTCCGGGATTTCGAGGAGAAAGCTTTTACGAAATAATTCAGGAGTAAAATTTACAACGGAGTTTTTTTCATGTTTAGAACATTTCTGAATAACCTCGTTCGTTTGGAAATTTCAGAAACCGTAGAAACTCGTGAACAGTAATTTGGAGGGGTTAAAAATACACGGATGCTGTTTTTTTTTACGGGTTAGCGCGCCTAATGGCCACGAGAAATTCGTAATAGTTTTCGCGTTGGATGTTATCGCGAGAAGTAATTAAATATTTGAATATCACTTGTGAGAGTGGTTGAAACGGCCGTAATGACAGGGTGTCGGTATAGTCCGGTGCTCGATTGTTAGCCTACATACACTGGCGCGTGACGTTAACATATTCGAATTATACACCGCGTATACGTAATAGAACCGCGCCAAGCCTAAGATGAAATGTATTCCTTTGAACGCAACTACTCGTTACGTCTCGATTGCATTATAATTACTCGCTATGAAAATGATACACACGTTCGATCACCGTTCGTTTTGTTCCTTAATGATTTTATGCATTTTTTCAGAATACCAAACGCCGTTGGCAGGGATATTAATATTACTGTATGTTAATATTTGGGTCTCCTTTTCATACAGAGTGTTTCGTGTAGCTATTTTATAGGATGTGGTGAAATTACAACAAAATTTAAGATTTGAGTCGTGGTTCACACGAAGTAGTACAAATTGCTTTCTCAGAAACTGTATAGGATGACTTGATTATTAAGATAAGAGAATTTTTTAGTAGTTTCGAACGTTGATTTTATATTTCAGATAAAATCATATAAATATTGATACGAATCGAGCATCTAGATTTCGAATAATGTACAATGCGTTATCTGTTCAATAAAAATTACAAAATGAACAGCACAATCACATTGTGTTTTACGTTGAACGAATAGATACTTATTTGCCTAACTGTTCAATTATTATTCGAATAAAATTCTGTCCCTCTCCATACAGGGATATACAGGGTGTTCGGCCACCTCTAGCAAAAATTTTAATGAGCGATAGTAGAGGCCAAAATAAAACGAAAATCAAGAATACTAATTTGTTGATGGAAGCTTCGTTAAAAAGTTATTAACAATTAAATTCAAAAATTTCAAATCGTTCTGGAAAAATTATTTTCGGTTGCGGGGATCAATTACAATCATTTTTTATCATTACACATACCTCCGAAATCGTACGCACTTTCGAGAAAAAAATTCCTTACTGAAAATCCAATTAGGCGCCTAAATTTTTCAACGGAGAAAAAAAAATTGCAAATCGTTGTGGAAAAATTATTTTCGGTTGCGGGGGTCAATTACAATCAGTTTTTGTCATTAGACATACCCACGAAATCCTGCCCACTTTCGAGAAAAAAAATAGAGAAGGTGTGAAATTATTCGAGAAAATTAAAAAATTGCAAATCGTTGTGGAAAAATTATTTTCGGTTGTAGGGTTCAATTACAGTCATTTTTGGTGAATAGACATACCCCCGAAATCTTGCGCATTTTCGAGAAAAAAATTCAGTAAGAGCGGCACTTTAAACGTTAATAACTTTTTAACGAAGCTTCCACCAACAAATTAGTATTCTTGATTTTCGTCTTATTTTGGCCTCTACTATCGCTCATTAAAATTTTTGCTAGAGGTGGCCGAACACCCTGTATAAGTAGAGTTTCACAATGGGTTTAAAATTTCGAAGCAAATAATCACAGGAGATAAATGGAAGCGTATAAAAATAATATTTTCATTACAATGCACGCAGATATTGATTAAAATTATTTTATATTACACATTGCTCTTATTGGCATAGAAATAGCTCTTTTGGTTATTTACAAAATCACGATTATTCCTTCTTAATTATATAAGCATTAATTACAAGTAAATTCTTTGTCATCCTGTACAAAATTCTTGGCATATTTAACTGCTGGAATCTCGTTACTTCTAAACCATCCTAGTTCTTTCTCGAATGCTTGGAAAATATTTACCACTTGGACACTTTTAATGCCAGTAATTGCAGCTTAACGGGTACAGTAATTCCGCTACGCAGACATTTATAAATCACCGTAATCGCAAAAGCCAGAATAATATATTCGGAATACCTCGAGTTACTTTTTCCTAATAGCGGGAAAAGAGGTTTAGAAGAAAATCTTCCCTCGAATCGATAACGAGAGGAAACGAACGAGAGACGGACAGAAATATATTTCCCGTCAAGTAAATCATACATTTGATCTCATTTCTATACTCTTGAAGGACACACAGACCCTTGCACGTTTCTTTGTTCTGAAATACGTATTTAAGAAGCGAGGAGGAGGATTCGAAGCAATCTAAAAGTTTCTTTGAGCCACGCGGAATAGGAAGGAAGTTGTTTCCAACGGGAGTATAGGTCCTTTCATTAAAATTCGTTTGTGGCTTACTTTAATATTTCATTGTGCATGTAAAGCGTAACCTACTTGCAACGAAATAAACGCTGAGAAAAGGAAAATACGAGAAGATACGTCGAGAAACGCAGATATAATTATTCCGATCGAAATAATGAAAACACGACGGAATCGAATTTGCATGAGCAGTATCGATCGCCAAGGATCCTTCAGAGAATTTAACGTAATAATTTCGTCGCGAAATGTTCGTCGATTGTATCTCGCGAAAGATATTGACATGTATGCACGAATGCGTTTCTATTGTTTAATCGTCCTCCTCGGTGCATTCGTGATTCCATTTTTAACTTACTGTTATTAAACGTACCGACGAACGTTGCTGGTTTTAGTTAAAATTTGATCCTTGTCTGGAACTTTGCAAAAAATTTGCGTCATCGGAAGATGAGGGATTTAACTTTTTTCTCGACGAATCTTTGGTATCTTCGCTGGGGAAAAGAGCTGCAGCTTATCCCATTTTCGAGAATCACATTGTATTACGGGCAGATTATAAGTAGAATATCCTCCACGGGAATTAAAAGAACCGAAACTCGTTCGGTGGTACAGCATTTTCCGCTGTGTTTTATAATTTGTTTCTTTGGTGGAGAAAATCCTCCTGTTATTGCTATCTTTTCTGATGCTGAATATTTTTTTAATAGAAGAAATTTGGGTACGAAAATAAAGTCTAAAATATTAGAAATAATAAAGTGAGAAATACAACGATTTTTCAAAGTAAATATTTTTATATTATTCTAGTTAGACAAAATACTATATTTAACGATTTAATAGTTACTTTAATGGTCTCCATTTTCCTAATTTTTCTGAATTCAGGCGCGATCGTAATCTCATATTCATAAAAACAGTTCGCCCCCGTGGTCGTAGAAGCTTCTTAAAATTCACTTGAACCAAACGTCGCTTTTCTCATTTATATTTCAGAACGGGGAATCGAATATAAAACTGCTCGAAATCTTTCCCCCAGGAAATGAAGGGACAAAAAGGGGACGGAAAATCCCTGCTTAATTTACTCTAATTTCTTTGCTCTCAAAACCGTCGAGATTCGTATCGATCCTCTCCGGGCAATTTTTGCGGCCGTTTAAGCGGAATTTAAGCCGAACATTCCGCGTGGCCGTAATATCAAACGAGTTTTGAATTTCTTGAATTTCCGGTGATTACTCGCGAATATTGGAATTGGTTCATTAAGTCAGTTTATTATTGAACTGGTCCTGTTGGAATTTCGGTTTTGCTGAACGGCATTTTCCCTGGATTCCGTCGGTGGTTGTGTGGTCGGAACTTCCAATAACAATCCCTATAAAGCCGCACAAGAAATTCATATGCAATTTAAAATGGCCTCCGTTGTGGACCTAAACCAGCACCATTCTCTCTGCCGTTAATTAAATGTATTAATGAATCTAGAATATAAATATTTTATGTTATACTCGCGTTGTTTGTCAGAATTTTCGATAAAGTTTACGAAATTTATGTAAGAGTAAAATGGGTACTTTATTCGGTAGCAATAGAATCAAACTTTAAAAATAATCTTTGATAGGAGTTATTTTGTAGACTAGTTATAATTCGCGTGTGTGAAGCAATGCGTGTTATTGAGTCCCACCGCTAGGCGGCGCCCTTATCGTGTCAGCTTGGTCGCTGTATGCGCCGCGTGTGTTATAATAATAATACTTTGATCTTATTAACACGTTCACTGCCAGATCAAAACCGTATAATATTCTGCAAAAGTAAAATTTTGATTTTAGACCATTTTAAGCTACATAACCTAAAATTTGTTTCACTATTTATTTTTGTAATCTTATTAAAATTCACAAATTCTATCCAAATTTATTTCCTTCAACGTCTTAACTTGAGAATTAATTTTTCTAGTATCATAGTAGTAAATCCTGTCACCCATATATGGGTCATGTGGCAGTCAAAGTGTTAATGTTGATTATTACTAACATATTGTTCCTACTATGTGTTTATACTAAATATATTATCTCTTTTAATCCTGGTGAGCTTGTTTTTCTTAATAAATTCTTCTTGCGTGACTTTCAACTCATAGTTTTGGTGCAAACTCAGTTTCTATATTTGATAATAAGTATTATTTTTAAAAATTCAGGAAACAAAACTTATATTCTTGCCTTCGTTTTATAAATAAATTAAATGAAACTAAATTATTATTTGCAGCTACTTGAATGAATGAATTCTCCATTGATTCTCGTAATAATTGTCATTAATAATTTCACATTTGAAATACTGTAATATTGCAATTAAAACGTTCCAAAACAATTGGAATTTTATTTGAAAATTGTAGTGATTAATATTCAATCAACGTTTCGACGGAATGAATAAAAACGACTGCGACTAATGACAGTACGGACATATTACACCCATCAAAATATGAAAAATTACAATAGAACGTTCCACACAGCCGTTATGAAAGGAAGCTTCCTCCCACGCTCGAAACTTATTTAGTATGATTATACGGGAACGCGAGCAAAAATATAGCACGAACCGGGGGTCCCTATGCTCTTTGGTCGAACTAAATCTCCACAATTTCCCCAGTCGCTCTAACGAACCAAACTCATTAACCGACCAAGAAGCACCGAAAGAAGCACTTTAATTGCCAGCGCTAATAATTACAATCGATCCTCGGGTTTCTTCGTCGCGGGCAAAATTCACAGATTAAAATGTCAGCGGGGATGACGATCGGGGATACTACGGGCAGAGAGAAGAAAAAAAATACGAGAGGAGTCCGCGTCTACCAAATGAAAAAGGAAGGGGCCGCGTTTCCGCTCCGCGAAGCACAAGGGAACACGTATCCGGAATTTTCCAATAAGATCGAAAGAGAAGAAAAGAGGATCACGGGCCTTTACTCCTTGCACAATTCGCCAGAAGCTCTCCCGGATTCATCCGGTAAATTGCAATCCTCCTTGCCCGATCATGGAAGATTAAGCATCTATTTTGCAGGTGATTTCACGGCGTAGAAGTTTTGGAGCGCGGCAGAGCGTGAAAGCTCAGACTTCGTTCGGGTGAAATCGATAAATAGGTGGTGTGTACCAGCTACGAGGCTCTTAAACCCTCGTCTCGGCACAAAAGACCCCCTGAGAATGTCACTGATCGTTATACAGACCGCTTCAGAAACACGTGTTAATATCAAGGAGTCGAATCTACGCGCTGAAGCGACTGAGAAATACGTACCTTACTTTTTTAGTTGTGAATCTCTCGAACAGATGTTCGAAATGTTGGACATTGTAACACGAATATTAATAAGACACGGCCAATTGACTCTTTCAAACTTAATAACAAAGGGGAATGCTCAGAAATTTGCAAATTCAGTGCAAAATTATATTTGAATCCAATGATTTTCATCGTATAATGAGAAAGATGATAATAATGAAACTTGTCAGCTTTTTAAAGGACATTAATTTATATTAAATTATATTAAAATAAGAATATGCAAGTAATAAATGAAATTTATTAACGACGTTAAATAAAATAAAATAACAAACAAAGTCTCGAGATTAAGATAGTATTATGACAAAATCTCAAGTGACATTGAAACAGACCTTGTTAATATTTTGACAGGCACTCGAAACCGAGTAAATTACGTAATAATAATTATTTAGGATTATATTTTAAGCGAATAAGATTACCCTGAATTATACCACGCGAAGGGAATTATCAGCGTCGAAGTTTACCCGGCTCGAGCGTGAAAATCGACGGAAAATTACGTGTCGCCGGAGGAGGAAAGTTTCGCCAGGTTTCCTCCGCGTCAGCGAAGTCAAAGAAGTATAATAGGGGATAAACGCGAATCATTAAGAAGAAAGTTGCCTGTAACGAGACGTCGTGTCTCGCGATTCAAAGGGACTCGCGATTTTAGAATCGTAATTTTACAAGACGGGACAAAGCAACTCGGAAGTAATTGGATATCCGTCCTGTCGCGATATATTTAAATTCGGAGGAAGAATCGGAGTTATGGCTTGTTATCGTTAATTAAACGAAGCGTTGGCGGTAGTTAAAGCTCCTGTAGTCGAAAGTTTGACCAACGGGCGAAAGAAGAAAATGGTAATTTAATCGCGCTCGGTAATTGGTCGAAATTCGACCATGTAAATCATGATTTAAACGCTCGTCGACAGTCTACAAATTTGTACATTTGTTTTTACCGTATCGTGGACGGGTTTTTTCAGTGCTATGGTTGTAAACGAAGGTTTAAGGGTTTCAATTAAATTTTCTGAAGAGGGTCGACGAAACGTCCGACGCGTGGTTGACCTTTTCTCCTTTTTTCGGTTTTGAGCAAGATCAACTTTCAGCTAAAATAAGAATATCGTTGAATAACAATAGGTTTGTTATAAATTATTATTTTGTTACTCACAATCAGTGTACGATCACTCGAGAAATTCGTAAAAATTCGTTATATATAATTCACAATCTTATATTTTTCTCATCTCGCGTCACTATTTCTTCGCGAGAAGAATTTCCAGTCGCGTTTCCCCAATACACGACGAATGTTGCAAGAATATAATTTAGCTTACCACGGATATACGATGGTCGATAGGTATTTCCTGATAGAATTCTGCAGATATATCATCTTGGAGACCTATTCGAGTTCGCGACCTCGAGTGCCAGGAAGATGAGTTCAATATTTTCTGAGAATATAGCAATCGTCAATAAGGTTATCCCATGATTTGTCACACATCAATTGTAGTCAAACTTAAAATATTAAAATGCAACAAATTGATCTCTTGTTTGCTGTAAGAATTTGCAAATTTTTATAAAATTCTATAATTTTCCACAAATTTCAATTTCCGTTTTCACAACAACGATAATGTCTATTATGTCTAAAGCGATGGTAGTAAAACTTGGATCGATCGTACAACAACGATGGTCAAATATCATTATTCGTATCGTAAAAGTTCATCAATCCCTGCTACTTGATACCGTGTCATTGTCGTTTTTATTCGCTCAAAGTGCACCCCTGTCGCGGTACCGCGACAGTTTGAAACGCGACAGGCGGCTCGGCATTATGATTAGTCGAGCACGCAGAATTTGTCGCACGGAGTACGTGGGCGTAAAATATGGCTCGTAATTGCTGGCGGTGCACGCCGGTAGCCGCGTTGTAAAACGATACCAATGGCGAAGATAGTCGATCGATGACGATGATACCGTAGCGCACGAGGAGCGTCGAAACAAAAACCGAAGACAGCCAGAAGCCATCCCGTGCGATACGCGAACGTTAAACGTTTGAATAATGCATCGGATTCGCGTAATAAACTGGTAGACACGCACTTCGCCGTGCGCAGGGTCGCGTGTGCTGTGTGTACAGTAGCATGGATGAAAGTTGTGACAAACGTAATACCTGGCGTTACACTCCAGGAGTTTTACTCTCGAAAGGTATCGAGAATGATCCTTCGAGCGTCATATAAATTATAAATGTAATTCGCTTAATGAATTATTTTATTCGACGCGTCAAAATTTTAAACGTACCTGAATTTAAATAATGAAATTTATTTTCAAATTATTAACCGGAACGAAAGGGAAAATTTTAAAGAATTTTAATTTATGAATGTATTTATGAATGAGACTTTCGACCTTTTAGGTAGGACCTGTAATTTTAATCCTTTTGAAGGTTTTTGCATGTTTTAATTTTAATCCAACACTTTTTTTAAAGCGCGTGAGAACACTCGTAGGTAAAATATTTATTGTATCTTGAATTTTTAATTTTTTAATTTAAATCGAGAACACAATAAAAATTGTGTCTGTGCACCTTTCTATTTTTCTCAAACAAAAATACGAAAAAGAATATTCAAATTGAAAATGAACAATATGTAAACATAATTGTTTGTTAGTTAATTAGTGGAATATTATATTAACGTACGCCATATTAGCTGTAGCGTCGAAAACACCCCTTTACTGGCGTATGTGTTTGATCGAGGTTTTTGCAAAGCTCGTCACGTAATTAATTGTACAAATTCAATTGATATGCTCGATGGTGTAAAAGGTGATTAAGAGAAATCAACCGATATTGTTCTCTGACCCATTTCAGTACATTCGACAAATTGATTCATCAAATTGTTTCCAGAGATTGACTGCCATTTCCAAAACGAATCTTTGTCACCGTGTTTTTAGCGGACCTTTTATATTGACTTTTCGCGCCTTCCTGACAAAACATTTATGAAACTTGGCTCGTGACTTATTAAAATATATTATGCACTTGTTATTTCAATCAAAATTGTGGATTAAAAATATCTATTTTAATATCTCTGAAAGTCTACTTCTGGAAACGTTTATCTTGAATTTAATTTTCATCATTTAGAGACAACTGATCGGTCTTGCGAAGCTATTTGTTCGATAGTACATCCGCGAGATGTACACGGTTCATTAACAAAATTAATCCGTGTGCTCGATCACTGTGACAGTGTTTCTCTTGATTAATCAGCTACGTAAGCTAATGCGAGGGACCAGTGTTTTCGCACTAAGGACGAAACGTTTGCGGTTTATTTGATTATACTGTTGCAGATTTGATTTACATCGGTCGATAAACGTTACTGACGCACTTCTGTTCGATTCACAGAGAGATTACGGCCAATGAAATTATGCCATTAGCCGTGTCAAAGGAAAATACTAATTGCGATTTACACCGTCAGCCAACTAATAACGTATCGTGTGTATTCAGTATGGAATAGTTCAATTTTATATGGCTTTCATGTCGAGGTACTTATCGCTCGAAGGACACGCCACGCCAATGAAGACCTTACAGGTGGAAACATAGTTGCACGGCAAAGTTACGTAAAAGAGTCGCCGATTAAACGAGCTATTTCCTTCCACTCGTGGAATACGTTTGTTCAGTCTGACATTATTTAACGAAGCAACTTCTGGTTAACGATGACCGTGTAATAGAATAGAAAGTAAACAGAAAATTATTTAATATTATGTACGTATCAAGAATAAAATTAGTTTTCGAGAAAATGATTCCTAGGAACCACCTGTTCAGCGCGTCTGACTATTATTGATTACTTCTACTTGCATCGATGGTTCTAAATATCGTTTTAAATATAACAGGTACGAAATGTTTTAGCACGTTTTAACTAGCAATTAATAAGATTGACGAAGAGTGGATAATATTATACTGTGATCAACATTTGCAAACACAAGTAGAAATAGCGAGTTATGGACAAACGTGTTACTGGAGGTTCGATCACACGTGTCGAGGATTTCCAATTTCTATAAAATTTTTTTTATAATCAAACCTTCATCAATGGAGCCTTAAAATGTTTTGATCAATTATGATACAAGTAGAAATAGCCAGTTATGAACAGACGTGTTACTAGAGGCTCGATCACATGTGTCGAAGATTTCCAATTTCTGTAAAATTTTTTTTATAATCAACCTCTCATCAATGGAACCTTGATCAATTATGATACAAGTAGAAATAGCCAGTTATGAACAGACGTGTTACTAGAGGCTCGATCACACGTGTCGAGGATTTCCAATTTCTATAAAAGTTCTTTTATAATCGAACTTTCATCAATAGAGCCTTAAAATGTGTTTTCATCAATAATGATACAAGTAGAAATAGCCAGTTATGAACAGACGTGTTACTAGAGGCTCGATCACACGTGTCGAGGATTTCCAATTTCTATAAAATTTTTTTTTATAATCAAGCTCTCATCAATGCCTTAAAATGTACTTTTATCAATTACGGATGTTTTGTTTGATAGTTGAAAAGTGTCTGAAGATGGAGCTACGAATGTTCGTGTAGGAATAAGCGATTGGTTTTAAACAGGGTGGCTCGTTTAACATTCTGACAGGGTTAGACGAAATTTCGGTGTCGTGTATTGTTCAAATTTGCGCGAAACGATTATGGGACCGTTCCCGTGCCGATATAATGAACATCGAGGGGGACGTTTGGTTCGCAATAATTTATCGAGCGGACGACGTTCTCTTGCTCGTTTAATTGCGTCCACGCACGCTGCGTACAGGAATATTATTATAACTGACAGGAGACAGATTTTAATTGGACAGCCACTGGCAGCGGTTATCCTGGATTTTCGACGCGTGTTTGATTTCCTGCTTTCGGTTGGGGTACAAGACCTGCAACGATCGTTGCTACCACAAAAAGGAACACCATCTTTCGAGTTTTGAAAATTCAAGTCACACTTAACTGCAGAACATCGATATGAAACAGTCGAATAGAGTCCAATGTCTCTTCAAGCATCTGTTTTTAAAGTTACAATATCACAGATTATTAATTTGGCAAATATATATATATGTAGACAAGTATATAATAGAAACTAAAAATTAATACAGAGCATACATATATGATGTCTCAAAGGAAATGGTAAGGGTTTGAATATTATAATATTATTGCAGGATGTGAAAATTTTTGTAAATGTTAGAATTAAAATATTCAGTGATTGTCAATAACAAGAAAATGATATACATTTGTCCCATCCATTTCAACGATAATTTACATATATGTAAAAAAATTGACATTGTGGCGCTGCTTCGCTGCGGGTAGAGGATCTCGTGAGAATTCGTAGGAGGACAGAAAAAGAAAGGAGGGGGCGCGTTTCGTCCGGGCCTGCCAGTGGACTCATCAGTAAGGCTTTCTAGCAGGCCCTGCCTTAGACGACTGGGATATTGGGAAGTCGTTCGAGGAGTGTACATATAGCAACGGAGGGGTCGGTCGAGCGCTTGTGAGAGCGCGACCCCTCTGGTGGCGAGCATGGGAGGCGACGCCACAACATATAATCATATAACACAGTAGTATCGATGATTTTAAATTGGATAATCAATTAGTGTATATACAATATTGATGAAGTAATGAAAGGGGTTTACAAAGAGACCTTTTTATTAATTTTTTAAATATTTTCTTCTCTGATTTTCCTGCTGAAACATTTCCAGGGAAAAGTGCCCTGATTCCATGCATCATTTTCCCTGCATGTTTTCATCTCGTTTTCGCTGTTTGTCCGGACCATGTGGAATTCAATCAAAAACGTTGCGGTTTTGTTACGATTCCTGCACGTTTATTTCAGTTAACTGATTTTTCAACGCGATGCAGTAGGTCTGCAGCTTCGTGGTTCGCGTCGAAATAGCCGGGCATTCGGTTATTAAATTGGCTGAGTACGGTCGGAATTGTACTACTGAATACGAGTTTGAAATCTATTCGTGATGGGGGGACGAGTCGTTGCACACAGATTCGATTTTTAATTGAGAAACCGGAATTTGTCTTTATTGTCTTATTTATAATTTGTATTAATTGTGTTTATAATTTTATTTAGGACGTTTCTTTCAATATTTGGATAAAATCATCTGTGCACTGCTAAAATAGTGCTCCTTAAACAATGTCTGCGAGCTAGCAAAAGAAAAAAGAAGGGTATTTTACAATGAGATAAAAAGAATGCTTCCACTAGAATTTTATTCTTATTAAAGAGCCATTAAAAAGTTTTCAGCCTTCAGCAGTAAAGACATAAAAAGAGAAACTAAAAACTGAAAAGTTTCGGCTGAATTCGTTCATTATTCATGAATTTCCATACTGCTTCAGTAAAAAGTAATAAAAAAATTGCACATTCTGGTCGTGTCTTCGTTTGCAACATTATTATCCGAAAGTCAAGCAATGAAGCATTTTAATACCATTCGAGAAACAAAATCGAGTTCTTATTTTCTTGAGATAGTAATAGAACGTTTCAAGAAGTACGCTAACTGTTATATAGATCTATTTAAGCGCATAGAATTACTATTTTTATATCATTTTCGAGTATAAAATCCTTTTCAAAGAATATTGATCTCTCGGTTCAAAGTCGTGAAACGTGGACGTATTAAAATTATTTTGCATTAATATTTTTCCAACGATACCTTCGAATCATTTATTATGCGCTACACGAAATTGTTGAGTGTTTATTTAACGAGCCAAGGGGAAGTTCAACTTCCGTAGCGTTTTCGGTCAAAGAATGTTCTTCTTATAGTCAGCAAAGTACCTTTATATTAATGGCTCGTAACAATGTTATTATCATATCATGATTTATTAATCGCACAATGAAACGTGACGTTAGCATTTTGATGATTCTTGCGAGTTTCGTTTACGTTTCGATTCGTTCTAAGATTTCAGAAAATAAATCAAATCATAAGAATTATAAAAATAATGTTTGTGACAGCTTAAATACCATCGTTTGCTTCCTATTAAAATTATGAATTATACAAAATTAAATCTGCCTCTATATTTTGTTCTACCCTGATTTACAGATCGTTCTCAGTATTCAACTCTTTTCTCATTAACTTGCTATTCACACCTAGACATTACGTTGTCGTAAAGCTTTATAGAACCCACGAGAGTCTGTCCCCTCGTGTTTCGTATTTAAGGTAGCTGTTAACCTCTTGCCCGTGGCGCGTATCAAATTCAAAGCTCGTGCAGCGTGGAAATGCAAAACTATCAGCGTGCGTTCTGATTTCTTTGCTGCACATCCAAATGAAAATCTGTTCCCTCAGAACTAATACAGACATCCTTTACCAAAGAAAGGAGTGTTTTAATCGTCTGGTGTTTGTTTAACACGTTTACTGTCAGACCAAAACCGATTTTAGACAATCGTAAACTGCATAAATTAAAATTTGTTTTAGTAACCACATTAAAATTCATGAATCTTATTGACATTTATTTCTTCTAATATTTCAACTTGAGAATTAATTATTTAGTCTTATCGTGGAATTCAACGCGTTCACCTGCTGTCAGAACAATGTAATTCAAATATCGAAGGAAACAGTTGTTCTTTTTTTTTTTAATATTACTCGACCACAAGAAAAATAAGTAAATAAATACTTTGGTTCGCGGTGCTTCCATTTGGTCGATTGCTCGAGACCTTGGTCGGTTTTTACCATCGGAACAGAGGTCTCGATAACTCGTAATGGCGGTCTAATTACCTTCGGCTCGGGCGGATGGAAAAAACAGCGCGAGACGGCAAAGGAGAGCACAGAAGGAAAAGCGGGCTTGTTTACGCGATCCTTTTCGTCGTCCAGAAGTCATTTCGTTCGCTGGCGTGGAAAGGAAAAATTCGTGCTCTGTGTGTTCGTCGATATACGTGGCAAATCGATACGAAATATAATATTAACGTAAGAAGAAGACAGTGTCGTTCCTCAATTATATCGGTTCCGTCGACCAGAGAGAGAAAATCTCAATAAAGAGTTTATTAAATATCCACGATGAAATTAGACTTTCGATATTGGGGAGCAATATCGGTGAATCAACTCGTTTAGCAAGCGTATCGGAAGCAATTGCATCCGCCATGATGTGATATTAATTCCCGTTTCATAACCATTGAATTTTTTTTAGTCCCAATAAAACGAAAACAAAGTGTTTTTGAAGTAGGTCGTACGTTCTTCAGGTTTAATTCTGTGTTTCGTTTATAAATTAAATATATTGTTAACAAACTTTTCATTTTTTTGACTATATTTGTGAACGTCAAGAACAAGATAGAAATCGACTGTCTATTTATTATGAATTTCGACTCGTTTCCTCTGTAGAATCGTGTAGGTTTTATGTTAGTTATTTAACAAGAGATATTTAATTATAATAAAGACGATTTTAAAGGTAATGTAAACACAGTTTGGGAGACTATAAAATGTTGTTTTATTTCGTTCCTGTTTAGCGGCGCACGTTGAGCTTTCAGCTTGTGGAACGTTTAATATAAAGTCGGAAAAATAAATTGGGGTAGCCGGGGACAAAGGATGGTTGACGTAATTTCGTGAATTTCGGTGGAATCGTGGCCAATCGTTTACGCCAGGCGTCGAAGTGGCCCCGTAAAAACCGAGGGAAACACGACAATCGCGCGATTATTATTTTATTTGCGTCTGAATAACGACAATCATCGGGGAGAGGGTCAAAGGAAATTTCGTCACGATTTTGATTAAAGTATAATTATCGAGGCCGACACGAAGACGCCTCCGGGTGTCTGGCCGAGGAAATCTCGTTACGAGGGCTTCGCCCGCCACGATATTTGTGCCTCTGTAATTGTTGTCGTCATAGAAACAAACATCCCCGCTGCGTTCCTGTCGAGCCGTCGTGTTTGCAACAACATAGAGGAGCCGCGTTCACGAATATCGACGATAATTAAATCGACGCTGCGTCGCGAACCGTCTTCGATGCTCTAATTAAACTCGAATGAAAAATACTCTCGGCTCAAGAAAGCAGTTCTTCCGCTGCAAAACATACAGAAAGAACAATAAGGTGCTTGAGAAACATTAAGTCGTTCGAAAAGTGTCGTGTTTACGCCACTTTCGTTACAATTTCCGCCCCTTTTGGACAGGAAATTTTTTCGATGGTTTTGCAAACAATTTCTCGACAGCGGGGCGATGGAGAATACGGCTATAAATTTTCCCAGCCGAAATTGCGTAGCTTTTTTTACACGTTTCTTTCAACGCGTGGGTGGATGTTGGCTCGTCGAAACACGAGACTCCTTCGCTTCGGAGGTTGTGGACATTTTTGTGCTATGGTATTTTTTAATTTTAACATTCGTAGTCCTATATTTTAGCTTCTACGTAAAATTGAGTGAAATTACATGCTAGGTGTTCGTAATATAATAAATAACGCCTTGGTAATCCCATCAAAAGCACAATAAGAATTTACGTCGTTCTAACCCTGTTTTCGCCACCCTCTGTTTCCTTTTTTATATAACACGTAACTTGTATTCTCTAATATTTGAATCATCGTTTTATTTTATATAAAATTGCATTAAACATTAAATATTGAACCTCTTCACCTTTGAACGTTATTTAGAGACAATTTTAATCCACTGTTCATTCACCAGAAATTGGAATTTGAAATATAAAATGAAAGTATGTTTCGCGTGGAGCGAGCAAAGGCTTATCTAAATAACTATCGAGTAAACCTTATTAATAAATCACTATATTTTTTTATTCGTTATCTGTTACACGGGTAAAAGTTTCTCGTGGAAATACCATTCAGAAATACCCTGTACGCGCGAGGTATTGTACAATCGTAGTCCCGGTTAAATTAATTCGATAAAATGTCGAGAACTGGTATCCGTGACCAACGTTGACAGTGATTGACGTGGAGTAGTTGACTCAGAGGTTGACCAGACTGGTTGTTTATAAATTTCTTCGTTTTATGCATTCCGTGTAGGTAGAAGCCGATACATTTGTTTATTTTGATTTGGTTCGCCAACTAATAAGGTCAACTTTCTCCTGGACATTGATCGATTCTCGAGACGGAACAACAGGGTAGCAAACTAACATCGGAGTCTCTCTGTGTCCTTGCGGTAAATGTTTATAGCCACAACGTTACAGCAAGAATGTCTTCCTATCTAGCGAACAGACGCGGAGGACAATAATTTTCTCCGCAGATGTTTCCAAGTTGTTCTACCTTCGAGCTCCCCTGAAGAAATTGTGTTAGACTCCAGCAACAGGGTCTCGAAAGGTTTCTTATGTTAAATAGGGTCTTTTATGTCTCTGATAGAGATAAGGAGCCTAGTTATTCCGAGTCCAATACCCCCCTAGTGGTGTACTAGGAGGAACGTGTTCAAGATCTTTGGATCAGGCAGGTTATGGGCTGTAAAGCCTAAGTACATCTGAAACGATACCAAACTTACTCTATTCGAGGCTCAGAACACCAACTTTTAATCGGGAATTGTAAATCGTCGTTCTGATAATCGTAAAAATCAGAATTATATTTTATACATGGTTTTCTGGTCTCTCTGTAACTACAATTATGGTGTATTTATTTGTACCAAAGAAACTAAAATAACAGATACTTGAAGAAATGTACAATGCAATGGAAATAAATGTTTATTCATTCTCGTATAGAAAACCACGATTTTGTAACAATTTTTATAAGAAATTACGAATGAGCCACTTTGATCAGTTCTAGTGTTAAACTTATCTATCTTTGATCTCAAAGATCACCCACGTTGCTTAGTTTTACAGAATTTCTATTAAATTCTGCCCAGCATCGTAGCTTCTTCAGGGTTGAAAGTTTCGACTATCGTACGTATTAAAGTGCCAAAGTTGCACAGCTTTAAATCCAGTTAAGCCTCCCCAAGCTCTCCATCCAAAGTCCTGAACCGATTCGTCCAGAGTGGCAGACGTCGTCGACCGTTTCTCGGACGTTCCCCGATAAAGTTTATCAAAGGGGATCCCTGGCTGGTCTGAATTTTATCGCCGCGCGTGTAATAAAACGAAGACTGTAAAACTCGAATCCCAGCGCGAGAGAACAACGATGGGTGTACTAGTTGTCCCGCGCCCGCATGCAGCACGGTCCGTCGTGCGTGGAATTTAATGTCTACGGTACCTGTGTCCGGAATGAGAGTGCTACCGCCTCGTAAATGGCATAATGCACTTAAAGCCGCGCCGACATGACGCGATCGCGCTGGGAATTCGTCGAATCTACGGGGTCTGCGCGTGTGTCTGATCGACAACGGTGCTGCAATCGCATTAACGCCTTGTCAGGGTGGAGCCTGTTCCCGCGAACGTCCTCGATGTTCCACGAAGATTGAGTCGTCACTAGACTATGAACTCGTTCAATTGACATCTTTCGATCGCGCCAGACCGACGCGTTCCTCTCCATTTTGGCTACCTTTGACCCGGACTCTTTCCCTTTTGCATTTCTGGTACACCCGTTGCATGTATTCTAACTTCTCCGATATAATTTAACAAGGCAACGACGCGTACTTTTTTTTTAATATCGAGAAAACTGGTTGCGTTCGACGATATCTACGAGTTTTATGGGGATAATATAATATTATTAATTCCATTCCCGACCACTGTTTCCGAGTATTTTTAGCACCGGCGACATAAGTGCCTCGATTTAAAACGTGTTATCTCAAGCGAAAGGTTTTTCTTACTTATTAAAATGATCTGAACTGTTCGCCCTTTAATTTTATTTATTTCGTTCGATGACTGAAGAATTTAGGAGTCTGATTATTAAAACGCCTTGGTATATTTTTTAACTGTTTGTGTGTTTAGACTCGAATGAAACTAAATATATTTTTTACCAAAACTCAGCCACTATCATTGAATTCTAGTTTCAGAGCACAAAAATCAAAAATGTATCAAAAATGTTGTATCATATTATGATCACATTAGACTTTATTCGCGTAGCTTTATAGCGAACGAAAAAGAATATTCGACCCAACTTTACGATGCTCATAATTTACGACGAGATAAACTCGAAATTATTTTAACGACCAGCACTTTCCAATGCATGCAAGATTCATTGTTGTAGTAAAACTAGATCTCCGATTACACAATAATTTCCTATCGTCCTTAATACTCTAGACTTACCCTGAATGACTAAAGAGCAGCTAACAATCTGTGTAGAATTCTCCCCTTTCAGGTATCTTCGAATCTCGTTCAAACTACTGTTTATCTAATTTGTTAAAAAGGGAGCATTAAGAATGATACTCTGCATAATTCTGATGGATGACTTTAATGCTCGTACTGTTTTTCCATCGAGTTTACAGTGGAGTGACTGATCGTGTGCATTCGTTTCCATTTCTTACGAGTTTCATGTGGCGCGTAGATTGCAATAAACTCTATCTCGCAAGTCAATTTATTTTAATCGAGTGTAAGTTAGTCTGCGCAGCTTCTTCTTTGAATCTGGTCGTTTTGAGTCGGAAAGTCTTTTCTCGAATTTCGATAGACGTCGAGCTACGAAATGACAAACACTCAAAACGTAAGTTTCGATTTTTATATTGCCATATTGGATCGATTTATTATCCAAGAATAACTCATTGCGGCTTATGGTGATTATATATTCAACAATTTACAAGTCGTAAATAATTCAAAATAAATAAGAATAAATAGAAGACCTTGTTTAAGATCATCGAAGCTTATTGCAATGCAAAACCTTTGACATCTCGAAACGAAGATTAACGGCATAATAAGGGGATTAAAAGATGCGCAGGTTATTCGAAAAAGACATTTCTAAGTTTTAGGAGTATATCGTTGCGACCTGGCGCAAGGAACAACCTGTTCTGAAGCCTCTGCTCGCGACACGCCGAATGTTTTCATAAAAATAAGATAGTCGTGGGCGTAGGCTATAGTGCAATAAATGAAGCCAGTTTCCCTGACATTTCCTCGAGGTAACTGCCTCGTATTTTCGCCCATCTTCTGGATCCTCTTACGTATCTTGTTGGGTGTTACGTAGTTTTAGAAGCGCTGTTAAAGACGTCTGGCAGCCGGGTCGGAGGAAAGGGCCTTTAGCCGGTGTGCGTGGGCGTTGAGGTCGTCTTGGCAGCTTCCTTCGTTTCAGAGACGCGGCGATCGCGCGACGGAAGTGGTCCGCCACCGTCGGGAGGATGTTACAATTAATGTTGACCGGGGCTCGTTAGCACGTTTCCTTTTTCCCTGAGTCATCCGAGGTGGAAGTCGTTCGGGCGGGGAGAGACTTCGAGATCGTCTCCACCCGGCTCAAAGCCAGGGTTTGACAACTTTCAGACTCGAACGACGAATACCAATTCTAGATTCAACAACCACGCAAGCTTGCAATAATTGGGGATAAATCGTTCGAGGTTCCAAATTTAATGAATTAAACAGTTTTACATTTTTACTATTAATTTACTGAAAAGTATACTCCACTAGACTTTTGACCGTAGTTTTCTATAAGAGAACGAATAAACATTTATCTCCATAGCATTATACATTTCTTCAAATATTTTAATTTCTATGATACAAATAAATACATTATAATACTTGGTAACTCTAGTATTCAACAGTTTTACATTTTGGTAAATAACTTTACTATTAATTTACTGAAAAGTATACTCCACTGGACTTTTGACCGTAGTTTTCTATAAGAGAACGAATAAACATTTATCTCCATAGCATTATACATTTCTTCAAATATTTTAATTTCTATGATACAAATAAATACATTATAATACTTGGTAACTCTAGTATTCAACAGTTTTACATTTTGGTAAATAACTTTACTATTAATTTACTGAAAAGTATACTCCACTGGACTTTTGACCGTAGTTTTCTATAAGAGAACGAATAAACATTTATCTCCATTTTATTATACATTTCTTCAAATATTTCAATTTCTATGATACAAATAAATGCATTGTTGATAGTTCTAGTGTTAAACAGTTTTACATTTTAGTAAATAACTTTATTATTAATTTACTGAAAAGTTTACTCCACTGGACTTTTGACCGTAGTTTTATATAAGAGAACGAGTAAACATTTATCTCCATTTTATTATACATTTCTTCAAGTATTTTAATTTCTATGATACAAATAAATACATTATAATCGTCGATAATTCCACTGTTAAACATTGTTCACACTTTAATATTATCAATGGAATAAAAAATATTGAATGTTTCGAACGGTCCAGATTCGAAAATTGCAGAAAAAGGAATGAATTTTCACAGTTAATTAGATCGTTGGACCTAAGTCGTGATGGAATATTCATAAGTTAACACGTTTTTCTTTTCTACGGAGATATTCCTGGTCCACCCCATTTGCATTCGAGGAAACGCTCGAAGATCTTCGGTTTCGCCGTAACTTGGACGCGTCGCTCGTTGAATGTTCAATTTTGCGGTCGTTTCGTTTCGCGAACCCTCCGTTGTTCTTTGGCTATCTTCATTGTCTTCGCAGTTTATTACGTACGATCGGTACCCGCGAAGAAAAGGGCTCCGAGGCGTTCTATTTTATAGGACGCAGTCGATTCAGTTTTTTATGGGGGACATCTCGAACGATACAGATACGATCATTCGTTTTACGAGCACGTTTGTCAATGTAACATCCCATGCTTGACAATTTCACGGAGTGCCTTTTTATGATGCAACATTTATGGCTACTGCAACGGACCGAGTACATCACGAATGGAAGTCCCGTAGCACGTGGTTGCGAGTTAGAAACATCGTTCGCGCGAACTCTCCCGCGGACCTAGTACTTTGTCGTTCAGTGGTTGTTCGAAATAACGACTCGGGAGTACTCTGGTAATAGATATTAACCATTTGCACTCGAAACCCCATCTCCATTCGCTTTCTACGGCAACTCGAGATCTCCTAAGTTCGTAAAACAGCAAAGTAAAATTTTCTTTCTCTATTACTAACTGAAAAAGTAAACACTGACGGTATTAAACTTTTGTAACACTTATAAATAGAATTAGTTTCACTGCTCCGAAGCATAGTGTTTGAAAACGAATAAAAATCCTGTTAAACAAATTGTTTTACAAATAATGAGAACAGTCATTGAACACGAAAATTTTTATTTGAAAGAAAAAGTAGAATAAAATTGCAAACAAATATCAAATGTATCGAAACACGAGTAGCGTGACCAGAGAGGAAAATATTTAATAAATAGAAATCGATGTAATAAAATTGATTTTTTCCTAAAAATTGAATCAGAAGTAGAAATTTATCTTTACTTTCTGCATTTGCGGGGAATAGTGAATCAGAATCGTAAAAGAAATTGTTCCACGTAATTTCTGGTATCCCGTGACGGTGTTCATTCGAAAATACATTATTCAATTTCTCCTGTGGCAGACCCGTCGAAAATGTGCACGCGTCAGCGGCAGTATCACCGAAATTAACATTTAATATTATTCGCGATCCACTTGTTAATATTGACAGGGGCGTTTGCACAGGTGTAACCGTGTTTGCGAATCACGGCTGCGCACTCGTCGACGGTATATTAAAATCCCTCGCCGATCGAAATGAACTCCGGTTCGCCAATAATTTCTATTCTTGCTTTCGTTCCGCCAAACGGACCCTATGTGTGGAAAAACGCACACAGTTTTGCTCTATTTTCGGGGGAAAAACCACTACGCGTGAACCGTTTCAATCTCTGGAAAACTCTTCTGAAAAACTGCTCAATGAACGAAGCATTCCGGAAACAAAGCTCGAAGCGTTTCCCCGTCGCGAATTGGACATTTGAAATACAGGATATTCCAATTAAATTTTGACGCTAATACGAAAGTAACTTTGTAATTTTTATTATAAATTACGAATGAATCATTTTGGCCACTTCTAGTGTTAATATTCAAGATCTCACGTTTGGTCCCTAAATCTTATAGTTTTCTAAACTTATATTTAATATTACTAGAAAATATATGCTACCATCATTGATTCTAAAATTATTTCTCTTGATTGCCATTTTGCATGATAGGAGAATAACGATTTTAATGGTTGAGAGATATTTGTAGCAGACGGGGTGGAATTGCACTTGGGGGCAATAACAGGGCAGATCGCTGTATAAATGATGTCATTTTGTTTAAGCATCCTATACAGCGGGTTCGACGACTGTATTGCAGCGTAGGCATCACTGTGAATCTGGCTTTAATCCCAACGGACAATCTAAAGGGCGATTTTTCAGGATTAAATGTTGGGCGCAATTGCAGTTGCGCGTTACGCGAGTTCCGATTGGCCTCGCCCGTGGTGCACCTGTGTTGTCGATACTGATTGGTTTACGGCGTTTCTACTCCACCCTTGTTACTGCGTCGCTTCGGTCGTCCTACGTCCCTCTGCGTGTTCGACAGATCCCGGTTGATTAGCCAATATCGCTTACCAGCTTGCAAGGGTTTCGCGATGCTTGATGAAATTTTGTTATGGCTCGGTGTAGCGAGGGAAACTTTGGACGGTGTTTCAGAAATTCACGCGGTCGGGCTGAATCAGGAAAATTGCCTCTCGCCAGGAAACGGATTTTACGCGAAGGATGCCCTGAAACTGTCTTTCGTATCGTCCAACTCCCTAAAAAATAAACAAAATTGAAGTTTTAAATCTCTTATTTCTAGCAAATCACTATTTTTGGAAATAAAAAGCACGCTTATATGTTTAATCCGCTGTGTTTGCTTTTCAATTAATTAAAATTGTAATTTGCGAAAGAAACAAGTAATTAAACAAAATATTAGGAGAGACTTCTAAAGATTTCGTAGGTATTTTCTCCCCATACAAATTAGTTTATATACGTTATAGGGAGGGATAGAAATGTTCAACTCACGAATCACGTCTGTTCATTTTAAGAATCATCGAAATATTTTTTAAAAATTTAGTAGAAATATATTTTTTTCGTATAGTTTGAAACCTCTCATGCATCACGAGCCCATAAAAGTTCTTTTGCATTAAACAAATGTTCGACTCATGAATCACGACTGTTCATTTTAAGAATCATCGAGATGTTTTTTAGAAATTTAGTAGAAATATACTTTTTTCGTATAGATTGAAGCCTTTCATGCATCACGAGCCCATATAAGTCCTTTTGCATTAAAGAATCTTAAAAATGTTCAACTCATGAATCACGTCTGTTCATTTTAAGAATCATCGAAATATTTTTTTAAAATTTAGTAGAAATATATTTTTTTCGTATAGTTTGAAACCTCTCATGCATCACGAGCCAATAAAAGTTCTTTTGCATTAAACAAATGTTCAACTCATGAATCACGACTGTTCATTTTAAGAATCATCGAGATATTTTTTAGAAATTTAGTAGAAATATATTTTTCTCCTATCGTTTGAAGCCTTCCACGAGCCCATAATTGTTCTTTTGCATTAATGAACCTTAAAAATGTCTAACTCATGAATCACGTCTGTTCATTTTAAGAATCATCGAGATATTTTTTAGAAATTTGGTAGAAATATATTTTTCTCGTATTGTTTGAAACCTCTTATGCATCACGAGCCCATATAAGTCCTTTTGCATTAAAGAATCTTAAAAATGTTCAACTCATGAATCACGTCTGTTCATTTTAAGAATCATCGAGATTTTTTTTAGAAATTTAACAGAAATATATTTTTCGCGTATAGTTTGAAATCTCCCACGCATCATGAGCCCATAAAAGTTCTTTTGCATTAAAAATGATCAACTCATGAATCACGTCTGTTCATTTTAAGAATCATCGAGATGTTTTTTAGAAATGTAGTAGAAATATATTTTTCTCGTACAGTTTGAAACCTCCCACGAGCCCATAAATGTTCTTTTGCGCTATATAACCTGGAAAAAATATTAGAGATCACTGTAATTTTTTCTCTGAGAGAATGTGCCTGCATCCGTCATGATTAGCCGGTGATATCTCTATTTTCATCCCTGTCGCGACGCCGACTTCGACGCCCCCGTCGATGCATCTGACGCGTCTCATTCGATTGTATCCATCACGCCGAATGTCTTGTCACGTTATCAAACACGAAATGGTGCAATCCAATTAAAATCGTGGCTCTCTACTTCTACCCGGTCGACGCGACAGCGTCAATTTTCATGCAGATTTCATATCGAACGAATTGGAAGCCATTAGGCCGAGATACAGAGTAATTCGATTCCGTAATAGACACTGTTCCGCAACAGGTTCCCTACAAATTTCGCGCGACGTGTTCCGTTCCGCGGAAGCAGCGAGGAAACGCGGGGTTTCTCGCAGCGTGTATTTTATTTAACGATGCAACGCCGATAAATAATTAAGTCAGCGGCGAAACAGCTTGGAGAGACGGCACGTTCGCGAATCATTTATTTTACGCTAGAACGACGGTAAATAATTGTGCACGGTGCAATTGTTAATGAACGGTATTTATTTCTCGATGAAACAATTTAGCAAAGACAAACGTTTATTTATTCAATTTCCTTTTTGGCTTTAGATTGTCCTGAAACACTCTTTTCTGACGACTAAGAGCAATCATACATTTTTTAAACAAGATAATACTCTTTCTGTATTAAAACCCGAATTAAAATTAAATCCTAAAAGTAAGAAAGAATTAGGTTACAAGGTCTGCTCAAGGATTAATTAAAAAGTGGAAGATTTGTTTCGTCTTTTCTTCTAAAACTCGATTGCTTTCTTACAAAATGTATTATTTTAATGTCCCTTAAAAACTGATTTCGCTCTTATTTTATTTCCTGTCTCATGTTTGAGAGAATGTTGTTTCTATTTAACTAATTTATCCTTCCAGAAGTAGTTGCTTCCTTGATGTTCGTAACTTCGTTTGCAAATTTTGCTGGCTGCTTTGAGTGGTCCGTGAAAAGCAATTGCGTGCTAAGCTCGTTGATTCGATTTTTATCTACCGTTCGCTCCGCTTCTCCGACAAGGATGTAAGCGAAGGAATAGACAAATTGGGAGGAAGCTCGTAATCGAAACCTGATTTCAGATAACATCTTTCAGTGTCCAAAGTACTGGTACGCGATATCTACCGCTGCTATCGCTAGACTTTCGAACAATTGTTACAACTCGGTATTGTTAATTCATCCTACGGGCGGAAAGTATTTTTCATTCCAATATCTTCGTCGTTGCGGTTCAAAGTGCACACCCGTTCTAAAGTTTCGCGAACTCAATAACGGGGTATTTTCATCCACGCGAAACTTTCTTTCAACTCTGAAACGTAGAAAACACAGCAAGGTACAATATAGGGTACGAACAGAATAATAAAAAAAAAAGCAAAATAATAATTTACAGAGTCTATGGATACCATGAAAATGTAAATTTTTCCCTCTAAGTACAAATTTTCGAAATTAAATGTACACTAATAAAAAAATTTCAATTTTAATTTTGATGAACAATTTTTTGATCTATTTGAGGAATCGTTGAATATTCATTCATCTCGATAAATCGCTACGACATTGTTTATTGTTGTTATTATTATTCGTGTAATCTGGTCGCGTTGGAGGTTAGCGCGTGACAGTTGCGGGGGCGTTTATGGCAATTTGCGGCCGCGGATGTTGCCGACTGGTCGAGATTTTCCATCGATTAAAAGTTACGCTACCGCCGGTTCGCACGGCGATAAATTCCGCGGAATTGCACCCTGGTCTACGCGCGTTTTGTTCAACCATAATCCCAGCCACGTAATACCGGTCTCGAGACTACTCAAGATACTTTCGATAGATAACGCTCGGTTCGATCTTTTAGCGAATAAACTACCAAGTCGGGCGACGATTAACGCGATAGACGCGGAAGCAATTTGGGCACTGATATTGATATTACAGCTCTGGCTAAAGGAAAATGAAAAACGGGGAAAGTTGTCTAGGACCCGACAATTTGTTTTGGATCAAATAGTTGGTGATTTGTCCTCGTTTCTAAATAGAGAAATAGGAAATATACATTAAAAATATAAATTGAAAAGTAAATAATAATAAAGAAATTAAACGAGTCAGGTATAGTCCAAACATGATTTTTGAAATTGTATTAGTCATTTCACGTAAATTATCTGACTCTGGAAGGACTTTGTTAGTGTTTTGTAATAGAATAATCGACTTTTCGTTTCGACGTTTTCGAAACTCAACGTAACTTCTTCCTCTATCCGGTCGTTCGAGGCTCCCGTATGATTTTAACGCCAGTTTCTGAAATAGAGGGCATGCACGGGACAATCCTGCATTACTTTGCATACCTTTGGCCCAGAGTTTACACTGAATTCAGGAAGTTACCCAAAAGTTCTCGTCCGCGTTCGTGCGCCACCGCCTCTATCTGTAACTCCCTGTAAACTCGACGGGAGAAATTAAAGTTGAAACTTGGCACTAGATCAGTCTTAAGAATCGGAGGCAGAGCACGTTGAACTTCTGAACTCTGGTATAAATTCAGCTCGTGAATTCTGACAATACTAAATTGCATGCCCCTAATTCGCAACAAGTAAATCTAACAAAGATTTCTGGTTCGTTATCTCGTGATAGGATTCGAACCCGAGAGAAAATATTCTGTTATTTAGCGAAGCGTTCGATAGTTTTAATAATATTCTACGATCTATGGTTACAATTAGAACTACGTTTGTCGTTGATATGGACACATTATTCCATCAAGTTTTGTTGAAATTGGTGCGAGCCGTGTTTGACGTCTCCCTTGTTAGTCTCGTTGAATTTCCACCGTTTGTCCAGAGACTAAGCTACGCTAGAAGTTTCAAAGCGGAATATAGCTTGACGAGGACGTCATAAATATACGTCGACGTTCGTACATCTTTGTCGGCTGACGCAAGGCGTTGTTTGAGGTCATGGGTTAAGGGTGAGACACAGTACGTCGGAGCTTTTAATTTCCGCCGGCGACCTTGGGCAAAGAAATCGTAAATTTCCTCTGCCCCGTGTGATGCTTGGGCGTGGCATTCCTGAAAGGTGAGAAGAAATGGATTAACAAGAAGCTCAGCGTCGATCGTTTCTGTCGATTTACCAAGGGAATACGAAGAACTCGAAATCTCATTACTTTTCCTTCGGGTTCTTTTCCTCTCCGATAATCGTATTTGCGTACATTTCAGAAAATAATAAATAATTTATCGAGTCTATCCCAGTCGCGGTACTGATTACGAAATTCCAGCTAAATTACATCCAAGGAATCAAATTCAATCTCAGCTCTGTATATTCCAATTTCGCTGAATATAATAATTTGGGAATTTAAACGCACTCCGTGACGTTTCTCTTTAATTACACGACGGGTATCATTAATATTTCGCGAAATTTATTTCTGCCATTTAACGCGAATGAAATATTACCCCTGTCACTCATTATGCAATGTCATATTCAAGGAGCATAATAACAGACGTCCAATTATTTCGTGGTAAAAGGTACGGTAGGATATTTCGTTACTTGTAGGAAAATTTTCGTAATTCTCATAAAATATAATGTAGATAAATTTAAACTCATTTTCAATTAAATAAACAATCTCTAATCCAGTGCTTATCGAGTATTGGTTGTATAATCAATAGGAATTGCTGAAGCTTCTTTGGGTATATAGTGTCAAGGTAAATGTCGAAATAAACATAGAAGATAGCGTAAATTATAGTAGTTGTTACCTTCATAGGATAGGGGATGAAAAGTCCTTTAAAATAAAATTTGTTTCAAGGCAATAGTGTAATTAGTTCCGGAGATAGGACAAATTTTGTTACAAGTCGAGCGTCAAAGTAAATGTCAAAATAAACATAGAAGATAACATAAATTATAGTAGTAGGTATACTCATAGGATAGGGGATGAAAAGCCCTTTAAAATAAAATTTGTTTCAAGGCAATAGTGTAATTAGTTCCGGAGATGTGACAAATTTTGTTTCAAGTCGAGCGTCAAAGTAAATGTCAAAATAAACATAGAAGATAACATAAATTATAGTAATTGGTATATTCATAGGATAGGGGATGAAAAGCCCTGTAAAATAAAATTTGTTTCAAGGCAATAGTGTAATTAGTTCCGGAGATATGACAAATTTTGTTTCAAGTCGAGCGTCAAAGTAAATGTCAAAATAAACATAGAAGATAACATAAATTATAGTAATTGGTATATTCATAGGATAGGGGATGAAAAGCCCTTTAAAATAAAATTTGTTTCAAGGCAATAGTGTAATTAGTTCCGGAGATAGGACAAATTTTGTTACAAGTCGAGCGTCAAAGTAAATGTCAAAATAAACATAGAAGATAGCATAAATTATAGTAGTAGGTATACTCATCGGATAGGGGATGAAATGCCCTTTAAAATGAGCGTTTGTACGAGTCGATAGCGTAATTAGTTCCGGAGATATAGCGATTTTAGTTTCAAGTCAATGCGGTGGCTAGTTGCGGAGATATAAGGGTCCGAAGCGTTTGTTTACGTTTCATTGGGATCAATGAACTCGCGCGCGCGACAATAGTAAACAGTGCGTAGTAAATTCTTGGAAATACTACGACTTCCTGGTCACGTGACTGTCTCGACTCACGCGCGAGCGAGAGGTCCAACGCGACGCGTCAGACGGAGACAGAGATAGTCAAATTAAGAAAAACACCCCTTTACATAAATTACGATATCTCGAAAACGGAAAGTCCGATCGACAAAAACCAAAAACCGTTTTAAAGGGGAGGCCTTGCCGCTTCTAACAGTTGCTTAATAATTAATAAAACACTAGTAGTTTCGAAACTGCACGCGTCTAAAGTTTTACTATTTTTAATATACGGTAGTAGGCTTTTAAAAATTACCCCTTCATATAAATTACGATATCTCGAAAACGGAAAGTCCGATGGACAAAAGCGAAAAGCCATTTTAAAGGGGAGGCTTTGCCACTTCTAACAATACCTCAATAATGAATAAAACACTAGTAGTTTCGGAACTGCACGCGTCTAAAGTTTTACTATTTTTAATATACGGTGGTAATAGGCTTTCAAAAATTACCCCTTCATATAAATCGCGATATCTCGAAAACGGAAAGTCCGATCGTCAAAAACCAAAAGCCATTTTAAAGGGGAGGCCTTGCTCCTTCCAATAGTCTATCAATAATTAATAAAACACTAGTAGTTTCGGGACTGCACGCGTCTAAAATTTAACTATTTTTAACACGCGTTGTTATAGTGTCCCAAGACAGTGGAAACTGAAGATTCTCCGGCTGGTGTTTCTGGAATTCTTCAGGAGCCCAGCACTTTGCATACGCTCGGCAGCGAGAAAGTTCGGTTGGCTGAAACCCTGTAATCAATTCGCTCTCGCTCGACAGTCAGAAGTAGTAAATATTATTTTTTCTCTCCCTTCGTGAACGTCCCGCTGTCGGACAACCGCCGTGGCGTACCTGGACGTATACTTACGCGAAGTTTCAAGTCCAAGGTGAGCCACGTACCCCGATATTTGCCAAACGAAATTATCCGGAGGTATCGCTGGCCCTGCAATTCCGAATCAGCACGAGATTCTCGTTTTCTCCCTGTTGTAACCGCGAGCCCGGCGGCGGCTCGGTTATTTCGCGGACCGTATGAAAATTAAATTGCTAATATCCCGCGAACGAGGAACGAGAATTGAAGAGTCCTTTGACGCGATGGACGGATACGTCATTAAACGACGCTGCGACGTCCTTTGATCGAGGATCAAGGACGGGGGAATTGAAACTGCACTTGTAAATTCGCGTTCGTACTTTGGATGTTGTTCGCTTTGCCTCGGCAATTTGATAATCTACTTTGATTTTTCCTACGCGGGGAAATACGAATTTTTTCCACGAGAACTCAATTTAGATTGCTATTGCATTCTTAATCGGCAATAGTCACGCCACGATAAGCTGTGGAAAGTAGAAATTCCATTTATCTCGTCGTTTCAGTTTGAAATTTTACTTGTGACAAAGTTTACATATCATGTCTAAGCAATTTGAAACTATTAATACCAGAAATTCTAATGTTCTTACAGAACGTAATCGGTGTCTAGACTTTCTCGCAACATTTTTAATTCTTGTAAAATTGTACATCACTCTGATTTTACTTATTAATTACGTCTCCATAAAGTGCAACTTTTCTAACGAAAGTTTCTTCCACGTAAAAGTAGTTATCGAAGGTGGTCAAAGATGCTTTTGAAAATGTTAAAGGTGTAATAAAAAATTAATTACGTCCAGTAAAGTGTACTGTGTTTTATACGACCACGTATCGTATTATCCGCGGACGTCGTGTGGCGATAAATCGATTTCGAGGCGACAAAGCGAAAATGGCGCGGGTTGATCGAATCGACGTCGAACTTAGCGGAACGATTTTTGCTCGACTTTCAGAATGGACAATGAAGGAGCGCAGCGCGAGCTGGTAGTAGACGAGCGGTCGTCCTCTCGATTGGTGCCACGACAATCGTCGACAGGATCCTGCAACGTTCGATCATTCACCCTGCAGGTGTTGCGCACGGCAGGCACGAGGTCGACAGGTGCAATAATCGGGGGTGACCCGGTTGCTGCCGCCGGGGCGGCGATGCGACGATGAGCTCGCCGAGGATACTGCTATCCCTCTACACCCGACCAGAGGTTAGTAGAAACACCATCTGTTCCACCAGTATTCGTAATTGTACCGCAAACCAACCAATGTTTCAAATTTTCGATTCTTCTTTGAATACTCTTCGAACAAAGAATCCTCCAAATATAAAAGCAACAGCAAAAGATTTTAACAGCGTCTGTAATTTTCTAATTTTTTAAATAGACAACACTCAATCATTTAGACTTTTCTTTAGATATTTAATTTCACAAGGTAAACTATAGTTTCAACGAAAATAGTTCTTTTTTTGTGAAGTATATTATTTGAGAAAATTTTCAGTGGATTTGTGAAAAATGTTATTAATTTTCTAATTTTTTAAATAGACAACACTTAACCATTTAGAGTTTTCTTTAATTATTTAATTTCACAAGGAAAATTATAGTTGTAGAAGATCGACGATTTTACTTGCACGGTTTTTGCAACGAAAATAGTTCTTTTTCTGTGAAGTATATTATCTGAGAAAATTTTCAGAGGATCTGTTAGAAATGTTATTAATTTTCTAATTTTTTAAATAGACAACATTTAACCATTTAGAGTTTTCTTTAGATATTTAATTTCACAAGGAAAATTATAGTTGTAGAAGATCAACGATTTTACTTGCACGGTTTTTGCAACGAAAATAGTTCTTTTTCTGTGAAGTATATTATCTGAGAAAATTTTCAGAGGATCTGTAAATTATATTATTAATTTTAGATGTATTTGAAATATTATCACTGAATAGTTATTTTAAAATATATTACCTCTATATCTACATTTCTTGGTTACTATAGAAATTAACATTTCAATTTTTCTGTCGATGAGATCGATCCAGTACACCTTCTGATGCAACTAGAGTTTAACTTACTCCGTCTTTAGAGATTACACCTCAAACTTTTTTGTTCGCTGACATACATTGGAAACAGAAATATTTATCGCGTCTGTTTGTGTTAATTATTAAACCTCGCGCGCAAAAAGCTCAAGGAGCGAATTCACGGGAAGATTTAATTCTGAATTTATAAAGATTCGCGTTTCGAATTTTATACCTCCGGTTTCCTTTCGCTTCCCCCTTAATTAGATCGTAAATTGGATTTGAACGTAGCACAACGTAAGGCTGGTATTTAATCTGACAATTAATTTTTTTAAATTTAAATCAAGATATGCGTGAGAATACGTTGTCACTATATACGGATAATAATCTGTCGGCAATTAATTAAAATTTAATAGGTTAAATAATAAAAAGCGTGTTCTAGACGTTTCTTGTATAGCTTGACCGGAATGAATTTCGTAAAAAATTGATGGCAATTACGGGGATTGGCCGGTAATATTGGAAGCTATAAATTCTGCATCTGATGGCTCGGTTCTCTAGGGGCTGGATACGAATTGCCCCTAATCTGTTTTCTGGGGATGTTAGTAATGACTCGGACTATGAGCACTAGGAAAGCAATAATAGTAATAATTCCTAATGGAACGTGTCCGCGTATCGTTTTACGTCTTCCTTCGTTATCAACAATACAAACTTCAGAATCCAGGTATTCTATTATCCTATTATTGTGAAATCCTCATAATATAATAATTATGCAATATACACGCGACGCGATGGTAATGTTTCATTTTGTAATTATCAGAGCAATACTTATATAATGACCATTAATATTTCTACTATTATGTGTGTATTGTTATTATTGTTCTTTATAGGTGACAATAGTATACTTCTTAGATATGTGTACTTTGTCCCTAAAAAAGTTGCTTTTATATTAAACGAGTTTTATATTATAACGAGTTCATACAAAAATAATTCAGTTCCTGCTAAAAGAAAATTCACTTTTAAACAATCCCAAATACGCAAAGGACGGTAATAATTTTTGAAAAATATTTTGCACGTGACAAATGGAATATTTTTAAGAATTGCCTCGTAATTCCCCCTCCTGATTTCTGGAGTTAACCGCTTGCTCTGGAATGAAGAACGTGTGCGTCGTCGTTTGTTTGGGCTAAAACTGGAAACGAAGTATCACGTGCGTCGCTTATCTCCGCGAGCTCAATCTGTTAGCCGGTTTTCTATAACACTTTGTTGTTGCTCGTGCCTTCAAGCCGTGGTGTAAATAATTCACTTTACGTAAATCATCGGTATTACGTTTCTCATAATCTCAACTTCAATATTGGTCTATTTTATTAGTATTATTCCATTCATTCTTATTTTATTTTTATTTCATTAAAATGCCACTTTATTCGTTTAATGGGTAGAAAGTGGCAGATCATCTCCAGAGAAGTAAAATCAATTATAAGTGAAGATGAAAATTCGTGATCTGGTATTACTTGAAGAGCTTTTATTCGTGTTGTGATTAGTAGCTTTTATGCAATTTAAAATTCGAGAATCTCATTTTTTGAAATTAAAAATGAAGGAGACATATTAAAATTTTTAAATATACGAAATCAGTGGGGGGAGGGTTCCAAATCTTTGTAGAATCTCCCAGTTTTATATCAACCATCAAACTTGTCCTCAAATATCAAAATCAATGTTAATTTCTATTTTGTCCTTCCCAACTTTGAACCTTGAGTTTTAACGACGAAAGTAGAAATATTAAAATTTTTAAATACATAAAATAAATGGAGTTGGAGGGGTTCAAATATCTGTAGAATCTCTCAATTTTGTATCAACCATCGAACGAGTCCTCAAATATCAAAATGTTAATTTTTAACTTGTCCTTCTCCACTTTGAACTTTGAGCTTTAACAACGAAAGTAGAAATAATAAAATTTTCAAGTACACAAAATCAATGGTGGAGAAGGGGTTCAAATTTCAATAGAATCTTGTCATTTTGTATCGACCATCGAACGAGCTCTCAAATATCAAAATGAAAATTTCTATGTTGTCCTTTCCCACTTTGAACCTTGAGCTTCAACAACGAAAGTAGAAATAATAAAATTTTCAAGTACACTAAATCAATGGGGGAGGAGGGGTTCAAATTTCTATAGAACCTTCTCATTTTGTATCAACCATCGAACGAGCTCTCGAATATCAAAATGTTAATTTCTATCTTGTCCTTTCTCACTTTGAACCTTGATCTTTAGCGACGAAGTTTTCTTTTTGATCAGTCCCTTTGTGAGAGCCGCGTGTGAAAAGCGAGACGTGCATCTGCTTGAAACGAGATCCTGGTGAATTTTTTCGCAGCCCCGAGTAGTAGCAAGGCCGGGTCGCCTCGCAAGCTGTCGCAAGGTCGAGTACAGAGGAGCGGAAGCCGGTTCAAGGCCGAAATTATTCGCCTGGCCATGGACCTCGAGGTGAGGAACGGAACCGGCGGGAACGACGACGAGGAATACACGAATATTTACTACATCAATGGCGATCGCAGGGAGTCGGCCATGTATAAAACGGATGAGGTCACGGATATGGAGCTTAAGGGCAAGTCCACTTAATTAATTGATCCGTTAATAGAAGTCGGGTGGCAGTTTGTCAAAACGTAGTTGTAGACGTCGGGGAACGGTTGCTTTCTATCGACGGGCATTAATGTTACGTAACTTGGCCCGACCGGCACGATAGACCGCAACCAGCAGGTAATTGGTTCTAATAATTTTCATAACGCGGAAGTCGTTCCAACGAAACGCATGCTTCTGGTCTCTCTGATGCATGAATTTTTTCTTTCGGAAAATAACTCCATTTTCTATTAACAAAAGATTCTATTCTATTCTTTAAACCCTTATCTAGCGCTTTGGAGCATTTTAAAAAAACATATGCTATTAACCCCTTGACTTACGATTTAATTCCAAATAATTTTGTTTAAATTTGTTCGTACAAGGAATAACCACGAAAAAGAATAGATTTACGAGTACCTCGTGAACGTACAAATGTGTTGATTTTAATAAGACTTTATGAATCGTCATTGTAAGGCAGGGGGTTAAAAAATAAAAAGCAGCTTTCTTGCATGATTGCCTTTATTTAATGCAGTTTGTAACAATATTAATGAAATAAATTTTACTCATGGGACTCGGGGACTGTCAAAGTACTTCACGACATCAGTTAAGGGTTGAAATTTTGATTAAAAATAGTGAAAGGAAATCACAAGTTTATAAAATGCATGCAAACGATAAAAACAAAATTGTGACCTTTAAATTTATAATAAGTTTTATCTACATGTAGGCTTTGAGAATTTTTATTAAATTTCTCAGTTCCCCTTCTGAGACAATTTTGAAGGCCTATGTGTGTCAGAACAGATAAGTACTAATGGATATTTAGGAAGGTTTTCTGAATCCTACGGCCATCCGTCTGTGTGCGTGATGCCTGTGGGGATTTTGCACAGTCCATTATTTTATATTAGGGAACAGGTCCATAAATTTTGTCCCTCGCGCGGATTGTTTCCCTGAGAAACAGCTAACTGATTTTGTCCAGCTGCTCTCGATCTTGTAAGAAACATAAAATCACGGAAATACGGCGTAAATCTCGAGTCGAGTTCCTTTAAATAAATTTTAACTAGTGTATATTAATAGGCCACTGTGTAGATCAAAGTGTACAAAGAGCACGTATATTTCAACGGTTTAATGCCTCGACCAACAGTCGTAACTCTGAAACAATGTAAAGAGACTCAAAAGCAACGAAAAATATTTCTATTTGATCTTGTTTCACCAGTTATAGTCTCTTTTGTGCTTCGACAGCTCTTAATCGCAAACTGAGCTGGTATAATTAATTCGAAACTGTTTGTGTACGATGCTTGATAAGTTATTGATATCTCTCAACCCAGTTGACCATTCTGTTCGATAAGAGCACTCGATATTTCATTAGTTCATTGCTTCTTTGATAGATTTTTGTCGATTATAATAATATTTGTCGCCTTTTCGACGGTGGAAACGCGAGTTTTTATGTTCGAGCTCCAATTTAAGGGGGGAAATTAAATTGTTTATTTTATTATTGCTATAGGAATCTGCATAGGAACACGCAATCAATACTTGCTTACCGCGACCATATTTTTTACTTTTTACTTCTTCCGTGAAAGCAATTTATTTGAGCTCATAAAATATTTCCCGAGAAGTAATTAATTTTTCAGCGTACCAAGTTGTTTCCGTTATGTACGAATCCATTTAAAAAAACCATTATACGACGAAGGGGATTCAAATCCGCTGCCTCTAGAGCACGTAAACTTCCGGCTCTATAGTCCAAGCCACGGCTAATATTATTTCGAGAAAGAAATTTAATTTGATATTCGTATACATTGCAATACATTTAATAAGAGGTATATAATTTTCTGTTAATTTATCGTGCGTTCAAATTGGACACAATAATTTTAAATAACACGTTGATGACACTTCTAAATACTTTCCTTTACAACATTGTTTCAACCTAGTTTGCAATTTTCTTTCTGTCTAGCATTTGTTGCAAAAATTACAGTTATTGCACTTTACTAAGTAGATAATACGTGTTTTATCTTGTTTGTCGACTTTATCTTTACCAAGAACGATAATATTGTTTACTTTATTGAAAGGCTTGAATACTGATTTAAAGATCAAACTTTTCACAGAACGAAAATATTAAATATTGATAACAATGATACTTGGATTGAAAATTTATGAAATATTAAACCTTTGGATTGTTTTTCTTTGTCGTTCATTTCTTCGATTCGTTTAACATTTTTTGATTCTATTTTCTGCCATCCTCGATACAATATTACTTATTATGAAATTAAAACAGTACAATGTTGAATGGAAAGTCAATGATCGAATAAGATTTTTTCAAATTGAGTACATTAGAGAAGTTCCATTGAAATAAATCGGCACGACGTTGTATGTTTGGAGTTCATATTTACAAAATACTCATATCGCGAGAACACATTCAACAACAATAAAAATGTTAAAAAAATGATTATCGACGTTCGTGGCGATGTTCGTTCGCTCGAAGTCGAAGTGATAGGTATCAACAAGACGAATGTTCCTCCTCGAGCAGAATGGCTTCCTGTTATCGAAAGTATCTCGAAGCAGAGAGGCATTTCACCGAGAGTTTGGTAGCCATCGGTTTGCCAGGCCGATTGGATCTTTTCGCTCGAGTTCGACGACAGCTATTGAGGTACTCGTCCTCTCGATAAAGATTGAGATTGCTCGGATGCCCGATGCAGCCCCGAGTATTCGATATTCGTTGGATCCACTCAATTATCGATCGTCGTTTCAATAAACCCGAGCAATCTTCAACGAAATCCTTCCCTTTAACGCCCACGCGACTAACCCTCCCCCTCCGCGAGCGATATGAAAGGGTCCATAAGCACTACCGAAATTATGTTTGCACATACTTCGAACCGTGACCTATCGACTGAACCGTAGCCTTCCAAAAGCAACCTTCGAGTGTCTGGCTTGCCAATCAACCCTGTTTCACCCTACCGTTTGCCAGACGACAGGGTAAACATGGATTTATGTCCACACGGCTGTTCGAGTCAACACGCCAAGACGAAATTTCGAGGCACGAAATATTCAGAACAGTTTGTCGGACACCGCGTTTCCTACATTCTTGCGTCTGTTTCTGGCACGTGATTTCTAATTCCTCGGGATAAATTCGAAATAGGAGAGGCTCGGGCTAAATTCACCGTATTCTTGGTTTGAGATAGAAAAATTCACCAGAAATAGAATTTTAAACGTACGAAGAAAATTGGTCAATTGTCTCCATATCAAGAAGCATACTTTATAAATAACTCGGTCAACAAATTAACCATATACGACTCCGAACAAATCTCGAGTAAATAAAGACACATTTGGTCTAAGCTCCTCGAATGGCTGTCCATTTTAAATGGTACATTTTCCGTAATTTCCTCCGTGTCTCATTGGGGGCTGGATGTTAAAAACACCTTTAGTCGGTTGTGGCGAGGTTCTGCGCCGTTTCAGGAGGAGATAATCTTCGCTTGTCCTCGTTAAGATTGCATTCCCTTTGTGAAAGCACTTGGGGGAAGGTAGGAAGATAGAAGGGAAGAAACTCATTTCGCTGGTTAATGGAAATTACAGAGTTTTCCGTAGCGACGTCGGGAGCCGCGCGTATATGAACAGCTTCGTTAACTTCGCCGGATTTCCTTTGGCTCCGCGAGCTCTCCCTTATCGCGAACGTAACCGCGTGAAGCTAAACGGTTCGTGACAACCGCCAGCGTGTTTCATTTCCTATTCGGTGAATTATGAACATTAGCCCGACACCCGTGCCGATTTTCTGCTTGTTTCCTCGTTACCGCCTTGATCTGGTTAATCCGCGTGCAACGCGATACAACGCCGCGTCGTTTAGCTTCTCAATGCAACAATAGCGTCTAACGTTGCAAGCCGTTTCACTTTCCACCTGAGTACCGCCTGTCTGATCAGTCTCGCTCTAATCCACTGTGGCTGCCTCTATGTCGCGATTGGGCATTAGCAGCTATTGTCTATTGATCAATATCGACTAATTGCAAGTTAAAATTTGCTTTTCGTCGCTCGTGACTGCAATTAAAATTATATTACACGAAACAACTGGTATTGTGTCTGATCATAATGGCGGGGTTCTACTGAAACTGCAAAATGATTGTTACTACTTCGTTGCTAGTTCATTTATAAAACTACCTTCTCATAATAAGAGAATAATTCTAATATCAACTTATAATTTTTTTTTTTCGTTTCTTAAAATTCTTGAGAATTTTCTGTTCTTGCTGTTGAAATATTACGGAACGATTGTATTTAATTAGTAAAGTAACTTCAAACATGACAAAAAACAATCATATTTTCGAAGTCAGAAATAAGAATAGAGAATCGTATTAAATACGAAAAGTAACATTTTGAATATTTTTCCATTAAATATATGTCTCTAACTTTTAAAAAATCACAAACAATTTGTAACATCGTTTTTCAATATTCCTGAGGACCTGCATTTTCATCCGTATTTTAAACAATTTGTTAAAAATCTCGAGAATTCTCGGGGACAGTAAAAGTTTTTCCAGCGTCTGGCCATTACTGGTTCGATCTACTTAAACCGCCGTCCGACTCGACGCACCGTATCTACGCGACGCTACTCGTTTCCTCGAGTTCTAAATTATTCCTAACGTCGTTAATCGCGTGCCGTTCGTTCGTAGTTCGTTTTAAAACCGTATTTACCGTATTATGAATATAAACGGGGAATTCGTGTCAAAGTTCATGGCGTAATTAGACTGATAATGGCATTAAAATTTGCGCCGGTTTGTTGTCGGCCAGTTAACGGAAATTGCTTCGCCGCCAATGTCGTTACGAGATTCGCCGACATTACAAAGGCTCCGTACGAAGCTAAGTGGATCCTGGCAAGGAGCCTTTGTACCACGCTGTTTCCGGGTCCGGTTCTTTTCGTTGAGCCTCGATCTTTCTCAAACTCGCGCTAGCAGAGAACTGCTGGATGAAAAACTTCTTCATCGATCCTCTTCTTGCTACGTTCCGCGAGCATTTTCAAGAGAACGTATTTTTCGAATTTGCACGATCATCGTTTTAATCAATTTATGATACGGGCACAAAGAGCTTCCATCGAAGCTTTGGGAACGAAATTTCGATTATCGAAATTCATTTTCTAGCGAATGGTTGGTGTATTATGAAGTGGAAGATTAATTATTCATCGGTAAAAGCGGGTCAATTCTGACCCGTACATTGTCAAACGAATAAAACTGTATTTTTTTATCTTTTGGTGCTCCTTCAGGCTTTGTTTATAGATATTATAAACAACGTACAGCCTACCGATAACAGGTTTTTCAATAGTATTTGTAAACCCAAATTTCATGTTTACAGATTTTAATATTTTTAACATTGAATTGTACCTCGTCTCGAAAATCAATTTTTTCCCGTTAGATATCAGGCTTTATTTTATTATTCAACACGGTTTATCGATTTGTTAGTTGCTGCGATATTGTATTACAGGCCAGATTATTGTCAAGCAGTAAATGAAAAGCTCGATGTTTTTCTGCCTTCGCGAGCCACAATAAAGGGACGCGCCGAGTTATGTATTCAGATGGGTGGAAATATTCAGACGAGTGGAAATATTCAGATGGCTGGACATATGACACATTTTGTATCATGAATAAGAGTATTTTTATTTCTGTGAGTGTTGCGAGCACGCAACCGCGTACGTTTCTCAGCCTCCTCTATAAGGTCTCTTTCAAACCTTTCTTTGCAAAGGAGAAATGAAAAAAATAGAAAAATTGTACCACGATTGTTCGATGGTCCATACCAGAAGCTCTTAAAAGGTAGAAATTTTAAACAGAGCTCGAACATGATGAAGGCCAAAGTTGATGAATGACATTAATTTGTAATCTCGACGGTTTTGTGTGGGGGCAAATCGCGACACAATGTGCATTCGATCGCGATGGTAATTAAGTCCCCCGAACGTATCCGCGCGATTCTTCATCCGCGGGCGCAATAACGGCACACCGATGTAAAAAATTGCCCTCGTTGAACGGGCACAATCTCTGTTAATGCATCGCGCGCCATTCAATACGTTGCAAAACGGGTCACGAGTTTACCCCTGCGTTTCGTAAACTGCACGTTCATCGTCCCGTTTCCGCGTTAGCGGATTACTCATTGTTGCCGCCGTTCGGCGATCGCGCGCGACAAAAAGAAAACCGACGGTGGCAAAAAAAAGCCGAACAGAAGCGTAACCTACGACCGGGATAAAAATCAATCGCGTAGCAATTACAATCGGGGGTGGAGACCGAGAACAATTAATCCTGTTGGTTGTTCGTGGATCACGAATCGCGTAACTGGCGATAGGATCGATCCAACGACGCGCTTATTAACCTTTTTTATTGCTGGAATTAATCGGTGGTAGGAAAAATTGAATTAATTTCACAATTTATTTTTTAATAATTATTCTTGCGAATATACAGGGCCACCACTGGTTTTCCACCACTGGGAAAAATTTTAATGGGAAGTTCTAGAGGCCAAAGGAAGACGAAAATCAAGAATGTCAATTTGTTGATTTAGGCTTCCTTAAAAAGTTTTTAAAAAATTTCAAATCGTTCTAAAAAAATTATCTCTAGCTGCAGGGGGCAATTACAATAATTTTTGGTGAATAGACATACCCCTGAAATCTTAACCACATTCAAGAAAAAAATTCGAGTAGCTCTGAAATTTTTCGACAAAATTAAAACATTTTAAATCGTTTAAAAAAAATTATTTTTGGTTGCACAGATCAATTACTATCATTTTTGGTCAACACACACACCCTCGAAATCCTACGCACTTTCGAGATAAAAATTCATTACCGAAAATATAATGTCTGACCATAGCTGTCTTGTTACCCTTAAAAAAAAAATTTCAAACCATTCTAAAAAAATTATTTTCGGTTGCAGGGCTCGATTACAATCATTTTTGGTTATTACACTTACCCCCGAAATCCGAGGCATTTTCAAGAAAAAAATTTCAGAAGATGCCTAAACTTTTCGACGAAAAAGAAAAATTTCAAATCGTTCCAGAAAAATTATGTTCGGTTGCGGGGATCAATTACAATCATTTCTGGTGAATAGACATACCCCCGAAAACCTGTGCATTTTCGAGAAAAAAATTCAGTACGGACGGAACTTTAAATGTTAATAACTTTTTAACGAAGCCTCCATCAATAAATTGGTATCCTTGATTTTCGTCTTATTTTGGCCCCTAGAATCTCCCATTAAAATTTTTCCCAGGATATGTAGAAATTAACCCCTCGACGTAGGATTTAATTATAAGTAATTTTTCAAACGTATGTTTAATTTTGCTTAAATTTGTTTGTACATCCAATGCTCATGAAGGAGAACTTTGTTTGCGAATAGCAAGAGTAGGTTTTGCCTCAATTAGAAGAAATTTAATAAACCTGAAATGTGGCAGCCCAAAAAATTAATAATAAGCGCGATGTCGCGAAGAAGTATCTTCATTTGCGTTTGAGCTTAGAAAATATGGCACGGATGGCCTAGTAATGATTCGATTTTGCTACGACGAAGGTACTATAGCTGATCGAACACGCCGAAGATGGTTTGAATAGTTTCTATCTCTGGTGATACCGATATCAGTGATCGTGATCGTTCTTGGCGACCTCGGGAAATGGAAACGGATGACTTGCACTGCTTGATCAAGATCAAGGAGGACTTTGAAAATAGTTTCCAGTCGATCGAGATTGGGAGAATTTGAAACGGTGGAAAATGGAGTCCACGCGAATCGAGTAAACACAAAAATTGTATAATTATTGATATTGCGGAGCAAATGAAATTGGTTTTATTAATATTGAGAGAACATAACTTTCGAGAACACTTAAATAACTTCACCGCTGCGATCGATCGTTAGCTTCCGTTCAAGTTCGACGAAATCACTTTTATCTTGGCTTCTTTTCTCCCCTATTCAATTCCATCGAAATCTACCTAATTGCGACTTCATTTTCATTTCGACGAAAGCGTATTAGTTGAACGGTTGTCATTCTTTAAATTGGTTTTCTTACATTTTCTTAATGTCTCGAACTTTTAGGGCATTATGTTGGAAAGGTTGTTAACAATGTTCGACAAATTAGTATGATTACTTTGAATCAAGTTCTGTATATGTATATAGATGAATGCTGGATATTTTTAAAAACTTGTTGGAAAGATTGTGTGTTAAACATTAATTTCTGTTTGACATACAAATATGCAGATTTAAATATTTGACAGTGTATGTAACTAAAGAAACAAAGATGAATTAATTTTTAACAGATTTTGTAGGATTAGGGTTGAAATATAGTCTTCAAATTTGGGGCCCTGAAAACATAATTTTGTAATATCTTGGAAGGACCATGGTTTTCTTTTAATTATATGTTTTCGAATAAAGAATTTTTCAATTAATTATGTCCATCCTTTCAAAGTGAATGTTACCCGATAAAAATCTTTTCAGTAAATTTTATCAAAGTCGCGAGAGCTTGATACGTTTCTGTAATGGCGACGATTCACGAACAGCTCGTCCTTCTGTCTCGAAATTTTCAGCCCCCGCGCATTAAGCTCGTTTTTTCGTCATTTCTCTCCCCTTTGTGGCGACATCCCCGCAGTGATATGGCGGGTTTGCGAACCGACGATGTATATACTTCTCTCTACTTAATTAGAAAGCTTTTTAACGAGGTCGGTCACCGCATAGCGTAAAAGATATGCCGACGATACCCCGTTGGGAATCGATAGTGTTCGCAGGCTAAATTGATCCTTATTGGCTAGCCATTACCGCGAAATTTCCTCTCGTCGGAATATTTCAGTAAAGGGGAAGAAACACGACAGTCGCCTAATTGCGCTGTGCACGATTCAAGGTATGCGTCAGCACGTTTTTGTCAGCCCAGAGTTTGCAAAATAAAATTTTGAAAGCTCTAAATACCTTAATATGGGATCGATTGATCAATTTCATCATTTCTTACACCCTACATGTGCAATAATTTCATTTACGAGACGATAAATTCAGATATAACGAAAATAGTAATTGCAAATTTTTCTTGATCTTCTGATATTAAAAAGAATATTCTCCTATTTAATCAGAAAAGTAACGAGTGGAATAATTTTTTAAATGCTCTTAAAATAATTTTCAGGACTTTTCAGATCTGATTAAACAAAAACTGTATTAGTCATTTTTTAAGACCTTGTATTAAACATTTGTCACGACATTTTATCTCAATGTTTGCTAGATTCTAAGAAAAGAAAGTGTCCCTAATTGATCTTCAAATATATGTTAAAAAGATTGTTCTCTTATTTAATCAGAAAAGTAACGAGTGAAATAATTTTTTAAATGCTCTTAAAATAATTTTCAGAACTTTTCAGATCTGATTATAGAAAAATACAAACTGTATTAGTCATGTTTTCAGACCTTGTATTGAACATTTGTCACGACATTTTATCTCAATGTTTGCTAGATTCTAAGAAAAGAAATTGTCCCTAATTGCAGGAGTGTATTAGTTTTCAACGTAGTTTTCCTTAATTAACTTCTATTTTAGAGGAACATTTACTATCCATTATCGGATTAATGAATCTCTAATAAAACGATGCTTTTCTGGATAATTTGCTTTGGAAATAATTACCGGTCGCAATACATCTATCTTTATCTTCGAAACGTATCGTGGAAATTCATGAACATAATATCAACTGCACGCACGTACATAAATGCATAATGGTAACGCAAGAAAATAGAACATAGAAGTCCATTTAAGTTTGCCTTATCACTCTCTTTCGTGTCTCTAATCGTTCCCAACGATACAAAACATCCGAGTTCCGTGTTTAATTCGGGCCAACGAATCGCTAATGACACGGTTACCTGTTTCATTATATCGGTTGAACAAATTGGTCGTTAAGCAGCTGGTATCGTAATATCGATTTCGTGGTAATTACCAAATCGTCGAATTATTGTTTCATTAATACGTACGGTCGTTTATAATGTCACTAGACATTAGCCAGGACATTCACGTTGTTTTAGCAAATTAAATAGAGTTATATTCAAGCTCGAATAACGATAAGATTGAACGTACTTTGGCTCTATAAAATAGATTTGTTATGCACGCGATTGCTACGAAAAGAGAACAAAATTAAGGCCAGAAAACAAAAGACGTCAAAACCAATGTCTGCGGATTGGAAAACCTATTCCAATGAAAACATTCGCTGCCGTTATTTGGCGTTGACAAATCTCAACAAACAGAAACGGGAAAATGTCAAAAATCTCTGCCATTCTTGATTGGAATGCTTTTGTAAAATCAATGAAGTTTCGTCACGTGAAATTGACAACTTTTATATTCCATTACGATCGACGAATTTGATTAAGAGAACAATTTGGTATTTTGAAACGTGAATTAAAAATGGAAATAGCGAACATTTTTACTCCATGATAATTCACTTTTTTGATAAATTTCTATCAAATTTTTATAAAAGTCTATAGATTTTCGTTGTTCGATAAATTTCTGTGTAATACAGTGTTTCTAAAAAGGAAGATAGCAGATTTTTCGACCACGACAAGGACGATTTACGCGAAATTAGAGCTCACGTGCGCAGCGTGCATATCCTGTGATTTCCAAGCTTCTTTGTACTAATTGTTGTACACACGCGGCACGGATAATACCGCGTAATTAGCGCTTTGAATTACCCTTCCATCCAAGGAAACGTACTAGCGATTTTCTTTCCAGCCATTTATCCGATTACGATCTCGTCTGTACAGCATTAAAACATTCGAGTTTTACAGTAATATTCGTATACAGGTTATCTTTACAGAAAGTCTAAATATCTTTATTAAAACAGAATCTTGTTTCTGATGCAATTTTTTCTTCGTCTCGTTTTCAAGATCATTAATATTTCTTGCATTGCATCTTGAGCATATTTATTTTATAAATTACAATGATCTACGACTTCAATAAAAATAATTATCTCGTCAATATATTTTACAATATAGAGTAAATAAATTTTTTCGAAAATACTACTACGAGGAGGTCAATTAACGAAATCTAATATAAAGGGACACGCCTAAAATTCAATCCTGAAAGGGTTAGGGTCGAGAGTTCGCGGAAAGGCGCGTAGAATAACCGGGAAATCGATCTCACGGTGCCACGATGTATGAAATCGAAACGCTATTGTTTGCCTGGAGCATTATTCCGCGATTAACGTTAATGCTACGAGCTTTCAGCGGATGATGGCGTTTCGCCGATGTTAACAGAATTCACGGAGCTTGGTGGATTTAGGTTAAACAGAAATCGAATTTGGAAACGGTCGAGAAACTTAAAATTTGCGAAAATTAACGCTCCACTACTGTGTATTACCGATTAGAATTATCGTTCATACGCATTGAGTGATTCAAAATTCAGAATAAATCTCGATCTTAAATAATACGAAGTAAATTTGCTTGATAGACATTTCTTCGAGCAAAAGATATTTTTAAAACCCGAGAAAACGAGAATGTTTCGTGACGAGCGATGATTCTTAATCTATCGTTTTTAAAAGAATATTTCGAACTTTTATTATCAATTTTATGAAAATGCACTTCCTTCAAGATATTTGTTTCGCGATGTTTGCAGAAGCTTTTGAAATATCTCCTATACGCCTTCTTCGAGATGGCGTAAAAAGACACGGTCGAAGGCTTTTGAATGCTTCGTATCTGTCTGCTTTTCATGTAACTTAGGAAATAAGGAATAGTCGTGGAGCTGAATCTGTGCTACGACACCTTTTACAGTTAAAAACTGGCACACACCGATGACATAGATTTTTGCTTCCTCAGTATCCTATAATACTTAATAATTCTTTTTTCGAAATTAAAATGAACTTACAGTGGTACAAATCACATCATATTTCGAACATTAAAAGATTAAAATTAACGAAGATAGTAACACGAATCCTATTTACAAAAAGCTGTATATTTAAAAATATTAATGGTAGTTATTTAACAAATCAAAGGGTGAAAAAAATTCTCAGACCCCCAATTTTACTCTTCCTATTGTTTCCTTGAGTTACATTAGGAACACGTAAGAAAGTAACAAATTTTTCGAAGATTAAAAGATTAAAATTAACGAAAATAGTAACACAAATCCTATTTACAAAAAAGTGTATATTTAAAAATATTAATGGTAGTTATTTAACAAATCAAAGGGTGAAAAAAATTCTCAGACCCCCAATTTTACTCTTCCTACTGTTTCCTTGAGTTACATTAGGAACACGTAAGAAAGTAACGTAACAAATTTTTCGAAGATTAAAAGATTAAAATTAACGAGGATAGTAACACGAATCCTATTTACAAAAAGGTGTATATTTTAAAATATTAATGGCAGTTATTTAGCGAGTCAAACGGTGAGAAAAATTCTCAAACCCCCAATTTTACTCTTCCTACTGTTTCTTTGAGTTATATTAGGAATACGTAACAAATTTTTCGTTACGAAATGTACGAAACAAATATCAAGGAATACGATACTTATGAAAGTTTGTATTATTTCCGAGGAGTTAATAAATTCGAATAATAAGCGTGTATGGGTTATTCGTGTCCTCACGCGGTTGCCTGATACAATAAACCGCACGTCCATGTACAAATGTATCGATTAGCGAGACGATGCTGTTTGCGTGTAACCCTGGCTGCAAATCAATCAGGCTGCCCTAGCGAACATCCCTTAGCGCGATCCCTAGCGCTAGATACACGTCCACAGAAGCAAGATTGAACGCAGCTTTTTCTATCTCGACAATAACGAGATTGACCCGCAGCTTTTTCGCCGGATGGAGGTTTCCGTGAGAAAAAATTCGGCGATATTTTTCTCTCGTCGAGTTTTGTAATCAACGGGAGACGGATAGCTAGGATTTCTAGACCTTTTTTCTATCTCAGTATCGTTAGACACGTTCTAGGATAATTCAATTAGATGATTCCAAAATTAACAATGTACGATCGATTTTAAGTGAATTTTCTGTCAAACTCAATTTGGAATCAAGAAATCAAGAAATTAAGAAAATGCGTGCTGAACATTCGAATCTTGAAGTCCTTCGAAACCATAAAGATATCAATAAGAAAATATATGTAGATTGGATTACATCGTCGACATAGTTATTACGGGAAAGAAATTAATTTATATACTTCTAATAGCTCCGCGATATTTCATCGAACTTATGGAACGACTTATGAATATTTATTTGCAAAAAATTTTATATCCCGACTGCACGTTGCTGTATGGTCATTAGTTGCACGGTTTGCAACGAACCTATTCCCTCGATCGATAAAAACAGCGTTCGATACGCAACGCGAGTAGTAATGGCCGCGTATTTCGATCCATGAAAAAATCATTTAGCCTGCAATGTTTGCAATATCCCTTCGCAGCAACGTTGCGTCCGGTTTATCAGCTTTGCGTACGAATGTGTGTTTCCACTAAAAAACCGCATCCAGCTGTCTGGCCATCGGTTTTGCACCGGTCGAGTGGCTCTCGTAATCAGGCCTTTTCGCACTTTACGCTCGACGGAAATTTGTTTTTCTTTCCATCGCGTGTTTCCTTCGATTCCCACCTTCATTATTTCAAGAAATTAATTCGCGAACTAAAACAAGAAATCAATATAAAAATTAAACGCACTGTAACGAAGCCAGTTGAAAGCGAGCTTTAGTCCATTAATATAAGAGGCAATCGCATAAAAATTGAAGATTTTTCAAGATTTTTCTGAAAAGAGAGTGGAATAAAAACAAATAAAAGAAAGACAGGAAAAATGAAGTTACAGAGTTATGATAATCCTACCAATCGTCGTTTAATCCAGCTAATAATTATTTATTTGACTAATATGAAGGGAGAAAGATATTAATTTTATTGTAGCGTAAAAACTCACGGTTCTTTTCGCGTAGGAAATTGCTTCGCCTCGACTTGTTGGTACTCTGATTTTATTCTCGTCTCGCCGATGGAAATTGCAACTCGTGACAGCAACCGTGCCATAAATCTAATTACGGCGTTTAATTTTGACGGGATCAAGGAGCTTTATGCAATCTTAACGGTGGCGCTCGCGCGTGAACTTAAAACGAGTCGTAAAGGCGCGAGTTGAAAATTATTCTGGACGCATTCAGCCGTCGCGGAAGCGAACGAAAGTCCTGTTTACAAGATTTCCTGAAAACTTCCATAGATTCCTACGCTTCTTTGCAACTCCTCATTTTTTTATAATGCTACATTTTACGTTTAATTTTGATTATAAGTTGTGTATTCTTCCGTAAACTGCAACGTTTCGTGGCCCCATTTTCTGTTCTCGGTTCGCACGTGACATGTAAAGTCGTTAAATAAAGTAAAGAAAGAAAAGTAAACAATCTTGCAAGAAGGTTTTCTCATCTTGCACAAATAAATATAATTTTAGTAAAAGGTTACCGCCATGTGCTAATGTTTCGTTTAAGAATCCATGGAGCACATGGTGGCGATCTGTTTCGTATGATGTAATGTGGGAAGTGCGTTTAACGAAGTAATGCTAGGCACTTTATCACACTTTATCAACTGCTTAAAAAATGTCCAAATCTTATGCAACTTACGCATGCAGCAAAAATATTATATTAAATACAGTATCCTTGGTACTTGGTATGTTCTTCCAAATTATTATTCATAATCGCGATCCCCTAATTGCTCCGCGGATACGTGCAAACGATTCTAATTATTCCGGGCAGAGAAATTCGCGTTCACAAAGTACTTGGCGAAAACAAAGGATGATTTTTCAGAGTGGCAACTCAGCTCGCGTGAGTTCATTAGAGCGACTCGTTAAAGTGGTCCGCGATAACAATTTTACCCTCGTTGAGTTTTTTCTAGCAAGTTCGCGAACCGACAAGAAGTAACCCTTTTCAATTTTTTGCGGAATTTTGCAGACCTTCCGTAAATTCGTAATCTCGAACTTTTAAGAAATTAATATACCAATATCTGATTTTTTGTTAGTTTGAAACAGATCCACTGTAACACATTCTTATTTTGTTACAATATTTATCGTATGAATTGTAGAAATGTATCATTTGTATCGTTGAAAGCTATTCACCGAGCAATGTAATCTGCTTTCGCATCTTTTTGTAAGCTTGCTTGACCCGAGGTCCACGTAAACCAGACGAATCGAATCTTCGACAACTTTAGCAAGAGGATGTTTGTGGACATAGACCTTCAAAGCATTGTTCGACTTTGATCAGCGCCAAGAGCACTGGAAGTTTTCGATATGACGCGTCCACCTTTTTGTCGTTGAGGTTTCAGTAGATGTTTCTATTTCGTTACGTCCTTTTTACTCAATATTCCATGTATACTTGAGACCTTAAGAAAATCCTATGAAAATGATCTTGGAGCAAAAATATAAGACTCTTCTTTCTCAGAGATTCATAAGTTTGATCAAAAATAAAATTAATACAGCAACGATTCTTAAAATGAACTCCAGGCGTGATTCGTAAGTTGAGCGTTCCTAAAACACGATGAGAGCTCTGTGTAAATATTTCCTGAAATTTCATCTCCGGACCGATGTTCATTTTATGAATCATTATTGTAAGCTTTAAAATTTTGTATATTTAGCAAATATTCTATACAGCAACGATTCTTAAAATGAACTCCAGGCGTGATTCGTACGTTGAACGTTCCTAAAACACGATGAGAGCTGTGTGTAAATATTTTCTGATGTGAAATTTCATCTCCGGAGCGATGTTCATTTTACGAATCATTATTGTAAGCTTCAAAATTTTGTATATTTAGCAAATATTCTATACAGTAACGATTCTTAAAATGAACTCCAGGCGTGATTCGTACGTTGAACGTTCCTAAAACACGATGAGAGCTGTGTGTAAATATTTTCTGATGTGAAATTTCATCTCCGGAGCGATGTTCATTTTACGAATCATTATTGTAAGGTTCAAAGTTTCTGTATTTAGCAAATATTCAATACAGTAACGATTCTTAAAATGAACTCCAGGCGTGATTCGTACGTTGAACGTTCCTAAAACACGATGAGAGGTGTGTGTAAATATTTTCTGATGTCAAATTTCATCTCTGGATCGATGTTCATTTTACGAATCATTATTGTAAGCTTCAAAGTTTGTGTATATAGCAAATATTCTGAGATTTGTTTCGATTATAGATGGGACACTTTACAAAGCAGAGTATTAGGAATGATTAATTAATATTAGTTTGGGTTTTGAGAGTTTCTCTAGTTTCAATCCATTGTATCCTCCACTTTATGAATCCGGTCTCATTTAAAAAAACGCTCATTCCATCAATATCAGTAAATTACATTTTATAGGCGTTCGAGTTATCGCCTCTAAACGATACGTAGCTTGTTTTCGACCGCTCTAGAAATCCAGTGAAGCATTTGGGCGTCGAGATCGCTGAAAATGGAGCCAAGTCCGCCATAACTTTCCGCTATGAGCAATCATCGTCGATTTTCGCGTGGCTCCGACCACCGGGAGCGAACGAACTTTCGACAGAGCTCTATACTCGGGGCAGAGCACCGATTCCAACCGGAAATCGAGCGCTCCGAAATTGCCGGGACGGTCGAGCGGCCGTTTCCGGAACGTTTCGGGAGTCTGAACGCTCCGGTCGTGAAATAGACTGTCACTGTGACATCATTTTTCGGAAGAGCGTGGTCACAGACAGTTGGAGTATTGGAAAAGCTTCGGTTTCCACGTCAGAGAGTCCCTCCAGCGACCATTATGAAACGATTGGTACGAGTCACGGGTGACGCGAACGGATTATTCCGTCAAAGTTGCTTTTCGCCGTGAGGACGAGTTGTCCAAGGCCACTTAAGATATTTGATAGCAATTGAAAATAAAATATGATTTAAAACTGGTCTTATCGAGTACTTGTGAGAGAGCTACAGGTTGAGCGTGGCCCTCTATTGGCGAGCGCGGGAACTGTCGCCACAGGACGGACTCAAATCAACGATTTCGTTGTTTAGGATAGAAAACTGACTGTACAAGTGAATTTTTACCCGAGAATCTGTCGTCTTAAATTTTTAAAACGCGACTGTCGACGATTGATTTAACAAAATATCAAACGGAGTGGACCCGCCACCCACGCAGAAGGGGCGTTGAATAGAAGAGGACGAAGGATCCTTGAGGGGGGCGATGGAGCAACCTAGTTGCAGAACAAGAGGGTCTGATATCGAGGATGTGGCCAATCCGTCTATGCGTTTAGATTCTAACACGGCGACGGATGATAAAAAATAATAATCGTAACGGGGAGTGCTCGGGAGAGACAGAGATAGATGCCACCAGACCGCAATGGCTTCCTACACCTCGTACCAATGATATTGGCCTCAACAAAATAATGAATAAATTGAGCGTGGGTCACAATAAAAATATAATCGTCCGCCGTACATCCATGATTCACGTTTCATTATCCTATTAGAGCCAATGGACGGTCGGAAGATAGCTCTCCCCCTTCTTTCGGTCTGTATATGTGCCACCACGTTCGTTTCGTTTCGTACGGACCCGCGTCGTGTGAGCCAGGACGAGCGGCGTCGACCCGTAAGCCAGCCGCAAGATCTGTCGCTCGCTCGAACCTCGCGTGTTGAGTCGTGTAAGCGGACGAGCGAACATAGAAGGTAGGAAGATCACTTTGATTTCAACGAGTAACTTAAGTTTCAACTGTAGTAGCAGCGTGGAGAGGGGGCACCGGGGGTGGGGGGTGGGGAGGCGGTTCGTAACACCGTCCGTGCCGGGTGCCGTTGAAAGCGTTATGCTAGCGTTTTAGAGCAGACATCGTTTCAGGGAACTCTTCCAACCTTTTCAGATGTTCCTTTTCTCATAATTCGTCGATTCTCATATTTTATTTTAATCAATCGAAAGAATTGTTATTTTTAAAATACAATGTCTTGTCTCGATTTTTTTATTTCTTTTATCGTCGCTAATGTTTTGGAACAAACATCGTTTCAGGGAACTCTTTCAACCTTTTCAGATGTTCCTTTTCTCATAATTTGTTGATTTTCATATTTTATTTTAATCAATTGAAACGAAGGAATCACCTCTTTATTATATCTTTTATCGTAAAGTACTTCGTCAAGATTTTGTATATATGAACGTGACATTGAGAATTATTTATTTTTTAAGACTACACATGGAACACGTAAAGTATAAATGGGGTAATAGGTGCTAAATGCTTCTCGTTTGGAGAGTATTTTTAAAAGTACACAGGTGGCTCACGATTTATTTTCATAATGGATATTGGCTCCAACAATGGGTCAACTACTTACTTCGAGTGGATTGGGTAATTGTGTGGTCGAAAAGGACGCTTACAATCTTAACTTACAACCACTACTAGCATTTATTTTCGAGAGTACATGGATGGACTCGCGATTTATTTACAAATGGGTTGATTTTCATTCATGGAAACGATTTTTATTTGAATTTTTATTTAAATATCGTGTATATCGTACTCGTTATGTAATAATTCACAAATCATAAAAACACTAGCAAACCAGAACGTCGATAAATTGCTATTGACAAAGAGTTTTTATAATGCAACGAAAATTTCTAATTTGCATACAACTTTGAATCCTATTCTTGAAATATTTTATTACGTGGTTCGAGCTCGAATTTTTCTTCGAAGAGTAAGGTTAAAAATTATGTCTATCTCTGGCGCGAAGCGACACGTGGCCGTCTAATGTTAAAAGGTTTCCCACTCCTGGTTTAGGACAATTCAACCACGGTTTAGGTGAATCATCGACTTGCGTGCTTCGCGCTGCTTGCGAGGATGTTGTCGCGAGATCTGCGGGTAACTCGAGATTTATCTCGCCACTTTTCAGGAAGAGATTCATGGGAATGCTCGTCTGGAAACGTTCTCCGAGATTGTACTTTTCTTCTCGCTTTTGATGATCGAGACGATGGGGGAAAAATGATTCTTCGCGAAAAATGAAATTTCAGAAAGGAGACGGAAGAAAATAAACGAACTCAAGGTTTATAATCGTTAAATATCAATCTTCGATAATGAAAATTTGTTATTTTATCAATTATGGAAATAACGTAACGAAATTATAATCGAAACATTTCAAGGAGAACGTTTTCAAAGTTGCATTGATTTACGATCTTCGAAGTTATAAAACCATTTGGAACTTTTTATATATTCCATGCATGTTGCAACGAACTATTTCGACGGTTTATAACATAAATTTATTGCATTCGTAGCGTTTTAGAGGCTCTAAAATTCTTAAACCTCCCATTGTTGCGTACGTTATTATTGCACACTGAATACAAAGACAATAGTCATTGTGTCTACGTATCATCGTTTATATAAAAATTCAAAACTGAACGCATAAACATTCATGAGAACTGTTTTAAAGTTTCTCTTGATCGAAAGAATGTTAACGTCGCCAAATCATGAATCATCTGCAATCTCTGTTATAATTCTACGTAAAACTCAAAATATATAATTTCTTAACCGAAACAGCTCTTAAATGCGAAAAAATTGCAAATTCCAGTGTAGATTTTATTAGTATTTCAGGTAGAATGCAAAATGGATGATCTTGAAACTACAACGAATTTAAGGATTTATTCTTGCGTAGAATTTGACTTTTCTCTCATGATGAACAATTCTTTAATTTAATGCTGCTGCTTACTGAAACAAAAAATTAAAGTTCAGCAGCGTAATTAAAAATACTTGGGTTAACTTGAATAAAGAAAATGTTTTAAACTAAGGATGGAACACGCTATAATAAAAAAGAATAAAAGATGATCTCACCAAATATTAACATTTGATCAAACGCTTCTACGAACATATCAATTTCTTATTACTGTCTTATAATTTAGTTTAATGAAAATCAACTTTTCTGTTAATATTTTGTTTTTCTTGTCATTGTACACCCTTCGAACTTAATATTTTCCACACTTACTGTCAATATTATCAAACATTAACGTTTGATCAAACGTTTCTACGAATATATCAATTTCTTATTACTGTCTTATAATTTAGCCCAACGAAAGTCAACTTTTCTTTTAATATTTTGTTTTTCTTGTCATTCTACACCTTTCAAAGTTGATATTTTCCACACTTACTGTTGAAATGGGATACAGTATTACCTTTTTCTGTTAATTATACAAAATATAAAAAAATTCTAACCACGTTACATTTTTATCCAGCGCGTGTATACTGAATTTGTCGACTGAGGGGCTAAATTTAAATTCGAATCGCGCCCTGAAACGACAAAACGACCGGTCGTATCTGCAAAGCAGTCGTAGAGGGTTCCACGATGATTCCACGAACCGCTCCCACCCCTCTGGTCAATTAAAAGAGTTTGCTCGGCAAACGATTGCGCATGCCGCATTCAATGACAGTTCTCGCTCGTCGATTTTTATCGTTTGTCAACCAGCTTCTCCGCCTTTGACCTACGCTCGCGTCCCCGATTCTAATTCGAGAGTCCATTATCCCAGCTCGCGTTTTCTACGTTCGCGAAATTGCCGTAACCGCCCTTCGCGAGCCGCTGCGCTAATATTTGATTCGGTAATTCCCGACCAGGCGTAATTGGCGGCGAGAACGGTCCTCCGCGGCGACGCTCGATCGTCCTTTCTTCGTTTGGAAAATTTTACGTCAATCCGACTTGCGACACCGCGTCGCGTCAGGGGCTTCGGAAGCGAAACGCCGCCAGTGTGGCTGTATTTAAACTGTGGAGAACCTTGACAACCGTGGAGTCGGAGACACGCTCGTTCGGAGGATATGGGAAACGACCAGGAGCAACGGAATTATAGGGAAACGCGGATATTTTCTCGCGATAAAATAGGTACGGGCACATTAAGCCTCCCAGGTTTATTCATTTTGAACGATACTTAGATTTAACAATTTCTACGAGTCGACACTTTGACTGTCTGCAACTATGGAATTGGAAAAATTAATTCCCAAGTCGAGGGAAACAAATTTAGATAGGGTTTGTGAATTTTAACAAGGCTACAAATTACGATAAATGGTCTGAAATCAAAATGTCAGTCTTGCAGAATGTTGTAGGATTTAGGTCTTGTTGAAACGAGTATTGAAGGATGTAAACTAAATGTAAGTTATATTATAGCGTTTTGAAAATGTTGAGACGCACTGCCTCGCAGGTTTATTCATTTTGAACGATACTTAAATTTAATAATTTCTACGAGTCGACACTTTGACTGTCTGTAACTATGGAATTGGAAAAATTAATTCCCAAGTCGAGACGTCGAGGGAAATTGGATATAATTTGTAAATTTAACAAGGTTGCGAATTAAATGGTCTGAAATCAAAATTTTAGCCTTGCAGAATGCTATACGATTTCGATCTGACAATGAAGGTGTTCGAGCTTTAGGTTTCGCTGAAACAATTATTGAAGCTCGTAAACTAAATTTAAATTACGTTTACATATTAAAATACAACATTTCGTGTGTCTACTACACAATTTAGATAGCGTTTTGAAAATGTTGAGAGGCTTTACAAATATTATCGAAATCTCTCCAGGAGCGTTAATAAAACATCGATACGAATTACGAGTATTATCAATAAATTTTTTAATATTTTCTATGTACTGTTCCATGGAAGAAGAGAATAATTTTGTATATTGTTTGACGCTAATCCGAGGAATTTATTATATTTCATGAAAACATTTCTCGAACTAACGCGAAACTTTTCTTCCCGGGATCAGGTTTTTGCGTGACAGGCTGTCTCGTTGTGTCCAGAAGCTTCCCAACGATGAAAGGCTTAGTTGAACGTAGTCGTGTGTTTTTCACGAGATTCTCAAGCAACGAACAGACAGCCATTTTACGACTAAAAGCTTCGTACGCTTATCACGTTCGTAGAAGCGAGCCAGGGGCTATACGAGGGTTTTTCTTGCGGGCAAAAAACGTATAATATTGTTCGAGATACTAAATTTTGACGTGGGCTAAGTCTCCGTCGGACTTTCGTGCGGAATCTAGGGATATCATTATACGGTGAATATTCGCGTGGATGGTTTCAGTTAGCGGCGTATTTATATACGTTACGGAACGAGACGCGAATATTTCCCTCTTGAGAACGTCACGATGTTCAATACGTATTGCGTCGTATTGTAATAAATTTGTATTTTACGTTATCATCGACATTTATTTACGGTCTTGCGTGATGATCATTAAAAGTAATTTTAGAATTCGCTTTTAGCGTCTCAACATTTTCTTTGTATATTCGTGTTGCGTTACGTCATATCGATAACAACGAGGACAATTTGTTCGATCTGTTGCAAGGGTGCTTGATCCGTTTGCACGTAGAATGGAAGCAACCGGTCTCTTTCGTAACACCTTTTTATTCTCCAACTATCAAAAAGTCACAGGGAAAAATATTTGTCTGCATTTACGTGCATAATCAATTTATGAAAATAATTTGATACCTTGAAGACGTTCGTAAATATTTTAGTTTCATATTTATTGCAGATTAGGTAGTCTAAATAATTAAAGAAAGCAATTTTATTCTATTGAGTTTTCTGTCAAGTTGGATAGATTTAGATAAACTTTAAACAAACGAAACAAACCATTGCAAAAGTATTTTTAATGGAAGTTCTACTAAAGATATAAATGACAAGTGAAGATATTATATAAAAAGACCTTAAAGTATAAGGATGTGTGTTTCTTAATATGAAAGTCAGGTGAAATAGAAAAGCAGGTCTAAAGTTAATTATGAAACCTCTAGTCGATGTCGATAACACTAGGGTCAAAAGACAGAATATCGACAACCTCAGAATTGGGGAACACGATACTGACAACCTTCAGTTGCAAGCCCCTTATCAAAGCACTCACGAGTCGTGAAACTCGACACAGCTCCGTTCCAAATAGTGGAACATTATATAAAACATTCTCGAGTCACAGGTGCTCGATACACGATCGAAATGTAGAATCCTATGCATCACAAAGTCATTTCAGATCATAGTCACTCATTTAAAAAAATTTCCAGATGATCTCGACTTTGTAGAACTACGACACAGACAAATCAAGCCATGTGGGACTTAACACTAAACCTATGGACACTTCATGTACATCCATTTCTGCCATAATCAGTTAAAATGACCAGTTCTTTCAGAAAAATTTTAATTTTCATCGGATAGGAGATAAAAAACGAATATTGTTTCAAAATTCCAGAGAAAACTATTATTTACGAAAATATGCTGGTCAGTAACTACTGAAACATCCTGACATTCATTTTCAATTAAATGAATAATTTACAATGCAGTTTTATCGCGCATTAGATGTATAATCTTTGAGTATGTAAGGTTAAAGTAAATTTAAAAATAAACATAGAAGGTAGCATAAATTATAGTGGTTGTTACGTTCATAGAATAGGGGATGAAAAGCCCTTTAAAATGAGCGTTTGTACGAGTTGATAGCATAATTAGTTTCGGAGATATGACAGTTTTTGTTTCAAGTCCAGTGTCAAAGTAAATGTCAAAATAAACATAGAAGATAGCATAAATTATGATAATAGGTATATTCATCGGATAGGGGATGAAAAGCCCTTTAAGATGAGCGTTTGTACAAGTTGATAGCATAATTAGTTTCGGAGATATGACAATTTTTGTTTCAAGTCCAGTGTGAAAGTTAATGTCAAAAAAAAACATTGAAGATAGCATAAATTATAGTAGTTGGCATAGTCATTGGATAGGGGATGAAAAGCCCTTTAAAATGAGCGTTTGTACGAGTTGATAGCATAATTAGTTTCGGAGATATAGCGTTTTTAGTTTCGCGTCGATGCGGTGGCTAGTTTCGGAGATAGGGTTTGTTTACGTTTCGTAGTGCGCTCGCGAGTTCATTCATCTCGCGCGCGTGACAATAGTAAACAGTGTGTAGTAAATTCTTGGAAATACTACGCTCGAAACTAGGTCACGAGAGTCACGTCTCACGTGCGACAAAGAGGTCCAGCGCGACGCGTCAGACGGAGACAGAGATAGTCAAATTAAGAAAAATACCCTTTTACATAAATTACGATATCTCGAAAACGGAAAGTCCGATCGACAAAAACCAAAAGCCATTTTAAAGGGGAGGCTTTGCCGCTTCTAACAATACCCCAATAACTAATAAAACACTAGTAGTTTCGGAACTGCACGCATCTAAAGTTTGTAGTATTTTTAATGCGCGTTAATAGGCTTTCGTAAGGCGGAGAGCGGAATTTTAAAATTTGCCACTTCATATAAATTATGATATCTCCAAAACGAAAAGTCGGATCGACATAATCCAAGAACCGTTTCAAAGGGGAAGCTTTATCGCTTCTAACAGTGACTTTAATTATGGATAAACCACTAGTACTTTCAGAGCTGCACAAGTCTGAAGTTTTATTATTTTAAATACACGTTAATCGACTTTCCTATGACGGAGAATGGAATTAAAAAAATTTTTGAAGATTCTCTCTAAAGATAAATGACCCTAAAATAACATTGTATGTTAGAAACTCTAATTTTAATTCATTCGATCAGTCGTGGTAGGTTTAGTGTTAATACGGATGATTGAAATATGAAATTATGTGCTTTTTCTTTGTGTCTCGAGGTACCGTATTCTGTTTTGATGTCTCTTGGGGTTACAATTGTATCTATCATGTTCGAATTATACATACGGCGTCTGCATTAGATTCCTGAGATCTGGGACGCTATACCTACGTAATCCTGAATTAGGATATCGTAATAGCGATGTTAGATTCCAAGTGGTCGGAGGACGGTTGTCAAGGGTTGCATACCAACTACCTCGGTTCAGTTCCTAGGCAGAACGTTCCATTTCAAATCTGTAATGGCGATGAAATTATACTTAGAAACTGTAGGTGTAGGAGACAATAATACCGACGCGTTCGAGTGGGTGTTCAAACTGAAGCAGCGGTACCCAAACAGTATTAGTTACGGAGGACTTACACTTCCGGCCATAAGTTAACAGACACTTAATAAATGACTATTAAGAACGAATAGTCATCGTGAAATTAAATTGAGACTTATCGAATCTTTTTAATAAAAATTTATATTACATTTCTTGTTAATAAATTCACCAAAAGATTATTAAAATATAATCCCAATAAAATCTGCATAAAAGTTAACGAAGTTGTGTACAGTAAGAATATTTTTCAATATTAAAAAATCTGCACATTGTAAAAATAGTACTCATATTTAATTAATATACCACAGAGAGCAGTCTAATTTATACTCTATGCGTTTCTATTGTTTCGATGGAGGAATACGTTCACTTTGGGATCCGATATTAATTAATCTTCTTTAACTCTCAAAGCCCGGTCGGATTGGCATACATCATAAAGTGCAAAATTCATCGTAAAGCCCGTTACCGTTAATCAATGAATTTTAGTAATATTCAGTCACAAAGAAACGCACCAACGTTTATCGGTTTTTCTCTGGCTGGCGTATTTCGAGAAAATTCAAACAGGATATCGCCAGCACTGCCCCAACCATCGTTAAAACGTGGCTACGTTTCCACAGTTCGATAAGACTCGTTCATTCGCATTCGTCCCTTTATTTGGGTCGCTTTGTTTTATGTACGCGTGGGAGATATTTAAGTTCCCGTCGCTTACGAATATTACCATGTAAATCTACGAGCGTGGCGCGTAGGGGCGAGCAATGGGTGCCATAAGGTGCTTTACGAGGGCGAAATTTCGTCGGTAAGATTGTAAAATATTAAACACACCGAAAGGGAGATACGTGACGGGGCATATTTCATTTGAGATCAGAGAAAGAAATAACCGAAATTACTTTCTTGTTCGAAAGAATGGTCGTTTCAGAGACTTAAAAATAAAATATATCATCAATCTATTCTTTTATTCTCACAAAAATTTATTGATCTATACACTATAAATATATATTTTTGGTTAAACTTGAATACGTAAATTGATCCAACAAATTTACAAATAAATCATTGCCTCTTTTCGAAACAATTTTTCTTAGAATTGTACTTTTCGTCTATTTTCACTTATTTTTCCAAAATCCAAAGATTATTTTTGGTCAACTATTATTCATTTGGACTCCAATCTTTGGGTTACGATAATTAGTGTTTAAAGTTTCTTAACTTTACCAGAAAAAGTGAGGTTTTTTCCACAGCAGCGCGGTCAACAGCCTTTCTGAAATCAAAAAGAAGTAATCGTTTTGATATTCATAGGTCGCGGATAATTGATGAAATGTTACAGGTTGGATTAATTAAATGCAGTCTTTCGCGGTGGATCGGGCACGTGCGGATCCTCCCGTTGCAGCTCGAGAGCGCGTCTGCGTTATAAATATTGCTCCCGCACCGGTATGAACAATTTCAGTTTAATTAGCGGCCCCCATTCAGCTGCACGCGTGGGCGTGAGCGTTGTATTAGTCTCGCGTTCCTGTATTTCGTGCTGGCGCGCACGGTTCCACGTAGTCGTGTACAAAGGGTGTTCGAGAAATTCATGAATATTGGACCTACGCGACATCGAAATTATCGTCTGACCTAGCTCGAGTTACCTTTTTTATTTTTCAATCCTTCGTCGTCAAATTTTTCGTTCCAATTTCGGGCCAATTTTTCGTTCCAGGTCGATCGGATCAAATCATTAAATTAAAATAAAAATTTTAATAATTTTCAACATGGTGCATCTTACATCGACAACGAACCAGTAGAATGTTATTTAAAAAAATGTTTGATTTACTCTTTCATATAGAATTGCCCCAGAATTTTTTAATTTATTATATTCCCCTTTTTGTACATCACAACTCGAACAAAGCTTGATGTAAAGTGACTTGCTCTCTACGTTGGGAAGATGTCTACGTGTGTACAAAGTTTTATCGAAATTTGTCGAACCATTTTCGAATTACGACGGGACAAACATTCCGATAGACGGATATACAAACTGTAAATTTAAAAATACATTTTTGAACTTTGATATCGTTTGGTAAACTTGAATGTATAACAAATTCGGAGGGAAAACATTTACAAAAATATCTACTCTCACAGGTTTAGTTATAGATTAGTTGTTGACAACTGGTACAAGCGAAAATCTCAGCGCGACATCGATCTATGCTATAGATACCTCAAATAAAACATCGTTTTGTATCGAACTGTTTGGACTCTTACACAAAAGTATCGGTACGTGTCAATCGAATAGAACATGTATGTTCTATAGAGTGTGAATCGAGTGTGCAACTGTAAATGTATAAAAAATGAAAAGCAAAGTTTAATCGGTAAAAAATTAATAGAAATTGTATTTGTTTTCATGCTAATATTTATGCTTTCTGAATATCAAATTAATTTCAATTTTTGATATCAATAGTTTGAGATTTCGATACCTTTCGATAGTTCCCATTAAATGCTTTAGCGTGGAATTTCTTGAATATTATCATATCAGTTCTATTTACAAATTTTGATGAGTTTATTTGTTACTCTAGTGAAATGTTTGCAACTCCAGGGGAACGATTTTCGTACGGGATGACGAATTTCAAAATTGTTGATAAAGCTGTTGTGTACAGGATTACGTACCGAAAACGACGAAAATTAAAACGTCAAATGGAAAATGGAAAAACCCAACGTCAAAGTTGATTCCTGAAACTGAACTAGATTCCGACAGAGCGCGAGCGACATAAATTGAAACTTCAATTGGAAAGTAGAGAAATATATGAAAAATGTACAAACCATTTTAAAATGTGTTTCATTGCACGTAATTAAATTTTCAATTACGTAAAGAGGAAAAATGTTTTCTAAATGTTTGGTGCAAAGAATAACAGAATTCTTTTTAATATCATAACACTCTTTTTAAGTACAATTAATTTTAAATTTCTCTCAATAATTATTTTTCATGTACCTTATTAAAACAAAAGGGGGGAAGAAAGTATGAGTGCACATACAAAGCACGTATGTGACAATAAATTTGCTCGATTCGAGGAGCATCAATCACTATGAATATCCGTTGCCTTCTAATGTCGTCCTTTTGAAAGAACTTTTTCTGAAAATACGCTGAGCTCTGTCAAGCTTGTCAGCCAAATTTTCGTCGCGCGCCAGTTGCCACAGGACTCGATTCCCCCGTTTGGAAAAGGGTTTCGCATTTTCCCCCCATAGGATGAAATCACTTTTCGAGCCATTTTCGAAATTAAGGGGGGAGTGAAAGCTGCCAGACCGGGGCGAAATATTTTTCCACGAGCTTTTTCGTCCTCCGTCAATCCGCTTTCCTTCGATTTCATTCCAGTTTTAGTCGGCGAAGCAGGTCACCGCGGGATTTCGTTCCAGAAACGAGACCTGTTTCCTATATTTTATTTCATATTTTCCCCGAGGACGAATCGACGGGGCCGGCAAGAAATCTGTTTCACGCTATCGTGCAATCTTCGTCGTTCGAGGATCAACGTGTCCTCGAGAGGAATAAAGGAAATATACTCGGCCATTTCGCTACACTAATGGATTCTAACGTATCGGCCATTCTTTTTAAAAATGGTACAACAACAGTCGTTTTATAACACAGTTTCATCAAATCACTTTCCACTTAATATTTTATATTTTTAATTTTTTTAATTTGTATATTTCACAAAGCTTTTCGTAAGGCAAAATTACTAGACGTTGTTAATCCAAGACTGTCATATCTTCCTGTAATACTTTGCGTGAAAGTCTTGTTAAAATCGTCGTAAAGTGGAATTACTCCATCAGTGGTTAACATAATCGTAAACCAAAGAAAGCAAAGAGAACGATTTACTGCTAAACGAGGTGATGTTTTGGTCGTAAAAGGAAGCAATCGATATTTTAAAACAATCGAGGTTGTGTTTTCCCTTTTCCTAAAAACGTTTTCACTTACAATTTATCGAAAGGTATTCACAAATATATATACTTCTGTTTTATACAGTTTTTTTAAGTTACGAAAATTCGTCACTTTGACATAAGCAGCGTGTGCTTTTCACGCGATACTCTTTGGAAGGTATCTATCCTGCATAAAAAGAGAACCGAAGGTGCTTCGTTTGTCGAATCAAGCAAAGGAAATTTAATTAAAGCCAGCTTGGCCGCGTATTTTCGTTCGCGTTCCCCTCACGTGTTCGCGTAAACGTCAGTCGGTCGCTGGCTAAAGTGAAAGAGCAACAGCTGAATTTTATAAATGGATCCCGGTATGACGTACGTTGGAAAACTCATTTTTCACCCGGGGATCATGAATCTTTTTCTCGGAATACGGAAACGTCCGAGGTCCGCGTTCCATCGAATCGATAACTCGAACGACGGGGAAACTTTTGACTTTCCTCCTGCCTTTATCATCCAGCTTAGGCACGAAAAAAAACCGACATTAACGGGGTATTTTCATCCCTTGTCGTACCCTAAGGATGAAACTGGATCTTCGTTGTTGAGTTACGTGTTATTCGAGAAGAGGATCGAAACTGTCGCTCCGATTTTTCACGGTACGTAGCATTGCATTTGGGACGATTAATATTCCTCATTGTGGGAATTAAAAACTGTTGTAAATAATAAAACATAGGTAGACAAACTGTAGTTTCTTTTCTACATACAAATCTTTTAATCTCTTTTAATTGCATACGTTTCTTTCTTTAGTGAAAATGCACTTATTCTTTAAACGAACCCGTACATTTACATAAAACGATTCTTTTTATTCTTCTCCGTGTAGAAATATTAGGTTACGACTATTAAAAAACGTAATGCTTCGCGAGTTATTTTATACCTTGCGTTGAGAAATTATTTTACTCTAGCGAGTGTTTAAAAATTCTATTGTTAGAGCGAAATATTTGCATACTCGTTTGTTAATTTGTTTATGAATATGTCAACTGTCGATCGATTGATTTTTACGAGTCCTCGCGAATGACGAAATGAATGTAACACGAGGAATAAATCTTTTTCCACTCGAGTGCACTTCAGAACGGATTTCTGTCCAAACGATTGCTATATTTAAACGCGATGAACGTCCTAATAAATTTAAAAGGTAATTTATCACGTTTCTGTATACAGAGAAATTACTTTGTTGAGTAGTAATTTGCTGAGAACGTAGACGGGCTGAATTTTCTGTGCACCGACGTGGAAAACACTTTCAACAATTTATTGCTTAACAATGTCAGTACATCGTTAACGCGTGAAATTGTGTTAAATTACCCTGATAAACAGGCTATAATGTATATGCTATCAAAACATTGCAGCGGTTTTGCATGACGGAACACCGTGGAATTTTAGTCGATCGGCGAGCATGCAACAAATTTCAAAGTTAATTTTGTCGTAAAGGAACCCGTCTGAAATAAACTGCCTCCTCCGAGCTTTTTGGACGGGAAATCTCCTTATTATTACGATCGTAACAAGTAATAACCGAGAGGGAAGCGGAGACGCTTTGTAACTCGAGTACAATTCTGCACGGTCTAATTGGCTAAATCTTCAGCAACGTTTCGTGATCTATGGGCCCCTCTGAATCGTTTTATCCTCTTACACAGTAAACGTGTAGAATCCATAACATTCAAATGCAACGTATTTGAAACTTAAGATTTTCCGCATATTTAGTAAACAAATCGATTCGACGAGTAGAAAATAATGTCTCTTTTGCTCCCCCTTGCATCGATTCGCGTGCTGTATAATTAATCAGTGCTGTCGTCGCGGAATTCATTTTATTATTTATACGGTAAACGTTTGCACGCCTCCATATGAGAATACAGACGATAAACAACCGTTTTGAAAAAAGATCCCAGTCGGTTGATCTCCGTGACGATGTTCAGTTGTCCACTGCTCGAATTCGAAACGGTAAAAGGAATGATTACCGTTGAAAGTTGCGAGTCGATCACCCGTGTTCGCGATACCCGTAATAATTATTTACCGGGCCTCGTGATTCATTAGGTTTCGTTGTTTATTATTTGCAACGCGAACGGAAGTACATATCGATTTATTACGGGTATAAATCTACATTAGAACGCACACCTACGTAGCGATGATTAATTGTTGTCGACCGCGCGCGCGTTCGCGCTACCATTACTCATTGAGAAACGTGTTAATCCCCTATAATACAGCGCCGAGAATATTTTCCCCCGTCTTCGTCGCAGCACCGTTCTCCAGTCGTTCCACTAACTCACGCGCTCCATGGCTCTGCAGCGTCCTGAAAGTGGAATAGTGTGTACGGTCGCAGTTGTTAAATGGTAATTTCATTTGGCGCACCGTGGGATTTATGCGGTTGTTCTTCACTCGCTGTTAGTTCATCAAGGCCCGCGCGACTTCGCCCCGGGCGTTGAATTTATGGAATTCAGCCGTCCGAATATGATTTAGGGCGCGACGATTCGAGACACACAGCCAGTCGCCTTTATTACTCTCCATGTACCTTTCTGAACCGTATTAACATGATATTTTTCTTTGTTTTTGTTCGCCAAAGGAAATGTATAATTTATTAGTAATTAAGAATGTCGATGTTTTGTATTTGTTGAGGCTTGCATCGTTGAAGTCGGTGCATGATATGATTATTCCCCTTCTGACAACACAAATTAGCCACACCTGCTCGGATGACCCAGAAACTAATCACTCGTAGTCGTATGTACTTATATTATGGATCGATTAGTCGATAGGAACACACACCGAACGTGTAATCAGCGATATTTGTGATAAATGAGATTGTGTATGCAACAGTTTTTATTCAACAGTTTGGATACAACGTTCTGTATTCAATAGTCTGCATTCAAACATCCTGTATTCAACATTCTGTATACGACACTTTGTAGTATTCAATATTTTGTAGTACACAACATTCTGTATAGTATTCAACATTCTATAGTATACACTATTCAGTATAGTATTCAATATTTTATATTCAACATTCTGTAGTATACACCATTCTGTATAGTATTCAACATTTTATAGTATACACCATTCTGTATAGTATTCAACATTTTATAGTATACACCATTCAGTATAATATTCAACATTCTATAGTATACACCGTTCTGTATAGTATTCAATATTCTATATTCAACATTCTGTGGTATACACCATTCTGTATAGTATTCAACATTCTGTAGTATATAACATTCTATAGTATACACTATTATTCTGTATAGTATTCAATATTCTATATTTAACATTCTGTATTATACACCATTCTGTATAGTACTCAACATTCTGTGGTTTACACCATCCTGTATAGTATTCAACATTCTATAGTATACACTATTATTGTGTATAGTATTCAATATTCTATATTCAACATTCTGTATTATACACCATTCTGTATAGTACTCAACATTCTGTAGTATACACCATTCTGTATAATGTTGAACATTCTATAGTATACACTATTCTGTATATTATTCAATATTCTATATTCAACATTCTGTGGTATACACCATTCTGTATAATATTCAACATTCTGTAGTATACACCATTCTATATAGTATTCAACATTCTGTAGTATACACTATTATTCTTTATAGTATTCAGTATTCTATATTTAACATTCTGTAGTATACACCATTCTGTATAGTATTCAACATTCTGTAGTATACACCATTTTATATAGTATTCAACATTCTGTAGTATACACCATTCTATATAGTATTCAACATTCTGTAGTATACACCATTCTGTATAGTATTCAACATTCTGTAGTATACAATATCATGTATAATGTCGAATGTTGAAGAATGTATATACATATAGGAATAGATGGTGAATCGAGTGCTTGTGAGAAAGACATGAACGTAGCCCTCTACTGGCCAGTACAAGAAGTATCGCCCTATATTCTTAACATTTACTTACTTGAAACCTATCTTTGAATAACTTTGGCCGCTAGAAGTAATTGGATTTATTTATTTGCAAGTTGTGTGTCCACTAAAAAAAATCGATAATTAGAAGAACAAAGGTGAGCTTAAAGTTTGAAACTTGAGAAATGCTTCTGCCTGAAACAAAGTTATGCCTATCATACACGTCTGCACGCTAGTGTTTTAAGGTTGATTTAATATACAAGTCTGCAAAGTTTGCAAAGGGGTAGAATATTAAAAAAAAATATATTAAAACGAAGAAGAAAAAGAAAGCTAAAAGCAAGAAACGTGGTAATTTTGGCGAGGTGGCATATATTGGATAGAGGAAGGAAAAAGAAGGTGTACAATATGCGTAGGTGGAAGGCACTTCACAGATGTTAAAGGTTGAAGGCATGGAGAAATTATTGATAAGAACAAGGTGAAAATTGAGGGAATAAATTGGAAAGGTGGGAGCGGATAGCAGGCAGGGCATGAATAGATTGAAGGGGATGAGTTAGCAAAAAAGGAAGGGTGAATGTGATTAAGAATTGAAGAGGAGTAATGTAAGGTTAGATAAGATTAGAGTAGAATTAGGTGAAATTTGCAACGAAGAATAGAGTGTCAGATAGAGTTAAATGTACTTCACTATAACGGACCTGAAACCGATAGGTCGTGATAAATAGTGAGATAAAATGAACATTCTGCAATTTATTACTAGCTTAAGCATAACATTAAAATATCACAGTAATTTTAAATGTTTCTTTACTTAAAATAATTAGATATTAAACAATCCGTTATATTTTCATTTTTCTTGCCTCGAAATCCATCTTGCATATATTTTAAGTTTAACTCGAATAATGGAACGAACCAATGCTTACACTTTTCTACAGACCTACAATAAATTCATTAACGCTTTCAAACTGATTTATTTAATTCATGCAACTTCTATCATATCATTTTGGAAATCTGAATTTCGTTAATAAATGTTATAACGCTATTCTACCAAGGTAAACATTTCTAGAAAACCATTCTAATAATCCCAAAAGTACATGAGTCCTCGTTTTAATATTACTCGAACCAACCATCCCTTTATTTATCAAACAACCCTCTATTTCCCGTTCCCCTATTGTCCCAATCTGAATTTTACAGCCGAACGATTTGTATACGGAGCAAATTTCAGAGATTATTCGCCGCGTGGGTGAAACTCGTGTCGTCTCGCGTTGACCATTTCCGGCATCTTCCGGGTAAACGCGTACGTGGATTCTGAGTAGCTCGCTGAATCGTTTTGTCATCCGTCGAAAGCGAAGGGAAACGAACGTTATGGCTGTCATCCCGGCATTGTGTCTCCGCGTGGCAGTAATTGCGCCGGCATAATGCACGCGTTGGCCCGGTAGTCGCGCGTAACTGGACTGTCTGTTTCGATTATGAATAAAACATGCACTTATAAAACGCGAGCGAGCATTACGCTCGATATAACCGAAAGGATACAACGCTTCGGGCCGCGACATTTGAATAATGAATTTGCCTCGGACGGGCAGTTTTCGGTGGATTTTCGAAGCGTCACAGCCGATTTTCCCGTGGGAACGATAAACACCAGAGTGGCCTTAATACAATGAAAATGGGGCGGATTTTGCTTGAATTTTGGAATTTGAACGGGCGATAATTATCGAGTCGGATTCTCTCTCTAATTCGGAAAGCTGAGGGGCTCATCCTCTCCAAACTTAATACTCGAAAAGGGTAGTCATCTGCAGTTGGACCATTTGGTCAAATTCTGTAGTTCCCGGGGCCTCGACATAACGGGAAATTCGGATTAACCCAGAAACTGGAATTTTCAAAACTGCATGGATCATTACACTGAAATATAAATTCAGCTATAGTACGAATTTTCGATTGTTTGGTTAAATGGAGTTCAATTTCTTTGAAAGAAATATATGTAGAAATTAAAAAATTCATTTTTTATTTATTTCATTTAAAAAATTCATTTTAAAACTATATGGATTATTAGATCGAAATATAAATTCAGCGATAGTACGAACTTTCGATTGTTCGGCTAAATGGATTTCGATTTCTTTGAAACAAATATATATAGAAATTAAAAAATTCATTTTTTATTTATTTCATTTAAAAAATTCATTTAAAAACTATATGGATTATTAGATCGAAATATAAATTCAACGATAGTACGAACGTTCGATTTTTCTGCTAAATGGAGTTCGATTTCTTTAACAAAAATATATATACAAATTAAAAAATTCGTTATATGAAATACTCCCATCTTCAATTTTGCAATTTAATTAATTCTCCATAAAATCAACAACGAATCTTCCCTGAAATGCTTACCAGTAATTAAAGCCTGCAGATTTTTAATATCATGCATATTTCGTTCGGAAATAACGAACGACCGCCCACGATACTTTTCATATCTACGCAAGAATTGTCTTTCATTTCATCCCCGTGATATTAAAAGTGTAAATATTAAAGTATCGAGTATCTCCATCGCCGAACCACGCTATATCGATACGATACCGCGTCGGGCTTCCATTCTATCGAACATTGAAATGACTAATCGAATATCGAGATTGAAATCCAGAACGATGACGAAGCACGCGAAGGGTAATAACTCCGTTGCAGCGTAGTAAAAATATTTCTGTCGTATCAATACGGCGTTTCTGATAAATTGCATTTCTGTTGCAGAACTCTTTAGAAATGCTGCAGAGGCTGGCCCTCTGGACATCGTGAAGCTTCGCAAGGGGGACAAGCTCTTGAACATTTCAACTAATTTGCCGGAGAATACCCCGGACGCACCTTATGTTCTTCAGGTAACGATCCAGCTATCGCACACAGCTGTCCCCGCCGTTTCGGTTCGTTCTCGACCCTCCAAATCGTTTACCTTTCTCGTTAAATTATATAATTCAACGTTTTCCGGGCATCCTCCGTGTTTTTCAACCCTTTAGAACTTGTCTTCTTTACGAGACAAGCACGTTTATTGTACCTTGAGCTTCGTAAATCGAGTGTATCTTTTTTAATTTACTTCGAGTCAAGATTGACAATGAATTTATAATTCTTTACAGACGAAAATTGCAGCAACTTTCGTCGTGGAAAGCAAATATAAGGGGAAGATTAAATGATTCGATGTTTATTTTTGTTCGTCAATTATTTTTGAAACAATTTTTTAGAAGAGAAATGTCTACGGAAAAGTAGACATTTCAACCCTTTTTTTCAACCCTTTAGAACTTGTCTTCTTTACGAGACAAGCACGTTTATTGTACCTTGAGCTTCGTAAATCGAGTGTATCTTTTTTAATTTACTTCGAGTCAAGATTGACAATGAATTTATAATTCTTTACAGACGAAAATTGCAGCAACTTTCGTCGTGGAAAGCAAATATAAGGGGAAGATTAAATGATTCGATGTTTATTTTTGTTCGTCAATTATTTTTGAAACAATTTTTTAGAAGAGAAATGTCTACGGAAAAGTAGACATTTCAACCCTTTTTTTCAACCCTTTAGAACTTGTCTTCTTTACGAGACAAGCACGTTTATTGTACCTTGAGCTTCGTAAATCGAGTGTATCTTTTTTAATTTACTTCGAGTCAAGATTGACAATGAATTTATAATTCTTTACAGACGAAAATTGCAGCAACTTTCGTCGTGGAAAGCAAATATAAGGGGAAGATTAAATGATTCGATGTTTATTTTTGTTCGTCAATTATTTTTGAAACAATTTTTTAGAAGAGAAATGTCTACGGAAAAGTAGACATTTCAACCCTTTTTTTCAACCCTTTAGAACTCGTCTTCTTTACGAGACAGCACGTTTATTGCACCTTGAGCTTCGTAAATCGAGTGTATCTTTTTTAATTTACTTCGAGTCAAGATTGACAATGAATTTATAATTCTTTACAGACGAAAATTGCAGCAACTTTCGTCGTGGAAAGCAAATATAAGGGGAAGATTAAATGATTCGATGTTTATTTTTGTTCGTCAATTATTTTTGAAACAATTTTTTAGAAGAGAAATGTCTACGGAAAAGTAGACATTTCAACCCTTTTTTTCAACCCTTTAGAACTTGTCTTCTTTACGAGACAAGCACGTTTATTGTACCTTGAGCTTCGTAAATCGAGTGTATCATTTTTAATTTACTTCGAGTCAAGATTGACAATGAATTTATAATTCTTTACAGACGAAAATTGTTGCAACTTTCGTCGTGGAAAGCAAATATAAGAAAGTATTAAATGGTTCGACGAATATTTTCGTTCATCAATAATTTTTGAAATTCATTTTTTGGAAAAGAAATGTCTACGGAAAATTTATAATTCGAGATTTTACGCCTCCCAGATGGAGAATTCGTTCGGATAAAATCTTTTCAGGATTCGTTGTTTCGTCGAAAAGAGTAGGGCAATTACTACGAGTGCTTTACGATTCGAGAGTCCCATTTTCACGATTCCAGTGCTCTTAACCGGAATTGATTGAGCGAAAATCCACCCCCAATTCACTGTTTCGTCGATGAGTACTTGGCTCGATTCGGAAGAGCGAAACGCTTTGATAGAGTTACTCTTTATAATGTTATCATAAATTTTCTCATACGTTCGTCATAACAAACGTGTCCTTTCGGAGTTAGAAACGCACGAACCCCCAAGCTGTTTTTAATTACATTAAAAGGATTATTTAGATCGTCGCCATTTTGTTCCTATTAATTTCGACTGGACGAACTAAAAACTCTCGCCGTGATTTATTTCGTTAGCGAGTGCTTAACTCGAGCACCGAGGGGACAGTTTACTCCGGAATGATTACGATCTAGGTTCGTTCCTTACTTTTCTAACTCTTAATAGGATAAAACTTCAATTAAACTAAAAACAAAATGAATTCTAGGCTTTTGGAAACATTGCTCTGAATTATTTCTGGGTTTCATGTTCAAAATGAATCATTAAAAATGCTTAAGAGTTCGGGCAAGCATGGTGATTGTGTTAGGTGTTAATGAATATCGTGCAATTAGAGTCTTGGTTTGCATAAAAATAGAAATTCGATTCCAAAGTTTAATTTTAGAAATTGAAGCAAACTGTAACTTTGTTCTGAAGGTAGAAAAAATTAAATGACGACTGCCTTTTAAGGATATATATTTTTTATGCAACTGTGCAGATGCAATATGCACTCGTATTTAATTGTTCAGCGAAGCCATAAATTTTAATACGTAAATCGATTCGTTTCATTATTCTGTACGTAAAAGTACGATTGTTTGACCACTGAAAACACAATACTTTATGAGATACTTGATATTTTAAATTAGGAAGTTACTTTTTATTGATATTACTACACAATATGAAAGTAGGTCGAGGATACTTAACGTTTCTGTTTATACGAGCTGTATCGAGTACTTGATATTACTGAAAATGATTCATTCGATTTCTATCGATTATTTATTATTAATATTGCAGTCGAAACGTCCGCTGTTTCGTCAATACGATACAGATAGTCATGCAAATTAGTGGGAATACAGCTTTTACGACGCTGTACGCGCGGGATATATTGCACACTTAAATTTAGGAATGTTAAAACTAGCTGCGCTATAAAAAGTGACAAGATGTCGGGTAGTCTCGCATTTTTAGCCAGTAGTATATTTTCCCCCGATTACCGAGAGTACAGTTCATTCTGTACTTTTACGATACTTCTGACATACACTCCTTGACACTTGATTACTCTCAGCTGACAGAGACACGATATTTTCGTAAGAACACATAGCAGCACCAAGTTATTTATCCGACACCAAATATTTATCATCCCTTCGTATTTCTTCATATTCCAAGTCGCATTTGTTTGAAGCACAGACGACTTCAATTTACTGAAATATCGAAGAAATTATGTAACACTCGATTTGCAATTAAAAATAATCGATTGAAATTTAATTCGAATTTTAAATCAGAATAACTATCACGTAATTCATATTGACGCTTTGTATTTTTCTAAATTGTGATTCCTCAAAGTAAATGAAAAGATCAAAATGTGTCTAATTAATGATAATAGCACCACTTCGTTTAATTCTTTAAGTTCATTTTGCGATTTCTTATGAATGGAAATACAAATAAAAAATTACAGGTCGTAGGAATTTTCAAGAAATTTTGTGTACACCCTGTCGATTTTTCTTTAAAATTTGTTTTTCATGTTTAATAAACACAACCCTGGGTAATGTAGTAACATAGTTTATTAATAAAAAATAAAATGTACGCGTTGTTTGCATTTTGAAACAGTAAAATTCTCCAAATCTGGCCTCATATCATATTTTCGGAAAAGAATTTTTTTCTGGAAAGTGCATAGGAATTCGAGGGTATATCTATTCACAAAAAATGGTTGTAATTGACCCCCGCAGTTGAAATAATTTTTTTAAAACGATTTAAAATGTTTTAACTTTGTCGAAAAATTTCACACATACTCGAATTTTTTTCTCGAAAATGGGAGGGATTTCGAGGGTATATCTATTCACAAAAAATGGTTGTAATTGACCCCCGCAGTTGGAAATAATTTTTTTAAAACGATTTGAAATGTTTTAATTTTGCCGAAAAATTTCACACACACTCGAATTTTTTTCTCGAATGTGGGTAGGATTTTGAGGGTATGTCTATTCACCAAAAATGGTTGTAATTGGCCCTCGCAGTTGGAAATAATTTTTTTAAAACGATTTGAAATGTTTTAATTTTGCCGAAAAATTTCACACATACTCGAATTTTTTTCTCGAAAATGGGTACAATTTCGAGGGTATGTCTATTCACCAAAAATAATTGTAATTGAGCCCTGCAACTGAAAATAATTTTTCCAGAACGATTTGAAACTTTTCAATTTTCAGGGTAACAGACAGTTATGATCAGACATTATATTTTCAGTAATGAATTTTTTTCTCGAAAATGCGTAGTAATTCGGGGGTATGTCTATTCACCAAAAATGATTGTAATTCACCCCCACAGCTAGAAATAATTTTTTCAGAATGAATTGCTATTTTTTAATTTCGTCGAGAAATATCTGCACCTATTCCCTGTCGATTTTTCTTAAAAATTGGTTTCTGACTTTTAATAAACACAACCATGGGTAATATAATAATACAGTTTATTAATAAAAAATAAAATATAAAAAATTCCTGCGCTTTATTCGTCAACTGTTTAGTATCGATATCGGTGCTAGATGCATGCACTGTGACTTCTTTATTTGTGTGAAACTTAATCCGTAATATTTACCGAAGAATAGTCAGCATTTAAGGATTGAGACAACCCTCTACAATGTTCTCATTTCATTAATTCTATTAATAGAAATATGATTATGCATAGAGATCCGCAGTCTAGTCATAGTAATCAGATGAAACGCGATCTCCTCGAGGTTGAATAATATGTGTGTTTATGGGACGCGGGTAATCAAATGTCAGGGATTGTAGATCTCGCGAAGATTCGAGCGTGGCGGTAAACGTGTCTCCGCTTTTCAAGATCGTCGGAGCGCATCCGGCCTCGTCGAGGGTGACCCAGGCGGAAGTGCTGTGGGCTCTCGAGAGACGCGTGACGGCCTTGGAACGGCAACTTCGGGAGCAGCAAGAAGCTCTGTACGCGTCACCATCCTTCGCTCTTCGTGAACTCAAGCGGCAGGTCGATAGTTTCAAGAACAAGTTGGAACAGAACGACCAGCTGAATTGGCTGAGTAAGTTTTGCACAAAGTATCCCTATTTCCGGCGCGAGAAAACATTTCGGTGACGTGTGGTCCTCGTGAAATCGATAAATCGAAAGCGCGAGATCTTCGATACGATTCCGTTCCTTTGTCTATCCGTAGAATTCCGACGAAATTCGGTCGTTCGGCGACGATCGCGCTCGGAAATTTGACGATCGAAGTTAAAAATCGCGAAACGAAAGCCAATTGCTTTTACAATTTAGCTGATTGCTGTTTTTGGTAAACATGGCTCGATGGTCAAAGAACCATAACGGAATACGAGCCGATAGTCCTTTCCGTCCTTTCATCGCTTGTTTCTTTCGCTTTTGTCGTGTCGCGCGACGCGCAACGAGCTTTTCAAACATTTTTCAGCCGAAAAACGAGAAGTTTCGCTCTAACGAAACTATTCTCGTTTGGGGGGCTATTCGTCGTTTCGATGCCGATCGAATATCGAAATTAGAGCGCCGGGGCTCGATTTAGAGACGTGCGCGACCCGCCTCGACGTCGAGAACACTTCCGGTGTTCGAGTTTTTCCCCCCCTCGAAACCCGTGTTTTTCCCCAGCGCGTTTCATTTTTCGCCCGTTCTTTTTTTTCGCGATCGCTGGGGGTTTTTGTACCGTCGCTCTCGATTCGCCTGTGTTTCGAAAAATTCCTGGCCTCCCCGAAACGATTCGAAAAATCATCTCGACGCTAACGATCCGATAGGGACGATGGATATACGCGCGGATAAACAGCGGACTGGCTGAATACGCCTACCGCTGAATAAATATTTGCCCATGCAAGGAACCGTCCTATCTATTCCTATCTCGGTTCCTAGCCAAACGCGTATACAGGGTGATACAGTCGCTACGTCCATTGCGAAGGGGCTTCGCTATTTTAAAAAATGGAAAGAAGTTTCGACTTAAAATCAAAGTTTGGGATCATAGAGCTTCTTCTCGAACATTATTTATACATTAAATTTCGATTTATTAGGTAGACATTTAAATGTGTAGAAAATATTAGTCATAGTTTCTTTAAAAAATTAATTTCATTAGGTTAAAGAGTTCTATAAATTAGAAGAAAAAAAATATGAAATGGCGTTTGAAATTATTGAAACTGTGTGTATCATCCCCAGTGTTGTTACACTACACCCCCAAGGGGACTTCGCTATTTTAAAAAATGGAAAGAAGTTTCAACTTAAAATCAAAATTTGGGATCATAGAGCTTCTTCTGGAACATTATTTATACATTAAATTTCGATTTATCAGGTAGACATTCAAATGTGTAAAAAATATTAATCATAATTTCTTTAAAAAATTAATAAGTTAAAGAGTTCTATAAATTAGAAAAAAAAAAAATAAAAATATGAAATGACGTTTGAAATTAATGAAACTGCGTGTATCATCCCCAGTGTTGTTAGCCTACACCCCCCAGGGGGGGGCAATTTTTAATTTTGGGGGTATTTAAAAAATTGTATTGCATTTATTCTTTTTCAGAATCTAGTTACAGAGGAATTAAAATCTTTGAGGCGTTGAAGTCCCTCCAAAAAAGATTGGGGAGCACTGAGTTACACCCTCGAATATTTTTTCCACGTTATCTAATATTACAAATCGTTTGTTTTTGTATTCTGAAAAGAAAATTTTTATTTTCCCCCCAAGCACAATATTTCGTAAATCTTGGGCGAATCCACCGTTCAACTTGTTTCCAACGTTTGAAATAGCGAAATCGAGGCTAGTGGAGTTCTTAAATCACCCTGTATAGATAAAAGGCTTATCGAGCGAACTTCACCTCGAGATTTTTCTTCTCATGCTTGTCTGCGTCTCCCTCCGCCAGACAGTCCAATTTTTCCACTTTTCAATCTGATGAGCTTTATTCCGAGTTTAAAACTTTTCGATGAACAGCATTTAGAAGTTTCCGGGTTATTAATTTGCTTTTGGTCGCTGCAGCGAGCATTCGTTTCCGTTTTTCAATGCCACCGACCTGTTCGACTTTCTACTTGGCTCTGGTCGGCGATATCTTTCTCGTTTCGCTGAAACGCAGAACTAGACGGAAGAACTGCGATTATAGTAGAACCTCCATTATGTGACTACGCTGCTCTCGTGTTGTCAGAAAACAGCATGTCGTTATACATTATCCCTTCTTCTATACAAAACCTGATTTCGATCGTATTAGAATGTCAAAAATATCAGATATCTTTGAAATTTTTCGATTCGTCGGAACTTCAAAGATCTCGATTTTTCCTTTGCAGGCTGAAAAATAGAATGCTCGTACGTAACAAGCAACTTAAAAAATTTTAGTTCCATCGAAAATGTCCGCATGTCGCCTTAAACTTGTCACGTTACCAATGACAATTATTTTGGAAACAAAAAGCTTCGCGTATACGCGTTACTTTGATTCTGATCGTCGACATTCGCGTCTCTCCTTGTAAACACGGAGAATATCAGAAACCCAATCGTGATGTTATCGGAATATTCTCTGATCTGAATCGTCCTGTTTCTCTATTAGTTCGGATAATGGAGGTTCCACTGTAGCTGCGTGGACGAACAGCGTTAGAGCACGAAATCGCCTTAAGATAATGTTCCGATCGATCAAGAACGCGGTTTCGACCAACGGGACGAGTCGAAGTTTCCGGTTCAATCTTCAGACCGCTGTCACTTTCAGGTTTCTACAAACATCTTTCGGAGCCCATCTTCGCGGATTCTTGCTGCAAATTGCAGTATCGTCGGATGAGCGACAGCATGAAGCGGAAGGTGCGGGAAAAGTTCCTCAATATCTGGTGAGTCGATAGAAATTGCTCACATTTACCCGCGCCGGAGTTTCTCTGCTTTCCCCGCGGCTTACGCTCGACGTATCTCATCTTGTAAATGACAAAACAAACGAGCGAATCGAAAAGCTGCGAAGTTCGCGGAATGTGAATGTTTGCTTTACGAAATTTAAATGCGATCGACCACGTTCGAAATTAATAATTCCTGCACCGCCGGATGTTTGTGCTCGTATGATGTGCAAAACAGTATATTAATACGCAAAATACACACGAGACTGTGTACGAAAAATATGTTAAATTCACGAGGAACACGTGCAATGTATATTTACCCTGCAGAATATTATCCAAATTATTTATGCTCTGTCGTGTTTCGATCGCAGTGTTTGGAGTAATTATGGTTCGATCAAATTGATTCGTATTTAGAAATAATCTACGTACTGTATGATACAACAAGGTCCGAAGAGTACTATTTTAAAGTCAATAATTTTAAGATAATATTTCTGTAACAGTTTAATGAAAAATCGATTGGTCGAACGGTAATCGAATTGTTTAAAATCGTACACGTTTAAAGACTCGTAATTATGGTTCGATTAAATTGATTCGTATTAAGAAATAATCTACGTACTGTGTGATACAACAGGTCTGAAAAGTATTATTTTAAAGTCAATAATTTTAAGGTAATATTTCTGTAACAGTTTAATGAAAAATCGATTGGTCGAACGGTAAATTGTTCAAAATCGTACACGTTTAAAGACTCGTTTGCCACTTGGCTTAACTGGCATCTTTCCCAATCCGTCATTACTCATCGGGGCTCGAATCGCGGAAACACTCGGTGCATTGAATCATGTAGTTACGCGTACGTATCGTAATGGTATATAAATTAACGAGGATACGATCGTTTTAATGGTTAGCTTCTCTTAAATAACGCCGATCGTTTATTCGCACAAAGACTTCTCGACGCGATTTCTCAAAAGATATTTATTCCGATGTAGATTTCTTTGACGGATTATTTCATTACGGAGACGATGCTATCTCTGGTCCCCGTTTAAATATCCAATCGCCTCAACGACGATGATTAATTTCTCTCTCTAGGAGACGTTTACCGCGATTCTCTCGGTTGGTTTGCGCAACATCTTCTACCGTTGTACTCGCGTCGTGACCATCCACCGCGAAGATCAATCGCGTAGACATCAAAGCAAAGGGTAAAAACGTCGAAAAAATTTAAATGACCTCTTTGCACTACTGGACAACAGGAGAAATTAATATTAAACGCCTAAGGTCTTCTCAAAAGATAAAATTTACCCACTAAAATCATTTTTTTTAGGAGCAAATTATTTTGTCAGAAGCAAACCAAAACTCTTGCCACCGTTGATATTAAATTGTGCAAAAACTATGTTCGATATTATAGATTCCCCCCAATATTTAATATATTCCTCTTGAAATGGTAGCAAATCGATTATTAAAGGTATCGAGCAGCGAAGAGTTAACGAAAGTGACTTTGACGCGATAAAAACGAGATTTAGAGTTGTCTCATTTTCCATTAATTACGATGCGACTCGGTGCATTAAGTTGAGACCGAAGATTATCCTGACGCATTCGATTCGACTATCAATGAGCTACCGAGAACCTGTTAACTCGAACAGGCCACCTTGTTACGTTGCCTCGAGATGATTAAGTGACGCCGATAATCCGATCTATTAAGCTCCTGCTACCAGCTACAATGTAGCACCGACGACGATGGTCAGTTAATTACGAGATTCTTATCGGAACAGATTAGGACCAGTTCTAAGTCGCGTATTTGAAGTCAATTGAACGGCGTCTTCGATCCTTTACATTTGACAGGTAATTAAAATTCAAAAATTATGATACCTGCGCGAGGAAGCGATCCACTGAAATATTTGTAAATATATTACGGTGGATCCTTAATTATTCATATAATCGAATAACTCAGTTTCCTCGTACCAGGAAAGCATTTATTTTGAAACTAAACCATGACATGATCCTTTTAAATTTTACCATGGCTGAAACAAAATTGAATCGAACGTGAATTGCTCAGATGTTTAAATTTATAATAAATTAGAATGCACACCAAGCACTAAACAATGACATAAACAACATAAGAAAAATACTGACATTTTGCAGAATAACGAATATAACAAAGAAAATATAAAGGAAAGAAAAAATAACAAAAAAACAAAGTAAGAAAAATAATACCAGGATTATATAATACATGTAAACAACAACCAAAGACCATGCAGTCGGTGCTGTTACAAAATTCCAAAAAAAGAAATTAGAATGCACAGTTTAAGCCAACAGACTCCAAAGGGAGAATAAGATGAGATGAAATCAATATTAACGGAATGTACAGCGTTTAATAAATTAATCGAGATTGAATCTAGGGGGTGGGAGAATGGCTTTTATTGAAATATATCTCCCGTTTCCTGTGTAACGTTTTATGAAAAAGTTTGTCAAATGCGAATTGTATGTTTTCGAGCGAGCTTTGATACAAATGTTCACTGCACGGTGGGCGTTTTTATGACGCTTTTGATATTTATATTAAAGGTCGACAAATTGAACGTAAATGATTAAACGCGACACGCTTTTATCCACCGTGTTTCCAAGCATTCGAAAGCAAAAAATACGGCGATTTATTTTTAATCGATACACGTACACGTGAATTTCCCCGCGATGACGTAAATATAATTTCCATACTTTTCTGCTTAAAATTTTTCCAGCCGTGGCGATGAACAGCAAACGATAAGCGACACGAGTTTCCTTTGATCGTAAAGAGTTAATCGTATTGTGATTAGAAGTTACAATGTTATTGTTTAACCATGTTTTATTGTAACGTGAAACAATAACTCGATGCACAATGGAGGCGTTTAAAATGTTTTGGTGATTCTACTACGTCATCCACTGTACATTCGTATTGATTAACGATAATCCGCTATAAACTATTGTTATCAGAATTCTGGTTCAGTTTTAGCAAAAATTATTGCTCCGGTGAATTCACCGCTGCTATAAAATTTTATGTTTCATTGTTACTTCTCCATCGGTGAAAATGTGAAATATATTCGTCTGATCGAATAATAAATCTGGCTGAAATAATAATTCACGCGATTCAGAATCGATAATACAAAGGCTGATTCGTGTGTTAAATATGGATTAAAAGACAATATATATCTGATAGATTTATTGTTTGTTCATGAAAGTCCCTTTCCACTGTCTTCAATTTTTCATATTTCTCATTGTTTCATTCAATTTTTCCCAGATTGTTTACAGATTGTAATTAAATAGTCGTTTATAAATGTAATAGAACGATAGAGAGTTGTTAATTCATCGAGCCATTGAAGAAAAGATACATCGTTTGAGATTACTGCAGCTATTTCATATTTCTCAGTAGTATAGCTCAACGTATGGTCAGACTCAGACTCTTAGTTCCTACTACGCTGCACAAAAGTCTAGATATATTATTAATAATTAAAATACTCGTCAATTTGTCACTTTTAATATAAAAATATGACGGTACACAAAGTTACAGCGTCGAGAAATTATGAAACAGGGTAAAAATATTCCCACGCGTATTTGAATTTTATTATTTGCAGTCGAAAGCAAACTAATCGCTCTTACTTGCGGAAAATTATTCAATAAATGTAGATTGGGGTAGATCAAATAGTGGACCATCGAAATTCTATTCATTCGCAAAATGCAAATGTAAGTGTGTTCAAACATTTGTGCGGCAGTTTGCACGTCGGATATGAAATTCATTAAATTTTACCGTGGCGCACGAAATGGTATATCAAATTATCAAAATATTATAAATAATCTTATTTCCACGATATTTACTCTGACTTTACAAAAACAGAAATTCGTTATTTTGATGTCGTTCTCTACGGGTTGCGTTGCGTTTTAATAAATTCCTTTAATTCATTTTTATATTATTGAAATTATATTCCAGAAATATTTGGGTCACAGGATTACTGAAATATTTTATATTCGATTGTTTCTACGATTAGGCTTATCTTTGGTTCAAACATGTTATTTTAATTAATTTCTATATTATTTAAATTATATTCCAGAAATATTTGGGTCACACATTACTGAAATATTTTATATTTGATTGTTTCTACGATTAGGCTTATCTTTGGTTCAAACACAGATATGCTATTCATTATTTTAATTAATTTCTATATTATTTAATTTATATTCCAGAAATATTTGGGTCACACATTGATGAAATATTTTATATTTGATTATTTCCACGATTAGGCTTATCTTTGGTTCAAACACGGATGTGTTATTCGTTTTCACGCAGAATTTCAAAATTTCTAGACTAGAATTTTGGCGATGTCCGTATGTGTCGGATCCTTTCTCGAGATGATGCTGGTGGGTATGAATTATTCAAACCATTTGCGGCGTACGCGACGCGTCCTGTGTTTGGAAGGAAACAATGTCATGCAACTACCGTTTTCAACGAGCTGACCGACACTTGGAGCGCAATGTGGATCGACGGTATCGCGTTGTCGAGCAGAGAAGCACGTTTCGAGCGAAACCGATGAATCGTGAACGCGATGGCTGACCCGTGTCTGTTTCGAAAAATATTAACCGTTGCGCTTTCAGAGATTTATATGCGAAATGTCCCGCGTCGAGTACGAGTTATTTTTCGTTAAAAAATAAATCGAATAACGTGGAATAATATTTTTTTCCCCATACGCTGCACCGTTTGCAAAAATATTAAAACTGTTCCTTTTCAAATTAAGAAAATACTATTCCATTCTATAGAAATTTCGATATTAAATTTTATTTTTAGCATACGTTGAGATAAATTAAAAGTATGAACGAATTTGAGGAGATACTTAGCAAGAATTATGCGTGTAATAATCTGCGGATGAAGTTCGTTCAAGGACGTTCAAGGTTAACTACGATGAAAAATAAGTTATTTCACTTAGTGTAGTGAGAAGTTAAGACCGGTCAAACTTGCCAGTCATGTTACTTATTTACATACGGGCTGTTTATAGAAGTATACAAAATGAGAACCTCGAGCATCGCATGCTATAAAGTGATTCTATAAACTGTAGCAATTGTTTTCGTATTCGATTTGTTTTCAAACGAAGTACGTACGATAGATCTATTTATGGATACAGAAATAAAATGTATGAAGTGATTGGATGTTTCTTCTATTTCTGATGTATTTTTTTCTCTATTGCCAGAAGTAGAGGAATTGTTTGAAATATTCTACGAGAATATATTATTTTTCTGCTATTATTAAGAAAGCGTGGAGAGATTCACGACGCTGAAACGTATCAGGCGTAACTTCCAAAATAAAAATTTTTATTCCACGTTTTTGATTTATCGTCGCACGTAGAGGCATTTCCGTTTCAGCCGCGCTGTTCGTTGTCGAACACCCTATATTTTGTCGACGTCGTTCGACACCATATTTTTGAGGAGTCCTCGATCGTGACAGGCGTAGATTGCAGCGAAATGCGAACGTTGTGTAAAACGACGACGGGCACGAGATAAATAAATGTCAAATTTTATTTTGTCAGCATCGACGCCGCGCGGGAGATTTTTCCATCGTCGCGATCGTCGCCGAAATGGCAAATAAATTGCCCAGGATCCGTCAGTTTCCTATATAACATTTATTCGCTCGTCTCGAGTGCTCCCCGCGTGTGTGCTTACTTAAAAATACATGATCCAAGAAAAGACTCGGAAGTCGATTCCTCGAGGCGACCTCTCCACCTCGGGGAGCAATTTTACATTTTCACTATCTTTTCATGGGGCGATTACCGTAGTGTGCGAAGTTCTGATGCCGCGTTAATTATTAATAAAGAGCGTTATGGGAACGGAGGTGCAGATATTGTGGGTTTGTTCCACTCATCTCGAGGATAGTGCACTCTACATTTTAACGATTCAGTTTTGTTTCAGCCACAAAAATTCTAATTTGTATGAGAACATTCCTCGATGCCTTGTTTGTGTTTTATGGGGGATTATTCTAGCGATGCTTAGCGTGCTCGCCAGCAGAGGGCTACGCTCAACCAGTCTCTCTCACAAGTGCTTGACCAACCTAAGACCAGGGCTCGATTCAAATATTACTCTTAATAAGCTCTTTCTTTGCTCAAACTACTTATTCATATTATACTATTTCAGAACTCGATCGACTGTTATGCCAAAGAGGGCATCAAAATCTCTGAGACGTTCTCTACATCCTACTTTAATGTAAATTCCTTTCCAGCAGAAAAGATCTATCCTAATTAACGTGTTTAGTGATATTTCGATAAATGCATCCACATATTTCTGGTGTAAACGGTCAAACGACGAAACACACCGAAAAACTGACGAACGATTCCTTGGTGACAAATTGACAAATCAGGACGACGTATGGCGAAGAGGAGAAGGAAGGATTCCGTTTCCTGTTCCACTCGTCCACGTTTGGGAAGATTATAAATCAGCGGTTTTTATTTGAACGCGCGACACACGCGAAGTGAGGCGAACACGAAGTTCCATAATAAATCAACTCGTCGCCGGGGCACATTAATGCCCTTCGTTGATCGCTGATAGCGCCGCGAGTTTATTTAAGGACTCGAAGCGACGAAAACGGAAGGTGACGGGGAGGGTTGGCCGCGGAATTATTTATTCATTTATCTGGCCGGGACTTTATCGCGCTGATACCTGCGGCAGGATGTTCTGTCGGCGGCGGGGAGCACCGCGCGTAAGACGCGGGCGGAATTTTGAACGGTTCATGAAAGGAGGAAGGTGGCAGCGATTGAAACACGAGGAAAGGAAAAAAAGAAGGGGAACGTCGGAGAAGGAAGTTCCGTCCTGCGAATTCCGCGTCCGTTGAATCACTGTCGGAATCAACTGGGGAGGAAAGAATCCTGGAATATACAGGACTATTCAAAATTGGTCTCTTTGGTTTACTAGATTTACGAAATTAGCTGATACGCCCGTGCAAATGTTCCTTTTTTGGAAAAGTGGAACGAAATCCCCATTATTGATATCTAAGGGTTTGAATGCTTTACGTACGTTTGGAAAATAATATTTTGAATAGTATTTGTAAATTTGAATCATTGTTGGAATCAACTGGGGAGGAAAGAATCCTGGAATATACAGGACCATTCAAAATTGGCCTCTTTGGTTTACTAGATTTACGAAATTAGCTGATACGCCCGTGCAAATGTTCCTTTTTTAAAAAAGTGGGACGAAATTCCTCATTATTGATATCTGAGGATTTGAATGCTTTACGTACGTTTGGAATATAATATTTTGAATAGTATTTATACATTTGAATCACTGTTGGAATCAACTGGGGAGGAAAGAATCCTGGAATATACAGGACTATTCAAAATTGGCCTCTTTGGTTTGCTAGATTTACGAAATTAGCTGATACGCCCGTACAAAGGTTCTTTTTTCGAATATGTGGGATGAAATCATCCCCATTATTGATATCTAAGGGTGTCACTTTACGTACATTTAGTATTTATATATTTGACATTTTACCAAAAGCATTGCCACTTTTAATTATATGTAATTGAATGGTTTCTAATTCCTGGTGAAATTTTTATATTTGTCATTGTTTTTTCTTAGAAGCACATTATTAATGGGTAAAACTTTTTCGATGGAAACTTGGTCGCCATTTTCTCATATGTCTCCGTCTCACATTATTTTGTTAAAATACAACAGTTTGGAAAATTCAATTAAAAACTAGTGTTTCGTCTCGATTCGATCTCTTCGATAGTTTATAATGCTTTAAAAATAGTATGCAAAGAGTTTCGAACAATACCTAGTCTTGCTTGAAATACAACTGTCAATTAAATATTCTCTATTCGAACTTGGTGGGAGAAGAAATAAAAGTTAAATTGTAAAGTTTCCGTTCGAAGAGTTAATATAAAAATATTTGAAAAAGTTGTGACAAATGTCTTCGCGTATGATCGCTGGTATGCGAGTTCGGAATTTAGTTGGTATTTTCGGAACGTTTTTCATATTTAAATGCGTCGTTAAGATAAACGTAATAACATGCACGCTTTCTGTCTACACGAGCTGAAATTTAAAAAGCAGGGTTCCTGTAAATTTTTTATTCCGTCGTATAAGTGAACTTGTTTGCTGTGACGTAAAAATCGCATACCTTCGTTTGCTTACCGTGCTTAAAAACGAGATGAAAAGGAATATTTAGCCAGCGAATATATTACTCGGTTACGCGAAATAAATAAATAAATAGAAGCTTCTGACGCGTCCTGTTATTCTAACAAATTTCAACATTTTCCATGGCAGACATTGTGAGCGTAAAAAATACGTTAATATTGTTATTTGCCAAACAGAATTCCAGTGATTTTTCTCTTTGAGACTTGTTATGGGTTCGATTGCTTTACGTAGAAAATTACAAGCACGTTTAAGGGTTGAAAGGCGACCTTTTCCCTCACAAGGGAAGTCCAACAATCTATACACTCCAAAAGATTTGAAATTTTCCACAAATGACGTACACGTGAACCTAATCACATTTTTTATTTTGGCTCAAAAATGGTTCTAGGGGTGCTTTCATCCCTTGTGAAGAATTCTGATTTCTCACATGTTTGTTAATATCTCTGAAACTATAAAAGATGTAAAAAGTGGTTTTAAGAAGATGCTAAAGAAGAGAAAAAGAAATACAGTAAAGTAAATTGCAAACTATTATAATATCTTTTGTTCTATATCTGGAAGCAAAATGAAAATGAATAAGAAGAAATTACAGATATACAATTTATTTTCTTTTGAAGAAGACTACCTACATATTTAAAAAAAAGATATAGAAAATATGAAAAATTAGAATTTCGTAGAGGTGAAAATCTATAGAATCTAGAGAATCGTTTTTGTACAAAAATGAAAAATAGCATAAAAGAAAGATGTAGAAAATATGAAAAATTAGAATTTCGTAGAAGTGAAAATCTGTAGAACCTAAAATCGTTTTTGGACAAAAATGAAAGATAGCAACACGATTAGGTTTGCGTGTGCTTGATTTATGAAAAATATCAGACATTTTGGTGCATCGATTGTCGAACCCTTATTAGATGGATCGCTTGTTCGCGCGACAGGGTGAAGTTTGCTATGTGGGTGGAAACGTACGCGAGAGTAAACAGTGGCTCTATCGAAACGCTGTCAAACACTTTGCGGTGGGTGCAGTTCAGCGCTCAAATCGACGCAAACCAGTCGTTGAATGCGAAAGGCGGGTTTGCACTTAAGTACGACCGCGTGACAACTGCATTCCGGCTGGCCTCGAGTTATAGACGCAAATTCCCTATTTTACTCGCTCTGATTAAATTAATCTTTCTCCTAGAGCGACCAGCGGTCCATAATATTGTCAACATCGACAAATACTATTCGTAGCTTCCGTTGTGTCTTCAGGACTGAAAGACTCTGATATCGAAGCCCCACGATTTCAATAAGTCCTTCTATATTCGTGTTCATCGACTCGAAACTTAAACATTAACTTCGATCAGAAGACCCAGAAATCTCAAACATCGACAAATATTGGCGATATTGTTGGCCATGTGCAATCGATGTTAGATGAACGATGTTGAAATCGAAGATTAAAACAGTTTTAAATCAGTGTTTCGACAGAATAATATTAATTTTCAATATTCTAAATCAGTGATCGACGAATTACAGTCTGAGAAGTTAAAATGTTTTTTAAATGAGTTTCGTAGCATTCACGTGAATCAATTATCATATTTGATTTACAATAACTCGAGTTATAATAGAGATTGTTGAATGAAAGTTAAATCCTCGTTGCATCACCAATCTTCCACTATTTTCATTAATTTAAAAAAACCTAGTTTACAAATGGCTACTATTTTAACAAAATAGCACGTAACTCGAGAATGAACAATCATTAATGCTTGAAACAATGTATGCACAAGTACGCGTATCGTATCAATCGAATTAATATGCGAGCGAAGCCTAAATTTACGCTCCCAGAACCACACTATTAAGCCAACGATGAAATTCGACATGAAACAACACGGAATTCCCCGAAAACTATTCTTGCACGATGGAAATTGTTCATAGTGGTAGATTCTACCGATACGTTCAAAGACTGTTATGTTATCTTTATCTTCCCGGCAAATATTATTCTTTCCCGAGCTAGTTCGGATTGCTTTCCAAGAGATGACTATATTAAGTCGCGTAAAAATATCAAATGTCCATATAATACGAAAGATATTCTTCCCATCGGGACCAGTTCTCGCGATAAAAACGAAAACCGTTCCCACGGTTCGTTAAGTCGGCTCGATCGCGTTCAAACAAAAATAAAAGCGAATATCTCGCGATGGTTTTGCAACGAAAACTTGCTTGGTCTTTCCTCGCGAACAAAGGTTTAACGGATTATTAAATTGGAGAATAAGCGCAACGGCGAAAGAAGTTAATTAAATTCTCAACTGTGTAATTACTTTTGCGGAAGAAACAGCGCGCTCGATCTTCGTTCTGCTTTATTCTGTTTTCCGCAGAAATAGAATCTTCGCTCTGTGAGCGTTCCTCGTGAATTAGGAGAGCGTTTAGGTCGATTAATATGTTTCCGCGTAGACCAGTGAATCATTTTACAGGCTTGTTTATCACCTGCAGACGTCAATTTGCACTGGATGAAATGTTCGAGCGAACACTATGTCGAACGGCGAAGCTCACCGACTTTTCCAGTCTACGTGCATCAAATGCCAGATACGTTCGAGTAGTTTTAGTAACTAAGAAACTTTGATGTTCCGGCTGAGACATTTAAATGTCAAGTTATAAATAAAGAGGCTACAGCTTTTGAGCATAATGTCGGAGTTGCTATTCCGCGGTGCAACCGACGTACGACGAATTTAATGTTGATAAATGGCGAAGTCTCTTCTTCCCCCATCTTCGATGAAGGCAATTTAAAACGATAAGGAAACATCGCGCATGCAAACGAAGCGAACGCGGTCAGGTCGTACGCGATAGAGGACGAAATATAATTTATTTGAACAATTATTTTAAACACGCGGCTCATAAATATTTTATTATCTCTCGAATCGATGAAAATATTAATCGACATTGCACGAAAGAACAAGGAATTAATTCACGACTGAACGATGAAATTAATCGACTCGTTAATGGAATTAATTAATTTCAGTGTCGACGTGTTCCGATATTGCAGTTTAATATATTATTTCGCGGTGGGCGTTTTCTAGTTTCCAAAATGGTCAATCGATGACCCATTCGAAACATATTGAAAAAGAATTTATTGCGATCCCCTTTGCGTATTTTCCGCTTTGTAATAGTATGATTGAAATATCGTTGCAGACGTAGGTTCCGTTTGGTATAAAAATAAAATATTCGACCTTCTTCGAGCGTATTTTATAGAAATAAGAACAATGGAAATTTAATCTGGATCGCGGCGATAATTTTCAACGACGTAACATTATCGATACGTTGCAGCCGGAGGCCACGTGCTCCACTTTTATAAAGCTGAACGCGACTTTACGTTAATTCGTACGGACTCGCGGCAACGGTAACATTTTTCAAACCCGCTGAAAAACATAACGATCGAGGACCTCGCAATTTCCAGTTCCCTGTGTCGGCCGTGGTCAAAGACGTCAGAATCACGTTGCGTTCTAAATTTCAAAGCGCATCAAGTGCACGCACGTCATCGCGCTTTAACGTAAACCAGAAGCAGACTTAACCAGAGGGAAACAGAATTTTGCAATCTTCGTATTTCAAACGCACCACGCTGGATTCCGTGCATATTAAGACGCGGGGTATCTATTTGTTCTTGAAATCTTTCGAAATCTTTCTATCTAGGTGTTGACAGAATTCTGTGGAACCAGTCTCGAATTTATATTAGAGAATATTAATTTATTAATCTATTACGAAAAAGATGACAAATGAAGAAGAATAACTACGTTAATAAAAAACTATATAAAGGAAAAGAAATAAGAAAAGCATGAAAGTTGTGTGAGGGTTGAAAATTCATGAATATATTCATGTGAAGGACTAAAACCAAAAAGGGACTAGTTTATCTAGGTGTTGATAGTATTCTGTGGAATGAGTCTCGAATTTATACCAGAGAATATTAATTTATTAATCTATTACGAAAGAGGTGACAAATGAAGAAGAATAACTACGTTAATAAAAAAATATAATAAAAACAAGGAAAAGAAACAAGAACAGCATGAAAGTTGAGGGTTGAAAATTCATGAATATGTGCATGTCAAGGACTAAAATGAAAAAGGGATTACCTAGGTGTTGATAGAATTGGTAGGTGTCCATACCATAGATAAGTATCTATCTAGGTGTTGATAGAATTCTGTGGAACGAATCCCGAATTTATACCAGAGAATGTTAATTTATTAATCTATTACGAAAGAGATGGCAAAAGAGGAAGAATAACTACATTAATAAAAAACTATAATAAGGGAAAGAAATAAGAAAAGCATGAAAGTTGTGTGAGGGTTGAAAATTCATGAATATATGCATGTCAAGGACTAAAACGAAAAAGGGACTAGTTTATCTAGGTGTTGATAGAATTCTGTGGAACGAATCCCGAATTTATACCAGAGAATATTAATTTATTAATCTATTACGAAAGAGATGAGACATGAAGAAGAATAACTACGTTAATAAAAAAATATAATAAGAACAAGGAAAAGAAACAAGAAAAGCATGAAAGTTGAGGGTTGAAAATTCATGAATATGTGCATGTCAAGGACTAAAATGAAAAAGGGACTAGTTTATCTAGGTGTTGATAGAATTCTGTGGAACGAATCCCGAATTTATACCAGAGAATATTAATTTATTAATCTATTACGAAAGAGATGAGACATGAAGAAGAATAACTACGTTAATAAAAAAATATAATAAGAACAAGGAAAAGAAACAAGAAAAGCATGAAAGTTGAGGGTTGAAAATTCATGAATATGTGCATGTCAAGGACTAAAATGAAAAAGGGATTACCTAGGTGTTGATAGAATTGGTAAGTGTCCAAACCATAGGTAAGTGTCTATCTAGGTGTTGATAGAATTCTGTGGAACGAATCCCGAATTTATACCAGAGAATGTTAATTTATTAATCTATTACGAAAGAGATGACAAATGAAGAAGAATAACTACATTAATAAAAAACTATAATAAGGGAAAGAAATAAGAAAAGCATGAAAGTTGTGTGAGGGTTGAAAATTCATGAATATATGCATGTTAAGGACTAAAACGAAAAAGGGACTAGTTTATCTAGGTGTTGATAGAATTCTGTGGAACGAATCCCGAATTTATACCAGAGAATATTAATTTATTAATCTATTACGAAAGAGATGACAAAAGAAGAAGAATAACTACGTTAATAAAAAAATATAATATGAAAAAGAAATAAGAAAAGCATGAGAGTTGTGCGAGGGTTGAAAATTCATGAATATATGCATGCCAAGGAAGTTGGACTAAAAGGAAAAAGGGACTAGAATAATTTCTGAATTATTAACTTACCTAAATTCCTAACCCACGTTTAAAGGTTTCACGAGTATTTCTGAGGGCGTTTATCGTTATCGTGGCGACTTCTACCTTTGACATCGTAATTATATTCCGCGTCATGAATTTTTACGTGGCTCCATTAAAACGCATTGGCCTCCGTTGCACTCTTTATGCATTCGCGTAGCGAAGATCTGGCGGCGCGAGGCCGGGGAACACGTTCGAAATCATTTCGTGGGCGATTAAGCTCGTAGCCCTCGGGATTCTCGGTAAATTGAATTTCAAGTTGGATCGCGCGATTCAATCCGCCGGAGGGTTCACTTTTGACGCTCGAAATAATGAAATTCGGCGAGCGCGCACGAGACCCATCCTATTTTAAAACCTGTACAGGTGAGAGTGGCACGCAATCCCAATTATTTACATAACGAACGACGTTACGAAAACCGTCCGTAACGAAATCGAGATACACGGGAAGCTTGAAAAATTAACGAGACTTCTAATAAAACGTAAGCCGAAAGCTCGAACGAAACGATGCTCAAGTTGCTCGTTTTTAGAATATCATTTGGTAGTCACTTTTGTGTCAATAACGCGGCACGTTGCGTTTAGAAATTGAAAGCTTTTAAGCGGCTTTGAATGCATACAATATTTCAGGATTTAATGCCATTTTGGAAATAGCATTAAAAACCTGGGGAACGAGGCGAAGCTTGGACGAGGTCTTTAATAAATATTCAGGAAAAAGAGATAAAGGGGAGTTTTTAGAGAAATTGAAAAAGAAACTTAACTCCTCGCCGCGTGCCGTATGATCGTTCAAAGAATATTCAGTGAATGCTCGTGCGTATGCAACGCGAACGTTATATCATACACTTTGCAGAAAAAATTCGCGCAATAAGCGATTAAAATGGTAATTTCACGCGTGTCGTGTCACGTGCACTGTCCCAGTTGATTTTATAAAATTTTCCCTTAGCTTAGCCAGACAGATATCCAATTAAAATAAAATCCTTACGAATATTTGTAAAGTCTTCTTCGACTTTAATTTTAGTTATTTGGTAGAAGAATTGCACTTGGATGTATCTTATAAAAATACTGTAACACATTTACAGTGCTTAGTCTAGCGGAACAATATTTTAGTTGAATCTTCTAATACTGGAATCTGAACCTTAAAAATTGTAATTTTACTCTCATTCATTCGCGAATAACGTTGCGTAAATTTAAATCACGACGTGGTACGTACGCTCTGCAGTACGCTAAAGGCCCATATTCTTATGTTAATGCGTTTCGTCCGCAACGTGCTTGTAATTCACAGTAACAGAGTGTTTAAATTGTGTTGAGAAAACAGCAGTCGCGTAAAATTTCCACAAAACACGTTCGCAGGTAACGAAACGCAACCGCCTTGTTTGCGTTCTTCCTTTCTCCGCGCGGCGATTTCATTCGTGTGTGTGTGTTTTTTTTTTAAAATACACCACCGCTGGTGAATATCCAAACTATCGAAACAACCGTTGGAAATCTTTACACGGCGGGAATTCACTCGCGGGCGAACGAAATCCCCATGATCGTTTATAAAGGTTTCTCTTCCGCGGAAAAAACGCGCGCGAAAACAAACGCGGATCGATTTTCGTGTCGAAATAAGGCAAATAAACTGGAGCGAACGTGCCGTGTGTACAGAGCAAGAGCGTACAAGTACATCGATCGGACGTAATGCAAATGTTGTAAGTCCGACGTTCGTGGAAACCGTAGGAAAATATAGAACTCGAGAAACTAGACAGCTAAAGTTAATCATTCGAAACGTGTTGCAACGTTCACGGTTGTTGGAAACAAAATATAAAAAACTTACGAAGTAATTATTCTCTCGACAGTGTTTTCAACGTCTCGTTTGAAGAAAACAAATCGATAATTTGATACTCGATTAATTAAACTCTTTTCCTTAATTTTAAATCTTAATTTTAAATCTTAATTTAGATTATTTAAAATTAAGTAAAAGAATTTAATCAATCGAGTACCAAATTATCGATTTTTTCAAACGAGACGTTGGAAACACTGTCGAGAAAATAACTGCAAGTTTTTTTTTATTTCAGTTGCTTGGTAAAGTAAAATATTGAGCAGTTTCGATATGCACTAATTACTTTTAATACTCGGATGGTCCAGTTTTTTTCCACGGAAAGCAAAAAAAAAATGTGCATATCGGAAAATACTTTCCATTTACGATTCGAATATCCAATTTCTACGGTGAAATTCTCGATATATTGTACAGTGTTCGCGAAGAGAACAATGAAAACGTATAAACTAAATTCTCGTCCAGTTGTTGGGAATCATATTAAACTCCCTACTCCCCTACTTGTCGACGTAAATAAAATGGAAACCCGGGGATTGTATCGCGCAATCGTATTTTCCACCGGGGCCAAACACTATTGTTCGAGTAGGAAAAGCTACTCAAAAGAGCGGCTGCAATTCCGCGTGTATGGTACATTTTCAAAGCGAAATTTTTCATTGCTATTCGTCAGTTATTCATGTACTAAATCCCTCCCTTTGAGGTAGCAAATTCCATCGTTTATTCCGAACGAAATACATACTTGCAAACCAGATAAAGGAAACGTATGATATATTAAAGAGCTAAAAGGAAATAATCCAAAGGACTTAATAATTGTTTGTATCATTAGAGTATCTGGCTTTTTCAAAGGATAAACTGATAAAGTATTTTCTTAGGGAATCTAAATTAAAGGATTTGACACGAGAACATAATACATTTTCTTCTCCTTTTCTTTCTTTTATTGATTATTATTATTTGATCTTTTCAAAATAATACATTGGATATTTTTTTTTCAACGTTTCGATTTTGTTGGATCTTCTTCTGGAATTGTTAATTCAGAGTGGTCTTTAAAGTAGAAAAGTAGAATGAAACCTAGAAATCAATTTTAGTTAAATTGGTACGAAATTCATGTACAAGTGTCAAATTTGATTGATTTATGCAACGAATTACAATAATATTTTAAACATACTAAATGGATATATGAAAAGGAAGGAAATGGTAGGTTACAGAGAATAACATTAACCACATTTTAATAAATGAAACAGGAAACTAATCCCTGAAATGAGCTCTTTCGTCATTTGGCTACATTGCCACATAATCACCGCCATTCGCTGCATACTCTTAACGATAGACAAGATTCTTGGCATCCTCGCTAAGGAACTCGACGCTTTGTTTCCTTAACCAGGTTCTGGCAGTCTTGTCCTCTCCTCGGATTGAAATGACGAATAAAAAGAGGTAAAAATCGGAGGACGAAAATTTTACTGGAACACGACAACGTGTTAGACCTCGAATCTCAGAAACCAACAAAGACAACTGCGAAGTTGGATCTCATCCACTGTGCATATAGATAAACCAGACTTGGCACTCGTGCAAACTCCAACCATTTCCTAAACTCGAAGGAATACTCGAGCATCCATCGACGCGAACGAAGGGGCAGAAAACAGGGACGAGCTCGTTCGAATATGTTTATAATTAAAATGTACTTGAAATATTGGATGTACGTATGTAATTTCCAAACGAATTTTCTTTGGAAATATCGAGGGACTCTTAAACGTTAATGAAAGCTTATTTCGACGTTTCTAATATGTATCTAGTCTTCATTTTTTCATTCAAAAAATCTCTTTTATATTTTCTGGACTAGTCTCAGTTCTTTTCTTTTCACAAACCAAGGATTAACGGTGATTTTAAAAGACGTGTCACTATACCATCTGATTTAGATCTTCCTGGCAAAGTCTCTTTTGATATTTCATACTCTTTGCACACGGTAGATAGTCTCATTTCTTTGTTTTTTAGTTTTCAAACAGTCTCCCTGAGTTGTTCTGTCAATATTACTCTGGCAAGAGTACTTGCTTTGCCTTTGACGTACCCTGGGCGTGCTTTTAAGAAAGTTAAACAGAAACCAGTGCAGAAAATCTTATCCAAACACGTTACATACAATAAGGTTAGTTAAAACTATACGATAATAATATAGGAACATTTATTTACCGTACACAAAAATATTTATTAATATGCACTGCTTGTATTATGCCTCTCTATCGGTTTTGTAATTAAGCATTGCTTGTTAATGTTTTAAAAAGCCTACTTCGTTAATAGAAATAATACAGCGTTTGGTAAAAATAAGAATTCACGAGAAACAAGTTTCTCTCCATTTATAGTGAATCACCATTACAGTGTAGGAATACGAGTGGCAATAACTGTATGTATAGTTTGAGGTAAATTTCAAGTAGATATTTTCAAGAATCGAATTTGTAAAAAACGTTATAATTGAAAATCGAATTCACTTGGTGCGTAAGTCTGTTCCTCAGCCTTCGTCGACACCGCCAAAGGATGATCGCGGACAGGCAGCCTCCGGTTGCATTGGCCACGAACTGTTATTAAGATACCGTTATCTCTGTAATAACCTGGCGTTGCCAGGTTGTAATGGCAAGTGTCACAAAGCAAACATTATCGCGTGGTACGATTTGATGCGGGACTAAATGTGGATTACCAATTAGCGGTCTTCATTACCACGTGCTTCGGCTTGATCTCCTTGATCCCAGGTTGATCTGGACGCATCGATTCGATCGAATCCGAGCGAGTATATTTCCAGACCCTTTATTCGAATCCCACAAAATCTACAAGTTCCTTTTAGCTTCTTTATTTAACACTAAACCTACCACGACTGGTCGAATAACCATTTTTAGTATGTCGTTTAGAATTTCTAACATGTAATCTTATTTTATCGCCATTTAACTTCACGACTTTTTTTATAGCGTACGTACAATGAATTTTCTCAATATTCACATCTATTCTTATTGTTTGTTTTCTAAGAAAAATAACTGGTCATCTGACTGGTTGAACGATTTATATTTTTTTTGTAAAAAAACAAGGCAAAATTTGGTATTAAATTCTGGTTAGCTTCCGATGTAAATGGGAAATATATAGCAAAGATAAAAGGAGACAATATTCAGTTTCCACTGTTTTAAAACAGTCTAACAATGCGTATTAAAAATAGTAAAACTTTACACACTTGCAGTTCTGAAACTACTAGTATTTTATTAATAATTGAGCCATTATTAGCAGCGGTGAAGCCTCCCCTTTGAAATGGTTTTTGATTCTTGTCGATCTGATTATCCGTTTTCGAGATATCGTAATTTATGTAAAAGGTAATTTTTAAAATTCCACTCTCCGTCTGAGAACAGCTTGTTAACGCGTATTAAAAATAGTAAAACTTTACACACTTGCAGTTCTGAAACTACTAGTGTTTTATTAATAATTGAACCATTGTTGGCAGCGGTGAAGCTTCCCCTTTGAAATGGTTTTTTGTTTTTGTCGATCCGACTATCCGTTTTCGAGATATCGCAATTTATATGAAAGGGTATTTTTCTTAATTTGACTATCTCTGTCTCCGTCTCACGCGTCGGACCTCTTTGTCTTGCGCGTGAATGACGTAGTACTTACTACGTACTACGAGCACGTGCGGTCAATGACCTTGGCAAGGCCGTAGTAAGAAAGTTCATTGTTCTCGCGACGTAAACAAACTTCGAAGCCTCATATCTCCGAAACTAGCCACCGCATCGACTTGAAACTAAAATCCTCATATCTCCGGAACTATTTATGCTATCGACTTGTACAAACGCTCATTTTAAAGGGCTTTTCATCCCCTATCCGATGAACAAATGAACTTTTATTTTTTATGCTGTCTTCTATGTTTAAATGTACTTTTTCTTTAAACAAAATTGTATTTTTCTTCTTACTACTCAGTATTTGAGTGAAACGTTTAAAAAATCAGTATTTCGTGAGATATTTCGTACACTACTATTCTTCAGTACAGAATTAATATGATCGAACAGTCCTTGAACATAGAGTCTTTACGTAAAAGAATCTTTTGCATATAAAATATTTACATTTAATATTTAATATTACATAGTAGCCTTATTATTTAAGGCTGGTGGATTTGTGTTAGACGCAGAAAGAAATTTCAAAGAGTCGAATAATTTACAGCGAAAGCTGTAGAAATGTAAAATTATTACGTTCCAGAAAATGTTCTCGCGCGTTTATCTTCCCTGGTTTTCTAATTTTGCGCAAGAATTTTAATTACGTCGGTAGCATTTCGCGGGAATTTAAGCTGTCTTCTTCGCGCAATTATTCGTTACAAATAATGCTTTTTAACCTCTTCGTGGTTACTGTAATGTTTATTGTTATTGCAACATCAACTGTGGGTTACCATTTATGGATTATTCTTTGAGTTAAGATCATCACTTGTATTCATTTTAAACACAATAATAACACAGATAGTACATTATACAACAATAATTGTTGCATTCATAATGTATACATCGATTTACGTACATAATCGTTTTCTTTATTTGAGCTATTAACGAGCACCTGATAACGTATGCCATATTTCGCGCCACAGAAGCAACCACGTACGTTATTTGTCACATTACTCATGTGAATCGATATGTTCCTAATGTAATTCCAATCTGTCGTAGGTTGGATTCCACGTTGATTTAGTTCAATAAGCGGATAACCCATTATTCCACAAAGTACTGAATGCTGATCAACATCCGCACTCCGATGAAAGGGCATATTAATCCAATTAATTTCATCTCGACAGGAATCCAAATCGTTGATTTCGCAATCAAAGGGATCAGACTTTGCACCAGGGACGATTTATTCCCTCGAATGAATCGCTAATCGTCAACTTATATGCCATCCATTCTCCCAGAATATTAAACAAAATTCATGTGCAATTGCAATGCATCTCTGAGACTATGCATTGTCGTTGCAAACGATCCGTACGAATGTTCGCGTCACGTTTGAATTAAAACGAATACGAATACTGTAAAGTACAGAGCTTTAGGAAAATCCGTTTCTGTTACTCTTGCATATTTATGAGTCATCGATACGAGATCACGGGCATTCAAATCACGTTTTTGCTGGAAAACTTTCAGACTGTACAGATGATTTATGTGTCTCATGTGTGACATAATGACGCTCGGCGGTAGGAAAAGAATTTTCAAGCGATTTTACAAACATTCTACTGGAAAGTTTCCCCGTTATTTCCGGACGCCGCATATTTTAAACCAAATCCAACCTTCGTTTTGTTTATTTTAAAACACGCTCGAAATTAAAATCTCTCTTTGCATATACAAACGTTGACTTCATAAATTCTGTTATAATACGCACATACGAGTGGTCGAATATTTTAAACACGTTCGAAATTATTTAGAATCAATCTCTTTATGTATACACAAACCTTGACTTGAAAAATTCTGTTATAACACGCACGTACGAGTGGTCGAATATTTTTGAGAGATAATGTACATTATTATCAAATCTAGAAGGGTTGAATCGTCCAACCAGTATCTGTAATAATACCGATTTGAGGGGTAATTAATTGAAATAAAAATGGCGGGGAGTTGGTATCGCAAATTTGTTCAGAAAAATCGTTTTACGGTTAAAATAATAATGTTTATGGTTCTGTTTCAGCGAAGTATCAGTGTCATCGAGCGTTTTGGAGTGGCTGCGCTCACCATCTTTCGACGCCCGACAGTGGGAGGACGAAGAGCTGTTGCTGCTGTTACAGACAATGTTCATCGAGCTCGACCTACCTCAAAAGTTTAACATTCCTTTACCAACCCTGAGGAACTTCCTCTACGAAGTTTACAACAACTATAACGAAGTGCCATTTCATAATTTCAGGCACTGCTTCTGCGTGGCGCAAATGGCAAGTATATACAACTCCACACATTTCCATCGGAATAACTTCGCTCGAAGCTCGGCTCTTAACGAACGGGTTTTATCTGCTCCCAGAAACCGGCGTGGACGGCATTTGAATTATAATTATCGAATAATATTTTCGTTTGCATTTAAAAATATCAAATCCAAAGTGTCTGTTCTCTTTAAAGCCGTTGTTGTATTTAGAGTGACATGTTTTGGAGCAAGATAATTACGAGTGGTTCCTTTGTTCAGACTTGCTTTTATACATAAACAACTGTGTTTGTTTGAGAATCAACGAATTTTCACTGAAAAGAAATACCTTGATATAAAAAATGTTTAGTATATAATATCTCTTCGTATGAGAAATAGTTTGGAGGATAGTAAGATCACAATAAAGACATGGTTAAAGAAAAATGTGTTTTAAACATTCCCCATATGGGTAAATTTACCAAAAAAAAGATGTGGTTCTTGTGACTCGTTTTACTTTCATGTAGAACTATTTTTATAAACGTGGTTTTCAGCAACCACCGAGATATATTTTAATAAATCTTCCGGATTTGCAGATGTACGCGATAATCTGGGCAGCGAATCTTCCGTCGCGGATCGGCGACCTCGAGGTTTTTATACTGATCGTCTCCTGCATCTGCCACGATCTAGATCATCCGGGATATAACAATATTTATCAAATAAACGCTCGTACCGAGTTGGCCCTGCGTTACAACGATATCTCGCCCCTGGAGAACCACCATTGCTCCGTGGCGTTTCGCATCCTGGAAGCGCCTGAATGCAACATACTGGTGTCTCTGGATAACGCGACCTATCGAATAGTGCGCGAGGAGATCATCAGATGCATCCTCGCGACGGATATGGCCAGGCACAACGAGATCCTCGGGAAATTCACCGATATCATCCCGGAGTTCGATTATTCCAACAAATCCCATATCAATTCAGTAAGTCTCTCACCTTCTAGAAACGAAGTTCGTACAGTTGCAAGTTGAATCGATTATAGTTTCCTTTTCGTAAAAGAATTGCTCTTCTCAAAATAACACGTAACAATCAACCATTTTAAATACGTGAACTGTGAAACATTTTAAGGTTTTCGTAAAATACTTTAGCCTTGATTGGATGTAATATCCATAATAATTAGAAGAGTTTTCTTTGTTCCTTGCAATGCTTTCGATAGGAATCGAGTCTCAAATTGTGTTTTGTATCGGAAATTGACAACCTGTTTCAGTTATCAATGATCCTCATCAAAGTGGCGGATATTAGTAACGAGGCCCGACCGATGGAAGTCGCGGAACCGTGGCTGGATAGGTTGCTTCAAGAATTTTTTAAGCAGAGCGACATGGAGAAGCTCGAGGGACTTCCTGTGACGCCATTCATGGATCGCGATAAAGTGACCAAACCGTCGTCCCAGGTCAGCTTCATCGGTCTAGTTTTGATTCCTCTTTTCGAGGCCCTCGGGGAGCTGCTTCCTGAGCTGCAAGTACGTTTGCCATCGTTTTCAATATTAATAAACTGCTTCCCCTACAATTTCTCACCAAAATTTCCCGCGAGACGTTCGATACTCTCTTCAGCCACGTTCTTACATTTAAAACACTCGATATTCTGGAACTACTTTCATCAGGAGTCTGAAAATATTCATATTCTAAACTATTATTATTACATTAATAATCGATGACTGTGGACGTTTATACACTTATGAAAAATTTTAGTCAAAAAACTAAAGAAGTATTATATTTAGGGTTTGAGACAATCCTCTAAAAAGCTCCCATTTCGTTAATTCTATTAACAAAAATATGAATTTGTATAAAGATTTAATTCCCCAAAGTATCTTATGTTTATTCACTTTTGAAATTTCTACCATCGTTTGTAAGTGGCAGCAACAAATCATGTACGAGTTAGTTCATGCTTGGTAGTCAACAGGTTAATAATATACCGATGAAGTAGTTGCAATTTGTCATGGGTAATTTATGAAAGATCGAACTATTACATCGCATAATTGCGTATTGAAAGCTGGATATATGAGTCTGTTTATCCGTGTACGACATTCCGCGCGGATTATAAAATAACCTATTCGATTCAATGATGTCACCCAACTGTTGCTACGCTGCACTCGTTATTCCAACAACAATGTAGTTTCACTGTTTTCGTTTCGTTATGAGCTGCAATTATCTATTTCTCTGTCGAACGTTTCTCAAAAATTTCAAACAATTCCTATTCATATGAAAATTACATTCTTTACATGTAGGTACTAAAACCTCTGCAACATTATCATTTTTGCGAATTTTACTTTAATATTTTAGGGAGTTATTTTCAAAACCTCCAAACATTAAAAAGAAATATAAAAAAGAACTTTTTTTTCAAAGTTCCACCATTTTATAACAAATAATTATTTTTAAAAACCCATACGTGCAACTGAAGCTACTGTGTTATAGTTTAAGAAAATTGCATGATTTCTTGTTTCACAATTTTTGGAGGCCTCTCACACTGGATTCCATTAAGTCTGTAATAGTTAATATTTTCATACGAAATTTTTACAAGACGCAGTTCGAGAAATATACTTTCGAAAACACTAAACATTCATGAGAAAAAGTTTCATAGTTACGCCCAAAAAATTCTTGAAAATTGCCAATATTTAATTCTCAAGTCGAAAGATCATAAGCAGTCAATTTGATCGATGTTACGAAAACTACTAAAACAAATTTTAAGTTACGTAACTGGCTAATTGTTTCAGAGTCTGATAGTCCAGCCAGTGAGGGAAGCGTTAGAGTACTATCGTAGATTGAACGAGGCTGCAAAAGACGAGCGCCACCATAGAAAAAGCTTGGCGGACCTGGGGGAATCGACGCCGTTGACGACGACGCCTGGCGGTATCGGTTCGTCGACGGTGGTGAAGTCCACCTCGTCGCACAGCATGCGCTCGAAACGTTCCGCCGGTACGATCCACTCGAGATCGCGGTCCACCGACGAGGATATCACGGAGAACTTGACGGCGGAGGACGCGGAGAACCTGGAGAGCTCCGACCCGGAGACAGCCACGGAGGTGGAGGTCAGCGAGAAGGCGTTGAAGTTCAAGATCTCTACGGAGGGTTCGTTGGTCGGGCCGCCATCAGGTAGGAAAAGCTACCCGGGTAGCCGGAAGGGTAGTCGAGAGAAGTCTTCTTTGGATTATCATAATCACGACCTGGCCAGGGCTGTCAGGGAGCACGAAAGAAGACGAAGCAAAGGAGAGAATTTCGGGAGCGATCTGAACTCGCCGGTCAGCGCTAGGTCGGCGGAGGGAACGAGGATCCTGGAGGAGCTGGAGAAGGACGACACGGTACTCTCGGAGAAGAGGTTGGTCGAGGGTAACGGTAACCTGGTGGTCGAGACGCAGCAGAGGAACAACCTGAAGAGGACGGGTAGCTTGGCGGAGAACGATCAGGAGGTCAGGTCTAGTCGTAAGGAGGTACAGAGGGAATCTATCGGTCTTCGTTGTTGCTGCGACGACAAAGGTGGATCCAACAATCACAAGTCCCTGTTCTCACGACTCCGGAACTTCACCGATCGTCTGAACATCAGCTTCGACTCGAAGGACTCCCCGTCGCCCAAGCTGACCAAGCACGTGACGAAGACGCTGAACAAGAGCAACTCGGTGAGCAACGCGTCGTCGCCGACCACATCGTCCAGGCACAACAACGCGTCCCTGCCGGTCTGCAAGCGGTGCAACCTCGCGAAACCCGCGGCCAGAGAGGGCAAGGCCATCGCGACGGTGGTGGAGCTGTCCTCGGTGGACAAGAGAGCCACCACGCTGCCCAAGGTGAGGAAATCGGCCGACTGCAAGAACAAAAGCTGGCGGACGGTGTTCGCCAAGGAGAAGAGCTCGTCCACCTCGCTGGAGACCCTGCCGGGCGCGATGTCGGAGGCCTCGTTGACGGAGCACCGACGGAACTTCTCGAACCCCGAGGGTAAATCGCAGAGCCTGAAGGAGGTGGAGCAGAAGAACCTGGACATCGAGTTCGGCGAGATAAACGTGCCAGCGGGCAAACAGAAACAGCCGGAGATCGTCGTGGAGACCCAGCACGTGTCCAGGGAGGACGTCCAGGAGGACGTTGGTAAGATCGAGATCAGAAGGAGCTCGGCGAGCATGGAGGACATCTCGAAGATGACCAAGCAGACCGAGAGCGTGATGCTCGGTTCGTTGGAGCCAAAGAAAGCCGAGGAACGGCCCCATGCCGGCAGCCTCGACTCGATGCTGTGCAAGGACTCGACCAAGTCCAGGAAGAAGCCGTTGTTCTCGTCGCCGGCCACCTCCAAGAAGTCGTCGCCCGGGCTGCTGTCGCGATTCAAGTCCGGGATGAGCGTCGACAGCACCAGGAGCAACAGCAACAGCGACTCGTTGCACGATCAGAACTCCCAGTCGCCGAGCGGTTGGATATCCTCGCTGACGGCGAGCTTCCGGCCGAAGAGGCAGGTCCTGGAGGCTCAGGCTCCCCCGTCGTCCCATCCCCCGCGTTCACCGAGTCGGGAGGAGATCAAGTGATACGGCCTGGTGGTCGAGGACTCTTCCGAGAAACAGTTGTCGGGCCTGCACAGGTGGCTGGCTGAGAATTTCTTTTGTTGCAGCGGTTGAACGCGAACGTTTCGTTTCGTTAGCGGAGGGAGAGGGTCGATGATCGGAGGAGGCGGACGGAGCCAAAGATCGTTGACGAGGAGGGGGACGATAGATAGAGAAGTCGAGGGGTAACCGTGAGTGACGTACGCGGTGTTCGTTTTTTTTTGCGAAGTCAAACGTTGTAACGAGGATCAAACGCAATTAAAATTGTCTTAGTACATGCGTGTAGTATGTCGATTAGCTGTTTCCAAATGTAGCCAGAGAATGTGTGAGTGTAATTAACGTTCGTATCGAAGCCAAACTGTCGAACAAGTGGCAAATACCAAATATATGTATATTGCTCCTAATTATCGATCTCTGTTCTGAAAGCGTAGTGGGAGTGGGAGGAAGAAAGAAAGAGCGAAAGAGAGAGAGAGAGAGAGCTTTGATGGTTGATGATACGCGGTGGAAACGAAGGTTCGTTTCGACAGGCGTGGGGGAGACGCAAAGCAGTCGATTTGTAAAGATGAAAGAGAAGGGGATGCACATGGCTTGAAGAATAATAAGAAAAGAATGCGCGTTATATAGACTATTTTATTTATTGTCCAATTAAAAGAATAGCCTAATGAGTAATCATTAATGTTGTTCGTTATTATACATATATACATATATATATACATAAAGAAAAAAAACTATATATATATATAAATATATGCAAGACGCAATGTATACAAAGACGTGAAAATATGCAACTCCCATCGAGACGAATGCGTACATATATAAATATATAAATATATAAGGAAAGAAATCATATAAAGATGAAAATCTATATAATACAAGGAGGAACGTAAGCGCGTAGGTAGAAAATGGAACGGATTCCGACGGGCAACGTCGCGTCGAATCACGATCGAATATACTAAAACGAAGAAAGAATGTTTCCCGGTGTAAACCCCGTGAAACGTCGCGAACACGAGAACGCACGGAGAACTTTCCTGTTGATCTGCCAGAAATTTAAACGAACGTCGATCAAACGCTGTTCACTCGTGAGAAGGTGTCTTACTCCGATCGAAAGCTACGAACTGATAAATAATTTCCGTGTTACGCGACGAACGAAGATGAAAATTTAACGACGAGCGACGATGACTCGTTCTCGACTTGCACGCGTAAACATTTGTCGATCGATGACAATGGTACTTTTCGTTCCGTTCGTTTCCCGCTCGCCGCATAAATTTATCACAGATCGACAAATGTCCGACTCTCGAATCGTTTCGAAACGTAGATGAACGGTGAACGGGAGAAAGCTATAAACGTAACGCAGCCTAAACCGGTAGCCTCCGTCGTGGAGAGTAATGTTAAAAAGAAGAAAAAAAAAAAAAAAAAAACAACCCCCGTGATCAGTTCGTCCACAGCGCATCACACACGTGTTTCTCAGCCTCGACACAATTAGTTCTCTAACGGCGTCTCGCTTTTTTCATTTTTAGATGTTTATATTTTTATACTCCACCAGTGTGTCTGTACGGCGATTAAAAACCGCATGTATTGTTGAACTCTAGTCTTACGTTATTGTCTTCAGCACCCAAAACTCGTTTTGGGCATTCTTCGTTTTCTACGGCGATCGTAGAGCGGGAATATGAACCCTGCATTCTGCGCAATGCTTGTTCGATTTTTCCCTTCGGAGCCGCGTAAAGAGATTCGATCGAATCGTTTCGGAAAACTTTTAATATACTTTGCCAACACGGCATAAATCGTATTTTATATTGTAATTTGGAAAAATCGTATAAAACTGGCAAAGTAAGCTTGAAAATAAGGAGAACGAGGAATCGTACGGAATAAGAATAAGATGAGGAACACTAGTCTCTTAGTCCCTTAAATTCGTTGAAAAAGATCACAGGTTTTAACTTAAAAAGTTTATGTGTTTGACGTATAATAAATTCGATATTAAAATTCAGTGTTTCCCTAGAAGAGGGCAACATTTTGAAATTTAGAATTAAATACAGCATTTGCTTCGCGATTATTCCTTTTATCTTTTGACTATAGAATGTGATGACAAAGTTTGTATAGAGTATCAAAAGAGGTGTTTCACCTTATTGTTAAAATATACCAAATATAAATACATGGTTTTATATTCAGAATTGTTCCATATATTTTCAAGTAATTGTGTTTGATACCTTCTTGAAATTAGACACTAATTTAAAAATCGTATTTTTTCTGGTGTTGTTAGGATCTTCTCTATTATATTTAGACCTTGAATTATGCAATTATAAATTCGTGCAATACACTCCCGTTTTGCAAGCAAGATTCATCCAGAATTTATAATTTACATATTTTATTCACACATTGCTATTTTAAGCAACAGGTTATCTTGTTTCATTAAAAAAATATTATACACGATATTCATGAAATATCAGTGAAAATAAGAATTCTATATTAACGAAAAAAATATTTTACAATGTGACAAAAATGTGCAGGCTATCCAACAGGTTTCCATGCAAACTTTGCTACCATATTCTGACTAAAAGTGCCCCGAATCAAATTTCAAATAGGAAAATAAATATTTCAAGCAACAGTTTTCTATTTTTGTTTCAACTGAAAATTGACAAGGTTATAGTTATGATCGAAACGTTATCGTCGAATCGACGGGGAATCTCTTTCCGTGGGGCTCAGGATTTGCGCGAATATTTTCACTCCAGCCCCTCCCACGCCGGACACGAAATCTCACGCGAATCTTTCCACCCTTGTGGAACCACGTCGAAATCTTGAACCGTAACAGTGGATCGAGGAAAGGGGATCGACGAATGTGAGAGACGCAAACGGTGTCTTCGAGCGAGCGAGCTACGTCGAACCATAATAACGTTGTATACACGCTATAATATAAATTATTAAACTTCCAGTGGTACGAGAGAAAAAAGTATTTGGTGAAAACGTTTCGCTACGTCGAACAGAGCCACCAGCCGGGGGAGAGGGAGTCAAATGCTTTTTTCGTTCTATCACTCACTGTCTGTGCCTGACCTTTGTCAATATTTATTTGTCTCTTCCTAGACAGTAAAATCGATTATCCGTCGGACGATATCGAGCCGCGAGGCGATTCTTTCCTAATCTATATCGGACCATCTGTGCCGACAATCGAACTTTCCGATCACCGGTATGTTATTATTTCGAGCGATGTGGCGTCGGTCGATCGCGAAAAGAGATGAAAAAAAAAAAAAGTAATAATCGGGGACCTCGGTTTCCGGGGGGAGGAAATCAGGACGTCGACGAGGACCGGGAAGAGGAGAATAAACGGGAGACTCGACGGTCCAAAAACGGTGTCGTGGGAGGTACGACGTCGCGTTTCTACTCCGTCAATTGATCGTTTATCCGCGCCGAGGTAGTCCTCGTGTCCCAATCGTTCTCGTCAATTACGAAAGGAATCGTAATCGATCCCACGTTTTCTCCTACGTGGCGGCGGGGAGGACGATCGAGACGATCGCGAAACGCAGGCCGCGATCCTGAAATTCCACGAGAAACCTCCGTGTTCCTTGGTTTCCGTCGTCCGTTCAACCTCCCGCGCCGCGAATCGAAGCTAATTAGCGAGTAAGGAATCGATCGTCGAACGTGAAACCTTCCTTGTCCCCTTAACCTTTATCGTGCGAATTCTGGTCCAGTCTTGGAGATTAAGTACTTTTAAAATGGTCGATTAGCTACTGGTCGGGACTTCGTATTATATAAAACAATGACCGGTTGCACCACTACCGTGAAAAAGCAATTTACGAGCGGAGAGACTCGAAGACGTTCTTGCAACAGGGTCACGTCGATTTTACGGAGCATCGATCGATCACGAGACGACAAAATTGCATCGATTATGTGGCAACGTGGCATGAATATTCGCAAGACGGATAATTAACTGCCTCGAAGACTTTCTTTAATTAATTATATCGAAGCATCCTGAGTTTTCCATGGGAACGACCGTTTCGAATTTATTTTTCAAAATCCTCTTCGAAACACATCTATCACTCGAATACGTATAGAATGGATCTCTTTGGTTATTTTATATTTTTTTTTTTATATTACAAGATCCAAAGAGTTGCAGAGATCTTGAACAGAATTCAGATTTCAGTTGAAATAATGAACTTAATTCGGTTTCGTTGCGACGTGATTCCGATTGCAAAGTTCGAGCGCACGTTTACCTTGGCGGTAAAAAAAACTCGTTGTCGGAAATTGAATTTACCTGTCGTTCTCGTATTTATGATCCGCAGCGTGTTCGCGGCGTACGTTTGACGAACAGGAAGCCGAGAGAATCGGTTACAGCGGCGAAAGCGTTAATAAAAGAGCGCGGCGATACCAATTACCAAAATGTATGGGCGAAAACGTTTCACCCGTGAATAGTTTGCGTGCCAGGAAATTTCAACCAAGCGCACGATCGTGCAATTGTTCAGCGGGGAAGTCCGCCTTTTGTTCGTCTCTGACGTCGAGCTTATCTCGAGTGTCTTGGAAAAAGAACAGTGCAACGTAGAACATTTGGTATTTCAAAAAAGGAACACGAAAGATATCTGTTACGTGTCGTGAATTTTTGTTGCTCGACGTTGAACGAAGAATAATAATTCAAATACAAAATGACAAATTAGAGAAATTTATTTCGAGGATGCACAATCGTGATACCAACTGCACAAGCGAACGCTGCGATATTTTACTGCGGAGAGTTGTAATAAGCTTCGTAGTGATAGCCCTGCGGGATCCGATACATCCTATTAGACCCAAGCGAAAACATTATTTTATAATTAATACGTTGGCTGTGGCTATATCGTAATTTCGGGGCGGTATCGTCGCCTAGAGGGCGATGGAGGATTGCATTTGGAACAAACAAGTGCTATTTAACGATAAGATACGATATCGAGAACCTATATTTAGTCTTCGACGATCGGAAATACTAATTAAATGTCAAAGTCTCCATATTTAGAATGGAATTCTTAGTTTCAAAATCACGATCCAGAGACTCGTTAGCGAAACAATTAAAGTGCTCCTGGTTGCAGCAATTGCATAACAGAGGAAAGATCAACAAAGTTAACGAGAAGAGAGTAATTGCAAATTCATCGAAGCACCGAGTAGATGCATACAGAAAGCGAAGGATCGAAAGTTGCAATGTTGTTGGTAATTTTAAACATGAAATTCACCGCCCGTCTGAGTTTAAGGGTTGAAAATTGGCAATATCGATGCTAGCAACTGCGTGGAAAAGGAAGTTAAACACACTTAAATATTGGTCAACGAATCTTTTAGACACGACATATTATTTAAAATACCTTCGTATTGCTATTACGTCACATTGGAATTCGAATTGTTCATCTTCGATCATGAGTAACCCCTTGACGTACGATTTAATTGCAAATAATTTTTCAAACATATACTATTTAATTTCGTTTAAATTTGTACGTGCAAGAAATGGTCACGAAAAAGAATAGATTTGTTTTACAAATACCTCGTGAATGTAAAAACGTGTTGATGTCAATTTATAAGACTCGATGACGAGCAAGTAGCCTCATAATTTTGAAATTTGATATGAAGAACATGTGAGAGGGGTTAAAAATCACCTGGAAAAATGTACAAGTCTTCTGAATTTGAAAATTTGTAATTTTTGAGCCACCGAAATTACAATTTTTGTTCTCCACAGCCGTCGTTTCGTTGGCTTTTCGAGGTAGATTTCGCGTGACCATAGGAAAACGAAATATGTTTAAGTCTTATGAATTTGAAAATTTGTAATTTTTGAGCCACCAAGATTGCAATTTTTGTTCTCCACAGCCGTCGTTTCGTTGATTTTTTGAGATAGATTTCGCGTGACCGTAGAAAAACGAAGAGGCTCGCGACAAACTGGACGATGTCTCGTTGACACGCACATTGCGAACGCACGATAAAGATTAACGGGGACAAGGAACGGGGGTAAAACAACCTGCAATTACCGTAACGAAGGGACAGGTCGAAATGTACGAAGCGCACGAACAAAACGACTAGATATATGTATAATGTATATTTACCTGGCGAGAAGAATTATGGAACGATGGACGCGAAAATAACTGCTAAGCTCGCGGGCGAGTTACTATCACGATATTATAAACGATGAATTGTATAGTTATTATGTGTGTAAGAGTGCCGTGAAAGGGATCCAGCGCGTCGATTCGTTTGCTGCTCGGTGACGGCGATCGGTTGCCGGTTCGTTCGTCGCGATTAATCCGTTCGCAACGAGAGATCGATCACCGTCGATTGAGGAAAAATATATATATACACGGGGTCGAGGAACATCAAACGCTCGACTTGTTGCGTTTGAAACGAATAGTCATCGTTCACGGACTCTGTAATCGATTCTGTGCTCGACGAACGACGCTCGTTTTGCAATCGTTAGCGATTCTCGAGAAAAAACGATCCTTCGATACTTTTGGAGAATAGTAAATTCACTTACAAAATAATTCTGAATAGATAATTTGCTATCAAAAAACTGGGATAAATACGAGGTTTTATTTTCAAAAAAGTCTATGACAAATGTGTTTCATAAGCAGATCTTCAATAATATTGTACTGTTTCCAGAACTGAGTACAGTATTCCCTCGCTAATTGACGAAACTATTCGGAGAACGGATCCTTTGATACTTTTGAAGGAATAGTAAATTCATTTACAAAATAATTCTGAATAGATAAAAGCTGAGATAAATGCGGGGTTTTATTCTCAAAAAATTCTATGACAAATGTATTTCATAAACAGATCTCCAATAATATTGTACTGTTTCCAGAACTGAGTACAGTATTTCCTCGCTAATTGACGGAATTTTTCCCTCGATGAGCCCAACAGAGACATATTAAAACACATCGTTTTAATATTAATTTCGAAATTTGTTCGATTTTAAATCTAATTGCATCTAAAGACAAAGTTTAATGCTTATGTGAGTACAGAATCTCCAATAAATTTAATCGTGGATCTAGTGACACTAACAGACACTAACAAGCGTTCTCCAAAGTTTTCCACTCGATTTCGAGGGCGAGCATTCGTCGAGCACAGGGTCCGCGTGTGATCTAAGGTGAGAAAATCGTAGATCGTAGAATCAGCTGTCAACGTTGAGCGCTGTCATCGGGCGACGCGCGCGAACGAGATGCCAGGATACCGTTAAATCGCGGTATCCGTCATTCCATTTGATTCCAAGGTGTCGTACTAATATATTACAGACATTCGATTGTAAGTAAACGGCCGGTCGAGCATCGGCCTGTTAGTCTCTTTTGTAAATGAGAATAAGTGAATGAAATAAATATGTGTACGTCACCGAGTAAATTGAAGACGTGTTAGGTGTTCCCTACATGCACGTGTCCTTTCATATATCGAGAAAAGGGGGAACCTCGTTTATTCCATATTGGTATCGTAGGAAGAAAAGAAGAACCTGTCCTGAATTGCACTATTATTAAATAGAGTATGGTCAGAGTCGAGTAATTGTATCTTATGGGGGTGAAAAGTTCTTTTTCTCTCTGTAGAATACTAATGATCGTATGCTCTGTATTTTGGAATAACAGATGGTGTCTTAAACGATAATCATTTAACAAATCTACAAATACGAATCCCGAATTAACTAGTTGCGGGGGTGATCTTCCGGATGTTCAGGTATATCCCTCCCTTGGCTATCGTGGTGAGTCCTCTGGGATCCAGCACGAGCGGGATCACTGTTTTCTCGCAGGGTGACACCTCGTAATCCTTGATAATTTGCACGATTCCAAGTTTCGATTGCATGAGTCCAAGTCGAAGACCTGTCATATAATTAACAATCACGTTGGGGCACTTATCTGTTTAAACGTGCTTTTTCTAGGTACTAAAAGAGATCTGCTCCTAGTATTTTTTGATATACTGCAAGATAATTAGATTTCTGTGTTTATAATATTTAATTTTGCAATCGAGGGTAGAAATTTCTATCTGCAAAGGAAATAGTACCGACGTTCAGCCAAAAAATGAAATGGTAGATTAATACTTCTTATAAACGATAGTCGTGTGCCTTAAAAATAACTGACAAAAATTACACGTAATAAGCGTTATCGGTGCTACAACGAAAGCAATATCGCGACCACAAATTAATTACATTTTTCTCGATACATCGTAAAGTTCAATCTTCTATTTATCTTCGATGAATTAGAACTAATCATGCGACTTTGCTCTTCATCTGACAATAGACAAGAATAGAGATAATGCAAACCGTATACTCTATGATTACTCAATGCAAAAAGTATCACGACTCAAAGGAACGTTATGCACTTGAATTAATAATTAATAACACAGCATTGTTTAACAACTGAGTTACTTTGCTTGCTACTATTTGAGGACAGTATCGTTCAGTTTTATCAACATTTCAACATATAAGGCACACATAAAAAATTGATATAGGAAAACAATATCTGATTCAGCTGATCAATCGATAAGCTGAAATGTATAACGCGAGCATGATAAAATAAAAATAGCCTTCAGTCGAGAAGAGCCACATTGAGAACAGTACATTATATTGTTCGATGATGATGCAATATTTGCGACGCGTAGAAGCATAGTTACTAGCAAGAATTTCTACCCTTCGATTTAATTGCTTCCCATACCTGCTCCTATCGTTCAACGTTGTAGAACGTGATTGAAACCTCGAAAGAATAACGTAATAGTAATTGGAGGGCGTGGTAACGGAACGAGACGAAAGAGAAATTAATAATTAGGAGTTTGGGGGTTTACTGACCGATGCAATTGTGTGGTCCCTCGCCAAAGGGCAAATAGACGCAGTTAGGCCTCTTCTGTTTATTCTCTTCGGTGAATCTAAGCGGGTCGTATTTCTCTGGATCGGGGAAATACTGTGGGTCGTAATGCAATCCCATATTGGAAATGTACACTGGGGTGTTCTTCTTCAGCACCAGGTCAGAATTAGGTACTTTGTAATCGGTGTTGCAGATACGATCCAGAAATCCTAGCGATGGGTACTTGCGGAGAGTCTCAGCGACGACCATATCAAGGTATGGTAGCGTCATGATCTGCAAGAAAGGTATGGTAATCTGTCTCTGTATTCACTTATTAAAAATGTACTGTAATCTAGTAATGCTTGTACGAAGAAACTTTTACAGATCGAGTATAACGTGTTCCAAATCAGTATGAAGACTTCGTTTACAACATTGATAGTTCAAAAAATTTTGCATTACATTTTACTCACTGTCATTATTATTATTATATACTGTTGTTCATACCATTTCATAAGTAATTTTGCCGTCAGATTTTTCGAGAGCCTCGTGAATCTCTTTCCTGAGCGTTCTCTGAATGTCTAATTGCAACGCGATCTCGTAAAACGTGAAAGACATGACGCTCGAAGAGGTTTCGAAACCAGCGGTGAAGAAAATGGCCGCCTGTGCCACCAGATCGTCGCCACTGAAACCTGAAATGTGAATTATCGAAATATTAATTTCCAAGTGACTGGCAGAAGCACGACGAGAATCAAATTTTAACAAATTCTCGATAAAAACTTTAATTTTCGAGGAACTCGCAACGTTGATCCTTAGAATTTTATTTAACTTTGTACACATTGAATTTACACTAATTTAATTTTTAATAATCGAACGAAGGATGTATATTATTTATATATTTCATTCAAACAAGATGAGCAGAAAGGTGACATGAAATACCAAAATTTCCTTATTAAATTATTAAAACGTTCGTTCGTCTACTCACAGAATCCTCCCAGATCGCCTTCGTGCTCGTGCTTCTGCTTCAACTCGATGAGAAGATCGATGAGATCGTTCCTCTTTTCTTTCGTCTCCATTCGTTTATTGATCACTTCCCAGAAGACGCTACGCAGAAATCTACTGGACTCGTCCCCGAAGAACTTCGCGCCTGTGTATTTGGTCAGGTGAGGCATGAAAAATATTGTAAGAAACTCGAGGTTCCGGGGAAAATTGACGGAAATGATTCGTTTCCCGGCTTCCCGGAACGGAGATTTCGGATCTTGCAGTGCATTCGCCTTCAGACCGAACGCAGTGCTGCCAATCATGTCGGTGGTAAATCTGGCGCAGATTTCCTTTATTTCAATCTCTTTTACAGTTTCTAAAATAAGTATTATTCAATTAAACGAGTCAGACTTATGAGTAGATTGTGGATCTTTGTGCAAATTAATATTTTTATTAATAGAATTAATAGAATTCGTATTTTATCTAATTACATTTAGGGGTTGAGACACAAAGCTCCCATTTCATTAATTTGATTAATAAAAATACTTAAAGCAAGATATAAATTATTATATTCAAGGTTTCAACCCTCTACAAAGCTTCCATTTCATTGATTCGATTAATCATATTTTTGCATATTAACTGCGTTCTATAGTTTTCTCAGAATTAAAATTTCCCCATGAATGCATAAATATCCGTTGTTTGCAAACTTACTCAAATTCAAAGACTCCAGGTATTCGGAGAGATCATCAGCGACCAGAAGCATCAAATCGAACATCTTCTTCAGTTTTCCGGTAGTAAAGATTGGCGTCAGCTTCGAACGAAGGATCTTCCATCCAGGATTCTTCATCTGGAACACGTTCGCGTATCCAAGACGATCCGTCACGTTGGATGAAACGTGTCTGTCGGAAAACACTTCGAAATCCTTCACGAGGATATGCTTAACGAGCGTGGGATCCCGCGCGAGGAAGAACGGTTTGTCGAAAATGTAAAATCCCATGTAGGGCAGTCCTTTGGATATTTCGTAGAGATCCTTCACGAACTCGAAGCCCGCCTTTTTCAGCATGATGCATTCCGTGAAGTTTCCTAGAAACGGTGTTGGTGGGACTTCCATGATGCCCAGTTTCGCCCAGTATTTGAAGTTGCGTGTCATATACAAATATGCAAGCATTATTAGGGACACGAAGATCAGGATGCCGTCCAGGCTCCAGTGGGGAGTTATCAAGGCCATGTTGAATCAAACTGCAAAATAAACACGTTCGTTGTACATTCTGAATGAATAGAAACGATGGACCACCGAATGATTGAAAATTAGAAGTTCAAAGAGAAAGGATGAAGAAGTACGATTTTATCTGAATTAATTTGAATCGATTTTCAAGAGAAATCAACAGTGGAACGAAGAAGAGAAGATAAAGATTTAAAATCGAATAGTATAGGGCAATATCCAGGCCCCAGTAGGGTGTTAGGACGCTCATTTTGAATTAACCTAAACAACAATGTAGTTTAAAATAAAAAAATTATTAGTTGATATTTGGACAGGGGAAAGTACGATTCCAGATGATCGAACGAAAGATATGATCATTAAATTTGATTATGATGAAACGATGTTGGTGTTCCATATTAAAATGAAACGATTTTATTAGGTTTAATTAAGAAGATACGAAGATATATAAGTTCAAGCGATAATTTTGGAGAAAGCGTGTTAATAGGATAGATAATACGGTTATTCGCGAAATTAGAAATGATTATGAATTTTCGAGTCGAAAGAGTTTAAATTTTCTGAGCCATAACGAGAGGGTAGCAATGCTTCCTGGAGTATGGTTTATGGCATGGCAGGTATTTACATTGGAATAACTTTTAGAAAGGTTTTGCTTATTTTGCCACATATGGCGAATCCACGGTGATACAGAGCCGGCCATAAACCCGGAAATGCTCGAGGACCGCGGTACACACGGAACAGCTGAGAATTCCGCATTGCTGACAAACTTCCGCCCACCGTGCACGAGATCGTTAACGGTTTATACCCCCATCTTGGAAATTAAACGCACTATGAATAGTGAATAATAAAAATCTACCAAACATTGACTGTAGAGTCACTAGTTCATTTAATTAAAACAGTGATGTTTTTACCTCTCGAAAAATAGTATCTCATAAACTATGAATTGTTAATGTATGGCACAAAAGTGTTTTGGTTTCCTTTCTACTTACGAAATTTTATTATTCCAGGTTTTTCTTGCGAGTAACAAAACTGTTGCACTTTCACACACGAGATTCCACCACAAACAGTGATACTTTTGTTTTTGCGCCACCAAACACAGGATCGTTCAAGCCCTGTCACAATAAGAAACGTCACTCGAATTTAGACCACAAATTGTACGAAATTCTCGTTTCTTCGAGGAGTGTCTACTCCTTAATACTTTGCATGTTTCAAAATGAGGAGTGACTGGCCTAAAACTATTCTACGTGTCTATATACGGATTCTGTAGACTTTACTCATGCGCCCCCCTTAACGTGTCCATGTAATCATTTCACGCCAGTGAAGTATGATAAGGAAACACTTCGTCAGAAATATCGTGCTAATTCAGATTCATTTTAACGTACTTATATTTTTAACTTCGTTAAAATTTACGAGTCCAATACAGATTTATTTACTTCAACGTCTTACTTTTAGAATTAATCTTTGATCTCATTAGAGAACAGTCACTTTAACGCGACTAACGTGACTAATGGCCTATTGTGGTGGCTGCAAAAATATTTTGCACTTATTTGACATTTTCCTAAATTTGTTAGGTTCACAGTTTTCTTGGCAAAAACAGCTTAGCTTATCAGGAAGTACGAGAAAAGCCTTTGGAAGGCCAAACGGACGAACGTCTCAGAGATTTTATTGAACAGATTCGAGAATTTCCAAATTTTCTACGATGAAAGAAAAATTCACATTCTTTTGATACATCGTAGAAGCACTTTACTAGATTAAATACGTAACTGTTAACAGTCAATAGAAATAATAAACTCAGAAAAAGAAAATCGATATCAAGGTACCAAAACAATACACTTTATAAGTTTGGAAAATTTAATTATGTGCAGATAGGTGTGAGAAACGTCATCGAGGCAGACCCAAACGCGCGAAACTTGAATTATAAATTACTTAACTACGTAGCGTGACACGCCAGAAAATGAAAAATATATAGAAAAGGTCAATTTCATACGTGATTAAAGATTCACGTTCTCGATACGTTTCGTAATTAACGACCACGAACTTCATCGTAATTATATAACTCGTGACTCGTTACTAAGTAGCAACATGAAAACGTGCACATCATGCTGTCGTGCAGCATCCATAATGAACTATTCGCAACTTGCGCGTACATACTGCATCAAACATTTCCGAAAGTCTTGTGCACACTGAAACCATTACTATCCAATGATGAAACTTTTCCACGTAATCGTCATAAATTGTTTCGCGACGGAAAGGCACAATTGTTTAAGCGTGTGTAACAAATCACAAAATTCGTTTCGTTGCCCCCAAAAAATTCACAAAAGTTTTATTTAAAAAATAGTTTCCATATTAAATCACAGAATCTCCCAGTGTTGATTAATATAATCGAGTAAATGCAAACGGTACCATTAAAACAAACAAAATGTGTTCGAACGTTTCGTGAAATACCACTCAAAGAAGGGAACCGAAACTTTCGACTTTGTTGGCTCGGAATCCAAAATGTTTCGATGTTCGAATGGTTATCAAACGGACAATCTTGGCTAGGCTTATACTTCAGAGATCTTCTGGATGTTCAAGTACATTCCTCCCAAGGCTGTGGTGGTGAGTCCTCTGGGATCCATTGGCATTGGAATTTTTGTTTTCTCGCAGGGTGTCACCTCGAATCTCCTGATAACTTGGAAAATCCCGAGTTTCGATTGCATTAGTCCAAGTCGAAGACCTGAAACATAGTTTGATGTTAAAAGAATAAACTATCGCGGTCTGACGCGTATGAAATGTTTGGGGCACACGTTGTGCCTTTTTAGAAATTTAGGAACGCGTGGTAACAATGTTAAATTCTATAATTAACGATAAGAGTTTCCACCGATTCTCTAATCATTTGTTTTAAATATTTTAAATATATTTTGTCACCTTCAGTTATTTAAATGAAAATTGCATATCATTCGATTCGTTCTTTGCTAGCAGATGTTTGAAGAAAACGAATAACATCGTGACTGCCCACATTTCTTTTACAATGTTCTTTCACACTTAAGATAAACGCGATTCGCTGATACAGAATGACCAAACATTTACAAATTGTTCGGTTTGTCGTCTCTTGTTCGTGTTTTATTTCCGATTACGTTCACGTGATTAAGAAAAGCTGATAATCTCGCAACTACTGGCTCCTCTTATTTATTTAGTACCAAATACGTTCTTTATCGGTTGAAATTGGTTCAAACCACTTTAAGCCGTGACATCAGCACAATCGAATGCTACTTATTTTTATTTTTATGTATTTTATACTATAATATGTTAATATCGTGTCACTTGTAAAGTCGAGTTAAAATGTGTCATTTAAATAGTATTTCTTCCATTTCATTATTATTTTTTAAATATAAGGAAGTCGTGGTAATTGAAAAACGTGACGATGGAACGAAATGGAAGATTTCACGACTAACACGTAATTTTTGAAGTTTACTAACCGATGCAACCGCGGGGTCCGTCACCAAATGGCAAATAACTGAAGTTGGGTCTATTCTTCTTGTTCTCGTCGGTGAATCTCAGCGGATCGTATTTGTCTGGATCGGGGTAGAATTCCGGATCGTAATGCAGGCCTAGCATAGGTATGAAGATCGGTGTACCTTTCTCGATCACCAGATCGGAATTAGGCACTTTGTAGTTCTGGTTGCAAATGCGGTCCAAAAACGCTAGGGGTGGATATTTACGAAGAGTCTCGGACACCACCATGTCTAGATACGGCAGGGTCGTGATCTGCAAGAATGAGTCATCGATTAGGCCAGCAGAGAAATAGTTAAAATCATGACAGGAATCATCTGCAAAATACAATTGAGGGGTTTCAGTTCATTCAGGTTGCTTAAAAGTTATTTAGGTAACAATTTTTTAAACTTGTAATTTTTATATTCTCTGCCACATTATTAATAAGAAAATGCAGAAATGTTCATTATCGTGTGCAAGATGAAAGGAGCTTTGAGTAGTTAAATCGTCACTAGTTTAAAATTTTAATCAAGAGCCATTCGTTTAGAAAAATGTAAGCACTATCAATTTTTATAGACGGTGGTAAATCATAAAGTGATTGCATTAAATAGCTGTGTTTTGTACCATTTCATACGAAATCTTGCCATCAGTTTTTGCCAGCGCCTCTTGAATCTCTTTTCTCAGAGTCGTTTGAACGTCTCTCTGCACAGCAAGCTCATAAAGCGTAAAAGATATGGTAGTGGATGAAGTCTCAAACCCGGCTGAGAAGAAAATAGCTGCCTGTGCCACCAAATCGTCGCCACTGAAATCTGAATCGCGAATTATCAAAACATTAATTTCGAGAAATTAATAGAATCATAAAGATTGAAATTATTAGTAGCATTGGCTGCGTTTCTAACCATGTTTCTAACAGTCTCAAAACAGTTTAAAAATGTTGTAGCGCATTAGCGTTGCTACTGTGCAAAGCTGGAAAGATGACAAGTGGAATATGATTGGTCGTAGTGGATTAGTCACGCCTCTAGAGTGGGAAGAGGGTGGAGCTAATCGTCTTTCCAGCTCTGCACATACATCGTAAAAGTAACACAAAAAATTAAGTTTAACCTTACTGCAAAATTAATTCTGAATTATGTTTATAAAAGAAATGCGTATAGACTCACTCAATCCACCGAGATCGCCTTCTTTCTCGTGCCTGTTTTTCATATCGATCAGAAGATCGATGAGATCGTCCCTCTTCACTCCCGACTGAATTCGTTGGTTCACCACGTCCCAGAAAACGGATCGTAGAAAATCACTGAACTCTTTCCCGAAGAATTTCGTTTTGACGTATTTTGACCAGTGTGGCATAAAGTATATGATGAGAAATTCCATTCCGCGATAGAAAGTCAGTGCATGGATTTGCCTGCCTGCAGCTCGAAACGGTGCTTTCGGATCTTGAAGGGAATTCACCCTCACGCCATAAGCAGTGCTGCCAATTACGTCCGTGGTGAAACTCGCGCAGAGTTCCTTTATATCAATCGCCTTCGGAGTTTCTGGAATAAGTGTTATAATTTTTAATCATACAGTTATTGAATTAAATACTCTGATAGAGAATAGGCTTTCAACACTATGGTATAACTTTGCCATTCTAGTAACTATTCAATTTTTATTTTTTATTTTTTATATGCTTGGGAAAAATTGATTCAATCTCATAAAGAGTGCATTGAATAAAATCTTCCTATATTTCATTTCTTATTTTATGAATAATCAGATATTTAAAATAGTGCTGAATTTTAGTTAACAACTCAATAAATACTCAATACCGAATCCATATCATTGACTAGTCATTTTAAATCTTTAACGATAGTGAAAATAGAATTTTAAAATGCAGAATAATTTGGTGCTCATATTTTCCAACTCAAGCAATTCTTCTACATTCCCAGAATTTTGATAGCTGGTTTACACGATAACTGAAGGCCAACTTGAACCAATGATATTAACCTTAAATTACATTGAGTCGTTTCAAAAGAGTAAACATCGAAAAACTGATAAGATTAACGCGATCGACCTCTCATATTCAGCAATGGAAAATTTGAATTCAATGCTGCGTTCAATACTCTTATAACTCGAAAAAAACGATTAGAACCGACATTCGTACAACAGTATTATATTTTTGCTTCTAATTATGACTATAAGCAAAAAATAAAAAAAAAACTCAATCATCTCACTCATTCTAATACATAGAATGTTTCATCAGTTTCATAAAATGTTAAGTTCTTTACATAAGTTACATCAACTCCATATGGTTTATATCAACGAATACTCATCGTACTCAACAAACGCCATGTATCACAAATAAAAAAGACGACTATTTTTATCTCGATGAAAGTTTTGAATAACGAGTAAAAAGATAAACGACCCATAGAATGAAATATTTCACAGTACCCTAATTTTTCTGCTTTCAGATTAAACTATCCCGTCAAGAAACTCACCTTTCTCGAGGACACCTTTTATATATAGGTTCAATTACTCGAAAATGGGAGGAATTTATATTTCGATTTTCTTTTCCCGCCAGTCAAGCTCAGTTTTTTGTAAAAGCGAAAACTTACTCAAATTTAAAGATTCGAGATGGTTGTTGAGGTCGTCGGCGACGAAAGCCATCTGCTCGAACATCCTCTTCAATTTGCCAGTGGTGAAGATGGGGGTCAGCCTCGCTCGGATGGTCTTCCAAATAGGATTTTTTAGTTGGAAAACGTTCGCGTATCCAATACTGTCGCTCACGTCTGACGTCGCGTATCTGTCGTAAAATACTTCGAAATCCTTTACGAGGACTTGCTTTACAAACTCGGGATCCCGTATCAAAAGGGCTGGTTTGTCGAAAATGTAGAATCCCATGCATGGTAATCCCTTGGCCAGACTGTACATATCCTTTAAGAATTCTGCGGCTGCTTTCCTTTGCGTGAAGCATTGCGAGAAGTTTCCAAAGAATGGTGTGGGTGGAACCTCCATAACGCCTCGTTTTGACCAGTATTTGAATTTACGTGTCATGTACATGTAGGCTGCCACCAACAGGGACGTGAAAATTATGAGGCCATCCAGGCCCCAATAGGGAGTTATCAGACCCATTTTGTAATTAACCTGAACAATACCATAGAGCGTTGTATATTCTGTGACAATAGTTGGTTATCTTTAATCAGAGATTAGAAAGCAGGACTCGAAGAAATCTGAAAGGTTACGATAAGTTCGAACAATTCCAGTCGATCGAGCAAAGTATGTAATAATTACAATCACAAAATCATTACATTATTCAGCTGAGTGCCATAGATAAGGAAGAAAGATACAGCTGAGTAGCGATAAGCTAAATTTGGAAAAGCACAGATTCGCGAAATTAGAAAATGTTAAGAATGTTTCGACTCAAAAAGTTTATCTTATCTAAACAAAAACAAAGATAGCGTAATTTATTCTGAGTGGAAAGCTAGAAACGCTATTCTATTGAATTCTTCTTGTGCGCTTTTGTGCTAACATGGTCTCATAGATAAAAATTAAAGACAGAAGGTCATGTCAACATGAGTATGCAAGAATGCAAGAAGCATAATAGAAGTCTGTATTCATCTAAGCTATACTTAAGTGCATGTAGTGAATATTCAACATCGGTTTTTTTCATAAACGAAGGAAATGAAGAAATTTTATTCCTTAATTTTGATTTGCTTTTTCATGTCGAATCACCCCCCTCTGGGACACTGTGTAATACTGTGAATATACAGGATGTTTAGACAAAAATCAAGAATATCAATTTGTAGATTGAGGCTTCGTTAAAAAATTATTAAAAAATTAAATTAAAAAATTTCAAATCATTCACAGAAAAAATTATTTTCGGTTGCGGGGGTCAATTACAATCATTTTTGGTGAATAGACATACCCCCGAAATCCTACACACTTTCGAGAAAAAAATTCGAGTAAATGTGAAATTTTTCGGCTAAATTAAAAAATTTAAAATCGTTCTAACAAAATTATTTTTGGTTGCAGGGGTCAATTGCAATCATTTTTGGTCAATATACATACCCTCGAAATCCTACTCAGTTTCGAGAAAAAAATTCCTCACCGAAAATATAATTTCTGGCCAGAAATGTTTGCCCGAAATTACATGAAAATCTTTAAAATATCATAACTTTTGAACGGATTGGAGGATTTCAATGTTTAAAAAGGCAAGCAACGCGTATTTTAGTGAAGAATATGTAGAAATTCCAAAAATATTCGAAAAGTTTATCCTTGACTCCGCAAAATGAGAATAAACCCATAAAAATGATCCAATTTTCAAACAGCCATAACTCTTACAATAGCGAATATATTTTAATGAAACTTTTTTCTGAAGTAGAACTCATAGGTACTTACAGAAAAGTGTTAGACAATTTGTCTATAGGGCATTAAACAAAATTATTAAAAATCAACAGGGAGTAGCTGCCTAAATTTTTCGGTGAAAAAAAAAATTTCAAATCGTTCTGCAAAAATTATTTTCTATTGCAGTTGTCAATTACAATGATTTTTGGTGAATAGGCATACTTCCGAAATCTTTCGCATTTTCGAGAAAAAAATTCAGGATGGTGGACAAATTTTTCGACAAAATTAAAAAATTTCAAATCGTTCTGAGAAAATTATTTTCGATCGAGGGACCAATTACAATCATTTTTGGTGAATAGACATACCCCCGAAATCCTACGTACTTTCGAGAAAAAAAATTCTTTACCGAAAATATACTGTATGGCTGGAAATGTTTCTATAACTTTTGAAAGAAGCCTCAATTAACAAATTAGTATCCTTGATTTTCGTCTTATTTTGGCCTCTAAAATCTCCCATTATAATTTTTCCCTGGGGTGGTCGAACACTCTGTATGGTAGTAGTAATTTTTAGCATTAATACATGACTAGTAAAAAATGTAGATAGACATTATATGTTCTTCCATAGCTTTCTAGTATATTGCATGAAAAAATAATTGTGGACAAAGTAATTGTACTTATAAACATTTCGTTTGTGTTTTACAATTTATTTAAACTTATTTCAATGATTTCTTGTAATTTTGCAGTATTATTTAAGATGTCCTTAATCTTATAACTTTATAATACAATTACAAAAAAAGGTTCCAATGATAAATCTGTAGACAACATTTCGTCCGTTTTTATTTTGTATAAAAGACATTCATTGCGTTGAAAAATGTCCTTTTTTATGACGATACAATATTGGTAATTTAAAGACACGTATAGTGTGATTTTTAGATTACAAGAATTAGATAATCGAAATTCCAAACATTTTTCGAAATTCGAGATTCGTTGACGTAATTGAATCTCGATAATTTTACTAATTTCACCTACTTACCAGGGCAGTCCAATTTAGGCGACAGTCCAAAACGGAGCAACCTTAGCCTAATTTAAAAAACGTTTATTCATATCGAGTATACAGCCTCCTGCGTAGCTTTGCAAACTCTGAGGCATAAAATGATTTTTACTCTAGCTGCAAGTTTATATATCCACGATAAAATTTCAACGCATCAATAAAATATCCAGTGAACCTAATTTAACAATACCGTGAACGGACCTCGTCGTTAATCGAGTTAATTTTAAAACGCAACACAAATTTCACCCCTAACAATCCTGTGTCGTGTAACAAATTTGAACAATTTTAGGGTATCGCATAATAACATTTTATGCATTCTGTAAGTTAATAATACGCAAACTCCACCAGTATATATTTCTATTATTTGAAAATTAATTCGAACGTTTTTCGAAACGATACGTACTCACAGACTTCTTCGAATTTAGCAAAACTGTAAATCGATACTTACGAGTCTCTGTCGAAGGTGTTCAAGAACTGGACTGTGTCTTAAACTGAATTTAACGTGTTTCAAAGCGGTTGATGTAAGCGCCGGATCTGAGGCATCAGATTCTCCCACCTCGTCAGCCTAGAAAGAATTCCCACGGTCAGATCTTGACGGTTTTGGAAAATTTGGTTGTTGACTCCGTTTTAATTTCAATTGGAATTCGGGGTAACCGCCAACCAGATCCATCATCAACATTTGATACAGCGGTCAACAAAAATTTTCCATTATTGCTACATCTTGTCTTCTCTTGTGCCAACGACGAACCGGGCGCGTGCGGGACCTTCGGTACACGGTTTTGCAGATAACGGATCGGTTGGTTCAAAGGCTAGCAGGAGATAGAGTACCGTAGAAGAAATAGCTAGTCGATAATGGGGGATTGGTGATCGACGTCGCAGACACTTTCGTCTCGATCGTCCTGGCGGATAATAGATCAGCAAAGACCGCCTGAAAGTTTCGAGATAAATATATAAAAGATCCAACCACTATCGCTTAAACAATCAATCCTGGCAATATCTAATTATTTATTTTATTTACGTAACATCATATATTGCCATAATCACGTTTTGACTAGTAAACAAATTTTTTTTTCGAGGAAAATATATTATTATAGTCTCTATAGATTTTGTACAAACTCAGTCCACGGATAGTAATTTCCTCTAGTAGTTATTTGCAAAAATTCTGAACATGGTTACAAGTAAATCTCAGAAAGGATTAATAATTCTACAAAAAAAATTTCTCTTTTTAATAATGAAATGATTAAATAGAATCTTATTCGTTGCATGCTTATAATATACACAATAAAAATTGTAATCAATGTGTTTGTGAAAATTTTGTTCCTTGCAAATAATTATCCTTGATTAAAAGAGTATTGAGTAAAATCATTGTGACGTATTCATCTCTGTTATTTATGGAAGACTGATATCATGTTCTCGTAACCTCCGCCCTAATCGCGGACATTTTCGAAACGCACCGGGATTCGGTACGCAGTCTTGCGTATGTAATCAGGTTACGAGTGTACGAGCACTTTCGAAGTGACATAACGGGTGCGCCTTTAATAATTAAATAGATAAATTTCCATATACACCCATAGAATTTTGATATTATCTATGGAACAGGTTCAAACGATATTAATTTTTATACGAATTTCACGTATTCGTTTGAAAGTATATCGAAGATAACTTAAACGATAAATTGATCAGAATGAAATCTCTATATTTAAAATAAAATTCGTCAAATAATTTACAAAAACACATAGAGTTTCTTCGTTAGATTCTCGAGATATCGTAAAAAATTGTTACAATTATAATCGTTTTTAATTGTTTCCTATTCGGTCTACAATTCCCTTTACGCCATTCATGCTTCACGCCGCTTGCTTTTAAGCCTAAACGCAACTTATATCACCAGACCACGCACCTTGTAAGATCTTTCTCGTTCCACCCTTTCCTCCCACTCGTTCTTTCTATCGTCAACTCCCCCATGTCAACACGCTTCCCTTTGACATTTCCCTTTCTATCTTCCCTTTCACCTTCCCATTACCCCTGTCATCCACTCTGTTTCACTTCTGCCAATACCCTGCCTGTGTTACACCCCATTGTTTCTCCCTCTTCGTCCCATTTCCATCAAACTCCTTCAATCCATACTCCTGCATAGTTTATTTATACTCCTTATTTTCCACTGTCTTCTCCTCATCTCGTACGATGGACCTTCATCCACCCTCTCCTTTCTTATCTTCAGCTTCTTTAGCTTTCATGTTCTTTTCATCTTCTGTTCACCACCGAAATAGGTACTGCATGTTACATAATACATGGAAACGCATCTCTTTCTAATTACACATAGATTCCATTTGCATCGAAGATTCGTAGAAGCACCAGCGACGTTAGAAACGCAATCGTTTTATTTGTGTCAGAAATAAATAATAACAATCGTCGACGACAGATTAAAAAGTTAAAAAAATTAATGTACGTGTAATGTGCGTCCTAAGGTCGAATATAAATTTTTCGCGCATTCTTGATTGTGACGTAAATGTTCCTTGTTGATTATACGTTACGTAATCTTACGATAAATGATGTTGACACTAATTAGTCACTACATTAAAATGCAAATTATTTTTAATTTATGACCGTCGAATATACTTCCTTCGCCTTCGAACTTAGAAAATATAGTACAGGAAAGATAATACTTCGGAAAGTATTTAATATTGTAAATGCATGAAAATTAAAAATTAAAGTTAATGTCGGTTGATACATGCAGGTATAATAATCAACAGGTGATAGAAACAGATAATTAAAATTTATTAAACCTAGACAACAACAAGTAATATCAAAGTATCAGTACGATAGATTTTACGAAGTAGAAACGAATTACGCGAAAACACTTGAAACTGGTTTGCTGTTTTAAATTGCAAAAAACGTTATTAAGTGTAATTTAAACTTACAACATCTCCATTGTGTGTTAATTAGTTATGAATCGATCAAAGTCATTGTCAGTTGGAGGTGACTTGATGAGCAAGTCTCTAAATAATAGCAAATAAAATAGTCTAGCATTAAAAGTGCATTGACATAATATTTTGTTATGTTGGATGGGTTCAAGGGAGTGTTTGAAAACCATGTAAATCACAGTTCGTAAGTTTTTAATTAATTGTCAAATAGATCGTGTCGACGTTCGAACGATCATTAACCAGCTTCAGAAGAGATTTTTCGGACGTTTAGGTATATCCCTCCGAGGGCTGTCGTCGTGAGTTCCTTGGGATCGAGCACCATCGGGATTTTTGTTTTCTCGCATGGTGTCACTTCGTACTTCCTTAAAAATTGGACGAGCCCAAGTTTCGATTGCATTAATCCTAATCGAAGACCTAAAATACAATATAAAATGGAAATTAAAAAATCTATATGAAAAATACAAAACTGAGACATGTAAAACATAAAAATTCATCAGCAATATTATTGGATAAATTCACTAGCATCATTCTCACAACTGTATTCTGTAACACTTATATTCGTAACGTTATTTAATTGCGAAACTCAATGAATTGCAAGTCTCAATAGTATTTTGCAACTTCAAAAGTCAAGTGTTAAAGAACTTGTAGTCTATACTATACAACGACAGTATTTATTTGCTTTTATTACCCTATGATATCAGGAGCTACTTTTACTCATCAATATCGTTTCATCGTTTGTTGCTTCGTCATCTTCTTTCTTCCATAAGAGCAATTTCATTCTAACATGCAAATATTTTTTTTCGATGTTTCGAAGACCGTGGAGTCTTTAAAACTCACAATACACGAGTCACGCTTATTTTATAATACAATACAATACAAAATTAGTTAGATAAAGGGAATAGACAGTCACCCAACAAATATTTTGAATAATGTAAGTGCAACATAATTTACTTGAAAAAATTAAGAAAATTATCGAATAAGTGTATTATATTTATTATGAATTCTACATAGAACTCGATGTGACTCGAAACATCGTGAAAAATAAATACCTAAGTACTCTGCTTAGGTAAATATTTTACATATTAAATAAACGGCCCAGGAAGAAAGTTGAGGCTAAAATAAAATTTTAAAAGATTATGGACGTAAATTTTGTGAGTGTACTAACCGATGCAGATGTGTGGACCCTCGCCAAATGGGATGTAAGTGTAATTCGGTCTCTTCTGTTTGTTCTCGTCCGTGAATCGATCAGGATCGAATTTTTCCGGCTCGGGAAAGTATTCTGGATCGTAGTGCATCCCGATTATAGGTATGTACACGGGAGTACCTTTCTCTATTACCAGGTCTGAATTAGGCACCTTGTAGTCGACACTGGCGATGCGATCCAGAAATCCTAAGGGCGGATACTTGCGTAGAGTCTCACAGATGACTCTGTCCAAATACGGGAGTGAAGTGATCTGTGAAAATTATTGAAGATTTACAGCAAAAAGGAATGTTTCATGTTTTTAAAAATCCCTGAAATTGTCCACGATAATCGAAACTTTGTCGTTGCGACACAGTTTCTCATAGCACTTATTTTTACAGTCTCCTTAAAATTCAATAGTTCTATCTTTTTTAACAGCCAATTTGAGAAATAATTTCTTTAGTTCTTCAGTAATTAATTATATCAGAAATGTTTCAGGGAAAAGTTAAATGGTCATCAAGATAACTTCTGTAAAATTGTTAATCCCGACATTTTAATTTTAGTTTCTGTATTATTAAATGTACACGATACACATTATCTTTGTCTACCTAACGAAGCTAGTGATTACGGACAAATAATTGGGCGAGGCATAACTGGTTTCGATAAACTGTGCAATTGTTTGGAATTTCTAATCAGATTCTGCGCGTAATACATAGATTAGTGTCGATAATTGGCAAGATTACCATTTCATACGTGACCTTGCCGTCGGATTCGTTTAGCGCGTCCTGAATCTCTTTTCTCAGAGTTCTCTGCGCGTCCATGTGCAACGCAAGCTCGTAAAGCGCGAAAGACATGGTGGCCGACGAAGTTTCGAAGCCACCGGAGAAAAACACGGCCGCTTGCGCCACTAAATCATCACCACTGAACCCTGAAAAGCGAATTATCGAACTATTAACTTTCAATTAAATCAACGATAAAAGCGCAAAAATGGAAATCAAGCTTCTCCATTTGGGAAACTATTTGAAAGACGTAGAAATATTGATAGATATTATCAGAAACTGTCAGTCTTCATAAATAAAAATTTAACTTATGTTAAATGAGTGATAAAATAAGAGAAATGCAAATGATTCATATAAAAAGAAACTATAATTTTGATTGCTGTAAGTGATTCTCAAAATACTATTGTTTCGTATAGAGAGAAATATTTTATTATTTCTTCTAAAGGCTTCCTTTTGTAACTTTCACGCTGTATTGAAGAGAGAAGATGAAAGAGTTTGAAGGGGAATGTGACTTAAAAAGTTTGCAAGGAGAATTCCCCATGCGTACCTTTCACGTTGCAAGAAGCTTCCGTATAGTGATAACGCTTAATGCTTTTCGAGATATTTAATATTAAAGTTTATTTATGAAAAATTCGTTTATCGCCTTACTAAATCCACCCAGATCGCCTTCGTGTTCGTGCTTGTCTTGCAACTCGATCAGAAGATCGATGAGATCGCCCCTTTTCTGTCCCGACGCTTTCCGTTCGTTGATCACTTCCCAGAAAATGTTTCGTAGAAATTTGCTGCCGTGTGTCCCAAAGAATTTGGCGCCGGTGTATTTGGTCAAGTGAGGCAGGAAAAATATAGTGTAAAACTCAAAGCTTCGAAGGATACCGTAGCCGAACAGTGTCCTGCCAACTTCGCGGAACGCTGTTTTCGGATTGTTCAGTGAATTCACTCTCAGACCGAAAGCAGTACTAGTAATCATGTCCGTAGTGAAATTCGATGACAGATCTTTCAGTTCTATCGTTTTCTGAGTCTCTGGAACACAAATATCGAGTTCGTTGTTGGAAAATTGTAGAATCGTTAGTATTTCTTTGCGTTTGTTTTTTAAACCAATGATTTAATTGAGATTAGAGACTATAGTTTTCCTACTGAAGGAATGTGGAGCACCTGATGTACCTCTTCTAGTTGATCTTGTATGTTTACATTAGTGAAAATTAATGAAATGTCAATATTTCCAAACGTGAAGAATGATATTGACTACGTGGTCTTGATTTCCCAGATATTTTCCAGTTCTTAATCATACACGTAAAAGAGAATGAATTCCTAAAACGATTGAATGAAAGTGATTTGGTTGAGAGAACTATGCAAAGAACTGAAACAAATACAAGGGGAATTGATCAAACTTACTCAAATTCAAAGACTCGAGGTGCGCGTCGAGATCGTCGCCGACCAAAAGCATCAATTCGTACATTCTTTTTAGTTTGTTGGTGGTGAAGATCGGTGATAGCTTCGTTCGAAGGACCTTCCAGCCAGGATTCTTGATTTGGAACAGGTTCGCGTATCCAAGACGATCGGTCACGTCTGGCGACGCGTATCTGTCATTGAAGACGTCAAAGTCCTTCACCAGAATGTGCTTGACAAGCTCGGGATCTCTTACTAGGAGGAACGGTTTGTCCAATATGTAAAATCCAATGTAGGGTAATCCTTTGGATACATCGTACAGATGCTTCATCCAATCGGGGGGCGATATTTTGTGAAACAAGCAGTCACCGAAGTTCCCAAAAAACGGCGTCGGAGAGACCTCCAGGATGCCTCGTTTTGTCCAGTATCTGAATTTGCGTGTCATGTACATGTAGGCGGCCACCATTAGGGACGCGAAGATTAGGATGCCGTCCAGACCCCAGTAGGCAGTTATCAGGGCCATTCTGAATTAATCTGAATCGAGAAAATCCGTTGATCGTTTTAGGATAGCGTGAATTGTCTTAAGGGATGCTAAGTATCATCGATATATGGAACATTTATGTAAAAAAGATATATTTAGACTTTCCACTTTCCACGTTTTCTATGTATCGTGTAACGTGTAAAAATATTTGTCTACTGTATATTTAATTTCGTTTATTTTATGTATTTTATAGAATGGATGTTAGTTTTGGTAATTCCAATTTTTTTATTGTATCTTACTTGAAGATTGCACTGTATTAATGTAGTGTAATGTTTTCTGTACTCTTTAAATTTGTAAATTGTCCCCTGACATAACTAAACAATCTGAGCTCTGAAAACTTTAGAAGTGAAACCAATGGGTGGAACGTTATTATAAATATGGTTATCGTCATATTTATCTAATAATACGTGTTCGTGTTATCGTATAGAGATTATTAAAAGTACCATCATTGAGGCAATCATGGTAATTTATAAAATGAAATATTGTGTTATACGATTAAAATTAGTTAAAATTATTATATAAGAATAAATATTATTGTTGTCTCATATAGAATGCACTGATTTATTGGGGATTGGGAAAAATTACAACACCGGTAGATTAAGCAGAGAATACAATCAATATGCTTCATTAAAAAGAAGCGATATTATAGTTCTGTATTTTAAGAGAGAGATAACGTTAATCTGAATTAAAAATACGATATCAGAATACGACAGATATAGAGGCATAGCTAACAAGCGATAAGCTGAATTAAAAACAAAAATATGAATATGGCAAATAGCGTTAGGAAACTAGTCGTTCGTTCTATTGTTTTACTTTCATTAGCACAAATCTATTTTCGTCACTGTTACCATACAAAACACAAACGTTGCACACAAACACGTTGAAATTAATTACAAAGCATTGGACAACGCACACACAATTTACGTTAAGTCTTATTTTGTTAAACAAACATGAAATACGAAATTCAAAATTCAACAATCTCCAAAAAATCAGACGTTGCTAAGTCACAAATCAATTGCTTCGATTTCAATGATCATAGCCCCTTGGACGACAATACAAACGAGGCAACCTTATTCTAATTTAAAAACTATTATTTACAATTTACAATATCACCCACTTGAAAAAAAAATCGAAATTAACACTTTCGCGAAGGCGTCCACGCCTGGCGATTTGCAAAGAGCAAGACGACTATTAACTTCTATGCTATTTGTTGCAGGTCTTTATATGCATCGTAGAATTCCGTCACCCTACCTCTTTCCAGCAACTGTTTTATCAGTACGTTATTGGTTAAACTGAACCGGGGAAACGTTTACCAACTACGACGTAAGATAGTTGTTACTCCGGCTGTGATGATTCCCAAATGCAACACAAATGTCTACGATTTGTGAACGATTACCGCGATTAAAATTAATACTCACAGTTCCTATTCAAGGATGTCGAATAGAAAATGCCTGAAACTGTCCTTATTAAATATAGTTTCTCGGGACCGTTGATCTCAATGCCCGTGTTGCTATAAATCTTTACGAGCTACTGATTTCTCAGTAAGTCGATCATATTATATGTCAGCCATTCGAGATTATACGGGTACGGTGGAAGGGATCTCTAATCGTGAACACAACACTGTAAAACGAATTAGACTGTATTAAACGTCTTCATAGTGAAGGATGAATCAGCGAAAACAAGATAAGCCATTTATTAATTTGACTTAATTTTGTATTTCTTCAGGCTGTGGATGTCTCATGCACATATATTTGTCAAATAGATTGCATTAAGCAAACAGAAGTTCATAGCAGTTGATAATATGCATTACTCAATTTGTGAACCACATATGGAAACATTCATTGGAATTTGCTAAATCATGAGAAGCGTGATAACAAAACGAGCACTAGACATTCCATCGAGAGAATAGCGTGCCTGACAAAGAAGTTGTGGATCGACGAGGATAGCTGTAACCTTACAACAAAGCCAGATGACGCGAGCAAAGCGTGCTACTTTCATTCGAACTTGAAGTTCGTACGTAAACAAAAGTCACGTTGACACTTGGGGCGACGATAGGGACACCAGCTTGACTCTGAGCAATAAATAACAGCTGTAAATTTGCGCAGCGCCTTCCGTTCAGTCGACAGGATCGTCCCTTGCGATAGTCATCTCTGGTAGAACCTCAATTATCGCGCGAAAGCCTCGAGCATTGCACGGTGTTGACGAGTAAAAGAATTAGGTGCTAAGCAACATGGCGGAAGACGCTACGCGGGGACCGTAAGTAATTGTAGTATTTTTCATTGAATTGTTGCAAGGAATTTTCGAAATTTCTGCAATTATCGAGGTACTACTGAAACTAAAATTGATGTTTCAAGTGCACGTGGGTTTGATCGACCGAGACCAGGATGTGAGAAAAGAAGGAAACAGGTAATGTTTAGAACGAATTTAAAACGCTTCGTACAACAGATATTGAAGTTTACATAATCATAGGAACGCATAACATCGCTATAATCTTACTCCGTTTTTTGTTTTGCAAGAATTTAATTATTAAAATTGACAAGAATTGCAGGTATAGACAACGCGTGACTTATTGCCATAGGGTGATTCAAATCTTGTTTGTGCTACTCTTCATTTTAATAATCAATATATGTACAATGTTTCACGTGACGTACGTAGGTGTGCGTTGATCATTAGCTTCGACAGAAAGACAAGATATAAACACTAGCGTTGTTCAATAACTAACCTGTTGCGACTGCTTGAATAATAACAGCAGTCAGGTAACGCTCGGTAATTCTACGAAGAAATCATTGTACATTATACATATAGAGAAGAAGGATAGATCGATGAAGGACGCATTTCCACTGTAAACAAAAGATTGATCGGATTTTATTTAGCTTGAAGGAGGAAGATCTCATATACGTGTGGAAACGTTTCTTGTTGTATTGCAGAAACTTTTATTTGTGAATAAGTTTAATTGTAAAATGCTTGACAAGTTTTTAGATAAGACTATTGTTATCGCTTGATCTGTGCTCGGGATAAATGATATCAATATTTGTTGTAAATAAATAAGTTCCAAACTTGCATACAAACGAATACACTGAAATAGCTAATGTGAATAACACAAAATTGTTGTCTTGATGCAAGATTTATACTGTAGATAAATTATTTCGATTTAGAATTTTTTATTAATGTCATATATTAGTTAACTATTTTATAAAAGTATATTATAAACCTTTTCAATTTTTTGTTTCTTGAGTAATACTATATCACAGTAAACAATATGATACAAGTGAAGCATAAATATTTGTTGCATATTGTTACTTTGTTTGTTTAAAGAAAATTAGTAATGGTAATAAAGGACGTCAATGTATAAATATAGTTTTGAACTGCACAAGTGAATTAAATTCGCAACGCTGCAATAGTTCATTATTTAAAAGCTCAGTACAAAGTCAAATATTCGATGATGTTTCACAATTAACAAGCACTAATTTCATTCGAATTACGTAACGCGTGACTCTATGCATAGCATAAAATCACGCACATAACGCTGTTATGTAACATTCACAAATTACTATTTACAACTTTTGAATGAATATTGTATGACACTTGATATCAGAACTGTTCTATATACTGCAAATAACATCCTTCACATGGAATTTGTTCAAGTAGGAAATGTAATAATGTTCAAACCATTTTCTCGTTCCAAGAAGTTTCGAAATTTTTATTTAAAAAATTCAACAGTTTTCACAATAAGCTCACAATAAATGTCAATGGTAAATAAAATAGTCACGTTAGAAAACCATGTAAATCACTTAGTTGGGAAGTTTTTATTTAATTGTCAAATAGATCGTGTTGAGCGTCACTCAAGATCTAAAATGATCAACGTTCGAACGATTATATTAACCAGCTTCGGTGGTGATCTTTCGAACGTTTAGGTATAATCCTCCTAGAGCTGTCGTGGTGATTCCCTTGGGATCGAGCACCATCGGGATTCTTGTTTTCTCGCTTGGTGTCACTTCGTACTTCCTTAAAAATTGGACGAGCCCAAGTTTCGATTGCATTAGTCCTAGTCGAAGACCTAAAATACAATATAAAATGGAAATTAAAAAATCTATATGAAAAATACAAAACTGAGAGATGTAAAACAAAAAAATTCACTAACAATATTGTTGGATAAATTCACTAGCATCATTCGCACAACTGTGTTCTGTAACACTTATGTTCGTAACTGTTGCAGCGTAATAGTAAATTCATAAAGCCAGCGGATATAGAGTCACACCTTTTATAAACAATCAAGGCTTTTGCTTATAACCAAGTGCCCCTAAGGCGGCTATTTAAATAATAAAATCACTTCAAATCTGCATGGCCCTCCAAATCCAGTCGCTCTATGACTTTACTACCTGCAATAACATCGACAACCGGTGCCAGATGTTTTATGACCAGCCTCAGGTACCGCGCAAAACATCTGGGCACCAAGCGGTGGCCCGAGCCCGTAGCCTCTCGCGGAAAAACCCGGGCCCGCAAAAATTATTAAAAACCACCGTTATATGCCGCCTCCCACCGACCGACTTCGCCGCCAAAATGATTGGTCGGCGTATTTACAATAAGAACCAGTCAGCAACTGATACCTCCTCCCATGGTCTTGGGTACGCCCATGGCGAGGTTAGCTCTTTGGGCGACCTTGGCCCAAAGAGCAGATTGAGTCAAAACATCAAACAAGCAGCACCGAGAATAACACCGAACACTACCAAGCAGACCGAAGACTTCATCTGGCGGATATCATATATTGGAGCCTCCAAGCATATCCCCCTAAATAGTCGCACAATATTAAGTTGGCGTGCGACATTGTGCTACTGCGCAAAACAGTAACGTTATTTAATTGTGAAACTCTATGAGTTGCAAGTCTCAATAGTATTTTGCAACTTACAAAAGTCAAGTGTTAAAGAACTTGCAGTCTATAATATACAACGACAGCAATGCTTTTATAACCCTATGATATCAGTAGCTGCGTTAACTCATCAATATCGTTTGATCGTTTGTTGCTTCGTCATCTTTCTTTTTCCTTAAGAGCAATTTTATTTTAACATGCAAGATTATTTTTTCGATGTTTCGAAGCACGTGGAGTCTTTAAAAGTCACAATACACGAGTCATGCTTATTTTATAATACAATATAATACAAAATTAGTTAGACAAAGGGAATAGACAGTCACCCAACAATTATTTTGAATAATGTAAGTGCAACATAATTTACTTGAAAAAATTTAGAAAATTATCGAATAAGTGTATTATATTTATTATGAATTCTACATCGAACTCGATGTGACTCGAAACATCATGGAAAATAAATACCTAAGTACTCTGCTTTGGTAAATATTTTACGTATTAAATAAACGGCCCAGGAAGAAAGTTGAGACTAAATTAAAATTTTGAGAGATTATGGACGTAAATTTGGTGAGAATACTAACCGATGCAGATGTGTGGACCCTCGCCAAATGGGAAGTAAACGAAATTCGGTCTCTTCTGTTTGTTCTCGTCCGTGAATCGATCAGGATCGTATTTTTCCGGCTCGGGAAAGTATTCTGGATCGTAGTGCATCCCGGTCATAGATATGTACACGGGAGTACCTTTCTCTAGTACCAGATCTGAATTAGGCACTTTGTAGTCGGCGTTAGCGACGCGATCTAGAAATCCCAGCGGCGGATACATGCGGAGGGTCTCGGAGACAACCATATCCAAATATGGCAGCGTCATGATCTGCGGAAAAGAGATACTCAACGTTTACAATGACAAGGAATAATGTTTCGCTGTCTATTTTCTGGTGTATACATCTTTCGTAAAGAGTAACACTTAAATTCTTCTTTATGTCAAAAATTGTTTAGGATTATAGTACCATTTCGTACGTAATCTTGCCGCCGGTTTCTTCCAACGCGTCCAAAATCTCTTTTCGTAGAGTTCTTTGAATATCCATGTTCAACGCAAGCTCGTAAAGGGTGAAAGACATGAGGCCCGATGAAGTTTCGAAACCCCCGGAGAAAAACACAGCCGCCTGTGCCACCAAATCGTCGCCGCTGAACTCTGAAACGCGAATTATCGAAATATTTACTTTCGATTAAGGCAACGACAGCAGCGTGAAAATGTAAATTGAATTTTCACACTTGCATAACTAATTGAAACGGGTTGCGCTCGAGGCGATAGTTCAGTGCTAATACAGATTGATATAATCTCCATTCCCGGTGAAAATTGTGATTATTGATTAATTTTAATGCTCGTACATTCGGGATTGGAACTTGTAATAATTTAAAATAAATAAACAGATCTCGTTCGAGCACTTCCAACGATTAGATAACAAAGTATTTTAAACAAAATTTGATAAATTTTTGCGGTGACATTAAAATAATCTATGAAATGCTAGAGAATGGTGATGAAAAATTCGTTTGTCAACTCACTGAATCCACCCAGATCGTCATCTGCTTCATGCTTCGTTTTCAGCTCGATCAGAAGATCGATGAGATCGTGCCTCTTCTGTCCCGACGCTATACGATCATTGATCACATCCCAGAAAACGGTTCGTAGAAATTTGCTGGCCTCTTTCCCGAAAAATTTAGCACCGGTGTATTTCGTTAAATGCGGCATGAAAAATATGATGAGGAATTCCATTCCACGAAAGAAATCGTAACCAAAAATTTGTCTGCCGGCTTCTCGGAACGGAGCTTTCGGATCTTGCAGTGAATTCACCCTTAAACCGAAGGCAGTGCTGCCAACCATGTCCGTGGTAAAACTGGCACAGAGTTCCTTCATTTCTATCTCCTTCGCGGTGCCTGGAACAGGTATTTATTATCAAATTAGACGCCAATCTACTTGCAATGTATCTGAAATCTATGTAGACTTTCGTGATTATAGAATAGTAGAATAAATAAAAATATTATATACGGTAGTATTTGATATTTTTAATATCCCTGTATTTTTTAAATAGCGTCCAAAGCTATGATTTTTAAAATAACATTAACGACAAATGACGATCGTTAAAAGCTTTCGGACAACTCTATATTACATTATCGAATGTGCTCTATTATTCTCGAATCAAATATTTTTACAAGATAATAGTTTTTTCTATGCAGTATTCACTGGTATATATCACTGAATCTCAGTGATCATCGTATAATCGTGTTGGTAGTATCGTTACAATATTCATAATTGTATTTTTTATTGTTCGTCCACCGTGTTATTAGAGGATATAATCACTCGAGTTGACAGTTGCATAAATCATACTACATATCAACGATGACATGCCTGACACAAATACGACGTGTCACGATTTATACGAAGCGCCACCATTTTTAATCGCGTTATATAATATTTGCATGATTATGCTTGTGTTGGCGTAAAGATTTCTTAAATACAAGTTTATTCTTCGCGCCTCGTATCGATGGTAAATGTACGCGAATTTTCATTGCTACTTGTAAAATAAAAGAAACGAAGTGCAATGAAATTTTTATAAAATTCTGAACGCTTCTTAAAATAGCGAAATTTGAGACACGCGATTCTTTTTTAAATTTATCGCGATTGTGTTTTAAATAAGACTAGATCTCCATCAAGCAACCATCAAAGAAACAAATGCATAGTAGATAGACTACTACATAAAGTACTTTTGCAGATTACTCGAAAACATGATCTTCTTTTTCAACGAACGCATTAAAAACATTAATTCCAGCAATTAAGATAGAACTTACTCAAATTCAGAGCCTCGAGATGATTGTCGAGATCATCAGCGACCAGAAGCATCAAGTCGAACATCCTCTTCAATTTGCCAGTGGTGAAGATGGGCGTTAATTTCGTTCGAAGGATCTTCCAGGCAGGATTCTTTATCTGGAACACGTTCGCGTATCCAAGACGATCGTTCACGTTAGGCGATGCGTATCTGTCGTTGAACACGTTGAAGTCCTTCACCAGGATATGCTTAACGAGCTCGGGATCTCGTACCAGGAAGAACGGTTTGTCGAAAATGTAGAATCCCATGTAGGGCAATCCTTTGGACATATTGTACAGATCCTTCACGAAATCGGAGGCCGTTTTCTTCAGCATGATGCATTCCGTGAAGTTTCCTATGAACGGTGTCGGAGGGACTTCCATGATGCCCCGTTTGGACCAGTATTTAAATTTACGAGTCATGTACATGTAGGCGGCTATCATTAGCGACGAGAAGAGTATGAGACCGTCCAGGCCCCAGTAGGGCGTTATCAGGGCCATGTTGAATCAAGCTGCGGAATAAACACGTTCGTTGAACATTCTGAATGAATAGAAACGATCGTTGGACCACTGAATGATTGAAAATTAGAAGCTCAGAGAGAAAGGATGAAGAAGTACGATTTTATCTGATTGTGAGTTAATTTGGTTGGATTCTGAAGAAGAACAGCGTTATTTTGTGAACAGTAAGACGAAGAAGAGAAGTTAAAATAAAAGAAGTCTCGTAGCTGTTTTTCTAAAATTCTGAACGCTTCTTAAAATAGTGAGATTTGAGACACAGGATTCTTTTTCAAATTTATCACGATTGTGTTTTGAAGAAGATCTCCACCAAACAGCCATCAGAGAAACGAATGTAGATGGACGCATAAAATAAAGATTTAAAATCGAATAATGTAGGGCGAAGAGGCAATTTAAAAACAACTTATTAATAACTTGCAATATCGTCCACTATCACAGTACGAAAAATTCAATCGAATTCGTAACACAGCAAAGCATTTTCCGCGAAGACCGCCACCCGTGTCGCTTCGCAAACTGCAATACGAGTGACGTTTACACCATTGGATGCAGGTCTATATATGCACCGTAGAATATAAACATTCCCCCCTTCCTTCGTCTGTTTTTGCATAGAACAAAAATTCCTGTGCTATAATTAAAACTCGGTAAGCGTTAATTTGCTTTTAAACGCCGCCGCGGGTAATTACTAGGGTGACCCCGGAAAATATTATATATTTCGAAACCTTCATTCGTTGCTTGGTTATGATAGAATTTAATTTCGAAGGGAACAAATATTACGCGTTTTCTGTAATACGTTTGTGGTAATTCGATATATTATAAATCGAACAATTTTTTTAAATTCGAATAAGAGACCATTGAATTTAAATACCGTTTAAAAACTTTCATTCGTGGCCGATAAAAAATTGATTGAATTTCGTTTAAATGGTCTTCTCTTGGATCGCCAGGTTTCTCTGGGAAGATGCAAATAATTGCTTTGGGGTATCGACGATTCTCGTTACGCGAACTTTCCATCGATCGGATTTCATTTTCGTGGAGATTAATTCCCGACAATCGCGCCATTTAGTTCCCGTGACTCGTCCTGACTGGGAAATTACCCGTGTCGTGATGCGTCTAGAGACCGAGACGTACACGCGTGCAACAGTCTCCAGGACGACACGCTCGCAATTTCTGCTCGCTGGCCTAACCGTTCATTACTCGCAGCATAGCGTGCCGTGTCGTGGAAAGAAAATTCAAGCACGCATATCTGGTCGTCCCGATAAAAACGAGCGTATGGTTAAGTTTCACCCGGTGGATCGGCGACGTGGGAAACAACCTCCGTTGCTACATAGTGAACAATGATCCGTACAGGTACGATGACAGGTGGAAACGAGCTTCCGAAAGAGCGTGTACTACGTGGGTGTCCAGGCTGTTCCAAGAAAACCATAATGATTATGGAGCGATCATTAGCAGCGATAGAATGGGAATCGTTGACGGCCCGAGGACAGCTTTTCTTTCGTGTTTACGTTCCCCCGATTAGCTACACATACAGGGTGACTTCAGCAGTAAAGTATGAGTAAAGTTAAGACTAAAATGTTATATAACGAAAAATTTATAAATACTTTGTTAAGAAGTTATAACAAAAATATGAACTGTGAAACTTGGTTGAGATTCAGAACATTAAAATAGGAAAAGGAATTTATAATAAAGTAAAATCAATCGTTTGCAAGCATGTCATATCGTTAGTTTCTTTCAGCATCCAAGATAAATGATAGAAACTAAACTCTGATAAGGAAAGGTTAAAGTTATCCACATAATTCTACGTTATTAAAAATTGCCTTTATTTTCAACCATCACAGTTTCTCTCTCAAATAACTTTTTATCGCGGGGTTATGTTTATAAAGTCGCTCTCTTCCGCTTTTGGGGGGTAAACGACCCACCGTGCGCCCTGTCAACCAAGAGTCTTTTGTAATTTATCGATGTACAACGTTCTCGCGTGCGCTGTCTCGGCGATTACGCAATTTTTCCTCGTTCGTTGGCCCAACTCCACGGCCATCACGGAAACACGCCCTTGGGGGATGAAGATCGACGGCAATTTCAATCTACCGTGAAGTTACTTTGTACGGCTGCGAGTCACGTAGGTCACGAAATTTGCTACCGTGTCGTTCACGCAAGCCACGTGCAGTCGTACCATACATCGTTCTTGTCCTTTTTTTAAAAAGCTACGAACCAGGATCGACCCATTTTAATTAAGAAAATTCTTGCAGGCCAAAAATTTGGAATCAAAAAATCACGAGAATGGGTTGCTAGTTTTGGAAACTAGATCTCAGAGAAGATCGTTTGAACAACTACTAAACATTTTAATTTTTCTACTTAGTATAGTAGATATATCCATAAATATAATTAACCTTTCTTGAAACAAGCAAGATGCATCCCTCCCCTCTATTTTCCAACCACCCAACCAGCTCATTCTTCGAATGCTCCCGCCTCCTGGGCATGATCCATTCTCCGACAAAGTAGCTCGTTAAATATACGTTTCGTTCCGTTTCTTCGCAACCCTGTCGGTCCTCGATTCTTTTTACCTGTCCCTCTTTCGTTCGTACGTTTCCTCTGCGCTTGTTTACGTAGATTTCTTTAAAGGGGAATCGGTCTCTCACCGACACGCGAGCCGCTGGTAAACGCTTCGTGATCCACAACTTTCGCGGATAATAAGCTCGAGAAGTATACATTGTAACGTAGGGGTGTACATTATACCGTGTAGGCATCCAGACCCCTAAAGTGCTGTTCGTGTACTTCGAGAGAATCGTTTAAGAGTAATTTTCTACGCGTCGGTGCACGATGATGAGGATTTTACACATTACGGACTTTCATGAACCAAGCTGACTGTCATATCGATCTAAAAAAATTAAAAAATGATTTTAGTATCCTCTACTCGTGGACGACGATCAGTTGAGAAATTATTTGCTGAATTAGTGCGATGGGAGTCACCTAGACTAGAATAGTGTATTTTCGAAAAAAAGGTTAAACCTTATATCTCGAAGAATTGAAAATAAATACATGAAGTAAATAAAATTAATATAAAAAGATATCAAACAAAAAATTAATTACTGATTTATAATCTTTATACTACTGTGACGTCACAATGAGAAGCTGTCATTGGCTCATCTAATATCGATCTGTTATTGGTTGCATATGTAACTAGATCAATTAAAATATATTAATTCTAACCATATAATGTGTAAGTATTAACTTTCCAATCTAAATTTCAATCATTTTTTCATATAAAAGTTTCTTTTATTTCTACTAAATTTTCTAAAGATATTTGTTTTAATTCTCACTAGATTACTAACCTTCTTTGACGCGGTGTCGGTAACATTGAACTTGACACAGTTATGGTAAAGAGTCTGGTACAGGCACAGACGAAGTGTGAAGTAGACGCCGAACGCGATATTTTTTCCTAACACACGGATTAAGGGCACAGACAATGCATAGAATAGTCGCATAAACCAACAGTGTTTGTGTCACGCATGCCAGGAATTCATGAGCTCGTCTCCAAGGTGAAGTCGAGCGGCCGGCGTCCGAGAATATAAACACAGCTGGACCGAGCTTTCAAAAGATAAGAAACGTATCGCATTATTGTCCTCGGCTTAGGAACGCTAACAACGGTAAGAATAAAATTACTTTTAAAGAATATTATAGAATACACAAGAAATAGGTACAGACGAGTAACAGACAGGAACAGTATTTAGTGGGAGTCCTATAACGCAAAAGAAAAACATCGTGAAAAATTAAAATATTTTTCTATATATTACACATATTATTTGTCTATTGTTGTTGCATTCACATAATTTATATGAAAAACATTTATCAAAATAGTGATAATTAATGTATTTCAATCGATCTAGTTACCTATGTGTCGATTAACAGATCGATATTCGATGTTCAAGCAGCGCCTGTGATTGGCTGTCACTCATTGTGACGTCACAAGAATATAAAGACAATAAATCATTAATTAATCGTTTGTCTGATATCTTTTTGTATTTATTTCATGTATTTACATTATGTATTTTCAGTTGTTCGAGATATAAGGTTTAACCTTTTCTTCCGAAATCATATTGAGAGTCGAGACGTTAGACTAAGTGACCACCTCACCCCACCCCCCACCCATTGGCCCCCGCGGTAGACACGTTCGTTCCTGTCCGTCATTCGTCCTCTGGAAATTCGTGTGATGAGCTGCAGTGACAGGCTTCGCCTCTAATGAGATACGTAATCTTTAATTATTGTCATCTTAATGTTTCAAATCGCTCATAGTACTTTCCTTTACTCTCTATTAGTGTTTTCATTTAATATTAATACGTTTCTGACGTTCAAGTCAATTGGAATCGCGAAAAATGTTAGATCTGTTTCGTACGTGTTCTTTCCATACATAATTATCAGCAATTATGTTGTCTGTAAATGTAATTAACAATTCATGGACCATATTTCGGGTTCAGTCAAGGTTTAATTAAGTTATAGCTGCATTTATTTTAACGCATTAGATCGTAATATGCGTTTTATTGCTGTTACAGATTTTGATTGTCGAGTTCGACTGGAAGGGACGCTATCGGCATTCAATCGACGCCATTATGCTTGGAACCCGCTAATGGAAGGAATGCGAAATTGAATATTGGGAAAATCAACTTCGTTATAATAAGTGAGTATGCACTTATATATGCTTACATATTTTTGTGTTTTTATCGGTCAAATTTAATACTAAATCTATAAATAGACATGTCTGAGTGATTACTTAATTATTTCTTATTTCCAATTTCAGCTTTTCTTTCAGAAATTTTGATGACCGCGCGCAATGCGGTCGGTAGAATCAGTGTTTGTTGCATAGATTAGTTGATTGTTTATCGAAGCACAGTTGCTTCGATTAAAGTTTCGTTTATACTTTAGGCACACGCGAAGGTCGATTCAGTGTATATTGCGCATTTTTATATTTTTTTCCAAAGCATCGTGGCTCATTGCTTTCAAAATCGCGACAGTAGAGTCTCTTGTCCGCCGACTTTGATTTTCGGTCGCGTTAGTTTACTATTTTCTTTAATGTTTTTTTTTTTCATTTTTCCTTTAAAAATTAAAGTCACTCGATGCCGGTGTTAGAATCAATTCATCACTGAGGAGAAACATATGTATATTGAGCGAAAGTCTACGAATAAAAAACGTAAGTATCATCCTACTTTATTCTGCACACGTTTAGAAAAAAATAATATTTTCAAATTTTGCTAACGATTTAAAATTTGTTAAATTATCAAAAATCTGTGATTAGCTTTGAACCTAATATCTTTTATATTAATTTATTAAATGTATATCATTTTTACGGTAGATTATAATTGTTTCTTTATTCTTTACAGTTTCTACATTTCATCCCTACATCCTGACAACCAGCAGGACCATGCAGACGATTTCATTGATGACTACACTGAGAAGCAGCATCGCAGAGGTCTACCTAGAGGTTCAACATAGTCAATGGTTGGTGAGTCGCATGTGTTTTTGTTCCTCCGGTCCCCAATCATGTTGTAGGACGAAAGGTCCGAATCAACACGGGTGACCGGTTGTATACGTAGTATCTTTGGCGAATATAATGACCGCGGGTATTTTTTATACCCGTGAGTAGAAACATGTGCATTATTTTATTTTGTAGTTCAGGTTAGAGTCTTCTTGTGCTCCGTGTTTTTTTTAGATATCATAAATAAATACTTTACAGAATAATAAATAATTTCTATTAAGAACATTTATGCATGAAAATATATTAAATATTTTCACTATCACATGATTGAAAAGATTATAAAATATAGATGTTAATTATTTATTTTCTTACCTAATTTTTTACTTTTATTATAAAATGATGATTCTAATAATACTGTACGTATATGGAATATATATTATTGCTTCCTTAATTATTATAAAATATGATATATTTCACGCACAAGAAGACAATTCGCGATTGGTAAATTTTTGAGTCAAAGTAACAAGCATTTTATACTACTTTCATTTTTTGAAAAATTTACTTTGCCGATAAAATCGACCGAGAATATTTGAATATTTGAATTAATAATATAATAAATTTATTTAAACGATATATCTAAAATTTTCAAAGTACATAATTTTATCATAAAATCATAATTAAATTTTCCTTTTAAATAATTAAATTTCAATTAGAATAACTTTCTTTAATAATAACATTTTTCATAGTTTTCATATTTTAATATTAATATATTTTGTTTTTAATACATCACAAACAAAAACTCGAATTCTTTTAACTAAAAATAAAATAAAAAATACCGTTTCTATTATTTATTAACCACTCTTTCTAGCTCAGGATTTTCAGGATACTTTTCCGTGTTCGTTGCCTAAACTCGCCCAGGTGCCCAGGTGCTACCTGTGTGAGCAAAGGCAATGAGCACGATGATTTAGTTTATATAAATTTCTAATAATATCTATCTGCGACTGACATTGCGTTAGTGTATCGTGCGCGACGCAATTTCCACATGTGTGTGTGTGTGTGTGTGTGGTTAGGCTGTGGAATTGCGTCGTTTTAAAAGTTCAGTATAATTTATAAATAAAATTCTATTTCGTCTTGCACATACTTTTTTGCATACGCATAGATCATAGTACAGAATATTTAATAAAATATAATCGACAAATATCGTTTGACTTTTTTACAATAAACTGAAGAAATTCGATTGCGATCATTTATACAATAATACAATAATTTATTTCATTTGTACAATAATATAATTTATCAAAGATTTCATTACATTAAAATAAAGTAATATATGTATATAATAAAGGTACTCAATGGTCACTTGGCTTTGTCAGTTGATTTCAGGATTTGGTACGTACCTTTAGAGTGTGAATGTTGCAATGTTCGGGTGTCGGAGGAACCCCGGGGAATCCTCTCTAGTGTAGGCTTTTGCGCCCGGACATTATGTGTGAGAACCGTGGAGCGTATGTTTGCGAGAATGAGTTTTGCAATTTTTTAAATATAGAGCTAGGTAGGTAGGTCATTTAACTTCTGGTATGCGTGTTAGGTATAAGTAGGTAGGGTCAGGGCAGGACAGTCACAGGTCCTGTACCTGTAGTTCGATTTCGAGAGTTGAAAAGTTAGCCATTTTAAACGGTTTCTATCGTTTGTTTTGGTGTTACTTTCGATTCTTGAAATCGTCGCTCTTCGCGTTCGCGGTCGTTCGCGGTAGGTTCCCCGAAACGTTCGTCCCGCTCGAGTTTCTACACACCTGGTCCGATAACAATTCTTGGAATTGTTAAAGGACTGCGTATTGCACGGAATCTCGAGCGTAGATTTAAGTTTCAGGCTTTGGCAGGACCGCCGAAGAAAGAAGAGACTCGAGATGGAGTCGAAGAGGCCCTGACAAACTGTCTCAAGAGTGGGCTGCAACAAATGGTTATTCATCTTCATCTCCGGATGAGGATGGAGAATCATTCTTGGTTTCTACTGTGTCATTGTATTCGCCTGTAGTTGTAGTACTTGTAGCTTTTCAGATGGTACTTATACCACAACGGTCAGTGTTTTGGGGCAAATCGCGACTTGCTTTAGTGTTACGAGTCATGAACGATCGCGTTGCGATTATTTTAACTTCTCGGTGATCAGTTCTAGAGTGACGATCATTTTTCGCGTTTGCTTTTCAGGTTAGTGTCGCGAACAAGAACGAATGACGGTTTGCTATTAGCGTTGCGAAACATGAATGATACTCGCGCTGTTTGTCTAGATAATTTTGCAAATAATTAGTCTTGTAGTTCCATTTAGAGTTGCGAATAATGGAAATTTTTCGCGATTTCTTTCAGAGTAGCGTTGCGTATAAGCATTGATCACGGTTTGCATTAGAGTTGCGATATATTAATCGCGTTGCAAATGCTACGAACGAATCGTGATTATATTTTAGGCGTTTTGTGTTAGTGTTGCGATTTTGACTAATCGCGTTTGTTTTGATTAGAGTTGCGACACGTATAAAATGCCCCAAAACATACTGGAATCTGGTGCAGCATCATGAAGCAGCCTAACTTAAATTGAGGGTAATTACCTAATTGAAATTTATTTATGAAGTAGAGCTCATGAATATCTACAAAAAAGTATTAAACCACATTTCCGTATAGCGTCAAACAAATTTATTCAAAATCAAAAACAAATTTTTGAGAAAAATCGACAGGGGATATTTAATGATTTTATGTTTCCAATGAAATTAATCGATTGATGCCCAATTCAGGACCGTACAGCTTTCATTCCGATAAAAATTAATAAAATTTCTGTAATTTCATTTCCTGGTTCACTTCCTCTTACATTCATTTATATAACCTGTTGGTAACATTGCGAGTAACACTTCGAGTAATGTTTCGAGATCCCAGAAAAATGGGCCGAAAAAATACATTGGGTGAAAAGTCTACTCGTATACCTGATCTGTGGTTCGATTTTAATGTACGGGGTGTCGGTAACGTGGCGATCAGATTATTGTGTCGACAATCTGACATTTTTCAGTTTTCGCGGCGTCACGATGCCATGAGTAGGAAAATTTTTGATGTTTCATCGGCATAGGGGAAGGCAGGAAACGCTATGAGCGGAAAGAGCGTCGGTAGTGGAGGTTGCAGAAGGTAAGGCTTCCTGAGTCATCGCTGGGCGTTTGTCGAGGTCGAGTAGTATTTTTGGACCCCCATAGGTGGCAGAAAAGTCGCATATAAGTCGCTGGCGGGAAAACTAGCGTCCATATTTGAATTTGTAGATCTTCGGGTGCTTTCGAAGAAACGTAGAATAATATATTGTAGTGATCGAAATAGATGGATAAATTCTATATGATTTATTTAGTCTCGATACAATGTTATCGTATAGTAATTTGCCACTTCGATGCGAAATTCTAAGTAAGCTAATGATTTACAAGTTGCATCGGTGTTGGAGCAAATGGGCAGAGTGATTGTTTTATATATTTATTATACTCGTCCATGGGAAAGCACCAGAGTCATTTATTACGTTGCGTGATAACCATTCCATGTATTTTATATTGGACAAATTTTTATGTTTTTGTTCAGTAATTAGTTATAGTGAAAAATACAGGGGTAAAACAAGTGTAAACTACAGGTTTATATTATACATAATATAAATGTTACGAATAAAACAAAAAGACAAAACATCAGAATATATTGGTCCATCCAAATCAGCTAAAAATCTAATCTTGTTAATTTTTTTATATTTTACATAACGTTCCGTTCCAAAAAAAATACATTATGGCTAAGTGTTACTGTTCAAAATATTTCACAAAATACACAATATACAATTCTGAATCGTGTACCAAACATAATATAGCAAGATTGTGCGCAACGTAAGGTTTAAAAATTACCAAAAATAATCGATGTACCGAGAATTGGAGTCGAACGTAATTCCCCTACGTGGTGTGGCGCAAAAAATCATTTTCCTTTCATCTCTTGCGGACGAGATCGTTTCCCCGATTGGGCTCGATCTTTTTCTCGTGCAAGGCGGGTCGAGAACTGGCGTGGATTACACGGTATCGCGTCGGTCGTCTCATGAATTAGGCATCGGACAAGTTAATGAAAGTTTTCCCAGACCATTACGCCTAATAATAGAGCAAGCCAGCCGCTGTTTTCTGGTGGCTCGTCGATGAAACGATACCAGGACTCGCGTCCGCAGGACGCGTCCAAAGGACGAAATCGAAATTGGTAACTTAAATAACTCGCGGTCGATTATAATTTTCGATGGCCAGCTCAAATACTTTACGACCGTAGCCGGGCATACGGAACACGGTGATACGCTTAAATTATAGTTATTTCGCGTCCGGGCCAATTACGCACGCGTGTAATATGCGCGACCGACGCGTGTAATTATTATGATAAACCCTGGTGCCCTTTTCGTTGGATTTCTACGACCGACTGGTGCATTTCGTCGCCAAGAATTAAACTGGTATCGCACGTTCGATTTGCATTATTTATGCATTTTTTATTCTTTATTAAAGAAGCATCCTTTTCCAACAACGATGACAACTTTGATATTTTTTGGTCTCTGAAGCAAATTCAGAGGCATTTGAATATATAAACAGTTTAATTAACCCATGGGTGTTCAATTATTATTTGTTGAATAAATTTGTTACGATTCAAGGGTCATTACAGAACTTATTTCTGATGGAGCATCCGAAGTACTTGGAAAGATTTTCGATTATTTATGCATTTTTTATCCTTTATTAAAAAAGCATCCTCTTCTTTGATATTTTTTTGTCTTTGAGGCAAATTCAGAGGCATTTGAATATATAAACAGTTTAATTAACAGACCCATGTGTGTTCAATTATTATTTCTTGAATTTTGTTACGATTCAAGGGTTATTATCGAACTTATTTCTGACGGAGCACCCGAAGAACTTGCAAAGATTTCGATGGATTTATTGAATCTATACATGTGCCTATACATTAAAAAGAAAGGAAAGAATGAAATCAACGTTTAAAAAATTAGTTTTATTCGGTGTATATACATAGGTAGCATAAGTATTTACTAATCTTTAGCTTCGAGTTTAAATCCTTCCAAACTTTTGAAAGGCGAGTATGGCCATTGTTGAAAAATATCATTAATTTTTTTTTCTACGCAATATTATGCATTGAAAAATGAACAAATTTTTTACCTTCGAGAATTAAATTAAACAATAAATAGAATAAAACTCACTGTGTTTTAACTTGTAACGGGATAGTATACTTTTATAACACAAACGTATAGAAGAGTAAAAAAAACTCATCATTTGAAATCGTACTAAAACAGTTGATAATACAAATTTTTAAATATTTTAAATTTTTGTAATTCATAGTTTAATATTTCCTCAATTTTGCAATAGTAAAAAAATATAATAATAATAATTCGTAATAGGTACTAATTCATCCGAATCTCTTCACTTAATTCTTTATTTTGTTTTGTGGGCATTGGGTTAAAAAAATGGTTCCTCAAATTCCTCGAAAAATTATATCCTAGAATGTCAAAGCACTATGAAATTATTATTCTTTCAGACTCTTGTATACGTTTGTGTTATTTTTATAGTTTTTTCTGAATATTTCTTATTTGAGAAACAGTAAATTATTTCAAAATGTATTTTTAAACACCTCATCGTTGGTCTTCGAAAACTGCAAAAAGAATAATTCTGTTAAACTATTTTTTCGACTTTCTTTATCGCTATAAAAACAAAAATGAGTCGATAAGTCTCCACTATACTGTTGAAGGTTAAAGTCGTGACAAACTATCTTGAACAATTTTGTTTTAAAATCTCGATTTGCCTATTTTTCCATCGTGTAGATTATCCGTAGACTATCATTCTGACCGAATATAGCTCAGTAAATTTAAATTAATTTAAATTTTGATACTTGCGCGCTTATCTGAAACGGTAAAAATTTTTGAGTACTAAAAAATGTTCTTTTTCTCAATTCTTTTCTTCTTATTGGAATTTGGCGTACCTGTTTGATCGTAATCGAGGATTGTGGCGTTCGAAATATTCTTTCTCGTGGTGGATCGGTGTAAGATCGAATTCACATTTGTATCGAAGCTGATGCGCTTACATCTCCGGTTGGATTAACGCAACGGTATGCGTTATGCGCGATGTTTAATGCATGGCGTTTCGCCGTGTGCGTCGGGGGCGTAGAAAATTGAATCGGAATTCGGATCGATACGCGACAGGAGCTCAGGAAGTTCACTTATCTGGTATCTGGCACCGACGGTGGACCGTTGCGCCGAATAGAAACGACCGATTCGTTTAATCGATCGAATTCGGCCCGTTCTCTAAGGCTTGCGTAAGAAAAAGGTAATTCGGGATTCGTCGACACTTTTGTTCGCGCCTCGACTCTACCAGTTCTGACTTCTATCCAGAAGAAAAAGAAACAGAAATGAAAATTATAATCACAACTTCTCCTGGTCTAATAAAACAGATTTTTATTCACAGTGAATGCTTTAAAATAATAATCCTTCAAACTACAGATATATCGTGTTGTTTCAAAGTGTTCCAATCTGTTTTCTCAAAAACTAACGACGATATCATTTTTCTTTTTCGAAACCGACTAACGATTACTTTTGGCCATTAAAATAGAATATTTCAATAAGAGATACTTCTTACAATGCTTAATCCGAATAATAAAACCTTTTGACAACCAAGGGGCTCGAAAAATGTTTGTTTTGAAATATAAATTGTACCAAATTTTAAATAGAATATTGTAATTAAAAATGAACTCTCCGATCGTTTCTAAAATATTCTATTCGAATAATTGTACGAAATTTTCAATGGAATATTATAATTAAAAATGAACTCTCCGATCGTTTCTAAAATATTCCATTCGTTTTTAATTTTCTTCGTCCCGTGTCGATGTTGATGGGAATTTTTGATGTGTTGGAACCACATTTCCCACCGTGTTTCTTCCGGTCGAACTTTTCGATTTTCTTTCGGATAACGACGGTCGTTATCAACGGACGTCGAATTTCCATCGGCAAAGGGAAATTCGCGGGTAGATTAAATTCGGTGCGCGTCCTGGGAATCGTGGAAAGAACGTCTGTGATGCATCAGAGCTGGCTAGTTTCCGCGACAACTAGGTTTTCCTGTACGCGGATTGGCCGTGCCGTCTCGCAGGAAACGGCAGAAGGGAAAAACGAAACCGGAAAAGCGAGCTGCGAACGCAGAATCCACTCGAAATTGCCGCTAGCTGACTCGTCTGCGCCCCAGACGAATGGAATTTCCGTTTGGAAGTTCAGGTTTGCTCGTTTTGGCCCGGATAGAAGTGAAGTGAGCACGAAGGTTGGTAATGCTGGAGTTTAAGTTCGCTGGAGATTACGCTCGCTGGACCTAGGATTTTAGAAAATTATTTTCGAAGATTTCGTTCAATATTGTCGGGGAAGAATAATTCGAATATTTTTTAAATATTCTAAAACGTTAATTACTGCTACTGGGAGCAAAGGTTTCGTTCGATTTTGTCGATGAAAGATACATTCTTAATTAACCCCTTGATGTACAATTTTATTATGCTCCGCGATAGTAATTTTAGCAAAAATTAAATCGTCAGTGAAATAATGTACTCTTATGCATGAGACTAAACCAAATCAACAACCTTCTTATAAATATTAAATTTAAATCCCTTGACGTGTGATTTAGTTTGATTTTTTAGTGTGATTTGATTGTGAAACTTGACATCAAGAATTGTAACGATTCAGACGCGTTATTGTACAGCAAGGGGTTAAGAGGAGAATTTATAGAAGAAATTAGTTTCACCAACTATTTTTTTATTTGTGTATATCCACTAAATTATCTTCCAATAAAGTAGATAATCTGAGATAATAAGAAACGTCGCTTTGGACCAATTGTAGGGGAAGAAAGATTAGGGATATAAATAAGAATGTCGGGCGTGAATTTTAAGATGGAATTTACTATACAACGATCCGTAAGATTTAGTATCGAGGAGGATGCCAACCTGACGAAAGGGCAGAGAATACAAAAAGGGAGTCTCGGTCGGATTCGCGCGACGTTCCGTAGCATCTGTGAATCGAATTACTTCGTAACAAATGGAGGCTTCGAGGACACCGCTCGATTTGAATTTAAAAGGGTACCTTCGTCCAGGTGAACCCGATCTCCACTGAAAAACTTTGGACGTCTTACTGACCCACCTACCCAGAAGCTCACACAGACGTCTTCGTACACACTTTCTCTAAGGAGAGCGTGATCAATATTTACCTGGTAAAGAGCTTCACTCTTCTTCTGATACGCGTTCTTTTAACATTTCACTTTGTTAGTCTTTCGTTAGACAAACTGTACATTCGATAACTGACTTTAATATCATTGTCTTATCTCGATCTTTTATTTTATGTAAAGTCGCATTAAGAAGTCATGAGCGACCATCAATAACTTACATAATCTTATTTTGGATGATATTCACATTAATTTCTTTTAAAAAACTGATTTTCATTGTGTTTTCAAATCAGTTTCTTACCTAGTATATCATTTTTAATTTTTTTTCTTTTGCCTTTGGGTTTAATGTCGCATTGACTGCAAGGTTATTAGCGCCAGATTCTATGTGGTTGTTTTGGGGTCATTCTGTTAAATTTTATTATATAATTAGGTTTCTCTCAGACAGTTCAATGTGTTTCTAACGTGGTCCTCTGAAATCAACGATCTTTCTGGATACAGTCCATAGTTTCTTCCTTGTACAGTAAATCTTTGGCATTCATACAGTAGATGGTGTGTTGATATTGGTTGCATATCTGATTTTTGTATCAAGTATTCATGGGTAATCCTTGAGTGTCCATTCCTGAGTCTCGATAGAATTATTCTATCTTTAATTTTGTATTTTCCTCTATCTAACTTCAAGACTCGATAGAATTAGTCGAAGGAAATAAATATCTACACCAAAATTTTCGATTATACACGCTCGATGCTGAAAATATCTCGACGCATGATTCAATTTAGCGTGAATAAACCTAAGGAAAGCTTCGTCGAAAGCCTGACACGAGTTAGGAACCGTTGTTATAAACTAAGTCAATGTGTCGCGGTCTCTAGCGATCCTTGGGAAACAGAACTCCGTAGGGACGAAAAAATCGCCACGAAACACGGCCCCGGGCGCGATTTAGTGCGTGTTTTGCACGCACTAAAACGTACGTTGCCACGCAGCGTGCACGCAATTTCTCATTGTCTTGCCTCCTCTCCTCCTTCCGCTCCGCGCACCCGAATTCTTTCTATCACTCCGTATCTCTCTTTAAGTTGTTGGTCATTGTGCGAGGAGGTACCCTTGGGCCCCGTCCCCGGGACCCTTTCGTTGGCAAGGGAGACGGTCAGTGAATTTATGACAGAAAATACACGGCGATAAAATAACGCGGCGACACAGTTGCAAAAATACGACCAGCTCAGAAATTATGCGGAAAATGAGGCCTCTGCCGTCGCCGTCGGGCCACCGTTTAAACTAAATGGCGTGTCACGGGGACCATTTAAATAACTTGCCGAGTTTTTTGTTCACCGACGACTTTCGGGGGTCCACGACCGTTATTATAGAAACGAAGAAATAATTGTGAGGGACTGGACAGGTGGGAGATAGGGAGACGCTGATAAGACAGGTGTTAATCCTCTCTTTTTAGTTTTCGATCTTTTCAAAGAGTAATCGAGACTGATCTTATACAATTTTTGTACAGGATTCGATCAGCAAAGTAAATCTTTTATAGTTTTTTGAGTCTCCTGATAGGTACTCGCTATTTATAAACATTTTAAAAGTTGTTGTAAATAAAGTGTTTTTAAGAGATTTGAACATTTCAGATTTTAAATTTTGTTTTAGATAAATCTTAAATAAAATTAAAGTTTTCTTACTATGCTTGCATTCTTTTATCTGCAGAATTCACGAAACTAGAGGCCGTTAATAATTTGAATAAAATACAAACGGCGTTGACTAAACTTCCGTTTAGATTATAAACAATCTTCGTGAGATACAAACGTCTCTTTCGTTGGAATCTTCTACCTAGAATCCAACATCGTGATTCGCTGGCCGCGGAAAAATTCAGACCCATGCAAATCGTTCGCGTGTATTCTTCCTTTTGGGAGTCCGGCCCGAAGGTTCTTTCCCCCGGGCGCCTCGGAAGGGGTTGCAAAGGCCAGTGAATTTATAACGCCAAATACGCGCAATAAAATCGAGGCTACCGGGCCGTGGACACCAATACTCACGCGATAAAACAGCCTGGCAGCACACTTCCGAGACAACCCTTTCAAAAACCGACTCGTCCTTTAACCCATCGGCACGATTTAAATATTATCTTGTAAAGGGGATGGGTTTAATACATTTATAATTGTACACGGGAGTGTCGGGGCGGGGTTGGGTCATTGGTCGGACATCAGTGACCCTTCTGGGTGACCTCTCCAAAGGGTCATCGTCCACCTAGTCTTGTAACCAATCGAGACCTCGGACACTTCACTTGGAAACTACCGAGTCGATCGAGCGAAATTCGGGGCACGGGCCTTACCGGTTTCCGGGGTTTTCTACCCCCTTTTCGGTTCGTGGCCAACCCCTAGGGCTTGCTCCCAACATTGTTCCGCACGGTCATCGTGAACGTTCCTCGACTGGGTGTCGAGATCCTATCTTTGACCGTTCTGAATAACAGAATTCGATGATCTTCGTTCATCTACACTTAACATGTTACAATTCTTGATGTCAAGTTTCACAATGATGAGGTCAATCATTGATCATGGAGTCTTATATATGTTCGTAAAACAAATCTATTCTTTTTCGTGGCTATTCCTTGTACGAACAAATGTAAACAAAATTAAATGGCATACGTTTTCAAAAGTTACATTAAATCGTATGTCAAGGGGTTAACTAAGTCTTAATAAAAATGTTGGTATTGTGTTAAATGTAACGAAAGTATGGTAGAACAAAATAATTGTACACGCTGTCTATACGTGTCTCTTTATTGAAAATTTAGTAGTTCAACCCCTTATCACACATCTACTTCGAATAGTGTTGAATCTATTTTGATATCTTTTCTCGGAGGTCGCGTTGAATAAATTATGAATTTAAAACAGAAGATCGTGGTAGTCACGTCAGCCATTTGAAAACAATAATAAACTAGCTAGAACAAGCTTCATTCGTATCAATTAATATTCTTGAAAACTGAAATCAATACTAGTCATTTTTAACTGAAAAATCAAGATATGCAGAACGTATTAGGCCCATCCGTGTTTCGAACCCCCTATTTTCCGACAAAGACCCCAGAAAGTAGATCCAAATTCATAATTTGTATATTTCTGGAAGTTCAATGGTTAAATTTTCGTTTTTCCCGCTGCATCTTCCCGGGTCCCGAACAACAACCCGAACGAATACCGCAGGAATATCATCCCCCAGAAGCCACGGAGACGTCTCAAATTTCACGGACGTCAGTCTGTCTCGACGAGCACCGGGAACGTTCACCGATGACGACGGTATTTTCAACCGAACGAATTCACAGGACATTTAAGCCGTAGCCAGAAGTACGGTCGCAGCGCGCGGCAAGTGTCTCATGAGAAACGTATTCGTGCCACGGCGGACTAAACTCTCTATCTCTCTCCTTTCAACCCCCGATCTTCCCTCCCCGCTGCCCGTCTCCGTGGTTCCCTCTTTCTCTACTTCGGCCATTCGCATACGTTGGAAGCAGTCCAAGCGTTTTAATTTCGGAAGACGTTGCAATATAACGGTTCCTAGCGAAATTGAAACGCAACCCCTACGTCGGCCCTCGCCGCCGGCCGTTTCGTACACGCCAAGGACCCTTTCTAATTGTTTGGGAGGCCAACGACGCCGCTGCCATGCCTCTCGCGTATCGCATACATTACGCATGAATTTCGCCTCTGTCCGTTCCTCCTTCCGCGTGACATCGGCCGTGTCAGCCCCGAGTTATTACCATCCCTTATGCTCGACCCTGACGAGGCCCGTTCTTTCGACTTTCGCATTGGCGAACATCGGTGGCCGACGATTTTCCACCCAAAGCATTCTGCTTGGGTCATCGCCACGTAAGATTCAGATTTTATTGTCTCTTTTATCGCCTGACAAAGAACAACCAACTCGACGAATTTTATGAAACTCATTTTTGTTTAGAGGTCTGATCGCATGTTTAGAGAGTGTGTATCATCAAAATAGAGGAGGGATGGGGGTTTGTGAACTATTATCATCTCATAAAATGTTTCATGTAAAGTTTCGAAAGAGACACATTTTGATATTCTTAATTTTTGTATAGCTTTACATGTATCAATCTGTTTATGTATAAATATCATTAGTACAGTAGGTACTTCAATATTATGAGACCAATGGTTGATACGATGGATCATTAAATTATAAATTAACAAATCTTGGAATATAAGACATACTTTAAAGCCCACGTTGAAGTTTTGGCTTTGTAAAAGAATCTTAAGACGATTCTTCGAAACGCTTTATTTAAAATTATGAGAAGAGTAAACCTCCCCTTGGTCCTATATTGTAACCACGATGAATATGGAAAGTCGTTCCTGGGGGATGGAATTTTATGGGCTTCGGACAGTTAGAATTTTATTGGCTTCGACTTGAGAAAAATGAGCTGTACAACGAATCATATAGTTCATTAAAAAACAGACGATACAGTGGAATAATCGAAGAAAACAATTTGGACAACTTTGCGTTTAGTGTTATTTAAATCTCAACAATTTAAAAAGTCTTGATTGGGTCTTGAAAGTCATTAGAGATTTTAAAACTTTTAACGAGATTTGAATATTCTACTCGAATCCATAAACGAATTTTTTATTATTTATTGTTTTCGAAAATGAATAGTTAAATTTGTAAATAAATTTATGTACTCAGGCGAAACGTTTAAGGCTTATTAAAAGTTTCGAAATCCATAAAAAAATTTTAAATTTGGCCGAAAGTTGAAAACCAATCAAGAGTTTCAAGATCGTCTGGTTTCGAATAATGCACGATGCAGTTCGAATCTTCGCAATCTTGAAAGTTTCTCTTGCGAGACCCAGATTCGAACGTCCATCAATAACTACAGCTGTCATATCAGAAACTACAGGCAGACGAGGAATTGCATAATTATAGATACAAGTCAGAAGTTTCAGAAAATGTTATTAAAGATGTTGAATCGATATACACAGTTCCGAGCAATTAAAACTTATTCCAACGTTCTATCGGTGACATTATTCGAAATAAAAGTAGAAATCTAAGTATTAATTTTTAGAACACTACTTGTTAATAATTATTAATTTTGAAATCATTGAAACGGTTGTATTCATTGCATCCAGCATTTTGAATACGGACTTGTGCCAAATGCTGGTAATTTCTAAGAAAATTACTCAAATCGATCTACTATTTGGTATATAGATATTACAAATGTGTATGAAAGATGTGGTTCTCTCAAAATTCGAAACTAATCTATGGTTTTTAAACGAGCATTTTTTAATATTTTCCAGAAAACGTCGGTCACACCATAACGAAATTATTCTAGATCAAAAAACCATTCAAATTTTTTTTTATTTAAATAAGCCGTTCTCCTTTAACCTTGTACACGGTCCAGACGTGTTTTTCTAAACAAGGACCCGTTCCTGGCGTTGTGCAACCTGCCGTACATCGCTAAAATCATTTTGAAGTATTGGAAAGTATTTCTGAATGTGCATGGTCCTTTTATAGTTTGTCCTTTTTTGCCTTCTAACATAATAGTACAGTGTATCGAGGATATTCACCGTGATAAAATATTTGCTCATTTTTAATATTTTCTATATCCATCTAGTGTGTAGGCAATGGGTGAAAGGGGATTAATCAAATAATGCAAATAGAATTTTTATTGTACTTTCTGAAAGTATGTATATTCGAGAATAAACAGTTCAAATTATATTAAAACGTTCTTGAAATTGTCGAAGTTATGGGGAGGAAATAGCACTACTATAGACACACACAAACCATACCTGAAACTTTAACACTTATCCGGATTATGGTAACCGCTGCGACCTCGCGCGACTTTAACTTAGTTTAAATATATCTTGACATAATTATTTGAAGATTCACGCCATAATTTATTTGTACTTATCCATCAATATGTATTTAATATTTATCAAATTGTTTGTTTCAAAAATAGTCCCCGAATATCCATTTTTCTTAAATGGAAACTACACCCTTCAAATTCTTTGTAGTATTTAGATACCATATTTGGGAATAGATTGGGAAGTTTAATAAAAATTCAACTACGTTTTATTTATGATTAATTGCGCGTACTAAGTTTAAGTTACATTTGTAATATTAGTCTAAATTGTAGTCCCAGTTGTAAAATAGCCGTTTGTACGTTTAGGTGTACTGTACTCCTTTCTATACACAGAGGATCAAACAAGTACTGGCACACCCAAATTTTTGTAAATATCTTTATTTGTTGGAGTATTTTATCAACACCATGTATATCATTTTATGTCTTTTAACACACACTACTTGTATACCGAAGCACATTACTCAATATCAATAACAACGGAAACTATAAAGAACTAACGAAAATTGCATAGTCCACAAGTATTGGCACGCATGGTAAACAAAAAGTAAATGCTTTATCTTTAACATTAACCCCTTGACGTACGATTTAATGTACTTTTTCCAACATATACCATTTAATTTTATTTGAATTCCTTTCGTACAAGGAATGGTCACGAAAAAGAATTTGTTTTACTAATACCTTGTGAATGTAAAAATGTGTTGATTTTAATTTATAAGACTCGATGACGAGTGACTGGCCTCATAATTGTGAATCCTGACGTCAAGATTAATACAAACATTAAGAGTAATGTACGTTAAAAAATATAAAATGATATACATGGTGTTAATAAAATACTTCAACAAATAAAGATATTTACAAAAATTTGGGTATGCCAATACTCGTTTGATCCACTGTATGTTTAGAATTGTTTCTCTGATACAATAAAACAAAAAAAACTGTGGAAAGAATCCCACGAAAGAACGTAACACGTTTTTAACGTACACCCCAAGAGGAACATGGACGGTAGTCGCATGTATCGCGCATGAATTTTCGACGATGTCCGTTCTTCCGGGCGCAACACGCGGCTTATATTATTAGCGTCCTCCGCGCTCACCCCTGGCCGGAGCCATTACGCTCGTCCACCTTGGTCCCGCGCATTGTTCTTCTAATTTATGCCAAGGTGGGTCTAGCCGCCGCTCTTCCACCTCCTTTCGGCCCCTTTCCGTCCCACCCTGCCCCCGCCCGTTCACCGTTTCTATTTCACTCGTACGGTGCACCTTGAATTATGGAGTCCGCGCCACTAAATCTTCGGGGCTAATTGAATTATTGCTCGAATCTCGGCGTTCGGTTTTCGAAATGGAAGGCAAAAAAATAAAAGGAACGTTGGAATAAAGAAATCCTTCCTGCTCGTACTTTCCTTTTCGTCTGGTCGTTGCCTGGGAACGAGCTTGTTTTTCAATTTCAAGCGCGGTACGCGATCGATCATTATTTTCGATCGCGATGGGTCGCCATTTCTCGCGGGACGCGCGACAAAACGCGAAACTCCAAAGCGACGTTTCGACGTCGTTCGCGTAGGTTAGGTTGTTACCCTTTTTCACGAAAATTATTAATACGCGCAGACTGGTTTTACAGGTTTACGAGACTCTTTTAAATGTTCCTCAGCGGGAGCTGTTTTTGTTGCACTCTCACGCTGATCTCGATGATAATTTTCAATTCTTTTTCTTTTCGTTCCGCGCGCCGATCGTTCTTCATCAAAAGTCTCAATACAAATGCGAAACGTTGGTTATTTGCATATGAATGAAATAGGAAATCAGCGAGTTGGGAATGGTTTTCAATTTACGAAAGTAATTCCTATCAACACCGGGGCTACTCGAATAATTTAAATAATTTTGTAGATACCAGTAAACTTTTAATATGAAATATATATTAAGATAAATTAAATCTGCAAGTGTTGTCCAATAACATTTTTATATCACTGTTCGTTTTCACGATACACGAGATGATTTATTTAGACCTATATTCTTCACTCTAGCTGCCTTGATGGCTTCGGTCATATCATTTTCATCCCATGATTTTTTTGTCGGTTCACTGGCGGTGAAAGTATGCTTCGAGGCATATCTACGTGTATCCAACAGATAAAAAAACATTTTAAACCTCATACAAAATTAATGAGGGTAATATAGAACCAGGTCCCAAATTACCCTCACGTATAGGGTCTCGTATTATCATCAAGATAAGGTTGTAAATTTATATTTATAAATACTTGAAAAAGAAACTTCTTCTTACAATAATATAAATATACCTTCTAACACAACGCAACAATTTTTTCTAGTATTTCTAACGACAATAACGTTATTTAAAATTGTATAAGTATCACAGTTCGCTTCGAAGCATCTAAAAATCAACGATCATCAACGTCTATAACGGAAGTCGGAGTATTAAAATAGTAATTACGAGGATCGTGGACGCGTATACTTAACTTGAAATCAATTTAACGCGAAGCAATAATTTGTCGAGTCTCACGGGTTGTTTCACAAGTACGGGCAAGGAATTTTCGAAACACGGTTTACGAGCAATAGGAACCGAAGGCGATGGCCATTCAATCGTAATAATACGAAGCGACAGAGCCGGCGATCGTTCGATGATTATCAGGGAAGAGTAAGAGATTCTTTGTAAATAACGGGCTCGGGAATTTTCAAAATCACAGGAAAGGCCGGCTTCCACGAACCGTTGATTTACAACCGGGACTGCCGTCCACGAGAATACTCGTCGCGGTCACATGAATAATGCGACGATGACACGCTGGTATTAATATGATAATTTCGATTTATTCGAGACCGCCGCTCCCACGATTTCCACGCACGGCAATCAGCGGATTTCAGAGAGACGGAAAGATCGCCGGCGTTTCTCCAAAGGCAATAATAGCAACGAAACTAGAGAAAGAAGGGGGGGGGGGGGAAGATCACGTTAGAAGTGGAAGGAAGGATCCTGACGCAGGACCGATCGATTCTCGAAACGTTCGTTCATCGCTGTCACTCGCGAATCCGTACATTGTAATTACGACACTCTAATAACTCGTTGCCAGACTCGAAGCAAACTCGAAAGCGGTATCGTTAATTTTGTCTTTCCGAGAATCGAGAGAACGCCGGGAGAATCTCCTTGAACCCGATGGAACATCCTCGAGCGTGGACGTTAATGTCGTCGCCATTCTTGCTGTGTCCGATATCGCACCGAGTGCTCTGAAAATCATTAATAACAATGCACGCTGAACGTTGTACGATAAGCCAAGTTTTTCTCGCAATATTTCGATCCGAGAATGCGATTTACCACGTGTATTCGCAATCTGTTACATATAATACACTGATAAATTGAATAGATAAACGTACCTCGCAGTGAGGCTTATTCCTAATTATGGAGTTTATACGATTGAATCTTCTCGTTAGTTTCTTTTAGAGTTATAAGTGTGCAAAAATACTATTTAAAAAAAAAGAATTGATTTCTTCTTCGCTATTATACCAATTATTAACCCTTTGCACTCGTGTGAATGTTTGAGAAGGCTACCAATCAACTCGGAACTTTTTCCATATGTTTGAAATCAAAACATTTTTATGGGAACATACATATTACAGTTGAACTTGTCGGTTTAGTAGAAAAATACACAAATTTAATCTGCATCTCACCCCCTCTTGAAAACGAATTTTCGAAACAAAATTTTGATATTTCAAAATATTTAAAAAGTAAATAAAACTTCTAAATACTAAGGGCTAAAATAATGCTGTGATTTTCCTTCTGTTATGCAACGTAAACATGTGTATAATAATAAAATGTAGGATGGTCACTATATGGCGACATACGAGTGCAAAGGGTTAAACGTCGAAGATCTAGAAACAACTCAATTAACATTATCCAAAACCGAGTCATTGATCTCAAGCACCGTTCCATTACACGGTGACTTCGAATAACCCGTCGGCATCAACTCATGTCATACAACATGATTTCACTGTATCGATACATGGAAATCTCCAGTCACAGTAAAACCGAAACCTGGCCACGCTGTACTTTGAAATTCGAATGACGTTCGAGGCGATCATTTGCGTAAACGAAACGCTTCCTAGGATCCGTTGCGTGGCGTACGATTTGGGAATCGAGCAAAGATGGCGACGTTTTATTAACAGTCGAATACCAAGGATCCTCGGGGATCCTTATTTCGGACCTACGGTTTGACCCCTAGGAACATTATCCTTGCACGTCCCGTGGACGACCCCAAATTAATATTCAAATCTGTATCAACGGTCCTGCATGAATCTCTTCAACGGACGAGCGCCATTGTCATGTCGGATTTCGTGTGTCCCCGAAGTGTCCTTCTTGATCGTCCGTGGATTCGACTGATTCGATCCCCCCTCCTCTGGTTCCTGGTCCCTCCTCGCGATCGTCGACTGGCCGAAATACGTTCCACGGGACATCTTTGGCAGAGAATTTTTTTTCTGTCGAGAACGAACGCCCATTGGTCGAGCCTCTGCTCTACACGAGTGACCCAATTACTCTGGCCAGCCGTGAACTAGTTGCACGAGGTATGATTTCTTGACGCTACTTAACTTCCTCGGTGTCTGTTACGAAAGTTGCGACTGTTGTAACTGCCAAACGTGATTTTTTCAAACGAATATTATTTACAAAAGTCGCTTAACCAGAGGTCCTTTCATATCTGTATTTTGAACATTTTCTAGAATATTTTCAAGATTTATCTGAAACTTATAACTAGAAGTTTACACTATTTAGTTTAGTTTTAAATTTATTCGATAGCGTATACATTCGTATTGCTAACGAAGCATGATCTAATTTTCCGTAAATAGATAAAGAGAAAGGTGGAGGGTGTGCCAAAGTTTCCAACGCTGCCATTCTCTCGTTAATTATACGTACTGTATCCGCTGGAAAATTCCACACACGATTTCTCGGTAGGTTAAATGATTTTCGTTTCACGAAATTCCAAAAAATACCCTGAAACCGGAGGAATTTCTTTATTTGCGTTTCACATGGTTGTCTCTTTATTCTTAAATGCGTGACGCGATCACGTGGCAGCGACGAGTCTTTGAAATTTCCACGGTTTGTGCCGTTTGAACCTTAAGACGATATATCGTCCGACGAGACAACCGCGGTCGTAGGAAAAAGTGAAACCAAAGCGAAACGGATAGAAAAACTAGAGCAAAAAGCGAAAAAGGAAAAAAATTACGGTGGAGAAAAAAGTCTTCGAGTAAATATCCCCCCGATGGGTCTATTTATGGTCAAATTGCGGACAAATGACCGCGTCTCTCAATATCGGCGATTCTACGAACGCGGAAAAGGGAGCAATAGAGAGCGGGGGACTGTAAAAGAGACAGGGGAAAGCTGTCGTTCCCCAAGTCAGGTTACGAATTTTGTAAAAACTGGGCCCCTGGCGGACGTAACGCGCAGAGCAGGAACGATGCAGACGAATAGAAAACGGCACGCAGGCGTATTGTCCTCGCGACGAGTGGAATCGTGAAATACGATCGGCTTTTAGTAAAATGAGACCAAAATATAGGGTGTCGGGCTGTCTTTCTCCCCTTCGCGGATCCTGCCGCAGGCTCCGTGTTTCTGCTCTCTTTTCGTCCTGCGGGACAATGAGGACCGTGAAATGACCATTCCGATTCGCCTTTTCTGGAAACTCACGTCGGTGGGCCGCGTTACGCCGCAGAAAATCGTTTCGTCGCTTCTCTTACGGTTTGCACGCGTCCCCGTGACTTTGATTTCTGTATGACCGATGCAGAAACCGAGGCGGATCGCGTCCCTCTTTGACGTCCTGCTAGATCGTAAATCCCGTGGAGAATGAACGAAATCGAAACTCTCTTCCAGGATATCCCCTTCTCTGTTTCTTTCGATAAAGGGTAATGGAAAGAAACTGGTGGAAAGATATTTCAATTTATAATAAATTTAGGGGTATTCTCAAAAGAAGAAGGCATGTTTATATCTCCACTCCTGTTGCAGTCAGCTGACTCTCCGTTTTCAGCCAATAGCGATGTAGTGTTTTCTCAATTTTTCTACTACAAATTTAAGTGAATTTAATAGTGTTAAAATGTGGAAAAATTTCTCAGGCCAAGGGTTATACTATTTTAAGAGACACATGCAATAATAATTGCGAAATAGAGTGTCAATAGACTTGAACAGCCATCGATCTAATCTTCTTATTTAATATCTCAAATGGTGTGACCATTTGTCCTGGTCTGCCCAGAAGAATTCCTATAAATGCACCTTCAGGATCAGTCAGATCTGCCTCTTTATTCCGATCAATAAGGTATAGAACCAAGCTACCTCATAATGACCCTATAGAATCTGCAATTTAGCAGTCTTAATCAGAGCGTGGACTTTCTCTCTAGTTCAACGAGTTCGTTTGAATAATCTGTTAATACAGCATCGATATAGCTATAGTTGTCACAGTAGTGTGAACTATAGTTATATGTAATTGTAATTGTTGTAGTACAATTATACATCTCGATTATTAGAGTTTTCTCGAGAAAGTTTGTAAACGTTTCAGGTTTTCCCAAAGAATATTTATGATATGCACTTTCGAAATACGTTTGAACAATTGTCATGATGATTTTTTCTGTTATTCACAGACCACTTATTTAGCTCTAACATTCCCTGGATTCAATTTCTTCTAAGACAAACCGAAATGACATGGGAGATTCGAAATTAGGGGTGAAATTCTAGAAGAAATCAGTCAAGCCATTGAAATTGGAGTTGAGAACCTTTCCGAGGAATTTGTGTTTCACCTATCTCGCCCTCTCCCCCTTATCCTATTCAGGTACAATCCTCTCTGGTTCGGCTCAGCGCCAGGAAAATCTTTTTCTTTGAAGCGCAGTTTTGGCCGTCCTTCCACCGCGTCTTTACATTGTTTATTTTATGTCTTTCCGATACGAACGTTTGGTCAAATTCTCGCAAACGCAGTCAAAAAAATATTGAATACTTTTTAACAATAATCTAGAGGGTGCACATCACCTTGAAGACGAAAAATAATTCATAAAAATCTTTTATTGGTGTATTAGAAGTACACCAATTGTGACAATCTTCCTGAAGGAATCTTAAAGTATATAGAAAATATGTTCACAAGACGTGGTGCACTGTTTTCCTCTGAAACAAACTATATAGTAACAACTATATTTAGAAAAAGAGTTGTTTTTTACCCCACATTATTGCAGCTTTGTTAGGATATCTCACCAAATTGGAAACCTCGTTTTATACAAAATATCGCTGGATAGGTTTCAAAATGGTTGTCACAGTCTTTCCTCGTTCGAGTTAACATTCAATTTTAATCCGCCGATATTTGAATATTCCAAGCAAATTTGTTGCGATTGTGTTGAACGGACTCGTCCAAAAATATTCCACGAACGTAGGCCAGTTTACGGGTGCAAATTCTTCTTTTAGCGTTCGCAGAGATTACGTTAGTTTCCGCGATAAATAATCCCATCCGCGACAGGGTTTCGCGGCAGAACTCGGGCTCGTTCGTTTTCTGATATCACACTTAAACGGGCCCCGTTATCGGTCCGCGGCGAGGCGAGGCGATCACGATAATTCACGTGGACGGCGTCGCGACGTACCCCGTGGCTCCGCGCGCCGTCGAAAATCCATTTAAGAGGCAAATTGATGGCCGAGAGGCGCGCGAGTGAATGGCTCGGGCTTTTTTTCGGATATCATTACACTAAAGGGACAGATGCAGCAGGAGCCCTGAACAGCAACAGCCAGCATCCCTCCCGGGCCACCCTTCGCGGAACCACCACCGCCGAGACCCTTCGTTTTCAGACATCCCTCCGAGCAGAATAGAGCCAGAACAATCTTCCCTTTATAGGAGACACACGAAGCCATTCGAATCCTGGGAACCGTTTTTTCTCCTCTTCCTTCCTTATTTATTTCCACCTATCCTTGCACCGACTCGTTCCGCAACGCCTCTGTCTCTCGCGGGGCAATTATTTTCGCAGCTTGGCGTCTTCTTGCACGTTCGAGGAGCCAACAACGTCCCGTCAGCCTCGACGAAAGCGTCGGTGCTGCAGCTGCCCGCGAACGGGACAACTTTTCACGACAAACATTCAAAATTGCTTCCTCCTCTTCTCAAACCGCAAACTCCACGTTAAAAACACCCTGAGTTAATCGATGATTGTTCTATAGTTTACTCACCGTAGAAATGTAACTTGAGAATCTTTCCTCTAGTTTATTCGCCGTAGAAAGAATGAAAAATACTTGTTTAACCGAGGCCTAATGCAAACGGAAAACTTATATAGCGAACCTAACTTTTGTAGGGAGAGTAGCGTGGCTGGGTCTCCGTTCGAGATAAGAAAGGTCGATTCTTGGAACGAATTCGTGTCCAACCCCGGATATACGAGGTCCGATCAAAAGGTATCTGACTTTATTTCTTTCGTGGAAACCATTTCAAACCCGAAGAAGATACTTAACACCGTGGTGTATTAGACGGTCGAATTTCGGTTGACAATGATCTAATAGACCGTAAACAAGTCGAAATCATGAAAAACTGGTCGATCGAGAAATTACAGTGAGGTACTTGGAAATTGTCAATTTTTATCTTTGTTACGCTCGATCGAATTTTTTTACCTGTTATACAAGAATCCCCCTTATGTTAGTCTTCAAACTTCAAACGTAGCTTCTCATGATCGTTGATTATTCTTCGAGCTAAAGATACTCTGTAAGAGTCTTTCCAGCAGCTGTAAGAAGCGTCTTAAAGCTTAGGATTGGAGCCCAAAAGGGTGGCTATTTTTTCTAGGCCTACGGTTCTAAGATACTTTTGTACCGAAACTATACACGCGAAACTCCGATTCCGACTTTCTATCGTAATGGTGAATCTCTGTGTCCTCGTGCTCGACAATTTTGATCCTTTTCCCAAGAAGCAGGATAAAAAGTTGGAGCCCCGTTCCGTGGCGCGGGAACAGCAGTATACCCGTGGGTCGAAACTGCTGACGCAACAAGTGCATCACCCCGCGGGCGTCGGTTTCTTTTTATCTCGCAGCTGTTTCGTCGGTGCATCGTCGATGCACCGAGACACGGTCCTGGGGCCTGTGGCGCGCGGAGGGCCACTCTTCGCGAGACGAGCCAACGACGAAGTATGCTAATGCCTCTCATAAACCTCCGCAACAGGTTCATTTCTCTGAAGCGCGCGGCTGCGAAAATCCACGAAGAAACGCATCCGCACGTACGACGATCGTTTGTCACCTGGACACCTGAAAAATCTGACGGGGGCTGGCTCGCGCATAAGGCCCCGGCAGATTCGTTTTGTTAACGAGGAACAACCGCCGTCTCGTGGAGCCGGCTTCACGAAACGCGGGGATTAAGCTCGACGAATAATTTGTGGGTTAATTCGGCGCGGATCCGCTCGGACTCGGGGCGGATGATTCATGCCTATGCGCGCGAAATGCGAGGCGTCGCGAAACGTTCGAGGGGGCATCGCCATTAGGAGCTTAAAAAAAAAGAATCGATTCCCTTTTTGTTCGATTTCCTGAAAGGGTTCGAAATATTAGTGACTTCTAACAATGACGATTCTTGATGCCAAGTTTCACAATCACAGGGCTACTCATTCGTCATCGAGTTTTATACAGGGTGTTCAGCTACCCCTGTGAAAAGTTTTAATGAGAGATTCTAGAGGCCAAAATAAGACGAAAATCAAAATTACTGTTAGAAATTATTAATAAAATTTATCCACCTACACGAATTTTTTTCTCGAAACTGTGTAGTATTTCGAGGGTATGTCTATTCACCAAAAATGATTGTAATCGACCACCGCAATCGAAAGTAATTTTTTCAGAATGCTTTGAAAGTTTTCAAATTTGGAGAAAAATTTCACTACCTATTCGAATTTTTTTCTCGAAAGTGGGTAGGATTTCGAGGGTATGTCTATTCACCAAAAATGATTGTAATTTACCTCTACAACTGAAAATAATTTTTCTAGAATGATTTGAAATTTTTGTTTTTACCGAAAAATTTAGGCACCTACTCCCTGTCGATTTTTCTTAAAAATTTGTTTGAGGCACTACGGAAATTTTGTCTAACACTTTTTTGTAAGTATCCATGAGCTCTAGTTCAGAACAAAATTTCGTTGAAATATATTCACTATTGTAGAAGTTATGGCTGTTTGAAAATTGGATAATTTTTATGGGGTTTCTCTCATTTTCCGGGGTCAAGGATCAATTTTTCGAATATTATTGCGATTTCTACACATTTTTCACCAAAATACGCGTAGTTTGCTTTTTGAAACATTGAAATCGTCCAATCTGTTCAAAAGTTATGATCTTTTAAAGATTCGCATGAAATTTTGGGCTAACATTTCTGGCCAGAAATTATATTTTCGGTAGGGAATTTTTTTCTCGAAAGTGCCTAAGAATTCGGGGATATGTATATTCATAAAAAATGATTGTAATTGACTCCAGCAACTAAGAATAATTTTTTTAGAACGATTTGAAATTTTTTAATTTTGCCAAAAAATTTTCTGGTCGGTATGGAACTTTAAACGTTAATAACTTTTTAACGAAGCCTCAATCAACAAATTGCTATTCTTGGTTTTCATCTCATTTTGGTCTCTAGAATCTCCCATTCAAATTTTTCAAAGAGGTGGCCTGTATATTAAAATCTACACATTTTTACATTTACGAGGTATTTGTAAAACAAGGGGTTAATGACTAAATTTTATATTTATGATAAGGTTGTTGATTCTTAAAACGTTGTTTTAATCAATTTGGTCTAGTAGCTATTTTTACAAAAATTATTATCGTAGAGGACAACCGGAAGTCCAACGTGGAAAACGCTTAAAGTTCCCATCGTTTAAAGGGTAGCATGCGTGGTTAATGCGACTTGGAAGAGATCAGCTCGATCGAGACGATGAAATCGACTTTCTTCACCGGAACAGATACCGAGAACGAACCCTTTCCGCGTCGGTGATACTTAGACTAATCTAGCAATCAATCTTAGGGCAGGCGAGGCCAGAAGCCAACAGCTGCTTTCGTGAGAGTCGGTGACGTCACTGAAAAAAAAGAAAGATCACTCCCTTGCAGCATCCCGTTCGAAGTAAACGACCACGTAGCCACGATTTTCCCACCCTTGGCTGCCACCTTGTCAGTTTCGCGCAGCTGCTTACCTTTAATCGCCGGTTAGCTCTTATCGTGGGCTGTCAAACATTGTTTATCCTCTTCCGAGCCATTGTCTTCCGGGGCCACATATCACAGGGAGACTGCCTCCCATTATAGCTTAGGTTTCTGCCTACTCGCGAATCAACGTGATTGATTCTCTATGCATCGACTCGATGAACGCCGTGCGTGATCCGCGTACTAAATAATTCGGGAGAGTTCGCGCGATCTTTGTTCAAACGCTAACGACAAAGATATACTGGATTATGCGTCTACTTAGCAATTCTAATGAGCTGCATTTATGTCCTCATTGCCTTCATTATGCACACTTGACAGTCAATTTAACTAATTAATGGAATTTCATTTCTAAATTTTGTTTCGTTTTCCAAATCTCCACGCTCTCCTATGACTATTCAAACGCTGACGAATGGTGAAATAATTCTCGATATAGCTTCATCAAATTTTCAGTATTCTAAAAGCTAATATTACTGATCGAGCAAATACGTTTGACCTCGATACGAAACGAGCAGAATTAAATTACTAATAGAACGCGAATGAAACGATTTTCCATTCTCCGCGACTCTTTTGTCTATCGAAGACGACCTTGCATCGATCGAAAATGATTCAACTATTACGGAAGTTTTAGTTTTATTTTCTTGTTCTGACTAGCCGTAACATCGTTTTGCAACTGTTTACTACTTCGTTAATTATGCAAGAAGAAGAAGAAAAATGATCATGCTAACATATGCCCTACTTGACTTCATATAGTGTAATTGCCTTTTCTTGATAGAAAATAGCATTTCTCTTTGCTTTGGAAATTCCAAATTAATTATTAAAGCGAGGTATCAATGATAGATTGCACGAGTGTTATTATATCATAGAATTTTTCAATGCTCAATATTTCTTTTAGCCTTCGTAATCATTCGTTTTATTTCGTTTTCACCTTCAAATATTCTAAACATATTGAATTTTACGAATATATTTTAGTTTTCGCTAAAATTATAATTGAATATAGTCATCATGACACAAAATACTGTCATTTTTCCATGACGAATATAGTCGTCAAACACAGCTGACTTGTTAAGTGTCTCTATTCATTGAATATGGATGGACTTTGTCCGTTATTCTCAATCATTTTTTCGATTCGGAATTCGATTTTATAGACAGACTATTACGATATTAATTGTTCTACCATCGTCTGACACTCGTCACCTAAATCATCTCTGAGGGATTCGTGTAATCTCGGGAATGTTTTCCCATTTGTCAGATACTGTTAGGGTAACGACTCGTATACTAACGTCTGCCTTCGACTGAATTACATTCGGCAAGTTCGCTCATCAAATGCAAAATTCTAATCGAGATAATGAACTAGATTCATTTATGGAACAGAATGATCAACCAGACTGAGAGATATCGAATCCTATCGCCCATCGTATAAAAACAGTTAAGTTATAATTAGCTCAGTTTGCGATTAAGAATTACCACCCTGCAAAATTGACCGTAATTTGACAAGAAAGTTAAATAAGACGCTTCTAATGTGACTTCCACGAGCTGTGGAACAGCTTATATAATCTATAGTATTATATTTCTAACGCATAAAGTAAACGTGTCCCTGCAGTTTGCAGCATTATTGCATCGTAGGAGTCCGGAATACGTATAACATGTTATTCAAATATTGAAACGGTTTCGAACTCGTACGTAACGTGTGTGTAATTTACACGATATTTGCAGTCACACATTCGCTTTTATTGCTTGTTTGGAAAGCTAGAACCCCTATCACGGTGCCCCGTAGGACCCGTGCGGCCAGCAACGGATTACACGCTCGTGTCTCACGGGTCAAGATCATCGTACGACCATTAGCCGCGCTCGTCACCTCATAATCCGTCGACACATGACCCGGACTGACCGGAAGGAGACCTACCGGACATCCACCGGGAAGAAACACGTCGTTAAAGTTCTGCCCCGAACGTGACACGATAATTATATACGTATTTGAATTTACGACTCATATTTACTACTTGTTACAGTGCAACACAGTGTTTCTTTTCACATTTTTATAATCGACCAGACCAGATAAAACTTGAATTTGCAGATTTTCTATAAGAAAAGAAACGTTCACTTTAAACGAGCATAATATGCTCGTAAATCTTCGAGTTTAAACAATTTGCATATTTATCTAGGAAATCACGTACGCCTCTATAGTACCCGAATTCATTACTCGTCGTTTCTATTAACACATTCATAAACACATTTTGTAACTGTCAGGATTCGCCAAAGAAACCGTGCTCCCTATTATTTCATTATCTCTTCGATCTGTAAATCTCACAAATTACAGAAGGATGAAAGGAACCGAGTATTCAGCTCGAATCTTATCTCATCCATCAAAATCCGTGAACCAGTCGCGTAACACTGATCGTTTCCTGTATTCTATAGTCCGTCAGAATAGACCAGTCGTCATTAGCCACGATCGCCGCCCAGTAATCCGTTGACATATGACCTGGGTGGCCAAAGAAGACCAGTCTGGGTGTCTGTCCGGCGCAAACCTCGTCGGTACGTGCCGATCCTGCTTCGTAGTCGACCTGATCCCGATCCTGGAAACCTTTCACCTTTCTAACGAGTTGTCCACGCGATCGCGGATGACCCCTGGCGATCTTGACCCGTGAAGAACGACCGTTGACAGAGTTTCCACCCGTCGACCGCTTCATTCCGGTCACCGGTCGAACCGGTGGATCGAGAACGAATTGTTATCCTTGCTTTTCCGCTCGAATCCCGTCTCGACAGCAACCTGCGAGCAACGCGTGCTGTCCACCGATCGCCAAATAAGATCGTTTGCCCGGTTTGTTCGTTTCCGGTCCGGGCGTACGACTTCCCGCGACCAGTTGGTGAATTCGTGTGCTTCGACTTCGTTGACCCCTAGCTCCCACGGGGATGACCCCGTCTCCTAACTCCTCCTCCTAACCGCCTCTATCGGCCCGTGTATCTCGAATTGCGCCAACCAGAGGGACTCGTCATTCAAAAGATCCGGGATTAGTGTTGGTAATTAACCAGGTTATCGGGATTCTTCGACCCTTTGCGAAACTCGTGAAACTACGTTCGTTGCGTGAGAATTGATATAACAAGATTAATTTCAAACAGATCGTTAGTTTTATTCATTTGTATGAGAACTGGGTGCGTTGTTATCATCAATTGTAATTTGAGCAGACATAAAAATTCTGGTAATGGGCCCCCCAATTAGTTCTTTCGATGATTATTGTCAGTCTATGAAATTCCTTTGAAGTCTCCCACGGATCTAGATTATCGGTACTCGCATATGTTTTGCGCAGAAAAGTAAAGGATTTGGTTTCCACAAACGACGATTACAGAAATCATCGGAGATCATGGTCGTCGCGGAGACACAAGGTCCCATGCTTGGATACCTGTTTGAATTAAGAGGGCTCTTTAAACCGGTGACACATGAACAGGATCCTCCAGCAGGACCCTCATCCTTCGGGTAGGTCCATAAATATGTGACGACTTATGAAAGACGAGTTCTCGACTTTTTCCTTGGGGAATTTTGTACTTCGTTCGTTATCCTCACTTGTATCAAACAGTTTCAGGCTGAATCTCTGTTTTTTTTAATTATGTTCTTTCTAATTAAAAATTGTTTAGACTTTCCAAAATGCAAAAATTCTATTCTATCTAATCTATTTCTCTAGCTTCAGATGCAAATTTTAAAACAATCGTAAATTGTATTATTTTTGAGCAAGTATGGTGACAGTGTCTTTCAGTTGATTCCCATACTTCATCGGTTCGTAACTTTATCCGGAACCGGCTGAGAATAATCTTCGAAGCTCGTTTCACTTCCGTTGCAAAGGGTTTCGTATTGCCAGGTTTGGAAACGCGTCCCGGTTTCCCTTTCCCTTTTCAGGGGGTTGGAATCCGTGAAACGATATCCTAATGGGACCGTGACAGGGACCTGTTCGGTGGTCAAAGGTCCAGATGACGAACCGGAAATCGGGTCAGAGGGGTCACTACGCGAGTCACTGGACGCCGTTGTGAATCTGGTTCTGGAACGACTCAATTCTCCTCGACGTTCGACCTTTGCTCCCAGGTTATAAAAGATCGATTCTTCGCGATGCATGAAAAGGAAATGCTGCTTCCACCTGTTTCGACGCGAATACTCGCCGGTTTCCTGAAACATCAATCCGCTATTTTATGGCCGGCTATACTCTAACGATTTCTACAAATTTAAGAAAAATAATGTGTCATTGGTAAAATATTCGTGAGAAAGAAGAAACAATATTTCCTTCATAATTGTTCCAACCGCGTTTTTTGGAAAGTTAAGAGTTTTATTATTTATTAACAGAATGCAATTTCACAGAGATTGTTTCATGGTTGAATAAGATTTAAAGTCCAACTAGGTAGAAGGGAAGATGTTTAAATTCAAGAAAGGTCTTGATTCTGAGCGATTATTTGACAAAATATCCTTTGTAATTTTATTTTAGAATTGCTGTCTTGTTCCAATATATATGATAGACAGGTTTTATACGTGTATTATAATTCATCATCTACGTAGATATTATTTTAGCTAGTCCTTAAATTCGTAAAACATTTTAAATCCGCTACTCTCTTGGTGGAACCGCAAAGTCGAATAAAATGAGCGGTAGAAAAAGGAAGTCCCTTGATTCGCTAACAGCGGTTCTTCGTTCCCATCCCAAAAACAGGAAGAATGCCGAGCGATAAAACGAAAAAAGAAGGGCTATTCATGCGCCCGTTTAAGGACCGCGGAGACCAGCCTCCGAAAAAGGGCCACCGAGTTTCCACCGTGCCGCGATTCTCCCTGTTCACCGAGAAAACACGCCAGAAATCGTTCAGGTAAAGATGAGCCGGCGAATCGTTTCTGTTGTCAGTCCTCCTATCTCCGGGACAATGGCGTCCCGTCGTCGTCCCGTATTCTTCAGCCCAATATTTCTCTCGAAGCGAGAAAGAAAGAAGCGATAGACAGAGAGAGAGAGAGAGAGAGAGAGATAGGCCACGTAACAGATCTACGAGCGAGGAATATGTCTCGCGATGGTCCCCGGAAGAAATATACCCCTAACCGTTTCCCATTCTGCGATCCCGTCGGTTCTGCAGGGGTTGGTCTCAACTTACTGTCGCCGGTGATCGTCGAGCGAACTTATTTGGACGAAAAGGGGTGCACCGGGTAGTACTATAGCACCTTCAGCGGATCGAGAGCCGAAAGGTGCTTGACGAAACACCGGGAAACACAGGTACGGAGGGGCGAAACGAGAAGTAGGCTGTGGTATCCGGCAACAGAAGGGGTGACACGTTGCGCGGATGCTGTGGGAATGTTCTCACAGTACTGAAGAGATCACCTGTAGCCATTTGGGACAGTATCCTGGCTCGAGAGGAGCCTGCTTACCCCCAGCGATCGGTGTCATCTGCCATCGGGAGGATCGATCCCGGGAATCGATCGTTTCCGTTTCGAGTATACGGTTCGTTCAATGGAGCACATTGGGTCGCGCGTGTGTGCTTCCGTTTTGAATAGGGCGGAGCCTCGATTACCCGGAGAAACGGGGAATCTGTTTCGATTGCTCTACCGGTTTCCCAGAGACATTGGAAAGAGATCCAATCGGTGATTTGCTTGCCAATATGGTAAAAAAATGACTAAAGTATTGTGTTGGAAGTGTACTTTGCTTGGAAGATTTGTAGCTAATTGTATTCGTGGTTTTATTATTAAGATGTATTTACATACGTCGAGAGATTGTGAAGTAATTTTAGTCTTAACCCTCAAGTTTAAACTACTAATTGTTTAATATATGTCAGTGTAATTATTTGAGAATTTGTGTAATCCTCTATTAGTTGATTATTTTGTAAATGCTTTAAAGTTGATTTCCATTTCTGAATACCAATCAACATTAAGTACAATAATTCAATTGAAATTGAGAGCCCACTGCAGCGCACTTCATTTGTTCTTTTCCAATAATCGAAATGTGGATTTTCAACACAAAAAACATTAGCCAATGAACGAAACGTAGTGTACGAATTTTATTCGCGAATTTTGCCGGAATATTCTGGTCGTTGTCATGGCGTTGGTTTCACCCCGAGCGCGAAACGTATCTTCGAGACGCGATAACCGGCCTTGTCTCCTCTCGGGCCAAAGAGCACGGAAGCACCCCTTCGTGCAGGGCTGTATCCCTTTTAATTTTAATTTCCTACCGAAATCCCTTCTTTATAGTCGCGCGGAGGCCAGTCAATGACTGTCAGACAGGAGAAAAATGCGAGCGACGGGGATAACGACGAACGAGAAAAGATGATGAAAAAGGACAGGGGAACCAGCAGCCTCCGGTTTTCCACGCACATCATCCCTTTTACATTTTAATTTCTCCCCTTTCGCGTCGGCCTTTCAGAGCTTCCACTTCCCTCTCCCTCTATCCTTCGGTATATCTCTGCTTTTGGCTCCACTGTTCCTTCCCTTCTTCGACTAGGTGGCATCCCTTTAACATTATAATGTTCCCTCTAGCTGTTCGTCCTTCTCTCGCGTCTAGCCGCCTCTCTTTCTTACGAGCTCTTCCACCCCTTCGTTATGGCGTAACGTACCGATTTATGGGTTACCGAGCGAATTCTAAGGAAATGTTATGCCACCGACCTCGAATCGATGCGTCGAAACCGTTGGTAACGAACCTCCGTTGCGGAACGGCTGCGTTTACTTAATTTCCGGAGCTTTCCGGGAAAACCGTTTAACCGAGATTAAATTATCAACGAAAGTAATTGGTCCACGCTGAGCGTTAGAACCGCCCACGTTTCTCCTGCGAATTAGTTTCTTTTCGCGCCGGACAATTTAGCCGTCTCGTCGGATCAGCAATTTTCCTCCTTTCAGGCCTAAACTATTTAAATTTTGCTTCTCCGGACTCTGCACGATATCCAATCTCGTTAGTAGATTTTTCTAGTTCTTTAACACCCGCTTAAACATAGAAATTGGACTTTCGTTCGTTCCCTCGTACATTATATTCTAATATATTTAATACTTTGATTGAACCTCTCAAATTGTCCGCGAAAATGAAACTTTTAGACGATTGGAAACTGGTACACAATTTGTCATGGAACTTATTTTTACAAGATAGTTAAAATTCAAGAGTGTTAGATTTATTTTCTTCAATATCTACTTTCGAGAATTAATTTCTTCAATGTATTAAGAGCTCGTTGATAATAAATAGTAACTCCTAAGAGGAAGAGAATAATTTTGCAGAATTTGTTTTTTGACAACTATGGGAATAATTCTTAATCCCTTGAGGTACGATTTAATTCAAAATAATTTCATAAGACTACCTGTCATGAAGCCTTATATATTAAAATCAACACTTTTTTACATTCACGAGGTAACCGTAAAATAAATGTCTTCCTTCTCGTGGCCAATCCTTCTAAAAACAAATTTAAACAAAATTAAATAGGATACATTTGAAAAATTATTTGGACTTAAATCATACGTTAAATTAAAAGAAATATTTTTGTAAAGTCGAAGCTTAGAAAACAATTTCAAGTGAAAATTTTTAAAATCGATGGAAATAGTTGTAAAGAGAATTGCCCAATAAAAATAAATGAAATCTCTGGTAAAACTTGGACGTAGAAAAATCGTAGCCCAAAATCGACGAGGCAGTGTTTCCACAATGATTTGGAATTAAATCGTACGTCAAATTAAAAGAAATATGTTTCTAAAGTCGAAGCTTAGAAAACAATTTCAACTGAAAATGTTTAAGATCGATGGAGATAGATATAAAGAGCGATAATTTTACAATAAAAATAAATGAAATTTCTGGTGAAACTTGGACGTAGAGAAATCGTAGCGCATGATCCACGGGGCAGTGTTTCCACGCACGATCGCCGTCGGACATCGTTCACCCCAATTTTGGTTATCGCGACAGAGATCTACGGTAGTCCCCGGAAGTCACGGAATCGCGGCTGGTTCTGGGTGAAATTCCACGAAAACCTGCCAACGTCGTCGCACGAAGGAAACGGTTGGAAACGCTGTTACGTTCCCGCGGCGCATTTCGGCCAGGATTATCGAACGCCTGGGGATTTCGTATCGATCAGTGAAAGACTCTCTCAGGCTTGCGAATGTGTGCCGAACGAGGCCCGGCATACATTAACGGCCCCGACGGAAATTGGATTAAACCGGCGGAATTATTCGCGCGGATTTTGCATACGCCTCACGATGAAAACGTTCACAATCGCGAGCCAGGCACAATGCGCTTTCCTTTTGTGCGACGCAACGGAAGTCTTTCTCCTCTTTCAGGGCCCGGGATCCTCGTATCGATACCATCCACGCCGTCTATTCTAAAGCTGAAAACGACGGTTAAGAATATTATCCGGTTACAGTGCGCGGCGCTATGTAGATTTCCGTGGCGCTCTGTCAATCGTTGAGTTGATCGCGTTATTGTGCGTAGACGCCATTCTATTCGATGCTAAGAAAAGCGAAAAGGGACAGGGTTATCGGTTCCAAAGAGAACCAGAAATATCGTCCATCGTTCCTTCCTCGAACGCGTGAAATTCTTTTTCGTCGGGGAATTTTTAATTCGGTTAAATCTTATGTTGGATTCATATTAGAAATGTGATTACTTTAATATACTCAATAACGACGAATTGAGATATGGGAAATATATTATGAACTATAGTTATTATGTACTGCATACGTGGAATGTCTGTAAATCTTACCAAGAAGTATGGAAGTAATCTTGTATCTTCTTTTCGTCAATGAAACTACCCCGCGTCGATCACTTGAGTTTTGGAATTAATTTTGTTAATATTTCGAGTGCAATTTCCTGCTAAGATTCTTCTAATTTCTTTCATGAGTCTTCTTTTGATTTTGGACTCACTTTTATAACTATCAGGACCATATTATAATTTGTATTTCACGGCTTCTAGGTATTTTAAATAGTTATTACTTGAATGATCGCAAAGAATGCTTTCGTGGTGTGATATACCAGTTATATTTATTTTTATTTTGGAATGAAATGCATTGGAAAAGCATGAATCAGTCTTGGACCATGACTCTTTCGTCTCACTGCGTGACTGTGAGTCACGGAATCTAAAATATCTGAATTTTCACGGAAATAATCGTTCTCAGATACCGAGCCAAGATATTCTACGTCTCCGTTTACAGTATCGCTATCTTCAGTATAATAGTTAATACTTTTTCTTGTCGTTTTGGGAATGCTTCCTTAAGCACTGTAAACGTTTAAAGTTGAGTATATAAAATATTACAACATGCATATTTTCAATCAATGCTTGTTTATATAATAATAGAAAACTTATTTATTCTTTTATTTAGAATTTTTTTTACGATATTTTTATTATTTATCCTAAAGTATTCCATTTTATAATTCAAACTATAATTTTTATTCGACGAATGACGGATAAGGTGTTTATTATTCATTCGTCATAAATAAGAATTTTACTCATTTATGGTACATACCGTTTTTCCACGCCAATCATAGAAATTCTTCTTTTATAGATGCATGATCTCAACAAAATCAGTTATTTATACTTCAACCTTTCCTAGGATTTATCAAAATCTAAGTAAAAATATATATAAAGATTAACACCGAATTGTCCAATAGTTTTCTCCGAAATGAATCCCGCTCATCGTCTAATTTGTAGGACCGAAAACCAGATAAGGCCCTTAACTCTAGCTTGAACTTTACTCTTTACGAATGAATATTGCTTAATGAAAGTAAATCACTTCGTTTTCGAGGGGAGAAGGTTATCGCTTCCTTGAAAATCAGAGTATCGCTGTATCGTTTTCCATTGAAGAGTTTTAAGTTGAATGAAACCTCTCGAACGAAGCTAAAATTTAGCTTTAATTCCGTTTAATCCCAACAAAATCCGATTGAAACTTCACTTCTTGGAAACAATCGTTCAGACGTTTCTTGGAGAAAAACTTTCCTATAACAACAAATTTCTTGTAAAATATAAAATCTATGAAAGGTCAATTTAGGTTGAAGTATAAATATATTTTAATCATTTAAATCGCTTGGAATCTCTTCGACGAAGCATAGTGAAAAACAAACGTCAAACTAATAAAAAGAGAGGGGTACAAAATTAGAGAATGCATTGTTCTTGGTATCTTGTAATTTTCACAGTAGGAGTGAGAGATTAAAATAAAATGTTTAAACTTTATTCGTATAAAGCGTCTGGTCCAGGGTGATTATCTGACTGAAAAATCCATGATTTCCAATGGGTCAAGCTCGATCAATTTCCAAGAGACACACCGGGAACGTCTTGCGCCGTGAACTCGATTGAAGAAATTAAATTTTTTATCGGTGCACTCACCGCTCGTGCTCGTAGATTCTCGACGGCCAGAGTCGAGTGCAACTCTTGTAGCGTTTATTCGTGAATATTACACGAGCTCGCCGGCACGTTCGGGGGAATTCTTGAAGGGTAGAGCGTCGACCGCAAAAAGATTCGTGATTAATGTACCGCTTGACGGACTCCTGTCCGACGCCAAGTGTCTCGTCGAGGGGTGGAGAAACGTGCGAAAGTGTCGTGGTGCAACGCTTGCGGCGCGCCGCGCGATTTATTTTACGAGCTGCAAAAATACAACTCTTGACCACGTGTCGAAGACAGTATGGAAATAAGGACCGACGGGGACGATGACAGCAAGAGAAACAACGCGCGCACACCGTCGGTGAACCGAAATTTATTCGGAACTCATGTCGACGATTAATTTCGACGCGGTAGCCGCGAACGTGGACGATTTCTTGCGGCGAACGAAACTTTCGAACCGCGACAAATTGTCCTAAAATTACCAAATCGAGCCATTGGGTGGAAAAAGCGCACTTATGCAGACTCAGTTACGTGTTAAATATAAATGTCAAGGAGATACTATGATAGTTGAGACGTTTAATAGAAGAAAGACACGTACGTTTACTTCGCTATATTTAAAATTGTGGAAAAATATCTATGACAGATGTCAGATGAAAAATATTCGATTGAAACGAGTTGAATCGTTTGGTTTGGCTACTGCAATATTTATGTTTGTAACCTCAGTAAAATTTAACATCTGGACTGGAAAATCAATTTTTTTAATTTTATAGTGAATAGTCCTGACATCCATATATGGGTGTTAAAGCAAGTGTGAACCTGAAACGAAGAATTTATTAATTTCTTTGCTTCCCTATTAGCTTTGCCAAAAATATACATAAACTTATGGGCGAATTTGTAATTGCAACGGAAGCATTGGTCTGCTTTTATTGTTATGGTACGATATAATAGTTTGCCTGACGGTGGTCGTCTGTTTTCCATAAATTCAACGTAATGGGGGTCCCCAGGACGCGTGAGCAGGATTATTGCACTGACCACGCGCAAAGGCGAAGGGGAGGAAGAAGGAAACGATTGAAAGTTCGCCCGACGTGTCTCCGGCGCGAATCTTCGGATTAAGACGAGCTGACGAGGCACGTGCTAGATCTCCTGAATGCCGTCGCTACTGGAACTCGAGTGACCATTGGTCATTGTTGCAGGAGGGAACACAAAAGGAAGAGAACCGGTTGCCTCCTGCCAAGAAGAACCGAGGCACGTGCTGTCAATCGTGGTCCAGAGATTGTTTTAACAAGAGGTAATACCGAATAACACCTGTTCAGCCAGTAACAGAAAAAAAGAACAGGAAGAAGCAAATGAAAACTCCTAGATACAATGTATTTCTTTCTTCGTTCAAATGTATGTTCTAGATATTGCGTTGGACGAATTTTTTTTTTAATAATGAACGTCGATGGTTATATATAAAGATTTATCAACAACGTTCCGAGCATTTAAGATACAATTCGTGTAAAATAAATTTGTGCAGCTTAGGAGTCTCTCATGGAGGTCCTTATAAGCAGTCTATGATAGAACGTAACCAGAAACAAGGAATTGAAATTCATAACTATTAATTAAAATTGAAAGCCTGATGGTCTATTCTAAAACAAATATTTTCTAATATATAACGCATGAGATATCTTGAATTTTTCCTGAGGAGGGTCACGTTACTTAGAAAGAATACTCAGTAACTGATATTCACTGATTCTGATGAAACTTTGCACAGATGTTCGTTAGACCTACATACAAATTTTGGCATAATCGATTCTTCTATTCAAGTCACATCTCCTTTTGAGGTATTGATGATATTTAACCCTTGGGTGGACTCTCGATCCCAAATGAATTATTTTACTTGACGTTGATTTTTACCAAATTGGTAAATGGAAATCAACCTACCTTTAAAGCATTTACAAAATAATGAACCAATGGAGGATTACATAAATTTTCAAATAACTACATTGACATAATAACTGTTAGTTTAAACTTGCAGAGGGTCCCAATAATCCACTGAAGGATTAAAGTGGAGGAACAGTATATCGAGTCCAACAATTTGCAACGTTCTCTCGTAACCAAGATGGAGGATAAAATACCGACCAAGAACGTCCATGCAAACGAACGCAGCTTTTCAGACAATAAACACAGAAGGCGTTCGTCCTGAGGAACTGGTCCTAGAAACTAAACTGTTTCAATAATCCGCGTTGAAGTACGAAAAGTCCGGGCCCTCGTCAAATCTCGCGACGCGAAAAATCCGTTGACCGCGAGACCGCCTGGAAATTCCTGCGATTTGCATATTATCCGTTACGACAGTTGCTCGCCTTTTCCTCGCTGAAGCTTTTGAATGCTTTTTTTTCTGGTCATCAGAGTCGGCCCGGTACCGTTGGTCGGCCGCGATTCGCTACATATTCTCAAAGGGCGTCCAACGTACCCCCGTCATCCCTATCGTTTGACCGCGAGCAGTTCCTCTGACAAGCACGTGCTGTGCCCCGTGTACACGTATACGCACACGTACGTTGCGTCCACGTCGAACAGTGGCCCGTAACGAGCGTACGAGCGTTTTACCTGCAAACAATAGAAAAATTCTGGCCAGCGGCCCGTGTGCCGTGTCGACCTGCCAGCTGAAATCGGATCGGATTGGGCAACGCCCAGATTGTGACCTGTGGTCCTCGCCGAAAAACACCTTCCTGGACGTTGGCGTGGAAGGGGTAGCGCTGGATTCAATTCCGTTCTGGACGACGTCGACGCCGGATGCGAATTTACCTTCTTTCAACCAGCCCCCGATCCTCTCCGACTGCACGTGCTCCTTTACGACGGTATCTGGGATCCTTCCTGTCCAATGGCGCTCCTAACGGCGATTCATGGATATTACGTACCCGATGGTCCCCGCTCTATTACGCTAATGATGGTACGCGACAGAAGATTAGAGCCGACAGCTGCGACGCTCGATCTCCCGATCGTTCTACTTAATTGATAACATGGGGGAAAGTTGATGATCTCTGAGGAGGTGGTTCTAACATTTAGAAATTATTTTTACGAAGACTAGCGTATTTCGTTTGCCTTCGACTTCGAATAAGAACACATTTCAATTTTGGGTAGAAAGAGCAGGATATTGTTTACGAAGAGTAGTTGTAAATTATTGAAGAGTCCATCATAATCTCCACGTTTCATATTTTTTATAGAATAAGCCAACCATCTTGTGGTTTTCTGGTATTAGTAAAGTGTAAAAGCTCAGAGTCTTTTAACCCTTGTAATTATTTGAAAATTTATGTAATTCTCCCTTAGTTCATTATTTTTGGATTGCTTTGAAGGAAAGTTGATTTAAAACATCAAGTAGAACAATTCAGTAGAGATTGAGAATCCACTCGAGGGTCAAATAAATCTAAGAATTAAATTTCGCGAATGAAATTCTAATTCCGAGATCCGTTTCCTCCACGACCGAGCGAATTAGTCGGAGGAATGTATCGTCGTAATCGAGGCTCTGCGCGGCGCACGACGATCACGAGCCCAAAACCGCGGTTCGAGTTCCTTTAGAGCAACCCTTGTCTAATACCACTTGGGAAGGGAAGAAATCTACAAGCACGGGAGGAACGTTCCTCGATTAATCAGGATTAGCCGAAGAACCGACCCTTAACCTCGCGCTGTCCACTGTTCGCGTGATGACCATCAGTCATCCAGGCCCCCCCTCCACGAGCCAATTCCTGGACATCCCTCCTGTTCTTTGACCGCGGTCACCTCGCGAGGACCTACAAGCCGGCCAATCATTACGGTGTCATTAACTTTGACGACCGTGTAATCGCGACGAGCAATGGGTCAGGGGGCAGCCAGCGCGCCTCTGGCCAACCCGGGGTCACGTTGGTAAGGTCACGGTACCACGTGGACGGACCTCTGATCAAAGTCCTTAGAAATTAATTGACCCAAACCGGAGAAGATCGAACCGTTTGCCGTGGAAAGTTCCAAAGTCAACGGAAGTGACGAAAAGTTGGTTCAAGTTTTGCTACTGGGGTACGGTTCTCTGACCAAGTTGATCGCTTAACGGTGAACGTCTGCGCTAAACGAACAATCCGTTTCGTAATTGAAAAACAACTTGGCCGATCGATTCTTCTCTACGATCTTAACTGGGGAACAGTTTTACGATTCGTCCATCGATGAAGTTTGTTATTGTTATAATTGATACTAACTGAAGAATCCGTGGAGGAAAAGGGAAATTTCGATAAATCCTCAATTTGCTTTTTATTAATGACTAAATTGTTCGTGTTCTTCGAATATGGAAGTAATTTAGTCAGAATATTGGAATAAATTTTTCACTGTCCCGTGTAAGAAATTGTTCTTCTACTTAAACGAGAAATGAGTGTTCTACTGTAACAAGATTGCAGAACGTTGAATATTTACTAAATTTGAAGCACATACGAAGTTTATATATTAAATATTTATTCGTAGAAATCGTGTGACTGTACATTGAACGTTATCCAATCGTTAATAGCTGTATCCCCAGTACCAAACCACCCTCTTTTGATGCCAGAAGATGAGAGCCTGTTTCTCTTGATTTCAATCCCCCAAGAGCCCTGGTGTCCCGGTATCTGCATTCACACGCGCATGAAGCTGCGACGCGAGATGCAGGTCATCATCTCACGGTTCCCCCTTAATGAAAGCCGGACCAGGAGAGAGCCGTGACGCGTAAAAAGGAAAGAGAGGAGAGCGCAGGACACGCCATTGTCCTACAGGACGTTGGGCACCAGGTGGCTAGGATCAGGACCATTACCTCCGTGGATTAATTGCCATGCAAAAACTCACGATGGCTAACGGAATGATAGGAGTGTCCGTCTTCAGCCGTTCGCCGGCGTCCAGGTCGTCGAACTTTTTGCTGGTTGGCAAAGAGACCAGCATAAGTTATCAGGATGATTAAACAGGGGATCACCGCGATGCGTCGCGAGAGGGGGACACGGATTGGTCCACCGAAGGGTTCAGACAAGACGTTTCCAGGCAGCTTCGCGCAAATCCCACCGACGTGGATGCAAAATTCTTCGTGGGATAATTTCCCTTCTTCAGGACGATTGGAATACGTTCTTCCCGTGTAAAAATAGTTTCTCGGTTAAATTATTTCTGTGCCCAATTTTCACCCTTCGGAATAATTTGGATTCCTTCTCTCGATGAATTTTTTTAAAGAATTCGAAATTTCGACGTGGCCACGCGGGTAGCAGGCCTAATACGGATACATCGCTTTAAAGCAACGAAGGGTGAGAGTGGATGTTCGGAGGGTGGTTGCCACGGCGGTGGCCGTGAGGCAGCACAGCGTAGGCGGCTGGGTTTTTGGGGGTCGGTGATTCTAAGAGGTCCGGCTCTCACACGCGTGGGCCTCGTTTCTCTCTCTTCCTCCTCCGAGAGGGGTGAGGATAGGGGTGAAAAAGGGGGAGTCGGTGGCGGGTCTGGTCCAGGGGGCGCCAGTATTGATCTCGTGGCCCACTCCTCCCCTTCGACCACCGTTGAAGGAAGGCGGAGGCGGTTGAAAGGGTGGGTAAGATGTCAGCATGCGTACATACAAAGTAGCCCAATGTTCGTCCCGGTCGCCGGCCCTCTACGCAGTGTCTTGTACGTTGTCTGCCTTAAATAAGTTATCCAGCTGGAGGTAACGATGTCCTCTCCTGGCTACGGCCGATGTGGAAGGTCATTTCAATGGAGTAGTTTGTAATCCTTCAATTTATACGCTAGCGTATGCTCGCCTCTCGGTACAGCTAGAGCTTCAAGGTGGTGGAAAAATTCTTTGCTCACAGAGGAACCTTCGTTATAACTGCTAAACGTGGAATATAATACTAATTCTTGGTGGTCATCTTCCAAAGTGCTCATTATTATTATAGGTCGCTTAAAAGACTTTTTCGTTGTTGGATTAATTTTTAATTGTATGTGAATCGGACACAATTTGTTGGTTCTCGAATTTCTGTTCACATAACTTAGTTTAATAGGTGGACAATAATTAAGTTTAATAGATTGATTAGCAACGGTAGTTGATTAATGTTCAATATTGCGTGAAACGCGTGGGCGTGCATGATCATCGATGACCACGCGCGCTCGCGCTCAGAGAGGGAGTAGATCCAACGGGACCCTGCTCGCACAATGGAAGACGATACCGGTAACCCGATGACAAGGTGTAAATCATCGCGTACCGCTCGGTAGCGATACGATAAGTTGAACATCACCGACCCGTACGCGAATGACAAACGCGTCTCGGTTCAGCGGCTGATGACGTCCTTGCTACTGAAGTGTATGCTGTTGTAGAGTAGGGGGAATTAATGCGGAGAAGAGCCGAGATTGCGGGCGATTATTGTCGCGGCACGTCGAGCAGAGACGGTTCGAGTGGGAATGTGTGCTCGGTGAGTGCGTTTATATTATCGCGAACGTAAAATGACTTAGGTGGTACTGCATTTGAGAATAACTGAGGTCGAAAGTAACTTTAATATACAACTTTACCAATTTTCAAGCACAGTTTAAATTTATTAACGTTAAACGCTTCATAGGACAATTTTGAAATTGGTAAAATCGAGCGAGACAAATGGAGAATGCAAAGAGAAAGCTTATGTTTATTCGTTGTTATCGTAAAATTCTGATTTAAAAATTAAAAGTGAATCACGCTTCTTACATAATACTATGTTACTATATGCATAGTAAAAGTTTCGTGGACCAAGTTCCGCTCTGGGGTGCGATATTGAATTTTGATCCAATGAAAGTTATTGTCCTTCACGTTTTGGATTCCCATGTAAGACCCACATTTCATCGCGAGCAGCAATTTTATCGAGAAACGAACAGCTGATTTATCGCCCTCGCAATGAAGCATAAATTTGCTGGGTACGATTCACCCCTGACAGGTCGCGCGGAACCCATTTTCGAAAGTTTAATATTTTTCCAATTTCTTGTAAATGTTTACACGCGATGCTACCGTTGCTATTCAACTTGTCTGCCACTTCTCTGACCGTTAAAATGATTTCATATTTGTAAATAACTTATTTTTATTTTTAGTTACATATAAACGTGGCCCCAAAAATTAGTCGAGTTACTTTGTTTTTAAAACCGAGCAACATCGAAAGTCGACAAATGAAAAAATAAGATACACGAATATCATAATGTTAAAATTCAAATAATGGTTAAAACTACAATTTACAAATATATTTTCAACATTAGTATCATTTTCGAAAAGAAACATTGAAAATTCACTTGCAATGTGACCGAGAGAAATTTTACTACGGGTCAAAAGTGACCCGCCATCCGCCTCAAGTAAATCGTCAACTCCAACGACCAATCTAATAATTCCAATCGTGCTTTATCATTTTCGAAAAGAGCCATTGAAAATTCACTTGCAATGTGAGCGAGAGAAATTTTACCACGGGTCAGAAGTGACCCGCCATCCGCCTCAGCGTCCGTTCCTCGAAGTAAATCGTCGACTTCAACGACCAATTTAATAATTCCAATCGTCTGCGTCAAATTTTAAATATCGTGGCAAATGTTTTATCATTCGAAGTGAGCAGGAAGTGGACAGGTGCGGCACGCGACTCGCTTGAACATTTCCGGTAGCGTGGTCCTGCGCGCAAGGGTTATCCTGACAGGAAGAAAGGACGACGAGGACGTCGTGGACACGAGTCGGTAATTATCTCGCGCAGAGGCGCGCAGACGCGCGCACCGGGGATGTCCATTAGTCAGCGGCGCGGTCGTCAGTCTTCCTCGTTACGCTCATGCGCCCACGCATGTACGCGGGCGGCACGTAAGCGTGAATAATGTAAGGAAAGCCGGGCAAAAGGGACACGGCTAGCCAACGGTAGTGGAGGGGCAGCGGGAGGGGAGGGGGTCGAAGAAAAAACCAATAAGGGCTTTGTCCAGCCGGGTGGCAGGGCGCGGAAGATGCGCTTGCCCCTTCGTATGTCCTTCTCGGCCAAGAAAAAAAAAAGAATTTTTAGTACCTGCTGAAAAGTCTTTATTTTCTTCGGGGTTCGTTCCTTTTTATTTATTTTTTTTCATACGGCGCTAGGCACGCGCGTGGAGACCACGCGAGCGTGAGTAATGGAAAGAGAGAGCCTGAGGCAAAGGGATCTGCGAGGTGAAAAACCGATAAGGGCTACGCGCGGGAAAAAAGTCTTTGTGGGTTGTTTCTGCGTGCGAAGAGAAAATGATCTTTTTTAGTACGTGAAAAGTCTCTCTCTTTCTTCCTCTCTTCGGGGTCCTGGTGCGCGGGAATAGACGCGCGTACGCGAGCATGAGTAATGTAAGAAAAGAAGAACCGGTTCGAAAGGGCTCCGCGGCTAGGGTAAAAACCAATGGGGGCTTTGTCCATGCTCCCGTGGCCGAGCTGCCTCCTGAAGAAGCTTATTCTGCGCTACCGGCGGGAGTGAGAGAGAGAGTGGGAGGAAGGAAGTTCCGTTTTCCAACAGTCTTCGCACGGAAATAGATCGCGAAGCTCGGAAGTTCGGCGGCGGACGTTGGAATTGTCCCTTTCAGCGGCCGCGTTGCAATTTAAACGCGAAGAAATTAAACAGTCCCGCGGAAGAAACACCGGGGAATCTTTTTAATACCAGGAAACTCATTTAAACGCCCCTGGCGCGAAAAGAGGAAAAGAAGACGAAGAATACGTTCCCTCCCGTGCAGGAATGTTCCTTTTGAAACCACGCTATTCGCAGGAAATGCGCGGAGCACGGACGATTATACTTTTAAAATTAAAACCAATCCCCGTAGCGTCGAAACCGAAAACGAAAAACGTCCCGCGCCCCTGTTGCGCCCGTAATATTTAATAATCAAAGAGCCACCCCCCCCCCCCTTACCGCCCACTCTTTAGCCGCTCTCCGCGGTCAATTTAACCGCGCCCGTTAAATTATTTTAATTAAACATCTAGCAGTTTCTTGACTTTCAAGGTGAACTTAACCCTTTCGTTCGTGATTTTTTATTTTTTTTGGAAATACATTTGACTTCCGGTAGGCAAGCACTATTATGTGCTGCTTACTTTGGTAAATAATCGCTTTAACTGAATGGGAATTTCTTTATAATTGATAGATACTGTCTGTCAACGACGTTCATTAGGGGTAGGTGTTTTGTGTATCATTCTTTTAAAATTTCTAGTAAGAATAACGTTACAAATTCAGCAAAATTCTTGCTTTTAACGCAAAGGGAAAAAAGAAATCCATGCTTCATGAAAGGTGGATGAGATCCTTAAGTCGAATGGGACACCTCACATTCAAAAAAGTTCTCAAAAATCTCGTTTATCGTCCCAAACCAGAATTACCGTCCCACCCTCGATCTCGATCCTTTCGGGCGCGCGTCGACGCGAGTTCGCGATAACGCGCCACGGCGATTCGAATTTTATCGACATTGATTCGAATTACCTCCGATAACGCTCTGGCCGCGGAATAACCGAGATAATGAATTTCACCCGTACCCCTCCCACCCGTCGAAGCCCCGTTTCCGCGCGCATCCCTCGATTTCTCCGTCTGTGTACCTAATAGTATAGAGTGGAGGGCGCGTTGTCCAGAATCACCCTCGCGAACGAACACACTGACCCGAGGACGCAGACTCGGTGCTCGCGCGTCCCGTTGACGTATCACACGCACGCACGTCGAGCACTTGCGCGCAAACTTGGCTCTGGAAGCAATTTACATGGCAGCGTCTCTCCTCCAGAAGGACGAAGGGTGGTCTGGGTACGGGATGTAAGGGGGCGTCGGTCGGTAGCGAAGGGCTACGAAGGAGTATGAGACGGCACTGGAGCATTGTAATTCAAGTAATGTAAGCTTTATGCAAAATACATGTTAGTTAGGAGTGCAGGAGATAGAGCCACCCCCTCGTCCACCCCCCTCCCCAGGCCACTGGCAACCTCCGACCCGTGCCCGTCTTTGCGTCCTCTCTCTCTCTGTCTTACGCTCCTGGTTACCTCTATCGCGTGTTCTCTCTTACGAGCGGTACCGCGTACGCGTCCTCCTCGTCGCCCCCGCGGCCGGGACGCGTCTCTCGTCCTTGTTTCACGTTTCTCCGGGGCAAACCTTCGCCTGGACGCGGCTACTCCCGGCGCTCCGTATCTCGAGCGCGCACACACGCGACTCCGCTGGAAATTTACAGCGGCAAGAATATAAATAGGAAAATATTTATTTGCAAATGTCCGTGATTTCGCGAACGTCGTTCTCGTCCGTGGAAGCAAAATGCTTAAAACCACGCTACGGAGACCATAAATATCTATACAACGCGAATGCAAATTATTACTAGCGCAGGTAAGACTCATTTGTCTGTCACTGTCACCTGTTGATAACGTTTCCATGATTCTTTTTTAAATAATTAATTAAATTCAACTTGGTGTAACCTTCAACCCTTAACGGTCTAAAAGCATTTCCAAGCATATCCAAGAATTTATAGACTAAATATTTTTATATCAAGTGTAAGGTATTTATTTTTTAGTGAAAGTTCATTGATATCTTTTCAGAGCATTCAACATAATTAGTAGAAGTGACATTGGACCGTTAAGGATTAATATCTGAGAATAAGATGTGGGGTAATACCAATAAAAATAGAAGGGCAATCTACCCCAGCTTTTAACATCCGTTTTCTCTATTTTTAATGTAGATTTCGTTTGTTTGTCAGAAATCTTGCAATTTGAGAAAATGCAGAACGTGAATTTGTACAACCCCGTATAAGCTGTATTCCAGTTTAAAGCGTACGTTTTTCTTTACTTCAAGAACAACCATACATTTAGTCGAATCGTGTAAAAACGTTTTCCCCGTTTATACGATCGCCATTGTACGCGTGGGGGGGTGGCGTGCTCGCGCGCGCGAAGGAGGTGTCGCGTGGGTGTGCGCGTGCCCGTGGTCGACAGAGTCGGTTTATGCAAAAGTGTACGTTACCTGGATACACGTAAGGGGATGCATAAAGGCTCACGCACACCGTACGATTCGGCTCCCGTTTCTCCCGTCTTTCCTCCGTTCGTCCCCGCGGCTTACACACCCTAAACCACCCTTGACCAAGGGGTGGACGAGACATTGGCGTAGCTGGGCGGCGAGTTTTTTCGTTTGCTCTACAGATTTGTCTTAACGCGATTTCGTTCTTGGAAGATGACGCGAAAAGAACAAACGTTATTTCAGATTTCGATTTTCCATTCTTCTGCGACCTTTGTGGATCTCTTCAATTATCGTGTATAGTCTGTAATCGTAATAGTTGATCCCTTTTCTATGGGCTTACAATATTTATTAACCCTCTGAAGATCAGTAAAGAATGTCGATGTATCCTCTAAGGGAACACAACGATATTATTGTTTTAAAATAATTATATAGGACAAAATACATAAACGAAGAATGTAAATTTCTTAATTTAATATTTCGTAAGAAAGTGTGTTTGAGTTAGTAGTAGATGGTCGAAGAGAAGTCTTCGAGTGCAAAGGGTTAGGAAATTAAGAATTTCGTGGTGACTTAGAAGTTCAAGAAATACTGTTGTTAAAGGAATTTTCTTTACAATACTTGGATAACGTTCTGTAATAGTAATCTACGGTATAAGTGTACCTCCAGAATTGAGATACGATCAATCATCTTCGATATTCTCCTAACTTGACGCCATCGACTTTCTACTTGTTTAGGTCTTTGAAATTTTCCCTCGATCGAACCAATTTCGAATCCCTGGATGACTCGAGGCTGCATCTGTCAGTTTCCTATGGGGAAGAAGGTAATAAATTTCGGGGTAACAAATCGTGTGTTTGTCCGGTACGTGACAAAAGGTTGATCGATAAAATTGTGCACATGTCAATAAATTTTAAAATCCACGAGGATCTTTTCTTAAAAAATAAGAAGAATAATAAATTGAGAAATATATTCCTTTAAAATCCTCTCTTAAGAAGATGCAAGGGACCTTATATAATATCGATGAACCTCCCGAATCTGGTCAACCACGATGAAGAAGTAGTCGATCCGCTGACAATGGAAAGAATACGGGTGAATGAGTTGTGTGGTTCACTTTGTATATCACGTATCCTTTCTCGGAGCTAAGAAATTCCTTTTCTACGCCAATGGATGCGAGGAATGACCGCGAGGGTGTCGGCCGGATGTAGAAGCCAAAGGGGTTGCCAGTCCTGGACGTGGACCGTGGAGCGCGCGAAATCGCCACGGCGCCGAAAAAACGGACACACAACCCCCGGAGAACTTCGTAAATAATCTGGAAGGCGACCATCCCCCGGCGTAAAGAACCCCTCGCGATCCTGGAAAATCGATCCCGGGACTGGGAACGAGAGGGGACGGACGGAATAGGTTTCTCCTATTTCGTTGTCTGGAAAAGAGTCAGGAGGAAGAAGAAGCTGCGAAAGGCGAGCAGCAATTTTTAAAAAACTCCTCGGGTGATACGGGTTTGCCAACGTTCGAGGAAGGACGTGAGAATGTAGCGAAACGGATGCAGCGACGCGTCGAAATGTAGCATAAGGACACACACGGTTTTCTACATAATTGCGAGATGTTTTCGAGCGCGAATCGGCGCTCGTCTACCGAGAATTGCGAGAGGTATGCGTGCCGGCAGAAAATGTTACGAGTTTGCGTGACGCGTCGACCGTCGGATGTGCAAAAGGATCCAAAAAATATGGTCTACAACGACCGATGACAAAGTTGTCGCGGACCGGTTTCGAACGAGTGTTTTAATCGAGCTGTTACACGAGAGAAGTGAAATCGTTTCCGTTCTTCGTGGAAATCAATTTTTCTTTGACTAGCTCCCCTCCCTGGTTCGCGTGGGCTTGAATTATAGTTCGTCGACGTGCTGTGAGCTATCGTATTGTGCAAGAAAATCAAAACGTCGAGTCAAAACTGTTATTCTAAACTCATTTTGTTAGTCAGGTACTTTTTCATAACTAGAAGCTTGCGAAAGTAGTCTAATCTGGGAAACACAATGATGGCATTTCTTACATTATTGGTTAGAAATCGTAGACATTAGCTCGATATGATCTCAGAGAGATATTTATATTAAAAATCATTTCCTCTTAGAATTACGGTACTGCTAGTATTTATTTTTCTCGAGGATTGTTAGATTGATTTAGTTTTATTTGTCAGATTGATCTACTTTAGTTAAATTGATCTACTAACTATAGTTCCATGTACTGACAAGATATTATATTGACCTCTTCTACTTCATTGTTCGTTAAAATTAATTTTAGACTACTGAATCTCAGACTATTCTCGATCTCGCTGGTTTGCAAACGCAGATAAATTCAATATCAACCTACTTTCGACTTCAATAACGTGTTCTAAATAGATTCAGTTTGACACAACTATTTCTACACCGTATTTAAGTACTATTGTAGCAAGATTGCAACTATTAGAAGACCACTTTTCGGTGCTCTAGAATGCTACAAGGACTTTTATTAAATCATTTCATAAACTTGTAAAGCAATTTTGATCGAACGAAAGCGTATCTAAACATATTTCTTCAGACCAGAGGATTCCCACAAATGCTTTATATTTAGTCTTCTGCTAGGCGTGGACACGAGTTTGGAGATGATTAATGTCCACCAGTTGAAAACAAATTTAAGGGAAATTCATTTTAGACATACTCTACTTTTCAAGCTTGATGTAGGTGAACGCATCGCAAGAAACGCGAACTGTGGGAGTATTTTTCGCGAACTTTCACATTTTACAGACACGAAATAATCGACTGAGGGAACCTCCCGCCAGTTACCCTATTCGGGAGAACTCTTTCATCTCTTACTGTCCCAAACAGACGTTTCGGGTGCTCAGAGTTGCGACAGCGTTCAGTGAAAGTAGCGACGGGACCGAGAAAGTTGGGTCTGTCATTCCTGGAATTTCATCCCCTAACCAAGTCGATTCTTTCTCTTGCTGGACTTTACGCTTTTATATTTGGTAGAATCCAAGCAATAGAAACGTAGAAGTTTACAGTTACATTTTGTAAACTTCGAGTAAAATAATAGAAAAACATGGAACGGAGGTTCAATGAAATATGCTATTTACTCTTTCTTATTTCTTTTTATTGGCAACAGAAGTTCAGATAATTCGATAGAGTCGACGAGGAATTTCTATATTTGGTATCAAGTATTACAAATTCTTTTTGTACTAAGGGTATAACCATTTTTTGTCATTTATTTTTTAGTTATTTTTTCGGAGAATAAAATGAGAAAAAGAAATATTAGAAAATGGGAATTTTATTTTCGGTTATTTTGTTGTGGAAACTGGCCGTCGGTTGTGTTTGTCGAGTGTTCCATATTTCATATTTTGCACCGATATATTTTAGCATCAAATATGAAATATCTCATAAACCATTCACGTTTCGTAAAATGAAATCTTGGTAGCTATTCCACTTTGTAGCAAAGTTATGTCGACCATAAGGTGTTCCCCTTGAAGTTTTTTAACCCTCCAGACACAGCCAACGCGGAAACCAACGTTCTGCAATTTTTGTCAATTTCCGCGGGGCATGCTATTATCGCGTTTACTTATCTCTGTATTTTTTCCCCCATGTACCTCTGCCACTTTTATGTTATCAACCTTGCATCAATTCCGAATAAGAAGTAAAATTTATTCAAATTCTCGAACAGAAATGCGCCCATGACTGGAGCAAGTTATTTTCCAAAACCAATATTTTCGTTCCGACACACTTTATATAACATATGTATTTATACAGTAATACGAGTCACCCTGTAAATAGGTCGTTGAGACTGAATCTAGGTGCTATCGAGCATCGCTAAAGTAGGTTGAACAGGCTAAGCGCGGGTCGAAATCGGCCCCATCTCAGCCTAAAAGTGGAAGAAACGGAAATAAGTTCCACTTTGATGCCGAGAGTAGACTAGCAAGTTTATTTAAAATATTTGAATTTACTTTCGTCCTCGTTTGATACTAATAAACGATAAAGCTAGACAAAATTATTTCGATTTCTTCGCATTAAATTGTCAATTTACTTTCTTAAAATATTGATAGTCTATTTATTTCTTTCTACGAAGGTAAAGACGCGTTTCAATAAAATTTTGTTCCGTTGAGTTTTGTTATATCGGTGAGAGAATCCTTGAAATAATTTTTGATACCGTTTTAAGAACAATATTATTTCTTCTCTAGTAATGTTAATTTATTTTGTGAGCGTATATTTTGATCGTTTCAACAGAGGTTACCGTATATTTACCACTCGAATGGCAGTGTTCGGGTTCGTTCAGACCCCACTCTAGGCTTCTTCGATACTTGTGTTTACATCAGAGCGATAACGAAACGAGTACGGCTCAGAGGATATATTTCTCGACAGTGTTTCGTGAGACCTCTAAATGTCGAGACTTTGTTTAGATCGTCGTTAGTTGAACGTGTTATAACGTATTGCAATTATTCCATAATATTACGGTGACCAAGACGAAAGAACAATCGTCAGAAAATAAAGAAGAGAATAGTGACAGTGAAAGACTATCAGAACCAGAAGATTATCAAAGTGACGAATATCATATTGAAGAATTCGACGAAACTAACGGACAATAGAAATCAGTAAAAATAATCAATTACATATAATTTTATATGAGCTTACGTTGTGAGGTTTAGGTTTAGTTTACACAAGTTTACACAATCAAGAGGCTACTCACTGGTCATCGAGTCTTACACATTTTTACATTCACGAGGTACTCGTAAAACAAATCTATACTTTCTCGTGGCCATTCCTTGTATAAATAAATTTAAATAAAATTTTATAGTATACGTCTGAAAAATTATTTGGAATTAAATCGTAGATCAAGGGGTTAAGTGGTATATTTTCGAATTCAATCGTGTCTAAAGTGCAAAGGTCGCTGTTCTCGAATGGGTAGTGAAAGGGATCGATTGGACTAACGTCCCAACAAGATATCTTTAATCTACAGTGTAAATCATTAACGCGGTAGTCCAGTGACCAAGCAACAGTCATTTATCCCCTTTCCATGATGCCGTCCGCGTATCTATATCAACGGTCTTATGGCTATATCTACATCCATAAGACCCGGCATCTAATTTGCATGGGGCTTAAGCCGAGACCGTGGCCCTAAGATCGTGGAAACGACTTTCGACCATGGGGGCTCGTGGGCCAAGTGGCCACGGGGGTGGTAGGTATACGCCGTAGAGATGAGCTACGGGCAGTTCTGACCCCCTCGGTGAACAGAAATTACCCCCTTATCTCCCACCGGCAAGGCCGGCACCATATACTGAATCCTAATGCTCAATCTCAAGATAAACGGGGCAAACCTCCTACGACGCCCCTTTTCGCCTCCTCGATGGCCGAATCGGGGTGATAGTTTCACGTTGCCCCCACCACTTACTCTTATTTGATAACCAAAATCGAAATGAGTGACTATCACGGACTATAAATTATCAATCGTGGCGGTTACGAGGCGTTTAGCAATCTTTTCACGGAGAAAATTGCACCAAGGGGGTATTCAGACGATTTAAACGTAATAGAATTATTAATTTATCGCACGTTTATTGGTACTCATCGTTTCGAGTGGCAAATTAACAAATCAAAATTCACTGATTGCTACTAAAATTACAACTTGCTTGGGTTTCTAAGTCTTAAAATTGTCTGTTTGGGGAGTCTTAGTTAAATATAAAGTCGATTCTAAGAATTCGGACCGAAAGGGTTGCATATATGGTACAATCAATTTTTACCATCGTGTCCTGCATTTATGACAGGGCAATCGCTATTCAAGGAAGACAGTAAAACGATAAATATGTGTATGTTCGACAGAAATGTAGAAAAAGGCAATTTGTACGACCTTAATCCTTTGTTTAATTGTTTTAGTGAGGTATAAGTATTGTTAGTTGTTCCTGTTGTTCGTGTCATAAATGGTTATTTTCGTTTTATAAAATAGTCTCGATTTTAAGCCTCCTCTGTTTTAGAGTCTATAGTAAAATTACATGGTCGTAACAACGATATCGTTTCAATTTCGTTAGATATTGATTCTTTATGCATAATGCTCGATGATCAGGATCGACCGATATCGTCGAACAGTGGGAAAACAATCGAAGTAGAAATTGATAATACGAATCACGCGGAACATTGGGTATTAAATTGGGTCGCATGTTTGAGTATAATATATTACGGAGATGATAGTGCAATTACGTGAATGTAATATTATGCCCTGAATTATTACGTCATAAGTACGTCAAGCCTGTAATATACGCAGTAATAACAGTTACGATGCATACTCGGCATATACTAACACGTCCATTAAATTGCCCATCGAGTGATCAGCGGGACTATATTATTTCAAAATTATAATTTTATCGTCAAGTGTCGATTAAACCTTGTTTGGACTGGGAGCTGAATTAGTTCGAAAATTGGAAAGTTGATATCGAAACCAAATCTTACGATTAAAAGCTACATCGACGATAGGTTTATAAATTATAACTCTATCGTAGCAACGTTACGTCTGATAATAAATTAATAAAGTACGACTTGTAGGTTCGACTGACAATGAGAAAATTTACTTTAAATTTCGACTTTGTTTCGTCTTGTTTCACAAAATTACTGAATTCCATAAACATACTTTGCTAAAAATAAATGGCTCAAAAAATCAAATGTTTATCCCATTGTATTAATGGGTCATACTAGTTATGTACTATAATTTTTTACTACACTTCAATGATTTTTTCTGAAGTTTGAAACAGTTTTATACACCTATTTTAATACAATAATTATCTATCTGGACTTACGTAAATATATAACTTCATCCAAAATGGTCCTTATTATAAACGAATGAAACTCCTTTCTCACGAAGTTAAATATCATCTAACTGGAAAGAACTCGTTCAGAGACTCGATAATTACGAATTAAACGTCGCGAGGCCTGTTCGAACCGTTGAAAAATTTCAATCGCGAGAACGTAGACCAAGAATACCAGAGATTCAGACAGGGTGGAAAAGATCGTGTTGCCGTCACCCGGAAATTTCGGCGAATCGTCGATCGATGCAGGAGTGAAGAACCATCCCCTGGAAATTCGGCCCTGGACGCAGGTTGGATATTCCGTGTCGCTAAGATTAAAGCTCGCGTGTAACGACCCCACGAACACACTCCCCCCCCGCGACGTCGTGGGTGTGCACGACTGAACTTTGCGATTGCAAAAACGACGAAAACGGTCGCAACAATGCATCGAGTTTATTACGTACGGCAACAATTTGCTTCGACCAAGACGACCGTAACAGGATTTGCTATCAAACCGAATGTTACTTACAAACTCGCGTCAAACACATTACAAATAAAGCCTAGGTTTTAGGATTGTATAAACCAGGGTCCAGTGAAATTAATTAAATATCGAAATAGTGTTCGAATTTCATTCGAAGAATATTTAAACTCTTCAAGATACTCGAGAAACAAATGTTAGGTCTGGATTAGGGATAAAATTCATAACTTACATAACATACCAAAGTGTCAATCGTTGATTACGACGTAATTTGCCCTACTGGAAGAGCGACCAAAGATATTTGATCAGGCATCGATCATGTCGAGAGGGGGAGATCCTCCCTCAAAGTAGAGTCAGTAAAGCTATTAAAAATATTGTGAAGGTGTAAACGAATGAATTTTATATTTCTCAGGCGAAATTATTCGACGATAGGTTCCAAGCCCTATTCTCCAAAGCCTCCGGAGCAATGGCGCCGTTAGAACCCGTTGAAAATTTTACGCAGTTAACATTGCCTAGGCGCGATTATGCTCACGCGAGTATGTGTACGACACCATCGTGCAATAATACACAGGTCCACGTGCACGCACACGCGGGCACACGTATGTAAATTGGACGCAACGTCGTAAGCCTCGTCGTGCGGGCTCACACGCGTGCGCGCGAGCGCAGCAGCCGACGCGCGTAGAATGTAATTAAGATAAATTAGCGTTAAGGGGAATTGGGTTGAAGCCGGAGGGTGGAGGAACCCTGAAAGGGTGGACGAAAGCTCGCGGAGTCGGTGTGCAGGCGGATGTGTACGCGTGTGAGCGTCGTAGCCACCCACGTGTCGCGCGTTCGTGTGCCTTTTCGTTGGTATGGTAGGGTGAGAGGGGGCGAAGGAAGAGACAGGTGGAACGAGGGAGGGTGGAATAAAGAGGGTGAGCGAGAGGAAGCAGCGCTCGCGCGTTCACCAGCCCCGCGCAAGCAAGCTTCGTCGGCGTTACGGCACGCTGGAAACTTAATGATGCATGCCGCCGGCGCCAAACGAGCATCCACTGATAAAGCGATGACCAGGGGGCGAGAAGAAGGGACACGAAACTCTTTCCGTAAGCCTGGACCAAGGTTATCGGGCGGACTATCGATCGGTTGCATCCGGCCAGTTGCATGTTTCGGCGATAAGTCGAAGTTTAGGTGGTTCTATAAATTATGAAGCCCTCGGAGTCGCCAGGTCTCCAGTTCAAGTTGCAATCGTGTTGTAATCGCGGAGTTTCGTGGTTTGCGGGGATCTCGCGTCCGGTTCTGTACGATTGTAAACTGGAGGATAGCGGACTTTTTTTTTAGACACAATAAACATAATAGTTTGTACGATTAATTCGTTGTGAAGTTTCTGGTGTAAGTTGGATAGAGTAAAAGTGATGTTTATGATATGTAACTATTAGTTTTTGAGGATTGGAAGCAAGACATTTGTGCTTCAGCCTTCTTATTGGAGGGTGGTTGTGAGATTCTTGAGGGCGTTGGAATTTTGTAGAAGCTTTGCAAATGTTTGAATTTCGTCTGTGATATAGTATCGAGATTTTTGTGGATTATCACTTTCGAGATAAAAAATTCTTTTTAATAATGTCTCAATCAACAAATTAGTATCCTTGATTTTCTTCTCATTTTGGCCTCTAGAATCTCCCATTAAAATTTTTCCCTGGGATGGCCAAACACCCTATATAAAAGATAACCTACTGTGTGTTAAAAATCCAGATATCTTCGTGTACACTCATTTCTTCGGTGTCTTCGAACGATTTTCTATCGATAGAATTTTTTAATGTACGAAGTAATGTATCTCAACCAAGCCACAATAATTTTAGTTAAACACATTATCGTTATCTCCTTTTCTAAATAGGAGTGATGGTCATTTCTTTCATACAAATGCTATGAATTTACACAAGTACACACAGTATTTTTCACTACTACTCGTCTGATCATGTGCAGTAAAATATAGTAATCTGAGCTAGGATCACGTTATCCATACATTAGGCATGTCAAGAGCCTTTTTGCCCGTTTTCACAAACCGAGTATTATAAATTGACGACCAAAAACACGTTTAATAGACTTCGATCTCTAAGCGCTGGAATTAAACTGCCACGAATAGGCCCCTGAAAGGTAAAGTGTTAGCTTCTAACACATCCAAAGACCCTGTACGGGATGTACCGCGCGCAGCCATAAAGACTGCCTTTGAGTGATGTTCACGATGCGAGAGAAATCCATCTTTTCACCCGTGAAATGATTTGTCATGATAGCAATGTTATTAATCAATTCTCTACGCGATACGAAATCTTGACTAATAGGCGAGGGGGTAATTTTCAATCATATTGTACGTGATTCGAATACTTTGAAAAGAACGCCTCGAAATATTAGTGCCGGGTAAACGCGCGAAATGACCAATTACGTTTGATTAAATATCAGAAGGCTGAGAGACAAATTGTTCCGCGAGGCTGGGGGATTCAGCAATCTCGAATAAAAGGCACGGTGCAGGTTGTTCCTCGCAAATTGATTTCTCGTGTTTCTTGTTACGATTCTCTTTTTTAATAGACGCGCTTTCCCTGAGATCGAAGAAAGACTTCATCGATTCTCTTTTATTTGCTCCCGAAGCAACAACTAAATTACAGCTAAATTGTTATAATGCCGACGCCCGAGTGACTTTGATGGTCAATTAAATTCTCTGGCTCGCGAACAACATAGTTCTCGCAAAGTTTGAATCAACTGGAATATTATTGGAATTTGATAGTCTCTGAAGATTCCAATTTTGAGAAATTTAACGATCGGAATTATCAAAAGTTATTTCATTTATTGCTCCAAAATATTAGTGAATCTAAATCACGAACTGTTCCTTGAAAGTAAATTACAGAACATATAATTAAATTTAAAATCAAGTAGCTGTGAAGTTGACTGAAGACGTTCTACAAGATTAGTGCTTCAGAGGATACGTAACAGTTAGACAACTTGTAGTTTAATTCGAGTACGATACACACAACCAAGAAATAAAATAAAATTCACATTACCCAAGAACTACCCCAAGAACCGTGTCGTATGGGGATCGTGCTTACCAAAGAAGACGCGAGCGTCGATCTCGTCGCGGAGGTCGTTGTTCGTTGACTTTATTTTGGAGATCAGGAACGCTCGAAATGTAAATATCCACGCGTAGAAGCAAACACACGGTGAAATTACGCAATTACAGCTGCATACCGGCGATATCTCCGGTGCGTTCGCCGTGAGGTTTGGACAGCGAGGAGAAACAGCGCCTCGGGGATGCTGGCGCTGACGGACGTTTCCGATACGAGAGAGAGGAACAGAACGAGCAAGGGACGACTTGGATAGGGACAAACCGAGATAGAAGGGGTTGGAAAGTGGTGGAGAGAACGAGAGTGGAGTTGCTCCCTAGTTTCTCCGGCTATTATATTATTTAATTAATCAAGTTCGCAAGACCCTCGGCGGCCCGTTCGCGTGATTAATAACATTGTATGGCCGCGGTACTATTAGGATGGCCTCAGTTTGTGGATTTACAGCGCTCCGTGTCTATACGTTACGTTTCCCTGGCATCATCTGGAACAGTCTAACGCACGCTGCTCGAAGATCTCGCCGACGGCGGCGCGTTGTGTGCCCTGGGTCATCGCGAGTCCCATCCTTCTACGAACTTTTATTGATTCAGGTTATTTGCCTGCCGATCCGCAAACTTGGAAAAGTAAGGACAACGATTTACGGGCACGGAATTAATCTTTTAAAACGGCTTATGCCTCTACGCTTTCTTGTATCTTACAACCGACGAATTCAATTCTTCCTACCCCTTATTTTTCTACCGATTTTCTGCTCGAATTGTTTTTTAACGTCGTTCGTAATTCGGGAGTTACTTCAACAATAACAGAATGCAAGGAATGATATATTTATTGACAGTCTGTATACCAACGAAGGGTATTTAACACTAGAACTACCGACAATTATAGTGTGTTTATTTGTACCAAAGAAATTGAAACGATAGATACGCGAAGAAATTTATAATGCAATGGAGATAAGTGTTTATATATGTAGTCTCTTATAAAAATTCAGTCGAGTAAATTTTTTACAAGTTTTATTTGAAATTACGAATGGGTCATTTTGACTGGTTTGGTAGTTCTAGTGCAAACATCTGTCGAACTTCCTAGTTTTCAAATTATAGATTCTGTCCCAGAATTCTATCATTGCTATAAATAGTTTAATTAGGAAAGCACTTTGCGAGCACTTGAATAATTTATTCAATTTAATATCTGGATAAAATATTAAATACATAGAAATGAAACGAATTAACCATTTAGAGAAGGGGAGTACACAAAATTTGGTGCACGGTTAAAATGATTTTCCATCGTCAGCAACGTAAAAAAATTCCAGCGTCATTTATCGAATCATGTTACCAGTGCTATCGTGGTCGAAAAACTAAAGATAATAAAGTAATTCATTTTCTAAACGCCTACGATTTATCAAGAGCTAGAAGAGAAGGTGTCACTGGTTCAAGCGCGTTAGACGAAGTTTCCTTTTATTGGCGAGGGACAGCTAAGTGCTCGTTAAAGACTCGCTTTATCTCGGTCCGTTTGAGGGATGGAACTGTCATGGTTATCTTCGACGCGAGAAGAGATCTCTTCGAAGTTACGTTCACACCCCGTAAGACTGACCGTCGACTCGTTTTCTCGATCAACTTGCACACTAGCTTTTGTTTCCGTGCGTTTATAATTTAAAATAGTAGGATCAATACACTTGTACACAAAACATATCAAATACCAATCGACAGACGCAGGTAGCAAGAAAATAAATATATTTTTGTTAGATAACTTGTCAATCAATGTAGAAATTACCATTAAAATAAAGTTAGAAACTTCATCCCCGATTTTCTGAAGTTTAAGTTTCGTTCCTAGCAAATGAAACATAAATTGCTTCCATTCGTACCGTGATTTGAAAACTTTTCGTCTGTTATGAGATTTAAATTACAGGATCATTTCAAGTAATCTGCAAATAGCATCGTGAAGTTGTTAATATTTAACACACTTATAGTAGAAATAATCTCTATAAAGTTGGGTTAATTGTAGAAATGACGATTGACACACTGTGTAACTTTATAAGTGAATACACGGTCGACTTTTGACTACGTCAACTGGTTGAAATTTAAAATGTAGCACGGTCTGTCGTGGACCGTCACGGAATACGAATAAGAATACTACCCTTTCCGATGTAGAAAAGGGCATTTGCCACCCTAGTAGAATTCTTTTGTACGAACGCGTACGCGAATGTGTTGTGCCTTGTATTCTACGTGGTGCCCTAACATATTCTCTTTATTTGCAATAGTAAGGTAACAGGATTCGCATATAAACAGTTCCTCTTTTTAGTTCTCGAGAAATCTATAAACAGAATGCTACATGTTCCAAGCTTTTATTATTAATTATTATCCATAGTAGCTCTGTTTAGACCTAACGTGGATTGTCCAACGATAAAACAAATTTATTATACCTTCAATACTTAAAGAACGTTATTGGTAGAAGGGAGTGACATCGATGGATGACTTCTCCCTCAGAGATATCGATTTCCAAACTTTTCGGGAGGACCTCTCCCTTCTTGGACCGATAGAGAAAAACTATACTCCTACGGTTGTTAAACTTGAAATTTATTCATTGGAGAATGTTTATGTTGTCGTGCTCTTTGTAAAACAGTGCTCCAAGATACAGTTCGTGGTCCAATTTACTTATTTTTTTTTTATTTAAGCATTTGAAACCTCATGTGAGGGTTATTTATGCTATACAATTATTTATAATGATTATACAATACTTAAATTATAGTTGACACTAAGTTACGTTACATTAAATTTTAAGATTACAGTTTTTAGAAAAGGTGAGAATACTTGAACAGGCTGGTACGTTTCTGCGATTAGTAAATCTATACTTAACCCCTTTTTACATTCACGAGGTAGCCGTAAAATAAATTTATTCTTTTTGGTGACCATTTCTTGTACAAAGAAATTTAAACAGAATTAAATAGTATAAGTTTGAAAAATTATTTGGAATTAAATCGTACGTCAAGAGGTTGAAGGAAGATATAGGTTGATTTTTCGGAGTCGTTTTACTGATTCAGCCAATTTACTTATTGCTATTATAGCGCGTTAGAAAGACTCGAAAGTAAAGTAGGTTTGCGTAATAAAGTACGTACCGGCGGACCGTAATCACTTCGTCAAGCCAGTGGAAATTGTCGAGGTCAGAGGGGCCGGGAGAAAATTCGAGAAAAATGCAAATGCAAGCCCCTGTCGAACCGTAAAAGAGGGCGCGAAATCCACCCGTAGTCGGTCTTATCGCGAGCGGGGCCAAAGTCCAGCCGGCCGTTTCGTCCGAGATAAGCCACGTCCATTTGCAATATCTAATCTCGTTGTGGACGGCGCCTAACGAGTCCCCTGACGGCTCTTCTCGACTCGGTTCCGTACGTAACGCGTAAGAGACTATCAATTCTTCCGTTTCCCTGAGCGACGTCGAGGAAGACTAGACGGCAGCCACCCCCCTCACGGAAAGAAAGACACCGGAAAAAAATAATTTTCGCGATTCCGTCGGTCGCGTTTTATTTACTGAAGCATCGTTGACGGGGACCCTCTCTCCGCCCCATAGAAAACATAATTTCACATCGGTTGGCAAACACTACGTAGGCAGGAGGCTGTTTGGAAATTCGAAAACCTTGTACTCAGGGACAAAGGGAAATGTGGAACATAGGCTTCTCGAGTTTTAGCGGTAAATAACCCTCTCTTAGGGGTTCCTTTCTCCTTTTTCCGAGCGTATCTTAAATCACAAGGCGGCGTTCGTGCACCGACCTACCCCAAACTAGCAACGACAGCAGCTCATCACCCCCACCCGCGACGGTAGCCGGAAAAATGCCGAAACACGCCGGTCCCCTGTACTCATCCCCGGTTCCCGGGACCGCCCCTGTGTGTCAGCCCTCGACGGAGCTTGCTCCAGGGGGGTCATTGACATGCACCCTCGTAAAGAGACTGCAGATCCCGCATCCTCGTAAGCAGATATCCGACGAAACGTTTGCATTATTCCGGAATCGGAACGGTCCTCTCTTTAAATTAACTCTTCAACCCGTGCATTAGCTCGTACCGCCGCGACTCCGTAAGTAATCGACCGATAAATTCGATCGTTTTCTTCTTTAGGGCCGCTCTCTCTCTCTCTGCGTTCCCTCCCGCCGCGTTTTATCAACGTTCCACCGTTACCGTACCTATTCAAGAATCCCCATTTTTTCTTGCTACTCGAGCAATTGATTTTTACTCTCTAACTCAACGACTCACGGTTGGCTACTTTCGTCGAATGCAGCCACCCCCCACTCGTACGTTTTCATAGCGATTCGCTGTAAATGGAAAGAAATTGTTTTTGAAACTTCCCGCGCGATCGTCGAAGTTAATTTATACGTCGGAGGAACAATTTTATCAACCATTGCTCCTGGGCTAACTTCTATCAGGTCCTCTCGGGCGACCAAGCCATTGTCTTGTCATTCTTTTCATTTTGTTTGAAACTTCTAACTAATAGCTGGAACACACACTTTACTAATTTTATTTATTAAACGTGATGTAACATGAATTTCGATAATAGAAACTTTCTAATGGATTACGACATATAAGCTTCTGATGCTCGATAGATATACAGAGTGTTAGGCCACACTTGGGAAAAATTTTAATGGGAGATTGTAAAGACCAAAATAATACGAAAATTAAGAATAAAAATTTCTTGATTGAGACTTCGTTAAAAAGTTATTAACGTTTAAAGTTCAGAGCATGAGAAACTCTAATTACTGACATATCGACAGCCGTACAGTTTTGTGAATGAGAACCACTGTAGCAGCTGTTCGCAGATAGCCGTTCTACAGGCGGAACTTTAAACGTTAATAACTCTTTAACAAAGCTTCAATTAACAAATTGGTATTCTTGATTTTCATCTTATTTTGGGCTCTAGAATCTCCCATTAAAATTTTTCTTAGTGGTGGCTGAACACCCCTTATTGTAATCCCGTTTAAAAAATATCAACAAAAAATGAAAACAGAAGTAATTTCTCATTTTTTGACCCCACCAGAAAACTGATTTCTGTGAGTACCTCCGACGCTGGCGGTGACTTCTCGCTCGAAAGTAACGAGATAATTCTTCTTTGATCTTCCGGGGTACTCGCGTAACCTTTTTCGTCCGCGGTGTTGGTTATCGTTCGAGTTAAATTTCAGTTTTTCGCCCTGACGACGATTCGGAAAGTTTTTCAACGGCGAAAAATCGTTTCACGCGTCGTGTCGGTTCACCTGCAAAAATAGCTCGATCATCGTCCATTGTTGGGAGCGCACCCTCCTATGAAAATTTCGACGCCGGGGCGCTCAGCGATGCGGTGCAGCGGATGCATTATTTACATGCCACGAATATAACGGCGAACGCACCGCGTCGTGCCGCATAGATGCACGTCATCGACCACGATGAAAATAAAAGGAAGGAAGGACCGCGATTGAGACTGCGGCGTAGCAGGAGTTTGAATTTCCCCCCGAGTTCACTTCGACGCTGTTCGATTCAATTAGAAGCCATTGTTTATCGCTTGCGTTTCAGTTTGTGTCCAAACGACATTTGCAAATGGATCGACTGCGATTCAATTTATGCAGCGGGAGTTTCGTAATTCGTAGCTCAACTTTGGAAACGAGAATCTCTTATGAAAGAATTGGTCTTAATTAATCGTCAGGTGTACCTAGGTCTGCGACTGATTTCAGATATTTCGATTCAATTTTTAATTACTGGCATTTGAGTTTGATATTTAATCATTTTAATTATATTATTTGGCTTTGTTATATGATTTTTGTATATCCAAGAAAATTTAATCTTAAAGGGTTAGAGAATTTCTTTCTTTCTGAAAATATCAGTAATCATAACTTTGTACTAATAGAATAAATTGGTACGTTGATTTGCATAAATACCAAAACAGGAAATAGTAATTATTATTCTTAACCTCCTTAAATTCTAATGTTTGGTTTGGCGTGCATCTGCACTGTCGGCGAAACTGACGAGCGAACGATCTATCGTGACTCCATGTGAACTAATTTGCATAATTTTCTGTACCACAGGAACCTATGATGATATTCACTTCAAACTTTAACCATAAATTTTCGATGAATTAAATTGTGTACGCAAGGCTATAGTAGCTGGAAGTAATTAACCGCGACATATTTATTATGCATGAAGCTCAAATATTGATTAAACTTTCATAAGAATTTAGAAGTTCGTACTAGTGCAATATTTTGATCGTATAATAAGCTAAAAAATTCAACTTCTAGTAAATTCTTAAATCAAATGCATCATTTGTATTCGTAATTCTTCTAAAATCGTGTCCTTTTTTAAAATGATTATTATAAGAAATTCAGTCCCCTTAAGAAGTTTCAATTTATACTTTGTATAACTCCATTCAGAAAATGCTTTGTTTACAAATGCAAAAGTCCCTCAGAGTGTGAGGCTTGAAATTTTTATTCCTCGTCTGTTACTCGAGTTCAGTTCGCCACCGATGGGAACGCATAAATGAAATTTCGTTCACCTGGTGCAAAATTGTCCTTTTCTTATTTCTCCTTTGACTCGTCCTGCTCGCGTATCCGAGGAAAATCCGACGCGTTTCCTGTGTCGGCGCAAAATGATCGCCAACGACGTATCGCCAAACGGCGCGTCGCCGGTCACGTTGACAGGCGGTGCACGAAAGGAAAATAGAAAAAAAATAGCGTCATTGCGATAAATCATCTTGGCCCCGACAGCCATTGAGCGCTCTCGTCGGAGATTTTCTCACACTTGCCGCGGGCCAATCGTAGGGCCCGATTCCACCGGCAACCCCGAAACTCCGGCCAATCGCGTCTCAGTTTCGCGATGATCGATGACCGAAGAAATTACCGATTGTCGTCGACGCCGCGATCGTTCCTCTCTCGTCTCCCTCTCCATCGTTCGCCCTCCTTCCCCAGTTCACTCCCTTCGGCGGTTTTCCAGGCGATAATTATTCGCGACAATGCGGAATCGGGCGAAGTCATTGTGCAGACGAAATAGTCCATTCGGTTATCGACTTTGATCGCTGAATACATTATTTACGAAGACTTGGACCTTGGGAGACGTTTATCTTTTTGTATTTAGCGTTACAAAATATAGTATTGAGAAATAAGAGACAGGAACTTTGTGATTAGTTTTGGTTAATAGTAATAGAGTCTTTAAAATCGTAGTCAAAAACTACGGTGACTTGTACGATACGTTACAGACGAATGGCCAACATTCGATTTCTATTTCTTCAGTGTTAATACATTCCTTTAGAAGTTTTCACTATCAAAGACGAGAAAATTCCGCAACAACGTCGTTAGTATTTTTATTTTTAGAGAAATATTTATTTCTTATTCGTTATTCAAAACATCTATAGTTACTCGTTTTCGTGTGATGGTGATTAACTATAAATGGAAAGACACTTGTTTCTCATGAATTCTTTCCATAAATGGGAAGACACTTTTTTCTTAAGAATTCTTTCCATTTATTTTTATTAAATGCTGTTTGTTACCCTATGTTACGAAATAGTTTTTTTTAAATTGATAGAGAGGTATAATGTAATATACAATATACCAATAAAACAGTAGTACGTGTTGTGTGAAGTTACTCGTATTCGTGCACTATAATGGTGATTAACTATAAATGGGAAGATACTTTTTTGTTATGAATTCTTTCCATTTATTTTTATTAAATGCTGTTTGTTACACTATATTACGAATTTTTGTTTAAATATTGATGAGCATTACAAAATTAATAGAGAGGTATAATGATATAAACAGTATACAAATTTACAAAGTACGTGATGTCAGTGTACAAAGAAATGGATTTGCAAAAGTTTAAAAAAGAATCCAATTTATGAGAAAGTGTTTGCCCAGTGTTTGCAATATTTTGCAACGTATTCATAAAAGACGATATCCTGGGAATCGACAGCGAGGGGTGGCAGTCGCCGGTTGTAAATTAATTAATCCTCTAAACGCGCGTGCAATTAGTCGACGAATATTGGAGGATTCCTGGAAAGCGTGGACCCGTGAATGCCCGTTCGGCGAATTAATCCCGAAATTGCGGTAATAAAGCAATCGATGCCACGGCCGCGTAGCGTTCGAGCAACGACCAAGTGGCCGGAACGACGCCCAGGGTACCGTTTCGTACCTGAGCCTCGACACAATGAGGCGCCGATACGCCGATGCGTCGTGCACTCTTCGGGCCTCTTGGTTGCATAGAGCCGTCTGACAGTGCCACTGGAAACACCCGGTATACAACATTGTTCGCGAAACAATGGAATTCGCTGCCTCCCTGCTGCTTGGGCTCGCGTTGAACTCTTCCCCTGGCTTCGCTACGTTCGACCACACCTGCACGGAACAAGTGCACTTGTCCTTTCTTATCGCCGCTGCGCCACGGCAAATTATGATTGCCCTAATTTCCTTTGACTCACGGCTGCACGTCCTTGGCTACGATACGCGGGAAGAAGACGAACACCGAGTGCTCGCCCGGGGGACGCCATCACTGATCTAACGATAAGCTTCGATCTGTTTCGTACACGTCATTAGTATTGTTTATTTGGGCTGGAAATCGCGTATTGTTGATCGAGAGCTTTACGATTATTTTTAGTTCTGAATGTAAACGTATTGATGATATTTAACCCTTGAGTGGACTCTCAATCTCAACTGAATTATTTCATATTGGTAAATGGAAATCAACTTTCCTTTACAGCATTTAAAGAATAATGAATTAATGGAGGATTACATTATTACATTGACATATATTATGCAATATTAGTTTAAACTTGTGGAGGGTTGAAGTGGTCCCAATAATCCACTTAAGGGTTAATTTGATAGCAAAGTATTATGACAAGTATTGGGTACTTTGGATCTCACTTATCGATGTCGAACCAATATCATGTGGTGGACGTTTTATTTTTCGATAATCGAGAATTATTTAATATAACACGTGGCCCAAACAAAGCTTACAAGCTATTTCGAAGACATCGACTTCATTTTATTAATTTAAATCGAGCGTCAACCAGCGTTGAAATATTCTACTCGATTTGTGTGCGTCGCTAGATACCGGCCTACTATATCCCTGAAGAGTCTTATTATAAATCTAAATCGATAATCCCCGTAAGGGGCAATGTTACAAATTGGTCAACGTAAGGCGAATAAAGTTGTCGGAATAGGAAAACCCAGCTAACGACGTTCAAGTCGAGAAATCCGAAATGAACGGTACACGGAATTATGTTTTGGCCCTAAAGCAATGAAACCCTAGCCTCTCATTAGTGAAAGCGTCGAATAGTCGACCGAAAACAAACTGTCCAGACTGTAAAGACCAGCCATAAAACTTCTTCGGCCGGATTTTATTTCCGTGGAAATTAATAGAATCGGTCGAAAGAATTCTGTTCCGAGCCTGAAAGCGGTCGTGTCGCGCTGGTTAGCCGATAACTCGGAACTTGGAGAGTTTTAGTCGGCGAATGTGATTTGTTAACAGACTTTCTTCTCGTAAAAAATTGAATCAACCACGTCTCCGCGGGAAACTTTTTCCCCCCTGTGTAGTTCGAAAAGTCGACCCTCCGTTGCGTCGAAACGCAATGGCTAACGTCCCGCGAAGTCACAAATTGAACGCTAAAGTATTAGTCGCCTCAATTACCGGCACAATTGACGTCAAAATGTGTTTTTGCGCGAAACGGTGTATTTTATAAATTATGAAACACGAGTATATTAAAATTATTTTTATACGATGTCCTGTTTGCATTTCACTATCGTGTTTGGGGCAGCAGATATTAAATAAATGAAATTATTTTTACAAAAACAACTTTGATATCAATTCGATGTTGACCAATTAATTTTTATCTCTCTTTTTTTCGTTTTATTGTCAAGAAAGCTGTCCACATAAATGTACACTGCATAGGTGGTGCGTGAGCTACAAAACTCCCTGCAATAAAAAGAAAATAAAACACAATAGAAAGTTCAAGTAGGCAGTAAACTGTAATAGAGCTCGCATGTTTTATGTGCCTGATGTAAAACAATTGCAGGAGTAACAGAGACTTCGGGGAAGGGTTTGCTGATGAGATGCAGTTCTCTGTGTTCGACGCTCTTTTATTCGAGGGATCAGTATTTTCGACAGAAATTTAAGGAAACTAAAATCGAATAAAACCTTTTTTCCACCTCAGGCTGTACACATAATTCTTCTAAAAACTGTCTCAAGTATACTCAACGACATTTAAACTGAGACAGGTAATGGTTTACAAAATTTAATCGTTTTATGTTCGTGCTGGAGAACTTGATAGGCATCATAAAATAATAAAAGTACAGTACATGTAGCTTTTCCTAAACGGAATTAATATAAATCATCGTGTATTTAAAAGATCCGAAAATACAATATTACACGTTTCTTTTCTTCCTTGTTGTAACGTTTGTAGTAAAAAGGTTGTTGAGTTTTTTAACTAATTAAAAATAAATAAATAATTGATAGAACCTGTAACGGGGGAGATTAAACATCTCGAAAGGTCTTAGAGGCGGTCTAGAAATCACCGTGCATTTAAAAGATTTGAAAAAACAATATTAAAGGTTTCTTTTCTTCCCTGTTGTAACGTTTGTAGTAGAAAGGTTGTTGAGTGGTTTAACTAATTAAAAGTAAATAAATAATTGATAGAATCTGTAACGGGGGAGACTAAACATCTCGAAAGGTCCTAAAAGTAGCCTCGGGTCGTAGGTTCCCCGTCTTTGGCCTAGCCTAAACGCGTTGGGCAAAACGGCCCCGCAAAATGGAACGCGCTTCATGACCGCGTCACGTAGACGGGAACAAAGGATTTTTGCGGCTCGTTTCTCGCGGCGTTTCGTGTTTGCCGGGGCCCGGAACCGTGGAAAAGAGACTCGGGTCCGGCGGCGGAGCCGATAGACAGAAAAAGGAGGAACGAACGCGACGAAGAAGAAGAAATCGAACCGCGCTCGCCATGGCGGATCGACGACGCATCGAAAATTAATGTGAATACCACGAAACTGGTCCCCGCGGCATTCGCCCGCGGGAACGGTATTTCTGTATTTACCAATAGTATCGATGATATTTCTTCGTCTTCTTTTTTTTTTCCTCCGTCGTTCCCTCTTGTCTCCCCCTGCTGGCTCCGCGCGAGTTCGAGATCGATAAGATCTTCAGCGAGACGCGGCAAACCAAAATTATAGGTTTTCGCGGTTTGAATTATTTCTCGATCTCGTCACGGCCAAACGAGAGGAATGGCCAGGAATGCTACGACCCCGAGAACGAACCAGACGAACGGATCAACCTTAAGGTTACGTTTACCGAATTTATTTCACAGAAAACTAGGAAACGTAGTTCACCCTTTACGATTTAATTTCAAAGAATTTTTCAAACATATAATATTTAATTTTGTTTTAATTTGTGAGTACAATGGTTACGAAAACGAATTTATTTTACAAATACCTCGTGAATGTGAAAATGTGTTGACTTTAATTTTTAAGTCTTGATGACCAATGAGTAGCTCCAGGATTGCGAAATTTGACATCAAGAATTGTCGAGTCAAATTAAAATCAGAAGTTATTGTACAGCAAGGAGTTAACTTCTTACGAAGCTTTTTCTTCACTGCTGTTAACGATGTGAACAATTTTTAATTTTAGAAAAAGTCTACGTTTTCGTTGTGGGATTTAAAATTATCAATAAATTTTGTACCTTTTGATGGTACGTTTCACCCTATCTGGTAGATCAGAATAATTCGCTAATCGTACAATCGTCAATGAGGTCTTCGTAACCCTAATTGGACACAACGTTCTTGGCTGAGTGATCTCACACTCACGACAACCGAACTAGGGGCAAAAAATGTCCGATCACGAGTTTTCCCAACGGAGATTTCACTCTCACTAAACTTCTAACAAGAACTCTGTTAGTGTAAGACGATATATCATTGCGATTAGACAGCATGATTGCTTACAGCACTGTCTACAGTTACGAGAGACAGAGGAGGAAAATATATTCACGATTAATACTTTCATTGTCTCATATGATTAATATTTACATATAAAATACAAACATTCTTTTACATTGCTTTTAGCCCGTTAATGAAAAGTTCTAAGAATGATAGATTTTCTTCCAAACTGTGCAGTGATTCCAAAAGGGTTAAAAAAAGGGTTTAACAAGACTATTTCGAGAAAATAATCTGACGATGAACGTTCTGCACCCCTATCTTGATCTGAAGTCATCGTCGTAGTTAATTTCGGTTGTTCCTTGACTAGCTGACCCCCATAATGGAGTTTTATGTCAATTAAATATAAATCAGAACAACCATTAGGGTAATTGCTGGCTGGAAAGAAACAATTTTTAAGTATCGCGATCTCTACGTGTCTAACATTTAACACAAGATTTTCGGCCATAGTCTTGATCCTCTGAAAATCTGATTTCTTCGGTTGAAAGAGTAGATTTGATAAGTGAAAAGCGAGGGTGGTTAACTGCTTCGAAAAGTACACGATTGATAGGACTACAAGTGTTTGACTATTGCAAATAAAGTCGAGGATATCGTAATGCAAGACCGATTGGAAGTCAAAGAGATAGATAAGGTCGTAGCGTAGAGGAGGATCATGATCCGAACCCTCCAGGGACATCAATCCGTTTGACTTCTTCGTTTGGGGATATCTGAGACAACTTGTCCACGAAAGACCATTTGTTAATTTGAAAGGTCCTCGCAATCGCATTGTAGACGGTTGCCAATCGATTCTAAATACCAAAGGGGGACTTTTGCGCGTATTTTACGGCCCACGAAACTGTTAGATAATCAATTCATTCGACCATTGGTTGCTCATCGCGTACTATCACCCATCGTGACGCCAATCAATCTTATTATTCGATAAGTGTTAACACGCTGATTGCTGTGACATGCATATTCAGGAGGCATTTAAATCGCAGTAAATATTGATTCATAGTCGCGTGAAAAATACTCCTTAAGATCAAGTTACACTATTTTAAGGATCAACAATTTTTTCTCAAGATTTTTGTTTTATAAGACTTCACGACTAATAAAGAAAAGAAAAACTGTTAACCTTTTCACTTCTGTGTGGAGCGTGACTCGACATCAGTTCTTGTGTCAGGTGCTCCTTTATCGAGTCCCGCTCGACATTTTTTCAAGTTCAAACCAATAGAGTTCAATTTCATTTTCGTACATTCCGAAAGAAAGCATAAGGTTTCTGCAGTTTGCTCAAACAGAGAAATATCTGAAGGAAGAAGAGAAATCAATCTTTTTTTTGCGAAACAAGTTTCAAGAGATATCATACGCTTGAAAATTACAAAATACAACATGAGTGTAAATTAAGCAGATATTTAATTGAATTTGTTTGTTCCTCTATTTGTTTAAATTGCTTTATTTTTTAGTCAACGTAAATTTCAAATAAAACACTTAAAAGCGTTGGGAGCTGCTGGTAACAAAATTGAAATATAATTTGGAGTGCAAAGGGTTAATTCTTGTGTATCAGTATACCAAATGAGATCTGAAACAAACAGTGATAGCTCTACTAATGTACTAAACTTAAATGTTAATAACAACACGAATTAGGCTGGAAACAGACGAGCGACTTTTATGCGATATCACAACGATTCTATGCTTTTCCTTGTCTTGCAATTGAAAACAACCAAGACAGACACAAAAACGTCGATATTGTCTTCCTTGTTTTAATTGTAAAACAATGCTGCATGCTGCAAATTTTACATTAAATACCACGATTTAGATGTTTACATGTTGCATCGAAATGTTATAAGTTCAAAATATTTATCAAACATTTCCAGCACGTAAGAAATGTACTATTTTGCTTAGCCTCATCGTTAAGCAGTACATTATATAGAATACCCTTAGGAAAGCTCGGCCACTTAGATTGGTATACGCCCTGTATAGAAACGACGGTGATGATCAAAGGACGAACTAGACCATCCTCGTCGTTTGGTTGCGTCCGATCAAGGTCCTCGTTCGCCTACGATCAAAGCAATTTTCATAATCGACGCGGGTGCAGATCCGCTGAGGCGGTCGGCGCCGCGCGACGCCGAACAGCGTGGCTGAAATTCGTGGAAAACGTGTGAACGAACTTTAATTGTGCCGGAGCTGCTCCAAACAAAAGGACCACCGAACTCCTCCCCCCCACTCCTGGTCCCACCTCCGCTCCACCTTCTCTCCGCAGCGTTATCCTGCTCCTTTTCTCTCGCTGCTTCGGCGAAAAAGAGGATCACGAGTTAAAGGAGAGAGCGAGACCGTTCAAGGTTAAGGCAAATCGCGCCGCGGATGACGTCAGGATGCAGTTAGACTAGTTTTAGTTTTAGGCTTCGCGGCCAGGCTGGACAAAGGATGTTGTGGGAACCGTGGTGCCGGCGAGTCTCTCGCGGCCGTATCGCGAGGAACGAGAGACGCGGGGGAGGAACCAGTGGGAGGATCGACGCGAGAAAAAGCGAGGAAAAAAAAATGGGAAACATTAGGGAAAAGAACGTTGGGGGAAAGGGAGACCGAGAGGATTTTTTCCGATTTTTTCGATCGCGATTGGACGACTCGTTTCTCTTAATTAACTCTCGCGGTCGTTCTCGAGACGGTGAAAAAACACAGGGTGACCTTGAGACGTCAGAGTCGCTTTGATTAACTGGACCCGTTGGTTATTAAACGACCGAGTGTCGACTCGGGGAAACGTTTACGCGTTCTCGTGACGCAACGCGTCGTTGGCGAGGAGAAAATGAATCGTTTCCGTTTTCAGATTGAAGATCTTAAAATTTTGCATACCTCGAGACTCCTTCGTTTCGTCCCTTTGAACTAAGCGATATTGATCGTGTCGATTGAACGAGTTACAGTAATGATTCGTAAAATGAACGTACCTCCTGGATTGGTAGGTTCATTTTTCGTACAGTGGAGGCTGATATTTGTACACAGCGATATCGTTGAACCTCCAGAGTCACCTTTTTGACAAACGTAGAAGAGGATAGCGAGTGTGTTCAATTTACGAATCACGTCTAGAGTTTATTTTAAGAATTATTACTGTAATATGGTTTTCGTTGCAAGCAGGTACCTTTTGAGGACGTTGAAGTTTTAAGTCAGTTAGCCTCTTCACTACACGACGTTCAGGGGTGCATACCCTTTATAATTGTTAGAACAATGCATGAAACTTCATTTTAAAGCATAACCCAAAGTTAACTTGATATAATACCACCAAACATATAAGTATGCAACTGAACTTGACACTGAATTAAAATAGATTTAAACAAAGCGAGTCTCTTAACATTAGTGTAGAGATTATATAGCAATGGTGGACAAATATTACCATGATAAGAGCTATATATCATCTACGAGAAATACTCGAGAGTTGCATACGTTTTTCCTTATAAAAAAAGAATATTTAGAACAATATCTTTTTGAGAAAATAGTTTCATATATCGTTCTTAGAACCAAAAAGAACAGTACATTAAATATTATTTCCTTTTTTGTTTTGCTCGAATGTATTATTAGGACATTTCTTCTTAAAATAGCGTCGAGGATCGAGACCAAGTAGAAAGTAATTCAACAGCCTTGTCGTAGCGAAATTTTATTGATTTATGCAAGAAAAATAGCCGAGAATCTTCATCTTCATGCAATGGCTCATGTTAAATAATCAAACATTGTTATTCCTTTCTTTTGCTCAACTGCATTATCAATCGATAAGGTGACACGATGAGAGCTTTATTTGGACATTAAAGAACAATCAATTCACGTTTACAAAATATTGAAAAAGTTTCTCTTTCTGTAATTCGCGTTTAATAATCTGTCCAAATAAAGCACATATCAAAAACACATTAATTTATTTAATCGTCATTTATTATACAAAAAGCATACAATTAATGTTAATTTAAGTAACCACATTTCCATAGAAAATGCACGTGAGTTCTTTCAGACCACGGTTTTCTGGATACTGTGAACGTATAATATAATTTAGTGGAACATAGATTGTATTCAGCCAAACTGCACTACGTGTTCTCAATGCCTAGTAATGCAATCTTAATCTCTTCTAACGTCAAGCTATGAAGCTGATGTCTCACCCTGAAAAGCATCTATTAATGTACGCTCTTAGACTGGAAATTGTAAGGAGCTTACAATTTTACGTTCTATCACGCTTATAACTTACCATTGTGCATGTAAATACAGCTCTGATTAAATTATCTCCAACAATCAATGTGTAAATCGTCGATGGTACACTATTTAATGTTTGATCCTTCATGATAAACAAAAATTAAAGAAGTAATAGCTTTTCTCTCCTAAAAATTACGTAAACAAAGGAACGTAAATATTACGACTGCCTTATTAATAGCATAATATTCAATTTCAGGACTTAACACACAAAATAAAAGAAACATTTATACAGAACCAAACTGAAAATTAGTAATTAGTAATTAGTAATTAAATTAAATATTTGAGCTGCATTCCACCTTCTACAATGCAAAGTTCTATTCTTTGTAATAAAGTCTTACATGTAGCTTCAATTAGAGAACTTTTTTGTACATTTCTGCACATTTTGTAGAAATTTTTAAAGTTGAATAAAGCATTTGTAATGTTTAATGAGGCCCTAGTGTTACGTATCGCTGAATAATTTCAAATATTGTGGCACTCGATTCATGGCAATTTTTCTTTCAATGTCATCGTTTTTACCTTCAAGGTGATAGTGTAGCAGGTCGTTGAATTCGTCTTGAGTTCGCCCACAATACTATGAAGTCAAAAATACCTAGTTCCATCTAAAAATATAACAGTGATCTTAATTTTTGATCGAAAATCAATTTGTTTTTAAATTTAACCGCAATTTCTTGTCTATTAAATACTCATCAACTTCGATACGAAACATTTTGTTGTCACACCATAGAAAGGGGCTGAAAAGTCGTGTTGCGTTTCGATAATCCGTCGTTCTACCGGGGTGCCGCGCGGAAATCAGTAAATTATTTCTGTCGTGCAACGAACGGATTCTAGCCTGCCGTGCGTGGTCACGAATCACTGGCAGGAAGAAAAAGAAAATGTAGGAATGGTCCCGGAGACACGTGCCCCGAAAGTCCCGGTGGAAGTCGTTGGCCTTCTAATGCAGTAGGAAACTATAAGGTCCGACGCGATCGTCGAATGTAAACCCGGCAATCATACGGTGGTCCAATTACCATAAGAAGGGCTCTAATTTCACACAATGCTCCCTTTTTGCTCTCTCCGCTGCTCTCTGTCCGCGGGCATCGCTCCTTGGACGAGTTGCACGTGGTCGACAATGGCGTCGAAGGGTCGAGCGCCGATCGACTTTCACGATTTCTCAATAAGTTTTCAATGGCTTCGAGGGCCAGCACGGCGTACCCGTCGCACGAGCCCGCGTCCCGTGAACGAGAAAAATTTGATACGGATACGGTAGGGCGCAACGAGGACCGTGGAGGAGTCCTTGGATCACGGCGGTTCATCCTTGAACGATCCATTTTTCGTCAGGTGCGTCGGCCCACCTAAGATCGACGCGACGTGCTTTCTTCCCCCTTCTCCTCTACTGAGCATCCATTTCGACCCTATTTCTTTTTCTTTACCGTCCTTTCTTCTATCCGTGTTCCGGGGGCCGCTTGTTTGTCACCGTCCGCCATTCAATTCGCGCGCGTTGTTAACGTTACCGTTCCTCCACATTTCATTTTTACGGTAATTTATGCTCGCCTCGTGGACCGCGTAACACGATATTCGACCGAGGGACGAAGAGATCGGGAGAAACTAGTCTCCAGGAACGGATCGTAGCTGGAAGCAAACGAATCGGTCCGGGATAACGGGTTAACCCTCGAACATGGCGGATTGACCGGTCAAATATGTTTCCTACGCGAATTCGATAGCATTTTTAAACTGTCTCCGTTCTACTTTTATGCGATAGACTTCGTTTTTGATAGGTATTCTAGACGTTCCTTAAAAAAGTTTTGATTGTGTCGTCTTTCTAACTTACGACCTTTAATTTTATCTCGATACATGTATTTTTATTTACGTACAAGTAGGGTCACTTGCTCTAATATGCAATATTTCTTTTATACACCTGTTTCACTTGCTTGCAGAACTCTGATAAAAACTTAAATATTATGAATTTATCTTTAGAAAATGTTTACTTTTTTTATTGAGGTCCTCATTTTCCATGTTAGACTCATAGTGCTCGTAATATAGAATACTATATGTATCTTGAGCTTTTAGAAATATTAGGTTTACCAGATAGAAATTCATTATTTCGACAACTGTTGCGAAAATTTGACCATTATTGAAGAAATAATCAAGCTAACACAAAGCTGATGCACTTATCTTATTATGTATAATATTAGGGTCTAAGATCACCTTGCAAGAACTCAGACTGCGATATATTCTTAAATATTCTTCTATAAACAGGTGTCATAATCGATTGCATTCATCACCAATAGATAACAAAACCACAATTCTCTAATATTGCTATGTTCCAAATTAGGAACGTGCTCCATATTAAAGCACCTGACCCTATAATCTCACGTGTACAGTTAATCTCATCTTTTCACGTAAAATTATCACAAAGTTGCGTTTCAATATCAATCAGATATCACTGTCTAAATTTCGACAAACGCGGAAGTCCAGGGACTCGCGCCATTTAGTCGTTGAAAATCTGGTTATCGCTTTTGGACTTCGCGAGAATAAACACAGGGTTTAAAAACGAGCCGAGGACATCGACGGGACATAATGGCGACGCGCGTAGAAGCATTTACCCCGTTTCTGGGAGGGGGAGGGAGGGAGAAAAAAAACGAAATAGAAAAAAGAACCGGGGGCGGAGGAAGAAAGTAGGAAGTAGAAAAAGTCGGATGGAGAGGTCGAGCGGAGGACCGGCGCAGGAAGAAGGGATTGTTACGGCGTAGGGACGAGAAAGGTGGACGCATTCTGTCCACGGAGGGGGTGGGCGATTAAAATTTCAATTCGTTTTCCGCGCGAACTGAGTCAGCCCTTCGTCCTTCTTCCGTCCCGCGTCCGTCTTCTTCTCTTGTAAAGCTTCATCCGCGGGCCAACGGGAACTCACGGGACTGCGGAGGACCCACTTTGTTATAATTTCCTTTAATGACGCGGTCCTGCTACCCTTCCACTGTCTACTTCCCCGCGTTGCCGGCGGTGCGGAATATTTTTATTACTTTGCCCTTGTCTAGCGGCCGCGCGATGGAGCTCAGACCCGTTCCGCGAGATTGAGGGTGCGGAGACTGGAAAATCTTGCCCCGAGGTCAAATTGCTGGATGATTCTAGCCAGTTCAAATGCTTTATTGCGACTTTTTCTCGCTGCCAGATGCCCGGAATCTCCGGTGGCCTCTTCGTCGTTGCTTCCTGAATTCGTATCGTTGAAATTTATATCTAGGTTGCTCTCGCGGGGACACTGTAGAAATTATTTAACTTGGTTTCATTTCAACCTTTGGTATCTTTGTATTTTAATATTTGTACAATTTGGCTCGTTCTCAGTGCCTGTTACTCTGTTATTGTAGGAAAAATTTGAATGGTAGACTCTATGGGCCAAAATAAGACGAAAATCAAGAATAGCAATTTGTTGATTGGGGCTTCGTTAAAGAGTTATTAATTACTGACGTATCAACAGCGTTACAGTTTCCTGAGTGAGAACCACTGCCACGTGTACGCAGCTGTTCTACAGATAGAACTTTAAACATTAATAACTTTTTAACGAAGCCTCGATCAACAAATTGGTATTCTTGATTTTTATCTTATTTTGCCCTCTACAATCCCCCATTAAAATTTTTCCCAGAGGTGCTTTACTGCTAAACCCAACTCACACACACTATTTAGAATCTCCATAGAATATACAAATGTAAACAGATAGTCAATGCAAGATGTTATTAAGCAAACCATTGTAATGGATTGAAGAAATCGAAATCTTTAAATCTGGGGTTTAAAAATGACCTCCAGAAATATTAAACCTGAATTCCATCCAGGATCGTTCGCTAAGGTCCTCGAGAACGCGTGGAGTTTATTGTCGTGGATTAACCCCGACAAATAAATAAATAATTAAATCAGGTACGTCCGCGCGTTCATGAATATTTCAGGCTAGGTCCTCGGCCGGGTTCGTTTCGGCGATCGTCACCGTGACAAAGTCTCTTAATAAAATTTCGTACTTTGCACGCGAGGACATCGGGATTTCCTCGCATCCGCGAAAGAGTCTCATCGATATGCGTGACGCAGCCGTCGATTTGCAAGCGAAGCCGACGTTTCTGCTTCCGTTTCCCCGGTCCTCCTATCTTCCTGTTCCCGCGCCTCGTCGCGAGAAAAATGCTCCGTCCGGGGGAAAACAATTCCATGGTCGTCGGTATGGTTCGAAAAGGGGGCGGGACGGGGGAAAGGTGGAAAACCGGGGATCGGTGGAAATGCACGTCGTCGCACGTGTTACGACGAGGAAATCTCCTCCCTCGTCCCAACGGATCCGTGCGGCGAGAGGTGCAAAGGGGGTGGTCGAAGAGGTGGACAGGGTAGGATTTCCTTAATAAAATGGGGCGCAAACGCCACGCCAGCGAATATCTAGCTGATAGTGATTCGGTCAGCTCGACGTCCACCTCGAAAATGCCGAGCTGAAACGTAAGGCAAAAGAGGGGGTTGCTAGGATGAAATCCGTGAGAGGGTTGGTGTTGCTTAGGCCGATTCAATCTATCGCGCGGCCGCTTGGTTATGAGGATCCGGATTTATCCTGTATCGTTACAGATGGTCGATGGTCCCTTCGATATCGACAAATGCAACTTTCAGGGGAAAGATCAAGAAAGACAATATTCCTCCACGATCTTTTGTACTCGTAGACTTGATGAATCGGTTTATGGTGCCTTTATGTCTTACGATGTTAGGGGGCTTATTAAATTAGCCGTATATTAGTCTTCCTTGTCACGTGGTCTCCTCTCAAGTATTTTTATCCGCACAACTCAAAAAATAAGAATTTTTAAAAATTGGATTGAATCTCGTCTATGCAACTGAAATCTATAGGAGAATTTTTTTTAGCAATTATTGCAAGATAGTCTGCTATATTATGATTAAAATAATGGTAATCTCCTTTATTATGATAAAAAAATAGCTTAATAAAAAGATAGCTCTGGAAATTACCATTATTTTAATCATAATATTGCAGACTATCTTACAATAATCGTTAAAAAAATCGTTCAATGGATTTCAGTGAGGGGATTTTTTCACGAATTTTTGTCGCGCGAAAAGGTGCGCCGGAGCGTAAAATTTGTAAAAAGTCGAACTTTGCTCGATCATTTAAAGTATATCGCAAACATGCAGAGACGTCGGATTGCAAGGGACGCGGGGATGCGGTTTTCCTGGCAGAAAGGCGAGAAGATTTCCATGAGGGTGACCATCCCCTTCTGTCAAGTTAGCGTTATCCAAATCTAACACGTAGTCCAGAGATGCAGGGGCGCTCGTGATAACGTTAGTATGGAAATTATTGTTCGCGGCTCTCCGTGTGAATCCGTGTGTTTGTGTGTCTACAAGTGTCAGAGGGTGAGAGTGGTTCGAGTCGATATCGCAAACCCTCTGCAAAATGCATGTTATCAAATGTTCCATTCCGGAAGCAGAAACTGTTGAGAACACCTTGGCGACGTTACATCGTCTAAGAAAATGGATGGTTGCAATTACGTTCCTCGAATTTCTTCTCTAAATATTATTCGGATATTATACGCGGAAAACACTGAAAACGTCCGACGATGTTATTCTCTCGATATATTTTTACTTTGGAACTTCCAAGAAGAATTATTTACCTAAGGTATCTGGTCTTTAGGAACCGGATTCTTCGCTCTTGATGCTTCTGACTTCCGGTCGTCGTTGTGTGTTTATTCCTACAAAATATATTTCATTTCTTGCATGACACGATATTTCATGACATTTTTTTATGTATTTGTATATTTATTATTAAATATTTAAAATTGCTTAGGAACTATCGTTGTAATATTAAAAGAAAAAAACCTTGTGAGATTGAAACGTTATTCTGCTAACATATCTGACAGCTTGAATATTAATACTTATTTTTATTGTTTAATATATTTAAATTGTAGCTTGAGATGCTGGTCCGCCATGCTGGTTTCGGCCAGTTAAAAATCCATGTGCTCCAAATATCTGTTATTGTCGCATTCCGTGGCACAGGTGATCGACCGTAATCTATTACATCGACAGGAAGCTCGTTCCAAAATCGACGTCGTTTCTCGTTCGAAAACACAGTCCTGAAGGTGCTAGCGAGCATTTCGCCTGTTTCCGTCCACGTAGACCGCGTTATTTCTGCCGAAGTCTATCTTCCAGAAGCTCCAGCTTGCTGTTCTCTTTGTCGATCGAACGTGCACGAAATGCAGGAAGAGTGCCAGAGGTGGAATCAGGATTGTAATAAATATTCCTCTGAATTTGCGATCATCCCATTTACAAAAGCTGCTGGTTCCATAAAAATTCCAAGCTTTGCAACAATCAAAATTAATGTTCATTGCGTATTACAGATTGCTTGTTATGATAAAAGACATGATAGTGTCGTTCTTTAATCCAAGATACGCATATTTCGATGAATGATAAATCAGAGAAAGCAACTCATAGGAATATAATTTGAAACAAAATTTCTTGCAAAACAATATCATATAACAATTTTAAATATGTCTGACAGTGATTGTAATAATTATAATCATAAGCTGCATAATAATATGTCAAAATTAGTGGAAAACGATTCGTGATCTGTTCGTTGAAGATTAGATTAATTAATATTCGATTAATATCTTAAGCTAGAGGGGCGTCTCTGTGTGAAAATAAATTTCCTTTTTCATCGATTTGTTGTCAGGAAGTCAATTTCCAGCGAAGGAAAGATCGTTCCACTAACTCTTCGGTCCGGATAGACGTTGTTTGCCGAGGCTCGACGATATTTACCTTTCTTTCGTCGGCTCTTCGTGTCGCATGCGATCGGGGGATGTATTATTCAAATCTTGTATGCCTCGCCCCTTCTCTCGTAAGTATGGTAACATAAACTCGATGCAAAATACGTGGTCGAAATCAATGACGCATCCGAAACGTAGAAAGTGATAAATATTCATTCGATTTTACGAACGCTGCTATAGTAAACACCAATCGCAACCATATTTTTAAAAATTATCATTGTAAAAAGTTTCCAGTAATTAATCCTTGCTTCGTTCAACGTTTCAAAATTGATCAGCGTTTCCGTTTTTCATTTATTACAGTAAAAAAATTTCCAACGTCAATAACTGTTACGAGCAACCAAAATAAAAATTTCAATCGCAAGTAACGATCGTCGTGCGATGAAAATGTTTGAAGGTCAACATTTAATAGTTACCCATTGTTCTTTGAAAAATTTTACGCGAACGATTATTTTCATGGGAATTTTTACCACGACTGCCATCTTTGGACCGCGATTTAAATCGATCGGTATTGTTCTCGAGACCGACGTTACTTTTCGCATCAAAGGCTACCGGGGGAGCAAAACAAAATTGCGCGTTTAATTAAATGCATAAGTTAAAAGGGGGGGGGGGTGGAAAAAAGAAGCAATCCTAAACTCGTTCCAGAAGACGATCGCGGAAGAGAATATTCAAGGTTGGCGGTCGCCGGGCTCCTCGGCCGCGTATTCATAAATGATTTCTCTGGAAAAGAAAATTGAAACTCAGAATTAATTACGTTGCACGGTTAAGGCGGCCACAATGGGCCGCAATAAAACATCCAGGTACAAAGTAGAACAATAAGGACGAAGTACAAAGGCGCGTCGTACAATTAGATTTGTGAACAATTTCCACCTTCCGCCCGCCGAGCCGCCCCGTGTGCCGCAACCGTCGCCCCCCCCCCCTCCCCCTCCTCTCGTTTTCAAGCTCTCTTCCAGGTAACACTTTCCGGCGTGTCTCCGAGATTATTTCGAATTGCACGAAGTGCTTCACTTCGCCGCCGGGAACTCGATTATGCGTCTCGATAATAATCGGGCCCGATTGCCGTCAATAAAACTTTCGCCCCTATTATCGGTGCCCCGTTTCGACCGCCGTTATAAAACGTTGCGATTCGTACGCTCGGATTTTCCACCGTTGTTCCGTGTGCTTTCCTAACGAGCGGCGATTTTTATTGCCACTCTTTATTTAGCTCGCGTGAATTACAATTCGCACGCACAGTCGCCTACCTGCATCGGTCGTAACGATTCCCCCCTCCCCCATAAAACAATAAGGAACAAACTACGGGAATTCTTTCGAAGCCCAACACGACGATGTGCTTATAACTGTTTAGCTATTGCTCGATCGTAAAACATGGCAATCCAATGCGTCGCGATAATCCTCGATTACCTATTGCCTCTAGAAAAAAGTCGCGTGTTTGTTTCTGGGTAGATCTTAAAAAAAATCAATTTTTCTGTTTTCGGGACCTTAAAGGAACTAAGCAGTCAAAAAATCGATTTTTTATTCGAAAGTAATGCTATTCAGAAATCAAATGCCAAAATTTCATGAGGTTGTGGTGAAAAATAAGGATTTGAACCTTCTAATTTCCAGAAAACAAATTTATATGGCAAGTTTTTTACCTTAAAATCTCCATTTTCCGTTTTTAATCCGCTATTTTCATCATTTTGATTTTTGTTAATATTATAATACGTTCAGTGCAAAGCAAAGTGTTTGCCCTTTGGTTTCATGAGATTGTGGTGAAAAATAAGGATTTGAACCTCCTAATTTCCGGAAAAAATTTATAAAACAAGTTTTTTACCTTAAAATCTCCATTTTCCGTTTTTAACGCACTATTTTCATCATTTTGATTTTTGTTAATATTTAAATGGGTTGAGTGCAAAGCAGGGGTTGTTTCAAGTTGTTTGTCCTTTGGTACATTCGATTCGCTTCATAAAATAAAAATAATTTGTATTTGTTTAAGTGTTCGCTATATGGTTGTTTGACAAGACTTTGCAATAAAAAGTTTGTGTTCGTATACATTTTAAGCTACCAAAACATTATGTAAATGGGTAGTTATTTACACCTAAGTGTTCTTTTTTAATAACTCCTTACAAAAAGGCCAAGGTTCCCTTAAAAGACCAAGATTATAATTATATATAGTGTAAAGAAACTTTGCCAATTTTCAATATTATTTATATTTATAAGTTTATCTGCGGACTGTCGAACCATTTTTCTCGCTACAAAACTGTTCACAAGAGGCAAAGTGTAAAGAAGAAGCCACGTGCAAAACATGGTGGCAGATTTATAGTTGTTTGAGATAAGGAATTTATAGATACTATAATGGATCGATGGATATATTTGAATATTCTCAAAAATCAGTTGTTGAAAGATCAGGAAAAATTGAGATAATAGCTACCATATATTATAATATTCCCAAACGACTTTTTTCACCGCTCCAGTCTCCCGATTAAAATACTACAGAGCATCGTATTGGAAAAGAACTATAAAATAGGATGATATACCAAATAAACAAAGGCAAAAATTCATTTAAATTCCACCACAAAATTAGTGCACTCTATTCCGAGAAGATGAGGAGCCGTTTTAGAGGCAAAAGGAGGCCCGACGGAATATTAACATAACCTGTAATCTAAAAAAAAATAAGATCGCACGAGCACTTTTACGAGATGCATAAGTTCGTCCTTACTTAAACCTAAATATTTCCCAAAGAATAATATAGTCTATCACATAACACTTAACAAATGAACATCGAGCAAAGTTATCGTTTACTTCAATCAAAATTTTTATAAGGTATAGATACTCTAAGTTTCCAAATATCCAAATAATAGTACTCGAATGTCGCCCCGTTGGATATAGAATATCGCAGAACAGTAAAGGGTTGAACTGGAAGGAAACGTGGTTCGAGAAAAAAAGAATTTAAGTTTCTTTGCTCGTCAAACGAGAATACCCCCTTAACGAGCGCCCGTTAAACAACGATTACTAAACAGCCCCGTGTTCGACGGTATAGTTGGATCGAGATCAAAGGATGCGCGACAGCGCGAGCACGACTGACGTTTATCCGTCTTGACAGCACGTGCCAGTGCCTGGTCGGCCACACGCGGGCCGAATTTCTTTTTTGCGTCAGGTGGCCGCGGTGCAACGTAATAAACATATTCATAGGTGGAATAAAGTGGCGCGAGAGGAGAGAGGGGCGGAGACCAGAGTCGAGCGGGGAGGGGGAGGGATGGTCGATCGAGGGGCGGGGGAGAGGGACTTGTCGCATTCCGTATGCAAAGTGCACGGGCCACGGGGACCCGCTTCGTCGCGTGGAAAAAAAGGTATCATAAAAAAATGCAAGGTTACCCACATTTTTTTTTACTCCCTGCCCCGACCAGCAGCTTCGCGGCTGTTGCGGGGTGGCGTCGATCGAGGGGATCGAGGGTGGCAGGACGGCGAAAGAAACGTTGGAGGGGAGTTCGGTTATCGGTGAATAATACCGACGCACTTTTTACGCAGACACCTACGGCTAAGGCTCGTGGCCACTTTGAACCTGTTAAGCGGGTAATTTCGTGAGACAAAACGACCCCCGTTGGCTGGGTGGGGGTGTGGGGGGAAGTCAACGCGAGACACGACACGTTTACTCGTTAGCTTTAATTTAACTCGGAAGAAAGGGATTCTTAGATGTACATGCAATGTAATTGCCCGATTGAATATCACGGAACAATTAAATCACGGTTTAACATACTTTTTCTGTCGCCGGAATATCTACTTTCTTACTTAACACATCTTTTAGTACGAATCGATGTTTGCTAATTATACACTCTTTCGTTACTTTTAATTCTGCTAATTCGTTCTGTTTATGTAGGATTAAATTACACTTGTATTTGTCATTCTCAGTATTTTATTGATACTCTCTATGATCAATTTTTAAATCAGTTGATTCTATTTTTTGCTGTGTGCTGCAAAACTGTTCCGTTTTGACTAATATTACATTATATACACGATAATTTTCTGTCGAGTACTCCAAAATTACTCCGTTCTGTTTGATATTCGTGCTCCAAATTATATTTCTGTTTACCATTTATCAGTATCTTATTCATGTCCAAAGAAGTCAAGTAATCAAATAGACCGATTCTAGGATTAATCTTGCATCGAAATGGCTAAAATTGATTAATGAATTTATGAATTAATGAATGAAAAATTTCGTGTATTTAAAAATTCTACGAAAGCTTTGTTTTTGAAAAAATCCATAGAAAATCTATACAAAAAGTTAACCATATCTTGATTAAAAAAATCGTGAACTCGTTTAAAAAATAGAAAATCGCTCTTTTCTAAAAATTATACCCACTCAAAGCCATCAAAGTATATTGCACGTTCACGGATGAATATTTCGAAAACGAAAGTGAAACGTGCAAGATTACGAATAAACTCCCGATCGTTGGTACGAAACTCCGCGTCGAAATCAGGATTCAGCGTGGATTAGCTCGTATAAAATTTCCCGGGGCAAGTTTTATCGCCGACGGCACGTCGGTGCGAAGGATCCTCAAGGATATCGCGGCGAATTTCGGGATGGTCAGCGACCTCCAGCTGCCGAAACTCGAACAACGAACGCCTCGTAGGAGGCGAGATATTCAATCTCGCGGGCGCGCGGGACGCGTGTCCTTCGTAAATCCTTCCTAAACGTATCGGGCGTAAAGCGAGGGAAAATAAAAGGACCGTGTGAGAGATCGTGGCCGGAGTTGCGAGAAAACGACGTCCATCGGGCACGAAAATCCCGGCGAGAAAGCGCGGACCACGGGGCGGACGGGGCTCCGAAAAATCTCGTCGGATAAAGTTTCGGTGTGTAAGGACAACGCCGAGAGGATACGGACGCGCAAGGATTCCTGTGCCATGCGCGCCTCGCCTCGTCCTTTTCTGGCGATCGTACGGCGAGAAGACGAAGAAGAAGAAGAAGAAGACGAAGCTGGAATAAAGACGACGACGAGAGGGAGGAGGGTGCCGAGGAAGAACAACAGAGCGTCAGGCTTTAGCGGGAGGGAGAAAAGAAATCAAAGGGAGCAATAACAGACGAAGAAGAAAAACGTTCGGCGTCCTGTAGGATTCGTCGTCCTTTTAGACGAGGGGGTGATAGAGACGATCGGGGCGAGAAAGAGAAGGAGTCCGAGAACCGGAGGAATCGCGGACTGTAACAGAAGGGCAGAGGGGCAAGTCAGATCTGGTGGGGGCAAGAAGCGCTCGACGTCTCAAATTTGGTTGGCTGTCTCGAGCTCCTAGCCTCTCTTTCTCGCTTTTCCATCTTTCGCGGTGTCTTTGTTGCTCGTGCACGGAGCTATATCGTCACGGAAAGGGGGGTTGGTGACGATGGAGCTAGGTGGGAAAGGGAGGGCGATCCCCGTGAGAGGAAGAAAGAGACGCGGTGGTTCGCGAGAGGTTCGAAGGAAAAGGTAGGAAATCGGTCGGAGCGAGAGACCGTACAAAGCGGCGTGAGCTGAAGGGAGACGAATGTCATTCTGGTAAGCCGAAGAAGGGATGGGACACTCTCGAGACAAAGACGGACGAAACACGAGGGGGAAAGGTTGAACGGAGAAAGTCCCAGCGGACGACTGACATTAAGAACGGCGAAGGAGGGAAACACGAGGAGAAGGTTGGAGTAGGTGTACCAAGGTGGGAAAGAGAGAGCGAAACGGTTGTTTAGAGAGGAGAAGGGGGAGAAGTCGGTGGAAAGGAGAGAGAGTCGGGGACGTTAGAAAGAGCCAGTGCCAGAGCAAGCAAGTGTCGGCAGGGAGGGGGTGGAGGCGAAGGCGCTTGGAAGGTAGGGGGAGAGCAGTGCCTTGGCGCGAGCCCGAGGACTCGAAACTCCGGAATTCCAACCGACAGAACAGTGCCGGCGGTCGTACGACGCGGGTCTCGAGAGTGTGTGAACAGGATAGAGTGAGAGAGCGAACAATCGCGGAGGAAAGAGGGGCGAGGCGGAAGAGAGGGGAGAGGGACACGAGGTTGTAGACGATCGCTAGAGCTATTTACAATCGCAGTTCGAAGGATAAACCGCTTGCTTGTCTCGTGCCCGCGCGCGTCGTAGCGCAAGTTCTGTGTTCCTCGAGGTGCCGAATTTCGAACGCGCGAAAACACCACCGATACTCGATATACCATAGAATCCACGGTTGGGGGACAGAGTCTGCTAGCGAAAAGTGGCGGAATGGACACGAATACTAGTGAGAAAAGTGAAAAGTGATTCGATCGTGATGACCAATGGTTCGAAAACGAAGAGTCACGGTTACCGTTGAACCGCGTGAATCCGTTCGTCGGGGAGTCGATCGAACCATCGGGAACGAGTGATGGTAAATCGAGCGGATCGTTTCAACATGTAAATAGCACGCGCCTGTCACCATCGTTTAATTTTTTTTTTCTTTTCGTTCCGTTGTTTATCCTGAGTTCGCCCCTTTCGTGAGTTTCGCCCCCCGGAGCACGAGAGTTCGTGGTTTCTTTTGGACACGGCGTCGGCGGACGCGCACCCTGTCGAAGCGGTTTGGAGCAGCCATCGACCATCGGACGGTTGTCTCGTCGTCGTCGGCACATCGTCGAGGCGAAGACGACGATATGCCGCACGCGGTGACACGCTCGACGTCGCACCAGCTGGAGCGCTCGAGGTTAATCTGGACTTTCGTGACTGGCGTACGTGCGATCATATGATAAATGTAGAACACGTTTTGCCCCGCCTTTTTTTCTTTTTTCCGTTTCTTTTCATTTTCGTTCGGTCTCCCCCGCCCCCCCTTCGCAGCACCGGTCCTCTAGCCAAAGTTCTCTCTAACGACGTATCTCACGTGACTACTGTTTCGCGCGTCTTTCGAGGCATCGTCCATGTGCTGCACGCGAGGAAATCCACATCGGCGGTCGTCGACGGCTGAAAGGAGGGAGGCGCGAGACGTCGCGACCTGACGCGCGTGTTTCCCCCGCGACCCGGTCGAACGTTTACGAGATTTCTGGTGCTCCGTTCCACGGAGATCGGGAATAGTGAAACAGAGCAAACGGACCGCCACGCGATACCTGGAGGAACAGATTGTTATCGGGACTTGGTGCGCGCGCGAGCGCGTGTACGCGCGCGTATGTGCGTTGAATATTCGGTTGTGCGAGGTGCGCGTCGCCCGTCTCTGTCCCTTGTATAACGGACAAGTGCTGTGCTCGGGGGAAGAGACCGCGTCGTCGTTGTCTATGCAAAAGAAAGAGATAAGAATAGCGACCGATAGACAATATGAGTGAGATGACGAGTGTCGAGCAGCAGCAACAACAGCAACAGTACGTGGGCAGCAGTTCGAATCCGGAGCATCATTGCAAGGACTGCGGCCTCTACTTCGAGAGCGACAAGAGTCTCGAGGTGCACCTGCGATACCACCAGGAGAACCTGCTAAGCCAGTGGGCGAGCCAGGCGCAGCAGGAGGAGAGTAACAACAACAACAGTAAGGCAGGCAATCACAACAGCCACGTGGGCGTTAAACGCGAGAGCGTGACCGCGCCGGCGGACTCGAGCGAGTCGTCCTCGAGGCCGCCCTCCAAAGATCCAACGTCCTCTCAGCAACAGCAGCAACAGCCACAGCAGCAACAGCCGCCGCAGCAACAGACTGCCGGTCAAAGTTACAATCATTTCCAGACGCCGATGTTCGGCGAGGCCAACTATTTTATGCAGAACGAACCGGCCTATATCCTGCCCCATCATTACTCACCGCCGCCAGACGATACGCAGAACAATGGCGGTGGTAGTGGTGGCGGCGGAAATTATTCGCGCTACCACCCGTATCAGCATCAGCAACACTTTCCACCGGAACGGACCAGCTCCGTCAGTTCCACCAGCCCGAGGAGCCCTCCCATACACTGTGACAAATGCGGCGCGGTGTACGAGGACGCGAATCAGCTGGGCGAACACGTGAGAACGAGCCACTCGAACTCGCCCGGAGGATACCCCGGGCAGCATCAATATCAGCAATTGGGTAGCAGTCCTCAACAGCAGAGTCAGCAGCAGCAACAGATGCACGCGTCCCCGCCCCAGTCCAGCCAGCAGCAGCAACAACAACAGCAGCAATCCGGCTACGACTACAACAGCGGGCAACCCTCGAAATCGGAGGTGAAGCAAGAACCGGAGGAACAGGCCGAGATCCTCGATCTGGATTCTCACAAGGTTCAAACTCACAGGTACGAGGAGGAACTGATGAGGCTTCATCAGCAGCAGCAACAGGAGCTGCAGATGCAGTTGCATCAGCAGCAAGTGTTGCAACAACAACACCAGCAACAGCAAAGGGCAGGATCGCATTCGGTGAGTTCTATGCTGGGTTGGCCACCGGCCGCCCAGCCTCATGATTATCACCCCGGGTTATCGCCAATGGGCCCCATGGACAGTGTTTCGCCGCTCCCAGATCAGGGGCAGTTCATGCGTGGGCAACACATGCCCGTCGAACCGCCGCGACATCCAGGCTCGCCTATCATTACGAGCACGCAACCGATGCCCGGCCACCAGATCCCCGGAGGTCTGTTGCAACAACCGCCCAAGCCTCCGCCGATAGCCAATCAATCGTGGAAAAGTAACGAGGCGCGGCGACCAAAGACCTACAACTGCACCGCGTGCAACAAGTGGTTCACCAGTTCGGGCCATCTGAAAAGGCACTACAACACGACGTTGCACAAGAACGCGGTGAAGCAGAGCAATCAACCGGATCCTGCCAACATGCCGATCAGCGCTCATCATCATCCGGGTAGAGATAACCATTCCGGCGGCAGGAGCGGGGGATCGTCGAGATCGCCTGAATTATCTTCTTCCGGGAGTCCCCCAAACTTGATGGCAGGTCCTTCGGGCGAGGCGGCGAGGGGCCTGCTGCACACGCCCACCACCACCAGTCTCTTCAGCAACAACAATTCCAACAACAGCAACAGCAGCAGCAGCAGCGAATCTTCGGCGGCGGCGGCCCTAACGCAACAACAGCAGCCTTCGGCGGTCCACTTGGGCTCCACAATGGTACCGCCGCTCAATTCGCCGGCCCAGTCCCCAATGGCGGGCCACCATCAGCAACAAATGGGTTCCCCGTCCCCCCAGTTGGGCCACCATCAGCAGCAGCAACAGCAGCAGCAGCTCCATCACCTGCCAATGGGTTCGCCGTCGGGCCAACTTCCGGTCCACCATCCCATGAGTTCGCCCATGTCGCCCATGCACCCGCCGCCGGCGCCCCACCTGAATTCTCCTTCGCCAATGGGCTCGTCCCACCCGCACCACATGAGTTCGCCGTCTCCCATAACGCCGGGCTCGGTCCACCCAGCAATGGCTTCGCCCACGGCGATGGGGGGTACTACGATGCCTCATCAGCCGTACCCAAACGCCTTGCCCCCCCACGTTACAACTACTACCAACATCCCGGGCCTGCTGGAGTCTATCACCATCCAGCTAACTACTACTGGTAATGAGATGCCTATGTCGATCTCTGGGCAACACCAGCAGCAGCAACAGCAACGACAGCAGCAGCAACACCACCAGCAGCAGCAGACTCAGGATGTTTTACCCGGTTTTGGGACCTTCAGCAACCATCAGAGGACCCTGCCAAGTTTCACGCAATTCAACGTTACCGGGTTCTTAATTGGCCAGAATCAACCACAGGCCGTTAACGTGGGGGGGCTAAGTCCGGAGGAGAACGCATCTCCTCAAGATAGATCGTTTGAGTCGCCTGGATCGACGTACGATCCCTACAGAAGTTCGCCGCCTCGATACGAGTCCCTCACCAACATGGACGCTGACATGATGCCGAACACCGACGGCATGATCATCAAGCAGTACGAGATCCAAACCCATCATCTGCCTCATCCGCTTCAGCATTCGCGGGACAACCTCGAGGCGAACAATAATCTGCCGCAGATGATTCAGGCAAAGGAGGAGCTGAATCCGAACATCGGTAGACAATACGCGAAGGATCACAAATCGAAGATCGCCGCGGTGATCACCAAGGAGCATCAGGTGACCAGCACGAACACCGGCTCGCACTACATCTCGCAGGACGGCTTTCACAAGTGCATCGAGTGCGACAAGGTATTCAACAAGGCTTGCTACCTGACGCAACACAACAAGAGCTTCCACTCCGGCGACAAGCCGTTCAAATGCAATCAGTGCGGCAAGAGGTTCCCCCTCGAGTACCTGCACGCGGAGCACCTGCAGAAGCACGCTGGCGACAAGCCGTACAAGTGCGAAACATGTCCGAAGCAGTTCAACCACAAAACCGACCTCAGGCGGCACATGTGCCTCCACACTGGCCAAAAGCCGTACGCCTGTGATAATTGCGGCAAGGGATTCATCAGGAAGGACCACATGATGAAGCACCTCGAGACGCACAAAAAGAAATCCAACAACCACAACGTCCATCTGCGGGCGTGATTCCAAAAGTTCGACCATGCCACGGTCCCCGTGATTGTTCGTTCGAAAGGTGAGACCGTAAAAACGTGCGACATTGCAATCCGAACTTCGCGTTTCATCGATCAGAGACACTGGTACTCGAGTGCACAAACCGTTCGATCGTGATCAAATTTGTATTTATTATATAGTTCTCGGTTAAGGCATCCTTTTAATATCTCTGTCGTCCAAGTTTCCTCCCCCTTGAATCCGCCTGAAATATTCTCTCTTCCATCGATTTCAGAACGACGAGAGAACACACGCATACTTTCGTTTGTACAAAGGAGAAAAAATGACGTTACGTTTGTTTCTTCCAAGCGATCGATCGTCGTTATTCAGAGCCAGAGTAATTGCGCGGACTCGTCGGTGCTCGGAAGGATATTCGTTTTTTGCTCAACGGTGTAATATTTATTTGACCCTCCCCTGGATCAGCGAATCGAGGTATTTAGCACGTCCCGACGAGCAGATTCGATGGTCTGTGCGCGTTTCGAACCGTGACGCGCGGCGAGCTTGTTCGATTATTTTTTTAATTTTTGAACCGTGATTCTCGCGGGTCGCGGTACGCGGAGTCGATCGAGAAACGTCGACGCGAGAACCTTTTTCCGTTCTCGCGTCGGCGTGCTCGACTCCGCGGATCGCGACTTCACCACCGGTTTCCGTCGAAAAATCGCGCGCGCTCGAACACGATAATAACTCTGAAAAACGCGCAACCTGGAAGAGACTTCCTAATGCGACGTCGAACCTTCGAAGCTTATCGATTGTACAAAATATGTTAAATGTATAGGCGTATAATTATTCTAATTATCATCATTGTAATTATCGAACTCAATTGAATATCGTCTAGAAAGTGATTACGATTCATAATACTCGTATTTTATAGCGTATATAGCATACTTTATCGAGGGGGAAAAAAAACGAGAGGAAAAAAATAAATAATCACGGTCGATATATAGGTAATCGCGAAAGGACGCGGGAAATTTCGATTCGCGAGAATTTCTATTCGTGCGACGGTGTGTTTCGCGGCGACATACTCTACGGCTCGTTTCGTGTGTTTCCTTTTATTCGAAACGCGAGAGGGGGAACTAAAATTTGAAATCTCTCGAAACGATTACATTCCTTGCAATTTCGTACATTCCGATTTCCGGGGAACGCGACCGTCGTCGGATAAATTTTCCGCGGCCGCGGTATATTTTCCGTTTCTTTTTTCTTTCTTTTTTTTTTTTCTAAATTTTAAGATAGCCTAAGTTCCGAACTGTACGTCGCCCGGATCGAATCTTGCTCGTGTCTCGACGTTCTCGTACATATCGAAATCGTTTCGCCGCGAAATTCAGTTTTCCAGCGCGGTGACGTTCGTTTCAATCGCGGAACATCGGGGCGTACGTGTCGCGATTGATTACGGGCATAATTCGTTGGATCGATTAATAATCATTCCGAGGTTCCGTTGAACGCGGTGTCTCTAATTGCGCAGCACGATCAATTAATGCCCGATTAATTGCCCGCGAAGCGCGAAATGAGCCGATCAACGAGGCTCGGATCGAGTCTCGCCTTTCTCGCGACACGAGCGAATTTCCCTTCGAGCTACATACAGCTCACCAAACACACACGCACACGCACACGCACATTGACACAAAATAAACGTTGACCTCGCCGTGTGACGAAAATATATACACATCACGCATAACTATTTCCGTTGATCGTCGTTTAATCGATCGGAGTTAGGCGGTTTGTAATAGTTGTTGAGACGCGATTATTTTTCGAATGACTTCCGTTCGTTTGTTATTGTTGCCAGAATGTTGTCTTTCCTGCCACAAGTTGAATCGTTTCATTGTTTTTTTTAAATAATTTTGACAAAAAACGTAATCGTTTTTCTACTGTTTTCTGTTTTTCTTCTTTTTAAATGATTTTGCCGACGTTTAACGATAACCGCTCGAAATAATTCGAGAACGTTGGAATTTCGTACCGCGCGTATCGTCCCGGATCTGTTAATTCTCCAACTATTTCGAGCGGCGCGGCGAAAAAAAAAAAAAAATTGTACATATAAATCGAACGCGATTCCATTGTACTCGCGCTACGAGACACATCGGAACACGCACACACGTACACGTATATGTACACGCACACACGTCTGCACATACGACGTCCTTTCACGAGTTTCCTTTTCTTTTTCTTTTTTAGTTGTTTCGTATAAATGTGACAGAGAAATAAATACGTGAAAGCGAGATGAGATGAGAGAAAAAAAAAGACGATAAATTATATAGCACTCTTGCCATTTTTACTACGTAATATGACACCCAGAACAGACTACCTCAGAGTTCAGGAATTTAACGATGAATGAAAGGAAGAAAGAAAAGATGAAAGAGCCAATGCAATAATAATAATGTTATTAAAAAGTGGGAGAAAAAAAAAGATGAAGAATGAAATGTAGCTGAGCGCGCAACCGCGCGGGCGGAACGACTTACTTCATTGCATTCCTTGTTTTTTTTTGTCCGCGTTTCGGGCGAGAATTCGATAAAAGTCGACGCCCGTATGATTTGTCGCGGGATAAAGTAGAATTTGCAGGTAACGTTCGATTATTTCGTATCGGGGTAAATTTTACGTTCGTTTCTTCGATCGGTCGTCGAACAAACACAAGAGAGATGAATAAAGGACGTACTTTTTTTCCATTTTTCTTTCGCCACAAGAGTTCCTCGAGTCGCCCGGCGGTCGCGAGGCGCGCGTAATAGAACATTATACATATAGAATCTAATATAAACGAAGAATAAAGCATGAGCGACGAGCGAGAAGCGTGTGACGATAAAACGAGAGGAGGGCTCTAGAGATGGATGTACGTTTTAGAGACATATCAAACAGTATTACTGTACACTCAGTTTTTATTATTAGGTAATTGTAAAGTTAACGGAGAGGAAAAAAAAAGGAGGGAAGGGATGGAAAGTAGCGACTCGCCCGATCGAACGAGGAGCGAAACTGCGGAGCGAACGATCGAGAATCAACATATTTCCGATAATCATATCATTGTCAGGATCAATTCGTCTTGCGAAATGCGTTCGGGCGGAGAAAAAAAGACGGCGCGCGTGTAGCGTGCGGTTCGCACGGCGGCCGGTAAAATTAGCGATGCAGAGATAATGCAAAACGAAAAAGTAAAGATTAACGCGTTTTTTTTTTTTCGTTCATTCGATCAATTCGATGAAAGTGAGAGAAAGAAAGGACGAGAATGAGTGAGAGAGAGAGGCGAAGGATGAAAAGATATTTGTAGAGTTAATGATCGCGTTACAAAATCAATAATGATACACTTTGGGCATTTATCAGCGAAATATACGACGGTGATTTCGCGAGCGACGACGAAGCGGCGAGATAGTTTTCCATTTTTTTTTTTTATTGTAGATTTGTTTCTAGACGACAAGGCGCGTTACACTTGTTTCTCGTATTATTAATATTATTATTGTATTATGAATATTATTATTATTAATTATTACGATTATTATCATTATTATTATTACGAAAGACGCGCATCGTTGGTATTTTTTCACTCGTTCCGTGGGCGCGTTTTTTTAGGGCGCGGCAGGATGTTTGTAATTGTAAAATAATTGTTCCAGCACGCGAGTGCAAAATTATTATTATTATATATATATTATATATATATATATAAATATAGATACATATGTGTATATGTATACACACGGTACCAAACTGTCGTTGGTTGTGCCAAAAACAAGAAGAAAAAAAAAAAGAAAGATGACGAGACGTAATAGAACCTTGTGTGCTTCCCCTCACGTGTGATTCTAATTTCGCGGGCATTTCACAGAAAGAGAAGGGAGAGAAATCTATGAAAAAAAGATTATAAATAATAATTCACGAGCGCCAGAGTGAGTGAGAAACGGATTCGAGTGTACGCGCGCGAGTGATAGAGGGGTGAGAAATAAAACAGGTAACGAAAGAAAGGGAAAGTCGATGGAATTCTTATCCGGTAACAGCAAAGTATTTCCGTGCACGCCCATTCCTCGTTTTGTGCCATAATAATGTGCGTCGATGAAAATTTGTAAGCGGTCGAGCATGTATGCGTGACAGTGTGTGAGAAATTTCGTATGGGAGAGAGCAAGAGTCGAATATATTATATATATATATATATATATATATATAGTATATATTATATGTATACAAAATATACAGTAACGTGCGACGGAAATAGAGAGAAGGCGAGACGGAATGAGACTTTTCGAGCATAATCGTGCGACGATCTTTGGTATGTTCGTAAGAAAATAGGCGCGCGAGGCGAAAATATCCGAACACGTGTAACATTTTAGTTGCGACGACACGCGGTTTCTGTTCCTCCTTTTTTTTTTTGTGTACATGTTTTTCCTTCTCGTAATTGCGATACACAGCCGACGTTAAACATAAGACGAACGAGAGAGAAGGTTAAGAGATGAAAGAGAGAACCTATGAAGACGAAGATAAAGTATAATATTTACGACCTGTATTATTTTATACGCGTTTAATTTTGTTTTTATAAATATATTTTATTTCCCAAACAAACACGGCCTCCTTATTTTTCTTTTCTCGTTTAACAATTTCCTTTCTCGCAACGCGTTTCGAATTTAAAGTCTTCGATGGGTTGTTATGTTAAATTCCCACGTGTCTATCGACTTATCGAGTATTTATGTTTTTTTATATTCTTCGTGTAATCGATCGAGTCGATATTTGAAGGTAACGGCAGAAATATCTATATATTAATTTAAACATATCTCTACAAAATATTTCAAAATCTTAAAATCACTTTGCCTTTTGTAATAGAAAGTTTAATAAAATAAAAAGGAGATTTGTTTCCCAAGTAACGCTTGAAATAATCTGTAAAATGAAATTCAAGTTTTAGGACATGGTATTCCTATTGTCTTTGATAGAACTTAATTCAGTAATTGCATATTCTACTTTTCGAAACATCAATTTTGTTGAAAGAAAAATTCAATTTTAATCTATGCATTTTTTTTGCAAAAATAATTCTACCAACTTTTTAATCTGCTCAAATATGATCGAGCACGAGAAACAATGTTCCAAAATATATGATTAATAAATAACACCTGTGCTTTTACGTGACGCGTTGTTTGTCGATTAACTAAATAAATTTTGCCAGTTATTCGCCGCCTTGGACTTGGACGTTCGCGGCCAAAATCGCGCGCGTATTATTCGAGAAAGCGCGCGTTATTCGCGGGTTCGGTTTTGTCGGTTGATTTCTTTAATGGCGGATTGCACGATGCCGCGTGACTCCGCGAAAAATTACCGATCGCGACGGGGCTGAATCGTTCGCGCGTCATCACCCTGTCCAGCAGGATTTCGTCGGTGTACACGCCCCCGCCGTGCCTCCCCCTTAACCCCCTCGCAATATTCCTCCCCCGTACGCCAGCCTCTCGTCGCGCACTCATAACCTTGGGCATTCTGTAATTTAGTAAATTGTTGCGGACTGGGCGAAAGGAATCGCTCGATTCGCGAACGCCTTCGTCGAAGAGCTCGGGACAGCGACGATAATGGCGGGCCTCCACGGTGCACGATCGCGTCTGCCGGGGAATTCGTTTCGCCATCATCGTTTCTCGCGATACCCGTAAACGCAGCCACGTCAAACTCATCTCGTACCCGAAGGGCCAATTTTCGCTTTGCTACTATGTCTCGAAAATGTGTTTACGGCCCCTTGATGGTCATTGCAGAGTCTCAGAGACGGGCAGAATCGACAGACGACTGATAAAAACTTTGCACAACGATCTATTCTCGAGATTCGTATGATAAAAGGGTTGTTTACGAGTAATTTTTAAATTATCTAGATTGAAGCAGTAATTCGCATTGGTTTGTGCAAACATCAAAATGTTAAATATTTCATGAGAATGAAACTTTTATGGGTATGGTTGTGCAGTTTTACATACCTGCACCAAAGCTCAAGAAACTCAACGGAAAATATTATAATATTTTATTCGTGTTTTATCTATATTTGATCAGTGAGCTCCAAATTACTCGTACAGTTTATTTATTCATAAATGAACACGTCGAACATTGTTTTTGACCCTCTTCAGGTAGAATGGAGCAAGAATAGAGGAACAGATTTTGAAACTTGAAGATTAAATCATTTATATACACTAAAACAGAGGAAAAGGTAACAAGATTAGGTGGAAAACCATCCAGTTATTACACAAATTTTTTTCTTTTCCTTCCTTTTAACTTACACACAAATTAATTCAATCTCCACGTTCCAACCCCTAATCCAGTGTTTTACAAACTTCATCTTCTCGACCCCTTTAATAAAGGGGGAATTTTGGTAGATCACCTTGAGTAAAAGTACATTATTACTTTTTACATATATTTAAAAACTGCTTTCTACAGAAAATACATTCATCTAATTAAAATTTTTTTTAATTTAGTCGGGTGTGTATTTCTTAATTTCAACATTTTATACGGTGTTTACTAAAGCAACGCACAAAAGTAATTATAAATATATAATAAATTAATATTGTTTTTTAATTTAAATTGACTTATATGAATAATGTGTAGTTGGAAACCATTTTTCCTCTTCAATGATAAATTAATTAAAGGGTAATAGGAATCTCTTATTAAAGTCTTGGAATGTTGGCGAAACTGTTCACGAAAATTTTACAAGCCTAAATTTAAGGTCCAGCCAGTGAAAGAATTGATTTAGGAGACCTTCGCCGCCAATTACACTGTTGATGGGAATTCTTCCACCTTTTACTGCCTCAGCTGACAGATCAGAGTGTGACAGCATTCAATGAAAGTAGCCAAGGGACCGAAAGAGTGGGGGCTCTCATTCTTGGAACCTCTTCCCCTAACCGACTCGATTCTTTCGCTGGCCGGGCTTTAATGAGATGTATCATCAGAAATTAAGTGGGGGCTATTACGCGTAACTCTGAATAATAGCAGTATCAGGTCCGTTGTCACGTTTACTCCTTTCTGTATTTACACTTGAACCACACCAACCATGAAAATACGTAAATCTGCACCTTAAATAGTCTAACAAAATCGTTTCATCATAAATATCACAATTTTCTTAATTCTCTGTGAGGATTGCTAATAAATAGACAATACACTATCCTACTATCTCAGAATTAAAACTGAATGGTGACTATTAGGCTTGCATACAAATTTCAAAACAGAGCACTGTAAATTAAATCAAACGAGGATTTTAAGTTTCGAAGAATAATTCTACTTCAGGTGGTCCATCGAAAGTTTTCCTTCATCGAAAAAGTGAAATTAATTTACAAGTTGAAACGGAGACAAAGGAAAATTTTGTCCAGTAATTTCCTTAATAATGATCTTCAGCATAATCTCTTGTATTTACTTTTTAATTCTATGTATTATATGTATCTGAAAAGGATTAAAAACAATGGTCGAGACGTAACACGTTTGTGAGGAAATAAATTTTGAAAGTAACCGTGCCCCCATCGATCAAATACAAAAACATCGTCATGGAACGTTACTATATTTTCTATGGCGTCTCTTGAGAGTCAATGGGAATCGCGAATTTGACAAAATTTGTGGAAATCGCGGGAATCGAGGGAGCCACGTGTAAACGGCGCGAAGCGTTCGCGAATCGAAAGTTGCGCGGAGCAAATATCGACGATCGTGGTTCGATTCGATAGAACGAGTTGATATTCGCGAGATGGAGGACGTTCAACCGAACGCACGGGAAGAACCACCATCATCGACGTTCTCTTATATCGTCGCTGTCGTTTGCAAATGTTTGCTCCGCGTACAAGCGGCGTGTCCCGCCATTGTTAGACTTAGGCAACATCTACCTGATGACGAAGCAATATATTGATGCGATCTACCTACGATTTATTAAGACGGCAGTGATGACGAGAAAGAACGCCGATAAGGGCTAAGAACGGAGACGAGGAAGTTTGGAAACGGATGGATTCGAACGGAAATAAATAAATCGAGAGTAAGATGATGTTAGGTGTAGTCCACTATATTGTACTATGCGTCTCCTAGCTAAATTTTTATGTTTTCTAATTCGTTGTGAACGAATGTTTTTTGGTATAAATATATAAATAAATGAATCTATATATATATATATAAATATATTTAAATTTTAGGATATTAATTGTAAGTGATAAGCCAATCAACGAGCTGCGTGGCGGCCGATCCGTTGTCCACCGCCGCGTAACGACAACCATTGGGTAAAATTTTTCAACGTTGACGCGTGAATCGTTGCGACAATCGAGATCTACGTAACAAGGAAAATGCATTTTTTTGGAATTTCTGGGGCAGTGTTCCGATCATCGACGCGCAAAAGAACTTCCGGCACGCGATCGTTCGACGAAGTCAGTCACACGAAACGCGTAATTTTCTACTAAATATATCGACGACAATGACCCATAGAAACTAGATGGAACACGATCGAAATTATTAAGATCGTTTCACCCACGAGCGACTCGATATTCAAATATTAAAAAGTCTCCCTCCAATTTTTATCGAAACCAATTTGTGCGTCAAAACCCATTTCCCGCGCGAAAGAAATTCTATCGGTAGGATGTTTCTTCGTTCACGGAATTCAGCAAAGAGGTCAGGATCAATGTTCATCTTGTGATCGCGAGAATGATAAAATACCGTTCAAGGTGAAATCTTTTCTGCGCTCGATCGTCGAATTCTGCGTCAAAGAGAAACAGCAACGTAATAATTCGCGTAATGCTACGATATACATATAAGATATATATTATATATATATATATATATAGCTCGTTACCGAGAAACGTCACCGAAAGCCATCCAATAGCGATTCGAAAACGGATCGATCTGTGCACAAAATCAGAAAAAGTGAATGAATTAAATAGGAAAGCATGAGACGACGTGATATTCTGCTGTCGGTTTTATTTATATAGAACGTCTATTTGTCCTTTCGAGAGGAGTTCACTGCCGCCACGAAACGAAAGGTAATAAAGAGAGAAATGGGAAGAAAGAAAATACGATAGAAAATGTGAAAACGATCGACTTATGTAGGCCCACGTGGATCCGCATACAGACACCCGTTTGTCCCGTGTATCTGTATACGCGTCGATATCGTGTTAATTACGTATTTGACGAATGCCATACACAAGTACCTCATGATACAAAACACATGTACAAATGTTCATACGTTTTCAGAATATTAGCTAATTAATAAATAATTAATATCCAGATTAGGACCTTCTCTGTGGATTTCTTCTCAATGGTTCTTCCCTATCCCACGATTTTTATGTTTACCGACTCTGACGAACAGCGGAACAACAAACACAGTAAGTAATTTAAACAAAATGTGTTATCTTTGCGAACAAGACGTCCATTAATAATTGATGTTCAATTTTTTACAGTTCGTTGGTTGTTGAAAAACTAGCTTGTATCGATTTAGAATCATATCGTTTACCATTGCATTAAAAATAATACATAAATTTAATACGGATGGAAACTTGAAAAAGAATCTTTGGATACAGCTGTAGAAAAGCTGTGACGTTTTCTAAACAATTTCTGAGAATATTAAATTTCTGAAACTTTACGTTAAAATTCAATAAAAAATCTGAAAAACTAGCTCGTATCGACTTAGAAACATATCGTTTACCATTGCATTAAAAATAATACATAAATTTAATACGGATGGAAACTTGAAAAAGAATCTTTGGATACAGCTGTAGAAAAGCTGTGACGTTTTCTAAACAATTTCTGAGAATATTAAATTTCTGAAACTTTACGTTAAAATTCAATAAAAAATCTGAAAAACTAGCTCGTATCGACTTAGAAACATATCGTTTACCATTGCATTAAAAATAATACATAAAAATACGGATGGAAACTTAAAAAAGAATCTTTGGACACGGCTGTAGGAAAGCTGTGACGTTTTCTAAACAATTTCTGAGAATATTAAATTTCTGAAACTTTACGTTAAAATTGAATAAAAAATCACGTAGCATATGGTGCACGAAGATTTTTTCGATGGTGTACGATTCGCGGAACGATAGTTTATTCCATGGTTGCATTTAAACTCGTTTTCCCGATGCGCGTAACTCCGAGGAGGAGAAGAGAAAAAAGAATAACTTCGACCCCTTCTTATTCAGCCTCCCCTCTCGCATCCTGTGATAAATAGCAAGATTACGAGTCTACGTGTCGGCCAATGAACGATGCCTCCGGCTCGTGGACCATATGTTCCTCCAAGGCTGTGAGACCCTTTGCCCGAACTTGGGCCACGTTCACGCGTGAACCGACGACTCAGCCTTTAACAATTCGGCCGATTATCCGGTGAAATATATAAAACACATTTTTCACGCGGAACGAGATTAGAGGGATGAACGCGAAAGATTGCCTGTCATATTTCAGTATCGCTCTCGGACGAAAACTTTTGCATACATTTGTGTTTATTAACTGCGAAGGCGGAGCCGGTCCTTTGGCAACACAAAGAATAGCGAATGATTATGAGAGAATACGGCCGTTGTGTGTATAATTTTATTACGCCAGTTAATGTTCGCGGTAATCCTTCCTTAGGTACTGGGAATTCATAAATTTTTAGCCGCGCGGAACTTTATTTTCGAGTTATGGCGAAATCCTTGGTTTTAAATTACAGAGTGGCTTTTATTAATAACCTGGGTGGCAATAGTAATAAAATGCTGTTTATGTTAGGTTTTGGATTAATTATTTACATGTAGAGGAAGTGCACCAAAGTCGGACCCCCGATTCATTTTTCATTTGTGTCTTTATTATTATCAAAAGTTAAATTAATTTTTCGATATCAACAATGATGATTTCGAGAAAGTAGATGCAATAAATGAGGTTATTTTGTCTCTCTAAAATTAATGTTAGATGTATATATATATTGTTGGCAAAGGATTGGTTATGGATCATATTTTACACAAAGAAGTCACAGCTTCATGCATCCAGCACTGACGGTGATTCTAAACAGTTGACGAATAAAGCATAGGAATTTTATATATTTCAATTTGTTATTAATAAATTGCACTACTACATTACCCATAGTTGTGTTTATTAAAAATCAAAAACAAATTTTTAAGAATTTCACAAAATTAAAAAATTTCAAATCGTTTAAAAAAAATTATTTTTAGTTGCAGGGATCAATTACAATCATTTTTGGTCAATAGACATATCCTCGAAATCCTATCCACTTTCGAGAAAAAAATTCGAATAGGTGTGAAATTTGTCGACAAAATTAAAAATGTCAAATCGTTCTAAAAAAATTATTTTTAACTGCAAGGGTCAATTGCAATCATTTTTGGTTAATAGATATAGTCCCGAATTCCCACGCATTTTCGAGAAAAAAATTCCCTACCGAAAATATAATTTCTGGCCTGAAATGTTAGCCAAAAATTTTATTAGAATCTTTAAAACGTCATAACTTTTGAACGGATTGGACGATTTTAATGTTTCAGAAAGCAAACTACGCGTATTTTGATGAAGAATACGTAGAATTCGCAAAAATATTCGAAAAATTGATCCTTGATCCCGGAAAATGAGAAAAACCCCATAAAAATTGTCCAATTTTCAAACAGCCATAACTTCTACAATAGTGAATATATTTCAATGAAGATTTTTTCTAAACTAGACCTCATGGATACCTACAAGAAAGTATTCGGCAAAATTTCCGTAGTGCCTTAAACAAATTTGTTAAAAACGTTATTTAACGTACTTTAACGTATATTATGAGTTTCCATCGATCATAAACTAGCTAGTCTATTTAAATCACTAATATAACTCCACAAATTTAATTTTCATTCATTTAATTCATTGCATACATTCAAATTTATTCAGTTATCAAAACATCGATAACACAAATAAAGAGTATTTAAATTAATTATAACAATAGTTATATTTACCGGTTCAAGTACGAAGCACAATTAATCCTTTGAATGCAAGAGATTGAAAAATTGAAACAAAACATTGAACTCGAGATAGTGAAAGCCATTCAGTAATGGCAGCGATAACACAAATATCGACGTAATTAGAAATGTATATATTTTTTCCAGATAAAAGTTTCGTAGAAAACACAGTCTTCAAATTATCATTTTTAAAAGGCTCGTCAAAAAATCTCATGTTTCGTTTATTTAGAATGTCCAATATATTGTTTTCCATCGCACTTAAATCTGACCATCGACTTTTCCTAGTCATCGCGTACGTTCACATTACAAAGTTTAATTTTTTTTAAACCTCGAGAAAGAAATTACTGTTAACCACTTCCGTTTGATACGTCCGATGGAGAAATTCGATAGTCGTTAGCGTCAGAATTTTTGTCGTCTCGTTCACGGGTTCCCTTAAATCAGAATCCCCCGCAGTTTCGGGCGTTCGATTCGGTTCACTGATGCGTATCCGGGGATTTTTCCCACAGCGAAGACAGCTGTCGTAATGAGTTGCATCCTCACGTCTCTGTTCCTCCACGGCTCCAAGGTTTTATCTATCCGCTAGCTACCATCGACGCGATCAGCGATCGTCGCATTTTTTCGGAAGAGGATACATGCCCTACGTGACAATACAGGTTCCCTCTTCCTTTATCGCGGCGTCTCTAAACGTAGGGGCGAGAGAACAGGCCCGACGAAATTTGAGAAACGAGCCCACAGCAGGGCATAAATCGTCCCGATAACGCAGATAACGGCCAGTCCGATCGGAATTCGCGATCCCAGCTGCTGGAATCGCCACCGAGGTGCTTCCTTCGTCTTCTTATTCGGACCTGGTTCGCTTTCTTTTGTCTGTGGAAGAATAGACACCCCCTAGTAATGGCCATTCGGCTCTCCCATCGTCGGGGATTCGCAAACACCCTTGTATAAACGCTCCGAGTCTCTCCGGAATATTTGAATTTAACCCTACGTCGCGTTCGGAACCGGGCAAAATTTGATTCGAATATTAGATAATCAACGGGGACCAACGTTTAGTTTATTCGTTCGATTTGTATTCGATCGTCGAATTTTATTCTAACAAACAACGGATGGTCTAATAATTTTTATCTAGACAAGAATTTTTTATTATTCTCGACATTTTTCTATGATTATATACAGTTTATATATTTGTACTCGATCGTCGAATTTTATTCTAACGAACAACGGATGGTCTAATAATTTTTATCTAGACAAGAATTTTCTATTTCTTTTTATTTTTTTCGACAGATATTTTTGTATGATTATATACAGTCAGTGATTGAACTTGCAGAATAATTAGATCGTCCTGTAAGAAAACGTCACTCGCATAATAGGTATTGTCTTAACACACTTTACAAGAACGATTTTCATCCAATTCTCATCAGTCACATCAGAATAATGGTTTCTAAAATTCTCTAAAGGTATTCTCCTAAAGAAAAGAAAATAACATTAAAAATATAATTTTGAAATTTTTCTTGCCTGAGGGTTTGTTCATTTATATACGAAGGAATGAAACAAGACAAGATTTGTACAATGGACCAATGTAATACTATAATGTATAATCGTATTATTATGATCAATAATTTCTTATTTATTTTGTTCGATCTCTGTACATGTTTAATTACGTTGACTTTCCAATCTGTTTTTTGGACAAAATGAACATCTCAATGTATAATTGTATCATGACAATTTATGATTACAACAACGAGCAAACGAACGCGAGAATTCGAAGGACCTTTCGATTACGTTACAGGCTTGAAGTGGTTAACAGCAAACGCAAGCGTGGGGTAGGTCGTGCGCGAAGAAAGTTTCAGAACGATCCTCGCCAAAGTTCGCCGTGACACTTCCGGGGCAAAGGTCGAATCGAGCTGCCCTCGACGTATTATTGTATCATGCGCGTCTTTGGCCCGATCGTCCACGCCACTTCATCTCGAAAGAATGATGAGAAAAGGGAGGGAAACTTCGTTTGTACGGCTCCCTTTTTCGAAACTCGATCGATAAATCTGTCGTTTCTTCGTTAGATCCTTTAATCCTTTTAACGTCCAAATAACCCAGTCGAAAAAATACCACTTGAACGAAAAATATTTTGGGGCTCATTAAATTCTTATTTTAGTATTCGATTATTTAAGCAATCAAGTTGTTTTATTGTACTTGAGTTAATTGCTTCGACTCAAGTTTTCAAATTAATATTGATGCTATGTTATTTTATCTTCTAATTTCTTTTCCTATTTAATATTACCGTTTCTATTAAACGTTTGTAACATAAATTCACATTTCATAGGTCACAGTTTATTTAAAAAATAATTCAAAACTGATTGTGTATTTGAATGAAAGAATTTTACAATGAATTCCCTTCCATAATAATTTAATTGACAACAGCGACGGCTGGAACGAACCCTTCGTGCTCCAAAACGAAATCCCGAAATTCCAATCACATTGAAATTTATGTAACGGGCCAAAGAGTCAACCTCCGCCCTCTCCAAAACACAAAAACGAAAAGAATAAGTAAGAACAGAGAAGAGTAATTGAACCGGCGTCCTTATCGGCTCCGCATCATCGTCATTACTTAATCTTATCTCGCCGCGGGGCGGGACCAGGCCGATCGATCGTAAATCATTCCGGTTTCGTGATTCGTCATCGTTGCAGGCCACAGAATTATTCGAACGGATCCCACGCTACCGATGCATACTTTCGATTTTCCACGACCGGTGCACATTCGATTCGCGGACTAATTGGTCCTTGCACGGTAGTCTGGAATCTTGAAAAACTGGTCAACAGTGTTTTCTTCAAACTAAAATCCCGATAAGGAACGAAGAATTTAACATTCACGAGCACAGTTTAGCTGATTTGCATAAACGCTTCGACCTTCGGAACTAAAGAAGCTGGCAACGTTGTTGCAGAACTCTGCCGGTATTAAAATTTAACGTTCGATCAATGCTCGTTATTAATATCGCGCGATATGCAAAACGAGTCGAGCTATCGAAACGTTATTTAACAAATCGTTTCTCTTTCAAACGTTATTTAACAAAGATCTATCAAACTTACTTCTATGAAACTCTTGCAACGAAGTCCAGTATTCGTTAACTTTTAAATAATATTACAATTATTAAGAACTATCGACTATTTCTACTTTCTTTACTATAACTTGAATTAATATCGAGGACATAGGACATAGGATATCCATTTATCACTGTGTTAATATACGTACGAAATGAAAAATATTAGACAAACTAAGTATTTTTATTTATACGTTTAAAGAAAAACAAACACGTCAGATAATATAACAATTTTAGGTGGTCAAATTAGTTGACTCATTCCATATTTGCAAACATTGAATCATCAACTACGTGCTTCGTTTTAGTTGTCGATAAAATATTATTCTTCCACGATAAAGAATACAGGGCGTTTCATTTAAATATTATTCTCGAATCCAAATTTGAAAAATGGTTTTTAGTCCAAACTATAATACAACAATTTTAGGTGGTCAAATTAGTTGACTCATTCCATATTTGTAAACATTGAATCATCAACTACTTCGTTTCAGTTGTCGATAAAATATTATTCTTGCACGATAAAGAATATAGGGCGTTTCATGTAAATATTATTCTCGATAGTAGTACTAATTTCGAAAGTAGTTTTTCAGTTCCACAACCATTTTTATAGAAATTATATTTATTTTACGTTTTCCAACCAATCGTAGATTTTTCCTTAATTTAAATGAATCTCGGCAATAATAAGATCAGCGTTTCGATCAACATTCTGAGTCTTGAGATCGCTGCGTGAAAGGATTTCTTCGACTGCTGAGAGCCGGTTTGCATAACAGTTACATAGTACAAATAATAAGACGATTATCGGTCGATTGTTCGTTCGCGGAGGTTGGTGAAAGCGGCGGAGAAAGTTCTGGATAAGTGGCGGGCACGTTTGTAATACTTGACGAGAGACGGTTAAATTCATTGTTTCGAGTCGACCGTGTCGATATTCCTCCCCGGAGGAGAGGATCGCGAGTTCTGCAAGGTCGTTGAGCAATAGGTGTAATAAGTGGTCATTTGGACAATTGTTCTTGCGCGTGCAACGGAAAACGCGAGGGACTTTCGAGTCTTGTCAATTTCAGCGCGAAAGAATAATATTAATATTCTTATTAAATGCATTTTGCACGTTTCTGAAATTAACTTTGATTAAAATGTAACGTTGTTATAAAAAGAATGCTGCATGAGGTCGACGTGCAATAGGTGTAACAAGAGTCGTTTACACTCGTTCTCGACACTTCACAGGTTGTTCTCGCGCGTGTAATTGGAAAGTGATGCCCGAGGAAACGCGAGGGAGTCTCGACTATAATAAATTTCTGCCCGTGTGTAATTCTATGTATAGACGGGACCGTGAAAAGTTATGAAACGAATAAACATTTTCCGAGAATACCTTATTGTTCTTGTTCGACGTTTTTCTTTTGTGTGTAATTGGGAAAAACAATGTTCGAAGAGGCGTAAGAAATGATTTTATTGATAATAGAAATTCTCTAAGAGACATTACTTTATGTTTGATATTGTCTTATAGTTTTTCCAGCCATGGATGTAGTTTCTGGCAAATAATCTTCACCCAAAGAATATCTCAGTTCCGTAATTTGAATAATCGGTGGAAACGAGGCTGGCTGATTGAGAAAAATTGTAAAAATACGCGTGATTCGTGTCAGTGCCTTCTAAGGAATGTGCCAACAGAAAATGTGTTATGAAACAAGTAAACGATTGGCGGTACCACGCAAACGGTGAATTCAAGACTTGTGAAAATCTAACAGAACTTTCGTAAACCAACGCCTTTAGAGAAATCCACGAAGACATTAAAGTACGAAAATGTCGTCGTTTACATTTGCGACGAAACATCGTGACTGTCGGGTATCGTTGAACAAACATCCAAAAGTATCGAAAATTATATCTAAAACTTTTATAAGTTCAAAGAATTATTTCGCTTAAATAAATTTTCTTCGATATATTTTTCCGATATAAATCGTTATCTTTACGGGCGAGCCACCTGTTACGGAACACCTTGTATAATAAAGTCGTCAGAACGGGTTATTGATGATTCATGCGCCGTAAATGGAAAGTAGTAATTATCGCGATACTGGACGTGTTAAGCTCTTATCTTAGAGGCTCCGACTTTATACAATGTTGGATTCGAAAGTTAATTAAAGTTAACAGGCCCATATTCATTTCTTTGAGGAAAGAACAACCGGTGGAAAGAGTCCTCAAAAATATGTATGAAGATATAATAAAGTTGGCAATAGTGTATGCATAAATTGGTGCCACTCGAATTCTTCCAGTATAGTTAGAAAAACGAAAGCGTTATTTAAGATAGAATTAAAAGAATACATAAAAGATGCCAAAAATCAATGCCAAATCTTATGTTTCGAGTGAGAAATAAAAACTGTGATCATAGGAAGCATATTCGTTGTTATAGTACTTTTCTTTTGTTTTATGTACTTTGTGTTTATTCAAGTGTCATAATCACGTTTGTATTTTCTATAAAACATGAATATTTCCTAAATAGATAAATTGCCTAAAACAAATGCATGTGATTTCGTTGAATTCACTCATTCACATCTAATGACAAAGGAAAATGGTCCAAAATAGTCCAAACTATAACGTAAATGTCAGTATGCAATGATACACTGATTTTCATCATAGGAAACTCATCAGATTTTTAAAAGATATTAATCTATATTCGTGATTTAAAAGAAGAATATCCCAGTTATTGATGGCCACTCATGACCTTAGCTGTTAATGCAACGTTAAATAGAATAAAATAAAGAAATGATTTGCCCAAAACAAACGAATTTAGTTTCATCAAATAGGGCCCCTTATCTTAGAAAAATGGAATATCTATTTTTGTTGAGATTGACTTCAGGGTAATGTTGAACAAATATTATTAGTGTTGCTCATGACCTTAGCTGTTAATGCAACCTTAAATAAAATGAAATAAAGAAATAAATTATCCAAAAAGTTTCAACAAACAGGGCCTTTCATCGTAGAAAAATGGAATATACATTTCTGTTGAGATTGACTTCAGAATGATATAGAAAAAATATTAAAAGTAACCTTAAATAAAATAAACTAAAGAAATACATTTTCCAAAACAAACTCATACAGTATCATCAAATAGGGCCTTTCATCGTAGATAAATAGAATATATATTTTTATTGTGGTTGACTTCAGGTTGATATCGAAAAAATATTAAAAACAACGTTAAATGGAACAAAATAATAAGATAAATTCCCCCCAAAACAACTACATGTAGTTTCACCAAATAGGGCCTTTCATCGTAGATAAATAGAATATATACTTTCATTGAGGTTGACTTCAGGTTGATATCGAAAAAATATTAAAAACAACGTTAAATGGAACAAAATAAAGAGATAAATTCCCCCCAAAACAACTGCATGTAGTTTTCCCAAATAGGGCCTTTCATCGTAGATAAATAGAATATATACTTTCATTGAGGTTGACTTCAGGTTGATATCGAAAAAATATTAAAAACAACGTGACATGGAACAAAATAAAGAGATAAATTCCCCCCAAAACAACTGCATGTAGTTTCACCGAATAGGGCCTTTCATCATGGAAAAATAGAATCTATTATTTTGAGGTTGACTTCAGGTTAATATCGAATAAATATAAAAACAACGTGAAATGGAACATAATAAAGAGATAAATTCCCCCCAGAACAACTGCATGTAGTTTCTCCAAATAGGGCCTTTCATCGTGAAAAAATAGAATCTCTTATTTTGAGGTTGTCATTCCTGTCGAACGAATATTAAATCGAGCGTCGCGAGCTGTAGTTATGACATTGGTCGGAATACTCGTCGAAACGGGTACCGTGCCCGTTTTTGGTCTCGAGTGGGCCCCCGCGAGGCCCGCGGTATCGCGACAATGCGGGTCCTCCGCCGGTGCATCCCGTGGTCCCCGGATTCGGAGAGCGATGCACCGCGGTCGCGCTCGTTGAACAAACAAAAGTCGCCGACGACGTCGGCGTCTGTGCACATAGACGCCGAATACGGAGGGACCCAAGAGGCCGTGACTCGGTAGCATCTGCCGGCGTTATTCGTTGCCGTAGTTTGCGCTTCCCAGGCTCCACGGGATGCACCTGGTCCACCGTGGTGCCGGTGCATTTGCCTTCTCCCCTCCCCCCTGTCGCCCCTCCGCCGCCTCTTTGCTTCACCGGCTCTAGCTAGAAGAGAGACATGCTCTCGTGAACCTGAATAGCGCGATGGTACGGCCCAGCGTCGGTTCAATGCCGGCACGGCTCGTTGTACAGGCCCTGCCCATCGTTTCCGAGATTTATCTGCGCCCGTGAACCTCCTCCGAATGCACGGCGATTCCGTCGATCTCGACGAAATCCAATCACAGTTCTCGTATACTCGACAGTCGCTGGCAAAATTGCCCTCTTCCCACGATAAGTAATTACACTTTATTTATTTATTTATTTCGAGCCAGAGTGTAAGAGACGATTAAAGTAATAATTGTATTCTAAATAATAACGCTTGAAAAATTTGGAGTAAATGGACTCCTCAAGAGCTGTAGCTTTTCTAGTCGATTAAAAAAAGTCTTCAAAGTAATTATATTTTATTTATTCATTTATTGGTACAAAGTGTAAGAGACGACATAGAACGAGAGAAAAATAATCATTAATCGAAATAATTATTGTTGAAATATATTATCTTCTTTAGGTTCTTTAATTTTATTAATTTTTATTATTTTAGAAAGATTAATGTCTAAACGATTAATTATTTTTAAATTTAATTTAGTATTCCAAATAATACCACTTGGAAAATATTGACTGTACCCATGTTAGGAGTATTTTTTACTTCTATTTCTGGCATATTACATTTCTAAATTCGAATCTAAATGGACGCTATTAATTTTAGTCGGAAAAAAGAAACAATGTTCAGTGTTTTCAAATATGGACAGAATGAAATTTATTTATTCCATATCCAGTGAAATTCAGTGCTCTAAAAAGTGAAGATTACTCAGACTACTACTTGTTCAAGCATCTTGATAGCTATTTAAAAATCTTTAAAACCACTGAGACCAGAAATTTTAACTTTTACATGGAACAAATAGACCAACTTCATTATTTGCAAAGGTATAATATATGAAATAGTCCACATCTTGATTAAGAAAATTTAATTCCCTTCTGAGTTATACTTGTTTGAACGTAGAAATTAAACATTGAAATTTATTTCTGTACAACGTAACACATATACGACTTCTTCGTCCTAACATTGAGTTTTATTTAATTGTTTGTACAATGTTTTGATTTATGTTTGTTGGATCTATCGCTTCTCGATATCATTCCTTGACACGATTACTTTGACTCGGCTACTTTGCTCCTAAAGATTTCTGCGCTTTTTAGACGCGTTCCCAGAATAATTTCACTCGAGCCAGAAACGTAATTTAATTGGAATAGTAATTTACGGTTTGGAAATCGGCGTACTTTCAAGCAGAAAAACGAAGTAGTGACTCGAATACTCGCGGCTGGCCTACACATGGCCGAAAAATGCCGGCGAGGAGGAAATTCTTTGAATTCTGCCTTTAATGGCTGGTTTTTTCGCGAGAACGGAAGTCATTTAAAATTTTACAACGACGCGTTCGTGGTTTGCTTTACGATCTTAATTACTTGTACACGTCATATTATCAAGTATTACGTTATAAACTGCACAAGGTACGATTATTGGATAATTGAATTTATTTATCCATAATGGCTTTCTTTTATATTTTGTTTCGTGCAGTAACTTCGCGATTGGTTTGAAAGCAGCCTTTAGCTGTACCTGGTCTTTATCCAATTATGCAATTACATACTCTTCGTTACGGTATTCTTTCGTAGATCATGATAGGCTTTCTACTAATTTACATAATAAATACATTGTGATGATAGCATTAATAATACACCGGTAATATAATGCACATTTCAGATATCGCAAGAAACAGGGTGACCTTTTCAGACAATTCCGAATATCAAAATCTTCTCACTCGGTAACATAAATAAATACTTGCAGTACATTTATTTCCCTTTTTTATACAATGTAAATTCACGTCATAGAAGTCTCTATTTTTGTTTAACTTTGAATCCTGGCACGGAACGAGTTAATCGTGTCGTAGGAGGGTTGTTCGTACTTCGTTTATCGCGAAACGAGCGGGTGCTGTTGTTTCGAGCGCAGAAAAATTCACAGCCCCCGACGAGTGGCGAGGATTTACACGTATTTTGGGGTTAATAATCCCGTGCTCGATAATAACGATACCGAGCTGGGGTTCCGGAACGGCAAAAATGTAGCCACCCCCTCGGATCTCTCGTGCCGGGACAGCGATGTTGGCATTAGTAAAAACGCGATATTGTCTGACTCAACAGGTTGCAGCCACCCTCAATTCCACCCCCAACACTTGCAGTCCTGTACCACCCCACACGCCACCTCCACTCGGGGCTGTATTAAATAAATCTGACGATGGGGTGATTTCTCTCCCTTTTGTTGGATTCGTAGGGTAACAGAGTGACGCGTATAACTCATCACGGGCCCGATCAATCTCTTCCGCCGTTATAATATTCGTTTTTCCTCTTTTTGGCGGGTACTTTTTGCCAGAGGATTCATTTTTGTTGCTCGAGATTTTCCTTTAATTTCTCAGGAGACTAAAAATATAATATACGTTAGGACACGATGAATTATGAAAATTTTATAAAAATATTTTGGATAATTACGGCCCTCAGTTCACTTTTTATGAGACTCGAAGAGGTAGAGAATTGATAAGCTGAAAATTGTCTAAATTACTTTAAATTACGAATGCTTCGTGTATATTAAATTACCATAAATTGGGATTTTATTATTTAAATGTAGAAACACACAGTTTGAAAGGGTTGAAATATTCTTCTTCTTGTTCGATTATTTTTTCGTACGTTTATCGAGTTGAGCCGCCCTCGAACAATATTTTTTTCTGGTCTTCTCACAAACACGATATATCGTCGAGGAAAGCAGCCGTGTGTAATTCACAAACCTCGAGAGCGAAAATCCCAATCAGCTGCTCGCCAGATCCTCGAGCAAACAAGGGAATCCTTCGACAATGGAATTCTGTGTGGTTCGTGCGTGTGGACGTTGCGGATCATCGTAAAACGGCGCACGAGTGTTTTTGCACGTAAACGTAAGAAAAACCGTTCCTGTACGAGAAATCCATCGCGAGCTCGCGTTGTTTCGTCAACGATTTCTTGCCTGGAAGGTCGTTTCGATGCCCTTTTTAGCCCGATATTCCGACTTGATAATCGATAGATTGTGTAGAACTGGATACGAAAGAAAATTTTTATTGTGGATATTTTCAGAAAAGGCGAGAAAAGAGTTTAAATCGTTTTCATCCAATTCTTGAATCCAAATTCAAGTGTCTTTCTCCTACATTTTTATTTTTCGAAATAATAAAATTCCAAAGCTCCTTCGATATTTTAAATTCTATTTTAAGGCAGACCAACGTTCCTCGTAATAATGGTACCGGTTCGGCAATAACGGTTCCAGCCACTTATCGATCCCTTTGAAAATACTAGCATGTGTGCGTTTAATAAGGAGAGAAAGATTCAGCCTTTTCGAAAATGTCAAAGTCTGGAGGTTCAACGAATTTCTTGGGAAGATTTTCTTCCCCCGGTGATCGAAATTAATTTCGATGAAACGTGTTTCCCATGGTAACCCTTTTCCTCCCCAAAAATCAGTGCAATTTACTCGTTCGAGACGAATCTGTTCAACGGGGAACGATCGCGAACGATTCTTCGCGTAACCCTTTCTCCGTGAAATATACAAGATCGCGTGTTAAAACGCTCGTTTCACCCTTTCGTCGTAGACACAAATCGCGCAAAAAGGAGGTCCATTTACCGCAAAAGTTGGCCTCTTTTCTGCAAAGTGTACCCTATCGATCGTCAATCAACGCGACCCTTGTCGATTTAACTTTGATATCGCGGACCTGTGACCTCTCCCTTGCGCAGCGACACGATCGATGGAAACGATCGCGCCCCTTTTACTTGCAATATTTCCATGTTTTCTTACGCCGTCGGTTACCTTCGTAGGAATTTTAGTTACACGAGAACAAACTTTATTACAATATTTTCGATCTACCTTCGCGTTTAGCAAAGTTAAACGTGGAATTACATCGCTTAAATAATTTTTCTTTTTCGTTGGTTCTGAATTCAACGATATTCCCATCGTTGTTAATATATTATATTCTAAACATTCGTCACATTTTATACTATGTTTATTGTGCACCTATAGAATAAGGAACGATGTTCTAATTAAAAACGATTCTGTCGTATTTTATTGTACATAGAACACTCAAAACACTCGATACAAATGAATCCTAATATTTATTGAGATTTAACACCTTAACGTACCATTTAATCACACGCAATTCTCCAAATGTGTACTACATAATTTTGTTTAAATTTCCTTCATACATACGATGTTTACAGACTAGAAATTTGTTTTAGAAATACGTTGAAAATGTGAGAATGTTTTAATTTTGAAGGATGACTATGACTAAGTTATTGTAAAATTTAACACAAAAAATTTGGGAATTGTTATTAACAAGGGGTTGAATATTATAAGTGACATCAGGAGCGTTGTAAAATGACAAACACATCTTTGAATATTTCTATATTCTGTATACTAAAATTTGAACAAATGTATAGGTGACAGTGAACGTGTTAAGCCACGGTTAACGCGTTAAACAATTTATTGGGGGTACGTGTATTGCACGAAATACGCCATTCGCCCCTAAAAGTAAGAAAAAAAAGCGTTTCTCCCTTAATATAGTTCATTCTCTCCCCGCAGCCCCTTTTCTATCGAATACCACGAAGCAGAGAGACAGGACGAGCATTTTTCCTCTCCTTCAGGAAATCCAACTCTTGCCTACCTCTCCCATTCAGGTTCCCACGGAATCCTTTCTGACGTTTTCGCGTTAAAATACGTCCTCGCCCGGTGATGTGTCGCTGGCACACGTGTTCCAAGCGGCGCAGGGGCCTCTTTCGCCCGGTTAAAGGAATCCGTTTCGACGGGAAGCCACGGAAAAAAGGCTTGCACGCATTGTGACGATAGGGCAGCGGGAGAGGTGAATCCATTTTGCTGGCAAATCTTGACGGACGTGGAAGCGACGGTTCGTGTTTGACGGTCGCGGGCCACCGTTTCCACGACAGTTTAGAGGGTTCGACGAAGACACGTGAGGATCATTGCTCGCTCTCTGTAATTTTCGAATTTCCCGGAAACGTTACGCGAACGTGGAACGCATTCTAACAGCCTCAAGAAATTCTACCGTTTGAAAAATACATCGCTTTCAATTGATCGATCACTTATAAAAATTACCAATATTATCAAATTTCAAAATATTCAATATTATCAAATGGAAATAATATAATTTTTATCGTGAAAACGCTGTATGATTATTTTTTTTATTACTGTATTTTACGGTTGTACCCCTGAAGAGAGCCAGAAGTTGACCAAAACATTTCGATATTTTGATTTTTAATGTTAAGAATAAAGTGAACAAACTACTCTGCTTCATTTACAAGTGACAGATTCCTATCTTGCTAATGTCTTGAATAGTTTCCTGGAGTTTAATTTATAATCAGGGAATGTAATCGTAGGATTGGATTTTGTCGAGTAGGAAGCAACGAATAGAAAAGAGTGTATTAAAATATATTTATTTTGAGCTTACATGCGCTTGCTACCGACTCTCGCGTAAATCCCACTGATCTCCCGCGCCTGCTTCATGCGCATTCTCGCTCCATTTATACTTGAACCTTTAAACTTCTTATCGGCGCTACAGCGATAGCTTTCAAGCTCATATTAATTATGTGGTTTTACAATAATATGCATTGTCGAAGCCCTCTTTTCATTCACGGAAGGAGGATGTAAATGTAAAACTCTGCGCGGTTAAACAGTAACCATTCAAATCATTTTAACTTTTTATCAACAGTATACAAATAGTCTGATTCTAATATAGTTTATTTCAATTTTCCAAAGTTTTGAAATGAATCCTACAGCAACTAAATAACGATATTTGTTCTTACTTACATATCAGAATGTTTACTGATAAATAAATATTATTATTAAATTAGTCATCCTCAGAAATTTGAACTGTGATCATTTAAAATTAAATCATAGTTATATAATTAAAAAATAGTAATATTTATTTATTACCAAACACTCGTATAACCAAATTCGTTTATCATATAATATAAACAAGCAAAGCAATTTTCAATGTTGAATTACTTTTTCATTTTACTTTTTTTTTTAGAAACTACGACCATATTTTGACTCTATAGGAGTCGATACTGGGTCACCCCCGTAGTATTCCGGCATATTAAGTTACGCCACGGAATTTCACGATGTCATCGACGCTGAGGGATGAAAAACGAGAGTCGAAGGTGAATCTCGCCACCCCCGAGAATTTAAGGTAACAGTTGTCGCGACATACGGTGCTGGCAACCCCCTCGGAACCATCGAGCCGGAAGTGGGTGTCGCCAAGGGTGAAGGCAGGACGCAAGTGCACAGAGTCCTGGGTCAGGTCCTCGGGATTCCTCATTCATAAACGCACTTCGCGCTCCTTCCTCCTCTTCTGGTTCTTTCGCCCGATCTATGGACAGGATATCCTCCGTACTCCTGAATCGATGACCTACATCCCATGAAAATCCCCCTTCTGTTTTTCTTGCCAGTCTAGGAGCTCATGGGAACCGGAGGAACACCGGCAATCGAAATCTCTCTACGCTGAAACGTTTTTGTTGTTCGACTCGACGTGGCCCGTTGAACCACAAACATTATTTCCGCGCGTTTAATTGGACGAATTTGACGGACGCAAGAAGGTTTGTTTCGTTTCAAATTTAAGAATATTGGCGAATGAAAGTACAATTTTTTACAATCGAAAAGCATACCGTACGTGGAATAAAATTTTTTCGTTAGGGTTGCAGGCTTTGTGTGACAAGGATGGTAAATGAATTAAATAAATAATACTTCGGTTGCTTTCGTATAACTTATACACACAACTATACTTTATACACTATTGTATAGACATGCTTTACAGCATTAAATGAAAATTTTAATACTATTTATCGCTCCATTAAAAAAAGTTAAATAATACCATCATTATTATACCAAGCATTTCATAGTAATAAATTGACTTGGAAATACATTTCGTTTAAAGAGAAAATTATATGGCAAGAAACAATATCGTGCTCGATTGCTTCACGGTAATAAATTAATTTAGAAACGAGGCAGTCGTAAAGACATTTCGTTCGAGAATCGTACGATAACAAGTAGGGTCACGCGGAATAATACTACCTGGGAACATTGTACGAAATACGTCAACATAAAGTCCAGCAGTGGTTTATTTTTAAACGAGCCAGAATGAATATATTTAACATCCCCGTAACGTCTCGATAACTTTCGATTCGAACGAGGAGCGTACCTGGCCTCTCAGAGGCCCAAGGACTCCAAACAGAAAAACAATGTTTATATTTCCGCGGCAGTAACGCGTGCGCTGATAAGTTATATTATTTGACGGTCACAGTTTACGTCGGGCTTTCGAAGAACGTAGAACGTCTCGCTCCGTCTTGACACAAAGTGTTCGTCGACGTGGTTCGTGCTGTGCCGTGGTTTATCGACAACCTGTCGCCCTACCTGAAGATGACGTTCAAAGTGCACGCCCTTTTCTCTTCTACGCGATCTGCCGAAGTTATTCTACGTGGCCGTGCAGGTGAGTCGAAATTTTGTTCGAGTTTAGGTATCGGATTTTATTAGAACCTTCGTTAGTATCGGCTTGCATCGTTCGCGTACAATATTCGATAGAGTTTCGACACACGTTTATTTATATTCGTAGCATGTACAAGAAATATTTATCGTGGATCTATGTTTGGATCGATAGGACGTTCGTGGTCATTTTTTTCTAATTTCTATATATTCGACCGGAGGGGACAAAGAGTTCAAATGTAGCTATACACAACAAAGTTTCTTCCGTTTTCGAGATATGTTTATAATTGGAAAATTCAAGGGTCATCCTAGACAAGTATTAAAATTCAGAATTCGATATTTTTGCCAGAAATTACAATTATTCTTGTTAGATTCTACACTTTTGGGGGCTGTGTTTTACTGATTTGAGTCGAATATAAGAAATACGTGGCATTTAGTTTTTCGAATGGTATAACATAAGCAAACCTGAAAAATTATTTAGCATTCTTTGCAAAAATAACACAGAATTCTTTACTGCCAATTTAATTGCTCGAAGAGAACACTTACCAATCTTTTAAATTTTTCTATTCTCTTACAAGCTTCGAGCATGATTCGTATAGTTTCTAATCAACCTACTATGCTTCCACTTAATTAAAAATTTATTTTACATATTCCAAAGAAATTTTTTGAATATTCAATAAGCAGCTATGTAGTATTCTTTGTGAGACGTCCCCCTCTACTAAGTCAACAACACCATAGAACTCTTTAGTATCAATTTAATTGCTCGAACAGAATACTTGTGAATCTTTTTTAATTTGTCCATTCTTTTACAGGTTTCAAGCTTGATTGTTATCGTTTCTAATCGACCAACAATAGTTCCTCTCAATTTAAAATTTATTTTACGTACTCCAAAGGATTTCTTTCAATATCGAGTATCGAACAACTTTACTACCAATTCAATTGCTCGAAGAGAACACTTGTGAATTTAAAAAATTTTTTTGTCCTCTCACAAGCTTCGAGTATAAATCGTATCGTTTCTAATCGACCTACTATGGCTTCTCTCAATTTAAAATTTATTTTACGAACTCTAAAGTATGTTTTTGAGTATTGAGTAAACAGTTATGTAGTATTTTTTGTTATACGTCTCCCTCTACTATATCGAAAACAGCACAAAATTCTGTATTGCCAATTTAATTGCTTGAATAGACCATTTGCGGATCTTTTAACATTTCTGTCCTCTCACAAGCTTCCACCATGATTCGTATCGTTTCTAATGGCTCCTCTCAATTTAAAATTTATTTTAGGTATTCCAAAGTATATTTTTAAACATTGAATACACAGTTATATAGTATTCTTTGCAATATACCTTCCTCTACGAAGTCAAAAACAACACTCAATCCTTTACTGCCAATTTAATTGCTTGAACAGTACACTCGTGAATTTTTTAAATTTCCCTGTCCTCTCACAAGCCTCCACCATGATTCGTATCATTTTTAATCAACCTACTATGTCTCCTCTCAACAAAAAATATATTTCACGTACTCCAAAGTATTCTTTCGAACATCGAATATCGAACAACGGAGGGAAGTTCTCCCCGCCCTTCGTGTAGACTCACCGTGAACGAGTCTTCTGCCGAAGGGACGCGACCGGAAGAGTATACGATAGTTCCTGCCCTCAACAGCGCGTAAAGACGTCGGTCTCTAACTTGCGACAGCTTTCTCATCCGCCAATCGATTGATCGAGACCGCCTCGTTACGGGTTTTCTACCGATCCGCGGAGTAGACGTCGCTGGTTCGTCCGGGCACGGTTAAAGTTTATCGACAACCTGTCGATTAGGGCGGTGGACGGCGCCCAAGGGCAAGAAGGAAGCCCTTCGTTCCAATTGATCGACGCCTCGGAGAAGGTCCGCGCGGGGTCCGTGAGCTCGCGTTTAAGGAGGCGAGCAACCGACCTCGTTCGATCTCGCTGAACGGGGTCCCACACAGAAACGGTCGTGTGTGACGTAGCCGGGGCGACCTTTTTGTCACCGCGATGCGGTTCTGGTCGCGTGCCGGACCGGAATCCGTCTCTCTTGCTCCCCCGACAGCTCCCCCTTTTTTCCAGCAACCCGTGGACAGGTCCAACCTGCGTGCAGAGGAGGGTCAATCGAGGATTAACCTGGTTACCCCCGGGGGATGATGCAGGAAATGACCGGAGGCGCAGGTGCCCTTCCGGTTTTCTGCGAACCAACCGCGGCCATCGGACTTTTTCGTTTTAATTGGGCTTCGGGGCCATTCTTTCGGGATCGTCTGCGTGGACTTTTTTCGTATTTCGATCCTCGAACGCTCGGGTAATCGGAACATACGCCATCGTATATCTTGGGAGATGCAAATTTAAGTTTCTAAGGCGACTTTCTTATGTAGCTTCCATTTTTAATTTATTATAAATTTTGTAACTCGCGTGTGCAGTAGAACTGTAGGATTTTGAGGGTAAATGCGTTTATAATCAAAGAAGGTTTAATGAAAAAAATACTAAAATACAATCGTTGATAGAATTCTACCATCAACCCCCTTGGTGTACGATTTAATTCCAAATAATTGGTCAAATGCATACTATTTAATTTTATTTTAATTCGTTTGTACAAGGAATGGCTACAAAGAAGAGTAGATTTGGTTTACAAATGTGTTAATTTTAATATATAAAACTTGACGATGAGTCAGGCTCGTTATTGTATGGCAAGAGGTTAAATTAAACGATCGTCTTCAATCGAGGCTGATACACTCGTAGAAAATGTTGAATTTCTAGCTATTATTCTGGTAAAATCCTTTAATAACGAAATAATATTGAGACACGTAAGTATGTTCCTTTTCGAATCGATCGTTTTTTGCTGATCTCACACCCTCCTGAGAATGATCAATCACCTATTTTCCAAATTCTCATAGATTTAACATTCACTTAACAATATGTTTACGCATTTATATATTCTCTAATAATTTTATGCAGCCAAATCCAGTGTTTTACATTTCATAATTCTTTGCCCCCTGGCTTTTCGATTTATTAAAAAAAAAACTGTTTAAAAACTCGTGCAAAAAATCGCTGCACCCTGTGTTCAGGTCGAAGGTGATCGTTTCGGGCACTTATTGCGATGGCAAGCAATTGCACATTACCGGGGCACAAAAATGGTTCGAAAGAAGAGCGTAAGACGTTCCGGCAACACTTTGCCGGTCGAGGGTTAATCAATGTAGAAAACTGGTTACGGATATTATGGCACTTGGGCTTAAGTACAGCTTGCTGTGCAACTTGCAGCGGAGGTTGCTCAAATCTTCACCTGGATTATGAATACCTTCTTCTTTTCGAGTCTCGAAGCCACTCATTACTTAATGCAGGATATCCACGTGCAAACATTGCACTCTATTCCGACGGCCGACAAAAACGATCGAGTTCTTCTTCCTAGCAATATTTCACTTCTTCTGTAACGAGTTGCCCTGTCAGCGGTGATCGTTACGCGTTAGGGTCCTGAAAATCGTACGGTGGAACTCTTGTTCCCAAGTTCAGAACTCATCTCCGGAGCCAAACTCATTTCACCGCGCGAAAGCCAATAGAAGCGCGAAAATGAATATACTTTCGGTGGAATAACGGTAGAAAACTATTATTACGAGAATTATTAAAACCTATTACTCATTTTCTCGAGTCCCGCGCCGCCGTGAAAAGCGACGGCGGAGGGACCGTAGATTTTATTTTCTACTTCTGGTCGAGTCGAAAGAAACTTCGTTTGAACCTTAGCTGGAGGTATAGATTTTCTTCTTTCTTGGATTTTAAACTTAATTACTAACTAATTACTCGAGGTAGAATCTCCGCGAGGGAATATTTCTAAGGCGGGGAAAAAGAAAAAGCTCTTCGAAAGTTCTTCAATCTCAACTTTACTACATAATTTTCGTATCGAAGTTAAATAAGTTTCTTCGTTTGTTGGGTCTTTTTATTTATCATTGGTAGAAGCTCTCGATAAAGCGTTATAAATATTTAACAAGAAACTGAAGAATACAATTAACAATTCTAAACGGGTAAAATTGCTTGCATAGTTTCATCAACGTTTATCTGATTCATGATTGTAAATGGAAGATTCGAACTAATCACCGTACTGCGTTTATGTATTAATTTTTTAAATCAAAGGAAGATTGAAAGATAAAGTTGAATTATTTGGAAGCATGTCACGTTGTTTGATCAACGTTTCGGATACCCGGCAGCCTTCTTTCAGGAACAACATAATTAATGCGTAACATGAATATGGCGCGTCGCCAACCCTTCCATTAGGAGTGTAAAGTCGGAAAAGAAGAAACCATAGTCGGTGGAGAAAAGAAACTAAAAGGCACGTGACAAAGTATCTGAGATTTGTCCAGTCAAAGCAAATAATAAAAACGCGTCTACGTTGAGGCATAATTACGCTCATAAAAGAAGGGTTAAAATGGTCTGAAGATGACATACACTTACGCGAACGAAAGAATAGAATCTGAATTTTAATTAACCTTTAACGGTATACATATAGTAGAGACTTTTTCACACATTGTTGTTCTTATTGCGATAAAAGTAGTCGAAAAAATAGTTTCACAGAATTATTTTAGCGATAAGGTGTTTAAAAATGACATAGTGTGACGTAATATTGTCGAAGAAATTTTTCGTGGTCTGGAACATTTTATTTTTCTTTTGTATCAACGTCAGTACAAGTCCATTTATGAATGAAATCACAGAACGATAGAGGGATCAAAAATATAGTACAATACAATAATTTTTTAACCGTGAATATTACAAAAATGATTTAATCGCATGAAGTTCAACACTAGATTTATGGGCATTGATCGCACGTATATTTATTGATACCTTTCATGTTGACGATTACCTTAAAATACGATTTTTCTTTTAATTAGAATTAATTCATGCCAGTGCATCAAATTCAACATAAGTTGTTAAAAAATAATATTTACGCGTTCTCCAATTTTAAATATGGAATTAGACACCCGTCAAATTCACGGCTTCCGTAAATTTAGTGTTAACCCTTTGCACTCCGAATTATATTTCAATTTTGTTACCAGCAGCTCCCAACATAAAATAAAGCAATTTGAACAAGTACAGAAACAAACAAATTCAATGAAATATCTGTTTTATTTACACTATTGTAGTATTTTGTAATTTTTAAGTGTACAATAACTGATGACTAGTCACACTCGACATAGGAGTGCAAAGGGTTAAAAGTGTCTGTTATAGATCCTCCTTTAACGCATCGACTGCCACGATGGTCACCGGTGACCACCGCTTTAAAACATTTACAATAAAATTGACTCATTTACTCGGTACTCATACACTTTTGAAGAACATTGAACCATCGAATATTTCTATTCACTGTAATTAGAAAACCTGTCGAGGATATGCCCGGACAATAAGAATTTCGAAAACTCTGCATCAAAATGCATCTTCCAGGCATGGATTCGAACTCGATGGGATTTGCATCGACATCCCCGATCGTTTCGAGGGTATTTTTATTGGCCCGTAAAGATGGTCGTTACTCGAGTCCCGGATAAAATCAGGGAATCAATCATGCGCCGTCGTGCTCGCGATCGGGCGCGTTCCCTCGCAGGCGACGCGATATTGCACCAGGAGGTCCGACACTTCCAGGTGCAAGGACCTCGGGTCGAGTTTCTATTTAATCCCCGGTATAACAGCATCTTCGGGAGCGCGCGCGCGCCCATCGGCAGTATCTAAATTACAAGCGTAATGCCTGAAAGACAACGATCTGCGAGGCCGTAAGGCCACCTCGTTAACAACTCCCCGTAATTGCTCGTACTAGTCCCCTTTATTTCCAACAGGAAAGACGAAGACGATCCCTCGGAGAACGCCGTGACCGCCGCTACCCTCGCAAACACCGGGAGAATTATTAAAGAAGAAAAAGAACGAAGCGTTCGACGATCCACCTCGCAGGCAAACAGGTGAGTCGTTAAACGCCTTCTTCTTTCTCCTCTTTTCAGTTTCTTTTTTTTTTTCGTTTCCTGGCCCCCGGGTTCGCCTTCCGTGTTCTATCGGGCCACCCCTTTGCTCGGCCCCGAATGCTACGGAATCGTCCCCCGGAGTTTCCACGACCGGCGAAAACTCGACGTTGCTCGGCTGTACTGGCATAAAGTTTACGAGGGCCGGGGTAAAATCGGTTTTATTGGCGTGCAGCCGGCTTCACGGAAATTCCCGGGCAATAAAGCAATTAAAATCTTCCCTCCGGTTCGCTCCATCTCGTTTCGAAAGCTTTGTGCGGGTCACGACGGGCCGAGTGCAATTTAGAATTTTCAACGAGAGATCGAACAGTATCGGTGGAAGATCGTAAAAGAGCGCGAATCAATGGCCGGTGCCTGTCCGGGCTACCTAACGGAACGCGAGCCTGAGAACTTGTTAATTGTCCGGGTGATTTATTAAATCCTTCGAGGCGGCGCAAAGTAACGTCCGGATAAATTTGCGTAGTAAATTTGCTTGGAAAACGAAGATAAAATAGATCTGTTGGGAACTGCGAGCCTCGAGTTGCACGCCGCCTCGTTGTTTATTGGTTAAGATTCGTGCAAAATACGACGGCTGCAAAATTATTTAACACCCGTGGTAGACGAGTTTATGTTCTTCGATCTATTGGTTGGGGTCGCTATATCGAAACGATCTCAAACACGATCTTCTTTATTTTTGGGGACGAATTTTATTCGTTGGAACAGAGGGTTGATAAATTTACAATTCTAACGTGGAGCAGGAATAAGATTTATTATATTTTATATCAGGAAACATTTTTAGTGATCGAACCATCTTCTTTATTTTTGATGAAGAATTTTATTCATTAGAACAGAGGGTTGAAAAATTTACAATTCTAACGTGGAGCAGGAATAAGTTTTATTATATTTTATATCAGGAAACATTTTTAGTGATCGAACCATCTTCTTTATTTTTGATGAAGAATTTTATTCATTAGAAAAGAGGGTTGAAAAATGTACAATTTTAACGTGCAACAAGAATGAATTTTATTATACTTTATATCAGGAAACATTTTTAGTGATCGAACCATCTTCTGCTGTGCCCCTTTACTATATACCTGTATACAGGGTGTCCCGTAAATAGTGTAAGAACCGGAAATGGGGGGTAGCTGAGACGATTTTGAACAACAATTTCCTTTGCAAAAATGTCGGATGGAGTTTCGTTTTTGAATTATTAACGAAAAACACTGACCAATCACGGCAGATCAGATCAGTGTCCATAGGGGTTACAAAAACTGATATCGCGTGTAGAATGAAACAAACAATAATTTTGGTTACTGTAAACATTTTATTATGGTCGCTTTCGTGACACAGTATCGGTGTTTGACTTTTCTTTTGCGCGTATCGCGTCGAGGATTGTCCCCAAGACCAACGTATATCGAATTTTCATATCTATAATCAATTCCGTTCGGTAATCCCGGTTCGTGGAACGATTTATTTTCATCAGGAGATCGCAACGTCTCCGGGGCAACGCCGAGAGAAACGTTACGCTAACAAACGTTAATTTGTGCCCTCACGGTCGATGTATCGAATTATTGCGGGTTTCGAGAGATCTCCCTCCGGTCGTACACTTTAGGCCAATCGTGAATCAAATCGCATTAGCCTCGCAGATGCATATTCATGGGAAACGTATGGCAGATTACACAGGTTTCGTTGCACCCCGCCTACCGGAGGGGTGTTTTGCATCCCCACGAAAGGGGTTCCGAGCATATTTATCGTGGCAAAACGACGTCGTAAACGCGTACAATATTGTTCCCCCTCCCCTCTTCACCTCTTTTCGTTACTTTGTCCCACGTTTCGCTCGTCTTACGATTTCCATCCCTGTATCGTTCTCTGCTTTTCATTCTCTTCGTCGAATCGTAGTTTCATGTTCTAACGCGGTAACCTGGGGTACACCTCGAGGGGCCCCGTAAATAAATATCTGGGGGGCCTGTGAATTTCCACGTGGAAATTTTGAATATTTAGTTTTTGTATACTTGTGCAACTCGATGCACATAGCACATCATTTTCTTTAGTAATGGCCTTAAATAGGTGTCTAAAGGTCTGTGAATTTGTATATAGATATTTTAAATATTTTTGTGCAACTCGATGCACATAACACATCATTTGTTTTAGCAATGACCGTAGATAGATATCTGAGGATCTGTGAATTTGCACATAGAAATTTTAAATATTTATTTTTGGTATACTTGTGCAACTCGATGCACATAACACATCGTTTGTTTTAGTAATGACCGTAGTTTGGTATCTGAGGGTCTGTGAATTTGCACATAGAAATTTTCAATATTTATCTTTTTAATACTTGTGTAACTCGATGCATGTACTGTCCATCTTGGAAAATACATATTAAGGTACAGATACAATTTTATTATCTTTTAGTCATTTTAACTTTACTATAAATTTCAAAATTCTAGTACAAAATTAAAATAAATATACAATGAGTAAAACTGTTCGAGGAAGCAAATTTTTGATAATAAACGCGTTTAAAGTCGAAGAAGTTCTGGAAAACAATATTATAAAAAAGTTGGTGTGGTATTAATAAAAAAAATACTAAAAAACAATTGTTGATCAAATTCTAGGATTGATTGAAGGATCCTTTCCAAACGAGGACGACACACTCATAAAACGAACATTCTGAATTCTTCGCTATATTATTACGGTAAAATTCATAACATACAATATGTGTTACATTTCCTTCATAATGAAGTGAATAAACAAGTGTTAGTTCCATTTTATAATTTCCTGTCCTTTCACAATGTTAATTCGTTTTTTCATTCTACATTTTTGTTCTTCATATCGAAAAATTGTTAAGGGATTCTGACCCCTATGTATACGCTTAGTATTTAATTTATTTCGAATACTACATTATAATAGTAACCATCAGTGTTAGTTCCATTTCACAATTTCGTGTCCTTTCACAATGTTAATTCGTTTTTTCATTTTACATTTTTGTTCTTCATATTGAAAACTTGTTTAAAGATACTGATTCCTATGTATGTGTTTAGTATTTAACTTATTTCGAATACTACATCATAACAGTAATAGTAACCATCAGTGTTAGTTCCATTTCACAATTTCCTATCCCTTCACAATATCATTCGTTTTTTTATTCTACATTTTTATTTTCCATATTAAGGAATTATTTAAAGATACTGACCCCTATATATACGTTTAGTATTTAACTTATTTCGAATACTACATCATAACAGTAACTACCATAGTTACGAACTCTAAATGTCCACAGTTCAATTTTCCAATAATACCACATACCAGAATTCTAAAAAAATTGACGTCGTGGATGAACGTAAACTTGCATTTTCATTTTTTGGGAACAAAATAATTCCTGAAGAGTCACGGACGGAAGCATCGAGAGAGAAACGCGTCGTCGCCATTGTGGAAAAATTCGATTGTGCTCGTCCGGGGGATGAAAAGAAGTCCGGGAGAGAAGAAATCGCCCGTACGTGAACGGGACGAGGGGGTCGGATGATTATCCGAAGTTCATCGGTCCTCTTCACGAACTCGTGAGCCTCCTAAGCCACGCATTAGAAACATCCAGGCGGAGTTATTCAGGTCGCGCGACTCGTTTTCTCTCGGTTCTCCGCGCGCGCCGATTTCTCCTGGATCGCGCGCGGGCGCTCGTGCTCGCGTGTGTGCGCTGTCTGATCGTGAATCCCGTTCGAGGATTATGGGGTGCGAGTGTGACGCGCCGGAGGTCCTCGAGGACCATCCTCTTCCTCCTCCTCCTCCTTCGTCTCCGTCCAGGTCGTGTCCTTACGACCGTCGGTTACGCGAACATTGTGTCACCGATGGGATTATCCCTGCACCTTTTTTTTTTGTTGTCCACGGGGTGGACGAAGGGGTTACACGATTTCGCATCGAACGCACCGTGAGTCGCGCGATCCATTCAAACGGAATTGGTCCTTCCTGCGGATCCTGCGCAGGACTCGTGGCTTTACGGAATTGTTTAGACTTTGACGCCTTGGACAGTCTTTTTTAAGCTAGGCTTTGAGGGGGTTGGAGATATTTTGGTTCGGTAGTTCAGTATTTTCTTAATTCTATTCATACCAAAGTTAACTTATTTTCTCATTTACTTCTCAATTCTTCTGAATGTACCAAAGTATAAATAAACGTGTAATTTAAAAATTATTTTAAATCTTCTTCATTGAAGACCCACAGATTCACCAAAATTGCATTTGAAGACTTATAGTAAGGAGCAAATCTGAACACACATACGACATTTAAATAGATATCATTTTTTATTCAATATTTGCATTAGAATACAAAAGAAACAAAATGTACTTAGAATTATCTAGAATCTTTTGGTCTTTCAAAACAAATTTCACGTTTGTGATATAATTATTAAACGAAATAGTAATGGTATCACAAATGTTAAATTTGTTTTTAAAAACCAAAAGATTCTAGATAATATTAAGTACATTTCTTTTGTTTCTAATGTCGTATGTGGTGCAGTTTTGGTCCTCACTATAGGTCTTCGACTGCAATTTTGGTGAATCTGTGAATCTCATATGAAGAAGGTTTAAAATAATTTCTAAATTTCACGTTTATTTCTATTTTACAGTATTCAGAAAAATTGAGAAGTAATGTACGAAAAAATAAGTTAACTGTAAGTATGAATAAACATCGAATGTTACGATAAAAAAAAAAATTAAGAAAATTGATAATTCCTGAGCAAACGATTTCATAGTCTAAAGATATTTGCACCCCCTGAATCGATCAACATGTTCTCCAACAATCATAAGCCCTGTGAAATAATAGTAATAATTCAGCTTTGAAAGTATCTATGAATAGAAATAGCCTTCAGAATGTTGTCTAAATAGAAAGAAAACACTCGAGCCCTAAATATTTGCCACGTTTTTGTCGAGAATGAAAAGAAAGATCGTAAAAATTTCCAACTTTAATTTCGGTCGACGAACAGTGATTTATACATAATTCGTTTCTTTTTGAGGGAGGGAGGAGAGAAAATCCGAAAAGGGTGAAAAACGCACGGTTTACACGGACGTGAAAGAATTTACGGTGGCTCGTTGGTGTTCGTTGGCCAGCTCGAACGGTGCCTGAAATAATATTTCCGCTAAAACAATAAAGATTTCGAAGAACGCGAACAATAGACTCGGCCGTCTACCTGCGGGATTTCGTGAGCCTCGCGTCCGAGCGAGACACGAGCTTTCAGGAAAACGGTAATGCGATTAGTTGCGGGCGCAAAGTGAGAGTGGAGACGCTAGGGGGGAGAGGTACAACCGTTTGTTCCTCGCCATAACTGTTAATTCCCTACGAATGTTATTCGTTCGAGGGGCTGCTTTCGGCGGCCGCATTGTTTTACAGCCAACGGTATTAATGTCATTTACGGATTAAAGCGCCCGATCGATCGGACGTTTGGGAATAAACCGCTTTCCCTGTTATCCGGGCGTTAATTAGGCGTGCTGAACGCTTCTCCGAGAATTATCGCCGGGCAAAATCGTCGCGCCTCGACCCAGGGAGTTAGAAGTTCGGTGAAGCGCTCGTGACGAACGTTCTGAAATTTTCATTCAACTTTTGCGTAAGAGACTGCTCGCTGTTCGTCAAATGTCCTTCAATAAAAACGTATTAAAATTTATAAAAAAAAATTTCCTACCAAAGTTAGTCTGTAGTCTATTTATTTGTACAAATGGAAATTTGTAAAAATTAAATCGAGTCGATTTGCAAGAATTTTTATTAGAAATTACCAAAGGGTCAATTTGATCAGTTCTATACTTCCACTGTTAAAAGAAGCAAAATATGGTGGTAATTCGACTAGCTAGAAGTATCAATCTTAGTTTATTTGTACAAATGCAAATTTGCAAAAATTCAATCGAGTCAATTTGCAAGAATTTTTATTAAAAATTACCAAAGGGTCAATTTGATCAGTTCTATACTTCCACTGTTAAAAGAAGCAAAATATGGTGGTAATTTGACTAGCAAGAAGTATCAATCTTAGTTTATTTGTTCAAATGCAAATTTGCAAAAATTCAATCGAGTAAATTTATAGCAATTTTTATTAGAAATTAGCAAAGGGTCATTTTGTCCACTTCTGTAGCTCCACTGTTAAAAGAAGCAAAATGTGGTGATAATTTGACTAGTAAGAAATTGCAATCTTAATTTATTTGTACAAATGCAAATTTGCAAAAATTCAATCGCGTCAATTTGCAAGAATTTTTATTAGAAATTACCAAAGGGTCAATTTAATCAGTTCTATACTTCCACTGTTAAAAGAAGCAAAATATGGTGGTAATTCGACTAGCTAGAAGTATCAATCTTAGTTTATTTGTACAAATGCAAATTTGCAAAAATTCAATCGAGTCAATTTGCAAGAATTTTTATTAAAAATTACCAAAGGGTCAATTTGATCAGTTCTATACTTCCACTGTTAAAAGAAGCAAAATATGGTGGTAATTTGACTAGCAAGAAGTATCAATCTTAGTTTATTTGTTCAAATGCAAATTTGCAAAAATTCAATCGAGTAAATTTATAGCAATTTTTATTAGAAATTAGCAAAGGGTCATTTTGTCCACTTCTGTAGCTCCACTGTTAAAAGAAGCAAAATGTGGTGATAATTTGACTAGTAAGAAATTGCAATCTTAATTTATTTGTACAAATGCAAATTTGCAAAAATTCAATCGCGTCAATTTGCAAGAATTTTTATTAGAAATTACCAAAGGGTCAATTTAATCAGTTCTATACTTCCACTGTTAAAAGAAGCAAAATATGGTGGTAATTCGACTAGCTAGAAGTATCAATCTTAGTTTATTTGTACAAATGCAAATTTGCAAAAATTCAATCGAGTCAATTTGCAAGAATTTTTATTAAAAATTACCAAAGGGTCAATTTGATCAGTTCTATACTTCCACTGTTAAAAGAAGCAAAATATGGTGGTAATTTGACTAGCAAGAAGTATCAATCTTAGTTTATTTGTTCAAATGCAAATTTGCAAAAATTCAATCGAGTAAATTTATAGCAATTTTTATTAGAAATTAGCAAAGGGTCATTTTGTCCACTTCTGTAGCTCCACTGTTAAAAGAAGCAAAATGTGGTGATAATTTGACTAGTAAGAAATTGCAACCTTAATTTATTTGTACAAATGCAAATTTGCAAAAATTCAATCGCGTCAATTTGCAAGAATTTTTATTAGGAATTACCAAAGGGTCAATTTAATCAGTTCTATACTTCCACTGTTAAAAGAAGCAAAATATGGTGGTAATTCGACTAGCTAGAAGTATCAATCTTAGTTTATTTGTACAAATGCAAATTTGCAAAAATTCAATCGAGTCAATTTGCAAGAATTTTTATTAAAAATTACCAAAGGGTCAATTTGATCAGTTCTATACTTCCACTGTTAAAAGAAGCAAAATATGGTGGTAATTTGACTAGCAAGAAGTATCAATCTTAGTTTATTTGTTCAAATGCAAATTTGCAAAAATTCAATCGAGTAAATTTATAGCAATTTTTATTAGAAATTAGCAAAGGGTCATTTTGTCCACTTCTGTAGCTCCACTGTTAAAAGAAGCAAAATGTGGTGATAATTTGACTAGTAAGAAATTGCAATCTTAATTTATTTGTACAAATGCAAATTTGCAAAAATTCAATCGCGTCAATTTGCAAGAATTTTTATTAGAAATTACCAAAGGGTCAATTTGATCAGTCCTATACTTCCACTGTTAAAAGAAGCAAAATATGGTGGTAATTTGACTAGCAAGAAGTATCAATTTTAGTTTATTTGTACAAATGCAAATTTGCAAAAATTGAATCGAGTTTCTAACAATTTTTACTAGAAATTACCAAAGGGTCATTTTGACCATTTCTGTCCTTCCACTGTTAAAAGAAGCAAAAAGTGTTGGTAATTAGGATCGATCCGTGTCTTGGATTCGAGTGAAATTAATTGATTTAGTAAGTGCGCGTAGACGTTGATAGATACGTCGAGTAGGCACATTCGTAACGAAATTTCCGAGAAGAGCGTGCTCGGGGCTGAGAGCGTTTTAAAAATTCCGTACACGAGGCAGTTCCATGAACGCGAAGAAGAAGACGAGGGCCTTGGAGGACTTAAGGCTGCCAGAGCGACGATCTAGGATAAACTAGCGAAAAAGGAAGGACCTCCCGCGGTGCGTAGAACAATGGCAACAGAGGTTGCCCGAGCATCGAGATCCTGAAGTATTTACGATCTCGTGGAGGGCTCGAACGCGCGACACGAGATTATCGATGCTTCCCAGATGAAGTTAAGATCGCGCGAGGACGCGGCGAACGAAGATCGCCACGGCGAACACGAAGTGAACGAAGGTCTTGAATAAAGTATAGCTTCCAGAGATAATGATACGGGGGAAATAAAGAAAGAGGATGAGGAGCTACGCGAAATTGAATTGCGACGGGGGCGAAAACGTGCAAGATGAAAAGTTCGGTTCTCCTTTTGTTATCGCGTACCCCTAATCATAGGAATTCCACGATCAACTTGTCAGGGCTCGAATTACCGCGACTGCGTTCTAAAATAGCCGTCTGACCGCCAAGTCTCATCTTGAAAGCGTAGACACTATTGTCTTTGCAAATTAGGAATACTCAAAAATTGTGTGGAATGTTTGCTTGGTAGTATTTAAAAGGAAATATAGGAGTGTACTTGGATTTTGCGAATATGTAGACAAAATGTATGGTTGAAAGGATGGGAACATTTGCAATTTTGCTATTTTGCAATTTGAAAAGCATTCTATTTACCAAACAACTTTGGGAAATGTTAAAATTGGGAAATATTAAGTATTTTTTATACTATTACTTTATTCATACTTCACTGTTTCTTTTAACGAGTGAATGATGGGAAAAATTTAGCATTTTGCCACTTCACAATTTGAGAAATATTAAGTGTCTCCGCAACTATTACCTTATTCATACCTTACAGTTTCTTGAACTCATCGTTTATTCCTAATTACTTCGAATCGTCTCTAAAATAATATGCAGGTTTTCGTTAAAAATTTCGAACAAGATCCCTGTAGCGTGCTTTTCTTGCCCACCGATAGTTTTTTTTAGCAGAAACAAAAGGAAGGGTACGACGGGGGAGATGGATCGTAGTGCAGGAAAAAGGAATAAATTGTTAAACAGACAAATGCAGGGAAAATCGCGAAGAAAATTGAAACGGTAAAAGGATGAAAGGAAAGAACGTGGAAGAAGCGCTTATGTACGAAGAGTCTCCCCCGGGATACTAATGAAGCTCGCCCTTAATGAATCCACACCGGGTCCTTAAAGATTTCAAGATAACGCTGATGGATACTCTCGCGCCAGGAACTCTTCCAGAAACGGAGATTACCTTCCCCGCCAGGACTTTCACTGAACGTCGGGACCGCGTCGCTTTGAGAACAGCACGAACCGGGAATCTCCATGGATTCCTAATCGAACGGACGGGGAGCCTACGGTGTCCTTTTGCATACCGAGCGCCGATAGATTTACGACAGGCTCTGTCTAGCAATTATCACTTGTCACGAATTAACCGGGGAAAATGTGCAGTTCCCTCGTCGCGGACGTGGGCTCTTCCCTGGGCTTAATTAAGCCACCGGTCAGTGCGTTCCAACGGACCCACGAACAAAACGGACAAAAGAATTCCAGGGACAATTAAATGTTTCAGACGCGGTAATTTCGGCTCGAGATTTGAATGTTCGTTTGCACCAGAGATCCGTAATTTTTTAACGACGCGGGCCACGCTTGGGAACATCGGCGTTTCTAACTTGCGGTTAGTATCACTTAAACAGTGTCTTTCGTGAAACAAATTTTTCTGAGAAGGTATAAATAGAGTTCAAAATAGACAACGAAAAGAGTAGATTCTTAAAATTGATCTTCTATGTCTAGTCACAATATTAATTTTTTTCTTCGTGTTCGATTATGAAAATTGAATTTTTCTAAGGTATCAATAGTGTTCAAAACAGACAACGAAGAGAGTAATTAATGATATACATTTAAAAACTTGGTCTTCTATGTCTAGTTACAATATTAATTTTTTCCTTCGTGTTCGATTATAAGAATTAAATTTTTCTAAGAAAGTATCAATAGTGTTCAAAATAGGCAACGAAAAGAGTAATTAATGATATAAATTTAAAAACTTGGTCCTCTATATCTAATCACAATATTAATATTTCTTCGTGTTCTATTATAAAAATTAAATTTTTCTAAGAAGGTATCAATAGTGTTCAAAATAGACAACGAAAAGAGTAATTAATGATATAAATTTAAAAACTTGGTCCTCTATATCTAATCACAATATTAATATTTCTTCGTGTTCTATTATAAAAATAAAATTTTTCTAAGAAGCTACCAATAGTGTTCAAAATAGACAACGAAAAGAGTAACTAATGATACAAATTTAAAAACTTGGTCTTCTATGTCCAGTCACAATATTAATTTTTTTCTAATTTGTAAATAAAAATAGTTTTGAACTTCTTAGATATGTACTGAAGGTTACTTAAATTTGCGTTGAAATATTTGTAGATTTAGTTCGAAAACATGGTGTGGCTATATAGACTAGATTACTACGGTTATTTATTTATATCGCAGGAATTTACATTTATGTGAAATTGCATGAATTATTGGAAGAAGTTCCATTAGATGTTGTGCACTGCATGTGATTTATGCATGAAGGTGCACCGCCCCGTTTCAGCCGAGTAGCCAGACAGTTCTTGAACGAACGATTTTCTAACAAATGGATGGATCGTGCAGAACCTATTGCTTTGTTTGTTCGTTCTCCAGATATAAACACGCGAGATTGTTACGGTTCGTGCCACTTAAAAGTATTTCTTTGCATAAAAGAGAGTAACATTTCTATCATTTGGTATTTAAATAATTTCTATTTACCAAAATGTGAAGTTACCATGAGTGGGTAACTTATTGACACATTTTGACTACTATAATTGCAAAAGAATATTTATTATTGTAATCAGAGCACACAAGTGTCCCTAAAATTAAAAGAAATTAAACTAACTTTTTTAATGCTTCGTCTACTATCTGTAAAATAACATTGTTCGAATCAAATGATTATACGAAAGTGTTTCTTGTTACATTTTTTATTCAATCATTAGTTTCTGATAACTAATGATTTCAGTTTTAAATTCTACAAACTGAACCTTTGAGCTTTAGTGTGTAGGATTAAAATTATTTTTTAACTATATTGCAAAAGATTGTAGGGTACCATATTCCATTATTTTTCGTTTTATTATTATTAGATCATTAAATTTACAATCAATTCCATAGGGGAATTTTGATGGTGAATACATATTATAGGTTGAGATATTAAATAATAAGGGTGAAAGAAAAACAAAAAATATAGGATGAGCAGAATATTCCATGGTAACCTCAAGAACCCAAATATCTGGACACAGTTTCAAGAAAATAATTAACAAATAATAGGTCTATTTTTTCTCAATCTAAAGTCCATGTTCACATTCATAAAACGTATATCATTTGTGATAACTAGGTACTCTAGGTAAATTAATTTCATATTTAACAAGTCGATGTAAAAATTAAAAAAAAGTATAGAAGCACCCAATACGAGGGTAGATAATTTATTAGACAACGTATCAGAATCGTTTGACCCATTTCGAGCGTTCATTCTCGTTTCGCGTGGGTAGCTTCGGACCGTTTGACGGGTACGTAGCTACAGTGTGTGTAAATTTCGAGGTCTCGGTCCTTCCTCGTTCGCGAAGACGAATTTCGACGAGTCCGACCACGCAAGTACAGATCCAATTACACGATCCACGACGATCGACGTGGAACAATCGACGACGAAGATGAACGTCCAAGGAGGGAAGAGTCTACTGGCAACTCTTGCCGTCCGCCTCGCCAGTCTCTGTTATTTGCCGAGCTATCATCGGGAGAAGTTTCGCGGAGGCAGCACGGCTCTGGCTACGAGATTGCTAGCCTTCCGCGCGGCGTAATTACCAAAAATCAAGCAAAAGGACCGAAAAGCCATCAACGGCTTCGACGGTGTGTTTCTGCAATTTTGGCACGGGGCCATTGACACGCGCGCACGCTCGCGGCCACGGTTTGTCTTTCGACGCGCTCGATTCGTTCTTTATTACGATTGTCACGCTACGGCTAGAAAATATGCGATACAAACGGATTACCCAATCTCGACACACCGAAACCGGGGACGCAACATTCTTATAAAAATTAATTTTTTTTCCTTTTTATAACTGTGTCGGTCGATTAACTGTGTGTTCAATCTCCGACCTTATTGATTATAGCTTGACAGTGAGAAGTGTCTAGACACATTTTTGACTAATTTTTCTGAAAACGAGAGCTTTTGGGCTTTGAGTATGTACAGTTTCCTCGAGGCTTGTATTTTACGAGGTTCCACGCGATTTCTTTTGGGTTTGCATCTGGGGATTGGGGTGGCTATTACTAACGTTTCACGTATGCCAAGAGACCTCTTTCGTGTAATTTAATCATTTTTCTTGGTATTTAAAATGCCTGTAAAGGTAACAAAAAAAATAGTTTTACATAGAATACTAGGTACTAGCATATTATTCTTGAGCAGTTTTATTTTTCCGCTTTTAATTTATTAAAATTACCCTGACAGGTTGATTGTTTTGCTAGTCACCGATGAACCTTGACATTTTATTTATTTAGTTAGTATACGGGATATACCCATTTGATTACATATTTGTATGAAGTCAGAAATAGCAACGAATTAAGTGGGCTCTCAATCTCAATTACTTTACTTAATTTGTTGATTTTTACCAAATTCTTAAATGGCATTCAACTTTCCTTTGAAGCATTTAAAAAACAATGAACCTTAGAGGATTACATAAATTTTCAAATAACACCCAAAAAAAAAAATAGAAAATAGAAAATAGAAATAGACATATATCGAACAATTATAAATTTTCAAATAACTGTATTGACATATATCGCACTCAAAAAAAAAATAGTAATAGACATATATCAAACAATTATTAGTCTAAACTTGAGGGTTAAATCACCTTCCAAATAACGCTGTAATTACGAATACCGTGAAATGACACGCTAAATTCTAAAACATTTCCATGTTTCGCGCAATAATTTAAGCAGACAACCTGTGAAGAGTATTGCGAGGGGGGCGGTCGCGCGACAGGTGAAAGCGAAACCCGCGAGGAAAAACGCGCGACGGGATAAACAACGGGAAAAGTGGAATGGCGACGAGTACAAACGCGTAGTCTCCGGGTCCCGTTGACAAAGCTCAAAGCGAGAGAAGACGGACGAAGAAGCGCGGCCACGAAGACGTATATATAAGTACTCGTTCTTGCAACGAGAAAGAAGGCGACAGACCGTAGTCTACGCTAAACAAGAGAGAGAGAGAGAGATAAGTAACACAGTAGAAGAAACACCGACGTTGTACAATGCACGAGACGAAGGGAGAACGAGCCCTTCATCCTTGAAAAAGGTTTCGGCTTAGCCTTTGCCACCCCCTCCTGACCTCCCCTTGGCCCCTCCACAGGCGAATTTCCTAACGTTCGCCACCCGCTGCGCCCCTTCTTGCTCCACGGACAATGCTTGTCCGACCGTTCACGACGACAATCGCACGGAAATCGTGACGGTTTCACCGTCGCTGGAAATCCATGCCGAATCTACCGGCTGCATTCATCCGGCTACGTTTTCCTCTATCTGTCTTTCCGCATCTTTCACCGTACCCCACCCCTCCCTCACGGAGTCGCCGCTCGTTGGAACCGCGTCGCGATGCTGCACCTACGGGGATTGCACGAGGGTGCACGCTTCAGGAAATAAGAATCGGCGGTTTTCTTCTACTTTCCAACCAGCTATTCGCTGGGAAAAACGTTCGTTCGGGGACGAATTTTTTAATTACGAAAGAACGCGGCCGGTAACGGGGAAGAATCTACCCTGAGAGACCGACGAAGCTTCAGGGTTGATTTTTACAGACAACAGTCTTTCATTCGTTCATTTTGTGATTTTACTAGTTTGAAGAGTAACAGTATTTTGGGGTTGCATGGTGACACGGTTCTTAGAAATAATCACCTCAATTTGTTCTCAATTTTATTTTTTGAAAGACGTCCAATCTTCCCAGTCTTTCATTCGTTAATTTTACGTTAATATATCAATTATTATTTTACGTATATATAATAATCATCCCCATTTGTTTTCAATTTTATTTAATTTTATTTTTTCAGGGGCGTCCAACAGTCTTTCATTCGTTAATTTTATAATTTAACTATTTTGAAGAGTAATGGTACTTTGGGCTTGAATAGTGGCACAATTCGTGGAAATAATCACCCCAATTTGTTCTCAATTATATTTAATTTTATTTATTGACAACTGTTGAAATGTTTTGATGGAATGTAAATAGACAAGCTGTTAATTTTGTTATCTTGAAAGCATATTTTACATAACGATAATTGAAATAGTCGATGAAATTTTTGTACATACTTCTTTCATTAAAAAAGTGTTCGATTCAGAATCGTTCAAACATGTCCATGATTAATATCATTCTCATTGTATATTACAACGATAAGGTAAAACGTTTAAACATATTACTCGACCGCCTCGGTAACTCATTAATAACTTATATCATCGCCCACAGCGGGGCGTAGATAACGACAGATAACCGTAGATAACCTTGCACGGAGAGATTGTAGAGAGAGATTTTTTTCCACTCGATTCAATACCCATTCTGCTAATCTCACCACCACACACATTAAGGTTTATAAAGTGACTAATCTATCCACGTACCCATTATACATCTTAATATTTTATAAAACGTTATCGGTAACTGCTCCAGTTTGCTTGAAAAAAAAGTGAAATAAAATCCAATAGAAACAGATATAATTATAATTCCATAAGACTAATATATTACAAGTCTCGATATTTTATAATTTCTCGTCGACCAAATGGAAACGTACGAGGGTTGAAAAATTGTACTTTCTACCCTGGATGATTATTATTCGAAGCGTAATAAAAATTCATTCGACGAAGGGTTAAGACAACGTAATTCACCGACACAGTTTGCGTTTCAAAAATTGTATCAGAGACGGGGACACGGGGACCCGTAGGGTGTCCTCCGACATTCGTAAATATTAATTCGTGTCCTGGCCATATTCGGCGGGACCTAAAACGCGAATCCGTCGCGTTTCCCCATCGGAATTGACTCCGTTAGATGAAAGCACGTTTACCGGGGGTAGGCGGTGGCAAACAAATCCTAGGATCGTGGTACTCCAGGGACACCGTCCCTTATTTTCATCCGTGTACGCGGCGATTCCAGCTCCCTGTGATTTTCTTCTTTCCCGGAATACAAATCCCGCTGATCCTGGACACGGTATAAATAATTCTTTAAACAAGGTCCGAATGAATCACCTACGAAGGAATTTTACCCCTCGCGTACACTGTCGAGCTTATACAGAAGGTTCCATCATTTATCAATATACAGAAAGATCCACTCCATCGTAACGAACACAGTAAAATAAAATATAAATAACAAGAAATTGAAACGATGGTTCTGTTGTTTAAATTTCTAGATAATTAATTTCGTCCATTTCTGTTAACCCTTAAGTGGACTAGTGGGGCTGCTGCTAATAGTTATTTAATATATGTCAATGTAATTATTTGAAAATTTATGTAATCCTTCGTTAGTTTATTATCAATAAAATAAAATCAATATTAAGTAAAATAATTCACTTAACACTAAACTTACCGGCACTTTCTGTATACCCATTCCTACCATGATCGATCAAATGACTTTCTTTTTTTCTTTTACAAGGCGACCTACTTCTAATTTTTGCATTATATGCATAGAAAGATATTCTTCTCTTTTATGTTGAAAAATTGTTTAATTTTCATCGGATAGAAGATAAAACGTCCTTGAAAACGAATGTTGTTCCAAGTCGATACCGTAGTTAGTTCTAGAGAGAACAACTACTTAAGAAAAAGTGCTAGTAATTACGCAAACATCCTGTATTTAAATTTAGTTTCAGTTAAATAAACAATTTATGGTCCAGCTTTATCGTACACTAGTCGTACAATCAGTAAGAATTACTGAAACTTCGTTGGGTATGTAGAGTCAAAGTAAATGTCAAAATAAACATAGAAGATAGCATAAATTATAGTAGTTGTTATATTCATAGGATAGGGGATGAAATACCCTTTAAAATGAGCGTTTGTACGAGTCGATAGCTTTATTAGTTCCGGAGATATAGCGATTTTAATTTCGCGTCGATCGGATGGCTAGTTTCGAAGATAGGGTTTGTTGTGCGCTCGCGAGTTCATTGATCTAGCGCACGTGACAATAGTAAACAATGCGTAGTAAATTCTTGGAAATACTACGCCGAAACTAGGTCACGAGAATCACGTCTCACGTGTGACAAAGAGGTCCAGCGCGACGCGTCAGACGGAGACAGAGATAGTAGAAATTAAAAAATTACCCCTTTACATAAATTACGGTATCTCCGAAACGGAAAGTCGGATCCGCAAAAACCAAAAACCATTTCAAAGTGGAGGCTTTGCCGCCGCTAACGGCGGCTCGATTATGAAGAAAGTGCTAATAATTTCGAAACTGCAGGTAATTAAAGTTTTTAGTAATTTAATTCGCGTTAGTGGTCTGCCGTAACACGTAAAGCGCCATAAGAGAATTTTCTAAAAATTACCTATTTACATAAATTACGATATCTCGAAAACGGGGAGTCGGATTGACAAAAACCAAAAACCATTCTAAAGGGGAGGCCTTACTACTTCTAACAGTTGCTCAATTATTAATAAAACTCTAGTAGTTTCGGAACTGCGCGCATCTAAAGTTTTTAGTATTTTTAATACGCGTTAATAGGCTTTCGTTAGGCGGAGTGTCAGATGTAGCGGAATTTTAAAAATTACGATTGTCTTTACACGATGATATCTCCAAAACGGAAAGTCCAATCTTCAAAAATCAAAAACCAGTTTAAAGGGGAGGCCTTGCCACTCCCAACGATGTCTCAATTATTAATAAAACTCTAGTAATTTCGGAACTGCACGCATCTAAAGTTTTAGTATTTTTAATAAGCGTTGTTAGACTGTTCTGAGACAGTGGAAACTGTAGATTCTCTCCGTTCGTCTCTGCTATACATATATTTCCTATTTACATCGGAAGCTAACCGGAATTTGGTACCAAATTTTGTCCAGTTTTTTATAGGAAAATATAAATCATTCAACCGGTCAACTAATCGTGGTAGGCAAGACAGACAACATATTTTTCTCTGGAAACAAACAATAAGAATAGAAGCAAATATTGTAAAATTCATTGTACGTATACTAGAAGAAAATTCGCGAAGTTAAATAATATTGTGTATTTGAAATTCTAAACGAAATTTTAAAAACTTAAAATTTTAATTTTTTTTAGTATATGTCAATGTAATTATTTGAAAATCTATGTAATCCATTAGTTTATTATCAGTGAAATAAAATCAGCATTAAGTAAAATGATTCAATTGTGACTGAGAGTCCACTCGAGGGTTAAGAAGACAACATTACATTGGCGTATAATATATTTTTCAAATTCTCGGGAAATATTCGTTCGAAAGGGGGTCTGAAATTTTGCAAAAATATTTGCAGAACTCTCGAAATGGTTTTTTCGTCGGTCGTTCGTCGAACGAGGTACATCGTGGCCACAATAACGCGTAACGGCTTCGTAATAACGCTGCGACGATAATGAGAAAGGAAGCTGCTCCCACGGGGTAATAAAAATAAATCACAGCCGAGCAGCACGTGGTTGCGGAGTGTCCTGGCGCTAATCGCGATTTCGGGGAAAGCCCCGACGAGGCCGCAAATGCGGGAAAACTCGCCGCAATAAAAGCCAACGGAACGCTAGCGAATAGACAGGCACAATGCTCGAAGGGCGAAAACGACGCTGGACGTGGAAATGGCGCACACTGGCCCGGGATACGTTCTACTCCGGTAAAGGCACCCAACATTCTTCCACCCTCATTTTTACCAGTCGCTTTACACCGATACTTCGCTATCGTTAATCAGTTTTCGAAAAAACATTACATTGACCATTCAAAATAATCTGAAGTTTTCAAAAGGATTCTATGCTTAATTTGATGGTAAAATACTCTAATGGATTTCGATCGCTTTAATAGCAGTATAAGTCACTTCTACACAATGTAAAATTTTTTCTTTGTTCGTAAACCCATTTTCGTTTCATTTACGTTTCGTGAATTAAAAACTAATTCCTCTATGCACTGAATCTCAGTATGAACCTGCAAAAACTTCTAATTTCCAAAAAAAAATTTATGAGACAAGTTTTTTACCTTAAAATCTCAATTTTCCTTATTTATTTTCATAATTTTGATTTTTGTTAATATTTAAGGAGATTCAGTGCAAAGCAAATGCTACGTGGATTTGCTAAAAACAAATTGCCAAACTGACGTTTTCAAATGGATTCCATGCACTATAAGTTACTTCTATTTTTCTCATTTTCGTTCCATTTGCGTTTCGTGAATCAGAATGAATAATCGTTAAGGGATTTTTTTAAGCATCCAGGCGACCAAAAAGGTGGGGGGTCAGTTTGGAAGCGTGCTTAGAATTGTTATTCGTTGCGCTCAGATAAAGTTGGTCGAATTTCGAGTACAATGGTCGAGCGGGACGGAAAGAAACTCCTGGAGGGTAGGTCGGCGTAAGCGCCATTTTTCTCGCCCTCCGGTGGGCAGAAATATGCCTGCATCGTCGCAATTAGTTGCGACGAACCGCGAAAAAGGAGAACGTCGAATGGCGGCCGGCGGAGCAGGAAGCTGCTGTTAATCTTTGCGCGGCGTAATGGCGGGAAGTAACGCCTCTTTGCGGGAAAAGTGCATTTCGTTGCAACCCTGGATGGCGGCTATTGTAAAAGAATTCGGCCCCTCCGCGTATCAGGCCGAAAATAAATCGTGCTTGGGCGCTGGAGCAGCGAGAGTCGCTCCGGAACGCGAACCACAGCGAAGAGATTAACCCTTGTAACCGGAACTAAAATGTTCGTGGCGATTCAATAACTGTGGTACGTTTCATTCTGACTGTTCGATTTAGATAATTCAGATATCTTCAAATTTTTAGAAATGTTTAACAAAGAAACTTACTTGCAATCGTAATTAAATTCAACGTTGAAAGCAATTTGGAGCATCGATCTTTATAGAAATGTTTTTTGGCGATAGTTTCCTATCATTAAGGACTAAATGTTCACTTGTTTGAAAAAGAGATTAGATATTACATTCTGATTGTTCAATTCAAATAATTCAGATATCTTCAAATTTTTAGAAATGTTTAACAAAGAAACTTACTTGCAATCGTAATTAAATTCAACGTTGAAAGCAATTTGGAGCATCGATTTTTATAGAAATGTTTTTTGGCGATAGTTTCCTATCATTAAGAACTAAATGTTCACTTGTTTGAAAAAGAGATAAGATATTACATTCTGAGTATTTATTTCAAATAATTCAGATACCTTCAAATTTTTAGAATTGTTCAACACATTGATTGCCACGTCACCCACATATGGGTGACACGACTTTTCACCAAGGAGTTAAAAAAATTAATTCCCAAGATTGGATGTAAAAGAAAATAAAGCTAGGTAGGGCCCTTGAATTTTAACGAGTCTGTGAAAATAAATTCCATGACAAATTCTTGGTATGCTAGTTTCCAATTGTCTGAAAACAAAATTTAATTTTCCTTTTAATTTTAGGGGTTTGGTCTGGCAGTCAACGTGTTAACAAAGAAACTTACTTGCAATCGTAATTAAATTCAACGTTGAAAGCAATTGGAGCATCGATTTTTGGCAATAGTTTTCTATCATTAAGGACTAAATGTTCACTCGTTTGAAAAAAAGATAAGATATTCATTTTAAATCCACGTTACTTCGATTTATTTTTTTTTTTTTTGGTAAACTATGAGAATATAAAAACAGTAATTTGTTAGCAGCCAGGAAAGACAGTGGAACAATTAAGATAAAAAAAACAATATGTATAAAAATAATACAGTGGTCGTAATTATAGTTTTTCGTAATTATAATTGCAGTTATTACGTCCGACTAATTCGACTTCTTGCGTAGCTGACAAAAAATTAAATATTTGACAGGCAGTGTAATCATCTCTATTATTTTACTGCTTGTACTGTCTGCCTTACGTACATCATTAATTATAATATACTGAGAAAACAACAAATAACAGCTCTATATTTTTTACGATAATTGGAGGAAGAGTGTTTCTCCCCTAATTAGAAAACGTTCCTCAAACGTTATTTTTTCACGAAATTGGCAAAGCATGTTAAACAGACCACACGTACAGGAACATAATTTTAAAACACTTATTGTGAGCATTAAATATTTTGTTCCTTCAAGAAATTATTCTGCCCATACATTCTACAACCCAACGAAGAGTTAAAAACAGGCTTCTAGTTTTGTCTAAAAGTATTTTGAGTATTTCTGATGTCAATCAAACCTTTGTTACCAAAGTACAAAATAGCGATTAGTAACCTTGTTCCTCATTTTTGTATCAGTAATCCACTTTGAACATTTAAAATCCTAAAAATTTCTTTCTAAAAGACAAGGGTAGAAAATGGCCAAAACTAATCATCAGTGGCCTTAGACTTTATACATCTTATCAATTAAAACAAGCACCTATAGGACTACAAACACCATTCACAATTTCAGCCTTCTGGCTTGCATTTCCGCCTTCATCAAAGCAAAGTTGTAAAATATACTGAATTTTCTCTTAACTTCCATCTCTCGACCAACCAAAAAACTGTAAAAGAATTTTCTTTAGTATGGAATACAACTTTTCCAACGACCACAAGTCTCAATTTGTTTGGTCGATACTTTACAAGATCACTACAGCCATCTAAGTGAAAAATAATGGATTTCTTTTCCCCCAACCTAATATACTAATATTAACACACAATGATATAGACTATCTTAGACACCAAAAATATTGTAGTTTACGTGAAATTTTAAAAATCGTCTGATGTCCAGAATTTCGGGACAAATAGTTCACTGTGCGACTCTTTGGCTTTTAAACAACTGGGAAAGGGCATTGAATTGATTCGACACGTGGGTCAATCACCGACCTGTAATTTTCGTCGCCGAAGCGGCAGCGCGGAAGCGCCGTAACGAGGACAGGCGGCCCTAACGCGACGACCAGGATTTCGCATTATGCTTTCCAGGAGAAAGCACGTTACGTGAATTCGGTACTTTTCCAAAGGCCGGTCATTCTGCTCTCCTTGGGAAAATCCCAATTAGACCGGCTCAGCTCTCAGGTCGATGCTAATGCCCGGCGACTTCGGTGAGGTTGCAGCGTTCGGAAAATCTGGATCGGGAACTCGATGAACTGAACTCTAATCCCCCGGCTGCCACCTGAGCAAACACCGGTCACCGTCGACTCCGGGCCCTGTCGAGGAAGACTAATGATTCCACGGAGTTCCTCGAGCGTGGCGCGAAACTTCTTCGGGGGAAATCGAGAAGAAACGCGGAATTCTAATTTACAGAAACAGCGAACCTCCCACGGTCGTAATTCGCGATCGATTCACCCTCTGCCCCTCGAACTTCCGTAACGCTGACCGAAAGTTTTTCCGAGCTCGCCTGAAATTTACCAACGATTAAGTTTAAAATCGATGACGCGGCTCTCTGCGAAGGCGTCGTCCAATTAACGATCGATTCGAGGACGGAATGCCCACGGTTTTAGAATCCGGATTTTCGGGGGAAGCTTTCGTAGCCTGGGAAGCTTGCAGAGTTATCCACCGTAGGAAGAGTCCAGGGTCTGAAGGTGGTGGCGGACGAAGTGTGTGGCTATCGATCACCGGTCCACCCCTGTGGGCGATGGTCTCTCCTCCTAGCAAATTCTCTCTCTGTCCCTCCCTCCGTCCCTCTCTCTCGATCGTTCCTCTCTTCCCCTCGACAGCGAGCTCCTCTTATCCTCATCCCCCTCGAGTTACACCGAATTTACCTAACGTAGGCGCGGTAGGTAGCCTCTCTTCCTCTTGCTCCTCTCTCCGTCTCTCCTAGCCGCGTTACTCTTCCGTTCTCCTGCCTTCTCTGCGCTGGTTCGCTCCCCTGGTGCCAACGTCTCCATAGCTCTGGACCCTTTGAGAGCTCTCCTCGAGGAGGCCTAGAGAGGAGGCTGGTGCGACGGAGAGGCCTCGGACGAGGGAGTAGAGAGAAGAGACGAAGACCACCGTGGACAGGGAACGAAGGGGCGGAAGAGTGAGAGTGAGCCATGAGGTGGGAGGGAGGGAGCTTGTTATGGACGTGATGGACCCTTCGTTCGTCGTACATCTGGGCAAGTAGACCGGGCAGAAAGGGGGAAGAGAAGCTTTTAGAGCTTGGAATATTCACGAGGCCGTGGCTTGGACAAGCGAAACACATCCCTCGATATCTGCTTCTTTGGACGTCACGCCCTAAAATCAAATCGGCTGGCGAAGATCGGCTAAGTTGATTTCTGACGTCCTGGATCGCTCGCGCTGCGTGGACGCGTATAATGGACGCCCCCGGTCCAGCTTGACGATTGCCTGTCGGAAGCAACGTAATATTGTTTCTGGTCGTTCACCCTTTCGCGACCAAATACGTTCGCCCAGGACCCGATAACGTTACGTTAATCAACCGTGTTCTCGAGTACGCTTTTCCATATCTTATTCAACCCTACGCGGGGCATTTGATATGTACGAAATATTTTAACACTGATATGAGCGATATTTAATACCAATTTATTCGAATATGAAGCTATGACACTCTACATTTCTGACTTATAGAGAGATCCCTTTTGTCGCGTCACCAATTCGGTAACACCCTGCTAATTTAATTGTTATATATAGCTATTATATTCATTTATTTATTAGACGTATTAAAACCCCAATAGTGTAGGAGAGAAAATATAATATTTTTATAGTTGTGATAGAGAACATATTTGCTAAACGACGGAACACTTTCCTCACAGGACATTGTTTAAGGGGACCAGGCAGTCAGAAAATAGATTTTTTGTTTCGAAAGTAATACTATTCAGAAATTAAATGCCAAAGTTTCATGACGTTGTGGTGAAAAATAAGGATTTGGGAGATGAAAATGTCGATCACGAGCTAACATCTTTAATAATAATTATTTAAACTATGTTTATTGCATAATTAAATTACAAATTTATTGCAAGAATTATTTTTTTGTGTTCAGAATTGTGTATCTTCGACAATTTTGCATTTGTTAAAGAGGATTTTAATTCATACGACGCGTAATACTATTATGAACAAAATGTCGATTTTTTTTCACAGAAAAATTATTTTCGGTTGTGGGGGTTAATTACAATCATTTTTGGTCATTAGACATACCCTCGAATTTCTACTCACTTTTGAGAAAAAAATTCGAGTAGTGGCTGTAATTTTTCCGCGAAATTAAACAATTTCAAATCTTTCTAAAAAAATTATTTTTAGTTGCAGAGATCAATTGCAATCATTTTTGGTCAATAGACATATTCTCAAAATCCTATCTACGTTCGAGAAAAAAATTCGAATAGATGTGAAATTTTTCGACGTAAAAAAAAATTTCAAATCGTTCTGGAAAATTTATTTTTTGCTGCGGCGGTCAATTACAGTAATTTTTGGTGAATAGACATACCCTGGAAATCCAAACCATATTCGAGAAAAAAATTCGATAAGTGGATAAATTTTTCGGCGAAATTAAAAAATTACAAATGGTTCTAAAAAAATGATTTTTATTTGCAGGTGTCAATTACAATCATTTTTGGTGAACACATATATCCCCGAAATCCTACGTACTTTCGAGAAAAAAATTCTTACATATAATTCTTAAAAATACAGGCGGAACTTTTAACATTAATAACTTTTTAACGAAGCCTCAATCAACAAATTGGTATTCTTGATTTTCGTCTTATTTTGGCCTCCAGAATCGCCCATTAAAATTTTTCTCAGGAATGGCTAAACACCCTGTATATGGAAAGTGTCGAGAAGTTTCATCAAACCCTTATGGTGTAAAAAAATTGTCAAATATCACTTCTCAAGTTTCAAAATTTTACACGAGTCTCCCTCCCTTAAATGCCAAGAAAATGCATCTGCAAAGGGTTCGAAAAGTTTGCAACTCGATTTTCGCGATACTCGAAAGATACATTTAATAATTGCAAGATTGCCTTTAAGCACCGTAGTTCGACTGCGTTCGGGCGAATGTTTGAACTTCGTAGTCGGAACTTGCGCGTTCACGGACGCCTTTTGATTTCGTATTCAGGGTACGTTGTCCTCCGGTGGCGCAGAGCACTGCCTACCAGCAGGAATACGAGGTCCTGGAAGGACTTCCTCGGCAATCAGCGATGGTCCGCAGCCGCTGTTTGTCTTCGCGCGTGATTGGCGCCTTGCTTTCCCGCTTCTGTTTGGTCCAACGTCAAGGTGCCTTGGAATTCCCGTCTACGCGACTGTTTATTGACATTTAACTTCGGTAACGAGCGTATGCAGAACCGACGACGTTATAGAATTACTCAGGAACACCGATCGCGGTCGAAGATTCTTCTATTTGGTTAAATATTATTTCGGAAAAATTGTTTAAATCCCGTTTGATACGAATCTCTAAGTTTCTCGCGTCGATTTCCGCGCTTTGACGCGATTTTTCTTAAATGTTTAGCGCATTTGAGGCGTCTGGTATATTGTCGTGTGACTAATGCAGCGCTGTCTGTCGAGTTGTCGCGATTCCTCTCCGTCAAGTTGTCAGGACTCCACCACTTCCTGGAACTACTCGCACCCATGCTAATCCGTGAGTCTAGTTGATCCTGGTAAATTGCTTCTTGGCTAGAAATTTTATATTAATCGAGAGAATAGTATTTGCTCATAAATGAAATGACAGAAAACAATTGGAAGTTTGATAGAGTCCTCAGAAAATTCAGCTGTGTGAACAGTTTTCAGAGAAATTCATTTATATCAAATGTATCAATTTGTCTCAATTTTATCTATTGTCTCAATTGTAGCAATAATTGGTATAGTTTTTGTTAACTGCAGATCAAAGTATGAAACATATGTCTTTTTAGAATTTTCATTTTCTATGATACATTACAGTGAGAATTATTCTATCTATAATTGACTCAAATTTCAGTAATATTACACGGTGTACCATTAATTGTTCCTTCCACGAATAAAATTGGTACCGCAATCATTAAAATTCCTCCAAAGATTCAAGGTGCTCGAGTAAAAATCGTGTCAGTGTAACGATCTACGTTCGCGAAGTTACGTTTCTGTTTTATATCGTTTATCGAAGTCCGGGAATTCCAGATAAAATTCCGCGAAGGAAACCGAAAAGTAATAGATTCCCTTTGGACGACCGTGTGCACGTTCAAACGCACGCGACGCTGTTTACAACCTCGAGCATGGTCCAGGTTGCACCATACGCGAGACGTCAACATAGACCAGGGCGGTACATCGTCTAATAACGCCCAGCAAATCATAAGAACCTTAACAAATTCCCTTGGTCCATGTGTTACAGAATTTATGGATTCCCTTTGGTAGGGCCCGTACAATTCACCAGCGCGCGAGAAATTTTCCTGCCCTGTACATACTATCTCGCGCATGTGCGTCCATCTACACACACACACACACGATCATCTAGGTGCGTGAGTGCGTGCGTGTGATATGAGGTCCTGTAGGAATTCACTGCCGGGCGTAAATTCTCTGCCTCCGTCCTCGTTTCCTCCACCATCCACTCGCTCCCCTTGGGGTGGACTCTAAAGTCCACCCCCTTAGCTGGCCGTCCGACCAGCCACCCCATATCTCTCGTTCTTTTTCCCCTCTCGGGCTCACTGTCTCCCGTGGACACAGCTTTCTCTGACCATCGTCGCTGCCGCCTCCAGCGACAACATTCTGCAGTCCACCGAGAGGGTGACTACCCCTTCCGAGGGTACGGACCGAGGACAGTGACGCTCAAGCTCGCGCGAACGACGCCCGATAAGGAATGTTTCTTTTTTTATCGTCGAGTCTTTTGCTTTTCCGCCGTATTACTAACCCCCCACCCCCACCTGCCCCTCGAAGGGGGATGAATTACTTCAGCTTTATTGCTTTTAATTACTCGACGCAAGACGAAGAAGGCGATCGCCTCGATGGACACTCGAGCCATTATGGCACGGCTTGCCAGCGACGTTTCCTCGATACTCTCACGACGTATGTACTCGTATTTATTTCGAACGAAATCAATCGCTGGTTTTTTCGGTTTTCTACGCGGAATGTCTCATGTTTTCTTAAGATCTAGGCTGAACTTTTTAAATCTCTTCGCTGTTCTATTAGTTGATCCATTTTCGGTATTCTTGGGGGTGGGAATTCTGGGAATGCTTCGTCGTCTCGAATCTTTGCGATTATTTATTGGGACCCTCTTTTGTTCGTGAAGTTGACGCATAAATATAGGGGGGACTGGGGTCAATAGTTACTCGAAAATTATTACATTTAGAATACAAATTTTTGTACCAAAATGTTACCTAACTATCTGACAGTATTCTCACATGGTTACTTTATTGTATGTCAAGAAATACTCAAGTCATTAGTAAACAATAGAATTCAGAAAAAGAGTTACAAATTTTCACTAATCATTCAAAAGTTGCATTTAACGATCAATATTTCATTCAAAAGGATGGGACTAAAGATTAGGAAAAAGAAAAACTACTTACTTCCACAAGGAATATTTATATCACAATTGTAACACTCTAAGAAAATACTACTTTACTGAGAAAGTTTATTGAGAAACTGTATTGTTAGGAAATAGATTTTAAACTATTTAACGTGTCACAATTGACTCTGGTCTCTCCTACCAGTGATTTCAAATTCGAATGTTCCAAAATTGTATCATAAATCATAAAATCATACCGTTACAACAGTAGAAGACAGGATAAAGTCACATTAGGAAAAATTAAATGATTTTGTGTCCCTATATTTCAATATTAATTACTCGTTTGCAACATTGGCATTTCAAGTAAAACTAGCCAAGAAAACGATCACATATATTATTTTAAAAGAAACAAACATATTTTCATCCACGAATTTTACGCTCTAACTCGAAACGTGTATCGATTAGAAAAGGTATCGTCGCTGAACGTTTACAAATTTCGAAGCGTGACGTACTGTAACGAGTCAAGTTTTTGTGAATTAATTCATAACGCTCGACGAAGGAATATGTGTATTTCACTTGGTGGGGCTATTATGGCAGACGCTGCTATCGTATGGTCGTAACCATCGAACGAAGACGCGCGGAATTACGATCTCGATGCAAATAAACTACGAATACAATCGCTGCGACTTATCAGTGCTCACGGATTCCACGCACGTACGCACGAAGAACATCCTGAGCCCGGTAAGTGGCGTATGGAGATATCCAAAAGGGGGGTTGGATAGGTCGAATGGTTCGCGAGGGTGCTGACGAAGGGTGGTACCGACGGCGAAGAAGGGTGAAGCAGGTGGACGGATACCGGAGCCAAGGAGGAAGCGAAAGAGATACGGGAACGGAAGACGGTACGGAAAAACTGGGAAGAAATAGAGAGAGAGGCTCGAACTCGGGGGGAGGAGAGGATCAGAGACAGGGAAGATAAAAGCAAAGAGTGAGAGTGAAGGTAAAAGCAGCGGGAGCGAGACAATGAGAGGGGTAACGAGATAGGGTCGAGGAACGTGGACTTGGAAGATCGTTCTCTGGACCATCCTTTCCCCTTCCATCGGCTTTCGAGCGTCTCTTTTCTCCCGTTGTTCCTCCTTCTCGCACCCTGCATTCAAAATACGTCGATACTACAAGAGATTTCCCGTGTCGCGGTGCGTGGAAAGAACGCGAGAACCTTTCTCGTTGGGCGAATTCGGAAAAAAGCGCTCGATCGCGTCAAATTGCTCGTAAAACGGGAATCGAAGGAGTGGATAGAAACTTTCATTTTGTTTCAATCTCGCGACGATCTGACTCCTGTGTTGATTGTGAATTTGTTTTTGAAAAATTAAATTCCCTGTAATTTGTATGTTAATGGTGCACCATTATTCTATAAAATGAAAAGAAATTATTTTTACCTCGATGAAGATTGTTTTTACGTGGGACAGGTGTTTACAGAATTGTAGGTGAAATCTTAATTGGCGAGTGGAATATGGTTGGTTCGATACGCGGGAACGAAGTTGCAATATACGCATGCAAATTCTTGATCGTTTCAAAGATATTCGCTTCTTTAACTTGCAAATAATGCACGGTTATACGCGTTGTATTACGCGATGCTTAATACCTCGTGAATTGCGTATGACAACAAGTGTTACATGATTTCGAAGCGTGTCGTTGTAAATTGATTTGCTTCGCATTTTCAATAATGAATTTCCATTGCATTGATATTGCAAGTTCTCTGGCAGTTTAGTTTATCAAAAACCTGTTTGGAAATTGCTTCTACATAGATCGCCAGTGTAGTAAAGTTATTTTATTTATAAAATCTCTTCCTTGTGAAATCTATTACAACTATCGAGACTAATTATCTAGTAGTACCTGCTTTTACATTTGGTCGTGTTCGTTATGTGTTTCTTAAGATTTTACGATTTCCATTAGATAATCGACTTAAGCCAGACGTTCAACAAGTATTAGAATATTTTCTTTTAACATACGAAACTTGAGTGTTATTTAATCTTTTTATTTTAGATGTTTTTATTGTTAGATATTGTATTCGAAAGGGCGGTTGCATTTCATCGTTGATGTAGGTGTTGGTACGCCTAGATACGGGTCTGATCGACCTTGTTGACTATTCAGAGAAAAGTACTCGATAACTCATTAATTTCTTGTGCATTAGAAGAAACAACAAATAAGCATTCAAACTCGATATAAGTCGTGAAATGACATACGATGCCTGAATTTGCTGAATGCAATTCGATCGAAGACCAGTGGAATATCCAACAATGATAGATCAAATCAGAGAACTATTAACACGTTGACTGGCACACCAAAACCGTACAATTTTCTACTTCGATTTTAAATAATTGTAAACTGCATAACTTAAAATTTGTCTTCGGTAGTTATTTTCGTAACCACGTTCAACTTCGTCCTATACAAATTTATTTAACATTTCAATTTCAATTTCAGAATTGTTTTAGTTCCATAGTGGGAAAGTCTTGCCAAAGTGTTAATGAATTCTAAATTACGTCGAAGAAAATGATCGAATCCCAAATGATAGCAACACGGTTTAAAAAATTCGACTACCAATGTCCACAGATTAGAGACACTCAACGAAGAATATTTCGAAATGAAATGATTAAAATTGCTTCGAAAACTGTATTTGGATTCCAAAATTGTCTTCCGTTGACAAATTTTGCGGGAAGAGTTTGGTCCAGGCGCAGGAACCATCAGCGTCCGGAGCGACAACTGAGTCGAAACGATGGAACGCGGGTCGCGGAATCGTTGATCTTCCGGCAATTATGGTCGGTCGGCGAGTCTCGATCCCGCGGGAGTTCGTTGAGAAGAACCGACTATGGTCCGGTTGAAGGCCGCCTTCGCTCGCGGGCTAATGCCACGGTTGAGCGACAGCCGGCTAATTTTTGCTCGGGGCCAATCCTGGCCGCGGCCTTGGGCTCGCTCTTGCCCGTTTAATAATGCAGGACGCCACTGTGTCAGTGTGCCAATTCCTCCCTGGGCAACCGTGACAACTGACAAGTCGCCAATATATAAATGAAATTTAACGGAGCCTTTTTTATCGGGGACTTTTTAGCGTCGCCAGAAATTGAAACGTAACGACCCTCTATCACTGACCAATGCAAAAATACTACTCGACAAGTGCAGTAAGAAATGTCTAATCAACGTATTATTTTGTTATTTATCAATATTTCACATAGTGTCTCGCTGTTCTATTCTTAATTCTGTAGACTTATATCTTATCCCAATTTCGAGATCGAAGAAATGTTAGAAATAACTGGAGTGATAAAATAGAACTTTCTATGTTCTTCTTTTCTATGTTGAATCTTGTAAAATTAATTTAACTGAGGCACGAATTAAACTCATAATAATTCGAAATTTATATAAAATTTTCTTAGACACAAATACATAAAAATAGAATTTTCTTCATCTCAATATTGAGTCTCATATCTAGTTCAACTGAAACATAAATCAAACTCGCCATAAGGATTCGAATTTCATATAAAGTCCTCTTAGACACAAACTGCTATACTCTACATACATGCAGTTTTATTTGAATAATTTAAAATTTGTTCGATATGATCAAAATATCTTTGCTTCGATCATGATCTATGTAATGTTACTGTTTTAATTTTAAGCGACAGTTGGAACAATCTCTGATAAGAAGGGGCGCCGCTAAATTTAATTTATACGTTTCGATCGCGTCGACTATAAATTCCCAACTGACAAGTGGCCGTCGCGGAGCCTTTTCGCCTGAAACTTTCATTCGACGGGGCGATATCGTCCAGCCAAGTCGCTCATTATCCGAAACAACGTCGTCTGGGACACGACTGCGAGCCGTGGACCGCCATTTCCTGGAATGACAGGATCTTTTCTAACTCTCGCGATCCCGTGAATTATTCTTACGGGCGAGCTTTCGGCCCGAGTCGGTGAAATTTTGCGGGATTTTCGACGCAGAAGTCGATCCAGGAAATGAGCGACTAAACAGTTGGAAGGTTCTTGAAATATTTATTTGTTTTGCGTTGTTTGCTTGCCGCGGGGTAGTCGGGAGTAGGGTTTGTTTCGAAGGTGGTGTTTCCGCTGGAAGAGATTGCTGGAAAGGAACGGAGTACATAATTACGACGTGAAATTATGCTTGGCGTTGATTTGTACAGCGTTTTGAGATCGTGAATCAGTTTGAAGGATTTCTTGTGAACAGCCTGTCGTAGAATAATTTTTTTACGAGACGTCGATAGAAGATTGTTTTGGTACTATAATATGATTATTTTAAATTTATTTACGGTACTAGCATAGAAAAATCAAGTTCAGCGAAGAACAAAGTAGACGAGTATGAAATTTAGAATAAAACTTTCAATTGAAACGAATTGCTTCTATAGAAACATCGTTCTAAAACCGGTTTGGACCTATGGAATGCAACTGTGGAGATGTGCCAAGTCAATCAACACAAATTTAATGCAAAGATTTTAATAAAAAATGCTCGTATTAAATGCACTTTGTTGCTACCTACACGATCCACAGAGATCTCAATACTCACTGAGAAAATTCAAAGATTTCTACAACAGTTCAACACATTGGTAAAGAATGTTGCAAACAATTATCTTGTAGCAAGAAGAGAAGTGAAAATAGCCTAGAAACCTACTTTCAAACACCAGTAGACCATCAAACTGCATGGCTATATTAGTAGAAGAGAGTGACTTCGTTTTCCAAGACATAGTTGTCCAATTTACATACTGGAATTATATTTCACAAATTATGAAGGCCACTTTTGTGGGAAAAAAATTAAAATGTCACTGATCAATGAAACTCTCAAACGAATTTATTATTTAAAGAAATAAATCACTTTGTATTAAAAAATAGTCTACAGCAAGCTTGAAGAAGTTAAAACTTCACCCCCACAAAATAAAATACACCTGGTATAAATCTTTTCAATAATAATAAAAAAATAACACAATACAAAAATAGATTGTTTTAGAGTAAAGAATGGACGATTCTACGAATGTTTCTCTACTATTCTAGCCGTAAAGATTGTAGGCTTATTTATCTCATAATTCGGTTTGGGGGCAACAGGGTCCCAGGAGCCTGTTGTTTGGCCAAGACAAAGAAAATATTCGTTAAGAGAAGGCCATTAGTGGTGAACTCCTGCCTGCTCTTCGTCCTCGCTCGCCTTTTGTTGATTAACGCATCTACGCGAAGTGGAATGAAGTGAAAACGAAAGTGGCCAGATATTTAGTAAATAAAGTTTCGAGCAAAGTTTGCGGCAGCCGTGACAAAAAGACCGCGTCTTTTCTTCCTTTTAAAGGATCGAAACGCTCGTCACTGGTTTACCTAGAAGAAACACGTTGAAGTAGCAAAGCTCTCTAAAACGAAACTGAAGTTTCTTCTGCGATACGAATGTTTACACAATATTTAGTATCATTGTAAACGCAAAATTCGCTGGTTGACTCGAGTATTCGAGTATAGATTCAGATTAATAATTTAATTGAAATGTTGACATACGTATAAAAACTTCATCAATTTTCTCAGAATATTATAAGTTTATTCGCTCACCGCTCTCGGACTACATCCCTCAGGGATCTTATTAAACTTGTGGAGCTTACACCCACGCGCTAAAACGTTTGTAGCTTCGTTATTATCATAAAATCATTTAGCAGCATATTTTGGGGACCCCAAGCTGTAAGAAAATACTCCTTAGTATGTAGCCACTGCATACAAAAAACAAAAAGGCAATCGAGATGTGTAACAAAATTCAAATTCAAGATCAGTCACTATAATTAAATGTAATATTTTTATTTTACGTCATACTACACGATACTCATTCTCTTCTATTTTACGTCTACTAATTGTAAGGTGTGATTATCGACCTCATCGAACGTCGAATTTTAGAAATCTATTCTTAATGAACTTTCCCTATATTTGTACTAATATTATTAGACTGCAGATCTTTATGCATTATTAATAGAATTAACCAGTTAGCTGTGCACTTGTTTGTTTTATTTTGTTTTGACCTCCAAAGATTCCAAACATATAGAAATTTGGGAATATACAGGGTGTCCCGTAAATAGTGTAAGAACCGGAAATGTGGGGTAGCTGAGACGATTCTGAACAACAATTTCCTTTGCAAAAATGTCGGATGGGGCTTCGTTTTTGAATTATTAACGAAAAACACTGACCAATCACGGTGTGTATTTATTTTTCGCTAAAATTACTATTTAAATAGCAAATGACGTACTCGTCAAACACATCTGACTGGTTAAATATAACAGTTCACATCTTACGTGTTTCTAATATTGCATATTAAGTGCATTCTGTAGTTTTTCGAGAATTAAAATTTCCCATAAACGCATAAACATCCGCAGTCTAAATATTATTTACATCGTTCGTGTGGGTCGAGGCGCGAATAAGAAACAAAGACGGAGAAGTTTGTCCATCCCGTTCGATTCCCCGCGAATCCTGAATTTCATTATAAATTTACGTCCCCCGCGAGAGCCGACGGAAAAGTATCGGACACTCGTTACCGAGTTTACAGCGTCGATTATCGACAGCTTTAATGGCCCCCGTTGACTCGCCGTGGAAACATTCTGTTTCAAGACTCCAGCCCGCAACGAGTAAAAAAGGAGGACGGATAAAGAGATATCAACGCGGATTTACTCGGTATCCCGCTAGCAGCGGGAAGTGCTCGTAGCTTCGATCCCGGGCCGTCTCAAGGATGGAAGGATCCTCCGCAGATATTCACCTTCGAATCCTGAAGAAAACGAGCCAGCGCCGAACTCGATCGCCATAATTTACGACGACGACGTACCGAGAGAGAACGTTATCGCACGATTCTGATCAGCGGCGAGAGACTTCGACCCCGCGATACAAAAAACCATTCGAGATCTCGTCGAGGTCGTTACTCGAACTCGCCGAGTAATGAGGGACTATCGAAAGCGAAGGCAAAGACGCGAGATCCGAGCGTTGCACGTGTTTTCTGGCTTGATCACTCATTAGTTAACAGGGAGATCGGAACGGCCAGAGCGGAGGAACAGGAAAAGATGAACGATGGTATGGAATTCATTCGATTGTTTGGCCTATTCGCGGGTAGCTATCTATTTTCTATTTCGTGGCAAAATGGCTAAACGTTATTTAACTACCACACACTTGCTGGCTATCTTAATTTCTGATCCTCGTACTTCCTTTTTTTTGCACAAGGTATTTTCTAAACGAGGGTGTCGAATATTTATATAGAAAAATATTTCGTTAGTCAGTGGTGTGGAAATTATTTTTGTTGACATTCTTTAACTATCAAACACTCGCAATCTATTTAAATTTCTAATATTTGTATGTACTTTTTCTTTGGACAGAGTAGCCTATTTCTAAGTGAGGGTGTCGAACATTTATATAGAAAAATGTTTCTTTAATCGGTGGTGTTCAAATTATTTTTTTAAACATTCTTTACCTACCAAACAGTTTGATCTATTTAAATTTTGAATACACATACCTCTTTTTAGACAAGCTAGTTATTTTCTAAGCGAGGGTGTCGAACATTTATGTATATGTTGAATTAGTTTCTTTAGTCGGTGGAGTACAAATTATTTTTTTCCACCATTCTATTATTATACTCTATACTAAAACCAATACTTTGTAAAATCTTCAGTCATCTTGCAGACAAATTAGATATTAACTTCGTCGATTCCTTGCATCATTTCACGCATAAAAGCTACGAAGTAGAGTCATCGAAAACTCAATACTTTAGAAGATAATTTAATTTCCAACATTACCAAAGGATTTTGCCATTCATTCAGGGAAATAATTTACGTAAAAAAATCAAATATCTCTATTTCTAAAAATGCAGTTGTACACTTTCAAATCACAGAATAATAGAAAAAATTAAATTATTTTCTCTATACAGAGGGTGCAGTTTAAAATTTTATCCCACTTTCTAAATTCTTAATAAAAAGTAAACAAATTTCTTTTTTCCAGGAAACCAGACGACCGCTCACGTAACATCGACCCTGAAATATCCGTGGCGCGTGTCTATCGAAAAATATATTAAAGGGAAATTGGAACGGTCCGACTTTGGTAGAATTCGGGATCGTTGGAAGGTGTCCATTGTTCGGGGCAGAAATTTAGAGATCATTCGTTAACGTTCAGCGTTCTTTCTCGTTTTCGGTGATCGATCATCCGTTCGTCTGCGAGGGAAGGAAAAATCGAGGACAGGTGAGACGTTCCTCCACTTTCGCTCTATCTTCGTTCCGCCCGTCTACCTGTTCCTCCCCTTCGCGAGGCAAGTGCAGCGCGTTTTTCGAGAAACTATTTGGCAAAACCTGGCGTGGCAATGTTCCCAGCAGGAGACTCAGGTCTCAGGGCGAGTAACGCAAGAAGCAGGCACGCCTCTTTCCTTCTTTAACAGATCTCGCTCGCAGATATCCCCGACCTGGTTAAATTCATTTTCAGGGACCTCGTTGTAATTAACGTCTTCTTCCATTTGTCTTCCGTCGTGGTCGTTAGGAACGCGGGAAAAACAGCTTTCTCCTTTATTACGATTTCTCTTCTTTAACAGTACTTTTCAACGTCCCTACAGGGGTGCATTACGTACCAAGAAAGTATCCGTGAACGTAAGTTTTCCACCGTCGAAGTTCCGAATAAAAAAAAGGAAAACAAAGTTGATCGATATTTGCATCGTCGTTGTAAATATAGAATCACGATTCTGCTTTTATTGCATTTAACATTAGCCGTAACTGTCGTCCGCTATATTTTATTACTTATTAACGACGAGTCATTGAATTTATTTACAAGAACGTCGGTATTATCGAAGTCCACGGGGTCGGAAAAATCGAATGAAGTTTAAACGATACGTTACATATTATTCGACCAAATAAACTACGAGATTAGGCTGCACAAAAAATGACTCGAATTTCAATCTCGCCTTTCGGCTCGTTTGCTTTTAGATATTAAATATTTTTTGTACGCTTTAATCCATCTTCAAGGATGGCCGAGAAATCCTCGCTGGAATTAATCTGTTGGGAATAAGAAAAAATGAAATAGGGAACAATTTTATATTCAATCCGCGGCCGTTTCGAGACTAAATAATAACTGCAGGTTGCTCGCCTAATTGTAGTCTCGATAAAAACGAACGAAAGCTAGGCTTTGTTTCTCTCGTTATTTATCGACGGCCAACATGTCATCCGACAGCACGGTGTAATTAACGTTCCAGACTAATTCGGCTCCATTGTCGGGACGGAGTTCTGCGTCGGCCAAAAATAGACAATTTCCGTGTTTTGTTGTACCTTTTTTTTTTCCAAGCCGTCTGTGGCCCATGGGGGTGGAGCAACGCGGACTGACATTGACTGACGTTCAACAGACGTTTCCCATTATTTTGAATAGTAGAAAATCGACGAATCTTTGGAGCAACACGTCGCCGGTGAATACGTCGGTTCCACGAAAACGATCCGGCCCTGTGAAACGTAAGACTTTCGTCATTGTGCACTAATATTTTCTCGGAAATCCGTGAGAGGATTTAAATGGCGTGCGGAGGCGACTTCTTGTCCGGCGGCGTCGCGTTTTAACGCACGTCACGTCCGGAACTCGAGGAATGCTAATTCTTGACCAATTTATCTTCACTTCGGGTGGAATTTTATACCGGCACGGAGAAAATTAATATCTAATCGAAAATGCAAGGAAAATAACCCGGGGCACGTCTGCAATTTCCACGGTCTAATTAATCGTCGAAATGGTGGCAATATTAAATGTTCAAAACAATTGTATTAAACACCATTCACTATTCGCGTGATTTATAAAAATAGGCGAGCTCGATAGTTTCTTCAGCAAAATAGGGCGATTTTTTCCAACACTTTTCAATTTTATTTTCACGTAGGTTTTGTTACTTAAAATTATAAAATAACGAAGTTATGTAACATTGTGTTAATTAAAATGTGTCAAGGATTTAATTTCCCTCGTTCTTAACGTTCGTCGCGTGATACGCTTAAACGAAGACGGGAAATTTCTACGCGTTGATTTTCTTCCGCGGTTAAGGGGTTAACTACGGTGGAATTTCTTTCGACCATACGAGATTCGAGGAAAAATCCAGTTCCTTATTTTCCAGTATTTGACTAAGAGTCCGGCAATCTCCTCGGCGAATCTGTAGGAACGTTGGTCCGGTTTCGAGAGAGAAACGAGGCAGAATTGGTCCGCTTCTTTTTCACCCCTTCGGTCCCTGGCGGTCGCCCTCTTTTTTCCTCAAAATAAACTCGAAGCCGCGCTTCCGTCTATGGGGAGCGGGACTCTAGGCGGTACATATATTTCTTCTATTGTCTAGCCCCGGAGTTTCCTATTGTTTCTCGAAATTTATCGCTTCACGGGAAGTTTGGCCACGCAGGAGCGGGTGCTTTCATCTTGAGCGAACGACGGAGCAGGAGGTAAAAGAGGGAGAAGGGCAACGTGGACCGACGCAGAGGGAAAGAGATATAGATTCAAAGCGGGGCAATAATTAGTACTTCTACAAAATTATTTATGCTCGAAATAAATCAGGTGGGGGGAAAGCTTAATTGCTTTCCTCTTTGCGCCCCGTTGGACGCCGCGCGCGCGATCCGCGATCGCGTTTCCTTTGGTTTAGTCGCCGCGAGATTCGAATCGAAATTCAATCAAGATCCGGAAATACAGTTTCTACCCTCCTCGATTTTTTGGTAACGAGTTAACCTTCCACAAAAATATTATGAACATTACAATTAATACATTATAATGGTTATCGAAATTCAATCAAGATTTAGAAATATATTTTCTACCCTGTTCGATTTTTTGGAATCGAGTTAACCTTCCTCAAAAATATTCTGAACATAAAAATTAATACATTGTAATAGCTATCGAAATTCAATCAAGATCCAGAAATATAGTTTTAACCCTCTTCGATTTTTTGGTATCAAGTTAATCTTCTTCAAAAATATTTTGAACATAAAAATTGATCAATTTTAGTAGTTATCGAATTTGAATGAAGATTTGGAAATATAGTTTCTACCGTGTTCGATTTTTTGGTAATGATTTAACCTTCCTCAAAAATATTCTGAACACAAAAATTAATACATTGTAGTGAAGTTTGAGAATAGCTAGAGTATTAATCAAGATCAATCAAGATCCGAAAATATAGTTTATATTGTCGTAGTAATGTATTAATATGCATTCGTAATCGAAATTTAAGGACAGTTGGAAATTTTAATTTATTTTTATCCTAAAAGAAGTACATTTTAAAAAGACTAGACACTATTATTCTATTCTTTAATAAATATTCATTAATAAAATTTTACAGAATTCACAGGTGTTTTCTTACGGGGACCCAGATAAAATTCTGTTGGTAATATTTAATAAAAATAGTTTCAACAGTATCGATAGAACGTTTAAAATGGTTCCTTCTGGAAGCACGTCGATAACTGGGTTAAGAAACACAACACCTGTGGAAGTTTAAATTTAATTTCGGGTCATAGAAACCAGATGAGAACGGATTAATTTGGGTCATCTTCAGAATTATATGACACATAAACGTATATAGAAAAGAAAAATACATAGTGTAAAATTGTATAAAATTTTTTTAGAGTGACCAGTAAATTAGAGATGTATAAATTTATACTTACGTAAGACGACGTGTTACGAAAGTCTCAGGTTAGAAAGTGAAAGAGAGGTTATGAAAATTAAAATACGAAATTGCATATGCTCACGTGCAACAATGGAAACCGATAACTATTAAATAGAATTGTACCAATCGCCAGCTCGATTTCAGCTATGCAAGTTTAAATCTTTTATGTTAATCCTTAATTATTTGAGATACGTTCTCTCGAAGGGGGTCGTGCATCTTTATTGCTGAAACGTTGATTAAGCGACCCGTATCAAAACTATATATAGTTGTTGCTCGTTATTTCGAAAGAATCTGACATCGCATTAATTATACACAATATCGTGAATGCTCGCGCGAGCAAAATGACTATAGATAAAAATTTTTAATTAATTTCCTTTCTCCCGGTGCGTCTGACCATCTCGATACTGGTTTTTACGCAACACGTAAAATATGTTTGACGCGTAAATATTTTAATAATCTTCAACAAACCGATTCAACATTTATTTTACGTTATAAATCTTTACTCGGTGGTAAGAGAAAACAATAAAATTCAGCGGCAGTGTATTAAAAATTTATTTTTAATATAATTACGAGGCTGTACAGAAAATTAATGAAATCTTTTTCTCGTAATAAATTATATTTACGCAAAGCACGACAAAAATGGGGGGCATTTGCACACTTAATGGGGACAGTTGCATTTAAAAAATAGTATCATTCCGAATTTACTATAATTTTTAGAGATCTTTGATTTAAATACCAACAATTATATTATGATACCAGAAAAAAAATAAATTAAATTTCTTTAATAAAATATTCGTGCTAAAAATTTGAGAAACATTGATGAAGGGCGGAACGGTGGATTTACATTCCAAGGGAACGATTTTATTTCGAAAACCGTACGGAGGATCGGGATTTCGTTGTAGTCCATTCGAGCAGTGACGGCGAAGAATTTCAAAAGCGTTCGTCGTCGAGGGTAGGAACGGGGCAGAGGGGAGAGGTTATAAGAAGCCTTGGAAGCTTAGGACGCGCTCGGGGCGGCGAGAGGGGGGGAACGAGGGCTTTGGCAACAGGTTTCACCCCCGTGGAAAGCCGCCATCTTTCGTTCGTACGTGCTTTTCGAAAAACGTTCGCTTTTCCAGCGACGGGAATCGGCTCGTTTTTCTCCGTTGTTCTTCGACCATCGGTCGTTTCTTTCTTTTTCTTCGTTCCGCGCGGTGGATGAACGAGTGAGACTCGTTTCTATGTTTTGCGGGAAACCGGTTTCTTTCCTACGTGAAATTACAAGACGGCTCCACAGCTTTTCTTCCACGGCTCGTTATTTCTCCTACCTCCGAAGTTTATCGGTGGCGAACCGTTTTATTTACATTGTAGCTCGGTTACTCCGAAATCGGTGAGTCGCCGGTGGAAACAGGATCGTAAACGCCCGGGCCCGGCTAATATCGTCTCCCGGCTTTGCTTGAGATGCAATTGTCTTATTTCGCCCCTCCGGGCGGAATTTTTTTTCCCCCCCCCCGCGATTCCGGTTTCGGCCGGATAATTCGCCGCGACGATTTCACGGGGACACCCAAAGCGCGGAATGTCGCGTTAAAGGGGGGAACGGGATGGTCGAATCGCGCGGAAACAATTCGCCGGATCTTCGTCCCGACCCCTCGATAGGATCGCGGCCGTCGAAAATCGTCGATGCTGGCGTTACTGTTCCCTGAGAGATATAGAACGAGCTGAGAGTTTCGTCGCGGCAGACCGATCCCGAGGTTCGACAACCGCGCGTACTCATTTTCTCGACAGATATGCATCGCGTTGGAACAAAAGTTCTGCCGGCTCTCGAAATAATTCTCAGCGACCTTTCAGAAAACGTGTCCCTTTTCGATTTAAAACGAGCCGTGAGAAGAGGCGGAGGGCCTGTGAACGCTACCCGTGAATAATACTGCCATTAAGATGTAATAAATTCGCGGTTAGTCGTTAATTCTTCGTCGTAAATACGTCGATGAGAATTTTTACCGTGATAAATTCGTGCGATTTTCTATTTAATATTAGCACTTTTTGGCCTAGTCTTTCTCTAGAATGTTTATAAATCGAATTTATATTTTATATCGATATAAAGTTTGCTGTGTTTGACGACTATATCCATTTACTATTTAAATAAAATATATTCGTAAATTTTTTGAAGATCAAAACATATAAGACAAAAAAGTGTTGACTGGTTAAAAATGAAGTATATTCTTATTAAACGTCTTTATTATAGAAAGTTTAAGTCGTTGCACGTAAATAGTTATTTCGAGAGATGAAATAGAAGAACATGAAGTATATCAGATTGTTACACTTGTTCTGCAAATTCTGTGAATTTACTTCCGGGTCTCTGATTAACACAAGAAGCAAACAGCGTTCTTCCTCTTCATAAAATGGGTCCCAAAACTCTCGGGAAGCGTGAACGCGTGAATAAATTATCGAAGGCGATGATTCTCCTTGTTAGATAAAAACCGATAATAGCAGAGGAGGGGGGTAACGATTTTTTGTCGTTGGAGGTGCTCGTAGAGTGCGAAGACCACCCGCGTTTTTTTCTTTTTTTTTTTGCAGTCAGCTGGTACACAGCGTCGTAGGATGCACCCCTTTGGACGAATTTTCGGAAAACCCGGAGAAAAGGACGAGAGTACGAAAGGAAACTAGAGGAAAAAAGAGGGAACAGTGAATCGACGCCGACGTTATGGAAGCCTCCGTTACAAGGTCGTAACTCAGCCACTTTAGAGTTTCTCGGTTCGTGGCACGCCATTAGGCGTCCTCTTCAGAAAAATAAATCTTCCCTTCCAGGAATTCCACGTAGTCTTCGGGAACCTAAGTCCTGGGACCGAGTACGCATAACGAGTCGACACCCCCGCGTCGAGGAAAATGGACTCGTCCAGCAGGGGTGGCTACTACGAGCCAACTACCCCTCCCCCCTTCGTTCACCCGTCGTCTTTGCTCCGGTTCCACGGCGGCTCGAATCCGTTTGAAACCTTGACACGTCGATCCTCTTACGCGGTATCGTTTTTTGAACGCGTTACTTTTTTGCGAGCGTCGACGGACTCCGAAAATTTTGGAAATCCCTTTGGAATCTATTTGGAACATTTTCCATCGTGACTAGGATATTTGGAATTCTAGGAGAATATTTAAGAACTTTCTTATTTAATTGTTGTGGAATTAAATAAAGGTGATTCGAATTTTTTTTTGATAAATGCAAAATCTTTACTTGGGAGTTTATAAAATGTATACATTATATGTTGAGGATGTTCGTCAGTAAATAATGAACTGATGAGATACTTTTCTAGCGTTCGTAGTAATGTTCTTCAGGACTAGATTCTTCACATGAAAACAATAAAAAATATTCATATAAACACACGTCCTATACGATCTAAGAGATTTCTCTCTATATTTAATTACCGTGGAATTTTTCTTGATGATCGAATGTAAAATTTTGACTTGGGAATTTATAAAACGTATACATTAAAGGTTGAGAATGTTCGTCAGTAAACAATGAACTGATGAAACACTTTTCTATCGTTCATAGTAATGTTCTTCAGGATTAGATTCTACACATGGACATATGTCCTATACGATCTTATTTTCGAGCTATGACAAGTTGTATGTTGGTATAATTATTTCGAAAGATTTTAAAGCTTCAACTTTGTATTCTGTAAACATTTTCTCTCAGTCTCGTGTAAGAATTAATGGAGAACAGAGTTATTTGCAAATACTAGGTTACTGAAAATGGAAAGTTTCGCGTACAATGAAACGACTGAGATGTATTTATCTTTGGGGCTATTTGAAATCTATTGCATACAAAGTGCATACTAATAACGTCAGAACGCTACTCGAAAGAATTGTACAAGACTTCCGTAAAATTCGAACAATTTCTCGACAAATGAAAAAGGTTAGACAGTCAATGATAAAACATCTTCAGGCTTGTGTTCAGATGCAAGGGGCTCATTTCGAACATTTGTTGTATAAGTGAGCAAATACGGTGTGTTAAAGAGGAAACTTATGTATGTTTATATGAATTATTTTATTATTTTCATGTGTAGAATCTAGTCCTGAACGCTCTGTTTAAACATTCGTAGGGTATTAAATCAATTTTGCAAGAACCCTTCCGTCTCGAATTCGTCTCCTCTTCCAAACGAGTCTTCAAACGAGTCAAACAAATGATACAATCTGAAAGAATTTTTGAACACTCGATACAGTCTCTCGAGTCTTTATTCAGACTTCACCAAAATATTCTTTCACTGACTACACTGTACACATTCACCACATCCTATACCTGTATTTTGCGAATGTATCGCCACGGAAGAGACCGAAACCAAGAAAATCGACGCGAAACGTCGTGGAAAAGAAAACAATTCGTATCCATCTGCTGTCATCGAAGACGTCCCGTGACGATAGCGAGTCACGAACCGAGAAAATCCACGTTAAAAGAGCCGGGGAGATGAGCGCGCGATACGGAAACGAAGAAAGCATCCCGGTAATCGTCGTCCTCCAGTGAACCGTTTCGCGAGAATCCGAGTGGACGTCTCGACAAAAGGTTACGAATCCCTATCCGTACCGGGAAATTTGAAAAATAGCCGGTCCCCCCGCTCCTCTGTCGCCTTGAGCGGCCCAGGTCGTCGTTTCGCCTTCGACGGGATCACGAGGCGAATTTTTGTGCCGCTACGCGAACCGTTCTCTGAATGGACGCTTACAATCGACGCATTGTAGCGTTCCTGGGAGAAACGTCGGAGCTCTCGATGCACCTACGGGAATAATATTTACTTCCGGCCGTTCGACATCCGGCCTGCCCTCGCAACGCTCGTCCTCGTCCCGGCGGTAACACGAAACCGTGACGGCTACGTGGCACGGTTTTTCCTGGTTCGACGGACTGTTTCGCGACGGGGTGTTCGCTCGAGATGGATGGACGGTGGAAAAAAATTGCGGCTCTCCATTGACGGGCGAGAACCGCAACGAGGAATCGAGGGGGGAAGAAATTATACGTTCCGCGTTTAATCGAATTCGAGAACGCGCGCCGCAAATTACGCGACGATCAGTTCCCCTTTTTTTTTTCTTCGTTTCCCCCGGGGGTGTCGAATCGCGAACCCTTTTCCTCGGGTTTCTGGGTGTCGACGGGGCGCAACTGTTGCGTTTCCTTTGGCGGAGCTTTGTCCGCTGTGTAATTCGGGCCTGGTTCGAAATTCAATCGCGCCGCGGAGACTCGAACGCTCGCACAAGCGATGAAAGAGCGACAATCAGATTTCGAACGATATTAGGTGGTACGAATGTTTCGTTTAGTTTGTATGGTTTTGTATCGTTCGAAGACTTTGCAAGAGATTTTATTAGAACATTATATACATAGGTTCATGAAAGTAACGATGACGTATTTCTAATTAAAATTGACACAAATCGCAGGGTGTAGTAAATATTTCTTGTATGGGGAATACGTGAGAATAGCATGTAAAAGTTTCACTGAAATTGAATAATCCGAGTTGGAAAGACTTTACTAAATTTAATAGCATACGACAAATGTCATATTAATAATATTTAACGACAAATGTAAACAAACACTGCTCAGTCCATACACAATTGGTCTAAGAGAAACACTGTCCTAAACTCACGTCACAATTTATTTAAAATTGATGAAACCGTATGGTTTGTGTCAATTTCAATTAGAAATATGTCGTCCTTTCTGAAAGAAATCGTGCATTTTTCGATGCATTTGATTCAGACGATCTCTAAGAGTATTATATAAATTGTAACATGGTACTGTCACGTGCCTATTTCTTTTATATGTTGCTAAAAGTGACAACCACTCGTTACAATATATTTCTTGAGGCGAGAAATCGCTCGTTTGATGAAATTCTTGAACTATCGCATCAAACGTACATCAAGAAGGTCAATTTGTTCCAAATTATACCTGTAAATTTTTTGTGCTTTGTTTGTTCGTCCACTGTGCTAGACGATATCTAAAAGGTAGCATATTTTTTGGGCATAGTAACTCATCGATGGTTAGGGAATTAATATAACTAAATTGACTAAAAGATGCGTGGCTCTCTTCAGGGTTATCAGGGTAATTATACAAATACAATTACCTTCTGAAAGAAAAATGGAAACTGACATTAAAGAAATAATTAAGATCGTTCCAGGATATTTTTTTACTGAAACTTTAAACTTTAATATTGCCAATTTACTATTAAATACAAGTGTTAGAATTTTCTCTGTGTAATTTTCTATTTTTCAACGAGTCAACAACCGAAATAAGTTACCATAAAAAAAAGTCATCGTCTACCCAATAATTTGATACACTCAATAGAATGGAAAGATAATGTAGCAGATTTTCCCAGGAGAAAAGGCCTTGAAAGTATAAACTGTAGGTGCTTTTATTTCACGTTTCCAACGCGTGACCTCGAGGTAGTCGTTGCGTGCGACTGGACGTTGAAGCTCGAAAATGGGTTTGGAAAAGTAGAGATTTTCGTCCGGCTGGCCTCGATGTTGCAAACGCTATGACAATTAGGCGACCTTGATCGAACGGGGCAGACACGATTCCTCGCGAAACATCGAAAAGGCGGCGGATGGAAATACGAGAAACGACGAGAGAAACGGTCGAGTAAGGTCCATTTACTGTTGGCTGTTGCAAAAAGCATTGATGATCCCTCCAGGCACAAAGAGCAATGATAGAGAGCAACAGATAAGTGCAATTCGAGTTGCAAAACGTTGCGGCGCATGAGGAGGGCATTACGGGGCCGCTCGCAAATTACTACGCCGGTAATCATAATGCGATCGTAATGCAACGCGAATGGCTTGATTTCGAGCGCGAGCCTCGGCCGTTGCGAGATAAGCCGCGGTCATTATGCGAAATTAGTGATTATCGGAGGTAATTCGTAATTATTACTCGTCGTAATATAGATTCGCGGGGACCGTGCTGAGTAACGTTTTAAAATCACCGAACTGGGAAGAAACAACGTGACCCCGTGCGCCTCCGCGCCGGTGATTTCAACGAGGAAACAAGCGGTACGCGATCGTCAAACGTCCATCTCGCGATAAATGGCGGGCCCTTTCTGCACACTAACAATTACGAAGTAAATTAATTTTTATTGCTACCAACACTCGTAGACAAGAAATAAACACAACAAAAATATTTTGTGTAGCTTGAAAAATGTTTTAAAGTCGCGAATACTTTTTCGTTGTAATATTTAGTAAAACTTTCGATAGTCAGCAGGGAAAATACGAAAAGCAGAGGGAAATCGAGGCATTAATTGTAATCACCGCGTGTTGTTTGCTTTTTCGTTCACTAGGTAACAATTATTATATTTTTAATAACTTGCTGATGTTTGGTATACAATCTCGTTAGGTTTTGGCGCTTCGAGAGTATATTTTTCTGCGAATCTTCGATGGTTTGAGGGTCACGGAATAACCGGCGGAGAAAATACGAAAAGCAGAGGGAAGTCGAGGCATAAAATGTAGTCACCACGTGTTGTTTGCTGGCGAACGTTTTCGGGCCGGTTAGTATCGCGGTCGGGCCAAGGAAAAGGAGACGAAAGAGCCTCTGGAAGGAAACGAGAGGGCGAAAGAATTGAAAGAAAGAACCGGAGACCTTGGAAGGCCCGCGTGCACCTATACAAACAGGTCCCGCTGAAAAGCAAATATTTTGTTGTGATGCAAGAATTCACAACATTAATGGGGAACCCCTCAAAGTGCAGCGCACCGGAGCGATTAGAGTGCACAGAAAATGAACTTCGATTCCTTCCTCGCGTTCGTTCCTTTTATCGTGCCAACAATAACAACGACCGGGAGAGAAAAGAAAATGGGGGCGGCTGGAAAACGAAGACGTCCGGTTACCGGAACGAATCTCTAAAAATCATATCGTTCGATCCTCCATTTCGGGAAATCGTGATCTTAGAACTGGATCCAAGTTCCTCAAATAGCTTCTCAAAATTATAGAAATAAATGAAAGAATCTTATACGAAACGTTCGTAAATATTACGAATTAGAAATAATTGGGAATATACTTTAAACAATTTTGCAAAGATAATACTTTCTCTTTGATCATTCGATATATTTTGTACAGTACGACATAAATATTGACTTTAGTATAATTTTCAATATTTCGTAGCTCGATAAATATTAAGAATGTTTTCTATGATTATCCTAAAATTTTGAGTCGTCTTTAATCGTTGTTATCTTTGTTCTCGTAAATTCAGACTTTCGTTTCGTGGGAAATAACAAGGTGCACTTAAAAATCGACAGCTTGTACCAGTGCCTGTAAGTTGTATTAATTTATGCTCGCGTCTAAGTATTTATAGCACGCTTCGTTCGATTTTCGAACGCGTTCGATCATTCTGGTCGACGTGGCGCGAGCATACCGGCCGAGTTTTTCTGTTGCTACGTGTCGAGCGACAACAATGAAGAACTGTTGCAGTGCTTGCAATATCCGACAATGGGTTTTAACGTTGTAAAACCACCCCCCGGCTGTCGTTCCTCGCCACCCGCGTCGCGGCGCCGGAATTCAGCTCGAAAACGTTGAACGAAGTTCCTTAGAAAATTGCACCTTTCAGGTGGCAACGAGGGGCGATAAATTTCTTTCGCGTCGCAGCCAGCTTTCTTCGACTTTCCCTTGCGCCGTGAAAACAAACTCTCGAAAATTAACCACGAGGGTGTCGTCGAAACTCACGCCTGTTGATCTCGCGACGAGAGTACTCGTTTTGTATTGTTTTCGTGGAAAATTCTTTGTAAAATTATCGAAAACGACGTTTTTGATATTTAGATTAATTAATAATTTTTTGAAGGTTTTTGATTTTAATACGTTTGGTGTTATTTGTTTATTATTGGAATAAAATTTTGGCGATCTTCGCTTCTTGGGAATCGTGAAAGATGACAAAGCTCGATATAGTCTAATCGGGCAAGGAATGCTTCTATATAGTACGAACAGGTTCAGAATATTCATTAGACGGTCCAACTGATTTGAAGGCGATTTAATTACGGACCTCCGTAGGCTTAATTAATTTGGCCGATGGTTCGACAACGATTAAAGCTGCATCGTTTTGTAACACGCAGTTCCAAGCGCTCGGTGAAACGTTTCTGCAATGTTCGAATGCGTTCGTAAATTCTTTTGATAGATATCGATGGTAATGCTCGTTTTCGCTGTAGATTGCTTTAATTTGAATACTAATAGTACGCTTTGGCAGTCCGTAATAAAAAAGGAACGTTCTCGCCGGTACCTAGATTAATTAAAAACGCAATAAACCGCGAATTTAATGTACAAAACCGGAAACATAAATTAATTCGAACGTCAATTCTCGAAAATATCGTGATCAGTATTCATAGGAAAATAAATAATTCTCAATTCTGATGTCTGATACCGAATAATATTTACACATATAGTCGATATTAAATTCTCTAGAAGAACGTGTCATTTTCTTATTTTTAACATAGCACGGAAACGTTTGCAGATTAATTCTACTCGGTACTCGTGGCCAGTCGGTGTTGGCAACGAAATCTGAGTAAATATTTATTATGCACTCTCCGCTGTTGCAGTTGCAAGGGGAAACAAATTTAATGTCGAATCGCACGGCGATTTCGATGAAAGTCACTGATATTCGCAGCTAGATTGTACGTTTTATTACTTGTTCTATTAAAATTATCAAGTATCTACATCTGACCTTTGAAATATAGCAACAGGTACACGAACTCTATTCTAAAAAGAAGTACATTAATAATCGAGGGGGGACAGGTTGAGGCCTCGACTTCTCAGATGGCCAATCGTAGGTTGATATTTTTAGCTTTCCATCCGGTAAATTGTCTCTTTCTATTGTCTTTAATGCAACCAATGTCTTCGATTTCGTAACTATTTAAATAAATTACCGAAGCCACGCATATTAGAACAGCATTTGCATACTTTCACTGGGTGCTCGATAGTTTCAGCAAAGAATTACGATACGTGGACCTTTGTCTAACAGAAAGTCAATATCAAAAAGAAAACTCATCTCTTAAAGTCTATATTGCAAATATCCACTCACTGTTTTCAAAGCAATAATTTCTCTTTGATACAATCAGGATAGACCAGTCAGATGTTAATACATATTATTAATAATTTGTTCACTCGATAACTTAGGCGTGAACCGTGCAATCCGCATCGTGTAACAGTAGATGGCATACATCTTCTGCGCAACTATTCTTGCGCAGGTATAATAGTTGCGTTTCGACGTTTCTCCGATGGCGGCGGTAGTAGTTGGGAGGGCAACTATTTTTTCACCCAGTGTATTAAGCTAGGCGATTCCACATTCTTGCAATCAGTCTTTCATCGTATTAGTACTTCCGGGGTCTATGAGTTGCTAAATGAAAATATAAACTCAGACTTTTCTCAGGAAATATGGAACTAAATGGGTGGCGAAGTGGCCAAAAGCTAGATTACTAGTCTCAGGTGCTTAAAAGAAAATGTTCAATTGCTAACATAAAAATTGTTAATGTAGCTTAAACATTTCTTTCCATTGATTATTGGGATTTAACAACACCAAGGGTAGATTTTTCTTGCATTCAAACTTACCACTCATCGTAGGTCTCTCCGATGGCGGCGGTAGTAGTTGGGAGGACAGCTATTTTTTCACCCAGTGTATTAAGCTAGGCGATTCCACATTCTTGCAATCAGTCTTTCATCGTATTAGTACTTCCGGGGTCTATGAGTTGCTAAATGACAATATAAACTCAGACTTTTCTCAAGAAATATAGAAATAAATGGGTGGTGAAGTGGCCAAAAGCTAGATTACTAGTCTCAGGTGCTTAAAAGAAAATGTTCAATTGCTAACTCAGAAATTGTTAATGTAGCTTAAACGATTCTTTCCATTGATTATTGGGATTTAACAACACCAAGGGTAGATTTTTCCTGTATTTGTGCCTTTGATAAAATTTCGAAAGCATCGACGTAAGGGGTAGATGCTCGAGAGAAACGCGTATTATTTAGTAAACAGTGTATATTCGGGTTATCACCGTTTCCCTCGTCCCGCGTATCGTGCACTGTCAACATGGCGGGGCAACGCTGTTCGTGTGACAGACTGTAATTTCCAGGCATCTCTTAATTTAATGAGACGGCGGAGAACAGCCGCGTAACAAAGCAGAGACTAACTTGCCGAAATGATTCTGTTCCCATGGGGAGCCGCCTCGTTTAACAAAGCAGGACTTATTCGGTTTACTGCATGCGTAATAAATGCACCAGGTGGCGGGGAGGGGTTGAGGCTGCAACCTGTTGCCGGTACCGGTGTAAAGATGTCGTAAATGTGCGGCAATAACGCGAAACGCGCGTCGCGGAGTGTCGTTAACAGTTTAAGCGCAACGTCTAGCCACAACCGCGGAGCATTACCATTTTTATTGCACGTTCGCCGGGGCGATGTTTGTTCAAACGGGCGTCGATTACATTCGAATTGCCGCGAATGTTGCGCTCGATGGAGTTATTAACGCCTGCCGGGGATAAAGGGACACCACTCGTTTCGCGTACCTCTTCGCGATTCGCTCACCGCCACCGGAAACAGTTGAAACGAGTTTACGAGTCGAGGTTGACGACGATAAAAAGTATCGAAAATACACTTTATAAGCGAGAAGCAATGGAAAGTACTTTATCAGCGAACTGACGGAGTCCTGGGAAAATTATTTATATCCTGGGAAGGAAGTTTTCGATTCAGAACGATGGGAAAAATGTAATGAGAAAGAAATGGATAATTATAGCTTGTAATAATCTTGATTATCTTATCCGTGGTCCAAAGTAATTATTTTAACCAATGTTTTTCAGGTTTTATAAAATCGACGCTTTTATTTGAATTTTCTTGGACCTTTGCTTTTTAATAACATTGTCTACGAGACTACGTTTATTCGTTCGCTGGTCACGTTTCATGCTTCGCAGAATTCGACTATTTTCCGCCGGCTTTTGAAATTTCATTTCGACGAAAGTTTTTCGACGTCCGTGCCCGAACGAATTCTGTAGAATTTCGTGTAGTCATACCGAGATTTTAATCGCCGTTGGCTACGACTGACTCAGTGAGATGGAACTCGTCCCGAAGAACGTGAGATCTCGTGGAACACGGTGAGCACGCTTGCGTTCCAAAAATCCGACGTGAGATACTCCCACGGCGTTCCCTGATTCGACTAACAATTACGAACAGTATGTTAATACAGCCACGTTTGTCGCTCTTGTCGAAATAAAAAAATAGTTTTTAAACTTGCTTTAAATATACTTCAGTTCCGGTCAATATTATAAAATCTGAGAATGAAATATTTTTAGTCTCGGTATTCGCTGACCGTAAATGCCTCGGATGTGTGATATTAATACACCCAAAGTAAGTTATAAATAATTCAGGAACCGTCCACCACCAGCGAAGACCAGAAGTCTTTTAGACTCTATCTCTAATTCATTTCGAATAAAATTTTCAAATCATTGCCAGCATACGCCTCGTAATCTTTTCACAAGCACATTTCACCATGATGTAAGGGCAGGGGAGTTAAGAATCTGATACTTAAGTGCATCTGATGCCGATGAATCCATTGAACACGCTGACGGTCAATTGATAAAGGGACGAGGGTTGTACAGTGATCAAATAATAGTCAGTGTCTCAAGTTGATGTCGTTGAAACGACCAACCCGCTTTTGTTTCAAGCTAAAATATTTTCGGGGCGTAATTTGTTACATAGATATCAAAAGTTGTTTGCTACTTCATTCATCGCGTAAGAGCGACTCGAGCGTATTTTATTCCAAAGAAAGCTTCCCTTGGACTAAAATGTTTCGAAAATTCAATTTTTGGTAAGCTCTTAAATCCACTCCCACCCTCTTGCTTAGCGCGGAGATATTTCCCGACTCTGTGTTCGCCGTAGTCGCGAGATCCTCAAATGTATAATATCAACACACCTACAGGAAACATGAATTTCATACCTTTTCTTCTTTCTGGAGTCATAAAGCGAAATTTAAAGCCGCGATAAAATCGCTGCCAAGAATAATCCAGCTCACCGGAGCCCCGGGTATCCGAAAAAGAAAAAGCCCCGCCGGTGGAAGTTCATCGAAGCGGCGATAAATGCACGAATTGTTGTCAATTCCGCGGACGTAAGTGGAACCTGAAAAAGAGGAGGAAGAAAACGAAGATCGCGGTACGGAAAGAAGAGAAGAGACGTTTGGATGCTGAAGAAGCAGAAGTGGAGAAATCTCAAAAAGGTGCCGCGTGCACGCGGGGAACGCATTATATATGCGATCAAAGAGGGCAAGAGACGCGAGTACACGAGAACATGTGGGACAATGCCTGTCACCTCATTCACGTCAAGTGAGCTCGAGAGGACTACCAACTTCAGCCCCGTCGTTCCGTAGTGGCAGAAGACGAACCTGGCCGGGGATCAAATTGCATCTCGATTCGTGCATCGACTTCTCTTTTTTAACGCTGCCCTCTCGTCTTCTTCTTGTTCCTCCGCGCTGTCCCCGATCCGCCCCGCTCGTTCTTCGTCTTCCCCCCCCCCTTCCCCTTTTTGGTCCACACCCCCTCTACGCTCTGCTAATCTTGTGCCTCCTGAACGGACACGAACCGTCGCGAGGAGCCGGTCAGCCGTAGAAATCGACCGAGTCGACGCGAAAAAACGAGACACCCGATGGGGCGTCCGCTCGATTTCGCGACGATCCGCGGACTATGCGTCTCCGTTTCCGGCAGAAGCGCGATCTTCATCCGGAGATACTGAAATCTTATCCATTATTCGATTATTCTTGTCCATGATTCGATGTATCGATAGTGTCGTTAGTCGAGCGAGCGTGAACAAAATGGCCCATTCGTATTAGCAATATGAATTTTAGGTTAGGTTTATCGAGTGTAGAGAAGAAATTTAATATAAAATAAATTTAACCCTTAAGTGCATTATTGGGGCAAATTTAAACTAATAATTGTATAATGTATGTCAATGTAATTATTTGAAAATTTATGCAATCCTCCATTTGCATTATTTTCTAAATGCTTTAAAGGAGAGTTGTTTTCCATTTACCAATTTGGTAGAAATCAACATTAAGTAAAATAATTCAATTGAGATTGAGAGTCCACTTAAGGGTTAAATAGATTCATAGTAGTCTCCACATACAAACAACCATTTACAAATTTCAAAAAACGAATATAAATAAATAACAGAAACGTGATACTCTCGAATGATTAAGAACGAACATACTTGTTAAGTTTATAGTAGACATAAAGATGAGTGCTTTAAAGGAAAGTTGATTTCCATTTGCTAATTTGGTAGAAATCAACATCAATTAAAATAATTCAGTTGAGATTCCACTCAAGGGTTAATAGATAACTTTTGGCCTCAAAAATATTGTTCTAAACGGTTTTATTAAAATACGTGAAGACAATGGAGCATTCCACGATAAATCGAAGACCAAAGAATTATTTTAGTTCTCGTGCAAAATTCGAATACGACGTCTTTCGTGATATTCTTTCGAAGATGTAATCGCGAGAATATTTTCGAACGAGACTCTCGAAGCAGCCGAGGAATAATTGGAAAGTAGTATCGCGTTACAGAGCAGTCGAAGACTGTAAAGACCCACATTTTCTCAATTTCTCGTTTCAGAACGGGGCGCATTTCCGCGGCAAGAGCCATGAAAATCTTTTCTCTAGAAAGAGGCATTGGGAAGAAAGTGCAGTCGATTGCATTCAACGTCGAAGACGGGTCCCACCCCCGAGAGGCATAATTCCCTTATTCCCCTATTCCTCCATTCCGGTTTACTGGAATTCCAAAGATTTGCCAGTTTCACGTACCGAGGCTACGCCGCGAAATTCGACTTTTTCCCCCGCCCCCCATTCCCTTCGCTCTCGTGCTTTCATACATTTTCTGTTTCGTTCCACCGGCAGGTGCGGAACATGCCATAAATTGAAACGCTTCCCCGAAACATTGCCGTGCCTCCTTCGCTCGTATTTACGTAATATATTGTGTCAGAAATGCTCTACCTTGAATTAAAGTCTCGTACAAAATCACGAAGCCTCAAGGAAGAAGAAATTTAAGATAAAAAATAAAAGATCTCGAGAACTTTGAAGATCTTGTTGACGTTGTTAAAATGGTTTCTGACAACTTATAATTCATTGTTCAAATTTCGTTTCAGAATCCCGATCACCAGTTGCTATATTTACGTAATATACTGTGTCAGAAATGCTCTACCTTGAATTAAAGTCTCGTACAAAATCAGAAAGCCTCGAGCAAGAAGAAATTCAAGAAGATCGAAAATAAAAAATCTCGAGAACTTTGAAGATTTTATTGACATTGTTAGAATGGTTTTAAATAACTTATATTTACGTAATATTTTTTCAAATTTCGTTTGAAAACCTTGATCATCAATCGACATATTTATTTTTAAAAATAAAATCGAGGAACATATACCATTCATACTCTGTCTTTATGGACAAATTTTGATGGTAGATTGTGAGTGATCTAACCAGTTCAAGAGCCAACTGCTATTCTCACACACTGTGAGAAATTTCGACGTTACACAGACGTGGAAGAATTCACTTACAATTGGCTTAACCCCTTGGCCATACAATTTAATTCCAATTCGTGTCAGGCTCCGAGTACTATTGTATATTCTATACAACGGAACAAACGTCCAATCTACGCTGACCGACCCACGAATAAAAATGTCGAGAAATATCTAATATCAAGCAATTAATTTTACCAGGAATAAATTCACGCAAAATGGAGGTTCGTTTCCGTTCGTGCGACCGTCTTTGTCGATCGCGGTGTTCGCGTTTTTCGGATGATCGGTAACTCTCGTTGGGGAATTCGAGATCGTCCGGTCGTGGCTGCATTAGATTTCGATTATCTCTCCTCCCGCTCCGTTCCGTTCACCTTGCACTTTTTCTTCCTGCGGCGAGCGAGTATCGGGGCGAGCCGCAAGCCCGGAACACGTTCCTGGAACGCCTATTCATCGTGCCGGATTTTTCGACGATCCAAAAAGCAAACAAGACCGCGAATCCCCCAATCAGCGCCGATTCAGATTTCCAGTCCGCGGCGGACCCCAGAAGGCTGCTTTTCCAGCCGGTTCGTTAATATAGACGTCCGGCCGCGGTTTAAACGGCCCGCACGAAAATCACCGCGACGACTGGTTCTCGATTAGTGAAAGCGAGTCTTTTTCGGTCCCGACCCGGAGAAGGAAACCAGGAGTTTTGAGACTAGTGAAAGTTCGGCGTGAAAGCAATTCGATCGAAGTAGACGAATTCAGCTTTCCCCCCGGGGAAACTGATCCGTTTATCGGTGAAATGTTGCTCCTAGATGATGATAGAGAGCAATTTTAAATACCTTTCGACCCCTCAAATAATTGTTCAAAGGTATGCTATTTTATTTAGTTGAAAGAGACATAGAAGCATAGTTACGTAACGAAGATAAACAGAAATACAAAATTGAATGATATGAAGTATGAGATTGACTGTGAATAATTAGAAGATGCCAAGTAAAGAATGTTTAAATGATAAAATTGAGTACAGTATTCGCCTGAATGAACAAATGATTACAAGGGTTATAGAAGCCATAAAATGTACGATGTTCTATGTGAAATAATTCAGAACAACGTAGTATTCTGGAAGTAATATTAACCCTTTGGGTACACATAAAATTCTTCATCACATTCAAGATCACTACTTTCATTGAAACTGTTGCTATCACTTTGATAAAATATGTTCTCTATTTCCAAAGTTCATCAAACTTCTGTTGCAACAGATACGCATTACTTTGAAATAAACCAGAATGAACTAGTTAAATCTCGTCTCAGTTTCAATGGCGTATCAGAACGTCAAATGCGGCCAAAGGGTTAAATCTAAATATTTCAACGATATTTGTACACGAGATCAGATCATTAAGTTTCGTGTTAACCCTTTGCAGTCCCACTCGACATTGTTACAAGTCCAAATCAAACAGATGTACACTTGAAAATCACAGAACACAACAACAGTGTAAATAGAAATTTAATCGAATTTCTTTTTACCTCTGTTTACGTTGCTCTATTTTTTAGTTAACGTAAATTTCAAACAAAACAAAGCGTTGGGAGCTGCTGGTAACAAAATGGAGCGCAAAGGGTTAACAAAGAGTAAATCAGCTACTTTTCTGTGGTGTTCAAGTGTGATCAATTTGACTAAAACATAATAATAATTATGAGAATTTTTTAAATGCTTTAAAGGAAAGTTTGATAAAAATCAACGTTAAGTAAAATAATTCATTTGAGATTGAGAGTTCTCTTAAACAGTAGTCTCAACATGCAAACGAAGCATCCATTTAAAAATTTCAAAAAACGAATGAAACTAAGTAACAGAAATACTCTTCAACAATTAAGAAGGAAGATATTTGTTGAGTTTATAGTAGATTCGTGAGCGTCGGTCACCGGTGACCACCGCGAATTATTACGTCGAATCGGTTCGCGTGCTTTAAAGGGTTGCGGTCCCGTTTGCGCAAATGAATAAACAAATAAATAAGAAGGCGAGGAACGCGCGTCCGTCGAATTCCATCGGGTCCCGGGGCTGCAATCGGGTAACTCCCTGTATAACGTCATATACCGCGTGGCGCAAAAAAGGAACCGCATAAGCGACGAAAACTGGTTTCGCTCTCTGAGTCACCGTCTATAATGACGGGCCGACTGGAACGCGCTGGAGAGTCCGCGCTCGTTGGTCGAAAAATTTTCGTGGCGGATTAGAGGGACGGCGCGAAGGAGGGGGGTGGGGTGCGCGTACGCGAGGAAACACGCCTAATAACGCGACCACGTTTCCGGTCGTTAGAGCGTCGAGGCCTGTCAAGCGTACCAGACGCAGAAAACCAGACGATATCGCGGTGCAATTAGATTATCGATATCGGTACGATCTCAAGGACGAGGGGTGGTTTTTCTCGAATGAGCACAATCGCGACTCGTTTAACGCGCGGTGTCGTGACTTTGTTTATTTATAAATCTCGCGTAAAATCTTCGATAGCTGGGAAAGTAATTGTACCTCGCGTCGGGGATGTTATCTTCGCGTATTGGTACCGATAATACAGGGTGTCTTCGAGAGGAACTTAGAGCTGGTTCAGGTAGCCAAGCGGAGCGGGGAAAAAGTCCTGCAAACCGTGTGTCGAAAACGCGTAATTAATGAAAGGAACGCTATCGAAGATATTGCGAGAGGTATCGACGACTAGCGTAATCTCGGCCGATAATCTGGCATTCTTGGTGATCGCGTAATTGGTACATTTCGCTCGCGTGCTTGAACTTTTTAAATAATAACCGAGTATTATTAGAAGGTATTCCGTTAAAGCAACGAGGATACTGCACGTTTCCCTGTTGCGGCGAGATATTCCGTTAAATTATTGCTTCTGGGGATGCAATTAATCGACAAAAGTACCTCGAAAACTGGTACTTTATTGCTTTCGTCGAAATTACATCAGTAATACAATTTTCTACGAGCATATCTTGAGATACGAACTTAGAATCGTAAAATAGACGATTATTTTCATCGATAAACTCATTCGTTTTTGTATTTTTATTAATAGAATTAATGAAATGGGGGATTCGTAGAGGGTTGTTTTAACCCCTGAATATAAAAAATTCGTATCTTGCGTATTTTCTATATTTTTAAGAATTCAAATTTCTCATAAATGCATAAATATTCACAATCTATTTATAAGTTTAGAATTAAATATCTCTCGAACGAGGCTAGTATGCATCAAGTTTGAGCATTTAATTTTTTTTTCTTATTTTCCCATAAAATTTACAATCTGTCTACAAGTAATAAGTAAAGTAAATAGTGATTAATAATAACACATTGGTGTTCGTTCAGTTAAACCAATGATACCAATCATTTCATTTGGAGCCTGTGGAATGGTTTGAGCCTATTGAAGTGAATCTTGCAAAGTCCAGTTGTGTTTTAGTATTCTTTTGTCGGTTCTTTCGTCTAGCAGGTTTGTTGCTAGTTGATTTGTATATTTACAGTCGAAATTAGCTATTTCAGGCTTCACTGTTGGATTTCTCAAGTCCTCTCTTATAATTTCGTTCATGGTGCATTTACTATTGTGCTTAAAACTTTAGATTGAAATCTTTCTAGAATTTCTGTATTAGAATTTGAACTCCACCATTGTATCTCGTTTGTCCAGATTGCCTTTAATATACATTTATGGAGTAACAGTTTGTTTTCTGTCGACAGCTTTGACTTATGGCCTAAAAGCCAGTTTTGTAACCTGTATTCTAGTTGTATATGTGTGGCTTCCATGTCATTCTTCGATCTAAATGCATTCCTAGGTATTTTACTGACTCTGCTTGTAATATTATTACTCATTTATTAATGAGAATAAACTCTTTAATACAAAGGATGTAATGTATAAGGAACCACAAATGTGGATGGTACATAGTCAAACACTATCGCTTATAAAATTTTAACAAAATAATCAGTTTACAATACGTCGTGAGGATAACTTTAAACTTCTAATGAGTATTACCATTGGACATGTTTCTTGACATAACGTGAACGTTACATGGACCGATTTCTGTCCATTAGCATTTATTCCCCATTTATAGAGCCATTTTTTAATTTTTATTTAAGTGTATTTGGAGATAGTGGGAAGCATTTAATTTTCTTTATTCCCCATTTATAGAGCTATTTTTTAATTTCTATTTAAGTGCATTTGGAGATAGTGGGAAGCATTTAATTTTCTTTATTCCCCATTTATAGAGCCATTGTTTAATTCTTATTTCAGTGTATTTGGAGATAGTGGGAAGCATTTAAGTTTCTTTATTCCCCATTTATAGAGCCATTTTCGAATTTTTATTTAAGTGTATTTGGAGATAGTGGGAAGCATTTAATTTTCTTTATTCCCCATTTATAGAGCCATTTTTTAATTTTTATTTGAGTGAATTTGGAGATAATGGAAAGCATTTAATTTTCTTTATTTTTGCAGTATCGCAACATGGATCGAAAATTGTTTCGAAAACTCGCGGAAATGTCCATAGAAGCGCAATATTCCGTTGCAGGAGGGGGGTTTAACGGTGAATCATCCCGATGTCAGAGTCCGGTAACTGGATATCGGGCAGAAAGTTGGTCGAATCGGTCTGGGAAATGAGCGACCCGTCGAATGGGAGCTCGATCTTCCAGCAGTTCGAGTTTCACGTCTATTGGCTGGCGCGTTCAGCTCCTATCCATCGACTTTTCTTTTATGCGCATTCTCTCTGTTTTCTGAATGGCGCCCGTTACGGGCACACAACGAAAAATCTCGGTCCCGCATCGTGGGAGTGAGCCGAAACCGAGTACCCGTCCAAGGTACCGTTACCCATCTAACCCTTCCATCTCTTTCGAGACCATCAACCCTTCCACCGGTTCGCGCTTGGATTTTAGAAAGTACTTCGAAAGACTCCAACGAACGAATCCACGGATAAATCGTGAAATAATTGCATCGCCGAACGACCCCGCGAGCAGCGTGTCTCGGGATATTAACGTTTCGGAGGGAAGAATTATATTATCTATTTAAAACTGCTCGAGGTAGACCGAGATTCGGCGATTTAAACGTAATTGGAACCGCGCGAATCTCTTCCGGTGCCTGTAAAGAAAAATCTTTTGAACGGCTCTTTCGGCTGAAATACTTCGAACGAATATTTGATTGGACAAAAAAAAAAAAATAGTTCATTCCCTAATTCGATTATTAAACCAGATGAACGAGACAATTGCGTTCGAAGAATGTTTACTCGTGAAATATGTAATAGGTTCAGAGGTGACGGCAGAGTCTCCATTTTATAATACGCGTTTCCCAATTTCAATCTGTCGGGTAAGAAACGGTTTATATTATCTCTCGTTCCAGTTTTTATATCTACTTGATCCTTTCACTTTTTATATCTACAATTGCCTCGGTTCTCACAGTCGTTATTACGTCTACTATAAATTGTTGACCCTTTTTCCCCTGTCATTTTTATTCGATTATCCTATCGCACTTATTTCTGAAGTGTTCCCTTGGATGGATTACGTTTTGTGCTATTGTCTTCAGCCAATAATAATACCTGCTATTTGCAACCAAGATTCTTCGTTTAAAAATAAAAGTAAAATGGCCTCGTTTGGGCACTCGAGGCACTTCAATATCATTAATTTTACAGAACAAATGAGTCCATAAAATTGAAATTATAGTACAAGGAAGTGAAATAATCTATGCTGATATAAATAATTTTCTTTCTCTCTATTTGCCACGATACAAAATTACGTTTTCGTTGAAAAATGGTGGGTTTACCTATAAATCTTCGCGCCTCCGCCGGCCCATTAAAGAGATGTCTTTCGATTCGCCTTACATCATCATCAAAATTCTACAACTTGTATTTTATTAGTTTCTTTTACGGTACAGACATTAACACCGCAATTTCGGAGTTAAAAAGATAACGATCGCCTTCGAACCACGAAAATAGCGTCGTTTGAAAAAAAAAGTTTCCCTCGCGGCGCGTCAAGAATTTTGCAACTCTTTTACGCGGTTAATCATATTGATTTAAATCGTCGTCGTAATTTTAACCGTATTGCTCTTTATATTAATTTTGTTCTTGAAACGAGGCCGGAAGCAAAGTACCCATAAAATCAAGTGTACGGCCGTTTAAGAGGGAGTGCGCGGCTATTACGAGAAATCTTGAGTCGAAATAATGTGGTGGTCCAATTAACGGAATTGCAGCTAATTGAATGCAGAACCAGTTTTGGATTTCAGATCGCGGCCCTAATTGCTGTCGACAGCGTGTCGAAATACATACACTGCCGTACCGCGTACTTTTATCAGTAGTCTACGCGTCCCGTATTGTAAAACAATTTTGCAGAAGAAATTAATAAACAACTGTTGCGATAAGCAGTCGTAAACGGGCGTCCAATTATAAAAATTTAATTTTAATACAATTATAATATAATTTTATTATGCGTAATTGGACGCTCGATGAAACTATCGCGACAATTAAGTATGTTCAAAATACGCGAACAGTACGGGACAGTGAAATCAGAAATTAATAAAATTATTTATACACGAGCTAATATTTCTTCGATTTGTTACGTTCTTAGATACTTCGTGTTAGGCACCAATTTCTCCTTGTATTTACAAAATTGTTCTTAATTAACGTCGATGCTCGGATGACCTAAAAAAGGAGCTGAATCTACTTATTGATTCTGGCGTCACGGATAGGACAATCCGTTATATTAACGATGTTACAAAAATAGTTAATGCTAACCTTTTCTTATACTATCAGAACGATCTAATTCACGTTTTAGCTTCAAGAGTTCGTAATATTCAGAAACTTAATTTTTCGACAAGTTGTATCCTTATATAAAATTTAAGCCCCCATTCACCTCTATAGAGTTTTAATTTTATGTCATGTCGCCATCTTACATTTCAAAATTGATACCATTTTCGTAATTAACGTCCCAAAAAACCTTCATAACGACATCCATATCGATATTTAGATGTATTTACATCATTGCAACGGTTTAATGATAAGATAATAATTACGTACTTACATGTTAAATTTGAAGTTTTTTGCAATCCCTTTTCACCCCTTCAGAGGTTGAATTGTTTAAAAAACCGGAATAAGTGTTTGATTAATTATATCAAAGAGTATTAAGACCAAGTATGAAGCAAATTCGGTAACGAACAAAATATTTCTCATACAAAAGTTGCAACCCCCTTTCATTCCTCCAGGGGTAGAATTTCTTAAAATGCTGAAACAGGTGTTTGATTAATTGTGTCAAAGAGCATTAAGACCAAGTTTCAAATAAATCCGACCACAAATAAAATATTCTTCATACAAACGTTGCAACCCCTTTCCACCCCCTTAGGGGTTGAATTTCGAAATATGTGCAAAACTTCAGCTTTTTATGTCCAAGGGCTTAGCCTGGGTGTTGATGAGTCAGTGAGTCAGGCCTTTGATTTTATAATATATAGATAGATTAATCAACATTTTGAGAATGACACCAAACCAAAGGTCGAAACAAGCTTGATGCAACGCAATTTAATATCGGAAAATTATTAATCGCTATCGAGAATCCTCCTGCGATTTACAGAAATATTTAAGGATCCCCCTGGATGGCCGTGCAATAATTTCATTTCCAAGATTCGCGAGGGGACCGTTGGTTTACGCGGATATTAGAAAACCGCCTAAGCGGGGACATTAAGGGTACGATGCACCTGAGGGAAAATTATCGATAATGGCGCGGTCGTTTTCTCGCATTCATTACATGTTATCGTGAAGATAATAACAGCACGGACCGGTAATAGCGATAGGAGGACGTCAGAATGTTTACCTTATCCCCCCGAACGATGTAACTGTCTTTGCTAACTATTCATTTAACCAGCGTGCAACAATTAAACTGTACACGTACGCGGAAGCCCCGTCCACGAATATAAATAATTACTATTTTCACTTACCTCGTAACCCTATACGTCAGTTTCCGTTCATGGTAACAGCCAAGTATCGGCTGACACATAATTTCAGCGTTTCGCGTATCGATGTGCCTCTAAACAGTCATTAAAAATACTTTGTTGCAAATTGTGGCGCGAACGTGCCGATTTTCACTTGAGTATTTAACGTGTCGAGCGTTCGCAGCTTTTTTCCACTCAGGGGGATCTTGGTTCTCGATTAGACGTTTCGTAACGTAGAAATATGTATTACACAGGCAGTTGAAACGGTACTTTATTTCTAGCGTTGTATATTACACGTATGAAGGTTTAAGTATCGACCCTCATTTTTTTAGTAGAGACAAGGGAAAGCATGCTCGACATAAAATTCTCAGACTCTTACTTTGAAAATTGAGGAAAGGTGTTTCATTCGATAATCTTTTTCTGTTGTTTTCTTTTCGTGCTATTGAAAGAAACTTTCATTGTTCAAGAAATAATAATAAAGTGAAAGTAATAATAAGGGAGCAGAATCTGATGGGTCACGTTTGACATGCCTGGCTATTTAATTTAAAAATTCTCGCGCCACGAAACAGCCGGTGAAGCTCGAAAATGCGTGCGAAGATGAGTCGATGTATCCGTGCCGTTAAATTCGACCTTATCGTCCATCGTGGAACGTTCGCTGGAGGGGGAAGAAAAAAAAGGAAGGAATCTTTCCCGCAAAATCGTGCGAAAGTTTCTCCAACGACGGTATAAACACGTCGTTACGGATTACAAGGAGGAACCGATTTCATGAGTATCCTGCCTAATCGTGGGGTGTTCCTCGTGATTCATGAATAAAATATACCGGCGCCGTCCACTCGACTACGAGTACCCGAGTTAAGTGCCCTTCTAGGACAAGACTATTAACTGATACATCATAAACTGTCGTTTATGGCATCCGCGGCGTATTATTCACGAGATGGCACGTTTGGACAATGGCGGAACGTTTAGCGCGAGTAATGAATTTCTTTAATGAATTCCGACCAAGGTAACCATAACTATCCCGAGTCATGTCGAAACATTGCCACGATATATTCACAATGTCTCGTTCATGAATCTACAACGTGTACTTGTACAGTATGGATGGAGAAACGAAACATTGCTGATACTGATATCGTTTTGAAGAGAATTTTGTTACAGTAATCCTCGATCTGATAATCAGACATTGTGAAAGGGTCCAATAATCATCAATTTTTTACCAAAACCATGAAAACAATTCTTTTTTTATAGACAATTGGACAATTGACTCTTTACAGCCTCGTTAAAATTGAAAACTCCTATCTACAACGTGTGCTCGTATGGTATGGATGGAGAAACGAAACATTGCTGATACTGATATCGTTTTGAAGAGAATTTTGTTACAGTAATCCGCGATCTGATAATCAGACATTGTGAAAGGATCCAATAATCATCAATTTTTTACCAAAACCATGAAAACAATTCTTTTTTTATAGACAATTGGACAATTGGCTCTTTACAGCCTCGTTAAAATTGAAAACTCCTATCTACAACGTGTGCTCGTATGGTATGGATGAAGAAACGAAACATTGCTGATACTGATATCGTTTTGAAGAGAATTTTGTTACAGTAATCCTCGATCTGATAATCAGACATTGTGAAAGGGTCCAATAATCATCAATTTTTTACCAAAACCATGAAAACAATTCTTTTTTTATAGACAATTGGACAATTGACTCTTTACAGCCTCGTTAAAATTGAAAACTATCTTTACATGTATTTTCTCTAACACCTCATCTTGAGAATTAATTTTACCGACGTGGCAGTCAATTATTCAGTAATTTTTGATCGTAAATTTCTATCGTGACAAGTAACACCACGTTTGTGTACCAAAGTGATCCATTAATCGTTAATTTTCTTTACACAGAACGAGAGAAAATCGATTTTGTGTATCGAAGGATGGAGTCGTGCCCCAGGGCGATTGGAAACGTTGATCGTTGGACATTCTCGTACAAAGTGGGTACAATACTTGGCGTTATTAAACGCAATTATACGCGCTTAACACATTGCCATAGTAACAACTGCATCGAAGAAAGTATCGATCCATGCGAGCGAATATTACGACAGCAACTTTGTTGTCCGCCTTGCATAATGATGTTCGAAGAGCGTTTATACAAGACGAGATTGCCGATCACGGCGCATAAGTGTCCGGTGTGCACGGTGCTTGCGAGGAAAACGATGTTACCATAATGACTGTAATATTATGACACCGAGCTATGGCGGACTCGTGTTTATCAGCGATCTGCAGTTGCACTCGGCGAACGGGCGCACGGAGGCCGACTCGTATACGCGATTTAATCGCAGGGACAGTGTTAACCGTTTAAGGTGGCTTCTTTCTTTTAACGATTACAGTAATTAGCGGGTCCCGTCGTGACGATGGAATTTTTTTTTTCTCGCCGCGAACGACTCGATTATCGAGATCATTTCGACGGGGTTTTTTCTTTTTTTCTTTTTTTTTACCTGCCGTGGAAATGTTGAATTTACTTGTCGAACGAATCTAATCTACTGTTTGCCCGCGGCGTGTGTTTGCATTGATAAAGGTTCGGCGATAATGTTTGTCATTATCGTTATCGACAGAGAGCCCGAATACGCGGCGGAAATTTTAATGCACCTCGTCCGTTTGCCAAGTGGATTATCCTGTCGAGGTCGTGGCAATCGCGGCGAACGATAGGCGGCAAATATTGCAATTGCATTCTACTTAAGATCTTTTTGTCGAGTTCCCCGCGCCGAACGAGTCTGGATTTTTCACGCTCGCCCAGCGGTTCTTAACCCGCACCATTGCGCGTGGAAATATTAAATATTTATCTCGTGTCGGTGTTACGATGCATCAAAGGACACAGTTGGACGATATAGAAACTTCCTAGAGACTTCCTCGAATCTTTTCGTTGGTCGAATAAGAAGTCTCGAGCACGGCCATTACGTATAGATTCGAGTTTTACGAAAGAAGCGTAAACCATAGGAATCAGTTGAGACGATGATGAATGAGATGACTTCTCTTTACAGGAACTCCTCCTACCTTTCGAGTGGTAGATTATGGAATAAATCGACCTACTTCAAATACACAGAAGTTTGAAATGTTGGGTCTCTGATTGACTCATCAATCAAAGTCGAAAAATCTCATCATGCAAAGAAGCCATTTTAATAAGGGGGTTATCGGCGAAACCATTACGCCCAAAGAATTAATGTGCCTGCATCACGTTGTTCGGATTAAACACTTTGATCAAAACTCTCTATTCTGCAATTTTAAAATGAAAATATAGAAGAGTTTACGAACGTATGCATAGACGTTAACACGTTTGAAGGTTCATGCATTTATGAGACATTTTATACATTAAATACGTGAGATACGAATTATTATATTTAGGGGTCGAAACAACCCTCTACGAGGCTCCGATTTCATTCATTCTATTAATAAAAATATATCCAATCTTCAGCTCCGAATTTTATTTAATATCGTCCAGGTTTCGAGGGAAATAAAATCTTGAACTTGACAGTTACGGCCTATTAATTTTCATAAAAGTAATAATAAAATTGCGAGCCCATCTTGGCGTGTAACGAAGATTCAATGAGGTATATGGCTGGCACTAAACGAAATATGATACGGATATATATTGTGTACAGCAAGAAACGTGTTAACACGTTGACAGTCCTCACCTGGAACCGTGAATGCTACTCGAATATCCAAAAAGACGAGATCTTCGTGGTAATAAATATTCTACCCAAGAAACAATATCTATATATATTCGTATTTGAATTACGTACGAATATATGATTACCAAAATTGGCGGTATAAGGCAATAGATAATCGTATCAGGTCTCGGATAATAATACCTCTTCCATGACTGAAATAAAATATACTATGATGCAACTGTAAGTAGTATATATGAATTCATATGCATGAGGTGTCGTGTACGATTAGATATGATCTTACACAATCGTGAGCGATAGTACGAATTAATATATGATACGAGCATTGTACGACAATAAATGATTCCATATATCGTCGTACACATATAGGAGCATGTATGATGGGACGTGGTTCCAAACGATAGCGAACGTACACGGTCAAATACGTATTAAATCATTGCATATACTCGAGAAAAAATGATAATATATGAATAAATACGGAACGTATATGATCATATATGAATAGATATGAATCAGATTCACATTAGATATGAGTATGTATGATTTAAGACGGACCATATTTGAGCTGCGAGGGACCATATCTGATGTCATGTATGCATCGATATAATACATATCTGAATGTGTATGGTCCGTTTCACCATCGTATGGGACCCTGTCTGATCATACGTGGCGCTATATATGACAATATACAGAAATTTTATATGATCGTATCTAGTCATATACGGTCTCTCATGCATATACGATTATATATGAATTAATACGTGTAATTATACATTACTCGAACTTGCATTATAATACATTTTATTACGAATTCATTTTTTACCCAGTCGTGTGAAATACGACATAATTATATCTGTTCTTTGGAAACAGTATTTCATCTAGGACCTGATATGGGCAAGTACCATCTTATACGAACTGATATGGTACGTGCTTGATCCTATATGATCTGATGTGATCATATATTACCTGATACGATCATATATTATCTTTATATAGCCAATTTTTTTGTATCTGATTCACATGTGATCCAGGTATCTGCCCACTTATGCGTCGATTCTAAAATTCAAACTCTTGAACATAAACTGGAGAATAATTCATATTCATGGATCAAGTTTCCTTAGATCTTATATACATATTATACGTCAGATATTTTTCTATTCGCATACAGTTACTACCACTGGTATTTACAAGATGGTGATTCACTATAATTGGAAAAGAAACTTATTTTTTATGAATTATTCTTCCCCATTTATTTTTACCATTGTTTATTACACTGTGTTGCAAATTTGTTTTTACCATTAAGGGGCAAGTAATATTCAATTGCATAATTGGTAGAAAGGTATAAATGATATAAAACACTATAGAAATTAAGAATACTTCATACTTCATTTCATGATCAGCGATTAGACCCTACATTTGGTACCAAAATACAATAATATAATAAAATTAGTGTAGATGTTGAATATATTCAATACTTTAAAGAACTTCCTACTTATTTAGTCCAAGTTTTACCTTCACTTTTCATTATACTACGTATTTGAGCATTGCTTGTTTATTATATCAAAAATAAGGGTAGTTCGGATATTACAAAAGTATTCATTCACAGTCCTTGCAGGAAACTAGTTTATGAGAAAACCTGCTTACGAATAACACACGAGAACCCATGTTCCCAACATGGTACAACCCTCAACTAGCTTTACTTTTAATTTATTCAACCATATGCATGAAAAGAGTGAATTTATACCAGTATCAAAGACACCTCAATTCATAAAAAACAAGTTTTCTCCACTCACAGTAAACCACCATTATAGTATACAAATACAAGTAATTATATATTCATTTTTTCCAAAGTATATTTCACTACCCCATACCCATAACACCCTTACATTCTTCAATTCTTAATAAAGTTCCGAATCAAAATCGTCCTGATCTCCATATAGGTCAATAAACTCGATGCTTCCATGCACACGAACGTACACATTTACGCGAGAGATTCACGCACGACAAGAACCGGGGTCCACAAAGCCAGGAGACGGGAGATCATCCGGAGGATCCCGGGGTTCCCGCGAAGTCGCATTCCACCTGCGTATCCCGATTTTCGCCCGCAGGACCCTCCGTTCCCGGCGCGGTCGAGAACCGAGGAGAAGAGAATCGGCCCGGTGGCACGTGGCGGCCACGTATTTCAATAATAGCAGGAATTAAAGTCCAAAGAGGAGGGGGAGGGTTCGTTCGACGGTCACGTTCCGTTTTCTTTTCCTTTCCAACCCGTTGGCCCTTTTTCCCTTCTCCGTCACGGGTAGCTCTTGGACTCTTTTTTTTTTTTCCCCCTTTCCGGGACACAATCGGGGTCTAACGCGTGCCCGTGGACCCGGGTGCGCCCGGGCCCATCGCGACACCTTTTGCCTCACTTTCTTGCGGATATCACGCGTTCTCGTTCTTCTCTTTTCTCCCTGTTCCGCTCCCCACCCCCCCCCCTTTCAGCGCCCACCGCAATCTCGTGCCGCCGAGGATCCAACGGTCCCCAGGTAGCGCTCGTCTAGCATCCTGATTATGCCACCGGACGATCCCGGAACGTCCCGGTTAACCCGCCACCTACCCCCCGTTCGCTGTTACGGTTTATACCCAGGTAGCCATGAGACTTTTATTGCGACAGGTTGCGACCCATTGATCTGCTCCTCCTCAGCCAGCCTCCTTTTTTCTCGTTTTATCCCTTTCTCGGTTCCTCTTGCGTAACGGTGCCGATTCCACCGTCGCGGGACATCATATTGCGAAACGCTCTCTGTCCTTCGATGACTTTATTCGACCGGGGTCCTCGTGCCACGACCCGGGGAATAGTGGAAGTTTACCGCAACAGGTTGCATCGACCGTATATTGACCCTGGGTAATTCAAACTCTGATCGGCTCGAGAGCAATAAGGTCAGGATATATGTGTATGCTTCCATTTTGGGGCGCTGTGTCCTTTTCAAAGGGGGCGTTTAACACGTTCATTGTGGATGTTTATGCATTTATTGAGAATTTGATAAAAAAACTGTAGGATACACTTAATATGCGTGAGATACGAATTATTACATTTAGGGGTTGAGACCCCTAATAGGCTCTACGAAGCTCTCATTTCATTAATTCTATTAATAAAAATATGAATTTGAAAACAAAGACCCACAGTCTGACTATCACTATACTCGATAGATCACTGTCATACAGATATATTTTATTTAGAGTGCATAGGATCGCTCATAGGACCCTATAACACCTTTATAACAACTTTGTTTTTTACATTTCTCAACCTTGAAACTATTACTTGCTTTAACGAAATAAAAAATATCACATAATGTACACAAAATATTGACCTAAAACTGGAGGTACATCATCTTTGTACACTCAGGGCATAACACAGAAGATTACGATATCCTCAATAGTAACAATAATAATTTCAGAAAATCTTCCCTTCATATTATCATGAAGAATACCATATTTTCAACACAATATAAGATGTTTCCATTTTCCACATCCCCGTGAAAATTAATCAACTGCTGAGGAACTCGACAAAACTCCGGTAGAATCAAATTGATCGTCGGAACGGTACAAACACGAAACACGTAACGCGTTCGAAGTACTCGCGTAATCGTGAAAAATGATTAATTCGAACGGTCAAGGTCGATGAATTATCCCTAGATTTATTTAACGGGCGTCGTATTCTTATCGCGTCCCTGTAATGGCTCCGAATTCGTGCCATAAGTAGGGGGAGGAAGGCTGCACGCGTGTGCACGCATACGAAGGGACGGTGAGAGTTCCACGGCGGAAGAAAAATTGAACGGGCGCCTCGGAGCGTGTTCCTGGAATTGAATCAAACAAGTGTTACCACCCTCTCCGAGTATAATATATCTTCTAGCATTCTGCAGAGGGACCGAGACGGATAGCTCCTGGCCTGTTCCAGGATATACTTGATCCCACGTAGAGATCTACGTCCGTTCCAGGAGTTTCTTTTTTTGCGTTCCGCGTTACACGCCCCCGGGACCCGAAATTGATGTTTGTACTCCTCAAAATCGCCGAGATACGCCGTTTCGTTCCCAGCCCCCGCCCCCCTTTTCTGCGACACCGGTCCGGGGAACGTTAAAAATGATCTCGCGAGGATGTAGAATGTTTGGACTTCGAGTAAGAAGGTTGTTTATATCTTTGCAATCGTTAACACGTTGTGTCTAGGATCCTCGAGATTTTCTGAAGTTTTAAAATGTCAAAGAAGTATGGATTGTATTATTTAAAAGTTTCCGTAACCGAATAGGCTACCCATTAATTTGGATAATGGAGGTTTTGTACCCGGAAAGCTGGAGAGATCTCTTCGGCGTGGAACTCGGTTTCGACGGTTTTCTCGGAGAAGATTGCTTCATTATTGGTCAAGATTTCATATCGCGTAAACCGATGATTAGTGGCATTACCACCGTGAAAATGCATCTTGTGAGCGAAAAGATGGATTTCTCGCATCGCGAACATGACTCGGAAGCAATCTTTGAGCTCCACGCAGTGCTGTACCATAACATTAGCATGAATAGATGGGTACGGGGAAAACTGCAGTCGCATTAAAAACTTCTTCGCCAAGAATCTCTGAAACGTTCAGCAGAAAAAGGGATTATTATGGGAGGTCAGAGCCCGGGGAAAAAAGTTTAATTACTGATAAATATGCGAGATTCGCATGGTCTCGAAAAATACTTTTGTTTCATTCTCTGATATGGATGATGGAGATTCTATTTTACCACTTGACTCGTATTTTTATCGATAGAAATAATTAAAAGCTTTGTAGAGGCTTCTCTCTACCCCTAAATATAATAAATCGTGTCTTAATTTAAGTATCTCCTGCACATTATTTTCGAGAACTAAAATTTTCTATAAGGGGGATGAATAAAAGAGTGAATAATGGAAGCAAAGATTCCCGGATTCTTCGGGTGACATTTTCGCAAGATGCTCCGAATTCCAGGAGCCCGGAGCAGAGATTTTCCGTGGTGGTTGATGATCCGCGATCGAGGAACGATGAAAAAGCGACACCAGTAACCGTCCTCGTTGACAAGCATTATCCTTTCACGCGATCACCTTTGACTGACAAACCAATTATTCGGCACTCAGCACTGACGAGCCAACTATTTTATCAATCAGCGCCGGCGGGCCTCCTCGTGGGTAGAAGAAACGACGATGTCTTGTTGGCGAGAGTCGAACAGGGAAGACGAAGAGGAAAGGCAACGGGGAAGACGTGGTCCGAGGAGGACGAACGGACGAAGCGCGGGTGTTCCACGCCGTGGAGAGCTATAATAGCACGAAACATAATCCCCGGGTGAATCTAACGAGTCCCGGGCCAGCGGGGCGAGCGAAGGGCCAGGCGGTACGAGGAAATGGAGGCGTAGGGACGAAAAGGACGAAGGACGAGGGCTACCGAGCCGACAGAGACATGACACGTTTTCCAGGCGAGGAACGAAGAGGACCAGTCACGAGGAACGAAGGGGAGGAAAGAAAGAGGAGTGAAAGATTGAAAGTCAGGTAGGAACGGGAGGAGGGGGAAAGCGGTTCGGCGCCTCTCCGATCATTCTTCAGTCTAGCGCAACGACTCACCGGCGTTTTTGCCGCCGCGGCTCCGAGGAGACGTTAAAATTGCTCTAATGGCGGACCAAAGAGAAAAGCCGTGCCCAACAGGTACTTATCTTTTTCCAGGGCTCGTGCGTCTTTCGGTGCCACCCTTTCCTTGCCACCCTTTCTTACCCTTTGCTAGGACCGACGCCACATCGCGGGAATCGCGAGCGTCCATCGATCCTTGGAAATTTAGATAGTTCGTGGGATCTTTCCTTCGTTGATCTATGCCGGGGCTCGTTAACTGCTTAAAACTGGGGATACTTTTCAGATTTACGGCTCGAAATGCACTTTTGTTTCGTCTAAATTCGTGCTCTTTCTGAGGAGCAGGAATATTTTACGTGTTTTTATTGAAGTCTAAAGAGTTCCTTGTGTAACGTGTTGTAGTTCGGTGACGATAGGGACAAGGAGAAAAAATTATGTGGCGATATTTCCTGCACTGGTCAGCAGACGGCTAAGCTCTTGACTCTCTCGCAAGTGCTGCCCAAATTTTTTGGGGAAAATGAAAAGTTTCAAATCGTTCTGGAAAAATTATTTCTAGTTACAGGGGTCAATTACAATCATTTTTGGTCATTAGACATACCCCCGAATTCCTAACCACTCTCAAGAAAAAAATTCGAGTAGATGTGACATTTTTCGACAAAATTAAAAACTTTCAAATCGTTTTAAAAAAATTATTTTTAGTTGCAGGGGCCAATTACAATCACTTTTGGTCATTGCACGTACCCCCAAAATCCTACCCATTTTCGAGAAAAAAATTCAATAAATGGATAAACTTGACAAAATTAAAACATTTCAAATCGTTTTAAAAAAATTATTTCTAGTTGCAGGGGTTAATTACAATCATTTTTGGTCATTACACATAGCCCTGAAATCCTACACAATTTCGAGAAAAAAATTAGAGTAGATGCAGAAATTTTTCGACAAAATTAAAAACTTTCAAATCGTTTAAAAAAAATTATTTCTAGTTGCAGGGGTCAATTATAATAATTTTTGGTCAATACACATACCCTCGAAATTCTAACCAGTTTCGAGAAAAAAATTCAATAAGTGGATAAATTTTTCGACAAAATTAAAAAATTTCAAATCGTTCTAAAAAAATTATTTCTAGTTACAGGGGTTAATTACAATCATTTTTGGTCATTACACATAGCCCTGAAATCCTACAGAATTTCGAGAAAAAAATTCGAGTAAATGCAGAAATTTTTCGGCGAAATTGAAAAGTTTCAAATCATACTGGAATAATTATTTTCGATTCCGGGGATCATGTACAATCATTTTTGGTCAATAGACATACCCCGAAATCCCGCGCACTTTCGAGAAAAAAATTCCTGACCACAAATATAACGTGTGGCCAGAGATCTGTGATTTTATTCCTCGTTTCTGTCACTTCATCAACAATAACGATTAGAAACCAGCACACCTGAATATTATAAAAAAAAGAGACGAGTTTATCCATCCCCCATATACAAAAAGCATAGCGTTAATGTTAAACCAAAAAAATCCTCAGACCACACGAAAAAGAAGAAATGAAGAAAATTCGTGCATCTGGAGAATTTTTAGAGTACTCCACTTTCTAATAATTGAACCCTATTAGCGTGTTATAAAAGCGAAGTGATAAAATGGAGTTTTATTCTCCCGGTTCCCAGATAAGAAATTCATCGATACCGCGCTCCGATTCCCATAACACTGGACGTTTTCGAGATCCCATCAACGCTGACACCGTATCGCCGGGCGTTTAGATGAAATCGATCGGATCGTTCAATCGGAGCGGTAACTGAAAATTGAGATAACAAAAGAACAGAGTGGCCCGTTCCCAGGTGTAATTACGCCCGGGAAGCCGGCGGCCGCGAGCGCGCTTATTATATTTGCCGTAATTGCCGAGTCCCGATTCAATTTGATCGCAGTCGTAATCTCGCTAGACGGACTAATTGCTGCCGGACGCGTATCTGAATTCGTGTATCTTCGAGCAAACTTGGCGCGAAATTGCTCCGTGGAAACCTGGTCTCGCCGTTCCACGAGACTTTAATGCTTCGGGTGTCCACTGCGAGAATTTTACTCCAGAGAGATCGGTATCGAAAATAAATCCTCCTCCTCGCAGGCAACCATAAACCACACGTGTTTCGAATTTGTTAGGTCGACTTCCGCGTGTCTTTATAAAATAATCTTAAACCTTACAATGAAAGGTCATCGATTTGGATAAAATTTTTCTAGGTTCATAGAAAATTAAACTGTCGAGAAAATGACTTCGTTGATTCTTAGCAGTTAGTTCTGTTTCTGAATCTGCAAAAGTTTGTTCTCTGTGAAAAGCAATTTTCAAAATAGTATTCAAAGAGAAAAGATATTGATAAGAAAATAATTTTGTAGCTTGAACCTTGTTCTTTTCGAAAGTATGACCCACTATAGTTTAAATCTCTGTCCCAGGTATATAAATCTAGATTTTTGGGAGTAAACTACTAGAACTTGTTTAATATTCTAAATTTTTTTAGTAGAAAAAAGAAATGCTTAAATGCTTCTTTTAAATTGATACAATTTGTAATTATAGTTTATATCATATAATAAGTGAACGGGGTTTTATAACATAGTCAAGACCAAAACATGTGCTATAAAAATTCTCCATAGGGCTTCATGAGTGCATGAATAAAAGAAAAGGATTTTTGCAGGTCAAGAAAAATGAAAAGAATCGTCATTTGGTCAGTTTTTCGAGACAAGCGACGCCTAGCTTAAAAACCGCCTCGACGAGGAGGAGGAGAGTTGAGAGTTGCTGGCCGAACTATAATCCTATAGGTCATTATGTCTACATCGTGGGTATGCGAGCGGAGGCCATTATCTCGTTTACGTCACGAAGACATTGCTCGCGTTCGTGCCCGGTGCAATTCAGAAAATCACTAAGAAATAATAAGTCAGCGGATCCTGGCCTCTCGGGATGCTCTTCCTATCCGGCCGATAGTAATTACCCCGGGACGTGTACGCGGATACATCGGGGCCGCTGGATCACGAGACTTCCACCCTGGACCGAGAATTTTGGATTTTTATTCCGGGAAACTGGAACCCGAGCATTAGAAAAGATACCAGGCCACTGCACCATCGGAGTCTCCTACTAAGAGTACAGATTTAGGCTATTCTCACCCATTAAATCATCGTTAAATTTCTGTACGCCCTATATACCCCTTTTCGAGTATCAATGATTCTTTATTATTGAGTTATTACATCATTGCATCCAAGAACAGAAGGTTGAAAATACTTTTGGTAACGTCTACTCGAAGAACAAAATTTTTAACCCTTTGCTGCACTCCACTGGCGCCAATATGGCGACAAATCATTTGTGACAACACAAATTGAATTTAGGAAATATACGAATATAATTTAAATTATACATTTTTGCGGTGAAAAGAATATTTTGTTTATTTTTAAAAGTCACATGAAAAAATTGCATTTGGCATTGCTAGTTGTTCATATTAATATAGACTTTCGGAGTGCAAAGGGTTAATATTTTGTCAACTTGTCACTTTTGGACGAGAGTTTCTTTAATTTGCCAGAGGCCATCGGTGGGAACGATAGCGTGGGACATCGATCGCCGTGGTGCAAAGTGGTACGCAGCCTGTCGAAGTAAATTTCGAGAAACCGAAGACTCGGATGATTGATTTTACCGAGAAGCAGTAGATTGATCTTGCGAGTAAATATCAGCGAAGCGAGTTTAGAGAGGAAGATAATGAGGGTCGTGTGGATTTCAGAACATCGAGAAGCTCGAACTCAAATTGCGCTGCCTGGTGTTCCCTCGGTTAAGGTCCGTTTTCACGTGACACGACATTGCAACGATAACAGATATTTTCTAAGCAGTCTCATCTCTTAATCAACATAATCGAATGAAACCACTTTGACAGCTCTCAACGTTTCGAGCAAAATTACTAATTTTAATCGATAGAGCAATATTCAGTCTCGGTTGATATACAAATTGAGAGACTTAGAATAGAAACATTCGTAGGATTTTTGTGACGACGTGACATTTAAATTTCCGGGATGACAAATATCGTGACATCGGATGTTACGACATCAGAAGTCGTGACTTCGTGGCACGTGAAAATGGACCTTAAGAACGAGGTTGCACGACCTGAGGGAAGACAGATCAAGAATATCGAAGACAGTGCCAATCGACCATCAATTTTCTTCCAGCACGGAAAGAATCGATCGGCGAAGTAAATTTCGAAAATCCAGAGGCTGGAACGATTGATTTCATCGGGAAACAGTGGACTTCGCGAGCGAATATCAGCGGAACGAGTTTAAGGAGGTAGATAATGAGGGTCATGTGGATTCCAGAACGCCAAGAATGTTTGAATTCCTCGAGTACGAAGTTCCGCAACGCGAAATAAGTGGTCGCGGATTAAAGAGCACCGAGCAACTAAGACGGGGATAGTTTGACGAGTCATTGATTTTCTTTTAACGGGTAACAGCTGCGCGTTTAATCCATTAGTCTAATTGTAAGGCCTCCGTTCGAGAGAAGATTATAGGGATAAATGTTTGCATCAGTAATAATTGCTGTGTTGGCAATCGTGGTAGTAGTGCCAATAGCGGTTGGTCTTACTGCGGTTTCGGAGAAATCGACTCCATTTGTGGCTTTCCTGGCCAAGGACTAAGCGTTTCAGGGGGTAGTCGAACTCACGATTGTTCGGTTTCAGGCTCCCATGCGAGCATCCGCGACACTCACCTTTGCATTTTGCCTAATCCCTGAAATTACTGTTGTCTGTCCCTTCCTGAAAATTATTTAATTACGCGGATAAATGGAATTGCACGGAGCTCAGAAACGTAGACATTTTACTGTTATTACTATTAATTATTTCTACTGATGGTACAGGCCAATTTGTGGCAACGCAAACTGAAATAATTGAACTAATTTTAATTCTAAGGAACTTGCTAGTATCAAAAATATTTTCAAAGATTTTTCCAAAAAGAAAAGGAGAATTTGTGAATTTCTATCACTGTATATGTATTACTTTTTCTTTTTTTACACTTTAATTTTTCTGCTTCACTTTGACAAGATATCTCGCTCGATTTTCAACTACGTTTAGCCAGATTCGTTTTTGTCGCTCGTCTAGTTTTTTCCACTTCCGGTACCAGTTCGCGAACTCTTGAAATTCCATGTAGCCGGCGTTCGTCGTTTCTGGAGTTCATCGAGTACACTCGAAGTACACATGCTCATTGGGAAAAAATCGAAAAGTCGACAGCCCAAAGATCGTACGACGACGAATACCACGAATGATAGTCGGGGGCGAATCGCGGGCGGCCTTTTTACAGCCGGCACCCGCCGCCGTCGAAGGAAGAAAAAGAATCTGTGGCATAGGTGGTATAAGTGGGTCACTGTCGCTTTCAATTAGGCGCAAAACGGCGCGAGAAGAAGAGCCTTCTTCGCACATTTGCCGGGCGACATCTCAGACGGGCAAAAAGCAAACGACCCTCCGCAAAATCGCGTCTCTTCCTTCCACTTCTGCCCTCTCCTTCTACTCTCTATTAAAAGACCCTTGCTCTCCTTCCTCGATGGGTCCCTAAGTTTGAGAAAGGTCGGTCAAACTCGTGGCTACGACTTCCCTTTCTGCTTAACGACAGCCTGTTAGACCTTCGAACCGATTCAACGATGGAAAGGATGTTCTGCTTTAGTCTGTTTCCTTCTTTCATCGTTTTTTTATCACTTTCTTTTTTACCCTTTGGTAGACATCGTCGCATGAATCTCATATCTCGTGGAGGACTTATCAGAATTGATTCTTCTTCTAGTGTTAAATCGAACATCAATATAAAGAAATTTATGGGGTATCTAAACAGAATTTCGTGTCTTTGGAATTTTTCTTAACTCAAAATCGAACGTTGTTTTGAGATAAAGAAACAAAATAGTAACAAATAATATATAAATTAAGATTCTAGTTTGTTCTAAGTGTAGCATTCCTAATGAAGGAAAGTGATTGTGTTGTGATATATGTGATCGATGAGAGTAATTCGTTTTGATTTATTTGTGCTGATTATAAAGCACAACGACGTTTATATTTCACTGGAATCGAATGTTACAAACGGGTTACAGTTTCGTAAACTACGACAGTCGGGTCTTTGTAGATCCCTGAGAAATCGACGCAACCGGAAGTGATTCAACGGTTCGAGAATGATTTTCTCCGGAGTGACCCACTAAACGAAGACATTATTCTTTACCTTTAATGTTTCAACGTCTACTCGTCTCCGGGAAAAATTGGAATTCACTTTCATTTACCAATATAATTCAAGACATAGTTTTTAATTACAAATTTTTAATATCTTTTGGTTATCACAAGTTTCTAAATCTTGACTTGTCTCGAACCCTTGAACATTCAATAGATTTCTGTCCAAATAATATTTCAAATTCTAAATTGGTATCACTCCATTTCTATATTGATTTAAATATTTTGTTTCTATGAGACATTGTATAATTACACAAATATTAATTTTTTAAAATACACAAGTGAATAAATTCTACAAAAAGATAAATAATAAATATCAAATATAAGGGAATCATAAAAGATCACAGTACATTTTATTAATCATTTTATTAAAATTGATCGCGTATTACAAAATGGAGTACACACACTTTAAAACTATTTACAATGATGTGAATAGAAAATAGAATAAAATAAGTCAACCCCTTGGGGGCAGTTGGAATTTCTTGTAAAATTGTCCGCTGTTTCTCTAACAGTAAGTTGTGGACTCAAATTTACGATCGATAGTATATCCAAGACACGAGGAGATAGTGCGAATATATTGTCGTGTATTTTTCATGTTTCTTCTTTTTTAGGTAGTAGAGATTGACGAGCGAACGAGGGGCCGGGCTGGGATTTACGAAGCGCCGGGATTCTAATCCCACGACTTCACTCTCGGGTGGAAACCGACCTGGGTCAATGGGCTTCAACCGCGTCCCGACCTGCAGTCCATTCTTTATCATCGTTTCTGTTCTCGCGCGTGTCACCGGCTGAGAGGACCAACACGAGTCAGGTATCGTAATTCCCAAACACTCTACCAATTCTCAACACGTTAATGCTCTGCTAAAACTTTCTCCGGGACCCAAAGGGTGTGTAACAAAATTGCACTCACCTTTCGAAATCAACATACATTTCAACGAAACATTTTTTACTCGAATATAAATCAAAATCTCGTCCTCAATCACCGCTGTGTTAAACGTCTTACAATAAAATGCCTTCTTTAAAAGTATGAATTTTATGGACAATTGGGAAAATTAAAGTTGCATGATGAAATAATTTCGAAAGGTGTACTGAGTTTCATTCGACTCCTGGTTAGAACCCACTTAACACGTTGGCTGTCATGGTGGTCACCGGTGACCAGCACTCGGAACTCACAATGTCTAATAAAGTCGTTTACAACGTATGATACTTGTATCTAACGCGATAAAACTGCAATCACTGCAATTTTTTATTAAAATATAAGTCATTCCAACGTGATTAATAATATTCGAATGCAAGACAATTGGGAGAACCAAAGTTGTATGATAAAATAATTTCCAAAGGTTTACTTAGTTTTTCGCTATATTTTGAATACTTGACACGTTGACTGCCATGTGGTGGTCACCTGTGACCGACACTCGAAGCTCACAACGTGTAATAAAATCGTTCACAACGTATACTTGTATGCAACGCGTGGAAATACCATTCTCCCAGACGTCAATGAATGAAGTTGCAATTTCTTCCTGTTCTGTAACGAGACGATTCATCGAAAAGAATCGACCAGTTTCACCGTCGTAACGATCCTCGATTAAGATCCCCCGGGGGGTGGAGGTGTTCGCCGTTTCGTAAACAGAGAGAAATCAGCGTGTTGAGAGGATGGTAACCCAGAGGGCCGCGATGATAGTCTACGGCACTGCTGCCGCCCGGAGAGATACACTTTTTGTGGGTTTCTAGGCCGCTAAGGAGCGAATGAATGAACACGGCTCTTCGTAATCCATTCATGCTTCAAGAGGGTATACCCTCCTCCTTCTCCTCCGACTTCTTGAAGGAGATCGCGGAGGATCGAGAAGGAGAGACCGCGAGAAAGAAGGAGAGAGTCAGAGACCCTTCATCTCCTCGGAATCCTTCCTTGTAACTCGCGCTGTTATATTTTGTTTGTCTGCTTCCGAGGAACCCTCCGGACCTCCTTCCTACTCCTCCTGCCGCCGCCACCGCCTCATCCTCCTCTTTTCCTTTTCTCCCTCGTGTTAGACCTCACTTAGACCCCAGGATCTGGGTCAGATTACATGTATACAACTTGTTGAGGCATCAAGCGTGGCCGAGGGTACGGGGACGTCGCTCGTCGCCAGCCTGGCAATTCGCAAATCGAATTACCCTCCGTCGCCACCCCCGACCCAGTTCGATGATTCCTTCCGTCGCGATTAGCTCCGTTTTTCCCTCCCTTTTTCGTCAACCTTCATACAATCAAACAGCATCCTATCCTAGGTGTTGTTGAATAGTTCATTTTTAATCTCATACGCGTTGACATCCATTGGTATGAAATGTGAATATTAATATAGGGAACAGGATCAGTGAATGGCAAGTTAGAAGTATAAGTAACACATTCAATAAGCACATTCAAAAGTGAATCATTCTTTAGACGTGTTCTGGATCTTCTGATCGGTGAAGATTTATAAAAAAATCGACCTCGACATCTGATTGTGAGTCTACATTTTTATTCCTTTACAGTATTTTCATTCGTCTCACGAGGAACTAAAGATCTTTTGAATTGTTTAAACTTTGATACTCTTCTCCGAGAGTTGATGAGTGGAATATGATAATAACGACATCGAAAGATTCAGACTGTAGACAGGAATAAATTAAAAATTGAGAAATCAGTATTTTTCACAGCTTTTTGTAACATTCGATCTTTGTGTGCCAGTTCGAGGACCAAGTTCTGATCTCTGGTTTCGAAGCCGTAATCGAGTTTCTACCCTCAGACCGTCACGGCGAGAGGGAATTACTTCTTGCGGATCTTCCGGTCTCGGAGATCGAGATTTTTTCCCCTGAAAAAGGTCGAAAAAAGGCAATGCAGTCCTTAACTAATAAACGATTGACTGCGTCAAATATAACGCCAATAAGAAATATACTGAGAATCCTCGAAAATAGTTTACGAATCGATCTGAAAATCCAACGCTTAGTCGAGCATTTTAACATGGCGATTCAATAAAAATCACTATTGCAAGGAACTAAATAGTCTGGAATGTATTTACGTCGTTTCATTCGCGAGCATAAATTTCCGCGGTATTTCTGGTTTCCCTCGAGCGTTTTAACGAATAACAGTATATCAATGAACGCGACTCGTTTATCAAATCAATTAATTTTAGAATATTCCGCCGAACGGGCCCGCGGTTTCGGGGCGTCGTTATCTTGTAATAAAACATCTCGCGTTCCGGTGAAATATTCCCTCAGTGTCGGTGATTAATTTAGTGCGAATAAAAAGAAATGATAAAAAGTTTATTTTAGCCACCGCCGCGACGTGGTTTATCGGTGCGTTGATCGGGCCGGGTTACCAGCCGAGTTTCGGTGCAACCTGGAGAACTGCATTCCATCGATTTCCGTTGCAGCTGCCCGATCGCGAGGTGTCCTCTAACCGTGACTAGATCGATTTGTCAAAAAATTACTCGATACTTGCATCCAATTTCGACGATTTTGCACCTCGCTGAAAGCAGTCCTTTGATCATCCTTGGAGCGATTCTGTATCGTTGGAAAGAAATTAAAAAGTGTCTCGAATCGTAGCGGTGTAACGATTGACCGACTGGCCAGGATTTCTTTTCGAAACTTTCGTTCGATTTCAGTTTCCTTCGCACGTTTGTTATTATCGTTGAATTGGAAAGTTCCTAATTTTCTAAATGAAATGTACATGCATTCATTGATCCCTAATGTAGATACAAATTTCAGATACGAGATAAATAGTAGTTCGTTTATTGTCTATTGAGTAAAATTAAAAATTGTACACGTGGAAAGCAAATGTTTACAATGAATAGTTTTATAGAGCACATTCGTTACAGTTTTCTTCGAAGCGATAAAGTATGTACTTCTGAGGACAGAAATTGTGAAACGCCCTAATATTCTAAATGGAACTATATGTTTATCGGGCCACTTAATTGGCTCTATGTTCTACGAAGCACAATTCGAGCAGTTTTATAGACGCATGAAACAGATTTCTCGGAAACGATAAACTCCACGTACTCCCACAGAATAAGAAATTGATGGAACTTGTTGAATGGCAAGGCGGAGTCGGGTAATTCTTGACCCACGGTCAAATTCTTTATCTGTGGCTCCCAGAAGAAATTCTCTCTTAAGATTACTATCTCGATACTTTAAACTTCTACTTTCAATAATTCTTTGTTCCAAAAGTAGCAATAATAATTAATAATTTAAATAAAAGACACTCAAACTCTGCCACCATTTTGACCCAAATCTGAATTCTATTATTTCTAATACAAGAATTATCGCATTTTCAAATTCTTTGATTCTAATTTCGTCAATTTTACAGACTCGTTTAGTATCAATATTATTATTGAACTTCACGACTTTGAGAGAAATAGTTTGACATTTTATCTCAAATCTGATATAAAAATAGATGAGAGTTTACTGAATCGTGGAGAACGATCGATGGTCACTGTAAAATTACTTTCATATTTTAGAGAATCGCCAGTGTAGGTAGTATAGGTATAGTATGGGAACAACGAGGCGCAATTGTATTTATCAATATCCACGCGCAGTTGAAGGAAGGAAACGTACGAGGCGCGGTTCCCAGACGCGGCCAATTAATTCGACAAACTCGGCAATTAGCGAAATTATTAATAAAAATCGTAATGAAGCTAAATCAGCGGTGATAGAAGCCTTCCTGTGCGGTCGTCGGTGGGCCATTGTGCGACTGTGATGCACCGTTTAATAATCGGCAACGTCTTTCGAATTGTATGTCAATTGGCGACAATAATAAAATTCGACGGTGGCGTCGATGCGTCGTTGCTTCGGCGTGCGTCATTCTCAGCAAGAAAGTCGATTAGTTCGTCTTAATTAAAGATACGGCGCGAGTCGGTTCGCCATGTGGCGCGGCGTTGATTTCGACCCGCAGTGTTTCGGTGAATGGATAAAAATTAAAAAGTCGAAGCGTAGAAATCATTATACTGTGCCCAACAAACGTTATCAGCGGACCATTCGTGTATCTAATTTAATTTTTATAACCTAAATTCTGTAGTACCTTTATCATGTAATTTTAAAACAATAGAAACAAAATGTCCAAGTTTTTTAAGTTACTTTTTTGTATGTTTTTGATATATCGAACTTTACAGTCGAATTTAACTGCAAAAATTTTTCTTTTTTAAAAAAGAATCGATTAAAATACAGTCGTATGTCCCGAGTTCGAGTCTGATTTATCGCAAAGAGTGAATATGCATTTTTCAATATTTCACGAATTACATAATATATAATTAATTTGAGAAGAATAAAGAAGTCTCGAACGTATGCAAAGTTATGATTTTTGTCTCGAACTCCCATATAGCCGAGACTCTGTGTGGCCCGAGAAATTCTCGACGACTCGCATCGCGAATTTAAATTGCTAATGAGACTCTACAGTTCGATTTTTTGAACATAATTCAATAGTTTATTAATATCTTGTTCTTGTTGCAATCAACGACCAGGGAAGAATTTTAGCAACGAGCATGCATTCGAGATACGCTACCAGGAATTCAATATGAATAATAAAAGATAATTAATAAACAGCCCATTATAATTCAACAAAGATCAAAATGTCGACGACAGATGCTATCACTAAAAATTCGTATTTTTTTTTATCGCTTTAGAGAGAAATGAATGAATTAACTTCTCAAATTATATTAATTTAAACGAATGCTGTTCGAGAATAATTTATAAATGGAGAATTATTGACAAAATATATGGAAGGTCGTAGCTTCTCCACCCCCGCATTAGACCCTTCGAACATGATGTAAGCAACCCTAAGATTACGTGACCTTACACGGACGACTTCGAATTCGTTGAACCTGATACGGATGACACAGTATTTGCGGATGTTTATGGATTTTGGCGATGTTATGCGATGTCGATGGTCTCGAAGGTCCATCGGGGATGTTTTGGATGGCCTGAAAGGTTCCGCAGGAGTTAGTATTTAGCACCCAGGGAGTAGGTTTATTGGAATAAAACTAAAACCTTCTTTATTAGATCAAGAGGGTGAAAAAAGTCCAAAATCACCTGTATCGAATCCAAAGAACCCAAAATTACCTTCATCAGATCTTTCCTTTCAAACTCTATGAGTCTGAGCACTGATCCCACAGTTTTCTGGTCATTCATATACTGTCCCAAGTATTGGATGGCTTGAAAGGTTCCACAGGAGTTAGTATTTAGCACCCAGAGAGTAGGTTTATTGGAATAAAACTAAAACCTTCTTTATTAGATCAAGAGGGTGAAAAAAGTCCAAAATCACCTGTATCGAATCCAAAGAACCCAAAATTAGCTTCATCAGATCTTTCCTTTCAAACTCTATGACTTTGAGCACTGATCCCACAGTTTTTTGGTCATTCATATACTGTCCCAAGTATTGGATGGCCTGAAAGGTTCCGCAGGAGTTAGTATTTAGCACATAGGGAGTAGGTTTATTGGAATAAAACTAAAACCTTCTTTATTAGATCAAGAGGGTGAAAAAAGTCCAAAATCACCTGTATCGAATCCAAAGAACCCAAAATTAGCTTCATCAGATCTTTCCTTTCAAACTCTATGAGTCTGAGCACTGATCCCACAGTTTTCTGGTCATTCATATACTGTCTCATTGATACTGTTTTTATCTATTGCAACTAAAATCTTTCTTATACCACAAGTTCTAAAAGTCTGAGATCAGTTCCATCCTGTCCAAGGGCTGGCGCCGTCTTTGTCGGGTCGCGCGTGGCAGAATGCGTATCTATATATGGGGCTTGAGATCTTGGGGTCGTCCATATTGTATCTCCCAAGTTCAAGGTCATCGAGGTTGAACGAGTATTTAATTTTTATTACACACTTCATTCACTCTCGAGTTAATCGTTCCAGCGATCGTCGAGGGAAAGTAAAACTTCTGTTGCCAGGAATTAATTGAACGATCGTTTTTATTACTGAAAAATCTATTCGTGTGAAAGAAAAATAATTTCAATTATTTGGAAATTTTTGAGAAATAAAAACATTAAAATTGAATAATCTCGCGTCTACTGTGAAGATTCACCGATTTTCGTTAAATCATCGTAACGTATGAATTCGTGGATAAAAATGTTCTCGATTCGTAAATCACGTTCGTCCGAACCCATGGACGGTCGGGTGCAGTTCGTTGGAACGAAAACGACTTTCTCTGCGTTGCAGAACCACGAAAAATGGTGGGAAAAACGAGGGAGACGATGTCGCGAGGTAGAGGAAAAATCTCGTCGACTTATCTCGTCATACCGACGACGATAATTCCGTGCGACGAAGTCGAGACGAGAGTAATTGGCGGAAGGAAGGACCGGATGCGGCGCAGAGAGAGAACGGGTGGAAAGGAGGAGACACGGAACGCCAAATGACTAGAGTATTGCCAGCACCGAACGAGCGGGACCACGCACAACTAAGATTATATTCTCATTAACTCGATCGCAGAGATGAGCAGGGAAATCATCGGGACGAATGGAAATTGCTCGCTGGATTGGGATATTCGATGGCCTTCTTTTTGGATTGAACTTGCTGGGAGCAAAAGGGATCTCTGATTTCGCGGCAGTCGATCCTTTCAATTTCCTTGAGTAAGATAAATGAAACTGTTCTTTTGCTCGTTGAGTAGTTGCAGAAATTGGGAATCATAGAAACGGGGGAAATTTCGGGGGAACTCCAACCTAGGGGAATTAAAGTTACTCTTAAAAGCACTTGGAATATTAATATCGAGTTTAAATAAACGAATGTATTAAAAGCTACTAATTTAAAAATTTTTTAAATAGATTACATATTAGACTCCCTTTGGGGGTACGTTGAATTTAAAATTAACAAATCATGGATGATACAAATGATATAAAATTTCCCAAAAAGAGTATTCACAGACATGTCAATTTTTGACCACGAGAATTACAAAGCATTACAGTATGGTCAGAAATAATTAAGCGTAGAACGAATGAATTTGGACACGCATTCCTCAAATTGTATCGAGAAGTATCGAAGAAACGCAAGTAATATTTATCGTAGCGTCATGATTCGAGGAAGACAACGCTCGAGCATTTTTAAAGTGTCGAAACTAGTTTCACAAAGGAGTCGGTAACTCGGAGAAACGCTTTGCTGCCGGGGAAGTCATCGAATTCGTTTTCCACTCCGGCGCCACGGTTCTCGAGATTGATGGAACGGGTCTTGGTGACAGGAAAATTGAAATCCTCCGCCTTCTTCGCGACCTTAAAAGAATATATATGAAAACGGAGTCTGAGTTGCAGAAATTCTTCCGGAACGACAGCATCGAGTTGAAATAGATTATCGCGGAAAGGTATAAATTATTAAGGAAGTAGTTCCGGAGGCGCTATAAATTCCGAGATATTCGATAAATACTTCGCGAGCAATATTATAGTGTTTTTGATTATCTTTTGGTACTCAAGGATTAAAACTAAGCAACTCTTCTGAAAAGTGTTGTCACAAAGTATTTTTAAACCCCACAGAGTCAACTTGCCAAACATTCAGAAATCGTGAGAATATTTAATAAATAATTATTCTTTGGATAAATTGTAAATTTATAAATATGTGTGTTTTAATACAAAAATAGAAATTTGTTAGTTCATTCTCTAACGTCTAACTAGCTTGCAAGCATGGGTCAGAAGTGACCTATATGTAGTTGCATTTGTGTAGAATACTGAATACTTTTTTATGCAAAGATAGAAATTTGTTAACATTCATTCTCTAACGTCTAAATAGCTTGCAAGCATGGGCTAGAAGTGACCCATTCGTCTATCCATCATCCGACAGTCAAACCTCGAATGGCGGAGTCTGGGTCCATTTTGATCCTCCCCTATATTTGCAAATTCTTCATTTTATAATTTCACAAACTCATTATTAATATTTATTAAAAGCAAGCACATAGAATCTTAACAAGTATCCTGATTGCTTCCATATGAAACCTGGTTAAGAATCGCTGCACAAGGTCGAACGGAATGTAATATTCGTGAGTTTGACCATTTATAATTTTTTTTTCAGGGACAAGCTGTTCCTGAAGCGATCCATTCAGGCTGCTTTTCCGTCGACGTATCGGGGCGGCGCGGGCCATCGAGGTCGCCAGTAAAACTGTGCAATCGTCGAAAGAAGAAAACGAAATCGGGGGGGGGGGGGGGACGACAAAGGGGCTCCCTGTGAAATTCACGATTCCGTTTCGTATATAATCGAATTATTCTTCGTACGGCGGAACATGTGCGCCGTGTGACGTCACGCTCGAGATAAACGCCGGAAAGCGGCCGCGAGATTAGAGGAGGAATTTCTGGGCGAAGGGAACGAGTCAGCGAGATTTCGTGCGAGCGAAGAAAAATGAAGCGTAGGAGAACGAGGACATGGCGAAGGAGAAGGAAGAGGACTCGTTGGAGAGAGAGAAACCATTCAGCGGGAGACAGAGAGATGGCACTCAGACGAAGAGAGAAACGCAGAAGAGGGGGGTGTGTGTGTGGAGAGGGTGAGACAGGATGAAAGGGAGAGGGAGCGAGAAGGCGCCACGAAATTGGCAGTCTAATAAAAGAAGCCAGGGAGGAATCGACTGCAGCGGATCGATCCGAGACTGCATTTTCATCGTGATAACGATCGCTCATCAAGGATATACCTACTACTTCTTTTATCTCCTCTATTCTTCCCCCACCGCCTGGTTCTGATCCTTTAAAGCGATGATCATTTTAAGGTATCGCGGCTCCGCCGCTTCCATCTTCCTTTTTCTTTCTTTCTTTTCTTTTCTTTTTTTTTCTTCTTTTACCTTCCACACTTTGTATTTTTATTCTCACCCAGGACGGAGTTCGTTTTTAATGATAGACGAATACTTTTTGTTTTCCGACCTGGTGGCCGGTTTGTTACGATGCCTGCCATTGTATCGGCCCCGATAATTAAACGTTGCGAAACGGAACGCGATCTCGCGTCCATTTTGTGCGCGATCGCCCCCGGGACGCGCGATTTTGCGTTATCGATCTTTCATCGTCCTTCCGTCGAGTGATAAACGACAAAAGAAACGCATTATCTACTCACCCTCTTGGTCACTTTCTATTTCTATTTCACGATTTCAATTTAAACTCTGCGTTTATTCATTCACAGAAAGCGTCAAATTAACACTTTGACTGCCAGTCGAAAACCATAAAATTGTTTATGAAACCAAATCTTTGATTTTAGACAATTCTAAACTACATAACTTGAAAGTTATCGTAGTACTTGCTTTCGTAAACTCACTAAAATTTATTTTCTTTAACATTTTAACTTGAGAATTAATTATGGGTGACATAGCAGTCAAAGTGTTAATCTTAATTTTATTATTTGCACCTAACCTTTCGACAGCATTATTAGAAACACAATTAAGCATATCGTGATAACGAAATTATTAGATTCTACAATATTTTCTTTCTGTCATAACTTTGCGATTTTCATTTCTCTCGTTCGCCATTTAATTCGAGACGCTCCTATAATAAAGCTGTATCGTTATTATTATTATAACTCGGTCTTTACGTTTCTTGCCCGAATTCCAACAATGGTGGGAGCATTCGGGTTCTGCTTGCTTTTATTTCGCGATACAATCTCGCGCGATGCTCGGCGAAATAAAAATAGCGGAGAAGTCAACGTTTTCGGCACGTGTTTTCCTCCTGGCCTTCGAAGATTTTTTTCTCCGACTCGATCCCGTCGTTTCTGGACGCTAAATTTTACCCGTTCGAACGATAATGAATTTCAGGATGAGTCAGGAATCTTTTATATTTAAAAATTGGGACAATTTTTCATCGTTCGTGAGTAACTCTCAAAGACAAAATTCAATAAAACAGAGGTCTATATAATTTTTTAACGTGCTAGTAAAACGATGACAAGTTAAGAACCACCTAAATCATCGTTCGATCTTGGAGGATCTAAAATGAATGCATTCGATATAAAAACAAAATGCAAAATTTCTCGCGTGCTAATGAAATTTGATCAAGTGTCAAAATCGTTCCATCGAAGATCAAATTTCCTGATTATTATATAAGCTCATGGTGTCCAATGTTGATGTATTTCTTCCTTAAATTATAGGGAAGTGTAATCACGGTCAACACCATTTGGATGCTGGATGAAAGGCTCATAGAGGCTAATGTTGATGTTTTTCTTGCTTCTAGAGAATTAAAAAGAAGTATAATCGCTATCAACACAGTTTAGATGGTTGGTGAAAGACTAATAGTGACCAATGTTGATTTATTTCTTCCTTCAAAACAATTAAAAAGAAGTATATTAAACAATAATGAAAGGTCCCTAGTGTAGAGATATTTTTGTGCTTGGTACCACCGAGTTAACTTGATTCTTAACGTTTACGAATTTTTTTGGATACTTCTTCTTCTTCTTCGTGACTTACCTAGTGAACCATAGATCCGTTAACCCTCATGTTAATAATAAAAAATAAAGTAGATTCATGGGTCAACACAGTTTAAATAGGTGAATGGTTCATAGTGGTCAATGTTGATGTATTTCTTCCTATATAATAATAACAAATAAAGTACGAGGCCAAAGGTGTTCTCCAAGCGTGGCCGATCGAGAAGTCGTTCGCTGGTACGATTCACGTACGGGCGTTTGAAAGAATCGGCGGAATTAATCGGTCTGTCGAGGCTAATCGGAAGCTCGTTCACGGGGCTGGATCCTCGAGCGAGAACGCCACTTAAGGGACGAATATGCCCGATATCTTAATTTCGGGACGGTGTCGTCGCGTGGAGCGTTTAAATCCGACGGGGAATCTGCGTCGGAGAACCGGTCGACGGCGGACAGGGCACGAAAACGGGCCGCGGGGATCTTTAATTTCGTATCGGAGCAATGAATGCCGGCCGCGGAACTCGCTCGTTTCTCCAACGTCCGTGGAACCGTGAACGCAATCTCGTCGAGTTTTATTGGAGCTTCGAGCGATTCTAATGGCCCGTAAAGGGAAAGAGTTCGATACGAAAAGTGGGGGTGATCCCGGGGGGGGCCGAGAAAGTTCGAGACGTCGCGTCGCCCCGGTATCCGCGAGGATGCTTCGTTCGATCTAGAATCGTGCTCGTTCGAGCCAAATTAGAACCGATCAACGGGTATTTCTTAATAATGAATCACCGTAAAGACCCGATTCGCGCTATCGATAACGTCGGATCAATTTCAAAGTAACCGGGTGACCGTGTTTCTTTGTGGTTTTTATTTTTACTGCGATTTGCCGTTGGACGTTTACATAACTTGGAATGCAAATCAGACTCGATATTATATGTGCTTTGTATGGAACGAATAAACTTGTATCTTCGTTTTGTAATGATTCAGATATGCTGTTTCTATTTATTGTTATTGTTATTGTGGCAGCTTGCTATTGTAGGAAATAGTAAAGCTTCTACTCTTCTTCATCTTCTTTGTGTGTCCGAGGATTATTTTGGTCTCCTTTTAACACTATGCTTCTTTTATAATGTTTCAATTGTGCTGGTTTCTATTTATTATTATTATTATTCTGGTGGTTTTTGCTATTGTAGGAAGTAGTAATCTTTTCTTCTTCTTCTTATTGTGTATGATGATTTATTGATCTCCATTTATAGCACACTTTGTATATGTGAATGGTTCAGTTCGTAGTATCACTTCTTTTTATAATATTCAGATGTGCTTCTATGTTTATGTTTGTTATCGTGTTTACTTCCTGTTGTATAAAATAGTAAAATAGAAGCAAGAAAGGAAAGGTCGAGGAGTGCATATATACTAATACCACTTGCGAGAGAGTCAAGAGCGCGGCCCTCTGGTGGCGAGCGCCATAATTGTTGCAATTTAACTGCTTAAGACCTTGGAAGGATTAGACCCAGAGCATTTTCTGCCCACACGTAGTAAAAATGTAATCTTTTTGATTCGTGTTTATTTACATAGTAAAATAGTATACATTTAGAGTTAAATTGAACTATCACGTTGTTGGAGTAGCTTCTTGGGAACGCAATCGAATGGACGTGTCCGATAATTTCCGAGGAATCGAAGAAATTGTTGACTGCTCGGAGTCTTTCGGGATCGCTGGAGCACGGAACACACAACAAGCGGAACCCCTCTTCTTTTTCCTTCCGTTTTAACACGGGGATCAACATACCAATTTCCTATCCCCGCGATGCTCCTCGTGTTCGTTCTATCCCCCTTCTGTACATCCGCGGCGTCCTGTCCCGCCGGAAAGAAAGCGTCGAGAAGAGACGACAGAAGGCGTCGCGGTCTCATCAGCGACCGATGCACAAAGTCCTCTTTGTTTTCCGACACCGCGATCGGACATCGTCGCTCTTCGTGCGTCCCCGATCCGCGTCTCGATCGAGTAAACACGTTAATCGATTTCGAGGATGAGATAAAGGGAAACGAACCCCGGCAGAGGCGAAGCTGCCGGCGAAGAGAGACGCGAACAGCCTGAAGAAATGTAGAACGGGTGACGAGGGAGAAAAGGAAGAATCCTGGCAAGAAAGGGAATAATTATCGTGGTCGAGGATGGACCGAGCGAAGAAGGAGAACACAAATACCGATTTTGTGAATCTACAACGCGTTTCGTAACTCTCACACTGTTCGACTTTGTTTCTAAATGATTCTTAATAACAACATTCTTTCAACGGTGGCTTCGTTCTCGAGATAATTTAATTTGAAAATTCGTCGAACACGCGATCGAATGGGATCTACACCTGGCGCGTCTGCCCATTAATCACTGTTTCTACTTGCGCTGAACTCGCACTTTGTTGCACAAGAGTGCAACGCGAATAACACGAAAATCGAAGAGTGAAAATAATTGTTTCGACTAGCTTCTTTCTTGGACAGAATCGTGATTTTGTCTTTCGTGAAGATTCGCGAATGCTGGATTTGAAAGAACATCGGTCAAAGACAAAGATTGTGGAAGGACAATCAAGTTAAGTAGGCATTTTAGCAAGTACTTTTATCCGTTCGTAATTACGAGCGAGTAAAAAGGTAATGACATCGTCCCGATGAAGTAACGCGACTGGAGGATCAAGGAAATGGATGAATATCACATTAAGGGGAAAGTAATGACGCGAGGAACGTTCGCTTATGACATTGTAATTACACCGGGCACAATGATTAAGCGAATTTTGTCCGCATTGATCTTTGTACTCGCCCTTTGGTGGCTACTTGAGAAGCATCCTACGACCAGGATAAAAATTGCGCGAAACCGTCTTCCTAAGATTAAGCAAACATTAAACGACAACCATTGAATTTATAATTCCGATCAAGTTTTAGAAGCTCGTTTTATCGTGAGCTAAAAACACGCCAGTTTTTATTTTATATTCGTCGAATATTACATTTTGGTAGAATAAGAGCTCGAGTTTTGATCGTTGAAAAGTTCAGTCACGTGACTATGACAGAGTGTATATTCTTGACAGATTTTAAGCGAATTTTATAAAACTCAGAAGACGTGAAATCTGAAAGAATAAGATCCGCTCGAATTTTTACTGTATTTTTATCCTCCTTCATCATTTGCTTGGAGAAAAATTAAATTTTCATATTTCTCTAGTATTCTTCAAACGTAAAAAATTGAATTTCTGAGAATATTTGACCTGTTAGTACATCCGTGAATGAAACACTGTTCTTACAGGAATTTTTCTATATTTTACTATCAAACTTGTATATTAGAAACAAAATGATTGGAGTGTTCTTGAAACTAGAAAAATATTTATTAGACATTTTCTATCGATCAGAACAATAATCTGAAAGTGTTCTACAAATATCCTGGGGGGAATAAAATATTTTAGTAAAGTTTCGTCGTCTGAGGTCTTAAACTTGTTATTTTCTCAATTTATGTCTTTATTTATATATTGTTGTGAGTATACTTTTTCTACTCACACTTTACCAAAATTATTCAGTGTCTAGATTTATTCAACCACTGTTTTGTAGCTATATTAGAGATTTCTTGATAAAAGAAAGTCGCATCACATTTTTGTATATTATAATATATTATAAATAACGAGTACATTTTTTGCACCGTTACCCTCTTCAATATTATTCAATTAACCTTGCGGGCACACCCTTGTTTTTCACAAACGCCGTGGACAGGTCTTTCAAGCCCAGTTAAGACTTTCGACGCGTTAAAGTATTTTAAAAGTACCGAGAAAATTGATCGTCTCTAACGTCCCAAGAATTTCTCACAATGATAATCGGGAGCGTTCATTATTTTTTTAAGCATGCAAACGTAAACCAACAGTGCCCTGATCGGTACACAGTGTATTTGCAACGTTAAATCCATTCTCAAACAGCCCAACTCATCTCACAGTCGCTAAAAAAACACAATGAGGCAAGATAGGGGCGGAAAAGGAACGAAAATCGCGAAAGTTGAGCAGGAAAATCAGCGTGGAAAAGAAAGGACAAAGGTAGGGAAAGGAGAGGTCGATCCTCCTGGCAGGATCCGCGGCGAAATCGGCGGTTAGGAACGGCCATGAACCATTTTCGCCCTACGAAGGAGCAGCGCACACAGCACAGACAAAATAAAAACGCGACGAGGAGGATGCGGGGCGGCGCGGGACGGGCCAGGGCAACATGGACGAAGCGGGAGAGGAGAGAAAAGGAGGGAAGGAGAGGAGAGAACCCGGCCAACTTCTCTCACCCGGTTTTGGCTGGCTTGGCCTTCCAAGGGGCCAACCTAGACTCACGATTCTCATCTCTTGCGTTGGTCCACCGCGAGACGAAACTCGTACGATGCCTCTTCTTCTTCTTCGTCTCTTTCTGGGGCCCTGTCTTCCTTCCACTCCGAAGAACGATGGTTAATGCCGCGTTCTCTTCCCCCCTCCTCTCTCGTCCCCCCTCCACCACGGTCCCGCGGGCCAGTCGCGATTTATTAGGCGAGCTAATTAATAGGCTAACTTGGGCGCGGGCCCCGACCGTGTGCGTGCAACGTCGGTGACGACGATTCGTGGAAATCGAAACGCAACGATTCGCGATTTATCGCCCGCGCCAGAGATTCATGATGCCCCGTTTGATCGTCCCGTGCGCGTCTTCCCGGCTTTCAGGGGGGCAAGGGGGGCCCTGTGGGCCGCGTCTTTTTTTCCGACAGGCCGGAATAGAATCCGAGCCTAATGGCATCCGCGGCCGGCGCGCCGGAATTCCTTTAATTCGGATGTTCCCGCGATGAGGGATCGATCCCGCAGCCTCGAATTCCTTTCTGCTTGGTCGCCGCGCTGCCACGGTAATTCGAGAGTTCGATAGCGCGCTTCGGGGACCGGCCGATGGTCACGCTTTGATAAAAACGACGGGACCGGTACGCGTTCGTGCGAGGGCACCCTTTGTGCGTGGCACCACCGGGCTGACTTAATCCTAAACGCGTCGCGGACTTTTCTGGAAACTTTTTTCGCCGCCTTCTTCGTTACGTAATGGAACCACTGGGTTGTTTCTTACTTCCAGATGATTAAAACAAAGTGCAATCACGGTCAACATAGTTTAGATGTTGGATGAAAGGCTTATGGGGGGGCCAGTGTTGATGTAATTCTTACTTCAAGATAATTAAAAGAAGTGTAATCATTGGCAACACAGTTTAGATTCTGAATAGAAGGCTTATAGAGGAGAGGGGGCAGTGTTGATGTAATTTTTCCTTCAAGATAATTAAAAGAAGTGTAATCACTGGCAACAGAGTTCAGATTCTGAATGGAAGGCTTATGGGGGGCCAATGTTGGTGTACTCCTTCCTTCAAAATGATTAAAAGAAGTATAATCACTGGCAACAAAGTTTAGATTCTGAATGGAGTGCTTATAGAGGAGAGGGGGGCAGTGTTGATGTAATTTTTCCTTCAAGATAATTGAAAGAAGTGTAATCACAGTCAATACAGTTTAGATTCTGAATGGAAGGCTTATGGGGGGGGCCAATGTTGGTGTACTTCTTCCTTCAAAATGATTAAAAGAAGTATAATCACGGTCAATATAGTTTACATATTGAATGAAAGGCTCATAGCTACCAATTTTGATGTATTTTTTCCTTCAAGTCAATTAAAAAGAAATATATTGAACGATAATGGATGGTTGGTACTATCGAGTTTGACTTGGTTCTTAATGCTTACGAATTTTTCTGGAAGTTTTATCTTCTTCTTCTTCGTGAATTGCGTAATGGAAGCCTCAGACATTCGTTAACACTTATGTTAATAATATTAAATAAACGAGAATCATGGGTCGATACAGCTTAAGAACTAGGTGAATAGTTCATAGTGGCCAATCTTGATGAATTTCTTCCTTTAAGATAATTAGAAGAAATATTATATATTCAATAATAATGGATGGCCCCTAGTGTGGGGTCATTTTAGTAGTTCAAATCACCCAGCTGACTTAATGGTAACCACTTTAAGAATTTTTGTAGACACTTCTGTCTCTGTATCTTCGTGATGTGTGTTATACCCATAACAATTTTAAATGCCAATGATATATCGATTATTAGCTGCAATTGACAGTGTTACGAATCATTTGCTACAGGAATGAATAGTGTTTGAAACTGATTACATATTTCAACCTTGAAGTATCGCTTATTAGTAGCCAACTATGTAATAATAACTTCTTAATTTGAAGAAATCGTTTATTTAACAGGAACGATGGACATAAATGAACTAATTTACGGTATCAGTACAAAGAAGAAATACAACAGCAGCTTATTAATTTTTCGAGTCAAAGATAAAACATACATACAACAATTAAAAGAAAAATAGAAGTAAACATACTTAACGTTAGAAATTACACAGTAACTTCATATTCTTATAAATCTACAAATATTTTGACCGCCTCCAATATAGAAATACACTTAGAAATTTACCAATTTAACGCATTCAGGAAAACATATTACTCAAAATATATTCATACTAAAAATTATTTCTTTCAAAATTCAACTCGATAGATCATGCTTGATCTCGTTTCCATATAAAAATCCAATTTTAACGTCAACAATATTCTTCCCGAATATCCTCTCACAAAAAATTTGAAATTAAAACAGTAATTAAATTCTGCTTAAAACAATAACCGAACCAAAGTTAAAGTCATTCTATTCTGTTTCTAACAAGATAGACTTCTCACGGGGGGAAATTCGTACATGTTAATTCCCGGTTTCTGATTCTCGCTGCTTTCCACCCCCAATTCCCACCTCCTGGCCCGCGCCCCTAGACGTCAGTCGCAAGCTGTTGCAATTCAACGCGAAATTTAAAGCGTCGTTTACACCGTTGCAGCAACCGTCCTCCTTGACGAGCACTTTCTTCCCTTGAGCGTCCCTTCTGCTCGTTTCCGGCCTTGATCTTCTTCTCGCTTCCGCGTTCCCGTCGTCGTCGATACTCCGATCCAATCGATCGTGGTAGTTCATCGCGATTCGAATGATATGGCTCATTTCCGGGCTCGGGGTCCGCGATTCGCGTGCCTGTGTTTCCTTGACGATGTTGACGCGGTAATTTTCCGATATCTCCGAGCAGATGCACTCTGTGACGTCCCGTGGATCGTGATCCGATAGTCGACGGCTCGCTCCTGTAACGTTGAATCGAGTGTGGGTTGTTGGGAGCGTTTTAAATTTAATTTATAGTGCTCTCTAGTTTTCTATTTCTGTGCAATTAATAGATTGTTAAGCTATACTTCGTTTCTTTTTAACTGCCCCATATTTTTTAATAATAAGTACTCTATGAATAACTCTATGAGATAGCCTTGGTTTTTAGTCTTTAACCCTGAAGATTAAAAGACTTTGTGTGAAAGTGATCTGAGTTGGGTTTGGGTTTCATCCTTCAGAAATTACAAGACAAATCTCTTAAAAATGGTATTCCATTGCAAATTATAGAATCTACAGTTAGCCAAACTGGTTACGTGAACCAAAGTCATTGGTTTAGGGTTCAGAATAAAATTGTACGAGATTCTATTTAGAACAATGTAATTGGCCTTGATATTTTCTCCGCGTCTGCAGTCGATAAAAATTAACGTTACAACGAAACGTCCCTCCATAACTTTCGTACACAACAATTTTGTTTACGCCTAAAAATAGCGAAAACAATTCCTGGTGGACGGAGTTTTTACGTCAGCCCTCTCTTACACCGCTTTTGTCGTATTAGTAGCCATTCGAGTTTAATAGTAGGTTACGAAAATGATTAAAATAAACGTTTAACTGGTCTCGTTCATTAGAAATATAATATCCGCCCGTTTCATAAGTCGTTTCACGTGCTTCGCTACGGCTCCCTATGTTCAGTTATTTGAATATACTAAAACTGTATTATTTCCACGTGAATCTCTGCTTATATTAGGCTTATTCAAATATTTAGATGCATGGCATGACGTTCCATGCAGCGAAAATGATGGCCCTAAGCTACGATCTCATTCGCCACGGATCAGTTTCATTTTAGAATACTTGTGATAAAAAAATATTATTAAAAGAAGGGCATTCCACTATTAATTTAGCCAAAGTAGCTGGAATCTTCTACCCTTCAGTTGCATAGACATTATGAAACAAATCTAATTTTTATTTATTTTGTATTTTGAGGTTTAAAATATAAAAAAATTTATTTAGTTTTCCAACACTCGTTTTTGCACGTATTCTTTCTATGCAATTGATAGTTCAAGCTTGTCTAACGGGTTGCATAGAGGCAGGCATGAAGCAGTTGCACCTTCAAACACGCAACCCTCTTAACCTCGCTCTAGCAAACAAAAGGAAACTAATCTGAAGCTCTTGGGATCAAAACTATGTTACAATAAAGTTCCAAATAATTTCCATCTGTCAAATTACTTCTTCGAAACTTCGTCCAGAAAGAATAGAACTTTCCAACGTCCCCAACTGGAAATTCTTTTTAATTACCAATACCGAAACTCGTAGAATTCATCGACCACCCCCCGAAACGTCTTGATCGAGCCCCCCGGAGCAACGATCGCGCGCAAAAGTCGATTCCCTCGCGCGAATACCAAGAATGCCGATGAGTAAACGTTCGCCTAGACTTTGAATTGACCTTCGACAATGTTCTTCGTGCATTCTTCGAGGGTTGGAACTCCTTTCGTGCATTCCACGAGCTCCTCGCCCCTTTTGCGTCTGCCCCGGGACTTCCTCGACGATCCCTCCCTCGCCCCGCTGTACGCGTTCTCTCTCCCGTTTCCAGTCGCCGTGACCTTCTCCAGGAGCTCGTCCAGAATGTCGTCCTTGGATTCGACGGATCCGCTCGTATCCTCGGGCCTCCAGCGAGCGCTCGCCTGAGATTCGATCAGCGGAATTGGGGATTCTGGTAGCTCCAGCGAGACGATCGTCAGGAACGGCGGCCTCTCCTTCCGGATCCTCTCCAGCCACGATCTATAACTGTTTCGTAACCGATCACGATTACGTCGCGGAGCAGACGGGTCTCCAGGGTGGAAAATTGACTTCTGTTTTGGACGATGGAGGTGCTGCTTACGATAACGTTGGAGGGAATTACTTTGGACCGCGCGAGGATGCAACTAGTAATCGACAACAGCCAATTTATCAACGAGCAAATTTGGTTTCTCTAAAATCAGTATTTGGAATGTTAGTTTTTTATTTTATTGTTAGTGATAATCGTTAGTAGCATCTCCATTGCTTCTCCCATGAAATGATACGCTATTTTTGTATATTTTAAGTTAAGAATTTCGTTGCCGTTTTTCTCATAAAATTGTGACGTTGAGGGCCCTAGAAGAGGCACTAAATTTTGCTTACGTACGAACAGAGGCATCTTTTCCTCGAAGTGTGAAACTCGATACTTGACGTTCCTCCACCCAGCAATCAGCTCCTAAGTGCAGCTCGTAACAATTACAACGATTACGGTAATACCGACAGTTTCGTGCCTCCCCTGTAATTCGATATGTAAATCCCGACAAACGGACAATAAACACGGAAACACGATGGAAATCATTGTTTCTCGGTATCCGTTTGAGCGCGTAATGTCTCTGTCGTGACTTTCGGAACTTCGCGGAGACCTAACGAGGGAAGCAAAAGTAGATAGAAGGAGCGGAGGCGCGCGTCACGAAGGGGTGGAATAGCTTCTGGGAAACAGTACGAGAGAAAACGTTTCCAACGATGATCAATGATCCTCGCGATGATTCTCTCTTCTCTAAATACAAATTTCACGGTTTAACCAAACGTGACAGTAAAGGGAAAACTCTATGTATCTTCATGGACGATGTACAGTTCGAGAGAATAGATTTCGTAGTGTTTCCAAGATCAACAGAAAACCACAAACAGATCGCGTAAAGAGAAATAGCCACGTGGAATAGGGAAACATCTTTCGAACGGACGATGAAAGTACCCACGTTGGAAAGTGCACGAGTCGATAAATGGGCCACGATAACGTTAGCGGAGCCCCGGAGTAAAGGAACGAAGAAAGAAAGAATTCTTTCGGAGGGCGATCCACTTGGTGGCGGTTTCACGAGAAACGAGAGCACGTTCTAAACTCGCAATAAACTCGGTAACCTTGTCCGGATCTCGGGCTCTCGGGGGTCAGCCTCGAAATATAATACTACGCCCGCGTCTGGAACGTCGCCGTGGAACGGGGGAAAAAGACGAAACTCCGGGAGAAAAGGCGAGGAACAATGAACGCAACCGGTAGAAGACGAAACGTCGATGATAATGACGTTCGGATGCACAGTGTCTTCGACGCGATAGCTGCTTTAATAACACCGTGAGGCCGCGATCGAGGCTTTATTAAAGCTGCGATTCTTCAGGCCCGACAGTTGAATTTTAGTGTGTTTAATTACGGGTTCGTCACGTCAACTCGAGCGCCCTTGGTTAATCGTCTAGGAAATCTTTTGGGAACTTCAAAAAGGAATTTCTTCGAAAATTAATATTTGGAAAGTATACACAGTTCAATAAGAGTCCAAGAACCTAGCTAGTGTCATTTGATACTGTTTAAAAGGGATAAGATTAGGGAAGATGAAGATTAACGTTAGAGTCCAGGGAATGCTGACGTAAGAAGTACGATTTTATTGCTAATAAAATGTTACACTGACACTGATTGAAAAGACTGAATGCAAGATTGATTGATTGATTCTATGGGGAAATAGAAATCGAAAAAGTAAAATAACCTTTTTCTATGGTGAGCTTTGTTAACAAGAAAACTCGAACGTCAGTGTAAGTAGAAACAGCCAGCAATGGACAGACGCGCTAGATACGTAAATATTGTGGACGACCAAGTACTCTGATATAATTATTATGTTTTATTCCACATGTATTTTTATTATACTTCCGTTAGATACAATTGTTTTATTTTTTTATTGATGAATTATTATTTTATGAACAAAATGTTCAATTTTATATTCTAGATCAAAGGAAAAAATGGTAGACTGTACGTCCGATCAACGCCATCGATATAAAAAATGACATTTATTATTCAGTATTTTGAAATGTTGTGACATATATTAACCCCTTAACATTCATGCCGGAGTCTGACTGCTTTGAGAAACGATATTTGTTTAATCTAATGGTTTAAGGGATGATAATATTTGTTTTCCTTCAAATTGGACACAACATTGTAATTAACAAAAACTGTATTTTTAGAAACAAATCCAATAAAGAAAACTGATCATTCCTGGTTAACCCGAAAAATATGAGCGTTAAGGGGTTAAACAGCTTGCGAAGGACCCCAATAGTCCACTTAAGAGTTAAAGATACTTGACTACTCTTACTAATTCGAATATTGAAACTATCTGCACGTGTTTCAAATCATTTTAACAAATATTTTCGTGGCCAACGGAGGCTCTCCGGAGGATCGATCCGGACTATTCAAAGTTCGCGGCAGAGTGGCGCTCGCGTTCTCAAGAGAGGAGGGCGAGATAGAGAAAGAGGAAGAGAAAGAGAGAATACCTGGAGGATCTCCTGGTGGAGGGCACGTAACCGGTGGAAGGATGACAGATATGGCGTGCCGGAGACTGTGACCTTGAACTCGATGGTTCCCGCGCGCTCCTGGGGTCCTCGAGCGTGAGGCGCCGAATGTAGAGTCCTGGCACCTCCTCCGCGAGCTGATGTCTTCTCCTGTACGAAGCCACAGTGACTGGTCCAACCGATTCTCACCATCGATCATCCGTCGTCGCTCTCTCCTCTTTCTTCTTTCAATTTCTCGTTTCGTTTTGCGCCTTTTCTTTTATTCCCATCGGTCGAACGGGCGGGCTTGAACTCGAACCGAGCGACCTTGAACCGTGATCCCGAGACGCTCAACATCGACGCGGTCGCGAGGCCACGTCCAGGACCGTCGCCGCGCTTCCGTCAGGCGACATAGTGGCACGGGAAAATTGAATAACGCGTTCCTCGTTACTTTCTCGATCCTCTCCTCGATCCCACGGAGATCGTACGTCGCGGTTCGCCGAGCGGCGGAAGCGTCGTTTTGAAGTTCAACAGGGTCAACCGACGGGGAACCTACGTAATTGCACATGGCTCGATTAAATTATGCTGCTAAGTTGCGGGACGCGGTATCGATCGCATGTTGATCGCGGTAGTTTCTGCAACAATGGCTGCTTTGTAACGAGACGCTCGCGATCGCTAACGAGACCTACCGAATACTCGAGGAAACCATTAACGATAGAGGGTCGCTACTGTCGTTGACTCCAACCAGGGGGTGTTCTCGTTTGGGTTTCGTTCCTCACGATATTTTCTTCAACATTTAATATAATAATATTTTACATCGACACGATACAATTTACAGCGATAGTCTGGAGCAAATTTACAATTGAAAACTTTGTGTTTCGATTTATATCTTGGATTCTTTTTAAAAGTAGAAGTATGTTAACCCCTTCAGGCTACTCAGTCGTTATCAAGTCTTGTATATTAAAATCAACACATTTTTAGATTTACGAGGTATTCAATAATATATAAAACAAATCTATTCTTTTTGTCATTCTTTGTAAGAACAAATTTGAACAAAATTAAATAGTACATGTTCGACGAATTATTTGAAATTAAATTGCACGTCAAGGGGTTTATATGCTTGAATTCTAGAAAATATATACAGAGAATTTTTTCAATTTATAACTCAAAAGTTTTGGTCCTGTTATATTACATAAAATCCTAAAAATCGGTAGATCTTTAGACTTTAGACATAAGATATGCATCGTTCGAAGTCCACGCGAATAAAAAATACTTAAAAATATTTATAACCACGTGTATTGAATTTTCGAGGGAAGCAACGAACTGCAACAAGCTGTTGCAGCCCACTTAGCGGTTTAAATTGGCGGTTTCCCGCGATCCATCAGCGAGTAGAGGATCGACGGGACCAAAATGGCACCGCGGCGGTCGTCGTATCAAACGGTACATCGGTTTCAGGTAATTCCCGATCAGCAGGTGGTCCGATTTCGGTAGACGGGGGCGGCCCTCGCGGGGCCCGGGCCCCGGGACCGGGGCACCGCATTAAAAGCGTTGTTTAGCAGGCTATTCCGAAATTTGTTTCTCCTTTTCCCGGCTGCTGGCCGAGGTGTGGGATAGATTAGTTCTCGGCCGCGCGACTGTCAGCTACTTGCCGCGGGGCCCTGACCGACTGGCTCGATTTTGAAGGAAGCCATCTCCTCGATTCAGTCCCCTGCGCTTGGGACCACCGGTGCCGTCCCACCGAAATTACCATTAACGCCAATTTCCATCTCTACGCCCTCGAAATTTATTCAAAACGCGAAACAATACAAGCAACGATGCACTCAGTGACAGTAACGTTATCAGAAACTTTGAGAAAATTAGATTATAAAGTTCGATGTCTTTTCCTAACCGAAACTTTGGTATAAATGTGATTTCAAATCTGCAACTTCGCGTCGACTCTCAGTCTTGCAATTTCTTTGAAACCGTGTATCGCTAGGAACTAGCTTTGAAATTTGTAATATGATGTTGGAAAATATTCGTATAAAAATAGATTGTTTTCGCGAACAAGGAGGAGAGGAAAATGGTAGAATATTTTCTGGGGAGCGTCAGCATCTCGTTTCTTTAGCGCCAGCAGGTTCAGCTCTGCTCTACGAGTTAATCGGCGGACGAACGTTAATGGCGATAAAATTGGTGATTAACGCAAGCGCCGCTAGCTGTATTAATAGGTCCTAGAAGGAATTATGCCCCTCGGTGGCGAGGGCCTCCGCGACGTGTGCGTTTAGCTTTTAATTTCGAACCAGTACTAATGAGTTTATCTTTTGTTGGGAGAAATATTGGACGGACGAAAATTCAATTCATAATAATTCGTATTAATAAAAATTTGTTCTCGAAATATATAAGCTATCGAAAGTCTATTTCGAAATGTACGATTCTCGTTGGACTCGAAATCATTGAAATATGCTCGTGTCTGGTATCATTTTCATCGTAAGGATCTCATAAATCCGACGAAAGGAGCCACGGTAATAATAAAGTGGGAATATCTAAAAATTTCAGTTTTCTGCTTCGGTACCTAACTCGTTAGTAACCTGAGTTATCGTCGACCGCAGCTCGTAGATAACGTCGAGACTCGGTCCGTGCGAGCAGTTCCAGAAAGTGGCGGAGATAACTTTGTAACAACCTATGGGACAAAATTTGTAACAACCCGAAGGACATTACTTGTACTTAATTATCGCCATTACAACCGAAGATACGAAGAAACGTCCGAGACAAAATTTCTTTAATTCATGACGTTAATTACAGCACCGGAGCGATGTACATAAATCACTGACTAGTTTTCTGCGACGCGACGAGGTTGTAATTTGCTCTTTCGTATCGACGAACACGTTGGTTTTGAATTTTGGTACGCGATCGGGCGTTTATTAGGCTACGAAAATAGATTAGTTGATTCCAAATAGCAATCGTTAAATAAAAATTCTCGATGAAATACATTGAATTAAAGGTGACTGTGTTTATTTAGTGTACAGTATACAGAGTGTTTACTGTATCTCAGCTTTATATACGCTTTAAATACGCTTTATATTCCAGGAATGGTTTATCAAGAAATCAAGAAAACTGGTACAGTAATGTTGGGATTTTCTGTTACCTGGTTTTTCGAATAATTATAATAGAAAGTGGAATAATTTTTCGGCGAAATTAAAAAATTTCAAATCATTCTAAAAAAATTATTTTTAGTTGCAGGAGTCAATTACAGTCATTTTTGTTCAATAGACATACCCCCGAATTCCTCCGCGTTTTCGAAAAAAAAAATTCCTTACCGAAAATCTAATGTGAGGCCAGAAATGTTGCCCTAAAATTTCATGCGAATCTTTGAAACATCATAACTCCTGAACGGATTGGACGATTTTAATGTTTCAAAACGCAAACAACGCGTATTTTGGTCAAGAATCCGTAGAAATTCCAAAAATATTCGAAAAGTTGGTCCTTAACCCCGTAAAGTTAGAAAAACCCCATAAAAATGGTCCAATTTTCAAACGTCCATAATTCCCACAATAGTGAATATATTTCAATGAAATTTTTTTCTGAGCTACAGCTCATGGGTACCTACAAAAAAGTATTAGACAAAATTTATTAAAAATGAGAAACTAATTTTTAGGAAAAATCGGCAGGAGGTAGGTGCCTAAATTTTTCGGCGAAAAACAAAAATTTCAAATCGTACTAAAAAAATTATTTCTAGTTGCATGGGTCAATTACAATCATTTTTGGTCATTACACATACCCCTGAAGTCCTACGCAATTTCGAGAAAAAAATTCAAGTAGGTGCAGAAATTTTTCGGTCGAAATTGAAAAGTTTCGAATCATTCTGGAAAAATTATTTTTGGTTGCTGGGATCGATTACAATCACTTTTGGTGAATAGACGTAGCCTCGAAATCCTACTCACTTTCGAGAAAAAAATTCTTTACCGCAAATATAATGTGTGGTCAGAGATCTATGATTATATTTGTTTATATCACTTCATATGTAGATGTAGTCCAATTATCTGGTATATAAAATTTTAATGGGAGATTTTAGAGGCCGAAATAAAACGAAAATAAAGAATACCAATTTGTTGATTGAGGCTTCGTTAAAAAGTTATTAATGTTTAAAGTTCTGCCTGTAGTAGTGGTTCTCACTTAGCATGAGAAACTCTATTTAATGACGTATCGACAACATTATAGTGTTCTAAGTGAGGACCACTAGCAGCTGTTCACAGATTACCATTCTACAGGCAGAACTTTAATTATAATATTTTAATATTTTGCCTCTAGAATCTCCCATTAATATTGTTCCCAGCGATGGCCAAACACACTGTATGTATGCTCATTTGGTAGCAATGAGATTAGTTCACCATAGATCGCGGAGAAAAGGCATCGAATTAATTTGAAACTGTTCCTAACGATTCTTAAAGGCCATTTATCCAAACTGAAATCGTAAACATTGACTGTTAAAATTTGACTGCTGAAATTCTGTGAAACTTGCAAGTGAAACGGTTCGCTCGAGAACGTGATTCGTTCGACACGATCGTTTCACCCGCTAGTCGTTTGACTCGAACGAGTTCGAACAGCTCTGGATCTGCATCGACGGAACGATCATCTCGTATTATCATCGTCCTTGGTCCAAGGAAACGATCGGATCGCGGCGGTAACACGATACAAGTGGAATCCGTAAGTCGCGGTTCCTCACGCTCGGTTAGCGTGACGAATCGATAATGAGCCGCGTTTCAATATTAATCGACGTCAAGGGTTTGTCCCCGCGAACCGAGGAGGTTTCGGGACCGTTTCGCTGGCCTACCTCGGGGAAAGAAGTCCGCCTCGGGTAACTCGATCTGCACGAACACCTACGAAATCGAATTATACCGGCTGACACGCCATGAATTTTAATCGGCTGTTAATCTACGCGGCTACGGCCGTTTACGTTTCTGGATCGCGTGTTCCTTTCGCTTTTCGCAATACATTGTTTTACCACGGAATCGACGTATGAACGACAAAACTGCCCGGGGATGTTTGGAGAATGTTGAGAGAGAGAGAGAGAGAGAGAGATCTATCGGTGATTACGGTAATTAAACGACGGATACGTTGCAGTCTAATTAGAAGTCGAATTGCAATCGCGACTGGACTTTGCAAAACGCTGTGTTAAAAATAAAATGAATTCTTATATAGATTAGCACTTCTTAAACTACGTATGTTTACTTCCAACCCCTTTTTACGAAAATTAATAATAGCCCCTAATTATATGGGATCTATAAGCGTTATTTAATCACAAAGAGTATTTTATGTTAATCGTTCTGATAAAAATACTAGAATCTTCGTTGCTTTTAAAAGACAGTGGCGATGGATTATTATATTTTTCTGTTTATATGTATATTTAGTCTGCAAGATGATGTTCGCTTGATTTCTCAGTGTGATTTATTGCTGTCTGAATTATTATTTACAGGAGTAGAACGTATAGGTCGATCTTATCCTTCACGGTCTCGGAATTAATGAAATTCGTCGAGAAATGTTTTAAACATAACGATTTTTTACACCAGACACATTTTAATTATCGCGATATAATCGCAAATGACGTCTTGGTCGACTTCCAATGAAACAGCAATGGTGGAAGCTTTAAATATGTTTAATTCGTCTTTAATATATTTTGATACCATAAATCAGAGAACGTTCTACATCCAAATACTGTTTGTAATTCAGCGACAATTTTTGAATAACTGTGACGCAAGAAATGAAAGGCGCGGAGTTAATAAGATATCAGGAATCCTTAATGCAACGCTCCTGGCAAATGAATCCGATCACCAGCCTAAAAGAGACAGACGCTTCAATTTTTACTTTAAAGTAGACTAAATTATACTCCCTTTCCGTTAGTAATTCGACTTGTGGAAATAATTGCGAAAGATCTTCTTAATGCACCGTAGCTACCGGAATTTAGAGTCACTCTTTCAACCCCTAATCCTATCTGGACGTGTCTTTGGCTTACACGTTAAGTTCATTTGTTTGAGAAATATTTTTCGAATTTTTAAATACATTTTAGCATCACGTTTATCATTTACATTTGTTATTTACATCTTTTGACAGTGTTTCATAATTATACCAGAATCTATAAAAAGCCAACCTGTTGTTAAACACACTGGGGGGAGTATTTCTAGAATTTTGGGGTTTTTATTTTCTCACGTATACAAAATAACGTTTAACACATTTGTAACACAGAAGATGCTTGTTTCCTTGAATCTTCGTACTCTTTCAACCCCAATCCTATCTGAATGAATTTTTGTCACACATATTAAGTCCATTTGTTTGAGAAATCTTTTTTGAATATTTAAATACACTTTTGCATCACATTTATCACTCATCTTTGTTATTTCAATCTTCTTGACAATATTTCATAATTATACTAAAATCTATAAAAAGCCAACCTGCTTTTAAATACACTGGGGGGGGGGGGAATATATTTAGGATTTTGTGGTTGTTTTTATTTTCTTACCTATACAAAATAACGTTTAATTTGTAATACAAAAGATACATTTCCTTGCACCCCGTTTGCTATATCGCCGATCCAGAGATGGTAACCCTATCGATGGTTGGATCGCTGGTGCTTGTCAAGATCGACAGAATCAATATTTCTCGTTGGCAGCAGCGAGCTAACAAGGAAAATTTCGACGACCAGGAAACAATTCATAAAAGGGTGAATCGGACTTTCGCCCGGGCTCCCCGTTATCGAATGATCGCCGTCCGGCGGAGGATCGATCCGCAAGATCGATCTTCGTGGGTGGACCATCGGGGGCCGCAAGGCTGATTCGCAAAAGAACAAAGACGCGCGAAACAAAACGCGCCTCGTCGTCGGGAACCAAGGTGGGGGGTTTAGGTGGGGGGGAGGGGGATGAGAGAGAGAGGGAGGAGGACAGGCAGCAAAAATAGAACAGTTCTACCGGCGAAAAACAGAACCACGAGAGAGGAGCGGAATGGAAACAGAGAAAGGAGGCGAAACAGAGGAAGATGCCGATCTCTTCGCGGAATATGTTTACATTAAAGGCGCGCCGTGGAAAAAAAGGCCGGGACGAACCGCAAACTGCTTAACGAGTCCTGCTCCTTTCACCCCCAACCCCTCACCTTTTCTCTTCTATGCGGTGCCACGAACTTGCAGCGCATGCACCCACACGGCAGCCTCGATAGCGATGGCCTCGAGTCGAATCGCGTGTCGAGCAACTCCCAGTCGAGGCGAGCATCCTCGATTTTTGGGGGAAAAAATAAAGTAAAAATTGGAATCCCCCAATTTTCATCCCCTTAGTTCATTCAAAATTTAGGAATTATATTTCTGGTAATAGGAAAAGTAACGATAGAGGGTAATTTATCGTGCTATGAGAGGAGTATTTTAACTCAAACATAATGAAATTTTTTCGAGAGCTTCAGAATTGTTTGACACATTTCATATTTGAATGGCATTCCAAATCGGTTCATCTTGAAAGAGGGTTCTATTTTTTTAAGCGGGAAAAGTTAAATTTTTTGAAAGTTAAATGACGTTCGTAAAATTTTAAGTCAAAATCTGAGAAATTGAGACCCATCACGAGAGATCCATTTTATACGCTCGATAACCTAGCTTGGAACTTTCAGGCTATTTTTCTTGAACCAGTGATCAAACTATCTTGAAAACAAATATCCCCCGTAGTGTTCCTTTTGTATATAAAAACAATATTTCTTATCCAGAACAGATGTCTTTTTTCTGTTTATTCTATTCTTATTAATTTCCTTTAAAAAACCGACAAGTTTCTCTATGTTTTCAATAGAGTTCGTTACCCAGCTCATATCGTTTCTAATTCTGTCTATTTTTCCCCCTTCAAAACACTGGAAGAAACGTTGACTACCAGACACTAATTCCCAAAACATAAAAATATAAAAGATACGATCTTCCATCAAATAATAGTTAAAAACTACCCTAACGTGACCCGCGTTTCGTCGATCACCAAGGTGCAAGGTTAAATCCTCTTTAAATTGCTCGAAAACTTGTAAAATCGAGCATCCATCGCTAGCCCGTGGCTAGTTCACACTCGTACGCGTACGCACACGTGCACACACGGTTCGACGCTTTTTCGTACATACGCTAGCATGCATGGGGTCGCGCGCGCGTGATCCGACACTGCTTCAGGGCGAATTTTAATTTTCACGAGCGGGGTGCCCTCCCTGTGTATTGTCATTAGAGAGAGGCCAACGACGGCCAGCAAGGGGGAAAAGTCAGGCCACGAATTATGGGCCGAGAAAGGGAACACGGGAGGGAGAGAGACATCCACGGTGTTATTAGATTTCTTGCAAATTACTCGCGCGTCCCATTAACGAGTCCCATCTGTCTGGATTACGAGGCGAGCTCGGCCTCGCTCCGCTCGCGTCCTCTCAACCCTGCCGAGCGATTTAAAGCGTTACTCTCCCACCGTTGCTCCTCGCGTTTCCTTCCTCGTTCTTTCGGACCATGTGAGTATTTTCTTTTCCCTTTTACGCTTCTCGAAACGACCAAAACATTTCACAATGCACATACCAAAGGACCAAATACAGTTTATAATCGAGTAACAAATTACAACAATTTTGACAATTTTGACATTTTTAGGGTGCTCCAAACTATCTTCGCGCTGCGTCGAAAGAAAATTATACGTTTCTCAATTTGTAACATTACTTTATTTTAAATCTTAATTCTGAAAAAGTGCTGGACATTCCATTTGAAAGAATTGATTTTGGAAACTTGGAAATAATGTCCTCTAATTAGCTTGCAGGGTCTACCGAACCAAAGTATAAAAAAGGAATTTATTTGAGTTACTCCAGAATTAATTAACGCCTCCAACGTCAAGATTGATTTTCAGGTGATTAATTTTTAATTTCTTTCGTTTGTAACATCGAACAGGAAAAATAGCAGCAGTGTAAAGGGCGAATCTAAAAGCTTATTTTCTCTTGGACATAAAATACTCTCATAGGTCTTCCAGCAAATTGCAACTTCTCGTGCCTATTGATCAATTATCCGGGGAAGCTCAGACCAGAAACGAAGGCCTGAAAAGTTTTCGTTGAAATTTCACTTTGCAAACTTTGAGAACAGTCAGAAAACGAGGATTTGTTACACGTGCTCCTTATTTCGTCAGACCCTATCATAAGCAATTTACGTCCCCCTTCGTGCAGTATGAAGAATAACTGTTCCTCGGTCACGTTGCTCCTCAAAGCTACCTTTCGAAGAAACAAACAACTTTACTTGCAACGAAAAATAATAATTCTTACGCATAGCCTAGTTTTATATTGCTTCCGGGACAAGTATTTGAGCAAGAGTCTCATCCTTTTGAACTTTTGCCAATCGCAATGCAGAGATTTCAGCTTTGCAATGTACATTTTGGCCTTGCTTGGTCTGATCTATCCCACGCTACTTTAGGGGTGGTTATTCCTTTGATTACTCGTCTTCTTTCAAAATTCTAATTGTTTTGTTCCGTCATCCACAACCTAGAGATTCTTCCTCTTCACAGACATTCGATAATATTTAATCTTCTCCCCAATTTCATAACACGTACGAGACTTGATCATTGCAAAACAGTAAATCTAAACGAGTAGAAGGTATCGTAAAGCTATAATTTCTTATTTACGCAAAGAAAACAAATGCATTCATATCCTAATTAAGTAGAAATGTCAGAATTTGATGTCCAGCATAGTTTTATTACGTTCCTCGATAAAATAGTTGCATTTTTGCTTGCTTACACGCGTCCATACGTTATCATTGGCGTCTTTCTACGTATTTGTACGTCCTTAACACGTTCGCTGCCAGACCAAAATCATTCTATAGGCAGAACTTTAATCTTTAATAACTTTTTAACGAAGCCTCAATCAACAAACTGGTATTCTTTATTTTCGTCTTATTTTGCCTCTAGAATCTCCCATTAAAATTGTTTCCAGCGATGGCCGAACACCCTGTATTTGGTAGCAATGAGATTAGTTCACCATAGATCGCAGAAAAAAGGCATCGAATTTCGAAAAGGTTCATGACGATTCTTAAAGGCCATTTATCAAAGCTGAAATCGTAAACATTGATCGAAGTCTGCTGAAATTTTTTGCCAAAATCGTATAATATTCTGCCAAAGTAAAATTTTGATTCTAGACCATTGTAAGGTACGCAACCTAAAATTTATTTCAGTACTTATATTTGTTATTAAAATTCACAAATTTTATCCAAATTTGTTTCCCTCAACGCCATAACTTGAGAATTAATTTTTCTAGTATCATAGTGGTAAATCCTGTCACCCATATGTGGATGACGTGGCAGTTGAAGTGTTAATGGACACGAATGTCCGTGATTCGCGTTTGAAAATATGTCTTGCGTTGCGTTTCGATGGTCCAACGTTCGTATGATCGCCATTGTGTGCAACCAGCGTGCGTCGTTCACGGTCCCCGGTTGCGAGCGCGCGAATTAAGGCAGATTCGCGCAGTGTGGCCGCTCACAGGGGCCACCCAGCGTGTTTCGAAGGTATCGCGATATCGTATCGATCTTTCAAGTGGCCCGAAACACGACGGGGGAGAGAAAAAAACAAGACAATTTCCGAAAGGAAACACGCGAAATCGATAGCGGGGCAGATCTCGCCTATGGCCGGAGACTTTACGACTCCGGGGCTGCGTTGGAAAAGTCACGACCACGCGTGGAAACACCCCCACCGCCGACGCGGACGTAAGGGGGGGAAAGAATTGGAAAAGTGGAAATAGCCCGGGCGAAATTGCTAAGTCGAAATGGGCTTCCTGGAAACTTTCGCAGACGCCTCTGTCGTGGCCTCTTCGATTTTATCGGACAAAGTCACCGTGGCGATGGTCACCCGATAATGGCGGGCAACATTTTGGGGAAAAACGCCTCGTAAACCTCGAGTGTTCAATTAGAAAAGTCGAATAGTATCATCCTTGTACAGGAATCACGATCGTCATATCGCCTTTTGCAGCTAGAGTGTATTTTGGATCATGTCTCATTCTCAGAAATTATTATATTAAGAAAAATAATTCTCGTTACGTTAATTCTTTTCAAATGCTCACATTTGTCTAACTATAAAATAAATATAATGACAGTGATACAACAGTGTAAGAATTGGTTTCAAAGTAATATTATGAACTTACAGTATTAACCCCTTTACCATACGATATTTAATTCCAAACAATTTTTTAAACGTATACTATTTAATTTTGATTAAATTTGTTTGGGCAAGGAATGGCCACGAAATTGAAAAGATTTGTTTCATAAATACCTTGTGAATGTAAACATGTGTTTAATCTATGTATAAGACTCGATACAGAGTCAGACTCGTTACTGTATGGCAAGGGATTAATTTGAACGATCGTCTTCAAATGAGGCTGAAAATTTTGAATTCTTAGCTATTATTCTGGTAAAATCCTTTAATAACAAAATAATATTGAGACAAGTATGTATATTGTTCGAAAGAGTGGCCTCATGAGTGTGAAACTTGTCATCAAAAACTTGCGACGAGTCAAACTCTGTGTTTCTTTTAATACGTGAAATCAAACTATGATTCTTTTTGTCTTATCACTTAAACAGATCTATATCTGTCAGTTCAAACTATCCATTAGCAAACTCTAGTTGAACTTTACTGAGTGATAATATAACAAAACTCTGTTCCTACCACCCTGTTCACTAACTAGACTAGAATATTGTCACAATTGTTTTTTAGCCTGCCTATTCTTCGAAAAATTGCATTCCTACGTACTTAAAATATATTTTAGTTTATTCGAAACATTGTTCGGGGCGCGTTTATTCTCGAAGCATCGAAGGGATTGACCAATCTCGCCGAAAATCCCGTTACGCGTTTGAGGCGCGGAGGACAGCTAATCGTTCGGATTGTCCCGGCATAACTCATCGTCTCGAGGGTAATTTTCGAGAATTTCGACGAGCAAACACGGCGCCCGTTCCGATCGACGCCCTTCGGCCTCGAGTCGCGTCGGAGAAATTTCATTCCTGATCCGAGATACTTTCGGAACCGACTATGTAATTTTGATTCGCTTATTCCGCGAAACTCGAGGAACACCACGGTAATTGTCCAAATTGCCAATCCTGCCAATCAATCGTTAAATATCAAGGTTAACCCGGTCCCGTTCACGTGCCGCGAGTTTGGGTTAGTCACCTGCGTAACCTTTGTGATCCGTGTCCGTGTTAGTGTTCGTGTTCGTCTATACACGGACGTGGGTGCACCACGCACGTAGAACGTTTATGCTCGCAATGAAACGGAGATAGACCAGTTCGCGTGCCTTAAACGACGAGGTAAATCGGCTTTGCGACAGCCGTTAATTCCGACGAAGGGATTTCGCGATGACCAAAGGGACGGACAACGTTAGATAGGCGCGAAGTATTCAGGAGTTTTTTACTCTCCTGGAATTTTTCGTGCTATTTCTATTCGGAGGTAAAAAATTCTCATGATTTATAATACTCAGGTTTGTATCTATGAATCTAAAAAATCTTTATTATACATTGCTTAGAATATGCATTTTCGTAATGTGATACAAACATTTTGAACAATTGATATATTAACCCTAGAATCTTTTAAAATCGATGCAAATCGTTATAGTAGTTTCTTAGTAATAATATTGAATTTTAACAGTTGGTTTTCGAGGGTAGTTTCGTTCCTCGAACATGGGAATTATTCCCATTCGTGGAGTGATTATTAAAATTTCAGACATTTCGAACAGCTGAAAAATTAACCTCAGAATCTTTTAAAATCGACGCAAATCATTATAGTGGTTCACGTTCCTCAACAACAATATTAAACTTTACTATTTTCCCCGATAAATAATCTCACAGAAAGTATAATATAATTTTACAAAATTGGCGCGAAAGCGGTTGAATTTGAAATCTGCGAATAACTTCGAGGGTAGTTTTCGTCCCCCAAGCATGAGAATTAATTTAAAAAAAATTTTACACCGTTCGAATTTTTGTTACGTCATTTTACAGTGATTACTTCGTAATATTTTCAATTTTGAAGTTGCTATAAAGACGCGAAGGTTTAAAAAAATCCGCATCGACCACGAAGCGGGCGATTCTGTCCTTTCGCCCGTGGCGTCGCTCGTCGAATAAATTTGCCCGTCGAGATTTCCGGGAAATAAAAATGAGGCGGTCGACGGCGACGCCGACGACGCCCGGGCCGCTTACGCAACGCGATTTGTCCCGATATTTCAGCGTCGCTCCGGGGCCGCCTCGGCGCGGCGCGGGCCTTTGTTCCGACCGCGGCACACACAAGCGGTTTCGTCGACTTTTAATTTATTTCGGACCACGGTTGCCCCCACGTTCCCGTTTCTCTGGTCCCTGGCCGAAATTTCGCGGTGAAATCGAATCGAATCGTGAGACGTTGCCAATTTACGGGGGCCCCGGACACGTTAAAATGATGAATCGCGCGGCCAGGAAACCAGACGAAATTCCGCGCGCCCCGACGCCATTACTGTTTTTGCCGAATCTAAGTCCACTCAATTCGCGGGCGGTGGAAACTTGCATTATCGTCGCGAACCTGCACTTCTCCACCCTCCAAATAGTACAATCGAGTTCGATTATTTACAATTTTCTTTTTTAAAATCAATCGAGTTACATATTTTATTGCATGTCAGTTATATGGCCATCCAACTTAATCAAACGTAAACATATGATGGAAAGTATACAACATAAATTCCTCCATTTGTTTGCATCTAAAACTTACCATAATTATGGCTAGATCTTGAATCTTCTAAACTTACTATATAAATTGAATACTCTTGGAACTATGGCAGACGTAACTTTTCTTTACAATTTAATCTGAAGGGGTACAAGATGCATCTTTTAGAATCACTCGCGTACTTCTATGCTAGTGATTTATACTTCTAAATATCTAAATATTTTTCAAATTCATCGAGCCAATTTATTTTTCTGTCCTCATACGTATACTCTGATGGAGTCACCCCGTACAATGAATTATTATTATTGAAATAAAAATTACGTACCTGGCTAACGCGTGCACCGTGGAAAAGTTTCCTCGTAGCCGTGATAAGAAACAATTTTGGGGGACTGATAAAAAATGGGGTTGCGTCTCGATTCGCGTCTCAGCACGAACTGGCGTGCTTTACCTTTGGCGCGCAACAACCCCCCGCCGGGGGTTGGTTTCATAGAATCCTCCACCTGCGGACGTTTCGATATATCTGTGCAGTATTGTTTGCACGGCTACTCGTTGCTATACGTTTATACTATTTATGCGTTCAATATGCGTCGAGGATAAACAAGGAAAAGGTACAAGGATGACGTTTGTACTCTTCGTAGGGTTCCAACAGTGTTTTTATTCAAGATAATACCAAGCAGATTCGATTAATTAAATAGTCAATATTTGTATTATTTTCTTTCCTTACGTAGAATACATATTTAAGTGGACAGCTTGTTCCAATAAAGAGGAATACTAAAATATCTTGCTGGAACAGTGAGAATACAGTCCATGCATTTTATACCAGATTTTTATATTTTGGTATCATAAAACGAACATGTTTCTACGATTCTCGATTAATTAGATCCCGGTTAATATTTTTATTATTTTCTTTTCTCGTGTAAAATACATATTTAAGCGAATATTTTATTTTAATGTGGAAGAAAAGTAAAATATCTTATTGGAACATTAAAAATATTGGTTCAAGATTTTATACCAGATTTTTATGTTTTAGTGTCTTTACAGCGAACATGTTTCTGCGATTCTCGTTTAATTAGATTCCACTTAACATTTTTATTGTTCTCTTTCCTCGTATAAAGTACATATTTAAACGAACAGCTTGTTTCAACGAAGAAAACTAAAATATCTTACTGGGTCATTAAAAATACAATCAGTTTATTTGATACCAGATTTTTATGTTTTTAAAACTGTTTTCACAAGAGGGAGCACACAAATATCGATCGTAAGAAACGTCAGAGCATCACGTGCATCGGTGGTTTCTTGAAGAAATCGCGGTAATCGGTCTTCCCCGAGAATTATACATCGAGAATTATTATCGTACCGTGTCGTCGACTTGTAAAACATCCACGCTACGCTCGCGAAAGTTAAGAGACAGACTTTCCCCGCTCGTCCGCCCCCTTCTGCCAAAACGATAATAATTAGCGCAATTAGGGGTGCAGCGACCGCGTCTGCGCCCTGCCACGTCGTCGTAAACTTTGAGCAATAATTTACAGAGCTTTTAGCTACTGGCCTAACGAAAGGAACACAATTCCTACTTGGTCGTTACAAAGATTTGGCCAAAACGCTATATTTACACTTTGAAAATACAAAATACCTCGTGGCCTCCATAGAAAAAATTCTTAATTCTCTTCTTCCTCTAGTTTTACAATATTATAATTTCATCACCGTACTCTGAATCTTGTGATCATTTTTCATTCATATTCTCAGCTTTTCTTACATATTAAATTGCTATCTGGTGGTCGAGAGATGAAGTTAATTTAGGATGATGGTACCTTCCACTTTAAAATGTGAATTGCATGCTTAAAATCATCGACGTTTTTTTCTCCCTGTAATCTAAACGCGACGAGAGATTTTTTAAACGTGTTTTGCTATAAAAAGACATTCGGTATTTCGTCGATGGAGGCCAGTAAAATGGAGCAAAATTGCTTGATTTTATTCGCATCACGGCCCGTTATCGATGGTTTTTCGAGTTTTCAACGGGGAAAGGGAAATTCCGCGGATCGGTCGAGCCGCCGGAATTATTTTATCTCTGCATTATTCATATTGTTAAACATGCAAAGATCGCCCGCGGCGGTCGCGTTTCGTCCCGTAAGAATTCCCGAGCAGCCTCTGGAACGGCTCCAGACGTTATTCGCGGCACGCGCTGCGAACAATTTTTTATTGTGCCAGCAGTGGAGCGACCGGAAGTTGAGCTGCTCGGGCGACGTTCTTTTCGAATTACTCGCGGCGGCGTCGACCGGTCACGGAATCTTCGAGCCTGGAATCGCGTTTTAATCGACCCCGCGGCCATTATAAAATCGCGCATCGATTAAAAATGGAATCGGAAAAATTCGAAGACCACGCGAGAGGGGAGGTTAATTAACGCGATTGGAATATTCATTGCCTCGTTGTGCAAATTATCAGTTTCTCTTTCAGATTATTCTCTGTTAATAAACGCGTGAACATTGTAGTAATCACACTAATTTCGATGTAATATTTGAATATTTCTTCTACGAAGGCCACCATTTATAGCGAATGAGGATGTTAAAACCTTTTAGTTCCATGTAGGCTGCAATAACATGTACTAGCGGGCATGAGGTGGTTCCTTATGAACAAAATATGAAATAAAATTTTTTCATTTAAAGCTTAGTTAAAATCGAGTTTGAAACCCCTATTCGTACGTATGCTGTTACGGCTAAGTTAAGATGTCTACCTAGCATTTAAAAGTTACCGAGTTCAAGAGAAAAAAACACAGAAGACTTTTAACGAACATTTTATTTTATCATTTAAAAAATTGCTGAAACTGATGCTCAACAAACCGTAACAGCATACGTACGAATAGGATTTTCAAACTCGATTTTCTCGAAAACTAAGTTTTAAATGGAAAAATTTTATCCCATATTTTGTTCTTATTTTTTCATAAGGAACCCTGTATAATTACACAGATTTATAGTAAAAACGATAGTAAATCGAGGTGACTAGGTTTAATTTCGCGCGATAATTCGTTCCCTTCCAAAAAACAGACGTTTCTATCATTCATTTTGTAATATGTCAAGCGTGAAAATGCACCTTCGAACAATACGCGTGGTTTCGTGGTCTTTCGCTAGGTATCCGTTATCGTGTCAACATCGCCGTCTAAGGAAAGGAAAGGACTCGTCTAAAGGCTTCTTCCGGCACGGGTAGCTCCAAATCCTGCTACGTGGCCTCTTCTCCAGTAATCAAGCCCACCACCCGCCATCTTCTTCTTAAAGGGAGTGAAATCAATTTTATTTATTTACGATTTGATCATTCTGTCTTAAACGGGGGCACACACAAAATAAATCACACAAAAATTCAGCCTTTCCACCCTCTCGAATAAAATTACAATTTTATCGTCCTGCAAGAGCCTTCCTCGAAGTATCCTTCCTCAAAGAGCCATCGTTTCCGTTCTTTTCAGATTGCTATAACGACCAATTTAACGCATTCTCGCGTCGAAACGGCCAATTAAGAAAAATTTCAGCCAACAATGCATCGCCGTGGAGCACCGTCCCAACGAGGATCCTTAAAATTTCGCGAGCACCAGGATGCGCGTACCGCGTCATAATCGTAATTAATCCCGTCGTCCTTTCTAACAAATAAGCATTAAGGTAAAAACGTACTTAGTGTAACGTGACTCTCGTTTCAACGGCGCTGCCGGTTCATCTTAACTTTATAAACAGACGTGGGGGACAATAGTTACCCTCTGGTTTTCGGAATTACAACGTCTGCCGGGCCTGGGTATCATAATATCGTACATACATACATATATAATACCCTGCCCGACAGCCGTACAAGGACCTTCACTCCGCGAACACGAAACACGCCCGTCCCGGCGCACAATGCCGCTTCGTATACTTGGCCGACCCGGGGGATGAAATCTTAACGAGACGCGCGGCCCGCTCCGAAACGGGACCGACGACGACGACAGCTTCGTGCGTCTTGTCTTTTTTCCCCACCTTGGAAAAAAAATCTACTCCGCCGACGGGGCAATTAATTTTTATTTCGAGACCGCTCTTTCGATTATTTTGTTAATACGGTGTCGTTTCAATCAACGTGAAAACAGATCGGTGCACTGGAAAAATACTGTATTCATCGTACAATGTTTAACGAGAAATATCTTATACTTTGGTGGAAGAAATATTATTAGACAGAGAATTCTACTTTTGATATCAATGAATCTTTTGTCAATTATCCAACGTTTACTAGTCGTTGACTCTCAGGTGATTTTGTCATTTCTTCCTTGTCTTGGAAAAAATCTATTTCGATTATTTTGTTACTACGGTGTCGTTTCAATCAACGTGAAAACAGATCCTTGCACTGGACAAATTCTGTATTCATGTTACAATATTTAACGAGAAATAACTTCTACTTTGGTGGAAGAAATATTATTAGACAGAGAATTCTACTTTTGATATCAATATATCTTTTGTCAATTATCCAACATTTGCTAGTCATCGACTCTCACCTGATCATTCTTTCCTTGTCCAGGAAAAAATCTATTTCGATTATTTTGTTAATATAGTGTCATTTCAATCAACATGAACATAGATCGTTGCACTGGAAATATACTTTACTCATCGCACAATATTGCACGAAATATCTTATATTTTGATGGAAGAAATATTATTAGACAGAGAATTCTACTTTTGATATCAATGAATCATTTGTCAATTATCCAACATTTACTAGTCGTTGACTTTCACGTGATTCTGTCATTTTTTCCTTATCCTGGAAAAAATCTATTTCGATTATTTTGTTAATACAGTGTCGTTTTAATCAATGCGAGCATAGATCGTTGCACTGGAAAAATACTGTATTCATCGTACAATTTTTAACGAGAAAATATCTTCTACTTGGATGAAACGCGTGTGTGATTTTATTATTTAAAAAACTACTCCAATTCCCGATTTGTCGATGCGCCTAAACTTTCATCAAAACATGCAAATGATTAATTAAACGTACCGCAGTATATAAAAGAGTATTCATTATCCAGACGTAGCTCAGACCTAAGCCGGACCTTCGAAATGATATATCATCCATATAAATAGAATTAATTTAGTCGGGCGAAAAAGTCGTGTAAAAATATTACTGAAAATAAACCAGAAGGCTTACGGATCACCCTAGTGTTTCTTTTACAAATCGAGGTGATTACACGTTTTTTCCACGGATCTGTCTTTTTTCTGAAGCTTGAAATATTTTCCCAGGAGCGCGTAATATTAATATCTCGTTGAGATATTTGTTGAGATATTAATATCTCGCGGTCGAATTGAAAATGTTACCGGGCGAAGCGGTTTCCATGCATCGGCGAATTTATTTTATTCCCCATAGATCAACGGCGGATTTATTTGTTTGGAATTAATCGGCCCGGTTCGGCGGTCGTTAAAAATCGTCGTGATTTAAAATGCAAAGCGAGGGAAAGGCCAAACTGTGTCAGAGACAGCGTTATCATCGATCGTGGCACGAAGTTTAACGCGGTCTAAATTGCTGAACAAGATCGATATAACCAACGCGAGCCAATTTACGTACCGGCAAGTGGCGCGATTCGCGCGCGATAATTGCCCGCGAACTGGCAAACGCTCTCCTTCCCTGTCTCTCTCCCTCTCGTTCGTTTGGCTCTGTTCGACCTGATGCACGTGGTTTCTCTCAGGCTGCTTGCTTGCGAGCTTTTTACTCGTCCATCACTCACGTACCTCGTTCATGACTGCTCATTCTACTGACAATAACAGGCTTCAAAAACCGGAGCCTGGCACGAGAAGCTCCCGCAAACGATTACGATTGTTTCGAAAACAGCTTTTCGAAACCGAAAGTGTACAGGTGCTGTGCTGCAAGATTGTATCCTAAATCTATCGAAGGATCGTTTATTCTAGTCCACGAGTAAATTTTTCAATCCTTCTTTGGAATTTAAAAAAACAAAACAGAAAGACATTTTGGTATCAAATTTTATTACATGATTTTGATCTGTATTTAAGGAATATACACAATTTCTTTTGTGCAAAAATATTTGGAATTGTACAAGTTACAATACTTCTGTTGAAAGTGTCATTTTTGGGGGATTTAAAAAACAAAACAGAAGACATTTTTGTTTCAAATTTTATTACATGATTTTGATCTGTATTTAAGGGCAATACATAATTTTTTTTATGCAAAAATATTTGGAATTGTACAAGTTACAATACTTCTGTTGAAAGTGTCATTTTTGGGGGATTTAAAAAACAAAACAGAAGACATTTTTGTTTCAAATTTTATTACATGATTTTGATCTGTATTTAAGGAATATACACAATTTATTTTGTGCAAAAATATTTAGAATTGTACAAGTTACAATAGTACCCTTCTGTTGATAGTGTCTTCCTAGTTAAAATTATTTCATATATTATTTATAACAAATAGAGAGCTCAATTAATCGTATAAATTCTCTTCTTTGATAAAGGTTCGCATCTCGATCTTCTGAGCATTGTTATGGTTTGATCATTTGTTGGATGGATTAAATTTTGCAATAATTCCAGTTGGAGAAAATATTAGCAACTATTGCAACGAAGTGCATATAAATTTTAAATACAGGACCTCTGAATTTTAATTATTTTAATTAGTACCCTTCTGTTGAAAGTGTCTGTTTAGTTAAAATTATTTTGTGTATTATTTATAACAAATAGAGAGTTGAATTAATCGTATAAATTCTCTTCTTTCTTTCTTTTCTTCTTTCTCTTCTTTGATAAAGATTCACATTTCGATCTTCTGAGCGTTGTTATGGTTTGATCATTTGTTGGATGGATTAAATTTTGCAATAATTCCAGTTGGAGAAAATATTAGCAACTATTGCAACGTAGTACCTCTGAAATTTAATTAAATTTAATGCCCATATTAAAGAATTGTACAAAGTAACAACAGATTCTACAGCAATCGAGCAGCCACTAAAAATGTTTCGAAAGACCGATCGATACGTGCCAAAAGCGTTATCTGAAATTAATTTCGGTAGTGTACAATTAATAAACACGCATCAACATCGAGAAGAAAAATCGTAAATCTGATGCGGCTGGCTTGTTTATGCGATTAATAATAATTCCGGTTTCCGTTGTCGATTTTAATGGCGTCATTAGGACACCGGCTGCTTATCGAAGAAACAAGCTCTAGACTCGTCGTAAATCACGCAAATGGCATCGCACGATCACGATGACTGTCGCTCCCAACAAATTCGCTGGTCGCTCCTCGAACTCGCCGCGCCGAATCGCGTGCCCGTCGACCGTAACAAAAGAGCGAAAAATTCGATCGTGACCCAAACTCACGACTGTACACGCATACACTACCCTCCACAAGTTTAATCATACCGGCCAACGAACAACGACCAATCCCACTTGCACAGATTTTCATAAAATATACCACAGAAAACTCGAAACGATGCACAGAAACGTACGCGAAGATCAAACTTTGTCAAACGCTCGAAACGTCTGTTTAAAAGGGAAAAACTTATTGGAAAGAAATTATAATCTAGGAAGGATAGAAATAGAATTAAAAAAATAAATTGTACTAATATCAAATCGTTTTGGAAACTTTTCTCTGTTTATAGAATTTCCTTCTACATTCTAATTCTATCGTCTTTTAAAAAGTTTCTTCGCTGTCTTCCACACAGTATTCCATACTCCATAATAGAGATTCACTATAAATTAAAATTTGTTTCTTACGAATAGAGTTGCTTTTGAAACTGGTATAAGTCCATTTTTTCATATATTTACATTTGAAGGGTTTGAAACTTGTCAAAAAAAAAAAAAATAAAACAGCTACATCGTAAATAGCAGTGACACAACAGAGTGCAATAAACTTTGTTTAAAATACCAAAAAAGTTTCTTTTCATTTGAAGTGAATCACCATTATAGTGTACTCATAAGTGGGAGTAACTGGGTGGATTTTGATCCTCATTGAGAAAAAGTTACATATAATAAAGTGTTTTCTATTTGAACGTAAGGACGAATTCTGACGCATGGTGCTTGTTTCTGTCGTTTCAATTTGTTCCGAATCGTACTCTGTTAACATTGCGGGGACTTATGGTTGGGTGGGATCATACTTCTGGATGATAGTGTACGTACACGCGACGGGACTCCGGAGGAAGGACTCCGCGATCGGTCGTGGCTTAGGCGGCGTCGTTAAAGTGTCACGGATGTCGAGAGTCTCGCGCACTCGACTTTACACGCCTCAACGTACGCGTACTTCATGCACACACCGAGTGTGCAAGCAGCAGCAAAACTGAAACTGTGAACAATCCGTTAAAGAACCGAAACGCTGGCGCGTAACGGTGCAATTTCGAAACGAGTTCATCTTCTTTCGCTGGAAACGACATCGTTTACTGCCAAATTACTACAATCTCTGGCGCATTAATTCCTTAATTTCTTAAACATTACCACGTACTTGCAAGCAATTATGTTACGCGACGAACCGAGGCAGGCCTCTTGACTTATTTTATTAAAGAGTAACTAGCACTTTTAATAATGTTAATGTTGCGTGAGCAATTAAACGAGGATCGATTTTCTTTATCGAGCAACAGTGATATTTGTTATTCTTCTTTCGAATTTCTTTTGACTGGAATTCTCTATTCTGTGGGTGTAATTCACAACGAATAAAAAAAAATTTTTTGATTTTTCTTAACCCTCGCTCAGCGGACCTGGGCCCATATTAACTCATAGGAACAGTTAATTTCGGAATAATTGCATTAATGCAGAAATTTAATTATAAACCTTATGCAAGAATACGAAGTAATAAGACTCAGATTCGAATCGAAATGCACCCAGAATACGCTGTACCAAGAGTTAATTCCACGTGCAAGCAATTTTAACACATTTTCGATGCTTAAATATTTTTGCAGCAAATATCTGGAATATCTGTTGAAATATGTGATTCTTATGCGCGCAATATAAGTTTCGTCGGAAAGATATCGCGTCCCCTGGAAAAGAAACTGCACAAAAACGTTCAGTTTCTATCCGACTGTCGTATCTGTATTATAAAGTTAACAGATTATTGCTTTAATGCTGGATGATTTAGATATCGATGAAGAAAAAGTAGGAAAAGAAGGGTTGGGGGATTCGAAGGGGGCTCCGAGAAACAAATGTTGCGTCACCTGTTAAAACTCAGCGACTGATTTACATGTACGCGCCAACATTACTGTCACATCAATTTTAATTATTCGGCCGAGTCTTTTAAAGAGCGCGGAACCATTCTTCTTGTTTGCCGGTACGGCACCAAAGGCTGAAACGAGCAGTCGTAAAATCGTTCTCGTCGACTCGGAACGTTTCACGGGAAACTACGCGCCTATTAAAATCGGATTCTCGGAACGCGTTCTACTAACGAACACCGACTGATCTGCCTGACATAAACTGTTTTTAATAACACCGGCAATTATCGCGTACGAAACGGTCGCCGCGTATAACCGGGCCGAAGAATGTTTCCATAAGCGGCGGTATTATTCGCCAGAAACGACGTTTCCTTCTATTTTATCATCTCGTTTCGAATAAAATAAATTACCGTTCCTCTTGATTGTTTTTCGCTGCCACGAATTGGGAACCGAGGTTAAATTGTCGGAAACTTGGCCAAATGCGTTTAAAGGCGAGCTTGTGTCAACCGAAATTAGGAATCACCGACGAGGAATACGAGTAAACCTTGCATCTTATGGATAATCGTGGTCCAAGGTGGAATAATTTTTCGGCAAAATTAAAAAATTTCTAATCATTCTGGAAAAATTATTTTTAGTTGCAGGGGTCAATTACAATCATTTTTGGTTAATAGACATATCCTCGAAATCTTACGTACTTTCGAGAAAAAAATTCATTACCCGAAGAGAATGTCTGATCATGAATGAATGACTCCCCTGAAATTTCATGTATATCTTTAAAAAATCATAACTCCTGAACGGATTGGAGGATTTCAATGTTTCAAAATGCAAACGATGTGTATTTTGGTCAAGAATATGTAGAAATCGCAAAAATATTCGAAAAATTGATCCTTGACCCCGGAAAATGAGAAAAACCCCATAAAAATGGTCCAATTTTCAAGTAGCCATAACTCCTACAATAGTAAATATATTTCAATGAAACTTTTTCCTGAAGTAGAGGTCATGGATACCTACATAAAAGTATTAGACAAAATTATCGTAGCGTTTCAAACAAAATTACTAAAAAAGAGAAACGAATTTTCAAGAAAAATCGACAGGGTGCCTTTTTCCGGCGAAATCGAAAAATTTCAAATCGTTCTGAAAAAATTATTTTTGGTTCCGGGGGTTAATTACAATCATTTTTGGTGATTAGTCATACCCCCGAAATCTTAACCAGTTTCGAGAAAAAAAATTCAATAAGTGAATAAATTATTCGACAAAATTAAAACATTTCAAATCGTTCTAAAAAAATTATGTTCAGTTGCAGGGGCCAATTACGATCATTTTTGGTCATTACACATACCCCTGAAATCTTACGCATTTTTCAGAAAAAAATTCAAGTAGGTGTAGAAATTTTTCGGCGAAATTGAAAAGTTTCGAATCATTCTGGAAAAATTATTTTTGGTTGCTGGGATCGATTACAATCACTTTTGGTGAATAGACATAGACTCGAAATCCTACTCACTTTCGAGAAAAAAATTCTTTACCGCAAATATAATGTCTGATCATGAATGAATGATTCTCCTGAAATTTCATGCATATCTTTAAAACATCATAACTTCTGAACGGATTGGAGGATTTCAATGTTTCAAAATGCAAACGAAGCGTATTTTTATAAAGAATATATAGAAATTTTAAGAATATTGAAGAGCCCCAGAAAAATGTGCCGAAAAAATACATTAGATGTGAGGTCTACTCGTATACCTCATCTGTGTAGGAGCATCGAAGGGTAATATGAGATGGGGTTGCAGGAACATGCTTCAATATTATGGTGAAATACTTTTTGTATTTTCAGAATGGGGTTTGTTACAATTAGAATGCATCTAGAAATGTTTACGCTTTACGAGAGCGAAAGTATTTTGGCGAATTTAATTTAACAAGGGGTGAGTGTTTAAAAAAACTTACTTTTCATCGAACCCGATGAACGGAAAAACAATTCGTGCCGCGTACAACTATTTCCCCGCAATTGAGAAGCGTGGTGGCATTCCGTGTATCGATACCATCCCCTTTGGCAACTTCGTATTGGAGTCACGTGGTGAACAGAGTCTTGTTATCAGCTAGCCACCACCCTCTTTTTCCTTTCCCTCGATATTCCTGTTCTAATAACACAGCCTGCCAACCCTCGCGACCTCCTGCACACGTTTACACATTCTTCGTCGGGCTGTGCCAAGCCTGGAAAATTGCGGTTCCTTGGGAAAACAATTATTGCTACTACCGCGTCTCGTGTTTGGATTAGCCTTATTACTAGTAATTAGTATCGTAATATCAAATTCCCCAGATTCGTTTAATGTGCTTCATTTGTATGTAATTGAAAGCATATATCAACCCCAAATTTTTTATTCAATGCATGGTTTTATTAACGAGCCCAACTAGATGAAACGTCAATAAAATTCTGTAAACTTTATAATTATTTTTAAGGTTGAAGTTCCAAACTGTGGGACTTGTTAAATTTATCAAGAACACGATTATGCTGGAATCATAGTCGTGACAGACAAATAATGACTCCTGATAAAACTTTTTAATTCTTTCGTCTATTTACCATAGGGGCCCTTTCATATTTGCACTATATTTTTCTGAATATTGAAACGTCAGGTTGGTCTAATTTATTTGGTAATCATAGACTACGAAGTTTAAAGAATGATCCAGAGAAATCAGTTTCGAAGGAAATTAAAAGATGCATCAAATTTGATAGGGTGGTCACGAAGAGATTAGATATAATAACTAGAAATTCAACGCGATTTTCACAGACAGAGAAAATTTTATATTCGTTTGTAAGCTTCCGTTGATCCAAAAAATATAGAAAAGAAGCAATGAGTGAAAAATTCACACGTGTGACGATCAAATCGAACAGAGTCACGGAAGTCAGTCAATTATGCAAATTAGAACTGTTGTCGGGTGAACCGAGGTTGTGGGTCGAACGTAGCCGCTTAATCAGTCGGTACAATTGCGCAGAAACACACACGACTGGATATATTATATATAATCAAGGCTGAATTATATCTGGACCGGGCGAAATGGTACAGGGGCATTTATTAGAAGGCGGAGGGTGCTCCAGAATTACGGGCTTCCGGCCATGGTAAGCGGAACGCTTCGCTTTTTCATTTATACGCCCGTAAACGGCCGGTCGTTATCGGCCGACACCTTGGACGGTTCTCAAGAATTTACTGCGTGCCGAAGGGGATGACGCTCGTGTAACGATTACTCGGGATAATTTCGAACACGGCTACGTGGTTCTTCAGAGGGGCGGGAGGTCGAAAAGAGTGAATATGGGGTAAGATTTTGGAACGATCCGCATCAAACAGATTTCTAATCAACCCTTCGTCCCTTCCTCCCTGTACGAAAACGTTACGATTGAAACAAGATTCTTATTAGAAGTTATGAGGGGGTGGGTGGACTAGGAAATATTGCTCGTTTAAAAATCTTCAATTTTAGGCGGAGTTTGCTGTTGAAGGAAGAAGTGAGCGAGATTTCAGAGGGAAAGAATAGGAAATAGTGTTAGGAATAGAACTAGTAGAGTTCCTAGTTACTAGTTATAGAGTAGGAATAGTACAAATTATTCTATTGTTTTTCATAAAACAGAATTTCAAGCAGAATAGTGTGTAATAACTTTCTGTGATATTTCTGTGGTTGGAATACTTTGGATCTAAAAATTGTACGTGTTTGCATTTCACAATGTTAAGACCGTAGAATTACAGCTTTAAAAGTGATTCTAGCTTTGCAACAAATATATAGTTACTAGCAAAAATTTATTTTTAATGAAATACAGAATTTATAATTTAGTTTTATCATACACCAGTCGTATGATCAATAGGGATTGCTGAAAGTATTTTAGGCACATAGGGCCAAAGTAAATGTGAAAATAATCATAGAAGGCAACATGAATGATAATAGCGTTCATTCAAGTCGATAGCATAATTAGTTTTATATTAGGAGATATGACAATTTTTGTTTCAAGTCGAGCGCCGACGTAAATGTCAAAATAAACATAGAAGATAGCATAAATTATAGTAGTTGTTACGTTCATAGGATAGGGGATGAAAAGTCCTTTAAAATGAGCGTTTGTACGAGTCGATAGCGTAATTAGTTCCGAATTTATTTAATAGGTTTTCGTAAGATTGAGAGCGAAATTTTAAAAATTACCCTTTCATATAAATTTCGATATCTCAAAACCGGAAAATCGAGTCGACAAAAATCAAAAACCACGTTAAAGTGGAAGCTTTGTCCCTTCCAAAAGTGGCTCAATTATTAATAAAACACTACTGCGCGCGTTTAAAGTTTTAGTATGTTCAATACGCTCCGTGTATGTTAAAAATTCTCCTTCACTGTACATGAAACATTCTAAACGAAATTTAAAAATCGGTCATTCGATGGTCGTGGTAGTAGAAGTATACTAACCATCGTAACTCAAAGATCGAACAGCCATTTCTAGAAAGAGAAAATAGTAAACGTTATCGAGTTTTAGAAAGGGGGCAGCCAGCAATAGTTAAAAAGTTAATATAAAACAAAATATACAAAGAGTTCGAGGTGGAATGCGCGGTAACTGTGTCCCCCTTTGATTCTCCTTCGTACGAGGAGAGCCCAGTTAGAAAACGTCCCTCCGTCGGTGCACGTCGTCCGAAAGTTAGCCAAGCAAACAGACCTACCCCAATTTATAAAACAAATCAATTCGCTTTGTACGCGACAAAGCGATCTGGTCCCATGATTATTAAACCCTCGGCGGAAATTTCACGTGCCGGCGAGCGTGCGGGGCGACACGAGAGAGAGAGAGCCACGGGAAAAGTTTTCGCGCTGGCAGAAAAGCCCCGAACCCGAACAGTCGAACGACGTAGGCGACGTCGATCGCCGATGGAGGACGTTGGAAGGCGCGTCGGTGTTGACGGAGTCCCGGTGGTCGATGCTTTTGATCCATCGAGAATCCGAAAAGGCCGAAGGGAGCCGTTAACCGTATCACAAAGGCCCTCGACGGAGTTCCCCTTTTTCTCGGCTCCTGCGTGTACCATCCGCGAAAAGAGAAAGAGCCGCTAAAGGGCGGGAGAGAGAACCGGCAATATACTCGATCGGATTGGCTCATTGAATTTTAAAATCTCAAATAGAGTTAACGCAGACATCAGACGGTGCCCGGGGTACTTCTATCGGCTGTGCTCGAGAGACGAACCCGCTTTTAGCTTCGCCCTCGCCCGTGGACCACTCGTTTCTCGTCCTTTGAGCGCGGGAATTCCGCAACCGTGCCCCTCCGCGCCCGCGACGGAGAAAGAGAACATCACAGTCATCGCCCCCGTTCCCTCCATCGTCCGTGCGTTTGTTAATTTTCGTTTTCGCGCAAACCACCCGGCCCGTATAATGCCGGACCGACCACTTTTCAAAACTACCGGTTAATTAATTCACGCCTGGCCGCGGTCAGCGTTATTGGGTCCGCCTCGCAGTTTCCGCGTTCTGCGGATGCGTTTATCGCTTTATCGATCGAACCGCTGGCCCGGTAAAATCGCGGCCTCTGCGCGATTTTCGCCCGAATATTATTAGGCCGTTCCCTACACCCCCTATCGAGCAATCCGATCGCGAGACCATAACTTCGACCCCCTACGTCGCAGTTGACCTGGCCATTCGGATGAAAATCACCTACTGCCAAGCTTACAGATGAAATTTTGAAAATACGTATGTTTCTACCTGTTTCTACCCTAGATTAGATATATTTTGTACGCTTGGAAAGAAATATTTAGGCATATTTAAAGTTTATTTTGTATTTTATTCGATAGCTTGCTCTGACGTATAGAATGCAATTTATAAATACATTTCATTCGTGATAGGTTCAAGTCCTAAGTGCTCTTACTTTCCAGACATTGTTTATTGAATACAGTTGGACACAGATCGTGATGAGTCTCACCGATAATGAGGAAATTAATACAGAATATCCTGATCGAGTAAAATTGCTTTGAAAATACGTACGTTTATGCCATTTTCTACCCTAGATTTGATCATATGTATTTATAAAATACGATTTATAAATACATTTCATGATAGATTCGAGTCCCAAGTGCTCTTACTTTCCAAACATTGTTTATTGAACACAGTTGAAAGCAGATCGTAACGAGTTCCACTAATAATGAGAAACAGAATATTTTGATCGAGCAAAATTGCTACAAACGTATCTTTACATCCGATCAAGCGAATTCTTTCATCCTCGATCGGTGACATAAAAATTAAAATTAAAGCTAATCGCGCGAGCATAATTGCTACACAACTGAAGAATGCAACGAAGAATGTAAGGTGCAATAAAATGTTTAAACGGTGGAATGTTGGAACACCCGTTGGGATAAAATAATATCCTAATATAAAGCAAGAAATATCTCTGGCTTATCGCTCGTACAAGTGACTTAAAAGTTATATTTAAACTTTGCTTTATAAATTTATTACACCATCACGTAGAAAATATAATCGCTGTACCAGCGGCTCGTTTCAGTAAATTTCCAGAAAATAAAATTAAGATTCACGAAGCAATCAGAATAATTCAATTTTTGTTGGGAATATCTGGAGCTCTTCGAGGCGGTTTGATTCGCGATTCATGACTTTCTGCGGGTGATAGTTCTTCTCGACGACGTGCACAACGAGAGTTTACTCGATCCCCTTTAAGAGCTGCAAACTGTGGCGAAAAGTCTATGGGTGTAGAGCCACCTTTATGGAGATACGACCCGGATAATCCCGCGACCCTTTTTCTCCACGGGATGGGGCGGGATGATGCGGCTCTCCCGATCCGAAGTTTGCCAGGTGCCTTATCGGTGGTTAAGAAGAAAATTTCTCCTGACACGATTGCGATTTCATCGCTCTGTAATGAGAGAGCTAGAACAGACACGTGGGTTAACGAGCTTCTTAAATTTCCTTTCTTGCAAATCACCATTCGAGATCCTATTGAAAGTTACTCCTCATAGAATGTTTATCTGATTCCGGAGAAATAAAATGTTTAATTTGTAAAGTGCAAACTTTCCTAATTTTCTATACGAAGACAATTTGTTTAATCCTTCGTGATCACTTTTAATTTAAAATATTTTGCAAAAGAGTCTGGGAGGAATTTTGATATAGAAGATTCAACCTTTAAAACTATTAGTCTCGAAATCGTAATAATCCAAAGATTAACAACGTTTCTATCGAGTGTGGTATTTATAATGTCTAGAAAAGTAAAATTTAATTTAACTTAATAATCTCTGTGAGAGAATTTGCCATCGAACGAGATACGTACCAACGGGAAAGAATTTATATGTTAATGTACCGAATGTATTTATGCAAATGGTGATATTTTGGAATAAGGGAAAGAAAGTTACGGGGAGGATAATCGTTCCAAGTGTATTTATGAAATAAACGAAGTCGGTGCGTCGATAATAGTCCGCGGATGAATTCAGTAGAAACAGACGACGAAGGTCAGACCGCGCCGTGGCTCAAGGATTTCAGCTATTTATCATACATTCGGCTCTCGGGTCTCTGACAGATCGTGTGCCGTGTCCTCGTACTTTTCTCAAAAAAAAGTGTGTGAAATAATTGAAGTGCATTCCCGAAGACTGTGGACGTCGGATGGGAACGAAACGAGAACTTTCCGTGTTTCGTTTAAAATAATATGCTGGAATATGGACAGTGGATGAATGAAATTGCTTTCCAGAGAATGCTAAAATACACGTAACAATCGAGTAATGTTAATAATTATCTCGGAGCACGTTTCCCCTAACGTGGGTAAACGGATGAAGAAATTTTTATATTTTAAGAACTTGTACAAAATTATACAGTTCGAGGAATTATAATTATATTATAAAATTGGAGAAACTGTACGCGAATATTTACGCCAGAGTGCACTGGTCGTTCGATAAATCTTTATCTACCAGAGAAATAATATTCTTTTACATTCGATACTCGCGGTTAAAGTAACGTTATTTACGTTCAATTACACGATCGTAAACGCTTAAAAACGTTCGTACGTCTTCGAAGGTATTAAAGATTCTCGAGCTTTCATAATTATTTAATGTTTTAAACTTTCACTTCACCGTTCAATGAATTCCAAAGGCATTTCCCACAACTTTCCAACTTTTCCTCTAACTCTGCATTCTCGTCGTTTGAGGAACTGTGCACAGTCAGCATTCGCTGAACGATTATTTTCTTTGAACGTATTACTTTAAAATCTGTTTCTTTGACAGATTTTTAAACATTCCTACTGCTCTTTTTAGCCACTGTATTTAAATAAAAATCTTTCTCGTTGCTGGGGTTCCAATCATCGACAATATTTTCGGGGTAATTAAAAAATTATGTTGCATTCTTTGTCACAATTGTTTCCTAACAGGCGTTTCCTTTTATGGTATGAAAATCTTTGAAATTAAAAAAGAATAAATCGTGAAAATACTAAGGGTTGAACGAAATGTGTTGCATGAACAGGTCCCAAAACGCGTTTATGCTTGGGGTAGGTCTTCCTCGCCTTTCTCCTTGGCAGGACGAGGGGCGAGGGTGGCTCCAATTCTTCATAATCTTTTCTCCTGTATCCGAGCACGATGTCGGACACGTTATCTGTCTGCGGGCAACGAAGTTTATCGCTTGTCAAACAGCTGTTTCTTTTAACTGCGGAGGCGAACAGGAAAGAGAGAAACCCGAAAGAGCGGGGACGGTCAGAGGGGGGAGCGAGTGTACGAGATGAGAGACGTAAAGAGCGCGTACGATGGATTTTACGAGGCGATTAAACGCGTCGACCGCTAATTGCTTTTTTTTTTTATGATCGCTGACTGACCGGCAAACGAGGCCGATAGAATCCGTCGGATCTCGAGCGCGTGTCTCCGCGTATCGATCGTAAAAACCCCTGGTGCCGGAAGCCACGTCGAATCGACTGTAAAATTTGCCACGAATATCCCAGCTAGCATAATCTGTGCACAGTATATCCGATCTGTCCATTTCGACGTCCCGACTCGGCGGTCTCCAAATAAAAAAATAAAGAATTTAATCATTTTCTCTAAATTACGAAATTACTAAAAATATAATAGATCTTTTCTGTCGTTTCGACGCTTGGTTGGAGCCTAGCAGCGTGCCCTGTACGCTTATATTTATTGTAAAATCCAACGTTCCGCGTTATCGAGCTTGAGATATTAATGGAGAGGCGGGTCGGCGTTCCACGTCGTCGAAGAAACTCGATTACATCGTGGCTAGCGCGGGATCGTTAGACGACGATCGCGTACCAACCGACGTAACGACTTTTTCGAGAAAGGATTCGTGTTCCGTTTTTTTTTATGCGTTCGTTGGTAGCTGGATCCGCGCGGGAATGCGGCTGTTCTTTCATCAGAGGAGAACAGGAAATCGTCCGGGCGCTACGAAATTACATTGTACGATTTTACGATCATCCCGGAGAGGAGACGAAAAATTATCTGATTTGGTTCGAACGCTCGCTAACGACCGGCATGAACCGGAGGAACGCGATGAAAAAATGAACGTGCGTTTTTCAGAAATTATTATTCACCCAGGGGTGCAACGCCATTGTCGATAATCCTTAAGTTCGCTCAAAGTGTCAACTTCCTGGAAAGTTCCAGGCGCTCGTTGCGTAATAACGACTCCAGGACAACGTCCCCGGGTGTCTCTCTAACTTCCCGTCGTCGGGGAAACTTTCTCAGAAAGGGGTGTCATTGATGCTACGCAAGGTCTTCGATTCAAAGTCATCAACCTGCACGCGTGATTATGTTCGAAAGTTGCGACAGGACGTTGAGGAAAGTTGGGGGCAAACTGCGCAGACACGTATTACTCATCAAAATAAACGGAAGGGTAATCCTGGGTACGAAAATAATTTGCGACAAAATCATTATTTATTGTTATTATTAAACCCCTTCATTATGGATATAGGTACACGTATAGGTACGAAAGTGGATACTTCGGTAATTCTATATTATTACTTGCTATTCTAGTGTTCTACTTTCAGTAATGGTGCATTTATATTCATGTTGTTTAAAAAATCATAACATTTTTTATCATCTTTTTGGAGCAAATTTTAAGATAATTGTTTGAGTTTGTTAATGGTTCCAAGTCGAGCAGCGGAATTACAATCCGTTTAAAAGCGATTCCTAAACGTTAACTAGCATTGACACATTCATATTGTTTCGAAAATCATGCAATATTTACCATACTTTTACAGCAAATTTTAGGTGTTTATGAACTTTTCTTGTAATTGTTTGAGTTTCTTACTGGTTCCAAGTCGTTTAAAAGCGATTCCTAAACGTTAACTAGCATTGACACATTCATATTATTTCGAAAATTACGCAATATTTATCATCCTTTTACAGCAAATTTTAGGATACTCTGTTTATGAACTTTTCTTGACATTGCATGAGTTTGTCACTATTTCCAAGACGAACACCAGAATTACAATCCGTTTAAAAGCGATTCCTAAACGTTAACTGTTTTAATTTACGCGCAACATGGGCACAGGAAATGTTCAAATTCGCTAACTATGAAAACCGAGAGTGCACTCACACTGGGAAACGTGGAACTAAAAACTTTGAACTGCGCATTCGTTTGTGGAATTAACAAAGGCGAGTTAAATACACGAACGTAAGTATGAAATGTGTTGTAGAGAAACGCTATTATAAAATCAGCATGCAAAATAATGCCGTCGGTCGCGTGTCTAGGCGAAGTAAGCGAGACAGCATGTTTTAATGTTTTTGTGTTTCTTTATTGGCCTCTGCGGTAAAATAAGAAATATATATAAATTTCAGCCAGTCAATTAAAAACAACTTCGGTGGCGTTTCGGCTGCTTTGCATTTCGGAGTTTCTTATTTATGTGTAAATTATTGTATCCTTCCTCGATTTAAGGAAACATACATTAAAACATCTTGCATGTAATTCATGCTTCAAAATATTCGGTCGACCCGTTCAATGCATTTTATCTAAAAATGTTAACTAAGATTCTAGACTTTTAAATTATCGTTACTTTGCATATAAATTGCTTTCGATCGATTAAATAGAGGATGGGGAATCCTTGTCTAACTAAAAATAAAACAGTTATGTTATCAAAAGTAACCCACAAATCAGAAAAGAGTTATTCTTAGACTCTTTTATTTGTCATGTCACGTTCATAGAATAATTAGTTCGAATCTTGTTAATCAAGAAACGAAACATTCCATTTTCTTTAGGGGTATGTCCAATTCAGAGTCCCACAAATGATATTTTCTATTTTCTCAAAAAACAATTGCAAGATTTGCTCGTACATTTAATCATCCCCAAGCTATAAGAACTATAATATTATTTTTTAAATTAAATACTCAAAGTCTGAATTTGGGTATACTGTTCTACAACCTCACCAAGATAATTAAAACTCGAATCTTTGAAAACCCTTAAAAAAGTAAAATCAATTTTCCGTGACCTTCGAGCAAGGCAACGTCCCCGTCGGAGTTGGAAGCAACCCCTTCGACTTAAAACGAGAAAAACGTCGAGTCGCAGACATCGATTTCTAAGTCGTCCTCGGTTTAATTCGACGAAGGAAACAAAGGGAGCGAAAAAAAATATGGTTTTGCTAAAATTTTAAAGGACGGCTCAGTGGCGCCTTCTGGCGAGGCGCTCGCCAATCGATACGAGGGTTCGAGGGTAGACGTATCTTCGAGATGGGGGATTAGGGTGCGGCGACGTGCAGAGGCCAGAGAAAAGCCCGAGGAACGCGGTGACCAGGGGCGTAGAGGGGTTTGGAGAAGGTGGAAGAAGGAAGGCTGGATCATTGGAATCGTGGAGGGTTGCCGGGCGAGGGGTGGGGGTGGGGAGGGCGCAAAGAGGGTCGATTCAGCGCTGGACCAAGGTCCACTCTCACTTGCCGGGAGGGAGAAGACACGGACGCGGTGGGGGTGGGGGGGGGGGGGGGGTTGACTGAAGGGTGTGAGAGATGAAGAGGGCTGCGGAGGACACGAGTGAGAGCGAATCGAGAGCGAGAGTGAGACTGGCTTGACGGGTAGTCGAAGGGGTGAGACGCCAAAGGGTTTCACCCTCTTTGTTTCGCCGTTGGTTGTCTCTCTCGCTTAGACGCCGCTCTCCTGCATGGAGAAAGTGAACAGTGGTGGCCAACCGGTGGTTCCGCGGGACAGAGGGTGAGTCGGGGAAAACTCGGTTGCATCGTTTATCGGGGAAAAACCGAGAGGAAGGCAAAAAAAATGTCCGTTCTCGCGGACAGGCATCGACGAATCGATTAATTCGGAAACTGACCACCGGGGAACACGGTTCCCAGAATGAATTTCGGTTTCGTCAGTTGACCCACTTTATTTCCCTTCGAGCTGTCTTTCGCGAAGCAGCGTTATAGCTCGTGGGAAGCAATTTGTCGGTGGAATTCGTTTGTTCGCGAAACAAGGCGTCGCGAAGTTCGCTGCTGGAGAATTTAAATTGTTAAGCGCTCCTCCGCGGAAAGTTTATTAGAAGTTTCTGTTGTGCGTTTCCACCGGATACGGGATTTAAAAATGCACGCGCGGGTGGCGGTGTTGCGCGTTAATCCTTGGAACGGGGGCAAAACAGGTCCTCGCGTTAAGATAATTTTAATGGAATTATGTGCACTTGGGTTCCAGTGACGAGAATAAAAATACCGAATCGAGCTTAGGAATTTTTTAACTTGGCAATTTGGTTCCTCGACGAACGTCTTATAGTATAAGATCGTATATTTTTATCTAAATTTAATATTTTGGTTAAACTAAAAAATACGACGAGAAATTCTCTGTTTATTTCATTGAAGACAACGGACTAGAAAAATTCGTGATATATGAGGGTTGTTGGTTTTTGTAGGAGAGCAATTCTTGTACCGTGTTACAAGAGGGTTGAGTGTATTGTGTACCATCGAGTATCGAGTAACGCTAAATATATTGATTCAAGTAATTAGGTGTCCTGACCAGGTCAGCAACGTGAACGAAATTCTATGTCTGAAAGTAATTCTATGTAATTAACGCATTAATGTATTATATAATTGATACAGAGGGTTAGTTGAAGGTCCTGTAGATCATTTGAAAGATTTAAAGAACTATCGAATGGTGTGGACTAAAGAAATGACTAAAAGTAAAGAAAAATCTCCACTAATAGACTGTGGATCTTTATACTTTATATTTTTATTAATAGAATTGAAATGGGAGGTTTGTAGAGGGTTGCCTCAACCCCTGAATATAACAATTCGTATCTTACGTATTTCTTATATTTTTGTATATCAAGTAAATTCCGTAGTTTTTCAGTCTACTAATGAAATAAATAATTTTGTTAATAAGAATCCTCCACCGTAAGTCGTTGATTCCTATTCGGTTGTAGCGTTTGAGCCCAGGCATTAATCCCGGGTTATTGTTCGTGGAATATTTTGTAGCATCGCGTAGGAGCGTTAAATATTGCAAAATATGCGGTTAATTAAATTTTCAACATATCGTGGAACGAAACGGAATCGCGAGATCGCGTGTAATTAAGTTTGCATGCGTTAAGGGCTCCGTGGCGTCTCGGCGTTAATTTTGAGCGAGATCTCGACCCCGGTCTCGGAGCGAAATACCATTATTAACCGCGCCGATATTTCCTCTCCATTTTTTTCTCTCTGTCCGTTTCCCGCGTCCCGTTTAATTATTTCCAACACGCCAGCTGGTACGGCCGGGGACTCGCGTATGGAAATCGCGATTTCTCCGACTGACGATTTCCGCTCGGCGTTGCGACCGTGGATCAAAAATTGCCACGATCCCGACAAACATGCGATTACCATGCCCGCGTTAGACATGCGAATACATCGACCGTATAATCGCGGCCCTTTCCGTTCGACAGTTTCTGCGGACGAATAGATAGCATTGACGATTTGTGTCATGAGACTGCGTAATTAAGGTAAAGTTGCCTCGTTTAACGCTGATCGTACCGCGACCGGTCCAACGACTGTTTTAAAATAAAATAAAAGAACTCTCGTTTAAAGTCTCCTACGTACAATGTTCTCCTTTTCTTACAATACACGTACGACGAAGTTTTCGATATTCACTTGTTCTTTTTAGAGAAATATGTGAAGATTTATAGTGTTGTTTGCTCTGAAGAAACATTCCTAAATCGATATAGTATAATTCATCTTAGAACCCAAAAAGAGAGCATCAAAGTGTAAAAAGTTACATAAAAAGACTCGTCATATTTTGAAACAATCTATTATTGTCATTAATTTGAAAATTTCAAGCTATAAGTGTAATTTTAAAAAAAGAATCATTACTACATTATTCTATAGTCGAAACACGTGTCACATCAATGAATAAGAATTGATAAAATTTAAATTTGGCTGGAACAGTGAAATTAAATTAAATTTAATTAAAATAATAATTCACAAAATAAAACACGACAGTAATGTAATATAAACTATCTTTATTATATAAATTAAATTTTTTTATTACAATACAAGTAAAGTTGGTATTAAAATTAACATGTAAAATCGAATTTTTTAAATACAAGTCCTTCATTAATTACAGGTGAGTAATTCAGAAGAAATTCAAAGGAAATTCTTGAAAGAAGATAACATTCCAAAACTTTTCACATACAGATACTAGCACAATAAAGAACATTCTCAGTTCGAATAAAGTACAAACATATTTCTTATATTTAAAGTGTAAATATACGGTTTCGTTCGATGAATATGTGTTATTTATTCTTTTAAAATGAGTGTTACCGATACTGTTGCACTCGAAGGAGATAGTTTCCTCGTATTGTCCTCCTTATTCAAATTATTTTTACCACTTTCCTTTTAACCTCCTGTTGTTCAGGGTTCGAAAGCAATTGGCTCACGTTCCTCGAATTATCCAGAGAACGTTTGGGCGCCAGTTGATCGTGTCGTTAATTGGATAACTCGACTCGTGATCGGGCCGGTAATACCCAGGTACCTGACCGGTAGTTTGTAACATAATTTTTACAATGTGTACACTGTCGGCGATCGTGTTGCCGCGACGATAATTGGGTACTGCGTCAGATTATTATTTTCTGAGTGGCACGGAAACGTACGCCGATTATTGTCCAGTTTCCCTTCTTCTTTCGTGCCCTCTGCATCGAATAGGGCCATTAATGATATCCTGATTTCACGGTTTTTCTTCTAGGAACGTCGTAATTTATCTGCAAATTTGTAAATATTAATCTCACTACGACGATCACAATCTTTGTACGGGCATATTTCAAGTTTATTTCTATAAAATTTCTATAAAATTATACCTCTTTGCCTGTTTGTATAAATTTCTGTAAGTTAATTTTGTGTATTCTTATGTGGCTACTCCAACAAATAAAAATACAATTAAATTATACTCATCAATTGTCTCTCGAATTTAAAATCATTAAAAATTCTACTAAATTGAAGAATCAGAAGCCACGTTATTTCTGAAAGTGACCTAATATTACCCAAAATGACCGAGACAGGAGAGCGTGAAAGCTACCGAATTAACGAATTAAGAAATTCCACTCGTCGTGTACCGAAAAAGGGTGTTCTTGTTTTTCTGGAAATTACCTAATAACGAGTACACAAAAAGCTCGGGACAGGAAGACAGGGAACGATACCACAGGGTGATGATGCTCTTCAAAGCTACCTAATTAACGAATCTAGAAATAGTACACATTTTTCGTCGGGGTAATGAAAAAGGGTGTTCTCGTTTTTCTGAAAATTACCTGATAACGTGTACGCAAAAAAAGCTCGGTGACAGAGGTACAGTGATACGAAGGTGAAAGAATGACCACTCAAATTCCGGAATAGAGCCAATACACGGAAGAAAAAAGATCGAGGCGATAAGTTGAGATTGTGGAGAAGGGCGACCCAATTAGGACTCCAAGAAAAACACAGCGTGGGCGAGGAACATCCTTGAGGGGCTCCTTTAAGGAATCTCGAAGGAAGTCGATCGAGGAGAATCGCCTGGTCGATGCAAAACTGATCCTAGTTCGATGGCGATCGAATATTGGTCGAAAACTATGATCGAATATATTAAATTTCATCTCTAATTTTAAAAAATATATTTAAATTGAGCATCGAAGGACTAGCAGGGGTGGTTAAATTTTGTTTGGAATAAAAATATTTTTATATTGCATTTCCCTCAGTGAACGAGACTTCGATTTCGATTCTTAAGAGGCGATTATGAAGAAAATTCGCTATCGAATGGAAATATTCTATACACAGTAATAAAGATAGTGTCAAACTGTACGTCAAACTATAAAATATAATTTTCTAGAAAAGTCTGAAAAGTAGGGGGTGAATTAGAGTTCCACTCGTGACAAATAAAACGTGTATATTTCCATGCAAAGAACACTTAAATTTCCAGATAATAAATATTGAATCGATCACACAGGATGGTATTAATTACGGATAAAAGGAGGATGAAAACGAGAAACGAAATAAGAATTTCGATAACGCCCGGTCCTCGTGGCGTACACGGGGGTGTATATCGATCGAGATACCCTTTTCTAATGTTCGCTGTTTCTCGCTCGATCGTAAATCAACGACAGATCGTTGAACAGTGTCCGACACGTTCCGATGCGATAATAAATTCGCGAAGGTCCAAGGAGTCGTCGCGAGCAGGACGAGGACAAAGAAAATTTTTTCCTGGTTATCATAGCGACGCGTCGTTGGCTGAATCCGAAAGGAGGGAGCATCCGGAGGATCGGAAAAAGACGAGCATGCAAATGAACCGACCGGTTGAATTTTCTCGGCGCTCGGTACGTGCCAGTGGCCCTCCCAGTGCGTGTGCCTCGATGGTACGTGTATTTGTAAATACAGGGTGTGCGAGCACGTTTCTCTTCCGAGGCGCGCTCGTTTACGGGCACGTATGGAAGCGTGTTCGGGGTGGAAAGCGTCCATCCTTCCCGCACGAGACGAAACTAAGGGGAAATTGACCGGTGCACAGTGGTTCTCCCTTGTAACTCCCGCCCCAAACGCCTTCACGGAATTCTGAAACGCTTCGAAGGTTCCCTGTTCCTTCCAAAAACTTACGCGAACGCTCTACGTTCGACTACAACTTTGTAATCGCTTGCTTTAATTTTTTAATGTGGTAAATCAGAATTCAGAATAACAACATATTTTTAGGTTCATTCTTTATTCAGTTTGTGAGTGGTTCTCCCTTGTACCTCCCGCCCCAAACGCCTTCACGGAATTCTGAAACGCTTCGAAGGTTCCCTGTTCCTTCCAAAAACTTACGCGAACGCTCTACGTTCGACTACAACTTTGTAATCGCTTGGTTTAATTTTTTAATGTGGTAAATCTGAATTCAGAACAACATACTTGTAGGTTTATTCTTTATTCAGTTTGTGAATGGTTCTCCCTTGTTCCTCCCCGCCCCAAACGCCTTCACGGAATTCTGAAACGCTTCGAAGGTTCCCTGTTCCTTCCAAAAACTTACGCGAACGCTCTACGTTCGACTACAACTTTGTAATCGCTTGCTTTAATTTTTTAATGTGGTAAATCTGAATTCAGAACAACATACTTGTAGGTTTATTCTTTATTCAGTTTGTGAATGGTTCTCCCTTGTACCTCCCGCCCCAAACGCCTTCAAGGAATTCTGAAACGCTTCGAAGGTTCCCTGTTCCTTCCAAAAACGCTCTAAGTTCGACTACAACTTTGTAATCGCTTGGTTTAATTTTTTAATGTGGTAAATCAGAATTCAGAATAACATACTTTTAGGTTTATTCTTTATTCAGTTTGTGAGTGGTTCTCCCTTGTTCCTTCCCGCCCCAAACGCCTTCAAAGGTGCCTCGTTCCTTCCAAAAACTTACGAAAAGGATCCAATATTACTACGTCCGACTATAATTTCATAATCACTTGTCGACAAAGGCAACACATGCCTTCCTTCTCGATTCTCCGAAGCTGCCCGAAGTAATTTCGGACCGTCTCGTGGGAGTCGAGAGAGGAAGGCTCACATTTGCCTTCTCACTATTGAACAACTGAAATTCGACCACACGTCAACGGCATACGATTCCAAGTCTCGTCTGCCTAGGTATTTTTACTATCCGACCTATGTAGGGGCACATAAGCAAAGTACCATAATGAAATAACAATTTTATGAAACATTTTTTACGGAAATACATGTTTCAAGACCCCCTGATCATATTGTAACTATTGAATAAAGAAATTTTTGTTTATTGTTCCTACGTATCAGCGTACATATGTATGTATATTATTAATACAATTCAGTATAAATAAATAACTGAGTCAATTTAATTGCAGACGCATGAAAGCCACTTGGACCACTAACAACTCATGGTTTCTATTGGCCTCTGATGACCAGTGCTGACAAAAGTGGAGAACACATGACAACTTCTGACACCATAGAGCGATTGTTACTGGTTACTCCTGATTTCGGCTTGCCTCTACATGCCTCTGCTGGCCTCAGCTGGCTTCTGTTGGCCTCTGCTGGCTTCTGTTGGCCTTTGCTGGCCTCTGCTGACCGCCGCTTACATTTCTGACAACGTATAACGATTACTACTGGCTTCTGCCAGTCTCTGCTGGCCTTTGCTGACCTACGCCAGCGTGTGCTTCTCTCTGCTGGCCTTTCCAGGCCTCCGCTGGCCTCTACTGGCCTCCGCTGGCCTCTGTTGACCACTGCTGACCACTGCTTATACTTCCGACATGATATATATGTAATAACGTCTGTATAATATAAATCTACGGCAATAAATGATACAATTTCAAAGAATTCTATGTGTTCTCATCATTTTTTACCTTCCTTTTCCTCTCCAAATCATTCCCTTAGTTATAAGACTCTCTCGGAAGGCAGTTTAAAATTTTTCGACGTCATTTCTAAGAAATCCTGAAAATTCTTGGAAGTCCTGGAACAGCTGGAAAGTCCTGGAACAGCTGGAAAGTCCTGAAACAGCTGGAAAGTCCTGGAACAGCTGGAAAGTCCTGAAACAACTGGAAAGTCCTGAAACGCGCTTGGAATTTCTAAACCCCTTTGAAAGTCCTGAACCAGCTGGAAAGTCTTGAAACGACTGGAAAGTCCTGAAACAGCTGGAAAGTCCTGGAACAGCGGGAAAGTCCTGAAACAGCTGGAAAACCCTGAAACAGCTGGAAAGCCCTGAAACAACTGGGAAGTCCTGAAACTTCTTGGAACCCCTCGAATTTCTTGGAAACGCCGAAAATTCTTGGAAACCCTGAATTTTTACTTTCTAGGACTTCCTGGTGGGTTCAGGGAAACCAAGGAGTTTCAGGAAGTCTTATAACTATGGGAATGATTTGGAGAGGAAGAGGAAGGTAAAAAATGATGAGAACACATAGAATTCTTTGAAATTGTATCATTTATTGCCGTAGATTTATATTACACAGACGTTATTACATGTATATCATGTCAGAAGTATCAGCAGTGGTCATCTGTGGTCAGCACTGGTCAGCACTGGTCATCAGAGGCCAGCAGAGACAAGCACATGCTGGCGGAGGTCAGCAAAGGCCAGCAGAGACTGGCAGAAGTCAGTAGTAATCGTTATACGTCGTCAGAAATGTAAGCGGTGGTCAGCAGAGGCCAGGAGTGGCTGGGAGAAGCTGGCAGTAGCCACTCGCAATCGTTATACGTTGTCACAAGTATCAGGAGTGGTCAGCAGCGGTCAGCAGAGACGGGCAGAGGCTGACAGAAGTCAGTAGTAATCGTTATACGTTGTCAGAAATAGGAGTGATGGTCAGCAGAGTCCAGCAGAGGCCAGCAGAGGCAAGTAGTGGCAAGCAGAGACCAGCAGGGGCAAGCAATAACAAGTTGTAATCGTTATACGTTGTACGAAGCATCAGGAGTGGTCAGCAGCGGTCAGCAGAGGCCACCGGAGGATGGCAGAAGTCCAGTAGTAATCGTTAGACGTTGTCAGAAATGTATGCGGTGTTCAACAGTGGCCAGCAGAGGCTTGGTAGGGCTGGCAGTAGCCATTCGTAATCGTTATACGATGTCAGAAGCATCAGGAGTGGTCAGCAGCGGTAAGCAGAGGCCAGCAGGGGCTGTTAGAGGCTGTCAGTAGCCAATCGTAATCGTTATTCGATGTCAGAAGCATCAGGAGTGGTCAGCAGCGGTCAGCAGAGGTCATTTAAGGAAATATAAACGCTGGTCAGCAGAGGCCAGCAGAAGCCTGTAGGAAGATTCGAAAGTACATATTTTAGTTTTCATTCGTAAAGTATTTTGATTTTGATAAATCATATTACTACGAGGGTCGTTCAATATGTCCTTAGAAAAAGATAGAAAAACAAATTATTGTAGGTTGATTCTTTTTTATTTTTCAACGTCTCCTTTTAGCTTTATACATTTTTCGAAGCGTTTCTCCAACAGAAGAAGAAATGTAAGCCTTTCTCACTCGACTCCCAGGAGACGGTCTGAAGTTACTTCGGGCAACTTCGGAGAATCGAAAAAGAGGGCATGTGTCAGTTTGCCTTTGTCGACTCTCCGAAACTCTACGAGCTCACATACGCATCATCTGGCATAGTGTGAGAAAATGGAATGATTTGGCCGCGGTGCACCCGGGGCTCCGTCTGGCATCTCTGTGTGGGTGGTTCTCCCTTATTCCTCCCTCCTAAATGCCTTCAAAGGGTCCCTGTTCCTTCCAAAATCTTACGAAAAGGATCACACGCCCCTACGTTCGACCATAACTTTATAATCACTTGCTTTAATTTTTTAACCTGGCAAATTCGAATTCAGAATAACAATATATTTTTAGGTTTATTCTTTATTCAGTTTGAGAGGGGATTCTCGTGTTACAAGCTGGGAAAATGAATTTTTTAAATACACTTTTTAAAAATTGAAATCCTTGAAATGTCGAGAGCTAGTTTTAGTAAAAATAACGGAGTTGCAGAACATTTTTCTCGAAGGATTCTTAACCCTTAACTGGGTAATATGGGGTACTTTGACATCCTCACGACTGCATTGATTTTATATTTATATTATACATAAAATTAACACAGTTGTACAAGGGTTTCGTTGCTTTTTATATTTTGACAATTTAAGGGTTGAAACTAGCGTCCAGGATAACCAGAGATATGTTGCATATAATGAGACATTGGTCTATATGGATTCAACCATTTAACAAATATTTTACGTTAAAGATATAGGGGATGACCCTGTTGTTGCATACAATTTTTTCCAGGAATGACGGTGTTATTTTTACCCCTTGTTCGAAGGAAATAGAAATTAAGAGAGTACACGAATATATCCCTTGCTTGCTCTCCATGCAACATCACAACCCTCGTGTTACCCTTATCATCGCCGCGTTTATTGTTCTTCGAAACAATGGATGAATTGTAAATTAGCACGTACCGTCGGTTGTTCTGTGTTTTCGCACGTAAAACTCCGGTGGAATACTCGAATTAATCCAATAAAAATATTTCTTTTTAAGCACAACCATTTTACCCCGTCTCGAACGCTGCCTAAAAGCAATCGCGCGAACGAAAGAATAACACTGCCAAATATAGACACTTTTCAAAGAACCTTATTTGGAATACTATATCAAAGTTTTGTTATTACGCACAAGAGATCCTCTCTGATTTAGCTCAGCTTCTAACACTTTCGCAAGAAGTACTTTTTAATTGTTCCACGGATGTTATCGAACCGTTTAAAACAGAAACGACTGTTCAAAGTGTTAAAATTGCCTCGACACGCGATCCTGATAACGTTGCTACAAACAGTTGGCACGAGTTGCACTGTAAGATTTGTTTGGAGCAAACTTTAATCCCGGGTTCGTCCAAGCGTATCGGAATCGGGATTTCAGAAATTTCGTCGACCCGGATACTGACGTGCACACCCAAAATATAGAACACGCGTGTCAGATATACCCAGCTGAGTCCCATAAATGTAAATCTCACGTCTCAAATTTAATAAGAGATCGTCAAGAAAATTGCAGACGATTCGAAACTTAGTTCGAAACGAGTCGATATTTCGATCGCTTTTAAAATTATTATTTCGAGTCGTTACTGATTTTTATGTTCGAATAAAATTTCCCCCCGGCGCGTTTACGAGAAGCTAAAGAAATTTAAGTTGTCCGCCGTTTCTTAAAAATGAAAAAAGCAACGCGTCGGCGTGCAATTCCGACCAAAGTATAAAACACCATGAATCCGCCTCCCTCCGGGTCCCAATTAAGGAAATGGATCCCGCGATACTTTTATTGCCGTGCGTGCACGCGGGAAGGCATTTCTGCGCGCGTGCCGCATCGACCGAATGGGGATGCTAAGCGCGAGGGGGTGGGGGGGGGGTGAAAGGGGGGGTGGGATTGAATTGTTCCCGTGCCGTTTACACGGCGTTTGTTGCACGGAAGTCATAATCGTTATTCTCGTGGGTTCGTTGCGGTCAACCGACCGAGGTACACGATTTTTTCCTTCCTCGTGACTTTCGTCGCGACCAAGGGGGATGACTAACGCCTCGTCGACGAGTGTAATTTGACGCGATTCGTTCGTCTTTTCACCCCTTTCGCGAGCCCCACGTACAGCGAACTTTATTCGCGAACAACGAGCGTGAATTTCAGATCTGTCCGTCAAATTCTTTAACCTTTTACCCGGTGAAATTTTACAGGAACAAATTTGTAATTTATTTGTAACAGAAATATTTACGTAAATCTATTAATTAGAATATTTATAGTCCATATCAGTAGTCGTAGTTCAATGTAGATTTCGTTTAATTTTTCTTTATCAGAGAATATGAGGAAATGTTTAACTGTTTTGGGGAAGTTTAACAGATGCTGAATGTACATCAGAGGGATCAAAACAGATTGTAGGTTGGGAAATAGGGATCCAACAAATGAATTTACGAAAGAAACTTAAAAGTACTTTGTAATTTATGTGTAATAGAAATATTTACGTAAATATATTAATTAGAATATTTATAGTAGTTCAATTTAGATTTTATTTAATTTTTCTTTATCAGAGAATATGAGGAAATGTTTGTTTGACTTTTTTTGGAAGTTTAACAAATAATGAGTGTACATCAGAGAGACCAAAGAAGGCTGTAGATCGGAAAGTGAGGATCCAAGAGACGAGTTTACGAAAGAAACATAAACGAAAGTGGCTTTATACATAATTTAAAATTTGTATATGTTATTCGTGAATAAAATTTATTTCGCAAGTTCGTGACGCTGGAACCGGTGGAACTTTGTATCAACTATTATATATATTATTGGCCTGGGATAATAATATCCCTTAAGGGAGTATTTTCCAATGTGGGGGCGCGACCCCACGAGCATCTCGTAATCCAAGGGGGCGCGAAACGGAACTTATCAGGTAGAAAAATGTGGGTAACTTGAACCGAGAAATATCTTAGCGTTCGAACAAATTAAAGTCACGTTTTGTTCCTCTGAAAGTACAATCACGAATTTACCAATTTATCAAAAATCGAGTTTTCTTAAATTCCTCCATGGTTTGCAAGCAGCCACGATTCGGCGGAGAATCATCGACCGATGGTAGAATTATTTCTCGCGGTCCTTTCGCTTTCGAAACGTTGGAACCTACGGAATGGACAGCGGCCACCCTTCGACGAAACTCAATTTCCAGCTCAAACAACCAACAACCGCGGCGAGGCAACGAAAACCCGTTGTCCGTGGGGGAAGGGGTAGTGTAGCGAAAAAAAACGAGGAAAAAGAGGTGGAGGGAGGAAAACGTGTCATCGTTCGACGAGCAATACCACCCCCGAAAATAAACACCGGCTCGGGGACCCGTTCGGCGCGTTGTCGAAGGGTGGAGGAGAGAAAAAAAATATCCTTCCACCGAAAAACTTTCGCCTCCAGACAAGCGGATGCAAATGGTCGAGAGGGGGGGGTGGGAGGCGATGGGGTAGCCGGCGGTGTTGGCCGGCCAAGAGGTCGGCGGAAGAGGGGCTGAAAGGAGGAGAAAAGAGGTGGAGCAGCGGAGCGAGCGAGGGTGGCAACGAGAGGAAAAGGGACGACGCTCGGAGGGTTGATATCGGCTAGAAGGTGAGCTTCGGAACGCAATGTCCGGCCTGGTCCAGCCGGCAGAGATGCGAGTATTGATCTAGGCTCAGACCTAACCCACCCCCTCGAAAGCCTTTCCACCCTCCTCGGCCACCTCCAGCCGCCTCCTTCGCCTCCACCATCTCCGAGCTCGTCGCGAAGCCAGCCCTGCTTCGTTCCTGGGGGCCGTGGTCGAGAGAAAAAGGGATGGAAGCCGTGGAGCGAACGCAGAGAGGCGGAGAGGGAGGAGGGCGGCGAGGACAAGGGGCGGCGGGACAGGAGGAACGAGGCTCGAAGGAGGACCTCGAAGTCCGGCTCGCCGAGCTGCCCCTTCAGCTACGCACGTTCACTCTCACCTCCTCCACCTACGATCTCCTCCTCTTACATTAGACGCGCTGCAGGGGTGCTCAACCCCCCGGAGAACTACCCAAGATACCGTGGACCGAGGGTTTCTTCCACGGATTCGTTAAATACTTTCTTAGGCTACTCTGTTATCTCTTTATTCTAGTGTAAGCCTTTGGAAACATCGATTTTAACACGAATCCAAACTCGTTTCTTTCGTATTCTTTTACTTGATAAAAATATTTAATTCTTTTAACGCGTATATTACACAACTTTCAACCCTAATCTTCCATACAGGTCATTCTCATCTTTATGAATTAAGTTACTATCCTCTCGTTAAATGAGACCTCGTTTTCCATAGATACAATAAACTTCTGTTCTGAACGAATAATTATTTTGGAAAGTGTATTCAACACATAGTGAAACAAGAACTATATGTCGTTTTAGTGTGTCTTTTATTTTTCAGACTTTCTCCTGAAATGTTCAAATAAGAAGAAAAACTACAGGCTTCTGTTTCAACCCTCCTCGTGGTGGAACAATACTACCACACATAGTCTTTGTTCAAACTGGGAAAACAAGCTGTCTGACAGTGAAAGTTCTATCTAAATCTGCCCAGTGGTTCTTGAATTTATGTTACACAACATCCAATACAGTAAAACATCGTTTAACCGATTATTAAATATACAATGTCGGGTCTAAGAAAGCAGTGAAAGTTTTATCTAAATCAGACCAGTGGTTCTTGAATTTATTCTACACAACATTCAATAAATCGAGCGATTATTAAATACACAATGGCGAATCTAAGAAAACTCAAAAAGTTCTAACAAAACATTACTTTCATTCGCGATGATTATTAATAACTATCACTCAATACATGTATATTTTGAAATATTTCGTCATGATCAGAGAAGCAGTAATACTATATTGAACAACCCTCATCGAGAAGAATACAAGACTGGCAACTAAATTTGAATAAGTTGGAATCATCTGAGAAGAAACGATCTATATTTAAGCGAAAGATAATAAATTCGGAAAGGTGTAAAGCTACAATACAGTCCGTTCGCGTAAAGTGTAGAGAGTATCGGAGTTGCAAAACACTTTGGACGTTGAGCGAGGCACTTGCCGCAAATTGAGCCCCAACGCTGCTAACTTGACTATATATTCCAAAACCTGACCACCTGTACACATTCTATTCGGTTAATAAAACTATTGGACTTTGGAAACCAAGTATATCCGAGCTCCAAGATATTTCATCTGTAGTTTAAGTTTGTTTAACTTCCACGATACGCGGGGAATTATTCTAACCCACCCGGTGAATCATAATCGCTTAATTGCTCTTGAACTGCTCGAGTATGATCCCGTATCCGTTTTGTGGATCCACGCAGGGCATATGAATCGGTTCTTACGCCTTTGATGCCCCCCATTTTCTACCACTTTACTTTACTTTTGCAAATGTGAAATTATTATCGTGTCATGATTTCTATATTTTATTATTAATCCTTGGAATGATATATCAAAGTCTTTAACTGAATGAATAAAAATGCGATGGACCCCCAATTGTGTGTAACAAACAATTTTATATGTTTTATGTATTTGCATTATACGAATGTTTTTTATCTAATAAATTTTGTTTTACTACTTTTGTTGGATTTTTCTTAAAAGACCTCCTCGTCAACCAATTTAAAATTTCACATAAAGTGATCCAAAAATCTACAGACTAAAATTTCCATCAGCAGTAGTATTAGAAAGAAATATCTTAATAAAAATAGAATGTATTTTTGCTTTGCACACGACTGTATTAATTTGGATTAATTGTTAACGACACGTACAGCATGTTTTTCATCGCAGTCTAAATTATTAGCGCGAATTGTAAATGGCCGTGATTAAGGAACAGACAGAACTCCAACGATCTAATAAAATGATTCTAGGAATCAATTGGAGAAAGAAACGGAGTGTTGGTATAATTGAGGCACTGAATATAATGCGTCGCTTTGAACTTTATGAAGCCATTATGGAATAGATGAAATTGATAAAATGCGTTCCACGTTGTACACCGACTTTATAAATTAATTTCTCTTATATGCACTTGCAATTATAAAGGATATCAGCTTTCATTTAAGAACGACAATTTTATTTTAATTTAGAGGAATTTTAAAAAACTCCTATACAGGATGTATATTGACTGATATAAACAACAAATATAATATTGATTCCTACACTTTTCGAACGATCATTCCGAGTTCGATATTTAATTAAAATAATTTTAAACTTGTCGAGTTTTATACAAACTTTAATTTTTCTAAATCGCGTTATATCGCTGTAGAAGAATAAAATTCTTAAAAATGGCGACACACTAAACGATCCTTCCGCGCGAAGAAAAGAACAATGAAAACATCCCTATACATATATGGAAATACGTGTAAATCGACCAAGCAACAATATAAAATTTCTAGTATTGTGAACTTGTCAAGACGAATTTATTTCGAAAACCAGGGTTGCCCGAAACGGAGAATGGAAACTTCCCGTCGATTCTCACGGCCGTTCGGACTTTAATGAATAAATGGCGAGTATCCTCGGTGAATGGGTGGAAAGGGGTGAAAATCGAAGGCAGCCACGCCCTGCAAAGGGAGAAGAAAGAAAAATCGCGACTCGAGGACCGATCCGCGACTCGTATCCAGGAAACACTTGTCCACAACTCGTTCGTATTTCGAGCGTATCAGAGCCAAGCTTCACGTGGATCAGTTTCAGAATGTACGATATGTTTACGAATATTCCGAAGAAACAATAAGATGGAAGACGTTGAAAACGACGGTGCTGCCAGGAGGGGCAAAAATACAACTCGCGAATAATTATCGACTCACCCTCGCGTAACGATAAAATATTGACGAGGTCAGAGAATCGCACCATCGCGTTAATTCAACCACAAGGCTGTTCCTCGTCGGTCACGGTTCCTTGCAAATAATTTCCACGTATCGAATCGCGTGTATTCGTTGGAACTTGAAGAGGTCAGTGGCGAGCGTGGCGTCGAGGAACGGCTCGCGATAACGTCGCACGGAGTTACTCGAATCCCAATAAATCCAAAGGCGACCGTCGTCCACCCTGGCCCCTCGCATCCTACGCCACGAACGGGGCAGGCCTGCACAACGGACGCCGAGATTAGTATTAATTTATAGCGCTGGAAGATAGGACGGAACAACGCGCGGCGGTCGAGGACGCAGAGGGTGGAAAGTGAAATTCGGTGGCTACGCCAACGTGGTCGCCATTTCCATTTTCCGCGCTGATAATTGGAAACCGGCCGGCCAACTTTCGTCAGTATGTAAATTCCTACCGCTTCGCTATCCGCTGCGATCTTCCGTGGGGGGCGATCCCGATCGGCACCAACGCCTTTTAACCAACCCTTGACGCAAAATATTAAATAATTGTAATTATCGTTGCAACGAGGAAAGGAAAGTTTAGGCTTCAAAAAAAATGAAATTAATTCATTAAACTGGAAGGCATAACGAAATGTATAGGGGAAAAATGCAGTTCAGACAAACGTATATTGTATAGACGAAAATTAAGAATGTCAATTTCTAGACTTAGGCTTCGATTATTAAAAAAATAAATTACAAAATTTCAAATCATTCTGAAGAAATTATTTTTGGTTGCGGGAGTTAATTACAATCATTTTTGGTGAATACACATACCCCCGAATTCCTACGCATTTTCGAGAAAAAAATTCTTCGCCGAAAATATCATTTCTGGCCAGAAATGTTTGCCTAAACGGATTAGACGATTTTAATTACGCATATTTTGGTGAAGAATACGTAGAAATAGCAAAAATATTGGAAAAGTTGATCTTTGATCCCGCAAAATGAGAAAACCCCCATAAAAATGGTCCAATTTTCAAACAGCCATAACTTCTACAATAGTGAATATATTTCTATGAAACTTTTTTCTGAAGTAGAGCTCATGGGTAGCTACAGAAAAGTATTAGACAATTTTTCAGTAGGACATCAACCAAATTTATTAAAAATGAACGAATTTTTAAGAAAAATCGACAGGGTGCCTAAATTTTTCGACGAAAGGAAAATTTCAAATCGTTCCGGAAAAATTAATTTGAATTGCGGGGGTCAATTACAATCATTTTTGGTGAACAGATATACCCCCGAAATCCTGTGCATTTTCGAGAAAAAAATTCAGTACGAGCGGAATTTTAAATGTTAATAATTTTTTAACGAAGCCTCCATCAACAAATTGATATTCTTGATTTTCGTCATATTTTGGCCTTTAGAATCTCCCAGGGGTGACCAAACACCCTGTATAGTACGTTTTGTCCTTAATTTTGATAAATGAATTTAGTTCGTGTTGGAGCAGAGAGTTTCTTTTTGGGTAACAAATGGTTATGGGACTGGATAAAACTGGTATTCTAGGACGAACATAACCTCTTTTTTTTGTCTGCAATGGCGGCTGGTTTCGACAATTATAAAGACAAATTTCACAATCTAAAATGAGAGAAGATTCTGCTGTTTGACAGCAGTAAAGTATTCTCATTAATGTAGCATATGAGGCTACAAATAATACGAATAATAAAGTAATTAATTTCTACTAAGTAATACTTTTACCCATTCGTAAAAATGAAAGGAGGATAGAGAAGTGATATTCATGGTTGAAGACACTGTCATATATAAATCAACTTAGAGAAGATTGAGAAGGAAGATTTGGGAAACGAAAGAGAAAAAATTGTTCGTGTCACAGTTCTAATAATATTATCCATCCAGAGTCTTTTAATAAAATGTCTCGTTTGTTTTGGCAGGTACAAATAATAAAATAGTTAATTTCCACCCATTCCTAAAAATGAAAAGGGGACAAAGATGTGACATTCATGATGAAGGCACTTTCATAATTTATTTTTTATTGTCACTGCCATATATGAATAAACTTAGAAAAGATTCAGAAAAAGATTTGAGAAGAGAAAGAGAAAAAATTGTTCGTGTCATAGTTCTAATAATTTTGTCCAGCTAGAGTCCTTTAATAAAACGTCTCGTTTGGTTTTGGCAAATCCGGGGGATGTTAATATATTTCCTTTGGCCCGTAAGAAACACAGAAAGATTAAGATCGGAGGATCGCGATAAAATAGCACTCGGGAAGGGCGACTTTTATCGTTCTTATGGCGTTATCTTATTAAGGGCGTGCGGGACGGGGGTGCACGAAGGAGACGGTTAACAGCGCGCGTGGGGTGAAAAATGAAGAAGAGACGAGAACCTACCCCACGGACCATCGGTCATCGCCGAAAACTGCCCCATCGTTTTCTCCTTCCTTCTTTCGCGATATCAGCCCTGTAATGAATCTGTCACAGAGCCCAGAGATTTCATTTCCTTCCTGGAGGACGCCGAGGTTACGTTGAAGTGATTTTTATGATTCTGGAGCGTCCCACGATTTAGGATAGCTTTGGGGTCGCTCGAGGGTGTCAACTTGTATCAGAAATAACTCGGGATAGAATTAACCGACTGCGAAGCTCCCTGTGACAGAATTCGATCGCAAAATTAAATGGCAAGCAAAGGAAAATTAAATCGACTGTTCAAATAATTGAAATCGATCTTTCTGAATTTATTGAAAAATGTAAAAGAAAGGCAAAGACTTCGAATCGTATCTAATTTCAGATTGGAAGGTTCAGAACTATATCCACAATTTTTCTAAAATCTGAGATACGTTTAAGACACGTTATGAAAGTTTATAATACTATGAATTTCTTCGCGAAATCCACTAAACACCATAGACAGATAAATCGAGCCAATAATAGTCGCTAATAACCCCTGTTGTTGATGCGACTCTAAACTCGTGAAAGAAAAAAAAAACCTTCCTTCTTGAAGGAACATCTTCATTTATATCATATCTTTCCCTAATCTGTCAAAATATTTAAATATAGACGGGTTGGTATAGTTATAATAACAAGATGTCCCAGAAATAAGTACTCAAACTCTGTGGCCTCACTCTACTCACTTTCAGGATAAAGAAAAATGCAAAAATGAAGTGTTTAATCTTCCTTGACAAGTAAATCAACTGTCAGAGTACAGTTGTTATTTTTGTTCAACGTTAAAAACATATATTTCTTGCAAAATTTATTAATAGAATTAAGAAAATGAGAGCTTTGTAGAGGGTTGTCCCCACCCCTAAATATAAGAATTTGTCTCATCCTTTAAATATTCCTTAAATTTTTGCATATTGAGTGCATTTTGTAGTTTTTTGAAAATTAAAATTTCCCATTCGCTGCCTATTGATAATCAATCCTATCTCTATGCACGTACTGAAATTGTCCAAGAAAAAGTGTCTATTTTCCTGTAAATAAATTTACACCTGAAAATTAAAATTCCCCATTCGCTGTCTATTGATAATCAATCCTATCTCTATGCACGTACTGAAATTGTCCAAGAAAAAGTGTCTATTTTCCTGTAAATAAACTTACACCTGAAACATTAGGGAGTACACACGTGGTGTCGTGTTATCCAAGTCCGTATCTATTATCTAAGTCACGTCGATGTATCGAGTGGCGGAGGTTCTGGCAATTGAAATCAACCCCGACCTCTCCACCTCTCGTCACGCCAGCGACCCCGAAGAAGCTCGCAAGGGACGGCTGTTCTTGAGGAAGGAGCCGAACGTTGCGACCCAGTCCCAAAGACTTTGACCCACATCATATCGCTCGTTTTTGCCTTCGTCTCCTTCACCTTCCGAGTTCCTTCCCTCCCGGGACTATTATCTTAATCCCATACATCCTCTTTAAGAGGCGTTCCGACCGAGCCAAGCAGCGACGGCTACTTCCGTGGTTCCCCCGGTGAACTCTGCCTCTTCTTTTCGGGATTAATCGTCCCTTTGGATAAATCGATTAAAACGAAAGGTTCTCAATGCAGACACCGGCTACGCCATATTCCTCGGGAGTGAATTCATCGAGTGTTTTGACTGCTGAGTCGGAAAACTCGGGGGCAGAGGCCTATCCACCAATACAATAGGATGATTGCTATTATCAATATTAAAATTCGAATTTTTATCTAACTAGCAACGAATTAAGTTTTCTACTTTCCATGAGCTATTCTCAGACTGAAAAAATAATGAACGAACGCGATTAAGATAAGCAAATTAATCATTTCAGGGGCTAACTATGTTCCCATAACCGAAGCAGCGAAAGACAAACGAAACTGATGAAAGGAGCCTCGAAAAGGAGATCTCGATTTGCATAGAGAAATATGGGCCATAGTTGTTGGTTTTCCAGTGGTGAATACCGCGACGATTTTTATCGACGATCCACGAGGGAACAAAGATCGTATTCTCGCGTGTCCTACTTGAAAAAAGATATTCTTAAGCCTGGGTGGGCGCACGTGCGACGAACTCTCATAAATTAGAGATGCTCGATCGGCCAATTAATACGATGTTTCCAGTGGCAGACGATCGACGAGAGAAAGCGATGAAAGGAACCGGGGGGGTAGCCGCCGGCTAAAACACCGAAGACGGAGACACGAAACCGAAAAAGAGACGAGCCGAGGGTTATTGCTCAAATGCTGAGAAACCCGCGTCTGTACACATCGGATGCGTGAACCGCGGCATAAATTAAATTAGCATAATGCCGAGCCGCCCGAAGAACAAAGTAAAAAGCCGCAACAACGTGGGAACCGTCCGAAAATTGGCATTATCTTTCAATTATCTGGGGGTAGAACTCTTCGTCCACAATCTGTAGAGTCGATCTTCAAGTTTTCCTCATTTTTGCGATATTTAGACTCATATTCTTACTTTACAAGACGAGAAAGATCAGTATTGTCATTGAGAATAATTTATTTAATGGCAAAATTTTGAAAAAAATGCCTTAATACTGGAACTACCAAAGTGGTCAAAATTCGTAATTTCTAATAAAAATTGTAAAAAATTTACTTGATTGTCGGTACCATAATTATCGGTAGTTCGAGTGTCGATTATGGTCACGTTCTCATTTCGAAGAAGACTATCACATTTAATAAACCAAATAGTGCAAGAGATGAAAATATTCGACTATTTAATTCAAATATAATTTTCAGTGTGATAAATACGTAGAATAAAAAATGCTGATATCTATGTTAAGTTTCCAGTAAACAATGAAATTAATTTGTTGTCTCGAAGACTTTAGGAAGAATCGCTTTCCTCGAGTAGGGGCCGTCTCTGAAACATGGAAACTGTTTCCACATTAATGGCAATATTTAATCCTATACTGGGTTATTACACTTTCGCAAAATTCCACTTTCGTCCATTATGCATAATTCCCGCGAGCTAAGTATGTTATTATGTAACTGTGTTATTATGCGGAAAAGGATTCATTTCTGCGTGACGACATTCGAATTTATACAACCGCAGCGGGTAAAGCGTACTCACCGCAACGAATATCGTCTTCAGGGTTGGGACGAGAATTCAAATATGCATCGAGACCACCAACACGCTCTCGACAGCCATCCTTTTCATAATTATTCCTGAAATAATTCAACGAACATTGCTACAAAAATTAAGTACTCGTGATTCTGCACTTTCCCCCAATTTTGATTATTCTATTTCAATTCTTTTTCCACGATTGAAACGAGAAAGCAAAATTTGCAAAGCAAAGCTTAATTTGTAAGTTTATCATAGAAACCTTCCCACGTATTTTATTCGTTACGATACTAGTAATTATTTGTTTTTACTATCGACACGTTAATAAATGTTACGTGAATTGAATACGATTTAAATTAGGTTCGTCCGGCAATCGTTAAAGGATCGAAGTCGCGTAGAAATTTATGGATGAACTCTTATGCTTTTGTCCTCTACGAAATGTAATTAAACCAAAGGGATCCCGTTTTATGCGAGAGGATGGATTCCTTCCTTTCGTTGCTTTTACGAAATCCGAATTTACGTGACCGCAGTGGCCGAAAAGAAAGGCACCGCAAACGAGTAGCGTCCTGCCGGATCGCGATTCAACCAGAAATGCGAACTGAGACCACCAACGTGTATGTGGAGGGATTTCCTGAGAACGTTTCATGCTAATACGACCGCGAATCGCACAAGACCAAACACCAGATTTAACTCTCGCCCGGGAGCCCAGTCACTTTTCATCCAATTCGGCTTCATTACCGAAACGCGTGCTTTAATGCAGTTTAGTAACCAGCAAACAACTCGTTCGAATCCAAAATTATCAATATTTATATTCTAGATTAAAAGAAAAAACGGTGTATCAATCTATACGCTGTATCACAAACTATTTTAATTTTATTATCCTGTTAGAAATATAGGACATGCTCCAAATTAATTAATTGTAATAATTCTCAGAATAATCGCGTGCTTTAAAAAATAAAAGGGTTTTTAAATCGATGCGTTGTATCACGAATACAGACAATCACAAACTATTTTAATTTTATTTTTCTGGTAGGAATATAAGACATGCTTCAAATTAATTAATTGTAATAATTTTCAAATCAAATAATCGCGTGCTTTACAAAATAAAACGATGTTCAAATCGATGTGTTGTATCACAAACTATTTTAATTTTATTTTCCTGATAAGAATATAGAACATGCTCCAAATTAATTAATTGTAATAATTTTCAAATCAAATTATCGAGTGCTTTAAAAACTACTATTATGTAGGTACTCATTTATATTGTATTTTTCTTTTCTTCGTTTACTTTCTATCCTCTTTTCTCATATTATAATTATAGTATTAAGGATTTCCCCATTAATAATAATTAATGTTTTCAGCGAATGGAATTCTATGATGCATTTGGTTAAAGTATAGGATGATTGACCCGGTCTTAATTTTATCAGCAAGAGCGAGGATCGAGCGTCTGATGGACACGCGACATCCGGCGCGATGACGACTTCCCATTGGCTGGAGGGCGTCGTTCGCGATTATCTCCGCGGCACACATAAAATGTCGAACATATAAACGCATAAAATAACCCGTCGCGATCCTCCTCCCTCTCATCGACCGAGTCCCAGCCTCTGAATCTTAATTTCGATGAAACGTCTCGTATCGAGCGATCGTAAAACCGATCCCACGAGCTCGTCTCGCGCTAGTGGCTCGACAGGAATATCGTTAGGCCACGGACGAGGTATGGAACAGACGTTGCATGCGATATTTTTTTCTATGGAATTCAAATTAAATACTCTCAGGGTTTGGTATTGAGACTAGATGTTGGGGGAATTTAATTATTTCGCAATCGAGGTACATTCAAATAAAATAAAAGACAAAAAAATAATGCTTAACACTAGAGTTACCAAAGCAGTCGAAATGACACGTTCATAATTTCTAATAAAATTTGTAAAAAATTTACTTGACATTTCATCACGTATTTATCATTTTAATTTCTTTGGTACAAGTAAATATACTATAATTGTCGGTAGTTTTACTGTTAATAATACATATCAAGTAAGACTTTTCTATGATTTGCTAACTTTGCTGGTTGCAGTGGATCGATTGGCCCACAGGTCCTAAGATCGCTTTACGGGTGTTTTAAACGAAAAGGTCGAAATTGACTGGTTTTTTAACCACATCAATATTTCACGTTTCTACGCGACACCGACTCCCATAAGGTGCATAGTCTATCCCGTACCCCGCCCGTGGTTTCCCTCGGCGCAAACTTATGCTGATTCTCCTTCGACGAAACTTTCGCTGATCAAACTTAATTGACTGGTCGTCGGATAGACGAACTCGTCGGCGAAGTCAATAAAACGGGCCGGGGGGAAAGAAGAAGTCGTCGCTTTTGTTCTCTGATCACGGTCCCTCGAACTCTAGGACGTGTTTTTGGAGTTTTCAAGATGTTCGTCCGTTTTAATGGAACTCTACTGCGAGACCGAACTTTTTGAAATATCTTCCGAGAGGATCGCGGAGAGCCGGAGAGATTATTACGAACTTCGTAGATTCTCTCCGGGAAGGATTTCCGTCAATTAATATTGGACAGAGACGGCGCGGAGACCGAGAAACGGAGTCGAGGGTAAGTGACACCCCCCAAAATCACGATTTCGTGCTCAATTTTTGTGTGGTCAAGCTATGTGCAATCTTTAAACGAAGTAAAAAACTGTATATATATATTATATTAATTGGAGTTAATTTTTACTTTTTTTAGTCCTGCGTTGTGATAGATAAAAGGTCGAATTTAATTATTTGCAACAATGTGACATCGAATGGCCATTCATTTTCACTATATGCATTATTCCACTGTCCGTGGAGTGATTATAATTGAAAATAATGTAGGGTACATGAAAGATTAAGCGTACCAGGTCAGACTGGTCTCATTCTACTTACTGACCCATTTTTCTCGATACAATATAATATTTTAACTCGAAATTAATCCTTCTTTCTGCTTGTAACACTGGGAGGAATTCATTATAAGGTCTTCTTACAGAATTCAGTCGATTTAATAGCTATTCCTCATTTAAAAATTGTGCCCCTGAAATATGTATTCTTATCTTCCATTTTCAAAAACGAAATACTAGTGAGAACCAACCTCATTTAGACCATTCTCTAAGAACCGAAAATTTTCGTACAATTCATATGCAAACACATCGTGATACAGTGATTCTTAAAATGAACGACGTGATTCGTAAATTGAACATTCCTATACGAGAAATGAATCATTTTAAGAATCATTACTGTACATCGATGACAAAAGTAGAACACAGTTTGAAGAACATTAATTCAACGAAATTAAATTCTAGAGGTTTGAGCTAGTCTCTATCGTATCGTTCGATAAAAAGAAACGAACTCGATTATTAATCGATGGCCAAGATCTAGGTGATCTGGCACGGTATCAGGATTCCCGTGGCGCGGTTCCCTGCAGAACGATGCAAAACGTGTTCGACGATACGAAACCAGATTTCGTGCAAAACGTCGCCGAAGAGTTCCAGGGCTCGGTTCGTCAAGTATTTCTAATTCGCCGACGATTTCGCGGCCGTGGACCGGGGTTCACGGGACGCGCGATTACGAGTTTAAGGTAGCCGACACTCGAACAGCGTCGGCGGCGGCGGGCTCGACTCCTCGTAAAATTATCGGTAATAAAATCGTGATTTACGCCCGTGTTCCTGGAAAGCGGACCGCTCGAAATCGGCCCGCTATCTCGACCGTTCCCCTGCCAGTTTTATCTCTTCGTTCATTCGTGGCCAGGACGGCTATACGAGGTCGAGCGCCACGAGGACGACGTCGCCCGGCTTCTAACACACTTTGACCTTTCCGTGGTTCGCATTATTTTTCAGGGTCCCGGTGAAGCGGCTTCGACCTCCCAGACCTCCTACTTTTGCTTCGAAATTCTATTTCATATTTTTTTTCCACCACGAACTAAATCTCATTACAGATTTCAGAAATAATCAAAAAAATGTATGGGTTAATGATTGAGAGAAGATTTCATTTCCTAGATTACGTGTATATTGTTTATAATTATTCTTTCTCAAAATTATGGTGACATGAAACTATTTATTTATATATATTTCTTCCCTCTACGAAATAAATCCTATCAAATCGAACACGAGCAATACAGATTTCGAAAATAATCAAAAAAATGTATGGGTTAATGATTGAGATAAGATTTCATTTTCTAGATTAGGTGTATATTATTTATAATTATTCTTTCCTGAAATTATGGTGACATATTGCGTGGAGCGTGAAGACCACGTGTCTCGTGAAGAAATAACGCTCGACATTGCACTTGCACCGTTGCATCGAATGAAAAGGATTAATTTCTTCTTTTAAGAAACAGTAAAATAATTTCTTTGAAATGCTAGTAAAATAATTACGTCAGTCAACTATATTTTTTACTTTCACAGGTATAATTTAGAGACTTACCTTTTACACTATACTATAAAAAGGCTTACAACCGAATTAAAACATTGACTGTCAGACCAAACCCCTCAAATTGTCCACGAAAACGACACTTTGTTTTCAGACAACTGGAAACTAGCATGGCCATACTTTGTTACTTAGTTTTACAAACTCGTTCAAGAGTCCTATCTAGATTTACTTTCTTCAACATCTGGTCCTGAGAATTAGTTTTAGCTCCTTAATAAAAAATCATATCATCCATATATGACAGTCAATGTGTTAATTTGTTCCCAGTAAACGGCAGAGTACGTAATAATAGGAATCTTAAACATCGAACTGCAATTTTCAATATTAATAAATAGAACATATAGGACTTTATTTCCCCCCATTTGAAATCTTTTTCAAAAAGAATTTTGCCTGGCTCCTTAATTCCAGGGTAGCAAATTACAAAGGCTCGAGTTGAAACTACCAGAAGTAGAATTCAGGAAAAAATTCCATAAGAATCGTAAAAGTCCAAGGAAAGAGTTAGGGTGCGTAAGAAAAATTTTACGTGAAACTATTCGTATTGGATCCTAGCCCCGGGAAACGACCACGCGTCGCGCGTAGAACTTTCGAGACGGAGATGATTTCATATACCCGTGCTAGGTGCCCTTAAAGAATTCGAAAGGGAAGAGAGGCAAGAATTTTTTGGACGGTTTTCGATAGAGAAGAAGGAAGATGCTCTCCGATGGAGGAGGACGTAAACGCTCGAGGGTCGCGTATAACGTAAACGCAAAGTAGAACACACGACTCCCATAAGTCGTAAAAGGAACCTATAAAATTGTACCCCCGTACCCACGGCAACGTGGCAGCCGGCAATTTCATATATTTACGTCAATCCTCTCGAGTTATGAAACAACGTAGGCGAAGGTACGGGCCACGGTTTACAGAACACCCGAAAAGAAATTACTTATCGAACACGGTGTAATTGTCCACGGTGTAAATTTTATTCTCGAATAACGAATAAAAATGTTGGGTGTGTCGGTAAATTTATTTGTAAAGTTCTTCGACTTGAGAATCGTGTGCAAAAATTTCATTTCTGGCTAATAAAGGTAAATCTTTCTTAGAAGGTTTGAAGAGTCTTGAGTTTGTTTAGAATAAAAATTTTATTTGGGGAGAGTTGGCCATAGTGAATAGAGAAGATGTTCTATGTATGAAAATTAATATTATATACTGTGGTTCGATCTTTGAGACTCCTGTTATTACCTTTTACCATAGATTTGTTATTTTTCTTTTATTCGAAACGTTAGAAGAGCTGAAATTTTTAATGGCTTCGGTGTACGTGAATTGTAATTGGTGGTTCGAAGGCGTAAAATTCATTGATAAAGAGACGCCGAAAATGGATGCTTAATTTTTTATCGGACACCAGAGACGATATTGCGTTATACGAGCATTTGGTTTATGCAAAGAAAATCCAATAGCGGAAGAGTTTATGCGTACTTGCGCGACACGACCCTGCCGCGGCACGGGAATATTAAAAACGGGGCTTTTTTATTGAAGCGTTTTATGAACAGCAACGAGCACTGTTTTATCACCTGCACCCGTTGGAAAGTCCGCACCAGTCTGATTCGAAATTTTTCGGAAAATTGCACACGTTATGGCAGGCTAAAAATCCTGACGCGAACGAAAATATTATATCAGTTTCCTCTGGGCGTGCAATTTTGCGTTAAATTTTTGCTGAGAAAAATATATGAAACGCACCAAGCTTTTTAGAAGAGAATTTTTTAAAGTTGTACACATTTTATACAAAAATTAATTTCTTGGTAAATTATTTTTTAAGATTTTTCACGATCACCAAATATAATTCACATTGAACACCTGTGGGGAAAGACACAGTTACGAAAACTTAATATAAATAATAAAATAAGATTAAAATGGGGTATACAGCTAGAGTGAAACAGTATTACATTCGATGTGATTGCAAAATTATTAATAGAAAATTCTAATTGAAATTTTGGTTCAATTGCACTATATTCTCTGATGCAGAGGACTATTTAATTTTATGAAATGTTAATTATAAATCAGGCTACGAGGTTGTGAGCATGTTCTATATCAAATGACACCTGTTCGACAAAAACACAAAAATAATTTCGAGCCTTACTATTAAAAAAATAAAGTTTCCTTGGGAAAGAATTTAATGAAAATTGTAACCCGTCGGTTTAAGTGTAAATCCATAATAGGGATGAGGAGGTATCGCCCAATGACAGTCGACGATCATTGAAATATACCAAAAATTTATTTACATAAAAACATGAATATAATACCTATAATATTTCAACTGCTGCGCATTTCTTATTTTTGTTTGTTTTTCCACCCGGTGTCATACCCAAACAAATGGCGTCGAGATAGGTTCTCCAAGAATTAATCGGTATTGTCGCAATTTTAACGTCGCAATAGTCGAATGAAAAGAAACAACCATTAAACGGATCTAACTCTAAAACTATACTTAAAAAAAAAGAAAGAAAGAAATTAATCGATAAGATGCAAACATAGTATCCAAAGGGTCGCGTCCGTTAAACGGAACGCGGTTGGAGCACCGTTCGCAAGATTGGATTTCCGGTTTGTTTTTTTTTTCCTTTTTTTTCTCGCCAATATATTGGGCGCGTCCTTCGACCGTGACGCGACAGGAACGAAAAATCGAAAAGAAAAAGGAAAACGAATGTCTCGTTTCCCCGTCGTCACAAATATAGTGCGTTATTTATATTAATTGAATCGATCGCGGGCGTGTTCCCCGCGACGATCATTTTCCTCCTTGCACTAACGCGTTCGTTACAATATTTACAAAAAACGTACGTACAACACAGGGTATACTCGATCGGAGAAAGAAAAGATAGGTACGATACAGATAAACATAATTCTTTCGTGATCGTGGTTAACGACACGGCGATCGATTTATTACAATCATCTTCCGTCTCTCGCATTCTTTCTCTCTTTCTGGCAATGACCAGCGACTTCAAGTCGCTACGAATTTTCCCCGATTCAATTCTCGATATTCCAAGTCGATAACTCCATCGTCGTGCGAGTTTCGAGCGATCGAGCGCGATTTTATCTCCGAGTTCGGCTCGATGAGGTTCCTTAATCGGTAAGAGTACAAAAAGGAGTTGTTTTCTCGTACAAAATTCTGGAAAACTAGAGCCACGTGGCGCGCCCTTCGCGCGAATATTCGAGGAAAAAGGGAACGAAAAATCAACGAACGCAAGCTTCGGAAAAAGAGTCTTCGCGATGGAGCATCGATTGACAGGATAATAGAAAAAGGCAGAGTCATCCATGGATCTATTTTTTGTTTAGTATTGATATTAAAAAATCTCGAGGAGTTTCCCTGTGACAATAAATACATTATCAAGATTGCATCCGTTTATTTTCCGTTACTATGCTTTCTATAGTCGTTCCCGCAGCATGTTTCATAAAATGGGGACAAACTTCTGTGCACCAAGGTAATCGAGGTTCGCGTGAAACAATTTTAATAATAGTCGTTGTTCGATCAAGCTTTCAGACACTTTTTTACTTACACTGTTCTAAACGAGAAAATTACGCTCGACGCGCTGAAAACGAAATCGAAGAAAAAAAAGATGGAACGATTGTTTATATAGAAACTTTCTTTATTATCTTCGTGTAACGTGTTCCAGCCCAAAGTCGTGACCATATTTTATGAAACACTCTGTCCACTAGGTCTCGTTTCAATAGCGTTACGTAAAACGATACGTAAAAGTTCGAATTCGCAGTCGCTGGCGTTTGGGAATCCAGAACACAACTCTTCTCGAAGTTATTACCCAAAATTATATCACTTTATGTTTACTAAAAATGTACAGATTAAATGTCGCAGGACGAAAGTAAGATAATATTGAAAAGAGGCCTTAAAATTTGAATAAAAAGTTATCCAACCCTCTGTAACCCAGTCTGTCGGCTAAAGATTTTATTTATTACAACTTTAGTTATTTCTAAGAAGCTTCGTTCAACGGATCTTTACGCGTCAAGTCAAGATGTACAACTGTATTTTCGCTTCTACACGCCCCCTTTTATTCATCCAACATTTGTACTACCGTTTCAGAATAATAATTATACACAGAACGCGAAATAAATAAATCAAATCTTACAAATAATACAAACGCTTGAAGTATCGTCCAACTCGACTGGGTTACAAAGCGTTGACAAAAAATTCCTAACTGCGGGGGCGTTCATTTTGAACGCGTACATCGTCCTATTCCCTATTACTCTTTTCGTTCGCAGACAACGTTGAGAATTCAAATTTCAACAAAATTCGAAAGAATTTTCCCTATTACCCTAGGGAAACGAACGTTATCCTATTCTCTATCACTCTCTCGAATCTGGAACGGAGGTTAAAAATTCCTGTTTGTCGACGTTCTATCATGGTGCCACTCATCGTTCACTCAATGTTAACAATTTCTTTCGGTTCACGTTTAATCAGAACACGTGTCTCCTTCCCCTGTGTTTTCATTCCCCAACAATATATCGTTAAAGGTTAAAAATTCCATTTCGTTAGAACTGCGTGTCGATCGACTTTCTACTACCCTTTCTATCCACGAGCAACAGAACGTTTTCTCTTTTATTAACGTTGAATTAGAACCGAGCAACGACTTCATTCTCCGTCGTTTTTTCGATCCTCAAACAACAGAGCTTTGAACAGGGACCAAAAACGATTCCCTCTTCCGTCGACGATTCCAAATCGTGAACAATTTCTCGAACGTTCGCGTTAAGAAACCCTCCATCGTGGCGGCAGTTTGTCGTCGAACCGATCGTCCCGGGCGAGGAAAAAGCCTGCCGGACGGTTCGTCGTATAAACGAGCTTATCGTAAAAGACAACGATCAAGATTCCATAAGATCGATACATTAGTCCCAAAAAAAAAACGTATATTCGTTAGCAATATTATTACCGTTTACTATTATTGGTTCAGTTTGATTGGACCGCGCGCACGGCAGACAAATTACAAGTTACATTTAAATCGGCGTCGATCGATCCACGGGATCGTCGTACGCGTGTAGGGTTCCTCCGTCGCAGGGGTCTCGCGTGTCCGCGTGTGATCGATTAGAAACGAGCACGTCGAGAGAGGCATTGAGTTAATCTCCCTACGATCGTCTAGCTTCTATCAAAATTGGGTAGTAGAAAATATCGCATCTCGGGTCCCCCGGTATCCTTAACGCTTGTAAAAACCACCTGGACACGGCGAGACTCCTCTCGAACGCGACGGGGACGTCTTCGATGTCCTCGAAGGAGGACGCGTGAAACTCGGTAGAAATTCGTGGGTACAAAAGAGTCAGGATTGAGGAATTCAGTATTCAGTATTCAGGATTCAGGATTCAGGCCTTCGATCGTTGCTGAAAATTCCATTGTGCAAATGGCAGCTCAAGAATGCTGTTTCCTCCAGAGTCCCTCCTTTCTTTTCGCGTATCCTTGGTGTAGAAAAAGTAGTGTGAACATCTGACGCGATACGTTGCCCTCGTATTGGAGCATCGTTGGTATCGTGGACGAACGATCAAAGTGCACCGAATCGCCCGGGGTTCGTTCCGCTTGTAAAATCGTTATAAATCCAAGCAGCGTTTATTTACATTCGAACGGACCGGCGGAAGCGATCGAGAGTTAAAAACCTGCTCGAGTATAATGGTCGTCTTCGACTCGCGTGTGTATTGATCGTCGCCAGGACACGACGCGTGATATCAAAATTCTATCAGCTTTACTCGAAGCCTTTTGGCGCGTTTATTCGATCCGAACGAAATGCCAGCGAAAACGGGAACGAAAATAAGATGAGAATGGCGTAAACAAGATCTCTCGCGTTTAGGAGTAAGCGATAGCTAACGGGAGCCGCGCGTGGGCGTTCGCTCGAGGTCCATCGCGTTAAGCGTCATCGTGTCCGCGTCGCAGAGGATAGTTCGAATCGTTATCGTCTAAACATACAGCATCAAAGTCGATATATTGATATAAACGCTCATATGTGTTTCATTTATATACATGCACACCTATGTACGAGGATTTTTAAAAAAAAACGCAGTTCTTCTCGCGTGTTTCCATCAAGCTCGTGTTGCAGACTCTGACTACTATATCCCCGGGTCTCTACGGTTGTTCCATCCGAAATGGAAAAACACGCGAGAACGTCCGTTCCGTCGGGAATGCAGCCTAACAGTAGACGCAATTTGCTCCGTCCGGAACGCGACGCGTAAACAAAAATGGGAGCTTAAGACTTATATATCACATCCTCAATATGTGCGGCAGTGTTTCCCTTACGCTCTAGTTGAATGACCGTCGACGAACCGGGCGCTGAGATTTGATGTTTCACATCGGGACCCCTCGGTGTCAGCAGCCTCCGGATTATCCGCGACGTTCTCGCTAAAAAAATTCCCTAACGATCGTTTATTGGCAGTATCCGATCAGACTTTCATCCTCGAAATTCTAAATTTACATCGATTATCCTATTTGACGGGGCTCGCGACTGTTGGATAGATAAAAGTGTTTCCAACAGAACTCTGTTCCCCCCTATCGCGAACGTACGGTTGATCTTCGACGATCGTCGAAATCCCCTTTTCTCTATTCCCTGGACATCCCCCGGGTTTGAACGGCGGTGCACGGCGACGCGGAGGACGATGACTCGACGCCGGGACCTCGAAAACGGCGACCAAAATCACAGAACAAAGCGAATTCCTCCTCCGCCCTTAGTCCTTCCACCAGCTGCACAGACAGCAATACCATCGCCTTTCGGGATGGGGCTGGATTATCTGCTATTGTCAGTGCATCGCTCTGGTGGTGGTCAGATGCGTGGTCTCTGCCCTCTTCGGGGGCGGTGGCGGTGGCCTTCGTTTGCTCGCGATCGCGTTCACGATGTTCATGCTGCGATTCTCATCCGCGAATCTGACCGTCGACTGTCTGGCGGGGCTGGATGCGTACTCCACAGGCGCGTGGGGATCCGTCGCGTACACGTTCTCGTAGAGATTGTCGGCCCCGTAGTGCTCCTGCACCCAGTTCGACACGTTCGTTTCCCTGTAGTCCGCCACGGCTGGAGGTGGATCGCGGAAACCGAGGACTTCGTGGGGTGTGGTCGTCGAGTCCAGCTTGCATTTCTGCGCCACCTGCCACTTTTTCCTCATCACTCGCTGGAGATCCTTGAGGAAGTCGCCGGGAGGAGCCTGGTCGGAGGCAGCGAGCTTCTTGGGGGACGTGAGCCTCGTGCTGTCGGATCTCCTGGGTGGCATGGGTTTCCTCTGCGGCAGCGCAGGGCTCCCAGGCTCCTGTTGAGGCGGAAGGTTGAACGTGATCTTCTTCCCGGTGCCCGTCTTGGACTTGGGCGACGTTGGGGGCTCTTGGATAGTCACCCTGCGCTGGGGCTGTGGACTCGAGGCGGCCTTCAGCTCTGCCAGGTACGGCGGGGCAGCGTAGTGGCTCGAGGTCTGCTTCATGGCGCTTCGTCGTACAGTGTCCATGTTCGGGTTTGGCCTGATCGGCTGTATAGTGTTGTGTTGATGCACCTGGTGCACCCCGTACATCGGTTCCGGCTTCGAGTTCTGCCTTGTCAGGCTCTGGGAAGTGGTGTGCTGCTGCTGGGACCCGTAAGCCGGCGGAGGAACGAACGGCGGCGGTGATGCGAACCCTGGCGAACTGGGAGCGTAGGTGGGCGTGCTGGCGCTGGATCCCGGGTATGAGCTGGGCGGAGAGGACACCGAGTTCGACGCGTTGCTCGCGTGATGAGCGTTCTGCATGTTGGGATTGTAGTTCTGGTTGTTCTGTACCGTCGAGTTGTTTTGGAGCGAGCTGTTCGCGTTCGAGTACATTTGCTGGTTGTTCGACTGCCTCGATGGCGTGTGCGTGGGCGTGTTCTCGGGGGTGATCGAGTTCGTTGGCGTGGACTGTTTCGGTCTCGCGCGACGGATCGTCCCTGTCTCGCCTACCAGGGGACTCGGGGGTGGCGGGAGCGACGCGAGGCTCAACGACGACCCGGAAAGCTCCGGCGTGTTGCACACTGGGATCTCACCGGGTGCTGGTGGCGGCGGCAGCGAGTCCAGAGACAAGTTAGAGCGGAACATTTCCGGCGGGGGCGGAGGCAGAGGCTCGCTGTCGGATTCTGTCTCCTCCACCACTCTCGACGGTGACGGTGGCGGCGGTAACGAAGTGATCGAATCCATCTGTAAAACATCATTGTATTCAGAGAAGAAAGAAAAGACATGAGATGGTTATCGAATTGCTCTGGGATCACCCTGAAAGGAAGGTTAGACAACACTGCCCAAAATCTAACCGAGATATCTGGAATGTTTTACAGAATGTTTGGAAAGGAATTCCTAATATAACCGTAACTAAATTAATCGATAGAATGCTGAGATTGACTCGAACACTGAAAAGTTGAAAAGCTTCATTTTTGTATTATTGTTAACAATAAAGTTATTATAACAGCAAATTCTATAATTTTTTGTATCTCAATACTCCAACCTATCATTAAATGTTAAGAAGTATTCAAACTTGTCACCCCATTTTGATTAATTTATGAATCTTTCACGAATATCTGGTCGATCGAGTACTTGCGAGAGAAGCAATACGTACCATGCACGATGGAATAGGGCTCGTTGGTGTCTTCGATTCCTGAGACTCTCTGTTATACCCCATAGGACTTGCTCTTTCCCTAACTGGCGTGCCAGGCGGTACCGGGCTAACTGGAGTCGCATTGCCAGATCGGTGATGTCTTTTTAGCGTTCCAGAACCATCAGAGTCTGTACCGCTCCTTCTTCGACTGTGCCTTCTGGTCAACGTGCCGGATCCAGAACTCGTGGGACTTGGACAAGAGTCTGGCTCGTCTCGAACAGTCTCACCCACTTCTTTCAGCTGTCTGGTGATGGACGTTAGAGGCAACTTCGGGTTCATCGACGGTTTCCTCTTTATCGTTCCCGTTGGAAACTCGCCACACTCGAAAGCCACCTGTAGCACAAAACAAACAGTGAGCTAAGGTTCTAAGAACGAACAGTGACCACGTTGGAGACACTTACCTCGCAGCTACTGGGTGCTCCATCCGACAAACATCCGCTCGAACTCGAGCTGCTGGCTCTGCTCAACCTTCCGTCGTTGTTGTAGCTCTGTCGTTGCTCGGGATTGTAACTCTGCCTCTGTCCATCGTACTGTCTGGCGTTGGCAGACTCCACGCTGTGCCTCGAATTCTCCGTGAACTGTCGAGCATTGTCGTTGCTGGTGTTGTAGTGAGCTTGACTCTGAGGCGGCACAGCGATCGAGCTGACGGAACACGATCTCGCGTGTGCCAGCATATCCAGATCCTCCTGCGCCAATTCGTCCACGAGGGTCCTGTAATTCTCCATCAGCTGTCTGCCGTACTTGGCTACCCTGATCCCGACCATCCATCGCTCCAAAGACGCGTTGTCCTCCGCGCAGAGAAACTTTATGTACTTCGTCGACTTCGGTTGCTGCAGTCTGGGATGCTTCACGGCGAAACAGAAGTCCGTCGGTGCTTTGTACTTCTTCTTCCAGCCGACCCCGTAGTAGATCTGATTCACGTCGAATGTTGCCAGACAAACTAGATTACTCGCGGCGCGAGCCTTCTCTTTCGGCGAGTAGTAAAGACCGGACGCTCGCAGGATGAAATGGTACTTCTTCCAGCCCTTCTTGCTGTCCGACTTCAAATACAATGGTCCCTCGACCTACAATTAAAGTTAAAGATTCGTTAGACGATTCGTCTGGTGTTAGAAAATTATCTTTGGAGGCTAATTACCTCGGGTACACCGACGTTACTGCTGGCGAAGAACTCCTCCAAGAGAATGTTACGAGAGTGATCGTCGTACTCGCCGCTGCTTCTGTCGGTTGGGCCCAAAAGGAATCTCTCCGGGGTAAAAAACAGCTGAGTTTTGTCGGGCCTCTCGACGAAAAGCAATTTGTTCTTGGAGTCTCTCGTCCAGAGTAAGAGGTTCTCTACCAGCAGCTCGTGGTCCTCGTATACCCTTTCTGCGAAGAAAAATATTATAAATAATATTCGTAATGGAGCTGTTCAGTGCACTGTAAAATAATTATAATTTGTAATATGGCTTGAAACAATATGGAAGCCAGAGTTGCAATCGTGTCTGTTTATCGATCAGCTTACCCATGAAGAGATCAGGCAGATGCTCGACTACGGCCCATTTAGGATCCATCGGCACGTGGTTCTTGTCTGCCAGCAGCCTGCACACGTGAGCCACGCTCATCCCCTCGTCCACGAGTAAACTTTTCCCGCTCCCGTCCAACGTGAAGGCTTTGATGAAGAGCTTCTGTACGCTAGCCTCGCGCATCTTCTCCAGCGCCAATCGGATTTTCTCTGCCTTGACTCTGCTCGCGGCGTCTTGTAACGGAAAATCGAATTATCGTCAAAACAGTTATTCCAGCCGAAGCAGCGACGCGTCTTATTCGATTTCGGAACGCTTCGGTTCATAATTTTAGACACGGAGATACGCTCGAGAGACAAACTGAAGCATTTTACCTCCCAGCAGAGACTGATTCGTGAAATCTCAGACGCTCGTTGAATTAAATTTGAAAATATGTCACGATCAACAAGTAAAACTAGACTTCCTTGATCCAATAAACGTCACAAATATTAGTTGGGTAGTTTGCAGGATCGAACGACACAAAGCTCTAATTTCATATAAAAATGTGGGACTCCAGTAACCAGTGGATGATTCTTTGTTTACCTCAAGCGTCATGCTCGATATGTTAACTTTCTTCGATGCTCCCGAATCGAAATCTGTTCGACGAATTCTAAATCGTGATTGAATTTGACGTTCAACGACTTGGAAGTTGAAACTCACCCATGAGTTGGTGTGACTGTGACTGAGGGGCTGTGTGCATGGCGGTCTGAGGTGGTTTGTGTCCAGAGCCGCTGCTGCTCGCGGAACTCTCGCTGGACAACATCGACACCGTGTCCGAAAATGCGCTGTCATTGTCTGGACTATCGGTGCGCATAGCTGAAACAAATATTCATCGCGGTTAAAGAAAGAAAGCCCACGATACACGAGGAACGCCAGCTGTTTCAACTAATCTAATTCAATAAATATTCCACGGTGTAGGTATCGATAACAAAATTTATACCGACTGGGAACACAGGTATATCCACCTACCTATATTCTCTGCCAGGTCTACTGTGCGAAACCAGACAATTAACGTTTTACAACGTTCGCTTAGGCACCCGGTGCATACTAGACTAGTTAAACGGTGTATTTATAAAAGTCGGTGAACCCAAGCGTAACGTTCCAGCGATGCAATCTACGGAATTGCAACTTGTGCATTGAATTCGACTTGGGCGAATTTTCATGTTCAAAATGTTGGAATGTGCATTTGTTCAGAGGGTGTAATCGAACCGTGACGGAATTTGGATTCAGCTTATTTAATCTGCATTTTATTCAACTCAACGTTAATTTTGTCTTTTTTTTCTAAATAGAATATTACGTGTATCACTGTTATTATTTTATGGTTTCTTAATATATGTTCCGTGATTGTGTATATAATAAAATTTTAATAAAGCGTTTTATGACTGATCGTTGGTCTTGCTGACGATACCAGCTATTATTGTGCAAAGTTAGTGGAGATTAGAAGTACATAAAATGGCAATCTTGGAAGTACATCTTATCTAAAGCTGGAAAGTATAATGTTTGAACATCTGTTCCGATAAGACGTACTTTCTAGATTGTTACGTGTTCCTAATGTTGCATGATCTTGCGCGATAAAACATTGAACTCGTGTTTTTTTCTCGCCCAATCACGAGGAATTAATTTCCTTTCATTCGTTTCAAAGCCTTCTCGACGTCCTCGACTCGAACAGCTTTGGATAAAATAGGTGAAAGAACTAGGCTGTAAGACAACGATCCACCGTAAAAATCGATGTTATATTTTTACAGAGGTTGAATAAAAAAAAAATGAAAATAAGCATTTGCCATTATCGGTAGATTCAAGTTAGATTTTAATTATTCTACACGTGTTCTGTGATTAAATTTGTCAAAATTCCCTCGTCTAACTTAAGGGGCCTTTCTACTTTGTGAAAAATTTAGGCACCTAATTAGATTTACAGTAAAGAATCTTTTTCTCGAAGGTGCGTAGGATTTCGGGGATATGTGTAATGACAAAAAATGATTGTAATCGACCCTCGCAACCGAAAATAATTTTTTTAGAACGATTTGAAAAATTTTTTTGCGCCGAAAAATTTCAGCACCTACCCGATTTTTTTCTCGAAAGTGGATAGAATTTCGGAGGTATGTTTATTCACCAAAAATGATAGTAATTAACCTCCGCAGCCGAAAATAATTTTTCCAGAGCGATTTGAAATTTTTGAATTTAATTGTTAATAACTTTTTAACCCTTTGCGCTCCAAATTATATTCCAATTTTGTTACCAGCGGCTCCCAATGCTTTTAAGTGTTTTATTTGAAATTTACCTGTTAAAATACGTTTATTACTATTATTTATTATTATAAGTTTTATTTACACTGTTGTTGTATTTTGTAATTTTCAAGTGTATGAGATCTGTTTGGTTTGAACTTGAAAAAATGTCGAATTGAAAAAGGAGCTCCTGAGATAAAAATTGATGTCGAGTCACACTCGACACAGTAGTGCAAAGGGTTAATAAATACGATATGCAAGGTGATTTTTACGAATTGACGAATTACCTCCTTCGTTTTTGCCGATATCGGTATTGTCGCCAGCCGTGATCCTGGTGCTATTTGGTCGGACCTGTCTCTGAGAGTCCGGTGCAGGCGTAGCGGCGATGTCGCCGTCGCAGCGTCGCTCCAGGACGCACAGTTCGCCGAGGATGGCATCGAGATCGACATCTTGGGAGTCTGTAACGAAAGCAAAGGGGGCAATTAGCGAAACGAGAGATAAAAAAAGAAGCGATGGAGTAAAAGTGTGGCGCGTCGTGCAACTTTCTTGCTTCCAGAGACGCGGAGGACCGTGCCTCCCTCCTCCCTCCCACCGAAGATCGCGATCTCTTGGAAGCTGGTAATGGTCGACGCGAATTATGAACCGATCCGTCGATGAAACCAGTTCCGCGCTAATTGCCCGTACGATTGTACAGTCATCTGGTAACCGCACGCCGACCGATCGCTTGTTCCTCGAACGTGAAACGAGGCCTCCGATCCGTGGCTCGTGTACCTGACCTCGTGCAACTCGGCGAAAGTCCTTGAGTGACCAAGAAACGAACGACTTTAATTGAAACCGCAGATCGTTCGTCCGCGTAAACTGACCGACCATTTATTTACAGACCTGTATCGCCTTAAGGAGCTACTCTAGTCTCGGCGACAGTTTTCTACGCGTTCTCTCGAATCAAAAAGGAAAAAAAAGCCATAACACTATTGTATTACACAATTTTTTTTCTTGGTAAAAATATTTAAAATTCTCCAAAATACCTGCTTATCTAAATTGAAGAAACTGTGAATCAAATTGTATGAGAATTTTATAATGGATTACCAAAAAAAAGAGTCAACATACGTATAACGATTTACACGAATTTGTATTTATTCGTCCTGAAATATTTAATTCTATTCTTGATATTTTTATTCCCATTTACCCTGTGACGAACAGTCGTTTACCTGTTGTTTGTTATTCGAAATTACTATCCAGATAAAAATGTTGACCGTCTTTAAATTCTCGACGTCGAGAGAATCCTTCACGAAAAATCGTACATGAAATCGAAGGTACAGCGTAAGAGCCAACGATCTTAACATTCTTCTTTGCGTGTTCATATACTGCGCAGCGTAATAATTATCGCGGATCGTTACCCGCACGTGATAATACCAACTTCGTTACGATAATTAACGATATTAGCTTGTACACGTCAAAGCAACGGGGAACGATTTCTTCGACCGAACGATATTATTTAAATGGTCGTACAACTGTTCTTCAAACATTGCTAAAGTTACGAGATTTTTTACAAGCAAAACCACGTATATTTAATTAATAAAATAATATAACTCACTATTCCATAAGCAGATATTGCAATAGCATAGTACTTTGTACTCTTGCATTAAGCCTTAATTAAGCGTTCCGTGCTGTTAGGCATATTTCTTATTAAATAAATATCTAGTAATTATATTCCTCGACAATATTAAATGGAAAGCAATTTGTTAAGGAAAGTAATAATTCTTCATGGTCGTGAGTGCGGTACAATATATTACCTGAACTGCCACAAGTACAATTAACGATGGATACACAGAACCCGTTAATTTGATTTGAATTTGATTAATTTAAAAACCAGAAAATCGCGTTTTAATCTATCACGCGTGTCTTGCGTATGCTTTATGTATAAAATTATTTCTAACGTTACTTTAACGAATAATAATATTAATGACAAACGACAATCGTGAAGAAATTTTCGAACAATTCAATAAAAAAATTGTTTTTCTCAGATTTCCAGTCGTCTCGATGGGTCAGTATATGGTATTTTCTTTCCCCCGAGAATTATTATTAGCATGATCGTTTCTCTAGCGAGCTACGCGATTCGCCCTCTTTTCATAACACGAATCGCAATTGCCAGACACCGATTAAGAATGAAATTCCTGGGACACGCGCGAAGGCGTCGGTCGTTTCGTCGCGAGTGCAACCAAAGGCACTCGCGTAGGCTCTCAATCTTTTACACTTTTACACATCGCCTCGAGGGTAGACGTAATTCGCGCTATATAAACCTAAATAAGTCGTACAATCGTGCACAAGCACGAACGAGCGCAGCTTATCCGAGGTGATCAATTATTTGCGAATTAGTGTCAAGATCGTGTTTAATTTGGAGCGTGGAACCTCGTGCGAGCAAATCAAGTAAATACATAGACCAACAGATGTTATATAACTGTAAGTGGAGTAAGAAATAAACGCGTTACAGGAACGAACGTTGTAATTACAACGTAAGCTTACGTGTACATGGGTGTCTCAAAGAGGGGGATGAGTCTACGTTAAAAGAACGAACCGAAAACAGAGAATGCAATTTTTTCTCACGAGAATTCCAGAGGTTTTCCGGAAAATCGACTTTAAAAATTCAGTGTACAACTTTAATTTCAGCGTAAGTAGAAACAGTGGGTAATGGACAGACGTTAATTTATCTTAACATCATGAAAGGTAACGATGATTCTAAACGTAAATTATTTAGAGTAAATATGTTCGATGTAGTTTCCTTAATTGCTCGCTCGACCATCATCGAGTATCCGCTGACTCGACAGATTTGGAACACTGTTCGCTATTTTCCAAGTGCTAATGGAAGACATCAAAGTATTAGAAGCTTTAACAAATTATTATAATACTGAGAAAGAAGCCACATTAAAAAAACTGTGCTTTGCAAATGATTGTTTAGTTAATCTCAAAATGTGTCCAATTCTCCTGGAAGCAGTTTATTTGCCATCCAAATGATTTTGTTTTAACTGCCAGATATTCAATTTAGTTAATGTCAGTCCCTCGGCCAATAAACAGACTCTGTTTAGATTAGTTAAAGATATGCAATTTATGGTGCCAGCTATAAACCTTCCCTCTTGTTTACTTTCCTTGTCTTATCTATGGCGCTTAGCCATTTGATTATTCCGCTACAATTACTTCTTCATAATATTTTTCCTACACGACGCTCTATTCTTTCAGGTTTCGTCACACACAATTTTAATCTCTCTTACACAGACTGTATATGTTTCACTCTATTTTTAATATTTCCACGTTTGAAATTATTCATGATTTTCTGGACAACTTTATTGTACGAATGAACTTTTGTATAAATCATCAGATCTACTAGAAATTACCTAGATATACCAAATTTGAATTTCCCTTAAATTCACAGATATTACAGTTTTTTCTGAACACTAATTTTCCCCAAATTTTCCCCCAAATATGTCAAACAGTAATTTTCTGCAAATCGTCAGCCATACCTAGCGTAAATTTTCTTTAAATTCCAACATCATCCAGATACGCGGCCATTTTCTAAGAATTCTCGGATACTTAGGTCAGCACAGATTTCCCTTTTCTCTCGAGCATTTCCCGGACGAGGCATCAGAGTTCATAGACGCCATCAACGATCGCTGAACGAATGACGAGGCCGTCATGGAATGCGACGGTATCTCGCTCGGAATTGTCCGACAGCGCGGCGACTGCACGCGAATTTCCTCCGCGAGCAACGAGGAGGAAACCCAAGAAACTCTCGGCGAACTTTATCAATCGGATTCGCGTCGAATTTCCACGGTGCTGACGCGGGATTTTCCACCGGGAAAATGATACGTCGCGAAGAGCGCGAAACGCGTAGGGTGCGCTCGATAACAATAGGAGCGGAAGTTGCTCGAAACGAATTTATGCACGTCGAGGAAACTCGCTTGGAAAGCAACTCGCGCGATACTTCTTGCGTTATCTATGATAATGCTTCCCTAGTTCCATCCAGTCGAACATCGTTTGAATCCACAGAGCTAAACACAACATTCCGAACAACGTTAGTTTCCTTTTCTACGATACTCGATAAAATCCTATTTTGTTCTCAAAATAAGATGCAAACTCCTTCGAACGAAGATTGATGAAGTAGTACTCTAGTTTCTTAAACGAAAGGATTTTTCTTTTTTTTCTATGAGAAAAATGTTTCATCATTTATTACACGTGTGTACGTTTAATAGAAAGAACTGAGGGTTGGATTATTATTTGAAAAAGTTCACTGTTCTGATGAAATCAAATATTTCTAATGAAAATGTATTTAAGTTCCAAGACAAGACTATATTCTTTTAATAAAAGTGAATTTTGCTGTATTTCCTATTTTGTGGCTGTGTTTAGTGTTATTTTATTTAGCAACAAAACTTCAAAACATTACACACAGAAGTACCAGTATAATTTGAGAATCGAGTCGCTAAAAGTGACACAAGACTGCGACCATGGCTCGAATCTATAGTATCTATCAAGCTACACACTCACATGAAGCATATATCCATCTAATATAGTCCAAATAAAGCGTAACGGAGCCGTCCCTAGCGCCAAACAACGAAAAACGGCAACGATGCGTTTTATCGAGGTTGGAAAGATGCGCTTTATCAAGGTATACCCGTATCTCCGAAACTATCGAATCCTGACGCGTAATATTTCGTATACAGCCTACGATGCATGTAATCTACCACCCTGCAAACGCAAATTACGATCCAAGGATTGAAATCTGGTCAAACGTTGAAGGAGATCGAAGGAGCTACCGTTGCTCGGACGTTTCGTTGCGAACGAAAACGAAACCGTGACGGTTGCGTGTACTTTCCACGTACTGAGCCCGGTGAAATAACGCTGGTAAGACCTATCGTAACTCGCGAATACGCCACGGGGTTACCGTTAGTCACGCGGCGGCCGTTTCATGACGCTCGGATGGAAAGACGCCCCGAGAAACTGTCCAATTTGTATTCCCAGAAGGATTCACGGCCGACACAGGACGGCACGTGAGTCGGTGTTCCGAGTCGCGTTAATGCTCGGCCACGTTCGCTGGTGGCGTCGATCGTTTTCGACGATACGACACGTTTTCCTTGTCCATCGCGCGTGGGAGAGCGTGCCGCGAGGAAACTATAAAATTTTTAGGGACTCCGGGGGGCAAACGCGTCCAGGCTGTATAGCGCCGACCATGCATGGTTCGTGATTATCCGTACGACCCTACGTGCCGGGAAGAGACGATTATACTCCCCTCGTAGGTACGAAACGTATTCGTCGGACGTATGACGTTACGAAATTTGTATTCGGAGCTGGAAACAGCGATACGCTGATTAATTTCGTTTAAAGTTGAGAAAGTTATGTGTTCTGGGAGCGTTAACCCCTACACCTGTTCAATGGATGACCACGATAGCAGTTGCACCGATTGAAAGTGTACTTTAAAATTAGTAAAATGACGAAACATTAAATTTTCACGTGAGACATCTTTGTAAATAAAATAAATAAAAAGGTGTGATATGTATGGTTTGATGAGGCGTTTGTTTACTAAAAAATACTTTGTCTTCATAAGACTAGGTCTTAAAACCTCGGTGTCGGGAATCGGGGCCGGATGTTTATAGTAACAGAGATAGTGGCCCAAGGCTTCAACGCATTCGATTCTCGGTGTTTGAAGCGTAGAAAGTTATTCACGAGAGTTTAATAAAGACGTTTAGTAATTTAAAACATGTGTTTAAAGTATGCCAAGAAGTTCTTGTAAATGTTAATGCTCAGTATTTTAATATTTAAAGAGTTTCATATTGATCAGAGTGTATTTCTAGCTTGTGTAAAATTAATATCGTGGAATAATATATCCTTTATGATTAATAATATGGCGTTTCGTCCAGGTTTTACCGGTAGACTCGTCAGTAAGGCTGACCCAACGAGACTCGCCTTCGACGTGACTGGATTTTCTTAGATCAACCAGCAACGCATGGACGAAACGTTATTTTTGTACATTATTTCGATTCGAAGAGACAAATTCGGGACGAATTATTTAAAAGTTCCTTGATTCTGTCTTTCATTATTAAATAATGAATCAACATAATGTATGTTAAATCAGAACGTATCGTAAAAAATGTTATTTCCTTTATCATCGAGAAGTATTAATTAATAATAGTTTTAATATGTGAAAGAATTATATCAGAATTATAATCACGATAAAAATAGACTCTTACACTTCATTTTATTATTATTATTTTTAAAATTTTATACAACGTCGATTCACTGATTCCAGTAACTAACAATAACACTGAAAACACGGAATGTAAAATATTATTTTATTTCAAGATTATAATTCTTATCTCCGTTCGATAAAGAACGGATAAACGTTCTTTCACCTTCCATTTGTCATTCAAAATCATTATCTAGATAAGAATTTCGTCCATCTTCGAACTATATCAGCTATTACAATGTGTGCTGTCAGTAGTTATTCTAGATAGTGAAACAATTATGCTCCTTGTAAGAAAATGATTAATCGAATCGAAACGCGTGACTTTAAAACTTTACAGGTGCCCACTGACAATTGAAAGAACTTTGAATAAATTTTACTATATTTTATATTTTCCTGGCTCGTATATAATAAACAAACATCAAACTCATCGAAGAGAAAATTTGAATGAACAATACAAGAATTAATTAAATTTGGAATCTATTAGGTAATTTCATAAAACGCTAAATATTAATTCATTTAAACAAAAAAAAAAAAAAAATAGAAAAGAAATAAAATTGTATACAAGGCAAAGAAAATATATTTCTCCATATGATATGTATTATACTATATATTTTTCGTCATTGAACAAAACAGAAATAATATATCTTTTGTTATTCTCAAATTGTCAATTATCATGCAAGGTAATCATTTTTAAAAAATAATCAAAGTATCAATAATTGGAACATTAACTTTAACGTGTTAATCTTGTCTATCGTTTATTTTGTTTATATACCAATACACTCAATAGTCTTAAAAATTGTATTATTGATCAATTTCTTAAATATATCAACCGAATTAAATCAGCTTTTAAATTCGTATGGTCATGTTGCACTGCAAACGATGATTCACGCCACGATAAGCAACTTAATATCTGCGATACAACGTAGAAACAAAATGACAGAATATTTGACAAACGATGCAGAATACAGGGAACTTTCATAACGCTAAATTATCATTCTAAGAACATATCCCTTTCTTTCATTCTATTTTTCAGAAGCGAGACTTGCAATTAACGATCGCGGCTGAATTAATCCACTGGAATCCTCCAATTTAGCAAGAACTAGAATACTTGAAATGCATTCAAGAATACTGATGCTCTAAATTACTGAATTACCGTTTTAAGAATATATTATTTTCCTTCTTTTCAACCTGAAATCGTCCACTTTAAAAGAATGGCTTATTTGTTGCAGTCGAATTAATCCACTGGGGATTCTCCAGTTTAACACTAGAAAAACTGAAACTTGGTATATATCTATAGTACCCAAAAGCAGTCAAAATGACTGCATTGTGAAAGAATAACTAATGTGTAAAGAAATTTGTTTAAAATTAATTTTTAATATTAGGTTTTAATATTATGAATTTAACAACTTGTTAGAACTAGTATCACTGCATAAAGATTCGAATAACAAGTACTACTTTAGCTTAGTGAGAAACTGCAATTTATCAAGTATATGCCCAAATCGACAATTTATCATGTACTTGTATGTTATCATGTGTTGGTAATCGAAAAAAAAATGAAAACTGTCATATAAGTCATAAGAAATTTACTCGATTCAATAATAAGAGTCATTTGATTATTTAAAATTTCCCAAGCAGTCAAAATGACTGCTTTTGGGCAATATAGGTATAACACATATAAATGAAGGAGGGGGGAGGTAATTACAATTATTAATAAACGCATTTATATGCTGTACAAAAGGTCACAAAATTCTAAGAAATTGTGTCATTATATACATAATTGTTTTTCCAATTGAAATTAAAAAGCAGTCAAAATGACTTCCTTGGGCAATCTAATGTTAATAGAAAACAAAAGAGTCGAAAAATAATAAAAAATATAGAAAGATTGCAATGCTGAATTAATCATTCCAAGAATAAATTCCCTTTCCTTGCTTTTAATTAATAATGGATTATTACACGCAGATGCAAGGTATTATTTACATTTTTACAGTAACTTGGTTTAGTTTACAGTACACACGTATCTGGAATTCTCTAACGTAGCAAAAATCAGAAAATTTGCAAAACAATGCCACAGAGACATTAAAACGCCCAACAACCATTCAATAAATTCCTGTTCCTGCGATCTTTTTCCCCCAGAAGCTTAGAAATCGCGATCGAACGGGGCCCGCAGGAATCCTCCAATTTAGCAGAAAGCAGCAAAACAGAACCATCGGAGTCAGCCATTAAACTGCGGTATCCTGACTAAGCGGAAACTCGATGCAACAATTCGTCCATTCTGAGCAGGATAATCGCGCGGCGATAACTCGCCTCGATGAAAGCCGAGTCGCTAATGTCAGCGATGCGTTGAAAATTATGTGCCGACAAAACGGCCTCGTTCGACGGCCAACGAGGAATAAAAGGGAGTGAAAAAAAAAAGGGAACAAAACCCTCTTATCGCGACGAAAGCGATCTCGAAGAGTAGAATTCGTTCTCTTGGGGCAGAAACAACGGAGGAGGCCACTTTCTATCTGCTTTCTCGTAGCGGGCTATCGTACGACGCGTGGACGGTATGACTTAACCGCTCCACCCGCGATTCATCTCGTGTAACAATCGTGGCGTTAATTGGTCGCGACGGAGTCGGCGTACCTTTCGCGGTCAGATAACTTAGTGTGCTCTCGTTGCTACCGAAACGTCAGATACCAGCATCATCGACGTGTAATTAGGAGAAACCGAGACTAAGTGAAACACTCGAGACCTCGAAGCACTCAGATATAACAGAGATATGTCAATTTTTTATTATATCGCGTTGTACAATTTTCTTTTCCAAAATTTATATTATAAAAAAGGTTTATTCGTGGGTTTATAAAAAGTGGACTAATGAGAAGTTAGCATGTTTCAATTACTTGGAAAAAATAATTAATGTTGCATTTTTGCCTGAATGACAGCTAATGGGTTACTGTTAAATATGTACTTAAAGTATACGAAGAGTGAAATTGATTTAATAATGGCTAAAATATTGCACGTACCGTTCATAATTGATTTACTAAAATTTTCATGAGCAAGAAATAATTTATATAATTTTATTTTAAATTCACTGGTAGTTATGGATCAGCCAGAAATTGTGGAACGCATTACTATAATATAGATTAAAACGCCCCTGCAGATCGAGATGATTTTGTAGTGAAAATTGTCCAGTAAATCGAGACTATTGTTACGAGGAGAGTGTTGCTATTTGTTTGTAGCGTTTCCATGACAATAACCGCTTTTATTCACTTTTTCTCGACAGTTGCGAGTCGGCTGTCGAGGTGATTGACACAACAATGAAATCGAAACAGAATTCCATTGTCGTAAAGAACTATTGATAGATGCATGATATTCATTTGTTTCAATGGTTGCAAAATAACACGTAACAACGTATGCTGTCGACGCAAAAATTGTTACTGTACCGGTATCATATTTTTTTTAAAAGTTTGAGAGTTGCAAAATATTCTAATAAAATTTGAAAATTGCTAGAGTTACGCAGGATTAAAATTATAAATGTCTTTTTTCTCGAAACTGGGTTTCCAAATCTGGTGATATTAATTTCTCAAGAATGAATCGTATGAAAATCGAAAATTAAGAGATCCGTCATTCATTTGTTAAATCATTCTAAGTTTTCCATTTTAGTGCGAACGATAGCCACACGGTGCGGTCGAATTCTAAATTTGATTTAATTGTCACGAATTACCAGAAGTGACGCAATCGCAATCGCTATAGCGACTCTTTGCTGCACGATTATACATCCGTCTTCGTTATTTTTAATTGGAAAAACAAGGGAAGATATACGGGTCGTGCGTCAAAAAATCGCTCGTCCGCGTCGAGCCTTAATCTTGGGTGGAAGTAGAAACAGTAGGTGGTGGACAGACATGCTAGAACTCGTATTCGATCCCACGCGAATCAGACAAATTTTCAAATTCAATTATCTCGAAAACAAATCCTTCAACGAACAAATTTTATTCTCGATTTATTTTGTAAGACCTGAATACATATATGGAAGATACGTAGAAAACTTGAATCTCTTATTCGTGGTATACCAAATTTAAACTACATACATTTTCTTCTACAGGTTGGTAAATACATTTTGGTAGAAATATTGCAAATAATTGTACAGCATGAGAATTAAATAAACATCGAACTTCCATTTTATGAGAGTATACTATTTATTATTATTACGAAGGTTAAAAGAAGTGGTGAATTTGGGCATGAAATGGAATGTAAGATCAACACAACTCGGCAAGATGAGAAAATTAAAAGTCAACACTGTTACAAGTTAAAGGTTCTAGTTAAAGGCTCGTTGTTAGCACATGCTGTTTTCCCCAGATGTCGAGCGGATGCATTGAATCTAATAAGCCCTAATATGATCGAGTAATTTAATGACCTGTTTAAAGTTTCGATAGGAAGCTTATATTTATTCTAGTTCTTCGCTGTTTAAAATTCAGTACACGTAGAGCCTCTGAAACTTGGGAATAATTAAGAAACAGTGGTGTCATTTCCAGTCCAATTTGATATGCATTACACTTAGCTACAGTTTCATTGATTACTGGATGAAAGTACGAAGAACGATAGAATAAACAAGAAATATCCAACGAATTTTTGAATAGTTTCACTCCTCTTTGCGACGTCCATCTCGATCAATCGTATTCTCGATCGTATCGAAAGAGGACTCTCGTTTCCATATCGCCGAAACGAACGTGACTTTCTTGAGTCGTCAACACCGAAACTCGATCGGTGTTTGCAAACAGCCCCGGTGACTGCGATCGTTCGCGATAACCAAACTCTCAAGTACGCGAGGAACGATCGGAACGCAGAAATGCAGAAATGAAACGGTGGTCCAAGTTGAAATTTATTCGCGGCTGATTGGAAATCGACGTACCTTTCACGGTCAGATAGCCCAGAATGCTCTCGTTGCTACCGAAACATCCCAGCATCCTCGAGTCCCTCGACAGAGACGCCGATATCCGGCGATCCAGTTTACCGCGATTTCTGATCGGCATCCCTTCGATCAGAAACCCATGTCCATCGATCGAACGAAGACACTTTCCTTAACTATCGTATCGACACGAAACTCGCGACAATCGTTGTTTCCACTCGCTTAACTCGTCGAAACTCGTGGTGCACGCGAAGTTCGAGATTTGTTTGTTGTTCACGGATGGAAATAAACGCGAAATCAGGTCTCACGGATCGACGCGATCGAGGCTGCGCTGCTCGCGACACGAACACATGATGTTTACGACGCGTACGGCGGCGCTCGACTAAAGGCCTCGAGCCTTAAGGTGAACACACTTGCCTCTTGCCTCGAGAGTTTTCCACGCGGACGCGCTCCACGCTTGCGTGTAGGTGTTCCCGCCGCGTACTCGTGCGCCTCCGCCTCGCTGCAAAGAGGGTTGGACGTGCACGGGGAGCTACGCCAGCGTCCATTAGACCGCTATTAACGTTAAAAATTATATTCGCGCGATTCTCGTGTCGCAGCCACGGGCGCACACTCTGTTATTTTACCCGTTTAAGCCTTTATTCGATTGATCGTAACTTTCGGAAAATTAAATCCATTGCCAGGAGCTCCAGCACTGCGTACGATTTAACAACACGACTGATTAATTTTTTAATTCATTTTTATTTATGCAACTCGTCGATTCGCCATGTTTCAGATTCCATAGTTACAGAGACTTTGTAAATATTATTTATTAGGAATCAAATATGCATAATTATTTTCATTTCCTTTCGTTCGACGAGAAAGAAATATTTTTTAAAATACCATAGACACTTATGCAAGCGTTGATTGCAGCCAGTGGAACAAATTTTATTTATATCTGATAAATCAAAATTTTAAATTAAGTTCCGTTTACGTTTCGTTTGGAAATTCATTTTACGCCAGAGTCTATTAATGGATTTTTTAAACTGACATCCAGACGAACGAAGCCGCACAAGTCTGGATACGCAGCAGACATATGCAATTAGCAAAGTAACTTTCCGATGTCATACAGTTTCTTTTAGGGATTTAAAAGGGTAATAAAATAATTTCCTTTTCAAATATGTGCTTTCTCTTAGATAAATTTTAGCATGACTACGTATGTAGAATAAATATAAAATATACCAATGCATGGAATATAAAAACTGGTCACAGGAAGAATACTTTGTTGATTATATCATGTAAATTATTGAAAAATCATGTGTACAATTGACATAGTAGAAATCAATGAATAAAACTGGTAATAAAATAATTGCCTTTCCAAATATGTGTTTTCTCTTTTCTTTAATTTTTAGGTAAATTCTAGCATGAGTGCATATGTAGAATGCACATAAAATATATGAAGAATAGTTTGTTGATTATATCGTGTAAATTATTGGAAAATCATGTGTACAATTGACATAGTAGAAATCAATGAATAAAACTGGTAATAAAGTAATTTCCTTTCCAAATATGTGTTTTCTTTTTCCTTTAATTTTTAGGTAAATTCTAGCATGAGTGCATATGTAGAATGCACATAAAATATATGAAGAATAGTTTGTTGATTATATCGTGTAGATTATTGAAAAATCATGTGTAAAATCACTGGTTTGATCACAAATATTTTAGTTTCTTTAAGAATTTATTTGCATTTGAACATTTCAATTAAAATTGTGTTGCAATTTCAAAACTTCCAATGTCTTAAGTCCTCACATTTGCTCAATGTAATTTTTATATTTTCACTCATTTACGTTTCACATCGCTCTAACTGTATCTGAATACGTATGTGTGTACATTCATTAATATTCCCTTAATCCATTTGCATCATTAGCGTGTATATACGCACAATCTTCCTGGTCATTATCGTCAGAGCGTATATTACACGTGCATTAGCGATCATCGGGAACAAATTATTGAAATATTAAGCTCGCGAAATATTAAATTGGTTTAATCGAAGATCCATTGAATTATCGCCCTTCGATCAACACAGCGAACCCCATTTTTCTGCAATAATCGAGGCACTACTGTACCAACCCACGAATTCCCAATATTAATTTTTCTAATAAATCAAAAAAATTTTAAAAACAAAAGTCCTCATCGTCCAAGATCGAAAGTCGCGTTATATCCCTGTTAATGTTTATGTTTCCTTTAAAAATATACATACAGGGTGAGAAAAAATGATAAAAGTATAGATTTACGGGGCACAAAGGCAAAGTGTACAGGCTGTTATAGCCGTGACAGGTTGATCGGAGGCGGTGTAAAAGCGTTTCCACGTTTAGGCTCGTCGTAGTCGCACCCTCGCGCGCTTCGAACGTCCGCAACGGAGCGCACGAACGGAAGAGAGAGTTCACGGACCGAGCAGAAGATTCGTATTGATTGAAGTGTGGGCGCCGACGGCGATTTGATAAATTACAATCGACGCCGTTCAACGCCTCGTGGATCGTTTTATACTCGGGGCAATATAACTAATTCGCGTTGCGATCCGTGTCGCTCGAGCGCGACAAACACGTCGGGAACAACGGTTGAAACGGAGAGGTCTGTGATTAATGTCGTCCGATACGGTTATCACGGGCCCCGAGGACGCGTTAGAGCTTCTTCTCGTTCTCGTTAGACCCGATTCAACGTCTGTCTATCAATAGTTTGCAAGCCCCTTACGTAACCACGCAAGCTCCGCACGGTTGTTTTCCTTCGACGGAATTCTACGTACTTTTTATCTCGAATTACTCAGGCAACATTCACGATTACCCCTTTGCTGTGAAAAGGAAACATTTGATTTTATTATTTGTACGTAAATTTTACGGTTAATAGTAATTTAAATAATTGATCGAGAATTTCTAAAAATGTATGATATATTTAGCTCAATTGAATGTGCTACAGGTTTTGAAACGTGTTCTGACTCCCAGAGTTGATATCAGAAAATTAAGAAGTACCCTTTATTACTCTTTATACGAATACAGATAAAACTTTACTCGAAAAATATAGAAAAGTAATTTTAAAAAAGACTTAATCCTGTTATTCTACAAGCAAAGTCTTCGTGAGTTATTTACTGTCTGGTCTAAAAAAAAATTAATATTAATTCCTTTTGACAATGCCAATAAATCAATATTCCAAATGCCAAAGCTGCTAGATGCTAATCTTCGTTATTACCATTTCTTATCTTCCGTATCTGTTCGAGTTCCTCCATCATTTATCGTAGATTCTTTCGTATTGAAAATATTTTAGCAATTTTAATATTTCTTCGACGCTGTTCGACTTCTCGGTAGCCCACTTGTGCCAAAATTTAATCTTCCGTTCCAATTAATCGAAACAACTTTTGAAACGTCACGCGCGGTGCGAACGAAATTCACGTTCCATATCGATGATCTTAAGCTCGAGTGACATTATCGTTTGATCAGGTGTCTAGCATGCTACTTTGAAAGCGTTTTGAAGCCTTCAGAGCGAATTATACGATCGGTAAATTAAATACAATTACGTCAAAATGCGAACCACGCTTAATTTTTCACTCATATTAGATCTAGATCGGTGGATTTTGGAAGATCCATCGATGAAACGTGCATCTAGCTTCGACTTTTCGCCGATGTGGTCGGCCACGATTGCGATCGAACGCAGGTTCGTTCACCCCCCGGACGATTATGCGAATACGCAAAGCGAACGATAACGCGGTAACCCAGATTGATCGAGCCGCATAAATCATCGGAGCAGCTCGTCGTCTTCGACGGCCAATATTTTTCCAACGCTACCGCGGATATCTGGAATCGACGAAAATTGCGAGCTCGATGGCGTCAGCGAAAACAATTGCGTCTGACCCCTTTGACTCGAGTGATGTAACGATCGGGAGAGTAAACGCAACGATCAGTACTTCTATGTCAATGGTCGTTAACATCGTCGCACTTTCTATAATTTTATTCTATCGCGAATATCGCTTTTCACGTTTGATTCAACCCTTAATCGGGTAAAAACTTTAACGTTAATTCCATCGAATAATCTTTCACCTTCTGAGACGATTTTATACTTGAATTATGATAATGATCCATGGATCTAGAGTGTCTTAACAATTTAACTCTAAACAGGGATTATGTTTCATGCACATACATTATATTTATTAGGTAAGTTTTATATGAAATAATCATACAGAGGACTTATTTCACAACCCTTATTGTTTAGGTATCGCAGAATAAATAACGAGGTTCTTCCATCGTTTCGCCTCGAATACAAACGTAATATTAGAAGCAGTTGTTTAATTAAATTTATGTACTTACTTCCGTGGAACTATGCCACGCTCAAAGTTTCCCTCCCCATTCACGGTTTTTGCCCCTTAGAAAATATGTTCGCCCGGTATTCGCGAGTATTAAAGTCCTGCTCCCGTTCGAAGGAATAATCAGGGGGCTCACGCTTCGGCAATTAAACGACGATAATTAGTAAATTAATTAGTCAAGCCGGCGGGTCGAACAGATCGTTCCAACAGCCCCGTGGCGAACGCCGGCTCCCGTGGATGTGAAATAAAGAAACAGAAAAGCACAAAGAGAAGCCGCGGGCTGAAATATTCCGCGCGTTTCGACGAGTGTTAATGAGAGACTCGGATAACCTTTCGCGTACCATTTATTGCCAATGAATCTGACGCAGACAGCTGCGTCATATTTAACCAATCGCGACGCGGGAGAACCGGTCGCTGTGTTTCGCCATAACGGGAACCCTCGTCCCCGTCGCCCGGTAAAATACAATCGGTTCGATAAGAATTCACCATAAAAACCACGCGTTTCGTACACGTACGATCAATTATAAACAGATACATCGATGTAAATTGGAAATTTATAAAGTAATGGAATGATAGACGAAAAGAAAAATTTAAATATTTTTTAAAACTTTCATTTCGTGCTTGATAGCCCAGAAATTAAATTTTTAGCTCACAATGTTTCTATTTTCAATGGTTTCTATTCTCTGTGCCAGGATTCAAAACTGGCGCGCTCAGGCGAAGTAGACGATAGATGGCGCGATGAAATGGCACGGAGTGGGGGCAGTTGGGTCGGTGGCCTTGGACGGCCATAGAATTCCGCTTGAACCCTCGTTTTCCACGCGTGTCTTCCGACGAATCGCGATAGACCCGGCCTGGCAGGGCGAACTCGCTTCGAAAAGGAGGCCGCAAATGCATTAAAGTGCGTTTCAACGAGGCACTGCTGGCGCGAATCAAACAATGCCGAACGAATAATCGAACGCTCGAGTCGAGCGTGCTCGAGGCGAGAACTCCGCGCGAGGAAACGAACAAAAGGACATTTTTTCCTCGCTGTTTAATTATTCCCTCGCTCTCGAGTTTCCGCGAGCACTCCACGGAGACGCGAATTCGCGAGGCGGCGCTCGACGCATTTATTTTGACACTCCATTTTCTGGCTCCGCGGTCGCCTGTTATCGTCCCAACTATATTAAACTCGGAACCAAGATTGTGATAATTTGGACAAGTTGATCATTCCTCATATGTAGAATCTTAATAATCTGACATGTTTAATTGAAAAGATTATGAAACCATATAAAAAAAATTAAAGAGAATCTCAACTATCTCCGTCGAACGGGACACGCTAATTTCTTGTTCTGAACGTTATTTGAATTTGCTATTATTGCAAAGCTACACTCTGTTCGATGGAAAGAAATTAAGAACACGAAGGATCTCAAATGGAATGCAAACGGCGGAAAATTTTCCATTTCCTCTGTATTGTTTTCAGAAATGGTTCTTCACAGGTTCGTCCTCGGAGGCATTTATTCACCGATGAAGACGACTACGACTCACAATAGAAATCCATTCTAGAGCTTCCATTTAACTGAAACGTTGAACGATAAATTATATTATTAGAACGACGATATAACACAGGTCTGAATAATTTTAATCGAGCTTGAACCTCGCCTAGAAATAGTGTTTCATGGCTCTTATAAAAAATATAAATGTCGATCGTAACATTTTGTTTGGGTTTGGGAATTTGACGGGCATTGTTGCGCGAGGGGTTCGTCGCGTTTTTCGTTCGAGAAATGCGTTTTGCGCGGGTCGAAAAGCTCGCGCTGACAGGGCGATATTTTTTCCCCCGAAAGGACAACAACAATTTCCTATCGTGCTTAATTGGCAGCCGATACATCGCGCGCGGCGAACGGCTGTCACAATGGAGGCGAAGCCGCTTGCGTGTACCGGGCGTGTTGCAATTACCGCGACAATTTGCAGGCTCTGTAGCCTGCAGATTGATTCTCAGTCTCACCCGGCAACGATTGAATCGTCACCTCGATAACCGACGCCGGAATTCGCATACAAACGATTGCTGCGAAGAATAAACAAGTAGAACGCGTAATAACTCTAATAACTAAATTTAATAGCTAATCACCGATCGATCGTTATCCACCCTCTGTAGGATGCAATTAAACGTATAAAACTTACTTATTCTGTAATAATTTTCGTCGGGAACCAATAATATTACCTAATATTTTACTCTAATAACTGAATTTAATAGCTAATCATCGATCGATCATTATTTACAATTCACCCTTTATAAGATGCAATTAAACGTACAAAACTTACTTGTTTTGTAATAATTTTCGACGAGAACCAACAATATTACCTAATATTTTACTCTAATAACTGAATTTAATAGCTAATCATCGATCGATCATTATTTACAATTCACCCTTTATAGGATGCAATTGAACGTACAAAACTTACTTGTTTTGTAATAATTTTCGACGGCAGCCAATAATATTACTTGAGATATTACAGAATATTATTTAGTTCTAACCAGAGCAGAAACTAAATGATTATTATACAGGAAAAGATTTTACATAATATTCTGAAATTTTGTTACATTTTCTTTAGACTGAATAGAAATACAGAGCAATTCTGAAAAATATACTTTGACACTTTCTATTGTCAATTAAACTTTTAGAAATTCTGAAATACCATATAAAATAATTTTGTAATCTTCTTGAGAGTATTAGAATGCAACTGACCTCTGGAAGGAATATTTTACCTGAATGCTTTGCACGAAAAATCAGAGTTGAAATTATATGCCCGCCGTACCGGCAATATTCCGAAGAACGAGGTGCGCGTTAACAAAAGGGGGCTGTGACCTTCGATCGCGTGCACGTGACCCACAGTTTGTTTAATTAACTAATGAGCCCCGCCCTGCGTCACGAACGGTCTCGTTTTATTAGGTCTGGTGTGCACACAAATGCAATCCACCATGTTGCGTGTGCACGCACCGTCGAGGAGCGTGCACGGACCTATGGGAAAGTCAGAAAGCTGTGACAATCGAGAATTTAGTCACGATTTGCGTTACAAACGAATCGAGGTGCAGCGTCTCAAAATCAGGGACGATCGTTGTAATCGTTGGACGATACATTTCGTGTATTAAATAAAAACGTTCGATGATAATCAATATTATTGATTTTAATACAGTAAGCTTTATTTCTAATATTAAGAGGAGGAAAATTTTGTGACAATATTGCTGTGAGCACGTGTCTTAAAAAGTAGACCAGTCAGGACCAAACTGTTGGGTCGTGTTCGAAAGCTCCTGGTTTTGAGTTGCGCCTATTTGGGGTGCCGGGTCCCTCCCATTTCCGGTACGGAAGGTACCAATCATTTTGCGTCAAAACTTTGTCAACGTGAATACAGTGCACGAATACAAAATTATATATTGGTCGATAAAAAGTCATATTGTGACACATGTCCGTAACGAACAAAAATTAAGAGATAAATGTTACTTCTGTGCTATGTCTTTTATTAAAAAAAAAATATCAAATCATCCTACAATTTCTTCACAATAACAAATAGAATATAAAAAATAGTAATCGTAAGAAGAAAGTTTTTTTGTCAGACTTTTGGAAATCGACGTACGAAAAATTACAAAAGCTACAACATTTATTTACCAAGGTTTATAAAATTGAAAACTTTCGTGTGCATTTATGGAAAGTTTAATTATGTAAAAATGTATACCGTAGAGTTTACTGTGAAATATAAAAGAATAACGAAGTTTGGCAAAGATACGACCGGCAGTTTGGCGCATGGAAGGGCGGTTTCCCGGAAATTGGGATTTTTTTCGTGCAATTAAGCAGATCGTCGCGCCAGTACGTGGACGGTTCCAACGCGAGGAAAGTATGTAATTAGGTTAAACGCGACGTAAGAACCTTAAGGCTCTGGCTGGCGCGATAAAACAGCTGCAAACATGGTGCAGCGTGCACTCGTTAGCCCGCAACACTACCGTGAGATATAATGACAGTCACTTTAGATCTGTCGCAAGCAGCCAGAGTGGACTAATCTGAAGTAATAATTTTTCACGCCGGTAGAGCAAGTTTCTCTCTCGTTTGCCGGTCTCTTCGCTCTGCGGATAATTTTTTTCCCGACCGAAACCCGACGCCTTATCGTCCCGATCGAGTAATTATCGAGGACATGCGTTTACAATGATTAATCCGTCGTTGCCGATTTAACGATAATATAATTGCTGTACCGAATGGGTGCCGTTATTATTCGAGGTACGTCACAATTTTGTTTACCATCAACGGAATTACCAACGTGACCGTAAAATTAAGTTTTAAATTGCTATACAGCTGTTCTGTATTAACGCTATAAATAACGCATTACAAATCGTCCACCTTTTTACGGGGAACGACAGCAACGACGCACCGAGGATGATAAATATCAATATTTGACCGAGAAATGAGATCCCAGAAACGAAAGATCTCTACTATTCTCAAATTTTATCTCGATAATTCTGCCACAGAGATATTTCAGAATAAAAATTTCGGGGAAATATTTCAGGCCACATATTATATATTTTCGGTAAAGAATTTTTTTCTCAACAATACGTAGGAATTTGGGGGTATGTCTATTAACCAAAAACGATTGCAGTTGACCCTCACAACCGAAAATAATTTTTTTAGAACGATTTGAAATATTTTAATTTCGCCAAAAAATTTGTTTACCTAGTCGAATTTTTGTCTCGAAACTGATTAGGATTTCGGGGGTATGTGTATTCACCAAAGATGATTGCAACTGACCTTCACAATCAGAAATAATTTTTTCAGAACGATTTGAAATATTTTAATTTCGCCAAAAAATTTGTTCACCTAGTCGAATTTTTTTCTCGAATCTGGTTAGGATTTCGGGGGTATGTGTATTCACCAAAGATAATTGCAATTGACCCCCACAACTAGAAATAATTTTTTCAGAACGATTTGAAATTTTTTAATTTCGCCGAAAAATTTGTCCAACTACCCGAATTTTTTTCTCGAAATTGGTTAGGATTTCGGAGGTATGTCTATTGATAAAAAATGATTATAATTGACCCCCGCAACCGAAAATAATTTTTCCGGAACGATTTGAAATTTTTCTTTTCGTCGAAACATTTAGGCATCCTGTCGATTTTTCTTAAAAATTCGTTCATTTTTAATAAATCTGGCTGATGTTCTACTGAAAAATTGTCTAATACTTTTTTATAGGTACCCATGACCTCTACTTCAGAAAAAAGTTTCATTGAAATATATTCACTATTGTAAGAGTTAGGGTGGTTTGAAAATTAGACTATTTTTATGGGGGTTTTCTCACTTTACGGGGTTAAGGAACAACTTTTCGAATATTTTTGGAATTTCTACACATTCTTCACTAAAATACGCGTTGTTTGCAATTTGAAACATCAAAATCCTCCAATCCGTTTAGGAGTTATGATTTTTTTAAATATACGTATGAAATTTAAGTGGAATGAATCAATATATGGTCAGACATTGTATTTTTGGTAATGAATTTTTTTCTCGAAAGTGCGTAGGATTTCGGGGGTATGTCTATTAACCAAAAATGATTGTAATTGACCCCTGCAACCAAAAATATTTTTTTTTGAACGATTTGAAATTTTTTAATTTTGCCGATAAATGTCTTATTTAAATTCAATAAATACATAATAAAACGCTTTTGAAATTACTTCATCCTTGGATATTAACCTATTTGACCTACACGTCGGGTCAGTTTTTACCCAATATATTTAATTATGCATAGTATTTGCAAAAGACAGTAGACCGGTTATTATTTCAAAAGAGCAATCAGAACGTCATCTTGTTTGTCCTTTGCGTTACCGTCTTCGATGGTTGCTCGATCGCAAAGGTCGATATCCGGGTACGTAAAATTGAATGGAACGAACGTAATAAGGAATTTTATTTTTCCCAGCGCCCGTCCATTGTCGCTTCTCTACACTTTATTCGCCCTAAAGGAGTGGCGTTTAATAACCAGAGAAATTTTCCTGCGCGTCTCCCCCTAGTCTCCGGGCTTAACCGCCGCGACGTTCATCGCGTGCCACCGCCACAACCCTCGACCCGGCCAGGAAAATAAATTCATCCGCGCGCATAGGTAAGAAAACCGTGTCTCGGAATCGTAATAAAATCCACGGGGTGAATTATGCCCGAGGACGGTGGGTGACACCGGAATAAAGTCGCGGCGTTATTCGTCAGAGGAAACTTGGGAACCTAATACGACCGGTTCAGCCGCAGCTTCCCGCGAAAGCCCCGCCGGCAATTTCTTACCGAGCCACCTCCGCCGGATGCCCGCGGCTGAGAAGAAAACAATTTGTCAACGAAAATGAATCCGCGAGCCGCGAAAGAATAGAAGATAAAACGCGACGGCGGCGTCGAACGGACGCAAAAATTCACATTTGAATTTATTAAACTCCCGCGGAAGTAATTCGTAAAACGAAATTCTGCAGCAGAATAATATTTTATAAAGAACGACATTTATTTATTTACTATTTTTATTCGATCCACATCTTTAGACTGAGTAACGGATACAAAGTTATTTATTTTTTTATGTTATTTAATGAAGTATTCTTTTTTTTAAATAATTATATGTGAAAATATTTGTCTATATCTGGGACAAGATTAATAAGTATTCTTTTTAACGCGGTATTTACGATCTCAACAAGATGCATAAGGAAACGTACAATATTCTCGGGGAAAAAGCCACGAAGGAGTTATTGGAGTTTTAACTTTAATGGTTCTGTGAATCGTATGAATCGTTTCGTGGCTCGAATGGGGAACGGCATTAAAAGGAATTTAATTAATACAAAATTTCGCGAGTGCCTTTAATCAATACATCCACCGACACGGTGTTGCGACTTAATTGTCATAACGGCGACTTAACGACTCGCCCGTTGCCATACTGTGAATCCTGCAAAGTCGTTAAAATTTCATGACTTCCGGTATTAGTTATGCTGGTCTTTGGCTACGTACGGCGAGAGGAAACTACTGAACATATTGTAACCATTACGGCAACCGATAAAATTATTAGTTGCCCCGACACAAAGGACGACGGTCGAACGACTGCACTAAACACTGACCATTCTCGTTTGGTCCCGTGCGTTTTATGGGGCCTGAATTTTGTTCGTTTTATGACTGCTTAAATTTTATCTTATTACGTTCATTCTGCATTTTACCCTTTTTAACTGATTCTGGAATAAATCCTTACAAGCACAAAAACAGTTTTTTCTATTTATTTAATGAATTCTTCTTTGGCTATAAAAGCAAGAGAAAGTAACTCCAACAAGAGATTTTGATGAAATTTCGCACGATAATAAACTAAAATAATATATAATTTACGTATGATTTTTTATTCAGTGTAGTGTTTCCTATTTATTCTATAAATGCTGATTTTGTTGTAGCATGGCAGAGCAAACGCAAATTCCGTGAAGCGTGGTGGTACGAAACGACTTTTTCGAAATGGCTCGCGAGCTCATCCTCCGCCCACCCGCAACCGATTCAATTTCCTCGTCCGCGAATTAAAGTCATTTCCTGCACATTGTAAAGAGCATTTACGAACGCTGGTAATAACTCGTCGAGAAAGTACGCGCCCGTGGAAAGGTAAATCGGCGTAAAGACACGTTTCAGCAATAAAGCGACCATGAAATACGGTATCTTGGGGCCCGCAGGGATACATTCGTGGACGTGAGCGCAGAATGAACACGTATTTATCCGCGAGCGATGATTTAAGCGTCGTCGAACGACATCGGCCGTACCTGACACGTTCGACGACCGTAAAACACCTGGAAAAGGCCCGAAGGAACATGCGAAAAATTGTTGCAACCAGTGGAGACAGCCACGGTTATGAAAGTTTTTTAACGGGTCCGGTGAAACAGCTAAAATGGAATTTTTATAATAAAAGATCCCACGTTACACTATCTGGTATTCTGGAAAATAAATGTTCTAGTTTGTGTACAATTTACAGGTACAACAGAATCAAATACTCTTTAAAACCTATAACAATGTTACTATGGAACTTTTAATATAGAAGTTCCAAGATAGCTTTTCTTTTTAATATAATTCTAAAAATATGAAAATTGTTAATTTTTGTAAAAGATCGTAGCCTGTAGAGGTTCAGCTATTTGCTGTTTAATTTGACTATTAATTAATTCGCGGGCAAACGAACGTACAAGACGCAATTTCTTTTTATGTTTTCCGAAAAGGGGAATTTATGCAACACAGGGTTGGCAACCGAGAAAGAAAACGCCGGTTTCGCCGTTGATTAACAGCCCTGTGGAAAAAAACTTTCATTAGAGGAACGGGAAACTATGTTTCAATTTACGGGAGGGAAAAAGATTTCGTTTTTCCATATTTTCCGAAAGCGAGCGGGGCTATTTCGGTTAAGAAAATTTAATGAACCGCGGAAGCAACGTCAGAGGAGTTAAAGGGCTTCGTTCGAGGCAAGAATTTCTATGGGCTTGCTTTGGCGCTCAAAGCTTTAAGCCCGGACGATAATTTGCGCTTTTTCGTCACTGCGTTTCCTATAATAACGCGATAATTACATCGATTACAATGTTCGGAAAATTCGATCGATACTTTTCTATTTCTTTTCTATAAAATTGGACCGTTTATTTTGAAAGTGGTGTAAGTCCAATTTCTCTTGTTTCGAAAACATTAAAGGTTAACATATCTGTTAATTAAAAAATTTAGGCAAATTGTATGAAGTCTGGCAATGTTTCTACTGTTTTATCAATATGTAATTTGGTTATATAAATTTGTTTTAGGCGTATTTTACTAAACTGATGTATGCTTACGGGCTGCAAATGGATTTATACCACTTTCAAAATTAGACAATTGTAAAAAGCGTTTAATTTCAATTTTGAAAAATCAAATATCACTTGAAATATACTTCATATTAATCTAATTTTGTTTACAAATAATGGCAGGACATAAAATAGACGTAGTATTTTTAATTTTAGACGCTAATTACGAAGTAAAACAGTGTTTCGAATTATGCATGATGCACCGGGGGTATATAAGGTAATAACTGCTTGATGTCTTTATATTTTTCATAAGTAATAGGCTTGACATCTTGGTACAAAGGCGCCATGACGATTTTTTCAAATTTTAGCGGTCTTTCAGGACGTGTAGGTAATAAATTTATAGTTTTCAATTCTTTGTCCTTCATCGATGTTTTATATAAAATAGTGTATGGTGCACTTTTGAGAAACCTCATCCAACATATTTGCAACCATTTACCTGTTCTCCATCAGTGTTTTTTCTTATCTGTTTTTTAATCGCATTTCGAAGATTTTTTTATTGAAACGAAATTCTCTCGTTTTATTTCATGTAAAATGAATTTATCATGTTTTCTATATTGTGTTATTACATCATAATAACCATCTGCTAAGCCACCTACTTCTGTCAATTGGACTTACACCACTTTCATAATCGATGATTATGCAATTTCATTTACCGATCAATTTTATGGGAATTTTTTAAGAAATTAAACACGGACTAGTTATACATAAAAAATTTACATTGAATTAAGCATGAATTACGTGACATCTCATTTTTTTTCAAAAATGGACCTACACCACTTTCAAAATAAACGGTCCAATTATTAATATCGAACGAATTTAGGTTTGTTTAATTCGAGACATTCGAATGCTAAAAGTCCATCGCGAGAAGGTGATAGGAGTTGCGTCTCACGTGGATCGCGTGTCTTTTTTACGCGCGATCAACGATACGCGAACTCTGCTGACGCGGAAAGCGTAATACTCGGAAGAAAACGTTCGCTCGGGCACTTTTTCCCAGGAACGACGGAGAAGGAGGAGCAATCGCGGCGATCGAAAGCGCGATTCCCCGTCCCTTAAGTGCGACGTAAACGCGCGCTGATAAAGAGGCGCACGGCGGGCTTTATGATTGTCGATATCGCGAAACGACCCACCGGAGAACACGCTTGGGTATCGTTCACCAACAAGAAACACGTACACGTGCGACACAAGAACGCGCAACGAGCACGGCTGTGTACTTTTTCGCCGCGACCAGCTGTGGGAACGACTCGATAATAAGTTCGCGCGAAACGCTCGTCCGGTTCGAGGCTACGGTCAGCCGGAAGTGATCGCGAATTTACGGCAAATTACACGCACCGCCCTCCAGGAGTTCGGAAACACCGTCCTTCCGCTGGCCACCATCGACAATTACCTCGCGTTTCATCGATTTGTACGGTGGAAGACGAAATATCCAATTTCTAAATATTTATTCAACCCCTTTGCAATTGAAAATTATTTTTAATATGAACGACTACATTTTTCCTGTTCAAAAAATTAAATAAATGCTTGCAATTTTATTTTTCAGCTGTACAATAGCGAAATATTGAGACGTCGAAATTCCGGGAATTTATTCAACCCCTTTGTGCTTCAAGAATTTTATTTTAATATGAATGACTACGTTTTTCTTGTTTAAAAATTGAATAAACGCTTGCAATTTTATTTTCTAGCTGTACAATAGCGAAATATTGAGACGTCGAATTCCTGGAAATTTATTCAAACCCTTTGCGTCTCAAGAATTTTATTTTAATATGAACGACTACGTTTTTTCTGTTTAAAAATTGAATCAAGGCTTGCAATTTTATTTTTCAGCTGTACAATAGCGAAATATTGAGACAGTCGAGTTTTTACATATTTATTCAACCCCTTTATGCTTCAAAAACTTTTTCAATACAAACGACTATGTCTGTTTCTTTTTTAAAAATTGAATAAATGTTTGCAATTTTATTTTCCAGCTGTACAATAACCAAATATCGAGATCTCGAATATGTAGGAATTTATTCAACCCCTGTTTGCTTCACGAATTTTTTTAACACGATCGACTACGTGTTTTCATTTTTTAAAATTGAATACATATTTGCAATTTTATTCTCCAACCGTACAATAACTAAATATCGAGACCTCGAATTTCTAGAAATTTATTCAACCCAATGCGCTTCAAGAATTTTATTTTAATATAAACGACTACGTTTTTTCTGTTTAAAAATTGAATCAAGGCTTGCAATTTTATTTTTCAGCTGCACAATAGCGAAATATTGAGACAGTCGAGTTTTTACAAATTTATTCAACCCCTTTATGCTTCAAGAATTTTTTTAACACGAACGACTATGTCTTTTTCTTTTTTAAAAATTGAATAAATGCTTGCAATTTTATTCTCCAACCGTATAATAATTAAATATCGAAACGTCGAATTTCTGGAAATTTATTCAACCCCTTTGCGCTTCAAGAATTTTATTTTAATATAAACGACTACGTTTCTCTCTCAAAATGAATAAATTCTTACAGTTTTTATTTTATTCGTTAATTTTGTGGATTCAGTTGAAGCTTGAGTCGTGAAGTTTTTTCGTTCGTTAAATAATACTGAACAAAAGTGCTTGGAGCATAATATTCCCGAGACTTAAAGCTCCAAGAAAATACTCGACATCTATTCGTCTCGAAACGCGACCCTTTAATGGTCGCGCAAAATGTCAAAAGTGGGCTCTTGACGGGTTGCTCTTTTTTCGATCCGAAACTCCCGGGTACTCAGACGTCGAAATTAATGGATTCCAGGATCGTTGCTTGGTGGAGGAGTCCGAAATGCCAAGGTAAGAACGTGACTGTTCGAAAAGGATGCAAATTGCGAGCATTCATCGCGAAATGGGGGGCCCCGGTGGGTTCGGTAACGAGTCGTAGAATTCCGCGCAGGCTGGCCCAGGGATCGTCCTGGGGAGGGAAACGAACGGAAGACGCGTCGCAGATCGGAACGACGCCCCCGTGGCATGCTCTTAAGCTATTTTAATGCGTCCGCTAGATGATTGATTAAATTTCTGCGAGCACCGTCCGCTGTAATTGAATGCACGTCCCGGCGGGTGTCGATTTTTACGGCTCTGCTGAGAGAAACCTGCCCCCTCGAGACCCTCGATGATCCCTCCGCGGAGATACCGGATCGCAGCCCAACAGCCAGGCGTGCAATTTTGCTCCGTACGTCGCTCGCGCTCGCGCTAGTCCTAATCTCTCCCTTCGATCGTGATTCGGTCGCGTCGGACGTTCCGTTCTGTCGTAAAATTAGCGATATGACCGCTTCGGGGACGCTGCACAGCCGTGATCTTTCTGCGTCCGTTTGTTCGGGACGAAACGATCTACGGAATTCGCCTTCGACGACCAGAGACCAGATAGACGCGTCACTTCCGCGTGGGAAAGCGGGCAGTGATTTCAGTGAGTGGCGGCTCGTGTAACTCGGACTCGTGATGTAATGGGGAGCTTTTATGACTAATAAACGGTACGGTTACGAAACAACGCGACTGGGAGACCGTTTAGGTTCTAAGAAATTATTAAAAATACTTTTACGGGATTTAACAAATTTTAACGACAGTTTTTGTAATCCAGATACGTGAAAAATATATATATTTTTATCGATGTTAGAGTTATTTATTATTTTACGAGTATTATTAGGGGTACTCAAATGTATACGAGTCAGCGATGTATATGTGTATGTTTAAAGTGTCTACTATGGGCTAATAGGAAAACACAATCAGTAAATATTACAAATTTATAAAGCTTATCTAGGTATAGGAACTGCGAAAAAATGATATTAGAAAAATACTTAAAATTTTAACTAAATATTTGACTACAATTTTTTCGAGAATTCCGATGAAATTTACCTTAAACTAGTACTCAAGAAAATGTAAGTAACCGTATGAAACGAATAGACACTTTCGATAAAGGAATTTAAAAGGGATCCAGTTACTCCAGTTAACAATGTTCGAGGGTTTTACGAAGCAAACGCCAACTCGCGTAGATTTTACTAAGCGAATGACAGCTTTTATGCGCCAGCCAGCCCCGATTAACCGCAGTTACCTTCTTCATTAAGGATCTATGCTTCTTTTCTTCCGCGTCAGACGTGCGTTCAAAAGCGGCGACATAAAAGCGTCTCGAAAGAAGCCAAACATTTGCTCCAAGGATTAATCGCTATTACGTTCTACCCATGTTGGGACAATTCAGGGAGAAATTGAGAGTTTGGCGAAGGGAAGTCATATAAAGTTAATCCTTCGATATTCTATTCCTTCGGAAGTGTATGATCCTTCGTTTCACCGTCAACGATTTAATACTCGCGTGCACGTTACGCGAGCAATTACTATTAATTAATCTATTTTCTGTACAATAGCGCGAACTCTGCACGGGGCCAAACAGCTATGAATTATATACTCGATAACAACGCGTCCAAATTCTATGCACTTCGTACACCAACACTTTCATACGTCCGTGCAGCGCGAAGACTTTACAACCGAATGCATAAACGCACCGACGGGGATCGTTCGTTATAATTTACAACCCGAAAATGATTAATTCGAGCAGAGTTTATAATCCGTGAACGATTAATCCCCGGCAGAATTTGTAATACGACAATGAATTGCCCCGTCGCGATTTCCAACGCTGAAATGATTAATTCGCGTACGCCGAAAAATACGAAAATGAAGATAAATATTCCAAATTAGGACGACGTGTCGCTCGCGACGTCCTCGTCGCTCCCACGCGAACCATTAAACCCTGCCCGGGCAAAAATAATAATTCCCTCGGTTACGGTGTCATAAATCTGTCGTTTTGCGCGCGACTCGTACGAGAAAGCATCGACGTATTACCGTATCGATTGTCCGCCCTCGAGCGATACTGGACAAACCGCCATTACCTCGCGACCTCTCGTACCCGCGAGTGCCTGATTCACGGAGACCCCCAGCACTCGCGTGGGTGGCTAGCGATGGGAACGACGCTCCGATATTTAAGGGGGGACCTCTATGCAGAAATCCGAAATTAAGCCGATTTTCAAGAATTATTTCGAAGGATAAGGAATTAATAAATATTTGTAAGATTTTGAGGACTATTTGGAATATACTTCAATTTCATTTTGCAATTTTTTTTGTTCAAATAAAATGCAAAATGGTGGAGATACAGCATGATTTGCTAGAAGCGTCGCAAGACGTCTTCTGAAACGATGTACACTCTAGTGTCGGTTTTTATTATCCGAATCTGCTAAGTAACGAAATATGATTAGTATACAACAATAGTAAATGGATGAACCGAAGATATTGAAAGAAAATTAAAAATTGGAAAAATGGCAGACCTCGGAGCAAAAAGCTTAATATTTCAAAGAAGACTTGTATTCGTTTTTGCATTAAAAATGATGTTTATTTCCGTGATTTTAACTTACTTTTAAGTTCATCCATGAGACATTACTACCATTAAAATGTGTATTAAATTTCAGTCGGATAAGTTGAGTAGTTTTTGAGTAATCGTGTACACCGATTTTGAACTTAGCGAAAAAAGAAGTTTCGAGTAAATCGCGTTTAAAGTTTCGACAAGAGAAATATGTATGATTTTGTGGCTTTCTGACTAATCTGCTATTCCAGCACCGTATAATAATCCTTCTGCTTTCTCAAAATAGTCATTTTGCTCGCGCTGCACGAAAGAACGAATACAAGTCTTCTTCGGAAGGCTCGAGTCCACATTGAAAATTTCTCAATTTCGATATATTATCGTACTATTATCAGCCAAAAGACTTAAATTTTAAATGTTTTTCAACGTTGATATATTACTGTAATTCTGCACCAACAAAATAAAGGCTCAACTTTCTGGATACTTTAATATCTTTATAATTCTTTTTTAATTTCTTGATTTCGATATGTTTTCGCAGAATTGTACCGTGAGATGTATTAGGTCGTCCCATAAGTCCGTGCCGTTCGATATTCTGAAATTGACGAGGATAGTAATTTAATAGAAAACAAAGAAAACTTGTCAGTCGAGGGGACTTCTGAAACTTCAAATATAGTAACATTAACAATTCATAGAAATTTGAAACGAATAGATATTGTGTCGAAGTTCGAAGATTGGAATCAATATTTAATATTCTAATCATATTCTAATATTATAATCAATTACAAGAAATAAAATGTAACAATCTCCAGGCTTATTAGTGGGTAAATAATTTGAAAATGTTAACGTTTTAAGGAAAGGCATTGAACTACATTTTTAAAAAAATGAAACATGTTTTCTAAGGACGATACGAGTATTCGAGGGTGTTGTCGAATGAGAAGAGGTTTACTATTTTTCATAAAATTCCATTACATGTTTAAAATATTACTTCAAGTTGCAGTAGAAAACTCGACACGAACATATGGGACGACATAATATTTGTATCTCTAGAAGATACAATGGTTATGGAATGAGCTATGTAGTAATCGTTAAATAATACAATTCTGAAATTTTTTCTATTTAAAATTGACTGCATATTGTATGACAGGGCAGTTTTCAAGGTAAATTTTTTAATTTAAAGAAAAGTTATTTGCATGGGGATAAATTGTGACAAGTCTTCGTACGATAAAATAGTGGAAATGAGATCGATAAACACGCCGTTCGGGAGACTTCAACGCGTGGTAGGAGCGTACTCCTAATAATTGTAGATCTCGAGCTTTTTGAAGTCGCTAGATAAATGTTTTATTTTACATTGTAATAATACACATACTGTTCAATGTTTAATACGTCAAAAATATACTTCACTAAAGAGAAATCAGAAGAATATTTCCGGTGAAAATTGTCAAAATTAAGTGAATCAAGATTAAGTTCAAATCAAAGAACAGCAAAAGCCTCATCCGACTAGAGAGCCAGTTTCTCAAAATCGATGTCGTAGGACTCAATCTTCCAGAGTTTATTTTATTTACAAAGAACGTCCCTACTCGCGAATACCCTAAACGAGATCGCAGAGGGGCTTTCCGGGCTCCGACACGGCGACGAAAGTGGACACTTTGGCGGGTTTGTTCACCCCTGAACGAGGACGGAAAAGAACGAAATATAATTGAAAACGAGCAGGGCAAATTAAGAAATTCCAGGCACGAGTAACAAGATGGGGGCTGGGTGGGTTCGAGGGACGGAGAGTACCGCGAGGCTGGTGGCGTAGAAGGCGCGAAGGAGGGATCGTGAAACCGCAACGCGGGATATTATCGAGCGCGTGCAACGTGCGGTTAGGGCGGCGATGCGGCACCGTCGAGCATAAATCCGCTGATACGACGTGAAAGCCGACGCCGGCACGGGACGGGGGCCTAGGATTTTTCCCCCGTGGCTCTGTACCGAAGGGGGAGAGGCTGGAGCTAGTTCAAAAGATGTCAGATAAGGTCGATGTTGTGGGTGCGAGGCTCGACGCTGCTGCAGTTGCAACTGCAGCTGCCGCAGAATCACCGCAGGGGACGACGAGCTGGACGTGACCGGCGATTCGAGCCACGACCGAGCCTCGAAACGCCCGCGAACAATGAACGTTGTTCGACGAACATCGATTCTGCTTACCAGGGAACTGTATCGGATATTGCCCCGATAACTGCAACGAAACGTGGCCGGGGATCGAAGATGGGCAACATTCTTATACAGATAAAGGCAACGACCAACGAAAGACAAATAACTCAAGATGCACGTCGAATAAAAATTAGAATTTCAGGCATTCACAGATCAGAACTGTATAATACTCTGCAAGACTAACGTTTTACGATCATTGCAAACTACATAACTTAAAATTTGACTCAGTGCTTATTTTCAAAAACTCGATCAAATTTATTAATTCAAATTCAGAATTAATCTGTTTGGTTCAATAGTAGGTAGCAGTCAAAGTGTTGGAACTGTCAAATCTATTTATTATTCATGTGTTATTTAAGTAAAATTTTGCCCATCTACGAGTAAAAATAAGAACGAAACGTCGTATAACAAAGATTTCAGGAATGCTTTGTCACGAAGTTATAAAAAATACAAAAGCTATAATAATAATGTTCTCATTTCGATGCAGGACAAGAAGAGCTACGTAGTATTGATTAAGATATGTTTACTGTTTTCGTAATTCTGAATTTGTACAATTACAATTTTAGTTTCTTTTTGTTTCGTAACTGATAGATCACAATTTTAGAAATGCAGAAATTCTAGAACTACCGGTAAAAAATACTATAAAACGTTTCCTAATAGAATTTGTATTTGTGATTACTGTCGACAATACGAATAAATCACTAAAATTGTGGCTAAATATCCACAGTTAAGTTTGACAAATCAATCTGAATCTTTGTTCATTTTTAACTGAATAATTCCATTCTTTCATCAATGCTTCCAAAATTTCCTTTCGATATGATCTATCATTAAATGCCATATTAATGATGATCGAGGCTCCCGGGATGATATCTTGCGTGTCTTCCATATGGAATTATTAAATTCTCCGGACTAGAAACGATCGTTTCGGGCCAAAGTTTACCGATAATCGTGATCTATGGCCGCGAAGCGTCGTTATTGGTAGGCGATCGTCTCGTCGGAACGAGTTTTCTGTCCTATTGCCGCGCTCCGTGTCGCCACGAAATCGTTGCAAGGTGTAATAAAACACCGGAAATTGCTCTTTACCGGAGCCCCTCCCCCTCTTCTGTCCACAGAAAAACTCATTAGCCACCATCGGTTTGATTTCGTGAACGTAACGCGTTTACTATGGACGATTCCATTGGCCTAAACTCGTATCAACGTTCGACGAAAATATTGGTCCCCAAGAACGCATCTTTTCCAACGTCGTCTAGCATAATTACATAGGTGTAAGTATCTGTGATGGGGAAAAACAAAGATCTAGCAATTTACAGGACTCAAAGAAATTTTTTATCGTTCGATTACCTATTGATTTCTGTTCAGAGTGAAAAGGACTCAATTTTCGTCACCTTAAAATATGTAAAAGTGTTACTTAATGTATAATTCTCGAATGTATCGGAGAATCTAATAAATTACAGATATGTACAAAACAGCAAATATTAATCTGAAATTTCTATAAGCATCTGCCAGATCGTATTTAATAAATTTGTAATTTATAGAAATAGTGACCGTGGTTGCTAATGGCCTTTCAAGTTGAAGCAACCCTAATAAAAATCGAGCAAAAGAGAAATATGTGTTCTCCTTGTACAGGCTGTGTTGGTAAGTTTGTTGTTTGTCTTCTAAGCGTATTCTGGAAATATATGCCACAATTTCGCCGAGATGAAACGTCCCTTTTGTCCGGGCGATCCCATCCGTTAGCTTATTCACGACGCACGGAATAGACGAGGGCGGAAAGGCTAGAAAAACTGTCCCACATACAAGGTGAATCGCGAAAGGAATGGACGAACGTCGAGGGCGGACAAAAGAGGACGTTCGACTTTTTGCCCCTGCGAAACGTGTTCCTTCGTGGCACGACGCAACGCGGCCACGGAAATTGCGCCCAGATAGAATGATCGCCACTCACCCCAGCAGAGGGCGGTTGTCAAAGAGATAGCTTACCTTCGAGGTTCGCCATGGAGAACCTATAGCTGTCGATCCTCGGTGTGTTGATGTCCGAGTTGAAAGGCCTGAGGGTCGCCGAGCTCACATTGTCCAGACCCTGAAACATCGATTTATCAGAAAGTTAGAACGACGGTCGCGTTGTTATTTATATTATACAGGAAATAAATATTTCATTGACGCGGTGCGCCAAAATAACGGCCCTTGGAACGCGAAAATACGTTCGATACCGTTTAAAAAACTATCCCTTGCAATGCGAAATAATTTATTCGCTATCGTCACTCTCAACATTTTTCATTTTTCACGCCTGGAAAACTACTTACTTTTAGTAAAGTCGTATAAAATTTATCCATATTTGCTCCACATTCGGAATAATAAATATCTTAAACGGAAATATCGCTCGACGTGTGAGAGTCGTCGAAGTTGCCATTTCGAATTGATTTCCTATCGCGGCGAATCTTCTCGTCGATCTCCCCAAAATGGCATCGATAATCAAGTGCATTACACGACGAGCTGCAGGAAGCTAGGTTGGAATTCCCCCCAGAACGGAAATGGCGCTGTTTCTGCGTTTCTTACGTGGGCTCTCGCCAGAAGCCAGCCGACATAGTCGATCGGTAATCCGTTCGAGATCCTTTTACGATCGCAGCTCGGCTGGAAATGCGATTTGCGCGAGATCCGTGGATTCGTTCACCCAATTTCCTTCGATCGGTCGAGTAATTCTAGACTCGCGGCTGGCGGGGGTGGCCGGGGATCAATTTCGGAATCACGGAATCGTTGAGCGCGGCGAAAATTCAGAACGAGATTCGCGCGAAACCATTTCCCATGGTGTTGCTTCCGCTGTTTTCGCGCGAAATCAGTACTGCCCAGAACGAAACGGGGGTGGAAAACGGAGAATTGGAATGCATCCATATTTAACGTAGAATTGTTCCTGCGCGCTGATTGTCGAGTTTAGAGAAAGAAGAATTCTAGCGAGAAGCAACGATTGAAAATATAAATAGTATTAACTGGAAAGCAATATTGCATTTATTTTTTTCTAACGAATAATTATAAAATTCATACTTTCTCTGTTGCTTCTTTCATTATCGTTTGTCAGAGTTAATGGGTTTCTTGATTTATTATTATACCGAGTAATGTTTTATGCATCGAATATCGAGCCTTCGACGGAACCTGTCGTTACAAAGGACAATGCATGATTGATTTCAGTCATCAACGAGTCTTCGAGCCTATATTTATCTGAAATACTGAGAACTGCATCGAATCGAAATATTCGACGCGATAGAACGAAGAAGTTACAATAACGATAAAGTTCCCTTAAACTTCAACGTGTTCTTTATCAGTATTATAGCTTGGTAACAGGTGGACTTCGAACGGTAAAATTATTTTATCTCGGTCAATTTATAAGACGAAGAATCTGAGAGTCGGACATTCGCAAGGAAAGAAACCGTAAATCCTACAACGAATGTTCGTATTAATAATGGGTCTAGTTCTCCCGCGATGAAATATTGAACGTTAACAGTTGTACAAACGTCGCACCGGCGATTTCAATGCGTGGTAACAGTACTGGCGATAGTTTTAGTACCTTCTTGATAGCTCTTTCTACATTTTGCTTTTCTACCGTTTCGTGTCTTCGTTCCAAAGGAAAACGCACTTTCTACGCTCGATTCACAGAGATATCGTCTATAAAATCTTGACAAACAGATCATTCTTAAGAATAGATGTAACCAGCTTCACGCATTCGATATTCATTTTAACGATAAATATTTGCTTCTTTTTAAACTATTCGCAGTTATTCAAATAACTAACACGTATTTATATTACAAGCTATATGTCAAACTTTAAATTTGAAAATTTAAATATAGCTACAGTAATTTGTAGGTCGCAATTATTGTAGCGACTGCATGCATAATACGTTAAAAAAGAAAACGTGAAAGTCTGTGGAAAGAAGATTGTGTATCATTCAGCCAGAGCGGACAAATGGAACATTTCATTGGCTTAAAGATAGAACAGTGTAATGACTGCTTCGAAAATGGCAATGCCCCTTTTGAACGCAGCGTAAATCCAGCCACGTGTCGTTCGAATACACAAATACGCGGATCGATTATTCATCGATTCGATGTGCAATCGTTTACCGTTAATGAACGAGAAGTGATCGAAGTTCGGGGAATACCGAATATCCGCCCATCAATCATTCACCCATACTATTTCGCTGGAGAGAGAGAGAATATATCTGAATGGAATTCAGATTTATGGATCAGAATTTATGAAAGAGTCGTTTCACTGTTGATCAAGATCGTGTGTCGTATGAATTAATGACTGATAGCATTTCTACCGTAAAAATGTAGTTAGTGAACAAATGTATTTGGGGTACATTTAAAGGTTTGGCTGGACAGAACAATGGTTGCTTTCGACAATCGGAAACAACAAAGACAGATCGAACTTTGTTCTCTGGTGAAAACCTGAGGAAGCACGTGGACGAAGGGTCGCTCAAATTGAATAAGAATGAGAAAGTATGTGTGTGAGTGGAAGAGGAAGACAGATAGGTTTCATTAGAAACTTGGACTGAAGAAACCCTGTTCTTCTAACGGAAGTAAAACACGATGTCAGTTGTCGACAGAGAAGCGACCAATATTTCACTTAGTCTGTTGTTATTTAATATAACAGAGGGGAAGTATTACTATCGGCTATAAAAACAAAATTCGGCTCCCAAGTTATTTCTCCGATCGTATTTTGTGCCTGGTCAACATCTACAAAACCGATTAATTCTCGTTGATCGTGTATCCAAATTTCGACAGCTAGTTTAACCGGATTAATTAAAATCGTGTTAGTCTCGGTAAATAGAGGCTAACAGACTATCAAAGCAAGCGAAATTTCATGATATAATAATTATCGGTACTGTCAAAGACATTTAATTGAATTGTAACGAACAAAATTACTCGAATAATTAACTTACTGGTAGTAATATTTTGATAAACAGTGTAGAAACGCGTATTAAAAGTTCTCAAACTTTAAATACCTGCAGTTCCGAAATGACTAGTGTTTTATTAATTATTGAGGCATTGTTAGAAGCGGCAAAGCTTCCCCTTTAACGTGGTTTTTGATTTTTGTCGATCCGACTTTCCGTTTTGGAGATATCATAGTGTAAAGACAATCGTAATTTTTTAAATTCCGCTACGTCTGACTCTACGCCTTACGAAAGTCTATTAACGCGTATTGAAAATACTAAAAAGTTTAGATGCGTGCAGTTCCGAAACTATTAGTGTTTTATTAATTATTAAGGTATTGTTAGAAGCGGCAAAGCCTCCCCTTTAAAATGGCTTTTTGTTTTTGTCGATCGGACTTTCCGTTTCCGAGATATCGTAATTTATGTAAAAGGGTATTTTTCTTAATTTGACTATCTCCGTCTCCGTCTGACGCGTCGCGCTGGACCTCTTTGTCGCACGTGAGACGTGACTCTCGTGACCTACTTCCGCGTAGTATTTCCAAGAATTTACTACGCACTGTTTACTATTGTCACGCGCGCGAGATGAATGAACTCGCGAGCGCACTACAAAACGTAAACAAACCCTATCTCCGAAACTAGCCACCGCATCGACGCGAAATTAAAAATGCTATATCTCGGGAACTAATTACGCTATCGACTTGAAACAAATTTCATTTTAAAGGGCTTTTCATCCCCTATCCTATGAACATAACAATTATTATAATTTATGCTATTTTCTGTGTTTATTTTGACATTTACTTTGATGCTCGACATGAGATAAAAATTTTCATATCTCCGGAACTAATTATGCTATCGACTTGTATAAACACTCATTTTAAAAGGTACTTCATCCTCTACCCGATGAGTATATTAACTATTATTATTTATGCTGTCTTCTATATTTATTTTGACGCTATGTTCTCATTGAAGTTTCAGCAATTCCTATTGATATTGTAGTCGTTAATAATATCTGACTGAACTATTGAGTACTAAGTCATTGTACCTTAACACTATTATACTTTTGTCAACAAATCTGTATGTTTATATGTATATTGACCATTGTTTGACTTTATATATCAGAAGTGTTCCATTACAAAATTTTAATCTCTATCTAAAATCCTTTCCTGGTATAATTAGTTCGTAGTACTGTAGTTCCGTGGACTGATGACCAAACTGTTTTGGTTTTACTTTGCAGATAAGAGTTACTGGCAAGAGTAAATTGCGTCATAGTCCTTTCTCAGCGTGAGAATATTTTTTAATCGTTCGTGAAGGGCCACTAGTAAAAGATATGCCTCTCTCTAAAGTAAAATCTTATAAAACTAAAAAGAGTAGACTAAGTTTTATTTGTTACTAAAACACTCATATCCTAATACGTTGATAACATTAAATTCTTGAACAAATACTCTGTTCTGTTTTGTTTTATATATCAGAAATGATCGATCAAAAATGAAATTTTGCAGACTCGTATATATTCAATTTTTGATAAAATTCTGTATTATATCAACACTAGATTTACGGATGTCTGATTCCATATTTAAAATTGCAGAACGCGTAAATATTATTTTTTAACAACTTAAGTTGAATTTGATTGATGCAATAGCACGAATACATATTCTAATTAAAAGAAAAATCGTATTGCAAGGTAATCGTCACCATGAAAGGTATCAATATATATACGTGCGATCAATGCCCGTAAACCTAGTGTTAACGTATGTATGTATGTACGAATCTTGGAAGTTTATCCAACAAATTTGTCAACGAAACAGAGAGATATTGAAATTTTCCCACAAACGAAAGTTCTAATCGTTCCAAAACCATAACGTTTTCCAATACCTTGTGTCCTATAACAGCGTTACGAGGCTTTTCGAGTCTCACTAGAGCGGCTAAGGAAGGCGTTTTGAAAAATCTTGTCCGCGCTGGAACCAGGCGAACGCTTCTCTCACGGTGGCGCACACAGCCAGCGGACTTCCGCGTTTTGAACCATTAGCCGTAAATAATGCGAGAGCCGAGCTGCCCGCTCGGCCGTGTGTGTATATGCGGCGTTCTACGGCGGTTAATCAAGCAACAGCACCGCGCACAGTGAGCACACAATGCCTTCGGCCCCGAACACACACGACAAAACGTTCCAAGCGTACGGGAGAAAACTGGGCTCGCCGTGTGTACGCCGTGTACACGTTCCGTTGCGCCCGATAGATCGCCGCCACTCCTCCACCCCTCGCTCCTCGGCCTAGTTCTCTGTGTAGTCCGAGGCACATGGGACCCCATGGCACGTACTATCGGCTGGAAGCGCGCGGATGGGCCACGATAGGGTGAAGTTACTCTGCCTTACCCACCACCTACAACCTACACGCGAAGAACAAACGCTTTCCATCCAGCATTAGGTGACTTTCCATTCACGACGTTGTGGGGAAACAAGTTTTCTTACGACAGATTTGGATGGTATCGTCGAACCAATTTTCCTTTATCGCGAGGAACTGGAAAAATTACTCTGCACGAAATAGGGTGTAAAAATTTCGAGGAAACGTATGTTTTTTTTTAATTTTTCACAGAATTAAAATCTGAAGCACTTTCTGCAGTCCACCCAAGCGGCGCTGTGGTAGCGTACAAAGAAGAATCTCCATGCGGTCATTTGCGTTATATTATTATTTTTTGTGTTTAATTTATAATATATTATATTTCATTAGCATAAATGCCTTTTAATGTTATTTAATTGCATTCCAAATCCAATGTGTTTTCTTATTTTTTCCTTAAGTTTGAATGACACAAGAGTAACTTTCAACTTTACAGTATTTTTAATTATTTATAAAATATTTAAATCCTTACTGAACAGAATGAAGATTGATGTGTCTATTTTAGATAAGCAGAATTCCAATGAATAACGTGTCCAACGTGTCTCGGTTACACACATCCAATATCCAAAAGCAAGTTTTTCGCGTTAGAGTTTCAATTCCTCAATTCCAATGCATCAAAGCGGCTCGAAAACTGTATAAAAATTCAATTAATTCGCCCGGTTCTGATCCACAAGATTATTTCACCGACTCGTCATGCCTCGCGGACGACTCATTTCATCCGAGCGGCAGTAAATTTTGTAATAAACGAACCATGAGAGGAAGAAGTTTCTATGTAGCAACATTCTTCAGCGACCGGTTGCAAATTAAATATTAATCGCAGGTGGCAAAGAACTCGTCTCGATGATCGACGAGACTTTTAACACGTTGACTGCCAAACCAAACCCCTCGAATCCTCCACAAAAACAAAACTTTCTAGACAATTGGAAACTAGCATAACCATAATTTGTCATGAAACTTATTTTCAAGTCTCTTTAAAATTCAAGAGTCATATTTAGATTTATTTTCTTTAACGTTTAATCTCGAGAATCTTTTTAGCTGCTTAGTGAAAAACAATGTCACCCGTATGTGGGTGACGTGGCAGTCAATGTGTTAAAAACTAAACCCATGAAAATGTTTTCTCCCGTAAAAATGGCGCGTTCATTTTCGAGTTCAGTGAGTGCATCAGGCTCGATAAATCGGGGTTTATGTACTTGAGAACACAGAGGGACGCGCATTACACGGCAGTATCGACGGTCCTCCCGATGGTCCGTGCGGCGGTGTGGGTGTGAATGTGGTGAACGACCCGGTAACCACCATTCGGCCAACAGGCACAACAGTTAGATTCGAGCGGATAAGCCGACTCTTCCTGTAATGCGAAACTCGTGGATGTTATGTCCGCCGTATTTCGTGCGCATTGTCACGGATATTTAGCCGTGTTATTGACGTGCACGCGGCAGATAGCTTCGAACGATAGGAGAACGAATTTCTCGAGGAATTCTATCGGCGAAACACTCGTCGAGAAGTTAATCGATTCGTGAGCAATTTTCGAACGGGCGTGTGCGGGACGAACGTAACCGGTAGATCTCATTTCAAGGAAAGAACCAGTCGTTTTGGACCGGATCGTAATCACTTTTCAGTGTTTGAACTGTCTAGAGAAAACACGAGAAACCATTCGCGTGATCCTTTTCTTTCTGGGAATCAAGATCGAAGCTTTTGTGCTTTGGATAGCACGGGGGCATCGATGAACTTGTAATTGTCGAGTTAATGGTTTTAGCGATGTTTGTTAAAAGTTGTGTAATTTGTTTTAGTTTGATTTGTTAGTCGCTAAGTTGTGTTGAATGAGAATGGATGGTAAGCGTTGTCAGCGATGTTCCAGAGCATACCGAAAACTGTGGGTACCAAGTTAATAATCAATATTGACCGAGGCCACGTAACTTTCAGAAATAACAGCAGTTTGACTACGAAATCTCCGCTCGAACGAAAGTTTCGATTGTTTTGCTACGAACTCCTGATAGATAATTGGAAATACTGAAACATTTTGCTATCGTTGAAATCAAGTGTCCGGAGATCATTCCTATGGAGATGTCTAGTTTACGTTGAAACAATAATTCAAGTAATATGTAAGCTCAATTATTTTAGGAAAAAGAAATTTAAGAAAAGTTTGACACATTAACTTATAACAGATGCCACGATTTTCACTGAAGTAGCTAAAGAAATTAATTCTCAAAATTAAATTTGTAAAAAAAAGTTCTAAATACAACTAAAAACAAAGTTTCGTGAACAATTTAACAGGTGATTCACTTCTATTATTTGCGATGTAACAAATAGCTTTAGCAGTCTTTTGGGTACTTGGGTGTCCCAAAAATGTTCTGCATTCGTTATCAAAAGTTTGAGAACGTTTACGAGCGCGGCGGGCGCGATGATTCCATCGTAACGCGCTTAAGCAAAAGGTCGCACGACGCACTTAAAGCAACCCCGGGGAACGTTCTCGAGTTTCGCAGCGGCTGAAGAAGTTGTTCCGCCGATGATGCAATAATTTCTGCCGCGGGTCCGGGCCGCGGCGTTAAATTTTTCATGGCCACGAGGTCTCTTTCGGGCGGCGAACCGCGCCGAGCGAAATGAAAAGAGCAGAAAAGCTCGCACTCGCCGAGTGTCGGTTTACTCGAGGAAAGAGTGGAGTTTACTCTCGACTCTGCTCGACTCGACTACTCCCGGTTCCTCGGCCTTTCACGCGGCCCTCGAGAGGGCTCGCGTTTTCCCAGGCAAAAGGCAAAGGAGGCACCCGGAGGCTGACGCCAATTTATTTGCCGCGAGGCCTCTCTCTCTCTCGCCGGAGCTTTATTGCTCGGCGATAAAGCCGCGCAAGAAAATCGAGCTTCTCCCGATTCGGCTAACGAAGCTCGCTGATATCTCAACCAGGCGTGCAACTTCCGTGTTTTCTCGCGCAAGAATTCGGAACGCGAGGGACGAACTAGAGAGCTCCAAAAATAGAAATATATTTGCTAAATAAATACGACAGAGTTTCGATCTGAGTTTTCTGCTAACTGAGCTCAGGAAAAAACAAACGAGACGCTCAGGGGGTGCAATAAACGAGTGCCCTCCTCAGGCAGTACTGCACCAATGGTTACAAATTTTCGTTAAAAATACATGCATGCAATTTTCAACAATTTTTTTTCTCTTCTCTAAATTAGTTTGAAGCCTCGAGTGTAATAAATTCTAAAAATTTTCAGAGTTTGCTTCGATAAAATTTATAAATATTGAAGCAACGTTGCAGATAGAATGAATAGCTCTATGGTGCACCGACTGACAGGCCTAAATAAGAAATATGTCCCTCGGGGGACAGCGACGAAATTTGTCCCGACGAGGCGACGGATCTGTCACTCGTGAAAGAACTCGCAGGAAAATGCAGGTGTCACCCGTGTGTGGACGACGTGGCAGCCGATATATTAAAAGCTACGAGACGTTGGTTCCAGCAACCCCTGCCAATAGTCGAATTGGAAAGAAAACTGGCTGGAATCTACGCCAAACGAGGACCCGGGAGGAAACCGCGTCGAAAATACGAGTCGATTATTAACAAACTTTAGAGTTTCATAGTTCTCGTGCAAAACAAGGATCAAGGGTTGAAATAAAAAGGTGGGGGAGTCACGTTTCGTGGAAAGTCTGACGTACGACACTGTTCAAAGCCAGGAGTGGGGAGGGAAAAAAGGTACCTCGAGTGTATTTAATCCTCTTCTTGGCTCCGAATACGGAGACACTGGACGAGTGAGAAAAATACGTGATTTGTCTCCGTCCCAAAGAATCCCCCAACCCCTCTGGCTGTCGTAGACGCGTTTCGTGCCAAGACACTGTTTCCTGTCGTTCCTCGAGTAACGAAGTTACTGCGGCGACGTACGAATCTTTGTATCGAGTTTTGCAGTGCCTTCGATCGACACATTTTTCAAATACAATGCAATCCGCTGCGAGGCAGTCGTACCCTCGAGAGAGGAAATATTCCAAAAACGCGAAATCGATTTAATTTTGCTGTTCCAGGGAATGGAACGTTCGCGTAATAAAAATATCACGCTGTTCTTCGAGCGTTTTACGTAATGAGTATCTCGAAAATGTGAACAGACGTGGGAAATGTATGAGAAATAAATTAAACTCTCGTTTTCTGAACGTTATTCCAGTTTTAAATATTGACAAAATGTACGCTTTATTTTGACGGTAATATAAAACGAAAAATGCTCTGTTCGATTCAAATTAAAAATATAAATAGAGTGGAAAGAATAAAATTATGAAAAAACGAAACAAAATAACATTAAACAGAGTACTATTTTTAACTTTTCTCAATGTTTCGAGGAATAAATATTGAAAACATGAAATATGTATTTTTCGTGAGTTTATTACTCAATTTTTGGCAATCACCAGTTAGCAGACAATTTATGAAACTAATAAGAAAGTGGAATAGTACCACCTGTACTGTAGTAAGTATGGAAATCGAAATCGACAGCGTCAAAAAGATACGTTCGAAATAAAAACTAGACTGTCGTCGCCGAACAGGTAAAACGTGTCTGATTTTATAACTTTATTAATATACATAAACACCTATCGATTGTGCATTATGTATTTCGATTTAAAACCTACGCAAGTAAATGTTGCTCCTTAGAAAGCTTCCAATCACGATTATGGTGATTCGAATTTATTTCATCGCAAATGCCAAGGGACATAAATTAAACATTTTTTTATTAAGCAGAAGAGAAAGGAAACTAATAAATTACTACTGACAAGCGTGGAGAATAGAGACAAAAAAAAGCAACGTATGTACTGTTCGGTTCTTATTATACGCCTGTATTTTATAACTATGACACACAAAGAAAAAAGAAATTAATAAGTTGCTAATAGCAGCATATTCTAGCTGTCAATGTTAAAGTGTGAAAATTTTGTATTGCAAAACAAGAGGCTAAACCAATTATGTAATTTGGTAAAGGAAAAAAGAAAACAAGTTACTGGTTGACAAAAGATTTACAGAAAATATGAACATACTAGCTTCTGTTTATTCAGGAAAATAATGAAAATGCATCACTAGAATTATGGGATCTGTTGGTGCATGAAAAATGGGAAGTAATAAATTACAATTAACAACATCTGTGTATCGAGAATATTCTACGCGTAAATCCTGAAATGTCAATATGCCTGGTGTGCCATTTACCAACAAGATCAGCAAAAATATTTACAAAAGTAGCTATCTGTTATCTGATTAAGTATTCCTCGTATTTATTAATACGCTGAGAAACAAAGCTGATAATAAACTTATATTGGCAAAAGCATAGCACGTACAATGTCCTAGTGTGTCGAAACTCTGAAGGTACCAATTTGTTATTTTATTCCCATTAGACGATCTTAACATTACTCAATCTTCTTGTCTCTTAATATAAGACAAACGAACTAATAATAAATAAGTGAATCCCAAAATGAAAATATGTTTACCTAATTCCTTAATATAGTATATAGAATTACCCATAAAATCATCGAGTAACGCTATGGGACCGATCAGTTTGCTGTCTAATCGTTATTGCAAAACCCAGTTGGCGCGTTAACGAAAAATGAAAAGCAATAAATAGCTGTTGACGAAGGCTGTGCACCGCGAATATTCAAACGGTAAATCCCGAAACGTCGATATACCAGGTGTCGTTTACCGCCAGGAACGTCGAAAACGCTCGGATCGACAAAAAGATCCAATCAATTTGCTGCCCGACGGAATTCCATTTCTTACGATCACCGGTTCCCCGGCGAGTCCAAAGTGTCTCTTTCATTCAGAACAACTTTCCGTGAGATGGTCGGTTATTACGTGGAATAGAGTGTTTTAAATACGGAAACCGGTTCGGAAAACACAATCCTACGCGCTCGTAGAGGAAGCGAGCTACAATTTCTCGGAACCCGTTCCACCTGAAAGACCACGGTTAAGCCGAGCCGTCCTAATACATGCATAATTTCTTCTTCCATTCCGTGCAACCCTCCTCTTACGCTCGTCTCTACCACCCTACCGTGTCCTTTATCCTCTAACCGGGACCGTTTTCGGGAAGCCTAAGAACCCGTGTCCGGCAATCCGCGTAATCAAATGTAAATGCCTCCTGCGAGCGATACTCACGTCGTCCTGCGCCTTGTGGCTTTTCCAGCGGAAAAACCTGTCCATTTGGCGGCCTGGGAAGCCTCGTACAGGCTCCTGGTAATCTTCCCCGACAGCGTCTCACAGCATCCCGTCAGAAAGTCCCCTCGAAGGCGTTCGCGATCGCGTTTCTTTCGACTTCGTCGCGAGGACGGTGAGACGCGTGCAGACTTCCGGTCCCATGACTCACGGAAGGATCTACCTTCCAAGGAGAGGCTCTCCGGAGGAGCCAGCAAACTCTCGTGTCATCGTAAACGGTCTCGTGGAATCACCTCCCGATCCTCGTGAACGCTTCATTCGATCAGCGAACGGGTCTGGCCACCCTCGCGCGGATCAAAGTCAACGCCGTTTGAACCCGATGACAGTCCTTGAACTCGCTCCAACGACCGCTTAATGACAGTCATCGCGCGGATCAGCCGGCCGTCATCGTCCTCGGGGCTCCTCTCGCGTGACCGCGACGACCGAATCATAGACAGCTTCCTCTTGCACGTGATCTACGAGCTTCCAGCCGGGATCGATCGCTTCGACGAGTTGAGATGTACTCTACGATCGTCTGTAACGATCTACTTAGTGGTACAAACAAGTAGAAGGTTTTCTCTTGACAAATGGAGGATTTTTTAGCTACCTCAAGCTCTCATTGAAAATGGTACCTTGTATTCGAACTATAGCAGAAAAAGAAGATTGTTGGGAAAAGTCCTTGGATCTGGCGATCTATAGTTCTGTCATTGAAAGTGGTGGAATTTTGATCGACAGGCATTCCTCTCACTAATTGTACAATGGAATATCGTCAGTTGTCATTTTAGAGCAAATTGCAACAAGGAAGATCGCTAGAAGTTCTTGGATCCTAGCTATGACCTAACCGAGGCTGTCATAATTCTGCCATCGAAAATGATACTCTGCAATGTTGACCAGATCACCAGATACTCATCCCACTAATTGTGTAACAAAATATCGTCAATCGTCACTTTAGAGCAAATTGCAACAAGGAAGATCGCTAGAAGTTCTTGGATCCTAGCTATGACCTAACTGAGGCTCTCGTAATTCTGTCGTTGAAAATTGATACTCTGTACTTTTTACGAGATCGATAGGTACTCCTCCCACTAACCATACATCGAAATATCATTAATCGTCACTTTAGAGCAAATTGCAACGCGGAAGATCGCTAGAAGTCCTAACTGAGGCTCTCGTAATTCTGTCATAGAAAATGGTACCCTGCAATTTTTAGGTACCCGTCCCACTGAACCTTTGTCAAAATATCAGTCGTCACTTTTGAACAATTTGCAACCCGGAAGAGGTCGTTGGATGAACGCGCGGGAGTATTCACGGAAGATTTCTCGTAGCGTCGATGGTCGAGCGCGGCGGAAACTGGCTGGTCCCGATCGCGGTTGAATCACGGTCGAGGTTCATGGTGAAATACGGACGTGCTGCCGTGATCGCGACTGGCGTGGTATTGCGGGTACTGGATGCTGATCCGCGAGGGATTCAACGTGGAGCCGGTCGGTACTCGGTTCCCCGCCCCTCTCGATTCCCTCCTCCGCGATACGGACGAACGAGAGGAGCAACCGACCGTCTCTCTCGCACTCGCGCCACCTCCGTTCCGTGTTTCTCCTTCCCCGTGATTCCGCGTCCGGCACGCGCATGTGCGGCTATCGATTCCGCCGGTTCCCGCAGGAACACAGGACTACAACGGTACTTTTCCTGCGCAATGTCGCGAGGAGACCGTCCGGAGTCCTGCGAGGCGACTGCGGACCACAACCACCGATCTGGGACTTCCTGGCGGTGGGTGTCTCTTCGCCACCCCCAGGAGATCCTTCGATCGATCGTGATCAAACTGATTTTTCGATGAAATCTGTCGTCCATCGACACCGTAATAATCCTTTGGAGTCTCGAGACACTTTTGGTACCTCGTTTCACCGATTTTTTCAGTAGAAATTTAAGACATAATATTGACAGGATGTTCCCTGGATCAAATGCTGATGATTCGTAAAATGAACGCTCCGGGATTGACGTGTTCATCTTTCGTGCAGCGGTGGCGAAATTCGACACCAAATGCTTGTACTCTGTGACATCTGCTGGTGTCGAGTTTCCTTTAGTTGGGAGAAATGTTCAACTTACGAATCATGTATGGAATCGTTACTGTACTCGCGAAAGCGTCCTTCGAGAGGTATAAATCGAAATAACCTAGGCTTATATTTGTTCGTTTTGTGATTCTACATTCATATAAAAAATATCTCGCTATATTTTGGATGGTACATGTATGTAAATACTCTGTAAAAGTCTTAAGTCAAATGAACCAGCAGATGTTATCAGAAAATATTTTTTAGAGCTGTGATCACGAAACATGTGAAGAGAAGAACTTTCCCTATTTATCAATGTTCTTTTCTTAACTTTTCGTAATTCCAGTTGTCGACAGTATCGATTCTCAATATTAACTTTCCTCGTCGTAAGAAAGGATGAAGGCTTACATCGAACGTCAAGAAATTGCAGTGACACATTTTCCAAGAGATTCTGTAAGTTCTACAAACGATTGATGTGGAAAATTTACGACTAAATTTTTCTGAACTTTATGAAAGAAAAATGACTCTAATATTTTGTCGTCACTTTCACCGTCTTTCTAAAAACTACTTCGACTGTAGACTGCATCGAATTTCTTGAAAGCAACAGTCAAGTATTTACAAATACCTATTTGGTACTCTGAGGATCTGAACGCTGGTAAACAGTCATCTGATCGTAATATAGTATCGAGTAATAGCGTATCAGGTATCGTATAAGTATGTGTTCCAACGTATAAAGCGATAGAGACAAGTCGTAACCTTATACACGTACTCGTACAAAGTTCATACGTCTTCCATTAAGGTTTGATCATACTTATAAGTAACGTTATAACGTTTCCAAGTACATATGTACAGAAGATGTCGAATAAGATCCTTCGGAAAACCTGTTAGGAATGCGCGAGTTGGAAATGCTTCCTTTTTCATCGTTTGCTTCTTGGCTGAGCTGTATTTTTAGAACAGAACTTGACCATCGTACGAACGTTTTTATTTATTCTAATTTATGGTACCAACAGAATTCGACTCTGTATCTATAATGAATTAATCTGTTCAATAACCACTACTGAGAAGGTATATTTTAACCAGTTCCGAAACATTATGTAAATAATGAAATAAAGACGAATGATTTAGTGAATTTAATATTTGTATTATCCCACGAATAATATTTGTTGATCGTGTTTCTTCCTATCAGACCGTTCTCATCTTCGTTGCACAGCCTGCAAGACGGAAATTCTTTGTTCGAAATGTTTCTTAGAGAGCATTGAATTTAATTAGAATCCTTGAAATCTTTTCCTTCTTACGTATACATGCAAAGACGAACTCAGGGATAATTACGTAATTACGATGTTGCAAACCGGTTCTACCGTGTATATTACCCGCTCCTTAACCCACTACTTTATTTTACCAATTTTCCCTTTCTTTTCTCCGGTAATCCCCTGTAGAATTTGAATTATAATCGTAAATAACGTCCCTTAAAATTTTACTGCTCATCGATGTCCAATTTACAATAACTAAATCTTACATCATTTTGTAAATTTAATACCCAAGACTAACAGTTAAATTTTTATCCGTTCGTGGTGGAATATTTCATTCTACGATTAAAATTTTTATATTTGTTTAACGAGTAACGGATAAACATTTTTATCCAGATAAGAATTTTCTCCGTCTCTAGTTATACGTCATCGTTCAATTTCTTGTAATATTTCGGTCATACAGCGACCCTAAATTTAAGAAAGAAAACTACAAGTCGCAAGACAGCAATTACATCTTCAACTTACCAGAAACGAGTCATGGTCCTGCCGATTAAACGAGCTTAATTAAAAGGATGTAACGAACGGGCCCTGGCTTTGGGCGAATTTAATTAAAGACGTAGCCGCGTCGATGCAACGATGCATCTCGCGTAATTTCTCATATGATTTTCGCATTTCCCTCGAGGAAACTTCCTATGATCGTAACGAGAAGCGAAGTAATTAAATATTCGAAGGAGTTCTCCTCTGTAGACGGCGAGCCAACGCGATAAAATTACCTTTTCGAAAAATAGGATAAAACTTCGTAACAGCAGCGCGTTACAACTTTCGCCGGAACCTTCGACCCTCTTGCACGAGTGTAAAAACTCTTACAAACTTTTGCTAATCTGGCAAGTTCACATCCTAATGAAAACTGTGGTCCAAGAGTAAAATAACATTCTATTGGAATCAGTGGTTACGGAGACTCGAGCCATTTCTTTATTCGTTGGAAAATGTTAAATCTCGAAATTATTGATATTTATCTCGAAATCTAAATCTCTTAAACCAACGTTGCAAACATCTTTAAATTAAAAATATATACACTTCCAATGCTCAGAAATTAAACAAAATTATGTAGAACGATGTATATTATTAGAATCATCAATACAGCAACAAATGATATTTTCGACACATTTAAAGTAACATCACTGACACAGTATTCTCAACTAGGTTGCACCATTTTCATGGTTCTTCAAATCCCAACAAAACAGATCTCATTGCCAGAGTTTTTCTATCCATAAATGCAACGCTAAGATAAAGTAGGAATCCGAGTAAACTCCAAGCAATCCTCGCCTCTGTCTCGCGTTCGGGGCTCGAAACTTGGAGATTATCCGTCGGAAGAATTCCACTACCCTTCCGCCACTTCGAAATTCTCCTTTCGCGATTCGAATCCGACGCATCGGCGAACAGAGCGAGTCGTCTTGTTTGCGCGACCCCAGTTCTCCACTCGATGGAACCCTCGAAAAACCGACGGCACGGTAACAACTCTTCGTCCACGGGGCTCGAATTGCCCTCCCTTGCCCCGACAGGGGGGGTAAAAATGGAACGGGGTGGCTTGACAGGGACGCTGGAGAGGAACGGTCGGACGCGGAGACTCGATGCATTCGCTCAGGTGCTGCATTCGAGCTCGCTCGTGCGTTCACGCGCTTGCACGAACCTGCGAAACAGGGGGTGGATGTGCGGGAGCAACCCTCCGGCAGAAATTGCCCGTGTCCAGTCCCCCGTTTCGCGGTGAAAAATTCCGTTCGACGCCCCCTTCCCCCTTGAAAAGATTCGACGCGTCGAAATGCAACCCGGCCTTCTTTTAACGACCGCCCTCGCCCCCTTTGTTCTTCGTCCACGTTTTCAAACGCGAACGCAACTCGAAATCCATCGATCGTCCTCCCCTTTTAATTTAATCTTAATTTTATTACAGAATCTGGGACGGGTCGTGGCTCTTTTACAAGTTGCATTTCACTGTCTTCTATACAAATTGATCATTTTGTATTATTGTGTGTTTGAAAGATATTATATTTTATGTTAGGAACGTTTGAACGTTTTATTATTCGCGAAATAAATTAATACATTGCAAGAAAAAGAATCTAAGTAGTAAAAGAAAATGGTAAATTGATTAATAAGAAAATGTTGATGAAAACGAATGGAAAACACGGACTAATAATTACAGTAGTTATATAAAAATAGATTCATTTTCAACAAAGTCAGTTTAGTTTGTTTCCAAGTACCTAAGTTTTTACTTATGGCTTTTTCTTCTTCTTTCTGCTTCTACGTTTGTATAATAATATTACTGTAATTATTAGTTTGTGTTCTTTTTTATTTTCATCTTCTTCTATACAACACATGGTTTCTAATATTAATGGTTTGTAGTATTAATATTATATTTTGTTCTATAAATATAAAACGTAAATATTTGCACTCTCGAATATACTCTGGCACGAGTATTAATTGGTTAAGGGATTTCGATGATCGAATGAAATTGTATTCGATCCGTTTTAAAACCAGCAATGGATTATGCCAGGGATCCAACAAATTGATAAAAATATTTTACATCGGTATAATCTGTATCGGTTATGTAAATTTGTGCGAGGAAATGGGGTGAAATCGACCGAATAAAGCTGAAAATGGAAGCTAAGATAAAACGGTGGCTGCTCGAAATCGACGATCGATCGGTGAGGATAGAAAGATCGCGAGGATCGCCTGGTCGAATGAAAATGCTCGATCTAAACCACTTTGCCAGTCTATAAATCTCCCGAGGAGAACTTCGTTCCGTATTCGTTCTGCCAAAAAGAAGAAACGAGAGTGCAACCGGCTGGAAGAATGCATTTCTACGTTTGCTAAACATAATTTCTCCCAGAGATCATGTAACGAAAAAGGAGAAAGAGCATTTAATTATTACGCGAACAACTGTCAGACAAATAAATAAATATTACATTATTATTTTAGTAATAGAATTGATCAATTAAAATGTCAGTATAAAGTAAGACTTTGGTGGCGAGAAAATATTGAAAATATTTCAAAGTATGAACGACACCGTTGGAATAATAAAACGATATTACAAATAAAGTTAGACACACATACTGTCGACCAAATGCATGAATAACCTGACTCATTGGTACTAATGACACAGACAGAGAATCATTAATTCGACGATAATTAACCATTGTTTGAGTCGAACGTAATTGTTTTACAATTCGTTTAAGGTGGCCACTTACTTATATTAATATTAAAATGAAACTCTTCTACGAGTGACTATTTCCATTTACTTTCTGACCTGTATATTCATAATTCACTACGCGTAAATTCGTTTGAATAATGGAACGCCTCTGTCATATATAAATACAAAATATTACTATACTCTTGTATATTTCATGAATTAAAAAAATTCGATTATTCAAAATTTACACAACTATAATCGACTCGATATTTTGAACCAGAGTTATCTTTAGACAAACACTATACTCGTATACAATAATTTATCTATTTAAACTTTTCAATTCGATGCCATCTGGGGATGACACTGGAATATTATTAATAACTCTTTCGTTATCAGAGTAAATTAAATAAAAAAATTCGTGTAATATTTTTCGTAAGTATATCAATTGGTAAGAGTTTCAATTTAATATTTTGTGGGGGTTTTTGTCCCAAAAGAATTGCCAGATATTGTTCGTTTTTCAATTTCTTCGTAAAAAGGAACCCCTTCAGGCGAAATCCAAAGTTTCAGCGAACCGATCGACCGTACGAACACGTCAAACACACTCTAGGGGCACGCATTTTGCTTCAACCAGAGCCTACCAAGCAGCTCTTTGGTTTCCATTATCGTAGTAACGCAGAAACGGGATCTAAAGGTACCCATTACCATGTGTACAGTGCCCTCGCGCTGTATAATCTCACCGCCGGCTGCGGTTCAACCCCAATTAGAGTTTAGGTAATGGAGACACTCGGTTCCGTTCCCGAAAATCTAGACTCGACCGGCGATTTCTCGTGCTTCGATAATTGCAGCGGAAATTGCGAGAACAATCGGCCCCTAACGACCTTCGATTTACAGTTCCTTGGTTAATACTTTCTGACAGACAGGCTTTGTCTTCGTCGGAATTTCACAAAGAAGTGCCATTAAAGCTTCCACTATGGCGGATCTCAGATTTCGGATTCGATTACATACTCGTTAACCGAATAACGAGAACATCGATCCGTTCCCTCGATGGACAGGCAATGATACAGTATTTCATGAAACATATTTTCTACCAAACGGTCAGAAATATTCTCAACGGTCAAACATTACATCTCATCAAGCTTTTTCAATCTATCTATTCAAATTTTGATTCATTTTTCTGTACAAGTTCTTCTCATTTTTTTAACTCGAAAGTGATTATCAGTATCTTTATTTTGGCTTTTTTCATACAAATAAAATTCTCAATTCGTGTTGTTCGATCAAAATTTGTAAACGAAATGAAATATTTGTGAAAAAAAATAATCCCGAGAATGAATAATGTTAAATAGAAAACTAGCCAGGAAGAAAGGGGTTCTTTATTTACGTTCTTGCCCCGAAAAGGATTAAAATTCGACACCGACGACGATCATGAAACGTAATATCAATAATTTCGAATTCGATTTTTCGATATTTTCATTTTCCCCCCTCCTTGTTCGATCAATTCGTTTATTTCGCAGCGTCTGCGTATGCGAGCAAGGCTGCGTTCCCCGCAAAACGTACAATAGAAATCTGAGAAACGCGAAGCAGCGAGGCAAATATAATTATAGACTCGTTGCCGAGGCGGCAGAATCGCCGGGAGACGAGCTCTTTGTTTTCTAAAGAGAAGCATAAGTTTAATTCTGACTCGAAAACAAGTACGCGAAGACGCGGTCTGTGTGCTTGTGCACTTGACTGCAGTTTTGCATCCGTACGAACGCGCGTCTCCGCCTCGAGCCGACATCTAGTAAAAAACTGGCATAATAATCATGTTACATTCGCATCAAAGTACTCGACATCAATGAATACGGAATGAAGAAAGACTGAGAAGCAGCTGCGAAAGTACTTAATCGACTTCGAACTTCTTGCTGTTTAATGCACGAGTCGCGTGTATTTGGTCGCGAGGGGGCAAATAACGAGAAAAATTATGGCGTTTAGTCTCGGATCTGCTACCAGTCAACTGGCTACTTAAAAGCAAATAATTAAATTAATCTCTTTACGATTTCTTTGGGTTTCATTTTCGGCTAAAGAGGCAGCTAACGATCCCATAAACTTTTCACGATTTAATGTAGAAGAAATGTATGAATTAAGTGCAAAGAAAAATTATGTTCTTTCGTCTGGAATCTACTGGGGGATTAGTTTGAAAAATTAGCTCGCTTTTCGGTTTAATTTGTTTATAAAAATAATCAACGTTGGAGAGTATAACGTAGGAAATATTTAGTAAATTTATAGTTTAGTACTCTGATGTGATAGGTAAATATTTGATAAAATTAAACAGCTATTGTTGTTAAATTTAAATTAAATTAAAATAAAATTTATTCCTGCTTCAAAATGTCCATCCGCGATGAGCAACCCCTATGCACTGTTCAAATAATAGCTGCGTTGGATCAAAGTGACCTAGATTGATATTTTAAACCATTTTCTATAAATATTCAATTCCTGGTGTCACAGTCCAACTAGTCAATGCATAATTCGTATAATTTTACATTTCTATTTTACGTTTATATAATTTTATATTTTATGTATACATTTTTCTTTTCTTTATTTTTATTTCCGAATACGAGATCCAATAAAATTTGTTCCGTTCCAATAAAATTTGTGATAAAGCTCGTAAATTTTCGAATTAGGTGCTTTGTTGGAAATTTCTTCGACTCCGACGTTTGATTTTCGGGACCCACGCGAATGCAGTTAGAAAAATCGAATGCCATTCGTCGGAAAAGTTGCCGTGGAACTGCGCCGTTCGATCTTCCGTCTCGATGCGCGAGATTTAAAGTTCGAAATTCACGGGGACAAACGTATTGCCGCGTCCCGGCTGTCGATTCGCGCGACGAAGAAGAATTTTCGGCGTCGCTGGAACGCGAGGAGCAAGCATCCATCGTCGCGACGCTGCTCGGGCTGTCGCGTGCCTGCATATCCGGTGCACGAAAATGCATTCGAGAGAGCCGCTCTCGATCCACAATGCATGACGCACTAGAGACTTGCGTGCACCGCGCGATGTCATCGTTCCTTTCTCGCGTCGATGACGTGATATTGACGTTGTCCCTCTCTTGGCTTCGTTGTTCGGTGTTAATTGGACGAGAAATGGAAAAATTGCGTGATTTTACGCGCGACGCTTCAAAAAAAAACGACACTCTTTTTAATAGACTGTGGATCTTTATGCAAATTCATATTTTTTGCAAGCTTCGTAGAGAGTTGTCTCAACCCCTAAATATAATAATTAACCCCTTAACGCTCATACCCGAGTCTGACTGTTTTGTAAAACGATATTTCTTTAATCTAATTGTTTAAGGAGGGAGTCTCATGTGAATGATAGAAAAATGAACCATTTTTCTTAATTTTTTTTAAGGAAATGATACATCCGACGTTATGATTCTTTTTTGCAGTTTACTTAGCTATCCTTTGGGAATACAAGATAATTTTTTTTATTCATTTTTATTAACTTTTAATATTGTTATCACGACCGCAGTAAACATGTGATTAAACAACTCAAGGTTAACTAAATCAAAAAAATCAAAAAGATTTTTATTCGGTAGGTTTACAGTTATCGCCCGTACCAAAATAATTAATTTATGTTGCAAATTGACAAAATGGTGAAAGCTTAAAGTAAAAATTGCAAAATTTCGTCGTTTCTTTTGCAACCTTTTAATAAAAAAGATTATGATAAACTCATTATAGCAATTTGATTTTGGTACGGGCGAGAACTGTTGGTATGTGGAACAACGTGTAAAAATTTCAAAGCAATCAAACGTATAGTTTTTGAGATTTTATCTACGCCAGTTAAGAAAGTAACGTTTCGAGAAAAACGCATTTAAAGTCTGCAAGATCATACTCATCAATCTCAGCTCCATATAGAATTCCTTATAGAATATTTGCACGTGGATGACAAAAACGCTCAAATTTCAACTTTTAATAACAGCATTGCCACGAGGGCTATACAAAAAATATTCTACAATCCACAATACTTGACATTTATCTCTCAAAATTTAACAGTACATTCTTAAATATACACTTGAATATACTTTCAAAAAATGAAGTAAAAAAAAAATTGATATTTTTGAGGTCTCACATGAGACTCCCCACTTAAGGAATGACAATGTTTGTTTTTCTTCAAATTATACGTCGGATACAACATTGCAATTAACAAAAACCGTATTTTTATATAGCTTGGAAACAAATCCAATAAAGAAAACTGATCATTCTTGGTTAGCCCGAAAAATATGAGCGTTAAGGGGTTAAGAATCTTACTTTAAGTATTTCTTACACTTTTGCGTATCAAGTGCATTCTGTAGCTTTTTGAGAATCGAAATTTATGTTACCACGAATTATATAATAAATAATCCTGGTGTTTTTCTGGATTATGGAAATGTGTAATAGTGTTGGTGTAAAGGGCTACGAAAAAAATTAGATCGTTTCAAAATAAGCAAGATTAATTTTGTAATCTCATTTATCAAGTGGAAAAGAACTTACATTATCAATCGAAAAAATTGCGTACTTGATGGAATCATGTTGGGCAATAAATCTCTGATAAATATTATTCTGACATGGGTGACGTGTCTGATAATCTGATTGATAACATTTTGTATCTTTTTAAAATAGAAAATACTGATGCTTTCAGTGATTTTAAATATAGTTTCGTTTTGATCGTAATTATTTTCCATGCTGATATTAGATAAAATAAATGAGAAACAAGCATTGAATAACAGTTATTATTTGCTCGACTTGCAAAGAATATTATCGTTGGCAACTTTCTCAAACCTGGTCCTAATCATTTGCTAAATTATATTAAACGATTACATGAATTTTTAATTAAGTAATGGTTTGTATTCCATAATTTAAATTTAATTTGAATGAAAAGTCCATCCCTGGGTATTTGACTGTTCCCAGAAATTTTGCAAGCGAATGTGGGTAGACGGTTAAATGCGGAGAGCGTCTATCGTAGATTCTAAGCGCGATAGATCAAAGTATCAAGCGACATTCACGAGAATGCTTGGTCCGGAAACGGCGCCCCTTTAAAGCTCGCCGCTTATCACCGCGTATCGTGCGATTCTTCGAGGGAACGAGGAACATCCTGCCGAGTAAACGGCAAATTAGACCGGGTGTCTAGTCCCTAAAACCGCCACCCTAATGTCAGTCGACTTGTCTGCAAACTGGCTCCCCTTTCAGACGGGGGCACCCATAGAAACTTCGAGACCCAAACGAAAACGATTGCTGACACGATACATATATATAATAACAATTTATACCCTCCAACGTATTAATTAATTTATTTAATCTTACTTCGCATATGGCAAAGTTCAACTACATCAGTTTTACTCCACCAAAAATACTCGAACAAAATGCAAACCTTTTATTCTTGTAATCTTTTTAATAAGTTAAGAGGAGTAGTTGTTTCTGATGGTGAACTATTAGTTTTATTATAAACAGTGACCTATGTGATCAAAGAAGTTTGCATGTAACGGTATAGAAAGATAGATCGACCCAGTTTGAGCATATAATCAACAAAGTTTCACAATAACGCAAAACAGTTATGCTTGATCGTATCAGCATACTCTTCGCTTAATACCAAACAATTTCACGATCGAATAAAAATGGTAACAATGCTCTATTGTCTCAATACGCATACCTAATAACAAGAAGACAAAGTTGAGAGTCTACAATTATTTAAAACACGATCCACGTAAGAAGAAGACTAAACCTCTGGTTCTTTCGATGGAATCGTTGGACCTTGTATTGCACTTTGTGAGTTGAAGATTACTTGACGATACAAGTACTTTTAACGTATTTAATAAATGTTACTTTAACATAATCATTCTTTTTCACTTGAAACCTTCTGTTAAAATAATATTCGTACAATTTTATTTTGAAGATCGTAAATATTATTTACTCGCGTACTCGTGTTACAAATTTTACTTTCCCGTAAATGAACACAAACATTACATGGTATATCGTGTAAAAAACAGTCGAGAGTGGTACAGAAAATTGTATTAATGGGTGTATTGTTGGGGTAAAAAATATTGATTAAAATCTCCACTTTATTGTTTTATTAAATAGATATTTCTATAATCGAAATATAGTATCGCCTCTCTTTTTATCAGAATTTTGTCAGATTTCATGTGAATCGGAGCCTTTAGAGAGATTATTACAAAAAATCGGGGCCAAAAATAAAAGATCGAAGGAAGCCAAGCAATATTCGAGCTTCCTATTGATATATCTCTGCCCTTTTATTGTTAATTCCAAATCGACTGTTTCGTAGCCAATATGTCGCTTCAAAGGTCGAAAGTGCTGTTTAGTATCCAGACGATAGAGACCAACGGTTCACCCATCGACCGTGGAAGTTAAAAAAGTCAACCTTAATTGACGCACAGTTCAAAGTAGACCGCCTGTCGCGCGATTGTTCAGCGAGAAGCATTCCCGTCAGTCGTACGACGAATTAGATCCCCCGATCTAGTCGCTAAAACGGCCACCCTAATATTCGTGTGTCGCCTGGAATCGACTTTCCTTATCCACGAGGGTGTGCTGCCCGGTATGATTAATTGTCCGCGCCCTTCGATCCGACAGTGACGTATCAATGCGAAGGGCAGCGACCTGGCCGTGCTTGAAAGCCCAGCGAATGGAAAAACGGTGTCGCGCGTCCGCGGAAAATCTGAAAAAAATCTGAAAATATTCCAGGGAGATCCGCCCCGTGGAACGTCTCTGTCGTTTTGTCTTCCCAGTGAATTATCGCCAACGGTTGTTTGTTCAGAGTTATCTGGCCGCCTCCGAACACAACGGGGACGTTTGTTCCGGATCGTACCGCCATTCGATAACGCGTGAAGGAGCTTCCTGAGGCTCGTACGTGTCCTATCGTCCGTTCGCGTATGCCCATTCATGTCGTCGAATTTGCTCAGACGTCAGATAAATCGATGTTTGAGGAGCGTCGAACATACGACCACGCGTGCTCCTTCGATCTGTTCAACCCTCGACACGGGACAACTTTCATTCTTAGCAGAAAATAAATCATGCTATCTCATTCTGCGGAAAATTATTCTTTATCTTAGGTAAATAAGATTGCAACTTTGTCTGCAGTTGGAAAATATGAAAACTGTTTGTTTGGTAAGGGTGAAGTCACGATCGACGAAACTGATTTTAAACCACTATTATTTTGTTCTATGATTATAGAATTAAAATTTGAACATTTGTAGTATAATTGTAATTGTAATTGTATCTACTCGCTAAAGGCGATTTTAACCCTTTGCACTCCAAATTATATTTCAATCTTGTTACCAGCTGCTCCCCAATGCATTTAAATGTTTTACTTGAAATTCACGTTAATTCAAAATTATTGTGTTTTGTAATTTTCAAGTGTAAAAATTAAACAATAAATATAATTTAATTTTTTATTTATAAATATTTCAATAATTAAATTTTAAAATTGAATACAATAAAATTCTTATGAAATAGTCTTGTGGTATAGAAAAAAGTTATTGAATAATAAGAAAAAATCAATTATATTTAATTTTCATATATCCAGTGAAGATTATTATCTCTTTGGTTTGGACTTGAAAAGATGTCGGCTGGAACTCGACAAAGGAGTTTCCGAGATAAAAACTGATGTGAGGTTTGAGTTAATTTTCTAACGAAGACTTCATGAGAAAGTCAATATCATAGTCTTTCTGTGTTTTTATTAACTTGTACATAGGATTTCTCGATCCAAAATTTATTTATTTTCTCATATCATTTTAATTAGAATTAAAAATTCAAATGTTCGCGTAATTGAAAATAAATAAAGACCGACGCAAGTTTTACGATACGATTAAAGATAGGAATAGTGATACAAATAGCGTTATAGACATAACAAAGACGAAACACAATCCGAGTTGCTCCTGAAAAGTACACTCGAGGGCCCCACGTAACAGTACGACGAGTTAACTCGTCTTCTCCATTTAATAAGTTATTTTTAGTCCACTTCGCAGCTCTGCAGTCCATGTTGCCCATTAAAAGCTCCCTCTTTTAAGCGTCGAATAGTAGCTTCTAATAGATAATAGGATTACCAAGAATACCTTCAAAGAGTAGCTTCTAACAAATAGCAAGAACTGCAGTGTGGCAAAGAAGACTAAATTCAACCTATTAAGGGGGGACCTCTATGTAGAAATCCGAAATTAAGCCGATTTTCAATAATTATTTCGAAGGATAAAGAATTAATAAATATTTGTAAGGTTTTGAGGACTATTTGGAATATACTTCAATTTCATTTTGCAATTTTTTTTGTTCAAATAAAATGCAAAATGGCGGAGATACAGCATGATTTGCTAGAAGCGTCGCAAGACGTCTTCTAAAACGGTGTACACGTTAGTGTCGGTTTTTATTATCCGAATCTGCTAAGCAACGAAATATGATTAGTATATAACAATAGTAAATGGATGAAATGACGGATCAAATCATCGTTTATACTCGCTAATACATTTACTCTCCCGAGGTGTATAAATTTTTCCGTTTGATACATACGAAGTGGTTTGCAATGGTTTGCACTCGTCCAAAGACGAATTTAATTAAAAAATTAATGCAACTTTCAGGATGACTGCGTCAGATTTAAACTTCCCGATTCATAAGTTCGTCGATTAATTCGCAACGCTGTACAAATTTCAACGCGATGCTTTCAAAGAAGTCTCGATACGAAACAGAGAAACTTATCTCGCGCCACGCCTCGATAACCGTATTTCTGTATTGCTTTATACTTCATCCTTTCAAACCTCTCGATAATGCCTCGATCGTAAAACGGTATCGTCCTGATAGAACGTGCGATAGAGCGTATCAGAGGAGGGGGAAAACGAACGAAAAGGAAGCATAAAAACGTCATCGGGGAGGGAAAACTTCCATCCTGTTCTAGCATCTTTCGGATAACTTCACGATTCTTTGCAGTAAACTTTCTGGAGAGCTATCTATCGACCCGAGGCGACGATAAGCAACGTCCGGCGTTCGTTTCGCGTATCTCGCGGAATCCGATTTACGATATCGGATTTAATTTCAATAAGTGACGATGCGCTTACCGCGGTCCAATACTTTTAACCTGGTGCACTCCTGCCCCGATAGAAACGCCACCCTTAATAATGCTAATGGACGACCCGGTGCCGTTGCCAAGACGGTGAAAAATAACGTTGCAAAAACAACGAGATGGAATCGAGCCGCGAAAACATGGGAAGCACATCGGGCCAAAGGACTGCCCTTTTGCCTACGCCCTTTGAAGTTTCGTGCCGGACGGGAAACGCGTAATCGGTTATACCGGCTGCTGGGGAGAAACGCCGTTCAAACGCTGAGAAGCGTGCGGTTAATTTTCTTTTATCGTTGAATACGTATCACCCTTTGCAGGTAAATATCGATTCTCAAAAATTATAACAGAAAAGCAGGGATAGAGAATAAAATTAATTTTCTAAATTGATTGTCCAGAGTACCACTCTGTTTATCATGATTATTAAAATAAATTTGATAAATAGGTGATTTATGATTAATGATTATTCAGAATGCACTTAATATGCAAAAATCTAAGAAATGTTTAAAGTAAGATGCGGATATTTAGGGGTTGATACATCCTCTACAAAGCTCCAATTTCATTAATTTTAGTAAGACTAGAACTACCGACAATTATAGTGTGTTTATTTGTATCAAGGAAATTGAAACGATAGATGAGTGAAGAAATGTATAATACAATGGAAATAAGTGTCTATTCATTCTCTTATAGAAAATTACGATAAATTTCCAAAAATTCAGTCGAGTAAATTTTTTACAGGTTTTGTTAGAAATTACGAATGGGTCATTTTGACTGGTTTGGTAGTTCTAGTGTTAATAAAAATCTGAATTTGTCTATTGATAAGTTACACTCAGGATATCTTCAGAAATAGTTTGTTTTAGATTACGATAACACGTGTCGTGCAAAAGAGTATATCCATGTAAAATTATTATCCACCCGTAAATATTTCATTCTATGATTGAAATTTTTAGTATTTTTTCGAGAAATAATAGATAAGTGGGTACGTCTTTTATTAAAATTGGAATTCTGTGCGTCTCTGAACAAGATTTTTCTTTCGATGGTATCGTTTGGAGAAGTTTCGCGCGAAAATTGGACAGCAAACAATAAACGCGTCCGTGATTTCCCAGTTAAAAATAGCCTGAAAACGCGTGGACTCGCTGGAAACGAGCACAATAAGGGCATCCATTGTCTCGTGGGGCGACAATTTCTCCTCGTACGATTCAATTAACGACACGACCGTCGAGATTGACATCGTTCTCGCTGTGCTATGCACCTATAGCGCCATAAACGCAGCACGCTTTTGTCGTCGCCGTGGACCGAACCTGTCGTCAAGCTTGCGCGATAAAAAAAAGAAAAAAGAAAAAAGAATCGACCGTCGACGTGCAAAGCAGACAAAGACACAAAGGTCGATGTTCCTCTGTTGCGGAGAAACCGAAAAGAAAAAAATGAAAGGAAAGGAGGGGGATGAACGTGGCGGGGGGCGCCATCGACGATGTACTTTTTCACGGTCGATGACAAATTTTGACGCGACAGCGAGCAAACAGGATGCTGGTTATCGTTCTGATAAACCGCGTTGTTTGCTTGCACCGGTCGTTGCAACGAGCGCTTCTTTTTTTCCAACCGAAGACGCAATTGCGTGATGCTCGGTGAACGTTGGAAGATAAGTCGCGATACGGTCGACGTTATGTTCCTGTGCTTCCTTGAAGGAAATTTTATGATTTCGTACAGCGATGGACAGGATGGAATTAAAGACGAAGTCACGGAACCGAAGATAATTAAGAGAAGATATAAAAATATATACACAACGTATCTTTTTTAAATTAGCGTAAGTTGAGAAGCTATGTTAGTAAACGTAATTAATACTGCTATTGAAAAATATGAGGACCCAAAAAGAAGATTAAAATATTTGACAATGAAGATTGAAACTATGCTACTATTTTATCTATTAAATACTGGTTTGTCACTAGAAATATAAAATCTCCTATATTCTTTGTCTTGGTGAAGATATTATTCCAAACGAAGATACTGAATAAAGAAGACAATGAAATTTAATTTCTGAGGATGATATGTAGCATGTTTCTTGAAAGAAACCTAAATAATATTTTCGTGTTATTAACCAGCCGGAAAAAAACAGGAAACGAGAAGTATCCGACAGGTTTCATAGACCCAGGTGTTTCAATTACGGATTAACCCCTATAACGTGGTCTGGTCTGGTGCGGGTCTTCATGGATTTTTTATAAAATCAATAATCGCCTTGCGATAACCGCATGTTGTAAATATAGCTGCTCGTACCGATCTCTTTGAGACGTACGTTTCTAAAAGTATCGACAAAGACGTTATTTAATAAAAAAATTAACTCTTAAACTGTAGTTTAAAATAGATATAAACTGAATTTAAAGTTGCACCATCGAATATACAATATATCAAATTTAAATATCGAACATTAATGGAAAAGAATAATTAAAGAAACACAACAATATTAAAAACAATCTACACAGTGATAATGAAATCACGTGAACAGAGCAACCCTGAACACATATAATCGCTAAAATCGAGCAGTGAAAGTACGTTTTCACTGGCGAATGTGGACTGAAAACATTAAAGTACGCATTCGCTAGTCTAATTAGTAAAGACTACATTCACTGACCTTCCTCATTTACAAACACGTACGAACGCCAACGAACGTCGAGATAATGCACGATTAAATTTCTCTACGTCACCCTTTCATTGTGTCAGTAGCGCGGAGCCGGACGGCGACACAACGAAAGGATGCACCGAATATCCTTTCGCTCTAGAAATTCCTTGTAAAATGTGATTAACCGTGATGGAATAATTGTGTAAAAATGTAAACTAAACGAGTTTCGTGCCGACTTACGCATCGATTCACGAAGCCAGGCAAAGCGTCGTCTCTGCGGAGACCTTTCTCGCGAGCATAATCGCCGTTCCCCGGCCGGAGACGCGACAAAGGATCCATTACCGTGGTAATTAGGCTCGTTAATTATTATACAAAGCTCGCGAAACCGGTTAACGCTGCAGCGGGATGCGATTACCTACCGTTTGGTTGTTATCGTTGCATCCAGCCGATGAAGCGAAAGCGCGCGAATCGGTTCTCGTTGCGTTAAAATCCGCGGCTCCGCGTTGTTAATTAAAGGTTACGATTTTCGCGTTTCAATTTCGAACGACTGCCAGCAGCGTTTGGAACCGTGGCTGTCGCGTTTTATTTTTCTTTTTTTCCCTTCTTCGCGGGGCAACCGTTCATCGTCTCGTTCCAGTTGGCACGACATCAACGTTGCCGAAAAGCCACGGAAAAATCAACGAACCGGCTTCTTTCTGATACGTCACCGTCGACGAGATTGCCGCGCGCTTCGATGTAGCGTAACGATAGCGGAAATAACGACTCCTGCGGCCCCCCCGGTGTTCCGGTTTTCCACGGCTTACGAGGCAAGAGAGCCCGCAACGATGTTCGATAGACTTTTAATCGACCACGCCCATTTTCATTGCACGACCCACTGATTGAAAATCGTTGCACGCTCCTGTTGTTATCGCGAACAGCGAGCCAGAATATTCGGGGGGGGTTTCGAGCATAACCGATACCAGGATTTATAGAAACGACCGTCCGTGCACCTAAATAACCGGCAGCTATTGCAAAATGCAACACAGTATACCTGGGGATTTTTAAACTAGTCAATTCGAAGCAGGGAATTAGTTTTCACCGTTTATTTCGCGTAATGTCAAATTTGAAATGACACGTTTTTTCGAGCTATACTTCCAAGTACATATGTCATTTAAAGATATAAAATATTCAGAAAAATTAAGATGTTATTTGAGTAGTAACCGAAATTGGTTTTAGGAACTCTAATCTCTAAAAATCATTGAAGATTTTGATGAAAATTTATGTTTCTATACACACTTACAAAGTAATACAATTTGTCGTAATTTTAAAAAATTCGACCGGAAATCGCGTCAAAATTTCACGTCCAACAGGCTTATGTTTACTATGAGTTTCTCTTTCAGTACAAACGAGGCGATTTACTGTTTCGGTCCACCTTGCATCTTAATACTTCCAGGCAACATTTATACGCTCCACTACGCGAACTCTCGTACGTTCAGTATAATTTACAATTATCCAATTTTAAATACACGAGTACAGGCGTGTACTTAATTCCATAAAACAGTCTGCCCAGGAGTTTCACGCCCATCCGTCATAAAACGAATTACCACTAAAAGCGAAACAACGAGCAACAGTCTTACATATTTTAACAAAATTTCACCGTGTCGAAATCGTAAAGAGAAACAGGAAATATTAAAAATTATCACCGCAGCTGCGCCCAGACGTTGGCCGTTAAAGAATTATGTTACAATTTTGTTGCAGTGTGCGTACTTTTCAATTACGGACGTTGTAAGCTTGCGCGATTAATTACACTCGGAATTGCATATAATTTAATGACGTTTCGTGCAATCGGTACGCACACGGAGCGCTGAGAGGAAGTGGCCCGACACGAGTGTACTTCAACGGTGCGTTATTAGCTCGTGATCTCTTTCAAGAACACGCGAAAACGGTCGTTAAACCATTCGTTTTCAGATTATTAAAATATTAAACGCAGAAAAAAGAACGTTCGTCGATGCTTCGTATTTAGAATCCTGAACGTATTTAAGAATTCATTAAAATCATTTTCTAATTCGTGAACACTGCTGAAATATTTCAAGCATGTTATTCTAAACTTATATTATTTTCTTCTCGATTTTACTGTTAATTTTCTCGAATACCAGGCGGTAAAAAAATTTGAAACAAAAAGGGTAATTATGTCACGTTTGAAGCAAGGATTTACGAAGCTTTTGGATCATTTTTGCTGTTTTAACTAGCCAAGAACCTTCCGAAACGTGCGATGTGCGTGTTACAAATGGTTCCCCGCAATTTCTCGCGGTCCAGTCGCGGCAATTGGACGATATTGGTTCGCCGCTGGCAAAATTGGACCATTTCAAGGAAGTGGACACTTCAGCCGACGACGTCCGCGCGGGGTCCGTCCAATTTGCTCGTAATCGAGCGACGAGGAGCAAATCGTCTTCACCGGGTTACCGTACCGTGTCTTCCGGGTCAGGGGACACGGGTCTTGGCAAACAAGCCGAAATCTCCACGTCGAGTTTCACCCGAGCTGCCGTGAACGTTGGTTTCCGGCCACCTTTGGCTAAATCTTCCACGAACGTTCCTGAAGCCCTGTGAATTATGCGCGACCCGTTGGAAGAATCGCGGAACTCCAGACGCTTTAAATATTCAACGCTTTCGTTTCTGATTCAACCTCGTCAGGAGCGGAGGCTTTCAAGACGTAACGCGGCTTCGCGGCTGGTTGAAACTTTCGGGCGAAAATTCTTATTTACAGACCGCTTTGGAACCTGTGATAAGCTCGTTCCACGTAACCTAAATTATCTTTTCTGAAAAGGATTACATGACAAAGCATTCGTGAGAACCGACGACGAGATACGAATAGACGAAACTAATTTAACCGCGATGAATACTAGATTTGTATATAAAGTTTATTGTGGATAAATTGATTGGTACCTTACTGCTTTTTATCGAATTATTCCAGCCTTAGAATTGGGGTATACGTACCTGCAACAGAATAGAAAAATGTGATTAGAAACGGGGAAAATGAGATATTTATAATATTTTCTTAATTAAACAACGCGTCACCGCCAATGCAAGAATAATATGGAGTTTGAATTTTTATTTGTCACAATAAAATACGCGAATAAAAGCTTGCAGATACTACTGTAACATCGATTACTCTGAGTCAGTGTATAATTTTTGAAAAAAGGAGAAACAGAAGTAGCGTTTTTACTTTAAAAACATTCAAATTTCCCTCCAGCGATATTCACAGAGCCCTGACAAATCGTGGCGAATAGATCGACTTAAAAAATCACGGGACTTCAAAGAGAGGCACGAGTCGAAAGTTAAATAAAGGCCTGTGGACACAGAGACCGATGGTCGCGATTCAACAAATTCTAATCCTGTCCAAAGCACGACAGAGCTTTCAGGTCCCTCGTCGAACTTATCGATCAGCTTTTGGTCAACGTTCCACAGCCTCCCAAACTGCGGACAACCGCATTTCTATTTGTTTCGACTGCTCCACTCGAGGACGCGAATAAATTTTGCATGTTTCCGATCGCCGTTCAACCTTTCCATGAACCGGGTGCAATTTTACTTTTAAATATGCAGAGATTGGCGACGAACAAACTTTTATTCGAGCAATAGACAACCGAATACCATCAATGTATATCAATTTATTTATATCAATTTAGAAGCCAAAATAAATGTTACTACGAGACTTCGATTTATTTTTGTTTGTGCAATTAACTCTTTAGTTGTGTCTCTTTAACCCTTTGCACTCCGAATTATATTTCAATTTTGTTTTATTTGAAATTTACGTTAACTAAAAAATAGAGCGATTTAAACAAACAGAGGAACAAATAAATTCAATTGAATGTATGTTTTATTTACACTATTGCTGTATTTTGTAATTTTCAAGTGTATGTCTTCGGTTTGGATTTGAAAAAAGGTCAAATGGATCAAATGTCACCCACATATGGGTATATGATTTTTCACCAAGAAACTAAAACAATTAATTGTCAAGATTAGATGCTAAAGAAAATTAATCTAGACAGGACTCTAGAATTTTAACGAGTCTGTAAAAATAAATTCAATAAGAAATGATGGGTATGCTAATTTTCAGTTGTCTAAAAACAAAGTTTTGTTTTCGTGGACAATTTGATTCGGTCTGACAGTCGACGTGTTAAAGAACACCATATAGTAATGAATTACCCTGCGTGAGTAATTCAGCATATTTTTCTAAATAAATCACTAGATATAATTAAAAATGTTTTCTGTTCGGATATTAAAATACTTTTCTTTCTGAGAAAATAATATTGCAAAATTAATTATTATCGAGAAACCCGCTGGAGTATGTGGCTTAACGCTTGACCAGAAGGAGAATTCGAGAATTTCAGGTAGCGTATTAGGACAATCGATAATTGGGAACTCAATCACCGTGTAATGGTCGCTTCGAATAATCGGGGTTCCAATAATCGGACCACCGTGGCAGAAATTGCGAAAGCCTATAAAATAGAAATTATTAGATAACGTTAGAAAATAAGAGGGGCCGAAATTTCGAGAGATCGTCGTCGAAATTGTTGAACGGAAGGCGTCGGGAGACGAAGATGAAGCAACTACTTATACGCGGGTACACTTGGCCCATCCGGGCGATTCCTTTTCACCGCGACTGCAGCTGCAACGTACTTCCGCTCGTTAAGCACGTCCCATGGCATTTCCACGCATCCCAATCGTACGTGGTGGCCCGTCAGTTTAAATATAGACGGGTTCATTCTCGTCGAGCTATACGGAGTTTCGCCGATTAGAACTTACCCCGTAACAGTTTCGACGACGAAAATTAAACGATTTGATCTATCTTGATGAAAATCAGAAAAAATATCCGATGGACACCTGGGATTTTATGTCACAGACGTCTGAAGTATTAAATAGCGATAAAAATTATTACAATACATCGCTTTAACACATTCACTGCAAGATTAAAATTTTGGTTCCAGACCATTGTAAACTGAATAACCTAACACTTGTTTCCAGTACTTGTTTCTGTAACCTTGCTAAAAAATTCACAAATCCTATTCAAATTTGTTTCCCTGAACATCTCAACTTGAGAATTAATTTTTCTCTTTCCATATTGGAAAATCCTGTCACCAAAAAATGGCTGACGTGGCAGTCAAAGTGCTAATACTATTTTACTTCAAAATAATACTTACAGAAATTAATATTCATCATTAAACATTATCAGTAAATACAATTGAAACGATCAAAGCGATGTTTGCAATCTTTCGTATCCAAAGACAAAGATTCAGAACAAGATTATAATTCGAATTCGACTATTCTTTGTTCCAGATCTCCCTCGATCCTTCTTCGGAGAAAAATATACGACGCGGGGGCGGGAAATAAAAATAAAAATTCCGGCGAGTTAGATAAACTCGATTCACGTCACCGGACAAAGATCCGTTCGGCTAGAAATACTCGGAGCGAAGCATGATTCGCAAGAATCGACTATATTTCGACGACGAGGGGCGACTCAAAATAAACGAAAACCATTTCGAAACCTCCCCTATTCTACGACCGTGGAACAAAACGAGGAAACGAAAATATTGACAGACCGATCCTGAAACCAGGGTCCACGTGACCGTCACGTGGTCGTTTCCCACGTGTAAGTGGGCGTCAAGCCGACGAGGATATAAATCAGTGGCACGAAAAAATCGACGGGTCCTGTCCTCGCATTTCTTTCTATTTCCGCCGTCTTCCGGCGTTTCGGATTTATCGTCTTTTCCATTCCATTCAAACGTACGCGTGGAAGTCGTGCCTCCGCAGGACAGCTTCTTCGAAGCAGAAACGAGCTAAATTCCTATCTATCTCCTGATAGAATTAAATATTTCCAAGCAAATAAATAAAACTGTTCGAGGAAATAAATAAATTTTAAGAAAGAAGGGTGGAATATAGTCGAGGGGCAGATATAAATCGAATCTAGATGATATTCGACGATATTAAATTACCAAAATAAGATCTGAGAAAAATAGTAGCTGTAAAATTGTAAAATTTATTTCTTGCAAGAATCATAGAAACACATCTAACGTTCACAAATAAAATAATTCCTTCGATTGAGACAAATTTCGTAACAAAAGAACAAAAGTCTCAATGCACTTTAGAAAAAAGTTATTTTTTGTAAGAATCGTAGGAATATTTTAATGTGTTGCATAATTTGTATACACATCTGATACAAATAAAATAATTCCTTCAATTAAGACAAATTTCACAACAAAAGAACAAAAGTCTCAATGCACTTTGGAAAAAATTTATTTCTTGTAAGAATCGTAGGAATATTTTAATGTGTTGTATAATTTGTATACACATCTGACGTTCACATATAAAATAATTCCTTCGATTAAGGAAAATTTCATAAGAAAAGAACAAAAGTTTCAATGTAGATTATCCATTTGTCTGTTCTTTTCTATCTGAAAGATCTATAATCTGTTTCACTGCACTAGTCCCTGTTTATATGACGTAGAATCGACCCCGCTCGATTGCATATAGCGAGGGAAGCTAGAGTTTCGACCGTTCTCGACTCAAGCTAAATCCATTCATTGAAGCAAGCAGTTCCCAAAAATAAAGTCGAAGAAAAATCGAGTTTCGTAATAGCTTTCTCCGCGGTATCAATCTTCCACGCGCGCTAAAATATTATTTCGATCCCCGATTATTAATAGATCGAACGATTCGGTCGAGGACTCCTCGAGGTTCAAGTATCATCCTTTCTATTTCCGTCGTGCGCGGTACGCCCACCGGGCCCTGACCGTCAAAGAAAACGTGGCACCGGTCTTTTTCGCGCAAAAACAGAGAAAACTGAAGGGAAATGCGCGAACGAGACGATCCCAATTATAGCCGAACGCGAGTACCACCGACGATTATTTATAGCCGACGCTGGTCGTCGCGGAGCTCCGAACCTGGCTGGATTCTGGCGACGAGCAGCGTCGCGACACCGCTGCACCTTTCGAGAGTAAGGTATTCTTGGCGCGGAATGACTCGGCTATCACGGAATTCGCCATTCAGAGGCCAGACGGACGCGCATCGACGCAGACATTCGACCAGAACCGCTGTCAAAGATACGCGAAAGTCCTCCCCGAACACGCCATATAGCAATTCCCTCGTTACTAGTTGGACTTTTAGCACCGCGTCCAAGCAACTGAATCATCCCCACCGCTGTTTATGTTTCCTCGGGTCCGAGCGACAGCTGTGGAATTAAAAACTCGCCGTGGAAACTTCAAAGAGACGCCGCCGGAGCGTATCGCCGCGACAACCGCTAATGCAAACTAAGGATTTTAATTTCGCGTACACCGGCAATAAAGCTCGTCGAATGGTATCATAACTCTCAACGAGAATGCTATAAAATTATGCAATAAACTGCATAATATTGTTCGTGCTTTGTACCAACGTTTGGCAACACGTGTTGCTCGCGTGTTTGAGGTAAAAGAAATTTTAAGCGTGCCTTTGATCCATTTTCTTAATAATGTAGTTATTTTTTTTATTATTCGATGAATTTTTTTTACAGACACGTAAGTCCATATAGGTTTGTTTTGGCCCTGGAAAGGGTCACAAAGATCGAAATATGTTTTTAGAAGGGATTAACACATTTTTGTTTGAATTATAAATAAATGTTGTTCTATGTAAATAAGGTATGCTTTCTGTTATGTTTAGCTGTAATTTGCCATTTCATTGATCGCTCGTAAATAAAGAAATTGAATTGATAAATATAACATTTATGTTTTCTTTCTTCGAGTGCTCATCGAAAACTGACATCGACATCGAAAACGAAGTGTAATCTTGTGATATAATAGAAGATTAAGAACATTTTTATAATATAAAATCTCGAAAGTCATTCGCAAATAAGGTTGTGCAATCTATAGTAGCTGACAGTTGATTAAATTTTCGATTTTGTACCGCTACAATTTCTTATCCACATTGATGCACAGCTGGTTGAACGTGTATGTACGGAGATTCCATGATTAATGGTCTGATTATATAATACGTACAGAAATTTGAATTATGATCGAAATAAGAAGGCATGGTGTAACACGTGTTTCGACAACGTCTGTTGCATCACCGGAAGTATGAATATAGAATGGGTACAGCACAGAACAACATAAATCTGTTATATTAATAAATTTGAGATAAAAAAAAAATATTGAGAGCAAAATTGAAGATATTTGAAGAATTTGTTTTTCATTTTTAATACATTTGTTTTACGCTGTACGGAAATTTTGTCTAATACTTTTTTGTAGGTATCCATGAGCTCTACTGCAGAAAAAAGTTTCATTGAAATCTATTCATTATTGTAGGAGTTATGGCTGTTTGAAAATTGCACCATATTTATGAGGTTTTTCTCATTTTGCAGGATCAAGGAACAACTTTTCGAATATTTTTAAAATTTCTACCTAATCTTCACCAAAATACGCGTTGTTTGCCGGTTGAAACATTAAAATCCTCCAATCCGTTCAGAAGTTATGACGTTTTAAAGATACGCCTAAAATTTTGGAGTGACATTTCTGGCCTGAAATTATGTTTTCGGTAAGGTATTTTTTTCTCGAAAATGGTTACGATTTCGAGGGTATGTATATTCACCAAAAATTATTGTAATTGACCCCTGCAATCGGAAATAATTTTTCCGGAATGATTTGAAACTTTTCAATTTCGCCGAAGAATGTCAGCACCTAATCGAATTTTTTTCTCGAAAGTGAGTAGGATTTCGGGGGTATGTATATTCACCAAAAATTATTGTAATTGACCCCCGCAACCGACAATAATTTTTCCGCGAATGATTTGAAATTTAATTAAATTTCTTAATAACTTTTTAACGAAGCCTCTATCAACAAATTGATATTCTTGGTTTTCGTCTTATTTTAGCCTCTAGAATCTCCCATTAAAATTTTTCCCAGGGGTGCTCGAACACCTTGTATATTCTCGTTTCGTGGTAAACATTTTTCTACGAAAGATTACAAAGCAATAATCGATCGTAGAGTAATTATTACGAGGAAGGGAACTTTAATCGAACGTAACGTAACAATTGTATTATTCTAAGCTTGCAATGCATCGCAAAGCGTTGGAACAAGCAATGAATAAATATACATACGGCTAAGGTTGTGACTAATCCCCCGGTTCACTGACACGCTCGCGAACGATTCCTTTCGTAATAAATATTAAAGCACAATCTCAACGTCTCTTTGCGCCGTCCGTCGACAGCCGCGAAACTATTAAAATTCAAATTATGCGTGCGATCGATCGTCGACGCCGTCGTCCAGCGGAAATCGCGTGTTCTCTCGCACCGATCCAAGGACACCGACGCTAACAGAGAAACTACTCAAAGGGTGTTTGTTTCTCTTCAACGTCTGGTGGCTACCCGGTCAAATAAATTGTCTTTGATGATTTTTGCGTTCATCCTCGAAACGTGCGTCTGCTGCCAGAATTTCCAAGAACCGTTTCCAGTAAAGCGTGAAACAGCTTCCCGGTCGAATGCAGGGGTTAAAAACAGTGGTTGCAAGCCTACAGAAATCATTCATACTTGGTCGCTTTAAACGACACATCCTAGATACAGTCGTGTCAAATGTATCGTATGCAAACATTGTGTAACAAATTTTTTGGTCGTTTTCAGTTAAGAAACCGTGATCTATGGATCCAAGTTCTTCGATGCTCGGTAGAAAGGGCTAGAGACGAAATTGCATGTAAATGATTTCAAATCCTTTGTATTACTATTGGATCTTTGTGCAAGTTCATATTTGTATTAAGTGCACTGTCTAAATATTATTTTGAAAATCAGATGGTGGCAAAAATAATGGACAGCCAAGATGGTGCTCGCTATATATTTTTTGTTTATGTTTATTGCAACTTCCCCGTCACGCGTCGATAAAATGGCAATCGTTTCCTGGTTCCTTGGAACGTGAAGGACTGTTTCTGTTCCGACGAGCGCAAAAAGTGGTAATTTTCAAACACTGTTGTCTCGTCTTCAGCGACAAACGACACGAAAGTATGACAAAGTCGTAAAAAGTTACAAAAGCTGGCCGACCAATTTCGGCCAGTGGTTGACCATGGGGTCTCCCCGGAGACGGAAGAATAAAACAACGGGAGACGAGATTTGAAGTCGACGAATAAGGTGACAGAAAAGCCAATACATTCTGACAAAGCGAACAAAGGGTGACCGTGGGGCTCGTATTGGACGAAGGATCACGAACCACCCAAGGATCGCAAGAAGGATTTGCCCCAAGGTTCGAGAACAAACTGCTCGGAACAAAGACCATCGAAGGAGGATAACCAGACATTTTTCCTGTCGATTCTCCGTCGAAGAGAAGTATTAAGAATCCATCGATGTTTCCACTTTTATCGTGCAAGAAACCGTAAAACGTTCGCTGGATCGATAAACGATGGAAAGATACAAATACAGTCGCAAGAAATTGGTCTTTCAGCTCGTTTTTGGAAACCCGTCGATCCTTTTCGTTCCTCAATGAAAAATCTTTGCCTTCTGCCCTAACAAGGGAAACACTCGACTTGCTCCGCTTTTGTAATATGGTAGATCGAAGTTAACGAAAGAAGAAAGAGAGTATACATACTTCGAAATGAAGTTATTAGACCTAACATTGTACGCATAGCAACAGGAACTTGTAATCTACCATTCTACGAAAGTAGGTTAAACTCGGAGGGGGACAAGTTGAGTGTTTCCTACTCTATCTACCACCGTATCTATTATCTACAGAGTTCCTTATTACTTTGTACAAAACAAAAGGTATTATTCCGACATTCTAGAATTCTACGATCAACGTGCTCGGCATAGAATCGAAAGATGCAACTGCCAGGAGACTGAACACGTTCGAAATAGAATGATTCGAAGAAGCGTGGGCGTAACGAGTAACAGAGTGTAGGACTCTGTTCTTCGAGCCATCGAAACACTTGGACACGAGACGGTTTTTATTGCCTTCTCAAGGGTAAAACCCTTCCTGGCTTTCGTAGGGTTCGGAAGGCCTGTAACATAAACGACCCGTGTCGGATCCCGAGCAGCCGAAAAAAGTAGGATTCGTGTTCGAAACGACGGTTTTATTCGTAAATAGGTGGGGACTCGTTCACGCTGCCAGGCGTAAAACAGCGAGAATACAATAACAAACCAGTGCTTGACATACACAGCATCCTATGTAAATTGTAAGTCTGGCTACCGATGGTTTTCTCGCGTTTATGGTGAATTTTCACAGATGCTCTTGCGATGGTGTCGCAACTAGGGTTATTCCTACCAACTTGCTTGGATTTTTCGACGACCAGATGTGCTTGGTTCGCTCGAGCATGTATACCATTTTTAATAGTTCATTTTTGGAAGCTCTTAAAGTATAACCAATTATACAATGACTTGTTCAGCTTTTGTTTTGAATAAATACCAAATCGATAAATGCAAATAAAATTGTTAATTATGACTGGTCATAAAATAGAGATAAATATTCCAGGAAGTCTGAAACTCTCCCTTCTTTCTGGATTTGTAAAATATAATAACGAAAATTATGCATAATATTTATACACCGAAAGGAGGAAAATTATACACTCGAATAAAAGAACGAAATAAAAATATAATATAAAAATTACGATAGAAGTAAGTAAAGGAACAAAGGAAGACAAATAACGAGTAAAATAAAAATGAAAGTTTAATTTACGGAATTAAATACTACTTTGCTCGTTCGATCGATTGAACGTCACAAATAAATTGCTGTTGATTTCATCTGTTATGTATTATTCGAATAAACTTCTGTACAATTCTGGTATATTGCAGCGAGCGGGCGTGAGCAAACTTTACGACCTCTGAATCGCGGTTAAATTGCATTTGAACAAGCGAGTTCGTGAAAATTAGTGTGGGTTAGACCCAGATTAAGTACCGAGAGCAATTAAAATGGTTCGATCGGATAAATAGTTAAACCGATGAAGTATTCGACAGTTTCGCGTAATCAAATCGACCGAACAGGGAAGACGGTTATGTAATCGAATAGGTCAAGTAGTTCAGTGAACTGATTGGTCGAGTTGATTGGCCAATCGAAATACGTAGCCACATAGTTAAATCGATCAAGTAGTCGAATGAATCAAGTAGTTGAGTGGGTGGAATAGCGAAATCAGTCCTACGGGCAAATCGACTAGATCCTCTCTATCCAGAGCTTTTCAAGCTACGGTTAAAATTATTTCGAAAACCGTACGTTTTCTACTATCTTAAAATATCAGAATCTATCGTTTTCAAATCAGAATTTTATTGCTAGATCAAGGAAATGATGGACTCAGCCGTTAAATTACTGCAACCTATAAATCGCGAAACACTAACGTGAAAACATTTCACTTTGTCTCATTGCGCGTTTACACGCGATCGTTTCGGTAAAAGTTAAAATTTCACAGCCGTTTCGTTCGTGTAAAGATAACGACACGAATTTTAGTTGAACGCACTCGTGCCAACAACCGTCTGTACTAAACGAACCGAGTCGAATACGAGACGCAAGGTGTCCACACATTACACCGGAACGTGATAGTACTGTCGATAGTGACTGTTATTACAACGTGACCAGTGATACCGAATGCCTGACAAGCACCAGCGGCCCGATAAACATCGCCCCATAGTTATTACGCGCCTTCATTATCGCGTTATTGTCGACCTTACGGCAAATCAGATACGAACTTCCTTCCTTCGAGACGCGAGTATGCTTCTTTTAGTATTTCGTTTCATTCGACTTTCTCTACTGGGGAAAATCGTCTTTGAAAATCTTGATGCAACGATCGATCCTAGTGATTTAGATCAGTATTCAAAACAGGGGTTGAAAACAGCTATGAGAAAAAATGTTATAACTAGACCAGAAATTTTAATTCTCAAAGAGCTACAGAATGCACGTAATATATAAAAATATATATAGAAATACGTGAGATATGAATTATTATATTTAGGGGTTGAAAGAACCCTCTGCAAAGCTCCCATTTCATTAACTCTATGAATTTGCATAAAGATCCACAGTCTAGTTATAACAGTTGTGGATATATTGATTCTGTTTCGATCACAGTTCGATTCGGACCGAAAAATATTTAATTCGATTTACTGTAATCAAGCAACACGATGTAAATAGCGTGCCCACGATAAAGAATTCAATATTCTGATAAGGTACAACTCGTACTGCAATAAACAACAAGCAATTTTGCTAAATTCGAAGCAGTTATATCTTGTTAATAATAAGTGTCTTACATTTCTCGATGTTATGTGCACTCCAAAAGATTCCTTTCACATTCTCCCCGCACGATTATACAGAAAATTCGATATATTGCACGAGTGTACAAAACCGTGTGCAATAAAATTTTTAACGCTTCTCGATAAAGAAATAAAATCTAATTATAAGTTGAGGATTCGGGTTTTGCTCTTGTCGCTATCGCGGATAAAGTCGTTAAACGGACGAAAAAATGCGCGAGGCGTGCGTAAGTAATGCAACGAGAAGCTCGCGATCATCGCGATTGACGGGAACGAAGCGGAGAGAAAGTATGCCGCGGCAAAAGTACACACGTCGTACGCGATCGTAATCGATAAACGAAGGTGTTAAAATAATGGGAAGAAGAAAAATTATTCTTAATGAGACAACTCGGACGCAAAAGAAAAACATGAAAAATAAACGCCCCGTCATGCTAATAATGCCACGCACCGGACGCCGCCGTCCACTTTCTCCGGCGCTCGGAGCCGAATTTTTCATTCCGCTCGCGCGCATTCGTCGTTGCAACAAAAACGCGCCTCCGAGAGGAAACAACGAGCAGCCCGTCTCGCCAAACGGAAGTGACTTGAGACGTTCGCGTCGCGGTTCTTTGTTCACGAAAAGTATGTTGCCATTATTGCGCCTCGCTTCGTTCGCCTCCTTGCAATTAGTCCTCGAGTCAAGTTCGTTGAACTTTTTCCTTGCCCCTCGTCCTATTTAAACCTTTCATTATTTTCGTTTTACCACCAAACCGTGGTCAGCCAATCGAACGCCCTCGCAGGGTGTCTTAAAGAGGCGTGAAAGAACAAACCGAATCGAGCAGATTCCTCGCGCGAAGTGAAATTGAAACGTCCACTGCCATTTTGCAATCCGAGGCTCCGTTTTCGAAAGAAGTTAAATTTTACCGATGTCATTCCCGGTACGCGCTATTTATATCCAGGTCAGCTGATCGCGAGACTTTAACTGCTTGTGTCTCGGATTGCAAAATGGTACAGGACTTTTCGATTTCTCTTTGCGCGAGGAATTTGCGCGATTCGGGTTGACCGTCGTTTTTAAACAACCCGCGTATCTGAAATGCCTCGAGGACCGCGCGTTGACGATCCCTGGTGTCCAAAAAGAATCTAAGTCGAACCTGAGAATAATATGTACATATTTGAAGCAATTATTTGCAAAATACGAAGTATAACACTGCCAAATAATACTCGTTTGAAAAATATTAAACAACACATATTATGTATAAGTTTCATTCTTGCAATAATTTCAATATCTTCAACTCTTTGTACTCCACTGAGGACAAACATAATACTCATCGTAACTCAATTTATTGTAACACAAACTGGAGTTAGTAAAAATAAAAATATTTCTTTGTCTTTGGAAGTCGACTCAGAGAATTGCATTGGAGTGCAAAGGGTTAAAGAAATTCTCTTCGTGTCACCTTATATTCTTCAGTCAATATAATATTTCTTGTATATAAAAAAGTTCCTCGTCGATATTAATTAAATTCGCCGAAGAGGTCCGGAAGTATGGAAGCTACAGGTTTCAATGAAGACGCGGTTACGAGAAGTAACGTCCAATTACGTATCAGTTAAATCACGCGTTAATTATCAAGCATCGCTGATCGATTTATCGACCGCCAGCGTAACGCAAACTCCCGAAGAGGCCACTAATAACATTATTAGAGGTCATCGTTCGTATCGGTGGGTTCCAGGCGGCGGCGAATCCTGACAGGAGTCATAAAAGCCGATATATTCTCTTGCGGGTCGTTTCTCATTCCACGTGGAGACAGGCGTCGTTCCTTTTTCTCGTCTCGTTTTCGAGGACTCGCGTAGACGCGGCAGGAAGCTTATTTAAACGCCCACCGTCGCCCGATATTTTTATATGCCGAGGCGTGGCACCGTCCGCTTCTTCTTCGCGCCCCATCCCTCTTTCTAGCCATCGTTCCACCCTTTTAAGAGAGAAACAGAGAGGTCGCCACCGAGGACCGACCGTGGTAGCCATTTGTTATAACTTCTTGTACCGATACGCGTTCCTCTGTTTACGTTGGCCGACGCCCACGCAACCACCGGTGCTTCCCCCTTTTCTCCCCCCCCCCATACATCGTGCCTACTACACGTTCTTTCAATGGGAACAACTATGTATATATGTACTTCGGTCGTGTCAATATTTTGTTCGACCCTCGATGCAACGAGGTCCACAATGGAGCTTTAATTGCGTAATTTGTGAGGGTGCATGTTTCGAAATTTATAAATAGTACGTTTACGTTTTCCAAAATTTTCTATCGTCAGTTAAATTCCTTCTCAGTATCAGAACCGTGGAAACGATAAGAAATTGTATGAAATTACGCGACAGATTACTCTAAATCGCTGTTACTCCCACGCGTTTTCTCTTTCATAGTCGACTCCCAACCTTCACAAAATGCATACCCTCTCGCTCAGTCTACACAAACGCTCGCACATTTTCCCATGCAACCAAATAAACTTACCCGACGTTACTTAAACTAGCTAAGACTACATACTAGATTAAAGACACTCGAGACTAAATAAGATAGGGCGCTTAACGTACTTTTCTTTCCTGTGACTCAGACCACCGGACGAGAAGTCTCACGATACTTGTTATGCGCGAACGCTCGTCGAAAATTAAAATAATATTTAAATTTACTCAAAAATTCCATTTTCGAATATTCTTTTAATTCAATCAACTGACGTTTATCAGAGAGCTAAAATGATACATTACTGTTCGAGTTATGGATGAAATAACAATTCCACTATAATACGAAATTCACAAATGCATTCAAGATCGATCAATTTTATACAAAAAGGTGTATCTACTGACGAGGTACAGAAATATTAGGTCGAACCTATCGTGCGTGTCTTGACAGGGAGACGTTCTTCTTTTTCAGGATGGACGCCCCCCGAAATGTTTAAAAACCACAAATGGACGTAGAGACCGCAAAGCAAAGGGTTGGCCGTTTATCGAGGAGCGACGATCTCTTCCCGCGCGCAGCTGAACGTCTTCCGGGAGCATGGCGGAACGGAATCGGGGGTTGCAGGCGTGTCGATAGCGCTTCGAATCTTCGGAGGAGCGGGGCTTAATGATATGCTCGGTCCGTCCGCAAGGTTAACGCGTCGCTTCCGGAAATTTGGTAAATCGTATGCGCGCCGGCGTGGCGCGTGCCTCGGCATAAATTACCGCCGCACGCAACCCCTTTTGTCCCTTCGCCCTCCCCCATTCCTTGCACGCTCGGGGCGCGGTTGTATTCCTGCGTGCAGTATATTTGACCGCCCCGAAAATAAATTTCGACCGGCTACCCGGGGCCAGATAATGAGCGTTATCGTTCCCGCGTTTCCGCGTCCCGATTAATCGCGAATTTAAATTGGGGGCCTCGGGGACCGATGCTAGGGGTAGATTCGCCGAACGCCTCGTCCCGGCGATGCTCGATTAGACTGCTTTTTTACTCACGGGCACGATGTTGTTTCGATAAACGTTCATTGAATATACGTAATTATTTTAGTAAGTCGAATGCATTTGTTTTCATTGCATTGCAGTTAGAACGATTCCCCGTTGTACGAGTGCAATAACATATTCATTACTTGGTAAAAGTATGTAGAAATACGCTAATAATTAAAATCAACAATAATCTATTCTTCTTCATAGCCATTTCTTGTACGAAATAATTTAAACAATTTAAATAGTATACGTATGAAAAATTATTTGAAATTAAATCGTACGTCAATGGGTTAATATTAGAATTACCTAGACAATTATTATGGTGTATTTATTTGTACCAAAGCAATTAATGCAGACTTGAAGAAACAAATAGTGCAATGGAGAATTGATTTTGCGAAAATCCAGTCGAGTAAATGTTATACAATTTCTATCAGAAATTACGAGTGGGTCACTTTGACCAACGATACGAAAATAGACGAGTTGAACAAATATCGGATAATTTTAAAGAGATTCAAGAGAATGACCATGCGTGTTCGAACTATGTTAATAAAGAATCCCGTAATCAGACACCATCTTAGTTTTCCTTCGACTCGACTGGAGAGGAATGATCTCTGGCTCGCCGCGGGGCCCTGCTTTTGTTACGAAGCCCTAAACCCGTCTAATCCGAATACAAGATATTAGATTTTACGAGGCAATCCGCCGGACAATGGCGGCACGGACCTAACGCAACACGGTCCCGCATTATACGAGCGTGGCTCGTGGAATCTTAAAATAAATGCACCGGAAACCACGATGTCTCACGATGTCTCACGATCTCTCCCCGACATCTTTCCCCGTCCCGCCTTCTTTTTCCCTTTCCCTCGGTTTCGTTTAAATAATTGCTTTCGCCGCCGGTTGACTTTGAATTTCCACGCCCCCGCCGCGGCGGTCTCCACGTCGAAAATCACGACGAAATCCTCGAAATTATTATCGTCCAACTTTCCCGCTGGCCGTCGTTAGCCCAACTTTTCCCCTCGATAAAATATCGTTCGATAAAATCGCGACGAGGGTGCAGACGATTAAGCGAAGTTACTCGACGCTCTCGGGAACGAAACGAGACTCGATCGTCCGAAAGAACGTGCTCGGTGTAACGAGCTCGAATACGAAACTTTCGGCGAGCAACTCCGTCCGTGCGACGCTTTGGCCCCTCTCAACGTTTTTATCAGGCGAGGGAAATTTAACCTTGTCGGCGCCGAAAATCAAAAAAGGGGACGCGGAAAGGTGCTATGATTAAGCGCGATCGATTCGACGAACGGGACAGTGCTCGTAAAGCACGTTACCTCCTGTTTCTCGTGACTCACCCTGTATGTGCTACATTTTGTATTAATCAATATTTTCTAGCGAACATCGATGAATCATAATTACGACGATAGTTCTTACTCACATTGTTAGTCATTCTATTCGGTCTTCGGAGCAACTGCATATCAAATAATTCTCTTTCTTTGGAATACTGCTATTTATCTGCTATCATTTTATTTCTCACTTTTCACCGCGATTAAAAACCATCGACGAAGTCACCGAACATTGTTTCTTATTTTTACCGCACTTCAGTCTTCGTCAAAAATATGAGATTGCAAAAAAATTATAAACTCGTTGATTTCACGAATATTTTATCACTAAATCACTTCATCACTAGATCACGCAGAACACAAATGTCGAAGAATGTAAATTATTGTACTCCACTCAAGCTTACCATTTATGGTAACGAAACACGTTAATAAAATTAAAATTATATGCCTTTGTGAATATTCGTAGGGAGAAAGAGCACTTTAAAATCGTATAAGTATGAAGTTTAGTCCAGAGGCTGGAAAACGGTATTATTTATGAATTATTAAAATCTTCAAACGCTGTTAAAAGCTTCCAATTAGGAAATTTCGCCCGAACCGACCCAGGAACTTTTCTTCAGCGTTTAAAATCGTTCGAAGCGTCTCGAGCCCATCGCCAGGCGAGACTATTGTAAAACTGAACGAGGACCGTGAAACCGGAAACTCGTTTCCCCGTTTTTAACCTCGGTCTGGGTAGAATATATATATATATATAGTATTCCAGGACGGTCCCGAGCATTGTCGAATTCGAAAGTCCCTGCCAGCTGTGGCCTCCCGTTCGTCGTTCCGCCTAGAGAAGCTACCAATGGCAGATTAAATGCAAGACACGAAGGCAATTTGCAGCGGCAGCTGCTCGACATCTGCGAATTGCATTCTACTCGTAACCTTCGCGATCTAAGCGCGGATAGTTCCGATACGAACCCCGAGCGACTCGAATTCCTACGTCACGAACGCGTCTCACGAATTACGCGAGCGATTTCGGTGATTCGGTTCACCTGCAAATTAGGCACGTCCGTGCAGAAAAGAACGTGCACGTTCGCCAGAAAAACCAGACGATTCTATCGTGCCCGGGAATTTTATTGGATTTCATTTACGATCGATCGGACAAACTTCGGAAAATCCCTTTTTACAGACAAATACTTTAAGATACTTTAAGACAAGTGGTTTCGATAAATCTTGTAACTAATATCGTTTTATATTACTAATATTTCTATTATTATAATTCATTTATTAATGGGAATAAACTCTTTATTACAAAAGATGTAATATGTAAGGAACAAGGAATTTTAACAAAATAAATTAATTTAGAATACGTTGGATAATTTTAGACTTTCTAATGATTGTTCAATTAAATCTGTTTTAGTGTGTAGAAAATTTGCATGACTAATCATTCTATTTATACAATATTATACAGGGTGTTTGATCGCCCCTAGAAAAAATTTAATAGAAGATTCTAGAGGCCAAAATAAGACGAAAATCAAGGATACTGATTTGTTCATTGAGGCTTCGTTAAAAAGTTACAGAAACATTTTAGACCACACAGTATATTTTCAGTAACGAATTTTTTTCTCGAAAATTCGTAGGATTTCAAGGGTATGTGTATTCACCAAAAATGATTCTAATTGGCCCCTGCAACTAAAAATAATTTTTTTAAAACGATTTGAAAGTTTTCAATTTTGTCGAAAAATTTCACACCTACTTGAATTTTTTTCTTGAAAGTGGTTGGAATTTCGGGGGTATGTCTAATGACCAAAAATTATTGTAATTGACCTATGCAGTCAAAAATAATTTTTTCAGAATAATTTGAAATTTTTTAATAATTTTTTAACGAAGCCTCAGTCTAGAAATTGATATTTTTGATTTTCGTCTTATTTTGAATATTATTTTTGTTGTATATTATATATATTTTGTATTTATTTAGTATATTTAGTATATTTTCTTTTTCTGTATATTATACTTTTAACAAACGTCACGTCTTTGTATGACTAATAAATTTCTCACAAAATTCCAACGATACGCGACAGAGCAAGCAAAGATAATTCTTGTTAAAGAACTGTTTCGAGGGACGAAACAGTTGGGAAGCCTCGCAGCTTTTAAGAGACGCAATTTCGAGTAATCCTAAAGCTTAAAGTTGGACTTGAAGCGCAAGTAATCACTCCATAAAGAGACCATGCTTCACCCTCGAACTCGGAAAGAAATGGGGCGCCGTGTGCGTCAATGAAACTGTCTCGTCGCCGAAAATAAAAGCGGCTGTTCACGATTTAGGACGTCGACGATAAAAATAAGTGCAGTCGGAGGGTCCCCGAATTCCCGCCGGCGATAACAGATTAAGTGCTAAACGTACGTACCGCGCGACAACAAAACGTAAATCCGCCGACGATTCGATAACGAAACAAACGTTCCGCGACAAAATACGAGCGAACCGTTAATTGTCCGCTTCGTCGATCGGTTATGGCGTTTCGCTGTAACGTTGCGGGTTTCTTGCCGCACTCGTAAATCTGCTGGAAAAAGCATCGAAAAAGTATTTTACGCTTTCTCGAATCGTGGTTGTTTTCTGCCATCTGAGAGGAACGACTTTAAAATTACACGTTGCTCGATGTCTATTTTTCTTGCACGAGCGTATTGCGTGTTTTATAGAACGTACGACAATAAAAGCGAAGTACGCGTTTCCTTTATAAAATGAGCTTTTCATCTTTCCATTTCACTCGTCTCTTTTAAGATCGTAACCGCTTGAGACTCGAGCCACGAAACGTTAGATCATTGTTTCGTTTTCTTTTTAAATCGGCGCCAACTTTCTACGGTGTATCTAAAAATTCTTTATTAAACGAGAAAAGGAATTTTTTGTAATGAAGTTTTACTTTTCAACCTACGAGAATGGATCGTGATCGAGAAAACCGCCAAATTTTTTTAATTTTATTAACCAAAAGTACACTATTGCTGAATATAATATGTTTTATTTGTAATATGTTACACAAAATTATTCTTTGCTCAAGTTTCAACTACGAACCTTGAAAATTACGCGATCAGATAAATTTAAATACCGGTAAAAGTATGGTTTTCAGAACGTCCTCGACATAGTTCCTTTTATGAGTAATTTTCGCAGTTTTCACGCTTTGTTGCTTCGAAGGAAGGTTTCGAAAATAATTCCACGCAGAGATTTGTAAGCTTTACGAGCTTCGAAAGAACATCATAAATTATACGCGAACGGACTATGGCTGCCGCCTTAAGATAAACAATTCGTGGAAAATATTAATTCGTTGGCGATGAATATTAACGCGGCGGACGTGTTTCGCTTGCGATAGTCTTCGCGGTGCTCGCGCGAGGAGAACGGAAAGCGAAAGCGTCTGAATCATAGCTGGTCGACCTGCATCGTTTTTATCTGTAGTTCAAGATCTTCGAGGGAAAACGACAGTGTCCGAAAACTATTTAAGATTCCCGTCTCGAGATACTTTAGGCCGGAAAGTCATATTTCACGGTTAATGCAGTCGGTCGTGCGCGTCACAGGAAAAGCTAAATCGCGGAGAAAAATAACGCGATGCCGTAAAGGGACTCGATGGCTAGCCCTCGAATCAGATAAATAGAAAACGAGAGTAACTCGCGTCTTAATCGTCGCGTAAAGTCCGGCAAATAGCGACCAGAGATCCCCAGATCCAGATAATCCTCGCAAATAGCCTGGTACAAAAGAGCCTAGATGACTTTTAGGAAAAACAAGTGAAATACGTGGAACTGTTAAAGTATTTAAAAATCGATCCAGTATCTATTTGTTTATTGTGTTATGTAATGTTTTATCTATCAATGGTGCGTCTCTAAAGCGATTTAAACTTAATATATATTAAATTTATAATAACAGTAGCAATATTTAAGTGAAAAACTTGGGTAAAGTCATTTCATTACTAAAATGTGATCAATTATACAAAGAAAGATAAATTTAATTTAATCACTTTTAAATATTGGAAATGATTGTGTATGTTAGATGTATTTCATACATGAGTGGCGATATAAAAGGAATTTGGAAGTTTTAATATAGAAAAAAAAGAACTGCGTTAAGTTTGATTTGAATTCTCACTAGCATGAGGGCTGTTTAAACGTTTAATCGCGCGAGCTACTAAAATGGCAGATGTTTCTTGCTTTTGGGTTTGAACCAGGTGCCCCACATATGGTTCGAGACGAAACGCCGTAATTTTTGCTTTTATAACCAAATAAAATACACCTCTTATACACAATCGTTTACGATCTTTAAGAGTAAATAAATTTAATTAATTACCGTTTATACAAATTATTAAACTTGACGTGCTCCCTTTACGAATTAAATAAGAATGTGGCGAACCGGTATTATATTTAATAAGATAATATATTGATTTGATAGATCGAAGATTAATATCCTAATAAATTATGAGACGTCTATTAACCAAATAAACAACTGTTCTTTAGTAATTTGTATTGTGTTAATGTTTATTTAAAGAAGGTCATAGCTTAAATTTGTAATAGATACTACCGATGGAAAGGAATGTTTATATCAATATAATGGCAATAAAATACTCCTTTTTTAGGTATTATTTGCCATATAAAAATCTTGATCTTGCTGCAAAACTGCAGTGATCCGCTGATAAACTTAACAACAAAAAAGTTTTACTTTGCATCTGTGACACGAAAGGTGTGCTGTATTATAAGCTAGTCGCGCCAGGTGAAACACTCACGGTAGATCGTTATCAACGGCAATTGATCAATTTGATCGATAAATTAGAGCGAAAGAGGCCGATTACTGATCGAGAAAACCATCAGATCAAATTTCCACCCTGCAACATTTGGTCATACATATTACACGAGTGACTAAGGATGTCATTTTCATTTCGAACCGAGAACTTCTTCCGCAAGTAATCGTACAGGCGTATTCTCAAGACTCGATTACCACCTGTTCCGATCGCTTCGACGGAATTAATGACGCCCGAAAATGCATTAACGATTTTATCGCTTCGAAGTCGCCACGCTTCTTCCGCGATAAGATCCGTATGCTGACCGAAAGATGATGGAGAGCCATCGAGCAAACTTGTTTCGCGAATAACGAGTTCAAATGTTTGATTAATATTGTCCGTCAAAGGTGAAATTGAGAAACTAGACTTAAAGAACTTAAGAACTAAATTTGAATCGCCAAACTATTCACGATGTTAATAAAAAAACTGAGTGTCTCTTAAAGTTCTATCACGTGGCTCAGCGGATATCACGGAGAGAAGTATCCACCGTTGATAAATTCTTCAAACATCGAAGTTCTCCAACGTCAAAGGGCCGCGTAATCTTCGGCATTCCAGAAAGCTCCCCGAGCGCTCCTTAGTTGGAAGCACCTCTTTCAAAGTTCGTGTCTCGGGCTCTGGAAAGTTTCTGGCCGGCGAAACGAGGCTCCAAAGGGGAAGACAAAAGAACAGGCGTAACGAAGAAGTCACGAGAAGGGTTACCGGTGGTCACGGTCAAGCCGCGACTATGTTCGGTCACGTAGGGCAGCAAACTGCTCGACGGGAGCTTTTCGTCGACAAGACTTACGGAGCTTTCGCGTGACGGCGACGTTCGCCGCGATCGTTCTTTGCACTTTGGCTTTTCTGCGATCCTAACTTTTACTCTGCTCCGCCTTTCTCCGTAGCAAAAGGCTGAAGGGTACCGCTTTGGAATTGCTCGAATCGTTGCACGATGACGAGGAACCTTTCGGTCGCAACTTTTATTTTTTAAGACCGAAATATCACGCTGGGGACCAGTTTAGTCTCTCGCGAGTGTAATCTTTTGTGCAAAGTTTGTTAAACGAGTAGATAAAAACACTTCGTGTAAAATGTCCGAGAATGTTTTATTGAAAAGATATAAGCTTTCAAAAATATTTATGACTTATTGTGACAATTATAAGAAATGTTTGAAATTTCCTCTGTGAGAATACAGGCTTCGTCAAATTTGTAATTATCGAACTATCTCAAGTATTCCATCTGTATTGAAAATAATAATAAATTTTGTACAACAAATTCCAAGACGAATTTTGCCCCTAAATCCTTGAACGCTCATATCTCTTGAACAAAGCATTTTTGAACATACGTTTATACGAACTTTTCTCGTCTATTTGACCTCGATAACGTATAGTGGACATTACAATTAAAAACGATTAACGCACAAGGGCACTTGACGTGTTCTACAAATCATCTATCTTGTCTAAGGTATCTTCGAATCATTAGCTTTTACGATTTCTTCGTATTTTAGGAAACGAAGTCATTCTGTTTAGCCAAACGAACCGGGTGCTCAAAGGGGTGAATCGTTGGCGAGGAAAGCGGTCTACGGTCGGCGAAATGTCGATCGCGAAACTGTAACAGGTCTCGGTTTCGTAATGGCGGTTTAATCAGGAGCACGGCACGAGGTTCGACGGGAATCGTTTGGTTGGAAATCACGCGGACGTCGGTGCACAATGAGAAACGATCGCGGGTCGTGAGCCGAGCGTTCGTCGAGTGTTCAGCGCGCGCTTACTCGTTCCGCTCGATTAATCCGGCTCCGAGTGTCGTGCTGGCATTTCCGTGTGAAAAAGCACCCTTTTGTGAAGCCACGAGAGCGAGCCGACGCCGGAGCACTCGCAGGGAGAACGATGGGTCTTGACGCGAGAAGTCTGTAATCCTCGTATTGTCTCTTCATCGCATCTTCCTCTTGTTCTACACTCGCGCACCCACACAACCGCCCCACGAAATCCACCGTCCCTTTGTTAACGCCCTGTGAGATTCGATTCGCTCTCGATGCTCTCGACAACAGTGTATCGTTGGAATCCGTACGCGTCGACGCTCTTCTTAACAACTAAACCTACCACTGTCGGTCAAATGACCGTTTTTTAAGATTTCGTTTATAATTTCCAACATACAATGCTATTTTAGCGCCATTTAATTTCACGACTTTTCTTATAGGAGAATGAATTTTTTCAATATTCTCGTTTGTCTACCACGACCGGTTGAACGATTTATATTTTTTTGTAAAAAGGCGGAGAAAAGTTGGTATCAAATTCTGGTTAGCTTCTGATGTATAAAGGAAATATGTAGCAAAGATGAAAAGAGAGAATCTTAAGTCTCCTCTGTCATAGAACAGCCCAGCAACGCTTATTAAATATAGTTAAACTTTACACATATGCAGTTCCGAAACTATTAGTGTTTTATTAATTATTAAGGTACTGTTAGAAGCGGCAAAGCTTCCCCTTTAATGTGGTTTTTGATTTTTGTCGATCCGACTTTCCGTTTTGGAGATATCATCGTGTAAAGACAATCGTAATTTTTAAAATTTCGCTACGTCTGACTCTACGCCTTACGAGAGCCTATTAACGCGTATTAAAAATACTAATAAGTTTAGATGCGTGCAGTTCCGAAACTATTAGTGTTTTATTAATTATTATGGTATTGTTAGAAGCGGCAAAGCCTCCCCTTTAAAATGGCTTTTTGTTTTTGTCGATCGGACTTTCCGTTTCCGAGATATCGTAATTTATGTAAAAGGGTATTTTTCTTAATTTAACTATCTCTGTCTCCGTCTGACGCGTCGCGCTGGACCTCTTTGTCGCACGTGAGTCGTGACCGAGTGACCTAGTTTCGGCGTAGTATTTCCAAGAATTTACTACGCACTGTTTACTATTGTCACGCAAGCGAGAAGAATGAACTCGCGAGCGCATTACGAAACGTAAACAAACCCTATCTTCGAAACTAGCCACCGCATCGACGCGAAATTAAAAATGCTATATCTCCGGAACTAATAAAGCTATCGACTCGTACAAACGCTCATTTTAAAGGGCGTTTCATCCCCTATCCTATGAACGTAACAACTACTATAATTTATGCTATCTTCTATGTTTATTTTGACATTTACTTTGAAACTCAACTTGAAATAAAAATTATCATATTTCCGGAACTAATTACGCTATCGACTTGTACAAAAGCTCATTTTAAAGGGTTTCATATCCTCTATCCGATGAGCCTATCAACTATTATCATTCATGTTGCTTTCTATGTTTATTTTCACATTTACTTTGACGATATGTATCCAAAGATGTTTTAGCAATTCCTATCGATTATACGTAACAACTACAAGAATTTATGCTATCTACTATGTATATTTTGACATCTGCTTTGACCCTATGCATCCAAAGAAGTTTCTGTAATTGATCACACGACTGGTGTGCAATACAATTGAATTATAAATTGTTTATTTAATTGAAAATGAATTTAAATTTGAAGGTGTCATGATAGGAATGGTTATACATTGTTGGCAGATTTAGTGTTTGAAAAATAGAATTTGTTCGTCAACGTTCATAACAGCTATTATAATTTATGCTATCTTCTATGTTTATTTTGACATTTACTTTGACACTCGACTCCAAATAAAAATTATCATATCCCCGGAACTAATTACGCTATCGACTTGAAACAAATTTCATTTTAAAGGGCTTTTCATCCCCTATTCTATGAACGTAACAACTACTATAATTTATGCTATTTTCTATATTTATTTTCACATTTATTTTTAGGCTGTATACCCAAAGAAGTTTCAGCAATGTCTATCGATTATGCGACTGGTGTGTATAATGGAAAAATTAAAACTACCTTGCCTCGTAAACGAAAAACAAATAAACTAGTAATTTGACCGGTCATGGTAGGAATGGGCATACATAAAGTGTCGGTATCTCCAACTTCACTTGATAGCATACTATCTCCTCCACTGACAAGTATGGTAGAAACACTTACCCTATGGTACTCAGCAAGAATTATTGACACTCTATAAATTGACGTATACGTACCTGCAACAGAAATAAAGAATTTGGTTAAAATTAAATAATGCAATGCATTTATTAAAAGATCTCGATATTCAGATTTTGAATAAAGTCTTCGACTATCGTATTCCTAGCTTCTTTTATTTTCTTATATAATAATTTTGTCACTATTGCAACTGCGACGTGTATAAATAATAATCAATATGGATGTATTTTTTGGCACGACATGTGTTCGAATAACGTAGAAAGATTGTACTGTTGAAAAGGCCCAAATATAAAAAAAAAAGGAGGCTCGGGACCCCAGTCTCTTCGAATTCCAGTAACATAATTCCTCGGAGTGCGTTGACCACCGGTTACAGTAAGGTATCCAGACCGGGATTTCCCAAACGGTAGGTTGTAAGCAAACGCGTCCATCGTTCGAGGAGTGGGCCCCCGATGCTTGGTCGAGAAGAGTAGCACAAAAGAGCAGAGGACTACGGAGAAGATAAGTGCTACCCGTCTGTCCACGGACCCATTAGAGACACATGCGGCGTCGACGAACAACGAGCTCAGCCCCTTTGCCTCTTTCTTCGCGATGGACGACGCGGCAAGGGTGAACGCGTCACCGACATGTCAGGCAAAAAAGTGGATATTTCCTTCGACGTGCACATAAACATCGAAATACTGCTTCCGACAGACGCTATAACACCAAATGTCTCTGCTTATAATCTATAAAAACGTGACAGTACTCGTCTGCCCCCTTTCATTCTGGAATATTATAACCAAATATTCTCCTGTGTCAAATTTATTTGCTATTCCCATAATGTTAACGAAATTTCCAAACATTTAAACTCTACTTTAGCTCGATTTCATGGATGGGGCGTACAGTAAGCAGACATTCCAATTTTCGTTGAAAATGCATGGATAAAATTTAACTCTTGGACGAAGGTTCTACGGAGGTTCAGTAAACTCCTGTACGACGTCTAAAGCGCACGTTACGACGGTGCAACAGAAACATCTTACAACCGTTTATAACCGTTATACCAGGGAGAATGCACGTGGAAATAGCTCTCATAATCTCCCGGCAACATTCTGCGGCTACGTCTCGCGTTACGTTTCCCTTACGCTGTACGACAATAAGAAAGTCGATACCCCCGTGCGAGGTTATCTGCTCGACGTTTCGTGATTGTCCTGCCGCGGAGGTGAGGGCCAACTGGCGCTCGTTAGATGCGGAATCCTAGTACGTATCGCCGAGAAACAGGAGAATTTACTGGAGCTCCTGCGAACTACTTTACGAGCGTTCCGTGTTATCGAAGAACCCACTTAGGAAGTATCGTGCGTCAGCAGTGAAACTCACAAGATATCGGACTCATCCAATCCGCTCGTCAACGGAGGAATTCTTCAAAATTAATAATCAATGCTAAACCCATTTACTATGTGCACGTAAAATATCTTTTGTCTACCCTGAGTCACAATTTCCTTTCGTCGAATTGCTCGAACATGACTCATTTCTAATAAAATTCGACGGGGTAATAAATCCATATTTACAGTAAGCATAATCATAATTACAACCATAGATGGTCAGCCAATTTTGAAAAAATATATTAAGAAAATATTATTCTATATTATTTAACCATAATTTGACGGGGTGATAAATCCATATTTACAATAAGCATAATTATAATTACAACCGTAGATGGTCAGCCAATTTTGAAAAAATATTATATGAAAATAGTATTCTATATTATTTGACCAAACATAAACTAAAACAAATTTTTAATTTTTTTGACTTGGACATAGTAAGTGGATTTTATTAAAATTTGACCAGTATTTTATCGCATCTTTTCTTTTATTGTAGAATGAATAGTTAACTATATGTTTGCATCAGAGAAATTTTTCCATTTCGAATTCGAAAATCTTAAATTGCATATATTTTATTAGTATTTTGCAGATAACAGAATACGTTTGCTAAGATGACGGAAGAACAAGTAAATGCGTTTCACCTATTACTAATCGTAGCACGAATCTACAGGTGCATTAAAAAAGAAAGTTAATTGCCAGAGACACCGAGAAACAATTTAAGGAATTCGTTCCGGGAGAAGAAACTACCAAGAAGTGTTACCAATTAACACGCTGCCACGTGGAATTTCCAATAAAGACAACATCGAATCGGCACCGCGTATTCTAATTGGACCAATCTACGTTTCCTTTTCTCCGTTAAAAAGAACGAACGTAGCTCTGGGACCATAACGAGGCATTTAATTGGTCGAAAGGATCCTCGCGGCTACTTTTGTCAAAATGTGATCCTGCCCGGTAGGCTTGTCGAACATCCTAGTTGAAATCCCAAAGTCCTCGACTTGATAAATGACATTCCAAAGAAGACCGCATCGGGCCCCCAGGTAAACCATCCACTAACCCACGGCGGAATTCTTCAGAGTGACTTCGACCACTTTTACTGGAATTTATGACCGTCACCGAGCGGATCATTTTATTCAATCTGCGATGAAACCCGAATAATCGACCATTAAATCCCCTTTAACTGCAACAATCTCCTCGAAAACAATTTTATCGCATACTTTTCGAGATACGACTCACGGGGAACAAATTATTCGATTTCACGGACTTTTGGGAATGGCAATCGAAGCTGATAATTTTCGGTTTTAGGCGTGGATCACCCTTATGTAATTCCCACGATTTCATCAACGAATAATAAGTAAAATAAATAAAAGAGACATTACTTCGCAACACAGCCAACGTTTCACATCGATTTCGAAACCGTTCGAATCAAGTAATGTCGTCGGTGCAGAAAATCAGAACATCGTAGCACAGGATTCCAATGCGTCTACACAGCCCATCATCAACAGTCACAATCACACCTAATTGTCTACAGGTCCAATTCTACCTAGTTATCGTGTATTGGAGTTGATGGACGTTTCTCGAGCGCTCTCACCGACCAATTTAACGTTAGTGTTATATTTCACACGAACGATTCATGAGCAACGACGCCACGAGAGATTTAGCATAGTCCTCGATGTCATGCACACTCCACGGAACCGCGCTCCGCCCTTGGAGAGAGGTTTGAATTCCGCCGACCTCGCATTTGAAATTCATACGGAAATCCCATGAATCGACGTGGACGTAACGCGACTTAGCAGACGCTGCGGCGAAACGATTCGTCAAACACGACACGAAAACGTTATCGATTCTCCGGGCCGGTGGACCTTTTTGCGAACGCCTTTGGACGATCCTGTCGACTGGGATCGTCGACGAAGTCCCGAGCCGGTGCAAAAACCTCGAAAGAGAAAGAGCTCGGCGTGGGCGAACGGTTATTATTGCTTGGCGCCAGACTGGAGGGGTCCCCATGCTAAGAACGTGTTCCATACTTCGCTATTCTCTCGCGAATGAAAGAATGGCAGGCGAAAGCGATGGAATCATCGACAGCCTCGGGGATACCCTGCACTTTTAACCCCTCCATCGCTCAGGCTGATTGTACAGGGTGTGTACAGGGCGATCCTACGAAGTGGGACACGCGATAAATTAATTTACGAAAATGTTGATCCGTAGATTTGCAATACCACAAACAAATCCTCGAGTAGAAATTGTATTCACTATATTAGAGATTCGAACTCTGTTTAATTGATACGATCGTTGAGAATGTCCCACGAGATTTCCTTGTGGGTCAACTTTTGGTGCTGTGAGGTTTTAGATCCACGTTTTTTAATCACCCTGTAGCCGTACGATGTTTGTTGCTCGTTAAAAGTGACGTGGTAATCACGTGGCGACATTAGTCTGCAGAATTCGTTCATCCACCCTCGCCGGAGTCGAGTGTCTTTTATTCCTTCGCGAGTACCTCGCCCGATAATCATCAAACTTCAACGCCGAGCTGTTTTGTAAGAAATCCTGTTCTCTGTTGTCAAAGTTGATCTTTACGATCTACGTTATATGATTGAAATAAACGAATTCGAATACCAGTGCTACTAAATTAAAAACAGATTGAATAATTTCCGAACATTTTCCGAACACCGTTCCAACTCGATCGTCCAAATTAAATCGCGAGTGCTATTTCCACGGACCTTTGAACTCCCCATCGGTTGTGAATCGAAGACTTTTAACCGAATATAAAAAAATGTAACCATTCACCGGCCAACCGAACGAAACGAGTTTCCGGTTACAAAAGGTATCAAACGAATCAATTGCCGAGGAGACAAACAGGGGAATCGGTCACGGTAAACGGGAACAATTAAACTCGCGCGTTTATTACGAGCTTTCAGGAAGTTCGTGCCAATTGTCCAGCCCGGAATCAAGATAAAACGACGATTTCAGTCCCATTGCCCGTCCGGCAATAATTTCTCCGGCGGCGATCGATCGAATCGACGGATGATAAAAGATAACCCCCGGGTCCCGGTACACTAGGAGGGGGTGGACGATACCTAACCCACCCTTTTGCGCAATAATGATTGTCTGAAAGTGCACGCTGGCATCAGCGCGCCAAAGGAAGCGCATAAATCCAACGTGCTCCTCCGCCTTCGAAGGGCTCTGGTAATCTCGTTTCGACATCGAACCTCGTCTCTCATCGTTGTGCGGCAGATGCGAGCTTTTCCAGATGCCATTACGCATCCTCCTTCCCCCGTTCGCGTCGCGGTATCGAGGACAACGCCAACGAAAATAATGGGATTAATTCGTTAAGCGAACGCGACGATGGCGTCGGTTCCCAGCGGCGCGCGAACCGGAAATAATATCGTCATTTTTTTGTCTGTCGCGTCCGTAACGTGGCTCGTTTAATCCAGCGTCTCGAAATCCAGCTGGATTGATGAAGAAAACGGATTAGAAACTTTTTTGTCGCTTCAACGCGGACCGTGAATGCTAAGATATCCCTCGACCGCGAGGATAAAGTGCCCTGGGTGGAGCGCTTTTCAAACTTTTTCCACTTCCGACATTCGTAAGATGATAAACCACTCAGTCTCAACCTTCGTATATTTATATATTCTTGTACGTTTATACTCTGAAAAACATTTTATCAAACATTCTACTGGCTAAGTTTTTGAAAGGAAAGGAACATTTTTATGGAAGATGCTAAATTAATCCTTCGACGGTCTTTAAAAGCATGAATATGTCCGCGATCCCTTTTCTCGTTTCGAGACTAATCTGCTAGTTGAACGCATTCATTATGCTTATGTCCAGCAAATCTTGCCTTGGCCGCGATTAATAGTCTGACAGACTTCTTGTTCTAAACCCTGTGATCGCGTCTGAGATACTATCTGCTAGATAGAAGCGTCATTGGTGAGTACGAATGGCAAATAAGGCGCAGTGAGACACGAAGATTGAATTTCTTATTTAATTTAAAATATCAAGAAATGCAAAGGTGCCTTTTAATCGTTATTAATTAAATTAAAAATTGTATTTCTTCGATTTCTCTGTGGATGTCCAAGACTTTTCCGCTTCTCTGATTCGACCACGACTGGAAGAGCAAAAATGGTTACAGTTTCGTGGCGTGACGAATCTCCCCCGACAGTTCTCTTTGCAAAGGGGAATTAAGAACCGTCGCGTTAACTTCGAAAGCGACCAGATCGTCCGTGACCCACCCCGGTGGAACGATGACTCGACACGGGGACAATCGACGTCCCGAACAATAATGCACGGAACACCTGAACGCCCTCTGACTCCGTGCTTTTTCTCCGGGTCTGTCGGCGCGGATTATGATAATGCCCGTTCTCCGCTCGTCCCGTTTGATCCGTGAGGGAGAGGCCAGGAGAACGCGGAGGGTGGGTTCCCCGGGCACGAGACAGCCGAAAACAAGGGTGGTGGCACCGGGTGAGTCATGCTTCATCCCCCGACGTCGGGGGAGGTGGTCTGGCACGGTGACTGGTCGCCAACATCCCCCGTTTTCTGCCTGCGGCGACTGCCTATAGATTCTCTCTCGACGATTGAAATTATATTCCCCCTGCCAGTCCGCAGACGCGAGCGTCGCGTTTCGTGGGGATGCATCCGAGGGTCGGTTTCGTTTTCGTGGAAATCGCGTCAGCGTTCGAGATTCCTCGAGCTTCATGCGGGCGTTAATTTGTGAGGGACGTCCGAGCCGAGACGGGCTAAATTCTGAGACGTTTCGATCGATACGGGCGCGAAAGATATGTTTTGGAAGGATGGTATCGTTCGCAGATGAAAATTAACCGACCGTACCCTTCAGAGGCTTTCTTCCCAGCTGTCGATGACAGATTCTCGATCAAATCTATCGAGAAATATTAAACTAAGGGAAGCTTGTCTCTGTCTTAGAATAATTTCTTTTAAAATTGGAAGCAATAGTGGTTAGAAATACTTGTCCAAATATTTTGTATCTCTAGTAAATAATAGTAGGAGAATGTCTTTGTCTTTCAAAGCACAGATGTTCGTTAACTGTCACCTGGTTAGACTAAAAATGATACTCTTGGCAGGCTTTCTTGTCGTTGTCTGTAATTTGTCAGTCAATTAAACTCCTTTGTGCTGCTTTCTTCCCTACAGAGTCGACAATTAATAAACGAGGTCCGTTTCACCTTTATTAACAAATTTACCGGCAACGTAAATAAAAATAAACATTCTTAAGTAGATAGAAATTTCGAATAACTATAAAATGAATAAAAGAGTTCGAAACGAACGAATAAAAGTTTAAGTATTCAGTGAAATGGAAGTCACGAACGAATTGTCGTACATCGGTTTTGTTCGTCGTCTATTATTCCAACTTGTTTGTCCATCTCTGGCATACATTGCACGCGTGTTAGGATACTCCTCGCAGCAATGTATTCAAAGTGTTTTATACGCGAAATAACTGCTAAGTGAGTAAAGATTGACATAACGGAGAATCCATATTAACTACAAAACCATCAATCATCGAACGTATACCGTAAACACCTGTTGGTATATTAACCTACTTGTTAAGCGACTGAGAATGATTTTACGTGTTACTAATACAGCAACGCAAGAATGTTTCATCTTGTGATAATCGTAAAATGTAATAACCGTAGGTATGAATGTTACAAGTGTGAAAAAATTTAATAAAGGAAAAGATAATAAATTAAAAATAGCTCGTACAACGATAAATTCGAATAGCTTGTACAACGTCGGCTTCCTATGGATCCTCAGAAAATATCTGGTAAAATGTTCGTCCAGAGATGCGTCAGTTATGAAACCACCCACGCACGGTTCGTCATCAAAGAGCTACATTTTGGTTCGGCATTGCAGACACGGGATGGCAAGGTAATCACGCGACACAGCATGATTTACCGAGACAAGGAACACGCCGAGGCGGTACGATTCATAAATTATACTAATTCCGCGCGCGATCATTCACGATCGACGGGAAAAACGTCGTGGCGAACCATAAATCACTGGCTGCAATTCACGGCGAACGCGGAATCGAGAAGACCGCTACAAAGTGGCCCAAAAATGCGAAAAGAATCAAAGTTTCGACTTTGCCATAAGGAATGTTATAGTATAATATTCTACTTATCATCCATCGACCATAATTTTGATCTGAGAAATAAATATTGCAATATTCTACAGCACCAATGTAAAAAATTTATTTCATACTAACCACCGAATTTAAAGAAAATAATTGCACGATTTCATGTGTTACTAATACAGTAACGCAAGAATGTTTCATCTTGTGATAATCTCAGTTGAATTAATTTTAAAATTGTTATTTTGCTATACTTTGGTAATTTCAGAGCGATGAATGTCTGTTCTTCGAGAGTCGAAAATCGATTGGTTAACTTCTTGGAACAGGGTGGTTCGATTTTGACTAACAAATTTTAGGGTACGTTTAGGTGGCCCGCCCCCGCTCGCGCAGCTGGCGTTGAATCATCGAGGTCTCGAAATACGGCGTTGCCAAGGTTTCGGAGCGGCTTCCACCGACTTATCGCTTCCTCTTATCGGTTCGACCTAGGGAAAAAGCCCATCGCCTTGATACTGAACAGAGACTCACTTTCGTCTATGCTACTGCACGATAACTGTCGGACTCGACGCTAGTTCGGTTAATCTATGACGAACGTGGCCACGGCTGGTTGTACATCGCGCAACACGAAACAGACAACGAATGGAATGCGTCTCTAAGTAGCTAGAACACGACTTTTTTTATCCGTGGATCGACAATTTAATTACTCGATCAAATAGCTACGAATTAGATACGTGTAATGTATTTACGATGCTTTGTAGATAAAACATCTGAGCGAGAATTGACCTAACAGAGAATCTATATTAACCTTAAAACCATCAATCATCGAAAGTACACTGCGTTGGTATATTAACCTACTTGTTAAATGATCGAGAACACATTCCTTTCAAACGTGGTTTCCTTGCACGGTGCTAAAACAGTAACAGCTTTTTCATCTTATATCATTGCAAATAGAGTTTGATCAAATTCGTTGGAGAAGCAGAACAGACTTATATCTGGAGATTTTAATACACTTTAAGGTTCTAGAAAATATAAATATGTGCCTCGTCATTTCGTTCGTCACTGTATGACAAGCGCGGACAAGGCTGTCCAAGAAACAGGCAACCAACGTGACTAACTACACGCGTAAGCGACTAGAACACGACTTTTTTTCGCCACGGTTTGGGCGAACGTCGTGTCGAGAACGAGTTAGCTGGAAGAGAACGTTTCATTGAACGAGACCCGCGATCCGAGACTTTGAGGCTCTGCGATGAGTCAGCGGAGGCGCCGTAGTTTCTTCCGTTCTGTTTTATTTCTGGCTACCGACCGCGGTGGAGCGTTTCTAAAAATTATTTACGCGTAATGCTCGCGCAAGTCGAGAATTTGCGACGACGTTTAACAGACCTGGCATGCCTCGCGACGAACAGAAACTCGTTTCGACGGTTGGGGGGGGGGAAAAAAAAGAAATGAAATTAGCAGGAATTCTAACTCCCACGCAGAAATACAGATTCGCGTGCTACTCGCGTTCTCCCTTGCGCAACGAGACCTCGACGATCGTAACGTTTATCTCGGGCTATTAGGATTAAACTATCGATTCTTGGGCGCGCGTTAAATGTTTATATCGTAGCCGTGCATTAAGGCCACGCAATAGCGGGCCCCGTGCAGCCATCGAGCGAGGCTTCGGGGCCGTAATTCAAGCAGCCACTTCAGAGGCAAGAACGGCCGCAACAATGGCCGTAACTGTAGATTCGAGGTAACTTTACACTCGAGTCCATTTTCTCTTTGCCCACTTAAGCCCGCCGCTGCAACGTTCGCGCCCTGCACGACGGAGGAAAGGGTTGGCGACACGTGTTCGAATTTCCCTTAACGGTCGGCACGCTCTGGCCCAGCAACGCACTGCAATTACGAGGTAACGCGAGATTGCATCGCGAATGCAACGAAATCGAGATGCTTCCGGAGCTTTCGCGGGAATTCATTCATACACCCTTCCCTTCCAAAGTGGACTCCGATATAAGAACGATCGAATATTTTTTTCACTGTTCGAACGAAAACAGATAATGAATACTCTCCCTTTCGTGGCAAATTATATTGAAATTAAATTATGTTTGAATACAAAATTATCTTTCAATATTTGGAAAGGCACCTTAATTTTATTTACTTATTTCCATGCGATTTTTAACGATCCTTAAGCCCTTGACGTACGATTTAATTCCAAATAATTTGTTCGTATGAGGAAAGAACAGATTTGTTTTATAAATACCACATGAATGTAAAAATGTGTTGATTTTAATATATACAACTTGACATAATTGTGAAATTTGATATCAAGAACTTGTGACGAGTCAGACTCGTCATTGTACGATAAAGGGTTAATAAGGGTGGACATCTGATTTATCCAATTAATGATCTTAAGATCTCCCAATGAAACACTGCAAATCTCAGAAATCTATTTGTATTTTTCTCTGCTCGTAACTCCAAGGTATTCAATATATATTTAAATAAATGTATAGTATAAGAATTTTCCGGTTATTATATGTGATTGGAGAAATAATTTTTATACAATCGTGAGTAATTAGTTTGTATGATTAATGGAACAACTGTACAATAAAATAAATTCAGAGCAAACGGAGCGCGATGCTACGTACCCCACCCATAACATGTCCGCTATAGCGTTGATCGCTAACGATCCAAATTGTAGACTTTAATTGGGATAAAATTAATTAATATTCCAATCGATTCGAGAGATTTCTGCGTTTGAAATATTTTATCAATCCAAAACATTTCCGTTTATGTTTCTCGTCGAAGTTGGCTTAAAAATGTATTTCGAACGTGAACAAATATTTAGAATAAAGACATTGGAATACAAATTAATTTTTAAGAATAGGATTTCGGGAGAATTGCAAAACAATTTTTGCGTTCAACGGTATAATGGAGTGGTCGTCACGACTCGTTATTTATAGGGAGTTCGACCCCATCTTTAATATCCTAGAAGGGTGAGTCAACGAAGCCCCAAAAAATAAAACGAACAACGTTATATAACAGAAACTGTTAAAATAATGTTAATTAAGCAAAGTATTGTTACTCCTGTATCATGATCGCGGCGATCTACAGCAGCGAATAGGGACAGCATGCAATTTTAGTTTCAATTCGAAACGCGACGCGCACCAGAAACATTTGAATATGATGAACTACAAATTGGATCAATGCCAAGAATTATATGTGTCTCTGGGTTTAATGAACACGCGTTGGTACAGAGGTAGCTAAAATAAGGAGAGTTCATCTAAACAAAGACTTGGATCAACCAACATAAGATCAAAATTCTCTTCAATTGCACAATTAATCAACAAAAAATCAACACAACGTGTTTGCAATTGCATTTTCTTGATCACGTTGAGATCGTTTCCTCTGAGAAACGGCGTTTCGTGGTGTAGGTAATCGCGTAGCGTCGGAATCGATCCATCAAACGGGGAAAAAGCCTGTAGATCCTGTTTGCCCCAACTTTGCGCGGCGAAACCATATCAATTACGCGGCGCATCGCCGGAAGGAAGCGTCGTAATAACTTTTAGCTTCTCGGAGCGTCGTAAAGATTAAAAAGAGGGGAGAGGGTCAAGGTGAGATAAAGCAAAGTTGATGGCGGACCTAAATCCTCGCCGGTGGATCTCGATTGGCCGACGGTAGGAATGGAAAAAGCGCGGCTGGATCGCGTGCCCCGTGGGTCGGCGCAACATCCAGCATCGTTAATTTGAATTATTATTGGCCGCGGATACGCGATACGGCGCGGCTCGCGGCAATTATTACGAGGAAACGCGCGAGACCGAGCGCATAATAGAATCGCGAGCCACGAGATATGGCACCGAGCGGAGATACGCTTTTCGATGCTTGCCGCGGGGCGAAAATTCAAGATTAATCCCGGCCAGGAACGAGCGAAATTTTCATTCGGATAACTATGTCGAACAACGAATAAATAATACAAAATTCCTTGAATAAAACAAAAGATTTCGCAACGGACGAGTAAAACTTATTTGTTGTCACCCATTCGTCGAAATAAATTATATGCAATTTTATCGTCAAAGAATCTGAATTACTTTACTCGAACTTAATTTCTATTTTCAAATTAGTCTCATCTCAAACCTTTTCATACACACATCTTTCTAGTGATTCTGTCCTAAGTGTAGGTTTTCCAATAATAAAGACTTTTTGGAGAAATTTGTACAGAAAACCAAGGAGAGCAGTATAATTTTCTTGCACGCTGTTGCGGAGGTACCGAAAGCTACGCGTTGCTAACTCAAACCACTTTGGAGCTATGAAGAGAAATACGGGAGTGTGTGACACATGTCACCCACGCAACTAACGAAGGGTTAACTGTTCGATCAATAAACGTGAGGAATACGTTGCTGTATGTTTGCCTTATTGGTTATCTATTAGTTGAATGAAACTTTGTTCGTCTCTGTTCTTGACACGTGGGAAATTGGTGCTAACTAGGGGCCAGCAAGGCACCTAACAAGAACTCTGGGTGCAAATCTAATTTATCAATAAGGTTTCGCACGGTTTGAAATACTGTAGCCAGAGACAAGTTTTATGGTTGTACGACTGACAGTTTACTGTCATTGGGAATGTTGTGAAACGTCAAATACACCACTGAACTTTTCACACTATGATTCGAGCAAAAATTCAGAGTATATAATCGAAGCAAATCAATGTATGCACATGTATGCATGAAAAGATTCACAATTACATATAATCAGTATTGATCGTTCGTGATATATTATAGACCATGTCTACTAGAATTTTACTTTCGATGATAACTCTTTCAAACAAACATCTCCAATGAGATGAGACAGCAGAAGGATAGTTCTACCTTTGTTCATCGATCGTTAACATCGACGTTCGATCCGTTTCACCGTTTGGGCGTTTGCTTTTGTTTGCTGTCTCGTCTCGTTGGACAAAGTACAGCGGATTCCAGGCACAAAGAGACCTTCCTTCGCAAGTGACGCGAGAGGAACGAGTTCTTCCGCGCGAAGATCGTCGTTCCGCGTTACGGAGCAAACTTTCTAAACGTCCTCCATGCGTGGCGACGCATTAAATTAACGAGCAGACTTTTCCATTAATAACAGGCCCCACGGACACGTTGACACCAGTTTCAAACGGGACAAACTGTTCGCTGTTGCGCAATCGTTTGACGATTTCTCGCGACAAGCGTTTAACCATTCGCGGACCGGTTCTCTTCGCGCTAATCGGTCGATCGGATTTTAGCGAAAGTATTCGATCAAACGATGAATAAAGGGCGTTGAAAACGAACTGTGAGGAATCGAGCTTAATAAATGGTGCCCCTATTATTCGTAGTTATTAACAGAGAGAGAAGACTTTTATTTTTTTAATCATGTTAATCTTTAAATGCAATTCAGCATTGAATTTTGTAAACACTACTTTCGAGAGGTTGAAGAACTACGAAGACTCACGAATGTTCAAGGAGAAAGGTTGCTCGGTGGAGGTACCGAGATCATTTCAAGATCATTTACATTTTTTTTGTATGATACATATTTTTTCCACCGATTCATGGAGCATAACGATACGAATTCAACCATATCGTGTGTTCGTATGATTTTGTTGGATAATTTGTAAATACAAGGAAACTACACTGAGCTATTCTTAACTGCAATGCATTTTTTAATAAAAGAATTTTTTAAAATGACGTTCTAAAATTTTTTCCTAATTCTTTATTCGTATCTTAAGAATTTTTTGAGCAACAGTTAAAAACTGTGCCTTTAAAGTATATGTATAATAAAAATCCAGGGCTATTAGATCTGAAAATTTAAGAAATTGTTTCATAGAACCTTTACGACCGGTCCAACGATAATCGATTTAATGCTCTCGTGTTTTAAAAAGACACGTGGTCAGAAAACATGTATATGACATAGGAGAAAAAAAGATGGATCGCGTAACATGGTTCTCTGGATCACCTGACAGAAGTGCAGTTGCCGATTAGACGCATACAAAATATGATATGGTTGAACTCGTATCGTTGTCCTTTATGAACCTGTGAAAAAAATATACCATGTGTCGCGTAAAAAAACTGTAAGTAGCCTTGAGATGACCTTGACACCGCTATACATCGATCCTTCTCCTTCGAAATTCTTTAATTTCTCAAGTTGGAGTAACATTTTGGACCTGGTTGAAATTTTAAGATATTATAACAGGGTTAATTATAAAAATATAATTAATTCTTATTAATATCGTAATTATAATCTTAGGTTTATACGAATTACATCTACCGATCAAGACCTAAAAGATAGGGTTGAGAGCTATAATAAAACGTTCATGAACTCGATTAACCATCCAGCAGAAAAATAAAACGGTCATAAATTTCGTTGACCAAACTTTCTCGGCGTAGAACCAATTGGAACTAAATGCAATGTCCAGACAGTCTGGACGCAGGACCGCAAAGGGTTAATAATAATGCAACCCTTTCGCTGGATACTCGACGCTAATTGTGGTTCCCTTGTACGATTTACGATTTAAAATTTTTACATCAGTTCGTTCGAGAAATTCGATTCTCGAGCTCCGAATTTACGATCCAACTAGCCGTATTTATACGTATATAAATATTTATCGCTATAATAATGAATATTTATACACGGTACGGTATTTCAATTTCCAACCAATTAGAGAAGAATATTGCTAAACACAAGCTTCTCTCATAGAAATGGAGTAATTTCACATAACTGAATTACAAGTTATATTTATATAGCAATGACTAAAGTTAAACTTCCGTCAAAAAAAAAGACTGCTATATTAAAACGTACTAACAATTTTGGAGAAATTTCAAAAATGAATTTGAATATTCAGACATTGGTGATTTGTTCCATAAGAATTTAAATAACATTGAATGTTTATAATTATAAAAAAATGGTGATTTGTTCATTAAGAATTTAAATAATATTGAATTTCTATAATTATAAAAAAATGTAATATAGATTGTTCATATCCTATAAAATGCTCGATATCAATTATCTTGTCGGTAAAACATTACCCGTCTAATATTATTAAAAACAAAAATGGAGTATTTGAATAACGCATACTATTTTTTATATCTGCCAAGTTAAATTATACGTAACAAAATCGAGCATGGAAATTAGTCAAGTTTTGTACGTTTTCGAGCATATTACTCAACTTCTCAGACAGTAATTAGGAAACTGCATACTCGGTTCGATAATTAGTATACAGAAAGAGGTGAAAATCGCGTGTAAGCGGCAACAGCCACGCGAATCACGTACCATGCCCTCGTCTATCGAGGTGTCTTCCTCGAAGTAGCACTCGTCGGTCTCATCCGGTGTCAGAACGGTAGGAGTTTCCGGTGACTCCTCCTTCATGTCCTGCCGCCTCATCCAGTCCATGTCGAAGTCCCTGGGAGCCGGTGGGCCCGCCGACGAGATAATGCGTGGCCCGTGCGTAGCGTGTTACCTCGCTGGGTCCCCGCGGGGTATCACATGTCTCGCGTTCGATCGCAAAACGCGCGACCAAAGGACCGCGGCGGGACAAATCCGCGGACAGTGAGTCGGCGGGCACTGAAATCCACGGTCCTTTTTCTTATCGTTTATCGCGAGCCGTGCTCCGACTACGCGGAAGCCACTCCGCCGCCGGCAGCCGCTGACATTTGCGAAATGTCAAACCTTTTTCTGGCCGTCCCGGTTGTAATATCGCGCTAACGAGACGACGGGGTTTGCTCTCAAGATCGAAGCCTCCGATATTGCGCGCGACCGGCGCTCGGATGCACGTGCACGTACGCCGGTGGCGCGGTTCGATAAGGGCGGAAAAGAGGGGAAGGAAGCACCGTGTCTCACCGACCGATCACCACCGATAGAAAACGCTTCGAGATCGCGGGGTGCCCGGGTCCTCGTAGGCGTCGACCGTTTTCCGCGTCCAGATCCCGTGAACGTCGCGTTTCGTTTCGAGACGAACTGCTCGCCTCGCGTTCGACGCACAGGGTGAAACTGGTTCTCCTCGACACGACACACTCCGATCGAGGGTAAAATTCACACGCGACACGCTTCGATATCCAAGGGAAGAGAGGCCGCCGCGTCGTTAAAAGCGTACCGGCGAGATGATTGCGACCGAGAGACGGACGCGCGCGCAGTCTCGCGTGTGCACACGAGCGAGCCACGGCGGCGGTGCAGCTGCAACTGTGTGTGCAGGCCGGGAATGCTGGAGGTGGTATGGAGGCGGCTCGGTGGGCGCGCTCTGTCTCGTCTCTACTGCCGTCTCTTCTCGCTGTCTCGCCACCGGAACCGCTCGTCTCCTCTCTCCCTCTCTTTTTGAACAGTCGTGCTTTCTCGTTCGCCCTCGTGAACGCCACGAGTCTCGTCACTCTCGCTCTTATCCGTCTCTCTCGCGCGTATCGTTCCTTCCCCCTCTCTCGCGGTCGCTCGTTGTGGCAGCGCTGTGCGCTCGTCGTCCTTTTCCAGCGATTCGTCACTCGTTACGTTCATCTTTCTCTCGTTTAAGCTCCCTTCTCCCTTTAATTTCTTCCTTCTCCTCCTCTATCGCGCGTCCGTTCGTCGCGCCCTCTCTTTTCCCACACGCAACTCTATCGCCGTAGCCCTTCGCGCCATCTTCCTCCCTCCCTTTGTGGGCTACGTTTCTGTTTCTTTTATCAGCCAGCTCTAACGTTCTCCTCCGTCCTTCTTTCCCTCGGACTCACTTTCTCTCCTGCTGCTCACGCTATCCTCGTTAGATCTCCTGCTCGACTCTGTTTCTCTCGACTTCCTCCTTTCTTCGACGCTATTCCGCCACGCTTCTGCTTGACCTCCCGGTGTGTTCCTTCCTTCTCCGTATTTCCCGACCACCTCCGTCGTGATTTCTCTTTCACGGTACGCCGGAAAACGGCGAACGTCGCGGTTCGAAACAAGAGAAAAGATTCGTAACGAGGGTGGCCAGAAACAACCTTCTCTTTCCCTGCCTCGTGCTGTCTCTCTCCAAGAGCAGCATCCCTATTCCGTTTCTCTCCCTCCCCCTCTTGTCCTTCGTACTCCCCCACCAGCGATCCTCCGTCTCTGTCCGACACGCTGCGTCCTCCCTCTCCCCAGTTCCCTGACCCCTTCCCTTTTGCGTGGAGTCACTACGAGTTCAGGGACGATCCGTTTTCAGTCGAGACCCTGGATCTAACGCCCCGAGGGATCCCAAAAATAGCGACTTTCTTCGTGCCGGGGATTTCGTCGTTATATGTTTACGAGCGGGATCCGATACGGATACATCTTTCGAAACAAATTGTCGATAAGGGCCCACGGAAAAATTGACCTCGCGATAAGAACGCTATGGGAAACGAGAGGCTGCATCGCAGCAAAAAGTCACGGAGCGTTGGGAATTCCATCGGTTTATGCATTACGTCGCCTTAATTGCTCTTGTCTTCTTACCCCTTTGTGCCCACCCTAACGCTTTTGATGCACACCGAGACAATTATCCTATTATCAGAATACCAATTGTGTTTCCTTTTTATAAATTATTCTTTACAGCTGATACACGCTACAGGGGCGAATCTAAGGGGAGGAACACCCCTTCGTGGTTTACAAATATTTGGGTAAAAGAATCTTTAAAATGAAATATATTTCTTGTTTGCAATCCCTTTATATTTAGGACAAAACGGAGTTAACCTTGTTCGTGAAAAATAAATAGGTAATGGTAGGCAGTGCACGTCACAGACCGGTTTGGAAAATCGATAATTCGGACCACCCTGTAAATTCGTGAAACATTACGTAAGCCACGTCCCCGTAAATCATACTGAATCGCAACGAACCAGTGTACTACATCCCTGAGCTCGGTCCCACCGTGGAGGAAAGAGGACCGAGGAAAATGGCAAGTATGCCACGATAAGAATGACAAGGAGGGGAAGAACGAACCCGATGCTAGGGCACGGACACTTGGAGAGGCGAAATACCTTAGAAGAAGATGGGCATAATTCACGGGAGGAAGAGGAATGACCCGCAGTGTCGTAACTAGTAATTCGAAACCGCGATGGTGTACGTAATTCAATTTTAACCAAGTAATCTTAACAACCACGTTCAAATAAATTGTTCGTCGACTATCTTTTTCTCATTATTCGGGAAAACATCAAGAAACGAATACGAAAGATTCATTTCCTATTGTGCTCAAAATGATATGCAACGATGAGAAGCCCGTTTCGATGATTGTATACGCCTCTAATTTATGATACCTTTGTGAGCACCTATCTTCAATCCTCGACCGACTTTGTGTAAATTCTTGAATAATTTATTATTCCTAGAAAGTGTTGGCTAATCAGAAGTTTAGATCCTAGAAAATGGTACGGAGAATCGTATCCCTAAATTCTTTTCGTTCAATCTCTCGAGTTTCGTTCTTCTAGAGGCTCTGGATGCATCCGGATGGCATGCAGCGCCATCAATGGGCACGGCACTGGCGCGAACCACGATAGAAAGGGACGGACGATGGGTGAGACACGTGATGCTGGAACCGTGTGTTAGTCATGGGTTGCCCATGGCAACCCACGCGGCTAATGTACGCGGTACGGGCCGCTCGTTCAGGACAACGTTGCTATATACTATATACGTGCGGGAGAGCGTACGTAACTCCGTGGGTTGTACTACGCTTACTACTACGCCTGTGCACAATGGAAAATGGGAGGTCAGGTTCGTGTGCGTCCACACACGTGGCCGAGTTAATTGATTTCGCCTCCGTTCGTTGCCACGATGTTGCCATTCGATCGGAGCAGCCAACGACACCGCGTTATCGTCGGTCTGCGTCGCGACGCGACATCGCGGCAACCGAATGGGAATCTTCAGGGAGGAATGCGCGGGCCGATGCAATCGTCGGATGAAACAGTAATATCGAATGCGCCATCGGCCATGGAAAACGACGCCCGCATTTTCCTCGTTTTTTCAATCTCTAGGAATATTATTATCGACCAGGGATCACCGAATACAAATGTGAAACTTTTTATCTGCTATTACTTAAGTTGCCTTTCTACTTTGTGGGATTAAAAAATACGAATTTTTTTTGCATTGTCTTTTAGTATGTAGTCTTGAAATGATATCTACCAAATATTAAATTGAAATTCGGAAAACTAACGAAGTTATAGCCTGCTGTAATGTACCACGCGCAGGTATACAGGGTGTTCGGCCACCTCTGGGAAAAATTTTAATGAGTGATTCCAGAGGCCAAAATAAGATGAAAATCAAGAATACCAATTTGTTGATGGAGGCTTCGTTAAAAAGTTATTAACGTTTAGAGCTCCGCCCGCACTGAATTTTTTTCTCGAAACTGCACAGGATTTCGGGAGTATGTCTATTCACCAACAATGATTGTAATTGACCCTCGCAACCGAAAATAATTTTTCCAAAACAATTTGAAATTATTTTTTTCCATCGATAAATTTCACACCTTCTCGAATTTTTTTCTAGAAAATGGGTAAGATTTTGGGGGTACGTAAAATGACCAAAAATGATTGTAATTGACCCCCGCAACCGACAATAATTTTTTCAGAACGATTTGAAATTTCTTTGCGCCGAAAAATTTAGGCACCTAATTAGATTTTCGGTAAGGAATTTTTTTCTCGAAAATGCGTAGGATTTCGAGGGTATGTGTAATGACCAAAAATGATTATAATTGACCCCTCTAACTAAATATAATTTTTGTAGTGTGATTTTAAATATTTTAATTTCATCTACAAATTTCAGTACCTACTCGAATTTTTTTCTCGAAAGCGGGTAGGATTTCGGAGGTATGTTTATTCACCAAAAATGATAGTAATTAACCTCCGCAATCGAAAATAATTTTTCCAGAGCGATTTGAAATTTTTGAATTTAATTGTTAATAACTTGTTAACGAAGCCTCCATCAACAAATTGGTATTCTTGATTTTCATCTTATTTCGGCCTCTAGAATACCCCATTCAAATTTTTCCCAGGGGTAGCCGAACAGCCTGTATATAACTGGACGTAAAACTTTAAGTTGCCTTTCTACTTAGTGGGATTAAAAAATTCGAATTTTTTTTTGCATTGTCTTTTAGTATGCAGTCTCGAAAATATATCTAATAAATGACAACAATCTATTCAATCGTAGACAAATAATAATCTATGTCGCTAATGGCTTCGTTGTCGATGCAACGTTAAGCTTTAAATTAAAAAAATAAAAAACAAATATTATACAGCTGAAATACGTAATTCGAAAATTACAAGCAAACGTTTAAAGTAATTATACGTCGCTGTAACGAACATGGAGCAATGTATTTATCAGCATAATTAACTCGATGTCGTTACATTCGCGCAAATATTGTCGCTCTACCCGTAACTAGCGTCACTGACTGACGATTACAATCAATTTCGACGGGCAAATTGTGCCGCAGCGTGCCTCGACATCGCCGCAGAATTCGTCGAATGCAATCACCGCCGAGTCACGAATAATTCTCCCTGCGGTCGCAGTATCGAGTTTGCATTCGATCGTAGCGCTCGAAGAATTCGGCTAGCCGGCAAGGAGGATGCAGTTGCACCGGTTCGTTGCATTCAGGCGCAATCACGCCGTGTGCACCAATTAAGAGCGCCCCACGCCGTAATCTGAGATACCCCGATGCATGCAAATGCATTCTACGGTGCACGCCACGGCCGTAGCTGGACGGCGGACGATCGTTATCGTTTGATTATCGGTCGTTGGTAATAGCGGTTTTCCAAGATCCGTGTCAGGAAGAAACTACTGATAATTTACCCCTCCGCCGGTTCGAGGATGCGATTACCATACTCCTGATTGCGTAATGCACTTATCGTGGACATGGTCGGAAATGCATTCTCAAAATTCGAAGAAACGGTCTCTCTCGATTGTACGTTCCCGACATTGTTGAATTTCGCGACGAGATTCACTTTTAACTCTTAACCCTTTGCTCTATAACCACGCGTGAGATTCGTGGTCAGGTGTTCGTGTAAACACTACGTACCACCGTGGAATGGCTCGAAGGCTCGGGCAGTTTTGTTTAAATTTCGGGCTCAAGAGGTTAAAGATCGATAATATATCTCCTAAACGAGACGTTGGCGTATTTTGTGCTGCATTTAAATCCGAAACACTGCGTTAATACAATGAGGTACCGCGTACCGATGTCGATACCATAAGCATGCAGCGAACAGGGTGAACGCGCGCGGACAGCCCGAACGTTGCTGAAAAGTTACGATAATCGCAACGAATGCTCGATCGGATAAAGCAAACCAAGCTTCAACTAATCCCGCGATCGAAGCGTTACGAAACCGTGTTACCCAACGGCGTTGGTATGGGTGGCGCGCGCGGCCGCAAGGAACAACGAGCCCCCATTTCGCATGGTTGCATTATCCTGGAAACGCAGCCAGGACTGACACAGATACGGTGCGACGTTACGCCGACGAGCCGTGCAGCGAGGAAAGGAAACACGGCCCGGTGAAACGGAGAGAGCAATTGTGCATTAAATTGAAACAGGCCACGACGACCGTAGCGTTCCCGTGGCATTATGCTCCCGTCCTATGGAGTTCGCGCGTATTCGAGTCGATACGCGTAACTCATGATTGCCGGTGTTCACGGAACGTCATGCTGCCCATTAAGCCCCACCAACGCGTCTGGACGAGTTGAATGCACCTAGAGAACGCGACCTCGTCGTTCCTCCGAGCCGGGCCCCGCGAGACGCGTGGGAGTTAACAAGAAATTCGTGGCCCGGACGAGATAGGTGCGAATGGAAACAATGTGTCGAAATCTCAGACGCTTCTCACGGGGGTCTCGTCCTTTTCTTCCGTAACCGTTAACGTCTGTAACACTTTTTAGACGCTAATGCGCTTCCTAGGTTCTCGCTTTCGATACAGCGATACACGGTCCATGATCCGCGGTCCCGTGAGTCCCGACGATAGCGATCGGACGAACGATGTAATCGAGAAAGCGAGATCGACGATCTACGGACGGTCTTGGGGCTTTATTACGCGGGGTGTTTCTTGGATTAAATGCTCAAGCTTGAGATACGGATATAGAATCCTGCATCTTTGCTTGCTTCGAGAGATATATGAAGTCATAAGAGTATAGGAATATAGGAAATCTATTGACGTATACTTCCAGAAGAAAAATTTGTTTCACGATTTTATTCAGGGTGTTCAGGTGTGTTCTACAAGCAAAAATAAGACTAAAGTGTTGTATAACAAAAGAATTCATAAATGGTTTTTTTTTTTTTTTTTTTTTTGAGCATTTTAGGTCACATGCACCTTGTTGGTTATTAGTGACCACAATTGGGTTACCTAGTGGAACTGATCATATTTAGAGCAATTGGTATACTTTAATATCTTTTAATAAGTTTAAAACTTTTTTGCATGAGTCTATTTCTCGTAGGATCGCTTTGTTAAGAAGTTATGACAAAAATATGAAGTGTGATGTTTTTTTATTTACTAAAATTTTGTTTAAGGAGAGCAACTGCTAGTTGAGGCACGAACAAATATTTTTAACGAAAAATACGGAACACCCTGAATATTTTAGTTTGTTCTGTCAGATAGATACCTACTGATTTTTCTATATTTTGCAAGATTTAAAAGCTATTATTTTCACATTTAAAAATCCTTAAACCAGAAATAAGCTGGACTCGCTGGACGATTGTCGCACAGAAGTGGGAATGCAAAGAGTTAAACCTCTCTAATCCCATGCGATTCCGAAGTCGTGTACCCATTATTCTACATTTTTAAAATCTCATTTAATCCTATTACGAGCGTGTGTCATCTGTGGCTTTAAAACAGTTGGAAGTTTGTGTTTATTACGATTTACAATTCAATTTATATTCTGCGTTTAACGAGATATTCCGTTGCATTTTAAAAATCAATAGAAATGCTACTTTTAACAAACAACAGAATGCATCAGACTTTCATAATTACAGTTCAATACAGGCTCCAATTTAATGTAGTTAATTTTGTTTAGAGTAAAACTACTTGATTCACCTTTCGATAGTCTCAGAAAAATTTGGTTAACATCTCAGTTCTTATGCAATAAATTTAAAAAAGGACAGACACGCTAAATGGAACGCATTTTGATCATGTCCAACGCGAGTTCGCGTTAATACCAATTACGTTGACACCGAAACGTATGCACCAGTCATCGTTAAGCCGTGATAGTGACAGAGTATGACAATCCACGGTCCCGTCTCGATTTATTTTCTTCCTCGATGTTAGCGAACGTTAATGAGGCGTTTCAGAGTGACCCTCGACGCTGCAACAATGGGAAGAAAAATTACAATGTCCGGGTAACATAACGTTCACGGGTCCCGCGGATTCGTTTGTTCCTCGACAAAACCGCAGACAGCACAAAAGTGCGCCGTTAATTTTTAACACCGTTGCCAAGAACCGTGCGACCGTTCCGTGGACCAAAACAGCTTGGCCAGACATTCGGACCTTTGAAGTTGTCCGCTGATGCAAGAGCCAAGAGTTCATCTCGAAAGATTTACATCTCTTACGAGCAGAAGGAGGAAAAGGTACGAAGCAACGGGCACGGAGCAAGGGAAGGGGGCACAGAAATAAACGCCGCACGAACTTACCGGGGCCAAAAGGGTCCCTGGGAAGCGGAGACTATCCCACGACAGGACCTTAGCGTCCTTTCAGGATTCCCTCATACCGCCAGCCAGAAAAACGACGCCCAACAGCGAGCAAACCGAGTTTCGGTGAAAAAGTTTCGAGAAAACAATTTACATTATCTAATTTTACGAAGAATATTCTAATTCCAGAGACAGGTGGGAAGAGAAATTTTTTACTCGACAAAATTAGGGTTTTTCAATTTATGAATCAACGGCGAGCAGACAACTTAAACCCCCTAATGGATATTATCTTTTGGTGGAATATTGCACTTGTTTTTTAAATAAGACTACTAATTTTTCTACAGAAATTAAAGCTTGACCAGTAAAAAGATACTTTTTCTATTTATTACTCAGTATTATGATTATTTCTTTCTCGAACAGTTTACAGTAAAATGCTTCTAAATCAACAAACATTACTTTAAAAATAAGATCTTTTAAATTGTGTCGTGATTCCTCAGACTGATGAATTATATTGTCTCCTGAATATCCTGATAATACACAGAAAATATAATACTTTCCAGAAACTGATTAAAATAATGAATAATGCGGAAGAAATATTCATAAAACTAAGGCTGTAAGCGACTTTAAGTTACGGACTAGAAACTTTTACAGTATCTAAATGAATGTAATGTTAAAGTACTGATCACCCTTGGCTCCAAAAACGCGGAACAAAAGTATAAAGCTGGAAATTGATTTCCTGATGGAAAACAAGAAGACAAACCCATTCAAATTGATTCTAGAACCGATGTTTCGCGATCCTCTAAGAGATCCCCAGCCACGAGTAATAGTCGATGTTAGTAGCGACAAAATAACCGACTTTCTCCGAAGAATGGTATGTAAAGCGTGGCTCGTAACGTTCTCTCGAGGTCCGCGTTTAGAGGCAGTTTAACGAGATATCGACCCATGAATTCGATAGTTTACTGCGCCAGAGAATCCTGCGGCAACGCAGATCGAGGCTCGTCGGCGTTGTCGCGGGGATTAAATCCAGTACAGTCCGACGACCACGCCCAGTGAAATGCGCATGTGAGCTCGGTTTAACCACTCTTAGAATCGTCATATTTGTTTGAAAACCTTTATGCAACGCGAAAGATACGCGACTGTCCCCGCGACCGAGTTTCCTTTTCGTTGTTCGATGCAAACGCGGTACCAACGATCTCAACTATTGGCAACTCTCATTTTCTCACCAATATACTGTCCTCTTTTCGAATAGTCGGGGAAAATGTGGTTTTCCCATTTTTTTTCTGCGTGTTTGTAGTTATCAACTCCTATTATTCTCCATACCAAATGGAATTTTGTTTAATTGTTCTTTATATTCCGACGAAATGTATGAGACATGAAAAGCTCTGTATAAAAAGACATTTGTGCACTCTATGGGTTACGATAGCACTGATCTGATATAATATTTTTAATCTATGTAACGTAATCAACGTTTCTCTATGCATACCAAAGCATATATCTATTTTAAAAGAGCCCTGATTTGTCTAAGAAAATGCCTTGATGGAAATATTAATTGCTCATAATTTTAGTGATACTAAAATGGGCGCACGAAAACAAAACAACTGTTCCTGCAAGATTCGGTACACGAAATAAAACGATCGTAATATCGAGACGCGTAAAAATTGGGGCAGGCAATGCAAGACAAAGGATGGTTTTCAGATCGTCTGTTCGACTTCCGGAAAAGTAACGTTCTTGGAAACTAGGCGACGCCAATAGTCGAGGGAATTCCTTTCAACGAGCCAACGGAGCACTTACAGCATCATCTCTAATTAGCGGTAATTAGAAGAAGCTCCCGCGGACGGCGCCACAAATTGAAACCGGCGTAAACCAATCCAGAGGAGGCCGTGCGAGGTAAAGAGCGTCGAACGAACGGAGTCAAACGAATCGCCGACCACCACCAATGAAATTGCACCGCGGATGTCGTGGCCAGATAAAACATCTTGGCTTTTCTCAGCCTAAACCTACCGAGTCGTGCATATTGCTCCAAATGCAGTGCCACGGCACGATGAATATCTCATAAGTCCGTCGACTGTCCTTATAGACATCTCTTGTATCTTCAACAGACCGTAAGTAATGTTGCTTAGCAAGGAACCACGTCGAAAGATATATTCTAACGACCTACCGCAGATTAGGTACGATATCTACGATTATGCATCGATAAGAGGCTCGTATACGAATCAAAAGGGTTAGATTATAGATTATGGAATGTCTATTAGATTATAGATACGGTGAACGTGCGTCCTTTATTACGAAGGAATTTTTTAATCATCTCGTACTGTACTCGTTTAAATGCCAAACATAGTTTTTAAAACGTTTTATCTACCTTCTAAAAATTCTTAGATTCTTCGTTCATTATCAAAAATAATTATTTCCAATATTTGGGCATTTTGATAGTCATGGACACACGTATCAAATGAAATTTTTCTGTAGAAAAGAATTCTTTCGATTAATGATAATACAACCTACTCGTTAAATGCAAAATATTTTATAGTATACTGTTCTTGTGTCTTAATGTTGCCGGTTATTGGTATATATACTCTCAGTGGCTGTTGCATGACCGAGTTATGGGGGATGTTCGCCATTTTTTCGCTGGATAACTTGACGAAGTAGAACCAGACCGATGATTCTGGGAATTCGATTGCGCAAGCCTCGCAAACGCGACGAGGCGACCCGCGGAATCGCGTTATCGGCCGAAGAATGGAGTTAACTGGTTTAACGACGACCTGATAACGGAATATAGGACACAACGTAACGATGGAAGTTCGTCGAACCGCATCCACCGCGTTCGTTGCACTAATAGAACGCTCGACGCATTGGATCGAGCCACGATTGCGCAATTTTCAAGGGAATGCTGCTCCAGCGAGACGCTAATAGAAGGTTACGGGAAGAAAGCGGAAAGAAACGCATTTGGAGGTGTCGTGTAAGCCGGGACAGATCTAAAAACGAGATCGCAGCTGTTGTCGGTTGGGTGAATCTGTCTTTTTCCACAAAAATTGTTCCATCGTTTCTCCTCTTTGATATAGCTTGACTTTCGAATCGGGAAGTATTCGTGTTTCGCGATTGATTTGTACAGACAAAGCAGAGGTAACGATCTATATAAGTTTCTAACTGTTTCGTAGAGGTAAAAATAACACGTTTCCGAAACAACTTTCTTTGCTCGATCAACAGCTAAATTATTAACGACGGTACCATAAAATAACATTTAACTATCTCGAAATGGGATTCGTAATAACCAGCTCGTATCTGTTATGCGACGCAGAGTATTGAAATATAGCGATAAACTGAAAACTTAGAGGTACCTTTGAATAAATTTGTATGTTCCCAGCTACGTTGACCATCGACTTTTAAGCAGATCTTTGAATAAAATTTTAAAAGGATGCATTTAGATACGATAGCGGGCCCGAGTGCGCATAGACCTCGTCGAGGAGACCGTTGGCCGTTCAGGGAAGTCGTAAGAGGGCCTTAAGACCCGCAGGAAGGCCCAAATCGGACCGACACGATGCGCAGGAATGCGTCGAGATATTTCGCGACTCGTGGAGGGAGGCGAATTCCAGCGTGAGGGGACCACGGCGAAGAAGAAGAGGAGAAGAATGGAACGAGTAAAAAAGACGAACGAAGATCCTGAGCAAGGAGAGAAGAGGGCCAAGCGTACACAAATTGCCGGACGGGATGAAACCGCGTGTTTTCCGACGCGCGTTCCACCGATTCGGCAAAACTTTTGTCCCACGATCCGATTTCATGAGTCCCATAACGGGAGAAATCACCAAAACGTGGTGTAAAGATAGAATTATAATGTTCTCGAAATAAATTTCATTATCACGGACGATGAAACTAGATCTTTTCGATAAAGAGAATCTATCGAGTAAAAGCTCTTGACGATTTAATTGATTTTTAAATATGTTTACGTGTTCAGCATTCACGAAAAAGAACGTGAAAATGCGTAAATTTTAATGCATCAAAGCTTAGAATTTGTCCCGCCGTTTCTCGATCGAACAAAGTATCGCCGAGTCGAACGAGATATCGAAAACTCGAGCACATTGAATAGTGAAAGGTGGTCGCGATTACCTGGCGAGGAAGGTCGTTGAAAAAGCGCCACGGTAATTGCAGAAACCGTGTCGAGAGCGTTTTTTCCGCCTCTTTTCCTGCACTTCGGGGGTAGAGGTGAAGGGAGGTAGGGACTAACCTCTATTCTGAACGGAATTGCTACAAGAGAACTCTATGTATTTCTGAACGTTAGATATTTGCTTGTAAACCACGCTTCGTTCGACGTTCTTTAGAACTGAAATAAACTAGGGTTGAAACTACGTTCCTTTCGCGTTGTTTCAAATAAAAGTAACAATTTGGGTTAAGTTTTCTATTTTCTATTTGACAAGACCATCGTTAACACTAAAAACAGAAAAGCTTGAGTCATTTAAAAAAAAAACCTAATTTCACGGTTATTCATTCATATTATTGTATGAGAGTGAATGTTAAACAAAGTGCAATGGAGTACTTAAAAGACAAAACAATGTACTAAAATGATGATATGGGGAAAAGATTTCTAAATGTATGTAGTTCCGCTCGATTAGGTCGATGGTATAAACGAGCCCCAAAACAATTAACTATTAAAAGAGCATAATGGCTGGACACTCGCCACGATCTTCAAAGGGATCGCGAACCGCGGACAATACTTGCTCCGCGACGAGGGACCACCTCGTTGGTCCCACGGAGACCGGACGGAGAATCCTCCCGGTGAAAAGACTCATCTGGTAAAGAATCCGGGGCTCTTACGTTAAAAGACGTAGCGTACGTAGCGTTAAAAGACTCATCTGGCGCGTTGCTCGTTGCTTCAACGTTCGTCGTTCGGTCGTTGTTCTCGCGGACAATTCTCTCGAGTGGACAAAAACCTCACTTTCCTCCGCGCGCTTTCTCATTATTCTAAAAACTCTTCTGGAGCCGGATGGAGGACACCGCGTCGGCTCGTCGCCTCGTTCGTTCCCGGGTAGCCCGCGAATTCTAGGCTGAGCCCTCTCCTCCCCGGTGGAGAATCCGTCGGAAAAAGAGGTCGGGACGACAAAGGATTTCTAATGGACGCTGGGCACCGGAGGGACGGCCTTATAAGGCGAACATCTCGCGAAGGTGGCTCAACCTCCTTTTGGTCTCTCACGAGTATCTCGTGGCGACTTCTGCGAGCGCCTACAGGCGCCTCCGTGGCCGGATTTAGACCGAAAAAGAAACACCGGGAGTTTCGGGAAGACGACGACCACGACCACGACCGACGACCAACGGCTCCGTGGAACGGCCGTCGAGCCACGCGGGCCGATCGTGACCGGACCCCGATCTCTCGATCCTCGGATCGATACCGCAGCAGCCGACTTTTGTATTTCGCCCGTGAACGATCGTGTAACGAAGGGTTCACCGGAGCTTCTCGGAACGCGTACGAATTCCCGCCCTCGTTACTCGCTCTTCCTTTTTCGACCTTCCGCGGCGAGGTTATCGACGATCTGTCCACTTCCTGTTCCTTTTCTTTGGAAAACGCGTCTCGTATGCTCGCGCGTTTAATTAGTAGCGCGGTTACGATACGAGGGATCGTTCGAAGCCTGTTAATTTTACAATCGAATTAACATAACATTTAACGAAACATCGAAAATTGTAAACCAAAGAAATCTCGAAAACGAAGACAGAGATCGAATGGTATGGGAGTCGCGGTACGTGGAGAGTTCTATCGATCGAAAATCATAGAGTTAGGCAAATCTCCATGACTATTCATCGAGTTCGAACCGCTGAATCCTGACGATGATAATCGACTCGATTGAACCGGAATCAAGTTGGAGGGTTAACAAAGGCCGTTTAAGAGGTGCCCGATCCGCGCGAGTCGAGCGATCAGGATTTAACCGAATTTCCAGGTCGAATCGTACGGCGATCGGGCTCTCCGCCGGCTGCCAAACAAATCGATTCCACTTCTGACTGGCAAACTGCTTCGTTCCGACTTGCTCCCGAACGTGTCTGTATACAGTGTCCGTAAATTATGCAACGGAACGCGTACGTACATGGGTACGAGACTATATCGTCGCAGGCATACATATGTAAACGGCATGACGCATTCGCATTCATGTATGCAGATTCGAGACGGTCCGGGACCTTTGAGAAGCAATCGGCTCGGCCGATGCGAGGCCCCTTATTGTCTGACCGGCATGAATACCAAGCAAAACGCCGTTCAAACGGCGCGATCGAGCTTCTTCGTACTTTCCCGACCGGTTCGTTTAACGAACAACTGGGAATATTCGTTCCGAGAATCGTGTAATTTCTCCTCATCCTTCGCGTCTGTTAAATTAACCCTCCGAGCAACATTTCGCGCGCAACGCCACCGAACAAGGAAAACCTACGGCTCAACAAGGTGAATAAGATTCCTCCGCTAGCTTCGATCTTGGTTCTTGCTATCCTTCCTCCTCAACAGAGCTTAAATGGATCTAATTGTGACAATGTTCTCTGTTTGAAGAAAATAGGAATAAACTTAATAAATAGTAGATAAAGAAATAAGAAAAATAGATTTTTCCCTTCTCATACCATTGATACCTTCTTGGTTATACCACATATTGTTACTATTCATAATATCTTAAAAAGCATCATCTGTATCTTTAATTGTACTTAACATGCAAGAACTCTGTATCATAAATATCGATAACTGTTTAGTATAAATATGATTACAAAAGAAATGTATTTTTCAGCATTACCGAAACATTACGAAGAAAAAGGTAAGAACAGTAGACGGACAGTATCAAGTTAAAAAATAATAGATACATACAATATTAAAAAATATGTTCACCCGTAAAATTTTGTATGAAACCGAGTCTTTGATCATAGACAATCGTAAACTACACAACTTAAAATTTGAACCCTATCTATTTCCTTCGTCATTTTAACTTGAGATTTAATTGTTTTCAGTGCAAATAAGAATTATAATAATTCCGGTTGGCTCGAACCGGTCAGTTGATTTCGACTCGATCGTAGCTTTCGTACAACTGTTTCTCGAGCCACCATATAGCGAATGAATCGAAGGATCATACAGGACGATAAAGCTCGAACCGGCCGTATTTCCTCTCACCGGTGAACGAGGAGAGTCCTTCGGCGCGAACGAGATCCTCGAGGTCGATTTTATTGCGATAGGAAACGTCACGAGGCCCCGGAATCACGAGACGTTCGCAGCCGGATCGGCCCGCTCGCGTCGAGATCGAGCGGATTTATGGCTTACCGTGTGCAGAAGATCTTTGAGATGCGACGAACGAGCCGCCACCCTCGAGGATTTCGTCCTTCGTACCACGACCAGGCTGCCTTCCTTTCCCGACAGGATCCTCGGCATCGTGCTCGATCTGACCAATCGATACTCGTCCCCGGGATGCCTCCTCTTCTTCCTGAACGTGCCGCACAACATGTTTGCTCGATCCTTTTCTCTGTGTCGCTGCCAAGTCACTGACCGATCATCGATCGCGAGTTACGCGGTCATGTGTCACCGACGACACTCTGCTACTCAAACTTCTTGCTCAAACAGTCACTTTTAGAGTACTCTCGATCGTTCACGATATTCTCGTCAAGAAAAAGTCGGTTCGAGTATCCACGAATACACACTAAGATTTACTTTGACCAAATGTCCTGTGGTTTCAGATGTTCCTCGACTTAGAGACAATATGCAAGTTCAAACATTCGCGAGACTTCTATCTCAAACGCACAGATCGATTCTGAGATTCCAAATGCACGTTCATGGCTGCACTTCGATACTTCTTCCAGATTCGCCTCGAACAGGTAGTCAAACCGCGCTGATACGGTCCTGGGAGTCCACCGTTCCTCGACTCAAAGACAACGTTCTCCGCGGGTGCACTATGAGCCCTCCTCGCGCAGAACTGCGTTCCCGGGATTCCGACAATCTTTGAATTACAATCAGACGGACGTGCAAGTAGTTCAAGAGTCCACGAGCGCACTGACAGAATTCTTTCGACCGCGAACGAGTAGCCTCGAATCGTTCGTAAACCTTATCGATACGGTCCTGAGACCTCGACGTTCCTCGGTAACAATTTCTTCGCACTGTCAGACTTCTTCTGACGACCCACGGATATTTTCGGATGGTAAACAACTGGCGAACCGACTCTGGAATTCCAGAGGTTCCTTGACACGTAGCCAACTTGTGCGATACAACGAGAGGCTCGTCTCGATCGTCCAGGGGCACCTTGATCCGCAAACAAGTCGGACCGGCCTCGAATCGATAGCAAATCGCGCGTACTGATACGGTCCTGGGATTCCGACGTTGGCTCACAGACGCGCGCGCACAGACACAGGAAACCGAATATTTTTTCTCGCCGCTAACAGCAGCATGGCGCCGCTTAGAGATTCCTGCATCTATTTAACTGCTCCTCCAGCTCCGCTCCACCCACCGGCGCTCGGTTAACCAACCCTCTTCTCGCCTCTTTTATTTCTCGATGCTCTCTTCCCGTTCTCTAAACACCGCTCCCACCGCTTTCGGCATCTCTTTGCGTCCACCTTGCGACTCTCGCCTCTCGCTCTTTTCCTCTATCTCGTTACGAGACGATCCTCTTCCTCGACGAGCCTTCGAGACTCTATCGCGACACCCACGTACTAATTAAGACCCGACGACGCGGACGCTACGTGCACTCGCGCGCCACCGGGGACTCGAGAACGCGAGATCGAGGTGATCGACCGGTAAAAGGAACTGGTTGGATCGATCTCCCGGGGATCGACCGTGACACCACCGTTCCGTTCGACTCTGGCTCGCCACGACTCGCGCGCGGATTCACGGCTTTGCAAAACAATTTTCCTTCGTTGCGAACGGCTCTTCGAATTCCTCTTCTTTTTCCACGTCGACTTCCAACGACGCTTTGGTCCACTCTTTTTTCGATGCTTCTTATCGAACACGGACGTCGATTCCGGACGATCGTTGGACCGTTTCGACGATAAAGCTGGAGCCCGGTTGTTGCACTCGATGACGATATTCTTGTTTTTAGGGGATCCACGCGATCCTCGAGCTCGATCCACGCGGGCTCACCTGTTGTGCAACCACCGTTTCGGATCGCTCGATGCTTAATTAACGGAATCTCAGCCGGCTCGAGTCGCAGTGAGAGCCGAGAGTCGACTGAAGGCATAAGGCTCCGGTTGTGGTCGTCGAAGGAACCCCACCACGTTGATTTCAACAACACCCGGCACCCAGCCCGACCGGACGACCTGGTCGCGTGGCGCTCGGCACAGATACGCAGTGTTTCTCAAAATCCTCTTTTTCCTTCCTGCAGACACCTTTCGAGCCCCTCTATTTACTTCTGTCGATCCATCCCTCGCCACGGTTATTTCGAAATTTATTCGAGTTGAAATATTTGGGCGATTGATTTATTGCATGATGTAAATTGCTCTGTTTGCAATATTATGGATACGATTAATATATAAATTAAATTAACAGCGATTTTTTATATGTAATAAAATTCAATAATGCAAAGAATTTCTTGTTTTATTACTAATCCATTTACAACGTACCGTGATGCATTTTTCTATCATTTTTATCTGATTTTCTTTAAACTTTCTTCGAAAAAAATTAAAATATCTGAAGTGATTTCAATTTCTAAAGGTAATACAAAATTGCTGATAAAAACACGATTATATTAAATATGGTGTGTCTATTGCTCTTCTTTGTTCATTTTTATACACTTCTCGAAATGTAAAAAGATGTTTGACAAAATCAGATTTAACAACCTGAAAGTATAGGGTTAAAATAACCCCATAAAGGTTGTCGTACCATTTTTTGCTAAGTCAGAACAATTCAAAACTTTCAAATACTTTTTGTCACACGATTACACATCCATTTCCGTTGTTTTCTATTGAAAGTACAAGGAAGGACGTACGATCGCTAAAATGTCGAACGTTTAATAAGGGTTATCGCGCGAAAACAATCGTTGTCGCGGGGTAAATTTCACAGCCAAGTTCAAAGTTCCATTTGCGGAAGACAATGCAACGCCGTCCCACTTCCTGTGAGAAACTTCTCGTTATACAACGGTGCCGTTTGCAGGAGACGCGCCACTGGATGAGATAACCTCGAAGGACTCGTTGGACGTTCCGTGCAATGGAGGGAAAAAAATGAGGAAGTGATCTCGATCCGGGTGACCCAGTTCGCGCTCTTGAATTTCAGAATAGGCGTTCTCTCGTATTCCAAGGATCTATTGTGGCGACGCGAACGATACCACCGAGTCAGCCTAGCTTTTCAGCTACCAACGACGAAAGCTCGCGATTCAAAGCGGTCAGAATGCAGCGCGTTTTACTTTCCTTTGGAGCTAACCAAGCAACGTGCACGGGGATACACTTGAATAAACTCTTGCAAAAATGTTATTTTATTTACTTGCACATCGCTGGGCCCTTTGGTCGTTTAGATCAATTTCAGAATAAAATTGTATGTTCAACTAAAATATGAATTTCTTGAATTCGGTCAACGTTGCGTTTGGAAAATTTCTCAATCAAGACGTAAAATAAATAGCTAGTAATTTTTATTACAAGAATACAAGTTGAGTGTATCTCTCTATTAAGCTTTCACGTAATTCCGAAGAAATAAAGATTTATTTGCTGAACCGAAACTTGCAACCAGTTAATTTATTTCGATAGTTTCTGCAAAACAAATTTCTCGACCGTACTTTCTACAATTATAATTTTAGTTAGAATGTTTTTACTTCTCGAAGTCTACTGCAGATGAAGATCGCGTTTCGAGGGATGTAGGTCAGATGATTCGAAGTGTACCAGGGACATCTGTCACCTTGCATAATCACGCTTGAACATTGCTATTAATTTCACTGTCGAAGGCCTTTTTCATGCGTGAATATCTGCGGTTTAAACGAGCCCCGGAGCAGCTCGTTTCTCGCTCGACCGAAAACGTATTATTTTTCTGCTTCCTACCAATGATCGCTGGTCATCGATCAGAGGTATCGAGTGCTTCCTGTCACGAAACGCTACAAGGATGAACGTCTCTCCGAGGTTTCGTCGCACGAGCCACGATAAAAGGGAATCGGGATACGCACGAACGGATAATACCGTTGCCTTGTTCCGGCAGAAAACGACGCGATATACTCGAATGAGAAAATCGCGTCTGGGAGCACTGTAATAATCCTCGAGTATCGTTTTATATCCAATCGCCAGTCTGCAACGATACCGACGTAACGGCTGCAATAACTGGATTTTGAACTGAATAATAGAGAAGATCGTATCAAGTGATTCTGTACCATTTTACAGAGTGGTAATTGCTAATTCTTTTAAATAATTATGATCGTAGAGACTCTCTTGAATTAACAGCATTTTCTATGTTACCCAAATTACTCCAACCCTATAAAATATAGATTTTACGAGGAAAGGTCGAACGACCAACGTGTTATTTTTAATACGAAGATTTAAATACAGATTTCGTGTACGAAGGTTGTATGAATAATATAGAATTTTCTCAACATTGTTCGTTACTGAAAACAAATTGAATAATAACCATGTTTTAAATACCAAAGTTTCGCGACGGTCGAACCGAGCGACGCGCAACTTTTAATATTTACACGGGCGTTTTCGTAGTCGCCACAAAATATGCATTAAGCGGATGAATATTCAGGGACCAGGGCGATATTTTTTACTGCAAGCTGGTTAAAAGCACTTTTTTACGATCTAACGAGAGAACAAAGTATCTTTTAAAACAAATGGGGAACAAAGGATTTAATTACTCTTTATCGAGCCATAATTTACCACACCTTGCCGACTTCCGTGCCATTCCGATTTACGATCCCTGTTATCTCACGTCTCGAAGTCGCCAACGAGTTGACCACCACGTCCAGTGACTAACGAAACACCCAAGTGACCGGTGTATTTGCATCAGAATCGGAATAATAACGCGCGTGCAGCGTGCACCGTGCAACGAGGGTGATTCGACCACCCTTCATCGAAGGAAGCGGATATGCAATTTTCCTCTGACTCATCGGAACCCTTTCGAAAACTATCGATCGGGCGGACTCGCGAAACGATCACGAATCTTTGCATAGGACAGTCGATCGTGAGACGAAACTCGTAAATCTCGCGATTAGAGTTAATTGAATTTCACGCGGACGCCTTTGGAATCCGAATGGGCGTTAAATTTTAATTACCGCTCGATTCTTGGCTAATGGAACGGTCCAGGGGCGTATAATTAATCCATTAATCTTGGGAAGCCTTAAGCAGCCGATGAAACGCCGATTGGAAACTTCAGAATTAACTTTTTACCGTGACTGAGCACAGCAAACGTTTCACTTTCTCGGTTTTGTTTTGCTCGAATCGATGTGAAGCACGATTCCGGATAACTAGTAGTATTTTTGTTAACTTTTACGATTCAACTCGATGTGTACAATGGTTATTGTTATCTACTGCATTATAATTTGCACTGCGATGTTATTCAATCGGTCGTTTCACATTTCTGTTATTTTGAATTTACAAAGGATCATATAACAATTATATATGATATCATCTATGAATATTATATTTTGTAACTGTATTATAATATCGAAATTAAAGAAATCAACATCAACAACATCGACAAAATCAAATCTAATTATAAATTATAACTAGTATAAGGTGCTTGTTAATGATTCGATTCGATGAAATTGCTAGCAGAGTTTGCAGCGCGAATAAACAATTCCGTTCAGAGGCCTATCGAAACGCGTTCGAGAAGATGTTTATCGTATCGTAAAAATTGACTCGTAGAGGCGAGGGACCACCGCATCCGGTTCTAAATCTCGACTATTTCTGAAACTGCTCGTGTCAACAGGAAAATCTAATAAGAGCCCCTACGTCGTGAAACCAGTCACCTACTTTTCTGAAATGAAAATATTACGCACGAAAGGCGACCGGAGAAGCATCAAGATAATTAGGTGAACGTCGAAACGAGGATCTTATTACTCTTCCTAATTGTATTTATAGCCGTACAAACGTTTATAAAAGCGCTTGTAATTATAGAAGATTGTAATTTTATCAATCGAGTGTAATTACAGGAAATAATATTCTACAAGATAATTGTTATGAAATCGTCTTTAATGTTTCGAACATTTTAAAAATTTATTAAATTCATTTTGTCAACTGCTGAAAAATTATTTAAACGATTTTTAAATTAATAACGCCGATTTTCGGAGTATGCTTAGAATATTGGACATTATACTGAACGATTTAATTATTAAAATACGCGATACTCTTATTATTTTAAGCGATGCAATAAGGACTCATTTAACATAACCACTTCTCGATAAAAAAAACATATTTTGTAACGTAATTCGGACTTAAATTAGCCCACTCTTGAACATGATCTTTCACTACGAGAGCATGTACCTTATCTCTTAATACCGAATTTGCATTTCGTGTCTACCGCCGGTTGCAACTTGCGCACTCGTTTGCAGGTGTTGATTTAATCGCGCAGTCATGAATTTTATCAAGAATTAAAATTAACTTCAGAAGTTTCGAAATGCACGTACGATTTCTTAGATTTCCATTCTTGTTACGCAGCTTTCGACTGTATGTTCCTCTTAATCTACGAATGATTAATAAAATATCGAAATGTATTTTTCGAGGAAAATAATTCTTGATAGCATTGATCACGAGACCATTTATATAAACTATGAACAATATAATTAGAAAAATAATGACATTATATTAACATAAAATACTAATAACTGCACCATTTGAGATTTAAAAAAATGTCATTTAACTATCTTGTGTGTCATTTTTTCTAGACTTATAATCTCCAACTGTAGTTTGGGTAATTTGATTATTTCACCTTTTAAATATGAATTTTGTATAATGATTTTAGGAACTCTGCAGAATTTATTGATTGTTACTCGCGTGTTAGGGATCGTCGAAAAATCAGGTATAGAATTTGAGAATCCCTGATGCACGCAGGTTTTACCTGAGGAATACGCATGCGCCGCGACCGACAGATGTTTCCTCCTCGCCAACTGTTGTACGCCGCGTCGTCGAGAAGCGAGGCTGCATCTGATTTACCAAAGAAAGAAAGACGAGGAGAAGAAAGAAAGAAAAATCCATCTTTCCTGTCCCCGTCTCGCCCCGTTCGAAGCCAGGTTCGCGTAAAGAAAGAGGAAGAAAAATGGATGGAGGAGCTCGTGCTTGGCCTCTTTGTCGGGACGCCTCCGGAGGATCCCCGAGGACACGCTACTAGGGGGTGGGACCACTCCTATTTAGACCCCTGAGCGCAGCCCTTATGTCGTTAGACTCGATCAACCCCAACGATAAGCGAAATCGCGTCGGACGATGGACCGGTCCATGAATTACTAACCTAAAACTCAGATTTATTGGACGTCCGATCCTTTCGGTGGAGGGTCCTTATGGTTTTACTGCCCGTTTATTGTCCATAATACTTCACGTTGCTTTTATGGCGAGAGGATTCCCCATAATTAGGCAGCGAAGAAACTACGAGAAATTGGAGTGCGTCTAGATCGAAGCAAATCGCGTTATCGATATTGATCGCTCCTGATACGAGATCGAATCAGAGGGTGGCAGAAAACAGTCATATTTTTGGTACTTCCGGCACCTAAAATTTTAACGAGCATCCGGTTCTACAGAGCTTCAAAAAATCATAAAAATACTGCTATTCAGAGAGAATGTGATTGAAGTTGTTTAAAAAGCAGACAAAGCGAAGTGTGCATAAAAGCGGAAATTGGGAATCCTCGAAAATGATTGTAACTTCGAAACGAGTGCACGGAATGCCAAAATTCAAAGGCTGTTTTGTAGATAAAAATCGATATTTGCATTGCGAGTGGAAGGGAATTGACGTAAATATTCATTAACAATCTACCGGAAGCGATAAACGAAGATAGCAGGTAACGATTCACGTATTCGAGGAAATGTGTTCGTAATTATAATATTACTTTTGTATGGAGAGCAATGTACCGAATACAGATAATAATTGTTATATTTCGTTCTATTGAAAATAAATTTCCATCAGCCGGGGAATCACATAACCAGAGTTTGACTAGCAGTAAATATTAATATAATATATTATGGATAAATTACTTGCCAAAATGAAATATAAATATTATCGATAGTCGATGCACACATCCTGCAACTTATATTGAACAAAATAACCGAAGACGTTTTTTTGAGGTCTAAATACAGTTAAATTCATCTCCATATTTATATCAACAGTCTTACGTTATCTCAATCCTTTTTTATATCGATTTAACCTTAATATATGTATGTATGCAATGCATATACATTTTTTTCAGAGACCTCGAAAGTATTATACGTACTATGCAAGGAACAAGCAATGTAAATTACAAGTTTAATTTTGACAATTTTGGGGAGGTTTTAGAACACCAAAAATCAAGAGAAGGTCGTGGGACCCGTTGCATTTTATTACAACCTTCAGGAAATCTATAAAGATTGCTCGGTATGTGTTAGTTGCAAAAGACCAGGTGGAAGAAGAGAAAACCACTTACAATTGTGACACTTGCGACGGTAAACCTGTTTTCATCTAGATAACTGTTCAAAAAGTATCACATTACGATCGATACGATTGAAATAAAGATACGCAGTGTATTAAAATTTTGCTACAATGTGCGTACGCTATAAATAAATCCAAACTTCTCGGTCAGAAAATATATTTCCTATTACGTAGATTCCTTCTAGTTTAATCCCCCAAGAACATAAATCTTGTGATCCAATTTACATTATTATCTTTTTCCGATACCCAGTAATAAAGATAATATAGTAGTTTCTTCAGCCCTTCCGACTCTACAGCAGATTAAGTATTTTTGCCCCCAAGATTGAAAATGTGAAATATTTCGACCTAGATACATCTTCCAAAATAAAATGATTTGGATACTCTAGCAACAATTAGCATAGTTGTCATGCTTCTTGCCTAGGTGGTTAAGTTTTGCATACACTTTCTTAAAATTTTGAAAAAAGGGGGTAGAAACGTTTGAACTTCCAATTGTTCCCTGTGTGCTTTGTCGACGACGGAGCAAATTGCTATTTCAGAATCCGTAACCCCAGTGCTACCGCATCGACAATGGTGATCGTTAACTCATTATCCCATTCGCGACGTAGCGAAACGGACAGGCGAGTCAAAACCAGAGAAATCCGACCGCACGAAGACAGCTTTTGAAGGCCTGTTAGAAGGTACCTCTTCTTCGGGAGCGTCATCGAAGCCCGGAGCGAGACACGAACCACCTGCTCGCCTCTACGATTCGCGTTACAATCGCTACGGTGAGATTTATCGCGTACGGAATATCGAGTGGCAAGGGTACCGGCAGTTCTTATTACAGCTTATTAAGCGGCAGTAAACCGCGTATCCATGATCCAGGAACCGGTCACGAGTGAGAAGCAGATCCCGGGTATCACCTGCTTCTCGCCACGTCCTCGTCGAACACCCATCCACGACCCTACGTTCCCTCCTCGTCTCTTTCCAAGTCTCGACCAGGTCTCTGCTTCTTTTTTCGCCGCGATTCACACAGGCGGATACCTTTCCAGGGGCTCCACGCTGCTGAGCCCCGTGCCACCCTATTTTCCTTCCCCAGCTTGCGATCTTTTTGTCTCGCGCACGACGCACAGCGATGGTCGAAAAAAAAACCCGAAATTTCGAGTGTGATTTTGACGTACGGACCAATATTCTCTGGTAATCAATCTTCTATCCGACCTTTACGAACGAAATGGAACGGGGGCACTGTTTCTCCTAATTAAAATGCAGAGTATTCTTATTTACAATTTAACGCGTTGACTGTCAAAATTGTGCAATTTTTTACGAGATCAAAACTTTGATTTTAAACAATTGTAAATTATGTAATTTTAAATTTGTCTTAGTGGTTATATTCAAGTTGAATATTTCAACTTGAGAATGAATTGTTTTATTTCCACACTGAAAAGTCCTATTTCCCGTATATGAATCACGTGGCAGTAAAAATATAACGAAAATTTAGAAATACTTGATACAGAAATGTGAAGTAGCAACCTGTCGTAAATTTTCATTCCAAATTTTGACATATGTCGGAGACTTACTTTATTCTTAATCCGCTGTGGAACATGGAAGGCGAAATTGAACTGTCATTCAATAGCAGTAAGTTAAATTGATTCCTCATGACGGATCGACGATCCATTTTTACTTCACAATTTATAACTTTCTATCGAATTAATTCAGCATTAATGAAAGTGCGATCACACATTTAGGCGAACGTGTAAGTTCCACCTGTTATTTTGATCGAGGTTAAATCGAGCATCCTCCTCGTTACGTAATACGTGTTTCGCTTCCTGGGGATTAAACTTACAATATCTGTGAGTAATAAGATATTCAAGGCATTCACGATCGTGATACAGGTAACTCTCGATTTACAAACTTTCGTTTTACAAACAGTTGCCACAACGAACCTCTCGTAATTTATTAAATATTTCGTCAAATCGCTAATGAGGAAAGTCATCGATAAAACGTAACGTTAAACAACAGTTGACGTGATTGTAAGATGTAAATAAATAAACTGTTAAAAAATATGTTCGTTATAATGATCATAAAATTATTATTTCAATAAAGTCGATTGTTTTTGGTAAATAAAACTAACGATGGGCAACAAAGATTTCTCCCCTTAAAAAAACAATCAACGTGATTGTAAGATGTAAGTAAATAAACTGTTAAAAAATATGTTCGTTATAATGATCATAAAATTATTATTTCAATAAAGTCGACTGTTTTTGGTAAATAAAACTAACGATGGGCAACAAAGATTTCTCCCCTTAAAAAAATCTGGTATCGTGCGTATTTTATAAATAAAATTGATAAATACAATTTTTCACAAGAACCAAACATAATTTGAGTTATAGAGTTAAGACTTTCGTGTGTGAGAGTTTAATAAAATAACCAAGGAGAATATGACTGTCGTTTCGAGTAAATAGACACATCCAGTGGGAATTTGATTACTTGACAGGAGAGATCGTTTGGGAGACTATACGATGCCCTAAAATTTGAAACTCTGATATCGAACGGTTCCTCGTTTCACGGTTCAGGGATGATCCGACTTTCGCGGAGATCGCTAACACGCCAGCATAATAATCCCGCTCGATATTTATCTCCGGCTGATCTTCAGCTACCTTTTCATCCAGCTCCCGTCAGAACCCGGACACCTTTTCCCTTCCTCCAAACTCCGTTCTGGACCGCCTCTCTCCTCGGTTTCTTTCTCGACGGTCTTGTTCCTGTTGGCCGACCGTGCCACGTTCAAATCTCGGTCTTCGTCGAGGGGGAGGCGATTGCTTAACGACGCCAGCCACCTGCCCTGCTGAAGAGGAGAACACGTGCTGCCTCTACGAGGCAGCTGCAACCCAAAGGACGCCGTGTACATACGCAGGGACAGGCTTCCCCTGTTTTTCGAGGTGTTGAGAGTGTTGAGCTTCGGGGACACAGGTACCGAGCACGAGGCCACGGATGAGCGCACTCAAACTCCGCGTCATTGCTCGTTTCGAGAACCTTCGATCCGTCTCGAGACTCTCTTTTCCCGAGAACCCGGGGTGTCTACACTCTGTTCAACGAGAACTGACAGAAAATATAAACAAACCTCCAACCAGATCGAGCGCGTATAATCGTAATCGACGAATGAAGGCCTCTTACGAAACGGAGTGTTTCTATTTGCAACCTTAAGTTAGCCTCTGGGTTCGCTTAGACCCGGTTATTTACTTCAGAGCTGGGATTTCTGACGTGAAATTAGCGTTTCGACGAAATTGTAAAACCTTTGGAAAAGTGAAAAATATGATCTGGATCACGCACTACTACCACGGTATTAAAGTGGCTGACTGGATCTGACGCAAGACGCGAATGGCAGGGTGGTTCTGCAGGTGGCGAACATAATTTCTCCGCGCAAGATTATACGTCTCTTCCTAAACGCGTACAAATTTATTGGTCAGACGCCGTGCAGGATTTATATTGCAAATTCGAAAGATGTTCGTTGCATGGATTATTAAATCATGCGACTTTTAAATTTGCTCGACGAGCAACAGCTGTTCAACCCAGACAGAAGACATTGTTTTTTTTGGCATAGAAGTTATTTGCAAATAGTCTTTTCTCGTAGAAAAAAAAATCTAATCGAAGAATAAATAAAATTTGTAATACTCGTTGAGGAAAAGAAGCGATATTACGAAGCTTAAGTAATATTTATGCGTTGGATGTAATTGCAAAGGCTCGAGTCGCTCCGTATGTCGTGCAAGAAATCATTGGAAAGAGTATACACAATATCTACGCCGTATTTTAAGTTCGTCGGCGGTTATAGAGCCAACTGTGTAGTTAGCAATTTTTGCGGTGGAACAATTGCATTTCATAGCAGACTTTCGATAAGGAAGAAAAGCTTAATGGAGACCCGCGAGCATATATACACAAACCACTGGAACGAAGGGAGACAGAAGAAAAGATTTATGCCTGAATCGTAAAATTAAAAGAGAAAGTCGAGGAATATCCATTGTAATATTGAAGTCATTGTAATATCCATAGAGGGAAGGCCTTCGTATTGGAGATTACTTTGAAAGATACTACTCCCTAGATAATTAGAAAATATGATTTATAGAAAGATATAAATTAAAATTACTCTAAAATAAATTCTGTATAAATATTGACCTCACTCTAAAAGCCTCAAAGCTGTTTTTAAGTTCCAACTCTCGTTTCATACAGCTATTCAGAGTCCAGAATTTTTGTTAAATACTTCGATGCATCTTTTGGATCTATTTTGAACGTTTTTTCGTCAAATCAAATTTTTAGTCAACACCTAGAATTTCAATATACACCATTTCGTTAAATGGAAATACTCTTTGGGAATACAGTATGCAAAATTATGCATCTCGTTTCAATTTCAGTGGACAATGTATTCGTCCGTAATCCGGAATCCGCGATAACGCTGAACAGTTGCATGGCGGAAGAGCTTCATGAATTTCAAGCAGAGGTATAGAGAGAGGTCTTCGGGCATTCTACAGCAGTAGCATCCCCAGTTTGTTCAACGGATCTCGAAAAAGATTAGGAGAGGAGAGCAACAGATGGCAAACAGAACGCGTGGCTGATGCCACGATAGGACTTTTCTATTCCTTCGATTTTCTGCGCCGTGTGCCCGGGACGAAAAAGAAACGGGAATCGATTTGCGTTCGTATTCAGGGGAAAAGTTTTCTAATCGAGCCCGGCGAACCACCCACGACTTCTTTGGTCCCAAGAAACGAGTTTATCGAAGTCGTCTACACTGAAATCTAGATTCCATTCGCTGGAAAATAAATCTCTACGTTTCACATCTTTCGGAGATCGGTTACTTTCGTTTTATAAACGCGAAATTCTACACAGAACGTTGCCTTTAACTTTTCATTAACAAGTTTAAGTTGTAAATCAATTTTTGGAAAACGATTTCCTTAAAAAATAAAGGATGACAAAGACGAGGAATCGCGTGCAAATAGAAATCGATTCGAGTTATTTCTGTTTCGAATATGCCCCGGAATATTAATTTGTCGGTGAAAAGATTCATCGCGAGGGGTGAGTTTATCTTCCCTCGAATCTCACTCGACCGAAAGGTTATACACCACTTGCACGGGAATCGCAGCATCGATGACCCACTTCGATTCACCACAACGAAACACAGTGATAACGGTTCGTTGTGACCCGAGGCTGACGAAAACAGAAGCCTCGCAAGAGACGCGGAAGCGAGGATCGACTTACGAGGACACGAGGGAGGCTGAAAGTGGAAGAAGATCTTTGAAATTGCAGCTGCCCTTGGGCACGTGGGTAGCACCGCTACCTGAAATAACTATTCCATCAATTTTCGATCTCCTTTTTCAAGTTTCTCTGTCCATCTTACTCGGGCATAACGGAGCTGCCTCGCGATGGCCAAAAGCTAACAAAGAAGCAGCTTGGATCCGAAAACCGGGCGAGTCGGCCCCTCCTCCGACGATACGAAGTGTCTTTCAATATTTGATTACTATAATACATCACGTAAAATGACCAACGTGCATCCAGAAAAAATCATGTGCATGCAACAGAACCACATTTACATGGGGCACTTATGTTACCAAATTCGTATAATTGAAATAAATGTCGAACAAATTTTTTTTACTGAAAAACAGAGTTCTTTTGATTATGTTTTAACTATAATTCAATTTTTGTTTTTTCCAATGTATATTCGTTATTTGTAAAAATTCAAAAAAAAAAGATTCAAATCAATCTTAAAGAGAATTCCATTCGAAATGTTAAATAAACTTTTCCACTGTCTCGTACAATAAAGAAAAAATTTTTATTTTAAGTACACTCGCGTGTATTTGTTTATAATTTCAGCGGAGCGAAATAAGAAAGTTTGCTCAAGTTTGACAATGAAATTATCTTCCGCAGCATTAGCTTATTTTTAGTTTTCTTTGGCGGAGGAGGAACGGAGTCGAATATCGACGATTGCACAAGCTGGAAACTCGATAGTTTTTTCCCCTTTGCAAGGGCTCTTTCATCGCCGATTTCATGGCTGTAACAAGCCCGGCTTAATTCGATCATCGAGCATCGAGGGGTTACCTGAAATCGTTCCTAACGAACTAAGCTTTTCATCGGAGCATACGGAGCATCAGGGTCACGATGTTACCCAATTATGCTTCTCTGCTCGAATCGTGCTCGAGAAGGATACGTATAGAGCAAAACTCACGATATAACCGCGAAAAGACGGCGATTCTCCAAGAAAAAGCAATTTGAAAGCATGAAAAAGCAATTTTCCTCGAATAGAACTTTAATTTCCAAACGCTGTGACAATTTAAATCACAAATTCCAATTCGCGAGATTATAATTATTATATACTTTTCAATAGAATTATTCGAATCTAAGCGATTGTATTTTACGCGCCCTATTAAGGAGATTTTTATTTCAATTCGTTGGCCAGCTGGTACAACCTAATTTGTCTGATTCGTCCATAATAACGTTCTCAGTAACCGAGCATCGATTCCAAGAAAATCTGCCTTTAGTCTAATGAAACTCGATGGCTGAGGATTACAACCGGATATAGTAATATTGCCGAACAAAGGCTCCCGTTGCGATTAACGATGCTAAGAAGAGCCGCACGAATGCGGATATAACGATGCCCGCATACTAATGTTCGCCGGAAGCCCTCAGACGTTCGTCTATTTTATCCTGGACGTAGTTCATCATTCGTATACCTCAGTCTGTCTTTATTATGTCAAGGACTGAACGACCTTATGAACGAGTTGGTAACTTCATGATTGATGTTAATGATTTACCGCGCAAAGATCAAATCACATTCGAACGCGATCGCTATTAACGATTGCGTACAGGGCGTTTCATAACAAATAGTATCTATTTCAATAGCAGTCAAGCTAGATCAAATTCGTATCGAAAGAATAAATAAAGGTAGTCAGGCGCAGGAAATAAGAAATTGTCTCCGAACAGAATTCAAATTTAGTGATCAGAATTTTTGAAAAATTTGTAATATTCCGTTCGCCAAAATTTATAAAAATCAGAGAAGAATGCAAAGGGAAGATGCATGGCAAGAATATAAAAAATAAAAATTAACGTGATAGCTACAAAAATATTCGGTATTTTATTTTTTATTTATGGTTATGTTTTTATCTTTTTAAATTTTATACCCATCAGCACTTGCGCCATACGTATGCGAATCAGAAAGGTTGTAGTCATGTTAGCAGATAAATCAGATCACTTTACTGGCGGAGCATGATAAAACAGAGAACTGCATCAAACCGGTAACATACTAGCTGCAGATAATTCATCGCTTACGAGTCGCCTAATCTCGTCTTGGAAATATCAGATTGCGCTAGAATCTAAAAATTAATAACAATTTCCAGACACACGAAATGTTTACTTTTTGAAAAAATAATTATCGAAAATTAATACAACGAAGTATATTATTTTACATGTAAATTTACGATCAATGCAGTCTACGCAATCAAGTGATGTGATAAAAGAGAAGAAAAATTGAAATACACTTTCTTTTCTGCTAATGATCTACCCTAGGTAACGTGTGCTAATTAAGTACAATGATTACAAGCAAAAGTGTAATTTAAGATCGTTGCAGTTGCATCTGTGTTCCCTGGAATGCAATTATGCAATTCAACGGTCCCGAGAAATCTCACACGTGTCACATAACATCATCGAACTACAAATGCAACATCCACAATAGTCTCCCGTTACATAGTTTAAAAAACTTCATATCGCATTTCCACTCTGATAGATGCAACATGGAAGCACAAAAGCTATCGCGATGCGAAACAATAATGTTTATCGAAAAGTCAATCGATGTGTCACAATCTGTTACACGGTTTTATAATTGAAAACTTGCAATATTTGTTACATCAAGCCGTATGCAATAACGTTCCAACAAATCAACGATAGAATCAGGATTATTTTAATATTAGTATTGTCAATTTGTCTAATTTTTCAGAAGGATGTTTATAAACAAGAAATACAATATGTCATACTAGGATGGGTGCAACTAAAAATTTTTCATCGAAAATTACTTTTTAAGTTCTATCTCGTTAATATTTAACTCTGACCACTAAACTGATGGATATTTATGCAAATTCATATTTTTATTAATGAAATTAATGAAATGGGAGCTTTGTAATATCATAATTGGAATCTTACTTTAAGTATTTCTTATATTTTAGTGTATTAAGTGCATTTTATAGTTTTTTGAGAATTAAAATTTTCCATAAATGCATAAACATCCACAGTCTACCGAACATATATAACTTTCTTTAAAATCTAAACATGATATGAGTTGTATCGTGATTTCTCCCTCCATTGCAATAAATGAAACACACTTCGATGCCTAGTCGTTCGTTTTAGGAACACTTGGAACAAGTGATTGTTGATCCAGAATCGTCGGGTAGATACCGAGAAAAATCAACATTTTAACCCGTGGTTCGTCCTGCAAACTCTCGCGAACGAAACGTCATTGCTGTTTAAACTCCCGTCACGAGGGGTTAATCGACCATCGATTAAAGGAAGCACAAGACGAGCACAAGTGGCTGGTGTTTTCGGCGATCAAACAGGCGAATCCACTCGAGTATAATCGAGCGGCCAGGTCGGGGTCACCGACCAGAGTGCAACGTTATCCATTCCGCGTTGCCAGGTTATCGATCTGTGCACATGCGCCTTGACCGACCTCCGATGCACCGCCAAGTGCAAGTGCAAAAGCTCTCTCACCTTTCCGCTCTCGGACAGCAAGGATCCGGCGCGCGCATCGCGCTGAGCGGATAATCGGACGTCACACCTTCCCGTGCAAACTCACATTCGCCAGTATCAAACAATCGGCCTACACTGCCGCTCAAAAGTCCGGGTCTCCTACCTGACTGCGTTATTCTTACAATATTCTACTAATTAATGCAAAATTATTTAAAATTTTTGTCCTGATAGGAAAGCAATGTTCCAACTTGGAGTCAAGATTGAGTATCCGTCTATCGAAAATGTTACGAACCAAGAAACGTAACATGAAAAATACTAATTCGATTGCACGTGCGTTTTGTAAAAAAATTACCTGTTTCCTACGTCAACCAGAGTTTAGAGGATTTCTTAGACCTGTTCTTTTATGACTTTGATAACGATGAGAGGACTAGTTATTTCGAGTCCAATAACCCCTAGTAGTGGTGTGCTGGGGGGTAGATCATGTTCGTGATCTTAGGATCAAAGAGATTATATAGGCTCTATAGCTTGGTTAATCCTGATCACAGATACGTCGCGTCGCGGAACCGATCCTGTTACTTAAAAGACTATGATTTCTTAACTTACTACCTAACAATCGATAAGAAAAATTTTTAGTTGCTACAACACGTGTCAAATGTGTCAAAAACGATGTGTGAACAAATTTTATTTCGCCTTCTTTCCTCGAGGAGTGTATCGACTTCTCGGGTCAGAGATCACCCGATCAAGAGTTCAGGTCTCCAAATTTCACCCAGTTCGAGACACGCCATTGCAACTGTTGGATTCTATCTTCAAAAAATTCGCTCGACTCGAAGAAATGCCCCCAAAAGGAATTTCTCGGGTGAAAATTGAATCGTGATCGATGAAGCGAGGAAATAATTAGAAAGTCAAACCGTACAGTAGAATGTAGACAAAACGTAGGCACAGTTAATCAAATTGACGCTTCGACACACTTTCCGACACGTCTGTTCGAATTATTTGTTTTATTGCTGTATTCGCAAGATTTAACAATGCCACTTTCGTTGGCTTTCACCAATACCGCAAACGCATCATTTGCGACCGACAATAGGCGCCATTGTTGCTGCTAGGAATGTCGAAACTTTGCTGTTGTCTCCTAACTGTACAGACTGTTCTTTCTAAACAATTTCCTCGTAGTACGAATCATTTTCTACTTCGGTGCACAGGAACCTGACTATAGCAAGTCTCGAAGCTAATTAGATAAATTATCAACGCTAACATTATGTAAATAAACAGATCAATCCATTGGAGGTTGCAACTGCATTAAAATAAAAAAAAAAATAAGTCGTTTCAGCCTCAACAAATACAAATCACTCAACGTCGAGCAAATAGAAATCGTTAAAATCGACGATGACAAATCAAACGAAATCGAATTGTTCAAAGGGTTATTGGGAATGGTTCGCAACAGCGGAGTTTGAACTTCTAATAGTGGCTTCGATATCAGAATTGGAAACATGGCGGGTCGCTGGTATTCATCGCGCGGCCATCGATCTTCCGTCCGCCACGCGCTTCGTAACTGTGGCTCCAAGTGCAAGTGCAAGTGCAAGTGCAAGTGCAAGCGCGGAAACTCTTTCGGTCGTTGCCCGCGACTTGAACACGTTTAATCTATCTTCTGCTACACGAGTGAACTCCTCGTGCTCTCGTATCTATCGCGCGTCGCTGAGGAGATACGGACGAGCAGTTCTCTCGGGGAGGCGTCGTCGTGCTTTTCTCGGCGTCGCGACGGATTTTCGCGCGTCGTTTACGAAACCAGAGTATCAATTTGCACCTGGCGAGGCGTCTGCTAGTTTTTGTCCGCAGATTACCGCGTCAACCGGTTTGTATATTTGAAAGTAAACGCGTGCAGCGGTTGTTAACAAATAACTATCATTATTACTACTGGATAAATTATGTGAAATAATACATACTGTATTAATTAATCAATGTACACAGGAAGGGGTGGTACGTATAATAAAATTAATGAACCCGTGGTTTCAATCCCTTGAACACGAAAAAGCTATCGTGCAACGAGTTTTCTAAAAATAGAACATTGTCGACGATCGAGTGATGTTTCTCGTAAGCGGAATTTCCGCAGTTCTTCCGCAACGGTTCGCGCGGAGTTTGGAGGGCACTCGTTTTCAATCGACGGATCGCCAAACAGGAACCATGGAACGGAAAGTGCTGGAAACTCGCCGGCGACCTGAATGGAACAGTTCGCTGGACAAAGTTCGCGTCGCGATCGTTCAGCCACGCCAATTATCGACAATTTGTCGTTTTGCGGCTACGCCATTGTGCGCCTGCATCGGGCTGCCACGAGCGAGGATGTTCAACTGGCTATCGTCCGCGCTGTGAAAATCGATTCGTTACGCCGAACGCGTAGATTGAAATCTCGTTTCATTGTACGTAAGATTTATACTCGAACTGCCGACAAAGCTGAACGCAAACTCGCGTTCGAATCGATGCTCCTCGCGCGATTCACCGAACTTGGCGATCGAGGGGAAACTTCTTCGACGAAGATTGAATCGTGCAAAGTTGAGGTTGAAACGCATTTCTTATGAGGCAGAGCACAGTGCATTTTGCATATTTAAGAAAAATATTCGAATGCTTTTTTTATTAGAAAGCTTTAATCGATTCAGAGTCAATATCTAAAGTAAACTCTGGAAAGTAAACTCTAGTAATAAAACATGGGATTATTTAGAGAATAAGTTGAAGTTCGACCCACCAAAAAATTTAGTTCTCTGACTCATTGAGAAATTGATTTATTATTATAGACACTTATAAAAACAAACTAAAGAAGTAATTTTATTTAATTAATTAAAGTGCAATTTGAGGATCCATAATCAATGAGCAAAGAATGTACGTAATCTACGAAATATAAACAAAGTCTCGAAAGACTCTACATGCCTGAAATTCGTTTAAGAGCTTGGAACACCAACGACGTATCGTTTTTCACACTAACGGTCCTGCTACGAATTATTTAGACTGCGTGTCAATTGACATCAATTGAGCAGCGTGTCAGGACACCGCGAAGTCGTCACCAGCTGTCTTTTTCATAGAACCGTTCCCAGTTTCGCGATGACAGCGCGCGAGTTTCGCGAAATCGGCGATCTCTGCAGCGACGTTCCTCGATATCACGAAACTAGGGATTGAACCGATGCAAAGACAAGAGAAGCGTCCTATAACTGGACTCTAGATTGGAATCTAAGCCCGTCGTTTGTCGGACGACGTACCAATTAAGCCGAGTTGACGGATTCTATCCCCCTGAGCCAAGATCAAAGATGATTGACGCTCAAAGCAGTGGCGCACCCAGAAATTTCGAAAGAGGGCTGCAACTAAAAATTTGTAGGAACGAGAGAGTCTTGATACTTTAGGACGTTACGCAAAATCTTGTTAAAGAAGACGGGGAAGAAGTTTTTCTAATATTAATGTATGAAATACAATAAGTGGATGATACTATATTTTCAATTTTCTATTCCAAATCACAGAGGAGTTTTATTTGCGAAAAAAGACAACTTGTTTGTGACGACGGGCCATAGAAGACTTTGTCCATCCTATTGCGGGCCAAACCGCTACAAGAATGCCGAATTTACGCGATAGTTCGAACTCGTAACATAAAATAAATGATAAACTTTGCGTGTAACTTAAATAAACGAGCCAAATCTGGCGCGCGAGCCCTAGGTTGTCCATATGTGATTTCGATGGACATGTAAACAAAATGAGAATTTAACGTAAACAAATTAAAACGAATGTTCTTTTCTTTGTTGAAATTAGTATAGATATTGTGTTGAGAAGAACGTAAAGTTTCTTCGTGTAAAGTATAATGACGTTAAGAAAATAGTCGAAAATTGCTCCAACGAATCTGGGTGCGCCACTAGCCTAAAATCTATTTTTCCCCATGTTTCTGGCACGTATTCTACTTATTCGATCGAACGCCATATCGACACGAACGTCGATCGGTGTAACAGGTGCAATCCCGACTGCCGAAGTCGACCAAGATAGAACGAACTTCCATATACGAGATCGTAAAACTTTGCAAAAACTTACCACCGTCAAGCTGTCTAACTCGCCCAGCCACTCGTTCAAAAGCTGTTCCGGATCTGTTTCGTTGTCGCTGTCCTCGCCTTCCTCCTCGTAGCGGTCCATGATGTTCGTCCTTAATCCAGCTTACGACCGTGGGCTATGTTATTTTTTCCACTCCCTGCAAGCATTAATTCCTCTTCGTGAATGCACCGTATTAGCGTAGATAAAGAAACAAAGCATAATTTAACCTCTTCCCGTACCATTTAGCTCGAGGAAATACAGGGCCAAACGGTAGGTGCCAACGCGCGGTAAACAGACCAGACTGATGTTAAACTGTTTTGTAACAAAGGTTATAAGAATCGTGACCGACTCTTGTGGCGTACTGATAGGAACTAAGACTCAATCGTGATTTGCTGTCCGCGAGCCTGGCACGTAATGTTTACGTTTGGGTCGACTTTCTGTTCGCGAGTCTGATTCGTGATATTCATGTTTGGGACAAAATTTTCATCACGAGTCAGACTCGTTAAAGTACAGGAAGAGGCTAAAAATATGTTGCGTATTCTTAATAATCATACTTTTTGATTTGTCTGTTTCATATAAGCAGAACAATCACGAATATGTTAACCATTCGAACACATTTTTCAAGACTACGCGAACATGTCGTTACACAACTTCCACAATTTTCATTAATTAGTGTTGAAAAAATTTGAGAGTATTCCCCGAAGACGAATAAAGAAGCTAGTCAAACTCCTGTATTAAAAAGTTTTATGGTTCTTTTAGAAAAAATTCAAGAATAGAACTTTTTAGATTTGCGGAACTCGTCAATTTGACGGGTTTTAAATTCCACATTTAAAGTTACAGAACTTAGAAAGCATTTGTTAACAATTTATTTATAAATCTATATCGCGATTAAAAGAAAATTTTGATGAAATCGTCGACACAAATAAACTTATTTCTTCGACGCGACTGTGATTTCCTGACTTTGCAAAGGGAGGATTTGATCACGCAGTATCTTTCTTTTCGTTAGGCGAAGGTGCGTGTCTCAAATAGAGTTCAAAGCCCAAAATCACGCTAACAGGGTTTGTAAACGATTCGAAAGACGTGCCCCTCGAAGGGGCTACGTCGACGCAAATTGCGTCGTTGAATGACAGACGTCAGACAGAGTTCGCGCCTCTGCGAATCGCGTGCAATTTGCTCCGAAACGGCGCCCAGCAAATATATTATGGAACGCACGAAAGAAACAAACGGGTAATTCAGCCGCGCCCCTGAACAGACTGACACTGACGTTCCGAATGACGATCGAGCATGGCCTCCATGCACGATTCGCTGGCGACATTATGGTTTGCTCCAGCACAGATGAGCTACACGAGTGGATTTTACATCCAATGTATTTTTTGGCCCACTTTTCTGGGGCTCCAGAGCCCCATTACCATTTTCCTGTCACCAACAGATTATAGAAATAAACACAAGAGGAAGTGAGACAGAAAAAGAAATTATAGAAACATTTCTGGCCACACATTATATTTTTCGTAAAGAATTTTTTTCTCGAAAGTGCGTAGGAATTCGGAGGTATGTGTATTGACCAAAAATGATTGTAATTGACCCCTGCGACTAAAAATTATTTTTCCAAGACGATTCGAAATTTTTTTTTTTCATCCAAAACTTTCAGCACTTGCTTGAATTTTTTTCTCGAAACTGCGTAGGATTTCGGAGGTATGTCTATTCACCAAAAATGATTATAATTGACCCATGCAACTGAAAATAATTTTTTTAGATTGATTTAAAATTTTTTAATTTCGCTCAAATAATTTTTAATGTTTTGTTTAGAATTTCTTACATATGACATTAGACACATTATTTAGATATTTGTTTCACTATCAAATTGGCTATTATCTGCATTCTATAGTATTAAACATATGTTTTTTTAAACATCAGTCAATATTTATATGCTTTTATGGAACAACTAGTATATACAACTGTATAAATGTCCTATGGAGTTGCATCTCGAATTTGACAGGAGCGTCGTTTGATCGTGAATCACGCATCATCGCGACTGGGCGTTTTACTCAACTTCCCGCCGAACCAGAGACTATTAACCGACGATAATTGCGCTCACGTAACTGCCACCTGACGTGGCCGCCTGTCAGCCTTCCGATCTCGATAACGGAGGGGGAAAAAGATTGGGTCGACGATCAGGATCGCGTGCTCTTGGCGAGATGCGAACGATTCGCGATAGCGTCACAGAGGCGACGGAAATGTGGTTCTTTCGTTAATTTGCTCATTCTACCGGCTGCTTTCGCGTCGATTGCGATAAAGGTTCTTCGCGCCACATTATCGTAATTTAAAAAGAGAGATAACCGAGTTCCGGGTCGGAAAGTAAGGTCATCTTTGCAATTTATCTTTGGGCACCTCGGAAAATAAAATAAAAGGACGAATTAAAAAGTGTGAATTTTATTTTCAGTTATTTGTCGTCGAAATCGATCGTGCGGAAAGTATTGATTAAAAGTTTCACCAACTTTCCAGTATGAGTAATGTCTGGAACCTAAAATCCAATTGTTACCTGTTCTAATTTCGATACGAGAAATAATATTACAAATTATTATTGTATGAACGAATTCGTAAGTCACTGTTTACTGAATCTTGGCAAACTATACTTCTTTTTGAAGAATTCCACGGACATATTTATTGATATTTATGAAATATATAAAAATTTTCTCGAAATGAAATAATCATAATTGGCTATTCTCCATATTCTAAAACGTGGTAAAAAGGAGTCGAATGGTTTAAGAAATAACCAAAATATTAATCTGATTCTAGTATGAGCTATAACAACGAGCATATTAAAGAGGTGCACCAAAGTGTCATAATGGAAAACAGTTAAAAAAAAGTATACTTTCGATGAAAAGAATTTGGTCACAGAACATTGCACGTATACGTGCTGCAAAAGACTGTAAAAGAATCAAATTTCTGAAAGGTTCGTAGCAGAATGGTCCCACGAGCGAATATTTGGTCGTGCATTTAAATGGGGAGCATCTCGTTGTTGCGTAGCCCGAACATGTCATACATTAAACATGCTAACAGAGGACGAAACAGGAACGAGATACGCAATACGCGGCTGAAAAAGAACGGACTCCAATTGGAGCATTGAAGTTAGCCCGCTAACAACGCGCCGTGCGACTCGTGGAGTCGTGTCCCACTTTAGGACGACCCGAGCATGAAAAATGAAATACGAACGAGTGACCAGAAAAGCCGGTAGTGGAGGGCAGAAACGCGTGACGCCGACACACTCCTACCAAGACGTACGCAAACATTGAAAAAACAGGTTGTGGCGCCCAGAAGAGGTCCGCGAGACGCGCTCCTTGGTCGTTAGTCACGGTGCGCGTCGAGCTTGTTCGACGCAGGAACTTCAAAAAGTTTTTGAACCACGGCCAAGTGGTTCATTGCCGACACGAGTCCAACGAGGGAGCACGGTTTTCGACCAACCGAATCGTCCTTTTCCCATTCCGGTAGCCTTCGACCCGACGAGTGACGCGAAATCGAGAACGTAACATGTAAAAATGTACTCTTCGAGGCGCGAGATGCGACCTACTTTGTCCCAACTGGCGAAAGGATACACTCTAAAAATAAGAGACACATCAATCATCTGCTTTTGGACTCTTATGGGAAACGCTACTCGTTAGATAGGTCGTTAGGAATTTGGATCTTCGAAAAAAGACACGAAATTTCTGTGCTCTAGTGGTGGATTTGAAATCACTTTCTTTTAGCATTTCGCTCGATTCTTGCTATTCAAACTGGTTTAAAAATTCTTGGCACGTATTACGGTTTATCCATCTTGGTGTTTTGACCGTCATGCGACCATACTGAGGCGTTCTGCCTTCTTTTGCCCACGTCTTTTACATTCCTTCGTATTTTGTCCACCATTGCTAAACACACAGTTTATGCATATAAAATTATTTCGAGCATTGTATACCGAAACTGTTGTAAATTGTAATAAATAATATCAAAATGACGTCTAATTGTAACCGAGTAAGTAATGACAGCTGATGGATTATTTTTATATTTTACATTAACTTTAGTTTCTAATAAGAACCCAAACAGAAAAGACAAAATGTTGATTTTATTCTAACTGTAATTTTTACATATTATGGAGAGTCGAGTAAATTACTAATAGAAACTAAAAATTGCAAATTGCACTACAATGATTGTTATTACTATGGAAGGAACGGTGCATGTTAAACAGCTATTCGCAAACCGCGTTCGAAAAGGATATAAGCATGTTTCTATAGTGAAAATATGGAGATAGCTCGCATCTTTTGCCACATTGTCGCATAAAAAACGTTAAGTGATTATAATTTACTATAATTATCTGTCGTATCGTTACGCGCAACAGGCCATAACTCACTGTAACCTACCAGGAAGGTAACTGTCTTGAAAGTATCGTTTACTGCAATCTTACGAAATTGTAACGTATAACGTCCTGTGATGATTAGTTCCTTTAACGCCACGTTCACTTTGTTGCAAAACTTTCCTACAGAACGCGTGCGAAACTTCTGCAAAAGGTCAATTTGCAAGATCGAAATACATACTACTAGTCTGTTCAATACTTACTTAAGAGCGAAATATATTCGTAACTAGATAAATTAAAAACAACCGTACGAAAGAAATATCATTCATATTCGGAAGATGAAAATTATTGCAGCTTGATTGGGAACATTTTAACTCAACCATTGTATTACCCAAGTTTCATTTGACTTTTACTTGTTTCGTGCATTGAAAAATTTTTTCAATGTAAAATTGTTAAAAAAAACCAAAGATACAAATATACACGTATCTAGATTTTAACGTTTACATCTTAGACATTCATATAACTGAAGTAACTATTAAAATTTCGTTTACATAAATCCAGTTCGTATCAAATCGAAAATATACAGGGTGTTCGGCCACCCCTGGGAAAAATTTTAATGGGTGATTCTAGGAGCCAAAATACGGCGAAAATCAAGAATACCAATTTGTTGATGGAGGCTTTGTTAAAAAGTTATTAACGTTTAAAATTCCGCCCTTACTGAATTTTTTTCTCGAAAATGCGCAGGATTTCGGGGGTATGTCTATTCACCAAAAATTATTGTAATTGACCTCCGCAACCGAAAATAATTTTTCCAGAACGATTTGACATTTCTTTTTTCCGTCGAAAAATTTCACACCTTCTCGAATTTTTGTCTAGAAAGTGGGTAGGATTTCGGGGGTATGTCTATTCACCAAAAATGATTGTAATTGACCTCCGCAACCGAAAATAATTTTTCCAGAACGATTTGAAGTTTTTGAATTTAATTGTTAATAACTTTTTAACGAAGCCTCCATCAACAAATTGGTATTTTTAATTTTGGTCTTATTTTGGCCTCTAGAATCCCTCATTAAAATTTTTCCCAGGGTTGGTCGAACACCCTGTATACGAAATAATTTGTTGGGAATTTTTAAAAACGTTTCTGTAATTCTGTAAACACAGCCAGAAAAAAGGTTTTCGAAGCATCTAACAATCATCTAGCAAATATTTGATCAACGTCGTCTCTATCTACGGTGTTCTGGCTTCGATACGCCTCAGCAGAAAGATATACAACTGCGCTGGAGGAAACCGAGCGAAACACTGTTGGCATCAAGACGCCCGTCCGTTGGTTTCCTGTACAACGCGGAACCAGTCTTTACAGAAAGACGGAAGAACGATACTGAAAACTGGGCTGGCGCTGACGGTTGTTAGTTAAAGTCACGGACAAAAGGATTTGTCTCGCGGAGCGGTTTCTCGATGAATTTCCCGGGCACTAGCGCGAATAACGCGTTTTGTAGGAACGAACGAAAGAGAAACGGTGGTTGCGCGGGTCACGTGACGTTGCTCCGCGCCCGGGCGATAATAAACATTCACCGGAACCAGCGGGTAAAAACGCCAACGGCTAAAAACATTCTTCAACGGAGGATCAAAGTGCAGCAATGTGGCGCGGACGAACGTGTGCAGCCCCGATGGAAAAGCTCAAAGCAAAGCGAAGTCGACCTCGCTCGCGGAAACGCGAAACTGCTCCAGACTTCGTCGGTTGTTTGTTACAAAATAATTATTCGAAAAAAAACGCGACGGCGTTCGTTTCCGTTTGGTGTTGCAATCCGAACGTGTGCCAGAATTATTTGTCAAATGTTTCTTAAACGTCGCGCTGTGTAGCTGCGGCAAGAAAGAAAGCAAATTATAAAACGCTACGTTGTTGCACAATGTTCGTACCGTTCTTAAACATCATTTTCTCGCCTTTTAATATTAAAATTGAATAAAAATTAAATGAGTAGATGATTTCGAAGGTAATAATGGCTGACACTTGCCCAAGAACGCTCGTTCAGTGTCTTTATGAATAACTGTGCGCTTTTTTATGGAATAGTACAGTAACAAGGTCGGTTGGTTAGCGTCACAGTAATCAATTTCCCTTTCCTGAGAAGTGACATGTTCAATGCAAACCATGTCATCCAGCAGCTCACTGCGTCAAAGGTCATCTTCGTTCATTTATAGCTTATATAAAATTTCATTTTGTATAAGCATTATAAAATCTCTAACGGGCCCATTTTAAATGTCCAACGTTAAAACAAACAAACCTGCGGTATAGTTTGCCACAATAATTTTATATGCTACGTTAATTATCATTATCGTATCCCTGCTATTAGACTGTTATACGTAAATGCTTCCCATTAAAATCATTTAATACCATAGTAATTCCGTAGAAACGTTTTACAGGAGCAGATAACGATCGTAACGATCGAACCACTGTGCGAACAATGCCAACCAGGATGATGTTATCATCGTCCTCGGCACGACTGACTTTGAATTACGTCGTTTGCTCTGGTAGCCGTGACGCGAAAGCTATCATAACCGCGGGCAACAACTTTTTTTTTTGTTCGTTCCATGCGCCGCGTAAAAAGCAGCGAATGTCGGGGGTGGATTTGTTTTTCACTGTTCTTGTGCCTCTAAACGACCACTTCAGACATCGATCGAAGCCACGGCTCGCGTCGTTAGCCACAAAATGACAGCGTGTGACGAGCAACTTGCCACTCGAAACTGCCGGAACCCTGTTTAATCCTTAATTGGTGACGCGAGTTATTCCAGAGAACGTTGAAGCGCGTTGATTTTCGTCACCATTCGCGGCAAACAATTTTCCCTATTAAATTTCTCATAATTAATTATAATATCTCGTTACCAAACGCGCATAGATCCTCGAGGGATGGAAACTGATCATTACGACGGGAAAACTGAGAAACAGAGCAAGAACTGAGCATGAGAACAGTAATCGGACCGTTAAAAGGTTAAACTACCCTTTGAGAACAGGAACACGTAGGAATAACGTATAAAAATTTTTCTTTGCAAACAAATATGATGGTCAACGATGTACCAACCGTGTACCTCTGATCTTTATTTTGTATTTGAACAAGAATTTTGAAAGATTGTATATTGTTTATGGACCATTTCAGAAAAATTGTCTCTTGTGACTCGATTAATTAAACGTAGTGGTAATTTCGTTGAAACATTAATCTGATTAATTCTAATTCGTTACAATTTCCAATACTAGGAGCTTGCAAACACAATGTACTCGCGAGACTTTGAAACCCGGTCAATTATCCCTCCGATACTCCAAGACAATTATATTCCTCGACTCGGTGTCCTTATTACTGATCTTCCTTCCTCGTGCAATCGTGCCGCATAACCTCCGAGATTCGAGGACAGATGCTACGGGAGATTAATAATAGGAACCTTCGCAGCCGAGGTCTTGGAACGCACTCTCGAATGCATCTTAAAGCGGATTGCGCGAATGCTCGTCGTTCCGCGAATTTCAGCATTGCGGATTCGACTCTACCGTATTATTATAATTACGGATTTCCCATTTTCAATATCAGGAGGCCCGAAATGCACCATTACGCCCGAATAAGACGACGCTGGAACGCTGATTCAACATTGTTCCGAATCAAGACGATTTTAATAATAATATGTTGTGAAAAAAGTCTGTTGTAGCAAGGAAAAGATTTGCTGGTTATTGGAATTTTAATTGATATTTTGTAGCAAAATGGTTCGTAGAGTGATATTGGATTGTTAAAAATTTCTTACAAACATGGCTTCTGCATTACGATATGATTCGATGGCTTGAGCAGTCATGGCTTCGATCGACCAAGCGTATCTACTAGCTATCGTGTACTATGACTACTTTCAAGGCTGTTCAGCAAGGACACGATGAACACTAATTCATTGTATCCCATTGGTTCTAGTGCTTAGGGGGAGACGCGACGTTCGAAGATCGACCCCGTTCTGACGGACTATCTATCTATTAACGACGAAGACTTATTGCGTGTAGCTTTCAAAGAGAAACCGAACGCCACAGTCTGCAAATTAACGACGATCCACGTGGTGCACCAACATGGACATTCGTGAAATTAATTTATTTAGTATACAGAAATAAAAAATTACGTTTCTACAAAATTTCTCACTGGAACTATTCGATCATGTTCATCCGTGATACAAATGAACGACCACACGCGTTTCAATTCGCCGTTCATAAAAGCATGCCGTTTTATGACAGCGTCGTACTACCATCCAGCATTACTCACGATGGATTGTACAACTTCGCACGTTTTACAATTATCGTTTGAGCCGTTGTAACAACCATAATTCTATAATTTATAGTACGATAAATCGTTACGTCCGCAGCCGCTATTAAGTGAATTTATACTCATACTCGAGGCTCTAATAAAAGTGTACGTTAAACGTACACGCTTTTACGTGCATCGTAAGACGTTTTTCGTAACAGAGTTTACGTGGTCCGAGAACATAAAGTAATTTACAATGTGATTTGTGAATATGAAAGCTTGAAATATCTCGCGTAATACTGAGTTTCTGAACATTGTAATACTTTGTATTTGTTTGAAAAGCAAAGACTCAGAAAACTAGATATCACTATTCTTTATCTCTTATTAAATTCGATGTAATCCGTCCCGATTGGATGACGCGACCTGTGCACATCTAGTATCGAAAATATTCATAGCCCAGCGAACGCAAGCTTTTGTCGATGAAATCAGTATGCACGTTAATCTACTAGTAAACGTATTCATCGACTAATCCCACGCTATTACCGTAACGTGGACGCGAAACTTCATCATCGTTTCCCCCGTTCACCGTAATACACGAAAATCTCCGGGACCCGCGTTCATTAACGCCCGCTACAAAAGGAAGCCGATCAACGTCAACTTTGCTCCCCGTCGACGAACCACGAAGCACGCTGGATCGACCGAAAGAAAAGAAAATTAACGGAGACAAACCTGTCACAACTTCCGACGTTTTAATACCGCTTTAATTTGGGAAAATAATTACTATTTTCGTAAATATATTAACTCAAACATTTACGGTGCACGCTATTAAAATGGTTTAAATATACCGAGAATATGATTTTATTTAATTTGTTCCTTTTATGGAAAAAGTCAAAGTTTCCCTTTTCTGTTGTAAAATTTATTTAAAATTATTTATAAATTACGAATATATTACGATAGTACAAGTCCTGCAGTGATGGAATCACTTTCTAAAGATGCTGGAGACAATTTTTGTAGAACTATATTGATACTACAGTTTCAGATGCTGAGAGTTTGCTCACCCTGTATTTAAACTTTCGTTTAACGAAAAAAAAACAATTCGACAACCTCTTGAAACTGATGTAACGACCAATAAAGTATTGTTTCAGTAACGCGACCGGCGTTCGAATTAATTTGCACAATACTGTGAATCGGAAAGTAAAAAAAAAAAAGACAAAAAGCGGTTTCCGTGTATAAGGGGTGATATGCAAAGTTTGCGCGGAATACCGGCGAATTAACCGCAGAAATCGATTTACTTCGGGCGGGGTTAAGTAACATTTTATGTAGCCGTGTACAGGATCGAAGGCTGCGCGGTTCGTGGCTGTAAATCAGCCCGAAGAAAGCCTCTGGCTGGCTTTCCTGTGCCTACGCCGGTTCCACGCGGGCTATAATTAATGACCGATTAATGGTGTCGCGATAAATTCTTATTTTTGCAGAGGCTGCGGTGACACACTCGATTCGCCGACACGTACACCGAACTGTCTTTAATTCAGGGCTTGTTTTGCTCCGTAAACGATACGCCGCGGTTAATACGTGCATCGTTTGCATATCGGGGCGAACAGGAAAATGAAAAACGACCGCGTTATGGGAGCCTGGAAAGTACAGTTCTGCTGCAAACTGGAATAAAAACTCTGTCCCGGCCGGGGAAAAAACGTGAATCGAGCGAATCGGTGGACCATGATTCTGAGCCTGGATCTATGTTTCCGCGGCTCAAGAAATGGAATGTACGTGGAAATGAAAAATAAATCTACTCGCGTGGCTCTTGCATAATTCCACAAAGTGATTCGGTTAAATGGCTAATGATTCTAGACAAAAGATTAAATCACGATGTAAATGTCCTCGGCTAAAAATTTAAAATTAATAAATTGCGATGGTTGATAGACAGGCTTTCAAAATTAAATCTAGAAAACAAGCTACCGATGTGTAAAACTATATTAAAACCGGTCTGAACGTATGGTATCCGGTTATGGGGTGCAGCTAGTTATTCGAATATTAAAATTTCTCAAAGATACCGATCGAAAACACTCCTTGGCGATAACTAGTGTTAAGGAAGAGACATCGAATTCCATCGAACGCCATATGAAATAATTATTAGAACGTACGAACCCAATTAAACAATCGCACGTACATTAAAGTTTGGCAAACAAATATGCTAATAAATAAATCTAGTCTCCTATTGTTTTCTTATATTTATTTTATATATATAATTATTATAATTCCCATAGGAATTGACTGTAATTTACTCTAATTGTAAGTAATAAAAGAAGAATCTTTCTCTATATTTTCAAGTCTGTGGATGTCTATGAGCTTCTTTTAGATAAGTTGTGAATACCAGAAATTGTGGGAAATTTATAATAAACGAGCCCCATGCAACAAAAGTACCAGTGCAGAATATGCAACAAGGAATCAAAAACGATTCAACATATAATAGAGGCATGCACAATAATAGCTACAATAGAATGCAAATATTGACATGATGAACTAGCGAATATTAGGTTATATTATACACCAGAGGTTAGCAATAGCGTGTAAATTAATCTCAGAATACACCCTGCAATGTAGATACAAATTAGAGAGCGAGAGAGAGTACTATAACACGAGAGCTACATCCTGTTCTGGGATATAACGATGCTAACAGAGAGAACAATAATATACGATAGACCACAGGTCGTATTGCACGCAAAACAAATAAGACAGTATGCGTTATTCATATTGCAATATTAAACACAGAATATACGGACAGTAATAAGGAAAACTTTGAAATGCTGTATTTATAGGTGACATTAAATTACCTACAACGAGGAAAAGCGTTTAAGTCAGAAGAAAATAAATAGTAAAACTTATTACTTTTATATTTCCTCATAATATATAGAATTACCAGTTCTTATCCTCTTTCAGACTTGACAGAGAAATTGATTCGTAAAATGATAAAATGGAAACATTTATAAAATAATTATATTCTGTTGTACTGCAGGGAGATATTGATTTAAACAATAAAAATGGAATATATTCGATAAGGCGTAATCGGAAAAGTTACAGAGGTATCAAAGCCTAATTTTGCTTAAGTTGTAAATGATGATTTCACTTTTCAATTAATAGTATTAATCTTAAGGAATAGCCTAGGCGATCGATCAGTATAAATTTATTTGATAAGAGAATACTTTTTCTATTGTGACTTGCAATAAAGTACGACTGGGACATCAGCATAAGTAGAAATGGCGAGTAATGAACAGACGCGAGTAGTAAATCGCGTTCGATTCTCTCAAAAGGAAGCATTATACTCCTAAATTTTATTCTACAATTTCAACTCATTTTGTCACGTAAAATCACCTTTACCCTGGCTGTACCGATTGTCAAAACACTCGAATAATTTACTTTACACAAACTTTTGTACATAAATATGCCATACTATTAGAAAGCACTCTAAAAAATTCAAGGATCGTCTCTTATGTTCTATAATACATTGCACGTATTTATGACTTTTCACTAGAAAATTGAAACAATACAAACGGTAAGGGGTTAAAGTCGTTCGTTTTATTCGAAAAAATTCCGTTTCTTTTTCTTTACGCAGCGACCCCAAACTTTTAGTCGAGAGCGTACGTTCACGAGTGGCAGAGAACGGGGAATTTGAGATGTTTTTCAGAATCCAAATAGGTTAACCGGAAGGAAAAGAATGTTCGTTACAAAGTGCTGGGTTCTGCGTTGTTCCGCGGGCAGAAACAATTTTGCACGCGTCAGTTCCTCCTCCGGGGCGTTGAAATCGCGACGCGAGGTCGGGAAACCGTTTCAATGGGTCAGATCCGCGAAAAATGCTCCGTCGGTGCCGGAATTTATTGGATTTCACCGAGTCGTTCCGCAATTACTTGGAATACCACGAACGATTCGCGCGCATGGAACACATTCGCGACGCGAATGACAAATGGACCTGACGTAATTCGCGAAGACGATTCACCGCTATTGGGATTCCGAGCTCGTCTTCCCGATGATAAGCGGACTTTCGTTTTTGTCTTCGAGATATTTCTGCGTCGCGTGCAACGTTAAAACAATTATCAACGAAATTCGAAGTCAACATGACACGAACGTCTCGTTTGCCCTGAATAATTGAAAACCAAAACAATCGCTGGTATCTGGAACGAAATTCAAGTAGCATCTGTGTTGGAGGAATCTTCATTGTTCGCGAAGTTAGGCTATGTTTGGAACTAGGAAGAATTTAGATGTTACTTGTACAACGTTGAGAATTTCTTAATTTTACGTTATTTAAAATATGTAATATGAGTATCTTTTAACTGAATGAAAACCAAGTTAACTCAAGACTGTTAACAAAAGATGTATTCGTGACGTAAATTCATTGTTAGTCCTAGTGTAATATGAAATATATTCGCTCTATTCGATATCCAGAACAAAATAAAATAATACTGTCCTCTGGTTAAACATGTGAACTTGACAACCAGAATCATTAAACATGAATTATTATTATTATTGGATCGGCACGTTTTCGATAATTGCTTTGATGCGTTTTAGCAAGCTGATTACGAAACTTTGAAGTATTTTGTAATGCCTCTGTATCCGTGGATCATATCACTATAATCGTGAAACGTTCGTGTCGCTCTGTATGTAATTGTTTCCTATAAACGATGCAAATTCGCCAACTTCCGAAGCCGATAATTTCGCGTTTTCAATAATGCAATGAATCACGCGACTGAGCAATAAGCTGGATGCCTCCGAGCGTCGATAACATTAAATCATCGTGTAGCCAACGAGGCCTTGCGATCGTCAATTTTATGTAATACCGAGTTAAAGACAAACCGGAGGCGACGCCTTTTCTAGCGTGTATACGCAACTATGTCATCGTCGAATATAAGTACACCGACGAGGAAACGTTGGAATATACGTATCGATAAATCAGTTACGATAGATCAGTTCTAAGGACATACTGGATCGAGCGATCTTAGTCGACATCCGTTTTTGAGATTTCAATGAGCAATGGAAGAAGTATAACTTTAAATATTCAGTTTTTAAAGCGACAGAAATTGAAATTTGGAGAAAACAATAAAAATTGCAGCTTGAAGATTTACGAGAAAAAAGAATAAGACTTTACGTATCTGTATGGGGAATAAGACATTGAAGGATTGTTATTTTGTTCATTTAAGTCTTATTGTTCTTTTTTCTAACATCAAATGCAGTGTTTACGTCACTTGTACACGTGAACGATGATCACGGTGCAGTGAATTCATTGATAAGCGACAGGAAAGGCAGTGCTTCGGACATTTTCAAGTTACGACACGAGTCTGGAACCTAAGATGATGTAATTCCGTAACGTAGACGTGTTAATTCGAAAAAGATATCTCAATCGTCCATTTTTAACTACGAAAATGTCAAGGTAGATCGAATAAGGAATAAGTTTATCGCCGCAGATCCGCTCGCGTAACTACAATTAAATTCATAATACTGAAAATAGGAGTATTCTAAATTTCGTTTTTCTATACAAGTCACTACAATAATCGTAGGAATAAAGAAAGTGATTTAATTGTGTAACAATCGTATGTAAAACCAGTGAAATTACATTCTTTCTTCGAAATATTGAATTCACGCAAACATGAATCTTTCAGCGAATAGTATTGATAAGAATCGAACAATTTACCATATAACATCGTTGTCGAGGTTAATACTGTTTAATATTATATAGTAAAAATACGAAGAGTTTCGAGTAAGAGCGTTCGAAAGTTCCGCCTTCAGAAGCTTTAAGTTTCAAGACCTTCCAAAGCTCCTTTTTATAATCTGAGGCTCGCATCACGGCTGCCACTTAAAATGTAGCGAAGTTAAGAGAACATAAATACTTGCTAGCCACTTTTTAGAAGCATGACCGGGCCATTCGTGGCTTAAATTTTAACATTTACACTCCTGTTCGCGGGTCATCGAAGATTTAATAAGAACTCAGAACAAAAGAACAAAGCTGACTGCTTTTGATAATTTTTATTTAACGCTGCGGTTGCATAACGTTTATAAATAGCCGTGACGAAGTATAACAGTAGCACGGGGCAATTTATAAATCGATGGAAAATTTAATTTAGCGCGTCAGTGATTACTGACGGATAACGTCAACCAACAATGTTCATAAGCCATGAAGGCCTCCATCTAGGCGGCTTTTCCCTTTCGACCTGTTCACTGAATATTTTATTACACGATATTTAAATATAGCGGCGATAAAAATACGCAACGAAAGAGGGATGAAAGAGACAATTACCACACTAATTACAAATCGATAGAAAAGAACGACTTTAAACTATTAATGCGAGAAACGTTGAATGTTACGTGTTGGATATATTGCGTCAGTTGGAAAATGTTAACATTGTTTATTAAAAATAATTAAGAGACACCACAAACAGGAAATGTAAAAATAACAATAATAATACATTCTTTCAGTTTAGATCTCAACTAAACTTCTCGTGTATTTTCAAAATACGTTTATATCGTGATACTTTAGGTTTGAAATATGTTTCAATAGAGCTATGGAAATTAATCTAATATGAATGTCAAAGAAGCTTAATTTACTGGCAGTTTAACGCTGATAGCAAATCATTTTAACCAACAATGTTCCCATTAATAACGATTCAACAAAAAACACACGCTTCGATGATCTCTCACTCGAGGTTCTTTATTCAACGTTTCATGTTCGAACGTTCAAAGATAACTGTGATAAAATCGTCGTATGTCAGACGAGTCTTCACGACAGCCACAAAGGACTAAAATAAAATACAATCATTACCATGCAAATTACAAATCGATGGACAATGTTACTGAATAAGTGTTGTTCGTAATAATACTATAGAAATTGATTCTGGCAATTTGAACGAGTTAATAGCTTTTTTTTAAATACAAAACCAAACAATTTGAAATAGTGAAGCGATGTACGTTTTTCTCACCTATCACTCATAAACAATATTATCTGATCAATTTGGTGATTACCGTTGGAATTTTATCTCAAAGTTGGTTCCACTTTGGATTTACTTTGGAACTTATTACTTTTAATGTTTGTTTTACTTTTAATTAACTTTCTCTTTATTTAGTACTAGTACTACCTTCGACCGTAATTCCTTTACAGCTGCAATTTATTTATGAATAAAACAGTATAATTTGTTTAATAATTATAGCGTATAAAAACGTTCGGGCGTGTACATCGCGAAGTAAATATTTAACGGGATATTTCGGCCCCATAAGTGGCACATTCGTACATTCACATTACAAATTCAACTGTCCTCGGGGTCTTAAGTGAATTTAATATTGAAACCGGATATTGAATTGAAACATACGATCGATAATCATTAAATGTAAGGGGCATACACAAACATAACATTACACCGCAAATACGATGAAATATTCGATACTTTCTACAGAGTGTTTGGAACGTTTGATGCGGTAAAGCGATTATCTGACATAAAATACGAAATATTTCACCAACTTATTACAAACAAATGACACAATTTTATTCAAAGAAAAGTTTCAATCACGCTTTACAAGTGCATCAAAATAAACATTGAGATTACCTGCTCGAACAAGACTATAAAGATTCAAACATGAAATTTTAAAAGAGCGAGATCGAAAATTTATTTTTTCGCGGTAGATCTACGAATGTAAAATCGACTCGTGAAAGCAACCGAGCGAGTCCTTTCGTTTTCCATTATTTCGTTCGACGATCGTTCGTTGTTGTTCGACAAACAAAGGGCCACCTACGAGCGACGTATTTTACAAACGAATTCCGCGCGACGACGGAACGCAATCGTGAGCGCAACAATTACACGGCGATTGCGATGCAAATTACGAATCGGCGGAAAATTTAATTTAGCGAGCGCGAATAAATTAATACGAACGTGTGCGGCAATTACGCGCGGGGGCGTCGCGGCCGCCGTCTCGAGAGAAATTAACTTGTTACTCCTTCCACGCTTTTGCGCTTTCGATCGAAGACAAGTTCGTTTCGCCGTACGCGTTCGCGCGGCAAAACCGACAGTTTAGATTCTCGACGGACGCCGACTGGCAGCTGGATTCTATCGATTCTATTAATTCGATCCGCATTATCCTGGCGGACAGAAACACGCGCGCGTGCCAATTTGTATTTCCAGCCGGGCATGGGAAAACAATGGAAACGAATTTCATCGAGTCCCGTCTAGACGGCGGAGAAAATGTTGTCGAATGATTTTCAATGTACACCGGCTTGGAAAAGTTTACGCGCGCGCGAGCAGAATTTTTAAATTACTTTATCAACGGGTACTGTGCTTACAGGAATTTTCATGTACAATGTTATAAATAAACGGTGCATCCGATTTCAACACCCACAATTTTAGTAGAAACATGTATTTTTCGTAAAGTAATAATTCACCACCGAACACGTACGTCAAAGATCAATAGTTGGGTTTAAACCAATATCCATTATATCTCAGTTTCGATCAGTAACAGATAGTCAAGTACGAGAGTTCATGCTTGTTCTTCGATTAATCTGTAGACAAATAGTTGGTCTTGTTCCTTGCGTAACTCGGATCTCAAAGTGACCATATTGGATTAATTTGTGATATAGATAGCATGGTTGTTTATCGAAGTTAGAATAGAACGTCATAAATTAAGGATAAAGTGATCGTCGTTTAACGAGTGATCTATTGTAATATAGAATAATTTATTATATTTCAAAATTGCAAAACAACAGCGACGTTTCTAGATTATTTGAATATTTCTTTTAGACATCAATAAAATGTTACAAGGTCGTTTGAAATAATTTTAAAGTAAACTATTGGTTCAACTCAAAAATAAGTTTTGATTTAAAATAAAGTTTGATATTCTATTGGAAGAACAGAAACATATTTCTAAGATCTACGATGACTCGCTCCCTCGACGAAAATATTTTCGACTTTGAACGAATGACTAATAGCATTTCATATTTCGTAGCGCTCTCTTCGATTAAATTTTAATTTTCTGAATTCAAACTTGACGTTAACATAACACGGTAGAATATGTAAATTAAATCATAATATTATGCAAGATTGTTAAATCTACAACACCACGTGCACTGAATATCGATCTATGTTTATAGAGGCAACAAAGTTGTGCCTTCAAGAAGGATCGAAAACACATTTAGAACAACATGGTACCTGCAATATAATAATAATTCTTTAAAATAACCAATCAAGATAGACTAACATTACACGGAAAGCAACACGTAGAGGATATGATATTTTAATAGACATATAAAATTAATAAAATAATAATTTGATTCTATCGTAGACGACCCACGAAAACTTTTTAAAAGCTGAAAGGATTGAGTTATAGAGGGGCAATAATTTCCTCTTTCCTTAGTTCGCGAGAACAATATGAAACCGATTGTATCGTAAAAAATTTGCTTCCGAGGATGTTTGTAGAATGTGGGAAAAATGTTTCCTGCCAAAGGTACAGGATAAAGTTGTGCCCCGATCAAAACACAAAACATGTAGCTGAAAAACACGGACGTTTGTTCGCGGCTAGGAGAGATACACAGCCTGCGAGTGTGAATGGAGGATTACCGAGTGTGTTTGCGAAAGCAGCTGTGCACACCTTGCAGTTACACGCGACAGTGCTGCATTTCATCGACAAGCATAGAAACGCATCGTAGGACGTCGGTAATTACGAAGAACGAGCCGGGGAATGAGAGAAACGAGTTTACAGCGAGCTGCTAGTGCCCTTACTAGGTTTTGTCCTGACATGACGCGACAGAACGGACGCGACGGGTATTATGCAATTATATCAACACGACGAAATAACCAAGAGTCATGTACATACGTGTTGCACGTTAAAAAGTATGGCAAAAAATCGGAGTGTAAATTGAATAAATAAGTAGGAGTCTTTAAAAAATACTAGACTACTTCATGAATTCTCTTCTTCGAAATGTATATTTTTAATTGGATCAAGGTGAAAGGATGAGATGTGTGATAACCTAGTCCCAGAGTTACAGTATTGTTTGAATAAAGGATCAAACTTTAATCAAAATTTATATTCCTACAGGAGCAATACAAATATTTGAACGGCTTTAAAGGGTGACTTTAATTACGTGTATCAAGAAAGCGAGAAAGGATTGTGAATCTAGCCAATTGTACTGTACTATCTCGGAAAGATATTGCTAAAGAATGTGGTGCGAGCCAGGCGGCATTAAACAAGATTTTAAAAGAAAAACGAAAAACTGGATCGGTTGACGCGACGCGAAAAGGGAAACACGCGAGAAAAAAGAAGACTGCTCCCCGCGATGAAGCTGTTTTAATAAGAAATTGCAAAATAAACCACGGGAAAACTAGTTTCGATTTGCAGCAAGATTTAACCAAGGTTGGAGTAATTGTACGTGACTCGACGGTACGCGAAGGCTCATAGAATATGGAAGAAAGGCTGTTTTGCCGTGGAAGGAGCAACTTTTAACCGGCAGAGTGGAAAAACAGAGACTATTGTTTTTGGAAAATTTAGTGGAGCGATCTTCGTTCGTAATAAAGAGCGACAACGAAAACCAAATGTTTTTGGATAGTTAGGTGGATCTGGTTGATCTATTTTCATCTTTCGAAAGAATTATTCCCAACACAAAACTCGCTGTACCTCGAAAAGAAGGTCAAATAGAATTTTCATGAGCAGAATCAGCAAAAACAACGTTTCACTGATAATCTGATAATTGCACAATTTCTCCACGTTTTGGCGACGGGATCACGAACGATGGGCAGAGAACTATGTCACCGGGCTTTTTCTTTCGGATCGTTCGAGCGATTCGGCCTGAATTTTCCGGAAAAATGGTTCGCGATGAACGTCAGTGGGTCAATCGCGCGGTTCTCCATCGAACAGGAAGAGATCGGTGCACGGAGAAAGGAAAGAATGCGCTCACGGTGTACCGGTCTGCGTGTCCTTGCAAGGTTTTCTTGTGAAACGATTCGATGGAGCGGACGTAACTCTCGACCAGCGTAGGTCGCGTAGATGCACGGAACATAGACCGAGATATCGATTGCTCGATTAATAATGCAACGACCTGGCAGGGCTCCCCGGCTCGACACCGCCAGCGACATTCATTACGTAACGCGTACTCGTCTTTCGCTTCAAGAAACAACAGTTCTCGACAATGTTGTTGCATGGAAGGACACGGTTTCTTCTGTTTATCGATACGCTTCTGTCCGACCAAACATTTCTGGATCAAAAACCCTCCCATTGGGGTTGCACGATCTACAATTCTACGTCAACTTTCAAAATATTTCTTTTCTTTTCGAACGCACGTGGAAACACTTACTTATCGTTGAAATTTAAATAGGAGACGAGGCAGTCCGAACCATGAACATTAGTTACTTTATAGTCTGTAGAGCATTATTAGATCAAGATGTTGTAGCAAGCTTGGCCTTCGATGTTCGAGGAAGTCGAGATAAATTGTACCCGTCAAGGTTCCTTGGAAGAAACGTGGTTGTACGATATTACTATTAACCAATCCAAACGTTTACTAACCGTCGATGGTCGATTGGTCTACGAGAATTTTCTCGGGACCAGCGATCGTGTCTAATCGATCAACATTGTGAAATCTAGCTTCGTCGGTGAATAGAACGTAATGGGAAAAAATGGATCACGTGTAACATTTCTCTTTCTGCCCACCGACAAAAACTAGCTTGTAGTTATCCAACTGTTGCGTCGGATACACGCGATCGAGATGGCGACGTTGCTTTTTTGTTATGTCAAATGCAATTAATTTACCTAGAATTATCCTTCACGGCGATGAAACTCGTCAAAGAATAAACCATAGGAATTTATTACACCACGCAGATCGCCACGTATGGATAGCACGATTGCCACATATGGAACAACTAGGCGGATTTTCAAATCCATTTAGTCCTTCATCGATATAAAATTGACGATTATTTACTATATAATGAAGCTTATTTTACAAATTACAAATATGTGAAGGTTAATTCCCACCCCTTAAAGTGAATTTTTACTGTAATTTAGGATCAGTTTCTTCGAAGGCCCTGTTACCACGTGGCCTTCGAAAATTGCCATAAAGGATGCGAAACCCTCTGCAATTTCGTGTCGTAATCTCGCCTCGGCCGTGATCCAGACGCGTCTCGAGCGTTTTTAACGGCGTCGATTTCTCGCGAGTAACTCTCGTTGAAACGAGATACCAGCTACTGAATGCCATGTAAATTGGTGGCTTCACGCGCGATCAAGTTTCGCGAACTACGATGCAACGCGCGTCGTACAAACAATCGCGCGCTACTGTAAATCGTTAATTTAGAAACTACGCTCACGGGTGTAATTAGTCGCGATTATTCGGGCAACTCCTCGGGCGATACGGTCGAAATTGATTCCACGGGAGGAAAAGAATCGATCGACGGGTGGGATTCGAACCTGAATTTCTCATTTCCCAGACGGCTACTTCGAGCGATTGAATTATACATGCCATTGACGGTCTCTTACTCTCAGGCTAATGCACTGCTTAAAATAATTCAAGGATCGTCTATTTGCACAACTCTATCGTTTCGTAATGTATCCGAAAGTGAAAACTTTAATACGATATCGAGCTTTCACGGAAAACTTTATTATATTAAATCGGAGAGTATTTGGTCACTTCTCGATATTCGATTTACTCGTTTGAACGACAGGGAAACTGTTAAATGAATTTTTCAAAATGGAGAAATACGATTTAGTGATATAAAAAACATTTTTATTTTCGTTATATTTTATTCTCAACACATGACGATTCAAAACGAAGTTTTGTACCGTTGCTATTGAAAACGAAATTCGATTTATTTATTTTGTCAATATTCGAACCAGATTTCCAAATCTGATGGTGCTTCACCATGAGAAATTGTAGAATTCGAAATAACACGAAAGCCGATCGCTAAATCTCGAGAGAGAATCCCATTTATTGAGCCATTTTGAAAAAAAAGAAATATCCCAATCGGATCGTCGAACTGTTGGTACGAATCCAAATGTGTTGTTTGTCGTTCGATTATAACTTTAGTTTTTGTAAATACGCGATAAAAATACACTGAGAGACGATACTGAAGCTAAAAGTAAAACCTCGCAAGTGAATTTTACTTTTAAATATTACAAAGAAAAAATATTTGGCTAATGTAACTGCTGGAACGGAATTAACATTTCTTTGATTCTCATAAAAATTGCTTAACTTACAGCTCATCATATCGTATATATAGAAAAATTGAATGACTCTTGTTTGTTGGCCGCTTGAACAACGATCCATTAATCCGCGTTTTTGTTTGCATACCAAAGGATTCGCGATGATAAATGAAGCAATGAATCAGTTTCTAAACGTGCATGTAAAGAGGTATCGCGCTGTGTAGTATGTAAATTTTCGACAGAAAAAGAGATGTTAGGTAGGAATGACTTCGTTTGCTATTGTAATTTCTCATTCGTTCCTGGAAGAATTTACATATTTCAGCCGTTTTTCTACGCGCTTCAAAGACTACATTCTAGCGATACAAAAGGGAAAAGCATGCCAACGCGAGTGTTTCATTTTCTCTGTTGACGCATCAAAGTGGTTCTTGAAAAATGTTTCCTCTATTTTTTGAATCCATTATGGTTGAATATTTTTTAGGTGGAATGGATTATAGAACGTGCTTCAATATTTAAAGAACCGCTCTCGAAATGTATTTTGGGACAAACAATTGTGAAGATCCCTCTTGAAATATCTGAATTCGACAGAAACAACCCATTATTCACAGGCAAATGTGGTATACGGCTTATAAAAAGCGATATTTTTAAAACTTTTTTTGTAAAGTGGAACAATAAGCGAATTTATTCTTCGTAGGGAGAACTAAATATTACATTCTTCTACGAAAAAACTTTCCCTCGTTCAGAAAACTTGAAAATAATTGTCGAAGGATTTGAAATTATTTTACTGGGAATTATTCTGTAATCCCATATTATAAGTATCGTGATTATCATCTTAATTATTATACAAAATTACTGATAACTTTAGCAAAATCTTATTAACTCAGAAAATTTGTTCGTTCTTCGAACAGCTGTAAAGTGTGCACCAACTTGAACATGTATTTAATTTTCGTAACCTTAATTATATGTTTACTCAATCGCGCGGAACAATCGCACCGTAACCATTAAATTTTGAACACTGTTATTCCTGGAAGGCATGTTTCAACCAGAAAGCTGCTCATATGTGCTCGAAAGGCACTTGCATCGACCGCAAAGCGTTTCCACCCTTCGTATTAAATTAACCCCCGTACGAGCAATTCCTTTCTTTGAAGTTTTATAATTTGTTTGACAAGTACGATGTTACGTATAAACCCGGGAAGCTAATTAAAAACTCCTGGTTGGCTCTGTTGATGACATACTTTGTTTTTGTTTCCCTGCACATATTTCGTGTTCAACATGCTGCAGCAAGAAAGGGTAAAATTTTTTTTTTACAGCACAGAGTAACGTTTGATACAGGAGTTAAAATTTTAGGATTTTAGATCCAAAGCAAAAGAATATTCTTTTTTTTCATTTTTGAAGAAGAAAAAGATTTTTAATTGCACTTTCCATGGTGCTGTTCTTTCATTAATTGTAACTTTCGGTTCTACTGCGTTTTCAAGTTAATATTCCTCGTAAATTCTCAATGAAATGGCACTACAGTGCGGATGAAAAAATACTTGAACGCTGGCGTAAAACGTAAGAAGATACGGTCGAAAAGGAGAGCAAGCCTGTTCCAGGATACAGTTAATCTAATAAATATCATGGAAAATCAAAGACCAATGATTTCTCCTGTGACCGACTCTCCGGCAACGCCAGCAAACCGATCGGTTTCGGTCTTCCGGCCGCGTTTCTAATGTGTCGTGCACACCAACGGCGACCGCAAGATCGAAATCCACGGATGCTGAATCAATGAGCCGATTGCATCGGTCGCTTTTCATTTTATTTGCGGATAACGAATAAAAATTACTAAAACGCGAATGCTACGCTGCTCGAAAACATGAAATAGCGAGTAATAAAATGTTTAAACTGCGACGGTAGAACGTTTAAACGCCCGCTGGTGTAAAGTAAACGATTCGTGTAAAGAAAATTATGTAGTTCCGCTTAGAAAAAAAACAAGTGTGGGTTGCATTTCAACTTTCTCTTGTACTAATTCCATATATCTCATTTTATTAAATTGGTATAATAACATCTTATGTATTATTAGATTGATCAAACTCAATTATTTTGGTGGGATATGCAGACTGCCAAAAGGATAGAATAAATTCACCCGTTCGATCGATATTTAAAAAACGCGTAAACTACCATATTGTGATAGGAGATACGAATCGTATGTGGACAGTTTGACCTCTCCTCTTGCAATAGAACTGCCGCTGCGCTACGTATTAATCTAAGCACGACGCGGTCTTTTATGGTGTGCTACGGGGTATGTTTATTAGCAGTCACGCAGGCACTCGTTAGACGTTTAAATCGGGAATTCTTAACGTAATTAATTACGCAAAAGATCGCGATACCGTTGGGCTTCTCTCGTGTCCGCGAAAGAATCTCCGTGCCCGGGTACAGGATACCGATGTCGGACATGCGTGCAAATGCAACCTATACGGCCCGCGAGTGCATGCGTGCACGCGGATCCCGAGATCGATAGGAATCGATATCGGCTGACTTTATTTGCTGGTCGAATGCGGGCGTCCGTGCACGCAAACCAGCGTCACTTCTCACGCGCTGTTGGATCCTCCCTGGCGATCTCGCTTCGATCCGTTAACGTCAAGATCGGATTATCGTGTCAAGACGCGAAACTAGTGACAAATTAAGTGATTCGAGAATTAAGCGAAAAACGCTTACAGAGTTCTTTTTTCACTGCCTTCAAGTTGCCATAGTCTCCAGATAGAGCCGATACAGTGTGAAAGACAAGTTGTTCCGGGAATACGAAGATCGTTAAGTGTCACCAATCGATTGGATCGAATAATATATTATTCAAATATTTGAGAATTTTATTACCTTTAACACGTTGACTGCCACGTCATTCGCATATGGATGACATTGTTTTTCACTAAGGAGTTAAAAAGATTCATTCTCAAGATTAAATGTTAAAGAAAATAAATCTAAATATGACTCTTGAATTTTAACGAGACTTTGAAAATAAGTTTTATGACAAATTATGGTTATGCTGGTTTCCAATTGTCTAGAAAGAAAGTTTCGTTTTCGTGGAGTCAACGTGGTAATGAGCCTCGAATACTCGAGAATTTTATGTATTTAACGGGAAACGTGTCTTTGCGATAAGAAGAATAAGCAGAACGAACAAAAATATCATAACAGGCAAGATTCTATCTACGATTTCAACATTCCTGCGAGACTATTTCCATCGAGAGATCGCTTGCCTCCAATACGATAGCCATTCTTCGTGAACTCGATCGTCGATTCACGGCGGTGATCGAGCCAAACCGTACAAAGGGTACCGTTTTATCGATCGATCGTGCCGCCAGTAAATCAATCTAGGTTAAAACGATAACCTAGGCACGCGGAGTTTCCCTTGGCCGGGACAACGTTATCGCGAAGCATCGAACGAGATATCCTGCAAACAAGCTGTCGGAATCGCGCACGGTAGTGGAACTTGAACGATGTTTGTCCTCTGTTAGCGATACCTTGTTCGAGTCGCAACCGAGTGGGTGAATTACGAGAAATATCCTTTCCAGTGGTTCGCCCGAGGCATCGCGGGGTTGAAAATAACGCGCAGGATCCGAGAAATTACGAGCCTTCGTAATATCGTGCATTTCTATTCATAAATCACTGAACTCGGTAAATACGGAATAAGAAAAAGGCGACGTTACGAAACGACGCGAAGAATGCAACTACTTATAATAAGCATGAAATGCAATTATTATAATATTTATAGCTCTGTACATCACGTTACACGTTTAAGAATTTTACCAGAAAATGTCTTATCGAACGATAATATTTTATACTCTAATTACCGAAACAACTTTTGCAGTATTTCTACAATATTATTACTCTTTCGGTAATATTCCCCGTAAACCCTGCTTGAATTTTAGATGCGTTTGATTAGATTAAATATAAAATAAGCAAATGCATCAAATTAAGATAATAAAATCGATTGATAAAAATGTATGCGTAATTTAATTTGCATTTTCCAAACCGGACGAGCAAGTGTCCAGCGGCTTGAACGAAAGTCTACGTGATCGGAAGAGTTTCAACATTTTATAATTACCATAATATGCGGTACCGTAATTAATCATAAGTTCGAGACCACTTCTCAGCGAGAAACACTTGACTGCTGGAAAATTTCTTACGAAGTTTAAATTTATGTCACCGCTATTCTCATTATAATGATGGTTGATATCGTCGAATAAATCATATTTAGTTTGTATAATTATCTATACTATTTTAGACATTTTCAAACACTCATTTTCTAGAAACCATTAAGAATTCATTTCAATTATAATTCGATTAAATTTTAGACACGTGTCGCCTTCAACCTAGAGGATCGATTACGATCAAATTATCGTCGTTTTTAACCCTCGAGTGGTCGCGTACCATTATCCCTTAACCCTCTTAACCCACTGCAGGATGATCGAGCTACCCCAAACACCCTCTTGTCTAGTATTCAGTTTCATTTTAGTGTGAGTATTACTGTGTAAATTTCTGAAAATGATTTTTCAGCTATATTGATCGCGATGTCATAAACTAGACAAATTTGTGTATCTTTTATCGAGTATAATGTGGACAAAAAAACTTCTGTTTACAATTAAACGTGTCGGCCATCAAATCAAAATCGTACAATTTTCTACGAGACTGAGATTTGATTTTAGACGATTATAAACTACGTAACCTAAGATTTCTCTCAAAATTATTAAAAAGAAATAATACACTTCCTCGTTCTCACATTTTATCCGGCAAGTTGAGATAAGGTATTGGAAACTGAATAAAAGGCAAGGAAACTATATAAAATAATACTCGAAACGATGAAGCATTGTACGACACCGTGGAATATAAAGAAACTGTTTGGTATCGTCGTAAAAATATACGTAACGGCGAACAAACTACGCGCCGCGCAGTATGAAGGAAATCCAACGATTTAACGCACATTGCGGAAGAAAACAACGGTAACGGTGATGGAAGACTATAAAAAAAAGCTGTAGGAGACCGGGGGCGTGAACGGGAACGAGGTTCCGAACTAATCTCGACGCGTCTCTCGAGGGGATGCAACAACCCTGCCGGGCTCTTTTCTCCTCTCACGCAGTTTCTTCGTGCACCGCCCTGATTCGATCGATCCTCACCTTCGTACGGTGCAATTTACTTTACCCCCCAAGAAGCCCGCCCCCGCGGACTCACTTTCCGCGACGGACGGTCTGGCGAGGCAGAAACACGGCTTGATCCAGGGAGAGCCGATGCATCGAGCGACTGCCAGGCTTTTTCCCTTCTCGAAGGGTGGTCGATGAGTCACACGCGCGACAACTTTCACGGAAAACTCCGACGAAGACTCTCCTTTGGTCCTGGAGTTATCGCGAAGTTCCTGGTGAAAGTTCCGATCGGAGGAACACGACGGGAATGAAACCCAAGGTTCACGGTGGGTGGTTATAACGGTACGTTGGTCGCTAAGCTGCGACTTTACGAGCACCGTCTACGGCTCGAATTAATTTATTGTAAATTATTAGGAATAAAGATCGTAGTATTAAACTTAACGACCGTCGAATGTAGCCGCAACGAGCCATTCTCGTTTATTTAAGGGGGGCCTTCTAGCAAAGTAGACGGAAAAATAAGCATTTGTAAATGTTTTGCGAACAAAACCGTGGGACTTTCGAATACGAGAGTTTCGCTTTTGTTGTTCACCTTTCGAGGATATACGCAAATTTTTTTAATATGAAACAGCGAGAAATGTAGGAGTTCGATAATGATATGTATAGGCTGTTTCGAAAAACAGATGGGTGACATCATAGCGTCTGTTCTGCACGTTTGAAACGAAGAAATCGAACTAAAATAAATTTAATATCTGAATTTTTTTAAGAGGAAAAAATTTTACATCATCTTGTGTCCTATTTTATCTTGTTCTGAATTTACAGGAATTTTTGTACTCTAATAATTCTTACTGACAAACGAATGCCTGTAGCCGAATGATTAACAGGTCAATCTTATGTCAATTTCTCGAGTAATCAATTGAATAGATTATTGGAAGAAGTGCCACTTGATGTTGTACGTTGCACGTGGTTTATGCATGACGGCACCCTGACACATTTTAACTGAATAGCCAGACAGTTACCGAACGATTTCCTATCAAACGAACAGGTCCAAAGTTTTTTCGGTTTCAAGATTCAAAGCTGCTAAAGTTTCATTATCGGGGTTATTTTACAAAAATATACTGTTCAAGTAAGCAATTACTACAGAAAGTTGTTTCCTAAATCATTTCACATAATAAAAAATAATATATTTTTCGAAATCCAGCTCACTAGTAGGAGATACTTTCTTAACTTAATTTTGCATGTATATTTTAGTTTTGGATAAAATCAATCAATGGCTTGTTACGACTTCATCTAATATTATTCAGTTTAATTTATTATCGAAGACAGGTTACGAGAAAGAGGATTCGAAGATAAAACGCTCTAAAACCACGCTCAGCCACGAACATCTCTCAGATTTATTAGTCTAGGCGTAATCCAATTTTGTGAAGATCTGACTGACCCACGTCTCTGACTGCTTCACTCGATTACCGAAAGATACTTGCACGAAACCTCGACTAGATTTCTGTAATAATCCTGAGATAAACGTGGGATAATAATACAGTGACGTGGATTTTCTGAAATTAATAATATCTAAGAGAGGAATATTCTCCCGGTGGTCTTTGGGAATCACACTTCATTCTACCAAGCGTTGTTCTGTTAACATTAATAAGGAAAATTAAAAGAAATTACCTTAGAATTTCCATTTACAAGAATAAGAATAAGAATCGTTCGTATATTCCTTAAATTACATTCTGAATAAACTTCATAGCTCGGACTATTAGAGTATTGTATTTGTAGATTGGTCTCGAATATTCCAAAATGAAATATGTCTACGTAAGAATTTACTATTCGACTGACCCTCGTGTCTGCCGCTGACTCGCCAATAAAGAAACGAACGAACGGACGCGATTTCTGGCCAGATGCACCGATACTCATCTCGACATCATGATTTCGAACGCCAACGTTTCAATAAAGACTAACGATATCTCGATGTTCGGCTCGTTAAACAACTGGCTACTAAAAGGAAACGATCGAAGACGACTGGAGCCATTTCGCGGGGCAATTTCAGTTGCACGAGATGTAATGGAAGAACGGTACTTGGACAACCAGGACGCTCGATAATCCGTGTGCACTGTCGTTGCCAATGGCGATACTAAATAATACTCCTTTGCCTCGGTGCCACCTTCGAGTAGCTACCGTAGGTTCGTACGTTGAGCGAACGATTTACGCGAGCCAACGTTGCTAGCAAAGCACGCGAGTACACTTTGCGTGAGTACGTAATTGATGGAACAAGATACGACGTAAGCAGAATTTCGGGGGCTATTGAAAGCTGCTCCGCAGGGTGGAACGAAGAGTTTCACGACGATAAAAATGGATTAGCCCTTTCTTCTTAGTACGCAATGTGTCTCCGATGAAGGCACTTCTCCGTAAGGAAGGCAGTTTGCTTGCTATAAACACGATACTGTCAATGTACAAAGTGTTCTACGTATCCCCAACGATACTGGAAGGCTGTAACTTTTATCAGGGAATGGTTTTATAAAATGATATTGCGACGATCGAATTTATTCGAGGATTTTTAAAGAACATTTCTAAAATTAAACCTGTTATATTTTCTGTTTTACATGGCATTATTTTCGTTCAAATTATCACGTGTCAAAGTTACTTGCTGTCGTAAATATTCTGGTAAAACGCCATTGAAAACGAATTTTGTTTCAAGTCGATCGCATGGTTAGTTCCAGAAATATAAGAGTTTGTAGCGTTTGTTTATCTTTCATTGATGACATCGGCGCGAGGTCACTGACCTCACGTGCGAGAGAGAGAGGCTCGACGCGTTAGACGGAGACCTAGATAATGAAATTTTAATTACGATATCTCGAAAACGGAAAAAAACCGTTTTGAAGGGGAGGCTATGTCATTTCTAACAGTGGCTCAATTATGGTCAAAATACTAGTAGCTTCGGAACAGCACTGCATTTTCTACAGAAAATGTCGGAGATTTTAGGAGGAAGAAGGTTTACGAACGCTATCGCGTGCAAAGTATCGGTGCGTTGAAATATTTGCCTACACGAGTCGCGGTATCGTTTTCGCCAACGACGAAGACGTATCGACTTCGTTCGGCTCATCCGTTAGTGTCGCCTGGAATCTTGTAGCATTCATAATATCTACTTTAGCATCGAATGATTGTCACTCGATACACGGGCATCTATCAACGCGATACAAAGCGCATTCTCTGCAAGGCACGACCGGCCATCGATTTGCGGAATAGCTTTCCTCGTTCGATCCTTTTACGTAACGTCGAAGGAATACCTTGGCCATCGGCTTCTTCGAGACATCCTCCAGGAGACAGATCGATGCTCGGATGAGAGAAATTCATGGGAAAATATATCAAGGTTGCATTGCACTTTTGACATATCCGACTCGAAAGTCTGTTCCCGGAAGAAATCCGAAGCAGACCGTGCGACAAAATCATATCGACAGACGTCGAATATATCAGCTCGACTGCGAAAATCGCAGGATTAAGAAGCTTCCTCGGGTTTCCCATCGAAAAACCAGTCTTTATTCATTGCAAATACGCTCATAAAGACATCAGAAAAATATATATTATTTTATATTGGAAACGATTATTAATCTAAATTTGCATTTAAGAGTTAAATGATATTTTCGTTCTCTGTACAATCAATTCTACAAACTCTGTGGGAAGAATGGTCTTCCAATAATTATGAACAGTACTGTACACGCGTCTGCTGTCTCCGTCTCCGAGGAGATGACTATACTTCGAGGTCTTTCGTAAGACCAGCGTCACGCAGATCCTCCCTTACGCACTGGCTTACGGTCGCTGACTTCTGCGGCCAAAAGAGAGAAAAGCGAGAGCAGCAGCCGGGTTATGAATGGAAATATGTTAACGGTTCCAAACTTGGCATCGCTGCTTCGTCTGCTCTTTGAAGAAAGAGCATCCCAATCTCGTTCCCTCTTCGTGTTTATCGTGCTCTCTGCGTTGCTTCCATTGAACCAAACATTCCAGAGATAATTAGTTGACCTATCGTTTGTCATTCCATCGAGAGAACGGAACACTGATTTGTCCATTGGACGTAGAAAGTAAACAAAGATGCAAACGATTAATAATATGATTTTAAACGTCAACAGCTCTTTCACTCTACGATATATTGTTGAAAATTATGCAGTGTGTTAAATTAATACTATTTCAACTACTATTTTATGCATACCTATTTCGATCAAATAACTGTGGAAATATCAATATGAATTATGTTATTTTTAAGTTTTGGTAGAAATAGTGTTAAAATGGAATCACGTATTTTTCTATGCAATTTGGAGTTAAAAATTTTTTATGTAGTAATTAAGAAACCTCTTATATGATTGATGCTTCTAGCTTAAAATTTAGTTATTTAATTCTGCTCTAGTGGTAGATGAAAGTATCTGTATTAAATCTATTAGATAATAATTCTTGCTGAACTTGTAAAACAAAGCTTGTGCTTTCACAGACTTTATATTTATGTGATTTTACATTAACAGAAATTTAAATATTAACACTTTCGAAAATGTTTTGTTCGTTGCACGATCGATACATATTGAGAATGGAATTAAATCGGTCTTCAAGACTGTAAATAATGGGCACGTAACTCGAGGGTTACGCTAGGTTCTAGAGGGTTAATTATTTGCTGAAGTCGAGCCTTCGTTGAGCAGGCTATTTTCCCTATTTTCCAACGTCGGTCTCGATTATCGCGTACCGTATCGTTCCTCTTCCTCTGGCCGTCGGTTGGTTCTTCAGCCGCCTCATTTCTCTCTCGAGATCATCCTCCGTGGAGGAGCGAGAACGCCGCGCAACGCGAAAGTGCGTAACATGGCGTTCCGAGGCGCCACAAAAGGAAGAACGAGCCCTGGCTGCGGTGAAATGAGACAAGCGCGACGACGACCGGGAGAAAAGGAACGAACGAACGGATGGAAACGGCTAGGGGAGCTTCGAACTTACGCATTCGAGCTACCGTGGATCGAATCGTATTTAGACTCGATCGCTACTCCTCTTTCGAAGCGAATCGAGTCGATCGAAAAAGTTTATTCTTCGACGGGTCTATTGAATCCTGGGTAATATCACGCTCAGAGACTTCTGGGAGAATTCTGAAGACTTTGTTATAATAAGAATTTGATAATTATTTTTATCTTCTTAACTCGTACATTCGTACTGGATAGAGTATTTAGAGTCGTGGTGGTTTGTTATATTTTAACCTTTTGTGGATGGTGGTCTGTATTTAAACGAACACCCTTCGTCATAAAAAAGATTAATTTCCATAGTACAATAATTTATTAAATTAAAATAAAAGTTATGATAAAGGCATTAAGACGCAAAGTGTTAACTTGGAAAAATCTGTCTACCCAAGTAGAAACAGCAAATGATAGACAGGCAGAAAAATATTTTACTCTACACTCGACTCCCTGTTTGCATGGACTATCAGCAAGAGAGGTCCAGCAATTCCGACGATAAATAACTCGTTTTGAAACCTAGAAGTGATTCTCAGCAACGACGATCGTTTTCCAATCTCGAGGAGAGATCGTAACTCGGTATCGATTCAATCCTCTTTCGGATTTCGCGTAAAACACGGGGTAAACGCGCCCCCGTGAGTAACGAACGCCTGAAAGCGAAGATAAGGAAAAGGTGCACGAAAGCCGTCGTCCATAGAAAAGATTCACCGCGGAAAGATCGGTAAACTCGATGAAAAATTCATTCAACGTTCCTCGTTATTTTGACGCATCGTTGAACGCTTTCAGGCGTCGTCTTCTTCGTTTCTATCGCGCGGTTACGGAATTCGTTCGCGCCTCGATGATCGACGCGCGAAATGTCCGCGACGGTTTTCGCGCGCATACTTTCGAGGGAAAAACGATCGAGGAATTTCGTCCACGATCCCATTCAACTTTCTTTTATTGATAAGACGGGCGATCCGCGAGGATCGTCGACATGAATGCCGCGACTGTTCCACATAACACGTTCCCCGGTCACGAAGATGACGTCAAATTGCTGCACGTCGTGTCGCATTCTTGCCGCAAGTGCATTTTAAAAACGCGACTCGAGTCGTATCCTGTTTCGCGTATCGATTTCAGCATTAAACATCCGATTTTTTGCGTTCGATCGAACGCTCCCGAGGAATTGTCCGTAGTAATCGGTCTTACGTAAACGCTTCCTTCGAAAAACGTGCTCGGTAATACTTGACAGAACGATACAAAGCGAGAAATAAGTATACAAAGTGCTTTGGCTACTAATGGCTTTTAGAAGAATTCTGTTAAGCATAACAAGACGAAAGCTAAAAATAATGAAATTACGCTAGAAGCTTCTTTATTTTCTGAGCTATGTATAAGAATATTGCGATCAAGAAAAGTTAGGAGAACATTTTTTTATATATATGCGTCACTGTCACGCATATGTGACGGTTTCTCACGAGTTTCAACGCGTTGCAGATGTATAACGCGTGATAGGAAAATATGATCTTAACAAAAGTGATCTAGTAACCTCAATATTTATGCCTCCTAAACAAACAATTTCTTTCTTGGTTCATTTTTTTGTATTAGCAAAAATAATTGGAGATTTTTCAGTCGATGCGTTCAGATTTAGATACTGTACTTCCACACACAATATAGACGTGTAATAATAATACGTCTTTATTACTAAACGCAAATACAGGATCATTTTTCTTTTCTATTAAATCTAACTCTGAACGATGACTATCGATAAAAATTTATTTAAACATGTAACAACTGTACAAATGGGAAACTATTAACCATATTCTCTCTGTCAAAATTATTGCAACGTTTTGAATTTTAGCCAAGAGTTCCCTCCGACATTATCAATGATTTGTCGATCCTACAAAGCTGACGTTTATCAATAATTCACTGTTTCACTCCATGTTATCAGTCTTAATTATTCCCATCGTGGACGACGTCGAACATCGATATTCTCGCTTTTCACGGAACACTATGAAGATTGATTCGTCTGCGAATCTATTCAGCTACCAAAAAAACTTTCATGAAGCAACCCTGCAAATCAAAAGACGGAAATCAAGAATAATGAAATCACAGTAGAGATGTTACGTTCGAATTATTAAACCCATAAGTATATAGAACTTAAATTTGTATTTATATACGAGTACTGTTTGTAATACTCTTAAAGTGCCTTTCATAATTGGGAAAGTGGAAAAGCCTCGAACGTAATTTCGTTATTCCTCATTTTCGTCTTAGTTTGACCCCTGAAATCGCCCCTCGAAGGATTACCATTAGTAGCCAAACACTCTGTAGAAGATAGCTTCGGTAAAGAAAACTCGTAAAAATATTTTACGACCATACAAGGAAGGACACGAATTACTCGAAACGCACGCGATCGATCGCGTTTCTCGCGTGGCGCTATCTTCGTATTTCAGGAGAATCATCGCAGCCAGACAGTAGAATCAGTCTTCTGTGATTCATTCGGAAAATAATCCAACGCCCACGCGTATTCTGTCAAGACTCTCGTGAGTTTTCTGCACCCTTACATACATAACAGTTAATCTCTCAGCGAGAGTGCAGGCAATACAACAAAATTGGTTATTTACAATTTTATATCTTTCAAAGGAGGAAATTCACCTATTTTTAAAAATTTAAAATTAAATTTTCTTGCGTAGGTGTTTCTGAAATAAATGTACCCTTTTGCCTCGTTGCGGTGAAAATGGTTAATATTAAATCTCTTTATTGTACCGGTTTGTACAATGACATACAGAAACGAGAGCACAAAGGCTTTCCAACCTTGCTTAAAAGTTATTACACAACACAAATAAATACGGTAAAGCAAACAAGATAACATGACAAAACAGATTGAATACAATGAGAAAGGAGGGAAAGTTATACAAAGTGTTAACGAGTAAAAGAACTGGTAGCAGATTTGAAAGCAAACGATTCATGATCGCGAACTTCAGAGGGGAGGAAATTGTAATATCGAGAAGAAAGATAGGAAAATGAGGCCTGGAATTTCGAAGCATGGCGAAACGGTGTAGAAATGAATAACTGTGTTGTTGTTCCTTTTTCTATTTTACACGCATGTCTGCCTGCGATATGACGGTGCAATGACTGACGTTATAATTGAAAGAAGGTCTTTCAAATATTATAACACATATATTATCGTGTTTCAGTACCATTTAATTTTAATTTTGTAATTCTGAAGAAGACCCAGCGACTACTGTCAAATCAGAAATAAAGATTTATTTACTGAATTAGCACCTGACCGTATATTTTTGATAATTTAATATTATTTTGGTAACTATATTAAATGTTTCAAATATAGTTTATTTTGCAATTTCTAATTTACCAAAACAGGAAAAATGAAAGGAGATCGCGAAATTCTTTCGAAACCGGACACGAAAAATACGATAATAGGTTCGCGCGATGAACGAACATACACGCACCGGTCTTGAATCACGTTTACGAGTACATAGCTAGTGAATGAACGATTGTGGCGATACGTGTAACGTTATATGTAATCGAGGGAACTCATCGGTATCTACTGCCGATGCTGAATGACTGAATTCTTTGTCCGCGAGTGGAAGTTCGTTCTGGTCAATGACGAATTTCTAGGAGAAATAATTATCTGAAGACGAGAACGGGGGAAAACGAACGCTCTATAATTATACCGAACGATAAATCGCGCCCGTGAGACTTTGTCGGTGAACAGACTCAACGATAAGCCTTTGAATTTCTCGTCGAACAATGTCTCGCTAAAGAGAACGCTATTATTAAACGTTTCATGAAAAGAAATTGTCGAGGTAATTGTTTTTTCCAGGATTTCACAATTTATTCGTATCATATATTTTATAATAAAACGTGAACTGCTGTCAGTTGTTATTCGCGAGTGGCTGCTTTAAGTTGACAATTTTCTTCTTCTTCTTCTTCTTTGTTAATACAATTAAAGAAGAAGTTTAAGTGTTGTTACCAACTGATAAAAATTTAACAAACAAAAATTCATGAATTTCGACAGACTGGATCGATTAAATAAATTATTCTCTACAGAATAACACGATTTTTCAAAACCTTTGCACTCATCCAATCAAACAAATAAATTCTTTTAAGATTCGTTGATCCTTGGAGGTGGACGATCGCCTCCGTTGGGCCTTCGTTTGATCCGCCCCTGTTTAGAAGTTTCGGACGGCAGACACAATTACCAGAAGTCGAACGTAACCGTGCATGTTAGAGAAACTGTTTTAACGCCTCCCAGCCGCTCGTTTCGCGAGCAACGCAAAATTCAGGCTTTGCGGGGAACGCGTCGCGTCGAACTCGCGCAAAAGGAACGAGAATCCGTCAGCGAGGCGAGGACAGGGCGCAGACGAAAAACGAAGAGACGAGCAAACGAGGAGGCTAGAATACGGGAATAGCCGTGCCATACGTGGACTACCTTACTTACAACACCGACAGTTTCCATTGCTAAATATAGGATTTCGATCGCTACGCCGAGGACTTGACGTTGTGCATCCGTTCGATATCCTATTCCAGTTGTTGCTCTTTCTACAGCTCCGTCACATCCTCTGCCGCCAAGGGAAATTCGATATATGATAGGGGACGGTCCCCCAATTACAACTTTTCTACTGTAACTTGAACCGCAGAAAAATTCAAATTTTAGAAAAGTCATTCGTAACGCGAAAAGAGGGGAAATCGTTCTTAATAAATTTAGAAATAAGAATTGATAATTCTGACGAGGAGCTATTTTTTTAAATTTATCCGAATAACATGAAAATAACATCACCATCTATTTAAAAGTATCTAGAGAGAGTTTTAAACAATTTTGAAGATAATAAATTCATTTACGTTTGATTATACAGTGTACAAAGTTATGTTCAAACGATTTCAACTCTATAATTTTGAACTGTCGTACCGTCATTAAAAAGCTGTTGTACTTCTTTGAAATAGCGGACTCCAATTTTAAAGATGCAACAACTCTACCCTTAGATGGAGCAGAGATTTCCATTATCCATCAGGAGCTCATTAAAAGCGCAAGAAATAATACCAGAGGAGATTGAAACCAAACGTGAACCACTGCAAGGAATACAAAAGTTCACAATGTAGTTAAGGACTTCGAGCAACCAATCCTTAGCAGCGACCTGAGTAGAAAGGAAAGGATGTCTCGTTTCAGGACAGTTCGCTTCATAATTAACCACGAATATATATTAAAATAATCCATCATCTTCTGTACGAATGCAGAAATTTCGAGTCGCAAAGACTATAGAATGTACATTAAATACCTAACAAAATCTAAACGCTACAAAAAGAAAACATTTATAACGAATCTTTAAAAACGAATAGAAAGACAACTAAATCTTCTCATCCGTTTAAAAATTCGCGACAAAAATTAGAAAGCAAACTGACGAAACACGAAAACCCATATTAGAATGCGGAATAAAGAGCACACCATTAACATAGAAATTGTAAATAATTTAATAGAAAGTCTACCAAAGAGATTGAAAGTAGCGTTGAATAATAGATGAGAAACGGACAAGATATTAGCATGGGACGCCAAAGTTTGCTTTCAGTTTCGTCGCGTACACGAAGATATCGTGCACCCCGAAGCATCGCGTACACCAAACACACCATAAACTCCGAAAACCAATCGGTACGTCGGACGTAACTTTAAAAGCAACCAAAGTGCATCCCGATGGAAGATTTCCGTGGAACGGAGAACCGCGGTCTGTAATTAGGATTTCGTATCGATGTTCTTTAAGAGGTGGAAACACGCACCGAACAGAGTAACGCCGCAAGGTGCATCGACCCTGAAATCAATATTTCTACATATTAGGCTCTGTATCAACGTCTGCTTCTACAGCCGCGTTTCAAATCCTCGTTCCCGCCCCCTGACCCCCCGCGCTGATACGCCCACGAGCAGCTTCTGTTTCTCTTCGTTTTCGCTTTAGGCCGCACGTGGTGCGTTTGCACGAATGTTTGTTGCGTGACGAGCGTTACCGTCGGCTTTCGAAGCAGCCACAAAGTCATGGCTGCGAGAGAAAACTCTTCAGGGTAGACCATTGACCCCCGGTAAGCACGGAAACGCGCGAATGATACACATCGACCACTTAAACGCACAATTATTTTAGGAACGGAAATACATAAAGACTTACTATCATTTGTAAAAGAAATACCAACACGCTCTTGCTCTGATAAAACGAATCCAATCTCATGGTTGGGGACACGGAACGATCGCATAAATGAAATTGGCCACATTTATTGGATCGTTAGGATACATTTGGAAGAGCCAACGAACAGTTTTGGAGCAGTCTGTTTGTGCTCTGCTAACGGATTTTTAGATAATTGACTCCTTCCTGTTGAAGTACTGATTCAATTAACCGAACTCGGCCTTCAATGCATCGTGCGTTGGAGTTTATATCGGGGTACGTATTTTGAAGCGTAGAAGGAGCTATTTTGTTAATATTAATTGATTTTCATTAGTGGTTCAAAGAAAAAATGAACTTGGAAATCAAGATCCAAAGAATTCTATGAACAATGTAAAATATGCAACGTTTGCTTCCTGTTAGTATTTTCTCTGTAATATTTGTTGCATGGATCTTAATAAACTCTGATCCTTGTTTCCTTCATAATACCGAGGAAGATTTAATATCAAGTCAAGGTAATTCTACGAGCAAGTCTAGACTGGAGAAAAGAAATAAAATATTTTAATAAGAAATTTCTCATTTTTCTATTTTAAAAATTCGACGTACTTATTAGACAATCTAACAGAATCACCTGAGATTTTATTTGCAAATCCTGCATTAATTTCTTAGTAATTTCGAGATTGTTAGCGTTCGAATGGAGGTCAGATTCGTTATTAGGCGATGAATCCTGCTTCGGATCGACGATAACGGAGCGAAGTTACGAGCGGAGCGGCGATGCACACGGGGCTGACTTATGTGCACGCGTAATACACAGGGTGTACAGAGAACGGTGTACGCGGGAAATCCGGATATATAGGTATGTATATCGCGGAAATGGCGTCGTACAGTCGATGGGATTACCCCAGGGCACCGATCCCCCGTATACTTAGCGAAGGTGTGCGCACACGCGTGGCTAGAACGGTACACAGTTTCGAGTAGCGAGGCGTTCTCGACGTGGAATCATCGAGGCGCATCGATTCCGCTTCACGCCCAACGAGGAGCACGAATAACGCGATCGAGGGATCGATCAGCGTGCAACTATGTACAAAGCGTACGCACGATCTCGAATCTTCGGCTCGAAAGGTCACGCGAGCAGGTTCGCGTGTCTCGTCGATGAAAAGGTTGGGGAGGCGTGGTTCGAAGAGATTGATTTTTCTGTCGGCGGAGTTTCTAGGCGTTTGATAGTGAAAGTGGAATGGAACGGTTACCTTGATCACAGGCGTTGTTCGTAATTTGCATTTTATTTCTTGCATACCCTTAGAGATTGCGTGTATCGTACAATAGTTCATCCTTCGAGTCCGACTAGAATCTCGTGCATGAGAAAGTTTGACTCTTTGGAATTTCTAGCAACGAGTGATAGTTCGATGTTTTATTCGGTTCATCGACATTAACTGTTCAGGTAAACAAATTTTAAGAATAATTCGAGGAAATATATGAACGTTACGTCGAAGGCAAATGCTTAATACTGCAAGTGTATAATGAAAATGAAACAAGTCTGTGCTATGAACTGTTAATTCATTCAAAATTACCTAAGAACTATTACGCCTGAAACCTATTGTAGGTCCTGAAAAGGTTAATAAATCCAGTTTCTCCTAGTACCTATTATAAATAAACATCACCGAAAAGATGGAGGAAGAAGACGCACACGTGTTCGCGTAATAAAAGATCACTTGGACGTTTAACCGATTCAAGGGGGTATCCAGTCTGTCAGCGTCTCCCGGTCATAATAAAATTATAATTGCACTGCGAGTTATTAACCGGAAGGCACGACGAAAGGCGCCGGCCTTTCTTCGGACACAATTAAACTCGACGCGGAAGAAATGGGAACGAACAAAACGACGATTTAAAACCCGAAGAAGAAGAGCGAACCGATGAAGGGGGGCCCCAAGTAAAAAGAAAAGAGGAACGGAGTGGAACGGGAGCGATTGCGTGCGCGCGATTTAATTGAACAGCCGATACGAATCTTCGGCGCGCTAAAAGGGCTACGAAGATCCGAGAGGCTCGTTAATTCGAGCAGAATAATTAGCGTGCGACGCGTTTGCGTTTGTCCACTGGCCACGGAGCTGCTCCGAAAAGCAGGGATGAGACGATTTCAATAGTTCGATACCTAAGTATTTTATAACTATGTAAATGCTACGAATCAACTTTGTGCATTTAAATATTTGAAAATTACTATTGTAATATCATTAAATATAACATTGACTTGTATGAAACTATCGCTGTATCGAGATTGAAATTTCACGATAAGAGAGTTTATATAGACACTTCTCAAAGCAAACACCATTCGTACAATTGATGAGATACAACCTGATTTACGGTACAATCGTGATGGTCGTATTGTATTTCACGCGTAGTGTCTGTATAATTTAAATTTATTTCAAATCAAAGTTCTGTCGTTCTCGTTGGAAAGCCCGTTATACATCTGGAAAGTGAAAAATCGATTTTCTGAATCTGTTACGCTAGAACTCCGGTTAAAGCAAACAGAAGTAAGGGGGCGTTATAGAGGCGAACGCTCGAAGAAGAGATAGGGGACACGCGGCAGAGGTGGGTTTAACCCTCGAAGTCCTTGACCGGCCAGTCGAGTTGACAAGGAATTTAGTAGTCGCAGCCCTAGCGGAAAGACGACGTCGCACACGTGCTTTCTGAGAGAGCGGAAGTCGACAGGAACGTGCGCCGCGAACTCTCCCTTGTTGGCGTCCAGCTAGGCTACCTGCTTACAAAGCGCAGAAAACGACCGCGAGCGGGTCCGATATGTGAAAGGAATCGAGAAGCGCGAGCGAAACGGAAGAGCGAGCGAGCTTCCGGTCTGATCTACGCCACGACGCGACCATTTTATTCGATAAGTACGTTTCTTTTCAGCGCTAAGTCATCTAAGCAAACGAATCGCTTTGTATTAAGGTGACGCGATTCTTGAATCATTTGGAAGACATTTTTCACGCTCTACGCCAAAGATCTACCATGAATTTACTGAGATTTAAATCTTGGCTTCTTGGGAGTTCCTCGTTTAACTACTATTCAGAAAATATTAGTTTTTAAGAAATAGTTCACGCAGATAGCTTCCTAATTTTTTTTGAAATTTAATACTAATGATATAGATACATTTGCATAAATGCAAATACTTTGATATTTCTACTTTTGTTATAAATGTTTTAGAAGTATTATGTCGTGCGTGGAAAATATTTTCTTCTATATTTTTCTATTTGGATTACCTTGTACAAGATTCGCTGGATAATTGTATTCAAAATGGCCATCAATATTCAGAGATTGCAAAACGACCAATCACTCGCTTCCTTCAAACATATCATTTATCCCGCATCAGCATTGTCCCACATTATGATGATCGTGACAGTCTAGTCACGACACGCTCAGGAAACGTTCGCAATACTTTCAAATATTATTGAACGCCCTGAAACGTGACGGGACCATGATGTAGCCCATTTAGATAGTATTCAATAATATTTAAACGGAATGCTGAATTAACTATTGGCCACTGGCATTACGAGGATACAGTATTGCCAGGCATAAATGCAACGACGTTCGGAACAGAAGTCCTGCTCATTGTTGACTTTTTATTTTTAACACATTGAACGTCAAATATATTTCACTGGTGATTTTAAAATTATAATTTATAAATCTATGAGTAACAAAAAGATTACAACTATTTTCCTAAAGTAATATAATTTCTTTCCAAATATTTGACCTGTCAAAATCTATCGGACGATATTTTTATAAGAAACGTAGACAAATTCTATGATCGTTTAGAAACAGAAATATGCTCCAAGTGTCCACAATCTCAGCTATGTATATCTGAACATCAGATTGTAATAATTTCCCTTTTAATAGAAAGTGAATTTATTATGTTATCTCCATTCGAATAAACGAGATTGTCTCCCGAATATGAGCTCCCGCAGAAAGTTGTCAAAAACGAGAGACGCAGCACTAAAAGTGTTAAACTCAAAACTGTCGTATCCCTATGGACTTGGGATTGAAAAACTTGCGAGAAAAATAATATCGATGATTGGACGGTAGCTTCTTATAGTTGGAATTGACCGAGAAATGAGTAAAAGTTTCTAGACCGTACTTCAACTACGAACTGTTAAAACCTTGAGCAAAGAAAGGAATGAAAATAGCTGGAAAAGGATAAAAATCTCGCGGTAAACGAATATTTCAAACTTTGGGGAAGATGATAATGTTTCGAACACTGTTTGAGACCCGATCCCAACGATCTTTATTCTGTGTTATCTCCCGTATAATATTTAAGTGGATCCATTAAAACGCGCCATGTAATTCGAATTCCGTAATTCGCAATCTATAAATCGCACTGTGTAAAACTCGCTACTACTTTCTCCTTCGAACTGCAAGAACATACTGATTGTGACAAAGATACCCAGCTCGAGGTATACAACTGTCACAATAAAATAACGGGAAATTCCAGGCATATCGATAAATCAACAAAAGGTCGATGGATAAAAATTGAGAGGAAAGGAACCAGGCCGTAAAATATTTACGAACATTACAAACGTCATTGAAAGACTCTCTTAAAATATAGAAGCGATAAAACACACAAAGTCGTTTTGGAATATTTTTTCGTTGATCGTTTCGGCTGTTAAGGGGTTCGTTAATGCGTGTTCGCTTGATTGGAACTTTGGAGGGCAACATACGCACAACGCGATTATTATTCGCGGTCAAATATCGCGTCACGGTGGATAGATGACGCGCATCCGCAGGATCACAAAGCGTCGAATCATCCTTGGAAATCGTCCCGTGCCCAACGAACCAAGATGCTTTCTTTTAATCTCAATCAATGTTTGGTCACATTCCTGGCCATATTTGGCCACCAGAGCGGCCGTCATGGGGTCCCGTGGCGCAAGAAACTCGCGGTGCGTATCCTCCCAGACGACCCCGTGACCACCATCTTTCCCAAAGATGTATCGCGTCGGATTATTCCCTAGCGGAGGGAGGAATCGAGGCACCAAATGACCAAACGGCTCAATCCAATGAATTACAATGGCGAAACGAGTATCGTAATAAAACTCGACACCCACAGCTCTGCTCGAAGGGGCCACTTTCTTGTCTCAATCAACGCTCCAAACGGTTCCACGTCTAAAGAGAATTCGACCATTCCATCGGCTTTCAATTTATAACCTTGCTCCTGCGATCTTCGATGGGTTAACTCGCAGAAAGAGTTTCGATTTTTCATACGGGGCAATCCACGAGATACAAAATAAACCGAATAAATCATTTAAAAAATGCATTAAAGTCTATACATTTACACAAAATAGTATCTACTATGTAATAGAGAGAAATTGTGATTCATTTTCTAGAAATATAGTAATATTTCATGTAAGGTACAAACCAATAATGCAAATATTTCGATTCGTCCGTAAGCAATACTTCATCGACAAACGAACCATAAGTCTGTACTTGTTGCAATGTATTACGTCGACAATTTACGATTATGAAAATCATTCCCATAGAATTCCTTATACAGTGATACGCGTGTAGGATAAAAACGGTGATGATGGAGAACACGCAAGACACTTGTTTGAAATATGCTACAATCACGTGCAATTTGACGGGAACTAATATGCGGATCGTTTGTCATTGTAGCTAAGACAGCACATGTGTGCAAGTGTGTGTTTACGAATAGCGCGTAACTGTAGTATTCAGCAGTTATACACTGAACTATGTTGCTACAAAAACCACCCCACGCGTTGCATGCTCGAACGGATAATTAAAATACTTCGGAGACTAACAATTTAAACACATGAAAAAAGAAGTGAAACCAACAACGCAAATATATATAAACTATTAGTCTCCATATTTTAATTATCTGTTTGAATATGCAACGATCAGGGTGGTTTTTATAGCAATATCGTTCGGCGTATAACTGCAATACATCAAGATCATCTCGACCTCCATGTTGGTAGCATAAATCATTCTAGAAAGTATCTGCGTACAGGAAGATCGCAAAAGGCGACTAATAGCTCGCATTTTCCGGTATTATTGCACATGATTGCAGGAAAAGAGGCGTGTAGAGATACTAAGCGAGATTAATGATTAACAGTGCTACATCAACAGCTTTTTCCATTCTACAAAGTAAAATCTTTATCCAAAGAAACGAGTTTTCAGTCTGTTAAGACTCACGAACTCCTGTTTTGCGTCACACTTTGATACAAAGCCACACAAGATTACTAGTTGTACACTAACTTTATTTTAATTATAACACATGATTTTAATGTTTTGTTACTATTTCCTGAAGAGTATTTTAACGATCGAAAAGTAGAATAAACTAGTATCAGTCTTTCCAAGTGAGATCGTTTCGCATCGGTCGATGAATCTGTGTACGAACCAAGCACTATTAGTTAACATCATGAAATCGGATACTTCCGTTCTTTTCTGCGCGAGAACATATAGGCCTAATAGTTGAGACCGTTTGTTAAAACGATATGTGCACAAATCGGCTATTCTAATTGAAATAAATCATCGCCGACCCAATTCCGAGCGATCTCTTTCGCTCGGCCATCCAATGCGCCATTGCGTTGCAAGAACCGTACCGCGAATATCGACGTACTTTGCGTTTGAAAGCAAATGAGGCATCGACATACTGAATAGAAGTAGATTAGTCAACGCGTAGGAATAGACTGACCATCATAGACATCGGTGGATAACATATGCTGCCACACATGGCATCAAGACTAAATGATGCTTGCCACGATAACGGATGGAAATAGATCCATAGGTCGCAGTATACACGATTTTTTCGATCTAAAATAACCTATTAAACAGGATGAAGTGAATGGCGCGAGAAATACACGAGTTCGATCGAACGCGCTTTCGAATAATAATTTGAAAATTTCTTTTCTCGCTATTATATGCACGCAAGATATCAAAGGCGAATAAGTTGTATTTTCACCTATTTTATCGAGCAACAAAGTAGATTTAATTATTTATTAACAGCGTCATACTGTAATAAAAAGTTTAAACACAAATAATATTGAAAGTGCAGAAGTTCTGTTATGAAAATACGTGATCGTGAAAATTAGTGATAAGTAAATGTTGAACTTGGATAAATTGAAGGATTGCTAATATAGTTATAGTTAAGGAAAAGTATGAAAGTTATGAATAAGACTTTCGATTATCTAGGAAGAAAGTGACTATAGACACGAGGTTTCTCTAGAGAAGACCGATATTTACGAAGCAACTCGATGTCTATGGAGAAGTTGCATGCTCACGGAAAAGTATTTATAGGGAAATTCAATATTTATAAACTTGACGTTTACGAAAACATTTGGAGTTCACAAAGGAATACTAAAGAGAAACCGAAAGTTTACAAACGAACTCGACGTACAGAGAAAAATTATTCATGAATCATATATTAATTACTTTGTTATTGCAACCATTTTTGCATTTGCAAGGTGCTGTGATTCAACTAAAATATTATAACATTGTTATGTCTTAACTATTTCCATAATTAATATAATTCTTCACTATTCCTAGGGTGAACCTCAGAGTAAAACTGTTAAAGTTTTACCCGTTTTAAGACAAGGGCTACTTTCGAGCGTCCTTAATTACACTCATGAAACTCGGCACAAATTAAGATCAGGCGCGTTATTAATTAGTCGCGACAAAAGCCGTTAGATGGTCCACATAGTACTCTTGGGGAAAAATCAGTCCTAATACGTAGTCGTGCCGTTATTGGTAGAATAATTTTTTGAAAAGTTAATGGTTAACAGCGGACGATCGACTGCACGCAGAAAGAACTAGCACGAACTACCGAAGGCTTCACCGATAGAAACTTCTGCATAAACTCACGAATCGAATGAATACGAAGTGGGTCATTGTTGTGGCGCACAAGGAGCCGAGAGATACACCGAGAGGAGTCAGGGTCGCACAAAAGATCGAGAGGGATCGACGATCTCTCGACGAGGCTGGGCGTTCACGCACGGACGGGCCTGTAACAGCGCAGAACGATCCCGGACAACCTGCGACCTGCGGAGAACGAAACTCCAGAAGTGGGGGCGGATAAGAAAGGAAAGAGAGAGAGAGAGAGAGAAAGATGGACCGTTATATACGTAACTGCACTCTAAGTGCATCGATCGTGTGTGGAGCGTGCACCGTAATCGGATTCCCACGCAGATCGTTCTTATCTCGCGTGCCGTGGCCTGAAAGACAACCAGAATTGTGATCGCCGGCCGAGTGGGTTGTTTTCAAATCGAATGTAAATAAGAGACGTTACATTGTTCCCTGGAAACAACGGAAAGTTCGCTGGTATTTTTAGACCTGCGTCGTCGTCGTTTTAAATTCCGAAAGAATTGTTCTTTACGGATTTTAAAATGCCATCGGCGATACAGACATTTTTCGAGATTTACAACGGTCGAGTTACTATTTTTGCGCGGAATACAGACATCGAGGTGATCTTTCGAGGAGGATGGGGATATTTATAACGCGTGAAAATCGCGGATTACGTCTTGGAAAGAAAGTGAGGGAAACTTTTTTTTGCGTATTTTTGTATCATCGATTTCTGGCGAGTGTCAATGATCATCTTGTAAGATTTACACCAGTAAAATTTTTTTCAAAGAATATAAATGGTATTGAGAATGATTCTTTTACGTATCAGGGGTGAAAACTTTGTACACGATATTAACATAAACTTAAGAATATAATAAATAAAAGTGACTGTGACGACTATCAGATAACAATTTTGTATTTTAAAACTTGTCTCATGAAATTACCTAATACAATCATCCCCATATATGAAAATAAAAATTTTGCACCGATTTCGAGCCTCGTCCAGACGATCCAACGAACTCGAGATACAGTTAAGTAACGGAATCGGTTACACAGTACCGAACCGCGTGTCCAAACTTCATCATCGTTGAATTAAAACGATTTCTATCAATTTTCATTCAGCTCCATCGCTCTCCGACGTACCCCGCTACTTTTATCTTAATTTCTCTTATCCGATCCGCGGAGCGCCATTACTCTTCATCCGCGTGGTTGCACTCATTTTCACGATGCGCACGCGTATCGACCATCGCTCAACGTCCTCGGAAATGAACGCGAATTCTCAGACGAATACCGACCACCGCGATTGTCTGCGGTTTCCATAATCTCTTTTCAGCCGCGAGATCCAGCAACGGATGATTCCGCCGCGGCCGGACGATTACGAAAATAAGAAATCGCTTTCGAAACATCACGGCCGTGGTAATTAGTGCTCGTTCTCGTGCTTTACGACGACGCCATGCGAGATAAGAACCGAAGGAGAAAAGTTCCTCGTCGAGCCGAGCCAATAAATTGCCTCGGTACAGAACGCTCCCGCCATCGACGATGAGAAAGCACGATCGGAAAGTTCGGCTCGCAAATGTTCTGTACCAAGTTTAACGCAAACTTAACCCGAGGTTCCTCCCGGCTCTCGTTCTTCTTCCGTCTCTCGAGGGACTTTTACGGAGCTTTCGTACGAGCTTTCGCGCGCTGTTACGACGAACGAACGGAATGGAAGTCGTAAACGGGTGTCGACGATTTCAATCGAGATGCTTTTTACGCCTCGAGGGCGTAAAGTACAATTCGTCTCCGGAGGTTTCCTAACGTTAGCCTGATACGTTTCGATACGACAGTATTAACGTTAGATTAGAAATAATATTTACGATTCCTGTAACTATAAGCAGGGAAGCTTAATTAATTCCTTTTACACGATTGTATATGGTTTATCTTTCTGACAATATAGGTATTTTATTTGTAACCGTTTCAGAACAGAAGAGTGTAACGTACCACCTTTCGAACAAAAAATGAGAAAAATAGCTTTAGAATGCATTTTCCTGAACCACCGAATAATTCGACGAGAAGTCCTCAGGCCTAGTTTCTACGACTCGCGTGGCTCGATACCAATTCAAGAGCAAGTATTCTCGCGTGCCTGAGGACTGTTTGCCGGGTGACGTCAATTCACTGCAAACGGATCGGGGAACAATGCCCGTGCTATCGCGAGACAAGCGCATAATCTTCGGGGACCGCAGTCGCCCGAAGAGAAACACGGCTGCGGCCCTGTAAACCGCAAGTGTACAGCAGATAAGAGTCTGCGAAAGAAACACCGTGCCAAATAATCGTCGGAGTTTATCAGCCGGCGAGGTCGTACGTCGTCGGGAATAGACGCGCGCGGTTTACCAGGTGCGAATAAAACCGGTATTAACTGACTTCCAGGCACGAACGCGCGCCAGTTTAGATAGGTGACCGATCCACGTGGGTGAACGCCGGACGTTCGACTATTTCAGCGATCCGCGAGTTTGCCCACGCGCCGCGTGTCCCGTCGGAAATGCAAATCGAACGACAGCTGTCTCGGTTATCGAACAACTCCGTTCCAACTCCCTTTTCGATACTCGTTACTGGAAATAATTAGATCGACGGTGCTTCTCCGATCATTTCTGTTGGTAGACTGGCGTAGAACGATGTTAAAAATGATGGAGAAGTTACGTAATACTCGTAGTTTGCATTTTGAATTATTAAAGTCCTTCAATCCGTTCAGAAGTTATGATTTTTTAAACATACGCATGAAATTTCAGGAGAATCATTCACTCATGGTCAGACATCGTATTCTCGGTAAAGAATTTTTTTCTCGAAAGTACGTAGGATTTCGGGGGTATGTCTATTCACCAAAAATGATTGTAATTGACCCCTGCAACTAAAAACAATTTTTTTAGAACGACTCAAAATTTTTTAATATCGTCGACTTTGTCCATTTATTGAATTTTTTTCTCGAAACTGGATAGGAATTTGATAGCATGTGTATTCACAAAAAGTTATTGTAATTGACCCCCGCAATCGAAAATAATTTTTCCACAGTGATTTGAAAACTTTTTCAATATAATTCTGTATTTTAAAAATCATCTAAAATAACCGTATGGAAATACCCTCTTATAAGATTGAAAAAACGCATATAAAATAAATTTAATGCGTACCGTTGAATAAATATAAATTGAGTCGTTCTGGAAGCGCGCTACCTTTTGTCCAGAAGTGTATTTGCTAGGCTCCACGAGTCTCCCACGGAACATATGTAAATAAGAATACATTTCGTCTTCCTAGAGGTCTGTTACGCCTCTACAAATCACTGAACAAGCACGCCAGCGGTACCGGAGGTGGTCACTGTGAGAAAGAATTCATCGTACAAGACCACCCCGCGGTCGAAAATCCAAAACGAGTTTCTAGGCTCTCCGGGCATCGTAAATAACCGCGCTGGAAGGACACCCACGCGCAGGGATCCAGGATCGCCGCGTTTCTAGGCTCCGAAAATGGGTACGTGAAATTTCGGTCGGGCCGCAATTTAGATTCGCTCTGGACTCGATTCGTGGAGTCGAGAATCGCAGATACGGGGCCATTCTGTACGACTGCGTTCGTCGAATGGGCGAGAAAAGAATGGGGAAAATCGAAAATCCGGCCGGAAGTGTCGTGACGGAGAATCAGGCTTAATTGCGCGCGATGCTCCGCAGGAAACAGAGGGTTCAACGAACCGGCAGGAACATAATCGACGAAAACGAGCTAGTTTTCGGGGAGCAACTTCACTCCTGTCGAATTAAGCTACCGTTTAGTTCGATTCCCCGACTCGGTCCGACAAGGATTTCAGCGAATTTTCGAGTGTTTGCTGAAAGCAAACAGAGGTTTGCCAATTTTGTTCTTTCTCGGACTTGGAATAAAAATTGTACTTTTACGTTCAATTTTGAGTCTAATGCAAACGTACTAATAATGCCTTTATTACAGCACGTGGAAAGAAAAGGCGAGGCTCTGTGTTTTCTATTTTCTATCGAAATGAAGCGACACAGATATTTTTAATCCATAAAGGCCTACTGTGCAAGCTCGACAAGTATTGAATAATGCTTGATGAAAAATGCAAAATCAAAGAAACATCGTTTTACTTTGCCACGATAACGATTACCCTTCTTTGACTGAAGGGTTCACTGGGACTAATTGCTGATTAAAGAAGACCACGAATTCGCGTTGTATCGCCGAGTCATCTTCGTAGACCGAATATGTATCGCAAGGAAACAAGAAGACAAAGTCTCATTAAGTCGGACTGACGGTGATAAAACAGGGTCAATGCGCTAGAGAAACATTGCGCCCTGTGACCAATCGTCGTACACTAACGACAAACGTGACTTCGACCAATAATTAGTCACGAAGCCTGCTCAAAATACCTCTCAATTTATGCTTTCTGCAACGAACGAGCGAAGGGCAATTCATGTTACAATCGAAATAAATTTGTTGAGAAAAAGAAAGTTGAAAGTGTCAAATGACCTTCTCCGAATGGGGTTTATATTCTAAAATGTCTAAAATAGAATTCACTTACTCGTAAGATGTAGTTCCAAAGTAAACGATACACTGTTACTTGTAAGTGGTTCTTACCTGCAACATACAAAATTAAATATGAAAAGTTAACAAGGCGTTGAGAAAGTTGTCGAAATTAAAATAGAGTTTAAAAGGTTATTGTTTCTAAAATTAGTACTTCTACATATATCTCGATAATAATGTGAAGATGATATATGGATAATAGCCTACACTATCATTAATGGCCAGTCTAGCAAGATGATCATTAAATATGCCTGTTATTAATACAAAAAGAGAGACTTTCCTTTTAACCTGTCTGTCCATCAGCGATCCAACTGTTGAGCGTGTAGTTAGGGTGATGAGATGTAAATTCATTCGACGCTATAACGTATCGTGAATGTAGCACAAATACATTATCTCTATGATTTAATATAATAGAGCAGCGTTCAAATTGAGTTACGCTTACAAAGATGAGGCTCGAAACTGTTTGTAGTTCAGCTTATTATAAACTATCGACAGCGTGGACGTTGAGATGTAATTTCAAGAATGTTCGTGAGAAAGTTCCGCAAGAAAGATAAATCATGCAAATACTAAAATAATGGTTGTTCCATCACATTAGGTCTACCTTTCTTGTCATCAAGTCGAAGAAAACTTATCATTGATATAAACTACATCGTAACACAAAAATGTATTATTTTCTTTACTTGAAAGACGGTCAGAACTTTCTTGAGATCATTTCTCATTGTGTTTATAGGAACATGTACTATGCAAAGCTGGAATGATGATTAATGGGACAGCAGAGACCCTCCACTGCAGAGCTGCCACCATTTAGTTCCTGGTGACATGTTCTAATATAGATATAGATCTGAGCTTAGAATAACCACACATTCTTTACACTCGTCATCTTTCCAACTTCGCACAGTACATATTAGGTAGCCTAAAATACGACGTTGCTCGAGTGAACAAAATATTCTTCCACCTTCAACCCTTATCGTGTTACTAATAAATTCGACGAATCCAGACCATGTATACGCGTTAGAATGTCACCCTCCGGAGTCAGGATTAATTAAATAAGATGACCGTCCGGAAACGTTTGCACGTCAGTGTGTTTGGAGCACGAGCCGCGGCAAATTACGAGGTTCTGCAGTAATGAAACACGAGCTCCGCTAATGACGGTAAACGGAAGCCTCGAGCGAGCGGATGGTCAGCTAACCGACCACAATGCACGTCTAATGCACACCTACGATTTAACGCGGAGGTCCTCCGCGGGCTGGTGGACGGGTGAACGTGCGTGCACACACCGCGGGACGCGTGTCTACGTGCCTGAGATTCAATCTGCACGGAGTGCCGCTGCAGCCGGGCAGCGTGCATTATGCATGGAACCGAGGGAAGGAAGATCAACGCGTATTACCATCGAATGAAGGACAAAGTAAAATGTGTTAACTGTCATCGGCAGTCGCGACCGCGGAGGAGTGGAACCGATCGGAGGAAAAAGTTACATCCGCCGGGACGAATTTCAATTTTACGACCGCGCGCGAGAACTTAATTTATGAACTCTCGTTGCCCGACACCCGTGTCCCTTGACTCCACGGATACGTCCGGTGATGGATGCCCCGTTGCCTCGAATTACGATGTAACGTTAACGTAATGGCGCGTCTCCGAAGCTACAGGGCTCGGTGAGTCCACGGGGCGACCAGGACACCTTGGATTTCGTTATCTCGGAAAAGATCGAAACGCGATTAGTCGTCGGAGTTACGGTGAACCCTCGTGCTTCAGCAATCGTGTTACCGCCGATAACACCGTGAATTGGGATTCTTGGACGGTCGACTCGAATGTCTACGCCGTGAGTCAATTTGAGAATTAATCGTCACGGACGGATTTCTCGAGGAAATTGAAAATATCCCGTCCCTTGGAACGGTTTCGTGTGTCGCGTGAGAAAGAACATGCACTTGGAATCGGTTACTAGATGGGTCGCGTGAAATAGGAAGATTTGAAGGTTAAACACTGACTAGGAACATCCTCTTCCAATTTTGAAGAGACTCTAAAAGGATATTTTTTTAGCAGCTATAACTCAAATTTAAAGGGTCAACTATTTTTCAAAAATCTTATTATGCTGCCTTAAGACCATTTGTAAATATTTTCACCCGAACTACAATGACAAGGGTCAGCTTTTTATATTTGAAATATTCACAAATAAAAGTCGACGTCCAACATTGTCACCCAAAACAGTTTCCATTGTTTCGAGCAAAGTGGTCATTAAGGAGTTTTTAAATGTATTGATTCGAATAATTAATACGTTGCGTAGCAGACCGTACACGCGTGACCTACTCTCAGTTTCCGCTCAGTTTTCAGCACGCAACGTTACTTAATTCCACGCATACCGGTACCTTAAGCCAATAAAACACCACGCGGAATTGCTAATAAATTTTCGGGCTATTTTTGCACTATCGGTTACAGAGATTCAAACGACAGAACGAAATTGCAGGAAGCTGACGGAGATTACCGTTTCCAACGCGAGTAAACTATTCGAGATAGCGAGCTCATATAATTATTTAATTAGTTCACGTAGTTTACAAGTACGGGACTCGATAGTAACCCAGAAGCAAAAGTATCCGCAACTGTAAATTATCTGCGAATTTATTTGATCACCGCAGCCTTATCAATATTTTCTACGCATAATAATGACGCGTGTATCAGTGGCGTTGCTTTGCATAGCGTAAAATAAAAAGGTCGTGAAGTGGCCATTACGCTTCGTAAAACGTATAGATTAGATTAAAAGGAAGCGATTAGCAAAAACAAAAAGCAATTAATTAGAAAGTCAATATATTATCCCCGAGCTTGACTATCGTACTTCCTTTCACGCTACATTTTTTAACGCTTACATTATTTCACGAAACACGGAAATTCTTGCAAAACATGCATCCCAAAACAACGAGGCGGACGCGAGAACACTCGCATAATTGACTCATTAACTTTTTATGCATATAAATAGCAACGAATTTTATGTTTCAGATTCAACGACTGTAAATTAAGAAACTGTAGTAACACGGTAACTGACTATTTTCTTTTCACAGTGTACATTGCGGAAACTTCGAGCAGCATGGGACACGTTCGTTCACTCAAGATTTTTTCAACTGCATAATGTATGAGACACATATGCGGGAGGCGAGAATCTACGAAGAAGGGTGTGCGTAGCAAATGTACGCTTCGATGCTCCTTTAAACAAGACGCACGAAATAAAAAACGTATTAGGGAAAGTGGAAAAATTCGTGCGCCGTTTCTATGCAAGGCAAAGGTTCGCACAGAATAAAAAGCAAACGCAGGGAGTTTTTCTAGAAACACGAAGATTTGGCGTACGAACAGCGAGCTCTCAAAGGAAATAGTGATAACGATAGCAGTAACAGATGAAATTTTATAACAAGTATAAAATAAAAGTTACGATGACGTCAATTCAAATACAAAATTGTTTCTCAATTTAACTGGAACATTTATAATTAAATTTTCTAATGACGTAAGAGAGCAACATTCTTTAGCGAATTGAATCAAAAGATGCATGTTAATAATCTGCTTTAACGAGCATGTGTATCAGTGCCAGGGAATCCAAAGAGGGTCGCGTGCGATAATTCGTCTCGAGGGCGGGGGAGGTGTCATTGGAACGCTGGAATCACGTGTTAGGGCATCATTACACGATGTTCTTCCTGAATCCGCAAATTAAATCGTTGACATCGGCCCGTCGCTCATCGCGATCGCATTTTCGTCACGAACACCAGCCGTATATCACGAAGCGAATAAAGGCCAACAAAGGGCCGGGACTCGCAGTTACCTGTCGTCGGATGATTTGTTATTTAAGCTTGAAAAACGCCCTTTTCCAACGCTACCGGGGAATATATCACTCGGCGCCTGCAAAAACTTTTTATTTCGACCGCGGTTAAATATTTCTCAAACGTTTCCACACCCTCGATACTGCATAATTACTTCGGCTCCCTTTGCTGAAAGGCGCACGCTAGATGGAGGATTGTGCAACACAAATTTCTTAGGCTAGTTATTACCACAACCGCGTCAGTCTATTGACATGGTTATCTGTACCAACACACTTCGAGTTATTGACTCTCAAGCAGCGAAGTATCTTAGCAATGCTAAGTACCTCCTCTTTGTACCGTAAACCCACCGTCTGGATTATTTACCCCGCTGATAAGGAGCTGAAGTTCCATGCTCCTGTTAGAAATTTGATACGAGGACGTCGCTCTTTTTAAAAAAATATAAAAACTTAATTGGTCTCTCCAAAGTATTACTTGTCAGGTTCTTTTCAGGAATTATTAAATGTTTGCGATGTAATATTGAAAATATTAAGCAACGGAATAAACTTGGTCAATCAATACGATTACAAACTTTAATCAACCTTTCGAGCATTGCTTACGGAACCTCCATATTTCAAAACATGGATTGCTCCACTTTCGTAATGGACAGTTCTTACGTACAATTACACCTGTTCATCGTCACTTTGATACGTCAAAAGGCTCGTTCGGTTAACGAGAGGATTAAGTACTTCGAGCGTCGAACCGCGAAATCCTAAACGAAGAAAGCAAAGCTACCGGACTGGGACGAAGCGTAGGGTAGTCTACGTCGCGAGTACGATGATAATTAAAACCAATCAGCCCCCGGAACCGTGAATTCACGAAGTCTGTGTTATGCAATTGTAATTAGCCAATTTGTTTTGAATGGACAGCGGCGGCGAGAACCGCGTGATGCAACGTAGATGGTAATGAGAGCCAAATACCTGGCATGCGTTCGCCAGCCAAGGGAGTCATTAGAGGCGTGGGTATGCGTAATGTTCAATAACGCGGTTACGGTGTACGTTATTTCATATGCAATTTGCATTTATGATGCCGCCGCGCCGATCCTCGATGTTTCACGCTCCGCTCTGGAGTCGTTTCTTTGAGACATTCTCCTCGCTGCCATTGCCGCTCGCGAAACTTTCATAGCGATAACGATCGCCCGTAACGTATCTGATCGTCATTTTTATCGTTCAGCCAATCCCGAACAATAAAAGAGCTACAAGCGTAGAGGAAGCGCAGCATATTTGGAACGCCAGTTCATTTAAGACGAATAAAAAACTTAACTGAGAAGACGGGAACAAATAGAAAACATAACAGCACGATACGTATCGAGAACGATATGGGTGAACACGAAGGGGTTAACAACGCAAACGCTACAGAAACCCTTGTTGCATAAATTAGGATTCCTGGATACAATTCTATATCGCATGTATCACGACTGGGTTAGATTTGAAACGATGATTTCAACGGTTAATTCGCAGACAGATTTCCAAGAGTTCTGGAACAACACGAGAGAAATAAAAACGTTTTCTCTTGTTAGATGTGCGTGTCGTGTGATTCAATAATGGGACCGCGAGTGGGAGTTGGTCTGTTAAGAGAGTCGTTGATTTAGAGTCAGTATCATTGCGGGAGATGCGCACGTTTATTATTGGAAAGTCTGAATTAATAACGTCAATCGTATTGCATCGATATTAGATTAATTAAAGTAACATCTGCTGGCAAGAAGCTTATGAATAATTTCCTAATGCAGTTGATGAAGTCTTCTTGAAATATTTATAAAGAAATGTCTAAAATAGAAGACCGCCTCGAGAGCGTAGGAAAGTCGATTTTGAATCCAAACGAATCAGAATCTCTGCTCGAAAGTAGCATCGAAGATAAGATATTTGCTCGCTGAACGGGCACGAAGTTTTCGAGCCGAATGCCACTTCCCTACCCTGGTTTCATCGACAATGCACCTCTGTTGCATCGTGAAAACATAAATAGGCATGCCCGCTAGTAGAGATAGAGTAGCGAAATGAGGTACTTTGCGAAGCGCACGAAACCAATTTCGTATCTCGTTTGAAACAAGTGCACCACTCGCGGGAGAGCCAGAATCCGCGTGTATTGCGCGTACAGCGAGCCAGAATAGGAGAAAACACCGAGCAAGCGACAGCGCGAAAATTGACGTCATTGATAAAGTTAGGATGGAACTTACGTTCGCGCGACGTCAAAGTTAAATACTCACGAAATATACCCTTAAGGGGGTAGTTGTCTCTTTCGGTTGAAAAGCAAGCACTTTTGGGGAATTCATTATGATCAACCAGCCTGAGATTTTAACCATTTGTTAAGCACACCCTTATGTTACGAAACGTATTTTTCTTATATCGAGAAAATAAATAATGTCCATGATGATGGTGCTTGAAAAGAGTCGAATGAATATTTCCGCTTCAAACTGAGTGAGCTCAAAAAATCAAACATTTTTATAAACAATTACAGTTTCATAATTAGTGCCCGAGTTTTTTTTCTCGATGGAAAAGATTTCCTTTCTAGGCTCAACAGCCCCGTATTTCTTCCTTATAATATCAAGCACCTAATTTTAGGGGAAGCCTTAACCCCAGTCTGGCATGAGAAAATTTATCACCATTTATTATTTTACCGCAAGAATAAGAAAAGATATGGGTGAAAGAAGTTCATTCGAAGTTGGTGGATATAATAAAATTGTTTCTTTAGATTTCACTGAAAATGGCAGTTTCAGAATACCCCGGGCTGTTGGCTGACAGTAAATGGGTTAAGTGCTTTATTATTGATTTCGCTTGATAGAAGAATCGTTACGTACTCGAACCTCAAACTACAATATAAAATAATCGACTATTCAGTGAAGAATTTCTCAACTGACCACCGACCATGAAAAGAGGATGCTAAAATCATCTCCGAATTTTCAGGTCGATATGGTAGTCAGATTGGACCACGAAAGTCTATAAGGTGTAAGACCTACTCGTATACCTTGTTTGTGCTTTCAGCATGGTGGACAATGGTCGGTAACACGTGAATGCACAACGAAGAGAGAACGTTCTCTCTGCATTGTTGCGAAAGACGCCTTCCAGGAGAATCGACCGGGCATCCGAAAATCAATAGCCACGCTTCGGCGTGACAACCAACCATGCAGCAATGCACAACGCGTACCATTGACCTTTTGCATCGAAACGAAATGAAACGAAACGGCACGGTTCGAGGACGAGGAGCAACGAACAGACCAAGCGAATCGTCGTCAGGGCACCAATTCAGCCGATAACGAACCGCTGATTATCGTGGGACGGTATGCGAACCGGCAATTGTAAAACTAGTCCGCAGAGTGTATCGCGTCCCTTGTGTGTTCGAAAGATCAATCGTTCACCGTGTATCACGCACTGGAACAAATAATAGAAGACAATGGCCGGCCAGATGAGGCTAATCTGACAAGAAATCGTTTGTCTGACACCGTTAACCTTTTGCCCGCGATGGGAGCATGTAAGATATTAATAAATACGAACTGCGTTTTGTTAACGTAACGAGCGAAACGGCCAGCGATCAAAACAGTGGATAGAAACTCGTGTTTGCAAACTGTAATCAACATTATGCCTGAGATGTAGCTGGGAATCTTTGCAATAATCGCTGCGCCGGTCTGTACAGTGTGATTATGGAAAATCATGGTTGCTTTGGAACCGATCTTAAAAGGAGTTATGAGAGTATCTGTGAGTTTTCTACAGTGACGATAGAATGAGAAGATTATTGACTCGAAAGGCTAGATCTGTATATATTTTGATGGGAACTATTATTGGAATACTATTAGTCGAGATCCTCAGTTTGTTTTAAATAACGTACTTCGATGCACGATGTACCAATATGCATACCATAACAGAAAACAAAAAACAATCCAGATAAATTTTCCTTTTAACCCTAGGTTGTAACCATGTCCTATCCTTTACTTATATTATTTTTAAATTAGTGTTATGTCCAGAAACTTCCATAACTGAAAAAGCTGGTCTCCCTATTAATAGGTACATAGCTTCTACAATATTTCGCCGAAGAGGTTAATATCTTCCGTCACTTCGCCGGAATTTGTGAACGTCCCGTGAAAATAAACGATAAAATATAGGTTTTAAGTACGCAGACACTATCGTCCACGCTTCAAAAATAAACATTGACTAAAGAAGGTTTCGCGAGCGGTAGTTTGCAGAAACTGCTTTCGTTATCCTATCGTACTCAATATTCTAAAAATACGTGTATATTCTCGATGTACATCAACTTTCAATGTATTATTAGAAAATGTTGCCAGTACGTTCCACTCCCGTTTATTGCTTAATACCACACATTCTATTTTTTAATACGTAATAAGAAATTCTGCGAAACTTGCGTACCCGGACGACTATATTACAATTTCAACTTACGCGTTAAAATTTCAATAAAACATCAATTTGTATACCAAACTTGACACGACCATGTAATTTTCTCTAAACTATATTGATCGAGACGAATACTTTTTCTCGTCGATTCAGAAGCGTATTGCCTAGTTTAACCCAGAACGTTAACAACCCCGACGACGAGATAGTGGTGCATAGCGCGATTTAATCCAAGTTCTCTCCAACATCAGCGTCTTCCATCTCGAAAACCGTCCGCGTCGGGAGATTGAAATTTCGTCAGAAAATTACTTTCTCGAAATTGCCGATGAACGTCGCGAGATAGGAAAGAAAAAAGACCGAGGCACCCGAGGCTCGTCGACGCGCAATTTCCCGTGAAATGACTCCGTTCGCGATCCCTGGCGTTGCAACGATCTTCATAACAAGTCAACGTTAACCGGCTTACGATTTCGTACGCTTATTAAGACAGGAACATCTATTTACCGGTGGCAGCGCTCACGATCACGAGAACAGGATTATTAACTGCGGTCGGCTCGGTTAGCCGCACCTCCTACTGTATCTCTCTCCGTGCTCGCGGAAGAAAGCAAACAAACCGTAACCCATAAAGGAGACGAGACCCAGTCCTGCTGCTATCTCACAGAAACCCGTGGATTCGTCATTCGAACCCGTTCGCTGCACGCGAACGCGTCTCGCCGACGGATAAATTCGCACGAGCTTTATTGCTCCATTATTCGCGCGCGCTTCCGCGTGGTCGATGAAACAGAGACACACCGAGGAAATCGTTCGTTCGATCCCCCCCTCTCTCGATCGTCCACGTCGGTGTCTTCGACCCTGCGCGAAATATTCGAAAAATCGATCGAAAATATTCAGAGCAATCGTCGAGGACTTAAATACGTTAAAGAGATAAACAAATACGCGGTCAAACATAAGGAGGGAATTATAGTGCATCCTAATCGATCGAAGCATGGACAATTAACGATTCGCGTAATTGAAAAAATATTCTACTCGCGACTGATCGGGACTTTAATGCGATAGAACGCATTAAGTTGTGTTTGAAATAGAGTAAACACGAGCGTCCATGTTCGGTGTTTGTCCTTAAGAGAGTACAAATAATATAAATATTTCGATCGATTCTTCGAACAATGTTTGTTTGATTTTAACAACATTCTTAACAACCTAGAAATAACTCCAAAGTAACTTTAATACTCCAAAGTAAAATTTAATTTCAGTAAATTATTGAATGCACGATAATAGTTTACTAAAAGCTTGATATCAAGAACGTATAAATTCACGGGTAAAATTATCGATATTAATTTTATTAATTTACCTTCGGTCGACGCAAATGTAACTTCCGACTTTCTGTGACGTTAATCGATCCTACAATCGCCGAAAGGGATACTTCACTTTCGAACCCTTTGCCGGTTTAATTGGATTAATTAAGAGAAACTATGTGATATTTCTTCGAATGCCACGTTTCCTACTGCACGGATTACGCGAACATAAATGTAAATGGTTTTCGTCAAAGAGGAGTCTCGATTCGAATTCTCCGACGCGAGCTGGAGCGCTTACGCGCCCTGAACATTTATTTCGTCCACGAAACGACGCTTTCCCACGCGCAGTTAGCGACGCTCGACATATCGTTTGGCACGAGTTATCGGCGTCGTGTAACCGTACAGAAAGCCATTTTAACTTTAACGCGTGTACCTGCTCGACTTGCCATATTTTAACGCGAGACTCTATCGTATTCAGGAGCAAAACCGATTAATTCCAGCATAGCAGAGGTCGGCAACCTGCGTCTCTTAAGTTAAATTATCGCTGGTTTCGAACCGTGTAAAATAGTTTAAATCGCGTTTCAAATACATCTTTTGAAGCTTGCGATGACGTTGAATTTGTTCCGAAAAGAAATAATCTTTGAAATATGTTTTCCAAACGTTTCCACGCGGGTTAAGAACATTCGTACAATAGGCTGCGAATATTGCATTGGAAATGTGATTGTTGCGCAAGTCTTACGTACTGTAATTTAATCATCATTCCCGTTTTTTTTTTTCTACGGTTCAAACATGACTCTTTGTTCTACGTTTAAGAGTGAAACGTAATTTTATGTTTCTCGAGTTCGCATTAGCATGTCAATAACATTATTCGCTTCACAGAATCGCACGTGTTGAGATGACATTCATTTTTTATTTGGAATGATTGCCTAATTAACATTCGCTAATGTATTACTCGTATACCGTACAAATAATGAAACGCAATGTCTAGTTCAATGCTTATCTAATACTTGGAACGTGTTACGTAGTACGTACGTGAATCATCAATGACCCACAGTGAACCTTTTGTTTCAGATTTTCTATCGCTCGTACTTTTCTGCTTATGAATTTCGTTATCTATCCCATTTGTTAGTAAAGTATCTGGTAATAGTGTGGAACCATCAGAAAGTGGAATGGAGTTTACGAAACCAACTTGACTCGAACCAAAATCTCCATTCTGTTAATTTAAATATGTCAACAGTGTTAGACTATAGGGTTCGTCCCATTTACAAGTAAAAATTCTAGTCAAAACGTTGCAGTGAAGATAAAAAAGTTTTTGTTGGATTGTTCCTGCTACCAGTAAATATGTTTTTTTTTCATTTACATTCATGGTATTATCCAAGAACAAAGGAAACATCCCTTTATACATTTACCAATTTGTTCACACGACCAGGTACGAATAGCGTGCCTCGGGGAAGGATACAGACTTATATTTTCGCGCTCGTCGACGGCATATCCTCGCAAATATGAAACAACTCCGAGTACACGTTAATGACGATCCTTTGAATTCCCTCGGATGACAATCGGTGCCGACGAACCAGCATTAACGACAGTAATCACGCTGCGCGGAGGGATGGGGAACGACGAAGCTACATTATTGCATTAGCGTAACTTCATTAATTACACGAGCAAGAGGCGAGGGGCCAAGGGTTTTATTCCATCCACCACCCACTCGCCGACGTTCGGCCACCGTACGCCGCGCGAATATTTGAATGTTCAGCATCCGACATCCGATTCGCCGGAAACCCCGGTCGACTTCCGATACCTTCGGAATTCCACCATTCAACGTCATCAATCGAGTTCGCAGTTTCCCCCGAGAGATCGCGATTTAACCGCCCCCGCCGTGTTCTTCCAGGTCGGATGGAGCATCGACGGATATTGGAAGAACCCGGAAATCGCAGTCGTAAGATTTAAAACTTCGATAAAATTGCGAGAATGCGGCTGAAAGTCGGGCAAACGAGGAGCTCGTTTAAAAATAATGGTACACTTTAGTATGGTTAGAATGGTGGAACTGTAAATTTTGCTGCATTTTTGTGACGCTATTTTAGAAACATGTATTTTGTTGAAAAAGTAGTTGAAGCATTGGGTTAACGTATAATTTGGTATACGATAGTCTGACAAATTTGTTTCGGAACAACAGTGTACGCGATACATTCAGGTTCGTGTCTGACACAGTACGTCCGACATACTGATTTCTACGTAGCAGTGTGTGATGCGTTTATTTCAGTTATTCTGGTCGCCGAAGTGTACGATTTGTATTCATTTACTATCTTGGAAAATACATGTTATACTATTAACACTTTGTAGCGCGTATCGAAGAATAAACAACCACGACTTTAATAGATATCTCTGCTAACATTTTCAGTCGTTCCATTTGGTTTTCAAATGAGCATTGTGTACCGTACAGAATGTTATTCTCCTGAAACAGTTCCTTTGTTCCGTTTCTTCTAAACATATTTCGACTTATGATTCATAGCAATTAACGATTCATAGCGGAAATATATGGGAGAATTTACAACATCGAATACAACGAGAACCACTTTTCCTACGTCACGACTTCCACAGGTGCACGAGCACCGGTTTAAGGGATGCTTTCGTTCGTTGCGTATTTTATCCCGAATTCCCGAAAAATAAGGAGGCTGTTGTTGGTTGGCGAGAAGAGAGAGCGAAAGGACATCCGTGCGTTTAATTGTCAAACGACAGCTCGCGTTTCAAGCTCGGCACGTTCGCAGAAAACACGAACGAGCGCCGGCAAATTAATCTTACCTCGGAACGGAAATTTCCGCGCGGCTGGCCGCCGAAGAGTCGGAGCCTCTTCGAGAACGATAATCCTCCCCTGCACACATTCTCCGGCTATCAGAGGTACTTGAATTTGAACGGTGAAACTGCTTTCCCTTAAACACGATTCCTAAGCGTTTCGGGAGCACTCGAGGACGGCAAAGCTCCTTCTGTCCGCCCCCGAACCCCCATCCACCCCCACGGGCCACCCTTTCCGTCAACGAGTGCTCCTCCACTCGGAAAGCTCCCGCTCGGTCGATCCTCTTCGGATCCGTGAAGGGGAAAATGGACGATGCTGAACGGACAGACGGAGAAACACGCGCGGTCTCGAAAGCAGAGAGTCACTTTGTAATGTAGACGCGCAAATCATGCGCGTACAGTCAACACTCTTTAAAGGCAAACCCCCTCTGTCTCTTTTTCTCCTCTCTACCCTTTGACATGCAGATACACGCGTGTACGCGACGGGGACGAATATTTAATGCTGCCCCTCTGTGTCGCGGCCTGGTGTCATCGCGCATTCCCGTCATTGGGAATTTAATGTTCCCGTGGTGGTCCCGTCGGTGTCTGGCAGGCTCCACGAGACCGTTGCTAAAGGACATTGTTCGGAAATGATCAGTTTTGATACGTGTCCGGAAGGGAAAAATTGCTTACAAACGACATGCATCTGTACATAGCAAGAAATCGGAAAACAAGATTCCTTCAACACTTTCGCGGTTCAACACCATACCCTAAACGATCTATACGATAATTCCACTTTTCAGATACTCATCATTTTCTTTTTCTACAACGTACCAAGTCCTGAGAAGATTTCTTGAAAGTACGATATAATTCTGTACCAAAGTATCTGTTGCTTGCACGTAAATTTTGCATGTGGCTTTGCTGGCCTGGATATTGGTTTAAAAAATTCCCTAATAGATTCGAATCTATAGGAAAATAGTAATAAACGCACCTAGGGGACTGTATTCAAAAATTTTTGGTAATCGTTGGATCGAAAATTGAGAATCAATACAAAAGAATATAAATTATCTACATAGTGTTTACCTACAACTCTTGTTTTCTGATTCCCAAAACTGTATCTTCCTCGACGTGTATCAACCTAAACATTGTCCTTCCGCCGGAATATGAAGCAGAAATTAACGTCGGCGTCGGTTATCTCGAATTACAGGGACGCGTATCGCGTTGTCCTAGCAGGTAATCCTAGAATTCGCGTTCTTTGAAACGCGAGCACGCGTGTGCCGGCGAGAACACACCGAGAGGAAGGAATTTCGCGCACGCGTTTCCCGCTTTTGCACGACTGCTGGATAATGGAATCGCGTGCGGTTAGTCGGCGCAAATATTCGGCAGAGAATAGAGTTTTCGCCCGTGGAATCGGAACGACTCCGCTGGATAAAACGCGTCGCTGGCCGTTTAAAGATTCAACCGTTGGACGGGGAACTCTAGCCCCGAGAGATTGTTTCGCGTAGAATTTAGTAATTTCACACGCGTTCCCGACAAATTAATCTCGCGCGGCCGACGGAGAAAGGTTAATGCTCTTGTACATAATGTACAAGTTAAATGAATTTATTTTAAAAAACAAAGTGAGAGATAGTCGAACAACGTGGGCTTTAAACGAACGTGAGGCATAGAAAGGTCCGAGGTCTAAGGTCTAAGGTCTGAGGTCGTCGAGCATTGATGAATATCTGACTAGAAGTTTGTTACCACTCTGAAAAGTAAACGCTTGATGGATGGAAGAATCCGAGTAACAAGGAAAGAATTGGGTTAGTCGAAGATCGATTATTTAGCGAAACTGTAATAAACGATCGTGACAGGGATAGGAGGAGGGTGTATGTAAGAAGTCAGAGGAATCATTCATTAATTATGGAAGTATAAATATGACTGGAAGCCTGCAGATTTCAATTTCGAGGAAAGTTATTTTACTATACAAACACAACAAACATTTTGCGTAACACTATTATTCTCCGTCAAAATTCATAAAGAAATTGTTAAAAAAACTTTTTTGTATCTTTGCTAGTTTTCAAGATAACAATTTGAAGTAGTTTCACCCTTTAAACACTATAAACCTGCAATGTTTCGTCAAAATCGAAAGACGTTGCACAGATATTTCTCGTCAGTTCTGTGTGAATTATATTAAGTTTCGAAATAAAGACAGGTTACTGAAGCGTACTCGTTAGCTTCACAGAAGAGCAAACGAAATTAATTACAATTAGAGGGAAAACTTGGGTGCAAAATTAAAGAGTCTCTATATTTAATTACTCACGGGTCGGCTACAATTATATAATACCGAGTATATCATAAGTTTCCATGTATTTTGATGAAATAAGGTGAATTTCAAACAAGTTTCCTACCGATATGTTTGTATGTATGTATATTGCTGTCCATATTTTATCGGACACTTGCTGGTCCGGCTTGGAAAATGCAAATTAAGATACAAATACAACTTTCCGATCTTGTTAATTACTGATCTTTACTTGTTATTTTATTGTATAATTTATTATCCAAATAAATATGCATTAAGTAAATTTTAAAATAAACACGAATAAATCAGACAGTGAATATTCTTCGAATAGCAATATGTACTTTTATAGAGTTCAGAGAGTGAACAGTATTTCATATGTTTCTAAACGATGCAGCTATAATAGTATTCTTTAATTACTTTTATCAGTATCATTAATTAACATTTTTAACGTTTCATCTAATACAACCAGAAAGATAACGGAATCTTGTTTTCTTACTCGGTATCTGTTGGTAGAAGAGGTAGGTGGTTGTGCTATATTAAACTAACTAACAGACATACGTGGGCATACGTGAAATCGTTGCGTTACGATCGTGGGACGTATCGAGCGATAAATGAAGAAACAAAATTCCGCAGTCGTAGTTTTTCAAACGACGCAAGCCTTTACATATGGTAAAAGGATATCAATTTTATTAATATACCGTTTTTAATAAGTATATTAGAAAATTTAAAAAGTAAACTGTACATTAGAATGACTTAGATTCGTGCTTCTATCAAACCATTTTTGTATTCTTTGATGAATAATCAAATTTAACACAAAAATTCTTGCATATCACTTTTACTTGCAATAAAAATGCTACTGTATTGATAAATAAAAATGGTGTTATTTAACAGCTTCAGAACGAGACGTGAAACATCGATGATCGACAGGACGGCATTTTAACTGCAAATTGCATGCACATACTGTGTAAGTGGTACTTATTAGGTTGATTACCACGACCGTTACACAAATTTCCATACTTGCAAGAACTTTCACCTTATTTTTTCTGATATTATCGATGCTCTAACGTATCAGCGTTAAATATACTCTACAATGTATAAAAAATTACCTTGTTCCTACAACGTCACGACTGCAAACGAACGTTTTCCAACATTCCACCGTCTCCTAATTACACGTACGACAAGAAAATGAAAGGTATTTCACTCTAAAGAATCCTAGAACGAACAAACCACAAAGACTATCTGCATTCTTATGAAATTTCTATTGCGTCACAACATTGACGATCCATCCAGGATAATTTCTAAATAGCCGGCATATCTGCACAATATTCTCGTGTTTAGAAATAAACCGTCCTACTCGTTTAAATTCCAATTACTCCGAAGTTACTGGAACTTCAACTTGCATGCTTGTTCTTCGATTAATCGATACCAATGAAAATGTTTCATCTATGTGCTTTGAACTATTTTCGCACGAAAAAATTCACACGGCTTGGAAATGTACAAATAATGGTGCAAAGTGTAAAATTCGTATCTTAAATAATTTTTGTTTCATAAAACTCCCAAAGATGATCTACATTTTCTGCTTTCTTAATAAAGTACATTGCGAACGACCAACAGCAAAAAATTGTAATAAAATAACGAAACAGATGACATTATTTCTTTGGCGCGCTGTTAATTAAACCGAACTTTGGTCAGCATTTCCAACGGTGGAAGAAAAAAAGGCGTTTCGCGTGTTCCCTTCTGTAATCTCCGTGTTCTTTGGCCGCCCTTCCGCGCGCTTAATAACGAGGAAAACACGGAGATCGTAAAATCCAGGTCGTTTCCTGCAGAAGGTTCTGCGGCGCGAATGAAAACCGTCGGAAATTCAAAGACGATCGACGAACAAACGCGTTGCACGAGGCGCGAAAGCACAATGGCTCAAAACGACGCGATTACAACGATGCGTGGCCGTATTCGCGGTATGTATTTCAAAATTTTTTTAACACCTTCGTCGACCGTGCGTGAGAAACGACGCGGTGGAAGATCGAGATAAGTTAACGAGCTCGATCCACCTGCGGTAATTTTCTCGGTCGTTACGGTTTCCTTGGCGGTTTGATAGTTTGCTGACGACTTCAATTTCGACGTTCGTATTTTGTTCTTCTGGTTCCACCGCCCGTAACTCGACGGAAATAAAAAATATATTAAACAGAATTGTAGAGAACCTTCTTATTCGCGACGCGACTGCATCTTCGAAATTATAGTACTTAAAGAACTCTGCGAGAAGAATCGTGGTCCTGATAAATTACGTAATTCGTTTAAAAAATCCAAATATTTGTAACGTTAAATTTAATGTTAAAAATAATCAAAACAATTTGATTCAGTATTTTCCGCGTACTACTACGTATCATGAAATTTAGTTTTTAATATATTTACTACTTTTTCCATGTTATACAATTTTTTTACTTTTTGCAAAATTAAAGGCTTGAATTAAATCTGTCGCGCAATTGCAGCGTTGCGAGAACATTCAAGCCTACAATCTATCGTTACTCTGTTTGAACTAATTTGCATAATTTTCTGTATCTCGGCGACCCACGATGATATTCCCCTCAAACTACAAACACAAATTTCGAGTGATATATTTAATGTACGCAAAACTGCAACGTCTAAAAATAATTAAATATAACCCCTAATTTTCATTAAACTTTCGCAGTATGAAATGTTTGTATATTTTAATCAAAATAAATAATTTATTTATAGTTTCCTCATTTCTGTTTCGAAAGTATCCACTGAATCAAAGCTTAAACTTAACACGCAAACAATTTTAAGTTCAAAAGCAAGTTTTACTTTGCTGTACTCTTTTATCGCGAGAAATATTTTTCTGTCATAACTCCATGTTTACGATTTTGCACGGTCTTATTACCATTAGGAGCGTGACGTAAATCCGAAGTTATTTCTATTTTTTATGGCTCATGCAACGCTGAACTATTGTTTCCAGAAGGCGACGGTATGAAATTCCTCTGGCGAAGGAAAAACTGACTGTCGCGAACACATTTTACAATCTATCCAGAACCACACAAAGAGAAGAAACCATTTTATTAATAACACGGTCCTAGAAAAATTTACATAATGCTGATTTATTGTTAAGGAGGAAAAATAATGAAATAGCAGCCTGTTTAACTCTTCCGAAAAGGTATACAAGAAGGATCAACTTGTCTTTCGATTAGGTGAGAGTAACAAAGATCAAACAAACTCGACGGAACAACAGGACAAAAAAACTCCTTGGAAGAAAAATGAGCTCAAAGAGAGTTAATCAGTCTTTCGTATGCTTATTAAGATTAATTTTCAGACTAGCGCGGGCAACGTGGTAGGGTTTCAAACACCCTGGTGGCTTTAAGGGGACGAGTGTCTTAGGATTCATCCTCCGGAGGCATCGTTCCACAGGTAACGTGCTTACTTCGCGATGGTCTTTGACACGATGGAAAAAGGCGTCAACCAAAAAGGTCGAGTTTAATCTACCCGTCGCCCCGAGACAGAGACCACCTTTGGCTGATAAAATGTCGCCCGGCATCTACGGTCCGCACCCTTCAGGCGTCACGTGAAGCTGGAAAATCCCTTTGACTCGCGTTAATTCCGTTAATTGCCAGGCGAAACCGCCGCCGTTCCATCCAGGTTTTAACACGTCCTCGAATTTTCAATGGAAAATCGTCATTAGTACTTTTGCGTCTTTCTTTTGGCATCCTCAAAGAGCAAGGAACACGCGCGTCAAACTGTTTACGTACGAATGATGTCGCGAGAACGCACAAACGTGATCAAAATTCAAGCAATAATTATCAGCGTTCCGAGACAATCTATCCTCTGGACTCGATAATTATTTCAATATTTCGAATACAGCACGTCGTAGAATTCTCTGTCCATCGTTACGTCTGTATATTTAAATTGTATTTATTGGAATAAGAAAATAAAGGCACGAATATCAGATATAAAGAAAAAAATGCTGCTCTTGGTTGACAAATATTCGTTTTGTTGTTTATGTTTAGTGACTCTACTCGGTGAACGGACGATACGTCTCGTCGTCGATCGTAAGCGGATTCTACAAATTTCCCAATTACAGGTTTTGGTCACGTTTCGAGGATTTCGTGTTGGGATAACGAAAATCGAGGAGAAACACGACAGAGGAGACGGCGAACCGCGAATTCGTGGCGTGCCGGGTGAAATAGAAAGAAAAAGTAATTTCGAGGGAAAAACGAAAGGCGGGGCAAGATTAAAGTCTTTCTCGGACAACGATCCGGATCGCTTTAGGTCGTAAGTAATTCACGACGAGGCATCCGAAAGCACTCCGTTAAAACGTACCCCTCGAAGAATGAAACTTCAATCGCGTACACAGGGGCTTCTGTTTTCTCTTTCGTTCTCCCCGTCTCTCTTTCTCTGTCTGCGCCGTGCACCCTTCGATTTAAAGGCCCGGCGAAGGTAATTGGTTGAAAGGGAAGAAAGCGCTCGAAAGCCCGCATTCTCGTTGCCGCTCGATTTGTAGGTATAATCGTTTTAATTAAGCTTTATTATCTGCCCTCCCATACGCAACGTTGGCCAAAGAAAAATCAAAGGGCTTCCTTTGTCGACCGATATCGCTTCCGATCCTCCACCCCCTCCTCGGACAACGCGATGCAAATGTTATTTTCCGGCGTTGGCAAGGACGCGGAGCGTCGGACGATTTTTGAACCGGAAACCGTCCCACCGATAAAGACGATTAAAATTATTAATAGTCCGGTCGAACACGAACTGTCGCGGAAACGGCGGTCCCAACATCGAAACTTTTGTTATCGCGCGTCCTAAGAGACTGTTGAATCGCTTTGACAGAACGCACTCTCGTAAACGCTCATTAATTACGGTTTAATCAGCCTGCAACAGCTGTTAATCTCGCAACAATTTAATTGGAACTCTTAATTACGTTTCATTGTATATCCGTGGTGCTTTCATTTATTTAGCGCGGCGATTATAATCAACGTTTTCCGAAACGATTAAAAATGAATTCGAAGTTTGCAAATGAAAATTGCAAATAACATCTGCTCGGTGACAAACGCACAGCTACCGAATGAAATATAAATAAAAAATACAAGTGGCGAGAGCTGTCCAAAACTGTATTCAATATACAATGCAATTCAACGTTACTTTTCCCCCTACTTGAATATGTTCGTGTCAGAGCAATTAAGAGAATTGTAATTAATAACAGAAATTCGTTAATATATAAAAAAGTAGTTGTACTCCCAATAAATAAAACGGAAGTTAACGTTAGTGATCGGTTTAGTTGCTGTAAAGAATTTAAAATAATTATACTGTGTACATTAATGCATGATAAATATACAATAAGCAATTTATGCACATGAAATATACATACAAGATAAATATGCAAAATATGTAATATAGTATATTAAAATACAGTATAAATGATATGTAGTTTGTCTACAAAAATTCATTAACGAACTCGTCTATTATCTGTAAAGCACGAGTGGAGAACACCTCAACGATGTTTATCTAACGCAATGAATTATCCAGTACTGAAAGTATTGCTAATGATCATTGCAATCGCACGATACCGTACATTGACCTCTCTTTTGCTTTGCACAATTTATCAGAAAACCGTAAAATTGTCAATAATCTCAGACTTTGAGCATCGCTTTGGCAAAAAGTTTGCCCGGGAATTCGAATTTCGGCGCCTATCGCGTAACGCAGACTTCCGTTAACGCGCGTTTCCGAGCGATATATCACTCCGAACCATCCGAATTAGCGTAATTTCCCGCGCAGTTAATAACATCGTATCGGATACGTCGCACGAATCTACCTGCAAGGTGCACCTACGCGAGGCTCGCGTGGGCGCTCGCGTTCCGCCCCTTTGGGCCGACGACGGTCCCGATAAGGAAACACGCGGGGGCGTGTCAAAAGTAGCAGGGCAATTCGTTTTTCCCGAAGATCGCGGCGCCGCGTCACCGTGGCGAAATACATGTATCACCCCGATAAGCGAAAGCAAAGCGACGAGGAGTTTCGAGCGTGAAATTCCGTCGCTGATCGCCCGTGGACAGACAAATGTCGCGGATCGGCGTTGGCCGTCGAACGAAAACACGGCCGTGCACCGACGCACAAGTGAAAGGCAGAACGGAAGTAAAGATGTCGAAATATCGATGCAACGTCTATAGGTTGTCGGAAACAAACAACTTGTATGCGCCTCCGATGCCGCCCACTAATACGAATCCAAATACAATGCACAATAAACCTCGTCCGCCGAGGTCACGGGACACGCGAGCGGATACGTGGGCGTCTCAGAGGTGTTGGATACTTCCGGCCGGCGAAAAGTCTCGTAAACGGAAGCCACGTGTCCAAACAAACGGTCGGAAATATTTATTCGGTACGCGGGGCAATTTGCATCGCGTAATCCTTTGTAGTTTGTTGTTGCTCGCGACGAATTTGCGTTCCTATCGTCGTTTTCGTAACTTCAAATGGAAACTTCCTCTTCGTAACCCTCCGTAACCCCGCGTGACTTCGTAGTTTCCTAACTATTATCTATTAGGTCGTCCAGAAAGTTCGCGCTCCAACGATTCGTAACCTTATCGATGGGCCTATTGTGTAATTTCACTTACAGAGGGTTAAGCAAATACACTTTTTAACCCCAGAATTCGATTGGTAAAATCAATGACGACAGTTCTACCAATGGGAAGCATAGTGCCTTCCGTGCACTTACTTGAATGTTCTTTTAAATCTCGAAACAATGTTATTGTAATCATTAATTTGCACACTATTGCACTGTTCAAATACGTCTTTAAAAAGTAAATAAAGAAACATTTCTTCTGTAGATTTTTAATTAGGAAAAATACGATCGTCTGGTTAAGCTTTGGAACGAATAAGACAGTCGGTGAAAGATAATATCGTGGAATGTAAAAGAAACGATCGTTAAATATTCTTTATGAATAAGAAGTCATAAATGAATATAAGCTGATAAGCAAGAACGAACTAACCTTCGTCAAACAATGTTGAGGAACGCGCATTTCATTGAAACAAGCTCGAACGAACAACCTGCCCATTCTGGTACAATGCGCACATGTGCACGTTTCCTGCCATTCCGGAGGATCGAGTTGTATCAATTTAAATAAACTGGTACCTCGTAAACGCCCACCTAAGTAGCCTGAAGTTACTCGAACCAGAAAGAGGGAACGGCCGCTATAGAAAATGCATGGTGCTTGTTATAAAGACAACAATCTGATACGGTCGTTTCGATTATATTGTTAAAACGGACTTATGTAAACACTCGAGCGCGAGAACCCACTAATAAAATACTGGTAAAGCTATGATTAATCAGACGTTATCTGTTACGGAATGTCGACTGGTGTATACTTATCGATTCATGATATTGGCATAACTTGTTCGCTATTTTTCGAAAGCTACGAGTTTCGTATTCTTTCACTTTGGTATTGTCAATCCGATTACTTCAAATTGTTAACCTTCGATTTCTAATCGCCGCTTGGAAGACTTTCTTTTTATTTTTTTAAGACATTGTACGAATTGTATGAAAACTAGCCTAGGTACATTACACTCGTACTTTTGTTTCTTCTAACTTCATCAAAAATTTTGCAATAAATAGTACAATTTCGGAATACATCAATTATCTCCAAGAGTATTTTATTATTTCAGCTGCAAAGTGAGTCTTCTCAAGTTTAGTTTACGAAGTACGTTTTACGAAATAATATGTTATTTTAAATGAGCCCAGGTATGCGTGGCATTCCTATCCTATCAATAATTTAAATACATTTATCAACGATCCTTTCGTAGAGGCCAATCTTGAAGAAGTCTCGGGAGAAGAACAATTACAGATACGCGACGATCTATTTCGAACAAATAGGAGACAAAAATGCGTAGAGTAATTTCCTTAGACAGTATTGTCTCCGTTGCAGAAACGTCACCCGACACCGCATCCGTCTCCGTATCCGTCGTCGCAGCCTCTCCGTTTCCGCGGGAGAAACGCTGCTGCATTTCCACGCCGTTGCACATGCACCGTGCAACCGGCAACCGGCGCCGGGACAAAAACGCCGGTGCAGCAATCACTGCCGACAGAGAAGCACGCGAAACGAACAGGCTTTGCAGCTTTGTTTCAAGTGCACCCTGCTCCGTTTGCAAAGACGGAACCGTTCAAGGATCCGGTTAGCGATTAAACGAATAGTCGACGTAATCGATCAGGATCACGAGGCGACAACGACTTGGAAATTCGAGCAATGGCTTTCAGAGATCGAGAGAAGTCAAAATCTCTCAGAGATCTTCGAAAATGTTTATTCACTATGTCCTTATTTTTGTTTTGAAAACGAAAACACACAAACGGTTTCATCGACCCTTGTTCCAACGTTATGAAAAATGCGAAGATACGATCCCCGTCGTTCGATAAGCTGGAAAAATAATAAAGAAATTCGCAAGCATTCCGAGCTTCATTCGCGCGCTATCGTCCAGGCGACAATGGGCATTGAACATACACGATCATTCTACCTTTTGCCGTCCTATCGAAGTCTCCTGGCCGATTTCTCGATCTCGAGCGTAGCTTCGAAAAGGTTAAAGGAGCTTCTCGGCCGCGCATTCTCCCGTTTGAAAAGAACGGGAAAGGGAGAAAGAGAGCTTCCTTTCTCTCCTCGACAATGGGGACGTTCCACTGAGTTATCGATCGTTTTCACGTTCCTGAGGCACCAGGAACAGGCTTCGAGAGAACCGAGACTCCCGCGAGCCGGGAAGCATGACTCGAAATCGTGACTATCCCAGGCCGCGTCGGTCTCGGGAAATCGATCTTCTCGAGGGACGAAGCGTCGCTGCAACGACGGAGCTTTTTCACGGACGACGATCGAGCACCGCGAACGCACACGCGTGTCGGCTCTAATAATAGACCCGTTTGTACATTAACGAACTTCCGTGAACTCGCCATTAAGGGAAACGAGGAAACCGGAAAGCCGAAAGCGGGGGGTAAATATAGACGGCTGCTTTCTGGCCGGGGCAGCTGTGAAAACTCCCCGCGGTTCGACGCCGTACCAGAAGCTTCCGTGCTTCGGACCGGGAACGTTCAAGAAATTTCGGTCGCCGGTTTTCGCTTCCAAGAACAACTAGGGCTTTCAGCTGGATTTCGACAGAACTGAACTTTCGCGGACGTTAATTCCGTACGCGTCGTCGACGAAAAGCTCGAATATTCTGGAAGCTCTACTTTCCGCTTCTACGGTACAGCAACGATTCTTAAAGAGAACGTCGCTCTATTTTCATTTTTCAAATTTCGACGTATAAAAATTTCAAATAATCGTTGCGTTCGCATTAATTCGCACAATACAGCGTCTCGAATATTATAATAATTGTGATTATTATCTGGCGTTGGGAAATCGTAAGAACTCTGTGCTCCGGAATTGTTAGTTTCTCGCAATGCATTCTATTTTCACCTCAGATTTTATAATATTTACGATCACTATCTGGAGATAAAAGATCGCAACGGAAAGTGCTTGCTCGAAAGTCAAATTTTAAGTGATACTGTAATTAGTAATATTAATTTGAACCAAGTCGTTAATCTCAGTCGCGAAGAAAGTTAATTCTTACAATTAGCAAAGCTCTACGAAGTTTCAAACAACTAATCCGGCGCCTTGAATTTCCAGAAATGTTAGAACGTTCGCCTGTACTCGCATTACTGCTATAATTTATTACCACTATTGCTTGCTTTCGAAATTAATTATGAGAAAATATAGAAGAATCGTAACAGAGACTTTTTATCTGAAATGTAGCTTTTAACAGTTACAGGGAAAACTAATTCAACAGAGTTTTATTTATACTCAAATAAATTTTATAAAATAAGCCCATCCAACTTCAAATACTTTAGACAGACTTTAAACGGAAATCAATAGAGAAACGCACGTTCGTAAGAAAAGTTAGAATTTTAGAATAACTATTACATACTGTGCAAATGCTATCGTGAAATTTCTATCGAAACACTCTGCTGAACAAGCCTGAGAAAAATGACTTGAATGCAACGGTATTACAACACTACTATCTCACTTTCCTGATTTAAACTCATTAAATTCCATCAGCTAGTATTATTTTAAATTTATCGCGGTATAGACATTTGCTCAGGAGAGCGATTTTTTACGGTTTCCTTAACAAGAATGAATAAATAAACGTCTTGCACGCGCATGTTCAATTAGAGCAACGTTAAAAATATTAAAGTATAATTTATACACGTTTAGTTCAATAATTAATAAACAGTTATGCGAGATCAACATTGATTAGATTTTATTGATCTTTAAGTGGTTGTACCTAGCCAGCCATTGAGAATTAGACTTGAAGTAGATAACGAAAGTATTCGAGCTAATGTAATAAAAAACTTTAATAAACACGATACGTAAGAAATTAAGTATTTCAAAATATTATGAAAGATAAACAATGATTTTCTTCGTACTTTGTAAGTATAAATCTGGTATCTCTTATCGTAGTCGTGAAAATATTTAAAAAAATCAGATGTAATTTGCTTATTCGTTATAATTTTTCACTGCGAATATTTATTCAAAAATTACAAATTCCATCTACAAAACCTTCTTTTACCTCTAAAAACGCTATTCTCGTCAGCGAAATCTAATTAACTTTTCAAATAATTGTGTGTAGACTGTCAGGTTCCATCGAATCTAATTCCACTTTTAACGCAAATTAGAATATCTAATAAGGTTGATTCCCGCGACTTCGCTATTCTTACTCCTATATATTATAAAAAATGAGTATTTCCTAAAACTCAGAACTTCACACCTATTTCTGATTATAAATTAAACTTATTTTAAATTGAAATGTGTTTGTCTGTGATCTTTTCTACCAATTCTCGCGCCCTACAGGTGGCACCATATATTGAGAACCTCTGCCGTAGATTAAGATTATGTTTTACTTGTTAAATGAACATAGTGGTAGTAGATAGTGTACAGTCTTCCTAACAGACGTGAGCAACATGTGCTTATCGAAAAATAAATACAAGGGGACAATACGAGATAAGAACGAGTACTTGTACCAGTAAACGCGCTAATATTTAAACTAGTTTCGAACACGTACGCAAATTTATAATTGACGAAAGGTAAACGATAAGTTTCTAATACGTTAAGAAATTTAATATTTCAACGCGTATGAAAAATATTAATACAAGTATCGTAAGATCCAAACGAAAAGGAAATATATCACGACAAAACGAGCGCACCCAGACTAAACAGTCGTTTCTCACGATAGATATCCCGATGCTACTAATACGCAATTTCGCGCTGTATCACGCTTCAATTCGGTGCTTCAATTCCGAGCAATCGTGTCTGACGGTAATTTCGCGTAATGCGTGTTATTACCGACGTCCAGACGGAAACACGCTCGACTAGAACTTCGTGTAAATCGTCAAACGCTAATATTGTCCTTTAAGCTTTGAAATTACGCGCAAGGTAGTTGGAGATGCTGCAAGAACGACGGAAACTCTGGCAGCGAGTTGTAATTTGTACGCTGCTACGGACAGAGTCGGGAACGACCAAAGGACGCGCGGTTCGCGTCTGAAATAACCACGTAATAGGTTAAAAAAATGTCACACTTTTTTAACACCCTGATATACGTGGCTGGGATATTTGCCAACCGTGGAACGAAAAATTAAGTAATTAAAAATGTTCTTCGAAAGTTTTATCTAGCACCTCTTTATGTTGTTTTTAATTCTAGATTGCATACAGTTACTATAATCACAGTGTTTATATATGTTTGTACATTTAACGACTTCACTCGCTATACAGGGTGTTTGGCAACGCCTGGGAAAAATTTTAATAGAAGATAGCCAAAATAAGACAATAATTAAGGATTCTAATTTGTTGATTGGGGCTTCGTTAAAAAGTTATAGAAACATTTCCGACCACAATAAAAAATAATTTTTTCAGAATGATTTAAAATTTTTTAATTTAATATTTTAATAACTCTTTAACGAAGTCTCAATCAACAAATTGATATTCTTGATTTTCGTCTTATTTTGGCCTCTAGAATCTCCCATTAAAATTTTTCATTGAAAACACGACATATAGTATTAGAGATAACAAGATGAAAATTAGACAAGGCAAGAAACAAAATAGAACTATAATAATTTTCAATTTTACGTAATTCGTATTGCAGATAAACGTTGATATCTGTACCCAATTAAGTACAACCTTGGTACTAGTATGCGGTCCTCGTACGTTGTGTCGTCTGTTCGCGAACGTCGTGCGGAGCAGACAGAAAAGTATGTCGTCGAGAGACATATCCCCCAGAATCCGTCTCCGAAGTGTTAAAACGTTCGAACGTGAAAAGGCAGGGGCGTGAGAGGCGAACCAGAGAGATTCGTTTGAAACACACTCCACGCGTTGGTAGATCGTATCTCCGGGGCTGGTATCGCGACGGCTTTACGAATTCTCCACGGTCAGAAACCAGACGCCATTAGGAATTCCTGAAAGTGAACGCGAAATCGCGGCACGTCCCCACGTGGCGTGAAGTTTTCACGCTACCTGCGAACCGGACGGGGGTTAAATTTTAAAAAGCACCACCCGGCTCGTCGAACGGTTAGCTAATCGGTGCCATTAGAAAGGAAAGATATGGAAAGTAGGCACGCGAACGATCGAAGGGGAAGTCGTGGCGGACGACAGCGGCCGCGCGGACGAAAAGAGTGCCCCCGAGCTATCGCAGGTGTGCGTGTAACTTGGAACAATTAATGGCGGAATCGCGTGTGTCGTAGCTTCTCGAACGCTGCGGGGGGTTGCGGCTCAAGTGCACCGCCTTGGGAAACAGTGGAGGCACGTGCAACACGGCCGTGCACACCTATGCGTTCTGCGAACGCATGTTCCCACACGGGGGTGCGTGCACACTGCGAGGAGAGCGTGATTTACGAAGTGTTTACCCGAATTCGCTGACCCTCCGAAAACAGTCGAGGGACCGGAGTAACGTGCCTTAATAATCTAGCCACGTAGAGGGGTGATTCCCCGCGTTACAGGCTCAACATTTTATGATCGAGAAATAACGGAATTACGGGGCCTTTGTTAGAAACTTTCAACCATATTCTTTAAATTGTCGAATAATTCAGAACTCTGATTACTCTGTAAATTCTGATTGGTAAAATTTGAAGAACTTAGAGGAGGGTAGCTAATAAAGAACCGGCCTCAAAATAATTTCGAAGGCTGAACGTCGACCTTTTGTCAGCTACATTTAATTACGGCCAGAACGGGAAGTACCTTCAAACACGCGAGTCAGGCAACCCGCGAATAAATTCCTAAGTAAACTGCAGCGACGGTGGGTTTAGAGCGAATCTCGGGATCACCGCGTAAGCGCACGTAATTCCATTATTTATTGCACAAAGCAAAGAAAGAGGGGACTTTAACGTCGCGGGCCGAAACAATCAGAAACACGCGCGTGTACGGTGTACGTGCACGAGGCGGAAGGACACGCGTACGTCTTGCGATCCTTCCAACCCCTTCGGGGAATCTCTTGCCTCGGGAACATAAGGGGTGCGGGCCGTGTATAAACGGGGTCGCGGTTGTAAGTGACTCCAGGGCACTCCGGAGGGTGCGAAGATAAACCCTGTAAACATTCGCGATAAAGCTGGCCCCCGGGGAGACGAGAGCAGTTCCAAGAAAAGACGAGTACAACCCCCTTTCCGAGGTGGCATTGTTCGACGATTAAAGGCCGTCGAAAAAATGCAAACGAGAAATTCAATTGCGGCGGGATGAAAAGCTCCTCCGCGGAACAATGCGATTCGAGAACACACGGTACGTTGGAACGCGTTTGATTAAATCCGGGATTCGATGACCAGTCGTGACCTCCGCGGTACCGATTCGTACGAAGACAAGATCAGGAAGGAAATCGCGCTCCGCGACGAGAAGATAGCGCATTATGTAATTTTCGTCATTTTCAGAAATGACTGTCACGTTTACGAAAAATAGAAAATAATGACGAATGAAACGGAACTGTAGATTGCGTTTGATTAAACGCGAGATTCGCGGAAGAGCGTTGCTTCTGCGGAAGCGATTTGTTCAAAGACAAGATGGCACGCGCGTGATAGATACGATCGGTGATCCTCCGGAAACGAATATTACGGTCATCGAGAACGCTTCTGTAGATTATAGATCAAAGTGTTCCGTACAATCGAGATCATTGTCGTCGAAGAATTTATACGACGATAATGCATCAGCTGCTCGTTTATCGCGGTAAAAGCGAGGCAAAGTATCGCTAAATATTAGCGTATCTCTCCACTCTTCTTGGTAACGATAAGGCAACGTTTGCTATAGATAAGAACGATAAAGTCTGAACTCATACGCTGGTAAATATTCAAATATCCTGGCCACTATGCTCCATAGGAGCGCACCGACGTTCTTACGATCTTGCGGTAATGTTCGATAAGGCATAAGCTGCCGTTCATATTGTATAATAGATGAGGAAGAGTCTAAACTTCTTTTTAAGTCCGATCTCTTTCTGCTAGCTGGGATTACAGCGTGGCACCGGTCACTCTAATTGCGGTTCTGCATACGCGATGCGGATGTTAGACTAATTACAGAGAAAGGTATTGTCAACCCCAGCTAGACCGAGCTTTTAAACTACAATACCGCGACCCAGGGGTGGCGGTCTTGAAAAGAGCATTTGCATGCGCTCGATGCAATTAGGTTCGGAAATAAGGTCGTTTGGAATACGAAGATGCGTACGTTTCTGCAAACGTTATCTTAAAACGTTGGCTATCTCGTGTTTGCGGAACATTTTGCACGCAATATGCGTCACTTCTCAATTAAGGTTGACGCGTTTAATTATTATTTATTATCCAACCCATTAACGATCTCGAAATTCTACGGTGACTTCATTTTTTTCAAATTTCAAAGTCAAACTTCAAGAACAATATTTTCAAAAAATGTAACAAGAAGTTATCGTTAATACCAGTGTCGCCTTGCGGTTAGTTTATTAGCAATTTTACAAAGAAATTACTTCTGGGAAAGGAGAAATCCAATTTGTTGTCAGACACAATCTCAGACACCGATCCATACAACTCGTTTTAAGACACACTCGAGACACGATTACGTTCGACGCTTCCGACACAGTTAAACCCGCAATAAAGAGTGTACGAGAAGAGTGTAAATAAGCTTTAAACCCCTATTCAATGTAAGCGGGTGCTATTGTTGCGCAATACTTCTGCGTCGACTAAACGTTTATTCGAATCCGAGAGCTACGGTAAGTTTGCAAATGATAAATATTCGTAGATTATTTAAAGTGCATTCGTAATTTTACAAATTCATACTTTAAATATATTAGTGAAGAAAATACTAAAAATTCGACGGAAGATTCTGAACCACGAATTTTTAAAAACTTCCTAATAATATATACTTTTGTACGCTTTTACAAGATGTACTGGCTTAGAAAAGACTTTCGGCTTGGAACGTCAAATTTCAACATTACTCAGAAAAAAAAATTTATTTTTCAGAACGATGCAACAACGGTCGACGTTTCTTTGACAATTTCCATTCTTACAATTACAAAAATTAAAATTACAAAAGTTGAACTAAAAATTCGCTGAAATTGGCGTGGCATCTGCCGTTCGTTAATTAAGCTAAAATAAAATTCGTGCAACAGAGGTTCGACCGTAGAATTTTTGCCACGAGCGCCAACCGATCCATACATTTCGAATCCTTTTTCTGGTAGCCTGTACAGACGTCAGCCAGCGAAACAAGGACTTCCAGGTAATTCCGAAAAATACAGAAAAGGATCTTTATCCGGTCGCGGTACCGCGGGGCGTTTCGATGCGCATTGTGCTCGTAGCTGCGTGCACGGGCCACGAGCGAAAGAGAAATGGCACGTAAAGTAAGAGGGAACAAGTAACCGTACGAATTCCCGAGAAGAAGCGAGCTCTGCGGAACAGTACGCGCGGGAACCACTTTAGGACTTATTTTTATTGGACATTTTTTTTCTGTCTGGCCGCTGAGCCGAGCGCCGCGGAAAAGGGTTGCGCGCATCCCACGCACGCGGGGGCCACGCGAGTGTGCGTACGGCAAAAAGGCTGCACGTCGCTCGCCAACCCCTTCTTTTCGTCTCCACGTACGAGGCATTCCCATTCTCGACGATACCGGGGCGTACGGAGAAAAGACAGAAACAGGGTGGAAGGGTATAGGTCGACGTAGACCGAAAGAGAGAGAGAAAGAGACGTCTATTAATAGACCAAGCACTTATACTCCGAAAGCTGTGCAGCAGCTTTATTGACGGTCGGCGAATATCAGAGTTCCGTTCCGTTCCGGCGAGCCTCGCGAGGGAAAACGCGGGGAAAAACGGAGCAACAGGAAACGAAGGAGAACGGAGCGAATAATGAAAAAGAAAGGAAGACCGAGGCTCGTGGAAGACCTCATCGATCGGCGCGCGGGCTCAATATCCTTGAAAAGCGCAATGCACGCCATAATTGCGGTGGAGGTCATGAACAAGGTCAATAACCACGTACAATCCGCGCCAAAATATTTTCCATCGAACGTGGAAACCGCGGACGAATACGCGAACCTCCGCGGCTGGACGAATCGATGACGATACTCTGTTGCAGCGAGGAGTACAGAACGTTACAACTACGGTAGACGTCCGATTCTTGTATAGCTTTCCAATCGATATTATTAATTCAAGTAAAAGGGAAAGAACTATTGAATTTGACGGAGAAGCGAATAAAAGGGTCTCAACGTTCCTGCTGTAAAATTGTACAGCGTGAAATTCAAGAGTCGAGATGTATTACTACGTCGCGTAAATACGAAGGCGTATCGGATTGGAGGAGACTTCGTCTACTAGGCGAAGTGCAAGCACGAGCTTCGAGTTTCACGATGTATCGTTTCTGTTTCCGGCGCGTAGACACGGAGACCTTCCGACGATCGATGTTGCACGACGCTGAGAACCTTTATTTCCAACGTGGTCCGATAAGCAACCGAGTACCACCGATAAGAACAGATTACGCGTCATGCGATGCACGAGAATCGAATGTCCTCCACATTAACCTTGCTCTTCCGCGTTAACCTCGTTCGTTTCACGAATCACGGCTGCAACAGATCGATCCTCGAATCGAACGAATGATACCAAAAGAGATAAAATTTGATACCACAACTTGTGTCGATTAAATTTTTGAATGTATACAGAGGGGTGATGTCGAATTCCGAGTAGGGTTGGACTTAATACAAATTTATGACTATGAAAAATAAGTTTCTTAGAAAATCAATTCCACACCTACGTTTTCAAGTTTCTATTTTGCTTCTTGAAGGCTAAGATACTTAGAATCTATCTCGATTGTACGTCTCAACCCCACATTCGTTCGAGAGTAACATTTACAGTAGAACCTCGATAGTTGCGAAAAAACGAGACTAAAAATTCTTGCAAGCATCGAGATTCGCATAATTATCGAGGTAACTGTTCCAATAAGAAGCTCTACTCGAACAGTATTCTGGAGTACCTATGGTTACCAACTACCTGTTACTTCCGCCTCCAACTTCAATCGTTGCTAAGTAATCATCCGTTCCACTTGCCAACACAATGCAACGAACGAGGTTCGCATGCAATTATCGAAATTACATTTATCGAGGTTCTACTGTATAACCGTGGTACTCCATAAGATTTCTGTGCCAGTACTGAGCTGCAGTTAGATCGATGTTATGTCTAAACTCTATATTCTAAAGTACTATACACCGAATATTTAGAAACAGTTAAATCTGCGACCCAAGCTATTTGCCAATTTGCAGATTCTATCAGTGGGATTACTGTATCCATGATTCTTATACTATTTGTCTAAAAAGAACAATGTTTACTAATTAACTTATGCAATCTGAAAGTCTTTCATAATATTCCAACTTATGATGACTCTCACTACAAACTGATCTACACAGATTCGATGCTCCAAAAACATTGTGTCGAAATATCAAAGGGAATCGAACTTGCTCTTAAGACTAACTTTTCCTAGTTTGAAAACCATTGAAATATATTTATCTTGCATATCCTTCTTATCTGTACATACTATACTGTCATTCGTCGTATCTTCATCTTATATTATCTCTTCTGCATCAAAGGGCTGCCATTAAATTAAGAAATAAATAAACACTCGTCGTACGTATCGTAGAATCTGACACGGTGCTCTTCTATAAAATTTCATTTACGCCTAATCGCGTTATCACTGTCCAAGTCGTATCTTCGGTACGTTATCGTCAATGGCATCTCTAACATTGTAAGGAGGAACGTACCAAACCATTTTCAGAGTTCTTAGGAGGGAAAAAACCCGTTCAACGGGCACGGTGAACGACCATACGACACGTTTGACGAGAAAATTTGGATTTCGAATTCCTCGTGGCCAAGTGTTCTTACGGTACCTCGAAACGTAGACGCGGAACGAATCAACGTTAACCTTGCATGGTTTGCTCGAATAGAAACGCGCTGTTCGCCCACGCAATCGACGAACGTCGGACTGAGCAGACATGGGAAAATTCTTATCTAACTAAAAATGTTATCCGCTACTCCGTAAATAGAAATTTTAATTCTAACTTCTTAGCTGTGGAAAAGTTATTGTTTTCTGGTAAATCCTAATTGCTTCTGATACAACTGTGTAATAATTCGTGTTGATATGATTGAAATATTTAAAACTGTAATTAAATAATTGTACATCTACGGTCCGCGACATGGTAGCAGAATTGGCCCTTGAGCGAAATTGAATTTGATATATCATTTTTTTCTTTTAACCCTCCGATCATTCCACAGCACCATCACCATCCCTTGCCTTGTATACATATTTCTTCATGGGGGGAGGGGGCGACCGGTTCTGATATGTCTCCCGGTTATGAGTACTCACATCTCAATTTCTACAATATATCACGCAAATTAATTACGATATAATAAGTAAAAACAGGACAATAATTATATTAAGTTAGACAAGAGAATGTGAGTATTCACAAACATAAAACAACATACGAGTAAAATCGAATAGATAAAACAGACTGTGTACACGATATCAGTGATCAAGAAACGTAAACTAATGTAAATAATATGAAAAGCTCCGAATGAGACCTACGAAAATGTCACATACACGAGTCGAGTAAGATTTTCCAACATCCCTCGGTATCGTACCTTTGCAGAACAACAAACTTTTCGATCCTCAATCGAGGGCTACACCTGTAGCGTTTGGCAACGCCGCGGGTGTGGACTCCACCGCCGTGCGTACGCACCGACAAAGAAAAGAGGAAAAAATCCAGGTGATTCGGGACCCACACGCAACGACGAGCAACTCGAGAAATGAAGACATCCGCGTGAAACCCGTTTCACTGACATTGAGCCGTGTCTGTCCCTTCGATATTTTCCGGATCATTGAGCACCGTTGCCGGATACGTCATCCTGCCGAGGAACGTTTCGCTCGTGTCGTTCGACCACGCCGCCCCGTGCTCCGATATCCGCGCTAATGCGCGAACAAGAGTAATACGAACTGTTCTCGTCGATCGCTACCGCGATTCCCTTCGAATGGTACGAGTACCGATAATCGCGATAGTGAAGATAGAATCGGATGAACGGATACATCGAGACGTCACTCGAGGTTCGAGTGAACGCTGCTGCACCATGTGACAGCCGTTCGCGTGAAAGCGAAAAACGCGTGAAGCGACAGGATCGAACAAACAAACGCTAACTGGATGTAAATCTAGCCTGCATTGTATGCGAATGCTCACCGAAATTACGTTGGTCCGTAGTTTTTCTCGTTTGACGGCTCGGCCCGGCGAATCCACGAGATACCTGGCAGAAGAAATCCTGTCACACAACCGTCACGCACTGTGTTGTCAATCACGAAGCCGATATACTCTCGCGACCGATAGAAGAAATAAGTTTGCCAGCGCACCGTGAATGCACTCGTGCTCCAACGCGTATCTCGAGTACTGCGCGATACAATATCGATGGGCCTCGGGCCGCCATGCACTGACTGTCGAGACTGCGGCCGCTTGTCTCGCGCATGTCTTCATCGAACGCGCGCGCATCTCCCGTTTCGAACGACCCACGGAACGCCGGTAGTTTGAACTAACCGCCGTCTCGCGGTGAACCTAGGAACTTTCGATTACTCTGATAACTACAATGTAAATTTTGAACGATGGTCGACAATTTTCTATTAATATCGTATATGGTGCCTATGGGCTCGGATTGAGAGCTCAAGGTTTATTAATAAATAGAATACGATAGAATTAAAATCACATGCAACGTGACCGACAATAACTCGAAACAGATCGTGACGCTATATGCGGTAGGAATTATAGTATGACGCTGCATGCACCCGTGTCACTTCCTACGTTAGCGACACATACTGGAATTCGAATTTAGCACTCATGGTGCTTGGAATTGAAATTAAATATTCGATGAAATAATTCGGAAGCAATCGGAATTGGATCTCAGGAGCGGCTCTATACGGAACCGAACGCGCAGGATACTACGTATCTATTTCGAAATTTATTTGTTTATTCTTCTTCAAAATTCAGTATTTATTTATGATATCTAAAAAACACGGAGAACAAGAAGACTCTAACGTGAACTAAAATAATGCACATGTTTCTACTCACGGGTATAAAAAATACCCGCGGTCATTATATACGTCAAAGATACTACGTATACAACCGGTCGTCCATGTTGATTCGAACCTTTCGTCCTACAACATGATTGGGGGCCAGAGGAACAAAAACACATGCGACTCACCAACCGTTGACTACAATGACATAATACCACAGACGAGGTATATGAATAGACCTTTCACCTAATGTAATTTTTCGACCAGAGTTTCTGGGGTCCCGGGACCCCATTACCATTTTCGTGTCACTCGCAACGTTATTAACAGATTCAGAAATTAACACAAGAGGAAGTGAGACAGAAAATAAAATTACATAAATTTTATTATTTTTGAACGGAATTGAAGCTGTAGGGTCCATCATTGGACATTAATCGATTAATTTCATTGGAATAACCAATCGATTGAGATTATTTAAACATTTCAAAATTATTAAAATACGTAAGGATCTCATTGATAAATACACCGCAAATCCTCTATTTTTTATTTTAAATTGTAATATATTATTTATTTAAAAACTAACTCGGCAAAAACGTATTTGCGACTCGAAATCAGTGTTATTAGACCGCACACCAGGACGAAGAAGGTATGTGGAACTATAAGAAGAACACATCCGTTAGCTCATATTATTTGCTATGTAATTAATAATTATATTAATTACATAGTAAATAATACGACCCGGGTCTCACCACGTGGAGGTTGCTGCGAGACCCACCCTAGCCTCGCCCCAACCACCCTTCCTTTGGCGAGGAATTCGAATATCTATCTAAGGGAGAAGCTATCGAAAAGTTAGAAACGAGATAGAAAAGGAGAGTTCTTAAAAGAACTGCCCAATCAAAAGATGAAGAACCTAACAAAATGCCAATACATGTGAGATGATACACATGTTTTCTAGAGACGAAATTGGAATGTGCAACTGCATGTATGAATCCTGATTACTAAATTATCAATATGTACTTTATTATTAATTGTTCCTTCTTAAATAAATACCTGCATTATGACAGTGATTAACAAGACAGTCGTACAAAACGAAGAAAGAATCCTGAAGATCCAACCAGAAATGTGCAACTGCACGTATGGACCTTGCATATTAGAGTTCTTCTAAAACATACACTAATATACAATAAATTATACATGAAACAAAGAAATACGACAAGATATTTTCTTCTTGGTGTCTTCGTCACTCCCACGATGTTTTCCTGAAACAAAAATTCATATCCAATAAAATATATAACTTATATAAAACAAATAAATATGAAAAAATATTTCTTCTTGGTGTCTTGATTAATCCCACGATGTTTCCCTGAAACATAAATCAGACAATAAATAAAATTGTACAAAGAAACTAACTACATCAAGCTACTTCAAACTACAATAGAGTGGCACACATGGGGATGAAGTTAGACGTTTTAAATATCGCAACACTACAAGGCAACAACGCGATAAATCAATAATCTCAACGCTAATTTATAATAGAAGAAATTCCAAACGCGACTTGTAAGAATAAAAGCAACCCGCGAATGGTAATTATTCGCAACACTACCCTGAAAAGCAAACGCGAAAAATAGTAATTCGCAACTCTAATTCGCAATCGCGTTTACTAAAAATTCACAACGCTATTTTTAAAGCAAACGCCCGGTTCCTAGGTTTGCGTAAAGACAATCACGAATCGTATTTATTCGCAGCACTAATATATCAACGCGATAAATATTTGTTCGCAACTCTACGAGCAAACGCGAACATTGTATATTATTCGCAACTCTAACTTTAATCAGGGGCTATTGGTACATGCACATAGACATGTACTGGCCACAAAATAAACTAACTACTACTAGTACTACAATTGGGGTAGAATTTGGGCATTGAAAATATCGCAACGCTAAATAAAAGATCGCACGATTAATCAAGATCGCAACGCTAATTTATAACATGAAAATTACAAACGCGGTTGACATCCACTATTATATGTATATATAAAAGAGTAAAAAAGCAACGCGAATCGTGATTGTTCGCAACACTACCCTGAAAAGGAAACGCGAAAAACAGTGATTCGCAACTCTACAAGCAAACGCGATTATTGCATATTCGCTATTCTATGTATATCATAACCGCGAGTTATGGGGAGGGATGGCTGGCATGTATGGTGCAATCATGTACCATCAGGTACATGCATACGTGAGCCAGTCAGAAAAATAAACTAACTACAACTACCGACGAGTTAAGTGACAAAGTAGTAATAGGAATGACTTTCCATTTTCATCCGAGGATGAAGATGAAAAGCCATTTGTTGTAGCCCACTCTTGAAACAGTTTGTCAGGGCCTCTTCGGCTCATTGAGAGCCTTTTCTTTCTTCGGCGGTCCTGCCGATGCCTGAAACTTACGAAAGATCGGGCTCGATATTTTGTGCAAAACGTAGTCTTCCAACAATATACGAATTGTTGCAAGAGCATACATGGTGAATCTCGAGCGGGACGAACGTTTCGAAAGGGACCTAATCCCGACCGCGAGCGCGGGAGAGCGACTTTAAGAGTCGCGCGATTCGAGGAGTCGAAAATAAAGCCGAAACAAACAGCACAAGTGCACCGTTTGAATCAGCAAGATTTCTACTCTCGAAATCGTAACTACAGGAACAGAACTGCCACGCGAAAACGCGCCTACCCGAATTACTAATGTGGACAGTCCTGCCCCTGACCCTACCTACTTAGGTTTAAACACACACACCAGAGAATAAGTTACCTACCTACCTAACCCTATATTTAAAAAAATGCAAAACTCAGTCTCTCAAACAAACACTCCACGGTTCTCATTCTCAATGTCCGGGCGCGACCTAAACTAGAGAGGACTCCCCGGGGTTCCTCCGACACCCGGACACAACCTCATTCATACTCTAATTGTGTACGTACCAGTTTTTGCAGTGGACTGATAAAGCTAGTGCCCATTGCGTACTTTTATTATTTATGTAAAACATTTTAATATATCTGATATAGTCTTTATTAAAATATACTCTATACATATATGATTATATAAGATTGAAAAGCTAATTCATTATGCATTTTACAATATTATCGACGTGTATGCAATACGAACAATTGCCAAGTAAATGATAACTATAAGTTTAATATTATTATTGTGATTGTTATGAATCTAATGTTAAAAAATTCTGTATCTGAATTGTAATGAATTTTTGATACGATGCACTTCCACAACCTAACCACAAACACACATATGTGGACAGTACATCGTGCACGAGACACTAGCATTGTCAGTCGCACAGATAAATTATTATTATAAATGTTACAAACTAAGTCATCGTGCCCCGTTGCCTTCGCTCGTGCAAATAACACTTGGGCATGTACATGAACTTAGGCAACGAACACGGGAAAGTATCCTGAAAATCCTGACTAAAACAACTGGTTATTAATAATTAACTAAACGGTATCTATTCTCAGTTAAAATGACTCGACTTGTTATATGTAATATATCAACAACAGAGTACGTTAATATTGAAAGATATTATTATTCAAGAAAAATTTGTGACTGAAATTTAATTGTGTAAAATGTAAGACTTTAATAAAGATTTCATGATAAAATAATTTACTTTGCAAATACAAATAAATTTGTTAAATTATTATTCAAAATATTCAATTAACCTTGGTCGATTCTGTCGTCAAAGTAAATTTAAAAAAAAGTAAAATTAACATGCATGTTCCTTTGAGTTGAAAATCGACCAGTCGCGAAACGCCTTCTTGCACATAAAATACATCATATGATGTATTAATTAATAAAATGAATATTTAATAATTATATTAATGATGTAAGATATTTTACTCAATCATACGATTAATATAATGTTGTCACATTATATTAATTCATATTCTACTGAATTATTTAATTCATATAAAGATAACAAACATATTTCATATATTTTATCAAAATTGTGTAATATTTATTGATAATATTAAAAAACGCGAGTGCAAGAAGACCCTAGCCTGCACTAAAAAAATATAACTCATGGGTATTTTTCATACCCGCGGTCACTTAACTCGTCAAAAATACCAAGTATACAACTGGTCACCCGTGTTGATTCGGATATTTCATCCTACAACATGGTTGGGGACCAGAGGAAACAAAATAGCATGCGACTCACCAACTGTAGAATTCAAGCACCCGGGCGACGATGTTGCCTAGTAGGAGTCATCAGCGAAGTCATCAGCGACGTTAGAAACGAAGTCAGCATCAAGGTCAGGAGCGAGATCATCGTCGAGTTTCTCTGGATCCACAAGTACGATGATGAGATGTCAGGATCCTTTAGAAAGAAAGAGTAAATGTTTTTACGAAAAGGTTTCTACCGTATTTGAAAACTTGATGGCAGATCAAACAATTTTTTTCAAGCGCACTCGGAACAAAATACGAAGAATACTTACATTTCTCGCACGTGGGCATCGCCAAATACTCTTTTTCGTATAGATACAGATTTCTTGTCAAAACGTGTTCACAAACTCTCAAAGCATTATGGCGTCGCATCTGTAGCGTGACCTTAGTTTGACCGCAGTTGAGAGTCTCATGTGGTTGAATTGTAATTACGAGCTGTAGCAGAAATAAAACACGAATTTGTTAATATGCACTTATTAATATTGTATAATTGCATCGATGGAGAATGACGAAGAGAATAGAAATGGTTAAAAATAAAAAATACGTACGTAATTAGACGCGAAGCTGTCAACGCACTTCTCACACCACTTTCCAGACGAAGAATGACGAACAGGATCGGACACGTCTCTCGCGCGAGGAGTGGGGAGTGGGGTGAGGGAGTCACGTAGTCCGTCTCGACTCTTGATGTGTATCTTCGAAATAAAGGTTAAACCTTATATCTCGAAGAACTGAAAATAAATAAAATTAAGACATGAAGAAAATAAAATTAATATAGAAATATATCAAACAAACAATTAATTAATGATTTATAATCTTTATACTCCTGTGACGTCACAATGAGAAGCTGTCATTGGCTCATCTAATATCGATCTGTTATTGGTTGCATATATAACTAGATCAATTAAAATATATTAATTATAACCATACAATGCGTAAGTATTAACTTTCAATCTAAATTTCAATCAGTTTTTCATATAAAAGTTTCTTTTGTTTCTACTAAATTTTCTAAAGATATTTGTTTTAATTCTCACTAGATTACTAACCTTCTTTGACGCGGTGTCGATAACATTGAACTTGACACAGTATGGTAAAGAGTCTGGTACAGGCACAGACGAAGTGTGAAGTAGACGCCGAACGCGATATTTTTTCGTAACACAGGGATTAAAGGCACAGAGAATGCATAGTATAGACGCATAAAACAACAGTGTTAGTGTCACGCAGATCAGGAATTCGAGTCCATCTCCAAGGTGAAGTCGAGAGGCCGGCGTCCGAGAATGTAAACACAACCTGACCGAGCTTTTAAAAGATAAGAAACGTATCGCATCATTATCCTTGGCTTAGGAATGCTAACAATGGTAAGAATAAAATTAAAATGAAAATATTATAGAATACACTAGAAATAGGTACAGACGAGTAACAGACAGGAACAGTATTCAGTGGGAGTCCTATGATGTAAAAGAAAAACATCGTGAAAAATTAATATATTTGTATATTTTATACATATTATTTGTCTATTGTTGTTGCGTTCACTCAATTTATATGAAAAGCATTTATTAAAATAGTGATAATTAATTTATTTCAATCGATCGAGTTATTTATGTGTCGATTAACAAATCGATATTCAATGTTCAAGCAGCTCCCTGTGATTGGCTGTTACTCAATGTGACGTCACAAGCATATAAAGACAATAAATCATTCATTAATTGTTTGTCTGATATCTTTTTGTATTTATTTCATGTATTTACTTTATTTATTTTCAGTTGTTCGAGATACATATAAGGTATAACCTTTTCTTCCGAAATCAGATTGAGAGTCGAGACGTTAGACGAAGTGACCACCTCACCCCACCCCCCACCCATTGGCCCCCGCGGTAGACACGTTCGTTCCTGTCCGTCATTCGTCCTCTGGAAATTCGTGTGATGAGCTGCAGTGACAGGCTTCGCGTCTAATGAGATACGTAATTTTTAATTATTGTCATCTTAATGTTTCAAATCGCTCATAGTACTTTCCTTTACTCTCTATTAGTGTTTTCATTTAATATTAATACGTTTCTGACGTTCAAGTCAATTGGAATCGCGAAAAATGTTAGATCTGTTTCGTACGTGTTCTTTCCATACATAATTATCAGCAATTATGTTGTCTGTAAATGTAATTAACAATTCATGGACCATATTTCGGGGTCAGTCAAGGTATAATTAAGTTATAGGTGCATTTATTTTAACGCATTAGATCGTAATATGTGTTTTATTGCTGTTACAGATTTTGATTGTCGAGTTCGACTGGAAGGGACGCTATCGGCATGCAATCGACGCCATTATGCTTGGAACCCGCTAATGGAAGGAATGCGAAATTGAATATTGGGAAAATCAACTTCGTTATAACAAGTGAGTATGCACTTATATATGCTTACATATTTTTGTGTTTTTATCGGTCAAATTTAATACTAAATCTATAAATAGACATGGCTGAGTGATTACTTAATTATTTCTTATTTTCAATTTCAGTTTTTCTTTCAGAAATTTTGATGACCGCGCGCAATGCGGTCGGTAGAATCAGTGTTTGTTGCGTAGAATAGTTGATTGTTTATCGAAGCACAGTTGCTTCGAGTATAGTTTCGTTTATACTTTAGGCACGCGCGAAAGTCGATTCAGTGTATATTGCGCATTTTTATATTTTTTTCAGAGCATCGTGGCTCTTTGCTTTCTAAATCGCGACAGTAGAGCCTCTTGTCCGCCGATTATGATTTTCGGTAGCGTTAGTTTACCATTTTTTTTAATATTTCTTTTTCATTTTTCCATTAAAAATTAAAATCACTCGATGTTGGTGTTAGAATCAATTCATCACTGAGGAGAAACATATGTATATTGAGCGAAAGTCTACGAATAAAAAACGTAAGTATCATCCTACTTTATTCTACACGCGTTTAGAAAAAAATAATATTTTCAAATTTTCCTAACGATTTAAAATTTGTTAAATTATCAAAAACCTGTGATTAGTTTTGAACCTAGTATCTTTTATATTAATTTATTAAATGTATCTGTATAATTTTTACTGTAGATTATAATTCTTTTCTTGTGTTTTACAGACTATGGATTTTATCCTTACATCCTGGAAACCAACAGGACCATGCAGATGACTTCGCTGATGTATTCCACTGGGTAGCATCATCGTCATCGTTGCAGAAGTATTATGTCATCGTAGTCAACGGTTGGTGAGTCGCATGTGTTTTTGTTCCTCTGTATTTTGGTCCCCAATCATGTTGTAGGACGAAAGGTCCGAATCAACATGAGCGACCGGTTGTATACGTAGTATCTTTGGCGAATATAATGACCGCGGGTATTTTTTATACCCGTGAGTAGAAACATGTGCATTATTTTAGTTCACGTTAGAGTCTTCTTATGCTCCGTGTTTTTTAGATATCATAAATAAATACTTTAGAGAATAATAAATAATTTCTATTAAGAACATTTATGCATGAAAATATATTAAATATTTGCACTATCACATGATTGAACAGATATTAAAATATAGATATCAATTATCTATTTTTCTACATAATTTTTTAAAACAATTTCGCCAGAATTTTTAATGTAGTAGAAATGCTCAAAGTTCCATTCAATCTTACGTAGAATAGTTAAAGTAGCTTTACATTGTCGTAAAAGTCAGATGTATAATTATTAATTGAAGTAGTCCGTTGAGTCGTTCCCATTGCCAGAGGCGTAGTAAAGCGTTGTTCATGTACGGGCATGTGTCTCGTGTGCTATTGGCCACTTATTAATCTCCATACAAATACTAACGTGAAATCTGGACCGTGAGATCAGGTCAGTTTAAACGTGCACCAACATCGTGGCACTCTCTCGCGTGGTACTACCTGTGAGGGACGACGATCCCTGAACTATTCACTGCTTGATAAAGAAGATAAGAAGACGATAATATGTTGCGGTGGGAAATTCGCTCTTTAATGTTCAGCGTTCAGCAACGCGTTTAGTACGAGCATCTAGATATTCGTCATATTTCTGCACATAAAAGCTTGCCGAGAATACTGTAGTATACATTAAGTCAGTTTCATAATTAATTACTCAGAAGAAACGTTGGAAATAAAATTTATAAAAGTCAACGATGTATACCTTGCACCTGAGTTCTTATCCGTTGTATAAAGTTACGTCGCGATTCGAATAGAGAATCAATCGGTCTCCCGAAACGTAGATCAAAAAGTTCGTCTATTATCTGAATTTAAGAAAATTAAAAAGGTACTGAAATATTAATCCTAATGAACTTATAGTTGTATTCGTTTTTCTTAGATATTTCTATAAATCAAACTTTTGCTAAATGAATCTATAAATTAAAATCTCAATAATAGTATTATTTAGATTGTATTCTAAATGGTAATGGGGTTTCGAGACCCCATAAAAATGGGTCAAAAAAATCCATTGGGTGAAACATCTACTTCTATACCTCATCTGTGACAATACTCTGGAATCTTTTATGTATCAATGAGAATCAAAATTAACCTAGTGAAGAAGCTCTATATTTATGATGACCTATGCAAGGCGGATCGCAGCCAATTTGCTAATATTATTCAGTTTTTAATTAATAATTGCATTACCCAACTAAGAGTGATATAATTATTAATTAAACGCTAAATAATATTACCCAGGTCTCACCACGTGGAGGTTGCTGCGAATGGAGACCCGCCCTAACCGATTCCCAACCACCCTCCATTAATAAAACAATCGTTGGTCGAAGAAACAATAAACGAAAGTGCAACCAACGAAGGAAACAACCAACGAAAGAGATTTTTAAGAAAGAATTTGCCTCTAAATTCTCATCAACAAAACAGAGAAATAGACTAAAATATTGCCTGCCTGATATAATGATTAATATAGAGAACCAAACTCTTGCCTAACTATAAATCTAAATTCATTTACATCCTACCTATCTAATCATCTAACAAAATACATAGAAAATATATTCTTCCTTGTTGATTCTTCGACGAAGATTTCCTGAAACATACTGTTACATTTTACCTAACTATAAACCTAAATTATTAAAACATAAACTAAGCAATCTGAAACAAAATACATGAAATACATTCGTCTTTCTTCTATCTTCTATTTATCCCACGATGATTTCCTGAAACACAAACAAAGCAATATCAATCAAACTTGTAAGAATTCTTAATTTTTACCTCTATAAACCTAAAACTTCCGTAGAAATTTGATCTGTAACAGAAACTTGCTTAATAGATTAGTAAGAGAAGAACACTGAAACTGTAAAATTACAAATACTACAACTACAGGCAAGTGCAGTGAGAAAGTAAAAATAGTACATAATATACGAGGTTACTTTGACTCTAAAATGTATTCGTCGCGAAATATCTTCTTGCACGACAATCTAATGATATATTTTAATAAGTAAAGAAAGACTTTGGGTATCCTCGATATCGAAGATACCTAAAGTCGTCAACTAAATTATGAAAGTGAATTTAATTATTGAAGAATGTAAAGAACAATCGGAAGCTACTAATTTGACACTCATTCTAAAATTAATATAATTATAAGTATTATAAAAGATATTAAAATCATGACTCTACTTTCGATCGATATTACGATATTTGTCATATTGAAAATTGCGGCGTGTAAAAATCATCGCACGCTTAAATAAAACGCGACGCGACGCGACACGTGCTCATAGCGTGCATTGAGTGTGGGTATCAGATTGATCCCCCCCGGCCTTGATTATCAGAAAAGCAAGTCGCGCCCCTGACCCACGTCTATCGGACCTCTCTACGTACAACCGCCGGGTCCTGAGGGACACATGATCACAACAGGACCCGCTTAGTACTCGAGAACGGATATGGGTCAAGGACTCTCACCGGAGGTCATTCTCTTTTCCGTATAAAGAGGAGAATATATGCGCTCGGTGAGGCCCCACTTAAGCTGAACCAAGCTGCACCGGGGTTGAAGCGGTAAGAGCTATCACACCTAATACACAGGTGTCACATGTTTCATTCTATCAAACAGAGGTGATCGAGCAAAACTCTCCGGTCCTTTCGGTCGAGACATAATCTCGGAAAGCGAGAACCAGAGAACGAGCGGACGAGAGAAAGTGAACTACTCATATATGTATATGTACTCATTATATATTCATTTTAAAATGAGTGTCAAATTAAAAATGAATCTACTATGACATTTGTCATTTTAAAAATCGCGGTGTGCAAGAAGATTATAATTTTAAGCAAAAGATACTAACTACACTTGCCAAAGAAAGCACGTATACAACCAGTCGAAGCTTAACCCCTTGCCTTACGATTTAATGTCCAACTGTGCGTGCCAAAAGCGTCACCAAGGTTTGGTATGGTAGACTTACCACTTCTCTGAGACGTCTTATTCATGTTTGGCCCGGTAGACTTATCGCGACTCTGAAACATCATTGTAAGCTAAGGGGTTAAAAAGGAGGTTTATAAACACTTAAAAATGATCTATCACCTAGCTAAAGGGAATTGAACAGAGTATATTAGCAAAATGTTACAAGAATTTAAGCTGAAACGTAAAAATAAAAATCTTATATTAATCCGTGTCATCGAAACAAATATGGTATATGCATCGACACCATGTTATACATATCGAAAGAAACTTGGATCGAGACACCAAGTTATATAAACACCAAACGATCAAACGAAATGGAAGAATCAACAAAGTACCTCCGTAGAATATTACGAGAATTCATAATAACCAAATAAAATCGGATAGATAAATAAAGTTGAATTCACATCAAACAAATAAATAAAAATAATAAAATATAAATAAATGGAGTGGACTTACTACTTGTTGTCAGTACATAGGGTAGTTACCACTGGGCCAGCTGTAAAGTAAGAAAATATTCATATTATAGCAACATCAGTTAGATAAGCAAGGCAAAATCAGTTCATTGAAGCAAAATTGGCATCAAACGGTAGAATAGAAGAGGGGAGAGAATTTTTAAACAGTTCTTACCGTAAGTCATCACCGTCCGGCACTGGTCAGTAGTGGTCAGTAGTGGTCAGTAGTGGCAGGAGAGCTAGTCACAACTGGTCAGTATTGGTCAGTAGTGGTCAGTAGTGGTCAGCCATGGTCATCCGTGGTCAGCGCTGGCCAGTAGTAGTCAGCAGCGGTCCCCGGTTCTCTTCTGGCCGTTCGTACACTCCCGAATTCGCGACGAGACTGAGGAATTCTTCGCAGTGACCTTGCTTATATGTCTAATATGATGAAAGGGTAGGGAGACCAGTCAGAGCCAAAGTTAAAGTTAACAGTTAAGACTGTCTCGTCTACAAAGAAACTATTTCGATTGGACCCACCTCTTGATCTTCACTTCTGGATCTTCACTGGACTGCTGACCTTGATGTCAACCGCACTGTTGACCACCAGTGACCATAAGCTAGTCATTGTTGATCATCGACCCATTAAAACCATTACGAAGATTAAAGCCTTCTTACGAGGATGCTTTTACAATTTGATGCATGATCTTTTTAACATTTTGTTCCACTTTGGAAGAATGTATCTCGTTAATTTTTGTCTTTTTGTACGTCAGTTCGAACAATTGCCGTACCTAGCGAAAAATTCGGAGGTGATTTTAGCGGCCTCTTCTCATGGATAACGGTCAGTTGAGAAACTCACTGAATTAGTGTGATAGGCAACAGCTAGTGCGTGTAAATGCATACCAATTGAAAAGTACGAATAATTCGCGATTCCTTGACTAGGTAAAGTTGTAAATAATTTACTAATAATCAGTCTATCCGCGGTTTCTATCCGAGGTATCCCTCGGGTTCGTAAACAAGCTTCGCGAGACATCGTAGCTCCCCCCATCCCGCCGCCTAATTCGCGAGCGTTGCCGAGCACAGCGGACGGCCATCATTCATACTTTGAAAATAAACATAGCAAGACGTGTCAAGACGTATCGGCGTTTCGCGGCCGAGGTGCGTATTTCTAACCTGTTTATCCTTCCACTATTACTACTCGCGTATTACTACTTATGATCTCTTGCAATACGGTTTTGATTTAAACATTACTTAATTGGAATAATCGTTTGCGCACTTTAATGCATCGTTATTTCGTTTCTGTTACAGGCTCTTATTGGAATTCGAAATTAAGAAATAATAAGACTTGTTGGAACCTGCCAAGACGTGTCGGCGTTTCGCAACCAACGAGGTACATACGTGTTTCTAACCTTTTAATATTTCTTCATTATTATCAATTATTGTTTAATTATGATTTAATTTGTATTTCATTTCTGTTGCAGTCTCTGATTGAAATTCGACGCCATGGGAACTTCTATTGGCGAGTAAACGACACCATAACAGATGGCAGACAAGTCGACAAATTTTAGAGGGAGTATTGGTAACGTTTAAACAATTCTAACAAAAATTGAAGGGCATATTAATATTTACATATTTTTATTTCTTTATTAAAACATTCTTTGCAAGCATGATTATAATTTTCTACTCGGCCATTTTTAAGATAAAATATCGAAATCGTTAACAAACTCTTTATCCACTTCGATATAATATCGAAGTATACAGAAATGGCGTCGGTAGATATCAACGATAAATTGGAATAGTTTATATTTAACTGTATTCTGATCGCGATTAAATATTTCCGACTATTATTTATTCAATTGATTGCTTATATCTCTTTATGAATTGTTGTAATTGCAATTTGCATACATATTTCGATGCAAGTTTAATAAAACGTAGTAACTACGGAGTTGGAATATGCTATTCGAGCATAAATAACTGGCGAACTTTAATTCTTGCAAATTTCGGAATATTTATAAAATTTACGGGATATTCTAACGTTCGATAAAGTAAATACAATCATGCTTTCAACTCTAACTATGAAACTTGGTGATATAGTATTTATAAGTTGAAATTCTCATTGATTGAGAATATTTTACATGATAAACTATGTATACAGCAGTGCTAAATAAAGCAGTGTTTCCGTTGTTAAAGTCTAGTAAGAAGGAAAAAGAAAATGAATAGGCTAAGCACAGATGTGCTTGTTGTGTTTCTTGTCTCCTGTCCCTTTTCTTTCAGCTCTTTTCTTTCCAGGAAATTTGTTGGCCGCGCGCAATGCGGCCGGTAGATTCAGTGATTGAGCGTAGCAACAAGTTTGTTTTTCGGGGCAAAGTGACCCCAAGCATGTTATCGTTCACGGTGTTAGGCAAACGCGAGAATAGAAGCAGTGTTTTCTACGCAATATTAAATTACTTACAGAGCATCGTGGCTCTTTCTGTTTTCTGAATCGCGATAATAGAATCATTTGTTCGCCGATTTCAATCTTCGGTCGCGGTATTCTAATTTAATATTTTCCAATCAAATTAATTATTTTTTCAATTTGAAATTTAAACTCCTCGTTACCGGAATTAGAGTCAGTGCATCACTGAAGAGGATTATTTGGCGATGCTCCACGAGCAAACAATGTAAGTATAAATTTATACTTTGGAATTTGTTAATTAAAAATCTCTACAGTTTTAACAATAGATTCTAATTGTTTTCTTACAGTTTTCTTACAGTTTCTGAACATGATCCTGGGAACGAGTAGCAGTACCCGGGGAGTATCTGGCGGTGGACCACGAGCGAACAACGTAAGTATAAATTTATACTTTGAAATTTGTTAATTAAAAATTTCTATAATTTTAACAATAGATTCTAATTGTTTTCTTGCATTTTTGTTACAGTCTCTGGACCTGAATCTTACCAGCAGGACCATGCTGACTGATGGATGACTGATGGATGATTTCGAGGACTTCAAGTCATCACTGGTAAGTCGCATGCTATTTTGTTTCCTCTGGTCCCCAACCATGTTGTAGGATGAAAGATCCGAATCAACACGGGTGACCAGTTGTATACTTGCTATTTTTGACGAGTTAAGTGAATAATAACATCCACTGTTATATTTTTTAGAGCAGGTTTTAGGGTCTTCTTGCACTCGCGTTTCTTAATGTTACAAATGAATAGTACACATTATGATTATTATAAAATTTTTACAAATATACAATCTTTATAGAATATATGAAATATTTTTCTTAACTTTATATAAGTTGTATGATCGAATAGAAAATGAATTAATATAATGTGAAAACATTATATTTATCATGCGATTTAACGTGCAAGAAGGCATTTCGCGACAGATCGATTTTTGAGTCAAAGTAACATGCATTTTATACTAGTTTCATCTTTTAAAAAGTTTACTTTGACGACAAAATCGATGAAAGATAATTAAATATTTTGATTGACAATTTAATGAATTCATTTCAATTTTTAAAGTAAATTCTTTTATCATGAAATCTCAAGTAGAGTCTTTCATTTTAAATAATTCAATTTCAATTATAATAGTTTTATTGAATAGTAGTATTTTTCAATATTATCGTATTTTATTATTGATATATTACATATAACAAGTCGAGTCATTTTAACTAACAATTAGATACGAAATACCGTTTAGCTATTAACCAGTTTTTCTAGTCAGGATTTTCAGACTAATTTTTCCGTGTTCGTTGCCTAAGTTCATGCACATGCCCAGGTGCTATTTGCACGAGCGAAGGCAACGGGGCACGATGAATTTATTTATAACAATTCAACGACATATTGACGACTGACATTGGCTAGTGAATCGTGCGCGACGTACTGCCCACATGTGTGTGTGTGGTTAGGTTGTGGAAGTGCGTCGTTTCAGATGTTTTATGATTGCGATTTACATACAGAATTTTATAACATTAGATTTTTATCAATAATAATATCAAATTTCAATTTATCATTTATTTGAATACTGTTGATCTTAATGGATTTGAATCTTAATATTTTTCAATCTTGAATGATACATCCATACAATAGATTTTATTAAAGACTATATTCCATATATTAAAACGTTCTATACAAACGTTTATTTATATAATATAAGAACTCAAAGATCACTAGCCTTTGTCAATTTCAGAAACTAGTAAGTGCACAATTAGAGTGTGAATGTTTGCAATATTCGGGTGTCGGAGGAACCCCGGGGAGTCCTCTCTAGTTTAGGTTGCGCTCGAATATTATGCGTGAGAACCGTGGAGTGTTTGTTTGTTTGATTGAGTTTTGCAATTTTTTAAATATAGGGTTAGGTAGGTAGGTAACTTTTTCTCTGGTGTGTGTGCGCTTAATCTAAGTAGGTAGGGTCAGGGCAGGACTGTCCACATTAGTTACTCGGGTAGGCGCGTTTTCGCGTGGCAGTTCTGTTCCTGTAGTTACGATTTCGAAAAGTAGAAATCTTGCTGATTCAAACGGTGCACTTGTGCTGTTTGTTTCGGCTTTATTTTCGACTCCTCGAATCGCGCGATTCTTAAAGTCGCTCTCCCGCGCTCGAGGTCGTGATTAGGTCCCTTTCGAAACGTTCGTCCCGCTCGAGATTCACCACGTATGCTCTTGCAACAATTCGTATATTGTTGAAAGACTACGTATTGCACAAAATCTCGAGCCCGGTCTTTCGTAAGTTTCAGGCATCGGCAGGACCACCGAAGAAAGAAAAGGCTCTCAATGAGCCGAAGAGGCCCTGACAAACTGTTTCAAGAGTGGGCTACAACAAATGGCTTTTCATCTTCATCCTCGGATGAAAATGAAAAGTCATTCTTATTATTACTTTGTCACTTAACTCGTCTGTAGTTGTAGTTAGTTTATTTTTCTGACTAGCTCACATATGCATGTACCTGATGGTACATGATTGCACTATACATGCCAGCCATCCCTCCCCATAACTCGCGGTTATGATATACATAGAGTTGCGAATATATAATAATCGCGTTTGCTTGTAGAGTTGCGAATCACTGTTTTTCGCGTTTCCTTTTCAGGGTAGTGTTGCGCCTTGACACGATACGCGATTGGTTTTTTGCAAACGTAGGTACCGAATGTTTGCTTAAAAATAGCGTTGCGAATTATTGATAAACGTGATTGCTCGTAGAGTTGCGAAATACTATTTTTCGCGTTTGCTTTTCAGGATAGTGTTGCGAACAATCTCGATTCGCGTTGCTTTTTTACTCTTTTATATATATAATAATGGATGTCAACCGCGTTTGTAATTTTCATGTTATAAATTAGCGTTGCGATCTTGATTAATCGTGCGATTTTTTATTTAGCGTTGCGATATTTTCAATGCCCAAATTCTACCCCAATTGTAGTACTAGTAGTAGTTAGTTTATTTTGTGGCCAGTACATGTCTATGTACATGTACCAATAGCCCCTGATTAAAGTTAGAGTTGCGAATAATATACAATGTTCGCGTTTGCTCGTAGAGTTGCGAACAAATATTTATCGCGTTGATATATTAGTGTTGCGAATAAATACGATTCGTGATTGTCTTTACGCAAACCTAGGAACCGGGCGTTTGCTTTAAAAATAGCGTTGCGAATTTTTAGTAAACGCGATTGCGAATTAGAGTTGCGAATTACTATTTTTCGCGTTTGCTTTTCAGGGTAGTGTTGCGAATAATTACCATTCGCGGGTTGCTTTTATTCTTACAAGTCGCGTTTGGAATTTTTTCTATTATAAATTAGCGTTGCGATTGTTGATTTATCGCGTTGTTGCCCCGTAGTGTTGCGATATTTAAAACGTCTAACTTCATCCCCATATGTGCCACTCTATTGTAGTTTGAAGTAGCTTGATGTAGTTAGTTTCTTTGTACAATTTTATTTATTGTCTGATTTATGTTTCAGGGAAACATCGTGGGATTAATCAAGACACCAAGTAGAAATATTTTTTCATATTTATTTGTTTTATATGAGTTATATATTTTATTAGATATGAATTTTTGTTTCAGGAAAACATCGTGGGAGTGACGAAGACACCAAGAAGAAAATATCTTTTATGTCTCACTTTCTCTTGTGTTAATTTCTGAATCTGTTGATAGCGTTGCGAGTGACACGAAAATGGTAGTGGAGTCCCGGGACTCCAGAGAAACGGGCCGAAAAAATACATTACGTGAAGGCACAGACGAGGTATATGAATATATAATTAATATAAATTCATATACCTCGTCTGTGGTAATGGTACCGACTAGCATTCACCAGTGGTCAGCAGCAGCGATTATGGTTGGCCGACTATTTCACAGAGGGCGCAATGGGATATTTCTAGAATCTTCTGAGAACAATCTGACGCATGATTACATACATTAGAAGGAATCATACTAAATTTTTGTCCTTTAAATAAATACTTATCACTTTTATACATAAGTACGGTTAAAGTTTTCCGAGACAGTTTATCAACACAACTTTTTCTTTATGATTATGTAAGATTTCGCAGGTAGTGATTTCACTAAAAATTCTCCTAATCAAACCAAGAATTCAAAACGGGTATTTTTAGAATTTTTTAAAATTGTTCACTTCCGCCGAAAAAATTGTCCACCTATCCCTTTCGATTGTGACAGAAAATTGGTTTTTGATCTTTAACAAATTTGCATAACGTTGTGCAATAATGAAGTTTAATACTTTTTTGTCGATTTCCAATAGCTCTACTAAATAAAAAAATTTTAATGAAATAAATCCATTATTCTAGGAGTTATGGTCGTTTGAAAATTGGACAACTAAACTATAATCTGTTTTGATCAGTAATTTAAAAAATTTGCTATTTCAACCTTTCCTATCTTTAAAACGAATTTGCATCAACTTAAAAGTTGTTTGCGATCATCGCAATTTTATCAATTCATCGACCAGCAACCCACAATGAAACACTAATAATGTTTGATGCACGTTTATGGCAACGGAAAGGACTTTCGCTGTTGATATAGAGAATCGTCGATAGAAATCTTAGCCAGTACTTTATTGTTGCATTTCATGCGGGTAGTGGCTATAAAATTATATCTTTGAATAGAAAATTTCAATTTCAATCTCTCACATGTTATTCGCCGTATATCCTAGGTGTCGGGAATTCGCGTAAGTGAGTTTCGTACGTTGCCTGGAGCTTATTACTCTCGTTACGAACACCCGCGCGTACTCAAGGCCGTGGGATCGGGCCAGTTCGTACCGACACCGACCTTGCGGCACTTTCCAGGCTAAGTAGTAACCGCGATGAGACCGGAATATCTTTGAATCGTTTTACGCTCGCGACCGTACAAGATAACGAGAATAAGAGAACGAGAGATGCCTCTTGCCTTTTGAGCCGAGCTGCGGATATATGCGTCGCGACGTCGCCCAGGGATGGTTAGGATGACGAAGGTGACCTGAAATTCGCTCGGACATACCGGAATTCATCTTCGAGCGAACGCGATTTGCGTTCCACTCGGAGGCTTGTGAATCGGGTCAACGATGATCCGATTTCGACGATATCGAACAATCCTGGCAGTGAGCTGTCTTGTTTATCGATGTTACAGTTTTTAAGGACTCAAATTTTTATAGAGTGTTCTCTATAATTTAATTTATTTTGTGCCATTTTTGAGCTATTCCTATCGATCTTTGGACATTTAGCTACCGTGATCCTAGCGATGGACGCTAAAGCCAGGATTGTAAAGTAGATCGAAATTTCGAAGCGTATCACTCCGATTGGAAACTACCCTTCGAAGGATTTATTGAGAGGAAATGAATTCGTTGTCACTAAACTGGTGACACCATTGTCGTTCAGAGGCCCCTATAATCGTCGAAGTCATTTCGTGGTCACGCAGAAACGTGTGCAAGCATTGTCGTTGATTTTATCGAATGCCTTTTGTGCTGCGAGGTTAAGGTCGCGTCTATGAAAAGGATGTTTAATCCATCTAGAATACCTCAATAGCGTCGTCGAGTTCGACGAGTCCCATTTTACTTCCTTTGATCCGATCGCGATCGAACCATACTTTGAACTTTTACATTTTCACCCACGTATTCTTCCTTGCTGTTCGCATTGATCTCGTACGACCGTCATGTCTACAAATATTTTCAATAAAAGAAATAAAAATAATTCGTGCAGCATAGCATTTCTCAGTCATTATTGATTTCATAAAATTGTAGACAAGTAAATATAAAATATTCTGTATTTCCTTGAATTATTCTATCACCCTACAAAATTTTATTGAAATCGGTAAGGACCACATGCGAGACCTGTCTTGTTCGATACAGTCATAGAGTTTCACAGGAATCCATGTGAGAGTTATTGTCTCATAAGCTAAGGGATTAATGACGTCCGCCGGCAATAGATATCCCCTTAAACAAACAAAAACTCGCTCTCCTTGTCCCGGCGCAGACAATTACTCTAGATTCTTTACTTTCCCGAGAAATCTCATGCGTAAGTCGCGAATAGCTTGCACGCACGCGTGCCCGTGGCATAATTTTCAAACTGGCCGGTCGATTAGCAATGAATATGATTCGCGTTCGTGACACCTGTACAGCGTGCGACCTACCAACCCTCAATCACTTTTTTCCGTTTCTGACGTTTGGAACGTCGCGTTGAGAAATTCTACGGACAGTCGCGCCTTTCGAAACCGACGGTGATTTATGGAAAGTCAATGAAATCTATGCTCAACGATCGCTGACATTACGGTTTGCGAGTAAATTGAACAGCGAAGAAGATTTATTTTTCATCGAATTGCTCTTTAATTTAAGCCCTTTGCCTCTGAAAATGCATTTGATTTCTAATTCATAATTACTTTGCAAACAATTAAAAGATTTTTGAAAAAAGACCGGACGCGATGGACAGCTTTTGTTTTTATTCGTGGAAGGATTTCGCTGTTGAGTAGTCTTATTGTTTCTCTTGAAGATTAATCGGGTGATATTTGTCATAACAGGCCACGCGCAGCAAAAAGTTTCTGCTCATAGTATAACAAGCTCAGCACGATAGGCGTTTCCCTTATCCTTGTTTTTCATTTTCTCGTCATTCTGCGTTCCTTGCACTATTTTCTTCGGTTTTTATTACGGTCGTGAAACCATAATATAAGTAGAAAATACGCGTCTTGGAGTCGTGAAATAACATTAATAATAATATATCTTTATTGCACCAGAGTTGCGTGCAATATAGGGGAAAGTTGGTTAAAACGGGATGCTTACAGCTATAGATTAGAAACGTGCTGTCACCTGATTCTAAATTAAAACGTGTTGAAAATCATTGATGGCATTGACATGTGCTGGCTCTAAATATTAAAATTTTAAGCAATTGTTTTTTAACCGCGTTTCAATCAGTTATTATTTGTCTTTTCAAATCTATTTCTACATTTTTAATACCTTATTTTATTTGTATAAACATACAGTTGCTTTTTGTGTTGAAAATTGTAACTACATGATGTAACCTATTTAATTGCATTATCACTCAAATGCTTTGAATAATGCGACACAGAATTTTTTTGTCCTGGTTTTTTTGTATGTCATAAATGTTGACAATAATATAATGGCATATGATCGTCGCGTTGTTTTTTTGTTACTACTTTCTAGTTGAACTCGCGTTTGAAGTAAGAATCCGGTACTTTCACTGCTCTTAAGGTAGATATAGCTATTTTTGCTCGGACATTACTTACGCACAATTACGCTATCTTCAAAATAATGGAACTATGAATCAAGCACTTTAATATCAGTAGGTAATAGCTAATTATGTACGCCTTAGTCTTCAATTTAGATACAGGAAACTATGGAAACCTTTTTTCCGTATAAAGTGCTCGTTCAAAGTACGAGCACCGGTATTTTATGGCGGAGATATACGACCACATCTTGTGTTTTTGTTTTCAGTCATTATACATATAGTGTTATGTAAATGGTGATACAGCGTTTTGCGTATATGTGTTTTTAATGCGTATGCATGTGGATTTACAATATTGAAATTTTCTCTATAAACAACGTCAAATTAGAAAATACTTGTCTATATTATTATTCAGATAAACAAATTTATGGGCCTCATTTTGAATATATTGCATTAGTGTAACATGTGCTTGATATCTTGTGTGCTCGGTTCTGTGTAGCGAGTGGTACGTATTCTATGCGTAGTATGCATAGATGTGAATTTTAACGATACGTGGTATTTTTGTGGCACGCCTGGTATGTTTAGTATTTTAGTGGCCTGCATGGTATGTTATTTTTCGTAATATTAACTGCTAGTTGTTTGATATATAATACAAAATAACAGGGAAACGAGTACAAAGAAACGTGTGCCAAAGGGAAGAATATAAAAATTAATAATAAATGCCCAATCTAAAAGCATCATCGGTTGATGGCGTTATATTTAATAACGTACAATGATGTTCGACATAAAATAATGGGGAAAGTCTCGTGCTTCTAACCGACGCAAAGTACTTAACGTAATCTAAAATGTCAGGGCATGCAACGTGACAGTTAATTAATTGTTAGGAGAATAATAAATCACCTCTGATTTCGAGTTGTTTCAGAGTTATTAATCGTAACAGCGAGAGTAAGGGATTACGGTTGTGACATATTACCGACATAGAAGCATTTTGCAGAATAAACTTAATTACACCCATATTACACCAAGTTCTCTCGCGCAATGTCCCTGGCAGCCGCTCGATAAATATTTAGCGATCGTATCGGGCAGGAATTGCCGTGAATTTAAAATCAAACGCGCGCAAAAATTACGCGTCGTGCGATCGTTTTCGCGCAACCAAGAGATGCACCGCGATATTAGTCTCGGTAACGAGTATAATAATTTACAGGGTGAACGGTGTATAGAGGGAGCGTCGATTTTTCCTCGATAATGCTCATAAATTCTCAGATCTCGTTTCCCGATATTGCGCCATTTCCCGATAAACGGCCTCGACGGGAAATTACAGGAAACATGGGCGCGCGTCGTGCTGCCCGCAGACGTTCACCGTACGAAACGAATCGAAATTGCACAATTTTCAATCGACGATTCACGTCGCGTTTCGCGCGGAATTTGCAAAATCACCAGGTTCGGTTCGCCATGCTCGTTGCCACGTGTCCCGCGGCCATTTATTAACGCCGCGATCCTTATTGAAAATTCCCAGTGAGACGAGTCGTTAAGATCGATCATTACTCGAGTACGCTCGACGATCGTGGTCACGACTTTTACCTTTAAGCGACTCGCCTACGTTTAAATTGACTTTAGGATCACGTCGGATTCTATCGCGCGCGAGACCACGATTTTCCTTCTATCGACGCACTCGGTCTTTTCGCGTCTTTCCCAATGGAACTCCGACTAGAAGTCTTCTTCTTTTAAGTTCAACGTCGCGACAACGATTATGATCCACAAACGAAAGTGATTCCTTATAGAAAAGTAGGAAGAAAATTGTATCGTTCTTGAAACAGTTGTGGAGATAATCGAGTTTGACATTTTTAGAATAAAATTCGTATTTTAATGAGAGAAAACAATAACATTTGTCGATTCAGGGAATTTTCGAAATTTTAAACATATTTCGAAGATGTCTGAGGTAACCTTTTCATCGTTCAGCGAAGTGCCGTTGCCACCCTTGAGTTTGTCACCAACACTTATCGATTCGAAGACGTATCACCCCCAATTTGTCACGTTGTGCCCCCCAGTTACTTTGTGAATCCCGTTCCATATGATTCCGCGTATAATCCATCATGTCGGATGGATGAAAATCCCCTTTCTTGTTGCACGACGGGCGCAGAAAGTATCGAATTTCATGCAGCAACTATCAGCAAGGATGGCACGATGCATCATAACTATCAGCTTACTAGAACTCTACTGTATTTGGAAAATGGACAGACATTACTTATACGCGTCCCAAGTAAACAATGGAACTTTTCGTTTTATTTTTCTTTCCATTATCGGTCTCCTACTGTTTCAATAATAATTCGTCTTCGTTGTACGAAAATTATATAAAAACAAACGAAGAATGAAAAAGAGAAGGAAATTAATGCACGGTAGAAATGTACGTAGAAAAGTACGTGCAGTGGTACAAAAGCGAGGTTTATTTTAAAAAAAATAATAGAAAAAGCAGAAAGAAAAAACAGATACTGTACAAGAATAATAAAGAGTTTAAATTATTCAAATCATTGATAATGTTTAACAATGTATGTTGTGGTTGCATGCTTGAAGAAGTTGATGACTGATAAGGAGTAAAGCATGGAGAGTGTGTCATGATAATATACGGAGCAGTAAAACAAAGAACCTTGGCATTTGAATATATGATAGATAATAAAGGAGAATTTATTGACTGCTCTATGAAATAGTGATGGAGAATCTAGTTGGCGTTTATTCTGGTTTTTCATTTTCTTTTATGCGATCTAAGCAGATACAAAGTTGTTCAATTCACGTCTCGATTTGTCAGTACGCTGAAGATAATTCTGTGATAAATGTAAAGAAAAAACTTTCTTGGCCTTTATATTTAATAAGAAAGGTTTCTTGGGAAGTGATTTTACTCAATTTATCGTGTGTTCTTTTCTGTCTGTTAACAATTGGCTGATATTGCTCCGTGAGAAACCTTCCTTAATAAATGTAGAGATCAAGAAATGTTTCCTTCGCATTTATTACAGAATTCTTTCCAGCGTATCGAACTTTCTTCTGATAAAGCGAGACGTAATTTGATAATCATTATTCGTGCGAAGAGAGTTGTAGAAAGGATGACATTTGCTTGAATCGATAATGAGTTGTATCTTAAACTTGGAAAGTGTCCTGTTAATTTCGATTCTATTCAATACGTAGGTGGACTCTGATGGGTAGCAGGAATGAAAGTCTGTTGGAATGTAAATCGACCAGATTTTGATTTGTCATCATCTCTTATATAAACATCGTATTATCTTCGCGGAGATGAAAGGAAACAGTAAGCGGCAAAAAGATTGCTGCCTGTGTTCTATAGTTACAGAACGAAATGAAAAGTTGGGCGAGAGCGAGAGCATCGAAGAATAATGGCGCATTCAAGAGAAAATTGAGATCGTTCGTGTAACCATTCGGCGTAACGATTGTAATACCTCGTTCGAGGAAGAACCAACCAGCGAACTTCATAAGAAAGGAATAACGGGCGTCGTAAATCGTGAAACCTATAAATTTGCGAAGTGAAAAACATTTGGCGCCACCACGGGGCGGTTAGTTGTAGATCGCGATTGTTTTGCAACGATACTATCGCGATATGTTCAAATAGAGTGTTTAATTGAAACAAAAGCTTGCTTTGATTGCGTTCACTGGATTCTACACTCATAAATTCAGTCACGCATTGTTTTATAGGTTCGGTTAAAATTGTCAGTAGAACTAAACCCTTTGCAACGACATTTGAAACAACTTTTTTAGGCCATTCGTATAATAGTACTTTATTGTAGAGATTGAAAAACTACATCGATTAGTCTAGTCAAAATTATAGGGTTCTATTTTTACAAATGATGCAATTGGATTTTCCAGGTACACCAATATTAAAATTCCATATCCTATAATTTTATTATATTGTACTTTTTATCTATCTTTAATCGTGTTGAGGACACCCTGTACATTCAACTTAATCCTACTGCTACTCTTCTGTTATTATTAGGGCGTGCGCGAAATTTTCAAAGTAAACTACCTCGAGGGTCGATCCCTTTTGTCCCCTTAGGTGACAACGTTCCATGGAAATAACGGGGTCGTTGAAGCGAGTCTGCGCTTCGTATGTCCATAATTTATTTCCAGCAAAACGTAGATATCTTCGTCCTGAATATCGATCGCGATCGTAGCACGAGGAGCGGTAACTCGTCTACGCCGTTCTCGAAATATAATCGATCGCTTGGTTTTCACCTTGCTTTCTCGCCGCGCGAAAAATAGGATATATCCGGACAACGATGTGAAATTTCGTTTTCTTCGGGGGGTTTGCCAGACTATCGTGCAAATTGATGGAAAAGGGTCTTCTGAAAATACGTTCCCACACAGCTTGTTCAATTTTAGGGGTGAATAGTACGCGTTGTAGTGGTCGAAAATCTCGAAAAGCTGGTTAAAACTGTCTTCGTTTAACTTTAAATTAAGTATTAGTCTAAATCCATGATATTAAAACGTAATAAAGTAAAATGTAATAGGAATGAATACGTAAATATAGCATATAGTCACAGAAGTACTATTTATCACCAGGAATATTAACATTATTACTTCTCTGTCGAGGAGAATAAAATCATATTCCTGAATTTGAAAAAATTCTGTACGCATAGAGACAAATTATAAATAGCGGGATTAGTATTTTGACCAGGTTTTTGGGATTACAAATTACTGTGCGTCGTTTGGGACAACGATGCTAAGCAAACGATAGCGTCGCTCGCTGAGGTAAAGAATTGGTCCAGCCTCGCGCTCCGTGCCATATACGGGTTTAGCCTAATTTCCGCCATGTCTCGCAACGAGTTCGAAGTCACCTGATGGAATTTCTCGTTGATTTTGCAACGGAATGGTCGCTTGTATGCGTGTTTATCTTCTCGCCCGCTTCTCTGCGTCTTTCTGCGTATCGATCAAACTCCGTAGCAAGTGGGCCATCGATTCATTCTCGATATTTACCTTTCCCTACAGCCGCCTCACATTTCCTATACGGACACTACTGCTCGTGAACATGAACTAAACATTAACATAAATAATAACACAATTTTATCGGGAAATGAAAGTAACTTACAGTGAAACATTTTCTCTATTATGTCTCGTGAAGCTATTGCAAATTTTTGAATATTCGTTCCTTGTATAATTTTTCACCGTAAATTCTAGCAACCCTATTTACGATTCACGAAGCATTCTAAATTTTTACCGATTTCGTCTTTGAGATATCCTCGAACAAAGGGAGATTCTATGCATCCTAAATTTGATCATTTTTCGTCGTCGAACGCGAACGGAATCGACGTTTCGCGATTTTCGATTAAAATCAGTCCATCCCCTTTCGCTGTCAGCGGTCCCACCCTGTACATTACGTCCACCCTTCGAGGGTCGTAACTCATCGAAATTGAGTCTAGAACTCTGAGATCGAGGAACTCGTCAGGATTTCTCGTCGTGTGCGAGCCCACCCTGGGTTCTTTGGGGTCGGCGCGTACCCTTTCTTCGCGGTGAAGGAAGAGGATAAGGGCGTGGGCGGACGGGCAAAGGGCACGCCGGCAGTTTTGCGGAAATGCCGTGGATCTCGTGGTCCTGGAACTTTCTCATATTGATCCTGGCGAGTCTGCGAACGGCTCGACGTCTGCGTCCGAGATGTCTCTGCGTAGAAGGAAGTTGAATCCCCGCCCTCTCCGCCCGATGTGGAATGATGCATTGCGGCAGCCTAGACGCCTCTCCGCGATCCGAACGAGCCAGAACGTTGTAGATATTGTAGATATTCCGAGTATCAGCCAGATAGCGCTATCACACACAGCTGGAGTATGCCCCGAGGCGTCCACTATATCTCCATCGACTATGCTCGACATATGAAATCCTCTTACTTAACCCTTTCGAGCCGATGAACTTATACATGCGGCTGGCGAACATCTTCATCTTATCCTCTCAACACGAGCAAAAATTATCGTACATACGCGTATATTCCGAGAGTTCCCGGCTTCGTTTCGTTTGCCTTGACTAATACTGTTCGGCTCAAACGTTGGGGACCAGTCCGTTAAATATCCAGCTAATTTTGCAAATATAGAAAATCTTTCATTAAAATATTTTTTAATATTATAGTAATTCTAAAGAAACTGCTATCATTCGCTTCACATTTTTTGCTTCATTTGTTATGCCATATTTCGAAGTACCTTCAACGAATATATTTTCTTTGATCGTGTTTAAGAATCCAGATGTTCCATTCATAATTAAAGTAAATAAAAATTCATCGAGTACAGAGCAGCTCAGTATGAACAATTATAAATAAAAACGCGATTACGAAGATGGTTCGTAGTGGACTTCTCGTGGTTAATAATTTTATTGGAACGAAACGAACACAGAGATGATAACTAATGCCTCGGTGTAAGTTCCATGAACAGGACAACGTTGCGCGTGTAGCTGTTCAGCATCGGGGATTTTTAGATCCGTCGAGATCCCTTGAAACGTATTCTGACATTCATCGCGTCTTGTTCGGTTTCGAGAGCAACGCGGTCTTGGGTAACTCAGCGTTATTGCTTTCTTACTTAAGTGTTCTCGTTGCGCTGCGGCTCGATAAGGAATTGGTCACCCACGTCGAGGGTCGAGGCGTTTGAAGGACGGTCTGGAAGAGGTTACAACGCGTACACGTACCTCAGGATCGTACAGAATGTTGAAGAGGTCGAGGGAACGTTTCGTGTCTTGCTCCATACGCGCGCAACAACCATATTTCGCGGAGATAAAGGATCGATCGGGCCGCGACGACACCGACTATCTAAATCGCGACAGTTTCGAGCGTCTCCTCTTTCCTCTTTTCGTCTTGACAACTTCTTTCGCGTAGCTCTCATCGCTCTCGTTGGATACGTATTTACGCAACGCGTCCGTGTGAAACTCGTAAGTACACGAAGACGATAAAGAACGATAAAGAGGCGGCCGTTAAGTAATCCTCGAGATGCACGGGCAAGTGCGCGGTCATATTTACGGTGGTCCGTAAAAGTTTCTTTACGAGGCAACACGCTTTACGATGGCCGACGCGCAACGCGATGGCGGGCAGCGTTCGGTCGAAAAAAAGAACACTGTCTCGCGATCGACGTTTCGGTTTGAAAGTCTCTCGAGCTTGTCAGAACGTTCTCCATAAAGTTATCGAGCCTCGTCACAGACGTACTGGTGTTACGGGCTATAATTTTGTCGGCACTTATCGATATTTATTGTTAAATTCAACTAGAAACGATGAATATTGATAGATAAAGGTTGAGGAATTGGCCGAGACGTTGTTAATCTTTAGATTTTTATAACTCCATGAAAAGAAGTCGTTGAATAATTCTTCTGGGTTATTTTAAAGATTAAAATATTTAGCAGAATTTCCTTGAAGATTCTTTCATGCTAAAAAGCTTTCAAATTCAAACGTGTATATCTAGAACTGCTATGAATTTGAAGATCAAAGTCTTTTCCGTGCAAAAATCTCTTTAAAATTGATGTGTTTTCTTCGGTGGATCATAATGCACATTTTATGCACTTGATTTGCTTGTGCATGGTCCATTGCAGAGGAAACGAAACCAGTCCTTTTTATTAAGAGAAAGGACGATGGTTTGATGACCCTACTGGTACGATTTAAGAAACCTTGCGATGATACGATCACGGTACCTTTTAGACAAGCTATATAAATACGGTCAAAAATTATATCACTTGTACCTTGATACTATAAGATTTACTTATAATATCAATTATATTATTTTATAAATTCACCTTTAGATCGAACTTATATTCAATAATAATACAAAAATGGAGAAGGTACAAAGTAGAATGCTTCTATATAAATTGTCAATAGCGTCGTAAATACAGAGATATTCTTTGAAAAGGCCGAATTCAAGGTATATAAGAATGTTTGCGAGTATGCTTACTAACCGTACGATATAAGAAATCTTCAGAACTTCTTACCACCCTTGCAGATACATTCAAATCGAGAGTTATCGATAGCCGCGAGTAGGTATGCATATTTACATCTACGGTCAAAGGTGGCACACACTCGCGCAGATACGTTTGAAATATCGATTTCATAGAGTACACCTCTGCTTCGACGTTCGAGAACACTGTTTCGGCGCAGTCTCGTAACCGGCCGTGTAACACTTTTGTCAGGTCATTATTTTTATGGAGCCTCGTAAAAGAATTTCACGATGAGCGTTCATTATCCCGCGGGAGGTTCGTCGTAAAACATTTTCCCTGTCAAAATTTAGCGTCGACGATCGACTTTGGGTAAAAATTAAATATCTCTCTCGCAAGAAAGGCTGATTGTTAAATAACCATAAAGTCCTTGGAACTGGTCACATAGTAAGTAATAACATTATTCGCTGACAACGCTGATATTCGGTAGTAAATCATTCTTACGTCCATGTTTTAAATACAGTAGACTTCCTCGTATTCGAACATCAATTATCTGAATATTCATGGAACGTTCGTTCCATGGACGTGTCGTTAACATCTTCATACTTCTTATACGAGTAATTAAAATTGACTTGTCGAGAAAATCTCCGTTCGATTTTTTCTCGATTACCGGTACGAGTCGTTGCAAGACTAAGATTTTCTTCGACGAAGAATCTACTGGTCGAGGCGTTCGTCGAATCGGTATTCCAGGATGGGTCGGGTTGCGTCGCGGGTAGTCAGACAAGTTTTAAAAATACGTTACCAAACCTGCGCCGTCGTGTCGGAGACTTTTTGCATGATTTGGCGCCAGTTACCGATTCGCACTGCCGAATCTGGACTTGCTCGCCGTGCACGACCGCGGGGAGGTGCAATGAACTCCTCGTCGCGTGAATTAACTGTCCTGGTATCGTGCATTTCGCAAGAGCAACGTTAATGCGTACGTTTACGCGTAAACAATGACTTTCATATATTTATTTCCAAAGCCATTTAAGGCAAGAAGTCCTGACCACCTTTAAGTCTTCCCTCCTCGAAATCGTTTGACTAGACAACGACTTCTTTTTTGCACCTCTAAATGGTTAACAGGATTGTTCTAGACTCTAAAATGATAGGTAGATGCTATTCATATGATGAAATCGACGACAAGGACTAATTATCGTTTTTTGTTTGAAAACTCTTCACTGCCCACGCACTGTCGATTACCGGTGTAAATTACTTCATATTCCTTCAACACGTACAGTTTTCTTTCAATGGAAGCGCAGCAAACATTAAAGACAAGGTTATCGGTGACATAAGAACATATTCCAGGTAAAAGTTGAAAGGTTTCGAGGTCGTCGTTACATAACGGACAAATGACTTCTTTATAAAGAGGTATTTCTTGTTCGAAGATCGCCGTAATTTCTGTTTGGATGTGTTTAAACTGCTCGTACCATAGTAAACGATGTAAACGAACAGGAGGATGTCTTATTATGTAAATAAGATTGGATATAGGTCATTAGTGACACGTGATACTAAGCAATATTTAAATGGTAAAAGGGTTTCATGTTTCAGTATTAATTCCTTGACTCAATATACAAACATTGAATGTTCGCCAACCGTTGGTAGATGCTTTCTTTTATAAAAATCTTCACGAACAAATAAATTATTCGGCTGTCCTCGTTATCTAATAAAGTCACAGCAGAAGCGTGGCATCTGGTACTATCTTGTTGAGACCACATCTCAGACAAGCGAAACCCACACAATTCACGCTAAAGAAAAGATGAAATCATCAGTCACAGTTGCACCTTCTTCAATTTGAAAATTATAAAAGTCAATTACGCTGTCAAAAAGACCACACAAAAGGCTCTCCCTAAATTTGACAATTTTTTAAACGTTGGAATCGCGTCTCGAAGCATCACTGAATACAAATGTCACGTGACAAAAGCCTTCATTAAGCCAGCGTAGCCCACAGTCGGCGTCTCGAAGCAATCCCTTTTATCCCTCGTCGGGCTATCCATCCACTGTACGAGACGCGGAGCTATTTCTCGTCCGAAAAACGGAAATTCTCAAAGTTGGAGCACTGCTAGAAATCACCTACGACGAAACGCTCGGGGCGTCGTTGCAGGGAGTGGCGGCCTCGCACACAGCCGCAAAAGTTGTTCGTCGTAGTCGCGACGCTGTCCCATGTCCCGTCCAGAGACATTCTTTATATTCGCTGTCGCGATACCGCGCACGAAAACACGGGAACGAGGGCCCCGATAAAAGAGGCCCGCGGAATTTCGCGGGAAGTGACAAATTAGCTTGCCGGGCGGCTCGTAGCAGAGCATGGCAACTTATTTATAGAGCGTCTCGCCGCTAATGGTAATCCAGGTGTTTCCCCCGCGACTCTATTTTCGTCCAGCCGTTTATCTCGACGGCCCACAAGATCGCCGGCAAAAACATTTTTCCTTTTCTTTTTTTTTCATTTTCTGCCGTTGCATTCTGCCCTCCCCGCGACCAGGCTGAATAAATATAAGCGTGGACATTACCAGATAATGGCGTGATTGTTAACCGCGATTCATTTCACTACCCACGTTACACGCCGCGCCGCGTGACGTCCAGACCGCTCGAGAGATTTATCGCTATCTAAACGCTCTATGGAAAGAACGAGCGACGATGTACCGCGTTAATCTGGCCGAGTACAGTTGCAATTTACTCGACGTCCACGTGCGCCAGCCATGTACGACCCGGCTCTATATTCCTCGAGCTTATTACCGCCCGTGCATGCGCTTTCGACGGATTCAAATAAGCACGGATAATCGAAACGTCTTAATTAGTTCTTGACCCGGCCCACTGACCGCCATCTCCGCATCAAAATTCCGAAACTAGATCATTTAGCTACTTCCTAACTTCTACATGCTTTGTTCTTCAATTCAATTCAGTAAATTTCCATCGAGGATAATAAAAATTGTTTAATCAATCTTACTAATTTTTCTCGAGGTTTTGTTCCGTACCAAAAGTTTTTTCCTTTGCTTGTTCGATTAACAAAATATTGTGAGGTGGCTCGAGAGTCTATAGAGTCAATTTGTCTCTAATTTGTAATCCGTTTACAGACGGTCGCCAACGGGGAATGGGGCTTACCGGGTCGTGATTCGGGTTCGGTGAACCCGACGGTCAGAAATGGTCCTAGCCAGGTTCGAGACGTCGCTCGAAAAGGGTCCGTGTTCGGGGTGAGTCATCGCGCGGGTCGACGCGAGCGGAGCCTCCGCTCCGGCGTTCGCGAGAGTAATTCAGCGGTAAGCGTGTCGTCGGCCTTATGGGTGTGCGAACGCGTCGAAGCGCGGTGCGTAATATCGTGTAGGTGGCACTAAAATGGGTGAAGGTAGCCCCGGGCACAATGGCTGCGGTATACCGATATCCTGCGACGCAACAAGTGTTAGCCCACGCGTTCCACTGCACGAAACACGGTGGGGCAGGTACGCAAGGATGAACAAATACAACTAGCGAGTTAGAAACCAGAGATGGACAAAATTCTCATCTGAATAACAAACTCCGAGTAACGAATAACTTGAGAACAAAGTCAAATTTGGCAATGTTCTTCATTGTTTACGTGTGTTGCGACGCAGAATGACGGTATATCACTTGCTTAACGGATCGTTTGCGTTCGCTAATTCTCCGTAGAAATTAATATGCGAAGAGTTGCTGTGTTTTGGGATGTGATTTGAAGGGTGATGGCTTTTGACACAGTTTCATAGTTATTTAACACTGCTCAAACTTTAATGAAAATATTAAATTCATTGTACGAAGGTTGGATTCGCTGATGGTTTTTACTCTGTGCTGTTAAGTGATTTTCGTGCGTTATTTCATATTTTCTGAATATTGAACAACACTTTTTCCAACATGGAGCATATTGGTTCCGAAAATATCCTTTTCATTCGCAAGGCTTAGAAGCTAACTCGTAAGTCACCTAATGTAGCAGTAATCGGTTGAGCGCACATTGGAAAAATCAGCGCCAATATGTGCTCTCAGCGTCGACGAAACTGCCTCTCAATTTGCATAGAGCACGCGTTGGCATCCCACCTTGGAGCCGTTTCTCGGATTTCTAAGCGCCGCCAAGGTGACTCCGTTGGGCTCCTGTTCTATCCTTTACCTTCCGGATGAATTGCGATCGGATGCTGTAGCGTGAGAAACGCGATCCGTTGCTTACCGTGGCTCTCGAAACAACGTGTTTGTCCTGAGAATGAACCTCCGTTCTCTCTTCCTCTGGAGATTTTGGAGCCTGACAGGCAGTCCTGGACTAACGTATAGAGACGTGAAAAAGTTTTCAGACAGCTGACTTTTTGCTGTGCATTGACAGAAGAAAGCTGAGAGAAATTTTAGATGACGGGAGATCTTATCTGTGAGGGAATTTGAGGTAATATGAGCACTATGGGAGAATATGGCCACTATTTACATGCTTTGAATATTGCAACAATGAATCCTTTATCCTCATTTTTGTACGTATTGTGCACGTTGTTTTCTTGTCGCTAACTTGTAAGAATCTCTCACTTTCATTACTCCTGAGGTAGATTTAGATATTTTTGTTCTACTTTTGGAATAATAAAATTCCCAAGAAAATCCTTCCAATATCAGTAATAACAAATGACAAAACTCAAGATATAATTGATCAGTCATTTATATAAAGAAGTGAATATTAGAATTGTTTTTATCAACAGTTTGGTTATTTCTTGTGTAACGTAGCTAGCCAACTACACCTATATTATGATACCGGTTTATCACGAATTATCACATTAAAATTCTTCCTCTATTTGCCAAAAGCAACGTCTGCGTTTGCTATCAACTTTTAAATCTATCACGGGTCCCACCGGGATCACTCAATTGCCGTAGCGACTGTAATTTTCATCGCACGCGTAAACCGTGCCTTCCATCTCGCAATTAGCATCGTTAGCTAACACTTAGTCCTCGAACTCGGGTGAAAGGCTACCCATCGCAGTCCGTAATTAAATAATTTCCGCGTACCAGACACTTGCTACTCAGCGAACCGTACCTCCCCTCTGAAGATTTGTGCAAACATCAATTTGGTCTCGTAAGCTCCCAGAAATTCATGCCGGATTTTCAGAAGAGCGACTCTTCGTTTCCGCGAATTCAAGAGAATTAATGGCCCGCCCCACCCTGTTCGTTGTGCCATGGCCCGTATAATTTTCACGACGTTGAAACTTTCACCCAAGACACCGGGTGGTTGCCTTTGTTATGGGATCGCGTGCCTTTTGTCGCACTCGACGACTCTCAGGTATTTCTCTTTCAATTACGCGTCGCTCGGGAATCTTCGTTGCATTTTGTAATTTAATTGTTTCGGTGCCTCCATCGCGTGCACGGTCGCTGAAAATCTTTACGAATCGCTTTTTGTTTAGACGGACAACGTTTCTCTTCGCGAAGAGATACTTCGTTACGGTTCCGGAAGATATTTGAAACGTAAACGAGATACGACGTGCGAATCGAGGTTACCTTTAATGATACTGTTTCAACGGCATCTCGCTTTTTTACGCAGTTGTAAATGCGTATACTGGGTGTTCGCGACTTCTGGTGTACCAAATTTAAAGTAACGCGAAAATTAAGAATATTAAAATCACGTTTGAAACCTTTTTTACACTCCAACTCTAAGAGCCTTGCTTTGAAGAACAACAGCTACGATAGACGAGAAAATTGAATGTACTTGTTTTTTCTTTGGGGCACTAATTGATTTAGCAAACCTGTCAGTTGGTAATTTTTTGTTATATCATACTGTTATAATACTCTCGCAAACAATGCAATTACTCGTCAAAGCGACACTAAACGCGACAAAGGAGGATGCCTGTGTCGAACATTGGAATCGGCAAAGGATCGAGCTCGATCGAAATCGCGTATGTAAAAACGTGATTGGGACACGCGAGACGCGTTCTGACGTTGGATGTCGTCGCAACGACTCATGAAAGACCGGCATTGTTTCATTAAAACAACGTTGCAATCCGTCGCAAGCGTGATTCTGGTCGAGGTTACCGAGGATCCCAGTCTCCTCCGCTTTCGCAACGGTCGATTCTTTCTCGCGACTGTCCGCCCACCGGGTCCTCCTTCTTTCGATCGTGACCTTATATACGCGCTCGAAACCCGCGGACATCTTCTAGACGCTGTACCGAACGATTCGCGGCCACGAACCGGCGACTATCGGCGAGTCAAGTTCAAGGAGAACCTCCGGTTTCTCTCTCGATTACATATCTGCCGGTGAACCGACCAGCCTGTTCCCATAAAACTGACGAGAGAAAGGCGCGAAACGCCACGGGCACATTTTTTTAGCCGAGGATTTCTATCCTTGCGATCGGTTACAGTAATCCCTCGCTCGATGACAGAATTTTAACATCGTAGCGGAGAAACTGAATCGCTCCCGTCTCTATATACTTTTATCTCGAGCACCCTGTAGCAGTGGAATTAAGAATCTGACACAAATTGGGAATTTATATTTATCATTGTTTTCGGTTTTAATAATGTCGAATGTTTATTCGATGGCTTTCGACCGAAACCAATTTCGGAGTCGGTTTTTCAGTTCCACATCGTTATGGCAAATTCCGCAGCAAGCATTAATGTAAATATTAATTTGCTCCTCGAAGCACAAAAGGTGCAGCGGTTTGAAATTACGCGATTCAAGAATGGAGCGTGAAATCAGAAATAAGCCGAACCTGAGAAGTTGTTTCTCGCATAAAAATTACGAACGTTTAGTGTCACTTGTTGGGAATCATCCTGCAACGGGGAACAAACATGAAGGTAACCGTACCCGACATTACGGTACCCGCAGGTTGCGATTCGACCGGTACAACTTTGGGTCAGATTGTAAATTTCATCTCGCGCGGGATTAAGAGACGTTAAATAATATTTCGTAACCGTGGCCGAGGCGCGCAATATTTGCATACCGATCGTATTTCTTCTCCGTTCGTTGTTTTTGAAGCGACGTAACGCTCTCTCCGGAACGTATTTTCATCGCGAAAATTCTTTTCTCTCGAAGTGTGGGACAAGAAAATTTGTGACCAACTCGCCCCCTCGGTGCTCTTTCTTCTTTACGCAATCATTCCGCGATGATTGCTGCGAATCGTCGATTTCCCCCGTTCGACTCACTTTCGACACTTCAGAAAAGATTTCTCGGGTAAAAGTGTAATTATACGGTACCGATATTGCTTTCTCGGTGTTCGCCTTGCTTGCTCGTTCACTTTTTCAGGAAAGAAGAAGCTTTATAATTGCACCGTTCTTTTTAAATTGTTTATGACTTTCAGAGCACGTTATTTATGTATATTTCGTAAGAACCGATCAAAAATTTCCTCTTCAGGAACATATGGTTCGAGGTTACATAGTTCTTTAAATCACATTATTAGAAAATCAAAGTTCGTCTATGATTAAAATTTCACGAGGGTTCTCCCATTAATAATAACAATTCGTATTCTTTCCGTGATATTTCTTTCCTATTGCATAATACGGTTCCATCAGAGAGGAGCGGGAACGATTCAGGTTTGCCATTTGATCAGATTTATTCGAAGAAAAATTAAGGGAACCTGAACGGTTAAATTATACGGTCCTTTGTTGCCATGTGGTCACGGGAGACGAACAGTTTTACTTAGCGCTCCGCAACGGTCCTGTTAGCGGCTACGTCGTATATGGAAACGATGAAAGTTAACTCGTATTGTTGTTTCGCGTACGCCCGCGCAGTTGAAGGACCGAGCGATATTAATCGCGTTTTGGTCAAAAATGAAATCACCTTTCTACGAGGACAAGCGCGGCGAGCAACTTTCCCGCCCACTGTTTCGCGTTTACCTCGTAATTGCTCTCATGATAAAAGTGACGAGGATGTATGGTATCGGCGCGCGAATCGCCGCGTGTTAGCACGAAGCGGATTAGAAACGAGCCTCACGGACACGATTCGTCCTTTTCGATTGCTCTCTATCATAACTGCGAGAACCATCCGTAAAAGTCAACGGACCCGTACGATGAAATGGCTAATAAACATATCAAATCGTAAATATATTAGACACTTCGAGTAACAGTCACTTTTATTAGATAAAATTATAATAAATAAACGTGACGCGAGGTTTCGCAATTTATACACGCGGAGGCTATTATTTGCTTTCTTCAATTTGTTTTATAAAACGATATATTGTAGAGTGTACGTAAGACTGTTTAAAATTTCACGTAGACAAATTGTTATAATAGGTGTTGTTAAATTGAATAAAATTACTATAAATGTAGCGTGATCCGTGACGGACGGTTTCCAACCGAATGGCGGTAGCGAACGTGTTAAGTTCTATTAGTTTATCTCTTTGATAGAGAAATAGAGGGCTTGTAAACCTGAGCTTATAGCTGAGTGATCTTGAACGTCTAGTTGATCTTGTTCCGACTTAACTCAAGTCAGATTACGATCAATATTCAGCAGCTGCTCGGTGTTACACAATTGATACTTTCGTTGTAATCAGCGTTAATGAAGTTAGCGCGTACTCGAATAAATTACGACGGTATCATTGATACGTTATAAAATGAAATAAAAATTTTTGGCCAAGTCGCCAATGATTAAGCAACAGGTTACGCAGCGTTCTGATAAAAGTGCAGTTTCCATTGGAAATGCACTTCTCGTAAAAAAGATGAGTTAATCCGTTTCTCCTGATTGCGTGGTAGTAAAATTCTTTCGAAATTTAATGTCATTATGCAAGAAACACAGAAAACGATGTAACCGTGGTTGAACTCCGATGAAATTTCACAAACCAACGTTACTCGCTTAATAATCGATTCGTACATTATCGACTTTAATTCGCAACACTTGCTCGTCCCGGTTGTTTAACATTAATTGGCGCACTCTTCGTTTAATGGGCTTCTTTTCTCGAGAATCACGATGCATGGCACCGATGTCGAAAGACAGAGGCAAAAAGAACGATAAATTAATAGACAGCTGCGAACAATGATTAATCCACATGCATTGTTCGATTCGTTCGAACGGCATTCACTTCAGACTTAACTTCTGAATGCAATTCTTCGGATAGTAAATGGTCTGGAGTCTGTCTTCTGAAAACATCGATTAAAGTCCTATTAAAGTCCTATAGAAATTTAGCAGAGTAGTCCATTTAACGTGCTATTTACGATGTTGGAATTCGAAAAGGAATCCGCGTAACCGAATGAAATTTTAATTGTTTCGTTTAAACGCGTGGTCGATTCGCGGGACGATTTCAAGGCCGTGGAAGTATTCAACGAAGAAATTATATTTGAAACGTGTTACGGGTAGCTCGCCACAGGTGCAATGCTATTTAATTTTAGCACGGTAGGCGTTATCCTTGACTAGCCGCGCATGCCACTTGAAAGGTGTGTCTACACACAGGTTTCGCATACGATCGCTAAACGTATTCCAAACATTCCACGGCGTCTCATTAAGGCGTTTGACGGGAATAATGGAAGACGTCCCGCGAGTACGTTCGAGAAATGTATGTAACACGGTGCTCGTTAACGGTGACTCCACATTTAAACTCCTATTTGTACGAGTTATTCGAAACATTCATGATTGACTCATACGTGAAAAAGAACACGCGTCGCGAATCGAGTGAAATCTCATTGAATCCAAACGCTAACGAGATATCGGAATAATTGTATAACGTCGACCGGAATGTTCGACTTGATTTTAAGTGGGAAAAAATCTCGTACCGTGTAGTGCATCAATCCTGCATGATCAATGCACTTTTAAATACGACCATTAATTACGACGAGACGTTTTCGCGGCTGCCAGTGTGAAACTAACACTGACACAGTGATAGATTATATAGTAGAGACAAAATAGGACAGCTCGTGATACTCGACGGTCTGAAACGTGAAAAAAAAAGTATAAATGGTACGTTTGTTAAAAGAATGATCATCAATTTCTTCGATAATCAATAATAAATCACTGTATCTCGAATATAAAACGTGTCAGAAGATTAAAATTTTACTAAATTTTAAGGGACTTTCTTGGGATTAAATTTGAAAAAGGAAAGATTTTATTAATTTTTATAAATGAATTATATTCTAAAAATATACTAGGTGTTCGTTACGTGCAACTTTCCGTTTGTTTCGCCTCTTTGGCCACTAGAAAACTCGAAGGAAGTGTATGGAAAGTGTAAAAGAAGAATGAGGCGAAGGAAAGAGGAAGTGTTTCGTCCCCAACCTTCTAGACTCGGGACAAGAAATATTGAAAGTTCAAGGCCATTAAACGGTCATTCCCATTAACATTTGGCTACTCAGACGCTCCATCTTCTGTCTCTATGCTCCGCCCCACAACTGCATTAAAATACACATAGTGCAAACCTGTACGTTCACGCTCTCTACTTTTCAAATAGAGAAACAAGCTTGATAATTGGGGGACTGACCTTGAAAGATTTTCTACTTTGTATATGTACAGTGGACTTCATAATAATTGGCATCTTATTCGATGGTGCGACATTATTTCCAAATTATAGTTATCAATTTAAATGCAAGTCAAAACATGGAAACATAGGGTGCGATGTTTTTAATCTTTTTAAAATCATTTAAAACTAGAAATCAATTTTTTTAACATGGACGCTTTCGTATGTTACGAACACCCTGTATGTAGTTGGGACAAAGACTACACCTTGCAATATAAATTTCACCGAGAATCAGAGAATACAAAACATCGTAAACGTGCTGTCTATCATTGCCAACAGATTAATTACTCGAACGTTCAACAGAGAACAGTCGAACAATCTTCCAGAACCTGTTTCACAGTGATTTCAATCCTGAGAAATCTCACGCATCGAGTTAACTGACGGGATTATCCAGCAAACATAACATACAGGGTGTACCCTAACATGTGGGAGCCGCTTCAGCTGTAGATTGAGAATACGAAATCAGTGAAAGATTTTTGGAGAAATTTTGGTACATTTTCTTAGTTAATATCAAACGATTCTTAAATATTAATATAAACTTATTACAACATTTCGACCATCCGTTTGGCCGCCTTCAGGTACACAAAGACCTTTGAAAATTTGTTACTTTTTCGATAAAATAATAATAAATTCAAACGTCGATCCGTCCGCGGTTTGCAACTACCCTTCACGCGGATTGACGCAACAAGCGAGGCAGTGCAATTAGTAAATTTTCTCCGGCAGACAAGAGAAGATGATAGAAACAAAGGTATCTCGAGCGTAGGAAACCGGAAGCGGGTACCGCGAGATTATTCAATCCGTCGATTCACCTTTGTCGGTCATTTCGTAACCAGGAAGAATAAGGTTAAAATTTATCTAAATTCAGCCACAGAGGCGGGTAAATTACATAGCCTGGGGAAGGCTTTATCGCGGCATCGCGATTTCTACAATGGCCGGCCTCCTTATATTAGGAAAGCGGCGATCGTTTTCCGTTTTACGCGGCGGAGGTGTGGATATCGGGGAAAAGGAGGGTAACGCGACACGAGCGTAACTCGTCCGTTGTAAACGGTGCATTAGTGAAAGTGGCGCGGCCGATTACACCAGATAACGCGGTACTGGTCGGAGCGGACGTACCCGTTCGACCGATGCTTTATTGGTGCGATCGCATACCCGATACTTTCCTCTTGTTCCGACGCTGACCTTCCGCGGCCGATCGACCAGAGTCTTTCTTTCTTGGCGACTTTACGGCTTATCGAAGATCGCGGCTGTTCCCTCGAGAAGACGCCACGCGAGGTTACGCATCCGTTTCGGTGAAACTACGCAGGTGGCTTGCCGCTGTTCAGCGTCGCGACGTTGTTTCGGATAACCCAGTCGTAAATTCGCTCGGTGCTCTTGGAATCCGCGTATTGTACACAGACACCAATATGCAGCTTCCGTTGCAAATGATTCCGTTCGATGACGCTCGAGTTTAGAGGAGAAACAGTGCGTTTATTTAGTCGTCTCAGTCTTGAACTCTAAAATTGGAGAGACAAATGCAATCAGCGTTATCGCGAGGACGTTGAAAGAAGGCGTTTAATGTCACGAATTAAGTGGACGAATTCTTTTCGTAGATAGCTGACCTTAACAGATCGATAGATTTTTTATTTTTCAATGGGTACCCTTTTTGTGAACGCTCTGTATGGACCAAAGGCTACAGTTTGCATCGTAAAAGGTGAATCGTTGATAGCTTCATATTAATTGACATTTTCATCTGCTTCCGCCAGAGTTACGTGTTTGTCCCAGTCGTTTCGAAAAGTATTGGAGGCTGCGCGATTAAACAGCCAGTAAAGTTGATCGTTGAAAGGTCTGACAGGCTGCAGTTAATTGGTGTTAAAGTTCGTTCGCTTCATTCGCCTCTTTCCAATCCGGACGGCGATGAAGCTTCTCTGGCGGATAAGTTTTCGGAGAATTGACGATAATTGGGTAGCGCGAAGCTAGGAAGCGTTATATCCACGCCGATCGATGGAAATTACATTTCTGAAACTCTTTTAACCATTAATTATTAAAAGATCGAATTGAAATTAAATGCAAGAAAGTTAGCCATCGAGGCGTAAAATCATAGGTACAATTAAATCGGGTAGACGATGTGTTTCTGGGAAGCGTAACGCTTTTTATTCACGATAGCGATGTTATACCATGCACTGTATAACGTTGACTAATTACGCTGTTTAACGGTACACGTTAATCGTCAAGAAAGTTTTCCATCGACGCCTCTATCGCATTTAAACGGCTATCAACGTACGAGCAAGCTGTAACGCAAGAAGCAACAAGGGAAAAAAGAAATCAGACATCTGTTTCGAATAGGTCAAATAAATTATACGTATCGAGAGACAACCGTAAAGAAAAACATTAACGACTCGGCGGTCGAAACGCGCGGTAAAACGAGCAATTCGGAAGGAGCGCCGCGCGAGCGGACGCGCGAACAAAAGGAAACTCGCGAGCGACCAGGTGCGTGTGTGCTCGATTAAACGTTAGAAGAAGCAAAGGCAAACGACTCCGCTAGTGAAAGTAATTACGTAAACGCGGGAGGGGACGCGTACGACGACGGAAACCGAAAAACGCGTGTTAATCAACGTCAACGTACGCGGTACACGATCGCTGAATGTGCCATTGTAGAGCCGTCCGCGTGATTTTCAGCCAAACAATACCCGAGGAGAGCTTTACACGGAAAATCAGACTCCTTGTTGTCAGCTCGTAGCCTTCTTTATTAACCCCGGGATATTCAAACGGGCAAAAAAACAGATTTAATTTACCGATCAGGAAATAATTAGATTTTCTACGATATAGAGGAAGTGCGCTTTGTCATTTTTTTAGTTACCCTGTTATGTTCTCGATGGTAAAATATATCGTAGGGGAGGTAATGCTATAGATCAAAGTTAGACATCATAGTTTTTTGAACTCAATATTTTGATGGAGTTCCTACAAATTAAAAATTAAGTTAAATTAAGTTAATTATTATATTTTCTTTTTAAAAAAACCGGACAAAATTTGGTATCAAATTCTGGTTAGCTTCCGATGTAAATAGGAAATATACAGCAAAGATGAAAGGAGAGAATCCTCCGTTTTCACTGTCTTAGATCAGTCTATTAACGCGTATTAAAAATACTAAAACTTTACATGCTTGCAGTTTTGAAACTACTAGTGTTTTATTAATAATTGAGCCACTTGAGCCGTTAGCGACGGCAAGGCCTCTCCTTTAAAATGGTTTTTGGTTTATGTCGATCCGAATTTCCGTTTTGTAGATATCGTAATTTATGTAAATGGTAATTTTTTTAATTCATCTATCTGCGCGTACATCGTGCTGACCTACCCCGACATCGTGTTTACTACGAGCACGCGAGGTCAATGACCTCGCGCCGATGTCAACAATGAAACCCTTATATCTCCGGAACTAGCCACGCGATCGGCTTGAAACAAAAATCGCTATATCTCCGAAACTAATTACGCAATCGACTTGAATGAGCACTCATTTTAAAGGGTCTTTCATCCTCTATCCAATAAGTATATTAACTATTGTTACTTATGCTGTCTTCTATATTTATTTTGAAATTTACTTTGAAATTTTACATATACCTAATGATGTTTCAGTAATTCCTATCGATTATACGATTGGTGTGCCATGAAACTCGATTGTAAATCGTTTATTTGATTAAAAATGAATTTAAATTTGTATACAGGACAGAGGAGGGCTTCTCGACGGAAATTCAGCCTCCTTGTCTTCTGTTCGTGGCGAGTTTCCTATTAGCGACGCCGTACCTTTCACCGCGCGCGAGTCGTTCGTTTTTATCTTTCGCACGAAATTGTTACATCGCGTCTGTTATCTGGGTCTCAGTCGTTGCTGGGTTTCACCGCCTTGAAAAGGTCGCATCGTTGCACGATAAGCGGCGTTAAGTCGCGCGGTAATTGCGCGTTCGTCGCATCGAACACGAGAGAGAAAGAGAAAGATCAGGACGTGTCCACTTCCTTCGGTACGGGGAAGTTTCTGCATCGGAAGCCAGCGTCTACGAATTTTAACGTCCTACCGAGCTTAGAAAGCGGCGTCGGGAATCGAACGCGTTCTACAGCTGGACGTTAATAATTCTTTGACGACTTTCGCGGCTGCAACGGCCGAGTGTAGACTGAATCTCACAGTCGGCAATATTCGCGTTTATTTGCAGCGAATTTCACGGTAATCCGTATGCAACGAGATTAATGCGTTACAGGTGGTTGTAAAGACGAAACGTTCCCACGTTTCACGGTGGGCCAGAATCCAGGAAAGTCATAAAAACACGCGAAATACAAATGTAATACATTTGTTTATTATATTTTTTCAAAAACCATAATCACTTAAGTGGGCGCTAAATTTATTTAATGCTCTTTCATGGGGGGTAATGATTCTTCATGGTACAATGCTTTGTTTTCGAAATAATAATATGCGAATAACTAAATACGATTTGCCTGGCGCGTGTGTTCATTACTCACTGTTTCTGCTTATAATGATGACCACCTTTAACGCTATTACACATGAGGTTTTACATTTATAGGGGCTTCAAATTTATATAAAAAGATACATACAAATTTCTCCTGCTTTCTTTGTCAGTTTTTGATTTTGCATAGCTAATAGTTTCGGTATAAGGTACGATGCGACTGCATTTAATCCCGGATCTACTAGTTGACTCCATCGTTAAAGCTTGTATACCAGATCACGCCTTAGGCGTTTGACTATTAATCTCTTTAACAATCTGTTACACTAATTAAGTACTAATAAATTATCGAGTAATTGAAGGCTGTTCAGTAACCTATCAATAGCGTCGCATTTCATGCAGGATCTGCTAGATAAACCTTACCGATGAGTTCAACTAACAGATTTCTAACTAAACGCAGTAATATAAAACAGAATTTTCTTAATTATACTAAAAGTCTCTAAACGGATACGAGGTCAAAGTTGGGCATAAAATTCAATTAAAAGACGACAATCAAAAACAAGTGACACCGGACACAATTAGTACGTAAGTTTGAAATATGGCTCTACCAAATTGAGATCTAAACACACTCATTCGTGCAGTCGTATTTCAATTTATAATTATTGCTCTGCAAAACCCTCCGGGGACTGGTCTATAATAGGTTTTCCGTGCAACGAACCGATAAAGGTCGAGTTTGAGATTCCAAAGTTAAGCTTGGCTCGCGTTATCCTGCGCGAGGCAGAGCGTGGAAAGTCGGCCTAAGCTTTCGGGGTAAAAGAAACGGATTCTCGTGACGCTGGTATCCATTCCGGAAGACAGGCTGCCCGGTCGCGTCCGAGATTAATCGCCAGCATTAACGGGATTTATCGGGCGTGCATCGTTTCGTTCGCGGCGTACGGGGCCCCCACGGCACTTCGATATCGTCTCGTTATTCAAAACGACATTTCGACCGTTTCCACGGTTCTTGGTTCGCGACGGAGGCCCATTCTTCGGCCACACGAAATCTCACGGCCCTGGACGTCTCGATGTGACATCCCGATGAACCCTCGCCACATGGGAACGCTGTGGAAATTTCGTGTTGCACGTTCGGCCGTGCGCGCGTGTACAGGACGATTCACGAGTGCACGGATGAACGGTGGAGACGGTGCCCGAGGAACGAAGGGAGAGCTTTTAATGAATCTCGACCAGTCTCTAAATCACGTCCTTCGGGAGCTGAACTCCTGTAATGGAGATGGTTACGTCACGTCGCTGATTAGTGAGTTGCATTAATTTCGCATTGTTGAACGCTCGAGGCAAAAGTTTATCGCCCCTTTTCTGGCTCTCTTGGAAACATTTCCACGTTAAAGGGGTCTAGCAAAGTAGACGGAAGAATAAGCATTCTTTGTCAATTTTTTACATACAAATTCTTTGAATATAAAATAGGAAAAATGTGGGAGTTTGATAGTGAGATCTATAGGCTGTTTCGTAAGATAGATGGGTGACATTATAGGGACTGTGTTAATCTGAAACGAAGTTGTATTCTACTTACAGTACAGTACAATAGTCCTTATTCGTAAGAACATAGTTATAGCCCGAATTAAAAGAACTTCAATATCTCAAGTGAATTAGACGATTATCGTTGAAAAGTGGTGAATTTTGTATCATCCTGTAGACGTTATAGCTTCGTCAGGACGTGCGTATATCCTGTGGTGTGTACAAGCGAAGTTTCATTAAACAGATCCTTAATCTGCTTGAATACCACATTGTTTTGAAGGTGCCCCCCTAAATTCTGAATTAAATGAAGAACGCATGACTCAGCCTGAGAAAGAACAGATATATCTGCGTGTCAGAGAATGCACCACTCACTGTGCGACCGCGGCAATCTCTTGCCATCATCCCCCATTCACGATCTCCCTCGATAAGAACATTCACACCGTTGGTCGACGCGTGTACCGCGCTATTCAAGAAATTGCTTCGCAGAACATAAATTCCGCCGTCGCTGTGTACACGTTAATGTGACGATAAAAAATTTTTTTTCACCAAAGGTTTAGAACGGAGAAAGTGATACACAGTGTCATAGTCCAAGTCATAATGGGGAGCGTATAGTTTACGATACGACTTTTCAGTTCTAGAATCCTGATATTTTTTCCATCGAAATGCATTTTAATCGTGGAGTCTTTCCCTTGCTCTTTTATTTGCTCATTCTGTAATTGAAATTTGAATTTTTATTTAACTCGTGGCACGAACAAAATTTAAATAATACCGTGCTCAATTGTTACCATAGTTTATAATAATAGAGTCATTATCGGTTTACTCGAAAGACACGTGAAGTTAAAGACATATTTTCCGATACTTGATTTATTTATGAAGTGAATTCGCTATACAATACTGCAAAATTATTTTCTGGACAAAAATTTCGTATAACGAACAAAAGACTCATTTATCCGTGTTCGATGGGATATTAACGTCACTTATAAATTGCTATACGTTGATTTCATTGGTCGTTGGAATAAAATTTGTCCAGCTGTGGTCTACGACCGGAGAACTTACGGTTCAAGGTTCAGGCTAATAAATCACGCGTACGATCGTCTTTATCTCGGCCCGACTCAACGCGAAGAAACGAAATTTCACGGTGCACGGCGACGGAACTCCGTGTTTCTTGGAACGAATTTAAGGGACTATTTTACTATGGAAATCGAAGAAAGCAAGCATAACAATTTTTTTGCGAAAAAGTATTCGTTGTAATCAAACTATTGCAATTGAATTGTTGTTTGTATGCCATAACAAAGTAATTAAAGAAAGGACGCCTATTTGAAGCACCTGAACTATTGAATTTATCGCTTTTATTACGTTTCGTGCAGAAATATTAAGAAATTGCTCATTTCTATTGCATTACGAAGGCTTGTTTTCTCCCATTGTGCGGCGGCGTGAAGTTTTAGGCAATGCGCGGCGACGTCTTCGTCGGTTGGCAGGTAAACGAACCCCGCGAAACCACCTGTAGGCCGTAGACCGGATAAGGTAGTAACGAGTCGTACCACTCGGTTATAATAAGGGGAGCCGATGCACGGTACGGTGGATACGAAACTTCCGGGGCGTCGATTTCCCACACAATAAAGCCACGGTCGTGCCGCGGTGACCCGCGAACGCACGTGGAGTCGAACGCCTTGGCAAAAGTTCGACTAATTAGTCAGCGTTCGGTACGTTCGACCGAGTCAAGGTCGTTCGAGTTCAAGCCGCGTACTCGACTTCCGGCGACTCCGCCGGGAGAAAGCTCCGACGATGAATTAATTTGACAAGCGACGCGTAATTGCGAAAATAATATTGATTTATGGCGCGACGCGGCAAAAACAGACGGGCGACTACCTGAACGGTTTACCAGGGCTTCGAAACGATCACCTTTCTCTCCCCCGATGCCTCGGCGACTGTATGCTAATGATATCAAGCGTGAAAAAGCCTCTGTTAATGACGCCGAACGCGCGTCTTGATTTATCAGATGGTAATTGGAATCGGTTTTACTGCCTGTTTAGAATTCACCTTCGTCCCATTAAACCCGAACAACAGACCAGCGCTAGGATACGTCGGTGAGGCCTCTGCGTCGTGGGTTAGATAAAAGGATATGCATGGAAAGCGCCGGGAAACGCGGAACGTCGCGCTCCGAAGAAGCGGGCATTAAAGCCTGTCGCGACGTGGATATATCTGACCTACTGCCGGATAAAGACCGATAAACGCTTCGCGCGATATCTCACAACAAATCAAATTTCGCGGCTGTTGTCTTCTTTCCACGATAGAGCTCAGAGAACAGTTACTCCCACTCGTATTCGCTATAAATGAAAAGAAACTTGTTTCGAGCCGTTGTTTTTTGAAACTGATATACGTGTAAGTCCATTGTTTCATCGTTTGGCTCTCGATACGCCCTCGCAAATCGACCGTACCACCTGCTAAACTCTTTCACGTGGAGACGGTTTTCTATATTTAAAATGCTCAAGATTTCCTTCGGCTTCTATTATATGTCAGTCACACCAGCTGTCGAGACCTGGAGGGCAATAATAAGTGTGTCGTGGATTTTCATTCGACGAACTTTCATGGCAAAATGTTACCCACATTTTGTTCCTTATTTTCGTGTACCGTTATACCGTAAATTACTTTGTCAGTTTACGCGTTAATTGCCACGGTGGTCATCGGTGACCACGTTTTTTAATAATTGTATTTAAAAAAAGTAGCGAATGTCTCTGCTTTTCACATTAAAGTTTCCACATATGGAAAAGTGGAATTGTTTGGCATTCTCCCCAATTTTAAATCCGCAGGGATTTCTATTTTTAGGGGTCGCTTGACAATATTTATTTATTCAATAGCCACTGCCAGTGTTGAAATACTTCAGCAACGTATACGGAAAGGCCGCTAATGAATCCCACAAACTACCTAGAACATTTTAAAGATTGTGAAACTCTACTGCAGGATGTCTGTAGGCTTGTATTTGGGCCGGAGATGGCCATTTTAAACACTTTCTATAAAGGCAAATAGTTGCACATTACTGGATTACTGGTTAGATCTCGGGAACTGGGTCAAATAGGGGTGCATGTTTATGCGAGCATTCTTTATTACTTTCGTGTTTCCAAGCGGCAAGCGTATTATTCCTTCCATATCTGATTCTTCTACGAGCTCAAATTATTAAATCAAACGAGCAGAAGTCGTGAACTACGCTGAAATTTAAGTGGTTTTCAATTGGCATGTTAGCCAAGGTGCAAACACCAGTTCACACGTGTCGTCGAAATGTCCACCATGTGTTTTAACAGTGTTTACGCAATGTGTACGACTTGTAGTAGCACGTTATACGGATCCAGTTAAATTGTCACCCTGCTAGCAAATATTTCTAAAGAACTTAGACTGGAAGGCGCCCAAAACAAACACATTAAGACTAATCTTTATGCATCTGCGATCATTCGAGATGGAATATCATCGTACCGTACTAACCACGCCTATGTCTTGGCTGGATGCTATTCGCAACGCGTTCGAAACACGGTAGTCCGTGCCAAATTCGCGGATAAGGGAACAGTCATGGTCGCGTCGATGTCGAGCACCATGGTTTCAGTTGCGTGAACGTAATTGCGGGCAACCTTGGCATTGGTGTCTTTCCCGCTCGTTCCCTGGTCCCGTCTCTCTTCCTCTTTCTGTGTGAACGGGTTCCATTCATTTACGTGGCCGGCGCGGTGCTCCTCGAGCGTTACGACGCCGCGCGTGTTAAACTGCGCGTAGATCCCAGTCGTGTCCATGGTGGAATTCAAGGGTAGAGGAAGAGGAGGGCGGGGATGCTGGACGGGACGATGCCCTGGGACCACGGGTGACAAAGTCGCTTTACGAGCCCGGCTTTTACGACGTGCTTTCGCGACCTCTGCGCGACAACATCGAGTTCCATCCTTGAACTTCCTGCATGAGGTAACCGGCTTCTTGTGCATCGTCGCGACTGATCGTTTCCCTGGAACGTCGCCGTTTCGTACAGGGCAGCGTTATCGCGATTGCGTGGGAATGGTACGGCTGGTACGATGCTTTTGAAAAAAAATGTTTATTGGCTGAAGGAATTGGTTCGATCGTAGGGGAATTGTCGCGATACGGAAGGCCAGCTTGGGTTTCAACGATACCATTTTACTGGGTTGTGTAATAAGTCCGTTCGCGTCCACCACGGTACTTTGATACTTTGTTATTTACTGCCAAGGCGGACGATTAATAAAGTTCTTTTACGACGAGACACAAAATTATTTTTGTTTTAACTCGACTATCGTATTCAGTAGATTTTTTCTCGTCCGATTTTTACTTATTTCGTACATTGATAAATTCTCGTTTCAAAAGAAAAGAAAATAATACAAGGATTTCATTAAAAATACACAGACCTTATATATTTTTTAACTGCACAAGTTTGTAAACAAGCCGTGTGGAATTTTCATCGCGCTATGCCTCATTAGAGCCTCTTTTCTATCGTCACGTATGCTTTTAAGATTCGTTAATAAATATATGTTTATCGCCTGCGATCCTAACTTTCCCGACATCAAAAGGTTTTGTCTTTCTTACTAATTTAATCACAACTCTCACCACTTTCCAGTATACGCATTATCTCGCGTTTTGTTTCTAGAATTAGTAGTACGAGTTTTCACTGTGATGCTCATATTGTTTATTATTGTGCGAGAGCTGTCAGCATCGCGTCGAGTCGATACGACTTAATTGTAGATGAAGGAATATTCTACGAGGGTTGGGCCCCGTTCGAGTCATGGAGATATCATTGTATTCTCTACCTTTATGATTAATTAATACTTGGGACGATTAATTGAAATACAGTTGGTTGGTTAATAAAATACGCAACAACAAGTCTCTAATGCCTGAATGTGTTCTTGTTCATATTGTTACGTGTTTACAAGGACTTCGACGTTTCGAAGAACGTATGTATGTTTAGAAACGTCGTAGATCAGAGGATCAATAAGATCTCGTACTCGTTTCGTCTTCACTTTGTCGAGAAACCATTCGAAGATTTCACTGTTGGTACACGACTCGTAAAGATACATTCATAACGTTACTGTCTGGAATAAATTGGCGACTTCTGAAGATTCTCTCGTAACTTCTTTATTGTGCAACTCAACCGCATAACATTTCGCTGCGTCCCCATTGCGGCGTTTGAAAATAAATTGGTGATTCTACATTGGTAATTGCAGGTGGCTGTACTAAAGTTAATTAGAGAATACGTGTTGCGGTGGGTGTGCCTAGCGTGATATGGTCTTGCACGGAAGGGAAAGCTTTAATTTTCTCTGCACAGAATTGTCTCGGGACTCTTGGAAATCAGCCAACAGCGGGGAACAAAAGGTCCTTCGCCCGCGAACTAGGAAAACGTACTGGATGTCTACCCAAAAATATCACTATGACACTGGAGCGTAATAAATTGTTATTTAATACGAGGATTTCGTGACTTTGTGTTCGCAATGTACACCTAAGTGAATATATTCGGCCTTTAAGACGATTAAAAATTTGTTAAACTTAACAACATTGTTATAGAACTTTACTGATATTATTTTTCATGGATTCAAATAGACGAAACTTCGTAGTCCTCATACTAAAGATAACATTATATAGCTTTCTTTTTTGTTTTAAATGTGCATGAAATGCTCATATAACTTCGCGATAATTGAAAAATAATATTTGAATGTATACTTACTTAGAAAATAATAAGGGCCACCTAAGAAGTTCGTCTGGCATTACGTGACGATAATGTTGAAATAACATCGCGGATTCGTTATTGAAAAGATTATTCAAACTGGTAAGGAGCATTGGTCGGTATATAGTTAGTAACGATTACGTTACAAAAAAGTTGTCTTTGGATTTCTCGGAATGTTGTCTGGCTTGTTTGAGAATGTTGGAACGATATCTTCGCATGGTCGTTTTAGAGAACCTGGTCGCTCGATTATTTAAAAAATTATCACGATTATGTAGGATTATTAGACAGCGATCCATAACTGTTATATCGATAAAACGTTACCGTTAGATTATTTAGAAAGCTGTCCCGATTGCGTGCGAGGATTGAGACGCTACGTCCTGACGATCGTTTTGGAGAACGTCCTCGTTCGACTGTTCAGAAAATTACCCTGATCGCGTGGAAACATTGATCGAAGCGAAGCTTAGGTTTGAAGCAATCGTTTCGGAGGTACCTTGTAATTTGAGATGGTTCAAAAGATGATTCGGGTCTCGAAGGAACGGTCTAACGATCGTTTTGACGAGGAATCGTGTATAGATATCAGATTAGCGTGAATTTAGTAGGAAACTTTCTGTTCAAGGTAAAGTTCTGTGTCAGGTGAATGTCGAGAAAATCGATAAATAAAAAACAAACTATATTCAATCACTGTCGCGTTTACCTTAGATTATTATTCCACGAAGCTAATTATTTTGTCACGTATTACGCGTAGATCTCGGTTTGTTAATTCGATTACTAAATAGAAGAGATCGTCGACGTCACACGTACATATTTCCGCGCGTTGAAAGAGGCTTCGATTCCGTTCGACCCGAATCGCGCGATTAAATTCAAATTATACTTTAGCCGCGTTTTCCATTTCTCAGCGTGGCGCGAAGAAACCGGCGCAAAAAGCGCCTACAAACGTATACGCAAATAGACGCGATAGAGAAAGTCCCCGTTTAACAATAAGTGGCACCGTTCAGGCGAATTAGTTGGCCAGATAATGGACTAATATACCAGTCTTTTTCACGTCGAAACAGTAATTATCGCTAGCACGCAGGAAGGTCGTGTGGCCACAATCGTTTTGCTCGGTCATTGCTACGATATTCCGGAGTCGTTCCAACATTTTTTTACGCAATCGAGTCACTGTCGGCGAGAAAGCGCAAAAACGCTCGTCACCGCGCGACGAATATCGCAAAAAGTTCGCGCCAATGCGAAAATAAACACTTCGTTCTCGAGGAAAATCACTTTTAACAACGGGATCGAATATTCATGAGTGTTTTGCCATTGTTCCCACAACGAAGCGTTTAAATACGAGTTTGATACCACAAATAAATGGTTTTAACAAAAATTAAAAGAAACGGAAACTGGAATCAATAACAAAGGTACAAGACTTTTCAATTTAAATGGAAATGGATCTCGCAGCTGCTTCCGAATCGATCGCCGATTAATTCACGGTCGAACGTTTCGTCGTGCAAACAACGGCAAGAAACGTTTGCATATTCCATTACGACACCGAGAATAAAGTTTACGGCCGTAAAACGGGGGTGCAGAGTCGCAAGGATCGCACACACGCGTTTGTGTGCGGAGGAAAAAGAGCACTGTGTAGGGAATTACTGTATCGTTGATCAAAAAGTTTCCGTCCCCCGATCTTACATAAAGGCAGAGAACCAGTCGCGACGAGAAAATCTCGGGCTCCCAGAAACGACACAATTTCCGAAATAATTACCGACCTCGAGAGGTTGCCGCCCATAAATTACCGCGAAGACGACGCAAAGGGGACGACGAGAAATGATTTTAGTGCAAACAGTTTTTCAACGTCGGCGGACATCAAGGTGTTGCGCCACGCTACAAGAAAGTCATCAGGACGTCTATCGAGGGGATCGGCGACTGCAAAAAAGCTGCCGTTACGGCAACAAGCTACGTTGCAAATCGTTTCCCCCCACTACTCCCCTCTTGGACGTGTATAATTGCTAGTTACGATCGAGGGAGATCGACAGATCGTACGTCGCTGAGGAAGGTATCCTCGCGACCGGAGAACAGGAAACGCGTGGCTCTCGACCGTCGACTATGAAACCAGTCGATGATGATAACTTTCGTATCGATAAATATCGTTATGCATTACCCTTATTCGTGTTGGTAGAAATTTCTTCGATAATATCGGACGCCTTGTTAGTGTTGCAACATCGAATAGTTACTAGATCTGTGTGAATTTATTTCTGAATAAACAGGGAACCAAGAGCAAAGAGACTTGTCTCGATCATCGTACTTGCAATAAGCCTCAACACGCTGCTTAAGAAGCAGTTATTTTTTTAACATAACTGGATGCATAGTTTTTGCATAAATAGGGTTAAAGTCATCATTTTTAAATCCTCATTTACATTATTTTCTTTCAAAATTGATGGAGCTAAAAATGCATACTTTCGAACAGGTACCGTTACTCTATCGCACATATTTCCATACCTATTGAAGATTATGACTTTAAAAAATTTGTGTAACTTGTTTGAGCACGAATAAGTATATACTAAAAATTTTTAAATTATGTGTCGAATAATTTGAGTGGGAATAAATCTTCAAAGTCGCTTAACTTTATTTCGATTCGATACTTGAATAGACGGGTTACCTAGTTTCTACTGTTTTCGTTTAGAATGTTTTCCATATCGTTATCAAACAGACAACATTGTCGGACGCGCTGTACACGTAACGCACTGTCGATTTCCCGGTGGAAGGAGCCGATCGGTTTAATTATCGTTCCCGTCACGTCGCTGTCTGACGTAACAACCGACAATACTTCACGTACGCTACCGCTACCGCGATGCATATCGAGAAATAGTTGGCAGAATTATTAGAAGGAACACGTAAGCACAGCGATAAAATCGAGTCTGTACGAACTCTTCAACGAAAACGTCCTTGTCTCTGATTTTTGTAATAGAACTCAGTGATAAGCGAATGGTAAAAATAAACGCGAAACGAAATTAACGAGACTGTAAACATCGAAAAACGCATAATTACGGAGAAACGAATTTAGACCACCCATCGACGCAAGCGGTGGCAATTATCCGTCGTTTGTAAATTACGCAAGTCAGTAGCGGTTAATATTCAAATACCACTTAAAGAATTCGAGTGAATTAAAATGGAAGTCCCTTAAGAGCAAATTTAATTAATTACAAAAATCGGTTGGCATGAGTATAAGTTGTCGCTAATAATTTTGAAACTCGTACGCGAGCTTTTGTTTATTTCTGGCAAATAAACGAATTTCATTCGGTCGTGTGTTTCTCTCTTTTATAATAAATTTAATTATAACTGCAGTTTCGTTCAGAGTTTTATGGTACGATTCAGGACGTTCATATTTTATTAAACCATACGATTATTCATTCCTCGTTAAACGTCGTTACCAGTCTCTGGAAAACATTTTCGTCGCCATTTTTCCCCCACCTGGATCCCACAATTTTATGATTGAAAAATTTCATCAAAATGGTGATATTTCGTAGTTATTCGTTGTGATGTGCGTTAATTACTCCCAAGTATTAGGAACGAGGCAGTTTCTTGTCAAGCTAAGAGAACATAAATATTTGTACTATTTTGAATTCATACTTTCCTAAATTTATATACAGTGTTCTCGAAATAAAATCGGTAAGGGCCGTATACGAGGCTTCCTTTGTTAGTCGCTAATCAGGGACGACCCGGGTCAGTGACTTTGAGAAATCAGTCATGACACGGTCGCCTAATCGCGTCGAACACGCGCGCGGATGCTCGAGTGGCAAAAGCGTGCTGAAGATCGACCCGCGCTAAACAAATGCCGCCGTGTGCCATTCGACGGTTCGCTTAGAGAGAAACAGTTCTCGACTTCCGTCTCGCGCTGAAAAAGCCGAGGTAATTGTACAAAGGAGAAAGCTAATTAGTAAAATCCAATTAGCCGCGGCATCGCTTTCGCGCGCCGCGCGATCTCCTGCCCTAATACGTGGCGCGATTTTGGTAGAGCTGGTAATTAGCTCGACCATTCTCGTTGACATCAGAGACGTACTTCGTCTGAAATCGTTAGTGAAACGATGGCTCGTAAAATCTGGTCGAGACGAATTTAACCTGTTGAATAAGTCGAGGTCTGGTGGGTCCAACGCCGGAGGTTAATGAGGATGCGTTGCATAATACGGATTTATTGTCGAAGGCAAATTAAGGAATATGTATTGGAAAGCAGTTGTGGATCTTTTGTTTACCAAATAGGTCATTAAGTAAAAATTCGTAATACTTTCGTAATCATCGTACCAAGTTTGGAAAGAAGATAGGACTAGTAGACGTGCAATTTATATTGATCAGTTTCGATTACCCAGTTTATTTTATTTTAGTTAAACGCTGCAGGTATATTAAAATATTTAAATAAGTACATATTAAGTCACACAACGTTTCTTGGTTCTGAATCAAAGCGAAAAGTAACATTCAGGATATAACGGAGGTGTCGAGGATGATCGAGCGATTCGCTTGATCTCCAGTTATGTTTCGTTCAATTTCTACTTTTCGATTGACGCACATTTAATTGATTCAGAGTCTAGATATCTTCGTGGCTCATTACGCGTACCTAATGTACGACATTAGCTTCAAAGCTAATATTAATATATCGTTGCGTAACATACTGTAGCGTATTAGGTGAGAATTATTTTTTTTGCTGTGATAAAATAATGATTCTAATCTACGACAAATAGATAGACGGCTCGACGTGTGCTCCAAGCGATAACAAATAACAGGGAAGCTAATTACTCTGTGGATTTCATGCATTTATGATGTATGATAATATAGATATGATTATATTGTAAATATATAAAATCCATAGTATTCTGAAACTCTTCTACAAATTTTGAATATAAAAATATTCAGAGACTCGGAGCAATTTGTATCGAGGGATTTCCACAAACTATACACATTTTTCAAAATGGATCACGAAATATTTCACGAATTACTAATTCAAGTATCTCGTACCAAAAACGCTATCCTTGTGTGGAGACATATACTTAAAAACATACAACAAATTTCAAAAACTGTTCTTTATGAATAATACACACAATTAAAAAAAAGATAGAAATGATTATCTTTTATTATTACAGACAAAAAATGTCCTCCTGCTCGAATTGTTTCATCAGTTGAGCAAGAGGAATTTAAAAGATTCAAATATACTCACCGTGTGTACGTCAAAAAACAACCGAAATTAAATTGAGAAATCATCGAAATTACCAATAATTTCACGGATAACGTTTTACCAAAATGTTTTTGCGCCCGTTGAAAGAATATACGGAAATTCGTGGCAACTCGTATCGATGGATTCCCACGCGGAACTCTCGAATCCTTGGACGAAAGAGTTTTCGAGAGAAGCAGTCCGGCTGCAACGGGCACAGCCGCGTTCCTTGATCCTTGCGAGCGTACACGCCCTTCCCATATTTTTTTCTCCCGTAGTGTCGCTGACGTAGACACGGCTGGAACCCGACGTCCTCGGTGGAATGCATTTCAGGTACCGGCGGCGCTGTACCGAGAATTGGGCCCGTCGCCCTCCGTGGAATGCAACCGTCGGGTAATGTCGTTTCGCGATTATGCTCTAGCACATTTTCTCCGGGACAAGGTACGTGCCTCCTCGTGGGCCCGTATCCCACGTGTAACTTCATCGCCGCGTCGGCGCTACGAGGTACGCAGATCGTGCATCCAGATACGAAATGGCATACGTGCCAGGCCCGTTTCCACAGGCGGATCTCCAGTTTCGCTGGTAGCGACCGTGCCCGGTCGAACCTGCTAACCGCGACGAGGCTTCCGCGCCTTCCTTTGTTGCGCGCCATTTCTTTTCGCGCCGCGCCACCATCCTTATGAGAAATCAAACGGCGCCACGTGGCTTTCAACTCGCCACTTTATGGTACGTCGCTTCACACAGGTGCGCTATCTTTGATAAATCTACAATTTAGTCGATTTTCTCTATTCCCATTACTTGACTCCATCCTTTCTCATTTTTCAAGCTTCGTTTTATCACTGAAACAAAAAAAATATAATGCAATCCTTGTTATTTTCTCTTTTTGTTAATCGTTAGTCTCTGTCAAATATTATACAATTGAGCCCTTGAAAAACTTCGTTAATTTTCAATTCTGACATCGATCATACACGGTTAATAATATTGTCAGTATTAGTCTGTATTGATAATATTATTGACCATGTACGCGTATGGTGTACGTCAGGGTAGTTTGGATCAAACGCGAGACGTTCTTAAGAGCCCATCTGTATTTCCATAGTGTCCTAATAATTCTAGTGCCCCTACTTCATATCGTTGCTACAGCTCAGATCTGACCTGAGCAACAGGCACTCCACCGACTTGCTCAACCATCGCCTAAACTTCTCCCTATTAGAGTCCGATTCGAATGGAATTCTTCGAGTACAGTTGAAACAACCTCGGCCGAGCGTTTGCTTGGTCTTCCCACCCTGGCTAGGGTCCCTAGTCCGATCTAACGGACGTCGTTGGCACGGTGACAGTGCAGCCGACGGTGAACACACGGGTCACGCCTGCAAGGGACACGGGATAATGTCAAACGGCCGTAAATTACAGCCGAGGCGAATCCTCACCGCTATATAACGTGGGAGTCAGACGGCAAGCCAAGACATAATCGTGCAGGGGATAACTCGCCTGGACTTTCCCCTCGTTTATTATTTTCTCGATTAAACGGGCCGTACCCTGGGGCATGGCGCTGTCACCTGGACGAAAGGTCGAACCATCCACCTTTGTCGATAGGTCGATATTGTTAGCGCGCTCCTCGCGGTTTCCTCCTAGGTTCAGGTGTGTCGACTTTCGCGCCATTACTGTTCACGAAACGCCTGCTCGGTACACGTTTGCTTACGCTCATCGATACTGTTATTTTCCCAACAATTATTAACGTACTGATTTATAAATGTGCGTGGGGTGTATCGTAAATCCAAACTTTAACCCTTAATCTTTACCCTGCCTCGTATATCAAACACGATTCGTGTGCCATTTTTAACGCTGTAATATTCCAGAAAAACATTTTCAATATTTTGTTTCGTTATAATCGAGACCATAACCGTACTCATACTGGTCACAAAAATATTTTCTTCGCGAAAAGAATGTTTTCATATTACATAAATACTCTATAACAATAACAATTAAATACGAATTATCCGCGACAGTAAAAAAGTTTATATACCCGTTCTGCTCCTTTATCTCGAGCATCTGGAATAATATTGTTTACTCGTAAAAGTTAAAAGCTTAATCGAATACACTCCTTTTATTTCTCATGCATTTTTCCCTTCTCCGTTGTAATTATTCTCATGTTCTTCGTCTCTCATTTCTCTGTACCATTACAGGCTCTTAATAACAGCCGCGGCTAATTACGAGCCTCGCCTTTTACACCACATTTTGTTGCGCGCCGTAGCAAAGCCGTTACATTAATCGTTATTATTTGCCCTAGATTTTCAATTATGATTTGTTGGCTGTCGCGCGATGCTTAGTTATCGACGGTTTAACTTCAGCTTCCGTTTGAAATTACAAGTGGAAGGTAAGAAGTATAATTTCACTCTCGATTGCCGCAAACCTAACGGCAAAAGCAACGGGGCAAAGAAATCCCAACTGGTGGACACAAATTGACCGATCTACGAGGCGAGCCAACGAGGCGTACACTATTACCGCCGGGAGGGGGGAAAAAGAACAATCTTTGCGAAACTTACAATCGCCTCGACGCCGCGAAGAAACAGCTGGTCTGCACAGGGCAGGCGTAAACTCGAACGAGGCTGTTTAATTTACCTGCTTTTTCTTCGTTGCGTGTTTGCACGCGTTGTTAAACGGCTAATGTAAAAACTGCATCAAATTTTCCGAACTTGCATCCTTTTCTTCAGAGCCGCGTCTCGGAACTCTTTTCCTGGAGAGAGGTCGAGACTGCGCGATTTTAAATTCCTACCGTTTCAGCGAGCTCATTTATTTGCTACCGGGATTCCGATTGTTAGACGTGATCCGACTGAACACGATCCAGACAGTATCGTTTTGTATCGGCTAATCGGGATTCCCGCGTACAGTGTAAGAAGTCGGGTCGCCAATAGTTCCTACTCGCTGCCGTTGAATATATTCTTTTTCCGACGAACGCCATTGACATGTACCGCCAGCACGAAATCGCGATTTCAGTCACTGTGAATCACGACTGTCCCATTGTAGCTTCCTCAACAAATCATTTTGCTATAAATAATCGCCTACGTGCGAACAGAGACGGGAAACAGTAGAATTGCGATTATAAGAAAATCTATTGTCAAGGTCGTGTTATATCATCAATTTATAATCGCTCGTTAGCATGTCTACTGTAATATATTTTTTTTATATACTATCAATCCACTATCAATATTTATAATTCCTTGTAATCGTATTAATTACTTTGTGCTATATCTTCAAAAATGGTTTGTGATTTCTTTATAGAAACTAAAAACAAAATTTTCCTATTAATATATGATTCTGCAATATTTCGTAACTGAAGTTTTTCAAGATAACAAGAAAGTAAATCTTAACACTTTTTTGTCATCTATGGTGAATAAAAGTGTATTGTGGTAATATTTGAATATTTATCTCACTATGTCACAAATCCTTGGAACTAAGAATGTATTATGCATCGCATCAAAATGACCGAAGGCATAGAAAAAGGTAGACACTATATTAATATTTATGCTGAAAGGATTGCGAGACGCATTTCCATCTAATGGCGATTTTATGCTTGCTTACATTATTGTGCTACTCTTCGCTTCCGTTCCATTGAGGATGGATTTTTATTTCTGTCTACAATGCACTAAATTGTCAAATATTTCATTTCGTTCACAATCATATTTCCTTAATTATTTTGTATATTGTTGATTGCTTTTCGTTAGATTGTTCTATTTTTGAAATTCTGCAAACATAATTTCTTTTAATAATCATGGAAGTGATAACAAAATCAACACGCAGAACAATGCTTTGGTAATTATTTTCCTTGAATCGTTGTATGTTTTTACCTGCCTTCTGTTCGCGTTAATAAGGCCAATTTCCTCAGGAGCTATGTGTTGCAAACGAATTGTTTTTCCAGAGAAGATTGTTAAAGTTTCGCTCAATTAGATTGCGCAGAGTAGCTCTCGAGAGTAAATCGCTTTTTCCATTTTACCTCCCGTAACGAGTTTACAAGAATGTAAGCAGGTACCTCGACTCTGGACCGTTATTATTTTTACTTTCTTTCTTCCTTAATTTCATTGTTTTAATAGGATCAAATAGATTAAACCTTTGTACCTCGGTACCAACTATCAACAATAGTATTCTGAAGTATGCACTAGGCAATCTTAATTACTCGTTTTTGTTAGTTCGTTTAAAATAATGTATACAAAGTGTTTCAGTAATCATAATAAAATTTTGAAGGGGGTAAGTCGATATGAAAAAATAAGTAAACAATGTACAATAAAATTTGTTCATTCGAGGCTTTGTTTTCGAGAAAATCGACTTTGAAAGTGCATTGGGTACGCGTGTAGTAGATTACAACTAGGACATCGGCACAAGTAGAAATAGCAAGTAATGGACAGACGCGCCAGACAAATCGTATTCAATCGCACGCATATCTATTCGACTAATTTTCAATCTTAATTATCTCGAAAACCAAGCTTTGTATGAAAAAATTTCATTTCACATTTCCGATTTATTTGTTCGTGTAGAATTACCTGTTCTTGGTTGTATCATAATTACTAGGACATTCTATATGTAATAGGTTCAATTATAATTAGTTTCGAAGTCACAAGATAAACATAACTGTTTATTGAAATAAGAAAGAAAAGGCACTGCTATTTATATCTAATAAACTCATCTTGACGCGTTACACGGCAAGCTAATTTTGTTTCACTTTCCATTTGGACAGCGTGTAAATATAGAAAATGCACTTTAAACGAAAAGTAACAAGCAAAAATCCTCATTTACATTTAAAACGTTGCAATAAAATCCATTGAAAAACAGTAAACATATTTTGTAGCGTTATACGAATCGTAAAATATTGTTTTTTAAATGCGACACCGACGCCGTCTAAATGGAAAGTTTAATATCAGTCCTCAGGCAACTGGCACGGCGTTTAACGTGTTAATAAATAAATTATTGACCATCGAGCTGCCCCAGCGTCCATCCTCGTCGAAAGACGCTGGACATCGTATTCGAAAGGTTAATATTCGTCGGAGCTAACGAGCGTCTCACAAGTCGCTTCATTTGGAAGAGTTTTGACATTTCGACGAGCGATTAAGCAATTGTAAACAGAAGTCGAAAGATGCTCGCCGGGTCTCGAATCACCCCGAGGACGCGGGTTATCGCCGATCGCCAAAATTACGACGCGTCGTCGTTCGTGTCTCTGTCAGCGAAACGTGCTAAAAGCCTCGATTCTCAAAAACGCGATTACGAAAGGAGCGCGTCCCCGTAAAAGTGAGAGTTCGTGCACGGTCGTTAGTGATATAATCCGGAGTCATCGACGCTTCGTTGTTGTCTCCGTGTTACGGGAACACGGGTATCATGAGAAAATAAAACGACCGACACGCGGACAGGCTGCCAGCATGTGACGTTACGTGCTGCCCGGCAGAAACGCGCGAGTTACGTTTTAATTGCACGCGAGAGCCTCGTTGTTGATAGTCGACGGACCAGCGACAGGCGAATCCGTACTTTATCGTTCACGAGCATCGCGTTAGAACTGCTTGGGAACCCCTTTCGATTATCCTGCGTGCTCCGACGTTGACAACACTCCTGCGTTCGTCCATCTTGCTACCTAAGCTTACGATCGTTTCTTTCAAAATATCCTTTAAAGCTGTGTTTGTTTATCCAAAATTTTGCTCCTGCATAAGGAATCGTTTATCTTTGTTTTTGTGCAGATATTGTATCCCCATGGAAAAATCAAATGTTAGCATACGTACGAAAATTTAGAACAGTTGATTGGGTAAAATCAACCCCCAAAGTTTGTATATCGTTTTCATTTTATTAATTTCAACCGTCGAAAAAAGACAATTTGTACGGAAAGGTACACCTTCCAAGAGACTCAACCTCATGATCTATACGCAACGCGATGTAGTTGCGCGACTTTCTCGATGGTACCCCTCTTCGTTCGCCCTGCATTGTCGAAAGAATCATGCTGGCGCGAACCGAAGTCGCGTCACAGCGTCAAAAATTCATGGCGATCAGGGGTTAATTAGAAAGTCTCCGATTAGATCGGTGCTAGCTTGGACGCCAGTCTGGAAGCGTACAATTAGTCGGGAATAAATTTCGAATTCTTCTGGTTTCTCCCTGCCATTTTACAAAGTTTTCCTGCTTTCTCTGGAAACTGATGCTGCTGATTGACGGCAGATGATTGGAAAACGAGAGTGACGAAAAAATCGAGAAGATCGCTAAAAGAATATTCTGTAAAATAGCAATTCTGTTGCTCGAACATTTTGTTTAAATTTACAAGGCTTTCCTACATCGATAGATTACAGTCTTTCAGAAGGGAATTGTAAACAGAAGAACATTGATCGATACATGAATTGGATATTGGATAGATCCAAGTAAATCAGTTACAACATCCAAAGATATAACCAAGGAAACCCTGGTGTTTATGATCAGATCTCGAACAAGGAAGCGCAGAGAGATTTCAACGTGGGAAACGAAGAATAGACGCGCGTCCGCCCGACTTGGAGCTTCGTGCTGGTTCACAACGACATTCAAATTAGAAAGTATCGTCTGGGGAAAACTTGGGGAATTTTTACGACAAGACGCGAACACCCCCGATACTTCTACGATCCTCGTGTAAAAATGACGCGAGAAGATGCTAGCGGAGGTCGACCTGATGCTGTCGAACGGGAAGCGGAAAGCAAACGTCTGCCCGACATTTCTCCGGCACCGGGCGTCTCGCTGTCAATGTAGGTGACCTCGTCTCTTAATTAACATGGCTCCGTTGGCACGTAAGAGCGAGTTTAACTAACTTTTACATCGACGTCGTTCGTACGGAGAGATAGCTTCATTAGCGCCGCTTCATTCGCGTGCAGTTTAGAAAGTGGCCGATGAACGTGCAATATGTAGCAGAACCGCTTGCGTCGAGCTTTCCTGCCTGAACAGGGAAATCTGATCGAACAGTCGACGCAAACGTCCGAGCTTCTTCGAACGGAGGGTGCACAGACAGCGACTCGCGGAGATTAGTCGAGAAGCAGCTAGAACCGTGACTGTTCGATGAATAATTAGAGGCGTGGGAGGCTTCGAAATTTTCGAGCAGAGATTCTCAAAAATTTCTATCTTTGTTTGAACCTTCGAACCCCTACCCTCATCGATTTTGTAATAGTACTAATAACCTTATATTTTACTGTATTATTTGATCCTAATTTAATTTTAAACTGAGGTAATAATTGCCTCTTCTTCTCGCCTTTTTTAAAATGCGAAATGTTCAAGTCACGTGAAATCGTTGAGATCACTTTAAAATCTCCAAAGATCCGTAATCGCTTGTACGTCTAAATCCAAAGTGGATGGCCCCTCGAGAATGGCCCAGTAAATGGCTTTGTTTGATTAAAAAGTCAATTCGAACGAACGAATTCGATAACCTGAATCGTTGTTCGGGACAGGGGACCATTTTGGTTGAAACTCGAAGCGTGAAAGTGCCAGAACGACTTGGCACCGGAACAATCGCCGAGGATACGAAGTTTCTACGAAAGAAACGCCGGGTAAAACAGAACGTTGGGAACGCCGGAAACGCGACTCAAGTACGCAGCCTTGATTAGAAGAAGAAGGTGGGTGGCTTCTGGTCTGGTTTGTCTCTCGAGGTTCACGGAGCGACTGTCCTTTTTATTTGGAACGGAGAGTGTGCTTTAGAGAAAACGATCTTCCGCCGCGAAACGTCTTGTGAAATTCTAAGAAACGCCATTGCTTTCTAACTGGTCGTACATCTCTCGAAAAGTATCGAGACTTTACTTTTATTAATTTTGCACATTTTCTCGTGGTCTCGTGTCAGCCGAATAGAATTCATATTTTCATATAATATTGTATATTAAGGGTGGTTCTTACATTCAACCGAACTACGTCAAATGACAAAGAAAATGTTTCCCTGGAAAATTAATTCAACTAAAGACATGTCAGTCATAATACTCAGAATGTTGACCTCGTCAATACATCTCAAGATCATTGAAATTGGCGAAGTGTAGCCTTTCCGTATAGTTGTCGAATATTTTCCGAATATTAATAGTCCTTTTTTGAAAAGCTAAATTATTTAATATTATATATTTACGTGAGTAGCTTGATTGAATCAAATTGTCCAGGCTATAAACGACGTACTTATAAAATTACAAATTAATAGTCGTATATTATCTTGAAAAAGTATTACGAAAGTAGTAATGAAACATGGCTGTCGCGAGTATGATAAATACATTGTGCAATCTTTTAATTGAATGCATCCAGCGTTAAGACACATCGTAATACAGTTTCAACGATTATTTCCTACGGAAAGACGTTATTATAGTTACCTGTTATGATCATCGTAGAAAGTCGTTAAACCTAGCAGAGCGCAAGAACTGCCAAGGAAAGGGAAGTTGACGCGCGGATAAGCTACACGTGTACTTAACAATGCTAGTAGTTCCATATTTAGAAACCGGATGCATGACGATAAAGAGAAACAGAGAATATGGAATATCACAATTTCTGAATCGAAGGCAGGTGTATTTATGTAAATCTCACATGCAGGACGTATCGAGTAAATGGAACGGGTTATCGCTCTATTCTAAGCAAAGATAGACAAAAATTATAGAGGAAAATTATCTACTGTTGAACGTGCTCTTTTTTTAACAGAGTTCAATTTTGCGTATAAAAAGCACAGATAAGGTCATTTTAATATTTTTAATATTACAATGCTATTCAAACGCTTATAATTTCAGAAATTTTTAAAGAATTAAAAAATTAATAATCATAAAAGAATAATAATGTATTTCATACATATTTGCATTTAAAGACACAAAAGCAATTGCCTTTGCGATGAGAAAATTCCGTTAATCCTAATCCTACCGGAATACGACTTCGAATCACAAACTAATGGCAGTTTGCGTGTAATTAAGTCATAAAATACATCAAACACCAATACTGTATCAATTTTCATACACACCATAGACTTACACGAACACCTGCGTGACCTAAAATCACATCTTGGTAGGATTAGGGTTAATTATACAATGAAACGGGGAAATTGGAAAAATCAACATTAGTTATTTCACACGTGTTCATTTAAAAGTAGAAAATACATCTTCATTTACCAAAGTTGACAGAGGTTCATCTGCAACAGTTCAGGAGTTGTCAATCATTTTGCACGAAGGTCAATAAATAAATATCTTTTAATCCGTTAGTATAACAAATATATTGTGAATGTAGAGCCACTTTTCCATAGATTTCCCAAGTATTTTGAGACTTAATTATTTCAAAATTGTATCGTAGTAGATCGAATCTAAATTGTCCAATGCCATTCGACTGATATTTAAATTGTTTTTGGACCAATCCAAGTTATATTCACAAATTGTTCAAATGTGCATCGAGTGACCCTTATCGAGAGCTGTGTTATTGCAGCGAACGTGGAATTAATTGGAGTTAAATCGACGTCCAGACACGATGGGCGTTGGATTGCAAAGTTAAAACCGGAAGCCCGAAACAGTATCGACGAGTTGTTCAGAAGGAAAGAGTTCGAGCAACTATGACTGCTAATGACCATACGCGCGTTAGACCAGGCCCCCTTTTCTCGATGCGATTAGCTCACAGTTTCTCTTTCCGGTCGACCCGTTTCCCGTCGATTTCCTGCGGCACCTGCGTCTGTTCATGCCAAATAAGCCGAATAAGGCCACCGTGTATACCCATCTGCGTTGCAGACTATCTGTTTGAACATTTCCAAACGGGAAAAAACGGACGCGGCTTCTGTTCGCGACGCAATTTTAATTCTACAACGAGATTCACTTATACCTTAGATGACCATGCGATTATTTTCTCCGTGAAGCACGCAATGAAGCCTATAACGGACTTAATCGACATAGTGATGCGTCGAGAGTCTTTCTAGCAAATATTCATATTAATTGATACGACGGATTAGTCAACATCGTTTACTAGAAAAGAAATACTAAAAATACATGAAAATATAATTTATGATTTTGTTTATTTGTCATACGATGTGTTAAATCCTTACATCTGAATTATTTAGTTTCAGTCGTTTTAAGATAATATAGAAACAAATATAATTCATCGAAGTTAATAAGCTATTAAGAAAATAGCGTGGGTGGGATTCATGGCGAAACCTACACGGTCGTCTAAGACGTCCTTGAATCTGAATATTCACAGTGAAAGTGTACGATCTTATGAATACTTACGCGCATACAATTAATGCGTGTGCACGGGATTTTCCTTAGATTCATCATAAATTAATAGTACAGCGCACGTTTCCGTATTCATGTGCCACCTTGACATTTGATATTAAATAGTCTCATAATACTGTATTCTTCAGTTTGTTTTGCTTCAAAAAGAGAAGAGCGACGATTACAACAGTGTTATATAAGACTAGTATATTTGTTTTTCCTCACGATAGATAAGTACATCATCAAGAATGTACCTACTTATAGGAAGTCCAATTTAAATATTTGCAGTCAAATTTAAAATCGCGCGATTTATAAAAAAATACTTTCGAATGTATGCAAATAAAAATTTTTGATTCGTAAATTAAATATCCAACTGTAACTTCCTTAATGTAGACTCTTCGGTTATGACAGGATACGTAAGTTTTTGCAGATCGTTAAAGATGGTAGAAAATAGAAATAATACTTTACAAGCAGGATGTTCGAATAATTGAGTTTTCCACATAATTAGACGACTACGTTTTACAGTAGAAAACCCTAATTCGTTACGTAATACTCTAGGAAGCGAAACAAAAGTTATAAGAATAATTTAACGGCTTTCTTCATCCCCTGTTCTACTTTCCCAATTCGTCCGAGTCGTTAGTCCGCGCAGTTTTCTTAAGATGGTTAATTCCAGTAGATTTGTTTCATTTCTGTGCTTCGTACCATCTATGGTCTGTTTCTGAAACAGCGAATATGGAATAAATGCGTCGAAACGACCGGGAATGTGATTTTCAAACACATTCTCCTTCTATATCCGTTTGTTTAGATTGCCCTTCTTCCACAGACTACGGATATCGAGGTTAATAATACACACGTAAGCGAGCACAAGTGTTCATACACTTTCGAAACAAACGTTTAACGTTGTTGTTCTAAGAATAACGTTCTCGTATCAAGATTGTATATCATAAGTTTAAAGCTACATGTTACGTCTATGATACAAATATTTTAAATGTTTAATTCGAAAGCGTGTCCGCGATGCTGTACGGTTAAACAACGTTCGGATAACAGATCTCTCTATTTTCGAACGATCTCAATAGGCAAGAGGATTTCCCGCACAAGGAAGCGTCGGGTAAGAGTCATAATCATCGAGCGAACGACGTTCCTCCTCAGCGACGGCGACAGCACTTTCCTTTCCTGTCTCTCGTCTTGCTCGCCGGTTACCCCGACGTTCGCGATACTTCTGTTTTTCAAACTTTACGCAAGCGAATCGAAATCGTGTCAAGAGCAGGACGACAAGAGGGAGTAACCGAACGACACGCAAACGACGGGTCGGTGACGCTGTAGCTAATACATACCGCGTCGTAAAATGCGCCGGGCATGCTGTCCGCGTCGTTCACGAGGCAATTACGTCCTCAAGATCGCATCCGTAATTTCTCGGAAACCCCGGATAGTCGGTTCTCCGTGGCTTCACGTTAATTACTTCGCCTGGTTAACCACGTTAATCGGGGGAGTTCCACGTTCGCGGAACGTCGGCGGAGCATGTGAATAGAACCGTAAATTCGCGAACCTCCGGGTAGTAGATTTTTCTGCGCGGAAAAGCCTGTTACGCAACTCAGCCTGTCACCGCGGGCAAAGAACCAGGATGTCGAACGACCGTAATCACGCGACAAATAATGGCGAGCGGAATAATAAATACGCGACGAAAATTCCGCTTTTTCCTCGCGCCGCGCGCCGGGGAGAAATGTTGCAGCGCTGGCAATTATACCGTACGCAGAAACGGACACGTCCGACGAGATCAAGTCAAACTTATATCAAATTGTTGCGGAAACGTTTACCGTGTTGCTCGACTATAATAGTCCGCGAGCTATACAAATTTTCGCGCCGCTTTATCCAGAAAATTAACGCGTCGACTTCCACGGTGGTCCCTAGTGACCGTAGTTTCAAACTTACAATCTCTAAAATATAGAAAACTCTTAAAATATTGGATATTTCTATTTTCCCCGTTATAATTTGGCACTTGACGTGTTTATATTTGTGTTAAAAATAAATACCTTATCGTGTCGACTAGTGACCGTAGTTTCAAACTTACAACGAATCTCTGAAATACATGAAACGAAATATTTAATATTTCTATTTCCCCCATTATAATACGACGTATTAAACAATTGCACGATGGTGCTCCTGTCTTTCATTATATTTGTATAAAAAATAAATAACATCGAGCCAATAACGCGAGTTAATTAATACATAGCTAACTCGTGTTATTGCAGGCTGAATACCCAGTTAACGCGTTAATCGATCAATAAAAATTCGCGTTCGTGGAGCAACGATGCGTGACACGAGCACGGAGGCGCTTTAAACGGTTCTTCATATCGATACCAAGGGTAAAATAAAATAATCGGCACTGTGACACTCTACTTACTCCCGATATTTCATCGGTGCCTCGTAAGTAACCTGTTTCTCTAGAAATCCTCCGTCGTCCGTGAACTTTCATCGTGATCCGACGCGGCGCGTGGACGTTTCGCACGAAACTTATTGTCAGCCATTATGCTCCGTCCGAAGCTTGAAAACGTTTCGCGGTGCAGCTATCGGCGCCGACAATCGGACCGTGGTTTTTCTTAGCGGTGTACACGCTCCGACGGAAAAATCGACCCTGTCCGCGTATAATGGCTCGACCTAAATCCTATTGTCAACGGTGTGTTCGAGCATCGCTTCTCTTTTAAGTACAACCCCGGTGTCGGAACGAGTTAAAAGATAGCAACACACAATATAACACGACGTCGCGGCCTAGGTACAACGCGACGCAGAAGAAAACACTTGTTCCCCATTGTTCGCCGATGGCACCTCGCTGAGGTAAGATCACCTACGGCCTCCCCCTACTTGTCTTCGGCCATCTTTTGCCTGGCAGCTTTTGTATCAGGCTCTTAAGTAGCCACGAAGGTCGGTCTTAAGGCGAGCCGCGCAACCTGTATCTTACGGCGACGCGTGTCGCCGGTTATTTGAATACGAAGGAACGCGATTATCCTCGTCGGACGTTTTGTCACTCCGTGAAAATAGTCGTGAATGGACGACAGCGTATGACAGGTCTCCGGCGCTTTGCCACGTTCAAAACAACGCCGCGAACCTCTTCCTTTTCTCTTCCGCGAGACGAGCGTTGTTTTGTTCGCGCCGCGGCTTTCAGCGAAAGAACGAGGAATCCTAAATGAGGAGGTCGCTCATTCGCAGACTGGTGACGCCAACGATCCTCCGATTTACCAAGAAAATAACAGCCGCTTAATAAACCGTGCGTCTCGTGAATTTTATTTCATCTTTCGAACAGCGACTTTCCAAACGCGTATAAATTTGTTACAAATCGAACGGCTATATTTCTTCCAAAGACCAATAAACTTTGTTTTCTAAAATGAAAGCTTTATCGGTGCACGCGAACTTCAAACCTGTCGCCTATTTTTCCCAGTGCCGATGCGAAAGATAAGATGAAACGTGGGCGAACGCGTAGACTGGTATGAACGAATCTATCAATCGGTAATCGCGCGCGCCAGACACGGTTGATTATTATTTATTACATGCCAAAAGACCACGACAAATTGACTAATAAAGCCGTATCGTGAAAAAGACGGAGAGTATCGATTCCATACCCAACAAAACGTACACCCCCTTGTGTCACACGCGAATGAATACGATAATTTAACGTCGGAATGTTTCCAGACGGTTTTTCCTCTCGCGTTGGCGCGCTCGGCTCGAAAAAGCAGCAATACGTACTCGCAACGCTCGATCGGCGTAATTCGTTTCAATCGAATTGACACCTCGTAACGCGGCGTATCAGCGACGTCGTCGGGGGCTATCGATACACCAGGAACTCGGTTGCCCGGACGTTAAAGTATGACAGACGTAATTGAACGCGACGTTCGAGATTTATAGGTTGCCGATCGACAAGAAATTCGCTAATAATCGTTTGCCAAGAATGGAGTCGTTTGCGTAAATATCGGCGTTTTTGCGACCAACGCGGCCAATTAGCCGGTCGCGATCGGCCGAACATTGCGACGCGTCCGTTTTTTTTTTCCATTATTTTTTTATGCCGTTTCGTCACACTCGACCGTCCACGGTCGATAACGGCCGCTAATTGGCATTAATAGTAATTCGAGCCAAAAATGAAAACTCGTTTACGAGTCGGTGTCCCGTTACTCGAAACGTATCCCGAGTTACGAAATCGCGACGGCCATCTTTTCGATGCACGCACGCTCGCGAGGTGACTTCTTTTCCAGCTTTTCTGTATTCGAACACCAGAAAATATTAAATCTTACGTTCGCCCCGTTTGAAGGAATCGGATATATAATATTGATCTCGCTTCTGTGACACTATGAAATGATCTATATTATGACATTTCAAGTATGAACGAACGAACGCGTAATTTAAATTATGTATCGAAAATCTTACCAAGAAACGAATAGTCGATTTTACATTTTTGTTTTATTAATGTATTCGCTTCGTTGTCGTTGAATATCGAATTATTCAAATAGTTCCAGCCCTAGAGAGAAACATTTTCTCACCGATATATGCAAGGGGGAAAAAAGGAGAAGCGAACGAGGTTGCGCGCCGGGCATTTGAATGGTTATTGACTATCTCGTTTAACGATTCGAACGTCGCGTTTCTTATCGCGGATAGGTCGTCCTTTGAAGCGGTACACGACGCGATGACTATCTTTCATTTTCACGACCGTGATGTCGGATACAATGTTTTATACGGCTGTTCTATCACTGAGAAGAGGGACGACTTAAGGATAGATAAGATAGCGCGAGTGATCGAACATGCCCCACTGATTACAAGCAAATATGTTGCTTTATAAAGAAAACAGGGTGTATTTATCGATATCTGTGAACTTTATGGGATAGTTTTGTGATAATGTTACGAAACGAGATACGACCATTGTTTCCAAGCAATTTTCGCACAAACATCTCTATCTTAAGAAAAGTGTAACTGTCTGCATCCTATTTTTATTTAAGTTCGAAATAAACCAGCGATTTCTAATGTTTTGTTTGTGACAATATTTCTTAACATATTATGAGTGGAAATTAATTTCTTGATCTGGAAATAATTCGAATAATTACCAAGCAAAGTTTAAAATGAAATCCTAGAGAAAGGATTTAGAGAAATCGATGACAGTGTCACAAAAGCTTTGCGCGTACATCCATGATTCAAGTCGAAGGTTCATCGCCGAGGTCGCGGACCTTAACGGTTACCAGCCATTTTTGGAAACGATTCTTCTTTCTGGGTATCGGTGTTTAGCTTTCAAGCGATCGTCACCGTTTTAAATACTGAAATCCGAGAGGTCTCCTCGACTGTAATATTCGATAATCTTTGCTGAACTCTGTCCTTTCACCTTGCTTTCTATAGTATATGTCACATTTTCATGCATTTGATTTTGTAATGTTTTTTATTATGACGAATAAAGTTGTGGGATAAAAAAAGGAAGCCAAAATATATTTAAATATATACAGGTAGCTCTTAATAATTATCGGTAACGAAACTTTTATATAACAAATAATATTCTTCTAGATGTTTAGTTTTCCAATATTATGCAATTATACATTGTTAAATAATGTAGAAACTATTTTTATAACTCACTGTTCTTGGCAATACAAAATTGACGGTGGTCGAAAATGAAATTTATTACACTATAAAGTTTGTTATAAATCAAGTTTATTAATAATATCGCTGACCTATTGTTCCAAATGAAATAGTCGAAATTGGACCAAACGCACAGATTTTTCATTTTGTAATCATTTAAATGGAAAAATAATCTCTAAATTCGTTAAAGTTTTACTGAAAATCGTTCTACCTCGATCGTTTTGTGAGAAATCTGGATAAAACGATCGGATCCTGCGAACAAAGGTTCGCATGACAAACAATTTGTTGGACGATCCCAATGTCGGGAATTCGATTTTTCTCCGCGGGCGAAACTGTTGTGACATTCAGCGGTGGCCGCTATTAATTTTAAACGCCAATCCGCGCCTCGCCCATAAATGGATCGTTGTGATTCAGCCGGTCTGGTTTCGAGCAGAACTTGAACTGCACGTCTTCCCGTTGCAACTTCTCCTCGGCTGTTGGACTTTCTCGACGAGCGATCTCGTTAATTTTTTTCTAGATTCACGTTGATGTACTCAAAAATTAGGCCCTTGCCTAAATGATTAAATTTGCGTCTGTGTGCGGCATAGTCAGACACTGAATTTCTCACGCGTCAGAACGAATATCTGTCTTTATCAATCGACTAGTACGAGCTGTGACAATAAAGTTTCGAGAATAAGTTCCTTTCCAAAATACCAAATCGATTATTATTTCGAAATTAATATTTCTTACTGTCTAATCACATTGTACATAAAATATTTTCTTTTTTCTTTAGTGAGTCAGTAGTATATCCCACCCACAATATATTTCCATATTCGAAGATATATTTGCAGAAAATATTTTGCATCGCGATGCGACATTTACCTTGTCGCGTCGGGTCTAACAATCCCAAATGAGAAACACAATCCACCAAATTTTCACGTACGCAGTTTTCATTAGATACAGCTTGCTAGTAACTTGGAATAACACAAAAGACGGTATGGTCGAAGTGGTACCAAACGTACAGAACTGTCAACCAAAATTAAAACGAGAGAACCGTCAAACCCATACGCGATTAATAAAAGGTTAAAAATGATTCCATACTGTTATTATTACTAAATAAAATGGCATGAACTTTCCGAACGATCTAACACTTTCGATGCAAAGTTCAGGGATTTGATATTTATGGCTTGGAGACTAGAATAATGTCTAATAATGTCCACATAGTTCAGAGTTATTTATACAGTGTTCTATCGTGTCTGGAGCCATCTTTATCGAGGTCCACGACATTCAAAGTTTACTTTATCGTGTCCCGAGGGTCTAGTGTCATGTTTTTCGTCGTCCAAGTGGTTCGAAATCTTCTCTATGGGACCGAGATCACCGTTATCGTGGCTGAACGATCCGTTCTACGATTCCGTGATAACAAATTCGACGCAATTGACACGGTTTATATCAGTTCCCAAGAGTCTAGGGTCATCTGTGCCGAGGTTCATGTTATACGAGATAGTCTGTATCGTCAGAAGGTTCCAGGGCCTATTATTTTAGGTTCTGCGGGTCTAAGGTTGAGTCCCAATAACTTGTTAACGAAGCCTCAATCTACAAATTGGTATCCTGATTTTTGTCTTATTTTGGCCTCTAAAATCTCCCATTAAAATTTTTCCCAGGGGTGGCTGAACACTCTGTATAAGGGTCACAGTTTATTCACAAATATAACACGTGTTATTGCTCTGAACATCGTGGAAGAAATACTTATTTTTTAAATACGCATTTTAGGAATCCTTTACTGTTATACGATCGAAACTTTCTCTTCCAGAAAAATAATATTTAATAAAAAAAAAATAAGAAAAATAAATTTAGCGTAATCTAGGTCAAACGATATTATTATTACGCGTTATTGAGTTTGCTCAGAGGAGCAGATATGCTTGCGGATACTCAACAGAGTGTGGGACGCGTGACGCCGGCACTGTTACTCAATTATTCAGGTGAAGAACTGTTATTCCACCTTGAGTCATATATTACGTAAGTGTCCGCGTGTTTCAACCGAACCCGTGGCACCGGGTTCACGGCTAAGCCTGAAAAATTGACGAGAAATCGCAACGATGGAATGCAGCTTTTGATTTATACCCTTTATCGTGTCTAACGGTCCCCACTTACAGCGCAACTGGTCACATTATAATATTTACAATTAATTATCCATTTAGCGCTACGGGTTCGTCGCGGCCTCGACGCTTAGATCCTTTTTTGCACACTGGATGCATCCTACCGTGCAAGATTTGCATACGAGTCTATTTCGTTTCCAGGACGAAACGAGTTACGAGATTGCAAAACACACAACTGTTTCGTTGCTCCTGCTCTCAGTCCACAGCGAACGTGTTTCGAAGTATAGGGGCGCGATTGCACAAAGAAAATCACATTTCTTTCGATAACACATTATAGTTCGTTATTTCGTGAGTCTGCATTATAATTAAACTGCGTATATTTATGCAAATACATCGCTTTCATATCGCGTACATTTTTCACGATTTACATAAAAGACAAATGACTGAATATGTATGTTACGTATTTCCTGTACATTCTCTTTGCAACAATTTATTAATCATGAATTATGATTTACTATACTTCTATATTATTACTGTTACGTGAGAAATGTGAACAATAACGTTAATTATAGGCTCGAAGGTGTTAATAAAGGGAAGTTTATTTTTCATATACGCCTCGAGGTTTGATACAAATCCTCGAAGCGTCGTAATATTGTACGAGCATTCATCATTTCGACGTTCGATCGATACGTATCCCCGAATTTTCCATTTCCGAAAAATTGTCGAGTCCGCGAGTTTCCCGCCGACGTTTCGCGAACGTTGCAACTCGATAATATCGGAGGACTGTCGAGCAGAAAATTTGTGGACCACCGTCCGCGAAACCGAAAAGCTGGCTGCTTGGTCGATTTATCGTCGCGAACGTGTGAAATTTGCAACTGCTAACAACTAAAATTAAGAAGATCTATAGACAAATTTTGTTACTATTACGATCCAATCTCGACCTCGATCACGATGTTTGTCTACAAATACACAGTTCCATTCACTGTCCAAACACTTCGAGCTTGTAAAATTTACAGATTAGTCTAACTACTATTTCAAGTAATAAATTACTCGACAAACAATTTAGTGAGATTTTAAAATCTTTCTTCATAGGCCTGTGTCTCCAACAAATTTATCTGTTACTCGCGTTCGAGTAATTATTTGTCGCTCCAATTTGTTATTGCTGCGCCAAATAAAAACCGTCTGGCCCGGGAAGCTATAAATTGTTAAGAAACGAACTTCCAAAAAGTACAAACGAATGGCGAAGTTCGCTCGAGCGTGGAGACACACGAGCCTGGGGCCAAGTCAACGCACTCCGATCAAATAAACGCAACACAGGCCGGATCTACGTACACGGTGTGTATCAAACAATCCGTTCTTGCGTAAGATGCACGGAACACCGCGACCGATTCAGAAATCCAGCGTCTAATACGCTCGTTTACGTTGACAAGTTATTGTGAAATCGCCTCGCGTACGAGCCAGACATTCGCTCGCGCCGTTCGATTCGCCGCGCCGGTTTCATTGTTAATTATTCGCTGCCGCGATTACATCTCTCGTATAATTGCTTGTTACTCGTTGCTTCTTGAACACGCGAGGCGAGCTTCGTGACGTTCGACAAACGCGGGCTGAGCGTGATGAATAACCGCGCCGCGATGGAAAAGAAAGTGACGTGCCCAGTCACAAAGGAAATCAAGGTCCTGGAATGTAGACTATGTCGCGGATTTGAGACTCTCTTTTTTAACTGAGCGTAGCAATAACAAGATCACACGGTAGAACACTCTAAATAGGTTCCAAGCTCCCAATAGGATCAGAATCCCTGAGACGTCAAAAGCATCTTTTTTTTATAGAGTAGAGTTCTTTGTACAGCAGTGACGTCGATACTAAACAGTTGGTGAATAAAGCGTAAGAATGTTAGATATTTTAGTTTTTATTAAAAATGAAAAACGAATTTTTAAGAAAATTTGACAAGGGATAGGTGCAGAAATTTGTCAGTGAAATTAGAAAATTTCAAATCATTCTTACCCTTTAGACCTAGCGGTTACAAGGGTGTAGAAAATATATGATCTTTGGATTAAGCGATTAGAGACGTGTCCAGGAACAACGATCAATGCCAATGAATTTTCTAAAGGTCTCATCCCTGGAGAAGTTGATCAATAGTCTCTGTCAGTAAGAAAGACCCAAGAGAAAACATCCTTACGAACATTACACTTCGGTTAAGCGAGTCTTTTCAATACCTGTTCCTTTTATGACTCGGCTAACGAAGAGAAAGCTAGTTATTTCGAGTCCAATAACCCCTGGTAGTTGCAGCTAGGGGGTAGAAACAATGTTCGCGATCTACGGAACAGGAGGTTGTATTCTCAGAATTCCAAGCGTCGCAGAACTACGCTCCTGTCTCTGAATGAACCGTATAAAACTAGCAAAAATACTTACTACACTTACATCAACGTACTAAATTGAAGAGACAAATTAACACGATAAATCTAATACAATTTACTACATTGAACCAAGTTAACACTATTGTCTATACAAGGAACTAAGATTGCTTGAAACTATCTGAAAGTAATTCGTGACTATTCTAGACCTCGTCGAAAGTGTTTTCGAGATCCTTCGTATATTTTCACACGAAGTAGGTGATAGTTCATTGGGATACAGGAACATTGAGCCTGGAGGATTGCATGCCTGACAAGGCCATCAATTGGAAATTCTACGCCATGGACATATGATGGGTCGAGGATCCTAATCCTGCAGAAGTTGTATTAGTCTTTGGCAGCACATACAGCCTAAGAGAAAACTTCACCTGGATCAGTTCCTCTGTGGTAGCTAGTTATTCCGAGTTCAAATTCTGTTCATGTGCCAAAGAGTAGGTTATAGGCTTCTAGTCTAGGTACTCTTAAGTATTCTCTAGCAGCAAAGATGACCTTTTTCCTGGAGTCGTTCATTTGTAATTGGGATAATGATAAGAAGGCTGGTTATTCCGAGTCGAATATCCTTTGATAGCAGTACTCTGGGAGGGCGAGCTTATGGTTCGTGACCATCCGATGAGGAAGGTACAGGCGCAAGCCTGGAAATTTCTAAGCACCACCGCGCAGAACCACAATCAATGCCAATGGAATCTATCTGCATCCACAATCGTCGATACTTTTTTGTTCCCTTGAGAGACTGGCCGCCCGGTAGACAAAAACGGCGTGCTGCTGGCTTGCAATTTCTCTCGTTAAAACAAACAACGAGAGAGGTTCGAACGCCAAGCGATCGCAGAGGAAACCTCGGGGTGAAGAGTCGAGAGGTCAGCGGCGGAGGAAGGATAACCCTTTGATAGGACTGACCCCCCATAATAGTTAAGAATTATAGTCAATTTTTAACTGTACCAATTCTCGTCCCATGCATTAACGTCAACGCAGGACGCGTAAAGCATTATTAACACGTTGGTTACCATGAATTTGTTCTGTAAGAATAATTCAATAATGTACTCGAATATTAAGCGCCGATTATCAGTGACCGCCATGGCAGCCAACGTGTTCGTGTCAAGGGCCTAGATATTGATCCCCGAGGTGACAATTGCTCTCATCCTCGTTCTTGGTAGCGTTTTTCTACTAATTATCCGAGATGGGGTGAAATCCTCCTAACCTCCGGTCGCCTCGATAGAACGCTCATTAAACGCACGGCGGACTATTATAATAATTATGTAAATATTCTTGTTAGCCTTGGACAGAGCTGTAGGGCGCCGCGAGAGTGCGTATTACGTGCCGATTAAGGAAGCCGTACCCTTCAAGACTTTCGTTGATAATTAAAGTACCGTGGAAGCTCATGACGCTGAAAATGATAATTTATCTTCTCGTTTCTGAATCATCGGGACAAGCTAGTTCCCCATCCTTTCGTTTGCTTTTTATCCTTGGGACGATCATGACATTAATCACCAGCTGTTAGACGCTCTTTCTCCGTCACAAGTACGTATCTGTTAGGTAGCGAATATAAAACACCCTTCAGTATCGCGTCTTCATCGTCCGATTTATCAATTATTCCCTTCTCTATTTTCTTCGGTAACGTCCGTTCCCTGTCACGTTGTTAGACGCCCCTGCGATACATTCAATTTAGTTTTGTCTTTTAATTTGCATGCATTCCGGTTGCATCAGCTGCACTCCTCGACATCCGCGGTCCCCCAATAGGTGCCATTAGTATTGAACTTTCGAGCATCTAGCTTACAAGTCTTAACCCTCTGCGGTTCGAATCATTTTCGATATATCGTTCCAACAGATTCAAAAGTCAATATTAATACTCATAAATAGTTTCTTGAAAAGGTACAGCGTGGAGAAGTTAGTAGTATTAAGTAATGACTTTAAATATGTGCAGTAGAAGTAGATTAGTATTTTTAATATGCATTAATGCTAAATCAAATCATTGTAGGATAGAGGAAGTTGACTTTCAAGTGCTGTACAAAGCAGCAAGGCACTTTTCACATTCGTGCCTGATTTCACTTCTCGTTTTCATCGCTTTATACATTACACAGACATGGAAAGGGTTTTTCTTTTTTAGATTCGATAAAATAAAACGAACAAAGCGAACTTATCATCATTGGTATGTTTCTAGACAAAAATGTCGCAGCTTTTTCTGTTCCTAGGGAGCATAACTATCGAGGATGGTTATAAAAGTACATTTTCTTATATCCTTTGGCATACTTCCGCATTATGGGAATATGTTATTACTGCATCGTCATGCTCTCAGCAGGTGGAGTAACAAATGACTTCACAGTTGTATCCGGCTCTGAGCTGGTAAAGTAAGCCAATAGGGTAAATGCAAGGATTCAAAACAGTATATACGCAAAAAAGTATTACGTTTCGATCCTTTTTTGTGATCTAAATACCGTTAATCTTAAAAAGTACACGCAAAAGAACGAATAAATGCACTTCAAACATTAGATACAAGGCATTGCTCTGATCTTAATAATCAGAATATCGAAAAAAAATGTTGAGTAGACATTCTTGTATCTCCCACTACTGAAACTTCCGAGTGTCATTTGGGGCATTCGAACCGTTCGAGACTTTCTATTTTTTCGATCACAACAGTCTTGCTAGACGCCTTGACTTCGATGCTTGACTCGAAACGGCTTGAGCCTGTTTCAGTCCCATCGCTAGGTGTCATCCCTACCCAGACGACGTCGTTCCTTGAGTATTTGCGTTCCAGTGGCATCGATGGAATCTTCAAACGCGCTCCTAATGCACGAATACATAAAACGGCCGGCGTTGTTACGGGGTCAAACGGGATACCGTTGCATCTGTTAACTTAACCCGCGCGTCTCTTGCGCAAACCGCGGTGTATTTGACCGGCAACCTCTCCTGGCGGTTTCCTAATAGGACCTTTTTTCCCCCCCGCTCGGTTCATGTGGGACAACACGGCGACGCCGTAGCCCGGTTGCATTCTATCTTGATACAACCGACCACTTATCAGCGACTTATGCAGAGAGGTCGCGAACGATTGCTCACCACAACGCTGAGGGATCTGCTAACAAGGGCATCACGTGATCGTGAAGCGTTACGCACCGATTCCGATGAAACTTCCCAGATAGACGATTGAAAAAATAATTTAACCCATGTTCGGTTGTTTGCGTAGACAGTCGACGATTAACGAGACATTTAACAATGAAGGTCGTATTTAATGTTAATTAAATTCCAGGCTCCGCTTTTCCTATGCATCCTTTCACTGCTCCCATTGTCTTCCTCCAAAATTATGTTCCCTTCCGGTCTGTTCCGCGTTTAAACTCGTTGTTAGATCTTTTATCTTCGTTTAACTTTTCCTAGTCTCGAGATCAGTTTTAACACGTACGTTTATTTATCTACAAATTAAGACTCTGTTATTTATATTCAGTAATGTTTTGTACGCGTGTGAGCACGCGTCTAGGGGAATTAGATACTTAAAGTAGGCAGCAGCGAGTAAACATTTCAGTTTCTTTAACCTATACACTGAAACAGCAATCGGTCATGGAACTTCAAATAGCCATTTTAATAGTAAATTACGTAAACGTTGTTTTGAAATAAGTATGCTATGCGTATAATATGTGAAAAGTCACATCGAGTATGACAGGGATTCGCAAACTTGTAAAACTATGTCCCAATGTAAATTACTAAAGTTAATTTAATTTCTCGTCTGAAGTTGAACAATGCTTGTGTTAGAACAAAATATATCAATCAAGCATTTCATTTTATTTTTCGGTGGAATGATCAACAGAAAGAGTCGAAGCGCAAAATAATAATCAACTACGAGACATATAATTAATTCTTTCTACTTTTATTAAGAGTGTCTGCCTACGCCCATGTAACATAGTGCCTAGAGGCATGAGCCTTTTTTGCTCCTGCATTGTCGGAACCTTCGATACTTCCTTGCAATCCACCATAAGTAATAAATACCCTAAAGTTTCTTAACAAAATTAAGGTAGCCTATACTTTTCATCTGAACATACAGAGGAACTGAACAAAATTTAATCTGGATCGAACAAAACTGATAGAAGTTATAGTGAAATTATAATTACACGAATTTTGAATTGTACATTGATACGATTTCGTAGGCTGTCGGATATTTATGCAAACAATCGAACAGGAGTAATATTTCCGTTTTCCGTCTATGTAGAAGGTTTTGTAGAAGGTTTCCGTGGAATCGGTGCGTAACACTTCATGTTGTTCCCTTGTAAGTAGGAATCTAGGAAGTAGTTTATTGAGACAGTCGACGCCTTCCGTTAACGTGCATAGTGGGTTTCCGCGACAATGAAAACAGCAAGGAGACGTTACAAGTTTCCTTAATTAAATCGAGGTAAATGGACCGTCGACGGCGTGTCTGAATCTCTTTAGCTAAAACAAAAGATGTTTATCGCTTGTATCCAGCACTATACTAATCATATAAATGAAAGATATAACTTTCAACTCTGATTGCTTTCGATTAAAACCACGATATAAAAATCCTGATGTTCAGTTTTTGAGAGATATATAATATAGAAATTTTGGAGTTTCGAACGTTTTATAGAATTAATAATTAATTCCATCTTATGAAAAGGAGTCACGAGCGAAAAATTTACTCGCCAAGAATGATAATCTATGAAGAAATATTATTAATATGATTAAGATGTGCGTATAGTTACTGTTTAGACGGAAGTGATACGGTAGCAAGGCTGCGTGACAAAGTGACGTATGATCGTGTTTGTTATGTGTAACAAGAGGTAGTCAGAGTTGCTGGACATAGTTGGTATGAGAGTTTTAAAGGGAGCATACGCGCAAAGATTATTTAAATTATACTTGTGCTCACCATTGTCTTCCTTCTAACGACTATCAACATGACAAGTATAACATGAAAAATATACACAGTTTCTTTGACGAATACTGTAGAATGTGTTAATACCTTTTCAACGTCCCAAGGCATTTTTTATTAGAAGATAGCCACAGCCTGGCCCAGTTATTAGAATCACCCTGTACAGCGCTACCGAAAGAAAGAGATTGCAATTGCACTGAATAGAAATCTCAGAATTACCATATATCTCTCAAAAATATTCAGCTCACGAATTCACGACGTTCCATTGTTAAAGAACAACGATCTCTAAAAGAACTGGCTGTAGACACGAAAACAGCTCGCTTCCCACCACTTTGCCACGGCCATAACAGTGTAACGCGTTCCCGGGCTCGGCGCAACGCTTATGCTAATTCTTTCGAGTAGTCTCACCGTTTCAGGGGAACCGTCCGGTAAATAAGGCCGTGTAACCTCGTCCCGCGGCCGTTGTATTCATATAAAGTCGTTCCTTCCAGCCGAACGAATTAAATTTTCCGCGTTTATGGCGTGTTACGGGCGACCCGCCGCGGAACTTCCGTGGAACCGCGCCAAAGGAACGCGCAAAACGTTTTCACGAAATTGCACGGCACTACGGACGAATCGTTGCTCGCGTTTTCACGCTAGCCTAAAACAGACGACGTTACGACGCGAACGACAATTTTGTTTAAGAAACACGCGCTGGGAAAAGTCCAGCTGCGCTGTTTCCTGGCAATTTCTAATGCCTCTGGATATGTCGAATCAAATCAAATCTGGATACGCGCGTATATTTATCTCCTCGATTGTTCAATATACCAAATAAGTAAAAATTAAAGGAAGCAATTCCTTTTCTAAACATGTTTCGCTATTAGTCGTTTAGTTACGCGGTAAAAGTTTATTTATTACACAACCTACCAGTTTCATTGTCACCGTTTATTTGTACAATTCCATGTTTCAACTTAGAAGGCTGGGGAAACTGTGTGAAACCGCGGTCTTTGGAATTTGAATCGATAGGAATCAGCTCGGGAAATCCTCGATTTCCCCTCGGTTCTCACCCCTTTAGCGTCTAATTGGCGATCGCGTCGTAGTCGTACGGCGCAGACCACCGAAACGGCGGCGAAGTCTCGTTACGATTGTTCGAGGAGCGCCTAGTTGTTCGCGAGATCGCGGCGCGTTAATGAAATTTAGATATCCGAAACGATAAACGTCATCTCGCGAGGCGATACTTTCGAATATGGAGGCCAGATGATCCACCGGCGGCCCGTTTCTCACGCGTTTTCTGGAACGGTGTCTAATTGCCGCGAGATAATGTATTATTCACCGAAGAAGCAGCGTCGCAACGGATCCGTCAAATATTTGAAAGCCGGTTCGGTAGCTCGTATTTCCCTGCCCCGGGGCCACGTCGATTAATAGGACGGTAGCGTTTGTTCAGCTGCCCACCAAATTTTTCAACGGCAAACAAACGATCCGCGTGGGCCGGTATCGCGAGGAGACGCGGAAATTTATTCACGTTCCGTCGCGATATTTACGGATTCTGAGACCGGCCACTCCGGCGAAGAATCTCCAGAATAAACACGGCAAATTATAAATCGCGATACATTCCTGGCCGATTGTTGTTCTTCGCGATCTTGTTCGAGCGCGAGAACGACCGCGCAAAGAGATATATGGACGTGTACAGTGTGCCGGAGAAGAGCGTGATCGGCATAACTTTTAGGCTAGGCTAGCCTACAGGGTGTACCACGCAAATGGGACGCGTTATATCTCAAAAAGTTACTTAGTTCGTGAGATATTTTAAGTTTCAATCGTATAACAAATCGAATATCTCTTTCCTTTCTGTATGTATAGATCGGAAGCACTCATAATTTTATAAGCAGTCGCTAACGGGATCATACGTATCATAAAAATGTAACATAAATAACTGAAACGAGCGACAGTTAAATTACACAACGCACGTGATAATGACTCAACGCTAATGAGTGTCCTGGATCTGTCAAGGCTCAGCATCGCTTAACAGCTTATAAGGGGGAGCATATATTCTGAATTTTCTCAAAATTCTGCAATTCAACTGGAAAGATACCCAGACGCTAGGAGGCCCTTTTTAAGGCGTAAATAAACGGATATCGACTACGATGGTCTCTACGAAAAGACTAACCCAACGAACACGACTAACACGACTTATTGTTACCTCTTATGTCAGATACACGGAATCAGATTAAACCTGTTTGGTTAATAAACTTGTTTCGCGAGATAAAGAAAGTGTTCTTATCTCGAGCGAAAAAGCCTACACTTCATACGTTACGACTTAATGTATCGCAACGCGTTTTTGTGAGCCAATAGCGCGAAACTGTAACCTCGTCGTTTCGTCGGCGTAATTATAGCGAGCATCGTTTCCGGTTTACAGCGCATCGCGATCCATCTATAGGCAGGAAGTCGAGCAGTTCACATACTAATCTCGACGAATTAAAATGCAGTACGCGCGTGCAGGCGGCTTCTTTTTTTAGCGACGCGCCGCGACGCATCGAGTCACGCAGCCAATGAATCGCCGACAGGTTTCTAGCTGCGACATTACGCCTCTAGCTTCGGCATTACGCGAGCTTTCACTCATCCTACGATCTCGTGAACAGTATATCTACCCTTTGACTCCATCAAATTGCTAGGAGTCGTGACCCAAAATCATCAACCCTCTCAAAAGTCTCAAATTAACTACCTTTAAGGATTTTAATCGAGATTAAGGATTTTGGTCGAGCTTGATTCCCAGCAACCCTTCCAACTCTCTTCACGCAACGTGCCATTCACTCTTTCGCACTCTGCACCGCGCAGAGTCTCCAGGGGCCCCAACGTCGAGTTAAGGTGAATGGTCTTGGTCAGAATGAGCTCGCCAACTTCGTCGAAGTTCACCGCACCGTGATCGCTACCGAAGTAATGGTCCAGCTGTTGGAGAACATCGACTAAATTGGGGTTTTCGACCTGTCCAGAAAGATCCATTCTGACCTCGTACCCCCTGAATTGGCGAGCAATATTCGAAGAATGTGTCAGCCTCTTTGACGAGGTTTACATTCATAGGATTATCTCTCCCATTATCCATAATATTGTAATTTATAAGTTTGTAGTGTCTGGTTCGCGATAAGTGACTATAGTCTGTTGCATCTGAATTGTCTTGTCTGAATGCAATATTTCGAAAATATTTCCTATTTATATTTTTGGCGCGACTCTGAATTTTTACTAGAAAAACGAAAGCAACAAATAATGATTCGTGGCGTCACAGATAATGTATTTTTACTTATTACTATTCGGTCTATATCTGAAGGTTCTATAACGTTTTAGAATCCTGTTAGAGAAAAACACGATTGAAGTTTCGAGTTCCAGTATTTCTAAAAATAATATATCGTGTCTCCTTTATTTTTCTGAGATTCTGCATGGAATCACGTGCAAAATATTCTCAAGAACTTCTACTTTACAAAAAAAAAGAGAAGTTTGAACCTCTCGTAATGGTTAACCCCTTAATAGCCTGTGACGCGGTCGATCGCGCGTGCAAGATACGCAGTGGCTCCTTGGGTTCGATCGGATCTAGGATCCGGGGATAACTTCGACTCGAAATTTGTCTGAAGTCGAAGGACGTTGGTGCAGTCGGACACGATGACGATGTTGCTCGCGATCGTGGATTCGTGGCGGACCAGCCGAAGCAGGAACAGCGGAGAGCGTGGAAAACAGGTTTCTCTCGCCGCGGCACCGTAGATCCCCGACGATGTCATTCGGGCAAAATGGTAACCAGCTTCGGGCCCGGGATTTCACTGTAAATGTCAGGCGTCGTCGCGTAAAACGTCCCAGCGATTTGAAGGAAAGTCGTTCGACCGGGAGAACGGTCGGTGCCTCTCGTGTTTCTCGCGGTTCGCGCTTTTGCCTCGCGCATAGCACGCGAATGGCCGACGACTCGTGAAATTGCAGGCGACGCCGGGACGTTTTCGATCTTTATGCCGATAGCTACGCAAAACAAGTGCAACTGGCCGATAAGCAACGCTGCCTGTATCGCCGAGTGCGAAAGTTATAAATTCCTCCGACCGTGCAAGGGATCATTTTGCTCCCTCTTTTTTCCACCTTCGCTCTCTCCGTCTCTTTGCATAGTTTCTCTTCTGCCTCCTTTTCTATCGCAATTTGTCTTCGTTTTTATAGTTCTACTCGCGTCTACCACTCCGATCATTTTTTTTCCAGACTCACGTGTACAGGGTGATTCTAGAAATTGGGGCGAGATGCACTTTCCACGATTTTGCGTCTAAAAGTATCAACGACCATTCATAATGAACAAACATAAAACAAACGTTTATAAGTCTATGGTGACTATTCAGAACACTTAATAAATTGAGTACGGGTTCAGGAAGAGGGTGAAACAGGGCTCTTTCTTTTCATGTTCCCCGGTCAATCACTATAGTAGGTGTCACGCGTTACAAACCTTGAATATTGTATATTATTTCTTGAATTTTGATCGTATATTTATTTCTTTGTTCGTTTGCGTGCTGAGCACACGTAGCATTTTTGGCTAAGTGCACCCAGGGAATTACGTTTCAGAGCATGTAATAAACGAACATCTCGTCTCTTTCCCTCTGTTATTTTACCTCTTCTATCCGTCTGTTTGCCCCTTCTTCTTCCTTCCTCGCGCATTCTGTTCCCCCTCTCAGTTTCTCACCGGCGAATACCTTTGCCCAGACGCTAACGCCTTGAATGAAGTACGGTTACTCCAGGCTTTGGTCTTTGGTATTTTATCAGTGACATTATTATTCCTGCGTCGCCGGCACCATTACGAATTTATAGGCCGGCCAGGAGTGCCTCGAGCGCGTTTCGCAATCGGCATATTTTCGCGACGGGTGGGACTTCGAGGTATTCGACCAACGCGCGTCATAGGTGCCACAAACAATGATTTTTAGTGGAACAATTTTTCACCAGCACCGTCGACACAAGTGTTCGAACCATAATTACAAAATGTGAACATCGGGGCTGTGCCCATATTTTATGACGAATACGACTGCTACTGCTGAAACACTCAGTTTCCGAACCAAGACAAATAAATTCTTATTATTTTGTACCAGAACTGTAAGAACAAGTTCTATATTTTCCACGTCTTTTCTCCGTGCAACGAGCAGTAGCAGCCAGCATAATTATTCCACAAGCAATAATTTCCGCGATAATGAGAAACGTGACGTTTCAAGCGATGCGATCTAATACTTTTGTCGGGTGGATTTTTGGGGCGCTGGATGCCGTAGTTTCGGGGACAACTTTGATTCAACGACGCGATCATCTCCCGGTTGGAAGGGTCTTTCGCCCTTCGTCGCGATCGTTCCCCTCGATCTCGATGGAAATCCCACCCACACGCTCGAGGCGCACATATACGGGGACAGTCGGCTTAGCGGGTCTAACGGTGTGCTCTGGGTTCGCGCCGATGGAAACAGCTGTCGACACCGGCGTTCTTTTTATATACCACTTTCCGTCTCGTCGGTCGGTTTTAGAGGAGCACCGAAGGAACGCTTCCACGTTCCATCGTCAGGACCTTCGGAACGGGAACGAGACGAATGGCGTGGCCGGCTTTCCACGCGCCGCGCGGTATATCGGGACCATCGCGCGCGCGACACGATAAATCCGCTCCGTTTGATATATTATTTGCGCTCGCAGTCGTTGAAAATGGTACCATCGGTCCCCGATCGCTCGTATAAAACGTTCGACATTGACGGCAGCCTTTCTAGATGTAAGAGTCGACCCGGTTCTTCCTTCCATCTGGAGTGATATTCTTTATCGACGAGACCTTGAGGCAACAAAGTTGCCAAAGCTGTTACAGAACTTTCCTGGTATTAAACACCTCGTCGTTATAACCAAATTTACATTTAAAAAAGTTAAACTTAATTTTTCTTTCTTTTTCCAAAATTTTAATGGGATTACAGCTCTGATTCCTATATAAGCCATTTGAAAATTTGAAACAGAATTGATGGTAATTATTTTTTGTGAATATTCCGAAGGTTTGGAATAAGTTCAGTGCAGGTTTGTGTTACATTTGGGTCGATTTGCTCAATCCATTAATATCCAACATCCTCGTTCCAGAACAACGTCAAAATAGAAAATTATTTCACGCTGACGTTGCCAACCGCCTCGCGGCTGCCAGATCTTAATCGAACTCGACCTATAACTGATTTATTTTGTATGATTATTTAAATTAAAAGCGATTATTGTCGATAAGTTTTGGTTGGGCTTTGTCGAAATGCGGACTATTTCTATTAAAAGCAACAAAATTTCTGCAAGAATGTTGTCCGGCGTTTGAACTAGAATGCGTAACGATTTCTATATATAATTTCTCGATCTTTATGGGAACTCTTCAATCTTTCATTTTGCTTAAAAGAGAACAAGATACGAAACCATCTCGAGATTCCAATGTTTACACGTTTTTAGGGTAGGTGCCAGCCGATGTTAATTAAGCAATCGAGTGCCTGTAAATATGGTGTGGCGTAATTCGTTGTTGAATCAAACTGGAAGCGATTTCTTCTCCAAATATAAATTGAAATTTTCGAATACCTTTCCTCTGTATGGTGTCGACACGTCGATAGAGACGTCTCAAAGATTTTCAAGAATTCTCTCCGAGATGTCGAATTGTATTTCAATACACAATCATGGTCTAATATATATGTGTATATTTTGTTTAATAATTATGATGCTTTTATGATTATTATACGTTCGATTGAAATAAATTTCTCATCAAAAATAAAGTATATAATTTTCGACGTCTTTAATTCCACATCCAACAGGATTCGAAAGTATAATAGTTTCTACTATCTCTCGAATAAAGAAACCTAGATTATGGTATGCTCCAATTTTTATTTTTTCTTCTGTATATAAAACTTCTCTCCGTGGCGTTTTGATTGAAGTGAAATTATTTATAGTGTCGTAACATTATATTATAAAATAAATAAATATATTTTGACAAACCGTGGATAGAAAATTGTAATATTGCATGTAACTATAAATTTATAGGTGATTTCAACTTAAATGTATATTAAGTTCAAAATGTACTAAACAAGTTTTGATTAAACCACCACTATTCTGTTCGATATACACAAGATAGGTTTAGCACCTCTATTCAGAGAGGGTAGGTACTAAACAATTATACATAAAACTTAACCGTGATTCTCTGTTTCCTAACGCGTCACTAGAAAATTTATAAAATATCCTTATAATAGAGCAAGTCAAAATATCACCTATGCAATATCGTAAAATTCCTGTCGAAAAGGGGTGTTGTCAAGGGTGTCTAACATTCTGAGCATACTTGTTTACACGACAAAAGTATTTGTGCAACAATTAGTAGAAAGTGAAGCAAATTGTTGCGTTCCACCCAAATTTACCCTATAAGAAATCTCTAGCGATCAAAATAAATATCCGACGAGCGATGGCGTTGCAGGAATTTCGCGTACTCCAAAGCGAGATCCGAAAGTGACCGATGACCCCGCCGTAGTTCCTAAATATCGTGAATCCTGTAGGGAACCGGGGCTCGTGCACGGAGACGCGGCGCGAGGCATTTTTCCAGGCTGGCAGGAGGCCCGAAGCGTTCTCTCCCTCGTCTCGAAACGCAATCGTTTTTGCAGCCGGTCCGGTTCTCCGGGCGGCACCGACCTACCGGAACGCGTGGAACTCGCCCAGCGTCCATCGGGGACCGGCTACGGAGTGCTGGAATATCAGCGATCCCCGGTGTGTCCGTGAGCGGGGAACCTCACGACTCACGAGGACTCGCAACGAGCGGAATGAATCAGGGGAAAGGGAAGTCGGCGCGCGGATAGGACAGGACAGGGCGGTTATCCCTAGGCGGTATGGGACGGAGGGGCGGGTGAGGTGGAGGATAGAAGGGGGGAGGGGAGGGGAAAGGGAGAGGAGTCGAGGGGCAGCAGGTCCGCGGGCTGCGTTGCACGGGCGTCTTCCCCCACCAACGGGCCGGTGTAGCAATGGAGGGGGCTGACGCGACGACAGCGGCGGAGAGCAAGCGTAGAGCGAGCGCAGAGGTTGCGCCGGTTTGGAGTTTTCGGTGCCGTCGCCAGTGACAGAGCCAGTTTCTCGCGTAGCATCGCCCGGCGTCGAGGCGCCCCTTCAGTATGAAGCCGACGACCGTGCCAGCCGCAGCCGCTGCACCTGTCGTCCCGTCTATCGCGACAGCCACGCTCGACCCGGTCGTACGCTCCTGATCGTGGATCCTGCCATCGATACGACGATACCCCATAACGGATACCCATATTCTCAGCTCCGATTTCCCGTCGTCGAGAAAGATCCGAGCGTGCCGGAGACACGCCGCGCGTCGCGTCCTACGCAGCTTCTGGATAAAGAGGGATCATCCTGGATCATCGGCCCGGTGGAATACAGGAGGATCGGCACGAGGAGCGATTCCATCGTGAAGAGATCCTGCAGACGAGAGCGCCACAGCCCGGAGAGGATCGTCGATCTCGTGAAACCCGTTCCGTCTCTCTCTTCCCCGGTCTTCCTCGTCTTTCTTTCGGCCGGTTCTTCCTGGACGTGATCGGTGATCGGCTTGTGTTCCTCCAGTGTTTCTTATTTCCTTACCCACGCCGGGTAAGGTTGCTGCCGCCGCTTCTTCTTCGTCGTCGTCCGTAGTTGTCTTCCTCCTACTCCTCTTCTTATTCTTCTGCTTCTTCTTCTTCTCTTCTCTTCTCTTCTTCTTCTTGCCGACCGTCGCGAGGAGGTTCGTCTCGAAGAAACTGTGATACGCGGTGAAGAAAGAGGAGACGCGTGCGGGACTCCGTATAAAAGTGAAAACTCGTTCCTCCGGTGACGTGGTTCGGGAGCTCCTCCTACTCGGGAGAATCCGGAGTCCGTTCCCGCGCCCTTTTACTGGATATTTCGGACTACGCCAGGAATTCTTCTCTCTTGGATCACCAACGGCTGGATCGGATCCCCACGGCGGCGGATCGAGCGTGCATCGAGGTAAGTCCTTGGAACGATAAATTCCAGCACCCTGCCCCCCAGAGGGGTCAAGAGCTGTCGAACCTCTCGCGCGTCGCGACGCGTGTAGACTGGTTTTCGTGTTCCAGGACCTGTATGCTATCTCCCTTTCTCCTGTAGCCGGCGGACACGCCGATGATGAATCCACGCGATCGCGGTGACCGTCCTTCATCTTCCTATTATCGCGCGGACGCACAATGGGGGATTATTCCGCAATACGGGGTTGTTCCGCAAAAGGGTTGGAAATCGAATAATATGCGAGAATAGTCATGCTGCTATCGATAAATTTCTCGTTCGAATATCGTCGAGTCAGCAGCGCGTTATAGTACAGGTCGAAAAACATAATAAGAGAAGTTTTTAGTTATTATTCGAACGTAATAGCGTCACTCGATAGACGTAAAACATTTTCGACCGTCAACCTGGTCATCTTCAGTATAATAAAATTTACAGTGTCCCAGACTATTGCAATATGTAAGTACGATTCAGTTTCCCTGCGGAGAGAAAGAAAGATCATAACGTGACACCATGAGCGAAGGGTATATGGACTATATCGAATAATTTCTATAGGATGGTTTTTTTGAGGCTAATTAAAATCAACTATTTAAGCAATTTCTACTAGAATTTTTATTTTTCTTACTGTACATTTGTTGTACAATCTTTATTAAGAAAGTAAAATATATATGTTCTGTTTACAGATTTAGAAATTAAAAAAAGAAGGTAATTATGTAATATGGAAAAAGAAGGATAAGAACAAACCGAATCTATCTACTTGTAATGCAAGACATAAGTATTAATTTTTGACAAACAGTTTAGATTTTAAAAATTTACTAAAAATTAGTGTTATTTTTTTATTCGAATAATTTTACACGTAAAAATCTTTTTTTACTTTTGAAATCTGCGGGTAGTAGGCATTCATAGCTTGCAGAATATAATTGCATATAAACAGATTTTTCGGGAAATTAATGAGAATACCAATGTATATAATTGTTTCCATCAGACATAATTACTCTTCATTAGAGTTTAAAATTAGCCTTTCTCAATATTAATATCCTATGCTTTCGTACGTAGATTGGCAGTGCTAAATATTGAAATTAATTCACGTAAATTCATCCACAACACTACATAAATGAATGGGAATGATTGCGTCATATTAATACTACTCTATGCATTCTGAAACAGCAATTTCGTGCTTATATCACGAAACTCATTTAAAAGTCATTCGTGGACCGTAGTTTGACGACCCCTATTGTAGACGAAAGAGACATCTACCTAGGACCACGATTTAAAATGGGTCCTCAAAATAAGCGTTTCAAGAATTCATGGATATTATTAGTACATAATATGCAACTAAACTTCTTTATTCGAAAAAATTTGGCGAATATATACAAATATAAACATCATGGAATTAAAACTTTTGGAGCAGTTCTGCGCAATACACTCGTGCCGTGCTATAAATACATCGTGCAAACCTGTTTTCCATTTTTTACAAATTAGGTTTAAATTGATCGACTTCGTTTTCGACTTCGCGACGACAATCGAGCAATTTATCGAGCTGCGATATCGCGATTCCGCAGTCAAATGATTAATAGGTATAAGAAACCAAAGAAAGTAAGAAAAATTATTCCTGTTTTCGAGAATATTAATTAAAGAAAAGGTGTGGATATCGATAGGCAAAACAAGCATTCTAAGTTGTTTTAATATTATGATAGAAACACATTTACGATCAGTGGACGTAGTAGACATTGAAAAACCCTAGTCCCTAAATTGTTAGTACCTTAAAAAGGGTGAATCTTTACTCTTTGTAAAATATATAATGTGCATTATAGTCATAGTAACGGAATTCTTTTCTGAATTTGTATTTGTAACAAACAGACGAACAGTTAGTTGAGTCTTTCACTTGTATCCGTAGTAATTTAAGAAGTATTAATTTCGAACTTCCATAATTGTGCATACTCGCATACTTCGCAGAATGAAATGGGTTAAACCAGCGAAACATTTCCTCAAATCAGTATAATAATTTCGAAAGAGAGAGTTACAATTCTAGGAAAAGAAGCCGGCACAATAATTAATCGATAACAATTTAGAAATTCTTTCTGATCAATAAACGTGATTGCAACAGGAATTTATTAGTACTAATTTGAATAAAAATATTGAGCGTAGAGTTACGAATTTATTAATTATCGTTCGTTATTACTGGTATAATTGTTGATATCATAAGGATATTATCGATAGGTACGAGATCATCGATAGCGTATCGGTAATCGTTAATTTCGGACGTAAATAAAATTATTAAATTAACCACTATCAACGGTGCAATCATTTAATTATATCGCGATTAAGGAAATAATTGAAAAATGAACTCAGACGATTAACACACATCGATTTTTATGAAACATTACACAAATGTTCGTTGGACCTACCTAAGAATTTAACTGTAATTGATTCGTGCCACAAACATAGTTGAACGTCTCGTTCTTCTACATGCAAAATAACCGGATGTATTAGAAACATATTTTATAATTTTATTCAAATTTATGAGCACATCGATGTTTACATAGAATATACAGAAGTGAACTAAATTTTCTTCGTTTCGTATTTTTTATTTGAATTGCAGACACGAACTATGGACTTCTTTAACGATCGCTGAAAAACAAAACAATAGAAACATACGAAATTACTTTTACCTTAACGAGTAAGAAACGTCCTTCAGAATATAATCATGGAACACGATTTACATCGTCTTGCGTCCTTTGTGCCATATTTCGTACAAACTTACACACTGTTATCTTTTTTACGTTTACCTTTTCGCATAAAACGCGACGAGTTGCTTGGATTGTGAATGAAATCATACTTTGAATATAAATGAAACCATTAAAACTGAAGAGGCTGGTTGCATTATAAGTATCAAGAATAAGATTTCATCTGCGAGGATGTACGGTCACAATAGTCCTGTTGTTCTCGTCGTGTGAACGCCTAGATGAAATAAGAAAATAGTCGCGTAGATTCGTATTTCTTACTCCGTTGAGAATATGTAAAGTACACAAGGATAGTATGAGATACGGAGATCAACGTCGAGATATTATTCTTATATTTATGCTAGCTAAATTTGCTCGTACTTTGTACGGGATTATATTTTGCAACCGGTCGTGGAAAGATGTCAGGCAGAAACGTCTTTTCGTTCATTTATTGCAGAGTATTTTGAAAGTTTATCTCGTTTTAGACATTGTAATTAGTTATCGAGAAAATAATTGAGACTTTGAAATCGAACATTTAATAAAGTTTACTAAAATCTTTTTGGAAGGTACTCAATAAATTGCATAACTTTGAGTCATTTTCAATTAATGCCTTTACAGGCACACATTTCTCGTAAATAAAGCGACGTCGTAATTTCAAATACGAATTCAAGGAACACGAGTAGTAAAAGTTGTCCAAATAAGTATTCGTCCTATTCAATCTGGTTTTCAAGTTACACTTACATCATACCGGCTGCTTTCACGGAAACTGTTCCAGCAATTAATTTTCGCTTAAAAAAATGTACTTGTTCCAAAGATTCGTCGATAATTCGTAGCCATCGAATTTTTCAACCGCATACGATTTCGCGAGTTCCTCGTAAACAGTGTCAGATAATTCAAACCTTGATACAAGCGTTTTTTATTATTCATGTACACTGAATTCGGCCACGTTTCATGGTACTCGCTGTGTTGGATCAATTACCTCTCGATAACTTTCGTTCCGCATCTGTAAGTTCGCGTTTCTTAATTAACTTTCTCGATAATTTCGAGAGACGAATGTACAAGGTTAATTCGAGAGCGTTGGCAATGCAAATTTTTATAACATCGAGTTGCAAATAGAGTTACCATCTCTGGAACGTGAAAAAGAGTACCAAAAATATACTTTTACTCTCCATAAATCAAATTTTTCAATACATTTGGAAATAAATTATATAATAAGACACTGGTAAACGTTGAGAAGTGTGACAAACAAAGCTCCCTTTGGATAACATTATAAAACTTTTATGCTGAAAATAGACTATGCTTGTGAATGATACAATTAGCTTATTTTATATTCATAAACGATTTCATAGATATCTTCTAAAAGTAGCAATGGATAATAAAAAATTAAGAGATAATGATCCAAAGGGAGAGTGTTTAACATTTTTATACGTGTAAAGTTGAATTAAGTAAACAAAATTCCGTAATATCAAAAGAAGTAGAGAAAAATATATTTCACGATGAACAAATAAAAATTTCGGTTGCTCGATCGAAGAGATTAGTGATCAAACACTGTTATACGTTGGTTTTAATGGTTTCATCTATTACTCGAATAAAATTTTGCCCATCTATGGTGATAAGGGTTACTGTCGCGAATTTCGCTCAACAATGGTGGCTCGAAACGAGCGTGTCGTGGGATCGACCGTTATAAATCATTCTAAGCGCGTTACGGAGCAGGGAAAATTGCCGGCGTGATCTTTCATCTTCCCATTATCGTTCGAGTAGCACGGTCAGGATCACGATGATTCTCGTTCCACGACTAGCGCGATTCAATTGACTCGAAGAATTACGCGACCCGCGATGTTGTTCGGACGCCATGCTTGACCTATCGTCCGCGCGTAACGAGACCTACGATCGCTCGAAAGATCATTTTTAACGACATGATAACGTTGACATTCGCGATTCGAATCTCTCGAAGTACTTCGAAACTTCTTTCACTCGATTTTTTGAATGTTTATTCAAGTGCCACTCCCGATCGACATCGATTAAAGCTTGTTTCTAGATAAGCGTTTCTACACATAACGCGTCGAATATTTATCTTAAGACAAGTTTTATTCGGAAGATTATAAGTATTCGAATATAGAATTCAAAGACAAGAATATTTTTTATCGTAATAAATATGCTCTGATGTTAGAAACTTGAATACCGAAAAATGGCACACATTATCCACTACAACTTATGTATAATTTTTCCTAAAGAGGACCATCATAAATTGGTCGGAACGACGACAATGTGTGTCCTATCATTCCAAATTGATGTTATTTTCTCTTTTTGTGCGTCGTGGCAAGGATTGTCCTAGATATACATCAAATTTTTAACGTGTAGATATATAACAGAAAATTCCAATCGAATGGTCGTTTTAATTTTTTATTTATTCAAACATTACTCGCCTCTTTACTTCTCTTATAGAAATGACGAAATTGAAAATTAAAGGAAAATGGATGATCTATCGAACGAACGAAAGGCAAAATAATGTTTCATAAGAAGCACTTAATAAGGGACTTTAAATGTCACCAGGTAGAGTCATAGAAATAATTTGCGTTCGCGACGCGCGGACTCTTTATTCCTGAATAGTCGCTATTAATCTGCGCGAGTGAATGTCCGTTGTCGTATGTTTGGGAGTCCATCGTGAATAGCGCTGACAGGAGATTGGATCGAAAAGAAGCAGAGTTATCGTTTCAACGAAAGTGGAACGACGTTCTCCTTGATGATTCACGCACCGCGCACAATCAACCATTTACGAGACGTTCTTCGTTCCACCGAATCAGTCGCGTAAAGCAAAGTGGGTGCAGGTCAACGTTTTCAATTAGTCAAGCGAGAATCGATTTTTCGATCGCTCGTAAAACTTGTGCTCGTTTCGTCAACGGTTCCGCGTTCGATCGATTTAATGGCGTCGAGTGTGACCCACATAAACGATTTTATGGGAATTCTATACTCGATTAAAAACGAGAAAAATCCTTTGTCGATTTAAGATTCAGCAGCATCCACTTCTTCTATTCGGGATCCGTAATTTTTACGCACTCAATTGTTCAAAGCTTGGACGTACACACATAGAAATAAAAGTATCTTGCTTTTTCGTATAGAATTTATTTTTATACTTTTTCTCTCGAGGAAAAAATATAATTTTTTTTGTTGTAATTCAATCGAACAGTTACATTTTTGTTTTTTCTACATGCTCCTTTTTGAAAAGCAAACTAATTTAATTATTGTTCCCTTCGCTGTTATGGAATTTTTATCGCGTTGCAGTGAAGTAAAACAAATAATTGGAGAAGTTCTTAAACGTATACAAAGTCTGTTGACGAGAACGTACATTTAACCGGTAGAAACTCTTAAGAACAGGGTACAAGCAGCTAAAACGAAACACGTTGTCGAGTTCGGTTCGACATGGAAGTGCAAAGGTTCAATCGATCACGATCGGGATTGGAAGCGTGAATCGTTTTGCGTATTCTCGCTGCGTTGAAGGAGCCGGTTGGGTCAGCTTCTTCGGAACGTTCTTCAGCAGAGGTGAACGGCCTCTTTTTCTGCACGAGCCACGAATCGCGAGACTACCAACCTCGACCTCGGGATATAACGCGGAATTACCCTCCAACGAGATAGTTGAAAGAGCCGATGCAACGTAGCGGAAGTTCACGAGGCTAGAGCTGGGATCGCGTTATGAACGATAGTCTGAAATCAGCCGTTGAAAACACGATTACGTATCTTGAGCTCGATCCGCGTAACTGAGATCATCCCTCTGGTACTTTCTATCGTCCTTAATCTGTGTTTAATCTGAAATTGTAGCGTATCGCGAATATTTCTATCGCAGAAATACCAGAACATTAAATGCACGTTTTTTACTGCGCGTGCAACGATCCCTGAAGCTCTAATAACTTCGACCTCGAGATACGAGGTAAAATTGTCCCTCAATGAAATAGTTGAATGAGACGAACATAGCAGAACATTAAAAGTCGTAGTTTTCTACGTGTCCAACGAGCTCTGAAGCTCTAATAACTTTGACCTCGAGATACAAGGCAAAATTATCCTTCTACGAGATAGTTTAAAGGGTAGATGCAGCGTAGTTGAGGTTCACGGGGTCAGAGCTGAGATCGCGTTATGTGCGATAGGATCAAATCTGCATTGTTCGACGCTGAAAACGAGATGGCAGATCTCGAGCACGATCATCAAAACGGTGATCGTCCCTCCATCGATCTTCTTCCTATTTAGGTCGGATTTGAACACTCTTTCAAAGTCCATCGAAGAATGTTTTAATTGAACCTTTGTTATACAATTCTCTACTATTTATTTATTTCATTTATTGTTAATATTTTTATTATACGAACTATGCAAGCAAACTAGATGAATGACGTTACAAGCCTAATCGTAACTATTCGAATATTTTGTTACTTGAGTAGGGTATGTTTTTATGAAACAATTCATTATCTATTGAAACGTTCTTCCACATAAAAATTTATTATTACAAGAATTTAATAAACCATATGATCCTGTCTTCTTATTTATTTCGATATTCCATCGATCCAGTCTCAACACTACATTTGGAAAATAATTATATCAGAAAGCATTACGATTAGGTCGATACGGATCACGTGTCATGAAAATGAAATATATTCCTACTTAGTCCGGATGGAATAGATAATTTGATTAATTCTAATAAGGAAGGGCACGTAACATATTTAACGATGACTTATCATATAAAATGCAAGATCAGCCACGGTTCTACGGTCTTGCAACGATGATAAATTCAGTAACTTCAGGACTGATTTATACTCTTGCGAGAGGACAACATATTTCTACCCTACCGAGATATAATAATTTAAAGACCTTCTTGGAATCAACGTTTCCTGGAAGAAGAAACCCCCAGTGTTTCCATAACGGCATTTACTATGTTATAACAATCGGTTGAAGCTTTTGCCCTGAAATTGTCGAATGTTGGGAATGTTTCAACTCAGCCAGACAATGTAACAAAAACAGTCGCAATCTTCGTGCCAAGGGTTCTTCCATGAGAGGTTGCAGCTGGCTTTGTGGAATCCGGCTCTATTCGAAACCTATTTACATTGTTCCATGCTAGCGAGCGTCATAACAGTAATTAAACGCAATCTACCTTCGGGACGTGTTCTGGGAGTGGGAAAACGGAGGACGAGGGGTTATTAAGTTCGAGCGCGCCGTCAGTAATTAAGCGCGATTGCGTTCCTTCTTACAGGAAAGTGGCCTAATTTACTTTTCGTCTCTTCAATTAGCTATTACTTCAGGAACCTCCGCGTTTCGACGCGCTCCGAGCGCCTCCGGAGTTTTTCTTTTCTTCGACGGGACAACGTTTATCCCGATTTCGCTGGAAAGCGAGGAAAGTTGACGGAGCGAACGGGGATAATGGCGGGCAGCTGGTAGGACGCGTAAGGGCAGAAAATTGAAGGCAGGTGAAACTAATTGGCGTCGTCTCGTACACCGTCGTCTCGGGTACACCGAGAAACGATAACTTAATGTACCGGTGGGATCGTTTGTCGAGGAACGTGCCGTTTTCATACGGCAGCGCGAAACGCCGAACGCAGCCTCTACCCTGCAATCTCGTCCTAATCGACCGATTCATCTACGAAGCGGAAGAGGAATGCAAATGATAGATCTCGTTGGCGGGTGGCGTAACGTCCTTTCGCGTTTGCGCAACGCGTTTCACGGTCAAAACGCCAGGACACAACGATGGAACGAACACGAACACGAACACGATCGCGATCGATGAGCTGCTAAAGCAATATAGACTCTAGCCAGAAAGAAAAGACACAACAGGAGGCCTGCAATAGTACTCGGGGTCAAGAAGGTGTCGCTCGAGTACCTTTCCTCGATGATACGGAAGCTGAAAATTGTTCACACGTTGAATTGTGTCAATTCGATAGAAGGAGGCGCAGACCCGCGGGCCAAGATACTTCAAGAGCTGGAGAGGCTGAACAATACTAGTCACGATCGTGGGAGAAGAGCCAGGTCGTTGTTTCGAGACTCGTATAAAATTAATCTGAAAATTTTACGTTTGACGATAGTTAGGATTTTTCATGAGAATTCGAAGCGATAAATGAGATTCTGCAAAGTCTACTTTATAAATTAAAGAATAGAGATGAAATAAAAAGCGGGACAACCTGATGTACCGTTCTAGTGGAACTGATAGTCTACTAGTGTCCAAGATAAAAGAGGTGAATTAGATTCTGCAGTCTGCTTCATAAATTAAAGAACAAAGGTTGGAAACGGGATACAGTAGTGGCTTAATGACGATCAGAATCAGAGTTACAAAAAGGACATTGCTACTTTGGAAACGATAATTGATAATTGTTCTGTCGATGAAGTCCGTCAGAATCTAAAACCAGAAGCAGTTGCTGCAACAATCTTTCACGATAATTGATTGAGTATAGTGGCAAAGAAGAGTCAGAAACTTCGTTGCTTCGGAACATCCACAGATCACTGAAAGATTTATTTATTATGTCACTGAAAATTGAAAATGGTTGATGGCATCATAACTACAAAGTCTATTGCATAAATTAAGGGACAAAAATCGTAAGAAAAGTGGGACACGGTCAGTAGTACAACGTTTCAAAATCTACCAGTATTTAAGACCAGAATCAATCTTAATCGACGATAATTACGGATAATTTAGAACGAATAATTCAGGGAAATAGTTTTTAAGGTCGAAACCTGCAACACGCTGGTGAAGCGATTGATTAGTTAGGTAGGTAGTCAGTGATATAGGAGTGAGAAGCTTAATTGCTTTGGAACGTCCGCAGAGTTGACTGAAACACTTGCTCGTCGGTAACCTCATTAAAATATTGAAGTTAACGACGTTGTGCTAGTGAAGTTTGTTTCTAAAATGAAGATCCAAAGATTCAAAGTGAAACATGACATGCTAGTAGCTTAACACTAAACCTACTACGACTGGTCATCTCATCGGTTATAACGTATTTCTGTAAAACAGTGCTTAGTGAAATGATCGATTAGGTTCGATCGCTTCGAAAAATCCACAGAGTCTCTCGGTAAACTCATCGAAACATGGACATTGTGCTCGCAAAGTCTGCTTCTAAAACGAAGATGGAAATACTAGAGGAGAAACGGGATACAGCTATAGCTGAACACACTGGCGTAAGATCGCCGATAACACCGACGTCCAAGATCGGGCATTAACCTTCGACGACGATAATTAACGATAATTCGAAAACGGTAGTTCTCCAAACACCGTTTCGCGCGGATTTGCATATTAAGAACCGTCTCGTTAGCGCGTCTGTGTGTTCGGCGCGCGTGGTGCAAAGCCGCGGGTTCGAGCCTCTGTAACCGATCGTTATAGCAATAGACGAAACGTCGTAAAAGATTAGCGGTGGCCGAACGCGATCCCGCCGCTCGGTAGCCAGGAAAATTACGGTTCGCACCGAGTACGTCGTTTGTGCCTTTTACGCTATGAACGGGGATCGCCGTTTAGACGCTGTTTACAGCGATCCATAAGGCGGCGCGCCGAGTGCACGCGGGCTGGTTGCTTGTAATTCAGCTGCTAGCCGCAAGATCGGCTGAAAGTAAGTTAATCCGGGGTTACCGGTTGCCGACGTCATTCTCGTCGTGGACAAAAACCGCGCCAACTCGGGCGTGAACGCGAGATCTGTCTGCGCGGCTACCGCTCAGCCTAGGGTTCCACGACGATCGACCTTCGCGATGAGGTCTCGCCTCTTTTTTTACCGGCATCCAGCTACGTCATGCAACCGCGATTTTTCAAGACCAAGATAGAAATTGAGAGTGCTACAGCTAGAGCCCACGATGTGGACTTGAAATCCCTAGATCCATTGAAATTTTGCAAAAAGCATTCGTCCAGATTATACTCTTCCTTCGTTAGCGAGATTAACAGAGGTTACAATTTAGGAAAAATTGTTAAAGTAACTTAAATTTATTTTGTTAGGTACATTCGTTGATAGTCGACAGGCACATTGTCAAATTACGAGTGTAATGTACGAAATATATTTTCCCTTCGCTGAAACATTCTTCGAATAGTGTTAAATAAAGTCAGTCAATCTCATATTAATTCGACGATTCATTAAAAAGTTATTTAATATCAAAGTTTCTTATACAGGGTGTTCTGCCACCCTTGGGAAAAATTCTAATGGGAGATTATAGAGGCCAAAATAAGACGAAAATCAAGAATACCAATTTGTTGATAGAGGCTTCGGTAAAAAGTTATTAACATCGACGACTTTACAGTTTTCTGAGTGAGAACCAAAGACGAGGTATACGAGTAGACCTTACATCTAATGTATTTTTTCGAGTCATTTTTCTGGGGTCTACAGCCCCATTAATACGCGTTATTTGCATTTTGAAATATGAAAATCGTCCAATCCGTTCAGGAGTTATAGACATTGTATTTTCGGTAAAGAATTTTTTTTTCGAAAGTGCGTAGGATTTCGAGGGTATGTCTATTGACCAAAAATGATCATAATTGACCCCTACAACCGACAAAAATAATTTTTTCAGAATTCAATTTGTTAATAACTTTTTAACGAAGCTTCAGTCAAGAAATTGATATTCTTGATTTTCGTCTTATTTTGGCCTCTAGAATCTCCCATTGAAATTTTTTCCAGAGGTGGCCGAACTCTGTTCACGCGTGCAATAGATTTCGACGGAACTCCAGCATAAGTAGAAACAGTGGACTTTGGACAGACGTACCAACTAATACATATTCAACGCGTATACATCAAATTCCATTTTTAATTTTTGATTTGTTCTGGCCCGTAGAATCACCCTTGTATAGTACGTAGCGACATGGGTCACAAATTTTAAGGGTTACCGGGAAAAGACAGACAGTGAAATTAACGAACATTAGAGAACAGTAAACGCAAAGCAAAACGGCAAAATCACTTGCAATTAATTCAATTACACAGTGAAAGGAAGTTCAATGTCTACTAACAAGGTTCCGCGCGAACGTGGTTCGTGCTTGCGCAGCCGTGTACACGGGTTTATCCCCTCTTATCCGACCGATTTACCGTTTCCATATTCTTCATCTCTGAATAGAGCGTGCGATAAATCTACCAGGAAAAGGGGTGTTGGCTGAAAAACCACGGTTTCCACGTTTGACCTGGATTCGTGAGATACTCTTACGCAGCGACGAGCAAAACTGAACGCATTGTACGAACGTTTACAAATGTGCTCGCGTATCTTGGAATCGTAACATCCTATTACAAATTACGGAATGATATATGGAAGTCTTTATCCGCTGTCCGTCAAGGCCTGTTACGTTTCTTTACGCTTCCAGCATCTTTCTAGATTGTAAATCAATCGTACTCTTGCGAGAAAGGGTCCGCTGATTCTGATGAAACTTTGCAAAATTATTTAGCGAAGTGTATTTTATTATTTATACTTTCTAGTACCTGGTAGAAACTCATCCAGTAGTAGATCTGACTTTATTTAAACTGGATGGTTTATTAATTTGCTTTTCACCTTGTTTGGTACATTATTTAGTTCCATTTTGTGAGTAAAATCGTTAAATAAGTCAAGAAGGAAAATATTCGATAGCAACTGTGTTAGAGTATCACACAACCCAGTGAGATTATACATATTGCAGATTTAATACAGGTTATACCTATACAAATTGAAAGAAAATTGCATCTGGGCAAAATATAATTATTTTCTTAGAAAAATTCATAAAGTATGCTCCTAATCTATAGGACTCGTTTCTGTTTCTAACGTAGTCGTTCCCAAACATGATCGAAGAAACGACTACCATGGTTGGCATGACAGATCGAATAGGATATGTCAGCATGCGTCAGAAAACGTGACGTAACACGGCGAACAAAATTTTAAGCCAAGGACATTATGCCAAGGTTGCTCTACGATCAACACGATATCTGTGCAAATACGTTGAATCGCAGTGGAATTTCACGCGAACGATTATACCCACGATCGCTCGATCTCTACGAGCCACGACCTTGTCACCTGTACGCGACCAACATGGTGATGATCTGCGTGTCGCCGACGCGTTTCCATTCTCGTGCTTCGTTTCCCGTCGCAAATTATTTGCACCGTACGTTATCCGCCATCGCGACACAGTTCGAATTCAACGATTCGATTGACAAACGAAGGATAAGGGAATTGGGGCCAATGCAGGCATTGTTAAGTTTATTCTTAAAAAACAACTGCCGTTGAAACATCACGTATTAAATTTCTGTAGAATTCGGGAAAACCAACAATAATTGCAGACTGATACTATTTTTATTCAACGAATGGTATTACATTATATTTTTAACACTTAATAATAAACGAACCCAATGCTTGTAAATTTTTTAATTAGAAATACTACAACGATGGAATATTTATATTTATCTATAATTTGAAAAAATGACGAGGATTTTCCCGGACAGGAAAAACCGGTGTGTCGATGTGTTAATTGTCCATTGGACAAAATTTCTAAGGATGAAATCGTTGGTTTTATCGAACGTGAAAGGATCGGCGACAAGTCGCGGGTTTGTTGACGGAATTCGACGAGCGATTGCGTGGAAGTTATTTTCACCGTGCCGCCGATGAGCGACAACGATCGTTAATAAAACACTGCCCGGCGTAAAAAGGCATTCCGAATGTTGCTTTTCCAGCCCCAGGGGGCAGCTGTCGTCGCAATTGCTTCTAATCGGTTTAGAAAATCCGCGTGCCGAAACATCGCATCGACGTCCAATTAAGGAGCATCCTCTCCGATCGTAATCGATGGCTAGTTCTTTCGTTCTACCTGAACTGGCTACGATTTGGCCCTTGATTTCACCTCTCACTCGATAACAAGCGCCGTCGAATGCCGCGCAAACGAAACGTTTGAACGCTTTCAGGAAGGAGATACGCGATATCTTCTCGCTGGTCGTTTGTTAAACGGAGAAGGTTGTTTGTCGCTAAAAGGAGGTCTCGTGCTCTAGAACACCCGAAGGAAATAGTTTCTTTCCGATGTTTTTATCCGAACGAATCATACAGCGGTCCTTTGACGCGTTATCATACTTTTATTGCAACACGTTATTCTAATCAAGTTGGTTATTTAAATATTTTAAAATTGATTGAATTATATGTCTCAAGAAAAGTCGAATTTTTGTTAATCGATGTTCATTTTAAACGTACCACGGTAGTATGTCACACACCGTCTACTCTGCGAGTATTTTCGAACTAGTTCCACTATTTATAGTTGGAAAGTGCCTGTTAATTAGTCTTCCTGCAACATCGTTTCCACGAAAAAGGACAGAATACTCTTTATAGCAATGTTTAATTAAGCAGAACGTTTAATCAGTTACGATTACGAACTCTTTGCAGCTGGACAGTTAATCGTGATTTGAAACGAAAAAATACGCGACAGAGTCTGACATATCCGCTGAATCCACTTTACGAATAGCCTGTTCCAATTGACGACGACCGTATATGACAAGTAGAGGAAATATCCGGAATTTTTTTTAATGTCAAGAATGGTTGTTCATCCTTTTAAATAAAAGAGGCGATCGGTGCAAATTATACAAAGAATCAAATACAATTCTTTCCAGCATTCCTTTATTACTTAAATTAGCAAATAGTGTTGCATACTATTAGAAAAAGTAAACAACGAGAAAGTAACAAATATTTATTCTATTAATTAAACAGAATATGCAGCGAATAAAACTTGAAACCCCAACGTCTGGGGCACGTGAACTGCTCTCTTACATCATTCGCGTCTCGGCTACTTCGATGATCGAGATAGGTACACGTAGTACATATCGCAAGGTACGTAATTTTAATTACGTACGAAGATAGCAAATTAACAATCTAGGTTATTAGCGCTAATTTCAATTAACAGAACTCGCTTCGTAACGCTTAACTCCTTGTCTTACTGTGTCGAGTCAGACTCTGGCTACACACGACTTGAACTTGCAATAGAACTAATTGAGTTATGCAAGAATTTTTTTCTCGATAGTGCGTAGGAATTCAGGGGTATGTCTATTCACTAAAAATAATTGTAATCGACCCCTGTAACTAAGAATAATTTTTTTAGAACGATTTGAAATTTTTGTTTTTCAGGGTAACCAGACAGTCATGGTCAGACATTATATTTTCAGTAATGAATTTTTTTCTCGAAAGTGAGTAGGATTTCGGGGGTATGTGTATTGACCAAAAATGATTGTAATTGACCTTAGCAACAGAAATAATTTTTTTGGAACGATTTGAAATTTTTTTTGGCCGAATAATTTAGACTGAATTAACTAAATTGGAACCTGACATAAAGTCTCTTTGTAGCAAGCATCACTAAATTTAAATAATAAATAATTACTAATAATTAAAAAATCTTCCATTACAATTATTTTGTATTTGAATTTCAGTTCTCCATTACATGATTTGAAAATTTACTTACTGTGTTTACTCAATAATTTCTTAGTGATTTCTTCCTAGAACCTACCATTCAAGTTTCTTTAGTGAACATTTCAATTTTTGAATATTAAAAATTATGTACATGTTGGTGGGCTTAGGGTTAGGTGAGGCATAGCACAGAAAAGGTTGGGAAACACTGGCCTATACGGAGTGAATAAAACACATATTAAAGTAATTTTCATCGAAGTTATGCAATCGTAATCGATGAAAATCGGAGACAAGTTCGATGGATTCCCTTGTTAGTAAAGGTTATGATCGTCGAACGCCTAAAAGGAATGGTCGAACAGGCTCGTAGAAAGCTATGCGACAACAAATCCTCTCCCTCTCTCATTCTCTTTCCCTCTCGCGGCGTATTCTCCGTCGCGTTTCATTTCCCGAACGGAAGGTTAATGTATGCCTGCGTTTTAGCGTGTGTAATTACGGAGTCGCGGACGCTGCGCAAAAACACGCGCACGGCGGATCGTTAATAAGACGCGACTTCGTGCCGGGGAAATGTCCAACAGCGGCGTTTCATGCGCGCCACCGTCGCGAGTCTTCGTAGCCGAGGTAATTAGCGGGCACGGCTGATTAATAAAGAAATATACGATCGAGGCGGGCTTCCGTCCCCAGAAGAGTCGGTTCGTCGTCGCTGTTCCGAGCAGGCGGATTGCGCCGGGAGAGACTCGCGCCAACGCAATTATTTCTAATCGCTTTAGAAAATCCACGCGGCCGCTGGTCGGCTGTCAGAGTCGAGTCGAGTGTGACTAAGCCGTCCTTCTGGTTTCATGGCTCGTCCAGGTTTCTTCGTAGCGTCTGCCTTGGCCATATCTGGCCAATAATGTCTCCCGGCGGTTATGTATAGGAGGAGGGCACACCGCGTACCGGAGGATCGCGACCGTCGTCGCCGGCGATCGTTCCTCTTCCTGCAGCCGGTCTTGTTTTTCCCGCGGAATCGAGCGTAGGAGAAATTACCGACTCGCCACTTCGAAAAGCCGACCGACGATCGTTCTCCCATTAGCCTCGTTACGGCCGAGAATGGGTCGAGGAACTCTCTCCCTCTTTTCTCTTACCTTGTTGTCCATCGTCCTCTTTCTCCTTCCGATGTCGCGGCGAGTCGACCTCGCGCACGATGCACCGATAACGACGCTGAGGGCTACGATCGCGGCGGAAGTCTGTTACATTAAACCTTAACATACCGAGACGGGGCCCCACGCCGACAATGTTTCGATAATGTTCTATTTGCTAGTCATTTTTCTATTTTTCTAGGCGTTCCACTTTCTCGGATCGACGAGGAACTGTATTCATTAAATCATACCAAAGTGTCGATCATTCGCCCCTTCAAACGTATAGTATTTAATTTTATTTAAATTTGTTTATACAATGGCCACGAAAAAGAATTGATTTGTTTTACGAATACCTCAGGAACATAGAAATGTGTAAATTTTAGTATATGAATATTTTTGATTTTAAAGTAATTAAAGGGAAATACTTTTGTACCATTTGTGAAGAAAATCATCTTATTTTTCTAGAGTAAAACTTTACATCCAATATCGTTTATCTTCATTCTCGATGACGAATGGGCGTCTTGAAAATGACTGGTCCTCTACTGTTTCATTACACTTTTTAAATCGCTCAGTAAACGATCATCGGAAACTTTCATTCTCGTTGGAGATATCGAAGGACGTTCATAACTTCGTTTTCTTATCTGGCCTGCTTCTTTTCTTTCTGCTTCCATCAGCCTTTCGCTCGCTTGTCGGACGATTGTACTCGACTGAGAAACTTTCTGATACGAGTAACGGGAATTACAAGTAAAACCGTAGAATACTAAAACAATAGTATCTCGTGCTGTTTTAAAATCCAAAAATCCCAAATTGCAATGAAAATTTCATGGGACCTAGCATCCCATTAGGAAACAAAGGGTTAGCACAGTAGTCGAATGATTGGCTTGCAGTCGTATTAAGTCGTATCAGCTGGCCGGGTTGAACGTATTAAAGCGCGATGTTAAAAAGTTACAGTCCTTGTGCATTGTTCTATAGTTGGCTCAGGTCCTAATCCTGGAAGAACGGAGGATATTAAACGTCCAGCAGCAAAAATGACCCGAGAGGAAACTTACTTCCGGCGTCTAGAGTCTGGCGGGTTTCCCGAACCCGTTCCTTTGTAACTTTGGTAACGATAAGGGAACTAGTTATTTCGAGTCCAATACCCTCTGGTAATAGTGTGCTGGGTTAGCTCATGTTCATGATTTTCGGATTAAGGAAGTAATACACGTAATCCTGAGTACTCAACGATGGGCTGAAAACAGACGACGAATAGAAACTCTATACAACGATTTATTTTTAATGTCTATTTGATTAACAAGATTAGTACTATTCTTAGATAGTTTAGTTTCCAATTTATCTTTAATTTCGTATGTTTTTTAACTAGAGTCGAAACATATTTAATTTAATTTCTAAAATTTTTACTTTGTATTTACGCAAGTGCCTCTTAATAATTTTGACAAAATCGACCGTATTTGTGAACATATGGCCATGCAGTGCCAAAAAGTTTTCCCAACCCTTGCCTAGAGTGTATCGAATTCCGTGCCAGTTTTGCACTCGTTTGGCGAGTTCGTCGAACGCGGCGCTTGCAAATTCGCTTGTTCCAGAGGCGATCTTAAAGTTTTGTCTATCGCCAGTTATTATCGAGAGAGTTGGAAGAGTCTTCGGCCTTCGAGCGAGGAAAGTTTCTTCCCAACGGAGAACTTCTTCCCCCGATAAGAATGGATGTTCTCGTTCGGCGCGAATACTTCGTTAAGAAGTTGCCGCGTATTTCTCCGAAACTTCCGAACGAGATCGTCGAACGATCAGAAAACTTGGATGATTCATCGATACGCCTTCCATTTCCGGATTGAAAAAGGAGCGAAGAATTTATCAACGCGCGTTTATCGTATCACGAATCGCTCCATCGACCCCGTTATTTTGAGAGAAATGTATGCGTATAAGTAAGGAAGCGATCCACCTTCGTTTTAAAACTATATCAAGACAAGCGTCGTCGAAAAATCGAACCGTACGTGATCCGACGGATTTGAAAGTTTCATTTAAAAGCGTTCGGAATATCAGCTTCCCGAGTTTCACTGCGGGATCGATCACGTATTTCATTAGAATTTACGTATAACGGAGCAGGGCGCTCGTTATCCGCGAAATCGGAGCGAACGAAACAACACTTCCGTGCCTCCTGTTCCTCCATCCACCTACGGTCCATTTTCAAACATAAATAATAACTTATTCGTGCGTTGCTTTTCATCTCACCACGAACGTTCGTAATTTTCGTATTTAATCGAATCATTGTTCTTTGTTACTAACGAAATTTTTCCTTTTTGTTTCAGGTAAGACACGGACATTTAACGTGGTCGAATCTATAGTTAATTGCCAAAGGAATTTCTCATCACTGGTAATTATTATAATTATTTCTTCTTAACAAAAAATTAACAGACGAAGAAATATAGTAAAAAACTGGGGTAACATTGGCAGCACGTAGTCACGTTAATATCCATAGAAATTAGTCTATCTCTAACGAGGCCATATTAAATTTCCCGCTGTTTAATTGTTTTTTAATAAATAGGTCATCTATTACACTGCCTTATTTATTCGTATTAGATCCATGTATAGTGAAAAAGAAGTATAAAGCGTTTGATCTTGCTAAAGTTACAGCAGATATCAGAGATGGTATGTTTTAAGTGCAATCTAATGAGTAATATAATCGCAAATTAAAACAATTCTGGCTAATTCAATTTATAGTGAAACAACAGATCTTATGTCATCGATCTTTATGTCGTTCGGTTAAGTGTTACGATCGCTCGCCAATGTTCCCCTCAGTCGACGGTGGCATCTGAAAATTGCACGCTCGGGGAATGTTTAATGAACTACGAGTACAATAAAGCTTTCAGGGCCTCGCGACAAACTTGTAAAACAGAGATTTACTAACTTTCACGAAACATCGTTACCATCGACAGTCGGATGGAACTGTTTGCGTGCCATTTTACGAGACCCACGCTCGCTCTATTCTTAATGTCCGCGAGATCCGTAGATGGAAAGTGCGTGAAACGTGCTCGTGTGCGCAACGGAACGCGCGGCTCCGATCGAGAAAAGAGAGAAACGTTTTCAACTGTATTCTTGATTAAATTCCGCGTGACCTTAGACCCTAGGATATACAATTAACGGTCGCGATATTTTCCATTAAGAGGAAAGCTTTTGATCCAGCTCAATTTCTCACGGTGCCCTCGCAGCAAAATGCATCCGTTTGCTCCCACAGTTTGAGAAAGGGCCATAAATCAGAAGCAATAACGTCACAGTGTTCGAAGAGTCCGTTTTACGGTCGAAAGTTATTTACACCGTTTTGAAAACTAGTTGTCGAGCAAACAGGGTATTTACGCTTGTATCCGAATTGAGCGGAGTCGCTATAAAGTCCACAAAATGTACCTTTTCCTGTGACGCTAACCGTTCTAGCCTGTTGGGGCGATAAACTAGTCATTATCAAGAACATGTAGGCATTTTTTATACAAGTTATCCTACGAAATTTATAATTGAAAGCTATTAATTGCAGGCGAATGGCCATCTTCGAAAGGAAAAAGTTTGAATTTTATTTAAAATTATCCCGAACGATTTGCTTCGAGTAATATTTCCGTGACACGTAATCACAGAAATGTGTAGTTATTGGTAAAATAGTTTTTAATTTGTTTCAGCATGTGCTGGTGTAAATATGTTGCAAGGAAAAGGAACAGGTTACGATATCGTTGAGATCGCGTGTCCATTAATAGCACGTTCTACGTTACTTTCTATTTCAAAAAATGTTCAACTATGTGTTGATTTAATTTAAAAAACCATGGTTTGTTCTTCTTTCGTTCGGAAACTTTATATTATATTATTTACTTATCAATGCATATTTACTTGCTTGTGTAACCAAAGTTAATTGCTCATTAAAAAGCAGTAATTCTGATAACAACATTCCATAGTAGTAATGACTTTACTGAATCGAGAAGAGGTTGTTATTTGTTAATTATAAAAATACGGATAAAATTTTCCGGGTCACTTGGCATTTTGAAACTTGCCACTTACGTGTAAATTGTAGCCTTCAGTTGTAATAAGAAATTACACAACAGAATATTACGTTGAGCACTAGCAAAGTTAGTAATTACAGAGCGCCTAAACAAGTTGCAGAGACTATTGAAGAACTCTAACCTGTTACATATTTTGTTGACAGTTGTACACGCTTGACTAATGATATTATATTTATCTACTGTAGCACGGCGATGTTCAACACTAAATAACGAAGATTGCGTAACATTTCTAATTGGAGCGCGGCCGTTAAAAGTGTTGTAAGATGTCGAGACCTATAATACGATGATTCAATAATTTATTCGCCAACAACTTATTTCTGATCCTAAGTTTATCGAAAGCAATTAATCTTGGCTGAGAAAGTGAAGGATTTAATTTTCACGTGCCATTGGCGTAGGCGTACTATCTATTCTGAAATTTTTGAAATTCGAAATATGAAAATATTTTCATTTTTAGTAATTCATTCATGTATAACGATATTTCTTCGCTATTCCTCATATGCACATACTTCCTGCATTCAATTCAATTAACATTCAATGTTCTTAACTACGTTATCTTTATCGTAGTAAAAGAAATCCCTTTAATATTCTGTTTTCTTCACGTGGAATTGAATCACGAAACGAATCGTTTGATGTTGTTTCATGAGATCAATCGATCTTGACTCTACACTACAATTTTATTTTCATTTAACAAGTAACGAACAAGTCGTGTATCTTTCGATCGTTATTAGTAGACTGTGAACCTTTATTCAAAGTCATATTTTTATTAATAGAATTGATGAAATGGGATCTTTAATACAATAATTCGTATCGTTTTTGCATATTAAGTACATTCTGTAGTTGTTTGAGAATAAAAATTTCCCATAAACGCATAAACATCAGCAGTTATCGGACGTTTTTGTCCAGAATGGTGTTCATCTCCGGCGTTGGCGACAAAGGTGAACGTGAAAGGTGATTTTCGCGGCTAATCGTTTCCCCCGAAGAGTCCGTTAAACCCGTTTCCGCGCAAAAGGAAGCCATTGGTGGCACGCGATCGCGAGAAGCTTTCAGGACATCGACTCGGGAGCAAATCGACTATCATACTTGCTCCCTTACTTTCTATGAGCCAGCCGTGCTTTGGCCGGTAAATTATGTCCAAGCGACGGCGGCAACGAATCGGCCTCTCGGTTTCCGAATGATCACGCCCGATCATGCTGGTATACGCTCCTTCGAGACCGCTGGTCGAAGGTTATCGAGACGCGTTCCATCGGATAACGCGTTTACTTTCTTCCCCCCGTGGATAGTTTTCATCGTGTCCAGGACGAGCGCGCGCCGATGGGAACCGATGATTTACGTAATTCCACGGCCACATTTTCATACGACGATCGATTCTATGGAACCGACCGTTAAGAGTTCGACGAGCCGAGCCGTAAATTTGCCACTTCGAAATCTCGATTGCCGGCGCTGCATGCGCGCCGTGGGGTTATTTATATGTAATTCCGTGGGATTTACAGCCACCTCCGGTCGCGTTCATCGCAATCGCACCGGAAGCCGAGACACGCGACACGTGACGATCGCGCGGCACAAGCGCGAACAGATCAACCGTGATTGGACGTTTCGCGAAAACCGAGCAGAATAAACGGTCGCTGATTTTCTATCCGACACGGTTATAAATGGTTCCTGACTTTCTAACCGTTGGGGCACATTTTTCTTCTGCCCTTTGAAATTCACGGACATTTTCCTCCAACACGCCTTTTAACAAATTTGGGGGCCACTTACTTAAAATTACGGAACATTTTGCAAGAAGGAAATAGAACCGTACAGTACAATTGAGAAGCTACGAATAAAAAATGTCTTGGATACCGATAGATCGAGAGGATCGTTTCTCAGTCAGCTTCGCGAGATTTACCGCGTCTCCAGGTTCTCTTATCCTCGAAACTCGATCTCGGGATCGCCACGTTCGCGATTAATACGTCTTCGACCGAAATCGTGCATGAACCGCGTCGTATTTATGGATTCCGCGTCGTAGAAATCGCGGCGTCGATCTCGCGCTACTCTCTAGGCCTTAGAGAGTCTTAGAAAATTTAGAGCCGTGGAAATTAAAGTTTATGTTACGAGGACCGTGATCCGGCGCTAATAGATTGCGTACCCGGAGCTTTTCCTCTGATTCTCTTGTCACGGAACTGTTTTCTCCGTTCTGTGCAAACGTGTACGTAGCTCTGTTTCCAGCGCGGACGGCAAGTGACGCGTACAGATAGGTTGGATAGCGTCGAAAGTGGTTCGCTAAAAACACCGTAATACTTTCGGTTGTGTTCTGCCGGGTCGCAAGAAATAAATAGCTTCCAGAGGACAATATAACACAACGAAATCTAATACAACGATGCTTTTTGCTGCACCGAGACGTAAGAAACGCATTGCTTCGAGATGACAATGTGACGTAGCGAAATGTTTCCTAATGTCATTTTTCTTTCAAACTTACCACCATTCTTGATACTTTCTTGAAATGGGACAAGCGTTCTTTTCGATGTAACTGGAGAGACTGCGTAATTTTGTTACGATGTTATGAAAGTTTCTGTTGTTAAACGCAATTTAAATTTTTATTGCTCTTCTATCTGTGTTGAATGAGTATACAAATCCATTTCAATAAAATTTTATTATCAATACGCAGTTTTGTGTGACAGTAAACAAATACTGAGATTGTTAGGTCCCAAATGAGGACACAACAGTGTTTAGTTTGCATTTGGTAATTTTGTGGTAATTATGTATTCATAATTAGGGATAAAGAAAACGAGATACTATCCAGAGTTCCTTTTTGTTTATTAATCCTGCAACTAAGGAATTGTATATCTCAACCATGAAAATGAGTAAAAGCAGTAGCATCTATTGGCAGTTAGGGTATAAACAAATTTGACGGTCTTCGTAACTAAATCGGTAACAAAAACGAGTGGATAATGTAATATCCCCTTATAGTAATCGGGAGATAAATACTGAAGATAGATGGCACTTCGGAACCCTAATTTGTATCCATTTCTCTTTACCTAACCATCATTAGAAAGCTACAGTCAAGAGAATTATTGGCATTGCTAAACGAAGTTAGAGATATAATCCATCTAATGGTTACATAATTACTCATCATTACCAAGAGTAAGCAAACAATTCCTCTAATAAGGGATCACAGTTTCAATGATTCTTTCAAAAGTTAACAACCTCAGTTATCGCACAAAAAAATGTGCATTAATAACAGATACTTATAGATGTCTGTACAATAGGAACTAAACTAGAAGATTGAAATTGTTTTCCACGGTATAAAATATTGTGCTCATTTAGAATTTGATCTATCCTAATAGAAGCTCATTTTTTTCAATCTGAAAAAATTCTTACAATATTTTCAAACATTCTAAATTAATATTATCATTAAAATTTTACCAAATACATTGATTACAATATTCTATACAAAGGTCCACTTTTTCTTAATTTACGGGGGAATCAAATGGCTCGAAAAATGATCTTGATTTACAAATTAAGAGTTGACTTTGAAAAATACCATTCATTCCCATAAAAGAAAACACATTTTCCATCTCGTGATGGACGGTGATCAGGGAACGAAAGCAGAGAGCTCGTCTTTTGTCCCAAAGTCTCTAATATTGCGCTAGAGCAGCGATCTCAAAGTTTACCATCCGCGGAGTGTGTAACTTCGTGCACAATGGCGCTGTTTCCAGTTTGAAAGTCCGGTTTCCCGGTTGAAAAGCAAGAGCGAGAAGCGGATTTGCGGCGCGGTTCGTAATTTGTTTCGACGTACGCGTGAACAACCACGTTCCGTGAGAGTTTCGTTGGGGGCTCTCGAATTTCATGCTTTCTCCTCGACAAAACGGAATTCGAGATCCTGCCAGTCGTCGTGAATAGACCCCGAGGGACTTCCGCCACTTTTTTTCAGCCACTTTCAGGCACAGAGTCGGGTCTTTGAAGCCGCCTGCCGGCAAACACTGTACGAAACAGCCATTGTGTCACTAACAAGGGCGCATCGCGAACTACCACGCGCCGATTTTGATGAAACTTTGTGGTAACGTTGGTTCAACCCTTATATCAGATCCCATTCATGCTTATGCAACTCTTAAGCCACTAACGATGTTATTTTATTGGTTGGAAAGCAATTCTTTTTTGAAGAGATTAACATGATAGGAGAAAAATGTATTCTTCTGACGATTGATAAAAGTAAATGTTGCTACCTTGTATAGATCACTTTGGAGAACACTTTCGTATAGTGTAACGCGAGATATTTACTTTCCTCTAGAAGAGAATAATAATAATAGATACAAGAAATTATTTACATCGTCTATTCCGTTTCAAATGTAATTTCGAGAAAGAAGTATACTTTGCCCCTTTCGTGATAAAAATAGCAGCCCAAGGTCTCGTTATTCCGCAAGTATCGTTTCTGCGTGACTGTTCGAGCAAAATAATGCACGCGAAATGGATAAAACAGCCCTTGTCTCGAGCGGAAATTTCAGCGAAAGCTGCCTACCGGGCGTATTAGACGAGCATCGCGTGATCAGCTCGCGGATTGGGTAAGAGGGCTGAACGAACAGCGGGGTAAACAGTATGGCGAGCCTGTGGTACTCCCAGAACGCAGCTCTTTTCAGCAACGACGTCATAAGCGTCGCATTGCGGCTTTTCTACTTGACATCGTTGCGTATTCGAACTAGTTTTTCTATCGCTAGCCGTGCTGCTCGCGAGACCGAGTATAGGTATCCAAAGGTCAGAGTGTTACGCGCGAAACGCAGAACGTTAATATTAATGACTGCGGCAAAACGGTTCGCGTTGAGCCAGGAATAATTAACCATAATAAACCGTGATCGGTTATTATGCGCGCACGTTAACGATCTGGAACAGACGGAAGTGTTAGGCAATTACGTTGAAACATATCCCTCTATAGCGTGTCCGAAATGATCTTGGAGTGACACGTACGCCGCTGATAGACAGTCTGGATACCGTATCCTTTATTTATCTATACGTTTTATTTTTACACACGCCAGGACATTCCTGCGTCAAGCATAATGGATAGCTCGAGGTTCGCATTAAGGCAATTTCTTGGGTAAATTACATTACATATCAAATCTTGTATTAGATTAGAGTTTCATAGAATACCCAGCTGCACAGCACGAGTGTAATTTGATAGAGAACGCTTCGTTCGTTTAAATCCTTAGAGCTTTATACTTAATATTTCCGCAAATTAAGCAGCCTATACTTCCCGCTGGGGCATCGAGATCAACTGAACTACGTTTCGTTCGCACTGGGATGAAAATAGTAGGTGTTATAAAAAAATCAGAAACAGATTTTTAATATAGGTTGAGAGATGAAAATAGAAAACTTAAATATCCATTCAACCATTTAGTTTAAAAAAAATTATCTAGAAATTTTTCTCGATTACAACACAATTTCGTCATTCTTCATTTTTATTCTATTCTTCTCGGTTCAGTTATATTGTTTTGTCTGGAAGTAAATGAGTTAGGTATTAGATCTAAACAGTTAATAAAAATTATTTCGACGAGGTCGGGTAGTTTAAGAGAATGTTATATAAGGAGTATATAAATCAACAAGTTTAGAAGTACTGTGGCACACGAATATTAAAACGAAGAACCGTAGCACTCTGTTGAAATATTCTTTAATAGGTTTTGCATTCAGGTATACGCATTGTCCATTACCGGTTGGACCATAAACCTTTGAATAGTATTTCGACGAACTACCTGGCGAATAATATGAATTCAAAGTCAGGTGTACTCCGAGCTGTCAATATTAACCGAACTCCAACGAGTGCTTAAGACGTCACCGATTATAAATCAACAGAAATTGGGTAGCCATTAGTATTACTCCAATAGTAGATGAACGATCTATTCGTGATGTTAATCGATCGAACCTTTCGTCCATTCCTTGCAAAGTATTTTATTTTATAAACGAAATTTGTACTTTTGTTTAACGAATAACGGATACACAGATATTATTTTTTGACTTTGCTTACTGAACATATTGCTTGGAATGTTTCGACAACAGATTATGCACAATTAATTTTGAATTTACACAGAAAAAATAGTCGAAGTAATCTTGGAAGATATGGGTTCTTTGTCTCGTTTGGTTGAAATTTATTTTGAGGCAAAAAAAAGTTCTTCCACAATATTGTTGCACAGTAATCAATCATTGATTCTATCATAGATTTCCTGAGATTCAATGAATCAGAATGACAACCGTGTTGCGAGTGAACTTTCTTCATGCAACATTTGAGGTCGCCAGAATGTTGTTTGACAAAGTTGTTGCGACGGTCGATTACATCATCGAGCGATTGAAACAAGTAGTAATTAAAACTTGTTTGAAAGTGAAGATGTCATCGATATGGAAAATCGTAAGAAGAGGCGGACATTGATGGAAACGACGTTTCGTAACAAACGTCGTGCAGCTTTTATTAGTCTTGCGATCATTTTACTCTATAATGATAATATCGAGTAATTTGTATCTTAACGTGCATTCAAAGTGCCGAGCAAGTGATATCGGATACGATAGCGTTACGAAAGACGGTAAATGGTCCCTAAATTGCTCGATAACCCTGAAACCCTGGTTATCGTGTTGCTCCCTACAGAAATTGGAGCGTTCAGCAATTTAAGTTAAAGAAAACTTGAAGCTTGAACGAACGAATCGTTCTAAATTTATATTACCGTGAAAAAATACTGTGATTTTATTAGTGAATTCTAATCTATTTGAATTGATTACCGTGCATTAAATTTGTAGACAGAGAAATTCTACACGAGCAAAACGTATGTTATGTAATGTCGCGACTCCAGCATTAAACCTAGTTATACAAATCGATAATCAACCGTACACAGAATTCATATATTTCATAGCGAGCAAAAAATAAAAGGATCTACTTTGGAAAAATGTCTCGAACAGTACGAACGATAACATTTCCATTTTCTCCGTGCGACTTACGAGCTATTTAATGCGATAACAAACGCCGTATCGCTTTATGGCTAGCGCGCGGTAGCTCGTGCTTAGGCATTCTATGCTCGATTAAGCAATATTTTTTGTCGACTAAACTAATCGCAGTAACAATAAGTTACGATATTAATGAGCCCCCGGTATCTCTCGATCAAAAATCGCTGGCAAGTAAACGTTAAAAATCCTAAAAATTAGAATTTAGTATTGCTTTCTCATTATCGAACAATTATTCTTGGTAAATTTATCAATAATTCAAATCATATTATTAACTCCTTCGTTATATATTAAAATCAACACATTTTTACATTCACGATTTATTCGTCAAATGAATCTATTCTTCCACGTGGTCATTTCTTGTACGAACAAATTTAAACAAAATCGAATAGTTTATGTTTGAAAAATTATTTGAAATTATATTGTATGCCAAGGGGTTAATGAGAATCAGAGAAGAACAAGAGCGTGGGACCAGGTGACAATTTTTTCGAAATTGATATAGAATTCGTGTATTTGTCCACCTGTTATAACTAACGAATAATTCGTGTAGATTTCAAATGCATATACAGCGACAGATATTAGAATACGATTGTAATTTCTCTGAACGAGACATAGGGGTAAGTTCAGGACATTGAATGGAAAGATTTATTTTAATCCAATAGAGATAAAACTTTGCATGCAAGAAAAACAAGTATTTTAAATTTCTATGTGCAAGTTCACGGACCTCTAAATATGGACCCCTTGAATTTTCATATTCAGGTGTATTTTTTTGTCGATTTCAAAGACATCAGTATATGAGGCATAATTTTCCATTTGAAACTAACAAATCTTTAACGAAGTTTCTTCAATTTTCGTACATTCACTTTACATTCTAAGTGCTGAATATATTTCTGCTTACCACCTCGAACAATTAGTTGATCGAACAGTTTATTTTATTCTGGGGGTTGTTGATCGTTTGAAACGGGAGCACGTAATTTTCTAATACCCGAATCGTACGTAGGTCTCGATAGCAATTAACCATTGGCGTCGAACGATTCTGTCGGAGTCACGGAGCCACTGGAACCGGTCGACAAAGAACGTCGGGCATTGACTACCGGTAATCCTTGACGATCCTTTCTCGTCCTGGGCATCGAATGGTCTCCGGTAAGGTAATTCACGCGGCTCGCTTGCACACGACACAGGATATCCTTGAAGCCTCCTAACGGTCCTGCCGGGACCGCCCTGCGTCTCCACGCGGTGCCACGGGAACCACGGGAGAATTTTCCCATAGGCAGAGGCTCGCGCGATCCACGTGAACGCCGGGCACCGTACACGCGAACAGATAATATTCGAGCTTGTACCCGGCACGCTCGTGCACGTGTACACACCTGACCGGGACGATTCGAGGTAACGGTCAACAGAGACCTCGGTTTCGATGACACTGTGGTCTCGCGGAGGAGCATTTTTCGGCCGCGGCCATTGTCTCGAGCCACGCGAACGTCTCGTCCGCATCCGTTCCTTTTGTCTCTGAACGACCGTAGAAGGATCCACGGTTGTGACAGTCCAGTCAACGGGACCGAGCTTTCGGCCCGCGTGGACTCTGAACTTTACACGCTTCGAGCCATATTCCCACGTGTTTTTTCTTTTATCTATTTCACTGCAGTTTCAACATCGCCAATTAATTTTTGTGTAATTCTTTTACGCGTGGAAATGTATATTTTGTTCGTGCAAGACTGGAGATTCTCGGATATATTTTGTCACACGATGTTAGAAACGTGGATTCAGAAATTTAATGCCACAACTTTGGGAACATTATGTCCTTCCGCTATAAATGTGCACCCGCATTAAGCCCTCTATCCGGTCAGGGAATAATTGGATCTCGTCGAAAATACAGGATGTCCCATTAGTTGCGGTACAACCGAAAAGGGGATGATTGGGGGTACAATAAAAGACTGTTCTCTGAAAGGCTATTTGCTAGTGTCAAACTTTTATGGTCGGTTTGAATTACTGGTATTATAGCATCACCTTTATCGAATAGCAATAAACTTCTTCTTTCAAAATTATAATATACTTTGCTGGTTAACAACCATGAATCTCTTACCGTTTGAATTTTCACCAACAGAAAAATGTCGTGTGCACAAAAAAGAAGGAAATGGTTAATACTCGCCAATTTTGCATATTATTATCGGGAAGGAGGTCGACAACTATGGTCGGAATGTCGAATGATAGATAAATATTCATATATTGAAGTTGTACCGAGACACTAGTAAAGAATACAATTTATTCTTAGCCTCATTTTTGTGTGATAATTAACACATTATACATTAGGGAATGGGATATTTATTTATGAAAAAATAAAATGCGAACAACCTTAGATCTGTCGATTTTTGATTGCAATTTATTTTTTAGAATTACCAATTAATTTATGAAATAATACAAACGAATCTAAAATTTGTATTCGTCAGCAGCGAATAAAGTTTGACGAACCCTGGCTAAGAGCGATCGAGAAACGTTCAAACAGCATCGAACGTCGCGAGTTACATTATGGTTGATGTTCCGCTCCGAAAGTCGCGACGTTCGCTACGAAAAAGCAACGAAACGGAGAGTATGGTAACAACGGCACGCGTGTGGGAAGAAAAATGAGAGTAACGGCACGAATCATACAATATCATGGCCACGTGTGCGGAACGTGTCGGTTCGTAGGCCTGCATCCGCGTTTGATTCCCCTATGAATCTCTAGGGCTTAAAGGAACCCTCGTTCCCTTCCATGTTCGACCTAAGTTCAGCTGTGCTCGTCGGGTATTTTCTCCGAACCCATATGGCTGCCCATTTAAGTGGCGTTTTTAATTGATTCGCTGATTCGAGCCTCCACCGAGCATTTGCATCGGCCATTAAATCACTCTACATTAACATTTCCTCAGGCCTCGAATAACCGAGAAGGAATTTATAATTTAATCACTTCTAACGTTCGCGCGCGGGTTGCATTAATATTTCTTCTCGGTTCACTCGACCGGTGGGGGCTGATATTTATACGTTCTTCGGTCAACCATACGGACGAAAGATTTCGTATGAAAATAAACTATCGCGTTGGGAAAGTATGCGAACGCTTTACGTCTAAAAATACGCGGAAGATACTGTCTATCGAAGCTGTACTATTTTCCACGTGGACGCATCTGACATCCGGAAGAAGGGAATATTAATAGACACTGATCCTGAGAGTCGTAAATTCTGTCGTATATTTAACTTTTTAATTATTTTATTAGATACGAACCTATAAGAGTAGCTATTCTTGTAATTTTATTTTTCCTCTCGTTTCCGATATTTTTCTTATTCTTTGTAATTTTAATTATTTCTTCTGTTCTAAAGGAATTGAACCAGGGAAAGAATTTACAAGCGACGATACTACTTGTATAAAAAAAAAACGAGGCAGATAATTGACACGCGTAAAGTAGGATCATTGTACGAGGAATCGTTATTCTTGTCATTCCTTTTGATACGCGCTCGTTTCTCTCATCGTGTAATTAAGTAATTATTTCGCGTATCTCATCGTGGGAACGCACACTCTTCTATCAAAAAGTCATTATGATTTTCAGCGCAGATACCCGGACAAAGTAGTTTACACCTGACGTCCGTTCGATTATTTTTTGCATAATCATCGATTTCGCGAAATTGCGTGTGATTCGCAAAACAACCTATTCATTATAAACTCTCTCGAATCTCTCTTCTTTTTCTTACTACCGACATGTTAATCGTGTCAGTATTTAAGTGAAAGAATTTACTTTCATCTTCTTATAGAAAAGATTGCTGACCGATGCGTTGACTCGAGAATCGATCGATCAACCGGTGGTTTTCATCTTCGATTTAAACGCGACTTCCGGTCCCGCCGAACGCCTGCTTTCCTCTCCGAACATCGACGTTTCGCGCGTTTCCTTTTCCTTTACGCAACGACTACCGACCGTATAAACTTGATTGCGAGAACTGGCTTTGTCGCGAGCGGCCATTACAGTCCCCGGACGAGAGACAACCGCCAGTTTGTTTCCCTCTTGTCATTCCTCATGCGTGCACGTACTTCGTCCACGTCTCCATTGTGCCCGTCGAACGATCCAGTTGGTGATTTCATCCGGATATCGAGAGAACCTTCTACGTCAAAACTTTCTGGATTTTCGTTTGGAGCTGTCTCGAAGACTAGGGCTAAATTTTGTTCGATAAATTACTACTGTCAAACTGGTGACTTCTGCTCTTTTATGTTGTTAAATACTCGCCAAGATGCGGGAGTCTCTTGCTTTTGTCCCATTTAAGCATTCATTGAAGCGATACGGGTCACTTGTTGACCCTCGTGAGGGTCAACTTTCAACATATTGTACTAATTCAGATAAGGGGGATCTTTTGATGTAGGAAAAATTCTTTTTGATAATCGTCACTGGGAATAACAATTACAATATCTACTTCACCGTTCCTGTCACAAAATTTGCTGGTATAAATAATGATTATTTAGTACTATTTTTCTTAGAGAATAACTCTTGTTATTCTAAAGATGATTAACATCAGAGATGTTGAAATGGACCGAAGGTATCGATGACTGGGTTACCTTATTTCGTTAAAATTGGCTTCTAAGCGTCGCTCGAGACACGGAACTGCTACCGCAACGTTACGTCTCTTCCCCGTTCCATGGCTTGACGTGCCAATTTCGATGGTCGAGGATGATCGAAAGCGGATCCGTTTCAGAGGCCAGACCGTGGCCCCGAATTCTGGAGAATCCAGTTCAGGACTGGTTTGGAACGAAGTTCCGCGGCTCGGCTGCATCGTGCTGCGTCGATCCACGCGAATCTCGGTCGCATGCAAATTGCATTTCATAACTCGTTACCCGTGGCCGCATCCACGACGAGTTTATCGGCTCAATCTTCGGCCCCAAACTTGCGATCTTCTTCTTGCATTTTTCCCCCGACGTTTTAACACGCGCGCGAGTCGATACGCCCCATTGGCGCGTCCACTCGAACGACGTTGATCGTCGACCAAATTTTTCAACGCATCTACTCGGTGAATGGAGCAATGAGAATTCGCGCTGGGTGTTTACTCGCAGGTGGGCAATTATTCAATGGCTGATTTCGCATGTTAAAATGAGAGGAGAATCAAGAATAATAAAATTGTGATCCAGGAAGAATTTTGGGAAAATAATTATAACGAAAAGGCACGTTTCGAGTATTGTTTTACATTTTATCATTATTTTGTCATTAGTTTCATCTTAAGGTTGCTTGTTATGTTAAATGTTAATAGATGGCATTTGTAAGGTCAGAAATGTACCCTTCCAAAGCTTTACGTGTGACGAAACTTCGTACTAAGAGAGTTCAAAGCTCGATTCAAAGAGAATCTACATATTCAGTAATATAGCAACACCTGTACACGAGGGAGTGGTATCGGTTTGCATTTGAGAAAAAATCCAGTTGAATGTGAACCGTGGGACAGAGAGTTCAAGAAAATCGATCCTCAAGGTGTGGTCGCACCCAGTAGCATTTGATGACTGCTTTTACGTTGTTTCTTTACTGCCGATTTATTAATAAATATAGGGTTTTCCAATAATATAGAATATTTTCGTTTTAATAAAACACACGTTGATTTAAAACATTTCTGGTTTCTTTATTTCAAGATCAGTTACAATTATATGAGAAAGATTTCAATCAACAAAATGTGATGAAACTTTCTGACGAAAATAATATCATTGTTTATAAGGTTAGTGTAAGATTTTTCAAATATCGTAATTTTCTAAGTTTCACATATATCCAAAGTTGAGTTTCATCAGCGAAAGAAAATTATTTAAACTGGTATTTCTTAATTTTTCAAAGTAATTAAAAACTCGTGTGCCGCATTTTAAATACCTAATGGGATAAACACTTTGAGTAACAAAATTTTTGTGAAAATACAGATTAATACGAGCAAACAAAAGTCTTTGTATTCGATTAAATAGTTGGCTCGCAAGAAATTTAATACTTAGAATCTACCTATTTTTGCACGTTGTGATGGTGATGAACCCTTTTAAGAACCCCTGCGAGCGAATTATCGGAATCTAGCTCTCGAATTTCCGTCGCAGAATATTCAAGTAACTTATAATCGAGCGAAAGATATTTAAATGATAATGTGTGGCGAAGACGGTCAGCTGCATCCGGTTCCCTCAATTATTGCTGCAGCTGACCCGCATACCATTAATTAGGTCGTTGGATCGTGCAAGATCAAAGATCTGCTGGAGGAGTTTCCATCGTGCATCCATACGACGCTCTCCTTGTTCCCTCGTCGTTCCTTATCGCGCAAAACTGTACTCTCACGACTGTCCTAGGGTTCACCTTTGCCCTCACCGTCTCGGCGCGAATGAAGCCGTTGAAAATCGATTAATCGGCGAATCGATTTTGCACGGAACACCGCGACGCCGCGAGTAAGAAACTATAAACGACTCTTCGGGCGTAAAAAGAACGAAACCGTGTCAGAGCCACGAATTAACGTCGAACCGACTCCGTGCATACGATGCAACAGAATATGCGGGACGAATTATTAACGCTTGCAAACAACAAAACACAAAAAAACAAAAATGATCTATTAACTGGTAACGCGAGGTAGTTTGTTTGTAATTATATTGTACTCAATTATTTTGTGTAATCGACTGCATAAAAGACTTTATACAAAGAACTCGAAGGATTGAAAGTGAACTTTATGGAATTAATCAAATTTATATACGTAATATAATTATATCGATATTAAAGTATATTCCTATTGTAGTTCTAAAAACTGAAATATATTTTTCTCCTGCAAGTTTGTACTTTAAAGTGGAAGAAAGAATATTAAAATTACAAAACTTTGTACTCATTTCTCTCTCGAAACACATGTGATATTTTCTGGTGTATTAGCTTGGCCATATCTGTAAGTTTATGCAAATATACGTCCCACTTGTATTTGTATATTATCGTACGAGATGCTTAAAATAACACAGACGTACAAATGCGCAATCGTTTTGTCGTTATCTTATCCGTGCAACGCAATCGTGTTGTAACAGTTGTTATACGGTAAAGATTGCGAGCAATTAGTAGAAATCGCTCGAAGTGCTCTTATTAAGAGCACGAATAGGAGCGATTCACGGAATGCTAAGACTGTTAAGAGAATAGTCAAGAATACCATGCACGAGATAGACATTTGTACTAGAATTATTGCAATATTATTGTTTCCGTGTTATTCGACAAAATTATTTTTAATTTTGAATAATGTTCGTTGTGCGAATAGTGTCTCAGTGAATGAAAAACTGATAAAAGAAGGAAGAAAAGCAGATCGAAAAAGAAAACGAAGTTGTAAACGTCCTTCAGCATCTTAAAGACGAACGAAAGTTTCCAATGGCCATCTACCATCGAAAGGTATCGATGCTCGAAAGAAAAAAGTAGAAAGTCAACTTTTTCACGAGAAACGTGAAGTTTCACTGTGTGTTCGAAGGAAAAACTTATTTTTATAAATTCTCGATGCACGAGTTTTCCAGTAAGCATTACATAAATTTGAAACCTAAAAATCGAAGAATTGAACAAGTTAGTTCTGAATAAAGAGTGTAAGACACAAGGTGAATTAATATTTCTTACAGTTCGAAGTCACGACTTTTAACGATAGTCTTGTCGCGTTTAATGGAACGAATGTTAAAAGAAATCACGAGAAGGGTTGAACGCTGCATCCTCGGATCAGATCAAATCGCACCTTGCGTCTAGAAGAAACCTGTAGCACGAGGTTACCAAACGGAGGTCCTTGTTCCCCGAAATCTGTCGGTTCCCCGAAACGCTGTAAATCTCCGGTCGAACTTCCTGGACGAAATGGCAGCCAGCTGTCCGGGGCCATTATTCAGCGGCTCGAGTTGAAAGAAACGGCGTTCGCGGTCCAAGGTCACCGGAAAACGAAACTCCTTCGCAACAGTCAGTCGGCGCAACAAATCTTCTCATCCCTTCGTGGCCCGCCCTCACCGGAGTCCCTAAATAGATATTCGCGCGGTATCCCTTCGAAAAATAATGGCCCCTCTCTACCTGGCCACTCCGAACCTATCCTAACTATGGCGATCGGTCAGGTAGCCTGGTCTGGGGCTCGTGAGAATCGAGATTAGGCCCGTAAGTAGCCGCGGGTGTCCGAGAGGCCTGCACGACGGGGCCGCGTACACGATCTTATGGAAACAAGTCCGACCGATGTGGTTTCGAGCGGTGAGAATCTAGCCAAGAAGAGTCCGGGATCTTAGGCTACGTTAGGTTGGGTTAGCATAGGGCGCGACCACCGCACTCTCGTGCCACCCAAGTCTCTCCGCTCTGTCGGGTCGCACCGGGTAGAACCTGAATCTCGAAGGTTCTCAACCAGCTCTCTCTTTCTTCGTCAACGACCTCGACGTGGAAACTCCAAGGCACGAAGAAGCTGCTCGATTATCGAGGGGGGACGTCGGTGTAACAGCTCCGAACGCAGCTGATGTTCCTCAATTTTTTTTTTTAAACTAACGACAACATCCAGGGAAATTTGTCTAAATAATGAGGAGAAATTCTTGAAATATGGAAAAAAAATATTTCTTTTAGTTTTGACTATTATTTAGCGAGTATAGCAGACACTTAAATGGACTTTCTGATTCTTTTTTTACTAATTAAAGGTTTCCTTTATACCTGTTCCTTCGTCTGATTCGTGAGCAATTTTAGAAGATTTTCGTTTAATTATACGATCGAACTTTTCTGTTGATTTCCTAATTTTTGAGTGTTTCGACCCACATTATTGCTTTGACGACTTACTACTACTGACTTTACTATTCTTAAGTGTAAACATTGAGGAGTAATGTATTCTAAGTGTCTAGAAATTTTTTAAATAGCTGGGCAAAGAACAATAAACAACATTCTTTTTCTTGTTGTACCATTGTAGCTAATATTAAATAAATTCTGTTAGATACTATATTATTGCTAAACACATTACAATTAAATGATAGGTAAAATCTCTGTTTATCAATCATACTGCATGCAAATTAGAAAAATTTCGGATTCGAGAAAAATCGTTTGCAGTTTTCGATGAAGTTTTACAGTATTAGTGCACTAATTAAATTTCTGGTCTATAAAGAGCTTTCCCATACATCATTGATAACAATGGAAACAATCATGCCTTGTAACGAATACCTCGTCACTGAAATTCCAGCATTTGTTGAGACACGAATGTTTAGTGCGTCTCGTTAACCCAATAATTTTGATGAAATATCACTTCGTTGGGTTAAACTCGTATGATTCTTGAATTTAGCTTGAATTTAGCGCTATCGCGGTCTCGAATTGCCGCCACACCTCGGCTCGTTTCGCGCCAAGGTGCAAAAGAAAACGTCGTCGCAAAAAGGAGGATAATTAACGACGGCTGTGCAATTCCTTGCCAAAAATGGCCACGTGGCGTAACGCGCTCGCGGTTACATAAAACGTCGTGAGTCCGTAAAAGGATCCGCGTCAATTTGAATGAAAAGGATTCACGGGGGACGAACGTCGTATTACAATTTATACAAACGTAATAATAAAGCAGTGTCGTAACGGCGCGACGGCAGTCAACGCGAAACCGTGAAGGTAATAAACTGTGGAATGACTTTTTTGGCGCGGGTAGCGCTACGTTGGTTTCGTTACAGATACGGAATCTCGTAAAACTCGCGAGTTCACGGTCGTCGCGCGAACCGCGATTGAATTGTGATTTATTAATACCTCGCGCACCGTTAGAAGGCGCGTTTTGTTGCAAACGTAATTAAGTAGACGGAGATTGGGGAGATAAAAGCGTTCCGTGACCGCTATTCTATGCGCGGTTTAAACGTTCTACGTGTCTAGAGACTATTGTCTTTACAGACTCCATTGCACAGTAGACAACTCGTTATAACTTCCGCAGAAAATCAGTAAAATCAGTTGCTCATAATTAAAAAATTAATCCTACAAAGGAAATGCCTTACAAGTTATCCAAAAGTGTTTGATTCTAATATAAATCAGTCATTTTTGGATGTGAAATATAAATAATTATAAATAGACTGCGGATCGTTAGGTAAATTCATGTTTTTATTAATAGAATAATATAATAATTCCTATCTTATTTGAAGTATTTCTTATATTTTTGTATACCAAGAGCATTCTGTAGTTTTTTGAAAATTAAAATTTCCCATAAATGCATAAACATTCGCAGACTAATTATAAGCGATTCTTCGAAGCTTTTGCTAGTCGTCAGTCCACAACGTAACAAAGTAAATTTTCTCGAAGAAAGGAACTGCTTTGATTCTTCTTCTTCAAAAATAGAAAAAAATGTATGCACGATCGACGAAGGCAATAAAATAAATTTGACGACGTTTCTATGGTTTCTTCGTGCCACTCGGCGACGCAACAACGTTTTTCTTCGATCAGAGATGAAAGCATAAGAAGCGAAGAGGCATGTCACTAAACGGGACACGTGGCCGGAGGTTGTATAGGGTTTAATTAAATTCCATCGATGAATCGCTCTAATAAACGTCAGATCATACGGAGCCAGTCAAAGGTCGAAGATGAAAGTGCCGTGGCGTCTGATTCCTCTCTGTTCGATTAATTGCTGCACGTGTGGCGGTTCTTGCGCGAGCCACCATCGATGAGACGCGAAGTCGCATCCGTAACGAGTCGTTGAAATGGCCGATCGTGTCGCTGGCATTGAAGGTCCAATCAAAAACAGACACGACGCGTACAAAAGTCCCACGCGAGGGGATTGCGACGTGTTCGAGCACGGTCGTCGAGAGGAAACGTCGCGACGTGTCGGCGAACGAGCATAAACGAGTAAGAAAAATCGGAGAGCTTCATTAATCACCTTGCAGAATGCAGACGCGCACGGTGCCCATCGTTCGTCAATTATGTGGGACGCTTTGAATGCAAAGTCCCCCCGAGCGATCGGAGGACGAGTTCTTACGTCGGATCCTTGATCTAAATACGACTAGAATCGAGTTCGTCGAATGTAACGGCCTTAAATTGATTTCACGCTTTACTTTCGTTGACTTTCGTCACCACCGTGCATCCTCTTCGTTTATTAATAGCACATACCCTCGTCGAACACGATGAATCTCGCATCTGTTATTTAGATTAGGATTTTATGGCACACAAAGTGCACAGATATCGTTTGTGGACTCAGAGCTTTGTAGATAAAATTTTCACAAGTGGCTTAAAAATTTTATGCAGATGAAAATCATAAACACACAGTTATCTGTTAAAAGTTGAAGTTTAACTGTATGCAGAAGAATGTTGGTTTTCTTTTTATTATGCACCAAATGGTTACACCGTGGCAGAGTTTGAAATTAGTCGGATAGTCGTCGCTAAACACTTATAACTCAATGGCAAGTGCGTAACAGATGTAACAGATTGAATCAGCGATTTCAAGGATCGGTTGAAGGGTCTCAAGCTACGTTCCCATGTGTGCAACACACGGGACACACTCGACACGCCTACTCGTTGCGCGGCACTTTTGAAAAACGACTCCTTTAAGCCTGACTTCAAGTTGCTTTGCGACGTCAATCTCGATTTTTCAGCAACACGACTCCAGTCAAAGTTAACATAGACCGTACAAAAGAAGTCTTTCTTCCGTATATTGTATTTTATAACACTTCAGAATAGAAGTCTATAGTAACGAAGACTAGGGTAGTTTTTACAGTTTGTGGACGTAGAAACGAAGATGATAGGGTTGCGTTTCGGATGGTTCGGATGTCACAGAGCTAGAATGACAGAGGGAACGAGTACAAGCAGTTAGAAGGGTTGATAGATTGCACAGGAAGATCGTCCGTAGCGCCAGATCTGATTTCCAATCGAACTATTCCTAGAAGAAGGTTTGGCTTCAGCTCCGACTCCTGCTTTCCTTCCTGCATTTAGGCACGCGTCATCCGGCAGCTGGACATATCGCTGCGCGGTCGCGTGTCCACCGGGACGGATAGAAAGTACGTCTACCAGGAGGACTACCTGCCACGACACCGTCGAGAACAATGCAGCCAGACGTTGAAGGAAATTCTCGACCGTCGTCGTAACATTTTTCAATGGATTCCGTCCGCGAGGTTCAAACGTTTTCGTTCGGGCATCAATGAGGAACGACGTGAATGGACTTCGAACGCGTTTTCCATGTACACTTGAGAAAAGTTTGATCGCTCCGCAGCACGGCAGCTCGCTATTGTGAAAGGTGGACTACTTGTTGCCTACCGTTTTAGCGAGAGTAGAATCATTTATCGGTCTGCCATTGTAAGTAGATTCTCAGGTTGCTATTACAGCACTGTAATGGGCATGGAGGTCTATTTACATCGAAAGTAGTTTCTAAACAGCGTTTCGTCGGGAATAGAATCGTTCGTCGGCTCGCTTATCGGGAATCTGAAAATGTTGGCGGTTCATTCTCCAGAGGAAAGTACCGATCGCGTCATTGGCCTGTCAGGTTTGTTGAAAAATCTTCAAGTTGCAAATTACCGGAGCAACGATCCTCCAAAGTTTGCTTCCTGGACGTTGGGTATCGAGTCAACGTCCGCTGAACAAGCGTTGACGTTCAAATATCAACAGACGTGCGACGTCTCGGCAGCCTCGCGTCCCTGGGGGGAGGATCAAAAGGTTATCCTTTCTTCTTCCCGAGCTCTGAAGGATTCGTCTCGGCTGCAGCTTCCTCGTTCCTCCGTCGGCTTATATGGCAGAAACGTTCGACGTAGCTGGAAGCATCCGGACGGCCTTTAGACTGGTCGCGCCGCAAACATCGGGTCCCGTGACACCTACGTTATCGAGTAAATGGTGTTAGAAGCTTCTTTGATTCGACTCGGTGGCCGTGAGTGGCAGAATGATTGACACTAAGAGGTGACTTTCTGAACGATGCACTCGGCAACCGGTGCGCGTGTTTTCTCCTCGCGATATATGTTCATCGAGAAGCGCTTTTACCTGTTTTTACAGCCGCCAGTTTGTTTAATTTTCGAGTCTCTCGACGCGTCCAGCAGCCTGCAAGAAAATTTTCCTAGAAACTCGGGGTTCTTTTGTTTTTTCACGTTTCCTCGCCGGAGCTTCCAGCAGTTTCCTCGTTTCCTACGAAACCTGCGGGACGCGCGGGCGACGAGCAAACACTTTCACGAATTCTAGTCGCAGTCAGCTTCCTGCTTTCTCGATAACGACCCTAATCTCCAGGATAAAGGCAGCATTGTTCGACCGGTGCCGATCCATTTAATTGTTATTTAATTAGTCATTGTTGTACCCCCGGTTGGTCGAATAGATCACGGTTCACGCTACCGAGATCAAGGCGTTCGACCCCAGATCTAGCCTTCGTGGCTCATCCAGATGGATATCTTATCCCTTTCTTGGGCCTCTTTCGGATTATCGACTTTCCCTGGCGCGAGAATTTTGGTCAGAAACCCGTCCTTTTATACTAACGTCATGGCGGCTCGCATACCTGGTCGATCTATAACAGTGTCTCTCAAACTGGGATCAATTCTGTCTCTACAAATATTTTATTAACTTACATTACTAAATTTTTCAGGCAATATTCGTTCTATAGGTAGCAGTTTGTCGTTTTAATTTTTTCTCATTTCCAATAATACTATATATTCATTTTCTTCATGTACAAAGTCCACAAGTCTTAAGTTCAAGGCAGGATTAAATAGGGTTAGTTTACAAAATACTGTCATTTTACTTTGTCCAGTCCGAGTTACGTTTTTCTTTGGTAGATGAAGTCGTCGAAGGAAAAGAAGTTTATAAGAGAAATCGTAAGAAATCTTTCTTCGAGAGGCTCCTTAAGGCGCTGATCGTTCAAGAATGGACGCTGGCCGCAAGAAGACGGCGGTGGCGGCGTTCTTCCCGGAAGAAGCGATCGGAAAGACGCCGCTCGAAAGAAAATCCCGAAGGTGGATACGCGTGCGTGGTTATTACGTCGCTGGGGGGCTTGGATGCAGCTGATCATAGGATAATGGCCGTGAGAAGTTGAGCAAGAAAGACGAACGAGGAAGATAGGTTTCTCCGATGCGTGGAACGTCACGCGAGGCTGTAGGCAGATTTCAAAGCGTCGAAACGGAACGTTACGGGGCACGGGATTGAAATAAAGGGATAACGGTAGCTAGGGACGTTGGTGCAGCCACGGCGGTGTTTCGTGTCCGCCAGGATTCGTGCACCGGATTCTGGTCGAAGAGACCCCGCGAACGGTAACAGTCACACGTCCAAACCGATTACTCTCTGGGCGGTTAATTACTTTCTCTCTCGCGATATGAAAGTGTAACCATTCCTGAGGCGATTTTTCCTCGGCTCGCGTGGCTCGTGGGAGTCCATCTGCAACGGATGGGTGGCCCACGCGTTAAGATACGATTATCGATGTAGAATGAGACAGAAAAAGCTGACTCGTTGAAACGATGATGTTAAAACGGGCTGGTAACGATACAGAGATAAACGGAAATCGATTCAGCGGAAGTTTGCGCGCGCGAGCGCTCGGAGAGCTCGAGATTTTGCATTAGAAACCATTTGGGAAGTCGTAAACTAAGCCGAGCAAACAGAAACTCATTTTTTGAAGTTCGAAAGAAAGTTAGCAGTTTAGCTGCGTATCGAAATTTGCCAAGATTTATGAAGCAAAGCAAAAGCGTACAGCGAAAAATACGCTCTCGTTCGATTATGCTCGCGGCTTATACTCGATAAAGACGTGTTTGGTTACATATCGGAATTTGCAAAGATTTATGGAGCAAAACGAATACATGCGGCGACATTGATTATGCTAAATGATAAACACGGTGAAAGTTAACTTACACTGTTTAACGTAGATATATAACAGTTTCGATAGACTGTGTAAACGTTTGTGCAATTAGTGATATTTTCTTACAATGTTTTCTGAGGCGGGAAATGGTTGGAATAAGAATAGCATTTAAATCGTAATGGAATGGAGAAACAATAAACCGATCGTGGACGACGAAGAGGAATGTTTGACAGCTGGTTCGACTATGGCTGAAAGAAAGAAAACCGGAGGGAAGCTTTTGCTCGTAGATATCCGACGCTTCTTGCGAGGCTATCGTTGCAAGTATAGGATGCGAACTCGTCTCGCCTTTGGGCATCGATCTCGAGAAGAACCGAGCTTCCCTTTCGTATCTCCTGTTTCGTCTCCGCGCAGGCATTATCCTACGATCGACCACACCCAAACCCTCCAGCGAAATCCGTCGTGGAATCGCAAGCGCGTACATCTTCCTCCGGAATTCCTCCTTCCGATCGGGATCGCCACCCCCTCCGCCGACATGGACGATCGAACCCTAGGAGATCCTTGTTTCCGTGTGTTTTATTCCCAGCAGGCAGCAGGTTTTGTTGCGTGTGTTTCGTCGGTTGCTTTTTTCGACGGGACTTCCTTAAATGAACAGTTTAGCTCCACGAACACGTGTAATACGATGTTCTTCTTCTGGTCGCCCGAATACAAAAGACACTCATGAATCGTAAAATAGTTGTCAGAGAAATTCAATTGTAATGTGAACTATCGATACTTTTTTTGGACACGGGTTTAAAAGTTCCGTTTTTGTTGCAATGAATTATTTTGTAGGAGAATTTATATCGATCGAAACCTTGATTAATACAGCAGGAATTCTCATTGATGAAGATCTTAAAACTTGTACCTTGAAAAAATATAAATCGACTATATTGGATTACAACAATGTGAAAGATAATTGTGTTTTCTCAGTCTATTCTTAGGATAAATATCGGCTTTGAAAGATATACATAGAATGCGTTTTTATGATAGCGATAATAGTCGAACCTTTCGTATTAAATAAATGCATTTGAAATGAACAACTGATTTCAAGCTGTGGAGTTTTCGAATATTCGATGGCTTAAAGATTCAAGTTAAGTGGGCAAAAATAAAAGGCTGATGGTTCCAAGAGCCTCTTTTGGCTTTCAGCGATAAACAATCTATCGATGGAAAGATGTCTGCGGTTCAAGCGCCGTGTCTTCGGCTCGTGGATCAAAAATATCGAGTACAAAAGACACACGGACAGTTCCATTCGCTTGGAAGGAAACCTCAGACGTTCATAGGTAGGCAAAAAGTCGATTCGCGAGGAAATATCCGCAAAGCGGCGCGGTCTCGAGCCGGTGCCTATAACCAGACAAGAAGCCAAGGGGAAGAGCTCGTTATCTTTCCCTCGAACGGCTGTGCTAAACAGCGGCTCTACATAATTGAATGGCTGAGTCTATTCAGGACCAAGGATCGGATCATCAGCGGAGAAGCAGCCTCAGTTTTTGCCCCGTTTTGCTGTTCTGTCGGTGGAGCCGGAGGAGATCTTTTCCAGGCCGTCAGCGTTAATCCGCCGAAAGGAACGCGCGTTTTGCCGCTCGCTATTCGCGGCCTGAAGAAGCAATAAGGCTGCGTTTGTGTACTCAGCTGCCCCGACGTGGGCGGATGTAATGAATGGACATGTCAGATTTGTAAACATTTGACATACGCCCGAGCCATTTGTATCGCGGTCCACGGTCAGTTAACGAATGAATCGGTTCGCTGTGCGCGAAAGAAAACTCTACGTTGCGAAATATCCAGTCTCTTTCCTTCGTTCGAGCGTTAATAAAATAGATACCCGATATAATTGATTCATAGAATCGTTTCTAGCAATAAAATAAAATTTTAATTTGCTTACAGATAAGAGCATATTTGGGTCGTTGACAATTTCCTATCAAATTAAAATCTTATTATAAGTTTATGCAACAAACTGATTATGAATAGAGAGTATTTTTGATCTAATAACTCTGTTATTACACAACTACAACAAAAAATATGCATTTCCATTTAAAGAAAGGATCCAATTTTTGCACTATTGAATTTGAAAAGAATTTAAGAATTTAAAATTTTGCATAAACCACCCTTATATAGAATAATGTCTATTGAATTAAAATAGATGTTGACGAAAATAAATCTGTATAGGATTCACGAACTTCTACACACGTCCAATGTAAAATAATAACACGCTTATGACGAAGATAGAAAGGTTCTGTATTCGTTAATATTATAATTTTTTGTCGGTCCAATTGACGTTTACAATCCACAAATTATAATTGCAATATATCGAACGAAGGTTTATGCCTCGCGGAGAGAAATCATCCATCGATATCACTTCCTCCCAGTAATGCATCCATGATGTTTTTCAGGTGTTATTATTACTATCTAGAAATGAGAAGATGTCTGGCGAGTCGGATTATTTATAGTATAATCTACTTCCTATAGATCCAGGTAACTTCCTGGGTTTATAAAAAAGAGATTATGGTCAGAGCAGTCAGACTAGTTAGCCAATTTTTTATCGACGCATAGTGCATCTGTAGGCCATTTTCTTTTTAATTTCCTTACCGCGGATTGGTTGTAACATTCTTGACTAAAACATGTTGGGACGTTGTGGGAGCTTATCACGATATCGGTTTTGGCAAATATAATCTTTGAATTAGAATCTTTTCTTCTAATCAAATAATATAACTTCGTGCAAACCTATTTGCTCACTTCTTACTACAGTTGATGTTTACTCGAGGATTCAGAGTAATTTTAATCTTAAATATTAATGTCTGAGTCTAATTATATTTATATACATCTTAAGCACACTAAAACAATAATTGTGATAGGGTAGAAGAGAAAAATAAACACTATGTCATGGATATGCTTATAAGAGGAACTCACGCGTGGTTTCAAACTATAAGAACCTATAAGACCAAACAAATTATAGGGTATTAAGCATATTTGGCCAAGGTACACGTTACCAGGTATCAAGACTCGTACGCGTGGGATCAGATCAATACACGATTCTTTCAAAGTTTCTCCAATTTCATCTTTGACATTTATCTTCTAAACATTCTTTATCCTGTAAATTTTGCTTCCAGTATTTTATCGAACTTCAAACGAGGAACAAAGAAAAGCGTATTTCGTGTTTCGTATCGATGAATGAAATCGACCCGGGCTGTCAGTCGCGTAATAAATATTTCTGCCTGTCCCACCGGATGATGGTTAATTATTCCACGGAATATCGAGAATCGCTTCGTGCTACGCGACTCACTTGCGACAAGTTGATGTATTACACGTGCACGGATTCGCGATTGAAATTCGATGTACCGACGATAAAGTTGTCCGCAACTGGCGAAAAGTTCGCTCCTTTCTACGATCGATATCGATAGCATTCGGTCTTGGAGTGTTCCAGCGAACATTCGTCGACGACGTTTACATGATCGATTACGGTGTAAGGACGACGGAAAGCCGCAGTTGCTCGCCGTTTTCACCAGATCTTTTTCCACGAGCCTCCAGCCCGTCCCGCGGTAATCTTCGTCGTCGTTCTCCGTCGAACGTTCCATCGTTTCGCGAGCCCCGTCCTCGTCGTACGTGCGTGTACACGCTGGTGTCGCGGCTATAAGGTTACAGGAGAGGCCAACCGCACGTCAGACAAGAGTCAACTAGTAGAAATCTCGTATGCACGAATATTACACGGCGGGTGTTAATCGCGCTCCGTACACACGATGCATTGGCGTTAAGCAGGGAAATTGCTCTCGTACATTTCTACTTTTGCTTTTCTCCTGGTTTCCTGCGACAACCTATCGGAACCAGAATGACAGTCTTGCACTTCTGTATGCCATGAAATATGAACATCGTCGATAGATACATAATTCCAACGTTTTAAAAGGCATGTCTGTTTTAAAAACTAAAATATATTAATCTAACCCTCTGCATTTTTTATTTGTACACATTTCGTCAAGTTACGTAAATTCATTTTATGGAAACTCCAAATTAAACAACTTTCTACCAAGTGACAGAATATTTGAAATTAAACCTAATCATATTGTCTTTGTCGACCTCGTTAATAGAAATAAAGAATATTTGATTTGTAATCTGTTTTATAAAAATTATAACCGGAATTAAAACTGACATCGATGGAATAAACGTGGGAAATATCTACTATTGGAATGCAATTAAATAATTTTTTTTTAATTAATACAACGACCGAGAATGTAATCAAGTGTATATAGTTCAAATGTTAAATTGATTAACTAAGTAATTGCTGAAGGATAGTCAATGGTTAAAAAGAGAAATTATATTATTAATACATATTTAATTATTAAATAAAGAAAAAGAAAATATCGGTAATAATACCGATTAAATACCGTTTATTTACTATAGCGCCAATATATTTTGTAAATAAACAACATGAAGCAACTCGAGGCATGTTAATTATTATGAAATTACTTGTGTCTTTTTCGTGTTTCTCCCCCATTTTCATAAACCCATAATGCGCATTCCATGCGCTCGATCACGTTTTCTGTACGTTAGAGCAGAGGAAGCAAAACTAGTTCTCTTTATTAAGTGGAAGGATGATATCTTGGGAATTAGTTTGCAAAGTTTACGACGCATTCAGACGACGTTGATTTGTATTTATAACTTGTTTCGTATTTGTTTGAATATGGAATAGATTAGATGTGTGATAGTGAACATGTTGAGTACTAAGTCATAAATAATACTACTATGTTGTCAAACGCTTATAGATTCATGATAACTTTTAGAAAACCGTCAATTTCATTTTTATGCTGTTAATAACACGTAGAGAAATATTCTACGACGAACCTGCCTTTATACAAAATTTAAACACGGAGATCGAAGAATTTTTATTTCATTTCTCTCGCGATTATGCATCAGTGATCAGTGTTATTAATTTTAGTGTAATTTAATTGGTTATTACTGACAGTAGCGTAAGATTTATATTAATTATTTTCGATTGCGTTTCTTCCTAAGAAAGACAGACGAAGATTAACGTTGAAATGCACGCGTATTTAATCTTGATACGAGCATTCCTCGGCCTTTCCTAGATTGTTATAAATTGACCACCACGCGACGTGTCGTTTCTTCCAATTTCACCGTTCCCGATGATATCGCCGGCCCGAGGATCATTTTCCGCGAAGAACGAAACTAGCTCTATAAATTTCAACGCGAAGACAATCCGCGATAGATCATTTTCTAGCGGTAGGGAACAACTAACGGTAATTGGTCTAGTCGCTGCATAAGCACTACCTGGTCCCGGGAGGTAGCGATATTAATGATCGCTGGGCCTGACGTATAACAAAGACCCGTTGTTCGTTTTGTAGTATCGCGGTGGATAATTGGCGCGCTTGGTGCCCGGCCTGTTTTCCTCCTACGACCACTTTCTTCTCCGCGAAAAGCAACAGCGAGAAGGAAAATGCTTTCCTGACACTCTTACGTGACGTTATTACACCCCCTCCGGGGAGACAATGGCACTTAATCGTCGGCGATTTTCTTCGACGCGGGATAAATTTAGTAATTACGGCTACTAATTTCAACCGGTCGCTCGCTCGTGTTCCCTCGTTCGCAATTAATTATTTCACCGGGCGTCGTTGGAGTAATTCCGACCGGAATGACTTTCGTGCTGTGTCTGCATCGCGTCTGCAATCGCGTTCTGGCACGGCGAATAGAATTCTGGGGAAAAAATTCTGTAGAAATTCTTGGTCCACGCGGCGTTTTGGAGTGGACATTATAAACCAAGGGATTCTGAGAACCAAACAGCTGTTTTTGGTTTATTAGTTCTCTGATGTTTCGATAAACGTGAATTTTTAACTCCATGTCAAGGATATAATAATTTGTATAGGTAATATATATTTGAATTGTAAAGTGTCTAGTAATTACTTCTGATCATACAATGCGAATCGTATGATATATCGTAGAGTTAATTCGTGTCGTTACGTTCACTGATGCATTTAAAAATATGCCAAGTGTCTCTTCAACTGCAGAAGCGACTCTAAATTGTCCTCGACACCTCTGCTACCTATTCTCCTTGACATAGTAATACCTACTACAACCTTCTTTCGTCACCATACGCAATTTACAAAGAAATTCTTTTCAGACAAAGCAATCGAGTTTAACAGAAACGAAATACGAATAATCCAGGATTCCTTTCAGCTCCTAAAATACGAGCAAGCACATCAGAAAGTATATAATAATACCCCATACGGGGTAACAAATTAACGCAACCTGTTTCGTCGAGTAAGAACGTCGGCTGGACAAATAAATTTGGTTCGCGAGGAGCAAGTGTAGTTCAGGTCCGGTTACGGTAATTGAGTAAATGATTTAACGAGCGCGCGCGACTATTCGAGAACCGCAGGGATATTAATGATCGTGGATCGTGCAGAGGGGCTCCGTCTCGCTGTTCTCTTTGCAGCACGAGCACACGCGGCATATTGTTTTCCTCCTACGACCGTCACTTTCCTCTCCGCCGCTCACCTCGTAAAAAAAAAAATCAACTTTCATCGACTGCGACAAGGAGCACCGAGAATGATAACCCCCCAGGATCCGCGTCGACTTCTGCAGCCTCGATCTTACGCGCACAGACGCGGAAAGCGAAGTGGCGAAGTGCATTATATAACGCGCCAGGCATGCATTGTGTATTATGAACGGTAGAGTAATTCAAGATTTTTTTTTGCGAGCGGAGATTGATTAGCCGCAGAAGCGTCGTTAAAGACAGCTGAAGGCACACGATGTGCGTGGGATAGAATTGAACCGCTGAGAACGAGACCGATGTAAATCAATTTGACCTCCTTTTTGTGAAATATTCCTGCTGCAGAGAGTGGCAGTCGACCGAACAAAGACGCAGAAGATGCAATTTTTTAACTAATAATTTTCTACGAGCAGTAGATCGGACACTTTTACAAATTAATTTCGTGCGAGGTTTATTTACGAAATCCTATCGAAAGAGATCAGAAATCTGTTTTAAGAGGATTTATGCTTATTTGAGAGAACTTTCTTAATACTTTAATAGTTTCTTATATCAAAATAATGTCTAACATCCGTGTTATAAACTGTTCGTCCTCAAAGAGTTAAATCGTCGCGTCGCGCCTGACGGTGCATCGCGTTAATGCCTCGCCACGCATTGAAGTCACCAGAGCGGAGAGATCCACAGCGAGACCAAACGTGTTCGTAGCTCGACAAAAATAAACGACCAACGTCACTGACTACTATGCATCGATAAATACTCAATAACCAACTTCTGAAACTCTTTCAGTTTTGCTGATTATTTAATTCTTTTTTTTTTATTAAACATTTGAAACCATACATATAGGTTTATTTACAATGTACAATGAAATTCTTAAATTTGTAATTTACATTCTTTGAGGAAGCAGAAGATAATTTTACAAGCCTTCATATTGGGTTTGTATTTACAGACATAGCCAGTTTTAAAATACGAAAATTGAAAATGATTCTTCAACTTCTTTTCGTGAGATGCAATTGAATAAAAGAAATAAACTAATAATAAGCAAACTGAAATATTTTGAATGGTTAACCCATCACCGTGGCAGCGTTAAGCCCAAAGAGAGTAAAGGGACGACGAAACTGAAAAGGCGACGGGAGGAAATTATTCATCGAAGGATTAATAAGGATAAAACACGAAGAAGGAAAGCTGTAAGATTGAAAACTCGTACCGCTAATCGTTGTTCGTCGGAAAGAAACGCGACGCGAAGTGACTCCATGAGCGATCACCGAAGATAAACGACGCACGAGAGAAACACGGGGGAGAGTTTAACTATTAATCGCCGTTCATCAAAGTAGATCCTCCTGACCAGATTAATTTATCGCGCGTGTCGATTCCCGAACCCGTTTACGCGATCGCTGCGTAGACCGACGGAAAGTGAAAACCGCAGACTCCTGTTTCCGTTCGATGGGCTGTCATAGTCGGAGGACCATGACGCGTACGACACACCGATAATGATCCACGCGACTATAATTAGCCCCCGTGACTAGGGAACGTCGATTAATCGCCGCCGCGACCGAAGAAACGGAAGAAGAAACGATCGAGATGATCGCTGCGCGTAATGATCGTCGTGCACGCGCGTTGCGCTCCCGCAATTAATAATGCACGCTGGCCCGCGCGTGTTCACGATTCTAGATATTTCAAAGATCCTCCGCCGATGAACTCCGACCCGCGCCAAAGCGTAAGCTTTCTTCTCCGTGCCACGTGACACTTATTATTCCCCAGCGCACGATGATAAACTAATGATTCCGCCGTTTCCGCGTTCGTTGATCCTCCCGATTGTACTACCGGTTTCCGTTCGCCTAACCAGCTAATAAGTATAAATTTCAGTATTTTCGGTGAGCTTTTTAACGACGTACACGACTTACTTCGATTGTACGTTTTATTATCTGATTTTTATTTCGAGTGTAATTGAAAATACAATACTTTTGAATATTATTTCATTTATTACCTGTTCGTGGAGTTCTCTAAAAAATATTTTCACCTCGTTTGTATTGGGGATATTCAATTCTGAAACGATATTAAATTTCCCATTTTTGTGCAACTATATGGATCTTTCTATATTCGTTTTTCTCTTTTTTCACAGGTAAGCGAATGAACATAGTGCAACGAGGATTAGAGCCAAATATGCTACATCTCTAAAGATAAGAAGGTATTTTTAATTATTATACTAGCCAATGTAGCAAATTTCATAACAGTATAATGTAACAAAAGTAATTTTTCCACAAGCTGAAATTCTTATTAAATAAACTCGTGATCCTCGTAACGATCGATGTGCTCCAAGATTACAGTAGTTGCATCGCTCCCCTCGGACGCAATTATTAATTACTGTGCTACGTTTCGTATCTAAGAACACATCGATCCTTACAAAAGATCATTACGCGACCTTTCCGTAAGAATTTCAGCGTTCGAAATCGTTCGACAAATGACTTGTACTACTCCACGACGATTTGGTTTTTACCCGGTGATATTTTCATGTCGTTAGTCGCGTCGCAGTTGAGTCTACCGCAGAAATATAATTTGTTTTTAATATTGTTATTTTGAGTACCGTTAGTACGTAACGGAACGAAGAAGAATGATTGTTTTTGTAAATGATTAAATTTGTGCCATTTTAAGTTGACACGAATGACTAAATTCCGGATGCTCGCGAGCGATGGGTTGGCCATCACTGGTTTAACGAGTAGAAAAACCTTTAATTTCTTGGCGTGTCACATCCTCGCTGCAAAGTCGTTCGACTAGAACATCTCGTAAATTTCCATCGTGGACTTTCGTGTTGCACGATGCCTCCGGTTTCCGCCGGTACCTTCGTTTCTGTCTTAATTTGCCTCCAAGCGTCGAGTGCAATTAGTCTCTATCCGCGGCTCTCGTGATTTCGAACTGACGTTTCTGAGCTATCCTTGGAATCTGCTTTGATTAAGAGATTCGGTAGCGTGCTTTGGAATAATAGATACTTTCGAAATCAACCTGTCCCTCTGTCTCGTTCGAATTTAAGGTAGCCCAGACGTCTAAATGATACATGTACAGACGAAGAATTTGAAGCATTTACCAAAACTGACTGAATTCTAGCTTGCGACTTCACTAGTTCCATTTGCTAAAAGAAACGATTGTTTAAATATTTAGGCTACATAATTGTGAATATTGAAAGCAGTCGAAGAGTCGATTTCACTATCATGGAGATTAACGTGTCACACGACCCGCGGGAAATATTATCCTGTTAGAATTATTGCGGGCGGGGGCTCTAAAACTGGGGAACAGGTTGTACCATCGTCTTCGAGGATCTCGTCTCTCGTTATGTCGGGTGCAATTTATCTTCCTGGATAGTGTTACGCTTCTGACAACCGGTAGTCACACTCGACTGCAGTTGACATCCTTTACCCGAATACGCTTCTGCTTTGCGTTCCTCGATTTACGTTTGTTCGTTAGTAAGTTACAAAACCTGATCCGCACGATGACATTTTCTATCCTGAAAGTGATTACACCGTGGAGCCAACGCTCTGGAACGATATCGACAGGAATTCCCATTTTCTTCGCGCACCATTTCCTTCGCTAACGATTTGCGATTCGTGCGAACAGCAGTCGTCGAGTAATCGTCCTTTTTTTTAAAGAGAATAGTTGCTTTTCTCGAGTGTAAAGCAAGCATTCTTGCAGAATTTATTCAAAGTAAACGGTACAATCTAATTTAGTATATTTTAGAATACAAAAAGGGGTATATACAGGGTGTTCGGTAACCCTTGGGAAAAATTTTAGTGGGAGATTCTGGAGGCCAGAACAAGACGAAAATCAAGAATATCAATTTATTGATTGAGGCTTTGTCAAGAAGTTATTACAAAATTAAATTAAAAAATTTCAGATCGTTCTAAAAAAATTATTTTCGGTTGCGTGGGTCAATTACAATCATTTTTGGTGAATAGACATACCCTCGAAATCTTACGCACTTTCGAGAAAAAAATTCATTACCGAAAATTTGATGTCTGACCATACCGTTGACATGTTTCACTGAAATTTCATGCGTATGTTTAAAACATCATAACTTCTGAACGGATTGGACGATTTTAATTTTTCAAAAAGCAAACTACGCGTATTTTGGTGGAGAATATGTAGAAATTGAAAAAATATTCGAAAAGTTGATCCTTGACCCCGCAAAATGAGAAAAACCCCATAACATGATCTAATAACCATAACTCCTACAATAGTGAATATATTTCAATGAAACTTTTTTCTGAAGTAGAGTTCATGGGTACCTATGAAAAAGTATTAGACAACTTTTCTATAGCGGGCCAAACAAAATTATTAAAAATCAAAAACGAATTTTTAAGAAAAATTGATAGGAGGCGAAAAAAAAATTTCAAATTGTTCTGGAAAAATTATTTTTGGTTGCTGTGATCAATTACAATTATTTTTGGTGAATAGACATACCCTCGAAATCCTACGTACTTTCGAGAAAAAAATTCTTTACCGAAACTATACTGTGTGGCCGGAAATGTTTCTATAACTTTTTAACGAAGCCTCAATCAACAAATTAATATCCTTGATTTTCGTCTTATTTTCGCCTCTAGAATCTACCATTAAAATTTTTTCCAGGGGTGGCCGAACACTCTGTATGTGTTGTAAATTGAGCTAGTTTAAAAATTAATATTTTTTAGAACCATTAAATGGCCGTTTGTAAACCAGGATTTGCTCTCCTATTATCGTAATTATGACGAATTTTCTGAATGTTGTTCGATGACAAGGTCAGTTTATTATGTTTCTAGTTTAGGATAAAATTGCAAGGCTCGATTGAGGTTGTTGTTCCTTCGTCGACCTTCGCGTGAGCCAGCGACATAAAGTTTGCCGCGTTTTGCAGGAAAGTCCCAGCACAATGTCGAATGGAGTTAATTTTATGGTAATACCCAGGCAATTAGTGCCCAACATCGTGGCGTGTATTACTGGTAATTTATAATATGCAGCAGCAGTACCGCTACGTTTGCCTATCGCCGATCAAGACCCAGTTCCATAACTCAACGCGCTAACCGAATTGAGGCTGGCTCACACGCGATCCTTGTTTTCATTGTATTCAGGATTGATACGACGTTTCCCGCAGTTGCATGCTCGGGAATCGATCGACGTTATTACTAGGTTAAGCTTCAAGCTTTCTTCCTTTTCTTCGAATCAAGGTTTGAGCAATAAGGTCGTTCAACGTTAGAACGAAACACCGAGACGAAGGAAGAAGCGTTTCTTAAATAATTTCTCGCCATCTTTTGGGTCAAGTTGTGCATTCCAGCGCCGTGAAAACTTCCTTTCTACGTTTTATATTAGATGTACAACTTTGATTCCATCGTTTTCCCTCGAAATTTCTCGGCTACAACTCGTGAGGCAATTTTCTTGCTTCTGAGTCATTCCCAATGATCGTACCAATTCTTCTTGAGCTTGACACGAGTCGTGATCAAGTAAGCCGGTCCTCAACGTCAAAATCACCGTTCTTGAAGCGTTGAAACCACTCACGACACGTTCTTTCACTAATACCGGCCTCGCTATAAATATCTTAGAGCAATCGATGAGCCTCAGCCGCAGATTTCTTCATTAAAGTCCCCCGGCAAACGACAAGAATTTGGCTCCCAAACTGACATGTTCAATCCAGAATAACTTCCTGATGCAAACACAAGTCGACTAATGTTTCTATGGGATGACAGATGCCCAAGTTAATCGAATGATATTTATGATCTATTTCAAGCAAAGTTGTACACCAAATATTTAACTTTGCTCCGGTTTGGCTCAAACAGCTCCAACGTGATTGGAACTATTTTTGGCACTTCGATCTTACGAACGAATTTCTGCGGCAGCCCCGACCTACCCCAGGCCTACCAAATAACGTTCACGCGCGGTGCAATTTATACTGTTGAGCCGCATTATCCCCGCGGTGACCCGCGCGCCAGCGGCCCCGGTGCAATTGACATCCTTTAGTCGGGAATGCATCAGCTCCTTACGGCGTCATCCTCGTCATCCGCCGTTTTACCGTTGCTTGTCATTATGGAGATACGAAGCCCCGGGTACCGTGGTATCCTCTCGTGACCTCGGTCGCTGCCTTCCTGAATTTTTTCCGCGCGCACATACGCGCGCGCGCGCGCGCGCTCGATTCACCCAGAAGGAGGATTCGCGAGTTGCCGTTGCCTTCGCCGGCGAAACGAACAGGTTTTCTGCCGCGTCGTATCGATGACGATGCGAAAATCGTTTACGATCCTCGTAGAAACTTCTACCGGGACGCGAACATTTACCCCTCGCGATCGTTCTCGTCGTGGACACGGGAATAGGATCTGTCTTTGGACGCGCGGGTGATGGATAGTATTGTATTATTCGTGCGCCGCGATTGATATTAATGGATGGCAAGGATAGCGTGTCGCGCGGGAACGTGTGCGGCTTTAATGCGAACACACCCGCAACTTACATTGTCACAGACTTCGACAGGCAATATTGTTAACTGACAATCCCGGACGGCATATGGATGACAGTCGAAATCGTTTCCTGTGATCTCGAGAGTACTTGGGAATACGCTTTATCAATCGTTTCTGAAATAGATGGGAATTACTCGGGAAGCTGAATCTACGTTCTTGATACTCCCAGTACACTCTTTACATTTGTAGTTATCTCACATGGGCATTCAAAAATTATTAACGCTAGATTTACGGACTGAGCCAATTTGGCTCATTCAAAGCTTTTTTAAAAACATATGTTGGTTTTTAGTTACGTAATGAAATATATATAAATGTTGATTCCTCTCCCCCGAAAAATTAAAAATGAGATAGACATTTATATTTAATCTCAAAAAATTAGCACGAGAGCAACCATATTTACCTATCATTATGTACATTATACCTACTTCTTTTTTATCGAAAGCCAACCTTAGATAATTACGTAACGAGCGTTCCAAGACGCGCATCGAAGGTTGAGGTAACCTTTGCACGGGTCGCCGGCAATAAAAAGAAAAAAATTGCTTTGAAATTCAAACGGCTCGAGACACGATACGACCTCGAACGAACGAGAATCGTTTCTATGTTTTCTGAGTTGCGCAATAAAAGTATCTTCTTGCCGGTGACATTCGTCGATTTTTTACGTAATCGATGTAAACGTGAAAATTGATTTCAATTAGCGAATACGCTCGAACCATCGACGATTTTAAGCATCTCTGAGCACCTATTTGCGGGTCTACGTAAAATCGTCCACTCGACGGATAAAACTTGAATCAAAATATCCGTGGCATCGCGGAACAATTTAAATGATAATTTATCGCGGTACGTCGCAGCTGCGGTGTTTTATAATTATTGACTCGACAGATTTAATGGCCGGTTTGCTTTCCCGCGTGGATATCGTTAACGAGGACCCCAGCCGTGGCACTCTTGCGCGCAAAAGCGTTAAGGATAAATAAAACACGAAATGAAATGAAAGTAAATGCATTATGCATGCAGTAAGAGTAAGGATAACTCCGCTGGTCTATTTTACGAACGGGGACGATCGTTTTAACAATCAGAAGCAATTTCGCGGGTAACGGAATTACGCGTCGTCCACGTGGCCGTAGCGCACGACAAGAGCAATTTTCAACGTTAGCGGCCGTCGAAAGGGACTTGGGGAATTGATTAACGACCCGCGGAGATCGTCGTCGCGGGAGAAACTGGAACGTACACGTGATCGTGTTCGACTAAAAATTCCGTCGTTTCATGGAAAAGCTGACTCGTCCGTCGCGGTACGCGGCGGGGAACGTGTTTCGAAAAAGCTCGCACCGGAAACCGTAAATCCGCATTAATTGAAAAGTTCCTGGAAGGCTGGCGCCGATAGCACCGACAAGTGCAAATTAGTCCGCCAGAAGGCTCGTAATGTATAGGAATTCCTACCGTTTCTCTCGCGGCGATGTTAAACGACGCTCGATAGGTGCGAAATTATTTTCATAGGCGAGTGCGAAACACGTAGTTTCTTGGCGCTCGGTTTCTTGCGGAAGCGTGGCGTGCACCCATCAAGGTCTATTAAACAAACAGAAAAGGAAAGAGATCGACGTTGGATCTTGGTGAAAATTGATTCCCGTCTTTGATCGAAAACCGATTGGAACGCAATGTTTCGTGCTCAGAAGTAACATAGCTTGTTGCATTCTAGAACGGAGAACGGGCAAATTGGTTCACCCAGATATACAATTTTCGAATAACGAATTGGAAAGCAAGCTCTTTTTTTTTCTTGGTTTATTCATTTGTCACATCGGCTTGATAATTTCATTTTAGTAATTTCAAATAGTTTGATGTAAATCTTATATAAATATAATAGGGAACAAGTCTTATTTGTCTTATTTCTGAAATTATAAATTCCACTTTTTCCATCGATTTGAGAAAGGACACCATCCTGAAGATCGAAAGTAACAAAGAGTTCTCTCATCATATTTTGAAGAATGTTTACAACAATATGTAATGTATGTAGAAAATATAAGCATTCTATTTAACGCTGCTCGTTTTACACCGTCGTGTATACAGCCTTTCTCTAGTAGCTTGGTGTTAATGCATCGATAATCGACTAAGGAAGAACCGGCTTATGATTACATTTATTAAGCTACGCGGACGTGTTTGCTCTTTGCCATGACGATTATGAATTTTCGCCTTCGAGACAATGGTATCTGAACAATGGACAATGGACATTAACAAGGGTTGATGAAATTACAATCTTCGTATTTTCCATAGAGTTATTGTTTTTACGGATAGAATGTCTGTAATAATATTTCCGATTAATTTTGGAATAAATTTTCTTTGCCTTTAAACCTTTTTATTGTATTTTATATTTATATTGATGTCGTCGCTATTATTTCGAATTCTAATTTAATATTTTAAAACTGATTCTGTTAGAAGGGTCAAGGTGGTGTCTCTTAAGTTAGTTTCAAACTCATTAGATTAGATGCTAATAATCCATAAACTATCAATTTAGGTGCATTCCACTTCCCCTATGAAATCAAAATTCTAAGACATCGATTGAGTTTCTAAACACTAGCAATGGAAAGTTCCACCTTCCCAATGAATCGAAGTCAGAGGGTTAATCAGACGCTCTAAATCCCAGATTTTAAAAACTCCAGTTTCTAATCACATCGAAGCGAAGAAATCAATCAAGTTTCTAGACTTCGGAAGACCGAACTTTCACTTCCTTAATTGAATTAAATCAGGTGGTTAATGGACGTCTTAAAATCCAAGTACAAAACTTCGATTTTCAAGCAAACCGACGTGAAAACGTTAATCTAATTTCTAAACCTCCTAAAAGTCCTAGTTCCCAGAATTCAAACTTCCAGTTTCCAAGCAAATCGAAGCAAAGATATAAATTACGTCTCTAGACTCTAGAAGGCGAATATTTTACTTTCTACATCCCACAATAAAATAATAAATACACCTTCAAAGCAACGTAACGAAAACCAAACTAGAAGTTGAATATTTTGTCTGTTTAATAAATTCAAAGGATGTATTAGATTTCGTATTTCGTATTAAGTTTTTAATCAAACTTTAAACGAATATGCTGACAAAGGTTGGCCATTAAAACTTGGAATTCATTGTACGTTGAGGTTACGACCAGGAGTTTGGTCCTGTCGCGACTTATGTGGTTTCATTTTGTTAGACAAAAAATAAATGCTAATTAATAGACTCTATCTTTCAAGCAATTGAACGAAATGAAGAATTAACCCTAGAAGCTGGAACAACTTGTATGTTAGGGTCATGACCAGAGGTTTGGTCTTGTCGTGAGTCATGTGGATACGTTTGCTGTACTGTTTCATTTCGGTGGATGAAGTAGCGACACTGATTGAGAAAATACAGCTCCTAAGCAACGCGTAATGATCCTGGAACCTAAAACTGCTTATATAGTAAAGTCTGGACCAGAGGTTTGGGTTAGGTCTGAATTAGGATCAGAGGTTTGGTCCTGACGCGAGTCGTATGATTTCGTTTGACGAACCATTAAGGGGCCTTTCTACCTTGTGGGATTAAAAAAATCGAATCTTTTTTTGTATTGTCTTTTAGTATGTAGTCTCGAAGATATATCTACCAAATATTAAATTGAAATTCGGAAAATTAACGAAGTTATAGCCTGCTGAAATGTACCGCGCGTATTTTTCTCGAAACTACATTTTTCGGCACTGCATACGTGATAACAGAAAAACTATTCAAGATATCAACAGGAAATTTATACAGCATCTTTAGAACTAGTCTCCCTAAAGCATGAACTAGGATAATTGCGATATTTGCAATACTTTTTCTTTTATTAACAAAAAGGCAGCCGAATATATGAAAATGTTCAGTATTTTTTCGTAAAATAGCTGCCATTCTAGTTCCTAGTTCCTGCTATAACCACACTCATCTATATTAAGAATATCGTTGGTTTTTGGATTTCGAATAACTTGTTCGCAAGATATCACATACGCAGTCGGGCGTCGTTCCTAAAAACTGTTGTTTGTTGATCAACAAAAACAGCGTAATCAATAGATATTATGCGTTGCAAAAATTCGTAAATATAGCTAAATATATAATAAATGTATCTACAAAACACGGAATTAATCGCTCTTTAATAGCCCGCAAAAAAAAATCACAAAGAAACATGTATTTTTCGTGCCTACAAGGTAGAATGGCCCCTTAACTGGAAAACTCCATCTTCCAAGCAACTCGAAACTTACAAATTACCCTAAAACCTGGAAGAACTTGCATATTAGAGTCACTGCCAGAGTTTTGGTTCTATTTTAAGTCGCGTGGTTACGTTTGACGAGTCATAAATGCTAATTGTTGAAGACCAGCTACCAAACAAATGAAGAAACGATCTCGAAACGCTATCGAATAACAGAATCCCCGCGGTAAACATTGGCCGTGGTACAGCATCCCGGGCAGGATGTCAGCGAGGAACGAACAAGCGAATGAGAGAATCGAAGACAAGAGATCGAAGTACCGGGGGTGTCCATAAGGAAGCGGAGAACGAGGCGGGAGCCTCGTGTTCTCCGGTTCTTCTCCTTCTCCCGAGGTATACGAGCGTAATGGACGAATGGGCAGCTGCTGGCAAGGATTTAACGCGCGGTCCTGGGTGGTCCCGGATAGATACGTATTCACGAGAGTTATATGTGCTCGCGGCGCTACGTATTCATAACCTTATCCACGCTCCGTAGAAAATAATACCGCGGCGCTATTCATTATGTATACGTATGCGCGTTGGCGCGACTCGCGTCCGCGACTGTTCGTCGAACGCGGACCTCATGCGGAGTAACTTTTACCCGCGCCGACGAAAGGGAGCGCGTACTTCGTGTCTTCGACTTCATTGACGGGTATCGCGACGCTTACAATGAGGTTCCGGTGAATCGATGAATGCTAGATAAACCCGTGTGCGCGGACCTCTCGATTTAATAAATCACGAACGCGTTTTCGTGTACCGCGAACGGAACGAATATATCTTCTCGCCGGCGAGACGCGAGCTCGGGGAGGGGAAAAATTTGGATTTATAATCCTCGCTGGAACAGTCCCGGCCAGACCGTCGAAGAGCTAGGACGCGTCGAATCTGTTTACGCGAGTGACTTGTACAGAGTCCAAGTGTGAGTGTATAACGGGTCTCTCGGATTCCGGTACGAAGTGCAACAGTGACAGACGATCGGGAAACTTATTCGCTTCTCAATCATATTCACCCACGTGCTGTGCAAATACAAACACAAAAAAAGACAACCTTCTCGTCAATGACCACATCGAATGGCAACGACCTAGAAAATTTCAAAAATTTCGATTCACACGACAGGATTGAGAGGAATACATCCCCGACAAATATGATTCGTTGGGCACGGAAAGTCGAATACACGATGATACCATAAACTCCAATTCCGGACCAAAAATCCCAGCAATCACAAGTAACAAATTATATACAAATTATATACAAATTATAATATAAAGTCTTGTCGCGTTTTGATGTAAAACTACAGCTAAAGACACATTCACGAAAGATCGTTATTTGTAATTAAAAATATTGTAGTTCAAAAACTACCCCTAACATCTAAATTCGAATGATTCGATCAATATCATCGATGGAACTCGAATATTTTCTCAACCACGTTTTACAAATTGCGTCCATTTTATCAGTATATTTTTCTGTTTTCTCGTGGCCTGTGTACCTGGTGTATTTGTCAAGCGTTGCCTCGAGGCAAATTCGAACGTAATTATACACCGCGTCTGGCATCGTTATATAATTACATAGTCGTACGAATTTAAACCGTACGTACAATAGTTCGTTGCTATCTGCATGCATTCAGTTGCACGAACCGCACGCGGAACGACTTTTATCTGCGTTCGTCGGTAGGTGGGTACATCTCGTGCTACGTAGACGTCTTTGGCTTCATTGTTGGTGCTCGTAGTGCTTACAATGAAGTCACGTTGAATCGATGAATGCAATATAAACCGGCGTCGTTTCTTCGTTATCGTGGCCGATTTAATAAATCACGAAAGCGCCAGCGTTTAATACGCGCATCTGTTCCATCAATAACATCGATACCGTGAACGTACCAACCCCTCTGGGATTATCCCTTTCGGGACGTTCTGCCTGACCTGGTCCTACAATAACAATCAACCGAATCGTAAATTTCGTAGTATGGTCCGTGTACTTTTGTAACCAGTTTCGGAGTATAATTTAACTGTCGAGTCAGATGTTCGTACAATGCATCAACACCACCATATATTTGCTAGAAGTCAACAGATTGCAATGTGTTTTCGTATTTGTGAATCATACTTTATTTCGTGAAGTCTTTTAAAAGTAACAAAATTTAGATGACATGTCGTCTCGTATCGTTTGATGTTCCTTCTGAACGATTATCAAAACTTCAATATTTTTATTTATAATTTCTTATTACTTCTCGCCCCATTAAGAACAGTAATTTCTATTTGCTCTTTCAAATAATGTTACACCTCATCAATCAAGTTCGTATTGATCATTGATGATCGAAGAGCAAAATAAAGCTGCACGGCCGTGTTATTACACACTTAAGAGTGAAAAGTAAGTAGTGCATTATGATCGCTAATTACGCGATTAGAATGTAACTACTAGTAGCGGCTATGTTTTACCATATGTTACTACTTTCTCCTTGCGTCGTTTGCTGACTCATCTCGCTCGTTAAAAACGACTTAATTGAATTTTTAGAAATTACTAGAATCTCAAAAAATCGATCGTCTCGTGTACAACTAGGATTATAAGTTGCAAACGGGCAAGTTACTTGAGTATTACAGAGTATCACTGATCGTGGCAAACACTTATTTATTTACATTTTAAGGCGAAAAATTTCCCGAAGGGATGATTCTCGTGTAACAGTGTTAGAAAGATTTAAGTTTGAGAATAAATGATCTCGCGATCGCCAATAAATTGCAATAGGTCGAGCGCGTGTAATAAAATTAATTTTCACGTAGATACCGCTAACTCGGCCACTCTCGCTGTGGAATATTTGCTTTTTGTCACGTTCGCTCGCAAATTGAGGCTCGCCGCGGCGGAACGGGCGGTAATCTTTCAAAATTACAGCACGGCTGCATATACGCGCGCAGACTCGCTTTTAATTACCTAATTTCTCTTTACGAACGTCTGCCTTTATTTGGCGTTCCATTAGCCCCGACGTTGGCTCGATCGTGCCCGTTATACGGTTTACAAGGAATGGTCCACGGCGTGCTTTCTAGACGGTCGACGATGCTCGTTCCGTTCCAAGAGAGCCGGTGCTACATCAAAGGTCCCGTGGCAGCAGCTAATATATGCAAGACTCTCCTTTGCGTCTGGCGAGAACGCGATTCGACACCGTCCGAACAGATGGATGAATAACGACAGAGTGGCAAATTGACGTTACGACGAATCGAAAGCGCGGAATGATTTATTCGATCGTAAAAACGATACTTGTACAAACATTCTGTTGTATCGATGCGCGTCGAGGAGTGAATCGTAGCCGCGCGCCCTTTCCGGGTATTTTAACGCGACTAAGACAAATTGGAAAATAGATAACGTAACGAATGCGACCGTAGAATCGCGCGAAAATAGCTCTATAATGGGCGAAACAACTCTTCAATTTTTTGCGACGCGTACACTCTCCCAACTTAACGCCAAATCTACCGACGCTTCGTATATACCCATTCCTACCACGATCGATCAAATTAATGTTCAATATGAACCAGTTAACGATTACAATAATTAATAGCACTTGGTGAAACTTCTTTGAGCATATAGCGTTAATGTTAAGTTCAAAATAAACATAGAAGACAGCATAAATTGTAGCAGTATTTGTATTCATAGGATAGGGGATGAAATACCCTTTAAAATGAGCGTTTGTGCAAGTCAATAGCGTAATTAGTTCCGGAGATATGACAATTTTTGTTTCAAGTGGAGTGTCAAAGTAAATGTCAAAATAAACATAGAAGGAAGCATAAATTATAGTAGTTATTACGTTCATATAATAGGGGATGGAACGCCCTTTAAAATGAGCGTTTGTACAAGTCGATAGTGTAATTACTTCCGGAAATATAGCAGTTTTTGTTTCAAGTCGATGCGGTGACTAGTTCCGAAGATATAAGGGTTCAAAGCGTTTGTTTACTTTTCATTGATGCACGCCCGCGCGAGACCGAGGAAATTCTTAGAAATGCAACGACCTTGGCAAGGCCGTCACGTACGCACTCGTAGTAAATAGTAAATTGGGGTAGGTCAGCACGATGCACGCGCGAGAGAGAGGTCAGGCGCGCGAGACGAAGACAGCGATAGTCGAATTAAAAAAATTACCCCTTTACATAAATTACGATATCTCGAAAACGGAAAGTCGGATCGACAAAAACCAAAAACCATTTTAAAGGGGAGGCTTTGCCGCTTCTAACAATGCCTCAATAATTAATAAAACACTAATAGTTACGAAACTACACGGGTTTAAAGTTTTAATATTTTCAATACGCATTAATAGCCTTTTCTAAGACGAAGGCAGAGATCAGAGTGGAAATTAAAAAATTACCCTTTCATTTAAATTACGATATCTTCAAAACAGGAAGTCGGATCGTCAAAAACCAAAAACCACTTTAAAGGGGAGGCTTTACCACGCCTAACACTACCTCAATTACTAATAAAACTTTAGTAGTGTCGAAGCTACATTTGTGTATAGTTTAATTATTTTTAATACGCGTTGTTAGACTGTCTAAGACAGTGGAAACTGATGTTCTTTCCTTTCATCTTTTCTATTTATAATTAAACCAAATCATAGGTTGTAGTTAAAATTAGACGTAACTTTTGCCAAGATTTATTCGAGTTCTGGATCTTTATCTAGTTCAGCTCCTTTCCTTTCTATGCAACGACTCGATTAGCCATATTGGAAATAAAAACAGAACGTAAATATCTAGAAGCAGGTTGAAATATGACGAATATGGGCTGTTTCACAATCTAACGTATCAACATCGTATGAATCATTCGGCCATCGACCTACTATCGTTCCGATACAATCTCTGAATATTGTGCGTTAGAAAATGGAATCCATTTTCTCATAATGTCCACGGTGCGTTAACTTTAATGGAATATCCATCCATTACATTTCTCCCGTGTTTTACGTGACGATTGAAAAACACGTAAGATTTGCCAGATGTTTGATAAAATGTAAACGTGACTTCCGAGATAAATTCAACGCGCGGGAATAATAATAAAAGTTCGTATTAACGTACGTCCTATCTAACCTCGTTTTAGAATCGCAAACGTTTCTGCATTGTCATAGTCATTGTGCATCTTCGTAGGGGTCATTCGAAATTACGAGTCGATAAAATCATGAATAATCGAGTGGAATCAATTTATCGTTACCTCGAATTCAAATAAGTATCTTTCAAACAATAAAGACGGTTATATTTTACGAAAAAGTAGATGGAACATATTTTTATACAAATTAATAAAAAAATATTAAACTGTATAATATTTTTCTCCACATAAATGTGAACAAAAAGTATCTTTGAATGTTTTCCTACGTTTTATTTTTATTTATTACTGATTTGTAGCTTTGAATATAAAAACATGCTTGTTATGACTAATAAAAAGTGTAATTTTATTCAAGAAACATTCATTACGCGAGTCATTTATAGTCCTTTTTATGTTTAACACGTCTGTAACGTTATGCTTATTAACATCTATTACAGAAGAGTTTATTTTTAAAACTTCATCGATTACTAGCTGCCTAGTTGGAAAATTGCTAATAAAGGTATTTTCAATAACAGTAATCATAGCTGTCTTGATGCCATTTATCACTATTTTCATTACTATTCGTATTAAATTCTTGCGATTAGAATGAATTTGATCCTCATTGAAATATTAATTGAAGGTTGCTTATAGGTAATACTAATTAACAGTGACTCATAAACGACACAAAAATTAACAATAGGAGATTGGATAATCTCAGAATTAAGAGAAACAGAAATAGACTTGATAAATACACTCCTCAGTAAAAGTGTGAATAACAGGAAATGTTCAATTACACGATCTAACTACTATGACGAAGTTCTTATTATAGAAATATTTCCATACGAGAACGTGTAATATACAATTCGACAAAAAACATACAGTTCAGTCGAGAAAATTAACTATGCATTATTTCTCGTTACTGCAATCTTTTAATTTTCGCATAATTAAAGTAGTTGGTATTATTTTGAAACATCAAAAAATTACTCGAGTCACCGTTGTCGTAAATTAACAAAAATGTACGTCCTTAATACACACGTAGCCATTTATTAAATTAAAATTAAATTTTTAATTTTCTTTCGCAACTCGAAATATCCGGCCATGTAGGGTTAAAGTTTCCATCGAGTTTCACGACGAAATTCCAGTATCTTATTTCAAAGGGTCATTGTGCACGTTTTCTCACGATTTTAATAACAACGTTGCCGCCGAATATTTGTTATTCACGGAGGATATTCCGTGCGGCCTTGAAGAATAATTACGAGGAACAGCCGCACGGTGCGCGAAGCCAGGCATTAAAAAGCACGCGGATGGCGTTCATGTGCAGCCAGCAATTAAAGGCGTAATTATCGTGTTCGATTTTTCCCTGGAACAAGTAAGAAAGAAATTACCGGGGCTTATCTGGCCAACGATCCATCCTCTCGCCTTTCCCAAGCCCTGGTAAGTCTTCACCGTGGAAGATGAACCGTGCGGCCTACTTTTTCGTCATACCCATGGAACACCAGAAGCAAACCCACCCACGATATACGAATGCCGTGCTCGTGAGATCTCGATCGTACCGTTATTATACAGCAATTAATCGCAAGTTCGCCGTACCTCGATCGACCACCGCGATGCACCGAGATTCACGACGCGAGAACCTTTGAACGAACCAAAAGAAGCAAAGACATCTTTCTCTCTATTTCATTCTTATTTATATTGTCGATACTGCATCGAATACAGTGCATTTCGTATTTACGAGATTTCTGAGTATTTTACAAGTTCGGGTGATACGTATATTATATTTAGACTGTGGATGTTTCTAGGAAATATAATAGATAAAAATGTGAAACCTAAATAGAAGTTTGTTTCATCACTGGAGGTCCTTAAAAATCTATTTTTTATTTTGCATATTTTTTATAGAAATATATGTCGAAACATACTGCATATGTCATATATATTTATTGAATTTTTTTTTTTAAATTTAATGCTTATATGGGTTTCCAAACTTCTATTTCAATATTAATTCAACGTTTGTATGCGATAGTTATGGCAGAAATGACAACACAGCTATTTATACATCTCGTGTTTACCTATAGTGAATCATTAATAATAATAGTTCATAGATGCTACGAATAGTATCAATCAGTAATTTTAAAGTATTCTTGGCAGATTGGTTCTACGGAAACGGATTGTTAAAGAACCTAAAACAATTAATCAGGAAATTAAAATAAAATTATAATATGCCCCAACCACATCTCGTAATATTGAACATACGTTTTATAAATTGATTTTAAGTGAAAAACATCATCAACTAACTCTTGACAATATTGAAAAAATACTCGTAACATATTGCAAATTAAATTATTATTTTTAGGTAATAAAATTATTTGAACATATTTTGAATATATTTTGCATATTCCTGTATATTTTGGCATATTATTAATACATATTTGACATATGTCACTTCCATATTTCCGACATATTTTATTGACATAAACATCCGCAATCTAATTGTAACTAAAGTCGAAGGACCAGCCTTCTGTTTGCCACTCTGAGTTATAAAATTCTTTCAGAATCTCGAATTGCATTTATCGTATGTGTAGTTAAGTTTTTTATTGCCGTTATTATGATGTTAATCCCGCTTGCGTTAACGTACTCGCGAAAATAGATCCAATCTGTATAATTGGCACGTTTGATAATAGGCGTGTGTCTTATGAGTAATGAAACTAACAGTGGGTATCGTTACGACTCGCGATTTGACGATAAATCTGAGCTTCTGGGAAAAGATACATTGGCAATATAATATCTATCAGGCGTTTTCTTTTTCTCTCAACGGATAAATTCCGTTGAGATCGTTTCACGAAACGATCGCTTTCGTCTATAAGAGCGATCCTTCGGGAAATGGCACGCGACTGACGCAAGGAATGCATTTAAATCGCTCGATTGCGAAGAAGTGTCCCCTGTGCCGTCCAGCTTTGGGAAAGCAAACGTATCCAGTGGATATTAAGCTGATAAGAGTATCGAAGCAACGAAAGAACCTGGGGAGAAATCTCGCGGGAAAATATGCTACCGATCGACGGTATATCTTTCGAAGCCTTTCAAATCCGCGATCCAACGTTCGTAGACATCAGAAATCATTGATAAATGGCCCGTTCGCGCACGGTGATCCGTCGCGAACGATGATCGTTCACAGAGGCAATGAAACTTTATAGGTTTCCCTCGAAAATAACGCGACTGTTGGAACGCTTTCACTTGACACGTGCGGTACGGATGGAACGGATTGAAATTGGTACGAACAGGAGGGGGAGGGGAGATCGTTGAGCTCCAGGGATCGATCCATTGGTAGATCTAGATGGTCAGTTTCAGGGACGTGCGGTTATAGCGAAGTCGGCATGACTGACGGCAAGTTAATGAGATCCGTCATGATGCAAAGACACGACGGTGACTCACGCTGCAGGAAGTCTCCTCTGCGCGGGCCGAGACCGGATGTCTTCCGTTCTTTAAATTAGCGCGAGGTGAAACGGAGTCAGTGACATCGGTGACGGGCTGTCTCGTATCCGCAGAATTTCGGTACGACCTCGATTTTTTAAAACTCTGTTTCGACGATGGATCAGCCAGAATTCGTGACTTTCTGAAATTTGTGTTTATTCAATTTTCTGGAGACTGGCGATCGTAGTCCTGTACAATCATTTTAAATTAATGTATTTAACAAAGAGAATTGTATTTGGAACAAATTATATAAACGAATTTAAATTACACCACGAACACAATCTTTTTACACAAATTAATGTCATATAAGAATCACGTCTGTCTTTCACAACCACTCGTTTTTCCATTGTTGTTTCCATTCCTTCACGAACACTTTCAACCCTTTTGCACATAAGTTAACATTCATCAAAACTATAGCGCGACACAAATATTCAATACAAATCTCCTACATATACATTTAAATGATCGATATAAGTAACTCTAACAGGAGTGTGTTAATATGGATTCGAGTTTGATCATTTTTAATTAGTTACAATTTACTTTTAAGAAGCACTATTCTTCAAGCAGCTGTGACATCAACAATTTCCAAAAGTTTGAAAAATTAGTAAATTCTTTTATAAATTCTTAATCAAATTTAAAAAACTGTAGAATTCTATAAACATACCAAAGCCTACGATATACCAAACCTCGATATAGTTAGTGTAAACTTGTGGCGTCCGTTCCGTTTTCAACCTGTCTCGTACGAGCTGTCGGTTATTTGTGTTTCTTGTCTCGTCGATCTCGGATAGATCGTTTCCTTTTAACGCGGCAAAGAATACACGACCGCGTAGTACGGATACGCGCTATGATAGCACACACACGTCGATGAGTCACGTCGAAGGAAGTTGGCTTTTTTTTCTTCCCGCGATTTTTAGCCGAACAAATATCGGGACGCCGGTGCCGGTACAAGGTGAAACGAAGGAAATTAAGCGACCGTGCAAACAGAAAAAAAACATAACGGAACCATTTTTCTCGTGAACGGATCGCGTGTCTATCCCCCATTTAGGTCCACGTTTCTATCATTCAGTTCCGCGGCGTCGGGAGAAAAGTTTCGTTCATTCTCAAGATTGGACACGATAATAAAATATGACGAACAACCCGCTAATTGAATACTGAGAAAGTCGCGTTATTGTCCTGTTAGGAACATCTATTCGCTTATTTCGCGCGTCGAGCGACGTGACTCTGTGAAAATAATCTGATCGTTAAATAACGAACGTGTACGCAGGGTGTTGCAAAATTATAGAGCGAAGCACGTAACTGGAGTTAATATATGCGACTCTAATTGATTGTAAAGACTATTACGTAATTCGAACGGGACTGTGCGACGGGGTATACAATTTTCTGTTTAACACGTTCGGTTATGCATTTTATTATTTGGATACCACGAGTTGTGTCACTTTTTGTAGTTTAAAATAGTCAAATTTAAATGGGTTACGCGAATGGTCGATCTTTTAGAACATCCTTAACGACAGATTTGAAACTTCAATTCATTTGACTGATGTTCAATGTCCCCCAAGTTAGAATTTAGGTGGCCTCAAATCGAAGAGTTTGAATATCTCAGATCGAGACTGATCTCTTTTTGCAAAAATGGTACTTGATGGCCCAAAAAAGGTGGAAGTCAAATAGGATGAGGTCAGGTGAATATGCTCAACATTGAAACGTTGACACGTGTTGTGGAGAAGACAGACATGGTCGCGTTTCGCGGTTTGCGTCGGCCAACTGTTGGAGTCGAGCTCATGGCGGCTGTCACGGTGGTGTCAGTTAAAAGCAACTCGAAATAGAGCATTCTCAGAAATAGAAGAGAATCTCTGCTTTCCTATACACCTGCTGCTATGATTATATTTTAGATATATGTAATAGTTTCGTTTGAACATAAGTGATTCTATTTGTAGTTGCAAACGATATTACTTTTATATCAACCCCTTCACACACAATTTAAGTCCAAATAATTTTTCAAACGTATAGTACTTAATTTTGTTTAAATTTGTTCGTACAAGGAATGGCCACGAAATAGAATAGATTTATTTTACGAATACCTCGTGAATGTTAGAAATGTGTCGACTTTAATACGCAAGACTTGACATATTAGGGTATTTTTCCATTTGAATAATATTTTTTTTATAATCTATCAGAGTTAAAAGATTCTATACTAGTATATTAATAAAGAAATTTCATATTAAGACAAGTTTTCGTCCCCAGATGACAATTTCCCTTAAAAAATCGCGTTTCTTAGTTTCTTAGGCGAGAGATCCAAGTTGACACGAGACTTTTTGATAACTTTCTCGCGAAAACGATTGCAGATGGTCGCGTTGGAGGGTCGTTGACGGTTAGTGGTGTTTAGTTTGGCTTCGAGGGCGGCCGTGAGTGTTCGACAGTGGCAGATGGACGGCTAGAACGGGATCAGACTCTTCTTCCTCGAAGCGTTGAAACCAACGGGACATAGTGGAATACTGGACGACGTTGTCGTTGAATGCAGTGTACATATTGGTTGCGGTGGTTCTTGCTGAACGGCCTTGCAAGTACTCGTAGTAGGCGATAGCCCGTAGATACGGTTGGTCGATCGAAGCCATGATTGCTCAACTCGTAGTAGCAGCCGTGTTATGTATGCCTCGGGCAGAAGCTTCGAGAACATTCTATCACATTCGAATGTAAAAGTTCCCACGTGTGTGAAAAATCGAAAACATTGCAAGACTTTCTTGGCAAACCCAATAATTACAGAGTTATTGGCCGCTCGAATCAACTGGCTGGATAAATCGTAGATAGTGGTGGGTACCCCTAACGCTGATCGATAGATCGTTCTTGCTAAATTTCTAGGTACTTTGATTTTTAATATCCGTGACTTCAGTGTTGTAATATTTCTTCGACTACAAACTTCAGATGCTCTTTTTTTAATTTGATCATTATACTTATTATAGGAAAAAATACGAAATAAAACTTTGTCAAAAATGGGCAATGATATTTGACAGTTCAGATCTAAATCGCTTAAAAATACGTTTTACGATCCCGAAGGTTTCGTTATAAAATTTAAGCAGAAGATGGTAATGTAATAGATTTTTCAGATTGGTGCAACATATATGTTCTCTGAGATATGATGTTACATGCTGTAAGTTACGTGACCCGGGGCGATAGCGTGACGATCGCGGTCGTTGAATATTGCATTACTTTACAACGTGCCAAGGCACATGCTCCAAAATGCCTAGTCCTTTTCGCGAAAATGGAACGTCCATAAATTTGGCACGGTAGCCTGGCAATTACGGTCGCATCGAATTGTGGGGCCTGGAAGGAATCAACGAAGTAATCTCGCGTCTTTGGCGTGGATCCAAGGCGTAGTCGATCCAGACAATTCCATTAATATAGTGTTGCAGTTTGGGCTCTATCGAAGAAATTGGTGGTACGCCGGAATTCTCTCGGCGAATATTTCCTTCGATCGATGAATAATATTGCCTGTTATCGAAAAAAAGTCAGTCATAAATTATTTTATTAATACAATGTTTTCATCGGTTAATTCTTCGGTTCATACAAATAATTAAGTTTCTCTTTTCAACCTGTGGGCATAATTAATTTTGGACTTTCAATATAACGTGTATATTTTTAAATAAAAATAATTGAAAAATACTCCAGTTTTTTGAAAGAAAAAAGTAAATGTTACGGATTTATTTAAACGCGTAGGTTTCGTTCAGGTTCTCTAGACTGTGCTGCGAACTTTGCAGATTAGCAACGATCTCTTTTCTGTATCAAAAGTTTTTTAGCGACTACGCTTATCAGCGATTACATGGCGGAAAGATAACGCGGCGAGTTCACCGCACCGTTATCCCGATTTGCAAAAGTTTCATGCGCGAGTAAGTGTAGCCTTGACTTGAGCAAAATGGACAGAAGGAGCGCTAAAGCACCACTTTGCATTAGTTACATTATTCCAAGTGGTTCGAGCCACTTCAAACATTCCCGTCGTTCGACGAACATTGCTGCTCGCTTAACGTTTAGAGCAACCGATGCCGTTTAAAATTAATTAACGCCATCGTAAAACACTGAGCGTAAATCGACGCGTAAAAAGGTCCAAGTCTAAACATTGTTTCTCTTTCTTTTTTTTAGAAATTTCTAATTTGAATTAATCGATTCGAAAACAACGAACGTAAATTATAAGAAAATTCAGAATTCATTGACTCCAATAATTTTTACATTTTATAGAAATCGTTTACACTATGTGGAGTATATTTAGATTATATTAAGTATTGTTAAATTTCGATAATTTGATATGTTAGTCGAATGTTGAAATCCACAGTTTGTGTACACCATGAAAGGGTAAATGTTTTATGGTATTTAAGACTCCTATACTCTCTCGAGCTTCGATTATCGTCGCGATAACACATGGGATTTAATTTCTTCGTAGAAATCAGGCTTCTAAAGGAAGGTAGACGCTATCAAATGTAGTTGGTGCGTGGAATTCGCGTTCTAGCGAGGATGAAATTTACTAAAGTATTCGAAACACTCGTTGCTAATGAGACACGTTCGGTTCTACCCTCCGGTTCTCGCTCCTCGTTTCCTGTGAGCCATAAGGCAACGTCACGTTTGTCTTTATTGTATCAACAACTAGCAGGCCGGACCGTCTAATTGATTTACGCCACCCTCAGTCATCAGCAGGCTGGAGGAATCTTATCCGCGAAAATCCACGTGGCCATTGGGACGCGTCTCGAGAAAAAGGCACGCGATGAAGGGGAAAGACGTGGCTGAGTAGAATTGTGTAGGAAGGGAACATGATTGCATCAACGCGAAGCTTTTAACGCAGGAAATGTCGGAAAAAATTGTTCCCCCGGAGACTTGATCTCTTCTGAACTTTGTTACAACAGAAATACAAAAAAAAGAGACAAAACTCCGATGACTGAGTTTTGACAAAAATTATTATTATAATGACAAATAATTTTGTCTTTAACAAGCTCAATATAAAATGGTTCCAAATTTTTTGTATCTTCTTTCAATCTGTATATAAAATTAATATGAAAAAGATATGTGATAATAAGAGGAATACTTTTGTAATTAGGTTTCGAGAAAAATGACCTTAATTACATCATCATATCCAATTTGAACGTTTCGATTCCATTATTGGGTCCCCGTCAGAAACCAAATTGTAACCTTATAAAATAATGGAAGAGTAAAAGTCACTTATAATTATGGTTATGCAATGTGCATTGTATAATACCGACAACCGAAACTAATTACAGTTTCTATTATTTCCACCATAATTAGTCGTCCACATTTTTGCAGAATTAGTTGGTCGTATATACGTGAATTTTCCATGGATAACGGTCCAATTATATCTGCGGAAATTGAAACGAAAGTAAAAGTAAGAAAACATGTCGTAACACATGTTTCGGCAATGCCGGTTGCATCACCGGAAATATAAATGTAGAATGGGGACAGTACAGAACGACATATAAATCATCTACAGCAGAATGTGATGTTTAAAATAGAGTCACTCCTTAAATTTTAGTATTTATAACACATTGCTGGAAGCAAAATATTTTGTTCAGGTTTAAACAAGCATATTTTATTTAGTGATCGATATGAAAACAATTTCAACTTTATAATGTTCATAAGATTAAATATTTTGTTTTAGATGATCCTTAATTTCTTTCTAGTTAAACATAGGATTCTTGAATTTTAACGAGGCTGTAAGAATAAGTTCTATGATAAATTATGGATACACTAGTTTCCAATTGTCTAAAAACTATCATTTTCGTGGACAGTTTGAGGTGTTTGGTACGTTAGTTTTCTATGTCTAGAAAGATGCTTGACATTTGTTCAAATTGTACAATAAAAAGGAGAAATATTTATTAATTCAATGGTGTGCCTTTCTAACTAAACAGCGGATCTGAACAGAATTAATGAAATGGGAGCTTTGTACAGGGTTGTCTCTCTAAATTTATTTCTTATATATTTTTCCATATTAAGTGCATTCTGCAGTTTCTTGAGAATAAAAAATTCCCACAAGTGCATAAACATCCGCAGTCTATTTACAACATTTCTACCAACTATCATCGTAAGTTTAAAATGGAGAGGTTAACGTCCTGTGTTTGTTTTCTGTTCAGGACCCGTGATGCCACCGCCGAGTCGTCGGAATCGTTAGAAACGGGCCGAGAAAAATGGCCTCGATCTTGGGAGACGGAACGGGCCCCGGAGGCTCGGGACCCTCCCGATGCCTCTTGCTCCTTCAAAGGTCCCTGGCGATTCAGCTGACCAGGGGTCCGCCTCCTCAGGTTCTGAACGCCAGCCAACGGGAGAGTCCCAAGGAGCATCCAGCCGACGAGATGTGGATGTACGATAAAGGTTACAATTTGTTTCAGGTGAGTCGACGTGCGCTGCATTATCGTGGATTATCTAGGCTGTGTGTACGTAGCCGTGTGCATTCCCTTCAGCTGGCTGGTACGGGGAGGGCATTTTTCGATGTAACGATCTGTTACAACGTGACTACCGTCCACCCATTATGCGGCGATATTCTTTTCATTCGAGGGCAAACACGAGTGGTTACATGGCGGCACGGGTCGTTGCAACAGCGAGCCGGGGCACGGTCGTTCGACTTAATCGCGGTGTTTTGTTACCAACCGGCGGGATTATTATTTTATTTATCGTACGACCGTACAAGGAGGTGGGGGAGAACTGGAAACCGGAGAATTTTCCGGCGTAATTCTCGGCGAGACGCGGTTTCGGTGACGCGAACGACACGACCGAAGCGCGAACGTGTCCCTTCGTCGAGCGTTCGTTCGTTTTTACAACTCGTCGTTTCCGAAGTGAGATTGGCGTTGATTGGATGCACCGTTACGCCGGAATGAGACAATATGAATTACGAGCAATTTCGCGAGGCAACCTTGTCGGAGGGATAGGACGAAGCAACGAGTTAAGTGGCGGACGTTCTATAGTCTTGCTAGCTATACGACGCGTCGTGATCCTTGCAACGTACATTTTTTTCTCCCTTTTAATTGTGCGCGAGGCACGGGCTGTCGTTACGGGAAAGCCACGCGGATTTCGTACGAAATTTATTTCCGCGAGTCTCGACCTCTGTCGGGCGCGATCCTGGATACAATGAGGCGAAGCCTACGATACAAGAACGTCTATTAAAATACACGTGTACGCGTGTCGCCGTGAAAATCATTGCAGAGAACATGGCTAGACCGTAGTGCCCCTTATTTCATGTGAAACGGATACACGGGCCCCATGGGTAGATCGTAGTGACTCTTGTTTCGCGTGCGTTTAACACGTTCACTCCAGCGGGGGACACGCATGCCCCGTATCGTACCTTTGTTTCGCGCGAGACACATTTTATTCAACGTTTGCTCGATAATATTCGATGTATAACTCCATCAGGAACATATTTTCCTAAAGATCTATTTACTAAAGTAAGCTGAGAGTCTATCCTAAAATGTTGTAAATAATCGCTAATGATTTTGAAATCATTCTCGTTTCGACAGCCAACAAGATAGGACGTGTTTATTTCGTAATACGTAAATACGTAGTGTTAATGAGCGCTGTTTGAAAACATTAAATCTCGACTCGTGCATACGTATCACCATGTACATAAAACATTTGTACAAAATACAAGATAACATCACCTATTAGCCTTGATGTCACAGAAACACATAGAAAATACCCTGAACTATCTAAGAGAAACCTACCACAAAATATAACCACACCAAAGGAAGAGAATCCAGCACCTAGTCGTCGCTAATGAATTTTGAAATCTATACTGCAAGATTCGATAGCACATAGAAGTATCGAAGCCCTTTTATTGTCCTTTTTATTGTCTTTCTAACAAGAGTCTCTGGAAAAGAAAATCAACTAGGTTAGTCTCTATGTGCTCTGTGCTTTCACTGTTAAAAACTCGGTTGAAAACTTCGACGTCCTCTCGAAGTAAGAAACGACTTCGCACCCGCGACCGACAAAGTAAGCTAATGGGTTAATATCACGTGAAATAACATCGCGCGTTGAAACGCGTACAGCCTTCGTTTCACGTGTACACGTGAATCCGCGTGCATGTGGAACAGGGGACTCCGTATCGGGAACAAAAACTCGTGCGTGGGCGTCGTTTACTTGACTAACGAGGGACGTCATCCGTTACACGGTGATTTCGATGAAACTCAGCGTAGCTTTATGTCAAGAACTATATTCAGAATATTCATCCACCACTATAAATATATTTAATTTTGTTCCAAATTTGAACTTTATTATTTCTGATTGAATTTGATAAATTCTTTATATATTATTATCGTTAATTTTGCAAACTTGCAAAGAATTATTATTCGGTTCAGAGAAGAATTTCGTGACTCTGAGAGGTTTGCATGTCCCCGAACGAAGTTCACCGAAGGGTTGGGGAAATAAATTGGAAATTATCGATGACTGGGTTAGCATCGAAATCAGGCACAATAGCCTAGATTCCGTTCCTTTTTCCGCATGGTTTATTCAGAGTTGCCCGGTGAAACTCACGTTGGCAGTCGGGGGAAATAGAATTCGGACACGCCTTCCAACGGGAGAGTGCCCTTCAGTTTCAATGAGCTCTCGTTAGGGGTTGGGGCATCCCTCCGGGGGGGAAAGTTAACCACGTCTGCTCCTCGTAGCAAAATCCACCGAGAAAGACTCAAAGATAGTAGTTCGGTTCATTCCCAGGGGTTCAGAATCGTGACAATGGCATCTTTGTACTAGTCAGTCCCGGTAACCCACCATTTTGCTACCTTCTTCTCTTTTAAATTGTACGCTTTCGACACCTGCTCCGAAATAAATCCGCCAGCTCATCCATAAAACGCTTTATGCGTTCGTTCTGCACGATTTTAGGGTCGTAAAGCTTACCTAATCCCGAAGAATAGTTTACGCCAAGGTGTAAACGGTCTTTCGGAAGCAGACGTTGAAAGATCGTTGAAATATCTCTTTACCTTGTACCGGGACCAACAAAGGCGAGGGAAATCCTATTTTTAGGAATCTATTTTCATCGAAAGACTTTGATGAATTGATGGTAGACAGGTGCAATGATAATACACAAAGTACAGTTGCAGCTTGCATTGTTTGTAACCTCTGGGTGTGAAACGATGTTTGTTTAACGTTGGAACTGTTACGGTTACGAGTTTCGAGACGTATTGATATATCGAGGCACGCGTCTAATTAACGTCTATTTTACTTAGAATTAATTACCAGAAAAAAATTAAAAGCAGCAAGGAAATCGTTTGGAACACTCTACACAAAGTTTAAATTATGTGCAAATTAAAATACAAAGGCTTCCACGAGAGATAATTGTAACTAAATAATTTCGAAAGTCAAAACCTTATAGAAACCCAACGAATTGCTAAAAGATTTCCAAGTTTTATTGATAAATAACTGCTGACGGAGTGCATGGTTCTCCGGTGCCTAATTTGCGTCACAAATCAATTTAAATAGCAAAGGTAGCGTGACTATCAGCGACGCGATTAAACACTGTAAACCTTTCAAAACAGTGCGAAATGCATCCATGTTCATCTGATAAGGAAACATAATTTCTGTAGTGCCGGGCGAATCGGATCAACGCACTATAAACGTCAGACTAATTAGAGTCGCCATAGAAACGGCCGCAGTTACGTTTTATCGTTTCACAATGCGCGGGGCCAGTTTATTTATTGCCTCGGTTAATTATTGTTCGCCACAATCGACTTTGAGATACCATCAACGTGCAACGATCGGGCCGCCACGAACGCTCCGTCTCGTTTAACTTCTCCTCGTCGTTGCCCCGTCGTTCCATTTAGAATATTGTCGTTAATTCCGTCCGCGTTTAGATGGATATCGGTTAAATCTAATTGCACTTTTACTCGTAAATTCGGTCGACCGCGCAGTACAAACTTTGGGACAATTAGCGCGCGCGTTCGTTCGATCAGGAAGAAAAAGCGCGTTTGTCGAGACAATAACCGCCGCTCGCTTATTAAAAACAAGAGCATATTGTAATTAGTAATATCTGTGAAATGGCCGTGCATGAATTTAAACTTGTCCCGGCGGAGTGAAAGCGTGACACAAGAGCGTAACGTTGCCGCGTCGTACGATTTATTTTACTGAAACGCAACGGGACTCGAAAAAAATTAGTGGCTTCGTAAAAGGATATTGGAAATTCAAGTTTTAATGCGCATTACCTTCGTACGGGTTAAAAATTAAATTCCGATTTCATTAATATTCAACGTATCGCGATATATCAAAACAGCGGTTATTTATAACCGAACGCTCGAAGCATTCTGTTTTGTTGAGCCAATAAAATCAAATGTGAACGTATCGTTGTATTGTTTGATGGAAACATACGATAAAAAATTTTGGGTTTGTCTTATTTTTAGTTTCTTGGATACCAGGAATTTTTAGATCTATCTAAACGTCTTCTTCGGTTGAAAATTTATCTTGTTAACAATGACGCGACGCAAGGGGGAAAACTGGCTCCGCAACGTACAGGGAAGATCACAATCTACAGTTTATATAAGGGGTGAACGGTTCAGTCGGAGTCGAGATGACTTTTGGCGATCAATATCGAACCTAACTTTATTTGGTACCAAGAAAGAAATTTTAATTTCTTCATTTGCGGTATTGTATACTATACAAATTTAAAAAATTTTAAAAATGCATGGTGAACATGCTTGGAACTTGAGTTTAAAAAACAACGTTCCAAGACTAAAGACTTTAATCGAAATAGAACCTTGTCTAACTATGAAAGAAATAGACAGAACTAAAATATATCGATGATTGGAAAGGACATTGCTTATGGGATGAATATTTTTATGAGCACATTATAAACACATTGAGTTTCAGTGCATAAACAACACCATTCCGGTTCACGAGTGACACCTCGAGTCGTTTTATTGCGGATATTATGCCAGGAGCACACATATCTGCGATACATTTTCCGCTTCAACGTGAAACACGATCTCGAAGCAAACACCAGTACAACGATGCAGCCGTGCATCGCTGGATGCACCGCGGAATCGTGTTACTCCGCGTACCGGTGAGCCTTATGCGGAAATGGATAGTAAACAGAGATAAAATCATCGATTAATATAAATATTGCGGTCAAAGGATCGGGGAAGATATCCTTCTCGAAAAATACATTCGAGTATTTCAGGTTTACAGAAATTGGCCGCGAGTTTGTTTATCAGATTGAATAATAAGTTCGTTTGGACGATGGTAAATTCATATTTCATTCGCGAGAAATGGTATTTAATTAACGGTGTATGAATGCGAATTTTATTAATCATTCACTTTGCTAGTTCTGCGGTTCGTCCGGTTTCTGGATATTTATTCGTAACGTTCTGAAGTATATTTGAGACACTTTTAATCGAGAAGACACGTTATCTGCTAAACACAGTCCTTTATTTTACGTTTCGATTCGTAAATTCTTGCGCACGCTGGATTCGATCGAGGAACTTTTTCGATCGACGAACGAATCTAAAATTTAAATCGCTATTCGCGAATGAAATTTGCCTAATGTTACCGTACTGTACGCGAGTAAAAAGACGCTCGATATCTCTATAAAATTGAGTATCAGACATTGGACCGCAAACGCGTAGAAGGAAACACGAAGCGTTATCTCGTTCCGCGACTTAATTATGCCGCGCATTCGTTATCGATCTATGCAAATGCCCTGATATCTATAATCCCGCACTTCCGGTACGAAAATGCCAGCAGACGCGTGCAGTGATAAAAGACCAGATACTTGCCTCAGTAATGCCGCCGCCGCTATTGTTTATGTACTTCAGATAACAGCTGGTAACGGTAGTTCGGTTAAATTAAACCGAGGATGATGGAACGATCCTTAAATACGTAATATACTTCAGAATAGAATCATAGCACACTAAATATTCGCATAAACGCGTGTCTAAATTTTACATTTTTCTCCAAACTAAACTCGAGATTGTCATTCAAGTCACTCTGTCTCCGATTCTACGAGTAATTGCCTAAAACTTCGAGACAATTCAACCGTCAAGGTTCACCTGTCGTAACACTCGACAGAGCCTAATTTCTCCGTACGTTGCTCATGCAAGGAAACTTGATCGCGAGCTTTTACGAAATACAAAATGTCCTGTTGGACGTAACCAATTACTTGAACGATTCGTTAGTACGGCGTGCACGTCGGCCATTTAAATGCTTAGAACTTTGTCGGAGTCGTCGAGACGTCGTCCCTATGCCACAGTTCGATAACTCGCTTTGGATGCAAAACACACGCGGAATGTGATCTACGCGCGCCTTGCATGTATAATACGCCATGCGGTACTGTTGCGCAATGCTTCTGTACACAGGTTTGTTCTTAACGCGTCAATGGTATCAATGGTGCTGTGGACAAAATTGTGTCCAAACGTTACTTCCGTTTCGTTACTTTATCTCAACGAGATGTGTATTGTTGCTCAGAGATTGCTCAAAAGACGACTTATATTTTTAATACTTTGACTGTCACGTCTTCCATATATGGGTGACAAGATTTTTCACTTTGGGACTAATGCAATTAATTCTCAAGCTGAAATATTAAACGAAACAAATTTGAATAGGATTCATGAATTTTGGTTACGAAAATAGTTGCTAAGACGAATTTAAATTTACGTATGTTAATTTTATATTAGGGTTTATTTTAGATGACTGATTGATTATTAGATAGTAGGTACACTTGTCTCAAGACAATAGATCGCGTACTACCTTAGATTTTCAGTTATTCTTAACAACGTAGTTAACAATTGTCTAACATCAAAGTTTTGGTCTGACAGTCAATGTGTTAATAATAAGCAATTTAGCAAGGGGATTTCTGTATAGCTCGACGAGGCACCAATCGCCCACAGCGTTAAATTCCCTAGGCGGTGGAAGGTTTCGCGAGTCCATAGATCAAAATGCGGTGCAACTATGGGCGAAACATCTTGATAAGACGATAATTTCCGCGAGAATGGACCTCGTTAGGCCGCAACAGGGTCTCCTGGTTCCTGGTCGATTACGGAAATGGTATTCTTGGCAACTGGTAGAGCAAGGTATTGCCCGTTGAAACGCATGTATGACTGGCCGTGTCCTTTGCACAGGCGCACGTGCACGTTGCATCTCTAGGAAGGTCTCTATGGCGCAAGTCGTAAAGATGCGGCGCACATGCGCCCGAGTTCCTCGTTTCCGCACGAGCATTCGCCCGACGCAAAGCGCCGTGAAATATGCATAAAGATAAGGGACGCCCTCTTCTCAAGGCGAAGGAACTCCTTTGGTCGCTTACGGTGGATTACCAAGCGGAGGACTACGCCGCCCTCGGCGATTTAGGATCCGTTCAGGCTGATACGCCATGAACCCTGTAACCTTTCCGCGGCCGTACTGTCAGTCCGAGCAACAATGCCTCTCGCTGGCGGTGAATACAATAGGGCATATGTATCTCCAGAGGCTTCGCGCGGGGCTTGACAGGATGGAAAAATACACGAAGATGGGAAAAGCTAATTTTATCTTCACCCTTCTGCTCTTAAATCACCAGAAAAATGTCTGTACTCTCAAACACATTTGATTCGTTGCAATAATATGCAGGGTGTTCGACCAATTCTGGGAAAAATTTAGTGAGAGTTTCTAGAGGCCACAATAAAACAAAAATCATTAACGTTTAAAGTTCCACTTGTCCCTTACATCCAATGAATCTTTTCTGCCTATTTTTCTGGGGCTCTAGAACTCCAATAATACGCATTGTCTGCATTTTGAAACATTAAAATCGCCCAATCCGTTCAGGAGTTATGATGTTTCAAAGATTCGCCCATTTCTGGCCTCCTGATTATACTTTCGTTAATGAATTTTTTTCTCGAAACTGTGTAGGATTTCGAGGGTGTGTCTATTCACCAAAAATGATTGTAATTGACCCCTGCAGCTAGAAATAATTTTTTTAGAACCATTTGAAATTTTTTTTTTCAGGGTAATCAGACGTCATATTTTCAGTAATGAATTTTTTTCTCGAAAGTGCGTGGGAATTCGGGGATATGTGTATTGACCAAAAATGATTGTAATTTGCTCCTGCAACCAATAATTATTTTTCTAGAATGATTTGAAATTTTTTAATTTCGTCGAAATATTTTCTGGTCGTTATGGCAGTCAAATTGGGCCACGAAAGTCCGTAAGGTTATTTTTGATCCATAAATCCATCTGAAACATTTCTAATATATCTGTAATGATGGTACAGAAAATAAAGAATAAAAATTTGTAACTTTCGTTTCAATACATTACGATTGGAGCTTCGTTTTCGAGAAAATCGACTTTGAAAATTCACTGTAGTTGAATTTTCAAGTTTAATCATTTTAAAAACTAGACCATGGATGATAAATCCCAAAATATAAGCTAATATCCAAGGTTCGTCGAACGGAGAACGTGCACGTACGAAGATCTTATGCGACTCGCTAGTTTAAATTCGTGAAATGGCACGAATATCGAGTGGAATATTTAAATAGTCAACGAGAATACCACTTCCTAAGTTCCGTAGCGGGCTTCAAAGAAATGCAAATTACCATGTTCCCGTCGAGTTACCGTTATTACGCTTCAACGTATTGCCTTGGAGACAACTGCTGCAGCAACCGACTCGTAGATGCTGTAGGCAGATACACGGATGACGATTCGGTCCCCGACGATGCACGAAACGGCTCGCGTTGTTTTTCTCATTTGCATAACCGGGCCAACCGTTTGCAAAAAAGTTCACACGCCGATCCGCGATCCCTAATTGGGTATTATAGGTTCGCACCAGGTTGTAAACGCACGATATTTACGGATCTTAACAAATTTATTGCGCACCTGAGACGTTAATTATTCGTAGAGCACGGGGATATTTTTATTTCACACGTAAATTGATTTTCTATTCAAAATGGCAGCCTGATCTGGAGCAAAACGACCATTTCCACGATTGAAATTTTTTTTAAATCGTAGATCATGTGGAAGACAATTTTCTTTTTCATTCCTTGCCAAGTGTTGCGTCTAACAACGTTCTAGCGAAAGAAGTTTCGTGAAAAATTTGAAAATAGAGTCAAAAGTTGAGACATCTAGATATTTAATTTCTAAAAAAGATTCTCCAACTTGAATCATTTTTGGACGCGTTAGGTGTCTTTTTTGCCCGAGAAATACCCCATTAAACCTCTTCAGAGACCATTGGTATGGTCGTCAGCGTCCGTTCGCGCAGAACAATATTTACCTTGCGTTTCCTAGCCGGTGAGCAAGCCGCGAATCGCCGCGAACTGTCCTTAAATGACCGTTATTACGATACGTTGATCACGTTACCTTGAAGATGGCCGATGCAGCAATCGAGCGGACACTTTCCATCCGCATGGCGATTTCTGCCACGAACATTGCCGCAAAAACACCATGCTTTGTGCCGGCCTTCTCCGCCCATAACCGCAGTGCAACCAAGGATACCAGTTTGTTACATTCACTTCTTTATAACACAACTCGCGGAGCCGATATTTGATTACACGCATTTTCTATCGGTCACGCTTGTCGAACGTTTAGAACACGATACTCCGGAGCAGCGTCGTCGCGCCCGGCGATAGGATCGTAAAGTTTTTGAAACATCCATGCGAATTCGACGAGGAATTACAGAGAAGGATTTCTGTATGCAGATTTCCACGCAACTGCGACAAAAAAGGTATCTCGAGGCATCCGCGATCACTGTGCTTCGATCGTAATGGAGTAACTGCTTCAGTGGTCGTAGAGGGAAAAATAGCATTTCCTGTCCCTCCCAAAAAAATAACTGATCGTCTCGACGTTGATTTTTGACCGACCTGTGAATATTAAAGCAATGAACTATCGTAAGAATTGTGTTAGAAAGATTGCGTTTATTCAAATTTATTCCCCGCTATCGATGGTTATCAATGTCTTGTTCGTTAATGTTTTTCTCGTTTAGATGCTACAAATAACTTGTGTTCCAGATACGTTCCGTTGATACAGTTGTGTAATCTTAATAGGAAGCCACGCATCAATATGATACTTGGTCCGTTTAAGAGTCCATCGCGCGTACGTTGTTTTGCCTAATTAATATCTGATTAAACCGTGGCTGGCGGCGGGCTGCTAGCGGTTTTTCTTTCTTGTTTTACGTCCATAAGCGTAACGGTTAGATCGGATAGAGTCGATGGGAGTAACGTTGTTGTACGCGGGGCTCGTTGAGCATTCTGGAGCAGAAATTACGAGCATGAACGGCGTATTAAGGTGCACGCGGAATGACGCGATGTGATTAATGCGTTCGGTAATTCCATGTTTGACGAAGAGATTTCCCGCCAATTACTGGCGACTTTTAATTCCCTCGACAATAGGGCGTCCCGGGACGATGGAAGAGACTCGAAACTTTTCAAACTCGTTCGAATTGTCTTTACATTTTTATCAATGAAGTTAAAAATAAATATCTAATTATTTTAACTTTAATCTATTTGCTTCGTTCCCATTTTTAATATTATATCCAACCCTTGACCTAACATTTCGTACAATTTTTTCCACGAATATATTCAAGAGTATTTATATTTAATATTTATTGTCGACCCGTACGGGACTTGTTAACCAACATTGTATCGGTAGACTGCGGAAGTTTATGTAAGTATGGTACGTCGTAAGTATGCAAAGTATATGTAAAATATATGCTAAGCATGTGCATGAAATGTGCGGTAAATACGCGCTTACGTATGTATCAGAAAAATCGCACAATTTTGTTTAATGTTCATTCGAGAAATTATTCAGATATAGTTCAAATTACTATGAACGTTTTTTGCAAACTATCAAGTGGAAACTAAAAAAATTTTAGAGTCTAAATAAGCTCGAATAGAATTCTTAAATAAATTGCAAAAGCTTTGTTTCAACAAGGAATTATTAAATATACAGAATAAATTTAGAATAAATAAAACTTTTGGAAAAAGGAAAAGCAGATCGTCGTTCAGTAAGTAAAGTTGAGCTGTCCGATTAGAATCGTAAGTGATCTATCGATGACGAGAGTCAGTCATTATCGATCGACAACACTAACAGAGCAGAGTTATAGCGAGTAAAGTAGCGTGGAAGCGAGGAGAGGCCAAGGAGAGCCACTTTTCCCGGGAAAAATGAAAAATCGAACGGAAATTGATCCATTTCACGGCGCATTGTCGTTCGATAGACCTTCGGATCCGGCCGTCTCGAATTTTAATCAGTAGCTCCCCCAGTGCTTGTGTGGGCACGCGGCATGGGAACATAAATCACGATAACATAATTTATATGCTAATACCGCGAGCGGAGCGCGCGCGTGTTCGCGCGAACGGAATGCAGGGCGGGAGATCAAACCGGGTGTAACTACGTACCCGGGTACTCGACATAGGCGTCTGCTTTTCTGTATTTTCATAAAGGGCAAACAAAAGAAGCATTCGAAATGACAGAACTCGACTTTCGATGCAACATATACCAACAAGTCCAAATCATTGGATCGTTTCCTCGATAAATTGAAATTTAATCCCCTCGAATGTCTAATCTAATATTAAAATTTACTTACACACCTTGCATGTTCATCTTAATTTTCCTGCTTTGAAAAATGAACAATTTCTAATCCCATCGCACGATACGTTAATTCGATTTTATCTGTATGTTCACAAATTTGTAAGATCGATGCATAAAGCAGAGATCTAATTCCTCGTGAATAGTTAGTTCGAGCACTAAATTTATGCAAAGTTTATTTAGATGCAAACAATCTAAAATTAGAGAATTTCTTCGTGGAGATAAAAATCTTGACTTCTTCATTCATAAACGGCAGAACTCGACTTTCGATGCATCATATATCAACAAGTCCAAATCATTTGATCGTTTCCTCTATAAATTAAAATTTAAACCCCTCGAATGTCTAATCTAACGTTAAAATTTACTCCACGATTTTGTAAACCTGTTGAAATATAAAAATATCTTATACACGTTGCATGTTAATCTTAATTTTCCTGCTTCGAAAGATCGAAACTTTCTGATCTCATCGCACGATACGTCGATTTTATCTGTATGTTCACAAATTTGTAACATCGATACATAAAGCAGGGATCTAATTACTCGTGGATAATTAGCTCGAGCACAAAATTTATGCAAAGTTTGTTTAGACGCGAACGATCTAAAATTAGAGAATTTCTTCGTCGAGATAAAAATCGTGATTTCTCTAATCGGTCGCAGGCTGTGGATACTGCGAAACGAAGACGAGTATTAATTGTTCCGCGAGAGAAATCTGAGAGCGTGTATTAATTTGAAAAGCGAAACTTTTCCAGTCCTAATTAGGACAGCTCGGTGATGTCGGAGGTACGCGTTCATATTTTGTATCGGCGGGTACGGAGGAGCGTTAACCGGGTGAATAAAACATGGAAAACGTATAAATCACGAGTAACCAGTTAAATTGGCGAACAATAAAGCGCGGTGCAGAGTATATTTTACAGGGGGGACGCCAATGGCTGCCGGAGTTCCTGGCAACGTCGTTCTATGTCATCGTAAACTTGAAACTGGGGGACTTGAGGCTGGCCGCCGCGAAGGGGGCAGAAAGGGAGCAGCTCGGAGGATGAAGGAGAACAGGGGGTTAGGGCTCGTTGATTTTTTTGCAATTAAATTGGCAAACAAATAAAGGAAGACGCGCGCCTCCGAGGTGAATGGGCATCCCGCGGATAAACGAGTTCTCGCGCGCAAAATAGAAGTCGCGTCCATTCGCGATGCACGCTGCACGCCGCTCATTTACGAAGTCGATGACCACGGAGACGAGGCAGTCCGAGTAGACAAGGATCTCGTTTAATATCGTATCGTGGAAAACGCTTCGAACATTCGGCGACTCCTCCGTCGATTATCGACCCCTCGATGAACGGATCCAATACGATTAATCGCTTTATTTCCTCCGTATATATTTCTACAGCTAGGCGACTCCAGTTACGCGTGCCTCGCACGGTTTCCGTGCAATTTAAAATTTACATACACGTTTTTCTCGTCGCATGCATACGGTCCTTGTCCATTCATCTGATTACACGTTACGCCTCGCGTGTGCTAAAAGACTCGTTAAGTATGGTTTAACAACTTTTTCATTGATAGAATCTACGGCGAATATGAAAATTTGTTTGTATTCGGAAGGTATATCCGTGTTTCCCAACGCACAGGGAAGCGATTCTCAATATTTTGGGGGCAATTATAATGGTAAATATCTACCGAGCAACAGGTTGTAGCAGTGTACATAGCAGAACGAGGGGAGAAATTTGTTTATATTTGCTTAAAACATTGCGTATGCTGGATGAAAACAAGATAAAAATAAAGATAGATCGATTCAAGGATTAAAATTTATACGTGCAAAGTCTATAAATTCGAAACCAAATTTATGAAGTAAATGAATTTGAAAGTTTTGTTTTTGGCTACCATGTCTGTCCATTACTCAGTGTTTCTACTTGTTTCTCGAATTATTTTTGTATCTGTTCATTCAAGAATTTCTTTTTATATTTTCATCCCCGAGATTTCGACTATTAGCGCGTACAGTTTCTGCATAATTGCATAGCCTTTGTAAAATGAATTTTCCAAGCTAGCTTTGGGTAGACGTACTCGAAGGTGCTTCACACTGCGTTGAAGCAATATTTCCTGCCGGGCGAAGACATTAACGATTATAATACCCTCCCAGGTCCATTTCTCTTCACTGTTTGGCAACTCGAGCAAACCTGACTCATTAGGTACGATCGAGTAGGCTTTCTGCGATAATCCTGTTCTTCACGGCTTAATCGATTATCTACGATTTCCTATTATTCATCGCGAACGTGGGCTTTGAGCCATACCCTCAAGGACCTCTTCCCTTGCAAGGAGAGCTCCCGAGGACAGCGATAATTCACGATTGGTTGGACCGAAAGCCCCCGTGATCAATCGTCGAAACATTTCGACAATCTAAAACAGCAATACTTAACTATCAGAGAAATTTTTAATTTCTGTAGTTTTCGAAACTATTACCATAATTCGACGAAGCAAGCATCGTGCTTATCATTTTATTCTACGATTTTATTCTTTCGAAACAATAAAATCATTGGTGGTTAAACTAAATAATAAATGACTGAATAAATAATATAATTTATATAAAAATATAAAGAATAATATTAGGACTCAATAAATAATAAATTTTTCTCATTATATGCAATGTTTCTTAAATAATAGTAATCAATTTCTACATGAAAAAGTAAGTCAATAACGTAGAATAACATATTTCCTACAATGCTTCGTTTTCGAGATAATAGAGGTTTCCCTGGCATGTCTGTCCAATGCTCGCTATTTCTACTTGCGCTAATCTCCAAGTCATACTCCTTGAAACAAAGCCTACAAAAACATATTATTCTACATTCTGAGACCTATTTCTTCGCGTTTAACCACTGCCTTCTCAGTAGTAATTTTCTCAATCTTGAATATTCTGATTCCCATCATTTTGATAACCATCTGTAACAAAACAAGTCAACCAAACGAATAACATAATTTCTAGTATTCACCATAGACGATTCACTCTAAAACACTCTGTCAAAGCACAAAACAATTAACAACGAACGCGACAGAGACAAATGACGATCGACCAAATGTCCTCGCATGCACTCCGAATAAAATTATTCAGAATTAACGAAATAGCTCCAGATTTCTTTAAATTGTCCAAGCCCGCGAAGATCAAGAATCTTCTTTGAAATTGTTTCGCGAGCTTAAAAAGGTTAAGAGCCGATGCTCTAAAAGGCTAAGCATGCTCGCGAAAGCACGGCTAGCGTAATGCATAATAATTAGTGGGCAGCCAACGACCGTATACCCTGCGGAGTGAATTGCCGCAAGTTCATTGCCGGCAAGGATATAGCAATATGAACGTAACGTGCTCCAAGAACAGCGAGCCGATTAGCAACGCTATTGCGAGCACTATCCTTTTCCCTCTCGTTCGTTTCAACGTCGATCTCGCTCTTTCGACCGACCCGTAGAGTTTCTATGTCTCTCCTTTCTTTTGCTCCTGCCCCTTTCGGCCGGTGTTATCGTAAGTAATGGCTGCCCGCGAAGAACGACGATCGACTTTACGTACTGTTTACACGCTCCCCGACCGCTCTCTTTATGCGCCGTTCCCAGACACGTTTTTGCGTCACGGGCGAATTTATGCGATGGCGATTCTTTTGTGGTAAACTTCTTAACCCTTCTCGTTGCACGGCTTTCGAACGTGGCATGAATAGACAACGAGGAACCGTGTTTTATGGACGAACGTTACATCGAGGAACCGGGAGATCCGCTTTACGAGTAACCCTCCTCGCATTTTGATAACATGTTGCAAACAATTACAGACATCGGGTTACCAAATTTCTGGGACCAGGTCTATACAGTTATTTAAATTAAACGTGGAAGGGGTCACATGGGATACTCAAAAGGTTTTCGATAAACTTCTATTTTGTAAAAGCAGATCAAATGAGAATCATCCAAAGAATGATAATCCACATCTTAATTTTAGCTCGAAGGAGCCATATTACGAATTATATTTTTGGAGGGAAAATCAAGTAGATACATATGTTTTCAGTTACTAATTTATGAAGCTCATAGGAGTTCACTGAATTCACAGTGTTTACTTTGAAGTTTATTATAAACCACATGAGAATCATCCAAAGCATGAGGATCCACATCTCAGTTTTAGCTCGAAGAAGCCATATTACGAATTATATTTTTAGAGGGAGAATTAAGTAGATGCATATGTTTTCAGTTACTCATTTATGAGGCTCATAAGAATTCACTGAATTCACAGTGTTTACTTAGAAGTTTATTAGAAACCACATGGTGTACTTTTAAGTAGGCAAAAGTTATTTGTGGTTTTGCGACGATTAAGATCGTGGTTTCCATTTCTCATCAGTTACGAGACTATAAAAGTCAAGGTGTCCTTGCCGTCTTAAAGTTAATGTGCCAAGCTAGAATCGTCTTGTATGCGTTACACCTTGCGCTGTATTTCTGACTTGTTAACTGCCTCCGGAGGTGTGAATATGCTCTTGATAGAAACGTCTGGTCTGTCCTATTGGTAGTTAGTGTCAACAAGAAGGTGGACGTGTTACGGGTGATCGGCAGATGCGCGCTGCGGTGGGTCTAACTGTCTAACTACACATGTGGTATGTTTTGCATGGTAGTTCTGCTTTCTCTTCCAAGAATTACCCTCTGGAATTCTTGGACGTCGAGGAAAATACTGCTGTGTCGAGTTCAATATGGTCCACCGGAAACACTATTTTCTGATATTCCATAATAAATCCATTTTCACGGCGTAAAATCCTTCGTAAACTTCCAACCCTCTTAAAGCTAGAACGATCGAAACGTCGCCAGTTGTGGTTGGACTCTAACACATTCACTGCCAGATGAAAACGGTACAATTTTTTGGAGGACTAAAATTTTAATTTTAAAATTTGTTTCCGTACTTATTTTTGTAATCTATCTAAATTTATTTCCCTCGACATTTAAACTTGAGAATTAATTTTTCTAGTTCCATAATTGGAAAATCCTGTCATCCGTATATGGGTGACGTGGTAACCAAAGTGTTAATAAAATTATTTGACCACTTCTTTTCTATCGCTTATAATTTATCGAATTTTTATTTCCGAATCCTCGACTTGGCAAGCTGTCGAGTGGATCGCTTCCTGCATTCCTCGCGAAAACGGGGAATATTTTTGCAAAAGAGTCTCCATACTCGACTTACGAGAGCACATACAACGCAGTCGAGGAAGCAGTTATCCTTTGCAACGTTCGACGATATTTTAAAATACGTCGGAGCTCCTTGGTCCAGTGATCGTCTCGATTCCGCTGGGGGAATTTCTCGCTGGTCGACTGCACAGGCACAAAACGAGAGCCGGGTGCTCCAGTTCGATCGGAGATTATAATTTGACGGGAATGTTTCATCGTTCGGAAGCAAAACCCGCCCCGTTAGCGGTTACGGGCGCTGTAAAACGATTTTCAATCGGTGAAACGCAAAGACGCTCGTTCCTATCGTTACGCGGAACTCTTATCTACGATTTACGCGGCTCCTGTCGCAGATTCCCCGCCTCGATACGGTCTCTCGGGGCCTCTGTGCCCCGATCCGATCGGGGAAAATAGAGAAAAGTCACGCCCGATGATCGACGACGACAACGCTTCCTCGCCGATCACCATCGCGTTACGAAATCAACGGAGCTGGAGCATTTCACCTTTCATTAAGGCGTTACTTAACGCGATGATTTAACGGATTTATCCGTGTCAAGGCGTACCCAAGGATGAACAAGGATCTTGCGATTCTCTGGCCGGAGTGCAACGTTCGACAACCCCCGAGGGACAGTAATACGAGATTGCTAAACCGTAGTTTTCGATACTTGAGACTCTCTCGATTGCGTAAGATGCATCTTGTTCCAATTTTAACAATTGGATGTCGAGGCTGGGTCACTTTGGACCCAATCTTTCAAGCTTGCTTGACGTCAGAACAAATTTTTATATATTATAAATTTACGTTGCCTTATTATCGGTTCAACGTTAATTTTTTTTGGCAATAACCGACTATGAGTGTTCAATAATACAATTTAGACTAAACACGGATTATGTTTTCATAAATTTTTGAATGATTATACCTCCAGAATTGCTTCCTTTAACCCCTTAACGTACGATTTAATGTAATTTTTCTAACGTATAGTATTTAATTTTGTTTAAATTTTAAGTCTTGATAACCAATGAGTAGCCTCATGATAGTGAAACTTGACATCAAGAACTTGTCACGAGTCAGACTCATTATTGTATAGCAAAGGGTTAATAAATTTTTCTATACCTAGATTAACTGCTGGAATATCTTATAGCCTTATAGTTGGTCTTGCTGGTTATCTATTATTTCAATAAATGGGTAACATGGCTATTCACTGAAAAGCTAACAAAAATGAATTCTCGAGATTAGATGTTAAAGAAAATAAATCCATATAGCACTCTCGAGTTTTGTAGCTGTAAAAATAAGTTCTATGACAAATTGTGACTATTTTCCAATTGTCCAAAATCAAAGTTTTGTTTTCCTGGATAATTTGAGGGGTTTGGCCCCGGCAGTGAACGAGCCAAGAATCGATTTCGCGAGACACGTTCTTTTCCCGATCTCTTTTCGAGACATCCTCCGATCTGGCGAAACCTAATTTTTTTTGCTCTGGTGCGCACGTTGCGATCGGAAGAAAGCGATTTCGCGGCTGAATGTAATCGCTGCTTTCGGTTCCTGTCGCGAGCTTAAACTCGACGCTTCCTGCGGTTAACGGGACGCCGATTACGAGAACACTTTCTGCATCGTGGCTATTTTTAGGCACAAAAACCGCGAAATGGAATGAAATCGAAATCGAAAGGAAAATGCATAGGAACATAATAAAAATATACTAGATCACGAATTTGGTGTTTCAAATGAAATCGAATTATAAATACCCCTTTGTTAAAAATAAATCCAGAATCAAAATTCATACCCAAAGAATTTTGTACGTTGAATTTAATTTATTCTGAAGTTCTTTGTGTCATTTTCGAACTCCGAGGTAATAAAAGTTTGACTCCTGTGGCTCTCGTTTAAAATTCTGTGCCGTTCGGGAAAGAGTCACAGTTGGTGAGCACAAGAGCCATTACGGTCGATACACGGTGGAATTATTCGCGACGCCTGTGGGAGGATCGGCGTCGAGCGTATTCGATCGGGGCTCGAGGTGAAAAATGTCCTGTCAGGTGCAGCGAGGCAGAGCATGGCGAGGGTCCTTCGGCGAACTTCGCGTTTAATACGCGAACAGAGAACGTAGAAGCAGAAGGAAAAATTGTGGAACTCTCTGTGCCAAATTGGTCGCGAGATAATCGATAATAACGGATACGGTGAAACGTCCGTTTGAAATTAAACGGTTTTAAAAGATCGGTTGGCATTTCGAAGAGGATACTAACGATGTCAAAGTACCGCTAGTGGATTGTATAACGCCTGTTAAATAAATAGACAAAATGCCAAAGGGAACGTACAGGATTCGCGATAATGCTTCTTGCTAGAAATGTTGTGTATGTAATTAAGTTGGTGGCAATAAAATTTTAAACGAGGCTCGAGACATATGTGTACGCGCTGAAAGTGTACGGTTCGCTATCTGGAATTAACGAATCTCGAGATATCCTCGACACTTTAATTAGCATTTATGGGGAAAGGAAAAAAGAATATATGCTACGATAAAAGTGTTTTAAGTTATTAAAAAATTTTTTATCGAAGAGACATGCCTCCGGTAGAATGGTCGAAGCGTGCTACTTGTATAGTGTATTAAGATAGGAGAATCACAACATTTTGTAAATTAACAGAGCAATAAACACGATGGAAGGATCTTAACGCGCCCAGGTCTGTTTGGATCCCACTCCTTCGATACTTGTGTTTACGTTGAAGCAATAACAAATCGAACAAGACTCAGAAGATCCATTTATCGACAATATTTCGTGAGACCTTCAAATGTCAAGTCGTATTCTGGGCCTTGTTAAAATTTAGATCGTCGTCATTTGAACGTATTATAACGTATAAAGAACAGTCGTCGAAGGTAATAGTGACAGTGAAATTTCATCTCATAATAGGATAACAGAAATCAATTACATATAATTTTACGTGAGCTCACGACCAAGCGTTAAAAGTCATGTTTCCTTGACAGAAATTGATCACGATTCTTTTCTCTCTAATGGATCGGTAAGTAAAAAGACCAAGCACAATTATCAGTAAAATTTCCGAATCGAGTCCTTGTCTCTTTCTTATAATACATTGCGTAAGGAGAGATCAACTTTCTATCGGATTACATAAACATTTTACACACCTTTGTGTACACCGGGAACGATTAATTCCCGATTCCAGTAAACCCTCCGACTGGCGTACGAAATTGTATTATTTACGGGTCGCACGTGACTCCTTCTCTTATCTCGAGTAGAGACGGACATCATGAAAGGGACAAAAGCATAATGCACTGTTCCGTCTGCACAAAGGCCGCGATAAATCACGGTGGATCGTATCGGTCGATCGATTTGGACACTTCTCTCTAATTTCACGGTTTACGGTGAAGCGGAGGGAACGAGGCGGCAGTAAAGAGAACGACGCCATCGTGGACGAAAGAAAAGGGGGTTGGTTCGGGGAAATAGTCGGTGAAAATCCTACGGGGCCATTCGTTTACGAGCACTGTCTGGCTTATTCGGTCCCCATTGCGGCTTGTCGATATACAGGGTGCTCCATACACGTGGTTCTTCTGTCAATGGTAAATCGAAAAAAGAGCAATGAAAAATTGACCTTGTTTTCAAATTATAGACATTCTTGTGCTCCTGGAAGATCTAGTGTCGATAAATATTCTTTTGTAAATACCACAATGAATATACACTGATGTCACCCATAGTGGGAGTCAGCCTTGAAGCTATACGTAAATGTCCTGTTACATTCAATATAAAATGAAAATCGTACGAACTTATGGGCCAACCCAATGCAATTGACTGCTCAAGAAATTTACATGAGATTGACTTGTTAATCTCCCATTAACCTCTCGCCTTGCGAATTAATTCGTGACTGCACGTAGTCAGGCGCTGAATTTCTCAGGAGCCGAAGCAAACATCTAATCTGCCTTTGCTGATCTTCTGGTAGCCAACGAAACGGTTAAAAGAAAGTATCAAAAGTTAATTCCTTAAAAAATTGGAGTCTCTCCTCTTGAAGTAGACAATTTCATTTTCAACCTGTCTTGTATATTTCTTTATTTTTTGTGGCTCGACACCATTGCTTCCTTAATCTTTCGTGCTAAGACTGAGGAAATAAATGTTTCTATAAACCTCGTTCGTTATTCTTGTATCACCTGTTATGGAACACGTTGTATATAAACGGGTCGTAACTAGACGGGGATTGAGGAAGACTGTGAGGGTGGCACAGTTTCGCTGAAAGTTACGAGAAGGGCGAGACGCCTAGCAGCCCCCGCGGCAGTAAACACTTAGCGGCTTAGCCGTATTTTAGAGGATGAATCCCAAGATTCTATCTCGTCTACGACCGTCATCCCGATAATGGAAGACGTATCGGTGTTACGTTGTAGCCGACAATTCATGGCAGTTATGCTCGACGTCCATATGTTACCACAACGCGAGAAAGAAAGATAGGGCATGCTGCTTTGTCCGTGGTTGATTTAATCATTCAGGCTTTATGGATATAGCGCATTGCGCGCCGACAAATAACTCGAACCACCTCGTACGAGCAACAAACGAGATAAGTAAAGTTGCTGTTGAAGTATTTGTCCAATTTATACTGGTTATTAGGTTCTTGTTCTAGTCTCTGTAGTAGAATGCTCGATAGGTTCGATGAAAACTGTCTGATTGAAAATTCGACAAATTTTGGGTGGAAATATTCGGGTCTAATCTTAGCAAACATCGCTAATAACCCTTCATGAATTAATAAATTGCCTCTGGTACATTTGCAGTAATTCTGAAGTCCCATATTGACGAGACCCAGGTCACGTGCAACCCTAATATTTGTAACAAACTTAGAAGATATTCGTTGAAATAATTGGTTGGTGAATTTGTTTGTTTCAGAGCTTCTTGGAGGCGAACTCTAAGTGCTGGTGGAACGCAGCCTTGGTGGACGCGACTCGACAACTCAGGTACAAGGGTCACGTGTCACCTGGCGTGCTGATGGTCGGTGGACCACCCTGTGCCCTCGAGGTCTTGAGGGCAGCCTGGGCTCGAAACGTCCTACGACCGCCAGCCGACCATGCGATCACCTGCCTCGGTAAGTCCTACATTGCAACTTCAATTTAAAGCTGAAAACCCTGAGGTTACTATAGGAGGTAGCCATTTTTAAATATTAGGGGAAGAAAAAACTCCAAAGCATTCTATAAATTGCATTATTGCGTTTCTAAATGCAACTCACAGTGGGGGAGGTCGTGGCTGCAGTGGTAAAGTATTCAACTACGAATCTCAATGACCTGGGTTCGATTCCAGGTGTCTGCTTCATGGTTTTTATTTCCAATGCTAAACAAATATAACTCCCCAGCAATATAATAAAATATAATCCCCAATACTATAACAAAGTTTTTATAGTTTAAAATTTAACAATAAAAGGAATAAACCCTTTAAAGCTTTCTCAACTGGTGAACTATATTATCATACAGCAATAGTTTCATCATTTCGAGCATATATTATTATCGCTGTGCAGTAGTCGATTATAAAACGTGCATTTGGGTGTTGCTACTCGTAAGAAAGTATATCGTTCGAATGAATCACCCAGCGGCTCGCGAACCCTTGTAGTCGCCCAAGGATCTGATGTGCGACATACAGACATAAACGGGGCCCCGCAATAAACGGAATTGTTATGCCAAGGCGGTTGTATCTCGGATCGTTAGGGGAAGCCGATGATAATGCAAATTGGACATGGCGTTAAGTTCTCGCGCGGACGAATGCTCGCGTCGGGTACGTCGGTACGTTTAAATCGAGAAGCATATCGGCTGCTTTATCTTTACGCAACCACGGTTCCCGCTTTATCGGCGTTGCTTTACCGCGTTCCTTATAGAAGCTATTCGAGTTCCAGCGGCGTTACTACGCGTTTCCATGCACTTACGTGCTTCTACGTGCTACTAAGTATTGTTAGCTGTCGTCGTTGTGCCTCTTGCCGCGAGACGCGAATAAAACCAGCTCCCGGAGCCTGCCACATAATAGGAACACGCGAGCGGTTGGATACGTGGATCGCTCGGTGTCGAAGCGTTTTTACGCGAGCATTCGTCACCGTTTCCTCCGGTTTTCGTTTCCCTTTTTCCATTCCTCGCCACCTTTGCCATTTTTGTGTTTCGAGTAACCCGTGTCTATATACACCTACGCATTACTACCTCGCATACCAAGCGTATGCTAATGCCCGTAAGTTCCAAAGCGCATTGGCGTAACAGCACGATCGATTCTTAACTCCTCGCGGTCCTCGTCGGTTTCAATATTTCGTTACAAAAGATCTACCGAGAAATTCAAATTTATTGCATTTAACATAGATGGAATTACTGTATGCAAAAATGTGTTTTACAGCCACTTAGAATTAGTCATGATGCAGTCATTTTGTGAATACTTCCTTTGTAACATATCTGTTTTCACTTTAAATTTACTAATTAATGTATAGAATACAATTTTTATACTTTCTTGGTGGATATGGAATATTAACACTTTATCAGGTGTTACAAGCAATTAACTACATATTTATTAACGTCTTAGAAATTATATTTGTTGACTTTTACGTCTGATATTCGACAACCTTTTACCTGAGCTGCAATTTTATAATAAAAAATGTATTATTTTAACACACCCTTCACTCTATTATACTTTTAAATCATTTTTCCCCCATTGCAATATAGATACATAATAAATACAAATTATTGTTTAAGATTACAAATTTCTACGTTCAACCAGAAGAATTGATATAAACTGTGGCGTTCTCGAAAATCACCTGTACATGCTTTCGACTCGACCACGCGATTGGTTTCCCACCTACGATGTCGTTCGCGATAATCCCGTGGTAAACGCGTTGTCGTCGCATAAAAACACCGGTCGTCCCGAAACGGCTTTAAAACGTGCGCAGTTTTATAGCTCGACGCGGACAGTTATCAAAATACCTATAAAATACGGCTTTGGGTTACCCGTGCGCAATGAAACTCGAGCCTATCGTTACAATGACGCTGGAACTCGCGAGGTCATCGAATTCCACGCGTTTATCCTTCGCGTCGGTTGGCTAAGATTTCTGCACTATCAGCGGGATTTTGCCATCGTCGCTGATAAACGCGCTCGAACGCAGCGTGTCGCCCGTAGTCGCGTTCCGGAGAATCGCTCTCCGGGTATTAGCTTCTTTTGTGCGGACTTTCATAATGCCTGGTGTCCACTGTCATGCCCCCGGGGGAGTTGTGCTAGCTTTCGACGGTAAAAAGCACCCAAGAGCAAACTTCCACGCAGTCGCCGCGAGGCTAGGGTCAAGTGGGTCTCTCCAAACCCGTTCCTCTCTCGATAACAAAGAAAACGCCAGTTATACAGAGTCCAATAACCTCCCCGGCAGTGACGGGGCCAAGGGGTGGATCGCGTCCATTCACACCAGGCGGTTATATAAGCTTTTAGCCTTGGTACCACTGAGCACCGATCTACCACTCTATGTAGAATTTTGCTACGTAGAGTTATGCTTCTTGGGGAAGAAATTTATAGGGAAGATCATCCGGACAATCGACGGAGCCGTCGAATCCAGAACCTTATTACATGCTCGAGCAAGTTGGAGCGCGACACGCGATCAATTTCAGGCTTACGTTGCCCAACGAGCGGAATGACATTCTTATTAGGGGTCCGATCGTTGGTAATATTCGACACGGGAACGCGGTAACGAACGAGGTCGCGAACAATGTAGGAATAATTTTCTAAAGCCGCCTATAAAAAGAAGTCCCCGCGAGAACAAGGTATCATTAATTATATGCCCGAGTCCGGGCATGTTGGAATGCATATACATTAGCATAAGCCCGATACGCGGGATAGCCACGTGTAGGTGTGTACAAGCGTCTGAGGCACGGAGCCAGCCGGGGTGAAAAAAGAGCTAAAAACCGAGGGAAATGAGGAAGGAGAGCGCGGGGAACGAGGAAAGAAAAAAGGACGCGAGAAGGAGACGGCGAACGAGGAGGAAAAGCGAGCATATAAGGAAAGCGGTCCACAGATACCGCGGATACTCTATAATCCCAACGGATAAACGACGCAGAACGTACGAGGCTATCGTTACGATTTTTTACGCCCGCGACGCCCGGCGAACAGCTCGCAGGATCGCAGGATTACATAGGCGCGTGCAACTAGGGCCTCTAGATCCCCAAGGGTGGCTAATCTGGAGGGTACAATTCGAACGAATCGTTTAGAAATTAAGGAAAACAGAATTTATCAAATCGTTGTGCTTTCAAAAACAGAGGTCTCTGTTTACGTCGAACGAACCTTTCTCTTTTCACAAAAAACTTAATTAACGTTATTAAGGAGCTATGTATTTTCTGTATGTTGAGTTCCGTAATGTTACAATATTACAATCAAGGTTTTTTAAGATCGCAGGATCATATAGACGTGTGCAACTAGGGCCTCTCGATCCCCAAGGGTGGCTAATCTGTAGTTTAGAAAATAAGGAAAACAGAATTTATCAAACCGTTGTGTTTTCAAAAACAGAGTTTTCTGTGTACGTCGAACGAACCTTTCTCTTTTCACTAGAAATTTAATTAATGTTATTGAGAAGCTATGTATTTTCTGTATACAAAGTTCGTGATGTTACAATATTATAATCAAGGTTTTTTAAACGAGTGGAATATAGATCAAATATATTTTATTGGTCGAAAGTTAACGTTTGTATTTTAACTCCGTTAACAGAGCATGACCATTTAAATTCCTAGTGAAATTTATGGCACGAAGCGAGACGCAGCCTATAATGACGTCCACTTGCAAAGTCATAAATGTCACCTACTCGCAATAAACAAGAGATGAAATAAACAGAATACAATTTTTAGTTGTGCTCGTTCGAAAGAAGGCGTCAATATTTCAGATCGAACGTCGTGAAATGGTACCTTGAGAATGACACTGAAAGATGGTTTCTATCGAGCTAGATTGTGCTACCGAATGCATTCACCAAATATGTATAAGCATAAAAAAATTGCATATTATCATAGAGAAGTTCAAGTGTAAAATCGCTTATTAGATGCAATTTTCAATAGAGCTGGAAGATAGGGCAACCTGTTTACCGTTTCCTATTCGAATGTCATATATTCTATTGGATCTAAACTCGGTCCCTCGGGGGTATACGGTAGAACCCGACGCCTCGCGAAGACATTATCGAAAAATGCAAGCGAGAAAGATGGGGAGTCATTGAGCAACGTGGCTTTATCGCGAATCGTTAAAGAGCCACCGATGAAAATGTAAATGAGGCGTGGCGTTAAGTTCCCGTCTACGAGGAGATCCGTGCCAACGGCAGCGGGAGTGTTTAAATCGCGGAGTTACCTTATCTCGCGCACCTTATCTTTACGCGGCTACAGTTCTCGCTTTATCGGTACCAGTTTACCCGCGCCGCGTATACCCGGGGTTCGCGCTCGCGACGAAGACGTCCCGCGCTTCCACGCGCCTTAGGATCACCGGGAAACGTCGTTTATTACCGAGCGTCGCTGCTTACAACGCCGGAAATAGTTTCCTGCTGCTCCGGTTCCACAGTTAAACGACGCCACGAGACAGTATTTCTTCTTCCTCTCCGTGGCAGTGGTTCTTAACCTTCCCAAGTTCACGGTACAGTTTAGAATCATTTGTAGAAAATGATACAAAAGGTGGCCTAACTCGAGCACTTTATAACCCCTTGACGTACGATTTAATGTAATTTTTCAAACGTATACTATTTAATTTTGTTTAGATTATTTATTTGTTTTACGAATACCTCGTGAATGTAAAAATGTGTTGAACATATAAGACTTGATGACAAATAATTGCCTCATAATTGTTAAACTTGACATTGTACGGCGAGGGTTTAAGCAACTCGTGACAGGAAAAATGTCAGACGAAAATATTTGTTTGGAATCGCAAATATTGTAACAAGCAATCAATTCTTTTGATATTTCTTGAGACTTAAAAATTATCGTACATTTTTTTCAGTGGAATATTATCCTTGAAAAACAGACTTGAGCAACAATAGCCGCGTGTTGATTTACGAATTTCAGTACAAGCGTCTTTATTCTAATTTATAAGGGGCTTAAAATAACGATCGTTAACGTTCAAATTAGTTTTTAGCGTAATCTGGGGGTACATATTTACACTGAAAAATATCTATATGTATAATGCAAACACAGTGACTTGTTAACGGACATTCTTCGCTCAAAGTTCCTCCATCTTCGCTATAAATTAGAATGACTCTAAATCAGGATTTACCAAACAGGCAGATTTCCACATAAATCTAAACGTAGAAAGATATTCTAAAACATAAATCTCAGCTAGACGTTAAACTTCTGCTTCTTTAACGAACCTTTCGTACGAATGTTGTTCCCTTTACGATATTCTCGAATGGTGTAAAGAATTGAATTAAAAATAGTTCGACAATGTTCGCGTACCTAATTCGTTACAGCGTCGCGACAAGTCGCTAAATAGCCACCCTCGCGCTTTCGCTCTTCGTGCTCGATTCTTTTCATCCTTTCCTCCGCGACATTCCTCCTTTCTCTCGCCCCTCTCCCCCCCTTTGTCGGCATTCTTTTTACTCTCTTTCCAGTTTTTTTACACTCGAGTCAGCTCGTATCTATACACGCCTACGCGCGGCTATCTCGCATACCAGGCTTATGCTAATGCACGCGCATATCCCCACGCTCACCGGCGTAGGAGCTCGCTTAATATTATCCGTGCGTCGTGCGACCTTATTTTTACGAGGCAGTTTTACGAAATTACGACCCCACGGTGCCGTCCCTTTATCCCTCCCTTCCCTCCCCCTCTCCCAGTGATTTTTCGTTTCTTTTCGTTGTGTTTCCGGTCCGTGGAAAAAATAAAGGGGATTCGTTTGGACGACCGCCAGCCGCGCAGCCCGACAAATCTTCCCGACGATCAAACGCTTATCTGGAGGGCCGTGATCATCCGTGTGGGAAATTCGAAGTGAACGCCTCCGGGACGCCTTACAAAATTTCAAACCTGCGGCTATTACATTGCTACGCTCTATTATAAATTAACGAAGTCGACATTGAAGAATCACGACGGGAAACCACCCCAAATCCATTTCATAATCTTCATTGATCACTTGTTTCCCATAGACTCATTTCAAGTGAATTTAAATTATCAACAAATCCTACCGTCAGTGATATATAAGGAGAACTAAGGAGTATTTTTTATTTCCAAGTGTAGATTCAGTTTCTCAAGTGCTCGCACGTATTCCTGAAACAAGTTGTATTCCGTGCAAGACCGCGACGTGCTCCACATTCTTTCCGCGTTTCCATCGAAATAGAAGCGCGTATTATGCTAATGCCCCGATACATTGACGATTTCACCGGCTGTTGCTCGCGCTCGGGAACGCTCGATCAAGCATTACGCTTCTATACAGACATAACGCGCAAAGCAAAGCGAGTTTCGCGCCAGCAACATAATTGGTCTGTCGTCTACCTCGTGGACAGCCAGCTTATCCGATCTCTCTATTTCCCTTCTTCCAGCGTTTCCTCCGTCACGAGCGCGGCGCGAGGATCCGTGAACCGTGGTCGCATGCCTCCTCTGCCTCGATAGTTATCGACTACGCGCAGCTTCCTGAGAGATATGCATTAAGGACACGCATTACGCGCCAATACTAACTACGGCTTCCACGCGATAATAAAACGAGATCCGCAATCTGCGTGTCTCGGGGACCCCGTGGCTGGTTGCTCGTTATAGAAAATTGTGCTTTATAGAAACGCGCGCCACTTGTCGTTCCGCGTGGCACGATTTATCTCGAGAAGGTATCTCCCAGCGGTGCGTTCCCGGCAACTCGATACCGCAGACGAGGTATACGAGTAGACCTTACACCTTACGGACTTTCATTCTGAAAAAATTATTTTTGATTGCGGGGGTCGATAACAATCATTTTTGGTCAATAGACGTACCCTCGAAATCGTTACCATTTTCGAGAAAAAAATTTCTTACTGAAAATATAATTTCAGGCCAGAAATGTTACTCCAAAACTTCTTGTGTATCTTTAAAATGTCATAACTTCTGAACAGATTGGACGATTTTAATGTTTCAAACGGCAAACAACGCGTATTTTGGTGGAGAATATGTAGGAATTCCAAAAATATTCGAAAAGTTGATCCTTGACCCCGAAAAATGAGACGAACCCCATAAAAATGGTCCAATTTTCAAACAGCCATAACTCGTACAATAGTGATTATATTTTAATGAAACTTTTTTCTGAAGTAGAGCTCATAGCTATCTACAAAAAAGTATTAAACAACTTTTCTGTAGGGCGTAAAACAAAATTATTAAAAATCAAAAACTTATTAAGAAAAATTGACAGGGAGTAGGTGCTTAAATTTTTCGACGAAAAAAGAAAATTTCAAATTGTTTTAAAAAAATTATTTTCATTTGCGTGGGTCAATAAAAATCATTTTTGGTGAATACATATACTCCCGAAATCCTACGCATTTTCGAGAAAAAAATTCTTTACCGAAAGTATAATCTGTATAAATATAATGCGTAAACAAAATAACATTTTGCAGGTAAAACATTTTAATATTTACGTTTTGTTAAAATGGTATAATCAAAGGAGAGTCTTAATGTAGATTCCCAAATACTTTCTTCAACCCTGTACAAAAATTGGAATGATAGAAATTTGATTGTTGATTAAGTCAGGTTAATGAGTTTTGGTCCATTTTATATATAATATTCTTATTTAGATAACAGTTTCGAATTTCAAATAACATTTCAATAAATGAGGAAAATAGTGGTGAATGAACGAACGTCGCGAATAAATATGTTGATTTTATTAGATAAAATTTTACCCAACTTTGGATGAATTCGTTAGAACAGTATCATTATATCATTACGTCGATATGTCGACATATCGATCGTATCGGTACATCGATATAACAACATTGATACCATACTGATCCTTGATAATACTTGTACTCGTAAAAATTTTAGTTCATTGTTTCGATTTGCCTTGCTCGATCGTTTCACTTAGGTAGGCTCGATGGATTTTTTTCCGCGAGCTCAGACAACTCTATCAACGTGCTCCCAACCGAGAACGACGTCTGTCCGGCAGCAAGGCAAACTTCTTTCCTATTTCGTAACTTCATAAGTTTCTGCCAACCTCCGCAAAGGCCGTTTAATCATAGAAACGTTAACATTGTCAGCGTACGCTGCGTTCGATCGGTTCGAGTCGTAACACGTGATCCGATAACCGTCTGATAAATATCTGCGTTACTCGGCCAGGACGAAGTTGCATGAACCTGTCCTGCGAGAACCATACGAGAACGATACGATCATAATGCCTGTTGTCGTCTGGAGGAAAAAGGTAGTCGTATTTTTACTGAAAAGTAAGCATTTTTGGAGAATTTATTTCAAATAAAGGGTGTGTTTTCATAATACAGAAAATATTTTTTTTTACCAGCGGCAGAATAAGAAATGCGTACGATATCGTTAGTTGAAATTAAAAGCAGCATAAGTGATTTCAGACACAGTTGGACGAATATCTTCATTTGAATTTTTATTTTGAATAATTAAATTTCGCACAGTCTTATCTGTCGAGTATCATAATCTATTTACATAAATTTTTGTTTAAGACTGTACAAGTAATACATATACATATTAACAATTACATTGTAGAATAAAAATGGTGGAACTATGTATGGCTTATTATATGTATATTCATACTTAGTATATTACAATGTACCCTCAATGATCAATATGAAGCAGCTAACGTCTATAATAATCAATTAGAATTGCTGAAACTTCCTTTGGTATGTAGAGGTAAAGTAAATGTCAAAATAAACATAGAAGATAGCATAAATTATAGTAGTTGGTATAGTCACATGATAGGGGATGAAAAGCCCTTTAAAATGAGCGTTTGTACGAGTCGATAGCTTTATTAGTTCCGGAGATATAGCGATTTTAATTTCAAGTCGATGCGGTGGCTAGTTTCGAAGATAGGGTTTGTTTACGTTTCGTAGTGCGCTCGCGCGAGTTCATTCATCTCGCACGCGTGACACTAGTAAACAGTGCGTAGTAAATTCTTGGAAATACTACGCCGGAACTAGGTCACTCGGTCACGACTCACGTGCAACAAAGAGGTCCAGCGCGACGCGTCAGACGGAGACAGAGATAGTCAAATTAAGAAAAATACCCTTTTACATAAATTACAATATCTCGAAAACGGAAAGTCCGATCGACAAAATTCAAAAGCCATTTTAAAGGGGAAGCTTTACCGCTTCTAGCAATGCCTCAATAATTAATAAAACACTAGTAGTTTCAGAACTACACGCATCTAAAGTTTTACTATTTTTAATACGCGTTAGTAGGATTTTGTAAGACGCTAAAAGGAATTTTAAGAATTACGCTTTCATATAAATTATGATATCTCCAAAACGAAAAGTCGAATCGACATAAACCAAAAACCATTTTAAAGGGGAAGGTTTGCCGCTTCTAATGGTAGCTCAGTTATGCAGAAAACATGAGTAGTTTCAGAATTGCACGCGTCTAAAGTTTGAGCATTTTCAATACGTTTTATTGGTCTCCTCAGTAGAACATTATAACCAATAAATTTCATTCGTAATAATTGTTTGAAAATATTTTTTACGTTACTAACAATGCTTCAATGTCTTCAAGTAAACACTGCCATAATTTGTATCCTTTCTCGATTACGAAACTAAATTACTTTTAAAATTGTTATTCCATCAAGTATGTTTGTTCTTCTCTTTTAGAGTATAATTTATACGTCCAGCTGAATTGGAAAATTGGAAATTGGAATGTGAAAAACGAAGTATCTTACATATAGACACGTTGCATGGGTAATAGTATATATTTAACAACATTGCAACAGTTCGGAACATACCAGTGGAGAAACACTCAATATTAAGCACCACGAATAGTATGTCTAATATCGTGTAATATCGTGTTATACCGGTACTGTACAAGGTGTGGACAAAATTATGTGAACACCTGTGAAATACACTATATTGTTTTATTAATACGGGGTTGGGCTACCATTTCAGCAGTACTTTCAAGAGTGAAAGTCCCAAGTGGACACACAGGCATTATTTACGACACTAACTCTCAATAGTAAAACTTTCGAGTAAGCATCATAACTCGCGTTGGAGTCAGCATCAACCCTGCCATTATTTTTTCCGTAACAGTGGAAGGGACGCGCCCGTTGGAAATGTCGTCTGCCCTTTTCAGCGACCCTAACTGAAATCCATACGGTGGCTAGCCTCACGGCGATAAATCAGGTGGGAGTGGACGACGCTAGCTACACTCCTGGTCAATTGATTAAAGAGGCAGTCTGGTATTTCGGGTGATTGATAACGGAAAATACAGAGTCCCTTACAATAATTCGTTTTCTACGAAGCAATATCTATGTTACGACGTGAACTAACGAAAATATTAGAACCAATCTGCTTTAATACAATGCATAATTTCTAATAATACTGTTTTTATAAGAAAAAAATTCCGTGGATATTTTTGAGAACACTATTTCTTCAGATTGTGGTTTTTCCAATTTATTATTACGTGGCATTTTAAAATCCCCCTTTAAGATACAAAAATGACTGATTCGTGTATTTAATAAATCGAAACTCAAGAGCTTGAACGATCGTATTCTATGATGTGAACGATCCCTCAATGTGGTCAAACATCCCCCTCGAAAAGTTTGCTGTCATTTTAACGCCCCCTTGAATGACTCGAGTGCACCCTAGGGGCTGCAACCACCCACGTCGGGAACCGTCGCGCTCAACTAACGCTGAGAAAGCTCGCGCAACATCATTGCCAGCTAATTTTTTTCATTTGAAATTCCACGACTTCTCCCTTCCGGCAGTACGTTGGTGGATTAATGCGCACGACGACGGGGCGTGTTTCCATGCATAATTTTCACTGGACGATATATCGAGCGTTTAGGTGGCCTGCTGATAAATTGAGTTCGAAGCAACTTATTAAGCAGCGGTCTACGAAAGGTCGCCGCCGACGGCCATTATTCATTGATAAGCCACGGGAAAGAGCGACCGATTGATTTATAGAGGCGTCACGGCGTCGAACCACTCTCCCAGCTAATTAGGATATCCAACCACGGTCGATCTAGTTCACGCTCCACTTTTGCCACGACCGTTTCCGGCGAGTTGTCCCGCGATTTTTGCGCGACTCGATGAATCTTCGACTCGACTCTTCTCGCGTTCCTGGGAATTTATTCCCAGTGTCTCATTACGGACACCGAGCACCTTGTAACTTCGCTTCTGCGTATCCGATCCGCTGTATCAACGTTACGGAGTCACCTATCGATGCGTAAACGTCCGACGACCCAACACAGTTACCTCCACGCGCGTAGGAAGCCACTCGAACGATTTATTTATGTGTAACAGGTGTGCTTTATTAGGTCACGGGAGCAAAAATTATTGCGTCTCGTCTCCGGTCTCCCTGTGACAGTGTTTCACGTCGAAAGAAATTTCATTCTATTCGAAAACATTGTGTTCGTTGAATCGACTGTTCTTCGAAAATATTACGTTTTCTTTTGAAACGGTTCATGAAATTTTTAAGGTAATGTTCATTCATTTCCTAACATAGATTCAAAATTGGAATTTGTAATTCTTTGTTAGTAGGCTCCATTCTTGAAACCCGTGAAATTATTACTTTATGATCGAATTATTGGTCCCACGGACCGCGATCAAATCTTCGTTTTGTTGCAATTAGAAGCTGAATCGTTGTGCTCGTATTATTAAATTCCTTACAGGGTGACATAGTAATCATAGTAACCGGGTTGAGGGAAAGTGGAATGTTCTGAGCCCCAGAAACAATCTAAAACAATTGATCTTTTCTGTCATTTCTATGGCAGCTCATTTCTACATTCAATTGGCTGAAATTAATAGAATCAGAAGCTGAATATTATAGAGATATGCTTGAGAAAAGGAGTGATTTTTTAGCAAGACATCTCTCACTCTCATCCTGTACATTTACCACTTGAAAGTATCAAAAAATTGGGCAGAAATTGGAAAATTCTGCCACACCTCACATCGCCCCATTTGATTTCTTTTTATTCGATTTTTAACACTACATTCATAGAACCAGTTTGACAGCTGTTAGATGCCATACTCAAAGGTGCAGAATGTGTAAATATTATTTATTAGCAATGTGATGACACAAATGTATGTTAGAATATAAAAAAAAACAGATTTTAAGAAAAGTAGGAAAACTCCAACATAAACTCTTCCCTTATTGTGCGATTCTTATTGCACTAAAAAAGGTGTTTTAGGACCTTTTTCCGCCGTTTGAGACAGTCCTCCAATGATCTACGGTCTCCCCTGTAGGCGAAAGAAAGACGAATGGTCGTAACGCGCCGTCGAAACCGCGGATACCTAATCCGATCGAATCGATCGGAATTAACCGATTACCGGTGCGTGTCGTATCGTTTATTTTTCTCCAGCGGGCCGTTCGCGATCAAGGTTGTTATTTCCGTTATCGGGGCGATCGATCATCGCATTTATCGGCGCAAAAACCCGCGTCGCCGCGTAATGGACGGTTGCGACACGGTTGCTCGTTCGGGGTACGCGACAACGAAACCACGGCGACAAACGCACTTGTACTTTCACGCCCGGGCATCTAGACGCGGGTTGCTTCCGGAAACAAGCGTGGAGGGGGGCAGATGAAAAACGTTCTGATTCGCCATAAATTTAATACGAGCACCGGTATGCGGCATTAGCATACGACGCACGGCGTCGAGACACCTGGAAAGAGGTCTCCGTTATCGTGCAACAATGAGCGGCAGCGCACGACTTGGAAAGTGGTTTATGAGCACCGGGCGATATCCCGGCGATTGGACTCGCGGGATCGCGAAGGCGATTCGCTTCGCTTCACCACTCGCCAGAATTGGCGCATTCCTACGAGATATATCGATAGCCACCGCAGCACGCTTCGTACGCCGCATGCATTATGCTGATAGATACTTGTTTCGAGGTCCCGGGCACGTGGATCGTTCAAATGGGAGATTCCAGATGCTAATGCGGACAAGTTAATACCTCAGCCGGATAAGGGGGGCTCGTTAGAGCCGCAGATAATTCATATGTCGTGCCGGAAAGAACAACGACCGCCGCTGGTTACGCCGGGTACGCACGGTTAATTTCGTTTCAGATTAACGGTGGCCGGGCACATGTTGCAATTAGATCGCCGTGTATATCGCCGGGGAGAAAAACGCGTTGTTCCCCGGTTTCGCCGCGACTATTGTGATAATTTGTTTGCATGCTTGCTCGCAACAACGTTTTTTATACCGGTTTAACGCGCCAATAATGCCGCGAGAAACGTGCGTGCTGTCGGGCTGGTATTTTAATATGGTTCCTGCTACGAATTTTCCTAGCTTCTTCGTGTCAGTAGAATCTTGTATCTCGTTGGCTGAGCCAGTTTTGCACGTTGGTTTTAACCTGCTTCTTTTCAAATATCGTGAATTCTGTCCAAGTTAATTTTTAATACATAGTTTTGCAAATGATTACTTTTTCCGTAGTGTGTATAATATTCCTGAGAATATCCACCCAAATACGTTGGCAAAATTTGGTCGGTTTAGACGTAAGACACCATGTATTTCTTTATTTATTATGTGGATAAAAATCCTTTAGTGTACTAGAGAAAATACAATGATATTTTTACAGTTGCTTGTAATACATATAGAATCAAATAAAATTAATATGGGGACTTATAATTTAATTATAAATTGTAAGACTGAGTTTTGAACGAGGAAATTTTCAAAAATTCAAAAGTCGAGAGGTAGTATACAAAAATGTGTCAAATTTCTGGAAATTTCAAAAGAAACAAAGTGTCAGAGCACTTTGTCAATTGTTTTCCGAAATATGGGTCCACGGTGTCAACGGAATGGAATTACGGCCCTGGTAACGAGATTCCAACGTATTTCCCTCTTCGTGTCTCCAACCTTACGTCGAGTAACCTGATTCGAACGACATTCTCCCGGCGTCCACCGCGATTGCTTTCGTTATTTCATCCTCCCGTCGTCCATTCGTCTTTGCTAATCGGATCGGTTGCACTCGACGGGAGTATCCGCGGGAAGATGACTGGGATCGCGTGAAAGAAGCGAAAATTAAGACGCTCGGGCCGGGTTAGGCCGCAACATCGACGAGATACAGCGAGAGCGATCGGGACTTGGCATCCTCGTATCAAGGCCCTTGGGCCATCGCTCAATCCACGAGCAATCATAAGGTCAGTCTCTCACGCTAGGGTCCATCGACTCACGATTTCGCTGTCTGCCCGATCGAAATAAGCTTCGACGTATGATTATCCATACACGAGGAAAGAAGTTTTCTCGCGATGTTACCAGCCTATGCTATTTACTTAAATACTTTCTTTCGTAGAAGACGTTCCACAAAACTTTCTCTGCGAATCCTGCGTCGTACACTGGCCTTTCGAACCTGAATCACGCGACGATGCACAATCTTTCGAACCTTGCCCTGTCACATCGGTCTTTCCTGCTCTGGAATCATTAAATCTATAAAACAGATACTGATCCATCGACAGTAGCTTTTATTCATTAATCTTTTGCAATGGTAACTTTGTGATGTGATTTCTGAAAATAAAAAAATAACCTCCCCCAAATATGTGTAAACACCTATAATTTAAATTTTATTCATATGTATCCTATATTCATGTGTTATCATAAATGAAACTTGAGTCTATGCTATGTACTATAGCTAGTGCAAAGGGTTAATGTATGTATACGAGCAAATCCTATTTTTTTTTTATTACACCAATTTTACAATCGATTGAGGAATTTTTAGTAAATAGGTTGAGATATTGAATAATAACAGTGAAATCCCAATATCAAGAGCAAAAGAGATTTTTTCAGAGTATCATCCGTGCACCTGACGCGCCAAAGTTTACAGTCGTTTCTGATCGTCCACGGTCCGTTGAACGGTATATCGATAATATCTGGTAAACGCCACGAAATAAAGGAACGATATGAAAACGTTTCGCGTGCAGCTCGGCCGTGTTTGATGCATACACTGGGCCGCGTCAGGCATAGATCAGCCGTTTGCACGGGCCGCGTGCGTTCGTACATGCTCGTACGCGCGCTCACAATACGCGAAGTTATGCAGATACGAAGCCGTGGATCACTCGCGATCAGCGTGTATCAAATCGTTTCTAGCCGCGTATTTATTTGTTCTGCCACTCTCGAGGGGCCCCGTGGGACGGTCATGTAAATTGCCATTAGTACGCCAAGCGCTGGTTACCCATAAGACTCCGTCGTCGTGTACACACAGTCTCAAACAAGTCCCACGGTTCCCCTGTTCGATTCTTCCGCCGGCACCGGCGTACACGAATAAAATAACAGAGCCCCGTAGTCACAAGTAGCTATCTATTTGCCGCGGTGTAAATGTTTATGGGCCCGTCAGCCTGGTCCATGGCGTTTTCGAGTGACAACTTCCTGTCGAGTGGCAGCTGCTTTCTCACCATCCTACCGGGACCGACAATTGAACTGATGATGGTGGGATGGAAGCGCCGTTTCGTCTTACCATCAGCCTCCTCCTGGATCATCTTTGCAATGATTGCTAATCGGTGGTGACTTCGATACTCATAGCTTTATTCTGGAAATTCTTCTTTGACAGTCTGTGACCCACAAATGGGAACTCTAAGAACTCATTGTTAAAGTAAAGGTCCTTAACCCTAATTCTATCAAGTTTGGAAGTTTGAGTAACTGTGTGAGTAAATTTACTTGGTTCTTCAATTATTGATTTTGTCCAAAATATCTTTCAGTCATCTTTGCAACGATGATTGCCAATCGGTGGTGACTTCGATACTCATAGCTTTATTCTGGAAATTCTTCTTTGACAGTCTGTGACCCACAAATGGGAACTCTAAGAACTCATTGTTAAAGTAAAGGTCCTTAACCCTAATTCTATCAAGTTTGGAAGTTTGAGTAACTGTGTGAGTAAATTTACTTGGTTCTTCAATTATTGATTTTGTCCAAAACTTTCAGTCTTATTGAAACAATACAGATTTTATTAAACCCTTAAAATATCAATGAAATATAAACAGTCACAGAGTGCATAATGAACACCAAAAACATTGTTCTAGAAAATAGGGAAACAGAATGAATGAGAAATGAGTGTTATCAGGGTCCAAAAAGACCCACCGTTTTCGAAGACGATCGATAGACATTGAAACAGTGGAAATCCTTATTAATATTTCAACACATACGCGTTTGAAGTTTTAATCTTCGATACAAGGAAGTCGTGACTGCTTTATAAATGCTCTGTTGTCATCTTCAACGCCATGTAGTGCCCCGTCCTTCGTGAAGTCTGTGAACGGAACACGCGTTGTTCCACTTGGAATCACTCCATTCGAAGAGATATGAAACTTCGCGAAGCTGCATTGTCTGCCGTACTAGGTCATTCGAAATCTCAGCATTTTCCATCTAGCTTCATTCTACCGTAGGGTAGGAAGGATTTGCATGCCCGAGAGCCATTCATCTATCAAGACACACTGGTTCACTGTACCGTACCGGAATCTTTTTATTTTTATGCAGCTTGCAGAGCAATTCTCGACAGCTCGCGTGTCACTTATTGTCGGTATTCTTATTTGATTCACGAAATCTAAATATCATTTATAATCGACAAATCGACACCTAACAGGAGACGTATATAAAAATAAAAGAAATTTACAATGAGCGTATTTTTATTTACTTATTCAATAAACGGGAAGCTTCATTAGCGTACAAAGGACAAAATGTTAAAGAATATACACACACATGGTAAATATAATCCATAAAATATCGTTTCAATAGAAGATACTGAAACGACTAATTTGCATACATGAAAGGTGAAACGTGGCTGCTCCGTACGTAATAAAAAAGAAAATCGACTGGATACAGTAAACTAGTGTTCCTCGTTGGAGCCCCCCCAGTTCCTCCCACGCGTGACTATTTCTGCACGCCTGTAATCGGCGTGATTTTAAAGCGACCGTAATTGATTCTATAATACGTATAATTTCGAGCCCAGTTATTTCTATCATTTGCCACTGGAGAAACGTTGGCGCAGAACCCGGTGCGATCCTCCTATCGGCATCAGTATCGTTCACGTGGCTGGTCGAGATTAGCTTAGACGCGAGTCGAGCGGAGCACCGTTTAATAAGATCGTAATTAAACGATTATTTAAGACCGGTAGCGGGCACCTTTCGTCGAGATAGTACGAACTTAGTGCCTTAAATCAACATCGCCATTACCAGACACGGGACACGTTGATCGCCGGTATGCGTGATTTGTACACGGAGGCTGCATTGAGTAACGGATAATTGCATTGGCCAATAAATTAATCCCAGATCGCCTTAGAACACGCCCACGAGAGACGTATAGTATCGTCTAATCCTCTAATAGGTACCTCGCGCCGTTGCAATTGATCGTTCGGGTCAAGGTGTCGAGTGCTACAGAGAAAAACACATTGCTTGGACCGATCGGGCTGTCGACGTGAGAAAACGCGAGCTTTAATTGTATCACTTAAGTGGAACGATCGCGCGCGACGTTGTTTCAATAACGAGATTCCAGGGTAGAAATAAACGTTCTCTGTTCACCTTCGACGATATCGGGAAAATTGGTTTCGTCTAATTGTCCGGCGAACCGTGGTCGTGTAATTCATTAAGGATAATTGCCCGTTCTCTTCGTTAAAAGGGAAAGCGCGCAGGAAGCCGATCGAAAACGTAGAACGCGGAGCGTTTTATCGTTTGAAATTTTATTTTCTTCGGAACGACGATTTACGCTCGCAAACGCCCGTCCGCTACGTGGCTCGAGCCATCGTCGAGAACGCCAACTTTCATTGCAAGCAATCCAATTTAAGGGCCCTACGCGAGTTTCTCACCCTGCAATTTAGATTAATAATAAGTGTAAATCAGCCTTCCCCGACGCTCACGACGGGACGAGCCACGTTTCTCACACGTTGTTTGCGCGTTGTTATTACAGCCACGACGACGGCTGTGGGCACAGCTCTATTCGATCCCGCTCAGTTTCCCACAATCGATAACTCGAGAATAATTGTGATTTTTTTTTATGCATCCGTGCTGCAACCTGCTCGCGTGAAAGTCGAACGGGAGGAATAATAAATGATTCGGGCGAGCACTCGAAACGATGTTTATTGAATCGTAAACGTTCCCGATAGACAAATGCGATCGTTCTGCAGGCATTCAATATCATAGATATTAAATGTTATTAATTTCTTGATACTGCGCGATCGAACGAAAAATAAATCGGTAGGAGTTAAACTCATTCGATAAAGTCTGATGACTTTAAGTTGTAGGGGAGGTGCAGAAATATCTGAAGAACTAATAATAGTATCTATTTTCAATTAATCATTTCGATTTTCATTAAATCATTCAATCTACTTGTTTGCATATTAATTTTATTTGATTTATGTTCATTGTCCAATCAAATTCTACTTAAGATATTAACCCAACGTGACCCAAATTAAAATTGCAACGAGAAATGTAAGAAAACGAGTGATCAATTGTTTATATTGCCAGTTTGTCTAGAAGTATAGTCAGTCTCAGTTTCTAGAGTCACCCTGTACAGCATATAGTTCTTAAAAGTATTGAATGGCTCATTCAGTCATAAACAATTAGGTTTTGTAGGACACTTTGGACTTAAGAGTGTGCACTAATTTCTATTCCTGGATAGAAAACTTTCACCGAGAGAAATAAACTGGTACCACTTTTAATCTGATAACTGGATGGGAACATCCTTAAAAATGCACTAGAAGATCGTTATTTGTAATTTCTGTAAGAGACATAATATCCTTTCTAATTCCATAAAGCATGGAACTGTAATATGTGTACAGCTTTATGGCTCTTACAAATATTTCTCGAGGTATCGTTCCATAGAAAATGCAGTTATTGCCAAAATTAATATAGAGTCACATTTATATTTTTATAAACTCTAATACTGTACAAGTAAATTAACAACTAAATGATTACTGTAGAAATAAAAACACAAGTAAAAAAGATTTAGGAAAAATGGTAGCTATTACTTAATTTGCAAAAGAATAACACCAAAACAGCAAAAATAGATTAGAATTTTGAGCAAACGAGACGGCCAAAATGTGGAACTTCGAGTGTTATTTTTTTCTACGCGTTTCCGTCGTGCACCATGTCACAATCCAAGCATTAAGAACTGGTACCATGGTTGAATAGAAACATAAAATATGAAATATCTCGTGCAGTATCGCGTGTTCAACGTCCATGCCTTACCACTGTTAATCCTTCAAGTTTGAATTACCCTTTTAAACTGTCCAGAAATACGACTCCCTAATTGCATCGAGCAGTACATTGTTTCATAAATATGAAGCAATACATGCAAAAATGCGATGTGGAAGTAACGATTTCAAGAATGTAAATGTCAACTTCTTACGGGCGACTAGAGTTTCGTGATGTCTGCTTTTATCTATTATATTCAACCTGTCAACCATACGTTTCAATATTGAAACCTGTAACGAAAAACTCGAATGCCTCTGAAACGGACACGTTTGTTAAAGCTGCTTCGTCGATCTTTTATTTTTCGCCTCGCTGGCCAGTTACATTTATATTCATAACCGTGAAACACTCCACGTCGCTCTAAACGAAAAGTAACCAACCGCGACCAACAATGCAAACTTATTTTCCACCTGTCAAGTGTAAAATTTCCTGGTGAGAAAATATTAGAAATTCCACTTGGGCACGGTTCTCCTTCGCGATGTTAGGTGCGAACACAATGACACGCCTAGAAACGACTTGACAGCTAATCGACTCGATTCACCGTCGTACACGTTGTATGAAATTTACTCTGTCGCGAGGCATAAATCGCAATCAGCGACCTTCGAACGTCGCGAAACTCGAGCCAAGACAATTTAAAGTTGCCTTCGATCTTGGGTCTGCTCTTAGTTCCTACCAGGGATGAGTAGAATTTTATTCGAATAGCAAACGACCACCGTAGCAATTTATTCGAGCAGTCGAATCCTTATTTAAGCGACTAGTATATTTCCTTATACCTGTTTCAAGACAAAATTGTTTTTACTTCACGAGTGCTAGAGCCAGACCATTATTGCCATAAAACAACAGCTATAAAATTATTTTATTTACAAGCACTGTGGTCGAAAACATTTTATACAAACAAACTGGTCGAAGCTTGAGGCGACTTTTCATTTTTATTATTTTCTTCACCACTCGAGCGTATCTCCTTCATCTCTTCATTCTGTAATTCAAATTCTAAGCTTCATTTAACGAATAGAAATATATTTTGGGTAACACGAACTCTGTTTTGCAACTCGAAATTTTGAATTGAAGTCTGTATAGATGTTTCTTACGTTCTATCGCCCTGGAAATTAAGGATTCACGAGAATCCTGAGAATCGAAGCCAATCGGACACGATCGACGCGAGTAACGATCTTCGATGGGCAGAGAAAACGAGTGGAAAATTACGGTGAAGAAGATCCGCGGTTCGTTCGACGAGAAAAAGGAAGAGCACGGCATTCTGTCTGCGAAAGGGAAACTCTCGATTATCCGGGAACCTCTGAGCTCTGTTTGAATAAGCGTGCAACTTGCAACCTCGGTGAATTACCGTCGCGGTGAAAACTCTGTCGCTCGGCGATGATTCTTTCCACGATCGACGCGGATGAAATCTCCGCGGCAAAAAGTGTTCGAAGATTTTGTCTAAACGGTTTAATCGCGGGATCGGGACAGCACGCGCTCAATTATATCACGGTCGAAGTTTTCACCCGATTGTTTATCGTCGACTCGAAACAGATTTGTAATAAATGGGCCTTTTACTTTTACCGTGTTAGACACATAAATACCAGGCGTGCTGGACAGAAATCTGGGCACGTCGCCGAGTGTGCTTAATAAGAAGAGAAGGATAAGGTCTCGTTTGTCGAGGAACATGATGCAAAGAGTGCTGGTTTATCTTATGCGAGTATAACAACGTCCGTTTACTTTCGAGACCACGTTGACTGTTATCGTTGCATCTTAACGAGAATCGGCAATCTTCACAGAGTGTCGTGCATAGACGGCCTTGCGGACGGGAATACGAGCCTACAGGGTGTCTGGGAATTTTCAACGTTCCTCGAAAATTTTGCACAACCACCTTCCATAATATGTGATCGATGACCATGTAGATATCGGTGAAAATAATCTGTGGGGAAGAAAGTCAAATGGACGCCAAAGTTACAAGAGAAAAGTTCTTGCAAGGAACTATTAATAATTTTGTTGATATGTAATTTTGATGGTTTCAGATTTATTGCCTACCATTAATGTGTATATAACTATGTATCTATAGGAGGTACTAGCATATGAAAACAACACGTCAACTTCTTGTTTGGGCATGTTAGAGGAATCATGTAATACTTTGGGATAGGCTTCAAATTATTTTTAATGAAAGTTATATTAATATCAATCCATATTCTACTTAAGGAAAATATAATAAAATTTACAGCAATGAAAAATAAGGTGATCAGTGTCACACATAGGAATATTATTGACTGATCAATTGAAATTCATCGTGTTTCGAGACATTATTTAAACAACTTTTTTCATGAACTTTATCTTCGTTTCATAGTAGACATACGAGGGTTGTAAATTTTTATTCTTCTATTTTAGACATTTCCAGCTTTATCAGAGGTTAGATTGTTTTCAACGTAGATTATTTCCTTATGGTGTCTCAGAATATAGTATATCTAGTAACTCATCAAAATATTTTGACTGGTCGATTCAAAGTAAGCAGATAAAAAATAATTCACCATAGAAATGTGTAATACATTTGGAAGTGTTTTAGAAATCAAATTAATTTTCTTGTAATACAAAGAGTTAACTTTATATATTATTAAAAGCCTGAGAACAAGAATCTAAACCTCTTTGATATTCGATAGAAAGGGCGTAAATAAAAATTCTATGATTCCATGACACGAGTTTTCTTTCTATCGATATAAAGAACTTAAATGTATCTCTGCTTGTACCTATTTCGTTTATAGGGGCAAAAATACCTTAAAGTAATATTTTACGTACGCAAGCCATTTTAGATGTAATTTTCGCTTAACCTATTTCTACGAAACATCGAAGAATTGCAAAGCACGGTCGTAAACTTTGCGCGGAGACTCGATAAATCAATCGTTCGATTGGTAGTAAAAATGAATTATGGAAGGAAGCGACTAATCTGTTATTACGGTTTAAAATTAATATCGAGCTAAGTAATTTTGCATCGTAAACGACACCCGGTATACCGAGGTATCGGAATGGAAACGTTTGCGTATTTAAGCGAAACACACTGGATGAAAACCACGGGAAGATCTATGCACCGATTCAGGTTTCCAGCGGATTCGTAATTGGAGAGAGTGAAAGTGCACTTTCAAAAGGTACGACCCGATATTCATACAAATTTTCCAAAACAGTACCCTCGTTAACGGTGCTCTGATTGTCGGCAATCATGTCCACGTATCGAGCCGTGCAACGTAGAACAGAACAGGAACAAATACGAGCCACGAGACCGATCTGTACACTCCCCGGACGCGAAAACACCGCTTTCCTCCGTGGAATCGGACCAATTATTCGTGATGCAACGTAAAATCCCGTGCAACTCCAGAAATCTTTTCGACTCGCTGAAAATTCCAGGAAACGGTACGATCGATCGCGAGCAACCCCGTGAACGATCAACGATATTTCGTCGGAGGACAAAATTCACGGGATAAGTTACTTTACATAGAAAAACACGAAGCGATTATTTTTTCATTGTCTCTTAAAGTGGTATCGACTCCTTGGTTATCAGCGACAGGAAACTAGTTTTCACCATTTGGAACATTAAGTTGGTTTGTTTTAAATACTCGTCGACGTTTGCCTGTTTCCTTTTGATGGAAATTGTCTTTTAATGGCGACTCTATCTGGAAAAGATCACGACCATTGGTTTATTTCAGGCAGTGGAGTAACGGGCGGTTTATTATCATTTTTTTAGTAATAAAAGGTGAAAGTACGTTTATGTACGAAATAGTAGTAAATCGAATGAAAAAAGAAGAATCCTCAGCCTAAATTGTACCACTTATTTTCTTAAACTGCACTCGTAAATCAATTTTATGGTACAAGTGGTATATCCCTTGGCAACCATGATAGACGGTTAAGGCTTGCATCAAGGCATTCCCTCGGGCGAATTGGAACTTTTTTAAAAGTTTACGAAGCTGAATTGTATCTACGTAGCTCAGAATTTAAATTTTGCGTTAGATAATTCGTATTGATAAAAATTATTAAAGAAACACCGTTACGAGCAAAGAAAAAGAAGCTCAGGTTCGAACGAACTCGTCTATTTTGTAGTCGACTAGTTTTATAAGTCGAAGATAAGAGCCAATTATATTTACTTGTAATTGATGAAAGTGGTTTAGATGACAAAATAAAAAGGAAGCACTTTAGCGATAACATGTTGCCATAAGACAAATTAGGCACTCCAGTTTACTTTTTTACATTTTACTTTATGCATAAACATACATAATACCTTTTTATACGAACTCTGGATGTATAAGAGACTCGTCAAACTGAATAAGAAAAATATGAGTATGACACTACGTACATACGTCTCGTCGTTAATTGTAATATACGTTTTATTTATATGTTATTCAACGATTTTGTTCGTGGTGACTAGGAAAAAAAATTATATAAATTCAAGTACGTAAGTAGAGAAAGCTAGGTGAAAGGGCGAGGTACGTCGAATTGCTGTTTTGCAACCTAACTCTAACAGTTTCTTCGGAAATTATCATACTCGTTCGAAGATCCCAAGCATTATTCTTATTTTATGAAAAGAATTTCGAAGTCGGTGTTTCCACTCTTCTGTCGTATACGCCGTATTCTTTAACACGTTGACAGCCGCATCATGCATATATGTATGACAGTAATCTCTCGGTTACTGCGGCCACATTTTTAGAGACGGGGCATTTAAATATGCATAACGCTATGTAGAATTCCAATGGATGTCTGAAAGCGGTAACCTCTGCAAAAACGGCCAGTCGAGTTAATCAAAATAGAAGTATTGGATTAAACGTATAAATTATTTTTAAAATAACTCAAATCAATATGTATTCATATAGAAACTTCTATGAGATCATCCTGGCAGTTTGCAACCCGGAACTAATATATTAAAATTGTTGCTACGATTATTCAGTAGTCGATTAAAATATTATCGAATTTTGTCCTCTCTAAATCGTGACCTCAGACTAAAATCTTTTTTGAAATTGTTTTCTTCCAGTAAAAAGTAATCTTTATCAGTTTCGAGTTAATTTTTGTCCATAAATTAGTTAAACCTTCGCAGGTAGACATTTTAAAAGACACACAGAAGATTAGCTTGTACCTAACAATTACTTTATCCAATGTACAAATTTTATTTTAATTTAATGAATATGTAATTAAATTTTGTTGGTTTGTGGCAACAGACAGTAAAAGTATGTTGTCTGGTAGACCCAGACACTGTCCGTAACAGGTTAATTTCAATCAATTAAAAGTAACTCATAAACATGTGGCCACCACATGGAATTAAAGTAGTTAAAAGAAAAGATTACTTAAATGGGCAAATATTAATCCAATTAAGTCAATGAGTTAGTAACGAAATAATGAGGCTGGGGTCTCTAATGGACCCCGCACAGTCATCCAAGGCAGTGTTTCCCAACTTTCTTTGCATCACGACACATATAGCAGAGCTAATTTAGCAGCAATTAAATAACAGCAATTTTTTATTCTCCATAAGATTCACGATGTTCAAATATAAAAATATTTTTAAAAGTGGAATCATCAAAGGTGATCATTTTACATTTGTTACAGATATCATAGATATAAATATTTGTTCACATAATTAGATACTATCAAACAACATTTAAATAGGAATTCTTTCCCAAATAAAAAGTTCTCATACTATACTTTTATGTGGTACATTTAAATTGTGGAAACTACCCCCAATTTTTAATTGTACTTATTTTGCATAGTCTCGTTAAAATTCAAGAATATCTAGATTTATTTTCTAATCTCAAGAATTAATTTTTTTAGGTTCTTAATGTCATTCAATGTGTTAAAAACGACTGGTGAACAATATTGTCGACGCTTCTTCGCGACCTGGGTGGAGTAATTTTTGTATCCACGTCGCTTTCACGACGAAAGCTTCGAAGTTGTCTGGTCCAGTCTAGAAACGATATTTACGATCGCCCCGTCCCCGAAGGGTCAATAATGGAATCTCGGTGCGATACCCTCCGCGACGAAGAAACACATTTCTCGAGGAACTGGCGTCGGAGAAAGACGCGTAGCAAGAACGATCCAGTTCCCAGGGATACTCGGATCGTACATGTATACGATTCTACACGACTTTGCGCAGCAATGGATATTTGTTATTCATAAGCCTGCCAGTATAACTTCTGGCTGGCTTCTCGTTTGCCGATACTGACCTGCACTACCCCGAGGCGCTACGCGTACTCCGTTTAGATCGCGGATTCGCGATTCGTATCATCGCCACTGTCGACCGATGAGTTTCTAAATTCAATACGACGCGCGTGGAACGTTTACTCGACGAATGGAACCGGAGAAAGAAAGAGATTGTCGGGTTAAACGACGCGCGGGGTCGTTTTGCTTAACCTCTTTTCGTCCGTCGTACGTCGCAACACGCTTTAAAATTATTTTTTAATATACGAGGTTAATTTCACCTTTTTTCTGGTCGAAACAAATCGGTGCAAATGCTATTTATTTTTTGGAACAGAATTAAGGAATTAATTTGTGTCAGAGGATCGAGTAGAAAAAGTCGTATTATAGGATAGCAGAGGTCATTAAACCGTGCAAAAGTTTACTTAGGATTATTGAAATAACCCTGTATATGGACAGAGTCAAGAAAGAATCTTATATTTGTTTGATTCTTTTAGAACAGAATTAAGCAATCAATTTATGTCAAAGATTCGAGTAGATTCATTTAGAAAAAGTCGTATTATATGATAGCAGAGGTCATTAAACCATGAAAAAATTTAGTTAGGAAAATAACCCTGTGTATGGACAGAGTCAAGAAAGAATCTTAATCTCGTAGTTTAATCGAATTTCGTTCAAAGGTGGAACGACCTCGAAAGAGTGTTTTGCTTCCGAGGATCGTCGAGCGAAAAGAATTATGGTAATCTGAATATCGAAAAGAAAAATGGGAAAAGCGTTTCCGTTGGTCGTTCGTTTCGATTGGATTGTTTTTCCCTGGTTCGCGAGTTACGAGTCGCTCGAATCCAGGTTACGAGTTTGGCGTTGATCCAATGGGGAAAATCGTAGCGAGGCGCGTTTAATTTTCATCGGCGCTGTCCTTTGCGTACTATGGCGTTTCCGTGTGACTGGACGGGATAATTGCGTCCCCCTTGGAACCGCTTTTGTAGCTGCTCTGTAATTCAGATTGCAACGCGACGCAACAAATAGGATCAAGTATCGCGATTCACCGACGTCCGTCTCGTGGAAATTCGATTAAACCGTTTCACCGGATGCGAATAATCAAATCGTTTCGCGTCTACTTGTTCGCTATAGTTTTCGCGAAACGGTGACTGGGGAATACGATTAATGCCAGAACGCGTTAAACGCTCGTCTATTCGTGATCTAGTTAGAAAGTTCGCGTACGTAATTGAAGAGAATTCGCAAATTACTGTGTGTCAAATATTAACGCAAAAGCGACGCGCAACTGGTACGAAAATTATTACAAAACGTTTCTCGTCGCCATTGGTCATTCGTGATCGTAGTTCAGAAAAAAAATCATTGCTGTGTTCGATACACAGCATTTTTATCACCATTGAAAACTGATTTAGTTTTTAAAGCGACACAACAAATTTGACTCGCCAATTGTTTTGGGCAGTTTTCCACGAAACTTTTCCAATGTGCTCTGTTTCGCCCGTCCAACGGTATGTTTTCCCACAAACTTTCTGATTTTCAACGCGTTCTGCTGCACCCATATATGATGCTGGAAAAGTTTTTGATAAATAACTGTGCTTTGAATTTTCATTGTATACTTTTACTCTACCTACATTTCGAGAATTGTATGTTTCAACTCTTGTGGACAAACATATTTTTAAAATATTCTTAATTATTTGCGTCGTTAAAAACGTTGTGGAAGTAAATTATATTATTTCTGTATTTCTTTAACTCCAAACAAGAAACGTCTATTTAATTATTCGATACGTCGAGTGAAAGAAAAAGATATATTGATGTTATTTCTTCGTTCGTGGGCGTAGATTTTCGATCGGTAGCGCGTCCGTTCCGTCGAGAACGTTTCAATCTCTACTACCAATCGCATTTGTCGCAAACCGATATTCCGTTTCTTTAATGTATTTCATTGTTTCGTAGGAAATCTTTAGGCTCGCATCGGACGCTTGTCATCGGCCGCGGAACAATGTCCGATCGAGTACGAAGATTTTAATCGCGAATTCACAATTGCCTTCGGCTCGTCTCCGCGTCGTCGATTCACGGCTACCCATAGATCACCGGGGAATCTGCTTCGTGGATCTTCGCGATCTCGACTCGTCTCCGTGAATTTTATTACTTTAAACGCCTGTACATTATTGTCGATAAACTATCTGCATTTCACTCCGCGCGCGATACACGATAATTTATGATTTTCTCCTCGTATTGTCCGTTACGCTGCTTTCATCGTTTAGCCCGTACGATCGGTTTGCGTCGAACCGTGATATATCGTGATTTTACTAAATTATATACCAAAACACCGCAGAAGGCACTTTTAAGTAATCTTCGACTTGCTTCAATCCGGACAGATTGCCAATTAGATAGATATTTTCGTTTTAAGAGTTTAACGTGTGAAAACTTTTGAATATGGATCAAAAATATGTACTGTCTAATTTTTCGATCAAATTTTGGTTCTCTTCAGGAGTAGAGCTGCAAATTATAAATATAATAACAGAAAGTGTCGAGTAAAAGTGAACAGAAAATATAAAATACAAGTACAAAGGAAAGAATAAGTTGAAGACAAAGTTTAACATGTAAAAGTTCTTTTGTGCATAGATTAAAAATATATATTGTCTAATATTTCGATTAAATTCTGGTCCTCTTCAAGGAGTAGAACTACAAACTATAAATATAATAACGAAAAGGGATCAGTAAAATTGAACAGAAAATATAAAATACAAGTACAAAGGAAAGAATAAGTTTGAGAAATGGAGGAATCGAATCCCGTGATTTCTCCTTGTTAGTACACGAAAGAAGTGTTCTCGCAAAATGTCCTTTTATTCGAATGCTTTCTATTATCCTATCGCGAGAGAGTAGACGGCAGAACGAATTCGAAAGTCTCGAGGAGACGGAAGCTCGCTTTCCTTGGTGAACTTCAAATCGACGAAAACTCGAACGATACACGGCAAGGTCGTACAGAAACTCTCCTTTACTTTGCCAGGCGCGCACCTGTTTGCATAGTTGCGTCCTTGAATGTCTGAAGATCGCAGAAGTATTCGCGGCGGCACTCGTAGCGCACAGAAGGCGCCCCGAAGTGGATTTCCATGTCTTGCTTTCACCGGTGTGATGTCCTTTAAATCGAATGGCTTGTCCCGAAGTAAGAAGACGACTAAGTAAAAAGGGAAAAGAAAAATGTCGTCGCGACAAAAGGTATTTTTAACCGTTCGCGTTACGCGGAACGCGACGTAACCGCGAGATCCGCGTTTCGCGATTCCACAAATCCGGCCTAATTTTACGCGTGATAACTCGAAATCCGAGAAAACAGAGTCATAAAAATGTCGGACGAGTCTCGTCGAGGGGGGCTGCAACCTGAATTAGCATAAAGCTTTCGAGGCATTTTGCTTATCCGACTGGTTTAAAGATATCGAGATTCGGGGAATTTAACCGCGACGACTGAAAATCGGCTCTCGTTAATGTCACGGGGCCTCCTAAATATTCCGCGGAATGGTTTTTTGCGAACTATGACGCCCGCGAGGCGATTCGAGTCTTTGGAACTGGGCGAAATCGTGGGTACTTGAGATCACAAAAGTATTTGTATTTTCGTTCTCAATGCTTAAAACAGGGGAGTTGCACTATGATTTTATAAAATACTTTCGTTGGAAAATACTTCGAATTGGATGTGTGCAATATTGTCACACGTGTGTTCCATTAATGAAACTATTTTTAATTATTTGAAATTTACGTTAACTAAAAAATGGGGTAATTTAAAGAAATAGAGGAACAAACAAATTCATTTAAATATCTGTTTTATTTACACTATTGTTGTATTTTGTACTTTTTGAGTGCATGTTAATGTTACTTTTTAAACAGTAAACTTTCCTGAGCCACTGTACCTCTCAACGTTCTCTAAAAAAACAAGAATGACGGAGATGAGCGGCCCGTAACGTGTCTGATTTATTTATTTTGAAAACCGATGTATAATTTTCACGCTCGCTGTTCGCGAACGATGTGACTCGTTGCGTAATATCGAGGATTATGTTCTACCCGTTGGCACAGAAATAACCGGCCTTGGTTGACAAAAGAGACGCGCGGAAATAAAATTCTACCACATACTTGGGATTCAAAAAACGTAACGAAAATGTCAGGATGAAATAAGATGGGGGATTATCTTAAAAAATTCTAAGAAACTGATTTAAGAGGACATTACGAAACATTCAGTCCCGCGACTACTGAATAATTTAAACAGTTCCACAAATTTAAAAAAGATAGTTTAAGGGTAGATCTAAAATTTTCATTTGCTGTTTGCGAATAAAATTGATGCAACTCTGGTTAAGAGAGCGATTGATGCATGGACTGAAGAATAAGATCTGAAAGAATAAGTGAGGAGTTCATCGCTTATGCAAGTTGGCCGCGTTGAACTCTCCGGCTTGCAGCGTTGATGCATCGATACGAGACGTAGTAAATATTTTTTATTCGACGCTCTGTGGTCGGAAACTTCAAAATGGTGGACAAAAGTGTTTCATTAGGCATCAGACTGTCATGTATTGTTATTTCTGATACTTAATTTTCATTGTATCTATCAATTTTTAACACTTAAAGTTAGACTTTTGAATAGATGCAGTATTACTCTGTTTACAATATTGCTTGCTCTCACATTCGGTCTGTTATGTATAGTATGTTTCATTAAATCATGTAAGCCTAATCTACAAGAAAGATATATCACTTCTTAATCTTAGAAATTGTTCGTTACGAAGAATCCAACGAAATTGTCTGAAGTTCACGATTTTACTGTAACGTGTAAATAGAAATGGATTATAAATAATGATTTTAGCTAGTTTTTTTGGCGTTCCATAGTGGAGTACCGCGGAAACGACCATGAAAAATTCGGGGCATTGACACCGATAGAGCCAGCGGCTATTGTCCTTAAATGAAACGCCCCGGTGCCAGTAATTCCTTAGGTGTGACCACAACAAGGGACGTAATTACATCGGGCGTGTACTAACCTGTCCATAGAGGCGAGAGGCGTGCCAGAAGGTTGGTAAAACGGGTCGTTCGGCCTCGCAGCCACTAAGACCCATTAATGTCATATGTAGGCTAATGTCATGAAAGCATGACAGCCGCGTGAATGTGCGCGATGTGATTGATGACGCGCATCATCGCCCACTCTATAACGTCCAATTCACTACGTGAGACCAATTCACGATGGGGGAATTACTCGTTAAAGGTGTGATCCACCGATTCAGTCGCTCGTTTCACAAACGCGCCGATGCTCCCGCCAACGGTGAAAGTTGGCCAAAATTTCTGCCCCGGAATCATTACGGTCGACTCTGAAGAGGATTCCTTCTTTTTTGTATCCTCCGGAGTTCACACTGATCGCCTATACGTATATAAAATTGCTCGAATTATGTTTCATTACGAATCACAGTACAATAATCGTACTGGAAAGAAACCTGAGCACAAATGTAACAGCGATGGGCGATTACACGACTATTAATTAGCACAAATTTAATAAGTATATATTGTTTGGAAAATGAACGTCATGTACGATCAACAGAAACATGCCCCGATCGATTTCACTTTCCGCGATCGATGGATTGAATTGTACGATAATAAAAATGTACACTCCGGGTATTATTAGTTTCTAGTTAATGGCCGCCGCTGTCGCGAGACAGACCGGTGGCCTGCCCAGTAATTTCGACGCGCGAGATTTACGCGAACACGAAAATCATAGGCCTCTGATTATTATTAAAAGCGCACGCGAAATGTTCTTCTCCGGCTACAACGTGGCACGTTCGTTGCGTAAAGCGGTTGCAACATGTGAGATTCTTTTTAGTCCTCGATGCTCTTAAATTCGCGACTGAAAGGCTGAAAGTTTCAACGAATCCAAAGAAATTTGCTTACATTGATCGTACGTTGTTGAAGTATCTCAAACGTCCAAAAGATGGGCAGCTGTCGCTGGTCGATTGAATTCTGATTTATTTCGAATAAATTAATTTATCCTCCAGGCTGATAATCCTAAGCGCGTATGGCAGGTATTAACACGCCTCGGGGCATGCAACGGCACATAAGAGGAAAAGATGATTTTCATCGCTGCAGGATATGCATATGTGTCAGCATATACCTTCTCTAATTGGGAATTATAAAGGGGAGATTATTGACCTGGAAGTGAAATCATCGTACTAAAGATGTGAATATTGAGAGAATAAGAGTGCTGAAGGAAAGCTCGGAGATAAATTGATCGGCGAGCTTAGTGTTTTCTATGGACTAGCAATTAGGAATAATTGTATGTACCTGATGCGAAGAAAGTAACGTAGGCAAATGTGTGTACATAAACATTCGACCGACAAACAAGACATTAAAATTGCTCTCCAGGGGTGTCTAGCTTAGAAACAATTTAAACTAAATAATTTTTTTTAATGACTAAATAAAAATCGACACTGCAATTATAGAGCAATAGATAGATTGATACGAGTGTTTCAGATTTTAACATTGCACTTTCAAGCAACAATTTTTTCATTTTAATTAATGTCAGTACATTTTTTATTTCGAAAAATTAAAAAAAAATAGTTTTAATTAGAAAATATTCGAAGGGGTTGAGATGGAAATTTTTTCGTTACTCGAGACCAACGCGTTACGACTTTCCCGATTGAAATGCGTGTCCCGGCGATCGAATCACTCATGCTAACGCCTTAATGTGACCGTAACAAAGTTGAGACTGCAGGTTACACGGAGAAATGTATAGTTAGCGCGCGTTTGTACGGGAACACGAGGCCGGTTATTAATATCGCCCACAATTCTGTCGTTGCTTACGTTATCCTTGATGCATTAACGGTAATAACCGGAGCATAAATTTAGCAACTATCGGCGAACGTGTTTGGCGCGCCGCGCTGGAAACACCGGGGCGATTGCAAATGAGAAATTCCGCTCGTCTGGCCAGAAACACGGGCCCGTATAACGTCTCTAAGTTCGCGTTTGTACGTAATTTACCTTATATAATGCACCGTAGCGTTTGACCTTTTCCGTCGTAATTTACGGAAACGCAGCGAGGAAACATTTTCCTACCTAAAACTGTACGCGTACGGTCAGCAACGCAAGCCGCGGAAAAATATAAATCATTCGCACGCGACGTCTCGGCGTATCGTAATCGCTGGAAATTGATAATTGAACACGCTATAATGGGCGATATCGCGATATTCTTTGACCTTCCTTCGTATAATATGCATTTGACAAAGATAGATCGGGTAGAATAAACGGAACTCGTGAGCTACACCCGGGAAAGTGAAACGCTGCGAGCCTTTGGCGTCGAAAAGTCTTAAAGTTAATGGTTCCCTGTTTGCTTGTTCAACGGTTGTAATTTATTAAAAACACGTTGGTATTATTTCTCGAACGGTTGTAAAGTCAACAATCTTTAGAAGATATTCAGGATTAGTAGTATTCTTTAGGAAGTAGTCGTGAGATAGAAAACAAAGAAGTTTTCATCTATATATTAATGGGAATAATCCTCTCGCGATTAGTTGCGCAACAAACTATAACGAACGATGCAATAAAACGTTCCTAATGACTGGGACGAGGATCGTGCCGATCTATGATCCACGATGCTTCAAGGAGACGGGGAAAAAGCTCGCTAATTATCGCTAAAATCGCGTTAACCGCGGCCAGATACGAATCCTTTGGAATTTATTGGCGGCTATCCCGAAGGTACGATGGCCGATCCCTTTATCCCTCGGTGTGGCTCCCCGCCATTATCGAAAACGATCGATCGTGATCGGTTGACCGCCGGTGCGCGGCAACAAAGAGACCAGACCTGTTAACCAGTCTCCCGTATGCACGGATATCGGAGAGAAGTTGCACCGATCTTTCCCTACGACGCCCGAAGATACCGATGAGAACGATACCGAATCAATACCATCGATACCAGCACGGAAATTATAATCTGATATGGAACAATTCCAAACAGAATCGATACTCTCTCGATACTTATGCAAAACTATCGATACGCATCTAACGCTTTAACAGAGTCTTGATATACCCATTTGATTAGAAACTCTTGCTCAAGTTACGATGTTGCCTTTGAGAATTCTATATTTTAATTATAAATTTATTCATCACTTAACCCTTTCAGCCACAATAATTATTGTGATGTATAATATAAGTATGGAATAATCCACCATTTATTTTATATCGTACGATTCGTGAATTCATCTAAAATTGGTAGACAATGCAAGGATTTTAAAGAAAGAGAAATTGAAATTTCTGAAATAACTGAATTTTGAATGAAAGAAATTTAGAATTAAAAAATCGATTTGGAGTGGAGGAATCCTTAACCTACTTAATATCTTCGCTTTCCGGTGAGTGAGACTCCCGCACGAAATATTCCCTCGGCCATTAAGCACGCCGGAGGAATGCATGTACTTAATATTCACGAGCAAACGAAGAAGGTATCTAGTCGCCGCTAATAAACGTATTTGGTGAACGAGGAGACGCTGTTTCCAGCAACGAACTGCATCAGATATACATACATAGGAACTGGCGGCTACGCCCTTATCGGAAAGAGCTAATGGTACCGGTACACGCGGTGCAACCTCAGACGGCGGAATCCAGGCTAGGAGTCGATTCTCATGGCCTCTCTCGTATCCTCGTTCCGGCCGACGAAAAATCCCGCGAATCGGGTGGCTCGATTTAATTAAATTTTACCATACACGCTCGACGAACCCGACCTACCAATCACGGCTGACTTCGTTGTCACGAGTTATCAAAAACTAAATCGATTAAAAAGTATCGAAAGGGACGGTCTAGAAAGACACTTTATTAATGGTGACACGACTCCCGGAGCACACGTTTTCCATTTAGATAACATTCCAGGCTTGGAATTTTGATATTAAAAAAGTTCAGGAAAATAATTCGACACTGTCAAGATACAGTGTAAACCATTTGTTCTTTGAATTCTCGATAAATACTAATAGCGTTTCGTATCACTTCTTTTGCTTTCGACCTAACGCAACGAAGAGACATAAAATTAGAAAATAATGTATTCACAGATTTTGAATCGTTTGAACCAGTTATTCGGATAAGCTTGCATAATTTAGATTTGAATTTTATTTTGATACATCTCCAAGTAAACACAAACACTAGCCACACTCAACGATTCACTGATTGCAACAGAGATCTGTCCTTTATCATTTTATGAAACGGGTGGAGTATAGGTTGTGCCCCCTTCTTGTAAGCGCATAAAATAATGTAAGATCATCGAGGAGCGAAGAAAACGCTTTGACAGAACATCGTGCGCCATTTGGATCCCAATCCCAACCGGTTAAAGAACTTTACGTATCCACGTATTCCGTTGAACTTTACAAATTTTTTTCCCCCCCGGAATCCCGATGCATGCTGTTAAACGAACCTGCTCGGTATTACGTTTTCGCCGCGTGCAATCGATTACGTGTACGTTCCATTACACGGTCAGAGGGGCAACGAGTTGTACATAAATTTGTTAACGGCGAGATACCTGGACTGCATCATCGAATCCCAGAGACATTTTCATTCCCGCGAATGGGGTACGAATTGTGCAATCGCCGCGCACAACCCCATGTGGGAGTGCATAAAATGGCAGGTACAAGAAGTAAGCGGTCCGGATCGTAAGAGATAGCTTAAAGTCGAAACGACCTACGCCTCGACTCGCCATAAATATTCGTCCACCCGAACGAGATAACCCTGATGTGGTGGCAATAACCGTAGCCCAAAGTACACTGAAAAATGGTACTCGTGATAAGAAATCTCGGAATTAACTTTTTATCATCGAAAATATTTTAAAATTTATTCCTTTCTCCAAACTCTGTCAGAAGTTATCATTTATGTAAATGAAATAGATTCGAGGATGAAGGGATATTTTTCTGTTTTCACACTAAAAATTCTTCTTCATGGAAGAGGGAAATATTGCCTTGCAGTTTTTCTTTCTAAAATTGTGTTAGTAATGCACCTGTCAGAGGACTCATGGACACCACTGTACTTAAATAAAATGAGAATGTGAGAAGATGAATTTTTGTATCAAGAGTGTTTAATAAAATTACAATATAATTTTGCTGTGAGGGGGATATGAGAAACTGGTAGACGATGGAAGACGATGGTCTATTTATTCTTGGCAGTTAGGAGAGGGCTTATGATCGTGGGTGAACGTGCTCATCGAATATTCGGAAGGAACTACTGACCGACATCGTCGCTAGATGCAAATAGGTTGCAGCCCCGGTCTCGTAGGTAGGTGACCTTTGAGTAACGACAGTCACGAGGAGTGATGGGAGTCGTGATGTTCCTCGAGAATTCTGCGATTGGATCCGGGTCGCGACAATGCCGGCTGCCACACGGCGAGGACGATCTTCGCGTTCCTAATGATCGTCGGTTAAGGCCTCGTAAAGATCCACTGGTTCAGGCGTGTTAGGCTATCTCCGCGTCGACGAATAAAGGGAGATCGTTAAGCGCGTGTTCTTTTGCTTTTTCAATGCCAAACGGAGAAATTAGGATTTCACAGAGCAGTTTTTTCTAGCCCAGAACGGACTCACCGCTCGCATAATACGGCTACGAGAGATTGGCCAAGCCCCCCCGAAAGATCTTTCAAAGTGGACGGTCGTGAAGCTAACGAGTTTGGCTTGGAAACCTCTGTTAAGTAGGTCCCGTTGTTTTTCGTTGCAAAAGGGAAGGAATAGTATGTTTCAATGCATATACTTTATTTAGATACACGATTAGAAACTATCAAAACGTACGGTGACTAAAAATATTTTCTGGCACACCTTAACACGTTGGCTGTCAGACCAAAATCGTACAATTTTTTATGAGATTAAAACCTTGATTTTAAACAATTGTAAGCAACAGGAAATTTAAATTTGTCTCAGTAGTTGTTTTCGTATTATTTTCGTCACTTATTGAATTTTTTCTCGAAACTCGTTACGATTTCGAGGGTATGTCTATTCACCAAAAATGGTTGTAATTGACCCCTGCAACCAAAAATATTTTTTTTAGAAATATTTGAAATTTTTTAATTTTCAGGGGAATCAGGACAGTCGTGGTCAGACATCGTATTTTCTCTAATGAATTTTTTTCTCGAAAGCGTGTAAAAATTGGGGGATATGTCTAATAACCAAAAATGATTGTAATTGACCCCTGCAATCAAAAATAATTTTTTTAGAACGATTTGAAATTTTTTTTCGCCGAAAAATAACGAAGCCTCAATCAACAAATTGGTATTCTTGATTTTCGTCTTATTTTGGCCTGCAGAGTCTCCCACTGAAATTTTTGAAATTCATTCCAAAATTCATGAATCTTATATAAAATTTCCTTTAACATTTAAACTTCAGAATTAATTGTTTCAGTTTTATACTGAAAATTCGTGCCACCCATGTGTATTCACGTAACAGTCCAAGTGTAAATCTATATGTGTCTATTCTATGACACGACGAAGACGTTTAATAACGATAATAATAATAGTTGTACGATCTATTTAGCCACGTATGAGAAGCTCACGCGGAGAACAAGAGGAGGAAGTGCAGACAGGCATTGTCGAGAGTTCGGTTCCGTAAAGTCCCCCCCGGTGTGGAAGCTGCGGCGTAGTCCCATTGTATCCTACGATCGCGGGTTTCGCGAACACGGTGAAAGCTGACGAATTCACGGAAAGTCTCGATTTGCATGAAATTTACAACGTCAGGCCTTTTTGTCTCGCTGCCTCCTCCGTCGGCGATTTTATTCTTTAAAGGTCGTGGGTACTCCGATATGTTTCACGGAGATACGATCTTTCCGTGACCATCCACGCAGTAAGGCACGACGACGCCGGTGCGGGCACGAAGATACATTGGCTCGCAATCAGACGATTCCACGAGAAGTGCCAATCATCTTTGCAAACCGGCGCGCTGAACGAGCCATTGTTCTCGAATCAATATCTATTTGCACAGGCCACTTCTGTGCGCGCCTATAACGAATTCGTACAGTCTGTGGGAAACTGACGCCTTCTCGATTGTTATTGCGAGATGACCGTAATCTCGTTACGTCCACAAACTCTCAATTATTCGGTTGAATAACACCCTCGGGTCTTTCCAGACAAATTATCGGCTCGTTTCTCTGAATATTCTATTCTCCATTGCCATACGAGCATTTCATTTTGAGAAACTTGAAACATATGCATTTATGCAGAATAGAAAAATGTGAATAATAAAGGCGTATTATTATATGATTCCCGTTTAAAGAGGTGTGATTAACAGCCAATAATATATTATATTTTTCATGTCGATCGAGGACACGCCTCCGACCGTCTCAAATTTAAATCAGAGTCGGCGTGCGCCGCGAGGGACGTGTTTCTTTGAGCCGTTAGAATCAACGTGTCGAGATAACTAAACTTATTTTCTATAAGGCTCCCTCGAAGCCGCGTTTCCTCCGTATAACTCGCAATAAACGTTGCCGTTTCCTACACGGAGCGATTTAAACGATTTAGAGCGAGTAACCGTTGCGGACAACACGGTTATTACACTGCCGGACAAACACGTGCTTCTACCGGGCGATTGACTTGTGCCTCTTACGCAATGTATTTGCATTCCGCGCTCGGATAACAAAACGGTCGGCTGTTAGCTCGGTAAAGTATTGATTGCCGACAGGAATACATAAATCCGATAGCAATGAGCAAGAAATCTAGCCCGCATCTGACCAAGGTGCCACCAACCACACCTTCCTCGAGAGAATCGTACATAAAAGCACCTTGGGGGAGGGTGGGAGGGGGGGAAAGGGTAGAGATCCGTATCCGAAGCTGATTCCCCGCGTTCCACGCCTTTCTCCGGTTTCACCCCGTTTCTCTGCTTCCATCTTCGTCAGCTGTGCGTGCTCCCGTGCTTCGGAATTCTAATCTCTGAATTTCTAGATAACAGAATAGTTTGCTCGATTACACCGGCATCGGAGGAGCACGAGATCGCTGGAATTTTCGTTACGAGGAAAAACTCCTTGGTACTGTTAGGATGTCCTAGAAAATATTTCAGAACCTTCGTTCGTTAAGCGATAGCCGCAAGAAAATATGTGACAGCGATTAGGAAAACGTTTTATGTTAGTTTTTATAGTTTATATTAGGCATGGAGTACTGTTTGCTTAACTGCAGGTCAAAGTACTTTATCTGTACGATACATTTGGTATTCTAGGTTCAATAGTTAAACAAATTCGTATATACTTCTTTGTGGAAAAACAGTATTATTTAATATAATAAATATTCGTAAGACGATTAATTCGAGGACGTATGTATATCATAGATTCGTTTATCTAATCATTTAAAATACAAGATTGGATCTATATTACTTCCAAAGTGAATTAGAAATTTTTAAGGAGGAGCAGTTGTTTTAATATTTGAGAAAAGGGAATTTACTCGATGAAATCAATATAAATAAAGTAAAAAGTGTTAGGGGGATATATAATTTCCAGATTAATCTGTATCCTCGTCGCCTGTTCCGTCCCTATGTACGATCGTCTCCATTCGAATCCCTTTCGTTCCCCAAGGGCTAGTATTCTCTAATCACATAAACATTCTCATTTCCTGGGTAAACTACCGTACTCCATAAAGACATTATTCGCCAGCAACTAGAAGTGAAAGGTAAAGCGTTTTCTTAATGAATATGGCAGACAGCCGACCACGCAAGCGCGCGTCGAACATAAGCTATCAACCGCCGTGGGCAAAACTTATCGCGCGATTAGGGAGTTTCTTCAACTCGGGAGACATTCGACTAATCCGCGAAAATCGATTTGAAAAATTGTTTGATTCATTCAAGGCGTTACAGAAGGAGAGAATTAGACGGAAATTAAATGGCAAATTATTCACTCGGTAGGGATGAAGTTGAAAATAGCGAATAATGGCGTGGCTTAAAATTTATAAAAATAAATGCAATCTGTGCAAGTAACGATGGTTTTTTAAAATGAAAGATGAAGATACTACTATAAATTTCATCCCTTAGATCGAACCTCCCTTGTCACGAGTCACAACTTGAATCCTTCTTTCCATACTTTGAATATGGTTTCTCAAATTTAGTTTTCAATTTTTCAATAATTTTAGTTATTGCTTTTAGGAGATTTGAGATTTTCTTCGACTCTTAGAGATTCTCGACTCAAGTCCAACGCCTTCTCAGATCACAAAAAGTTGAGTCACAGCTCGAATCATTTTTTCTATTCTCTGAATACGGTTTCTTAAATTTAGTTTTCAATTCTTCGCCATAATCTTAGCCATAGCTTCTTTCTTCGATTCCCAGAGGTTCTCGATTCAACTCTGACGCCTTCTCAGATCAGAAAAGTTAATATTAACCCCAGTACTACTGTGTCTACCCACTGTTTTTGTCCATGTATGATTCCAATCGACCACAGTCGTAATCTCAGAGGCTTTTGAATTAGAAAATGTGATTTTCCAGTGATCTTTTTGGAATTTCCTACGTCTGTGGCGTGTTGGTAGTAAATTAATGGTCGCCTAGCCGGTAGACGAAATTGGAAAGGCGAAATCACGACGGGGCCAGCCAGGAAAGAAAGAAAGAGAGAGAAAGGAGGGCGGTCGCGGACGGTGGGGATGGTACAGCATCCTTTGGATTTGCATAGAACAGCGTCGCCGGCTGGTAGAGAGGATAGGCCGGGACTCAAAGGTCGTCTTGTTACGAGGTGATTCCTTGCGAGTGGTCTTTGCCATTTCCCATGGGCAGACCCATAAAGCGGCGGAGGTCGGCCAGCCGACACGATGGATCACGGCGATAAGGATATATGCATCGTGTTCTGCACCGTGTACCAGTACACCGGAAGTGATCCGGCCGTGTGTCTCGAAGTTCGAAGTGCGCTCGTTCACGGGGCCTTTACATCCTTCTCGCTCCGTGCGCCTCGCGGAGTGGTAAGGGGAGGGGTTGTCACTTTTCTCCCGGGTGATACTCGACGATGCTCGCGTGGGCGAATCGACCGAATACCAAAGTCTGCCTCTTACTCCGCTGACCGCGCTGCATCTACGTGGGCCGTTGGGATATTATAATAAAGGCCTCCGCGGAATGATAGAAAGGTACAGAGAAACCGGCCAGGTAATAATAGCGGGCCCGCGAGACCCGCCAGGATTGGCAGGTGTTCATCCGCCCGTCTACCGAGACCCCGTCCAGGGGTCTGCCTTTTATCGTTACGACAAAACAGTAAACTGTATTTTACGGCAGCCAGGCTGGATACCGCAGGCGGTTTCAGGGGAATTCTCTGCCACGAGCTGTCGCGCGATGAGATCCAACCTCGACGATAGACATTTTATGCAACGCCGATCCTTTCGTATGGGGTCGCGGTTGGAACCATTTTACTGTTCCATGGACAGCCAAAAGTGTCCCGTGCGTTGTTACACAGTGGCCAACGGAGGTACTTCGACCCTTGGATTTATGGTTTTTAGCGCGTCGAGAGTTTGAAACAATGTGTCTCAAGATTTATCGCATCGATAACTTTACTAATTCGTTAAATAAAATTTTATAGCTTTTAGTTTGTCGAGGAGTGATTCCACAGACTGGAATGCACGCAATTTTTCTAAATTTCTCTTTCCTGGCATTCGAATGGCATGTTTTAATACCTCTAGCCCACCCAGAAAGAGCACTCGAGCCTCTCCCGAGTATTCTTTCTGTATCATTGGCGATACCCTCGCGAGCATAGCGTTGCCAAGGTCTTAATAAATTCGATCTGCGTCAGGAACGAAGCAGAGTCGCTTTCCACGGTCCCCTTATCTTCCCGTTTCTCTACGCAGAGCGTCGTGGTTGCATTGCAGAACGGCAGGGAAGCATTCAAAACGCGTCCGGGACAAGATTCTCACGAGGAACACGATGTTCCACGCCCCAGAAACTGACGTATCGAGTTGCCACGATCCGACCACGGCCTCTCTCTCCGCCCCCTCCGTTCCGTCGTCGAAAATTGTGCAACGCCGAACGTTTCTCCGTTTCTTTCGTGATCCACTGTGTTCGCTGGCAGCTCGCGGTGTAACGACACGGTATTATCCCCGGCTCTTTTTCCGACCGTGCTCAGCGCCCGGATAAGATCTCGTAAACGAGATCGAAACTGGCCTCTCCCACGCAGGCATTATGCGCTCTTAGTCGGGGCCATTTGCTGCCCGTACGCCTTGTATACACGCTTCCACGCACGAAACTGTCCGCGCGCGCGAATAAATTTCAAAAACCCTCCTCGCGGGGGGGACGCTTTCCAACTCGGAGAGGAAAAACTCGAAACGAATTCGACGACCGTACGTATTTTAAGCCCGGAGACTTTATAACTTACTTCGGTTGTTGCACGGAGAAACGTGGAATCGTTTTGTACTCGGCGATAGTTCGCACACGAATCGACAATTTCGTTCGAGTGTTGCAAACTAATTGGATAAATGTACCCACGCTGGTGGGTTCGTTTAACGCTTCTAGGGCGATTTGCGAGTGTTTTTTTATCTTTTTGGACTTTCTATGAAAGTTAAACTATAGAAATTCATCCTAAAAAAGCGTCATTATGGATACCAATCATTATTATATTGAAGAATTTTTCATTTTTTAACAACATTCTCCACTCGTGGACACCCAAAGAATATTCAAAATAAAATATTATTCCTGAAATCTAATTTATGAACTCAATCTATTTGACTATAAATCCACTTTATTTTATCCTGTATCAATAAACTAATAAATGCAACAATATAAGCCTCGCCGATGACAAATTGTTCGATGCTCCTTGAGAATCAAATAACATTCTCATTTAACATTTTAATATTTAACTTTATCGATTATATCAGTATGAGAAATGGTTGTACTCTCGTCTAATGAGCATTTCGAACAGGTCGAGAAAGAATCAATCCGAAACAATAGAAAGTCAATGCAAGAAATGATTGAATATATTATGAGACAGAAGACATAATAAAGGTCGCGTCTAAAATTAATCTAACATATGGTGTTAATTCGGATTTTCTGGATCGCGAGAATAATATTGCGAGACTCGAGCGCTAAAAAAATTTCGTCGAGAAACGAGAACGAGTGTTCGTTAAAAAATCTCGAGGCAGGATTCCCGAGCACGGTCGTAAATTAACGCCGCTGCGAATGGGTTACAAAAACCGCGCCAGTTTCAAGATGAACCGTAAAAGACACGGTTTCGCGCACCTGTCGGTACTGTTCCCAAGTCCTCCTCGTCTGCGCTCGACCCGTCTCGACATGGTTCCTTAAAAGGTGCGCGTGGGTGGCTACCTCCTTGCATAATTACGTATGCAACTCCCTCCGTGGGTTGCAGAGAAATTCCAGGGAAGTGGGCAACTGGACTTCGCGTAACGACCGTTTCCAAGTTTTCCATTGAAACGGCCGATGAATATACCGTCGAGAAAGTCGTGGACGAATCATTGTCATTAACGATCGAATTCACCGCGAGATTTACGAGCGATTCCATGGGTACTTCGAACGTCCCGTCCAATTGAACGTCTGATGCCGGTAGAAATTGAAAATCTAATATTATCCGTTACTTTACAATCACCGGAGAAGACGAGTGTCGGAGCGCCAAACAGGTTTCGTTCGATCCTCTCTGTTCTAAAAGATCTTGTAATTTCACGCGTAAACCTCCAATGATTTACTACCTTAACATTGAAAAATGTTTTATGACGAACACAGACGTTGTTTGAATTAAATTCTTTTATCGTGGAAACTTTGATTCTATTAATATAATTTCTATGTGACATCGTGTACAATATTTGCACTTTTTAGGTTTGGTACAGTCCTTCCTGTTTTAAAGGATCCTGCAATTTCACGCGTAAACTTCCAATGATTTACTACGTTAACATTGAACAATATTTTAAGACAAATGGAGACGTTGTTCGAATTAAATTCTCTCATCGTGGAAACCTTGATTCAATTAATATAATTTCTACCTGGGATCGTGTACAATATTTGTACCTAATGCACAGATATTATTTTATTGTTGAAATAATTAATTCCAGACAGGAAGAATTAAGATAAACGTGAAAACTGACGCAGGCTACGCGCCGCGGAGAACTCGTCTGGCCTATTTATGGCAACCCTTTAACGAGAACACTCGAGTAGGCGTTTTCTGGCGTTGCTGGACACGTAATTACAGTTCCGTTCCTTCCTGCCTGTCTGCAAACGAGGATTCAAAAGCAGCTGGGGAACTGGAACGGCGAACGTCATCGGAAATGGCAGTGATCCGTGATCTCGACCTGTTCCAGAGGGTAGATTCATTGTTGTCGCACGCGTTTAACGAAATTATAAAGTACGACCTTCGAAAATTTCACGCAATACGACCTCACGCTACTCAAACGCCCGCAATACACACATCGTTTGCAATTTTACTCGTTACTACAAACGAAAGAAACAAAATATTTCAGGTTTAGCGATTCAAATAATCGGTGCAATTAACATCAACACTTTTCAATATGAAACAGTCGATTTTTCAAACACTTTCCAGAATTCTCGCCTACAAAAAATGTATCGAATAAGTCCAAGAAATATTTTTCCTCTCAATTGTTCCGGAATGGTAAATCACAGGCAAACTGTCGTGGTGATTAATTAATGACACACCATCCTACCTACGCCCGACCGCCTCGTGCAACATTTATTGGACACTTTTCAAACATGAAACGGGCGATCAATATCCGTCGGGGGTCAACGTAATATCGCGTGTAGCGGCTCTAGCTGCCCTCCGAAATTCGCATATGGCGCACGGGGGGATGGGGGTGAAAGATATTAAAATGTATTCGATGGGCCAGGGCAGGGCGAGGGGCGAGGGTGAACGAATAAAACTTATTCGACTTGCGTTTATTGTGTCACGGGGATGCGGTGTATAGAAACGACAGTCAACATTCGTAAACTACTATCTTTCGCCAGATGAGTTCGCGTGCCATCTGTTAATCCATCGGTGTAAAAAATTTCTGCAGGGACAAATGCTTTTACGAATGCTTTTCGCGCAACGAGACCGAGAAACCGTGTTCGACAAGAGACCGACGCGCCAGCCGAATTACATACATAAATACTCTCAGTCGGTTCATTATTATTGGACACCAGACGCTATTTGGGGCGAAATAGCAGATCGTTTGGCTGAGATCCAGATTCCACGGCAGACTGCGCTAATTCTCCTAGTCGATTCGTTTTTAATTGTTCGATCAAGTCATTAGCTACTCTTTATGCTTCAGATAATGTGGTTAATAGGATATTATAGTATTAAATGAAACGACTCGTAATAAATACATAATAAATTATTTGGTGTTGTTACTGATTCTTTTTGATCAAGAATAAAGGCTATTTGCGCACGCGTCAAACGTACATTGAATTTATTTAGAAAGAAGTGCACGATACGGTTTCGTATGGTATGCCACGCACTGCACGCATTGAAATCACTCGTAAATGATTCTACGCGTGGCGGTTGCAGTAACTGGGCCAGGCCATAGCTCTGCTCTGAATCGAGATAACGAAAAATCGTGGAGAAAAATTTGATATGGTTTAGTGACCTTTATTATCCTACTAGATCTCATTTTTTGCTTCATGAATTTTAAGTACATATTATACCCTCTTTTATTAGTATTCTAATACAAATACAACCTACCGTGTAACGTACAGTAGCCTCGATATTGAGATACTTAAACTTTTTGTACAGCATCTCGTGGCTTCCTGTCAGGCGTATCAGTACGCATGCGAATAAAAATAGGTTAGAAGGACCAGTTTCTAGGCCGCTGGGAAAGAGACTGGCGTGCCAGAGCAAATCAACTCCGAAGGAACAATGCTTAATTAGCGTTTTAAACGTCAATCGAGCAGTGATCCATAAACGTGCCGGGAGAAAGGTAATTAAGATGGATGAAAACTGCGAATTTCGACGCCTCGAGGAGAGAAGTCGGCGGTCTTCGTGGCGAAATTGAAGTCTTTGTGCTTCCGGTCACGTTTTAAGGTGACTTTCCAACCCCCCGAGGCCTCGCGTTCTCATACATCTGGTCCACGCCCACGAAAAGACTATGGATTATTCTAAACTCGCGACTCGCTGGGTTAGGTTCCGAAATTCTCGTGGCATCCACGCCGCTCGTGACACGAATATTTAATCGTCGACACAATGTGTAGCGAATCATTCGTCATCAAATCGTATCTTCGAGCGTAGAATCTTTCGCGACAGCGTATTCGTCACACGCGCGTAGGACGATTGCATCGAGCACTGGTATTTCGAGTTTAGCTAGTTCCGTTGACGATCGTTTCGCAGATGGATATTGATAAATATTAATAACTCGAGCTGTCGGCTATTTGTCGGGATGAAAATTCAACTTGAAGCATTAATCTCCAGCAATGATTGTCGAAATTATATAGAAACAACGTTTATTCGGTTGGACAGTGCATTCGATAGGTTCTATCATTCGTTCCAAAAGAACAGATCCAAATTGTTCGCATATTTATTGGCAGAGATAACAATACTAGATAACTACACTTTTATAATCTAGCCATTGGAAAATTGGATTTCTCCTAAATTGCCTGTGTGGTACGTGAAAGTTAACGAGACTTAATAAGGATGAACATCCAATCTGTCCATTATTGATCCTAAAAATAAAGATGAAAGACACGTTAAATATGTGCAATATCAGAACGTACAATTATGTAATTTATACGTCGCGAATCTTAAAAATGTACGTCGGACTCTCTCCAAAATTAAGCAAAGTGTCCTAATAGGATATTCTTAAAATCATATGAAAATCTTTTTATAAAGTTTCACACTCGTTCTTTATAATTAAAGGAACAAATATAAATCTGTGCTCCTGTACGTTTTAATTAATCAACATTCATTTCCAATTAAACGTATACTCAAAATACTTGTAACGGGTGAAATTAAAATACGCAAATATATTTTCTGTCTTTATCGAGAAGCGTGTGTTTGTCGTTCAGAAATAAACGTGGCACGTTTCGGTTCGTCTGTTATTCCTTCCATTATAAACAGCGATTTTAACGATAATCGTATAATATCTGTACTCGAAACAGGTTCACGCGTACGAGGATCTTTTAAGAGAGGATATGCCTGTATTATTTGCAATAAAGCGCCGTTTACGGCGCGCAAACTATTCGAACCATATGATCATTTAACTTTCCCGCTTTCACGGACACATACCAGCGTGTCCGTTGCGGGATGCAAGGCACGACAGATTCACGGGAATATTCTCTAAGTGAATTTATAGGCGTGCGTCGCTGGCATACGAATACAGCACAGATTCGCCGGCGAGGCACTTGTCACGAACTTAATATCCCCCATCCTCCCCTGTTTGAAAATGAAATTTCAATGCGACTGAGGCTTCAATCCGTGAATACGTCTCTCTAGCAACCACCTTGAGATTATACGGAACAATCTCTGGTACCAAAGGTCTGGCTGAATTTCATCAGACTCTCTTCGTGCTGTCGGGGAACAGGATCAAACGAAATACCAAGTTAAAATTCATGGCGCCCGGTATCGCTCGATAACAGTGTTTAAAATCGCTAATTTCCATGGATATTGAGAAGTCGAGTATTCACGAGACACCGTAAAGTATTCCTGTGATTTTATTTCTGAGAGAATCTGTGCGATCATTGGACTAAAATTATTATTAGATGGTTGCCCCTTGTAGTTTCTAAATTTTTCTGACACATATTTGGCATCAGTAAATAATTTAAAAATTGTTTCAAACGTGTTTAAAGGAGAACTGAGTTTCTGGTGCATCTTCAACAATTAATAACTTAATTCGATCGCTACTGATCCTCGTTTTAGATTGCCCACTTGCAGTCAAACATCTTGTATAGTAGCTTATATACCGTTTATAAATATTCCTGCATGGTTGTCGTAAATGGGAACGCGAACTAACCTGTTCCGGCGAGCGTGGCTTAAATATTACGTTAGACGGCCAGAGAACGTTAAACATGTGTTCGTTAATGAAATACTTTGTTTGTAGCCGGGACATGCATGGAAACCCAAACCGTCTCGGTCGAAGCTAGAAAGGCAGTCGCTTGAATGTCGCCAGTTCCTGGCAGCCAACTTACTATTACGGTTTCATTCTGCCGAGCGAATATGCAGGGTGAATTTCAATGAACGCGAGAACTTTGAAACACCAATAAGGCCATCGTATCTACGATCTTAACCTTACGTTTGCATAATCGAGGAAATCTTGGTTCACTCGTGCTTTCAACGATTTTTCTCGGCTGCCTCGAAACGGCTCGTTTCGTATCCGTCGATCGATAGCCATTTTTAAAAGGTTAGACTCCGATGGAAATAATCGGTCTAGCCATCTAAATGGCTCAATCGATAGATCTGGGCTTGAATTTCGATCGATGCTTCATCTCCATAAAACGTTGCTTCAAAATCTTAGATTATTCCAAATTAATCCAGCTACGATTTTATCGATGACCTGGATGTCTGAATTGGTAGATTATCGGACGCAGGAAGCTTATAGATAGCAAATCTGATCGATCTTTCGCGTCTAGAAGATGGTTGACGAGATAAAATAATTTCCTAGCGAATTCTGTCTGAAGCTCAGGGCGTCTGGTGTTGGGAAGATGGATCTACATGTGGGAACCGATAGGCAACAAGTTGCAGGAGTAGAAACTGAGAAAAAGTCTCTATCAGAATACTGATGCGGACATAATCACCGTGGATTGATTCTTTTACTCCGTACAACTTCGTAGACATTTATTCGCTCTGAGCCTTGCAAGTTTCCATAACCAGTATACTTCAGGAATTAAGTGAAACTCCTTAATGTGACTCACATTACTTGCTACGGTAAACTCTCGAGTATTTAACATGCTTTTTCCTCATACATACTCCACGGTTATACTCATTCAGAATATAAATAATATAATTAATCTTTATTCAAATTATAATTTCTCTTGTTAAATATTATAAAAGTTTCAAACGATACCCGAAACATCGAAATGAATAAATTCACGTCAGAGTGTGCCAATTCTCTTGCAACCATTAAGGACTTTTTACTTATCCCTGAAGTATACTATAGTCAACGCGTTGACTGTCATGGTGGGCATTAATGGCCGGTGCTCGAAGCTTACAACGTTTCTTCCAAACACTTATAATAAATGAACCCTAATTTAAAACAACGTATATGTCGTTAAGGACGCCATAAAATGACAACTACACCGATCTATTCGATGTATCTCTTCTGCACATTAAAATTTGAGCAACCCTAAACATCCCCGGACGCGTGATAAGTTTCATGTTTGTCGAGCGAAGGTAATTACAATTATTTTATGGTTTTCCTTGCAGGCGACATCGAGGATTGCTTGGTCGCCCCGGTGGCTCAGGGGCAATTCACGCCGCTGCCGGAAGCCCTTTGTTGGGCCATCCTGGAGTTGACGTCCCAGAGGCAAGCAGCGACTTTGGACACGCTCAGATCCGCTCTGAGGAACGCGTTCCCAGCCATGCAGAGACCGAACCGCGAGCTGGTTTACGACGCCCTCGCGAAATTGATGCAAGAACGGAAGATATATCACACGTCGCAGGGCTATTTCGTCGTTACGCCGGAGACCAGGAGGCTCAGGCGCGATTCCAGCAACTCCAGGAGATGTTCCAGAGAGGTCAGCGGATCCAGAGGTCAGGGCAGCATGCTGATGTCCAACGACGAAGCCATGGCCCTGGTGCATGGCGAAATGCTCACGCTCAGGGACGGCGATGTCACGCATCAAGCTGTGCAGACGAATCTGGCAGACGTCATCTGCGGAGGTGAGGAACCTAAATTTCCAGATAATGTTCCCTTTTTTATTCAATTATTGAGAAATAGAGTCAGAGTAAAATAAAGAATTAGACATAAGAATTGACGCTTAAAGAGTAAGAGTCAAGAATTCTAGGGACCATTAAATACAAAATAAGAATGCAATAAACAGGAAACTCGTTCTTTCACTCCCTATAGCCCATCATTTTTTAGTATCATCAGCAGTTTTGAAGATATTCGAGTAGGTCGACCTATACCCATTATTTTTATTTTTTTCCACGATAATTGCTTTTGATACTCCGCATTATTAAAGGATTAGTGCCCCGAGCAAGCAATAGGCTCGCGATAAAAAGGTCAAGCGAGTCGCGTGATTGATATGCCTGGTTTATAGGAACAAATTACACGTTGCGACTCGTAGATTATGTGCTCGCCGTGAATACAAATGACAAAAAATTGTAGCCTCGTCGCGAGCATTGTTCGTGCACTAATTTTCGGTCACTGTACACAAAATTCAAAACGATTCTTTCTGCTTCTCTTTGTTAGGAAAATTTAAAATCAATTCTTCAATCTATTAATAGGAATTCGTTTTTTATTTTTCTCTGGCAACTGTGGTTGTCAAACAATCAATGTATTAATAAGAAAACGTTACACTGAATTTGACTCATTGTCAGTGATAAATGCATAACCTACCTTGTGTGAATCAAGATACTTACGAAGCATAAGTATGAACTTAACTGAGCAGTCTATCTCGCAAAAAGGAACGAGGAGGCCTTAAACGTTTCACAGGTATAACAGGTTTTGTAATAACATAGTATCTCGCGAAATTAGCCTTTATTTATCAACCGTATTCGATGCGTTGATTGCTCATTTTGATACAAAGTCCAACACGAACACGTTCTCTCGCTATTTCATATTGCTGACCTGTACAATTTTTTAAAAAAACAAATTTTAGAGATCAAAGAGCTCAGGACCTTCTTTTGCAGAAGCATATTCGAGCAGATGGAAATTATTTCGATTAATAAAACTTTCTTTTCTAAAAGTGGTTTGAATTTTTCTTCGTGAAACCATTCCTCATGCACGAACCCGATAGAGGTATAGACTTCTTTTCGTCCCGAATCTGAATCAATGCATTCGTCGCGTATGTCGTAAAAGTGTGGCCAGGAAACAAAGTTCGAAGCTGACCGGTCGATGCTGGGAAACTCGTTCGGCACGTGTTCGGGGATCGTTCCGTGTGCCCGTAGAGGAGTTCACTAGCTGCACCTCGCCCGGGACCTTTTTCTCTTGAACTCGATGGACGAGTCCGGTACGTTTATGTTGTTGTCGTCCTTGGCAGCCACGCAGCTCGCGCCGGAAGACCGTGCATTCCTACGGCGGATCGGATCGAAAAATTGTCGCGATTCGATTTAAATTGCGCTACCTTATCTCGGTATTTAGAGTGGCTGTCGTATCCCGGGCTCGAATTTACGTCCCTTCCGCTACGCGCGACTCGAAATTAGAAATTCAAATGCCGGTGGGAGGGAGGGTGAACACGTATCATTCCCTATACAAAGAAAACTCGACATTTTCTTTATCGAGCATCCTGGAACCGAGTATGGTCAACGCGATTATATAGCATTGTACGATAATACGTTTCCATATACTGCTATACGGTATCGGCGCACCCAGAAACCCAGGGTTGTGCAACTAAAACTTAACAAAGACGAATAAGTCACGGCGCTTTTCGACGCTGTTCAACATTTATTCGACAAGATAGAGAAATTTATTTAACATCCGTACGTGGGGGATACGATTTTCGGTTCTCTGTTCTAAGCATCTCTGCTACTTAATTTCATTGTTTAAATTGGCATCGTTATAGACATTTCGGTACGCTTGGATTATGTATTTTTTTTTTAATTGGTCTTCCCAAAGGCTCTGTATTATATCACACGTTATAAGGATGCTAGTTTCTTCAAATTAAATAAATATTATTTCAATTGACCCTCGTCCAACAGATTCTGGTTTCATTGTGACCCAGAGGAACTATTCATTATAGAACAATAATAGGACACAAACTTGCAAAAGTATACGATGATAATAAATAAAGAATTCACAAACATAGTAAATAAATATTTGCAATAAATTTTTGTCAGCACATGTTAACTAACCTGAATACATCCTTAGTGATATGGTTACAGTGAATACTGTTTTTTAATTTATCAAAATTCTAAATATATTTACATCAGTTACCAGCAATATTGTACCCTATTTGGGAATATAGTAACGTGGTTTTACTTGTAATCTTTGATGTCTATTTTATAGATATTAAAACCTAATTGCAAATTTTTTCCATACACCTAGCAGCTTACGATATATTCTTGCATCATTGTAACTGCACATAAACTTACCCACATTAAAAACAACTCATAATGCTCCAGATTACTCTGTACAGTGAAACGTATCGCAATCAAGGAATTAAAGTTGAACCGTAAATCGTCCAGACGTCTAGAATCGCTGCGTCGGTCTCATCGGTTATCTATTATTCGAGTAATGTTTTATCCATCACCGAGCGTAACGTTGCGTGCAACGATGTTACATTGTCGGCCGGGCCATTGATCGGTACAGGTTCCCGTAGCATAGGTCGTTGCATGCGCGGCTTAAATGCACACGCTCGGTGGTCAAAAGTTTCGGAGCCGCGCAAACTGGAATTTTCTGGCGCATTGACACGGAAACACCTTCGGCACCTTGCACGGTTCGACTCTTACACACATCGGTACTTGTATGGGAGGACGTACACGCAAGCATCGGTACACATCGCGGAACGGAACAGACCGTGCCAACTCGGCGATCCCTGGAAAGCGTTTAGCACAGCCGATATATTAGCTATTGGTCACGACATTGTCTACCGTTACACACGCTGTCGGGATCACGTGGGGGGCCACGTATATAATCTTCCTACTTTTCTCTTACTCGGTTCTCGAGTGATTCTCACGCTGGTAACCCACTCGGTCGTCGCCACCGCCTCTGGCTGTGTACCGCGATGAAAATCAGGGACGAGGGCGTTCCACTTTTTGAGAACTCGATGGGAGCTCGCCACTCGCGAACCACGACGGGAATTAACCCGGAAATTCGAACGTCACATTCTTTTCGTCGCAAGATTTTCACTGTATCTGCGATCAGACTTGCTAGGAACAATCGCCAACCCCTTGGAAACTCAAAACATTCTCAACCCTTGCCAAAGTATTCAGCTAGTTCTTATTTTAGACAAGGTAGAACAAAATCTTCAGCCATGCTATTTTTTAGACGAATGATCCAAGTGGATGAGATTTATTAATAAACACAGCAAATTTGTGTTGCTGGGGGCTAAATCACAAGTCTCAACCCTTATCGTGGATGATTTGAAACTTCTCAGGATCAGTTGCAATTGATCGGAGGCTACTTGTATTCTACCACGAGGAGCTAGAATTTTCATCTCAATTCGACAGACTATGAACATAGTATCAGTGTAGTGCTATGTAACGTCAAGAATGGGGCTATTTGTCTTCAAACTCGAACGTCTTGACCATAGGGGAATAATTCACAAACCCATTCACAGACTTCCCTATTAACTATGTCAAATAACTCAACAGCTACGACTAATGATTTTGTTTTCGCTGTTCCAGGTAATCCCAATGATAAGGTTCTGTTCGCGAGATGTCGATCGATGCCCGGTCGTCTGGAGAGGCGACACTCGCTCCGGCTTTGGGGTTCAGCCAGACGCCTGCACAGAAGTGGAAGTTCGCGGTCCTTGCCACGGAGGCCGGAGAGAAGCGACACTTCGTCGAGCGCGGAGTATGCGAGCACCGACAGCGCGCCTCATAGCCCAACCAGTGAGTCGAGTCGGGGAAGGGATTGTTTTGGTGATGGGTGATCGCTTGAACACAGCTTTCCTTTCGAAGCTGACGCTCCCACACGAATCATTTTCGTTAAACATTCAGTTTCTGCACAGTGTAGGTGATGGGCGCTCGAAAATGCGTATCACGTGTTCACAGGAATAAACATCGTGACGGAACAGGGCATCAAAAAAAAACTTGATACCAGAGTCACCATAGGCAGCAATAAGCTGCTCGAAAAATTACCTACTTTTTACCTAAAATTACCTTTTGTTTTGAATTTTATTTTGGTCTGTCGACAATTTGTTCGAAAATAAAATTTGTCTCCGTTCGGTGCACGTATAGGAAAGAAAACGCTTATCGATCGCTGCCGAAGAGGCACCAGCGTTACAACTTTCATTCCGATGCCGAATGTCTTTATCCGCGACAAGTAAATTATTTAACCGGGCTTTCACCGCCGTTTACTTCGTTGGCCATTGCAATAAAAACGGCGGCGGAAAGTTCTTTCGGTGCCTTGTTCCCGATCGAGGCTACGCAACGCCAAAAGAAACGTATCTGCAACTGCAACTGCAACTGTGGCTGTACCATCCAAATCGAAGCTTCTTAGTCACCCTTAGCTGGCAAGCCCTTCCTCGATCCCCGATCTCTTATAACGCAAAACGCAACATGGGTTGCATTTCTCTCATCTCAAGGTTTCTCCGGAATTTTTTCAGAGAAAATAGGTCTGCTCTCCAGGCTGTTCCGACGCAGTACACGAAGAAAGGGTGCACCGTTAATGGGCACGTTCAGCGCTCAGTATCCTCCTACCGAGTGGTTTAACCCGCGCGTCGTTCACCTACACAGCGTGGCCACTCAAACGAGAGCAGCCAGCCCTTCGGTGAGTTCAATCGAGACGGACGTTTTTCCATAAAAAAGCATACCTATGCTTTTTCGCCCAAACAGCGCCCCGGAAAATGAAAGCAAATGCCACGGGTTAACTCCTTGCCTTATACTCTGGTCGAATCGAGCATCAAAGTAGTTTACCACTAAACCCAAATCGATATCGTAGTTACTTCCGGAGAAAACAGTTATTTACGAAAAAATACTGGCTAGTAATTACGCAGACATTCCAAATTTAAGTTAATTTTTTATTAAACACACAATTTATAATCCAGTTTTATTACACATCAGTTTTATGATGAATAGGAATTGCTGAAATTTTGTTAGGTATATAACGTCAAAGTAAATTTCGAAATAAACATAGAAGATAGCAAAAATTATAGTAGTTGTTACGTTCATATGATAGGGGATGAAAAGCCCTTTAAAATGAGCGTTTATACGAGTCGATAGCGTAATTAGTTCCGGAGATAAGACAATTTTCATTTGAAGTCGAGCGTCAAAGTAAATGTCAAAATAAACATGGAAGATAGCAAAAATTATAGTAGACGATATGGTCATCGGATAGAGGATGAAAAGCCCTTTAAAATGAGCGTTTGTACGAGTCGATAGCTTTATTAGTTCCGGAGATATAGCGATTTTAATTTCAAGTCGATGCGGTGGCTAGTTTCGAAGATAGGGTTTGTTTACGTTTCGTAGTGCGCTCGCGCGAGTTCATTCATCTCGCACGCGTGACACTAGTAAACAGTGCGTAGTAAATTCTTGGAAATACTACGCCGGAACTAGGTCACTCGGTCACGACTCACGTGCGACAAAGAGGTCCAGCGCGACGCGTCAGACGGAGACAGAGATAGTCAAATTAAGAAAAATACCCCTTTACATAAATTACGATATCTCGAAAACGGGAAGTCGGATCGACAAAATTCAAAAGCCATTTTAAAGGGGAAGCCTTGCCGCTTCTAACAGTGCCTTAATAATTAATAAAACACTTGTAGTTTCGGAACTACATGTGTGTATAATATAACTATTCTTAATACGCGTTGTTAGACTGTCTACGACAGTGGAAACTGATGATTCTCTCCTTTCATTTTTGCTATATATGTATTTCCAATTTACATTACAGATGCTAATCAGTACTTTATACCAAATTTTAACCAGTTTCAATCCCAGACTACATATTTTTATCAGAAAACAAACAATAAGAAAAGAAGTGGATATTGAAAAATTCATATCTACGTTCACTATAAGAAAAATCGTGAAGTTAAACGGTGCTAAAATAACACTCTATGATAGAAATTGTAAACGAAATTTTAAAAACCATTATTTAACCGATGGCCTTAGGTTTAGTGTTAAATAAGTAAAAATTGCCAGTCAGGTCTTCAATAGCAATACTAGTCAGCGATCCATTCTAATGTAATAATACCAGCAGATATGAATAACAGATGCAATAAAGAAAAATTGTGCAGTACCATAAGGAGTTAACTCTTTCTGTCGCAAGGAGTAGCGACGGTGACCACTATGAAAGAACTTTTGGTGGCGAAACAAGTGGCCATCCCTCTTAACCGAGTAACGTTTTTAGATGATGGAGGGCCTGGACCAATCGCAGGCCAGTTTCCAAGTTTGGGACGACTCAAGCTCCGTGCGATCCGCCACACTGCCGAGGCGACATCGACGCCAAGCCAGCGGCGATTCCTCTAGTTTATTGGCGAACTCGACGCCCAGGAGTTCCAGACGACATCGATCACCGTGCTCGACCCTGCCCCGATCGAAGTGTTCCAGCCTGAGCAGATGCACGTCCAGAGCGTCCGTACTGCCGCCCAGCACCAACCAGGAATCGTATCAAGGCCGGAATCAGACGCAAAACGGCAAGAACTCGGCCAACTCGTCGCCCAGCAGAAGCGGCGGTAGCTCCGGCTCCGTTCGAACGACGAACGCCAGCCCCGCGAAAACGGCCACGCTGGGACGATCCAGTATGAGACAATCGAACGCCAGGCGACCGAGTCACGATTCCACCGGCAGCGTTACGAAATCGAACGGATCGCCGCAACACAAGGTACTTACACGAGTGTTCTGACAAATCCAATCCGACACGGATGATTCTAAACACCGATAAAAACAAACAAACGATTCGTTGTCTTCGTAGGTTTTGCAAAAGACGTCGTCCGGGCACTCGTCTCACTCCAGCGGCAAATCGATCTCCAGCAGCAAGCTGTCGTCGTCGCCGTTAAAAACGTCCACCCTGCCAGTGAAGTCGTCCCCGTTGAAGGTGGTGCAACAAGGATCCCTGACGCCGTTGCAGGAGGCGCAGAACTCGATCACGCTGCAGGTGTCCACGAATTTAACGCCGGTCAGCCCGTCGCAGGAACAGCGCGCGATTCAGAACAGCGTGACGCTTGCCTCGAACGCCACCAGCACGACCACCATATCCGGGTCCCCGGGCACGAAGATCTACGTGCAGCAGAACAACTCGCCCATGAGGTCCGTGATCACATTCGAGAACGGGACGGTGAAGACCAAAGTGGCTGACAAGGAGCCCGCGGACTGCAAGGAGAAGCAAGACCGGGAGCTGATCGGCGAGAAGGTGTACAAGTCCCGAATAGACGAGGAGAAGCTGTACAAGTCGAAGCTCGACGACGAGAAGCTGAACAAGTCGAGCAAGCTAGAGCGCCCGTCCTCGCTCTACGGTTCCAAAGAGTCGAAACCGAGCCAGCAGCAGTCCGAGTCCGACAAGGAGAACAAGCCCAAGGCCGAGGAGGAGCTGCCCAACAAACTGAAGCTGACGAACCGTCTGAACAACAGCCAGGCCCATCTGATTGACGGTTCGACGAACAACATAGACAAGAACTCTTTGGTCAACGAGCATCCCGCCACCACCTTGTCCAGCATGAAGAACACCAACGACGCCATGAACAATTCACGGAAGCTCAGTCTGTCGCTGTCGAAGGACGCTCTGAGTTACAGGAACCTCCTGCGTCCTGGTTCGAAGAACAACATCGCCTCGAATCCCCCGTCGCCCACCAAGTCGTTCGACGGTTTCGGTGGATCATTCAACAACGTCTACATAGAGAATCTCGAAGCTACGAAACAGCAGAGAGCACCGCAGGGTTCTGAACCGAATCTCGAGAAGACGGTCAGTCGAGGCGACCTTTACACGTATCCCAGTCTGAGCGACATGCAGGTACAGTTCACCAGCCTGGCGGCGCAGAAGATTCTCAAGGGCTGCCCGATCAACAGCGTGGACACGTTGGTCGAAGTCAACATGGCGGCCGCCGAGAAACCGAACAACTGCGACGTCACCGTTCACACCGACTTTGGACTCGTTTAAAGTTTTTCTCGTCGACGTTTCCCGCCCGTTTCGTACAGTGAGAGGTTGAACTTTAGCACGATGAACTTATCAGTACCGCTGGGACACGCGTCGAATAGCAACGGATGAACGCTGTCCTGCTTAAGCATATAGACAGCACTATGACAGTTACCAATTAATAAACATTCGTTTCGTTCTCACTTACACCGTGCTATCACCTGTTGCGTCGTGCTTGGCGTCCACTCAAGAATTTTACGACAGTCGCCATTCTGAACTCTCTGGCCCAATGTTTTGATGAGATCTTTAAAATTGGAAGAGGCGTGGTAGAAAATATATTTTAAAAACATTGAAGCGGTATCCTATATAAGAAAAGAATTATGGGCCTGCATAATACAGATTACAATTTTTGGGCTCGATAGAAACTTTTTAAGGTAAAACTTTCAAGTGGATACCTAGCACCAGGGTCGAAATCGCTTCCGTTCGAAAAGTATCGATAATCGTTCGAGGATTCTCGAGCACACTGTGCTTCCATTGATCATCTATATGCTTACGCGGCCGAACGTTCGATAGTATTTTGTATAAATAAAGGCAGCCATTCCACAGAAAGTATTCGTTAGCTTATTTCTAGTTGTTTAGAGCACATTCAAGAATCCGGTGAAACGCATTCGAGCAGTGACCAAATTTTATTCGCATGATGCTTTGACCACGAAGTACTTGTGTATGCCGCGTCTTCGTTGCATTCATCGTTCAATAGCCATTTTCGTTCAAACGCATTGCACGATTCGTTACGATATTTATACACTGCTCAGAACAATTAAGGGATAAGGTTTCTGAACAATTCGAGAGAGTAAAACAAATACCACGGACGATAGAGGTGCGTAGTCTAATTTACAGGGACTCGTGAATTTGTCGTTGTAATATAGTTTATTCTTTTCGCGTTTGGACCGTGATTATAGCAACAGTGTCGCAATTTTGAAACAGTGTTCGTTCGTCCGAAATGTTGCAACTCTTTTCGCGATTGGTACCGAAATCAATTTCTATTTTACTTTTAAGTAGTCCAAATCCTTTGTTCGATAGCCAGGATTCAGTTAATTTACAAGTCCCGTTTAATATAGGATAGAAAATGACAATACAATAGAGTACAAAAAAGATGAAGTTGGAAGAAATTTTCGTTTCTTGTGATCGACACTATGACACTGTGGGAGAATTATAACGCGACAGTAGTATTTCTAATTGGTTCCTCGTTATGCCTGAGATAAAATAAATAAAAAGCCACCTATTTAAAATCCGAGTTTGAGCGAAGAAATATTATTTGAAATAATATTTATTTATTTTAAATAGCGTTACTTCAAACATGGTTTGGTCTATTGACGATAACGCCATTCGAATCCTCCAATTACTTCTCAAATTACTTTTTTATCAACAATGAAGCGCGTCAGATGTCATCGTGTCTTCGCATTTACGTTTCAAATAATCGTAACCTAATCGACTATAAACGGGTACCACAGCGTCGTAACGTTTGCAGTTTTGCATCGCTTTACCGAGCTAAAGCGATTTGCTAAAGCAATACTTCGCGTACGACAGCTTCGAAAATTGCCTTACACGAGCGAGAGAGATTTGAGAGGAGAGATGAGAAATATTTTGCGCGAATCCAAATACTGCCAAACGTGGACTTAGAATAGAGAGCAGCGTAAGAAGAAGGGTCGAGTCTTCGAGGACGATGTTAAAAAAAACAAAGAAAAGAAAAGTGGTAATTAAACACGCACCATTTTTTCTACCTTCGTTGCTCGTCCCTCCGAGCACGAACGTTTATAAATAGGCGAGATTTTGTTTCGGTCGTTATGCCAAAGTAGAAGGGAAGCGTAGTGCAGTCAACCTTATGGTAGAATTTAGATATAGTCATTGACTACGCGTACACAAGGGATAACTACGATTTATGATTAAAACGTGCTACGACTATTATATTCGCGATGGACTTGAAAACGGACAACTTTTGCACAACGAAATTCCGTCGATCGATCACATTTTCCGTATAAATTTTCTACGCAATGTACGCGCCGTACATACGTCTGACGAGATCGTGCAGAAAGATCGCGAGATGCACGAAACGCTTACGTCCGTGCGTTTATCATGGCGCGAAACGATACGATTAACGACTTCTTCCTTTGATACACCGTCGCGGAATCACAGCGTCCAATACGTGCAACGTAGAGGTGAATATACCCTCTCCAGGAAAGAAGCGGTACCATTTTATAATTAGTGCAATGGTAAATCTAAGTGCCAAAACCGTTATTAGTACTTAAATCGCCTTAAAAAAAAACCGTTTGCAACGCGACCACGTGGCGTCGGACGCGGTAACGACGTCGCGGTGTAAACGTGTCTTCCGTTTAACGTTCGAATTACAATATTAACCTTAAACGTAAAATACGTAATAGTAAGGCGGCAAGTAACTGGGGCGCCGCTGTCGTGCCTGCTTTGTACATTTCATACATTGTATTGCCGATTAACCGATAGCAATTTCGATACAACTCTACTGTCTTCTAATTTTTACGAAAATGGAAGGACACGAGCCTTTTACGCCCTTATTTCTTATCAAAACTAACTTGTAGAGTACCATTGTGTAATCTTGATCTATTATAATTATAACAACGAAAGCGTATAATAATAATAATAAAAAGAAAGGAAAAAAGATACGCGTTGTCCAACCTGTTATCCTATCACTTTATTATTATCATTAATTCCGCGTTAATATAAGGGATGCATCTAAATTATGGGATCTACTTCAAAATCAATCGAATGTGCAATTATTTGCCTGTGCAAAAGATACTCGAAATAGCCATCCTCAACCCAAATACAAGTCTGCAGACATCCTATCAATTCCTAGTTTCTCAAGTGTTTTCATACAGGTAATGAGTGTTGTGTATTATGACAATAAAACTTGGAAAATAATTCACTAAAAAATTTTATTTTTTAAATTAAATAATCGTGAAACAAATCAGATAAATACAGTGGGTGCTCAAATCGTTATAATCCACTTTGAAGTTAGTTTTATCATCAGAATGGCCAGATGGAATTGTTACGATGAGAAATCTACAACGAGGCAACCATAGTACGGAAAATTAAAGACAAATTGATGAAAATCAGAGATATTTTTTAAAGCCTTGACCTCTTTGCAAGACATATATGATTCATAGTGCGAAACGCGGAACGAGTTAACTGTGTGCTGAACAATCCCATGATTTCCGGGATGTTTGGTACCTCCGTTACAGACGATCAATACGAATAACGAGGAATAATTATTCAAATAAATCATTTGAATAGCTCTTTCGGATTGGATAACTATCCAATTAAGTATTTATTCAAAGCTACTTAAATAATGCACAATTGAGACTTGCATGTGAAGTAGACAGTGTACTAGGTTCCCAAAATATATTTTACCGTCGTATATAGAAAGAAACCACAACCAAACAAATTTATTAAAAATCAAAAACGAATTTTTAAGAAAAATCGACGGGGTAGGTGTTAAAATTTTTCGGCGAAATTGAGAAGCTTCAAATCATTCTGGAAAAATTATTTCTGGTTGCGGGGGTCAATTACAATCATTTTTGGTGAATGGACATACCCCCGAAATCCTACGCATTTTCGAGAAAAAAATTCATGACCGAAAATATAATTTCAGGCCAAAAATGTCACTTCAAAATCTTTAAAACGTCATAACTTCTGAACGAATTGAAGGATTTTAATTTTTCAAAATGCAAAAGATGCGTATTTTGGCCAAGAATACGTAGGAATTCCAAAAATATTTGAAAAGTTGATCCTTGACCCCGAGAAATGAGAAAACCCCCATAAAAGTGGTCCAATTTTCAAACTATCATAACTCCTACAATAGTGAATATATTTCAATGAAACTTTTTTCTGAAGTAGAGCTCATGGGTACCTACAAAGAAGTACTGAACAACTTTTTCGTATTGCGTGAAACAAATTTATTAAAAATTGTTACAAAGCTCATGAATATATTATTTATTAGCAATTTATATTGAACTTAATTTATGTAATTATAGACACAGTGGACAATACAGGGGATTCAATAAAAATAAGTGTAACGTCAGGTAAATCTAGCGTTTTAGCTAGTATTTAAGGGGAGTATACCTTATTTCATTTTCGTTTAATACTTTATTTCACATTTTTTAAATACATTTCTTTCAAAAGTCCGTCTATTCCAGTGACAGAACCATCGATAAGGTGACTGCCTGCACTGTGAAATGGCGTGGTGCATGGTGCTGACCCCGTCCAGCGACGACGTGAAACGACGGAGGCTCATCGCCGGATTCGGAGACATGAATGCGTGGATCGCATACACATCGGATGAGAAGGGAATGGCCGCCGCTGCACGATCTATCCCCACCAAAAAGCTGAACACTTGAGCGTCCCTGGGGGCAGCTCAGGAGGAACAGTCATTATTGCGCCAGTATAACATTCGCTTCCAGTTCTCTTTCAACGAGCCATCGTGTTTTTCGAGCCACCGTACACGAGAGATCGCGAACGAACGGGACCCCGTAGTAGCTCGCGGAACGTCGGAAAGAACCGCGTGGCCGCCTCGTAAATACGCTGGCATCGCCACTGGTGTCTACGATACGATGCGACACATCTCGGGAAATAACGAAAATGTGACGTGAGATCGGTCGCGAGACAGCCTTGGCGAGAACGCGACACGTTTCGCAGACAGCACCGTCCAGTGTGGCACGCACACCTCCGAAAATGCCAGTGAGAAGGACCAATTTACACGCGTTCGCCAGTGCGCTTGTGTCGGTACTGTGCTGGGTCCTGGTGGCGCTTCGTGTCGGCGAGGTAAGTTTCCACAAGTGCACGCGAAATTCCGCGTTTCGAGCACCGTCACGCCGCGGTTTCCTGCGTAGATGCGTCCCGTAACGATTTCACTGACACCAGTCGACGCGCGCTTCGATTCACGAACGTTCCGCTCGTTTCTCGGACCCGAGCGATTATTTACGCGTCGTTTAACTTCGGAAATTAGTCGACAAATTTGTACATTTCCTTGCAACGCTCGCCAAGGCTAGAAACATTAATCGGACGTTCGCGAACGTCGTTCTTTTTATTACGACAGAAATCGCTACGTAGAAAAATGTTTGTAGGTCGACGGAACGGATCGTTTAAATTCTGAACGGGTTTTTAATTTTCGTCGAAGCCCGTGCGATGCTCCGCGATGCGAATAAGACGTTAATGCTCGATGACGTTGATCCAACGTAGCGAGGTATTAATTAGATGCCCGTGGTGTTCGACGTGCCCGCATCGCGGAGTAAGTAGATCATAGATACCACGCGTTGGTATGCAGCTTTAGCGGCGTACGGTTACTCGCGTTGCCGTTTATTCGTCACCGTATCGTTCGTCACGAGTTAAGATCTGCGCTCGTAAATATGTCCCCGCGGAACAGCGGGGCCGTGGAAAAATATCAAACAAAACCGCGACGAGTGTTTTCTGTCTGACAGAGATTACACGGGGCTCGCGTAGACGCGCGTTCGCCAATAATAAATCGCCGAGATCGGGCCGTGCGTCTCCAGCTGACTCATTCATCTAGCGCGTAAATACGCGCTCGTCGTTTCTAAAACGGTGCCCCCCACTCCCCCGGGGCCCGACAAATTTTATTCGTAAATTAAAGTAACATGTCCCAGTTGTTCATTCTATTTATCAAATCACGATTATTTTTTAGTCCTACAGAAATAATTATTTTGTTAGCCTCAGATATTTGTCGTCAAATTCAACACGTATTGTATCTTATCGTTTAGTAATAATGAATTTGATTTTCATTTATCTTGGTTGCCTCACCGAGATCATTTCCAAACCTCTGTTAATAGTTAAGAAAAGTATACACGGTCATATTTGTTAATTAAAATGATCCCCAGGGCGTCTATAATATAATTTCACAGAAAAAAACCACTGTTCTTGTTTAACCCCTTAACGCTCATATTTTTCGTGTCAACCAACAATGATCAGTTTTCGTTATTGGATTTGTTTCTAAAAATACGGTTTTTGTTAATTACAATGTTGTATCTAACGTATAATTTGAAGGAAAATTATCATCCCTTAAACCGTTGGATTAAACAAATATTATTTTTCAAAGCAGTCAGACTCAGGCATTAAGGGGTTAAATTGATGTTTGAATGATGGAAACTGTGGGCAAAGGCTAGTTCACGAAGGAGTCGAATGTTTTTATTCGTTGCTCCGTGAATAAAAGTCCGGGTCTGGCGATCGCCCACCGAGCTAGAGACCCGAACGCGTGGGTCGCAAGTCGACTACGTTTTACCGTGGAAATTTCGTCAGGCACGCGTTATTACGTAAATTACGAGACGCGAGAAAGAAGATCGGCACCGAACGGTACACGAACGGTCGTGGTTTAGCGAAATTGCCTTGTGGAAAAGAAGGAATTGACGTGGAATTTGCCTGATCCCTAGGTAATACGATGCTATAATCATGTCGAACTCATTTTTGCCCAGGGTCGTTTTGTGCTTTGCCACCGCGACGTGGGCTACGGATGGACAGTTATTTCACAATGATCAGAAATATTATAAACACCATTTTACAGTCATACCAACGCCAGTCGTTGCACTTGTAACGTTACAAGCGCATGTATTTACTATCGAACTGAATATAATAATTTTCACAATGGTATCGAAAATGTTATTTGCATTTGAAGTCTTGAATTTGAGTCTTGAAATAATAATATTTCTGCCTCGTAAGAAATAAATGTTAGAACCCAGACCTAAAAGTTACTCTGCTGAATGCACATGTCGACTGCGTATCTAGAACTATCATAGAATTCCGTGTTTCCCAATTGTTATTCGCTATTCTGTGATCAACTGGAGTTTATGATATAATTAACAATTTTTAATATTGAATTACCTAGTTTTCTTTTGGTCTCTTTCGAAGCATCGCTAGCTAATTTCCTACCAAATTATGATATTGTTCTACTTTCGTTTTTAACCGAAACTTGACCCTCAGGAAACGCTACTTCATTCTATTTGGTCCACTGGCGAGAACGACATTCCACGCTACTGTTATACAGTAATATCGGAAAGGAGTTACCGTAACGGGTCGTAAACTCGCCTTTCCACATTGTTCGCGGTCCGTTAAAAGTGTTGGCTCGTTGCAATAAAAATTCAGATAAACCGCGGCCAGCCTCGCCATTCCAGCGGCGCACAGTAGTCTCAAGAAAAATTCCTACATTACGAAAGTTGCATTTCTGCGTGCCGTTTGCTATTTTTTGATAGCCAATGAATGGAAGCATTTCGCCATGAAAATTAATGTGCACGATTTCGTTTAAACATTAACCATTGTGGGAGTAGGCTTCTCTCATATCGTTTCAAATATAGTTAAAATATAAAAAAAAGTGTTTCTTTTTACTGTTTTAAATAATTGTTTTATCCTGTATTATGGTAAATTAATTTTATAATAAAATAGCTTCTGTATACACTTGATTGAAACGCCATATGATTTCGATATCTCTCAGGTTTCTATGCATCATATATTTCCGATGCTCTGTCTAAATGTAATTAGATTAACGTGGCATTCAAACCGTCTCAACTCATAAATATTCCACCCACATGTTTAACAGGGACTTGTCACAGTTACTTATTACTGTCGGTCAGTATTCGAGGTCAGAAGTCTAAGTCAAGTTCCACTTAGCAAAGAAGCACGAGCGTCGTTAAGATAGTACGTATCCGTCCGTGGAAAATGTAAATTTTATTAAGCAAATACGCGTGACTTGCACACGATACCCTATAGATCAGGTCTGTTAAAATATCAGTTTGCAGTATCGATAGTAATGACGTGTAATTTTTAGTAAATACTGGTCGGATATTTTTTCCCGCAACTGCAGAAATTTTTAAGCCGCGCTTAAGGACTTTCACCGTCGTTGCAGCTCTAAACGCCATTTGAAGGGGAGAGAGTATGAAAATTCGCTGAGTTGTGTTCGTTGAGCAGCGGTCAGGATCGTTACGGGCTCGCCGAACGATCAATTAGCGAATTTCATTGCCAATTCATTGTTCGAAGAATAGCATTTTTATCGATGTCTTTTGCATTATTCTTTCGTGGTTTTGAATCCTCAATATAGTGCTATCAATTATGTAAAAATAAAATTTAATAACAGAATATTTTGAATGCACCATTTCACAACCATCGTCATAAATGGTATTTTCGACGAATTATAACGTTCTCGTACGTAGCTTTCAGTTTCTGTTTCCGAAACAAGTTCTATCGTTTTATTTTATTTAATTCCTTCCTCGCGGATCGGGTAGTAAAAATTGAAGTCGAATTCGTGGAAGACAGCTCGCAACGGTTTATTTGGTCCATCCTGTATAGATCCGAGCACTGTACAGCCGGCGGAATGCACGTTTTCAGCGGGAGAGCCGCGTCGTTCGTGCGGTGCTCTGTCGTCTGGTCCCAAACAGAGATGCCAGACGGGGCCCCAGGTGCACCGGGGACACCTCATTCCACCTTCTCACACAATGCCAGAGATCACGCGTACGTGAGCTCGTAGACTTTCGGACAGTCGACAAAGGCAAACTGACACATGCCCCCTTTTTCGATTCCCCGAAGCTGCCCAAAGTAATTTCGGACCGTCTCGTGGGAGTATACAGGACGTTCGGGCACCCCTGGGAAAAATTTTAATGGGAGATTCTAGAGGCCAAAATAAGACGAAAATCAAGAACACCAATTTGTTAATGAAGGCTTCGTTAAAATGTTATTACCGTTTAAACTTCCGCCAGTACTGAATTTTTTTCTCGAAAATGCGCAGGATTTCGGGGGTATGTCTAATCACCAAAAATAATTGTAATTGGCCCACCTAGCTAGAATTAATTTTTGTAGAAAGATTAAAAATTTTTTTTTTTCGTCGAAAAATATAGGCACCTACTCAATGTCGACTTTTCTTAAAAATTTGTTTGACGCGCTATGGAAATTTTGTCTAATACTTTTTTGTAGGTACCCATGAACTCTACTTCAGAAAAAACTTTCATTTAAATATATTCACTATTGTTGGAGTTGTGGTTGTTTGAAAATTGGACCGTTTTTATGTGGTTTTTCTCACTTTACGAGGTTAAGGAACAACTTTTTGAATATTTTTGGAATTTCTACATATTCTCCATCAAAATACGCGTTGTTTGGCTTTTTAAACATTAAAATGGTCCAATCCGTTCAGGAGTTATGATATTTCAAAGATTCGCATGAAATTTCGGAGATCCATTTCAGGCATCAGATTATATTTTCGGTAAGGAATTTTTTTCTCAAAAGTGGGTAAAATTTCGGGGGTATGTCTATTGACTAAAAATGATAGGAATTATCTTCCACAACTGCAAATAATTTTTCCAGAATGATTTGAAACTTTTTAATTTAATCTTTTAATAACTTTTTAACGAAGCCCGAATCAAGGAATTGATATTCCTGATTTTCGTCTTATTTTTCATCTTATTGAACAACTGCAATCCGATCTCACGTCAACGACATACGATTTGGAATTTCGACTGTCCAGACATTCTTAAAAAAATTTTTTTATTATTAATACGTACGCGTGAGAAAGTGGAATAAAGTATCCCCGATGCACCCGTGACTCCGTCTGGCATTTCTGGGCCCAAACGTATTGAGCGACGAAAAGCGACTGGGCCCTTGGGTCCGCCTATTACCGCCAGGAATGCAGAGAGCCACAAAGGCGTGCACGCATATGTACGATCCCCGGAGCCCCGTACGTGCGGCGAATGCGTGAATTGCACAACCACACGCTGACTCACGGATTTCGTTGGAATAGTAACTAATTATACGAGTCGCCGCGTTATCTCCGTTTTATTCCAACGCGTGAAACCGAGGATTTGTCCTACTGCGACCGCTCGAGCACACTGGGCGTCCCATCGAACGCGAACGAAACCACAGGGACACTTTTAACGTTCAGACATAATCGAAGAACGATAATAGGGTTGAAGTCCATTTATTCGAATACAAATATAAGCTCTAAAACATTACTTCTGATAAATGAAATTCTATTCTCCCACATGTTCGTAATCGGGCGAAATAAATCGTTAACCGACCGTAGCTTTAAGGTTCTGCAAATGTCGATGTCCGTAGTGTAAATAAGAGAGATATTAAGAGAGCCTTCAAGCGTGATGCAAAATGTGGGCCAACGTTGCTCGCGAATTTGATCGACACGATGATGGAATAGGTAAATGGCAAAGTCGAGATCGCGAAGGCGTGGATGGGTGTGTATGATTCGAAGAAACGTACGGGGAATATGTAAATACCTCGACTACACGTGTTGAGTGAATAAGTAAGCAAATCAATCGGTGCATCCGTGCGAGCGAACCTAGGAATGAATATAGAGAAACATTACAATTCTTTTTATATTAAACACTAATATTAAACGACTTCTGAAAATTTCAAAGAATTCAAGAAATGTTTGTTTATGTCCTAATTATAACGAACTTCTATTTTAATGAACACGAATATAAACATTCTACTTAGACGCAACATGAACTTAACGAAGACCAATACAGAGACGTTACTTAGAAAGATTCTACTTACATCTCATTGAAACATAACTCGTGGCTAACGAACATCGATATAGAGACGTTAAAGCTTATCAGACGTGACTTAAAGTTAAGTAGCATAACTGTAGATACGTTTCTTACGAGCTTTTGTACAGACATTGCCTGCGCGAGGACCAATATGAAAACGTCACTTTACCATTTAGATATCAATTAGACATAACGCAAACCTAACGAAGACCAATATAGAGACGTCAGTCGAACGATTCTATTTAGATCCCTATCTGACATAAATCAGACTTAATGATCACCAAGGTAGAGACGTTTCTTAGAAGCTTCTATTTAGATTTCAATCAGACATTACTTAAACCTAACGAAGACAAATGTTGAGACATTACTTAGAGACGTCTACAATAGTTAGGTCTCACTCGGTGACTCGTTCTGAGATCTCTATATTGATATTCGTATCGTTTGACTCTGTATCACTTGGGTCTTGTGTGCGGAGATCTGATGATCTAAAAAATTTAATCTCTGTTCGGTAGCTGTCGGATAAAAACGATTATTAAAATTCACGATGAATCCTGAGAATTTCTCTGCTAAGTTCGAGTAATGCTATCGTTTCAAATGATACGTGTTTCGGGACACCCGGTATGCATGGGATGAACGCGTACCACTTACGTGTGGTCAACGAAACAATGATGTGTACACAAGCTCGCCGGTCGCATTGGTGTACCACTCCCCGCGGACCGAACTTTTACTTAATTAAAAAATCTATTTAGCAGGAAGCTGGCCTTGCCTCATACGGGGCTATCTGCGACGTAAATCATAGATACACCGATTCGTTCGTATTCCGGTGTATAAATAGACTCTCCCGTGTCCTCCGGTCGGCGAATAATTTTTCCGTACGCACAATTACGCGCCTCGGCGATGCAAAAGCGTCTTGCATATATGGTACAGTTATCGAAACCGTCGATATGCTCTGAAAAGCTACGGTTTACATTTGAAAGCAACTTGCGCAAGCTTGCGGAGAATTTTAATGGCGTGCACCGTGCGTCGTGGCGAGGCTTACGGGCGAATTAATTGCAAATGCTTGTAGAGACTTGTCGAGAATTTTAAGCGTCCTCCTTCGCCCGATACCTGTAATTCAGGACATTACGGTGATCTCTAATAGCGGGTTGTCTTATTAAGTGCACGGCCTCGCGACGATCAATTTAGCCAACGTAACTTTATTAATATTTATGAGCCCCGTGCGCGCGTGTCACCGTCGCGAAACTCGAGGCGACACGCGAAAACGATGGGGTTTCGGAATTGTTTAAACCTGGTTTCGTTACACAAGCGAATACGTTTCCTCGCGGAGGATCGTAAAACCCAGCGAATGAGATTCAACAGCTATTTTACATACAGTTATTTAGTAAAAGCTTTGTCGACTGTGACGATTATTAGTTGGAATTAGAATCCAAGGAATTTAATTACGCAATTAATTGCTAAATAATTTGGATGAGCGTCAGGTAATATTGGGTAATTTCGACAATGAAGACGATGTTCAGACGTATAACGAATATTTATAATGAGGAAAAAGTGCCTTTGGTTAAATATGGAAAAGAAACGTATGTTCGCGTATGCATAAATAAATGAGACGAATGGGAGGAAACGTTGAATGTGAAGATTAGGAGCAGACGATGAGAAAAATATAGAGAAGTGTGGAAATATCTAATTTGTGTTACGTATGAACATTTTATTCTTCGTGTACCATTGATTCTATCTCGTAAAATTGAATTGCAATTTATGGGAATCGTCGAGATTTAATATCCTCGTATATATAGAAAAGAAAGATTCTATGGGTGAAAATATCAATTTTCGAACATTATGAAAAATTTATAAAAAAATTATTGCACAGATTCTTTGCTTAAAAAATTTAGTATTAGGAGTAACTGTAATATCGTCGAGTAATAAACAAAAATGCAAATCACTCGCATGTCTATTCGCAGGGGAAACAATACGATTAATTAGATCACGAGATCTATTTAAGTATTCATATATACCTTGTACGCTATGTCCAATTAAAATTTTTCTATGTTTCTATTTAGTTTACAGAATTTGGTTTCGTACCGTTAATTATGGATGTATGTAAATATTAATGTACATTTCCGTAGTGGTTGAAGTAATCGTTGCTATCGTACAGGGTGTGGAGAACTTAATGTAATCAATTATAGACCTTATCAAAGATCTGGAAAGGATTTGAAGTTTAGCAAGAGGTTAATAGTGGTTATTCAATTTCAGTAAAATTAATATGAAATTAGTCAAATATAGCTACAAATTTACAAAAATTTTTATCTGTTCATGCATTATGCAGGATAATGTGGGAAACGTAGTATATTTAAAAAAAAATAATAAGCGCCTAATCCTTCGTGTGCTATGGATGCATATATGTGTTCATTACTATTATCGATCTCTCACTTGTTGCAACAGAATTATTAGTATCTTAAAAATAAATTTTGTTACTCAAGTTAAGGCACGTTTTATATTTTGACGTATCAAATGATGTATGTGTGTTTAAATTTATAATTTAGTTTTAACAAAGTTCACACTAATGTACAATATTTCGTTTTTAACGAGTACTTTGACCAAGAGTACACAGCACTCGAAAGGTTAATGGTTAAACGATTAGTATAACAATTAAACCGGTGATTCGACCACTGACTGTAAGACACGTGGCATTTTTCAGAGTTATAGAATCTTAAATTTAAATACAAAATAATGTAGAAATACTGATCAATGTGGCAATTTACGTAAATACAGTACCTGCATTAGAATGAAAGCTTACGTTGAAAAATACTTAAATGAAAAATTAAATTCTGTGACGAAAGAAGGCCTCCGTGGGAGTCGTACTGGGTCAAACGTTACAGTCAGCCTTCGTACGGCGAATTTACTCGACTGTGCCCACATTCTACTTACTCGTAGTACTACATTCCCCTTAATCCGGAACTGTGCTTTCTTTCACTCAGAAATAGTAACAAGAGCAATCGCGATATAATGACAGCGTGGGCTGCACGTTAACTCTGCTAACCTAAGCTCGAAACCCACTGGAACGAAGTCTCCTTTAACTTTCAACAAGTTGATTATCATCGACATATTTTATTAAAATTGAGATTGATTCCTCGTGAGTCTAGATAATATTTCAGAAAGAAATATTATTTAATTGTATTGATGCGAAGAGAATTCGACAAATCGATAAAAGGAAGTCGTAAATAATTTCCAGAAATAAGCAAGTTCTGTTTAAAATATCGAAGGAAGGAATAGCTTTCGAGCGCAAAACAGTTAATGGGAGAAGAGAGTATCCCAGGTGTTCTAAACGCGGCGCAAGAACCGTATAGGAACTTCTAAGCTTCCTACGATGGAGTTCACGTTTAGAGATAATAGGAGATAAATTGTTTACGAAGCATCGAGCCTCGATTCCTAATAGATCCTCCTAAAGTAATAAGATATCATTAGGGCGTTTAATGGCACGAAACGCCTTGAAATCGTCAGGATACGCTATAAAACGGACTATGTTGAAATATAAATCCGCCGTTTATCGGATAAAGGCACCTGATCAAACAGTGCCTCGCGTGAGAACGCACGATTAAAGAAAGAATATGATCTGGTTGTTCGAGCGTACAGTTTATGTTAAGGGAAATATGTTTCCCCGTCATAGTTGCACGCATGTATACGCGTACCCGACGTGCCATTCGGTGTCCTCGAGCCACGCCAGTCTCGCGTAGAAAATCTCATGCTTCTCGTATATCTCGTTTCTCAACCAAACGGCGGAATTCACATTTTCCGGCGAGCATTCCAGCGAACGCTGAAATCCACGGTATGGAGAGTCGCGCCTCCGCGAAGAAATCGACGGAATTTAAATCGTGACGCGTACCTCTTGTACGCTCATTTATTCCACCTCTTTGTAATCCTCTTAGATCGAATATTTTTCAAGGACGATCCACCGGGGGCAGCCACGAACAGGTTACGGAGCCCCATCGGACATTGATCGAACGACGCCGCGAAAAAGCACCGCTTCTGCGCTTTAATGAAACTATTTCCAACGCAATCAATTTCGCGAATCTCGACCAGCGCGATGTTTATATTCAGCCACCATCGATTACGGGCCCCGGTACGGCACTCCGACCGAGAGGGTTGCCGATATTTATTCCCAAGGACCAACGAAAGCGTAATGCGACGCGCAATTAATTCCTACACAGAATCTCACTTACGCCCCGTCGGTCGACCAACAATTTTGCAACCGTTTTCCTCCAGAAATTCACCGATACAGCCAGCGTTCTTCGAGTCGCGACTCACAGGCACTGGGCTCTCTCGACTCGAAGAACAGGGTGGAGAAATTACTCGTGGTTACGCATCTTGACGATATTTGAGAAATTAAATTTTTTTTTTATTATTGCAAATCATTATTGGAGCTTATGAAAGTGTTCAAATGCGTACGAGTATCAGGGTAGTATCTGTGATGTTTAAAATCAGACGAATTCCAATGCATCAGTGTTTTTGTTATGGTACATCTGTACAGTCAATATTTTATAACTTCTATGTATATGGTTTAATTGGCTTGAAATTTTACATGTATTGTCCTGATACTTGCACCTGATAGTAGTTATAGCACTGTGCTTGAATTTTAAGTTTAATATGCTGTTGAGAGGCGAGATGTTGGCACACTACCTACAATGTTTCTGTTTTCACTTATACTATTTCGAACACTTAAAATGATAGAAAAGTTGTCCCTTTCAACGATTTCGAATATTACGTATATTTCTTTAAGATTTTGTAACTTTAAACCACTCAAATATTTTACATCTCCTCCCAGATTGCTTAGTACTCACTTTCTAGAGTCACCCTGCATAAACAATTCCCTCGATATCTATTCCTGACCCGTAATGCTTCGAATTATCAAGAGCCCTTGGCCCAGGCTGAACCTACGAGTCCATCGAGTTCTCGTCCGCGCAAAGCGTACGCGCTGCAAAAAGGTCAGCGCCGTTGCATACTTTTCCTCTCGTTGGCGTGTCCATTTCGGGCGAAACGACCACAGAGCAGATAGTTCTGCCTACGCTGCACGGCGACGGCCTACGTTCGGCCGCGATAATATGTCTTTTCTTCGAGATTGCGAAACGGCCACGGCCGCGGTGAATATCGGCGATCCACCCGACGCGCGACCATAAGCAACCGCGGCCGGTATATGTCATACGTTGCATTTGCATCGCGAGAATCAACGACACGGAAGCATAACGCGCATTGTCCGATTTCGCTCGCCCTGTCCGCCGGGAACTTGTTCCGCGGCTGCGTATAAAATCCTTGGTTTATCGTGATAAGAACAAGATACTTTTACGCCCGGGCTGTTTCGCGACGGGGATATTTCCTGGTTTATGTACGCGACGCGTTCCATCGGACGGTGTTTTATCGAATTAGGATGAGTCGACGTTCGTTGGAAATTGGCCAACGATCGCGGCTGGATTTGTTTATTTCATGTCCTCGCTCACCGACGAGTAATGAATTAGGGGGATTTAACCCTTCGCGATCCCCCGCGTCTTGGACGTCTCGTTCCAACCTGTTCTACGTCGAGGAATTCATGACAATACGCAAAGGGACTTACATACGAAAATATTATACTCCTCGTAGTGCTGAGAATCCATGCACGGATACATTTTATTGTATTTTTGTTCAATTTGCAAATAAAAACTTCGCATGGCGTATCGTGGTCGAGAAGATTACGAACGGAAGAAATGCGGGTTGGTAGTAATGGATTTAGTCACACCTTTTACGTACATTTTCAGGTGTTTATTATTACTGTGGGTGTTTCTTATGGTGTACCTTGAGGATCTTGGGTTTTTCTTCCGTTTTTCTGCACCCTCGTTGTTCAGCTTATTAATGATTTGTCCGGTGTTCATCAATTTTCTGAGTACTGTTTGTGAGATCTCGACGATTGTTTTCAATTTTAATTGGGACTCTGGAATGTAGACCACTGAGCTCATGAGATTGACTAGAAGCAATTTTCCAATTGTTTTTTTAATACAAAGCTAGTGAATTGCTCTTATCCTCGATATAGTCAAATTATTGTCCTCTGGAATGTAGAGCACTGAGCTCATGAGATCGACTAGAAGCATTTTTCCAATTGTTTTTTGTACTACAAAGCTAGTGGATTGCTTTTATCCTCGATATACTCAAATTATTGTTGCAGAAGTTAGTAAAACTACATATTGCATTCGATTGCTCATTTGTGAGGTTACAAATACGTATCAGTTTCATGGTCGTTCAACTTAATCAATCATAAACAGATGACAGAAACCACACAACATAAATTCCTCCATTTTGTTGCATTTAAAGCAGACCATATGTATCTGTTACATCGAGGCGAAAAATATGCGAGGCAAAAATAAATTTACTTAAAAGTCTCGTGTAATAATTTATAATAACAGTGTGGAAGAGTAAGATTTTGTTGAACGTTCTTGAAATATGACCAGTAATTCCTAACCACACATCGGGGTAGTATAATTGATTCTACCAAACCGTTCGTACACAGTGCTTTATAACTACTTGATACTTTGGTATCTTCTCGACTATATTATTCCATAAATCACTACACAAATTTTCGTTCCACCAAGGTGATCTGCCTTGTAAAATTAACTTTTGTACTTTGTTCCTGCAGACGTTGCTCGTCGATTAACATTTTCTATACGTTCTCCCATCAAGGAAAACGAGTCCGATTACATTATCCTTGCCCATATATTCGCGTAGAATTATTCTCAGTGACTTGGTAGAAGAATATCACGTGGATTTTTTTGTCATAATGATGAGCATTATAAAAATTGAATTTTCCATATCTGAAGATACAACATTTCTTTTTGAAAATTAGAACTAGCAAAACATGATTGCAGCATACGATTCTTTTCTGACATAATGCTCAAAATAATTATAGCCACCAATCACACATATCAACTTAATATAGAATTTCGAACAATGCAATAGAACAGATGATTCTCAAATTATTTTATCCAGTACACGAACTTCTATTTTATCGAATCAAAATTTTTAAATCTCTGTTGGCTTCAAAAACAACATTCACTAAAATTTGTCCAGCTGCAAGTCGAAAAACCGGATCGGACGAATGATTTATTTTATCCTTGACTAGGTGACATTTAGACTAAAATAAACTTCTGTGGTGCAGGGATATTAATTCCAGATTTGCAGACGTAAATTGTCAGACCTTATGGACGGCAAATAATATGTATAAATTCTGTAATTCTAAGTATGGAATTTCGATGGCCGAATTTATGGGTTCCGTGGCAAATCGAGGATTGATAGTTCTGCGAATAAACTGACGATGCTGGATGAGATTTAACAATTTTTTCTCGATTCGTGTTGTTAAATTCTCGAATGATCTGACTGCTGGGAATCACGCATCGCTTCAGCGTTACGTGCTGGCTGTGTATCAGAGCGAACGGAAACGGCGCTAATGATGACGCGCTCCAACAGCGTGCATACTATGCATCGTACTACGTACAATACGCGATTTCACCGCCATTCCCGCTTTCATTATTTCCCGGGTTATCAAGATGTTACTAAACGTCAATGAAAGTGAATATATTTGAACAATATTACCGTGGGCTCGCGCGGGCAATGTATCGCAGCCACGTGATGCGCGTAACGAAACGATCATTTCGCGTATCATCATCGCGAAAACTACGGTCGCGGCTGCACAACGCTTTCTAATTCGGGAGATCAACGTATAGATCCCCCGTGATAACGTAATACTACGTCCGTTCGTTTGTAAAAAAAAAAACGAGGTTTTCCGATTTATCGCCACCACTTTTCCCAAAACAACGCTGCGATCCGCGTGAACCGTTTTGTCCCATTTTTTAACAGAGATCGAAAGCAAGACTAGGCACTTGAATTCTTCCAAAAAAATTCTTTGAAAATTAATTTCATAAATACGAATGCAAATTAAATGATTATTTGTATCTTAAAGGTGTTCAATTAAAAAAATAAACTGAAGCAATGTATACTGTTTATACTGTTCTAAATAATACAGATGAGATAAGATAGTAATTTTGTATCTTTGAAAGTCGTGAATTCTTCCAAAAAAATTCTTTGAGAATTAATTTCATAAATACGAATGCAAATCAAATGATTATTCGTATCTTAAAAGTGGGCAATTAAAAAAATAAACTGAAGTAATGTATACTGTTCTAAATAATACACATGGGATAAGATAGTAATTTTGTATCTTTGAAAGTCGTGAATTTTTCCAAAAAAATTCTTTGAGAATTAATTTCATAAATACGAATGCAAATCAAATGATTATTCGTATCTTAAAAGTGGTCAATTAAAAAAATAAACTGAAGTAATGTATACTGTTCTAAATAATACACATGGGATAAGATAGTAATTTTGTATCTTTGAAAGTCTGTGAATTCTTCCAAAAAAATTCTTTGAGAATTAATTTCATAAATACGAATGCAAATCAAATGATTATTCGTATCTTAAAAGTGGTCAATTAAAAAAATAAACTGAATTAACGTATACTGTTCTAAATAATACACATGGGATAAGATAGTAATTTTGTATCTTTGAAAGTCTGTGAATTCTTCCAAAAAAATTCTTTGAGAATTAATTTCATAAATACGAATGCAAATCAAATGATTATTCGTATCTTAAAAGTGTTCAATTAAAAAAATAAGCTGAAGTCATGTATACTGTTCTAAATAATACAGATGAAATAAGATAGTAATTTTGTATCTTCGAACGTCGTTAATATGTAATTAAATTCCGATCCAATTAATCGCGTATGCTCGCACGGGCACGAAAAAGAGAATAGAATGATTCTACTTGACCAATGCGTATATTAGTTATAGACTTCGTTACGCATATATGGAAATATAACCGTGTACGACAATAAAATATATCGGGACCACGTGCGCCCTGTAAGAGCAAAAGTGTAGCTGGAAATGCTTTTATATAACCCCCAACAACTGTTGTAAAATTGCACTTAGCATTTGCAATTGGTGTTTAGTTCCAGGTTCGCAGATGTTCGCCTCTGCAAGTCTAATCTAGCGGACTCCACTTCGGACGTGATTAAATGCTAAATCGTTTCCTATACTTGGAACTTTATTATTATTACACGCACAGCCTTCTTACATTATTCATCGAAGCAATAGTTCAAACAGACCAAGATTTCATCATGATTCATTAGGTACTGTTCGCATTTACAATCCTCTCGTTTCTGTTAATTTTCAATTTATCAACGGCGTTGAAAATTCCTCGTTATTCGAAACTAATTGAACGTTAATGAATTGAATTTCATTAAATTTCCCACGGCGAAAAGTCACGTTCACCTCGTTCTTTCTGATTAGGAATTAATTGTTTCAACGAAGAACTATTCTTTACCTGAATTTGTTAGCGCGGAAGGACCGTGGAATACATTTATAAGCGACGAATTATTGAAAAGTAATTAAAAAGCACAACCACTATACGAGCACTATTGGAAATAAAAAATGTATGTTGAGATCTCGATATTGATATGTTAGCTACACGTGGAACCTAACAATAATGTAAAAGATTCATGCATGCACCACACATTTTCTTTTAATCTGTCAAATGAAAAGAAACATTGTATTCCTTGTAAAAAAATTGATTTTTTGAAGAAAAGAACGAAAGAAAATGAAAGGAGAAAATTTCAGTTTCTCTGAACCGTGACACCGGGTGTCCTCAACATTTCGAGTCATCGCGTTGCCGTTGGAGAACGTTTCTTCGTTCCTGGAGCGAACAACGCACTCGACGAAGCTCTTCCTCTTCGAATCCCTTGCTCCGCGGGTTTACCAGCGCCTCGACTTCCAGATAGGATTCACGGACGCTTACATCTTTACGACAATGCCATTTCGTACGAATCGAGGTGTGTGCTGGGAGCAAACCGACGTTCACGTACACGGGGAACACAAAGGGGAATCCAGGTACTGCACACGAAGCGTGAAGAACGTACCTCTTCGCCGATTTCGTCCCGACGTCGCCTTCGGGAGAACCGCGGATATAAATCACGATCTCCACTGACGCGGCTGATTTGCCGACTGCCGTGGGCAAACCTATATGAGTTCTGCGATGGATCGACGCATCTCGAGTGTTTAAACTTTCTGCGGCCCTCGGAATCCTCTGCCATCCTTTTTTTAAAACAATTATAGTTTACTTCTGACGAGGGGCACGCACAGGTGTGGACGTCGCTTTTCGAATTGGATGGAACTCACAGTACCCGGGGTTCAACGAACCCTCGTTTTATCGAAACACCTCTTCATTTACGAGAAATTTCAGCTTTGAAATTCCTTTGGATCGATTCGAGTATAATAGGATTTGTTTAAGAGATTTTAAAAACAGTTTTAGATAATTTTGGAAGTACTCTAGATGGAAGTTATTCACACAAAGTATTCGAAAATTTGAACTTTGAAAATCTTATGGATGGATTGAATTTATGATTGATCCAAAAGGCTGAGACTCTGGACAATAGCTTCATCTTTCGAACTTGAGTTGCCACAATTAAAACCACATATAAACATTGCTTTTGAAAGTACTCTAAGTGGAAGTTATAGTACAGAGTGTTCGAAAATTTGAGCTTCAAAAATCTCTTGTATCGATTTCAGTACAATAAAATTTATTTAAGAAACTATTTTAGTAGATCCAAAAGGTTGAGGCTCTAGACGATAGCTTCATCTTTTGAATTTCAGTTATCACAATTAAAAATAGGTATAGACATAGATTTTAGAAGTACTCTAAGTGGAAGTTATAGTACAGAGTGTTCGAAAATTTGAGCTTTAAAAATCTTTTATATTGATTTCAGTATAATAAGATGTATTTAACAAACTTTCTTGGCAGACCCAAAAGGCTGAGGCTCTGTACTCCATCTCTCGAAGTTGACAAAAGAAATACATATTCCTCATTTTTCCCAGCTCTAGGGGGGCACAAAGGTTCCTTGTTAGAGACTATAGTGGTCAGTTAGCTGGACGTCGTATCAATCTTCTACGAAAGGTATTGTTCAACCGTCAGGGAGCACAGTGGAGTACCGTTATGGAAAGAGGTAATACTTTTAAAAGCAACAGTGGAACAATCGATAATTCACAACGACCTCCGACGACGACTATGTTTGTCACGAGGTACAAATGGAAACAGTAACCCTTCGAAATTTACGCCTCGAAGTCACCGCCGTAACGAGGTAACGTCACGTAGCCACGTGCACCACGTGGAAAAAATTCATTTTACGACGTTTTCTGCAAAAGTTCACCGACGTCGGAACTTCCTATCCGTTTTCTCGGAACGCCTTCAACATTCTTGCATACTTCGATTTCTCGCATTTCTGTCGCCGGGCACGGGAATCGCGTTCATTCCGCGCTAAATATTAAATCGTTTCCCGCGAAGCGATTCAAAACTTTTGCGCGAAGTCACGTTCCTCTTTCAACGCCGCTCCCGCCGGGGCAATTATTTCCTTCGCGGTCAACTTTTTCAACGGTTAATCGCCACTTTGTGAGTCGACCACTTTGCTCCTACATGGGGATACCTATCGATCTTTAAACTATTGTGACTTCGTAAAAAAAGGTAGCAGAATAATCTCTACTTTCACACTCCCAAATTTAATTCGAATAAACATCCATTTACATTAATGTTTCTTTGTAATTTTTTTTTGCGGGCTATTAAAAAGCGATTAATTCCGTGTTTTGTAGATACATTCATTATATATTTAGCTATATTTACGAATTTTTGCAACGCATAATATCTATTGATTACGCTGTTTTTGTTGATCAACAAACAACAGTTTTCAGGAACGGCGCCCGACTGCGTATGTGATATCTTGCGAACAAGTTATCCGAAATCCAAAAACCAGCGATATTCTTAATATAGATGAGTGTGGTTATAGCATGAACTAGGATCTTTTCATATAAACAAAAAATGGCAAAATGGCAGCTATTTTACGAAAAAATACTGAATATTTTCATATATTCGGCTGCCTTTTTTTTAAATATTTGGTAGATATATTTTCGAGACTACATACTAAAAGACAATGCAAAAAAAATTCGATTTTTTGAATCCCACAAAGTAGAAAGGCCCCTTAAGAAACTGAGCTAGAAAGCATCACAAAAAATGTTTCCTATTTTAACTCAAAAATTTCTTACGCAATTGAAGCTTTAGAGATTCAAGTTTGCAGTACTGTAAGGAAGTTTATTACAGAGTGATTTGGAAGTGGGGTACGCAATTTGATCAAATAAATAAATTCCTTATCTTTAAGAGCACAACCCACGAGCCTCCCCCTTAGTCAGTGCCTAGCCTTCAGCTTCGATTCCCGTTTTTCGTTTGTTCTGGCTTCGCGAGTATTCCAGTAATCGTTGGCTGAGTACCGTGAAATACAACTCCGTGGCAGCAGCGCGCCTAAGGAATCGTCGCGGTGCCGGAACAAATAAATGCCGTGCGTCGCTACTTGGGCCGTAATGATGCCGTTTTACAGGAGATAAACGGCACAGTTAAGAAAATGGCATCGGCTGGGATTTGGTTGCGTCGTCGTACATACTCATTATCCATCTGATGCGAACGTTCGAACGAAATTATTGAAATGTCCCGTCCCACCGTGGTTCGTTCCGGCCGGGTGCCATTATTGTAACCCGCGATACAATATTACGCGAAAAACAGAAACTCGTACGAATTAGGAACGCTACCGGTCGTTATCGGTAAACTTCGATTCGTAATGTCGTTAAGATACACGTGGAAATAAAATATAACGGCAGATAAACGTTTAACGGCGCTATATTAATTTTCGTTCAAGCTTAACGCCGCGAGGGTATTAAGACATTAACATATTGCGATTGCGATCGTGTTCTAGCGGAGGATCTCTCTGGTCCGGTTCTGAAAATGAGTATTCCCTATGGTGACATCGGTTGCAGGTGTACGCGATAATATATCGTGCCAGACGCCCGTGCTCATTGCTTTTCAATGTCCGTATATAGTAAAATCTTCATTATCCGCGAGGGATCGAAAAAGATTCCGTCGAACCCAACGAAAAATAAATCGAGGAAAACATAAAATATGAAGACATAAATTTGTAACTCGATAAACTCAATCTTCAACGAGCACGAAACGTGTACATTTTATTACTTGTAGATTTCTGCGGAGCGTAATAAAATTTTATCTGTTTTATATTTCTCGACGTTCGTCTACAATGCCATAAATAAATTACGGTCTCGCGTATCGTTGACTCATCTTTCATCGTTCGCGGTGCACCTTTTACGAATCGTTGCTGGAATTTTATTTCGTCGCTAATGAACGAGGGGAGAGGCAAATTACGTTTCGATCGGTCTGCCAACCCTCTTCAGAAGTTTTAATTCAACATTATAAGGGATAATGAAGATCGAATCATCAGCGGTCTGTCAGTCCATACGTCATTGTTTTATTTATTTCCATGGACGGATACAAATTCAATTTTGGCGTTCCTGACCTCGTGGACGCGTTGATTAAAAATTTCCAGAAACTAATTTCTAAAAGGCGAGATAAATGTGATTCGTTTTTAATAATTTGTATCGCGAGCAAGCATTCGCGATGTTTGGCCAGCGATATGAGCCACGAGTCCGACTTGATATTACAAGGCAACGGAGCCGATGTAGTTTCTGCGTAAACTGGTTTGGCCTCTTTTTTCATTTAACAGATGCCCCGCGATATTTGCACAAAGAAATTGTTCGAACGAGAAATATTGTTCCATTAAATACTTTTAAATTGAATTAAGCCGCGGTTGTTATCGGCGTTCCTTTGCTTTCGGCGGACTGCTTGGCTATGATTCCCACCAGGTGCATGGCATGTCAGGGCAGAAGTTAATTGGACCACGCGGCGAAAAAAAGTTGGGAAACACTGGTGTAAGTCAAGGCTCGCCGCCGAGACCGCAAAGAGGAGGAGGATCTCGCCGCCGAGGACCACTGACCTCAGCCAGCAATAAAACCGAATGCAATTTCGCTTTTTTGCTTTTTAATTTCGCACTTTCACTTTTCGCCATACTTTTCCGTCTGGCTGCTGCCGACGTTTCGTTTCGAACGCTCTCTGTCACGCGCGCGCTTGATCCTTTTCCACCCACGCGAGCCTCTATCCACCCCTACATCACTCAGAACAATCAAATCGATCAAAAAAATCTCCAATCTGAATTTAAATCGCTTCAAAACTTCAGTATTTTGGTCTTTATATGGACCGTTTATTTTGAAAGTGGTGTAAGTCCATTTTCTCTTGTTTCGAGAAACTTAAAGGTTAACTTATCTGTTAATTAAAAAATTTATATATCAATATGTAATTTGGTTATATAAATTTGTTTTAGGCGTGTTTTAGTAAACTGATGTATACTTACGGGCTGCAAATGGACTTACACCACTTTCATAATCGATGATTATGCAATTTCATTTACCGACCAATTTTCAATTGTACAAAACATGGGAATTTTTTAAGAAATTAAACACGGACTAGTTATACATAAAAAATTTACATTAAATTAAGCATGAGTTACGTGTTATCTCATTTTTTTCAAAAATGGACTTACACCACTTTCAAAATAAACGGTTATAAAATCAGTTTTTGCAAACATGTTCGATTCTTTGCTATGCTCAATCCGTTTCTGAGGTTCGCGTGTTCTGGAACACCCTGTACACCGAGCCTTTCTGCCACTGTCCATGATGTTCATAAAATGTCTGTCAAATGTAATGGTGTAGGAATTGCAGACGGTCTTCCTTCCTTACTCGTGCTTGGCAATTCAGAAACGTGATATCTTCGTATTAGCATATCTATAAATCACGGGTAATTGAAATTCTAAATAATTTTTTGCCCTTTCGTTTTCGGTGGGCAGATCCCGTTCTTCGAGAATTATCACATCTTAAAAATATACATTTACTACTCGTTTTACGTTATATTCTAGAATCGTTCCCAAGTAGACACATGTATAAATAAATACCTAATATGTCTAAGTAATTATATCAATAAATAAATTGTAAAAAAGATTTCAAATCGTAAATGAAAACTAAGTCTGTTCATCACTCGCTGTTTCTACTTAACTCGAATTTATTACACAATTTTCTCGAAAACGAAGCTTCGTATGATAAAATTTCATTCTTTCTTTTCGAGGAATCCTCTCAGGTTGCACTATAAATAACAGAACACCCTGTATTTATACAGAATGAATTCTGAACAGTTTGATCTATGAAATAGTATCCTTTCTGTGCATAAACATTGTATATTGATTCATGAAACAGAGAGATAAAAATGTAAACGTTTTATCATGGTTGTTGAAGAGAAATGTTTCGTTCGTGCACGCGATTCATATTTAAATTCGACATCGTAGTCGCGCTCGAGGAGTCTGAATCCCCCGAAGATGGAACACACATTAATTGCGACGATATTACAACGTTCTAATGATTTAATTGACGGCAGATTAATTACAGCCGATGATAAAGTTTATGTTCCCTGTTTTCTTGTGCCGATGGACGAGCTTAAACTAATTACGATACAATCATTGCGTTTCGCGAACTTGGAGTTTAAGGAGCGGCAGCCAACGGTAAATGATAGTTGTTTATTATTTGTAACGACGTTGTTTCATTAGAGTTGTTCAACCGTGCTTGACGAGTAATTAGCAAGATACCTTCCCGTTTTGATAGAAGGTCCGATTGATTTTATTTTTACAGCGAAACGGTCTTCTAATCATTCTAAACACGATTCAAATGTTACTCGTAAATGTCGACTTTGCCCTGACAGTCGACCTACCAATAATATTACCGAGTTTTAACATTTCAAGTGAAAGATTGAAGACGCCTTTTATTTGAAAGTGCCGTTTCTAAAGAAAGAATTGAGGTAAAACAAGTAAAACGGAAAAAGAAAGAGATAGATTCTCATTAATAGTAAAACGGAATGTACTTTCTTGATCTTTGGATTGCGACAAGCATCGGCTGCATGAACACGAAATTACGTGTTAATTATTTAATTTACTGGACGGGAAAGCGATGGCGGCAGAGAAGAATCCACACTTTCTTTCCTCCAGCAGGAGAATAAAACAATTACCCACAGTCGATACAACGATTTATTAATAAGCACAGGTGGTGATTATATGTGTGCAAATTTACAACGGTATCGGATATTAATTAAAATAGCGCAGGAAAGGCTACTGGGATGCGTGGCCCCTAACTTAATTTACCATCTATTGTTCATTGCAATTTCATACTGCCTTCCAATCCATGCACTAATAACCAGAAATGGGCAAAATTGTTTTTTGTAATTAACACTATGTAGAACTACCAAAGCAGTCAAAATGACCCATTCGTAATTTCTAATAAGACTTCTAAAAAATTTATCCGACTGAATTTTGCAAAGTTTACTGTAATTTTCTATAAGAGAATGAATATACATTTATTTCCATTGCATCATATATCGTTTTAATTTCTTTGATACAAATAAATTCACTATAATTGTCGGTAGTTTTAGTGTTAATTAAAATTTTCATGAGAAACATTTTCCAATACATTTAACTAAAATTAACACACTTATAAAATTTAATTTAATATAATTCCACTGTAAACTTTTATACTGTGATTGATTTACAACTTCTATTGCAAAGGGTTCTACAAAATTTGATCCACCAAAAACAGTTTTCACAGAAATTTCCACGTACCACAGGAACGAATATTTTTTTTTAAGAACTGAGATAAAAAAATAAAAGTTGACTGATTTTTGTCGATTCTTGGTTATATCACTTTCATATTTAGCGTGAGATGTTACGAACACGAACAAGTCCTATTCCTTTGTCTTTACCATCGCGAGAGCGTTCCACCGTTCCACCCTAAAAATATTGCGATAATTTCACGGAGATAAGTAACACCGTAGGAGATCTCGCATGGGGAACCATAATATTCATCTGTTCAAACACTATGGCATTATTGAAACTTATCGTTCATCTATCTCAACGCAGGTGGTGAAGGTAATGGGTATCGGTATTTTCGCGCCACGCGCGTTTCGTATAATCGTAATAATTTAACGCAATTCACTTTCGCTATTCAATAACGTGCACGCAGAAGTAAGTACGCGCCGACCAATGGCGTATAGGAACGCACGCCCACGGTTATTAAGGGTACGGTATGCGATCATACGCGCGAAACATATTCGCGGAGGAGCATGCGTTTCTATTGGTTCGTAATTTATGCGACAGCCGAGAAACAAACTCGTTATGAAAATCATCGTCCCCTATCGCTTTGTTTGCTCAATGCTGCGACTGATAAATTTCTTAAGGCGCGCTCGGGATCTTTTCGTTCGTAGTTAACGCGTTATGCGAAATGAATTACCGGAGGTGGACGTTTGTGTACGATTGGATGGAAAAAGATATACGCTGATACGCTGTTTGGAGAAAATCGATTTCAAACTTTCCATTAAAGCGTTATTCGATGGTGTAATAATAGAGAAAGAATATTTTTTAAATTGAAGAGCCATTGGAATTCCAATATCTTTCCAGTTGGATTCAGACGTATTTATAATTTCAGATTTAATATTATTGAAATAGAGAATAGCTGGTTGTTTATGTAATGAGCTCTAATTTTTTGAATGTGTCACACAATTGTTATCTTGCGTAAAAAGTACATTGATTATAGTGTCTGTCCTAGTCTCTCGATGGAGGTCTTCGCGCGAGAGAATTTATAGCGAAGGTCTGGAAAAATACTAAACGCGTGGAACGGCACATGGTGCGGCAGAGTAATTGAAAAATACAAGGAAGTCACGTCTCCGTAGAACAATGCTGCTGTGTCACACTTGCGAGCTGCAATATGCTGGTATTTGCATTACCATTGGCCTTTTCGACGAAGCCAGTTTCATGAAACAGCTTGTAATATTTCTTTTAACAGTAAAAACTGTGTATTCCATTCATTGATGAATCACAGATTCGAAGGAATAATAATTAATAAATTAGCCATTCTGTTAACCAAATAAAACATACCTCTTAAATATTAATCAATCTTCTAATGATCATAAATTCAATTTGAATATATACAGGGTGTTCAGCCACACCTGGGAAAAATTTTAATGGGAGATTCTAGAGCCCAAAATAAGACGAAGACACAGAGTATATTTTCGGTAAAGAATTTTTTTCTCGAAAGTACGCAGGATTTGGGGGATATGTGTATTCACCAAAAATGATTGCAATTAACCCCTACAACTAACAATAATTTTTTTAAAACGATTTAAAAGTTGTTTATTTTGTCGACAAATTTTACACCTACTCGAATTTTTTTCTCGAAAGTGCGTAGGATATTGAGGGTATGTCTATTGACCAAAAATGATTGTAATTGACCTCTGCAATCAAAAATAATTTTTTTAGAAATATTTGAAATTTTTTGATTTCCAGGGAAATCAGGACAGTCATGGTCAGACGTATTTTCGGTAAAGAATTTTTTTCTCGAAAGTGCGTAGGAATTCGGGGGTACGTGTAATCACCAAAAATGATTGTAATTGACCCACGCAACCGAAAATAATTTTTCCGTGAATGATTTGAAATTTTCCGGTCGCTATGAAACTTTAAATGTTAATAACTTTTTAACGAAGCCTCAATCAACAAATTGATATTCTTGATTTTCGTCTTATTTTGGCCTCTAGAATCTCCCATTAAAATTTTTCCCAGGGGTGGCCGAACACCCTACATATCTCCTTTTGATTTCTAGTTTGCTATTACTAAGATCTTTTTCGTTACTAGACGACTGCCAATTTATACAATTGTAACTTCTAAATCACTTAATTCTTGAATATCAACTTCCCTGCAATTTCCTTAAAAAGACGCGTATAAGCTGATCCAACTATTAAGATTGAAAAATGAGAAGATCCTTATAAATTGTTCGAGCGGAGGGTATGGAATTTAAAAAATTTCTAAAACGTACGACAGGGAAGACGACACTGCAGTAAATACAGAAGAGTACGCGCAGCTGGACACAAATGATAGTGCACTCACGCAGCTCTATCAAGACGACACTGGACACATGCATTACGATACAAGACGGCACTGGACACGTACGCTACGACACGGCGAACATGGAAAACGATACTTGATTCCATAAACTTGTGGAACAGAAAGCAAGCAGCGCTGGACACGTGCGACACGATAGGATATTCTTTAACACGACTTATGCAATCATGTGCACGTGGAATCAAAAACTGACAATCCTGAAAACAGAGAGCTCAACCATAGATCCAAAAGGCTACAAATTCATAAGAACATACTATAGTCGTCACCAGTCTCGTCAAACAATGGATAGAAGAACATACTGACAGTCCTGAATACAAACGACACGATTTATTGCAAATAATTCTGCGCTAGATACACGCGACTGATGTTCTAAACAACTATTGACTTTACAGGAACATAGGACCCATGAATCTCGATACTCAACACGATAGAGGCATCCTCTGATGTTGTGGATGTTGAAATCCAATGACACAACACTGATAGAATCATAGAACACTATAGGAACAACTATTCGCTGTATAGGCTGGGCAAAGAAACTATGGGAACACAATATAGTGGTAACAAAGTTAGTTGGACAACAGACACAGGAACATGGACTCATGGAACTCGATATCGGACACGTGTGACGCGATACAGAGACTCCATAGCACGATACATAGGACAGCGAGGATGTATTACTGTGTTCCGAGGAGAAAAAAGTTGCCGGGTACTACGCGAAGCTGTTCGTGGATCGGGTTACTGCGACAGTATAAACACAGCCCGCAGCTGGCTCAATCTATGGTGACGTCTGTGTATATTTGACTTTGCAGCCTTGCATTAGAAATTAACATGTGTGCGTGAGACGAAACGACGTGTCTCTCTTGGACGTCACGAAAATGGCGACGGTGTTTCAAGCCACATTCTGAGAACTTTGTTATACAATTCGGTATCGTCAGTCGCGACAAAGAAGTTATTAAACAATGTTTAATTGACGTCAGACTCGTCATAGAGCAGACGAAACTACAAATTCATAGAACACGTTACAAGCAATTGTTCATTATAGACAAGATCAAGAATACAGATGACACTAGGAAGATTGATCCGCGAAACACGATACAGAACACGTGCAACATGATACAGAGAACCTCTGACGGGATACATAGGATCGAGAGTATGTGAAATCCAATACTGGCGTTCCTGAATACACGACACACGGATACAGATTCGAAACACAGAACTGACAAACTATGGAACACAAGACGAGGTTCGTCAGGAACCAGACATCGACGTACCATAGCTTCACGCGAGTCTACGGATTCGTAGGTTGCGATAGACTACTTATCGACTCTCTAGGCGCGACTACGGAACTATGGAACATAATTTAGACAACATCGGTCTCGATCGTACGACAGTGACAGAAATATGGAACCATGTAACTCGATATCGGACACGTGGGACACGATACAGATAAATCCAGATGCAAAATATTGGTCTGTGGAGACGCGTAAGCCGATACGGGGCGATCTTGGACACGTGGAGACGCGATACAGACAACTCCTGACGCGATACATGGGACCACAGCCCGGAGGAACTGGATACAGACGTTACCGGACACAGTACATGAGACCACGAACCTGCCAGACTCGACCTGGACAATCTTCCAGTCCTCCGATATCCGTTTCAAGTGTGCGGACTTCCCAAGGTTGTTAGGGACCCGACAAGTCACGGATAGTCTAGGGGTCCATGCGCTGGATTGTCTAAGAGGATGGATGGAATTCAAGCTCGGCGATTGGGAAGTTTGTGAGAAGTTTGTGGTTCTTTCGTTGCTTTGTTCTGGAGTTTCACGAGTCCATGGCCCCCTCAGATCAAGTTAAAAGCTATCCTTGCTTGTGTCAACTGTATCTGTGACTATCGACTAGAAACTCCAGCATCTTCTCTAGAATATTTCGATGTAATTGTCTATATCGTGACACGTCATGTGAGGCGATTATTTCATTGTTCGTTAAGTTGTTCTAGAATTTCACGAGTCCATGGTCTTACAGATCAAGTTAAGAGCTATCTTTGCGTATGTCAACTGTATCTGAGACTATCGACTAGAGACTCTAACATCTTCTCTAGAGTATTTCGATGTAATTGTCTGTATCGTGACACGTCATGCAGCTTTGTACCCTATAATTTTGCATCGAATTTCATTAGTTTATTTTACGTATCGCGTACAGGGGTCTGCTCGAGGCACTAAATTCGTTAAGTACCCGACACACTAGCCCACGAACGCGAAACCGATTGTTTTCGCGGATAAAAACGGTCCGATTCACCGTCTGTGTTACGCCCCTGGCTTCAGGGCATCACTGTTCAATGCTAAGTAGGCTTAGTGGTTCTGTCCGGGCTCTTTTCGGGCGTTTGTCAATGCGAAGTCTTCGCACGGACACAATACAGGCAACTGGAAGTGCATTCTTTGGCCAGAGGGCTCGAACCGGCTCTCGAATTATCTTGCAAGGAAAAAGGACGAAAGGGAGAAACCAAAACCTATGTTATTGACCCTGCCTTCCTCGGGTTCTTTCGTCTAACTTCTCGTGTCGTCGGTTTTCTTCTCTCTTTCTCTCTCTCTCTCTTTCTGTCATTTTTTTTTTGCAACAAACACCGAAGCCAGGGGCATTTTCGTCGAAAGAGGCTCTCGCGCCGTCCCGCAAAACCGTTCTGCAATTTACGATCGAATCGCTCCGTTGATTTTACGGTTTGAAATTTAACTGGCCGACGCGTTGCTAAAAAAATGACTGTTTACACGGAAGCCCGCGGAACGTTTACGTTGAACGGCGTGCGAGCTAATGTCCGAACGCCTTCCAGGAAAGAAGGTCCTCGGTGAAATTTCCGAGACGAACAACTTGCTCGGGCTTCAATTTGTTCCTCGTCGTTGAGGAAGCAGTCACCGTGCGCGTTCTTTGCACACTTTCGCTTTTTCAACCGCCACAGACCAATTTAATCATCGTATGACACGAGGCGAATTCCACCTCGCCGTGCAATTATTATTCAATTATTTATACAGAAGCGGGATCGCGATGAATTTCGTGCGCGTCCAACTCGCGTGACCGGTTGCTTCCGGTTGTACGAGTGCTTGTACACCTAAAGCAACGATTTCCAAACTGTTCGCGAGAGATTCTTCCCGAGAAAGATATTTTTCATGGATGGAGAGCTGTGTTTATTCGATGTTATTCAGAATTAAGTTGTTCTTTCTCTTGTAAATACGAAGTTCAATCCTTAAATTCACGATGATGATAGAAAAATACAGTAATCATAATTGCAAAAATATGTTCAAGAAAGTATGTTACCAAGATAACAAAATGGGAACAATTTTCTTTAATTCGAAACGCTGGCTTGGTGTTTTCGTCCAAAGAAATTGCACGGAGAGAATGGTTTATTCGAGAAATCTATCGTCGAATTTCATCGAGGGAAGATGCACGATAACCTTGGCGTAATTGTTGTTAATATTTCTACGCAGAGGGAGGAGCATCGTGAAAGGTATAACACACAACGTTGGTGATAAAGCTCACGGACCATGCAACTATCCAATAATTCGTCGGCTCGCTATCGGATCCACTTGCGTCAGAAATAATTGTAAATTAGTTTCGCGGTATCTGATCGCTCATCATCGCCTCCCACCTTTTATTCCGCTTCTCGAAACCCGAAAGCGTGCAAGTGAAAGCAGAATGCACCGGTTCTGGTAGCCGGTTTGAAATTTACGCACGGTTCGAAAGAAAAGTTGGGACACGTGAAAGTGTACGATTTAAAAAGATCGTGCAACGAACTGCGCTCGCTGAGAGCCCTTGTATTCCGTTTCTATTATGTTCCGAGTCGTTCACGGGATAATGTGCCCGAGATGAGATAGCGTTTCTCCTACGCAACGCGAGATTTACTGCGTGAAACGGTTAGGGGATCTTCGATTAAAGGAATACTTCTTCATACACTATCACTTTTACCGAATAATTTATACAAAATGTTCCTGCGGGTTTTCTGCAACTGGAAATATTTGTAATCAGTTGATAGTTTCGACTAGGATCATTGCAACGATAGATAAATGATTTGAGCACTCGATGCATTCAGTGTGGAATAAAAACATATTCACGAGTCTCAGCAATCATAGTACAATCTGAAAGTGGATTATTCGTGGAAAAATTTGTTAAAATTGCAGAATAAAATTTTGTTTCCATGACCTAGAGAAACGGTTTCGAAAATATGAGTATGATAAAAGTGCATATGCTTCAAAATTATGAGTATGAAGAAACTGTAATGTAACAACGTTTTCGACAATCATTCTAATAGAATTAAATATAGAAGATAACGGTGATATCTTGATTTAAAGTAAGTTCCACCGATTTGTCCGATAGTGTCCGCGGTAACTGAAGCATTTGACTAATTGTTAGTCTCGATATAACGGATTTTAGTATAGATTGTGTTTGATTAGGATGGTTCTGTAAATCAAGATAAGACAACGCACAAGCTAAATTCTACTAGAATAATTGGTCAGAATGCTGCTACATTGCAGTGTACGGAGCTGTGCTGGAAACTCGCAATTAATTACGTGCATCCAGAGCAACATTTGTGTAAAAGAAAAATTCTATATTTATCTACGAAAATATACATGAAACATTTATATCTTTTCTCTTTCCTGGGAAAAATTAATTTCAACAGATCATATCTTAAATTTCAATTTACTTACGTATAATAGAAAAATCAACAATTTCTAAGATTTGATAACCAAAGATGATAATGACACTTTTTCTCTTTCCTCGGGACAATTAATTTCAATAGACTATATTTTCAGTAATGTAAGGTTACGTAAAAATATTTACTTTAAATTTTGAACTTGTGTTTGCATAAGAATTGTGTTCACCCTTAAGAAGGAATGATAATTTACTGCATTGCTTCTCACGGATTTATTATGTTTAGTATGCAAACACAACACACACACACACACACACACGTGGAACAGTTTGTACATATCGACGCGTTCGATAAAGCAGAAACGTCGAATTGGACGTTGGTGCACGTCCGAAGATATATTTCATAGGTTTCCCAAAAATGTGCGCTGCTTCACAGTCGATACTATTCCGCCCTCGTTCCTGCGGTTCACCATACTCGCTTATGGGTGTGTACTATCGGAATGTGTTGAAACATTACGGCCACGAGGCGGTTCGGATTAAATCTTGATACATTGCCGCTATCCACGCGTAAAATTCGCGCGCTCGCGCGTCCACTCGCGGGGGTACACGTACAACGCACACGCTCGAAGCGGTTTCGTCGTGAAAAATCGTGATTTATCGGCCGCGTGGCCGATTGCCGATAATGTACATTCTATCGTAGCGAATTACTAAGTGGCCACTTGTCCGCCACGGTCCCTTGTACATGAATTATTCTATTCCGTGACCGGGCGTGCGTCCGCGCCCGCTAATTGTTGCTTTCTCCGTCGACGAGTAAAGTCACTCGTTAGCCGGTTACATCGACCGCGATCCGCTCGCGTCGTTCTTTTCAACCCATCCCCCATCACCCATGACTCCATTTTGAATTTTTCTGCGCTCGAATATTCCGAACGATTCACAATGGTTCAACTTTAATTCGAGTATCATTTGAAATCTCAACTTTTTACAGATTATTTAAATATTGTTCGAATGTCTGGAGTTGGAAGTGGAAATTGAGACTAGGAGTCAGAATAATTGTTAATTACAGGGTTTCTTCTCTTAATTTAGTTCGTTTAATAAACAGAGATGCTTTTGTAATTCGTAGTATTTGAATAATGACTATGAATCAATTTCTCTAACTGCATCGTCTTTCAGTTATTTACTTACTATAAAATGGTTCGAATTTAATTCGAGTATCATTCGAAATGTTGGTTTTTTACAGATTATTTAAATATTATTCGAATGTCTCGAGTTGGAAGTGGAAATTGAGACCAAGAGAATCAGACTAATTGTTAATTACAGGGTTTCTTCTCTCAATTTAGTTCGTTTAATAAACAGAGATGCTTCTACAATTCGTAGTATTTGAATAGTAACTATGAATCAATTTCTCTAACTGCATCATCTTTCAGTTATTTACTTACTATAAAATGGTTCGAATTTAATTCGAGTATCATTCGAAATCTTGACTTTTTACAGATTATTTAAATATTATTCGAATGTCTCCAGTTGGAAGTACAGATTGAGACAGTCAGAATAATTGTTAATTACTGGGTTTCTTTTCTTAATTTAGTTCGTTTAATAAACAGAGATGCTTCTGTAATTCGTAGTATTTGAATAGTGACTATGAATCAATTTCTCTAGCTTCATCGTCTTTCAGTTATTCACTTACTGTAAACACAATCTATTTTACTATTGAGCAAACTACACCTCGGATTTCCAAAGCTGTTCTTCTCGACATTGCTTCAGATTTTCTATTTTAAAAATCCACCCACTTCCCGGTTGCACTACGATCGCAGATACCCTATGTATGGAGATTATTGATCATCTTCTTAGAATCGTCGGTTTCACTCACCGTAACGGTTCATCCGCATGCATGACCCGAGTCGGTTGATGAAAAGATGCAGTATTTCAATCCATCACCGGTATCCGCATTATTTAAATAGTTCAACATACGAATGCTTTCACAATCGAATAATACTTCGAGTCCATTTATTTGGACTTAACATCCAGCGATGTGTAATTTTATTCCATGTTTCTAAAGAATTTCTCGCAGAACGAATGCAGTGGAATCTATTCGAATGTCTATGAAATAGTTCAAAAATATTAAGTATACGTAGTTCCAGCATCGTGTCCCACGCGAAATTCGTCGACGAACAAGGCCCGATGTTATCCAACCGTGGACCATGTTAACTTTCGTTTATATAAGCACTGGTTCCGTGATGTCACCGTGAGCCTCGTTTCCACTGTCATCTACGCTCTTGCATACCTGGACGAGAACGCTGATTACGTCACGTCGTTTAATGTCGCGAGGGTGTGTTCCTAGGCCTTCTTTTGCGTCGAAGAAAGTCCACGCTGAAAAAATAATTTAAAAATATTAGTAAAAGTCTATTCGTACCATTTTTCAAATAAAATTGCTTCCAATAAACTGAGGAACAGCCTTAGTCTTTATCAGCTGCGAATCGTAATATTAAAAATGTCTAAAAAATAGTTTTTTCATCCTAAAATTCAGTGGCTCTATTTTTTACTTTTTTATGTCGTAGCCTAATCAAGACGAGTTCATCGACCTCGTGAACCATGACCTCGAAGTGACTTTGAATTCAGAATTTTGAGAGTGCACGAAAACCTCTTCGTAAAAAAATTTTTCCATTTAAGTTTGGTTATTTAAAAAAGTCAAGGAAGAAATGATTTTTTAAGAACTTTAAATATTGCATTACTTTGTAATAATTTATTTGTGCCAAACAATCGTTCGAACGTTTATTGGATGAGTATTTCAGACGAAACGATCTGTTCATGAACTTGTGCCATTTTTCCCATTCGTGCGTTATTGGACTGGAATTTTGCTCAACCCTTGGTTATCAGCACGCGAACGTAAAACAATTTCTCGTCAGCGGAGAGGAGTAACAGATTTCGTGAGGTATCAAATGTTGCGTGTCTGAGCTGGCCGACGATTGTGAATCATAGTAATTACATACTTGGCGTGACTCTCGTTCTAGTCGGAAATTAGAGACCGCGGTTATGGATATGAATATTGCGTTTCTTGCGATTCCTTCGGATTCCGGAACGTCACGGGCTGAAAGGAGGCTTCTGATTGGTTTCCTCAAGTTTCATTGAACTATTTGTTGATCGGAACTAGGGTACTGATTACGTAAAGCCTCGAGGTCTTGAACGCACGCTCGTAACGACGTTACAAGAGCTAAAATTCCTTTTAAAGTCGTCACCAGTCGTGAAGAAACAGCGATTATTTCGTCGTAATTAACGGCACGGATTTCAATCGTATTATGGAATTAACACAAAATGCATGCTATAAATTACCAGAGGACAGTTACTACTCGTCGTACAAATCTGAGAAAAGTGATGCAGTCATTTAGGAATTCAGAGGAATATTTACTCTAACATACATTAAATTAATACACAATTACACATTCTAATATTCTCCAAATTTACTTCCTGTATTTCTTAATTATTGTACCAATTTTGGTATTCTTGCGATTAATATTTTCATCATTTTTATTATAATATTACCACACTTTTGTTGGAATATAATTAGGTATAGGCACTAATGAGATTAATGGGGAAAGATTTTAATTCATACAATTTTTTTGCAGCTTGTGTTACATCACATTTTCGTTGGAATATAATTAGGTGAAGGCACTAATGAGTATCATGGGCAAAAATTTTAATTGGTAGTTAAACGAAATCAATCTAAATTGAATATACATTTAATATTTATTAAATTGTAGTGTGATATAGGACTAATTCTTAATGTGAATTTTGCAACTGATGAACACATAGTGTCATTCTGGAATCATGCCCTTACTTGGAGCAAAGGCTTGCAGGATTAGTCTGCTTTAGTTCTCATGGCATCGTGTTAGGTAACAGAATTACCATCAAATGGAGTAACTTGCAACAGATGTGTTGCTTGTTACACTTCTTCGCTTATTCGGTTTTTCAGGTCAGTTTACCTATGTACCAACTGCAGAAACTAGCAATGATAGGCATTTCAGTCCTCTAACATAGATAGATTTACTATTGCTTTCAGTGATTGGAAATTTGTACATTTCAGGGGAAAGAGTTATTTCAAAATGTTGTGTATCTACCTCGAATATAGTCTTAAAAATTTCCTATACTATATTTTTACAAAATTGATTAGATTTAAATAACGTAAACTCTAAATCGAATATGATCGACATTTGGTATATATCTTTCTCGCTGAACTACGGTGAAACTGTCAGAGATAGAGGAAAAAGGTATTCCATGTTTCTTTTAGAAAATTTAATGTATATTATTTTATATGAGCGTCATCATTTTGATATTATCGATAGTTACCGAGTTAAGAGTAAAAAACCGTGACGACGTTCCATTTGTTTACGCTAGAGGCTGTAGGGTAAACGATACAATTCAGGACTTTCTACTATATGTTCCCAAGATATAAAGAACATACATATCTCTTCCTTTTATTCGTTAAACTCTTTGGTATAATCAAGGGTTTCGAAGTTGCTCCATTTAATATGAAAAATATTTAAATGAAAATGGACTCAACGTCTCTTCAAACCGCTGTAACTTTTTCATTATATTTTTATTAGGTACGCGGATTTTAATTTAACCGGGTAGATTTCTTCTATGAGTTTTGCAGATTGCAAATGTGTGCGTAGAAAAATGTTTCAAGTAAATTAAAATGGATCGTTGAAATCATGGAAGCTATTAGAACAGTTTTTCGGTACGAGGCTCTGTACTGTTACTAATTTTGACTATTTCTCGTTCTAAAAATTTGTGAATATTACTGAAATAGTAGTGAATATATATGCAAAACGGCGATGCAAGAAGTTGCATAGTTTCTTCATAACAAAATACCAAAGAGAACACAGAAAAACGCGATTTACAGTAGAAGACCACCTCAAGGGGGTATTGCTGCCTAGACTGTCATTTATCATATTTCTGTGATTTTTGTACTGAAATTTTGCAGATATATTTACTCATCCTATAAATATCTACACTATTCTTTTCACCAAAAAATATTAAGAATTCTAAGAGTTACAACTTCTCGTTCAAATGTGTTTTGATATTTCAAGATCGAGCAGACCGATTGACTTTAAATATGAAGAGATCACTCAGCAGACACGTCTTTATAGCTGTAACTAGAAATTTAAAAAAATATTGAGTTTCACTCATTTTTTGAGTAGACCCCCTTAAGGGGGTATTGCTGTCTAGTCTGTAATTTATCATATTTTTGTGATTTTTGTACTGAGATTTTACAGATATACTCATCCTATAAATATCTACAGTATTCTTTTCACCAAAAAATATTAAGAATTCTAAGAGTTATAACTTCTCGTTCAAATGCGTTTTGATATTTCAAGATCGAGCAGACCGATTGACTTTAAATATGAAGAGTTCATTCAGCAGACACGCCTTTGTAACTAGAAATTAAAAAAAATATTGAGTTTCACTCATTTTTTGAGTAGACCCCCTCAAACGACCTAGCGTTCCAGGGTGAGACTCGCTCTCCATTCATCAGATTTAAAAACTACGGTAATTATAATAATTTCGGTTCCAAGTGGCACGGGCTAGCGACAAAGGGAGTCTCGGAACGTCCCGTGGATGACAGAGTAAACGGCTAAGGGGATATAGGAACGGCTCGCGGAGCACCAGGACCAAAAAAGGAGCAGCTGGCAAAACGCAAGGACGCGCGTATACGTTACCATGTCGTGTTCTCATAATCGATTAGCCGTCCGCGAGAGAAGGAATCCTTTTCTGTAACCCAACACGTCCGATCGTTCTCTACGCGGAGAGGCCACCGAAGCATTTAGGACTGGTGGCCTTGCGAACGCCTACGGACCTTTGTCTCGAGAGTGGCCGTGCGCTCGTCGCAGCATCTCCGCGGCTTGGGGCCCGATTTTATTGTTGGCGTATCCGTCGGGGCACCGCTGGACATTCCTCGTGCACACGTATATACCTTATCCGCGCCGCGAAGTGGTCCAGCCACATGAAATTGAAAGTTAGCGTGGGTCGATAGCTACCGCCCAGACCGGTCCCAAGTTTACTTGGGCATTAAGTTGCCGATTGGACCGAGAAAATATCGCCGGCTTTCGTTCCACGGGGCCCGCGACACTCCGAACCCGGCGACGGGACCGAGAAAAATTCAATTTTCCCGGTTATCGAGACACGCCGATGGCGATCGAATCGCGATCCCTGGCCCCCGCGGCCATAATTAATTGAATAATTTATTGCCGTCCGGCCGTACGAAGAATGAAGACGCTTGTAATGCGAGTTTTTAAGGCCACGGGATAATTAACCGCGCACAATTAAACCTGGCAGACTAATTAGCCCCGAGTATGTTTAATATTAATTGCCGGGACGATTCATTTTTCTCCTGTCGATCGCGATTCCCATGAGTCCTCGTTGCCTCGCGCGATAAGTCAACTATGTAAATGTACAGAGTGCGTGAAATTAATTTTGTATTCTTGTATGGAGATCGAGTCTCGTTCGCGCAGAATCTGGTTTTCGACATTTAATCGAATTTCACTTATGAATATTGAGATGCAGTATGGAAAGTTCGCTTATGTAAAGAGAAATGGCGCAGGGTGGGGCGGGCAACTGCGACCACTTGGCTTGGGCCTCTCTATAGGGTGTTTCAGAAGATTGGTACTGAACTTCAGCGTTGTTCTTGTTGAAACAGACAAAAGAAACATAATAAATATGAGTCGAAATATCATTAATTTTAGAAATTGTTTTCCTCGGTTGACAATAATTTTAATTCAAAAAGATTGTTTAACTATTTTCACTAGTATTTTTAATGATTAGGTACCTCTACCCCCCTTGAGAATTATTTCTTATTTCGAAACGACAATTTTTCAAACGCGATTATCGATGGATTTCATGAAATTAAGTTCCATTTTTGTTTGATTGCAGGTCACCGGCCAATTATTGGACACAGAATTTCAACCGACGGTCACAGCAACATGCAAAGCCGGCCACATGACGATACGGGTGAACCTAAATCAGAGTTTCGTAGGAGCTGTTCACGCTAGAGATTTTCGGACGCCGCAGTGCATGGCGCCCGGAAATGGCTCCACACACGCGACCCTCGCCATTAATCTTTTAGCGTCCAAGGGGTCCCCGGATTACTGCGGCGTTTTGGTAAATAACGTAAGTCACCATCCACGTTCACGATCAAAATTTAAACACAATCGTTAGACCATCATTTCTAAAAAAATTAAAAGGTGATACCAATCTAATACTTTTCATGCACACTGATATTTCAGGACAATTAAAGAACATTTTCTGAGAAACTTAAAAGACATCGACTTCGTTCTCATTATAAATTAAATTCTTCGAGACCTCCAGAACAAATTCTTTGCCACTATTCTTTAACCATGAATATTTAAAAAAGTGGTTAAATTAAATATCATTAAAAGAATTTTAAGTCACGATCAAAATTTAAACACAATCGTTAGAATTCATTTTTTTTTTAAATTAAAAGTTGATACCAATCTAATATTTGGTATGCACATTGATATTTCAGAATAATTGAAAAATATTTTCTCAGAAACTTAAAAGACATCGACTTGGTTCTTATTTTAAATTAAATTCTTCGAGACCTCCAGAACAAATTCTTCTTTAACCATGAATATTTAAAAAAGTGGTTAAATTAAATATTATCAAAAGAATCTTTTGAGTTTGATCAAACGATTGGATTTATTTCGAAAGTGCGATCCACGAGTTCGAAAACTGTTATATAACGTTACTCAGAAACGTAAAGAAATGGATGTGTTTCCTTGACAATGCTTGTTATTATTACGAAACTTACTATTCAGTCCATTGTGCGAAGTATTCTTAGATCCGACAATGAATCGTTTTCCTAATAGCGAGAAAGCGAATACGACGTTGGCCAGGGGTTCCCAAACTTTTTCAACCGCGAAACACACCGCGTTATTTAGATCAGTCGATGTATGGGTTTCAACCCTAGAGAAGTAGTATGATTGTCAAATGAAAATGTTTAACGAGGAAAAGAGGAAGAATATAACATATTGAAATGGAAGAGTAATAAAGAAGAGTCTCTAATGGGAGGATTGTGTTGGCTTAGTCAAGGATTATTTGTGTATATCCAATACTATTCGAGTAAATCCTAGCTCATAAATATGGCTCAATGTTCACGTTATTGGCTTACTTACTTACGTGATATAATTATCTCTCATTTCCTACTGTATTATTTCATTTTTATGTATTGTTACTATTCTGACATGCAAGGATTGTATCTTTTGTTCGATAAAGTATTTTAATCCTTTCGAAACTAAATTTTAAGGATGTTGATCGAGATCCACTAAGTGATAATATTTGATAAAATAGTTTTGGGCAAGTTATAAATATTGGAGAATGTATATTACACATCACAAAGTTACTTACCATTAATTTTTAAAGGGTTAAAACAATAAAAGTTCACTACTCAATGGGTTAAAAATTTTAGAATTATAGTTAAGTAGATTATTCACGTTGCTAAATTTTCAGTCGAAGCTGTGATAAAAATAATATAAAGAAAAGTTCAAAAGCTTTTTCTTCTAAAAAAAGAGATGTCTCGTTGAGCATATGGGTGTTTAATAATAACAGTGATAGTTGAGCCAATTCGTCATAAAGAAACATGTTTATCTATCGTAGGTTGGATCTGGCCAAAGGGAAAAGTGTGTAATTCCGCGTAGGAAAAGACGTGAGTTATGATACGAGGCACGAAAGAAATTATCTTCGCGTTTCCCCTATCGTCCGTAACATCGAAATTCCCGTTGGCTTTTCGAACCGTCGAGTTCCATTACACACACGCCGACAACAAATTCCCCTTAATCCCGTTGTAATTCTTGCAGGACAACGAGGAACGCTCCATCCCCATCGCGGTGCGGATACACAAGACCCTGGAGCTGGCGGACGATAAATTTTACGTTATTACGTGCGGAAAAGCCGGATTCAAAAATGCGAAGTACATATAACGTTTATTAATATTAGCTCGTATCTCTTAAAATCGTGGACTATCGCGGCCTGTGCCGGGGGTATAATTTCGCACGGCGCGATAATTTTCTGCGCAGGAATGAAACTTCGTTAGTGGCGTTGCGCCTTTTGGACGGCGCCCACAAAGTGGAAGAGGCTATTTATGGTCACAACTATACTTTGCGTGCGGAGATCTCGCGACCAGATGGTTCGTACTGCATCTCTCACTCCATTTCACCCCTTACGTTTAATTGGAATTAACGAGCGCGCGTAACGCCGTTCGTCGGCGAGCGTGTACAAGCGCCGCGCGTTGATGCATTTTCATCAATCTTTCCCGTTGCAGGAATGTACGGAATTAAAGTGAAATCGTGCTTCGCCTTCAATAAACGAAACAGCAGCGTCCAGCTGATCGACGACAAAGGGTACGTTCGACGATCGTCCCGTTTCCATCGCGAGTCATTCGCGAATTCCTCCAGTGCAACCGTATTTGTCAAACTTCAAACGCGGTTACGCTTCGCGCGTTGATACCCTTGTTTCACGGTTATGCAATATTATTGCGTCAAACGATGCTTCTTTATCGTATTTTAAGGGCAGTTAACGCGTCCAATTTTGTTTTTATTCCAACTCTGTTCTGTTCCAATGATTGTTTGATATTCATGCAATATTATTGTGTTAAACGATGTGATTCTTTATCGTAAGAATTTTAAAGGAACATTGTATGCTTTAAATAGGGTCAGTTGCCTTAGTATGGAATACGTTGTTAATTTGGAACACTGCAATATTAAAGCGATTATCGCAATATTTCTACTGGTGCAATTGATTAGGACTGTCATTTGTTGCAACTAGTGTGCATATGCACGAATTCTAAGGCAACGTTCGTAAAAAAATATTAAAGAAAATATCACAGTCTGAGTTTCTGCAAGGTGATCTTTTAGGTGAAAAATTTTAATGGGAGACTATAGAGGCCAAAATAAGACGAAAATCAAGAACACCAATTTGTTGATTGAGGCTTCGTTAAAAAGTTATTGACAAAATTATTAATAAAATTTATCCAAATACACGAATTTTTTTCTCGAAAGTGCGTAGGAATTCAGGGGTATGTGTATTCACCAAAAATGATTGTAATTGACCCCCGGAACTGAAAATAATTTTTTCAGAACGATTTGAAATTTTTTTTTCGCCGAAAAAAGGCCCTTTCGATTTTTCTTAAAAATTCGTTTTCGATTTTTAGTAAATCTGTTTGACAGCCTATAGAAAAGTTGTTTAATACTTTTTTGTAGCTACCCATGAGCTCTACTTTAGAAAAAAGTTTCATTGAAATATATTCACTATTCTAGGAGTTGTGGCTGTTTGAAAATTGGACCGTTTTTATGTGGTTTTTTTCATTTTACGGGCTCAAGGAACAACTTTTTCAATATTGTTAGAATTTCTAAATATTCTTCAGTAAAATACGCGTTATTTGCTTTTTGAAAAATTAAAATCCTTCAGTCGGTTCAGAAGTTATGACGTTTTAAAGATACGCACGTCTGGCCTGAAATTGTATTTTCGGTAAGGAATTTTTTTCTCGAAAATGGTTAAGAATTCAGGGGTATGTCTATTGACCAAAAATGATTATAATTGACCCCTGCAATCAAAAATAATTTTTCCAGAATGATTTGAAATTTTTTAATTTCGCATGAAATTTCAGGAGAATCAGGGCAGTCATGGTCAGACATCGTACTTTCGATAAAGAATTTTTTTCTCGAAAATACATAGGAATTCGGGGGAATGTCTATCCACAAAAAATGATTGTAATTGACCCCTGCAGCTAAAAATAATTTTTTTAGAATGATTCGAAATTTTTTAATTTCATATTTCTTTATTTTGGCTTGTTGAATCTCAAGTGGTCGAACACTCTGTATATAAATATAGTATTTCGTATTACGAGCACTATGAGCCTAATATGAAAAATGAGGACCTCAGTAAAAGAAGTAAACATTTCCTAAACTATTATTTATTTAGGTTTTTATAAAAATTCTAAACGCAAGTGAAGCATGTGCATAAAAAAAAGTATTCCATATTAGGGCAACTGACCCTACTAGTTATCATTGACCGTCATAAAAGTCACCACGTCGATCTTGCAATTTTGTTTTTATCCCAGATATGTTCTATTCCAATGCTAGTTTGACATCTATGCAATGTTATTATGTCGATGCTTCTTTATCGTGAGCATTTCAAAGTTATACGTTTCAAGCACCATCCTGTAATTTAGTTTTTATCTCCAACTCCGTTCGTTATTGGCAAACAACGTCCAATTTATTCGTCGACTCCGACTCCGATTATAACCGATTGCGTAATATTCATGTTCCATGACCGAAAAGGTGTCCCGTAAAGGCTTGGGTCGTGACGAAATTCATGTACGATCGGAACACGGGCCTGGCGGATGCGACATTGTTCTCGATGTTCCGGTTTCCTGACAGCCCGCAAGTGCATTTTCAATGCGACATCGCCGTGTGCAGAGGTAAACTGATTCGCTGACTGATTTCCCGATTACAGCTGCGTGCCGCATCTGGGTCACAGTGTGCCGTTCAACTCGACCTAGGAATTAACATATCCCCTCGGAAGTTATCCCTACCGATATCAGATACGCACGAAACGAGCCCCCGTCAACAACGCGAGATCGTCCGAGCTTTCGTCGTTTTTTTCCTTTTTCTTTCCGTTCGTCACAGGGGAATTTTAATGTTCCGCCACGCTCGGTCGAGTGTCGAACGGTAAATTACGGCACACAGATAACAGGTGAAACGCAAAACGTTAATCTTCTATCCTCCAGGAAGCTGCGGTATCCCTATTTGCGAAGGCGATAACGAGGAAGAAATAAAGGGAGCGTCTTTAATTAATGGGCAAAGCGTGAGCGGCGAGGAAGGAGTGCTTCTTGCCGGCACGAGCGTGTTCGTTCTTGACCCTGGCGAAATGCAATGTAAATATTCCATTCCGTACTTTTCATACACGCCGCTTCCTACTATTTCCCGATACCGTAACGAAAATTACGCTCCGGTATCGTTTTGTTCCGTTCGATCGATTAATTAGCTCGTACCGGGCGAGCCTTTACCTAAGAACGAACGATTAATTGGCCCCAATAACGATGCGTCTTGTTTAATAGCTATGAAAAGTTTACACGAGGGCGGCACCGTTCACCCATTATGGCTGCTGTGGCTGGCCGTGGCTCTTGGCATTCTGTTCCTCATCATGCTCATTATCAACATATTCCTCTGCTCCGCGATGACCTGCAGTTGCACCAGGACCGATATCATCGAGAAGGAACCATCGATCATCGAGGATTACGATCCGTATCGTAGCTGGCATGGTTCTCAATACGGCTCAAGGTTCGATTTCATTCTTTCCTTTTGCTTCTACTCCATTCGCGGAAAAATCAAGGATTCGGTCGATTAAAAATGTATCGAGCAATTCAGAAAAGAATCCTTTGGCACGAACGTTCATTCTTTAGATTGGAAGACTGTGCTGCATTTTTCGATTTTAAGAAAAACCATCCCTCATATCAGAACCACCTTATGATAAAATTTATATGCAACTATCAGGGATTGTATACATTTGCTAGTGTCATCGATTGATATTTTAAATGCTCTTTTGCAAACCATTTACATTTATTAGAAATTATACACACTATCTACTGTTCGTTCAAGTGTTGAGTAAACATTTCAGTGACTATATGCAACTACCAGTGATTGTTTACATTTACTGTCCACATGAATTATTGTTTTAAATGCTCGTTGAATTATTTACAAAAGCTCTATTTAGGTTTAATTTCCTAACCAAGTCACTTTAAACAAAATTGAATTCAATACGAGAGTATATATGTTCACGTTCAAAACGATTCTGCTAACTGGGACACCTCTATTTTAAGATACGAAAAAATTGGTAAAAATTGAACGCGATTGGCTCCTTGAATTTCCGAAGGAGGAAGACCAGCGTTTTCTGCGGGAGAAAGCGTATTGGGAACGTTTCTGCTAATTAAAAGGGCCAGATTCTTAAAATTGATTGCGGCGGTTGTCGGGCCCGGCTCGCCAGGTTGACATTTTACGATTGTATTGTTCCGCGAGTCAAAAGGTACAATAGTGCTAAGTCTTGACTGCGGAACAATACATGGAGTTTTCCCAGCACGAATAAGCCGGTCTACCGTTTTAGTTCCTCCTCTTGCGAAGAACTGAACGAACCAGTGGATTACGAAGTAATAAGACATTAGCAGACGATCTATCAAAGAAATCCCCTTGCCATACAGTGACGTTTCTGACTTGTCACGAGTTCTTGATGTCGAGTTTCATAATTACGAGTCCACTCATTCGTCATCAAGTCTTCTAAATTAAAATTAATCGCGAGGTATTCGTAAAACAAATTTTGTTCGTGCTCATTCCTTGTATGAACAAACTTAAACAAAATTGCATAGTTATATTTGGAATTAAATCGTAAGTCAAGGGGTGAACACTGAAAAAGAAGAAATGGTAAAATATATTATCGAACTATCGCGATTTCGATGACTTTACCGTGTACCTCGTATATGCAGAATCCAGTGCAAAATAGCCAGATGTTTAAAATAAAATTGCAAACTCAATTTAAAACAATAACGACGAAATTATTATGAAATTTTCAGTAGTATTCTGATCGATTCGTTGTCTGTGCTCAGATACTCCTTGAACGGGAAGCAAGGATACGCTTCCGGAGGATCGACGATGAACTCGACGAGGTCGATATCGACGAACAGCGACCACTACGCTATAGTTCACTCAAGACCAGGAAGCAGATACTCTGGACCCGGGCAGAAGCACCATCACCACCACAGAGGGCCGCCGTCGAACATCGGTTCCCATTATTCCGGAAAATAATATTCTCCATAGCTACTTAACGAAATGATAGAACGAACAATTATTTTCTGTCTTAACGTCCTGAGATTCGCGTATCGAGCTCTGTTTTTTCTTAACAATGCAATCACTTGTAACGGGTACATTCGGATTCGTTGGAATCGACGCTCGCGATGTTCGAAAACAAATCGAGATTACGAACGACAAAATCGATCCTCGACACGGAAACGCGAAACACGATTGCAATTTCTAGCTCGAAACGGAGAACGCAAGTCTCGCGTCGAGGATCGATCTTCATAACTTGATGTGTCCTTAATAGTTACTAATAATATATTACGTACACTGAAGGGTTAAACAATTCCTGACTTACAGAGTATTTTTGTACTAATGTTCAAGCATCAATATAGTTGTCTTTCCCTTCTCCTAGCGAGACAAGACGCGTTTACCAGACACTTTTGAAGGAATCAACGCGGTATCGATATCGTATTTCGTACGTTGAAATATTGCGTCTTCGTTCGGGAGAGGGTTATCCCGCTAGATCGTATATGTATCATATGATAGTCATAAATTTAGGTACTTAGCATTTATAACGTTGCGCAACATCGTACTTAATTAAGTTGAAATTAGACGAAAGCTTTTGTACATAAATTCATTGATCGGAAATCATCCCTTGTGACCAGCGACACGTAGAAACGTCCGTTCGCGCGCTTTTATCATCAAAATTAGCATAGTTTTTATACAATCCAGCTAGCAGTATCGCCACGATCTAAATTCACGTTGTATAAAAATTTCTACAAGCTCAACAACAGAAACAGAATAAATAAACGCTCTGTCGTTGATACGATTATCTTCTCTGATGGCTCAGACGAAACACTTCATGTTCAACGAGTTACGATTGCTCCATAAATACATTAAATATTTTGGAAAATATTCGAGGACGTTCATTGTACCCTCAACCTAACAGATTTCTCTGTGAAAATTCTGTAACTTCGAGATTAGTGTCTTTGTGTATCTTGAAACGATGAAGCTGAACGTCGTCCTTCGCGAAATTCCTTCGATCTACAAGGATTTTTTATGGATCTAGGTTGACGAACTCCTAAATGATTCATAGTTCGCGTGACTTGGCCGCTTTAGCAAAAAAAAGCGGTTTTAATGTAATTACAAATGTCGGTCATTGTGCAATTAAATCTCTACTCGCTTGTGGGATCGAATTATGAGTAAAAGTATGCGACCTTGACGGCATACAGCATTCATGAATACGTTTTGTCACGTAAGGAGACACGTATATCGTTCGTCTCGTCATACTGAACACTTTGTCAAGGCCGACTTACGTATGCAAGGCTGTAGCGTGGCGAACTACGATTAAAAACACGTACAACGTCTCGCGATATTTCTAGACGATGCTCGAGATTTGCAAACAGCCAACTTCTTCGTTGCATTTGTCGAATATTAATATCGTTCCAACATTCTGTAAATCTTCGTTGATTTTATCGGGAATTGATGCGTAAGATTTCCGGATAAACATTGCAAATATGGACGATGATGTAATTAAGAATCTCGTTTACTCGAAGGAATCATAGGATTTAAATTTAGAGAGTATCTCACCGTTTTGTTCGAAGACGTAAATAATTTTGCGAGTCGTTACAGTGACTAATAATAATGACTAATAAGCGTTTTAATTGAAACTCTTAAGCGTTTCGTTTCATAAAGAAGTACACGATGTTATTTGGTTAATTAATTTTGAGACCGAAAGCACGAGTTTTTGGACATAAAAATTCATGGTCAATCCTTTCACTATTGCGTCGTTAATCACTCGAATAAGTTCACATGTCCGGGTTAACTGTACTGTTTTTATCTGGCTTAATTGAGCGAGTCCAAGTACCGCTAGTCTTGAAACTTCATTTAACAAAGGATTCGTTAAATTTAACGATAACTGTATTCCAGATTCTCGAATGGTCGTTATCCGGAGCTTTTAGAAACGTTGGACCATTGTTTGTACCGCATTGTAAAATTAAAGATTTCCTGTAAGATGAGCTGGAAATTTCATATATTGTTTGAAAACGAATTTGCGTTATTAGACTTATTGTGACAACTGCCAATTTATGAGTTAAATAAAGAACAAATTTTTAGAACGTAATCGAAGGTTTGGATTTTGTATAAAATATGCGATAGATTGTTTAAATGTATCCTTAAGTAAATAATAATTATTCCCCCTGAAAGTACTATCCCTACCACGAATAATTAAATCACGCTTATAATGTGATTTATATGATTCGTAGAATATAGTATATTCTCTGGAACTGGTGGGATAAATAAAATATTAGGATAATTTTCAGGATAGAAGGTAGTGTATCGATTAGATTACCAAGCTGGATAGATAGTCGAGCTTTTAAAAACAAATTTATTATTAAATGTACATCTTTATCTGATAACGGAGTATACGCGAATGACTCGCTTAAATACTACCTGTACAAAAACACGAAAACTCATCTCCACGTGCACAATAACCGTTGAAACTCTTAAAAGCGTTTCGTTACATAAATAATTATACAAAAGTTCGACGTTTCAATTCCACCCACAAACGCTCCAAACGTATAGAAACAAGTTTCTCGTTGCATCGACGATAAAACGTTCGATTATCCAAGCGGTAAACGATCGAACAACGGATTCTGATAAACTTCGACGAACAATCTTCCGTGTAATGAATTTTCCACGATAGATATATATATATTAAAAGGCACGTCTGTACATCTTTATCAAAAATAACTGAATAAATTAAGGAAAAACGAAAAAAGGAGATTTACAACAATGTTACACACAATGAAAGAATGTTAAAGGACATCGGTTAAATCGAACGTGGCGAAGTTGACAATAAATCCTTCCATCGTATCGCTCTCGAGCAAGTGAATCTTTACAAAATAAATATCGATCGACTTTACGAACGTCTGACCAGCGACAGGTATGTTCCCCTGCGACGATTATTCGAACGTACCTCGATCTTGACAACCCTTCGAAGCTGTCCAATTAACACGACAATCGACGTTTGTCGAAATCATCCGCCGAAATATTTATCTTCGACAAGTTCACGAACGCTTTCGGATGTTGGTCGAATAAATTCGGGACGAGCCAGTATGTGCCAGGAATCGATTCTCCCGTATCGATCCATCGAATGGAAATGATTTCGGTTAGAGACTTATCGAGATACGCGTCGATTGCATCCATCTGACAGATAATGAAGATAAAAAGAAGTAATTTCGATTCTGGACAAGGTAGTACGCGAGAAGTTGGCTAGAGAAAGGAATGCAGGTCCGATTGGTGCCTGAATCCCCCACTCTAACTTAGGTGCCAACTTTTCACAAACCCACAATACATCGCTGGCGAAGTGTACTCGATGGATAACGCAAGAAATATCGACGAACAAATTTTACTAATGTCAATGAGCAATTATTTCGACTCGATACGTATTAACGAGGTTGTAATTGGATCGATCCCCGTCGCTAGCGACGAGTAAACGACACGTTCTGTCTCCCGTGACCGCGCGTCGTCGTCGCGACTGAGTATTTCGTGTTTTAATGGTTCCGTCGAGTGTATTCAGCGAAACGAAACCAGTGAGGTTTATCTACAAAATGCGAATCGTGACGAGGCGCACGTGCATCCGCGAGGGTTGCACCTGCGCAGCGCCACGATCGCCGAACAGTCGAGCACTATAGCGTTAATTGTGAGTTAAGAGTAACTGTAAGATGTATTCTCCGTCCGCGATAAAGGAAACGGAGGCACCATGAATAAAACGTACAACTATGACGACACGACGTACGCCGCGATTGGAAAAGTTTGCGCGCGTATGAAGCGCGGAACGATCGTTCGAGCGTCGGTTACACGCTCGAGTTCCAATTAATTACGATTATTAGCCTTCTGCAAAGGGGTTAATAAGATGGCTTTTGCACTGCTTTTCTTTTTCTGGAGAGGATGTTTCGAATTTTTATTTTGAGCTGAAATCAGTTAATAATGATCATTCTCGAGTTACGTGTTATTGGTGAAGAAAAAATGGTGTGGCTTTCTGAATGAAAAACAAAAGGAAACAGATTCTTCTTCTGCATCATGTTTTATGAACTAGGAACAATCCTTCTTGATTCTCTTTGGCAGCAAATGTTTCAACTTCTTATTTTCAGATATTCTGAACAGCAATTTCTATAATGTTAAGTACCAAAAATCTCGAGAAACAATAGAAAAAACTCTGTACCGATCTAGCTCCCAAATTGATTTTTTGAACGAACCTCCAGAGTTTCCACTAAACCTGTGTCTCTATCCGCGATCGTGAACGATAGATTAACATCAAAATTTCAAACTCGAGCGTAGAAACAGTGATCGTAACGACGAACGAAGCAATAAGACCGGCAATCTCATTGACGCCCTTTCCGTCTTCCTCGACGCTAATCTCTACGAATATTTTTTGTATTTTTCCCTCTTTTATGTTATTCCATTTTACGCGTATTAGGCAATGGCTAAGTTTTACCCTAATTGATCTACTTGGAAAAGGCTGACAAGGACAAGAACGAAAGCCGCGTGCGCCGGTTTGCGGGCACGAATTTCCACCTTAACTACTGCTACTTTAGGAACCTGGACGCGATCCAGCGAGGCGTCCCGCTCCATGGACCAGCCGCGATCGACTGGATCGAACGGATCGAGTTTCCTTAAACAGCGTTTCCCTAATGATAGCCGATCGACCGCCTCACCGGTGAAAGGTCTACCGGCTCGCATTGTCTCGCAGATTCCTCTTCGAGCGCTACTTTTAACCCCAACAATGCTCCCACATTAATGTCTCGTTAAATGTAACGACTATTTCTACATTATTTACAGAGTTACAAATGTTAGTAACGTTCGCGCGTCCCTGCGACAGGCATGGACGATCTACGACGTTGGTCGTACGCGAATACGATCGGGGAGGGGTGGAATTTGCAAAAGCATCCAGGACATAATAAATATCGACTGTTGCCAGCACGGAGTCGTGGCCGTTTCGGGAACGATCGACGTTTCTAGCACCAAAAACGGCATCGACTCGCTCGACTCTTTACCTCCGACTCGTTCTCACCTTTTCGTTGCACGTGCGCCTTGTTTTTGGGGGTGGGGGGCGGGGGAGGGAGGAGGGGGGGACCACAGCTATCTCTCCAAACTTTCTCGCGGCGAAACGACCCGACGCTCGCAAGATATTTACGAAAAATGATTCGCTACTGCATACTGACTAATTTACATAAAATACGCTAAGGATATCGTGTATGCTTTGGACCGCCTCGATCCCTGACCGCGTTCAGGATCGATCAGTGAAACGAGTCCAACGACAGCGACGGGGGCGTGATGGGTGGCAAGTGGTCCCCGCATCTGGGGAAATTAGGCGGCACCGGTGGCAGATCGGCGTGCGTTCCCACGTGCAGGATCAAGTTCATACCGATCAGTATGTGGAAGAGGAAGTGACAGTGGAACAACCAGTATCCTGAAAAGATCAAAATAATAATGGTTATTCTTTATTTTATATCGCTGATCTAAAAAAGAAATCGAGGTAGAAATTTGAATAGTAAATGCATCAAAAATAGAAAATAAATTTGCTATCGTTGTATCAATCAATTTTTTTTTAATTATTTTTAAGTGTGAAATGAATTTATTTGCAAGCATCGTCCATCATTATAATAGTATATTTTTGGATCTTTCATTTGTTAGAATAATAGGACGTTTTTTAAATTATTTCGAGGGAAATTATGTTTTCAGATTAAATGATTTCTGTCTTGTATATGCAATTTCATGTTTCTTTTTGTTTTGGAGATTTTGTGCTCTACTATTTGCATCAAAAGATACTCGATTCGAATAACATAATCGAAGAATTCGAACTCTAGAAATTCGATGCGTGCAAATTGGTTTCGAATAAGAACTTTCTGCGCGTGTTTTTTGGCTTTGCTCACCAGGATTGTCAGCGCGGAATCGGAAGATCACGTAGCCGTTGTTGGGAACGGCGATGGTGTCCTTGGCAGGTGGCAAATTGAACTGTCTGTTGAGGAGACCTCTCTTGTCCAGATCCAGCGCGTGCTTCAAATTAATCTTTTTCACGTTCTTGTCCGGTGAGCGACCGATACCGATCACGTTGAAAGCGTAGCCGTGCAAGTGGAATGGATGCGACAGATTCGGCTGTTGGACTGCACGAAACGAATCACAGAGATACATAACGTGACAAAATATCCTTCGAGTAGATTAAATTAATTTCGTTTTAACCCCTGAGTGGATTATTGGGGTTTAACCTCTCCGCAAGTTTAAACTAATAATTATTTAATATATGTCAATGTAATTATTTGAAAATTTATGTAACCTTCTATTAGTTCATTATTTTTTAAATGCTTTAGAGTAAAGTTGATTTCCATTTACCAATTTGGTAAAAATCAACACTAAGTAAAATAATTCAGTTATGATTTAGAGTCCACTTAAGGGTTGATTCCTTCGAGTAAAGGGTTTCGAGAATATGCATGCAATAAGTTTGCTACGCGTGGTTTTCTCGAAACCTTATTGCAACAAAGATTACTAAAGAAAGTATCGTATAGTGAACAGAAGGTCGAAGAAACGAATGATGTACGACTTTGTACGAACGTCCATAATGGTTTGACTCTCAAGTGACACCATTTTTTTATTTATGAAGACTTCACCCTATTTCGTGCCATATCCACGCTCTTTCCAACGAAGACACCTTTTCCACATTGTTTTTAGATTTCTTAAAAGAACTTTCTTCGATGATTCGTAACTCGTATAGTTTTCATTATTTTTACTCGTAAAAATACAGCAGTGTCCCCTAGGGATAGAATTTCTTAAAATGCCGAAACAGGTGTTTGATTAATTATGTCAAAGAGCATTAAGACCAAGTTTCAAGTAAATCCGACCACAAATAAAATATTCCTCGTACAAACGTTGCAACCTTTCTCCACCCCCTTAGGGGTTGAGTTTCGAAATATCCTTTCTTATTCCTTGTATACATCATAAAGGAAACCTCTGTGCAAAACTTCAGCTTTTTATGTCCAAGGGCTTAGCTTGGGCGTTGATGAGTCAGTGAGTCAGGCCTTTGATAGATAGATAGATTAATCAACGTTTTGAGAATGACACCAAACCAAAGGTCGAAACAAGCTTGATGCAACGCAATTTAATATTGGAAAATTATTAATCGCTATCGATTGATAGATATAGATAGATTTAATTAATATAACTGTACGAATACTTTCAAATTGATAGAAAAATCGACGTGAAGTGTTTCCAATGGAGATATGTGCAACCAATGTTCGTAAATCTAGCGTTAAAGTTGATTAGAGGATTTGTTCGTACCTTCGTCGACGAGGACCACTTCGACGACTGCGTTGTGCGGGATGTCAACCTGGTGGGTGCACATGCAGTTGGCGCCGCAGTCGGCGGGTCTGTTGTCCCCGTTGCAGAACTGTTCAGGCGGGATGTCGTCGATTTGCGAGAGCGGAGGCGCCGGCGGAAACGTGAACGAGATTTCATCGACGAGAGAAATTACGTGATCTCCGGTCGGTGCCACTGCAAACACACGGCGAAATGACAAACGCTTTCCATAGAGCATTCGAGGACCGTTTAATTTTAAATTTAGCGGATTCAATTGGCGACCAACGGACGCGTTGCACCAGGCGTGACAAAAAGAAGCTGCGCTCCGACGATCCAACATTTTGAAATCACCGGTTCTTACCCAAGAATCGATTATACGTCTGTGGCTGGAAGACTTCTTCTGGCCTGTAGAAGAGGAAACGGAATGGCAAGAATATTTTCACGTCTGGACGCTGCTGGAGAATTCCTTGGTCGACCTGGCGGGCATTCTTCAACTGGTTCACGCAAATCGCGTCCACTCGATCGCGACTGCATATGGCGTCCAGAGGATTCAGAACCTGAACGCGAAATTTCATAGTGATATGTTTTTTATCTACTATAGGGAACGAAGTGCTCTAGTTTTTGCGTTATTTACAGGTGGAGTGCAAGCAGAAGCTGCTAGAGATTCTATTTATGCTTACGACATTCTCTGTTAATCGCTTTGTGGGCTCTAGAAATTACGAAAGGGATTAGAAATTGCTAATTTCATTTCCAGTTATATCAGTTTCCCGAGCAGTCGGATTGAAATGAAGGGAATTTAAAAGATATTACAGAATCGTGCAACGATTAATAAATACCTGCGCGCTGAAAGCTATTTTTATAGATCACAAAAATGACCAGTTCTGGGGATATACAAATCAAAATATTTGCAAAAATAATTAACAGAAATTACTAATTGCGAATACACCCACCTGAAGACGAAAATAGCAAACTAAAAAAGTGATCAAACTTCGTAAATTTCTTTTGCAATAGAATTAAATAAACAGATCTGAAATAATTCTATAGAAGTCATGAAGTTACCGATCCTTCACAGCCTCTCGAACGTATGGATCGTGCATAGAAGCATAAATTAAACGTATCGTGATATTACATAAACGATAAACACCCTGCAAAAGGCCAAGAAGATGTAAATAATTTAAAAAATTGACCAGACTCGGTGAATCTTCTTTCCAGTCGTGAATCGAAATGGGATTGAAACGCGTTTCGCGATCTCTATACTCACAACACCCTGTGGAAGACCGAAATCGTAGGTTGGCGCGGTGGTGGTGGGTTGGTAAGGGCCACGAGCGTAACGCAGTATGGCCAACTGTTGCGCCCGGGGAATACCGCACTCGCCAAGCGCGCGAACTTGTATCCAATAAGCGCCGACCGGTTGATCCGCGTTTATAACGAAGTCGTATCGTTCGCCTGTAAATCACGGTTTCACTTTTACGACGAACAATTAAAAAACACCTTTTATTTCGCGCTTTCCCTGCCGCGGAACGGGCAATAATAATCACTGGCGGGAAAAGAAGACTTACCGGAGAACGAAATAATGGTGTCCACGCCGACCGGTTGCACCACCTCTCCGTCCGTGGCGACCACTGTCAAAGAGTGACCTTCGATCGTAATCTGAGATGGACACACCGATCCAAAGGAATTGATCATTCGGAAACGATAACGACGACCGGGAGTTATGGTGTAGACCTCCAGGGGTGTGTTCGTCATGAAACCGGTGTTGGGATCCTACGGACGCCAGAAACAAGATATTGGACACTGGTATTGTTTATTGCATTTCGAGAATAATTTCTGAGCGGAGAAATTGAAACCCAAGATGTCGACAATTGGAACTTTAAATGCGCTGACTCCAGTTCCCGATCGTAAAGTTTCTTACAACTTGTCCCCCACTTTAACACGGTTTCGATAATAAAAGACAAAAGTAATTTGGAATGTGTAGAATATTAAGTGTAGACGCTTAATGTAATGAAAGATGCAAAATAAAATGAATTTTGGAGCCAAGAGGAAATTGTTATTTTTCGTGAAATATTTATTTTCTTGCATGCAGTATTCCTGTGGCACGTGCCTGTTTTCCGAGCACTGCAATTATGTAAATATCATTAATTACCGTTACGTAACGTGACATGATTCTCTGAAAAAGTGCACCGAATAATTGCTCGGTTTTACACTTGCGTCACGACGAGCTCGATAGGAGAGGTAGAACCTAAGGTGCGTATGCAAATTTAGATATTTATATCTCTGGAATTGTGTAACGTCTGCACCTAGTGTTTTACACGTTCCAATAGAAACGTATGATTCTAAATTCTGTTAAAGAATGTTGAAATCCTACTGTGACAGAGAAAAGAGGACGATGATAAATTAAAGAAAATTAGCCGTGATTTATACCCTGAATTGTCCTTTTCCGTTGATTAAGACGCTCTCAGGTGCTTGGCCAGTGTTAACAGCGAGACGACCGGGGAAACGTTCAGCCGCATTCTCGTGGAACCAATCGCTGAGTAGAATGACGTGTGTAGTCAGATCGTAGTCGTAAAGGTGGCTGTTGGGATCTTTGCTCGGTGGTTGACGAATCACGATGCTTCCATAAAGACCGTCTATTTTCTGCAATCCGGTATGAGCGTGCCAGAAATGCGTACCTTCGTTCTCGGCCATCCATTGATACCTGCATCAAGACACACGACGTTAAACCTACAATAACCTCAACGACGTCGTAAATTACTCGTACGCGAGAGAAGCAAGATTGTACCGAGGGAAACCGAGGAATCAATTTATTTCGATTACTTTCATACGTTGAGATTTTTATTGGACACGATTACCTGAACGTGCTACCCTCTTGAATGGGACATTGCGTGACAAATGGCGCGCCGTCGTAATACTGAGTTCCCCTTTGCCAGATACCGTGCCAGTGAATGGTCACTTCCATTCCCTCGATGTGATTCTCCACGTCGACCACGACCTTGTCGCCTTGACAGACTTGGATACTAGGTCCAGGTACCATTCTGTTCGCTGCCAAAATACCTCTTTCCACACCGTCCGCCAACACGCACTGGCAATCGCTCCAGACAACGTTGGTCGCGTTGGGGGTGCAAATTTGACAGGCACTATCGATCGGAGGAAACAATTGTTAATCAGAGCTTTAAGATTTCCGAATGTTTCTTCAATTAAATTAAAAAATCATTATTTACGAGAAATGTGGTTTAGTAATTATGCAAACATCCTATATACGAATGATAGATTCATCTTCAATAAAATAAACAATTTACAATTCAGTTTTATCGCACAGTGGTTATATAATCGATAGGAACTGCTGAAATTTACTTGGATATGTAATGTCAAAGTAAATATGAAAATAAACATAGAAGGTGGTATAAATTATAGTAGTAGGTATACTCATAGGATAGGGGATGAGAAGCCCTTTAAAATGAGCGTTTATACGAGTCGATAGCGTAATTAGTTCCGGAGATATGACAATTTTCATTTGAAGTCGAGCGTCAAAGTAAATGTCAAAATAAACATGGAAGATAGCAAAAATTATAGTAGACGATATGGTCATCGGATAGAGGATGAAAAGCCCTTTAAAATGAGCGTTTGTACGAGTCGATAGCGTAATTAGTTGCGGAGATATAGCATTTTTAATTTCAACTCGATGCGGTGGCTAGTTTTGGAGATAGGGTTTGTTTACATTTCGTAGTGCGCTCGCGAGTTCATTCATCTCGCTTGCGTGACAATAGTAAACAGTGCGTAGTAAATTCTTGGAAATACTACGCGGAAGTAGGTCACGAGAGTCACGTCTCACGTGCGACAAAGAGGTCCAGCGCGACGCGTCAGACGGAGACAGAGATAGTCAAATTATGAAAAATACCCTTTTACATAAATTGCGATATCTCGAAAACGGAAAGTCCGATCGACAAAATTCAAAAGCCATTTTAAAGGGGAGGCTTTACCGCTTCTAACAATGCCTCAATAATTAATAAAACACTAATAGTTTCGGAACTGCACGCATCTAAAGTTTTACTATTTTTAATACGCGTTAGTAGGCTTTTGTAAGACGCATAGAGGAATTTTAAAAATTACGCTTTCATATAAATTATGATATCTCCAAAACGGAAAGTCGGATCGACATAAACCAAAAACCATTTTAAAGGGGAAGGTTTGCCGCTTCTAATGGCGCTTTAACCATGAAGAAAACTCTAGTAATTTCGGAATTCCATGCGTCTAAAATTTAACTATTTTTAATATCCTTCTAATTTCAGATTATCGAACTCCTTAAGTGAAACTGAAGATTCTCTCCTCTCATATTTGCTATATATTTCCTATTTACATCGAAAATTAACCAGAAATTGATACCAAACTTTACCTGCTTTTATACAAAAAAATATTAATCGTTCAACCAGTCAGATGATCGGTTATTTTTAATTCGAGATAACTTTTTCCTCTAGACTAAAATAAAATTCATGGAATAGAGAATCGAATCTTATTATGAATTTTAACGTTTATAAAAAGGTCATTGAATTCGATATTTCTAAAATTGATACGCTTCTGTGTTTAAAGAAGTTGACGAGGAGTGTAGGTGTGGGAGGAATCATTTTGTTGACTACGAATGGGAAATACTCACGCTCCGAGAACGGTGTAATATTCAAGGGTAAAGTGGTAGTAGCATATCCTGGGTGGTTCGTTCTCCCTACAGGCTCTGGCACACTCGTCTGGCGAAGATAGTGCAGGATTACGACGAAGTTCAGCGGTTGCACGCTCGCTATAGTCCAAGGGTCTCATTCTCGGTGGTCTGACGGTGGCCCCTCTGCTACCGAGGTTATCAATTCCACCGAAACCGCTTCGGAATACATTTGCATTCGGATGAGTTTGTACCAGACCGTGACCCGAGGGGAAGAAATTCGCGTCGTCGGTGAAGATGTTGCCCGTCTTCAGAGTCGGAGTCCAGAAAGAAGAAGCTGATGTCTGATCGACACCTACATCTACGAACAAAAAAAAAAACAATTCTTCAACTGATACATCGTAACATAAGTACTCATTATTCGAGGAGAACCACTTAACTCTATCACCCCAAATAGCTCTTGAAATAACTAATTTATATAAAAAATTGTCGTACTAAAATTGTGTCGTATCATGGAGAACATATTACGAGACTACCTTGTTTCTTTAAAGAGATAAATCTTGGAATTTTTTAACGAATTTTCAAACGAGAATCTTTAGTGGACTATTTAGATTCATCGTCCTCTATATCGTGTATTAAAAAAGGACATTTCTTGAAATTTTTATATAATAAAAGTTCCATACAATGACAGTTATATTTACAGTACATGTGAACAAGTTTTATTTCACAATGTAATATTATTTATGATATACAAATTGTTTGGAAGCATCAAGTATCGAACAGGAAAAGGAACCTGTCAAAAATAATATCCAAATAACTTTGTTAGGACCAGAAACAGGTGAAATTATGCAGGAATTCTACAATTGTGAACGAGTGACATAACTCGGCGGAGGAAGCAGGTGCAAGAAAAATCTTTCGTTTCTTCTAGACGCTGCGGTAAAACAAAACACAAGAAATAGTACGGAGTGACTGTAAAATATAGTGTAACAAAATTGGGCAATTACACGTGGACAGAAGATATACTGCTGTATTTACTCAGTGAAAATGCATGATCTAGTATTCGAGAACTCGATGATCATAAATTATATAACTACAGCTGTTCGCTGGGCGTTACACGTACAATGAAAACGTTAAGCATACAATGTAAGATTGATTGCCCCGACGCCAACGTTTCAACACGTTTCAACGAGTATTCGAAGAAAGTAGAAACGAACAAGAAGTCTCAAATGTTTTCGCCCATTTCTCATGGACACGCATAAAACCCGTAATTCGTGTTCACTTCCAGATTTAAAAGGAAAAATGGCCACGGTTAAAACGCCCTATCGGGCCGGGTACCAGGTAGGTACGTAGATCTAAAAAACGCTCACTTATCTCGATCGCGCTCGCTCGTTTTGCTACGAAAGTATGCGATTCACTGACTCGAAGTAATTGCTCGAATTCACGTGAATCTCCGTATCAAGGTAGTAGCGCCGTTCAGAATTTATTTAATTACCGAAACAATTATTACTACATTCCGAAAAGTGAACTACTTCTCTAAAATATACTTTCTTTCCTTGTTTCTACGGTTTTTATATTATTTATGTACAATTCTTCGTCGATGTATATATAATCTTTTTAATTTTATATCCTTCTCATTTTTTGGTAATATTATTTATATTAGTTTTAAGAAGACTTTATTTGCTGAATAAAATGTAGTGAAATTGAAACCACAATTGCAAGTTGTTAATTGTAATTGACAACTATAGAAAGAATTCAAACTTTGTATCTTTTTTTAAAGAAATTATGTCTTTTATATTAGATCTTGATATAAATGATCCACTAATTTGTATCAAATTCATTTGGAAGCAATGCATTTATCAATATAATTCTTGCCATTGATTAGCATCTTGTGTTATCTTTCAAACAAATTAGAGAAGCCAGTTTGATGGAAAATTTGGTCTTCGCTTGCGATAAAGTCATTTCATTGGAACGACATTTCTAAAGTATTTGTCAAACAATGCGTGTTACATCGATCAAAACAAGTAGTAGCCTGGAGGTACGATGTCCAGTAAATACGCTAGGTGCGATAAAAATTCCAGTCAAGTTGCAACAATGCGTCCTTGGTCAAACTCGCTATGTGAGGTCCGGCACTGTCGTACAACAATTCGACTGAGTGATTGCAAGTTCGCGTGGAAACCACTTTCCTTCGTTTGAAGTCCCGTTGAATCTATGCAGTCGATTGAAAACATATTGTTCCTATCTACGATGCAAGTTTTCTTCGATTTGCCCTGTGTTTTTATTCAACACCTGTTCGAGGTCGAAAATCACATGCCATATGACATGACACAGGGAAAGGAACATCGGTTTTGCACGGTCTTTCGACCAGTTTTTCCTCGCTGAAATTTGTACAAAACGCATCGACGACTTGTAACCATCCTTGCAAACATTACTTTAATTCGTTTCATCGATTTTTAACACGATTGAAAGTATCGTTCGTATCCAACGATTTTTTACGAACAAACGATGGATAATAAATATGTATAAAAAAAATAGTAACGAGTTATTTCGTGTTTGGGGGAAAAAATGCTGCAGTCGTGTCGATAAAGTACCAAGCATGGAACGTTGAAAAATTATTTCCGTCGTGCAGTGGTGCAAGTAAACAGGCAACAGCAGATCAATTTTCCGCGCGCGAATCGGCCGCGAACCGGTTTTCGTCGCGCGAAAAATCGCGAGCACGTGCACGGAAAAAATCAGCCACGCTGGAATTTCGGATTGCGTAGCATTCTGAATCAGAAACGCGCTTGCGACTGCACGGGCGACCGCTAAACGAGAATGTTGATCTGTGCTAACGTTCTCTCGATGAATTTCTAAAACTTCGTGCACTTGTCTCGCCATATTCGTCGACCATAATGTTGCAACGCTCTTTATATTAATAGAAACCTCTTCGGACGCCAAAACTCGATGAACCCTTTCGTTGGATTGAATAAATTGCCGAAATTCACTTTTATTCGACATAATATCTGACGTAACACTTATTTATATTTATTCAGAATATTCAATTTGGATGGAATGTAAATAAATTCTAATTGTAGTTAAATGAATAATATTTTTGAATCTGTTCCTGACTTAAAAAAAAAATAAAAACAGAAGATTCGGTTGTATATTCTGTTGGTTGGACCAAACACATGATGTTCTACTTATTATTTTACTTTTACTTTTAATTAACGTATTTGTTACAGAGATTAGTAAGAGATTCACGTATTATTGTATATAGAATAATTTTGTGTTTGCAATTTATTTGTTTTTGTAGATTTGGAGATATGTCAAGTAGTCATGAAAGAGAAAAGATCAGTCCAGGAAGGAGTAGTGACGCGTACTTGGTCAGACATTTTAGTCAGTTTTCGACAGACTAGACCTGGGTAAAATTTTACTCCAATATGAAGATAGTCACTAAAATCTCGTGTATAACATTTAACAACAACAACAATAATAATAATATAGAAAAATGTAATTTGCAAAAAGCATCGGTGAATATCTTTTTAGGTTTTAGTATCCTACTTGGCTCGTAAAATTATTTTTGTTTTCTGAAATTTTAAGGATGGAATTTTAGAAGTGTAACGAGACGTTCTGTTTTTGTTAGAACACCTTGTATACTCTACTAGCGTTCAATCGCGTTTTCAATTACGTTGATTTTTGATCTCCGCCTCGGTGTGGGAGTCGAATGGAACGAGGGAACGAGCCGATGCAAGAATTGCTTTTCAATATTTAACTACCCCGCACAACTATGGACACTATACATAAAGGGTTATAGTATTATAATTCACCATTCTATCCGGTCGCACGCCAGGCGGTCGGCCTCGTCTGCGACTGGCATAGGCGTGCATTATTTACGACCATGCGCCGAACGTACATCGTGACGTAAAAATTCTTCTCGGATGAATTATGCCGCTCGCTCGGTATGCGAACTTTTTGCTAGACAACCTTACTTAGAGAGCTTTCGAGCCGCGAACATGCCCCGGGAAGCTTTTACACGTCCCAAGCGCAAGATGAATTTTGTAACAAGCCCCCCGTACCCGTGAGAGCGAGAGTAGCGAGACTAGTTTTATCTAACTTTCGATAAATTAATTCTCAAAAGATACCACGACGAAAACTCATAATATTGCAAACAACTACTTAATATTTTTGACACTACTTGGTGCAAAAGAAAAACCAAATATTAGAAATTAGACACTCTGAAATTAGAATAATAATTTGATAAAGCATCTTAGAAAATTCTAAACAATTTTGTATATATTACATTTGTATATATACATTTGTATATATTACATTTCAAAAGTACCACGATAAAAACTCATAATATTGTAAACAACTACTTAATATTTTTGACACTACTTGGTACAAAAGAAAACCCAAATATTATAAATTAGACACTCTGAAATTATAATAATAATTCGATAAAGGATCTTAGAAAATTCTAAACAATATTGTATATATTACATTTTGATAAATTAATTCTTGAAAAGTACCACGACGAAGACTGATAATATTGTAAGCAACTACTTAATATTTTTGACACTGCATTATGCAAAAGAAAAACCAAATATTAGAAATTAGACACTCTAAAATTATAATAATAATAATTTGATAAAGGATCTTAGAAAATTCTAAACAATATTATATTTATTAAAAGAGTATTATAATCAAGTAACAATCATTTTACTTCAAGAACAAATAAAAAAGGGAAACTTATTAAAAATGACGTAATAAAATGAAGTAAAATTGTAACACGATTTTCGAAACTCGATACTGCAAACTTCCAGGTTGTCTTCAAATTCCGCTACGGAGAATAATTTTCACGCTCATTAACGTCGCGAAATTTCGCGTATATTAATAGAACCGGGAAACTTGTGGCGAATGAACCGTAATTCGCGAATCGAGTAGACAAATACGGTTTTCAGACGTCGAGGCATTCCGTGAATTTCGTACTGGGTCGTTTGTTAACCCGAGACGGCGCAGAATTCATCGAAATCGGCCACATTTCTCCGGGGGGGTATGCAAATTGGCGGCGCGGAACGACGCGTTTCGCAACGTTTCCGCGAAAAATACGGTCCGATCGTCGGGATCGTTAAAGACATTTCTCTCGCGGGCCTTTCGATATGGTCGGAACGGGCGGCTTCGATGCAGACATCGATGGTCCGCGTGCAATTTCGCTGTTTTTTAAGCCGCGTAAGGAAGTCGAATGGTTCCGGATCGCGAGAAACGCAAGCTGCGGCTAACTGGAAACGCAATATTCAATAATTACCCTATTTCCTGCGGCTTTCCTTAACGTGACTGCCTACTTTGGAGGCAAAATCTAATCGATTATTTCCCTTCTAACATTTTCTCGAACCTTGGGCCTCCAATCACACAGAGTTGCGATGAAATTCCGAAAATTTGCAACGTTATAAGACGATTATCATTCGAGCAACAACGTTCTTAGGTATCAAATAGAAACATCTATTTTACGAAATTTTATTTTCGAGAATAAGTAGCAGATAAAATTAGATTTTCTCCGTTTGGATTATCGTATGAAAAATTATTTACGGTGGGAATAGCTGGGGAGGCTCTTATTACCGATTGCAGGGGATTGACCAGCCAGCGAAACAGAAAGCAACTGGTTCGATAAGGATCGTGTCGCAACGATATTTTAGCAACAGAATGCGCGGAACTACAATAAGCTTCTGTCTATAAAAGAACCCATAGAAGTGGATAATATCTCTAGGAAAGGCAGTTTTTCCTCGTTGCTTCGCAGCAATTTCGTAAACTATCTGGTTACCTAACAGCGTTGCAAGAAAGGGATGCAGATTACAATTTATTGCTGCCGGGGATTCAGTAAATCTCTCGATTCTGGCGCGGTCGAATGCTGAAAGTTTTATATCCGCCCGACGATACGGACGCGGCGTGTATGCACGGTAGCAGACACCGCGTACGCCGATTTACTTCCTTGATTTAGTATCGTGTCGCGGCCAGAGACTCGTTAACAATGCGAACATTTTGCATCGTAAACTATTACGTTCGAAGACGAATGCGCTGGACGTTGTACGCCTGACGCGATAAAATACTGAATTAACAGAATCTGCCTCGCGATAATCGCTGTTTGTCCATCGAAAGGTCTGCTGTAACTAACTGCAATTTCACGAAACGTTATTCCACAGAGCGTTCTAGGAAACGAGTAGTCAATGTTTGAGAATTTATTCTACTCGAGGAAAAAAATTTGAGATCTTATTTCTTGCATACTATCTTCTGCATTTTCTTTAACAAACCTTTCATTCTTTTATTCTAATTATTCTTACTTTATTTATCTGACATTTTAATTGCTACCATCGATACACGATTATGGATTGTAATTGTTTATGAAATATAGTAAGAATGTTCCGTTTGGAAAAATACACTACTTTTAGCCTGTCAATGCAATCTTATCACGCTCTAAAATTGGTACGCGTGCCACTCATTTACTATTACTGCTCTATATCATTACAGATTAGGTTTAGTAATAGTTCAGTCGAGTCTTGTCTGTTACACTACTTTTAAACACGTTATTACAGAACTTTTCGTTTGTGATAGACTTGTCAAAATGTGTGAAAAGTCCAGAGATATCATCTTGCGATATTAATCATTCGCTTTCGCCTTTTATTATCTGATTCGTCCTGGTACAAGTGCTGCTAACTGGTATCACAAAGAAAATGATGAAAGTATTTCGTACCTACCCTCGCCAGTCGTTCTTGCAAAATTATAACTCGAACAACGAAACGATTTCAGAAATTTTCCATTAAATCTTTCATGGAAATATTTATTAATATAAAATACTTGGATTTTTTTTTTTTTGAGCGTTTTAGGTCACATGCACCTTGTCGGTTATTAGTGACCACAGTTGGGTTAGATAGTGGAACTGATCATATTTAGAGCAATTGGTATACTTTAATGTCTTTTAAGAAGTTTCTCGTAGGATCGTTAGTGAATTTTGTAGCTTATGTTGAATCCTCTTCATATTGTATTTAGGGTCAAGATGTGTTCAATTGTGAAATACTTGGATTTTTAAGTCGATAAGCAAAACATATTTAAGGTTGAATAAACTGCAAACTCGCGTCACGTGTGTAGATATTTATCTGGACACGATTTTCCTACGAATATTATGAAGAAATGAAAATGACGAATCACTCATTTATAGAAAGTTATTAGAAGAAAATTAGGTGTGCAAATACGCTTCTTTGCCCGCTGTACGAAGACATCTGCGAAGGGTAAAAGTAGAAAGCGTGAATAATTCATGTAGACAATGATCTCTCGAGTCAGATTCCGATTGACGCCGGAATGCCGAAAGAAGCCGGGAAAAGAATCGAAGGAAAGGCGTCGTGGAAAACGTCGGGGTTCGCATGATGCTCCTTGAAGCTATGTTTAATAAGCCGTAGTTAGAAACGGTCGAACGGCTCGCACGACGTCGTTACGACGACTTTCGCCGTATTTTTGCGCTTTACTTCCAACGACAGATCTCCAGTCGATGTGTCATCATCCGGCGTCCTATCGTATCGCGTTCCATTATGTAATTTTCATAGTTTTACGTAACACGCGACCGCGGGGAAAACGCGGTTTACATAATCCGGTCGAATCGACGCGGGCCAAGCTAGAGAGTCCACCCACGCCGCGAATGGAAACCGTCACGCGGATGCTCTTCATGACGACAGCACGATGAGGCAATGTCAACTCGGCTGTACGACACGATTCGTGCAAACAGTGCTCTGTAACGAGACTACCATTTTCTTTGACCTGCTACACGTCGCAAAAATCTGCAATTACGATCGTTGGGGGACGAAATAAATCACTTAAAAAATATTCTACGATGCTCCAAGTTAATACTTTGGCTGCCATGTCACCCACATGTGGATTTGCCACTATGATGCTAGAAAAATTAATTCTCAAGTTAAGACGTTGAGGGAAATTTTGGTGAATTTTAGCAAGGTTACAAAAACAAGTACTGAAATTTTATTTCATCTGACAGTGAACGTATTAAATCAAAGTCGAGTCGATACACTTTGCCACTCTGCAGTGTCGAGAAAAATAAATTACTATTAAAAATTTGGGGTTTGGGTTGGAGATAGGCCCAAAGAAATGTGCCCAGAGGATTTTAAATACTATTGAACGTGGCTGGGAAGTTAGTAATTTACAAAGTGAAGCCATTAACGAATCTCCCAGGTGGCTCTTTCCGACGAGCCATTCTCGCCTTACGCAATGACTAGTTAACGGGTCGATAAAAACTCCGACTTTCTTTAGATTGGCGCGCGGGAAAAATATTTCGCATCGCGGGCGCGTATCGTCGAAAAAGAAAGGAAATAATTACACCCTAATTTCGCCGGTACGTCGGAACTCGGGACACGAGAACGACGGATCCTGAGAGATTAATCGAGAAGGGTGTGCCGCACGATGCGCTTTCTTTAACCTCGCGATCTCATCCCGACGCACGTCAGTCCAATGTCGTGCATAATAATACGTGGCCGGCGGAGTGCAGCGTGTCATTAAGTCTCCGTCGGGCAATTTCAACGAACGTCAAAAAGCCTCGCGGTGGCCACGTTGACGTCTTACGTAGGCAGCTTTTTTTATTTTTTTTTCGTCGACTTTTCGGGAGTCGCGTCAATTTACGGCGATTTCTCACTCCGACGATAACTTTTTCTTCTACCGAATTTTTGGGAGCGGCTTAATTATCATGTTTCGTCGTACCCGGGCCCCGTGGTCGCGTGCAATTCGATCTTCGGTCCGGTACGGGATCGTCCGCGATCGATGTTCGCACGCTGAACCGAAATGGACCCCTTGGAACGACAGAGCACGTCAACTAGGACGAAGGAAACGAGACTAGCAAATGTCAGGCCTTCGACGTTGTTCGCGTCACGAGTCGAAGTTTGTCCTTTCGTCGGAATGCAATTGAACTTTCGTTTGCCAAGACAGGGACGAGAATGATCGTGGATCATGCTTCTTTCAACGTCGGAGGGATCAATTTATTTGTTTTCTCGGCGCTGCTGATTGGCAAAGAGTGCCAACTTGACAGATAGCTAGAGCTTCGTAGAATATTTTTTAATTGTGTACTATTTCTTTTCTGAACACTGTAGAGTGTCAACTTGAAATGTATTCTTTTTAATATTCCTCTTCAATAAGTGAAAACTATCCTCTATTTTAAAAATTACCTATTTAGTTAGGCATTTCAAAGATTAATGGAGATCAGAGAAAAGTGTGGGAAAATCAAGTGTAAACATTTCTTAGGAAATGAAAATTTATTTCTCAATATAATACCACCCATTCATACTTTTTTCTAGAGCTTCCTAATCCATTTTTTATTATTGTAAATAGTTTGCATGGAAGTATACAGTACCTTTCTAAGGAAATAGAATCCTTATAAATGAACTTATTTTCATTTTATTATTATATATGCTTACAATTATAAGTAATGCATAACACACTAAAAATTGAAAACTACTTTTGCCCTCATTTTTTGTTGCTGACAAAGCCAGTGGAGCAAACATAGAAGTATATAGTACCTTCTTAAAAGAATAAAATTATTTTCTGTAGATTTCTGGGTCTATAGTCGAACCACAGTATAAAATTCGATCATTAATTGCGAACGATACTCGCATTTAATAAACCGTATAAATCTAGAAATGCCACGGTTTTTACGCCACAGTTATACGCGGTAGTTGTACTTTACCGTTACATCGTTGTAAATATACAATTTATTTACGTAACAAGAATTTCATTTCCACGATGTATGTTTAATATGCAACACGTGTAAATAAAACTGTAGAAAGCTCGAAATTGTTTCTACGATCGAGCGATAAGGCGTGTCGCCTCGGCGCGAAATCAATTACTTATCTACATCTGTTATGAGTGATTCGAAATTATTGTGTAATAGATGCAACGATTACACCCGTCCCAACGATGAACGACAATGGTCAACTGTGCGTACACGTGTGGTATCACGAGACAGCAAGAAAGTGAGAGCGAAATCTAACGTGTTGCGTGATGATATTACGGCTTCGTTTTACTCTGTGTCGATAACGATCGCGAAAATTATTTCCCGCACAATTAGACGTTTAAATTATATATCCCGCGATGTAATGCAATGTATTCGTTTCCCTCGTAAACAGGCGATCGTGAAAGACACCTTTGAATAAAACGGCGTTCACGGAACGGCTCGAAACGAAGCGACGAGCACGATAATTGACAATGTCTCGGGCTAACGAACCGTGGTAGGATTCGTTCCGCAGACATGTCGTTAAAGGTATTTACACCGTGGGAGACGCGAGATTACGGTCGGAATTCGTCTTTCTAAAGTTCAAACAAAAGGTAAAGTTCAAATAAAAGTGCAGCCGTTGCTGGATGGTATCGACTGCAGTTCAGTTTGATCGTGTGGCGTCGCGTCCTCGACGATGGAGGAATCGAAATGTCAGAACGATTAAAAAGACATAAAACAGCGAACATACTCGATAAAATATAAATTATGAAGACTATTCTCTCTTCTATTTGTAGCAATTGCTAATATGCATATAATTCTCGATAATTCTCGATAATTCTCGACTATTGTTCGATATGTCGACTATGGAATTATTTTCTTATTCATATTCCTGTTTTAATATACTGTTCTTACTTTTTCATATCTATTTCTGCTGTTGAAACTTTGTTAAGCAAATAAACAAACGCTTGCAAGCAATTTGTAAATTTTCCAAAAACGAATGTGACTAATTGTTTTTTATACTAATCAATGTTCGAACACACATATCTGGTTGGAGTTCAATGATATTAGGGATGCTTACTATATTTACATGAATCATTGCACAGACACTGGGAAACTAGGACAAGCTATAATTCTTTTCCAATCGACGATGCAAGGAATTCAAAAAAAAAAAAAATAGAATTCTCCATGCAAGGCCATGGTTTGATATAATTATTTCGTTTGGAATACTTCTACTCATTTTTTAAACACAACTATGCACTTTTTCGTAAGTCGATCCTCTTCGTCATTCTGCGTATAAAAGTGTTAAGGCATAGCCATTTAACACGCAATAGTTTACGAAATATCTCACACGCGTATCACGTTAGGTAGTTACTTAATCCCAACAGGTGTTCAAACATTCTACCATGAACAGTTAAACATTTTATTAGCTGGTTCCCTCCATGTTTTATTAAACTCTTACGTTGTGTTGCAATTACATTCGCACAGCTAATTGCAATTTTAACTTTCCTGGTATCGATTCGAACAAAAGGCTGTAATGCACGAAAAGATTGAGCTGATCTTCGTTTGCAACAGAGCCACATCCTATCCCAATTTATAGTATCACCCTGTACGTCTCACTGTAAGACCGTATTTTTATCAAAATTGAAAACAACAAAGTTTAATTAAAAATATATAAATAAATCGCGATACTGACACAAATTTAACAATGAAACAAATGCTCTCAAGCTTTTACAACTTTGTTGTGAAACTTTGGTTTTCACTAAATAACAATATTAACACAATATTAATACTAACACTTAAAATTATCGACAATAATAACCAACAAAAAATTGAATCAGAAATCTTGTACTGGAACGCGAAATAATAAAATTCAAATTTGGGTAAAAATGGACCCGGAGCGTAAATTCGATCCTAATCGGTAACGTTCGAGCTACGAACGACAAGTTGACAAGTCAAGAATCAATAACTCGTTGAGAAATAATAAGAATTTTTTTAATTTGTGGAAAAGTATAAAATTGTAAAATTAAAGTGTTGTTTGGTGCGCGCGAGTATTCTCGCCGAGACGATGATGCTGCGTGTTACAAGAACGGTGCACGAGATAGAAAGTGCGATGATCCGCGAATGAACTTGGCCTTGTCCTTGTCCTCGTCTCATCTTACGGAACGCTCGAGCGTTTCTCGCTTGTGCAGAAGCGAGGTGCATTGTGCAAACAGCGAAGAGAGCGTCGTTTGCCAGAAGGTGAAGGGAAGGTGTGCCGGGTGTTGCATCGAGGTTCGCGGGTAATGATGGCCACATAAACACCGCTTCGATTGCGCTAATGAATGTAATAACGGTCCACTCAAACGGGAGCTTTCTAGTCACCGGATTACGTTCAGATCGGTACGCGCGATTCAACTCGACGCGCACGCGTGTTCCACTCCGGGTCGGAAAACGTAACGATGTTTGTAATTTTCTTTCGGCCTCCGCGTTTCACCCCGTTCGCATGGAACGAATCGTTTGCGTGATTTATACGCCGACATTCTTTTTAGCGTCGATCAGTTGACTTAACAAATGGTACCATTCTTCAGACCCGTTTAAAGTGCTTCAGTTTTTACGCGACCGTACGCGAAATGATATTCATTTATCACTCGTTCCACTTTTGCTCTTTTTTTTTAATAAATGGTAAACGTTTGACTCGTCCGGTTTGATCGACATTGCGCAAGTTTTATTCGTTGATGGACCAAATAAAATAGAATTTTGGTTTTGGGACCTTTTCAGGAACGAATTTGTGGATCGTGTGAAAATATAAGACACGTACAGGTCTCAGAAATAAACGTAAAATCAAACTAGTAAAAGTTATACAATTCGAATGATTGTTAATACAAGTAGATGATCTAAGAATTTCATAAAATTGTGAAAGAAACAAATCAAAGTTTGGTTCAGAACACAAATAAAATATAATATTATATATTACAGTTTAATCGTAAAATACATTTTGTAAATGTTACTTTTCCAAACATGAATTGATTTAGCAATTTATTATGTATTTGCCACTTATTTCGAGTAAATCGTTATCAAAATCAGTAATTTCCAAACATATCAGACGATGCTACTTAAATTTGTCGCTTTTGTCTTTGAAATATTGTGAACATTTCAACAATTGCAAACACACCTGTTACTAAAGACACTGATTAATACGTTGCACGTTTCATACATAAGTAAGAAATTGCAAATTTTTTAAAATTCTGATTTCCATGCCTAATATTTGAATGTTCGAACGAACAGTGAAAGGTATCACTAACATGATAAATTGGGTACGATTAATCCTGCTTCTCAATTATCATTACAGATCGTTTTTAAATTGGCTGTGGTTATATCGAGATCAGTCAGCTGTCAAGTCAATTAAAAAACGATGTTAGGAGGAAAATGAAAATTTGTACCAGTCAATAAAGTGAATAAATATGTCGAATATTTTAAATTATTCCTCGTATAATTTATACAGTGGATTAATTTTCATGAGCAGATGATTCTTTTGTTATTTAAAAAATGACAGCCCACTAAAGTCGGACAAAAATATTATTCCAATGATAGATAACGAATAAGGTCAACGTACAGCAATAGTTGTAAAATATTTTAATCTGCGATTGAAATTTTAATTTTTACTTAACGAGTAACGAATATGCAGCGGCTTATTTGTGTATCTAGATAAGAATTTGGTCCGCCTCTGCCTCTAAAGGTTTAAGTAGTCTCTGAAGAGTTAACTATCAAATTGCCTCTCCGAAAAAATTCCGTTCCTGCATTTCTATACGACATTTCGTCCCGTTAATGGAATATCCATCGGGGAACGGTACACGAGTCTAAACGATCGAGGTTCTCGTAATAAATCCACTGCTTAAACGAGGCAATCGCCCGCCGTTTGAATTAACGACTCGCTGCAGCAGTTGATACAAGTGAAAGGCTTATCCACGTTGATGCGACATCGGAAATGCACTCAATGAGCATTTCACGGCCGGTTCTGTCGTTAAAATTGTCCCACTAACGCAAAACATTGCGCTTTCTTTGACGCGTTAACTATGAAATTAATGTCTCTTAAAAATTAACATTTATCTTGCGTACGTTGTTATTATTCAAAAGTACGAATCGATGTCCCCAATGAAAATAGTTACAACAGAAAATAGTAGCCATCACTTCACAAAATTGTATTTCATTACTTGTACGACACAATAACAAGATATTTTAATTTATTCTCACTTCCGCATTCTCGATTTTTATTTTTATAATAAAATCCTTCCTTAATCTTGTGCATTCATGATACGGTCAATCTTTTAGTTATGCAATGATTTCATTGCATCGATGTTACGTTAAGAATTTATTACAGTTCTGGTTCTTGATACGCAAACTCGCTTCCGATTCGAATGTTTGTCTTATCTCAACACATTTCTCCTACGAGTTCATTCGTTTTTTATGGTCTGCCATTCTTAACATAATTTATATCGTGTGATTCGAGCGCCTTTGCTTCAGATTGCCTTTATACCTAATTATTAATTCTTGATTTTTAAGCAAAGAAATCTTGTTACAAATTTATTACTTTTACATAACTTCTTATGCTATTTACGAAACGTGTTTTTATTACAGAGTTATGTGTCACGTTCCAAAATTTTGTTTGCGTATAAATGTATATAACAACTATACTTTTTTCACTCGTAACATATTGTAAAAAGTTTCACATCAGTGCACTTTGATAGGTTAAAAATCACACGATCATTAAATAAATTTTAATACGAATTAAAGTGTGTTCGAACGTTTTCTAAATGGTACCTAATGGGCTAATTCTCTCCGCGTTTCATGCTTCGTCAAACGATAAGATGTAATTTCCGTGAAGCAGGGGGGGAACGTACTTTCGTTAACAATCCTTCCATGAAATTACGACTCCACCTACGAGTGCTTATCTTCTCCTTTTCGTTTTCTCCCGCGACTAGTCCAGCATCGTTCCGTTTACTCAAACGCGGTCAAAAAGTTTTCGACTTTCTCCCGCGGTCTGAAATCTTTCTTACACCGACAGCCGGACATGTTCAGCTGGTTTAAATTAATTGATTGTTCAACAGCCCATGAGTGTCCCCGCGTTTAGGCGAGGACGGAACTGGTTCCTCGGGAAATCGTGGCTTCTGCGGTAAGCTATAAAAATCGTTGTAAAATCTTCCTAACTAATGATTTCCCTCGTCAGGTGTGTCTCTCCTCCGACACCCGTGTACCACAAAGTAGAAATCAGGTTTACGCGGCAGGTGGATATTTACACGTGTGATTTTCGATGGCTATCGTGGCGTCTCCAAACCTATCTAGGTCAATCATCCATTGCTTTGTCATTGTTTAGAAGAGCAGCTGCTGTTTCCAGTTAGAAAGCGCCCGATTAAAATTTCGTCCGGGAGCAATTAAACGCAATGATCGGTCGTTATCTACGACGCACGTGTTTTTCATAATTTCACGCACGATTACTGTTATTAATTTTCAATCTTGTTTCATCCGATGAGTTCCTGCAAGACCTGTTCGAAAGTTGCTCAAGACGCTGGTCTAATTTTTCAAATAATGTAGGACATCATCTTCGATTATACTGATCGTTCATTCATGTACAAATAAAATTATGACTTTGTAATTGTAAAATTTTTAGCGCGATTTCGACTTAGACGTACGATTTATAGGGTATCTAAATCGAATTACATGTTTTAAAATGTTGTCTCCGCCAGTTAAGTACTAAAAAATTATAAATGAAATGTAATTATGACTCTGTTAAAGAATCACAAGAAAACATTGTCTTATTTGTATTTGCTTCTACAGAAAAATCATTTATAATACAATTTGTTGGAAATTACATTTAAAAATGTCTCAAATGTAAAATGTTCAATAATCGATAATATTCTCTCCGGTTTATCAGTTTCCTAGCAAAATGAACAATCGTCGGATGATTTGCAGTTTAACTTCGTGAAGTAAGAGGCTCGAGAAAATCGCGAATCATGATTATATGCAAAGATTCATGTTTGTTTCGTCTTTCTGTTATGCAACGAAGTAGAAGTTCGTAACTTCGATGTAAAATTATGAAACAATTATATCCATCTAAAATTAGTTTTAATAAATCGAATAACGCACAAATGTATTGGAAAATCTTCAAGAAACAAGAAAGTAAAATTGAGAACGAGTAATATGCTTGGACGAACATCTTTGTTTAGTATTTGTGTAGAAAAGGTTACGTTGTTTTAGAAAGTTATCTATTATATCGAAAAATTACGTTTCCATGATGGAAGTTGCGATGCATCTATTTTTAGAGGATAAATCACTGTCAGTCAAATCTTCGGAGATGAGAGATTAGAACGATGTAATTTGTTCATGCAACAATGCGTGTACATAAAGAAAGTTATAATTTCTCCACATCGAGTTTAGAATCTTGAGAATTATAGCGAGGGAACTCAGCTGTGACATTTTACGTCTGCATCTAGCTACGTTGCCTGGAGGCCTCAATGAAATGCACTTGTTACTTACAATACATGTGTAATGTTGATCTTCATTACTCTTACAAGTATGCGTATGATTCCATTCTATGGTCAAGATCTACATAAACCTATGATTTTTTTATATCGCACAAAATATGTGTCAAAATAGAAATTTCACACATCTTTGCTCTATCTCCCAAACTAACTTTTAAGTAATTTATCATGCCTTATTATTTTTTTAAAAATGTGCAGTCAAATTATAGGTTAAAAAATACATATTATTATATTTTATTTTTTCAAAATTTTTCTACAGTTTATTCTGAGTTTTAAATCCTCTAAACTGACACAAAGTTTGACTCGTGTTTTGTTTACCTTCAAAACCAAAGTATTTCCTGCAACGTTGCACATCGTGATTACGTTAGAACACGCGGTGCATTTAGCTATTCCTTCCACTTCAAATTCAACGCCACAAAGTAGTTTTGCTGTAACCCATTTATCCTTATCGGGTAGAAAGTCAGGAATCCGGCGGAGAGAGTGTTGCACGAATGAATAATTATTCACCGAGATAAGTGAAAAATCCGAGGAATCCAAAAATATATATTACGTTCTGCTATTTGCACGGGGGAAAAACGAGCAACGAGTGGACAAAGCTTTCTCGACAATTATAATCGAAGATCCGGTTTCCGTTTAATCGCGATTTCTCACTCCGCGGACCTTGATAATAGACTGAAAAACGCAACCATTGCTGACGACCGTTTGTTAAAGTGAAACCAGACAGCAGAAGAAAGACACCGTTACATCACGGTCGCTATTCCTTTTTATAAACTTTCAATTTACCACTGGAAATTGTCTACTTGCACAGCTCTATGCGTATCGAAACTGTAAGAAAAAATAACAAAGTGTCGCGATTATGCCTGGAATTATGCGATCATTCCACTTACATTGCTTGAATCAAAATGAGACTAACAGATCACACTGGGGATAAGAATCGATCTCTTTTTCTCCGTACAATACATTTGATATAGAATTTTAGTTATTGAAAATTGTTACAGACTAACAAATTTATTTGTACACCTTTTAAGAAAATCGAGTAAAATAACCTTCGTTTAACACGTAATGTGTGTTCAAGAATATAAATGGAGACGTTCGATTTCCAAAAGACTCGTCGTTTTCGAATACTATAAATAAATTTTGAATATTTGAGTATTGGAATATCATTATGGTAGAAAGTTGATTATCTGAAATAATTTACAGAAGTGTCTCGTTTAAAATTTCGTTGCGATAAGAAAGATGTGGCCCATAAATTGAAAGAGTGCACAGGGTGTAGTATTCATCGAAAAGAATAAAATTTTTCCATGCAAGGCATTGCTTTCGAGAAAATTGTCTTTGGAAACTCATTTCATTCGCGTGCAATAGAATACGACTTGGACATCAGCATAAGTAGAAACAGTGAGTAATGGACAGACGCGTCAAGCAAATTCTATTTAATTGCGCGCGCATCAAATTTTCAAATTCAATTTTCTCGACAAGAAAGCATCGTGCGGAGAAAGTTTATTCTATACAAAAAATTCTACTCAACTTTCGATTTTCAGTTATCAAGAAAATCTGAATTGTTGATATCATTACATGCACACTACATGGATGAAAATAGCGCAATTTTTTCCATTATGAATAAACATTGGCATTAATAAAAATTATTCTTAAATGGTTAGAAAATGCTTCATACACGATAACGTGACTATTTCTTGTAAAAAACTCGTGAATATACATCGTTACTGTGATGCATACTCCACGCTACACTATTACTACGATCATTCAGATTCCTGATAAAAAAATATTCGAGTACCAGAAGTTTTCGAAGCGTATTTACCAAATCGTTGAATTATTGAATTCGAACGTGCGACTATAGAAACGTTTGCAATTAAATAAAGATCTTCTTCGACCACTCGTACGCGAATTCTTAATCAAGTAGCGTCGATACAATATTTTAGCATTCTCTTGAGGATGACTCAGTCCAAAAGAGAGAGCAGTGATCCAATCTTTCCTTAAAAGGTAACGCGGAACAAAATGTACATAAATTTCGGGTCACGATAAATCGATCTTCACTGACGTCTACGCGGTTGCGATTCTGTGCAGGGCATCTGGGCATTGTTCTCAACGAGCTCTTAAACGGGCATTACGATGGGTTTCAATCACTGTTTGGCAGGAAAATCCAATTACGCTTTCAAAATAAGAACGTAATCTTCTAACCGTTCCATTCGTTATTAGAGACTAGAAGCCTGGTCCGAAAGAGCCATTATAATCGTTCAATTTTTCTTTTCTTCGCAATTCTGGGTAATCGTTTCGATCGTCGAGTATCGACTTTCCTCCTTCCATCAAATCACTTTAAGTGGACCTATCGCTGGGACAAAATCCTTAAAATTCGTAAAGTCAACTTAATCGTGGCTGATGGTGGAACTAGATATTTGCCTTTTATAATCATTTTTAACGCGGTTATCTAACATAAATTCATAACCGATTATTTGGCTCATAATTTTCTGTATTATTTATTGAAATGACCCAGATCTTGGGATCGAAACGTCAAAAATACAGGCTCCCACTAGATACTCAAATTGTCTAATAATATAAAATTAGAAGTCTGTATATTTGCAATTTCCTTTTCTACTATTTTCGTCAAACCAAAATAAAATTTCATTTATTTGCTAATACAAAATAAAATTCAGCTTTATCTCAATAATAACAAAGTAAATACCTACGTAAAATTTTTAATGATCCCCAACTTTTTAAAGAAAAAACCCATTAGTTTAATGGTATTTGTATTGAGAATATCGATGTTTACGACGACGATAAACGCGGAAGGCCTGTCACGACAGCCTTTTGCACGAGCTACGAATTAAGCCAGGATCGGTTTCGTTCGCGTCTGATTGGTTGCGTGCTGGACAAGTAGTGATGCAGAAAGCGTGACACAGTTTTAGACCACCGATCGTGGGACAGCTGCTCGGCCACGGAAATAGAGAGTGATCCAGCGTCGCAGAGATCGTGATGGATGCGATCCCGTACACGCGTTCACGATGTTTTCACCGTTACAATGACCTCCCACGTTCACTGGACGCATCGGGCTACCGAGCCGAGTTTCCTGCTGATCCTGTTCAAGGTTCGCGGCGGAGTTTCTGTTTCGATTGTACTCGCGTGTCTTATTCTAACTGTACTTGAGCGTGTCGCGATTGGAAATACGATAGGAATGTTTTCAAAATTTTATGAATTATTCAGAGGGGTTAAGCAACGCGCAGCTACGAGCAAAGTAAAACAACCGCTGCAAAATCGATGGTTCTAACATAAATTGTTTGTCAAACGATACCTTACTTTGGGACGTAAATCGCAAAAATCGTTAAATTATGTATGGGGTTAAAGTAGTCATCGTTTACTCTAATTAAGAGCTTGTCAAGCTTACAAGTCAGAAATTGTTAAATACATAAGAATTTTAAACAATTAAACGTGAGTCAGATTCGAGTGTGAACAAAGTCGACAGCGGAAGGCTTCCGCGAATGTTTGGAAACTTTTATTTCCGCCAAGTATCGTGGGAACCGTTCGTCGGAAAACTCTGGAATTGCAAGTATCCTTGACCTGACAATTTATTGCTTTAGCTATCGGTCAGTTATACTTGACGCCTAGGAATCCCGTCGACTACGGAATGTTCGATACAATCGACACGCAACGCATTTTCACCCCTTACAATTGGTAATTTGACGAAACTTTACGCTTTCCAACTCTTTTCAAGGATACAACACCTTCGCGATTATTAGCAGAATTATTTGTATCAATACATTAATGTGGTTTGACTACTTCGGTACATTAATCATTTGCTGCGTTATTTTTATTTCGTTGCAATGCAAACGTTTTAGAATTATTTGTGGTATGATATGCTCGAGACAAGATTGAATCGATTTTAGTGAATTTGACGATCGTCCTCGTCAGATCGACAACAACTGGACGGAATTGAATATCACTATTCCACATTCATAAGAAAAACACGAAGATTGCGCAGTAGGCACCAACCGTAGAATCCGTAGAAAAAGAAGAGAAACGTGTTACGTATGTGAAACATGCGAAAGAAAGTCTGGGCGGCACGATGAAGAGTGTTTCGACAGATATAATACTATAACTGATTTTAAATTATAAATAATGGTAAAAAGTTGGTTTTCTAAGTTGAATAACTTGGATCTTCGTCGCTGGATTTGCACCAAAAGTCGAACTTCTTTTACGAAAACGGTACCGGTGGCGCTAATTCATTAAAACTGGGTGGTATTCTTTCGATGCTTATGCTCGCTCTAATTTAGATACGAATCAAGCGTCGTTAATCACGGTGCCACGAGGAACAATACGTTTTTGAATCTCCGAGAAATTACAATGAAAAGACTGAACCACCGAGTGTACTACTTTGTGGCTTCTAAAGGTGACGCGGTGCTCAACCATCCATATTATTCGCCCTGGTTTTTTACTATTTCATATTCTACGATTATTTTTTATTTCCTAGAATACAAAGAAAGCGTTTCAACGCTTCTCGATTTTACACCATTTCGAAGAAAGCGTATCAAAGATATTCCAACGACTTTAGCGAACTTTATAACACGTGTAATTATACAGAAAGGATGTACTTACAGTAATCGATAACGAAAGTGTTACTTTATGTTAAAGTAGTAGAATCTAGCGATTAATCGTTCTCTTTAATTTTTGATGGAATTAAAAGAGTTTTCGTTCCACGATGAACGTGTTGGAAGGTACCGTAAATTGTTGCTCGTTTTTCGATCGAATGCACGAGGAAATCTCGCGAAGTCGGCGTTAAGCAAGAGCCAGTTGGTATTCGGTCGCGGTCCTCGTGCACTTGACATTGGTGAAACCAGTAGGCCATGATTCGTGCACGCACGAAACTAGTTCGACTGCTTTCTTGCCGGTCGTTGACTGTCGAATGCCATCTTTTATCGGTAACTGTCCGTTGGCGTGGTTCCCCCCAAGGTCAACCGCGAAGATCGAGGCTCCTCGGAGATTTATCGTTCGAATATTTCGAAAGCGCTACGTAACTCGTGACTGAACACGATAGCTATCAGTCGACGACAAATATCTATTCACGACGCTAGAATCTAGTTTGATCTATCGAATCATCGATGTGAGAAAAGAAGACAGGTGTGGGGATCGAAGAAGACACAAGGAAATGAAATCTACGCGAGGGACATTATGACACACTGATATATTTGGCTAATTGTAAAAGATCAATCAATTGGTTAAAAGGGTTGAATAAAGAAAGTAAAATTTTAAGTGTAATAAGTAGACTGCGGATGTTTATGCATTTATGGGAAATTTTAATCCTCAAAAAACTACAGAATGCATTTAATATGCAAAAATATAAGAAATACTTAAAGTAAGATACGAATTATTATATTTAGGGGTTGAGACAGCCCTCTGCGAACCTTCCGTTTCATTAATTCTATTAATAAAAATGTGAATTTGCATAAAGATCCGCAGTCTAGTAATAAGAGTTGAGATACCAAAGGAAACAAAGTGTCCATTTTACTTTACAGGATTCAAAAATTAATTCTTTTTCTTTCTACTAAATTTGAATGCCTAATGTCATGCTCTGTAAGTTTGATTCTCAAAGTCAGTTATAGAATATAAATCTAGGATGAATTTTGACGAAATGCATCTTCAATTGTAGAAGATCATTTGGTTAAAAGAGTTGGATAAGGAAAGGAAAATTTGTAATTGGTTCAATAAGTGTAACAAGAGTTGAGATACCAAAGAAAACAGTGTCCATTTTCCTTTATGGGGTTCAAAAATTTATTTTTTTTTCTTTCTACTAAATTTGAATGCCTAATGTCTGATGTTCTATAAGTTTGATTCTCAAAGTCAGTTATGGAAAATAAATCTAGGATGAATTTTGATGAAATGCATCTTCAATTGTAGAAGATCATTTGGTTAAAAGAGTTGGATAAGGAAAGGAAAATTTGTAATTGGTTCAATAAGTGTAACAAGAGTTGAGATACCAAAGAAAACAAAGTGTCCATTTTACTTTATGGGACTCAAAAATTAATTCTTTTTCTTTCTACTAAATTTGAATGCCTAATGTCATGCTCTGTAAGTTTGATTCTCAAAGTCAGTTATAGAAAATAAATCTAGGATGAATTTTGACGAAATGCATCTTCAATTGTAGAAGATCATTTGGTTAAAAGAGTTGGATAAGGAAAGGAAAATTTGTAATTGGTTCAATAAGTGTAACAAGAGTTGAGATACCAAAGAAAACAGTGTCCATTTTCCTTTATGGGGTTCAAAAATTTATTTTTTTTCTTTCTACTAAATTTGAATGCCTAATGTCTGATGCTCTGTAAGTTTGATTCTCAAAGTCAGTTATGGAAAATAAATCTAGGATGAATTTTGAGGAAATGCATCTTCGAATTTCCATGAAGCGAGAACGTCTCATGAGAACATTTGGATGTTTATGGAACAACGGATGCAGTATGGACGCTGGGAAGGAAAGAAATCTGAGGTCGACAGCCTTTTTATAAGGACAGGTCCGAATACGGCGAATCTTTCAGCCGGCGCAATTACGCTAATTAAGGGAGTTGTTTTGTATGGCTAACGAAGTACCGTAGAGACTTAATTGCGATCCGTATCGTCCGAGGTTAGGCCCGAACTTTTGATACTTCATCGAAGTTCTACTGGCATTCATCGATGCGCACTGAGATCTAAAACGCGTAATTATTCAAAACGATTATCGACAGGTGGCATATATTGTTTACGAGGCCGTCGATATCGGAGAATTTTGCAATTTATCGCGCGGGAACACGAACAAATCGACTTCACGGAACATCCGCCGGGGGATTGCAACTTTCATGAATTATTTATACGCCAATAATCCCGTTAGATGGTCCAGCGTAAACATGGCTTCTGGACATCGAGCAGACGGCTTACTAATGAAACGTTAATCGACGAAACGCGAAACAAAAACTGGCTATACTTCTTTCTTCGTGTTCGCGTTGATTTCCTAATGATCGGTTGACTAATTTTAGATCGTTTATGGAATCGACGTTGACCGTAAACGCAAGTCACGTGATTGTTTAACGACCATTTTTTTGCAATTTAGTCAGCGATCTTCTCATAAATCTAAATTGTTATGGGAATAAAAATTATTAGAAACACAATTTCTAATATAAAAGTCATTGAGCTCAACCTCTCATGGACAACAAATTCTTTTGAAATTACTATTAAGGGAGCCTCTAAATTATTCAAATGAAAGGATATAATAAGAATATTACTATTCTGTGACATTCTATATAATATTTATCTGAATCAATATGTTTTCATTGTGTATAATTATTCCAAATTATTTCTGATCGTTGAAATACATATAAAGAATTGAGATAATGAATTGTAAATAATACAAAGTATTCGAACAGAATTTCCCGACGAGAATTCGAGACCGCGAAGGAGAAACGTTCGTTTTAATTACGAAGTGAATGGTGGAATTATAAACATTAAAAATTAATCATCTGTTCGATGGCTACTTCCTAACACGAGCAAACCCATTATAAAGCAACCGCGGCGCTCAACGTGTTAACTGATGCTAATGGAAAGACTAATTCTCAATTAAGCCTCGTATCTCTCGACAGATAAATCTCACGGCCAATAGCAGCGCCAGGAAAGCGCATACGTTCGTTTTCATCTTTCACGGAACACGTTTCCGAGCGATCGAGACGAGATTATTATTGTTTGCAAAAACGGAAGATATGCGGATGCTTTGATGACGGAAAGGAACGTGTTTTCACTAGATGTTCTTTCTCGTGTGCAAACATCGAGGCCACGTGAAAGGCGCTCCTGGCTTTTCAGAAGATAATTCTTTCGCGTTTGATAGAAAGGGCTCGCGTCAAAATGATATTCAAACATGTTAAATTAAAATAAATGAATAAAAATATTAGTCTGATACATTTATGTTCGTATCTTGGACACATAGAATTTTTATTAGGAAAGTAGGGCTTCTACCTTGTTGGAAGATACCTTTTTCTCTTAAAATCTTCTGAAAGTTTGACAACCAAAATATCTCTAATTCGTAAATATTTCGAATTTTAAGAGAATCAAATTTTTTGAACGACGAGGGTTTTTTCTATCAAACATGGAAGAACTCGTGAAACAATGCAATACGGATACGATTTGCTTCATTCCACGAGCACGCTGCGTGCTTTAACCTTTATATTCCAGTTGCATTCGAGTTCCCTTCATTTCGCGTTGCTCGACCTTTAACGGTACCCTTATTATTAATAAATGCAGAAAACCTCCGCGGTGGTCTTAGACGTGTTTGCACAGCGGCCACTAAAGGGAATTAACTCGAGCTAATTCGTTCCTTCGAGCATACAAAAGGCACTGCATCTCGATTGCAGAAATTTGAATCAATTTGCGGTACTATGCATGACTCGAGGCTCTTGCGTGACCGTCATTTCTAGGTCGGGCGGTGTACTCGCCAGCAAAGGAGCAAAAGTGGTAATACGTTCTTTTATCAGTCACTGCGGAAATTAGAATTAGCGACGAGATGCCCCAGAATTATATTTTTTCCCTAAAAAATGAGATTTTAACGATGTGAGATATAATTACTGACTTAATAAGCGAGAGTAGATATTCTAAATTATTTAATTTAAAACTAAAATCTAAAAATCTTTTATGATTTGTTCCTGAGTTTGAAGTTGTTCGTAGTTGATTAGTAGTGAAACTGGGCTCGCAATTTGTCTTTGGTGATTTCTAGAAAATAGCGTTTTAATAGGAAAGTATTATTCCGAAGATGAATGGATCTAAAATCTCTTTTGTAATGAATTTGTGCACGAGGGTATTATCTTGTGTCGTGGAGTATGATCGAGAGTAGATCGAGAAAGTAGCATAGAATGATAGTTGCAACGAATGTATTCTACTCTTCTGCAGTGAGACTTGCAATACACCGTTATAGTTCGACCCTGATAAATTTACTGCTATAGTTCGATTCAATCAGCTGATCGTACGGATATATTTTTAAGAAATAAACGAACACCTTGAAAATATTTCAACGCGTGAACAATGCACGCGGAATACTGGTCATCCTTCGAACGCTATATTAATCGTCATCCTTCGAACTTTTAATTGGATAGGTGATTAATATTGAATTTTTAATTAGCTGTAACGAAGTAGCTGATAAATCGAGTAGAAATTTGTTATTTGGAATTCAGTTGCAAGAGAACGAAATTCTCGAATACTCTAGAGTTGTGTTGTGCGTTTAATTCGTTCTAAAAGTTTCTAAATAATTTAAAATATTAGCAAGAATTCTAATAAGATCATTAGCACTCCAATGCTGTATTTTATTATTTACAATGAACAAGACACTTTGAATTTGAAATAATTTGTGAAAACGAAATAAATTGTTTTCTTTTTAAGTCAACAAAGAGCAGTCCAGTGGCAAATACTCGTGAAATACTTGTAATATTCTAGAATCTGTTCACGCCTATCGTCTCCCACAAGTCGAACCGGTTTCCACCGTACTTCAACGTCCTTCTGTTCACGTGTTCCGCGGCGGTTCCGTTTAAAATATGGCACCGGTCGCGCGAGTACACGCGAATCTCTACCTACATCAGAGACGCGTGACTGAAAAGAAAACGAGACTCGAGGCGGCTTCGTACTTTCTTCGTCGGAAGATGGACACGCGCCGCGGGTTCCCGCACGCCAGCCACGTATCGTCATTGACCAAAATTTTCGTGCTGGCCGGTCATCAACGGAGCGTGCGGCTCGTCAAGCTAACCCTGAAAGGCATACTAATTCCCCGCCGAGCAAGCGTTCCGTTGACTCGCTGCACGACAGAATACAAAAGGGAATCGTGTTCACGTCGTGTCGCAAACTTGACATTCGTTCTGCGAACGAACGCCTAATCGCTTGCAGATCAAACGAGAATACACGTTGAATATTTCACGAGAGAAAAAACTTTGGTTGATCCTCGACTGGCATCGTGAAATGCTTCTTAAAAATGATACACAAGTCGAAAGTGCAGAATAAAATTAATGACCAAGTTTAAAAGAATTTTTTTTTTCAAAAGTGCGTGGCATTTCGGGGGTATGTATATTCACCAAAAATTATTGTAATTGACCCCTGCAACTAAAAATAATTTTTCCAGAACGATTTGAAATTTGTTAATTTTGTCGAAAAATTTATCCACTTATTGAATTTTCTTTTTCAAACTGAGTAGGATTTCGGGGGTATGTCTAATGACCAAACATGGTTGTAATTAACCCCTGCAATCGAAAATAATTTTTCCAGAACGATTTGAAATTTTTTAATTTTGTCGATAAATTTGTCCACTTATTGAATTTTTTTCTTCAAACTGAGTAGGATTTCGGGGGTGTGTCTAATGACCAAAAATGATTGTAATAGACCCACTCAACTAAAAATAATTTTTTCAGAATGATTTGAAACTTTTCATTTTCGCCGAAAAATTTAAGCACCTGTCGATTTTTCTTAGGAATTCGTTGTTCATTTATAATAAATTTGTCTGACGCTATACGGAAATTCTGTTTAATACTTTTTTGTAGGTATCCATGAGCTCTATTTCAGAAAATAATTTCAATGTGATAGGTTCACTATTGTAGGAGTTATGGCTGTTCGCCAAACCTCGCGTCTTTCAAAAGGCTTCGACAGGACCAGGAAAGGATCTTCTTAAAGAGAGTAAAACCAATGTTATTTCATTCGATTCGACCAGCAAGGTACTACCCTACCATTTGATCGTTCTGTCTTGAACGAAAACACACAAAATCAATCAGAAACTAAACGGTAAATTCAGCCTCGTGGTTCTTTTCATCTTCCTGAATAATGTGACAGTGTATAACGAGATTCTCGAGAGTCAACCAAATCAAACACTTTTGTCTAAAAAATGAAGCGTTCTATTCTTTTGCAGGTAGAATTGTTTCTACCACCTGACCTGGTACACCCTGTATAACAGACGAAGTAAGGTAATAGAACATCTAGGGCGTTCTTCGCCAGTGAAACGCGAGCACATGACCGGCATGAAAGTTTGCGAATTGGATGCACGTAACGGGAATTTGATTATGTTCTATGCGTCTAGAGTAGATAGAAAGTAAAAGGAATCGTTTTGTCGGGAATTGTGGATGGTTGGAAACTATTGTAACATGCAGAATCTGAGATAAGACGTTCATAAATCTAGTGCAACGAATGTTATATAAATTATGACACTAGTCATGTAAATGTCATGGAGTAGCCCGATCTCTTTCGCGGGGCGAACATTACGTGAATTATGACACAAATCATGTAAATGTCATAGATAATTCTCATGGAACTATCTTTAATTATAGTTTAACTGAAATCTTGACTGATCAGCTGAACGAACATCTCTCTACACAAATCCTTCTTCGCCTAACTTGCATTCAGTTTGAACCAGTTAATCGTGAGAAGTATATAACGTTTGATTTATTTCTCACACGCGTCATAAGTAGTAAACAATTTCATAAGCCTCTGTGTATTTAACTGTGGGAAATTCTGATTCAACATTGAAGTCCACGTTGATATTTTAGACCTTTTGCTAATCGATAGTATTCATTTCAAAATTGATACTGGACAGACTTTCAAAGATAAGGCAATCGATTTCTTAATAAGAGATATTTTATAAATGAATTTAGTGACAGAACAATGTTATGTTAGTTTTGTGGTTTTTGAATATGATTTACTTAATAACAGAAACACTCATAGACCAATAAAATGGCTCGATGAATCTGACATATTGGCTATGTTTCGATGTTAGTCGCGTGTAAATTTATCAAACTTTCGTTTCGTGTTCAGAAAAGTGTTAAATCTAACCCAGCTAACCTATTCGACGTACTTTTACAAATTTCCAATAACATGCATCGTGAGAGTCTACTCGTATAGGTTCACCTATCCGTAAGTCACGTTTAGAGAAAGTGACCATTGCGAGCAGATGCGACTGGATTAGAAATAAAAAAGTCCAGCGACTTGCAGGCGAGGTAAATTACTCATAACAGGGCAACCAACTGTTCACGTCGTGCGATAAAGGGGAATAAAACACGTAAGAAAGAGAAAAAGTCAGGCAAAGAAAAGTCTTCGCGATGAAATGAATCAATAATAAAAATATCATAATTTTCGTCCTTTTTTTATATCTTTGAGTTTAGTTTCACTTTTAATCACTTCCAATTTTACAGGATTTAACCCTAACCCGAGATTAGAGTTAAATCCTGTAGTCGTTACTTCTGAAACGTAATCAAACTCGAGTATTCCTGAAAGTAAGACATCTTCCGTGCCCGAGGTAAATTAACTCGTCATCTTAATCTCGATACTGATCGAACGGATGCAATTAACAGGCAGGAAGCTGTACATCAGTGGAGAACAATTAACTCTCATTGTACGAGCATATATCTGCATCGATGATCATCATCATTGGAACCTAGCATTATCACCTGTCTGTATTATACCCGGGGATAGTTTCCGTCTGGTTTCGCGTTGGCTTGTGAACGGAACGTGGAACATTCTCGTCCGGCGTATTCACGCGCAAAAGAAGAAAGCTGGTGAGCCAGGCATCGCAACGATAAAAAAAAAAAAAGACACGAACGCGACCCGAGAGACTAGACGCGTAGTTCCCTGCGATAAAAGAAGTTTCACTCGTTGTCCTCCCACCTCGAATATTTCGCGCCATGAAATCCGTCCAGAGGCGGAACCGGAAGCCACGACAACTCTAACGAAATTGATCACACGGTAGTGCTGTTTCTAGTTTTCTCGAAACATAGATTAAAACCGCTAACGTTCGAACAAAGTCCCTTAAAACTTATCTCGAGGTATAATTTCTTCATTGACCATGTGTCAGTTTGAAATGAGAATAAGCGTGTTAAAATTACACTAGAGATTCGAAATGAATGGATAAAAATCGTGTTGAAACTCTCGAAGCATAAATTGTTCGTATCTCGACGTGAAGCGCATGTGGGCATACTTATATATATTTTTACTTAATTAAACCCACGTGTATGAAAACATGACATAAGATTGCAGAGAAAGGAAGACGAAAGTGCAAAGTTCGGTGACTGTTTTGCAACCCACATAGGACCATGTACGATCGTCATCCAACCGCAGAATGAATATTCTTATTTCTCTGTCGAATGTCCTAGCTTCGAGAGATAATTGAGCAATGTCGTCTCGATTGCCACGCGACAGTATATTATCATTATTTGAAGAGCACTTAGGAATTGCTCTGGCATTCCGCGAATAACGAGTACACGCGTGGCTTATGCCTTATGTAATCCATCCATCCCATAATCGGTTTATTGCTATCCCACTTTCTTTTCGCGTAGAATATTGCCCGCGAACCGAATGCCCGTTCGGTTTCGCTATTTAATCGACGGTAAATTCTTCGCTCTATCGCCGATAAAACCATCAAACTGCATCGCTGTACGATGATCGAAAACGTTATTAAATTCTAGAAAAGCCACGAGTCGTGTTAAGAGTCCACCCACGCTACTCGTAACTATTTTTGGGAAACGATCTTTAGAAACTAGTACTTCATCGATACTTTCATATGTTAGGAAAACAGTAATATCAGCAAACAGGAATATATTAATTTTTTATACAATAATAATACGTTCTTAATGTTAAATTTGTAAACGTGAGAACATTAGAATCGAGTGAATAAAGAAAGTTAATAATACTATTAACACAAAGATTATATACAAAATAAATTATTGCTATGATTTATTTTATTCTAATCAGAATTTAATATATCTGTACAAAAAATTGTTTTCCATTCTATATGTTATACCGGGGAATTTGCAAGTTTGTCATGCTTGCAGATGAGTACGATTTCGCTGGCGTGTCTGTCCATTACTCGCTATTTCTACTTGCTCTGGTACCCAAGCTGTAATCTATCTTATAAACGAACAAAATTCTCATCTATAACAACAATCTCGACCAACGAATGAAAGATGAACGCTTATTCGTTATTCGTTGATAAAAATATAAATTTCAGTTATACAATAAACAAATAAAAATTGTTCCATGAAATAAACTACGAATAAAGTGCTACACGTTAGTATAGTTGATTATTAATTATTTCAATAAAATTTTGTCCGTCTCTGAGGCTGATTAAAAACTACCCTTTGAAGCAGAAGAATTTGAATAGTTTCGAGACCCATCGACTTAAGATTTCTCAGAGATTTATATATATTTAAATAAGAAAAGAGACAAACAAAAATGTGAAGTACAAATGTCAGTGATGCCAACCAGTGTGCTTGACATTTCCTACATGGTCATCCGAGCTAACCACCGTACTGCAAATAATTAATGGTAAGGTGGCTCCGACATCAAGAAGGATAATCAGGTCTTGCAAGACAAACAGGACACGACTCTACGTGAGTTTGACCGATGATGGAAATTCTCAAGTTCACTGTACGCGAACTTTCGCCGTAGAGCTTTTCACTTTCAGCCTATCGAATGCCCCGTTACGCGATATCCCAAACGAAAACCTGTTGGATTAAGTGATACTGAATCTTCGATTAGAGACTATCCTGGGTATCCTATTCGCGATAGAAATTACGCTATGGCTTTAATTAAACCACACCCTCGTCGAACTCGAAGGGAAGGAAATCAGAAACTTCGACAAATGCTAACGTGGGGGAGAAAGACAGTTCTCGTCGAATTTAATGTTTATCTCTTTTTGCATTTTAGTCGAGCACGAGAGGGGATCGAAAATATAGAATTACAGAAAATGGGAGAGAATAAACTAACGATAGTATATTTAAGGAAAATGTTAAGTATCCATAAAACGTATATTAACTGAGAGAGAGTTATAATAGTAGACGCATAGGAAAGTGATGATGGAAGTTTAGTAGGCCATTATCGTTACCTGAAGATAGATTAGAGAGTAGTACGTTAAACAGGTAAATCAGAGATGTTCGGACAAGGACCTTGCGAATAACATAGCTGGGATAAAAAAGTCAATTTCTGCGGTATATTCAGACAAACCAGAACGTTCGAATTTGCGGGAACGGTGAGAGAAGTGGCGACACGAATTTTAGATTATCACGAGGCGCGTTGCATTGTTTCGTTGCTCGCTTATTTTGGCCGTGGACACTTAAGGAGGAATTAAGATTCACGTTTCCGCGTTTCGACAGACTTCATTCTTTGTTTCGATACGGACACACGGCGATGGCACGGGAAAAATCACACACCGTTCCACCGTATCGTATCACTGAATAGTACGCAATGGTGATACGATACGAGGATACGTAACGAGCGGATACCTGCTTTAATCCCTCTGTTTCGAGTGGGCTTGTCAAACATACTACTCGCTCGATTAGCTTTTACGCTCGTTTGAACTTTATGCGTTTTGCTTTTCTTATTATGCACGGTTTTGCAACTCGCGTATGGGTGTTCTCAGTAACAAAACACCTGAAGGATCAAGATTAGCTAATGAATATCCTTGTATATTTTAATAGAAGAATTTTTTTAAGTAACTGTTTTCAATCAAAAGGCGTCCATCGATGTTTTGTATTCATAATATTCTATCGTTAATGGAAGTGAGTTTAAATAAGATGACTGATATTTTTTTTGCTATTATTTCGTTTGGTGAACTATTCTGATTATTCCTTTGTTTTTATCCTGATCTTTCTTGTTTCTTGTGGCATTTTTTTGTGTACAATTTTACTCAGCTTTGCTTCAGATTAGAAAAGTGTCAGGATCATTACCCAGTGAAAAGTTATAAATTGCAACTTTTGGTTACTCTGTGAAGCCTGGTATCTGTTTCAGTAGCATTGTTTTGCTCGTATCGTGTAAGATAACGACTCGAAGAAATAGAAACTATGGTCAGTAATTTCAGCCCCGAGCATAATGATACGCGAAATATAAACCTGTTGCTCGTGCCTCATGCAAATTACCTCCGAAGGTGAATTGCACCGTTGCTGGGAATTCCGCTCCATGAAAGCCTTTCAACTTGTTTCGGATTCGCGGATCCCTCGAATGGTATAGAGTTATCGTGCCCAGAGCACGTCACGTCTCGGTGTATCGCGTCGCATCAGGGCTATGAAAGCAATAATCAGCATTGTCAGGCATCCAGCAGCGAGTACGAGATCTGTGATTGCAATACAAGCCACCGTGAAACCGAACGCGTTTCGCGCGCCACTGACTCCCCGATGATACCTTTTAATAACAACTTCCTAATAAAATGAAAAAGGTCGTACCCTCGAACTGTCGGTGCATTGCTTCTAAACGGACGTTCTAGTTTCAGGCTGTAAAACGTGACGTTCTTTGGGCATCTCTTCGACAATAACTTTTTCAAACCTAGGCACACTTATTACTACTAGCCTCTAAGAAAGAGAAAAACACTGGCAATGTGAAGTGAACGAAAAAAAAAAATATTAAGGGGCACGTTGTTCAAAAATAAAAGAATAATATGTCTTCATGGGAAATTGGAATTATATGAAAAGAAGAAATTATAAATGAAGTTTTATGTTCGGGTACAGAAGCATGGTACAGTTATGCATCGAAGAAATAAATAATGGAATAGAGTATAGTAAGCGGGAGAAAATGAAGTTAGAGACAAAGTTACGAAGAGGATAACGAGGAGTTATCATTGAAATGCTCGGTAATAAAAACGATAGCAGCACGGTTGAAGGAGTTATTGGTAAGTATAGCGAATCGTAGGGGAAGTGAGTTATTATAGTAAGCGGAACAGGAGGAGAAAGAACCGTGATGGATGGACCGATGGTTGGATGTATGATATATGAGATAAAAACAGGCTCACAGATAACCACCTCGACAATTGCACGGTAGATAGTATGAACTACATATTCGCTAAATTGTCAGTAAAATACATCTGATTAAATGTCATATTTTTTTATCTAGATTAACTTCACTATAAAACCGAGGTTAACCCTTTATTCATTGTTGATTCTGAATTGAACAGTTATCGATTTCATCTTACGAAGAAAAGAATTTAAGAAACGCTGGACTAGAGTGGCCTCTTAAAAACTATAACGAAGCTTGTAAGCCAACAGTCGCGTAATCTTCGTCTTGCCCAAGACGATCATTCGTGTAATTACGATTTCATTCATATCGCCCGGAATAATTATGGAAAATTACATAAATATCGCGATACGCAGCTGGAATCCGTGTTGCAATCGGCAGGGATGACTGTGTGTATCGAGAGTAAAATCGTGCGACCAACGCGTGACAGGCGCACGGTTAATGAAGAAACCGCGCTATAGTTCTCACGTGTAAACGGCCGCCAGAAGAGCAACGCTTTTAATCTGAATAAACAGGAACGGCGGCGACAAGCCAACACGAACACGAACACGAACACGTACGGTTGCGTGTCGCCTGCGACAAATCTGTTTTCACCTCCGTGGAATATATTAATTAACGTGCTTAATTAATATACAATTGTATCAGTTGACAAGATGTGCGCTCGGTTTGTTTGTAAATAAAATAAAAATTCGTGCAATATCCGTCAAACTCTTGCGTATTTACAAGACTCTATACTCGAGGAATAAATAAAATATATAAATAACCTTTTTCAACACCGCGTTTTAACTTTGCCTAAGTTTTACCTGCACCAGTTACTTTTTTACGATGAAGAATTTACCTGTCTCTGAACGTATTGGAAAAGTGCAAGCAATATTATACTCTTCCAATTTAAAGTTAAATGTGTCGACTCGACTATAAAGAAAATTACACCTCAAATCCGCGAAACAGTCTATATTTATCCGGGACTGTTCTATCCTGCACAGTGGTTGTTAACAATTTTAATACACCCGTAGGATCGAAGACTATTAAACGAAGGAAGCGAGTAGAGTTTTTACATCCTAGTAGAAAGTTAAACGCCCCGATACCTCTATCTAAATGACATCGGAAATTTTACACCTACTCTGTTAATAAATAGACGCACGGTAAAAAGTCCACGATGTAATTGTGGTATTACTTTTCCATCCGCGATCGTGAACACTCGTCTCGGTGTTACGATAAAGTTAAATCACCAGCCTGAATGCGTGTTCTCTGTTTTCTAAACTCTGCTCGGGATTTTAAGCATTTTCCTTTCACCGGTCGCGATTGTTCGTAAAATAATAATCCAGCTAATCGTTACTTATCCAACAAGATCGTTCGTACCTCGCGTGCGTTCGTATCTCACGAATACGTTTCTTTCGTCACGCCGTTGAATAATTTTCTTGCAAAAATGCAATTAATCAGACGATCGAATTGACATCGAACAACTCCGATTAAGATTTGTAGAGCATCGATCACGTTCGTGTAGGAATTTAGTTAGATACAGCCACGGGATAAGACGTACCCCGCTGCACGTTCTATGAATTATACCTTGAAACAAACAACTCTACTATTCGATATACGCCGCGATGTTTCATCGAGTCGTTAAATTAATCAAGATAAACGGATCGCGCAATCGGATACGAGCGTAAAAGTGGGTGTGTGCAATTGGCACCATAGATTCTTTTGCAAATTGTTCAAACATTCGATTCTTTCTATACTAGGCCGAAAAATTGAATTCGATCGTCTGGAATTGTAGACAAAGTGTTTGAGATACAAAATTAATTAGGTACACTTTAGAAAAGTGCATCTCCATTAGACGTGTGATCACTACTTTACTTTTTTCATCTCATTATTTATTACGTTGATTATTTCTTCAAATAATAGCAGACACACTCACCCTAAGTTATTCCGCCAAAAATTATTAGCCCTGAATGAATACGTACCTGTAACAAAATTGGAAAAATACTATTAAAAAAGCTGTACATAAATATCGAAGACATTTGGAGAGTTTCTTAGGAGTTTATTTCATTTTAGGGATTTTCAGGAGAAACCTCTATAGCTATATAGCTTCATAAGGGAACATTTTTGAAATTTCAATTCTGTCAAAAATATTGGGAGAAAATCGATTTTTTTAAGCTATTATCCCGAGGTTCTCCCTTATAAAGCTTGCAGAATAAAAATAATTCCTGCGAGTTTCGTAACTGTTGGTGTTTTGAATGAGATTTTTCCCTGTTTCGATCGCACTTTGACATATATCGACGCGGGAACGTTTTCGAAGGGTGTGGTGGAGGCCGGATAGATCGCAGCAAGGATCGAGGACGGCGGGTCGCCACTTTCCCGACCTCGTCATGCCGTCTCCGCGATTTACACGCTCTTGTGTGCCCGCTGATCGTAGCCATAAAGGTGTCTTCCCACTCCTCCGACTACGTGGGTGCTGCCTTGTACAATAGGCTCACCCGGCTAGCTCGATTACGTATTTTTACCTTCCGTTCCGTACGAGTCGTAGAAACGAAACAGGACGTGTCGAAAGTAGCGCCCACCCGACGTTACGTTCGTCATAATTCATCGAACGTTCGAATTTAATTGCTAGTCGCTTGGATCAACGTCACTTCTCGCTCGCAGGTTGCTTGTAATTTGTACGACACCGCTTGCAACTCGTGTTTCGATCAATTTAGATCGTCGTTTTTGAGAATAAAGAATATTCGAGAAAAATTCACCCCTTGCAAGGTTCGATGAACGGTTCTAAATAATGCGATTGGAAATTTGCTTAGAAAATAAAGGAGAAATTGCTTCGTTTGTCAACAACAACCACCACATCTAGCATTACATTATAAAAGTCTCCAGACGGAGTAGCAGAATAAAACATGATCGTAGTTATAATGAATAATTAATAAATTACGGTAATATGAACTGACGTTTCTGACTCGATTAACGCTTTTACAACCGCTGTCGCGAATACATGATTTTGTCGGACAGCGGCTAGCGGCTGCCGTTACGTGTTCACGCTCTATCTGCTCCCTCGATCAACGGTGAATAAACATTTCTTCGACATCTTTCTCTTTTGATCTCTGTGTCGCCACCCACTCAATTTATTACATTTGCTGACGTCTATGGTCTCTAGATTTTCATTTAAAAACACAAGTCATGATCAATTAATGTAAAATAATGACCAATTTTTGGGATTACATCAAACTATACATGATGTTTAATTTAATAGCGAAAGTGGACTTGAGATTTTTTTGTTAAATAAAGCCAATTATAGTATCCCTTACTCCAAATGCCTAATCTGATTTTATCCAATACTTCCTCGCTCCGAATAATTAAGATTTCAGCGACGCAAGCAACGTGTCAGCAAGTGAAATGCAACTAAAAGTTTCTACCTGCGGTTAACGTCCGCCTATAGAGTATGGAATTGTAAGATCAGCCAGCAAAGAAAGCAGACGGAGGGTAATTTTTCAAATTCCAGCGTGGTTTTCCCTTCGCGGTTCCCGCGGTGTCTCGAATGCATCACATTCGGGTTTTCGTTATTAAAATATCACCGAAGCGTATCCATCAAAGCGTGTTTATGTAAGACCGACTGCACGGACGACGAGCGAACCGCGAAACGTGAAATTGTAGGTCTCACTGTGTCCAGACGTTGGCTTTGTTAGTTGGTAATTAGTCAGAACACCAGCTCTTTTTGTCAACGAAACGTTATCTAATTTCGTCGCGTAAAACGGCCGCGAAATGGCGTAATACTTCACTGTGACGCGAAACAACAGAACGAACAAAAGGAACTGTTTTTGCACCGAGATTTCAATTCCCCTCCGCCCAAGTTTTTCTCTTTCTTCTGGGAACCGGCAGGACCATTTTGACCGTAGGTTGCACGGTTCGCTTTAACCTCTTTTCACGATTTTGCGTCTCGCGGAATAAAACAGAGAAATATTCAAGACAGAGAATTATTTTCAGAAAGCTGTTGGTAGTTTTATTTCTTTCGAATTAACTTGAATCATTGTTCAATACACGTAGGTTGATAAAAAGTAAAGATACCAAATTTTGTGACTAAGAAATTCTCGTAAAAAATGATCTGACCTACCAGAAGATCATACATCATAAAAATTCATATCTTTCCTCGTATTTTATTATTTTGGTTAAGATTAAATATTCGCAAGTACTAGAAAGGTTTGCTCGATCGATTCGAATATTAGAACCCTATCTAAGCGTTGGGATATTTAAAAAAGAGTTGTAAATTAATTATAAATCGCTGGTTTAAGAGTTAAGGATGTGATAATTCGATGACTGGACGAAATCTACCGTGCGTGGGTGGTGGTTTGATCCTGCTATTCCCGAGGCAGTCGCGTGGAGCGTAGTAAAGTGACGCAACTAGTCGATTCTAGGATGTGGGTTGGTTCTTGAGTAAAATAAAGGCATGTCTCGGCGCGTGACCCAGTGCACCACAACGGCCATACGAACACGCACGAATTGCACGGTTATTTTATATTGTGGCTTAGTGGGGCAACTGACAACTGGTATCCCATTAAATGCAGGAAGTGAAGCAAGTACCGAGGCTTATGGCAACGGATCATAGTATTCCCAGAGTTTTACCGCAGTCTGGTTGACTGCTAATTAACAGCCGGTCAGAATACCAACGAATTCGCGCGTTTCATGAAGCCCGCGGGCTGTGCAGGTGACGATGATGATGCAGTCGATAGTCGATCGATGAAACGGGAACTCGAAAGCGCGATTGGATCGTCCGTAGATCGTAAATCTGTCGCGGATGCGCCAAAGTTTACAGGAGGAACTTGCCAGGTTTCTCGTTGTTAGTTTTCAGAAATGCATCGTTCTGGTCCTTGTGAAAATATGAAAGGAGAATTTTTTGTAACATCGTTAACGTAGAACCGTATAGGTCCAATTAAGAAATAAAATACGAAACAATTTATAATTGGGAAATATTACGACAACATTAGCAACAACTTATGGTGCTTGGAAAGCTACGATTACCGACATTAAAATCTTTGAAGCATTCATGACATTAGAAAAAGGAATTATGTAGATAGATGGAACTAGAAAAGAAAGTTTATTTCCAGCTAGTTAAATACGTGAAAAAAACTCGCGTAATTTAGAAGAGCTAAAAGCTTATTCCCTTATATACTTATAACTGCTGCACCAATCATTGAGTTTAATGAGATCGGTTTGTAGTTTGAAAGCGTCGTGATAGCTGTTTGTCAATTCTCTTCTTACGATACAAAGAACGCAGTGTAAAAAATTACATGTTACTTATGGCAAAATAGAGAGTCTGCTTCGTACCTTTCGAAATCAAAGTAAGAAAGAAGTATTGAGAAAAGCAAAGGTTCCAATCAATGTGACGAAAGAGGTTTCATGAAGGGCCAAATATATAAAATATACGGATTTGTCATACTCAGTGTTCATACTCGCCCTTCTATAATTGTAAATTTAATTTAAAATTGTGTAGAAGGAGTATCCAGTGTACTATTTTTATTTTTATTTCAATGCATTGTGTTATGTTATATCAGAACACAATAATTGTGATTCGATAAACACAATTTCAATTGTTAAGAGAAAGCAGATTGTTACGTTATGTTATGGAAGGTATATTGTTATGTCATATACTATTTCACTTGAAATATAGAATGATCGATGTTAGAAGATTGAAGGTTCTATTAGTCGAAAATTTCCTCACCCGAACAATCTTCTCTCCCTATTAGTACGGATAATAGAGTTTCCAATGTACTTAAATTTACTACGTCACAGTTGTGCTTTCTTTTTCTTCCGAAACTACTGAAACTGTGAGAGAATATTATAGAACATCCTGTATTTAAGCCTCTGTTGCGTCATGTGCGTGATCGGGAACCAGACGAAAACGATTGCCGTACAGGTCACCGACGAAATCTTATTCGATATTTTTAAGCATCTAACAAGCATTTCATTATTTAAAAAAAAGAAATTTAATAATATAAAACATCTCGATTGCACAGAGTGGATATTGATAAAGTACACACTGAACTTCGTGTTTCCTTTTTCACCAAACTCGTTCGTTAACGACTAGTTTCGCTTTCGCGACAGATTTACGTGCCGCAGAGCTAGCGAACGATCAAAGGAATCGGTATTTAGCACTTCCGACGTGCCATAAAAGCGAACTTCTCGCGAACAATTACGTTGAGTAACGCCAAACTCGATACACTCTGGAAAAACCGTGATCAATTGATCGAGAGGAGAAAAAAAATGACCGAGGCGTTGAATCACTGGCATTCCTTGAGCGTTGGCGTCGATATTAGGTTAATCACTGTTCGACGGTTTGGATCGATGATCGTTACCAGTTCTCACGTCGATCCTAATGGAAGTGCAACATTGTCAAGTTACGCGATACGAGGGTCAGTTGTTTCTGTCATGGACGGTGCACGACCGTACCTTTCGCTTTTACCAGAGGCTGGCTCGATCCGAGCAAAACAAGGCGATCCTTTTTTTTCTTGTCGACGGTGTGTCGCGGGTCAGCCTCGTCCTGCTCGATACAGATTTATCAAGAAACGTTGACCGAGGCGTCTGTCGGGACAGGTCGATTCATACGCCACGATGCCTACGCAGATAACCATATCCGGACGTCTTTGTCGATGATAAAGCGAAGGCCGCGTGGGCCCCCTACCGTGTGAATTACGTCGACTTTTCCGCGAGAGAACAGGTACGGATATGGCGACGGCTGGCTTCACATATTTATAAAGATGGAATCGATACAAGATATCGGTCCGTTAGAATTCCCTTAAGATTCTTACAAGTCCCGGAAATACCATAATCGGTGCGTTTATAATTGTTAAGGAAAGGGTGTTCTAGGTTCTACGCGAAGAAACGAATCGAAAGTCGAGAATAACATTTTTTCAGTTTTCGTTTCGTTCTTGAGATAATTGAATTTGAATGTTTGTCTGTCCACTATCCACTGTTTCTACTTACGGTAAAGTCCTAGTCCTACTCTGTTACACAATTAGTTTTTGACTGTAGAAAAATTTAATATTTCTACTTCATTGTAATTAATGTGAAGTTGTAATATTCTTTATTTAAATAACGGGAAACTTTTTTGAGCAGAAACAGAACTTAAAGTATTTTGTAACTCATTGATGTCAGTAAAATTCTTGTAAGATATTAGAAATTAGAATTTCAAGTTTTTTTTTAATTGAATGATTCATTACTATAATAGATAAATTATAAAGTAACAGGTATACATATTAAAAGAATTTTCTCTAAATATAAAGTGGTAGATATTTCAGTACAATTTCTATGATTGCAATATGTCATCGAAATAGAAACAGAAATATTTTAAAGGAACTTGCAACTGTACATTTAAATAACTATTGAAATAATTAAAACATTAAAAAGAAATTGCCTCGATAAAAGCAGGATTGAATTCTTGGAATGGGAGTAAATCCTGAAAGTTGTAGCCATTTTCTAATCGATAATACGCGAAAATTACACAGGAAATTATTGAATGTTCCAATGGATACTGTCTTTATACTTATCTTACAACCACTGTTTATCGATAAATATTGACTACCACTTCCTGGATCAGTTCAGACAATCATAATCGACTTAAGTAACATCCAAGTGTTACAATTTATGTAGCTACAGTAATCAGAATTGGATCATAACTGATTACATTTGCTACGATTACTGCTACAAAGTAGCATATTACAATGCAATTACACGGTAACAATCGTGCAATTGCCGTGTAATTATAATCATAAATCACAAAACCGTACATTTACCGTGTAATTACTATGTAATTACGATGCAAGTTTTTTGCAGAAGTGACTGTAGCAAATGTAATCATATCATACTTTGCAGAACATTGGCGCGTAATTACGCGTGCCGAGCATGCATCTTTAATTTCATGATCTTTTCGCTTGTGTGAATCTTGGAAATTGATACTGTAGTAGATACAAGGCGTTTGTTTATAATAGTAGCTAAATTTTCTTTCATCTTTTCTTCAATAATAATTTTGAAAGCCATTGGTCTAATGAATGGACATCAAACTATAGTTCTTATTGAATATTCGGAAAATCTACTTGACTATAGCCCGTACCAGAACGAACTTAAAATATTTATTTTAAAAATTTAAAAATAACGTGAAAAAATTGATAATCAAACTTCAAAGTTTTGTAATTTTTAAAATTATCGATTTTTTCCTTTTGTTCTGCTAGCAGCTAGTCAAATGCATACTAATTAGAAATCTTTCACGTATTTTTCATTAATAGGAACCGTGAATCAAACTTTTTTAAAAACGACTGTTTGACTATGTTTGACTATGTTTGAGAGTATACACTACCATAAATTTGAACTTGCTTTCGTCCAAAAAATTTCTAAATATCCTCAAAACATACATAAACAAATCCTGTAAATTTGACTGCGAAAGATGCGATAGTTTATTTACAAAAAATTCTTCAAGACAGTTTAAAAATACGCGCTTCACATTTTTAATGCAATTCCGTGTATATTCCGATACACGTGTACCCGCGAATTTTATTCGTGTATCAAACAGTACACGGATTTTAATTAGAATATTTTAACTGCACGAGATCTCTGATGCCAACCGGAGCAACGAAAAAGATCAATTCTCCGTTTCTCGTGTCAGCGTCTCAGCTGCACCATCGTTCGAAAAAGAAGACGGTCGCTGGAAAGTGGATGATCTTTCCTTGATCCTTATTCCGTGGCGCCGTGTACCGACAGGGTCAGTTCGTTCGCGCTGTGTCACAAGCGCCGTGTACCTGTTCGCAAAGTCACGTTTCGTTCTGTCCTACTTTTCGACGATGTTTTCGTCCCCCCGGCTTGAAAACGGTTCTAATGTACCCTTTCGTTACGCTGCTTACGATAATCGACGGCTTTGCGCCGCGCTCGCGGAGCCGGATGCATTAATGCAACGGGATACGTCCATTATGAACGGGTGCAACGGAAATTTTCTCCTGGACACTTTCTTCGCCGCGCGAGAGAAACTTCGATTCTTCTTTATTCGTTAAGGACGTTTTCTTTCGTCGTAGCAACGATTAACGATTTGCATTTCTACTCCGAATAGAAATCAATTTACTCGACTGGCTTTCGTTCGACGATTTGAATTCACGAACGCTGCAATAACCGTGTCCGGTTGTTTTCACAGGAACGCTCTTTCGCGGATGCGTGTCGAAATGTCGCGCGAAAACAGTTTTGAAAGAAAGCTACGAGAACTGGGAATGATTGATGATTGGGCGGATTCCCGAGCACGATGTTTGACGGTCTGTTTAAAGCCTCGTAGCGAAACACTCGTTAGACCGGATGTGTGGACACAACGTTGCATCGCGCTCAGACGGGAAGTGCCTTTTTCCTGCGTTTTTCCACGAGTCCGCCAGACTCACTCTTATGGAATTCGATACCGGTTCGATACCTGAGTACGAAGAATGCAAATGCAGCGAGCAACGAGTAACAAGTGCACGATTACTATAGTCGTTTCTCATGTTTTATTCTCCTAACGGTGTCGATGGTATTGACGCTCGATTATTCCCACGAGCGCTCTAGAGCTTTGAATAAACCGATTCTATTTAAGTACCACGTTGAGGAGTCGTTCGGGAAAAATCTACAGTTTAAACACGGTTTCACGAATTTTCACACCCACGTTCGAGGAAGCGGAGGCAAAGGTAAACTCCGGCTAGAAAGGTGTTTAACAATTTTCGCATATTTGACAAGTAAATACTGCTTGGAAACGATCAGCAGTTACGGGACGCGGAAGTGGAAAGAAAAGAAACGAAACGGCCGTAGTTCGCAAATCGGTTGGCAACTCGGGAACGATAAACAAGCAACAACCCCGTGATGGTTCGATCGGTGATTTCTCCAGCCTCTAACGACAAGAAAGTGCGTGGTAGTACGTCGTACGCACTGTTAATCGGCCAACGTTCGTCGATTCCTCACGACCGTGACAAAAAACAAAACGGAACGCCAGATACGAACGATCGCGCGGATGTATCGTGGCCGATGGCGAACGTTGTCCGCTTCAATTTCCAATGAATCGATTGTCTTGCGTCACCCTTATTAGCGGGATACCACCGCGCGTGCAATTAGCTCACGACGGACGAGAAAACTGGCGAAATTACCGGTAACTGTTGCAATTAACGACGATCCGAAAGTACACGTCCAACGGAAGTGATCAACGCCTGTCGCTCGCTCCGGCAATTAATACGAGTAATTAAACTGCCTACGAGAAATCGGGATCAAGTCCGGACGCACGGTGTCACGGGAATCCGAGATTGTTGGCTCAACAGGTTTTCGTTGGAAAAAATAATCACTATTTTTATTTTTCTATTTGAAAATGTTACCAATCCCTGAGAATTCGATAGAAATTCTCAGCTGAATGGATTTTTGTTAGAAAAATAATAACCGAGTATCTCATTTTTATTTTTATTTAAGAATGTCATTCACCCTGTTATTCGCGGTGTTACGAATTCTCAAGAATTTGATATAAAAATTGTCAGCTGAATGGCTTTTCGTTATAAAAATAATAACCGAGTATCTCATTTTTATTTTTATTTATTTATTCTTTTTATTTAAGAATGTCATTCACTCTGTTATTCGTGGTGTTACGAATTCTCAAGAATTTGATATAAAAATTGACTATTTCATTTTTATTTTCATTTATCTATTATTTTTATTTGACAACGTTACTCGTCAAACAAAAATAGAACCAAACTGAAAGGAGGAGGTTGAAGAAGGCCCTGTTTTGCAACCCTATCCAATTTTTTTCCAGGTTACCGGTTTAATCGGGGTAAAATTAACCCCTCCCGATAAGGAAATGTTACGATATGAAAATTTTGTTTACGATATGACTATTTTATTTTTATTTTTATTTGAGAACATTACTCACCAAACAAAAATAGAACAAAACTGAAAGGAGAAGGTTAAAGAGGCCCCTGTTTTGCAAGCCTGTCCAATTGATTTCCAGGTCACCGGTTCAATCGGGGTAAAATTAACCCCTCCCGATGAGGAAACGTTACGATATGAAAATTTCCAGGTGCCTGCGGTCGAATCGAAGATCTTTCTGCGCGTTTAGGATAATATCGTCGAACCGTTGGGCGACTCGGATCATCGACTGGCGTAAACTGCGCCTTGGGGCATCCTGTTAACGGGGTGAAAACAACGAGTCGCGCGGAACGTCGGTCGCGGTGATGCTTCTCGTTGTGCAAGAAATTTGAGATCGACGCGAAAGAGACGTCAGACGTCCGAAACTTTCTCCCAAAAACCGTTACTTCATCCTTGACGGACAGCAGAAAGCAGGTCCGGCGGTGTGTATATTTTTTTTTCTCTCTCCGAATGGCCAATTTCTAGCGACTCGATTGTTGCCCCTTCACTTTCGCGATCGAGGAACCGAAAACTGGGCCACGACTATAGAGAATTTCCCGTTTCGGTGGCAATTAACCGGGTATCGAGGCAGATTTCCTTATTCACCGTCACGAAAACACATCGTTCCGTCTTTTACGATCCCGTGAACAGTTTATGGAAGGCTCGACCGCTTCGGCCTCCGGTGATCTTGCGGTAAATTCGAAAGACCCGTGGACCACGCACGAACACGATCGTATTTTTAGCGTCGGGAGGGAACGAACGTCGGAGGAGGGTTAATCAATTTTACTGTTACTGTTCCGAATAAGCAGAATGGACGAGGGAATGCGGTTGTCGAGGTAAACGATAGCCGAGTAACCGAGACAAGGTCGCCGATGAAAAGGAAACGAGGATTTACCAACGCACTGTGGGGCAATCGCGCGCCAAACGCGGTAAAAAGGTTAGAAATGTATCGCAATCGTCGAAAGAATTTATTATCGATCGAACGCTCCGGCCATTAATTAACTTCAATTTTTGACAACATTCCTCGATTTATAACGCGACCTCAAAATTATTGAAAAATTGAAATCACCGTTTATAACTTATATTTTGGAATCAAATCTATATATATAAAAATAAGTTGTCCTATGTTCGTGATTTTATAACTCGAGAACCACTCAACCGATTTTCAAACGAGTACATGCGTTGGAAAGGTCTACTTTCACTGATGGTTTATAAAAAAAAAACATCGAAAAATTTCTACGAATATGCGTTATACGCGCACTTTTATGATGGTGTGTTTACCACGAAGCTCTGCAATAAATTTTTTCCTTTTTGATGAATTTATCTTATTTTGCACTTCTTTTTCAGGAAAATGTCTATTCTTTCTAGAAAATTTAATTATTAATACAAAGACGTAAACGTATGTTATTGTATTGTCCAGCAACGCGGGCAGGGTTACTCTAGTTGTATATATAGCATTAAGTAAGCTGGTTATATATTTGAAATTAAACTTTCAAGTTATGTCTTATAAAATGTGTTTCAGTTTTACATATAATAAACTGTTTTTTTAGAAAAAGAATGAAATTTCATAAATCTATAAAATTTCAAAGTTTCAAGTTGATTAGAGGCGTCTAAGAAATTATTTGGTATTTAAAAAATAAGAGATGAATATATGATTTTGTGCATGAAAATAAGTCAGGAATCTGGCGTAACGATACTTTTCTCGAAAGAAGTTGATCGTCGATTGCAGGAATAATTTCTTGATTCGCGTGCCGGGGGACCTGGATCGAGAAATGAATGGATCCCCAAGGGAATCGTTAAAACAAAGTACGGTGCTCGCGAAGCGAATTGCTCGGTGGTAAACGGCCCATTGTTCAGACGCGATGGAAGTGATCGTTGGTCAAACGTGACACGCTTTCAACAGAAAAGTCATTAAAGCATTAAAGAAGTGTTGTGCCCGACAGCTATTCAATTTTATTACGAATAGGAGAAAAATGCTTAAATCTATCTAAATAAAGCGTTGAGTGCTGTCTTGCATCATAGTATCCGAATAATTTTATAAAATATAATATTTGTAGTTGGACTTGGTAATCATTATTAGAACAGTCAGTTTTTTTTAAAGAAAATTGAGTAAAATAAACATGAAGTTGAGTGATTTATAAGGTATACGAAGAGTTAAATAGTTTATTCCATCATTTGAACAATTTAGTAACTGAAATTGAACTTGTTTATTATTACATAAGCTATCCAATTTTGCAAGGAATTAATCTATGAAAGCTAAAGTGATTTGCAATGTGTACTTAAAAAGAAATTTATAGAACTCATTGCATCATTAGAAATATGGAGGGAAGTTATTGCTATTAAACTACCTATTTAATTTTTCAGAAAAGTGAGCAATAGAAATAAACACATTATAATGAATCTGAGAATTTAATAAGGTGTGTTTAAATAAAGATTTAAATAATGAATTACATCGTACTATTCGATATTTCATAAATGGAAAGAAAGTACCGATAATTGAACCACTTTATCAAATTTTGTTATGAAAGTGAGCAAAATGGCGGAACGTTCGTATGAAAATTAAACTGAGAGGAAATCAATTAAGGGGTAGTTCTCTAATTCCATCAATCTGTTCTTCCTGTGAGCCAACCTAATTAACGGGAAACAAACGTTTAGCATAAATTATCGTGGCTATCGTACGATCGATCGAAGACACCGCGATTAACCGTAAAATCAATTGCCCGGCCTGAACGGTCGGCGCAGGGAATAGGTGCAATTTCGAATCCATTAGAATCAATTTTCTTAACGGAGCGGATAGTTCCACCATCTCACGAAACGCACGCGTGACGTACCCGCGGCAATGGATGGGTTTCGCCGTGATTGCGGTCCCAGACGAGCACGTGTCACGCAGACAGCGCCAAATTGTCTGCCAGCGCTGAGAACTCGGAGTTTAACCCAGATAAACGGATCCATCGAGAAGGAAGGAACGATCGATGCCACGACAAAAGTCGTTCTGTTCGACTAGCCGCGATTTCTACCTTTTTTCCCGTCCGTTGCTCTTCCGTTTGGGCGAGAGACACGGGGAGCACTGTGAAGGATCTAGAAGAACTCGAAGAGAGACGGTAGACTGGCAAAGAATCTCAAAAAAAATTCGAAAAGAATATTTAACTGATATACAAGTTTTAAATCGAGAATATAGAAGAACTCAATGGCTAATAAAAATTCAAGAAAACCACCCCTAGAAATTATAAATGAAAGTAGAAATTGATTAAACGTTACAACGGTAAATCTTCGTCCAAATTTCTTTTCGACCACGAACAGTGTCACGATTCGTTTCCGGTTTTCGAGATGTAGCCGTCCAGCTACTTCTGTAGTCTCGTATAATTTCCGTGTTTCGAGATTCTGAGGAAAGTTCGGGAAGGTGATTCAAAGACGTGATTTACCATATGGGAAGTTACGTGTGTGCTCGTTTGACTAGTGAACGCCTGTTGGTCAAAGATACAACATGGTTTATGCTTAATTGAAAACCTGAATGGAAGCAGGAAACCAAGTCTTTTATATCATAACGCTCCAAATGAATAAGTGTTGGAACATTTTGCGATCATTATGGATTTCGACCTTAATTTCAACGTCATTCTCGAAGCATCGTACTTTTTATTATGCAAAGAAGGCCAATCGTTCGAACCTGTTGCAGTAATAATTTCCTCTCGAATCTATTCATTCATCAGGCCAGCGTACAATGAGACTTCAACGCGTTTACCCTTCTTGCACTCGCGATTCAAACTTTTTTCATGTAGAGGATCCGGTGTGCCAAGACCGCCGTGTTTCATTCACGAGCACGCTTCGCGTTTAACCGTTAAGGACGCGAGACTCCGGAGCAGATGGAAACAAAGAGGCAAAGATTGGAACAAAGATGGAGGGAGAAAGGCTGATTCCTGATGGGGCACGATCGAGACACGGTAATCAACGCGATCCTTGCTGCTTCGAGGGCCAATTTACCAGGGTACGTCTCGATGATGCTGACAAGGTACATCGTACAGCCGTTGCGCGCCAAAAATGAAATTTTAATTAGTATGAAATCATTCTTTAATTCGTTGTCTGAACTTACAAAGTAAAATCATGTTCATCAAAAAGAATCTCTCGTTAAATTGGTTTTCTCGTAACATCGAATCAAAAATATAGTCTTATAATGTTTTCACAAATAAATACAATTTTCATTCATAACTTTGAGATCATCTTAAAAAAAAGTTACCTGAATGAAATTTTCTAATGTTCCATTTTAGGGTCTGACTAAATTTTGAAAAATTCATAATTCTTCTTTTATAATTTTATGATAGCACTTTTGTTTCTTAGAATGCTTGTTTTGAACTGTCAAAAATAAAAGATAAGTAGAAATATAATCTTTCATATAAAGAAATACTTTACTGTTTTCTATGTCGAATTCAAGAAACGAAGGCAGTATTTTGGTCGTATACAAATGGTCGTCGAACTCGACGTGTAACAGTTGATCGTTACAATTGGGAAAAATCACGATCGAGAACGGAAGAAGCAGTGAACGTTGTTAGCTGTAGGTGAACAACTTGTTCGACCAGTCCGTGACAAACTGTTATATGCACTGGCATCGTGCCATCGCTGAAAACCCATTTCCAGTGGCAATGCCAACGACTGACATGCCAGGCTCTGGATACAAAAACTAGCAACTGGTATCCAGCCTTTCTTTAAACGCGATATGGAAGTAGCAGTATTCCAATAATTCGTCCGCCTCGTTATCTTCCTCGCCATTTATATTAATTGCGCGAACGCGAATGGGCATACTACGATAATTAATCAACGGTCAGCTTCGAAAAAATCTCTGAAATAGAAAACTCAGTAGCATTAGCGTCGATGTTCTCTCGATTTCCCGTACACAATTGGCTACGTTTAATCGTGCAACGTAGAAAATCGCGAATTAACTATAGTCTCTAGACGAGTTGGTTAATAAAAAAATAAACTCGATTCGGAAGGAAAGATTCAAGAAAAATGGGCCTCAGTTTATCGAAATAAAAAATAAATTAGATTATTTAATATTAGCAAGAAATTAGTATGAATTAAAAGACTGTACATGAAACGTTAATAGTATGATAAAACAACAGAAATAGTGTTATAATAATACATTTAAAATAAATTTTATTCCATATTTATTAAATGTCCAGTGCCTTACAGGCGAATAAAAGTAGCTATCTCTAAGTTGATTTATATTTTCAGAATTTAGTAACGATCCGTGTCGAATAGCTGGGCGCATACTTGGAGAGAAAATCTCAGGTTCGGTTAATGAATTCAGCCGGAAAGTTTAACGGGAACAATTGCTTGTTGTATGCAAATGTCGAACAGGCCACGGCGAGAGAAGAAATCCAGGGATACGCAAAATCGTATTTTCCCGCGTCGGATTACGCCACGATATTTAAATTTCAAAGTACACGTGGCAATGAAGAAGCCATTTGTACATCTGGCGATAAAAGCAACACGATGGCATTTATACCTCACCGAAAGGTGTAAGAATTAGCATGAACGAGGCTACTGAATGTCGCGTTTCTAAATCAAACTTCAAAGGAGTGTAGAGTTTGTAGAATTTTGTATTTTTAATCAGAATTGCCCCTCGTCGAATTTTATAAAAATCACGGGAATCACTATTATAGATGCAAAGCAGAAATTCTAAAAATATTTCACAGGTTCTAAGATTGGGAAGACTCGATTTTACAGAACACGAGTTAACTTTATTATCCTCTTTATTACAAAACCATAAATCTGCTATTAATCAATTTTAAATGAGGACATTAAATGATCGTAATGAAACGCGCGCAGAATCGCGTGTTTAATTTTATAAAGTTACGTTTTTAAGATTCATGAGCACAACGATGCTTCGCGTGCGTCGATCTAATGGTCAGTTATTACGACGGATCTCTAATCCCCCCCCTGTAATTTCTCTCGTTCTCAGAATAAATATCCGCTAAGCGAGTCGAACAACGCTCGCACATCGTAGCATAATTTTCAAGTTTCCATTTTCTATATGCGGAGTTACGGGTTCGTCGAATGGCTCGTGCTTCTCGTGTTCATCAGTAAAATGAAGACACGCGTGTACTCGTACAATTTGATCGATAGTCACGACTCATTAAGGGACTAACCTGATTCTCTTCGCTGAAACGCCGCGAAGAAGAAACGAAATTCTACCGCGAATTAGAAACTGAACGTGTATTTTCAATTGCTCCGGAATATCATCAATAAAGTGACTGAAAACGAATATGCACGGTCGCGTCGGCGCTTTGCGCTTGGAAAGCGCAACTAAAGGCAATCATTTTTTAACACAGACACACCGATAACCATCTGGGTTAAATACTTTCGTTGCTTGTCTCGTAACGAGACGGCAGAGATACTGACGGTCTGATTTATGTCTCGCCTTGTCTATGAATTTTTCATAAATATACGCGGCGCGCGTTCGCTTCCAATTAATAGCTCTTGGCTCCGCGATTATGCAACGGTGTCGTTACGCTTTTCCAATCAGCCGCTGCTTTTGAAAAGTTTCGGTAAACGACATTAACGGACACCACGATCGCCAGAAATTAGAGAAATTAGAGAACCAAGAGTAATAATCGTTATGTCTATAACGATTAATCGCGCTTGCTATAATTACAGTAATTACTCCTATGGACGGTGATCATCTAACGCAGGGATTCTCAACGGGGATCGTACCTAAGCATCGTTATTATATTCGGACAATGGCTGACAAATAGGAACTCTGTGTACACGGTTTATTTGTTCAACGTGAAATACAAATAATTGTATTATAATTCTGATTGTAACTTTGTTCTTCAAATAGTAAGTCAAAGTCCTTTATCTATTATTTGTTATCCACACGAGCATTTAGAAAAATATAAAAATGAGAAAAAGCCAAATATTATGACACTGCATATAATTTAGGATGAAATTAAATTTTTTCTTCGCTCTGTATACATGGAATTAAAAATATTGTTTTGAAGAAATAAACTTTTATATTTCAAAGATCTAAGTTGCCAACCAATTGTCAAAGTTATTGTCTTTAGGTCTTCCTCAGGAACAATTGTAATTGGAGTTGAAGAATCGTTTGAGTTCTGTATTATTGTATTTTATTAAATATTTGGAGTTAGTATGCTTTGTTCTATAATTATTTGTATCAACTAATAGCAATCATGAAAAGTAGGGAGAACATAGATAAATAAAACTGAGTAGATGGTCACGAGATAAGGAAGTTGAGAGATACTGTCCTAACGTTTGCTAGATTTCGCGATCACGTGCGCGTTTCTTTACGGATGAATTGAGACAGTGGTTCTTAACCTCTCTAGGCTCATAGTACAGTGTGCAACAGCGAGAAATAATTGTCACGTAATAAAATATCATATGGGGCATTGAAAATGTTATACTAGATTCAGTTTCCATTTTTATTTACCAAAAAGGTCCATTAATCCAAGGCTTCTCAATTAAAGAACAAGTCAAAGAATTAAAAGGAATTAAGAGCATAAATTTCAATACGACTTTCGAGTTTTTCTAAATATCAAAATGGAAATGTTACGAAAATTAAATGGCGTTTCTTCCAGGTTCTGCTGGTGAATTCGTCAGTAAGGCTGACCCAGCAAATCTGGCCTTTGATGCAACCACGAGTCGGTAGTCTTTGAATTCAGAGTTTAGACCATTCAAGTCGATTCATTAGCAGCAAGCTAACGTTCTCTAAAATGGTTGCATTCATTAATACTAAGTACTTTCGCGACTGTACTTCGTAGCGGATCGACCGTATTCGTTTCAGTTCGTGGCACATTTTTTATTTACATATTAACAAATCTTGATAAAGTTAGCGCGATAGAGATAAGGCTGGATAAAATCAATCAATGGCATGAATGACACTAACAATAACGCGCTTACATTACTTGAAGCATTATCTTATTAGATCATTTTGCAAACCACGCGATAAACAGGATATTGTAAGCACCTGGTACTGATAACCTTGTGGAACATTCCGTTATAGATAATGCTGACCATAATCGTTAAGTATTGGTAATAAAATATTAATGTATTCTAATAAATTATATATAAAATAAAATTTATTCAATTATAACGCATATATACACATAAAAAGTTATAATTGCTTAATTTAATTTAGATTAATCGTAAAATATTACGATATTGTAACTGGTTATTCCCGGTGGATAATAATAATGCCCAATCGTTAAACGCGTTTGCATTATGTAATTGGAAAGTTTCACAAAGTTATTGGCATTAGTGTGTTTACAATGTTCTACTCATGACTTGTAAAACAACGCCCCGATTAATCAATATTTATTCTATAGAAGTTACTAATTACGACGTTGATTAGTTTCAATACCTTTGGAAATGATCTAATTATAAATACTTATAGTCTTTGGTCAAAGTAATTTAAAATTACCTGCAATTTATGCAAAAAATAATGTAATTTGATTTTACAATCTTAAACCGTATTATAGTAGTGATAAAAAATAGTCCTGTCATGATCAAAATAAAAAAGAATTATACAATAAGAATTACTTTCTCGAGTAAAATGTTTTGACTACAAGTACCGATTGTAAGTCACCAAAATTTTTGTTCATTGCTCACAGCAATTACACTAATATTATCCATATTACCCTATTTTTCCATAAAAATTATTGTTTTTGCCCTTGGAAAAAAGTATTTGTTAGAGATGAACTACTTGCGGACAAAGTTACAAAATTTTCTAAATTTCTCCGTTCGTGAACTTTCCTTGTTAGGAGGAAAAGAGGTTTTTATCGCTACAAGGTAGCAATTAGACTCCCTAATTGGATATTGTAAAAAGTAAATTATTGACCCGGAAGTGAAATCTTCGCATTGTAGAAATATGAATATTGGATTAACTACGAGTGTTAAAGGAAAGTTCAGAGGCAAATTGATCGATACGCTTTGTATTCTCCGCGGACTACCAATTAGAAATAATAGTACATATGTGGCTGGTATCGAGAAAGCAATATGAACAATGAATTTACATAAATATTCGACTGATAAAAATCCAGGCGTGGGAATAGTTCTCTAAGGGAGTCTAGCTGGAGCAACTAGAAAAAGTTGCTAGAAAAAATTATAATTATTCTATAACTTCGCACGTTACATTATCGTGACTTATTTTTCCATACAATTTTTGTTACTTCTCTTTTGATTGAATCTTGTTCTTTACGATCATGTAAAATACACTTTTCTTGCGATCAAATTATTAGCTATGAAAAGCAATCACGTAACCTTCAATTATATAACCATTAATATTTTACGTCTCCAATTTTACGTGACAACTTAATGAACTAATTAATCAAAATTGAAGAAAAATGGAATATACGTGCTTCAAGTTTAATCTAATTGAAGCTTTAACAAGTACACGCTATCAACTTTTTTAGACTTCTCAGTTACACTTCACGTAATTTAGTAAAAATAGTAGAAATTATTACGAAACTATTCTGTTAACATATATAACGAAGGTTCAGTGAAGTGTAGCTTCAACAAAACGAAATACAATAGAGATCGAAGTTTGATTATCTCTTGTAAAGTTTCTGATTTTTCTAGCATATATTTGTTATTTGTAAACATTTCTATTTTTGTATCACATACAGATGATATAGACAAATCAAATTTATTGCATATAATAATAAAGAAATTCTAGTATATTTTCCGGTATTAAATGTACCAATTAAATTAATGATCCTATCAACACACCTTTCCGTCGATCAAGCATATTTTTTCCAACAATATATCCTATTTAATAAAGATAGAATTAGAATAAAAGTAAGTTAATAGAAAGCTATTTTAACTATGCAATGTATTACTTTGATGAGTATTACTTACAATAGGAATAACTTGTGATGTGATTCGCGAAAACAGTTCCTGTAATTACTGCCTTACTAATGAGAATGCCTAAATATTCACTCGACTGGATTTTTCAAAATTTACTGTAGTTTTCTATAAGGGAATGAATAAACATTTAATAGATTGCATTATATGTTTCTTCAAGTGTCTATTATTTTAATTTTTTTGGTGCAAATAAATACACCATAATTGTCGATAGTTCTACTGTTCTCTAATAGAGGATATATTGAACGATAATTTTATTTTATCGTATATTTTCAGGGACCAACAACTCAAGACAGAAGCCTCATAAGAAACGGTTGTGTGTCAGACTAAAATCGTACGATGTTCCACAAAAACAGAATTTTTATTCCAGGCAATTGTACATTTTTGTAACATGTACTAAAATTTACTTCCTTCAACGTCTCCGCTCGAGGATTTTTTTACACAGTGAAAAGTCTGTCAGTAAAATAATTAATTGACACGCGAAATTCGCGTGGAAACAAGTGCACAATCGAAAGTTTTCACAGTTGACAGTCATTGCGTGGCGCGAGAAATTCCAAGCCGGAGAAACGTAGCGCGGGAAGATAGACGTTTCGTCCGGTATCGATCGAATCGACGGGAAACGATAATGACTCAATTCCTTGGACGACCCAAATACCGTACGCGATGTACGCGACCGCAGTGTCGAATCTAACGGTGCAATTTCGCACAGTACGCGCACCGTTTCTGATTTCCCGTCAGAGAAGCGGCTTCCGTCTGGACCCTAGCGCGGTTCACGGACGAGCACTGTCGATCGTCCAGCGTATTCGTACGTTGCTCGCCGGGGACTTGGTCGCTTTCCACGCGACCAGTCACTCGCGACATCGAGCGTCCTCGCAGCGGTTGCATCGCGATACGAAACGGAAGTGCTCGCGAGAGACGCGTGACAATACCCGGGAGGACACTTCGATGCGTGAGAAATGGAACACCGGTCGCGCGACACACGTAGTGCCGAGTGAAACCGATTCCTTAGCCGCGCGGAAGACAACAACCTCGTTTGACATTTACTTTGACATTTATCAGGTTAGAGTCGTCCTCGAAAAGTTACGAGAATACTCGAGGAACTTGGGAAAAAACGACGATTCCCCGATATCTCTGGAAATCTATCGGGACATATGCACCGTGTTTCACTGGTTTCGTCGATAGGTGTTTTTTTTTTGCACAGGTCAGGGCACACTTCACTCGCAGAAATATATCCACGCTCGCGATCGTGAGGAGAGAAAGAGTCGCGGACGCGGACGCGCGTGCTTGGAGGAGCGATGCGATACAGGAAAAGAACAAGAAAGCAGAACGGGACTGTCGAAGAACCAGGAAGAAGAAGAAGAAGAGGAGCACGAGAAGGTCGAAGACCGTGAAACGAGGAAGGATAAATGGTGCCGGACGAACGAGGAAAGGGAAACGAGAAGCTGACGAGATCCACGAGGATAGAGGAGGACGGTAGAAGAGAGCAAGAAGATGACTCACCGTTCTTCCTACCGGCGGTCTGCGTGACGCGTATGGCGATCGTGATGCACGCGGATGAGAGGATCGTCGCGAGGACGAGCGTGGTGCTTCCGGCGTGCGTCCTCATGGTCGAACTCGGGTCGAAACTCTCGAACTAGATCTCCGACTTCTGGTGAGACTTGCTGAGGCAATGGCTCAGCGCCGACTGAGACGTTCTTTGTGCCCGCCACTCTATCTGGACTGTCACTTCTCTCACGTTGGGTTTCACACCGTCGCCGGTATCCCCAGGGAGAGAACTACCACGACGACGAGGACGACGACGTGCCCGCGCGAGGTCACTTGTTAATCCCGAAAATCCGTTCGGTGGCACGCGTGTCGGTGTTACCCGGCTAGTCGTAATCCGCGGTATGCTCTTGTACACCTATTTAAAACCTATCGCTCCACCTCGCGCTCCTTACTATTGGCTCCTGCCCCAATTCCTTGTCCAATGATACACTCTCGCGCGCGTTCACCTCCTTTTCAGAACGAGACGTACGCGGCCCGCTGGAGTGGTGGCAGAGAGTGTCGGGTAGTAGGTGGTAGGTGGTAGCAACACTCGGGTAGGTGGTAATATCTCCGGATGTTTGGAAGGCGCCGCGTTAATAATGAGCTCCCGAGGCCTGGAAAAGTGACGTTCAAGTTCCCCCCTCGCGTCGACCACGCTCGATGAAGGTGAAGGGGTTTTAGGTGGGGTTCGTAACTGAACCAAGATCGCTCCACTAACTCCCGGCTTTCTTGCGTCCGACTACGTGCCCGTTTTCCTGTCTATCGGTTCGTCTGACTCTGATAGCGGTGCACGTGGTGGGGCCCCCGGATGCCTCGTCTACGCTCGAGGTACGTTCTACGATCGTTCGAACGCTTCCTCGCGCGGACACATGTTCCACGATACGAGCAGACGTTTCTTTATACACGGTGACCACCGGTACTCACCAGGATTTCCCCTCTTAAGGGAGTCCTATACTGTAAACCGTCGCAAAATTCGATTTTTTCATTTTCCACTTTCTTGAAGATATAGTCTTGGGCATATATGGGCAAAAACATATCAACCAAATCCTAAAATTAACGAAATTGCTCGATCGAGCTATATGTGTTTGACAGGTCAGATCCTTCTATTTAAATTTTCTCGAAACTATCTTTTCTGAATTGGCTTCCACGATATCTCAAGATCTACTTGATCGATTTCGTTCAGTACAAAATCACTACTTTTTCTATTTTTTATTAGCCCGTTAAAGTTAAAAATAACCAAAAAAGTCGATACTACAACTTCAAAATGCTGCCATGTTTTTAACTATCAATTTTGTCCTGCTCTTTTGCTACCAGCTATGGTCAAATGTATCCTAATTAAGAATCCTCTTCGTTTCTTCTATTTACACGATTGTGTACAAGGCTATTTACTGCTAATTTAATGTGATTCTAGTAAAGTCTTCTTGTGTTATAGATAGATTCGTCAGTGAACTCACAACAAAATTTGAATCTTTGTACATCTATGCGTGCCAAGAATTTGTGGCTCCCCTCGATGCACACGATGGGCATATCGTGATTCTCGCAATATTGATAAGCCTCCAACGTCCGTAGCCCTCGTTATACAGAGTAATGTAAGAGCACTATCATCGAGAGCACATGCGATAATATCTATAGCTGTTTTAACGATTTGTAGTCCACTTGAAAGCACTCAACGATGCTATCATCCGTGCAAGTGAGCTGTAATTTTCGTTATTCTTTTGACCACAGGCACCGAGGAAACATCCAGTAATTTCGTTCTTCAAAAATCGTCAATAACAGGCTGTATTCCCGCAGTTATACCTTTGCATATAGGGGTTTCATACTCATAGGTACTGAATTTTACTAATTTTGAAATTATTTTTTTCTCCAAATCGAGATACACTGAACAGGAAAAGATGTACGCGATATTTTCGACATATCTTCAAATACAAACATTTTCTTATCGGCAGCAGCATTAATTGCGGTACTCTTTGTGCATTCTCTTTCCGCAAAACGTGTTTTGATAACAACAGTCGCGCACCTTGACAATGAGATACGATTCGTCGAATTTCCGATCGATCGGTGCTTGCCATTTTCCTTTCTAACATTGCTACAGGATTGCTGAAACTTTGTCCTGCAGCTGTTTTAGAGGCTCGACATCGAAACGGTCGATTACCGTAGTTCTGCTCGATATGCCTATAAATATCAACGGACAGGTACCATTTATTGGCCGATGAAAAATCATTTGCTTCATAAACCTATGTAATATGTACATATGCCTGAAAGTTTCGAAAGGAGCCGAATAACGCGACGACTAACGAGATTTATTCAAGTAGTTCGCATACTTACCAGACCTCTCGAGTCTGGTAAAAATTTTTACTACGCTGTTCGATCTGGTCATCGATTTCTCCTTTCTCTTCTTCTCTTTTTTTTTTAATTCGAAAATAGACTTCGATTCGTCATAATGGGCGTTCGTTTTCATATTTACCGATGTCTATCCCCGAATCTAGATTAGGAATCGTGTGAAATATATTTGTCGACTCATCGAAAGAGAAGATCGAGGAACTATCTTTGATTTAGGCTTAGACCTACGAATCGGTTTCAGTAGCTTCTCTAATCCCCCATCTTTCGACGCTTGACTATGATTTACGATCGATTATAATCGTCAGCTGTCGACGACTACGTGAAAACGTAACTCCCTGTAACCGTTCCGAGAATTAATCACGATTGGCACGCGGATTAAAATATTATGTGAAAACTAACGCAATACTCCAGTACAGGGGTTCCCAAACTTCTTCAATGAGATTCAACCGGATTAATAGTGTTCGTATAAAACTGAAGTTAATTCAATCTTCAGTTTATTGTCGTGTGTACCTATGTGCATGGTTTTTTTATTCTCGTCTTATCGCGTGTAAAAAATTTTAATTTGTAAACAATGGATATTTGTGATACGAGAGGATGAAATTACTTCCTTACGCTCGTCCCTAGATGAGCAATTAGATACGTGTGTGAATGAGAAAGACGTACGTAAGAAGGAGGTGTAGAATGCAATAAATGTAATTACAGTTGAATCTCTATTACGAGTAAGTAAAGCAAAATGGTAATTATAGACGTTTGATTGCTACATGTGAAAATATACTAGCAAAGATCGTACAAAAAGAGTTTCCATATACGAATACTTTCGAGAGAAATCGTTCTCAGTTCGGATAATCGACTAAATTTTTAGGGGAAATCATCGACGTCTGTAATAAAATTTAGAAAGAGTTGAAATTTGATACGTTTAGCATATGTTATCAGAATTTGATTAATCATCGAAGCGTGTGTGACACCGCGAGAGAGAACGAGATCGACACAGGCCATAATTATCGAACGATGCATGGCAGGAAGTGATATTTCGTATATCTTGACGAAATCTTATCGGCTGAAACCTGTTCCGACTTATCAGAAACCGATTACGGATCGTAGCGTTCCATGAAATTACCCGCCAATAACTATAAATGAAACCGCAATAGCCCGTGTACTGGAAAAACAGTTCTATTTTGACATTACACACGTTTCACGATTTTCTCTATCGGAATGCTCGACACACATGTTGTAGAAAACATTTTTGCAATGCCCATTTTTTCCTTCGTCGACATCATCTAGTATTCAGACTACGAATAAAGTAGAACACGGATCACACTGTTTTGCACAAGCATAACTAATGGCTTTTTAACTAAGAACACGAATAAAGTCATACGTAGTAACGATTATAGCGATTGTTAATCGCTCGAAAGATGAAAGTTTGAATAATGATATGCAACAACTTCATAGAAATCGAATGATGAATAGCTTTCATCGAAAAATGGCTATCAGTGATCGCATATTTGTTCGATCCGTAGAAACGAATAGAAGGCTAATTGAATTTATTGAAATATATTATTTTACGTTCGTCTTTTGTCGATAATTGGCCGAAAATCACAGAAAGTATTTCATTTCGTTGACGAATACAAAAAGAAAATTAATTTTATCTTTATTACTTCCGATACTTTATGTTGTATGGGGGGGAAACGAATTCAAGCGATTCAGCGTATCTCTTTCCGCGACAGAAAGTAAAATGAAAAACAGACGACGACAGGAAAAGGCTTCCCGCGAAGTGAGACATAAATTACAAACGGCACAAAGTAAGCCGACGGTGGATAATTAGAGAGGCGAGAAGAACGCCGGAAGCGAAGAAAATTGTGAGCACGTCGGCGGGAATCCAGAGCGCTTTTCTCTCTGAAATGGAAAGCAACGGAGGAAAGCACCCCGGCGCGTAGACTACGCGAAGCGTGCCAGTGAAAAGTGATTTAGATCGGACACGCGACGCATCGCAACTGGCTGATCCCACCTTTTGAACATCTCCGTGGTTTGGGTCACTCATAACAAATATATTACCTGGCGCTAGCAATATTAGTTCAAAATCCGTGTTTTCATCGCTTGAAAATAATAAATATGATGTCAGATTGTCATTACAAAATGTAATACTATAAGAAGTTGCAAGAAGTATCGATTTACGAAAATAAAAGTACTATGGAAGATTGATAGAATCAATGATGACACATAAAGAATTGTGATTAACATATGTATGTATATGAAAAATAGGATTCAATGTTTTGTGTTTTCTGTTTGACCCTGGAAAATTGAACCTATACACACTAGTTATTTTTGAGTCGTAAAGTTCTAGTTTTTGATATATAACAATAACAATGGAAAATAATATAAGGAAGCATTGGGCTCGTTCGAATTAAAAAAAAAAATTAGATGTCATTTTTCCTGCAACAAATGTATTGCAAACATAATGTTTTGCATCTGGATGTTTTAATAACGTAAATAGTGTTACCAATAAACTTGATATTTCATTGGTGTATAATCAGACTGTTCAATAAAGTCACGTCTAAAGTAGTATCTGTACCACGACTATTGGGAAATTTCCTAACTATTTTGCGTAAGTTTTAAACAATCGCTTGTGTGAGACCTAATCAAGTTAGCACAGATATGATACGACCTGTTTGAGAATTACTGACGCATGTCATATCGATAGCTACCAATTACGCAACGTTCGATACCTGTTTAATTACATAATGTATTAGAAATAAAAGAGGCCTGAATAATTATTCGATAATCGGTAACTTTTCAAGGTTAGAGACACGAATTCCCCATATTCGATCGTGCTGTTCAAACTTAAGGAGTAGAGATAAATATAACAAGTATGTCAACGATAATGATTGTATCGAAACAATAATACGAAAGCTAAAATAATTTGATATTTTGAAAATTAATTACACGGATAGGTTTTCATTTGTATTATATTTTTCGTTCGACTTTCTAGTAGTTTCTCTTGCTGCTTTATCACCAAGTTGACATCGATTCCGTATCGAAAACGATAGCAACTTTAACGCGTTCTCTACGGTTGCGTTTTTCGTAAACTTTCATAGTTAATGGCCCAAGTTATATTCTGTATTAGACTTTCATGTCTGTCGAGATAGGGAAAATGAGAAAGCAGAGTTTGTAGTTAAACTGTGTAAATTTCGATGAAAATGGGTGAAAAATTATAGAGATATCATGTTAGAACATGACGAAGGTAGAAATAAATATAGTTTGCACGAAACGATATACATACTAGATTTGACACAATTTCACACAAGTAGAATTCGATAAAGTACTTGGACCACAGACTTTGCGGAGTCAATAAAATTGAGACACGATATAGAAGAATTTCATTAAATCTCGTTACTTATAAGAATTTTCAACCTAGTTTTCCAGTAATTATCGAGGTTCTAATTACTGATGGAAATGAAATGTGTTTTGATATCAGCGATGTTTTTGCGATTGTAATTCATACTCTCAAATAAAATCATTCTAATTAATGTTTATAAATGATAAAAGAAATATAAATATATTAAAAAGTGCAGAAACTTTCTAGGTAGACTAGATATAGACAAACAGAGGAAAACAGTTTTCGTGCAAACTTAATAACTTTTCAGAATTAGAGACTTAGGCATTTTGAATTCTGGAATTTTTATCTCACGTTCGTTGAAGGCTCAAATATTCGTCGAATTAAGATTCTAATACTATTCGAATAATAATAATAATATTCAAATGTCATTCGAATTTATTTTAATTCAAGTACAGTGGAGTCGTGTTAAAGCAAGCTTCTCAGAAATGATTTTACACGTTTCGAAATTAACGAGTCCGTCATTAGATCAGGCCTACGTTGCTGCTCGGCGTGTTTAATCGCGATTTCCGTGGAAAATGAAAGAGAATTCGTGAATAAATAAAGTAAATTGCCGTTTGACGGTTTCCATCGTCGTCTAAGTGCGCTGAAATTCAGCTTCGATAAACGTTTTAAATTACACTTCTCAATACGTTTCGTTTCTTGTTATTTTACGCGAGACACGCGTGCCATTTAACACTTGGTCTATCTCAATTCAAGTTTCCTTAATTAGGCCAGCAAAATTAGTCGAGTGGCTGACACCCAGTCGAGCAGTTGTTAATTATTTGTGGGTGGATAACTGGTTTGCATTTTCAGGCTTTTTTGCGAATTTCGAACGGCTTAAGGTTGTCGCTAACCAGTTTAGTTTTTTGTCGTTGCTACGCGTTTTCGACTCTACCTTTCGACAAAATCTAAAGCTATTCTAAACGCAAAATACTTTATGTAATATCTGTAGATCCCAAAGTGTCAGGGAACAATAGTTAATACTGAAACCAAATCTAAAGTCTATTGTTTTGCTAATATATCCCTTCCAAAATTACTAAATTTATCCTTCTTGAAATTCTGACGTCGGATTTAAATATCAAAAAATCTAGAAAATGCGATTCATTCGAGATGCAATGGCAAAGTTGTAATAAATATTCACAAAGTTGGGATCGTTACAGCAGTACAATTCGTACAGTCATGTTTTATCCTCGTCTTCTTCGGATGACGACCTGTTTCTGAAGTAATTATCAAGGAAGTCGTTTAGTAAGTCTGTAGGGGGTCTGGCAAACTCGAGGAAATCATAAAACTGTCTTATACGGAAAGTAAGAACTAGCATAGTGATCCCTACCGGTGAATCTATTCACGTTACTGTGTTTTTGCGTCTAAATGAGTGGTCGATAGAAACATGCGAAAATAACGAGGTCAAATATTTTTTTCAATAAAATTAAAGCATCAAGGTGTACTTTATAAATTAAAATAAATTATTAGAGTACGGTTACAACTATTTTGGTGAAAAATAATTCGAAATCATAGGATAGCATTTTTTCGTACGTGGCTTGGTTTTCGAGGAAATCGACTTGGAATACTCGTCGATCATGCTTGCACTTGACTATCACTGAACTTAATAAATCTCTCTGCAAATTACTATCTCTGATCGGGTTCGTATTTATAGATACTCCCAATGAATTGCTTTGTATTAGTCTTACTTTCCTCGTTATGAACAGTCGGTATCTATCACGTTGCATTGGTTATGGTGGGATAATAGCTCGGCCAATACGCTCTCCTTACCTAACGCCGTTCAACTTTTATTTATAGAGCCACATTAAATTAATTATGTATTCTGATGAAACTACAAGTGTCGAGCAATTAAGAAAAAAAATTCAGTTTAACGTTCGATAAATAAAAACAGCGGAACACGTTAGAAAGCGTTCGTAGAAATTGAGTCGGAAGGGCAATGTTTTCAACAGTGTCTGAAATAATAAAGTTTATCGAACGTTGCTATCCTATTTTAATATGTTTGTTTGATTATTTAATAGAATAAACATAAAGATAGTAATTCACAACGAGGGTCATTGGTATTTAATAACAGCAGTATATTCGCGAATTATTTACATTGTCGATAATTGCGATGCTAGGAACGAATTAAAAAGAAGACTATTTCTAAGGAATTTAGCACCGGCTTTAATAAATTCGTACACGACTCGGCGGTCCACATTCCTTTGGAGGACAGAAAGAAAATACGAGAAGTTACTGGTACGTCGGAAGAAATAATGCCACAACAAGAAATTCCAGAGGGTACACGTTGATACTCCGAGTGCTGAAAGGAAAGGAGAACGCGACATCACTGCAAGAAATGCACTAAACACTTTTGTTTTAAAGATTCACGAATCGTTTGCAATCACTGACTACATTTTGGTACCATTGAAATTTCTAACGAATATTATTCTTTATAATATATCCCTTAAATAACCCATCGATACTAGTTTCGTGTTTTATTGAAATCGTATTAAACGAAAATTAATTTACATTGGTCTATATCGAAACTGTATTATAAGATACAATGTCACACACAGCGTAGGTGTTTTTCTACAACGTAAATTTGCATAGATAAAAAAAGAAAAGAAATTTATCTCATTTTTTATGATTTTAAGAGTTCGTACATTGAAATTAAAATAAACAGAAATACAATATTTTAATAAAATCGATTAATTTCCAAAGCTCTATTGTATTATGTCAAATGGATTATAAAGTCGTGCTGCACGAGGATCGAGTTTATTAAGTCTTGCTATTTCCAAGCTGACGCGATTTTTGCATCGCGTTTTTAGAATACAGCGTTACAGGAGGATCCAGTGCATGAATTTTTCTTTTCAATGGCTCCTCTGGACCATTTCCATCAAAAGTCGAGCGAAATTTTTGTTCGCGATAGTTTTTGGCGCTGGTACGGTTGCGATGTTCTGATTTGCTCGAGCGAATTTCCCCAAAAACGAAAGTTGCTTAGTCGGAGATTCGATTAATCCGTGACGAGTTCTTGTCACCATGAAACTGTGGTATGCTACGAAATAATTATACTGTTCCTTCGACAGATTCGATTAACTGTTGAATCATCGCGGCTGACGCAAACTGGCTTCGTTCTTGCGGAAACGCTGCAAAATTTGTGTAACAGAATGCATCGTACGTCATCGATAAGTGCTGAATTATAATTTTTAGGTGTATAGTAGAACTTCTTTTGTCGTATTCCATTGTTTGCTAGTACAAATACTTTCATAGATCCAGGCGGTATGTTTAAAGTTTCCGTCTACCACAATTGTTCCTCTCTATTCAAGCGTTTAACTGTAACGTAATTGCTAATTGACAGCTATATCTATCGAAGAATGTATCATTTTCTATCCTTATACATATAACTGTTTTTAGTTTGCAGAATCGCTACACATTTAAAGAACTTCATGTCGCAGTTATTCGGTAACCATTGGTACGATTAGCTCGCGTTTTCCATCAAAAGTAAATAAAATTGCCCACGCTAACGATATTTTAAATACGCAAAGAAATAGAACTTGAAATTTTTATCTTATTTTGGCCTCTAGAATCTCGTATTAAAATTTCCTATATAAAAGAAATTAGTAACAAGTATATGATAAATAACGATAAGGGATATCTAATTTCGGATTTTCGAAACATTAGAAAAATTCACGTTTCACTTATTTTTTTTATCCACTGTATGACTCGCCTTTCACAGATTAGATAACACGTGGGAATACACAGGGACTTGGAGTCCCTTTTCAATGTTACGGATTGTTGGCTGCCAAGTAAAAGCGTTCGAAATCCACGCGTACGAGTCGATCTGTTTCTGGTACACCGTTGTGAATGTGGAGATCGTGACTGTGTACTATCGATCCTAGGATCGTGGCTGAATAGAAGGTGCACGGACAATGACGTAACGACCGAGCGATTGCAGAATAACGAGACCAGATTCTCGATCGAATATAGCGCAACCGGATGAATGTTCCTGGTGGATTATGTCTTCCGAGTACGAGATCGAAAGAAAAGTATCAGATTCTTTTCAAATCGAACGCGTGTTTTCGATCGTCGACGCCCGAATCCTTCCTCGAAACGATTTTCGATCTCTCGGATTCCTTTACCCCCGAAGCGCGGATCGTTCCTTCCGGATGAAGGATCGGAGATCGTAGACCGGTCGTTCCGTTAACAGCTTTCCACGATTCGAACCCTGACACACTTCCTGATCGAACTTTCCAACGAATCAACAGTCGCCATTTTTATGATCGACGAAATGTAACCGCTCCATTTCTCTCGAACCGCAGACGCAAAGTAGCCTAGGTAATACGAATAAGACATTTTCCGAACACTGCGTACACGTTGATGCTTATAACAGTGTAATGTATACGATAATTTAGGGGAATCGATCCACTTCGTACTTTCGAAACCTGTTTATAAAATTACACGTATTCGAACATTTTCGCATAAATCTTTGTAACCTTCGTTTTAAGCTTATTGCTTCGACTACAAAATTTTCATTGTGTGTTATTAACTAGTTTTAGCGTTTGCTTTTTCTTTAATACGCTGAGCTACCAAAATATGTCTAAATGATTGGCGTGGGAGCAATAAATTAATACATTTTAAAACAAAGAGGGTGAAGAAATGTTGTAATGCACCCTCGAAATATCTAATCGTCTACTTCGCGATTGCTTATCAAAAATCAAACTTTGTACCGTCTTTGATAGTTTTTGACTCTTTCGACTAACTGCATAATTGATCCATAACTTTGAGGGCAAACTTCGTTTCCCAAGCATGAATAATACAAAAGATCGGAACAGATTGGAGAAAAATAGCTCGCCGACGAATAAATCCGAACAACTTCTATAGTGTCCAGTTTTTTTAATTGATCGTTAAGGCCTCTGTATAAAAAGAAAACGTGGAAAATGGAGTTTACGGCGCAAGTAGGCCCAATTAAGGTAATATTGATGCACCAACGCGACAACCGGGGTTATGTAAATGGCCGGAAGATGAAGAATGTCACCGGCAGCGGTCCAAGATCCAATTCGTTTCCGGCAAAACACATTATTTAACAAACATTCAAGCAGAGTGGTTGTGCAACTCTCTACTGTGGCTCGGCTAATGGAAACCAATTACGGCGGAATGAATACTATCGCCGGAGCAAATCATATTAGGGGTGTTCCGGGAAATATTCAACATTCCAAACCTTAATTTATCGACCGACAAATACAATAAAACCTAATCCACGGCGCGATGATCTATGGTCTTCTGCATTCGTTCCGAGAGCAATCGCATTCCTCTGGTTTTTTGGGCGCAAAAAACTTCGCATGTTCGATGACGTTGTAATTATTCAGGCTGATCTTGATCAGAAAGTGTGCTACCGCGTGAAAAAGGTGATCCATATTCTGGACCATACTCTGGTTGGAGTTTTAATTACATAATTACAGCGTTTGCTGAAATTTTAAACGTAGAATTACAATTTTGTTTGCGATAATTAGTATTCATTCACGATTCATCTTGAAAATATAAACAAGTACAAAAAAGGACGTATCAGGGATATATTGACATATGTTAAAGAATGCTAAATATTTTCTGAAACATCCTGATAGTTCCCGGTAAAAAATGATTTGAAAAATAATTATTTTACCGATAATTAACATTCAACTTAATATACAGGCGTGCGATTCTTGTGTTTACAACGAAGTCACGTGTCGGATTCAGTGTCACGCTCGACTTTATACCATTTTGTACGCATTAGGACAAAGCTCAAGGGAAAGGTTGCTAGTGTCTTTTTATGGTGGAGATCAAAGCATAACAGATGTTTTTACCTTAAGAGAATGAAGTATTGTCGGAACGCGGTCCATGAGAATATACGTTTGTAAGGGGATGCAACTTTTCGCCCGTTAATTGCCTTGTCATACGATCTGTAGTACAAGAGCGTAGTGTTTATATTTTTTTTATTTCTACCTTTTCCTAAAGTGGAACATACTCCCACTTTCATTATATTTTTATTCAATTTATTATTATTTATTATACTCAACTGATTTCTAGAAATGAAAATTTAATTTATTATTCAATGATTTTGTATTCGTAAAAAAATTACCAAATAATAGAATAAATTTTTCTTTTAATTAAATATTGTGGTTGGGAATATATAATTTTTGAATAAATTCTCTATTGTAAACGAATTTAAATAAGAAAATATATTTTGTTATTCGACCAAATGAAATTATCGTAAATGATATTATGCAATATGGGTCGCGTTTTGGAGAGGTTGAGAATCGCTGATTTATGCGAACAGATCGCTACTGCCCTTCGCTCATTCGTCGAAGCAACGTAGTAATTCACATTAAATCTAATATTGGGTTCACTAACACATATGACGTTTCTCCTAACGTCTTCGATCGCGATAGTTTATTAGACATTTCCGGTATTTATATTAATGTTAATGATATTCACAGTGCATTACTTTCTGCTTATTACGTGTTGAATTGCGTATTAATATCTTTAGATGTTTCGGAGTCATACATATTACTTTCTGCGCGCATATTTAATACATATAGACCAGTTTTATATTGATTTTAACAACTTCCGTGATCCAGAAGTGCCCTATATCAAGCTGTTATTGCTTAATCTGTCTCTTATTTGATTGATTTCCTAACCTACTTGCACTACTTCTGTTTAAATCTTTCCATACTCGCTCACCGCATTGCCAAATTTCGAGTTTCCTTTTCCTTTTTATCTGTCTATTATTCTAACTTTCTCCTAGTTGTATGTTCAATATATCATTACGCATTTTAAACTATGCAGTGACTGTTAAGTTCTAATTTACTAAATTTAAAAATAAAATCAATCTAAATGACTCTACAAAATTCAAATAGTTCAAAAATGAACGAACTTCATTCACCTTTTACGTAATCTTCTTCTAACTTGTATGACATATTTACTATTTCTACAGAACAATAGAACAATTATATTGAAACAAATATTTTTAAACCAACAGGAAAATTTTCTTTCTGTTTTGAATGTACCATCAGTGAGTCAGCTTGTGCAATGCAAGGGTTCGAAGAAAAATTTCGCTGAAATGATTGTTTCTTGACGCCAATCGATTATGCTAATGATCGACGATAAACAGTGGTCGTGAAACGGTAACTAGTAAGTGTTTTGCGCCTTCATCGAATTATCAGTCGTAACAGATAATCAGCCACAATTAAGACGATCGAATAGCGCAAAATGGTAATTGCAATTGGATGGCTTGTGCAAAGCTAATCGACGAGCATTATATCTCGTAAATGAGACACGATCCGACAACGAAAGAGTATTTTCTAATTGCATTGGTTAATTGTTCACGTCATGTTAGGGAACGTTATGAAATCAAACGCATTCCTCGGTGACAAAAAAAAAGAACGATAAAATACAAATAATTTTTGCGTCGAATTGCATCAGCGATCCTTAGTTCGCGAATTAGCGAAGCTAAATTGCACGTTGGACCTAAATTACGGAATTATTCCTTCGGGTGCGTGACGATTATTCACGATTGCGTAAGACCACCGTAGATCGTAACCTAATTAGAACGAGATATAAAATGACCAGCCCACTGACAAGATGTCGTATCATTAAGGTCGCTAGAAATTACATCGAGACTTCCGCATAGTCAACTGTCTCGTTACTCTTGCCTCTAAATTTTAATTGAATATCGAGGAACGTCGCATTAATTACGTTGCACCGTTTTATCGAATCCCCGCGCTATCTTCGACAACATCTGTTTCGGTGTTTAACAAAAACGACGGATACCGTGGAGTCTCTAAATCTTGTAAGAAACACTTTCTATCGAAACGGTAACATGTTACGTTCGAGCAGTAACTAAGTTTCCAGGCGCCCTACAATCGGTAATCAATATCATTAATTAACGACGATGGACGTCGAGGTTACTGGAGATGATATAAAAGCGTGATCGTTACACGCACGTATGATCAGTTTGAATAACAAATTCCTGTGTACTAGTCTATGTAACTATAAACAAGCTCTTATCGATTCTCGATTGCAACTTTTGAACTAACACAAATCTGTGGAATATTGAAATAATATAAATTTCTTAGTACTAGTCAGTAATTCTTCTAACAGGATTTATGTTTACATTTCTATAATTTTAAGTTTCTTTAGATTTGTTCCTTCGACTAAGTGTAGTTTTTTTTTAAGGATTTAAGTTAGAGACTGAAATATAAATTATTGAATTTGAATTCTTTGAGTTTTTTTAAAATACTCGATTAAATTCCAAAAGTTTGGGGCCAAAAATGGACGAGAAAGACAGTAGAAGGAAGCTTGAAATACCTAAACTAAACATGGAAAATACTAAACAGAGGCAAGAGCGAATTTTCAAATAAAATATCTATCGTTCGTGGATAACGAGCATGAAATCTTATTATCGATGAAAAAATGATTGAAACTTCACGGAGCAAATATGATTTCGCATTTCGCGTTTCGTCGACACGTGACATTTTCTTTTCGACAGCGCCGCGATCCCGTGGGAAATTAATCGTGATGGACGAGCGTGTCCAATCGGCGTTCCGTGGACGTCGATTCCGATTCGCGGGACAGTTTGTCGACTTATAAATTCGTTTCGCGTTCGCGAAAAGACCGTGGCCGCCGGTTATTCATCGAATTTCCGCTTGATCTCGCGGGTTTTTGATTTCCTTCTTTCGCAGAGGTCCGCGAGCCCCGCTAATAATCGAATAATAAGTCGGAATATTTCATAACGCCGAGACAGTTACGTCAGACGTCCATTTGAATCGGCAAACGAAACAGACATCCGTCTGTGGAGAAATCTGTAAAAAGGTCATAACTCGCGGAATGCGCCGAGCGAAACATATATTTTCTACAACATAAATTTTTCTTTTCCGTTTCGCTCCCATTTCTTTCTCGTGCCCGCTCGTGAGAAACTGCCGGGCCGAACTGACGGTCACGTTTCGTATTTTTATTGCTACAAGGATCTCGACTTTTTATCGTCAGGCGTCTGCAAAGGACAAGTTAATACTCTCGACACAAAAGAAGAAGTTCATTCATCGTATATGTGCATATTATTTATGGAAAAGCTACTAAACTATTAAGTATCTAGTAATATATAAATTGACAAAGAAAAGAGAGATCTTTACGATTTCATAATGCAGTTATTACGAAAAATATTGAATAATATTCCATTTGCTTTCTTTTATTACAAGGGAAGAAATGTCAGGTGGAATTGTAATTGAAAAATCGAGAGAATTTACAAGAATTTGATAATAAAACGCGTTACTTAATACTTTCATTTTCAGGTAATCTGCATATAAGAAAATAGGTAAAGGCAAACTTGTTTATCTGACTGCAATCGAACTGGTTTAATTAAAAATCACCGGTAGACTTTTAACACGCATGGATGCTTGCACGGAGACCAAAAGCCGCTTTTTCCTCGGTCGAGAAGTGTTTAAGAACGTTTATCAGTTGACATTTCAGGCAATCTTTCGTAACTAACAATAAACTGCAATACTACCTAAGTAAAACGATAGAAGAATGAACTCTGCTTTTTACAATTTTGTACTGCGTTACATGTATCTCACGATGAACTATAATTTATTTATTTCTTCAGCAAACGCAGACAGGTACCTTTTAATGGCAACGTTCCCCCATTTTGCATTTTACAGTTTACAGAACGATCAACAACGCGTTCGAAAACTTTCGAGAGCAGATCAGGCAATTGGGCAACGAGCCTCCAATTAGGACTGCCGTAAAAAGAAGCAACAAGGTGTGTCTCGTGTAAATTATTCGCGTCTTGATACCCCTTCCCCTACTGTCGAGCACTTTAAAGTCAAATTAGTTCCTGTGAAACGCCCTGTCTATCACCAAAAGAGTAAAAGTGTCAACGAATTGACAATTCCCATCGTGTGCCAGCACGCCAAGCTGCCGTATGTATTTGGTGGCTGAGCGTGTTCTTCGTTTACCTGCCTCAAATTCCACGTTAATTAACTTTCTAACTTTGTAAGTCTTATATCTGTCGCGGTACGATCACGCGAGTATAACGCAGCCGTTCTTTGCAAGAAAACATCTTGATTCCGGACTCCGTTATAGCTGGATGAATCGCATTATCCATTGAGCAAGCATTTCATCTTCATTCAGAGCGTCAAACCAGAAAACATCCATTGATATCCATGACTCGCGTATCCCTTTGTCTCTGCCCGTCCCAATTGGTTTTTTAAACGATTGAATAACAGACGAAGCACTGCTCCAGAGATTATGCTCTCGTCAGGAATACCATCGATGCTTTGACATTTTAATTACACGGTTCTTGGCATTACTGGCCCGTCCGCTGCTAACAGTGTGCTTGTACAAGATTTTTTTCCACATCCGACGAATAACAAGTCAGTGGTAAGTAACATGTATCGTCAATGGGGAAATGTATTGCGAAACGCTGTCAGGATAGAAAAGTTGTCGTTCTAGTAACCGTGTTCAATTGGCAAATAAACTCTACGCGCCACGCGATAACCACACTTGCCTCGACGCGATCCCGAATATTTTTCAGTATGGAATAAGCATCTGCTTTTATTTCCAATACAGAAATAAAGATCTTCTTAAATTTAGATAATAAATTTTTTGTATCTGCTATTGAAGCTTCTGTTTAACACGCTGACTGTCAACGCGAGGCCAAAACTTTGATTTTAAACAATTATAAATGAATTAAAATTTGTCTCTTACTTAAATTTATTTCCTTTAATATTTCAGCTTGAGTGACTTTGGTAACACAAAGTTGCTATGGTTGAATACGAAAGTAGTCTACCTCGAATGCATTCAATGAATCGTTAATTACGCCATAGAGTTTTTTAACGACCAGAACATATCGATATGAATAAATTTCAAAGTTCTAGACTCGGTGAAAACTTCTCATTCAGAATACATTTCACAGGCAGAAGTTTTACGACTTCCTTTTCCTATTCAGTTTTCAACACGTACATTTCCTACAATGTTAAATATTAAACCGTGTGAGAATATTTATCGTCAATCCAGTGTTTATTGCAACTTTAACGCAATATTTTTTATATCGCTTACGTGCTACAATGTGCATTCATTGCCCATCGGGTGTCGAAATAATGGTTGGAACAATTTATCGTACGCTCATTAGTGTTCACGGCTTTCAAATCGAATTAATTCCTCGCGCAACCGTGTTAATGAGAATAAGATGTCAGGGGTAGTCAATAAATTCATTACGCGGTCTCGTTACCCATTAATTATTAATAGACCAGGTGTTAGTTGTATCGAGGATAACGAATAACAAAATTTATTGTCGGATAGTTAGTTAAAATTTACCATACGCTTTGAGTACATTAGATATTGTGCAATTCTTCTGTGGTTTTCAATTCATTTCAAACAACTTGTTATTTTACCACTTAGAATTAAAGTGGATTGTTAACTACTTTACATCGTTTTTGTAAATAATTCTTAGTCATCCTTTGTTGGATTTGTTAGACAAATTGGCAATACCATTGTTTCTCCATTTTAAATTCTGAGCATTCACAAAGTCAATTAAAAAGCGATAGAAACACTTGTTATCAGGAAGGAAATTAAAAATTTGTACCTGTCTGTTTCGCGATTAAAACAAAATTACTATCATTGTTTCTAGTCTATCTGGGTGAAATTGACTAAAACGCAATATTGAAAGTGAAAATGAAAAATGAAAAATGTAAAACCGCGATCGATTGATTCGTTACGAGGAAATCTAGAAGCCTTTTTGCATCGTGTAAGCAGTACGTAAGTAATGGTATTACATGGTGTCTGCGAATGGAATAAGCAAAGCAACAAGTATATTATAAAAATCCGCATGTATCGATCTCGTAAGAACGAGCGTATCGGAAACAAAATGCCTGGAAAAGAATTATGATAGCTTCGAGGTGCTACCGATGTATCGAAGCGTCGCGTTAATCACAGTACGAGCGTGAAATTCTCGATACGACGAAAGTGCACGCTGGCATGCAACCGTACGAACCCTTAATTGGCACCCATGTAAATTTGATCGTCGAACAATAATCGAATGCGTGCCCCAGGCAGAGATACGAGTGATAAAAATCTCGGCCGTGCTCTGTAATCGTGAAGTTATGTTCGTGCCCGTACGTCATTAATTTAATTGGTCTCGACTTCGGTATCCCGAACGGGCAAAAATCAAAGCGAAGAAGCCCGCGTGAAATCGTTCGTTCCACAATTAATTCCATTTAAGATTAATTACGTTATGTTATCGAGCGATTAGCGAAACGCGGCGTGCAATCTTAAGCAGCCTCGCGAAGATTAAGCGTGCCGTAAAAGATGTAAATGCGTTTCGAAGATACACGGTACAATCAATTATATAGAAAACATTCAATTTTCTGTCGAGCACTTGTGTATATTTAAGATTCTGGTAAAGCCTATCTAGACGTTCTTAATTTGTTAAAAATTGAGCTTATCGAGACACATTTGCCTCGATGTGTTCAAAGATTGAATACATAAACAGCGTTATCTCGAAACAGGAATAACATTTTATTACCTTTCAAAGCCATCTTTAACTTCAAATTAGAAGCGACATTTTATCTTCCACGCTACTTAGCAGAATGATGCCTCTGGCAGGTCATAAATTATTCAATGAATCGAAATCGTGGATCAACGAATTGCTACTGGAAATTCACAATCGTGTCAAAATTTCTATTTTTATTCAGCAGATTATTATACGAATATTTGGAAGCTAGTTTCGTTAAAATCCATTTTGAAGTTTACTAGATTCTTCACATTCGTGTTCTAGGATCGAAGAATTGCCAACGTTTGAATATTCCGTGAACCATCCGGCGGTTAGCATTCAACATCGAAGACAAATGGACTTTCACCGGTGTCCATAACCGCGATACAAATTGAAAACGTCGCCGTGGAAACCGGAAAGCATAAAACTCGGGGAATTTAAACTACCTCCGATTCTCGACTCCTGGTGCACGATATAGTTTCCTATTCCTCCGGAGACGCGAGCGAATATTCCTTCTACCTTTTGCGCGAGACGTACGCCGTGATCGGAATACCGTACGCGTTTCCTCTATCCCCGACTTTAAACGCATCTCTCCCGTCGATTCTCGATACGTCACCCACGGTTCCACGGTGCGAGTATGCACTCGCCTCGTAAATAAGTATTGCATCCCGACGCCGTTTCTCCGCGGATGTAATAGGCGCTGCGTGATGTAAGCACGTACACGCGGCTATCCCTCTCGTGTCCTTAGAAGGTAGCGGACATTTCGCGTTGCTGTGCATCAGGAATACTGAAACGTTTACAGAGAGACCGACCCCGTCGGATATTTACGAGACATCGTTTACTCTGGCTCCAGGATCGACAAACTACGGTCCCGCGAACGATTATAAACTCGAACTTCGTAACGTCGAAACAATTGTATTGGGTCGGGGAATAAGTTCGTAGCGTTTTTATATTTTCTTTTGTTTTGCAAAACTGTGCTAATCGTCTTTTTAAGTAAGTTAATTTTTTATTACTTTTGACGCTTAGAAATGGAATATCCATTTCTCTTCTTCGCTTTTTATCGAGGCCAAAAAGCTGCTGAAGCAGCCCGGGACACTTGCAACGTATACGGAGAAGGTGTCATAGGCGAGTCTACAGCACGGAAATGGTTTGCAAAGTTCAAAAATGGCGATTTTGACGTCGACGACACGCCCCGTAGCGGAGGACCTTCTGAATTCGACGAAGAGATTCTCAAAGCACTTTTGAAGGAGGACGGTTGCCAAACAAGTCGTGAATTGGCCGAAAAAATGAACTGCGATCATAAAACGATTCTCAATTGCCGAAAAATTGGGAGGCTGTATTTTTTCTTTGATAAAAACGCTACGAACTTATTCCCCAACCCAATAGAATCCTTTCTTGTGTTTGTATATCGTCATACTCGATACTGTCATCTTCTATTAACGTTCCAAAGGCAAATAGTCTTCTACTATGTACGAAAACTATTTTACTTTAAGAATTAAAATGATAAATCATGACTGACAACCTGACATCTTCGCGACGTGATCCTCTTTAGAAGATACGTTAGTTTTGGGCAAAATTGTTTGACTACAGAGACATCCAAACACTGCATACTGAAGATATCGTGATGCAATAAGATACTTTTTGCGGCCCCCTCGCGTGAAAGAATTTTTCCGCCTTCTGGAGAACGCTTGTTATTGCTCGTTCTTTGCACCGAGCTTTCTTTTGTTGCGCGAGGATTCGCTTCACGGATAAACGTACTGCGTGGTTTGTTATGAATCCCGAACATCATCGAATATTATTTTCATTTTTATACTCAGCTTCCTGTTTTATAAATACACTTTAGATTTGCGCAAGTTGGCATTTAGTGTGAAGATGATGCTACCGATATACGAGATTTTCCATGGATTAAATAATTGCTCGAATAACAATGCGCATTCGTGACTAGAAATGCAAAACCACTGATTTACTATTACTTTTTATGTACTGAAACATTTGGATTAAAACTTTCCGTTTTTTTCAAATTATGCAACACTATTCATCTTACAATGTACAAATTATTTGTTTGCTTCGAAGTACGAGTATATGTAGTATTATAAAATTGTAAACACTAACTCTTTGTTAAGCTTAATAAGGCTTTATTGAACGGTGTTTTTATGTTTTATGTTACATTCTAAGGCTATTATGCATTCGATATATAGGGTATATCGTAACATGTGGGACCCACTTCATCGCCGAATTAGGTGCATCATAACAATGGAAAAAGTTCTAATAAACAAGTGCTGTATTTGATCTTGTTCCCATGTTATATCCACTTTTGTACTCCCGTAATGAGCTACTGTTTACCTGAATAGAAAGTTCTCGAATTTACCAATTTTAGCCCGAATGCGAGTCTGCAGTCATGTCTTAGAGTTTCTCAATCCTCAAAATTTTGAGAAATAAAAATTGACTGAATGTTTAGTGTGTTTAGTTCCGGAGATAGGGTTCGTTTACTTTTCATTGTTGACATCAGCGGGAGGTCAATGACCGCGCGTGCTCATCGTAAACAGTGAATAGTAAATTCTTGGAAATACTACGGCACTCGGTCACGATTGTCACGATGTTGGGGTAGGTCAGCACGATGCACGTGCAAGAGAGAGATCCGACGCGTTAGACGGAGACAGAGACAGTAAAACTTGAAAAATTATCCCTTTACATAAATTACGATATCTCCAGAACGGAAAGTCGAATCGACATAAATCGAAAATTATTTCAAAGGGAAAGCTTTACTGCTTCCAACAGTGGTTCAATTATTAAAAAAACACTAGTAGTTTTGGAACTGCACTCGTCTGAAGTTTTATTACTTTGACTGTTCTAAGACAGTGGAAACTGAAGATTGTCTCCTTTCATATTTGAAGGGTATTGAGGTGTCAGCAACTCTAATCTCCATTTTATTTACTGTACAACCGTGTTTCGTTCGAAAGAAATCGTAAATTACATTTGAAGGTAATATAAAATGAATCTCCATTAAATCACACTTTTGACGTTAAATTTCAACCAATAGTGAATCTCTTAATGACACCAAGACGCAAGTTTCTCTATAGTTGGTTTACGAACTACCAGAGGCAGTAAATAAATGAATATTTGTCATCGGACACGATACGTAGAAAGTCGACGTAACGATTCTATATAATCTCGCCATTAAAATGAAATCCCATAAATGTCAGTAATATTTATACTACCGTGACTATACCATCAACCGATAGAATTGTATTCAAAAAATTGACAGTCTCGAATGGTCATCGGTAGAAATTTACATTAGTTGTCGAAAGCGTGATCCTTGATTTAGAATGACCTTACATAATTTCCATAATGTGTCATTACAGGAGAAACGTGTTTTCACTGCATTTAATGCAATTACGGTCAAAATAAGTGACATTATGAACACGTATAGTGACACCGTACGGTTTCTATCCATTAATATTCTGTTGTCACTCTTTTCTGTCGTGTGTCATGCTTCGTGATTTCGCTATTATACGATAAATTCGTCATGTAGTGTCGCTTAAATGTTTGCGTTTAAATTTATTTTTAAGGTAACCAGTTATGAGAACCTAATTCTTCGAATCTTGCGTTGCAACTTTCATGCGTTCAAATTTTGCTCACTCGTTAACACCGTATAACGAAGCCGAGCGAATGATCAACGTAGCTGTAATTAACGATTTGATAGACACAAGCCGGTGCGATTTTTGTAATTTCAACCTACGTCTAAGTTTATTCGCCAGAAGACGGATGTGGCTGCGCCGTAATGCGTCGGATCGTTTGGAAAACTGTTCGTCGTAGGAAGCAATTAACCTGTTCGCGAATAACCATAGAAAGCAAACGTATTACCGGTTATGCCATTAAAATTTTACGACTTCCTACTAAAGTACTCGAACGCCGAATATTGGTATCTGCTTCAAAACGCAGGATTTATGACCCTTCGATTACGGTTTACAAAGCGTATAATCTCGAAGTCGAGTGGTCATATTTTTCGAACAACGTTTTAATACAGTAAATCAAGCATCCATCTAATTTTTCACGATGGCAAACTAAGAAAAATTTGTAGCGTCTGTAAAATTGCACAAAATTTAAAAAAGTCCGCGTAAATTCTGAATAAAATCAAGTTTCACACCCGAATGTTGAATGTCACAGTGGACTGCGTCAATCCGAGGACAAAAATTACGCCGAGTGATCGTTAATTATACTTGATAACATGACAAGCTCGTAACGTGTTTACAAATTTTTCTTTTTCTATTAATTTCGATGACGTTGTAACATACTTTTTGCGCCGGTTTTAATTATCCGGGCTGGTTGCGTTCGCTTTATCGAATACTTGCTTACATGGATATCAATCAAGAACGGCCGGCGGCCATCGTTGGGCGCAGAACGCCAGGCGTAATAAACTTTCCGCGGGTCACTTCGTTCATTTCCTTTCGCGATCGCGATAAATCAGTCATTTTCTCGAATTCCACGTACGTCTTAATGTAGATTGGGTCCACGGTTTGCCCTCAAAGGTAATCGATTACCCGACTATGCCGCAAATGATATACCGGGAGGCTCGTGTGGGCATTTAAAACCCGTTAAACCGTCGATCTGGTCCACTTAATTAAGCAATTAAACATTTCATTCCTTTAAATTAAATTGTACCAAGTTGCATCCAGTTCGTTACGTTATGTTGTTTTCTGTAGCAACGAATTTATTGAAAAGTCAAGGAAAAATTGTGCATAAAAAAGAATACTTTTATTCCGGTTAAAGTAAAATGATAAATTTAAAATAATAAGAAAAGCTGGGGAAACAAATTTCTTATTCTTGTGTTTATACCTTACATTGTGTATTCTGTCCTAATTGAGTCTCTTATTAATAATAACGATAGCAATCTCAGCAGAGCGGGATCGCAGAATTTGAACGACGCAGAAGACGAGTTTTATTAAACGAGAGCCGTATTAAACAAATAATAAATGTAAACCGGGTCGCTCGCGGCATTGTTGCAAGGCTAAATAATTAGTTTTCCGAGTCGCAGTTTCATTCAGTTTTTAATTAGTCTCCCCCCTCGCCCCTCGAAGGTGCTAAAAGCGGCGTCGGCCAGGCGTTGTTGCGCACCCTTAAATTGATGTAACATCTGTATGCATTATATTGTAACGCGAGGCGTTACTCGAACGCTTTGACTTCCCAGGATTCTATGCGTAACGTCATGCTGTGGGAAACGCGCGAAATTGCCGGGAAGCCGACGGTTTTTGCGGCAGAAGCGTGTCGATTTGCAACAGCGTCACGTATCCGTACGCGTCCTACGAATAATTACGCCGTCTTCCTGTTACATATTTGCAGAAAGGAAAAGTTTCGAAGCCGGTGGCCGTTTGTCGGTCGCGACGCGTCGCTTAAATGGAAAGACAAACGGCTGGAAACTGCGGAAGACGTACTCGAACGATACTCTGTTTAATTAGTCGAAATCTCTCTTATTAAATATCACGTTTCGCCGCCATCGAGATTCACAAATCCATCGCGCAACGCTTCGCGAAATAGTTTCAGACGTTCCCACGAATTACCGCGTATTGCCCGATATTCTGTAATCTGCCCTATCGTGCTTATCGTTTCTCGGCGACGGGATGCCAGCCATTGCAAGATCGCTGAACAATTTCATAAAATGGATACGTCGTCGGCCGTTCGGTTTCACTCGTGTCGTCGTACGTTATTATTCGCGTGCTTCGAGACAGAATGCTAGTACGACGCACGCGAACACGCGCTTACTTCGCAACACACGAACGCCGAATATTCGTGTAATTGCATTTATCAACTCGCTTCTTCCATTTGCGTTCGCGAGCGAGCGTTCGAGTGCACTTTCTTGTGCGCGCGGACAGCGTTGAAATCACCAACGGGGAAACGCACGGTACTAAACATGCACGGCATCCGAACGATGACAAGATGAAATGTACAAACGATATTTATTGGAATGTAAGCGTTGCGTACTATATAAACCATGTGGTTCAAATAAACCTGCTTTAACGGAGATTAATGAAGATATCGATTTCGTTTTTCTCTTGAATTAAATGGCGGAGCTACTAAAGTTGTTTAAAATGTTCCGTTCTTCGCAATCACTTTGGTTTGAAACTGATTGACAATTCGTGTATATCGAGCTTATTTCGATAGCTGTGCTTGCCAATTCACAGTTCGATCAAGAATGTTTATAATCACACACATTATTCGTCCGGGTAGACCACTGTTTACGACCGTACGATGTCACAATCCAGCTCGGAGGACCAAATTACATCGCGTGCTTACCGCGCGTTAAGCTTAAGATTGACCGTTGTGGACGCGTTTAACGTCAAATTAATATCGAATGACCGTTTCCAAGCACCGGTGGCGAATGTTTGTGATTACGCGCGAGTGTAGTTAGCCCGTCTCGTATGATCGACGCCGTAACTTGGACGAAACGTGACTCGATTGCGCGGTGGAAATTGTCATGCTTCGCTCGCAACGATCGTAGACGAACTGTTCGATGTCCTCTGGGGAATTTCATAACAATCGTATCGTGGGTTACGATCCTAAAAGTCTTGATCTTGAAATTGTATACATCGAGTGAAATTCAACGACTTTGAGAACCATGACTACTCGTGATAGGTTTGATTTATAAACACATTTCATTTAATTCGTGATAGATTTGCATATTGAGCGATCTTGCTTCCCGAACCTTGCTCATTAAGTGCGTTAGATTGAATCAGTTTGAAAAATATCGTAATGAGTTATATTAGTAATGAGAAAGTTGTGCGAACGTAACAGTTAGAGAATTTAAGACTGTAATGAAAAATGTAAGGAAGCGGATAATGACATGTTTAAATGTTCACATTGGCACACCTGCTGGGATAAAATAATATTCTAAAATAAAATATGGAATTTTTCGTAAAATATAATGTTTCCAATGGTCGTTTCTTAACACTTTTATAGTATACTGAATGACGAGGAAAATTTGTTCATGCAATAAAGGAATGTATCATTTAATTTGTATCGCTTACCAAACAATAAAATTATATCTTTTCTGTATGAATTCTGGTATAAAAACGAAAAATTATTGAGACTGGTCCTCAATTTAAACAAATTACGCATGACTTATACTTAATAATTAATAGGATAAAGTACTAATTTCGGGTTATTTTGAACTAGCTAGACTAGTTATTACAGAAGAAAATTCAGGAAGCAAGAATCACGGAAGTGTTTATATATTCTTGAGATTGTAATAAAAAAAGATTGACCAAGTTACAGGATGAAAAAATTACATTTTTCATCGCAATAAAGGTGCAATAAATTCAAAATAAGTACTAAAGAAGTGATTTTATGGAAAAAATATTAATGTTTTTTCTGTTCCTCGTTTCTCCTTAGTTCCGTATAGTTGGCAATTTATGGAAATCGCTTTCTAGACGAGTTTGCAATAGTGGATATTTCACTGTTCCAATATTTAGACGGTTGCAAAAGTATATTTAATAAATTTTATATTCCTCGTTATTCTGGTCGTTTAGAATAGTTTTGTTTTTTTAACCAATGACTCTGTAGCCCCAGTTTCTTAGTCATGGTCGTTAAATGGTCAAATCTCCGTTTCATTAGGACTTCGTTACATCTGTGCTCGAAACTTCCGTTGTTTCTTCCGAAAAAACATTGTTTCGCGAATCATCTTCTCTGTTATGGTTACGATACTGGGTCACCCTGTATATGTATTTTCATGGGTATCGATTAGGCTCATCGAACGAAGCACACGATCAATCGTTATCGCGATCGTTCGTCGGATGAGGTAACACAAATTACTTTCGTCGATCATGTTTTATCGTGTCAGGTTAATTTGTAAGCTCCTAATTATGATTCGAACCTTCACTTTCACCCTCCGCTGCATTCTGACCTTTTCATTTATCTTCCCGTGGCGGTGGTTCCGCTCTACATGTGTGCAGGTGCACACTCGTACGAGCCGGGAATAAAAATCTGCATAGTTGCGCGGCTCTAGAAGCCGTTTCATTTCTGCGGTGCGCAAACATTCGATATACAAATTGCAGTAATAACCGCTGATTGCGTGCAACATAATCGACCGCCCGTAAATCATTCGAAATACAAAAATACGTGAATTATTACAGCATGCAAATTCGATGCAATATTGCTTGAAACTGCGCAGATCAAACGACAAAGTTGTACAACCGTTTAATGGCTAGCTGATGTAAATTTCCACGACGCTTATCTAACGCGACCACACGTGATTCGAAGTCAATGCGCGCGATTTCTATGCGTCGCGAATCTTTTTTCCCCCCAGCGCGGAAACAAGGAGGAAACGAACTGACGAACGGCCGGGAGACACCTGTAGCACGTTCCTTTTACTTTCGAGCACGAAACGGTCGCGCGTTAATTGAAACGGAGCCAGAGAAGGTACGGAGTGTGTCTAGTATCGACTGTGGCCGAGGCCAGGAGCCGATCGAAGACAATAAAATCGAAAGGAGAGTCGGGTTTCCTTTCCTCGCCCGTTATTATCGCTGATGACCTGCGAAAATGCAACGGCCCGTAGAACGAGACCAAGTCGCGGCACATTCTCGTGGCACACGTACCCAGGGCCGTTACTAGGATACTTATCGCCCGGACGCCATCTTACATCCACCCCCGTCTGTCAAGAATAATCCTTTTTAATCGTATTGCTTTCTTCTTTAGACATTTGTTTCGAATCGTTTATAGATCGCGATGTTTGATTCGAGAACGTAACCTCCAGATTTATTTCCCTTAATTTTGTTGCCCCCTTAGTGAATGCTTTACCTAAATTTGAGTAGGTTTTGTATCAAAATATTCTAGATTATGTAGTTTGCAATGGTTTGAAATCAAGATTTTAGTCTTGCAGAGAATTGTACGGTTCTCATCAAAATGGAGGGTGAGTCCTATTCCAGGACGGTCGGTGTGACGATTCCCTCCCAACGTGTCCCAAGGTCGGTGAGATCGGCGAGGTCGTCGACACGATACATAATTATCGTGCACTTTGCTGTTAAGACACAAAATGTACGCTGTTTCCACCACCCACGCGAGATCGAAGCGTGCCGTAGCACCCCTTGCACCCACGTCACGATTCGCGCCTGCACGTATTGGACGGTCGAAACGTAACGTTCTCCGAGAACACCGCAATTCGTCTCGCACGAGCGCTCGCACGATTTTCGAGTCTCCCGCGAACGAGAGTCGAACGGGTCGTGTGCCAGACCGGACACGTCGCTCGGTTCTCCGCACGCCCCTTTTTTTCGATGGCTGTTCCACGACTTAGAGTATTAAATAATTCCTTTTACCCCGACCGATCGGAAACTTTCACTATTCGTGAGACACCGAGCCCGCGCGCCCACGATTATTGCGGCTGTACAAACTCAACGGCCGTTTGAGTGTCGTTCTCCGGAACGGCGATCGAAACCGAGAACAAAGTGAGTTTCGTTCTGCATCGATGGAAGAACACGTTCGCGATACTTTTCAAATTAATTTCAATACGCTTTCCTCCGAGCGGTTCCCCTTGAAAAAGAACACGAAAATTTCTGAATACAGGATAAGTGGTAAAAAAAATATACTTTAACATCTTTTAATATTGTCAGCATCATGGTTCCGTTTCACGAAGAAGAAGAAATAACTAAAGACTGACGGTGTGTAGGACAATCGTAAAATTCGTCTAACGCGTGATGTAATGTGCAAGAAAAAATTAATACGCTACTGTATTATATAATGCTGATTTTTAACCAGAGTATTCCACAAAGAAAGTAACAAGCGTCTCTCTTTTCCTCACCCCGTTCTCGTTCGCAACCCGCGCCAAATAAACAACCGCGCCGCGGCATAATTGTCCATCTGGAGTGCTGCGATCGATCAACTTGCGCAATTATCGCGAAGCTCTCGTTTGCATAATCGAACGCACGCGGTGACCCTTTTCAATTTTACCTTCGATCGAATTGAACGCCAATATATTGAAGTATAGCCTCCATTGTTCGTACTAATATGGAGATATACGAGAATCTTGGGATCACGGAGCACTAATTTTTCTAAAATTGATCGTTCTACTTTTATTCTATAGTGGAAAATGTAAGACTGTTAATATTAGCCTCATAACAGTCCATATTAATTTATCATGTCGTGAAAGCTAATTCCACCTCTCGATTCAGAGTCACTGAGAAATGCTGCGGCTTCTAAGACTGGTACAGTTATTATACAATAGCTAACAATAGCCTACGATCTCTATGGTTAATAAATTACTCGAAGGTGCGTATAAAAGATCTCGCTTCGCTGGTTACTGAACTCGTTTTAACGCCTAACCATTTTTACAATAAGTGAGCTCAACCCTTCAATTTATATCTTATTTCTGTTGTTAGATCGGCACGATTCTGATGTTGTTACCTGTTTTATGTTGAATTGTGATGATCAGTATTAATTCCAGTTATGGCAATGCCCCTTGCCGAATAACGGATAGAGGATTAAACTAAGTGACAAATTGAGAAAACAGGTCTCTTCCCTTCCACTATCGAAAACTTGCAACAATTGTTTGAAATACACTTTTTAGAAACTTTGAGCCTAAAAATTTATTGAAACCTAACTCAGACCTAGTCAAAACCATTTTTTGTTTATTTACTTTGAACAGACCACTTTCAATTAACTTTTGACCTAACACATGTCTCCATTTGTGGGTCCTATTAAAAAATACAAAAAAAATTTTAAATAAAGTGGTTCGACAGGAGCGGTCATGTTCAACGAGGACGCGTTTGGATAATTGATCTATCGAATGATGAAGCGTTTCGATGGTAGAGAAATCGAGTAACGGGAGTTCTGGTTAAAAAGCGTCCAACTGCGATTCAACGAGATTGAATTCGTTAGCGAATTCAGAATTCAGCGGAGAAAGTTTCCTTTGATCGTGACAATAAAAAGATCGTTCCTCCGGCGGGCGATTTAGTGCCGGCAATCACGACCTAATAATTAAATCGACCGCAGAATGCGCGCGCCTGGAATTCTGTCGCGGATGTCCTTTCGGCTCGAAGCGTCCCACGGTAGACCCGCGAAACCAGCACCTCGGTTCGCCCCCCTTTTGTTCTGCGGTCTTTAATTTATCTCCGTTGGTGGTACGCCGGCTCGTGTAACACGTTGCCCATTGTATGTCCTTGTCGCGACAGGAACGATTTATCGCGCACTTTGCACGTTGACTGTGACGAAATACTCCTTGGTCAGTTCGCGTGACAGCGTCCTTTACTCTGTCTCCGAGTTACTAGTTTCTAAGCAACGACTATCCTCTCGAATCGAAATCGAAGCTTATCCTTTTTTTCTAAATTTTTATTTCACGTCTTCATCTCGTATCTTTGTCATAACACGATGTAAAACAAAATGTATACATGTTTGAAAATAAAATCGAGAGAAAAAGAGAGTGTTCTCTTAGAAAAAAATTCAATTTTACAGGAGAAAATTTATGTAAACGATAAAAGAATATTGCAATATGAGGCGAATGTGGCAGAACTCGTCAACGTGATGTTTTAATGGTTTCGGGCGTTTATTTTGCGCAAATGAACTATCACGTGACATGTCGACAAGACAGGTGAATTTATTGCACATAAGGCCAACCGCTGAGATACGTGTCTTGTTAACGTTTTGATTTGTAGGGTAGTTTGAGGAAATTCTGACTACTTCAATTACCAACACTGTGAACAGAAGTACATATTAATAACTCAGGACTAATGTAGACTTCGCTTTGGTTATCAAAGCAATATCTTCTTCAAGATAAATTGTTAGCAAAACAATTGAAATTCTTTTCCAGAAATATTTTAAAATAAGTTTAATATTACTTGTTATGTTTTTTGTATAGCATGTATACTATACAGAGGATACCATGAATTATCAAATTAAAATAAAAAGTATTAATTTGTTTCATACTGAGGGTAGTAAAAGAAAGTGTAAACGTCTCGTATCACGACACGTCGTTTTTCCAAATGATTAAAATGCCACCCCTGTTACTTGTTCTTCGATTGTGAATGGCAAACGTGGACATTCAGAATGTAGAGAAACACTGTTATATACCAGATATTGCATGCATTGGAATACTTCATGCACGAAATATTATGGTTTCCACACGTACACGTATACATGCTTTGTGAACGGTTTCCTATTCTCTGGGTGGCGACTTAGAAGGTCGTGCAGGCAGTAGCCATTTTGAATACTAGCATTAGAGCGAAGGAATTTGTTGGTCGGGTTTGTAATTAAATTGTTAGAACGTCAAATGGCGGATAAATGTTATATCAGTTGTAAAATTTTTGATATTCTGATGGATTATACTTTTATCTGCAAACAATGCAATTTCACTTCGCAAAATTTTTTATCAGCACGGAACGGAATTGTTCGGAGTATACTTGAACATTGCAAAAACGGTTTGTCGTGCACTGTTCTAGGTGGCCTATTTTAGTCTGTAAATCAATTAATTTCGCAAAGAAGTTTCGATAGATTGACGCAACGAGATATTTCAAGGTTGCTTAAATTTTTTAGATGGAACGAAGAGTGTAATTAAAGGAATTCAACCGTATCTTGTACTGTACTCCAACAATTGATTTCTACCTATTCTCTCTATTGATTGTATTCTATTACTTGTATTATATTACTCATGCGTCTCGTTTTTCATTAATATATATTTATATTAGTACAATAAATAAGTTAATAGACGAATAAACTGAGAGTCTGAGGTTTGATAGATTGATAGAGGCAATAAAAATGTAATTATTTCCAAACTTGTCACTATAGTTCCTTGAAGTGTTCTTGTCGCGTCCTTCTATCTATCTCTGCCAGGTTTTAACGTTGTCCCTGAAATCTCTCAACTTTGTCTTATCCATTAAAATGCGTTATTCATATATGGGTACAACAATTCCTATTTCTGGCTTTAGAATCCCTTTTAAGACATCAAAGTAAATACTTTAAAAGTCGCGATCCAGAGATACCTCCAGTATAAATAAACATACGATCGACGTGTCGCTAATTAATCTGGGGAATCAATGTTATAAAAAATTTCCAAGATCAATGAAATCTGTATCAGAAAAAATTCCGCGAATTCCGCATAAAAGTGAAGCGCCTGAAACCTTGAAACAACGAAATGGACTCAACCTCATGATAAATGGGAAACGCTCGGACCGCAAGAATTTCACGACAAAAAGGAAAGAGTAATCGTGTATCCTGTACTCTTAGAAACTCCATGAACCTTTTCTCGGTGAAATTTTGTATCCTCTAAATCACAAAAACGTGAACGTGAAAGTTTAACGCGTTGACTGCCAGACGAAACCTCTCAAATTGTCCGCGAAAACGAAACTTTGCTTACAGAAAATTGGAAGCTAGCCACAATTTATCGCGTTAAAATTCAGGACTTCTGTCTGGATTTATTTTCTTTAACATCTAATCTTGAGAATGAATTTGTTTAGCACCTTTGAGAAATCCTCTCTGTTAGTTTCACAAAAAGTTAGGCAAAATTTTACGAGTTCAAGGCAATTGAAAGGACGTTTGCCGGATATAGCGTGAGTCATCCACGCTTGAAACGGGATTCGAGGATCCTCGATGCTGCCGGACGTGCAAGAATTCGGTAGAAGTGATCGTCTGGGCCAGGAACCGACTTCGAAGAATCCCCTCGTGGGCGGTCAATGGACGATCGAAAAGAAAGCCAAAGATGCCGTTGTAGTCGTGCCAACACGCTCCTCCGGACATTTAGAGAAGTAGACCGCGCGATATATATAATTTCAGTGCACTTTCACCGAAAATCTCGCTCTTGTTGCCCTGGACTTGACGAACGACGCGATGGTCACGCATTTGTCCGGTCGTATCCTTGTCGAGTAATCTCACAGAGGCGGATGCCCTTTATTCTCACGCTTCGCGGAGCTTGCACGTTCGACACAGTTGCCCGCCGAAGCGTTCCCTCGACCAGAGACGCTACAAATGAGCGCCGATAAGATACCGTTAACTTATGGGCAAATCCCGATTCACATGGTAAAATTTACACATAAAAGGGACGTCTTACAATATTCAACCCTTCCGTCGATAATCGAAATACTCACAGTTCAATAACCGCGTACCCAGAACGCTTCATTATAAGAAGTCTGATATAAAATAACGATTTTGATTCCATACTTTGACTATAATCCTGACTATTTTCGAAGATTTTAGCAAAAGATACTTAAAAACAGAACATTGTTTTCGAAATGGAATGCAAATTTTTCTACGTTACTTGGATTGGTTAACAATATTTGACCATTAAGTGTAACACCATCGTTTCTGGTTTCGACTTGTATTCCGCTGTTCACTCGTACTTTCCACGCACGTTTCAAATTTCACCGTCGTTTTAGCACATTTAGACTTCCGACTATTACGTTTGGCTCTGCACAGTGATGTACAGGAACTAACCAGCTTCTCTTTGTCTGATTAACATGTTGGCATCATGCCTCTTCAAATCTAGTCGTGTAAAGTCGCACAGTGAGCAGCATCGGTGATTTTAACGACACTTTTGTAGAACTTTTTAACCCATTATATATTTTGCCTTCGTTTATTAGCTTAAAGAATGAGAGAAACTGTTCATTTGACAAATTCGGACAGAATAATGTGTGCTCTAACGTTACATTAATTTTTTCTCAATATAATGTCAAAGAATGAAAGTAGTTTCAATTTAAATTATTTATTTCACTTCCCTTTCCTATATAGAAATAAGCACTGTACACAGTAAATTAGATTCTGTATCGTGTAAACAGTTTCATTTACGTAAGGATAAATTTCACTCTATCAACACGTCATGATTAATGTTATATAAAAAAAGTGTTCCTTCCAGAACTCTTAATACCGTCGGTGGGGTTCCTATTTTCACGCGTTTATAATCATTAATTTATAAAATTATTCAGAGGGCCTCCATTTTGTCTGAAAACGTTTATAGATAATAACAAATATTCACAGGCTATTCAAATTGACATATTTTTTCACCTGCTGTCATGTTTCTGTCATTTTTCATTTACATGTATATACTCCAAGTTGCCAATAACTAGTTCACCGGAAATGAGATTTGCATAGTAGCTCCTTCATACTTAACGGTTGATGATCACCGCACTAGGAAGTTGAGCTTAATTACGAAGAACGATGGAATAAATTTTTTCGAGCGAAATTTAAAAGAATTAACATACAGCCAAAATAAATATTAATGTATGTGCTAATTCGACGTGTAAAAATAATGATTAATTGCATCTGCGCTTATAGTTTCTGGTTATGGTAGAACAAATTGATTTTATTAGAATTTTTTTAACACGGCGTGGTAAAACGTATTACAACGCGATGTTGCTTTCCTTTCGACATGGAATATATTAAAACGCGCGCGTAATAAAGACCAAGTTAGAAATATCGAAAGAATAACTAGCGAAACACAATGAACAATGATCGCGAAGTACAGTTTCATTCAATGATCGATGATCCTTTGTCCAACGGGGATATGTACGTTACTATGATACCTGTACGTTCATGCCAAGTCGGGGGAAAAAATTTCCCAGCGGTGAAATGCACGGTTGTAGATCGCCGTAAGTTACGATTCGATTTTCCGACATATTCACGGTTCATTTGGATTTTATACGAGGCTCATGCGATACGCGGTAATGGTACATAAATTACTCCGAGATTAAACAGACAACGTTTACGAATTAACGGTAGATCAACGATCCTGTCTGGACGATTCTGAACATACATATACGGTAAGAATAAATCGATCGATCGATTTCTTCAAACAGCCGTGCCGAGCATGTGTAAATTCAATCCGGATAATTGCTGTAATTATAGCAATCATTACTATTCATTACTAGTTAGAAGAAGGTATGCGAACCTGTTGATTCAATTTCATTTCCTCGTTGGTGATCTTTCCAAACAATCCGCTTGACATGGAAACGAGTACCGTTTTGAATGATCAGTAATTCATTTAATTATACATGCTGCTAATACACAGTCGATGAAAAATCTTTAGCATAAGAATTAAAATACTTGTGAAAACTGCGTGCTTTAAATTGAAGTTTCTATCAAAGGAATTTTTAAGGTTTATGACCTATTATCGAAATATAGTAAATAATGGTTTGTCTAACAGTTGACCATTTTTCATTTATTAGTTCGTGTCTCCTTTTATTCGACGCGTTGGATAAAAATGCTTGCGGATCCTCACGTGAACTGTATTCGTAAGAATATTGGTATCTTTAGGTGAAAGGTGCTTCCTGGAAAATACACGAAAGGAAAGGGGTGTTATTGCCATAACCGACTGTCCTCAATGTCGGACCGGGATACATTCGAAAAGAAAGTGAAATTTACAAGGCAATGCAATAAAACGTCTTTGAGTAGCCATGTCCACATCCTGTTGAACATCTTTTGCGACGAGCAACGCGTTAATAGTGAAAAATGAACCTATTTCGAATAGAAATGCAGCTACTTTGGAAACTTTTGCAACAAACTAAATTTGAAAAATTAATTTATTTAAAATTTAACAATCTACGCACACGACTGAAAAAAAATTTAGTTAGGTAAGAGTCTAATCTTTCGATAGTGTATCAATATTTTATTTTTGTTGTACGCCACTCAGATTGTACTGTTAAGCGTACGAGAAAGTGAGATAAGAGTATCACGGAAAAATTTCCCGACACTCCCATTGCTTTTAAATTTAAAGTCGTTGAGCTTAGCAATAAATACATTAAGTGGTTAATCGTATCAAACGCTTATTAATTTGATTGCGTCTCTCAAGAGCGTTTGATACGTAAGTGGAAAATAACGGTAGATTGGTAACCACAGGCCGTTCGTGAATAAAGTCACGTCCGCAATAAGAGGTGTAAATTTCCTCCAATAACTTCGATTTGACGTTTAATAATAAGATTGATCTAGATTGGTTCGATCTAGAACTACAAGGCGTTCAGCTACTGGTATCAGAATTTCTAAGGGGTGATTTTCCAAGTCAAGAATTACCAATTTGAAGCTTATTCACTATCCAATTTAATCAAAAATATTCTAAGACAAATTTTGAAAAAGCATATCTTTGGAAAACCCCATTTTGAGATAGTAAGAGTAAAAAATTCTCCAGTAAAATGTATCATTATAATAGCATTATAATATAATGGTTTGCAATAATCATAAAAATGAATCTATTGCAAAACACAAAATGGCGACTACTTGGCCCACGTCACGTGCCCCATCTGACGATACGTTTGCCTTCGCTTCAAACATCATGTTCATTCGTCTTCAACGTACGTGACAGGCTGCATCTGGTCTGAAATCTTCAGTGGAACACTGACGCGCCTGCAGAAACATTTTTCTTCGCATTACCAAGTGTCGCAGTCAAACATTGGGGGCAAGTTGTTCGGCGATGTCGGCATCCCATTCCTTCCATGTATCATCCAAAAAGCACCTTTCACCGAAAGATACGCTTTATTTTTACTGCCCACGCGGATTCGTTTCCTCGACTGTCGCGTCGAGAATTTATAATTCGAATTAATTAATATCTGAAATTACGTAAACGTGTCTCGCGCCTCCTATTTCGGCACTCCGAGCACGAAAATTTCGCGTCGCGTTATTCGGCGCAAACTTCCTGTTTTTTTTCTCTCTTTCAAACGACATCGCGGCTTCTTTGTTGCGTGCAGTCACGAAGGTGTGAAGATACGAATTGTCTATCTAATGGGAAATAACATCCGTAATAATGACGCAACGTCTGGCTCTCACAGATTTAGGACAATTCCAGTTTTGCTTCATACGTAAAACTGCCTTGCGCAAAAGAAGAAGCAGATACTTATCGGGGTAATGGGCTTGTCACACGCTAGATATTTTTTTTTTTTTCTTCTTATGCGACACTGTCGGTGCACAGCTAAATGAATTTTCTCAGCGCGGTACCGCTCATTGTTGCCTCCGTTGAATTTTATCTGCATTTGCAAGCAATGCTCGAGCAAAAATACTTCGCCTCGCGCGCGTAATATCGCAAGTGGAAAAAGCGAAAAGCTATTTTAAACTCATTGTGCGATTACGAAACCTTTTGTTGACTGTAAATTGAATAGTTGCCTAGACTAATTTATCAATTTCACTTTCTTGCTACGTTAATAAGAAAATGTCGATTTAAGAAGTCTGGCTAGAAAAACGATGATTTATACGTATCATGAAAAGAGAAATACTAATCTTTAATGGTTAATCAATTGCTTTTTGTCTTTGCCATATAATAAGACAACAAAATTAATTTCCGAGTGTTCTCTTAATCAACTTGGGTGTCCACGCTGTGTATGACCATATATTACTTGAAAATAACAATTATATATATTTAAAAACATTCCTTTAGTAAGGTAATGTGAATTTAGTTTAAAATCGATATGCGCAACAATATTCTAAAAAAAATAGGTATCTTATTTTATTTTTAAACTAATAATTATCAGAAGTATGGGCAGAAACATTACAAAATATTGACAGCACAGAAAATATCCACCTTTAAAGAATGAAACTGTTTTTGTTCTACGAAAGTGTTTGCAATGATGTATCGTTGTCCTCGTGTAGCAATTTTCTCTAACCATGTCAGAGTTGCGTAAGACTTAAGTACATTACTTTTGATCCACATTTTAACTAGCAACTAGCACGCAAAGTAAAAGTTAAATAGTAGTTTATACGTAAAGTAACAGCATGCAGTCATAATCTATCATGTACTATTATTTGTGTGCATGTACTCAACAACAAGATACATAAAAATTTACGATAATGATCTCCGTGTTATACTTACTGCACGCTATTTAACATTACGACGTACTTTTATCGTATACTCTGTAACAATTGCAATATCATACCATGTAATTACAGCAATACATTCACGATCACGAGTGATATTTAAGGAATGCACGTGCACAAATATCAGAATATATGCATGTTTCCCGCAAAATAAATTCTAAACTTGTCGAACAGTTTTACAGAATAATACAAATTCGAATCGACTTTAAATATTAATTTTTCAGTTTGGAAGATGTATGTACTTGTATGAAACAGAAGTTCGTATAAGAAATATTATAATAGATTTTCCTAGTATTGAATCTACACATATTTAGAAGATATTTAAATAATTATCTATCAGTCCAGTACTCTATTAAATAATTAATAATTTATAAGACACGAATAATATAAATTATAATATTACCATTTAGAAAACGTTAAAGCATTAATAACCATCATGGATGGTACATAATTTTGATAAGATATCAATTTCACTGAATTTAGAATATTCTAATAAGTTGTGAAAAACTCTGCGTATTTTAGAATAATTACGATTAATAAATATTTAACACCAATTACGTACAGTAGAACATATTAAACTTTAATTCGTTGTTACAATACATGAAATATTACACTATGATTTGATAATGAATTAGATATGAAATATTTTTAATACATTGCGAACATATTCTAATATTTATCTATTAAAGCATCAAACTTTGAAAATATGTGGGACTTCAAATATTTCCTTGAGCTGTCAGAAGCATTTTATATGGTACAATAAATAAGATATAAATCAATTTACCCAGGTATTGGTATAAATTGAGCATAAGACACTTCTGCAAATTGCTAGAATAAGTAAAATATAAATCATTGAAGTAAGATGTATAGATAAATGTAACAGGATAACTGACGAGCATGAAAAAATATACTTGATGAATTCAATTTAAAGAATTGTTCCCATTTCTTTTGACACTAGAAATTTGCATATTTCGATTTCTCTAGTTTTGGGACTGTTACACCAAATTAACTCATTACCGCACAGGTATGCTGATCTTTCCGAATGAATGAAAAACTGTGAAAGTACATACCAAGTGCCCAATACGAAAACTAAACTGGCAACTTTTCACTAACATTTTTTAATTCGTGTGAACGTTGCTACCGCGTTACTCACTAGACCGTGAATTTGTTTTCTACAGTACCGCGCTACAAGTTCATTATTCGTTATGAAATACTAAATAATACGATCACAATTCGACAAGCGTATTGACGTATAGGTGGCAATTGTCGCCACGCTGCAACAAGTACAAATTATATCGTGTTTCAACGATTAATTATTCACGCATTTTGAATGCTATTAATGTAGAAACTCATTACGACACATTGAAAGTCGATAGAAATCACGAGTATATTAATCTTCGTGACCGTTTTGTGTTTCAGTTCCAATACAGCAGGACGTTATCTATATTAAATGCAAAAGTGCATAATAAAAAAAAAACACCGTACGTTTTTATCTATTTTATGAACCGTAAATTGCATTCACAACATAAATTCACTCATTAAAGTCTAATTAATAGTGGAATATTTCTGAAAATGTCATTATTATTCTGTCGTTGCACAATAGTGACGTATCCGACATACGTTGTCAATATTGTACCGTTTACCGTCTAGAACAGTGTTTCTCAATCTATGGGACTCTGAGGTTCTACGAGCTTTCAGAAACGATTACCAGAGACAAATATTGTGGATAATAATTATTTAAACAACGTAATATTTTCATCAGTATATTAATTAAAATATTTATCTTGAAAATAAATATCTTGAATCTCTGAAAACTTGTCAGAAAAATTTTGAAAATTGTTGGACAAATTTGTTAAATATTACGGCTTGGTTCTATTCAAAAGACATTTGTAAAAAATCTGTTACTCAATATTATGAGCACAGATCTCTCATAATGAGAAAATTGAGTCTCCGACTCGCACTTGTCGCGTTCCGTTGAATTTCACTGTGTCGCAAGAACCGTGGTTTTCGAAATGGAATTTGAATGGTAATTATCACGTTAAACTGTAGCATATTATGCGAAGGCTACGCACACGTGGTGTGCAGCAAGTTATCATTAAGCGACAGCTGCCGGGGCCGGTTTGAAGCGAGTGCATCGAGATTTTTCTATATTTTCTGGCAAAAACAAATAATTTCCGAACAGAAACTACCAGCGGACAGTAATTTGCTGGCAATGCGTTTCGAATGGTCCATTACCCAACAGATTATAGCCGTACGCGATAGGGGTAAGAAAAAGAAATCGTAGCTTAGCATTGGATTGCTAGCATTCTTTATTAACGAAGAAACATGAAACGCAACGAAACTGAAACGTATCGTCGTTAACTACGAGCGCAGCTTGCAGTTTGCATGTCGTAAAATTTTGTCTCTCTTTCATGTCCGCCAACAGATTTACTCTTCGTTTTGGACGCAGTGAAACGGACACTTTCGTAATAAAAATCGTCGTCAGAAATTATCCAACGCGTTGTTTATTTCTACAATTAATGTTTGTACAAGCCTAGCCGTTCCGTCGCGGAGCAATTCGCTTCAGAGAAACGTGGAGATTTCATCAACACGTTTTACGAACTCCTTTAATGGTAAGAGCAGATAATCCTACACTTTATTTTCATGATTCTCAAGAGGTATTCGCATGAAACTCGAAATGAATTTCTTAATACCTACCATTGTCCCGTTTGCGTGAGTTCAAGAATGCAATCGTGATTGGCTACTGTCACGTTCGCCCTGGTGCCTACCAATCATCTATAATCATAAATGTCTTCATTATCGCATTTTTGTGGGATCACTTGCGTAAACACGGTCATAAGTAATATCTCTGGCCGAGGCTGGGAAAGCAATCCTCAAATATTACTTTTAAACGGACCCTCCAAATAACAGAAGAGTTTTGGGGAACCCCTATTTTCTAATCGAATAGTAATGAAGTTTTATATAATTTTAATTCAAATTTGTTGTGGTTACTAAAAGAATAGAGATGTCTAAAACCACCTTTAAGATTTAAAAAAATTCAATGAATTACTTTGACACGAGACAAAAATTAAATCAACTACTTTAATAGCGTCCTACCTGATAACATGGGGTGGAAATTGTGATTTCACTGGAAAGGGGTGAAGGGTTAAAAGTTGGCGATAAAAACGTTCAGAAATGTCAAAACGCATCTATTTGTTGCACGAGGCAAATTCTGAAAGTTCGTTTGCATCGTATTTAACGCGTTCTTGAACTTCCTGTTACACCGAGAGAAACAAAAGTTTTCGAACGTTACTTACAGGCAACCGTGAAAGTCGGCATAATTGAATATACGTGTCTATTATTTATCGAAGCTCTAATTACCATATGAAAGTCAGTTTTTTTATGGTCGATGACAGGGGCACATTGGTCTCTAACGTTTTCATGCGTGTCGCGGCATCGCGTCGTCGGAATACGATAGTAGAAACGACGTCGCTCTTCTACATTCCAAGTAGACGCGTTCAGGTGCAATTTAATACATATATGTTTCGTCTTGACCTTTAACTTGGCGAACGGTCTACCACGCGTTTATGACGATGCACTTCTTGAGATACCTTCGAGGAGTGTTCCTATGAGAAACCAGCGCTTGTTCGAAAGAGAACGTTTGTTGCCACCGTAGCGAATATACTGATCATCAATATCAATATTAAAGACGTTCTTAGCAGACATTGACTTTCCATTGCCAGTTCTACGAAGAGCTGTTTCGAATTTTTGCAACTAACATGGAGAGATTATGGTGGAAGGGTGACCTCAAATAATTTTTAAAGGTTAAGAAATTGATAGTAAACTATAACCGTTTACATTTCTCTGAGAATGAATATATTTTCTAATAAAATATGACACTCCTTAACATATAAGTGAAATAAAAAACAGGAAATGGTTTTACTCAAATTGATACACGCGCTTTGGAGTCACACGGATGTTCATCCAATTAGACGCAGACGGTATTCAACGTGTTTAAGGCTCGTTAGTTTCACATTTACTTTACGATCACGAGAGAGAACCAAAGCCTGTATAACCCTTTATTTTGGTTGAAAATTCATCAAGAAAAAAGTTGGTTACAATTGGCAGACATCACGCCAATGACCCCACTTCGTACGCTCCAGGCGGTTTATGTCACTCACGATGGCCATCGATTGTACGTTTCAGTAGCAATTAGCCGTAATATTACACCGCAGGCGAACAGTTTCTGCGACTGGTCAATATTCTGACTAGCATAACGGAGTTTAAGTAACGGCCAAGCGACATAATTGTTGCTAAATTTCTCAGGGGAAAGAAAGGGAAAGCGGCGCACCGCCGAATAAAAAGCGGGCTCGATCCGTGCCTTGGTCCGTGTAAAATCTGATTTCAATTTTCTTTCGTTCTACGGTGGAACGTTCGATTTTACGCTTAGTTGACTTATTTTCGTGCTGAACGAGTCGCGGTACTTCCCTTTTCTATCGCGCTCGTTACGTTCTAGAAATTGCCGCGTTGCTAATTTACATCGTGGTGCTGCAATGGGCAATAATTTATACAATTATTACTATATTCTAATTATAACGAAAATGAATTATTTCTTTGAGACATAGTTCTTATACCATACATGTGGTAATTTAATTTAAATGTTTTCTTGGAAGTCCTAGAAAGCAGGACGAAATTTTATTAGAAACTTTTTATAAATTATCAATGGATGTCAAACGGAACTAAAAATTATTTAAAATTCTATCGGAATTGGAATCGTTCGAAGAAAATTAATTAAAATTTAATACTTGTAATTTCTCTTCTGGTTACACAACGAACGTAATGTTTCTAACATCGACAGTGTTCCCACGTTTCGTAAGAAAAATTTTTGATTTTGCGTGCTGTTTTGCGTACTTTGTGTCAGTTTGAATAAAAACCCATCGCGTAATCTCGCCACTTGGAATATCTTGATATAAGTACTAGATTTGGAGTGACTTAGTTCCATGTACTCTAACACTAACGTTCCAAATCCTATCGATTAGAGAATTAAACTAAGGAAATATACTAGACATGGAATATTTCCTTAAGCTATTTAATTAAATTGTCATGGTGAATAGATAGTGGTGTATATTCAAATACTGATAGATTGAAGTGATCGCAAACAATTTTCTTGAAACGGTATTAAATTAAAATATATCGCGCATTTTCTCCGCTTGGAATGCCATTATAAACGAATTTAGAAAGATTTCTGTAGTTCCAAGTATTCTAGTACATTAAAACATTCCAAGTTCTATCCATTATAATTTACTGCGAATTATGGGAACGCGTGGAATTTGAACTATTTCCTTAATCTGTCAAGAGGAAAGGAGTTATAATGTTTTATTAAGATATCACGTTGCATAAAACATAGAATATGTTCAAAAATATTTTATAGTAGAGATCAATCAATTTTCTTAAACTGATATTCAAGTGAAATATTAGTATTCCAGCACGTTGCTAAAATATTCTTAGTTTTATGGGACTCGGAAAATTTTATTAGTTCATTAAAATGGTAGATAGAACGAAGGACAGGATTAATCAAGGTTGGAGCTTTTCCGCGGAACTCTCTCTGACTCTCGTTTCTATCGGGATAGCAAAAAAATGGCCGCCGACTCGAGTTAGACAATAGGCCACACAAAGACTCGTTGTCGTACGCGGAAGTCGCACGACAAAACTGTTACACGCGAAGGATTCTTATCGCCGGTAAGAAATCTTGTCAAACCAGCCAAGACAGCGAGATGGTACTAGAAATACTGTTTTAAAACGCGGTTGAAAACGCTGAGAAACAAACACATGGAAACCGAAAGACTCTTTTTGTAACGGTATCGTACCGAAGTGGTGCAACGTAATAAAGGCGGACGAATTATGGTATCGTTCGTTGAAAGAATAACAGCGCTTTTTCCCCGCGTTCCTGCAGAAAAACCAGCCATATAAGCCTCGAATGACTAGCGGAGCCACGCTGTGTCGCGCCTGCTTTTATTCCTCATCGATAAACGCATAAAACTTTCGTTTTCTCCGTTTTATTTGCGGCCCCCGAGCGCCGCGGTTTTCTTCCCGTGATTTACGTTACGAAGGGAAATCCTCTGTGTCGCGAGTCGACTTCGAAAACGCCGCTCGGTCGTCGATTTGACATTTACGCGGGATACCTAAACGCGTTAAAGTAGTCGTAAAAAATGCGATATCGCGTTCCGCGAAACCACCGGTTCGTCATTGTTTCGCCCGTTCCTGTGGTGAAAGGGTAGAATATCAAGCGAGCGTGAATTAATTCATAAATTTTAACGCGCGGAGACCTTAATCTGTGTATCGGTGCACGACGAGCGAATTAACGCTCGTAGAATATAAATATGAATTCGCGCGTAATAATTTTTACGACGATCTTGTTCGTTTTGCGTGTTTAATTGCCGCTTTGAGCGCGAACGAATAGGAAACTCGAACGCGATTTCTATCGTGCATCGATCTTTCTCTTCGCGGAATCGTTGATACGAATGGCAGATCCTGTTGTTACACGGCGACGTTTCCTTGTTATCCGTGAAACGTGCAGGTATCGCGCGTAGAGAGGTTTACACGGACCAAGAACTAAATTTTCTCTATAAGGAAGCAAGGTGCCATGTAATCGATGTCATTGCGAAGGATTGCATCAAGGTTGAACGTATCTATTTCAAGGAAATAGTAATTCATTGTAAAATATCAAGTCGAAACTAATTTGAAGATGCAAAACAACTGTAAAGTAAATCACTATTTTCTCGAAACATGTTTCCAAGTAATATAAATGCAAAATCGTTGGGTCTAGGATGTCGTTCGTGGTATTGTCTCGGGTTTAATACAAAGTTGGACGCCCGTAAATATTCATAATCTATTCCCTTGTCTGTTTATCGTCGCGGTTACGCATACATTTGTTGGTCCTACGGCGGATTCCATCTAGATAATCGCAATTTCCATAGAGTATATACCCGGTTACGTAACATAGTGCGTATTTGAGCGCTGGAACCAATAAAATGTAAATAGATCAGCACATTTTTCTGTCCATTCAGCGACTTTCACTAATATCCATTCCCAGTATGCAAGCCGTTTGCAGACCGATACATGGATTCGAACTCGACCGTTGTAAGCTGCATTTCCTATTTCGTTTCAAAGAGGCCGTTCCTTTTTGCGAAGCCTTTAGCATTATAAAAGGACTCATTATCGGCATTGTAAAAGGAACTCTGATCACTAATTAGCACAATACAGGAAACTTCTGACAGGCTGCGTTAAAATTGTAACTGCCCTTATGAATGTAAGAAGCAGTTTAGAATCGTCAATGAACCTGGACCACTTTTTGCCGGATCTGACTCCATCGACTACTTAATGTCGACATACCCTCAGAGCAATGTGCATTCCAAGCGTACCACAATTAACAACAATAAAAGAAAGTAACGTATACAATAGGGTCTGTGAAAAAGTGCCTTGAAATCGACTGAAATATCAAATTTGACGGTAAGGAAGCCTTACGAACATGACCGAATCAATGTATTCGAAAGTATATGTAATTAGTGGTCGATCAAAGTATTTTTCCGCGTTTTCCACTACTGAAATATTTATTTTATATATATTTTCATAGTTTATAGTTTTCCTCGAAATCGTACTTTCTAAGGAAACGCGAGTGTACTCGGTGAAACTAATAAACCTTTTGACTTGAAATTTCAACATTGCAACGTAATAATTTTAACGATATGTCATAAATGTTACACGATTATTAAAAAGAGATGAATTTATTAATCCTGTTCCTCGAACTACTTTATTAAATTGAACTGTTTTTTTTAGAAAGCTATTAACAATATTGTTTGTTACTGTTCCGTGAATACATGCGATATATCAAATAATCGACTAAATCGATTTCTGCTTTATAAATTTCTGAAGACATTTCTAGGACTCTCCAATGCTCCATAATAAAGATATTAACATACTCGCACTAGACAGATCGCAAAAATTAACCGAAAGTGGATAACATCATAAATCTTAAATGCTTGGAAAAATAGTACCAAGAGTAATGTATGCTAACGAATTGCTCTGAAAACCTTAACAGTGTTAGCATACAATAGCAGCTGACTCAACGTCACGGAAGTCGACGCAAGAATGTAGAAGTAGTATAGTTAAATCTTTGTCAGACATAGAGAACTACTTGCCTCGGTGATACGAGACATCATTTGTATCATCATAGGGTTAGAAACCTCATGATCTCTAAATCAAACCAATCCAAATGGATGGTGACTTGACGATTACGTATCTCCGGAAGTTTCATAATTTTCTGAATTTCCAAATTCAAGATTTTCCCTCGTCAAAGTCCTGAACCTTCGATGTCTTAGATATCTAGAGTCCTAACATTCAGAAGTTCTGAAGTAATTCTTTAGTCTTGGACTTCTGGATCTCGATCTTATCAGTATTATCAAAAACTTCTAATCAATTTTACAAATTAGTAAGTAGTCTGTAGTTGCATTGCAGACATGAATTGACTAGCAGTAAATTTCTTAAATTTGTACGGTTTGAACTTTGCTAACATAGCATCTCAGCACAGACAACTTTTCATCTGTCTTCGAGCGTTGAATAACAATCGACGATGTTTGTCACGTCCTCCCCTAAGCGAGCGTTCCAATTTGTGCACTCGCGATATTTGACGACTCGATAGGTCCCCCGAAACATATGTACTACGTGCGTGCAACGCTACACGACAGAAATAATTCTACATTCAGATCTGATATTGCTGTCTACCGACCACTCCTTGTTCTTAATCCAAAACGGAAAGGAAAGTGCAACGCTCGAAGCTGGATACGGAGAATAAAGGATTCAGAGCATGGACCATCATTATTCGCGCATTCATTACACGTGTGGTTTGCATCGTTGTCGCAGCATATGCAATCTTTTCGGAGTAAGACGGTCGAATACGGTAGACTTGTTTCTTTCCTTGAACCGATCTGTTAAGAAAATTTTCACCAAAAACGCGCATGGTTCGCGGCTCGTGCAAACTATTTATTATGCAAACGTTACTACAACTAAATAATACGATTATCTTAACCGTACATTAATTATTTTTATAATTTTCAACACTTATGTTGGAAGGTTTTCTAAGATGATGCGAGACAGTTCACCTAGTAACGCGGTATTCATTACCGTTTCAAGGTTCACTGTCGAAGACAGTGAAGAAGTAGTTCGTATCCTTTCTCTCGCCGTTTTTAATCGGGATATTTCAGATCAACGACTCCTCAGGAACAAAGCAAAAAAGTAGTTGGGGAATGAAATCGATCCGTATAAAATCATACGTCGAAGATTTTTTTTCTAATTTTTTCACAGGACTTTCTTTCGTAGAAACTGTTTCGATGCCACGGTGCTCCATAGAAAACGGCACCTGCCATGTGATCTACCTTCATCCTACGCTTGTTCTTGGTCCCTCGAAATCTGCATCCGTTACTTTCCCTCGACAGGAACGATCGTACGTTGTTAATTGAAAGGCTTTGGTGAAAAGCGTCGTACTCTTTCCGAAGGGGACAAAGAGAAAATCGAGGATACTAATTACCGTCTGAGAATGGGTTAATTAAGACACTCTCTATCGTAATTCGCTTCATTACGGTATGTATATACACCCTCGAATCCCCGGATAAACATTGGGAAAGAATGTCCAAGTGATTTACGGCTGAAAAAGGCTGTCACTGAATTGTCCTCGTTCGAGCGACGTCTTCGTTAAGATTGTCGCTGCGAGATGCTGATGCCGACTCCAGATACCGCTGCATCAGCGCAGGAACACGTTTTTCTTAAGGACTCAAGATCCGCGAGAGAAAAGACGCCGACGTAGAAAGTGCAAAGAGACGCGATTATAATCCGAGTTGAAATTCATTCCGTCCGTAACTATACCCCGTCCGCGGAAAAAGAATTTGAATTTAATACGACGCGTGCGATCCTACTTCCGTTCATTGCGTAACTCTGAAACACGTTAACTCTGTATTTTAATATTAAGTCGCCCTGTACTTAAACGTTATAAGAGAAGACAGCCCCAATTTTCTGAAATATGCACGATCACGATCGTCTATATCGAACTGGTCCACCTGTGATTATTATAGGCACCTAAATCAGGCCAGTTCACCGATAATATCTATTAATAAGGAGGCCATATCATCGAGAACAATCGTTTCTTTGCATTCAGTTTTTCACCGTTAACTGATAGTCTGTATATCATTCTTCACCTAATCGACAGGAAGAAATGCCAGCCAATCCAATTTCATGTATCCATTGACCTCGAAAGGCTTAAATTGCGATATCGAATCTAAGGATTTGATATCGTGCTATAATCTTAAACGATATCTCATCCTGTCTTCGTTGCCATTGAAACAACACAAGCATGACTAATCTTTGCGGGGGTTAAATAGAAATCCATCTCGTGATAGGAGTTAGTCATTAATCAAAAACATTGAATGATCATGATCGTTCGCGTAACTTGCGAAGCCATTTAATATTTCTTCGCGCGGACTTATCGTAATTAAATGATGTGTTTTGTACAACACAGGAAATGCCAAGTAGCAAGTGAAACATTAAGATGCATTTAAATAAATCGGCAATATCGTATTTACAAAGCAAATTATTAACATTTTCGACCATCAATCATCCTCACAACCATGTTAACACGATCCATACCTTATTTTTCGTCTTCAACCTTGCAACATGTAAATTTCACGCTAATATGATGATTTTATTTGACGCTTATGTTGTCACTTAACGCGGGTTTTAATGAGTTTTTTCACCGGTACCTGTCTCTCAGAATGTACGACTCGAACAAGGCACAATTAATTAAGAGTGAGCAATGATGATCACCGGGTTCTAATGATACAACTTCGAAGTGTAGCTGGTCACATTACAAAATTGAACTGTATAATGTACGAGACACATTTGAAATAGATTAATATATTATTAAGTATTGACTAGACTGATTGGTCTAATGATAGATTACGATGAAATTAGTATGTCCAAACGTCTATCCTTGATTTCTGAAAACGAGTAATATGATGCTGGAAAATTGACGAAACGTCTACTTAGCGGCTATCAATTATTCGAATAAAATTTTGTCCTAAATTTTAACCTAATAATCGAATCATAAATCCCTTACGACTGAAATGGTCACACTTAACAGAGAAAAAGATTGGCCCTAATAAAAAACGGTAATGATGTTTGCTGTTCCATAGAAGAAAATAGCGTAAATAGTTTAAATGTGAAATCGAGACATGTAAACGTTTTTGCAGCGCTCTGTTTATTTTGTGTCTTGAAAACTGCACAGGTGGGTAAATATAACAAGTCACGGAATTAAATTTCGATTCTGTGTCAATTTACGTTCCGGAAACATTGATTTATTTCGTTGGGTTTTTGTAATGGGTGATTACTGGAAACTGTAGCAGATTAATCGATTCCTATGCGTAATTCGTCTACGGTGTCTAAAAAAAAGTCCCCCTAATTGCTCTCAACTGATTGTGATGTTACTACTACCGTCCGAAACTAAAAGGAAATATCTTTCGATCTGGTTTATATAAGAGGTAATTGACAAGCATTTTTCTGCGAGCAAGAACCAGGTCCAATGCGAAAATTTCCTAAACCGGTCCCCCGTCGCAGTGTACCAGCGACACTCACACGTATAACATAAGGATAACTTGGTCACCGATGTAGCTAATTTTTATCTGGATCTGCTGTTTCGTTGCGAAATAGGTATAATTGCCTTACACCAGCAGAGTAATTGCTAACGTAGTTATAACCGCGATAGTTATCGCGAGGAAACCGTCTCTGAATCCAAAAAACGATGAGAATTTCGTGAAACGATTCAGCAGAGACGAAAACAGTCTGACTGAACAATAAGTTAAAATGCGAATTAAATTGTTGCAAAACAAAAGAACGAACTCCAACGTGCGTACTGCTTAATTCACTGCAACGAGCATCGAGATATCTCCGCGAAGCAACCGTGTAATTAAGATTTTAACCTTTCCGATGGCTTCGACGATATTCCCGCGAAACTAAAGTACAATTATGTTTCCGAAGTAGCAGTCGAATGCGATTGAAAAACTTAACAACGTAATGGAAAAAATTATACGATCGATATCGATCACGGTTGTACGAGATACGATATCATATGGTCGAACGGTATGCAACGCTGCAGCGTTTCGGTGGTTGCTCGCGATACGTATCAGGAAAAATCACGGTGTTCGCGTGAAAATCAAAACCGAAACGTTCTTAGCGACACGCACGACACTTTAAACGATATCGTTTTGTGGCGACCTTTCGTGCGAATAATTCTGTCGCGGACTGTTGCAAATCCATCTAACAAAAATGGCGATTTTAACAACGACCTGAACCGTGATGCTCGTGTCTTGCTTTAGTCACAGCTGAGTGCTACTTTCGTGTATCACGAACACCGAACCTTGGATAAAAATCGGAAATCGGAGACTTATGCATACACATCGATCGGTATATTAGGTACTGTCAAGCATTAGAAAAAGAGAAGATAAATTTTAAGACACAATATTAAAGTAATGTTAAAATTGTAGAGTAAAATTCCGATTATTCAGCATACTCAGGACTGTGACACTGCCGGAAAATCAAATATGCTGGATAATTAAAATATACCTACATATGAAGTGATGAAAAATACGCATTGTTTGCATTTTGAAACATTGAAATCCTCCAATCTGTTCAAAAGTTATGATGTTTAAAATATACGCATGAAATTCAGGGTAACAGACAGTTATGGTCAGACATTATACTTTTAGTAATGAAATTTTTTCTGGAAACTGCGTAGGATTTCGGGGGTATGTCTCTTGACCAAAAATAATTGCAATTGACCCCTGCAACTAAAACTAATTTTTTTAGAACGATTTGAAATTTTTGAATTTTATTGACAAATTTCACACCTACTCGAATTTTTTTCTCGAAAGTGGGTAGGATTTCGGGGGTATGTCTCTTGACCAAAAATAATTGCAATTGACCCCTGCAACTAAAACTAATTTTTTTAGAACGATTTGAAATTTTTGAATTTTGTTGACAAATTTCACACATACTCGAATTTTTTTCTCGAAAATGGGTAGCATTTTAGGGGTATGTCTCCTGACCAAAAATAAGTGTAATTGACCCCTGCAACTAAAAATAATTTTTTTAGCACGATTTGAAATTTTTTAATTTTATTGATAAATTTCACACCTACTCGAATTTTGTTCTCGAAAGTGGGTAGGATTTCGGGGGTATGTCTCTTGACCAAAACTGATTGCAATTGACCCCTGCAACTAAAACTAATTTTTTTAGAACGATTTGAAATTTTTGAATTTTGTTGACTTTCACACTTACTCGAATTTTTTTCTCGAAAATGGATAGGATTTCGAGGGTACGTCTATTCACCAAAAGTGATTATAATTAACCCCCGCAATTATTTATGTGTTGCTAATGGGATGTGATCGAGTGAGTCCATAGTAACGAGGTATCAAAAACACCAGCAGCCATAATAGAACGAACTAAACATGCGGTGAAGGTTTTTATTTCGCGTAATGAAGTGTTGACTTCTTGAGAAGTCACCACAGAAATTGGTATAGCCATCACATATGGAGAACTAGTCCCCGTGTCTCGTTTGTGGTTTTATCTACCCTATCGTTATCACAAAATATAATAGAATGCAAAATAGTTATCGTGTATATTGAGCAAACGTTTCCTCTTAGTAAATCCCCAGTTAAAGAGGAAGATGGTGGACTCGACAAGTGGTTTCTATTTTTCCCTACATCGTGCCACGAATCAAGTAAGCGTGAACCTAACTGAGGTTGTCTGGCAACAGAAGTATCCCGATTCGAAGACTTCCGCAGACAGGTGCGCATTGCCATGCACCCCTCTACGTTCGAAGCATCTTTTTCCTTTCAATCAGACCTTGGAAGGACAGCAACTGGTTGTTCGAATCTGCTCCACGGCCGGTCGCTTGCTGATTATAAAAAGCAGTGGTGACCGGAGTGAGGAATGAGTTGACGAGAAAACGAGAAGCTATTTGCTCAACAATTGCTTGGTGGAGTATGAAGATTCGAGGTATATAAACCGCTGCAGCAAAGATTTCTTTGGTAAAAAAGGTCACGTAAAAATGTGTAATTGTTTTATTGATTTCTTATTCTTCACTTCCATCGTAGCAAGATTGAAATGAATTCGTTATTTTATTAAATATTTTTGTAAGAATCTGTAAATAAAAATATAAGTTTCCATTTAAAGGAAAAAGGTTACCCTTCAAATAATCTTGAAAGCCTTCAGCAAATAAAGAATAAATAAAATAGTTGTTTTCCCCCTTAAAATCAAATAAGTTTCGATTCAGACTCACTCTAAACTAGCGTTAAAACTTCGATGTAGGAATTTGCCAAGCAATTATTCAATAAGTAGCTTCTCGTTTGCTCGCACACTCGTTCCTCGCTTCGATTACCATTGCTTTTTGTAGCAAGCAAGTGAACGGCCGTGTAGCTGGTTCGAACGATCGGTGGCTGTCCTTTATTGATCTGATGAAAGGAAGGATGCTTCGTTCGTGCGTCTACGGAAGTTCCCGGCTCATCGCTCCCTATTGTTAGCGCTAAGTCGCGTCCACTTTCGCGTAGCTCACGGCATGTTGCGGTGTGGGAATGGCAAACCCGTTTCTGGGGCGTTGATCATCCTCCTTTTCAATCGCAGTCACTAAGGGGAAACGGAACCAAGGGTGGGATCTCTGAGGTTTTGTCCCTGAGGGAGTCGATCAACAAACACTGCAAGAAAGCCTCAAGAGAAATCATCCTTACAGACATTACACTTCGGTTAAGCGGGTTTGTCTGCATACCTGTACCTTTTATGACTCGAATAGCGAATAGAAAGTCAGTTACTCCAAGTCCAGTAATTCTCTAGTGGTGAATTCTGAGGTTAGAAACAATGTCACCTAAGCATAAATTATTGATGTGCGATTTGCATCTCGTCTTTTCCGATTTAATTTCATTTTCCTTGACAATGCACTTAGTCAAAACTTTGACTTGGACCATTTGGATATTTAAATCAAATTACTGTGGAATCGAATGACTTAATTAGAATCGTTTTGATAACGAATTTTGACAGTTGTGATAGAAACGTTAAAAGTAAGAAGACACATTCTCGTCCCTTTCCTTAATCAAATTCTAATCGACATTAAAACCATTTCACGAGAACAGAACAAAACAAACACAACATCTTAAAACGTATTTTAATGAGATGCTTTTGATACTATGTTTTAGCGAGAGTCACGAAAAATATTTTCCAAAACTATTTGCTTGAATTCGCGCCACTAATTTTATTCGATTCTGAATGGATAACGTTGACTGTGACACGAAAATGGTAATGGAGCATTAGAACGCTCCGGAGTCGTGGGACCAAAATTTCCATTGAATGAAGTCTATCCTGCGTACAGGATGTTTCATAAATTGTAAGATGAATTTAAAGCACAGAAAGAGTTTTAAAAATTCACACAGATTTGTCTTGATATTTCCTGATTATCTACGATCGTTGTGTAGTGCCAATAATTCTGTTATTAAACCACAAAAAGTAGTATCAAGTACATGTTTGCTCTTCTTTTCTTTTGAGTTTTGTCGAGGAAGGATTACTTTGTATGGATTTGTTCAAACAATTATAAATGAATTGTAAGGATAATAAGAATGATTGGTCACCATAGTGAAACTGTTTCGTTGCTTCGTTGTATTGAATTTGTTCCTGAAGTCGTATAGTAGCTGATTTTCGTTGTAGTCTTGAAGGGTACCAAGGCTCTTGATCCTTTCTCGATCCTATGCCATAGTCCTTTCGTTCTTGGAGGCACTGCATAAATCAGAACCGAGAGGAAATCCAATAATCGAGGTAACGTTTCTTCACCTTGCGTTCCAGTCGCCTCTCTCGTGTCTGGGAGCCATTATTTTCCATCGTTTCGACGTCGCGGTGCTCCGATTTCATGCGACCGTTCGCCGCATTCAAATGGCTTCGCGGTGATAATAATGATCAGGGTAATTGCGTACGTGTTGCGCATAACGCCCGAATGGCAGCCGCCTGAATAGAACCAGCGTTTGAGGAGTTGGTGCGAGATTTCCATGGCTTCGGGGATTTTGCGGCTCCAATCTTGCACAGATTTGTCATTAGCACCAGTGCAATATCGCACGACCTATAGCGCGTACCCAGCTCTCGTGCCACGGTGCCATTTTTGAAAGACTATTGCTTTGAATAGTCAGCACCTAGGATCTCGATTTTAAATCTGTCAATCGAACATCCATGTTTTGAATGCATCATAATTAGTTAGTAATTTATGCAGTTTAAATCACAAATTTTAGATGTAATTATATAATATAATATGGCTATTATGAAAATGGAGAAGCTCTTCTCTCATTCCATGATATAGTTTTATTGTTTTCCTTCGAAGAGGGCTCTCATCGAGATCGAGACTTTAGTCGTTATTAATCGATGCAATTATTAATTTGTTCGCACTTATTATTAGCACCTTCGTGCCAGCAGTTTATGAACTTTCATGTTTCTCTGTTCCGTTTGTTTTCCATCCTTCGTTACCAATTCGAATCGACAAAGCGATATCGTCTCACCTTGCACTTCAATCTTCCGCCGCAGTTTATTAATAATTAAATCAGAAGGTACGTCGAAAAGTTAAATAGATTTCTATCCGTCTGCTGTGTTCCCTGGGATGGAAACTCATCGAGGATAATAATCAACTAGCGCAAAACGCGAAGCGATCCGGCAGGCAAAATGATAGTAATGATGTCATTACCACTTTTCCTCTCACTGACAGTGCACGTTAAACCTCATGTTCCGAGACCTTGCCACGGACAACGCCCAGCTCGTGGTTCTTCGCATTGGTTCTCGTGTTAGATTGCTCTTGAGCGATCTCAGGGCAATTTGCAACGAATTAGTAATCTGGAAGATATTTACTGACGGTTCAAGGCCAGGAGCAACAGAAGCGTGCTGAATTTACCGGAGCCATTATTATCCGGTGAAAGATGAAATTCGCATCGTATTTGCATCGTCCAAGAATTTAAGGAAATATAAATGATACGTTCTATATGACTTTCGAGCGAACACTTCTCTCACAATTCTCTCTGATACCTTTATGGATTTAAAAAATGAATGAAATAAATCTCTATAAGAAATATACTTATGATTTGTTTTCCCCGAATTGTTTTATCTTAGTTTTCGATTGATCACTCGTTGGTAACAAGATCACATTAACTAGTTAAGTATCGAAACGTGTGCTATTGCGCTCGTAAAACGTCATTAGCAGGCAATGAAATATTTGCAAAGAAAGCGGACGTTCCTACATTAGGAAATAGAAAATTGTTCGGACAAACATTGAATAACACGACTCGGCGAATTTTTTACTTGGAAGAGATAATGGTCCAGGAAACACGATTTTTGTACTCGCACGTGTTTCTGTAAAATGTTACACTGTTATGTTGCGAATCGGCTGCAATTTCTCTTTCAACGCGGGCAATAAAATATAGAACTTCGTTTGAGTTTTCTATTGCATATACTAACGGTTTGCAATTAGTTGGAAAAATGCCATATCACTTTTGGATTTGGGATATCCCAAACAATAGAAAAATGGAAGCACTGGTAAATCCTTGATATCAAGACTTAGTATTAGTATGCCTATCGGGTTATCGAACTTTCTCGTTAACGAATTCTGGCAGAAAAGTTTCCGCTACCATCTACGATTTATTGTTTCATGCAAAATAGCGGTTTTCCTGGCGGTAGCATCCGGTTACGGGACGCACTGTACGTCGAAACGAGTGATCGTTTACTTTCGATCACTTTGCAGCGAATAGTTGGCAGTATTCCTGCAAGCGTTATGCGCGTTCTCACATCGTCTGCCTTTTCTCGTACGACGAGTAGCGCATTTCGCAGTTCCAGATGACATCGTGCGAACAATCGCGTCAAACGCGTTCTTTCAACAAGCGTAACGGTATTTTGCAAATCGTCGTGTTACAATTTGTTCGCAACGCGATGGAAAACAGAGTTAACGGGGGCACTAAGCGTTAATTAAAAAGATTAACGCGCACTCGGAACGTCTGAGATTATAATGGATATACTACCAACATTAGCGCGTGTAATTCAGTAGAACCAGATGTTCACGCGATTAGATTCGTTTGATATAATTGTGCAATCTGATACCCATCGTGGTACACGAGCGATCCGGGCTATACTTTATCGTATCAACGAGCTCTTCCCACTGTTCGAACAATAGAAATTAATACAAAATAAACGATATTAGTGGGCGATTAAACCAGTCCAGATTGCGCGCGATACCCACATTGCTGCGAATTCCGTCTGTTACGCGAGGGAAAATTAATTTATGGTGATCGTATACGTGTGGTTGCAAATTAAAAGTGCGAACAGAAGAATTAGCAATTTCATTAGATACCGGTGACCAATTAAATCGTCAAACATTGGGTAGAAAGTTACACATAAAATTGGGAAACCGGCAAACATGTTTACACTCGGCAATTTGACCTCATCGTTAGGATAATTTTTTAACGTAATAAATTTTACACGCTCCTAAAAGCTTGATCAGAATACTCTTAATTATATCAAATGTAATTTCGTATCAACCCTTAACACTTTCACTGACTTTTCACTACGGAACTAAAACAATTAATTCTTAATTTTCAAGTTAATGAAACTAAATTCGAATAGGATTCATACAATTATCTAAAATCAAGGTTTTGGTCTGGCAGTCAACGTATTAGCGTTTAATACTTATTATTCGCGATATTTATACTCGTTTAAACAACCGACAGTTACGAAAACATGATATTTTCAAGCTCAAATAAATATAATAGCTGGCACGCCCCTAATGGCCATCGATAACAACGATGTCGTTCTCATCGTTCGCGCGATCGCTACGGTTTGAAAGCAATCTTCCATTTTATCTGACTTTCACGATCGATTCTCGTATTCCGTCAAAATACATCGTTGGTGCTCCCACGCAAAAAAATTACACAACTAGCGCGCACATACGTTTTCATAATGTATGGCTTTTCCCCGCGATTAAGAAGCCGCTTGAGCATCTACCCCACGTAACGTAATCGGAAATTAAGCTATTCCCATGCTTTCGAAACGGGCGTGTGCGTTCGCGAACAGTTAGCAATCGACGCTGGTGGCGTTGCAAAAATAAAGCGGGAGTAACGACGAAGAAAAAGTTGGTCGAAACGATGAGGTACGTGGAGTCACGGACACGTAATTAGTCGATTTTGCTGTCTGGCAACCGCCTAATATAGTTAATTAAAAGTATCGCGCACCGTATTAAAGTTTGCACGAGTAGCCGTAGCGTAACACACGCGATCACAGGGCAAAGTTAGACTTTTATTTCCGCTTAACGGATACAAACTTTAGATTCACGAGTACTTTCGTTCATTACGCACTTAATTGATCATCGCTGCTTTCGTAGATTTGTTACATTTCTTTTATTTTTCTCGATCGCCTCCTTTACTATTCCAAAGATCAAGCACGTTTCCGCTCCTTTTCTAATAGTAACTCGAAACGTTTTTCCCTCGCGATTAGGAAACTATTACTTGGCACTTACACTTTGCAATTGTTCTACTTATTTTGCATTACGAGGCGAACAGGAAGCCGGCATAATCGCGAGAAACCTGCAACGTAGTCGCGCCACCAACGAAGATAAATCGCCGGGATAGACAAATTCCATGACAAGAACGTCGAGCTTGATGAGCCAGAACAAAAATAATTGCGCGATGAAATAGTCTGAACCCTTGAGCATTGTTCACTTCGGGCGGCATGTGTCTGTCATCCGATAGAGCAACGTGGGACCAAGAATATATACGAAATATTGCGTTTGATCAAAGATCGTTCGACCAGATGGGCGAATAATTTACCCGCGAATCCTAATCGAGCCCCATTTATGTGCAAAATAAATATCTCGGCTATCGTGAGAGCCACTGGTTTCGTGAGACTGCAGCTTTTCAATACGGGAGTCCTAGCTTGTACACTCTAATGTATTTTGCAACTTTTGGATAATGCAACTGCTTGCAAAAGATTTAATTCTCTTACGATCTTCATTGAGAGCGTGGTACTAGATCGAGTAATAATCTGTTAAAAACAGCTATTCGAACTAACTTCTAAAAAAATTCTCCGTTTGCTTAGGCTGGTAGGTTTACTGTTCGAAGTTCTTAAATAATAAGAATTTCTTGGAAAATTTGTTTCCCATAAAAGGAATTTCTGAATCTAGAATCTATGTTATATAAATTATGAGAAGGCAATAGTAATGATTAAGTGTTTAACAAGTACTGAATTTAAATTAGCCTATCTTCGAAATCTTTGTAATTGTTGAAGTTAATTCCCAAATAGATTTCATAAATGTTGACTCGAGCAATGCTCTTTTCTGCATAATTTATACTTTCCACTCAGTATATTTATTTTTAGTAATTTCTTGGGATTGTAGAAAGTAGTCTCAACAGTACAAATGTTGTCATACATGCGTGCATGATACTGCCACGCATGATATTCTACAGTTATAATCAACTTGGTTGGTGGTGGATGTAAGCTCTCACTGCCTTACTTTAGGTGTTATACATAACACCTTAAATATAGTATACTAAACATTCTACGATTTACCTTTCACCTAATCGCAAGACAAGCTTTCAGTAAATTTATATTCTGCAAACTTTTATTTAAAATTGCAGCGCGCTAATGTTATTTAAGATTCTAAGACCAGTTCGTCTTGTAGGCATGAACTAAGGCTTAAACGAATGTTGTTTAATCTGTTTTAGATACTACCGAGCAGAGCTATAAAGGTTGTCCCTAAGTGATGTTTATGACGTGAGAGAAATATAGTTTGTCGCTCATAAAATGTGTTCTTACTATGGTAATGATACTACTAATCGTTAATTTATGAGAAACGAAATCTTGACCAATAGTGAAATTCTAAAAATTCTATTCATGGGCAATCAAACTCATTATTTCTTGGATTTGACCATAGAAAGCAACGCGTGAATTTTAACGTCGATGACCAGTTTTCGTCTTCTCGGAGAACCGAAACATTGTTCAACGATGAAAGGTGAATTAATCAAACGTTGAACAATATGTTCCAGTTTTTAGTAGGAAAATTGTATATCGGATGATCGAGGATTTATAACGGTTTGCACTCGTTAACCGAAGTTCGATTTAACGCACACAAAACGCCGTATCTTGCACTTTAGCTACGAGTGATTGTGAATATCTGTTACCGCGGACATTGAAGTCGTCCACGCGGAACGCTTACGTGACCGGTTGTTTTTCCAAGACACGGTATCCTAAGAAAATTTATTAACCGATAATAACAAACGCTGCGATAGTCTGTGCTAGACACTGTCGTTCTACATCCACACGCTTTTAAGCGAAGCTAAACAAACCTGCGGTACACTGTCTCTCGATACTCCCGCGGTTCTCATTTGCAATTATATAAGAAGGGCGGAAGGTGTTCAGGCTACGTAAATACCATTATGCAGAATGTATGCACTGCTACGTCGCGTTTCATGTAGCAATTAAAACGCTCATACGGTGCTCTCATCGTTTTAATGCATATTGTGTCATTATCAGCACGTGCTCACGCGTCTGTAACGAACGTGGGCATTTTAAACGAGGAGAAGAAAAGTAGAGTAATTACTGATCGACATAATATCGATGCAATTGCACCGTACCTCTAATCACATACGGATAAGACAGTTAATTTAAAACGAAGAAAATTGTATGAATCAATTGGAACTAATGATTTTGCCACGCTTGCAATTAAATTTATTTTTAGGTGCTGAGTGATAAGAATTTTCTTCGTTTTAAAAATATCAAGTGAATTCCAAAAAGAGGCTATTTATTCACTAATTCATTTATTTTAATATCAACCTTAAATTATATTACAAGAATATAATTTTACTCTTGGGTTTAATAATACAAGTAAACAATGTTCCTTTATTAAAGAAATCTACGGAAAGGTGCAGTTTGAAAAACACTGATTTTGAATATAAATTTCGAGGAAGGTTACGTTATTTCTTTTGAACGCTGATAAGTTGAACTATTTGCAATTCCAACAGCCGATCCCTTATAAAGGCGATCGAATGGTAAATAGTCGGCGTGAATTGTCACGTTCTCCGGAAGAAAGGAAATGGTTCGTAAAAATCAGTCCCTGGGTACTATACATATAGCTGCGCTATGGAAATCGGCGTGTCGCGTTTAACTGGCAAAAGTGAGCGTTCTATGTTTGGACTCGGTTGGTCACTTTATATGGCAGCAGTTGCCAGCTGGCAAACTTAAATAAGCGTGTCTAATAATTGTAGAAATATCGTTTAGACCGAGCCGCATTCCTGGGCAAATGAACGTAAATTAGTGCACGTTTGCGTGGATATTTATCAGATCCTTGCGTTCGAAAAAAAAGGAGACGCGTCGGAGGTTCTAGGCCGTTTCGACTTAACGCTTGAAAACTTTATTGTTCATTACACAAGGTGTACTACAGTGAGTGGTATAACCGAGAAGAAAGTGATTTTACATGAAAAACTGAGTCGAATATGTAGAGTAAAATTTTTTCGAACACCGTTTTATTTCCAAGAAACTGACTTTAAAACCGTTTGGAGCACGCGATTTGCAACAAGGAAAGTATTGATTTCGAGATACGTAGATTTAAATTTTTCGAACGTACACCCTATATATCTGCCGCATTCCGTGAACACGAACCGCCGATGTTCTCGGTCAGTTTGGCGACTCATAACTTTTTCCGCCTTACACGGCTGCCTTTAACATGTAAATTCGAACATTCTTATCGAATTTTTTTACTCCGTACATCTTAATCGACACGTTCTCCGACTTGGTACGAGAGAAGGCAGGAGTGGGGGCAGCAAAAGAGTTCACGTAACCAACTTTCAGTATCTCGGTGTTTCGTGAATTACAATTAAATCTTCGACTGCACTTCCTGCGTATCCTCTGTACGCATTGTTCGATTCCTTGGCGCATGTGGCAACGAAATCGGTGGTTCGTGGGGATATACGTCACGAGTTCAACGGTGCCACACCCACCCCGAGCCAGGCGTGGTACGGGAGACACTTCAATGCCAAGAATGCGGCGTAAAAGTGGTTCCGTTTCGTTCCGATCGAACCGTAGCGGAGGTTTCGAGCGGAGCCCGCGCTGCACGCACGCGACTCGTTGAACTGACCACTGCGAACGTTTTCTCCAACCAGTTTCGCGATTGGTCGAATGTAACTGGCATTAAAGGTTAGATAATATCCGCGATCGTGTGTGCCACCGATTCGTTGCTGCCCTTTTCCCGATCCTTGACGCGAGAACTAAAAGTGGCCACTCGGCGGGCGGGAGAATGGATACGAGTAAACGTTTTGCAAAGTACAGTATCGACGAAAAGTACCTGGGACACCCACTGCTATCGAAGACATTGAGTCAGTCTTGGTCCTGTGCTATTTGCTCCCCTTCATTTCAAAGTAATTGCGAACTAGGATTCTCAACGGGTATCATATCCCCACCTCCTCCACTCGATGAACCACAAGTGAAGGATTAGAAAAAATACGAAGAATTTCTAAATGGACCACAGAGAAACGTTACCAAATAATGTAATAATATTACACAGGTAATTGGGCCCGATTTCTATCTTTTGTTCGACTGGTGATAGAACAAAGCTGCAAAAGAGAAAGTGGAATAGTATAAGATTAATCCTTCTACGTCCTCATATTTTAGATCGACTTTTTGAGATATTCCAGTAGAATGTTTGAAAAATTTATATTTCGTGAGATATTTCAACTTTTCACCCTCTTTAAAAAGTCTATTTTCACCCAACTTCGAATTTTATTATTTCACATTCCAGTATAAGATTTGTGATTTAATTTTTACATTATTGTATTTGTAAAATTCTTTATTTATTATCGATGGTTAATAAAACATACGAGGAGAGACGATTCTAAAACATCAGTTTTTATAAAAAAAAGATCTCAAATCTACTACTAAATGTCAAATTTTGAAAAATTAAAAATATCTCAGGATAATCGTCTGAATTGGCCAATTCAAATTATATTCTACCTATAAGTAACTGTCGATCAACTACAACTTGTGGCCCAAGCATTCAGAACACTCGTTTCTCTATTCATAACTGTACGAAGAGAAAAACTGAGAATTACAATACAATTATCACAAGTTCTTGGTGTTTCTTGATTAAGAGCTCTGTTGGGAATTTAGTGGTTTCCTTAATAATATGTTTCCACTGTTTTGTACTACAGAGAAGTTCCCACTAGCCTGTTTTCTTTACCATACACGGTGTTTGAATAGATCCGCTGTCAGTAATTAATACTTTAATGATGGCCTTCGTATCAAGTATAGACTCCCGTGTTACTCGCGCGGATAATTATATGAAAACAGATAATTGTTCCGAACTGTGCTACTATAAGCTCAGTTATTACGGTGCAAATTCATTGAGGTGCGCGGTACCTGTTACATTTGTTATTACCAGTTCACAGATACGATTTTCCTATTGTGTTTTCTATCGCTGGAGGATAAAAAGGTTCGAGTCTGGGAGTAGAAATAGGTTTATTGCTCGAGCTAAAAATATTTTACTACTGTCTTGGAATTTACATGTAAATTTATAAATACACAAACTAAAATTCATTCTACATTAGAAGAATGTAGAAAGAATAAAAAAAAATATATCTTCCCAATACTATATTCGAATTTGAGCAAATGAAGAAACGATTCCTCCGAGAAAAGCAAGTGTTTCGTTATCAAAAAAATTAAATAGCCTCCCCGTTACGGATAATGGAATCGTTCTACCGTAAGACTCTTGAAAAGAAACGGACGTCGATGGTCGTGGAAGATTCTTTCCGTGAATGGAACGGCATCTTCCATCTTCCCATCAAACCTTAACGAGCAACGTGTACCGGGGGCGCTATAAAAGAATCTGCTCGCGGAACGGGCATCGAATCCGTCTAAGGGGGACATTAATTGAATTGCAACGACTAGGCGATAAGTCGATAATGACGCGAACGAGCGGATAGAAGATTCCCTTGAGCGCCAAGTTCACGGTTGCGTCTTTCTCGCGGCCTAGGTTAATAAAACTTGCATCAGCGTCCACGGAGTAGTCGACGAGGCGGTCGTTGATCGTTCAGCCAAGCCGATTGCGTCACTGAAGCACCTTGTTGCTCGTCCTCGATCGAGCAAGATCATGGATCGTCCTCGAGCAGAGAGATCAACCTCCACTCTTCTGCCGTGGTTCGTTCAATATTTCCCCTGAGTCATCCGCGCAATGACTCTTCGCGAACGTAACTCTTACGACAGACGCTCGACCGTGTCTCTCTAGACGGAAGAAATTGTTCGACGATTATTCACACAAGGAACATCCGCGAACCGTCCCCTTTCGATTTTTACGAAACGTTGCGGATTCAGCGGTCGAATAGTAGGGAGCATGAATTTTTTTTTAATGCGTCGACTGTTGGACCAAACACCTCAAATTGTTCACGAAAACGAAACTATTTTTCTAGATTTATTTTCTTTACTATCTAATCTAGAGATTTAATTAATTTTTGCTTCTACTTAAAAAAAAATGCAGCCCTAGGCCTATCGATATAAAAACGAATGACCAGGAATGGCATAAGCTGTTCGAGTGATCTGATATGCTCCAATGATCAAACGCAAAGTTTTTTCTTAACGTTAAAAAAACCGAGAATATTTGACGATATCTGTAAGTTTTATAAGGTAAGATAATACTATTAATTCCATACCTCGCCACTATTTCCAAACATTTTTAACGCTAATAGCGTATCAACCATTATGTCAGATCGTAAGTGAAAAATGATTGACGCAACATTTACCAGTAAGGTTAATAACAACTTTTACAATTTCTTATCTTTAATCCCATTTTCTCTCACGTGAATTACACAAACGATATGGTTTTTTATACATGCAGTTATGCTTGCAACACAGGTTTCTTTGTCTTTAAGGTTGTAGTCGTATACTGTTTAAGGACCGGGTTGATCAATAGTTTAAGACAAATATTTCTTGTTCCAGTCATTGAACAGGTGACCACCGACCATTAATTCTTTGTTTTTTTATGATTGGACTTATGATAACGTTTCTCTTGTTCTTCCATGGTAATCAATAATACATTCCAGTGTCGCTGCACCAGTAAGCGACATATGGAAATTATAACTGTAAAATTGTAATGTATCATCGAAAATCACGAGCCTCGACACAACTAACAAAAAACAATATTATCATGAAAAAATGTGCCCAACCCCTGTAAAATGGAAGTATGAATGTTGGTAAAACTAAATCCCTTTAGATGAAATAAAAATTAAATCAAAAAAGTCCGCAGGGATGGAAATACGTGTAATATGAAAATTTGAAAACATTTGAAGAAAAAGGAAGACAAGATTTTGATAAATAGACGAGTATCAAATAGGAGAGGGAGCAAATAAACACAGGAAGTAGGGGAGTTAGATTTCTGGTGAAGGTACAGTATCGCGAAATGAACTGTTATGGCTGTAACCTTGCTTCGTACGAGCATGCCCAAAAAACGAACGGATACTCGTCGACATTTTACCCTCGTTCCGTCGTAGCAAATAAAGCTCAAAGAAACGCGACCGGCAATGCTGTTTAATTGGAACGAGCGAAGAAAATAATAGGTTTCCGTTAAGAGCCGAAGAACGGATTATGAAATCTCTAACGATCAATGGCACCGACCTGGTTCGCATTACGTGGATCGATGAAACCCCGTCGACGTTGCAACTGCGAATGTCCGCGTTTTTAATGAGTATCTTGCGATATCCCCTCGTAACACCTCGATCGTTAACTCGCCACAGGTGACGCCGATTGATCGAGATAGCTGGGGCTGCTCCACCAGTCGTTGGCTGATTCATAAAATTTCCGATGTCGATCTTAACTGCCGTTAAATCGCGACCGTACGACGGGTGCTGATCGTACGTTGAAAGATTTCGACAATCGATATCGGGGAGGCTATTCCCAGATAGGATCTCGTAGCGAAACTAATAAATAGGCGTTTCAGCAGTCGTTGGAATGGGAGTAAGTTTCCTTTAATCGGCTAAAACTGATCGAGAGCACGCACCAGGTTACTAGAGCGTGATTTCTATCCGCGTCTTTACTTTATTGGATGACTCTGTCGATTGAGTTATCTAGATCATCGCTGAATACTTTTGATCTTCGAACCTAACATTTGCGAACAACAGATATTTGGAAGTTGCGCGTATTTACACTGTTGTTTTGTAGTTGTTATTGCCAAACCAGATAATTCTTTACATTTCAGACTTCTGTCTCCATTGTGTCCGTCTCATTGATCCATCGTTCGGTTGGATCATTGTTTGTTGTTTCGTACTTTAAACTGATTTCCAGATTAAGAATCGTTAAGTAGCTCTTTTATGGATACACTTTGTCATATTTTCAAGCACAAAATTCGACTCCTTTCAGAGTGGTTCTTTGTTCTTTTATTTTTTAATTTATCTTCTTAAATGATCGAAACCTTAAAAAGCTACGTCGACGTTTTATTAATGAACTGTTGTAGAGTTGTATAATTCCACAAACATGTGCTGATAATATTATTTATCATTCTTAAATTCGACTGAATCAACAAATTTATTTACTCAAACACGACATTAAATAATCTGACGTGTCTAAGAATTGGAATGTATTGTACAGTAAAAAATAATCAAAATCTACACTCTTGTTCCTTATTGTATTTGGTTAAATATAAAGTTTATATCGAAAAATACATCTTTGTTTACTGAGAATCTCTAAGAAACCTGACATTCGCCCTTCGTTTTATGGACCCTTGAACCGTCGAAACGTGAAAATTTAGCGAGATATCGCGCAATGGAATAAATGTTGCATCGCGATAAAGGTGTGAGTTACCTGATAAAGTTGACTCTCACAGTTAATGCGATTCCAATTAACTGGCCCCACACTGGCGGGGAAGGAGGGAATCCCGTCGTTGCGTTTTAATTATGCATCGACGCGTGGGACGAATCGCACAGTGACGCAAGGGGAGAAACTACGATAAGGCGGTACCATTTTTCCAGGCCAAGCAACGACATCCGCTTTTAATTTCATATTTCTTCCTCCTTTTTTTTAAGCGAAATAACAACGACCCTAACGTTGTTGCGCAAACGGAATTTCGTGTACGCGAATCATCAAACGCGATGGAGGAATTGTACGCGTCGTATTGTGAAAGTTTATGGCAACGCGTCGATAGCAAGTACGAATACGTATGGGCGCTAATGATCTGTAGTAACTGCAACACAATTCGCTCGTTACGTAATAGTTTACGAGGTAAATTTAACACGGGAACTTAACGCGATTTATCGTTCCCGGTTATGGCGATTAATACGGGAGAAATCTAGTTTTTAATTGTTTACTTTGTCTGGAAACTCGAAATCTTAAAATTGCATTTTTAAATTTACGCGACGAAATACTTGTTTAATCAAAACAAATTGTACAACGCGAATATTTGCGATTCCAGTAATGGCATTCAATTATAGATCATTCCACTGTGACGAGTCTAACAACGGGTTTCTAAATTATGCGATCTTCGTGACTCATTCGTTTACCGTTGGGAGAAGTTAACAATCGAGTTGATCTGATTAAAAATCGAGCTTCTGCACGGTAGAATTACAGACACTAATATTTATGATAATAAATATAATATTAGATCATTTTTTTAGCAAATTGCATTCGAAAATGATTTACGTAGTTATAATTGTCAGATATAACAACATGACCTTGATTTTGCCACAAAAAAACTAACTGACTTCCATTTAAAATATTGTTACTTATGTTCATTTTCAACTGAAGGATATCAATCACCTTGTTCGCGTTTGTTTCTACGACAGGTGAATGTCAGAATATAAAGCATGAATCTACGTCTTGTAGATCGATTTATGTTTCTGTAGGTTTCCATTAAACCAGATGTCTGCATAGTTAAATACGCAAAAACTAATAAAAATAGATAATGCTTCGAGTTCTCCTAATCGATGCATTCTGTGTCTATTATTTACAATGTTCAGTAATCTACTCATTTGTGCAATCTGGAGAAAAAAATTCCGTCTACTAACCTATAATTAGCATAAAACCTATCGTAAGTATTATATATGTGTTACACAAGCATTTAAGTATTACACGAAGCATAGCGTTCACCGTTAGAACAACGACGAAAGCAAGAGACACTATGTTAAACGAATGGCGTTCCGTGAAACCATTATTGCTTCTACAGCTAATAAACTAACAGACCACCGACGAACTCGAATTTTCTGATCTTATCATTTATCGAAACGCTAGAAATCCTTGCGTGAAAGTATCGTAAACCATTTTTTAAATAGTAGAGATCAGAGATCGGTATCCCATTTTTCTCTTTATCGTATTCTATCCTATGTCGTGACTCGAATTAAGAAAACAAGGAAAACATAATTTATTATGACAGTTGTCACTGAATACGATAGGTGATGCATACGCGTGATTGATCTACACAAAAACAAAAAATGTCAAATTTAAAGCGATCAAACGATGTCGAGGAACAAAAGAAAAGATATATTTATTTGATATTTGATTTTAATCAAGTCTTGTTAAGCAACTCTCAAATAAATAGCCTTAAGACATTAGATTAATACTTCATCTCACCAGTATCATCAGCAAAGCTATTCAACTCTGTAATCCCATTTAAAAATTCCAACCTGATTAATGTTCACTCTTGCAATATCAATGTCTTGGTTCTCTTAGGTCTCATTACCAAGGAGCCATCGATATAGAATTTCATACAAGCATAACCTTAATAAGTATCATAACTGTACAGAAGATCGTATCGAGTTTCATAGGCTGCAGGTTGTCAGCGTTAGTCTTTTACGAATGCAGGTATCTTATCAGTACGGAGTCGCCCACATCTCAAGAATCTGATCTTGCTGATTGAATTCCACGACTCAACGACAATCGATATTGTGTTTTATTTCCTACTTTGTATTTTCTCTCGATTTAGATATCGCCATTCCTGTGGTCGATGACCTATGACTCAGTGTCGCGTGAGTGCAAAGGTTAACAAATTATGTTATTATACCGTTGTCACCGCCATAACTTCTTTAGTTGTCGCTACTTGAACTGTCTTTGCTATTTGAAGGTGTTAGTTTATGCCTTGCACAGTCTCGGACCATTTGTTTACTTGTCTATTATCCGAGCAAATAAGCGTAAGCGTTTTGTCCTTTCGATTCAACTGCAGGTTGGGTGCGCAAGAACGCGTTGCCAGCAGAATGTGTTACACATAGAGATACACATAGTGTTCGTTGTACCATAAACGCATGCAGAAGTATTGCGGGAAAGTGGTCGGTGACCGTCGAACCATGATGTCGGCTACCTTAATACGCCATAAAAATAAATTGAACACGTTAAGGCCGTTGACGCGAAATTTGCGATTGACTCGCTGCGTAATTCCGTACAAACGAGACCGACTGACAGAAATTGGCTCGCCGGGTAAATTGTATTTCAGTGATCTGCGCGGGAAATCTGATCCAACTTTCTTAGGGAGTGACGGTTCGCGTTCGTGCTTGGTGTCGGTAATGCCATAGAAACATTTCTAACAAAAAGACTTTTCATTCCGTCGATACTCTTAACAAATTTCACCTTACAAACGAGAAACTATTCTCAAACTTTCCTTTTCAAAATGTAGCCTCCTTTGCAATTATAAGACTTTACTTATACATTATACTTGCTTAAAGAAATAGTCTGAAGAGCACGCGCTTAGGTTGTTCTTGTACATTAATTCGAAGGAAAGTATGAGACATGTTTTGTGTGTGCGTACTTTAAATACTTATAAACAATTTTTGTCGATCCTGTTCTGTATGATTGTGACTATCGTGTGAATAAATATTATATAATTTTATACTGTGTACATTAGCTCTTACATACACATGCAAATTATTTGGAAAGTCCTGTTGATTATACGAATAAAACCGTCACCAAAATATGGGTGACACGATGGTCGACGTGTTAAGTTACTGAACCTATAATTATAATCTGTTTCATCGCTGTAATTAATCCGAAGTAAACATCAGAGTCCATCGGATTTTTTGCTCCCTATCTGATATGTAGAAAAGTGGGTGGAGCCTTTTCGGTGATAGAAATAATACGATTATTACTCTTATCAAAAAGTCAAAAGATCGAATCGACGTGTTAAATTACTGAACCTATAATTATAATCTGTTTCATCGCTGTAATTAATCCGAAGTAAACATCAGAGTCCATCGGATTTTTTGCTCCGTATCTGATATGTAGAAAAGTGGGTGGATTCTTTTCGGTGATAGAAATAATACGAATATTACTCTTATCAAAAAGTCAAAAGATCGAATCTTAGTTAACTACTTCTGTCAATTTCTTATTTGATAATAAAAAGAGTAATACGTAATAGAACACCAGGAAGCAACTTGATAAACAGTTTACTAAAAATTTCAATTCCTTTAGGAATTTTTTTCTCGACAGTGGGAAGGATTTTGGGGGTATTTTTGCTCCTAATATGATTGTACTTGACCCCCGCAAGCAATAATACTTGTTTCAGAAGAAATTGAAATTTTTTTTTTTTCGTCGAAAATCTCTGGCACCCCCCCTTCCCTTTTTTTCGAAAAATTCGATTTTCACTTTTGACAAATTTACGCGACGATTTACAGATAAATAGTCTAATACGTGTCTGTAGGTACCCATGGGACGTATTTCAAGCTCTGTTTCAAAAAATAATTGGAATAAAATAACATTTAATTTCATCAAAAATTTCAATTCCTTTAGGAATTTTTTTCTCGACAGTGGGAAGGATTTTGGGGGTATTTTTGCTCCTAATATGATTGTACTTTACCCCCGCAAGCAATAATGCTTATACCTGCACAATTATATGTACGATTACATTGGGCACAATAGTCGTTGCTTTGTTGCAGTATGCAATAGAATATGTCTCACGATTCTCTTCCGCGAATCTAGGGCCGGGATACGAATCATTTCTTCCACGAGAGAAAATATTTTCTCGCGTGCTAGTTGCGAATGAAGAAACTCTTTGAATATTCAGTGAGCGTGTAACGTTTAATGAAACTTCTAGATAATGATCAGCGAAGTTTAATGATATGATAAAAAACAGCTCATTCCATATGCGTACCCCGCGTTTTAATTTTCGCCACCATCTTTCCGCCGTTCTGCACCGCGGACATTTCGTGGCCGAACTTTTTCAAATTAAAGGAGAAAATTCCTTGTCAGAGTCTAGTGGACCGATCTGATAATACGTTACTTTCTCGAAAGCGAAATCGGATATAAAAAGATAAACATGGAAACTCGCATGTGCCCCGTTAGTGGCTGGATTGTTGTAAATTATGCCCAAACGACTATGCGTGTAATTGCCAGCTTCGTCGAAACGCTTAACCAGAGCACAACACCACCAGCGCTCGTATTGTTTATTGCATCGTTTCGTCATCCAAGAATCAATTAAAACAAACGACTATTAAATTTATAGTATTTTTGTGCTTTAAAAATGAAGAAAAATAACAAAACTCTTTTTGTCTTGAAACTAAGCAGGCCCCTTGAGCGTATTTACCACCTTTCACGTTTGAATCGAATCAAAGTTGCGTACACGCTGAACATTGCATATTCCATTCGCATGATTATACGAATTCGAACTCGATCGAATGATTTTCTGAATCAGTTCGATCGTAATGTATTATTAATCAACGTAAACGGTATTGGTTCGGGTCGTCTCGGTATGTTGCTCGAGAAAATAGCAGAACCTTTTCTGTCTAATCGTATGCTGGACGTAGCAACTCAATATCACAGGTTGGAGAATTACTTTCGGTCTAACAAGGTACACGTGTCCCGTTATCTTTAAATCAGAGGGCTTGCGACACTTTTTTACACTGAGATTTTTGCTAGTCCTTAAAGGGAAACGTCGATTTAAGGAATTAACTGAATAAGGCTCGTTGGATATTGTGATGAGAACTAAAGTCGTAACGAGCAACGTAAGAATTCACTGGACGATAAGTTCCAAACTCATAACGCGAAACGCAAAAATGTGCGAAAATGAATGAGCTTTCGTTTCCAGCTCTGGTATCAAGATTATAACAATTTAAGTGAATTTAAGTGGCGCTCGAAGTCGCTTCCACTAACGACGGGGCAATTGAGCCGACAAAATTGCACCGTGTCAGAAAAGTAACGACCTGTTCGGGCAGCGGTTTAATACCGAGTGCAATCCGAAACAATGGCATGTTTCGTTCGAGGAATTCGTTCGCGTAAAAAACTGTGTCGACTGGTTTTTAAACACGCGTGTACGCCTACGTGTCACCGTACCGTCCAAACTGCAATCTATCTCCTCGGTCTCGCGTCATTCTATCGGTTCGAGTGATTCAGCATGTAGCATTCAGGCTTCATTCATCTTCTCCCGTAACCTACGAGCGTTCGAACGCACCGGAAGTCGCTACGACCGCGCATCGAAGACCGTTTGGCCATTTTTCTACTCGAACAATGTTGGTCTGGTCATAAATAAACTGTGCTCTTCGTTGAGAAAACAATTATATAAATTTAAATTTAATGAGATGGATGATTCTGGTTCTCAGTGCTCAACCCTTTCGTTACGGGACACACGGACCTTATAGCGATTTCAGCGATCGCGACGTCAGTTGGTCGACGCATTCGTTACGGCCCCCAGCGTCAATTGACCGTTACGAATAATTTATGAACGCCCAATATATCGAACACTCGTACCGAAACGGTTAATTGGCGGCATGCCCATACTTAATACGAAGCTATGTCAGGCATACCCACGCGTATTCGATAAACTCTGTATTCGCGATCGCAGAAAAAGTTACAGACCAGATCAGTTTCTGTACTCATCCCGTGTACTGGCTATAAAAAAAACTTGTCCACGTTGCCATAAACGTGCTGTGATCATCGCCAATTGGCTCGAGCATCCAAACACGTTCTGCCATTCGGAAGTCGAAGCGTACACATTCGTGATAATACCGACAAGGTTTTTTGCAGCCGATCTATATTCGATTCTGCGTGAAAAGAAACGTTTATCCGCTTCAGTCATCGCATAAGAATCGTTTTAATTGCTCGAACGCGGCGAGCATGCGTCGAGAAGAGCAACCGATCGCCTTGATTTGTCACGTACGTTTAATCGGAAGCTTCCTTCTCGCGTGTTCCGCCTTTTAACTATCGGCGGGACGCAACTGGGACGATTTACGAGCATCATTATCTCGTTGAAAGCTCGAATGATGTAACAATGGCTACGTTCCGCAATAATTGGACAGAATACGAGATTCGAATGCGATACGTGTACAGAGGGCTGGCGAGGGAGGGGTAACAGGTCCCTCATTATCCGTGTCAAAGCCCTTGTTATCCACGTGATCGTACAATGAACAATGATGTCATTGTTCTAAGCAAATATTTTGCGGACGAAGATCCCGATAAAGATGTACGGGCATCTTGCTCAAAGCTTGCAGCAACGATCGACGACATACGGCCTACGAGGTGCTCTCAGATATCCCGCCAAACGTTTTGCCATAATTGTACAACGGCCTTGAATCGACCAAATTTTTAATACGAAGAGATAAATGCAATTTCTTTTCTCAGCTAAAATAAAATGATATATTTTTTATTTAAAATTTGTAATTGTCAAAAAATAATGCAAGTTCTCGGGGTGATATTATGCTTAGAAACTCTGTCATAACCATGAAAAATCATTTTATTAATGAGATATCATTAATAACCGATTACTGGATAATATAAACCAGTTGTGTACTTAACAGTTTATTTACAACCAGGGCATAAACACGCTTTATGGAGATTTGAAATGCAGTATTTCATTATGGGTACTATTTCAGGATTAAAGACTCAGATACAGCTATAAAATATCAGGCAACTTTCTCTGGGTACTGTGGCGATACTTCCTAAATTCATTAACTGAGGGACACGCTCAACTTATACCTTTTTCACAAGTACCCGATTGACCATTGAATGGATTCAAATCGTGTCCTATAATTTGATCTGTACTAACACCATTTCATGGAAAAGAGTTTTCGGTAGAAAGGCGGCGCATAATTCACGACACTGAATCTACGGTGAATGTTTGCTTTACCAAAACAAATAATAGGGGTTGTGCCAACACAAATCGCGTTCTCTCGTGCATACTGGATTACCTTAACAGCGACGGAGACCGTCCCCCGTTACTCGAACAGCTCGATCAGCCTCGACTTACAAACAAATTGGTACGAAACGCGAGTAGCGCGTATTTCATTATTGAGAATCGCAGAAGATTTATCCTCGCCGGGCACCGATTCCCACAAGAGGAACAAAATCCTAGCAATTATTGAGCGGTGTAACGCAGTAATAAATAGGTTTGCTTTCACGTTACGTGCTATCTGATTTACCCACTCGCTTATGCAACCGTTCGAAGCAGGGCCGTTTCGAAGGCTTATTTCCTTGACTTCGTATCACGGCATATGGTAATGGACACGGGCTGCAGACGGTGTTCTAAACGCACGCAACATAGACCTTACCCGAGCTCACGCTCACCGAGTACGCGCGGCACGTAATGAAGGGTGCTAGAACGCTGCGGTTCTCTCCATTACATCAGTCTGTCACACGTTTTGCGTAATAAACGCATACTCGGGTACGTTCCATTAAAACGGTAATCGAACCGCGCGATGTCGATCGCGTCCCTCCTACATTAAGTCATCGTAAAACACCGGCTATGAGGCGGTGGTTCGCGTTTTCCCATTCATGTTAACCGATTCGTCGGATCGCCAGGTAGAAAAGAACCGCGCCAGGCGTCGATCAACCTCGTCCCGTGTCCGTAGAAATGGTAATAGGACGTTGTCGATCCACGCCATTAATTTTCCATAACAATCCTGAACGTGGATTCTTAATAATTTCTATCGACGATGGATTGAGAAACGCTGACCAGCGCACGCACATTGTCGGAACCGTTCGTTTCATCGAGTATGCTTGCGGAATTCCTGCGATTCCATCTTTCGAAACTGAGTTTGCTTTTCTGTGCCGACTTGCATCCCGTCCGCGTCACCTCTCAGCGATGCAATTAAAAAACTAGCCACGATATTGTCGTTCTTTCGCACGCGACTCGGGAGATTGGGTTCCATAATCGAGGTTAGGCTTCATAACAGCATTTTTCGTTGCCTCTTACGTAGATACATCGAAGAGCATAGCTGATCCGATAGGGGCGTGATTAGTGAAGTTAAATAATTTTATCATTTAAAATGATCGTTCGTTTGTATTGTGACGACTTGCTATTGTAGGTATAGCGAGCGAGAGTTGAGAAGTGTATATACAGGAATAGGTGTTTAAATCCGAATTTAGAGAATTCAAAACAGAAGAGATGAAAATCTGTGGAATATTTGTTTCTGCTGTGGTATCGAGTATTGTCGTATTGAAGGACTAACACACATCGACGATGTTCATTTTTATTCACACGAGACTTCATAGCTTTTAACCTACAACTTTAGTGTCAGTAACGCGAAACGATTATATCAAGAACAATTCTATCAAGCCGTATATCGTATAGAATGAAAATATCCAGGTATCAAATATGTTCGCATGGCAACGAATATTGAAAAATGCCACGGAATTAATAGCATCAACACGTTTACAATAACGCATTTATAGCTTGATTTATAAAATAATCTAACGAGATAACGCTTAATATTATTACGCTAATAATATGATGCGATTCAGATCATTGATAGGTTTGAACGAGCTTATCTACGATGTAGTCTTAAGTTCGTATTATCTTGCTTAAATAATATTATTTTATAAATCGATTGTACTATTAATTAAAACTGGTATGACAGATTTCATATTCGATAATAGAGGCTTTTATATTCAAGAAAAAATATAGAACTCATAAATTGTTTACGTGTATAAAAATATGGTACATAAACAAACTGAAATTCAACTATGAAGTAGCGTGGGTAACTTGAAAGCGTATATATTTATCGATAATTAATTTATCTTTTGCAGCCCCCTAGATCTTCGCCTCCTTCTTAATAGAAACCTGTTTTCCGTACTCACAAATAAATAACACCGTGGTTTGCATTTCTCTCGTACAATCCGCAAACCCAGAAAAAATGCCATAATGTGCTTCAAATATTGCCAGTGTAAATTTCAATCATTTCTCTAACTCGATTGGCAGCGGTTAAGCAAGACTTCGTGTATGTGTGTTGCTAGGAAAGAAGAAGAATGAGACGAGAGAATTTCACTGACCACAACATGCCAAGTCAGAATGTCACTTTTTTGTATCGGCCTATTTATTAACCGCGAACCTAAGATAGCATCTGTGCAGTCTGAATGCAGGAGAGATCACTTTGTCGATCCCTAATTTATTTCCAGATAGAAATCGAATTTCGCGGAGGCGCTGCGTGTGATTTAGTCCGCACGCGTGTACGTATGACGGAAGCAGACGCTTGGCGCGGGACCAGGTACAACACAGAATCAAAATGATTCAAATTAAGAGCTGGATCGATATATCATAGCCATAGAAACGATACGGAGAAGTTACGTACGATGAAACACGTCTCGACTGCAATTTGAAAAAAAGTTGTCAAAAACGACAGTTTAAAAAGATTAATTATTATTAAATAGCTACTATAATTTCTAAGTATCAAAACGATAGAATTTATATTTTTCGAGACATCGTATACGACTAAAAATAAATATTTACCCTACTCAAGCAAATTCCAAAAATTCTATCTGATGTAGAATTATCGCGCTAAAAATATTGTGTCAAAATTTATAACGAGTAAATATTGAATCTTATCCACGTGTCTGTCTAACAAAACCTGCAAATGTAAACACAAAAGAAAGGCAATTGTCCGTAATTTTTCTAATTAACGTCAGTCGTAATCGCGCAATTAATTAAGTGTTTCTTGTCCGAGGGAGAAGTCGTGGACTCGGAATTTCTCCTTGAATCCTATTAGCGCTATCCTCCCGGTAACAACTTTTCGCGTGCATTAGGCAGACCGGTTACAGACGCTTTACTCGTACATCATTTAACTTGCTGTTACACGCTACTTGTTATACGGACAGCCATCGTTCCCTTCCTGACTGCCGATCGCAACACGAAATCTCGACGAACCGTCTGCATGGTCGAAAGAACTCGGACTTTACGGAGAGTTTCGCTCCTTTCGTGGAAATAGTCAAATTAAAATGATTCCAAATGTTTGTAACAGTGATTTTTAAAGTGGAAAGATCCTTAGGAGACATTTCTGACAAACAACTTAAACATTTTTTCTATTAATACATTCTAGAATAAATGTCGCTTGCACCTTAAATGATTCAAAAAAACGTAGCTATGTAACAACTGCAACTCTTCTAGTCCATAATATCTCACTAATCTTACATTTGAAACTAGAAATAAGTATCGAAAGCTACACGTGAAAGTCTATATTAATGTATCAAAATAAACGATGGAAACAGTATTTACGAGCTGCGGGAGAAAACTCCAATTATATTCCGTAAACACTTTTATTTTCCTGTGAGCCTGAATTGTGCCAAGGTCGTTTCGGGATGTGTGGTTGATCACGCTGGCAAAACGAAAATATAGCACACCGTGCAAAAAACACTAAATGACGTTTTTTTACCTTGAAAAATTGACGAGAAAGACATTTCGCCGCATCAGATCCTACGCAAAAAACGACGAAGGAAATTGCTCGAAAGTCTTCTCATGTTTTTCGTATCTCGACTAATAATTACGTTGTTATATACATTCGCCACAAAATCGTCTTTATACTCAGTGATAATTAAGAATTTGATAAATTACGATTTAGACCACCGGTAACGCGCGTTGCCTGCATTTAGAATTTCGTTTTCTTTGCATTTCGAACGAGCTACTGGTTAAAAGAAATTGCTTGCGCTTTCACTTTTGCTTATCCCGAATGCACCAATGGAGGTCAATTCCGCGGGATAATTAGCCTCGGTAGGAACCTAATGATACATTTGCGTACGCGCGCCGATCCGTGGCTGGATCTATCGATGTGGCCGACGCAGAGTCCCGACAGGTGATTTCTATGTTGATCTTAGAAATCGAAGGAGTGGTACGGACGCGGAAAGAAATGAAGTTACGACTCCTACGTGTGGATACGTGCGCCATTGATGATCGCGTTATCGATAACATTAACGGTGCTTTCGGTTGATAGGATAGGCAATATTTTACGAAGAATTGTGTTCCCTCTAATTGCTACTAACGTCTACGGTGCATCCTCGCGCTCGCGATAAACACGCGGATAATTAGAATTGGAGTTTTTAACGTGCAGATGAACAAGATCGACAAGATGATAATGCACATGACGTTGTACGAGTACTTCCTTTACAACAGAGTTAAAGTTTTCAAAACCATCAAAGATTAAATTTCGAATCGAATGAACGTTTAAGCCTATCTTTGGACCCCTATTAGAGAATAAAAAATAACAAATGTCGGCAGAAATTTATGCCTAAAATATATCAGAATTTTAAAAAAATTTTTTGAATGAACCCCTATGAATCGAAAATGTAAAAAAATATTTTATTCACAGAATGCCTCGTTTCTGTGATAATTGAATTTGAATATTAATTAATGAGATTCGTGTGCGATCGAATACTGTCTGCCTGGCATGTCTGCTCATTATTTACTTTTTCTACTTATACTGAACTCTTACTCTATTGCACGGATTCACGATCAATTTTCAAAATTGATTTCCTCAAAAACAATGCCTCGTATTACAAAATTTTATTTTACATTTTCAAGTTATTTTCTTCACCTAGAATAATTTTAGAAATATTTCTAAAATCTCTTTATTTTTTGATAAAGTCCTTCATTATCTGATCATAAGATTCAAACATAAATTATAAGCGAATATGATAAAATAAACTGTTGCCTTGTACGTTTCAAGGACACTCACGCGACCCAGTAATTTTTCTATTGATTAACATGCTGCTGGAATGCAAATAAATGCACAAGCCACTGAAGTTAATCGTGTCGGTTTAATTCTTATTTAATAGCTAGCAGTCTTGATATCGTTCGTTCAATGTCGTGAATTAACGTTCGCGGGAGATGTGCGTTCAATTTGAGATTAGTGTTTCGATGGAACGTAATGTGTATTTTGATTAAACACGCGCTGAACAGAGTTCATCCAAGAGAAAATAATCGCGTCTATCACAAGGTAGCGAGGAGTCCTAAAACCGATTTCTCGCACCGTTTTTGTTTGTAAAGACATCGATCGAAAGCTTTCGACAGATTATTCAACGAAGAAAGTGGCCGTCGACCAAAGTGAGTCATCTAAACAGAACATTTGGAAAGTTGTAAATAATTTCGACGATGCTGATATTAAAGAAGGAGTATCGCGTGCTGGAGATAAAGATCGTGTAATAAATCAACGTCGAGAACGCGAAATTTCCTGATAAAGATATCACGGCTACCTAGCAGACTAATAGCGGGTTAGATCGAAGAATCCTTCCATCGTATCGTAGCAATATCATCGACGATGGATCATGCGCGAGAAACGATAGAAATGATTTACTAGGAACAAACAACTTTTCCTCCGTTTCTTAATTATTCGTTTCGAATTCTTGTAAACATTGGAAGATAGGGAGCATTCGTGAAAGTTATTTAGACGTTTCGATGGTTTTACTTCGGGTCCTCGTCGGACGACTAAAATTTCTCTTCGCACCTTATCGGTGCTGCAACAAAACAACAAACACTATTGGAATCCTGTATTATTTAGTTGAAAACGTTAGAGATAACGTTCACTTTCCCAGTCAATATACGTTCCATAGATTTCTACACCTTCTTCGAGCACGCGGCTCGTTATTTTATCCTTGCCTGTTTTTCATAATATTACATTTCTTTCCTCCTCTACATACCAGATTAGACCATAAAATAAAATTAGAGATGAAAAACAGCTTTATTAGTGAAACCTCGCACGCCCCTCCTGTTTGGTATCTTTTTTCAAAATGAAAAATACAAAATTCAAGAAACGTTTGACGAATAGATCGAAATACAAATTTTAAAAATTACTTAAAGACTGTAGTTGATTGCTTGAATATTCAATTGTCATATAAATAATTGAATAGCTTCGATTAGAGATATTATTAAATTAGTCTCGCGACGTAGTATTTGCAAATTATGTTGGGAATTATAAACTGGTATATGAAACCTGACCCAGTTATACAGAATTAGAACAGAAACCTGTATGACACGTTTGTATAATTTTTTCTTTGATACAGGGAGAAGTAATCGCTGAGAGTCGCTGAAAATTCGCAGCTATTATAGAAAATGAAGAAGAATGTTACATTGAAAGTGATCTGTCGACTTTCCTTAACGCGATAGATTCAACTTCTTTTCCTTTGCTGTTTCACGACGCCATAAATTCCGATCCGCGCGGTGAGCCCATTTCCTGCCGATTTACAAAACGATGAGACGAGGAAGAAGCGTATGAATCGGGGTTTCACTCGGTTCAGATAGTTCATAGACTGCTCTATAAAACAATAAGTGCTTATAACTTAACAGCGAATAGAACTATTTCTATCATTGATTGCAATATTAGGGGAAACTAATACAGGAAATTAATAATTTCGTTATCATCCCTATGAATAAAATTATTTTCTTTTCGTGTGTATATTAAGAAGTTACTGTACTTATGAGTCGTCGTATCAGAAACAGCTCTTCAAACGTGCCACACAGGTTTCTGTTCTGATTCTATGATACTCGAACAGGCTTCGTATACCAGTTTATAATTCTACGCGTAATCTATTAATTTGACGTCATGGAACGAATGTAATGATATTTAAAATATGAATATGTGCATATATTTTAATTTTATCTTAGAGTTCTCTTATTTGGAAGTAAAACTTGAAGTAGTTTATACTATATATTTCCAAACTGATATAATAAATTGCATAATATCCCTATATCTGTCTACAATGTCGGTTTATAAGTTTCACGATTGAGAATCACGGGAACAAACCCGATCTAATAGGCTGTTTATTAATAACTCAGTTCGAGATACATTCACAAAATTGGAATGGAAATAGAGGAAACTGTCCGTAAAGTGCATTGCAGAGAACTGTTTTACAGGAAAGTTCAAACGGGCCTTTTAGCGAATCGATTTGTTGAGGAAATCGTGTCGTTCATTTCGTATCGCGACTCTTAATCTGCAAACTAATCGAGGCGGGGCACCAACGCCTAAAGACAGATATAGGGACACGTTTTAAGGAACTAGTTAAGTTTTGATTGGGAAACTATCCGGTTGCAGCTGCAAGCATATTGCATTTATCCGCGATGTAATCGGTCTTTTTTCCTGTAACGTTAAACGGCCGTAAAAACCTAAACCGAAAAGCGGGAAGTACAAAAGGAAACAGCGAGAATCAAGCCTAAATAAGCAAATTATATAAAAAAAACTGCATTCCTGTACTATTCTGTTTCCTGTCCGCTGGGCTACAAAGGTGTCAAGAATACTTTCGTAATACCCGTTCAACCACATTCAAACTACACGGTAGAAATATCCATTAGCCTACAAGCACTCTACTTGGTGGAAAAGTTGTAAACAACAAAAGAATGTTAAGCAAATCGTCAACCAAGCTGATAATTAATGATCACGATTATGATTAATGAATATCACAAATAATGAATAGAAATTTAATTATCAGACACGATTAACTCGGAGATCATAAATGAAATGGTTATATTTTTCATTATGATATGATCAATAAATTAAGAATGATACTTAGCATTTTTTTTAACATATGTATCCATTTATTAAATAAGTGAATGAGGCAAGTGAATTAATTATAATAAGCTATCGAATGGATGCAGGAGGCAAATCTATCACGTGACAATAATTGGATTGATTTTGACTTAAAAAAACCTTCGATGACATTGAAATTAAAAAACACGTGACCTTAAAAGAAGTTAAATCGTACAATTTTTTCTTTTGATATTTCTTCCTATCACGCACCTGTAAAGAAAATTTACAAAAGTGTGTTCCAATAATTAACCACGAGTATCGTATTCTATCGTAAGACGAAAGAAACGGAAATGGATCTTAACAACTGGAATCAATCAAGGCGGTTAAGCAGGAAAAACGCGATTTAGTTCCTCGTAACTCTTTCTCGAAATAACTCTCGTTTCGCTCGATCACCCGCGTTTATAGGTATCAATTATTAGGAATCATTTCCGTTTCTGTCATTTCGCGATAAAATATGACACTGGTGGATAATTATCGATGCGCCACGCTTTCATAACGGGAATGATAAAATTAATTAACTGCTGCAACAAACATGAACAGTTTCTTCCAACGGTGGGCTTGGCAGTGACCGTGTTAAAACGTTAAAAACAAATCGTACTCATCGTCTTCATGGTTATCATCGTATCAAAAGCTCTCCCGTGACATGGTAAAATACAAGTGTCGCTCGAACACGAGTGACATGACCCCCCGTTGATTTTATGTGTCACCTATATTCGTCTGACATGTCAGTCAGCGTGTCAAGACCACCCAGCGGTCGAACTGATGCAAAGGGTGAAAGTTTCCAACAATTAAGGCGTGCTCGCTAGCCGACTGAAAAAGCGGCTAATTATTAATTAATCGATCGGTCTGCTGGACGGCTATGAAATATTTTCACGTCGAATAACAGTAATACCATGACTAGACGTGCCTAATAAAATCATCGCGATAGTTAATGCGCCGGAATTTCTACCGTGTTTCCGGTAACGGAACTACGAATTATCCTCGATGGAAGCGCTCATTGTATCTCTTCCTTGGATCTGACGGGCCGCTGATCCTCCCTCTGGGATGATCTGAGACGACTAGTCGCGGCCTCTTTCTCTTTTTTCGACAAGGAATGCCCCACGCCGCCTCAAGGTGCCGAATTAGAAAGGAAATTCGCGTGTTTTCAGTCGGCCGGGCCGCTGACGTCCGAGACTCGTGAAAGTGCAGACAACCTGGGCGGGGTAGCCTTGCTCACGCGATTCCGTCAAGGAATCACACGAGTGATCAACGGTTCAGTTGTACTTTCCAGTCGATGACTCGTCGGACGTGACGTTTACGAACTAACGGATACACGGTTAGGCTCTTGACGCGAAGTACCGTGGACATAGGGAGTGTCCTTCGCAGGCAACGACGCTCACCGTCGCCGACGAACGTGGCAACCCTTTCACGCCTACCGACTGGAATGCCTGCAACTGGACAATCACAAATTTTCGAGCGTTTGATCTATAAATTAACGCGTTGACAAAACCGTGATTTCAGACTGTGAACTATATAAATTTAAATTTGTCTTGGCAATTATTTTCGTAACCAAAATTCATGAAACCCTTTGAAATTTATTTCCTTTAACGTTTCAGCTTGAGAATTAATTGTGAAAAGTCTTCTGACCCATATATGGTAGAAAGGTTACGAATACAGTTTGTCCTTTGAAACCGATTGCTAGAAAGAATCGAATAATCGAGGCGTGGGACTTCCCGTGTCAAATCATTTTTCTTCACATGATTTCATCATGAATCATGTTACAATCGGGGCATCATGAGCAGGTGTTTAGTCGCGAATTCTTTAAATTGCATCGTAGATGAAGCGGAACGTCATCCAATGGAGAATGCAGAGAAATCCGAGAAATTTCGATGTCAGTGACCATTTAAGATGTTATCGGTGAAAAAATGTATCGAAAATTTCACACCACTTATTCGCATTAAATCTCACTTAATTTTTTAGTATCCTTTCCAATGTAAGAATTCTTTGTATCCCACGCATGCTAATTTTTTATACGAAACATCCTATTATTTGTAAAAGAGCATTCATGTCTATACATTGTTCAACTAAAATTCTTGCTATTAGGTACTTGCTGAAGAAAAAATTAGCAAAATGGATTTCTTCGTATTTCACTATCGGGTGTGAAGTATGCCCTATGAAATAATGATATGGATGTATGAGAAAAGTTTAGTTGTCCCTATTGAAATATTCTTCCTTCCATTGAAACAGTCTTCTGTAATAGTTAAAATTAATCTTGATCTTTATTATTTAACGTGGTACTGGCAACGTATGTGTTAACATCTAATATAGAGATCGAAGCAAAGCCTAGGTACAGAAACAAGACATGAAATAATTCATAAATTAGAAAGTACATACATAACATTAGGAAGAATTCATGGTATTGAGAAAGCTACGGTTACTGACATTAAAAACATCTTCTTCAAGAATCTGTGAAACATTCATACAATTAGGAAGAGGGATGTAGATAGTCTGAGATGAATTCGAGACAGTTGGATACTTATGTGGAAACTCTAGTATAATTTTAAAAAACTAAAGAAATTACTCCATTATGTTACTTTCTCATTCTTGTTATCAATATTTGTATTATTTGACCAAAAAACACAGAAGAAACGATCTTAAACAAGCATATACTTTAGGAATAGTAACAGCAACTCTCATTCAATATATACAAAAGAAAAGTAACTTTTGTTAGCTAAAATAAAAATCAATCCGATCAATCGAGAATAAAAACGACGATTTGATTTATTAATTTACAGTTTGTTAAAAATCTGATAAATATTAAAATCAACAAACTAAATGTCTAATCCTTATTTTACTTTGAAACTTACGTGAAGATAAATTATACAAGGTGTCAAAAATGTTTTCCACGTCGCTGCTACTTCGTAATAAATCATTGATACGTGATCGTAGTTTCTCAAAGCTACAATTACTGTTTATAGGCAGTCATGCGGTAAAGAATGTAAAACGATGTAAACGATGGCATGGGAATATTTTTAAAACCATCTATGCAAGTGATTGAGTAACCTAATAAAATTCTAAAAATCCTTGATCTCAAGTTTACTAACAATCTAGCGCCGTCACCGGGGCTCTGTAGACTAGAACTTTATAATTATAGTATGTACATATGCAGGGATATACATATGTATATGTGGTTTAAAGAACTTAAAAATTTAATTTCCTGAGGGGAAATTAAATAATTCAGAGAAGTTTTTTTTTAAATTAAAATCGACTCTACGGATATATTTAGTGATAAATGTTTTATCTATCTGTTCGCAAATATGCACTAAAAAAAATTTATGTAACTACATAGAATAAAAACGATGGATAGACCGAGCTAAAATTAATCTTTTTCAAAATGTTTAATTATTTTCATCAATAGATTTGTCATCATACTATGCGCGAAAATGCAGATAAATATTGTTTCCTGTGAATTTTTAATCGTTCGAGAACGAAAGAGATAACCAAAACGATTTTCGCAAACGAGATTGCAATCCAGGTAATAAAATTTTCAAGGACCATTTCATCGAACCAGCGAAACGAACATTCGTTAGAAACGCTATCCGCGCATACCTTGGCCGGGGTACGAGCGAGGGCGTTAAAAAGCTAAAACCCAGCTCCTTTCACCATGATCGAGCAACGGAGCATGCTACAAAGCGGACCGATGCGTCTAACCAATCGACCGACCGCTCTCCTTAAATGTGAATCACTATCGAGCCAGATCGGCTGCCTCCAGCTAGTTCGCCACCGGACGAAATTGAATCCACGCCGACGCGATAATGGGGCTCTTGCGTTTCTCGAAATCGACGTTCCGTAAAAAGCAAAGAATCGTTCTCCGTCGATCACGCGTCACGGCCGTGCGTACCGCGACCGCCCACGAATCTCGCGACAGCTATAATTACGTCAAAATTACACAGTAACTTCCCTGCAATTACAAGCGAGAAGAGAACTTGCGGAATTTCGTCGAGCCAGTTTGGTCGCTAATCAATTACTCCCCGGGTTCGTTAATGATTCCTCGTGATAGGCGCGCGCGCCTGGACCACGTTCAGGGAGAGAAAACGTATCTGCCATTATGTAGAAAGGCAAATCGACCGGTAACTGCGAACACGATCGGTCGTTCGTGTTCTCCGCGAGCGTCCCGTTTTCTCTCTTTGTTCGTACGTTTCTTTCATTTTTTCGATCGACAGGAAAATTACCGAATCGCGAGTCGTCCGCTTCGGAAGTTCCCATTTTAACGAATAGGAATCGAGTAGTACCGTACTACTTAATTTTTAATTATGCAGAGACACAAATTTCCGATTTTGATGCATGTGAAAAGGAAAGCAATAGTACTTGGTATGAACCCTTGGTGGTGGAACGATCAGGTGGTTATAATAGGCTCAAATAGCTGGGGTATACATACAGTAGCAATTCAAAGCTACACTCATTGTAAGAAGCGATGCAATTTAGTAACAGTGAAATGTGTGATATGGTTCCCGTCTACGATGCAAATTCTGTTACGACGAAACACGATTGTATCTGGAAAAATGTCCAAAGCGAAGTCAATCATCGCGTCACATATTTCAAAAGCTTAGTAAGAGGCTTGGAGAAACTGACAGTTTCAATATGGAACGGAAACGACAGAAACCCGCAAGAAATGTGAGAATACTGTTGCTGTTCTTGCTGCTGTTAATCACAATCCGCATATCAGAACACGGCAAATACCTCGAGGTTCGGAAATTAGTCATAGCAGTGTTTCATGGATTTTTCATTCACAGAAGCTTCATCTTTATCACCTTTCACTTCGTTAAGAAGTGTATGGGAAAAAACTTGAAAGTGATGTGCAATTTTATCGACGATTCCTGAATGAAGTAAAAAAAAAAACAGTGTATAACTTTTTGTAAATATTTCACTACATAAATATTTTATCGACGAATCATTAACAGGATTATTCTATCTTTCTCTCCGTAACTCATGCTCGTTTAACAATGTGATAGCAGCATGACTCTTGTATACTATGCGCAACAAGTACGGCAAATATTACAAAGGCAATTTCATAATCGTTAGATTGGACGTGCAGAACAAATTATACGGCTACCTAGTTCTTTGTACTCGACAACGCTTGATTACTCTCTTCGAGGGCATTTAAATGTTTAAATATTTCTATATTTTTGTTACGAGCATCTAATGCATCGACGTGGTCCCGTATTTTATTTTTTTTCGAAGATGTTTACTGTAACTTTTTTTAAACTACGGAACACTGAAACTATAGTATTTTATTTTACTTTTAAATGAAAAAATTTCAACAGTATGGAACGCGTTATTCCATTAGGTGTTGTCAAAAGGTTCGGAGAGACAATCGACGAGGAAAAATCGCAGATAAATCTCTCCTGGAGCTTTGCGTACCTTGTTCCGCGCCTCTAGCCTCGTTCTGCGACTCTCGACAACCATAATGCTCCGTAGAACACCGTTCGTCGCGTTATCGATGCAACGGTTCCGGCCGCGGCGCGGTTCCAGGTCGATCAGAACCAAGTTCGGAATTATTTATGGTACGCCTGCATATGTATAATGCGATTCTATCGACGATAACTTTTACTTTCGCGAACGGAGAACGTTTGTCGTTACACGCTAATTCTCACGTCATGCAACGACCTTTGAAAAAAAAATGTATGCAGCCGTAATCATGCTCTGTTTCGATCTTATCCCGCTGGAAGTATTCGACCACGGGGAAAAAAGTTAAATCGTTTTGCGTTTCGTAATCCTGTAAAAACGGGCACCGCGGGTGTAGGTGCATGATTCTTTATCGAAATATCAAGCATTCCAGCTATGTTAATTTACGTTTAATTACCACACTTTCCAAATGTCACTACGCACTTGAGAACTCGTCGATAGGTTTTGACTAACGATCGAATTATAGGACAGAATCATCAATCATCGAAAGAAAATTCAATCTAGAATATTTCTCGGTGACAAGTGAGGGAATATTCCTATTTTTATTTATAATTTTTAGGGGTGGGATTCTCAAATCTCTAAATCTGCCATTGGATATTGGGGCTACTTATCTCCCAAAGAATTCACAAACCATATTTCTACAAAGCCAAATTTTCATAAAACATGTTTATTGAAATCATTATCCATAATAATACTTCAGAATTTCAAATCGTTCGTTTCTTTAACTCGAACTGACGCAATTACACGCACCGACCGCGTATGTACCATTGTCCTATGTACCAATCTAACCATTTTAGTTGCATCATTAAACACACATAGGAGATCGATCAAAGTGCCTCTAATTGATTCCATTTTTTCAGTTTACCATTAACTGAAAAGGAGATTCGATACGTTCTTGTTAGATCGCTAATGAAGGACACATCGATTGCCTCGTCGAGTTAACATCACCGTTTGGATGAAGAAATTAAAGTTAACCGCGGGCACAGATAACTCGCCAATTTTCAGGATAACAATTTCGTTGCAGTTGTTAAGTCGATTAAGCAATCGTTACGACGAGCAAAAATAAAGAGCGGACTATTAGAAGGCAAAACTTTCCATTTCTGGTTGGTTTCTTTGATAACGTTCATTAAGATAGAACGAACGATTATGTAATAATCACCGCGAAATATTTCTGATCTCGTGCGCTGGCCATCAACATCGTTCGAATCTGTTTCATTAATTTAAAATTACAGCCACTTATTTGCTGCTTCTTGAGCTCTTTCCGCCGGATGAGGAAATTTGTGTAACTTGGCTTGTTCCTCATGTTTTGATACCAGCGGTATTCTTCGTGTTCATTTTTTTAATGATAGTGGTTTAATGGCAATTACTTCGGCATCGTGTCTTACTTGTATGCAGAGAAAATATACGGTCTTGATAGTCGATAAGACGTATGTAATTAGCGTGTTTCTCATTGAAGGTTGTTAAACGATCTATTTGTTCAGATTCTAGCCACGAGATCCGTCTGTGTTCAAAATAAATTCGATTCTGCAAAGAAATGCGATCAAGGTCGTTACATCGCTGGAATGCAAACAAGTTTATAGCAGGCACATCTATTACCAGCATATTGTGTAATTCAGTAACTACCTGCTACGAGAGTGGAAGCAACTCTATGCAAATACGTTGAATATGATGTCACGAAACTGTATCTCAATCGAGTGTTTTCCTTCGACGACGATTGCATTCCTTCTGATCGTTTGATATATATCTACGGTACGACTATTCATGTGACGCAGATGTAAATAACCGTTGCACGATTCACTTTACATTTCTTTTTGTGTCACTTAATTCGCATATGTTTCCATGAAGCAGTCTCAATGAATAAATAGTACCGGTACATTGAAAAATAAATATCAAAGATTGCTCGATGATCGCAAAAAATCTGAATTTTAATGATTTAGAAGAAAATAATTCCAAACTTGCGTGATCACAGAAAAAAATAATTTTAATTCCGATGGAAATATTTTAACCGCGACTTCTAAAGATAGGAAGTTGCTACCTTCGCTGAAACGTTAACATCGCGGTATCCATAATAATTCCACATTGACCGAGCAGCATTTTGGTACGAATACTTTCTCGCTGCAGGACTTGCTTCGTTAGCAAAGTGTAACACTTAGAAAATTACAAGTAATTGCAGAAAATCGTTCGTTCTAGCCTTCACCCACTTTCTCCTTCATAGAGCGATTTTAAATCAACAATCGGGTATAGATGTGTCGAACGAACAGTCTGTAACAACAGATAAACTGTGATTATCCGCGCGCTTGTAATTAAAAATTAATAACTAGATACTATGTAACAATATCAAAACTTCGTACAGTGTATCACGATTATGTGAGCATGAAGTTAACGAACTACAACTTGTTACTTCGAAGAACTCTAGAGCAAGGATAGGAAGTGTTTCGAAGTGTTCGATGCGATCTTTTTGCATATTTTGTTTGTAAAGTATCTAATTATAAATTATATATTCTCAAACAATACTTGTTTTCATTAACACATATTAAAGAATCCGCATATGATTCTGTATGACTCTGAAGTCACATACTCGTTATAGTAGAACCTCCATTATCTGATTTAATAAGATTGTTTAGTAACGTAAGTTTTTTTCAACAATAACACCATACATGTTCGTTTCTAAGAAACAGATGGATCATTAGTGACCCACAACACACGTTCATAACATTTGTTACATAAATTGTGTTCTGTAATGGTTAAAAAATTACAAAAATTATAATTTTAAAGACAAAGGACAAAGCAAATAGTTTAGAACCCATGAGTCACCGTCGATCCATCGATCATGGTCATTGCCAATTCCCAAGATTCCAATTTGTTCGTATAATAACCACTATATTGCATTTATCCGGAGTATCTAGCGCTATTGAACACTTAACCTGGATATTGCTAAAATAACCATTACAGATTGTTAAAAACGTCCAATTAAAACCACTCGCCGTTAATGATACAGTGCGCGGAAAAGTGCGTAGGTAGAAGAATTTGTAGAAACTTAATTCTTCGGTGGTCGATGATAATCGTCGTTGGTGAAAGCCAGACAATTATTGCGTGCGATCATATGTAACCAGTTTGTTGCTCATTGATTTAAAATGATAGCACAATATCCGAACCACGCTACATTAAGTCCTCTGATTTATCTTTTCATTCATTATACCGGCGGAATTATAGGGAAACATGCGAGAAAGACTTCGAGAGAATGATATTGCATGGGAAGTCCGGAATCCACGGTGCAGTAATTCCGGTAGAACTCTTAATTGGCATTGTAAAAAAAAAAATAAAAAATAAAATACAGACATCTCGGCTGTTATCGAAACTCTAACCGATCTATCTGATAAACGAGATTCGCAGAGGCTCGAGTCTGCCTGGTATAGATAAACGTTCTTTCACTCGAGATCGTGATTTCGATAGTTCATCGCGTACGAGCCAGTAATTACACGTTCGGAAATATTCAGAACCCGAAGCGAATCAAATTCACGACTATCGCTACGAGCAGTCTTCCGTCGAGTTGTTTAGGATGCAGAGATTTTTACCTTCCCCCGGTCGACGCATTAATTCAGCTGTATTTTTCGATCGAGCTGATTAGGCAGTGGAAGTGCTCGGAAAAGGATCGTCTTTCATATCCCGCTAATTTTAATTTGCAAAATGGAAATCGTCTAGACGTTCGACATCTAATAAATCGTATGATCATACGAGAGGAAGCTGCTGTTATCGCTTATGATTGTCAGCAAAAATAGCGAACGTGCCATAGACATGTCGGTGCTGGAAATGTAATCGTTACTGATATTTATTTATCAGTAACGTTTAGATTTTATTATACGTGTAATCGTAAAGTACGTATTGAAGTAGAACTTTCACCGTTGGTTGCGAATTCGAATCGATACGCTTGTTAAAGATCAAATTAAACAAACTGTAAAATGTTCTTGGCTTCTACGGAGATGAGTCGCTCTTCGACACTATTTTCTCGCACTTTACTTTAATCTAAACAGTTTCCCGTTTGGAAAGTAATGCATGGATCCGACACGAGATAAATGAGCATCTCCATTAAACACGAAACGCAGAATATAGAAGAAATGAATACTGTCTGCCTCAAAAACGACATTTCCGTAGATCGCACGTTATGAAACGAAGTTATTGATATAGAAATTAAAATGGTGTCGAAGTAATAATACATTACGGAAATGAATTGTAATTTTATACACTTTTATTCGCACATTAAATGTTTCATAGCAACGTAAAGTCATAACGTTGGATTAAATTGTACGTCCATATCGAATGCAGCTTTTGTATATCAATAATAGGTGTTCATTTATCATAAAGTTAACAGCTCACAATCGGTTTATTTCAATCAGTGCATTCAACCTATCGCGAAACTTTCACTATTCATTAGACATTTAAACACAGATGTAAAGATTGAGGTCGTTTAATAGGTCATGTTTCACGTCATTTCGGGGTATCACCTGATTCAGAACTTCGAGACTATGAATCATAAAGATTATACCTTTAGAAAAACTGGTCCTGGAGAATGAAATAACATATACTATGATGGATAAGGCTATTATATTAACGCACACAAAACACATAAAATAGTATTTTTAGAAAGGAATTGTTGCTGTCATAAACTACGTAGGGATATGAGTCAGCAATGATCGTGTACCTTAGATCAGTGGTTTCCAAACTTTTTGTACAGCAATCTAATACAAAGGAAAATTTTATTGAGCGTAATACACGGAACAATTACACAATTGTCTTTAAATTAGATGTTTCCAGTGTCACCATCTACACAATTATTTAGTTTTTAATTAAATAGAGCTCGAAAACAGCTGTAGAATTTATTGCAGGATGCCAATTATTAATTCAATGTATAATTGCACAAATATATAAATTCTTAATACGTGACTAATATTACTAAGAATTTATATATTTTCACTGTTACCATTTGTATGATTCTGTGAATATCTTAATAATTTTTGTTATTAATACAGGAGTCGAATTCCAGAATTTAATGCCGATTAAGTAAATCTTTAACGTTCGACGCGTTCATTTAATAAAATGAAAATATCGTAGTCAGAGCGATCCATGCGTGATGTTTTCCGTGTCAGAATCGCGTGGCCCTCGTATTCAGAAACAGCTCAACAAAGATAGTTTACGCTCATTGGTGAAATTACCTTGCCTCGTTCTATGCAAGTGCAAAATCGTAGCATCGATTAGCAATTAATTACAGGTGCCTCCGGTGATATGTATCGCGAAACTCAACACGCTCGTACGTATGTACTTCGGTTGCGTGACAATAAGTAATCTCCTGGAAGCGCTGCTCCTTAGTCGAAAACGCTTACGCGTATTAATTTTCCAACTGGACGGTCACCTTTTAAAACTGTATAATTTCCTACGGCTTCCTCGGAGCATAAATACAACATATAATTGGAACTTAATGTCGACTGCATTTTATATACGACAATTACAGTATCCGTGTTAGCAGTAATGATCTAAACATAATTAAAGAACATGAAATTAACAAGCCACTCTTGAAAAACGTTTACTATATTCTTTTCAATGTTTTGCAGTCTGAGTCGAGATACTTTTAACGCCCGTCTTCTGGACTTATCTTGATCACAAAATATTAATAAAGACCACATTCGCCGTAATTAATGTCACTTGTTTCCTACGACCTGGTCCGTACAATGTAGATTTTAATGGCAAGTGTGCGAGTGCCAGCTAGTCAAGCTTGACCAGTGAAAGGCGAATTTCTTTCGTTGAAAATATCACGAATTGCGTATCCAGTATCGAAATTATCCGACAAACGGGTTCGCCAATGGAAACGTAAATTAAAGAATTAATGCGACGTTCGGCAGTGCCGTGACAACGGGCGATTTTCGCGCGAGAAACTCGGTAATTATTCCTAATAGATTAATTCAATTTGCATTTATCGATTCGATCGCAGCGATTTATACGAAGTATACAAGTGTCTGAAACTTTAACTTATTACTAATCAGATATTACTAAAGATCTGCTATTTATTCAGTGCAAAATAGTTCCAAAGTACTATTTAGTAAATGATGTGGTTTTTTAAAAATTCTATTTCTTTTCCACAATTCGCATTAAAAAATTTTGAAGTTCGTTTTAATTTTAACTGAATTTAACCACACAGCAATGGAGTGCCAAGTCGACAAAGGTAAGCATTTCCGACACCTGTTCCTTTTCACCTTCCTTGTCAGACTCAGCAATTTGGCCGGAACGCAAAATGTCTGTGAGGTCGTTCTTTGTACTCGGTACAAATGGCTCGAGTGACTTTAACAGCTTTGGATCCTTGATTGAAGGCGAAGGAAAACAGCTGTCGAAAATGCTTTCTCTAAATTCAGTTAAAATTAAAATGAATTTCAAAATTTCTAAACGTAACTTGTCGAGAAAGAATAGGGTAACTATTTTAATCCTTCATCAATATTTCAATGTCTCTAAATTATTTTAATATTGCCTATTGCCTCATAAATAATTCTCCCTATCTTAGACGCGTTGTTAGCTGACATTTCAATTCTAATATCCTATATACGAACTGGATATTGATGGACAACTTGCGTAAAATAACAACCGGTCTTAATCTTTAGCCCTTTGGTGATTGTTCTATATTTCACGTAACTTCATTAGCACTAATCATAGGACGAGCCGAATTAGTATCCTCGCAGCGTCACGCATAATTATTGTGAATTATCATTTCGCAACGAACGTCTAGAAGGCTTCGTATTGTCGCCATATTTGCGTCAATCTTCCCACGAAAAGGCACTGATCAATATTTAGTTCAACTAGCACAAGCATCCTTGACGAGCAGGCACCGATTAACGTTTATTTTTACCATTTATTTTTACAATTAAATTGTGCCTTGCCACGAATTACGAGTCGTTCCTTCGAACAAGCATTGATTAACGTTTATTCTAACTAGTACAGATGACCGTGTCTCGTTGCAAGATATTCATCAATCTTTCGACCGTGTGACATTGGTGAACATTTAATTTAACAATCGCAATCGACTGTGCCTTGTTCCAAATTACACGTCAATCCTTCGACGAGCAGGTACTGATTAACATTTATTTTTACCCCAGCATGTACGTAAATTTTTATTCAAGATGGCACTGGTAAACATTTAATTTAACAATCACAGGTGACTATGCCTTGACCCAATAAGTGTATCGATCTTTTGACGGGGTGACTCTGGTCAGCATCCAATTTAACAATCACAGGTGTCTATGCCTTGATCCAATATGTGTGTCGATCTTTTGATAGGGGTGGCATTGGCCAACATCTAATTTAACAATCACTGGTAATTGTGCCTTGTCGCAACATATACGTCAATCCTTCCACAGGGAGTCACTGTCCTACATTTAATTTCACAAACACAGATTCATTCTGAATTTCGAACAGGTTTGTCCTTGCTTCGAATCCTCGTGAAAAGAAAGAATTACGAAACAAACGGACTTGCAGACTGATTTATCGCAATTATTAATCGATTGTACACGTTTTTCACAAAATATCTTTGTAATATCAAATTTAGTCTGCTGCTTCCAAATCGAAGTTTTCATTAATTTCGGAGAATAGGAAAGTGGATATGGTGTAGGAGACGAATTTGATTTTCGACAAACTATCGTATTCCCATACTCGCGGTTACGAAATTCCTAGTTTCGTTTTCTATGATAATGTTGCTGGAAAGGCACCCCAATTGGCCGAGTGTACCGAATATAGAGCTAACACTATTGGGTCCGGACTAACCATTTTCATTCGAAGTTGATTACTTGGCTACGTGGGAGTTGCCGTGATATAATGACATCTCTGGACATTTCAGATGCCCGATTTGGTATGACTTCTGTCGGTCCAATTCCGTTCGCCGAGCTGCTCGTGATTGCTCCTTTCAATCTCCGACAGGAAATTCCAATGCGAAATCTCGAACGCCGCCCGGGATACCAGATGTGGATCTAATCAAATATGAACGATGACTCGTCGACAATTTCAGAAGTGAAACCTTTGAAGTTGATTGTTGTCTTTGATACTGGATGCTCCTGGAATAAGGAGACAAATATTAGGAATGCGTTTTACTGATTGCAAGGGTAATGAAAGTTTGGTAGATAATGACAGGACACCTCTGAATTTTTAATATATCACTCAAGATATAGAATTCTTTGTAAGAAGAAATTAATTGCAGAAATTGCAATTATGTTTACATTGGCCAGGCTGTGAGGAACACGCCTACAATGTCAGGAATAGCTTGAACTATGTCACAACTGAACACTGTAATAGTTTTAACCACGAAATGGAACGAGAGAATCCCAACATTCTTGACAACGAAATTAATCACCATCAATCAAGATCCATTTCTGAAATGGTGCACATTAGGAACAAAGAGGATCGTGTCATTATCTCTCAGTTGAACAGTAAAAAATTAAGTACTTCGTATAATACCACCATTTGTTCTCTCCATAATTTCAGTTGATAATCTGCCAGTCGCCACTAGCTTCCTTATTCGTTTTGTAATGTTCACTGGCGAGAACCACGCCGCATGGTCTCGGTACAATTGTTATTCATTTATACTTTTTTCACTACGCGTTACATTTTTACGTTTTCGTATTTACACAAATATTTTAGATTGCGTACAATCACGATTTTGTTTCTTACGTAAATCACTTTTTCTTTCGGTTGTAAACATTCTGTCCTGGATTTCACGGTCACTTTATTAGCACACAAAATTAATTTTTATACGTCTCGCTTTGTCTAGTTTCCTTTGGTTGATTTCAATGCCTACTGTGCGGTCAAAGAAGAATGTTTTTTAAATTGTTTATTCGTGTCACATAGTAAAACAAATCATAAACTAAGCGAACCGTGGATTTTCGTGCTTATTTCTATTTGGCACGCTTCTAATTTGAAAATTTGGCCGGTGTATCGGGTACACAGAACATTAACTTTGTGATAGAATCGTTCGACGACAGATCGAGGAAATCATAGGGTTCGTAAATAGACACTAAAGCCAGTAACTTTTCTGTCAGTGGCACATTTTTGCGACGATTTTACGATTCTATTTCTTGATAGTACATTGACGTGCCACGTTCTTAAAATAATTATTCTGACAAGACAAATGCCGAAAGCATCGTCGAATGAAAGGCTCTCAGATGTTCCTATGCTCTCGTTGTCGCGATCGTCGAAGAAATAATTAGATCTACAAACGAGATCTACAGACTAAACAAACGGGCCTGAACAAAGAAACCAGCATTGACGCGTAGAGTAGCAGGAATTTATCAAATTAGCATACAGGTGCACTTTTCGTAAGAGTGAATGGAAAATTAAAGTTCCACTTGTAGACACGACGCGAACGAATGGCTGCCAAGAATGTTGATATTTTCTAATGTCTTATTGCACCTCGGAAGTATTTTCTTAATCGTTATTTATTGCTGAGTTTATTATTATTATCCCAGTTTGCAAGTAAATGGAACGTTAACTTTTCACGATTCATTTAAAAGACACTTATCTGGTAACTCTGGCAAGGAAACGTAGTTGCAGAAATTGTGCAAAATTGTCTATAATAACAAGTTCCTTGAATAAAGGATTCATTTTATTATGTAGATACTTATCGATAATAAATCATTCCACGTATTATTCAGACAGATTTGAAAGTTTTTAAGATCTTGGGATCGAGGAAGCAATTAATTAATTTTATTCCACATTTTCCGGTACTTTTACTATGCTGCATTGCACCGTGGATACTTTTCACTTCGCGCGGAAACGAACACTGGGTTGCCTCGATTAGGCGCCAAACCAATGCCACAATCGCGTATCAGTGTTTTCGGGGTTACAGGAAAGATGATAGTTTGTTCAATCAGTGCTTATATGGCAATTTGTTTTTATTAAGAAAAAGTCTTTTTCAAGTCAATGATCTTTTATTGAACTTCATCACCCGGAGCACAGTTTTTACGACAAAGCATTGTTGTACAGCGTTTATTTACAACGCTGATCATTCGATGAAGTAATACTAGTGCGTTTGCCGTGACAGACATCGACATTTATTGTACTCTCTGCCCTTCGTCTCTAAGAAAAGTGCAAAGAGCATTTGCGTCGATAGTGTTCAATTAGTAGCCTTTGTCCACCCAGATGATTAACCTTACGATCTAATCGTCACCTCCCGTCATGACTTCCATGAACTCTGAAACCGATCAATACGAGAATATGAAGCCACCATTAAATAAAACAGGATAAATTGCCCAACTGTTTAAGGAGAAGCATTAGATTTAAGCAGTTGCAAGATTTCAAGCCAGTCAATATTCGAAACCTTCGAACCTAACTTGAGAAATCAAGTCAACTATGGGTCTATACTTTTGGAAGTAGGTTGTTTTAATTTATAAGCAGTGAAACGTAAGAGCTTTCGTTGAATATGCCTCAAAGTGATAGCATAAACAAAACGCTAAGGATCTCAAATACAGGAGACATCGAAAGAGTGGAAAATCAATGGAAATACCAAGATCGTGCACACTGATCTCACTAACTGTGACATCATTGATAATGGAAGTTGTTAGTTATTTGGACAGATAATTGATATTGATTATAAATAGACAGTGCTATGTTTCGCGTGTTTGCCTCGAGCGACCCTGTAGGCTATCGGAAATCCGAAACGACCACAAGACGTTATTCTTCTGCTCCGAGCACGACACGTGTTAATCAATTAACGAGAACTGATAGATTGTTGGCAAGCCGCGGTAGACGTCCCCTGTAATTTCCAACGTGCAATACGACTTCCTGTGTTAGTTGTTCTTGGCACGCGGCTTCCCTGGTCGCGTTAGTAATTAGTTTGATGGACGTGTTATGAAAATTCTAGGGTACGCCGTGCAAGCTAACCGTCAAAGTCCAGAGTTCCAGAGCCGTCAGCGTCGATTTCCTCGATCATCATGTCGAGTTCTTGCGGTGTCAGTTTGTCGTCCAGTTCGTGCAAAATGTCGCGAAACACGGCGGTTGTGATGTACCCATTCCCTTCTTTGTCGTACAACCGGAACGCTTCACGCAATTCCTGTTGCATCGCTTCCGAATCCTCCTCCACCAAGAATCTAGCTGCCAGCGTACAGAACTCCTCGAATTCCAGTTGGCCGGATCCTGTGATAATTCACAAATACTTCAGAATGTAAATTTCAACGCGACGACCAATCGTGGATATTGACAAATATTTCTGGATCTAGATTTTAAAGTGATGTCCAACTGTGAACATTGAAAACTATTTCAAGATCTAAATTACAATATAAACGACCAACTGCTTGCTAAATATGATGTTTGATATGTCAAAATCAACAAAGCAACCTCAGAATTGAGACGAAAATATAATTGTTTGAAATTTATAGTTAAGAAAATAACAAATGAAACATCTGAATCACGAAATCAGAAGTGACAGAAAAAGAAGAGAAATATTGTGTGTAAATTTAAAGCTTGATTCGATATTCCATAATTTTTTCTTTATCATATTATATTTTTATTTAAATTGTAATCTTTTTAGATCTGAGAATTATTCAGACATAGTCAAAGCGTTACTAAAATTTTGCTTGCGCGAGACCAAGGTTTCCTCTTGAATTATAAAGAGAACGGTGAATGGTTTTGTTAGACCAGAATTAGAATCCAGATCTTTTACCTATTAATAGAAGACTGCACTGATCGATTGAGGCCTTCGGTCTATACACGATTATTTCATTCTAAATTTAATACCTGAAATGTTGTCAGTTATTGTACGACGCTATTTTATAAGTCTACGCGTATTTTTGTTAAAGTAAATATGCACAAAAAATGTTACACGTTCACAGAATGGACATCTTCCTGTACGATTTATTTACACTATTAAATTAACTTACCGATTCATCGTTGAAAACTTCAATTCTCAAAACATTATCTCAACAAGTACCACTATAACTTTTAATGATCGCAGTATGTTTTTTAAAAAATTTAAAAAGCAAAGTATACTTGTATCATGCTAAAAATTGTTTGAACTGCTGCTTTAAAATTTCAGAATTTTTTCGAATAAATGCAATTTAAATTTCTCACAATGTGTCATCCAGGTTTGTAAACATCACTGCACTCGCGATATTTTAACACAAGAATCGTAGTACGTGGTTCTCTTTTCCTTCGAGTTAAGCGCGAACGGGGCCATTTTCTTACCATCTTCGTCCACTTCCTGAATGATTTCCTTCAGCGTCTTCTCGCTGAGCTCGTAACCCAACATGGTCAATATGGTGCCCACCATATCTGTGCCGATGCTGCCTTTCTTATCGTGATCGAAGGCGTCGAACGCCTTCTTCAAGACTACAACGAAAGCATACGCGATAGATAATAATGTAAATTCTATATTCAAGAGAAATCGAACTGAATTACTCACGAGCAACTTGATCCTTGGTCAGGTCATCCTGAAACCATCGAAAGTAAAATTAGTGGCACCTGCAAGTTTCTATTTCACACGTGAAAACGAAACGCAAAATAATCGGAAATAACTTTAATATTAAAACTCTATTTACAAATTACAAATAATCGAGATTTGAAAATTTAATATTTACTTATTTGTTACAAAGTATTATAAATATAACGATATATATAAATTATAATTAATATAAATTGTTAACGATGTTTACGTTGTACTGTTACTTGCAACGTACCATGGTGGAGTAGTGTTAGGTGTTTACAGAAAAGTTTGACGTTAGCACACGACAGCGTCGACGTCTTATCCGGGTATGCACCGGATTCTGGCTGTGGGCTTCTGTTTTATGTGGACATTACGATGATCTTCTGGCACGTGATTGACCGGGTAATATCTACAACCTAGGAACTCTAGTGGTTTTCAAATTCATCGAGGACACTCCCCACCCAGTTTCCGCAGACGCGGAGCTTCAATTGTACGAGCTCAGAGGCAACGTACTCGATTTTAAAACTCTTCCTGTTGGCATCCTCGTCTTTTCTCTCTCGAACCGATTCGACGTTGACTGAAATGCCATTTTTCAAACTGTAAGCTATACCCTGCGAGTACCTCGAATTCCGTTTACTCAACAACCGAGACATTCCCCGCAGTAAATCTGATAGAACGAAACTTTATAAACGGAATTATTAATACAAACGCAAACCTTTTTAAATTCTTTAGAAGGTTTAATATTCTACACCATACAATGTTACCTAATGTATTAAATTTAAAGATTTCATTCGGTGAAATTTATTCTTGCCATTATGTATCGAGTAAATAGGTACTTATTCGTTAGAAATGATGATCTAATAGGCCTTTCGTGACAGATAACCATTAGGAAATTCAATTATTTAAGTACGCGTACGAATTGCTATACAATTTGCGAGCACACGCATATAATGATAACGTAACTTACGTTTCTTTTACGTGACGCAATAGTTGTGTAAGTAAATCTTCTAATTTCTCCCTCCAATAAACTTTAATTTTAATTCAGTTTCGTAAAGCGTGTGTCTATTATTTGGAATTTATTCGACGGAAAGTTACATCATCGAGTGATTGCTATATACGCTGCTGTTAAAAAGTTTGCCGCGCCTTTCGATTTTAAAAATAATCGAAACTATCTTTACGTATACATAATTTTATTGACACTATCACTAAAACATTAAGAATGTTAAATTCTCGATAATCTATCTTCATCAATTTCGAAAAAATGAAAATTTTATCGATATATTTTAGAGCTGCAGTGTAATTACAAGTAAAATGTTTCATCTCTAATAAATCTTTACTTTCGTAAAAAATTCCATTTTGCAAACATCGTTTAATTGGGTCGTTTCCGAAACTTCCGGGGTGCAATATGATTCACAATCAATATGGCGATGAATACAGTGCGACAATAGGCGAAGTTGGCTCGTCGCCGGACGTAAAGCCGCGGCTTAAGACAATACGGCGTAATAATCGCGTCTGTTGTATTCTTAGGTAGCTAATTATAAGCTCATAAAATCTAGCACCAGCTATTATATCTAGGAGATATTAAAATTCATTACGATATATTGCACGTTGTCCTTTCTTACAACGTATTGTTAACTTTCTGCTGAATAGCTACCACCCATTAGAATCTAGAATCTATACAACGATGATTCGTAGATTGTAGTATTATTTTACGTGTTTTTAATATGATAACACGTGTTGTCTTTGAAGTGCATGTAACTCTTCATTGAAAGTTATAGCTATACTATAGATACTTATTCCATCGTGAAAATATTATTTACTAATTCTGAGTAATATAATAAAAATTGTAGGTAACTTGAGTACAAATATAACTTTAGCAGGTACAAAAGCAGTTTGAAATTTTTTTTAAATTAATTGAACCGCTTTATTTACTATTTCTTCATTTCTTAATTCAAGCAATTTAATATAAAACTATTTCTTGTTACATGTTTAACTCATTGTTGAGTTATTATATTTACACTCAAAAGATATTGGACAAAGTAAATGGTGTGGAAATGAAAGCGCAAAGGAGTTTATGTGTAATATTTTAAGGATAAATAATATACACACAGCAGATTATATTTAAATTAATTTTGTACATTTCTTTACATGATATTTGCTATTAATGGAATCATATATAAAGAATTAAAGGGTGGATATACGCAATAACGTACACAAACTGGTTTTGCTATTTTTTTTTACACTTTATTACTTTTTTGTTGACATTAAGTCACGTTGATCGTATCGTGGTCACAGTTATTTTACAATATAATTTCTTACGAGTATTATCACTGTTACAAACGATTGCATACGTCGTCGGCAAAGCATGATATTTACAATTACGATGATTCACATTTTCAATCAGAAAATATCTCTTCTATTTTAACAGATATTCGAGCTCGAGCAGAATTCACCATAGTACTGAATTTTGCGCGAACCAGGAAGAGATAAGTTCGAGGAAAGAAAACAATCGTAACGTGGAAACGTAAATCTATATCGATCGATATAAACCAGTTTCTGGGAACAATATTATCTAGAATATCGAGTATAAGTTAATTACGGCATAGATAGAAATACATTTTAGCCGATTGTGATTCCAAAAGCGACGGACCGGCAAAAATACATTCTCAGCTATATCCACGTTGCTCGTTCGCCTCCCTAGCAGAAATCACCTACGAACCTTTAACTTCATACTTTGCCAACGACACGTACATGCATCTTCAATAAATTGCAGTCTCCACGTGTGAAACGGGCGGCTCCGTTGCTCGTGGACGTGGCCGACACGAGGGACCGCCGCTTCGTGCCAAGTTGATAATTTAGCCTGTCATGACCTCCATGAATTCTGCAACGCGAATCCGTAGGTTTCTGTATCTCGTGGATATCCAACGAAAACGATCGATCGGTTCGATCGACAACAACGCGCGTACCTTCGAAATCGAGTGTGCCAGATCCATCAGTGTCCACCTCCTCGATGATCATGTCTAGTTCCTCCGGGGACAGTGCGTCGTCCAATTCGTGAAGAATGTCTCTGAACACTTCGGTGGTGATGTAACCGTTCCCTTCCTTATCGTACAGACGGAAAGCTTCTCTTAGTTCTTGCTGCATCGCCTCGGTGTCGGTGTCCTCTTCCATGAACCGGGAAGCTAGACCGCAGAACTCGTGGAAATTTAGTTCTCCGGATCCTGGAAAGCACGAAATCTCGCAGGATTCTATGACGATTTCTTCCTAAACTAAAATGTTCTCGAAACTCTGTAGGGCTTGTTCTGGCATACCGAACGGGTCGAATTCAGAAATGACGTTGTTCAATTGCTCTGACGGGATCTTCATTCCCATCATCGACAGAATGGTGCCGGCCATGTCGGTTTTGATGGACTCCTTTTTATCGGGATCGAAAGCATCGAAACCCATCTTCAATTCTAGGCGTGAAAAATTAATTGAAAAGCTTTTCTTCTTAGACAAACGAGAGTATAATGTTAGGAGAGACCCGTTCAAAGTTACTATAGCGTCTGAAACGAGTGCCCACTTTTGTGAAAAAGTATCAAATTAAAACAGTCAAATTTCATGTGGTGCTTCAGGTTAAAATATAAATAGTAGCAAGGATAGTACTGTTAAGAACCCCTAACTGGTTTAAAAGCGAAACATTACTGTATAATTTAAATATAGTACGCTGTCAAATATTCAAATGTCTTTTTAATTATTCTAAATTATGTTGGATATGATAAATGACATGCATGTATATTTTTCTGACGTTTACAAGTCCTTCATAAACATGTACTATCGAAATGTTTTAGTATAAGCAAAAACTAAATCTATATTGAACGTTGATATTTTTCTTGCAAATGATCACCAAATACAAAAAGAAATGTTTGATATGCACGGAGTCTTATGTGGATATTCTAACAGAAAATTGGATTATATTTAGTCTTCTGTAGAAGTCTATTTCTCGTATAGAGACGTTGGGCCATTTTACATGATATTTATCAAACATAAAATCTAAGATTTCGAGTTCTTTGTTGTAGTTTGTAAGCAACAATTTCAATAATTATTAATTTTAGTTGTCAAGAGTTCTGTCGAGCATCTAGTTTACCCGTCTGGTCCACAAACTTTAGCCCTCACCCTTAATACACACCCTTATCGGCCAAAAATGTAATTTTTGTTGCTCATTTTGGAAACTTTATTACAGAATAAGTTCGGTAAAATAAATAACGACTTCATATTTTATGGATAAGCGTTTCGTTTCACTGTTTGCAATTAGGATACCTACTTTGGGCAGGTCTCTCCTAATTCTAGTTTTATTGATACAGGAAATCATAATGGTGCAGAATAATCTACTGTACAGTGAGTACTCACGCCCAATTTGGTCTTTGCTCAGCTGAATGTCATCCTGCAAAAGACGAGTCAAACGTTATTTCATTTCGATCGTACGTATCAACACTAGAACTAGCGAAGTGGTCAAAATGACCCATTCGTAATTTCTCATAAAATTTGTTACAATTTACTCGACTGGATTTTTTCTTCAAGTATCTATCGTTTTAATTTCTTTGGTGCAAATAAATACACCATAACTGTCGTTAGTTCTAGCGTCAATCCACTTTTAATGAAACACGAATAACATCGTTCGATAGAAGCGCCGAAGGAATACAGTATATTCCTGCATTGACTTGGAAGGATCTTAATTATTTATCATTTTACATAATTACGTGTTCGAATAAAACGACTTTTTCATGTATCCGTGAAGCACTGAATTTACTTTAACACTTTGCAGAATTCGGTGTTTCGCGCGAGACCGTTTTCTGCGCTTCGAGTATCGAGTATGGGGGATAATTACCATTGCGATATTAACAAATGTTTTCGTTCGAACTAATCACAATATCACGGCAAATAAACTTTAACAGTTCCCGTCGGAGCAATCGGTTCGTAACAACTTACTGTACCGATGAAAATGTCACACTGAGGCTTAGTAAACTAATTAGTAGAGCTGCATAGACGCAACCCTGCATTCTTATTAGCGTCGACATGTAATCGCCAATCATTTGTCATCTCGCAGGCACTATAAAAAGATTCTTAATCGGGACCCTTTCATGGTACACACTTTACGAAACCCTCGTTCCGTTGTCGCAAGAACTGAATGGTCGATACTGTTTTCTACGTTTCGATCGACGATTCTGTTTTACTATACAACATCTTACACATAGTCATATTCGTATGAATTTTTATTTAGAGTATCCACCCAATCTTATAACTGCTCTGTGTATGTATTACAGAGTGTGTTATCGAATAAATAAATAAATAACACTCGAGTAAGATTCCCATTCTATATTCGTGTCACGAATCGAATAATTTATTCGTCAATCGTATTAATGTAGTCGTGGTTCGATTATTGTGCAATCAGGTATGGATAAAATTTGTCTAATGTGAAAAGAAAAAAAAAATGAAACGTATTAAATAGACTAATTGAATATTTTGAACGATGCGACATCGCACACATATGCAAAGTGTGATAGTGAATATGTTAAGAATTATCAGAATACAGAAACATGTTTGGTACATTAGATACTGTGTTGACATTGTATCCTGACAGGTACAATGTATCCGTTAATATTTAAATCAAGATCTTAATCCTGTACAAAATCTGTACATCGTCCCTTAATAACATAAACAATGGGGGTGCACGGTAGTCTGAAACTCGAAGTCGAACCGTCAAGAACGCGATAGTCTCTTTGACTGAAAAAATTAATTCCCAAGGTTAGAAGTTGAAGAAAATAAATCTAGATAGGTATCTTGAATTTTATCGAGACTGTAAAAATAATTTCCATGACAAATTGTAGATATGCTAGTTTCCAAATGTCTAAAAAGAAAGTTTCGTTTTTCTGGACAATTTGAGGGGTTTGGTCTAACAATCGACGCGTTAAAGAACATAATATCGAAGGATCAGTGTGATACTTAGAAGCATAATTAATATACGACTTGGGGCAAGCGTTTGTGGCGCGACGACAGCACGTCGATTTACTGGAAACGAAGACCGTGAAAACCAATATGGAATGACAATTGCATCATGCCGGGGTCGGAGATCGGTAGACCGCTTTGCTGCAAAGTGGGAAATGGGAACGAGTTGTGTCGCGAGTTGCATCATCAGGCAATGTCAAGCTCACGCAAATCCGGAACTGCGATTGGCAGCGTCCGTAAAAAGCCAGTGACGCGTCTCCGCGTATAGCCGGTCATTTCCACTGCACGCGGCGGGCGAGCGTGAAAACGGTTATACTGATTGCGGCGGATCCAACAGTACAGCAGTTTGATATTGGCATTGCGTCCTTTTAGAGAATTGCAGTGGTTTGCCAGTCGCTCGCACGTGCAAAAACTCTCGGCTGGCAGCCGCCTCTGAGGACGAGACGCGGAGCTGAGTGACCTCCTTAGCCAATCGAACAGAGCTTCGACATTAGAGGCGAACCACTGACCTAATCGTCAAAAATAAACGGCAGTAGGGGAGGAGCTGACCAGTGAAAACAATCAACAGTCGAAGCCACTAACTTCGCGATCACACGTGATACCATTATATTAACCCTTTCGATAACTATAAGCCGATATATCCGCGTTCGCGATCTTGCCAGAAATATCCTGCCGCCCGTAAGGCACCTTACGTCTGTTTGTTCAGCTTTCGAAGTGCAAATTTAGGTACAGCCACAGTATTCTCAAGCGATCTTGGCAGAGAATGGTTGCCTAATGCATACCGATCGCTCAAATCATACCTTCTCAATTTTTCTTTATTTTTACCATACAGAAGCAGAATCTATCTGGGAATGTATAAAATAAGAAACGAGAGGTGTGAACCAAAAAATTCTGCGGACGATACTTTCTTTCGCAAGCTAGGAACGTTTTAAAGGACTAGGTACGGGTCGATGTAATTTTTTATCATAATTATGTAGCTTTTGAAAATATAACTTTGTTACTTCACACGTCTTTTTTAATGCAGATCGATTCATCGTAGAATGTTTTAATGTTTAAATGTATTATGATTCTTAAATTGTATCAGAGCCATCGTAAATCATCACTTGCTTCCTCTACGATAAACTACGCAAACAAAACATAATCCAGTGCATAACACGTGCATTACTAAAGTTTAAGAGAACTATTATTGATGTCCTAGTAGCGAATTACAAAATGAAGTTTTGTAATTATATTTAGTACATTATTTTAACAAATAATAGTAAAACAATCACCATGAATCTACGTTCCCCCTGATTCCGTTTTCAGACAACTTCAGAAGTCTTAAAATTCATATAAAAACATGTCTTTAAGATAATCTCATGATACAATATAATGTGATGGACAAGGAAACCAAAATATTAAATATTTCTTTACAACAACGGGCATATAGAAAACAGTGCTGATATCTAGGGATTCCTTTATAAAATAACACACGAGAATGTTATAATTGACCATCATTCAGAAAACATAAACTTTTATAACAGTCGTCTTTTCGAGCAAGCTGGTCAATCGATAGAATGATACTAATACAGCCTGAATTGATATTTAACCAGCTCTGGAAAATCAATAAAAATTCTTTTCCAGTATTTAAATTTAATAGAATACATAAGAATAGCAATATATAAGGTATATCATTAAAACAAGAAATATTTTATAATTTTGAACATACAAATTATCTATTGACCCTTGGTTTCTAATCGTTTTGCATCAGTTATTCTAACTGCAAACAGATATGTTATCGAATATCATAAAACGTACTACGAATAGTTTCAAATGTAACCTCGTATGTATTAAATATATTTAACGTCGTGACACATAGCGCCTACATCGAAAGGACTTATTTCTGTTTATTTACCTTTTCCTAGGGTCTAGGCTTTCATAGTACACTTGATCGTTGAAACTGACATTGATACCCGTGCCTTTGGGCCGTCGGCCAGATTTAATAAGATTTAGGCCGATGAGACAAGAATTATTTATTTTCCCGTTGCAAAATATACGACGCGACGTGTGCAATTTGTTATAAACGATTTCGTAGCCGTCGTTTAATTATTGCAAAAGATACTGTTTACGAACCAAACGAAATCCCACGTAGAAATAAATCATGACAGAGTTTGCATCCAGATATATTTAGGACATCTACTATTTTACTAAACAAATGTTGCATTTACTATTTTACTAAATAAACGTTTAGATATAGTTCCCGGAGTCACCGTTCTTTAGAGGAAGAGGCTGCTCTGAAATCATTGATTTCTTACGAGCTCGATACTTCAGTTCGTATAATATCAAGTCCCATAAGATAAAATGTGTATGTTCTGCCATAGACGAGGTACACAACTACTTATGGACTTTCATGATTCAAGCTCACTATCATACTAGAATCAATGTGTTAGGGAAAAGACTGTAGAATTGAGGAATCGCGAGTCAAAATTGTAGAAATTCCAATAGTTAATTAAATTTATCATCATCATTATCATCGACATTCACATAGCACCAATTTCTAAATACATCAACTGCGTAACAAAATTGTATAATTCATAAAAATTGTACGATTTAACTTCAACATTGTGAAAACAGAAACATATATTATTTCAGGTTTGAAATGTAGTATTCAACAGTAAAAATACGAAAAAGAACAACTGTCGACTCCTTGTAATAAATACAAAACAAACCCTAAGTGGAACATTCTTCATATCCTAACACCAATTTATAAGATACAAAATGAAAAAGAGCAGCCTTGTGCATTCGTATTACATAAATGAAGAGCATCGCTATCTATAATGATCCAGTACACATGTCACAGGTTGCGGAGATACACACCTGATTCAGCCAACACAGTTGATTCGTGATTTCTGAAGACTACTCTGAAAAGCGAACGCGAAAAAAACAATCGCAACACTAAAGCCAATCGCGATAAAATTCAAATCATTGGCAAATTGCAACGCGTTTAGTATTCATATTTCGCAACGCTACTGCAAACCGAGATTGATGTTTACACGCAACGCTACTCTGAAATGCAAACACGAAAAATCGTTCGCAACGCTAAAGTTAACTATAAAACTAATTATTTGCAAAATAATCTAGACAAACAACGCGAATAACATTAATTCTTCGCAACGCTAATAGCAAACCGTTAACAAATTCTTACTCGCGACACTACTCTGAAAGCAAACGCGAAAATATTCCTCGTTCGCAACGCTAAAAGTAATCGCGATAAGTTCAAATTATTCGCAATGCTATCTTCAAACGAAACACGATCATTCGTATATCGCAACACTAATGCAAACCGCGATTTGCCCCGAAATGCTGGTTGTGGTGGTACAAGTACCATCTGAAAAACTACAAATAACTACTACAAGTACTACAACTACACACAAATACAGTGACAAAGTAGTAACAGAAAATGACTTTCCATCCTTATTCGAAGATAAAGATGAAGAGCCATTTGTTGCAGCCCACTCTTGAGACAATTTGTCAGGGCCTCTTCGACTCCATCGAGTCTCTTCTTTCTTCGACGGTCCTGCCAAAGCCTGAAACTTAAACCTACGCTCGAGATTCCGTGCAATACACAGTCCTCCAAGGATTTTGCGAATCGTTATCGGAACAGGTGTGGAAAAACTCGAGCGGGACGAACGTTTCGGGGAACCTACCGCGAACGAACGCGAACGCGAAGAGCGACTGTAAAGTCGCGCGATTCCAAGAATCGAAAGTAAAACCAAAACAAACGGTACAATCCGTTTGGATCGGCTAACGTTTCGATTCTTCAAATCGAACTACAGGTACAGGGCCTGTAATAGCCCTCCCCTGACCCTACCTACTTATGTCTAAACACACACGCCAGAAAGTAAGTTACCTACCTACCTAATCCTATATTTAAAAAATAACAAAAGGCATTCTCTCAAACACACACTCCACGGTTCTCATACAAAATGTTCGGGCGCGGCCTAAACTAGGGAGGACGCCCCGAGGTTCCTCCGACACCCGAACATTGCAAACTTTCACACTCTAAGGTACGTACCATTTGCTGAAATCGGCTGACAAAAACTAGTGTTCATTGCGTATGCCTATTATATGTATAATGTTTTAATATATGTAATATAGACTTTAATAAAATATAATATATGCAAAATTGAGAAGTTAATTAAGCATTTTATAATATTACAGGCGTGTATGTAATATCAACCATTGCCAAATAAATGGTAAATAGAAATTTGAAATTACTATTATGATTAATAAGAATCTAGTGTTACAAAGTTCTGAACCACAAAATAATGAACTATCCAAACGACGCACAACCACAGCCTAACCACACACACACACATGTGAAAGTACGTCGTGCACGATACACTAGCAATGTCAGCCGCACACATGTAGATTGTTATTACAATTCTTACAGTCTAAATCATCGTGTCCATTGCCTTTGCTCCCCCACGTAGCACCTGGGTACGTAGATGAGTTCAGGCAACAAACACGGAAAATTATGCTGAAAATCCTCAACTAGAAAGACTGATTAGGAAATAATAACGAGATAATATTACTTTTTTTTGTTTTTTTTCGTATTTTATTCTCAATTGCAATGAATGGACTTTTTATTTGTAATAAATGAAGAGCAAAAATTTAGTGTATATTAATATGAAAAAATGTTAGTATTAAAGAACATTTCTATGATCAAAATTTAATTATTTAAAAGAAAAAACTTTAATGAAGACTTTAAGACAAACTAAATTACTTTGGAAAAAGATAATTCTTTGAAGTAAAATTGAATCATTAATTAAAATATTTAGCTACCCTTGGGTCGATTTCATTGTCGAAGTGATTTATTTAAAAGATGAGAATAGTAAATAATGCATGCTACTTCAACATGGAAATCTACCTGCCGCGAACTGCCTTCCTGTATATGAAATGCAACATCATATTTTTAAACGACTAACAAATGCATGTAGTATCTTCGAAAGACAGTCATCAAATTATATTCTAACATGAAATAAGAAAAATATAAAGAACGATCAATACAATATGTATTGATATAATAATAAATATAATAAAAAGTAAAAAACATCCAATTTCCTCATAGTTACTGTTCATCTTTTAACATTACTCAGTTACATGCTCATATTAATTTAATATGCAGCATTTATCATATTAAAACACGCGAGATACATGAAGGCCCTAGCCTGAGCTAAATAATAAAAAAGTACAAGTTACTACTCACGGGTATGATTCATACCCGCGGTCACTGTATTCGTCAAAGATTGCACGTATACAACTGGTCACCCGCGTCGATTAGGACCTTTTTGTCCTACGACGTGATTGGGGACCAGAGGAATAAAAATTGGCATGCAACTCACCAACTGTAGAATGCAAGCACCCAGGCGACGAGGTTGGCCAGCAGGAGTCATCGGCGAAGTCAGCGACGTAGTCAGCAGCAAACTCATGCAAGAGGTTCCCTGGATCCCCAAGTACGTACGTCGCTGGGCTGCCAAGATCCTGTAAAAAGAAGCAGCAACTATAACACCTTATTTGTTAAATTATTGAGATTTTAATTTTAATACAAAACGTTCTGCTAATATTGAAAATATCGTGTAGCAAGATTAGAAACAAAGAATTTTTTTTTAAACGTACACGGAACGAAGTACGAAGATACTTACAATCTTTGCTCGTGGGCATCACAAAATAGTCCTGTTCAGTGATGCACTGTCTCTACTATCGCGATTCATAGAGTAAAGAGAGCCCCGATGCTCGCAACAAAATATACGAGTGCGCAATAAAGACAGACACGACCTCCTCGTGTCCCTAAGATCGAAACGATAATCTACTCGAAGCTACTATGCTGCGAAAAACAAGATACTATACTACGGAACAACCACTGATTCTACCGACCGCTTTGCGCGCGGTCATAAAAATTTCTGGAAAAAAAAACTCAGGTTAAAAATAAGAAATAATTAAGTAGATCAGCAGATCGGTCTATTTATCGATTTAGTATCAAATTTAATCGATAAAAAGGTAAAAATATGGACACATATATAGGTACATACTCACTTGTTATCATAAAGTAGATTTCATCCATATTGGATTTCCACTTTTCAATTTCCTAGCAACATGGCGTCCATGGCATGCCGGTAGCATCCCTTCCAGTCGAATTGCAGCAAAGTCTGTAACAGAAATAAAACAAAAATTACGATCGAGTGCGTTAAAATAATGTATCTATACCTTAATTAAACATCGTCCGAGACCGAAATATGGTCTATGAATTGATAATTATATTTACAGATGTCATAATTGATGCCGATCAGATATATAAGAGAACGCGCAAAACTGACTCGACTTTTTTCGCGATTCCAGTTGAATTTCTAATAGAAGCGTGTTAATATTACATAAAAGCACCAACAGAGTGCAACGGAGTGTATATCGAGCGATTCGGGACACTAAGATGATAATAATGAAAAAATACTTATCTAATTAGACGCGAATCTGTCAACGCACCTAACCACACCAATTTTTCCAGACGAATGACGAGCAGAAAGCAGAATGGCCGTTAACTGATGAGCTTGACGGGCGGGGAGTGGGGCGCTGTGGTCACGTATCCGTCTCGACTCTCGATGTGTATTTTGAAAGGAAAGGTTAAACCTTATATTTCGAATAATTGAAAACAAATAAACTAAATACGGAAAATAAATAAAATAAATACAAAAAGATACCAAACAAACAATTAATTAATGTTTTATTGTTTTTATATTCTTATGACGTCACAATGAATAACAGCCAATCACAGGCGCTGCTTAAACATCGAATATCGATCTGTTACGCGACACATAAGTTACTAGATCGATTGAAATATATTAATTATAATCATAGAAACATGTAATATATAAATATTGATTTTCAGCGTAAATTTCAATCTGCTTCACAGTTTCTTCTGTTTCTACTAAATTTTCTAAAGATATTTGTTTTAATTGTCACTAGATTTACATACCAAAACTTGATCCAGTTATGGTAAGGAATCTGGTACAGGCATAGACGAAGGGTAAAGTAGACGTCACACGCAAAATTTTGTACGTAGCACACGGATTAAGGGAACAGATAATGCATAGTGAAACATGTAAAGCTATACTTTTTCGGGACACACGGACGAGGATTTCGTGAGCCCAGCTCCAAGGTGAAGTCGAGAGTCCGGTGGTCGAGAATATAAACACAACCTAACCGAGCGTGGAAAAATAACAAGCGTATCAGATGTCAGACCCTGGCTTGCGAATGCTAGCATTGGTAAGAATAAAATTACTTTTACAAAATACTGTAAAATACAAAAGAAATAAATACAGATAAGTAATAGACTACGACAGTATTTAGTGAGAGTCAGAGTCCTATGACGCAAAGAAATACCATCATGAAAAATTAATGTGTTTCTATATTCTATATGTATATATATTATTTGTCTATTGTTGCTGCATTTACAAAATTTGTATAAAAAACATTGATTAAAATAGAGATAATTAATCTATTTCAATCGATTTAATTACTTATGTATCGCGTAACAGATCGATATTTTTGTATTTATTTTATTTATTTTCCGTATTTAGTTTATTTGTTTTCAATTATTCGAAATATAAGGTTTAACCTTTCCTTTCAAAATACACATCGAGAGTCGAGACGGATACGTGACCACAGCGCCCCACTCCCCGCCCGTCAAGCTCATCAGTTAACGGCCATTCTGCTTTCTGCTCGTCATTCGTCTGGAAAAATTGGTGTGGTTAGGTGCGTTGACAGATTCGCGTCTAATTAGATAAGTATTTTTTCATTATTATCATCTTAGTGTCCCGAATCGCTCGATATACACTCCGTTGCACTCTGTTGGTGCTTTTATGTAATATTAACACGCTTCTATTAGAAATTCAACTGGAATCGCGAAAAAAGTCGAGTCAGTTTTGCGCGTTCTCTTATATATCTGATCGGCATCAATTATGACATCTGTAAATATAATTATCAATTCATAGACCATATTTCGGTCTCGGACGATGTTTAATTAAGGTATAGATACATTATTTTAACGCACTCGATCGTAATTTTTGTTTTATTTCTGTTACAGACTTTGCTGCAATTCGACTGGAAGGGATGCTACCGGCATGCCATGGACGCCATGTTGCTAGGAAATTGAAAAGTGGAAATCCAATATGGATGAAATCTACTTTATGATAACAAGTGAGTATGTACCTATATATGTGTCCATATTTTTACCTTTTTATCGATTAAATTTGATACTAAATCGATAAATAGACCGATCTGCTGATCTACTTAATTATTTCTTATTTTTAACCTGAGTTTTTTTTTCCAGAAATTTTTATGACCGCGCGCAAAGCGGTCGGTAGAATCAGTGGTTGTTCCGTAGTATAGTATCTTGTTTTTCGCAGCATAGTAGCTTCGAGTAGATTATCGTTTCGATCTTAGGGACACGAGGAGGTCGTGTCTGTCTTTATTGCGCACTCGTATATTTTGTTGCGAGCATCGGGGCTCTCTTTACTCTATGAATCGCGATAGTAGAGACAGTGCATCACTGAACAGGACTATTTTGTGATGCCCACGAGCAAAGATTGTAAGTATCTTCGTACTTCGTTCCGTGTACGTTTAAAAAAAAATTCTTTGTTTCTAATCTTGCTACACGATATTTTCAATATTAGCAGAACGTTTTGTATTAAAATTAAAATCTCAATAATTTAACAAATAAGGTGTTATAGTTGCTGCTTCTTTTTACAGGATCTTGGCAGCCCAGCGACGTACGTACTTGGGGATCCAGGGAACCTCTTGCATGAGTTTGCTGCTGACTACGTCGCTGACTTCGCCGATGACTCCTGCTGGCCAACCTCGTCGCCTGGGTGCTTGCATTCTACAGTTGGTGAGTTGCATGCCAATTTTTATTCCTCTGGTCCCCAATCACGTCGTAGGACAAAAAGGTCCTAATCGACGCGGGTGACCAGTTGTATACGTGCAATCTTTGACGAATACAGTGACCGCGGGTATGAATCATACCCGTGAGTAGTAACTTGTACTTTTTTATTATTTAGCTCAGGCTAGGGCCTTCATGTATCTCGCGTGTTTTAATATGATAAATGCTGCATATTAAATTAATATGAGCATGTAACTGAGTAATGTTAAAAGATGAACAGTAACTATGAGGAAATTGGATGTTTTTTACTTTTTATTATATTTATTATTATATCAATACATATTGTATTGATCGTTCTTTATATTTTTCTTATTTCATGTTAGAATATAATTTGATGACTGTCTTTCGAAGATACTACATGCATTTGTTAGTCGTTTAAAAATATGATGTTGCATTTCATATACAGGAAGGCAGTTCGCGGCAGGTAGATTTCCATGTTGAAGTAGCATGCATTATTTACTATTCTCATCTTTTAAATAAATCACTTCGACAATGAAATCGACCCAAGGGTAGCTAAATATTTTAATTAATGATTCAATTTTACTTCAAAGAATTATCTTTTTCCAAAGTAATTTAGTTTGTCTTAAAGTCTTCATTAAAGTTTTTTCTTTTAAATAATTAAATTTTGATCATAGAAATGTTCTTTAATACTAACATTTTTTCATATTAATATACACTAAATTTTTGCTCTTCATTTATTACAAATAAAAAGTCCATTCATTGCAATTGAGAATAAAATACGAAAAAAAAACAAAAAAAAGTAATATTATCTCGTTATTATTTCCTAATCAGCCTTTCTAGTTGAGGATTTTCAGCATAATTTTCCGTGTTTGTTGCCTGAACTCATCTACGTACCCAGGTGCTACGTGGGGGAGCAAAGGCAATGGACACGATGATTTAGACTGTAAGAATTGTAATAACAATCTACATGTGTGCGGCTGACATTGCTAGTGTATCGTGCACGACGTACTTTCACATGTGTGTGTGTGTGGTTAGGCTGTGGTTGTGCGTCGTTTGGATAGTTCATTATTTTGTGGTTCAGAACTTTGTAACACTAGATTCTTATTAATCATAATAGTAATTTCAAATTTCTATTTACCATTTATTTGGCAATGGTTGATATTACATACACGCCTGTAATATTATAAAATGCTTAATTAACTTCTCAATTTTGCATATATTATATTTTATTAAAGTCTATATTACATATATTAAAACATTATACATATAATAGGCATACGCAATGAACACTAGTTTTTGTCAGCCGATTTCAGCAAATGGTACGTACCTTAGAGTGTGAAAGTTTGCAATGTTCGGGTGTCGGAGGAACCTCGGGGCGTCCTCCCTAGTTTAGGCCGCGCCCGAACATTTTGTATGAGAACCGTGGAGTGTGTGTTTGAGAGAATGCCTTTTGTTATTTTTTAAATATAGGATTAGGTAGGTAGGTAACTTACTTTCTGGCGTGTGTGTTTAGACATAAGTAGGTAGGGTCAGGGGAGGGCTATTACAGGCCCTGTACCTGTAGTTCGATTTGAAGAATCGAAACGTTAGCCGATCCAAACGGATTGTACCGTTTGTTTTGGTTTTACTTTCGATTCTTGGAATCGCGCGACTTTACAGTCGCTCTTCGCGTTCGCGTTCGTTCGCGGTAGGTTCCCCGAAACGTTCGTCCCGCTCGAGTTTTTCCACACCTGTTCCGATAACGATTCGCAAAATCCTTGGAGGACTGTGTATTGCACGGAATCTCGAGCGTAGGTTTAAGTTTCAGGCTTTGGCAGGACCGTCGAAGAAAGAAGAGACTCGATGGAGTCGAAGAGGCCCTGACAAATTGTCTCAAGAGTGGGCTGCAACAAATGGCTCTTCATCTTTATCTTCGAATAAGGATGGAAAGTCATTTTCTGTTACTACTTTGTCACTGTATTTGTGTGTAGTTGTAGTACTTGTAGTAGTTATTTGTAGTTTTTCAGATGGTACTTGTACCACCACAACCAGCATTTCGGGGCAAATCGCGGTTTGCATTAGTGTTGCGATATACGAATGATCGTGTTTCGTTTGAAGATAGCATTGCGAATAATTTGAACTTATCGCGATTACTTTTAGCGTTGCGAACGAGGAATATTTTCGCGTTTGCTTTCAGAGTAGTGTCGCGAGTAAGAATTTGTTAACGGTTTGCTATTAGCGTTGCGAAGAATTAATGTTATTCGCGTTGCTTGTCTAGATAATTTTGCAAATAATTAGTTTTGTAGTTAACTTTAGCGTTGCGAACGATGAAAACTTTACGCGTTTTCTTTCAGAGTAGTGTTGCGTATAAGAATTGATCACGGATTGCATTAGTTTTGCGAAATGTAAATATCGCATTGAAAATTTAATGAACCGATTTTAATTATTTTTTCAGTTGCGATCGGTTATATTCTACGCGTTTGCTTTTGAGGTAGCGTTGCGAATAATTATTGATCGCGTTTGTCTGTAGAGTTGCGACACATAAAATGCCCAAAATATGACACTGATACGTGTTACAGCATCGCAGAACAGCCTGGTACGTCAGTATTCATTAGTACAATTATTAATACGATTGTATTAGTGTGGCGAAATATGAATATTTATTGCGTTTACTTGTGGGATTGCGTTGCGACTAATATAAATGCATATATCATGGTTAATGTTAGAGTTGTGAACAATGAATATTTTTCGCATTTTCTTTCAAAGTAGTATCGCGAGTAACAATTTGATAACGGTTTGCTATTAGGTCAAACAAATTTATAAAAAATCAAAAAGAAGTTTTTAAGAAAAATCGACAGGAGGTAGATGAAGAATCTTCTCGGTTAAAAAAATAATTGCAATCATTTTTGGTCAATAGACATACCACCGAAATCCTATGCACTTTCGAGAAAAAAATTCTTTACCGAAAATATAATGTGTGGCCAAAAATGTTTCTGTAATTTTATTTTCTGTTTCACTTCCTCTTGTGTTAATTTGTGTAACCTGTTGGTAATGTTGCGGGTGACACGAAAATGGTAATGGGGCTCTAGAGCCTCATAAAAATGGGCGAAAAAAATACATTGAGTGTAAAGTCTACTCGTATATCTCGTATGGGCTCGTATACCTTGTCAGTAGCTGAACAGTACACTTCCGGCAAAGGGCAATAGGATTCTTGTAATTTCATTTCCTACCATCATAAGCGCTATGGTCGTATTCTATAGCCTGTTGATAATGTTGGGAGTGACACCGAAATAATAATGAGGCTCTAAAATTTTAAAGAAATAAGTCGAGTAAATACGTTGGATATAACGTCTACTTGTATACCTTGTCTATGACTCGTACGTGATTATAGCAGAATTCGCATAATCATAAGCGTCGTTCCGACTCACGCGTACATCGGGTTGCTTCCTGTTAGGTGCACTTGAACACGACGCACGAATATGTGATTATAATTTATTTTAAACTTACAACTGTGTGTTCGTTGTTACTGTTTTATAAATAAACCCAAATCTTGTGGCTGGGTTTTGTTTATAAGACAATAAAGTGTTTATAATAATTATATCTTCAAAACAAGTATTAAACGACAATAACTTTTTTGCATCGGCTATGCAGGAATACGTAATCTACAAATAATAAAAGTACTTGTGAGTTGTCAAATACTAATTCACTTTTCATGACTCACCAAAACTCGCAAGACTTCCAAAACAATCAAAACTTATAAGAGTTCTAGGCTTCAAATCACGTTCGAAGTGGCTCGTTAAATTAATTGTCCTTTGAAAAAATATATGTCAACGTCAGTTCGTTTAAAAAATGTGTTTGACCTAACATAAAATAGAATCGACGATAAGGTTTGGATGTTTAACTACTGAAAATGTGAATGTGAAGAACCGGGAAATCAGTAGGATAATTGCATCATGCCTTAGTCGAAGACAGATAGCCAGCTGTAAAGTGGGAAATGGGAATGAATTACGTTTAGGGTTGCATCATTCGACAATGTCAAGTTCACGCAAATCCGGAACTACTCTTGATAACGTTCGTAGAAAGCCAGTGACGCGTCTCCGCGTATAGCCAGTCATTTCCATTGCACGCAATGAGCGAGCGTGAAAATGATTATACTGATCTCGACGAGTCCAAGAGTGTAGCAATTTGATATTGGCATTGAGTCCTTTTAGAGAAATGCAGTGAATTGCCAGTCGCTGGCACGTGCAAAAACAATCGGCTGGCAACCAATTCTGAGGACTTAGCCAATCAGGTAGAGCTTTGACAATAGAGTCGAACCATTGACCTAATCGTCAAAAATAAACGACAGGGGGGAGCTAGTCAATGACAACAATCAACAGTCGGTTGAAAGCCACTAACTTCGCGACTACACGTGATTCTATTAGATTGGGTTGTGTAATAAGTTCGTTCACGTTTCTTTATAAGAATATTACATACTGCCAATTTTCTATGAAGGTTTCTCGATAATTAGGCATTTCAGTTTTAGGTTTTTTAGATTTTAATGATAATTGTTGAAAATAGTATGATCTACACTTGTACAGAAATATATAATGTGTGTCCGCGAAAAGTTGGCTATCGAAAGGAATGTGGGTCTGATTGGCTCCCCACGATCACATGTATCGTTCCACAAAGTGGGAATAGGTGGAGCAAGCAAAGCTAGCCAATTTCTTGAGGACGCATAAAACTTTCGCATAAGTATCTCTAATAAATCGCAGTTAAATGTAGGAAAGGTTAATCGATAACCACGATCAAATAGATTCACATTTTCATTTATCTTTTCCTAGGATCCAAGCGCTAACGTTACACACAATCTTCGAAACTGACATTGACATCCGTGGCTCTGGGCCAGATTTAATAAGATTTAGACCGATGAGTCAAGAATTATTTATTTTCCCGTTGCAAAATGTACGACTCGCGCAGTTCGTTACGAACGATTTCATAGCTGTCGTTCGGTTATCGTGAAAGATACTGTTTAGGAACCGAACAAGGTCCCCCGTAAAAATAAATCGTGACAGTGCATCTGGGTATATTTAGGACATTTATTATTTTACTAAATAAACGTCGTAGTCATTGAATACGAAATACAAATTCAGAACAGTAGTTTCGAAGGATCTAACGAGATTCTAAACAACAGTGTCTTGACAGATGTAATTATATTCCCTCGAGTCCAGTATCAGAGATACAGAGGGTATCGAGTTAGGGGGTGGCAAGGGCGGAGCTTCGCTTTTCTGTTTTTCCAACTCGTTGTTCAATCTTGTCATCCTCCAAGAGTCCAACTGCTCCGTAGCCTCAAACTCGGACATGTAGCTGTTCCAGTCGCTCTGCATACTGACTCTGGACACTCGTCCTCTGGGGAGAAGCATCGGTGCTGGAGGTAGAGGAGTAATGTATCCGTCCTCGAGCAGTTTGTTGCTGACCGTGGTCGCGTTTCCGCACGATCGCTTTGTCTCGTCGACGTTTACTCCTTTCGGCAGGACGATCGCGTCCACGTTTCTGCGTTTCACCAGCATTACGCGTTTGCTACCGCGCAGCAACGACGGGTTCCTCCTTATCAGCATGAACGCTATGAAAGCACCGATGACGAGAAACAAGAGCATCGACACGAAGAATGTCAAGAAGATGACGCTCTTGTCAGCGTTCGTTAACCAAGTCTTGGAATTGTACGTCGGTTTCGTGGTCACGGACAGACAGTTCAACGGGGATATGGTCGTATCGTTATCGTTGAGCAAACAGATCGTGTACGTAGTCTGTGGATCGATATTCTGCAGTAGATAGGTGTGCTTGACGTTTTTTGCACAGCTGAGCGAGTTCTCGACGTCATCGCTGTTGAACCAGAGCAACACGATTCCCTCTTCCAGGTCCGGTAGGTTGATTAACACGCCATGATTCATGTTCTTGAGGATGAAGAAGTCAGGAAAACGCGGCGGGAGGCGAATATCCGTGGATAGAAAAGTAGTCATTTGGAGGATCGTGTTGGAGATGCTACAGTTTAAATGGATACCTTCTGGTGTGGCTTCTTGGCTAGTAGTCGGTGCTTCGAACGTAGTCAGGCCCCAATCGTGCTTCGTACTTTTCGTGGTACTTCTGGTAACCGAAGTAGTGGAATCCGATGAACAAAACGTGGCCGTAGAAAATGATTTCTCCGCATTCGAATCAGGCGTGGAACAGATTGGCGCGCTGGTCATTATGTTGGGATGAGTTTGAAGGAAGTCCTGCATCCATTGCAAACTGCATTCGCAATTCCAAGGATTGTTGTGTAGCGTCGTGTGAAAAGGTTGTCCATACTTTAATATCGAATCGAGAAGTCCCTCTGGCAGGGACCGAATGTTGTTGTCGTTTATTATCAATTGCAAAATGGATGCAGCTATAGGTTCCAAAGCACCCTGCGATATAGTTATGATTTTCGAGTAGTCGAGATAGAGAGATTGTACTGTCGGTACTCCTTCAAACAATTCGCGACTTATCACTGGTATAGTGTTTCCCCGTAACGATAATATCTGAATATTTAGAGGAGTGTCTCCTCCTGTTATGTTTCGTAGTACACACGGGTCATCGATGGCACCATACAAGTCCAAAATAGAGAGAGAACTCGCTACATGTTCCAGTAAATTAAATTCTGCTTGTTTGAGAATGTTGTTTCGAACGGAAAACTCGCCTAACGCGCTAATATTGCGAAACATCGCTTTTCTTAAAGAGGAAAGGTTGTTGTTAATCAGGTTGATTTTCTTCATTTCCTTGTAAATAGATTTGGTAAACGCGTCGTCGTCTATTTCGTTCAAGGAACAGTTGCTTAGCGTCAACTCTTCGATCGACACGTTGGTGAGCAGCCAATTCTTTCGAAGCTTGTTCGCCGAGAATTTGCACTTGTCGAATGACAACTTGACTGATTTAACGTTCTTGCAATTAACCTACATGAAACATTAGTTGAGAAGCAGGGATAAGAAGTCAGAATATAACATCGGGTTGATCGATAAGTCTTCGCGGATTGTTAAGTCAAAAAGTAAAGTAAGATTCTGGTAATTATTTAATTATAAATCTGGAAAGGCTTATCGATCGATACAATGTTACTTGATGATGTCTTTGCTCCGACCATTATTAATAGACTATGGTCTCTATCGATATGTATCGTGCCCTTATTTGATAAACGTATGTGAGACGTGCAAAATATATTTCATAAATTAATTCAAGATTATTAATACCTGTTTTGGTTACATGAAACAATATTACTGCGTTTAATTCTTCGATAAAGCTTCTATAGCAGATCGGTTGCACTTTTGAATTTTAAAAGAAACATGACGTCGAGAACAGAGTTTAAGATAAAATCTGCTATGAAAGCTTTGCTGAAGAATCTGTTTGACACATCACACAATTGTTCCACGTAATCTAAAAACATTACTCCAAATAATGAAATTCTGATTTCGTTGTCTCTGCTTTTGGTACCTTGAAAACAGTTTCGATGAAGTTGGATGCAACCTTTCCAGCGTCGGAGGTAGTCGGAATGAACGAGCACGTTATGGTTCTGCATTCTGTGATACGACAGTAGTCCGTAATTGTTCCCTGTGCAACCGTTGCACCCAAATTCTGTTGAGTCTCCGTGGCCTCTACGTGCCAATTATCGTTGTAGGTTGTCATTGTTTCGTCGTATATTGTTTCCAGTAGCCCGTAGCGTGTCCACAGTATGAATCCGACAACATTGAGTATTAGCACTGCTACTAAAATCTTCTGCCAAGTAGCAACACTGCATTCGTTAATGCATTAAATAGATATAGTCGACTGTATTGGATTCGAATAAATAATTCTGGCGTAAAACGAGTCCCTGAGAATAACAGATTCGTGTAAGAATTGGAACTTTATGGATCAGTTTCTTGAAATGGTGCAACATTCGCCAATCTTATTCCCAAGGGCTCAGATACCGAACAAGTTCTCCGGTAAAACGATAAGAAATGAAAACGTTTGTCCTCTACCTTATCAGTTCTTCAAATTTGGTACCCGTAGTTTGGTAGATCCTTAATTTTCTAGCAAACATATTCACATCTAGTCGATGTTTCACTGAGGAATGATAGTTGCAACCATCTGGCGAACACGGAAACATAATCGAATTGTGCTAGAACGCATGTCAATCGTATCTACGTTTCTCGCTGATTAGTTTTATCGCGTGTTCTATAATATTAAACGTATTTTAAGTACGATATTCATAGGAAGGAGGATGCATCGACCACGAGAATCTTATTCCTTTAATACAATATCTACTGTTTATTTGCTACAAATCACACCATTATTGCGTATTATAATTCATATACGGTTCATTTCCATTCAAGGACTCCTAGAGTTAGCTGTGCACATGTGGAAGCTCATAATGGCTTGGCATTCGTCATCTATGTCTTTCACTGTAACACGTACATATATGTTAAACAGAAAGTAACGATTTCGGACTATTCGAAATTCACTTAATAAATTCACTTACCAGAATTTGCACAATCTTCTACCAACTTGTCCAAGTCAGAGTTTATATCCTCGTCACCATATTTTTCACCAAATTTACGAATATATTTGGTCATTTGATCGCCGTTGATAGTAGATCCTGTCATCTGAATATTGATAAAAACACGTCTATCATTCTTCGATTCTCTCGTGTAAATTATCATGTACATCTTACCGCGCCTTGTTGTTGCATAAGACATGCCCAAAAGCATCCAATCTTTTTCATGTCTTCTGACACATTTTTTTCGCCATTTTCAAGTGCCTGTTTTTCAACATCCTCCAATTCCTCTAAAAAAAAAAATATAAAAAATTTTAACTTTGCAGACGTTAGACGAATAATGTAGAATTATGATCTGCTTACCGACTGTTACTCCCGAACGCTCGGTGCATATCGTCACATTCTCCACAGAAAAATCTATCTTCTCTGCGAACGATTCAACTGTAGCTTGAGCCACGATTACCTGAAATCGATACGAATTGAGAAGAATAAATGATAAATTAATTACAAATGGTACGGAATTGTTTTCATTAAAATCATTGATTCGTACATGGCTGTAAAAGAGACACAATAGCAATGCCAAAGTCTTCATGATTCAAGCACAGAGAACTCTTCAACGTTTGAATTTTTCTGACGAAATGAAACTCGCGTTACGCGGACTTTTACTTATATCTGGGTTTTAAAAATAATTTATTACTTCACTTCCATGACGCGGGACAAAGGAACAGAGCGAGTGACCATTTGTGATTTTTATCAAGAAAAATAATTGCATCTAGATTGGTAAACTTTGCATTGTGGAGGACGTGTATTGTATAGGAATTTATAATAGTAATTGACCTGAACATTTGTATTACAGCGGTCAGATAATTACGATAATAGGTGACGTTACGTAACATAGTCAGTACAGAATTTGTACCGAACAAATAGCTCTGCTATTATTAAACTATTTATTCGAGCGCTGTTCAAACTTCACCACGAATGTGTAAAAAACTTTTTACAAATATAATCACAAACTAATCGTAGGACATAAATCAATTTGTACTTGTGGCTGTTATATACTATCTATTACTGTTTGAGACTTCAAAGGATTTATAATATAGATCGTTTAAAAATCGTACGAGGTGAAGACTAATTTCTCGATCAAGTATGTTGAATGGTTAAGGGTTGCATTAAAGCATTTTCTGAAATACATTTTGGCTTCTTTATAGATTTATTTCATATTTCTGATTAAAACAGTCCACCGAAGTATACAAAGGAATATAAAAACAATGACATACAAAACAGCAAAAATGTATTATCGAAGGTTTTTGCAACAATAAGGTGTATATTGTTACAATAAGGTACGTTCTGCAGCAAATATATGGAAGAATAATTTATGTCTTCTCTCAACTGCACTTGCAGCAGTTGCAGAACGATACATTTTCTCGATCTTTTGTGATTTCTTCTTCGATGGTGTTTGCTAAAGGTCTCCCACGAGTTTCTGGCAATGTCAAACACAGTAAACCAGCCATTAGGGTTAGAATACCACAAAGGGTTGTTGGTCCCCACCACACTTCTATTGCTAACAAATCAGCGACGAAAGGTGCAGCTATACTTCCGACATGTGACATTGCAGAATTTGTTCCAATCGCGGAATTTCTGCATACCTATTAAATAAGCGATCGTTAGAAATTATTGCAAGTTTAAAAATAGCTACAAACTTACCGTTGGAAAAAGCTCCGAGCTATATAAAATGACGATGCCATAAGCAGCTGACGCACTAAATCTTCCGATCAGTGATACAATCAGAATCGTATCGGTTTCTGCAGTCGGTATTATCAAAATACATAATAAGCATATGGCTGCGATTATGTATAAAGCTCCAGCTCCAATTCGTCGCCCCACGAGCATTAAAATTGGCGTTGGTATCAAGTAAGCCGGTATTTCAGTCAATCCCATTACGAGAACATAAATGTACTGATTTGCCGAGAAGTTGCTCATATTTAATGCTGAAACAATACGATGTGATTGTCAAAACAAAAATTCATCGACAAAGTTTGAAATTCAAAGTCGTCATTTACACTCGAGACTATTAAAAATACATGATATAAAAGAGAAAATAATTGGAGGGGTTAAACATATTACAAGATATGGAATAGCTCTACTTATTTGATTACCTAGTGCGTAATAAGAGAGCGAGGCCACCATCCAGTTGAAATTCGTGATAAGTAGCCTTTTCAGCAATTCACCGTTACTGACTAGAATTCGGAAACCTTTGATATCTTTTTTCAATCGTTCTTTGGTTGTTTCGATGGTGGCCATCGTATTGTTCGAATTTTCTTTATATACAGTAGTCGCTAACTCTGTCGTTCCTGTTCCATTGGAATCTCTTTTGCTTGCATTCTCGATTAAAATCTTCGCTTCCTTGCGACGATTGTGCGCTATCAGCCACCGAGGAGATTCTGGCATGTACCTGAAGAGATTTGAATTTAAATTTAAATTTAAATCCTGAGTTCTAAATCCCAAAAAGAAAATTTATCTTTAAATAATCTGTCAAACGATTCAATTTTTACGAAATTCTGAATAGTAGATGTTTTGGGTGTACATTAATGGCTGCTTAAGATTGAATTAAAAAAATGTATGGCATTACTGTTTGGATATAATTGCTTACCATAAGTGTATTAACAAGAGTAGAGCAGGCAAAGATATTGCCAATTGAACATGTCTCCATTCGTGTAGAACATAAGCTATACCCGGTATAATGACAGTTCCTGAGGCGTAGCCTGTATTGTAAGCAATTCCCATCCACTGTCTGTGTTTTTCGCTTGCTACTTCTGTAACTGTATAATTTATTCCTTTAATTATTTCAAGTTCGAATGAGATTAGTTCTATATTTTATTTGCTTTTATTAGTAAAAATTTTATCCTCCTCAACTTGAGAATGTCGAATGTTTAATTACGAATCTATTTAACTGTCATTGCATTGTTAGATATAAAACACAATTTACGTGTTGTAAACGCTGAGTATTGAATCGCAGCATGGCTGACGCCATTAAAGAACCTCGAGACCATGAAGGCCCAGTACCAAGGAACGACAGCACCAGCTGGGCCAGAGACGATTAACAATATTATTCCAATGACGTAACTGATTTTCCGTCCGTATTTGTCCGCGAAAATCCCAAAGAACGCACTGCCTGATAATTTTCCGAGGGACAGAGCCATGTGAGTGCTCGAACGAGCTGCGGCCTTGTCGCAGACCAAGTCCCACTAAAATAATTTTCAATTCCATTAACATCACCCCAATTCGTAACGTATGTAGATCATTTTTAATTTTTTTCCTTGAGAAGTGCAATTGCGAGAAAATAAACGCTCACATCTTCAACGAATGAAGTTGTATCGAGATCATGCGCGAAGCTTCTCACTTCGCACGAGAGTTCCTTTGGTAGTTTGTTGTTTTTTTTATATTCCAAAGCTTTATCGAATCCAATTTCCGCAAATTTGTCATAGTCATAATTGTACATGGTGCATGGACTGGCCGAGGAAATATTTCTTATTTGTTCATCTGTCCAATTCGCGGCGGTCAGACTTGGCACCGAGCACCAGTGTGTGGGGACCTAGGTAAATAAGAAGTTCGTTAATTATTTATACAAATCGTTGTATACGCGAAGCTACATTTACCGAATATGAAAAGTAGTATTGTTTTGTGTTTCCTTTCAAATAGACGATTATAATACACAGGATATTACTGTTTTTAAAGAAGTCATGTCAGGTTAAGGTAACCTGGATTAGGTTAGATAATAAATAGTAGCAATAACTTCAATTTGTTTGGAGTTTTATGCTATGTTGTTATTAGTATTAATTGAAAGAATTTCAGCTTTGGTATCAAAAAAGCCTTAATAGTTTTACATGTATAATAGCAGAGTAGATTAATGAAAATCAGTATGATTCTATTTAAAAAAAGAAGTAGAATGATTTGTCTTTTTACTTATAACAGAGCTACGGCAAGTCTCTCGCTTTAGAATCATCCTATATAATAAACAATTCTTACTTCGGCAATGAAAATATAGGACATGGAATGCAACCCATTAAATATTGTCGGCGTGAGCGTAAAAATAAATATTATCGACAAAAAATTTGACCCTAATCCGAGTTTGTCGAGCGCCTTTAATAAAGGATCTGTGTCCTTTGCTTTCACTGTATCGTCCTCTTGATCGACAGACATCTTTCTTTCTGAAAATAAAACAGAAAGAGTATCAAGGAATATGATTTATTTTAACCGAAACAAGCAACTAAGCTTCAATTTATTTATATTTTTAGTTCATCAACAACAATTATAAATTAACTACAACAATAGAACCGTGAGAATACATTATAAAGTAATCTTTAAAATCACAGAAATTTATTTTTTTTTTTTACGATATATCTACTAACCGATGCGCCAACAACAATGTTGGTTACACCATCATCTTCTAAGGCTCCAAATAAATAACACTCATTCGCGTCGTTACTTCCGTGATATTGTCCACTTCCTCGCAATTGTCTTTTCAATAATGGTTAATTACTTCGTCAGTGTCATCGCCGCGTTCCAAGTGCTCGCGACGTATTTGCACTGTATTAAACACATTACACAACACTTCGAACGTCTCGTTCACGTAGTCCAGGTTGATTATTCCGTTTTCTATCGCCCTATGTCCACCAATGTTTCGCCTAATTCGTCGGTAATGCAATTTTGCTGCATCTTGCAACGTTTTTCAGAACGAAACCCTCTGCACGGTCGATTCCACGCGACTGCTGACGATCGCTCGGTTTCTTTAGCCACGTATCTAGATAAGGAAGACTTTGATCAGGTACCAAAGCTACACAGAGTAATTCTGATGGCTATTGTGTGATAATGATAGCCGATTCGTTTATTTAGTACACTTGGTAAACGACCTTAGAAAAACCAATAATTCGCTGTTTTCTGCAAATTTTTGTATAAATAGCATTCGATATCGCATCGTACGATATTTAGTTTGTATATTTTGCAATATTTTATAGCGAAACTAGAATTCTATTTCAAGCTATTCAAACTTGAACTAGTAGTAAGGTCGAACAACAATATTAACTATATCTTGTCGATGACTTATCGATAATGTTTATCAGACCTCGTCGACGTCGACGGTTCTGCATTTAAACCTGGAATGGCACACTGGAGTCTTTCATGACCCTAACAAAATTTTCCATGTACATAAATAAAAAGTAGTTTATTCGATGGACTTGTCATCATTTTAAAAAAAGACTTGATACTGATATAAATGTGATAAAGAAACATATAAGTCACAGTCTGAATAATAATAAATTCACGTAGGAGGAGATCGTAGAAGACCTCGGTGTGCAGAAATGAAAAGTCTTTTGGACGTTCGTATCATTACGTAGGAACTATATTTGTGAACATTGTTGTACATAAAATTTGCTCATTTATTTAATGATTACTTATTGCTTTAACAAGAAATCATAATTTTATAGCGAATTAGATAGCGCCTATTCTATATACATAGATATTTATTTTTAACTGGCATTTATTTTCTACAACTATTTTCTATTATTCACCGTATCTCGTTAGATTTAATTATTTCCTTGATTACTTTGGAGCATTCGAAATTCGTAGTGTTAAATTACGTACTTGAAAGTATTTCGGTGAATTGTTACAGAATTTCTTACGTATTAAAAACGCGCGAAAATCTCTGCAAACGTGAAAGACTCCAAGTGTGCCGTTCCAGAATTAATTTCTTGCGCTATTTTTCGAACGATTATGCCGAGTACAGTTGAATCGTCCTTGACGAAATTGCAGAACGAAGACGTGAGTTGTTACAGAAACGTAGTTACATGCAATACATTTGATAAAGCGTGCTAAAGATAGTGTTGCGAAGATTACAGATAGCACGATGCTGTTCGTTGCATAATCGGCCGAATGTCTCGGGTTATTCTTTGAGCACTGCTGCTCACGAGGCTACCTTAACCGTTGATACGTGACTGAGATGATTATCAGATCCATCGGATGCATTTGCTTTCAACTTAGCAGACAATGTTACTACTTATCGCGAGGCTTACCGTCGAGACTCGAGGGCTATCAAATTCACGCGATTCTTTTACCTTCTAATCTCGAACGAAGAATGCTTAATTGCATGTCGTAAACACGTAAGCGTACGTGCAATTTGTTTTTAGCGAATCATTATATTAAGAGTTGATGCGAAACTAACGAGCGAGTAGGATTATATGATTCGTCGAGCGCCAAAATCTTTGATTAACGCGAACACCTGTTGCGAAATCTGTAACTGTGTAGACACATTGGCTGGTTTCAACTCTGATAACAAACGGATAATATACAGTTCAATTTTTCACATAATTTTTCATTTAAAATCGTTATCGCTTTAAACTTCTTTTCTCAATAAATATAGCAAATAATCCTTTTTTACACGTGATTCTGAAGTATCAAATTAACGAAGTTCCTTCGATATCAAGGTTTCGTTAATTTTTACACGAAGTTGTACATTAATACATAATCAAGGAAGGTTGTTGACCATTTATCTTCCTCGTTCAATTGCACGGTACGATCATACGTTTACGTTTAATCGCGCGTATATTTTCGCATGCGCGACGTTCTTGAGATTACTTTTGCCACGGCATCACTTTTTCATTTTCTTCTGCACAGTTACCTCAGGAACGTTCGATTTGTGCGCGTTAAAGGGAGCAAAGTTTGATCTCGCGACCTACGTTAAATATAAAAGTGCTAAACGTTTTCAATCTTGGCCTGTTTTCCTCCTGCAGTTCGATATTTACACTTATTACATATGTTATACACGATCGTTTATATATTATATCTTTGGACAAATTGCAGTCTTCAAATTTCATGTATCATGAAAATAATACATAACTCAACGTAATTCTTTTATTGTATAATTATGTATCATGTCAGGTATACGCGTAAATAATTTAATTCTTTACTTTTCTATTGTGTCAAAAATTGTTTGATAAATATTCACATTGGCGACGACCTCGACGATTTCAACGGTTCAAAAATATGTTGGAGCGAGCATGTTCTTCAAAACAATAAAAAGATAATAATAATTATACCTTGACAAGTAAGAGTGAACAACAGTTATTCTTTGCATCACAGCGATTATACTTCCTCGAACATATTTCAAAGCTGTTGCAATAGGTAACGTTGCCGTATTGCAAACAATCATCAATTGTTTCTGTATCGAAAGACATTAAAACGTCGTTTATACGAATCTGTCTTATCGTTTACATCGAAATCAAATTCAGATACGTATGAAAATACATTCTTTATGGTCTTGATGTATTTTTAAAAAGCAGATGAAATATCAGTCTGAACTTTTTGGACTGCAATCAATTTTTCTTCGTATTATTTATTGATGTTTACTCTCCGCACCATCGGAACGTTGTAAACTAAGTTGAAGAACGCATTTGCAATGTGATTCAAAGCTCGCAACCAGGCTTCGATCATGTAAGTAATTTCCTTTCTGATTGAAAAAGGCTCCCTCGGTGTATCTTCGATTTCTCTGCAAAATAACAAATGTTCAAAATTAATTACACTCGTTTTTAACTCGTTAACTAGGATTCCCTATTCACTTTTGAAGTAAAAAAATGAACTGCAATTTTAACAAAGTTATATTTCTTGTTTCGTAATTAGCAAAGTCTTTGATAATACATTTAAAATCTGTTTGATCGATCAGTTCTTGTTTTATACACGGTATGACAAGATTTTTCAACCGCAACGTACTTGTAGTAGATCTTAGGTTCAACAACGATAACACTCCGACGTTTATGACTATCAACGAGGAACTATTTCTTATCAATGTTATCGCGATCGTGATCTAATTGATACTCATTTGTATCATCAAAACAATTCAACGGAATTAGGACCGGATTATTTCTTATCAAACGTTAAAATGGAGCTGCCGAAATCTGAAAGCTATTTCTCGAATTTATCCAAGGATTTAAAACATAAAATCGGTAGGAACTTACCAATATCTAAGCAACAATTACACGTGATTGATTAAAGATAGTATTACGCAATTGAATGTCGAATTGGAATTTTTTCTTAATTTCCGAGCAACGATAAAATAATTTTATCTCAATTTTCGAGCAGTGGTTTGCAATAAAATTAATTGTATAAATACCCCTCTGTGTCCGATTCCTTCTTGTCTCTGTTGGTGTAAGTGTACATGTAACAAGCTGGATAAGCGCTTGTCGTCTTCACTCTATGAAATTGACCCGTCTTTATCGGGATCGACGATTCTTTCGAAAGAATAACACCTTTCGTCTCTTCTTCGTCGCTGTACGTTACCTCACCTTCGAGCACAGTCAAAGATACGTTTGTAAAAATTTTAGCGATGTAATTGTCCAGGTACATGCCAGGGAAATCAGCAACAAAGAGGACGTCGGTGTCATTTGACCACGTGTAAACGTGTTGTTGAATTTCTTCCAACTTGTATCTAACAACAGCGTCAAACAAGAAAATGAAGTTCCAAATGAAACAGCTTCAAATTGTAAATACGAGTTCAGAGAATTTAAAATATAACAAATATTTTATTTCTATTGACAAGTATTTAAATTTTAATTAAATTTAAAAGTGCATTGGTGCAGTTGCAAAGTAGGCACAATTGCACTTGTTTCTTTTAATGGAACATATTTAGAAAACTCAACGCAGAATGATCTAATGAATCGATTAATGTATTCTAAAAAGAAATCAGTAAGTTCCATTTAAAAAATAAGTTTAATTGCACTTTGCAACTACGTCGATGCACTTCTGGGAAAAATTCAAAATTGTCCTCTACAATTTTGTTGTATAGATTATTAGTTTCACTTTTTATAGGTAATAAGTGGTAGTTACTGATTAATCGAGTAAATAGATTCAATTTATATAAATAATAAGCGATATTTATTGATTAGTTGTTAGTAGTTTGACGTACCTATATGAATTATATTGCGAGAGAAGAGGCATCAAGAACGAAATAGGTTTAAACGGATGCCAGTCGACTGTTAATAAGTCAACATTCGGATCAAACATTCTCTGCTGAAATCTTCCGTTCAGTGAACACCAAACATCGATGTAGATGCTCAAGTTCGTAGACAAACGCGTCCACTTCGTTCTACGTTGATATTGAAGATCACGTTTGAAAATATGTTTCTCTTGTTCGATTAAATTATCCTGGAACAACAGATACTTGAATTTAAAAAGATCGTTTCACGTATAATATTTTTAAATAAAATTTCAATTTTTGTATTCCGTTTTGTAAGCATATATTTCCAGAAATGATTATGTTCTTATTCACCTCGCGATAATATCTTCTGACGAGTCTACTTGCACAGAATTCGTGCACAAACATTGTCAACAATTGTATTTAATCACGATACGAACTTATCGATAAATATAATTGGTACCTTTAGACAGAAAGCGTATTGTCTGGCCATGTCACCGTGTTTCTCCCATCGATCGGTTTGCACCCACGCTTTGGGATCCAAGTAACGATCCTCGTTGCTCACGTTATCGTGAACTTTGATCACGACGAGTATGGTGTCCCAAGCATGGACCATCATGTCCCAAGAATAACCATACAGTCCTGGCACCCAATTGTTGTACCCCTAAAGACGAAGAAGAAATTTCGATGAGGAAGACAGTTGCGCGATCGAACGATTAGTGTCTTTAGAGACATGGTGTACCTTCGTAATGAAATGAGAGTACGGAAGAAAAAATTGTAAAACCACGTGAAAGAGTAATAGAGATACTACAAGTTTTTGCTTCTTCGTCGCACCTGTCGACTTGAGACGAGTTCCTTTTACGCCTTTGTAAACAATTCTGATCTTCGTTTTGTGCCTTGGCGCCGCCATCGTGTCTTGTTGATTTTTTACTTTGGTAGATTCGATAGATATCTCAGTGTTCAATTCCCTGGGCAAAGTTTCAATCGTTTCGTGATTCGAAACCTTGTCGTTTGATTTTTCAGAGGCGATCAGGGCGGTCGTTTCTTCGCGAATATCGTTAGATTTTGTCGGAGGTTCATCGTAGCGACTCGTGTCTTGATTTTGGGAGGAAAGTGGAGTATAGTTGCGCTTTACATTGGAATTGATCCTTCGCGGCCAATCTGCATTGCAGAAGAGGGGCATTGTCGCGAGACACACGTATGGAAACATTCCTGCGAGCAAACATTGAAAATTGTAACGTTTTTACAACCTTCAAATTATCGTAACATTTAAATATTTTACTGAGATAATTTTAGTTTTGTTATCGCAGGAATTACCTATGCTAAACAGTCGCGAATTCATTAAATGAAAAGCAGTGCAGAAGAACATGGCAGGAATGCGAGTTCTGTCAAACAACATCCAAAATCCAACCGTCAGGTCGAAGATAAATCCAAACCAATGGACAACGAAGAAATCAGTTTGCTCGGCGGTTAAGAATAATCTGAAACGTTCGAATAACGAACGATTTTTATTCGGCCAAAAATGACCGTGCAAAGATTAATGGTTCTCAAGGTGTTATACTTACTTGAACGGACTAAAAACCCAGTGTCTCGATAGATTCGTCATGGCATAACCTGACAGCCATTCCGCGCTGGACTTTTTCAAGCCAGCTAAAAAATACAGCGCGAAGAATTGAAACTTCATGATGAAGTAATTCCATAGTGGCACGGAACTTGTACAATCTTTTGCTTTTGCAGCGTCAAACGCACTGCAAGAAGGCAATTAAACAATTTTCCTCTTTCAGAAATGCTAACAAATGTTTTCGATCGACGCAAACTAAGGAGTTACGCGAAGGCAATCGTAACTTCGGATTCTTTGTGCAAATGTTCGCTGATCAAATAATTGCAGATTATTTCGAGATTACGCGTTCCACGCGAAGGAAATTTCTTTTCGCTCGAATATGAAGATTTCGAATTTAGTTTAGTATTTACAAGATCCTGACTCACGTCTCCGATCACGAACCAGTTTTCCCGTTCAGATGAGACATTTCCTTTCAAACTCACAAGTACTTGTTTGCCTCCGTACTCCAGAGGAGAGTCGCAACGATCCCGTAGAGATACGTGTGATTATTCCAGTAGCTTTTATCCAGTAGGAAGATGTACCAGTAAGGAACTACGAAACAGGCGCAAGCGAGTTTGAAGCGCGAGCCCAGCATAATTCCAAACGCACCCATCCACATTATGGTGTAAATTAGTATGATCCATGCCAGTGGCGGAGGTTTCATTCCATGAATCAATGGAAAATGACAATCCAGAGGGTCTCCCCATTTTATATCGACGTCTGCCAATCCTCTCTCTTCCACGACGTCCAATACCATGCACAAACCTACAAATATTTCACTAAAATTCTACGACTAAATTCTGACGTATCGAGGGAATATGATTTCTATAAAATTTCAGAACATTTAGCTGGACATTTGAATTCATATTTTGAAATTTTAGCGATTTCGAAAACAACACGTTGAAAAGTAATTTAAAATCAATCAATGTATTTGTGCTTGTCTTTTTCATTAGAAATTTTTTGCATTTGTATGAAATGAGAAATCGCTCACCAAAAAGTGCTCTGACGATTCCTAGACTGGCTGGATCGCTCGGACGGTATAACAACACAGTAAATTTGTCAAACGACGACAAATCGTCCAATCGGAAACCACATAACTTTTCAAACTTCTTCTCGATCGAACGTCGTACTCCGAGACTCTGCTTGTCTTGTTTCTCACATTCCTTTTCGATTCCAAGTGTATGGGTACCGGTGTTAGCTAACTTTCTACTTTTCCTCCACATAACTAGCGAACCATTGGATTCAACTATAAAACGGGTCTAGAAGCATTTAAAATTCATACGACAATACGTTAACAGTCTTTAATCTGGATTGGAAATGGGTTACAATATTTAAACTGAGACAAATGCGAATTGTAATTCTAAAAATTAATTTAATATAAATATATGCTATTGTACAGTCTGTCTCTAAACTAACCGAACTTCTTAAGAATAGGACAAACTAGTAGTGACATCTAAATAAAATTCTTGTCACCGAGAAACATGTACATTTGGGCCATTACAAATCAAATTCTAACACTAACAAGGAAAATAGTTTTTATTCGTGAGTCGGAAATTGAGTTTCGAACAAAAAGTCAAGAATTACGTTCTGCTTTATACTTGTTTGAACGTTCACTGAAACGTATCAATTGATGCAAAAAGTATAGCGGTTTACAAATGGTTTGAGACAGCTTAGGAAGACATTAATTTTATAAAATTTCTACACAAAATGTTCTATAGATAAAGGCATCGTTTGAATTGTTCGAAAAGAACTGAACTACTTTTAATCAATGTTTATTGATGGTCTTCACTATTATTTGAGAATAAAACCGAAGAACCATGAAAGGAAATCATTATAATATTTCAGACGTCCAAAAAGTTGCGACCATTATCCTTATAGATGTCTTACAAAGAGACCTAGAAATAAAATAAAGTATTTTCCCCTCGAAATTGACTGTGTTTTGTTACTTTCAAGAAGTTTGGTTACTTTTCTGACAGACCTTGTATAGCATAAGTATCAAATAAGAATTTATTGGTTCTTGGTATCGAATTGGAATAGTTTGAATGTTGAAAGCATTACCTCTAACGATAGTTTGAAAGATTTCTAAATACAAAAAATATTCCTACGTCGTAAAGGCATCGATGTAAAGTAACATGAAAAGATAGTAGAATAATTATTGCTATGAAAATCTCAAACGTATTAAGAATATTTTCTCCTTTCCTCAAGAAGAATCACAATCATGAATATAGAGTATATACAAGATATTTGGATCCTAGTGCAAAAGAACACTGGTATGTATTAAAGTGTACTAGGTGCTTCGTTGGAGACGATCACCATCGTTGCGTGGGCAAAGTTCGTTGAATTTTGACTACGGAGCCGTAAGTCTGAAGTTGTGCCGAGCGCCAGATAAGAGACAAAGGCGAACAAACGCGAACCCAGTGGGTGATTGCGAGGAAAAGGAAAGAAAACGAAGTGCAACTAAAAGTTCGACTTACCCAGCTGGCGGGAAGAAACGTTTCGAAGCCAGTGGAGCCGAAACCGGTCCGATGAGGATGTATCGAAGGTTGCTCGACTTCTGCGCGTTGCAGCTGCAGGAGTACGTAGTCGCAGAAGAAGAAATTCCGGATGCTGAGAGAGAGCAGGAGCAGCGTCGCCAGGCAACGTGCTCGATTATTGACCCGCGCCCGCGCAATAATAATATATTATCGGGCATACATAGTTGTTCACTGCACTCAGGTTCATCGATGCGCCTTATATCAGTCGATGCTCAAAAATGTATCGAAAGCTTCTACTATACTGACAATAACGATACGGTGAAATTTATTCGAGTTCTATTAATAGATTTATAGTTTTTCCATCGAGAATCTCGATCCAGAGTTAGAGGTCTCTTCGAGCTTTCAAGCAATAAGGAACGCCTTCGTGGCAGTTCATTTTTATTATCGATGCCGTTAACACGTTGATTGCCGCGTCGTGCACGTACAGCTGACAATAACCTTTCGATTGCCATGGGGTCAATTTTTCAAGGCAGCGTTTCTCAAACTAGAGTCCACCGATCCTAGGATTCGCGATCGCGTCGAATTTTATCACTCTGTGTCACTCTGGTCTCCACCTCTCGCGATTGATCTTTACAGGGTGAATGGAATATCGTAATAATTGTATATCACATTTCTACAGACAAACAAACGGTTCTTCACAATATCAAGACGATTACGTCGAGGAGTTTTTAATATAGTTTGAGCTCTTAAATTACTCTAGAATTCAATTAGAAGTTTTTATAAACAATGACCCTCGTTGAGGATTCTTGTTGAAGCCCAAGCAACTAACAATTTAGCGCTTCTTTATAAACTTTTTGAGAAAGAAAGTTTATTATGGTTTCAGTGATTAACTCTTCTGATATCCTCGATTTTTCAAGTTCTGTTGATTGCAAAAAACAAGGTAGGAGAAATTGCAGTGAAGAGAAGCAAAATAATGAAGAGCAAATGCAATAACGATATCCTCAGTGTAAAGGGCGAAATTGAGCAGTAAGATCTAAGAATAAATCTAACCCAAATTTCTGTCTGTAACGAGACAGATTTACCTGAAAGACAAGACATTAATAAGGAACATGGTAAATTAAATGTGACCTTTTACATTCTCTTCTCGAGATTTGGTAATCTTAAAGTCTTTTGCAAAGAATCTCCGTGAAAGTTCTGTTAAGATTCGCGAATGTTTTTGTATTTAAAAGTAGTCGAAGCGTCGACCACAAATTGATCGAGTACCTACATATCTCACGATTCTATTTAAAAATATATTATCGACGTACACTTATCTCGGCCAATACCAATACAATATTATAATTACTTAACAATGGTCGGGTGGTTTATTAAAATTTTTAATGAAAGAGATAGTGTAGAATTATTATACGATAGTATATATTTCTTCGGACAGATTGCAATTTCTGACATGGACGAGTATCTTTGAGAATCATTACTGAACAGAAGGTGTACACAGTATTAAGAAGATTGTAGATACATTTATTTAATTTATGTGTTTTTTTTCTCGGGGAAAAATAAGTTCGTTAATCTTATAAATATATATAAAAGTTCATCAACTTCTTTCATAAACATTTTAATAAGTGCAGCATCATTCTGTTAAAGAATTGAAATATAAATTCATCGTGATATCTATCGTTTGTAATGAAATAACATGTTACTTTAATAATATTCATTATTTCGATGTAACAGTAGCAAGCAACAGCATGCGTTCTCATAATTAATCATCCTTTTAAATAATAATCTATCTCGTTCATCAGGATCTGTATGATAGGGGTGAGAGATAATCAGAATCTCAAAGGACAACGGGAGAAATCCTTATTTTTCATCAAGATGGCCCTGAGGGAACCAGACCGGGGGCCAAAGACATTAATTCGAATTATTTACGCCACGATGCATCGTTTAACCCCTTCTCATCAACAGATTGATTAGCTACCAACGTGATTATTCGTTGCATCCCTTGTAATTGTTCTTATCGACCTTATAATTTATTTATGGAGCGTTAATAATTTATTTGACCCTTTACACGTAAATAAGTATAGAAACGTGTCACCATATTTTATACAAAAATAAGTACATTTAAATTAAAACAAAATTAAATCAGATGTGGTTCAGAAAAATCTGGAAAAATTATATAGTGAAGATGATTAAACTTCGTTTGTTACAAAAAGAATATAAAGTAAGCATCAATTCCAACATTTGAAATACAATCATATCAGTTAGAAATATATTTTAGTACTTTATGATACGTCACTGAACGTCATTGAAAAACTGATTTCATCGATCATATCTAATATAACTGTTAACTATAAAAATTAATCTTATTTAAAATCGTAACGGATTAATCATAACGAATATACTTCACGTTACTTCAACCCCCAATTTGCGTTTAAAAATAGATTTCTCTTCGTGCGAGATGCACAGGAGCGCTAAAACGGTATAGCGAGTGTTAGAGAACAACGATTACGCAGTTTTTGAATGAGCCACGAAGGCTTTTCGGTCTCGCAGCTGGGGTGTTTTAATGAATGGACGTAACTTCGCGTTCTAAATCCCCAACGGCCGTTTTAGAGCCGTAAAACAAAAGGCTGATTTGTTTCAGCACGCCCCTCAATCTGTCTCCGTGGACCACTTTTGATTAGTGCTGCCTCTTCAGGGTTCGAGCCTCCAAAACTGCCATCCAGCAATGGACCGCAATTTCATTCGGATTCATATACGTCTTCGGGATAACGACCTGGGATAAAATATTCTTGAGATTGGGGATTTAATAGGACACGTAACATTCGTTTTAAATTATAAATTCTATTGCTGCACATTATAATACACCACAGATTAATTATGCAGAATGGAATAATGTATAATAATATTTATTTCTCAAAAAATGCGACAGTAATAAATACTGTACGTATTCATTACTTGCATGTTTAGCATCTCTTGCGTACGTGCATAAATCTTATAGGTTTTTTGCGTATCTTACATGCATAAACATCCGCGATTCAGTCATGATTCGTATCTTTTCGTATCTGTTAAATTTAGAAATTGAAATTTTTCTTAGAGAGCTGCTCAATTATGCTCACCGTTGGAAAATTGAACGCAACGGGGACACGCGAACGAGGAAATTAACGCTGGTATTTGCTTAAGGGCGCATAAAACCCCCCCGTCCGTCAACCCGCGCGATATTTGCCGAGCGTATTTGTTCGGGAATATGAATCAGTCCACCTGGAAGCGACCAAGGAGAGAGCTCGACAGAGGAGACGGGAGAGTTAGGCTCAGGAAAGGAGATCCGCGATTGTCGTGCGTATTTGCCAGGCTATTTATCACGGTTTATTATTTCCTATTGTCGATGGAGTCACGCATTGTTGGCGGACGAGGAGGGCCGTGGCGGATTTCTAAAACCGTGTCCGATCGAATTTGCATATTTCACCCCGGGTACGCGCGGGTACCAGTGTCCGATTACAGGCCCTATTAATTGCGGTTCCGCATTGTTCTGCCCGATAACGGGGGTCGATACTAAGTTTTCGCTCGCCCTCTTCGTCGATTCGATTTCCCGACGCGACTCCGGTTGCAAGCTTCAGGGGCAGATCACGGAGATCTCGTTTCTCGCGTCAGCGTGCAACAAAAATTCGTGGTTGCACGATTGAGTTTAATTTCTAGTCCTTAATGGACAACCAGATTAACATTCGACAGACAAATAGGATAGGCACACAGCTTTCGATTACCAGAAACATTTAATAGAAGCCATACTTCTTCTTTATAACTGCTCAGCCATTTTAATACATGAAGCTCCTGTATAAATAAATATAAGTTACAATTTTTATATTTGACTTTGATAACTAATCTCGAAGAGATAATATTGCCTTAAATACAAATTATTCAGTTAGGATCTTAGTGGCATTATACAGCGGTGATTATTTTTTTAGATCGAAGAATCTACTAAATATCCAAAACAGAAACGAAAGAATAATATAGAGAAATGATTTCTTTTAAATAACGTATCTTTTTACACATTTAGTTGCTTAGAATTGAATTTTGTTTTATCTAGGACTAACTACCTACATAATTTCCTTTCCTAATAACAAGAATGGTTTGAAGTAAGCATGCCAAACACGCGACCAGTAGGCCACATGCGGCCTGAAGCATTAGGTTTTGAGGTCCGCTTGACCTTTCTATTATAAGCATTATTATTTGCTCAGAGCACTAATCTTTCAATAGCGTGGGGTTCAAGACCGTATTTTGACAAAGTTCCTCCATCGCTGACATATTATTCGAGGGGCCTCTCTATACCACTTTATTCTTATTTTCAATTTTCTTTTCGACTGTTTAGAGCAGTTTTCAAGCTTGCACCGAAATGCAACATGCATCGAAATAAAATAGCATGATAAAACAGTATTTTATGGTAATATCTTTTATCAAGATACAGAGACATTCAACAAATCCTTAGTTTGGCTAACGAAGAAACTCAAGTGCTTCATCTTCTGTTGCATAATATGCCTTATCAGGAATCTAGAAATCAGGAATCACAGAAATTGCTCACAATGACATCTAATAGCTCTGCAGATTCAATCATTCAGCTTGTATATTGATCGATAAATAACCAAGGAATAAATTCTTTCTTCAGAGATAAAATAACATTCGTACAATAGAAAATTATAGTGTTCTTTAAGCACATGACTTCTGAAGTTGTTATGCCTATATGGCGTGGAATAAGAAAAAGCTGAATGCCCTGAAGCGTCAAAGAAGAACTCTTTATGGACTTGGTGGTGAAATTCTGTTATTAACGAGCGAATTGAGGAAATACTTTAAGAAGATGCGTTCGTTGAACATGATCGACAAATCCTGCAGCTGGCATTCGTTAAATACTTCGGTCAGAGACTTCAATAGACATTCGTGCAGTTCAAAACTCTGATCAGTTAAGATCCGAAAAATCCAGGCACAATATACACGCGAACAATGTGGCGATAATCAAAGGAATTAATTAGAGGACCGTGAAGCGATAAATTACACGTAGCCATCGAAAGAATTGTGACGTAACGTCGCTACGAATGTATTTCAACGTACCGTTCGAGTGTGAGAGAACGTTTCAATGCATTATTCAGAAAATCTCGATCGAAAGTGTAACCCCAGCTGCATTAGGCGAACGCATATTCATGTGAAAAGGAGATGAATCAAAGGATGTTGCGGAAAGCTCTTCATACGCAAAAGAATAGGGCGGAGGTAACACATGTCTGATATAGCATAACACTCATTTGCTATATTCAACAGTTGTCCGCTTCGTCGAAGAAAACTCTGATAATAAGAGAACTTACTCTTTCTAGTCAAAAAGAAGAACGAATAAATATTCTGAATGTACAGTTTTTGACTTTGGTATTATTAAGTAAATCAAGAAATAGAACAAAGAAGAAAAACGAAACTACAAAGGTACCTGACAGATTTATCAGTTTCAGTAGATTCTTTTCTTACAAATGTGCAGGATGTTGCTTTAAAATAATTCGTTCAATTTTTTTATTTTCTAAGTATTCTTTAAGTTTTAAAGCTTTCTACGGATGTATGAAATTAAAAAATATTGCAAGTTCTTTGCAGAAGTAAATTTGTAAGTCATTCGAATTTAAACTGGGACGTAGGTACACGAAGGATTTAAATATAAGCTTTCCCGCCATGAAGAATTCCAACAGTAACGATCGTCACTCACAAAGTGCAAATAGTGAAAGGGGTGGCGGGATCGATGGAGTGGTCGAAAAAAAAAATCGGGCATAAAATTAACAGTATACAGCTTGCAGAATGCAGTTTGTTGCTCGCCGGCAATATTTCACGATGGTCTCTCCCGCGAAGAGGGAGAGAGGGTCCGTTCTCGAGGGGGGTGTGCAACAATGGAACCCTTTACCCAGCCCCTAGCGCCCAGCCAACATCCATACATCATCATTCATACCGGAAAAAAAACCTGGGGGCACCTATGGCAGTCTACGCTGGAGGGGCCTTCGAAATTTCAAAGTACCGAGTACGCATCAAGTACTTTCTAATGCTACGCTGGTTTTTCGGTTTCGTCTCGTCTAAGTTCCACATTGGATTGTAAGAAGTTTCGAAGCTATTGTTCTCGGTGGTATTGTTTAGACGGTTTCGTGAAACAACAGAAATTTAAACGTAACGAAAAACGAATAAGGTTTGTTCAAAGATGTGCCATAAATACACAGTTTAGAACGCATTTAATAAATGTTATAAAGAAATATTAAATTGCAAATGATACAAGTTTTCATTTTCATTGAGACTCATATGCAAGACAAATGAAAGTATATGAAATGTTGTGGTACAGAGTGTATACAAACAACTATGGTCAATTGATTTAAGAATGGTTCGTTATAATTTTACATAGAAATAAAAAGATGAAATACATTTTCCTTCATTTTTGTATTTTTATGTAAGTTTAGTTTAGTACAGTAAGTTGTAATAATATTGTACACTTTGAGATTCAAAAATGTAGTAGAAGTTTCACCTCGACGAACTACGATATTTCATATTAAATAAACTCGATCCAAGATCTACAAAGAGACAACCCTCCATGTCACGTCCCAAAACAGAAAAACTAAAACCAACAGAGGTTTCCAAATAAAACCGTGAAGTTTCTGCGGTCATTGCGTTTTCGAAAACCGGATGGCACCCTTTAAAAAATCACCACGCCCCGGAAGGCCAAAAGGGGTTGCACTGGCAGTAAACAGTGACGTGTGAAACTATTGCAGAGGGTAGGAAAATATATGAGGAGCCTGGAGAAAAGCGTAAAAAGTCGTTTCGCTGTTCGTAGATCCCTCTCTGTCGGTCCAGAAATATTTTTCGTGGTGAAATTTTGACGATCTTTTCGAAACGTTCAGTAGATTATTTTTAAACATACGATGTTCCAGCATCGTGCAAAATAATTAATGATCAAAAGAGAGAAAAAATTGGAACACAAACGAAAGACTTGGAACTAAACGAAACCAAAGAATCTATATACCTAAGTAATGTTGATAATATATAGAGTAGACGAATCTACAATTATGAAAATTATATTTTTCCGTCTGCTGCCAACTAAAACACCCAACGGACGCACAGTGTGACATTTACTCTGAATAACTGGCCAAAAGTTAATTTCGTCAAAGTCGTTTCAGACTAAATAAAACTGTCACCTGTTGAAGTTGAGTATTTAAGCTACAATGTGTTACCATTTCAATACACACCAAAAGATTAGTTAATCAGTGTTTTATGTAAATGAAAAATATTTCATTTTGGCCAGCCAGACTGTCCCACTGGGCGATCGTTCGTTGCAGGCTAGATCTCATCGATCAGTCTTCGATGTGAAACGATTCTGGGACGTCGATTTGTTATCCGTAGTGCGAAAAAAAGGTGAAAGGATGCAGAATGAGAAACGTAATCCGCTTTTCGGAAGGAGGCAACCCCTTCGACGGGTCGTCGGTCGTGTCACAGCATGGGTGACTGATTGTAAAACCATGGAGTAACCCGCAAAGGGTTGCCAGGTCGTAGCGAAGAGGGAGATGGACAGTTTAAAATTGAGCCTCGTAATCGACGTGTAATCCTCTAAAGCCGTGACAGCCCGTAGATAATGGAGCACCGATCGGCCGATGGGTGGCCAGTTTGTTTTTCATGGCGGTGAGATCGATCGACGATACATTCGCTTCTTAAACGTGTCCAATGTTCGCGGAAATCCTATGGGGGTTGGAACCCAAGTTCCACTGTTCTTAAACTTACAAAAGATATTTCTTATAGAGATACACTCATTTGTATTTAGTAATTCGAAACAAGAACACGTCCAATATCTTTTTCTATTCCTAACTTAATGCCAACACATACATACACTTGAAGAAAGTAACAAATTATGAAACATGTTATCAAGCAACCCTTCTACTTTCTTCAAACTAGGAAACTGGGTTTCAAGATTGACGTGTTGTTCGAGACGAAGCTTCTCAAAAAATAATAATTTTATAAGACACATTTGCATTTCAATTTGTTTGGCACCATGATATAGAATCAGAATACATTAAACCAGTCTTCCAGAAAACTGACCTCGATCTCGAAGCATTACGCGCGGTCTGTTTGCTGCAGCTGTTCGAATATTGATGGTGACAGCTTTTTACGCGTTTGTGAAAAACGAGGTGGCATAGTCGCAACTATTTTGTCAACTAAGCCGCACAGGGATTTTGGCACCTAATTTTTTGCTTGCGTCGCGACAACGGAGACGGACGTTCCCCCCCCCAGCGAAAATCTCCCCATTGTTGCGCGTGTCGGGCTAAAAAACACGGTGCGTCGTTGTCGTAAACATTTTAAATGTACAAAATTTACGCTCGAGACTCGACGCTGTTTTTTCTCGTACAAGTCCGTGCAGCGATCGGGATGGAATTAAAACTATTAGAAACTAATTAGCATTTCTCTGTTCAGCAGTTCTGATCGGTGAAAAGGGGGATGGGCTGACATTCGCATTATCACGTTTGAGCGATTTTCATTTTGCTTGAGCGTTCGTCCGGAAAGACACTTTTGGGGTGACAAACGCGGGGGCTACAGGTACCGGTGCGTGTTCGACTTAGTCCCTTCCGTGTTGTCATTCGCGTGATTCATTTTTTAAGTCCCTCGAAACATCATTAGAATATTAAAAGGCACGGCGATCGAAACATTTTGGAGGATTACGTTTCTGAGCTGCACTAAAGAATTAATAGAATCCGAAGCTACGCTAGAACAGTATCCATTTGTCGATTTAAATATTTACTGTATACTCAATACGCTCAATATAGCGTATTATGGTTTTAAAATATTGAACACCTTAGTGAGAGATGAAATGAGTATCTTTGAGGGGTAAAGTAACATTTTTTCCACCATAATCGCAATAAAAATTATTTTTATTGATTCACTGCGTTTGAAACACGTTGCGATCGAAACGATCTGCTAGTCAGGATCTCGTTTCTAGGGAATACCCTGCTGAGAGATTCTTTTGTTCGCGTATCTACCGAGGATTCGTCCTCCTTTGTCCCGAGGGAATCTTCGCATATTATGTTCGTAGGTTTCCCTCCTAGGAACGATCATTATCTCTTTAGAAACCCAGTGTCCGCGATATGAACCAAATAATCTGTACGTTATCCCTTTTATTACTAGAAAAGGAATTAACAGAGTCTTTGGAAGGATTAGAAATATTGCGGAATATTTGTTATCTTGTATTGGATCTTCCTTTCATAAATAAAGCAATGATACTTGATTTGAAACGTATGCATCTTGTACTCAAAATTGCTCATATTCAGATTAGGTCTGGATTACATGTATTTACTTCTCGTACATGTAGTATAGACATTTAACAATAAATAATATTTAATAGGATGACCTATTTTATGCTTCATGACCTATTACGATTACGACTATATTTACCATTGTTGAATTGAATAACAAAATCTAAACTGGAAATAGAATACAAAATCTGATTTCCTTCAGCATTCCTGAAGAAGGAACTGACTTCGTTCCTTATGATTCAAATAATTTTGCAGAATAAGCTTCCCTTGTCAATGTTCTGGAGAGCAAAAAATAATGACAACACTTTTAACGAACCCCTCAGAAAATCATTTCTCTGTGTGTATTTATTTGTGTTCGCTGCCTCAACAGGCTTTGCCACCCTCTACTTTTTCCGTGCCTCGTTCTGACGTAACGTTCATAGAAGGTCAATGGCGCGTGCAGCCTTTTTTTCTCCTTGATATTATTTTACCACGAATGGCAACTGTACTACTTTTGCTCAGCCACCGGGCCGAGTCGGTCCACTTCATTTTTAAGTGGCCAGTACTCTTCGTCAGACATCTGCGTTTATCTCTGTATACTCGTTCCATCCATTTTGCATCTAATCGTACAACAGAGAGTCCATATTCGATTCATTCGCTTAGTAATCTCTATTCGTAAACACGGGATACAAAATTCTGTCTGTTTGCTTCGATCAGATAACAAAATATTGAATTTTACAATTTAGAAAGTTCAATGAACTATGCTTTCATTGATAGAATGTGACTTTTTCAAAATATTGTACAGGATAAAATTAGAATAAAAAACTCAAACCATGGAGCATAACATAAATTATTGTACACGTGATACGAAAGATAATCTGAATAGAGATTAAAATAGCTTGAATGAAAATGTTCAATGCTGGTTAAACCGAATCTATCAAAGTTATTGAAATCCCCGCCGCCATTGTTGAATATGTGTAGCGATCAGGAAGCACGAACGACTCGTTTCAGTCGACGCGGCGATCATGAATCGGAGTTAACAAATCCGTTGCCGCGAAAAGCAATACAATCGATGTCCTATTAGATAACTGAGACAATAGAGTGATAGCTGGAGTGCAAACATAATAGTAATGGCCCCCGGTAACCAGGAACTGGGATGGGAGATTAAGATCGGCCATTGTACGTCGTCGGCGTTTATGGTGCTCGCGCACACAAGAGCCCTGGCGTTAACGTCAAAAGGCGTTACTCGCTCGAATAGGCTCACCTGGTTGTAACAGAAAGGTATCTGATTATTCGTACTAGATGAGATTCGGACTAGGTTTTAATGTGCCCTCTTTGTTTCTGTTTCGATCCACCTCGATGCACCCTTTCGCCACGAGAAATGGCGGTTGCAAAGTTTCACCCTCTTAGGGTGAACTCGTACGCGGATTAATACGAAACGATGTTAGAAGTAACTTGGTTAGAATATTTAATTTTGCAACATTGATACGGGGTAAATTTATAAATTGCTTTTGGAAAAGTTTTTAAACGAACGCGCGGGGTATTTCAGAGTCTTACTAAAATCATAGAAAACTACGAGAATTTTAACCCATTTATAGTATTGTTTTAAATTTATACTTGTTGCCTATGAACGTCACATAGTATTCAAACGTGGTTAAGTTTTGTTGTAACATTTTTTCTTTACATATTACGTAAAGTTTAACTTGAACTTCTATTGAAACGCACAAAATAGACTTCCTATAAAATTAATAGTGAATGAAGATTGTATATTCTTGTTCGATACAAATGTTCTCTACTGTATGTCTGATATTCTACGCGCGTCGCGTATTATTAAGCTCAACACTCGCTGTGTCGAGAAATTCGACTGAATAATTGCGGTACGAGGTATAATTCTCAACACGTAGAAGAAACATCAAAGGAATGGTGCATAACTATCCTTACACGAGTGTAGAATTATACGCGAAGTGGAGTATCCAGCGTTATTGCGTTATCGATCGCCTCGCTCGATCGAATTCTTCCCTTTGATGTCGGTGGGGTGCATCGAGTGGCCTGGATCCAAGATAATACAGTTTATTGTCGGTCGAAGGGTACGAATTCGTTTGTACCAACATGCAAGAGATCCTTTATCTCGATCGGATTCAAGTGCGGGTGCGTACGATTATCCTAGCAAAGGTCTAGTAAATCTTAATTTTTCCATTCCATCACAATTTTGTTAAAATTACCCCCCATAATGGAGTGTGTTCCAAAATATAATAAATATACGATTAAATCTGTTTCTATCCTCGGTCGAAGAAGAAAGGAAATCTACAAAAAATATCAATTGAATAACCTTTGATATGATAAGGATTGATCAGGTGTAGAAAATAATTTAATGAACAATGAGAATAAAAATGAAGATAACTTGTGATTTAATCCTTAAGGCTTGAATATTACAGGATATTATTATATTTCCTCGGTATTAATATATTATTGTTCTTCTTGTTTGAGTTATATAAATACTGTCTTGTATATTATGCAGAAAAATTCAAACGAACGGGTTCACGACCCCCGTTTGATTTTTGACAGATATTCGTGTTTGCCCACTTCATTGACGGCTGAATAATTTTATTTCATCGTTGTGCGTATCTTAATTGAAACGCTCTGCAAACTGCCACGAGCGTTTCACGTGGGCCAAACATTTACCGACATGCAAGCCAGGTTAAATATCCCCAGGCGATCCTTCGACTATCGTTCTGTACACACAAACTTTTTCCTGTTCTCGATACTGTCATCGTGGTTTGTTCTCTACATCGAATGATGCTAAAAATACTACTGAGAAAATCAATGTAATAGTACTTGATTTTTAAAAAAATTTTTAAAATATTTACGATATCTCCAAAACGAAAAGTCAGATCGACATAAAACAAAGATCATTTTAAAAGCGAGACTTTGCGACTATTTTTTGAGCGTTTAAAAAATTCTTTCTAAGTCTGTGTTAATATAACAGCTCGAATTGTTTGTAATAATTGTGAGATATAAAATCCAGGTCGTAGTATGGAATAGATTCGATACATCTAACGAATTGGGAATGCATTACATCGCTGCACGTGCTATCGAACGATTCGCACGCGTTGAAGTCACGTGTCACGAGAGGGTGCAAGCATTCAAATTGAGCAAGAATTTCTCACCGATTCAAAATCGCCTTTTATATCTCAATTACACTTATTTTGTCGCTGCGTTATGCCGGCACACGTCGTGACCTATGATTGGCCACAATCGATTTGTCAGTTGATATTAAAGAAACAGGATATATGATGTATAGTATATTAACGTGAATGTATAATGAAACATTGAATTTACAGTATACTGATGCACTAAATTAAATAAATTATATAGACAAAATCAATACTTTGTATAAGATCCCAATAAATATATTTTTTAAATTGGACAAAAACATACATGATATTTTAAACTCAATAATAAATATTTATGAAGCTATATAATAATCTTTTTCATCATACATTCGTAATTTGTTAAAAATAGCTTCAAAAGACCCAACCAAAAATCGTATTTAAAATTCGTTTAAAAGACTTAAATTAATTAACACTCTGAAGTGGTTTGACTGCAAGAAAATATTTGCTAGTATAAAATTAAATGATTTGAGAATATCGTAAATTTAATAGTATTCCTGAATTAAATATGTTACTATTACTGGTACCGGATGCATGATATTGAATACAATTTAAGTGGATAAAATTTTCTTAATACGACTGTTGTGCTAACGCGATCGAATTAGCTGGGATTCTCTTGTCGACGGGAAACCGGCTATGATATCTCAATTACAGCCACTTTTACACGCTGGTGGCCGAGCCACGTGCGTGTCGGTGTGAAGTTTCCCGCTATCAATTTCTCAAAGCCAACCACCCAGTGATAAAGACACGTGGCGATGGCGTTTAGTCGCGTTTCGGTCTTCCTGCTCACGTGCCGGCTGAATCGGGCACGTGACTATTATTACACACGGTGGTTACTAATTCGTGGTGTGCCATCGAAACGAGGAAGGAAGATCGATTCGATGGTGCGTTGAAACGATGTCAACGTACAGCTCAAGGAAGATAACTGTTTCGTTCCTTTTTCCCGTACCTACGTGTCTTCCTTAATAAAAAATTAAACGATGAAACTTTAGAAGAGACTTGTTCCATGTTCAGCCTCGCGGATCTAAGCTACGGAAATTGATACGTAACTGTACTTCCTACTAGTCTATTGTGTCGTCGAACCTGACACAGTCGATTAGAAAACGGAAGAAAAAGGGAGCAAAAAATTCCAACACCTGGCTCCATTTTTTCGTTGGTCCGGAAACTATTACAACTTAATAAGTAAGACAGTCGTTTAATTTTTTAAAAGCTCACTTCCGCGTGCTAACAAAAACCATCCATGAAATGACTTTCCTGTCGATACGTTACGACTCTACCGATCTGCCACGTCCATTTTCCAAGAGAGCGGAGGGGCGAACGAGGGAAAATCAAACACCGTGGCTACTCGCGACTGCCGTGGCGAATCGATTTTAATGCATCGCAGAACGTGACTTCGGGGGTGCGTGCCACCTTTGTGGACCACCGGTCGTGTAATTTCAAGGTATTTAGGCTCCTAACGAGACCGACACCCTCGAATTTTCCCTTCGTGAAGTCGCAAATAGATCGTGGATCACCGGAACCATTCCTCCAATCTAACTTTTCTCAGAATAATCGGCGATCGAGATTTTAAATCACGAAGAGGTAGTGTAGTTAAGCTAATAGAAATCCCGATTTAAATATTAAGTAAAATCACTTAGTTTCTAATATTCTAGATCCATAGTTTTATTTAAAAAAAAATGAATTGTAAAAGAATAGAAATGAGAGATAAGAGAATAATTTTCTCGTGTTTATGACTTCGTATTCTAATTGCAGTAAATTTACTTACAGCCCCTACAGTTATTCAAGCTTGGCAAGTGACCTAAGGTCACGTTTCAGTAGGTCTATACTGGCATTTTATAAATTACATTGATCATCCCAATTAAACTGACTGCAAAATATCGTAATCGGAATCTCGTATCACGCCCAAGCCCTAGATCCTTTCCAGCCAATCGCCTTACCCACACTTTAGCATTTCGAGCTATCGCCACGTGCCGGTCACGTGAGCCTAAAACGCATCCCCGATGCACATCGCCACGTGCGCGTTTTGCACGCGACATCGCTGTTGATTCAAGTATGGATTACTCACAGATAACACCTCCGTGGAAAAAAAAAAACGAAAGAATTACAGCGACGAAACGACGATCCATCTCGTTCGTAGCTAAAACGTCGCGTGCCACCATGAGTGTTTTTTTTTGGAAGACTTAAAAGAAGAATGCACCGACGAAATTTGTTAGTTCTTTCCATCGATCCTCCAAAGAACCTAAGTAGCTTAAACATCTGCTGGTATTAAATTTCAATAAAACTACGAGTGCAATAGAAACTTCCTGCCTAACCAGGACATAACAATAGTATAAATTGTTATTTAATATAATACAATAGAAATTCTAAGACCTTAGACTTTTAAATTTTAATGCACAGTTTACTGGGGATAAATGTGTTCTTTTATCCGTTCTCCATACTTTTCCACCAGTCTCTTCATCAAATTACAAACCAAAAGTGATATTTATTTCATCGAAAAACAAAATGCAACGCTCCAAGCGGCAATTTCACGTTTCCATCGCGATCTTCACACGAGCCTCGAGTTTCTTACGCGGAGATTTCGATGGTCGTTTAATACTCTTTTACGAAATTTCTTTGGACCACCCCCGTTTTGGCGGCCACCCCGAATTCCTGGTGAAGCGTGCGCCCATTTCACGGTCGTTCCTTGCGGCACGGTAAGGGATGCCTGTCGGTCCCTTTGAAATTCATCACTTCGCGGCAGAGATCAGAGGGAAACCGCGAGGGAAGGATTTTCGCGCTTTTGACCCTTCAAAAGTGTGCCACTTCAGCCGATTTTCACTCGGTTTTTCCCGAAATCTTCCGCGATCGGCGAAAATGTTACGTGAACCGAAGCGTCGATTCCTTTTTAATCGAAACGAGCCCCTGAGCGTGAGATTCTCGAGGGTGGACTTCCTAATTCCGTTTCAATGAATTATTTCTTCGTCGGATTCCGCATTCAGACCGAACGCCGCTTGCATCCGGATAGCGGAGCTTTTTTTTCAATGGGAACCCAAGGGAAACAGGAAATTGTGGTCGAGATTTATGGGGCTCCTGTTTCGTCCCTGTTAGTAGAAAAGGGTTCGATAAAATCGAGCACCTTTCGATTATTTTCTCATCTGATTGTGTGGCCACATTTCGTGCAGACTGAAATCTACGCAGAAAATCAAAATTTCCTGCCGAATGAGTTAAATTGTGATAGACAGTTTATAAATTGTTTGGTTATTTTCAGCAACATCAAAGATAATTTGATCGTTGATTAAAGTAAACGAGAAGTTCACTGTAATTACTCGATGCTCGTTGAAGGTAAACACTGCACACCCTAATTACATTTTCAGCGAACTGGAAGCGTAACTAAATTGAAACCGCAGCTCATAACCAGATGATTAAATAAAGTATTAGTCGTCGAGCGAAATAATGGGCCGCCATCTCGTATTACTTCACTAAAAAGTCCATCAATTATCCATGATGGTGACGACATTCTCTAATCATTTGCATTACTAAGATTCTTGTGCTTTGGTTAGAGAGTGTTAGATTTTGCTTTTACTTATATTTCACGTTGTTTACCATAATGAAATAAACACACGAATTGTTTTTTGATTACATTACGATACGAAAAGATAGAGTATGTACAATATTTTCTAGTTTTCTCATAAAAATAATACAATAGTTTCTTTTATATTTAAATTCGTAAATATCAAAGTCAAGTTGCACTTGGACGTTTAACTCGTGTTTTGGCTGACCGTAACGCGCGAGAGGTAATAGTTATCGTCTCGTGCTCGGTGCGATTATTATGAAAAAGTAATGTAACGCTAGGTCGTACTCGGAAACGGAGTGGTCAGAGGGAAAAGGGGTGAAAGTGTGGTGGGGTCGAAACGATCACAATCAAAGCAGAAGCCGGTGTACTCGATGGCGGGACACGTCACTTTTGTATTTCCGGTGGTGCTCAATATTCGCGGCTCGAGTTAGGTGGATAATAAACCGAAGTCAGGAAAGGGCGCTAATGACGTAATAAAAAAACTAATCCCTATTCAAGCGTTACAATTCCACGTAAATTGGACACAAACTGTAACATAATCGTTCACGAAATCGGTGAAGCAGTAATACCGGTGGTAAAACTTTTATTTGTGATCATTTTTCAGCGAGGATTTCATTTTCGTGTTTGTGACATTTTTCTGATTAAAGTAAGACTAAGTAAAATGTATTATTAAGATAGTTTATTCTGATTGTGGAGGAGCCACGAGTATGATATTCAAATTCTTACATCTACTCAAACAGAAAATTAAAATGTTAGTACACAGTTCTATCCACATTGTAATAATAAAGGCAATGTAATAATTACTATTATTATTTAAATGAAGTTGTAAATTATGATAGCAAGGAATAAATTGCAAGTAAGAAGAGAGCTTAACAAGCTCAGATTGAATAATTTGGATAGGAAACGATAATCGATGCAAGGAATTCCCTCGATCCTTCGATACCACTCAGCCTCGTTATCGCATCCCTTCAGGGATCGCTCGAGGACATCCTTTTGATACAAGTAAAATCTCGTTTTCTTACCCTCTTTTGGTTAGTGGCGGGTTCGAGTCTATTTTTACAACAATGAAAACTCGAGTGAATCAGAAAAACGGAATCCTTCACAAAATTTTAACTGCAGTAACCGTTACCAAATTTTTGAGTACAGAATCAGTATTCTTAATCAAATAGTTCTGTAAATTAAATATACCATTACTGTAAAATTCTAATTTAATAGTAACCTTCTGTATTTTATTCAAATTATTATGAATTTATTCTATAGATCGATCTACTACCGATCGAGCTACTAATATCTTTATCAGAAAGTTTAAAGTTTTTGTAATCTTAATATAACAGAAATTATTGTATAAATCAATTTATCGCGACAATGGATGCCGTGCAGAAGGGGTCAGTTCCCATCACTATTTCCAAGATACACGATGATATGAACTCCCTCGTGGAGTGTATCAAACTAAGAACCACTGCGATTCGTACGTCGAGCGCCAAAATACGGACAGATGGCTGGTTGGATCTCTTCAACGATGGTGAACACGTCGGTGAACGTCCCTTCGTTAGTAGTCGTACCACCTATGACGGAAACGTACAGGGTGTAACAAGCAAGAATCGGTCATAATCGAGAAATCCGCAACTATTGAATGAAAAGATTTTAATTCAACAATACAGAGTTATATTTTCGCATCTACAATGCTAAATACTCGTATAGAAACTCGGAAACTGTTTGCTATAGAATTTAAAGAATTTTTAAAAGCTTTAAAATGTCCATCAAGATATACATATACAGTAGCGAATACTGAAACATTTTATAGATAGATTAAAAATATTCAACGATAAAATAAGAGTTAGGCCGAACTTCTGGCTTTTGCAAATTCGATCGAAGTACGATGGCGACAGATTGGGCTCGCAAAATGGCGGACCATTCATCTACACCCCGTACATTGGCGAAGCGACGCACACGCACGTTTAGATTGTTCCCCTCGTGGGTGATGACGCACACACGTGAGCTAAACAATAGTTAAATCAAGGTGAGGGGTGGCCAAGGGGTGCTGTGGGTGTTTAATGAGCTGCCAGCCAGTGACTGTAAGGGGGCAAGGACCGACTGAGAGGGGTACGACGGGGGTAGAGAGATTTTTTGGGGTGCCAGGAGGATGGTGAAATCTATGGGGCACGAGCTACGGCACCACTTGACTGTTTATGGGACCGGCACCGTGTAAAGTGTAGGAATAACATTGCATATGTTTAAATGGACTCAGGCTGGTGCCTCGTAGCAATGCATAAAGAATGGTACAAAAGTTATAATCAGTAATGAAAATTGATATATTTTATCGTGCTCTTATTATCACTTTTTCTAGATCGAGAAGGGAATTGTAAATTTGTTTAATTACGAGAGCAATAACTCGATAATATTTTCTATTTTGTTGCACCATTAAAAATTTATATTTTTTGCAATTGATACAAAGTGCCATACAATATAGTTATATTAAAAATACGATATCGAATTTTGATTTGTAACATTTTGTTTATGAGAAGTTGTTACTTTAAGAGATATTCTGTGAAAGAATTGTTCACAAACCGTTACTACTTTATTATATATGAAATTGGAAGATTCTGAGGGGTCGTTAAAAAGTTCTCAGCCCCGTTTGACTGACCGCTGACCTAAGACCACGCCGATCACCTGAGCATTCACGAAGGTAACGCTTCCGTGAAATTAGGCTGCTTCGTTTCTATTGATCCTCCTTGAAGAAGCGCCATTCATCATATTAAGTTACTATTTGCCGGCGATTTAGAAATTTGAAGGGCGCTCCGATTGCGATATTGAGTTACTATTTGCGGACGATTTGGAGAATTAGGGAAAACCGTTTACTCGACGAATTCATGAATCGAGCCAGCTCGACCGTGGAGAATGAAACTTTATATCCACTGCCGTTACGTTTACTGTTGCATGGATCATTCTTACTAATAGATCCCGACGTTGGTAATTTTTTAGAAACGATTATTTCGCTTCTCTGTACCATTTCAGTGTCAATTTTCAGTTTGAAAAAGATTTTACACTGGAAACCATTCTAAGAAAATGTTTTTTTTCATATTAGAAGATTGAAGTAAAAGAAGAATTAAAATTATAAAATTATTTATTCTTTCTTCATGAATTTACACAATTTTTTAAATTGTTTGTTGAACTTTTTTGGCAAGACTCTATTTGAATGTATTTGGAATTCGTCGTGTAAAACACACACACACACACACACACACACACTGAGGGATGTAAATCTGGAGATGAAATGTGTTTTCAACGTGCGTGTAATCCTGCCTAAGCTCACCCTACAAGCCCAATAAAACGTACGCTGCTACGAATGCTTCACAATGACGTTAAATCAATGATTTGTCCAACGAGCCTTTGGACCAGGTTTTAATCCCGGTTTTACATGTGATTAAAAGCTGGCTTAAGTGTCAGGGCGATTGATGTTATTAATGAACTACGTCAATAGGAAACTATATTAAATATAACGGATAATTAATTTGTTTGCGTCAACTACAAGAAACTACGAAGGTATAAACAATACATATTAATATTTTAGGTAGTGAATAAATGATCACTACAGATAACAAATTATAAAGCAATATAAACAATCGTTTAAAGTTCATGTGAACACTGTCTTTGTGCATATTTAATACTTATTAAATGCAACAAGCTTTCAGGCGATGGTTTCGATGACGAACAAATTAAAATTTCAACGAAATATTTTCATACCTAGATAGTTTCAATTACGTTGTATAAATTTTTCGTGGGTTAAAAATAAAATTCTATGCGCTGCCAAACAAAGAACAGTTAGCGTTATCGTTGATCGTCGAGGATTCGATGATGCCCGATCGACTTTGGAGGACTGGTTGGTCCCTGGACCAGTAATCCACGTCATTCCGGGATGAATGCCTGGCTGGCTCGGGCATTCTTCAAGTAAATTATAGTCTTGAATGGCAGCGCAGTGGGGGGTTGGTTGGCACGCGTACATTGGGGTACACCTGCCCCCCGTAGACATCTGTCCCCTATATTTCCATCGCGAGAGTCAAACCATAGCGTGTAGATTCCTGGCAGTTGTTGTCAGATTCTTGTTAACGACTTTGAATGTCGCAAAATTGTTATTTCCAGCTTTATTAACGCTTTATTGCTCCGTATTCCTCTTCTTTACCATTTATTGAAACGACTCTACTATCCAACGGGGAATTAACTGTTCAATTCGGGCGAAATGTCCGTCCTTGCAACGTAGAATCTTGGTTTGTTGGATAATAAAACGAGTCACTTGTAGACGCATGTGTTTTTAAAACAAAGTTTTGTGTGCAATTCAAATTTAGCATCACGATTTATTAACTTACTCATAATGTAAAACTTTGAGGTATTTCTAATATTTTCAGTCTTTCAAATATGTCTATTGTTAGGGACACATATTTTCTAGCAAAAACTAGCGTTACAAGTCTCTTTAATCCAGTGGAAATAAATAATTGAATTCTATCAAGGAAAATAGAATCGTAAGTTGAAGAACGTTTTCATCTTTCGAATTATTTTTTTTTTATAGAATCATCATTCATTTTGTAATATAATGTCGCAAGCAGCATCTTTACAGGCGGCTTAGCAATAAACATTCTCGTCTCGTCGTCATTAATTCAATTTACTCTCGAAAGGGGCGTCGATCCGAAGCTCAAATAAGGCTTTCCATATTTTAGCGAGGCACCGCGTCGCAACGCAGAGAATTCTGTGGTGTTCGCGGGGTGTGTTCCATGACGTAGTAGCCTAACCGGCATTGTTCGTGGTTTACCACAAAGGCCTGCAAATGCCAACTTGCAATGAAAAGCCCTCTACCCTACGCACTCCGTCTAAACAGATGCCGAAATACGATACCGAAAGATGTTTGTCTGAATCTTCTTTTTACACCCTCCGCTATCCGCCGATAGTCTTTTGGGGTAAACACGCACGAGGGTGGTTTCGTTTCTCGATCGACGTTACTTTTGTTCGATTTAATTTTCCATTGAAACGCGCTGTTCAGCCCTACTTAATTTGAACCAAATTGAGCCGCGGACGGAAGATAAAAGACGATTATTTGACAAGATTGCAGTACAAAATTGCAAAGGGACCTTTGTATGTTCCAAATTGTCTTATTATGCTTGAAAATCGAATTGCAAATGGTGCTGCATCAGTATTAGGAAGAAATAAAAGTTTCGATCTCTCTGCGGCATTATTGGGAACAAAACTATAATTCAGCAAGTGCTTGAAATATTTTCGAATACATTAATAAGACATTTAGTCATCAATCTTCGTTCGAGTCATCAGAGATTGGTCAAAGCAACTTTTCACAAGATAAATCGAAGAGTTTCTTTAGAGTTTGCAAAATACCTTTGATTTTTCAATGTATTTGACACTCGAGGCTCAATCTTTCCGATGAATTATTCCATTAAGAGGGGTTTCGCGTCGTAGAGGCAGCCATTAATCTTCGATTAAGTGTTCAGCGATTGGTCAAGGTAATTTCACGAATTTTCATGAATTAGGAAAACTGGTCTCCCCTTTTCGAACTCGTCTACGGTACCCTCGGCTTCTACCCGTGCTCTCCACGGGGGAGCACCTCTGTCAGCCACCAGTATGTCACCATACAGACCAGCGCCCCGGTACAATGAGGGCCCTACGAGCGATCGATATGTGCACTCGACGGAAACGACCCAACGAAAGGTCGATCAAAGCGAAATCACTGCGACTGGAAATGCGGTGGCTCGATGTTTATGGCCTGTAAAAAATTTCTCGACGAATCTTTGTTTAAACCGAACGGCGAACTCGACCCGTCGGGAGCATTGTTTGCAACGTCAGTTTGGACGCTCAGACGTATCGACGATTTGGCATTGGTCGATACGCTTAAAAAGTAATTCATTCTTTCTGTTGAGAAACCATGGTCGCCATCTACAATTTTTACTGTTCGAGAAGTAAATATTCTGCAAACCCTTAAATGAACACAAACTAATTTTCTTGGTACCTTTGTGTTAACTCAATAAATTAAAAGAAAATATAAACATTGGATAAAGTAATTTTCAGATACACTTTTGCATTGCCTGGCGTTCTTGTTGTCTGTGCACAAAAGGCTGAAATTCTATTTTCGTTTATGGTCCGTCTTCGACGATTTTGATCATTTGAATCTGCATTGTATTAACATAATTTCAAGAAATAAATCACTCCTGTCTCTGATGTCTAATTTTTCCAGCATTGCACCCCTAAAGTTGGAAGCAGTCACGGGGTGCAAAGGCCACGGCAAAAACTGATTGAATCCCCCCAAAATCCAACACCTTTACGGCTCCTGGCCGTCTGTCGTGCTATGCACACAGTTCCATGTCGCTGGCATAATGGTTCCATTGAAGCATTACCATTATTGGCGAGATTTGGGGAAACGATCGAGCGTGCTAACGGATTCGTCGCAGCTTGCAGCTTGTTTGCAAATAGGCCTTGTATACGAAATTATTGATCAAGTCGTAAACTGCGTAGCCGCGAGAAAAATAGTTTTCCTAATTCTGTGCGCGACAGAGACGCATATACTATTAGAAAATTACAAGTTTCACCTTTCCTACCAGCCTATAAACAAACCCATCGATCCTACGTTTGATGAAATAAAAATCGAACATTCAGAAAATTCTATCGATCATCGAGAAGCACCACTTCCACAAGAAAACAATTTCCATAACAAGAACAAGTGGGTGTTTCATTTTCGCAACACGGTGGCCAAGTGTTAGGAAAATAAATATGGATCGTTCGATCAAACGGAGAGCGAACGGGGCGGGAACTATCAAAATATCTGAACTGTTGATCGCAGAATGGAAAAATAATATTTGCCCGGCGGTCTCGAAACTTCTGTCTCGACATTCTGGCCATTCACCCTGTTCTACCAATAATATTTATTCGTACACGAAAATTGCGAAATTTTTATTCCCATTCAGCGATCACTTCGTTACAGATATACGTTAAATACTTGGAATGAACGGTTTTATAATTTTGCCATGAATCGAAATAGGTGAAAATGACGCGTTACTTCGAGTTCGAGGGAAGAATATCGCAGGTTGCAAGGTTGATTTTTTCGATCGTAACTAATTTTGACCATTCTAAAGTCATGTTCCTGGTGTAATCCGTCGGATTAGGCGGGTAGGTGTAATTTCAGGCGCAACTTGTGATACATCTGCCCCGCAGTGATTTCCACAAAGGACACGTGACCTGGCACGTGTGCATTCATTCTTGAACAGGACTTCATTCCTGCAAAGTGGTCCGAGCACGCTCGTTTGTAAGACGATAACTGGTTTAAACGTAGCTTTTGTGTTTGCGTATCTATTCGCTCTCTTTCGAACGATAGCTTTATTACTGAACGGAAACGTGGTTTATCTATCATCGCTTATACGCCATAATATTTCATAGAGGAAGACGCGACTGATTGGCAGTGTTTTAACAATTATAGCACGCACTTTTAATGCTTCTACTGCTGGCGTGTGTAGAATACGTAGATTTTTTAGTTATAATAATTTTATTTATTTCTTAACATTCTGGCAATTGCTGGTCTTATTCGAGAGACATCAAATTATTCTACATTCTTTCCCTATTTTTCTGCACATGTTTTTCTTTATGCATTTTATTGCAAATACTGTTTAGACGTCGTGGTTTTGTTTCTGATTCGAACTTTAAAATTCAAACCGTATCTATTTGCAGAACGAGAGGAAAATCCGCATAGAATTCTTTAACACATTCATTGTCAAGAATTTGGAATTGTTTATTTCGTTACTTTAACTTTCAAAAGTTTTCGCGTTACTCAGACAAGATAGTAGTTTTGCTGAGTGTTAGTACAAACGAAGTGCCTGAGGCATCTTAAATATTTCATCCGAAACTAATATTTTCAAATACTGAACTTGATCAATATGGCAACGAACAGAGTTTTCGAGGTGAAAGTGATAAAGCACAGTGGGCTAGGTAAAATATGATTTATTGATAAGATATAAATTCTGTACAATATATATTCCCTGAATCGATGACTTTACAGTCAGATAAGAGCACTGACGGAGATGTACGCTTAAATTAACCTAAACCTAGAAACGAAGGGTGAGATCATGCGTTCGAGATCAACCTAAGAACATCGATGACTAGAAAATAAAGGAACGCGATTTAGTACGTGTTTGGTGAAACATACGAGAATCTTATATCGATTCCTTCGCAATCAGAATATCGAAACTAAAAATCTTGCTACGATCGATCTACGGCTAAATCTTAATCCTAGAAATTCGTTGCAAATAGAATGCTCTCTTACAAAGTAAATAACGATCATTTTTTCGCAATGGCCTACTCTTTTTACAATCACGCTGCAATCGAACGATCTACGATTTCACGAATCGTCGTACTGGTCGTTTCGATCAAAATATAATTTACACGCAGCAGGGGAATCGTGTTGCTTGCAAATTATAACATAGTTGATGTACAATCGAAAGATTCGTCAGACCACTAAGTTGCAAGCTAATTACTGAATAGAAGTATCAAAGGGTAAGTGCCAAAATTAGATTGGGATTTCTCTTATAATTAACTGCTACGATATGTCAACAGATGAACGTTCAACATTGTGATCTAGTGAAATATTTTTGCTTTTGTAATAGATTTGTTTGACACGCAGCCCCTTTGATAGTTCCACTTTACAATTGTCTGATGGAGAAATCTATCAAACATTATTTTTAATCCTCTATTGCATATATTTGACAGAAAATACAAGAAACCAACCTCATCATTGGGGCATCTAATAGCTCTGCAGATCACTTATTATTTAGCTCGAAAATGAATTAATTCGTGCATATATAAATAATGAAGTAATAATTTCCTTTTCCAAAGGTAAAATAAAATTCATGCAATAGGGGATTACACTTTTCGTGTGCTACTTTAAAGGTACGCGGTGCAACACATTGTGTTTACTAAACATAAGTAAATTCTTTGGTTTACAGTCCCTGATATATAAATACTGTAGAAAATATGACACGGTTAAAAAGTTTCACGTAGCGGGAGTAATTAAAAATTATCAAAGGCTAGTTCTTTTTGTACGCAGGTGAAGATACATTGTTATTAATAATTCTATCTTTTACGAAGGGATTTGCACTCAGAAATTTGAATAAGTCTTCTACTTCGGGTCCCTTATAATAATTCGTCTATAGATTGATAATCTGTCACTATTTTGCACTGGTTTCACTGGCATATTTGAGCAGTTCCTACAACCACAATCCTATACAGTGTTAAAATACTGGCAATGGCTCGTGCAACGCGTTTCGAGAATAGTTTCATAATTTTAAAGCTCCAAAATATTTCCAAATCCATCGTAAACATCGAACATGGCAATGACTCGTGTTTCTAGACTATTTCCATTCTTCTCCCCTGATTTCATTATTTCGAAGCTTAAAAAGAATTCCTACTTTGAGAAGTCCGTGATCCTTCAATTTATCCACGAATCGATAAACTGGGCGACGGAACACCTTGAAAATTCCTCTGCCTTTGTACCGAATACCGTTCAACAGTCACAAAAATGTTCTAAAGACACTGGTACATGCTGTTGTGTCCCATGTGATGAGGCGTTTGCAGTTGATGCTGCGTATGGTACATCCTCTGATCGTAGCACGGTTGATACTGCATCGGTGGGCTGACGCTCTGGTCGCTGTAACAGTCGTATTCCTGCCACTCGGGGACGAATCTCTCCTGAGGATAGGGGAAACCAGCGTGCGACGGGCCCAACCGTTTCTGAGCCGCCACCGCGCAGCTTCCCGTCGAGGATGTGATCATGTTTCCGTTCTCGCCGATGCTGACCGTCACGTTTCCGACGTTCACGGTGATCTCGCCGGTTTCCGCGTTGCCCAGCGTCTGCGAGAGCGCCCAAATGTAGTTGTGGGCGAACCGGAGCGTCTCGATTTTCGTCAGCTTGGTGTCTTCCGGGAAGGTCGGCAACGCCATCCGGAGCCGCTCCAGGGCGTCGTTCAATGTGTGCATCCTGTGCCTCTCGCGATCGTTTGCCTTTATACGCCGGTTCCTTTTCAGCTTGAGCACCTGCGAACGAATCAATAGTTACCACGCGATCACCTCGATCGTCCCTTTTTATCTCGTGTCTTTCACGTTCTTTTCTGGGCGTCTCAGGACCGGAGGAAACTGAACGAAATCGAAGAAGTACGAAGTACTCAACCGTCCATAACTCATCGGACATTTTGCCCGTTTGTCTTGGAAAATGCAAAGTAAGGTATACAATTTTCCAAAGTGACTTTATTATCTCGCTTTCTTACATTTAGTCATTTTAAAATGAATAAGTAAACGCGTTTAAAATCGAAGGACTCGTGAAAAATGATACAGAAAAGTTGGAACTTTGTTAATGAAAACTAAAAGACAATTGTTTCTGGAATTCTGCCATTCATGTGAACGATCGTTTTCAAACTAAACAGACTCATACAAATATTTTAGCAAAATCCATGACATACAATATAAATTATATTTCTTTTATAATATTATGGATAAATAAGTATTAGTTTCATTTTATAATTCACATCTTCACAGTGTTAATTCATTTTTATTCTGCGTTTGTTAAGTGTCTGATGACTTGTGGACGAGAGTGTACATATGTACATAAATGTGGTAAATATGTGGAAGGATTCCTTATCAGTATGTAAAAGCAAATAAAAAATTGAAAAGGAATTGATCTGTTTTAAAATGTGATTAAAAAGCGCACTGAAAAATAGTGTATTTTATAATTCTGTGAAAAATTTAACAGGGATGAAATAAACAGATTCTTCAGATATTTTCATCGCCCTTTTGGATGTAGACAAATAGATCGTTGGGTGATTTTGTTACGATTCGAGGAAGTAATGCTTACCTGCGTAGGACTCTTGCACCGAGTACTTCTGGTCTTCTTGCGTTTCTCTTCCTTCGCCGGCGGAAACAGAGTGTCTGCTTGTATTTCGTGTTTGGGTGATTCGAAGCTCACGTCGAAGCCAGAGTCGGAGGAGCTTGAAAGTTCGTCGAAACCTCCTTCGCTGCAGAATGAATACTCCGAGGACATAGCTTGTGCTTCCTGAAAAGCAAATCCATGTTTCCTCCAATTTATTATTTCCGAATTTTCAGGTACTTAATTAACTTTCAAAAGCGTTGCCTAAATACTTTACATTACTGTTCGTAGCTTCTATAGATGACAATTTTTTCGAATTAAAGTCTCGCGCGATAACACTTTCGAATTCAAAATTATTATCGCTTACCTGATGAATCGATCGAAGGGAACAATCCTTGTTGAATTTATCCAGATCGATCACTTGGCACAAACTCGACGCGTACAGAGCTATTTCTACGAAACTGTTGCGCGAACGTCGGAAAATCTTTTCACGGCATAGCCGAGCGACCCGTTTTGCAGCGGGAGAAAAAGGAAATAAGAAACGAGGACTGTTCTAGGCGGGGTACAATTTTGTACTGTGAAAGTGGCATGGGGCTCTTAGAGCATATATACTGTCCCGGGGGTATTTTGCCCCCTCCATAAGGGCGGACCGCCTTCTATGGGGCACCGTACCAAGAGTTCACCCCATAATCACGACGGAGGGGCACCTAACGTTCACCCCACCACTTCCTCTGTATGCGTTAGATGCGTGCCACGGGTGATGTACTTAGTCGTCTAGTTTAGGAGATTAGAGGTTTCTAGGGCGATTACACCTCTTTACGGGTTTCATGGAAAAATTAATACAGAGTTCTGCGGCGTGATATCGAAATCTTTTGTGAATTTACAGCCTCGTAATATTGTACTCTCGGAAGCAGTGTACTTGTTTCGTTCGTGATCGAGCGCTTGCCATGTGTACTGCGGTGTACAGAGGGAGATCATTGCCAAGGTGCTCTTGCTATGCGTACGATGTACGATAATCCTAACATTCACATTAGTATTTTATATACTAATATTTACACACTTTCAATTAATCAAAATTATTCAAAGAAGAATAAAGATATCCTCTTTTTTGAAAGTCTCTCCCCTTTCAAAATAAGTTTCAATAGTCTCTATTTTTTTGATATTCTTTGCGTCTTAAGAAATGATATACAAACGACGTATTATTAGACAAGTTATAAAATATGAAATTCATTTCTCGATTTTACCTTAGTCACTGCCCACAAAAATGTACGTTGGTTGTGTTCTCCCAGTCACTGCTATCAGGTTAAAATATTCAGCCTGAGATCGTCGTTCGACACTGCCCCGGAATACGTGGTTGAAAATAAATGGACGATAATCTAATAAAACCAACCACGGCCATATGTCGCACTCGCTAATCAGCTGATAATGCTCGGGACATCGCTATAGAAACGAGCAGGTAGATCGGCTTGAATAGGAAAATTTTCTACCGAGGGGTAATTCCTACGATTAATCAATGACTGATAATTCTTTCTGCTTTCTATCCTAGTTCGATATTACACGCATATATTTAATAAAACTAAGACATCGTTTAAAGAAAAACAAATGTTTTAATGTACAAAACATTTCACCAATAATCTACTTTCACAGATAATTGTTCATATAAATATTAAGAACACAGTTTCATGGAATTACATTTCTATACTAAGATACCAATATTTAATATCAGCATATTGATCAAAGGTAGTTAACGAGATTTGAAAGAAATCAGAAAATTTTTAATTCATTTCACATTTTGAAATATTGCATTATTATGGAAATTAATTAACAGATGAGGAATATTAGTCTTCATCAAACCTTAGTAAATATGGTTTCATACTAACTTATTTGATCCGCAATAATTTTAATAATTAACTTCTAATTAAATACGATATTATTTATATTTCGACATCAAGTTTTACGCGAAGAGGACCTGAAAAATAATGTTCAAACGTTTAAAAAAATCATCGTTACTTTTTTCTTCGTTTCCGTCGTTTCATAAGTACCTTTGTGAATTTTGTTAGTTCCATCAGGGGATGACATATTTGTTTCATGAGTTTGATGCGTCGCAATTTGCTTCTGCTCAATCGTATGCACCGGAAGAGCTAATCCCAGACCGAGTCCTCGGGAACTAGGCAATTGCACTCGAGTGTACGCATTTTCCTGGCTCCCACGAAATATCAGTTTGCACAGGGATCATCGGTAGCGCGATAGGACAAGCGGTAATCGATGGTTTCGACAAGTATTAACACCTATCAATCACAGTCGCGGCCGATTAATCAAGAAAGTCGACCGAATGAACAGACAGGTATTTCGACAATTCGTCGATTCGATCGCGTCTTCCTGAATGACCATTTTCCCGCGCGATTTGCAGAGAAACACGCAAGATCGACTTGAGAAGGGAATGAACAATATCGTGGCCACGTGTAACTTGTTTGCATAACGATTTGTTATCGATAGTATATTCGCGCATCCTAAGTGTACTGTCAATAATTTGTTCGTTGAAAACAAACAGGTCTTGCCCCCGATGCGGAAACCACCGTTCACTTCCGACCAGCGACCGTTCACTGTGATTTATGGCCAGCTTTGATATACCATGTCGCAGCGAAACTTTCGTTTATTCGGTACAAATAGCAATACGATATAAAATTTTAAAAATATTAGATTTCGTTGTCTGGTGCAAGGTTATCAATATAGACTATCATGTATTATTTCTCTATCACATTTGGATGCACTGATTTATGCAACTGGTCATTTGCACTAAAAAGTAACAAAAAGTATTCATATCTTCTTAAACCTCGAAATTTAATTGGTCGTCATATTGTTCACAAATATTTTTTTACATTTAAATCAACAGTAACAGTATTTGATATTGAAGATTAAGAACATATTACTTTATACTGTTAAGTAGAATATTCAACACACATTTTCCTGCAAGCAATATTTACAAAGTTGTCAAACTAGTTTCAGTTGATAAACCATTCCTACAGTTGCCTCGATACCGCAGGAACTGGTACATTCAATTAATCGTTACTGCCCTTGGACGATGTAATAGATTATAATTAATAACTGCTGGGAATCGTTTCCTTGCAAATTGAAAAATTGTAAAGGGTCGATGAAAAGAAAATGAGTAAGACGCTTCGTGTACAACGACAGTAAATTTTTAGAGGAACTTGTTTCTTTCGTCAATCCTCAAACAAGCTGGAAGTGTTCTTAACCTCTTCTCCGATGCGCGATAATGGTTCCTGTTATTCGTATTATACCATTACTGATGTACGATAGTAGTTTAGAACACGCGAGCGCAGTAATTGCATTGGACGTCAGCTACTGGTTTTTGCCTCAAATTTCACCCGTACAGTAAACGGAAGACGGATAATGATACATTTAATGAGTGAAAATTATGAAACTGCTGGACCATAATATTTATATAATTGCAACGTTTCCGACTGATAATTTCCTCAACGTCTCATAGTCAGTCATTTCCTCTTATTTATTATTGTTTGCGCTTTCTGTGCAAACTGAAATACCTGACACGAATTTCTCGTGCAACTTACTACTATCGTCAGATGAATACACCAAAATTAGGTTCGAAGCAAAGAATTATATTACACAAAGAGGACACTTCTCGAAAGAAGAAATTTTTACCAGCGGGAAGAACTTGCCACAGTTTTAGGCTTTTTTAAAATTTTCATACGTGTTATTATTTACTAAATCAATTTGAAATTTCTTGTTGATATCTGTCTGGCACCTTCAGTTTTCTACTGTTCGTGAATTTACGATCGGTTACGTTTGAGTTCTTCCCGTCGAGGCTCACCTCTTCAAAGATAAAATAGGCTGTCCTAGGTCGATTAAACTCGATCGCGTGCCATCAATGGAATTGATGCTACGTGATTTGCATGATACGGTTTGATACGATTCGATCGACTCTATTGAACTGACACTATACGAGAGCCGTGCATAATGCCACTCTTTACGGGTCACATTTGCATCCAAGGTGCTCATCGATATCGTTCGCGAATATGCACCGGTAAACGAGAATGTTTCATCATCTAGAAATATTGCAATTTTGTATCCTCTGAAATATGTTTACGTCTTGTAAACGTTAAGACCATACACTTACACGTTCCCAATAATTGATAGAATTTTAATTTAAAAAATTCTTTATGTAGGATAAGTGCACCTATTTTCAACTTCAACCTAGTCATCGAATTAATTTATTCCAGTAATATGATTATTAACAGTTTTGTTAAAGCATTATATATTTTTAGTATACTATACACTTATAACACATTGGCACTAGCAACGCTGTAATCATTATTTATATCTTGGCAAAGAAATAAAATTACTAAACAAGTAACAGGTTAAATGACTCGTTGCTTCAAAATTTAAATATAAATTAAATTGTTTTTGCAACGTAAAATTTTATCACACTATAACATATGCAAAATATAATACTCATAGTTTTTTATTATCATTCAAAAACAGAGATGCTTAACAAATTTCAATATAAATTGAATTTTATGCACAAAATTTTATTCGAGTCATAAAGAAGACGACAGTGATCTTGATATTTCTGACGAAGTTCAAACTATTACAGTTTCGCTGAAATTATTACAAAAAATTCTGTTTAACGATTCTAGCTAAATCTTTATCGCCGTGAAAGTTACGGTTAAAAGATATTTTACGACAAACTGATCGCGCGAAAGTCAGAACTTGATAGACGTAATGTTTCCTGCGGTATAGAAAATGACTCGACATTATTATTTTTAGCTCCTTGATCTTAGAATGTTACTTTTCCACTTAAATATCGAAGATAAATATCGATAGTGTAAAAGCGTTCACGCTTTACATTTCAGATCATGTTTTTACATTCGCATGACTTTTTTTGAAGCAAGAAAGGTTTCCTGTTAACAAACCGTGAAAATATTGCAAACATAGCTGTAATTAAAAAGCGTGTTAAAACTTCTACTTGAAACAATAACATGCTTTCTGGTTGTGTTTGCATAAGCCTACTTTCTCTGTCTAATTACGTTATTATGACAGGTGTTCTAATACTTTTAATAACGCGATTTAGCGCTAGGCTTTCGTTTCTCTACATTTTTATAACCAATACCATTTTAATCAGATTAAATCAAAATTTTCTTGACACGACCAACAGTCTTATACTTTCGGTGTCTTAATTCTTAGGTAAATGAATACACTTCGTACGAATATTAAGATCGTTACAGAATATATTTGTTTACCTGAGAATCTGTCGAAAAGAACGTCTACGATCGAAGCTCGTTTTCTAAACCTGCGTCAACCCCCAAAAGTGGCTGTCTACCCTCTTTCGTGAAAGGGCCCTACAGCGGCCAACCCTTTTCACACTTTGAAAATTCGTGCCATTTCGTCGATAAAAGGACGCCGTGAAATCGACGCCGTTTCAGACACATGTTCGATCTGCCCGCGGAAATATTGGGAATTACACGAAAGATTTGCTACCCGGAGCGTGGAGAATCGAAAATCAAATAAAAAAAGAAAAGGGGCGTGCAGGCACGCGGAGAACGAAATTGTCGAACGTGGAAAAGGGTTCGAGAAAGGCTTCGGTAACGATGCGCCCTAATTGGGTAATTTATCGGGCACGTCAATAAATAATACTTCTGCAGTTGGCCGCGCAGACCTCGTGACACGGATCGTTCTCTTTACTCGATTAATTTATGTACGTTCCTCCATCGATTTCGTTTCCCTGGAATGGCTCTTGCATAGTTGGAAAATATGTTCGGTTACTGATGCTTGGAAAATATTCAACGTAAAATAGAAAGCAAAATTTGTCGCTCCATTTCGAATTTACGACTTAATAAGTCAAACAAAATTTTATTTAAACCTTGCTTCGTTCGAATATCACCATTTCCGAGCATTGGTGCACTTTTTGAACAGGAAATGATTCAGCAATGACGATGTCATTCAACGTAAATGTATGAAGTTTTTTGTATTCAGCATGGAATTGTGGAGGAATGCACTTGCTTTCGAAACAGTACCAGAAAGTCATAAATCATTTTCTTGGAATAGCCAAAAAATTGTGAAATAAACAAATTTTTCTTTGGTCTAAAAATTTGCCTAACTCTGCATCGTAACAACCAAATTGTTACCGCCACATTACTGGTCATTTTAGCGTTATATTATTTAACAGAAAAATTGCACGGTGTGTCGCAGACTTAAAAGAATGCTCAGCAGGCTCGGTGATAATAGACTCGATCGCCTTAAAAGGTGTTACCTGCAAAAGGCGTGCGTCGTGAGAAGTGGGTTAACTAACTGGCAACACCCATGTTTCGTATAGTTCACGGGAGTTTTCCCAGACTCGTAACAAGCTTCGAGATAAACCACGCCGAGCGAAAGAAAGAGAGAAGACGCGATGATCTTTCTGCAAGAGACTCTTTATCCCACGGCTTTCTTCCTTTTACTTCGTGACAATGGTGGCGTCTATGAAGGCGCAGATGCGATCACTTACGTTGGCTGTCATTGTGTTACACCTGACACCACAGTGTTACGACAGACACGGGGATAAAGATGAGGTAACGATGATGCGTGCGTAGAAAGAGGAAAACATCTTCTTGTGCCTGTTACGGCGAGAGAACTAAGCATTCTGGGATTGTCATTAAGAACTGTTAAGCGGATCAGTACGGAATATCTATAATTATAGTACCAAAGGGTACTATCACGACCAGGACGTAATTCTCTTATGAATACCGTAATGGATGGAAAGAGCATCGTAATTGTCGCGGCAAAAAAGTATATTTTCTAGTTGATATACATTTTGTTCCAAACTTTTTTTTCGACATTAATAGAGTAAATATTTTTCTAACTAAACTTTTTGGAATTAACTGGAATACCTCGACGATACTCAGATTATCTCGATTTGCATTATTTTGTTTTTACTTTAGAATTTGGAAATTTTAATTTACCTCTTGCTGTATTAAGTAAATAAAGCAAATAATGAGATATTGCAATATAATAATTCATATATTTAGTATTTAGTCATTGGCATCAAATTGGCATACACTATCCCATCGATCATAAGAAACTGTAAAACTTTTCTCCCTTTCATTTTTATTCAATTAGAGTAGTTTTCAAATAAATGGATAGCAATGTCGTGCATACCCCGTACACTGTACTTTATATTTTATTTAGAGTTTACAAACAGTTATCAACTGACATTTAGCAATGCACAGTAGGTGCTGCCGGATAGGTATGCCTCTGAGAATGTCTTGACCTTCGACGCAAACGCTCGACGTTCGCATAAGAACGATTATTCCGCGCGTCTGCTGGTGATAACAATCTGGAATAAAGATGCCTCGATGAAGGAATATTCATTTTACCGAGGAACGCGTGCACGGTGCAGCCAAGTGTCATTTTTCCGTTGAAAATCCGCGCCATGGATCGCCAGGCGGATGCAATCGGAATCGTCCCGCTAAAGGGGAAAACAATCTCTGTCCGACTTTTGAGAGTCGGCCGATACTTTATCGTCGGAGGTGGAGCTGTTCGCCTCGGCCTTTGGTAACTGTACACGTCCCCTTCTCGTCTTTCCAGCAACGTCCTTCTCTGGCCACTTCGTTCTCTTCCTCTCCTTCCTCCTTCGATGTCCTCTTTTCCGCCATCCTGTTTTGTACGACCTTTCCTCGAGTCACGGATCCTTCCATTCGCCGCTCGCTGTACCCTCGGTGCACCGCGAACACTTGCCAAACCGAACTGCTCGCGATGGACATCACTTTTTAATCCTCCAATGTCAGTTGTCAACCTTTCACTCTCTTCAAGTACATTTTTCCAGACAGCTTCTACAGGGCGTTTCATAAAAAGTGAGCGTCACTTCGGTGATCGAACCACTTGATCGAGAGAAATTAGAATTATTCTTCGAACATCTTCTTTAATCCTCCACGGTGTTTTCAAACATCGTTAAAGACGCGTATGAAAATTCTAAACCAAATCCAGAATGTTGCTCCAAAAATTAGAATTGAGTAATCCCCTCTGAAATTATCTTCAACTCAAAACTTGATCGTCAACCCCTTAAGCGTCTTGTGAATTTGAAGATTCAAAGAAAAATTAGAATTATTCTCCAAATATTTTATCGAATCTTCTTAAACATGTATAAAAAGTTTTAGCCAAATCCAGAATGTTGCTCCAAAAGTAATAATCTGTAAAAGCGTCCTGTGAAAACAAAGTAGCATGAAGGAAGAAGTTGCGAATAATCTCGTTTCTGTCCTTTCAGCGACGTCCTTTCCCTCTCACTTTCCAGCGTTCCGCAATGACTTCGTCCTTTTTCACGATCCACGGAGCTGCCTTTTTCCGTCTCCATTCGTTCTCCAGACTGGCAAAGGAACGGAAAAAAAAACGTGGCTGTAGGGTAGCCCGTCGGCGGTCGAACTTTGCTCTTTTATAACCGACGCTAGTTACGAGCGTCTGGATTCCTGGTCTGTGAGAAAAACCGCAAGATGAAACCGACCTGGGCGCGAACATGCTCGCTTGACTTTGACGAGGGAACACTATTAACTACCAGGCACCAACCATGACGAAAATTTGCACGAACGTTCATCGATTCGATACAAGTGTTAATCCTCAGTGGATTTCCGGGTTTAATTCTACTCGAAGTTCAGTTTTATTGTTCTGCATTCCAGCATAGAGTATAATAATTGAATTTCTCGGCATTTGTGACTGTAAATTTGCAGTTTATTTTCAGAAATGTATTTGGTATTATTTTTGTTATTATTATTTACTAGTAATCCTCATCTTGAGATTCTTAGTGATCATACTGGCTATATTTCTTCATTTCAGAAAGATTTCACTGAAAAAAAGTGGACAATAAATAGAATTCAACTTACGTATGATTAGAGGTTTAAAATAATCGTGCAGAAATTAATTACAGAATTCTAGATCTTGTAGTTTTTGTCACATTTTCGTGATTTCAGACGACTATGCGGCGTCATGCTCGTTGCTCGCGCACGTGTGTGGTTTTTAGCGAACGCGTTCAGCATTATGCGTTGCACCCAGCTGAATGCAGCTCCGTTTCCTTGTTCCCGAACGATGCATTACAAGGATGCAGACCGCGATACGATCAGCATTGTTGAGCACCGGTTTAAATTTGAAGAAAGTAATAAACTGTGCATCATTGTGTTTCGTAAGACCACGATAATCTTTAATAATTAGCGGAGCTATCAAAGATTCTACAAAGTTGATAATCGATGTACTTTGGAAATAAGAATTTCAAAACAATGGAACATTTCGTTTGCGAAATTTCAGGCGTTTTGTTAGACACTGTTTCGATCCCAATTTAAAACGAAATAAACATTAAGGAATTATACATTTCTAACGTGAATATTTATACATTTGGAGGTCGTTTTCATTTCTTCGAATGGGAACGTATACTTTCATTTAGGTGACTTTGAAACTCCACTGAAGACAGTGACACTGTATACGTCGAATAATTATGTCACGTTGAACATGGCGCTGAAGTCACAGGTGATACACGATATCTGTTAGCTGAAATATTTTTCTTAACCGGACAGGTGTAGCTTTTAGTCCACGGTCAAAACAAATTTGAAGGGTTAAGATTAATTTAGAAAAAAATTTTTCAAACAAAGAATTTCTTTCAACAAAGAAATATTTAGAATAAAAACAGTTCTGTAACTAATTACAACAAAACTGTGTGTATAAAATTCATCTTGAAGTCTCTTAATCTTGTTCTACGAGTCAATCTCCATCATTCTCTTGCTACAAGCACTTGGAATTTCTGGAATTTGTTACGTTTAAAACGATTGTAAATAAGTAAATAAAGTAGAAAATTGTAATTACTCGTTCAACGTATGAACTGGTTGGATGTAATTTAGTCGAAGCAAGACATTCGTATGTAGACGATTTCCCCAGCGGATGTTTGTCAATTAAGAAAATATCTTAAGTATTATACGAATGCATCTCGAATACAAGTTCGCTTAAAAGCCAACGAACCAGCGAATATCACGACTGTTAATAGCAGCAATGAAGTACGTCGGACACAGAGGACAGTGTGGACAATTTTTTGAGATTATCAGCTTCATTCGTACCGTGTTCAAGAAATACAGCCACTCGAAGAAGATGATCTACCTCACGAAGTTAACTCTCGTTGGTTTCTGCTGATGTCTATCGCCGATCAACATGCTCCGCCACTTATTTCATTTACCAACGAAGCTGGATTCGTCAGAGATGGAACGGTTAATTTCCATAATACTCGCTGTTAGAAGAAAATCAAGAAATGCAAGGAATTCAAAGTATATAACATAACCAATTCTATTTTCCTTGATGAGAAATTAACAGGTTCATCTTATGTCAATTCATTGAATTCGCATGAATTATTGGAAGACGTTCCATTAGACGTTGAAAGGCACGAGTGATTTATGCATGATAATGCATCAACACGTATCAATCAAGCAGCCACATAGTTTTTAAACGAACGAGTTTCCAACATACCAGACGAGTCGTGTGACATTTAAAGAAAATAAATCTAGGACTCTCGAATTTTAACTCCAATCCTCCAAAAACGAAATATCGTTTTCCTGGACAATTCGAGGGGTTTATAAGAGTGAAATATCTTCGTCTAAGAGAGTCAGAAATTCCACGCGTCGCGCTCCCACCGTTTACACAAATCTAGACCTACGCGTCAATTACACAACTTTTACGGTCTTTCGCAATTGCTCTCATCTTCGATTTTATTGATCGTCCTTAATTGCGCCGTTTCGCGGCGGAAATGCCGAGGGAGCCTCGTTATCCCGCGCGGAGGCTCAGGTTTTCCAGGAACGCGTGTCTTCCTCGTTCCACGCAGCGTTCTTATCGGCGATCGTAAAGGAATGCACTGAAACATTGCCCACGAAACGACGATAAACGCTCGTGCGGAATTGCTGGTTACTCGTCTCGGATTATCGAGCGAGTGCACGCGTCCCGCGGGATGCGAGGAAGCTCTACGCGTAAGTATGCGCCTCAGGTGGCTTCCGTAAGTGTGTCGTGCGGCGTTTCCGGTAGGACGGTTCGGTGCTTCCAGGTTGCCAGCGTCCGTCGCGTGTGCGAGCGGCAAACTCGTTTCATAAAACACGGTTTGCAGGATAAATTACGTATGTACGAATTAAACGCGAAACGACTGGCTAATGTAGGATACACCGCGATCCTCCCGTGACAACTAGTCGTTCAACGGAGCTCTTCCTATGAGAATCACGTCTGAATTGTTGCGTGCTCGCAAGAGCAGCCGGAGCGATGAGAATGGGGCTACAATAGCATTAAATACGAGTCCGGTTGCTAAAGAGGACACTGAACCTCTTCGAGATGACGATTACCGTGATTTAATTCCGCGAGACATGCTTATTCCAAACTTTCTAAATCTTGAACCCGTCTCCTTATCTCAGCTTACGAATCGAAACTTTTGAACTTCGCGATTATTGCAATCAGTAGCGTTTGTATTCGATTGATTTATTTGTTAGTACCCTTACTATCCAATAGACGACGATCTTTCCAAACCTTGGGCTATTTTTAGATGACGACAATGGCGATTCTACGCATGTGATTTGATGTTTCGACAAAGGCGTCGCATTCTCATTCCTCTGGCGTCCTATTCGTACCAGGGTTGGGCAGAATTTTATTCGAATAGTATAGTATTCTCTATAGCTATTTATTCGCAACGTTTGTTATCAGCTAAACGAATTATACCATTTTAAAATAAAAATGAATTATAATTTATACCAAGACTTCAACATAAATTCGATCGTGAATGTAAACGTCTTCTAATATGCTCGAAGTATTTTTTAATTCGTTATTTTTTCTGCAAGATTTATGGTAGATTAATCGATCGTAACCTCTGACTTCAGACAATGTATATCTCGTATAATAAATAAACAAATAAATTTCGTATTAATACTCAAGCTGTCCGGATAAAAAGGAAAACAAACGTCGCGAAAGCAATTTTCATTTTTCCTACGATCCTACAAAATTCCAAGTACCATTTACTCGATTGCTGGTACGAGGTCTGTGCGGAACGCTCGAGTTTGAAATTCGTGTCAGTCCGAGCGATCGGTTGAAACGGAAAATTGCTCCAATCGGTGCCAGGCGAGCGAAATTCCTAAGTCAGAACGATCTTGATCCCTTCCGTGCCACATCTACGCACGATCCCGGCCATGATGGAACCACGAAAGACTCACCTGGCACGTCGAGGTACAAAAGAATCAAAAAGGTTCGCCCCCCTTTCGCTCGCAGTTACGGGGCACGGACTGTAGTCACTCCTTCGGCGAGCTGTTTCTCTCTCTCCCATTCCTTCCACTCCCATAGCAGAGGCCGCATACCTCCTTAGGATGCAGTGTAGACCTGTCCATTGGCTGGCAGACATCGGTTCTTTTCCGAAACGACGACTCATGAAACCGAGAGGATAGAAACCGGGATTGTTGTATCGAGTCTGTGCCGGTCCGTCATGAGGTTCAGTGAATACGTGAACGTTCTTTGAACCGATAGTGAGAAAACAGAAGGAAAAAAGAAACACGTGGAGTGATATGATGAGTTGAAACGGTGTCGCGAGGACGAAGGATCTTGGACTTTATGAGGTAAGGTGGACCTCGTTTCTTCGTTTATAACAGCGTGGGTGGATCGATCGAATTCAAACGACGCCCCGGAATAACAAAAAGCCGGCGTTCTGAGTTAAGCAATTTGTCACGGACACAAGAATAAGTTGTTTTTGATGCTCGAATACGAGTAATAGATATCTGAGAGGGAATGAGGTAACGTTTCTTGAATTTCATTAACATCTAGACTAGTTTTACCTTTCGTTTCCTTTTTATGGTTCAGTCACGTGTTGCAATGAAGCAGAACCTGCACTGCGACGCTGTATAATCCAACTATGATATTTCAAAACTATAAGTACACAGATACCAACGTAGTAATGATTAAGTGTATGGTAGTTTTTAACATTTTCCCGGTTGGTTGTTTAAATATATGAGAAAAACTGCTCTAGAAAATAGTCTTACTAAACTCTGATTCTTGCAATCGTTCAATCAACTATCGAAGCGAAAATAAGACTCCAGTGTTCGAAGATTTATTAATTTTTTGTAAATTTATCATTCTTATTTCGCAAGAATAGTAGTTTTGTGACAATCGAAGCACGCGGATCTTGCCAAACACCCGTCATCGTTTTCGCCATTTCGAGGGAAACCAGTCTGACCAGCGACTGCACTACTCGAAGTCTCGGTTTCAAGGAACCGGTGTCAAGTTCGTGGAACAGGAAAAGCTGGAACACACATTGCCTGTTTACAGATTAATCGAATAATTTTCTCGCTAATAACAACTTAGCGATTGGGAGCAAGACACGATAGACCTATCTATTTGCATAGGAAACACATGACGTATCTCTTCCTCGTAGTAATCGACCTATTACTACTCTTACTTCTTTTTGGATCTTCGACATGTATCGTGCAAAGTCGCAGGCCCAACATTTTCATATTAATTTTAAAATCGTGTCACAAATATTCCTAGCAAACGATCGAAACCTGTTAGCCGTAGGTTCCTCGAGTGTGAACATTGTGTCGAGTCCCAGAGAACAATTCAAAGGCATAGTAGTGCTACGACGTCACGAGTCCTGTTCTTGGACGTGGAGACCAAGTCCCGATAACAAAAATGAAGAGCGAAACGGAACGAAGCGCGTGGCAGGATGTTACTTTTCTTAGTCATTCATCCTGGCATCACCTGGTCACACAGTGTCAGGATTCCAGGCGCGTAACGTAATGGCGGGATCGGGGAGGGGGGACTCGGTAACGGTTTTTTTCTTCCTCCCTCCTCTGTTTTCTGGCTTCTCTGTTTCTCTGCCTTTCTCGGCGATTAACGTGTCTAGGACGTCGGGACTCGTATACGATCATCGCGGTACAGTTAACCGCGCGTACTCGTTTGCTTTTCGCGCGACTCTCGGGAATAGAAAATCGAGTTTCGCGGACGCGAAAAACGGACTTTACGTCGCCGGTGTACGCGGTCCTGCGCCATTGCTCGGTGGCCAGACCGGTACCGCGACTCCGGCTGCCCGCGAAATTTCGTAGAGGCTGTGTTACGAAATCAACCGCGGACACTGGGAATCGATAGGAAAGCGTCCATCTTAGAAATTCTACGCGTTAACTGCATTGTTCGAATAATCGTTGCGTAAGAGCATTTTTAGTCTGAACCAATATTATATAAAAATTCAATCCGAGTGATATGAATTAATCGGTTCTTAATCTGTGGTCCGTGAACCACGAGGCTGCAGATAAATATTTCGGGGTCAGCGAACTTGCACGTGGGAATTTTAATTATTTGATTTCGTTGCATAAACTCTGCCTGAAAATATCGACTTCGTCTTTTCGATCAATCTTTTGATCGCCTCTATGGCTTGTACAGGAAATTGCAGTCGTTCTTAGATAAGCTGACGATACAAAAGAGAATTAGAAGTCTTTGGAAATTTTAAGAAATGATTATTTTCAAATGCCTGGACAGACTACAGAATTCCTTTATTTATATCTCGATAACGTTAAAATTGATTTTTACTTTGTTATATGAAACTATGTACGTATATTCGTAAAAACAATTGTTTTATTCGGTATTTGAATAATGTAAGGTTGCAGAGAATTCCGATACGCGCGATCACAACCGACATAACGCGAATACAAAATCACCATTTCTCTGACACGAATGAAATATGATGCATCGAATGATCAAGCTCGAGGGTTCGAAACGATGCATCCCAATGAAAATGTGTATTATGAGTGTTATACCGTGATACGTTTTGCCACGTATTACCACGGAGAATTCTATTGCAACTCATCACGGCGCCACGGCAATTTCTACGAAGTACTTTTTTATCTGCGCGAACGAAGGCTCGAAAGCAAACATACTTGTACGCTCGAGAAGAAAAGCTTTCCGTTGTGTGGCGCAGAAATTAATATCGCGGGGCGCTGAAAAACGTAATAAAAGACGAAATATCTTTAACCGGTGACGAAACCGGTTTTCTTATTAATCGAACAACAGCCCATGAAATTGAATGTAATTTACCGCCATTATTTCGCGTTTTATTGATTATCGAGCCGGGGAATACATTTAATTGGGTTCAAATTCTGATAACCAAAAGAATCCAGAAGAATTAAGTTAACGTTAAATACTGGTAAAGAAGATTGGTATTCCTTGAATTCTTGCCTCTGAAGAGACGATTCTTTAATTTTACCCATAAATGCTTCAATTGACTCTGTTGACAATTCCGAGGCGGTAATTCCAAATTCATTTCGAGATAAGAATTGAAATTTTCGTGGGTTTAACGTTCATCGATTACAGAAGAGAAATATAAACGCAATTTCAACTTTCTCGCAGAGCGATTCGGTCCATCATTCAATTTCATGGTATCATTTCGAGCTTGATTGAAAGTAACTGCCACTTCTATTTAAAGATAAAGGGGTTGAAAATAATGTCAGCCTGTTATTTCAAGTGTGTTCTCTGAATCACTCCGGCCTAAATGGTAAAATCGCATTAATTGGTCCTTTAAGGACAATTGAGACGAATATATGATCAGCCAAATAATCGTGTAGCTTAAAAAGAAACCGTGCTTCTCTCCTTGAGCCCAATGAGACCAGTCAATTTTGCCATTTCAAATTGATTGAAATTAATGGCCACTTTCATCTCAAGACTAAGGTGCGCGTAGGATCTTTTCATCTCGTTATTTTGAACTTGTTACGAATCACTGCGTCCCATATACCAAAACACAGTCAGTTAAACTTTAAACAGGAAATTGCATGTAATGTAAAAGTTACTATTAAGTGATCTAGAAGTATAAATCAGAGCTACAGGAGGGACAATTATTAGTTGGAAGCTACCTTTTTATTATTTTCATCATTGAATGTCTTTATTATTAAGTATATGTGGAAGTATACATGTATACATGAGTCGAAGATAGAATACGATTTTTTTTCTATCTCATTGTCAGTATAATCCTATAGTAAAGTTATAATATACACTTACATACAATACGTACAATAAAGTTGTCAAGTTAGCGCGTAAGAAATATCGTTTCTTCGGTCGAACATTACAAGCATAAATTCATAGAAGCAGTTTACATGTAATTTTTCACCCTTTCTCTAACGATCTACTGACTTTATTATTCCAGTTTGATTAATGTAAGAAATTCTTCTGGAGGCGAAAAAGCCATCGAGTGGTACGGTTTACGACTTTCCCTAGTCTTTCTCCTGGCTTCATTTTCAGTAACATAGTATTAAATCTAAATTTTGAGAACTAACATCGATCACTGTCACATTAATTGGAGAATATTCGAAATAAAAACATCAAACATATTACAAGAAATATTACAATTTACAGTGCACTTTCTTCAGACTTATAATTTAAAAGTCACAATGTTATTCAACTAAATATGAATCATCAGTAGCCTACTACAGAATTTGAACTTTGACATTTATTTTCACTTTTTATGGCTCCAAATACTTTCTCGCGACCAAGAAGATACTTTTTCTTCGATCTTTAAATGGTCGTTTTGACGGACAGAGATTCGTTTACCGATTCACATCAGGTTTTGATTATTCATGGTGAATTATGGAAATGCAGTCACTGGTTATTTTCATGATCGCAATTGAATCTCGCTGTATCGTTTTACGCGTCCAGCTTAATCCGACCATATTATTTTACACGTGGTTATCGGTAATTGCCACTTCTGTTTGAAATTTGTTGCCTGCATATGGGCATCCGCATGGTAGAAACACGCCACTCGTCATGGATTTTAACGCTCCATGCTTTTCCGCGTTGCACACCTTCCAGGTAGAAATCACTCTTCGAGACGATGCAAATTCAGTTACTATCGCGGATACGCTGTAAACGTCTCTTGTAAATTTTCATAGAAGTTTCGTTTAGAGTTTCATCTTCTATATCAACGCGTGAATCCGCGAAATTGAAAAAAGTAAACACTTCCGCTCTATACTATACTAAAAAAAGAATATCACTTTTTATGCGTGCTATACGATCAATTAAATAGGTAAAACAACACGTGGGCTCTTTAAACGACCTCAGACTTAAGTAATTTATATTCAGGCAATGTAAGATAACATGCAACCACTGCATAAGATTAAACAGGTTAAAAGAGAGGGCCTAAAATAGCGAGTAATAAAGCAATTAAGGCAATGAGTTTATTAACGAAATCATGAGGTCTCTGATGGACTTAGCGTGACTATCTAAGAATTATGATAATCGTCTCACTCGTGGACACATTTTTTAACAATTGTCATTTTGAATTATAATATAACACCAGTAGATACAAATAATCATTCATTTCCCATTTAATGAAAATAATTATTTGTTTCTCATTAAAATTAAAGTAGAGATTGAAAGATATATTTCTCAATGTAACTCTGTTAAATTCCGTTATTTTCCATAGTTTTCCCTGTGTACAAAAGTTATTAAAAAATTAAATTAAAAAATTTCAAATCAGTCTGGAAAAATTATTTTCGGTTGCGAGGGCCAATTACAACCATTTTTGGTGAATAGACCTACCCCCGAAATCTTAACCACTTTAGAGAAAAAAATTCGAATAGGTGTGAAATTTTTCGGCGAAAAAAAAATTTCAAAATCGTTCGGAAAAAATTCTTTTTAGCTAGGAGAGTCAATTACAATAATTTTTGGTGAACAGACATATCCCCGAATTCCTACGCATTTTCTAGAAAAAAATTTCTTACCGAAAATGTTCTGTGTGGCTGGAAATGTTTCTATAACTTTTTAACGAAGCCTCAATCAACAAATTAGTATAGTTGATTTTTGTCTTATTTTGGCCTCTAGAATCTCCCATTAAAATTTCCTGTATAATAGTAACTGAATTCCGGATATACGCAGAATCTTTAGCGAAACCGTATCGTGCCAGCTGATTCCTGGCGGATCAACTTGATTAAGAATCGCGTTTCCTGAAGACGACAGCTGATAACAACCTTTGGAATACGGAAGTCAACCGTGCCATGCACGAAGACACCGAGAAATTGCCGTGGAATTGTCTCTCTCTAATTGCTCGTGCCTCTTGACGGAATGATTAGTTCTCACGCTGTGTTTTCAGCGCGGTTCTACGACATCACCACAAAATTCGAGATTAAATACTCCTTTTCGAATTCAGTGGAAGTCACAGCTTCTTTCCTACCATCCCAATATATAACTTCCTTAAATCGTTTACAATTACATGCTAAACTATTTATTGAAAACAAATTATTTCGTTACAAAAACTTTGTGTTCCTTGTCAGTAATATATAATCTCAAACATTAAAAACAGAAATAGGTTCATTTACTTTGTTCTGTTCGCGAAACAAAATTATTCGATACGTTGTAATAAATTAGGAGAAAATGCTTGGAATAGCATTTATTATTTTTGAACGTATAATAGTTGGGAGGAAAAGAAACGTATTATGCTAATACACGTATTCATTAACCAAACGAACGAACATGATTGATGCAAATCTAATTTAGTGCTAAACGGTTCTCGATTAACGCACAATGTGAAATCTCGCTCACGATTTGCTCTAAATACTTGTCTACATTTCGAGATAACACGGTCTAAATATTGTTGCAGTCGGTTTAATTATAACAGGGAAACGTTATCGGTCGAGCGGCTTTGATTCCGTACAAACTGCGGTCTCGAGTGAGAGTTATGACGGAGGGAAAATAACGCGAAGCGCGTACTACGTTTATCTCGGCCGATGATGTTGTGCAAGACTTTTGTTCTGTGTTTGTCTAGAGGCTCTACTAGAAAGTTACCGAGAATCGTAACAGAACTGCGCAACGCTAATAAGCGATATTCGCTGATCCATAAAATCTCACGACTTGATCTTGAAACTACTGCGAAACATTAGTGCCCCTTGGCGGTTGCAAAAACGTACGATTTAAAATTCAAATATCTCAATTTACATTTCAAAAAAACGAATCGAGCAATTTACTGTCTGACGGCTTTCGAAATCCTCTCAATTAGGTTCATAGTATTTACTATATTTATATAAATCTATAGATAGTTGCGTGAAAGTCAAAACTTGATTAGGAAATTTTTAAATAATTAGTTCTACCATAAGAACTTTCTTTTCGAATGGATAAAGAAATTCCAGGTCAAATTTGCTAATTTTCGCATATATTATAGTTTATGATCTACTGAATAAAAAATGAAATGAAGAATGAACGTCATTTTAATTTGTCTTTATTATCTTTTAAGCCATTAAGACTTTTTTATGTGCATTTCAAGGGCTATATTACACATTCAGCCAATTTGACCGAGAATTGTTTTCAAATTTTGTCCATTCTTAGAAAAAATGAATACTTAAAATTCAGATTTTCTAATCATATGACATCCTCCAGATTTGGACTGTAGGAATCCTAGTGTCTGTTTCATCTCAATTACTATTGCAATAAAAATTACAGAACGTGACAGTATCGAGCCCATGTTTGACAGCTTCTATTGAACCGAAGGTGAAAAAGTTTTGGGAAGAAAAGCGACAGAGACGAATGTCCGTCGAGCGTGTAACAGGACAATTCAATTTACGGATCGCGACGAGAGTTCCGAGAACTCCTGAAATGGAATCTGATTTCTAACGGCTTTTCACTGACCGCACTTAACCGGTGGAAGTCATTCAGAGACCGTACGCGGCGGTTGCAACGTACAGCCACGCGGTTCGCCCGCAGCCATTTTTCACTAGCGCGGATAAAGAACGCGGCTCGACGAAGTCGTTTTATATGGGTGGTACAGAGTGGCTTCGATAGATCGATGCATCCTCCGCACAGTTTAGTAATTTCTTCCCTGCCTACTCATTTGCGGTCTGTGCCTCGCATTTTTCCATCAGACGTGAACGTTGATCCCGTGTCCGCGTAACAAATGTGCGGATACTCGGTTCGAATGCCTCTTGATTCTTGCGTAGCGTTATCCTTCCTTCTCTGCTTTTGCCATTTTTTAGGATAACAACTGATCTGAGTGTTAACTCTAGGTGTTTAACTTCTGGGTTCGCTTGAAACCATTTCGAACTTAATAGGTTCAATGTTTTTTAAATAATAGTAAGATACATTTTCTAGTAACAGCGCCATTTTGAATCGATCGACTCGAGACATCTCGTAGAAAGGGACTTACAATTTTCTTTTCTTTGTTCAATATTCCTGAAGTCTGTTCGTTCAGAAGGCAGAATTTCTAAAGCAAAATCGAAAGGATGTTTTCGTTCTACACCAGTTGGTATACTAGATGTATAATTATTTTGGCAAAACTGCGGCTATCTCTTCGTCAAGTGCCCCCCCCTACTTGTACTGCTTAGTACAACTCTTGTTCAAGATACGGCAGCTTCGATGGCCGGAAGTGAATGGAATCGTGTCGGACGGTTGTATAGGAAGTGTTCGTTTGTCACGCAAGAGAGAGCGTACTTTTATTCGCAAAACTTTTTCTTAATTGTGACGTTCCAATTTGCCTTAATGAAAGTTCTAATGTGTCTATCACCCTACTATTCTCGTCTCTTGCAACGTACAATGTTTCTATCTTTTTATATTTTATCTCTCCCGTTACAGAGCTATAATTACTGTTGATGCCTGCTTTATTTGCAGCAATTACGGAACTGCGTACATATTAGGCCTAATTGCAGCCATCCTGAGTTAAATGACACCTAACTTACTTTTACGTTAGTCTGCACGTAAAGACAGACAACTTTCTTATTTAAATACAAATTTTAAATATTTGCTGGCTCGTGAAAATTATATAAAATCTATTATAGTATTTACTACTTAACTTTGCAATACTACACTATACTGGGAAGCTACTATAATCATGAAATTAAATAAAACCAGAGTTTATCGGCATGAAATTATTATCAACCAATTGCTATAGAACACAGACAGTTATATTTTTAATTTTTATGAAGCTATAAATAACTCAGTGCCCAAAATGAGTGGCTGATCTAGAAAAAGCGAAAGTAAGATTCTAATAAAAAATTTAAAAATCTCGAATAAAAAAATTTGAATCAGTTCGAACCCCTCAGCCCCTTATTCGTCATTATGGCACTCCACTATAGTATTTCAGGGTTAGTAGTAATTTTTGTTAACTCGTTTGCTTGGTTGGCGCGCAGGTGACGATGTGGACGATTTTATTTCTCGCATTCTCCACGTGGTCTTCGTCATGGGGTCAGGTGATAAACAGAGCACCGCATTTCGTGCAAGGCGGGGACATGGCCAGGTTGGCCGTGTCAGAGGGTACGCCGCCAGGTGCACCTGTTTACACGCTTCAAGGAGAAGATCCAGAGGGCTCTAGGTTGCACTACTCCATCAGCGGAGAGTACTTCACCGTGAATCGGGATAGCGGTGTCGTCGTGCTGAGAAAGGCGCTGGATAGGGAGACGCAAGACCTGATCGAAGTGATCATCAGCATAACGGGTAACTACACTGCTTTTATTGGTGTTCCGTTACACTGTTACGGTGGAATATCAATGGATAAACGGCGATATCTAGGGCATTAGACGGAACGTGCACACACGTGACCTGCGAGCACGATGTTCCGATGGACTAGTGACCATTTCTTTACGTAACCGAATTTTAATTAATATACTCGAACGTATGACCTGCCGTGCGTGGACAGTAAGGATGATGCAACCGGAGATTTCTCGTGTTTTTAATTTTAGTAACGTACGGCATAAAAAATAATACGTTCCTGTCGTAAATAATTCCACGCTTGTAACAACATTGCTTTCACTAGCGTTACATAAATATTATTTACACTTCAGCGCGCGGAAAAGTAGATTCGCAGCATAATGCACGTGCTTCTAGATAATAGATTAGCGTTTAACAAAAATTTTAATTGTTATCTTACTTTTTAACCAATCATTATCGTGTCGTAACCGTTCGAACATTCCATAAAATTACGTAACAGTCGTCAGAAAAAAATATCTCCAAATTATGCAATACAATTGCGAAAAAATGATGAACTTTTAATACTCGAAATTTTTGATAAGGGCGACGCAGCTCGAAAGGAATTAATTTTTGTATATACTTGCAAAATAAATAATTAACTATCGATATTTTTAGTGCTCGTTATGTAAATGATGTCTTGTTACAGAGGCGAGGAAATTAATAATACTCATTTAATGAACAATGGCACTGAAATGTCAAGTATTGTAAAATACGATTCACACCCTTCTATTGTATTCCCTCCTCATTAATAATTAATATCACACCACCAATTATCGTCGCATGTTCTTTGCATTTCATTTGTCGTTCGAAAATACTCGTGCATATGTGTAACTATGTTATATGATAACTGCAATTGGATGAAATTATTGCAGAAAATAGCCTTTTCTATCGCTTGTGCTTTGTTTAATGCACTCAAAATTAAAAATAACTAGCAAATGAATGACATCGTGAACCTTACAGTTCTTTCAGTATCGCCAAAATAGCTTCGTGCAAAGATTCGCCATTCAGGTTTCCAGGAAAATTTAAAAATCATGTGTTAGAAGAGACACTCACTGGAATAAAAAGGGATCCCTAAGTCCATTCGAGTCTATCAAAATTTGTTTGTCATTTTTTTTAAAAATAAAAGTGCTGATTGACAGGGTGTCGAGGGTTGAGACTTTGTCTACTTGAATTAAAAAAATGACAAGTTTAAAGACCATAGATGCCCGATTCCTCGAACTCATTGGGGAATATATTTCTAGACGAAGGTATCGCGGGATCGGAGCCCAACACCGTGTCCCTTCGTCGCGAGATAGCCGTGCTGGATGAAAACGATAATCCGCCGGTGTATCTTGGCAGGCCATACGCTGCAAGGGTGCCGGAAAGCGCACACGTGGGTGGCCTGTTAGTTCCTCCTGGCACGATCGTAATCACCGATCGCGACGGTGGCGTAAACGCGGATGTTCACGTGGAATGTGTTCCTGCGTCGCGGGACGACGATGTTTGCGATGTTTTCAGCGTATCCACGGACAAGGTACCGCTTCTTCGCACTTGTAGGCGTTAAACATTTTTTAACGTCGCATTATTATATATTTAAACTCCTAACGTGTCATGGTATTGAATATTTGTTTCACTCGTTAGAGATAATCAGTCACAAAGTGCATGAGGGACGCCACAAATATTGACAATTTTTTATTCTTTCAAATCTTGATCTAAACGTCTACACGTCGTAAGCTTCACATCGTCGATATTTACCGGAACTTCCATTTACCACAGTTATAACATCATTCTTCATAATTGTTTGGGTCAAAACATTTATTAGTTGCTTTTGGAATCTCTGATTGAAATGGGCAATCGTTTAGTTGGCAGAGGGGAAATACGACGTGCAGATAACACTCATGAAACCGCTGGACTACGAAAGAAGAAATTCATATTTGATCAATCTAGTGGCGGTGGACGGTGCCAGCGAAGTGACGAAGAGATTACAGGCTAGAGCAACCGTAGCTGTCGACGTTCTCGACGTCCAAGTAAGTGGGTCTCGACCGTAACCGCGGTAACTGTAAATCCATCTCGATCATTTCGTATTGGTTAACAAGATCGTTTATGATAATACAGCCTGGGAAGTTATGCGTTACCCAGTGACTCCGTTCTCGAACATCTGACTATGCCAGTCTTTACGATATAACTTTCACCGGAACGGTACATCGTAACTTGTTTTTCCTGCAAACGTGTTCGCGTTATAATTCTCGAAATCCGCCGGTAAACTAACGGTTTGCTGGTTGTTAATTTGTTCCGCGGAATTTGATGAATATTTCAAACCGCGAGGCAACTAAAAATGAAATACGATGAACGTTATCGTGGACGTTGGAATTCTCAATTTTAATTCCAGGAAGCTGTTGAACTCCGTTTGCCAGGAGTTTGGTTTACTGTTTCGATCACGGAAGTATTGTTTTCAGGATCAGCCACCCGTGTTTCTGAACGCGCCGTACAGCGCCGCGCTTCCCGAGAACACGGCGCCTAATCACGTGATCCTGACAGTGAGAGCACGCGACGGCGACACGGGAGAGCCGAGAGCTTTGCTTCTGACTCTGGAGGACGACGACGAGGGTCACTTCGACCTCGAGATGTCGCGCGAGGGCGACGTGACGCTTGGAAAAATTGTCACCACCAACGTTTCCCTCGACAGAGAGGACCCCAGAATACTTCAGAACGGAGGGATTTACACCTTTCACGTAAAGGCGACGGAGCTCATCAACAACGAGATTCCGGCAGACACGGCGACCTCCATCGTGACCATCGTTGTCACGGATGTCGATGACCTCGTGCCCGTTTTCAACGAGAAATACTTTAGCATTAAGATTTCGGAAGACATTGGGAGGGACACACCCTTGCCAGGTGAACACAGGCATTTCAATCCTTCAGAAATGACGTTTATTAATCCCAAAAACATTTTACTGTTAATACTTTTACAAGCTTAGCTTAAAATCCCTTCCTGACTAGAAATAATTTTTAAAAGAAACGTTCGGTAGTCTCGTAACGACAGAACTCAATTGTCAGGGCTCAACATGATCGTAAGCGACGGCGACGTTGGCGAGAATGCAAAGTACACGTTGGCTCTGAGAGACGTGCCGGAGTATCCTGGTATTAGCAAAGCCTTTACCGTGAGCCCCGAGGAGGCTCAAGGTCGAGTGCCAATCGTGGTCAAAGCTACGAACGTCAGCGTGTTGGACTACGACGTGGATGACCCAGCGAAGAGGGAGCTCGACTTCGAAGTTATCGCGCTCGTTGCGAACGAAGTGGTACCGATTTTCTACAAACCTACAAACTGAATTCGTTAACCGAATAAAATATTACTTAATCAAAATACAGGTAGCCACTAGCAGGGTTCACATACAACTGATGGACGCGAACGACCACAGTCCGGAGTTCTCTCAGTCGGTGTACAAACTCTCGGTGCCCGAGGACGCAGAAACAGGGACTCTGTTCGCTGACGTTTTCGCCAAAGATTACGACAGTGGTTCGTTCGGTGAACTGACCTACACGTTGCGTGGTTTTGGGGCCGATAAGTTCAAAACCAACTCGAAAACTGGCGGAATCACGGTCGCGAAAGCTTTGGATTACGAAGCGCAGAAGTCGTACTCGCTGACGATGGAGGCAAAGGACGGTGGCGGAAGAGTGTCGGCTGTAAACATCTTGATAGAGCTGGAGGATGTTAACGACAATGCACCAGTGTTCGAGCAGAACGAATACACGAGGACGGTGCGGGAGGGTGCGACCAGTTTCGATCCGCAGATGTTCGTCAGAGCCACGGACGTTGATGGTCCTATGCAGGGGAATGGCAAAGTGACGTACTCGATAAATTCGCACAACAGTATGACGAACGGTGTTTTCAAGGTACGCGGAAGAAGAGACCATCCTTACGTTCGGTCTTCGTTCTCTTTATTCAACGTCGTTTCGTAGATAAACACAGACACCGGAGAGGTAATAATGGCGACGCCAGTGCGTTCAGGGGACACCGAAAGGGGGATTTACGAGCTGGTAATTCGAGCTACGGACGCTGGTACGCCGCCATTGTACGCCGAGGCGAAACTCCTCGTCAGAGTGGGGGTGCCTGGCAACCAAAAACCTATTTTCCGCGGAAACTATAAGTCTAATCTGCCGGGTCCCAGCACCTATCGAGCCAGACTGCTGGAGAACGCTTCGCCAGGAACGGAAGTCATCAGAGTCATGGCCAACGATCCCGACGGAAGGGACAACTTGTTGCAGTACCACATTGCTTCTGGTGCTAAAGACAATTTTGTCATAGACTCTAGGTACTCGAAAACCCCGTTAAATCTTTGCAGTTTATCCTATTATCGAAAATCTAATCGGTATAATTGGGTTTCAATATTTCAGTTCTGGTATCATCACGGTCTCCCCGGATGCTCGTTTAGATCTAGAAACCGGCGGTGATAAATACGAAGTGATAGTTTACGCCATCGATTCAGGCACACCTGTCAAGGAAACCGCTACCACTACCGTCATAGTGAACATGATCGACGTAAATAATAAACCACCGGTGTTCAACGAGTCAACGTATCTGGTTTACGTGTCGGAGAGAGCTGCAATTGGTAAATCATTAATGCTTCGGCCTTTCGAATTTCGTTCAAGTGTAATTCCTAAAGCGTATAGTAATCTACTTTAACGAATCGAACAGGCGAGCCTGTGCTAAAAGTAGTAGCAACTGACCCAGACTCGGATGCTTACTTGGAGTACTCTTTGGTGGAACCCATAAGGGCTGTCGACAAAACTGGCGTAGCTTTCAAGACTGCAACACCCTACGATTACAAATCAGCGTTTCGCATAAACTCTACCTCTGGATTAATAACGGTGAACCGCGTGTTGGATTACCAAGTGGCTGCGGTGATAATCCTTACGGTTCAAGTCCAGGATCTAAACGCTGTCGTGGACAAAGAGAAACAAATTACAAAGGTCGAGGTGACCGTGTACATTCAAGCTTACAGCGACGACAATCCGACGTTCACGAATCCTGGATGGTCACCCAACAATCCGACAATCCGGATCACCGTGCCGGAGGAACAACCTCTTGGAACAACTTTGCTGATGTTATCAGCCAAAGAACCTACCACCGGATATCTGGTGCAAAGATTCGAACTGGTGAGGGAGGACGACGACGAGGGATACGTTAACGTCGGTGTTCAAAGCGGGAACGTTGTCTTGAGCAAGAGATTGGACTACGAAGCCCTGAATCAAAAGGTACTATCGAGATTCGAGATTATAAAGGATCTACTTTGTGAAAGTTGATTTCTTCCTTTCAGTTTATTCGTTTCAAAGTGAGAGCTCTGGCCAGGGACTACGAAATAACGCGAAAGATGTCCGAAGCGAACGTGATCGTCGAAGTCCAGGACACCAACGACAACAGTCCAACCTTCACTCAAAAGGATTACAAAATTTCGGTATTGGAATCAGAGAAACCTTTAAAAGTTGTCTTGAACGTCAAAGCCACGGATATGGATAGTTCCAACACGGAGCAAGAGGTTAAAAGAGGATACGGCGAAGTGAGATATTCCCTGACCGGTGAAAACGCCAATATGTTCGAGGTGGAACCGATAACAGGAAATATCCAGGTAAAGAACCGTACCTTTTAAATGTTTCGAGTTGTTACAAACTTGCTACTAATTGTTACAGATTGCTACCAACACGACGCTCGACAGAGAGAAACAGTCGGTTCTACGTTTTTACGTGGTTGCATCGGACATGCCTCAGGGTGGTGCAGAACAGAGAAGCACTAGAGCTTTGGTGACAGTCGATGTCCTAGACGTTAACGACAACTCTCCAACCTTCGAGCAAGAATCCTACACAGCCGTGATACCAGAAAATGCTGTAGCAGGCGTCAGTATAGTGAACATCACTGCCACGGATCCAGACGAAGGAGAGGGAGGAACGATTCACTTCGAAATCATCGACGAAGGTGAAGCAAACGGTCAGTATTTAATTTTGGTAAATACTCGAATTACTAATTCTTTATCCACTAAAGATCATATCTGAGCTCTGAGTTCTGGCTTGATTAAAACGTACCTAAATCACCGACAACAAAATCACAATTAATATTATAAAACTTTCTTTCCAGATTTAGAAAATCAGAATTATTAGAACATTATTTAAACGCCTTATTTTATGACGCTCTCTTAAACAGTTTTCAATTTTTCCTTTCTCTTGCTCGCCTTATCGTCTCGTTTCACTTTGCTTTCTCTACTCGCGTGCTTAAATTTGTATATTTTTGATTTCTTTGTTCATCATCGTAACGAATAAAGTCGTTAAATACATTTTACGAAATAAATAAATATTCCATTTCGAACGCGTCTGAAATTGCAATTTCAGGGTTGTTCAACATAAACCACACAACCGGAGAGATTTATTCCGCTCGAGCTCTGACAGGAAAAGGTAGAACGGAACCGTACATCATGCGAATCAGGGCTCAAGATGGCGGAGAGCCAGAAATGTATTCCGACGTGATTTTGACGTTGTACATCGGCGACGTGGTCAGCAACGATGGTGTTCCCCTGTTCATCAGGCCGACGCTCGAAGAGGTGGCTCACGTAGCTGAAAATTCAACGATCGGTAGCCCGGTGTTCCAAGTGGTAGCTTCTGATCCGGACGACCCGAACTTGCCAAACGGGAAGATCACCTTCAAGTTCTTGGAGGACGGAAATTTCGGTAAAGACGCGAGCGCCTTTAAGATAAATAGCGAAACTGGCCTGATCACTACGCGAAAGTTGCTCGATCGTGAAGCAAAGGATAGCTACACGTTAATATTAGTTGCTCAGGACCTAGGGAGTCCTCCTCAACAGGCAACCAGAGTGCTCCAAGTTATCGTGAACGACATTGACGATCACAAGCCTCATTTTAAAAGGAACTTGGACAGTCCACCGATAGAGCTGACTATCTTCGAAGAGAAACCAATAGGCACCAAGGTTGGGGCGATCGAAGCGATCGACGAAGATATCGGCGAGAACGGGATGATCGACTACTCGATCGTTTACGGGAACGAGGCTGGATTGTTCGTCGTGGAGCGTCTCGGAAATAACTCAGCCGTGATCAAATCCAACGGTCGTCTCGATCGCGAGGTAGTCGATCGTCACTTGTTGACAGTCAAGTGTTTTCCCTACACGGTCAAGAAGTCTGACATAGTTCCGAAACCGTACAATAGACAAGATCCATCCGAGAGGCAGGTGCTCATCAGAGTCCTGGACATCGACGACAACAAGCCCAAGTTCAAAAAGGAGAACGTAACTTTGGGCGTTCGGTTGAACGTTCCGATCGACACTAGTCTCATCACGCTAGAAGCCTTCGACGTCGACTCTGACGCTCTCCCCATTAACTACAGCATGGGGAAAGCATCGTTCGTGTCTCTGGTGGATCCTTCCATGTCGAAACGCGAGATTCCGTCTCATCTAGCCTTGAATCCTCAGACCGGCGAGCTGAGGACCACGGGCTCCATGTCCAGCTACGCCGATGGCTACATGGAGATCATCGTCTCCGCCAACAATTCCATGACGCCAGGCAGGGAGACCAACATCACTTTGAGGATTTTCTTGCTGCGCGATAGAGACATGCTGAAGTTCGTGTTCTCCAAGCCGCCAGTCGAGGTCAGGAAGACGCTGGAGGACTTTGAAAAGGCCGTGCAACAGGCTCTGTCTCTGCCAATCAGCGTCAACGTCTACGACACCCAATTCTACTCGAAGGAGGACAATTCGTTGGACTTCTCCTCAACCAGTTCCTGTTTCCAAATGGTGGGAAAGGAGGCGTACGATCTGGACGAGATGAAGGCTCTCCTCATCGATCAGAAGAACGAGGAGCTGAAGAAGGTTTACAGAACCTACCACGTGGAGAAGGTGCAGCATTGTGCAGCCACGGTTGCTCGCGCTGACGCCTCGATGACGCAGATGTGGGTCCTAGCGATCGCGGTGCTCGTTGGGGTTGCTACGGTGGTCTCCAGTTGTGCTCTTTGCTGTATGCACGCCAAGTAAGTTCACGTGACTTATTATTATACTGTTCAACGTGATACTGGTTGACATGAAATTTTAACTTCTTCCCATAAATGGTTCGTTTATTAGAATTAAATTAAAGAAGATGATTCAAGAAGATTTACACTTTTAAGAATTTACTAACAAGTAAGTTTAATTTGGAGTCTAAAAATTACAAAATAATATCGACGATGCTCATGGATAGAATATTTTCATCAAAATTGTAGATGGAAGATGGTAGAAAATTTTACGTACGAAGAAAGTTTGGTTTTTGACGAGCAGAAATAAGTAACACTTTTGCATCAACATAATAATTTGCATATCTATTACGTAACGAGTAATAATAAAATAGCAATTTTTTAGAAAGTAAATTATCATGGAATAAAAATTCTCTTCAGGTACAAACGACAGGTGAAACACGCTCGTTTGCGCGATCAGCCACGTCCGCCTTTGAGCTACGTGTCTTCCGGTCCAGGAATGGTGAACGCTACTTCACACACAACTTTGGGGCCGGGAACTATGGTTTCGCTAGGACCTCACGAAGGTCCTTACGAATGGGGGGCAGATACGACGCTCTATCATCCAAGTACTCTCGGATCTATGTCGTAAAAAAGTCTATGATTTGAGAAACACAACTGATCAACTGATCAACTGATGATGAAATGAATGTGTTGCTCAGCAATAAGACATATTACCGAATGCATTTTTCAAAACAGAAGTATGCAGAATGAAATATTCCCGTGTGAAATTTATGGTTAATGTAAATTGCAGCAGTATCGACGAAGAAATAGAATCTGCACGACTTAACAATAACGAACACGAATGAGAATCAAAGAAACAGTACAACTAATTTTAAATTCGACAATCTTTTCGAGACTATTCAACTGACAATGCCTCCTAGAGCTACTACATGACTATTTTAACGCGTTAAGGCTTCAAACGGATAAGTATTAAGAGTAACGCGCTAGATATTTCACTCTAGAAGTTTTAGAGTGGTGGAATGCCATCGATACCGGTGAGTTTTATTATAAGAAAAGTGAACGATGCGTTGAAATCACGCGTGATGTTTCGGTCGATTTACGAATAATGAACAATTTCGAGTGAAAAGAGGGAAAAGGCTGGAACGTGATCGACGAATTGTACCATAGATGCTCGATGTACCACGCGCGGTGTCATCGTGAAACGTTAGTCGACGAATGGTGCTATAATGTAAGATTGAAATAATCGTGCCAAAATACGGCGATGCGCATAAGACAGCATTATTTAGTTTAAGTGGACTAACTCGCGCGAATTGTATATTTCTTGAACCGTACACGAATTCTACTCACAAACGATCGCTATATTATCGCAGATATACGCGTGTTCTATTGTAATATATATAGTATTTAAGGACGAAATAAATCTGTACATTTGTTTATAACTAAGATGACGCTTCTACACGATTCGTGATCCAAAATGACGTCGATAAACGTTGCGAAAAAAAGTGCCAAGTTTAATGAAATTTTTCTTCCAGCTCCCGAGTATGCAAGTAAGTCCATTTTATCCTATTTTCTCGGAAATAAATTCGTGTAATAGAGAGGTAATTTTCAGTTTCTCCGGTGTGTTCGTACGTCACCCTAATTCTCGGGTTTTTATTTATATAACAGTTAGAATAACAAACGATTTATAATTATCGTTTCAAAAGTTTCGTTTTCATATCTTCTTGGACATATTCAAGAAAACAAAGAAACGATCGATGCTGGAGTTTTACAGTAATCTGAATTAATTCGGCAGAAAATAGTCGACGATAGGTTTTAGTGTTTATAGATTTTCTATTCGCATACGCGACGAGTACCATTTTTGCAGTCTACGTATCGTGGCCTATGAAGCAATCGCGCGATCGACGAATATCTTACGATTACACGAGTCGAGATCTTGGAAGATTCTCGAACGCCCTCGACGGAAATGTCAAGGCGAGGTGGAGCTTGGGAGATAATTTGATCTCTTGGAACGGTAAACTGGGAAATACGAAGATCTTCTGAAGAGACTGTCAGACCAGGCAATTTCTATCACGATGAACGTTCATCATCCTTGAAAGGCAGCAATCGTTATCGCTTTGAAACTATAATGTTCAAAAGGCCTGAAACCATTACAATCAGAATATCATTCGTCTCATTACATTATCGTTCGTTACGCTCTTCGTCGTGGGAAACCACTTTCGATCAGAGTTGGGCAAAATTTTACTCGAATAACAGAAATTAAATAAAATCAACGTATTGCAATTTATACGAACGTTCACATTTTTATGTGTTCAGATATTTCATTCTATAATTGAAACTTTTATTTTCATTCAAATTAGAGATTATATTATAATTCATAGTCTCAGTGGACAAAAACGTTTACGACTGTCCTTGCTGATTTCAGTTTAGAAGAATCATTACCAGTAAAAAAGAAGAAACATAAAATTGAGCCTCCGGGACGAGTAATTTCGTAACCATTTTCGTTTACTCTAACATTTTTTGATACTTTCTCTGCTCAGATACTTTCGAAAACATGTACCAGAGGTGGACAACATTCGAATAGTAAATAATGGATAAAACCAGCGTAGAGCCATTTATTTATGACGTTTCTTCGATTGAAAATTTAAATAACAATTTTGCCTGTCTCTGCTTTTGACCTAATGGGTTTTAGAGACACTGTCGCTGAAACGTTTGAATCCTTCGATGCTATCAATATCTTTGGTAACATCGTCGTTTTTCGTCTCGTTAACGATCGTCTCGCTTGGAATTACAGTGGTATTACAATCTTCTTTCTGACTCTCTTTCTGATCCTCTGTGGTAGTCCGAACGATTCTCTGAGCTTCGATATCGTACTTTTCGGTGCTAGCGTAATCATCCTCGACGCTCAATTTATGGTTAGACGGAACAGTGACTGTTTCTTCTGTGTGGTCGCCACTGGGCCCCGAAGAAACGTTCACTTGCTGGTATTTCGTTTCTTCTTCTTTGTTATCCAGAGGAGTTTCCTGGTAGCGGTTCGTTGCCAATCCGAACGGACCTTCGCTTTGCATGAATTTCGATTGTTCCACTGCCAAGTGTTTAGCGATCGTTTCCAGCGGTGACCATACTTTGTGCATAAACTGCTGTCGTTCTTGGGGAGGCATCGATTCCGACCTGTGAATTATGTCGTGCCTGAAAACGAAAGTTGCGTCTTGAATATACGATTTCGTTGGCTCTAGAAACTAGGATCGATCGTGGTTTTATTTTTCAAGCTAGGATAAAAAAGATTCACCAAACAAAATAATGCAGAAGTTAACGAGATCTATATGCAAAAAAATTCCATAAAAGTTATCGAAAAGACGTCTGTAGAATTCTAATAATATTTGGTAATGTGACATTTGAAAAAATAACGTTATAGAATATTATCATAAAGTTTTAATCAGTCGACGATTAAGATATAGTTATCGACGAATAAACCTGCTTCTGCATTATGTTGTTTACGATACGCGCTTATTCAAACCATAAAGGCAGACTGTCCTTTGCAGTTAATAAAGCATACGTGTTATGAAGCAACACGGTCATCGATCGGAATTTACGATGGACCTTTCTCGAGCCGTTTTCCATGATACGAATTTAGTCAGAGACATTTCGCGTGGCCGTCTTTAGCCAGACTTGGAACGTTTCGTTCGATTTTTTTATCGAATCGATGTCGTTTGCACACACACGCGGATCGTTCGGTGAAAGTCTCATGGTTTTGCCCCGATCTTCCTGGTACTTTTCTAGTTAAATCTAACATCGAACGGTGGCACGGGCGCCATTGTAACGATCCCACGATTTACATACGACCCACTACGAATAAATCTATCAGTCGCGAAAACGAGACCCGTGGTTACGTAAGCGAAAATGCGAATAGCGTGGGTAGAGAATCCACGTAACCCGACATTGGAAGAAACCAAATCGATTATTTTTGCATTCAGTGAATTCGGGGATTTTATAATATAAAAAACAAGATACCAATATTTTGTCTCTGGTCTAATCTAAATTCGAATCTCACCTGTTCATTTTATTTTTCTTTCTCGGATACAGATTCAAATGAAATATCATCTGTTGTCTTTCCTCTTCGTCCATCGCGGCTTGATTCGACGTACCGACCATCGTTTGCGGGGGTGGTACGTAAAATTTCTGGCCCCTGTTGAACACCATTGGCCTTCTCGTGTCGTAATCGTCCATAGGAACTTGTTTCGGTCTCGTGGTCTTCTTATTTTGTTCCATGACGTCGGTGATCGGATAAATGTCCAACATGACACTGAACGGTTTTGGTTTACGTTTCTTCTGGTAGTTGCTCGCGTAAGGGGCTGGGTCATATTGCGATTCCACGTCCGACGAAGGCTGTTTCACGTAATTTACTGGTCGACCGTACGTATCGTAGTAAGGACTGTATCTATGAAACCCTGTTGGCGAGAATCTAGAAGAATACATTTATTTAATTTTAAAAACGAAATAAAAATCAATTAAATAGTCCTGTTCGTAAAAATTCCAGACGGAATGTTCCAAACGTCGTGTTTCAGACGTCGTGCTAGTTTCTAAATATCCTTCGATTGTAACTGATAATGAATTGAAAGGTCAGAAAATTTCCATAAATTCCTTCCATACCTGAAGTTGGACGGAGCCAGCAGATTGACATCCGCGGGATGTTTCGGTTTATACTGATACAACGGGTCTTCGTTGAACGAATAAGAACTTTCTTCTTCTTCCGACCTGTCGCTGTTGGACATCATCTCCCCAATCTCGGGAGAAAAATCGTACTTTTTCGGGTTCACGTAGACACCGGTGAACTTGATGCCTCTGTTCGGTATCTCAGCGTCGTTCGTCAGATACTTAATAATATCCTGTATGTTTCTCGACGATTGTGGATATCTGTATTGAGAGAGCTGAGGATATTTCAATCGTTTGAAAGAAGTCGGTTGGGGCGTTTTCAGCTCCCAATGAAATGGAGTTGGCCGATTCTCCTCCGAGCTTTCATCGTCCTCGTTCGAACCCGGATATTTGTACCTGTTCAAACGGTAACTGACCTTTCAAACATTTCTTTGTGCAGATTTTACGTAGAACATCGCGTCTGGGTGTAGAATAATCTCGATTGCGATTACGTTTCATGAAAGTCTCGACGCGAGAAATTTGAAACCTAAGTTTCTATAAATTTACATGAAATATGAGCCTTACGTGCATACAGGATGATTATCTACAGGTGGATGATCACCGTAGAGGGTGATTCTGTATACCAAAACGAGACGGGAGAAACTAAGATTTCATTAAATTTTTTAATTTATGGATCAGGAAGCAGAGTCCATTTTTAAATAAACATATCGTATCTCATGTTAGCAAACGTGTCGTTAAATTTTAATTTTAAAGTTGTTGACGAATTTTATTCATCGATAAATGGAAGCTGAGTTTAATTTCGAAATCATATTCTTATCGAAACAGATTCGTATAAGCAATCGATTCCATTACAAAATATCGAATAATACCTGTAGAATGAAGTGTGCATAAATAATTTATTTTAGTCATTTCATTGCATATTCATTTCATTCTATATGAATTAAACTGATTCTTTAAAAACTCGCACATAATTTAAAGTATCATAGAATTATTAGTACCATTTTATTTAAAACATAAGTAAACGTTACTTTACCTCTGCCTTATCCGATAAGCTACAGCATGATTATCGAACAACTGTTTGCCCTCCGCGGCTGGTTCGTTCATGTTGTTTTCGACAGATTTCAGGACTCTCTTTCGCAATTTGAAGTTATTCAAATTTTGTGATCTAAGCTCGGCATCGGATACTTTTTGATCGTCAGTCTGATCGTACAGTAAAAGATTCCCGCGGTTTTCATTGTCAGAACGATCTTGTACGTAAATGGGATTACTTCTGTTCATTTCAGGTAAAAGTGTAGAACTGAAGAATCTCCTTGTGACGTTCGACGGTTTCTTAAGAGCATTTTGTAATATATACATGTGCTTTGTTTCCTGGTTGACTTTACTGTTCAACGACGTGGCAGACGTGAAGTCGTATAAAAATATCCCCACCTGCAATTCGAAAAATTAATCTGAATTTACATCCTCGAATGGTGAATACAATCTCTTCAAATCCAACCTAATAACGTTCAGACAAAAAAATTTTTTTACGATATACACGTCCTTTGATATTACTCGAGTTGCTTATGAAATATTTGTGATGTCGTTGCTTCTTTTAAATGAGATACTTTGTATAATTGAATGAACCCGGATAGAGTACAAAAAAGGTTTCGTAGACAGACATGCTCCGCCTTCGCGACGCTGTTTTGGCATTCCTGCATTTTTACGAATAAATTTCTCGATAACGGAAGAGAAGCGATCCTTGATACTCTTTGAAGGTTTTTTCGGGCGTCCTTTCCTACATCTATAAAAAAGTGTAATAAAAAACTCGACCCACGATAATTTCAATCTGACGTACATTCGTCACTAATTAATAAACAGCACTTAAAAACTATAAAACATATTAATTGACTGCTACGTAAATATCTGCCTCAATTTCTATGGAGGCATTTTATTTCTACACAATTGGAAGTTATATGCAGAACCTAACATTTGAGATTTAATGATAATGATAGTTCGAAAGCAACGATTCTAATTAAATGATTCTCAATAAAAAATGCATTAACATTTGCATACGTTTTGCATCTGCATAGCGTTTTAGAATATATTGCACCGTGTTTAGAAAGTGATTGTTAAGAATTCAAATCGTTGGGATATTTGCAAACGCGTTTATCATTTTTTTCGTCTTCATTCATTAATTATTCAATGAAACCGTGCTCCAATACCGCGATCTAATTCGTGTCAAGGCACAGTTAACGCCCTATATGTGAAGCGCGCAGAAATCTCGTTTGACGCTTGGTTCGCCATGCATGGACGGGGTATACAGAGGTTTGCGGTGAAATTCTGATTTTTAACATCCACACTGTACCTGTTACATTAATCATGGGAGAAAACTCGTGAGAGACGTAATTGCGCCTATTGTTCTTCACAATGGCGTCTCATTAAGAGACCGTTGCGATAAAAGCTTTACTTTTAACGAAACCATTATCGCCATCAGACTGAATATCGTCCTTCCCATTGTTAGACTTTGGTTGTCAAAACTGCTCGAATTTCAACTAATTCTAACACTTTATAGTAACGTGTCATATTTTAATAATATTTTTTTTATTTTTGAGATATCATCCAATATATTAATTCTCTTTTCTGGATTATTAAACTAATCCAATTCAAATTAACTCGCGCGTTCCTAGATCACAATCGTGTGGTCTCCGTATCATGATTATGTGTGCGCATTATTTTACAAAAAAAAATTTGCTTTGTAGTCAGTAATCGAATAAAATGTAATTATTTTAGAAGCATCCCTGATGTTTTAAATATTAATTATTTGGCTCGAGTGAAGCTGATTACCCGTTATCTCGATTGCACTTATTCGTTCATGCTTTGAGCTATCGTTAATTACAAGCGAAATTGCCAAACGCGTAGCTGGGATTTCGTTAAAATTTTACTGACCTCTGACTAATGTATGTTGCAGGACATGAACGTGAGATAGAAACTGGTAAATTGTTAACGATCAAACGTTCCTTGGTCACGCCAACCAAGTCGTTGAACCAAAGGGATGTGGCAACACGAAGTACACAAAGCAAGTTGATAAAGCTTCGCGAGATGAACAGTTTTTCTAATGTCGCAAAGTAAAAGCAGAAACTGGTCCCCCGGTCATGCAAATAACGTGTTATGTAGGTAAGTAGTATGTAAATATTTGCGTGGAAAACGAGTATGACGCTGCTAGTTGGATGCTCATGTTTCGTGTTAACCTTCCATAGTCCATTGCATTTTTAAATTAATGTACCATGAATGAATTCATAAATTATTATGTTGTTCTTAATTCAGAAAAAGTGTGTAAATGTTACACTTTTCTTATCAATTGTGCTTTAAACAAAAGAAACAGAACCATTGCTTTAAATTTTATTTCGTTCAATGTTTAACAATGTCTCATTGCATAATGGATTTTCGTGTGAAACAAAGTTCATAAATGGTCAGCCTTTGCAACAGTGTACCTGTTTCTATAAATAATCAAAATGAATCACAGTGGCCCAGGATTTTTATCGATGATTTATAACATTTTATAGCAACATGCTCTAAAATTTGAATGTCTGGTGAGATACTCACTAATATCACTGCAACCACCACCATAACTCCTATCGCGAATTTCCTGGTGACGGAACCGTATCGACTTCTGTTGTATCTATCACCGTGATCGGAGTAAAGTCCAAGTTGAGACGTACTAATCGCAGTTCTGCGTTCGGTTTCAAGCATGTCCTCGCGTGGGATCTGTTGGCCCCTGTCCTTTATAATTATTCATTGGTCACGTTTAGCATACTCGAATCGTCGACACACTCGGGAATTTATTTATAACGAAAGCACGATCTTCTTCGTCGATGTTACAAATCACAGTGGAAATATTAAAACGATTACGATTCATACGAGAGAAGCTGGAGAACGTTCAATGACAGATACTCAACATTTTGAGCAGAATTTGTCAATGCGGGCACGATTACACGGGAAAATTGATCACGAATCGAGACATCGAGCTTCTGGCTGTTTGTTAATTTTTTTACGATTTCTATTTTGCAGTAACGGGGAGATTGTATTCTTTCGAAGCTCCAAATGCAACTAACGAGCTCTCATTTCGCGCGACGGAGTTTTCACTGGTGATTCTATCACGAACGTAGAAAATTTCTTTGTACGTGGGGGAGGCTCGTTATGGTAGTAGGAGCTAGGTTATGGGCTACTTACTACGCCTAGAGTCAAATATCATTGTATATCCGCAGAGAATGTCAATGTCACTGTGTCACGGTGACTGACTCAACAAATGAACTATTATCGTCGATCCGTCTTCTTCGACGTGGAAGACAAGGACAATTGCAATCTTCCGTTTAATGAATTATTCTTTCGACTGGAGACAAAACACTCGTGTAAAAATATTATTCCATCCGATAAATCTTGACAGGATGTTCGTTTTCTTACGAAAGTAAAATGTTTGCTATATGCATTGTCTGTTTGAGAGACATGTGTCATTTGGGAGCCTCGTTTTATGCAAAACCGTATTTCATAATCATCAATATTCATGAGTGGAGAGGACGTCGTAGGCGGAAAGGTGACTCGTCAAACCCTCTGGCGAATCAGGTGTTTGATTTCTCGCATTCGTTCTTTTCGGCGCGTCTCTTCGGTGAACGTTGAGTTGAAAAGATCAAACGTGCAACCGAAGTTAATCGCCTAACGCAATGGACTCTCTCTGTCGAGTGTTGTTATGGAATATTAATAACTCGAACTGGTGCAAAATAGAAATCTAGTGCACTGTGATTTAAGAGAAGCATTTCTGCGAAGTGGAAAGATATAGGATACATTTCGAATACATTTTATACAAATTATATTTACTTTCATGTATGCATGCGTTACATATACAAACGAGTGATACTCGCGTTACAAAATTATTTATAATTTTCTTGCATTTTGTATACACTGTACATCGATCGTTCTGTGACACACGAGTTCGAAACAATTTATTGGAAGATACTTCAAAGGATCAATTTTTCGAAAAATCTTTATTCGTTTCGCACATTCGCTACAATGTTTACCAAAACGTCCTAGATACATGCACTTGATACAAGTAACTGACAAGGATGACGCCCTCTTTTTCCTTCTCTCGCTAGTGATTCAACAATACCAATTGCAACCTCATCAATTTGATCTCCTATCGTGGATCCATAAATAGCTCTTATTCTATACACACACATATATATATATAAAAAATTACAAAAGTGAACGTGAAGTTTGCGACTGTCAGTTCGTTTAAATCGCATGTTCTCTATTTCATCGCACGAAGGGTGGTAACTCGAGCGGATTTTCTGGCACCTCGTAGAAGTAACCCAAAGGTCTCTTCGTCGTTGGTGGCAAAGTAGGTGGAGACGCAGGATTGCCAGTTGGCGGTGGTGTGTAGATGGTCGAGGTTGGTACAAGTGTGTAAATAGGCGTCGGTGGTGGCGGGGGCGTGACAGTAACTCGCGGCGTCGAAGGGGTTGAGGGTGGGAGATAAGGTGGTGGTCGCGTGCTTGGTTTTGGACCATCTATCGGTGGAAGATAAGAAGATGGACTCGTGAATGGACCGTGTGTCGTGGGTCCATACGTTGATGGTACGAAAGTTACTATGGGTGGCGTAGGTCGTGGTGTAGTACCGCGCGAAGGAGTGATATAGGACGTTGTAGGCCTTCCGGTAGTGACGTAAGAGGTTGTAGGCCGTCCGGTAGTGACATAAGAGGTTGTAGGCCTTCCGGTAGTGACACGTCCAGTAGTAGTACGATCCGGTGGAAGATAAGTATTTGGTTCCGTTGGAGGTCCATACGGTGGGCGAGTTGGAGGTCTAGGTGGTTGCGGGGGAGGAGGCCCGTATGGCGGAGGTGTTGGAGGCCTTGGTGGTTGCGGGGGAGGAGGTCCGTATGGCGGAGGAGTTGGTCTAGGTGGATGTGGTGGAGATGGAGGAACGTATGGTGGAGGTGTAGGAGGTCTTGGTGGTTGTGGAGGAGGAGGCCCGTATGGTGGAGGTGTTGGTGGTCGCGGTGGCTGCGGAGGAGACGGAGGTAAATATGGTGGTGGAGTTGGTGGTCTAGGTGGCTGTGGTGGAGAAGGAGGCACGTATGGTGGTGGAGTTGGTGGTCTGGGTGGCTGTGGTGGAGAAGGAGGCACGTATGGTGGTGGAGTTGGTGGTCTGGGTGGCTGTGGTGGAGAAGGAGGCACGTATGGTGGTGGAGTTGGTGGTCGCGGTGGCTGTGGGGGAGACGGAGGTAAATATGGCGGAGGCGTCGGAGGCCTTGGTGGCTGTGGAGGAGGAGGTCTGTATGGTGGAGGTGTTGGTGGTCTTGGTGGCTGTGGTGGAGAAGGAGGTACGTATGGCGGAGGACTTGGAGGCCTAGGTGGCTGTGGCGGAGACGGTGGTATGTATGGTGGAGGTGTCGGAGGTCTTGGTGGCTGTGGAGGAGGAGGTCCGTATGGTGGAGGAGTTGGAGGTCGTGGTGGTGTTGGAGGTTTAGGTGGTTGTGGGGGAGATGGAGGTAAATATGGTGGCGGTGTCGGAGGGCGAGGTGGAGTTGGTGGTCGTGGCGGCTGTGGTGGAGGCCCGTATGGGGGTGGTGTTGGAGGTCTGGGTGGTTGTGGAGGGGATGGAGGTAAATATGGTGGCGGTGTCGGAGGACGAGGTGGAGTTGGTGGTCGTGGTGGCTGCGGTGGAGGCCCGTATGGGGGTGGTGTTGGAGGTCTAGGTGGTTGTGGAGGGGATGGAGGTACGTATGGCGGAGGTGTTGGTGGCCTCGGTGGTTGCGGAGGAGGAGGTCCGTATGGTGGCGGAGTTGGGGGTCTTGGTGGTTGTGGTGGAGTTGGAGGTCTTGGTGGCTGTGGAGGTGTTGGAGGTCTAGGTGGCTGTGGGGGAGACGGAGGTAAATATGGTGGCGGTGTCGGAGGACGAGGTGGAGTTGGTGGTCGTGGTGGCTGTGGAGGAGGAGGTACGTATGGTGGTGGTGTTGGAGGTCTAGGTGGTTGCGGAGGAGAAGGGGGTACGTATGGTGGAGGTGTTGGAGGCCTTGGTGGCTGCGGAGGAGAAGGAGGTACGTACGGTGGCGGAGTTGGGGGCCTTGGTGGCTGTGGCGGAGGAGGTCCGTACGGTGGAGGAGTTGGTGGCCTAGGTGGCTGTGGCGGAGGAGGTCCGTATGGCGGAGGAGTTGGAGGTCTAGGTGGCTGTGGTGGAGGAGGTCCGTATGGTGGAGGTGTTGGTGGTCTCGGTGGCTGCGGAGGAGGCGGAACGTATGGCGGAGGAGTTGGTCTAGGTGGCTGTGGTGGAGGAGGCGGTACGTATGGTGGAGGACTTGGAGGTCTTGGTGGTTGTGGCGGAGGTGGTCCGTATGGTGGAGGTGTTGGTCTAGGTGGCTGTGGCGGAGGAGGTTGGTATGGCGGTCTCGTAGGCGGTGGTAGTGTTTTTGTTGGAATTGGGTACGTATATCCTGTTGGTTCTGACGGTGGTCCAGGAGGTCGAGGCGTCGGCCGAGTTGGTATCGGCGGTGTTGGGGGTCTGGGTGGCGTTGGGTACGTGTAACCTGTTGACGGCGGTCCAGGTGGTCCGGGTGGCCGTGGTGTTGGTCTGGGTGGCGTTGGGTACGTGTACCCTGTTGTGGGTGGTCCAGGTGGTCCGGGTGGCCGAGGTGTTGGTATCGGCGGTGTTGGTGGTCTGGGTGGCGTTGGATACGTGTACCCTGTTGATGGTGGACCAGGTGGTCCAGGTGGTCCAGGTGGCCGTGGCGTTGGTATGGGCGGTGTTGGTGGTCTGGGTGGCGTTGGATACGTGTACCCTGTTGAGGGTGGGCCAGGTGGTCGGGGTGGTCCAGGTGGCCCTGGTGTTGGTCTGGGTGGTGTTGGGTACGTATACCCTGTTGTGGGTGGTCCGGGTGGTCCGGGTGGTCGTGGTGTTGGCCTGGGTGGCGATGGGTACGTATACCCTGTTGTGGGTGGTCCGGGTGGACCAGGTGGCCGTGGTGTTGGTCTGGGTGGTGTTGGGTACGTGTACCCTGTTGTGGGTGGTCCAGGAGGTCCTGGTGGACCAGGTGGCCGTGGTGTTGGTCTGGGTGGCGTTGGGTACGTGTACCCTGTTGTCGGTGGTCCGGGTGGTCCGGGGGGCCGTGGTGTTGGTGTAGGTGGCGTTGGGACCGGGTACCCTGTTATGGGTGGTCCAGGTGGGCCAGGTGGTCCAGGTGGTCCAGGTGGTAGAGGTGGTCGTGTAGGCCCTGGATAAGTATAACCGGTAGATTGTGTTACCGGTGGTCTGTACGTTGGCGGTCTTGGTGTATACGTTAATTCCTGGCCAGGAGTTGGATAACTTGGATATCCTGTGACGGGTGGTCTAGGTGTTGGCCGATCCGGTGGTCTATAATAATGGAAAGATTAATATGTAAATCATCTTCGCGCTCGCGTCTTTTAAAACATACTGTTTTCCTGTTTATAATTTTCTTTACATTTAGGAACTTCCGTATAACAGATTCGATAATTTTATTATATTAAATTGCGCAACTGATTCTTACCGGGTTGGTAGTGTAAATATCTGATTTGGCGGTTTGTATTCATAGCCTTGAAACGGTGAGTTTGTTTCTATCGCTCTTTTGCTTCTCTCACTGGATGCTTGCGCATGGTGGGTGGAGAGCACTGCCACTATTGTGGCAATCCACAAGAGTCGCTATAAAAGAAAATATATTAAAATCAATTGAGTTGTTTTTAAATAATATGTTCGATAAATTGTTAACGTCCCTTTTTTTAAAATGAATATTAATCGCTTGTTGATGTAAATCGTTTCTACTTATCTACATCACTTTCATTGAGAACTACAGAAATGGAATGGTTGACCTCGACCAACAATAAGATACTTTCGAAGTAAATTAAGCCACGGAGTACCGCGTAATCGATTATAATATACCGAAGATTGTCTTCGTGGGATTATCTCACGCCTCACCCACGAACATCTTACATAACTTGTATCGACCACGTGGCACATCGTATGATGTACCGGTGATCGTGAAAGGTCCATTCGTGTGAAATACACTCTACGATACTCATTGATCAACGTGTGCTCACGTCGCACAACTAGAAATCTCCTAACAAACATCTTATTAAATTATTTCCAAATTTTCATTGTACGCCTTTCGGTGGAACGAGTATTGTAGAGCGCTTTCTATTTCTCATCCAAACATAGCCACCCGCATCATACTTCGCGCATAAATTTAATTTCACGATGCTAATTCGTATCATGATTATCGTTCGATTCGCATCTCTAATTAGTTTCACGCGAGAACCGTATATATTATTTACCTTACGCTAACCGCGACAAATATCTTATTTAAAATCGGTTCGACGGAAGATCGAAATTTCAGATCATCGAAACGCGTTTATCACGATACCCTGCGTCTTCTACGTATTCGTCTTCGTAATGAACAACGTTCCATTCAACGCCTCGGTTCAAACGTAGTGTAATAATGCAACCATCGACCGCAATTATCATTCGTTGGCTCGACGAGCTTCATAAATCAGGGGAGACCGGAGTGGAAGCATCGTTGTCCAGAAATTAAAACCGTCTTATCCGTTTGCGACATCATGAACGCGGTACGAATGATGGTTCTGGCTCGAAGAAACGTCCAGTGACCTTTAAACGTATAATTTATATAGAAGGATCGCACGGCTATGGGGAGAAGATATTCTCCTTAGTGTCTTTCGCCAGTATGTGAAAGGCTTCTGATGTATAAGTGGTGTCACGACGCTTGGGTCTGCGAAACACGCGATACAGATCGCAAGGTTACAATTTCTTGAGAAATTTTGAGATCTCACGGTTTTGTTGTATATTTTTTTAGAAGAGGCGGATAAATAAATCCTTGGTTTCGAAAAGGGGGTTCAGCAAAATTGTTGCCAACTCTGGCTAACGTAACCCAACGTGGGAAATTGCATGTATCTTCGATCAATGCTTTATAGTTCTCAGAAAATAGTTGATACTCGCGTCGACTTCTGTTGGCATAATTACAGGAAAACTAAAGTACTTTCTAGCCGCTGGTTTTCATCCTCCTCTGAGAATCAAAGTGTTCTTTCTCTTTCAAATCTCAAAATAATGTATCTCAAACCATAATGGTATCAATGACTAAAAATAACTTGTATTGTCGGTGTGCAACAGAAGTGAATATTAAGTAGGAAGCATCTAGTTATAGCAAAACTGGTTCTATCGAGGCTATTATAAGGTTACCATGTCGCTCACGACTCTATAACCGGAGAGTACAATGATCGTTCTCATAAATGGTTTCAAAACAAACCAACGTGTCGTGTTTCCGTTCATTTTACATACTCGTTACACATTCTTGTTGATTGGATCGCTGAAAAATCATTGATTACGACTCTCGATCGAGGAACCGTTTTGTTATAAAATCTTCATCCCACAAAGAAATATTTATAATATCGAAAATCGAAATAAATACCGGTATAACTTGTGAAAATTATCATTTTGACGAGTCTGTTCTCTCCCATCACCGAACTTGAAACAAATCTTGAAAATTGCATTGAAATAGAGAAACTTAAAAAAAGTACAGGTAAATATAGATAAATATATTTCTATTTCCACATAGATATTTTTGGTTCTTACAAGAGTTTAGGTGCAACCGAAAAATGACGGTTGAGCACCGGTGCTTTGCATACCGTTCTAAGTCCCTGATTTCCTCGTTTTGTTTGCACCTAGAGAAAGTGGCGAAGCTATGCATCGAGAGGCAAGACCTCTCAGGTCATAATGAGAAACCAATGTGACAGGAGTTTTCTACGGGTCGGCAATTCGCGGAGCCAGAGGTGCAAAGTTGTGTCGCAACAAAGAAGCAGCCGTCGCAATTACTTCTGGCTACCGAGTTCGCTACTTGCAAAAATTAGCTCGGAAAGAATCGTTTCGATGGAAGAATCACTGATTGGGAAATCCAAGTTACGCCTTAGATACACGATGATTATACAGTGGATCACTGTAATCTCTAATTAATGTTTCGATCGATTTGCGATACCACGTTGCGCAACAATGGAGTTCCTTTCAACCTTAATTGATTTCGAATCGCCTCAACTTCAGAAATCTTTATTGCGTTATTGCTAACTAATTTGTCAGTGGTCAGTCTCAGATTCTTTCACGAGCGACGTTTAATGGACGAACGGCAGTAGTTAACTACGATGGGTGTGAAAATACTATGTTGCATAACGGAAAGACGCAGGTTGCGTCTTTGGCACTAAATAATAAAGCGCGAGCAACGTCGTCGAGATACGGCTTTCTAATTATCTCGCTTCACGCGCTGCTAATGCTTTTGCCTGTTAAACGAAGAAAGAAACACCGAAGTGCATCAATTAGGGTTTGTCGCAACTCGCGTAGACACGAAAACGACCACGGGAAAAGGAAAATCATTTTCACTAGCGCGATGAAAGAAGAGTTAGGAGTGGAACACGCGAGTATAAATTAAACTTAATTAACTCGAGGTATCGAGTTGTAGTACCCTTGTTTCGAGCGTTACGATAAACGTGTAATTACCTGATGATTATAAGTAATTATTAGACTATTAATAATATTCGTGAAACTTTGATTTTTTTCGTTTTCATATATATATATTATACTTGCATTATAATGTATCTGTGATCTTTACATGACGATTCTCGATTCTGTAATGAATGGGTCGGAGAAAAACGTTAAACGATCTAATGAGATCCGACTTTCGCTAACTGTTCGTTTCCATATATGAAACAATGTAGCTGGAAAGTGCAATTACTAAATTCCTTGACAGAATTAGAGGAGCACTTTAAAAGGGTTACGAATGAGCAAAAACGGAAAGAATCAGAGGAATTTTATGCTCGAAGCTTCGACTTTCTAATATCAATGAACAAATTTCCCTATCGATGCTTCTCCAAGTCCGTCGTGTCAAATTGTTTAAAATTCCTAAACTTTGATGTCATACGTGTGATTGAAAAATTCTTTTCTCAATTTTTATCTACGGAACATAAAATCCTGTGACACTTAGTGCCAGCACTTCAATCCTGGCTTATTATACCACGGTTATGATTGTCTTTTGCATAATTATGGGCATTTCAGCGTGAAGCGAATTTAGCATATTAATACTTTTCTTGCAGCATCTGATTAACTCGTCATATCTCGATGGCACTTAACAATACCATCGCACAATTAATGTAAAATGCTACTGGAGACCAAGTATGTTGAAAATCTTGTTGGAAATTATAAACAGTACTTCACTGGAGTCTCAGGGACTTAATTCTAGAATAGCACATTTTTTGATACAATAATACCATTCGAAGTTCACGTTGTTACTTGTGTTATTCTTTTCTTAACACTAGTTTTATGGACATTGATTCTACATATATTTCTTTCAATTAGGATGCAGATTCATATCGTTACATTAATCAAGTTCAACATAAATAAAACTAGTGAAATGGCTTCGTAAATCTAACGTTAAAAAATGGCGAACTGTGAATAAGATGTGGGTGCACAGAAATGAAAATTCGAGGATATAATTTTCATTCTGAGTGTGATACGAACGCAAGAAGAAATATTTTACACCGTTGAGACTTCAGTGTGGTATCTTAGGGTTCGTATGCATGGAAAATGGCGTTGAAACAGTTCGAGGATGATTGTTTCGCGACAGTGCAGCTCGCGGGAAACCACGTTCCGCGCTGCTGCGAATTTCTCGGGACGCGTGTCGATGAATTAAGCAGGGCAGGCTTCTGTCACAGATCGCGATGCGCGAAAAGAAGCCACGACTGTAGAGAAAGTTTCCTTAGGCAAAACGTGAGCGAAACGATCGCGGGCGCCTGGTGCACTTCGCCCACGTAATAACGTGCAACTACCGCGAAACGGAGGAGGAATGCAGGGAAAAAGAGGACTATTGTCGACCGGACACAAAAGGTCCGCGTACTTTTCCTAATTAACATAACAAAGATCGCTTCTGTTCCATCGGAACGGTAGAAATCGCAGGCTTTTTGCTACGCGCCGCGATCAGGCGTCCGCGAGGATGCAAATGACATTCAACGACAGGTTTCATCGCTCGACGAAACGATATTTTCTCGATATGGTACAAACTCCTATGAATAAACAGAGTTGAAACATCGTGGTCGTTCCTATCGCCTGAATCATACTGAATTTTTCGAGAATTTAACATATCAACGCAACGAGGCGAAATGTTTTACGACTCTCGAAAGATTCAGGTCAACGAAGAAGATCGTATGAGAAAACATGCAATTACGATATACCCTGAAAAATGTAGAACACCGAGTATTAAACGTCTAGCGTTTTAACGCTAATATAAATTACATTTATGCGTATGTTGAGCAATGGAAGTAACAGGGAGAGCACAATGGGCAATGGTGCAATCTAGTAATTGCATTGGAATTATTGTCACTGATGCTGTTACTATTTTTATTGCTAGTTTTATTGCCGTTGGCGCGTGGACTGTATTGCCACCGCATATCGTTGTTCGTTTACGACCTGAAGAGGTATCGTGAGCCAGAGGTCGGCGATCTTCCGGGTGAAAACAACAAAAACTCGTATATATCGTAATAGAGGTGTACGGGATCCGAAAAGTTCGGGTCGAACAGGAAAACATCGGGTGACGTCGGCTCGAGGCTCGAGAGTTTACGGTTCCTTCGAGTCCTGTTAGTACCTCAAGGTCTCTGATTTCGAAAGGATCTCCTAAGGCTTGAAAACTGCTCGAATTTTCACGACATTCTTCGATTCGACCAAGTGCTTCTCTTCTCTTCGGGTTCTCGAACGTATGTCTATTTTGCACGCCTCTCATATGTGCACACATTACTCCCACTCGTATTTCTACACTATATGATTCACTGTACATGGAAAGAAACTTCTTATGACTGTTTCCATTTATTTTTACCAAATGTTATTTATTACACTGTGTTACTATATTCACGAAGCAGTTTCTTTTTGCTATTTAATATCAACAGTCGAGTATTGTATGATTTTTTCCAAAGCTAAATATACATAGAATTATAGAAGGTTAACTCTTTCCACAAATCTTATTATGATCCTTCGAGTTATGTTCACGATAATTCTATTGTCCCTAAAAATCATTTTGTCACAAAAATAATTTCTAATCGAATCTGTTTAAATGTGTTTCAGTGAAAAGTGTGTTGGACTCGAGGATTTCACCACGTGTCGCCTCGTCTACCAGGTAGGAATGATTATTCTAATTAAAAATTCAGTGACGCAACAAAGCGAATCGGAATACGTGTGTCTCACGAGTCTCATCTCGCCGGTCACGAATTACCGAACGAAGATCCCCGCGGATCCTTTTCGGGGAAAGGTTGAAGGTTGCATGGAAGATTATTACAACTATTACGTAAACGAAGTTATATCCCGGCTTGAAACGTCGGGAGCGATAAACGAAATAATTGCCAAGGCCCTGGGCGAAAAACAAGAACGATCGAGTGTTTATTATTCGTTTTACGAAAGAGCACGGATCATCCTCGAATTCATTGGTCAATTTGGCCAAGCCACGGTGGGATCGTTTCGAAATCGGCCGTCGCGACGTTCGATCGATGATACACGCTGCGAAAATGATCCTCGAGGATCGCGCAGGCGGTCATCGAAACGCTACATCAACGAAGTGAAATTGCTGTCACTCGTTACGTAAGGGATTCCAAGTACTCGAGTACCTGTCGTGTTGAGATTCTCTTTGGACGTCAACAGATGTGAATAGATCAGATAGATTAAATAATGAATTTAGGTCAGCATTCGTAGACCTCTTCAGAAATAATATCTTAGATATATAAAAGGATTAATCTTGTTAAGTTGTATGTCAAACATTCTTTTCTTCATTCGTTCCAAACATTTAAGATTGCCTTTGTAATCTAGATTAGACTATTGTATATTGTTTTTAACGAGGAGCACGAATTTTGGCCATAACATATAATAAATGTGCGACACGTAAACATTACAGTCACATTAGCTATTATATAAAGTGTCTAATTTGTTAACAGAAAATGATATGCTGTAGTTTGCTAATTAGGGAGATGAGAGCCAAGAAGTTTTGTAATCGGGTGCACGAAAAGAAATACCGAAGACGTTACCTTGATTTACGCATTTGTTGCATGTTTCGCGTTCGTGTTGCAAAATCGAGAGGTCGTCATACAACATTTCGTTATGCAGCAATTCTCAAAGGACGTAATCTGACTTTATCGCCTCGGTGCTAGTATTAATTTTTATAAACCGGCCACTGAGACACCCGGTTATTAAAGAGTACCGTTTATGGCGAAAACCGAAGGCCATCTTCTGGTAATATGGAAACTTTTTGATATCAGGTTTACGATTCTTGAGTCATTCCTCGAACTTTCAGACGATAAAGATGCTGACGAGTGACGCATACTAACGTAGGACGATCAAACTCGGACAGTAATATTCTTAATTTGACATCGAAGTGAAGTTTGTCAGATTAATATTCATAGAAAGTCGAACGTTTATTTGATAAATGAATTCTTACGATCACAATATGCAAAAGTTAAGGATGTATCCTGTTTCGATAATTTATTTTACAACATTGGAAAACGAAATCAATTCTTAATTTTGGAGTACTGCATTCTCTATTTATCATCGTTTTTTATTTATTTGATAAATTCCCATAAAGTATGATTATGTCTTTGACTACAAAGCAGAAAATTGTTTTTGTTATTCATTGCTTGGTTGTCAATAATTTTTCATACTTTCACTTATTTCCATGAAATTATATATAAATAGAACATAACACGGTCGAACACATTTCAACAAGTTTATAAAAATCGCATTTTGCAATCCCCATCGATCAAACAACTTTGCAATAGTACGACGCAGCAAAATTCTTCTTTATCAAACATCGATTTAAAATACATGAGCGACGATGAGTCATTTTTGGAAACATTTTACAACATGTTTAAATGATTTTCTGATCGATGAACTCGACATGCCGCGCCCCCTTTCTAGTACAGTCTTTCAGCGATTAACGCGAGTAATTTCATAACACTGTTTGTATTATTGAAAAATGGAAATTGTCAATTGTATCGAACGAAATGATGCACCCACCGGTGCTGGGTCTCTAATTGAAATCTCCGAGGTGATGATCGAAGCAAAGAACGCGCGGAATTCAGACGCTAGACACACATCCTTCTCATCAAGGCTGTATTACGGCATACGAGGGAATACGGACAAGTGGATGTACGGGAGGCACTAAACTTTAAAGCGAGATCGTCGAGCATAAAGGAGCGAGACGGTAGCACGAGGCAAAACAAGTGGAGCCGAAGAAACAGAAAGTTGTTTGCCGGCCATGTCAATTGCCCCATCCGCCGATGAACCCATCATTGACCTTCGTTTTGCGTTTTCTCTCTGCCTAGAATCGATGCCATTTTTGGTACTCGTCTCCACAACTACTACGAAAGTGTATCGAATACGCTCGACAGCTAGGAAATCAATTTCTCATTTCACGCGGAGACGTTAGATGTAAAAGATAAAAACTGTTATCTATCATCCGAGAATATATTCTTTGGCAGCTGAAAGGAGGTTGAGGACGCATATTGTGATGGTAAATCGATATCTAAGCGCTACCTGGTTTAGTCGAGATTTGAAAAAATACTTCCTTTCTGCAACTTTGTAGCGAAGAAAACAGAATGAAAGGACGAGGTTCAAAGAATTTTGCAAGTTAGCCCTGAAATGCGATGACAAACTCTAGAATGATACGCAAGAATCCACTTTTCAATTATTTCCCTAGCACAGGATGCCCATATAAAGACTAATGGAAGGTTCTGAGACGATGAGTGCAGCCCGATAAAGTAACATGATCGACGAGATAAGCGCAACGGGCAGTTAGAGTGGAACAGGAATCGTAAAAAGTCCAGATATTAAAATCGCGACGAAATGTCAATTCTACGAAAGTTCACCTGATTACTTTCAATCGAGCATTGTTCATCACCGGTCATAAATGTCAGCCTCGACAGATTAGTCACCGATGCTGCATTAATCTGCAAACGCGATCGCGACGATCGAGCGGGTGGGGAAAAAATGGCGAAAAAAGGAGACGCCCGATGGAGCGTCTCGTTCTTCAAAGGACTTAAACCGCGTTTAACGTCTTTCCCGCTACCAGTCAATCGGACGCGCGCGATTAATTCATCATTTCAGCGTTGTAGATCGGATCGATCGATTGGCAAACGACGAGAATGACTTGTTATCTTTCGTAACGCTTACCCTTGTAGTAATCACGACAATTTTTGTACCTTATTAATGCCGTGAATGTTGGAACGATCGTCGGTGAAAATCTCAATTATCCGATAATTTTACTGGTCTTTCGACACCATCGAGTCGAGGAACCATCCGTGTGACAGCGGAGAGAACGTTAACAGTAATTACAGGCAACTAGAAGGTGTACGTTACATGGGTAAAAGTAAATTCAGAGTTCGCGTTGCATTCCGATATGTCAATCATTTCACTTGCTTTGTTGCTCCATCAAGGTTCTCGTGAATATTACGTGAGAAACAAGAATCAATTTCGTTCTTATTGTTACGATGAAGTCTGCTTTCTAAACACGTTTTCAGAGTGTTTACATTGTTTCTTCTCTTTGAAGTATTCCTATTTTCTCTTTGGTACATATCGGTATCGTATGCTCGTTCTTTGTTAAATTTATGTTGACATACTTCGCTGTTCCTTTGTTCTGCATAAATTATCGTATAATCATATTCTGTATATTAGAAGAAATATTCTTCTTTGTTGGACGATCCTCGATTCAATATTTTAGTAACCAAAGGACATACTGTTACATTTTTTTCCTTATTCCTGGCAAAATTTAGTATACATTCCATACTTTTTCCGTTTTTTGTTTTTAATACATATATGGTCTCGTACTTTATGCAGAAGATTGTAATATGAATACCATTTTTCAAAAATAATTACTGTAATAACTGTTGACGTTTCGAATTCTTCCTAGAACTTAGTTGCATTATAAGAACTCTTGATAATTTGCCTCGAGCAAAAATATCTCTGTGGCAGTGTATGTTCGAGCGGTGTGCACGATGTGGCAACGGTTCTCTTTTAAGGGTGGTGCTAATGGGGAAAATCTGTAATTACGTAACTGTGAATCAGGAACTAGTGCGCGCTGATCTTTTACCCCGATTGGCTTGAGCAAGAGACTCTTATGCGCGGCCCCTAAGTGGATGTCTTGCATCGTGACACCATTCAACGAAGAACTTATGCAGGTGATAATTAGTCTTTCGTTAAGGGAGCAAATTTGAATCGAGTAATTCCCCCTGTCACTTCTGACGGTAATTAATCAATGTATCAGCGATATCGATAACCATCTATCGTACGAATCCAAAATTTAATTTTTCTCCGACAAATAAAATGTTGATCCAAAATTTGCAAACTCTAAAATGCAAATAGCTAATTAACAGAAAGTATTTGATTTATTAGTTGCCTCTATGTATTTGAAAATGAAAATAATTAATCGAATTATAAATTATGGATTCTCGTATTAGTTTGATAGAGAGCTTCGTGCAATTATGTATTGAAAATCATAGCTCATTTATTAATTGTGTTTGAAATTGGACGTACAATGTTGTAATATGGACGGGTTGAGATTTCTAATGATGATCGAATCGAATATTTCGATACCAGGTAATTTTTGCGAAAGACCCACGTGGTTGACCTTTCGCGTGCAAAAATTTCTACATTACGTGATCATAAAGATACCTTTAACCAAACGTGGCGCGGATAAGAGATGCACAATCACTAGTGGCTACTATTAAAATCAATTTAAGCAATCGTACACCGAAGAATAAAATTCCTCTGGGATGTCGCATTAAAGCGTGGAGATTAAATAAAGTATTTTACCACATACTGAAGATTATTGTTCGTGCTAATGATAATTTTAGTACTTATGTAGAAAGGAACTATAAATGACGTATACCATTATATTTTTTTGCTCAAATTATTGTGAAATTAACGTAGAATTCGTTTTTGGTTGTAAGATTATAAAACTGAAGGGGATTTATCTTAAGTCGAATCATTTTTATAATTAAATCGTTTATGCGTTGTTCTTGGAATCAGACAAGAAGTCTACATTAATTCCACTTTAGAAGTGTAATTAAAATAACTAGAATTTTGGAAAAATGTACAAATCCCAACCAGTCAGAATAATTAATTTTATAAATATTTCACTGTAAAAAAGACTTACAAAATTTGTATAGACTCAAATTTTATATTCTATTTACAATATAATGTGTATTTAACAAAAACTCGTTATGTCCTTTGAAATTCTGTACTGATTCTCAAGATATTTGTTACATAAAGCAATTCTAAAAACTGGGTCAAACTGTAGCTCCTTTTCAAGCTAACAAGATAGAAAACGTTGATACAGGAAATAGTCGAACTCAGTAACTAGAACTATCTTTAAATATAATTTTTTCATTTGATGCAACGATGCATGTTGCGCATGCTCCTGTTTTTTAAATAGGATCATGCAACTTCTTCTACATAAATTGACTTAACCCATGGTTTTGCATGTAAAATTATTGAAGTACGATACTTGACAGATACAACGTTCCGCCATGAACATTTAAACAATTTATTATTCGTTTCCTTGCAATTTTCACTAAATTCGTAAGTTATATAGCGGTTATACACGAGTAATTAGTTTCGATTTCAACATTTATGCTATTAATATCATTTACTTTAATTTGGTTATATCACCATAACTCGTCATCTATATTTTTACTTGAATCCTTAATTAGCTCATTCTCTTTACTTTGATTATAATTTGTGATGTATTACTTTTTCGATGATAATTGCAGAGTATCCATGGTAATATCTCAATAATTTTATATGCAATTTGATCAGAGGAATTGATTTATAGAAATACGAGTGCATTAAATAAAAAAAAAGTGATTTAACTTGTATTTTATATCTTCGCTTAGAAAAAAGCTTGTCTAAATTTTTAGAGCCACCCTGGGCATTCTCACCCCATTGTTTCGAGAGAAATGTTTGCGTTCAGGAGGTTATCGGCGGCGTTTGATCAAGGAAATTAAATGTCGGAAAACGGAGGCCCCAGAAAGGCGGATTTCAAGTTGGGGAACAATGATAACCTTTGACATTTAGCGCGCTAACAGCTGGCTGTCGCTTGCGTCTCGCTATTAATTCTTGCGAGGCTGTGGATGCGACCGTACGTGCAAATACCAAACGCTAAGCTCACCGGTGGAAATACTGTTTTGCAGAATCGAAAGTGATCGCGGCACACGAACTCGAAAACGGCGTAACCTGTCCCTTGCGAATGTTCGAAATACACCAGAACCTCTATTATTCGAACCTTGAAGTCGAACGCTTTATCAACTCGTCGGACATTCGATTATTCAAGCAGAGAAAGTTCTTATACAATATCCATTTTCTTATCGATACATGTCAAATTTAAATACAACAATAATCTAGCAGGAATAATTAAATCAAATATAATGTATCTTTTAAAAATATCGTTCGTTTATACCATTGTTTCTGTTACTATTTTTGTTGCTTTACTTTGAATATAAAACGATAAGAAAAGTAGGTGTTTTGTTCTCTTCTTAGTAGGAATGATTATACTATTGTTACTGTTATTATTTTTGTTACTTTACTTTGAATATAAAACGATAAGAAAAGTAGGTGTTTTGATCCCTTCTCAGTTTGAATAATTGAGGTTCCACTATAATTCTAGAAAATTGTTTATAAATTTCTTGCACCGGGATGTTACTGCGTCGAAGACAAAGGCGTCTAGAAATCTTCACTTTCTATCGGCCAATAAGTTGTTAATAGAGAAGCTACACGGGAGGGGATGTAAAATGACAAAAAGAATTGCGTCACAAGGTAATAAGATTAACACGTAGACAACGCGTGAAATTACGCTTCAGATGGATGCGGCGTTACCGGTGTAACTTTTCCTCTTTATATGCAGATATTCGTCGGGACAAAGAAAAGTGAATGTCGTTAATTAATATTCTACGGATCATTGTGCAATATTCAGTGTAATATCAGTTTATAACCATCTTCACCCGCCGCAGCTCGACGTGGAAGGATATTTCGCCCGGCTCGAGTCGAAGCAAAGTTACGTTAACGTTGACTCCGCGGCACAACTGTGGTTGCTCGATCGTACGAAGAAAACGTTACCGTTCCATCACGACGTATTTCTATTTCACCCTTCGTAAGAACGCACCAACGTTGCTCCCGGAGCCACACTTTTCCTATGCACAATCGTCCTCTTTGCGTCCCAAAAAAAACCATTCTCACACGATTCTACGTCACCGAGTGCCGTACTCGTACTTCACCCCCAACCCCCTTCGTGTTCCTTTGATACCCCGCACGTGTCACTTGGTCTTCTCCCGGTCGCACTTTACTTACCATTTTTCGTATCGCGATCTAGTTTTTCCGGTGACTACCGGAAAGCGGTCGCCGTGCGTTAATGAGACACTTCAAAACGTACGCATGTCTCGCAGGGAGCTTGGCGGTCCCTGGAGAGGTGACTTCTTCGTCTCGAGGAACGTGGAGTGCATTTATAGGATTCACCCGATTGGCTGGTGGGAGGTAGAGCGGTTCGGTCCATGCGATTATCGCGAGCCGACGTCCGCGGGAGGATGCTGTAACTCTTCGTCCCGTACGAGCGGAGAGGTGAGAAGACGGCCAGTCGCGAGGGGGAGTGAAATGGTGGAGGGAGGGAGAGAGAAAGTGAGAGTTCGTGGCTCGCGAGAAGGACGAAACGACGACGAGCGTCGTCTGAAAAGGTCCGACTTCTAGCTGCGTCGGACGGTACCCGGAGGACGTCTCGTGCTTCGGATAATCGCGAACAACGCTGGTCTTTTAACCCTTTCGATCAGACCATGTGATTTTTTCATCATTTTTTCTGCCAAAATTACTCATCTTACTCTTTGCAATCGGGTGTCCTCAAAAGTCGACTATACAGGGCTTTTCATGACAAGTGACATAGTGAGAGTGGAAAAGAAGACCTTTTCTTTATCATTTTTTACGTGGAATCTTACGGGGAAGAATTTATTTTTTAGTCAGTTTTTCAAGTTTATATCGAAAATGTAACCTGATCGAAGGAGAGTAGACGTTAGAATAGATGATAAATAATGTTTCCATTATTCTCGAAATTTGCTTCATCGAACTCGTAATCTGTTACGAAATGATTGATCGCAGGAGCAATCGTTTCTTTTGTCACACTCGCAACGATGATTTACATCCTGTTTTCTTGAGTCGTGGGTGCAGTTTGATAAACGATGCTTTGTACACGTACAAAGGATACTTCCCCACAAAAAGCAGTGTTAGGTCCGGTAACTTTGCCCGCCATTGTATTGGTTTACCCCGTCTGAATCATTTATTTAGAAATTTTTTACCCTTTATGCCTCCGAGGCTTTGAATTGTATCAATGGTATCACTTGTTTCAACTAAAATTTTTACGTCATTTTGATTACACCGTTTTTAGCCCCCCAAACATCGAAAGGAATTATTCTTCCTATAGAATGATAGTTTCAAGCCTTGAAAACAACTTAGGAGCAGTAATATTTTTAAAAAATATGACTCACAAAGCTTAACAGTTTTTAAAAAGGAGGTTTAATCGATGATTGAAATTTCCTAATCGTATAATTAAATCGTTCCACAAAATCTTTGCTAGGATCAGTTGTCCCTATTTAATTTGTTACATTAATTAAATTTTTATAACATTAAATGACAAGCATAAAGTATACACTGCAAAATTCACTTCAAGTACCGAATAAGAGCGTCGTTTGATATACTAAAGTATTTAAAATCAATTAGTTTTTTTGAAATACTTCCTGGCCAGAATGAACAAGATAAATGTCCCAATTATCGATACATTTTGTAGTAGAGTCGTGATCTAGGATTACATCATAGCCTCAGAGAGTATAAGATTCTAAATTGAGTTGCGTCATCTAATAAATGTCAACGAATTTTGGCTTTTGCTAGGCTGGATCGTATAGATATTAAGATAAACTTAAAATTAAAATGTGGAAATCAGCGGTGTTTCACTAATTAGAAGAATTATTAGTTTCGAAATATATATTTAGTGTTAATAATTGAACACCTTTCAGTCTCCTCAATTTAAAGATAGATGATGTAAACGTTCCGTCTGTATTACCACCTGTTAAGGTATTACAGGAAGAAAGGGGGAATAATCCCGAAATGAGAGGAAACTGGTACTACGAGTAGGTAGAATCTCAACTGTGTCGAGTAATTTTGCCTTACAAAGACCGACTATAACGTTTGACCCAAAAAGACTCGTACGGAAGACCTTTTTCCTCCATGGAATAGTTAAGCATTCCTTTAGAGGCCTTAATCAATATTCAATACCCCTTAGATCTCTACCTTTTTCTTCCACTGATCCTTCTCGACAATCTAAAAGAGCTTATGGACCCTTTCTCAGGGAATAATGGACTCTAAGAATAATTAAAATTTTTAGTAAGGTCCCAAATATTAATTACATCCTGACTTGGTCACATATGACTAGAATATAAGTTGAACTCCAATTGTAGCAAATTTTTGACACTCTAAGATCAAGTCCATAAGAAGCGTCCATATCCTTTGTTCAGCAAAGTTAGCATACACTTCAACGCTAGCCGTAAATTTCGTGGAAAATGGAGGATGACGTGATCAATCTGGACGCCATCGTCGCGCTAGAGAGCATGATTAAAGGGAGCCGCGCTATACTGTTCACAACGTAGCACCTTTGTTCCGATTACAGCCTGAGGTAATTCAGTTCACGGAGAATCGCGATCGAAGGACGTGTTCGTTCAATGATGGCCAATAGAAGTCATCGACTCGCGGGTGTATAACACTCGCTATTAAAATGAAATTTATGGACTACGAGTTTGGCCTCGCTTGGCTGAGTGGTCGTAGGAGATACTCGAATTTGAAACGAAATTAACTTCGATCTTACGTTCGTACGAGTAATCGTCGAGTATGACGATCGAACGTTTCATTGTGATTAGTTCAACTTGTTCGTGTCCATGCTTGGTTAAATTATCTCAATTAAGCCGCGATCGTTTCATCATTTGGATCTGCTTCGACGTTTGGTGGCTTCTGACATTTAGATTGCAGATGTAAATTGAGAATAAGAAATCTGTTTTTCTGTTTTCGATGTTTAAACAGTATTTAAAGTCTAGTTATAATTGATGCCTTATAAATATCAAGCTTTGGTGCTCACAACATGGTATCACAATTCCTCTGACTTTGTTCTAAACACCTTCGCAAGCTTCATTAGTCACGTTATGTTAATCATTCCCAGGCTATTCGTGCTCATTATGTCATTTATCTTAAAACTGGCGAAAAATAATCTCGTTAGGACTCGCGTAGAAAGTGGACACGTAATATTCTCTAATCGCATAATATACAATCTCGTAGACACTGCGTAACACACCATAATTAAGTTGCTAGAGTTGCAAGCATTTCACCCTTTGTCTGTGACATTAATTTTCGAAATCGTTACTCGCCAAATTATTTATCACCGTCTCCGCGAGCACCGAGCGTCCAACATCAAAAGGTTCCCCGGCTAATTGAGCGTAATTAGACACCAAAGGCGAAGATGAAAGACGCTTTTAATGCGAGTGACGAATAAATGGATATGTAATGCAGAAATGACGCAGCAATTAATCGATGAGACCAACGAAACGATCGTAAATAATTTTTGTAAATACGTCTGAGATGGTAAATACAAAGGTGCATGGACGTTGCAACAGAGATTTAAGTAAATTTGACATTCCAATATAAATGAATTTTAAAAGGAAAAAGAAGAGAATAATATTGGTTACTCCGAGCCAGGAGCAAAGATACGAATTTTCTGGGTTAGGTTCGTCGATGTAATAGACCCATCTGGATTTGATCTAGGTTAACAATGAAGTAATGAGAATATGCTGTAGACTAGGTCGGAATTCCTTGTGTAGACATGGGAGAATTGTTTGGTTTAGGTCTGCAGAGATGAGAAAATGGTCGTGTTCATTTTTTTTTCTCGTTTTAACGAGTACGATATGATCTTGAGCGTAATGTATTGTCTGACCAGGATATCGAATAGAATCTCGTGAAAAGCGGAGAAAAGGTAGGGTAATTTCAGTTATGCAAGGTTTCGCTTGTGCCATCGTCATCGAGATTTATGTAGATTCCCATGCAGGTGAAGAACCTCGAACACAATGATGCTCGACGATCGACTGTAATAATCGCGAACGTTACGCGAGTTCATCGTTCCCGGTTGTCTACGAGTACGTATATTTGCACTTGCATCTATTTATCGATGTCGCCATTGTGAGCGAAACCAACAAAGACGAGCGTTTGACAAATAACGAAGTATACAAACACTCCAGAAAACCATTAGTTACGCACGATCGCGAGCCTCGCGAGTCAGTTTCATTGGTCTTAGCGCGTTTCTGATACGACGGTACGCCACTTTAATTAATTATATCTATTTAAAACGTTGTCCTCGTCAATTTCAACCGACGCGACTCGATTTCATATTTTGACGTTCGTTCGTCGAAAACTGACACGTTAATCGCTAACGTATTTATAGAATGTACCGAGAAACTTAGGCGCGAGTTATTATCGACGGCAATTGGCACATAAATGGGCCAACCCATTTCTCTTAAGCAATCACTCGTTTAGCACCATCCCTCTTCATTGCTTATAATGGCCGATCGTAAACCGCTGTACGCGCAAGATACACTTCGAGGAAACCTTGAGAGTATCTGGGAACACTAGTAATTCGATTCGTAGACAGTAAAATATGACGTTTCTATCGAATTTTTATAATTAATCTTGTACATCGACTTCATTTCATTTCTGTTCTCAAGTTTGTCACAATACATTTACGTAGCAAGTTGTTCCTTTTAAATTTAATTATTCTTTCGTCAGAAACGGAACTCTATTCTAAAAATGTTTTACGACCTCTCTAACATTACGCACGATCGTAAATGTACAGTAATTAAACAATTTATATTCCGCGTTATGAAACGTTAGATATATTCAGAGCTATTAAATATCATTTGTCGAGCTTTAAGAAACGTTATATCGAATGTGGATGCGAAGTGAATGTGACTCTTCTTCCAACTAGCATTGTAGACTGAACTTTGCCTTAAATTACTGAGAACATTAACAATTGGTACCTAGCGAACCGTTTTCCCTGTTATTAGATACATTTCTTCATAGTTTCGTGAACATTGTGTACTATATTGAATGTGATCTGGTAATTCCTTCTTATGGTAACCGAATTCCCACGATTACGAAAATGAGGCAACGGAATGCGAAAGGAGGCGTTTCAAGTAGTGCAAATCGGCTTTGGACGTACACACGTAAACTTCTTTTCATAATTATTCGACTCATTGCCTTCGAGTACCATTCACTCGGTACATAATGATTTCAGTCATTTGCAAGGAAACATGAGTGAAATGTTGTCTCATAGGTTAACACTTAAATTTAATATTTATACAACTAACTCGACTAAATAGTGTATTTATATTGTATAATCCAAAGTTTCGAACAATACCAACGGTAATGGGTAGCAAAAATTATTATTATTTTTTCGGAAATCGATGCTACGACGGAATTGATTCTTTCCACGTATGAATGAAGTTCTTTTCCTCATGAGACTAACCTTTCTCTCAGTACTTAGTTTTCAACTGAATGAAGGGGCAACCGCGACCACGGAAAAGGTCGTAATCACGGTTCGTGTGGCCTTCGATCTTTTCCTTGCGTTGGATAACATCGTTAACGAAGACGATGATGATCTTTGGGACAAAGTTGTCTTTTGACGACGCGCTTTCTTCGTCCAGCTTAAACGACACAACGGGAGGCCATAATTTTTCACGAGAGAAACATCGAATCTTCTCTCGAACGTGTTTTTTCGTTCCCAAACGAGAATGTCACGCAGTTCTGATTTATAGATACAATCCCTTTCTCTAATCAGGATCTGACCTCAAACAGTGTTCACCGGAGGTACGATTTATAATCCGTCTCTAATTTGAGATTATGAGGCGGTAAAAGAAAGACGACTCGTTACGTGTGAATTTGTCCAGTTATTTGCAAACAAATATTACCAAGATAAAATTGTTACGACTTAATAGATGCAGCATAGTGTTTCACTTTCGTTTTCGAAACAAAAAATTTCGAAACGCGTCCCCGATGAAGAATATTTTTAGGAGCTACTTACGCGTTATTTATGATCATGCTTATCAGCAACCTTCGCTGTGGAATCTAACCAACGAGAAAAAGGAACTAAATACTTTCAGGAATCGTACCCAAGTGATTAATGTCGATTCACGCCTATGGAATTGAAAATTTACTGCTATACTTTTGTCAACGTCCTTGTTCGGACCACGCGACAACCTTCGAATTTTAATTGAGACGAATTAGTACATCATTAATGAATCCGTCTATCAAGGTAAACTTGAGACGCTGTAAGTGACCATAAGTGATTTCACAAGATATACACAACATACTACGATACGGCGTGTAAAAGCATAGTGGATATGAGATTATGTAACGTCTTCTGAAATTTTTATTCAAGTCGAGGACCAGAAAGTTCGTCGAGAAGGACGCATCGTTGCAAGTACCTCTCTTGTCTCGCCTTCGATTATGTTCAAATTTTTATGGAAATCAAATTCGTAACACTTTGTACTCGAATTATGTACACGGGAAGGAATATTCTTGATAAAATGTTGCGCACGGATGGTTGTTAACGTCGCGTTTGCAATCAATTGCGGTTAACTTGTTCCAAAGTAAAAGTCTGGACGACCTGAAAAGTCGAGGATGACCTGTGCACCTGCAGTCGCATTCTCTCTTAATCGCGTCGGCGTTGCCCAATTAAATGGAAATATACAGAGAACGAAGATTTCACTAACACAGCATAAAAGGTTCAATACTTGCTTTTAACACCTCTCAACGGCATCGTTCGACATTGCAATTAGGAATTCTCGCAAGTCAGTAGTCAAGATTTTTTCCTGGACACGCGAAGTGGAATATATCTTTTTGCTAATAGAAATTATTGATTATCCTACAACGAGCATATCATACATTCGACCCGCTTGATCTTTTTATCATACGCTCGATCATTATTTGCTCGAACCACAGGATGTAAGGCAAATTGAGTCAACACAGTTTAGAACACACGTAAAAAGTATAAAAGTTACGTTTATTTAAAAAAGGAAATAAAATACTTGAAAGGTTACTGTACTTAAAAGCAATGTTCGGATTGATAAATGCCTTTGTATACAGTAATGTTTATTTGTACTAAGAATGACGTTTTACTACGAGGACAACATTCTTTGCCAAATGAATTAACTAAATGACAGTTAAATGGAATGCGTAAGTTTTATGAAGAATTAGAAAAAGACGAATGGATGAAGAAATTGACATTGACAAGACTGTGATCAGACTTTCAACTTGTCTAATGCAATAATGAGCGACACTGATGAGAACAAAGATAATTCAACGATAACTACGATCCTGTGACGAAATATCCACGATGTCCAAGTTTTTAGAAATAATACCTGTGTGGCAGTAATGTCTAATCGGATGCAGATGAGGCCACAGACATTATATCGCAGTAATTTTGAGGAATTTGTCTAGTGTATTAAAAACCAAAACCAATAAATTCTGAGTTGCAAGATCTGACACCAACGATGCTTTAGTTGCAAGTTCCGATGCTAGATTACTGTAATATCCTAAATCTGACAACACTCGAGTCCCGTGTCGTTCGTAAAATGTCGATTGGGCACCTGAAATTCGATACTGACAATGTCGAACGCGTGTGATCCTGTGGAAGATAGTACAGAGGAATCCAAACTCATGGAATGTGATACAGAAGCATTTAGGGTCGTGTAATACGATACGGACGACTCTGAGTACATGAAAATTTGATACACGCGACTATGGACGCGGTCAAACCTGATACTCACAACTTTGGACTCGTGAAACATATTACAGGCGACACAGGACACGCGACACTCGCTACAATTGACCTTAGAATCATCCGACTTACAATTAGTCATACGAGTCTCTACTGAGCTGACATTGAACTCATTGAACTTGAGATGCAGATGTCTTCAAATCGTATCTTTGTACGTTTGAGATTTACTGTATAAGTCTCACGAGTCTACAGTCGCTTGTGTTGTCAAGATATGAATATCTACATTCACAATTCTAGTTTTCTAAGTCATTTCTCTATTGGTTACCAAACAATCCAAGCTATCTCTGATATCCAAAGTCCCAAATCGTTCACATTGCATTTCACAAATCTGAACTCTTCTGTATTGTCTTTCACGAGCCTCAAGTCACTTATATTGGGTTCAACAATCCCAGAATTTTCTCTCTTGGGTATTTACAGTTTCAAGTAGTCTATTGATTTTCATAACCAAGTTTAAAATCGACCGTGTTCGTTTGTTTTGGGTCTCGTGAGTTCGTTCACGTGAATCGTCCATATTGACTCACGCAAGTCCGAAGTCGTTATGATCCAATGGGGCATGGGAAAGTCTGTTTCGTGTTCAACCATTGTGGTACCGACTCTATCCCTTTCCAACGATTCATGTGTGTTTACATGCGTACACACTGGGCCGTGGTTGACTCTGTCGGGTTCCACCGTTTCTACGTTATCTGATCAGATTGTACGAGAACATAGTCGGTGTATCGATGACTTGTTCTACTAAACAGGACGATTCAGGTAATGTCGAACGTTAAAGAAAGATGTGTGACACAGAATTCCTTCGTAAAAACATCGATGTAGATAAATGTGATCCTAATTATAACATCTGACTCGTCTGTATCCGACCATTAGTCTACTATTTTTGTCTCTGAAGCTATAATGCAAACAATTATCACACTTAAAGCTTTCCCAACAGTATTTCACTAATCAAATCATTGACAGAGGTCTATACTAGTTTATTATAGGTTTTCAATCTCTTTATCAATGAAATTAAAGTTTTGCTGTCAAAAATCATTAGAATTTTTAGAAATTCATTAGAAAGATTTTTTCCAAAGTATCGTCTCGTTTTATCGCGATTTATTGTATCATTCTACGTATTAATTAAGATATGTTATACCACACACCCATTAAACGTATCGTACAGAAACCATTAATGATAGATAATATCCTAGAACAATTGCAAATCGGAAATTTGTGAAGCCCCTTCATAGAAACGGAAGCAGTAGGAAATAAAGAGAAATTTATTTAACAATATTCGTAACAATACATTCTTAGTTATAAGTTTAAACAATTCATGGTGCTTGTTTTAAATTTTCTGTAACGGTAGAAATTGTTAATTCAAGCGTGAATTTTGAATAAAATTATAAGTATGTCGATTGCCGTTTCAGTGTCACCGATACAAAAATATATAATTCTTTCACTGTAAGATTTATTGTCTAAGATATGTTTGTATCAGACACATTAATAATTTCAAACATGGTGCCTCCATTAAAGTCTATGGTTTATTTATTCGTTTCGCATAATCTTCAACGACATCGAGAATATATATGCCTGTTCGAGAAGTGTGTTCATTATTGATTTCGTATCGTTGCGATCAATGATTCAGAATTCAGGGAAAGAAACAATAAATGCAGTTGCACTAGAAGTATAGATAGCAATCTTCGAGTGACGAAAAGTAGACGCATTTCGTTAGCACGGTTCCAATGTTGAAAAACGGGATTACGATAATAGAATCGGTATTACGATCGTTCTAAACGTCTTTCCTTCCCACATCGTATATCGTGGAATCCAAATGGTCGTCTTTTCGATTAGTGAAAGTGACCACCGAAGTGACCAAATCCATGACCATAACCATAACTGGGGTAGCCTAAAGGGAAAAGCAAATTAGGATGACAATGTAACGTCGATGAATGTTTTGTTTACATTGAGATCGATCATAAGCACAACGTCCATGAATATTTTGTTCATATCTTGATTTTTAGTAAAAAAAACAAAACCCTAAACTAACGAACGTTAAGTTTGACATTTTATGAAATGAGTTTTACACAGAATGCCCCAAAATTTCAAGAGATACCGAAAGAAACAAATTCTTCGTGCTCGTGGAAATAAAACTTAGATATTAAAATTCGAGTGCATGAAAAATTTTAAATTTAGAAACAGTCGTTAATGTTTCTCTTTAAAAAAGTTTTCTAATGATTTGTTAGTGTTATATCGAGGCTGACGCTAACATTGTAAAATTTATTTAAAAATTGTAAAATCACGTAACTAGTAAATAGTGTGATATTCTGGTTTGTGAGAAATTAATAAAATCACTGTGAAAATTCGTTAAAAATTGAGCAATTGTAATCGTGTGGGTATGTGTGATGCAAACTAAAAACCATTAATATGAATTTTAATTGCTTGTGCCTCGAAAACGAAGCGTCAGATTACAAAATGAAATATAACTTTTCGATTTCTCTTTGCATGATGAATTTACGCGTCTCGACGTGCTCCATCATTTTGGAACGCCTCGCATAATTCCACATAGTAACTTTTAAAACATTCCTTTCGAGAACGTCAAACTTTGTGTAATATTAAATCAAGCTGTTTATCGAAGAGTGTACAAAAGATTCATTGACGTTGGAAGCAGTTCTGTCGAGTCCCAAGTCTCATTGTGCAATGGTGAATAGTTTCTTACCATAATGTCCGTATCCATATCCGTAACCCGGATATTTGTAATTATAAAGGTATGGATAGTAACCGCCGTATCCCCCGTATCCTCCGAATCCACCCAAATATCCCGGTTTCCCAGCGACGATGCCAATTACGACAGCCAGCAGCAGGAACGTGTACTATATGGATGAGGAAAAAGACCATGAGATCCAAAGAGTGCATAAATAATAACGTGTATATCAGTTTATGTACTACACTTCGGTTTAAAATTTATGTCACATGATAGCATAACAGAAAAATTAACAGAAACGAATTACAATACTTTCGAACAAATTCAATCATAAAACAAATAAGATACTGTTTAATTTTTTATTTCTCTGAAAAAATGAATAGAAAACTTAGCTTTCTTAATTACATAATCCTCACGATATAATTATTAAATATTTAAATTTATTAAGGATATTGAAATTGATAAATTCTTTCAATTGAGGCTTCATGTATTTTTTAAGCAATTTTTCTCTCGATATGTCCGGTTGTAAGGCAAAATTACGTAAGTCGCATGTTTTCACTTTTGAAATACCACAGTTCGAAACAATGCAACCATGTTTCTCTTGGTTTTGCATAATATTTAGTATTGATTCAAATAAACAGTAAATAAGAATAATTTACGATAACGTTAAACTAAACGAAACCACTCTACTGCAGTTAATCTGTATGACTGTACCGTAATTACGGAGTTTTTCTAGAGTGCAATGTAAACATTATACGCGACCGTCCCGTTTAGTCAGAGTCGAGATAACGTAATAGGCAATTATGTGTGAAAGTGGATCTTATTACTCAGTATTCGTTGGATACGAGTTTGATAGATCGATTTACGATGATTTATTACGTCTATAGACAAGCAGATGTAATCTCATGTTATGCATAATTTCATATCTTTTCAAATACAAGTATTTTATATAGAAACAAAAAATGCAAATTTAATATTGTAAATTCATTACAACTGCATGTAGGTTAAATAAAAATATTCATAAGTTTGGCTTGAATATCAATTTGTGGATGCATTGAAACTCCACCTAAATCTCTCATTTGCAATTTCCACTGACAGTAAAATAACGCATGCATCGATTGTTGCAACATTGCAACGTTGAGATAATATGAACAGACTAATAGTAAATTTTTAAATAATTTTATTTCGTAAAAATGTTACGTAAACACTGTTGTTGGGCGTGGTACACGTGCAAATACAATGTATGCTTTATACTTTTCCATTCTGTTATTTATTATATCACGTCCATGTGGCAAAATCGAGGGATTAAACATAAATTTGGCTGGTAGTTCCTCTAGTGTTTACTTACAAGTTTCAAGCAAGCCATTCTCTGTCAGCTGACACCAGCCTGTTTGTTCCTCGAGTAAATGCACTAATTTTTCTCTATCAGTAGAATACCACTGTCCGTCCAACGTTGGTCTCCGGTTCTTTTATAAGAAAGACGTGTCCCGCCACGTCCCCCGACTGCAATTTTCCCAGCCTTCGTATTGGCTTTCCTCTGTTAACACTAATAGCAATGCCCGGCATTGTTACCCTGAGATTATGCGAATGCAATGCGTCATTATGAAAGAGACACGATGCAGTAACGCGTTTCGGGATGGCCACACATGCACGCCCTGTGAACAGCGCCTTGACATCCAAATTCGTCGAGGGTGCCACTCTTACGTCTCAAGAAACGTTCTATTACGTTTCTCAATTCTACTTACCTTCTGAGAAACCCGTGGAAAAACAATACAACACGTCGCTAATCCCGTAGTGGCGGTGCCCGGCGAATTCCATGAAATCAGGCTAACCGTAGAATTAATACTTTTTGCGCGATTGCGGCACGACGATATCAAATGGAAACGTTTTGGGACGTTTCTGTAAAACGCAAGTTCGTTTCGGGAAATTTCGCATACTCGCGGTAATAATTTTGCAACGCCTATTGCAGTGAATCGTGTATTTCGAAGCGGTCGTCGAAAATTACCGTGTTCGTTTCAACTTCGGTTTCTGGATGCAAGAATTTCCATTCTTCTCGTTATGCTTTGGCGAATAGCACAATTTTTGGATTACCAAGATAGGTCGAAAATATCATTCAAAGTGGTGGGAGACGTTGATCAGTTTCATACGTACCCATCGATAATTTTTTATCTTTAACACGTCGATCATCCACGAAAACGATACTTTGTTTTTAGATAATTGGAAACTAGCATACCCACAATTTGTCATACAATTTATATTTACAGCCCCGTTAAAATTCAAGAGTCCTATCTAGATTTAATTTCTTTAACCTAATCTAATCTAATCTGGAGAATTAATTTCTTTTAGCTCAGTAAAAAATCATATCATATGTGGGTGATATGAAATTTTTATTCATGATTTATTCTGTGTTACATTGATTTCAAATATATTGAAATATTATAATGATCTAATATACAGAATGCATCAGTGGTTGATAACCTTTTCATCTTTGTGATCACTGGTATTTTATAACACAGTAGTAAAGTTGGAGTTGGTTAAAGTAATGTCAAAAAGATAAATCAATTACTGGTACAAATATGAGTATGAATAGTATTGGAAAGACTTTCCTTCTTCTACTTGATAACATTTTTGACGCTGTATTTGATTTGCTGGTAGACGTTATGATATCGTGACCGCTTGACTCACAGGTCGAAGGTTACAGATCACTGATTTGCTTTCTTGCTTACTTATTGTAATATCGCGGATTGCTGCTTGCCCTACGAATTGATCAATGGGATCAATATTACCGATACGATGGTCACTAATGATTAACGATACTAATACACGATCTACTAAAATCGTCGACAACGCAGGTATGTCGATATCCAAAAGCTGGTAACTAAAAGTATGTAATTTTATATCATGAAATCGGTGTATCGATATGTTCCCAAAAACGAAGTAATAAAAAGTAGATATTTTGTTGTGAATTCATTTCACATTACAGAAACAAATTCAGAGGGAAACAAAAAAGCAAATCGATATACAGGCTAGAGATTTCATTGCATTAAAAGTTATCAACAATTTATTTTTCAAAGTGAAATATATTTACATATAAATACACTCAGTGATGCAATGAAGTGTCTTCAAATTATTTTTGATCTAGGATCTAGTTTGATATAAAAACATTTTTAGTAAAAAGTCCATAGCTTTTCGAGATTTGCTTAATTTATGTAGATACGTTTCTCGATCAGTTAGTCGTATCGTATCTGCCTGATCGAATGCTTGCGTACGATTGATAAGGGTTAATAGGCTAATGTGCACTTCGCGAATCCTTTTAAACTGCCTCGTCAAGTATAATACGAGATCTTTTACGATAAAAAAGGAACAAGATGACGGGTTGAGCACTGCTCATTACGACGCTAATGGACGGTTTAATTATGCGAGAAGGGACAATGCGTGCACGAACGCTCGATCTGGCGGATTTAACCGAAGAGATGGTGCCGGTGACTATGGTGATCGAAACAGAAAGAAGAAAAGTTGACGGTTTCGTAACAGGGGCGAGGGGGGAGGGGGGATTGTCGTTACAAAATGGTGAAATTACATGGTGCGTGTCGTGGGACGAAATCGCGAAAAAAAAAGATGATTGCGACACGTGTGGTACCCGTGGATGCGTTTGTCATTAATTACAGTAAACGCGTAATGGATTGCGGCTGATACCGATTGTAATACTGCCCGACGAATACCTGAAAGCATTTTGGTGTTCACGACGATATTAATTGTTTATTGTTAAACCCGAGTTTTCGATCTACTCGCGAATCCCGTCGAAATCTGTCGATGATTCGAGAAAAGACACGGTACGTCTTCCACGCGTCTCGCGTAATTAATCGTCGTGCACGCGATGAGTAATTATTTCCACGCGATTCATTAATTGCAGACTGCTTTCCATCGTACCGATCGCTGCGTTGCACACGGTTTGTGCATTTCAAAATTTTTTAAACGCGAAAACAATGTTTTATCGCGCGATAGCGATGCTGCTTGGAAATCAATACACGCGGCGTCGTTTACTGTATTAATTTTGTATTCATCGATGCCTGTTCATGAATCATCGCGTCTAAAGCACTCGGAGTCTAATTCTGCTTATTACGCGATCATTTTTCCCCCTGTTTTAACGCCGTTTCCCCAGAATACGCGATCTACGTTGCGAACGTCGAAGGACTTTCCGCGTGTTACGCGCAGCTACATATTCACCTTGGAGGCGTCGTTATACTTCGATTTTATTGTTCTGTTACTAATTTTAATATAAATGTTCAAACATATTCACCTTGGAGGCGTCGTTAGTTCGAGTTTATTATTGTGTTATTAATTTTAATTTAAATGTTTTCTGCCTGGTTGTATTTTTTTAATATTATTATTATTAAAAACTCTTTTGTACGAAGGGAAAAACAGGGCAAAAAGAAATTCTTTAATTCAGAGTTTTTGAACAAAATTCTTCAATTAATTTTACTTACCCTTTCAATGTGTGTGTCAGCCACTAAAATACGTGTCAAATATTTTGTAAAAAATTACCTGTCGTATTTTCATCAAAATCGTAACGTTTCCAAGTAAGAACAAAATTACATTGACAGGATTTCGAATTCCCACGCTTCGTTCGGTCGGCGCTACTCGATTTATGACCAGGAAAGGGTTTGTGGGTTACGCAACCCTGATCGACGCAGAATGCATTGCACGTAGTTCGTCGATCATCCTCATTGATATGCGACACGCGTATGCAAAATCTTCTCGCGGAGGTCACGAAAATTATTAGACCGTAGTTGGCACGCACCGTGGGCACGACGGATAATTGCAGGATAAGGCCAGCCGGAGCTATGGGAACCTTTTTGTGTATCATAACCATGGGAATCCATCGCTGACCAATGCCAAGTTACGGCACGTGTCGTTGCGGACACCGTGTCAGCAACCAATTATATTTTTCCCCCGTCGATGGATCGCTATTCGCGATTTTTCTTGTCGCCGACACTTGGCGAGGACGAGAGATCGAAATCAGTCGCGCGACGTTCAATGGTGGGCGTTTATTTGTTTTAATCACTGCTCGAGAGAACGGTTTCGTAACGTGTCTTGTGAATGGGCGGGCACTTTCATTGAACAAGAATCCATAAAAATAACTGGCAACCAAGGAGAGAAAAATGTAAAACTTTGATCGTTTATTACGGTGCAATTTCAGTCGATTCAAATAGCTAAATTATCCTTTTGCATTGGGCTGTCTCCTGCGAGGAAATATTTAAGGGATTGTATCTACTCGCTGAAATGACTAAAAAATGTACAGTGGATAAATGACCTACATATTGTATTTATCGAGCGATGAATGAAATAAGAAAATGCTTAGAAATGGTACTGGCTAGGACCAATCTTTCTAACTGAATTAATTGGGAACTTCAATTAGAACATTTACATATGTACGTCAAATGATCAATAATACTTGAGACCTTTTAAGTAACATTAGTGTAATTAGAAACACTATAAAGTAACAAGTACACACACTATATTAACTCAAACATATTAAGGATGAAAAAGAATTTGCAAGGGAAGTATAAGTGTGCAGGTGTAATTCATGGAACGAAAGGTATTTACTATTTCACAACCATAGGCGCTGAAAATTAATAAATATATACGTTTATTTCGTTTAATTAGTTTAGCTATATACTATTAGCGTTGTTCACTTAAATAATTAACTAACAAAGATCTATACGGGGTGTATCGATAGTACAACCGAGAAAGGGTTGATCCTACATAATTTTGTTTCCCAAATAAGTGCACACTTATCGCTTCGCTATGTCTGTCCATAACCCACCTTTTCTACTTGCACCGAAGTCCAACGAAACTTTCGATAGAAAAATTTTAATTCTTCATTCTTTGTTTGTAAAATAAATCAAACCACTCCCTCCTCGGTTGCACCATCCATCGTTCGACCCCCGTATATTAAATTTAATCCAATATCGTCAACCTTATCCTACAATAAAACAATTCTTCATTCCAAATCTTAATCCTCCGAGTCTCTATTCTCAGCTAATACATTAAACTCTTGGCGCGTTAGTTTATCTTTGTCTTTGGCCAAAGACCATGGAAAAAGAAACTTCTTGTGTCCATTCGAAGGCAAGGTTTCGATTCCTTCCGACTTGCTCTCGGATATCACTTCCGCGTCGCTGTTCATACCCATTCCCGAATTCTCTGGGCTCGCGTTTATAGTCTTCTCCGCCTCAGCAGGTTTCGCGGCATCCTCGGGCATCATTGCAGGTTTGTTACCATTGTTCTTGTTATTATGTCCACCGAATGGTTGGAACCAAGGGCCTGGCGCGAAATATCCGTAAAGTTCTGGGGGCAAATACGGGCCCAGTTTGAATCGATGAATGAAATGATCGTGGAACCCATGATGGAAACGATGTGGAATAATAGGCCCCAGAGGATATCCTGGGAAGTGAACGTCCCCATAAAATGGTCCGTACGGTGGATATCCGTACGGTGGCTGATTGGCCGAGGAATTACCATTTTGACCATTTTGACCATTTTCTAATTGCTCAGCGTTTCCTGCGTTCTCAGGCGGATTTTGAGGCTGAGCAGGTCTCCCGTAGCCGTGGAAATTCGGGTAGTATGGCTGGTAAGGACCGTAAGGATTAAATCCATACCCAGGGAAACCGTGAGGGAAATGACCATGTGTATTATTGCCTCCAGGTTGTTCAAGAGCTGGATCGAAGGAGCCGTTGTAAGGATGATTGTAAAAGTATGGCGGTCCATAAAATCCACCGTGGTAAGGCGGTCGATAGTAGAAACGTGGATAGTCGTAGCCTCCTATCGTCGATTGTCCTTGATTCTGATCCTCGGTTATCCTGGACGGGTTACCGTCAACCTGCTCGGTTTCTGGAGCCGCAGGCTGACCGTTCCCTTCGACAGGTCCGTGGTTCGGGTAGAAATCCGGGTGTCTGTAAAATGGCGGATGATGGGGACCGTGGAAGGGGCCGTGGTAGTTCAGGTTGTACGGTCTGTGCGTTATTTGGGTCGGCTGGGCGTTTTCGTTGGCTCCCCCGTTGGCGTCGATCCCATTCGCGTTCAATGATTGCGCGGTTCCAGGCGTCTGATGCAAGTGATTGTAATTGGGGAAGCCAAAATGCCCGTACTGGTTCGCGTTCGCCAACGAATCGACCAGCTCGGGTTTGTATTTGAACTGGGGATTGGAGTAACGCAGAGACGCCGCGTTGATCTCAGCGTCGATGGAGTTGTCTCTCGCGTCGGCGTTCACGTTTTTGTTGTTCCCGTTCTGTGGAACGCGCAGGTCGCGATTCACCGCGAACTCGTACGGTTTGATCGGCTCTTGGCTGTATCGATTCAAGAATTGAGGAACGTTCGAGGTTACGTAAGCGTTCTGGAACCTGTTTCTTCCTTCGTTCGAGGTCCGAGGACCTCCGACGAACCTCCTGAGGCGACCCGGGGGCTTCCCCGCGGCCGACGGACTCGCAGTTTCGATGCTCTCCTTGTTCGATTGTGTCTCTGGCGGTTTTTTCGGGGAGCCCAAATTCGTGGACGACTGGTTCGAAGGCGAATCTTGGAAGTCGCTCAGCAAGGTAGACGACAGGACGGACGCGACGTTCTTGGCGAACGACGTCAGCACCTCGGGACCTGTTACGCAAATTTAGAAAGTATTCGTTTGATATGAATTGGGAGGTGGTCGGATCAACATTTGATATACAACGAAATTAACATGTAGGATTTACACGATTAGAAGGAAACGTGTTAGGTTTCGTTCGACTATGTCAAAACATGAATTATTTGGATGCTTCGTCGTTCGTTGGATTAATTGGCGAGCGCGAATTGTTGGAGATTATTTACGTAATCAATGAGAAATTAAGAAATTTTCAACCATCATTTTCTGATATCGAGTACAATAGAAATTTGATTAAATTATGTGTGATTCGAATAAGGTATGACACGCCTTCTTTCTCCTGGAAAGAAACGAAACTTGTTTTTTAAACCCATATATTGCTACTTGAAAAATATAATTAAGCTACAGACATATCTTGTTTTTGAAACCAAAAAATTTGTTTACTTTCTCTAGACCAAGCACAATGTAGGCCAACAAAATAGTTGTAATTATATCGAATTGACAGTTAATTTCTACGATTCGCGCGTCGGTGGTAGCCCTGTTACCACACGTAGCATCGATGTAGGACGAATATCGTCTTCGTCGTTGCGAAACACCTGTTTTTTTCCTCTGTCAACGAGGATCGCGTTAGTGGACTCGCGTGCGTCGCTCGACGCATCGTGCGCATCGTAACAAACATACATCATGCGAGATGTCACTTGTACTTTCTCCTCTTAAAACATTTTGCCCCGATTCGGTTGATACGAGACCGACAAATTTAGCAGAATTTCGCACCGGGCGCAGCGATTGTTTTTAATTTATTCACCTGACATTTCGATCGGCTTTTATCCGTTCCTGTTACGTGTACAAACGAATAAGAAGATGGTCGAAAATTATCGACCCGTTTGGTAATTTGTTTGGTAATCTTGAATTTGATCTCAGTCGCCTATCGTCGCTTATTGGGCAATGGAATAATTTGGAAGCAGCGTATTTTTCACTATAGGAAAATCGTGAAATTATTTACTAGACCAAAACTTTGATTCGATATTGAAGACTACATAACTCAAAATTCATTTCAGTTCTCATTTTCGTAACCTCGCTAAAATTCACGAATCCTACTTGAATTTATTTCCTTTAATATTTAAATTTCAGAATTATTTGTTTCAGTTCCATAATGGATTGAGAGTAAAAGTGTTAAAAAAGTTTCTTCGTGCTAAAATATGTTCGAAGGCTCTAAAAAAATATAAAAAATGAAAATTGTGAGTTGATTTTGATAGGGGTTATAGCCATATATGTACTGAATGTGTACCTAAAATTTTAAGTAAATTGATCAAGTAGATTTTTCTGTATCGTGGACACAGTTTTGGAAAACATAGTTTCGAGAAAAATGTATTTAAAGTTTTGCATCTCCATAACTGTCTTTAAACAGTAATAATTTCGTTAATTTTAGTAGTTCAGGCATAAGGTGATGCAGATATATTTTCCAAACTATATTCTTCAAGAAAATACAAAAAAGAAATTGTTTCTTCGTGTCAACCATGTTCGAAGGCCTTCCATTTTATTACCATTGCAATCATGTTCGTGAAACGTATTTCATTGTGGCTGAGTTGTTCAATCTTTGACGTGCAATTGTAATAACGCGAGTAATAGAAGAGAAAAGGGTAGAATTAACGTCACTTGCGCGACTCGGTGTCTCTAATAATAATAGTTATTGTTTAAAAAAAAGTAGTTCAAGGCCGAGCACGCAGACCATTCACGGATTCCCAGAAGGACATAATAATCTGCTTACTGACGCCGGTTTTAGCCGCGTGAGCATCGCCTCGTAGGATCCATAGCCCTGCGCAGAGCACCGTTATCTGCAACAGGAGAAAATCGAGAGTCAGAAACGTGGAATCGTTGCATTCTTTCACTTTGTATCGCGAAAATTCTACGCTTCCCTTTGGACTGCGTAACGCGGGGCACGTAATGAGACTCCGCGATCCTCGTAGCCAGCAATTTTCTCTAATACGATGTTTTATTTGTCATTGCGTGACGCAACCCGCGGTACGCGCGCGAATCCGAAGATCAACGCACCGTTTCATACGTGACACACTTGCTTCCGATGCGATACTATTGTGCAAATTTCGAGGGTGCAACCGCCAGGACGGAAGAAAAAATAACACTCGTTGGACACCTGAACGGACGTTTCGATTTTGTCGATTGCCGCGTCTTCTTCGAGCTATGACATTAACTTTTCCGGGATACGAACGATACATCGTGATTGATCGTTCAAACTTCGAGGATGCAATTAAAGACACTGGCCAGAGAACTGAACGTGCATTTAGAAATCTTGGAACGTATAGTACGATTTTTCTCCAGAATTTGACTAAAATGTATACAGAAATATACTGTGATTGATTGTGCAAATTTCGAAGTTGCAATAGCTATAAATACATGCCCCAACGTATTCAAACATTTCTATAATACTGTACTATCAAACTATAATTATTAGGAATTTTGTTGGTGTATACACGAGAATATTAGATACACGCAATATAAAAATGTTTAGACAATAATAAATAGACGTTTAGATTGTCACTTTACAGTTTAATAGCTATCTTCTTTAAACTCTAATATTACCAATTTAATTAGAATATAGACTGAAAAATATTGAACAGTTCGTAAATATTGTATATAGCTACAATGAAAAATATTGCAAATCCTATTGTGTTTGAAAGGGATAATTTTTAAACGAACCACAACTATGATTACATCATCAAAAAATTAAAATAGAACAACGTATATGGTTCAAGAGTCCTGTTTTTTTCTCTGTTGATTTTTTTTTCAATGATTGATTTAAATTTAAATTTACTAATTTTGTACGTCGTTAGTTTAGCGTTTGGATATCCGAACGATGATTCATTCATATTAGCAGAGACATTCAGCGATTCCTTTATCATTTTGACACTGATCATACGTCAACGTTCGGGTTAACATCGTCTATTAGACAAGAATTGCTGGTATTCGTGTTTTGTTATAGAATACGACACTCCCGTAACGGGAAGCAATCAATATTGTTCATTTCTTCTCATGGAACCTGTTTCACGCGAGGTCGGAACGCTTCACGAATCAATCGAACGCAGCGAACTTATTGCTTCCTGAAATTCCTGGGATTCTGAGAACGAAATTGCCTATGCTTGTGAAAATAATTGGCGGTAGTTGTATAATATTCGAGTTATATTATGAAATATACGGCACGCATGGAAGAAAGCTGGAAAACGAACGGCAATTATTGTGCTGCTCGGTGCAGCCCATTCAAGAAAATAGTTTCGATGAATTACTGCTTATTAGTTTGGACGTTTCATCGGATCGTAATTACGGTGTTATACAATAGCAAATTAGTTTGAAGCTCGATGGTCTGAAAATACTTTCCACTATATTTCCAATCCCCTTTTACTAAAAAAGAAATTCAACTAATAAAATTTCTAGAAACTTTTGTTGTTCCGTGTTATTATTTATATGCATCTGATAGGGGCCCTAAAAAGAAAAATTCGTCAAAAATTTTGTTCCAAATTCTTTAAAATATTTCCAAATATGTTTCTTCGTTACATATCTTTTCATGTAAACGTGGTTTTAGATCAAATAATTATTTATCGATGATACACGAAGATACATAAATAATTAATGCGTTAAATTATCGCTAAAGCGTAAAAGGGATTATATTCCATTCACATGTTACTCATTCACGAGGTTCATTTCTACAAGCAGCGTACATATTACGCGATCGTAATAAAGCACGTGTGGCTATTTACACACGACGATAGTCTCGTGAATGGCCACTATCGTGATCTAAAATAAGGTAAAACACATTCACATTTATCGAATATACCTCCAACCGAACCGATTACTATACAAGCTTTCACATCGATCGAACAAATCAATATCGTCCTTATCCCTTGAACAAATCTGTATGAATCGTAAGTTTTATTAATAAAATCTAATCAAACAAAAAGCGACGTGATACCTGTACAACAATTAATGTACCATTTTCAGCATCGTGTTTAATTTAATGCAATTCAGTCCCGGATAATTATTATTATTTACAACTAATTGCACAGATTTTAAGTGGAATGCATTCTCAGAACACAAAGTAAGTACGATCTCGTATTGTTATACTCGGATCGTAATTAGCATGATTATGCAACGTATAATCCTTTCTTCTTGCAAGGACGTGCACTTTTGAATATATAGATACAAAGCTCGTAGCAGACGTATTGTAGAACAGTTCATTAAAATTTATCTGACACGTATAAATCTCGTACAACATCTGTGTAGCACATTATTCACAAATCGCTATAAATTATCGCGAATACGTAAACTCTATTGTACCAATCACAAATAGCGACACCGACAAATCTGTAGGGTTGCACATTACACTAATAAATTCATTTAAAATCGCCTTATCTGATCGAAGGGTTTACACTGTGGCACAGAATAAATTATCGGAGTGTTCTATGCTTTCATCCAACGAAAATGCAACAGACTTCGTCATTTATTATTGCAAAACTGGCACAAGTGCGAGTAGACTGATTATCTCTTCGTGTTGCAACACACGATGCACCATGTAGCAATAAATTATCGATCGTTGTTAACACCACTAATTTTTATGTGCTATAAATTTCTACCTTTCACAATTGACAAATCAATGCACATCATTATGTAAATACTAATATATTGCTTCTATAGGGTCACTTCTATTTTCAAATTCTGTAGCAATATTTTATAATTTTTCAAATACGATTTGATTAGAAATTTGAATTTTAATTTACCAATGACGTTGGGGAAATAGTTCAAGACTTGAATATTTTTTTAATTTACTCAAAGTGTTGCGTTTTTAACCAATCACTGAACTCTGCAAACACACTCAATGAATAATAATGAATTTTCTCGATTTCTGTTCCAAAAAAGTGCATGGTGCATCGACGTAGGGTGAATCTCGTCTTTGTAGTTGCGAAAGAGTGGCTCCTCTTTTTGTTTTCTACCAACGAGGATCGAATTAGTGTCCATATACTCACGTGCAGCGGGTAATGCATCGTGCGTGCGACTCGTCACGACTAACAGCCATACACCGTGCCCGATGTCATTTATACTTTCTCTCCATAAACGCTTTTGCCCTAATTCAAATAACACTAGTCTGGAAAATTTTTCATACATCAAAGAATAGCTGAAACTTAAGTCAGAACCACGGTGGGGCGTTTTTATTTGAACAAGAATCGATACACGATACACGAAACAACTGATTACACTGACCAACAAATTTGAAACAATTTGCATTCTTTATCTTCGAGTATAGTATTGCAATAAAATACATTTTCTACAAACTTGTTCTATGCAACTTTTGTTTGTGAAATTATGGAGAAATAATAAAATGTAGGTTTCATATCTTCAGTTTATTTTAAACTTATTTTACATTCTTGTACCTATTATTAATTTTAAATAATTCTGTGCAACTGAAGAGGTCCAAATAACCTTGTATAAATATTGCTCGATATTCCTAAAAAATATTCACCATTTGGACATATATCCTCGATACTTGTCACAACAAAAAAGAAAATTTTAATTTTTAAAGGGTAGTTAATTTCTCTAAGAGGTCAATTCAAGGTGAAGTTGTAAAGGTCAGTGGTAGAATCGAAAAGAATCACTCGTACCAAATGTTTGAATAATTCTGTTGGAAAATTTGTGAACAAAAAGCATTTAAATCGAAATTATAGGATCGTACAAAATTATAGCAATGGACTTCGTAACTTCAAGAATAATAAATCTGTGGAAATGTTTGCAGCGACATGTTCTTTGAAATTTCGGAACAGATTTATGTCACATGCTTTGGAAATACAATTACCCGGTTCACGTGGCAGAAAACCATCCGTTACAGTTGAATCCAAACCAATCATTACTTGTCAAAACGTTCTTACAATCCTCTTTCCACTTGTTACACAGTGATTGAGTAAATCCAATTGAAAGGGAATATTCTTTCATTCACAATTATGAGAAATATTCTCATCCTTACACGATTTGCATACATTTATAATCCGCCTGTTGTCTCTTCATTATTCATGATACCACTCTGTCTATCTTTACAACTTTATTACCTGGCAAAACAGTACTCGGTGTTCAGAATTTCAAACCGTGAAGCTAAATATCTTCGATGATATTTAAATGATGGCAAAGAATAAAATTGTGCAAATTATCTTTCTAGAAATAATCGTTATTGTTCCAAGTTTAGTTCTAGGATATAGCTGACTTCTTACGAGTTAGAACACGTTCGTTGCATTCAGAAAATTTTGTATGCAACACTCTCAACTTAGTTGTCTTTTCATCGTATTTAAAAGTATCTATTCGCGTGTTGCAATAAACTTAAACGCCTTGTCAAGAAACCAGTTTGAGTCGATATTAATATAAGACTAGTCGTTACTTTGCCCTCTCACCTGACACCGAAACAATAAATATTATTCCTTCCACAGTCAAATGAACACTTTTAGCAGTGAAACATTGCTTCGAAGCTGGATAAACTGCCAACGTTATTTACAATGTTACGATACCTGTTCATTCTACTTTGTGTGTGAATATGCTTAAAGATAAGTTTCTCTTTCTATCAGTATCATTATTGCAACAGTTGAGACTCGTTCATTGAAATTAATTATGAATCGAAACGAATTTAAATATCGTCAATAAGTAGTACTTAACAATGGCAATTAATTGCATTTACAAATGTGAGTTTAATTTATCGAATTGCATATTTATGTTTTTGGCATAAGAGATTACTGAGGCTAAAAGAAGTTTAAGGAAATTGTAATGAATCTGGAAGATTGGATCATGTAAACGGTTTATTTTTAACATTTTCGAGTTAATCGAGTTTAATATCGTAAGTGACCAATATTGCCAACGATACGTGGAAGATTGTAAATTTGCACGGTTTGTGGTTGTACTCCTTGTACTGTGCTTCTGAAATTTGGATTAACAACCACTGGTCGAGCAGAATTGAATCCACCTAATGGTCGAGCTTGGAGTGTGTTGATTTGTTGTCTCATAAATCCTGGATACTTGGACACCATGCCAGTTACGCTTCCGTATGGGATCCCACCTGTAACAAAATAACAATAATTAACAGAAGAGACAAATCAGTTCAATAGATGACCTAAAAGAAAATCAAAACTATCGAATAGTTAAAGTGATTCGAGCAAATACAAATTCATTGTTTGGATCTGAATTGTCGCAATATTTAATGGGTTTACTTAAATATTCGTGATACGTTATCACAGCAAGACAAAACTATTAATTAATGTAAATTATTTAACTATGTATATGATTCGTCTCTACTGTCATTTTTACGCGTTGCTGTAATCGGAATATTGTAAACATCATGCATTACCATCTACTTAAGCATTGAATTCTGTGGATTAAAAGACCAGACATTTTACTGTTGTTGACCATAATTCAAAAGTACAGTGACGTTTAATATTTCTCACCATCTATAGTTTAGTAATTTTTTTAAATTAATGGAATTCCTTCGTCAGTCTTGAGTTCAAACATTCTACTCTGGAAAGTGAAAGGATTACGAACGAAATGATTTTGTAAGATGGTGTCGTCCTCTACAGTTATACTACTGAATAAAAAAATAATAACAAACACATGTAAAATGATTAGAATTAATTGCATTTCTGTATATAGTATTGCATCAAAATTAAAACTACCTTTTAGTGGCTGTAATAGACAATGTCTTTTCCATTTACCATTTAGGCGTCAAATCCAACGTTATCAATTCAGTATGGAATTAGACTTTAGCGCTATTAGCAATGAGAATTAAATCAAACAGTTTCAAAAAATACTTTCACCACAGATGAAGTATACAAGTAGACCTTACATCCAATGTATTTTTTCGGCCCATTTTTCTGGGGCTCTAGAGCCCCATTGCCATTTTCGTGCCACTCGCAACATTACCAACAGGTTACACGAAAGAACACAAGAGGAAGTGAGACAGAACATAAAATTACAGACATTTTATTGTTTTTTAACGGAATGAGCCTTTAGACTTCATTACAGTTTCTGTCAACTATCATTCTTGGAGTAGTACTGCTTTTGATTATAAGATTATGCTTAATAATAATAGAATAAGCAAGTGGAACAAAATGTTCAAAAGATCGTGCATTCAATTTTAAGGGGATCCTTGTAAGAAGGCTTTAATCTTCGACTTCTTGGTGGTTTTAATGGGTCGTTGGTTATTCGCTTGTCAACAATGGTTAGGTAATGGTCATCGATGGTCAAGAGTGAGGCTGACATCAAGATCAAAGTCCAGGAATAGCCAAGAGGTAGGACCAACCGAAATAGTTCTGTAGACCAGACTGTCAACTTTGTCTGTAACTCCCCACTCTTCCACTTTAGGAAGAAGTATATGGAGAGTCACTGCTATCATACTCTTTCAGTACCCCTGGGGATTCCAGGAGGATCGGGTCTCGCGAATTCGGGGGCCTACCTCTGGCCATTAGTGAACCGAGCTGACCACTGGTGACCAGGGATGACCAGAACTGACCACTACTGACCAGGACTGACCAGGACTGACCACTACTGACCACTACTGACCACTACTGACCAGTGAGTTGCATGTGATTTTTATTCCTTCGGTCCCCATGTTGTAGGACGAAAGGTCTGAATCCGGATATAAACGAATTTAGAGTTATAGTTAAACAGGAGTTTGGTTCTCTATATTAACAGACAATATTTGTCAATATCAAACAGACAATATTTTGGTTTACTTCTCTGTTTTGTTGATGACCATTTACAGGCAAATTCTATCTCAGAAAACTCTTTCGTTGGTTGCACTTTCGTTTATTGCTTCTTCGACCAACATTATCTATATTAACTATTATGTCAAGCAGGGTTCTATTTGAATACAAACGTTTTGGTTCAAATACTCTCTTCGTTGGTTGTGCATCTTTCATTGGTCACAGAAGATTTTTATTAATGGAGGGTGATTGGGATTTGGTTAGAGCGGGTCTCCATTCGCAGCAACCTCCACGTGGTGAGACCTGGGTAATATTATTAACGGTTTAATTAATAATCGTATCGCTCTTAGCTGGGTAATGCAATTATTAATTAAAAACTAAGTAATATTAGCAAATTGGCTGCGATCCCCCTTGCATAGGTCATCGTAAATATACTTCTTCACTAGGTCAATTCATAGTTTCAGTTCTTACCGCAACAGGCGTTGCAATCTTATTCCATTCTAAATCAATGACACTGGATACGAAAGTAATGAATGAACTGTAACTAGAGTCTTGTATAACGTAAAATATTCTTTCATTGTTAGGTTTATTTTATATCTCTTCTATAGTGATACGGAGTAGTAGATTATCCTTAGTTTTGCTTTACTGGCAGAAAGTAAGGAGAAACTGGCTTACCGTACGCCAATCCATTCACCATTTCCACGATTCCTGCGCTGTCCGGTGTGACTGTTGATAAGCTTAGCAAACCAACCACAGTTAACGGCAAAATGGTCTGCAAACAATGAACTGTTGACAATAAATGTGGCAATATTTTGTAGGATTCAACTATTATACAGATAAACAATTTCCTGGCTAGATTTCATAAGAATAAAATAATACATTCTTATCTTTCATTTAAGTTTAGCTCATGGTACATTTCCAATTACAAAATTCTTTTTCATTTTGTTTAAATAACATCTGCTATCTGCTATAGTATGTATAGTTTCAACTGCACGTAATAGAATTCTACAGCATTGCACATAATCGAGTTAAATTCATCATACACACAATAGTTAAAAATATAAATTATAAAAAGAAATTTTAAATTGTGAGATAAATTTCAATAAGCACAAATTTTCAATTGAACTGAAGCTTGAGATATGGTACAATACTGATTGTTTGTAGACCATACCATTGTCTTAAATCCCCAATTGTGACACTTTCAAAATAGATTTAACACTTCCAGTTAAAAGCATAGCCATTTCCCTTGTTAGATAACCATAGCGAATGATAATCGCAGATAGAAAGTACACTATTATTTGTAACCTAGTCTTTGCTTCGTTTCAAACGACGTTCACGACAATATATCACCGTTGTCGCGTACAAATTTAGAAATTTCGCAAAACAATAAACAAATACGTTCGAAGCATTAACTGTTAGACGTTAAACGATTTCACTTTCCCTGTGACATTTTTGCGCATAGACAACTTGTCACGAGACACTTGAGTACTTTCATTTCAACATATACGATAAAGAGTTCTTTTTACTATGTTTCTAAAAATATTTTTTCGTCTGTAGTTACGTTTCGAGTAATAAAGAGGTTCAATCGATAAATAAAGACAGAAATTGCGCTTGAATAAAAGATAATTGTTTGATACTTTGGACAGGTCCGCATTTCTCGTTGGCAAATCGCGAAACAGGCGAAATTTGAGCACAAAGTCGAAGATCAAATTGTATCCGCGGAGTAAGGTTACCGTTGGTCAATCGTTAACGAGGATATTATTTCGATGATTTTCGTCATCGCAGAACCTTGCATACACGATGGTATTATCGTGTTCAAAAACAATAGACAGATAGCTACGAAAATAAAATTACAGAAAACTTTAATTCAAAGAATTAAAGATTTCAATTATGTTTTCAATGAACTTCAATTCTCTGAATGCAGTTCAATGGACATAAATCTAATATTCGCAGAACTGTAACACATATGGACCTTGGGGGACACAATCACCTCTCACAGCGTTACTCGCGTGATTTGTATCACTCGCGTGATCTACTATTTTCTCTTTTAACTTTGAATAGCGAACCACTTACGCATGGTTTCTAATTATTGTGCGAGAAACAATGTCCTTTCTGTTAATGTGTCACTAATTCAAGCACACGCAATTGGAAATGCCTTTGTCGCATTGTTTCACTTTACTTTTGTTGAAATTACAATATTAATTTTGTACCATAGCAGTACACGATCGGTTTAATTGCATTTAATGGCTGCAAGTAATTCTATAAACATTACATACATTTATAAAAGTATTTAAACTTTTTTATATTGACGTTTACATAAAGCAATTTTAGAAAGCAGTAAATCTGATATTAAATAAAATAGTAGTCAAGTTATTGCTGTTATATTGTCCTTTCGTGTTCACTAATTCTTCCTCGATGCACTTCGCGCAAAAGAATTTTTATTTGACATTTTGGTACAAACGTTCGTATTTCTAAATCAATGTACTCCACTCTATTTGCATTGTGACGAAAGCAGAGTTATTTCCTGAATTCTCTTTTCTCGAAAAGTGGACGTACCTTCGAAGAAAGCATATTGACCCTTTAGGTGTCGCGACGCGATGCAAGAAGGAAACTAATGCACCAAACTAAAGATCGAATTATATACGGGGCTTGGCTTCTGAATTAGCCAATCAAAGGCTACTATTCCTTTCAGTACCGAATGTTATACCCAATGCTGGATTTTATTAGAATGCAACGCGTATGTAAATGGAGGATATATCGTCTACCTTAACCTTGGCGGGCGCTGACTTACCTCTCACATCGTTTAAACCTAAGCTGATCGCGAATGCGTAATGTAACTCCACTTTTCCTCGTACTTCTGTCGAAGAAAATTCATTTTTCTTGTGATTAGGTATAGTAAGCATGTAGGAATTTGTATGACGTTAATGCATCGAACGAATTTATATTTAGAAAACGAGATCCTGTTTTAATTCTTCGTCTGAAACGTTAGTAATTTCTATAAATGTATGTATCATATTTCAAAATTGAAAATTATTGATTAAATTTCAGCGTTTACAAGAAAAAAATATTCCATTCGGTTTTGTTCACTTTTGACGTTAACTAATTAATTATTTTACTCGCATAATTTATCGGCTATAGCGATATTTAGACCATAAAATCCGTAAAAGCGTGGTATTAAATAAAGTCATTATATTCTAAATGTAAAATACTTTATACAACACTCTAATAGCACGCATCATTATCCTCAGCCGACATAATAATTCGTTATCTTCAAAAGTGTCCATTAAATATTTACTAGGTTTTCTATTAATAAAAGAGACAATGGTTGACCCAGTCTGAAAAAATTCAAGGTTTTTGCCAAAACTCTAAAACAACGTATTGCCTTTCATGTAACATTTATATTTATTTCAAATACTCTGATTTATGTACAGCAACACAAGTTAAAAACAAAGAGGTTAACGATAACAAACGATTTTATATATTTAACAGAATTCTATAGAAACACGTAACGAAATAAAATATTTTAATCGTACAACTAATAACAATTTATCACGATATTCTAATAATAAAGCCTTAGTCCTGATTTTTAGATGATTTTCCTTTGACTTTTTGCCATATTCATTCTTCTCTTCTTGTTTGTATAACAATTCGATTTTCAAACTCTTCGTTTTGTTATTCTTTTGTTGCTTCAGGATATTTCAGTTATTTTAGTTTATTTCAAGTTAAGAGTTTCTTGAAAGTAAATGACAAGTACTTCCCAGCAAGTTGTCCTCCAAACGATTCTGAAATTGATTAATTCCTTTTATAAAATATTCTTTTGTACATCTTAAAATTGATACAAATGTTTCCAAATCATAGCAATAACAAATTACTTCTCCAATTATATTTTCAATTCTTCTAATTTTACTTCGGTTATAAATTTTCAAATATAGAACAAAGGAAAGCTTGGTACCTTAAAAATTATAATTCTCCGATATCCAGGAAACTGTGGAAACGATTTCCCTCGATCCTTGCTCGGACAGTTGAACAGCGCCCTGCGGCGTGAAACTCGTGTCTGACTTCAAAATATTTCCATACTTATCGTCATAATCGTCATCAGACTTGACAAAGTCGCTCAATTTTTCAACCCTGACGTCTTTGAAATCAAATCTTTCGCGATTCCCTTCATCGAACGACGTTTCCTTCGAGTCGTTCACTTCGTCACTCTTCCTTGCAACTTCGCGATCTGATTCACCTTCAGGCTTAATAGATTTACTTTCTGAATTCTGACTCGCTCCATTTCCTCCCTGACGAGTGATACTCTCGTTCGATGTCTCCCTTCCTTCGAAGCTTTTCTCTTTCAACTCTCGAACAGTGGTATTTTCAGATTTTCTCGATTCGTTTCGACTCTTTCTCCCCTCATTTTCTTTCGATATTTTCGAATCGTTCGATAATTTGCTTCTCCTACTCGAGGTCTCTACTCCCTTGTCGCCGTAGCTGTTCGATCTATCCTCCACTTTTGGAACCGTACCTATTTTCAAATGCTTGACCGACTTTTGAGGCTTTCTCCTTACGACTCTCGGCGCCGAAGTTGTACTCGTCGAAGTGGTGGGCGTAACAATACCAGGCGTTGTCGATTTCTGTCTCCTACGACTTCGATTCGCTCGAGTCGCAGGTTTCGGTGTACTTTCCACCATCGAAACAACGGTCTTCGGTCTGCGTCTTCTCTGTCTCGGTTCTTCCGTCGTCGATCGAGACTCAGAAGTGTCCAAAGTATTCCTGTGTCCTCTTTTCCCCTCATCCTGTAACGAATCGCCTCTGTCGACCATCACTTCCGTAGAATTACCAGTCGAAGTCCTCGACGTATCTTTGCTTCGACCTCTTCTCGTCGGTGGCAAAGTGACGTCCTCAGGAACGATCATTCCCCTAGAAATTCCACTACGTTTCAGAGAATTGGGCCTCCTTTCCTGCGAACTATTCTCCTTGGACGGTTTCTCCTCAGAATCCCCTTCGAGAAACTTCGAAATGGATCTACTAATGTCCTCCGCGTTCGTCGATGCCTCGTCGACGGGCAACGTCGCGTTCTTAGCATTGTATCTGCTGCTATACTTCATGATCGGTTTATGCTCGCTGCTGATTTCCACGTTATCCGATTCCTTCGAGTCCTCGTCCTCTTTGCGAGACCAGAAACGATACCTTCCTCGCGGATAAACGTTCCTTCGATATTTCCTCGCGAAGGTGTCATCGTTGTCATCGTCTTCGTCGTCGAAGCTGAACCTTCCACGCTTTCCCTCTCGTTTTCTCCTCTCCTCTCGCGCCAAACGTTCCCTCCTCTCCCAAGGATACTCGTATTCGCCCATTCGACCACGATATCGACTACGTTTCTCTTTATCCTCTTTGTCCCTGTACCACGGAAAAACGTACTCCTTTCGTTCCGCGGATTCCGCCTCCTTGGAATCTTCTTCGGAGCTCGAAGACGTTCTACGATTCGAAAACGCGAACGGTGGGTGGAAAAACGACGGTTTATTTATGCGTGGACCAAGCTCGGAATATTTTTGGTCCTCGTTGTTCTCTGCTGGCGACAAGGGTCTGTCCGCATAAGAGAAAAACGTCCTATCTTCTTCCTTCGAATCGCTTTCCATCGACGAGCTGTCTTCTGATGACTCTTTCGGTTCCATTTTCTCGTTAGCAGATTTTTCCTCGGGGAAATACGATCGAAACGCTTTCGAGTCCTCGTCTTCTTTCTCGTTGCTGAAATTCGAACCTTTGGAATCGTTATTACGTTGGAAAAGGGATTTCTTCAGCTCCTCGGAAGAGAAATCAGTGTACCCTGGCGGTTCAGTGTCCAAAAATGTCTCCAGTCTAGAAATCTCTGATGGTTTCCATGTGGTAGCCTCATCGATATTTTCGTGAACTGCGTAACTATTATTATATTTCGTTTCATTAAAATTCAATTTCTCGTTGTCGGTGTTATTCACGAAATATTGAACTTCTTGATTCTCTTTGAGAAGTTCCCGACTGTCGACGATTCCACTTGTAGTGGCTATCGTTTCAGTGGTTGACTCTGTCCAATCAATTTTATCCGTGGAATTGATCGACGTTTCGGTCGTAGTCAATGCCAAATTCGAAGGTTTCCTTCTTCTGATATAATTGTACCTGGGCTCCTTTCTTCTGCCATCTTCCTCCATCCTTGACGCGTTCGCGAACTTACCAATTCCTCTCGCCTCCTCTTTCGGTTTCGAATGTCTGATTCTGTCCATGATCGTGTAAACGACTCTCTGAGATTTTTGTTTCGTCTGATCTCCGTCGCTCGAAGCGTTAACGAAATTAGATTTCCTCTTCTCAGGAATATTTGTGCCTCTTGATTTGCCTTTCGAGTTCTCGTTGATCTTGTACTCTTCGTTACTCTTTGTATCTCGTTTGTAAATACGAATCTTTCGACGACGTTTGACAGGTCTCACAGACTTCTGCACAAATTGCATTCTAGTTCTGCTTCTCTGCGGAACTCTGCTCCTGCTGTTCATCGTGTGGTGTCTGTTAGATCGATTCGGTGGTACCAGCCCTTCGATATTGACGTGCACGTTGCTAGGACGTTCGATAATATTTATCATCAAGCCATCCTTTTCCTTTTTTCCATTACTCGTCGAATTAGCCGATGCATTTGTTTTAACTTTGTTGCTCTCTGTTGTAGTAATCGTCACTTCCTCCGACGTTGGCACCGTGGTGATTTCCTCGACTTGATACGAGTTCGCCATGTTCCTGATGGTCCCCATAACGTCTTCGTAAACCTGGTTCTGATAGGGCATGTAGAACGACGACATTTCGCTCGCGGACGTGACTGGCCGTTTCACTACAACCTTCCGTGGTCTCTGAGTAGTTTTCACGAACCTCCCTTGCGAATTTACTCTGTAAACCCGCGGTCTCGTCACCATTCTGCTTTTAGGATACATTTTGTAACGAATACGTCGCGTTTTCTGGACCCTAGCAGCCATGGTATCCGGTCTCTTCTGTTGACGATTGCTTTCCGGTCTCTTGGAAGACTTCTGCTCCACGTAGTCATCGTCCTCTTTCGGGAACATCATGATTCTGGAGGCGAATCGTTTGGTGTCCAGGTTCAAAGCTGGTACAGGATCCTCCACTTCCTTCTCGAGGAACAGCGGATTGTCGAACGGTTCCTCGTCGAAGTATTTCGCCTTGAAACAGTCGAGCTTGTCCCCTAAACCGGTCAGTCGAGGCTGATCCTCTTTTAAGCCTCTATCAGGAACTGGGCTCTCTTCTTTAGGTAGCACGTCCAACTTGGGCTCCACTTCGTCGCAGTGCTTATAAGCGTCCCGCGAACTGTAAAACTCCATTTTACCGTACGTCTTCTTGGGCACTCTTCGTGGATCGATCGCGTACCTCAACGCGGACGGAGTTGGCAGCTTCTCGTCGTTGTAAAACGGATACTTCTGCAGATCCAAGCTGGTGGTAGTGGCATCTATAGCAGTAGCATTATCCGAATCATCTTCTTCGATCTCCTCCACGTAATCGAACTCTGGAACCTCTGCTTCGACTTCCTCGCTTGGATCTTCTTCGTTCTCGTTAAACCGAGCGTCGATTTCTTCGTTTATGACATCTTCGGTGACTTTGGGCGACTCTTCCAGAAGCTCTTCGTGACTCTTTCCTTTCTCATTACTGTTCTCTAAGGTAGTTCTAGTATTTCTGTTCTTGCTCGCATCGGAAACAACGAGGCTGCTTTCTCTTTCTTCGTTCGCGTGGGATTTGGATTTCTTCTCGACAGGCTGTTTTGTCGTCTCGCGTGTCGCTCTACGTCGCGGATTTCTTTCCCCGATCCTCGTGTTTCTCTCTATTCGTTCTGTTTCGCCCCGATTCGACGCGCTATCGTTCGCCAGCGACTGGACGCTTTCCCACGCCGTGGATCTTCTTTCTCTCCTTTTTGCGCGAATTTTGCCAGCGTCGACGCCTTTCTGCTGGCGACGAAACGACCCGGGAACAGTTTTCATCGACTTCGACGCTCTTCCGGCACGGGTTACGTGATCGTTCGCTTCTTTGTACCTCGCGTAATCGCTGCTGGGCAACGGCGCGGGCGGAAGTAAGTCCACAGCCGGTATCGAGCTCATTTTGCGAGCCTGAATTCTGGATCTGCGTCCACGAGGATCGAAATTGTAGTACGAGTCCTCGTTTTGCAAAAACGGTGATCGAGGTCTCGTCAGATCTCGTTGATCCTTGTACCTCTGCAAGGAATTCGGGTGCAGATTCTTGGCGTTGTTTTCGTTCTTCAGATGCATGAGAACTTTCATGTAGTTGTCGTGGAACAAGGTGTTCCTTGATTCTTTTGGGGTTTCTGTAGTGGGAGGATCTATAGATTTCGTTGGTTTTTGTCTCACAGTGATCTTATAGCGCGGTTTACGGTTTGTGAATGAATGTAACGATGGATCGAAGAAAGAGTTGCCAAAATTCTTGTCAAACTCTACCGTTCCATCCAAGTTTGTTGCAGAATTGCCCAGTAAAAGTCCAGGATCGTTGCTGGGGATGACTTTATATATTTCTGGAAATTGTTCGTTTTGGTTGATTCCTTCTAAAGTCGCCGATTCAACGATCGGAAATGGCGTTATTATCTGACCTCCATAAAGTAGATTTGCGTTTCCTACGATGGACGAAGCTTGCAAGGGATTTGGACTTGCGGTAGTCGATTCCAAAATAACCGGAGGTTGTATCGTGGTGAACTGATTCTGCGTTTTAAAGTAATCCCAGAAGATTTGACCGTAGCTAGGAGTTACAGAACCATCATCGACTGGCTGAAAATCAATCGCCTCTGTACAAGGCGATTTTTCATCTACTTCGTATCTGTACGATTCAGGGTTGTTCGAAACATTTTCAAAACTAGGCGTTGAAGTCGTAATTTCGTGAACACTGCGTTCCGTCGAAATCGAACGATCTTGCGATTCCTCTAATGTTTCTATAGAATCATCGTTTTCTCTATCTTTCAATAATTCTTTTCCTTGTTTCTTCTTTCCCCCTTTCTTTCCAGCTTTTGCATCGCTAGAATCTTTCTCCAATTTATTGATCTCAATTCCTTTCTCCTTCTCCTCAGCCTCCTTTTCCAAATCCTCCTGCAGCCTCTGTATGCCATTCTCAGCCACCGATTTCGGATTTACTGTCTTCTTCCACTTATCCTCGCTTTCAACGTCCACTAATTTACTAGAATCTGTTCTATACTCGAAATCTCTATAATCCTCATCGTAGTCCTTGAACTCCTCAGGATCTATCTTTTTATGCTTGCTAAGTTCGTTCGAACGTTCATCTTCCTCGTTGTTTTCACCATCCTTTATCTTCTTTTTTGCGTCGATCTGCTCGTGCAGCTTTCTGGCGTATCCTTCGTGATAATCAGCGTCCCTGGCGTGGCCAGCATGATCGTACGCGGAATCCTCGTAGCCCTCTTCGGTGTAGACGGTGTTCACCTTGGTGTTCTTCACCACTTCCTTCAATCTCGCCGCGTTTTCCTTCTCCTCCGCCGAGTCTGCGCTCTCCACCGCCTTCCACCGTGGCAGACGTCTCACCGTGTGAGTCTTCCGGACTTGAGCGTACAATCTCGTGGGTACGTCTTCCGAGGAAACGTCCCTGTCTCTCGATGGCTTGGCCCATTGGCCCGGAGCCGTGTATTTCGGTTTCGTTGGGACCTCCTTCGGGTTCTCGTGCTCCGAATACGGTATCACGTGATCCTCTGGTCCTTCAGGATCTTCTTCGGAAGCTGAGTGCCCTTTGTCATTTTCTGGAGGATTCGCGAATCTATTGTAAACGATCGTCTCCGAAGCTTCGATAGGATCCTGGTCTTCTGGTCGAGAAGTGATCGCTGGTTCGCTCGAATCGTTAGCTATCGTTCCCTTGGCATAGCCTGAAGCAAGATTCGTTAATGTTACCGATTTCGCGCGAGTTTCGAGAACTGACACCAGAAAAATGAAACACAAGCGACGAATTAGCGATACTCGACTCATTGCGTTAGTCGGAGCTTGCCATTGCACTGAGTGTCCGATAAAAACAGAAGTATTATCGCATCGATTTAATTTATTGGTCGGTCATTCTGTAGGGTTTCACAAGACACGAACTAAGGATTTTCTTCAGCACCGTTTAAACAATTTCAATAGATTTATTGTCGAGATCTCGTAACGTGGCTGGCAACGTTTCACGTTCATCGCCAGAGGTATTCGACGCGGAGAAACTGTCGTCTGTTTTTTCGAAGGATAAGCGACAGCCGGCGGTTTCTAATCATTTTCGAGCGAGAACCACCATCGAACTGTCCGCTGCATAGTCCTCGTGGCCTAATTTATATTTTCTCGGTGATCCGAAAGGCAGAGAGGTAGGATCTAGCCTGTTGTTCACGGACCGTGCAAGCCTAAGCGTTCAACGGTTCTGTCACTCTCGATTGAATCCTTCGGTGGATCGTTTCACTGGAAAGGGAATAAAGAAATTCTCGATCAGCCTGCTCGCTGATACACGCGCACCGTTAATTGCACTCCGTTTTTCTGCGCCACTTTCTGTTTGGATTCGGTAATTTGTATCGAATATCGATCATCTATCGGAAAGTTCGTATATTGCAGTAGCTTGATCTTGTTTCTTCGATTACTCTCGTTTACAACTTACGTAATAAATATTTTTCATAAGTCAGGGTTATAATAATATTACGATTTTTAATAACAGACTAACAGGAAGGTCTGTTATAGATTTTTTAATAAATTATCAAGACTATTTTGAACCACTTGACGTAACGATATTATTATCTACTGCGTTACGATTTTTATTTGATACGTCAAATCACTCTACGTTTAGTTTAACCTCCCAAGTTGAGGGCTGGCTTATTATTTTGCTGTTTATAATGTTACAGTGCAAAAGTAATACTAAATTTTATTCCAAAGTTTCAGATTATACCACTATACAGGTTGTTCGGTCACTTTTGGGAAAAATTTTAATGGGAGATTCTAGAGGCCAAAATAAGACGAAAATCAAGAATATCAATTTGTTGATTGAGGCTTCGTTAAAAAGTTATTAAAAAATTAAATTAGAAAATTTCAAATCATTCTGGAAAAATTATTTTCGGTTGTGGGGGTCAATTACAATCATTTTTGGCGAATAGACATACCCCCGAAATCTTAACCACTTTCCAGAAAAAAATTCGAGGTGTGAAATTTTTTGACAAAACTAAAATTTTTAAATCGTTCTAAAAAAATTATTTTTGTTTGTAAGGGTCAATTATAATCATTTTTGGTCAATATACATACCCTGGAATTCCTACGCATTTTCTAGAAAAAAATTCGAGAAGGTGTGAAATTTTTTAACAAAATTAAAAATTTTGAAATCGTTCTAAAAAAATTATCTTTGTTTGTAAAGGTCAATTATAATCATTTCTGGTCAATAGACATACCCCCGGATTCCTACGCATTTTCAAGAAAAAAATTCATTACTGAAAATATAATGTCTGATCATAACTGTCTGTTACCCTGAAAATTAAAAATTTTGGAATCGTTCTAAAAAAATTATTTTTGATTGCGGGGGTCAATTACAATCTTTTTTGGTGAATAGACACACCCCCGAAATCCTACGCATTTTCGAGAAAAAAATTCATTACTGGAAATATACTGTGTGGCCGGAAATGTTTCTATAACTTTTTAACGAAGTCTCAATCAACAAATTAGTATCCTTGATTTTCGTTTTATTTTAGCCTCTAGAGTCTTCCATTTAAATTTTGTCCAGGGCTGACCAAACACTTCGTATAAGGGGATTAAATTTTTCAGTGATTTCGAGAAAAATGTCGCAGATTCGATTTCACGACTGGTCAGTTTCTAGAATTCGTGGTTCGGTTTAGTTTTATCCGGAGTTAGCGATGCGGAGAGAACTGTGGCTCGAGCGACACGCTTCGTGGACCAACGCGGAAAGGCTCAGTGCAATCGCTTCTGCAGAAACTTGGCAAGCGAAGCAAACGATTCACAGGCGACTGAGCTAAGCAAAACGGTCTGTGCTCTTGACTGTGGATGGCCAGTTTCGTATAAACGTCTCTTTACACTGCTACGATAAGCAGCTCCGTGACATAAACTTCAAGTATCGCGATTGAAAAGAGCAAGGATACGTAGGACATAATAGGAGAAGACATCAGTTTAGAAGAACTCTTTGTGTCTTTAAAATTATAGAACATGGCAAACGCAATTTTGAGTTCGTGAGAGTCGATAAGATTCACGTTGGAAATTTTAGGAAATTTTTAAGACCTGATAGCAACCCATACTCCTTTTAAAGCGGCAAGGAAATGTAAACAAAATATTTGCGTGATGGATGCTGTAAAATCAAACGTTGAAAATTAACTTCTCATTTTCTAATGTCCTGTTCTGCTCATGCATTTATCACTTGTTTATATTTCTTGACTAGTTTCGTTGATTTAGAAGATTGCAGAACTTGGTATCGCGAAACCACAGTGTTCTAAAGAAAAAAAGAGAACGGAATGAGGACAATGTTTAGTCACAAGCCTTGCGAAAGCTGATTAAAATGCCTGATCCAATATACGATTTGCAAATATTTCCAAGACTGACTTCTTTTTCCTATTTAAGATCTTGAACTTCTCAAATAATACCTAACAGATAATTTTCTTCAGATTTCTGGCTGAATTGTTCATCTTCTACTCGAGATATTTAAACGTATATTGAATAATTACTTGCAAAAGCAATACCAATTTGTATAAATCTTTATTTTGTGTGTGTTTTATACAGTTTGTACATTTACAGAGAAACAGAAGATATTTGTTTTACATACAAGACAAAGAATCGAAAGAAGTTCGTTTTTCGTTATCGTAGAATGTACAAGGTTTGAAGAAGTGCAGTTAAGTCGTTGCTGTATCGTATATTTAATAATTTGTAAGACACGTACGTACAATTAGCGAACATAAATTAATAAAAATAACAAGTAATAAATATAATAGAATAAAGTTCACGCAGCGTTACATAACTACAATGATTTCGCGATTGCACCTGCCCAACGTAATCATTATGCTTCTACAGGCGTATCCTCTGTTCATTCTACTTCCTCTATGTATAACAGAAATATATAAACGTTTAGCTACGATCTATCTGTCATTCCAAAGTTTTAATCCGATAAACTTTCAATAACAATTATGTAGGCGGTTTCTAATTTTAATTAAAGGGTGGTACAACTATTACGGGGAGATTTACATCAAATAGATTTTTTAGAATTACTCAGAACCCTGATATAAAATTCCAATAGTCGAAGCTTCGTCAGAGAATGTTAGAAAAATAGTCGAAAATAATTTCACAGCTTTCTTTGACGTGAGAAGATATCTTCGATGAATATGAACGAGTGCTTAAGTTTACGGAATAACTATTAAATATAAATCTACTCTCGATGCGTATACTACGCTCTATGGTCGGTTAACAGTCAAACACGATTAATAATTCGATAATAACGATTTCTTTTTACAAGAGATATAAGGGATCAGGTACTCCGAAGTAAATGGATCTTCGCTTATGACGATATCACCGGTTTCCACGCGTTGGAATCGTCTTGGGCCGCTGACTGGGTCTCCGACGATTGCAGCATCGACGCCTCGGGTCGAAAGAAATCGATGATTGGATGGTAATTATAATTGATTCGCCTCTGTGGCTCCTGATACTCGTCGTAAAAGCCGCTGTTTTGCAGCCGCGACGAGGCGTCCATGTCCAGATCGTACGGTTGACTGTACCTGTATATTACAAACTTATTCGTAACAATTTAAAACATTCATTACGCCCACAGTCAGATGCCCAAAACGTTAACCATCGTAATCGACAAAAGTTAAGATTTTTATTTCGTTCTAAATATTCCGTCTCGCGTAGTGTACCTGTTTCCAATCGAACTGTTACTCGCAGCCTCGGTGTTTTCTTCGACGTGTGTCGTTGATTCTCGTCTGTAAGGTGGTCTGTTAGGTCTGGTTGGCCTGGAGCCTTTCAGTAACGGTCCGGTGTAGCCTGGAGCCCTGGTGTTAGGCGCGTGTTGCTGAGGCAGCTTGTCGAACGGCCTTGAATTCGATGACGAAGGCTTCTTCGACCTCGTCCTCACGGGAAGAGTGAACGACGGTCGACTTGGCGTGGCATCCGCTATGGGTTTCTTGTTGCTCGAGCCTACAGAGCCAAAGAAACAAAATAATAACTCTGCCTGCACAATACTCGTCGATAATCCCAATAAGAAATGATTGCATATTTTTATTAAGTCAGACAAATTAAGTTTCTTCTCGAGCGTACCGTGACTGGAGTCAAAGTTATTTGCGTATTTGTTCAAGTAGTTCAGCTTGGAAACGTCCTCGTAATCTTCTTTCTGATCGTTCGTCGTGGCGAAATCAGATCCTGGGAACGATTCTTTGAGCTTTTGGGGTGGATCCTTCTGATGAGGGGGAAAGATCTCGCTATAACCGTGCACGTGGCAGCTGCAACACGACGGCACTTTGAAAATGTCCATGTGTAGGCCCAATTTGCTGTCCCAAGTCAGCAGTCTGTGATAATTGTACACTTGCACGCACGACGATCGATAGTTCTCTGAGATGAACGAACAACTCGACTGTGGATTCCTGGAATTGAATAAGTTTCTATATTATTCAATCGTTCGAAGGATTCTATTTCTATGAAATTCTACGTAGTTTTATGGGTGAAAAGAAAGTGAGCTGCAAAGTGAGGTCTTCTACCGCAAGGAACTGCGAACAAAGTAGATATTTTGCTCAATCGTTTGTAACGAAGCATCCAGTTTCAATTTCTACGGCTAGCTTAATAGAAATGTTTCAGTGAAGCTGTTTAAGAAAGTGTTAATTGAATGTAACATCCATTTTTCTTGTAGTACGGAAGTACATCGTTAGAATAAACGATAGAGATGAATTGTTTCGAAAACAGAAGGAGCGAGTTTCTAGGAAGTCATGAATAAATATTTGAATTGCAGATGTAATGAGAAATAAGATAAAATTCATGAAAAGAGTATTCCTCGGTAATTAATCGTAGTTTCGAATCTTGGTATTCTCATAACAGTGATAAATTAATTGTTAATAAAATTATTCTATTCGTGTTAGAGTGCTTTCTATAATTTTAGCTATTTTCTCTTTCATTGTGGACACTAAAATTCTTCAATATCTTCTTCATTCAATATGTGATGTACTTCCTTATTCGTGTATCTCTATTATATTCTTTTTATGCGTACTTTTTTATTAAACGTTTCTAAAATATTTCCAAAATAGTACAAAGTGAAAGAAGTACTGTTTTATTAAACTTTTTATATAGTGTGACTTGTTGGCCAGTTAAATGATAATTTCTAAAGTTCAAATTTAACATAATATGTACAACGTAAGCAATATTTTCTGCATCAAACGTTAAATGCAAATTAGAATTGAAATTATAAAATAAAGTTACCTTTGAAATCTAAGTGGAAATTATTTAATAAATATATTTTAAAATTAAATATAGAAGGAAGCATAAATTATAGTAATTGATATGGTCATCGGATAGAGGGTAAGGAACTCTTTAAAGTGAGCGTTTGTACGAGACGTTAGCTTTATTAATTCCGGAGATATGAAAATTTTTGTTTCGAGTCGAGTGTCAAAGTAAATGTTAAAATAAACATGGAAGATAGCAAAAATTATAGTATGTGATATGGTCATCGGTTAGGGGATTAAATGCCCTTTAAAATGAGCGTTTGTACGAGTCGATAGCTTTATTAGTTCCGGAGATATAGCGATTTTAATTTCAAGTCGATGCGGTGGCTAGTTTCTGAGATGGGGTTTGTTTACGTTTCGTAGTGCGCTCGCGCGAGTTCATTCATCTCGCACGCGTGACACTAGTAAACAATGCGTAGTAAATTCTTGGAAATACTTCGCCCGGAACTAGGTCACTCGGTCACGACTCACGTGCGACAAAGAGGTCCAGCGCGACGCGTCAGACGGAGACAGAGATAGTCAAATTAAAAAAATTACCCCTTTACATAAATTACGATATCTCGAAAACGGAAAGTCGGATCGACAAAAACCAAAAACCATTTTAAAGGGGAGGCCTTGCCGCTGCTAACGGTGGCTCAATAATTAATAAAACACTAGTAGTTTCGGAACTGTACGCGTCTAAAGTTTTACTATTCTTAATACGCGTTAATAGGCTTTCGTAAGACGGAGAGTGGAAATTGAAAAATTATCTTTTCATATAAATTACGATATCTCGAAAACGGAAAGTCGGATCGACAAAAACCAAAGACCATTTCAAAGGGGAGGCTTCACCACTACCAACAATGGTTCAATTATTAATAAAATACTAGTAGTTTCGAAACTACACGCGTCTAAAGTTTTACTATTTTCAATACGCATTAGTAGCCCTTTATAAGACGGAAAGTGAGATCCTAGTGGAAATTAAAAAATTACCCCTTTACATAAATTATGATATCTCTAAAATGAAACGTTGGATCGACAAAAACCAAAAACCATTTCAAAGGGGAGGTTTTACCACTTCTAATAGTTGCTTAATAATTAATAAAATTCTAATAGTTTCTAAACTGCATGTGTGTAAAGTTGAATTATTTTTAATACGTAGACATGTCATCCGTTTCATAGTCGATCCAAGAAAGTCGAGCGCCAGGAATTTATTGAACGATCTAATATTTATAATTAAACTCTACTTACGAACACTTTTCCAATCTCAAAGTCTGCGTGTGTTCACCGGTGTTTATTATATATTTCCAAATGCCAGAGGCGGCTCTGGCCAACTGCGGGCGTGCATACTTGATGATCGACGGACACGTGAAACCTTCTTCAACATTGTCAAACGGTGAACTTAAATCGGATCTCCTAAAATAAATTAAAGAATAAAATATTGAAAGTCAAAGGCAAATTTAAAAAATTAAGTTTGAAGCTTTATGCCAAACATATCTTCTTAAATATGTTCTCAAAAAATGTTTACAAATCCTCAATCACGATTTTGTCGTTCTTTTATCTTATTTTGGCGTATCGAATCACCCCATAAATAATTATCAATCTTATAAATACTGTTTAGTGTACTTTCTAATCCTGCAAACAGATAATTCGCAATACGTTGATGCATTGCTGTCTGCCGGGTAAACGTTCAACAGGGGGTCAGTATATATTATTGTTTAATTCCAACAAAATAAATCATTGAACGATTTACAAGAATATTTTACAAATTTTCAATATTTTACTGGTAAATATTCTTTGCTTCTTTACTTTCTTTATTTCTCAAGGGTGATATGAATAGAATAACCTCAAAAATAGACATTATCATACAAGTTTCGACAACAATTAACTCTCACCTTCTGATCTCGTTGTTCTCGTACCGATTTTCATATCGTCCACCATACTTGTTCTCATATTTATTTTCGAGAGGCAACGAGACCGGCAGACTTTCACCAGACTCATCAAAATCCTGCGACTTGTAATCAGTCAACAAGGCTGCGACCATCTCCTTGTTGCTCCTCAAGCTCCTGGTTATCGCCTCGCTGAACAAGTTTCACTTCATTAAAATCAATAAATTGAACGATGAAGAATTAATTACAAATCATTACGGGCGTCGTTCGAGTTAAACACAATTCGTTAAAAGCGTCTTTAAAACTCCCGAGTCGTACGATCTACTCCGTTATACATTTTACACGTGACAAATCACAAAGTCATATTACCCAGAGGGAGAGGGGGGGAAAAAACGAAAGTTCATGCTTTCGCCGTTAATTTCACGACTTCCTCTTTCGTCCAGAGTCCCGCGATGCTCGGTTAAATGAACAGACGATGAGAACATCGAGACAAACTGACAATTGCGCAATGGCAGTACGAATGTATAGAATTGTAGGAAAGTACTTTCTTCCATTTTAATGAGCCCCGCGAATTACGTCGTTACTGTTGTGAAACGACGGTCCAATTAAACCTAATCCTTGTCTCCGCGTTCGAGAAAATATATTAGACTGCACGCTGGCTCACGAATCGGTTGTGCAATTGTTGGATTCCGGTGGAATAAAGGGAAAAGTGTAACATTAGACTCACTGCGGATAATCAGTTGCTTCGAGACAAACTGTCTTTGTGAAGAAAGTGCACTCGTTCTCCGTGGGATCTCTCTTTGCTTCCGCGGGCCGCCTTGGTGGTCTGATTATCGGCGTCCTGGTCAGATCTGTGAAATCAAGATCGTTTCAATACCGATATTCCTACTAAATTACTACGTAAAAGTAAAGAACGATATTTTATGAGTTTCTCTGTATTTCTGAAAGGTGATCAAAGGTTGAATATAAACAGAAAGCAAACCAGAATAAACGTTTCTTCGATTCGTGAGAGATGGTCTTCTTGGAGGGGGTCGATACGTGGGACGTTTCCTCAAACCAGATAAACTAGGTCTAATAATCTTCAGTTCTTGAGCCTATAAAAAGAATAAAATTTATTCAAATGTTTGTATTTCGAGTTGAGAAAATTTATATTCGATCGATCTAAATGGAGTCAAGAAGCATGTATTCTTTGACAATTTTTTGGTGCAATAATGAAATTGTCGAATCTTCAAATAATCAATTAAGTTCACTGAATTTTTAATTTCGTAACGAGTAGATAAACTCTTCCATTCAACTTAATCTCTCTTCGTAATTAAGTGTACGATAATTACATTTTAATTTTAATTTCAAGTTATCCGTCGCGGGGATCTTAATCGCTGGTAACAATGTGTCCGCGTGTTTGCATATATTTTAACCCGGTACGCTAATTAATGTCCAGAATGGAAAGTGCCCCGCGTATATTCGTCGGAAATGACTATGTTCGTCCAACGCGTGATTCTCCTGGAATTTCTACGCGGACTGTAATTAAAAACATCGATTGCAGCCGCGTGAAAGTGCTCGCGCGGGAACATATCCTACGAACGAAAGTGTCCTCCTGAAAATTCCTAGATCCAACGAGATAAACGGTCGAAAGGAAATGCTGGTGACTTTAACACACGATGAAAGATGCGTATCTCTCGTTAGATTAATCGTACTTTGGACTGGGGGGCTTAAATGGCACGGTGAAACCGAATCGAAGTCGTAAAACGTTAGATATTGACGCGATACTAAAATCAATGCGAACGAGAAAGCTGAGTGCAGCTGTATGAGATGTTTGTGTGGTTATTTTACGTGACACGTGCTTTTGTAAATAAGTTTAAAGATTGTCACACGATGACAAGTGTATTTATTGGACAGAAACACATTGGTACACGCTTTGGAAGATTAGCGACGATTCATTGTACAGAGAAGCTCTGAAAACTACTTTCTAGAATTTTCTCCTACAATTTTTCCTCTACGTACATGTTTATCGATATTGATTCTGAGGTCTCAAGACAGTGCAATCTAAATATTATTATTCCAATGTTCTTGGTCAAAATAATGCCAACTTGAGGTATGGAAAGGGTGTCGAAATTATATTTAGTTTTTGGACGTACTTCTATGTTTAAAAAAATAACATAATCATTGCAAATGAAATGAAATACACTAAGACATTATTTAAACGTTATAGAGGATTTAAAAAAATAGTAATATTAGTAATTTATACTTCGAATAAGAATGAGTTAAAAAATTTCTATTCACCTCTGGTAGTTCCTCTGGCGTTTCTTCGTCACCTGTAGCGTCATCAGGTATAATTTTTGCAATATCTGCACTGATCGGTAGCGCTAGCCCTCTGGTAGCGTTCTGTCGATTCCCATTTCCAAAGGTAGAACGAAACTTCTTCAATGACAGAAATATCAATTTTTGAATAATCTTTGAAGAACCAATATTTAAACACTTCAAAACCTTCACTTTTAGATACCATTCAGAAGTAACTCAGAATCTAAAATTCCTATCTTAAATCTTGATCTTGAAATTTTATTTTTCATCGCAAACTTTCTTCTCTACGAATTTTTGATCGCGTTTAAAGTAAATCTGTTACAGCGTTAATACGTTTAACCGCAATTAACCGTGGTTAACGCGCCGTGTAAATATTATTTAAGCAAATAGAAACCTCTTTCGCTCACCGAAATCGCCGCCGTCTTGTTCCCGGACACTTCGTCGTTGATCTTGATGGACGCGACGGTCGTCTCGTTGTGTTCTTTATGGTCGTTAAGGTCCGCGTCGTCTTTGAGATCCTCCTCAGCGCCGACATTAATCGAGGATAGTAGCACGACTGCCTAGAGAGTGAAACGACCACGGGATCATTTGTGTGCGTTCGCACAAACTTATTATTATCACTGACAATAACATTGTTCGTCACACACGGTGCGGTCGACTTATTATATCGTGCGCGTTGCATTCGTAACCATCGCCTGTCAAATCATCGCGAATGATTAATCATTTTCACTGCACGAGCTGTTACTTGCTTTCAATCATTCAATTTTAGAGTCACTTCGTTTCGAACGACATCTCGAACATTCATGTATGAAACAATCGTTGCAATACGGGCATAAAACGCGCGTTAAAATAAATTTTGCATCAGATTTCCGCGTAAATGCATCAACTTCGATAATTAAGTCGTACCAAGCATGTACAGTGATTCTATTTTGGTAGATAAAGTTTTCCTTCTGGAGTTGAAAACACATTTTATTTATTATGGATTACTTTAACAACACTCGAAAATATCTTACTAAGAATTATAGTAATCGATTGACTGACAGAAAAGAACCAACTGTCTAGTCTGCATGTTCTCTTCACCTAATCTTGTGTATTCGTATTATATACATTTTGACGTGACATTTTAACCCATGTAGATCCTTCCTAAACAAAAAGTACTTTAAATTTATTTATTTTTAATAACTCAAGCCAAACTATAATGAGTAATGTATAAAATAATTCTACTTTGACTAATTTCCAATCGTATGTTTCGACATTTTTAGACTTTAATATATTTTAGATTTCAAGAATTTTTCATTCGACAACCCTATATAAATTTTTATTACAAGATAAAAAAAGAAAATTGAAATTATAGCCTTCATTGATATTTCAAAGGAGAACAGTAACTGCTCTAACGGGTGGGCAGTTAAATTGATCGCTCTCGTTAATAACCGCGCGTTAATTCTAAATTATGGTACAGCCAACGACTCTTACTATATCATAGCGTGATTAAAACGATGTACCCGGAATACCGCGATTTCTTTCTCCCCCGTTCGGACACGTAATTAATTCTTTTCCGTTATATACAGAAATTTACGACCCTCTCGGGGCCCCGGAGAATAAAGAACGAAGATCCCTGATAAAAAATCATCGTGTCCCGAAACTGGTATTGCCTCCACTGTGTTTCGTTTTTTTATTTTTCTCTATCCCTCTCGCGAATTCTTCGGGATATACGAGTGCAACGCACTCTTGGGCTCTTATCGTTCTCAGACGATCGTTTCGTTCGAAACGCGCCCTTTCCCTCTCGTAATCGTAACGCGCGCGGTACGTGGAACGCGATAGGATTTCCCTAAACAGACAATGCAACGATTCCGCGGTTATGCGTGCAGGAATTAAATCGCGTGGAGGCGTTACGCGCGCCTCTTGTTTACCAAGTCGGTGGACCAGCTATCTTAGGAAGAAATCACGTCGAAAGCGGACGTGTGCGTCGACTGTGGAGAAACGTTTCGTTCGCGTTGCAACGGAAGCGCGCAAACTGACGCGCAACGTCGTGAAATCGCCGTGAAAACTCGAAAAGGAACACTCCGAACGCACGGTTGTGCGTGATGGGTGAAATTAAGCTATTTTCCACCGGACGACGCGAGAAAGAGAATGATAAAAACGTACGTGCCTGCGGATCCGCGAGAAACACTCGCGACGGTGAAAGTTACGTTGTTCTAAACGTGTGTTTACGCTCGTGTATATCATCTTGGCTAATTCGATGGCTCGCAACGCTCGAGATACACCTGCGTTGAGAAACCTTCGAATCGTTGCTTTGCATGGAAAGATTACGAATTCATTTCATTTTAGTCCTCTTTAGACACGATGTATTTGTAACTAGAGCACGAATGTTAGACACAGTGTAATATTTATATAATTTATCCTGTTGTATCGAAAGCGCAGGCGTCTACGCGGTTGTTTCGAACTGTCGATTAATCGACGACAGTGCAACGCTTCGGTGGAGGTTTTCATTTATCACGGTTGCCTAGTTTCTCTCTTTGAATTTGAATAAGCGGTTGTATAACTTTCACGCTGATACGGGGACCAGCGACAAGGGTAACTTTCTAAAATACAAATTTCCGACGGTTTTTTGATTGGGACCAGATAGCGAATGGAAAGTCAAAGTATGTACCGTTGGGAGCTGAAAATATTTGTTTCGTTTCATGAAACATTGCATTCGGGACACGTAAATAGAAATAACTTTCGAAAATAAATATGAATTAATATGAAAATTAAGTAATTTAAATAATCATCGTGTATTGGAGCAGATACGATTAGATTCGCGATAAATTCAATAAAATTACAAACTGGGGTCCTGTCAATCTTAAGTATAAAAATGAATTGCTCCGCAAACATGCCAAGAGCAATAAAATTTCAATAATTGACGATACCAGTATCCTAAATTTGAATCAACAGGGTGAAGATACCCTGATAAAAAACAAAACATCGAATGAATCAGACTGAACAGTGATCTATCTCCAATTAGATGGGATCTGACAGGCCCACCCAGACACGAGTAAAATAAAATAATGTCCACACCCTTTGCATCGAGACTAGCCAGCCTCGAATCGACTAGAACCGGATTCAGGTTCCATCAAGTCTATCTAAATAAAGTTTCACTCGATTCGAAGCACCTGGTTCGATCGAGCCAGGGTTCGGTTCACTGTCCCCACGAATTAGGAGTAACAGGTTTAAATCATTCTATATTCAACGTAGCCCGAAACAAGTTTATAATGTCCTGAAACGATCCTGCTGAGTCCCAGGTATCTGGAAACTATAATGTTGCTAAATTTTTCGAACATCCCCTGAACACGAAAATTTTCAACACGATTCTACAGTATCAGAGACAATTCTTTTTGGTGGTCTCGTGTGTCTCAACGTAGAATCATGATTTTCATTGATGCTACAATTTACCACAGACCTTGTGCCGATTTATCGAATCGAGTTGTCTTATTTGTTCTTGTACGACAAGTTCTGATTCGTTTCTTACGCTGCAACACCTGATTTCGCAGAATCTTTCTGCTCGACTTAACACGCTTTATTTTTTGGCACGAACGCGAACGGAGAGGCGCGAGAACGAAGTGTTAACGCTGTCAGTGCAGGAAGTGGGCAATGTAATAGCACGTGAGACGCATTATGCCACGTGAAATAACCGTAAAAGTGGAAATTCCAACATATCCTCTTTTGTTTGCAATCAGCGTTGACCCAGTAACCATGATGCTCACACAGAAGAGCTACGATTTCACTGAGTGATCCTTTTCTTTCCTATCGCGGCTCGTCATCAATTCTTAGCTAATAGCGAACAATTTTCAGGATATTTTGTAACATAACCCCGCAGTTATGATTATTTACGTGGAATGGGCGTAACGATTTCATTTTGTAGCCCGAGACAGCCAAACCGAAGATTTCGTTTCTTCCCGACCAGTAAGGCGATAAATACTCCGATTATCTTCTTGTCAACGCGTAACCTATTTCCAAGCATTTTTAAGTACACTTTCATATACGAGGAGCGAATAATTTTACAAATGAATTCGTGAAAGACGCGCAATGGTAGTAATTGATTTAACGAAACGCCGTTAATCACGGTCTTAGTACTTTTACGTTCCGTTTATGTACAATTGATTCAAAAAATGAACTTTCGAATGATACAATTGCCGTTTTACACGCAACCGAGTCATGAAGTTTGAAAGGAACGATTCGTTTCGAAGAAGGTATACTTTCTAGCATCGCAGAGATTCCTAGATATTTTTGTATTTTCTTCGAGGACGACACTTTTCTTGCGCCATTGGCACGAATAATAACGCGACTAATTTTCCTTCGACTTTCGTCAGTAATTTCTTACAAAATTATTACTTGATAACTATCACTGTCTATAATAATTAATTTTCATTCGTACACATATTTTCTATTGTTTGGAAATTCGTTTAATGCTTCTAATCAATGATCATTGTCACTGGCTATAAACCTACAGTTTTAGTTGGCTATTTTAAATCTTGTTTAATTTATTAGTTTTCGAAATGAAATATCATTCGTTCGTATTATATTTGAATTCGTTCCAAGCAACATAGAAACAAAAATATATTCAACCATTTTCAATGATAAATCGATGATAGACGAATAATAACAGTTTCGTGAACCAATATAAAAAATGTGAGATTAAAATCGTCGTGTATCCCAGTAACAATACTCTATTTACGCGGTTATTAAATGTTTCACTTGTTACGCGACAGCGAACTCGGAATTCTGCAGCGATTAAGAGGAAGCTATTTACTTTTCCTGGTTCCGGCAGGTTACTGGATCAAGGCCACGCAAAAGGTTGTTCCACTTTAGCAGAGAAGCAACAGATGTGGTCAGGTGAGCAGTCAGTCACCTTCTCGCGCCGAAAACACGGCATTAAAACGCGATTTAATCGTCAATTAAATTTCCTCGAAGAAATTTTCTTTCAAGAAATATCTCCTTGTAACTTTTTCTTGAGTTTGTCTTTTAATAATTTTATATTTTTCTCTGTAATAATTTGTGAAGATACTTTACCCTTTTCTTTCCTTTTTCTTTTTCGTATTTTTATATTTTTTTAATTTATACTGGCACAAATATATACTATATTTATAACTTTAATTATACCTTTGAAGTTAATATAAATTCTTAACGAAAAAGGAGATATTTCTGCGTAGCTTGCAAAGAAAGCTCTAGTCAATAATTTCTCCATATAATGCACATAATAATTTGTATATTTATTTCCTTTCGTAGATCGCTAAATAATAGACGAATATCTCTTTACCACTGAAATGAGAAGTAATCCTCGTGCCATCATTGCTCTTCCGTGTACTCTAACATCAACGATCTCTTCTCACTTCTTCCCAACGCACCGAACATTCACTGCCACTGTTAACTATCGCGTTTCTTCTTCTCAATTTTCCCTGCTTCACCGACGAAATTCTCAGTTCCTCGTTACTTCACCGACAGCCCCAACGAAGTAAACAAATTGCGAGCCACCAATCATCGATGGGGGTCCCCGATCGACGCGTCTCGTTAAAGTCCCCAAGTCCTCCACGGATACACCAAAGAAAACGGGCTCCCTCGATTTATTACTTCGTTTCTCTTCGCGTTGGCACGGATCAGAGGGCGAATATTTCAAATCGAACTCTCGACGCGAGGATGTAGAGGAGAAACAGTCCACGCGTTTCGTGGATGGGAAAACTCTGCGTCCGCGGTGGAGCACCGAGTCGTTCTTTGAGCCGCCGCGGAGTGTGTATGGTCCTCGTCTTCATCAGGTGGAAGGAGACGCCAAAGAAGAAGAATCGACTCGACGCTTGGCGGGTCTCACGTGGGGATAATGTAGGAACGAGCGTGGTTCGTCCTGCGTGTTCCCCCTTTCGTACAACCGTGACCGAGAAAACCGGACGGCGGATAAGCGTGTCGTATTCGAGAGGAGGAAGAAGTCGGCCACTCGACCTCTCCTCCTTCCTCGAACAGTACAGCTTTACTATCGGTGAACAGCTCAGGCTGAGAGGTGGTCGTTCCCCATCACCCCTCGATGTGACAGCACGTCACGTTTTTTTTCCTGATAGCTCACGATTGACTCATCTTCGGTCTGCCCTTCTTCCTCTTCGATCAGAGATTTTGCTTCTCTCAGCCTCAGAACGTTTCTAAACGTTGACGATGCAGAACTCAAAAACTGACATCCATAAGTCTGACACGAGTCGTTGTCCTTCGATCACGATTCCCTTCTTGGACTGAATTACCTCAGCCTGTAATCGGAATAATGATTTAATCGTGGGCGCGACAGAGACGTGAACGTTCAGTCTGTCATCCTTGAGTTCCGTGAAATCGACAGTCACTTGGTGGCGTTAAGAGATTATGGTATATTTTTTAGTTGGAATAAAAATTAATGACTTTGGTAGGCACAAGACAAAAGCTCAGTTTTGTTGACTAACTTTTACAGAAGGTGTTCTACATGTTCCCATTTTCATACATCCTTGGCATCTTCTTACAGAGTTGCTAACTTTCTCGAACATTCCAGGTCTCGAATTACTTCCCAAGCACATTGGATTCGGTCATGCAATTATTCCAAGTCGTTTAAAGATCCTCATAAAAAAGAATTAAAAGCAGGAGATATTAATACATGGGAACATTTAGAACGTGATTTATAAACATATGATATTTAAAAATAAGTCAATCATAATGTAAATACTGAATGGTTTGTTTTCAACACAGTATAGAAGTGCCTTTCGTCCAAACTGGGGAACATTATTTCGTCGTAAATTGATCAAAGGTATTTGGAACATGTCTTTAATTACACCTTTCACGATTACCCTCCCACCTGGAATTAAATTCTCAAACGTCGTTGATTACTACTCTCTTCAAGTACTTTCGATGTAAACGCGAATAGCTCACATTTTCCAGGCTCAGAGTAATGAAGGTAGTTAAAAATTGAACAGAAAAATTTGTTGTTAACTTGGTTACAACAGATGCCGCGTAACGCGGAGTAGAACTGTTAGTTTCTTGGTAAAATGAAGCAGACTACGAGAGAAGAAGAGAACTCGAGTAAAGTGACTGTGTCATCGTTGAAGATTGTGAGCCGTGCGACAGGTGGTCGATGTTATTTTCGCCTTAATTTTTTGTACAACTCGAGGACAAAAAGCGCGAGAAAATGTCCGTCTTAACGTTAATTCAACATTAATTTCGGGTGTAAATCACTGCATTTGACGTCACGCCAGGAAACCGATTACGAAAGTATGGCAATATAAAAAGGAATATTATTTTAGAAAGTAGAATGCCATAACGAATGTCTTTGTATTGGTGTCACAAAAATTGAGGGTAAAGAAGCCATCGATATTACTTTAATTCCATTTATTCTTTCAGTGTCACTAGGTGTTGACAGTTTTATAGACTGGCATAGGTATATCTAACTTCGATATTAACCTAAACTAATACAGTAAATAACTATTGGAATAACAACTAATATCACTCTTAAACCCTGAAAGGTTTCGAAAATCGTACAAATTGCACAAAGCTCAGAATATAATAGCTTGATTTATTATTCAAGTTATTTCAGTCCAGTGAATTGTTGCAAAAAGCAGATATCATCCACAGGAAGCAATAAATTCCTGATTCAGTCGCAATCTGGCACCCGTTGCAGTAAACCTTAGCAATTAAAAGCGAAACCGTAGCGTTTTTCGCGTCCAATAAACTTTCCTCGTGCCTCGAATCCTGGATCCAATTGAGATTCGTTTTGCTCGCGTGGTAGCCACGTTTCTAATAGCAGCCTCCTGACGAACCGGAGGGTGAAAGCGGCGAAGCGTTTCTGAATTAGACAGGCACGAGGTTTCGGTTAAAACACGGTCGCCGGTTAAACCAGCAATCAGCGTTCGTCACTCTCGTATGGTGCTCTTCAGGGGAGTTTCTACGACTCTCGCTACTATCGGCGCACACTGTAATTGGCGACATTTCGTACGGAAACGTCTGGTGCAAGAGGTCGTTAGGGTGTTTAACGTAACGTTTAACGCAACGTAATCGCCGATAGAATCTCGGGGAATGTTCAGCGAGGCAATTGACATGCGATATCCTTACCGGAGCGTCGAAACTTCGCAGGAAGGATTACAATTACCTTCTACCTGTTACCCGACTCGTTCCTCGGTCGGAAACGCTCCCTGCGCGCCTGTAATTAAATGCTAGCGAAGAAGAGTCGACTCGTTCGTTTCCAGCCAACCGGTTCGTATTATCGGCTTCTTGGCTAGTTATTGTTTCTCAGACACTTTTTACTATCGAGAACTTGTTATTTCTTTGATACTACGCGGGTAGTTCGCGCCGGGGACCGGAAAGTGTGAACGATATTTCAAGGTGAATTACACTTTGGGGTGCAATGGTAGCAGGATTATAGGATGTATCATTTTCCAATTAACTTCAAACGTATAGTATTTAATTTCGTTTAAATTTGTACGTACGAATTTATATTATTTTTTGTAACAAAATAGATGTACATTTCTTGGTGTCAAGTTTCACAATCACGAGGTTAGTTGTCATCAAGTCTTATTCATTAAAATCAACACACATTTATATATTTATATATGTTATTTATATGATGTCAAGTTCCACAATCACGAGGCTACTTGTCATCAAGTCTTATACATTAAATAGTATTTATATATTTATATAATAACATGTAGTATATTATATGTTATAAAATTGATTTAATTGGTATAAAACTGTTTTATAAAATTGGTTTTCTATAACAAAATGGATATACCTTTCTTGATGTCAAGTTCCACAATCACGAGGCTATTTGTCATAAAGTCTTATACATTAAAATCAATACATATCTATATATTTATATAATAGCATGTAGTATATTATAATCTACTTGTCATCAAGTCTAATACATTAAAATCAACACATATTTATATCTTTATATAATAACATATAGTATATTATAAAATACTTGTCATGAACTCTTATACATTAAAATCAATACATATAAGACTCGATGAAAAGTAACCTCGTGATCGTAAAACTTGACATCCAGAAATGTATATCTATTTTCTTACAAAAAACCAATTTCATAAAACAATAAATAAATAAATAAAAAAGAAACTTGTCAGGGACGAAGAAGGGATTTAAAAAAAACTTTCATAGTGTTCAATGCTGGTAAGATGGCATTCGTATCTGCACGTGCGTACTGCAATAGGCGCAATAGGCTCGTGGACGTGGAAGGGGAAGCAGTCGTCACGTGACGGAGCCCATCCGCGAAGTAGATGGCTTAGTCAATCGCGTCTGTCAAGCGGAGAACGTCACGGCTTCCTGCCCTCGCCCCTCAGTCGTCTCAAGCCGCCAACTTACCAACAACACACACTGGGTACTTCTCTGGACGACTTATATTTAACAACAGCAACTTTCCTGAGTAGAAGATTTTTGTAGTTTGCTTGGATACTACTTATGGGTGAGTTTATAATTATTTCATAACGAAATAGTGTTATTTAAGGAGCAGGCTTTTTCTTTATCACATTGACTGTCATATTAGTTTTCCCTATTCTTGGATATTTTCAACATTTTTTGAAGCTATAACGTAACGAATTTAACCCTTAAGTGGACTCTCAATCTCAACTGAATTATTTTACTTAATGTACGATTAGTATGATCTTGCAGACTTTAAATGCGTTTCTCTAGAAATGTAATTTTCTTAACTGGTGTAGATAAAATCTCGAAAACTATACATTCGATTGCTCCGAAATTTTTACATGTTGTTAAAAAAGGTTATTTTTGTAATGAGTTTATGTAAGTAAAATGACAAAAATAACAGAATGATAAATTAATTATTTTGGTTCAGGCGATAATCAGGAAACCTACCGAATAAAAATCTCTTTATTTTGTTTAATTTAGTCAACCTTGAGAGCTGCAATCACCTACGTCAGTGTTTAAACACATGTTTACTGTGTTTTTATTTCACAGTTTTAATTTATTTTGTATTCCCAAAGGATAGTTAAGTAATCTACGAAAATGAATTACAGCGTTAGATGTAAAATTTATTTAAAAAAATTAATAAGTATGGTTAACTTTGCAACGTTTACACGAGACTGCCCCCTTATTAAATTATCAATAACATCGTCAGTCATTCCCATCTCTAATTGCAAGCAGCGATATTAGATAAATGCCCGACAAATGGCTCTTCGAACGTCTCGAAACGCAACACGGTGAAAACGTACTTACCCACGGCGGGACAACTGTGTAAATCTCGCGTATAAGCGTAAAGCGTTTACGATCCCCCTAATTTTACTCTATAAATTTACAAACCCAGCGCTACCAATGGCACGCGTAAACTGTCACGGGATACCATTGGTGGCGGCGGTCACGGTATCCATTGTCCAGCAGTCTACGACGCCGGGGGAATCTGCATTCCGAAACGACGCATTGCAACCGATAGTCGGCGCATAAAGATCGCCGTAAGGTGTTCCACCGAATGGTTTAACGATACTGCCCTCGCGATGGTTTCCTCGCCGCGGATATTTAAAGGAGTCGTGGAAATAGAAATAAACGGCCGGTGGAATCGATCGCGGGACGATCGCCGGGTCAGTTAAGGCGATAAAGAAAACTGTTATGGCTTCGGTATGGGACAGTTTATAGGCGTTATGCGCGCCACGACAACGTCCCCCCAACAGCCACTCGAACCTGTTACACGGTGCGTTTCGAGCAACGTGGCCACGGTGAAAAAGGACTAACCGCGACTGGGGGGCGTTCTTGATTTACGCATTCGCGTGTTTTAGGATGTGAACAGGCTGGCTGACGGCGACAAGACGATTCCGATGTTCGCCACGCTTCGAGAGAAATTGGGAAGGAGATTTAAAACGTAAATCTTTTCGTCGCGCTGTGTGTTCCGTGTGACACTTCTTTACGCATCGAGTCTTATACGAAGTCTTATTGCAGAGGTCTGACGTCCGAAGGGAGAAAGATCTCTGTTCCACTTGGATTTCATTGAACTTTTGATAGTTGAAGGCATATACAGGTTCCTAATTATCGAAATAAAAAGAAATTAATTTCAGCGTGGATAGCTCATAATTTCAAAGTAAATTGTGACCGTTCTAACTTGTTGCTTTCTCAGAAATAAAAGATTCGAAGGTCCATTCAATTATTAACGGAAAATCGCGACGTTTCAAGAGGTCACCTCTGTTCCACTTGGATTTCATTGAACTTTTGATAGTTGAAGGCATACGGATTCTTAATTATCGAAATAAAAAAAAATTAATTTCAGCGTGGATAGTTCATAGTTTCAAAGTAAATTATGATCGTTCCAACTTGTTGCTAGAAAAAAAAGATTCGAAGGTCCATTCAATTATTAACGGAAAATTGCGACGTATAGAGGTCATCTCCTCTGATGCATCAATCTCTGTTAAGTGCCAAGAACTCTAAGAATTCCAAGTCCCGAGTGTAATTATGTGTTTTGTTATGAATGGCCTGAAAGTGTTGGACGTTGTAAGCCTCTAGAAAAAATTCTTAATTTAAAAAATAATTTAATCTAGTTTAGACGATTGATCTTTATTTTTGTAAGGACGCGTGCCATCCGCGATTCACAGGGAGAATATTGCGAAACAATACGTACATACATGTGTAAATAAGGTAATGGTGAGAACTGGAATGTCGAAAAGCGTGTTACAATTTTACGACACGTCCGCAATTAAACGATACTCGCGCATTCTTCAATTTAGCCCCGTTTATTTCGTCGTTAGAGGAAGTCACTTTCACCCACTGTCTTCTTTCAGTGTTATTTAATTAGCTTTTAACGACGCAATTTACACGGTACCAGAAATTGTTTGTTTCCTTCATTAACCCGTTTCGTAAAAAATTAATTGCGTGCCTGTTTCTTTCGATGTTTCGACGGTAAAAGAGTGCCATAATTTTGTAACAGTAATGATCGCTACGACCCAGAAACTACTTCGACTTTGGTATTGCAGGTGTGTCTAAATAACTGTTAATTCTTAAATAGACGAGTTGGGTTTAGATAGATCCTTGATGGCTATTTTTGAATTAGATTAGAAAATATTTAACGCTCTATTTATTAACGAATAAGCGTTTATTGACTTTAAATTGCGTAAAGGAAAGAAATGGCTGATGTTTCAAAGGATTTCGATATTCGCTGCTCGTATGGGCATAGTTCCTTCGAGGGATGTAATAATGTGCCTTTATGTTCGCAAAATTGGAAGACGCAGCTACTTCTAAAGCCTTGGCGAGTCTTTCGCGTCTAAAAATGGTCGGGACAGCCTGCGGCGGTGTCTTTTATCTCTGTAAAAGTCGCTTCATCAACGATTCGTTACCGGTCTTCTTTCCCTCGAGAACCAACCTAAGATTACGAACGTTAAGTACCATTAAATTAAAACTATTCAAGTATGGCGTAGCCTTCTGTTACGTTATTCATCGAGTTATGCGCAGTTTTTCATTCCAAAGTTTTTATAAAATCGTTGCAATCCTTTTTTTTATCGACATAACTGCCGCCAGGAATTATTATCTCTTTTTAATTTCTTTGGTAAAAGTTGGATTCCATTGCTGTATATTTCTAATGACTTGGATAGAAAATATACGTAGATCTAATTTTAAAAATAGAGTTTGTAAGAACTCACGTTTCTTCTAAATCGATTTTTGCTTTGATAATTCGAGTGGGGCTTCCCAACTATAATGAATCGTTTGTTTTTATTTTATTTTCGAACTTGTGTTTGGTATTCTCGACGCGCGGATATTTTGCATTATTTCGGCAAGTTACGGTAAAGTGAAACGCGCTCATTTCGTAAAATATTTGGGTCACGGGCTCGTTAACTTTACTATAAAAAGAAATGGCTTTGATCGACGAAAGGTAAAATTTTCAGCCTGTAACGAACGAAAGTGGAACGCGTCGATACGATCTTACCTTTGATTGCGCGTTACTTCTTCGAAATGGAAATTTATGTTCACAACATCCACATTATATACACTGTAAAAATTAATCAGAGATCTCGTTCCTCGCAATCAGTGTGGACATCCATTGCTTTAAAGTTTCTAGTATGTTGCTTAAACGAGACATTTAAAATAAATATTTTCTTGTACTGTAGAGTTTTAGTATTTTCTTTGAATTAATGATATTTGGACCAGTCTTCTGAACAGTTCAGAAATGTCTTCTAACATGAGGAATATAGAAAGTCACGATATTCAAATCCACAGATATATAACTCGTCATAATAGTTAAGATAAAATCAGGCCACTCCAAACTAACAGATTTATGTATTTTGAATAGTATCTCTCGTATCACGTATCATGTAATTATTAAATCCCAGAATTGCACGTGAGGGAGAATAAAATGTGATGATATGTTGTCAGGGATGACCTCTTTGATCCAGGGAAATTAAATTAAATTTTTCAAACATTTTAAAATTCTTGGTGATACATAGAAAGTATGTCGAGTCTTTAATAACACGTTGACTGGCACATCGATTTTCCATGTCTTAGAATGTCCTCGATATTTATTTAAATTATACTCTGAAAAATATTAAAATTCAGTGGAGTACTTGGAGTACTTGTTATTGTATAACATTCGTAATTACAACAGCGTTATTTGACAGTTTACAAGAAGAGAAATAGTTCATTCTATAATGGATAAACAGTTGCATATATTATTTCCAACATTAGACAAAACGGGATAGTTTTCGAGCTGATAACAATTACTGTATCCAAAGTTTTAAATTTTACTTCAATTTAATTCTCCATAATACGAATTACTTTTAACTTCAAGAAAAATTAAAAAATAGTTGATGGATAATTAGAATGATAATGAGACTCGAATTAAAGTGCAATTTTCAATAAAAATTACCTTTCCAGTGTATCCATTTTGTACGATAAATTCCAGCTAATAATCATTATAAATACATTCTGGTGGTGCTTATGTAATTTCTTTTAAATCGCAATGTAAAAAGGTAGGATTATGTATCTAAAAAAATTGATATATGACCTTAGAATCATAGGCTGTTACAGAAGATTAATGAACTACTCCATATGTATTAAGAGAATCAGTTTTGGTTGATTTGTAACGACGAGATTGTCAGGAATTTTCAGACTCATTCCCATAACGGTAAAATTATGATCCTCAGTATATCTCCATGTGAGAATATTAGTTTGTAGAAAAGAATATAATAATCATCGAATCTGTCTTTCGATATTCTTTTAGTCCTCTTCAGTATTTCTACAAAATTAATTAACGAAGAAAATTGGCAAAGCTAAAAGGAATACCAATCTATTGTTATTAATTTGAATTATACATAAGTAATATAAAAAACTTATATATAGAATGATGACGATGTTTTATAGTATTCATTTTCATATTCCAAAAATCATCAGATTCTCATTACCTATCCTATATAATATTCCTTCATCGTTAATTAATTTTGTAAATATTCTAAGGGAATTAAATTAGCTAAAAATGTTGAAAACTAGATTGATCAATATTATAATATTTGTATAGTCGTTTGCAGTCGATACAAGTTTAAATTGTTATTTTGATTAGGCAAGATAAGGTCATGAAGTCTCAAATTGTCGCTGGTTTATTATACTGCTTGTTTGCAGGCGTTGCGTAGAAATTCTCGTAATTTTTGGTCACGGCTCACTTTCGATGCATTCTTTCCTCTCGAATATTCGATGTCATCTCGAACGGTGTTCGTGTGTTTTCGATTTTCATATTACTCTCGCGATGTTATCTGGACACCGTTAACTTGATTTCTAGGCGAAAGTCTTTCTATAGATAGCAACCGCGACCTAGACACACGTTCCCAGAGAATCTTCCTGCACGCGAGGCTTACCCCAGTGACCTTCGTAAAATAACTATCCATCGGCTCGTTAAAGTCATCGGAGGGACTTTTATCTATCCCTAAAACGAGCACAAATTACAGCCTTCTTAACGACAACCATTAAAGACGAACGCCGATGCGATGCTCGCGTTAATTGAAATTGTAATTTACGACGATCATTTCGCCAATAAAAGTATTTTTGCTATCGACTTCTGCCCCTTTATCGGTTTCGATGATCCTTGATTTTTTCTATTACCGTTGCTCGAAGGACATAAAAAGGAATAGTCTCGCTACCTTGGCATTTTTTATATAACGACGCGAAGCATAGATTTTAGAAAATATAGAATCACCGTCTCACAGAAATTAGTTTCCATCATCTTGTAATTTAGAGCGTTCATCGAGCTTCAAGTTACGTTAGAGAACATAATGCTCAATCGCGTAGGAGTACGAATACATTTCTATGGGATGAGAGTTTGCAGTCGAGAGAAAGGACAGTTGAAAGTGAACTACGAGGGAGAAAACTTGAGAGAATTAACCTACGGGATGCGAACGTGAGATTTGTGAAACTTTATAATTTAAAATGCATAGTAATCGCGTTGGACGTGCGGATAGAAACTCTATACAAATCGCTAAGTTCGAGTCAGTCGCATTATTCAACACAGACGACTCCAAATATTCAGAAATAGGCATGACAATTTCAAAAATTAAGAAACTCACTCACAAGACTATTTTTCAACTACAAAATTTGTTCGATGCTTTAATCAAATATAAAATTGTAAAGTATTGGGTTCTAAATGATTCTAACTTAACCCATATTTCTAGATGCAAATCGATTAGTGTAAAAAGCTTGCAATTCACTTGCTTTTTATTCCATAAATATTTGGAATCTTTAGAGTATTATCAGAGATTGTCCCATTTTCTAGAATCACCCAGTATACATTCGGACTTTAAATTTGATTAAGAAGATAAAAATGCGGTACGAGGGCCGCGGATACGTGCACGGAAAGTATCGGTGCGCTTCGCGGATCGTTTATGCGATTTTTCTCGCGACGTTAGGTCTCTTTCTCGTACGACCATCGGTTTACCCCGTGGCCATAAACGAGTCTGGACGTTTTACGGCTGTTTCAAGATTTCCGGAATGCGATCCAATTTACGATAACGATCCGTGCACCGATACACGGCGCGGCGAACACGGCTCTGCCAGGAATATGCCATCCACGCAATTGCAACCAACAGACTTCAGGAACCATTGGAAACGTCGGATGACTCTGACCAATTTCTATGCTTCCCTCGTATCTGTTTTCGTCTGGAAAGATTGGCCAATTTCTGCGATCTCTTTCCTCTCGAGTCGTGCTCGTCAGCCTCGTTTATGCTAAACTTATGGAAAATTAATGGGATTAACTGCGGGACGTTTCGACGATTGAACAATGAAACGCGTTGACGCAGAAAACTTATTTTTAATTATTCCACTTTTCGCTAATCCATTCATTTTTTTTTGTAACGAGTTAGTTGCAAAATAATTTGTGCATTAAAAAGTATCGTAATATTAGTAACATCTCACCAGAAAAGATGATTACGCAGAAAATTTATTTTTAATTACTCCACTATTTTGCTAATCCATTCATTCTCTTATAAGTTAGATACAAAATAATTCGTAGATTAAAAAATATCGTAATATTAGAATCATCCCACAAGGAAAGATAATTACTATTCACAAATCTGAGATGGAAGAAAGCTCAATATATAATTTAAAATGTGAAAAGGTTGCATTATTAGAAGGGTCCACATTTTATTTTTGCTTAAAATGTAAGATGATGAGTCTCTATTAACACGGAGAATTTTACCGTAGTATTATACCTGAGAGTTTTTCGATTCTCGGGTCGGATTACGCACCCTGTCTGAACTTGCATGTTCCAGAGGACATTATCAACCATACGGCGAACAGGATACAGGAAAGCCAAACGTCTTTGGAGATAACTCATACGTAACACGTTTGTCGGGCTTGTTACGAGGAAGTGTATGCAACTTGTTAGCCGACATTCAATCAAAACGTCACTGCCGCAACACCTTCTTAAATCACTCGAACTTGATGATAAGATAACACTGAACGCAACATCTCATTCGCAGATTTATCCCTAACGTTTCTGCTGAAACTTATTTCACCCTCAACCGGTATCGCGTCTTACTTCTTCCATAACTGTTACGGTCACTTTGATCTTTTTTAAAAATAATAATTACGATATCTGCGTTATCTAATTAGGTTTGACAGTGTTTAGCAAAAGCAGAGGTGGTACTGCTTTGTTTTTCAACACGTTTTATATACAGTAAATCACTCTATATGTTTCGTATTTTCTAAACATCTATCTAACTCTTCAAAAGAGACTCAAATTGTCAAGTTCATGGTGACCGTAATCGCGTAGAAAATTTGTAAGAGACATTTAAATTTGTCAAATTTTCTAGAGGTTCCGTTTAAAATGATCTCAAGGGACTTCCTGTACGATTTCCTTTCGCAAAGTTACAATAGTCGAAAGATTAATAACATCGTTATTCAGAATCTTGCAAAATTTTTAACGTTACGTTTGATCAAGATTAAAATGAAACAATATTGGCAATAATTGACAGCGCTTTTGCGTACTGATCGAGCCATTAGGGAAGATAGTAACTATTCAAAGGACTAGCTTAATATTAATGGACAGAGTGAAAGATACACGAAGAGTTCTGTGGCCATAAATTGGCTGGGTAGTTTAATTATTCCGAGTCTCGCGAAATCCACTCTGTCTTAAAGTACTGCACGGTACGAGGACCTTTCGGGTGTTTCGAAGGACAATACCGTTACCAGGTTCGAGAGATAATTCCTAAAATTATGCAAACGACCCGCGCGCTTCGTAATACCCTTTAACGACGCGACCATATAACGGAACTCAATTTTACCGCCGCATCGAGCAGTTTCCTGCTTCGATCGGCGATCACGGTGTATACGGAAGTTCAGAGTTAATTGCAAGCTGGCTACGCGAACGATAATCGTCCTTAATTAGGTGTTACGGGTGAAAGTGTACGTAACAGACTGCCCTTGGATGGAATTCGAATTTAACGACCAGAATTTTTAGAAAAGTTTGCTTCCATTATATCGGTCGTAAAGAAGATTGTTTTTAAATAGAATTTTTAAATAATATTATTTCACAGTCGATTAGAATTTAATGTGTTGCACTTTCAAATGTAGGATTAGTTAGGAAAGAGGAATTTCTCTTTTATTGTAAATATAATTAAGGAGATTTTTTTCACCTCATCATCATGCAATTTTGATGAAAGTTTAAGAATCAATCGCGATCTTGCAATTGCATGAAGATTATAGTAATTTTGTACACTTGGTAATCGAAGGCAACAGTGGATGTTATAAGTGATTCAATGAATGGTACGTGTTATTTTGATTTATTCCAATTGACGGATAGCACTGATTAAGCCATTTGATGGTAATTTATCCTAGAAGTATGTATGCTTCGTACGATTATCATCAGTGAATATATTACTGTTCCACTGATGTGTCTATTGAGATTCTAGCTGCCTGATTGAATCTTCTAATTGACAGCATGCAGTCATTTTCTTCTTTTAGAACAGTACTTTTGTTTTTATATTATTATCGTAAACGTGAAAAATCAGGCTTCTATTAAAATTTAATCTTTAATTTAATAGGAAACCATGATTGCCTTTTTTAGGAGAGTTTTGGATAATAGAACATTAATGACTCTAGTAAATATTCAAGATAAAATAACAAACATAATAATATCAGAAGACTTTCATAATATTCCTAATACTAACTCTCTAATACCATGTTTTATTGGCTACTAGGTTCCATAGATGTTTTTGACGCGCTAAAGTATATGAAATTGCATTCCCCAGATATCTCAAATCATCTAAGTTCCTTTTCTAATGTTAGATATGTTTAGTACATTTTTAGTAGCATTCTTGATACCGTACGATTCTTTTAGAAAGTGTTTCACTTTTCAACATATAAATTGTCATTATTGTAATCATTCTATAAACAAAGTTTACACAGATTACCGTACAAGGATATTTGTGATTCCGTAGCAACGTCATAATTAATGCAGTGTTAGCAATATCAAGTAATTCCTAATTTTAGGGTTGAAATTAGGGCCACTTACCTTGTTTGTGAGCAAACAAAGAACAATTTTATCATTGATTCGTGGAATTCATGCTATTTGGAGTAAATCGACGGTAATTTGGCGAAGAGGACTTCGCGTTTGCGTTAAGTGGCGTCGATAAAACTCCGAAATCACGGTGTCGCGTGCGGTCACGTGCAAGAACGCAATTCCTTACGAGTATCGATTCGCCTGTTCGCGAGTTAATTAAGGTCCAAAGAGCGAAGGGACTCGGTGTCGCGATAATAATAATTAAGAAGCGAGAAAGCACGCGAACGATATCGTTCCACGCCCACGTGTACTGCTTGGACAATTCGTTCGTACATTTTCGCAATTAAATCGATGCACGACCGGAGCGTCCCTTCAATTAGTTTAATGAAGACGTACCGAGTCGCGTTCCACGGTAATTATTTCCACGTTTATCGCGCGAAAAATGTCAACTGTCACTTTCCTCCTTTTGACTTAGCGATATACAGAGCACTTAGGACAGGTTAACCTTGATAACTCGTTCATTTTGAAAGATAGAAAAGAGTATTTTAAGCTGAAATTATACTGTGACTTTGATTTTCTCACGAATAGAATCAGAATTTTTAAAATTCAGGGATAAAATTGACCTTATTTATGGGACGTGATTTACGAAAAAGAAAATTACAGTATATTCTAATTTTAAATGTAGTGAAACGTTTGAACACAAGGGTAAATGTAAAAAATATTTTTAAGCGATACACCGCTAAAATTGCATTATCCTTCGGTCTCTCGGAACATTGGCGATGCATACTTTCTTAAATGGCATTCTTCCTGGCAGTGTTTTCTCTTTTTTAGATCGTCGACTTGGAGACTTTGATGGAACGAACCGAACTCACCGCCGCCATAGGGTTTTCGCCCTTATCTCGTCCGCTCATTCGCGAATAAATCTGCGTGTCCGGCGCAAACGCGGCTCGATTAATCAGGAACCGAACGCAGTCTCGCGTTTGCGCGTCCAATTTAAGAAACGGTGATTTTTGCATCGCAGAAATGTGCAAACTCGATAACTCGTGTAATGAGATTTTTCAAAACGAAACACGTTCGAGCAGAGCCAGAACGCCTTACGATAACTATCCCAAGGGGTGGTAGTTGGAAAACGAACTAGAAATATTCGAGAAATAAAAAAAAGTCGAATGAAATTTACGACAACGTTTACTGACAAAAAAAAGAGCTCTTACAATAGTTGAGTTTACATACAGTAATTCTTGTATTTTTTTATGGAAAGGGTGGGAATAAAGCGTACGTATATACGCTCGTATCGTAAACTACGCAGAGTAACATCGTGATAACATGTGATATCGAATAGCGTCGCTTCTCTTCGATGATGCGTAAGCGAGGTCGAGGGATGCGTCGAAGAGAAATCGACCGTATGAGATACAAAACTTAATACGATAAACAACCGACAATGGTGGGGGCTTTAATCGGCTCTGGGGAGCATCCACGGTATAAAAGTACGCAGATATATCACAATACAGAATAAATTTACGCGTGTCTGTCCGTGATTTACGTGTTGCAATAAAATAAAGACCAATCGCCACCCCGGACGCATCGGGAGAGACTAGAATGATTAAGAATAAATCGACGATTGAAAATCTTATGAATGTACGTGCTTAATAACGATTAATCAGTGATAATACAGATATTAATAATAATAATAATAATAATAATAATAATAATAATAATAATAATAATAATAATAATAAAAATAATAATCCTCGATACAGATGATAGGGCGATGATTGAAGAGGGGGTCGTTTCTTTTTCGACCCGTTTTAATAATGCGATTTTATGTACAATGCTCCGAAATGAGGATTCGTCACTATATAAGACACGCGGGACAAAATGATATCGTCAAAACGCGATCATTTCGCGGCGCGATGAGTTGCATGATCGATCGTTTGCACGTCGGGGTTTCTTGTTATGAGCAGAGAATTTCCATCGGAACGCAGACTCCTGTTCAAAGATCAAAACCGGTGAAATCATTGGGGGGGAAAATTATTGCGTAAAGTTGTGATGTTAGATTTTTGAATTTGTAAATTTTCAATTTATTCTTGTTGCTTATACAATCGAGACACGCGTCGTTACAGTCAACGAACAATGTTAAAATTATCTTATCAGAGTCGAATAAATTTGCTGGTCTTCTTTTATCAATTATTGAACGTTTGTATCGATGCAACAAACGTCTGCGTTGAGTAAAAAAAACACCGACGCGAACGAACGCTCGATGACTGGCGCATTAATTGAGAACGCTAGATACATAATAATACTAAAACGAAATACTTAGACCTTTCCAAACATTTTCTCCGCTTTCGAGAACCAAAAGAATGTCTCTGTCTTCGAAGTATTATATTCTTATTTGCGTTGTCGTCGTTCTTCTCTTCGTTTCGTACAAAACGATCTCGTCCAAAATTACTCTCACGTTCGATAATTTCTTCAGGGTCCACTGAATATTTTCCACACGACGCGTTGTTCTCGGAAGATTAAATATTAGCACTTTTGCGAATCCTTTAAGCACCTGCTCGAAGAGATTGGTTCGTAAAAATACTTTTTAAAAGGATTCGGTGACAGAACGCTTTTGAAACAATATTTCAAACGTCTGCGAAATAAGTCATCTTGTGCGTATTTTAACAGTTATCGTTATTCGATATATCTTAACGATTTTCGTCTTACTGGCGCGCAACTAGCATAAAAGTCTGCAATAGCACTGTGCTTTGGACGAATCGAAGGCTTTCGGACGGATTCGTATTCGTTTCTCACTTTCGACAAAGGGAAATGCAAACGCACTGCAAAGCACGTGTTCGGTAAATTCTGTTTCACGTATCAAAAATAAATTACTCCCGAAATTTGTTAGCTTCGAAATCATTATCGTTACGGAGTGCAAAATGAGCTTATCACGATCAAAGATTCCCTCGTTTCTTTCGGAATAAATATTCCCCAGAAGAACTGAGTACGATTCCATTTATTAAAAAGCCCAAAAAATATTCAGAATTTCTTGCAATTGTTCCCAATTTATTTTGGCTCACCCACTTGCATTCATCGACATCGCGTTGCTTCATAAAAATTCGTACTCTCTTTCTCGAGGAATTTTCAATTTCTCGACTCCTAGCTTCGTCCCAAGAGCTCCGAGAGGGCCGTGTCATCCCTCTGGCGCGTCGATCGATCGATCGCGGATTTCTAGCGCGTGGGAGACTCGAGGGTCGGCGAGACGGTTCCCGAAATTTCTGGCTGGAGTTTTCAATCGGTGCACTCCGACGCGAAGCTCTCGAGATCGACGTAATGTCCGTTCATGTTGTCCTCGAGCAGCTGCGCCAGATCCCTCCTCAGCGTCTGGAATTCCGGCCTGCGGTCTGGATCGGCGTGCCAGCATCGGGATATCACCCTGAACAGCTCGCTTCGGCAGTGCGAAGGCCTCTCCAGTCGATAACCGTTCTGCACGTTCCGCATGACTTCCCGTGCCGTCATGTCCGGGTACGGTGTCGAACCTGTGGACACAGAAATTCCCTTCGTCATCGATAGATCAGTGTCTGTTACGCTACGCGTCAAAGATGATCGAGAAATATATTTTAGAGCCTCTTCGGTTTCGACTTTGTACCCCCCACGTTGAAGGGACCATCAAGTGTTTTCTATTTACTAATTTCATCATTTGAGCGTTGTCTAAAAGCATGGATGATAAATGGCGTGACTCGTGCAAACGATATTGTATTTTTTCTAAAATTTATTTAACCCCTTGCGCCTCATAAATATTATATTATAGCTATCTTGAATCTATGGACATAGAAATCTCCTTTGTTATCGATATATCAGTGTCTGTTACGCTACGCGTCAAAGATGATCGAGAAATATATTTTAGAGCTCTTCGGTATCGACTTTGGATCCCCCACGTTGAAGAGACCACCAAGTGTTTTCTTTTTACTAATATCATAATTTGAGCATTGTCTAAAAGCGTGGTTCGTGCAAACGATATTGTATTTTTTCTAAAATTTATTTAACCCCTTACACTCCACAAATATTATAGGTGCCATAGCTCGATTCAAGTTTCATATATGTTATATATAAATAAAATTTAAATCATGGATATTTATACATTTCTGTGGAAAAGAGAAAATTTTTTTTATTTTTTAAATTTTTATTTTAAAATTGCAATTACTATTGTTAGTCGTTCGTATTAATAAAGACTCGAAGTTCAAGGGTTAATCTTTTCGAAGTTGGAATTTTAATACTGCTTTTGGGTGAGCTTTTTTCGACTGAAAAGTAAACATTCTTGAGGAGTTTATATTTTATTTTATAATCGAAAAATATTTTTATAGTACGAAGAATATCTCTACTTTAACCCCTAAGTAGATTATTGAGGTCCACCGCAGTTTAAACTAATAATTGTTTAATATAATCCTCCGTTAGTTCATTATTTTCTAAATGCTTTAAAGAAAAGTTGATTCCCATTTACCACTTTAGTAAAAATCAACATTAAGTGAAATAATTCAGTTGAGATTGAGAGTCCATTTGTTAAATTGAGTTAGCTAAAAGAATCAAAGCTTTTCTGAAATAAATATGTTTAAAAAGGATGTTAAGGATTGTAAAGAAGAAGGGAAATAGACCCACATTTATGCAACATTCGTTCCCTACGATTATAAAAATAATGTTGTGAGAATGTTTGCAGGAATCACAGTGTACAATATATGTTGCTCCATGAAACAATTTCTCATTTTCCGACCTAATTTTACAGGTTTAATAACAACGAATGAATTACGAATTTTAATGGGCGTTAGAATTTTATTAGTCCGTGGCTCGACGTGTTTTATGCGTGCAATTACTGCGAAGAGAGTCCCCCGGTCCATTTACGCTTAGGCTTAGATTTTATAACAGAAATTAAAGTCGAACCGCTCCCATTCACCATTGTCTAGATTGCTTTTCTGCGGATGTTATTACTGTATAATTAGCTGTATTATGTTCACGGTGCAAGGAAGTCGATACCATCAGGATGAATTATAGAAAACCAATTAGTGGAAATTGTTCAAACTGATAGAAAATAGATCAGAATTCAGATCAAAGAATTAGAAATTCAGAATTTATTAATAAATCTTGAATTCTTTAGAGTCACTAATAAAATTTCACATTAAAACGTGCAAAAATAAGTAAAAACAAAAGAGTAATATTTCTTCATTTGAAGCTCCATTTTCGAGAAAACTCATACGTACAATACAGTAAAAACAGCGATCCATGGACATACACTCCAAACGATTCAAATTAGAATTATCTCCAAAACGAAGCCTCAAACGAAAAAATGTTACCTTTCCTTTTCGACGTATTTTTCAGCATAGAATCACTTTACACCCCGTAAAAAATAATACCATCGTTGCTATGACCAATACGACGCGACGTTTAACCCAGGAAATGATCTAAGCACGTACCTAGGGTGACGATCTCCCACATCAGGATCCCGAAGCTCCATACGTCAGTCTTAGTGGTGAAGAGCGAGTAGATCAAGGATTCCGGGGCCATCCACCTGATGGGCAGGGCGTTCCTTCCGTGTCTGGTCTCGATCACCTCGCCGTCCTCGTTCGCGAATCTGGACATGCCAAAGTCCGCGATCTTGCACAGCTTGTTGTGGTCCACCAACACGTTCCTCGCGGCGAGATCACGGTGGATGATCTGCGGGACCAAGGAGAGGGCACAGGTTGATCCGATGTACAATAATTTTTCTCCAGGCTCGCGGGTACGCGACCGCAGGTGGACGTCCTGTTACGCAACCGCATCACGCAGTGTCGCGTGACAGGACGCACGAAATTGTATCCTCGTACGGGGGGTTCCCCGCGGCAGCGAGAAACTCGACCTTCCGTACCCCCTTCGTTCGACGGTCGCTTCCTCCGCGCGATATTTACGAGTCGAATTTTATGGCGGAATCCGCGACCGGCGGCAACGCCGCTACTCGTTATTATTTATTATTGTCCGTGATTTATCGCGCATTTGCACGCCCACGGAAGCCGAATTCGATTTAGTTTACGCCGCTACGTGACCCACCGTACGGAAATGGGAACCGGCCGACGTGATGTCGGACGCGGAAAAGGACAACGAGGAAATTAATCTGTCAATTTTTTGCGTGTCTTTATCGTAAATCGTTTCGATAGAATTTTTTGAGCGATTCTTTTCCTCTTTGCGGGGGCACTTAAATTCGTATGAGATCCTCGTAAATGAAACACGAAACGTCGAATCGTGACGAATACGTATAATTTTACTTCTACTTTGTATTTGCATAATACACTATAATGGTGATTCATTATTATAGAGAAACTTGTTTTTTATGGATTCTTTCCATATTGGAAAGGAGTGTTACTTCACTCCTATCTATGAAGTTGTTTTGGTTTGTTTTTCTTTTAAATGTCAGCGGAGTTGTTTCTTATAAATATTTTTCTATTTCATTTTTACCAAATGTTGTTTGTTATAAATATGTTATTTCACACCTATTTACGAAGTTGTTTTTTGTCCTGTTTTCTTTTCTAATATTAGGATACAAATAATGCTCAATTACAAAACTGATAGAGAGGCGCAAACACATAAAACTTCTTTCCATTTATTTTTAATCAAATGTTGTTTATTAAAACTGTGTTACTTCACTCCTATTTATGAAGTTGTTTTGTTTTTTGACTTGTTTCCTGTAAATACTTTTCCATTTAATTTTTACCAAATGTTGTTTATTACAACTGTGTTACTTCACACCTATTTACGAAGCAGTTTTTCTTTCATTTTTAATATTAACGAACAAGTAATATCCAATTACAAAAGTAATAGAGAGGTTTAACAATATAAAACAAAATTACAAATCAATAATAACTTGGTGTGTTTTTGCAAGTGATAACCCATACTAGAGCCATTAGACACTACATTTGGTAACAAAATACAATAATATAATTACATCAGTGTAGATGTTGGATATATTTAATATTTTATAGAAGTTCCTAATTATTTAGTCCAAGCTTTACCTTCACTTTTCATTATTCTACGTATCTGTACATTTTGTATTTGAACAGCTTGTTTATTATATCAAAAATAATTGTAATTCGGATATCACAAAAGTATCTGTTCGCAATCCTTGCAGGAATCTAGTTCATGAGAAAACCTGCTTACGAATAGGACCAGAATCAATGTTTACAACGTGACACGACCGGTTAGCAAGTTCCTTTCATAATTCATTCATATACAACCCCTTAAAAATGTCAATATATAAAAAAGTAACCTAATTTTGTACATTTATAACGAATCACCATTCTACGAATACGCGTGGGAATATTATTTTAGACCAACCATCGTGGACCAACTTCTCCTCCTTTCCTTCCAAAATACCTAACTATCTCTCGATGTTTTAATCAAAATTCCTACGCTCCAGGAGCGTGAAAGTAATTCATATTTTGTACCGATAATATCAGAATCGTCGGGAACCTGTTCCTAAACGAACCGGGCGTAGAAAAACGTTGATTCGCCGATCGGAAAATCCGATCGTTGGTCGGCGATGCTAATGAACCGTGCAGCTCAATGTCAAAGCAAACTGGGTGTACATACATCTTGGCCGTTTCTTTAATGACTTCATCTTTTTGATTTATCGCGGCGAGGCAGGAACATCGCGGCCGGTTAACGAAAAACTCGAACGAGGATCCATTTGTCGCCTTTGAGCCGCTCGTGCTTTTTGCGCGCTCGTCGGCGCTTCGAGCGGATGAAAATATGTTTTACCGCTCGAATCCTGCCTCGGTTTGCACACCGAGGCATGTTAACATGTTCGATATACTGAAACGCGGTTATGTGTGGACGAAAAACCAACGAGACGTCTTTTTCGAGGAATACGTGACGTCCTTTTCGAGGAGAAACGAGACGCCTTCGTAAAGAATAGAAGTTGCGATAAATATCGGTTAACTAGCGTTTTAAAAAAGCACAGAGGAAAAAGGTAAAGAAACAGGACGGACATCGTTATCTTTATCGTTTCGAGAAAGAATGAACATCGTGAAAAAAAGTATAAATTATGAATTTTATATGTTCATATAGAGTGATATATTTGGGGTATATTTTGGTCTTCATAGTGACATACTCGTAGCAACGAATTGTTTTATTAATAAAATATTCTCTATTGTAAAACATTCGTGTTTGTAAAACAGAAAAAGAATCTTTACTGTTACACAATCGATGTTTTGTTGATTTTTAACGTGCCACGAGGTTCCGTCCACATCCTGAAATCATCACCTTAAATATTACTTCTGTCAGCCATTTCCTTGGCTCTACCGATACATAATTAGATATTTTCGTACACGTGACGACAATACGTAATCGCTGTATATAGTCGGAGGAAAATGATTTACACATACGCAACGTACCATGTGTCTGAATACTTCGCTCAAGTGGTTTGCAAATTATTGAATTATTCAAAATTATTAAAATTCCTACAGGATTCTAAGATGGTAACTATACGTAATAATTAATTGAACTTTTAATTTCTACGCGTGGTCGCCTAACTTTGAACCATAGGTTCCCAAGAAAGGCTTGAAAACAAAAAAAAAAAAAATTTGAATCAGTTCTTACGAAATATAAATGTCACCCAATTATAGAAATCATTCAGGTGTATTAAATGGATAGTTACGTCTCAATGATTCATGAAACACTTATAAGCAAATAATTTACTGGATCTTCGTATTATATTCAAGTGTTTTTTAGTATCGACGATCTGAAATGTACACTTCTTGTTATCGAGTAATGAAAGTGTGTCATGTATTGTTTTAAGTAATGAAACCCAATGTTTCGATAGTTCGTTTCGTCGATTCGATCTCGTCCGTGTATCACCCGTGGCTTCCATTTTCAATTAACCGTACAATATGTATCGGCCCCGAGAGATGTTTCTACGAAGACGTATATAATCTTTGATTGAAATCGACATCCTGACTCGGTTTGCTCTTAAGTCGTCCATCCCAACGAAGAGTACAGGATGCTGATTCCAATCGTGACTTGGTTCCTGCTGCTTGACGCCCCGAGCCTCTCGCGTGCATACACCTCTTCGCGAATCATAACCGGTCGACGATGATGCTTAACTATTTTCCATTCTTAATTTTGTAATCGGCTCCAGCCCGCTACCGATCGACGGGAATCATTGAAATTTAATGCGAGAACTGCATTCCTGCAAGATGCACGCGAAACAACGATAATTAGAACCTTAATCGCGTTTTCTAAACACTCTGTTCGCCTCACACTTGAAACAGAAAGTAAGCAAATTGTAATAATCGCGATAAGAAGCAAAAGAAAATTACAAGAAAGCTCGAACTACCTGCAAAATAACCGAACCATAGTGTTTCTTTACGATGGATTCAATTTAAATACGGTGAAGCATTTATGGTCCAATGCAGACGAGACCGTGATTTGTTATTCTAATTCTTCGACGAAGAAAGTCGTTTCGAAATGGATTAAGGAAATGATGACTCGTATAAAACTCGAACCGGACGGCTGAATTATGGAAATGAAGAAGATAGCTATCAGCTGTTTAGAATATGGCTGCGTAAATCGGTCATATCTTTTGCTTTCCCTCTAACATTGTACACCTCACGAATCTCCGATCCCATCGAAACGATCGTTTCGCGTTTTAATACACATTTCTACATTTTATTTGTTTAAACTCTTTCGAAATCGATGCAAAGTGTTCACGGAGGCTCGAAGCTGAGAGCACGTTTCCCGTACTCGTAAGAAGAACCTTGATGCTCCTCAGACCGAGCTGGAAACTATTGTTTTCCTTCCGATGGGCAATTATTGTCCACTAACTTCAGAAAATCAGCTTTCGCGCGGCAATTCCTCGAAACGATTACGCGAACGTCGGTAATTCGACATTCGAGGAAAATAATTATGGACGGTTTATTTGGTGTTCGTCCTTGCGAAATTCTACTAATCGAAGGATTACCTTCGCGAATATTGCGTCAATTATTGCATTCACACCGATAAATGCATTTTCCTGCATCGTGCAATTACGTTGAACGTTGCTCCGAGACAATCTTGATCCTTGAAAAATAATGTACATTTTTATTCCGTCTTCGTAATTATCTCCATTCTCAAACGCAAAACTTACTAACACTTGTATTATTAATTATTCGGTATGAAGAACTTCAATTTGTTTTTAATTAAATGGTTCAAAAGCCCTTTCGTGTGCAACAAATTCTTTACGAAAATGGTGTTATTTTATTGTTACTTCGAACAGTTCTTATCAAACTGAATAACATTTACGTCAATCGTTTTTGTTTTTGTTAAGCACAGGCAATGCCAAAACGTTAATCTAACATCGAGGAAAAAAGAAAATTTATGACATAGATTGTCTTCGAAGCTTCGGTGATATCGTTGGGTAAAAAACTCCATTAAAGCACCGCGGGGCGCATAGAAATATTTATTTTGCATTCTTTGAACGAATCGTGAGGCCAGAAACGTTATAGTTGTTGATCTTTGGACTCTGCATTCTACATTTTTACAAGAAAAACTTGATTCTCCCGTTTTGTACGTTTCTGCTATAAGGTTGTCCAACGACACTTCGAAAGAATTTACATTCGGATAGTATCAGCGCCATAATTCAGAATCGCAAGCATATTCGCTAATTTAAAATTATCGAAGTATATTACGTGTTTTGCAAGAGCTTTCGTTTCATTTCATAGCGTTTAAAGCTATTTATCTGACAAATACCTTTAATGGTTCGAGATTCCTTCTCTTATCAACGAGTCGAAGCTCCATAAATTGAGAATAAATTTTATCGAATAGATCAGTCTCCTTTATTTTTGATCAGCCATGATTTACGGACTGATTCACGTTCGAGAAGAATTAAGAACAGGTTCGGGCTGATACAAGGTAGCAAGATCGGGAGCAATTCTTCGATATAATGTCGCAATAAATAGACGATGGCCGTTTCGTTTCGGCTTCGAACGCGAGGTATCGAACACGCGAGGATGCAAAAGTCGTAATAAATTTCGTGGCAATACCGAGAGCACTCATAAGAGTGATCGAAATACAGATAAGGCGAGCGTTGATTTAAGTGCATCCACGGGGTAGTGGATTCCAACTTTGAAATTAATAAGAATCGCTGAGGAGATGATACTTTATGCGAGCTTTGTGGAGGCTAGCGGAAAAGAATTTAAACGATCGAATTTAATAGCCGCCGTTCTTTTTCCTTATTCCGCGGTGTTCCTTTTCCTCGGGGATCACTAAACCGAGAAATATTACGCCGATATTGCGTACCGAGCTTGCGCAAAGTTGTACGTATTCACATTTTTACTCGCTTTGCGCGTACCGAAGTTGAGCAATTTAAATAATCGCGTTTTACTCGTCGCGATAACGATCCAAATAAATTGACAACGGTATTGCAGAAGTTTACTAATAATTTTTCACTTTTAATAGTCACCAATGGGGAATATTAAAATTCAGATAAAAAATTAATCCGACATTTTTTAATTATAAATTTCAGAATTTTCTGAGAAACTACTCTCAGAGTATAAAATAAGACAAAAGGCAATGTATTTGTAAATTTTAAAAATAGTCTTCTCTAGCAAAAGAATTCTATTTAAGATTTTATTTTATCAGGGATTTTATGTATTTTCCTTGCTTTCGAGATTAAAATTAAAAAAAAAAATTTTAAATAGTCATTCGAATTTGTGTTAAAAAATGTATATGCTTATAGGCTCATATTTCGAAGATGAACACACAATCGTTAAATTCAGTTTGTTTTGGAAAACATATTTATATACTCTGACGTTTTATTTGATCTCGATGGACAAGTACATTTTTCCTTTGTCATATTTTATAATTAACGAAGGAAAAAGCTCACCTTCTTCGATGCGAGATACTCCATTCCTCTTGCCACGCAGTATCCGAAAACTGTTAGATCCCTGGACGTAAGGGCGGCCGAGTCCTCGCTGAAATTGTAGAAATCCTGCCTGGTACGATGATCGCGCAGATACGCCAACAGTTTCCCGTACATCACGTACTCGAGTATGAGATAATGAGGCTCTGTAAACAAGCACGATCGCATAATTAATTCCAAACAGACGGCGCCCGAAAGTATCATGAAATTGCAGTTTGATCAACGTTAACCACGGACAGCGGGGAGAAGCGTGCAAAGGATTAGAGGGACCACATGGCGAGAATACGAAGGGCTGTACTGTAGGGAGGCCCTTAAAGTAATTTAACCGGAGCACTTTCGGGCCCCCGTGGGCAGTATCCGGTTGATTGTAACTTATGGGCCCACTTTTGCTGGCTCCACGAGCTCGTAACTTTCATATTAGGCTAGCATTACCGGCCTCTAATAACTTCGGTTTGTTAAGAAGCATTTCTTTCTTCCGGTCGTTCCCTCTTTGCTGGCCCCGAACCCCGCGGCGCGTCCAAATATTTATTCGCGCGTTAAGACATGTAGCAATACTCATAATTCGAACGACAGTGAGCTTTAACTTCGCCACGGGGGTGCAGTTATTCTTTAAGATAACACCTCCATCCTTCAATGATGAATACGCGTATCACAGTACCTCTCTGATCCAAAAGTACACACGAAAATCTTTATTTATAATTCGAAGAAACATTTGTTAAAACCTGTTCGTTTCCAGGGGGGAGAAACATTGTAGAAATCGTTACAGAATTTTTCTATAGGATTATGGATTTTTTTTCAATCTAGACTTTTTATTGGATCAACTTGAGTTCATGATCAACATTTGTAGGACACCAGGCGCTTTTAATAGAACTCTGGTATTTGTTGTAGATTACGAACGTTAAGTAATTGCATACGCAAATGTACAATTCGTTAAAATTATTCTGTAGTATAGTACGGCTGTACACAACGCGGAAATCGCTGGCATCTGCTGTAAATGGAAAGCAACCGCGTTCTAGATACGCCTAAGTGCACACAATGTATTCCGTACTCGGCGGAAAAAATTAGGTACAAATACAGAAAATGGTGGCTTCAAAGGACTCGACGCCGACTGTGAACTCACGGTATCTGATAAAGATAACCTCGAAACTAATGGGATCTGATACGGTATCAAAATTGCAGGAACCTTGACGATTCAGACTTATGAAACCTGACAAAACTATCGTAATAAATTTCGAAATTTTCAAATATTTATAGTGTTAACTTCGAATACAATTGTTATAAATCCATGATTTGTCCTGAATACAAACTTACTAGATTAAGTGTCTTCTATTTTAATTCCAAATCGTGAGAATAATAATTATTTTCAGATTATGAAATGGATTTTGAAAAAGATTCTGTAACATATGTACTTACAAGACCAAGGTCATGTGTATTGAGTCTACGACCCTGTAACTTCTCTAAATTGGGTGTCACTATTCTGTATTGGTCCAACGAGTATCACACACGGGATCCCCATGAGTGTGTACCCTATGTTAAGTGTCATCTACTTTAATTCCAAATCGTGAGAATAATAATTATTTTCAGATTATGAAATGGATTTTGAAAAAGATTCTGTAACATATGTACTTACAAGACCAAGGTCACGTGTATTGAGACTACGACCCTGTAACTTCTCTAAATTGAGTGTCACTATTCTGTATTGGTCCAACGAGTATCACACATGGGATCCCCATGAGTGTGTACCCTATGTTAAGTGCCATGAGTTTTACTTCGCTCGTATCAGATTCCATATGTACAAGGTCAGCTGTGTCGGGTCCAACGAGTCCGGGATCGTGTCGTATCGGGTTTCATGAGTCAAGGGTCGTTCTCGTGTGTCCTAAGTTGTGAGTCCGAGTCTCGCAGTCTCGTGGACGAAAATGTTACGAAACGAGAGATTGCAGGCCCCGTTTATCATTAATCGAATACTAAACGACATTATGAAGACACGATATTCCGAGCCGTATGATACATTGACGTATCGATTTCGATACATTAGGTATGAGCGAATAATTAAAAATAATTGCCATCGACGGAACACGCGCGCAAGGTTTCTTTGCATAATCCAATGGAGATAGGTATCTGCTTGTTCGACAATTAATTTCTGCGATTGCTTGCAATTACCGCGCGTGTACCACTAACTACCAGTTTTCTATAATTCGTGGCATCGGAGCGAGAAGAGCGAAACTATTTGCTGCTCGCGAGGATTGTTACGTGGTAATTTAATGTTCATAATTAATGGGTAACCGTCCGCTGTCGGATTCTGTGGCAAGTTCGATACTGCAACGAGGAGATCTCACTTCAATACGTTGCAATAAAACTGCGTTTGTCTGGGTAACGAAGACTTGGGTTTCAATTTTGTTTTATTTTTATTTCTCGTCTAAAGAGTTTCTTGTACAATCTAGTTTGAGATTTGTTTACTTTGTCGATCATAGAAACCGTCGACGTTTGATCGCCTGCGATTGTTCGATTTTGACAAATTTATGTCACAGAGAGAAACAAGAACCTCTGAGTTGGTTGACTCGATACTGGCGTCAGTGGGCGTTCGAATACTATAACTTAACACCGAACAAAGCGCGAATACATAAATGCATATCTTCCTACAGCTTCTCCTTCCCTCTCGCTTTTTCGCGCCGCGATCCACGAGCTTTTTAGCATAAGACGCGAGGATAGGATCTTACAACACTCGCACGTGCCAGCAACTTTGTCTTTCTCGGAATTATTGGCCGTGCGAGAAATAGACAGTCGGTTTGATAAAATAACGCGCCTCTTTCCCGAGAAAATGACAATTCTATGGTGGAAGCTCGGAGTAAACGTACAGAATGGATAGCATTTATTATCATTTCATTAGCAACGCGTGAAAAACCACGCTGAACGCGTGTGTGCAATGTCTTTGCTTTAAATTTCAATGAAAAGTGTTACTTCATAAATAATGAAGAAAATCTACGATTCAGAGTGTTGGTTATAGATGAAATAATTGCGTCTATATTAACGATTGATAAAATCTGTAATGGGGGAATTCCGTTACGCCGACGATGAACCTTGCAATTTGCGATACTGGTCTCGAATGAATTAATTTACGTTTAATTAAAACGATTCGTCAAGAAGAATTCAGCGACACAGAAAATTTTATTCGTTAAGAACGAACATGAATTTGAAGTGAAATCATAAAGCTGTCGCAATAGTAGACAGTAATCCATTCATCTGACTCTAAGAAAACCAGCTATTTTTTAAAGTAACTTCAATCTGAACTTTTCTTGAAAACATGCAGGTTACTTAAAATAGCATGAATAATCGCTGTGCACACTTGTCCCTTTCACGTGATTGCTTACTCTAATTCATTATAATTTTTATAATTTTTTTATTTATATTTATATTTTAATTTATATTTATATCTAAATTTTATATTTATAATTTATTATAATTTTTATGTACTACCGTTGAAGAAATTTGATATTTAGAGTATTGCTTTTATAATGATAAATACGAGTTTGAATACAAATTCTTGTATCATTAATTTCGATGATATTAGAAAATATTAATCTAAGTATTTCGAAATCAATTACGTAGAAGGATACATTGTTGCAAGTGGTTTAATTTGGTTTCATCCTCTACAAAATGCATATAATAGATATATTTTTTGGTTGCATAAATTTTGCAAATACGTCTTTTTCCATTGCAATCTTTAATAAAATTTAATAAACGAGTTATTTGATTCTTAATTTCTTAATTTCCAACTATAACAAGTGCTTATTTCCCAATGAGAACCAAAAATGGTACTCGTAGTAAATCACGATTACAAATGTGAACGAGTCGATAGATTAAGTCGTTGTAGAATGCGAATGAAATTCGTTTATTGCACCTGACTAACCAGAATGCGTGACATTCAACAGAAACTTTCGAGCGGATCAGTGAAATTTGTCATCGATAACCGGTGGCCCCTTGTATAATGATCGCCACGCGCGATAGTTTATGGAGGAAGAGGTCGCGGTACGCGCGTCGCAGGATCAAAAGCCACGACAGAGAGCCTGCGTTTAATGTTGCCCCTAATTCATACGCGCGCTAAAGCGTCGAGGAATCTTGTCCCCTGCGAATAAATAAGCCAAGGCTCGATTAGACTCCCCTTGAAAATAAAAAACGAATCGAAAAACGAGTCAGGTTCGAGGTTCGTCCCGAAGGATCGCCCTCGAAGATCCTTCGTTGCTCCTCGTGGGTGAATTTTTAACCATCGTCGCGGAATGAAGCGATCTAACGAGCGTCGAGCAATCATTCTGACGCCTCCATACGTGGAGCAGGCTATTTTTGTTATTTTTTTAAACACCTCGGTGGAAAATACAAATGGAATTTTTCGAACATCGACGCCACTTTGTTTCTGAAATATGATGAAAACATTCCTAGTCAAAATGGCTATTTTTCGTTTAAAATTTTAAGAAGTTCTTGTGCAGTTCCATAGTAAGTTTGGAATTTCAAACTCTGTTTAGAGTCATTTTGAGAGAAATATAAAATTTCCTTTTAAAGAGTTTCATGTGCATTATCTATAGTAAAAAAATTTATTTCGATCCCTTAAGAAATATTTCATTGCAATCGTAAGCATATCAGAGTTGAGTGGCTAACTGAGAAATAAGCTAAATTTCAAGTGCATTTCTGTGCAAGTAGAGTATCGAGGAAGTGAATTTTTATTTCCTCGACAAGATACGCTGTTTCAATCGATGGCTATCATTCAATCCTTTATGAGATATCGGTGTTGCGCTGTAGCGCGACAGGCCACATTAAAAGCGTACGTTGGGCCTTCGAGCTTGGGGTCCTTTATTTTTTCAATGGGAGTCGTTAGGAAGGGCGTACACGAGGGCACCCTTTGACGAGAGTCGGCCGTCAAGGGACGAAAACGTCTCTGGAGAGGAATTTGAACGCGCCCACCCGGACCCGAACGATAAATACAGGGGGGATGGAGGGTCAGAAATTCAGATGCCGTAAATCTTGCGTGGAGGTCCTCGCGGGCGTGTTTTTTCTTCTATGCCAGAGCAACGAAGTCGAAAGTCCTTCAAGAAGATGCGTCTGAAGGCAAACGCGCCATCCGCGGGGCTTCGATAATCGTCCACAAATTATTCCAACGATCTTTATAAGAGCTAAAATATTTTATTTAACGACTCTAATATTCTTAATCCAGACATAATTATTTGTTTTCATTTTAAGGAGTCATCCCTCCGTGGAAATCGAGAAAAGCAAACATTTTGTAAATATTACTTGAAATTTGTTTTTAAAACTTAAACAGTGCATTCTACATATGTAAAAGATTTTTTTTGAAGGTGTAACAGGTGTAAATTACTATCTTTAATTCTAAATTTATACTTTAGTTCTATAGATGTTATTAAAACAAATCGAAATGATTTCTAACAATGCTCGTGGCGAAAAACGTTTATGAGGCAGCCTGTACAGCATATTAGAGCTCCCGACTGTTTACAATTTTTAGCATTCTTTGCGGGTTGCTCCATCTCTCCCACCGACAAATTCAAATGGTCCATTCCCATTCCGCGCCATGCACAATGCAATCTGCGGTCGTTATCAAAGAAATCGGCGACGCTGCCAGAAAAGTTACGCGCCATTGTGAAGGAAAAGTCGCAAACCAAGCGCGCGGCAATTCTTCTAAGAGCGAAACGGGCGGTTTTTGCGTCAAGTCTCGAAAAAAAAACCACTTCCACGTAGAAGGATTAAATTTCATGTTATTGCTAGACGAGCTCGCCGCGCATTAGCATACAATCGCGAAAACGAATAGCGCACGCATAAATATCGGCGGAAGGTCGCCGCGACGTCAAATTCAGATCGACCGCGGACCGATCGTATCGATACCGGTATTCTCTCCCTGAACCCCGTAGGAACGATCATTTCGCCGACTTAATAGACGTATTGTGCCATGAGGATCGTCGCCGTGGGGACGCGTATGGAAATTTATACGATGTGAGCGACGATACCGACGAGCCTGGAACGAAAGACGTATAATGGGCCTTCCCCTTGAAGCCCGGCACGACTAAAACTGCAGATTGTCTCGTTGGAGTTTTGATGTCTCAAGCACAGATTTGTCGTTAATCGCAATCTGCGTCCGCGTAACGAAGCATATAATTTCACGCGTCGCGACAGCCACCGTAATTTGCGAAAAGATTATGCATTTAAGAAGCTTGCAATTTAGAAATTTGTTCCTCCTTAAGCTCCTTTGGCTCTCCTCGCAGCCTTAGAAACGATAGAGAAGAACGTTGTGCCTCTGAAAGATCCTCAATCTTGTTTCTCGAGAAGAATATTCTATTTTTGATCCATCCATAACCGTGTATATAAAATGCATTATATTGGATTTACAATATGGTGTTCAAGAGTATACAAAAATAAAATTTTGTTGTCCATTCGCCATTTTTTAAATTTCGTTTGGAATTTCTGACATACAGTGTTATTTTAGAGTCATTTAATTTGACGACTTCCCTTATAGTATACGTAACAACGCGTATTAAAAATAATAAAACTTTACATGCGTACAGTTCCGAAATTACTAGGATTTTCTTCATAATTGAATCATTGTTGGTAGCGGTGAAGCTTCCCCTTTAAAATCGTTTTTGGTTTTTGTCGATCCGACTTTCCGTTTCGGAGATATTGCAATTTATGTAAATGCACTTTCTCGCACGTGATCGAGTGGCCGAGTGACCCAGTTACGCAATGTTTACTGTTTACTACGATCACGTGCAGTCATTGACCTCGCGACGTAAAGAATGAAAAGTAAACAAACCCCATCTCCGGAACTAATTAAGCTATCGACTTCTACAAGCACTCATTTTAAAGAGCATTTCATCCTCTAACCTATGAACGTAACAACTATTCTAATTTATGTTGCCTTCTATGTTTATTTTCATATTTACTTTGACACTACGTGCTAACTAACTAAAAATAATTCCCAACTACTCGAATTTTTTTCTCGAAAGTGGGTAGGATTTTGAGGGTATGTCTATTAACCAAGCATGATTATAATTGACCCCTGCAATCAAAAATAATTTTTCCAGAATGATTTGTAACTTTTCAATTTTCAGGGTAATAGACAGTTATGATCAGACATTATATTTTCAGTAATGAATTTTTTTCTCGAAAATGCGTAGGAAATTGGGGGTATGTCTATTGACCAAAAATGACTATAATTGACCCCTGCAAACAGAAACAATTTTTTTATAAGGATTTGAAAATTCTTAATTTTGTTGACAAATTTCACACCTTCTCGAATTTTTTTCTCGAAAATGCGTAGGAAATTGTGGGTATGTCTATTGACCAAAAATGACTATAATTGACCCCTACAAACAGAAACAATTTTTTTAGAACGATTTGAAAATTTTTAATTTTCTTGAAAAATTTCACGCCTTCTCGAATTTTTTTCTCGAAAGTGGCTCAGATTTCGGGGGTATGTCTATTCACCAAAAATGACTATAATTGACCCCTGGAAACAAAAATAATTTTTTTAGAACGATTTGAAAATTTTTAATTATGTTGACAAATTTTACACCTTCCCGAATTTTTTTCTCGAAAGCGGTTAAGATTTCGGGGGTATGTCTATTCACCAAAAATGATTGTAATTGACTTTCCTAGCTAAAGTAATTTTTTCAGAACGATTTGAAATTTTTTTTTTCGCTGAAAAATTGATCCAACTTTTGTTACAGTTGGATACTTCTTTCTCGTCTCTGGAGAGTTACCAATATCGAAACAACTGTTTATCCTTTTATTAAACTATACAATCGTCTTTAATTACATTTGTTGACGCAATTTCGAACGTACAATTCAACCGTGTACAATCGCTAATTCAAGACGCGAAAATAAACTGCCAATGAATTGATTCGTCGTTCTATCACGCTAAATAACAATTAACGGCGAATAATGATATAATTACTTAATTACGTTTGTCGGTGTAATTGCCAGGTAACTATTCTATTGCAATTAACCAGGGAGTAATTACTGACACTTTGTATTCCACTCTTTTGTATACAAAATTTCCACCGCGACGTTGCGCAATAGTCTTCTTTCAATTTTGTATTTTGATGATGTAACTCCAAGCGAGGATGACCGATATGCAATACCAGTGAGAAACGAGTGAATTCAAAGGTGCTGATGCATGCAAAACGTGCTGAACAAGCTCGAGAACAGAATCGTTTCTCGAAGTAGGTTAAACGCGAAAGAAAATTCCAGAAAATCATATTCGATCAGAATTTGCCAAAGATTAGATTAAAGGCTATTTTCAGTAGACGATCATGCTACGTTGGAACTTTCCTAACGCCATATTTTCAGATTTAGTTTTCAATTACATGGAAAACATATCATTAAAGAACACGTATGCTGTGAAATCTAACTCTGAACTTAAGATGTGCACCCAACAACGATCGATATGCACATTAAGTTAACCTTTTATGCAAGATTTCCTGCGCACATGAGATAGTTCTCTCGCAACAAGCAAACTGTTTGCGAGCCGTGAGAAATCCCCCGCCGAACAAAAATCGCATTCGACTATTTTCATAATTAGTCGATTTGTTATCGTAGACGACGAACTGCGCAGAACTCGTTAATCTGTCCGTTGCGACTTGGCGGAGGCTGTTAGGCCTGTTGCTCAATTACCAACAGGATGATGGTAAACAGCTGTCTCCTCCGAGAAAACGATCGATCTTCCTTTTATTCGCAAAACAATAGAGACGCGCGTATAAAAATGATTACGATGGCGGTTTGCAGCGATCGAACGAAAAGAAAAAAAAGAAAAAAAAAATACGACTATCGGTGACTCAATGACAAAGAATGCTTCTCTTGCGTTACCCTAACGATACCTTCAATATGCATTACACCGCGGTTTGCAACGATACGATCTGTGATTGGTCGACAAAAACACGGAATCATAAATAATTAAATTTACGTCATCTTGCAGGGAGACAAACACAATTTAAGGAGTAATCACTGTCGTTCTTTTTATGGACTCGTCGAATAGAATTATTGTTCAAATGGTTAGATTTCGCGGAGAAATTCCTCGCGTAAAAGAACAGAAAAGGAATTTTTAATCCTTTCATGAGTCATAGTTTCATTCACTGTTTAAGGGTGTAGAGAAATTACAGAGAAATCGAGAAGAGCTTTTAAAGCACATTTGACATTCATTATAAAATTAGAAACAGAGACTTGCTCTTGTAAAAAATGAAGTTTCTTTACCAAGCATGATTGCTTAATCGTAGCATCGTAACTGCATGTTTTACGTTAGGGGGGCACTTAAAACGCTACTAGTTTTTATATAGTTTTACGTCGTCGGTGCCCGTGCATGTAAAGTATTACATAAATGATTCGTGCAGTCAGTCATAAAGAAGATGTCTCGATCGCAGATGCAAAAGAGAACATGAATTTTCATACACCGGTGGCAAATTAGCATAACAGACGTCTGTAAATGAAAAGCTCGTGGGATAGCATCGCGTAAATGTAAAGATGTTAGAGATAGAAATTCTAAATTATTCAATCGATTCAAGTTCGAAATAACGGACAATTTATATTACATAAATTTATACAAATGAAATTTTAGAAATAAAAAGAGTAGGACATTTTTATCCAGAGTGTGACACAGAATTAAATTTAATAAGTGCAACGATTTTATTTTTACACGAAATGTTGCAAGGAACTGACACGAGTAAAGAGGAATGCAACTTCATGTTTCTGAAATACAAATGCATTTTTCTGGACGTTGCACTTATGAGAAACAGTGAATGATGTTTGTTAAAGCTTACCTTGCTCGGTGCAACAACCAAGGAGGGTGACAACGTTAGGATGACTACCGAGTTGTTGCATGATCTCGAGTTCTCGAACCAGATCCTCTTTCTCTCGATCGGAAGCACCTTCTTTGACTGTTTTGACGGCCACTAAACGAGTCGTTCCTTGATGACCGGTCAGATCGTCAGCTTCAGCCTTCCAGACCTTAACGATAGAAAATTGTGACATAGGAATACCTATTTAATAAGTGTTAATTCAACTTTTACATTGAGTAGATCGAAAAAGGTTAAGCTATCTTAGCAATTTTCTACATAAAGATCGTATCCAAAAATTCAAATATTTTGGAATTCTTCGAAACAAAAGATCGAAGAAGATTCCAAGAACTATCATGTCAGAAATTATGCGCTCATAGGACCGATTGTAAATAAACAATTACGCAATTATTATAATTCTCTCTAGCAGGAGACTTATGTAAAAAAGATTCCGCTAATTATCGGTTTGTTAATCGTAAAGTTGGAAGAATTACGCACGGAACACTTGATTGTCGAACATTTGGAGAACATTAGATCACTAAGCTGAATATAATAAAAAAGTTTCCTCGTTTTATCGTTATTACGTAACTAATTATTCGAATTATCAGCGAAATCAATTTCCATAATAGATAAACGAGTTACTTAAAGTCCGTTGTTAAGAAGCAAATTATGCAACGTCGGACCATATTTTTTAAAATACGAAAAGCTGCTATTCTTATGAATTCCCAGACTATTTCATGGGGCATAGAATCGGTGGTTCTGCCGGCGCTGAACGTTTCGCGTTAACGTTCGACGATTTATTATCGCGCTGACTTGGCTCTCTTGGTGTTTCTGTCCAGTTCGAAGTAGAAAATAATGTCTTACCTGGCCGAAGTTTCCTTGGCCGAGGACCGTCTGTAACCTAAGCTTATCTCTAGGAAACTCCCATCTAGATTCCTGCGACGACGGAGGCGGCGGCTTCTCCGCTTCGTGACACTGAAAAGAAAAAAAACGCTATTCAATCGCGACAGACAATTATTTAGAAACGAATTAAAACTGACGAGGAGCTCCCTCTGACGTTTCAGAAGTTTCAAAAATGGGTCAAATTTAATTCAAACAGTAGATAACTGTATTACATTTTTTATTTACAATAACGCTTAGATATTCTATTCGTTGAAAATGGCCCAAAACGTCCTGAATTGGGAAAAGTTTATTACAAAGAGATTCCATCGTAACATTATTAATGAAAGCGTGCAAGTCGATTTGATAATCGTTGCAGTGGTAATTTCGATATAATAAAATCGCGAACGTAGTATTCAGGTACCTTCGCCAAAGGTTAAAGTTATGATAATAAAACAAAAGAAACGTAAGCTTACCAAGTGTTGTATCCTCGGTAACTTCGTGATCGCCTTCTCAATGGACGTTTTGAAGTCTCCGTTTTCAAGGTTCAGCGCGTCCTTCCGGCAACTTATCTCCGACGATGTGTCAGACTCCTCGAGCACCTATGCAACATGAACGTCGTACGTTGATTTCGTAAAAATTTTCACGCGTAAAATTGCGAGTACGCGTCTCGTAAAATGCAATCCACCGTGGCTGCAATGTCAGGTAGCTACGCAGCATCGTGTGTTTCATTTATTTAATTACACGACTCAACGGGCCTCTTATCGTTTCGTTATAAACGAGAGTTTGTTCCGTCGTAACCGAGCACGAATCTCGCAGATAACGCTCGTTGAACTTGAAAATATGCAAAGCAGCGCGGCAGATAGAAAAACGACTTTGACGCAAAACCGAGAGACGATACGCGACTGTTTGCTTTTTTATTTAAAGAATGACGCTTGAAAAATGTCGTGCGAATCATTTCGCGACGCGTTTCGTTTGCGTTGCATCGAACGAGCTGTTTGCCCATGTCAGGAGATCGACGCCTAGTTTTAAAATAAATATTATTTTTAGAAACGACAAATCAGTGTCTGTATTTATAGAATTCTTTTGAAATTTTATATTTGTTTCGTCGAGCTTGTGTTCTCTGACGATCTCGCGTCAAAACTAACAGGTCCCCTCTTTCTTTTCGATGAAATTTCAATGCAAAGCGCGTAAAGCATATTCGATGTTTTCGAGGAAGCCCTCAAACGGGTTTGGCCCTTGGATCTTTTCATTCGTTTTTGTCTTCACGTGACCCTTTGTACCATCGCGAGAGTTTACAATCATGAATGTCCAGTTAGCTTCGAATTTATATCCTCGATTTTTACGATCGCTCGCGCTAAAAATAATCGAGCTGTGCCAGATAATTCGCGAATCGAGCATGCATTTGCAGATAATAAATCGACGTTGTTCGTTTCCTGCTGACGCGATTGAATATTTTGCTCTTGCTTAAAGAGCAAATTACGAACTTCCTCGATGCAACTTCGATGAATCGAAGTTTCCTTCTCGCGGTAACTTCGTCAATGAATCTCATTTTTCCTCGGCTTTTATCAATGAATTTCAATTTTTCAGTCTCGATGTTCGAGTTCGGCGCGTCCTGTTCGCGAGACGAGCAATTAAACTCTTATCGGAGACAATGGCGCGAACCATCTTCACGTTATGCAATTCCGTATTTATTTTCTCGTTAGGTTAAGGCATTATACTATCAAATGGATCTAAGATGATGGGACGTCATGGCGCATTCTCGCTCGAAGGAAGACAGCAGGTAATCCTCTTCATACAATGAACCTGACGATCGTAATTGTCGATTGAGCGACCATTCGCGGTGAATCATTGGCGAACCTTCGCGAACCATAAAAATTATTCGACGAGTCGTTGTGTTCGTGACGAGTTCAGGGCCGGTACGACATGTTTCACAAAAATATGCAACAAAATATCGCGTCACGATGACTCATTTTCAACATTTCGTTCATTAATCGAGAAATTTAGATGCTTGCGCAATTTACTGTGACACTGAAATGACAACGTATATCGCGAAATTGCTTGCCAGTAAGATAACAAAAATTCATTAAAATGTCAACACGATAGAAGTATATTTAAAAGTAAAAATTGATTAACGATTCGTGTTTTCAAAGTCGTTAAATAATTCATTGAACATTCCACGAAGTATTAGTAATAAATTTATTTGCCCAGTATTTGCATCAACGAAGATATCGTTTATAATTAGAAAATGTATTTTTATTAAAATTTATTGAATTTGCATCAAAGTTCCTAAGTGAGCACATGAATACTTTGATTTTAGAAATTTTGTACAAATAGTACGAAATGCACAGTAGAAATGAAATCAGAAACATTGATAATACTACTCAAGTAATTTCTTAAAAATTAAAATTATAAAAATTTACCAGGAACGATATAAAATTTGAATAAGCAAACAACGAATTACGAGTATCAAAAATAAATTGTGTTCCGAGAAATCATTTTTCCCAGAAGGTCCGTTACAGAAGATGCTTTCATTACCCAAGAGCGTCTGAAAAATATCCTTCGCAGAACTGATATAATCGCGCAAACAAAAAAAACATAAGCGTTCGAAGTCCTGTTACCACGACCCGCAAACTTTCCAGCGGAACTCCGAAACACCATCATTAATAAGCCTTCAAAGCATTTGCTTCCCAGTGGTTATGCCATTTTCATCAGAAGAAGCAATCTTTCATTACGCTTCATTCAGCGTCTTTCAACCTTGATGATCGTCGGAATACACGCTAACGCCAACTTACATGGGGACCACATAACGCGCTGTTAAGCACTGATTTTATCGAGACTTCGTAAATAGATAGACAACCAAAAAATATTTCGTATTTATTTAATCGTTTATTCAGATACTCCGTAATTTATCGAATAATAAACAATAAATATCATAAATGACAACTAGTTTATACATATCAGGTAAATGGTATTTTTTTAAGCGAAACAGTGATCTAGAATGTTCTTCTATGCTGAAAAGTACTGTATAATTAAATTTAATTTATTAATATTAAATGCTTCTAATTTAATTTATTATATATTAAATGCTTCAAGACAACGTTACGTTCACAAAATACAGTTAAAAGAAAATTCAAAGATCTATACAAAAGATATTACAAAACTAATGTTCCAGTAGATGATAGGCTACTACATAAATCTTTCAATATATGCACTTAATTATCTTACACTTTGCTATCGTCTTAACTTGAAATTTAGCCTACAAAAAATACTATTTTGACTGATTTATTGCAAGAACTAAAAAGGTTGTGCACCACTGGACAGCAATTAGATTTGGTTTAAACAAAGAATTGCTATCACATTTGTATAAATGAACTTCAATGTGCAGTGACGAGGAGCTGGTCTGACTGGTTACAGTACAATCTCCTTCCTATTGATCAGCCATGTCGATTACACAGCTGGAGCAATTTAATTTTGCAACCCAGTTGTTTCTCTTCATAATGAAATTGTTTTACCTACAAATCAATTAATAAGAATTCTGTCAAAATGTATATAATTTTAAATACATTTCAAGTTCTACATCAATCTGCTACAAAAGTTTAAGTCGAGAAATGTGTAACAATTTAAAGAATGTCGAAAAGACAAAGTTCGAGGAACCCTGGATCAGCCAATTTCTCGCCTCAAATGAAACATTTTTTTTTGGTTCTTTATCTGTCTACGTTTCCAAAAAATCGGTGTGTAAGGTGTCGTGTGGGTCCCCTCGTTAATTCGTCCGGCGCGATCTCGATCCAATTAATTCCTCGAACACGGAACCAGCTGGGAAGCGGCACTTTCGAACCCAGCCATCAAATTGTTGAACTTGACGCTACACACGCACAACTGTTTCGTTGGCCGCGAGATAACACGAAAGTCTCGGTTAATGGCTGGATGATAAATGCTCGTGGTCGTTGGTAATCCGCAGGCTGCGTAACGGTACATAAGTGGCATTGGTATACGATCTGCGTTTCGATTTTGCGATCATCGGCCAGATACGGTTTACGGTACACAATCGTAAATCAAAGTTTTTGCCGCGAGAACGTTCCGACGATCGGCAGCGACCGAAAGGAAGCTACACCCACCGGACGGGAATCGAGGTCAATAAAAATGAAACGTTTCGACTTCTGCGCGTTTCGAAGCACCGCCATGATTCACTGTATCGATCGTGGATTCTCGTTGCAGAATTCATCAAAACTGTTTCCAGGAAAATCTCCGTCGAAAATCGACGCTGTCTCGATCCGATTTCGAGCCGGAAACGCGGCATGCAAATCGTGTTTTCGAAACGCGAACTGGAGGAAAATAATTTCGACGTGAGGATCCATCATCGCGGCGCGTCAACCAGTTTCGCAATTGCGATTTAATTATTGGGGTATCCCAGAAAATATGCGTCTCGAAACACCATTATTATATATTTATTTATATTCTTGTTTTTACTTTTTTAAGTTTCAGGTGTAGGAGAATATTTTATCTAGATCAGGCTGTGTCGGATGTTCCAGACATTGGAGAAAGCGTAGCATGAGGCTGTATTTCAATAACTGTCGTAAGTGAACTTGTTCTTATGAGCAAAAAAAATATTCGAACCTTCTGAAGAATATTTTCAGTAAAAGTGCATCGAATGCGAGAATTTTTAATTTTATTAGAATAACTCTGTTTTTTGCATCCTCCATTTCAATCACAACAGAATATACATAGGGATCAAACCCATAAATTATAAAAACAGTAACTTTAATGCTCAAATAGTGAAAAAGAAACGGAGAATATTTAAAAAAACAAGTCGAAAATAAGGAAGAAACTTTTTTCGTTCGAGGCTTCCTTTTCGAGATAATAGAGTTACAAATAGAGTACGATTTGTCTGACATGTCTGTCCATTGATCAATGTTTCTACTTGCGTTGATATTTTCAGTCAATTACCTCGAAAACGAGGCTTCGAATTAAAAAATTTCCCTCTCAACTTTTTATTTATTTCTTCGCGTAGAATCACGAATTGCATCAAAAATTGCACAACAGTACAATTTTTCAAAATTCCACTTCGAAATCTAATTTTCTGCAAGAACATGCATCGATTCCATAGACTGCATAAAAGTAACCAAGAAGGAAAGCGACTAATAATTTTCTCGAAAACGAAGCCTCGAATGAAAAAATTTCGCTCTCAATACTTAATTTGTTTCATCGCGAATTGCATAAAAGTAAAATTTTTCAAAATTTCACTTCGAATACTAATTTTCTGCAAGAATATGCATCGATTTCATAGACTTCCAGCAACCAGGAAAGAAAGCGACTAATATTTTCTGGGACGCGCTAACAAGTTTATTAAAAAGTTTCTCGACCATCTCGTACACGATCGCTGCAGCCCCGACGAGGAAGAGCCGCACACAATTCAGGATACCCATTCCGAAAGTGAGCTGGTCACTGACACCAACCTTGTTCCTACACCTCCGCGAACTTTCACGCCGCGGAGTCTGGGCACCGGACCAGCACCAAAGATCACAAGACCACTTTCGTTCAGCGACATACGTTACGTACGCGTAGAAATACTTTCTAATCCCCGTCTGTACCTCTGACCCAAATCCAAATCCAGCCACACTCACCTTACGATTCCTAAGTATCAGTCTTCTAAGAATGAGGCCAACGCCGACAGCGATGGGGAAGACGACGAGCGTCGCTAGGATGTAGCTGACCACGGCGACCGTTTCCTGGGACGCGATGGCGTCCCCGTCGTGTCTCTTCGATATCACTTCACTGACATTCACCGATTCCCTGGGACTGACCGATATCAGACCGGTGTCGAAGAACGTCCTGTTCAGTTCGTCGGGGTACACAGAGATGTTGTATTCCGGGAGGATCGCGTGATGATAGAGGGGCCTGTGTCTCGTCCTGTTCCCATTCACGGGCCCTCTGCCCGGGCCCGTCGGCGGCACGTGAGAGGACGTTTCGCGAGCGTCGTCGTGCTTGTCCTTCCTCGTCGTCTCGGAAACGGGGACACGGTTGGTGCTGGGACCGTCGCCGGGCGAACTTTTCGGGGTGACCGTGTCGTTGACTTTCTCGGTCGTTCTGGAAACGTCCGGTTGCTTGGACTCCACCGGAAGCTCGACTCGACGTTCCGTTCCGCGGGAGAACGAGTTCATGGGTCCGCTGCCGTTGAATATATCCGAGGTGTTGTACAGCTGCATTATGGGCAACACGTCGTCCTTGTCTTTCGATTTGTCGGACAGGTTTCGCCCTCTGACTTCCGGGGATCTCTCGCCGGACACGCGTCTCGGCGAATCTGGATCTGGTTTCGAGTCGGAAGTAGCGCTTTGGTCCCGCGTTGTCGGAGTCTCTATCGTGGTGATCGCGGTCGTGGGCGCTTCTATCGTCGTCGCGGGGGTAGGTACGGTCGCGTTGGATCGATACATCTTTTGGATCTCCGATGGGTCCAGGTTGGCCATCCCGTAGGGCTTGTTCGGCTCGGTCGGTTTCGCGTCCGTCGCCTGGCTGGGCTCCGTTGGACTCACGGTGAAAGTCTCCTTCTCGCGAACGGTTTCCGCGATTATTCTGGGCGTAACTGGGAAAACTGGCGCCGGAATCGGTGTCGCGGTCGTTTCTCTGGGCCCGACGGTTTCGTCCACGGTCACTGTCACGGACGACGAACCGCGTACACTTTCGTTCTCATTTTTGTCTTTGGTATCACCGATGTCACTGTCCATCGAAGTCACCGCCTCCGTCAGATTGCTCGCGTCCTCCTCCGTGGTATTAACGACCGTTTGAGGGGTGGTCGAACCGACTTCCTCGGCCGCGGTGACGCTTTCCGTCGTCATGGCGAGTTCGGTAGTCCGGTTCACAGTGTCCTCATCGTTCCTCGAGACGGATCCATTCGTCGTTCGATCGTGAATACCTTTGACCCTTCTGATTTGGCCATTTGTCCGTCGCCTTTTCCCGACCGCCGCGTCCTCGTCGCCGTTGGCCCCGATTCTCTGATTGAGCACCGCGCTCGCGGACTTCCTGAGGAACCGTCTGTCCCCTACGCCCTCGAGTTCGTCGTTCCTGGCCCTAGTGTGGTTCCATCGGACGGCGCCTCTGCTAGCGACTTCCGTCGGTTTGCCCGGCCTCGGTCCGCTCTTGTTTACGGTCAGCTGCGTCGATGCACCGTTGACCGCGCGTTCCCCCGTCTGAGGCGCGACTGTTACGACTTTCCTCTGTCGTTCCCCCACCAGGTGACCAGTGGACGCTCCACCAGCTGCGACTGCTTCGACGGTCGTGCCGGCACTGAGTTCCGCCGGCGCTCGGTCCGCCTCTATACCACTACCGGCACGAGGAAGCAGAAGAAGAGACGGCGGCGGCGGCTGACGCCGCTGCACCGATCCGGTCGTTATCTCGGTCGTACCGGTGCCCCGCTCGGAACCTCCTTGTTCCTCTCTGCTTAACCCAGGTCCGGTGTAGTTGCGCAATAGCCGCGTCACGTTCGTTATCGTGTACGCGTACACGTGCTGCTGCTGTTGTTCCCGATGTCGATGCTGCCCCTGATCCCGATGCTTCTGTTCCCGGTGTCGACCCTTGGTCCGCGTCGTCGCGGCCGTCGGTGCACCCGGAGTGGGAGCCTCGCCGGAAGCGAGGCTGCGAACTCGTTCCTCCGTGGAATCGACCGGTTTAACGGTATACTTCTCTACGGCGTCGGTGCCCGCCGCGAAACCCTGATCCAAGCTGCCCTCGGTTACGATTATCCGCAGGGTGGAGGTCTCAGGGGACGTCCAGAACGGTTCCGTGCTCGATCGAGCGATCTTCTCCCTGGACGTCGACGTCTCGATGTTGTTGCTCTCGCGAGCACTCGGAGCTCGAGATCGATTCTGGGGTACGTCGAAGATGTCCACCCTTCTGATCCTCTGTTCGGTGTGGTCCCCGAACATCTCCGTGTCCGTTTCGTCGAGCTCCCTAAACTCGATTTCACTTTCCGCGGAAACGGGCTGCGGTATCTGGGTCGAGTTGCTCGCATTCCTCGATTCCGCGGGCACGTGGGCAGGAGGACTTCCTCTCTCGCGGCGCAGCTGGTCCCTGTCGGCGTGAGCGGACGGGTTATCGTCGGGAGAGTCCGTTCCGCAGACCGTCTCCGTGGAATTCCCGAGGATAACGTTCGAGGCAATCGTGGGATCCGTGGGCCTGGCTTTCCTGTAGTACACTCCGTTTTCCGGGCCCCTGAACGCGTTCTTGATCTTGGAGACCTTGTTCTTCTCCACTATGCGTCGCTCCACGGCGATGTTCATCTCCTCGTTCATGATTTCCTCCAACCTGGGTACCGGAGTGGTGGCGCCGAATCGTTTCATGGAGTATCTGCGTCGCGAGATGGAGGCGATCGGTGACGTCGGCGTCGCCTCGGTGTTCCCGGTGCTGGTGTGCGCCTCCGACTGGATCTTCTGGCCGAAGTAAAGAAACTGCGACATGTCCTCGACCGGTATGTTGCTCTCCACGGGCCTGAAATAATTGTACAGCGACTCGGGCATCGATACGATATTCTTTTTGCGGGCGTCCGCGTCCGTTGGTTTCTGACTGCTGGCGAGCAACGATGAAGACGTCGGGGAGGACGGAGGCGAGGAAGAATTTCTATGGCCGATGGAGTAATTGCTTCTCGAGTTACCGGAGGCCGGTTTACCCTCGACGCTTGACGCCGGCGAGCTCTCGTTGCTCGGTTTTCTCGTGGTACGCTCGGCCACCTGCTCGCCTTCTAGCTCCTTAGAGACGAGCTCGACGTCCGCGTCTTTGCCCGCTAAATCGGCCACGATAATCCTGCTCGATGGCTCGTCCGCGATCGGTAGCTCCGCCTTGGACGACGCTGTTACGTACATTCCGTGCCTGGTCTCCTGCGCCTCCAGCACATCCGGCGAATCCTTCGGCGACGGTTCGAGCGGTCTCGGTGTGCGGTTCAGATTCCGCGATTCGATTGGTCGTTGACTCAAGATCTGTCGTCTTCTCGCGGCGAGGATGCTGCGAAGAGCTTGCTCCCTCTTCGCCTTCGACGACGGCAGCTCGGTCTGAAGGGACATGCGACCCTGACGGTGATCGCCGACCGGGGACTCTGAAAGCAAATATTTGACGATAACAAACCGTTCTCGGTAGCGAGGGATAACAATTATTCTAGGGACCGAACGGAGGCACGGTGGGGTATTTGCCCTGAAAAACCGAACATAAGACGATTTTAAAAATTTTTAAGGACTTCAGGGATGGCACAAGCGTGTTGTCGAGTTCAAATATTGGGACACTTTAAACGTAACTATGTAAATTATATTATTTAATATTACTATAGCTATTTAACATAAAAGAACGTAAAAACGTGAGCGTAAGAACCATAAGTGACTACTCTCGACCAGAGTTCTTTCTGCTGTCGAAGTCGAACCCTTTCAATTCCTATCTACATACATGAAAGTAAATACCTTTTTTCTGATTATTTTAAACAAATGAGGCCATCGATACGGAGGACCCCTTTTAATATTGGTTCCTGATTCGTTCGGTTTGAAGTTTTATAGCGAATTTAGTAACACGGAAATCGAGAGTTGCAGCTGAAAATAGAATTTGTTTTAGCATTAATCGATCTACTAATTAGGGCTTTAAGTGCCCTCAAAGAGTTAGAATAAATATAAATGTTATCCAGTGAACACTTGGACGCAAGGTCAATAGTCTTTATTGCAACTTCGAGGCCTTTTATCGAGAAAGAAAAGTATCGTAACTGAGAAAAATTGCGACAAAGTTTCTTTTCAAGCAAAAATGGTAAAAATTTTACCCAGGTGTAAATATACTTTCGAATTAAATTTTACGTAAGGAAATTAAAATTTAGAGTCTCATTCTACGATATTTACCACCAAGGTATTCACCCAATGCTTTGCGTTTGAAAATTTTTATTTTAGCCTCGACTGTACGTGCAGATTTGAAAAAGAATTATCAGCATGGTCGTAACGCGGGATTAATGCAACCCGTAGTACCCACAAATCGACATTCCCAAACAGTAGAAGAAACAGGTTGACCCGCTCGGAACGGGTTGTGAGAAATTTAGACTGTAGGCGTTGGATGCAAATGAATATTTCTGTGGGATAATGTTAAAATAATGAGACGCGAACAGTCATTCGTTTTGTCTTTTGAGGATTATTAACAACGCGTGTTACAATTTGCATATTTTGTATATGTGCATATATTTCGCGTATCTGCGAGTGACGCGTGAGATTAGCCGTGCGTGTTGTTTAAAAATATTTGAATAAACATTTCTACTTACATCGGTTGACAGAGTTATTTAATTTTTAGTACTTTAACCCATTAAACGATATGGATTTTCCAACTATTAAATATATAATATAGTATAAACGGTGAAAGATAGTTAAAAACTGCTTTAATATTTTCTATTGCTTATCGAAACCTTTTTCTTGAATCGATGCTTGCTATAGTGGGATCTGAATTAATTATCCATTCAAGGCTACTGACAGGTTGTCCCCACCACAGTCACGGAGGCAACCTTACGTAAAAATTAGAGTCACGTTTGACGTTGAAATAGTGGCTCGAGCGATCAACCGAGATTGTTTCAACTCTAACGTCGTGTTTATTTTTCTAAGCGTGTAAACACTGAATTTATGAACGCCCTGTACATTGCCACTCAAACATTTTAAGCACCCTTCGAGCTTTAAAACATTTTATCAAAAACTTTGTCTTCAAATATTGAAAGAACATTGAGTATTTGAAGATAAAAATCGTAATTGTGTTATAATTATTTCTTGGACAAACATTAAAATTCTATTGTCTTTTCATAGAAGAAACCTCTGTCATGTCGTTTCTAACTGTTTAACAATTTTTGTTATTTCTCTATCCAATTCATTCCACACGTCATTTAAATCTGACTAAAATCTAGAGATTGAGAAGACTACTATTTTTAACAAATCTTGATATGTATTTATTCAATAATGACAATCATTTCCAAGAATATATAAAACTTAAATTCCGTCGATTGAAAGATCTTCGGTTCCGTTCAACTGCAATTTAGCCAACTGGAAACGTTACGATTGATTTCCTTCCAGCAGAAACAAACGAAGAAACTTTTTCTTCGTAACTCGACCGTGAAGACTAGCTTCCATTAAACGTCTTTTTATTGTTGTAATACCGATTGGATTTTAACGACTTTCACTAACGTGCGATCGAATCTTCAATGCAGTCAAACGTTTATTGCGTTTGCTTAAGACTTTTACGTATCTTCTCGACTACTAGCCCCCTGTTGCTCTGTCTGATCTCAGAAATGGATCACTTAAATTATCAGTTTCCAATCACCGACGGTCTCTCCCAACGCGCGATAGTTTGAGATTTTATTAAACTACTCAACGCATTTCCATAAAATTTTTTACTTGTAAAAACATCATTCCAACTTGGAAAATAAAGTATTCTTGTCTCTAACGTAACATACATTCGATTTCAACAGATTTTTTATCAGGAGAAGAATATTTTCTGTACGATTCTTGACAGAAATCGTGCCCTCTTTTATATAACAGTAAAGTCTTCGATGATAGAAGTACAGGTACACAAAAATTAGAGTTACAGAGTAATAATGAAGCATCTGTGGTGCTCAGTGATCTCGATGTGAATAATTGGCGGCAGTAGTGCGCCGCTGTATAATCACGACATGAAAATTCCGCTTCGTTCCGGCACTATTCGTAAAGGGAAAGTTCGGATAATATAAACGGATCTGTAACAATGCATCGGAGAGTATTAGAACAATCATTACACGAACTCGAATACACGATGTAATTTTTCCATAATACGCCCCCGTGTCTGCCAGCGTACGCGAAATAATAAATCAACATGAAACTTCTTGCATGGCGAGTGTCTTTCCTCGATCGTAATACTTGTCTTGGATTAATAAAGCACGCATTAACAAGAAATAATCGTGGCTGCTTAAACTAGGGTAATTCATCATCTATAACAATTTTTCTTCGCGTGGTTTCCCATAAATAACGACTTCATTCCATCATCCATTTAAATCAATCTCTCGACGAAGATTTTAACATATAAAATAAGATACAAGTTTTAAACTGTACGAGGTTTTTATAGAAATAGATTAGAAATTATTAGTTTTTCATAAAGAACAACTTCATTCCATCATTTATTTAAATCAATTTTTCAAAGAAGATTTTAACATATAAAATGAGATACAAGTTTTAAACTGTACGAGGTTTCTATAAAAATAGATTAGAAATTATTAGATTCCTATATAGAACGACTTCATTCCATCATCTATTTAAATCAATTTCTCGACGAAGATTTTAACATATAAAATGAGATACAAGTTTCAAACTGTACGAGGTTTCTATAGAAATAGATTAGAGATTAGTAGTTTCCCATAAAGAACGAGTTTATTCCATCATCTATTTAAATCAATTTTTCAAGAAGATTTTTATAGAAGCAGAATAGAAATTTTTAATAAAATAGAATGTTGTCTTATAACTGTTTTGTGTTACGAAATTGCTACCGATAACGAGCTGGTCGTTTCGCTAATTTGCACGAACAGTTTGAGGGCTAATTATCGAGGAACGAATTGTTCGAGTGATTAACGCCGCATTCCATTCAAATTACACGGTTGGCTGTTCGGCTGAAGGGGGTAAACAGAACGTGAATGGGAACGAATTCACGAGAGGCAGTCCTTAAAAGAACGGGACGCTCATCGGTGTCGCGGATGGCTGGAGTGGTCTTGTTATTTTTTTTTGCCTCTCAGGGTTTCAGGGACCCTGTACCGTTACTTCACGGAGGAATATTTGGTTCTTTGCTCTTCGCCTTCGGCCACGTCGTGCCGGTGAAATTCTTTGGAGTCACGATCCGATTAAAATCGCGGACCAAATTCGAGCGTGGAACGCGGCGGCTAGCGATTTGGAACACCGTTAGAACGCTCGTGACATTGAAACTAACCATAAAACCTGTTTCTCGAATAGTGGCCCTACCAATTTATATTCTCTGTGAATACACCTTCATTACGACATTATTTTTCCAATTTTCTTCCAAGGGAAAGACAGAATCTTTCTATAATACAATACTTACCCCTTTCTTATTTATCGAAAGAGAACATGCATTTACTGCAAGAGACAGTATATATGAAAATGAGAAATCTTCAAGAGAAACTTTTTTGTAATATTTGAGAAATTGTTACGTTTGGCCAGAAAGAGCTGTTTTCACTTTTAGCTAATATATTTCTTTCATTATGCATAAAAGAAAGTTGAAGAATTAAATTATGAAATTGTTAAAAACAGAATCCCAAGTCAAATATGACCAGAAAAATTTTGTCGACAGAAAATGACAAACGTCGCGAGTGGATCGTTGAAAAGTCACAGATAGGAATCCCGTTTTCATCGAGTAAAGCGGGCGAAAGCTATTTTAAAAGTGCAAACTTGTTTCGCGGTACAAAACGGCGGAGCAACGACCGTTTGGAAATGTGGATCGATCGAGGTACGGAAAGTGATGAAAAAAAACAAAGAAACGGAAATGTTTATGCTGACGGAAGGACTGTTAACGCGGTAATTTTGATTTTGACGTATCGGCGGGGCTGGACGACAGCAGCAATTACCCGTGCAAACGATTAACATCAGCGACATTTGAAGGCTGCTAGGCTCGTGAGAAAAGAATTTAAGTTGATCGAGTGCCAGGGTCTTGGGTCAAGTCACTCTGTGCATGTAGACAAGAGGAAGACTTTCATCGTGATTGCAGATACAACGGCACGAGAAAGAGAAAGGATCGGATGGTACCGTTAGCAGCATCGGAGCACAGGCTCCGTTTATCATACTTGAACTTCCGATCAGATATTGCGGAAGATGTTCGGGATCAAACTGGAACACTGCCATATCGCGATAGGGAATACTGAAAACTCAGTTTTTGGCGGAGATGGGCAAACTTCAGTCGAATTATAGATTATTGGCGAGGTTAGCAGTTTTATTGGTTCATTATATAAGGTTTAGAAACTTTGATATTTATTTAACGAGTAACGTTTGAGAGTAAATGCACAATTTTTACAGGCTATTATTACCTTGGTTTGTTACAGTATTTTTATCGTCGTGCAAATTTGTAATTGATTACCACTTTTTCGAATTTATTGTCTCAAAATATTGCAATGTTTTTAAATAATATGGGAACAGAATAATTCATTTTCCTCTTTTTTTCAAGTTTTAGGCATGTTTTTATTGGGCCAAGTAAAATGGAAATTCATTTTATATTTCTCGATAAGCTAATTTTTCAGGAATAAAATTCCTCGAACTTCTGAATAAATACACAAATATAGAATTAAACTGAAAATGAGTAAAGAGGTTATTTGCAATATTATCAACATTTTGGTGTACCTAAGGTGCACAATTTTAAAAATCGACATAAAAGAAGTGTGTAGCCACCAATAGCAATGTTAATAGTATTAAATTTTGTACAATATAAGTATCATTTCGATTTATAATTTCTGTTGTATATACAAAATTAATTTCATTTCTCTGGAAAGTCAAATTATACCTAATGGAGCAGAGAAAAAATACTAGATTCTCGAACGAAATAATAAAAAAATATTTGATTGCGTAAGATCGAAAATGGTTTATAAACAAATTGCCGTGCTCGGTGTAACAGTTTCAGCGGCGGAAAGTAGGGTCACCCTTCAAAGAACCTTCGAAGCTAACGGGTCTCCTCCAATGCTGAAAGGATGCGGCCGAAGTCAAGTGTCAAGGTCCCGGGTCAAACCACTTTATAAAGACAGACGAGGAAAGATCTTTATCTCGGTTCCCGATACGACAAAGAGAAAAGAGGAAAGGGTGTGATAACACCATAGCGGTATCTCGAGGTAATTACACGGTACCGGTTTCCATATAAGCATTCGGAAATAAAAGAAGTCAAAGCTACTCGCCACGCAGATAACCATTCCTGACATTTTTGCGCGATTCCGTTCGCTAATCAAAGACTATACCCGCTGGTATTTTGTCGATGGGACGACCTTCGACGTTATTAAGCATGGAACACGAAAGACGAGGAAAATAAATGTATCTACCCCGAGCATGCTAATTGTAGCATTCGCGAGCATAGTTCGTTATCAAAATTCTTCGATATTGAGTTACAAAAACTGTTCTGAAATTTAAACAATCTTCAGTACTGAGACAACAAAAATTATATAAAAATTAGTACGGTGAAAGTGAAATGCTATTTACAAGAAAAATTGTACTCGTCAAAAAGTGTTATTTATAACAAAGTAGTTGTAAACATCGAATTTGGCCAAAGGGATTTATTGCAATAGAAATATTCCTTTTGACCAGTGAGATTAAATTAGTAAAAATGAGAAATTTCACCATTAAATAAATTAAATAAATATACAGAGTACCTCAGATATCAAATTTGTTCGTTGGAGGCTCCGTTTTCGAGAATATTGGCTTTGAAAATTAGCACAAGTTGAAACAGTGGGCAGTGGACAGACACACTGTACCAACCACTCTCAATCGAAGGCGAATTTTAAAAAACAAAGTCTCGAATGAAAAAATTTTTCTCTTTATTTTTGAGGGGAAGAATTTTTAATGATATATGTTTGCATCGAGCAGCAGACGAGTACTATTCTTAAGAATTTTATTTTTTATCTCGATCTGCGAGGCCAAAGAAGCTCTCAGCTACCGAGTAAACACTTCTCGTTTCGTCTGATTAAATGTAAACAGCTGCTGTGATTTTTGCTACCAAAATCGAAACGACGAACATGTAAACGGTGAATTTTCAGCCATCTTGTCAATATTTGATATCGTGAAAATATTCCTTTCGTCGAGGAGATTTATTTTCGTTGGGTCAAAGTGATAAAAGGGTTGAGATAATCGAAGTATATTTATCGACTCAAGTCACTTGTTAAATTCGTTGAAATAAAAATTCTTGCAAAGGTCAGAATTTTCTGTACTCTTTAAGAAAATACATATATGTCTCTAACTCTTTTCACTGATTATTTCTCGTGAATTTTGAATCACAATAAAATTAATTTTCACATTTACAAGACGGTAATTATTATTGAAATAGACAAACGGTAAATCAAGATGAAAGATACGAACGGAAACCCGGTCTGTTAAGTAACATATTTAATATTTTTTCTCCCCCCCGGGCGAGTCCGGCGGTAAATTTAGTTACAAAATGATGCAAATCAGTAACACCTTCGTAGCATTACAATTAAGGGTGGACAGTAAATCTCGCGATTCTTCCGGCACCGTCTCTTTGCATTGCATTACTACCGCCAGCCTTCCCACCATCGCGATAATTTACACTTTTTGCCCAGGGTTCTCTAACGTGGAAGGACAAAATTTTATCCGTAGCCTACGACTCGGCGCTGTAGCGAGAATGACCGCATCAGGTACTTACGTCTCCATATGTACGCGCATAAGTTACAAGTCTACGACACGTGGAAAGCAGCCTTAAACGAGGGGAATCACTTCCTTCGTAAATCACCGTTGACGGGAAAAGGGACGCCTCTGTGCGGACCTAACACAGTTGTCTCGTTGTTTTCTTACGCGAACCGTAAACTTACATATACTTCCGTCGTTTTCCGCGCGTTAAACGCGAAATTTTATTCCCCCTTGAATCATCGATATCAATACCAACCACCTCTTATATTTCACAATGATTTGCCTGATCTTTTTATGTCATGGATACTAAAATCCTCAGTCATAACATATTCCGCCTTCGAAGGATTTGAAAATAATTCTCACCTTTTTCTTAACCCCTTGACATACAATTTAATTCCAAATAATTTTTTAAACCTGTACTACTTAATTTTGTTGGTACAAGAAATGGCCACGAAAAAGATTTGTTTCATGAATACCTCGTGAATGTAAAAATGTGTTGATTTTAATGTATAAAACTTGTAACGAGTCAGGCTCGTTATTGTATGAGAAAGGGTTAATTCGAGGAAACACAGAAAAATCGAAAATCACATGATGATATGATTACCAGATGCTCTCGTTGTTTCCACTGAAATTTACGTAACGATTTATTAAATATTGGCTTGGAAATCAGAAATCTGAAGCATTCCAAAGCTGAAACCCTATAATCAGTTATGCCGTGGCGTCTTCATTGTACGAGCATATTGCAATAGCTTCCTGACGGCAACGTTCGGGCGGTAGTCGATGTACAACAACAAAGGGTCCCAGTAAAATTATTTATCGAGGTCGAACATGATTGACTGCCCACCTATCACAAACACGTGCACGCACACACGCGTGGCGAGCCCACGCAACGAAAGCTGTAAACTTCGAGACGCGATGTTTCGCCAGCCGAATTGCAAATCGCGAAGGGGCGATTTATTTTAAGATTTTCATTATGCAGGAAGCAGTATCCATTATTAAAACGAGTTTCGTGGAGGTCTCGTTCGAACAATGAGACGAGAATGAATGTAATTATTAAATAATACACACTCTTTTCTGATATTATTCGAGTAACGTATAAATCTGGCGTTTCTCTATCGTTCGTTCGAACGTTGATAAGAAAAGTAACGAGACACGATGCATCTACGTTACATTCTAAGACACGGGTAAAGAAAGCCTCCAGGGGTCTTCCTTCGTGGCTTTCTCACACGCGATGGTACATCGACGTCTTCTACCCTATCGTGCGGTTAATGGGCGATTCTCGTTTCGTTTCCCTTCGAAAAATGACCCCTCTCCCCCCCCACACTCGCGCCGGCGAAATGAATGGTTGCAAGGATCGTAGGAATCGGCTACCACGCGATTACGCCATTTTCTTTCAAAATTTTTCCCGTTTCATTCCAGTCAGGCGATCCTTTGTCCCGCTTTTTACGCGAATTACGTAAAACTTTCCACACAGCGATCTCGACAAATATGTAACAAACCGTTAAAATTATTTAGTTCCTGCAACAGTTGCGTAAGGAACAAAGGTCAATATTATTCTACCATTTTTCAAAGCTGTAATGGTTCAATTTTTATCATTGAGGGAAGTTGCAATTTTCGATAGGTAGAGAAACTGAGATGAAATAAAATTGAAGTGTATATATGGTTGAAGTTCAGTGAATTGTTTTATAACATAACTATACCAAATAAGTGTTGTAAAGTGTGAGAAGGAATAACGAGTTGTAAGTCTACAATTTTCATCCAACACAGGTCAATATTATTCTACCATTTTTCGAAGCTGATAATGATTTTTACCGTCGAAAAATTGCAATTTCGATGGATAGAGATTAAGTTATTGATATAATTCATTTAATTTACATCCAATTTAAAAATATGGGGTGAACAATAAGTGTTGTAAGGTATAAGAAGGAATACCGAGTTGCAAGTCTACAATTTTCATCCAAGACAGACAAGAGAAGCCACAGAAAAATACAGAATATAGCGATGAACGGATGGCTGGCAATTCTATCGCCAAAAGTATGCAAGCTATTCAGGTGGCCTGTTTTGAATGCACACTACAGTATGCAGAGACAGATTGAAGAGGAGCAAAATAAACAAATAGATAGGAGTCTTCGAGACAAGGACCTTGTAAACAAGGCACCACAGACGAGGAATCCATCTCTGCCGCGGTATTCAACCAACCAGAACATTGAAACAGCGGAGTAATGCGATCGAATTTACGAGAACAATAGGAAAGATGGAGAGACAAGTTTTGGATACGCTGAATAAGAGGAGACAGTCAACGAGAAAGACGGGCACCGTAAACCACATCGTAATAATCAAACAAAGGATCGATCGAGGACCAAGAAGGTACAGGAATACTGGGCGAGGAATTTAAGACCACCCACTACTTATAAAATAATTTTATTTAAAGAACAATTTTCTCTCGATGTATTTTTATGAGCAAATTTATTCTTCGATGTATTTAAAATTATTTTCTTTCTTGAAAACTCAATTTTACTCACATCGTAATAATCAAACAAAGGATCGATCGAGGACTGAGAAGGTACAGGCAGCTGGATAAAGAATTTAAAACAACCTACTACTTATAAAATAATTTTATTTAAAGAACAATTTTCTCTCGATGTATTTTTATGAGCAAATTTATTCTTCGATGTATTTAAAATTATTTTTTTTTTGTTGAGAAACTCAATTGTACAATTTCTGACTAAATTACAAATTGGCTCGAACCGTCAGCTCTGTTCCTCCATCTATAAAAAAAATATCCAGATGAAATAATGTCGAAACTAAGGTTTCCTCGATGAGTATTTTTTTTATCGCGAATGGCGTGTGGTTCGAACGAGTCACCCTGTATTGAACGGCTGTGTAGAACCGCACGAACCGACCGCAGGTTATTAGATTCGAAAAATCATAAAAGCAACGTAACCGCCAGGTTAGAGGAGGCCGAAAACGATCGATGCGTTCGTTCGTCCGGGCAATTTATTTCTCCTCGAAAGGGATCAGCTCGCGAACAGCGCGGCGGATGTTTCGATCCGACCGCCGAATATCCATTTCGACCCATCGACGGGTCGGGATTTTTGCACGAACACGTTGAACTCCCGCGAGGAAACGTGAGATCCGACACCGGGCACGGTCACTCCTGCATCCCGAGGTCCTGAATAATGCAGACCACCTATTATCCCTTCCGGAATCGCGAGTCATCATCTGACCTTCTGCCTCGCGCGCAAGAATCCACGTTGCACGGAATTCTTCGAGGTACGGTGGGTGTCCTCCCTGTCCCGACGTGAAACCGGAGGAACGAAGGCGGAAAAAAATCGGGGATAATAATAAAGGAGAGGGAGAGCCCGAGCCCCGTCGCGTAGAAGAAGGCACGAGAAGTCGTGGGTTATCGCCGCGAACGTGACCGCATAAAAGATCGTAATGTTTTATGTGAACACGTGTATAAGGAAGGTCAGTTCTGTTGCTTCTGTCCTTGTTTCCGTTGATTCTTCTCCGCGACTACGGCCGTAACAGCCATTGTCTCGCCGGAGGGAGACGGTTGTCGTCGGACCGATGTAGCCGATTACTTCGTCGATCATCAGGGGCCCTCGAAAACGTCCTCTCCGGAGACAAAATGTTGGAAAGTTGGAGGTAGCGTGGACAGAGAATTTTTAAAATGAAATCCCAGACGTGATTCGTGAGACCACCGCCGTAATTTTTATGGAATTGTTTATATAATATATGTGAAATTAAATGTTGACGTGTTCGGATCGTATTTCTCGTTTCGTCTTTTTAGAGAAGCACCCTTTGCACTCGACTGTCCCCTCTGAAGGGTTATCCAGGAGAGAATGTAAAAAAAGATATGTTTGCTTAGAGTATAAAGTAGTTAAGAAAATTATCTCAGGATTAAATAAAATATAGAGTAAACAGTTTCGTATAGCATTTTCAGTTCACTTGAAAACTGATATGAATATTTACTTTTCATTATGAGAATATCAGTAATTGTGTGCAATTTGAACGATAAGTACGTGGAATTAATATCAACAGAAAAATAACTGAAATAAATTAGGAAAGCCTTGTTACTGACCGTAGTATTTCACTTGAGAATCTGTCTTTCACTGTCCTCATATACAAGTAAAGTATTCTTAGTGTGAAATGATTGTTTCAACGATAGATTTCAACGAAAAAATAACTGAAATTAGGAAAGTCTACTGACCGTAGTATTTCATTTGAGAATCTGTCTTTCAGTGTCCTTATATACAAATAGACAATTCTTAGTGTGAAATGATTGTTTCAAGAATTGATAAAGATAACTAAGAGGAAAACTGAGTAAAATAAATTGGGAAGGTTTAGTTACTGACCGTAGTATTTCATTTGAGAATCAGTCTTTCAGTGCCCCTATAACCAAGCATACAATTCTTAGTCTGAAATGATTGTTTCAAGAATTGATAACTACGAGGAAAAATGACTAAAATAAATTCGAAAAGTCTAGTTAGTAACCGTAGTATTTCACTTGAGAATCTATCTTTCAGTGTCCCTATATCCAAGCATACAATTCTTAGTCTGAAATGATTGTTTCAAGAATTGATAACTACGAGGAAAAATGACTAAAATAAATTCGAAAAGTCTAGTTAGTAACCGTAGTATTTCACTTGAGAGTCTTTCAGTGCCCTTATAAACAAGTAGAGTATTCTAAGTATGAAATGATTGTTTCAACAATAGATGTCAACGAAAAAATAACTAAAATTACGAAAGTCTAGTTACTAACCGTAGTATTAAATTTGTTGTTCGGTGATCTTACATACGAATACTTAGCGTGATTGAAGATAACGAAGCGAACGTGGACGCGAAACAGCGAATTAGACGCGGACAAGAAAGAAGCGCGGAACGAAGCTAGTCGTCGCATGATTAAGAGGGATCTCTGTGTCCGTGTACTCGTGCTGGTGGCGTCGTTCCTAGCGTGGAATTTCGGTCGTTTCGTCTGGAACGCCTCCGCGACCGCGACTTCGCTCGCGAGCGTACACGCGCCGCAAAAAGAGAATTACGAGCCGCGCCGCGAGATTCGCGCCAGATAGAAGTCGGTCTTGTCGCACGGCACGGACTGACGTACAAATTGCCGGACGGCTACTTAAAACGAACAAGTGTTCATTACTCGACGTGATAAGTTTACTCGCGTCGGACTACGCCTCGTAAATTCACGCCGAAATCACCGCGTCTCGAGTAGACGACTAAATACGCAGAAACGGAGCCGTATCACCGATTACTTCTCGTTTAATTCATACTCTTCGTCGCCTCCGCGTCGCTATTGTCCTCCACGTGCCTCATAACGCGTAAAAAGAATACAGATTTATCAGATCATCCTTGGTTCGAGTCGTCGCGAGAAACAGCTAAGTTAGTCGACCATCTTGTTGCATTTATTATCCACTCTATTTGATAATTGGTCGATTCAGCGTGCAAATTTGCCATGATTCATATTATTCTCATAATTCGATTAAATCAAATAATATATCGTTTTTGTTGCTCCTTAAACTTTCTGAGAGGGTGAATGTAATTTAAAAGGGTTTTTTAATATCCCCTATAATTGCTTCAAAAATGAGTAGAACCACAATTAATATCTAAACTATTTACAGAATGCCTTCTTCTCTAGTGCACGATATAAAGTTGAGTAATTAAATCGAACACACTTCATTTTACGTTTATCCGTAATCTTCCGATCGGTAGTATATCCACGTGTATCCCGACAATTAAATTTAATTCCCCCAGTTAATAAAATTTCACGATCGTTATACGCGAATGACATTATCGAAACGCGCGAGAGTCGATCTTCGTGGAAATAATATTCACGGGATATTTTTAAATGCTCGGGGGTCGTTGCAGCCTCGTTAGAAATTAAAGTGTTAATGTGGACGATGACTGTAAATTCGATTTTATTACAATACGCGGCGCAACGGGAGTCTCGTAATGATTGTTGTTCACCAGACAAGGTCCACGGTGCCTTGCATTTCGCTTGGTTTATTTTAAACGAGCTGGGATCATAATCGCGCTTCAGTACTGTCCAAGACTTCGTGCGGAGGATAACTGGTAGGGTTACTTTGTATCTATGAGTATTATCTCGGTATTTATGCCGAAGCCGTGACTCCTGTGACAACGCGAATGTCACGAATTCCTTTCCTCCGAGGATCTGAAGGAAAAATCAGTATTCCGCGCGATGGAACTCTTCCATACAGATTTTGCACGAAACTGAAACGTTCGCGAGTGCGAACCGAAACGTTCCTTGGAAATAAATACCACATTCCTGGTCAGATATACAGACCAAACTGGTGGACAAGAATGCAGTGAATAATAAGGGCAATTATAGTTACGAACGTGAAGCATAATCTAGATTCAAACTGTAAGACTTAAACTTACGTAGATCATAATTTTCATTTTGTTGATCGTTGGAAAATGTGTCTCATCTATTAAAATTTCTTTCATTCGATACTTCTGTAAGAAACACGAAGACAAATTTAATTTGCAATTATACGAAGTTCGACGAAGATCTCCGTGTTTAATGTCTTCTTCAAAATGTTGTTAATAGAATTCATGCGGTAGTTTTACATAACGAAGAGCCCAATTAACTAGTATATAATAGTCTCGAGAGATGTAGATCGACGCCTCGTAGAGTTCATCGTTCATTTTATTACAGCCATTACAATCTTTTCTAGCCTAGATTTATTTCTCAGGCACGAGATCTTAAAAATTCTTTCCCCCTGAATTTTAATCGATTTGCCATGCTGTTCGAAATAAATCACACGCTTCCACGGTGAGTAATCGGTTTTCTCTCTTTCGAAAAACTGCTCGTTTATAATGGGCAGCGTAACGTCTCGTGTATCGCGGCAACAGGCCCATTCATTAAACTCACAATGGTTGTATTAAATAGACATTACACTTATTTGCGTTAAAATTTGCTGGATCATTCCCGATTGTCCGAAGCGCAGCCGTATGTTAACGTCATCGTCGAAGCGATCGGTTCACCGATCAGAGGCGAGGTCGACGTCACGATCGTCGACCTGCTCGTTTCTTTGCGTTACATCCGCTCGATTATCAGAACCGATAGTAATTGCCCCGCGATATTTGAAAGATATTTATGTACCGATCGCGACCTGCTCGGAACGATAAATCTGTGAACTGGTCCGACGCTAACCCCAAGTTCTATAATAATTTCACCCGTGCAAGATACTCTGTTAGAAAGCTAGAGCCCTACGAGACTCGTTTCGAATTTAATATTTCACCACAAGTCACTGAATTGTAAAACTCGAATGAAATTTGCTGACAATTTATTCTTTCAAATTGCAGTTATCGCAAAAATTTACAGACACGAGTCGAGTGACAATCCTTAAATGGAAACAGTGTATTTTTTTTTAATTTTCTTATACAATTTACAGTCTGCCTACAAGCAATAAGTAAATTGATTGGTGATTAATAATAACACGTTGGCGTTCGTTCAGTGATTCGCACCAATTATACCAGTCACTCCACTTGGAGCCTGTGTAATGGGTTGAGGTGTAATTTTTAGATACAATTAGTCGCAGGTCTTCGCAAATGTCAATCAGAAATTCTTTCCAAGATCTTTTCTCCTTCCTTTCTTAACCCCTTGCCATACAATGACGTGTCTGACTCGTCATAAATTCTTGATGTCAAATTTCACAATTATGAGACCACTCGTCATCAAGTCTTATGTATTAAAATCAACACATTTTTGCATTCACAAGGTATTCGTAAATCTATTCTTTCTTGTAGCCATTTCTTGTACCAGCAAATTTAAACAAAATTAAATAGCAAGTCATTTTTATTATTTTATTTATTAAATGAATTAAATATTGATAGCCAAAAAAAAATTAATAATCTCATATGTTGGAAAAATTATTTGGAATTAAATCGTAAGTCAAAGGGTTAAAATCGCTGGATACTTTGATTTCCATAGTTTAGAATTAAGGAACGATTCTAATTTTAAATTAAAGAAAAATACACTAGTTTCGTGTATCAAAAATGAATTAGATCTTCTTGAGCCTGTTTGTTTACGAAAGCCTTTATTTAAGAATAATAAAAAAGCGATAATTTAAATATGTGGCTGTTGTATCCTAGGAGGAGCTACCGAATGTTCAGCAACAGTAACTATTAATTGATTAATTATGCAAGAGCCGAATAGGACCGAGATAATTGCAGACAGTCGTGTTTGGTAGATATTATGGGAAGGCAGGGGGAATATCAATTGAAACTCGACGGTTTAAAGAGGCTGGCAATTGTGCCGCGTGTTCCTCAGGTGGCACACGATCGTATTCAGCGCGCATATGATGCGCACATGTTGAACAGGTCTAACCACCTGCTGGACACATTCTCTTTGTTGCACACCATTTTTCGGATGATACCCGACATACAACGCAACGGGTTACACGGTCTTCGAGCACGTTTAACTGTACCAGAATGTTTATTACCGTGTTCTGCAACCTGTTGCGCTAGAGAAACCTTCCCCGTGATCTAGCAGACACGGCATTAAGGCACGAAAAATGGCCGGTGCACTAAAATCTTGACGTCGAATCGATTCAACGAGTCGACAGAATCATAATTTGCTGAAAAAGATAATCTCTCGAATTTTTTAAAACGATTCCCGCGGCGTAAAATAAATTTAAGGAAATCCTTCTCCTTGCTGTAATTTTTTTATAATGTTTTTAACTCTGTAAGTTAAAAATATTCAGGTGGTTTTTGTAGTAGGCTTCGATAAATGAAACTGGTCTTTCAAAATTAAATGAACTACGTTGAAAGCATATATTCTAGCTTCAAACATTTCCTGTCGTACAAATAGTAAAATTACGTAGATTATTATTATTAGCTCCTCGAAAGTAATAATCAAACACTTATTCCGTTACTAAATGCACACATAAGGTGATATGCATGACTGAACAAACGATGATTACTGCCTGGGGCGTCAAACTGCCTAGACACGACCCTGGATATTTGCATCTACCTTAAAACTGTATGCTTATCAAATTATAGTACATAATTGTTATCGAAGACACTATCGTTAATAAATTTAAGGAATATCTTTTCATTAACCAGTACGATATTGTTACACGTATTCGTGAAGATTTGCATTGTAATATCGTTGAAACGTTACTTTCAATTAACAAAAGGTGATACAATTGCCGTCCATTGAATTCCAAAATAGTGGAGCGTCGTCGATCATCGCGGAATGATATAATCATTACATAATTATCAACGAATTATGCGTGTTCAGTGACCGGAGTGTCCTCTGCGGATCGCCCCGCCGGAAGCGGATACACGCTTCACGAAAGACGAACACAAGTGAAACGAGTCGTCTACGCGCGGACACATCGCAGTGGACTCGTCTGTGTGTGACAGACGGAGAACTTTTCGCAGCAGGAAAGCAAAATCAGTGTAATTTTCAACATCTTATAGTTTATTATTAATGGGGAAAGGATGCACCATGGGGAAAAGTTTCTATTCTGTACCCCCTCCTTTTAATTTATATTTGAGAATGAAAAATCAAATACTCCTGATGATATAAATTCGTATAAATCAAATGCATAATGATAATTAACTAAAGAAACAATCTAATTAAAAATTATAGTAAATATGAGTTTTCACAAATTCACTAAAGGTTGAATTAAAATTAGGACAATGGCTACAACAATGGTAATTAAATGGTAATTAATCGAAGAAGAAACCTAATAAAAAATTACAATAAATATGAGTTTTTTAACATTCACTAAACACTGAATTAAAGTTAGAACAATAGCTACAACAATGGTAATTAATCGAAGAAGAAACCTAATAAAAAATTACAATAAATATGAGTTTTCTCAGATTCACTAAACACTGAATTAAAATTAGGACAATGGCTACAACAATTTGAAAAATTCTTATAATATATCAAAATTTAGAACAAAATGTGAAATTGAAAGGTCGAATTCTCCCATCGAAAGAAACTCAGAAATATTCGAGTTTCGATTTTCGATCCGAGCAGATCCAAAGGACATGGACCTGCAGACTCGTTACAAGAGAAGTTCATGGCCACTCTCTCGTCCCTGGGGCGATTTACGAACAATAAAGGACACACGCTCGCGATTAATCCAGCGGTAGCAGTTCGTGATTACGTGTCGAAGATCGCATCGCGCCGGGCTCCTCGTTGCGCAATGGATCCGCGATCCTCCATTAAATCATACACGAGGCCCGAAGAGAAACTGCGAGTGCATTTTCAGATTGCAGAACGTCGAAACTTTCAATAGCTTATTGCCTTAAAGTGGTTTATAAAAGGATCATTAAGTACGCTGATAATTACGGATTCATATTCGTTCGCGAAAGTGATCGTTGGAAGAGCTCCCGTAAATTGATTGCCATCGTTCGACGCCTTCGATTCTTACTTACGCGGTTTCTTATTTTATCAGTTCAAATCGACGATGAAACAATCTCTTTTTATCATTCGAGATAAACCGTACAGTCAAATAAATATTTTAAAGTGATCTATCTAACTTTACAATTCTTATATATAAAACATTTTGTGAAAGTAGTGAGCTCTTTTCCAAAACGTGTCACGGATAAATAAATTCTCGATAGGTAAAATCGACTCAAAATAGATAGATTACTTTTGACGCGCAGACACAGCTTTATTATCGAGTTTTACGTACTCGAAACTTAGCGTGCGTCGAGCACGGTGTTCATACACTATCGATATCGCATTCTAAACGTGTTTAACAAGAAATCAGAGGTACACTCAGCATCCGTTTAAGGGCTTTCCGGTAGCATCGATAAAGTTACGCATGCGATTACGTGTCGAAGATACTATCACCTTGAACGTCGTTACATAAGGTTTCCAGGGACGCACAATAGGGCCCCGATGTTCCATTAAATCGTATGCAAATACTCCGCGGAGAACAATGGAACGCGGACGGTCGGATCGACGTTCGCGAAAAGTCAGTGGTCGCCTGCCGGAACGCTTCCTGGATGTGGCAAGCGACCCAGGGGATCCCTGAAGAAGATCCCAAGGAATTCAAGACCGTACTTTAACCCTTCTTACTGGTACTTTGCATTCTGGTATTTGACTAAGCACTTCGATGATCCAACGTTCGAAATAACCGGGCTCCTTGTTAATTACTTGAAAACTTGCTCCAAAAATACGAGACACTAGTTACATTAACCTTCTAAATTATTAATCATTTATTCTAAAATTGTTTCCTGGATATTTCCCCAAAAATATTTTAATTACTTCCATTTCAAAATAATCAGTTTTTTCCAGTTTACATTAGAAGCTTACGAGTGTATGATAATTTTTAAATATTGCAAATTAAATAGAACCTTTTAATCTTCCAAAAAGTTTGGAAATTAATGATCTAGATCGTCGAACGAAGGAAATAAAAATTACCATATGCTGTTTAGTTTGAAATGTTCTTGGATATTTATGTTAGAAGGTCCCAAGAAAATATTGTGATTTTAGTTACTTCAATTTGACTTCAAAATAACCAGTTTTTTCCAGTTTACATTAGAAGCTCACGAGTGTGTGATGATTTTTAAATACTGCAAATTAAATAGAACGTTCCAATCTTCCAAAAAGTTTGGAAATTGCTGATCTAGATCGTCGAACGAAGGAAATAAAAATTACCATATGCTGTTTAGTTTGAAATGTTCTTGGATATTTATGTTAGAAGGTCCCAAGAAAATATTGTGATTTTAGTTACTTCAATTTGACTTCAAAATAACCAGTTTTTTCCAGTTTACATTAGAAGCTCATGAGTGTGTGATGATTTTTAAATACTGCAAATTAAATAGAACGTTCCAATCTTCCAAAAAGTTTGGAAATTGCTGATCTAGATCGTCGAACGAAGGAAATAAAAATTACCATATGCTGTTTAGTTTGAAATGTTCTTGGATATTTATGTTAGAAGGTCCCAAGAAAATATTGTGATTTTAGTTACTTCAATTTGACTTCAAAATAACCAGTTTTTTCCAGTTTACATTAGAAGCTCATGAGTGTGTGATAATTTTTAAATATTGCAAATTAAATAGAACCTTTCAATCTTCCAAAAAGTTTGGAAATTAATGATCTAGATCGTCCAACGAAGGAGATAAAAATTACCATATGCTGTTTAGTTTGAAATGTTCTTGGATATTTATGTTAGAAGGTCCCAAGAAAATATTGTGATTTTAGTTACTTCAATTTGACTTCAAAATAACCAGTTTTTTCCAGTTTACATTAGAAGCTCATGAGTGTGTGATCATTTTTAAATATTGCAAATTAAATAGAACCTTCCAACTTTCCAAAGAGTTTGGAAATTTCTGATCTAGATCGTCGAACGGAGATAAAAATTATCATCGACTGTTTAGTTTGAAATGTTCGCTGACGCTATATTTGCTCAGAAGGAGTCTGAGCAGATTCTCACGGGCGTGGTTGATCAAGGATAAATCATAATAAATTGTACGACAGTATTAATTTATGGGCTGATGATTTAGGATGGCGCGCATCCTGCATAATTGACGCCTCGTTTCCGTGTCTAACCTCCGAGACAGCAACAGAAATTCATCTTCCTTCTAGAAAGCTGGCGTCGTTATTTCCTAGTAACGGAATTCAAGGCGCTTTCCTGCGGATACGTGATCGATCATGCACGCTTGACGCGTTCGTTACCTCTAACAACGCGCGTACCCTGATATTTTTGAAATCCCCGCACACTGTAACCTTCCCTCCTGTCTCGGCAGAAAAAGAATCGATTACTTTTCGTTTGCATTTTCTTAATGATCAAAGCTTTCGAAAATGCCAAGTCACCGTTCGTAGAAGCGAAACATCGAATCGACATGTTTCAAACATGTGGCCACGATGTTTCAGGAATTAATCGTACGATCGAATTGAAATTTTAACCATATTATAAGTAACAATATTCATCTCAGCAAGAATTATCTTAATGCAAAATCTTGAACCAAAGTTTGATAAAGCGGAAAAGAAAAACGATAATAAATGTAGCATTTACATTTACTCGATGACACTTTCGATACAGTAATTAATAACTCGTGTATTACTCGACCGAGTTAAATAAAAGAATTCGTATAACATCTTCAAACATTCATTAACGAACACAAAAATTAACAATTAGATACGTCTCATAGTTTTCTACTAAAAAAATTTCGAAAACAGTCCTTCATCCCCGGAAATGGAAAAAATTCGTTCTAGGCATTCGAACCATGTTAGAATATTCATAAATCGTTCTATTTGAGCACTGAGCGTTTTCTAATCGATTTTCCAGGCATTCGAGGCATCTTGCAATCAGCTAGAAACGGTGGAAATACCAACGATCGTAGTTTTGCGTACCGTTTCGAGGAGCGGTATCCTTCTTTCTCGCGAAGGTAAACGGGCGTACGGACGATCACGATCAAGATCATTGACTTCTCACGAATGTAAAGCGATCGCCTGAAAAGCCCCCGTGCTGCCGGTGCGATCTTTCGCCCGGATATCACGTGGACACGGAGAAAGGAAGGAGTTATCAAAGTCGTGCATCGCTGCGTCGTCACGAACTGGCTCACACAGAATTTTTTCCATCGCTGCAAACACGCTGTTTCCCTTCCTTTTCCCCCTGTTCACAGTTTTCGTCGCTAAATTTCATTTTTAACATCTAACATGGGAGAAGTATTCTAAATTAATTTCGTCATATTGTATTACGAGCTTTTAATATTTTATATCGCTGGAAATCCGTGTTTTATCATCCTGCAAAAGATCGTTCAAATCGAAGTGATATTAAGCAGAAATATTTTCTTATGGCAGAAAGACTTCATTTACCCCTCAACGCTTATATTTTTCGGGTTAACCAACAATGATCAGTTTTCTCTATCTAACACTGCAGTTTTTGTTAATTACAATGTTGTATCTAACGTGTAATTTGAAGGAAAACAAATATTGTCATCCCTTAACACATTGACTGCCACGTCACCCACATATGGGTGACACGACTTTTCACCAAGGAGTTAAAAAAATAAATTCTCAAGATTGAATGTAAAAGAAAATAAAGCTAGGTAGGGCCCTTGATTTTTAACGAGTCTGTCAAAATAAATTCCATGACAAATTCTTGGTATGCTAGTTTCCAATTGTCTAAAAACAAAATTTAATTTTCCTTTTAATTTGAGGGGTTTTTGGTCTGGCAGTCAACGTGTTAAACAGTTAGATTAAAGAAATATCGCTTTTAAAAGCAGTCAGACTCCAACATGAACGTTAAGGGGTTGATCAAATTAGGAGCAAGCTTTCCTTTCCAAACACGTCGACTTTCTTGCATCCCGTTACGAGAGATATTCCTATCGAGGGATCTGAACATGTTGGCTTTATCACGTTGGCCACCGGTATTGCGAGGGAATTTACGAACTGATAAAAGGAATAAATTGAACCTTGCTCCTTGATACCGTCCGCTGGCGATCGGGAGAAAGGAAGAATGACTTTCTGTCTTCGCTGGATACTGAAACGCGCGTTCAAGGATACCCTCAAGATCACGGTCACGTCGTTAGTGCTGGACAATCGCCATCTGTCATCGACCGTTTCGCGCAGTCAGTGTCCGCGCGCGTCCAGGCAAAAGAAGAGAAAACAGTAATACCGTTCTGCTATTACCGGAACATATATCATCCCTGGGGTTCGACTTCGCGTTTGCATTTTCACGACGAATCTTTCGTCCCTGTCGATTCACCGTAGATCCTTTTGAATAGCAGCGCTACGAGTTCGCGAGAAGTTGGCTAGCGGAATCTGATTGGTCCTCAGATCCCCCCACTCTAGTCCAAAGCTTGATGACGAGGGTGGGGATGGATGACGTCCCACTTGTCAACTTCTCGCGAACGCACAGTATTTTATTGCATCTATTCTAGTACGATACTACTTCTTCTACCGTTTATGGACACTTCTCGTTTTATTATCCACTGACGACCTGCTCGAGCGATGCATCGATTTCGCTTCATCCTATTGCAACGTACCAGGAAAATATCATAAACAGGTGTTCACATAAATTTTATTCTGTCGTTTCGTCTGGACAAAGTGCAGTTAATAATGGAATGGTCAAAGAAAGTGAAATTACGACTGTGAAAGGAAGTACACTTTCATCTGCAAACAGTCCTATTAAGAGTCTTCCTTAAATCAGAAATACTTACAATAACACATCAATATTGTAAAACAAATTCTGTTGATTCGAGTATTACTCAAACAGAGCAAAAGTCTTTTGATAGTTAAAGGGGATCTTTTTAATCATTTTTGTTTCTATTATTAGCGTTTATTGTATGTAACTGGGCCTGAATGAGTGAGTGAAATGACGTAGAAGAGGACAAAGAGTTTTTCTTGAGAAAACGATCGAAATGAAAAAAACAGAGTATCCAGTCTTGTCTGCCCACTAATATAGATAATGGAGGTTCTATCATATTTATCGGCTTTCTGGCCCGTCGTCTCAGAGTATGGATGCTATTGTTGGAACCTATGCATCATTGGACGACAAATATTATGATCGTCGTCGAAGAAAGGATCCTTCAGGACACCGATGATAAATGATGCGTCGATAATTAATGAAGCAAGTTTCTGCTACATTAAAGACAAATTTTCGGTAACAACAGGTTCGTGAAAAATACCACAAAAGCGGAGTGCCGAGCTCATCATCGCGATAAACTAATAAAACTTACTCTTAATTGCGTAGAGCTGAGAGCGCCCGCGAAACGAAGGTCGACAGTGAAGAGGAAAGAATTAAAAATGACTATCTTAAAAGCCACTCACGGCACGTAGAGGACTCTTAGTGGACATCGTGGTCATCAATTTAGCTTTTATCTCGATTTTGACACAACGTTTAATCTGCCAACCCAAAGATTTTTTGTTTAACGCGTTGTATTTGGTCGAAATCCACTCGCGATGGTAATTAAAACGCAAGAATTAGTGGAAATGGTTTCGAAACCGAGCCACGGAGAAAAACATTTCGATAGGCTGTCAATTTGTCGCAAAAAAATACGCCAATTATGAAAGAAATGTGGAAATCATTAATTAATGAAAATTTCACGAATTAATAAATGAATTTTTGCAACATTATTGATTCAATTTTAAACTCATCTAAAAATCGAAAAATCTTTTTAATAAATTATACATTATTTTTCTTTATTTAAGAGAAGAATATTTTTACAATAATTAAAAACTGTTTATAAAATCGAGAAACAAGAATAATAAAGCTGTGAATGATCTAACAAAATTGAGAAGAATGCTTTTTTCAGTATTTAATTTTACAAATGTAATTTCTTCTACAAGATGTCATTATTTTTACTCGTAACAAAATTTTACGATGTATCGCGATCATCCTGAGGTCTCGAGATTTTCGTTGCAACATTTTGTATGGACATTGAACCTTGATTACGAGGAGAAAGGTCAGTGTCGTGCAATCGTGTTGCATACTAACGAACCTCGTCGTATTTTGTTCGTTCGGTCTTGTTATTAGAGGAACGAGGACGCGAGAGCCGTGTTCCATGAATCAAATTTTTCTGATCGTGATTCAGATCATACGTCCGTGCGATCTGGTCACTGACCGCTCCACAAACACAATTGTCGTGCAGTTGGACCGAATCACAATATCATGAATTAAACTTGAAACAGCCCAAACTTTCACAGATTATAAAACAAAGAAAAATATATAAAAATCAAAATGAAACTACGATTGAAATTATGTTTACAAATAAATTTTCATTTAAACCTAACCTGGACCTAAATTGTCTTATGATTGACCAGAGATTTTGCCAAATTGTCAAAAAGGAATTACAGTAGAATATTCATTATACTCTACTGTTCAAATTAAATACGACCTTATAGTAGAATATTTCTTTTCTTAAGATCATATTGCAAGGATGTTCTGTGAACCTTGCCCTTTCATCCTGTTTCCTCCACTATATACATTTCCACGTACATGAACTTCTTTTCACTACATTGAATAAAGTTGTTGAACATCCCAGAATTCAATTAATCAACTCTCTGATAGCTTTGGGTTTCCAATTGCAAATAAGCATTGATCTGTTTAATTACAAACCCAACATGAAGGCTTGTAAAATTATTTTCTGCTCCCTCAAAGAAGGTAATTCTTTTCAAATGCTTAATGAAAAAAAAATAAATTAGAAGAAAGTGTTATCGTAGAATAAGATAACAAAGTTCCTGTAGTAAATAAAAATCACCAAACGCGAATGACACGAAAATTTCCATTGTCTCGAAGATCATTGGAGCAAACCACCGAGTGGTCTCGATGTTCGAGACAGATCGTTGACTATATAAATGCCGATCGTTTACATGCGATCTTCTTTCGGCACGTAATACCGTGGCTAATGAGCCCACGTATCTCGAGTACAGGTTACATAAACGCGTGGACACGTCACGAGACGAGGAACAACGAAGTAAAACCAGAGGAGACGGAGAGAGAGCGACATGGTAGTCGATTTCGAAGACAGGCTTGTAACACGAACGGGAATAATTAATAGTTCTGGTACTATCTAGTCTTGTTCGAGGGCTCACACACGTGTCGTTGGTGGAATTAGAATAGGAAAATTCTAATGCTTTAACTTTGCGTCAAAATTTATTGACTCCTGTCGGATCGTTCATCCATCCATGGGGAGTTGTTAATGGGGTTCCCTTCGTACCTCGGGCGAAACCTGTCGATTTTCTTTATTTGCGTCTCTTTTAAGTTCAGGAGCCTCGGTACGGTTCATTTCGATAACTAACGAGTCGAAGACCAATTTTAATTGGACGTTGCGAAAAATGCACGCACAGGATGCCTCATTTAAATCGAAATATCTTCGACGCTATTTACAATACTAAACATAGGACACTTCATTCTTCTTCAATTTCCTTTCAACAGACGGCAAGTTTATTCTTTTTCAATTTCTCGCCATTTACTCAATATTGTTGTGTAGGGAGAGATCAGACTTTGTTGTTTAAAAGTATAGAATAAGAAGCAAACAGACGAATGTTTCTTTTTATTAAGCAGGTGAATCCTGTTACATACAACGAAGTTCTTGAATATGTAATTTACATTCTTTGAGTTTGTAAGTAAACATTGGAAACCTAAAACTGTCAGAGTTTAATAAAACCATTACTGGTGCCTTGAAAGAGAAATATAGTAAGTTTGAAAAATTCGTGTTTGTCGAGAGGAAGCGTTTTGATGGGGGAACGGTGCCAAATTGAGTCGATGGGACGTTAATGGAGATTAATTTTTATTTGGCCTACATCCCACGAACGCCTCCTCCCACCGATGTGAGACAAAGCCTGTAAGGATACGGGGATAAGTATCGTTACATGTGCCAAGCCACGGGGATAGTCATAATGTAAGCATTGAACCGACGACGGTGCCTGAACCGTCCATTGTATTCTGTAGCCGGAGTCGCAGGTTCAGCCAGCCTTGAAGCAGTGAACCTCCCAGCGCGACAAGATGATGCATTGTTACAATGCACGGGCCTATACTTGCCCTTTAGGGTCACGCAGAAAATCGCAAAGGTTAAGAGGTATCAACGTCGGTGCATCTACGTTTGCCACGAGCACCACAGCCACGCCGACGTTCGGGATTTCGACGACATCGTTTATTTCCGATTATTCGTTTCCACTACGAGGGTAAAACAAACCCAAATCGTAGCAACAAAGACGAAACATTTCGACGAACAAATTGCCTTTCGTTTCGAGTATCTCGGGAACAGAAGATAAATCTTAGCAGGAACAAGCGATGAAAAATGTGATGCACGGTTCGATCGATCGATAGGCCACGATTCTTTTAATTGTCAAACGAGATCGTTTGGATCTCCCATTCGTGTTTCAAGCTGGAAACTTCGAACGTCTGAACTACTTAAGCAATCAAAACGATGTCTCTATTTCACCGGGCTGCAGCCATACCCGTCACAGCGAACAAGTACCTTCGTATCGTGAGCCATGCAGCGCACATACGCGAATATCGACGGATGTGTTAACATTAGTCGTTTTATAGACCAGGTTAGATATCGTGGAACACGCGCTATCAGCTAATGGACCACATGGAACGTATTCGCTACGAACGCAGATTTAATGCCCCGCGCGACGACAGTGTCGGTGCAATGAATTTTCCGTGCCTCAGCGTCTTCGCGAATAAAGAGACAAGGGAAAGAGACCTTCTCGAATGACTCCTACAAACCTATTCGACGTTTTATAGCGCTGGCCTTGAGGGTTCAGAACACTCAAACTCTCAGTTATCTCGACTCGTATACTTTTAATCGCACCAAAGGGTGATCCAGGAAAAATTGTTTGGAAGAGAATTTTAATCAGTGATACGATTACGTTTGTTAGATTGGTAATAAGCGAGGCTCAAATATTTGTGTTTAATATTTGATAAGGTAAAAGTGCTAAATCAGTCTTACTGACAAATACACCAAAAATATCTATACGAAATTTGCTTTCCTTTCAGTTAAAGATGCAACCATGTTGAATGTGACTGAATTCAGTTCGACGTTGCTTCTTATCATCCTTCCACGGTCTGGCTTCTTTCAGACAGTATCTGATGACACCCACTAGCTGGACTAGACACCTAAGCGATAGTCTAACCGTCTAGTCTCATCCCCGCCGCTGATTCCTCCCACACAAGCCACACTTCCAGGGATCTTATCAAATTTGTTAGACTATAATTCATTGGAGGCATCCGCGTGCTCCCTCAGTTTCTATGCTAGAACTCTGGAGCCGTAGTCATGTTTTTAAATTTATTCCCATATTTTGTTTGTGATATCTAGACTGCTAATGGGAAATTTTAAATCTCAAAAAAGAGAGTAACATACGAATTATTATATTTAAGAGTAGAGACAACCTTCTACACAGCTCCCATCTTTTTAATTTTATTAATAAAAGTATGAATTTTCATAAAGATTCGCAGTCTAGCAATGTAGACATCGTCGAATACTTTCCAAAAACGTGAGAAAAATCGTCACACACTACAATCGTTAAAATATGTTCGAGGAATTTCCAACAATTCCACACCACACGTTTATCAAAACTCAAGTTTTCTTTGAAACTCTTCTAAGTAAACGAGAAAGTGAGGTTGATTCAGTTTGTAACATCTTATGCAGCTCACTCTGAATACAATAGTAGTCTCGGTAAACATAACGAGAATCAATCTTTATCGAGTCTTGGTGAATCGTGGACGATACCCAGAGCATTTCGAAAGAACCGTACGACCATAAATTCTAACAACGAGGAATTACACTCCCCGGAGAACCGAAAATTCACGAATCATCCAGGAGGCGAGCAGCGCTGGATTCCGTTGGACGTGCACGACTCTGTGTCGATCGAGCCGCGAAAACGAGAAAGCAGAGGTGGCGGTAGAAAAGGTGTTCACCGGTTAACACGAACTTCGTGAAGATCCGTGTGCCTCGGGGGTGAACGAAGAGGCTCAATAATGGATATCGATGATGTTGGAAGAGACATCGGCACGTCCGCACGCATTCCGGCAGCCAGTTATAAATCACTGATTCGTATCTCGGTAAGGCCTCCTTAACCAAATGGATGCTACTGTCGATTTGAATTACTGCCCTTGCCCGGCGAGAGACATTGCCAGCCGACATCGACTCCAAACGGTTCAAAGTTCTATGTAAACTACCGCCCACGTTTACATTCTCTGGCTACGTGGGACACCCCCCCTTTTTCCGCCATCCCTGTACCCATAGGCCCCCCTTTCGCAACGGGCTCTATGTCCCCCCAGCTCTTCTTCGAGTGATCTAAGGAAACGTCTTACGGGGCCAGAGAGAAAGAGACGACGCTGTCGCTCATGACTGCCGGGATTTAGAATCGAGGGTGATAGCGACTGAATAAAAGATGAAGGAACACAACCGCCGGTACGTATCGCTACGAGCCAAAGGGTTTCGTAAAAGTTTCGCGTGAAAAACGACGTTCGCGATCCCCCTCTGCCTCGCTCCCTTCAGATACCAGATAAGTCGAAATTCTAGCGGTCTCGAAGGGCACAACGTAAGACCGTTTAAAAAGATTCTTTCGAGGTGTCCTGCCACGACTATCTTGAACTGCTCCTCCGAATAGTCGTCACATAAATTGAACCACTTGTCGCATCGTAGGACCAGCTTTATCGCCTCATAGCTCTTCACTCGTGTCTCAGACGCGCTCACAATGTTCTTAGTTCATTGCCAAGCTTTTGGAATTGTAGGGTTATGGGTTGTATGATTGAATTAAACAACAATATTTAACTGTAAAATTTCGTCTTTATTATAAGCGTAAGATACATAGTAAACACCATGAGTAAACTTTCGACATGTACAGTCGTCACTGGAGATGATTCTTGTAATATCATGAGACGATACCATTGCTCGTACTTCTTAAATTGGCCACGAATAATCGTTTCTACCAGTCTTGAAAATTAAACCCTTCTTTCCAATACTTTTCTCTGCACACTGGTTAAAAGCAAAGGGTATTCCAGGTGCGGTAGACTCAAAAGATGTTCCTCGTTGAAGGGGGCTCGAGTGAACCAAGCTGGCAGTTTGGTATTCGGAGATTCCACCCGAATTTACGGCGTCATCCGCCTAGGAATGCGAGAATACAGACAGTTGAAGTCTATTCGTTCCTCGTGGGCCTTCCAGGCATTCCAGTCAGATCCACGACGTGTAAATTGGATCAAGAATGGCCACTGTCCGGTGATCCTCCCTTTCGGCGAGCTTTTTACCCAGAGAATGGTCGGAACGGTTGTGTGAAGTGTCTGTGTTCCGGATGCGCGAGTATGAGTCAGGTGCGAGACTGCGTGGGTAGCGGAAGATGCGTCTTGGAAATGATTGTCTCCGGTCTTGAGGCGCCTTTGAACGCACGCTGTCGCGTCTCGACGAAGAACAATTGTCCATTGTACTTTTTCAAGAAGTCGTTTAATGAATCCTACGACCACGGGGAGCTCTATCCGTTTCTTTTGGAATTTTAACCCCGAAGAACTTGTGACCAGACCGCGAAATTTAGGAAGACTAAGAAAGAAAATTTTTCTGTTTTATATTGCAAAAGGAGGATTTTCTATCGAATAAATAAATAAGTTCAGAGTTTAACTGCACGTACGATAATTTTTGATTTTTTGTTTATGTAGAATTAACGATTAAAGGTTCTCCCAGCCTGTGCTGACCATTGCTGGCTTCTGCTGGCTTTTGCTGGCTTTTGCTGGCTTTTGCTGACCACCGCTTATATATCTGGCAACGGACAACGATTACTACTAACTTCTGCCAGCCTCTGCCCGTCTCTGCTGAACGCTGCTGACCACACCTGATACTTCTGACAACGTATAACGATTACTACAGTCTACTGCCAGCCTCTCCCCGCCTCTGCTGGCCTCTGCCGGACTCTGCTGACCATCACTCCTATTTCTGACAACGTATAACGATTACTACTGACTTCTGCCAGTCTCTGCTGGCCTTTGCTGACCTCCGCCAGCGTGTGCTTGTCTCTGCTGGCCTTTGATGACCAGTGCTGACCAGTGTTGACCAATGCTGACCACAGCTGACCACTGCTGATTCTTCTGACATGATATATATGTGATAACGTCTATGTAATATAAATCTACGGCAATAAATGATACAATTTCAAAGAATTCTATGTGTTCTCATCATTTTTTACCTTCCTTTTCCTCTCCAAATCATTCCCTTAGTTATAAGACTCCCTGAAACACCTCGGAAGTCCTGAAACTCAGAACTTTGCTAAAAATTCAGGGGTTCCAAGAATTTTCGGCGTTTCCAAGAAATTCCAGGACTTCCCAGCTGTTTCAGGACTTTCCAGCTGTTTCAGGACTTTCCAGCTGTTCCAGGACTTTCCAGCGGGCCTGGGATTTCCGAAATTCCAATGGGGTTCAGGACTTCCCAGTTGTTTCAGGACTTTCCAGCAGTTTCAGGCCTTACCAGCTGTTTCAGGACTTTCCAGTTGTTTCAGGACTTCCCAGTTGTTTCAGGGCTTCCAAAAATTTTCAGGATTTCTTAGAAATGACGTCAAAAAATTCTAAACAGCCTTCCGAGGGAGTCTTATAACTAAGGGAATGATTTGGAGAGGAAAAGGAAGGTAAAAAATGATGAGAACACATAGAATTCTTTGCAATTGTATCATTTATTGCCGTAGATTTATTGTACACAGACGTTATTACATATATATCATATCAGAAGTATCAGCAGTGGTCAGCAGTGGTCAACAGAGGCCAGCGGAGGCCAGTAGTGGCCAGAGGAGGCCTGGAAAGGCCAGCAGAGAGAAGCACACGCTGGCGAAGGTCAGCAAAGGCCAGCAGAGACTGGCAGAAGCCAGTAGTAGTCGTTATACGTTGTCAGAAATGTAAGCGGTGGTCAGCAGAGGCCAGCAGAGGCATGTAGAGGCAAGCAGAAATCAGGAGTAACCAGTAACAATAGCTCTATGGTGTCAGAAGTTGTCATGTGCTCTCTACTTTTGTCAGCACTGATCATCAGAGGCCAGCTCAGGCCAGCAGAGGCCAATAGAAACCAGGAGTAGTTAGTGGTCTAAGTGGCTTTCATGCGTCTGCAGTTAAATTGACTCAGTTATTTATTTATACTCAATTGTACTAATAATGCACATACATATGTACGCTGATACGTAGAAACAATAAACAAAAATTTCTTTATTCAATAGTTACAATATGATAAGGGGGTCTTAAAATATGTATTTCCATAACAAATGTCTCATAAAATTGTTATTTCATTATGGTACTTTGCTTATGTACATCTACATAGGTCGGAAAGTAAAAATACCTGGGCAGTCGAGACTTGGAATCGTATGCCATTGACGTGAGGTCGAATTTCAGTTGTTCAATAGTGAGAAGGCAAATGTGAGACTTCCTCTCTCGACTCCCACGAGACAGTTCGAAATTACTTAGGGGAGCTTCAGAAAATCGAGAAAGAGGGCATGTGTCAATTTGGCTTTGTCGACTCTCCAAAACTCTACGAGCTCACGTACGAGTGATCTGGCATAGTGTGAGAAAATGGAATGAGGTGTCTTCGGTGCACCCGGGGCTCCGTCTGGCATCTCTGCATTAGCTGGTGGCACCGTGGCTGTCGTGACAGTCACGGCTCTGAATCATTCATTCGTCCCGCGGTCAGTTCTCAGCAGCCCCAGCGCCAGTTACACTTTCGTGGTCCTTTTGTCGTCCCCTGCATATCGCGGTTAATATTGTACGTACACAATGCAACATCGTCTTGGGGCGTAGGCAGACCGCAACAGGGAGAGGCCCTTCCTTCCAGGGCTTTTTACTTCTTCCTCCGCTTTATTCTCTTCTGGTTCATTCACTTGTTCTGGGTGTGACGAATTTCGACGCGCGAGACTTCTCCTTTTACCTGTGGTTCCATTGTCGTATTAAACATACCCATTGTTTGAACCACGTTCTCTTGGGCGTTCTCTTCAATTTTAGTTTAACCGTTAACTGACGGTTTATTGGAATAAATAAATCCACGAACACGAAATAAACGTGTTAGTAACTAAGAAACTTATGTCACCGACTCGGATTGATCGAGTACCTCTGTTATTAAAAATTACAATCGATGAGTGGAGGACAGATCGTAGATAATTACATGGTAAACCCACATGCACACGTATGCAACGATTACAGAAGTGTAGAAGTCTTTGTATAGAGCAGATCCGATAAACAGTTATCGAAGCAATCGACAAATTATATTTTCTACACTGTGTAATATTTAATACGTGACCCAATATAATTGATTAAAGTTACCCACTCGGTGATGCAGTATGAGCACAGATGTCTGGGCTTAGAAGCTACAGTGACAAAATGACATATTGCGTGTCAAGTTCAGCGATCGATTCCACGGGTTAAACATCGTTGAATTCCCGATTTACAACCCACGCAACGTGTCACTTCGCCATCGTGGCATCTACGATCAAGGGACTCGTATCCATGGTTCGTCACTAGGTACACTACTTTGAAATTATGTCTCAACACGTTGATTTTCGGCATTTGTAAACTACGTGGCCTTAGTACTTATTTAGATAACCTCGTTAAAATTCACGAATCCTATTTAAGTGTATCTCTTTTAAGAGTTCAACTGGAGAATGAATTATTTTTATTGAAGTAACAAAAGAAACTATGTATGTGACCGCCATGATCGTATGTCGTTTAGCTAGCTGGCGAAGAGACCAACCACATTTCCGTAGCTTTTATTTTAGCCCTGTCTACATGTGACGTGGCCAGTCAGAGAGTTAAAACGTATCAAGTATCAATATTTCTCACCCATCGTTTGGACAAATACGTGTTCTATCATCCAACAAGGATGAGATCGAATGCATGGGGAATGATCGAGTCCAATTCGCGAAAGTCTCGAGATAAGCGAAGGGCGAGAAAAGATTTGAACGAGACGTTTGGGCTACCTAGCCACGTTGTACGTAGGATTTGGTCGAAAAAGCTCAGGAGCGGGATGGTCACCGCGGTGCACTGTATATAGGAAAACGTCGGCGCACTTGATATACCGGCAGTTCCGCTTGGCGGAATCACAGGACGATACAAACTGGAAAGAGGGGAAAAACGACGGGGAATAAAAAGAAGACGAGGCAAAGAAGGGGAACGAACGAAGAAATACTGGAGCCGCGAGTGCACATGCCTGTCGCTATCTCTGTTCCTCGTTGGTGAACGTTGCGCCCAGGCTGAACTTATGTACCGGCTGCTGCGGCTCTCTCGCTACGGTTATAGCGCTGCTGAGCCCGAAGAATGTTGCTGAGGAATCATAGACGGACGTGCTGCCAGTGACTGCCACGCAAAAGGACATTAGAGAACTAGGCTCGAAGCCGCTCCGGCCGGTCGTTCCGTGACTCTTTGGATTTCCTCGCGGAACGTGTACACATCCTTCAGCCTGTTCCCCAGTCTTTCTTCGCGTTCGACGGGAAAATTGAAATGCACGATGCCCCCTCGCGGAAGGAGCTCTTTTTATATACACGCTCTGGAACGTAGCCAAACTTCGTCCCACGCGAGCCAAACGTTTTGCAAATTCTCAGTGAAACCGAAATCGAGTCGATTAATGGGTCGAAAATGGGGGATGACTTTGTTTAAAAGGATGCATATTGGAATTGTATGGGATGTATAATTGAATTAAACAATATTTAGTCTATATTATAAGCGTGAAGATATATCTCAGAGTCCGTTCAGTATTGATTTCTAAACTATGCAGTTTACCCGCAGAAGAAAGGTGAGAATGAAGAACAGTTCACCCCAGCGACGAACTCTTATCAAAACAGGAAAGAAAGAAAGTTTAGATATATATGTCGTCACTGGATATGATTTTTGTAACATCATGAGACATATTACAATTACGTTATTAAAGATGTCTAACCAAGTTTGATACCGCAAGAATATACATTATATTCAAGCTCAGCCATAACATTTAAGGAGACTATTTTTAAAAATTTCTAGAAACATATCATCGAAATGATAAATCTAATAACTGTAGGGTATCTGTCAATGCAAACCAGGAACCAGAGAGCAACTCTTGAACCCATTGCATCTGCTATGGCAATTTGCATGAAGCATGAAGTCGCCGAACGATGACAACGAACACAACTTTCAGACAGTGTACGAGAAATTTCACGCGCAATCGATCAGACGGTTCGAAGGAGCAACGCGAGTTGTTTGCACACCTCGCTCTGCCAGCTAGGAATTATATTTTGCAATGTGTATTTCGTATACCCCATTCGTACAGGACTAATAGCGTACCTGCAACCATTTACGCATTTAATTTCAATTTCCTTCTGCGAGGACTTGCCGCGAAGCGGCACATAAATTATGCAGAGTTCTTAGGGCCACGGCGAATACTGGTTGCGAGAATAGACAGAGTAACGCCGAGGAATTAGACACATCTTTCGAGGTACATGTTGAAATTATCTGCGCGGGACGAGGTTCACTGCACTCCCACGGTTGCACTTTGTTCCGACGGCGATTTATTCGCGCGTGCTGATTGAATTATGTAATTACCGCGTTCGTGTGGCTCTAAGTGGTTCGCCGGGCTCGATTATGACGCCGGGAATGATTCGTAAACCGCTCGAACGGCATCCGTCTTAGTCCGCGAGACGACGGATTGAGATCCACGGTGTTCCGGATTACTGAAACGTTCGTCGAACTTCCTAATTATCAAAGTTTTGACCATTGCGTGAATTTTATTTTATCTTTCGAAAAACGACGTTTCTTATATTCGAACGAGTGATTAGACCGTCGACTGTCCTCAGAAAAATTTATGGGAATTGTTTTCTTTGAGCTTTTAATATATTAGTGAAATATTATAATAAATTTAATTCAGTAGAAGAAAACAGTGTTATTTTTATTTCAATGTCCATTTATTTGATTCAACTCCAATTTGATTTAACATGAATTCTTTAAATAAACTAGCCTTTTCAATAATCAGTCTGTGATTGCTTCTATATAATAGAATAGCAACTACAAAGAAGAAAACTAACAAAAATATCGAGTAAAGCGAGATATACAGAGGATCCACACAATAATACAAACCTATTTTTATTTCTATTCTAATTTTTCGTGTTCTAAAGATGGTGACAACCCAAATGACCGAATCTTAGTGATAATATAGTGAAACGTGGAAACGAATAACGGCCAATTCCCGGAGAGTTCAACGCGCAGAAATCAGACGCGTTTCATTGCTCTCCGCGACCGAGCGCTAAGATCCAACTCCCGCAGCAAATAAAGATATAAAAACTTCCCAACGATACGCGTTCCCATCGTCGAAGCTAAATCACCTATTGTTCGCGGAAATAAAAATTCGCCCCGGAGCCTCTTCCCAGACATTTCTTATTACAATCGGCCATCTGGAAACACGAACGCGACGCGCCACTGTTAACCGGTTAATTCATCGATCTCGAAATTGAATTTTCCCCACTGGCCACCACCCATTGAGAAACGAAGTCCCTCGCGTTGGACGCTTAATTGGTTTCGCCGATTGAAATTCAGACGCACGGTGATGGCGACTCCTTCGCGGCTCTGATTCCGAATTGTGCAAGTCGAAACGAAGGATTGCGACAGAACTAAATTGAAAGCAACTTTGTAATTTCTAATTAATATCTGGTCGAGTAATGCTCGAGATTTTTGAGATTCCAATCTTCTCGAAAAATTCTCCTTCCTTCGCTTCTACCGATACGAGATCGGAAGTCTTAATAGCGACCGGTTGAATACAAAGAAAAACACGATGACACTGGGGGGAGAAAAAATTAAAAAGACATCGATTGGAAGAATCCTGTGTCGGTGGTGCAGGCTCGATTGCGTCGTCCATTTACTCTTTATAGACCAGAAGAACTAGTCCCATACGTATGCAGATTTCAAAGGCGAATACCAAGTTCCTTGCACGAAACGTAAAATGTATACTTAGCCAGAAAAAAATTACTTCTTTCCTATAAGCCGCAGTAATCGTCTTTAATAAATTCTTTTAATCAATGAGATTAATATCTATCGTGCCCACTAATTACAAGCAAACCGAGAAACGCGTCTACGCTTCGCAAGAAAGATACCAGGACGTTTTGATCGTGTTTGGAACGAGAGTAGATGCAAGTTGCATTACACAGCGTCACGAGACCCTGAAAACATTCGTCAGAACGAGCTCTAGTTTTCGATCAGCGATTATCCTCGCAGGAATAAACCCGATCGTATCGTTTCATCAGGGTTGCATTGTGGCACCGCGGATTCCAACCGTTTTACCGTTCGTGCACGCATCGCGCTCGAGACACGTCGTTCGATCAGTCCAGGTCCCTTTGAAAACGAGCCCCGCCGAGTGGAAAACGAATCGACCGGGGTGAAAAGAAACCACTCGTTCCTACGATAAAGCGTTTCGTAGCTTATCGCGCGAGTGTACGTTTCAATTCAGACCTGTAGCGATCGGGTTTACCGGCGACGGACAAACCTACTGATTGTGATCGATATCTGATCTCGTACCGTGTTGCCTGTCACGCCGGGACGATGTGGCTTTAATATCATTCCATCGGTCACCGTCTCTTTTTGACGGCTTCTTTTGTATTAAGCGGAATGTAGTTGCAGCCGCGAACGTACCGTTAATAGGATTCTAACGCACGATCGCAGAAACCGTACGCGGACAAATGATCTCTAATTAACTATTGTCAAACTATGTTTCCTCTTTGCTGAACACCGAGTCCTACGTGCAACGGTACTTAACTTCAATTGGATAACTTTACATAGCGATTAGCGCGTGAAGCTTCCAGCCTCAAGGCTCAAGGGAGCTCTTCGATCGCAGGAATTCAAGAACTCGGTGTTTATTACATTTATATTTTCAGTTTGTATCTTTTCATTTTGACGATACGTATGTTACTATTTTATTTATATTTGGAAAACAAACTGGTTTAGTATGCAGTTTGACCCTTCCTGGTCTCGGTGTGATTCACCATTCATTTTAACTGGATTGTTTAATGGAATTCTAAGTTATTAAACACTATGAATTAAACTCTGTCCTATTAATCCTAGAAACCCTGAAAGAAGAGACATTTTGTCTTTGAATCAGTAAAATCTTCTTTATTCGAACCTCTGTTACTCAAAATTTAATATTCGAATGTTCTATTATCAGAACATAGTCCATATAGTTCTTCCTTCCTATCGAAGCATTTTTCTAGAGCAGTGAAAATCGATTCTAATTGTCATAATTTAACAGAAATTTAACGAAGTATACATTCACGTTTAATAACAACATCTAAACAAAACTATGGAAAACTAACTACAAAAATAAGACATAAATTACTTCATATATTGAAAAAGATGTATAGTACGAGAAAAATGGCGATGGTTGGAATTAAAACTGAAATTAGATAATCCGCATAGAAAAAGGGTATAATTTAAAAAATTCTTGAGAGTCCCGGGTTTTAATCGCGAAACTATGGTCAGTGGAAGAGCCCAGACACATAAAGGATGATCCAGAACGGAGGGATCGTCGTGAACGCGTGAGCAGGCTCATTCGCTCGTTTCGTTTCGATCATACGACCGAGATGATAACTCGGCTCTACGCTTCGCTGGCATTCCCTCGCCACGGTTAAAGACCCAACCGACTTAACCTACCTAGCCTAACGCAGAGTCTCATAGAACCCTTCCTTCCCTACGTGCCGACTGGCTTACACGAACGACCACCGCGAGGCCGGTGGACGAGCGAGCCGCCATTTTGTTATATAACTCGCACGCAAGGAGGTTCTTCGTCGGCTAGAAAAACGCTTAGACAATGCCGGCGTTGCGGCTTCGATCGTATAAGGACTGTCTAGGATGCAACGACCCTCGCCAGAACGCATTCTCCCATCACTATGCTCGAATAATTACGAAACCCAGAATCTCCCTTCGTTCAGTCCGCTAAGTTTCCTGTCTGGAGTCCCCCTGGGTGCAGCAAATCTTTCTGACGATGCGATAATCGTAACACTCCTCATGAAATTCAAGATCATTATTTCAATCTGAAAAAGATTATTTCATGCTGATTTTTAATCCAGGGCGAATTTACATTTATTTTGTAAGGAGCAAGAATATTTTGAAGGCTATCTTTCAATCCACGTAAATAAATTAAACGATATATTTTTATTTTTAAGAAGACGTGAGGATGTTAAAGAAATTCCTATTTAAAATAATATTTAGAAAATATTTGGAGCAAAACTTTGAAACGATGTTGCTTTCGATCAGTTAATTTTGATCGTTAAGATGTTCCATCGTTGTTTATTACCGAGAAAAGAAGTTTGCATCAGGAATTCCTGAATATAGATAACACGTGTACGACGAAACATTGCATGATAAGAAACAATTTTTTGAAGTAATAAGAAGATCAAGCGTGCAGCACATTCGACACGCCTGGTATAAACTAATGGCTAATAGCATTACTATCATGAAATGCAATTTATGGTCGGACAGACGAATTTTCTTCGCGCCGAGAACATCGGTGAGAAGGCATTCTTCATAGCTTCTTGCAATATAGGATGTCTCAAAATAAGCACTGCTTGATTATACAATGAACGATGAAAAGAAACTTAGAATGACCCTTCAAGGATTTTTATGAAAAATTTGATAGAGCGGAAGATATTTTTTTCCTTAATTTTTGAATAATTGCTTTTTATAAAATTGCAATAGAAAAGTAGACTTCTATTTATGTACTGATCTTCTAACGCTGTTCCATTCGCATTTTTGGTACGTTGGTGTTAATTTTTGCAACTTTCTTTACTCGTCTTTGTAATTATATTAAATAACACTTATCTTGAGACGCCCTGTATAATCCTTTCTCTCAATAGAGCCGCTGGCCCTGATTTACGCGCGAATATTACCCACACTCTTCAGCAGATAACGCCAAAGTTCACGATTCAGAATCGACTCTTCCACGCGTCAAATACAGAATGTGCAGCTTCTGGCCTTCATTCTTGATGTTTCAAATATTTAAGCTATGTCGAGCTCATTAGCAGTGTTCTCGAATAAACGAATGTTTGCAACCAAGCCCCCCAAGATATTTAAGCAAATCAGTCAATGGGATCATGAGGAAATTCTATTTCATTAATGTAAACACTCTGTTTTGAGTACGAAATGCTCATATGAACTTCCTCCATTGTTCTTATATCCTCGAGCATCAAATCCACCCACTGAATATTTCGAACTTGATCGACACTTCGTGGGGAACAGTAGATATGAGAAACTACGGTAAGAGTTGGATACAAAATGAAGAGTAATTGTAATAGAAATGAGTAATGGGGCCCAATGTGAAGGTCTGAGCACCCTGAAAAAAAATTATCTGAAATCTGAGAAATCGTGAGAAACAACTGACCTAGATTCCTGTCCCCTTGGTAGACCTAACTTCGTTACAGACGGGAATATTTAAAACTTGATCGACACTTCGTGGGGAAGCATAAAAGTCTGATAAATAGTAGATATGAGAAACTACGGTAAGAGTTGGATACAAAATGAAGAGTAATTGTAATAGAAAAGAGTAATCCCAATGTGAAGCTCTAAGCACCCTGAAAAAAAATTATTTGAAATCTGAGAAATTGTGAGAAACATCTCGATTCCTGCCCCCTTGGTAGACCCCATACTTCGTTACAGACGTCCCCGTGCAGACTTCTTGGAGCGTCCCAAGCTCCCGGTAGCCAGAAACATCTCGTACGAATGTTCCGTGGAAATCTTCAACGGCGTTTCGAGGCGCAAATAGCAATTTGAAAGTCAAACAGCCCTACAACGAAACGGAGCCGATTTTAAGGCCCCCGGGCGCTACAACGTCTCGGGGGCCCCCGGAATTTACATCCTCCGCGAAACTGCGTTTCGTGTAAGCTCGCGGGCCCTCGGCGTAGGAACGAAACGGCGAAGAATTCGTGAACAAGCCACGCCGGCCCCCGCTTTGGAAACTGGAGAAGGAGACGTGGACAGCCAGAGGCGACAGAGAGAGGCGAGGTACGATTCGAAGGAATCGTAAATTGCCCAAAGGCTGCGTGGCCATCTGTTCATCCTGGTATCCGCGCAAACCATTGTCAGCTGTTTTTTCTTCCTTTTTTTATTATTTTTCCTCCTACCTCTTCTCTTCTCGCTATTTACTACGGACCTATAAGGGTTTGCGACCAAGGGAGCACGGCCACGTGTTTCTCTTCGAGCCCCGATGCATTCCCCGGCCGCCGCGCCGGATGGAAAACAATGCTGACGGTGAATGAAAAATCGGCAGAAATTCTGTAATTGCCAGGCCTGGTATTTCGCGTTCGTGCGCGCGGGTATCTATTCTAAAACACTTGAACTCGTGTCAGCTGCATACTTTACAACAGATTCACCCGGGACTAGAGCGAGAGACGCGCGGCTCCGTTCGATGTTAACTCACGCGCCTTATCGGGAAACTCTGCCGCATCAATGGTTTGCGAATGCGTTCGAACGTTGGCGCGAATTCAACGGTAATGGCTGTCGAAGATCGAAAGGGTTCCAAAAACAACTGTTGTGCAAAGGTCTTGAATGAAACTGTTACGAGGAACCAAAATGACGGAACTGTTACGAGCAGAAAAGGTTCCAATCCAAAAGGATAATTGCAAGAAGGCTTTAATCTTCGGCTTTGCGATGGTTTTAATGAGGCATTGGTTATTCGATGATCAACAGCTAGGATCAAGATCAATGATTCAATGAAGATCTAAGAAATGCCAAGAGGTAGGATCAATGAAATACATTCATTATTCTAGACCATGTTTATGGGGGTTTGGCTCACTTTATGGGGTCAAGGAATATGTTTTCGAACATTCTTAGAATTTCTAAATATTCCTCGCCAAAATACGCGTTGTTTGGCTTTTGAAACATTAAAATCGTCCAATCCGTTCAGAAGTTATGACGTTGTAAAGATACACTTGAAATTTTGGAGTGACATTTCTGGCCAGAAATTATATTTTCGGTAAGGAATTTTTTTTCTCGAAAACGCGTAGGAATTTGAGGGTGCATGTATTAACCAAATATGATTGCAATTGACTCCTGCAACTAAAAATAATTTTTTTATAACGATTTGAAAATTTTTAATTTTGTCGAAAAATGTCACACCTACTCGAATTTTTTCCTCGAAAGTGGTGAAGATTTCGAAGGTATGCTTATTCACGAAAAATTATTGTAATCGACCCTCCTAGCTAAAAATAATTTTTTTAGAGCGATTTGAAATTCGAAAACGTGTTCTATTGTTGTAATCGATTCCCTTCGCTTCAAGAACGCATACTATTACGTCTGTTAGCTTCGATTAGCTTACAATGCATATAATCCTGCATCACAATGCAAAGAGCTTGAGTCATAAGTAGAAAATGTCAAAAAGGAGGTCTGCCCTTTCTGATTCATCTCCGAGCATCATGCTCAGATTCCTCTATCCTTCTCCAGCCTCTGCCCACCTCTCCGCCAAGATGATAAATAGAAGCATGAGTCACGTACCCGTGCGCGAGGTGAAACAATAACAGAAACATTTTTTAATACCCACCACGGTTAGAGTATGAATTTCATTCTTGAAACAGTGACAATGCATCTTCCAAGAGCAACACTTTACTCCTTCAAAGCACGACTCTCCATCTTCCCTCCGCGATTCAAAGATATTGTTCCCCCCCCCCGCTTAAAAATTAAACAATTCCCGGACGGAGGCGTAGCAGTAAGTAACGACTACTAATTTATGATGTTTTAAAATCGAACGCTGTCGATTGGATAATGTTTCTTGCCAGTCGGTAGGCAAGAGGCGACCTCGAAAAATTCCACGTCCGTTTCAACTCGCGTGTTCAATTTAATTCCACGGGCGTTCGCGCGAGGTAGCCTCTCGCAGTGCCTTTTTCTACCCCTCGAGATTACCCTTCGGCCTCCGGAGCGTCGTGAATCTGCATGCAGTAATGACTTCCTGCCGTAAACCGGCGAAATAATAAAAGCGAATGGCCCCGTTACCGCGACGCGAGCATATGCGCCTCAGAGGTGTAACGAGATGCATTTGCGCCCGACGCGAGGCTGCGTTACCTTGCATTCTTGACTGTCTGTCAAGCCGCAGAAGAACGGATCGAGAATAGACGACGTGAAATTAACCGACCCTCCGGATGAGTCGAGTAAAATCCCTTAGATTTGCATACGAGCGCGCCACGAATCTTTCTTAACCACTTTTAGCGACCGATTCTAATAATACTGAACTTTAACTATATCTATTCCTCTCGTATAGAAAACATTATTAAAGAGACATATTCGAAGTCTATTTGTTTATGGTTTAGCAAACTTTGATAGTCTAATATCATTCTTTGTTCTATTTAAAAGACTCGTTTCTATGGCGAAGCTTCCCGTGCTCGCCAGCAGGGGGCTACGCTCTCTCACAAATGCTCGACCGACCATTGAGTGTCATGGCGTCTCCTCCCTACTTTTCTTCTGCCAACTCTGCTATATTATAAAATAATAATATTTCGAAAGTTTTACTCCACACAAAGCTAGACGCTAATCTCTCACAACTAAATACAGGTTATATGAAACTGTTCAACCAGCCAGAGAGAAAAAGCGCCCCAAAAAAAAGTCCCCCTTTTTATCCAAGGGACTTCGTCGACATTGACCGAGAGTCGAAGGAGAACGAGCTAATAAAGGCGAGGGTCTCGTGTTCTTCGGGACACGGAGCGGAACGCGCGTTAATATCGCGAGGCGTGATCGCGTTGTGCAACGACACGATGTACCCCCGTTACGGTTACACGAAACATCACGCTAAATGGCGTATCTTGTAACATCGCGGTGGGCTCGGATCGCGCAAAATTCGATCGCGAGGGACGCCGCAGGAATTTCGATACCGCGTGCAGGAGGGGGAGGAATACGATGCCAGATACGATAATCTGAACGCGATCTTTATTACCGGAGCGCACCTTGCGGTACGCCAGTTCGCGCGGGTATATCTTGCCGCGGCTTTGTAGCTACGCGGCTGCCATGCATTAATGCGGGTACGTCATGCTGCCCATAGAGAACCCATCAAGGTGTGCAGCTACCTACGAGCATGTATACCCGGGCAGGTTGCTACGTCGACGGATGATAAGTTGCGTCTCGACGGAAAAAATCCCGCAGCCCCCTTAATTGCTCCGCACGATTAACCGAGTTAATGATCGCTCTTTGTGTGCTCGAAACTATTCGACGGGATCCCTTCCAAGCGATTCGATTTCCTTCGAAGAATGCTTTATGTTTCTATTCAGCCAGTTTTATTCTCCCGTTCGAGAATCACTCGCTCTTGATTCAGACCTGTGTTCAGCTATTTAGCCCAGTGGTGAATAAGTCAGCAATTTATACATGGGATGCTAAAATTTAGAGGAGTAGATCTGTTCTGGTTGGATTCTACCACTTGACCTAAGGCAAGCATTTCTCTTCGGTTGGCATCGTTGGGGGCTGTTAAGAAATTAATTAAAAATATTTCACGACTTTCTGAGCATGTTGAAATACTCTGTACGATCCTTTAAGTCTAACTAAATGGTCAGAAGCTTCCAAGAAATTTCTTTTAGTCTGCAATTTTCTAACCCGTACACGCTTTGTTTTCTTCGGTCTATTAATGTCCCTCTTGAGTAAAGAAATTGTTTATACAGGGTGTTTAGCCAACCCTGGGAAAAATTTTAATGGAAGATTCTAGAGGCTAAAATAAGACGAAAATGAAGAATACCAATTTGTTGATTGAGGTTTCGTTAAAAAATTATTAACATTTAAAGTTCTGTCCGTACTGAATTTTTTTCTCGAAAATGCGCATCTTTGCGGGGGTATGTATATTCACCAAAAATGCTTGTAATTGACCCCTGTAACTAAATAGAATTTTTCCAGAACGATTTGAAATTTTTCTTTTTCGTCGAAAAATTTAGGCATCTTCTCGAATTTTTTTCTTGAATATACCTAGGATTTCGGGGGTAAGTGTAATAGCCAAAAATGATTGTAATCGAGCCCTGCGTCCGAAAATAATTTTTTTAGAATGATTTGAAAAATTCTTTTTTCGCCAAAAAATTTCAGCACCTACCTGAATTTTTTTCTCGAAACTGCGTAGGATTTCGGAGGTATGTCTATTCACCAAAAATGGTTGTAATTGACCCACGCAACAGAAAATAATTTTTTCAGAATGATTTGAAATTTTTTAATATCGCCGAAAAAATTTGTGGTCGGTATGGAATTTTAAACGTTAATAAGTTTTTAAGGAAGCCTCGATCAAAAAATTGGTGTTCTTGATTTTCGTCTTATTTTGGCCTCTAGAATCTCCCATTAAAATTCTTCCCAGGCGTGGGAAAAATTGGGATATTTTCCCAAAAAATGAAGAAAAGATATTAATAGTTTCCAATTGAAATTTCTCGTTCCTCAAAGGCAATTAAATTGAAACGAAACAGCATGCATAATAGTGATTATTGAAATAAGATAACCTGGCATCGTACTTTCACATTAATAGTTACGCAACCTTTAATCGAATATAAAATAACTTTTCGTTTTCCACGATAGTGCAATCGTGTAAACACTACAAAGGCCGACCTTTCGCATTTTTCGAAACGAGCTCGCGGTTTTGCAGTTGCACGAGCCACGCAACGGGCTATCGACTAAAAATCAGACAAAGTCCCGTCAATCCACGGACGTGCGGGAACGCCTCTGTGGTACTCCGGTGTATCGCTCGCGTCTATCTTCCCACATGTCTGAATGATTATGCAAAGTGCGGAGTGGCCGTCAAAGCGTGTAGGCGCCGCGCGCCGCTCGGTAGACTTCAACGTCGACGGATGATGAGTTACACGGGGCCGGAAAAATCGACGAGTTACTAATTACCGTGGACGCGGACCCGACTACGATGCTCGCGTTCCATCCTCCTTCATTCCTCCGTAAATACCAACGTAAGAAAAATAAGATTCGATCCATTCGGGATCGTGGCGAATGCGGACCATTTTATAAACCGCTCCGACGCTTTCGTTCGAGTTAAAATACGTGTAGATAAATTAACGGGAGACAAATGGGGCACCATAATTTTCGACGCGTACCTTTAATAGTGCAGTGGAAGCGTTGAATATTTATTTGCTACATAAATACGACAGAGTTTCGACCCAAATGTGCATTTAATTGAGGTAGTTTTATAAAACGAAAATGCTGATCTTAGCTAGACTGTTTTCTGCTAACTAAAAAGGGTGCAATAAACGAGTGTCCTCCTCAGGTAGTACTGACCTTTGAAAGGGACTGCAACAATGGTTACAAATTTTCATTAAAAATATAATAATATACACGGGATACATAGTCGTGGATGCTTCGTTTTCGAGATAGTTAGATTTGAAAATTTCTGAGACCAAATACGGACTTTAACAGTCGATTTTCTAATGGTTGCAGAACGATTACGTAGAAACGAGCTGCTAATTAACGAGGACAGTGAACCGTGATTACCGTTGTTTCGTTTTTATCGCAATGGAGAACACCACGGTTCGCCTTGGCCTTCCCTGAAATCCGTTCAAGGCTGCTCCTGGCTAGCAGATCGTGAATCATACTTAGGATCGAAGTTCGTAAGTGCTGCGGGCACGTTTCAATTATTCAGTGGGTCATACGCGTAAGGCGAGGCGAATGCTTTCGCCGCGGTTGATCGGAAGGAGAAGCTCGCCGGGTCGCGATGAAAAATGTGGCACGAACGAAGCGCGGCAAATGCGGTTGATGAAGAAAGGCGTTCGATCACGAGTTAGCCGCAAGAACTGCGTTTATTTTGATTTATCGGTCGCGGCGTCTACGAAAAATACGATTCCCCGACCTCATATCGATGGACTCCGACGCGCGGAGAATCGCGACGGGAAATTCTTGTTAGCAAATTCCAATATTTTACTTTTCTGATTAGTTGGGTCCAGCTTTCACACGTTTACCTGTTCGAAGCTGCAATTCGATTTGCGTGAAAATTTTTAACTGTTGATTTGTCTCTTTCAAAAGGAGGAAGCTTACTTTCGTTTACAAAAACCATCGATGTGCCTGTTGCGTTTCATTTTTCGAAACACAAGTGCAGTCATGCCCTTTCTTTGGCTTATTTAGACAATAAATAGGACCAATTAGGTCTGTGGATACGTGACGACTTTTTCGTCACTGATCTTTCTCTTTCCTTCCAAGTGTGTAAAATAAAGACAAAATTCAGTTTAAATAGTATTTGAATGTTTCATTTTTATTCCACCTCCTATTTCCAATATCAACTTATAACGGTTATTGAGCTTTCTGAATAATCGAGAAATAGAAATTCGATCGTCTTGTTTTCAGAAATAGATGCAACAGATCACGCGATGCAAAAGAAAATATTATTTCTGGTCGTCTTATTATTACGTGACGTATCTGACAAGCAGGAAACGTGCCACGGTTTGCATCGCGCAAAGGTATATTCATTTTTCCGCGAACCGACTCCGATTGTCGAATGAATCACGTTGGATATCTTCTTGGTACGCCGAAGGTATGTCACGAGAATTTTACTATAGCCTGCGGTGCATACGCTTTACGGTGCTGCAAATTCAATAGCAACGTGACATCTAATTTAGCTTCTAAGAAGTAACTGTAAAAAATTCTTGCGAACCGTACAGCGCTTTTCCTTATTGTCGTGGCAAAGACACGCGCGAAGGATGTGGCCTTGAAATGGAGGATGATCGAAAAAACATCGGGAATTTTAAGAAAATATAATAAATATTATAGGCAAAACTGCATGTCAGAGTGTATCGTAAATTGAATATTTCTTCGTGTTTATTTTTCCAAAACTATTTAATATGTCTTAACGTAGTGTGAATATTGTAGGTTTAAAACGAATCGACAAAAACAATGAACAGTGCTGATCGTGGTATATCTTGCGTTCTTTGGCATTTTCGTTATTCGTTTATCTTCGGAATAAGTTACGAGAAAACATTTTAATACTTTCGTATCATTGAAAAGAAACTTATAATTCCACGACTAAGACTATAAATCATTCGACGTATAGTCGAGACATTGGATCGCCTTTTTCGAGCAATGGCGCATGTTTCGAACGAGAGGCGATTTAACAATGATGGCGACATTAAACGTAGATGTGTGGAGTTATTTGCAACCAAAGAACCAGCATGTGGTTGCGGAGGAATGCAATTGCTTTCAGTACGGTGACAGAAGATCATAGATCATCAGGCGAGAAATTAATTTTGTGTCGTAGTTGTGATTTTCTAAATTAAACTTTTGAAACGTTCAATGTTCTCTGGGCGCACCCTATTGCTATTACATCCGTCTCGCTTGCAGTCGTTAAGATCGGGCGAAACAAACCTATTAATTAAAAGCGTGTTACGCTTGACTTGATCTTTTTAGATAGTATTCTTTATCCCTACAAAATTTAAAAATATTTACGATTTAAATTTTAGTCACTCATTTCGTTAATCCAGTTTATAGTTAGACTTTTCACACTTTATTATTTTTTCCCCCTCTTTCACTGCAGTTCTCTTTCTGTGTGCTCGACGTGTATCTGTTTGCAATTAAGAAATTACTATTTTAGTTTGTAGTATAGAAAATTACACTTGAACCAAATTATAATACAGAGGTTTAAATGATAAGTAGAAATGTTTACGATTTAAATTTTAGTCACTTATTTCGTTAATCCAGTTTAGAGTTAGACTTTTCACACTTTATTATTTTTTCCCCCTCTTTCACTGCAGTTCTCTTTCTGTGTGCTCGACGTGTACCTGTTTGCGATTAAGAAATCATTACTATTTTAGTTTGTAGTACAGAAAATGACACTTGAACTGAATTATAATACAGTGGTCTAAATGACAAATAGAAATGTTTACGATTTAAATTTTAGTCACCTATTTCATTAATCCAGCTTACAGTTAGAGTTTGAGTTAGAGTTTTCACTCTTTATTATTTTTCCCCCCTCTTTCACTGTAGTTCTTTTTTTGTGTTTCGACGTGCACCTGTTTGTAATTAAGAAATCATTACTATTTTAGTTTGTAGTAGGTACAGAAAATGACACTTGAACCGAATTACAATACAGAGGTGTAAATGACGGATTAAATTTCATTTTAATTGCAACGCATTGGAGCTACCATCTTCGAATTTTGTATTAGCCACGATTACGTTCGTTTTCACGTGACGCTTCACGTCCAGCGCAGATAACGACATGGCACTTATGTCAAAGCCGGTCGCGCGTGGGACCCAGAATCCGCGAGACGGACCCCCGATTATTCCGTCCGAGACCTCTTCAATATTCCGCACGCGCCGTTGCTTTCCGTGTCGTCGATCGACGGCTTTTACACGCGTACAAAATCCAGAAGTCCACCGTCGGAGCTTCCACGAAGAAACAAGATTTCTCGTTGGAAGCGTGACGCTTTTACCGATACTCCGACTGCTGTACATCCGAAGAATGGACGCTGGGCTTCTCGCAAGATATTTTTTACGAGAATCGAAAACAAGTTCCTTCCAACCCTTCAGTTCGGAATACAAATAAAAACAAACGTTCCAATTTTAAATTATTACGAAGCCACCGGGAAAAAATATCTGTATTTTGGTGCACAAGTAAATTTTCATTTTTAAAGTATGAAACAACAGTATGATTACAATTCCATAGAGAAGTTATGGGCACGTATTGCAAAGGGTAGCTATCATGTAATTATTTTCTATCCTCCAACATCTCAATTTTGTTTTTATCGGACGTTCGCGAAAAATTGCTCGAGACTGTTTAACCAATGATTGTTCAAAATATATTTCGATACAGTTTTCTCCGTGCAATGCAAATAGAAACCGCATAAAATTGGATTCTTTTAACAACGAAACGCAGTAATGCCGGTGCAGTTGCACGCGGTGCATTCCGTCCGCGTAGTTTATCACGCGCAAACTTCGTTCCGCTTCTGTATTCGTACCACTCTATTTCTACGCGTCTCGTTATGTCTCTTTGTGTCCCTTTACGTCCTCTTATGTCCCTGCACCATCCTCTCTTACCGATGCGCTGCAAGGGACTTAAGGCCCAACTGTCGTCACAGTCGCCGAAGACATTTAAATAAGGTTCGAGCACTCTGTCGAATCCGACAGACGTCGGATTAACTCGCCAAAATCCGGCCGTCTTCCACTCTGATAAAGGAAAAAAAGCCGAGCACGTTAACGGTGTCAATGGAGGTCCCCGTCGCGGGCCCCCGGCGCCCTTAACAACGTCCCGGACACAAAGATGGCGTGTTGAAGAGGGCCGTGTCGCCTCGTTCGTGCCCCTTTTTGCGCCGTGCTCGTAATCGCTTACCGAAGGAGAGGATTTTAGATCGCCGCGTCCCTTGTCCACGGACGAGCGCAATTTCCAGAGGTTTGCACCGACCGTGCAAAAAGCTTGAAAGATCTACCCGCGTGTGTCGTTTGCGGCGACCGTGCGCCAGCGACAGAAGTGGTCAATGCCAGGAGTGTCGTTAACCTTCTCCTCTACGCGGCGACGTATGGTGTATGCCCTGACGAGGGCCATAGGAAAAGGGGACGAAGACACGGACGGAATCCACGGTGGTTCGTTCGAGAATCATAACTGACTCGCAAAACGACCAAATTGCTACGAGAACGCGTGACCCATATGCGTGTCACATCGACTGGGAACCCTTTTATTACTCTGGCTAGAAAAAGAGTATCTCCTTTTATATATTTAATTTTGATCTAACACGGTCCAGAAGAAAACGAGATAATTTTCCTGTACGAATTCTTCGCCATAACAATGCTTCAAAAATTAATTTTTTTTTTTAATATTTATTAATGCCTTTTTTAATATTAATTGTGCTTTTCATGGGTTGCTCTACTAGCTTCGTATATTAGTAATCGTGTGATTTTTTAATAAAAAAATAAAGTTCTCGTATAAACCATTCTAATTATAATTTTTCTTTCTTGAAAATTCATTTTGCTGAAAGAAAAGTTGATCTCATCTAGGTATAGGCACAAATCTGAAATGATTGCGTTTGAGTTAGAAATTAATGAGTCAAATGAATGGCAATCATGAAAAGCCAATGACTTATTTTGTGTTTGTCTCGGGAGATAGAACGATGACCCAACAGTTCGAGCCTTCATCGGCTTAAAAATCGCTCCTTGCCGTTCGGTTTTCAAAAACTATCAATTTACTCGGGAACGTATCAGCCCGTCGCCATCATTTATATTCTGACGTTGCAAAATCGTCCGAACATCTTCCAATCTTTGAGCGTACAGCGCCTTTCCGCGACTGCTCGCGTTAATAACTATACCTGTGCGTGGTTGAATAGCGTTCGCCCGCCTCGTCCAGCAATAAATCTTAAGTAAATATGCAAAGGAATAGAGAAGAATTTAAAACACGTCTGAAAGGTCTAACCAATTCCGTATCAGTGACGGATCTGGAGTTACCGGAGCTTGAAGTTAATTGATTTTCAAAGGCCAACGTTAACAAAAATGTCTTTCTTAGATATTGTCGAATGTTTAAAAATTTTAATACACACGTTTAGAAACTATGTTAAAGATACAAAAAACCACGAGTGATAAAAATTGTTAAATTTGACAAATTAAGAGTTTGTAAGGTCTCGCGAGTCTGCCCCGAGGCGTGGAATTAAGAAGATCGCGCAAGAGAAGCTGCAGAACTGTTTAAGTGGCGGCCATTATTTAAAAAAATTATGTTATTAAAATATTTCGAGAGCGTTATAAAACCTCGATGGAACACCAGACCAGTGAATGCCTTCGTTCTTCCAGGGTAAGACGAATCCTCGCCATTCTTGGCGCGACGCGGCTTCCAAGCGGTTCGATCGGCGCAACGACGTCAGCGATCATCGTTCGCGCGAAGATCGCCAGAGAGTAAAACGAGAAGAAGAAGAAGGCGGCGGAGAAAAGAGGGAGCTGACGAGATGCCGGGCAGAGGACTCGGAACGGTGACAAGAAAACCAGCGAACGCATTTATTTTAATTGGAGCCAACGTACCTGTACACGCGTGGCGGCTACCGCTGCGCAAGGACGCGCTGGTTTCTTCTGCTGCTGCCACGGCGGAGGATAATTTAAGGATTCATTGTAAGTGTGACGCCCGAAACGAATGGCTTCCCCTCGTCATCGAGCCGCGGAGGGGTCCAACGGTCTGGAAACAATTCACCGAGGAGATTCGATGCATTCCACCAGCGTGCCATACTTTTCCCAACTCTGACTCCACCGACTTCCTGATCCTGTCGCGCGAATCATTCGTCGTTCGTGATACGAAGCTACGACTTCGAATATAATGGGCAAAACTTTATTTAAATAACACGTTGACTGTTAGAATGGAACAATAAAATTCTTTAAAAAACCAAAACTTTGATTTTATAAATCTTATCTTATCTTTGGAATGTCGTTAAAATAGAATTCTGTTCAAATTTATTTCCTTTAACGGGAGCCTTGTCATTCGACTGAACCAACGTATTGCAATTTATATGTGAGGTATATTTTTGCCCATTGTGAAATATTTTATATAGTAAGGAATTGCTGAAACTTCTTTGGGTGCATAGGGTCGAAGCAGATGTTAAAATAAACACAGAAGATAGCACAAATTATAGTTGTTGTTATGTATAATCGATAGGAATTGTTAAAACATCTTTAGACACTTAGCGTCAAAGTAAATGTCAAAATAAACATAGAAGATAGCTAAAGTGATAATAGCGGTTACGCTCATACGGTAGAGGATGAAAAGCCCTTTAAAATGAGCGTTTGTAAGAGTCGATAGCGTAATTAGTTCCGGAGATATGAAAATTTTTGTTTCGAGTCGAGTGTCAAAGTAAATGTCAAAATAAACATGGAAGATAGCAAAAATTATAGTATGTGATATGGTCATCGGTTAGGGGATTAAATGCCCTTTAAAATGAGCGTTTGTACGAGTCGATAGCTTTATTAGTCCCGGAGATATAGCGATTTTAATTTCAAGTCGATGCGGTGGCTAGTTTCTGAGATAGGGTTTGTTTACGTTTTGCAGTGCGCTCGCGCGAGTTCATTCATCCCGCACGCGTGACACTCGTAAACAGTGCGTAGTAAATTCTTGGAAATACTACGCCCGAAACTAGGTCACTCGGTCACGTCTCAAGTGCGACAAAGAGGTCCAGCGCGACGCGTCAGACGGAGACAGAGATAGTCAAATTAAAAAAATTACCCCTTTACATAAATTACGATATCTCGAAAACGAAAAGTCCGATCGACAAAATCCAAAAACCATTTCAAAGAGGAGGCTTTGCCGCTGCTAACGGCGGCTCGATCATGGAGAAAATGCTAATAGTTTCGAAACTGCAGGTAATTAAAGTTTTTAGTAATTTAATGCGCGTTAGTAGTCTGCCGTAACACGGGAAGCCCCATAAGAGAATTTTCTAAAAATTACCTATTTACATAAATTACGATATCTCGAAAACGAAAAGTCCGATCGACAAAAACCAAAAGCCATTTTAAAGGGGAAGCTTCACCGCTGCCAACAGTGGTTCAATTATTAATAAAGCCCTAGTAGTTTCGGAATTACACGCGTCTAAAGTTTTAGTATTTTTAGTACGCGTTAACAAGCTTTCGTCAGACGGCGCGCGAGACATAGTGGAAATTGAAAAATCACCCCTTTATATAAATTACGATATCTCGAAAACGGAAAGTCCGATCGACAAAATCCAAAAATCATTTCAAAGAGGAGGCTTTGCCGCTGCTAACAATGTCTCAATAATTAATAAAACACTAGTAATTTCGGAATTGTACGCGCCTAAAGTTTTATTATTTTTAATACGCATTATTACACATAGTATAAAGAAACTCGTTAAGTTAAATGGAATTAAAATAACATTCTAAACGAAATTCCAAAAACCTTCATTCGTTATAGACAATTTTATTTACAATAGATAATAATTTGATCTCCAATAGATGCCAATCGAATCTTTCGAGTAATCCTTTATTGCAAGCTTTTAATTATTTATTTACCTTATCAGTTACAACGAAGAAAAAAGAAACAAGGGGGCAAAAAACAACACATGACAGTTATATAATCGATATCGATTTCACAAGGGATTGCGTCACACAGAAAGGGTTAAGTATATCGCACGAATGCGACGATGGAATTAACGCGCTCGTAGTACATTAACTATTAAGCTCGATCCTCGATAATGAGAGGTCGTGACGCGGGTAACAAGAAGCAAGCGAACCTGGGCATTTACTTTTAATTGACGCCGAGGCTGCCGGAATCGCGGGATCGTGCGGCTTCTTCTTACGGCGAAGATAATTTAAGGATTCGTTCTATGCGACTCGCATTCCCGCGCAAAATAGAAGACGATAGTCTTGCACCACCGAGCGATCGAACAGTGAACTTCTACGATTCCTTTCACGTGCTCCTATCGAGGCGAGTACCTCTCTACCGAGCATCCAAAAAATTGGATTTCAACATTGCTGGAAGCTGCACCGGGAACCTTTCGTTCGAAATAATATTCCACTGAAATTACCGTCGTTTTCGTAGACGATTCGAAACAGTTTCCGCGATTCGATCGGTTTTCGAAGCACCCATGTTATCTCATTATATTGCAATTTACTTAAGCGCGTAGAAAATTACGTAATGCATCGATATTGCCAATCTCGCGTCGACCTCTCGGTGAACGAGTACATGTACCCCGTTGATAAATCTCCCTCCTCGTAATTACAACGAAAGTTAACGCTCACCGATCATAGTTCAAATAAAACCCAGCATATGGATAAGCAGCTACCTGCATGAATAATAAGTCCACGATTTTACGAGGGAGAACACTCTCCAAAGTGTAAAGTTGCCCATGGGAACGCGTCGAGCAGGTGAGCTTGTCTGGCTTAGCAGAAAATACAATTCCATGCATCGGGTACGTTTAACACTTTGACTGCCACGTCACCCGTATATGGGTGACAGAACTTTTAACAGTAGAACTATAACAACGAATTCTCAAGTTGAAATGTTAAAGAAAATAAATTTTAATGGGGTCACAAAAGTAACTGCTACAACTTTCAAGTTGTGTAGTTCACAATTGCCTAAAATGAAAGTTTTGGTCTCGTAAACAATTTTAGGATTTTAGACTGGCAGTTAACGTGTTAAAAGAACATTGAAATATTGTATCATTTCATGGCCGTTTCGTTTCTGACATTCAATGAATTCTAGTTTCCTCGATCTCGGTTCAACGTGGTTTGTAACGAATTATCTATCAACGATTTTAATTAAAGATCGCAGAAGACTGTCCAGCGATACAATTACACGCCAGGGATGATTTTCGGTTGGAAAGAGCCATCGTGTGAGTCAGCTGGAAAAAAATAAGAGGAACACGCGCGCACTGTCTCGTAAAAGGCGCCATTAATGCAATGGCGCATCACACGCGGCTAGAAAGCACTTCTGCCGGCCATGACGGAAGCGGCTATTAAAGTGATTACAGTGGTGGGTAACCCCGTGAAGCAATTATTATGGGGCTGAATTTACATTTATTCATTGCGTCCCGAGACGAACTCATGCCTTACACATGACTGGTAGCTAGAACTCTGTACTTTTACGCGTCCACAGATAATACGCGCGTCAGGCTACACATTTCCCCCCTCCACGTCGTTTCGAAGAAGAAATAAGATCGGTATGAGAAATGAGAAAAAAAGAAATTATCAGATCGAATAGAATAGAGAAAGAAGTTAAAAAAAAATTGAAGAATTTATGACGCGGGAGAGATCTGTTATTAGTCGAAACACGAGGCTTGATATGATATTAATTTGCGGTCCAACGGAGTTGAAATTGTAATCAAGTTCTCTAGGGTTTGATTTCCAGTGGATAGACGCGTATCAAATGCAGAGTCTAGGGCTGGCAGTTACTGGGTCATTAATAAGGTTTCCTTTAATTAGGAGTCTCTTGTGAGACCCTACTCTGCTAACCTGACAGCTCCAGGAAACGGATCGCGAGACAGGTGTAACGGACCAGACAGTGCAAACAAAATCCAAGTTTATCGGACCGTGGCATCATAGATGAATCCGGCCAGCGAAGGTCGTTGAGAAGAGTGTAAAACGTTCAAACTCAAACTAGAGACTGTGGTCTGTGTTCTGAAATTGATTTAAATATATTTTGAAGCCTTTTTGAAGGGATTGATTTAACCCTCAGATTAAACCGCAAGTTTAAATTAATAATTCCATTATATTTTAAATGCTTTAACCCTCTGCACTCCTATGTCGAATGTGACTTGACATCAGTTTCTATCACAAGAACTCCTTTGTCATTTTTTCAAGCCCAAAGAGATATACACTTGAAAATTACAAAATACAATATTTTTTAATTAACGTAAATTTCAAATGAAACACTTAAAAGCATTGGGAGCAGCTGGTAACAAGATTGAAATCTAATTCGAAGTGCAAAGGGTTAAAGGAAAGTTTCCATTTACCAATTTGGTAAGAGTCAACATTAAAATAATTCAGTTAAAATTGAGAGTCCACTTAAAGGTTAAGGAAGCTAATCGTATTACTGTGGAGTAATTAGTGGTCGGTTATGAACGGAAGCAGACGAGGCTGATGGATAATGGGGTACGCAGAGATTGTGGAGGAACTTACGCAATCGGGATTCGTTCAACATTTAATGCGCCCATCTTCGCGCACGAAATTCCTTTCATAATTGATTTCGCCTCGCGAAGAAAATACCCTTGATTTTACTGCTCACTGCCGCTTGAGAACGTTTTACGCGGAAACATAGTATCTTCCGCGTTGAAACGCGTAACTAATGTTCGTAAAATCTCTTTGGGAACTGGCGACGACACAAAAAGACCAAGTAACAAAGTAGAGAGCAGCGAATGGTCGAATTTCTGTGTTATGAAAAATATTAATATCGAGTAGGAAATTATTATTCACATCCAATTGTTTTAATACCGCTAAAAACAAAATTTGTTTGAATTTAAACAGGACACTGAGACTGAATGGGTAAATTGCATTGAAATGACATACTAAGTTTAATAATTTCGTTTTCACTGTCCAGCAATGAATTACAAGATTGGAAGCATCGAATTTCTGTACTATGAAAAATATTAATATTGAGAATGAAATTATTATTCATGTCCAATTGGTATTTTCATACCAGTGAAAAAAATTTGTTTGAATTTAAACAGAACACTGACACTGAATGGATAAATGGAATTCTTGCAATAAAATGACTAACATACCAAATTTAATAATTTTGTTTTCACTATCCCCAGCAATGCAATACAAAATTCAAATCATTCTCTCGTATTTTGAACCCAAGTATGGGTTCCAGAAAATTTTCTACAAAAATTCCACCCTCCAAAATCTGCTTTGATTTCGAGTCTTAATTTATTCTACAGCCCAAAGGTCTTGTAGTAATTTTCCAGCGAAGCGTTATCGAGCAGTCTACACGACCTTTAGACCCCTACTAAAAATTAAAGTAACCGTTAATAGGAATTTAACAGCAATAGAGATTCCTCGGGCACGAACGAGGCGCGAGTCCTGTTTCGAGAAAGTAACAAGGTTCGGGCTTGCGCGTGGTTATCAGCGAGTGATAACCTCGAGGTGCCTACCGCCTCGGTGCATTTCCGTGGTCGTTATCAGACAACCATCTGCGCACCGTTTATGCGTGCAAACGCGTTCCATCCTCGCGTGGAAGCGGTTCAAGTCGCTCGGAGCATCCCGGCTAGAGACGAATCTAGATACGGGAAGAGCCCCGGGCATAGAAAGCTCAGGAAGACATCCAATAAAAACGTTTCCCTCTATGTAAATTTTATGCCTCGCCACTTTATGCTTCGTCGCGTTCCATAGGGGGGGGTCTGACGCGATAATCGCGACGCGTATTCCAGTTTTCGCGAAACGTGGCAGTTGATAAGTTTATCCTTTATTTCGTGTTACTGGATACCCGTTCCCACCAGATCTCGAACAGAATTTGAAATTGCAACAGTGTCTCCAGGTACGTTATTATTAACCTGACCAGACATTTGGAACTCTCGTGGCTGAGAGTTTTTAGATCGAATCCTCCGGGGACAAATGCTTCTAATTTATGTAACTTCATTAATATCACTTTGAAATGTGAAACCATGGACGTTGAAAATGTAGCTTACTTCGAAAGTAAATTAGCAGACATGATCTGTAAGCTTCACTTTGGACTAAAATCGACGTGCATCCTGTAGCAAAGGAGCTCGCCTATGGAAATGTAATTCTTTTCAAGGACCTGTTGATAGCACCTGGGTTTCGAGCATACAACCACCCACGTTCGACCATTACAAAAAACATAACTCGCTCGGAGCAGATAATCCTATTACAAGACGCGATTAAACTGTAAGCATCATCCACTTTCGTTAAAAGGCGCGCGAAGCTTGGAATCATCGAGCAGACGACAGATCCGATTTGTAATCCAGCGACTCGATCAACCAGTTCTCCGGAAGATTACAGAAAATTGCGTTTGGGTCAGGTTATAGTTTAAAACTGCCAATAAAACAGCAAATCCAGTACACAGTCAAGGCGTCCACTAACGCTATAAACAATGTTGGACCAAAAATTCCTATTAGAGACGCCTGGACATATTCTGAGGGGGGTTTCTAAGTGCACCTAGTCAGCGTATTCCTAGATTCTCTATGTTCTAAGGCGACCATTCTGCTAATCCGTGGCTGTCCACGGCGGATGAGGGTATATTGCATTTGCGTGTTACCTCCTCCCCCTGTGGCTGCATATCTGCATTTATCACCAACTTTTCTGGGAGGATTCTGTCCCTGGCTCGTGTCTAGGTGATCGTGCACGGCTCTCACCGGGGCATGAGGGTATGGTAAGTCACGATGGGACGACGACGATGCAGCGGAAACTGTATCGGCGGGATATGCGGGTCGTGCGAAAGTCGGGCTCGATTTGTCGATGCACGACTCACGAGCGGCCACGTGAGTTCACCAGGACTGCGCACACTATCCAGGGTTGCATCGGTGTCTCGTGCTGTGATGAGACCAAACATGGGTAAGGCTATAGTTTTACTATTTACTCCCACGAGAGCTCCGATCCACGCTGCGAATCCTTATGAATTCCATTGAATTTTCTTTGGATCCTCGATTCCTAGTCGGTTTACATGCAATTGCATGTAACGAATATCGTGGATTTTCAAGTTTGGTATTAACCCCTTGATTGTACGACTTGATTCAAAATAATTTTGCTTGAATTTATTCGTGCAAGAAATGACCACAAAACAGAAGTGATTTAATATATTAGACTTGACATCAAGAACTTGTGTAACAAGTGAGACTCGATGTTGTATAATAAGGGATGAAATGGTAATTTAGTAGATATTGATCAGTATTTGAATAAGCAAAATATATTAGGCTTCTTCGATATATTTCTATTTTTCCATTTTATATGAAACACATCGAACTAGTAATTTTGCAAATTCGAGTCTCACTATTTAAACTTGCAATTATCATCGAAAATGAAATTAATTTTTACAAAAGATTATGATATTTATGAAGACTGAAGACTATCTGAAAGTTCGAAATCGATACCGCTGGAGAGTGAAATTAATTTCCAACGAAGCCAGCGAAATCACTCGAACAACGCAAACACATTTTCCATCGCGTTGCTTTCCAGCCGATTACATTTACGCAACTTTCCCAGCCCCAGTCTCTAACATCGAAGCCTACAGTCCACGCGTGCAACGCGTAATTTTTTTTAGCAGATCCACGCGCGATCGAAACTTCGTGAGTTAATCGATCTGCGAAACGTTACGACATTTAACAAATCGAGTAATTTGACTTCTACAGTTGGAGATTATCTACGACGAAGGTTGCGAAGATACGTCACGCAATTCAGAGTGAAGAAGTTGCTACGTGGTAGCGCGATCTATCGTGTGAAAATCGATGGTCGGCCTTCGATAAGTTCGTTACACCGTCGTTGGTTGCACACAGGACAAAATGCAGCCGGACGTGCAACGTATCCGCAACATCGCCGTGCTACCTGTGCCGCGTATCGCGGTGCTTCGTATTCCTATCCTCGTTCACCGAGTAATTCGAGTTACGATAACAGCTTTCGCGACGGGAATGCGTCCCCTATGCACCGTGCTCGACGATTAGCTTCAAATTTATTTTTATTATTTTTACACGCGTACGAACAGGCTGCTCGATTATAGCTGTCGACGAGAGTGTGAACGACGAGCCCTCGCGGCCATTTTACAACCCCAAAAGGATCAAATAAAGTGTCTCTTATAGAAAGATGCACACAACAACTGTGGAACATTTTTTCTAAAATCATTGTAGACCAACAATCTCAGGATACAAATCTGTTTATTTTATTTTTCTTCATTGGGGAAAATAGAGAAAAAGTTTGTGATCAGAAGATTTTAAAACATGTTTCTTTTCTCATAATACTCTGAGCTACAATACCTTGTAGATCGAGTAACACATTGGATGTAATTTCGTCATGGGTTTAGAAACCTTGTAAAAATCGTACGGTTTTCTAAATGCGAGCGAACATGGAGCATCGTGCGTCATCGATGGACGTATGCACATGCAACGCGGGGAATCCGGTGAAAGTTTTAATGACTAGGAAAATTGCTTGATTTACTATAAACTAATGAATCACGACGATAAGACACGGAGAAATTCGAGGAGCACATTCGTTAAGTCACCTATCGAAATCACGACCTAATCAACGATCTTTTACAGAGGGAAAAACGTGTGTTAGTTTCTAATATAATCTACTTTTAAAATCAGTACAATATTGAATTGTTCTGTTTGTGAATAGCAATAGCAACTGTTGATCGTTGAGAAGATAATCGAAACCTAACGATGCAATTAGGAAAGGAATTTTTGACAAACACGGGATAAAATATAATCATTTCTAAGCCCACTGCTCAATAAAACAGAATATAACAACAACCAGAAGCGTAGTTCGAAATTATCCACGATTATTATTTTCACGAGACTCCAAAATTCCACTCTTCGTCGATGGCTACCGTAAGAAAAAACAATAATGGCGGCGCATTCTCTACGTAACGACGCGATTCTTTTTCTTTCGACAACTTCCTCGCGCAAAACATCGAAATCACAACCGCGGGACTGACATTTTATTACCGACAATAAGTCAGCGGTGCCGTTCCTATCAATTACTATCGTCCCGTTGCGATTACTCCAACCGTGGCCGTTGGATCGTTGTTCCCGCGGAGGCAATTTCGCCCGGCTGGAAAATCGGAGATCGCGGGAACGATCACGCGTCAAATCGAGATATTCGGACCAGAGTAAAACTATTTTTCAAACCCAGTCGAGAGTTTCGCTTAACGCAGAAGAATATCGTTTCCTGTGAAATTCTTCGCAAATTGGCCGTAAAAAAATCATGTTACGATCCCGTAAACGGGACTCCGTTCGAGATAACAGTCCTATAATTGCAGGTTGGTCGATCCTTACAAAAAGCAGCGCAAGATTTGCATGCAATTGTGGAATTCTAAATGAGTTTGTCAATCTCAACCGCTTTGCAAATTTATGACACGAAAACGATCGATCGACTGGTTTTACATGATTCATCGACTGGACGATTATAAGAAAGGGATAATAACTGGCTGTGAAACGAGAGGATCCCTTTGCGACATTGTCGGTCACGGAACGGAATGCTTAATTACGAGCTATGCGGGCTAGTTGCTTCGCCGACGAGATAATTCGGAAACAAACGGCTGTTGCTTCGTTATAGCAATCGGACACAAGGCCAGGCTGCATTTTCACCTGCAATCCGCGAGAGCAGAGCCAAGAGAGAGGGAGAGCCACGCGCTTTGCAACAATGCCTACGAGATTAATTAGGTCTACGATTGCGATACACCGCCTGCCTTTTGATGACATTGTTCGTTGGTGCTAATTAGAAGGATCTACCGTGAAATTTGCACCTTACTGCAAGGTGCCATAACGAGTGCCCCTGACTGATGCTCGGGGGACGAGAGAAATCCGACTTTTCTTGCGATTTCGTGATCGTAACACTATACGTACTTGTGGAACAAGTTTGACACAATTTTTGTTGAACATATGCAAACTTATCGTTCGATTTTTGATAGTAAGAATTTCTTTATTTCTTGAATTTTTTATTCATAAAAATCTGTTCTTCTTTGCATATCGCGACCTCGATACCGTTTTAGCTGGTTATACTTGACATTACCACGGTTTCCAAATATTGACTCTTCCTTTTTCCTTGGCACGAAACGTGCAAAGGATTGTGCAAGTTCAAATAGACAGTCGTCCTCGTAAACGGTTCTTACTTTTCCCCTATTGGCGTTTCATCACCGTTAGATATCCGGAGATGTTACGAAAATTAAATATTGGAAGAGGCGAACGTATCTGAACTTTCGTAATCGTTACGCTCGCTTCGAGGGAATTTTCACTTCCGACCGTTTCTACGAAACCTGACAATCGCCTTTGCAGTTACCAAAAATGGATGCTCTTTCTTTCAAACACTCCCGTACCATAATTAAAAATTAATCGATTCTTGACACAAGTGCACTGTTATGGTACTGGTTGTCATAGATATGAAGCGAGTGATATTTTGTATGAGAGATGAGTGTGACACGAGTGAATGATTTAAATAGTTTGTATAATTTATGATTGAAGAGGGAATATTGTTTTTTGTATCGATTTCGTGTAAAATAGTTTTTACCAACGTTATGCAATTATAATAAATACGTTCTATTCCCCACAACTGTTTCTCAAAAGAATTATATCTCACCAACGAAGCAATAGATATGAAACTTCCAAAGTCACAAATTTCTCTAAAAACGTCTCCTATAAGAATCTATAAAAATATTCGTCGTTCTTTTGAACCCCAAGAGAAAATAAAAATTTCGTCTCTATCAATTTTAATAAAATTCAACCCTAGTTTGCGTCGATCGAAACGAATAAATTCGCTTTCCGGATCTTTCTGCTGGTCGATTCGATCTGTGTTCTCTTAGAAGAAGAACGTAGAATAGATATGAAACTTCAAAAATCACAAATCTTTCTAAAAACATCTCCTGTAAGAACATATAAAAATATTCATCGTTCTTTTGAAACCCAAGAGAAAATAAAAATTTCGTCCTTATCAATTTTAATAAAATTCAACCCTATTCGATCTATGTAATCTCAGAAGAAGAACGTAAAGTAGATATGAAACTTCCAAAATCACAAATCTCTCTAAAAACATCTCCTATAAGAATCTGTAAAAATATTCATCGTTCTCTTGAACCCCAAGAGAAAATAAAAATTTCGTCTCTATCAATTTTAGTAAAATTCAACAGTTAGTTTGTATCTATCGAAACGAATAAATTCGCTTTCCGGATCTTCCTGTTGTACGATTCGATCTGTGTTCTCTCATGAGAAGAGCGTGGAGCGTCAGAAACGCGGATCAACAGGTTTCCCTCGGTGCTCGAGGCAGATCGGGGCGAGCCTTCGAGTAACGCGGAGTACTTAAATGCATCATACCGCACTTCCGGCGACTCCTGGCTCTCACGTCGCGGCGGCATCCGGTCAACGTACCTGAAAAAGAAGAGAAGCTTTAATTAGACCGAGGCGATTCACGGGCGTAATTGTGGATCGTCAACGTCCACGCGCTCGAGACGTGGAATAGGCCAGACGAGCAAAAAGAATTCATAAAACCGTGTTAGTATGTTATGGACAGAAGCTTCGCGACGTGGTCTCGGAACAGAACAATATAGAGAGAGATTGAGTAGTAAAACGGCCGGGGAATAAATTGTCTACCGGATGGAGCCCAGCACTTGGCGATCCGAAGGAAACGCGTGATATGAATTTACGATGTTTCGCGTCCACTCTTACGGCGATACGCGGTTTCTTTTATCGCTCTAGCCCAAATGACAACCTGCGTCGAGCGATCGTCCGGCGTAATAACATTTATATAATCCTCGCCTTACTTGGAAGGGGCAGAATTATCGGGAATAATATCGTCACGGCTATCCGACTTAACGATAAATATACACACTGTTTACAATACATTTAACACACTACGTTCGCGATATTACTTTATACGTTCCCGTGGACAGATTTCTACGCGACAAGAACCAGACGTAATTTCAGCAACTTGGCCCGAGAATGCAGGAACGATAAATATAGGTGCAGTAAAATTATATCTCGAAGATTCATGAAGTTTCCGAGAGAGAGAGAGGAACGTAAAAGCTTTTGCTTTTAAGATTACAATGGGTGTACCAACGGAAAAGCGAAACGATGTGGAAGAATGCGTTCTCCGATTTTATTAAAAAATCTGGAAGAAACAAAGAATTTTATTGTAATCGTCAAGCACTCCAATTTTTAAGTAACCAGATTTGGATCCCTCGACCTCAAAGATAATGCAAATCAGATCTCTGAACGCTGAAACGATCTTAATCAAGTCCACCCCAAAGTAATTCTATTTGAGATTCTGGACATTGTGATGTTCAAAGTGCATCAAATTGCAATCAATCTGGACCTTTCGATTTGAGTCCCCAGATTCTAAGAACGCAGGATAACGAAAGAATCCATAGATTATCAGTCATTATTATGCGCTTCGTGTTCTCGAAGATCCACGTAACATTAATTATTCCTGATTTGCTCGGTACGCGCGACGAGTATGCAAGGCACGGCAACTAAACTCGCCGGAATTTGCATGATTAGTGGTTCGTACGCTCACTGACAAATAGCGTTCGTGTTTCGTGCGTAGACGATCACGCGACGTCTCACGATCGGTGACAATAGTCATCCGTACACCTAGTTCAATGTTAATAATTTTGGGAAATCGTTTCCATTGTTCGTGCATAGAAATTCAGTTCCTGCCCGAACAATGAGTGAAATCGAGTTACGTAAAGTAGAGCCGTCGATTAATTAACAACGTCTTTGATTTATCGTCCGCTTAAATAATTCTCGCATCGATCATTAGGAGTTATGTACAAATTTCAGCTGGTACAACGTTCCATGAATATTCCATCGCGGAAAGAGACTGCGCCTCGAGTCAATTAAAGTCGTGTAGTTACGCTAAGTTGATTAGGATAATTGCCAGTCGTCTTCGAACGAGAATAGTATTCTTGCACGGGCGGAAAGTATCTGTCGCTCGGAGCAACGAGTCGTTCTCGTCTGACGCGATTCCGCGCCGAGCCTGACTAAGGTCAGAGCAACCTACCGTAACTGGATCAAGTCTGTATCATTTTCTGCAATTATTTCCACCGGTCGTGAATTCACTCTCGCGTCTAGACGCGTCAGCTGGATATGAAAACCAACAGCGTGGTCGTGGCAGGGTTAATTAAATCGCATTCCAATTAATAAGTAGACCGCCGATGCGCCGGAGATCTCACGATCGATATCGAACCTTTCATCCGCGAAGAAATGGACCGATAACATCTGGGGAGAAAGTGCTCGCGAAAACGTACGCCGATCGTGCGCGATTTTGCAAACAATTCGAGAGCTAGTTATTTATCGTATGATGTCGCTTTTACTTTCTTTGATGTTTAATTCGATTGTTCGTTAACGGGAAATTAATGTACCATTTTATGCGATGGGACGTTTCGGGCAAACAAAACACATTGATGTGTTTAATTATCGAACGGCTCTCTTCGAACACTTTCTCGACTTTCTGTTGTTAGAATAACGCTGATTTGTAATTTTTAAGATTTCGTTGGGAGTGCATTGGGGAGACGAGATGAAACTGAATCTCATTTACTTCTTAGGTTCTTGCTTATTATTGGATGAGTCGTCGTTTAACTTGTGTGAATTGTATCATACTGTGTATACACGAGAAGTTGATTTTCGTCTTATTTTGGCCTCCAACATCTTCCATTAAAATTTTATATGCCGAATAGTTGGACTATATCTACTATTACATTTTTCGAGAAGGTAAAGGGAACCACGAGGCTGAATTTATCGCTTAGTCTCCGATTTATTTTGTGTGTTTGTCTCCGTTTAAGACAGAACGATCAAATCGTAGGATACGTTGCTGGTCAAATCGTAAATAAATAAAATTGGTTTTACTTTCTTTAGGAAGAAGGTAGTGGACAGTGGCCTTGATTACTGGAGAAGAGGTCACGTAACTGGATTTGGAGCTGCCTGTGCCGGAAGATCCTTTCCCTGGTGTGTCCAAGCCTTCTGAGTCCTTTCCTGTCCTCAGACGGCGATGTTGACACGATAACGGATCCTTAGCGAAAGAGAGCCGCTCAACGCGAGGTTTCGCGAGGCCGACCGCGCCCCACCACCAAACCATGCGTATTGGGCAAGGACACGTTATCACGCATGTCGTATTATACTACATATGAAGTAATAAAAACGAGGAATATAATTACAGATCTCTGGCCACACATTATACTTGCAGCAAAGAATTTTTTTCTCAAAAGTGCGTAGGATTTCGGGGGTATGTCTATTCACCAAAAATGATTGTAATTGACCCCCCTAGCCAAAAATAATTTTTTTAGAACGATTTAAAATTTTTTAATTTCGACGAAAAATTTGTCCACTTAATGAATTTTTTCCTTGAAACTGGGAAGGATTTTGGGGGTATGTCTATTCACCAAAAATGATTGTAATTGACCCTCGGAACCAAAAATAATTTTTTTTAAATGATTTGAAATTTTTCAATTTTGTCGAAAAATTTCAGCTTCACGAATTTTTTTCTCAATAGTACGTAGGAATTCGAGGGTACATGTATTCACCAAAAATGATTGTAATTGACCCTCGGAACCGAAAATAATTTTTTTAGAATGATTTGAAACTTTTCATATTCGCCGAAAAATTTCACATTCACGAATTTTTTTCTCGAAAGTGCGTAGGATTTCGGGGCTATGTCTATTCACCAAAAATGATTATAATTGACCCCCGCAACCAAAAATAATTTTTTTTATATGATTTGAAATTTTTCAAATTTGTTGAAAAGTTTCATCTTCACGAATTTTTTTCTCGAAAGTGGGTTGGATTTCGGGGGTATGTCTATCCATAAAAAATGATTGTAATTGATCCCCGCAGCTAAAATAATTTTTTTAGAATGATTTGAAAGTTTTAAATTTTGCCGAAAAAAGGCAACCTGTTGATTTTTCTTAAAATTTCGTTTTTCATTTTTAGTAATCTTATTTGACACTCTATAAAAAAGTTATTTAATACTTTTTTGTAGGTATCCATGAGCTCTATTTCAGAAAAAAGTTTTATTGAAATATATTCACTATTGTAGGAGTTATGGGTGCTTGAAAATCGAACCATTTTAATGGGATTTTTCTAATTTTGCGGGGTCAAGGAACAACTTTTCTAATGTTTTTGGAATTTTTACATATTCTTCACTAAAATACGTATTGTTTGCCTTTTGAAACATCAAAATCCTCCAATCCGTTCAGTAGTTATGATTTTTTAAACATACGCATACAATTTCAGGGGGATCATTCACTCATAGTCAGACATTGTATTTTCGGTAAAGAATTTTTTTTCCAAAAGTGAGTGGAATTTCGGGGATATGCCTATTCACCAAAAATAATTGTTTATTGACCTCTACAATCAAAAATAATTTTTCCAGAACGTTTTGAAATTTTTTAATTTCGCCTTACAGATTTATGATTTGATTTTCGTCTTATTTTGGCCTCTAAAATCTCCCATTAAAATTTTTCCCACAGATGGTTGAACACCCTGTATAAGGTAACTACCAAGAAGGCAAGTGATTCTCTGCTGAGAATTAGACGAAGCTTTTAATTATACTTTGTTTTAAAAATACTTCGATCCAAACACCTTCACGGTCAAAACACACGTATAAAATCATTTCAGCGTTAAAAAAATACCGACCAAATCCTCGTTCGATCCAAATATCGCAAGCATTCAGCAGTTTCTAGAAACTCGTGGTGGCTCCCGTCGATGGTAGCTCGTGCGAAAGAAGCTCGTCCCGCTCGCGACGCCTCTTTGTCAAACACGTTTTCTCTCTCGCTATCGCGCACTCGGCCATTTCAATATTACCGTCTCGATAACGAGACACGGCCGGACACCGGATTTGCATAAATCGTGCATCGTCGAGCCCGGCGAACCTGGTACCCCCTCTGCTCCCCGGGGCGTCGAGACCTCGTGGAAGACGTCTCTCGATCGAACGTTCGATTTTTACAAATGGCGGAGGGGGGTAAACCGATCGAGCCGAGCGTTTTTAAGCGTTCGCGCGGCTTGTTCCGCGCCGCGACACGACGTCCCTTCGATTTTGCAAATTCACCGTGAGTACACCGGTTTGAAAAATCGCGGGACGCGCGAAACACCGGTATGACAACTAGTTCTCCGTGGATCGCGATGCGAGGGGAGGGGGAACGGTCATCGGCGGGATAGAAAATTCCGCGGCGTGCACGCGAGTCCACTTGTCGGGGCGCGTGTGTTAAGGGCGTGCGATGAACCTGTTGGCGGGACAAGTACGCACGTACATGCGCGTAGACGCGGGAACCGCCGTGGATTTACGTGCCACCGATCGTCGCGCGGACTGAATATTCCATGGACGACCGACCGCTGGAATACGAGCCGGGTAATTTGTTCGAGATCGAGGCCCGAGGGGAAACGGACTTTATAAAATTTGCATGATTAGTCGACGGGGACGTCGCTGGGGCTCGTTCACCGGACGCGGTTGTGGACGCGGTCCCCGAGAAACGCGAGTTTTGCAGCGAAAATGAAAACTTTGATATCTACGATTCTGATTATTCTAATGTTAGAGATTACTTGATCACGAATATCTTGCATTTTATACAAGTAAAATTCGTGGAGTCATTCCCACTAATTCCTAGAATAAATTAAAATTGGATTGCATTGCTGAGCTTTTTCTCCAGTTGAAACGATACCAAACGCGACTACATTTGCTCTCACAAATGCAGTACGAGAATCGTATAATTTGTAAAAAAAAAAACTATGTACTTTGACTTCTGAATGATTTTAGTGGTGTTTCCCACTTTTAATACAGAATAGTGTACCTCAATAACGGAAACGAGCCAAAGAACCTTAGCAAGGGATTATTGTTCTAAGTTTTTTTTTTACAGGAACGACATATTTGCATGGCAGTCCAAAACCAATCCTCGACAGGTGCTATACTTTATTCTGTACGCTGGTTATACTTTATCAACTTTTCCATCTGTCGGACGTTGCAACACGTTTGCAGGTGAAACAAACGATCGATACGGATACAAACTCCAGGTCTGATTCCAACAAACTCTCGAAGATAGAGTAATCTGTCAGAAGCATCTATCTCTTTATTAAACAGCGTTTGAAAAGAATAAACATTTCTAAATTCGTAATAAATACCAGAGCCATAGAGAGACAGCTGTGATGAAGAATTCTTATTGTTTAGATTGCAATAAAAGAGATTTCTCAGGTATTTTGTGTAACATCCTCATTAGTTTAACAAAAAAAAGCATTTTTCATATACTCGATGTCAATCCCCACTTAATTTACCTACTAATTTCCTGGCAAATATACTCCAAGAATCTTTAATAATTGAAGAAGATTAACTCTAACGTTTGAGTCAGTTTGATCATGTTTGAACTCATTTCTGATACCTTTTCCACCATTTCTCGGTAAACTGATGACACTTTTTGTTCCTTGGATAACACTATAAAAGGTCCTGCAAGAATTTTTTATTTCCCCCAAAGGAGGAAGATGGTGGAGAGAGGAGTCAGTATGATCATGTTTGAACTCATTTCTGATACCTTTTCCACCATTTCTCGGTAAACTGATGACATTAGTTGTTCCTTGGATAACACTGTAAGTAAATGGTCCTGCAAGAATTTTTTACTTCCCCCAAAGGAGGGAGGAATCAGTTTGATCATGTTAGAACTCATTTCTGATACCTTTTCCATCATTTCTCGGTAAACTGATGACACTTTTTGTTCCTTGGATAACACCGTAAATGGTCCTGCAAGAATTTTTTACTTCCCCCCAAAGGAGGGATGAGGTGGAGGGTCGATCGACCATTTTCTGCCACTCCTTTATGGCCGCAGAGATAGGGTCAATCAAGAAACTTGCCACGGAGCGTTAGAGTGGACACTTGGACCATTAACGCGTCCCAGCGAGACAGAAAGGCGGACTTTCACGTTAATGACAATGGCTGTGCAGAGGGTACGGTATCGTTTTCTGGCCGGACGCGCCGCGAGCGAAAGGACATGTCCAACGACAAGGCGCGAAAGTGAATCCACGTGTACTTCGAACTAATCGGCCGATAAACGTGCTTGAAAAATCGCGGCTACGACACTCGAGCCTTTCTCCTTCCTTTCGCGGGGGATAACAACGAACGCCCCGAGCGATTCTATATAACGTTTCGAATGCCAACAGTTTGCTGCGCGGATAAATTTTCATATCAGTGATAATTGCGCGAACACTATCACTCGGAAAAATGCCCCTTTGGCGTATCAGCGCGTAAATTTACCTGGATGCTTCGATAATTATCGCAATGAGGCGCTGTTCAACGAGCTACCGTGAATTCCTTTTGCTCCCTGTATAAATTTTCATTTACCATCGATGTTTCTTACTTTGTTCCGGAAAAGTTTTAATTAATGGGTGTAGCTAAATTGTGCTCAAAGGGTACAGAATGCAGTTATCAATTAAATTAACTGTTCCTTTATCATATTCAAAGGTGGATCGAGAGTACTTTTTGAAAAACGACTATTTCACGTTACTGCTACAATATTACGAGTTTCTAGCCAGAACTAACCAAGAAGTGACCAACCAAATAGTCGAAAAAAACAGAAATTGTGTCCCTGATGCAGACCTAATTGGAATTTTCCGAGACCCGAAATAAACGATTGTTTCAAACTACTACGACAATATTACGAGTTTCTAGCCAGAACTAACCGAGAACTGACCAACCAAATAGTCGAAAAAAAACAAAAATTGTGTTCCTCATGCAATTTTTTTCCTAAATAGAATTTTCTGAGACTCGAAATAAACGATTGTTTCAAACTACTGCCACAATATTACGAGTTTCTAGCCAGAACTAACCGAGAAGTGACCAAGAGATTTACTGAATTTTAGTATTTAACAAACGAGAGACGAAACGTTGAATAATTTAATGCTATTTTTTTTTAAATAGTATCTGACCATTTGTTCGTAACTGATGGAATTTAATTTTGCAAAACTGTGCTCCACACCTATGGGAACCAATTAAACGCAGCATCGAGAAAGGTGTGGTTACGTTCTACTGTTTTCATATGCTGTCGCCATTCATTAGTACCGTTGTTTATTACATCCGCGCAAAATCGGTTATTTACGAGTAATTGTTCGAAGATAGTTGTAATTTAAAGGCTTTCGAACAGAACGGTACAAGGAACACTGCCGCGAACCGGTGCACGGTTAACAGCTGTTGCGGAAGGAAGCATAAATACGTTGGAAATATGGGGTGCAACTGATCATCATTCTACGCTCAATACAATTCCATCAAATCTTGCTGCTATAATTTCTCACCACTCCTACTGCTTTCCACAAAGATTCTTTCCCAGAGAAAACTCAAAACTTATCTATTACTCTGAATTTTTATTTTCTACGAAATTATAATAGCTCTAGAAGAGTAACAAAATTTAATAATGAGTTGTCCAAAATTAAATTATAGATGTATATGACGTAATATATGTATTAGGTCGTAATAATAGATGTAAAAAATATATGAAATTATAGACGCTGACCTAATTGTGGCCCACTATTAAATAAACACATAAGAAATCTCGTATTTTTGAATCGATTGAAGGAACACCCAATATTTTTAGAATAAAAATTAACTCCAGAAGATTTGTCGAGAAACTAAGAACACTGCTTGAAGAAAATAGAGAAAACAAATCACGTTGAATAGAAACCGACACCAAAATGTTTACAACGTAAATCGATACTATCTGGCTCGTTGGTTCCGTTTAAATTGCTCGTTGTCGACTCGCGTCGAAGGTATCCGTTGCTGGACACGAATCGTAATCAAAGCAGCGATTCCAGCTGACCGAAAGAAATTTCATAACCGAGTTGAAAATCGCTGGGGACACGTGGGCGGTGTATTAATTGGGTGTGAACGCGCCACGCCGAAAGTTCAAGTCAGAAACGTCACTCCGATCGGTCTAATCCCCTTCACGGTTCTCACGTGGCATTATCAGCCGCACGTGAAACGCGTCCTCTGAGCTTCACGACCACCCAGGGACGCCGGGCTAATGCGAAAAATTCGACGCACGAACCGGTGAGATAACAATTACGCGACTGTTACATAAAGCAACCCAGAAACGCGCCACGTCCTTTGCTCCTTGCGCGCGGAACGAACGGAATTTCACGTGCGTGCACGCGGAATTGAAAACACACACACGATCCGCCCACGGTATGCACGATTGTTATCCCTTTACTTTTATCTATTTATTTTTTTCCGCCGTTCGGGCAATTCGGCCTTCAGGACTTCGATATTCGATACGAGGAATGCTAATTTCTTTGCGTATTCAACGTTTCTTGACAATCGAACTCCAACGTAATATAGAATTATAAGTAATTGTTTGAATGTAATAGTTTTATAATATTTGATACTTTTGAAATATTTTTTAAGTCGATTCAATTCATTCCATAAATATTAGAAATATAGAACGAAATATACAAGGGAAAATTTGTTAAATACATGGAAATTGGTAAATGAAAATTTTTGTTAAGCTCGTCCTTCCTGGATTGATTTATTTTCTTCGTTTTGTCCTTCGTTTTAAATTTGATTATTTGTGTAATACATACATTATAATATTTGATATTTTTAGAAATATTCTTGAATCGTTAGTCGATTCAATTCATTCTAGAACAATATAACATTTTCAATTCTGTTCTACTAGTCGTCTTCTGTACAATATTAATAAATATTAGAAATTTAGAACGAGATGTTAGTAAAGTTTTCTCGTCAAATTTCTTGAACATAAAAATATAGACGTAGCAAATAATTAAGAAGTCCTCGTGGTACTAGATACATTCTTGTTCGAAAAAATTCCTGTTCGATTAACACAGGACCAGTTAATTCGAGCTAATTGCGAGTCTGCTGAATCATAATGTTCAACCTGCTTTCGTGTATAATATATGCATACTGTGATGCGCGCACGAGACGCCTAATTACAAGCAGAACGACGAAGAGTCCCCCTACTTCGAGGTTTCCTAATGGTGTCGCATTAACAACGTTTACAACGATTTTTCATCACGTAACGTCGAACCGTGTGGCCTGATTTCTTCGGGCAATTAATAAAGTATGCGAGGTAATTTAATCTGGATTTTTAGTACGCTCGTACGAATGAAAATTTGTTCATTAATTAATCAAAGACTACTTTCGTCCAGTGTCAAACTTCTCAGTAAAATCTTTAAATTAAAAAAAGTACAAAGCCTTAAAAAAATCGATTGCATTTTACAAAGCTTTAAAAAGTGTATGGAATAAACGAAATCGACGAGGAAATAGTTTCGTGCGTCGAGAGGTTTTGCGAAGTAATGTTCGAAGACGAAGTAGATGGAAATTAGAAATTTTTCTGAACACGCGAGACACGAGTGCACGACTCTTCGATAACGAGGTTCCGGTTCACAAAGGCCTTGTCACACTTTTCGCGCCAGCCCATGGTGTAAATTAACGAGAAACGGGAATAAAGAACGGTAGTTCTCCTGGGCGCTCTTTTGTGGCGAAGTTTCGTTCGGCGAGGCTCTCCTTCGGACGACGATTAAATTACACACATAGCAAAGTCTCTTTATCGGTCCAGAGTAACTGTACATCGCGTACCGGTACTTTCTGTCGAGCAAACGAAAAAAATGGGCGAAAAGAAATCGCTCGTTCCCTCCACGAAGCTAGAAAATACTTCTGTTTGGATTCTGACAGGCCATTCCGAATAAAACTGTCCGATAAACTAAAAAAATTGACAGAAATGATGTCACGTGGAGCAACATTGGTCCTTAATGGGTTAACGTACGTTTCTGGTGACTGGTTGTTCAACTTAAAAATGCAAATAAGCGAGTAAATATTCCAAGAGAACTTCCTTCCTTATTGATATGTGAATCAAAATGTAATAACGGAGATTTTACGTTTACGATTGAAATCTTTATTCGAGCAACGTCGTGGTCCACTTTCTTTAGAAATATTTACAGATTAATAACCTTTTTCGGTGTCTTCCTGGAATATTTGCTTGCTTGTCAATTTTATTTGCCACGAGAGTAAGTTTGTCTCTATACTTCTGTAACGAAGATTCGAAGCAAAGAAAATTACTGCCCTAATCTTCGAAGGCTATTTATATTATATGCAAAAATAATTTCTGACTGTTGTAAATTATAATTGTAACACAAAAGTAAGTGAAAAATCTGTACGAGTATGCGGAAACATTCCGAGCAGCTTCTGAAATAAATCATCGTCATCGTGGCCCAAGAATGTTGATGAGTTTCGTTTATTACAATAGGCCCCTGGGCAGGAAGAATAGTAAAATTCTTCGACCATAACTTTCTAATGAAGCATTCGAGAACTTATGTTTACTGGAACTTCCTTACCGAGGATTGCTTTTTCTGTCAGCTCCTCTTATTTGGATATGCGCTAAGTAAATCAGGAAATTACGTAAAATGTTACTCAATCCTGTATTACACAATTCGATCGATTGGGACCTCGAGAAAAAGAACTCTTGCAAAGTTCGTTGAGACAAGTTCAGGGGATTTGGTATCTAATACATTCCCCTGTAATTGAGAAGTAAAATAGAATTCATGGAATACAAGAATTTCTTTACACGATGTGCTCACTTATTTTTGTGAGAAATCTTGCACTTGCCATTAGAATGTTTATACAAAAAAAAAGCAGCTAAATATAATTACAAACGATGCAGAGAACGAGTGTATAATCTTTGGAAATTGTCGTATAATTTTATAAAATACTACAATCTTATATTTGGTGTCCACAGATGTATTAACAAATCTACTCTTAATATTACAAAAATTATTTTTCCTGTGTATACATCTCATCGTAATAATATTTAGCAGAATTTGCTTTTATTATTAGAAGGAGAAGACTGTTTTATATTAATAGAAATGCTTGTCCGGATGCAACCTTAATAAATAGTACGTGAAAAAGCCTATAAAATGCACCGTTCGCCAGGTAAGGTTTCAGAAAAAATGTTGGTCCGTGATGTAAGTGCAAATTTGCAGGTACGCCGTTGCACGGGAAAATGAAATCACCGGGCTACACTTTTCGAACCTTCGTATCTCTCAATCTCGTTTACGTGTACACGACGGGACGCGCATAACGCCCGACGAGAGAATCTTCCACGAAGTGGTCGTCACACGAAAATCGGTAATGCCTGAGAAATTTGCATGTTTTATGCACTCGCTACGCCCAGCAATAAAGAGGAATGGGCGGGAAACGACGCGGCGGCCTGACGCAAAAATTCATGCGCCTGGCTTCGCCTCGGCCACGGGATATCCTACCAGACCCTCAATTATATTTCGATACGCTGAGATTTAGGGTTAAGGGTCGTCCCACCCCACAACCCCAGGTACCTGAAACAATTTTCGAGTAAACGAGGGCCCCGGCTAGGGCCCACTCGTCCTTTTTCCCCGACGCCACTGCGAAACCATATGCAATTATCCCTCGTAACAAATAGAACGAACTATCCACCAACGAGCAATTAAATTTTCGGTCCTGCATTATACTCTGCATGTTCGAGCATATATGTATACATCAAAGGGAATTTTTTTTTATTTATTTAACGTTGAGACACTGATTGTCAAGTTAAGAACATCACTTGATATAAAACTTGTTTCTCTTAGTTTTGTAACGTCAAAGTTTGTGGATCTTAGCCTTTATTCTGTGACACTCCACGTTCTGAACTAATATTTTTATTATTCGAATATAAATTGAATTTCTAAAAGTGTGACGAAAAACTGTGATACTTGCATTTTTTAATAGTTGCTTTCAGAACTCGAATTTAACACCGTTTGCTTTGTTTAAAATTTCAATATTAAAAATTCGAATACTTCAAAAAGCCATGGAATACGAGTAATAAAAAATATGTAAAAGGAAATTTATTCATCTTTCCTCGATTTGGAAGCGTCAATCTCCGAGTCGAAATGAATTTTTTTTATTTATTTAACGTCTTCGTTGCTCAAACGACAAGATTGAGACACTGACTGTCAAAACCTAAATGCGTACAATTTTCTAGACGATCGAAAATCACTTATTATTTTTGTAACGTTAAAATTCGTGAATCTCATCCTTTATTATTTAATATTTTTATTATTCGAATATAAATTAAGCTTCTAAAAGAAATACGAAAAACTTTGATGCATTTTATAATACTTATTCTCAGAACTCGAATTTAACATGCACGTTTGCTTTGTTTAAAATTTTAATATTAAAAATTCGAATACTTCGAAGAACCATAGAATACGAGTAATAAAAAATATGTAAAAGGAAATTATTCATCTTTCCTCGATTTGGAAGCGTCAATCTCCGAGTCGAAACGAAATTATCCCCGCTCGAAAGATAATTAGCAACGTCTCCGAGGCAGCGATAATTACTGTCCAATTGTCAGCGAATTAACGAAAAGAAGGCGCGCCGTTTCCAGAATTCTCCGTGGAAATTACATTCCCACGGGGCACTAATGATCGAAATCGATGGCATCTCGCGTGGAAACGTGCTGGGCGAGATTTTTCTTTTCCTGTCTCTGGCTGTCGAACGTGCACCGATGCAAAAGGCGAAGAAGTTCGCGTCGATTTTTCTGCGGACTAATTATCATGATAATCAGCGACTGTCACGAAAGTGGCACGAGGTTAGCGGTTACACGATTCACGGTGTCACACGATGGAAAGAAACAGCATCGTTATTTTAGCGTGGCAAAGATCATCGACGTGTATTTGCTCGACCTGTGACCATTTCTGTCGCTTGTTAAAAAATTTATTGCATCATGCTGATTTTTATTGGACGTATGCAAACATTTCAGTGCCTTTTTTTTTAAATTTTCTTTTACTTATGATTACTTTTAATCTTCGAAATATTTTACCCCATTTTGTACAGAATTTCTGACGTTTTCATTCTGTTGGACTGAAGATGTTGATAAATGTGCATTGCTTAATGATTCTACCATGTTAGAAAAATTAATTAACTTTAAACGGATCTGAAATGAAAAGGAAACTATATTTCATACTAATATAAAATTACGAATATAAAACCTTGTGTTAATTGATGTAGTAAAATTACCATATATTAGGCAAATGCAAATTATAGAAAAATTAGAATAAAACTGTTTCCTTGTACAATGTTAAAAGATATAAGATTATATATGTAAATTTAAGGCAAAGTAAGAAGTATAATTTGAACTCTATTCACATAAACCAATGGTTTTATTATGTAAAACAATCCATGTTTAAACAGAGTACTATGGAAATGTAAGGAAGTTTTGATCTCCAGCAGAAAAAACCAAAGAATATCTTTGAAAATAATTAAGAAATTCCTTGAATAATTAACGTACAATTAATTACACCACTATTACCGTTTCTTTAAGCCCTATCTTTCAAAATGTATCTCGAAGTATAATCTCTCATTCATTCTCAAAGAAGTTATTTAAAATTCACAAAGTATTATACCCACGATAATAGATGAATTTAATTTAGCAAACAAATAAAATTACCTTTCTTACTTTTGATAAAAATTGAAATACCGATAAGATGTTTTAAAAAAGCCACTAAAGAATTGCAAAATTACAGTACGAGTGCAGAATTAAAATTCTATGCAATTCTTCGTGTTTTCTGTAACTTGTGTTGCTAAGAAACGTGCACGTAAATTCATTGGAAACGAAAAATGCCGCTTAGAAGAAAACGCGGAGGTATACAGCGTGTTTCCAGAACGAAATAGAGATAGCTGAATTGAATCACGTAGTTCTCCTTAGCCGGGTGCAAGGTGTTCCTTAAAATTCTCTAGCCGGTAAGTAACGAGCCGATTCTAATCAATAAGATTTGTTTCGCGGCCACTTACGTATGCGCCGCCAACAGGAATGCATCTATTGAGACGTTACCCTTTCTAACGAGCTTCTTGTTCCCTTACAAACGCGGCCAAACCCAATTACTTATCTCGTAACGCGAGCAAAACGAGCACACGGGAGTAAATGTTTCATTTTTGTCCAGAAACCTTTGATATCTGACAACATATCGCGTTTAATTTAATCATTTTTCAAAACTCAACGGTGAAACTTACAATAAAGTTACTGTTATGAATAAAAATACTCTGCACTCTGTAAATTCTTATTTTAATAAGAAAAAATATAAATAACGAATAAATGTTCAATTCTCCTATTTTAACGATATAATTTATATATAACTCTTACTTTTTCCATTATTTTACAAATATACAGTTCCTATTTTTATAGACTTCAACTGTTACTGAGATTACGGAGTTTCTATAAATTGGAAATGAATATATATTAATGTAGATAAGTTAATGTTTCATCAGCTTTAAGAGTAGCAATTATTTAAACTGCATTTCGCTCGGATACAAATTAATTTCCTGAAAAATGAATCACTCGGATATGGAACGTCGAATTTTACGGACAATTTGTTTCTGTTATTATCGTATTAGCACCATATTATTATCTTTACAAGCATCCGTTTTTAAAAACACGTTTCGTGATCCTCGATCTTATCGCACGATTTACATAATGCTCAAAGTGGAGTACCTGCTTTAATAACGAAAATACTTAATTATACACCCGAGTGACTTACTGCAATGTTTCTGTAAACGATCAATTTCTAATGTTTCGCATGATTTCCTTCTTGATCGTTTGCGTGACGCCTCGGTTTCCTGAAACTGATTCCGTTTTGCAAAATTCAATTTTCTATTTTAAATTGAATCAAGGGTAAGTGAATTTTTAAACTGACACTTTGAAAGGAAACACGGAAAAAGGGTAAATTAAAAGTCATTGACTGATTTAAAAGGAAATTAATTCATATTTAAAAGAGCCAAGACTCTTATATAATTTCGGGTTATGGCCAGTGAGACGACGGAAATGGGATCGCAATCATCCTGAAAGGGTTCCTTAAAATAATTTCTCTCAGAATTATGGTCGTGACCGATGTTCTTGAGAAATATAAATACGGTTAACCGAAATTTGTTGAAAGACAGAAACACGGTCGGAATTGATGGCCAGGATAGAATTTATTACGATCACGATCCCGAGTCGTGAGTCATGAAGTCACAACTAAAATTATTTTTCATCACGTTTGTAACCTGACCTTTGATCCTTCGTACTCCGCAAACGACGTACATAAAACAAATGAAATTAAATAAACGTAAAATTTTACTTCAAAAAATCAAACAAATATATTAGAAATATTGCTTCAAGTTCTACTACAAAACTCGAAGAAGATATGAGACATCTTGCTATTATGAATAATATTCCTAGTACATAGTAAAATTTTCATTCGTAACTGGGGTGTAATATGTTCGAGATACGAGGAGTTAATGAAAATGATTTCTAAATAAATTAATTATACATCAAAAATAGTCGTTATATATACAGGATGGTGCAAACATTTATAGACAGGGCAACTGTCTTAGTAATCAGACAGTTTACACATTAATACTTTGACTGCCAAAATTAATTCTCAAGTTACGACGTTGAGAGAAATAAATTTGAATAGAATTTTTTAATTTTAACAAGATTACGAAAATAAGTAGCGAAACAAATTTTAGATTCTGTAGATTACAATGGTATATAAACATTTTACTTTTGCAGAATATTATACGGCTTTGATGTGGCAGTGAACTTGTTAAGCACTGTATTGGTCATTGTAAACTTTGTTATTAATAACTGAGGTATTACAAAACTCGAACATATGAGACATTCTACTACTAGGGTAGTTCAATAAGTCCTTAGAAAAAGATAGAAAAACAAATTATTTTAGGTAAATATTTTAAGTTTGGAAATAAAAAAGTCACTGAGGGCCAAATTCAGTGAATACAGTGCACGTTGTAATAATTCCACCTTTAATTCCATGATTTTTGCCATCGAAACTGCACAAGTGTGCACCCGTGCATTGTCTTGATGCAGGAAGAAATTTCTTGCTTCAATCGACAATAAAAATGAAACCACGTGGTGGATATAACTGAGACTTCGAAAGCTATCTACTGAGTCATGATGCTTACTAAAAACGAACCATTTTCGATGCTACGAACGCCAAATCTTGGATCTTCTGAGGACTTATTGAACTATTCAAAAGACGTTGACATATTAAAATATTCCTCCAGTTTACAATATCAAATACCTGAAAAAATGTGAACTGAGCGATTATTTTGTCTCGAGAGTGTACCGCCGAGATCGTTCATGCTTCATCCCGCTTGTAAAATTCGCAGGCGAGAGCGAGTGAAACCGCTCGCGAGGCCCGGCGGCTCGATTACGAGCGTACGTTTTCAATTAACCGTACGAAGGCGCTTCCTCGCGATAATCATCCTTCTCCGCCATTATCCAGCCGCGCTTCCTGCTCCCGACGCGTCGCCCGAGCCGGGCGGTTTTTTGCCCGACCGCGAAACGAACCTGCTTCGCGCCCGGGAGTCTCGAATAATCGGCTTAAACGGGACGCGCGGGGGATCCGAACGAGGACCAAAAAAACCAAGAGGAACCACCGGGAAGCTGCGATGAAACGTTACGAGAGCTCGGGTCATCCGGACGACTGCGGTAAACTGCGCCGTGTCGAACACGGCTACCGCGATACAGCAAAATTCGACCGCTTATTCTCGCGTTTCTTTGCCCCGCGTTCCACGGGGACTCTTCCTGGGTATTATCGGTACCATAGATTTTTTATATCGCGCGGTCGACCGGTTTTGTTTATACAGGATGCTGCAAAAGTTGAGTTGCAAACGTTTATAAGCAACTGTCAGTGTGATCAGGTTACAAGTTCAGCGCTGTGTCCGCCATGGTAAGCTTTTTTATTGGTGACTGAGGTCTTTAATTTTATAGAATATGTTTAAAATTGAAGGAATTAATGAAATTGATCTTTAAATAAATTTTGTATACTTCGAACGGAGGCATTACTTATACAGAATGGTGCAAATGTTTATAGACAGGGCAATTGTTTCGGTAATCAGACGATTTACACATGAAATTCTGTGTTTGTTATTTTGTAAACGTTTTCATTCGAAATTGAGGTGTTCAATTGTATAGAATATGTTCAAAATCATAGAAATTAATGAAACTAACATCTAAATGAATTTATTATGCTTCGAACGGAGGCATTACTTATACAGAATGGTGCAAGCATTCATAGACAGGGCAATTGTTTCGGTAATCAGACGATTTACACATGAAATTCTGTGTTTGTTATTTTGTAAACGTTTTCATTCGAAATTGAGGTGTTCAATTGTATAGAATATGTTCAAAATCATAGAAATTATTGAAACTAACATCTAAATGAATTTATTATGCTTCGAACCTACGTATTATTTATACAGAATGATGCAAACATGAATAAATAGGATAACTATCCCAGTAATCAGGGAACACGTGAAGCACTGTGTGTCATTGTAGACTTTTTTATTTGAAATTGAGGTCTTCAATTTTATACAATATATTCAAAATCAAGGAAATTAATAAAACTAATATCTAAATGTATGTATTATACTTCAAACGTACCTATTATTTATACAGAATGGTGCAAACATTTATAGATAGAACAACTGCCCCAGTAATCGAACGATTTACACATTAAGCATTGTATCGATTATTGTAAATTTGTTCATTCATAACTAAGGTCTTCAATTTTCGTACAATATGATCGAAATGAAAGAAATTAATGAAACTGATCTCTAAGTAAATGTATTATATTTCAAACGTACGTATTGCTTATACAGGATGATGCAAACATTTATAGACAACCGTCCCAGTAATCAGGTTAAACACTGTTAAACACTGTGCCAGTCATGATAAATTTTTCCATTCCTAACTGAGATCTCCAATTTCATGCAATATATTTCAAATAATAGAAATTACTGAAACTAATCTCGAAATAAATCGACTGCACTCCAAACTCTTTGGTTAACTCTAGAAATCTGATTGCAAGCTTCCAACATTAAAAATTCTATCCCTAAATTGTCAAAAATCATAGACCAGAATTTACCATCGAAGAAGACTCAAAACGAAGAGTGCAAATTAATTTATTAAAATTCCGAAGTTTGAATATATATTAAACGAGGATCGCGATGAACATAATTTGTATCGTCTCACCGATTTTTGATATTCCGAATTGGAAGAATTTATCTGTGCCGGACGACACAAAAATGGCGTCGCGAGCATTTATAGGTGTATTCTACGACACGGAACTGAGAAAAGCGTCGCGATAAACGTGAGACTGTGTAATTTTTACGGTGCCATAAATTGTTGATATTTTATGTCCGAACGGTGCAGTTGCGCGCACGGGGGGGTTGCAAAAGTAGTATCACGCTAATTTACAGGCATACTCTACGCCTCAGAATAGAGAAGAGAGCCCTGCTAAGCGTACAGTAGCGGACAAATATATTCGAACAAATGCTTATGGCGTAATATTTCGCGTCGTACGATTATGACTGGAGGAATAAAGTGTCGTATAGAAGGAGGGAAGATAAATAGTTGTTTACGTACGAATCTTAGCAAAGACATAGCATTTCCAATAACAAATTATAAAAAGCTATATATCACGTTTAAAATTGTTTGTTCAAATATATTTCACCAGTGAAACAAACAATTTTATAATGGCTGTTCACAAACAATTACAGTAGATGTTAAATAAATTAAATAAATTGAGCTTTAAAAAAAATGTCTTGCTCACCTCTTGTTTTCGAAATATATAATATATAATTGTTACAGACTCTAGTTTGCTTAAATCGTCTTTTTATTCCAATAAGATATCCAGAATAAAATATGCCCTGTAAATTTTATAACGCTACTTTTAAATCGCCCTGTACAAGTATCAGTGATTTAACCGACGCATACAGGGTGTCGAAAACACTTCTGGCCCGAGTTATCGCGTTCCACGAGAGCAAATTCGTGTGCATAAGTTTTACCTCCGCGAGGCAGAGATTCTCGTTAGCGTTTGACCTGACAATTTTCCATCGCACTGTACAGAATAGATACACGACGAGATGTTTGAACAACACGTTGCACAGTGGCATACTCCCGGTGATTTATAACAGGGACGAATGTTTGACGGAACTTGAGTGTCTCCTTGTAAGGTGGACAAGAAAAGTCAACGCACCTGAGGCAACCGGCTGGCGCTCTTTCACGTATCATGTTTAAGAGTTTGATGGCAATTCCTGTCAGTGGGGAATTCATGGCCTGCGGAAGAAATCGCGGCAATGGCACCGTGTACCGTTAGATCGACCGTTTAAATATTTGTGCATGTAAATACGAGTGCGTGTCTTCTGCCTGAACTCGATCCACGACGTTTTATTTTTTAACTAACGTGTTTGGGGAAGCGTTCACGTATTCGACTCCTGTAAAACTGGCATTGTAATCGTATTGCAATATCTGTAATTCGAAGAAACCTGTTTCTCTTTTACAATACTACGCAACAGTCCCAAAATTCGATAATAAATTTCAATTCTAGGCTCTAAATTATACGCTTAATAGTAGTATGGCATACTCTTCATAGCATACGTTCATTAGATACCTTCAGCTAATGCAGAATAAGACTAAGAGTGTAATAGAAATAAATTTTAAGACCAAACACTATAAACTCTCGATAGAGAGTGTCTTTGGGCCTAAATAAAAAAAACCCACGCAAATAGAGTCAATGAATTTTTGTTTAAATGCTACTATAATGTGTTTAGAACGATTCTCGCTGAAAGACACTACAGATGAGATATCGAAGACGAACGCTGTCGACTATATTTTTACCGCCTCTCGAGGCCTGTCTCTCGTCCACTGGTCGTTTACCCATTCTCCCACGTCTCCGTGCCGCGATTCAAAGTTTCTAATTTCCATTTTTACACACCTCTGGGTAGAGCTTTGCTCCGCTCGAATCGCACGGGCCGATCTGCCGACCATAAATCCCGTTCCTTGTAGCCGCGTAGCAGATCTAACAATAAGACACAGCAGCCTCGTTGCACACGCGAGAGGTATGCGCGGGCAGATAGCTGCTACGCTGTGACGCGAGTATCGTGTGTCTACAAAGTTCTGCCGCGGGATCATCGGTCGCGGCGGGTTATCGTATACTCCGCGCGGTGTTAACGCGCTACCCCAAATTTTATGGGGGTAATTAAAATCCACCACCGTTCCATTCAGCCTTCTATTCGGGCCCGTATCGGTTGCCAGGCGATTGGGACTATCGTTCGAACCGCGCCACGGAACGTAAACCTTTCGCTGCCGCGCGAATTTGTTTCGTGGATCGACTGCAAATCGTTCTTGTCAGGTCAAAGATTCAATGTGTGAGGCTCGACAAAATTTTATCGATTAGCTATGTTATTGTATTTTAAAACTGTGCATCTGCGTTGTATAATACAAATGTACTGGTCAAACGCAAAATACAAGGGTCGTCCATTAAGCAAAGAGACAAAGGTTTGTAGGTAAGAAAGTATCTAAGCTGTTCGACAGATCATATACAATGTACAAAATCTCTGTCGATTTTCAAAGATGACAAGACGTTGTAAAAAATATATAAACGACTAGAATTTTTATTTCTGAAGATGCAAAACCCATCTGATACTTGAAGCAATACAGTGCAAATTGTGCAAATTTTTATAAATGGGTGGATCGGTTTGAAATTATCTAGACACGGGTTATTTGAATTATATAAATAGGAAATATATGACAAAGATGAAAGGAGAGAATCTTCTGGTGCCACTGTCTTAGAACAGTCTATCAACGCTTATTAAAAATAGCTAAACTTTACACATAAGCAGTTCCGAAAGTACTACTGTTTTGTTAATAATTGAGCCATTGTTAGAAGCGGTAAAGCCTCCCCTTTAAAATGGTTTTTGATTTTTGTCGATCCGACGTACCGTTTTGGAGATATCGTAATTTAAATGAAAAGTTAATTTTTGAATGTCTCGCGCTCCGTTCTACAAAAGTCGATTAAAGCGTATTAAAAATAGTTAAACTTTAGACGCGTGCAATTCCGAAACTACTAGGGTTTTATTAAAAACTGAAACACCGTCGGCAGCGGTGAAGCTTCCCCTTTAAAATGGCTTTTCATTTTTGTCGATCGGACTTTCCGTTTTCGAGATATCGTAATTTATGTATAAGGGTATTTTTCTTAATTTGACTATCTCTGTCTCCGTCTGACGCGTCGCGCTGGACCTCTTTGTCGCACTTGAGACGTGACCGAGTGACCTAGTTCCGGCGTAGTATTTCCAAGAATTTACTACGCACTGTTTACTAGTGTCACGCGTGCGAGATGAATGAACTCGCGCGAGCGCACTACGAAACGTAAACAAACCCTATCTCAGAAACTAGCCACCGCATCGACTTGAAATTAAAATCGCTATATCTCCGGAACTAATAAAGCTATCGACTCGTACAAACGCTCATTTTAAAGGGAATTTAATCCCCTAACCGATGACCATATCACATACTATAATTTTTGCTATCTTCCATGTTTATTTTAACATTTATTTTGACGATATGTATCCAAAAACATTTTAGCAATTCCTATCAATTATACGTAACAACTACAATAATTTATACTATCTTCTACGTATATTTGGACATCAGCTTTGCTCCTATGCATCCAAAGAAGTTTCAGTAATTGATCATACGACTGGTTTACAATACAATCGAATTATAAATTGTTTATTTAATTCAAAATGAATTTAAATTTGAATGTGTTATGGTAGGAATGGGTATACATTGTCGGTAGGTTTAGTGCTTGAAAAATAGAATTTGTTCGTCAACGTACACATGCCTTCTCATAAATAAATGTATTCGTTTGCGTATTTCTTTAATAATTATAGTTTTCTTTTCAATGCTACATATGATTGCTTCTAATACTACAGAATGATCCATGTTCGCTAAAAAATTGTAAAATGAGTGGACGTTTGCGAATCGAGATACAGACAGTAGCAAAATGCAAATTGTCCTTAGAGCATACGTGTCCTTATTGTCACGCTGTTTCTCCACCGACGGACCGACTGAACACGACGAGGTAAATCCACTTCCTCCGCAACGAACGTGTTAATGAAAGTCTGTGGGTGGATTGAGGGCCATGAGAAAATATATCGCTTGCAGTCATCGTGGTACTTAACGATACTTAATTTAACGCGGTACTTAAAACAAGGAAGGAGAGTAATGACTTCCCTTGTAGACGGTAATTTTCTGCGTTGAATGTGTCATTAGTTATTACGTTCTATTTTAGATCCTCTTCAGACAATCCCTCCAAATACAAATTCGACACTCTAGAATGCATCTCGATAGCAATTTTTAAATCAATTTGATAATTTTAATTTCAAACTTTGGAACATAACGCAAGAACTAAAAAAATCTCAATATCCATTAACACGTTACACAATAAATCTCACGACCACATCGTACGTGCAGTTTCGTGCTACGAATTTCCTTCGAAATAAGCTTGATATTTTGCATAAGACCAAAGAATCTCTTCCCAAGGAACGTTTAGACGAAAACATACCGGGAACGGAGAAAGATGGAGGATTCTTCGACCACACTTGCGCCATGTCGACGATTCTTTAACCTCAAATACCCATTCGCGCTCTTCCACTCATTTCCTGAACCAGTTGTTGCACAAATCCTTCAATCCTGGACGTGTTCGGTACGCGAACGAAAAACATTCCATGGGAACTCGCGCTGGATTACGGATCATTTATGACACACCGGCAGAACGGATCCATCACGTGGATGCAAATAGGGACACGCATAATTACCATACGTTCTGCGATACGTGCGCGTCACATGCAGCGTTGCACCACGGAATTATCTGCACCCGGTTGCTTATTACGATGCGCAGCCCCGGCTGCAAGTAAAAATATTATTCCACGATTCGTCGTTGGTAAATCTCGCGTCTTCCATTGTTTTTTTTCTTTCGGTTTATAGATTTTTAAAGACTCTGCAATCTCGTTGCAAAATCACTCGTTACATTGGTTATTTCCCAGCTACTACTTAGTTTTTACTACTATTGCCCCGTAGTATCCGCGCAGCTTATTTTCTACTATTAGCATATTTTATTACTACTATTTGCTTTTTTATTACTATTCATTTCTACCGCCGTTAGTTGCACTTTGCTATCTATATTTCCTGTTACAAAGTGACGATTAAACTCCCGAGTTATTGCTGTTAATTTTTTTTATGGAAATGATCCACTATAAAAATGTAATGCCCTTCACAAATAAAATGATTTCTAAAATTTACGAAATGACAGCAATTTAGAAGTCAGTATTTTTGAGGCTTTAGAAAATAATTTTATTTTAAGATATTTTCCGTAACTCTATGTTGTAAACAAACTAAACATCGAGGCCTTCCAACATTTTCAGACATGCTTCAATTAGCGTTACAGGAAGAAAGTAACGAGTTAAACGAAAGTTGAACAACAACAAAAATGCAATAACGATGTCACGTGCCAATTCATGGATCGCAGCGACATGTAATTCGCGTACATAAATTCACGTTTTAACTTTCATCTTGTTCCGAAACCTAAACTAGGCATTTTCTATTCATAGACGCGCGCTTCTCCCCCATGGCGTTATTGCACGCGATCATGCGTAACGATTCCTGGATCATTGATCGTTTGCTGGGCACGTAACCTGCAGAACCACCCTGATCAGAATATCTGCCACGAAACATTACAATAACGCACGAACAGCTTGCAACGATATCGTTAAATGATCGTAATGCAAGGAAATTGCTGCATTTACCTTAAAAAAACAAAGAGTCGTTCCAAACCTTTTGTCCAATTAACAAAGATCATTCCTCCTAACGATAAAACTCTTTTATCTGCATATATTACTGGTTCCTCAAACGACTGTCGAGGATAAAAAGAAACATGGTAATTTCATTTCCCATGAAATAGAACACGAAGAAGTGTAATTTGATATTTTTTGCTTCGATCTTAATGCAGAGAAACATTAATTCTTAAGTTTTCCGGTTTTACAGTAGTTGATAATTACACGAAACGCAAACTCGATGATTATCAAAAACATCCAGTGATATGTAATTACGTAATTGCAGGGCTATTAAAAATTCATTAAAAATGTATTCCTAGCTGCAAGATATCTTTCAATTACACTGTTGCACGCCCGGATAAGAAATCTTCCCCTTATTCGAACGTTAAATACCACTTTCGTCGAACGATTTTTACCGATCGGATACGGTCATTCGCGCGGAATATAAATCATCGGCTTATGAAACGTCGTGAAAAATTGTCCCCGCCATTTTCTATTCGCTGTGGACCACACAGGCAGGCTGCTCGAACGGCGATAGCGCGTGTAATATTAATACGGTAATAAGATACGATTATATCGACTTTTAACGTGAAATCTTGCCCTCCCCCTTCGTACGAGTATTGGAAAGCTCGTATGAACGTCGTGTAGCGCGGTTTTCGCGCGACCGAACTATATGGTTTCCACGATTTATAATACATATCTCCTCGTTACGTTCGCTTCAATTTCCTCGCGATAGCATTATTACGTACGAACGCGGCCAATGATACCTCGATCTTTAACCAGGCAAATACGCATAATGCGCCGTGGTTATGGCTGTACGTGACGGTTGCATACTTTGTGCGAACTCGAATCATTCATCGTTAAAATATACGCACTGCCTGAGTGTCGATAGTGCAATCGAGAAAGGGAGAATTCTGCATGGGGGGAAAAAAATAAATGGGAAACGAAGAATAAAAGTTGTTCAATCTAAGCTTCGTTTTCGAGAAAATCAATTTCAAATATTCATGAGACTTAATTTATTTATTATTTTATCGTACTCCTATGGGGTTATTAGCAATATTGATGCAATTATGATTATATACGCTATTTCTGAACAGTTTGGAGGGCTCCTTGATTTTTATAAAAATTATATTAACACTAGATTTACTGGTATTGATCGTTTGTATATTTATTGATACCTTTCATGTTGACGATTACCTTAAAATACGATTTTTCTTTTAATTAGAATATGTATTCATGCCATTGCATCGACCAAATTCAACATAAGTTGTTGAAAAATAATATTTACGCGTTCTGCAATTTTAAATATGGAACCAGACATATTCATGTGACTTAATTTATTTATTATTCTATTGTACTCCTACGAATTTATTAGCAATATTGGTGTAATTATGATTATACACGCTATCCCTTAACAGTTTGGAGCATTTTTTGATTTTTACAGAAATCAATTATATTAAAAGAAGGTTACTTTAATATAATATAAGATAAATATTGCACGTGTATTGTAAATGTTCTTCATGATTTTATAATAAAACGTCTGAATTCAAACACAATTTTCATTATACTTGAGCAATATCTAATAAATAATATTTTCAGTGAAACGTTAGTGTATGGTGGAGAAAAGGTTTATTTTTTTTGAAGATTGAATAGTATTCCAAGCAGTTTTTTTATCGCCAAAAGAAAACGAGCTATTAGTAATTATAATTATACATACTCTCCGTTAACAGTTTGGAGCACTTTTTGATTTGTTATAGAAATCAATTATATTAAAAGAATGTTACTTTGGTATAATATAAGATAAATATTGCACTTGTATTGTAAATGTTCTTCATGATTTTATAATAAAACGTCTGAATTCAAACACAATTTTCAATTCACAAATTCAATTGCACTTTGTTCGAATTATAAAACTGTCAGATATATACAAAAGTACAGTTTATACAGGGTGTTCGGCCACCTCTAGCAAAAATTTTAATGAGCGATAGTAGAGGCCAAAATAAGACAAAAATCAAGAATACTAATTTGTTGATGGAAGCTTCGTTAAAAAGTTATTAACGTTTAAAGTGCCGCTCTTACTGAATTTTTTTCTCGAAAATGCGCAAGATTTCGGGGGTATGTCTATTCACCAAAAATGACTGTAATTGAACCCTACAACCGAAAATAATTTTTCCACAACGATTTGCAATTTTTTAATTTTCTCGAATAATTTCACACCTTCTCTATTTTTTTTCTCGAAAGTGGGCAGGATTTCGTGGGTATGTCTAATGACAAAAACTGATTGTAATTGACCCTCGCAACCGAAAATAATTTTTCCACAACGATTTGCAATTTTTTTTCTCCGTTGAAAAATTTAGGCACCTAATTGGATTTTCAGTAAGGAATTTTTTTCTCGAAAGTGCGTACGATTTCGGAGGTATGTGTAATGATAAAAAATGATTGTAATTGATCCCCGCAACCGAAAATAATTTTTTTAAAACGATTTGAAAAATTTTTTTTCGCCGAAAAATTTCAGCACCTACTCGATTTTTTTTCTCGAAAGTAGATAGGATTTCGGAGGTATGTGTACTCACCAAAAATGATTGTAGTTGACCCCTGCAACCGAAAATAATTTTTCCAGAACGATTTGAAATTTTTGAATTTAATTGTTAATAACTTTTTAACGAAGCTTCCATCAACAAATTAGTATTCTTGATTTTCGTCTTATTTTGGCCTCTACTATCGCTCATTAAAATTTTTGCTAGAGGTGGCCGAACACCCTGTATATCTATAAGAAATTTCAAGAATGCAAATATTAATCATAGTTTCGCTCGAAGCGATTATTCGTCCGTAGCTGGCAAGAAGGATAAAGTAATAAAGACGAGTGGCACCCTATAGAAACCGTATTGCTGAACAGTGCACGAGTTGTCAATAGAACCATAGGTGAAAATAGAATACGTTATCCCGTTTCCTTATTGTCGATGCGAGTCAAGATATTCAGCTCGTAAACTCGAATCCACGGCACAGGTGAACGATACGGTTATTATACTGGAAAGGCACGTACGTTATCGTTACCAATTCTAAGTCGAAGTGACTGCCATAACACAATTCGCCTAGTTATATATTCGAACGCTTTGCTCGCGAGAAGCTATAGCGAATACAATGATTTCTGAGCGTACGTAAAATATCTTATTCAGACCGTATCGCGTTCTCGAAGGTATTTCTGCCTCGTAAAAGTAGACGCGTATTCTCGAAAATGGAGCAAAAATGGCACTGTTTTAAAATTGAAGGAGAATATTTTTAGAGAAGAGATTTTATTTGACTAATTTTAGAAAATAAACTAAACACGAGTACATTTAGTACGTTTCACTTTTCAAGTCGTTCGTTGCAAGGAAATATTAATTGAACGAGAGTTCAATGGCACGATTTGGCGAAATTACTTTTTGCCATTGGGTACGTGGGAGTGCGCCACGAGTAAAAAGAAGTTACAAAAGGTTCGATAACGAAGCGCGTGTGTAGTCGTAATTCTTCTTTTTACTTCGCCATTAATTCGTCGGATCGGAAATTTGTCTTCCCTGACTCTTAATTGACCCTTTTGTTAGAGACCTTTCCAAGACGAATTCGATACAAGCTTAGGGCCATACCGAGAACGTTCAACAGATTCAAACGCGATTTAAATTATGCGATGACCGAACCAAGATGCATCATGCTGACGAGAACAATTGTAATATAATATTTTGTTATTAAGTAAAAATAAGCTTGCAAACTTTTAACTTGACAATTTTGACCTTCTGAAAACCTTCGAAACGTAATAAAAATTCCACAGAATGCTTCCTTTGAATGCCTCAATTTTCTAAAATAAGTCTTACATAGTAAAATTTTTTCACTTTCCCATAAAATTTACAATCTGCCTGCAAGCAACAAGCTGGTGATTAATACATGGTAAAATAATATTTAATTTTATGAAACTCGCGCGTGATCTACGACAAAGTAATACGATAACAATGTATTCAAAGTGAAGGCAGGATAATGGCGACGCGAACAAATCTACGCGAATAACTCAAATCCGTAGCACAATTGCATGGAAGTTATCAAACTGCCAGTGAATACGGACGTGCGTTATTATCGCCGAGCGCCTTTCAGATCCGATCTCGAAGAATTCGTAGCGAGGGATAGCCCCGGCCCGTTACTTCCGAGAGGCAGAAATAATGCAATTGTGACGGAGACCGGAATCAGAGACCATCGGAGTAATTTATCAGACCGGAGACTGCATTAAGCGTACGACTTTATAAATTCCGCTCGTAAAATATACACGCGAGTTCAATTGCTACGTCACTTTATAAATTAAGATTTCTCGAAGAATTTTATAACGATCATTAATATCCGGATGGGTAACGAATGGCACGGAACAGGGAATTTCATCCGCGAATACGCAGGATAAAACAGATGTAACCCACGTACCCATTGTCGGGCACGAAGTTAATCTTTAGTTTGATGTATGCGTGCTCGAGAGAGCAACGTTTAAAAAAATAATCCTTGAAGAAGATAGGCATCCAAGGATTACGCGAATGCAACGTGACATTCTGGAACCGAGACGCGTTTGCAACTAAGAGCCTCGTTTAATCTGAAATTGAATAAACATGTCGTGAATATTAAAATGATCGAGGGATATTAATTAGCCGCGTGTAAAGGCTCACTGAGATTGTAATTAAATTCTTTTCGTTCCAATTCGATTAAAAATATTCAATCACATGTTATTGAGGAGAATCGTACTCTACAGATAATTCTAAAGTAATATATATTTTTATATTACTATTTTTGATTCACAAAACAAATCTATCCAAACTTAATCTCTAAATCCTTTAATCTGAAATTGAATAAATAAGTCGTGAAACGAATATTAAAATGATGAAATGAAATTAATTAGCAGCGTAGAAAGGCTTACTGAAATTGCAATTAAATTCTTTTCGTTCTGTCAGATCGTTTCAATTCGATTGAAAATATTAAATCGCTTGTTATTGACGAGAATCGTACTCTACAGATAATTCTAAAGTAACATATATTTTCATATTGCTATTTTTAATTCCCCAAAATAAATCTATCCCTAATCTCTAAATCCTTCTAGCGCTAAGAGGGACGACTAATATCGTTTATTAATTCTTTTATCGTCGAGGGGCCCATACTCTCGGCTTACAGCGCGAAACAAATCATCTATCAGATTTGGGGAGAAAAAAATTTGCCGCAGAAAAAGGTAATCACCGTCGTCCATGTGCGCCCGACAAAGAACGCGGCTACCGAACTCATTTATCCGCGACGATGGGGTTACACAATGAACAGCCTAAATCCGCGAGTAAGGCCCCTCGGAGCCCGTTGGGCCAGCGCGCAGCCACGACCGGGACACTTTATCACCGGGGCTTTCGCAGGTTGCCCCGTTGTTGAAATTAATAAGCGCCAAATAAACGAACCCGCCAAGACAAATGGTGGCGCATTGTGCACGGATGAGCGGAGCCGCGGCCGAGCTTATTTATTCCGTCGCCGCTCGCGAGCTCGAGCGCGCGCGCGCGCACCGCCGGGCCCCTCGAGGCCGAACAGGCCCTCCTGCGTGATTAAGGAGATGAACGGGATACCGCGGCGCAGATTTCCTTCCTTTTTTCGAGTACCCATCGCCCCGCGATCTGTAACGCCGGTCCATTTGCTGCGATTTGCTCCGATGCTGCGTGGACGCGCCGTTGCGGTGGGTCCGCGCCCGGCCCTACGGCCCAAACGCTTTGTTCCAGGAGGGGGAAACGCGCCTTTCAGAATTGTATTACGCGCTGTACGCGGCTGAAAAGACGATGGAGCGGATGGAAGGAACACGTGGGGTACGATGAGGCCTCAGTGGATTATTCAAGCCTCTGCTTTATTATTGGACGAAAATTAGAAACTTTACTAAATTGGGACTCATGCTAAGATGTTTTATACGGGTCACGCGAAATTACATTTCTTGTGGCACATTTACAATTTTTGTAGGCTACATTTTACTTTCCATTTTGTACATTGTATACTATTTGTTTAAAGATTGAATAACGATACATAGTTGCGTTCTGGGGGCCTGATAGTGGATACATCAATAAGGCAATCCTAAAACTGTTTTAGACGCTGGTCGAGGAGTGTATACAGCGTGTTCGGACAAACAAAATTATTTTTGGTTGCGGGGGTCACTTACAAACATTTTTGATGTATACACATACCCTCGAAATCCTACGCATTTTTGAGAAAAAAATTCAGGAAGGTGAACAAATTTTTCGACGAAAAAAAAAAATTTCAAATCGTTCTAGAAAAATTATTTTTAACTAGAGGTATCAATTACAATCATTTTTGGTGAAAAGACATATCCTCGAAATCCTACCCATTTTCAAGGAAAGAATTCATTAATTGGACTAATTTATCGTCGAAATTAAAGAATTTTAAATCGTTCTAAAAAAATTATTTTTACCTAGGGGAGTTAATTATAATCATTTTTGGTGAATAGACATACCTTCGAAATCCTACCCAGTTGCGAGGAAAAAATTCATTAATTGGACAAATTTATCGTCGAAATTAAAGAATTTTAAATCGTTCTAAAAAAATTATATTTAGCTAGAGGGGTCAATTACAATAATTTTTGGTAACTAGACATACCCTCGAAATCCTACCCAGTTACGAGGAAAAAAATCATTAAGTGAACAAATTTTTCGTCGAAATTAAAAAATTTCAAATCGGTCTAAAAAAATTATTTACAGTTTCAGGGGCCAATTAGAATCATTTTCGGTGAATAGACATCCCCCCGAATTCCTACGCACTTTTGAGAAAAAAATTCTTTACCGAAAATATAATGTCTGACCATGAATGAATGAATCCCCTGAAATTTCATGTTTAAAAAATCGTAACTCCGAAACGGATTGGAGGATTTTAATGTTTCAAAATGCAAATAACGCGTATTTTAGTGTAGAATATGTACAAATTCCAAGAATATTTCAAGAACTAATTATCAAGACTAAAAGTTAATAACTTTTAAACGAAGCCTCAATCAACAAACTGGTATTCTTGATTTTCGTCTTATTTGAAATTTTTCCCAGGCGTGGCTGAACACCCTGTGTATTTTACTCTAAATATTTGTACACTTTACTCGTAAGACAATGGTGGTCGAATTTTTCTGTATTCGATCATCTATCTCGATGTTCATTCGAATACCATGATACGAACTATAAATATAATGAAAGTCCCAATTGTAATTGTATAAATATTGTCACACTTAGAGATCGATATTCGAGGTTTGTTCGTAGCATTTAAATTATTCTATCGTAGCGTATAAATTATTCGTGATCTATCGATGATGTAAACACGCAATTAACAAAATGCTCGAAAAGGCCCCACGAAGCTTTTACACCGCAGGTTCCCCGTCCCCGTCTTTGACCCGACCCAGATTAGACCCAACGTGAGTTACATAGGGAGCACAGCATCGGGAGGATCAGATTGCTGGCGGTGGTCATTTGGAATCGTGGGCTCGGAGAAAAGGAGTCCGTCGACGATCTATGTTGCTGCGATCTGGATAAGTCGATTGCTTAGAGCGATTGTGGGACCAGTATGAACGAGATGGATTTAGTATACCAAAGATATACAGTCTGTGTCAGAAGGATAGAGCACACTATGTTCTCAAACTAATCTTCTACTCAATCTATCAAACAAAGTTTCCAAATTACATTAATGCATCAAAGAATCTAAAAATTACTATCGGAAAAAAAAGTTTTATCAATTTTTAATTTTATCAGTCATTATATACAATGAAAATCTAGGAATTGTAATCGACAAAATGAAGTACATTTTTAAGAATGCATATGTAGCTTAAATACTCGTCTTCTATATTTACTCGAAATATACCGTAAACAGAATTATAGGGTGTCCTATTATTTTGTTGCAGACTGTACATAAAAGCATGTATCTGCATGCCATCTGACCTCTTATGGAGCAATGCTGGCGAAACGTCGGAACATTTTTCGAACGGAATATTGTACATACCCGAGACCTCAAAGAGTATCGGTAGTTTGAATCTATTTGCATTCAAATTTGAACCATAACACGATCGTGCAAGAAAAATTTCGAGAAAACCAAATGTCTGCTTCGACTTCTTCGGTTCTCCATCCTACTCTTGCAACCCTGTGTTATTTGCAAGGATGTTATCGATACGAGCACGCAAGAAATTGAACTCTGTTGTAAATTTTGATACTATATTCATCCGAATGCCTAACTTCAAAGTATACAAATAAATAAGACAAGTTTTATTAAATACATATTCGAGTTTACGTTATGTTATATCAAATAGAATAAAATGTTTTAAAAAATTTACACACATATTTGCATATTTTAATTATTCTTCGTGCACGCATATGACGTAATGTTCAGTAATACAAGCATATTGAACGTGCGTAAATGTCGTATTATCACTGTGCGTATCTCACATGTCGAACCATACGCAAACTGCAGATATAATCATAAATCCACATGCGCTTGGTTACGAAGTTGCAGGCTTTCAAACTTACACGATAAATAAAATGTTCGATGTGGCCTCCTTCGGCAAGGATACAAGCTTCGCAACATCGGTCTTGCAGATCGTAATCGTTATTTTTATTGTTATCGTTATCTGATACTCACCTACGATTATTCATGTTGTGCTATCGTGTTCGTGCGGACTAGAATCATGTTGACGTGCTTAACGTTCCATTCGAACATAATCTCTAATGAGAACCTTTGAGAGGCTGCAACATGGCAACAAAGAACTCGTGAACTTACGTTTGCCGGATCTTTCCCATCGTTGCAATATATTTCCAAACCTGGACAAGACTTTTAAGAAACAGCTTGTATAAAAATGTACAATTCTATGAAAGAAGTATGTTTAATTCTTTTGTACCTGAATTTGGATAAGTCAATATCATTGTACGATTTCTTTTAGTGGATGTACGATGTATTTTAGAGTAAATATTTCCCATAGATATTTAATTATTTGTAAAAATACAGGCTATGGTTGAACAGAGAATGGAAATGGGTGTTCTTACACCTGCCTTGTCGTTAACCTTATATCAATGTATAGTTGACATTATAACAGGGATAATAAATTTACTTCAAGATGAGACCATGATGATCGAAACATTCTCAACAACGAACTGTAAATTTCTGGAATTTGCAAGCAAATAAAAATTCTCGATTATATAAAGCCCGAACACTAACATCGAAAGAATCCCACCTCGTTACTATTAAAATACACCAGCTCTGAAAGAAGACTTCGCGAAGAATAATCCAGGGGCCCGTAATCCCCGAGCCTGCTGTATCCGTTACTAAGAACTATTAAAATCTAAAGCGGATTGCTCGTATCGGTATTCTTGCCCACGCCGCTTCATAAAACCCACGTTAAAGTCAGTTATCCGAGTCACCTTCTCCTCGAGCAGGACATGAACTCTGCAACCCTAACGATGCGTTCGGATAAGAATCGACGTCGCGCGAAAAAACCAGTCGCCGGTCAGAAGCGATTCAGCGGCCGCTGGAAATGAACGAAACGAAAGAAAACTGGCATTCCGCGTCATAAATCGTCGCGTTCGATCGATCCTCTTTGCACATCGACGACGAAGCTCCCCCGACGCGGGAAGATTCTCTGGAAGCTGGCCTCGCGAGACGTTTCCACGAACAGCGATTTTTTTGCCAACCGGGCACGATCGAGAAACGTGGCAGCGTCCCGGTATGCGTACCGCGTTATAGATCGGAATCCCTCGATCCCCGGCAATGTGACGCCCTCATTGCAACGCAGACGTGGCATAAGTGGAGGATCGATCGGGCATAAATCACGGACGGGGAAATAAATGCCGGACTGTGCATTTCTCCGACTGGGTATACGAATCGAGCCGTCCGCGAGCGTGCGTTACTATAAATCAGAGGATTGTCTGCGGAAAGAACGCCCGGTGGTAGCCGCTGCCCCCGTCGTTAGATACGTACGAGCGTGTCTGGTATCGGTCAGTCTGCCTCCGAGCTCTCCCACGATCATTCTCGATCCCAGTATTTTGAATATATTAAGAAACTACGTATTATTGACCGCGCGGATTGCGGCAGCCTGCTTCGTTGGATTAAACGGTGGCTTTAAACTCTACGGACAGGGTCGTGGGAGCGGTTACACGCACGAATTAGTAGTGATTCGTTTATACGGAATATCCACGTTGTGCATTCTGCGGAGCTCGGTAATTTCATTTGTGAAGAGGATGGAACCGATTTTATTGGATGGAACAAGAGAAAAATTGAATTGGATGTGCAAGATGCGAGATCAAGTAGGATATTTACAGAGTACACAAGAGTACACTCGAATGGATATTCAAAAATTATTCCATTTTGAGTGAGATAATGACAAGAGAGTCACACTAATTTTTAAATAATTTCTTTATAACCGTTTAGGAATCACAGAATACAGTAGAATATAGTAGTAGTGTGAATGTCTCTAGAAACAACAAGAAGTATTGTATTGATAAAATTTCAACAATATACTATCTATATGTATTTAATGTTATACAGAGAAAAATTTTAATGGGAGATTCTAGAGGCCAAAATAAGACGAAAATCAAGAATACCAATTTGTTGATGGAGGCTTCGTTAAAAAGTTATTAACATTTAAAGTTCCGTCCGTACTGAATTTTTTTCTCGCAAAAGGCGCAGCTTTGCGGTGGTATGTCTATTCACCAAAAATGCTTGTAATTGACCCTTGTAACTAAATAGAATTTTTCCAGAACGATTTGAAATTTTTCTTTTTCGTCGAAAAATTTAGGCATCTTCTCGAATTTTTTTCTTGAAAATGCCTAGGATTTCGGGAGTAAGTGTAATAGCCAAAAACGATTGTAATTGACTCCTGCAACTAAAAATAATTTTTTTATAACGATTTGAAAATTTTTCATTTTGTCGAAAAATTTATCCAATTATTGAATTTTTTTCTCGAAACTGGTTAGGATTTCGAGGGTATGTCTATTGACCAAAAGTGATTGTAATAGACCCCTACAACTAAGAATAATTTTTTTAGAATGATTTGAAAAATTCTTTTTTCGCCAAAAAGTTTCACACATTCTCGAATCTTTTTCTTGAAAATGCCTAGGATTTCGAGGGTAAGTGTAATAGCCAAAAATGATTGTAATCGAGCCCTGCGACCGAAAATAATTTTTTTAGAATGATTTGAAAAATTTTTCTTTTTGCCAAAAAATTTCAGCACCTACCTGAATTTTTTTCTCGAAAGTGGGTAGAATTTCAGGGGTATGTCTATTCACCAAAAATACTTGTAATTGACCACTGTAACTAAATAGAATTTTTCCAGAACGATTTGTAATTTTTCTTTTTCGTCGAAAAATTTAGGCATCTTCTCCAATTTTTTTCTTGAAAATGCCTAGGATTTCGGGTGTATGTGTATTCACCAAAAACGATTGTAATTGACTCCTGCAACTAAAAATAATTTTTTTATAAAGATTTGAAAATTTTTCATTTTGTCGAAAAATTTATCCAATTATTGAATTTTTTTCTCGAAACTGGTTAGGATTTCGAGGGTATGTCTATTGACCAAAAGTGATTGTAATAGACCCCTACAACTAAGAATAATTTTTTTAGAACGATTTGAAAATTTTTAATTTTGTCGAAAAATTTATCCAATTATTGAATTGTTTTCTTGAAAATGCCTAGGATTTCGGGGGTATGTCTATTCACCAAAAATGATTGTAATTGACCCCTGTAACCGAACATAAATGTTGAACTTGTTTTTAAACTTGTAAAAAACGTTCACCACTTTTTTTTTTGCATCGACGAGGTGAACGTTGCAAGTCCAGTTATTATATATTGATACAAAAAACTGACCGTATAACTTCCTCGGAAAAGATGTTTAACACTATAACAACCAAAACAGTCAATATTACCCATTCGTAATTTCTAATAAAACTTGTAAAATTGAACTTGTTAAATTTAAACTTGTGAAAAGATTGTCAGCGTAACGCAAAAAATTATATTCCCCATCGACACACAAATACCACAAATGCCACAAAGAAGAAATTATCGCTGAAGATCGCGGTGTAACTTCGATCGAGAAATTGAGATTGCCGAGTGCACCGATCGGGTTAGTCGAACGATAAATTCTCGGACACGCGACACGCCGCAAATCCAAATGAATGTTAATCGCGCGTCATAACGCGAGCGTATACTTATTACGTTCGAGTAGCTGGAATCGGTCGACCGAATACATTAATCACCGTGGCCGGTATCGTTGCACCGGCAAAAACGAGAAACCGTGGAGCGTTTACGATCCCACAGTTATCGCGGGACGGTCCCGGTGCTTTTGATGCCTGCGAATGTCGAGCACCGTAAGAGAGACGCGGATCAAAAGCTCCACGGCGACCGTGTAACTCCGTGGTCCGTCAATTAACGACTCGTTGCGTCTCTCGGGCCGCGGTAACGAGACTTTTTTCCATTTCGCAAGATAATCAGAGGGGGGCACCGTGGCCACGGTATAATTAGAGAGGCCGGAATCACGGGAGTTTGGTCGAAAAAAAACCCGATTCCACATTCCTCGAAGCGCATACCATCCGGCAGCCGCTCGATAATCTCGAGTCAGCTACGAATACCGCAGGTATACCGCGCACCTAAAATCAGTAACTCCGATCCGTCCGTACTCGAGCAGCGGCTCATTATCGTCCACCTCCTTCGATGCTTCTAATTGCTACGGCCCACGGGACGGAAATCGAAGAGTGAAAACGGAGGACTACTGGGGGCGCGATCTGTTTAACAGATACACCGCGCTACGCTTCCGATCGAGCTAATTCTATTATGAACTAGACTCCCAGTAATTGATAGGAGAGATGCGTGGTTCGATTATCCGAGATCGATGTCTCTGAATAGTCTATCGATTAGAAAACGACGGCTGGTTTCGTCCAGTTCTATGTTGTGGGTGAAGCTTTGAAGAGGAACATCATTAACCCTTATATGGACTCTCAATCTCAACTGAATCATTTTAATTAATATTGATTTTTATCAAATTGGTAAATGAGAATCATTTCTCTTAGACCATTTAAAGAATGATGAACTAATGGAAGAGTACTTAAATTTTCAAATAATTGAATAATTATTAAAAAGATTATATGATTTATACGACAAGCCAAATGTAGCAACTGATTTTCATTCTAAAATTACTTTGTACAAGTTCCAAACGTTGTCAGAATGGTCATTGCATTGTTTCATGTGTCACTGGTGCAAGTATACTATACATTATAAAATCAATAACTTCAAAATATTACGATTAAAAAGCAAATACTCAAAATTGATTGCTTAGAAAGTAAAATTGAATCAAATGTTTTGTACTCATCTTCGCACGAAAAACCACCCCCTCCAACCGTAAAATTTGCATTAACAATGATTGTGAATCATTCTCCTCTCGTTTCTGGTTCTCTCTGTTTCTCGGGACGAGGGAAAAAATTCAAAGAGCGCCTACGCACCGCCGCCTCAAATTGTCCTGCACAATTTTACGGCCGTTCCGCCACTTTCCAGGAGCGGCACTGTCTTTCCCCCCTCTGCGGTTTTACGCTCGTTTAATGGAGGCGAAACTCGAAAGATGTACGACGCCTCTGCAGCCCGACAGTTTCGAAAACACGAGCTCAAACGGTTCGCGATGCTCCTTTGGTCCGATGGACGAGGTTGTTTCGTTGCAAATTATGTCGGTAACGACCGACAGGGTTCAAAGGGCGATCCATTATCTTCGAACGGTGGAGAAAAATGGATCTAAATTAGACTTGGGATCTATGAGATTGGAGATCGGAGACAGATTTCTCTTTTCTATTTACTATCGACGCAAACTAGACAAATCTCTGTGGAAAATCGAACGATCTGCATTTATTTTTTTTAACCCGTATCTATGATTGCTCGTAATTAATAACTTCCCTGTGAGTTCTCGTAATTCCTAAGGAATTCTATAGCTTGTAATTTCAAGAGAGATGATACAAGACCCGCTGGATCAGATATAGACGACCCTGGATGCGTGGACCCTGATACAGTCAATCTCCGTAGGATCCGATAGAAAAGACTCCGGTATGGAGGGATCCAATGTACGCGATTCCAAATCCATGAGATCCGACGCGGACGACACAGAGACACGGTGGGATCAGATACAGACGTCCCTGGGATGCGTAGGACCTGATACAGACAGACCTGGACCCGTAGAACCAGATACAGAAGACACGACCCCGGATCCAAGAAATCCGATACAGACGCCGCCAGATACTCGGAACACGATACAGGCGATTCTGGACCCGTGAGACCCAATACCGAGGATTCAGGAAATACTTTTGGGACTTCAGCAACCACCTTCGGAACCGTTGAGTCCCCCAAGAATCAGAGTTTCACAAATTTTATAAATCACGAGGCTACAGGGCGTGAAACAACGCCAAGAAAATATGTAAAATCTCGTTAGAGCATCGCTTCTTCTGACATTTCGACCAACAACAGCACATGGTCCTTTTTAAAATAATAGAAACATTATTCAGAGGAAAGTTTGTTATGCAATCATTACTGATTTTGGATTCTTTATATTTTCTTTTGAATCTTGAATCCTCTGTTCATTCTTTCTTCTGACGTTTCGACCAACAACAGCACGTGGTCCTCAATTATGCAAACATTATTGATTTTGGATTCTTCATATTTTCTTTTCAATCTTCAGTTCTACCGATTCAATTTTATTTTATTTGAATCACGACTCCAAGAATGCATGTATTAAGTTTCATGGGTCTGATGTTTCCTCCTATATCTTCAGTGTCTTCTTCGCTAGATGTCACGGATCCAATCTGACAAGTCTGAAGACGCATCGAACATGTCAGGATCTACATCGGGCCCCAGGACCTTGGGGCCCGTCAGTATCCATTTCCATTAGCTGAACATCCTTTTAACAACATGTCCGTGTCTGTCATAAGCTCGATTCCATTCACCGTAGCAGACACATAATTCTAGGTCATGGACCGTAGTTATAAAACAATGGACGTCGAAGTCATCCGTCCAACGACGATAGCACGAGATAGGATAAGATATTTTCGATTTACATTGCATTGTCTATCCTCGACTTTAAAAGGCTCGCAATTTCTGTCCGTTCGTACGGATTAATGAATCATCGAGCACTTTGATGCACGTCTAGACTCAGAGGGATACGCTAGATGGAGATCAGCGTTTCTAGAAACGGAAAGTGTTACGGTATTTACCTAATCATCGACTCCGCTTAACCTTCGACCGTTCGACGGGAATTTGAATTTCATAGTCGAGTATCTCGGACGGAACGATGAAAATACGGTCGCGCGCGGACCGTAGCTGCGCGAGGCTGCTTGGCAATTCAAATCCCGCGAATCAAAACTCTATCAGCATGCTCGGAAACTTCGCCGAATGAATAAGTAGGCTGAACGGGAACGCCAAAGGTAAAAACCAGTGTTCCAGTCAAACCGTGATTTCTTATTCCGATGGACTCGCGGGTCAAAGGCTCCCTTCGAGTTTTCATTTTGCCGCGGTTAATGGTCCGCGATTCTGCTTTATTAGTCTCTAACGACCATACTTTCTTCTCGACTTGCCCCGTGAATCATTACTTCCCGCGAAACCTTGGAATTTTTACTAGGACACAAGATAAAGCGATTCCTTTCGAAGCGTCGCTGGCTAGAGACTGGGACTGCGACACGACGAGAGAAAGTTGCACGAAATTTAATCGTTCTTATCAGATCGTGAGCAGACATCCTTAAAAGTGAAAAATAATTGTTATTTTTCTGTTTCGTGTAATTTCTATAAACACAATATGTAACCACATAAAAAGATTAAATTGACTATTTCAACGGGGTTCCTATTATTTGTAAAATAGTATTATTGTTTTCTGTAAATGAAACTTGTAGTTTAGTGAGGTTAAACTATACCATTTTAAAAATTATCAGCAACCCCTGAATATGCAAATAAATGTACAGAATAAGAAATAGTGAAAGTAGATATACAGATTTACGAAATACTTTGTAAACCAGTAAACCAGATTTCAGGAACCATTCCATAACACTAATCACCGAATCTCGTTACGAGGAAACGTGTTGTAAAGCAGTGGATGGAGCGTTCCGTTCCACGAGTTTCTAGATCGTTTAATTCGTAATTAAGCCTTCATTAATTGTATCGCGTGACGTTGAAGATTTGCGAACTATTCAAAATTCAGATTAAAGAGGATCCTTATCGCCTGTTTCGCGAATGCAATGATTTCGAGTCACTTTGTTCAAATAATTATTGTATTCTTATGTAAGGATTCCAGAAGTGAAATATCCTCTTAAATTATTTGTAATTGCGTTTCACTTAACACGCTGACTCGTTCATATCTAAAGATGCACTCGACATTTGTTCTAACGTGAATAAAAAATTGACGACCAATGAAATTTAGTCACCCGTTGTACAACGCGACACTGGCCTTCGCGTAGAGCGAACAAAAATATAAAGAAACGTCGACGAGATCGCGGAAGGAGCTCTTTGTTCGTAAGAAAACAGCCGATCCGAAGACCGGAAATAATATTTCACCGGGGAAGAAATAACGAGTGCTTCTCGTTGTGGGCAAGACACGCTCGATGTTCCTCTTGTCATGAGATTTTACGGCGGATGCGCACATTATAAGATTTTTGTGCGTGCGAAGAACGAGCAAAAACCAACGTAGTTTACAAAACCGAGCGTCCCGAGCGCGTTGTTTGCCATGAAAACATCTCTTCCGGTGCTCGAAAAAAACTGCTCGACCCTACAGTCGCTTTAACGCCCTTTTTAGATCGGTGGAGTTTCGTTCGATGCAATTTTCAAAGTTTCTTGTTCTGGTAAATTTCACTTCTTTATTATCAAATGGTTATCCACTGTAGAAATTATATTTGACGCATAAAAAGAATTATAGAACCCACTAATGAATTCTGTCAATCAATATAATTGATTGTCGACCATGCTATTGCTTCAAAATTACAATGGATCGATATTGACATAGAATTAAATCAAATTTTTGAATATATTGCAAAATATGCATTCTATTTTTGGTTTCACCATCAGTACTTTGAAGATTTCCCAAAAAGTAAGCTTCTTTTTCTTATTAGATATATTTAATTAATTTCCTTAGAGCAATTTTAAGCCCTCGTAAAGACGTCCATTGGACTTGCATCGTTCTGCCTAGGGTGTCCATTATTATTATGCACATATAATAAATGATCGACTTTAGTTTCCCAAAATATTTGCAAAAAACTTTCGGTATCGTTATACTGAATTCGATCACCTATTATACGTATAGGAAAAAGTTGTCCAAAAATTACCTAACCCAGACCTAACCCAGACCTAATAGAAAATAATTTTTCCATAAACTTTTAATTTTTATAATTTATATTAAATTTTTATATTATAACATATTTTAGGCCCATCAAAATCCATGAGGGAGCGATCTTTCAACAGGTTGACCAAAAGAATGATTAGTTACAAGAAAGTTATTTAGGAATTTTCTCTATCAATCTCAAATATGTGAGAATATACATAGTACTACATATTCTGTGTATTATTATTTGCGTTGATTATATTGCAAAAATATTTGTTCTCATCCCGATTAGATACTCTAACGAAAACTGAACTTGGAATAAAACCGATATCCACTGGGAGTTCGAGCGACCAGATGTTGGAGCAGTTACCATTGTCCAGGTTCTCGATCACCCACGGGCGGCCATATTTCTTGCCCGTTCGAGCGCCATCGAGCGAATCAAAACGTTGACGATCGCCCTTTGAATCTCCGCTCCCGATCGTCCGTGGTGCACCGATCGCGGTTGATCGCGAAAAATCCGGTTGACACGAACGGAAGGTCGTAGTCGGGGTTCGACTGATTATTTCCAAGGATGCATCAGCCGCGTCTGAGATGGATGTATCTGGCGAATCTCTCCGGTTGGTTTGCACTACGTCTCCATAGCCCGAAGGCCTTCGGTCTGACCTCTCGACCGGCAGGCGCGCGGACTGCATAAAAGAGCCGAGACTCATCGAGCGGCGTCGTCCCCTTTGATTCGATAATAATTATCGTCCTCGCGATAAAGGAAAAAAAAAAGAAAACGTAAAGTACACGCGTGCGGTACGTACGCCGCGGAGACAATGAAGCAAGTTACGTTCCACCTGGAACGCTTCTTAATTGCGTCTAAAACGTTCTAACCTCGGCCGTTGAACGCGATGCCGCGGATAATGGTATCGGCATCGATGACACGGGAGATTCTTTTTCTTTTTTAACGTTGCTTCACACCTCGTCGAGCATCTGGTCAGCCGTGGAGCATGGGAACAGTTCGGAACAACTGTTCTTGACCCCAACCGATCTCTCGTGGACGTTCCAAACCCGTGGACACCCTTTCTCAGAGTATTTAAACAGTAGTTGAATCCATTTGAAATATTTTAATAAATCTCAATTCTGCAGATGAATTTACCATCGACGATAAGGCGTACTATTATTTGCGAGCTTAATAAAATATATTTCGTATCTAAAATGAACTTAATCTTCAAACTAAAATTTAATACGCTAAATAAATACTAAACAAATATTTAGGAATGTGTGACGAAATTATTTCTAAAGAACCAACCGAATGTCCAAGCAAACACGCGCGGAACGTAAGATACCGCAAAACGATCGCACGATTAGTTGTTTCCAATTATTTCCAACGACCAAACGCGAGGGAATAATCAATGACTATGATTCGATCCCCGGACCTTGACGACGGAATAAAATTCTCAGGTGTCGATTGCATTTTTTACAGGGGAGAGTCGGTGACACACGAAGTCCTTAAAAATCATTGCCACGAGCTACGGTAATCGAAGAAAGGAAATTATCGTACAGGAAGGACGCGTCCATAATTAAGATAATCAGTCGTAAATTATGAGAACTATAATTGGAGACGGAGGACAAAAAAAATCGAAGTCTTCCATCTGCAGTTGCACGGTAAAAATTCCTTTCTTGAATTGAGACAATTCGAATATTTTGTTATAGAAGGGAGGCATAAAACAAAATTTTGAACGTAGGAAATTTGTGATTCATCGAATTTTAACAACCCCTGAGTTATTAGTGTTTATTTTGGATTCAGAAACTTCTTTTCTTTTTCAAGGATAACACGATTTTAATTTTTTTTTTTAAGATACTTGCCACCATATTGTAGACACTAAAATATTACTGATGACGTATGTACTTTTCTTAATTATTGGCAGACTGGCTGTTGGAAAACAATGTTAACAAGTAAACCAAATAAAACTGTGAAATAATTCATCTAATGCTTCGAGCCGTGAATTGCGTGTTCGTCATGTTTGATCAGGAATCAAGGTGTGAGTAAAAATAGCATCCGAGACCTTTATATTGCGTGACATTTCGACCCTTTAAAGAAACCTGAAGATCATAATGTACACACGAGAACCTACAAAAGGTCGAAACATCGATAAAGATCTAACCACGAACAATAAATAACAATAAATAACGAAAAAATAACTGAAAAGATGTTTCGACTCGCTGCAACGATCGTTACGTAAGAAATTACGTGCAGAAGATGTTCGATTGCTGATACAGAAAAATTCGAGCAGTCCTAATCCTATTCCGGAGACTCGACTGGCTCGATGAAAGGGGGGAAAAAGGATGCATAGGTATTCAGATCTCTTCACGTAATCTCGACGAGATCCAACCGCGTCCAATAAATTCTCATCTCGTCAGTCGGTCGCCGAAAGGAACGAAGAGGACCCGAGGATCCGCTGAAAAGATTCAGATTTACGATCGTCTGGCACGAAACTCGAGCCAGCCGGGAATGTAAAAGATCGCGACTATTTTCCTCGGCGGATCGAGCAGCGACGGAGAGCGCGGATGACTATTGCCACGGTCGTACGACGTTCCGGGGCCCCGAAGGACGAACCCTGGATGGGATCCTGTGCGTCGATGTCCGCGAAAAAATCGGCTCCGTCGGTCGATTGCAAATTACTCGAGCGGAACGGCGCGGAGACGAGGCGAGGGCCCTGTTTCAAAGTCAAAGGTCCGGCGGCGAAACGAAGGCTAAGCAAAGAGTAGGTTAGAATGATTGCACGGGATGGCTGGGGAATTTACTGCGCCATAGAATATCCCCCTGGGCTGTTTTAGAATCGCCATCGCGGTGCAATATGCGCCGAGGCGAAACCGTGCGGCGAGAATGAAATTCACCTTGGTCCCCCATTGGCGCCTCAACGTCTCACTACGCTCTTTGTTAATTTTCAAATTCACTTTCCCCGCTTCTCCGTGAAACTCAATGTTATGTTGAGGCTATTGAAGTTATCAGACCCCGGGGAGGAGAAATAATTTTTTTATTATTTGAGGAAGGTAGATTTAAGATTGCTCTCTGCGTGATCTCGGTTGACCAACTCTTATTCGAGTCCCAAATAAACATTTAGTTTCTAGAGAGGCAGAAAGAGAAAATATACACGATTTTTCAGCCCTTTTCAATGGTCAGATAAAAAAATATTTCCTATCGAAGTTAATTTTCAAATTCACTTTCCCCGCTTCTCTGTGAAATTCAATGTTACGTCGAGGCTATTGGAGTTATCAGACCCGGGGGGAGAAATAATTTTTTTATTATTTGAGGAAGGTATATTTAAGATTGCTCTCCGCGTGATCTCGATTGACTAACTCTTATTCGAGTCCCAAATAAATATTTAGTTTCTAGACAGAAAGAAAGAGAAAATATACACGATTTTTCAGTCCCTTTCGAGGGTTAGACAAAAGAATGTTTCCTATCAAAGTTAATCAGTAGACTGCGGATCTTTATGCAAATTCACATTTTTATTAATAAAATTAATGAAACGGAAGCTTCGCAGAGGGCTGTCTCAACCCCTAAATATAATAATTCCTATCTTACTTTAAGTATTTCTTATATTTTTGCATATTAAATGCATTCTGTAGTTTTTTGAGGATTAAAATTTCCCATAAATGCATAAACATCCGCAGTCTATTAATCAGTATTTAATCGACACGAAATTGCAGTTGCTTAAATGTAAAACCAAATTGATTTTCGATCAAAAATTAAGGCCACTGTTGAATTTTTAACTTCATTGTATTGTAGGCAATGTTGGGACGAAATGACATTGAAAGTGAAATTGTTACGAATCGATTGCCACAATATTTGAAATTATTCTGCGATACATAACATCAAGACCACGCATTAGACTCATTTATTCAACTTCAGAACTTAACACACAAAATAAAAGGAAAATTTGTACAAAATTTATACAAAATGTGTAAAAATTTACAAAGAAGTTCTCTAATTGAAGCTACACATAAGACTTAAATGTCAAAGATTGCTTGTCAAAAACGAGAATTTTCTTGATATCGTAAAAAATATTGAAAAATATTGAATTTTACAAGATATAAATTATTGAGATATAACGATCAAACGACCCCTTATCAAAAGATAAAATAAAAATACAAAGAAAACCAAACAGTCCCTGACATTTAAGAAAAAACGAATTTTCCTGATATCGTAAAAAATATTAGAAAATATTGAATTTTACAAGATATAAACTATTGAGATATAACAACCAAACGACCCCTTATCAAAAGATAAAATAAAAGTACAAAGAAACCCAAACAGTCTTTGACATTTAAGAAAAAACGAGAATATTCTTGATATCGTAAAAAATATTGAAAAATATTGAATTTTTCAAGATATAAACTATTGAGATATAACAATCAAACGACCCCTTATCGAAAGATAAAATAAAAATACAAAGAAACCCAAACAGTCCCTGACATTTAAGAAAAAACGAATTTTCCTGATATCGTAAAAAATATTAGAAAATATTGAATTTTTCAAGATATAAACTATTGAGATATAACAATCAAACGACCCCTTATCGAAAGATAAAATAACAGTACAAAGAAACCCAAACAGTCTTTAACATTTAAAAAAAAACGAGACTTTTCCTGATATCGTAAAAAATATTGAATTTTACAAGATATAAACTACTAAGATATAACAATCAAACGACCCCTTATCAAAACATAAAATAAAAGTACAAAGAAACCCAAACAGTCTTTAACATTTAAAAAAAAACGAGACTTTTCCTGATATCGTAAAAAATATTGAAAAATATTGAATTTTACAAGATATAAACTATTGAGACATAACAATCAAACGACCCCTTATCAAAACATAAAATAAAAGTATAAAGAAACCCAAACAGTCTTTAACATTTAAGAAAAAACGAATTTTCCTGATATCGTAAAAAATATTGAAAAATATTGAATTTTACAAGATATAAACTATTGAGACATAACAATCAAACGACCCCCTACTTTAAGATAAAATAAAAGTATAAAGAAACCTAAACAGTCTTCAACATTTAAGAAAAAACGAATTTTCCTGATATCGTAAAAAATATTGAAAAATATTGAATTTTACAAGATATTGTAGGAGTGTGAATGTATGGGAGAAAGAGGACGTTAGTTGGTAAGATAGACATAAGGACATAATAGCGTAGTTTTAGTTTAGCTCAGGTCAGTTTTTACGTAGTTTATGACCGGGCCACTTGGGCCGACGTTTTCCAGACGCGGCCTGGCAAGGCCGCATGGGTCGGCGTTCCCCTACCAGGAAAACTCGGGTTAGGGGTTAGTTTTAAGAATTAGAAGAAAAGAACACGAGAGTCATCGCGACAGGGGCAGTCGAATAGTAGCGAGTCGAGGGAAAAGAACGGAGAGGTAAAGCCAGCGCGGAAAGAACATTGTGCGGAAAACTATTGTGCAGATCAATGTATACCTAGTATCTAGTATAATAATAAATTAGAGTATATACACCACTTACAGCGCAGTCATACATTCGATTTCCTACAAAAATTGGGGGCTCGAGCCGGGATTGAGTGAGCAACGTGAGTTACGGTGTAGACGAGAAAGTGAACAAAGAACTGTGAGAACTGTGACAATTGTGCAGAAAACCCTATTTTTGTTGTGCTGTGAATGTAAATTTTCGTGCCGTGATGTGCAATGAATAAAAATCCGTGTGACTTCACTGTAGTGCAGCTAAAAGACATTTTAAAAGCGAGAGGGTTGAGTACCATTGGGTTAAAACGAGAACTGATCAGCAGACTCATGATGAGTGACCCGAAGGGAACTTGGATGCATCAACGGCCAGAGAATGCGGATAGATCCGCCCCAAATGAGGATTCAGGCGTAGAAGCGCCAGCCAGTGCAAGCACCCCGAGTCTGCAGACTCCGCCGACAGGTGAGACAAGTGATAGTCGTAGTATGGACATTATTTCGAGAGAAAAGGTGCTTGCAGAACGCGAAATAGAATTATTAAAGCGCGAACTAGAGATGATGCGTGAAATGCATAGGCTAAACATGGGTGGAGCGTCCTCTCCCCAGGGTGCATCTTTCGTCGGTCAACGAACAGCAGTGGCAATAGACGAATCGATGAAGGCCATGCTGAGCTATTTCGAGGGAAAGGGTGAAAATTTTGATGCGTGGGAAAAGCAGCTAATGCTGTTGCGGTCGACGTATAGACTGGACGACAATGCGACGAAATTATTAGTCGTTTCGCGACTAAAAAACAAAGCTCTGGAGTGGTTCCATTCAAAACCAGAGCACATCGAAATGCGAATCGACGATATGGTGAGGGAGCTGAGAGACATTTTCGGTGATCGTCAAAGCAGAATTTCAGCGCGCAGAGAGTTTGAAGGGCGAACGTGGAGAAGAGTGGAGACATTTGCAGAGTATTTCCACGAAAAATCGATTCTGGCCAATCGCATCTCGATCGACGAAGGCGAGTTGATCGAATACCTAATAGACGGTATACCAGACCATTCGTTACGAAACCACGCGAAATTGCAAAAATTTAGATCGAAGGCGTCGCTTTTGGAAGGATTTAGAGGTGTTACGTTACCACCCACTATCCAGAGAGAAGCACGCTGTAACACGGGGGCATACGGGCAAAAAACTAGTGGCGTGCAATGGCGTGAAGCGGGAATGCAGCGATCCGACGGTCCGAATCATCGCGGAGGTGGTCCGATATCGCGAACATCGTATGGGTTCCGACGGCCGGACAATCAACGATGGGACAACGAATTCCAGCGTCGAGATGGCGGTTTTCAACGATGGGATGACGGAGTTCAACGGCGAGACGACGTGGTGCAACGACGAGGCGATGAACCTCAGCGGCGGGAAGTACGAAACGCGCCGTCGGGAAGATGTTACAACTGCGGTGACCGGGATCACCTCTCCTTCGAGTGCCATCGGAGAAGCCAAGGAGCGAAGTGTTTTGAATGTAGGGAGTTCGGACATATTGCGGTGAATTGCCCGAAAAGGAGGACGCCTGCGGTCGAGGAAAGCCTAGCGGTACAGCGAACATGTTGTAAGAAATATCTTAAAAAAGTATCCATTTGCGAGCGCGAGGTAACCGCCCTGATTGATACCGGCAGCGATTTATGCCTAATGCGTTGCGGTCAATATAATGCGCTTAAACCGAGAGTACCTGAACTGAGTAGAAGTAGTATTTATTTTCGGGGTATAGGTTCGGGAGCAAACAAAACAGTCGGCGAATTCGAAGCAGAGGCATCCATAGATGGAAATTCCTACCCCATAACAATTCGCGTGATACCGGATAGACTAATGTCGCACGAACTTTTATTAGGCACAGATTTTTTGGACGCGGTAGAATTAATATCGAAGCAGGGCGAAATTATAATTCGGAAAATTGAGGCGGAAGACGTTCCGTGCATTGCAGCAATTGATCTCGCGTGCGAAATTAACGAGGTAGATATTTCGTATATAGAGGACGCCCAAAATAAAAATGCCGTATCGGAAATCATTAATAGTTACCAACCTAATAAATTGCGTGAAACTAAAGTAGAGATGACGATAGTTTTAAAGGACGACGAACCAGTATTCCAAAGAGCGAGGAGGCTGTCCCCGTCGGAAAGGGACATAGTCAATAATCAAATTCGAGAATGGCTACGCGACGGTATTGCCCGACCCTCGTTTTCGGAATACGCTAGCCCGGTGGTGCTAGTAAAGAAAAAGGATGGAACCCCAAGACTTTGTATAGATTATCGGCTATTAAACAAAAAAATTGTTAGAGATAGATATCCGCTTCCGCTTATAGAGGACCAGTTAGACTTGCTCCAAGGCGCGAAGATCTTTAGTACGCTGGACTTGAAAAACGGATTTTTTCATGTGGGAATACATAAAGATTACAGAAAGTACACAGCCTTCATTGTACCAGATGGACAGTACGAGTTCCTTAAGGTCCCGTTCGGTCTTTGTAACTCGCCGGCGGTATTTCAAAGATTCGTTAACGCGGTGTTTAGAGAGTTGATAGATAACAAAACGGTGTCGGTATATATGGACGATATAATTATCCCGTCGGTTGACCGCGAGAGTGGGCTGAGGAAATTAAAAATAGTATTGCGAGTTGCAAGTGAGTCGGGACTTCAAATCAACTGGGATAAGTGTAGATTTCTGCGTGAGCAGGTAGAGTACCTAGGCCATATTGTCAAGGACGGCACGGTCCGTCCCTCGGAGAGAAAGGTCGAGGCGGTAGCGCGTTTCCCCGAGCCTAAAACGTTTAAGAACGTTCAGAGTTTTCTCGGTCTCACAGGCTACTTCCGAAAATTTATTGCCCACTATTCGTTAATAGCTCGACCTCTCTCGAATCTGTTGAAGGCAGAGACGAAATTCCGTTTTGGCAGCGAAGAAAGGCACGCGTTCGAGCGGTTGAAGATCGCGCTGGCTAACAAACCAGTTTTAAAATTATATAAAGTCAACGCCGAGACGGAACTGCACACCGACGCATCTATGTTTGGCTTCGGTGCGATATTATTGCAGCGAGATGTTCACGACGGCAAGTTACATCCGATATATTTTGCAAGCGGCAAAACGACTCCGGCAGAGGAGCGCTACTCCAGCTACGAACTGGAGGTGCTAGCAATTGTAAGGTCCCTAAAAAGATTTCGCGTATACCTGTTAGGAATACCCTTCAGAATAGTTACCGACTGCCAAGCGTTCGCAATGACAATGCGGAAAAGGGATTTATGCGTTCGCGTCGCGCGATGGGCTTTATTATTAGAGGAGTTCCAGTATACGATAGAACACCGTCCAGGTAAAAACCTCAGGCACGTCGATGCCCTGAGTCGCAACCCTCTTCCGTCATGCATGTTGGTAAACGAAGGAAGGGATAGCATGAGCGGCCGACTAGAACGCGCGCAGCAGGAAGACTCGGAACTGCGAAATGTAATAGAATCGGTAGAGTCGGGGCAAATTAGGGGGTTTGTGATTAGAGGGGGCGTCCTATTTAAAGAAATCGACGATGATATTCGTTTTGTCGTGCCGAAATCGATGCAGGCACAAGTAATTAGACGCGCGCATGAAACAAGCCACTTCTCGTCCGAAAAAACAGAGGCTTTATTGCGAAAAGACTACTGGTTCCGAAATATGCGAGAAAAGATAGATAGAGTATTGCGAAATTGTATCGATTGCATCCTTGCAGAGAGGAAACGAGGTAAGGCAGAAGGGTTTCTGCATACAATAGAAAAAGGCGAGTTACCATTGGACACATTCCACGTAGACCATTTAGGGCCGCTCCCATCTACGAAAAAGAAATATCGCTATATTTTGGTGGTAATAGACGCATTCGCGAAATTTGTCTGGCTTTATGCCACAAAAACGTGTAATTCGGTTGAGGTAATAGACCGGCTGAAAAAACAATCGATTATTTTCGGAAACCCTCGTAGAATAGTGTCGGACCGGGGTACCGCGTTTACTTCAGCTGTTTTCGAGGATTATTGCAAAGAGGAAAACATAACCCATGTCCTAATCACAGCAGGTATGCCACGGGCCAACGGTCAGGTAGAAAGAGTCAACCGTACCCTAATACCGTTACTGACGAAATTGTCAGCGCCAAAACCCGAAGAGTGGCATAAATTCTTAGACCGTTGCCAAATTTGCATTAATACCACCCCAAGCCGTAGTACAAAAAACACCCCATTCAAGATATTATTCGGAGTGAATGCCAGATTGCGAGAAGATCCTCAAGTTATTGAATGGTTAGAATATGAATGGATGGACATGTTTCAGCAGAGTCGGGACGAACTACGAGAGGAAGCGCGACAAAATATTCTGAAAATCCAACAAGAGAATAGGAAATATTTCAATCGGAGAAGGACAGAAAGCAGGAAATATCGCGAGGGAGAGTTAGTGGCAATAAAAAGAACTCAGCAAGGTCCAGGCTTAAAATTCGCGGCAAAATATTTCGGACCGTACGAAATAACGAAAGTATTGCGCAATGACCGATACATGGTGGCAAAGATAGGCGAACATGAGGGACCACGACAGACATCCTCGGCGGCGGACCATATCAAGCCGTGGATAAGCGAAGATATCGACGATCTGTGCAGTGACAGTGAAGTGAGCGAGTGACGAATAAAACTCTGCGATATCTGAGGCCAGATATCCGTATCAGGATGGCCGAGTGTAGGAGTGTGAATGTATGGGAGAAAGAGGACGTTAGTTGGTAAGATAGACATAAGGACATAATAGCGTAGTTTTAGTTTAGCTCAGGTCAGTTTTTACGTAGTTTATGACCGGGCCACTTGGGCCGACGTTTTCCAGACGCGGCCTGGCAAGGCCGCATGGGTCGGCGTTCCCCTACCAGGAAAACTCGGGTTAGGGGTTAGTTTTAAGAATTAGAAGAAAAGAACACGAGAGTCATCGCGACAGGGGCAGTCGAATAGTAGCGAGTCGAGGGAAAAGAACGGAGAGGTAAAGCCAGCGCGGAAAGAACATTGTGCGGAAAACTATTGTGCAGATCAATGTATACCTAGTATCTAGTATAATAATAAATTAGAGTATATACACCACTTACAGCGCAGTCATACATTCGATTTCCTACAATATAAACTACTAAGATATAACAATCAAACGACCCCTTATCAAAAGATAAAATAAAAGTATAAAGAAACCCAAACAGTCTTTGACATTTAAAAAAGAACGAGACTTTTCCTGATATCGTAAAAAATATTGATAAATATTGAATTTTACAAGATATAAACTACTGAAATATAACAATCAAACGACCCCTTATCAAAAGATAAAATAAAAGTATAAAGAAACCCAAACAGTCTTTGACATTTAAGAAAAAACGAATTTTCCTGATATCGTAAAAAATATTGAAAAATATTGAATTTTACAAGATATAAACTACTAAGATATAACAATCAAACGACCCCTTATCAAAAGATAAAATAAAAGTATAAAGAAACCCAAACAGTCTTTGACATTTAAAAAAGAACGAGACTTTTCCTGATATCGTAAAAAATATTGAAAAATATTGAATTTTACAAGATATAAACTACTGAAATATAACAATCAAACGACCCCTTATCAAAAGATAAAATAAAAGTATAAAGAAACCCAAACAGTCTTCAACATTTAAGAAAAAACGAATTTCCCTGATATCGTGAGAAATATTGAAAAATATTGAATTTGAATCACTGCTCGCTGACACGTCTGACAATAGTTCCACGTATCCAATATAATATAAACTTTACGAAGCACACTTTTCAATCTTCTACGGTATATCTAATTCCTACGTTCCATCTACCCAGGCTCTTAAACTTTTATCCAACCCCCCAGTATTATTTTCTACGTTCAATCTAGTATATCTAATCCCCACGATCGAATCTCGATATCCGCGGACGCCACGATTTAATCGATTCCCGATAATTCGCTTTCTAACGATCAAATCTTACGCCGTAACCCGTGCTAATTAACATTCGAGTTCGAACGCACCTATGAGAGAACCGATGGTTCCCGCGAAACGCAATTTCACAATGAACGGGACGTTCAGATGCAAATGTTATTAGAAAGTGGCCGTGCCCGGGACCGTCTCTGGTAAATTAAGGCATGGTTCTGGTTTGTTGAGTGATAAAATGAGTCAGTTTAGGTTACGTTGTAAAACGGCCTTTGTTTGCTGAATATCGTCCTTTCACCCTGCTCGATATGGCGCGTTTCTTATACATACGTGCATTATCTTTATACGCCAAACAAAGTCGTCGCAGATAAAATAAATATTAACACCGCGAGGTCCAAATTTGGCGTCACGATTTATTTTCATTTAACCATCGATTTTCAAACATTTCGACCACATTATTTCATCGACCAAGGGTTAATATATCGACTGTCTCTTAACACCTTCGCTACCAAATCAAAACCGTACAATATTCTGCAAAAGTAAAATTTTGATTTCAGACCATTGTAAGCTACATAACCCAGAATTTTTTTCAGTATTTATTTTTGCAACCTTATTATAATTTACACATTCTATCAAAAATTTCCCTCGACGTCTTAACGTGAGAATTAATTTTTCTAATCTTATAGCGATAAATCCTGTCACCCATATGTGGGTGTCGTGGCAGTCAAAGTGTTAAAGACAGAATGAGTTTTGGGAATGTCGTTGCCGTGCAAGTTCGCGCATCGAGGCGAAAGGACGCGTGCAATCGCGTCGAGACGCCCACGCACTCCACCCTCCGCCGCGGACGGTGCACGTCGACGTCGCGGCCAATTTTCGAAATGGCCCTAAACGTCGAGATAAATCGTAATTAATATCCTGCCCGGTCATACCAATTTTACGAGCTTCCGTGTAACGCTAACAACTCGAGAGATAATGGACGCCGGGATGGTAAATTGAATGGACGCGTCTCCAGGACCTTCGACCACCTTTGGAATGCATCGATGGGCGATAGATAACAACCGATGCGTTCGAACGCTTAGGCTAGGCGCACATCGAGCGCAGTATGATGCAGCCGAGCCCAGTATTTTGTAAACGATGTAAAACAGCGAACGGGACACACGGTGGAGCCATCGAGGAAGCGGTGCAAAATTTAAAACTTTTGTTCGAACGTCAAACTATAGTTTGTAGGACTATAGTTAACCCCTTATCATACAATGATGAGTCTGACTCTTCACAAGTTCTTGATATCAAATTTCAGAATTATGAGGCTACTCACTTGTCATCAAGTCTTACATAAAACAAATCTATTCTTTTTCGTGACCATTCCTCGTACGAACAAAACAAAACTAAATAGTATGCGTTTACAAAATTATTTGCAATTAAATCTTACGTCAAGGAGTTAATTGTAACTATTTTGTTCTAAACCTTCGACTACGTAACACTTGTTTTCTTCGTTGAAGTTGCAAATAAAGAATTGTGTCGATTGGGAAAAAATCTAATTTCTTTCGATAGAAATCTTCTAATGCTAACACGAATGTTCCATTGTCGCGATATACTGTTTCACGTTTAACACTTTAATGGCCGCAGGTATCACGCGAAAACTGTTGTCCGTCACCACTGATATTGTAGACCAAAGTGAAATACACGAAGATGCTAGGAATATTATTATAAGGAATTATAAATGTAACCTCAACAAACGTAATAAGTTGAATGTATGATAAAATGCACACGTGACAGTGGCCAACGTCTGTTAGCTCGCAAAGTCACGTATACAAAATCGAATCTTTCCTCGACGATAACTCATAACTCATAACATCAGTTGCGCAAACTCACGTGATCGTTGGATTTTCCAAATCGGTAAAATTTAGTTGCCGCGTGCGGTGAAATATCTGATACCTGAAACAAAGAAGGAAACGCACGTTTGTAGCAAGAGCGAATATCGAAACAACGCCCGCGATAAATTATCATAATACACAATACGGTGAAATAATTACAGTCGAGTAACAGCGTTTCCCTTTAACGTTTAGACAGCTCGGGCGGAAAAATGGTCGTTGCAACGTTCCACCCATACGCTTTCACACTGAACACCGTGTGCTTCGTCATACCGAAGAATGTCGATATATCTCTCAGGTTCGCGAACAACCACCTGCGTTCTAACGCGAGAACGGAGTATTCACGGCGACACGGAATAATTAATTAGCCTGCATCGTGCCCGGAAAAACGATGTCTCAATGCCCCTTTAATCTTGATCCTCATAACATTGTCTAGGTCAATAAATTACACACGGATTTCAATTACGTTTACAGCCTGTCCTTCCGTTCTTTTCACTCGTTTCACCGAGAAAACGTTTCCTCGGAAGCAACCTTTTGTTCTTAGCGCGCCGACGATGTGTGAATTTATACAGCCATGGAGGCCATTAGTATTCTTTAGTAATAAATCCAGTCGGAGGAATCTTGGGGTCGTTAAAACACTGGAACTTCGAAGGACTTCCTTTTATCGCTATGTTTGCAAAAGGGGGTTCTAATTGAGAGTACACAGTGTTCATCATAAATATACCAACACGTCTATATTCAAATATTTTGACAGATTAGGAAAAGGTTATGATGAGCACTTTAAAACGAAAGAATTATAATACTTTATTAATGTTATGTAGAAACCTAAAATACTAAATTTCAGGCGTTTCGTTAATATATAATACCAACTTATAACATTTTTAGTCTGTTTTCAGCAATTGGATTATGTTTTCTTTTATTTGACAAATACCTTGGGGGTTGACAAATTTTAAGGGGTTGGTGTATTTACGTTGGAAATTCATATTTTTATTGATAGAATTAATGAAATAGGAGCTTTGTAGAAGGTTGCCCCCCAAAATATAAATAATTCGTATCTTCCTTTAAGTATTTCTTAGTACATATTCTGCAGTATTTTGGTTACAAATAAAAAAATATTCTAAACAAAAAAAAAAAGGATTATTTCAAACGATCGTTTCTGATCGTTAAAACGTCTTCTTCGTTCAACTTTGTTAACAAATTTGTTCAAGTTTGCTTATTACAGACAAAAGATTGATATTTATCGAAGGGTGCAATTCCACCCTTGTACCATTGTTCCTTCACCAAGCTTTTTGGTTAAGTTCGTGGCCCGATAATTCGAAGATCGTATCTCCTGGAAGACTAACGATCGGCCAGGATGGCCCATCGAGCGATTTTCCATCTGGAAAGTGCAACTCAATGCAGTCGCTGTTAATGGCGTTATTAAGAGGATCCCGATGGGGCGAGCGTGACGCGCAGGTGCGTACAGGGCGTTGCAAAAGGCGCAACGCGACTGCCGACGATTTTATCGAAGCGAAGGAAACCTGTTAGAAGAAGTGTTATTGCGATGCGCCGATGTATCTGTATGTACGATCGCTAATAAATTCCAGTAACTCTGAGCCAACCGGCCCCTCTCATTTTCCACAGTTACGTGCCATCTCTTTCCCGTTCTTCGCGCGAACCCTCCACCCTCCTCCTCGATCGCGACATTAACCCGAATACGTCCCAAATATTTAAACTCGACACCTCCCTATCCGTGTTTGCCTCGTATTTCCAATTTATCTTCCACAAATTGATACAAGGTTGAAGAAAATTGCTTCGTCCAATACATATAATCTTACGACACCTGCACGCGGTGTTTTAAACGCGGTAGCGTGGAAATAAATCACTGAAATTGTCAATCAATATTCATAAGTGAAACTGTCGGTCGTGTAACATGGTATGGTCGTGAGATTAATGGATACCATCAGTCAGTATCAATTTGCATTTTTCTGGGAAAGGTAATTAAATAAAAACCACTGAAGATAAATTTGTGTGTTTGAAAGTAAGATTTTAAAGATCACGTTTCTTTGAATGTCTTCTCTGCTACCGAATAACCACGTTCTGAATTTGTGCGTTTATTTTCCACGTTACGGGGGATAAAGTCGTTAAATGCAGGTGGAAAGGAGAAAAAAGAAATATTCACGAGCCCGATACTTATTTGCGTTTAAATATTACGTGCAAACTGGTCTAGTGTAAATTTCAACGACTTTTCAGGCATATTCGGCGATACCAACGGAAGCCTCGCGGTCGTTTATCCGGCGAAAAGTTTTCCCCCGCTAAATAATTACGCTCGCGCTCGGTTTCGATTAAAAACTTAATCGCCGATAAACACGGGGGGAACGTTCGCGATGTTATTTCCAGCAATTACCAGCACGGGTATCGAGCTATAAATATGCGCACGGTCAGACGATAGCCCGGTATTACGTTTCAATTAAAATCGTCGTATCTTCGCGCAATCAGGCGTACGTCCCAAGGAAAACCTACACCGGCGTCCCCTGAATAACGGACGCGGACCCCGCGATTCTTGTTTTCGCGGTCGCTGTAAAATTACCAGATGCTTTTATTAAAGCTGAAAAGATTGGGGAGAGGGTCGATTAAATACCGTGTGTTTCGAGGGGTTCGAGATAAAACTGCCAGGAAATTCTATTTCGAGCATGGAAAGTGGAAAAGCAAGAGCCTCTTACGAGTAGATCGCGAATGTTTATTATGGGGAATTTTATTTCTCAAAAAACTACGAAATGCACTTAATTCACAAACATTTCGTTAATTCTATTGATAAAAATATGAATTTTTCTATTTATGAGGCCCGATTTAGACAAGTTTATCCTTCACATAGAAGGGTTGTAAATGTTTGTAAAATAAAATTCCCTCATTCAAAAATCAAGTTTAAAATTCATAATTAAATTGCAAATCTATATTATATACTACACATATTCTATCCGTATTTATCTATAAGCACTGTTCACTACCTCAACCCTAAAAATATTATATTTTCACTCGTACATTAATGAGGTTTTATATCGTACAAAAATATTGTATATTATGTCTTGTACATTATGAATGCATTGAAGCTCGTTTGCAAGGATAATTATTGCCATTAGAATATTCTTTCATTCAAAAATCAAGTTTGCAATTTATAATTAAATTACAAGTCTCCATATCAGTTCTGTGTTGGTCTATGAGTATTTCTACACTGTATACTGTACATATTGTTTATCTATGAGCACTGTTCCCTACTTCAGCTGTAAAAATACCTTCTGTAATGGGTTTTTACATGTATAATAAATAAATAAATAATTATGTCAGTTGTGTGTTGTTCTATGAGTATTTCTATATTGTATACTGTACATATTGTTTATCTATGAGCACTGTTCTCTACTTCAACTGTAAAAATATCTTCTGTAATGGGTTTTTACCCATATAATAAATAAATAAATAATTATGACTTCGAGAAGATTCCCTTTAGTCTTTAACACTAGATTTGAGCAAAGTTACATTAAAATGTGTATTTATATTATTACATAAATTTAATTCAATGTAAGTATGAAGTTTGAATCGAATTTCTCAGTGACTGTAGGGTTAATAATAACGAGTCTCCATTAGGGGCACAGTGACAGCACAATTCGACGCTAAAATGGCGTCGGTTTCATTAAGCCCCGATCTCGATCGCGAGTTTCAAGGCGAACCTATCGGCGATGCTCGATCTCTTTTTCTCGTTCCCCTGAAAACAATTACCGGCTGCCAGACGATTCGCGTTTCATATACATAACGCGCCCCGAGCCGCAACGAATCTTCATCGAGATACGAAACGCTCTCGAAACGAAATTATAAATGATGCCCCGGCGCTTTAATTGCTACAGCATTCGTATCCTTCGGGGTTACCTCTCGAATAGCTGTATTCGTTATTGCTGATTGGATGCGTCGATGGCTCGAAATTGATGTGTTACTCGTCTCGAGTTCCCCTTTGTTTCGAAATATATAATGAGCGAATCGATCTTCCATATATTTAGGCAAACGTGAAAATCTCTGAATCCTACGGGTCTCGAGTCACAGAGATGGAAACGCACATCGATGTTTCTGTATATTGTGTACCTAATCAGACATAATCGCGCAATAGAACAGCGTTCCTCAAACTTTTCTGACCACGGCCCACTCGGACAAAGCACATAACTCAGCGAACCCACCAGTCTCTGCCATAATCCCTCCCGTTGCTGATAGGCTATATTTCACCGTCAGACATGAGTCTAGAAACGCTGTCCAAAGGTGTAAAATAGTGGACTATGCATTTTCTGCCAAAATTTTGAAGGAAACAATTCCACTATGTTGCTCTTTGTAACCGTTGTCACTTTGCAAAAACCAGATTCGATCGATATAGAAAATATAAATGACAAATAAAGTAGTATTTAACTAAATTTACGTATTGACGAGATTTCGTCGCGTTGAACGATCGCTCGTGGAAGCGTTAATTAATCGACGTCCCCGCGGAGGACAGAATCAACGGATAGGCGGACATATTTATGAAGACGTCGGCGTTATTTTTTCCAAAGGCAAGGAACGCCGATAAGGGGGAGGTTCGATCGAGGGCGTGGGAGGCGAATGAAGAAACTTCGTGGCGAGTGTGTCGATATGATTTGTTGCCCGCCTCCCGCCCGGCCGCTGCCAGGGAACAAACCATAATTTACACGTTCCGAACCGAGCCACATGTTCGTTCGGACTGCACAATGTTCACGAAAGACGCCTCCCGTACGCTCGCGTTCCACCTGACCCAACGAATTTGGGGACCAAATGAGGAATTTCGTTACATTACCGTGGATCATTAGTCCCTGCGCGAGCATTGACGTAATCGTTAACGCTGGAAAGGATACATGGGCACTGGGAAACCCTAGTCAATTATAGATATTGAATATTGGTGACTCTATCCATGGAAATTGAAGCAGATATATTTTTGAAACAAGTACAATTACATTGACATTAAAATGGAAAAACGAGAAGTGATATTTGACAATTTTTTTACAGCATAAGGGCTTGATGAAACTTTTCACGACTTTCCACATATATTCTTTAACATTTCAGGATACAAGTATTGTTTTTTTTGTTACGTTTTATCGAATTTGGATGAAGTAATAAATGTTATTCCTTATGTGCAATCTAGCATTCCTTTCCTTCGATCTAGAATAAAAAATCGAACATTTTGTTCATCCTTCGTAATAATAATTATTTAAACTATGTTTATCGCATGATTAAATTAGAAATTTATTGCAAGAATCATTTTTTTTGTGTATCTTCGATAATTTTGTATTTTTTAAGGAGGATTTTAGCTCATACGACGCGCAGTACTATTATGAATAAAATGTCGTTCGATTTTGTATTCTAGATCAAAGGAAAAAAGAATATTTGTATCTTGAAATGTTAAAGAGTATATGTGGAAATTAATGCTGTAAAAAAATTGTCAAATATCACTTGGAAAAAGTTTTGAAGCAGAACTATTTTAAATTTGTCCATACAAGATGATATATGAGTTGTTACAACACGTATCAAATGTAAATTTGTATCTTAGAAATGAACTTTAAGGCAGAAAAAAGTTGCTAATATAATATAATTTTTCTTCGTGACTTTTATTTATTTTCACTTGAAACAAGGGCTGTGTAGCCTCGTCCAATTATTAGAATCACCCTGTATATCACGTATCCTTCCTAGGGTTAATCCACACTATCGCCTGGCTGGTTACGTTGACGCATTAAATAACAATGGCTCGCACAGTCGTAACGATAACATCCTACGTGACGTATTCACACGTTTTTTTTTATTACACATATATCAACGTTTAGCAACATCGCGACACCGTCGGAGGAATGACGATCCTTGCAACGCGGCGTCCTACTTCTCGTCCGAGCGATCCATTGAGCAAGCATCGAGCAAATCTCGCCGGTAAATCGCGAAACGCAGCCACCTTCGACTTCCATTTCCACTATGATGAATAGTTTAGTCTAATAACGACGTCTCTAATGGATGGGAGCATTTAGATCTTGAAAGATTCATTTCTCCAAGTGTCGTTCCAGCGATTAAAGGCATTGACTCAAACAAGGTACAGAGATTTGATTTTTCTCTGGGTTTCAACGTCCCATCAATTGCACGAATTGTATTTTAGAATCGAAAGAACTGGTGTCACTAAGATTGTCGTATTTTTAAATTTCTTTTTGAGTTACGTCCAGTCCTAACTCTTGCAGTTTCAATGATCCTATAGATCACAAAAAAAGTGTCTGCTTCTTCCTAAGAAATTATAAATCTCGGGTTCGTGACCTCGATCTAGGATCCCATAGACCATAAGAAAAGTGTCTGCTTCTTCCTAAGAAATTATAAATCTAGGGTTGATGACCTCGACCTAGGATTAAATTCGTCGTTCCCAAATATTGAATCATTGAAGATTGAAACGATTAAAAATTGGTAAAGCGTGAAAGATGCTAAGGTAAATTGAGACTCGAGGCAAAGTTCGAGTAAAGTTCAATTCCCATTGAACTCTCGAAGCATCGATCGATTGGCGTAAAAACGCGATACCGCAAGCTTCTTTGTCGCCAGGAGACAACAAATCCACAGCCATCGCGACCCACTTCCATGACCAGGCAGACGTTGTTCGGAGTACCGTAAACCCCGGCAAAACTGATAAAACCTGGTTTCAGAGATGAGCTCGAGCCTCTAAGCTTCTCTCCGCAGCTGCGAACCCGATTTACAGTTACTTGGCCTGCCTGTGTAAGACGTTCAACCCGTGTGTATACAAGGATCTTGCGTTATCAGCGACTGGTATCAGTCGTTAAGGAGGATGAACCTGCCGGTATGCTTCATCCCCCCCTCTATTTTCAATCAAGCTCGCGTAATGGGAAAACATTCTTGAGAACCATCAACGTTCGAGACTTTTAAAACTGCCGTTCGCCAAAGGCGAAGTTATTGCAAAAACTACTGTAAAAATCGTGATAGTTCTCACACGAGGTATTTATTGATATATAGTGTCTTTTTCACTTTGAGACTCCTAGTCAAACTCATCGAGCCACTCGCCATTTATATTTGGACAGAATTATTGCAAAAATGTTACCGTAAAAATCGTGATAATTTTCACACGAGGTACCTATTTATTATATAAAAATCAACATTAAGTAAAGGAATTCAATTGAGACTGAGAGTCCATTTAAGGATTAAGGTACAAATTCACTAACATATCGTACGATTAATAAAGTTTTCCAATGGTAAAATTGGTGAGAAATCGATAAGAATGATAGGGTTAAAACTGTAGAAGAATTTTTTTTAGTATGGAATGTCAATACTTTACGAAATATATATTCACTAATAAGAACTATTATTCTTATTATATTATTAAATTACCATTATTAGATTATATAGTTATACAGGGTGTTCGGCCACCTCTAGCAAAAATTTTAATGAGCGATAGTAGAGGCCAAAATAAGACGAAAATCAAGAATACTAATTTGTTGATGGAAGCTTCGTTAAAAAGTTATTAACAATTAAATTCAAAAATTTCAAATCGTTCTGGAAAAATTATTTTCGGTTGCGGGGGTCAACTACAATCATTTTTGGTGAGTACACATACCTCCGAAATCCTATCTACTTTCGAGAAAAAAAATCGAGTAGGTGCTGAAATTTTTCGGCGAAAAAAAATTTTTCGAATCGTTTTAAAAAAATTATTTTCGGTTGCGGGGATCAATTACAATCATTTTTTATCATTACACATATCTCCGAAATCGTACGCACTTTCGAGAAAAAATTCCTTACTGAAAATCCAATTAGGTGCCTTTTTTCAATGCAGAAAAAAAATTGCAAATCGTTGTGGAAAAATTATTTTCGGTTGCGGGGGTCAATTACAATCAGTTTTTGTCATTAGACATACCCACGAAATCCTGCCCACTTTCGAGAAAAAAAATAGAGAAGGTGTGAAATTATTCGAGAAAATTAAAAAATTGCAAATCGTTGTGGAAAAATTATTTTCGGTTGTAGGGTTCAATTACAGTCATTTTTGGTGAATAGACATACCCCCGAAATCTTGCGCATTTTCGAGAAAAAAATTCAGTAAGAGCGGCACTTTAAACGTTAATAACTTTTTAACGAAGCTTCCACCAACAAATTAGTATTCTTGATTTTTGTCTTATTTTGGCCTCTACTATCGCTCATTAAAATTTTTGCTAGAGGTGACCGAACACCCTGTATAGTGTCTATTTCACTTTTAAGAACTATTACCTTGAAATTCCTAGTCAGACTCATCCAGAAAGCAAAGAAGGGCTAAACTGGTTTTGCTAATAACGTAAAAATACTTTGATGACCGATAACCAACAGAAAATTCAAGCAAGAATTGATTATTAATGTGTTGGATACAAAAGGTTCGATGGGTTCAAGATTTCACGAAGTACACCGACTCAGTTTCACGAGACGTTATGAATAGACTGTTGAAGACGTTCTACTGGCTACGAGTAGCTATCACAGTGACTTGCTGAAACGTTTAGGTAACGGTAGCCTGATGAAGACAAATTAATACGTCTTTCTCCGTGACAATGTTTAGGGGCCGCGATCGCAGATGGAGTCATAAACGCTCAAGTAGACACAGGTCTAGAACATTTAGCAGTCTTTCAATCTCCGGATATAAATGACCTTTGAATACTCTGATAAAGCCGAAGGCAATAAATGCTTGGTTGGAAGTACAAAACCTTGCTTCCGCTATCTCACCTCGCCATTATAGTCTTTATCCAGCGAGCCAGATCTAACCATTGCGGTATGAATGAATCCGTGCTTAGAATCTAATCAGACCCCGTCAGTGTGGTGCAGAGGCTCGCAACCTCGATCCTCGGTTTTACCAAATTACTTCTGAGCAAGATTAGCGATCCATGCATTTCTCGTTAAATAGTTAATAAATTCCTACAACTAGGAACACTTGAATTTCACAGTTAGGAAACTGGTACTTTGTTAGCTTAAATAAATTAAAATACAACACACGTGGCATAAAATTTCTTTTAACAAAATCATTGAGACGAGTTTACTCTAAAAATCGTATGCAACACCCACGCACGTTACGATCTTCTTTCAAATTAACGACAATTTCTTGGTAAAATAAATCGTCGAACCGTCGAAATTGAAAGTGGTCGGAAGAAGTGAAATTCTAGAGGAACGCTACCTTCCAACGAAAACGTAAACTCGATCGAAGCGAATGATTCTATCGCGCTGGAAATCGTCGCATCGTGGCTTCCTTCGATTCCACTTTCGCCTTTCGAACTTCGTTTTCTACGTTTCTTGCACTCCCGTGGTCTCATGCAAATGGATCTTGGTTTCGTTTCAGGCGTGTACGTACATTCGAGGAACGAACGCCGTGGATGCACACAGGCGCGCGTGACTTCCTGCAACGTACACGACGCCTGCACGATCCACCGCGACAAGATGCGGCCGTACAATCGCGACGTGGGCGTCGCGTAGCTTTCACTCAACAATACACCGTTGCGTACGGTAATTGGTAGACACACCGATCGCTGGAGGATGCCTGCGCCTCGATGGAAATGTTCGATCTTGCAAAAAATTATTACCCTCATCTTCGCGGGCTTTCGATGCGCCAATAGAATCCTAACCGTGACTAGCATTCATCATCCTATCGGGCCATTTCGCAAGTATTACCCGGACTTTTGCTCGGGCAAATTCTATTCGAGGAAAATGTGCGTAGATATGAGCACTGGAGATATTAATCGATTGCAAGGATGGCCATCTACTTCGATTTTTCCCTAGCGTTGCATCAATTTATCGATTCTTCGATGTCGATTTATTAAAACCAATGGCAAGTTTGATATGTTAATTGCACGTTTTCATACTTGTTGATACGATCAAATTTTCATTGTGATGCAAAATATTGTGAGTCGCGTTGTCGTGTATTAAATTTTATACAGTTTTTATTTTCTGAAATTATTATGCAGTTTATTCAAATGACTGAAGAATGAATCATCTGGCCACTTTAATTTTGATATGTTAATTGTACGTTTTCATACTTGTTGATACGATCAAATTTTCGTTGTGATGAAAAATATTGTGAGTCACGTTATCGTGCATTAAATTTTATATAGTTTTTATTTTTTCGAAATTATTATGCACTTTAATGAAATTGCTAAAGAATGAACGTGTTAAGCAATAGTTTATACCAACAAAATCTTTGAAAAAGTTCATCGAGAAAAATTGAATTCACAGTAGTAAAATACAGTTAAATTTTCAAAAAACTATAGAATGCACGTAATATGCAAAACTATAAGAAACACTTGAAGTAAGATACGAATTATTATATTTAGGGGTTGAGACAACCCTCTGCAAAGCTCCCGTTTCATTAATTCTATTAATCAAAGCACGAAGTCTACTGATTACTCTCACCAGCATTGTCCATTTCCAAACACCTCGAGCAGCCGTCTTAAAAGCGACAGTTTTACGAGACAATCGGGGGTGCGCCGTAAACCGTCTAAAAGGCTGACTTTCGTCTCGCAGTATTTCACATTCGTGCAGTAACGTTTCCACGAGGCTTCCACGGTTACGCGTCAAATAATTCTTCGTTATTCCGCGGTTTTTAACGCGAAAACAAACAGGGGAGCCCATAAACGTCCGATCGAGACGGAGGATGGCGCACCGTTCTTCTGCGTCTGCCATTTCTGGGGACCGTCGTTCGCCGTACAACGTATTGGGGTTCCCCGGCAAAAAGACGTCCAAAACGGTTTAAAAAAAATACAAAAAAAATAAAAAGAAAAGGGGGAAAAAGAACCCCGAACGCGCCAGAGTTTTCAATAAAACTTATAGTCCTTATGAGCCACGGTCTCTGCGGAGCAGCGGCATGCTGGCTGCACGCAAGGGTAGGGAACATGCACTTTATAATAATAGTAAAAATGACGGCAGCGCCGGCGCAGCATGCGAACTTGCATGCAAATGGATTGCAGGTAGGCTCGTAGGTACCTCAGTATCCCGTGTGCAACACGAATATATACGTTGCTCCGTAACGACGCGTATTTCACGTGGCTACCAGACCGTTCGGCGCGTCCCCAGCCTCGCCCGGTGGCTTCTCCCCTCCCCCCCCATGAGAACCCGCGGCCAGTTTTATGCACCGATTATTGAAATAATTGTAACGCCTACAGCTGTCGACCGACCACGCCGCAAACGAGGCTTTATGGCGTAATCATTGTCGAACCAACGCCGACCACCGATATTTACGACAGCGTCGCGTTATTTATACGGATTGGGAATCGACCGGGAGCCTCGTTTGGCCTCGATTCCTTTTGTGACACTCGGACAGCTTGATGTATCATCGGATTATTTCAACGAAATCCGTGTAGGAGGAAATGGGATCGATTCTTCTTTTTACTGTCTCGAGTATCGAGGGAGACGCTCGAACTACGATCTGGCGATTTTAACCCTTTGCACTACGACAGTCTTCATTGATACGAATCACTATTGATACCAAATGCTATTTTGTGATGTGACTTTTAAAAATATTCTTTAATTTAGATATTCTATAATTTAGATTTTGTTCCAATATTTCCTAAATTCAATTTGTGTTGTAAATGAATCTTAAATCGAGCTGTGATACTTATTATGTTTGTCGCCATAGTGGAGCTAATGGGATTCATTTTTAAGTATTGCTGACCCTTGGGAGAGGTAAATTTTTCTATAATCGAACTCTTGTTGGTCAAGTTTCACAATTATGAGGCCACTCACTGGTCATCGAGCCTTTCAAATTAAAATCAACACATTTTTACATTCACGAGGTATTCGTAAAATAAATCTGCTCTTTTTCGTGGCCATTCTTTGTACGAACAAAAACAAAATTAACTAGTAGAAGTTTGAAAAATTATTTGGACTTAAATCGTAAGTCAAGGGGTCAATATTCTGACATTATTCGCAAATGTGAGAAGAACCACGAGGCTGAATTTATCGCGTGGCTTCTGATTTATTTTCTGTGTTTTTTTTTTAATTTTTGTAGTCAAGAAAACTGCATAAAGGTGTATCGATCGTATAAATTATATTTTGGAATATTTAAACCAGCACAAATAGATGACGTTTTAATCAAACAATAAGTATAAGCTATGAAACAATTATGCTGACAAGAGCTAATTATTTTTACTTAGTAGGTTTTAACACATTGTTGACCGGCAATTTTACACAGAAAGTATAACTATAAATTGAAATAGATAATGCAAGTGCAGTGACGAGTTAACTCGCCATCGCTCAACAACGTTTGGGCATGAAATGACGAGTTAACTCGTCACCGGTCAACAATGCATTAAAATAGCTTCAGTGATAATCTGCAGTCTTTCTCAGTTGAAAAAAAAAACAAAAAACAAGTCAGTCGATGTAGACAAAATAGTTTCTTTTGAATTGTCAAACAATTCCTGACTACAGACAGATTCCAATTGTTGTCACTCTCATTCGTCGACCGATTAAGAACTAGCATCGACCGCAATAAACAATCTTCGAGCACCGTTTATGTTGGAAATTATTTAAAGAATATTTCAGTAAATCAAAAGCTTCCTCGTTCAACGTTAGATACTTCCTCAATTTCCAAAGTGTTTAACAGGATCAAGATAACAGAAAATTCATTGCTGTACTTCGCGTTCTCCTCGACGCCACGTGACTTTTGTACCAAACGTTCTTTCATACATCACAGAGTTTACGAGTAGTCTAAAGTAGTTGAGTTTAACGACTCATCCCGTACATATAGCAAAAATTTAATTGCATTCTCAATCTTTCTGACCCGCTAGTTTGTATATTTTTTTTAACATCGCAGAATCGTTGGAAATGCTTCCTCTCCCTCTCTTTCTGCTTCATAAAACTATTTAATAATCCTAAAAGAAAAATTTTCTAAATTCATTAATAATTCAAAACACATTCTTTGAAGCGGTTTAAATGGTCAAATCACGAAACTTTTACGACAAATAGAGATGCCTGAGTGCTACTGTTTTTTGATTGCGAAAAATATTACAAATTATTACAAATTATTGCAGATATTACAAGCAAGATTTTCTGTTATCACGGATCCCGAAGTTATCCTCGAGAGTTGTTCATCTCTTTGTTATTAAAATCCGCCGTTAAGCCCCGCCGTCGGCGGAAAGTGTATTTTACAAGCGATCCTAAACTATGTTGCATAAATAATACGGTATACGCTTATTGTCGCGTTCCGCTTCTGGAAGTGCGCGGGCTTCTAGACGACAGCACAATATGGGACACCGAGAATGCATTCAGACGCACTGGATCGAGCTACAACGCGGTCTGCGTCCAAAGAGGCGCGTATACCCACGCGGACGCATTGCAGCAAGCTTCTTATACGTCGTTCGAATCTATACGGTCCACGATAAGAAGAAATAGAAGAGTGGACGCCTGTGTTGCGCCGCAGAATGTAACGCACGAGTTACGCAAAACTCGCCCAAGCAACGACGCAAAACTGGTCGCGTATCATCGCCAATCACAGCCCCCCGCGGGGTCCGTCAAATAATTTATTCGTCTCCATTTCATTTAACGACTTTGCCAAATAAAACCAAAAAAGCAAAACGTACGTAAAAATAGTTAAGAACCTTATCAAGCAAGGCAACAAAGCGAGGTGCAACACATAACATGATTTAAATTTTGGTCTAGTGGATAAAAGTCTCATGAAATTTGCATTATAATTCTTTTAGGATTCTTTGTCCAAACAAGTCCCAATGTGTTTCCACTTTGCTTTTTGTATTAATTTTTCAACAAATATTGTGCAACTAAAAATGTCTATCACCTCTTTGCAAAGTTTCAAACACTAAGAAATCTCTACTACCGGGTTTAAATATCCCATATTCAATGATCGACGATTCGACTTGTATCAAACAGCTCGACGATGTGATTGTTATCGAACAAATAATTAACAAGTTAAATAGCTTGATATCACGATCCCTATCGCATAATTAGACAATTTGATTTCCATCGGATAGATAAAATTCCTCCAGTCTGCTCGATCAGCGGAAAATGAAGTCTATTAACATCGCTTCGGAGACAAGTTAATGGAAAAATTCACATCGACGGTTTTAGATTCGCTGTCCCCGTTAGAAGAGCCGAGTTTGCCATAAGACGCAAATAGATCGTAATCGAGATTACGATAATAGAGAGTTTATGTGAGAAATATACCGGCGATGTGTATATCTTTATCGTGTACACAATTTTCTACCCTTTGTCGTAGCTCGCGCCATTCTTGACTGCGGGCGCCGCTATCGAACGACTACGTTGTTTCATCTCGCCACTGTCGGCAGTATCGAGGATATCAAATTATACAAACGCAGTCGCGGATGGTAACGCCGATTATCGCGAACGAAATTTATCTTTCGTGCGGCGTTCCCGCATCCGCCGTATTTGCAGCATCCGACTATTACACGACGCGGGCCGAGCTACCGACGTACGTGGCAGTACGTGGTCGCTTCCTTTGATACGCTCCTACAATCCTAATCCCTTCTGCTTGCATCTCGCCGATGTTGTCCGTGAAATTGCATAATATAATCCACCCACGGTAGCGAAAACGCATCGTGGGAGTGTGAATGCACGTACCACCCAGGCAACGCTCGTACGAGATGCTAAATAGCGTCTTGAAACAGAAAGCCAGGTATGTTGATTCACGAATTCTGCCTTTTTTTATAGAAAATACGAGCTATCGTGAAAAACGGAACGTTGAGGCGATTTGTTCGTGAAAAAATACATCGAAAACGTGGGGTAAGATTTCTTCCTGCGAGGCTTCGTTGTCGAGAAAATTGATATTGAATGTTTGTTGGGGCGCGTGAGGTTGAGTAATAGTGTCTGATATTTATGAATGTCCACGATGGCGTTGTATTGTCTGCTTTATATTATTTAAAAATATGGTATCGCTACTATTTAACGCAAGTAGAAACAACGAATAATGGTCAGACACTGGTACTCAACCTCACGCGCTCCAACGAACATTCAATATCAATTTTCTCGACAACGAAGCCTCGCAGGAAGAAATCTTACACCACATTTTCGGTGTATTTTTTCACGAACAAATCGCCTCAACGTTCCATTTTTCACGATAGCTCGTATTTTCTATAAAAAGGCAGAATTCGTGAATCAACATAGCTGGCTTTCAGTTTCAAGACGCAGTTTAGCATTTCATACGATCTTTGCCTGGGTGGTACGTGTATTCACACTCTCACGATGCGTTTTCGCTACCATGGGTGGATTATAACACATTATCATTTTTTAAATAATGTCATTAACATGAAAATACGAGGTATCTTGAAAAATGAAACATTAGTGCGACAGGAGGTGATTTATTCGTGAAAAAATACAACGAAAATGCAGGATAACATTTCTTCCTGCTTTGTTATCGAGAAAATTGATATTGAATATTTGTTGGAGCACGTAAGGTTGAGTATTAGTGTCTGGCCATTATTGGTTATTTCTACTTACATTGGTATGTATGAATGTTCACGATGGCGTTGTTTTATACCATCTTATGACGCATTATCATTTTTTAAATAACTATTGAACACGTCTATTTGTTATATCATAATTTGAAAAATGGTCGAGGATGAGCCTAGTAGACATCATATATATAGAATATTTACAGTAATCGTGATGATACCAATAATTCATATAATTAAAGTCTCTCAAAAGTTTTTGAGTTCATTTAATTTTTAATTGTAATTCTCCATTGATCTATATACTTCCAAAACGTAAAATTATACCCATCGAGATCGTGAATGAAAGTAAGTGTGTTTTCCATCGCGCTACAGATGTTTAAAAGACCCGACAGCTTCGAAGTTTCTAAGGCAACGATCGCTCGCTTTCATAGTTATCACGTAAGAGATTCCAATGTTCTTTCAATCGTTGGAAGATTAATGCCGGTGCAAGGCTCTAATTGTTCTGCCTTCCATGTCCCCCAGTATTATAGATTGTCCGATATAAACGCTTTAATTCTGCCCCGCAAGAAGAAGTCATTAGCGCCGAGGTCTGAGTTAGGCAAGCGAGGAAACCGCGCTAATGTTCCATTACGTAAAATCCAGCAATTTGAAAACTATCGATGGAAATTAATGTCCATTTTCCCGGATACGACCGTTATTCCTCTCTAAAAAAAATACTAATACTACAGATCGAAATCGAAGAATTAAAAAATAGCCAAATCAGGCCCAATTTTCGAGTTAAAAATCAACTCGAATCAAGTGTTAATATTAACCATGATACAACCTAGTAGCAATTATTCTTTTAAAAAGAATACCCATCCCTCGCATTTTAAATTTTACAAACAACAAAAAGAAAAGCTTTTCCCTCTACGGATGCTTCTTTCGTCCTCGAATTCGCGTAATTTTCTGTTTAATTTCGCAAACGCCATCCGTGCAATGCACTGTCCAATAAAATATAACGTATCTCGATAGTGTGGTTGCAAATAATACTCGAACGTATCGCTGACACGTAATTTTTCGCGTGCACGGTCGCTTCAACGAGTCGGTGGACCACCAATGAACACGAGAATCGTTCTTCGACGTATCTCGCGCAAATATGACACCAAGATGAGGCATTAAGCCACGTGCACAAGCGACGAACGTCTTTAAAAAAAGTGTTCGATCGGTCTTCCAGGCACACGGTGGCTCGATCGCGCTTCTTTACGACTCTGCGAACCGCGGCTAAGACCGCCGCGAACTTTTTAACGATCGCCGTACGCTCGTACGGCCAAGCGTTCCGCGATCATCGTAAATATTAAAATCGCGTGTGTTGTATCAATTAACAGCACACGCGTTCAGCCAGCGGACTCGTCTTCGGTATTTTCGATGATGTGCAATGCCTCTGGTGTTTAAATGCTTTTTAATGCGCGATTAGCGCGGCATGAGCCGGGCAGCCGTGCAATCCTTTAAATTTTTCATTTTGATCCCTTTGCAACGCGATCTACGACACGTTCATGAGGCCTCTGTCGCGGCAGGCGTCGATATTTTTCGATTCTCGTCGATTTAAATATTTGTCGCTTCGATGCTTCGGCGAGGCGAGAAGAAATGTATTTTTGACGAGAAGAATTTATAATGTGAACGGATAGTTTTCGTGATCTGCCTTAAATTATAGGAGTAGATGAATTGTAATAAAAATCTATAGAATACTAGCTATATATTAATGAAAGTCGATTTTATAGAAATATGGTGAGAAATATTTCCCATTCTTTTACAAAGATAGAACATACGCCTGGTATTCTCGTAAAAGTCGGGATTTTTAAAGGAATTGTTAAAGATCCTAAATGTAAACATTTTGTGGAGATTCTCTGATAGCTTTAGGTTTCCAATTGCCAATAAGCATTGATCTATGCAATTACAAACCCAACATAAATGCTCGTCAAATAATTTTCGTCTTCCTCAAAGACAGTAAATTACAAATTTAAGAACTTCAGTATGGTTTCAAATGCCTAACCCCTTACGATTTAATGTAATTTTTCAAACGTGTACTATTTAATTTTGTTTAAATTTGTTCGTACGAGGAATGGTCACGAAAGGGAATAGACTTGTTTTATAAATAATTCGTGAGTGTAAATACGTGTCAATGTTAAAATTTTTGTTTAAATTTGTTCGTACAAGGAATGGCCACGAAAAGGAATAGACTTGTTTTATGAATACTTCGTGACTGTAAATACGTGTTAATATTAGTATACAAAATTTGACGACGAGTGAGTAGCCTCGTAATTGTGAAACTTGACATCGAAAACTTGTAACGAGTCAAATGTATGGCAAAGGGTTAATAAAATAAAAACAAAATTTTAATATTACTAGTCTAGGATCAACTAGTCTAGGTGTGTTGGAGTATTGAATTATTTCGTTTCCAATGAGACCTAAACTACCTGAAATGTTCACGCGAGGTTAAAGGTTCTTCAATCCTTAACAATAATTTAGATCGATTTCCTGTCTAACAGTGGTTCTCATCCTACTTGTTCGATAACGAAGGTCACGGACCATTAGCTTTCACCGAATCGGGAAAGCAAATCGGCAAGCAGGAGGAATCATCGTGGATTTTGCTTTCCTCCGTCGAGACCTTTCTTCCCGCCATTAACCAGCGCTCATGGGAACCGTTAGGTGAAAGGGATTCGTAAAACGGCACGGTGAATCGAAGAAACTCTTTGGCGGGTTTCTGCGCCGCGAGATTGTCTTGCAATTCGCCGGTAGGTGGATACACACCTCCGATAGGGGCCAGAGGCAATAATTTATGACGGTCATGCCTTTCGATCGACCAGTATGGGGAAACTTCTCTTTCACCCCCGTTTACGCGAATTCTTCGACGCTCGATCGGGTGCTGTTCGCCTAACTATCGAGCACACGATGGTCGATTAATTTTCCATTGAATGGGACCGTTGTTTTGCGATACACACTGTCGCTCGAAAGATTCGAACACCCTTTGAATTTTAATACTTTCGATATGGCGTGGGTGGTCGCCTGGATCTCATTAATTTACAATCTTTATGAAATATTTTTTTTAATCATGTAGAGATGTCTAAAAATTATAACATCGTGAGTCATCTTTCTTAATTTCTTAAATTTGAAATTTTGTATCTGAAGATTTGGTACACGAAATAAATTTAACTAAACAAGCTAGATTTATGTTTAACGTGTTTTCAGAAATATTTTAACCAAAAAACAAACAGAAGTATAAGAATGACAGTGATATTAACAAATAGTTGCATTATTCATTGAACAAACATCTGTCAGCGATCCAGGCGTTTTCATAATTCTGTTTACCACGCATCTTCTCGAGAATTACAGACTTACGTTCTGAAATATTCAAGAATAGATTAAGAATGATCGTTGTACTTGATTTTGTAAAATTCACGCACAAGACTCGTCGAAACGCAGAAACGTTTGAAATAAACGATCGGACCGTGTTCTTTACTTCAAACATTAATATTCATTGCAATTTGCACACGCGACCTTCCATTTCGCAAATTTCCTCGTTTCTCAGTATCCGAATGTAAAACGAAAAACAACGGAACCATCGTTCTACGAACACTGCTCGACCGAGAGCAATATCATTGCTCACCCAGCATGCGATATACGCTTGCTCGAGGCTGGGGCTGTGCATTAAAAACAATAATTAATTGTAATAGCATTACTTAATAAAGGATACGCCTCGGGAGATCCTCAGATGCTCCAACGACGTACAAAAGTGTCTTGGATAAATAAACGAATAATAGTCGACGAAGTAATTAGAACTCTACCGATTCGAATGTAAAAATTGTTTAATGAATCGAAGAGGCTCGAAGTAGAAATGGACGATGATAAGTTAGTAAACATACGCCCGTTCGAATTCATATTTCTCTACCAATACGGAAATAAAAACTGGCTAATGGCTGGAACGTAAGACGATGAAAAAGAACGCTTAATGGAATAATGTAAACGTGATTCCGACCATCCGTTCTCGTAAGAGTCAATAAGAAGCGAAAACGAAAATAGCATCAGCTTCATATTCAGTAAACATCAATTTCAAGGTTCGACAAGTGGAAGAAATCGACAAGGAATGGAAGCCGAAGGGAAGAGGTTCCAGAGTGCACTTGGGATGCCGTAAATCCAAGGCAACGAAACTTTATCCTCTAACGTTGAAATTTATCGAACAATAAATACTTATTGACATTGGTGAATTCAAATTCTACCGCGTTATAAATATCTGTGCGCGCGGATCGAAATCGAAAATCGATTGTAAAGGTAAAATCAATTACGCGTACATTGTCACCGTTTAATTCGAATAACGCGTGCAATCCGTATAATGTAATTTAAAGATAAAAACAATTCGTAATATAAATTATAAAATTTCTGTATCCAATTACGGTGCACGATTGGAAATATGTCAAAGCATTTATTTAAAATTTTTTGTATTGCAAATTATATTTTTTAGTTTGAAATTAATGCAAATAGTTCGAACTCTTATTTCTTTTTTTCGAAACCATGGTTTGATTAACTATCTTTTCAAATAGATTTCGAAATAAAAGTCTAAATTAATTTCTCAATATTTTATATAGAAATAGTCCTTCGAACAATAAGAATAAAATCACATTTTTTTCAAACGCAATTCTGATTTTGGATTTGAAAAATGTGTGAAAAAATTCTGAGATAGCTATCAAAGTCTCCAATTTAATATACAAATTAAGTGATACTTTTAAAACTTTTCTCAATAAAAATTAGTACTAAAATTCCTACAACTCTTACAATTTCCTTCGATTCTGTTCTTTTAATTTTATGAATAAAGCCAAAAGAAAATATTAGGTATAAGCAATCGTTGCATGTACTAGAAATCCTTTGCGGATCCACTCGGACGATGACGGTGCAATCATCTTATAAACCTTGCGAGACAGCTGACCGTCGAGACAGGCACTTATTACCTGAAAGACGCCGTACGGTAATGAGAAACATTTCGAACGAAGTGCACCTTGTCAGTTGTCGTGTATTAATAGAACGCGAAACAATGAAACATCCAATTATAACATTTGCTCAGCTCTGAATCGAATTATTAAATTTAATTGTCTCTCCAACTCGACATTCCTGGCGCTAAAAACACTGTACCTATCATACTTTGAAGGTGGAAAATATCCAAACAACCGATACAACAGGTACACGATGTCGCGTCCCGCGACTCTGCCAGGGTCGTCGAAGCGAAACCCGTGGATTTCGCTGGTGAAAAAAATGGTCGAAACCCGTTCTCGAGGCAACGGAATTCGCGTTTACAAAATGAATTACCACGTATTAACGCGTTGCACGCAGGGACGCGTGCACACCAGCTGCAATCGTTCATAAGACGCATTAACGCCGACTGACGCGTCTCGTGCATACCCACCGGTCGTACACCTGCTTTATTAACGTGGCCGTATCTTCTAGAACCGGTAGAGGTCGCATAGACCGTGTGCACCCCTCGCGAGAGCCTCTCGCGTACTTCCTTTCACGCTTCCCCCCCAACCTCGTCTAACAAAACGAAAAACTGGGAAAAAAGGGACGCGTTAAATTATCGGCATAGCCCGATGTCACGGCCGTGTGTGTATTTTAGAGGCGAGCGGGTCTTGCTCGGTGATCTCTCTTCGAATACGTTGCCAACGTTACCGTGAATGCATCGCTGATGCAGCGGATGCACCTATCTGCCGTTCGTATAATCATAAATCTCGAGGGGCCGGCGGAAAAATTCACTCGCGCTTATTCGCGACGCCGGATTGGGTGTCCGTGGAACGTTTAACCATTTACGGTTTACCTGATTATTCACCCTGGTCGTTAGCCTCGCTCACGAACGTCCAAACTAATGCACATTACATTCTACACGAGTCAAATGTTATATTAGATCGTCCTATATTTCGAGTTTTGTATCAGAACTTGTTCCAATTTTTAATATAGAATTTAAGTAAATACATTTTTTTACTAGATACAGAGGAAGTGAGAAAATATAAAATTCCCTTGTTCAACACCTTTCAAACTAACGTCCATTAGATTTTACATGCGTCAAATGTTATATTAGATCGTCCTATATTTCGAGTTTTGTACCAGAATTTGTCCCTATTAAATTTAATTTTTAATGTATAATGTAAATAAATGCATTTTTTACTGGATACAGTGAAATTTGTCATGGGAAAATATAAAATTCACTTGTTTACACCTTTCTAATATTTTTAATAGTTAAAATACGTTCTACTGGCACTACTTTGAGGGGGGATTTCACCCCCTCGATAAAAATGAAATAAGTACGAATTTATTGGACAAAATAATACCACAAACGATATGCCACGATTTCGATTCTATTCCCTCGAAATAGTACACGAATGTCAAGATGCAATCAGGAGAATTTTTTATTTAAATTGATCTTTACTGACTTCCACTGTAGGTAAATAGACGAAATTATAACACATTTGAGCTGTATTTGGGAATTTTTTTCGTACAAATTATTAAAATTTTGTCGAGCTATAATAGTGTGAATAATATTTAGATACACCAATATATTTAAAATAAAATTATTAACATATCCTGCAGATTGATATACCTCCTGAACGATTTTTATTTCGTTTAATTTCTAAAAATACTCAATTTTTAATATGTCTACAATGTCCATATTATATGAATTTTATATTTGTTTTGGAACAAGCATTTTAGACACATCTAATTCCTATTTTCTTTCAACGATAAATTAATAGATCGAAAGGAAATTTTTGCGAAGGGAACATTAGCAACGGTGCCCCAATTGTCGAGAGTCGTAAAGTTATCGCCTGAATATGAATCGAAATTACACAGACCCATGCTGCTTCTCATGATTGTAAACGTCGCGTAACATGCATATAAACCGAAGAACAAGTCCAGGAACTTTCCCAGGCATTAAACGCCATCGTTAAATACGGGGCAAAAAGTGACAGATCTTTCGTTCGAAGTACTGTCGCGCGGAATAGAGTGCGATCTCTTGGGAAACAATTCTTCTCGTTCGTAGCAAGCACCGGGGGAACAGGTATCCCCGGAATTTCAGCATCCTCTGGAAACATGTACCGAACAATTTCCTCTTAAACGCGTTGGCTAACCGTTACGAAACCCCATCGCGTTCCGAAAGAATCCTCGTAGGCCCGCGAAACGCTCTGAATCTGCGTTCATCGTCTTCTCTTAGCTGCGCAGTTAATTATCGTTCAGACAGACAAGAAATTGAAGACTGTCTATGTGGAATCTGAAAAATGTCGTTCTTTGCCAATTACTCAAACTTTTTAATTAAATTAAATTGGTGGAATGGATTTTTACATAATTGATTCCAGAATCGTAACATTTTGCGTCCATCATCTTCTTGCAGGTGCACTGTTAATTATCTTTGAAACAACTACAAAAGAAAGTGAAGATTGTCTAGCATATGTGGAATTTAAAAAAAGTCGTTCTTTGTCAGTTATTCAAACACTATTGATGATGTAACATTTATATCATTCCAAGTCTATAAATTCTGTCAACACAGATAGAAATGATAGACAGAGTTTACATAATTGATTCCAGAATCGTAACATTGTGAAGTTAGTAATTTTATAATATATAGTATACTTGCACCAGTGTATTACGTGTACATGTGTAATTGTAAAACAATGCAGAGACTATTTTGAGTATATTTTATTTTTTAAATGTGTGAAACTTGTGCATAGTTATTTTAGAAAAAAAATCAATTGCCACATTTGGCTCATAATCTTTTAACCCTTAAGTGGATTATTAGCCCCCTGCAAATTTAAGCTAATAATTTTTTAATATATGTCAATATAATTATTATTTGAAAATTTATATAATCCTCCATTAATTCATTATTTAATTATAAAAATCAAAATTAAGTAAAATAATTCAGTTGAGATTGAGAGGGTTAACTTAAGGGTTAACAAGTTATACTAGAGAAACTATTTGACCTACCTCAAACTTTAAAATTTATAGAATTAGATGAACTTTAAACTCAAATTTTAGAATTTATAGAGTGATATCTAATCCATCAGCTAGACTTAGGTGGCATGATAATTTTGACAAAATACAAGGAAGAATAGACCCCATGACTCTCACAAATCGACTATTCCATCACTTTTCTAGATTCCGTTTCGCGAGGAATAGTCGAGGCGTATTGCGAAATAACATTGGGATAGTATCAATCAAATTCTCCAACGCATGGAGGTGGAAAGAGGCAAAGGGTGAAGAAGTATCGAGCAATGGGAGAGCGGATACACGCGAAAACAAGAGGTTACTTCATCGGAGGAACCCTATCTCGTCGAGGATCTGCGGTAACTGACCATCCGCGTTTGACGATTCGAATCCTCGTTTCACGTGTTTGATAATCATCTTAACGCGGAACATCGTGCACCGGTGAGCGCCTCCGCGCCTCTGCTCGACGAACAACGCGTGTGTACGCAACATCGTCTGGGTTGTCGAACCTGCCTCGCCGGAGATCCCGCAATTTCACGGCGGAAGTGTGAACGCGGCGTTTCAACGATTGCCGGGCAATTTTGATTATTCATCTGCGGTATCGCACGGCGAGGAGAATTGGCAGCGATTTGCTGCTCGCTGCAAAACCACAGGGGAACGTCCAAAGGATTCCACGTCGGAGATGATAACAACATTTTTTTTAATTTTTCTTATCGACCTCTACACGCAACGCGGTTCTAGGAACTGGGACGAACCATTGTGCAAGCAAAAATGGGAAAACTCGATGATGCAACGCGATTCAGAGCTCGTGCAATGCAAACGTGTTATACTTATTTTTGCCCGTGTACCAATTCCAGGTATCATAAGTCGATAGGAGAAATGCCTCGATTCAAACGGCGCGTAAAATTAGAATTATGTAATTCCTCCAAACTACCGAAATGGGGAAACGTGTAGGGATTGGAATGATTTGTTGATATCTGAGAGCAATAAGTAACTCTCAAGTACTTAGGAATGAGTGGAGATGGATTCTTCTATAGTTTCTATCGAGCCTTCTTCAGGTTAAACAATAAATAACAAAATAACTTTCAAGTACTTAGGAATGAGTGAAGATGGATTCTAACGAATAACGAAAATATCAATGAAATATGATAGATATGTATGTAAAATAAGTGATTAAAAATTGACGTATAATGATAGAATTCTAACGAAAGAGAAATCAAGGGGTTAAACATCCACTACATCCACAGGATCGATATCACACACACAACGAAAATTTTAATGAAATGTGATAGATATGTATGTAAAATAAGTGATTAAAAATTGACGTATAACGATAGAATTCTAACGAAAGAGAAATCAAGGGGTCAAACATCGATCAAATGCCCCAGTGAAATGAATGGACAAGAATGCTTCGATTGGCCAATTGAATTTTCTGCACGAAAGTTAAGGCGTTTCCAGAAGTTACAAAACCTCCATAAAATATCTCCATCCCATGTAAAACTCGCACATCCATCTGATTTAATATCCCCGTTCTCTAGAATCCTCGAAGAAAGAATGTTATTGAGCTTTATGATTCACCCGTGCATTGTGATCGTTGAACCTAATCGGCGTTTTTGCGTCACGGGATTGCATAAGAACTGGCAAACGGAAATACAGCCGGCAGTTCGCAGCAATTTCTATTATTCGCGTGATTTACGATCTGATTGATATCGCGGTCTGATTCAAAATAGCCGCTACGACGAAATATTGGCGGTTATTGATCCTTCGGGGCCAGAAAGGAAGCTTCGGGGCCTCTTGTTATTCCCACGGTCGGGCACGCGGGGGGAATAACGGGAACATCCTCGCGGTGATTATGACGATAATGTTAAAACATGGCCCGCTCTCACGAAATTAATGGTCCCCGGCTCGTGCGGTCTATTCACTCGTGGTTCAAGCAGAAGGTTATCGAACTTGGGACCCATCGAGCTGTCAACTCACAAATGGCTGTCGCTTGTCGCAGCTCGTATTCGAAAGTCCCTTCAAAACGACCGTACCGTACGACTCGTATTTCTTCCTAGATGTTCCCGGTAAGAATGTGTCGACGTTGTTAATCGACGAGTCTTTACGGATGCCGACTAATTGAATTACACGGTTTCAATTTAAATCAAATGTATATGGTCATCGTTTGTCGCGTGTTCCGTGTCGACACTTTATGCTCCCACGATTCTGTATTGTGTTATCTATGACATTAACACGTTGACTGTTGCAGGAGTTGGACAAAACGATTCTCTATGCAATTTTATTTTTTGCCTTCTTTCACAATTCTGAATTCAAGATCGTTTCGAGATCATAGATATCATAACGAAGTTAAAAATATCTGCTATTTAGAACAGTCAAGGTGGTCCAAATTTGTTATTGAAAAAATAATTTTTTAGAAATCATTGACATTGAAATTTGTTAGCGATAAAGAACTGACTGGTTGTTGTTTAAAACCGTATGTGAGACATCCTGCATAGGCGTGTGCATAATATAACGTAATATTTATTAAAATCTCAGAATTATGAAAAATTTACAATCGATTAAAAATTGTTTTCATGAGAAACGGGAATGGGAATTGGTTAAATCTCGAGAATTCTCGAGCACAATTGCCAGTTGCGAGCATGGCGAGGAGAATCGGTCTCGCCTCGTTACAGCGAGATCGGCTTTAGTCATCGCTAACGAGCGATTAGCCGACACTGGCGCTACCGAACGAAGCAACTGGCGGTAACGAGGTCACGAGTAAGTACAGGAGACGATGCCTTGCTTTCGTTATCGCGCACTCAGCCGCTAATTACATAAGCCGTTCGACAGTGAACAGCACTTTACCGGTCGGGTATCGAAAAAACGGGTATTTTGTAAAACGATAAGCCCAAGTTCCGAAGCGGGAGTAGTCTTCGAACGAAACAAAATAAAAGCTTCTCGTTGCATATCTCTGACAAGCTTCTTGCATCATTTTATCGAAAGCAATGCTTATTTTTTTCTTCTTTTATTAAGTTGTAACACGTAAAATATCGGATCATTTTGCTCCAGGTAAATATGCGTCTACATTTGGTCACGGTAATTATGTTAAATCCTTCTGATCTTTCGAATCATAAATGATCCACTTCTCGAGATTCTTAACGTTATTAATTTTCTACAGCGATATTTTTCAATTTTCATCGGATGCAAGATAAAACGAATTTTGTTTCAAGTCGATATCGTATATCGAGTTAGTTCTAGAGGAAACAATTATTTACAGATATATGATGACTAGTAATTACGCAAACATCCTGTATTCAAATTTAAATTCATTTTCAATTAAATACACGATCTATAATCAATAGAAATTGCTAAAACATCTTTCGATACTTAGCGTTAAAATAAATGTCAAAATAAACATAGAAGATAGCATAAATTGTAGTAGTAGGTATACTCATCGGATAGGGGATGAAAAGCCCTTTAAAATAAGCGCTCGTACAAGTCGATAGCGTAATTAGTTCCGGAGATATGAAAATTTTTGTTTCAAGTCGAGGGTCAAAGTAAATGTTAAAATAAACATGGAAGATAACAAAAATTATGGTATGTGATATGGGCAGCGGTTAGGGGATTAAATGCCCTTTAAAATGAACGTTTGTACGAGTCGATAGCTTTATTAATTCCGATGATATGAAAATTTTTGTTTCAAATCGAGGGTCAAAGTAAATGTCAAAATAAACATGGAAGATAGCAAAAATTATAGTATGTGATATGGCCATCGTTTAGGGGATGAAAAGCCCTTTAAAATGAGCGTTTGAATAAGTCGATAGCTTTATTAATTCCGGAGATATGAAAATTTTTGTTTCGAGTCGAGGGTCAAAGTAAATGTCAAAATAAACATGGAAGATAGCATAAATTATAGTAGTTGGTATAGTCATTGGTTAGGGGATTAAATGCCCTTTAAAATGAGCGTTTGTACGAGTCGATAGCTTTATTAGTTCCGGAGATATAGCGATTTTAATTTCAAGTCGATGCGGTGGCTAGTTTCTGAGATAGGGTTTGTTTACGTTTCGTAGTGCGCTCGCGCGAGTTCATTCATCTCGCACGCGTGACACTAGTAAACAGTGCGTAGTAAATTCTTGGAAATACTACGCCGGAACTAGGTCACTCGGTCGCGTCTCAAGTGCGACAAAGAGGTCCAGCGCGACGCGTCAGACGGAGACAGAGATAGTCAAATTAAGAAAAATACCCTTTTACATAAATTACGATATCTCGAAAACGAAAAGTCCGATCGACAAAAACCAAAAACCATTTCAAAGAGGAGGCTTTGCCGCTGCTAACGGCGGCTCGATCATGGAGAAAATGCTAATAGTTTTGAAACTGCAGGTAATTAAAGTTTTTAGTAATTTAATGCGCGTTAGTAGTCTGCCGTAACACGTAAAGCCCCATAAGAGAATTTTCTAAAAATTACCTATTTACATAAATTACGATATCTCGAAAACGGAAAGTCCGATCGACAAAAACCAAAAGCCATTTTAAAGGGGAAGCTTCACCGCTGCCAACGGTGGTTCAATTATTAATAAAACACTAGTAGTTTCGGAATTACACGCGTCTAAAGTTTTACTATTTTTAATACGCGTTGTTAGACTTCTGAGACAAGAGAAACTGAACCATTCGTTATGAATTTCAGTATAAAATTGTTGAACGCTGCAGTTATTAAGTTTAGACCTAACATTATACATTGGATAGAATTTCCTAATGATTCAGACATTTTTCTGGTTAATATACCTCCAAGAATGAGGTATTTTAAAAAGATTTAAAGCTATCGCATACTTTCTTAGACCTAATGAGCTGATAACTATGCCTCGAGGGTCAGTAGAAAATAAAGATATGTATATAATAACAGTCCGTCTTTTCCTCATAACAACCATTGATTTCACAAATTTTTAAATAAAATTTGAAGACTTCATAGACTTTCATACGCATTAAAGACTTTCAACAGTTTTCTAAAACAAAAGATATGAAAATGGATATATGGATATATTCTTATTTAATCGCAAATATAAGCACTGATAATAATACAAATAATTGTATTTTGAAATATTGAATTCATAAAGCACTAAAAAAAAGTCGAAAACCTACCTCTCTCTTTTTCACATTATATCGTACGTTTTCTTTGGAATTTTTGGTTATACTATGTTCCAATAAACATTTGTACATCAACTCTATATCTATCAATTTTCTTAAAATTCTCTCGAAGACTAAAATTTACAGAGTTATATTTTTCACAGTTGTAGCGATTGAATGATTCATCGATTCGACGATGCCACGCTTCCACCCAAATTAAGACCCTTCACATAATTCCCTCGGATGACCACATTATTCGCGAAATGCTAGACGTTTACACGGCTATACATTTGGAAGGAACGTTTCGCTCGCCAATCATTTTCATCGAGACTAAAGGTGGCTGCAAATTGCACCAGGATTAAGGTACACCGTGTATAACTACTCCAATTACACCTCGGAGCTACGAAACTGCGAATCCTGATGCAATCATCTTCCCTTGTAACAGTAAACGGCCAATAATGATTACATTTATTGAATCGGCTCTTGAGGGATACTGGAAACTTCCCAGAGAACGTAATAGTTGCGAGTGTACTTCGGGGTACAGGAATAAAATAATTACAAATAATGAATCAACGAGCCTCTTTTCTACCTCAGTGTTTCCCAACATTATTTTTAGGGCAATTGCAAAATTACCCATCACATTATTTTTTTTTTATTGTACTACTATTATACATACTATTCATCTGTGTTCAGTAACGTAAAAAATATAGTGAAATACATTTTTCTATTGCCTCGATTACTACTCTTACAACCAACTGTACACGATTTCTCAATAAATCGAACACTAACGCATAATCTCATTGTTCTCTTAATTAGACATCTATTTCTTCGTTCGACCATCAAACTCGTTCCACGGTATACGCACACTTTTGCACCGTGGTAACAAACCATCTTAAAACTATTACTCAATTTTCCGTTCGGCCCAGCCAGCGTACCAAGCGGAAATGGACGCCCGCAGAAGTAAAATATCTGACGCAACCGGTGCAATTAGGCGAGCGAACATCTTACGAGCGTTAAGTAATCTCGGGGAACCAGGTCTCGTGGCTTCCTTGCTCCTCCGAATTGCGTCGAAACTAATCGCAGGATGGAGGATCGGGCGTGTTATGCAATTAACGCAATCAACGTAAAGAATATATGCTCCGTTTTTACTGTTACGCCTGACCCGCAATTATGCCGTCTTTGCGAGAAGAAATGCCCTCTTCCTGTGTGAAAGGTCTGCTTTCTGCCCGACACCACCGTCAAGCTTCGTTCCCACTGACATTCCACGCCGAATTCGAAACGTAAACAATGTTTAATTTAATATCAAAATATACTAAATTTACGTTCAAAAATCATGAAAATAATAAAATAAATGACGATCAAATCACCAATATTGTTAATAGAAAGTTCAATAACACAGCTAAAAACGAAGACCACTGTTTCGATTGCTTCAGATCGAGCATTAACATAGCAAAATAGTAAAATTTGTCTTTCTCAATGAGAAGAAAAATATTTTATAGTAATTGGTGCTAGATATAAATCCACAAATCCTACTAACAATTTATAAAATATTTTTCTTCCCATTAAGACAAATATTACTATTTTTCTGGGTTAATTCTCGATCCGAAGAAACAGAAATAGAAATATGAAGTGTATGAAACGAGTATTATAACATTGATTTAGACATTGTCTATGTTTGGAATTCGGTGTGGAAAGCTTAATGGTTGTAGAAATATTTTAGATATAAATCCACAAGCCTCACTACCAATTTATAAAATATTTTATAGTAAATCCACAAGTCTTGCTACCAAATTGCAATAAAATATTTTTCGTTGAGAACGTGACTCGAGTGATTTCCTTTGGGAATCGAGCTTTAACCATCGCCGGGGAAAGCAGAGGGCGAGCAGCGCTGGTAGCCTAAATCAAAGCGTTAGTCCGTTACGCTGACCTATAGATCTTTTCGCGTAACGTTATTATGGACGGTGAAACTCATGGGAAACGGACCGAGGACTCGCGATGCACTGGCGTGCCAGTGTGTTACCAAAGATACGACTGGGTTATTTATGCGCCAATCTTGAACATCGAACGGGGGTAGGAAGCGTTCGTTCGTCGATATTATAGCTTTCACGACGGTGATCAGGATCGCTGAAAGGGTATTACGGCTATCGGAAGATGTTGAACGAAGCAATCAATTTGGTCAATGGGAGAATTTGCTATTAAAACTGTGCTTAACTTCCTAAACTATCGAAGATGGCGAACTTTCATGTTTATGGAAACAATTACTACAATTAAAAAAAAAGTCTATCTTCTTCGGATGAAACAAATGTTCTCTCGATTTATTCTTACAGGAAGAATTACCATTTCGATTATTGGGTCTAATTTAATATTACTGGTTACGAAATTCTAATATTGCCTTTTACAAAAGATTTGTTATACATGGTAGATGCCTTTTGCTATTTGAATTACGTGAAAAATGTCATCGAAATCAAAATTACATTTTTATATTCTTTAATCTATTTTTTACTTCCAAGTTCATTGTTTGTAAAATTTATTTAGGAAGAAAGTACTAAATTACTGAATATTACTAAATTCTAATATTACCTATTACAAAAAGTTTGTTATATGGTAGATGTCTTTTGCTTTTTGAATTTTGTGCAAAAAATGTCATCGAAATAAAAATTGAACCGAAAAGATCAGTTTTAAAAATACCATATTTATAATCTTTAATTTTAATTTCCACTCTGAGTTCATTGTAAAATTTATTTAGAGAGAAAGGATACCAAATTGTATCTACTTCTACTAAATTGTATTTGAATATACCGAATTCTTCGTGAAATTTATTTGATATAAATCCTTCTCAGTAAAATGTTAATTACAGTTACAACGTAAATTAAGATAAATTATAAAACAAATTGGCTCGTGGAATATCGTAAGACTAGCGTTCGAAGGAAACGAAATTTCTGGTACGCGAAGCTCGCGTGCATCCAGTGCCGCGGTATCAGGAATGATACAAAAGCGTCTTCAGGAAGTGTAGATAGGTGAACGCGCTATTACGCCTGCAAATGTTGTGGTTGGAATTCCCGGGCGAGCCTAGACGAGATACGAAGAGATTTTCTCAAGGAAACGTCGAAGCTGGTGCGAGCAGAAGCTCTGTGTATACATTACGCTTACGTTCATAATAATGCACGCTATGTTCCACGACTGGTTTCGCGGTAGTATATGCCACATCAATAGCGCTACCTTCGCATTACGATATTGTGTAACAGGGTAATATTATTACAGACACGGCTTCCGACACTTGTTCCTTCGCGTTCAAACTAGCACGCTCTGACTTCATCGACCATATTACCAATTTTCCAAATATTCATATACCATTGTAACAATACCAGTATTATTATACCACCGAATATTTATCTTTCGTAGTCATCGTATTTTTATTATTAATTTGGTCCACGAACGAAGCTCCAGTATGTCAATATTAACCCTAATCCTATCTAATCCTGTCTCTTACCAAAAAGTAAGATCATAGTAATGATTTATATTACATTAATGTATAAAATTTGTATTATTAAACCACCAAGTATTAAGAAAAATATCTATCGTATTCATTGTATTTTTGTTATTAATTTGGTCCACGAACGAAGCTCCAATATGACAATATTAACTAATTCTGTCTAATCCTGTTTCTTACCAAATTGACGATGTTACTAATTTTTCAAATATTCATATACCACTGTAGCAATACCAGTATTATTAAACCACCAAGTATTCAGAAAAATATCTTTCGTATTGATCGTACTTTTATTATTAATTTGGTCCACGAACGAAGCTCCAGTATGCCAATATTACCTAATCCTGTTTAATTCTGTCTCTTATCAAATCGACAATGTTACTAATTTTCCAAATATTTATATAGCACTGTGGCAATAGCAGTATTATTAAACCACCAAAAAATTAATTAAATTATTTAAAAAAACTATCTTCCGTATTGATCGTATTTTTATTATTAATTTGGTCCACGAACGAAGCTCCAGTATGCCAATATTAATCCTAATCCTGTCTAATCCTGTCTCTTACCAAAAAGTAAGATTATAATAAAGATTTATATTACATTAATGTATAAAATTTTGTTTGTATATACCATTTACTTATATGTAGACTCTTCAAATTAAAAGAACTAAAATAAACGAGAATAATTCAATAAAACTATCCTACACATCTAATCATCGCTCTATATATCTAATGTCTTTCTTCCAAACAAACAAAAAATTTTCAAACACAATTTCGTGACTCTTAATTCTCTTAATTCTCTTATCTTGACACCTATAATGTTAAAATTTCTTCCACCAGTGGCTGAGGATCCCTATAGACGAAAAAATAATTTCATATCCAAATAAAATACTGATACTCTTTTAATTCTTGTTAGTCGTCGTTTACACGTAACGACGTGTACTTATGCGTAACTAACAGTATCAAACGATATCGAGTAACGCGTAACACACGAGGCAACGTTCTCCGCTTGCACAATGAAAGAGGGTCAATTTGCGTTCGGGCAATCTCGAGCCGAGCCGCGATTCATTCGCGTAGTCCATCGAACGCAACGATTCACAATAGAGTTACAAGAGTTACGGCTCGATTGCCACGCATTATCCACATTCCTTGTTCCCGATCGAAGGGAATCCCTGGGCTTCCTGGTGAAACGCAATACCAGATTTCAATCCGCGCGACCGCGTGTACCGGTGAATCGCGGCGGAATCGAGATAGCGAGCCCGCTTATCTGGGAACATCTATCAGTGATCTTCGACCCCGGTGATTCGTCTCTCTTGTCGAACGTGCCTACATACCTTTAACTTAAACGATTCGTCCTGTTCCCTCTCGCGACGTCCGCCACGAAAGATCCCGTCCGCGCCTGGGGCGTTAAAAAAATCTTTCCGCGATTCACTCTCGTCTATCGAGCCATCCGTACTGATCACGGGTCTTCGAGGCACGTTTTCGATGGAGTCTACCCAATTCTAGAGACACCTGTGGTTTGGATTGCAACATGGATCGTGGTAAATTGCTGGGGGGAACGAGAGGAGAAATTTCTTTGGACGTGTATGGTTTCCATTTTAAATTCCCGTGAACGTAAGACCAAATCTCTCGAGGATAACAGATTTACGACGTTATTGCGAAGAAACAATACAAAATTACGTAACAAAGTTTATCAGAGTCTCAAAACAGGCTTTTCTTTTTCAGCGAGAGTGGACGAAGATCGAGAAAAAATCGTCGGCAATTTCAAAGGCGATAGGAATCACCGTGAGAATATATCCTTGGAAACACATTGGCTACTCGATAGCTCTTAAGTGCTTTCTGGTCGGATCGATAGGTACACGGTGTACTTGGTGAAATCATCGTGCTTGAGAAAGCTTCGCGAGACGTTAAATTTGAAAGGGGAACGATGATACGGAACCTCGATATAAACAATTATTACATACACGCTCGTAACTATCTCTCGGATAATAGTAATGGCAAAGGAAATTGACGATCGCTGGTCCGTACGTAAAATCACGCGGATAATTTGTTTCAATGTTGTTTTACATGGATGCGAACGGGGAAAGTCAGAAAAAAATCTATTTAACTGTCAACCATTAAAATGAGAGTTGCAAAGACCCTGCAATAAGATAAGGATTACGCAAGCGATCGTTATACTTTCTCCGAGACGAGGGAACTGTAATTTTTTGTAACAGCATTGATGGAAATTTACTCCGAACAAAACAGAAATTGTTGAGCAACTTGAAAGTAGAGAATAATGAGAAATTTGTTATAGATCCATAGATCCTCAGAAAATTGTAAAATAAATATTCAGTAGTACTCAAATTAAGTCTTACTTTCTAAATTGGACTACTGTTTGTTACTAATTTAATTCATTTTTCATTCGTACATTTAGAACTAAGTGTTTTAACAAACAGACTACGTGGACCGTTCAAGCAAGCATCTAATGACATTTAAATATTTTTTTAAACGACTTTTGCAGTCAACCGACGTCGCCATGCTTGGACAGTGACTTCTAACACGAACACACGGGATTGGCACTAAAGGAGAATATTTGTCGTTTCTTTGAAGTACCGCTGACTTGGCCATAGTGCGAATCGGCCTTAAACGTGCCCACTGCCGGTGCTTTTACCTTATATGAACTTTCTTTATTATTCTTGTGCCCTCAATCGACCATTGAACTAGCCTCCACGTGTCGGGGATACGCACTGTATGTCCTAAGACTTTCCAAAGAACGTGTTACGCACGAGGATTTCTACCTTGGGTGGTCAGAGTTTCCACAAAAATTGATATTCGAGAACGTGTACCCAAATTGAAAATTACGAAGCAACTAGCCGAGCAAGATCGGATCAACGTACTGTCCAGAAACTAGTTGGCTGGTCTGATCATTTGCAGTGTAATCTACTTCCTGTACACCCAACTTGAGTTCATATTATAATCGATCGAAGACCTGTTAGCCAACTTCGCTGCAGGGTACGTGGCCTGTAATCCGGAAGATCCATATTCCTATTTTCCTTATAGAGATCGTCGAGGAATATTCTCTATCCAATTTAACTATTTTCGATGTTTTTCGGGTAGATATCCTCAGTTCTTAAATATGAAGAATTCTCATGCCATTAAATTTGTTCGCTACTTTTGAAACGTCTGCTTCCAAAGCTAACAATAGCCAAACGTAGATCTTAACTAACAAAGTGTAAAATAAATCTCTGAACCTCGACTTCGTAGTCATCTTCAGCCCTTCGTTCGAACAAAGTCCCAACGAACGCGCAAAGATACTCGCTGCACGCACCTATTCCCGAGCATGCAATTTCTCATTGGCAGGCGAGGTAACTGTTGCATTCCTCTCGAACGAGGTTGCGGAAACCGCGTCTCAGCCAGCATCGTTACCGCGGCTGCACCTGTTACGTCCGGACGCACTTTTCCACGCGTAACCCGTGAACGAACACCGGGCGGACGTTTTCACGGCGCTTTAAAGGCATCCGGGCGCGTCGTGGCTGGAACAGAGAAAGTTCAAGAGGAAGCGCGGCAGACTCGCGTGTAATTCACGTCAGGACGCGTCGCTGGCTGCGGGACGATTTCACGGTGATTCGTAACGATGCCCATAAAGGTCAGACCCTCTGAGGAGGCTAGGCTGCTGGCAAACACGTTCGCCAAAAATGGTTATCTTCGTTGCGGTAGGCGCGCTGGGGCCGCGGCGAGTTACGATATTGATTTTAAAAACGATCGATGGTGGTCTACCGACGCGGAAGGGACTGACCGATCGAGAACTCGTTTGCGATGCAAAACACCCGGGACCATTTAACGGTGCACGGGCCTGAAGGATCGCTTCGTTGCGTTGCTACGGGGAACGTGATCTATACTACGTCCGGCGAGTCGAGTCGGACCGGATAAACAAAACCATTCGAGTGTAAATCGTGAAATGGATGCAACGGATCTATTGGCTGTTGAAGTCCTTGGATGACCACGGGATGACTCTGCTCCGTTTATGCTTACTGTGCGTAAGCGAGATGTTGGCTAGTGGAAGGAATGCGAGTCTGATTGGTGCCTGGATCCCCCCACCTTAGTATAGTCGCGATTGGCTGTACGATAAAAGTGGGGATAGGTAGAGCAAGTTCTTCGTTGTGTCGTCCCGCTAGACAACTACTCGTAGATGGATTGTACAACCCCTTAGACACATTAATACACATTTTAGAACATTTTTTAATTCCAAGTATATGTAGAAGACATATTTGGAGATTCTACAGATTTCACCTTTCAAGACAATAAAATAGTAAACAACTATTTATTACAAAATAACATTAAAACAATGCAATGGCCCGCGAATAGTCCCGATATCAACTCCATGGAAAATTTATGGCCAAAATTAAAGAAACATAAGGTTATCGTGGGGAGAAATTTCACCCATGAAATGTAAAAATTTTTATTAACATCAACGTCACAGTGTGTAATGTAACAACATATTAATGGAAACTTATTTCCATGTACATAACATTTTGTTTCCCTTCTACGTTGGCTTCGAAAATAAATGAAAGTTTGTGTTATTTTGTCCTACAAAACTCCCTTACATTTCCCATCGGTCTTAATTATATAAAATAACATTTTATAATCGTAAAACACGGCAGTTTTTCGTAAAATTTGTATACTATAGATAGATGACTTGATGGCTAGGAACGCTGATTGGTAGCGTAATAGCGACGCCTGTCCTCACACGCATTGTTATTATACACTGAGTCGATCAAAACTTCAATTCTATTATGTGATGAATGCGAACGCAAGATAGAACCATATTGAACGACATTAGCACAGTTGTAAGCTGAGAATATTAACCGTGAATAGAACAAAAACGATCCCGTGACTATGGAGGCTACAATAATCGATCCCTAACGTGGATGCACTCGAGACAGTATTTGAAATTGAATGTCCAACGCGACCATTGACGAAATCTTGCTCAATGCAACGGTCAAAAGAATGTCCCTTCACATTCCAGCGAGCAACGAAATTAATCCTCGTTGCACCACGACGGACGCTAATTAATCAACTCTAAACCGCGTGCCAGATAACGGCGATGACCCGCAAAGTCGCTCGTCCCTTTCGTCGTTCGCGATCGAAACACGACCGAGATCGTCGATCCGCGGATCATCCGTCGCGAATAATTGATCGACACGTCGCGAAAACGCGGATCGACTCTGTCGAAATTAGCGAAACCGACGACCATTAGAAAGTTCATCGTTCCCCGCGGTTTCCCGGTAAAGGAATCACTGAATCATCGCCAGGGGTGGACACGTCATTCGCGGTGCATTGTAACGATCCTCTGGCCGGTCGATGGACTATGAACGCGCGCGAAAAATCACCGATGAATAATCTGGAATTCGACGAGCATCGCCATGGTCGTTTATCATACGGCTAATACGATGCGAGAAACGCGCAATTTGCAACAGCGAATCGTCGCGACGGCAGTTTACTCGATGGAGAAAAAGAAACTTTACGTGCAGAGTTGCGTCGACTCGGACGTGATGGTCATCCTTCCCAAGGCGTAAACATTGTTCGATGTTGCCTACATTTTATTTACTCGTAATACCCAACATCGTAGATCAGAACCATTGATTGAGTACCAAGTTGAGACTGAATTATGTTTTAATAACAATTTCAATGTCTAAATGTGTACATAGCTGTGTGATTACGAAATAATTAATGAGAATCCATAAATACTGTAAAATATCCTTATAATGGCCTCAATGAAAATTGACAGGCAGTTTGTGTGAATATTTTTCTTATACTATGAAATTTCTTTAACAGGTTTCAAACCCATAAAACTTTGACTCGAATATATGCATTTGACAAATAAAGTACACTTTGAAGACTTGTAATATTCCTCGTACTATTTACATATGTAATATATAAGAATTCAATATCGAAACAATTGTCAATGTCTAAATGTGTGCATAACTGTGTGATCAGGAAATGATATAATGTATCTAAACGTAATTAATGAGAATCAATAAATACTGTAAAATATCCTTATAATGGCCTCAATGAAAATTGACAGGCAGTTTGTGTGAATATTTTTCTTATATTATGAAATTTCTTTAACAGGTTTCAAACCCATAAAACTTTGACTCGAATATATGCATTTGACAAATAAAGTACACTTTGAAGACTTGTAATATTCCTCGTACTATTTACATATGTAATATATAAGAATTCAATATCGAAACAATTGTCAATATCTAATTGTGTACATAGTTATGTGACACATATGAAATATATCTAAACTATAAAAGAGAGTATTACTATCACGACCTCAAAGAAAATTGACAATTTGTACGAATATTTTTCTTGTATCATAAAATTCCTTTAACACTAAAACTACCGACAATTATAGTGAATTTGTACCAAAGAACTTAAAACGATAAATACATGAAAAAATATATGATGCAATGGAAATAAATGAATATTTATTCTCTCATAGAAAATTACAGTAAACTTTCAAAAATTCAGTAACATACAAAAACAGTAACATATGCTCTGCATACTATATATAGAATTAATTTAAATTCACCTCGAAGATATTCTCGAAGAATCAAGACACCGTAGCCAGTACGAGGAATATATAATTAAATTACAAATAATTCAGTCTCGGTTTTATTTTTCGTAACTACCTAACTTTTTGCCTTCGTAATTTCCGCCGTGCTATTTTTCCCGTTCGCTGATTGCAATCAATATCCAGCTGCTGATATTTAGCTCCGTGGAGCGTTCGAGACCGCTGGACGATTTCGTTTATTTCGCGCGAAACATTCCGGCGCACCTGGTCCATTATCGGCTGTAACGAGCCGCCGTAATTTTGTCAAGTCAATTAAACAGCGTTAGGAGAGATAAGGGGAACGATACATCGTTTCCCATAGAGCCAAAGAACTGCCGTGAGAGAGGCTCGTAACTCAGACTAGGCGAATATCGGCTCTGGGCCCGAAGAGGCGTTCCGTAGCCGAGCTCCGGCGATAGATTCGCCGAGATAACTCTTAATGCTGTGTTAATTATCCGTTGCTGGTTGGCAATCACCGTTCCCGTAGCAGCACGCCCTAAATTCCAGACCTGTTACGGTTTATGAAAAACGTATCGCCACGGTGGAACCGGACTGGACCGCGTTGATGATGCTTTATGGCTCCTCTCCGGCCCGGTAGCCTTCGCGAGCGCCATTTTTTTTAGAAATTATCTACCAGACCAGAACACTTTCTGCGTAAGCTCCGTACCCAACGACTCGAATGCAAACGATGATTCTCGTTATCGAGACAACGAATCTTTCGATTACCATTCTGAAAAATCTCCGGATTAATCGTTCGACAGTAACTAACGAACCGTTAGAGACAGAAATATTCGTTTCGATTAAAAATTATTTCAGATGGTAAATTGAAACCGATTCGACGAGAATCAGCGTGGTTGCGATTCTGCGTTCGGATTGGGAGGTATCTAACATCGGTGTGAATGACTCAATTGGCCGGGGAAGTCGTTGAATGAATGAAAGTGAAATGGTTGATTCTTGTTCTTCCTACGCGCTCAACTGTCGGGAATATACACACTGGGTCGAAAAAGTTTCCGTATACACGACTAGAATTTCTTAACACGTTAACCGTTACCACGGACTTCTGTAGGAAGTCCACCAACGCTGCACTTATCCTGCGATCTATTTTCAAAAGGCAGTAAACGAAAATTCATTTCACGATAATGGAATCTAATATTATAAATATTTTGAAAAATTAAAACGTTCAATTTCATACTTTACTTATGAATGAAGACACTGAATTCTGTTTACGTTTTACATTGATTAGATTACGACTGTAAACATACAATACGTAAACTTTACTGTTTTCATTTATAAGTAAAGTATGAAATTGGACGATTTAATTTTGTAGAATATTATAAATATTATAAATATTCTACATACTAAACATACTAATATTATAAATATTCTACAAAATTAAAACGTTCAATTTCATACTTTACTTATGAATGAAGACACTAAATTTCGTTTACGTTTTACATTGATTAGATTACGACTGTAAACATACAATACGTAAACTTTACTGTTTTCATTTATAAGTAAAGTATGAAATTGGACGATTTAATTTTGTAGAATATTATAAATATATATTATAAATATTATAAATATTCTACAAAATTAAAATGTTCAATTTCATACATTACTTATAAATGAAGACACTAAATTTTGTTTACGTCCTACATTCATTAGATTACGACTATGAACATACAATACTAAACGTCCTACTAATATTAAAATACGTGTATTTATTGCATCACAATCGAGTAAAAAATTAACTTTTTAAACTGACATGAAATAAGTTAAACTTGTATGCAACGTTATTCGAAAGTCACATTAAAAATCATTTCCGTGATGTGCGGTTCCTTAATCAAATTCCTAGCAGGAAACGCTTGGGAGAAAGTCGATCGCGATCGTTGGTATCATAATCGGTTTCGGGGATAGAACAATTTTGTGGTGTATTCCCCGTCCCAGTTTTTGCAACGAGATTCTGACCCGTGTAAAAAATTCAAGGCACGCGTGTAATGAAAAAACAAGTGGGGGGAACGATCGTTCGCAGCTAATATTTCGCCGATGCAGGACCAAATCGGCCACTTAAGACAGTTACGATGGAATTTGCGGTCAGAGCATTTGCGATGCATACACGCAGAAACGATTCATACCGATCTGCCTGAAAATGGTACAAAAGGAACGTTTCGAGGGTCGTAAAAAGTTTTTCAATTATTTCTGTATGATTTGGAAAGGGTCGTAAAGAACGGTCAAGGGCAAAAAAGAATGTACTGTCTTGACCCTCAAATATCGCAATTGATACTTTCCTGAACAAATGTCTAGCTGATTAAAGAATTTAAAATATTGATCATGTTTTCTTCGAAATTAAAATAGATTATGATTCTAGTATCTTTTACGCAACAATTATCCCGTGTCATTTTAGTGAAAGTTTGAAGGGAAAATATGAGACAGAAAGTTGCAAATTCTCTACGAGAAACAAATTTCGTAGTAAATTTATTCCTAATTTGCGGAAATTTCTTCTTCCAGAGAACACTTTCCTTCCTGTTTTAAAATCTCTTCGCTTGCCACTTTTAATTAGCCAGGTTTGATTAATAATTCATTTCTTTGAGAAGACTGAATTAACACTGACATAGTATCGTAACTTTTTATATAAGTATAACAATGCCATTGTCTAGCTGAAGATACCTAAAACAAATGTTTTTTAATCCACCAGAAATTAAAATATGACTAATACTTTAGCTCCTCTGATCAGTATACTTTGAAGTTTAAACAGACATATTAAACACAAAATTAAATTAAATTTATTACAATGAAAGAAGGAATTTATTTTACGAATTAATTCAAATACAAAAATTCACACGAAATGCCCATAAAAAATAGTTTTGATTGTAATAGAGATTGTTGCAAAGAAATAAAAAATTGCAATAATATTGGCGTAAGCGTGTGTCGACAAACAATGCGTATCATTCTATAATGCGTCTCTCGTGATCTGTAATTTGTTAGGATCGAGGGTGGGTCTCGATCGAAGGGATCCCGGCCATAACCAGTGTTAAATTCGAGCAATAGCGATTCCAGGATGCGTCGAGCTGCACGTGATGCTGCAGTTCGTTGCAATTAAACCTCACCGGCAATTGGCGTGCCCGTCCTGTTATTACGATCAGATAATCTGAGCGTAACGTTCCACGAGAACAGGTGGATGGTTCAAGGGCACCGTGCGGCCTCTGATGCGGAGAGAACCTTTCTCGATTCACTCGGATGCATTTTCACTTTCGTTCGAGTTCACCAAGAACCGCGTAACGCCACTCGATCATTTTCTGAGTCAACAGATTCGCGTTCGTTCCGGCTCGAGATCGAGGATCGAGTTTTTACGCGATCAAACAAGGTCAACGCCGAAGCAGAAGGCTTTCTCGGTGTCAATGAACACGTATGTACGAGTTGAACGTAAGCAAAAATAATACCGATGTTAACTGCTGGTAAAACCGATCCAACGATAGCTTTTATTTAATATATTAGCTTCGAATAAATTATGGATTAATCAAATTCGACCTTCGAACAAGCAGCGGCGACCAAACTCTGTTACGATCACATATACAGATTATATTAGGAATTTTTTAAAATACTAGTCATCTTTACCGATTTAATAATAGAAATAGGTGCACGTTAAACGTTGATAGTTCTAACGTTAGACTCTATTCGATAGCAGTTCGATTGGTGCGTTTGGTATTTCACTAATTATAAGTTACCATTTATAGAATGATCGAGAGACATTTATCAAGCCTGATCCTCGCCCGGAGGAAGCATTGTCCTTTGGAAACGGAATTAACAGACTCCGCGACGACGCTAAAAATACGCTGTAAATAAAAATCGAATGTACCCGACCGTCTCGATAGAGTCAAGTATCATCGTTAACCATATTTCATAGGCGGTTTTCGTACGATACTTCGTTCATATTTCAGGCTTATCAACGCGTGCCCAGAAGGTAACGGCTGCATTTCTGTCCGCAACACCCGCCAATTATAATCTGATTTTCGAGAAAAATCCGTAGAAAACTTTATTCAGCTTTGCACGTGGCCCATAAATAACGACGATACGGCGAAATGTGTGTCGATACGCATTTTTCGCGACGGTGTCTTTCGTTCCAAGGCTGAGGCGAGCGTCGAAAAAGGAAGGATGATTCATATATTAATGCGACCGTAACCCGTTTAAATATACCTATATTTATAGCTTCCTTGGGTAGAGCATTACGAAGGGGAATTTTTAAGGCATGTTTCTTCTGGCGACCAACAGTCTACGGCCTTAAATATTTTCGACGGGCCGTGAATCGATCGGACAGACTACACAGAGTCCTCCGACAACCTCATAATGTTCCGCAAACACCACAATTTTTAATTTAAATCACTTATACCGGTCTCACTTCACTGAATACTTTACAAGATCCTTTAAGAAACTATAAAGAATATTGTAAAAAGATAGCTATGTATAAATTACTTAATCAGGAGAAAAGCACTGATAAAACTGCACAGAAAATAATAGATACAATTTCAAGCAATAAAATATCACCGAATACATATTTTGAATATTTAGAGACACGCAACGAGTATCATATAAATGCTTCACGTTTTCAACACTAGATTTACGGGTATATTGATACCTTTCATGTTGAGGATTACCTAAAAACACGATTTTTCTATTAATTAGAATATGTATTCATGCCATTGCACCAAACAAATTCAACGTAAGTTGTTAAAAAATAATATTTACAGGTTCTGCAATTTTAAATATGGAACCAGACATATTCACGTGACTTAATTTATTTATTATTCTATAGTACTACTACGGGTTTATCGACAATATTGATGTAATTATGATTACATATATGTTATCCCTTAACAGTTTGGAGGACTGTTTGATTTTTATAAAAATTATATTAACCCTTTGCACGCGGCGATTTTTCTTCGACCACCTACTACTAACTCAACGCACACTTTCTTACGAAATATATAGTAAATATCCAAGTAAATACATTTCTTTTTATATAATCAGTTTAAAACAATGATATCGTTGTGTTTCCTTGGAGTGTACATTCAAATTCTTTGCTGGATGACTCTTCAGAGAAGACAGCCGAGTGCAAAGGGTTAACACTAGATTTACGTGCATTGATCACACGTATTGATACCTTTCATGTTGACGGTTACCTTAAAACACGATTTTTCTTTTAATTATAATATGTATTCATGCCATTGCACCAAACAAATTCAACGTAAATTAAAAAATAATATTTACGCGTCTCGCAATTTTAAATATGGAATCTGACTTCCGTAAATCTAGTGTTAATAAACGTATCGCTATTATAGTAATGCTATTGCACGCGGTTGGCAAAGTGTTGAAAAAAAAAAAGAAACAATGAATTGACTTTCTGATTACGTGTCAGTACAATAGGAAATCGAACTGCAATCCTTGCTCGAAGCTCGGAACATTGAAACTGTAATAGGAAAATACCGGTGTAACTGTATCCGCCTCGTTCATTCATCCACTAACGCACAACGAGCGCGTAACTTGCATTCAATGCGACGCTTTCGCCGGAGTTACGTTCGATTTTAATTATCCCGTTATAACCGGCACGTCCTATTGGCCGGTTTCGGTTCGCCAATAATTAAAATACCAGAAAGCTGATCCACGTGTTGCGGAATGGCCGACAATGCCGTTCTAACTACGAGGGTATACCTAGCGACCGGATTGGTATGATAATAGCTAGACGATCCCGAGAGATCCGTTCGATCGACCAGACGATCTAGCAATCGATACCACGGACCGTACGTGTCCAGTAAATCGAGGATAATTAATTTTGGAATGGAAATCTTGCGCCATAGTAGAAGCATTTCCATTAAAAATATATTAGCGAACTATCGACTGCTGTGCGTTAAATTGTTTGGATTTTGCGAGTCTCTAAAACTATTTTCCTCGTGATTCATTCTTCAAAATATTCCTTCATTATCTACTATGTCAAAATTGAAAGGTTTCGATTATTATTACAGGGAAAGTAAATGTTAATTCGAGTTGTTCTCGTTTCGTGCATATATCATTTAACCCGCAGTCGTTCGTTGAACGAGATAAATGGAATCTTTCGCGAAACGCAACGGCCACGAGTCGCGATTCCTGCACTCGGTACAACTTCAAAGCGAAATACCAAGGATTCTCGTTTGGCGAGTCGTGCCTGGCATGATCTAAAAATGTTCGCGCTAATTATGAGCGCAGATGCGTCCGCGGGTAACGTGGCACTGTGATCTAATTAAACGGCCAGCCTTGAACGAGCTTACAAGAAGCTCGTTCCGATTTATCGTCAGAAAAACATTCCCGTAAAACGGTGTAATATATGCAGCGTATTTCTGCGTACAGCGAATATTGCTAGAATAATAACAACGACTTTATTACGCTAATCGTACGGGGGTACACGCGCGATTAATTAAAAAGTACTCGTTTCGTTCTCGATGGGATTATTTTAGAATGGAGCAGGGTTTCTCAAACTCAATATCATTTACTTGATTAAAAGACCAAATCAAAACATTGAAAAATATCACAAAATTCTTGGATATTTCAACGATCTTTAGATAAGAATTTAAAATAACAAAAACCTGATTATTCTCCCATTTTTTATGGAGTTATCTTAAAATAGAGCAGGGTTTCTCCAACTCAAAATCTGCGTTTAATCATATTTTAATCAACTATTCGAAGAAGGTTCTCACTCTAAAGCAAAACATTGAAGAAAATCACAAAATTCTTGGATATTTCAAGGGGTTTCAGATAAGAATATAAAATAACAAAAACCTGTGAAATATTTATATTTTTATTTTGAGAAATTCGAGGAAAAGTAGCAACAGTGAACTTGAAATTCGAATTGATATCCGATTATCCCCCATTTTCGAGTTATCTTAAAATAGAGCAGGGTTTCTCCAACTCAAAATCTGCGTTTAATCATATTTTCATCAACTATTCGAAGAAGGTTCTCACTCTAAACCAAAACATTGAAGAATATCACAAAATTCTTGGATATATCAACGATCTTTAGATGAGAATATAAAATAATAAAAACCTGTGAAACATTGATATTTTTATTTTGAAAAACACGAGGAAAAGTGGCATCAGTGAACTTGAAATTCAAATTGATACCCAATTATCCGTCCATTTTCGATGGAATTATCATAAAATAGAGCAGGGTATCTCAAACACAAAATCTGCGTTTAATCATATTGTAATCAACTATTCGAAGAAAGTTCTCACTCTGAACCAAAACATTGAAGAATATCACAAAATTCTTGAATATTTCAGCAATCTTTAGATAAGAATGTAAAATAATAAAATCCTGTGAAACATTGATATTTTTATTTTAAGAAACACGAGAAAAAGTAGCAACAGTGAACTTGAAATTCGAATCGATTACCCTCCGCGTCCCTCGTTAAACCAGGTTTCAATGAAACGGGAGTTATTAAAATTTATCATCCCGTTCGTTTCGCGTAATACCATCCATTACACGTTTAACGATAAAGATCGCGTGTCGCGCGCGTTGCACGTATGTACACATTTCGCATCGATTGCGCCAGTTACCTGGCGGAGTCGCAAAGTACCATACTCGAAACGGTAACGGAAACGTAGCGACCTAATGGACGACGGTTGGAAAGCCTAATCCTAAAATTCTGCCCCGGCTTGGAACGAGAGGCAACTGGAAGACGAATGTTAATTGAGAGGAGCAGCTTAGCTCTTAACGAACGCGAGGCGGCAGATTTGCGACGCGATATCGGGAGCAATTTAATTGAACAATTCGATCGAATAGTTCTCGTTACTCGCTGCCGATCGACGGTTTAGCTCTTAACGAGCGACTGCGAGTTGCTCCGCCGGGGCTTTATAACGCGTTTCACGGAACGTCACCGCCCGGTAAAAAACATTCGGTAGTGGTACAACCGCGGCCTCGTACGAATAATTATTATCGAATCATCCGGTTACACGCGATAATCTCGCGGCTGATCTTACCCCGTACGGATTAAAACGTTGTAACGTTTTTTTAAAGGACGAGAGCCGGTTCCACACGGCGCGATAAAAGCGTTTTAATTAAGTATTGAGCGTTAGCCGGCGGTATTTATTTTCGTTCGCTACGGGCCTTTCCATTATTCATTCGCCCCTATCCTATTTCTTTGCCCCGTCCGTGCAGCGCCGTCACGAGCATAATAATAAAAGGAATTTCGTTTAATTCTCCCGTAGCGCAAATGACGCTGCACTGCGCTTAATAACCCTCGCGGTGCGTTCATTTCGCAAAATAGAAGCGCTCTTGCTTTATTTTATCGGTCTGCTCTCTCAAATTCCTCGAAATCGTAATATTTCACGACAATTTGTACCATTTAATTACAATTTCTTTAAACGTACGTGTATATTATTCCATTTTGTTTACATTTGCTCGCACAGGTTCGCGAAAATAATATACTAAACTTGCTGTTAAACGAGTCATGCTCATTAGTGTACTGCAGGGGGTGGATTGAGAGAAGAAAAATTATTGCACCATTTTCACGTCATAATCAACATTACTAATACGAAATCTCTATAAAATTGTATTTTATCCATAAACATTTTAAGTTCCTTCCTTCCCGACCAGTCAGTCCATATTGTAAATTTGATCACCCTCGATGGCAAATTTGACCAGATTCCAGATTCCAGCAAAGAGGGCTAAGACAAAGTATCGTATCGGACAATAGGAAGTATGTGCAAGAAAGAAATGCCTCCTGAGGGGTCCCCGGTTAATGTCCTTCTTCTGTATCGCGCGCGGAGCACTGTTTTCTACTTAGCGAATCTAACGCCACAGGCCGTTAACCCCGTTTATTCGCTGGAGATCGTTAACGTGGCTCGGACGCCGCGATTGGCAAAGGACGGATCGATTTAATCGGGGATCGATAACGCGCGATGAATGGAGAAAGGAGCACTGAAAGGTTTATGGGGACTTCTAAAGTTCAATAGCAACCGAAGCAGGCAAGGTTCGCCGCTATTTATTTTATAGGCGTGCTCCACTTGCCGGCGAGACCCCGAGACGCAGGCCTCCATTCACCGAAAGAGGGAGGAAGCAAGGGCCCCGCGGGACAGAGAGAAACAACGGTCACGGAAAGAAATCAAGGTTTACGATGCTGCACTTTAGCTGTTTCTGCATGCCACCGCGGTGTTGCACCGCCGCGGCCGGTTGCTACGATTTACGCGACAAGCTTCCACGGCTCACTTCGCGGATCGCATTCGCTCTGGATTCTTTGCCGAGATATCGCGCGTAGGTCTTCGTTCGAACTCCGCGAAACAACGAGCTAATTTTTCCCATCCCGTTTTATGCGATCGCGTATGCAAACCGGTTTACATCCCCTTTTAAATGAAGTTCGAATCATTTGCCAGTGGGATCGGTCTCGACAAAAGGAGCGATTCGATGATCGCCAGGACTTTTGAAACCCGGCTTTATGATACCCTTCGCCTGGGAAAGGTAAATGTTCCAATTATCGATACACTTCGCGACGATCGTGCCCGCAGTCCGTGATTTAAAATTACGTCGACGTGGCGGAGTCATAGCTAAAATCGTACACCGCGTACAGGCTGTTTCAAAAATAATGTCCACCATCTCAAAGAAATAATAAAACATCGTAACAAAGTACACGTGACCTGGTTTCACACGATATGAACGATTGTAGGATTTGTTGATAATCCAAATTTGCTTAAACCTTACTTGTAAATCTTCTCCAAAATACAAAAGATCTTTTGAATCATTTTAAACAATGGCAGTCATACAAATTGTTGATCATTGACCTATCTTTTAAAATAGTTCTTAAGTACTTCCATCTGAGAATATATGCTAAACGTGTGGAAGAAAACCGAGCAGACCATACTGTTAACGTGTTAAAATAAATATAGTAGTATAGTAATAAGTATAGTAATGAAAAAACTATATTTTTAAAAATAATTATTTCTAGAGATCCTATCGAAACTAACAGTGATGAGAGGATGATCTGGAAAGCGTCGAAGCGAAGTAAATGGGTGCTTCGTAAGATTCAAAAGAAACCATAGAACACGAAAGCACTTTCTATTTGTCATTTAAAGTAGTAATTGCACGAGCCCGGCTCGCTCTTAAATCATATCGTACCATTAATAAATGTCACTTGTAAACACTTTCTACGCTCGTGATTTATCTGTTTTAAGGCCGGCCAACAGGTAGACACAATTTAAACGAAACGTTTTATCGTGTCTCGCGTACTACCGTGTACACGGCCCCTACCTGGCAGGACTACCAGCAGAACAACTTACTCGTAAATTGGTGAGAGTCCAACTAGCTCTCCAATAAAACCACCGACGAAATTTGCGTTCGCGGTTATCGACGACCTTCACGCACGATCCTCTGCGCAACTGTGTTAAGTCATCATTGAAAAATTAACTTTGTTACTTTTGTTAAAACATAATGCACGTTATCGGCGCGAACTTTTATAATCATTCAAAGAATCAACCCCTGATATACATAATAGAAGTTTTTATATTTTCCTATATTTGCTGTTTTTCGATTTTCTATGTTTCGACCAAACTATATTTCCATTTTTATTTTCAATCCAAAATACATATCAACCGCTCTGGCAATACAGATGCAGGTAGTTTTACTAGCGAAACTCGGTCTCGTCGTGTTTAGATCGTTCGTATCACGATTGTGAGACCAGTGTTTTTCACGTTTGGCCCCCTTAATACAAACCACGAGTCTGGTTCGACGTTACAAGGCAAGGGGTTAAGTAAACGGTGCATTCCAGACGCTGGTTAACGCGTTTCGTTCGACGTTCAGCGCGTATTACGGGTTGTAACATTCCACTCGTGAGAAACTCGCTCGTGGTTACGCGATCGGCCTCGCCAAGACGATTCGATTAGACAAATGGGTATGCAAAGGCTGCTCCGCCGGTGCATTACGCGCATTATCGATGCAAAATGAATTGCATCTCGCGCCCGCGTCAAAAGATACTCCGGGCGTACGACTGGAGACTTCGATGCTTGGGTCTGCAGGCTGCTTCGTGGGACCGTTCTGCGTACCGTTCTTTTCTCTCGAAGGCTACTCAATTTCAATGTAAACTAGTTTTTGCCTGGGAACGATCCATCGATCTTACAATTTGTCCTCGCGATTATGGTTTCCACGGGGTCTAACGATGCGGTAACGACGAGCATAATTGCAGGACGATCGTTTAGCAACCGGGAGACTGAACAAAGTTACGAATTATGGACGATTTTGCCGATTATGATCCTCGTCGTTTTGCGCAATCGAAAACTGGGTTTGCGTAAAGAACATTCAAATTTCTACTTCCTTTCATTTTTTAGAAAGATATTCTGCAGTGCACATATTCAATATTCAGAAATACTTCATTGTTTAAGATAGTATTCTATATTTCTAGAAGAAATTGAAAATTATGGATGAATTACTGGATTTGTGGAATGCCCATTTATTTTTCTAACCTATTCGAATTTACGTTGATCTGTGCTTTAATTAGAGATCGAGCCTCGTTTCCTCACAATTAAAATTAAAATAGTTATCAAATATTATTCTAGATAATCATTAAGATTTTCAAACCTAGATTGCTTCTAGAAATTTAAACAGGTTGAGATGTTGCAAGTATAATATAATGTGATGTTTGTTAAAATTCTTGGGATCGCGAAAAATATTCTGAGGGAACCGAGGGCCCAGAAATATTTAAAAAATCGTTTCCCGGAGAAACGACTCGTTGAGAAATCTCGAGAATTCCCGGGTCACGATCACTATTAATCAAAAATGCAAGCCCTCTAATTGTCGATTAGCTGTTTAAGGGCTGGCCGATCACGCTGGAGAGTATGCTCGATGGTTCGAGGTGGGGTGAACATCGAGCAGGTCGAGAAGGTCCCTTATTAAAGTACAGACAAAATGACCGGGTCGTCTTTGAGAAGCGAGAGCCGCTTGTCAGCTTATTGTGGCGCGGGGCGAACTAACGCAGCCATCCATTTATCGGCCTCCCATCAAGATAACAAGATTCCTTTTTTCTTCGTTAACAACGCTCACGAAGATGGCGCACGATCGACGGACAAGACCCTTCATTACTGCCCTGCGTAATTAAGCTTTGTACACGGAGAAAAATGCTCACCTGCGGTGCCCCGGCAATCACCCTTCGCACGATCGTTTCGCGGAAACACGAAAACGCCCGTGAAAACGAGACGACGGGACCGTATTGTGAGCCTCGTGAAATCTTTTTCGCGCTCATTGACAACGACCTCGTGGAAACACTCGTTCTTGTTAGACAAAATTATATATGGCGTGCGAACGATACGTTATAGACCATGAATAGGAAGCTTCTTTCTTTAGAAATTCACAAATTAAAGTATCTGTCCCTGTAATTAGACGATAAAGGAAAAATTACATATTCTGATCATTGATATTAATTAAAATAATTCACCTCATGAATTAGCTGAGTTTTTTTATTTTCATTCCTGCGTCCCATACAAAGTTACTTTACTTATGAGTAATATTCCGTAATCAAATTCGTTTCAATCGAAAATAAATCTAAATCTAAATTTATACACTTGTCACGCGATCTCTTATAATTTTAATTTCTATAAAAATATTTCGTTAATAACGAAGGATATCAAATCCTTTCGCAAGTTAAATGGCTTTCCACGGATTATTTCGAAGAGATTTTATTAATGTATACTTTGCTTAAGGATTATGACGACCAGACATCAAACGTCCGATCCACTTATGCATGATAAACGTTAGGTTTCGACGGAGCACCGAGCCATAACAAATTACGAAAGTTACGACCGTCTACCTGCCGCGTATAGTCGTCACAATTGCGCCTTAAAGAGTTTAATCGCGTAAAGACACGTACAAAGCGCGAATCAACATTCGCGTCACGGCGTGCAAAGTGGCGGTGTGCCGTAAACCCGACTCGATTTATTTTCGTTTTCGCGATGCTCGTTCGGCCATTAACATCGGCCTTTCCCCTCCCGAAGTCGACATCCCAGAGACGACAATAATTTCATATAGAATAACGCACCTAATTTTCTTGAACATTCATAAACAATTTTGAGAGAAACTGACCCGTCCGTCGCGTGAATTTTATTCCATCCTTCGAGAAGAAATTATGTCATTATTATTTATATATTCATGAATTCATTACTGGGTCCAGCTGAATCCTCAAAGCTATTACAACTTGTCGTGCAAAATGTTTTTGCACGAATCCTGCAAAATATCCTCGTGATAAACTTTTATTTCCATTGCACGTCGTGTAATAAAGTATTGAATATATAATGGCTGTAGGAACATTTATATGTAATTTTTTAATCGAGAAGCATCGCCTATATTTTATTTTCCACTGAAAAATTGTCCAAAGAAACGAGCAACGATAGCTTGTTACACCCTGTGAAATAGGTTTAGGAGGATGTTGAGAAATTTATGTTCCATGAATCTCGAGACATTGCAATGAGCTCTAGTCTTTGATCCAGTGGTTCGAATAGACTCGACGAGAAAGGGAGTTTAAATTTCCATTTGAAACGAGAAAACGAGATCATCAGCATCGCAACCTACGGCCTTCGCCTCGTTATACTTCTCTCCCGCATTGTTAACCGAGATTTACGCTCGTCCGTAGCAGTAAACCATCCGCGGAGCAATTTCTTGGCACTCGGACTGATTGACCACCTTGCGAATGGCTGCACGCGAGCACCAGCTTCGGGGATTAATATGTTCCCGGCGCGAAGGGACGCGATTCCGACTAAGAACGTCCTCCATTTGTACTTAATTCGACACTGATGTCGTTATCGATCGAAAGATTATCACACATGACGACAAAATCATCTTTAATCCTTGTAAGACCGAATTTTCCTGCCTCGAAATTTTGTAAAGCTTAAATCGATTTAATACAAATATAATAAATATATTCGTCGTTGAGAGTGTTTAAAGAAATCTACCGTCTCTTATTTCTATTATCAAGTAATTGAATAGAATGTTACGCAAATGAAGTTACTATAAGATCGGTGAAATCGATTTAATACAAATTTATTAAAAATAGAATAAATAAATATATTCGTCGTTGAAAGTGTTTAAAGAAATCTACCGTCTTTTATTTCTATTATCAAGTAATTGAAACGAATGTTACGCAAACGAAGTTACTATAAAATCTGCGTCATCCAAATGACAACACTAGTTAATATCTTTACCCGTCATTAACGATACGTTTCATAATTTATCACGCTCGTTAATGTATTCTCTAACTTCCTACATCTATTGAAATTAATTCGAAAATAATTGCCAAGAACCAGTTTTTTTAATGCGTCTATTCTTATACGGATAAAACGTCATAATACATCTGGAATTAATTGCATAACGATCTCTCGTTTATTCCGCAATAATGCATACCTCGATAATTACGGGAATAACTGGAAACTTGTGAAGAGTAGAGAGTAACGATGTGAACGTAAAGCTGTATTAAAGTTAAACGACAATATGAGAAACGATTTCTTTTTGAACTGTGGTAAAGTGAAAATACAAAACTCTATGTGCAAAAAGATACTGTCATAAACTATATTGGACAATTTTTTTAAAAACAAGGAGTATATTATCGAGAAAGAAAAATTCCATCCTTCGAGGATCCTGAGAGTCTAAAAATCAATCGTTCGTTACAAAGCATATAATAAAAAAAAAGGCAAAAATAGTGAAAATTTTTTGTCGTTCGTCGATTAAGGTTCCCATGGTTGGTCATTATCAGAGGTTGCGTTGGAAAGATCCAGGGCTCGCGTGCAAAACCGCAAACGCAAAGCGCGTTAGCGATCCTCGGGAGCGTAACGTAATCAATGATCACAATACGATTATGGTTGCGTCAAGATCCTCCGCGCGATCGTATCGCGTCGTTCGTAGCAGGATCGTAACAACGTCGGGGAATAGTTAATAAGAATAACAGTGAGTAACGTTTCTCGTAAAGCATCGGCCGGCAGGTGAGCACATGGATCTCCTTACGTAACGCAACCGGGCGTAAATGTAAAGGGTGTGTCGCGAATCCATTGCCAAGTGATTCAGCGACTTTGCGGTATATTTGTCCACGCGGAAACCGTTTCATGAATAACAAACCTCTAAGGAGCTTCCTCGATCGGTCGTCGAATCAATTTAAACTACCACTCGATTCGAATTAGAAAGAATTTAGATGCAATTTTTAATTTTAAAAATAATTCTAGACGCTATTTTGTGAAATCTGTATATTTTATGAAAGCTCATTTGATGAATATTGATCGTGAGAAATTCAATAATTGCAATTATATTCAAGCACAACAGTGTCCCTTTAATTTTCATATTTAAGAGTTGAATTTATGTTGTGGGATAACAATCCAGTTGTGCAACCGAAAAACAATTTTTAATCTTAAAAATAATTCTAGTTTGGTGAATATTGATCGTGAGAATTATATTTAATATTCAAGCACAACAGTGTCTTTATCGTTCACTAAAATGTTTGAAAATGAATGATTTGTGTACAGCATTTAAGGAAATATTAAAAGAAGGAATCACAAACGATAAATTAGATAAAAGAACAGTGTCTTTATCGTTGGTCCCTTTAATTTTCACATTTAAGAGTTAAACTTACGTTGTGGGATAAGAATCCAGTTGTGCAACCAAAAAGACAAAATATTTCTCAATTTCACACAATCTATTCTCGTTCTATCGCGACCTTCTGTACTGTGTGTTTAGTTACCAGAATGCATTGAAAAGACAAGTATAAAAGACACGATTCTTCGATCCGAGTGTTATACGAGGCTTCCAGCATTACGAAAGAGGAGAATCGATAATTAATTCACGACACACCCTGTACACCGGTAACTATCTCGATAATGATCGTCTAACCAGCAGCGACGAAACGCATTTCAGCGTCGAACACGTTTCATCTTCGTCGACTTCTACGGTGGAAGTAGACGTACGTGTTCGAACGTTCGATAAACAAATAACTATCCACGGTCGTGCATCAACTTTTCCATTATTCCTCGAAGGTAGTCCAGACGTTGTCTTTCGGCACACCTACACGACCACACCGCGCCAATGGGACTCACGGACGCGTATTTCCCTTCGATAAGAATGTAAATGCTAGTGATGTAACGTTACACGCGAAGTTTACACGAATGGCCTAGAATCTCTTGCGCGACTCGGTGATTTACCGAGTCCAGCTTTTACGAACACTTTATGTACGATTTACGGTTACAAAACGTTTTAAGACGCGCCAATGTTTGATGCAAACGTTCACCTTTTTCAGGAATCGGCAGTTCCACTCGGAAAAAGAATAATAAATAACGTTGGAAAGCGCGTTTAATCCAATTGGGTGGTTCAAAGGGACCGATTCTACGTCGCTAAAAGTTTCTTTGCTCTATAGAAACGTTTAATACAATTTTACTAACACAAATTCATCGCATTATGATACCTTCATCTACATCGAACAGAAAACGCCAAACACCATACATAAACAAACGAGATTTGCATTCACTGTTACACTCTAGAGTCAAAAGAAATATTATCGATTGGCTACTTTCCTAAAGGTTAGGCAACTATCGAACTATCGAACAACTATTTTACGATTTACGTCAGGTGATGAATAAATAAATAAACTATTTTGGAGTCCTTCAAGAGAATCGCTGGATGAAATGTACCGAAATTAAAGAAAATCGCGTTGAAAAATAAAAACAACTTGAAACTGAAAATAGTACGTTGTAAAAATTCGGTGAGACGTCGGAAAACTAGAAACGAGCGTTACTATAGAATTCTCAAAGGTGTCTCGATCGAAAATAAATAAATTGAACGTTCGTTCGAACCGATAAGCAAAGAATGGCGAGACTCGGGTTAGATTGCGTGTCGACGATTTACATCGTTCGGCTAGTCCATGCACCTGTTGGAAATCCAGAATACCAGTATCCGTGCCAAGGTGTTCGTAGTGACCATTTGTGCACGACGATACTCTTCGAGGGAATACGAATGTGACTATTGTCGCGTGCAGTGCCTTTCGCGGCCCTCTAGAAAGGCAAACCTATGGCAATTTTTTTCAAAGGACTCGCGCTATACAGAACGCGAAAACAATATACCGCGGACAGGTGAAAGTTATATTCGATGCGTTATGCATTAGCCAAGCAGACAAGGATTAATGCATTAAAACCACGCTTCGTATTTATCGTTGTTCGATTGTGCCTGCTCAAACGTCATTAATGGTTCCCTTGACTTTTGACGCTATCGTCGAGTCTGGGAAATTTTAATACTGAATTGCACGGAACAAACTCGCTCTATTTGCGTTCTGAAACCATGTGAGTCAAAACAGAGATGAAATATTCGATAACAGTAATAATATTAAATGTCAAGAATTCCCAATCTTGCACAAGCACATATTCCACGATAGAAACTAAACTAGTCGTTTTACTCGACTAATAAATTTCAAACGATACGGTGTAGCAACTTATTCGAGGCGTTTATTTCGTTGAACAGAGAAATATCAACTCGTAATTCCAATTTTCATTTTCAACCGCGATTTTTACAGGAATAACAAGAAATATATAAACTTGAACACTTTCGTCACTGGAATTTAAAACTTGCATTTCGAAAATATTTCACTCCTTAATATTTATGAGCAATAATGATTGTTATTAGAGTCCATTAAGAAACCTACTATTTTTATCTTACGAAGCAATTATAAATGTCACATTATTATTTATACCTGATGATTACAGGCCAGCAATTTTGAAAACATCCAGCATTAATAGCATTTTAATTTAAATTCTCTTGCGAGTAATAAAACAATTTTCTACGATTCTTCGAATGCAATGAATAGTTTTGACAAAAATTTATCACGCAATGCAACTTTCCAAGAGCGTTTAACACTTTTAAATCAAATAACATTGAAGATAGCTCGACCCTTTGTTATTGAACGCGACAAAAAGCCACCATTGCAGTTCCCAGAGGAATTTAAGGACGTTCCTCGCACGAAAGGCCAGTAATGTTCCTCGGTATTGTTTCGAGACGCGCCGAATGGCAAGTTATTCGCTTGCTAATATGTTCTGTAACTCTGTACGGTGCATCAATGACGAACACGAGCGTCGTTACAAAGAAAGTCCATGGTTGACCTTGCGGATGGCTCTATAAGGTTCGAAAAAACCCGAACGCAGACTCCGAACGTGCAATTTATGACCTCGTCATTAAAATGCTTAAAGGTTTTGCTTATCGTATACTGCCCCGTAATGCAGCGTATTACAGCCTCGCAGGAGCATCTTCGCGTGACAATAAAGTACCATTTTTCCCGATGGACCATCAACACCGAGCATCAATTACTTCGCGATAAAAAATTTCCAAATCACCCCTTCGCGGCGAGGAATATAATCAAAATAACTTGAAAGCTATTGGAATTCAAAATTTCATTAGGATAACTATCATTAGGACAACATCGACTGAGTCGATTCAAATAAGGTCTGCATCGTTAAATAAATAAAAAAAACTAACTTTGGAAGCCACACCCAATTTTCTACTAAAATTTACTAATGAAACAACGCCTGTTAATTGACTTTACGAGTCTTTATTGTGCCCAACGTTTCGATAGGTGTGTTTAAGATCCATTCTAGGAGCGTTGGAGAAAAAATGACGCTCAGGTGTCGTCACGTTGGAGCCACCCTGCGGCCTCGCGATCGACTTTATACGGCTACGTCGACGCGAGAAAAAGAATTCTACGATCGAGAGTAAATCCTGGCCTCGTTCGCGAGGATCACCGTTATCCGCCGTTATTCCGAACGCGTAGGCACGCGACGAGTTTGGAAACGGCACAATTATCGGCCGGCTCGAGGGTCGATTACGTTATTTTCGATGTGGCTCCGGTGGACGATAACCGTAACACGATTCCACCTTTTCCTGATTCACTCTGCGCCCCGATATCACCTTTACTTTCCATTGTTCTGCGTTATTACGTCGCGCTGGGGATATCTCCGATGCTGGTGGAGTCCCTCGTTTAACGATCGGTGCACGGAGCCCTTCTTCACCTTCGATCGCCTTTGCTTTCGAAAAACTCGGCCGTGGAAATCGGACAGACGGCACGAGAAACGAATTAGCGAGCATCGAGGTTGCCATGCTTTTTTTATTATAGATTTCTGTGGGAGAGATTACTCGAAGGAGCTGGAGGATCGTTAAATAATCTCTACAGAATCCTACTCTATTGATAAATGCTTTTATCATTTCGACAGACGCAAAATAATGAGTCTATATTCATAAGATGGGCTACAAAAAATGATGAGTTTCTGAGACGTTAAAGGTCAAATGAAAATATTACTTATAGATGTAGATATATTCAATATAGAATAGAATTTTAGTGTCCCTTGGATTCTAACATCTCGATACACTATTCACTGGATAAGTAAATGTACCCACAACAACTTTTGACCAGGACATCATGAACTACTTACATCGTAGAAATATTTCAAGCAAACTGACCGATTGTGAAATCTTTTCTCCATACGTTCGTACAGGGTCCATTATCTACTATCCTAAAATGTAGAGTAAACATCGTGTTGAACGTCGTAAAAAATAACGCGTTAAAGTTATTTATCAAACATTTTAACACCTCTCGATGCGCTAAAAATCTCAAAGGCCTCCATCGTCCAGAAATCTGTCGGAAACTAAGGTAACACCTGCTTGCGTAACAGGTATGTGATGTCGAAATCGAAATGGTGCGGGTCGCGAACGCGTTATCGGTACGTTTTGTGTAAGGTCGCGCATGATTGTTTCGCCACAGACGAGGTAAGGAGTAGATCTTACACTGAATGTATTTTTTCGGGCCATTTTTCTGGGGATCTCCAACATTCTTAGAATTTCTAAATATTCTACAATAAAATACGCGTAGTTTGCATTTTTAAACATTGAAATCCTCCAATCCGTTCAGGAGTTATGATATTTTAAAGATACGCATGAAATTTCAGGCAATCATTTCTAGTCAGAAATGATATTTTCGGTAAGGAATTTTTTTCTCGAAAGTGAGTAGGATTTTGAGGATATGTTTATTAACCAAAAATAATTCTAATTGACCCCTGCAACTAAGAGTAATTTTTTTATAACGATTTGAAAATTTTTAATTTTGTCGAAAAAATCCAATTATTGAATTTTTTTCTCGAAACTGGTAAGGATTTCGAGGGTATGTCTATTGACCAAAAATGATTGTAGTAGACGCCTGCAACTAAAAATAATTTTATTAGAACGATTACAAAATTTTTAATTTTGTCGAAAAATTTATCTAATTATTGAATTTTTTTCTCGAAACTGGTCAGGATTTCAAGGATATGTCTATTGACCAAAAGTGATTGTAATTGACCCCTGCAGCTAAGAATAATTTTTTTAGAACGATTTGAAAATTTTTAATTTTGTCGAAAAATTTATCCAATTATTGAATTTTTTTCTCGAAACTGGTTAGGATTTCGAGGGTATGTCTAGTGACCAAAAATGATTATAATATACCCCTGCGACGAAAAATAATTTTTTTAGAACGAATTGAAAATTTTTAATTTTGTGTAAAAATTTATCCGATTATTGAATTTTTTTCTCGAAACTGGTTAGGATTTCGAGGATATATCTACTGACCAAAAGTGATTGTAATTGACTCCTGCAGCTAAGAATAATTTTTTTAGAACGATTTGAAAATTTTTAATTTTGTCGAAAAATTTATCTAATTATTGAATTTTTTTCTCGAAACTGGTTAGGATTTCGAGGGTATGTCTATTGACCAAAAGTGATTGTAATTGACCCCTGCAAATAAAAATAATTTTTTTAGAACGATTTGAAAAGTTTTAATTTTGTCGAAACATTTCACACCTGCTTCGTGTCGATTTTTCTTAAAAATTTGTACATGTTAAAAATTCACGAGAGTCCATAAGGTGTAAGGTCTACTCGTACACCTCGTCTGTGGTTTCGCAACCTAACTGCAGACCTAACTGCGACCGTGCCCCGCGAGCGGGTCGTCAACGCACGCGCCACGGTAATTAACTGTAAATGCAATTACGAAGAAACGCGTCCACCTTCAGATTCATCGAAACTGGAGCACGTTGAAAGAGGTAATAAGGAGCAAGGAGAAAACCCGCGTGTACTCTGCTCGTCGTGGCTGTGCCAGAGCCGTTAATGGGTCCGCAGACGAGCGCAATTAACGACTGTCCTGAATAATCGTCGTTACGCCCGCGCATCGTCTTCAAAGTAAACGGTGCCAGTCCATTCGTCTTACGGTGACTCGTAATCTCGCTAACAGCTTACGGCAACGTCCCCCAAACGATTAAATCATAATTAATCTGCGGATGTTTGCACAAATGCATTTTCTTACGGAATAAAAATGAAGAAGTAAAACCCGGATTAAAACGACGATATTTAAAAATATCCATTCTTGATCACATTTGAAAATGAAAAATTTGTGTCTCCCGAGGAACGAACAATGTCACTTTCCCCAAAAGACTACGGGAAAGTTGTTAAAAATATGTTCAAACGAACTTTCAAGACGAACCCAAACTAGTGAAACAAAATCAACGTGAAACGATTAAACAATTCACAAACAATGCAAGCATTTACCAATCCCAAGGTACTTTAATGATTTTGTACGATTTGTGCAAACATACTGTCGCTGTAACATATTCTATTTCTTGAAAAAATACGAAAAGAAAAATGGGTCTGCAGAAAGTAGGACGAAGCTATCGACAGGCACGTGTGTGAAAGGTTCCGATGAAATGATGCTCGAAAAACATCCGTGTTTATATAAGGAATTCCTACCTTGGGCGGAGTGCATCGAGGGGAAAATCACGTCGCAAGGATATCAATATTCATCGTGCACACAGGAACTCTCGTCCTTACCTGGAACAGAAAATATTTTCTCATTAAGTTCGAACCTCCGGTGATTTACATCTCCATTTTCACACGCTGCTCGCCCATTGCATAACGCGTGTTTTAGTATTTATAATACAGAGTACACCTAGCTTACGTACGACGAATGAAAAATACTTTATTAAGAGCTCTTTCTTGCCACGTGACTTCCGACACTAAACTTTGCTGTATCCCGAAATCGTTAAAATATTCAAGGTAGAATTACCCGTAAGACTATCTGGAATGTAACGGTCGAACGGAAGAGTATCACAAAAAATTAATAGCGGTTTTACAAGAACTGGTTTCTATTTATAACTCTCGCGGATCGAGTGCAATTTGGAATAAAAACAGTTTGCAAACTAACTATCGAACACTGGACGTTAATATTCTGAATAATAATATTAGTGTGCCTGGAATGCACCGAGATTGTTTAAACAAAGAAATGATGTGCTGAATTTAAAAAAAAAAAATAAATATACTTCACATGTACGAGTTTCATAGATCTATCTTATCGTCCCCTAATAATATTTAAGCAATTTTACTTAAAATTATTATATTATTATATTTCATTAATTCATTCATTCTAGATTTCAATTAAAAACCTCTGATTTAATTTTAATTCTAGATTGGATTTTTTTCGATACATTAACATATAATATTCATCGGATAAATGACATTGCAACGTTGTTTACTTAAATGTACTTTGGATAACTATGTACAAAACTTTATATTTTAACCATTAGTATAGAACAATACCTACAAAAATTAACGTGGGGCTCTATAGAAACTAATAAACTATAATTGGACAATAAATAAGACTGTACACCTGTACAATTTATTGCTCAAGCGCAGATAGGGTAAGGTTGGTTCATTACGGTAGCGTTACGAAGAGACGTAAAAAAAATTACCATACAATTTTCCCATCCAGAGAATTTCCCAAGATCGTATCCCTCTCGATCACTGTTTTCGTCATCTCACGCGTTTTCCAGTTACGTAATCGCGAAACTGGAGAAAGATCGTGTACGCGCGCGAAACGCAGCCGATCGCCGTGAGACTCGACAAAACACGAGCGGAACCTTCTCAGGGGTTCGTTTTCCCGACACAAGCGCAATGTTCAGGATTGTTAATCCCCTCCAATCTTCTTTTTCTTTTTTCTTTTTCATCGCGGGCCCTCGTTCGATCGATCGTTCCCGGTGTCGAACCGTGTCGAGTATCGAGTTTCGACGTATGCAACAACGCTTCGAGACAACTGGGCGTGTGATGTACCGGGGTCGTTTCTGCTCGCGAGTAATACGACTGGCGGCCATTAAACGAGATATACACGGCTACGGTCCAGTGGATTTCGTATGTTAATTTGATGGCAACGACACTTTGAGGAACGACGGTCGTCGCGGTGTCAAAGATGCCCCCGGGGTACACTTATCGCGCGAACGTGCGTGTGTCTCTGGACAATTACGCTCGACGATCGTATGGAAACTCCCTTTTAGCTCCTTCGGGCCCTTCCAGCGTAGGGAGAACCTTTTTTCCGTGGAATAAAAACACTTTGCTGAGTGGAAATAAAAAGAGTCGCATCTGGACAGAATTTATTTGGACTCTGACAGGCTCTAGAAATATATTAAACTCTATCTTAACAACTTTAAAATACAAAATGTACGTAAATTTATTATAGCTGTAATCAGAGTTTTAATTTAGAGTTTCTAATTTTTCTGATTATATTCTTGGGGGAATTGTTCCACAATGAGAATACATTTCTTGCAGCCATTGCATACTAGGGGTCCATTCCTTTATCACTAGAACTACCGACAACTATAGTGTGTTTATTTGTACCGAGGAAATTGAAACGATAGGTGCGTGAAGAAATGTATAAGTAATTGTATGAAATGTATATGTAAATGAAGAAATGTTTATTCATTCTCTTATAGAAAATTACGGTAAATTTCCAAAAATTCAGTCGAATAAATTTTTTACAGGTTTTATTAGAAATTACTAAGAAATTACTAGAAGTTAATGAATAAAAATACAATTATAACAAAGTTCAATTCTGTCCTCATTCGTCTGTTCAGTACCGTCGATAAAATTATTTAGAGTACTATTTGACACTAATATAATATTGTTACAACATCTGGAGAGGCTCAAGAAATAAAACCTGATAAATGTAATTGAGTAAAACTATAGTTGGGCCGTTTATTGAAAAACGAGCTGAAAGCTGGAACAATATTTTCAGAGACGGGTTACATAAAAAATGGCGGTTCGAAGTAGATATTGTACGCCTCAAACTTCGTATGTTAATTTGATAACGTTTATATAAGTGTTCATTTATTCTCTTATAGAAAATTACGGTAAATTTTCAAAAATTTAGTCGAATAAATTTTTTACAGGTTTTATTAGAAATTACAAATTTTGACTGGTTTGGTAGTTCTAGTGTTAATGCATAAAAATACAATTATAACAAAATTCAATTTTGTCCTCGTTATTCTGTTCAGTACCGTCGATAAAATTGTTTAGATTATGTGTAAGTAATTACTAGACTGCGGATCTTTATGCAAATTCATATTTTTATTAATAGAATTAATGAAATGGGTGTTTTGTAGATGATTGTCTCAACCCTTAAATATAATAATTCGTATCTTACTTTAAATATTTCTTATATTTTTGCATATTAAGTGCATTCTGTAGTTTCTTGAGAATTAAAATTCCCCATAAATGCATAAACATCCGCAGTCTAGTAATTACATACTATATTTGACACTAATATAATATTGTTACAACATCTGGAGAGGCTTCAAAAATAAAACCTGATAAATATAATTGAGTAAAACTGTAGTGGGACCGTTTATTGAAAAACGAGCTGAAAGCTGAAACAATATTTTCAGAGACGGGTTACATAAAAAATGGCGGTTCGAAGTAGATATTGTACGCCTCAGACTTCGTATGTTAATTTGATAACGACGACACTTGGAGGAATGGCTGCCATCCGGGTGTATATTTCGTAGAGACGTCAAACGTGGCCCTGGGGGTGCGTATCGTAAAACGCCCCCGCCGTTTCGTAGGTTCGCCGTTCGATCGTGCCGCGTATAACCGCAGCCCGGCGCAATTGCAATATCTTACGGCACGAAATTCCATGTACAGCTTGAAATATTACAGTTATAAAAGTATTTATACTTATTATTGACGCGGCACGATGAACGCTCCGACGGCGAGACGCGGCGCGAGGTGTTGTTGATGGGGCATTCAAGAGCACGCTTATGTGCTCAAATAATGTATTTATGTACCATTGAAACGCGAAACAAAGAACTTTAAATCATTTCGAATGGTCCAGGAGGGGGCACAGAGATATTTAATACCGATAGGAAGGCGAACCTAACAGACTGTAAATATACAATTTCAACCACGATCTTTTAAGCAATATACGAAGACAATCAGCTGCTCGACTAATTTCGATATCTACTGGCACGATTCCGTCATTTATTATTGCAACACGGAAGTTTGGTAAAAATATATTTCTTGATATTAGTTGGCAGTAACTCCAAAATTCAGGTACCCAAATAATATTATAATCGTTCATGGTTGTTCGTAACCAAGTCAGTTAAAAATTAATATTTCTTAAAAAATGTTTGAAACAACAGTTGTTTCTTATAGACGTATAGATCGTAAGCTACTGTATGTATATGGACAATCTACTAATTTATTGACAACTGCCTTTTAGAAAGTACTCGTTTGCTTTCCTACGATAGTGGTACATTCATTCATTTTAATTGGCACGGATAATTAGAGCTACTTCCGCGTTAATTTCCCGTATCCTATTGCAACGAACGCGCCACCTCATTCTTCTCTATTCTTAAACAATTCAATCATACCCGCGCTCATGCACGCCCGACCTTACAGATAGATCTGATTATTTCTTTCTCACGATTGAGTGCTCCTTTGAATATGCTCGCACACCGGACAACATGAATGGCAGTTACAAGCTTCGCTACTTAACCGACGATATCCTTCGACACGCTAGCGTTTCGCGTTCGTGAAATTGGAAAAAAGAAAGAAATTATCGATATCAATGCCTGATCGAAAGTGCTCTTAGTATCTCGTGAAATGAAATAAATCCAAACGTCAATGCGCTGAATAATTGCGCAAGAGAACGAAACGTTTCGAAAGAAATTTTTCTAATTAGCAAGGAAACAATTTTCAAACTCACAGCTCAACACGAAAAAGATCCAAAACAATTCGTACAAATTCATGGACAATTTGAGTGTTTAATAAATTGCATAAGTCGGAGATTAGAGCGTCGTGGAATAGAAGAAAGGATCATACAACGCGTGATTAACATCGAAGGAATACGAAATAAATAATAGATATTTTACAATCGTAGTTAAACAGCTCCGAGTACACTTAATCGCATAATTAATACATAAAATTTTCATTGCATCGTTCAAGTGTCTCCCGGAAGAAATAAACACAAGGCTCGTTCGCGATTAAGCAAATTATATATGCCATTTACTATTCAATGCCAGCAATTCGTAACAAGGATAACGCGATGTTAAACGTCGTAAGTTAGAGTATTATTATTAACTTTACGCGTGTATTTCGATGAAATCCAGTAACAGACATTTTGTCAGAAATTTCTCTTCGACGCGATGCAAACATGTAAATCGAATTCAAGGTTTACGCCGAAAAAGGAATTACTCCAACCATGAAAAATTCTTTAAACACTGTAATTATTACCCAGAATCTTTGTAAACAAAATTCAGTCTAACTATAAATGGAAAAAGCAACGTTAAATCTGAAGGATCGCGATAAGTTGATTAAATTTGCAGTCTCAGCTCGAATAATATACGCAATAATTCCTTGATGCCCACAAAATGGTGATTAAAGTTTCAGGGTGCATCCATTAGTTTACCAACGACAAAATTATCACACCGAAAGGTGTCGATGATACAAACTGGTAATTTATGCATCCCGACGGCTAATGAATACTCTTTTTTTCTATGCAAAAATTCGAGAAACAGCGGACCATCGTTTGGTCGAACACACTCGTGGATCGTAGCCGGCACGAGCGGACCGCTCGACTCGAAAATATCGTCTTCCAGGATTTTAACTCGTAAAGCAACCGACCTAGCGGGATTCGGTGGCCTTTGAGAAGCCGCTGAGAGGCATAGCGCCTATGCAAGCCGTCTAGGAGACGAAGTTAGAGAGGGGCTCGCGGACATAAATCGCCTAGGAAAGATAAAACGTCGTGGATGGAAGGTGGAACGTGGACGCACGCTCACGCGTGCATGTGAACGTGACCCTCGCCGGTCGGGTGATTTGTGAAACAAAATGCTACCAACCGTACCTCTCTGCCTTTCGGGCACCACTGAATCCTCCGCGAAAAAAACTATGTTTATCGATCGGAGACTCGCCTCCACGATGCCAACGAATTTCCGGAAAACGAAGTTTATGCGTCTGTACGACCCAGTAGCGTGATTTATTAGGATCTATTGTCTCAAAAGTTGTATTCGTTACGATTTAATGGGCTATGTGACTCGTTAAAAACAAACTGCTTTGTACATACTGAGTTTAAATTGCGAATACAATAGAATATATTATAATTGATTTAGAAAAATCAAAATTATAATTGTGTAACAAAATAACAGGAAATAAAATAAATTTGAAATTTACGTTTTGTACATACTAAATTTAAGTTGTGAATACAACAGAATATACTATAATTAATTCAGAAAAATCGAAGTTGTAATTGTGTAACAAAACAACAGGAAATAAAATAATTTTGAGAGATACGTTTTGTACACCCTAAATTTAAATTGTGAATACAGTAGAATATACTATAATTGATTTAGGAATATCAAAGTTGTAATTGAGTAACAAAATAACAAAAAATAAAATAATTTTGAAATATACGTTTTGTACATACTGAGTTTAAGTTATGAATACAGTAGAATATACTATAATTGATTTAGAAAAATCAAAATTGTAATTGTGTAACAAAATAACAGGAAATAAAATAATTTTGAAATATACGTTTTGTATATACTAAGTTTTAATTGTGAATACAGTAGAATATACTATAATTGTTCTAGGAAAATCAAAGTTGTAATTGTGTAATAGAATAACAGGAAATAATTTTGAAAGATACGTATTTAGTGTATGGAAAAACATATGGTAAATGTGTAATATAATAGAATTTTCAAGAAATGGAGATTTGTTAGATCTTCCACGCGAATGATTGGAATGTAAAGAAATGAATTAAGAATTAAATTCAGAATTAAAATGCATTTTGGAAAAGCTCGTGTGCATTGAATGCAACGTTCGCTGGTGCAACGGGAGCAAGCAAAGGAAAAGCATTGGGAGTTCGAAGGAGAAGAGCATCGGGAATAAGAGCAGAATTCGCTGAAGCGGCCATATCTGCATAGAAACGGTGCGTAAACCGTGGATCGCGAACGATTCAATAGTGTATTTCCTACCACCATAAACGAGCACGAGGAAGCAAGTGTTTTACGAGCGAGTTAGCTTGTCAGGAGGCCGCGACTTTTATGACGATCCGCAACATCCCCGTGCTCTTTGTTCATTGTTCTAACCACGCCTTTGATACAAAGGGGAATAAATTTCGTGCGATCTTATCCAGGAACGGGAACATCGGCGATCTATACCAAAAAACGCGAACACTTTTGATCGGGGGAACGAAAGAATGGGACGCGGGCATGGAGAACGTGCTACGGATACCAATTTTTTTATCAATAGTAAATTTAAAACGATGACAATGGAAAAATATGTTTCGACAGTCACGATGATCAACGTGATGATAGAATAAAATGTTTATTGCGTGGACACTCTGCTCATTTTATTTTAAAAAACACTGGTATAGAGGCACAATTTTCTTTGTCATTGAATACCTTCTCTTTAAAATACGCGTATCGAAATTTAAATCCAAATTGCAAGGCACGAAGTTTTGTAGAAACACTGTAACAATAGGAAACGATTAATTATAGATAGACTGTAAATGATTTGTGGTAATCAATTTTGTAAAATAAAATACATTACAATAGGAAGACTGGGTTAAATACAAACCATCTAAATAACTAGTTTATTTTTTAAAAATGAAAGGAAACTTTTCGAGTGAAGATTGTTAAATTTAGATTGCAAGTTCTAATTTAAGTACTCGAAAAAGTGACGTTATCTGTTCTTTCGTGTAAAACATAAATTTTCAAAGTAGAAACTTACAAAATAGAAACTCTCTGGTTGTTGTGTGCTAACCATGCAGACTTTTCCACAAGATCCTGTTGGGTTTGTAAAGACGAAGACTGATCAACAAATTAGCCACCCTATCAGTCGTTAAACTAATATTATATAACAGTTTTAAAACACTAGTAGCGAATGCGTCGTGATTATTTGCGAGTGAAATTACGTCGTCTGGAAGGTTCGAACGCGTTTCGATCAGGCTACGTCCTCTGCTCGTCGCGGTTGTAAATAAACTATATCCTTCAATGTCTCTGCAAGGATCCGCGAGGTTTGGCGACGACTACCTGGAAAGGGTCATTGACGTGATTGGATGCCTCGAAGCGCTGTATTTAACACGTACCAACTTCCAAAACCGATTTAATATTATATCCTTGCTATTTCAAATATTCAATGTTGCACAAGAACATAGTTTGAATATAAGGTACAGATTTATTTATTCAACACACATTTAAAAAACGTCGACTCCAACAAGATAACTGGAATATTTTAAACTATTTCAAAAGTAGGCATTTCTAGCATTTCCTCTGAATTTTTGTGTAGCATTTAATACGTTGACTGTCATGGTGGTCACCGGTGACCGACGTACAAAAGCGACTAATTTGGCGTGGAATGAACGAACCTTAATACTTGTAAATTTTTAAACATATTGTCATTGTGAATACTGTAAAATAAGACGCGATCCATTGAGCTATTTAACACGTTGCCAGTTTGCAAGACCAAAGCTTTGATTCTAGACAATTCTAAACTACACAACTTAAAAATTGTAATAGTTACTTTCATAACCTCATTAAAATTGATTTTTTTTAACATTTCAACCTGAGAATTAATTATTTTAGTTTCTCTGTTAAAAGTTCTGTCATCCTTATATACGATTTACTTTCGAATAATTTTTCAAACCCATACTATTTAATTTTGTTTAAATTTGTTCGTACAAGGAATGGCCACGAAAAGGATTTGTTTTACGAATATCTGGTGAATGTAAAAATATGTCGATTTTAATATACATACAAGACTCATGACTGTGAAACTTGAATTGTAACGAGTTAGACAAGGGGTTAATTTTATATAATTTCAAAACTATATCCAGAGACGGATAACTGGCGTACGAACGCGTTAAAAAGCGAGAAAGAACGTAGAAAAATGAACAACATGCTAAATGACGTAAGATTGGCAAACATCGATGGCTTGGACACGGTTGACGAACCTTCAGCGCGAAGGTGCCAAGGTCAGGATAGGATAAGCTGTCCGTTTTTCAGCTGGCTGACCGTACAGCCGGCGACACACTTACGAGACGTTGACCTCGCGACCGGCCGTGTAAACACGGTGAATATCTTCATTTGCGTGTTTGTAGGCGGCCGTGAAGCCGGGAGAGACCGTATGCACGCGGAATAAGTGGGCAGCTGAGACGGGCTCGAATCCTATCTGGGTAACCCGGTCCCAGAAACTCGTTCCGCCCTTCCGTGGTTCCAGCTTGAACCATACGCGGTTGCTTCGAGCCGGCCAGGAAGCGGACGTCGAAATTCTTTCGGCGATACGGGCCTGCCCAAGCTTACACGTGGGGAAGGATACAGAAATCGACATCTACGCGATGCACGGTGGACCATTTGCATCGATTTTCAAAATTGTGCAATCAAACGTGTAAAATGCGGAGAATCAGAATTGATAGCTTTGGAAGTAAAGTAGTTATTTTATATTTGGTATCTTCAGAAATTATTTGAAATTCGTCACGAAGATTTTATTTTTGTTAATTTGAATCCTGAGAAAATAGATCAAACTAGTGATGAGGGGTTAGTAGAAGATTCAAAGAATAGCAGATTGATCAGAGGATCATAATTGATAGCTTTGGAAGCTTAAAGGTTTTACAAAACAGTAAAATGAAGGAACCTATGTGGGGGGTTTAACCCTTTGCACTCCTATGTCGAGTGTGATTCGACATCAATTTTTATCTCAGGAGCTCCTTCGCCAAGTCCCACTCGACATTTCTTCAAGTCCAAACCAAACAGATATCGTACACTTGAAAGTTACAAAATGCAACAACAGTATAAATAAAACAGATATTTTAACAGGTAAATTTCAAATAAAACACTTAAAGGCGTTGGGAGCTGCTGGTAACAAAATTAAAATATAATTCGGAGTGCAAAGGGTTAAAGAAAATTACACTGCTTAATAAATCTATCGTAAAGCAATTTTGTTATAGTCAGTATCTTCAGAAATTATTTGCAATTCGAAGATTTTATCTTTGCCAGTTTGAGACCTGAGAAAATAGATCAAAGTGGTAATGAGGGTTCAATAGAAGATTCAAAGAATCACAGATTGATCAGAGGATCATAATTGATAGTTTTAGAAACTTAAACATTTTATAAAAATGAAGGAACCTACGTGGATGTTTAAAGAAAATTACACTGCTTAATAAATCTATCGTAAAGTAATTTTGTTATAGTCACTATATTCAGAAATTATTTGGAATTCGAAGATTTTATTTTTGCCAGTTTGAGACCTGAGAAAATAGATCAAAGTGGTAATGAGGGTTCAATAGAAGATTCAAAGAATCACAGATTGATCAGAGGATTATAATTGATAGCTTTGGAAGCTTAAACGTTTTAGAAAATAGTAAAATGAAGGAACCTACTTGGGGGTTTAAAGAAAATTTCACGATGCTTAATAAATCTATCGTAAAGCAATTTTGTTATAGTCAGTATCTTCAGAAATTATTTGCAATTCGAAGATTTTATTTTTGCCAGTTTGACACCTGAGAAAATAGATCAAAGTGGTAATGAGGGTCCAATAGAAGATTCAAAGAATCACAGATTGATCAGAGGATCATAATTGATAGCTTTGGAAGCTTAAACCTTTTACAAAACAGTAAAATGAAGGAACCTATATGGGGGGTTTAAGGAAAATTACACTGCTTAATAAATCTATCGTAAAATAATTATTTTATAGTCAGTATCTTCAGAAATTATTTGGAATTCAAAGATTTTATTTTTGCCTGTTTGACACCTGAGAAAATAGATCAAAGAGGTAATGAGGGTTCAATAGAAGATTCAAAGAATCACAGATTGATCAGAGGATCATAATTGATAGTTTTAGAAACTTAAACATTTTATAAAAATGAAGGAACCTACGTGGATGTTTAAAGAAAATTACACTGCTTAATAAATCTATCGTAAAGTAATTTTGTTATAGTCACTATATTCAGAAATTATTTGGAATTCGAAGATTTTATTTTTGCCAGTTTGAGACCTGAGAAAATAGATCAAAGTGGTAATGAGGGTTCAATAGAAGATTCAAAGAATCACAGATTGATCAGAGGATTATAATTGATAGCTTTGGAAGCTTAAACGTTTTAGAAAATAGTAAAATGAAGGAACCTACTTGGGGGTTTAAAGAAAATTGCACGATGCTTAATAAATCTATCGTAAAGCAATTTTGTTATAGTCAGTATCTTCAGAAATTATTTGCAATTCGAAGATTTTATTTTTGCCAGTTTGACACCTGAGAAAATAGATCAAAGTGGTAATGAGGGTCCAATAGAAGATTCAAAGAATCACAGATTGATCAGAGGATCATAATTGATAGCTTTGGAAGCTTAAACCTTTTACAAAACAGTAAAATGAAGGAACCTATATGGGGGGTTTAAGGAAAATTACACTGCTTAATAAATCTATCGTAAAATAATTATTTTATAGTCAGTATCTTCAGAAATTATTTGGAATTCAAAGATTTTATTTTTGCCTGTTTGACACCTGAGAAAATAGATCAAAGAGGTAATGAGGGTTCAATAGAAGATTCAAAGAATCACAGATTGATCAGAGGATCATAATTGATAGTTTTAGAAACTTAAACATTTTATAAAAATGAAGGAACCTACGTGGATGTTTAAAGAAAATTACACTGCTTAATAAATCTATCGTAAAGTAATTTTGTTATAGTCACTATATTCAGAAATTATTTGGAATTCGAAGATTTTATTTTTGCCAGTTTGAGACCTGAGAAAATAGATCAAAGTGGTAATGAGGGTTCAATAGAAGATTCAAAGAATCACAGATTGATCAGAGGATTATAATTGATAGCTTTGGAAGCTTAAACGTTTTAGAAAATAGTAAAATGAAGGAACCTACTTGGGGGTTTAAAGAAAATTGCACGATGCTTAATAAATCTATCGTAAAGCAATTTTGTTATAGTCAGTATCTTCAGAAATTATTTGCAATTCGAAGATTTTATTTTTGCCAGTTTGACACCTGAGAAAATAGATCAAAGTGGTAATGAGGGTTCAATAGAAGATTCAAAGAATCACAGATTGATCAGAGGATCATAATTGATAGCTTTGGAAGCTTAAACCTTTTACAAAACAGTAAAATGAAGGAACCTATATGGGGGGTTTAAAGAAAATTACACTGCTTAATAAATCTATCATAAAGAAATTTTGTTATGTTCAGTATCTTCAGAAATTATTTGGAAGTGGTAATGAGGGTTTGATAGAAGATTAAAAAAATCACAGATCCTAATGCATTTGTTTGTGAAAAAGATCTCTGAGGCAGTGTGAATCAGTAATACGAGTTCACGTTTACAGTTGGCGAACGACGCAAGAAATTCGGTGGAAGACGAAACGAATAAGAGAACAAGGGCCAAGCATTTCGCGTCTTATGTGGGTAACCCGGTTCCAAAACTCGTTTCGCCCTTTCAAGGATCCACGAAGTCGAGTTTCTTCGAAACCTCCAGGAAGTAGCAGGATGTCGCGCGACAGCATTTTTTTCTGCCAAAACAGGTCTACCGTTTTACGGAACGATGCGCGAACCAGCGAATATTATAAGCGAACCGTGAAATGTTTTTGAAACGAAATATTTAAATAATCAAAAGATAAATGAAATTCTTTCGAATTACCGATTCGATTGATATTATGAATTAACGTTAATACTGTGTATAAAACAAAAAATATTAAACGTACACGTTCCTGCAAGTATCCTTTAAGAGATTGAAACTCAACTGAACTATATATAGATTGAACTAACTGATTGAAAATGATTGCGCAAGTATCGTCGATCCAGGGAGCAGCGACAAAATATTTCATCCGCAGCCAAGCAAAGACACTGACCAAATTAGTGGAAAAATCCGTATTCGTGATCGTTAGACATTGATCCATGATACCGCAAACTATCGACCTACATAGTCCCAGAAGTACTTTGCTACATCTGTTAACGCTGTAAATCGCCGAGGAACAATTCCTGGCTGTTTCAAAACGCGTGGTTCACCTGTGGTACAAGACTGTACCGAATTTCGCAAGCGAACCTATTAAGCCTTTGCTAAGACTTAAACTCGTGTTCCGCTGTTCTATCAGACTTTGTACATTAAATCCAAGTCAATCATCGCCCACAATAACACCGTGAAACGATCAAACTCACAGAAGATCCATAAAATTTACTTTTAATGCGATGGTTTATTAAAAATAGTAATCGATATAGTTAATGATTTTAAGAATTTCTCTAAATCCATACGCCTTGTGTTTTACATTTAGTTCGTCTATATTAAATAAAATATTACAATTTTGACATTCTTCACTGACTAAATCTTAAACGTTTCTGCTTAGTGCAGAATGGAAATTAATGCCTATGGAGATGAAAAAGACATAACGTTGCTGTTAGCTTTAATAGTAGACCTATTAAATTAGATCGACCTGACGATAATGGTACATCGATGCCGGTTAAATCGCAATATTCGTTGTAATGCTCAGTCGTACAGCGTTTCTTTAATTAACCCGCTCTAATATCGTCGCTGAGCTCGGCGATCGTTAAACAACATCGACACGCCGATTTCATGTCGCATACCAGGAACTAATGCCTGATTAACGAGCACAGTAGAAGCTCTCGCTGCTGTTCGCTAATCGTAGAAGCTAAATCACTTTAGAGCCGACTATAGTGTATTTTATACAATCGAGTGACATTTAAAAAAGATCGATCAAATTTAAAAGTTATTTTCTGAGAATCAAACAGTTACTTTGTTCAACGGAGGCGGAAATCAATCGTCGATTAGAACGGATAGACAGCTACGATCGTTACTGTAAACACACGGATAAATCGCTGTTTCACCAATGAAAATTAATCGTAGGCGAGGTGAAAGGTGGTCCGTGGCAGAAAAAGATCGATTTATCATAATTTAAAAATTCGCTCGTAAAGTTGGAAAACAATTGCCCACCGGAAGGAACTCGCGAGACTGATAACGAGGAACGTATTCGTTCTCGTTGATGGAAAGGGGAAACCGATAACTGTGCACCTTTCGATCCACGACCGTGTCGCGTGAACCATCAACGAACTTTCTCCGCACGATTGGAAATCACGAGAAATACTGGATCCCGACAAACGGAGAACGTGAACTTTCGAATGCGTAGGTTACTTCTGCGTCACCTATCCAGATCGTTAACTCGAATGGCGTGCGCTCGATTCACCTTCGCTGCACTTCTAAACGCAGTCAAGCACTTGTGCCTCTTGATTTCAACTTTAATTGACTTCTTCCCAATTGTATTCCCTTCTACTTTCGTGAGGACTTGGACAGAGGCTTTGTGGAGCGAAAAGTGCCATTTTTACCATTTCTGAAGTTGGATATTTTCGCCAGCTCCATTGAATTATTAGATCATCTTCATATACATATTTCCATTTTATGAAAAGCTGTAATCTTCCTCTCGTGTATTAAATGTATCTTGATTTCAACTTTAATTGACTTCTTTCCAATTTTATTCCCTCCTACTTTCGCGAGGACTTTGACACAAGCTTTATTGCGCGAAAAATGCCATTTTTACCATTTCTGAAGTTGGATATTATCGCCAGCTCCATTTTATTATTAGACCATCAAGATTGTAATGAACTTTATTTTTTATTTCAACTTTAATTGAGTTTTTCTTAATTTTATTCACTCCTACTTTCGCGTAGACTTGGACACAAGCTTCATGGAGCGAAAAGTGCCATTTTTACCATTTCTGAAGTTGGATATTTTCGCCAGCTCCATTGGATTATTAGATCATCAAGTTTGTAATGAACTTTGTTTTTTATTTTAATTTTAATTGATTTCTTCAGAATTTTATTCCCTCTTATTTTCGCGAGGACTTTGATACAAGCTTTATGGCGCGAAAAGTGCCGTTTTTACCATGTCTGAAGTTGGATATTTTCGCTAGCTCCATTAGAGTATTAGATCATCAAATTTGTAATGAACTTTGTTTTTGATTTCAACTTTAATTGACTTCTTCCCAATTTTATTCCCTTCTACTTTCGCGAGGACTTTGACACAAGCTTTATGGAGCGAAAAGTGCCATTTATACCATTTCTGAAGTTGGATATTTTCGCCAGCTCCATTAGAGTATTAGATCATCAAGTTTATAGTGAACTTTGTTTTTGATTTCAACTTTAATTGACATTTTCTCAATTTTATTAACTTCTACTTTCGTGAGGACTTGGACAGAGGCTTTATGGCGTGAAAAGTGCCATTTTTACCATTTCTGAAGTTGGATATTTTCGCCATCTTCATTGGATTATTAGATCATCTTCATACACATATTTTCATTTTATGAAAGCTGTAATCTCCTTCTCGTGTAATAAATGTATCTCATTTTGTCTGGAAAGCTATTATACAGTCTTTATAAAGCTTCTTTGATATTTTAGATGCAAACTATAAATAGGTGCTTCAAATAAAGAAAAGAAATGAATATAATTTTCTAATTACCCTCCACGTCAAGAACCACTGATCTAGATCACTGAAAGCATCGAACTCAACAATTGCAACACAAAAACAATAAATCAAAATTTGATATTTTCAAATTCTGCAAATGCAAACTATAAATAGGTGCTTCAAAGAAAGAAATAGAATGAATATAATTTTCTAATTATCCTCCACGTCGAGAACCACTGATCTAGACCACTGAAAGCGTCGAACTCAACAATTGCAACATAACAACAATAAATCAGGAAACGAAGGAGCAAATGCAATACGACTTCTACGCACTCGATTGCGTTCTTCGATTTGCATTAGAACGAGAATGAGTAACGCGTAGACCGGGAATTCTGGCAGCGGAGAAAGTTCGCGTTTGCTTATTAAATATTTCAAGCGCGTTGTAATTATCGGCTCGCTTATGAGCTGTTTCTTACGTAAACGATCTGGACGAACTAAAATGGAATATATCTGCTGATCGATCGGTTAGATAAAGTGGCTCGAGATTGTTTCGTACGTAATAAACGTAACCGCATAGCGGGAATAGCTCGTTCGAGTTCATAACAGACGTTTAAAATTGAAGTGACGCAATGGAAGGTCAACGAAATGAGCGAATAAATCGAAATTGAACATGACTGCTCGACGATAATCCTAGTTATTGTACATGCTCGACTCTGGAATGACGCACTGCGGGCACGATGAACCCAAGTTTATTTCTTCGAGCTTGTATCTCTCGTAAAGAGTGACGTTTGAGTTTCTAGATACACTAGAAAAATTGTTTAAGCATTATTTTTATTTCACTTGCAACTTTGAAAAATGTTTCATTTAGTATTTTTGTTTTTTAGCTACTGCAGTGAACACCGTGTTTTTTATATAATTATTAATTTCTGATTCCTTAGAATGTTAATTAAATAACATTCCATAACCATTAAACCAAATTCGAGGACGAAATTTTGTCGTTCGGAGCCTAATTCGATAGTCTTGAATATAATAATGAAACGCCGTTATTTACGCGGAAGATTTTAATATTGTAATACCGGTCTTCGAGAGTCGGTTGTGGAAAAAGGACGCCAACGATGCCGGTTGAAAGGAACAGTTGTAAAACGAATTATTAACAGCGAAGGGAAGAAGTCGAGCCGCAGGAAGAAGGAACGAAGAAGACTGGAAGCAGAAATTATTTGACAGGAGGGTTCCCTGCGATCTAATCTAAATAAAACAAATGGTAGCAAAAATGCATACGAGAGGCATTCTCTAAGCTGCTCCGCGGCGTGTCTTCATCAGTTTCGTTCTTGGGAATTTTTGTTCTTGTTTCGAACCATCATCTTCTATTAAACAGAACCATAGGAGTGTTTGCGGGTCGAGCTCCATCATCGTGCAGTGTTGTCTGATATTCCATGGATAGTAGATACCCATCAGTGCGTAAAATAACGAGACGTTAAGAAGAGTCATGTAACAAAAGGACACAAAAGGATAATGAAGATTTCCACTTGGATAAAAAGGTGCGTTAAAGGTGACGCTGGAGATTTCTGCGACGTTTCAGACATTTTGTGAAACAAACGCTTTAAGAAAAAAATCATATTTTGGCAATGCACAGTGCTCCAGAGAACTTCTATTTTTCTATGGTTTACTTTGTTTTTTTTTTGTCTTCTTGTCTCCCGAATTTTGCTACGTTTAGTACATTTATTGAAAAGGAGACTCGAGGTTGAGAATAATAAAGACCATACTAATCTGATTTCAAATTCCACAAGCAATTATCTTTGAAATCCTAAACCCTGAAGATTCGTACAATCGCCATTAAAATAATTCCTGTTTTTATATCCATTTTCGCGTCGTTAAATTCCAAGTCTAAGGAATCCTGGTAATTAATTCCCACATAAATGTCTTTCCATAAACGAACGACGTCCACAGTTGCGAGATGTCTCCACTTTCCGGAGAAGCTAAGCAAACTAATTCTCAAGCTGTGACTTACAAAAATCGACAAATTTTCGTTCAATCTGGCATTGGTCCGGCGATCGACGCTGCTGGACAATTAAAATCTCAAAGGAACGAACGATGATGGCACCCGCCGGTGAGTAGGAACAAGATCGTCGGGACCAGCGGTGGACTATGAAAAAGAAATGAAGACGGTGTAATTTATACCCGTAGAAGTAAAGGGGCGCCGATATCGCCGTCGAGTCGAATCGAACAAGATATTCCTCGCGCAAAGGGTAAGCGACTGGGCTCTTCGTCGCTCCCGTTTCAAAGCTTGACTCTCGGCCGTCTAATTCGCCGGGGGCGAGAAGATGATCCCAGTCTATTAGCCGAATTTATAGGGGGCTTCGCGGAATCAAGATGCAATTTCGAGTCTCCTCCCGCAGCGTGGAGCGCGGCCACGAAGAAGTATCCCGGAGAAAGCACGGTTACAGGGGGCGCAGAAACGGTAGGAAAGGGAGAAGAAAGAGAGAGGAAGTCGAGGGACAGCCTGGAAAGGAAGAAAAGGAAGGACCGTGGTTCTAGGAACCGTCGTGCTCGCGCATCTTCATTATCCTCGTTCAGGGCCTAAGGGCATCCGTGTATACAACAGTAGAACCGTGCTTGGACTCGATCAATTAGCGTACAGACTTCGTGATCCGAAAGCGCAAAAAGGACCAAAACGAGATGCACGTACCGATGCACTTTCCGCTTATGAAAGCAGCCTCCGACGTAGCCGTTCCCCCGTGGCTTCGTCCGCGGTAGAGCTATATAGGGATGTTTTGTGAAGCTGTTTTCCACATACTGGTACGCTCGATGGACGAGGATCTACGGGGATACTTGTTAAACGTCCACGGTGAAAACGTTGGATATATAATTAACAAATTTCCTATATAGAAACGATGTTATTGTTAAAATAGAGAAACCGAAGCAACGATGGTTAATGTGATTAATCTTTCTCGTTGCTGTTGCACAATAAAATTGCTGTCCTCTCCACAGTTGTTCCTTCTTTTCGACAAACTTGTTTAGCGATATTATGTTGAAAATGCTTGGCGTCTCGTCTAGGAATGTTGGCGGACTCCTCGATAAGGCTAACCCAGCAAACCTTGCCTTAGACGCGACCCGATATAGCGACTGCTTCGTATAAGGGAATGCTAGTTTATCTTAACCGTGAGAAACGGTTCACGAATTAAATAATCCGTCGATTAAATGTTACAAAATGTATTACTAAAGATACTGTTACACTGACCATGACGAAAAGTTAATTTTAAATTACAGTACTTGGCAAAATTGGTGAAAAAGACATCCTACCTTTTTGTAGACCCTCAGAATTTGAATATTTTACAAAAAAAAACAAAAAATGTTAATTACTACACTGACCATGACGAAAAGTTAATTTTAAATTACAGTATTTGTCAAATTTGGTGAAAACGACGTCCTATATTTGTTAAGCCCCCCCAGAATTTGAATATTTTACAAAAAAAACAAAAAATGTTAATTACTACACTGACCATGACGAAAAGTTAATTTTAAATTACAGTACTTGTCAAATTTGGTGAAAAACACATCCCACATTTGTTAAGCCCCCTCAGAATTTGAATATTTTACAAAAAAAACAGAAAATGTTAATTACTACACTGACCATGACGAAAAGTTAATTTTAAATTGCAGTACTTATCAAAATTGGTGAAAAAGAGATCCTACATTTGTTAAGCCCCCTCAGAATTTGAATATTTTACAACAAAATATTAACGAGCAAGTATCTTAGATAAAGGATAATGAAAGAAGTCATTTCGATACAAACGACTGAAATTTCATATTTCCAATGTTTTCCTAAGAATAGACTAACTAGGAAGCTTCGTTTCCAAGTTCCCTCATTCCCAAGATACCTCTTTGCGGAAGTTTACGGTTTTTACAATTACGCTCGAGCACCACAGCTGTTACTTACGTCAGCGCATATAATTGTCTCGATGAAAAAAATCAAAACAGCAGTTATTTTTAAACGACGTCCATAAAAAGTCAGCGTGATTACGCGATGGCAACTCGCAGACGGAAAATTGCTCGCTCGAGTCGGGGATCAACGCGTGTCGCTCGATGAACTGGCTTACGGTCGTACGAAATGAGTCACGGATTCACGTGTTCTCTGAAACACACGGTGTACTTAACAGTTTACACGACACTGACCGCAATGTGAATCGCACACGACTCCGGTGACAAGGGACTGTCACAAAGAACGTCCTCGTGCCACATAATCCCGAAGAGAAACCATATTTTCACTCGCGATAATCAGTCGTTGCAGACAATCGTGAAGTAATAAGTGGAATTTGTGTAATACGCCCAACTAGTGTAATTGCCAACGAAGTACGGCGATTTATTTATTAAACGATAAACACTTCTTACCTTCCGACCGATAAAAGAGAAATCAGATCGTAAGAAAGAGAATTTTTGAATAAAGTCGAATCAAGAATCTTTATTACTAGTGATAGAGCTACTTTTATTAGTAATGAGAATAATGGCTCTCATTGTTTTACACGGAACAGAAATAATCGTGAAAGTTTGATCAAAGAATGCTCCTACAAGAAACGCGTTCGGAATGTCAATGGATACAGTCAGACCCATGATGCATCGATGAGCTCGGATAATGATGATATTCTACTCGCCTCGTATCATTTAAAATTCATAAAATAAAGTAGCGTTGATTCAGTGCTGACGTATACCGCGACATTTTTGTACGAACTTTCCGTTCTAAATATATTAAGTGCAATTTCAATTCCGTTTCATCGGTGTAGTTTTCGATTCAAGGACTCGACTATCCGCAAATAGAAAACAATTAGGTGCGCCACGTTCTTACATGCCACCGCGGAAAACAATTAAAACACTTAGGAAGCTTGATTTTTCTGTTTTCCATGTTTGGTAAACGATCGCGTGGAACGCGAGGCTAAAAATAGTTTCTTTGTAACGCAAACAAATAAACCCATATAAAGAGGACTCGATAGAAGTGTCTTTGAACCCGTAAGTCTCGATACTCCTCTACGCGAGGAACACAATACGTGTAATCCCGACTTTGTGGAAGTCGATACCGATGACTTAGGACTCGTGAAACCTGATATGGTCGACTCTAAATTCGTAGGGCCCCGATACGATCGACCGCAGCCTCGTAGGGCACAATAGCAAACTCTATAGACTCGAGAAACCCTACACAGAGACGACGATGAACTTTGATACTCGATGCAGACATAATCCCTGATGTCCACTGAAGAATTTTACTCTCAACAAACAAACAAACAAACAAACTAACAAACTAACATACCAAGAAACTATTAAACTAAGAAACTAAGAAACTAAGAAACTAATAAACTAATAAACTAATAAACTAACAAACTAACAAACTAACTAAAACTGCTATAAAAGTAAGACTCTCTAATGGAGACGATATTGAATGATATTCAAAGATATTTAAAAAATGACTATTCCTGATTTAATGAAATTTATATTATATTAAATTTTTTTTATGCTTTACATTTTTTCCATTACATTAATTTATAACTTTCGATTTAGTATTCGATCCTTTAATGTAAAAATCGCCGATAAAAGCAACTTGTCTGCAATTTTTCGATGTTCTATCAGTGTACTGAAGGTAATGAAGATTGAAAATTGTCAATTGAGCGATGTTACTTGTGAATCTGAGGGGTATTACGTATTCAGGGTCGTCATTGTCATATCCCACGATCCTCAGATTATAGTAATCTAATTCGTCTTTTCCGCAAGCATCTGCACCTAATCGCGTGACTCCGTAATCATCAATATCAATTCCACGTAGCCACAGTGTCAGAAATCGTATCCGCGAGACCTGCTATTCGTCATGGATAATATTGCACGCACATAATCGTGAGCACATTCCTTTCATTCATTTAAAATTCCAACTCACAAAGTTAAATCCAGTTAAAGAGATACTCTCTTCAGACTAAGTTTTTAAACCGTACCAATTTTGTAAAATATGTAAAAAATAAAAATCGACGTTTTGAACCCAAATAATGAAAATCAGTGTATTTTAATTATTTTAAAGTCATGAAGGTAGTGGCGGATCTAAACGACTGATACGGCATTTACCTTGCTATTTGGCTGTCTCTACCTTCATGGTCACGTACCAGCACGGCACGCATAGACCTTTTGCCCCTCGTGCCGATAATTTTATGAATCGCGATTCTACCTATAGACAAATAACACGGTCCAACCTTTGCGGCACCGCAACACGGCGATTTAAATCCAGCGGAATCGTCCAAGGTATCGAAAAGGAACGCCAAAACCTGAACTATCGATTGCAGACACGCTCTATTAATCTAGGAAGAGATCCTGCGAAGAATTACTCGGAGAAAATATTAAATGCAACGCTCTTGAACCGAACGATAACACAAGCTTCGATCAAAATATCTATCTGAATTTAAAAAGGTGAATATTTAAAGATTAAAAGAAAAAAATTTGATATTGCAATTGACAGATTTCTATACAATGAGGACCAATTTGAATATCAGAAAAGTGCTCTGTTTCCTTGGTAGTTAATTTATAATGATTGTTCAATCAATTTCACATCGAAAGATATTAGTTCAAAGATCTACAATTTTTATTTCATTTATTTAATTCCCTGGTACATATACGATAAAACCAACAGCCTGGTAGACGCGATCGAGTACGTTTTCCGGCAAATTGATTTTAATCGCTGATAAGTAGTACAACGGCGTACGCGACCGTAACATTACCGATGTCGCAGCCGCTTAAATTCAATGCCGCGGATATAATTATCGACGTACACCGCCAACTATTATTCACGCCGTCGTTGCCAGGCGTATGTGCGTGCGGGACTCTCGTTTCCACGCACTGTATTCAAGTTTAAATCAATCAATCCGACGCGTGTGCCACTTAGCTATAGCAATATCCCGCCACAATGAAATATCGATACAGGGACACGTGGGCGTATTAACGGCGCAGTCTCACGGCAATGGGGACCGTTCAAAGTCAATTGGCCGTTTCTAGAAACAGGTAGATGGATTTCTCGTTTCGAGCACGCGTGACCACCACGGACAAACGGGATCGATGGACATTGTTTAACACTGCGTTGCGTCGACGTCGATTTCATAATCGTGACCGCGTTAGCAGGCTCCTGGTAACTTACAATGGGGTATTCGAACCGAAAATAGTCGATTTTTTAAATTTTAATCGATCCATAAAACAATTAGTTAAATATACGAGGAATGATGTACTCGTTAGTTTTTGCCAGTTAAAAAATATGAAAGAAAGTTTAATACACGAACTTCAAGCTCTAAATGCCAATTTCGATAGAAGAGTTATTGAATGCATTCATGCAGTTTTTTATTTATCAAAATCGAATGAATTTTGAACAGAGTTACAGCAGCAACATACCTGCCAGTAATCTCTATTTCTTGTTATTACGCGTGTGTTTCAATTTTGAACAAAATCAAAATTGTACAGACCACACCGTAGTTTCGTAGACCACCGTGGCAAAGTACTGAATATCGAGGAATTATTCGTCGATGACGTGACTATTGAAATATGACCGGTATCATTACATCGCAATCTGTTGCAACAATGTACTTACGGACTAAACTCTTATTTCAATCTACGGTTCCCTTTCAATCGCCGCGCTGTAATGCACAATTACGGATCGATAATGCCGAAGAACCGATGACAAATCACAGAGCCGGGACAAGACACGACACAATCACTGGCCCTCGATGCCGACTTCGAATCTTTCGGTGTGCAATTGTACCGGTTACGGATTTGCAAGTACAATTCGTTGATAAATTTCCCATTTTCGTCGTAAACCAGCGAATGTACATCGAGAAATTCACGTCTGTAATTAACAATTGATTTACTGGAACCGTCAATTTGACGGATGTCTGGTTCCATATTTAAAATTAACAACTTATGTTGAATTTGTTTGATGCAATAGCATGAATACAGATTCTAATTAAAAGAAAAATCGTCAACATGAAAGGTATCAATGCCCGTAAATCTAGTGTTAAATAACATCCAAGGATGGATATACCAGTAATTCTTGCACAAAGCTACAATAAACTAGTCGATAGAAACATTCAACGATTCAACGATGTATCTGTTATTTAATAATATTAGGATTTTTTATAACCAATTTTAAAACACGCTATAAGATTGAATCGAATTTAAATGTACTCTCAAGACAAAAACTTTGAAATTACAGCCTTGTCACGGATGAATAATGCTCCAGCTAAAATTGTTCTATTAAAACGATACGTTTCGAACAGCGAAGCGTCAGATTAACATAGTTTATTTGGTCAATTAAATAGCCATTCGTTATAAAATAACATTTCCCTGGCAACGGGTGAAGCTTTTTTGCGATTACAAAATTTTTTATCGAGAAATTTATTCGGCGTTAATGACTCTTTAACGGCTTCACGGGCCCGCGGGTTTTAACGCAGCGAAAGCGAGAAGTTCGCTGAAAACCGAAGGCAAGAAAATCATAGTTTTCTCCATTCTTCGACGATGATAGACTATTCGCAATTTAGTTGGATGGTGTACCTCGCGGTATAATGATATAATTATCGTGGACAACTAAGAGAAACCGAACTTTAAATGTGCTGGTTGGTTTATGATCCTGAAATTGTAAGGCGCGAGGAAAGTACTTTCGTTAGCGTCGTCTTTACGGTCGTTGGTTACGGTTATGAATGTTAGAATTATGAGAGAACCGTAAAAGCCTAACTGAACTTGGCACGATGTGAAAATGGGACCAAGTATACCGAAAAGAACAATTTTTATTCGCTTCACAATTAACCTGAACCCAGAAATTAATTAACCTAAATTTTTGGTTTAGAATTTTGATAGATATTAAATTCGCGAAATGATAATTGTATAGGAGGGTAAATCTTGTTTCTGCACCTAATTGAAGGAGCGAAAGGAAATAGTCACCGTTGATTCAACCAGGAAACATGGTTCACTGTCGTTTGATTATGTTTATTTCCCACGAATACTCTGTTCCTGCTCGTTTTCCGGCGTGGTTTTTTACGAGCTCGTGAGATGAGCCTTGGCTCGGACGGTGGTGCACGCGTGCATACACGTCGGCGCGCATATTCGCGGTGCATCGGTGCATACAACCGTGTCGGAGGAGCTGCAACGCGCGGCGGCGGTGTAACAGCGGGCCCGTAGGTGGCTTAGTGATCTCATGTTTCATATTTATACTCTCATCTGCATATTACGAGCGGGGTGTGCCTAGGTGGCTGCTAGCCGCTCTCGAGCGCACTGACAGCTGGAATGCGCTGGATTAGATTGCCCAGAGCGTTTCTGTTATACCTGCTGCGAATACTGTGTTCTTCGCTCGCCATGACAGCCATATCCCCGAGGAGGGAGGAGGCAGTTTTCTCCAATGACAGCTTCGATGATAAATCTATTTAGCCTGGTCGATTCTAAATTTGAAAATGGCCCGATAACCACACCAGTCAGCGATCAGGTGTTTTGCGTGGAAATAAGAAAGGGTGATTAGTAGACTGCGGATGTTTATGCATTCATGGGGATCACTCAAAAAACTACAGAATGCATTTAATATGCAAAAATATAAGAGATACTTAAAGTAAGATACGAATTATTATATTTAGGGGTTGAGACAGCCCTCTGCGAAGCTTCCGTTTCATTAATTCTATTAATAAAAATGTGAATTTGCATAAAGATCCGCAGTCTAATGATTAGCTTTATCTATCGAGGACACGTACCATGGAAAAAACAGTTAGATATAAAATATCCTGATAATTGAATAATAAAATATTCATGCAATGGAAGATCTATTGGGCATCTAAAACTGTTTTTCCTTGAACCATATTCCCTGGAAGCTTCTCACCCACCAAAGGTGGTGAACTTCGCGAAAAGAAAAAAACTGAAGATCATCCTGCCCTCAGACAATAAAGACATAAACTCGATAAAAAGTCGACGCGTTTTATTAAGCGGTCAGACCCGATTTGTACGACTCCTAGGAACACTTTTTCCACGTTAGTTCGATTCAAGGAAACGCAGCGCGCGTTCTCGTGTGAGAACCATATTCTTAAAATGGTGCTCGTTGATGTTGCGAAACGTCAGTCGTCGACAAATTCAACGCCGCGTTTAATTATTTTCTGATTATTAAAGCATTACGGTTGCGTTTCCCTCTCGTTTCTCGCGACTAACGATTAACCTGTTTTCCACAATTAACGGAACCGTGCCGGGCTTTCAATTAACGGTCGTAGCAAGGGTAAGACTCGGTCGTCACGCAACCGGATAGACTTCGTAGCCTTAAAGGGAACACAATGTCGCGAGAGACCACTCTGGCCACGGTCTACGCTTGTTTACCAAATGAACGCATATCGCGTGCAATTACATCGCAATTTGCTGGCGGCGATATTACCACAGATTCATCCGACGGCTTCTGCTGTCTTCGATTTCAACGAAAACGAACACTCAGCCAGCATCGACGCTTCCGTTCGCGCGTATCAATTAAGACGAGAACAGACATTTTTATTTCGTCAACTTCTGCGAGGAGCAAAACTTCGTTCTAACGATAAATAATCGAGTCGATCTACAGCAAATCATTCGTGACTTTTATGAGGAGTTTGATTCCATTTTTATTAAAAATTATTTCGAACTTATTTAAAGTACCTTTTTCTGTGAAATTAACCTAAGAATTACTGGATTAAAATAAACTTGTACCAGATGAAGTATCATTGTTTATCTGTGCATTGTATTTCTCGAAAAATGAAAAATTTAATTCTTTTTTATTAAAAATTGTTTGAAACTTATTCAAAATTCTTTTTTCTGTCAAAACGAATTACTGGACTGCAACAAACTTGTATCAGACGAAGTGTCATTGTTTATCTGTTCATTGTGTTTCTCGAAAAATGAGAAATTTAATTCCTTTTTATTAAAAATTATTTGAAACTTATTCAAAATACCTTTTTCTGTGAAACTAACCGACGAATTACTGGATTAAAACTAACTTGTACCAGACGAAGTATCATTGTTTATCTGTTCATTATATTTCTTGAAAAATGAAAAAATTTAATTCCTTTTTATTAAAAATTATTTCAAACATATTCAAAATACCTTTTTCTGTGAAATTAATCTGCGAATTACTGGATTAAAACAAACTCGTTCCAGACAGAATATCATTTTTTGTCTGTTTATTGTATTTCTTGAAAAACGAGGAATTTAATTCCTTTTTATTAAAAATTGTTTGAAACTTATTTAAAATACTTTTTTCTATGAAATTGACGGTATCTAGGAATTATTCGATCGCAACAAACTTGTACCTGACGAAGTATAATTTTTTATATATTATATTTCTTGAAAAATGAGAAATTTAATTCCTTCTTATTAAAAATTATTTGAAACTTATTCAAAATACTTTTTTCTGTGAAATTGACGATATCTACGAATTATTCGATCGCAACAAACTTGCACCAGACGAAGTATCATTTTTTATCTGTTCATTATATTCCTTGAAAAATGTGAAAGTCCCTTCTTATTAAAAATTATTTGAAACTTATTCAAAATTCTTTTTTCTGTGAAATTAATCTGTGAATTACTGCATTAAAACAAACTCGTTCCAAACAGAATATCATTTTTTATCTGTTTATTGTATTTCTTGAAAAATGACAAATTTAATTCCTTCTTATTAAAAATTATTTGAAACTTATTCAAAATACTTTTTTCTGTGAAATTGACGATATCTACAAATTACTGGATTAAAACAAGCTTGTACCAGTCCAAGTGCCATTTTTTATGAAGTGTGCAACTGTTACGTGGCGTGCAACTTGTCCGACGAATTATGTTAAGTTATTCAACGCTGGCGCGTTGCGTTTAGACTGAAATCAAGACGCAGAAATCGTGGCCGAAATCGTATTAATGGCGGATCCAATTTCTGACGCGAGAAACGATTGCATCTAGAAGAATCATAAGAATATTACGGTCCGCGGGCGACCAGTGCATAGACCACAACGATTTTTCTGTTGGACTCGTTGAACCGGAGTGAAATGTTACCTCTCCCTTGGTCGCTCCTCGCGCTTAACCGCGGTGTAATGTTACTACGCAAAGGTGCACTCCATAAAGTCTCGTAAAAGTTCCTGCAACTAGCCTTTCGGAACGTGGATGGAAAATATTTTTTATTAAGCTGAGACGTGACACGCGCAGGAATCTTAAATATAGGTTGCAAGAGCGGGCAACAAATTTGCTTTAACAAGCATATACAATTAAGATTAGGTTTAAAAACAGCAATTCACATTCCATTTCTCTATACATCATTCCTGGAGACAAACAATATGATTAATTGTGATATAATGATACGTAAAGAAACAAGATATAGAAGAGGTGAGAGAACAACAAAATTAAGGCTTGTGTCACAAAATAAAATATAAGTAGTCACGACTAAAGCAATGCAGATTAATCATACTCTTCTAAATTATAGGATCAGACACAACGTTGATTTATTGTATTTTTTCAAATTTATATTATAATGGTAATTTGGGCTTATTGATATTCGAGATTAATGGCATAATATGTATATAAACTATCATTAGTATATTTTACTGTATTTTACTGTAATAAATTGTATAAAAATGATAATGAGATAGATTAAGTGAAGGTACACTGGAGAGAATTATTATATTTACAAATGGAATTCTGGACAGTAGGAAGTAATAAGATAAATACGATCTAGACAGATAGAATTTCCTCGACCAATAAGATACGAGGCACGTGAACCCTAATTTCCTTGAAACAGCATCGTCAAACGAAGAAACGGGCAATTAAAAACCATTAAATCCCGCGCTTGCCGTCCGATAACATAACGACGATTCCACTAACGATCGTCTTACAACTTAATTACCGTGAAAGACGGAATCCGAAGGAGAGCCAGACGAATATCGCGGAGATTGGAGAGCAAGACTGTCTTTAGCTAGAATCCTCGGATACGGCTATCCTCTCCCTTTCTCTCGCTACGATGACGCCGGCAGACATTTCTCTTTCATTACTTCCGAAACGACTGTAATTACGCGGAGAATATCCTTTGAAGAAGGAACAGTTCGAGGATAAAGGTGGATGCTGATTGTCCTCTCGTAGATTGAACCCTAATGCGTGTCTGTTGATCCGACTCTTAAAGGTGAATGCACTCGTCGTGAGATACACGGGAAAGAAGGAAGCGTCGAGAGTGGATATAGATAACAAAAACAGGAATCATAAATTACAGCGATTGCAAAGTGAAACGAAACATCGATCGAATCTGCGACGGAATATAATTTATAGAAAGTAATTCGAAAGGTAGGGGTATCTCTTGTTCTGAAACAAAATACCTTTCATCGAAGAGGTTATCAAAGAAAGTGGAAATAAATTAATAGAGGATCCCTCGAGTACTTAAAGCAATTTGCAAGAACGAGTAGCTAATGAAAAGATAAACCAACAAAAGTGCCGTTACACAAGGCGCTAACAAAGTTGAGAAAATTAACTTAATGGCCAGGTTGTTTCTGTTGGGAACAGGAAACGCGCGAGATAAGAGAGAAAAACGTTGCTGCGAATTCCAATGAAAAACGAAGATACGCCATTCCCCTTCGAACGAACCGCATTAATTGCCAGAAGCTGATGGAATTCTTTTCTTTCGCGACGCGTTCGCTGGACTCCGGTGATCGTCGCGGGAAAGGCCCGTTGATCGATCGCGCGAAATTAACGTGCTGACACGATAGATGCAATCGAGCAAACCTCTCCAAACGAGAGGATCCCTTTCACCGCGAATGGGATGAAAGTGTAACCTTTCCAAGCCTGTACACTCCTGGATATTGTGCTCCTGATGATCCACTTTATGCGCCATGCCTTCCTTTCTAATCATTTTTCGTTTTGCCTACCAAGCTGAACGTTATGCTCCATTTCGCCACTGGGTAAATAGAAACTGGGTTCTTCCCTTTCAGGTTCAAGCTTCAGAGATCTTTCGAAAAAGAGCTATTCTATAAATACGAGGATCTAAATGTTTGTAACAAGGTTTCTCGTTATGAGGTTGAAAGGTGCACTTTGGAAGTGAATAAATCGGTTCAAAAGCGATCGAACAGAGGTAGGTTACCGATATGCAACGTCTGAGGCGTCCAATCGAGGTTTCCACTCTGGAAGCTCGCATTAACGAACTGATTGTAAGCGACAGGCGAATTACAGTCGAACAAATCGTTGAAAAGGGTAACGCAAGCATTCGTCTCGTTATTCACGGCAAGTTATGCTTCCGTAAAACGTGTGCAAGATGGGTACACAGACAGCTTATAATCATAAGAAAAGATTTAATAAATTGTTGTTTTATAATCTAACCCTAGTTTACAGTAAGACGTTTCAATGGTGGAAATAAATTTGTTGATAGGATTAAACAGGACGTCAGAGAGGAGTAAAAATCAATGAGCAGAAGACGGAGGGGTACGAGTCAGAAGAGTCGAGGAAACAGACGACGCGTCGCGACGGTAAAATGTGGAGGTGTTCTTGCTAAGCAAACCATGTCAAGTGTCCTACGGTGGAACTAATGGCGGTACCATTAATATAACTTCGCCTCAGCTTACATTGGTGGACAAGCGTAACAATAAATGAATAGGACACACTCTGCACGCGTTACACGGAAATGAGAATATCGAAACTGTGGGAAGAAAAATGACACCGATGAACGTGACCATTATGCAATGAATTTTGTAAAGTGCTTCATTTAAAACAAATTGGTATATCGAAATTGTAGAAAGAAGAATGGAAGACACCGGTGAACGTGACCATTGTGCAATGAATTTTGTATAACTTACTATTTATAATTTCTAAAATACATTGTAAAGTGCTCCATTTAAAACAAATTGGTGTATCGAAATTAGAGGAAGAAAAATGGAAAATACTCGTGAATGTGACTGTTGTGTAATGAATTTTGTATAACTTACTATTTATAATTTCTAGCATATATTGTATTGAACTCGAATTAAATTTTAATTACGATAATGGTAGGAAAAAATTTTGCAAATTGCTGTTTTGTAATCTTACCCTAGTTCATAGATAGTAAAGTGTTTCATTTGAAATAAATTGGTATATCGAAATTGTAGGAAGAAAAATGGAAGAGACTGGTGAACGTGACCACTGTGTAATGAATTGTGTATAACTCATAATTTCTCGAATAAATGATATTGAATCCTAATCAAATTTAACGAATTACTATTTTATAACCTTACCCTAGTTCATAGTATACTAGATAGTGAAGTGTTTCATTTGAAACAAATTGGTATATCGAAATTGTAAGAAGAAAAATGGAAGAGACTGGTGAACGTGACCACTGTGTAATGAATTTTGTATAACTCATAATTTCTCGAATAAATGATATTGAACCCTAATCAAATTTAACGAATTGCTATTTTATAACCTTACCCTAGTTCATAGTATACTAGATAGTGAAGTGTTTCATTTGAAACAAATTGGTATATTGTAATTGTAGAAAGAAAAATGGAGAATATTGGTGAACGTGACCATTGTGTAATGAATTTTGTATAACTCATAATTTCTCGAATAAATGATATTGAACTCTCATCAAATTTAGTGAATTTTTTTATAATGTTACCCAAGTTCACAGGCAGTAAGGCGTTTCATGGACGGAAACAAATCGTTACGAAGACTACGGTAGCTTGGATCGATGAAGTATAGGACTGAAAATCAATGAGCGAAGATGGAGGAAGTGGAGTCGGAAGAGTCGAGGAAATGGTGGACGGTAGAAAGCGGAGGTGTTCTTGCTAAGCAAACCATGCCAAGTGTCCTACGGTGGAACTAATGGCGGTGCCATTAATATAACTTTGCCTTAGCTTAGATGCAACTGCGGTTTGTGTACATACGCATTTCGTACCAGCGAGGAGTGATGCATGGCACGGCGCGATTCACGGTCTTCTTAAACGTCACAATGCAACCCGTAGGATGGGGACATTAATCCTTTCGCCGACTTTAGCGTTCCGTTCCCGCGTTCCCTATGGAGTAGCTTAGACTGTTGCACGGTCTCGCGCAGTCCAAGAGTAAGGACTCGCTCCCGGGGTTCCGGAGTCTCCCGTATAAGAGGATAAGAGGAGTTTCGTTACTCGTTAACGTTTAAGCGCGTCACGAGAGTCCGGGGGAGCTCGATTATTCATCCTTATTATCCTCGTCAGGTATGATAGGCGTCCCCTCTTTTTCGGGATTTATCGGCCCACCTTTCAAACCATTTGCCCAATTACATTGTCTGATGTTTCAAACAAAAGATGGTCCCTCGGTTCAGTTTATAAAACTGCTCAAAAAAGAGAATTTTACACCCATAAAATCGTCGTAGACCCAACCGGAGACCTTTTGTGATTTTTCTGGATTTATCGATGCAATTTTCAAACCATTTGCCCAATTACATTGTCTGATGTTTCAAGCAAAAGATAGTCCCCCAATTCAGTTTATAAAACTTCTCAAAAAAGAGAATTTTACGCTCATAAAATCGTCGTAGATCCAACCAAGACCTTTTGTAATAATTTCATTAATTATGTGTGTTTCTGATTACGTACGAATAAAATTTGGTTAAAGCAGTGAAACAGAAATGTTCAGAAATAAATAAGGATCTGATATAGTACGTTTAAGCGCGTCACGAGAGGCTGTGGGAGCTCGATTATTCATCCTTATTATCCTCGTCAGGTATGATGAATTTTTCTGGATTTATCGGACCAGCTTTCAAACCATTTGCCCAATTACATTGTCTGATGTTTCAAACAAAAGATGGTCCCTCAGTTCAGTTTATAAAACTTCTCAAAAAAGAGAATTTTACGCTCATAAAATCGTCGTAGATCCAACATAGACCTTTTGTAATAATTTCATTAATTACGTGTGTTTCTGATTACGTACGAATAAAATTTGGTTAAAGCAGTGAAACAGAAATGTTCAGAAATAAATAAGGATCTGATACAGTAAAATTCTACACGTTTCCGTTTTAATATCGCCGTGCATGTAAACGGTTCCAAAATACTAAGATGGTATCCGGACTTTCGAGGAAGTCGGTATCTAGATTGCAGAACGGACGAGACACGGCTGAGAATACGCATACATTTCGTCTACGAGAGGATTTAATTCCCGGTGGGACACGAGTCCAACGAAACGACCAACACCGAATTGAAAAAGAAATCTCAGATACATCCTCGAGATAGAGCTTTCGGCGCGACATTTACCTCGCGAACCGAGCGTGAAATCCCATCGTGTACATGTCCCCTTGGTTAAACGTGCTCTTCTTCGGCGTCCCGTCCACCTCGAAAATCAGATAGAAACAAGTAGCCGCGTCCAGCGGAGCGTTTCAGCGAACCGTGAAAGCAAAAAGTTCGTCGACGACACGGCAGGAATTTCGTTTTCGGGACGCTTGACGCTAAAACCCTGAAATAGCGTGTCGCTGCTAGCCCACTGTTCACAGTTTTTTTAGATCTTGTTTCGCTCATAGACGTTTACGCGTCGTGGATGGCCGTTTAGCATCTCAGTAAATTATCCGTGTCGCCGACGAATGGCGAAATAATTCAACTGTGCAACGAATGGGCGATAATTATTGGAATTTCTCGTAAAAAGTTCGAGGAATTCGTACGTGAACTTTCACGAATATATTTACTGACTTTTAAATATATATCTGAATATTTTAACGCGGTATAATGAATATTTTAAACATTCCAAACTGCAATGTATTTCACGAAGTATAGTGATGATTGTAAATTTTTGAAAATGTCTTTAAACCCAAGATTATTCTGTAGTTGTCAATTTGACAAAGACTAGAGGAACAGGAGTAACTCCAAGAATAAAAATAAATCGTTCCTCGTAACATTTTCTCGCTAAGTCGTCGCCTTCGTTCGAAAGGAGGCACAATGAAAGCCTGATAGCGTCTTCGAATCACGTTTCAATTAACAATTTCGCGCAGCACGGGTACACGTACCTACAGAAAGATAATCGCCGTGTGTTCATTCCTAGAATAACGCGGACGACGATTCCCAGTCGTTGTGAACAGAACGCCGTCCGAGAAGAATCGGGTACCCCGCTATTACAAGAGAAGACGCTCCAGGCAGAAGGAGATATCTCTTGCATACCTAACCTAGGACGATCGAGTTCATTGTTGGACCTAACCTTCGATAAAGCCTTTGTCCCTGTCTCTTCTTTTTCAACGTCCGTTCGGAGCCATTGTTCCGAGTCACCGTAATTAGTGGACCTTGAGGGATAATCTCTTCGTTCAACGACTCGTGTCTTACGGGAGACACGATCCTTCATTCGTGACTGTTAAACCGTTTGACGAGGCAGATAAGCGCGATGGGATGGATGGAACTCGTAGCCTCGGGCTATCCGTTATTAGCAAAAGCACTGATTTTAATTTCCACGCGGGAAACAAACGCGTGCAACGGCGAGGAAACGTGTTTCATTCTCAGCGACGTACGTACGCATTAAAAACGATATTTGTTAATACTATTTCTCAAGCTAAATAGAATTTACACACAAACGGAAATTAATTATTTCAGTTTCGTGGGACGAATCGTTAACGAGGCGATTCATAGTCGCGTCGTGACAAGCGTGAATCGACGACGGGTGCAAGAATGTTTGGGACCCCGATAGAGGATCCGAAATCTGTGTATCAATATTCAGAAGTATTATTTCATTCGTTATCGGCGGTCGAATCGCCGCGTCGATGCACCGCCACCCGCCTAATTGCATTCTACTTTGTTCCTCCGCATCCAAAAGTATCCCGGCTTTGTACCCCGCTTTTGGATGAAAATAATCTATTCGCGGATCTGCGGCACGGTCCCACGATTTCTACATCGTCCGCCGCGTTCATTAGTATCAAAGATCCTCGCCACGAGCACGGTGCCATGAGAAAATAAAACGAGATAACGAAGGAAAACGGAAAGCAGATAATAGGGAGTCGAAAGAACGCTGGAAGGATCTGCGAATGGAAAGGAGAGTCCTGCGTGGAGATAACGCTGAAACAAGCCGCCTGCCACCGTATTATCAGGAATAATCGAACATCCTTTAACGGAGAAAACGATTCACAGAAGTTTATTATCTGGCTGAATCGCGCTGTCGTTCAACAGAAATTAACAGACGGAAACTTTTTGGGAGATTTCTTTACATTATACAGTCACAGATAAGATTCATTTACTTTATCTTACCGAATGTTTCTCAAACATTTAATGGGAGATTCTGGGGGCCAAAATAAGACGAAAATCAAGGATACTAATTTGCTGATTGGGGTTTCGTTAAAAAGTTATAAAAATATTTCCGGCCACACAATATATTTTCGATAAAGAATTTTTTTCTCGAAAATACGTAAGATTTGGGGGGTATGTGTATTTACCAAAAATGATTGTAATTGATCCCTGCAAGTAAAAATAATTTTTTAGAACGATTTGAAAATTTTTAATTGTGTAGGAAAATTTATCCAATTGTCGAATTTTTTTCTCGAAACTGGTTAGGATTTCGGGGGTATGTGTATTCACCAAAAATGATTGTAATTCAGCTCTGCAACTAAAAATAATTTTTTTAGAACGATTTGAAAATTTTTAATTTTGTCGGGAAATTGATCCAATTATTTAATTTTTTTCTCGAAACTGGTTAGGATTTCGAGGGTATGTCTATTGACCAAAAGTGATTGTAATTAACCCCTGCAACTAAGAATAATTTTTTTATAACGATTTGAAAATTTTTAATTTTGTCGGAAAATTGATCCAATTATTGAATTTTTTTCTCGAAACTGGTTAGGATTTCGAGGGTATGTCTATTGACCAAAAGTGTTTGTAATTAACCCCTGCAACTAAGAATAATTTTTTTATAACGATTTGAAAATTTTTAATTTTGTCGGAAAATTTATCCAATTATTGAATTTTTTTCTCGAAAATGCGTAGGATTTCGGAGATATATGTATTAACAAAAAATGATTGTAATTAACCCCTGCAAGTAAAAATAATTTTTTTAGAACGATTTGAAAATTTTTAATTTTGTCGGAAAATTTATCCAATTGTTGAATTTTTTTCTCGAAAATGCGTATGATTTCGGTGGTATGTGTATTCACCCAAAATGATTATAATTGACCCCTGCAAGTAAAAATAATTTTTTTAGAACGATTTGAAAATTTTTAATTTTGTCGGAAAATTAGGCACCCCTTGTCGATTTTCCTCAAAAATTCGTTTTTGATTTTTAATAATTTTGTTAGACGTCCTATAGAAAAATTGTCTAATACTGTTTTGTGGAATGAGCTCTACTTCAGAAAAAAATTTCATTGATATATATTCACTATTGTAGGAGTTATGGACGTTTGAAAATTGGGCCATTTTTATGGGTTTTTCCGAACATTCTTGGAATTTCTACATATTCTCCACTAAAATACGCGTTGTTTGCCGTTTTAAACATTAAAATCGACCTATCCGTTCCAAAGTTATGACGTTTTAAAGATACGTATGAAATTTCAGTGAAACATGTCAATGTATGGTCAGACATGAAATTTTCGGCAATGAATTTTTTTCTCGAAATCGCGTAGGAATTTGGGGGTATGTCTATTCACCAAAAATGCTTGTAATTGACCCCTGCAACTAAAAATAATTTTTCTAAATCGATTTGAAATTTTTTAATTTCGCTGAAAAATTCCAGCACCTACTCGAATTTTTTTCTCGAAAATGCGTAGGATTTCGGGGGTGTGTCTATTCACCGAAAATGATCATAACTGATCCCTGCAACCAAAAATAATTTTGGCCGAACACCCTGTATATATTTTATTATAATTTTAATTTTTAAATACAAAAGTTGAACAGCCAAAAATAGAATTGTTTCGTTACACAAATTATCTTTTATAGAATTAATATCAGGACACTGCTTCTGATTGTCTTATTAAAAATAAAAATATTCCAAATCTGACTACTTGGATTTTCCATATTTTATCTAAGACTCTTTGTCTAGATAATCACTAGTTGATCGTGTAGAATATTTTAGATTGTTCAATCAATTAATAATAATCTCTAAAAAAATGTTTAATCTCCATTAGAAATTCCTTTCATGAAATATGTATTCTCTAATAGTTTCTGTAAGAACAAGAATAAGAGGCACAATTTTGTACCTGACGCGTGTTCAAGCTCTCCTGGTTAAAACTCGTACGGAATTCGTATAATAAAGCCTCACGCGCATATAATAAGACCCATAAACCTGCTTCCTTGATCCGCATCTCCATAATAATTCGTTTCGTGGAAGCTGACCGGCTCGTTCGCAATTAATACTCGCTCGGCAGTCTCGGGTGAATAAACGATCCGTCCTAATTTAGCAATTTATCGAATACACGCGCGGCGTTACGTGTTCGAAAACAGCGCGCAAAAAATACCACAGATTGTCGAGTGCCCATTCACTGTGCTATTCGTACGAAAAGATCGAAGACGCTCCTCGTGTCTCAAAAAAAAGAAAACTTATAATAATATGCTTGGAAAGATATGCAGACACGCGATTAAATCCTGTCAATTTTTTAGAATAATCGTTCAAAGCGCGACAGCTTTATTAAATGAAAAATATTTTTAAAAAAGAGTATCACGCCACGAGACTTTATTTGTAAAAATGTACGTAACTAAGAAAGGTGAATTTCATGCAAATGACTCTTTTGTTTTCCGTTTTAATTGAACAAAAGTTGAGGAATGTTTCGCGAACAGGTTCGTTGGACGAAACAAAGGACTTTCAGCCAATTTAAAATAAATACTTTCAATATCGCGACCCTTATGCCCGCACAAAGAACAATGCTTACCAAGCAAAAATGCATCGTCGATCATTAATCAATGCCCTGAGAAAACATTCGAACCCATTGTTCGGTACCGCACAAATGAACTCGTTGGTTCGAAAGAAAGGGACGAGATAATGCAGAAAAGCATCAGGTAGTCTGAACAAACCTTGACTGATTTCGACGCGCGGATCGTCAAAAGCTTGAGTTACGAGCGTTTCGATGGGATTTATTGCAGTAATCGATCGGATATCGTCGATTGTTATAAATGAGCTACAATTCAAATTCTCGCGTTGGTTATCGACGATCGTACACTACTATTCAAAAGAGCTCGATCCTCATCCGATGCAACGAACAATTATTTACTAAAATATTATCTACGCGTCTTTGGGCTCACCACACATTTTTATTACGAACATTTACAAACATTTACAATAAAATTTTGGGTGTAGAACTTCAGATCAACATCCACAGCAGCGGAGCAGATCGAAGTATTTTAATAGAATTCATTTTCGATGATAATAAATTGAGTTCTCACAAATCACGGATCAAATCAAGATAAATTCCTGCGAACGAACGTAAACGTTAAGTTGCAACAAGGCACGGAGATATATCAGCGACGAATACAAATTGCAACGATTGTCCAGACGACACAGGAAATACATATTCATCTTGATGCTGCTTAATGCTGATACACGCTGATATATTATAATGAATTTGCAAAGAAATATGATTATAAACGTAAACATCGTAACTTGGTTTGGACAAGCAGGATTTTTAAAATGTATAAAAAATGAATAAATACCATGTACTCCAATGCGTTGTTTCGTGGGTTTCTATAAATTACGAGATTTATACGAAATCAAAAATTCTAATAATTCAGGAATTTGGATTTAAAAAACAAATGGACAAATTTTTCGATAAAATGCTTCTATGGTTCACGCTGTAATTTAAACGAATTACGAACAGTCAACGTGTCAAACGATCCGAACGAAACGATCGGTCTGGACACGAATCGATCGTTCAACTTGGATAATCGAACTGTTTCTGAATCATTAACAGCCACTTCTGAGACAAAATGCCAGGCGGATTATTGCGCCATCCCAACCTTCGCAGCGCGATGAAAGGAAGACGCGCGATCGAATCTCCGCGGAGGATCGGTACAGTATCTTGTTGCCGGAATACGGTGAACGGAAGACAGCTTTGCGAGAATGGAGTAGATCCTTGGGAGTTAATGATATAATCGAAGCTGACGAGACGATAATTGCGTGCGCGTTTGCTTCGCGGGGGAAATATCATTTATAATTTAACGATCGTTATATGATTTAATAGGTGTAACTGCTGTTGCAAAATGTTCCGAAGCGAAAGCCTATTTCTATGAAAATATAAATAGAATTCTCTAAGCGTTTACGATCGTTCGGGAATGTTATTATTCCAGGAAGAAATTTCGAATAGGTTGTAAAACACCTTTGTTCGTTAAACCTCACCTTTTCAATCTTTTTTTATATTTTTTACAGTTGTTAAATACAAAGATATCGAGTAATAGGTTTTCGTAGTATTGCAAATTTCTCGCGATGTTCTAAATCGAGATCGTGATATTTTTAATCTTTTTCTTTTTAACACTTTATACACCTTTGTTCGTTAAACCTCATCTTTTCAATTTTTTTTATTTTTTTTACAGTTGTTAAATACAAAGATATCGAGTAATAGGTTTTCGTAGTAATGCATATTTCTCACGAGGTTCTAAATCGAGATCGTGATATTTTTAATCTTTTTCTTTTTAACACTTTATATACCTTTGTTCGTTAAACCTCATCTTTTCAATTTTTTTTATATATTTTAAAGTTGTTGTCTCACGATGTTCTAAACCGAGATGTTTCTTTTTAACGAGCAGAGCAATTTTTATTCGGTAATAGAACGAAGGAGACGAAGCACAGCTTACGCGTCGTGAGAGTAGATTTCCTATCGATTGTTCGCCGAAGGAATGCACGTTTCCCTATTTACCGTAAGGCAATTTCCCAGAAAGCTTGCAGAAAAGTGCGCTCGTCTTGTTCGCGTCAAGCGTCGCAACGCTCCGCGATGCTATCGATTGAATACAATATCCGCGATTGCATTATCTCACGAAGTTCGTCTCGTGCAGTGTGAGCTGCATAGAACGCGTAAGATGCATTACTACTGGTGCAACACGCCATTTTTCGTGAAGGGATTCCTGACAAAGCAGTGGTTTCCAAATTCTTCGAAGAGCAGCAAAATTACAAATACAAAATTCGATAATTATTTACCGAAAGCAACGTTGAACAACATTAACAGAATACTTTAATCCACAACGATTTTAAAATAATAATTTTCACCAATAACAGTACTGAAGATTCATTAATTTGTCTATTTTCCCTTGATATAGAGAATTAAGAAATAAGTTTTCTATAATTTAAAATAAAATAGGAAAATTGATGAATCTTTTATATTGTTGTTAGTTATATTATTTTGAATTATAGAAAGCTTCTTTCTATATGAATGTATTTATTTATTTCTCAATATTCTATATCAAGAGAAAATAGACAAATTAATAAATCTTTTATACTGCTGTTAGTTATTTTATTTTGAATTATAGAAAGCTTCTTTGTATATAAATGTATTTATTTATTTTTCAATTTTCTACATCAAGAGGAAATAGACAAATTAATAAATCTTTTATACTGCTGTTAGTTATTTTATTTTGAATTATAGAAAGCTTCTTTCTATATCAATGTATTTATTTATTTTTCAATACTCTATATCAAGGGAAAATAGAAAAATTAATGAATCTTTTATACTGTTGTTAGTTATTTTATTTTGAATTATAGGAAGCTTCTTTGTATATGAATGTATTTATTTATTTTTTAATACTCTATATCAAGGGAAAATAGAAAAATTAATGAATCTTTTATACTATTGTATTCAATACAATACATAATTGATTTCAATTGGGACCCAAAAACAAACTGTTTTAAAGTTCACACAAGCCTGCTAGGCAAATGGCGTCGCTTGTTACGGACCGCTCCAGGCGCCAAAATGCCTAAAGCAATGGCCCTGACTACGTATCACGATAAAAAATTAATGAATATTTTATACTGTTGTTAGTTAAAACTATTATCAACGAAAGTCCAGAGAATCTCTGTCGTTGATTTCAATTGGGGCCCAAAAACAAACTGTTTTAAAGTTCACACAAGCCTGCTGGGCAAATGGCGTCGCTTGTTACGGACCGCTCCAGGCGCCAAAATGGCTAGCAATGGCCCTGGCTACGTATCACGGTCCACTTTGATCGTTCCCTCGCCACTGCTTGAATCCCTGGAGCGTACGCGAGCCTCGACTATCATTAAATGGTTGAAACATTACCATGGAAACGGCATGAGATCACGGTTAATTAGTAAGCGCGGCACGTAACGTGTCACGTTTTTCCCGGGAAATCGGCGCGCGCGTTAGGCCTGCCGATTTGCAATTCCGATCCGCCCGCCTCCCCCTCTGTCCACGTGACTCTTTTGCAGCTGGAATCCTTCTCTCCCTCTCGGCTCGAGGGGCCCAGAGGGGGTTTCGAGCCTCCCGCGGACAGGATCCCGGCGTTCGTCCATCGATCACCGCCGATTATGAAACGGTACCTTCTCCTACGATGATGGTTTCGATCCGATCGGCGATCATTAAACACCCCGCGGTAACGTCGCCCATCGTGGAACGAAAGCACCGACGCGATCGAACTTAACTCGAGGCATTAAGTCCCACAAATCAAGCAACGTATCATCTCGTTGCTCTTCCGCATAGTCAACGCCGCGCGATTCGCATTCTCGATTCCGTGCTTGCGTTCTTCTACGTTCCAGAGGGGGGTGAGGGGGGGGAGGCGGTCGCGACAAAGTATAACGATCACGAAATGATTTATCGACGCCGCGAACCGACCGACCGCGGGTCGCCGGAACCGAAGCACGAGCCGGGACGAACACGTCGGTTTGTACCGTATTGTCGCTTGTTTGTTGAGGGAAACAAGAGGAATGGGAAACGAAACGGCGAACGGACCACACATAAATACCCGTTAGACAGGGAGAATTTTGTCGCGTCGGTGAACGACAAAGCGAACGTCGGAGCGCCTCGGGTCCGGTAAAAAGATTAGAAAATCGAAAAATCGTGGGGCCCCCGTTGTAACACGGAGATTACAGAATTCTGACTGTAGGACTCTGCGGGAACCGTCCAAAGGAACCACAGAGTAGAAACTATTTTCATGATACCTATATTCATCATTAGTTCTTTTTATTTCTATTTTCTTGTTCGCAATATCCTCGATTTACTTTGATTTACTACTAAATCTCAAGCTTGTTCTATAATTACTTTCCTATTTTTCGTTGATACTGAATTTTTGTTTTCTTCCTGCACTTTACGGAATCCTTTAAGTTCTAAAATAGCTCTATTATTCGCTGAACCTCTTCTATGTACATTATTTTATTTGGAATTAAACTCAATCTTTGAAATATTAACATTTCAAATATTCAGTACTTGTTCCAATAACTACATATCTCCGATACGTTTCGTAGAAAGAAAAAACCAGAATTGTTGTCTATTAAGATAACAAAGAAAAGCAGTACACCTACTTTAACCTATCGTTCGAGATCAGAAATATAACGAAATATCAGCTCCGATGAAATGCCTATAGAATCTGATCGTAACGCTAAAGCAAGGTAACCTTTTCTACTTTTGTCGAGGCCAACAATGGCGATCGAAAGAATCGATCGATCAGGGCCCGTTGTTCAGCATTCGATTGCTTTGCACTAGCCTTCGACGAATATATTCCGAGCCTCGCTTTCAGAATCCTGTATTTTCGACGATCCTTTCTATTCATCAAAATTCAACGCGCACGGGTGAATGAGACTCTCGAGCTACCGTATTTGCTAACCGTGATAATTCTTGGCTGCATGAACGACATTCAGAACGCGAATTCCTAAACCGTTCCTCTGTTTAACTAATGTGTACTGTTTGAAAATAAATCATTACAAACCGTGAGAAAGAGCACTCGCTTCTCAACAGTATTTAGAGTGGACATTCGTATCTTCCCGTTCGCGAGAATAAAGTTTCTCGCTCAGTTTTGCATAACTTTCCTGTTCAGTACACCACGTGTAATAAACTGTTACGTCACTCTCGACACCGTGAAAGTGGACTCAACCTCGAATTGTAGTATTTGAAAGAATAACAGTATCCATCGTGCAATGGGTGGAGAATGTCTATTAATTTTTATCGATCCTGATTAGAGGATTTAACATATTAGTCAGGTTTTGCCACCGCAAATTAAGGTAAATGGATGCTATTAGTACTTCTTATGCAGGTGCAATTTTCGTTCCAACGACCCCATTCGTGTACATAAAAAATCACGACACCGTTTCGGGATTAATTTTAGTATAGCGTCGAAGAGCGAGACGGCCAATAACACCCAAACATGCTATAGCGTTTCTTTAAAATTACACGTTGCAGGGCGCAAAAAATAACGTGGTCCGAAGAAGAGCAGAAAATGGCTGGACGTACGTGCAAAGCTACCTGACGCAGGTGATTCACGGCCACTCGAGAGCTAATTTAGATCAGCAGATCGATAGGTTGCTCAGCCGAGGTGGACCTCACGTGCACGTTATACTGCTTTCGCTTTTTCGAAGCTGATCGCTGCGTGAGATAATACCTTTCGTCGGGAAAGAGGAGTCACTATTTGGAATAAGGTATCCCCATCTACGAAGACCCAATCCATCAAAATATAAAACCCAGAAACACATGCATCGAATAAAAGTTCTTTAAATTAAATCGTATTATCGAGTATTTCAATTTGAAACCATTCTGGAGTTGTAAGCACTCAAGTAGCATTGCAATATTAATAACAAAATAAGATATCACCCAAAATATTTAAATTTAACCTGTAACTATGCAAAATGTTACTCCACAATTTTATTCTTTTCTAGCCCCAAAAATATTCATTTTCTGTGTTTACACTTGAGATTCCTTAATTCTTGAAATTTCCCTGAGAATTTTAATTATCGTCGACATATTTTTCCTGCGATCCGTCCTGTTATAAAATTTAACTCTGACTCTCGAGACTCTCCATTCAAAATATAAAGTCCAAAATCACATGCATCGAATAAAATTTATCTTTTTTAAATTAAATCGTATTAACCTATTGAGTATCTCAATTTGAACAATTTCTGGAGCTATAAGAACTCAAGTAGCATTGCAATATTAAAAACAAAATAAAATATCACCCAAAATATTAAATTTAACCTTGAAATATGCAAAATAGTTATTATTTTCTCGTCCCAAAGATAAGAATTTTCTGTGTTTACACAAGATTCCTTAATTCCTGAAATTTCCCTGAAAATTTTAATCAGTATCACCATTTTTAATCTGCCCTATCATAAAATCTAACTTTGACTCTGGAGACCATTTTTCATTAAGTAAAGGATCACCGAACCCGTGATTAGAATCGTCAATGGAGTCGCAGGGGGCGCGAAATCTGAAAAAGAAAGGCCTGGACGTTGACCTTGCGACCACCCGTACGAAAGATCATTTTTCTACGATTACCGTGCAAGCGTTCACGGTAGAGCGGTTGCCGTTTCGTTCTCTCGAAATAAAGAGCGACGACGAGCGAAATTTTTTGTTCGCCTGCCGGTTTATCGCGATCGGAGGAGGCGGCTCGTAACCTCGCTGTTGCAGGAAAGAGCACGTTTCTCGAAACGGGGACGCAAACACAATGGATTACAAGCGAGCCACGCTTTCGGCTGCATTGTGGACGACGATGAAAGCAGCTCTTGCCGGATATGGGTGCCACTTCCCGTTCCCATCCAGGACTATTTCAGCGCGGGAGGTCATCGGAAGCGCCGCCATACCGGCGCTCGCGCGGGCGATGATGAACAGCACGGAATTAAATAAAAGGGAATGACCTAAACTGGTTTCGCGCGGGAACCACCACTCGACTCTTTGTGGAACGCCGTTCTTAATGAGGTAACGTTAACGCGTAATTACGCTGAATCGCGGCCACGAATCAACGAACCGCGAAACATTTCCAGGTCGATTTCTTCGCCGACAAATTCTGCGAACTGTTCTCTTTTTTCTTTTTTTTTTTTGGCAACAATAATGAAGACGAATGCTCGTAATATTTTATTTCTAGACGTCAGGGAGCAAATTAAGAACGTCTCGTCTTATCTTTTATTTGAGGATCGTAATAGTTTTCTATACACGATGGTCGTACGAAAACTATCATACTTGATTATGATGTGAAGATTTATACTGTATTAACATGTTTTAGTGATGATCTTTACTTGTTTCATCGGTGAATGTTACTTATTATTAATATATTCACACAGAAAAATAATCAAAATTAAATTGAAGACCTTGAAAAGTTACCAATAATTTTCAACGTGTTAACAATGACGACGACATCGAAAATGGATGTGCACAGTTTTTCGCATTTAAAGAACCCCAACATGGTACTTCAGAGGATTGTAATTGCTCTCTGAACAATGGCGAAAAACCATAAATCGTCGATGTTGAAATTAAGTTTTATTTCAGCTATTACCCTCTATATTAACATTTTCAAATACTCTAATAGTTGCATACCTACACATTATTTGCATTAATTTCGTATAAACTACAATTTCCATGCAATTAAAAATAAAATTATTTACTAATAGACAGGATGTCAATTGTTTTCGTTCATGGATCTTGAAATTGATATTTGTTTCACAAATTTAGTATATCTGTATAGTACACTCAAATGTGAGTAATTACATATGAATACGACCATGCAATTAAAAATAAAATCATTTACTAATAAACAGTATGTCAATTGTTTTCGTTCATGGATCTTGAAATTGATATTTCTTTCACAAATTTAGTATATCTATACAGTACACTCGTATCAAATGTGAGTAATTATATATGAATACGACCATGCAAAATAAAATCATTTACTAATAAACAGGATGTCAACTGTTTTCGTTCATGGATCTTGAAATTGATATTTGTTTCACAAATTTAGTATATCTGTATAGTACACTCAAATGTGACTAATTATATATGAATACGACATGTCATCATTATTTCCCCATACTCGTTACTTCGTGCAAGTACGTGCGTAGGAATCGAGGTGCAGCAAAAAAACGCTACAAGATCTAACCTCATTACAGTATTCGTAATGATCACGTCGCGAATAAAATGGCAACGCGCGATCGGAACGGGGCACAGAGAAGTAATTACATTGACCTTCGTACCATCTGACCTGACATCAGTAACGAGACAATAATGCAACGATCGTGCGAGTGCCACATAATTCGTGACTATTTCTCTCTCGGAATGATCGGAGCGGATCTATTCGGCGAGCCGATTTATCTCGTGCAACCTCTGACGATATAAATTACGAACATTCTCCGCGGAAGATTATTTATAACGCGACAGGCATAGCGGAGGACGTGATTAATGCCGCTAATGATTTACACGGGACGTCGTGAGAATAAGTCTCGTAAAAAATCCTGTCACTCGTATTCAGATCGTCTGGACATCGTTAGAAATCGCAGAAAAAGTTTAACGGTCAGCGTAAACGTGGGAACCTGCTATAAACACCTGTACCACGTACGATTTCGTTTTATCTTCTCAGCGTTGGACGTAAATAAAAATCGAACTCGGGATAATTATTTGCTCGAAAATTATTTACGACGAAAGGGTGAATACAGTGTGGAATTTATCGATTATACGAGCAAAATATATGACAGTAAACTAGTTACCGCCAATTTTCTTTTAGGTTCTTTTTAAACCTTTTACTTTCACATTTAAGTCCAATGATGAACTCGATTATTTAATCGAAATTGGTTCAATAGATTCTGAGTTAAAATAGAACGAATTAAGTGAACAAAGTGATTTGATTTAAACACCCTCTGAACTATACAAATTTTACAATTATTAGAATTGACTAGAACAATTATATATTCACTACAAAAGAATAGAATCTAATTTTTGTATGTATCTAAAGAGGACCATTCGTTAATCGTCGAAGTATTAATTGAAAATAAATATCGTACATTTGGTTCGTGCAACCAGCAAATTTTACATTGTTCCCTACGAATTAAATATAAGTGTTAAGTCATCGCCGCGTGTAACACCGCCCTATATTTTGTTCGCATTTGCAAAATTATAAGGAACGTTAACGATCACGTCCAGCAAGAACGCGATGCTCGCTGTTTATATTTTAAAATTCCGTCCGGGCTGCGGGCGAAAGAATTATCGCTTCCAAGGAAACACAGGAATCCCGCGTTTCCCAATTCGGTTACGGTCGATCCCATTACTTCGCGCGTATTTAATAATGGCGGTTTAAAACCGCCGGCCCGATGGAATTCCACGCCGCGGCGGTGAATACGAAATATCGTAAAAATTAGAACCAGTTCCACAAAGACCAATACCACCGCGGTATCGAGCAACGTACTATTCATAATATTCCATCACTTGGAAATACCTCATCCATTCCCGTCTTCCCTCGGGCGCCTCCATTATCCTTAATTATCCGTACCTAGCGACCGTGCAACAAAACTCTGAGGAACGCCACGAAGTACTTTGGCTTTTCCAGGCCCTTTAGCTTGCTCATCGTGAATGTTGAAGCCACGCCGCCGATAAACCGTGTTTCTAAGCATCGATAAATTTCGCCTCGTGAGCTCGAAGAATTAGCATTATTAGATACTCGTTCCCGAGCTTAATTGACGATTCTAATAACGCACTCGCTGGGATCGTTGCTATTACTTTTACCATCCTCGACGCTCGTACAGAGAAATGGCGATGAAATATAACGAGATTACGATTCGTGACTATTTGGAAAATAATTTTCGAATTGACCCCATTGTTCGCGCTTAAAATTTATGTTTACGCGTTGCTTCGAACTTGGAAAGTCCAAGCGCGTGTCGTAAATATGCAGAACCTCGAACGAGACTGTATTAAAGACTCAGCGACAATAAACATGTACGGATAATAATATGCTATAGGGAACGTAATGTATTCTACTGAATATTAATCGATATCGACCGTTGTTAATATTACCCGCGATTTTTAAAGACTGTTGAGCGTTTAAATCTAAAGATAAACGAGGCATAGGCGAGGCTTATCTTCCATGGCACGAGCACCGATGTGCATACGCGCGGTGTGCACAGGATACGCTTAACGATTATTTACAACATTTCGTTATTCCGGAACACCTTCCCTAACAGCTTATTCCCTCTTGCGCAAGCTCATTATTCTTAATTATCTACAACCAGTTACCAGCATAGTAAAACTTCGAGCGAAACAGGTTTTTCGGGAATACTGTAGCCTCCGTCCTAACTGAATAAATTAAAGGTCTGTATCGGTGATCTGAATATTTAAGGACAACCAGATCGAACGATAGCGGAGCAAACATTTAACCTTGACATTACCGTTCGAACCACTTCACATACATTGTCTAAAATTAATTATATCGTTCGAGTTGATCGATCGTAACAACTAGATTCATTTACGTAAAGGCTTTCGATCAAAAGCTTCTCGACGAATGCAACGTTACCAATATCGAAGCGGTCTCGAATCGTTGAATAGTTCCTTGTTCCAACGCGCGTGCACGCTAACGATCACCTTAGGTGTCGGATCGAATCGGAAAATACAACCTACTCGTAAGATATACATGTCTCGCTTTTCGCGTCAGATCATACTATCTCCGTGTAATGTATACTTTGGAACCGGGGAGTCTGGATTAACTCGTGCGTGCGTTTACTATACAAATTTTCCTCGACGCGGGTGTCTCGCCCCACGTAATGTCGGTAGTTACGATCAATTATTTTGTCAAGTTGAGTCACGTTGAAACAGTAAATCTCGAGTTAATTGCGAATTTTTACGAAATTACTACTTTTACTCAAACAAAAATTGGGTAAATAAAAAGGCAATCGTGTAATACATTTGAAAAAGTATCGATGCAAATATATTAACGATATTTTGCAATCCAGATTCTGATGTTCTGTATTTTAAAAAATGTTTTAGAGAAATCTTCTATTAGATATCTATAGATAATCAGAGAAAAAATTTCAATCTAAACTGTAAATATAACCACATTAAAGACTTATTTTTTTCTACTGGATATCTTTGGCATTTCAATTGAGCGTCGATGACATTAAATATGAGTTTTAAATAGATAAATTATAATAAATGATTGTTTCGAAATATTTTACGAGGGTTAAATAGCATATTCGTAAGAATTATTTCCAAACAATAGCTGTAACTTCAGGTGCAACCATTTTTCGACACCCTCGATGATACAATCATCCCTCTATCAGCTCCTATCATTTATTTTGTTCAACAATAATGTTCACAAACTCAAAACTTTGAAACACCAATTCTAAGTACAAGAATGGCAGTAAATGATTGTTTAGAAATATTTAACGCGGGTTAAATACCATATTTGTAAGAATTGCAGAATGGTTCGAGGAGAGTTCCCTCGGTCTTTCTAGGGTTAATCAACGCGATCGGGAATAGCTGTGGCTTCATTCAACGGAGTTTCAGGCGCAACGTCTTCGCGTACGGGGCTGCAAGAGTGCATCGCGGAGGAATCCCTCGAGTGTTACCATTAGTTTTCCGCGCGCCAATAAATCTGGCCGTGGGATCAGGTAGGCAGCGGTCGTGGCAGTTCCTTACTGCTCGGTTCTCGCAGGAGCGGAGGAGCGGCTCGATTCGAACGAGAGAAACCCGGCGAGTGTCTTTCTCGCGGTAACGAGCTCCCATGTACCACGTCGCTTACTTTCTAGGAGCGGTCATCCGTTTCCAACGCGCCTGCCGTGCCTGTACCCGTGGTACTGTTCGAATTATAGCGGCGGTCCGGCCGTAACGCTATCCTCGTACGTACGACACGAACTGACATCGCTCACGGGTCAAAGGTGGAGCGGGAATCTCGGGTTGTAATGCACGCTGTACTACGCGCGCGTCGCGTGCATCGCAAGAAATGATGAGCGGGTATGACGCGGTGCACCAACGGTCAAAGACCAGCGACATACGGTTGACGTTTACGTTTTCCGGGCTGGATTTATGGCACGAATTGAGACGTCTGTGTACCGGACGACGTGAATTTACGAGCTTTCGGATACAACGGTTCTAACTTTGACGAGAAACGTTACGATGCACGCCGATAAACTGTTTCACTCCCTGATCCACCAATCGCCCGACATGGACCGTGCAATATTTGTTGTAATCTTATCACAAATATATTTAACTCCCATCACACGTAGATAAAATGGAATTAGTATACGAACTTAATAAATCTACAGTTACTTAAACTTCATGTCTCAAAGTTATACTCTGATAAAATTAGCGGTAAGATGATGCTGATATATGTATATATTGAAACCAATTGTCCTAGTAATATAATATTTTTAAAAATCATGTAGAGAAACAGATTCTAGAGATGGTTATTTAACGATCCCGAAATTTGTCTACAAAAATTAATATACAGGGTGTTCAGCCACCCCTGGGAAAAATTTTAATGAGAGGTTCTAGAGGGCAAAATAAGACGAAAATCGAGAATACCAATTTGTTGATTGAGGTTTCGTTAAAGAGTTATTAACAAAATTAATGTTAAAAATTATTAATACAATTTGTCCATCTATCTAGATGGAAAGTGCCTAAGATTTAGAGGGTACGTCTGTTAACCAAAAATGATTGTAATTAACCACTGCAACTAAAAATAATTTTTGTAGAACGATTTGAAATGTTTTAATTTCGTCGAAAAATTTATCCACTTATTGAATTTTTTTCTCGAAACTGGTTAGAATTTCGAGGTTATATGTATGAATCAAAAATGTTTCTAATTGGTCCCTGCAACTAAAAATAATTTTTTTAGGACGATTTGAAATATTTTAATTTCATCGAAAAATTTATCCCCTTATTGAATTTTTTTCTCGAAACTGGTAAGGATTTCGGGATTATATGTATTAATCAAAAATGATTCTAATTGGTCCCCACAACTAAAAATTATTTTTTTAGAACTATTTGAAATGTTTTAATTTCGTCGAGAAATTGATCCACTTATTGAATTTTTTTCTCGAAACTGGTTAGGATTTCTGGGATATGTCTATTCACCAAAAATGATTCTAATTGATCCCTGCAACTAAAAATAATTTTTTTAGAACCAATTGAAAGTTTTTAATTTTGTCGAAAAATGTATCCCCTTATTGAATTTTTTTCTCGAAACTGGTTAGAATTTCGAGGTTATATGTATGAATCAAAAATGTTTCTCATTGGTCCCTGCAACTAAAAATAATTTTTTTAGGACGATTTGAAATATTTTAATTTTATCGAATAATTTATCCACTTATTGAATTTTTTCCTCAAAACTGGTTAGGATTTCGGAGATATGTCTATTCACCAAAAATGATTGTAATTGATCCCCACAACTGAAAATAATTTTTCCAGAATGATTTGAAATATTTTAATTTCTTCGAAAAATTTATCCACTTATTGAATTTATTTCTCGAAACTGGTTAGGATTTCTAGGATATGTCTATTCACCAAAAATAATTGTAATTGACCCCTGCAACTAGAAATAATTTTTCCATAATGACTTGAAACTTTTCAATTTTGCCGAAAAATTTTCCAGTTGATATGGAACTTTAAATGTTAATAACTTTTTAACGAAGCCTCATTCGACAAATTGTTATTCTTGATTTTCGTCGTATTTTGGCCTCTAGAATCTCCCGTTAAAATTTTTCCCAGGGTTGGTCAAACACCCTGTATATATTAAATACTTGAAAAAAGGAAAGAGTATATATTTTTTGATATGCTTCGTTCGTTGAGGATTTTTGTTCCAATCCCCTTGACGTGAAGTTCCAAATTAATATTGGGTAACTAATTTGACCTACCAGTACTGGAATCTAGTTTTGATAAACGTGCAATTGAAGATATATCGTCTCGAATTTTCTAAGTTTAATTTTCTGACAATGAAGGACGGCGTATTCTTCGAGAAAAAACGTATATGGAACATTTTCGCTAATTAAAAGGGCCGATTTCTAGAACTCGCCGGGCCGGTTGTCGGGGCTGACTCGCCCAGGGTGACGTTTTACAATTGTATTGTTCCGCGAGTCGAGAGGCGTACTCGATGGAACAAATATAATGACTGTCGTAAACGCAGCGGGGAGCCAAGACGATACAGCCCGTAAATCACTACTCCAGAACCGTGTCTAACCTTTCCGCAAAAAGCCTTTTCACACCTGTGAAAATTTTACTCGAACGCAAAGAAGTCACGCTATTCTCTACAAAATAAAGTTATTGTTCAAGGAAACGTTCTTTCAACCTTTTCAGAATTCTGCAATATTTATTCGTAACGTCGATGCATTCTTTGGACATAATGAAATCGTTATTTCTATATTTCTGTATTTACAGAACTTTATTACTGTCTACTGTAAGTAATACACACACCTAAATTCCATAACAATCGTTTCATCGTGGCACATTCTCATGATTACTAAACAGGAATACGAACGACTCAATATTACGATGCACTATTTAATCTTTTCCTCGTGTGTGCAACGAACTGAATAATTTACATAATGTTCCACGATCGATACGGTGTTACAAATTATACGAGATCATGAACAGCATGGAACCTACGATGCCCTGACGTGGAACAAGAGTTTGATCGTTGTCATCCATAATGCATACGTCACGTTTCATGCACGGAAACGAGAGTGATGCTACATTTTCATATAAGGCACGAGCTGACATCGGTTCGCGCGTCGAAAAGGCGGGGCAGTAAAAGTCAAATCCAATTTGAAAATCGTTCGAGGGAACGATAAGAGACAAGTTCTTGCGAAAGTAAAGGCCGATTTGTGCCGTGGATAACGTCAGCATTAAGTCAGCGGCGCGTCAAAGTAACTGCAAATATTCTCCGGTAGCAAGCGTACGTGTTCGCGTTAGAAATAAGTACGCGTGTATCTACTCGCGAACTAACAAACATTTTAGAATAAATCCGTCATATATATTCTTCTCCACTTATTCAATAGATATCAAAATTCACGTTCGAACCTTTTGATAAATAAAAACAATGAAACTCGAGAGGACTTTCTATTTACAAAATCATTTGCACTGCTTGAGATCTTCGTTGAATGTTGTTAAACGTGTTTGTTCGTAATTTGTGTTTCATCGAGAATAATATAATTTTGATGTAAAAAACCTCAGGAAAATGCAATCATTGATTCAAAGGAATCGGGGACACGACAACTCATACTGTGATTTTCGTAATGGCAGCATTTCCCAAGTAGCGTCTCGGCGGAAAGAAAGTACGCTGGATATCTTCTTCCTTCCGCCCCGGCAAGAAACTTTCACGGAAGTTTAGATATCGATTACCGAAAGGTAGTAGCAGTTTTCTAATAGAGACCTCTCGACGTGATTGCAACATGCTGTAATCACTGCGACAAATTCGCGTGTAACCGGCAATAAATGCACGGAGCTAAAACCGCGCGACAGAAATGCCAATGTTTTTCCATCGTCGCGATTACCTGTCCCCGTCTGTCGATAAGAAACTTTCACGGCAATTCTGGAACGAACAGAGCACAAATAACATCGATCCACGAATTTCTAAAATTCAGCTCGAGCAATGCTGCTTTTTCGAAACGAAATTAATCATTCAAGACTTACATACGTATCTCGTCGACACACTTTTTAAGCTGATTTTATCTTCTAACGTAACAAGATTCTCATTACCTGAAACAAATAAAAAAAACACACGTTAGATACGAGTGTTTCATCGTTTCGAACTATCGCGATTAAACTCGATCGAAGCTACGTGAGTTTCGTTTCTAAACACATTCGTTTGCAGCTTTGACATTGCAGTAATCTCAAGCGTGGAATTCCTATTATTATCGTCAACGTGCTTTCTAGTTAGCTCAGCGTGCACTTTCCATCCACTTTCTGAATTCGTGGAAAAAACATTTCCAAAGGCCATCTTTGGCCCAATTTAAAGTTATTTTTAATAATTAAAAATAATACATCAAAATATATACGTAAAATTTAATATGGTTTAATTGAGTATACAAAAGATAAAATTAACATTTTTAATAAATCGTTTGGTTAAGACTTTGATCGAAGGCCTACGAGCCACGCTAAAAGCGTTTCCAATTGGGCCCCACAATTTCTGAGGCCCGCCATGAACGTATCGTGTAATCTTCGTGCCCTCTAAATTCAGATTTCATAGGTCTACAAGAGTCCCTGTTCTTTCGACTTGTTCGCAGCTCCCTCGCCCTTTAAAAGCATACTTTATGCTGTCCAAGTCGTATGCAGAAGTTTAGAAAAGAGATGTGCATGGCATACCAATAGGAACACGATGCGAAGTCGAATAAATGTCCAAAGGGCTTCATTTATTCATAAGGGATTACTGGACAGCTGTATATCATGTGCATCTAAAGATTAGCATCAGCCTTTCTAATAATAATACATTTAAGAATAGAAAATTATCAACGTAAAGAATTTCGTAATATCGTGAAACTGAATTTTTAATTTCGAACTGTTTAAGATAATTCTATTTTGTTTGTACGTTAATTCATTATACACCAGTACCCAGTTTGTAGATTATTCAGAAAAAAAATAATACTGGTTTTAAAATATATTTTAAATTAAATTGATGGATTATATATCAAAAGGTAGAATTGAAAGCTAAGTTCGACGACAGGCTGGTCTAGTGACTGGTATGTATATCTGGTTCGGTAATTGTCTTTCAAGAATGTGTCAAAGTAGATGCATGTCTGCAAGACAAAACACTCGTCGATCAATAGGTGATACTGTTTATGATTTCCGAACAACGCCCACGTGAACAAAGGCGGTGTCAAGTATTCGAGACCTATTCTACTCCTACTGATATTTCTCCAGATCTCCCTACAATAACTTCCATTTCTTTACACTGCCAGACTGTCTCACTCAACACGTCCACGTAATTACAAAATTACATTTACCTCAAAATAAAACCCGACAAAATTACCAGTACACCTGAATACAATACCTAAACGCTTAAAATATTTCTCTAAATTCTCTATTTCCATTCCATTTCAGAGGTTATTCCCAATCGCATTTTTCTTTCTCAGATTCTGTATTACAGTGATTCCAAACGTCGAATTCCTGTTATTATCGTCTAGGTACTTTCTATTTAATTCAACGACCACTTTCCATCGACTTTCCGAGGAACAAAAGTCCGAGCTGTAATCCGCGAAGCTGTTGAAACCGTCCAGGCCTCGGTCGTCCCCTGTGTAGCTGCGTCTGGTTCACGGGCGCCCTTGCCCTTTAAGAGCGCAGTTTATGCTGCCTAAGTCGTGGGCAGGAGTTTAGAAAAGAGTTCCACATCCGGTGGCGATGCGATAGGAACGCGACGCGAAGACGGATGAAGGTCCAGCGAAACCGAGGAGGACGGAGAACGCGCGGTTGCCCTCGGCATCACCGCTTCCATCGCCAAAGAAACGGATGCTTCGCGTAGAGGCCCCGGTATTACCATATTCACGAGGCTTCCATCTCGAAGTCAATGTCATGGTCCGATGGAGGCCCCGGGCCTCCGCGAGACGGTCCTTGGAGAATGTCAGTGTCAGGGTCCCATCGGCCCCCGGGCGACAACGAAACCAGTTCGCAGTCACGTGGACCACCGTCGTGTTTTGAAACAATATTAATAGCCGCTCGCGATATTACCTGCCGGACCGAGGCCTCGGCGAAAACCGACCTGCGGGGCCCCCGCTAATGGACCTCTGTCGTCCTTTTCGCGCTACGGTCCCTCCATTGCGCCTCGAGAGCAACGCACGTGTGTAAATAACGAGAGCAATATAGGTTAACACGTAAAAATCATTTCAATTATTTTGTTGTACACGAGCGGACTTGTATCACCGAGAGGCGTGACGATTTTTGCGATGGCTTTATAGGACGAGTCGATCGAACCATTTTCGAGATCTGGACTACAGAAAATTCTAAAATTCGCTGCTAATGGACCTCTGTCGTCCTTTTCGCGCTACGGTCCCTCCATTGCGCCTCGAGAGCAACGCACGTGTGTAAATAACGAGACCAATATAGGTTAACACGTAAAAATTATTTCAATTATTTTATTGTACACGAGCGGACTTGTATCACCGACAGGCGTGACGATTTTTGCGATGGCTTTATAGGACGTGTCGATCGAACCATTTTCGAGATCTGGACTACAGGGTTTATCGAATGGTCTAAAATTCTTGGAAATAAATTGTAGATATTAGACGAGTGGCTTAGAAATGATTTTAACGCTGAAATAGTATCACAGCCATTGTAAAATATTGAATATAAATATTCGTCATAAACGAAGCAGACAAATTTCTTAGGTCTACTTAGGTATCGAAGAGCTCAGAAACGAGAGACAAAGTCGAAGAAACCTGAATTACAAATTGATTTAAACGACCGATCGATCATCGAATTAAATGCAGTTGCCAGTTATGGTGTAACGCGATTCCTTAAAAATATTATTGATCGTCGGCTGAACGAATCGAGTTCGACTGCTCGCGCATAAACGAGCCTGTCAAGTTGGTTCAAGGAGCACTAGAAATTGCGAAATTAATGTAGGAGACGTGCAATTCGAATTTGTTCATAAACTGAATACGGATAAACAAGATGCTCGTTTGCTCGAGAATAATTTTAGAAAAAGTTAAACAAGAGCGACAGAACGAAATAATAAGTCAGCTCGTATGTAACATTAGACCAAAAGGAAAACTACTGATCTATTAGCAGACAGGTTGTCATTAAAAGTAGTACTCAATACAAAATTTTATGAAGCGTCGTGAGACGTAATGAAAGTGAAAAAAGCGTTTCTACTCGAACAATAAATGATACATGTTATCGAGACTCTGATTGCTCTGATTTTGCTCTGATTAATATCAATTTTAATCTCCTTCTATTTCAGAGGTCACATCCACGTGGTCGTACTAAAATTGAAAAAACGATTATTCTTGACATTGGTCGCGGCTTACGTAACATTTTTCTCGCCTGAGATCCCCGCGAATATCCAACACGGAATATTTCACGCCGTTAGGCACGAAGAGAGAAAAAGTATCCAACTATTTGCCACCTAATTATCCTCGTTATAGTTGGCGAGGCTTTCTAACGCCATGTATGTGTACGAACAATTAGCTTGCGCCAAGTGGAGCGATCGGGCCAGTCAATATAGATAGGAATGCAAGGAACGAGGAGCGTGCATCGGCAGTGAACAAGAAAATCGGTCATAGCCGATCTCTAATTAACGACTCTCTACGCGCTTTTCCGAAGGTAACGATGAGCGTTAATAAAGTGCACGGAACCGAGAACTTTCACTAACGCAGCCGCTCTCACGTGCGTCGACGTCGGGACGCCTTCGAGAGCTGCACGCGTCGTGGCTCCGTGTTGTACGAGCCTCGCGTCACGGACAGCGGAGAATTCAATTTTTCTCTCCTTCGACCGGAGCTAAGGTCAGATCCGCGGTTCAGCGAAAGTGTATTACGAGAAAATGCGTTTCTCATAACCGGACGGGCAGATCGTGATATTTACGAAGTTACGATCGACCAATTATAAATAAATCAACCGTACGTTGCCGCGATTACGTAATCGCGTTCCTTTCTATGCTCGAGATGAAACGCCGGGACACGATATCGATTTACGAAACAATGCAAGAACTGTCGTGCATTTCGTACGTGTGGCATCGAAATTGAAGAGAAACGCAGAGGACAATTAATATGGTATTTGCTTAATTATTGGGTGACGATAATTGCAACGAGCGTTGGATAATAACTGGAAAGTATGCGTTAATCGTGACTTCGCGCTCGAGTTTCTAACAGAGAGTAATTACTCCGAATCACTGATCGAATGGTGAGAGACACTTTGCGAAACTGAGCACTTTTAGAAGCATCGAAATAAAGCAAATTTTCGAGGAAAACAATCTTGTGAATTTAAAGCGAAACAAAGATAAAACGTTTAAGTATTTCCAATTGAAAAATCTACTCAAAAGTGTGATAATTAGAAGTCAACATTTTAGAGTATTAATTGCTGTATTTAGTCATGAATTTAATGTATTCCATTTTAGGAAACGATCGCAGAGAATTCTGTAAGTTTTAATTTACTTCATTGTAAAATAATTGTTTCGTTTATTTTATGGAATTCTATTAATGCGATAAAATGTTTACTTGATGCATTCTTTAAATTTCTAAAGACTGGTCTGAGACTACAGTGCAAGTGAAGTATCCTGTCTGTTAACTTCTATCCTATACTACTGTCGTTGAGTGACTGGCGAAAGCAGTTTCAGTTTCATGCCAGTTTCACATCGTCCTCTCCATTACAATCCCTGTAATCTCTTTACAAGAGAAATAAAATGCCGAGTAATGCTCCATATTCCTACGCGCTGAGAAAAGCCATCGATGATCGTTTCAAACGTAATAAACAATTTAATTGGCTGTAAATATCCCTTTCTTTAGTGGAACTCTCGTAATAACCAACTCGTCAACGCTATGTTTTATCAGGCATAGTCGAGTTAAAAACAATTAAGAGACAGGGGAAAAAGAAACGCGTTGCAAATATTAAAAATTCAGTTAAAATAAGTTATTTTTTATATTTTGTTATATTAATACTGTCACGTGCGTATATTTTCACCGTGTCCGTTTCCCTCGAACGTGTTACACGCAGAGCGTAAAGCAGTCGCCAAATGCATCCTACTTTCGCCGGGGATGTTGTTTCTACACACTTGCGTGGGACATGAACGTCAAACGAGTTGTAAAAGTGATTCGCCACGAGATACGCTTACTCCCCGATGTCATGCCATTGAATTCGACGCGCAATTCTGGTCCGCTCGGGATTAAAACATGGCGACTTCGGTGGACGACGGAAAATCGCGACAGAGGCTGCTGCAGGACTTCGACGGAGATTGGCAAAATTTGAATTTAATTGTTCGATCGAACGAACGTTGGTGTGATTCGTATCATTCAACATTTTTCAACCCTTTCTAGTTCGAAACAGAGACATTGCTATCACCTGAGGAACGTCGTAAATAAATCATCGTTGAACCGAATTCGACTTACACTTGTGGTGATTGTCTCGATAAAAGATTAACAAGCAAGTAACATAAATAAATTGATCCATAATACCATCGATTACGTGCAAATTGTCCCCTTTGTATTTTCCTTGAAATAAAATTTTCGCGAGCCACTGTATTTTGAACTGTCCAATTTCAACTCTCTTGAAAGTTCCAAATATTCCCGAGAAACTCGAAGTTTTGAACGCAGCGGAGAAAGTGTACGTTTCTATGGTTTTATCTCGTCGCATATAAAGAACTTTCAATGATCCAGGAAGAGATATTTGCAACTGGGGATGCATCTTCAACCTCCATTGAGGATTCTACCTAATGTCGGGATCGTAGTGGACGGTGATTACTTCGAGAACACTCGGTATAGATTCCAAGAGCAGCTGAATCCAACAAACCATCGTAGAAGTTGCGCACCGTGAGAGAGTTGGCCGACCCGTTTACTTTCTCGCGCGAAGATGTAAGCCGAAGGAAAAAAATCGCGAGTCGCTGGCGTCTGCGGAAAGGAAACACGTCGAATCACTGTCCAACATCTTCAGACACGTGTTCGTCTACCGTGCAATTCGCGGAGAGGAAATATTGAACGCCGCTGACGATTTCTCCGCGGGAAAACACCTACGCCTCCAACAATCCATCCGTTATTAATATCAAAGTCTTAATATTAAAATACAATAACGATCGAAATATCAAAGAATTAACTCACAAATGCAATGGAAATAGAATGTGGACTCCGATCTCTTCCACGCTGAATCAAAGCTTTTTAAACTTTCTTCTCTCGTGGCCCCCTTTCACGATTATTAATGAATCACAGTTTCATCAAATTTACGAGACAAATTAATTTAATTTTGTTATATACTGATAAGATTTCCTACGACTTCTATGATTTGGAAACGTCGGTAAAGAGTGTTTATTCGTCATAATATTTGAAACATATACTATTTAATTTTGTTTAAGTTCGTGCAAGGAATGTCCACGAGAAAGAATAGAAGAATCTTGTGACATGTCAGACTCGTAATTGTGAAACAAGGGGTTAAAGAAACCACCACGTGTGATTATTCCAGCAAAGTATATACCCAGGATTCCTCTACTTTAAAGCTGTTGGGCGAATCGCGGCTTCGAACGATGCCAAACACAGCCTCGCGAACGTCAACACCTAGTCAACCTTAACTAACTCCGTTCAACGCTACAACCCTCTAAGCCGATAGTTCCATAGCCACGCCTATCAAAGACACGTTCCAACGTCGGACAAGCTGCACGGCCGAGCCAATGGAAGCAGCAAAACGTCCAAGACAGCTTCTCGCTGCTCGATAATCAACGAGCATCGCGCGAGTTTAAACTCCCGGGGGTCTAAGCGCAGATTCCTGTTTTCCCGGCCAGAGCGACCGACGACGATGTAATTCTACGAACCGCAAGAACGTGGCCTAACCGCGTACACCGGGACGAGGAGTAGTACGCCGGATCCTGATTCAGTGCAGCAGCGTAACAGCCCGATAGGGGAGCACCGTCCTTCCTCTTGTTCGTCCTTTTCAGCCGCGTTGCGTTTTTTCTTTTTTTTACGACCGCGACGATGCGTCTAGAAAGAAGCAAACGCCGGCTAGAAGCCGCCCGGCCGACTCACCGAGTCAATTTTACTCATTAAGGCTAGATTCCTGCACGAAGCGTGTGGCGAGCGCTGCGAGAAACTAGATCCCGTGGCGGGATAGGCCGCGGTGCCTCGACGTTGCCGCCCGTAAACAGGAGCGAGTAAACGATACCGTCTCGCGAGAACTCGCGTGAATTCTGTTTCTACGCTCGCAACGCGACCGGCAAAAAGGCAGCGCACGCGAGTTCGATCGGTACGACCTCGATTGCGCTCGGGAAAAATCGGGAGACCACGATGGATCGAACAATTTTTGGGGAACCAACCTTTGGAAGATCTTCTGATTCGTAAGAAGAGGCTACACACGATGATGACGATGACTGTGATTTAAGGGGGGCACCTGAGAACTACTCCAGAAGACCACTGTTGTATTTTTGATTATAATAAAGTGATGTATTTAACAATCTTTGAGTTGTACACTTTAGACTCTGTACTGTGTGTTTACCTCTCGGCTGACGAAACGAAAGTGAAGGACAGTACAGAGCTACCGAAATTTCCGTGCTATTTAGAGATCACGTGACACATTGAGTTTACGTTCATGACTATAAGAAACGATTGGCTTGATTCACAACAATCGCTTTGACCCGTTAACACTCGTGCCTCGAGTCTTTTAAGAACATCTGTTTAATCTGACCATTTGAGGGATGAAAATAGTTGTTTCTCTTGTGATTATTTAGCTTGGAAAGTCTAAGTCTTTTTACTGTAACTTGGAGTTGATAAAATTAAAATTTTGTATGAGTGGAACTTAATAAAATGAGAGTGTTACCTTTTGGAAAATTAATAATGGACAACACAAGGAGAAAATCATTTCTGCTATTTTTATTGTAATTTGGGCTGGATGAACTTAGAATTTGAGAATTATATAACCGCGGAGGAATCGATAAATCCCGCAAAAGTGAACAAAGATGTACCATTCCTCTATAAAATAATACGACGAGTCCGCGTATCTGCGCCTCTGGAATGAAATTGCTATCGAGAGGGGACGTACAATGGTCTTATCCGAGTCGTAACGTCGCGCGGAATGGTCGGTCGCTTCCTGACCTATCCCATAAAAAGGAAGACGCACGAAGTTATCGTCGAAATTCTGTTTTGTTTTTGCATTCGAGCGCTGTAAAAATCCTCACGCGTGCGGACAACCCACGATTACCGCGGACGAAAAGAATCGTTTTCGCCACGCAGGGGTCAGATATTACCGCTCCGGGAATCGTAACGCGAGACACAGAAACCGGGTTAGATAATAGGAGGCTGAAAGCGGAACGAAATTGGCCCACCGTGAAATCCGACTCGATTTTATTTACTGGAACTGCGCTCGCTCGAGGGTGAACTCGTTCGAAACCGATTTCAGGGCCTAGACTCGCGCGTAGGATATCTCCGACGCGAGCCCCCCCGCCGTAAAAACTTTAAGGGACGATATAGTCCGAATCGGTATTGCGCTTCTGCCTACTTTGTTTCAGGGGAAACGAAACGATACGCGACAATATCGTGTTGTGAACGATCTCGCGTATCGTGTAGGAGAGGAATGGAAAGAAATAGAATACGCAGCTGATAATGGAGCGCTACGTTCCGGTCGAACGAACAAACAAACTTGCTAACTGGAAATTACTGGAAGAAAGTGTTCTATTTCGGTCTGGTTACGTTGATACTTGCAACGAAAGTAAAGGTGATTTGAAGATAAAGGAGATTTATATCCAATCTATACAATTGCAATTATTATTATTAGTTTCTGAAATAACTTAATTTTCACGCAGCCTTCGAACTTATATTTGAAAAATGAGAATATTATATTGGAAAGTTATTCTATAATGTGTTGACTCTAGCGCCAATTTTTTTGAACAAACAAAACTATAATTTTCTGAATATTAAATTTGTAACATTCAACGCCTATTACAAGTTAATCGCAAAATAGAAACTTGAGTTATTTAATTATGGATACTTTTCATTAACGTTTTCATTGAACAAAGTATAATTTTGTAGCGAATCGTTACATGTTTATATGTATTCGGGCCATAATCATAAAGCATGTGTTTATTGAATCTGCTTTGCTACTTGCATTGACGCAACGTTGCACTGTAATTTTCTCCAAGCCGTTACGCAGGCATTAGAATTTAAAAGATGCAACAGACAACTGGCACTCAAGCACGTCATTGAGAACAGAAGTTCATGAATGCAGATAAGTGCTCCCTGCGCTCGGCTCAGCGACCATAAGCATATTCTATGGAGCCAGTAGCCTTCGTCTCATTTCCTTATTTGCTCCTGTACCGATTTCTTAGTTATCTTTCCTGTCTAACACACTACCATCAATATGCATGCCCAGTTTCCTTTCGTTCTTTCGTACACAAAATACGTTTTCTCATTTTATCTCGGGTATTTCCATTGAAAGTATTACACAATTCAACTGCTCTGTATTCAACGCTAAACCTACCACGACACTTCGCGAGAAAACAATTATTTACGAAAAAATGCTGGTATAGTAATTAGGCAAACATCCTGTTTACAAATTTCAATTCATTTTCAATTAAATAAATAATTTATAATCTAATTTTATCGCACACCAGTTTTATGATCAATAGGAAATGCTGAAACTTCCTTGGGTATGTAGCGTCAAAGAAAATGTTAAAATAAACATAAATTCATTTTCAATTAAATAAACAATTTACAATTCAATTGTATTGCACATCAGTCGTGTGATCAATTACTGAAACTTCTTTGGATGCTTGGGGTCAAAGCAGATATCAAAATATATATAGAAGATAGCATAAATTATTGTAGTTGTTACGTATGATCAATAGGAACTGCTAAAACAGCTTTGGATACATATCGTCAAAGTAAATGTGAAAATAAACATAGAAAGCAGCATGTATGATAATAGTTGATAGATTCATAGGATAGAGGATTAAATGCCCTTTAAAATGAGCGTTTGTACGAGTCGATAGCGTAATTAGTTCCGGAGATATGAAAATTTTTGTTTCGAGTCGAGGGTCAAAGTAAATGTCAAAATAAACATGGAAGATAGCAAAAATTATAGTATGTGATATGGTCATTGGATAGGGGATTAAATGCCCTTTAAAATGAGTGTTCGAATAAGTCGATAGCTTTATTAATTCCGGAGATATGACAATTTTTGTTTCGAGTCGAGGGTCAAAGTAAATGTCAAAATAAACATGGAAGATAGCAAAAATTATAGTATGTGATATGGTCATCGGTTAGGGGATTTAATGCCCTTTAAAATGAGCGTTTGTACGAGTCGATAGCTTTATTAATTCCGGAGATATAGCGATTTTAATTTCAAGTCGATGCGGTGGCTAGTTTCTGAGATAGGGTTTGTTTACGTTTCGTAGTGCGCTCGCGCGAGTTCATTCATCTCGACGCGTGACAATAGTAAACAGTGCGTAGTAAATTCTTGGAAATACTACGCCGGAACTAGGTCACTCGGTCGCGTCTCACGTGCGACAAAGAGATCCAGCGCGACGCGTCAGACGAAGACAGAGATAGTCAAATTAAGAAAAATACCCTTTTACATAAATTACGATATCTCGAAAACGGAAAGTCCGATCGACAAAAACCAAAAACCATTTCAAAGAGGAGGCTTTGCCGCTGCTAACGACGGCTCGATCATGGAGAAAATGCTAATAGTTTCGAAACTGCAGGTAATTAAAGTTTTTAGTAATTTAATGCGCGTTAGTAGTCTGCCGTAACACGGGAAGCGCCGTAAGAGAATTTTCTAAAAATTACCTATTTACATAAATTACGATATCTCGAAAACGAAAAGTCCGATCGACAAAAACGAAAAACCGTTTCAAAGGGGAAGCTTCACCGCTGCCAACAGTGGTTCAATAATTAATAAAACCCTAGTAGTTTCGGAACTGCACGGGTCTAAAGTTTTAGTATTTTTAATACGCGTTGTTAGACTATTCTAAGGCACTGGAAATTGAAAATTCTCTACTTTCATTTTTGCTATACATATATTTCCTATCTACATCGGAAGCTAATCATAATTTAATAACAAATTTTGTCCGGTTTGTTTCCAAAAAAATTTAAATCGTCCATGATAGATTTACTGTTAAAGTCTTAATAAAGAACTAAATACTAAACAATTATAAATTTTAGTTGTGTCTATCCGTTTGCTCATATATAAAATAAACCAACTTGACAGCTCGAATTTGTTGGAAATTTAATTTACACACATTACATAAACTTACGTATTGTATGATAAAGAGTTAAAGAACAAAGAAATCATCTCGTTCGGACCACCCACCTTAGCAACGGTAGCGCAAGCGTTATCAACTTATCTATCATTTAACGCGCATCTATCATTATTATCATAGAACGCACGGCGTTATTAGTTATAATGAAGCCACATCTGAACGCAAGAAACGTGCGTAAATGATGCAGAGAAAATAAAGGACCCACGCGTAGCATATGCGCATAAGCGAACGTGACTGGAATAAAGTTTACGTCGGCACGTGAATCAGATGGCACAGTTCCCCGGCGAAGGAAGACGTCTACGTCAAAAACGAGGTAGCTTCGAACAATCTCGATTTCATATCGGCGCACATAAATCTGTTCGGATGCGCGGCATTATTAAATTCGCGGATCCTAGACGCAACGGGAACCGACTGGCCAAATATGGCATCGCAATAAAACGCGAGCTCGTAATACATCGACGTCCGCGAATAGCAATAATAACGTTGCTTGGAAATGGGGCTCACATTCTTCGAATTGTTTATTCGAATATTTGCAAATATTTAAATGATGTGAACAAAAGTCGAAGTAACAAAAGTAAGTAACACTATTCAAATATTATTAGTCATATATTTGTGCAAGGTACATGCGATAGTTGGGATCAAGACGTGTCCATGGAAATAATTTTAACAATCGTCTAAAAAAATTCTGATAAAATTTTGCTCGAACGAAGAGATTAAGAACTCGTTCAGACTTCTTTGGGTCGAGAAAATAGATTTCTTTTGTACTTTCTGAAAACGTAGAGATTTAAGAATACTTTCCACGTTGTTAAGCATAGAAATTTAAAATATTCACGAAGATAATGCACTTTTACCTGAGTGCATATCGTGCGATAAAGATGAATATACTTGCAATTTCTATTTGAAAATAATTATTTAACTTCACTGTTCCCGAAACTTATTTCTCGTGATTATTATTAAGCCATATTATCCTCACTTTTATCAAAATTCTTGAAGCTATCTTCTTTTTCTATTTTCTTTTGCTTCCACGTTTCATCGGACGAAAACTCAATAATTTACCAACATTTTAAGCATATCTTTAGACTATAGTTTCCAAATAGAGCACCTGTTGGGGGCAAGGAAAATTCATATCCAATAATTTTTTTAGGAATAAATCTCGAGAATCGTTTAAGGTGAAATCGAAGACCGCTTAATTCATCGCCGCAGAATGAGCATGCAAGGACCCCGATCTTTACACCTACGTATCCAAAGGCATCTTGTCGGGTATACCAATGAAACATAATCGAAACGACCGCGAAGATATCGTGATAAAACTCTGTATCGTTGGTTCGCGGTCTCGACCGGAACATTTTGTACCGAGTTTCAAGAGCAGCGCGGGCTGCTTCAGACGAGATCGTTAGATACGAGGTACCTAGAAATACCAGGGGAAAGAAACGGCCAAGGGGAGAGGGAAAGAGAACAGTGGTTGCACTATAAGCCACCTGCAAAAACCTGGATGGCAACCTGTTCTTCGAGCACCAATCGCGCATCTACTCGGAGAGCTCTCTCGACTTCTGTGATGAAACTCGATAATACGTGCACCGGTAGGAATCGCACTCGTCGTTGGAGGGAAAAAGGAAATTCCTGTTTTTCGTTCCGTTCCGTTTCTTCGAGCTTATCCTTGGACCGGCGGTTTTCACTGCAGCCCCGTAGAAACGAGACGCGAGCCAGAGCATAATTAGGTGGCTATTCTTAACCGGTTGTTTCCTACCATTCCTCTGCTCAACGTTTATTTATATACTTATTATTAATATAAACCCTCCGACACTGTAGGAAATTATATAAAATGAACGAAATCGAGCACAAAAACAAGAACAGGCCAAAGACGATGCTGGTATCAATTTTTTAAATAAGAGAATAATTAATTTGTATACTGTTTAGCGATATTCAATTTAGAATTTCTGTTAATCTTAGCAAGCTCCTCCTATCTTGATAAAAAAGAAAACACTTTAAATATAGACCTAACTGAATGCAAAATAATGTAATAAAATTTATTCTTGTTCGAATTTTTTACAGAAAGCATGTTAAGGCATTTTGGATGTAAGACTGTTCTTTTTTATACTCTCAAAGCAACAAAAACCAAGTCTTTTATTAGATGTTCTGACTATAACACACACAATCACAAATTGAATTTATCACCAACCCTTTTGTTAAATCTGTTTAATCATCGCTAATTCCTAAAACATTTGTACCCTCTAAAAATCAGATTTAAGAAAGTACTATCTAACAGATACGATCGTAAACTGCAAATAAAAAATACAGTAATACTTTTGGACAATTCCAATCGTCGAAACTCAACGCTTTATATTTTGAAGGAACATTGTACTTTCAGCGAGCATTGGGATTCCCGAAGAGTCCCTACAACCTGGACTCGGTACTTTTTCTCTTTATCCTTCGACTAGCATCTCCCGTCGTGTTCTCCGTTTTTGTATCCCCGTTCCTGTTCAGAGGAAAAGGACATAACCTTCGGTATGATTGCTGCTCGAACGCCGGCTTTTTCTTACATTTGCGTGGTATTCCGCGTCGTGCTCTTACCGGGAGAAGAGGTTTTCTTCGAACAGAGGATTCTACGAAGTCCTCCGTGGTCTAGCGAGAGTAAAGAGCGATGCGCGACTCGCGTACTTGCTGGTCGTTTTAAATTCCGCTCTAATTTGAATAATTAATGAGGAACCGTGGACGAGCTTGCTCGGATCGTTAGCATCGAAAAAAATATACGAACCGTTTCCGTAACGGCTGCGAATGATTCACGGCGAATAAAATGATTTTATGTCGGTGATTTAGAAAAAAAAAAAGACAAAAATTCACGTTAATTTTCAATTGTCGGACGCTTCTTCGGAATATACGACACAACTCACTCGTAACTTAAGTTTGCCATTTCGCAGGTATTAATGTCCGAATGATGGAAATACGCATGGTTCTTGCGTTTATGAATATAAACTCCATAGGAAACCAGATATAGACTTCAATTATCGCAAGCACAGTAAATTATAATACCTATATACCATCTCTGGATCGTATAACTATATCCGATATTAAATGTATAGTGTACGACCAAACTGTTTAGAGTGTAGTAAAGCGAAACAAAATAATTAGATATTTCCCATTTTTTAAGATATTTCAATTATTATACTATTATAGCATACATAATAACGAATTAACTTTTGAAATAACTTCTCAAGGAATTACCTTTATAAAAACATGTTTAATCGCGTTTAATTTGATGAATAATCCTTGCACGTCGTACTTGAAATAATAAATTGAACGAAGAAATTGAGTAAGAGCAGATATTCCATTAGAATGGTATTTGTGTCATTCTTCGAGAGTATCATTTGTTAGACAGCCGGGGAAAGATCTAAGGCCTTGTCAACGTAAACACGATCGATCTACGCGGATTTCCCCGAGGCCTAAGTTGCACGACACGAAGGACGTCGGTTTAATTATCTGGAGACAACTCGGAGAAGATGATCACGTTCCTGTCTAGAAAAGTGAACACGATACGCTTCCTATCGTATCGGTTGGGTGCATGCTTCGGTGAAACCTAATCTAAGAACGATTGCGTGCCACGGGAGATCTTAATCAACCGCTGAAAAATTATGCGAGCGCGGCAAATTATTTATGCACCCACCTTGGAATCTAACATACTTTTCGAAATCTCAGAATGCGTTTGCAAATTGAGAATTACGAATTATAATAATAATGAAGTGCTTGTGATAAAAAAATAAAATTAAAATTATGTTTTTATGTTGGTATCTTTTTTAAATATCATCAAGCTGAATTTTAGTTTGCATAAAAACAGACAAGATCGAGATATGCACGTAGACCCTGACGCTCTGCTCTTGAACCGCGCTTTGTAATCTCGGGTTAGCAGCTTTCTCCGGTCTCCGGAGATCCTCATCTCTTTCCACGTCTCTGTAACGCTTAAATACACAAAGGTAATTCGTGTGCCACTTTTCGAACGCTAGTAACACACAAACGGGGAGACCTAACAGCCGCGATTATGAAATTTACACGCAACAACGAATCCAAAATTATAAAGAGTACACGTGGGACAAGTGTATATGACCAAAAGATTTGTGTGACTCAATATAGGCAGCTTTAGGTCTATTAAATTAGGTTGACACGTTAATCAAACCGAAAATATAGAAAATCAAAAAAGTCACTGTCTCAAGATTCCAAATACAAACAGTCAACGCGTTGAAACGATTCTGAACTCGCAGAGCTTGAAATTACATATTTGGTTCACAGTCGATGCAGAAAAATCGCATAATTCCCCTCCAAGACATTCCAGATTCGTAGAATCCTACATGGCCAACTCGGAAAGGCTTGGAAGTTGTCAGAAATTCTATGAATACAGAGAGATTTTACCTGTCTGGAACATGCTATGCTCCCAGAGTGTTCTAGAGATCTTAACAGTTGCGAGAGATCTTGGTCGTTCCGGAAATTCCATGTGTCTTTGGCGTTCTAGAGGTCTCGAGTATTTAGAAATCCTAATGGGAACTAGTATCGAATCTTGAGACTTGATTTTCGTCAGTTGTACACCGAGTTGCGTATATCGAATCTCAAGAATTCGTTTATACCGAGTCCTACGAGTTCAAAGCTTGTGTCAAGTTTAATCTGGAGTTATCATGCTCCACAGATTGGGAAATCTAATCGAAGAAGCTACTCTAGAGACCCTATGTTTATCTCCTACGAATCTATAATCGCCTCTATCGAGTCTCTTGCATCCATAGTCATCAGTTTCTAGCCCAACGGACCCAGGGACGTGTACATGTACGTTAGGTTTCGAGGATATTTTGACACTAACAAGTTCAATAAATCCGGGAGTAGTGCCTAGCCCCGTAGATCTTTCCACGAGTCTCTGGGTTCACCAATACCCTCAGCCCCACGAGTATATCCGGTGTCATCCGTATCGGGTAACAGAGTTTAGAAGAATTCCTATTTTTACACACCCTGGCACAATACTGAATCAGCGTGTCGCATAACTATAATACATCGAGTCTTCGAGTTACACGTTTATGGCCCACTTAACCCTTTATATACCAAGTGTATTTTAAGAATAACTAATCTATTACTAGATTATGTACTCGATGTCTCCCCTATTAGTGGCAATAATTATTTCTGCTCCAAAAAATAATTAACCGAACTCATCCCCAAGGTGTCGACGAGTACTCAAATTCGAAGCCCGATATAATCGAAAGAAAGCAAACGCGACTCGAGAAAGCTGCATCCGCGTCGTTTCCGGTGATCCAGAGAGATTCCCCGAGTGCTTGTTTAAATGCAGGCTGCATTCGGTCGCCTTGAAGCCACGTACCGGTTATGTCATGTCACCGCAAGTGGGCCACACCGTCGTCTCTTCCCTCGGTTGTTTTATTTCCACCCGGCCAGGATACTGAATATACGCATCGTCACGAACTTAACGTCTCCTCCGGTCGGTCTTTATCTCTTCTCGCTCCGAGTGGCTGGCCTTTTGTACGTAAGAGTTATTCCGTGGTTGCGGCCGCCTTGAAAAACCTGATTTCCCTCTTGTGTCACCGTTGCGACGTCGCGGCTGTCTTAGTTGCAGCAATGTCCAAAGGTCAGACGCACTATGTTTGTTTGTTTATGGGAAGTATAACAAAAGAAACGTCCCGCGGGACGTTTACGCGTGATTACAAAGGCTGAACTCTGCACGGGGACACGCTCTACCTCGACGCAGCCCTTTAAATTACTCTTATCGAATAGAACCGCCGCGACATCCTCTAGCCCCCTGTAAAATACCAGTTTGAACCCTTCCAAACAGAATGGATGACGTATCGAACCAGCTTTGGAGTTTGGTTTGCAATCTTGTAACACCCTGGGTCGATGGAACTAGAGAGATTAATCGATTACCGTGGGACTCTGTCTGTTGTTGGATAGCAACTGCTGATACGTTCATCCTCGACGCCTCGAATCCCTACCCCCTTTATTTGGTTACCCGACCTTAATCTCGGCAATCATCGGCCAGCGCTGTCGGCGTTATTACGTTACGAGCGAAATAATCATCCGCGGGCCCTCGCGCCGACTCGGACAACAATGTGATAGACATAACCCGTGACCCGAAACCCTAATGAGAGGACTCGAAGGCTCCGAGGGCTTCTACGCGAGATCTGGCCGTGTAGCGATGTAATCGGGACCGTTGTGTTCGGTAAATTGGATTCGATGATAGAGGGCTTTCTGCATTGTCCGCTCGTTGCCTTGGCTGAACCTTTGCGGTCACGTGCCCCGCGCGAATTGCATCGAGTTAACTCACGGCTTCGCTTGTAGGCGGTATTTGACACGTGCTTCCACCCGATGATGCCGGGTTTCGCGCTTAGGAAAGTGTCCCGCGACCAGCCGGGGTACACGGCTCCGTAAATTGGAGAAATTTTGAAATACACGGTTTCGACACGATCCTGGATAGAGCCGACGCGTGGAAAATTGCACGACGTGGAAGAATTTCTTACGGAAAGGTCATAACGGAAAGTTTGTACCATTGTTACGGACGATAGTCTCTGGTAACATCGTGTTCGAAAAAATTTTTTAGTATTTCTTTCTTATAATTTCAAATTGACGAAACGTTAGTCTTGCAAGCGATTCTTATTTATTAATTTCGACCAAAAAATAATGTATGAATGTAATATATAATAACGATGAATGAAAATCAAGATTCTGATCCGTATTCTTTGTTTACCCCAAAATCTGAGTGAACGATGGTCATTGTTGTTTTCAAATATTATTTTAGCCCTGGATAAAAATAAACCGTTTCGTATCTTTCGAAGTAAATATCTTTTCATGGTAAACATCTCCTTTTACTTCTTCCTATAAAAAGATATCCTTGGACTGCATTTTCACCGGGGGTAATCAAAAGATCATTACTATCGGTTCTCACATGTTTGAAGGCGATTACTGTTAAAGTCCATCAAGGGCGTAATCAGAATGTTGTCTAGATAAAAATAAAAATGCTAGTCTAAAATTTAATCAACATTTATTTAAAGAAAAAACTGAAGAAGGGGCCAAGCGATCCATGACTACGCCCTTGAAATACTGTTCGAAAAAATTAGGGAATTCGATTACTCGTAAAGATTGTAATCACCCTAAAAAGTGGTTGTCCATTTTCGATTACTCGACGCGTAAAAAACGGGGAATGCGTATTTGACGAAGAGATATTACTCTTCTGCGTATAATGTACTCTGAAAATTACAAGTCCAACAATCAATCACGGTCGTAAAACACCATTCACTCGCATACTCCTTTTGTCTCGCTGCATTATCTGCACGTAATGGAGTAGTTGATAGCAATGCACCTAATGTCACAGGTATTTGACACAGTCACAGCTATCCAGCCGACCGCTATCCGCCTACGCGGACGATGTAATGGCGTCGAAATCAGTCAATTTACTCCTTCTCTTATAGGGTATAACATTACACCCACATTCTGCACCGTCAAATAATAACGCAACGGGAATTATCTTGATCTTTAAACGAAGATAATGCACGCGTTGTTTATTTGTTTATTATCTAGGCATCGTGCGGCTGCGCTCGACAACGGTACGGCTAAACGGAGTTAGTGTTTACGCCATTGTTGCACTTCTAATGTAGGTGGCTTGCGAATGGACCGTGTCGGCATCAAATGCCTGCGACATTAGGTACTATTATCTATCGGCTACTACATTATTCCGAGCGATGAAGCAATATGGTTGTATTTCTCCGATTATTCTCACTCTGTTAAATGGTACTTCATGCTGCGGGATAAATATAGCTGGTGCCGTGTACGACGCGTCGATCGTGAAAGTTATCGACTTAAATTGCAAATTAGTCTAACAGAACTATTAGACTAGACTTAGTATCATTTTTTGTACTTGTGTATCAATTTCTGTTAGCTATGCGTTTCCTCATATTTTATAAGTTTATATAATTTTTCATTAATTCCTACTTTGTACCAAAATATTTGTATTGTTTTTTTTTTGTGAAATGTGCATTCGTATACGTCCATATAACCTCATCGTCCAACGCTGTGCAAAATAAATTATACCAAAATGTTGTTTCGCCTTTCCGGGGTTTGTTAAAGCAGTGGAAACATGGTAGCGTCTAACAATAAGCATAATTCTTCCTAGAGGCATGCGGAAGTCGTTACACGTGTGAATAAAGAAACCGAAGGAACTGCTGCTACTGACGCCACTGTCGTGAAGTGAATTCCAGTGGTTATGATTATGAAGAGCGAGGTACCTGCTCGGTAAGGACAACGCGTTGCACGTCATCCGATGCAAATCACGATTTATCCTTTGCCAGCGCCGTCTGGTCTTCCCAATTGCATCTCTACGGATTACCTCGCCATTAATAACAAACTTGCCACGAGAGCTATGAAATCGATGTTTCAGATCGTCCCATGGTTAAATCGATCGTGACGAAACAACAGAAATGTATGGAAATTCCTTTCACTCGAATAAAATTTTGCCCGTTTCGACATATTTATATTAAAAAGCACAATAATGAATTCGACAAGTTTAGATCGCTATACACAAATTTGTCACGACTTGAAAGACATTTTATTTCTGTTTTAAGCAATAGATATTTGTTGCTTCCCGTTTGCATGTCTTCAATGAAAAATCATTTCTATTGGAAAAATTGTTTTTACGTTATTGTCCTTCGTCTGCTATTTCTACCGCCAACGATCATTCTGTTAACGCAATGACATTAAGAAACGCATAACTAATACGGAATGAGATATTCCTGAACTATATTGCAAAATCACCGTGTCGCAAAACATCGTGTCCAATCAATCTTTTTTACTTCTTTGTAGCAAAGTTCAATAAAGAAATCATGGGACGACCTCATCAGGATCGTAGCATTAAAATAAAAATCATTGCTTTCTTGCGCGATTTTACCTTGTCCCTTTTTGCCGTTAAAAATCGTCCCGCAAGAAGCGTAATTATGCTTGAAACTGATTTCTCGCATCGCAGAAATTCAATAGAAATCGCCCGAAAAACATACTGTCGAACACACTTCCATTTTTATTAGACTCTCCGAAGAATATAAAAAGGAAGGATCGATACAAAAACTTCGATGCTCTCGCTCACAAATTTAAACTGTAATTATCAGCGTGAAAACATTAAATTGAAACTGTGTTACACCAAAAAATTCAAATAAATTATTCTACGTTAAATAAAATATATTTCCTCGCAAACTACGGACTCTTGCGATTACGATCAATTGTACGGATAACGAGATGCATTTAATAATTGATAACCGCCACTAGGAGCGAAACCGAATGCTAATAATTCGAACGACGTTCATTTGCCGAGCGGGATCTTTAACGAATCATTTTTGTGCCTGCGCGTGTACAACGAGACAACGAACTGCGTGGGTTACATGGGTGGTGAAGGATTATGGCCACAAGAAGGAACAGCAATTTGGGACTCCCCACGTCGCCTCTGCACTTAACATCGCCATTTCGTGTTCTCTCAGGCCGAGCCATAAATCAAAGGAGACCGCGGCTCTGGAGCAAAACCCTTCGTCTACTTGATTCCCAGCGGACTCGGTAATAAATGCAATTCAAGGTTTAATCATCGTAATCGTTCGCTATATTAGAAATCGTCGAGACGGATGGATAGAGAGAGAAGGTATCGATGAAGAAAACAGGAACAAGGAGGAGGATTCGCACCGTTAGGCAGCCGGGTTACAAGAACAAACATCGAACAATTTTCCACGGCGCGGCACGGGCAAAGAGTCGAGAACCTATTCATCGAACTCGAAACAACGAAGAAGCCGGTGGATAAGCGCGGTATACGCGTAGATGATCAATCTCGAGCGTAGGGCAAGAAGCGGTGGAACCAGGCCTCCACCGAGCTTGCTAGACTAGTCTAACGAGATGTTATCCTCCTTTCCTAGCATTTTCTACTATCCTCCTCTAACGATCTGATCGGTCCTCCCTGTCCCTCCCAGCCAACCGTGTTTTTTCATCCTGCATCCTGTGCTTCTTGTTCCTTCGTCCACGCTCGTGGACGTACTAATGCGCAGTCTCTCTCTCTTTATATATAGGGTGTATCCTAACATGTGGGAGCCACGTCAACGATGGACTGGGAACACAAAAACAATGGAAAAAGTTCGTACACGACGTTCATTATTAAAGCGACGATGTCCATTCATCTTTGCTACGGGATACTAAAGGTTTTGCATTTGGAACGACTGGAAAATACTGATACGTGTTAATTGGATCGTTGTATCCTTTCGATGATCGGTGATTAAGCAACGTAAATACTTTATTCGAAGAAATATTTGTTCTTTGTAACTGCAAAGGGAGTTGTACCACTTTCGTAATTATATTGTATATTTGTGTTCAATTTCGATGTTTTTATTCCTTCGTTTGTATCTTTTATTATCATCGTTTACCATTCAGATCAAACTTTTTGAAATAAACAGATGATATGTCTAGTAGTCTTTATATTTTGCTAATTTGGAAGATCGAGACACATTTGCTTGTATTTGGGTCGAATATGGCTATTCGAAAGCAACTTTCAACTAATTCAGGAATTCAGAAATTTCCAAACGTTGAAAAAGAGGCTCAAAAAAACACAACCATTAAATTGCACATTACCGTAATGCAAAAATGGCTGTAACTGAAGAACAAGATCAAATGGGGAGCAAGATTAAATGAACTTGTTTCATTGCTTTTGTATTGATCGACCGATGAAGTGGTTCCGACATGCGATACACCCTATGTACAGAGTGAGTCATTTAATCAGAGAACACCAACATAAGTGCATGTATTACATCCGACGATCGTATCCGTGCCTTAATCATTTTCTTTATGGTGCAATCTGTGCTTTGTTTGTATTGATTTTTAATTTATTTAATACATTTCTTTACGTATGTATTGTCAATCTGTGAGGTGGAAGGGAAAGCACTAACTAAGCTAATATTTGTGATGTTTTCAAGAAAGTTACAGTAATTTGGAATTAAAAATGATTCAAATGAAAGTCATATAATTTTTAGGATAAGAAATAACGTATAATTAGATTTTTTGTGGGTGAATAGAAACCATATGAATATGATTTTTTAGAAGATATTTTATCTTCAATATTGCAAACTGGTATTAATAATATAATTATTTTTTAAACTAGAAAACATGGTCTGAACACAAAGGCTCTTCTAACATGTCTGTAAAAATTTGCAAATCAAATCACAGTAATCTTTTCATTCAGCAAGAACACCATTTGACTAAAACCACATTCATTGTATGAGATAACAGACTCTACATAATATACAAAAATAGCCTAACCCAAACCACTAATATATTAAACAATGATACCAAATATTAAGGAGCCATCAACATTATGGAATCATAATCTTACTTATCTCATCTTGTCCTGTATCGAACTTGCAAATGAAGTACCATTAATTTCGATATTTTTCACAACTTCTTAATTTTAGTCACGCTGTCAAGGTGTAAACAGAAAAATGCAAGACACCCTGTATGTACATATGTATATATCTCCCTGTCCCCGTTCGATCTCGATCCTTTCGGCCAAGCGACCAAGTGCATGCTCCAGATCACAGCTGCTCGATATCGGCAGCAAACGAGAGCGCGCGGCACAGGAGAAACTGATATCGCGAGTAGAACGAGCGCACGGTCGTACGTTTAATGAATATCATCGAATGGAACGCCCACGAAAAGGTCCCTCCTCTCTCTCTTCCTCCGATTATCCGTTCGTTTGGGCTCCCCGTCGGTCGACAAAGACTGGTAGGCAACGACACTTCGTGATCGGATCACGCGTTAAATTGTGAACCTCTCCAGCCGTTCGATAAATCATCTTGAAAGATGGCCACTTTACGGGGACACCCTAATAATCGAGGCGGGTTCGCCAAGCATTTATAACCGAACGGAATTGATTCCACGGGGCGCGCGGTATCGTCCCAACATTTTTCAAGGCCGTGACAGTGACGATTCCAAGCATAATTTGACTTGGTATTCCGGGGGGCTCTTAAGTCGTCGAGCGCAATTACGTCCGGACGACTGGAAACGCTTATGTGTGATCGAGGTGGACGCAAAGAATTTCAGGGATGCGCAAAAATCTCATTTACTCGCGGAATAAAAATTGAGAATTAACTTATCTCGTTTGAGAATCCTATGGATGAGATGTTCTACCAATAATGGTGGTCTGCGAAATGTTTTATGGAAACCTGCGTCGTCCCTGAGCGTCGTTTCTGCGTGTATGGGTGAAATGGATATCGATCGCCGTTGATGATCAACAGCGTGAACGATATCACGCTGCTGATTGGCGGCACACGGCGCGATATAAAGCTCGAAAAGGCGCTGCTCGCGGTTCTCCGAGTAAGCAGACCCCCGGCGAGGTGGTGAATAACGATTGGACGCCCACCAGCTCGCCGTGAGGCGCGCATCGAGATCGGACGCCGCGGCGGAGCGCGTCAGACACCTGAACTTTATGACGACATTCAATTTTATGACACGCACTATCGCGAGTGAGCTAGAAACTATCGCGAGGGGGGAAAACCGTTTCGGTTAATTGAATGTCCGTTTGAAAAATAAACCGCGGACGAGAAAGTGTCAGCGACGTCATCCTCGTTCGAGCGGCTGAAAGAACCTCGTATCTCGTCTGGGAATTGTGAAATATTGAACCGGAAATCACAATCAGCCAAACAACGAGGAACAAAGAATGGAAGAAAATATTACGAGAGTCGTTTGAAAAGTTTGCAACCTCTCCCACTGATAGAGGACGATTCTTGAGAGACTTTACCCCATTTATCTCCAAACGATTTTCGCTTCTTTGTTTAACAGTTTCCTCGGAGAAAAATAATTTAAGAGACGGGGAAATATCGAGAACGCCTTTCAATAGTGTCTTTTTGTCAGAGATTCTAATTGGGAGAAGTTTATAGAACACTAGAAGAAACTGTGTTGACGTAAAACGTATAACTGGGATCTAACTACAGGGAGGCAGGATGAAAAGTAAAGCTAAGAGGAGCAACGTGCTCTCGGTACGATGCACTGAATTATGGCAGAGAGGAATTAGCGAGATCCCCAGAGGATAGAACGCCCACCGGTGAAAGATGCATTCCAGGATTAGTCTCTGCGAAAGCATATCTGACATCTCGCCGCTCAGTTCCCGTGGTAGTCAATTTCATAATAAGAGGGACAGCAGGGGAAGTCCCACGTTACTATCCACATAATCTACCGGCGTCTTACAGAATTTCCATTAACGTCTAGTTAGAAGATCGACGATCGCTGATGAACGACAATAAACGACAGACAAGAAAGGAGAACAATGCGTATACGCGGACCAACAAATTCACTGAAAAGGAAACGACGATTGCACGGCCACCGACGAAGCGGGCGTATCCTACTACAATTTAAGGAGGTTCCCTGGTTTAGAATACTAAAAAGAGACGTAATTTCATACATTTATTTCGCGAACATCTTATTAAAAAATTGTGTACAGGATTTAAAAAGTTCTTTGAATTCAAAGCGAAAAAATAGCATGGCTCTTTGCTCGATATGAGTGTGGTCATAGTTGACACTGTGATCGATCAAAAATATTAAAAATTCTTGAAGAGATGATGAAGAAATGCTAGTTGTAAACTCAGAAATAAAAATATATTTACTTTTTATGTGTACAAAATTTCTATTTTTATTTTATCATCAAATGTCTATCATAACAGTTTAGGAATGTGTTTAAAACCTATACTTATAAGAAAATAAAAATCCAAACTAAAAGATCTCCTTAACAAAGCTTGCCAGATTTTACAAGAATCTAGGATCTACGAGCTGTTTCGCAAAATCGTTTTCCACTTTTACGAAAATTCTATAAGCAATTCTATAATACATTCCAATCGTACATCGTTCGAAACGAGTTTCTGGAAGTTGGATCGAGACGTTCGTGGAAACAGCCTCGTAAATCTTACGCAAAATTGGACAAACTTTATGCCATTGCGACAGAAAGAATTGCACAGAGAATTCTAGAGACTGCCTTTATTACTCCACTATTAAATAAAAACTTTTATTATTGAATTAGTAAGAAAGTAACCAATAGTGACTACAAATGTTGATTTTTACCCATCGTAAAATTCTTTATCCAATTTTTGGTCGAGACAGATCAATAATTGCATAATTCGTATGTAATTTATCTACCACTCGTAACACAACAAATCAAATTTCACACACACATTACATTTTCGAAAAAGATTTTTTTTCTCGGAAGTACGTAGGATTTCGGGGATATGTGTATTCACCAAAAATGATTGTAATTGACCCCTGCAACTGAAAATAATTTTTTTAGAACGACTTGAAATTTTTTAATTTCGTCGAAAAATTTATCCACTTATTAAATTTTTTTCTCAAAACTGGTTAAGATTTCGGGGGTATGTGTATTCACCAAAAATTATTGTAATTGACCCCCGCAATCGAAAATAATTTTTCCAGGACGATTTGAAATTTTTTAATTTTGTCGAAAAATTTCGCATCTTCCTGAATTTTTTTCTCAAAACTGGTTAAGATTTCGAGGGTATATGTCTGAATCAAAAATGATTCTAATTGGTCCCTGCAACTGAAAATAATTTTTTTAGAAGGACTTGAAATTTTTAAATTTCGTCGAAAAATTTATCCACTTATTGAATTTTTTTCTCGAAACTGGTTAAGATTTCGGGGGTATGTATATTCACCAAAAATGATTGTAATTGATCCTCGCAATCGAAAATAATTTTTCCAAAACAATTTGAAATTTTTTAATTTCGTCGAAAAATTTCGCATCTTCCTGAATTTTTTCCTCGAAACTGGTTAAGATTTCGGGGGTATATCTATTCACCAAAAATTATTGTAATTGACCCCCGCAATCGAAAATAATTTTTCCAGGACGATTTGAAATTTTTTAATTTTGTCGAAAAATTTCGCATCTTCCTGAATTTTTTTCTCAAAACTAGTTAAGATTTCGGGGATATGTGTATTCACCAAAAATGATTGTAATTGATCCTCGGAACCGAAAATAATTTTTTTAGAGCAATGTGAATTTTTTTTTTTCGGGCACCTCCCCCCTGTCGATTTTTCTTTAAAATTTGATTTTCATTTTTAATAAATTTGTTTGAGTAATCGAAATGCTTCCAATCTATTACTAGCCAGTCAAACGGCGTCCAGATATGTTACGAACGCGCGTCGCGGAGCAAAAGCAACGAGCAAAACGCTGCAACAAATAAATCAAAGATCGGCCTCGATTCTCCGACGTGCCGTACAAATGATCACGCAACTACGTGGGCAATGGACACGAAGCCACCGCCACCATTAGATTTCCATTAATGATTGCGTTTAATAGACCCTTATGTAATTATGCACCGAACCACCCACGCGATGTCGCGCGAACTTCTCGAGCTACCTTCCGATCCTTATTCCTCTCTTTTGCTTTGCCCTCTCGTCCCCGTCTCTTTTCCATTTACTTTCGTTCATTTTTACACCTCACGCTTACATTTTTACATTTAAATCGAAAATTCTCTCCATTGATACTAAAAAAATTTATTTTTGAGACTTCATAGCTCGCGAATGCCTATTAATATAATTAATTATATAATATTTGCACATTAAGTGCACTCTGTAGTTTTTTGAGAATTAAAATTTCCCATAAACATTTTTAAAACTCGTAATTTGTACCAATCTCTATATATAAGTCGTATTCCCAATAAACGTAAGTGTTTGTCTGACCCAAGTTACGACGTCTACGTTTATAATCATATTTCTGCGCAGGTTCATTATAATACATCGGCGTGTGCCAGCATTAAGCAGCACCAGGATGAATATGTATTTCCTGTATCGCTTTACCAAACACAGAGATCCTGGACGACCGTCGTAATTTGTATTCATCGCTGGTACAGCTCCGCGCCTTGTACCAACCTAACGTTTACGTTCGTTCGCAGGAATAATATCTTGATTTGTGAAAATTAAATGTATTATTATCAAACGCCAATATTTGTAAAATACTTCGTCAAGAAACTTTTCTAACGAATCTTCTTCTGCTTTAAAATTTATCATTAACTCTGCATAAATTCAAAATGGAATGTATTGGTTCACCTGTAAGTATTTCTTTCAATATTTGAAAAACGAGAATATTCAAAAATTATCCGAGTTTCCCCTGTGTGCTTCAAGAGGCAGAGAAAGAGGTCTTTTTCTCGTTTAATTTCCTTTTTGTACGTCTCGTCTTCGTTCATTCTTCACGGTGAATGTGTTTTCCGCGCGGTGTGCTCACGCGAGTCGTTTGGTGAGGCCAAAGAACGTTTCGTGCCAGACCAAGATCCGGCGAGCGTCCATTGATAAGACGATGGGGGCTCCTTCTTTCGTCGGCGGGAATTAATTAAGACGATCGATGCGCCCCGACGACTAGCGCCCTTGCGATGTATAAAGTCCCGGGCTTAAGCGTGCCATCCTGCGTGCCTCTCTCCACCACCCTTATCTGGATCTACGTGAAATGCGACGTGCGGTGTGTGTCTTCGTCGTCAGATGACCGATCGCGAGGATTTACGTCGTTCGTTAAATTAAATTACGCCGACTTGTCTCGCGAGACTCGTATATCGCCGATGAAAGAAGTTACATCGACGCGCGGATATATGGCGTGCGTGCAAATCATGACCGCGTGATCGATGCTTGAGAATTTTTCTAACGATCGTTGGATTAATAACATTCAGAAATCAAAAGGGACCCATTTATATAATACTTCAAAGACCGCCATCTTAAGTCTTAAAGGCGATTTATATTATCCAGAATAACGTGTGTTTTTCTGTTTCCTAGCTTTGATTGAAATACATGTGTACACGTCAAAGTGGAACGAGATATTGAAAAAATCATGCATCAAATTTTAATTTGTCACTGGTTATTCAATGGTCAACAATGGTCAGCAATGGTTTAGTGAAGGTCCAGGGGTGGACATAACATTCAAGGTAGCTGACCACTAGTGACCACTTCTGACCAACTGCTAGCCACAATTTATCTTTAGTGAACTCTCTAACCGCTTTTGTTATATCACGAATGTTTTCTTACTTTACAGCCAAATTTGACGATCCACTGGTAACTGTTTGTCATCAAGATCGAACGATCATACTCGAAAGAAGTTAAATTCCTTCTACCTCCTCGACTTAGTCGTTTCTGTTCTAAGTGTAAGTAAAGCGAAACGAAATCGAAGAAACTTGAATTCCTTTTATCTCCTCAGTTTAGCACGTAAAAGGGAGATCGAAGGAAATTGGATTCCTTCTATCTCTCTTCGAGTCTCCTTACGCCAGCAACCTCCTCGCGGTGAGACCTGGTAATCGAAGTTGAAGTAGAGAAAAATCCATTGTCGCGAGTAACACCTAATGGCTGCGAACTTAGATTTATTTCTCGAGATACAAGAGAAAATCGTACGTGAATTGTAAGATTTAAGAATACATGGAACGTATTAACTACGTTAAAAATCTCTGCGTCCGAATGTTTCAATAAATTTATTCCTGCAAGTGGAGTCCACGGGCGTGGAAATTGCTTTTAGGATAAGACCGTCGAGCAGAATTTAAACTCAACTTTGATTTAGTATAACGGACCCCGGCCAACTATCGCGAACATGTTAAAGCATCTCACGGTCAATTGCTTCGGTCCGCTGGAAGGTTAGTACACCCCGAAGACATAAAACTTTCATGAATCTGCGATACCTGAAGCTTTACAGGCGGCTTCAACGAGAGACTGGTTTAACTTACACGTTCGTGCAATTACTTTTAGTGTTATAACAGTCCCAGCGTTGACGCGCGTATAACGCACACTGGGCTACCATATCCGACGTAAAAAGCTAGTTTTCTCCAGCAGCAAGGCGAAGCGAGCCGAAAGTGTGGAAGGTTGTAATACTCCGGGACCGTAAAGCAGAAATCATTAAGTGGTTCGTAAAGACAAGACCGGTGCACGGTTCGCGTTCAAGAACAAAGCCTTTATGCTACGTAAACCTCCCACTACTGGATCAGAATCGTTACTTTGCGGTCATCTGTATTATAGAACGCGATGTTACGTTTACTTTTGCTGTATTTATTTTTAATAATAATAAATATTCATTATTGCACTTATCATATTTCCGTTATTTTATTCATTTATCTAAATCTCTCTGAAATCAATTTTGTACGAATATTTGAAGTATTGTTCCACCCCATTGCCAATATTGTATTAATTGTGGTTTTAAAGCATTAATAAACAATCTGTTTGCAACAACTATTTTACAATTTATTACACCAGGGTACACTTGGAAGTTCAATTAAAATTAATTAAACTTTTCTTTCTGAACTTTATTTATGTATTTCATGAACACGATATAGTCTACTTAATGCACAGATAGTGGAAAGATTTTATAACCCTATGTGTTGTAATTTTGTGGCCTCAAATATGATTGAAACTGCCTTGACACGCGTAAATTTAATTCATTAAAAATTGAAAGAGAGAAAAGAAAGAAAGAAAGATCGATTAACTGGTTAAATTTCTCCATTGTATCGCATATTCGGTCCATCGGACCATGAATATTCAGAATCAGGTTTACGAAAGAGGGACGACTACGTACGCTTCCTTTGAATTCAAGTTGCTCGACGCATCGAAGATGCAATTTTAACGCGTATAAACAGATTGCCTCTATAGAAAAGAAAGCAAATTGACTAAACAAGTAGCACAATTTATAAATAGCCTGACGATAAGATTGGGTTAGTGGAGCAGTGGTTGGCGGACGACAGAAAAAGCAGTCCCCGGCAATTCGTTCTGGTTTTACTCAACGACTGGATGCTGCTGCATCATTGTCATTTAACGAGTTACTAACATCGAGAAGATTATAGAGCGAACTCAGCAACGTTCTTTATTTTTCCTCGAGGTTTCATTATACTAGACATGCTTTCATGAAACGAAAACATCTCGCGTGTAAACTATCCCAAGAATAGAAAACTATTTTCATCGTTTGAAAAACTGGATATTTTCATGGAAAGTTTTTACGATTAATTGGGTCGATTATCGAACGAATGGTGTCAATGGAATTTTACGTCAGAATGTCGAGGATGCAAGGAATGTACGAAATTATGTCATGATAATTGAAGTGTGACAAGGTGTTCAACTAATTAATTCACGACACCGGCGGCACGCTGCGTTCAATTGCTATCGAATGTGTCATCGTATAAATTTCGTATAGAAATATGATCGACAAAACGAGGATTCGAATCGAACATCTATAATATAAACTTTGGTACAAATTAGGCGTAATTAAGGGGGTTAAACAATAATGATGGCTATTCTACTTAAAATATTCGTTTCAATATTACGTTTCTTCAGAGTCGTCAGGAAATATTGTAAAAGCAGTTGCGAAAGTTATCAATGAATTTTAAGCCCGTTCCGTGTATTTTGAGAGGATTCAGCGAATCGTTCCCGCGTTACGCGATATCCTTAACAACGTTAATAAATAATAAACCGTTCGAAAGGCAAGAGTTCCGTAACCTCTTTTTCTTAAAGCGTGACGAAGAGGCATGCGCGGATGTCGAAACGAAATATTTAATGACGGTGTTGGTACACGATGACACAATTACACATACAATTAACTGCAACGGCCACGCGACGGGGAAGCCGTCGGACGGTCAAATAATAAAACGTCCGCGGAAAACGTTTTCAAAACCGTCGCTTCTCGGAAACGTATCGCCGGGACGTCGAAGCGAATCGACGCAAGAAAAATTGCACAAAACTGTTTCCATACGAAACGCGCAATGGACAGGACAGTAATACCTTTTTACGTCGCGAAATGATAATAAGCCGCGGGTCTACGACAGCATTTTCATCTTGCGTAAATGGCCATTGAGCGGCACTTTAGCTCGCTTCCATGGCTCTCGTAAATAGTACGTACAACCGCAATGCTCCTCGGAGGGGGGAAAAGTTTCGTTTAGCTACGCGTGTAACGCGAATCGCGCTTCTCACGCAACTCGCATGATGAAATTAACCCTTCCGATATTGCGAGGATGGCACGGTTTAATTAGCAAATACACTGAATCGATAACAGTTTAGTAGCAAACTGTGTCTATGTTTTCTACGTGACAAAACTTAGTGTTATTATATGCAAGTTGATATCTAGTTTCGTGTGTTATGTATTCGATTCATATACTATGTATCGTTGCTATTTAACTTTCTGAATTCATTCTATTTTCTATTGATAATATGTTTTATATTCGATGTGTGTTCAGACGTAATCTAGACTTCACTGTTTGAAATAAATTTTGATCGTGTATGGTTTAATTTTTATCTTATGGTATAGAAAAAAGTTATTTAATAATAAGAATATTTAGTTTTCATTTTGAATTCTTTTAATAAAAATTAATATGTAAATTTTTTAACAAAATTCCTCGGAAGACTCATTGTATATACGAATGATTAAATCTCACGGATAATAATATACAACTTTAATATCCAGTTTTTCTAACAGAATAATTTAACTACCACTCGCATTAAAGAAACTAGTTTTCATTGAAAATGATGGCGTCTTCGAGGTTTTTCTCGATACAAAAAATGTTCACCGCAGAATTATATAGAAACTAAGACTACCCCCTCCTATATAAATCGAAAAACAAGGACAAAACTTTTTAATTGCCCCTTATGTTCGTGTGAGCAAATTTTACCCGCGAAGAAAGCGTTATTTGCAGACATCTTCATTAAAGGGCGACGAAATGCGTTAATAGGATGGTCTGCTGATGGATACTATAAGAGAAGCTTTCTCACAGATGCGTCTTCAAACGATATCCTATAATTATCTTCTATATCGCGGTGGTTACGACCCAAAGCCAATTACAAACGGCGTTTACAGTCGCCATGAAACGAGAAACACTTCGAACGAACGCTATTTTTACACTCGAATATTATTCTTTGCGAAAAATTTCACTATCACGCTCTTCGCCCTCGAAAACGAAGGTCTCCGCAGTACAGAAGAGACAGAATTTTTTGCGTGCTAACAGTAATTTTAAACTCGTTCTCAGTAGCACCGTGTCTACATCGCAACTATTACAGAAGGAACGAAAAATTAGACCTGGGTTACGGGGAATGCAGTACCATGAGTAAGTAGAATGTGGATAATGTCGAGTAATTGTTGCATTCAGTCGTAGGTCTTACGAAAGCTAGCTAAAACGTCCGATTCGACACGCAGTTCCTTTCAGAACCAAGAAGCCATATGGCACCCTTTAAGAATCACTGGTCCGAGCAACGCTCGAATACCTTCCGCAACGCGAGAATCTAAAGCTTCAGAATGTGTCGGTGTGAACTCCATTCGCGTCAGCCAAACCATCCTGGGAGATAATTCACACGCCCTTTCGTAGGTCGTCCTACGTAGGTTTCATAAAATGAACGTAAACGCTGGGGAAAAAATCGCGTATAATTACGGGTCGTCCGCGTTGCGTTTTTCGTGTCAGCCACGCGTATTGATGCACAGTTATCCCTAATTGCTGGCCCATAGAAAACACTAAGCTCTTCGGTAAATTTGCCTGCGAGATTTTCTTTGACACTCTTATTCCCCCGACGAGAGTGCTAAAGGTCGTTACGACGCTCCTTTTCCTCCCATTCTCCCCACAATAACGTGGTCGAAACGACAACCATCAATCCAGATATTTACCACGCGTAAAAGAAGCCTACATTCCAAGAAAACGACATCGATAATAAACTTCCAGTATGCCCGGGACACGGACGCTCGCATACAGCCGATCCTATCTGCGTTCCTGGACACGCGTTTGCCGCGGACCGCGCACGAACCTGACGCGAGAAAAATGCCCGCGAAGATGTACAGAGTCGCGGGTTATCTGAAACGAGCGCGTCCGAAGTGAACCGTGAGACCCGCTCGGAGCAATCGGTTTAGACGAGTTTGAGCTTTTTGCTCGTCTGCCTCGATCCGGTTGATGGATGGTCCCCGGGCGTTGCTATAATATAGTCGCGTCCGCTAACATCGGCCCACTGCCCGTGCAATCGCGATCCTTTTTTACAAGGACTGGAAACGAGTCGTCAGTCTCCGCTCAAGGACGTCGAGCTGAAAAAAATTCCACCTCGCGATGAAAACACTGACGAGCATCGAATTAGGAGTCCTATCCCCCCCCTGGGATACCTGCGTTCCGAGGGAAAATTGTTTTCACGGACACCAAAGTTTGATAAACATATGTGGCTCCAAAACAAAGCTATTCTGAGTCGAACACCCTCTGTTAGTGGTGCACCAGGTGATTGAGAAAACTTGTATCAAGATATAATTTATATTATATTGCTAAAAACTTGTGATAAAAGGTTTTGTCTAACCAACCTAGTAACCGTTTGTCGTCATCTGGAATGATTAATCGTCCTAGCCATTTGATAGTTGTACGAGTTAAATCTTATCGAGTGTATTTGTCCAGGGAATTTTAGTATCGAGTCAAAATTTAAATGTCACGTATTATATTTTGAAGAGTGTTAGTCCTAATCTAAAAGCCTCGTGTTAGTGGAGGTTGAACATATTTGTGGACTCGGGGCTAAAGTGGTCGCAATGGCTTCTAGTCTAGGTACTTCCGAACGCTACGGCACTGAAGTGACACTCGCTGACGAGTACGTAACCTGTTTCTAGTTGTGAAACTCCAGAAAAAGCCACGGCGGAAAAGAGCACGAGGATCGCGAGTGCGGCGCAGCCAGTCTCGATTTCAAGTTCGAGTTCGATCGCTCGTGGATTCTGAGAAACACGCCGGTGTCGCGGTGATTTTTCATCCCGTGTCGCCTGGAAACCTGTTTAGAGTCGCCGCGATTATAGCCAAGCGTACCGGTTGACGCGCGACAGTCCTCTCGGGGAAATTGCCAGCCGATATTCTGATTAAAACACCACCGAGCGCGCAAGATAAGGTCAAACACGATGCGTCGTGATCCATATACAATCTGACATGTGCTATGTTAACGAAAAAAACAGGCAATGTTGCTACAGAACTGCTCCAATATTAGTTTGGAACTTGTCAAATTTTAACATGAAAAATTAAAAATAAAAATCTCTTTTCTTTTGTAAGTTTAATGATCTCAATGCCCCCCTTGTACAGAGATCACATTACAAAATTTCATGGTTTTCTAATAAAAAATTCTGAGATATAGAGCAATACACACACCAACCAATTTTAATTTCAGATTACACCAGAAAATCACCACCCTCGATAAGACTATCATTTTGAATAAAAAGATCAACTTCAGGTTGATACATAAATATTTTTTTAGACACAGTGTGATACGTTTTTTTAATAACCATGAATATTTTACACCTCCTTAAGTAAAAAGGAAAGCGAACAATGTAATACTTGAACTTTAATGTACCCGAGGAAGTTGCACGCAAGAAAATTGAACAGCCACGAATTCCACAATGCTAGAATTCCACAAAGCTCTGAAATTGTTGGCAATTACCGTTCCAAGAAAAATAGCTACATTAAAACACGCACATTTACCGTTCCTTTATAACGCGTACGGAATTGTGCCTTCAGTGTTTATGGCTTGTAATTTCTTCACGGCTACGAAACCTTTTAAAAACCCACGAAGGTATACAATCAGAAAGGGAAAAACTGTTTTTTAAATAATTATATTGTGTTCCAAAACAAAGGGATTCTATCTGAGAGAAACATCTATTTCTCTAAGACTTTCCGCATTGAAACGATGTTTCTTAATTTCTCTCCTGGGTAATGCATAATATTAAGATTAACGACTTTTTACAATCGCGGTCTAACCTTTTTGCGCTAATTGGCGGTTACTACACAGCGCTGAAAAAAGACACCTGTTGCGATTTAACGTTTAAATTTTTATTAAAAACGACTGATTTTTTCCCCCCTCCGGTTAACGCGTTTAATTGCACGCTCGAAATAAATCGCGCGCGTGAAACGCTTGCTTGACAGATACTCCAAAGAGCACGCCGCGGCGAATGAAATATGTTTACGAGGCGAATCTCCTAGATTCCCATTGCTCTTTAAATCTTGTTCAATAAATTTTCCGAGAAGAACGGAGGCCTCGCGAAAATAAATCTCCTAACGCCTGAAAGCCATCTCTGCAGGCGTTCTATTATAGACATACTTTATGTTGCAATATATTACAATTAGCGCTACCAGAAAAATGTCAGTTAAATCTCACTTCTGGATACTATTTCCTGTTTCACTGTCCGTGTTTAGAAAATATCCGAGTTACTTTATCGCGTTAAGAAGCAAAGCCCTTCATATTTTCGCGAAACATTGTGATGCAGAATATAAAACAAATTCCAAGCAATAACAGAAGCTTAGATTCATGTTTGACCAAATAAAAAAGACGTCCCCAAACAATTAATTGCAATCCGTTAGTAATAAAATATAAATAAAACTCTAACGATCGGTAACTTTACACAAATGGCTGCATATGGTGCACGGTACTTGCCAATACGTGATTCTACTAAGCCTTTCCCTTCTCCGCCTAAACCGTGGATTCGCGCAGAGCAACCTGCAACTAAGGAATCAGGAAAATCGAAGTACCTTCCTTCTGTGGATCTCAACGTTGCAAAAAAAAAGTAACGAACACGAAAAAAACGTTCACCTGACCAACGCTTAGCCGGAAAATAAAGCATCCACGGGAGTAGCAGACCCAGTCTGGCTATCTCGGCTGACCGAGCTGGTTGGTGTAATCATCAGTACCCCCCATATACCAGCAACCACCTTCAACAGCGGGACGTAACAAGTGGTAAGCCAACCAGGAGGGGGATATACCATGTAAGAGACTTTAATGCTTCGTATCACGAGAAACAGAGACCGTACGCGTGTATACAGCCGGGTATTTACGGACCGAGCGTTATCGCACGAATTTGAAGCGTTGTCGCGATTAAGCGGAAACCCCACGGTATAACGCGCTGACCCACAATGTAATTGAACGCGAAGGAAAAAATACTGAGACGACGAAAACACGAGAATCATTCGACCCCGTCGTATCGTAGATCAGTCCCATTGTTCCCAGAAACGGTGCAAGCATGCTGCCCGGAGACTTTAATGCGCGCACAGGCGGTGTTATCCAAGGTAACTGCAATATTACTGAGAGAAAAATACATAATGCTTGCTCGTGGGTACCTAAATGCATCGACTATTATTACTTTTTCTAATACACATCGGTATGGTTTTCGTAAAAAGATAGTCATGCAATTTGCTGATCAGGATTTTGTAATGGACCAAGCCAAAAGCTATATAAGAGGCATTGTTTCGAACGTTTTATAAAAGTGTTAAAAATTAAAGTTTTATCACATCTAATTTGAATGTAAGATATTGGTGGAGACACTAGGTTCTTTATAAACATTAAAAGTGAATGTAATTGAATCGAAAACGATACACCGAGGAGGCTCGACTCTCGATGGTTCGAACCTTAAACACAGATATGCGTGCGAGCCACGGAATGCACAGAGTTTCGTGGAATAAATGCATCATTCGTTTATTCGTACTCCGCGAGTCTAGCTGAATCGCGTAACCAGTATCATTGCGAGGATTCCCGGGCCCGCCAAGATGAATAAAGTAGACGACGGAAAAAGAAAGGAGGAGGAAGAGATTTTACACGACACCGCGGACCCGACAGAGGCTATTCCTTATCGTTGTCCAGGTTCGTAATGATGGATAATGACATAGGACGCGAGTGACCGGTATAAACCTTGCGCGTATTCAGCAAGAGGACCACGACGAAGGTAACCCGTATCATATAAAATGGCGAACGAGAAAACGGAAAGAGGGAGAAAGAGAGTGGCATCCGTTTACCACCGAGATACCGCTCCACCTGTGCAGCTTATACGCGTCGTGTACTCGGCCGCGCACGCTGTGTTATACAGCGTACGTAAGGTGCGCCGCATGGTCAACAGAGACCATCCTCTCCCCTTCGAACCCCTCTCTCGAACAACCAACACAGCCTTGCCAGGGCTCAATCTCCGTAACATGGGCGGAACATGTCGCGTGGGACCATTTTCCGTCCATAACTTAATTTTTTAAACTGGAAAGCTGTTCGAACCCCTCGAGACCCCGGGGAACGTTGAAATACTCTTTACAGCCGACCGTTGAGAATAACCCTTCAACGCGGAGCAAACGTGGCTGATAGGGCCTCGAACGTTATAACGTTAACCGGAGGAAATCTTCGTGGCTGTAATCCGAGGCAAATTGCAACGTTTAAAACACTCGTGGCAATTCAAGTCCTTTCTTCGTATCAAAATTCGAAGCGTGAATGGTTTAACGACGTCCCGCTAACCACGAAACGCGGATGGGTTTATAGTTTATTAATCGCAGTGATAAAAATCGTGATCGTACCATCAATTTCCCCGTTTAAAAATCGATTTCACGGGCGCGCGGAGAAAACCTGGAGCTCCTCCCCTTTGAGCGTCCGACACGCCAGGTCGACGTTTACCCGTGCACGTTCGTGATACCGACGATCTTTGTGTTTTATTCTTAATCAACGTGCCTGGCGTACGTCCCGGTGATTTGCCTGTAGCTTCCACGTCCATCGCGTGTCAGTGAATACGGATCGCGGATAATTGTAGTGTTTTAGCACATGGTACGGTTCTTCGTCGGTTTAATAAATAGGAAGACCTTGACGTTGCACCGGCCTCAAGAAACAGGACTGGTTATTATCGCGAGTTTATTATTTTCGAGTTTAATTACGTGCATGCAAATCGAAGATAGATCGACATTCTTCGTAGACACGGATTTCCACAAATAGAACGCAGCTGCGAGTAATGGGTGTAGTTTTACAGAAACTCTGTCGTTGGTCGTGTTTAATCAACACCATCGGATACTGTCTGTCGCCTAGACTTTTACGTCTATCGGTTATCGACCACAGAAACTAGGCGTGGATGTTGCGAACGTCGCGGCAGCCAAACACCAGAAAACCTAGACTTCGGTCAGCGTCAGGAATGCTATCGTTCGAGGTGTCCAGTTTTGCAAATCATTCGTCGTCTCGATTTATCCAGGCTCGAATAATTAACTTGTTCGTTTACGGTGCAATCATATCTGCCCTTTCGCGATACTAGAATTTTAATAGAATTCGAACCAGTCCCGACCGTCGTTTCATTTCCCCGCGATAAAAACTATCTTCTCGATAACAATGGCGATAAGCTATTGTAACGTAACGCTGAAAGATTAGCAGATAAAATGTACTCGTTCCTTCCCTACCTCAGAGCGAAATGCGGTCTCGCGAGCCGGGTATAGCATACTATTGCAGAACGTCTACCCTGCACGCCCATTTCTTTATAAGTATCCAGCCGTACGAGATTAGCGGGCATTACATTCACCTGTGCATACTCGGGTTGCAGCGCCGACCGATAATCGTCATTTTGCCTCCCTATCTTTTTAATTGCTGTCGCTGCCGTTTCTGCAAATCTCGTTCCTTTTAATCTCACTAATACCCGCTGCTATGCCGACCGGAATCGCAAATTCAGAATATCGAGAAACACGAACAGACGTGAACCATGATATACTCTTCGTCTCGTTTTCAGGTTTTCCTGGTTTAAAAAATTTAACCGTAATAAATTCTATAGTCACCGACCTTCGAACGAGTTCGGCCAACAAAGTATCGAGGCTTCACCGAATCGAAATTATAGTTATTACAATAAAATTCCGATTATCCGGCATACTCGCGACTGGAACAATGCCGGATAATTGAACTACACCTACACAGGAAGTGATAAAAACGAGGAATATCACAGACGAGATATACGAGTACACCTTACATCCAATGTATTGTTTACCATTTTTATGTTGGAGTCAAGGAACATTTACGGGGTTAAGGAACAACTTTCCCAACATTCTAAGAATTTCTACATATTCTACACTAAAATACGCGTCGTTTGCCTTTTGAAACATTAAAATCCTCCAATCCGTTCAGGAGTTATGATTTTTTAAACGTACACATGAAATATTAGCGAAATCATTCATTCATGGTCAGACATTGTATTTTCGGTAATGAATTTTTTTCTCGAAAGTACGTAGGATTTCGGGGATATGTGTATTCACCAAAAATGGTTGTAATTGACCCCTGCAAATGAAAATAATTTTTTTAGGACGATTTGAAATTTTTTAATTTTGTCGAAAAATTTCGCATCTTCCTGAATTTTTTTCTCAAAACTGGTTAAGATTTCGGGGATATGTGTATTCACAAAAAATTATTGTAATCGACCCCTACAACTGAAAATAATTTTTTTAGAACGATTTGAAATTTTTTAATTTCGTCGAAAAATGTATCCAATTATTGATTTTTTTTCTCGAAACTGGTTAAGATTTCCGGGGTATGTGTATTCACCAAAAATTATTGTAATTCACCCCCGCAATCGAAAATAATTTTTCCAGAATGATTTGAAATTTTTTAATTTTGTCGAAAAATTTCACACATTCTCGAATTTTTTTCTCAAAACTGGTTAAGATTTCGGGGATATGTGTATTCACAAACAGTTATTATAATTGACCCCTGCAACTGAAAATAATTTTTTTAGAACGATTTGAAATTGTTTAATTTCGTCGAAAAATTTATCCACTTAGTGAATTTTTTTCTCGAAACTGGTTAAGATTTCGAGGGTATGTGTATTCACCAAAAATTATTGTAATTCACCCCCGCAATCGAAAATAATTTTTCCAGAACGATTTGAAATTTTTTAATTTTGTCGAAAAATTTATCCACTTATTGAATTTTTTTCTCGAAACTGGTTAAGATTTCGGGGGTATGTCTATTCACCAAAGATGATTGTTATTGATCTCTGGAACCGAAAATAATTTTTTTAGAACGATTTGAAATTTTTTTTTTCGCCCAAAAATTTGAAAATCTTTGATTTTTAATAAATTTGTTTGACGCTCTACGGAGATGTTATTTAAGGTATTTATCCATAACATTCGACAACATTTATAACTTTCCCATGTCTATACGAATATTTCTATATCAAGCATTCAAGTAGGACGAAATGACACAAATAATTAGAAAATTATTAATCTAATTTCTATCCTCGTTTCTATACACACTAAGCTGGTTTCTTTGCTCGTACTGTTAAACTGAATTCTCAAACAGCACCATACGACTAAAACGATTCTAAAATTAACGTCCATCCACTGTATTTACTATTTTGCCATGTGCCTGTAATCGTTTCTATACTCGCTGTTTCCGATAGGATCTTAACCAACCTCCAGAATAATACGCTATTATGCGGAGTATAGGCTCCACACCTTCTCCTTAATAAGTATCGACGGTGTACCCGCATTTGCGTTCACCTGCACACGATAATCGTCATTTTGCCTCTCAGGTGCTCCGTACCTTCTCGAACGATACTGGCGAGTCGCCTCGGATTTCCAACCGAGGAATTTATTTTTCGGCTGTATCTCGAGAGAACGAGAGAAACTCGTCTCCCGATTCGCATAACGATGCACGCGTTGCTATGACGGCAGAATGTTGGCGGTGTTCGCGCGAGCGTCATTGTCCTGTCAGCGTTCTTAAAATCTTTAACGGCCCGCCGCGCAACGAGTGGCATCGAAACGTCAAAACGACGCAAGAAACGCAACATTCCGAACGAACGGGACCCGGCGGTAAATTACAAGGGGGCGAAAAGTATCACCGGGAACGATAATTACTGTCCACCGATGGCGATTTATTGCCCGACGACGGCCACGTAACGCTGGAAGTCGCGCGTTTTTCCCGCCCCAAGTACGTGTTTATTTACCAATTATACGCGGCGAAGGTGTTCTTTACGGTTTATACAGAAAGAAGTTTTATTTCCGTGCGTTCGTGCAATGTGCCTCGAGTTTCAGCAGGTGCGATCGACACTGAGTCATAATTACCGCAAGAAACGCGTGCAGGTAACGGGAGGACAGATTCGCGATCAAAATTCGAACAAAGACACCTTCTTTGGGTATTTGTTCGAGGAATCGTCTCGTTGGTCGAAAGTGTAAGCTTTCTTTATGTGGAACATTTTATAATTCTATTTTTTTACACGATCAAAAAAATTACATAAAACTAGTGTGTAAGATTTACAAGAAAAATTACATATATAATTAAGAAACTCGTGTCATGGTAGAGAAATGAAAAGTACCCTGTAGGCAGAAATGAGTTTGACATGCCTGTATTGGAGCGCTGTTAATTCCTTTGGTGCTTAATAATCACCGTTGTAATTAGTTTCACCTTCACTGGTACTTTCTCTCGAGTTAAGTCATTTCTTCCGACCAATTAACAAGTTCCTAGGCGCACCTATTTTGGGTGAGTTTCCATTCAAGCTTCGTGTGACACCGATGGTCCACTCTACGACTTTAAACTTTTCTAATTTATGTCTTATAATGCTTGCAAGAAATATTACCTAGCATCGAAAACTAGCTTAATCTCAATATAAATATCTCGTTTTGTAACTTCGTGGATGACATTTTAATTTGCTTACATAAGGATCATCTCAACCGTACGATGTTTTTAATATCAAACATGAGATGTTAAAATTCATAATAGTATCAAATTAATTTTCTTGATATTTGTACTTTAAGTATTATTTTTAAATGATAAGCCTAAACCTTTGCAACGCAAAATAATTTCTGCAAAAGAATGCGTTTTTAAAACTAAATACTCAAGATTATTGTGCTCGAATCGTTAAATTTTAATTCATCTAGAAGTTAACGACACTCTTCTCGATCGTGCAAATCAAAAAAATGAAGAAACACAGTAAATTCTCGGATTCCTCGAAACAAATACGAAAGATGAAACACCACGTCTTCACGAATCTTCCAAACGTTTCGAGGAACTGGCAATTCAGCAATAAAGAGATTTTCGGTACTCGTTGTTCTACGTACGATCAGGGACGAAACGACCATGAAAAATGCAAGCAGCGTTCGCCTGGCAAAAGAACTCGAACGAGTTAATGTCCCTAATCGTGATTGGTTGTAAAATTACACCCTTCGAATCGCGAACGAGCGAGCGTACGTATTCCGAGCAGCTCGTAAAGTCCACCGAAAAAGGAGAACTTTTCAGACGGGCTGAAAATGCGAACACGCGAGAAAAAGCGACCACTCGTTGTCAGCTTGTTACTAAAATACACCGCGAGAAAATGGTTCTTTCATGAGTCCCTCGTTCGCGCGTGATTTTCTGCGAGCTAATACGAAAACACGACAGTAAACACGGAACAAACGTGTAAATTGAATCATTTACAAGTTTACGCAAGCCTTCGATTACGATATACGCGTAATTCCGATGATGGAATCAATACATTCAACGCCTCGGGTAATATCTGTTTATTTAAACATTTCAATGTCAAGTAATAATTAAAAATTTTCGAGAAACCTGTTCAGAAGCAATATAACGTTTTGCTACTCGAAACACTATAAAACTTCCCATGATTCGAATCGAGTACCATGGAACGACAACCTTGCAAATGCTTTCGTGAAATAAGCGTGGTGAATCACTAACTAGCAAAATGTGCTGTAGAAGTAGTCGGAGAAATTTCGATTTCACGTATACGGTACGATAATTAGACCAATAAAATCATTGGGGAAAAAGCCAATAATGCTAGAGAACTGGTTTTGCCGTGCAACATTCAATGGCAAGTATGCATGATTTATTGCAGCTTCGTTTAAATCTTGTTCCAACCGTGTCCATGTGCGCGACACGGACGAATGGCAAAGCTGTCCATACCCATATGGGCGAAACCTTGAAATCCTTGCGTCGCGTTACACGACCATACACGTAACATGTACCGGGCAATACGCAACGGTTTAAGGAGCACGCCGCGACCGTGACAATTATTATCCTTAACGTTACACGCGTATGAAGCAACTACCGATTAAATTATTCAATTTTAATAAACCCGATCTTCGACGTTCACTTATTCCAAAGATCGAAACGTTCGGTTTTCTGGTCGTTTTTTAAAAGTTACTTAATTCATCATTTTTTCTTGGATGCCCTTTTCCAAAATATTCTTTATCACTAAATACTTGAAGAAATGTTCATTCATTCTCTTATAGAAAACTACGGAAAATTTTCAAAAATTCAGTACAATTTTTACAATTTTTATTAGAAATTACGAACGGGTCATTTTGTCCGCTTTTAAATTACTTTATAATTTAAAAACATTTTTTAGTTCGTCCAGAGTTCAGTTTTTCGCGGTATCGAATGGATCTAAATCGTAAACTTGTCGTTGCTTCGAGCAATTATTTATACTTCGCAGCTATTTCGTTAATAATTGCGAGCCGTGGTACTTCCTGGACCCGAGAGGACGAGATTACGATAAATCATATTTATTCCATACAAGTGCAACACTGTGTACCCGCGAATTAGAAGAATCATCCAACGCGGCGGGGTTAATCTTAATTAAATCTCCCTCGATCATTTAACATTGCGTGTACATTAATCTTCGAGGCTTCCTAGACCCCGGCACGAAACCTGCCCTTTTATTCTATTTTGCTTCTCGCGTGTAACTAGCTTCACATACGGTGAAAATAGATAAGGGCCCCGCTCACAATCTTGTACGTAGATTCTCTTATCAAATCGCAGGGGAACGTGACTATACACCGTGGTCGCATCACGGCGTTTCCATGGTGTTTCTTTTATTTCACTTTTGGCGCTTCCAAACACATTTTTTATCCACGATATAAAACTGTACCATACAGGTGGCTTTTTTTTTAAATAATTAAAGTCTAAAACTCGAATTTTCAGAAATTTGTGTTGGAAATCCAATAAATACAATACAAAACTGAAACGACTAATGTTAAATAGGATATTCTTATAAAAGAATTCACCCGATAGATTCAGGAATATCCAGAATCTAGATACGTATGTATATGTTTAAAAACAACAGACAGCGTCCTAATAACCGCTACAGCGAAGCGTCATTACTAATAAATGTTTAATATAATATCCAATAATTTGAAACGTAACATAGGCCAAGTGTTGACCGCCAACGTTCGTTTAAATCATTGAAAAGTAGAAATATTCGACGATTATTATTGTACAGCATCCCTGCTGATAATAGATTTATTTTTAATTTCACAAGTATATTAGAGTTTTTAGAGTTTAAAACAGGTTGTAAACTTTCTACACTGTTTCATTCTTGTTAAAAAGAAAAAACAATCCTAACTTTTAGGAAAGTTATTGAAAAGAAGAAGCTTTAATTTTCAAATTAATTGTGATTTTAGTCGTGAAAAAAATTGTTTGAAGACTTGACAACTCTTTAAAGGCGTTTGTACGATTATTTTTTTACAACAGCAATTTGAAGATTGTGAGCGTTAAGGGATAGGCTAATTTACTATATTTCACCTCGAATCTAATAAAAACTGTCCCAGAAAGAACTTAAACACGAAAAAATCTAGTCAATGGCTATTTTTTTATAAATACAAACCGATTATTGAGACTTTTCTTTTTGCAAATTCTACTCATACGATAACGCAACGGATCACGCAGCTGGAAAGAAAATTAATTGTAACGTAACGATACGGTCAAAGAGGAACAAAAAAACAGTCGCCTGTTATTGCCCGTTGGGTCTGCTGAAAGTGGTCCCGGAGTGATTTATTAACCATCACGGTTCGAACCGTAAATAATATTAACGATTCGTAAATTCCGTACCGTTAAACAAATCCTCCGGGCGTATCAGTCTCGGCACAGATAACCGTTGGCCACGTTCACACGATTCCTTCCTCTTAACAACAGGCTCGACACGTACACAGACACCATTGGCACCAAGGTTGAAAAAGAATTCTACGTTGGCAGCGTTTACCATCTCTACGTTGGTGCATGCATATGCATCGTATGTACCCAGACACTGTCGCAAAATTCTAAAGTAACTCGCGACGACCGATTCCGTTCATCGTCCACGGACGGTGTGCACATTTTTTTAATCGCGAATTAATTGGACACGCCCAAAACTCAAACTCAATTATTTATCTTCGTGGACCTTCTTTCTCGCGTACTCAATGTTTCAAGTTTTCTATAGAAAATTATGAAACTCTAAGACGAAAGGAACGAAATTTAAAGAGACAGGCGGGAACCTTAACCCTTAACCTAAGTCGAGTGTGACTCGACATCAATTTTTATCTCAGGAGCTCCTTTGTCGAGTCAAGGAGATATCATACACTCGAAAATTAAAAAATACAACAATAATGTAAATAAAACAGATATGTAATTGAATTTGTTTAAATTTGCCCTACTTTTTAGCTAACGTAAATTTCAATCAAAACACTTAAAAGCGTTGGAAGCTGCTGGTAACAAAATTCAAATACAATTCGGAGTGCAAAGGGTTAAATTTTCAAGTCCAAACCAAGAAGATATCATACACTCGAAAATTAAAAAATACAACAATAATGTAAATAAAACAGATATTTAATTGAATTTGTTTAAATTTGCCCTACTTTTTAGCTAACGTACATTTTAAACAAAACACTTAAAAGCGTTGGAAGCTGCTGGTAACAAAATTCAAATATAATTCTAAGTGCAAAGGGTTAAATTTTCAAGTCCAAACCAAGGAGATATCATACACTTGAAAATTAAAAAATACAACAATAATGTAAATAAAACAGATATTTAATTGAATTTGTCTAAATTTGCCCTACTTTTTAGCTAACATAAATTTTAAACAAAATGCTTAAAAGCGTTGGAAGCTGCTGGTAACAAAATTCAAATACAATTCGGAGTGCAAAGGGTTAAATTTTCAAGTCCAAACCAAGGAGATATCATACACTTGAAAATTAAAAAATACAACAATAATGTAAATAAAACAGATATTTGATTGAATTTGTTTAAATTTGCCCTACTTTTTAGCTAACATAAATTTTAAACAAAATGCTTAAAAGCGTTGGAAGCTGCTGGTAACAAAATTCAAATACAATTCGGAGTGCAAAGGGTTAAATTTTCAAGTCCAAACCAAGAAGATATCATACACTTGAAAATTAAAAAATACAACAATAATGTAAATAAAACAGATATTTAATTGAATTTGTTTAAATTTGCCCTACTTTTTAGCTAACGTACATTTTAAACAAAACACTTAAAAGCGTTGGAAGCTGCTGGTAACAAAATTCAAATATAATTCGAAGTGCAAAGGGTTAAATTTTCAAGTCCAAACCAAGGAGATATCATACACTTGAAAATTAAAAAATACAACAATAATGTAAATAAAACAGATATTTAATTGAATTTATTTAAATTTGCCCTACTTTTTAGCTAACGTACATTTTAAACAAAACACTTAAAAGCGTTGGAAGCTGCTGGTAACAAAATTCAAATATAATTCTAAGTGCAAAGGGTTAAATTTTCAAGTCCAAACCAAGGAGATATCATACACTTGAAAATTAAAAAATACAACAATAATGTAAATAAAACAGATATTTAATTGAATTTGTCTAAATTTGCCCTACTTTTTAGCTAACATAAATTTTAAACAAAATGCTTAAAAGCGTTGGAAGCTGCTGGTAACAAAATTCAAATACAATTCGGAGTGCAAAGGGTTAAATTTTCAAGTCCAAACCAAGAAGATATCATACACTTGAAAATTAAAAAATACAACAATAATGTAAATAAAACAGATATTTAATTGAATTTGTTTAAATTTTCCCTACTTTTTAGCTAACGTACATTTTAAACAAAACACTTAAAAGCGTTGGAAGCTGCTGGTAACAAAATTCAAATACAATTCGGAGTGCAAAGGGTTAAGTTGCTATATCCGCGCGTAGATCAAATTCGGTCGTCAGGCGGGAAGGGACAATGCAATTCTGTACAATAGACCGTGTCCGATCGCAACGACGCACAGGCGTGTACGCGAAGTTTCGTTTTACCGAATCAGAACACTTTTGATTGTTCGTAATCACTCGGTTAGAGTGTCTCCGAATCGGTCCCGTTGTAACCGAAGTTTCGACACGTTGCTCGTTGCATCACATCCTGTATTGTTTCGCGCCGGCGACCACGTACGTAGTTGAGCTACCCGGGCAAAGAATGCCCGACTGTCGATTATTCGCCGACGAATCGATCAGAAAACGTGCCCGGGGAAGCGAGTTTAGCGACGCCGGGCGTCAAATTCTATTTAACGCGACGCGTTTGGCCGCCGATAGAAAGCGCGATCGCGCGCGTAATTTGCACGCACAGTTAGACGCCTCTTTGAGGGTTCGTCGAGTTGGCACACGGGACACCTCGTTCGACACGCGCAGAAACGCATTTCCGCCTTTCTAAGCGAATGCAAATTAGGCGAGCGCGATTAAACCGATGGACACCGTCCAGCGACGAACGATCGACGCTGTGGGAAATTTTTATCCTACGAACGCGACCTCATTTTGGAAGAAGACTGTTCGATCGTAATAAAGGTGCATTGCATTTACGATTCTCAACGCAGCAAACGTGTATATAAGTATATTAAAGCGATTAAAATGATAGAATGTTTAGCAGGGAGTCCCAAGATTATGTTAGCAAAATTCAAACATGAATTTACGATAGACTCGTGGCTGATATTCAATGAACGATGTTTCTAAATGTAAACAATACTTCGAATCTTCGATTGAACATAGGACATCGTTTCGTACGAATATGACGAAGTAAAAATCACGAAAAGTATCGTGAGAAGTAACTCTACAGTGCATTGTTGATGTAACAGAAAATTTTGAAAATCAAGTAACTGTTGTACAAAGATTTCAACCGCAAATATGTATGGAAGAATGAAATTTAATATCGACGAACCTTTACGTATAATTTGAAACTGTATTTGCATTTCTTGCAACTGTTATTTAACGATATTTAATACCTGGGTATATACGACGGTCTACGTCCCACATAGTGAAGGAAAAATGAAATTTCCCCCTTGAAAACTAGGCGTGCGTTAGAAGACAACTTCGGAAAGGCACAAGGCCTCGCTCGGCGAACGTATAATACTTTCACAGAAGCGTTAGAGCAAAGGTCATTCTTCCTCGGCAAATCCGAGACGAATAACAAAGTTCAAGCATTCACCGTCGCAGTACTGATTTCGAGAGAACGCAACTGCGGCGAGCAGAGAACTGCAAACGTTTTTTTCTATTGTTTTTTTTCAACGAAAACTGCAGAATTTGTCGCGAGGAAATTGTCAACGTTAACTTCGACTTTCCTTTCGAACGAAAATGCTACGGGGCGATGCCGTATTTGTAAAACGCGTAATTAAAGAGGAAATATGTTATAGAAAATAGTTGATTCGATTAACATTGCTAATACCGCGCCAATAGTAAGGTCGTACGTCTCATAGAAGCATCGTGACACACATTGTGCAAGAAGCATAAACGACACTTTCGATAATTTAAATGAGCGGCGACATTCAATGCAAATCGTGACGCGTATAAAACCAACGCTGCGCAGACGTGTCGGATCTTTGGTCCGTTTCGTTTGTTTATAAACCGGGAATTGTAACGATGTAAACAAAAAATAGTAATTTCTATTTGCATAAAATTTAATAAACGCATTTTATCTAGATTTCATTTGTCGTGGCAAAAATTAATTTTATAACTCTATAGAAATGTTTCTAAAGATAACTTAATTTATCAGTATTGTCTAAGAAATTCTTAGGTGTGTACATATTCCTGTTTTTAGATATATGAAAAGAATGTTATGTATTAATATTATTATATAATAATTAATTTATCAGCGCGACATTAGATGTAATATACAAAATAAACGTGGTCAAGTTACTATAAAATACTCCAAAGAAATATTTGAATTTACTTCAAAATAATTTCAATATTTAAAAAACAATTTTCATCAAGATATTATTCGTGTCTTCATTTTTAGCACAGGAAAACATTTAATAATTATACCAAAAATAAGAAAACAAAATCTAATATTGTTATATTAATACACAGATAAATTAAATCCTTATCTAATGAAGCCGTAAATAAAGGCGAAATCACGTTTCTAAATTACGAAAGAACTAAATATAATAGTTCCTTACACATTGCAAAATTATTGGCACATTTCATCTAAGTTTACATTTTATTATAGTTGACATTTAGGTTGTCCTTTTTGTCTAGTTCAAATATTTGTTAAATGTCTAAATAATACATTCGAATAGTCCCAACACTAATTTAATAACAAATATTAAAATTCTTTGATCGTCAAATTATTACCTATGCCAATCATTTTGTTAATTGTGCTTCAAATCGTACAAGAATGAACTTACAAATCGAAATAATGTCTACGATTAACAAATTACTTAAAATGTCAAAATGGCGGGAAGCCATCGAGGGGAGAGGTTAAGCACCCCTAGCTCGAAACGCAAAAAGAACGAAAGAAAACAATGCGCACCTGTATCGACGCGATGCCGGGCGTTGGTCTCGTTCGCCGGAAGAAGGTCGTCGTACTCCAGTGTCGTCACATCCTTCGCGTGAACCAATACGATCACGGTGGTCACCAACATCAACACCATCGTCACCACCGATCGATTCACCGTCATTGTAACAAAAAAGCAAAAAAGACGCACTCGCCCGGCCACGAAGTATCCGTCGCGCGACAGAGGACGCTATCGATCACATTTTCGCGAATCGCGAATATCGACGCTTCGAAAACGAAAGCTCGAAATCGTCGAGCGCTCGAAGCGGGAATTTCGAATCACGGGGTGGCGTTCGTGCCGCCAAGTATCGCATATCATTAAAAAGAATGAAGGATAAATCGTAGGGAAGACGACAATCGAGAGAACTCGGGATCCCGGCGCGTTCAAACCGATCCGACGCGAAGTTAACCTTTCGAGGGTGCGTGCTCGATGCGTGCGCAGATCGGACGGACTGTCATAATTACTGCGCACGCAGGACCGCGTTCACGTTTGAGAAACGCAAGGGTCGACGAAACTTCGCGAATCCTTGTCGTTCCGTCACCGTCCCGCCACGTCCCTTCGTAAGGCTGTCAGTCAGCTGACATCGCACTGTCGTCGATTGTCACTCCCGTGATCGTAACCGAACGCGGCTCGCGGACGCGAAAATAAAAACAATTAGCCGGGGTCGCGCGTGCTACCTGTTTTAAAAGAAGTGTGCGCCTGCCGCACAAGTCCATGCCGCACTGCTAGGCAGCGGTCAGGTGTTTCTAGCAGCCGCCACGCGACATCCCCGCCATCTGTCGACCTATCACCGAACAAGCGCCGTCGCGCGTAAACCACTGCCGCGCTTTTTACGCACGCGCTCCTTACGTGCATCACGTGGTCGCTTCACTTCATTCATGGAGTCCACGGGTCCTTTTATACTACACGCGTAAGGGTAAACAGCTGCACACCGGAGCTGGACAAAATGACGATGGTAGAAATTAGAGATTATGGTTTTAAACGCGTACTGCATCTCGTGTATACGAAACCCAATGCCACGTGCATTAGCGAATTAAAAATTCGTGTTTTGAATACACGTGTAATTAGGTATTTTATTATTCGTAAACATAGACGTGATAAATGGGAATATTGTGAAAGCGTTAGTATTTTGTATCTATATCAAGATAGAACGTAAATTGAATAAAACTATTTTTAAATAATTAGAATACATTACTAATACAGACACTTGGTCGTGAGAAAGTTGTAACGATTAAGTGGAGATATCATACACGCTTGTTAACGCATTTTATACTTTTTGTCTGTTCTCGACTACGGTCGCAGTTTAACAAATATTGTATAAGAGGTAATACATTATGCATTTACTTGACCCGCGCGGAAACGACGTGTTAATAAACCGATTTCGATGCCCTGCAGGATCTCTTATAAGAATGCACGCCATATAACCAGCGTTTCTTCGAATCCGGCGACCAATGGGAAAAAATCGGTTCAAGAAGAAATCCAAAGTTCGCAAAACCAGACAATGGAAATACCGTAACGTGCAATACCGTGACTCGAACAAACGAATTACAATAATGGCGGCCATGACGATTGAAGATTTTAAAGGTTTCAAAGGTCAATTTCGAAAAATGACCTACGCCAAAATTATTTGGCTTGGAGGCTACTGGGAGAAGCGGATTGGAATCGCGTCTTACCACCTCTTTACCAAGGTGACCGTCCTTTGCAAGGTAAAATCACGGTTGCAGTCACGTAAGCGCGGCCCTCCGCGAAGAGGACACGGATGCCTCCGTCTACCGGTATTTAATTAAGCCCGGTCACCCGAGAAAAAAGTCGTTGGTACAGGAAGCGATGGGTTTCGAGTACGCGATCAGCGGACCGTAGTTCGAGCCCCGTTACGGGACAAACTCATTGGCGTAGCCGTAATCGGCCAACCGGTGGGCCATTTCGCGAAACGTCACGACACGATGTCGTACCGACGCTGTTGAAGAATGCCGGTGCAACTTCTCCCCGGTATTCCGAGGGATCGCGAACTATGTCGACCTTAAAAATTTTCGACACGCTGCGAGAGAGTAATGGTCAGAGCGGTCACCAGCCCCGTCTCTCTCGCGCGTCTCCCTTTTACGTTCCGTCTCGTTCTATCTGTCCACCACAAAAGGCAAACGATCTCCTGTTTTTCACCCCGACAAGGAAATGGACGGTCGATGCACCTGGAGTCGTAGGTCGATCGCGATACATGATCTGTGTTCGGTGGACTGTTCGGGTCCGGGTGCACGGAAGCGATCCCGCTGTATAATGCCCGCGTCACGACGAGTTCGTGATTCTATTGGGTTGGTCAAATAGTCCCCTCGCATTTTTTCAGGAAGAAATTCGAACATAAATCTTGCATACAGAGTGATTCTAGAAACCGGGACAAGCGAAGATACGAAAAGATTTATGAAGGAAAAACTTAATTTTTTCACGTAAATCGATTGCACTCATTATTTTGCACATAAAAGTGTAAAGTCACGACCATTGAAAACGCAATACTTTACGAGATATGTTATAAACGTATCACCATGATCGTTTAAACATTTCATTTGCACTAAACTTGAAGATGTTATGCCTACGTAAGCCCAATAAAACATGATAAAGAAATGATTTTTTATGCTGTTTTTTAAATCAATTCATATTTATCGTATATAAACAAGAGACGCGAAAATGCAGAATGAGATAGAGGACTTGTTTTGTATGGAAGTTAGGGTCACGCAATTTCGGTATAATGTCTAAACCCGATGCTACGTACCACCGAAATTCTTCTATGCTTCTTTACTTTACTCGGTTCTTTTTTCAAGCCTTGGGGGACATATTCTCCCGAAATCCGGTTCTACTGGTTTGGGGTTAGATACGAAGGTGAAGTTTAGCTGCCGTGGCACGAGAAATCGGTACTTCGACTGATTACTATACCGCATTACACCGTAATAGACTAGGCTTCCTACCAAGCTCCCATGTCGCAGATAACAAGACTTAGAAATTAATTAAAATCCCGTAATAACTTTAAATAACATTCTGCTTGAAGGACTGTTTATAGTATGAATTATAAATGTCCACGATATATTTTATAATATGCCATCATACCTGAAAACTGAATAAACATCTAACAATAAGTTCTAAACCACTTAAAACAACGTAAAACATATACTCCACGCTAACTCCCAAGGAAAATAAAAGTATCTTGTTTTTTTAGACCAAAGGGAAAGTACATGAATATACAAATGAAACTACCCAGTACATGCTAATTAACGTAACCCACATAGTCAAGACGCGTAAAAGCTTCGTGAATTAACAGAGAAATGATATGTAATCAATCATCCTCGTCGTTGCCTCGAACCTAATGTTATTTAAAATAAAAAAGCTTCAAGGAACATACACGAATCGTCAGGTGTATTTGTACGAAAGAAAAATAAATGAAATCGAAAAAAGTATTTTCTAACGCGGTTATCCGACAAGAATCAGTCGTTCGTTTTAAGATTCCCTTTCTCATTTTCGCCTGGAACGTACGAATAAATGAAGGGACATTAGCGGCGCTCACATTAGAGGTTGTCGTGTGCGTCGAAGGGGTGAAATTTATTACTTAAAATTGGTTACAAAATACGCCATAATTCTCGTTTAATTTATGACCGTACCGGCAGTGTTGACGACGCAGCCTGTGAATACTTCTCCCTCATATAATATTATACATACGAGGGCAATACGCGGGACCAACTGCGTTTAAATATTCATACGCGATGCATCATGATACCATGCATCAGTTCGCGGCTACGGCCATTATGGACACGAATTCTACGCAGTGTGTACACACTGTTATCCGTTTCTTTTAGTAAATTCTCCGGTTACCGTTCCTATTAATATTCTTAACGCGCGATCTGCCTAACTCTTGCATCGATGCAATGAAAAGAACATTTCAAACATAACGTTAACTTGCACCAGATCGATATAAACTTTACAAAAATTATTCTCACGCTTTAAAAAAAAAAAGGGGGAAACCTCGATTAACTGGTATCCAATTATTCGATTATCTAGGTTCTACTGTATTTACTTATCAGAATTGTCATTAATATGTAAATATTACACTTTTAATGTCACGAGACAAACGTTTCACCCTGTATACGAAAGCTTCGTGCAACGAACAATTTCTCCTCCTCAACAGGTTGTTAATTCCTACCTGTGCGTCCCTGCGCTGTAGGTTTAATTAAAAATCGAGCTTGTCGGAATATCAGAGAGAAGAATAAATTTAACGCGTACGAACCATTAATTAACGTCCTATTCGCCGACTCTCTTGTCGTACAACGTGAACGTTCGTGTACGCAAAACTTGCTTCCAAAAAACGTTTTCATAAGTGAACCGATTTGTATATTTTATGCTCGTATAGTATGTGAAAAGCGACAACAGTAGTGTGTAAAACATGCTTAATATATTTTCATTGGCACGGCAAAACTCGACTACATGTCTCTGCGAAAATTTTAATTACTCGTAGAAAGAAAGAGAATACGAACATAAGATCGTGTCTGCCTTTGTTTAGACTCGAATAATAAGGCTTAGTAATTAAAATCGACGTCTTAATTCTCCAAAACTATTGAGAGGAAATAGGAAAATACAAACACAAACTCTTTCTAATACATACAATGGCGACCATTTACTTACGTATCTAATTATAATCGACTAACGTAATATGATTTAAAGAAAGAAATATAAGAAAATCTATAAATTTTCGAAAAATATCAATGTACAATTACGTAATTACATAAGTACGTGATTTCAACTTGAAACAGGAAGTGGATACGGCGGACATAATCAAAGAATTTGATAACATACGGAAAATAATAACAAATGTATATAATAAAATATTTTAAATAATCAGTTCATTTCTCTGCATTTAAATCATTATTTTAAATGTTCGTGATTTGAAGATATATGTTAATATTAAATACATAAAAGTCATTAATTGACCTTTAATATGAAGATTCAAATAATCAGCAGATCTTAAATTACATAATGTAAATACTTATTATATTTGGTTTGCATTATCCCATGTATAAGAAATCTCTAGTTACATAATTATATGGAACCTTAAAACATCAAATTAATACTCAACAATACATAAAACATAATTAACTTGCAATATACTCAAAGCATATATGTAACAATGAATTATAATATGTGGCACTGACAACGAAAGCACTCTTTAGTACATTTATAAGATTTCATAAATTTAAGTTCTGGAGATGATTGTGCAGGACCTAAATTCAAAGAATCTTCACTTTCTTCGCTAAGTTCCTCGATGCTAAATGTATCAGTCAAATCTTGTTTGTGCTTTGAAGAATCTTTTGACTTGGATGTTGGAAAGAGGGTCATTTCACCTTCACTATGAAATAGAGGCATTATATTTAAAATACTTAATTGCTAATACTACACATGTATAAGCCTACGTTTACCTTTCACTATCACTATGCCAGTATTCGACAAGAGGAAGATGCTCTTTACTTTTAGTTGGTACTGGAAGCCTTTGAATTGATATCAAACCAGTAGTACCATTACCATCACCACATCCCTTATCATACTTTGACAACTTGATATAATCTGATTTACGCTGAATACGTTTTGCCTGCTCGATCCTTGCCTCTGTCCAAGACAAGAAATGTATAATAAAAACTACAAGCGACAATGTGCAAATAAACAATAAAGAAGCACAGTAACAGTAATACCGAGTTTTTTTTGTAGCTGTTTAGTAGTGGAATTATGTTGAGATGTTTGTGTCTGATTGCTGCTACAGCTACTATCACTTCCCTAAAATATTATGAACTATTTATTTGTTTACTAACTTCTATTCTGTTTATATCCTTTTAATAACTTTAGTTGTAATAACACGGTTGCTTAAATTTAAATACATATAAGTTATAGCAAATTATATATTTACCAAAAAAAGTCTTTCATCTTCTATACGACTAACACTTTTTGGGTCACTATCAATTCCGCTATCTTCCATCACAAAATAAAACTTTATATTAAACTAAAAACTTATTCTCTCTACTCATCTGGAATTAAATGCAAACCTTTTAACATTCAGATTCAAAAATTTGTTACACATAACCATATACAAGTATAACAATTTTTTATGAAATAACTAGAAAAATAATACCTCTGAACATTTAAACATTTAATAACAATGCACAAATTTCATTTATAGTTCACACACTGTCATATTTTGTATACAGATACATTAAGAAGGTACTTAAAAAACAGCAATTTATTCTGGAATATAATATAATGTACAAATATTATATGTTCTATCATATAATAATATACTTAATAACATATGGTTTCCAAATTTTTACTCACAAGTATTTGTAAATTATTCTGTCTTATCTACAAGGAGCAAGCATGCTTATATTATCATGGTATGTTCTATTATTGATTTTCTTTCATCTATATAACTACACAGAGTATCTTAACATTATTGCCTACAATTTCAAAAAAATGCACACAAACTCATAATTATTAAGCAATATTTTATACTTCACTATATATGAAATATATGTTAAACAATTTTTAAAATTTTAAATAACAAAATATTTTTTAACTTGTGATTAAGATTATTAGAAATGATTTTAAAACTTGTAACTTGTTTTGCAAATACTAATAGTATAATTACAGTACATTAATATGTTATAACATTTTATTTGAAGCAAATATTGTACAAATGCTACTATAGCATTGTTTCCTAGGAAACCACAACTCATTTCTTTACATTTTCTAGAAATAAATAAGACATAGTGAACTTCAGTTTATTTTTCATATACCTACATGTTTATTCTATCCAAACAGTGCTTTCTATTTGCTAAATATAAAAACTAATTTAGTACATACAACAAACAACTAAAAAATTCCATAGTCTCTTACACATACAAACATATTAACACTCTTTTTTTCAAATTGTAAGAATTTTAACAAAATCTATTTTTAATACAGAAACAAACATTCATATTATTGTAAAAAATATTTGAAATATATGAAGGCATAGATTAAAATACATTAGTGTTTTTTTTTTTTAAACTTAACGTTTTGAATAATCATGACTGTAATATGTGCATACTGAAGGGTGTTATATTTTTATATGCAGTTGAGTAATAGATAATTTGCAAAGTAAGAACAATGCGGTCATCATCAACTAGGAGAACAACTTCCAGAGCAGTGTCTGACACTCACAAAGACCTACCAAGAGTTAGTATTTCATAGTTTTTGTATAATTCAAAATTTGTATACTAATACATTGTACATATTTAGCACACAAGTACTATGAAGAGTCGTTATGAATTAGGTGGTGGTGATGTAGATTGGATGCGTGGAAGAGTTTATCTTAAGCCGGAAGATCAATTACAGTTATCAGAAGAAGTATGTTTAATATCTTAATGATCAATAATACCAATATGGTTTAAATTTTATCTATACTCTTAAACAAGTATTATAGTCTATCTGAACATATTTTCTATAATATTTATTATTAGTATCTTTTATTTTTTGTATGTGCTTATTATTAAAAAATAAAGTAACATATGATATTATAAAATTGTAGGAATTACAAGAAGAATTTGCAAGAGTTCTAACTATACATAATACGCGAGTTCCAGATTCTTTGGTTGAATGGTCATGGAAATTAAAAGAATTTATAAAATTACCTCCTCCACCACACTTAGTAACTCTTTTAAGTGTGCCTGGAATAATATTACATAAAGATTCTGAGGAAGCAAAAATACAATTAGCAGGTGGACTTGTTGGTAAGACTATAAAACATAGAAATCATTTATCATACTCATAATTTAATACTTTAGTAAACTATACAATTTTTTCTTTTTATAGTTGAAAGTCATCATGACGTAGTACCTGTACTACATGAAGATGAAGAAGAAGAAGGTGAAGAAGATGAAGAAGAAGGGGAGGAAACAGAAACTATGAAAGAGAAAGATGGTGATTTGAATGGCCTAAAGCATAAGAGAATGTCACAAATTTTAATATACATTTCTTACAAAATATTTTATAATTACAGATGAATTAACAAAAGCAGAAGAAATTGAACATGAAGAAGAAACTGTACAAGAAGAAGAACACAAAGAACCTGAACCTGACATTGAACCAGATGAGGAAGAGATGGAAACAGTAAAACCTAAAAAGATACCAAATCAGTTTAATTTTTGTGAAAGGGCTGCTTTGACTTATACTAATCCCATGCGAGTAAGTTTATAAAAATATAAATTTAATAAAATATACTTTCTATTGATTCTATACTAATTTCATAGGAAATGAGTACACAAACTGTACCTCCACCAACAGCATTATTTAATGCCCATGTTTTCCAATGGACAATCTTTGATGAATATCAAGTATGTATTTTTTATTTTAAATTAAACACGTTAAAATACATATATGAATGATATATTTATGTCTTAGAAAGATTATGCTCAAAAAGAACGTGAAAGAGAAAAAGAAAAAAGAATTCCGCTTCTACCATCAAAAAAGGAGGATTCCAAACAAAAGGCTCAAACAGAATCCATGGCATTAACATCAAGAATGTTACAAGCTGCAAAAACTTTAGAACGAATGGTGAACCAAAATATTTTTGATGATATAGCTCAAGGTCAATATTTTTCTTAAATAGTTATATTTCGTTGAATAAGATATACACGTACATATTTCTAGATTACAGATATTGGGATGATCCAAGTGATGAATTTAAAAATGAAGAAGGTTCATTATTGCCCTTATGGAAATTTAGTTATGAAAAGACTAAAAAGCATGATGTCACAGATTTATGTTTTAATGGCAGATATTATGATTTGTTTGCAGTATCTTATGGAACAAGTTAGTAAAAGTTAGGTAATTTTCAATATGCCATAACTACATATGTATACATGTATGATGTTTCAGTGTCATTTAATAGTTCAATAACAAATGGAAAAGTGTGCCTATTTAGTTTGAAAAATCCATCATATCCAGAATGGATCTGCCCAATAGATTCTCCAGTAATGTGTTTATCTTTCAGTGAACAACATCCACACCTTCTAGTTATTGGTAAGACATTCAAAAGACTCAACATACATATTTGCATAACAATAAAATTGATCTCCATTTTTATGATTAAGGTACCATGGATGGTGCTGTAGCTGTGTATAATGTCATGTTACCACCAACAACTCCACAATATAAGAGTAATGATGTTACTCAAAAACATGGGGGTATAGTATGGGAGGTTTGTTACAAACATACATAAAAATAGTATACTTTTTTATAATTATTCAAAACTTCTATTCATTCTTTGATTCAATATTTAAGGTATGTTGGGCACCAGATACAGAAGAAGGAAATTTGGCATTCTACAGTGTCAGCATTGATGGAAAAATAAATTACTGGATATTAAACCAAAATGATCTTGGTTTGACAACAGTAATGACACTGTTCTTAGACAGACCTCCAATAGCTGGTCCAGATGGTACTATGATTACACTTAAAGGTAATAATATTTAATACAAACATTCTTATCCCATTTAACACTATAAGTCATACAAACAGCACTTCTATATTTTTTCAGGATGTGGAACATGTCTTGCATTTCATCCTGCAGATCAAAATGTATTCCTTGTGGGAACAGAGGAAGGAACAATTTATAAATGCAATACAGCATATAGTAGTGTTTATATGAAGACTTATAATGAAGCACATAACATGCCAGTATACAGAATAGTATTTAATAAATTTAATTCTAGCATATTTGCAAGTTGTTCAGGTGACTGGAGGATAAAAATATGGGAAGATAATAGAATGTAAGTTTGTATTATTACTTAGCATAACATTTATTAAATTTAAGTTGACTATATCCTTTGTACATACAATAAAATATTCAGACCATCAAATATGAAATACTTCTAATTTATGCTAATCAATGTACACTAACAATATCATGTATGTAAAATATATTTTCTATAGGAAACCTTTATTTATGTTTGATCTTGGTGTACCAATTGGAGATGTTCAATGGGCTCCATACAGTTCAACAGTATTTGCTTGTGTTTCAAATGATGGAAAAGTTACAGTATTTGATTTAAATGTAAATAAATACAGGCCAATATGCAGTCAACCAGTTGTTAGTAGAAAGAAAAATAAACTGACCCGTATAGCATTTAACAATGATTTACCATTTATTATTGTTGGTGATGATAAGTAAGTATGTTCTAGATACAAAGTAAAATAATAACTTAAACCTTATACTGCTCTATTATCTCTTGATATATTTACACTCCTTGTTCATTTTACATTAACAGAGGGACAGTCACTACATTAAAATTGTCACCAAATCTCAGAATAAAAGTGAAACCAACAAAAAGGCAACTTCATCTAACACATCGAGAATTAGAAATTATGAAATTGGAGAAATTATTAAGTTTTGTACGAGAACCATCTATATTGGTACCACCAGAAGATACAAGAAAAGCAAGAAATTAAATGATTTTTTAAGAAAATAAAAAAGTTGTATGTACGTATATATTTTGTTTCGGCTATTCTTCCAAATAGCAACCGCGGCCGATCGACATGAAATTTAAAAGGAAATCTAACTACAACGATGCGAGGGTTATTACGCAATGAAGTTGTTTGTGTAGCGTATTGTATATGTTTAGGTGGTGGTATAAACAATTTCCAACATTTTTTTTTATTAATATCTTAGAACTATTTAATTTCTAAAGTTTATATTTGGCGACTATTCTCTCTGCTTCTTCGCCCCACCCTACCAAATTTCATATCGATTGGCCATGGGTTTCATTTGGAAGAATACCCTTTGTTTCTCATAATATATTTTATTTGTATGTAGAAATTTTATAGTTTTACTTATTTGTTGATTATATCTACGATTATAACATGTACATTTTTTAGAGAACAATAAGAAAACGAACATATGTTCGTTTAAATATTTACTTGAAAAAATAGTTCTCTAGCAAAAAAATATACAATACTCTCTTTTTGTAAACATCAACATTTTATTAACATTTGCTATAACAGAAAATACATGTTAATAATCTATATCTTTATAAACAAATTGGCACTAAATTTAGAATACATTAAAAATATTACTACAATTTACAAATTTAAATTTAGTATCTAGATTTACTACAACATGTGTTTCCTAAACTAGAAGCAATTATTAATGATTATGAACTACTTTAATTTACTGCTTTGTAAATAGAGTTATTTATGTTAATGTTTCTGCAATTCCATACATATACCGTATAACAGTACTGGCATAGCTTCATAATAGAAGACTACTTTAAAATATCTTTAAAGAATAATTTCGTGATTTCGAAAATGGCTTATACGAATTATATGCGAACAGTAAAATCGTTTACATATATCTAAGAAGGAGAACAAATGAAATGTATGTATATATGTAAATATAGAAATATAAATTTAATAAGAAAAATTTGTAATAAAAATATGGTAATGGTAAAACTGTACTGTTTTTTTCAAATAAAACAGTTTTGTATATGCATAAGAATCTTAAATTGGTGACACAAATACTTTGTATAAACTTAATAATATCAAATGTTATCATTACATAAATCTTATTTTCTGATATTTCAGATATAGTAAACACTGGTTATCACAGTGTCTCTCATCTCTTTTCAAAATATTAGAATCGTTATTACATAGTTATATAAGTTACAATCATACACAAATATTTGTTATATCTTACAGCAAATCCACTATAATCAAACTTTAAATATGAAATTATCTGATATTCAATTTAGATATGTGTTTAAATTAAATACTTTTTAAAAGAATGACATATATAGAGAGAAGAAGAATATATCACAGTAACATCAATCATCAACAGTTATAATTTATATAATTAGATATTAAAAGTATAAGATATAACAAAATTAATAAAATAACAAAATGTTTTTTATATCATTGAATACTGGTGGTTGTTATCAGTACTATGAAAAATAATACTTATGAATTATATAAAATAATATGTGCAACAAATTGAACTAAGAAACATATAAAAATATAAAAAATAAGAAATATCTTTTATAATATAAGAGATTTTTATATTTTTGGCACACCTGTGGTATAAAAAAAAAATTAAACTGAATAATTTGTTAATATTTTAACTAGTAATATACAAAAATGCATTTGCAAAAAATTGTAAATAAAATGCTACATTTCAAAGTCTATCTTTCTTATTACTTGTCAAATAACAAATTTCAATATTATGTTTCAAATAATATAAAATTTTTTTTAGGAACTTGTGACAATATCTGACAATTTATTATTAATAAAATGAAGTAAAGTGTAGTAAAAGTATTTAAATGCAATTCAAAATTTTAATCAATGCCTACAGAGCAATTATAAATCTGGGAAAATATATAACACCTACATTTTTAAGAACATTTCATTAAACCTTCCTTTTATTTTTATATTGAAAACCTTGCCAAATTAGTAATAACTCTTTACTTCGCGATACACTTGTATCACCTTTTATAAAATATCGGAAAATAATAGTTTTCATCTGAAAACACTACAATGCAGTCCTAACTTCATTTCTTAGTAGAAGATATTAATTCGGATATTTAAAGTGGTACGAAAAAATTGTAAAATCTTATTATATTTGTAGATAATTACTGCTTATATGATTTAAATTACATGTTAAGTAAAGAATTGTTTTGTATTTCTAGCTGCATTCATATCGTTTGCTATAAGATTAAATTTCAATAAATATAAAATCTAGAAGGAAATTTTCCCAGGGAGTTCTGGATTTTCTATCACACCTTTGAAATACTTCAATTCTAAAAAATCTCTAATATTGTTCGGGCATGGCACTTGTCTACCAGCAAATTCAATACTCGACATTGGATGAAGAAATTGTTCTGGAAAATCCCTATGATTTAAAAACCATGCATCTTTAACCATAGAACCGTTTCTTGCATAATATGGAAGTATGTTCACATTCAAATGATTTGTCTTTGAATACTGCACTTTAAAAAATTCTCCCTCTGTTGCCTTTATCCAGACAAAACCATGATTATCAACAATGGGTTTATTCATGGCTTTAATTAACCATGGTGATCGTTCGAGATCATCACGATTTACTCCTATTTGTACTTCATGATCCCATGGTAAAATATCACCGTTTCTCATAGCACCAAGTAAAGATCCTCCCTCTAACCAAAATCTGATACCAACTTCTTCTAAGTTATCAAACACGTGATGAGCAACTTTTCTTAAACCTGAGAGGCAACAAGGTGGTGTATATCGTTTTTGATAAATATATGATGGTACACCATTTATAACTGAACCAAAACATCTACTACTTTCCCTCGAACAACCATACCATTCTATGGAATTAGAATCTCTTATAACCTTCTTAATTCCCAAATTTTCAAACATTAATCGTTCGCGATTTAGGTGCAACTGTTGTACCTTCCATTGAGATTGTTGATTTCTAAACAATGACTTCCCTTCATCGAATTGATAATTTGTCAGTATATGAATCTGGTAACACGTAATATATCAAATAAATTGAGCCTTGCTTACTCCAAAATACATGTATGGAGTGTTTCCAAATAATATATAAAAGCGGGCTGGAGGCAATTCCTCATAGAAAAATAAGAAAAATAAAAATTTTTATTTTTCTTATTTTTTCAAAAGGAACCTTCACCCCGTTTTTACATATTATTCGGGGACACCCTGTATTGTATACAAGAAGTCCTCAACTTACAATATTAAGTCGTTCTGAAGTTCATTGCATAAGTAAAATTGTATGAATACCAGAGTACAGTTGAATTTTATTCAAATAATAAAATCCATATAACTCGAGGACTTATTGTACATATATAATAAAGTATATGTTATTATATACTTTCTATAAACTATCAGCAATCAAACATAACAAACACAATGTAAAGACAAAAAAAACGAATAAAAATGTTAATATTATCTAACATAATTTAGATTCAAATTTTATTTAAATTAATAAAAATGTTAATTTACGTTTTAGTAAAAAATATATCCATCTTATCATCCATTGACCATATAACTGACAAAAAATATAATTGAAACATTTGCATTTAAAAAATATTTTAAAAAGTAACTCATTCTTCATGATGTATATAAACAACAAAAAAAGATAGGAATGTGTAATGAATTAAAAAATAAAATTGAACATAAATTACAAACCTTTGCACCTATTGCAGTTGTCTGAATATATAATGCATCCGTGAATGGTAAGAGAAAAGGATCAGTTAATTTCCTTAATAGTTTTGTCTCCAGCATTGTAGCATGCTTTCCATTCACGCCATCGCATTCAGTGCCCTTAACTTGTGAAAACTTGAGACTCCATTCTCTTATTTTTAAATCTATGCCAATACAATTCAAAGTTATTCTTCCTACTGGTACAATTACAATGCCTAATTTTGCTACATGTGACACAGTCTCCTACAATAAATTAATTTTGTATGAACATTTGTGCACATATCGATAATTTCTTTTAGATTACAGTTTAATAAAATTAACAAGTTTCTTACTTGTATGACATCTTTAGTAGAGAGTCGACTAGCATCAGGTAAAAATAAAACATACTTTGTACGCACATAAAAAAGTGGATTTCTTTCATCGTATGAATTATTAAATTCTGGTTGTAAATTTATTAATTTAACATTTTGCATGCTTTCATTGGCAAAGTCCAGTCCCAAAGGAGGATATGGTAACTCATTGCATATTATTAAAATTGGTATAGTAGGAAAGAAATCTAACACAGACTCTACAGTGGAAGTCACATCGTTTTCAAAGGTTTCAAATTGTCGTATAACCACAGTTACCAAACGCGCTAATCGGCGATGAAATTTTTGCGGAGGATCAGGTGTTACCATGCTTGGTGTCAACAACCGCAATGTGTTTTGTGTTGCAAATAACCTCCATATTCTATGCCATAGAATGATATTACCTAATAGTGCAAGCACTAACAACGTTTTTACAAACTTAAAGCGCATAGTTATCGCGTAATTTTCAGTATCATCGTATGTCAAATTTTCTTTCACTTAATTTTCTTGTCATAGCACTTCTAAATAACGTTTGAATATTTGACAGGCCACGATACTTCGTACATGCTTCAATTTATTTTCACCCGGTGTTGCCAACTCACTTTGTACATACATGTATAGAGAGTTGGCTAGAACTGCTACTTGTGATACGAGCACTAGAGTGAAGTAAACCGCAGTTACTAACGTTAAATTGCTTCAGGTCGGTCGATTTCGCATTGCGTCCAAAGAAAATCAGAAAAATGTCGAAGAGGAATCCGGAGGACGAATATAGAAAAGGTTTTATTCATTTTATTTATTATCGTATCACTTGTATTAGGTGAAATAACATTTACTTTCTAATGTGTTAAAGCTGTATCGTGGTCTATTTTCAATTTCTTTTCTCTATTGATTTCGTATCTACAATCTTTAATGTGGATAAGGCGAATTTCGAATACATAATTTATAGAATCGAAGCAACACGGGACAATTGTAAGAGAAAATTGTACGTTCGAAGTGTATTTCACTACCTAAATCTCGTTTCTTACTTTTCATGTACCATTTTTGGGTGCACGCATCCTACAACCATGTGCCAAAGGATGTATCACATTAATAAAAACGGAATGAAAGTTAGCCTTATCTAATAAAATTATCAAGTAAATATGTATTGTATGCTGTATCATTCTAAATAACTATAGAACATGTATGTCGTTTATGAACTTATTTCTCTTCGTTTGTCTACTCAATTTATTTTAAATTTAATTCAGATGGCTAGAATTACAAGGATCTTGTACTAAGCATGCCGCTTATATATTTCCGGTTAAAGAAACAATGTTGTTTAACTTGATCTGAACTTTGCCAGTGTTTGACGTTGTCAGGGTCAAGTGTCTACAGAGCAGAGGACTCCAGGGGGGATGACAGAGGAAGAGATCGCTCTCCACTTAGATCGGATGACCGTTGCGAGACTACCAGCTACAATCAGACTGATGCAAAGAAGCAAAAGCTGGCATTTGCATTTGGGAAAAAAGGTGGAGCGGAACAAAAGAAGGGCATTCAAATAAAATTAGGTTCAACGTCGGTAAGTAAATAATATGCAAGTAAAGTTCTTCGTATGCATGTTGCATGTTAAAACAGTTCAAATATTTTTTTTCTAGAAACCTACTGTAAAACCAACACCAGTACAAAGGCCAACAGTGGCATCAGTATTTAACACTGACGAGGAAGATGAACCTGAAGAAATGCCAGCAGAAGCAAGAATGAGAATGCGAAACATTGGTCGAGAAACACCAACCTCTGCAGGTCCAAATTCATTTGGTAAAACAAAGCAAGGATTTTGTGACTCTAAAAAGATATTTGAAAAAACGCTCAAGAAAGCAATGGAAGAAGCAAATAAATGATTCCTTCCTTAATATACTATGCAATTATTGTTAATTGTATATTAATTTTACATGAAATGCAACAATTAATAGTGAGATTCTTGCTACAGTTATATGCAGAATATTTTTATCAATTTTATGCATCTTATTGGCAGAAACTAGATACAAAGTCTTATTTCTCATCTTTCACATTTCTCGTCCCGTTCTAAAATTCAATTGAACATTAGCTACTTGCTGGTAACAGCTAATATTATGTTTGCACTTCAAATGTATTGTTTTACCATGTAAATCGTAAACAAGTATACATATGTAATAAAATTATGCTACGTAATTTGTACTGTTCATTACCATCATGTTAATTCTGAATCAGGTAATAATTAATTAAAAAAGTTGATAAAAATGACTTCTTTAGATATAGGAAAGTAATGAAATAATTTATCTTGTAACATGTAGGCATATACAATACAAATAAAAGAAACCCCAAGTCGATTTTACTTTTTTATTTTTACTTAAAATTTACATGGTCATTACTTCCTGTTTTGCTGTCCTTGACGTAAATCCTATACCGAAGAACAAATACTGAATTAGTTCAATGAAGATTAACTGCTAAAAATGATTATTAACACTTCGAAAAATTAGAACAAAACCTTAATTTCTATATCAATATATTTCTAATAATTACCCTTGGGAAATTGCGGACTGGAGGAGTTCTAATGCGACGATTTGCTTTAGATCTATTACGGACCACTTTAGAGTGAATAGCACAAGAAACACAGTAATGTAACTTGGCATATAATTTTGGAAGCTGATATGCAGAATAAAAGCTTGCTTCTGTTATGTCCCTAACAGCAGCTGCTTCCACAATGTTACGAATAACAAACTTCTTGATCGCTTTATCTTTTGGCACACATCGTGCACAATTAGTACAACGAACAGGATTTACATGGCCACGACCATGTTTAGCACGTCCACCGTTTCTGCGCTTGCAGGTCTGAAAAATAAAAAAAAGCCAAGCGCGTCAAGTGTCTTGTTAAAACTTTGCAATTGAATATTTTTAGCGGTATTGCACATGGAGGTTAGGATCAGTAATTTAATGGCGTTTAATATTTTTTGGCAAAAATATGAATAACATATATGATATTCTATAGAAATTAAACATTATATTTGTATAATTTATAAATTCATGTTGAAAAAAGATATATTTTATATAAACACAATGACAACCACATGGTTCGCGACCATTCAACACTTGTATTTCATAAATGTGTCACAATTAATATTAAACATATTCTTCAAAACAGAAACTTCTTAATATTATATCAATAAAACTAACTATCATAAAACTATACTATGCACAATACGATAAACTAATGAAATTACGAACGATAAATAACCGTCAGTTACCATTTTGTATCGTTAGCTACAGAAGAAGGGTCAGGATCGGAACACGTTTAATGGTAATACTGGGTTTGCGAGTCAAATCAGTGTACTTCCGTTTATAAAAAATGTTAGTATTTAATTTTGAATTATTTAAACACATCATTCGTATGCTTTAATTGCATTTAAAGTAATTCAGTATAATATAAGACATTTGGATGTGGTTAAAATCTTGAATTATAAATTTAAAACTCTTCAATAATATTTTTTTATTATTAACACTACATTTTTAAATACATGTATATATATCTTTTATCAACAAAAAATTTATGTTACTTATTTATATTTATATATTATGTAATTAAGCTAAGGCATTTAAAATAAATATTGTGGGTTGCTGATAGTTGAAATGATTCGAATCTTCCGCCATTTTACAGATTCGAAGCATCAATCGAGTGTTGCTTCTGTATGTTACTTTGGGTCTTTGTCGTGATTCACGACTCGTGAATTCTAAATTGGTATATTGGGAGCTTATGTATTGAATTAGGTAGTTTTATATCGATCAAATAAAACAGAATTACAGTAATCGTGATTTTTTAGAATTCATTTATCTGTGTTTTAATTTTGCTTTGTACACTTTTACAATTAAGAAATTCCAAGTACTCCTTTAAAAAGGAAAGATCATGGCATTATTTTTTTGACCTATGTTTGTATATTCTTACAATTCAGTTTTGATTGCTCTAATTTGATATCTCGGTTTTTGAACATAATGGTGGAAGAAGTAGTTAACTCTACTAATAAACCGAAGGTATGTTAATTTTCTTGCAATATTAAATGCATAGAAATTTTTTTCAATCCCATTTTTGTACTTATTCAAAGCACTTTTGCATTTCTAAATACGAATTGATTTTATATTAAATATAAGCATCAAATATTGCAGAATAAAACTGCTCGACCTCGTCCAGTTTATCTGTGGAATGTGTTAGATGTACAAAAATGGTTAAGGAGGCACTGTAGTGATTATTACCAATTGTATCATGAAAAATTTTTATATGTAAGTATTTTGAGGGGAAAAATGCATATGTTCAATATTTGCTTCAAATACATTTTTGTATTTCTGACAGTAAATGTAAGATTAACATTATACATGTTTATTTAAGCATGACATCACAGGTAGAGTATTGTTAAGAATAAATGAAAATATTTTATTGAGACTCGGAATTGATAATGAGGAACACAGAATGGATATATGGCGGGAGATAATGAAATTGCATCTTAAGACTGATATGTTAGAAATTAAAGATATTGAACGACGTAATAATATGAATTTTGATTAGTACGATAAATTTGAGATCAAATATGGGCAATAATTTGAACAATGAAGCTTTATTTTTTATATTAATTTATACTAAGTGATATTTTATAACTTGTATTGTTAGTACTATACAATTAGCAATATGTAGAGAACTAAAATTATTGTATTAAATAAATAATTTTATACATATTTATAGGAAAGTATATTTAATATCCTAGTTATAGTTTGATTTCCAAAAGTATAAGTAAGAATGTATAGTTAAATATGAAAGACTAAAAGAAACATATTTTTGATGCCAAAAAGAAATAATAATAAGTAGAAAGTAATTAAAATTCGAATTGTTGTTATTTGTTCATAACTGGATCATTAAAATACTTAAAAATATGATTCTTTTTAAACTGTTGTAATTGTTTTATGTATTTTTTGCTATTTTTTTGTTTTCACTAGTGTAATATGTTGGATGGTTCTTGGTGTGAATGTGACAAGATGCGAGAGAAAGAGTGGTGTGGAATTGGATGACTCAGAAAGTGAATTTCAGAGAGTACAAGGGTGAGGTGATGCATGTCGAGGATGAGTGAAAAGAATGTAAGTAAATTAAGTTTGTTAATAAGTAATATTGTGTAGTAATAAGAAAAGAGACATGGAAAAGGAAAATGAGATGTAGGAGGTAATGTAATATACTTCATTTACGTATGTTGTTATTATGAGTTATTGATATATACTTTCCAATGCAGAAAATTTATAAAAACAATATATCAATTGTTTATTTAATAAGAAATAAAGTCTTTAATATTACAAATTTCTCACGTAACAATACAATATTTGAATACAAATTGACTTCTTGACCAGAAACATTTATTTATTACTTTAATGTTGTACATTTTGTCCTATCGATATTTATTTTCTATATTCGAATGATATTACATACATGTTATTTGTTATTTTTGTGGTATTTATGGATATTTGAAGAAGTAGATTTATACATTACAATCTACATTACCCTGTTCATTATAATTTTATAGAAGATGTGAATACACGAGCAATTGGAATACATTTGATAGTATACATATAATAGATCTTTCATTTGTTATGTAACATTTACCATTCTTTTATCATTATCATTTTATAACGAATTATATTTGTTGTAGCTACAATAATGATAATTTAGTTGCCCTATAATTTTTTTTACTGTATTATGAAACAGTTTTAAGATTATATCACATACATTGATAATGCTTTTTAATGTTTTTTCTAACTGCTAACTCGAAGGTGGAAAGTAATTCTGATATTAAAGATGTGTGAAGTATGCTGGAACATGTGAAAGTAATTTTTGAAAATTTGCATAACTGTTTAATTAATAACTAGGGGTGCATGAAATCCTAAAAATATCACCCGGAATTTCGAGAAGTGTTTATTTCTTGCTATTTTTATTCTAACCTCTATCTTGTCATAGCCTTGTGACATTTTTTCATTCACTTAGGTATTCGTCTCGATGATTCGTTTTCTCGTTAAATATAGGCGCAGGAAAGAAAATTGAATACATTATATAATACAAGCTTAAAATAGTATAATTTCTTTAAAAATTTTGCAAAGGAACATAATTACAATAATCCGTCGTATATAATTTTTGTATCCTATTCGTTATATCTTTCCTGCAATTAAATATTTCTACGTGTTTTATTATTATAGTCCATTGTCGAATTTTTGGTCATTTTACGTTAAGTATGAAGAGCGACTTAGATATAAATATTTTAAGTATTTTAATAAAAATTTCATGATATTCGTGATATTCACATATGTACAGGGCAAGTATATGTTATTAAAACAATAAGTACGAAGTAATTGTAAGTACAATTAATAATTATTAGTCGATACAAAAATTTTGTTTTTTTTTTGTCAGTGATGAGTATAAGCAAGAATCAAAATAAGTAGAATAAAATAATGACAAATTAATTTATTAATATTTCGTTAGCTATGGAAGAGATAATTGATGTATTTTTGTGTATCCACAATATGAGCCTTTCGTTACAAAAGTGGTGTAAAAATATAAAATTTTATATCGAGGGTCACCTATTTTTTCATAAAATCTCCGTTCAAATACATTCGATTACCTCACAGAGAGTGTAACAAATTACATACAACCTGCACCAGTGTCTTGGCTGAAATATTGTTGCAAGTTCACATTTTTAAAATTCGATAATCATGAAAGTGGCTGTAACTCCATTTGTAGTCACAAAAGACATTATTTTTCTTAATGTTTATACTTTTTAAACACTCGATCAATTTATTTATCTGCGATCGCCAAACGCATACAATAAGTAAATTAGCAGTCACCAAAACAGAGATAAATGGATTTACATCATTTTCATAACGAATGGCTTACATACACAAACGAATCACGGAGTTCACATTTTTAACATGCCATTTTCTTTTGCCACTGGCGCTATTTCATTCAATTGTTCGACTCATCTAATTTCTAGTTCTACAGGCACAATTCTTCCAAATCGGGATTTTGTGGTTGTCTCTCTGATGGAAAAACACATAATTCTTCGTTTTTGTTCGATGGCATCGAGCTATGATTCTCTTGGCTATCACGCGTATGATTGCCGATACCCTTTTTTCTTTGTACAGACGTTTGATGTTCATCGACGAACGAATTGTTTGATTTTCTTGTCGGTACGCCTCTTGAAAAAGATGACACGGTCGGATTACTGCCTAAAGTTGCGCGTTTCCACTCATATCTGTAAGGTTTTAAGGGTGGCTGTGAATGTATCACCTACATTGAAATTTCAATATCGAACATACCTAATGGAAGTGCGCGTGCTTTGCGTTTTATTCGTGTCTGTGTTATCGTTCGATGAATTCGTTGACCATTTAAGCAATTTGAAAGGATATCTTTGTTTGATCTCCATCTTGAATTTTTTCTGAAATATGCGTAATGGGATGTAGAAATGGGATCACGGTAATGTTAATTAATACGTACGTTATATATGCCATAGATGAATGGATTGTAGCAACTGTTCGACATGGCCAGCCAATGAAGAAAAAACCATATGTAATGGATATTTTCGTATCTGCAAATTGATTTCTATATGACATGTTGAGATATCGTGCAACGTGTTCTATATACATTAATATGATTAGCATTTTTAAGAACAATTTTCGTTACAATATTAGATCGTAGTGTATATTCGTCCCGTTTTTGTAGCGTTCCTACAATCTGTTCTACATTATTCAGAAATAAGTTTAACGAATTAAGTATGTGCCATTTTGCTCGATGGTCTTCTTCTATCTTTCTGGTAGCTGCATGATTTCTCTCTTGTAAAATTCCTGGGACTTATTAGTGAAGAACTGACCCAAGTGGTTTTTGTAAAACTTCGTGTTTGATGAATTTACGCTAAGAGTTCTACAAAAACCGAAACGTGTTAGATCCGGACTATACATGTTCGAAAAAAATCGTAGCGATCGTTACGACGAATATCCAGTATGAATATATTTATATTTTGCAAAATGTTAAATTTTCAATGTATTTCAACAAAATTTGTTACTTTATCGCAACGAAAAATTAGCCCAACTTAAATAAATAGTCAGTATGCGCGTAACGTGCGTTTATTTTCTATAACCAGGATTGTGGTGTAGTTTTCTGTAGCTCTTTGTAAATTACTCACAGGGTTATTTTTGGAAACAGATATTGGAAAATGCTGTACATTTGTTGAGGCAGCCAGCAAATTGCGAAAAGGGTCACGATAATAATCAACATTTTGATGACCTGAAAATGCGATAAACAACTTGTTTATTTAATAAAAAATGAAAACTGGCTAAATGATAGTAATTTAGTAAATATTTTAAGGAATGATTCTACGGGTTAAAATTAGGCGAAGGTAAAAAATGATGAAAATGCGTTTGAGGTTTAACATATCAGGAAAGTATTGTAATTAAGAAAAAAAATGGCATTTTGCATAAATTAAATTTAATCTCGTAACATTGTTAGTGTTATTGGTTTGGTATCTCTCGAGAACTTATTCGATTCAGTTTTTGAAATTTGGTATTCAAACAGCTAAGCCCCTGTGTCAGTTTCATTTATTTGTGTTGTTTCTCACATTTTATGGACAAAAATCCGAGGGGCCCTAAAGTGTACAGTATGACGTTACAGTTACTTTCACTCTAACTTTTGCGTTTGGAGATTTCAAACGAATGCAAATGTTCCAAATTTTCGTACCCTCATTTTATTCCTCAGCAGATTTGCATCTCGAGAATCTTCCGCGTTTCCAGGTGCTTTGTTGCCCCATAGTTTCAATACCACTCTTGCATAGACGTAGGATATAATTGAAAGCGGTATTAGATATTGCAAAACTATCAATGCTCCTGTGTAAAGTGTCATCAAAGGCCTGGAGATATTTATGTCCCGGCAGTACGGTTTCAATTTCTCTACATCTTCTAAAAAATAAGAGAGATTCATTAAGCACAAATGCTGGCTAATAATTACGCGACTACCCTGCGTGCAAGTTTAAATTCATTTTCAATTGAATAAACAATCTATAATCCAGTGTTTGTCAACATTAGGTACACAGTGTCAAAGTAAATTTTAAAAATAAACTAAGATGATAGCATAAATTATAATAGTTGGTATGTTTATCGAATAGAAGATGAAGCGCCCTTTAAAACGAATTTTGTTTCAAGTCGATCGCGTAATTAGTTCCGGAGATATAAAGCTTCGAAGCATTTCATTGCGCTTCATTCATGAACGTAGAACACTCGTCGAAATTCTTAGAAATACTACGACCCTCTTTACTCGTAGGAAATGCGTACGCACGCGTAGTAAGTAGTAAATAGTGTGCGTCGTTGACTACTGCGCAGGTCACGTGTTTGGGGTAGGTCAGCACGATGCACGTGCGAGAGAGAGGTCCGACGCGTTAGACGGAGACGGTGATAGTGGAATTCGAAAAATTATGCTTTTCTTTACACGACGATATCTCGAAAATGGAAAGTCGGATCGACGAAAATCAAAAACCATTTCAAAGAGGAAGCTTTGCTGCTTCTAACAGCGACACAGTTATTAATAAAACACAATCGACTTTGGAATTACACGAGTGTAAAGTTTGAGTGCTTTTAACACGGCTGTTTTATCATCGTATTATTGTTGAGAATAATTCTTAAAAGAAAAAAAGAATACGGCGAATATTAAAAAGTTAAATTCAACTTTTAGATATCTGGTAAACTTACCAGATTCATGATCTTTTATCATAATGACACGATGTGCAATTGCCGTTGGCACTGCCAAGCTTCCCGCGAGTACCCAAATTCCGACGATGATTTTTTTGGCCGTTAATTTGCTTGGCTTTGCTCTATTTGGAACAGTAATGTGCTTGAATAAGAGGAAAAAAATGATTATTAAGTTCGATGGTGAATTCTTCAAAAGAAGAATCGATACCCATTAAATGACAATTTCAAGATATAGTACATCTATATAATCTTCGTGAAAAATTGTTAATATCGGGGCTGCATTACTCTTGTCGCGAATAAACGATATGTTACATATTTCATATGATTGTAATTTTTCGCAGTAAATATTTAAAGAGGTAACACAGCTGAGTCATAATAAAGATTGACATTAATTAATGGTTAAATCGACCGGACGAAAGTAATGAAAAAGGGGAGTAAAAACAGTAATGCCGGTGTTGTGTTGATCAATAATAAATAGTAATGGATAATAACCATACCATGTTAAGCCGACGATGACTAAACAATAAATGGAATCATTAATCAACGTACCTGAGGGGTTTCAATATTGCACGATGTCGATCAATTGCGATTGCCGTCAGTGTAAAAATTGAAACGTTGATAGAGAGAGTTTGCACGAATGTACAAAAGGGGCACATAAAGTAGGGTAGATTCCATCTTTGTAGCAGGGCTGCTTGAAACTTGGAAAGAAACGACGTTATACAATTATGTTAATATGTAATATCTTTAATTATTACGATAAATTCAAAATTAAATAGAAAATTTAATAACATCTTTACTATCGATCAAATATCAATTTTAGCTGTTTTTCTTTCATTATTTTATTTAATTGATCGAATTGTAAGCACTGTTTATTTAAATTAAGTGATTCCTTATTGCTTAAAAGTTCGTAGTGAATAATTTTTTTTAAATAAATATACCTATGCTCAAGTGAATCTCTTACCTGAAATGGAATCACGAACAAAGCTATGACGATGTCCGCTAATGCTAGGTTCCCTATAAAAATGTTTGTGACACTCTGCATATGTCTAGTTGTTGCGATTATCCACATGATAAGAAAGTTTCCCAATATCGCTAAAATAGATATACTCCCGTATAGCATAATGAAAATGGCGAGATTAAGAGGTGTTACTTTGAAACCGTGCTCTGAAACATCAATGGAACATTGATATTAAATTAAATAATCGTGCAAAGCAATTGGGAGAATGTCAATTTCGTTATTTTTTCATTTCATTGAAGTTTAGTCACAAATAATGTAATTCGTACCAGGTTCCTCTTCAAGGTCCTCCCAGTACTCTCCGTACTCTGTAATGTTAATAGTAGTAGTCTCCATCTGCAACAAGCCCAAAAGAATGACTATTTAAAATATCTATATTAGTATAATAATTAACACAAATTTCCTTGCAAAACCATTGCTTTTGATTAATGTTTATAAACAAAATTAATTATTGCAGATAGTAAAAAAGGCGGTAAAATGAGTTCGATCGTGGGACAATATAAGCGACGAGTGGATTAAAGTTGAGAAGGCAGAAAACGTCGAAGGCATGATTTATTCATTGAAATCGCGTTCGCTTCGTGTCAGCAAAGTTTAGTAATTTCGAAACTGAAATAATTACTTTTATTTAATTCGTTTACTTGTTTTAAAGTTAGTAATAATAATTGGAACATTGGAAAATATCATTAATTTTATATTGTTGAAAAACCTTAGTCTTTTGGCTTTTCGACTTATATCACTTTCATAATCACAAGCAAGTGGTGTGCAATGAAGAGAAATTGGCTAGTTGGTCTGACCAGTTATAGTATAATCTCCTTGCTATAAACTCGAGAAGACCTAGCTCAATAGAAAGTAGATTATACTATAAATAATCAGACTTCGTAGCGAATTTCTCATTTCTGGACCGTAATTACACCGTAAGAGAGTTTAGTGTGGATTAAATTATAACATAAATGACGGAACAAACGAGTAGGTAGTGCTTGATACAGAATAGAACAGAAGAGGAAAATCGATTTATTTTCTGTTGTGCTATTAAATTAAAACTGCAGAATACAGAGTGGAACAAGTAATTAGAACTACTTCGATTTAACACTAAACCTATTACGACCGGACAAATGACCATTTTTTAAATTTCGTTTAGAATTTCTAACATACAATGTTGTTTTAACGCCATTTAACATTGCAACTTTCCTTGTAGTATAAATTAATTTTTTAATATTCATTTCTATTCTTAGCGTTTGTTTTCTGAGAAAAATATGTAGTCTGTCTTGCCTACCATGATCGATCATCTAACCGGTTGAACGATTTATATTTTTTGATAAAAAGCCGAACAAAATTTGGTATTAAATTCTGGTTAAAAGTACAAAAACTTTAGATACGTGTAGTTCCGAAGCTATTAGAGTTTTATTAATAATTGAGCCACCGTTAGAAGTAGCAAATCTTCCTTTTTAAAAATGATTTTTGATTTATGTTGATCCGACTTTTCGTTTTGGAGATATCGTAATTTATATAAAGGGGTAATTTTTGTTCTGTTTCGTGACCGAGTGACCGACTGACTGACTGACGTAACTTTTACTATTTACGAGGTCAATGCCCTCGCGACGTAAACAATGAAAAGTAAACAAACCCTATTTCCGGAACTAATTAAGCTATCGACTTGTATAAACAATCATTTTAAAGGGCTTTTCATCCCCTATCCAACGAATATATCAACTATTATTATTTCTGCTGTCTTCTATGTTTAAATTAGAAATACGTTGCCTCGTAAAAGAGAAGAAGAAAACCTCAGTTTCAAAATGGCTTCAGTTTTAATTACAATGGAATTCCCCAAATAGTTTGCATCTTAAAACGTAACTCTGACTGTATTTGTGACACTTGGAATGCAATTAAAATTACTCTGCTTTTACAAATACCATAATGTAAAAGTTTCGTAAATATCTTTTTATTCTGCATAGATGTTAATTAATTTCAAACGTTTATTGTTTACTTCTCTTTACAAACAGGATTGACAAATAGATTCCATTCAGCTATCGTTATATAAATAACTGTGATTAAAGTAAAAATACATCAGTAACTGTTCAGTGGCTGCTATTGTCATGTTCATTTTAATTTTACGATACATTGACGTATATGTTTCCAATTTAAGGGCGATCCATTTATATTGCTTTAATTGAAACCCGATCGAGGGATGCCAACACGAGATACTGCACATTTACGTTTAATAATTACTTCTATCGACGCGGTGCTGTAATTATGCAAAAATTACGAAACCATTTTTTACGTATATCTATAGTTATGCTTCGCAATGTATTACGTTGTGTAAAGAAATTTTTCAACTTTTTAGTCTCGATAATTTTTCGAGACTGGCTTGGAGAGCGCAGATATAATAGAAAATTAATGTGAGTTTTTTCTTCCCGCATAAAAAATGAGAAATTCTGGTATAAACTGAAGCAATTTGTCAGCTTTCCTTACAAAGGGATATGAACGGCAAAATGTTTATTTTATAAAGATTTTCCACGATAATATCGGTGAAGAGTCTGAGGGAGCCGAGACAAGTTGTAATTTTTCTCTAAGCGAATATACGAGAAATTCATACAGCGAAATGAAATTTAAATGCTTACAACTAGAGAATTTATGCACAGTAGTTTTCTACATCAAAATAAACATGCTGCATATCGTATAGTTGATAAAATGCCTTGAATAAAAGTGAAGTTTGAACGAGAATAATGAACTTGCAGAATTTGATTTGTAATTCACAATTTCTAGTCGTTTAGAGTTTAGTAAATGCAATTGATAGTTATTATTTTGCTTTGTAAAAATTATCTTAAGGTCCAAGTACATTACAATGTGCAACAGGTCTATAGATGTTAAGGAAAAATTCGTTTATGTTTTCGTTTAAGGGACGATCACGAAGAATGCAAGGTAAATGTAAGAAAGTTATGTCGATCGCAACATAATCGTCGCATTGGTCCGCAATGGTATGAGTGTAGAGTGTATCACGGTCACCAGAGATGCTTTGACAATACCTTGTTACTGCCATACCTCCTGTGCACAATATGCACTTTGTGCTTGATAACGTGATTATGCCATTTGGGCAACGTAACACGAACGTGCAAGGGCCACTTTAATATGTGCGACGTCTTGTCTAAACGGACCACGTAGAAGAAAAGAGATTGGGAGACTCAGACGTAAATAAGATCACATAGATCGCCTGAAGAAGTTTTTTTTAAACAGATTCCACGCGCAGAAATGAAAGCGAGAAAATTTGATACATTTGAAAATAATACTGGTAAAACGTTCTTTATTTTACTGAAAAATACCATCAAAAACTGACATCCAAACTAACGAGATCGGTAGTTTTTTCCTCACTTTCTTTTCAATTTTACGCGTATTCCTTTCGTAGAGTTTTCTGCCACGGACAACCCTATTTTTGCGTTTAGCTTTTCATAAATTCTTGAATTTTAGTAGGTTAATGGAAACGTGGTACCTGTTTCAAATATACAGGGTGTTCGGCCATTCCTGGGAAAAATTTTAATGGGAGATTCTAGAGGCCAAAATAAGACGAAAATCAAAGATACTAATTCGTTGATTGAGGCTTCGTTAAAAAGTTATTAAAAAATTTCAAATCATTCTGAAAAAATTATTTTCGGTTGTGGGGGTCAATTACAATCATTTTTGGTTATGTCATATACCCCCGAAATCCTAACCACTTTCGAGAAAAAAATTCCAGTAGGTACTGAAATTTTTAGACGAAATTAAAAAATTTCAAAACACACTAAAAAAATTATATTTAGTTGAAGGGGTCAATTACAAGTATTTTTGGTGAATACACATACCCTTGAAATCCTACCCACTTTCAGGAAAAAAATTCGAGTAGGTACTGAAAGTTTTAGACGATATTAAAAAATTTCAAATCACGCTAAAAAAATTATATTTAGTTACATGGGTCAATTACAAGTATTTTTGGTGAATAGACATATCCCTAAAATCCTACCCGCTTTCGAGAAAAAAATTCATTACCGAAAATACAATGTCTGACCATGAATGAATGATTTCCCTAATATTTCATGCGTATGTTTAAAAAATCATAACTCCCGAACGGATTGGAGGATTTTAATGTTTCAAAAGGCAAACAACGCGTATTAATGGAGCACTAGAGCCCCCGAAAAATGGGTCAAAAAAATACACTGGATGTAAGGTCTACTCTTACTTTGACGTTAATAACTTTTTAATGAAGCCTCAGTCAACAAATTCGATAGGTAAAACGAGTCAAAGTATATATTTAAATATCTCTGCTTTCGTTTACGAGTTTTTGATATTGGTGAATTTTTTAACTGTTCGTTTAATCAGTGTATGCGTTTTGGAAAAAATTAATGACCAAATCAACGTTATTCCATAATTTATTTCTAATTCGATTGCGACATGTTAAAATCTGCATACGTAACGAGAGGCAATCGAGTGGAAAAAACGAGGAAAATGTTACGTGTATCGATCGATTATTCTTATCACATGTTTCGTAATTTGTGTAAATAAACAGCATAGAAATTTTATTGATTTGATTTTCACCTTTAATCGAGCATTAACTAGACGCAGTCGATCTTCGAATCTTAGAAAGTTCTTGTTGCTTCTCTCAGAAAACATTCAATTGCGCGGTTTCGAGTAAATGGAAAATTTGAGTTTACGGGTATCTGTTATTCGTAAATATTTATCAATCCACATAACAATGCACGAAGGTTATTCAGTGCACGTGGAGTGACGCGAAACCTCACGCGTCGAATTTCCAGTTTTGCACGTTCCGCTTTTATTCCGATGAGAAAATTTTTATTCAATTTACACATACAACCGAAAGTGTACTGTAATTGATCGTTGAATCCGAAGTATGAACATTCCGATTTATCAATATTCACTGGAATTTATTCTCCAGCGTCTAATAATGATTTAGATTTCGTACTTCGCAGTTTAACTTTAGCAATTTACGAATATCTATCGCTATCACGTAATTATGCATAATTTTACTATTTCAGTCGCTATATCATCGTTTCCTAAACTCAGTGGCGTAGCTAGAGCTAGTGCAAATTCGCCCCTCCTCAAAATACGATACAATAGAGCATCGATTATTGCACGAGAGTTTCGATCATTGTATAGCGTCGACAAATGGAGGCAATAGTCACTAACAAGGAGGGTTCGAGAGCTACCGATTTAATTGAAGACTGGTACACTGGTAGCTTTCGAAACAATTTTTACGAAAGTATACTACGTTATGTAGGTAACGTGCAACGCGATGTTAGCATTATTGCAACCGAAAAAGGTAGTATAATGAAAAACATTCAGGTGTGCAGTTTTTACGACGCGTCTTTTTATGGTGGACATTAGGGACATTTGCATCAACCATATTACGATTCCCAGACTTACGAAATTACTTGATTGATTCAACATTGTATACACATTTTTAACGTTCCATTGTCTGCGAAACGGTGTCACGTATATAAAAAAGAAACCAACGAAAAATTAAATAGGCATCGATTTATCTGCGCCTTTTTACAAACGAATGTAGCGTTTTCCAAACACGTTCCCTTGCGATACAATAGTGCAATAATCGACACGACCGTGGAAAAATAAGTTTGATCCGATTGAAAAGATTTAAATCGTATAAGTCGCATAGCCTATGGAGTTGTCAGATTACATATGTATTCTTTGTGCTTCGGGATATTTTTAAAGGCGGGAGTTGCAAAGATTAACAAACCTGTAAAACGAACTTGATGAACTAGTTTCCTACAGTTCAAAGAGCGCCCCCTTAATAATCCTTAATCCTCCCTTTCGTTTTTTATTTGTGTGCCAAAGCATTTTACGGAATAAAAATGGCAGTTCGGAAGTGGTATTAAAAAATCTCGATTATCAAAATAATGAGGCTTTGCCCGAAAGCTTAACTCTATTGCAATCTGATACGTATACCTATTAACTTCACTAAAAAAATAATTATATATTGTTCGTTCTGAATACAATTGCTAAATAATTGAACTGATTAATTTCGCGAAGAGTTTAGAGTCTCGAAGAGAACTTCCTTCCAGCCTTCTGTCGTCAGTGCTCATGTTCTCTTACCCAGATCTACCGTTTCTAATTATTTTCTTTACGAAGATACGGCTTACTCGCATTAATTATGTTCTTCGAACGCAGTTTGTTTAATTTAAACGTCGTTCCATCGTTGCAACGGACAAAGGTTTATTTCTCCGTAAATTTAATTTCCGAGTAACTATTTCTCTCACTCTTTTCATCTTGAAATTAAATTTAAATTCCACTAAAAATTGTTGGGCTTTATTCGCGGTTTGTAAGTTTCTCAGAGATCTATATACATCATAATTTTAATAAATAATCTGCAACTTACTATTACCTTGCTTATTATAATTTGTAAACTATTAAGAACGGGGTGCTCTTTCGTTCTTAAAAGTTGTAATAAAATCTTGCACATTCATATTTCACGTTGTTTACAAATATTTCGTTTAGGGTAGAAACCAGTCAATCAGTCGTGTTTCTGTTGTTTCGCAGTACCATGGTACTCGAGTTAAAACGTCTCTAACGAAGGCGCCTTTACTCAAACGGTGTTACGGTTTATTATAAATTTAGATGGTGTTAAACGTTCGTGGGCAACGAATTTAGATACCTATACAAAGTGACTTTATGCACACTGGTCGCGACATTCTGGAAACTCGGCAGTCAGTATTGTTGATCTTAAAATAGTCTCTCGAAGAAAAACTGGAATCATAACAATGGTAATTGCCCAGTCACTCGAGCAACAGTTATCGTAAATTATACATATAATGTTATTTCATTAGCACAGTGAGTGTTCGCGTATCGACGTCTTGGTGTCTATACGATCATAATCCAGAGACCACAAGCACGTAATCTACATACGCTTTAGTCGTTTCATACCGAGTGGTGTTTAGATTCAAAATTACTAGCTCTCTCAGGGTATTTAAATGACCCAATCTTAACTCGAAATACGTTTTCTCTTCCTAGTTCTCTACTGACCTGAATCTATATTATTCCAGAAACTAGACCCGGGATTTCTTCTTTACAGTTCGTATTTTCTCTAAAAGCACAGCATTTACCTTCCGAGATGAATATTTCTGGCCCCGCGGTCGCTCGAATAACAGGAATGCAAGAAGTGCGCGTGTTTTATCTATTCCATTCTATAACTTCTCATTGCCATTATAAATTGAACTGTCACTCACTTGTTGCAGGTTTCAATAACTCAAATATTACGCTTTTTTTACATTAAAATAAGAGTTCGTAACATTTGCAAACAAGTAACAGCGATGCATGTTCTTCGTACGCGTGGAAAAAGAATATTATTTTTACGTTTTGATTCTGTTTTCGTTTAAAAATACATTTCTTTCTAAAACTGCGTGTGAAAATAACGTGCACATTATCGTCGCGATACAAGTGCAAGCATGAGAGAAACATGTGCACGTATCGAGGCTCATGTCCTTAAGTGAACAAACCACATCAGTCCGTGACAATCTCGCGTTAGACACTTGAGCAGTTAGCAAAGGAAATTTGATTTACCCCATTGAGGTCGATAAGATAATTATATAAAACTTGCACTCCTAAGCACCGAGTACATAATCGTAAACACAGTACATATATATCAGAGCTTGCAAACGGGACAAACAACAAATTTTCGCTTTTCAGTCGAATATATTGAAACAGATTAAAGTTTTAAAAATATCATCAATTCCGTTCCTCTTTCACTTCGATAATAATTCCATTCTATTAAATAAAATTAGACGAAACAATGAAATTCCATTTTATTTCAAACGCATTCTGAAAATATACGCGTAAACAAAATAATTAGTCCAATTTTGAAATGTGCTGTCTTTTTGTCCTGCGGTGTGTAGCGGATCCCGGTTTAGTCACGTTTTATCGTACGATCGGTTTTTATATTTCGAAGAGCTCGGAACAAACGAACGGTCGGAAAAAGGTGGTAGAAATTTCAAATAACTATGTGCAAAGAATATTTTTCAACGAAGTCTGATGCTGTATGAGACCATTAATAAATGTAGGGCGAAACACGATCTTCTTGTTAACGTTTATAGCCCGGTGGGAAGAATATATAAGGTTGTTCCTAGAATTTATCATGCGCGACAATAATTTTACAACGAAAAAAAACACTCGATAAATTACATCAGTTAGTGTTTTCGTAATTTTAAAATATATTTTCCCTGTTTTTTTATTATTTTTAGATTTAAAAAAAATAATTTCCTCGTATTATTTGCTTATATGAAGTGAATGAAACAAACACACGAAAAAAGCTACTCACGGTGGACTTCTCTGGATGCTCCTTCACGGGCGAGTATTTTCGTACAACTGCAACTTACGGTTTGTGAGTCTGGCACGTTACGAGCCCGACATTGCTTGCACCGTCGGAAGAAAGAATTTCAATTACGATCAATTGTTCTTTCACGATTTTCACTATCAACAGCGACTACACTCTCGTTCCTGTTACATTATTACCCGTTCCCAAGATACTGCGTTCAATCTACGATGTAAAAACGTTCGGAGCCGATTCATCAAGCGACACGCGTTACTGCTTATTTATTTACGAGTCGATCGCGAATGAAAGAACAGAGGATCTCCGATCTTGTCGCTTATCCCGCGCGACGTCAGCGACGTAATCTCCGGGACGTGCAAAAATTTCGAATACTTTTATTACGAGTCGCGGCTCCGATTCGACGCGACGACTGAGTTTCACGAAACACTGACTCGCGCGGGGTCCCCATTTGAGCAACGTGGTTGCAACGCGACTAAGAAATTCCGTAATTTCGCCCAAAGTTTCGAAAAGTTCGCCGTCAGTGTGCTCCAATTACACACGCGCCGCGTTGGCGAACTTCGTCCGCAGAACACACGTGCTCGCCTTTATTAAAGATGTGTCAGGCGAACCTGTTCCACTCGATAGAAAAAATTCGTGACTCGATCGGTTGTACGCGACGATTGAACGTTGACGGCGGAACGATCAAAGGGCTGCGACGTCACATCGATCTCTCAAATCAAATCAAGTTTGTTCGACCTCTGAAGAATGAAATTCCATTCGTTTAATTTTCTACGCGAAAGCTCGGAGGTCCCCGGTTGTCATTTCTGTTTATTTCGTCGTTAGAATTTAGATGTACGGGATAAATTGGATTTTTCGTATCGTACGGACGAAATTCGGGGCGTTTCGCGTCATTTCGATCGATGGTCACGATCGATCGCGATCGAAGAGGAATTCGGTAGATGCGCGCTTTCCGAGCACTCGCGACGAAATGCCGTGGATTTTCAGGATGTCTACGGTGGGGCGTGAAACCTCAGCGGGCTTTTCCCCGTGGAAGGAGTCCGTCGTCGAACCTGCGCGCTCTGTGACCCTTTTGGTATCGCGCATTGTATCGTGTGCAATTTGGTGCACACCTCGTGAACCTTCACCTTGCTATTTTCAGACGCACATCGGTTTTTCTACTCGACGATCGTTTTGCTTGTCGAGAGTATACACTCGAAAATGTACAACTTTTTCGATGGATGGTAGAACGATGAACAGTAATTGATTGCTCCATGATTACTTGTCCAATTATTTAGAAACAATATTTACAACTGTTATCGACACGATTGTCGCTAGAATATTTCTATTCGATAAAAGAATTTATCTCTGTAGAATTTATATTTAAGAAGAATTTTTGCAAAAGTGAGGATCTTTGTTAGAGTTACTTGTAAGTGCACCAAACACGAGTGAATTGAATCCTTCCTCGTTTATTGTATTTTATTGTTGAAGAAGAATTTAGATAATAACAGGCATCCATTTGTACTCATTTCAATACCTCGATACCTGTGGATTTAATTTTTAATAATCGCTTGGGGTCATTGAAAAGTTTATATTATGTTATGCTGTGGAAAAGCGTATGCAGTTAGTCGGATTTAGAGAACGGTACGAGGGTATTATTGCCTAACGAGTTCAACAAGTACGAATTGAGAATGCTTTAATAGATTTACGTATATTTTATCTAGATAAGTTAGAAATATAATCAGCTAGTAACCAGAGTTCGTATTATCTATCTAATAAAACAATTGCTATAGTAAAAGTTTGTTGTACCTCTCATAGGATCAAAAAGGGATCAAAAAAGGATAATGTTAAAAATAAAAAGAATATAGCAACAAGCCTAGTAAATGTTTACTGCTAAATTTAAACCAAAGTACTCTTCCTTATTTGGATCTATGCACAATATGATTATGGCTTTCAAAAAAGGGAATAGTTAAATTTCTGCTATTAATTCGTTTCATTCCCAAAATAATATTTATTTTTATCGATTTTATTTGTCTCAGAAAGTTAGTAAAAGCATAAAATATATGTCAGAACGTTAATAAAACTGTTTAATATGTAAAATATAAATAAATGATAGGTACATATTAGTTTTCCTCCATCGTCGAATATACACTTTGAGGGGATCAGCTATTTACATTGATTTATACAAACAAACCGACGAACAAGAAACTAAAGAATTTTTAATAATCATTGTTTGCAGAATGTGTTCTGCTTTGAGTCCAAGCGAGCATAACAAAGTTGGCGTATGAAAATAAAATATTGAAGTGAGGTTTAAAATGTCATGTAAATTCTGGAGCAGGCTTTAAAGTACGCGTATATTAAGTTGCGTGTGTAAAAAACGTATCAAAGAGCTAGCTTTGACCCATATGCATATATAGATAAAAGAATTGTAATATGAAAAATAAAATATTCTTAACATAAAAGTTCATACGATTCTAAGGATTTTTATGTTTGAAAGCTGATGTGCAAGTACGTCACACACCTCGAGCTATAAAATACACACACCCAAATCGTTGAATTTTCACATTTCGAGCGGTAAACAATCTTTCTGTGTTTTCCCCCATTTAATATAGCTAATTGAAATGAAATCTAATTCATCCACCATGTTCGTAAAGCTTCGCAACCACAGATTTTTTCTTGTTTTTTAGCCTGAATAACCGCATGAAAAACAAGACTTTTAAAAAGTTATTAAACCGCCAGCGGGAAGTTATAAAATATGAAGGTCCACACTATTACGATTATATTTATTTTAAAATAAAAATGAAAACTAGTACCCGAGTCCTAAATACCTGACATTATCATTCCAGGGTCTTAATTTTTATTAATTCAGTTTTTAGAGATTTTAGAATCCCCTTCCTATCAGAGACTAATCGCAATTTCTATGGGTTTTTCAAATTCGGATTCAAACGTGGAAGTTTGATTAGCGTCCAGTCACGGAGTTCCAATTTGAGAAGTAGTAAGGCGATTCAGGTAGAATCAGATTGGTAATCGAAACACTTCGGATAAATTGAGTGTATCGGGCTACGCCCAAACTCGAACTCAACATCGGATATCTGTACATGTTTCTCCAATATTGTATTAATATAAAATGAATTTTGTCCTAGCAATATCACATTTGCGCTTCCAAACTTGTTCTGTTATTAAATTCTACTAACAAATCATATCCATTGCGGATTAAATCAAAAGGGTAACTTAACTTCTTTAATTTCTGCATACGGACAAAGTCTAATTGTGAATTAATCAAAATTGATCGATCGACTTTACTTGCATTTCACCTGGGTTGCGTATTTTAGTTCAGTTTCTTCTTCTCTTGGTTTAACAACGAGCCTACTATAGTATTATAGTATTTGGAATCGAGTCCACTTTCGAATAAACACTTTTTTTCAATGAGGAACTCTTCTTTATTAATAATCGAGCGATTCATTTAATTCTTTAGCAATATTCCACCCGTGTAGAGATTTATTTTTATTTACCTCGAAATAAAATCATTCTGTTCGGTTTTCAATTTTTCTGTTAACAATATATTTTATTGTGGACTGTGACTTTCCAATCACTCCGAGTGATTTTTCTCGCTTAAATAGATTAATAATAATTAGCTGCCCTTCGCGTTCATATTTCCAAGTTTATTTTTCAAGATTGATATAACTCACTTTTTCATTTCTTTTTACATTTGAACGTCTGCAAAATTGTATTTTCTTTGCATGAAAACTGTTCTGTGCCAACGTCCACTCAAATGAAAATTATTTTATTCGATTCTTACCTGATCTTATTTTGGTTATTACGAACTTTCGTGTACGAAGTCTTTTGTCCTGTACATAAAAATACGAGTATGAATGGTATTGCAATCGTCGTATGGATGAAAGGTGTGCCCGTGTCATTAAATCTTGTACCACGATGTCGTTTTTGTAGACATTGTAACAATGACCTTATTTAGAGAGTGTTATCGCTATCGACTAAATGCTTTTTCATTGTAGAAAGTGGCCAATTTAGGAACTTAGACCTACTTTCCACTATACAGGGTAGTTTAAATTTCAGCTCACAAAACCGTTCGGTTTAACGAACTTCTTATGTCTCACAGAATTAATCGAAAGAGTGTGAATTTGCATTGCGAACCAGTTTTTACATTATTTCTTTGTCACTTCGTAAAGTGAACGATGCAAGTTAGCAACGAATAAAAAATATTCTTTAAACGATCTTTTGTAAAATTTCGTTAAAGGAGTAACTTTTTAATTAGATTTCTGTCACTTTAGCATATTTAAATGTTAAAAATACATAGATTTTCTGGTGTAGAGGAAAGCTTTGGTCTTCAAAACAATTACTAGTAATCAGTTTATTACAAATTGTAAAAGACAACGTTTCGATTATAGCTAAAATAGTGGATCATAAAATATAAGGTTTAAACTAACAGAAAAACAAATTTAAGACATTTTAATTTCGTGACAAATCTTTGGGTAAAGACAAAGATACGAATGAAACTCTTTAAAACAATTATCACTAATAAGTTTATTACAAATTGTAAAAGACAACGTTTCGATTATAGCTAAAATAGTGGATCACAAAATATAAGGTTTAAACTAAACAGAAAAACAAATTCAAGACATTTTAATTTCGTGACAAACCTTTGGATAAAGACAAAGATACGAATGAAACTCTAAAAAACTTATCTTTTCTCTGTATACGATGTTATAACAATTATATGTAAGAGAGAGAACAGAGTGAGAGTGTAAAAAAATAGTCTTATCTATTAGAACTTTCTCTTTCGCAAACACCAAGTCATCCATCGACGTTATTCAAGACCTTCGAAATCTTTATGTAAATTCAAAGAGTAGTCGGCCATTTTACAAAATTAACGTCTGATAAAAATATTAATAAACCTGATCGGGTATTTCATTATTAAGAATGTGGCGTCTCGAAAATATTCTTTAGTAGAAAGGTACAGTTGATGGTTTCTTGGTTCTCGAGGTTTTCATCAACAAACGATCAGCTTCCTTCATAATAACGTGGACAGCATGGTTAACTTGATCGGCTTGAAACGGCTTTAGCAGATCTAACTGGCTTAAACTTCTAGCCAGGATCGACTCTGCTGGTGCTGTCTTGGCATTCATAATAATTGTAACTTCAAGCTTGAAGTTAGTAAGCAAAATACTAACTAAAACATTCTTCTCAAAGGTAGTATACTGCAATAATTAAAACGAACACTTTTTCTCATCACAGCAAATTATTCATTAATATTATTTATTCAGATTAAATAATGACAAATGTCTTCATCACTTCGTCATGTTTCTACGAACGGTTTTTGGAAGCTTAGTTTTAAGGTTGACAGAAGTTCGTCGTTATTATTTTTAAACGTTTCGAGTTGTCTTGCTTATAATAATTAAAACTCCAAGCGAGAAGTATTAAGAAAGAAAACAAAATTGCCAAAATTTCTAACGGTCACAACTTCACTCATATAAAGTGAAGCCTTAATTATTAGTATCGATGCTAATAACCTTGTAAGTACTTGATGCAACTTTAAACATTGCTTAACCCCTTCTACGAAAGCCTCTCACGTGTCCATCGATATCTAAGAAAGGCGTATATACGAACAATAAATTTTTGTTATTTATTTTCTTCTTACGTGTATACAGTTATGAAAAGCTTCGGTAAAGCGAATCTCTGTATTAATTGGTTGGGGGGCGGAGGGCACAGATCGATACGAAACAAAGTATTTTAATTATTTGACTGGCCGGTGTTACCTCACTGCCTTATTTTATTTTTGCTCGATCAGCACGGTTCGTGAGAATTTTTTCTATTGTCGCGCGTGTCGTTTGAGTAATCGTCTAGATTGCAACAGCCTCGACCCGGTATTAAAATCAAAATGGTATCATTAACAAATCATCGAGGATCGCGTCCCCCGCGGAAGACTCTACTGATGCCCGTCAACTCTGTCCCGCCGATCTTGGACTACTTGAAGTCAATTTCACGTCCTCGTCAGATGACGTAGCCGAAATCGAAGGATATCGCGGACGCCGCGGTGTACATTCGAGTGCATACACGCGGACGCGTGTTCTGGAAGAAAGGAAACGGTGGTTTCCCATGAGCATGAACGCGCCACGCCAATCGCGGCTGGTTACAGGCGTGTCATGCAGAATGTCGGCCGATTCTCTTCAGCGGCCTTGTCAACGTCGTCTACTGAGTATGGCTCAAGCTTAAACAAACCTAGCCTGGCCAGGAAGACGAGGAGGGATACGCGAAACGCGTATATAGAGGTTTCGAATCGCGTTGCTCGAGCAGAACACCTTTGTTTCGTCCGGTTAAGGTGTTTCGGTGCAAAATGTCGATGGTGGAACCGAGAAAAATGGACGCATTTCTCCTCGTAAGTATAGCAATTCTCTTCTTCGGGTCGTGATCGCGTTTCCAGGACCAGGCGTGTGTATGGAAAAATAAATACTAGGAATCAGAATTAAAATTAGGATTATCACCGAGGAAATTAGCGCATTTTGTAAATCATTGAGCACTGTATTTTGGTGGAAAAGCTGACAAAATCTTGTATCAGGATCAGGCGTGCGTATGGAAAAATAAATACTGCCAATCAGAATTAAAATTAGCATTATCATCGAGGAAATCAGCGCAATTTGTAAATCATTGAGCACTGTATTTTGGTGTTTCTTTTTTTTTTTTGGAAAAGTTGACAATATCTTGTATCAGGATCAGGCGTGCGTATGGAAAAATAAATACTGGGAATCAGAATTAAAATTAGGATCATCACCGAGGAAATTAGCGCATTTTGTAAATCATTGAGCACTGTATTTTGGTGATTCTTTTTTTTTTTGAAAAGTTGACAAAATTTTGTATCTTTTAAATGTCTCTTTTTTAATATAGTGTGATAGAAATTTTTGCGAATGAACATTGTAAACAGTCAAGAGAAGGATATAATTTAGTGACGATATGTTTTACCAGTAAAATGTGCAATAACGAATGAGATAGTTCTGTTGGAAAAATCTTGGAGCCTTTCAATGGCAACTTTTTTATTCGATCGGCAATGCGATTGCAATTAATTATGTAAAAGGTTCTTACAGCAGTTCGTTACGTTACTAATAACATTAAAAAACTTCTTTTGATCGAATATGCGTGCATTGAAGGAGGGTCAGATGATTTATATTCTGGGTCTTTAATGAAAGTTCTAACGATACTTTTAATTTTTTTATAATTATGAATCCATAATGTTTGTGTGTAAATATTCATGGATATCGAATTACGTTTAAAAATGACTAAAATAGTACGAGTACAACTTTAAGTTTTTGTCAAGAATAATTTATGTAATCATACTTGAAGCAAAGAAAGAACTAACAATTTACCAAATACACTGGTTCATTTTCTTCGTACTGATCTCAATCCTAATTTTGTTTTTTATTGTTAGTATACACTTTCCGATATTAGTTTAAAATTTCTAAGTAGAAAGACACAATATTGAACTGTCACTTCGATCAAGTTAGTGTCTAATTATTTTAAAAGTAAAAAACATAGGAAACTCAGCATCTTAAGGCAGCTTGGAGCACTTTGCTTGCTTCTGATAGTGTTCCTTGAAATTATTGTACATAATATACTATATGTATTTATATATAATATATTATGTCTATATATGTATATAATATATTTTGCACTTTCTTGTTTCAGTTATTAACTTTCGCCTGTTTTTTCGCACTCGGCAGTAGTACTATCGAATCACCAGAGGCAAAGTTAACAGCTAGTATAACGCCAATAAACAGCGGAACATACGCAGATAAAGCCAAAGATTTACTAACATCTGCCAGTGATCGAAGTGAGTCTAACATTTCATTTTTAATGTTCGGTTGGAACGTCAATTCTTACGAAAATACAATATTTCGAAAGAAACCCCAACCCATAAGGGCTATTTGCTTTTATTAAATTGGGAACTTTGTGAAAATATTTAAATCACATTGTTATACATCTCTAATCTTCTTATATTATGCAAGAATTTAATTAATCCTATATGTATACTAAAAAAAGGAAGAAAATATAATTTATTGGGATGGTTTCTCTTTTTTATATACACATGTTCCTTTGATATAACTCTTTTCAAGTTTATCATATAATAATATTTTATAATTTAATGAAAATACCTTTCGTAATAACTATCATTTGGTATGGAGAGCAAATATTAAGTTTCCTTTTACCTAATTTGTTAACAAGTAATTTCAAAAATAAGGAAGTGAAATATGGGTTAAAATAGACATTCGTTAACGAGAAACTAAAAGCCCCGTCCATTGATAAATTCGTAAAGTCATATCGATCGATTCAATATGGGTAATCGATGAATCACGTATGGAAATGTTGTTTTCCCGTTATGAGGATCATTATATCAATGATCTAATGCAGAACAGTGATCACGAGTTGCACTAGAAAGACGCCGGCGGAAGTCGAAGGACCTTCGGGAGTCTCGCTGCATTAGCATGTTATTATATCGAATGTCACAGTTGAAGTCTGTTTGAAGCGTTCGATCGTGGGAACGGTAGTGACACACTTATTTAATACACTGGCGAGTGAAAATGTTGAATAACGATCGATTATATCTAAGAATAGTCGTAATTCTGCACGGACAATTAATCCACCTTTCCACGTACATGTTTAAGCAGTTACGAACATCCCCTCAATTGCACCAAATAGCCAGTGGAAGTACCTAATCTAGATCTGCACCCCCTTAATCAATACTTTCTCGTAGTATCGATCTTCTTTAGTATGAAATTAAATAATTAGATTAACCATCAGTTTTTGTACGAATTTATATTTATTTCGTACACTTTGGATTCCGTTTATCGCCAATTAAACGCATTCTCTATTGTTTACATTCGTAAATCACCCGACTCTATCACGTCACTCTATTCACAGACACTGAGAACTTCAGCAATCACTGTTAATTGAAGTTAAATTTGCGTTAATTTGCGGATTTTCTCCCGCAAACAGTACAGTACAGTAACCGATGATTCATAAACTCACCGTGCAAGAAAGCGTCATTTCCGCCACTAGGAAACGAATGGGTGGAGGACGCGTATGTGTGAAAAACCGAACCATTCACTAGCATTTGCCAAGGTTTAACTTATTACCTATTCTTCTGTACACAATGAGCCGCGTAAAACAATCTGTTTGAATACAGTATTTCTTATATTGGTAAAAGACGTTTCGAGACTTAGAGAAAGATCGTTAGTCAAATAAAAATGCTATTACCGTTTTTTATAATTGAGAATGAACATCAATGATAGAGATTGAACAATTAGTGGGCCTGACTGGCCATGTAACAGTTTTGAAACGATAGGGTATTTCGTGTATCGCGTTGAAAATTGTTTCACAGAAATTAGTTCCGTGATGTGGCTTATTGTTAGTATAATGTGTATGTAAATCGTTAAGAAATTACCATGCACGTGCAATAATACGTTCATCAGCCTTCGACCTTTTACAGTCAGTGTCAACGTAGACAAATATTGAAACAGTAATTCTCGCTTTCAAGCAACAAAATCAGGATACAGTTCGTTCGAAAGAGTGGTTCGAAGATAGCGATATTTGTTTCCAACCGGAGCTCACAAAGGGAAGTTATGGGCGTGGAAATTTCTTTTGGAATGACACTGTGTGGACATTGTTGTACTCGTGTAGCGTTACATAAGACTATTTCTTCGGAATGGACCTTCGTTTTTAAGATATTTTGATTTAAACTTTGCATAGATCTCGTAACACAGGATATAGCACGTAACTGTCGTCACGATTTCTCAGACAGTTTCGATGATCTGACGAGAAGAATGTTTCGAATTAAATCAATTTTGTAGCAGTCGATTTAAACGACTTAAGGTTGGCTTCAATTCTCGAAAGTTATTACAAGCATAAAAAATTGGACTATACTGTTTAGTTGATCATAAAAAACAACAAAACTTTTCTTTTGACGCGAAAAACAATGTAAACACCATCACAGTAATTAAACTCTGGGTAATCATTGTTTGCCCAGGGAAGAGAAAAACACTTCCCCGTTCTTCTTCCATTGTTCCTCGTAACCTTTTAACTAATGTTTCTTTCAAATATCTCGGATATTGAAGTCCTCAAGAGAAAGAGTCACTGTAGTTCGTGAGAATCGATGTGTTTTTCAAATTTGAAACGTGTTAGTAACAAAAGCATGGTATCGACATCCGCAAATTCACTGAAACTTTTGATTTTCTTAAAAGTTTCTTTGGTTCCAGCGTTTCATATTAGCAAAGACTATGGCCAGCCAGGGGGATACGCTGGTAGCTATCCTTACGGAAATTATTACGGTTCGATTTATGATTCTACGCGAGGATATCGCGGATCGAGCTTGAGTTCGGGATATCCCAATTTAGGATATTCGGTGGGTACGCCTGGTGGAATTGTCGGTGGCGGTCTTATTGGGTAAGTAGTCATACAACCTCGAGTAATGAAATTATAAATAAAAATTCAGACAATAGATTTAATGGGGTGAGGAAGCTTACGCTTCTGTAGTCATATTTTGAATTTAAAGAATCGAAGAAGGCAAATAAAAAAACTGTAGATATGTTATAAACAATTTGTGAACGTTAACGCGCGAAAGTTCCATTTACATCGCGACTGTAAATCCCACGAGATGGATCCAAAACATTTGCAACGAGATTCGACTTAAACTTTGAATTTCTTTATGTAACCAGTTTTATTTTTCGCATGATTACGGAATATCATCAGTATCTCAACTAGTTCGTAACAGTTTCACGTATCGCCTTCGTCAAACAGCTAATCATTCAGGTATTTCCGGTGACGACACTATTTGCTGTTCAGACGACGTTGGTGGATTTTAAAACAGAAATCATTCCAGGAAACTCGTTTCTGTTTCCATTATTAAAATAGATGCTCCTCCGAATAATTACATTTTATTCCAGAGAATCAACTACAATAGGTAGTCGAATTCAAATGTATAGTCGATAATCGTTTGATCGCAGGTACGGCTATTACGGAAATGTTGGATATACTCCGAGTTATGGAGGGTACGGTGGATCTGGTGGATATGGTGGAAACGGAATATATAATGGATATGAAGGATACGGTGGATATGGTGGGTCTGGAGGATACGGTGGATACGGTGGGTCTGGAGGATATGGTGGATACGGTGGTTACGGGAATGGAGTAGGCAGTTATGGTGGTTATGGTGGCAATTACGGGTCTGGAAGTTATGGTACAGGTGTTTACGGTGATAGATATGGCGGACGACCAAGTTATGGACGCTACGGTGGCTCAGACTATGGATACGGATACAATGGATATGGGGGTTCGAATTATGGATCCGCATATAGCTCGAGAAACACTTACGATCCATATGGTTACCGTGGAAACAATTATGGAAACTATGGTACAAACTATCCATCAGGGTACAGGGGTTACTCTTAAAATTTCCATTAAAGAGAAACTTGGAACTGTGCTTTTCATTGACATAACAAATATGAATCATTGCAGCAGTATTTCAGGATACTGATTTAACTGTACATGTGGCAGTCAAACTTTCATCTATTTCACACGATATATTGCATTAATATATGTAGTTTTTATAATGTTTAGTTATTAATAATGTTTCGTACAATGTATATAATATATTACTGATAATAATAAATAATACTTAATACGTTATTATCTCGTTCGAGTTTTGAATTCTATGATTCAAGGCGATCACGCTGTATTACCAGAACATTCATTTTTTAATGAATGTAAGCGTTATTATATTTAACTATAAAAATCAATTGTGTATTTTGTGATTAGTTTTATTTAATAAAAATACATGATTCATGCTCGTAAAGGAACATTGGATGAACGCAATATTAATATGTACAATTATGTATAATTTATTGGAAATTTATCGATCTCTACGCTAAAAGAAGAAGAATACATATTAGCTTAGCTTATATCCAATGTACAAATATAATCATTCTGTTATTCAAAACACGTGTCGAGCACGTACAGTTTCGCACGGACTGTTATGGTCAGTACTATACATAAATCGCCGAACGCGAATCCGATAAATTTCCATTCGGCTGAAACGACTTGTAAAACGAATTACATTCCGTATGATTTATGTAAAATATCTCACGAATCTTTCGCCCTAAGCTTTTTAATAATTCACGGTCCGAAAGTGTCTTAAATACGACAGCCGTTCTGTACGCGCTCAATAAGAATTAAAACACGTATTAGCACTTGTACGATCAATATTTAATCTCAAGCATACAAAATGAAGACGCGCCGTATCGTTTTCATTCCTCACGATGTTTTCATAACTTATATTAAACAATTTGCAATCGGATCGTGCAGGATACGTTACCCTGTTTTGAAATTGAAATTAAATACCAGCTAATGACAATGGTGTAATGAACTAAAATTTCTGTCGCGACGTAGTACCCAAATAAGAAGAAGAAACGTTACTAAAAATTTTCAAATCCTACATAATGCTCTTCGAAGCAACGATTTTTACGAAATTTGTCCGAAAGTAAAGTGGTCTCTTTTCCATGCATTAATTCTTGTAATAATTATCAAGTTGTTACAAATTTCGATGCAATATTACGCTTCTAAACCGACTCAGTAAAAACGAAGATGTAAACCCCGATTTCCACCGACAAAACACAGTTACCATTTAATCATAATAAATCTCGTACGACGGAAACGCATGGAAAAAGCATTACATTTCCCGCTATGCTACCTCCGAATAATCGTAGTCAGTCGTTCCGAGCGAATTTCACGAATCCCATTCGAGTGCAAATCGTTCTTTTCGCGTCGATGTAAGAACGCATACTACAGATTACAGTCACATTACAAGACGATGTTTCCGCTTTTCGATCGTGTTCTCTCTGGCCATCCGTCAGCTGTCCAGCAGCCGATAGACGGGCAGTTCGTCATTACGGGCTTGTTCCCTGAAAGCGAGAAATTTTCGTCACGGTCGCGTCGTGACTCGACGACCGTGTGTTACAATTACATTCTTCATTTGACGTTCCGGCTCTTGATTCTTCGCCTTTCGGTCCGGCTTCGAGCTGAAACATTCAAAAAGCCAAGTTTCGCTTGACGCAACGCCTCCCTTAGGTTCTCGATGTTGCCAAGCTGATTCAGGCTGAGAAGCTTCGTTTCTATTCGTCCGCTCTGCGCGCCACATGCATTGCATGTGTAGGGGACAGGCATTGCGGAGGGGAACATGTCTTTCATGTTTTGGCCGTCCGTATCGTCGCCCGGGCAATATGGTACAAACACCACGGGAATAAAGCCAAGCTGACCAATGAGAGGAATGGATGTCGTGCTCGTGGTGGTGACGGTATCGTTACCCGTATCGAGCAGATAACAAGGACAGGTTTGCGGATCTGGCCCTATTGATTGCTGGTAGGGTTTGTTGATTGGACTTGGAGGCTGAACCCCGATAGCAGCGAAATCTCGATTCGGTTCTAATGGTGTCTCAGACAATTCGTTTACCTGTTTGATGAACGTAGAACTACCTCTGCTCGACGACTGATACTTTACGTTCGCCTGCGCGTTTGCGTTCTGATACGCCGCCTTCTCCGTCTCTACCTCGACGATCGGATTGGTTTTATCAGGTTGGCTCAATTTCGTAACCTGTTGAGAAAATTTACGATGCCCGCGACTGGTGTGTTCGATCTGTTGCTGGCCAGCGTACTTCGCGTTGCTCGATGTTTTCACTTCGTTGTACGTGGTTTGAGGTGCAAGCTTCGTGACGCCAACGTACGCGTTTCCGTCTTCTTCGTCGGTATATTTTCGCGACTCCTTTCGTTGCATGTGCAACAAAGAATTAATTGCGTCCGCGTTTTGATTCAGTTGTTCTTGATGGTATCCAAGTCTTTCCGATTGATCTTGATATTGATTGTCTTTTGAACCAAACGGGCTGCTTATTTTGGTTGGATATCCGAAAGCAGTGGATTCGACGTTTTTCTCGTAATTTCCATCGTACGTTCCATTTTTCCTAAAATCTGAATTAAACTTGGAACTGGATGTCAATCGTTCTACTTGTTTCTGTCCGTAGTCTCCATAGTATGGTTCGTTGTATGAACTCGGTGTCGTAGGTTCGTAATACTTCAGTGGATATTGAAGTTTGATCGGTCCTTCGTATCGAGGTCGCGTTGTTGGCTCTGCTCCGGGTACGTAATCTGGATCACCAGGCCATGGACCATCTGGTCCTGGTGAACCTGTCGGCCATGGGCCGTCTGGTCCGTCTGGTCCAACACCTCCTTCGCCACCTACTCCTCCAACTCCACCAACAGGACCTCCAGGACCTTCCGGACCGCCAGGACCGCCTGGACCTTGGGGACCATCGGGACCATTGGGCCATGGGCCGTTAGGACCATCAGGTCCAACACCACCTACTCCACCTCCATCGCCACCTGGACTAGGAGGTTCAGTGGGATATCCGGGATACGAAGGATGCTGCTCGTTACCTGAAATTGCAGATAGAAATTGCAACTTAAAATATGTTAACCCACTATGATTTTTAGCTAATATAAAACAGTTGAAACCATCATAAATATACTACTTGGTACTATTATATTCTAGTATTGAGGTCATTGTATATGTGTTTATATGAGGTCATTGTATATTGTATATTGTTCTATAATATTTGTGAAAACCTAACTTAAATGCAATAAACCATGCAAAATAAGTAGTTTACATACCTGGTGTTGAAGTTCCAGGATGTGAATGATGCCCAGGGGAACCAGGTCGACCAGGTCTACCAGGTCGACCAGGTTTACCTGGACGTCCAGGGTGTCCAGGATGCGGTGGTATTGGCGGGGTTCCAGGTGAACCAGGAGTAACAGGTATGCCTGGTGTACCAGGAGATCCAGGTGTTCCAGGATACCCCGGTTGAGGTGGGTACGGCGGTATGCCAGGAATACCGGGAGTGCCAGGTTTGCCGGGTCTACTTGGACTGCCTGGCGTACCAGGAGTTCCAGGAGAACCTGGCGTCCCAGGAGCTCCAGGATATCCTGGGTATGGTGGATAAGGAGGAGATCCGGGCGTACCGGGTACACCAGGAATACCGGGCGAGCCTGGCGTTCCTTCTAGACCGGGAGCTCCTGGATATGGAGGCTGTGATGGAGGAGATGGACTGCCAGACCCATGGTGACCAGGCTTGCCAGGTTTGCCAGGTTTACCAGGTCTACCGGGCCTACCAGGTTTACCTGGTCTTCCAGGAGTACCAGGTTGGGAACCATCTGGGTATCCGGGAGTTCCAGGTGTCCCTGGGTATCCGGGTGAACCAGGCGTTCCAGGATATCCAGGATATCCTGGGTAGCCAGGTTGTGGTGGTAATCCGGGCGTACCGGGCGATCCAGGGTATCCTGATTGGGGCGGTATCCCAGGAGTGCCAGGCGATCCTGGCGTTCCGGGATATCCTGGGTATCCCGGTTGTGGCGGACTGCCTGGCGTACCAGGTGTTCCGGGCGTACCAGGCGATCCAGGGTATCCTGGTTGGGGCGGTATTCCAGGTGTGCCAGGCGATCCTGGCGTCCCCGGCGTTCCGGGGTATCCTGGGTATCCTGGTTGTGGCGGACGACCAGGTGTACCAGGTGTTCCGGGCGTACCAGGTGATCCAGGGTATCCTGGTTGGGGCGGTATTCCAGGTGTGCCAGGCGATCCTGGCGTTCCGGGATATCCTGGGTATCCCGGTTGTGGCGGACTGCCTGGCGTGCCAGGTGTTCCGGGTGTACCAGGCGATCCAGGGTATCCTGGTTGGTGCGGTATTCCAGGTGTGCCAGGCGATCCTGGCGTCCCCGGCGTTCCGGGGTATCCTGGGTATCCTGGTTGTGGCGGACGACCAGGTGTACCAGGTTTTCCGGGTGTACCAGGTGATCCAGGATATCCTGGTTGGGGCGGTATTCCAGGTGTGCCAGGCGATCCTGGCGTTCCAGGCGTTCCGGGATATCCTGGGTATCCCGGTTGTGGCGGACTGCCTGGCGTGCCAGGTGTTCCGGGCGTACCGGGTGTTCCAGGGTATCCAGGTTGCGGCGGTGTTCCAGGTGAACCAGGCGATCCTGGCGTCCCCGGCGTGCCAGGTTGTCCTGGGAATCCTGGGAATCCTGGTTGAGGCGGAGCTCCAGGGTATCCAGGATGCGGCGGTCTACCAGGTGTACCGGGTGTTCCAGGCGATCCTGGGGCTCCAGGCGTGCCAGGCTGACCTGGGTATCCCGGTTGTGATGGACTTCCAGGTGTCCCGGGTGTTCCGGGATAGCCGGGTTGTGGTGGTCTGCCAGGCGAGCCAGGAGTTCCAGGGAATCCAGGTTGAGGTGGTTTGCCAGGTGTACCAGGTGATCCAGGCGTACCTGGGTACCCTGGGTGTGGTGGACTACCAGGCGTTCCGGGTGTTCCTGGATATCCAGGTTGCGTCGGTGTTCCTGGTGTACCAGGCGTTCCGGGTGTTCCAGGCGTTCCTGGCGTGCCTGGGTATCCTGGTGTTGGTGGACTTCCAGGCGTGCCTGGTGTTCCGGGTGTTCCAGGGTATCCTGGCTGTGGCGGTCTGCCAGGTGTGCCAGGTGTACCAGGGTATCCAGGTTGCGGTGGTTTCCCTGGCATACCGGGTGTTCCGGGCGTCCCAGGCGTACCAGGATATCCAGGTTGTGGAGGTTTTCCTGGCGTTCCAGGCGTCCCAGGCGTTCCGGGTGTTCCAGGCGTGCCTGGGTATCCTGGTTGTGGTGGTCTGCCAGGCGTTCCGGGCGTTCCTGGTGTGCCTGGGTAGCCCGGGTATGGTGGGATTCCAGGTGAGCCAGGTGTTCCGGGATATCCAGGATGCGGTGGTGTTCCAGGAGATCCAGGTGTTCCAGACGTTCCTGGTGCACCAGGATATCCAGGGGTTCCGGGGTATCCAGGTTGTGGTGGAGTGCCAGGCGAACCGGGTGTGCCAGGTGTTCCTGGGTAGTCAGGTTGAGGTGGACTGCCAGGCGAACCGGGTGTTCCAGGTGTTCCTGGGTAGCCAGGTTGTGTCGGTTTTCCAGGCGTTCCCGGTGTTCCAGGTGTTCCAGGTGTACCGGGTGTACCAGGATATCCAGGTGTTCCGGGATATCCAGGCGTTCCGGGATATCCCGGTTGTGGTGGACCGCCGGGTATTCCAGGCGTACCGGGGGTACCAGGGTATCCAGGTTGAGGCGGTTTTCCAGGCGTCCCAGGTATTCCTGGCGTTCCGGGTGTACCAGGGTATCCAGGTGTTCCGGGATATCCAGGTTGTGGTGGCTGTCCAGGAGTTCCAGGTGTTCCTGGCGATCCAGGGATGCCAGGCGTCCCGGGATATCCTGGGTATCCTGGTTGTGGTGGACTACCCGGTGTGCCGGGTTTCCCAGGCGTTCCGGGAGTACCGGGGTATCCAGGTTGAGGCGGTTTTCCAGGCGTACCAGGTACTCCAGGTGATCCTGGGGTGCCAGGCGTTCCGGGATATCCCGGATGACCCGGTTGTGGTGGACTGCCGGGTGTGCCCGGTGTTCCAGGCGTACCGGGGGTTCCAGGGTATCCAGGTTGAGGAGGTTTTCCAGGCATACCGGGTGTACCAGGGTATCCAGGTTGAGGCGGTTTACCAGGTGTGCCAGGTACTCCGGGTGTTCCGGGAGTACCGGGGAATCCAGGTTGCGGCGGTGTTCCAGGCGTACCAGGTATTCCAGGTGATCCTGGGGTGCCAGGCGTTCCGGGATATCCCGGATGACCCGGTTGTGGTGGACTGCCGGGTGTGCCCGGTGTTCCAGGCGTACCGGGGGTTCCAGGGTATCCAGGTTGAGGAGGTTTTCCAGGCATACCGGGTGTACCAGGGTATCCAGGTTGAGGCGGTTTACCAGGTGTGCCAGGTACTCCGGGTGTTCCGGGAGTACCGGGGAATCCAGGTTGCGGCGGTGTTCCAGGCGTACCAGGTATTCCAGGTGATCCTGGGGTGCCAGGCGTTCCGGGATATCCCGGATGCCCCGGTTGTGGTGGACTACCGGGTACGCCTGGCGTTCCAGGCGTACCAGGGGTTCCAGGGTATCCAGGTTGGGGCGGTTTTCCAGGCGTTCCAGGTGTTCCAGGTGATCCTGGGATGCCAGGCGTTTCGGGATATCCTGGGTATCCAGGTTGTGGTGGACTACCAGGTGTGCCAGGTGTTCCAGGCGTTCCGGGTGTACCCGGGTATCCAGGTTGAGGCGGTTTTCCAGGCGTGCCCGGTGTGCCAGGCGTACCGGGGGTACCAGGGTATCCAGGTTGAGGCGGTTTTCCAGGTGTACCAGGTGTGCCAGGTGATCCTGGTGTGCCAGGCGTTCCGGGGTGTCCTGGGTATCCAGGTTGTGGTGGAGTGCCAGGTGTGCCAGGCGTACCGGGTGTACCAGGGTATCCAGGTTGGGGCGGTTTTCCAGGCGAACCAGGTGTTCCAGGTGATCCTGGTGTGCCAGGCGTTCCGGGGTGTCCTGGGTATCCAGGTTGTGGTGGAGTTCCAGGGGTGCCAGGCGTACCGGGTGTACCAGGGTATCCAGGTTGAGGCGGTTTGCCAGGCGTACCAGGTGTTCCAGGTGATCCTGGTGTGCCAGGCGTTCCGGGGTATCCTGGGTATCCAGGTTGTGGTGGAGTTCCAGGTGTGCCAGGAGTACCGGGTGTACCAGGGTATCCAGGTTGAGGCGGTTTTCCAGGCGTGCCTGGTGTTCCGGGTGTTCCAGGTGTGCCAGGCGTTCCGGGGTGTCCTGGGTATCCAGGTTGTGGTGGAGTGCCAGGTGTGCCAGGCGTACCGGGTGTACCAGGGTATCCAGGTTGAGGCGGTTTGCCAGGCGTACCAGGTGTTCCAGGTGATCCTGGTGTGCCAGGCGTTCCGGGGTATCCTGGGTATCCAGGTTGTGGTGGAGTTCCAGGTGTGCCAGGAGTACCGGGTGTACCAGGGTATCCAGGTTGAGGCGGTTTTCCAGGCGTGCCTGGTGTTCCGGGTGTTCCAGGTATGCCAGGCGTTCCGGGGTGTCCTGGGTAACCAGGTTGTGGTGGAGTTCCAGGGGTGCCAGGCGTACCGGGTGTACCAGGGTATCCAGGTTGAGGCGGTTTGCCAGGCGTACCAGGTGTTCCAGGTGATCCTGGTGTGCCAGGCGTTCCGGGGTATCCTGGGTATCCAGGTTGTGGTGGAGTTCCAGGTGTGCCAGGAGTACCGGGTGTACCAGGGTATCCAGGTTGAGGCGGTTTCCCAGGCGTGCCTGGTGTTCCGGGTGTTCCAGGTGTGCCAGGCGTTCCGGGGTGTCCTGGGTATCCAGGTTGTGGTGGAGTTCCAGGTGTGCCAGGCGTACCGGGTATACCAGGGTATCCAGGTTGAGGCGGTTTGCCAGGCGTGCCTGGTGTTCCGGGTGTTCCAGGTGTCCCAGGCGTTCCGGGGTGTCCTGGGTATCCAGGTTGTGGTGGAGTTCCAGGTGTGCCAGGCGTACCGGGTGTACCAGGGTATCCAGGTTGAGGCGGTTTTCCAGGCGTGCCTGGTGTTCCGGGTGTTCCAGGTGTCCCAGGCGTTCCGGGGTGTCCTGGGTATCCAGGTTGTGGTGGAGTTCCAGGTGTGCCAGGCGTACCGGGTGTACCAGGGTATCCAGGTTGAGGCGGTTTTCCAGGCGTGCCTGGTGTTCCGGGTGTTCCAGGTCTGCCAGGCGTTCCGGGGTGTCCTGGGTATCCAGGTTGTGGTGGAGTTCCAGGTGTGCCAGGCGTACCGGGTGTACCAGGGTATCCAGGTTGAGGCGGTTTTCCAGGCGTGCCAGGTGTTCCGGGTGTTCCAGGTGTCCCAGGCGTTCCGGGGTGTCCTGGGTATCCAGGTTGTGGTGGAGTTCCAGGTGTGCCAGGCGTACCGGGTGTACCAGGGTATCCAGGTTGAGGCGGTTTTCCAGGCGTGCCTGGTGTTCCGGGTGTTCCAGGTGTGCCAGGCGTTCCGGGGTGTCCTGGGTATCCAGGTTGTGCTGGAGTTCCAGGTGTGCCAGGCGTACCGGGTGTACCAGGGTATCCAGGTTGAGGCGGTTTTCCAGGCGTGCCTGGTGTTCCGGGTGTTCCAGGTGTGCCAGGCGTTCCGGGGTGTCCTGGGTATCCAGGTTGTGGTGGAGTTCCAGGTATGCCAGGCGTACCGGGTGTACCAGGGTATCCAGGTTGAGGCGGTTTTCCAGGCGTGCCTGGTGTTCCGGGTGTTCCAGGTGTACCAGGCGTTCCGGGGTGTCCTGGGTATCCAGGTTGTGGTGGAGTTCCAGGGGTGCCAGGCGTACCGGGTGTACCAGGGTATCCAGGTTGAGGCGGTTTTCCAGGCGTGCCTGGTGTTCCGGGTGTTCCAGGTGTGCCAGGCGTTCCGGGGTGTCCTGGGTATCCAGGTTGTGGTGGAGTTCCAGGGGTGCCAGGCGTACCGGGTGTACCAGGGTATCCAGGTTGAGGCGGTTTTCCAGTCGTGCCTGGTGTTCCGGGTGTTCCAGGTGTGCCAGGCGTTCCGGGGTGTCCTGGGTATCCAGGTTGTGGTGGAGTTCCAGGTCTGCCAGGCGTACCGGGTGTACCAGGGTATCCAGGTTGAGGCGGTTTTCCAGGCGTGCCTGGTGTTCCGGGTGTTCCAGGTGTGCCAGGCGTTCCAGGGTGTCCTGGGTATCCTGGTTGTGGTGGAGTTCCAGGGGTGCCAGGCGTACCGGGTGTACCAGGGTATCCAGGTTGAGGCGGTTTTCCAGGCGTGCCTGGTTTTCCGGGTGTTCCAGGTGTGCCAGGCGTTCCGGGGTGTCCTGGGTATCCCGGTGTTGGTGGAATTCCAGGCGTGCCAGGCGTACCGGGTGTACCAGGGTATCCAGGTTGAGGCGGTTTTCCAGGCGTACCAGGTGATCCTGGTGTGCCAGGCGTTCCGGGGTGTCCTGGGTATCCAGGTTGTGGTGGGGTGCCAGGTGTGCCAGGCGTACCTGGTGTACCAGGGTATCCAGGTTGCGGCGGTTTGCCTGGCGTGCCTGGTGTTCCGGGAGTTCCAGGTGTTCCAGGAGTTCCAGGTTGTCCTGGGTATCCCGGAGTTGGTGGACTTCCAGGTGTGCCTGGTGTTCCAGGTGTTCCAGGATATCCTGGTTGTGGCGGACTGCCAGGCGTTCCAGGCGTTCCGGGTATTCCAGGATATCCTGGTTGAGGCGGTTTGCCTGGCGTGCCAGGTGTTCCGGGCGTTCCGGGAGTTCCGGGTTGTCCTGGGTATCCTGGTGTTGGTGGACTTCCAGGCGTGCCTGGTGTTCCGGGTGTTCCAGGGTATCCTGGTTGCGGCGGCTTGCCAGGCGTGCCAGGTGTTCCGGGCGTTCCAGGTGTTCCAGGAGTTCCGGGTTGTCCTGGGTATCCTGGTGTTGGTGGACTTCCAGGCGTGCCTGGTGTTCCGGGTGTTCCAGGGTATCCTGGTTGTGGTGGTCTTCCTGGTGTGCCAGGTGTGCCAGGCCTTCCTGGTCTACCAGGTATGCCTGGATGTCCTGGTTTACCTGGGATTCCAGGATGGGCTGGAGTTCCAGGTGTTCCTGGTGTCCCAGGGGTACCGGGTTTACCTGGTATACCTGGTGTGCCCGGTGTTCCTGGAGCTAATGGTATTGCTGGTGTTCCAGGGGCACCTGGCTTTCCGGGATATCCTGTATTTTACAAATTTGTTATAAATTTGCCCTTATTGTCTTGTTTACTGTCATTTAATAGTGGCAAATTTTTTTTATTTTGCAGTTGCAGATTTAGGTAGACTGTGCTTTGTTCTTTTAGAAAAATAATACATACCAGGCCTGTTCGGATATCCTGTTTGTGGTGGATATTGTGGTTGACCTGGTTTCACAGGTGTCCCTCCACTAGCGGAACCGTCCGTGCTTGGTGCTGTACATAGTATTTTATACTTTAATTTGACCTGCTTTGATATATTTTTCTGTTGTAAAATCATATTATACATACTTTGGCCGGGCGGGAAGGTTGTACTTGGTTTCGAATTCGTTCCATCGAATTGACTACAAATATCTGGAAAATATAAGTCGGTCCATTGCGTAATAACGCCATGGTGATCGTGGTGTTCGTGGTGTTCATGGTCGTGTTCATGTTGATCTGATTCTTCAGGATGATGATGCTCATGTTCATGTAAGAATAGTTCAATTGCGTTGCCTGGTTGAACGACTCGGTATCCCCAACCATCACTTATGTAAAACGTCGTTTTCAATTTCCCAAATGGATCTATATATCCATAGCATCCATAGGTGATTTCGTCAGGTCCACGTGCTTCATGGTGGAATTGCCCATTTGGACTGATTTCATAACCGTAATTGTATGCGTCTGTAATGTAGTATATATTAGTAAATATATCACATCTTCGTAACAGTATTCGAAGTTACGTTCTGTAATACTTTTCTACACGTAGTGCATGATAAACGCATTCTCATATATTTATATTTTGTATCATAATCTTACTGGAATAGAAGTCTTGGTTTAGATATTGTGTTTTCTGATCATCACTGATGTTCAATATCACTTCTCTATTCTGCCTGCTTCCTTGCTGCTGAGTGTATTGCAACAGACATGTGGCAATCACCTATGACAAATGATCAATCGATTAGACGCGCGTATAATAAGTACTTAATTTTAAATAATTTCAAAAAATCCCACGTTTTTACAGTTGGTACAAATTTTGCAATGGATACATTGTAACAGAAGGTAAAGAATATTATATGGTATAATAAACATAAAATATTTAATTTTATGTAAAGTACATAACTCTACGTGTAAATATTTGTGTCACGTTGTGTACTCTTATTGATTCATACAGTCGTTTTCGTTTATTGATAAATAATAAATTCTGTGAAATGTTTCATTCCGTTAATATGATATACATATATGCATCCTAAATCATTCTGCTAACATTATGTAACGCGTCAGTTACATAGCAAATTAGCCAACATGGTATACTGATTTGTTCTTTGGGTAGCTACCTTTAGCTGGACTAATCTTGTTCACCTTTTAAAAGCCTAGCAAAGATTCACTAACAACATAGCATGTCATCTTAAATGTCAAATCAACCACTCAACCTATCTTGCTTGGAATATTCATGCAATAATATTCGTTCTACTCCAAAAATCGCTACTCTTATATTTTCAAATAGGCAATTGACGAACAGATTTATTTCGGTATGCTATGGCAAATATCTAAAATACATACAAATTTTAATCGAAGTCAAATATTTAAAAATTAATTATTACTTGAAATTGTCCGGTACACTTTTATTCTTTTTCATTGCATATCCGACAAGGTTTTTTAAAATAATATATTACACGTAGCCATGAAGCTATTAATGAAATGGAAGTTCTATCGCTTCTAGATAAACTTTTAATCTAGCATATATTTTCAATATTACAATTTTTCATTCTAGTGATTATACACGTAACAGAGAATTAAATTGTATTTCACACGTTCAACGTTTTCTACGTGCGTTGAGTTAAAAATGATGTAACAATGTTTACATAGAGATTCACAGAATTTCACGACCTCGATGCTCGCGAAAGATCGAAAGAAACGGATTTCTGGTCCACACAATTTCAAACATGTGTCACGTTTCTTAAACTTTTCCATTGCATGTATCAGTCGTACGGTCACGTACGAAACTCAGCCGTCATTGATCGTTGAGTATTACTCCCGAATGAAAAATTTTAATAAATTCGAAAATATCTTTCGCTCGTTACGAAACAGTTCCCCTTTATAAGCGTCCACGCGGTACCGTTTTATCGTTTGACGAGAAGCGAAAAGAAAAATGGAAATACTACGATTGTATTCGCGATCATCAATTCTACTTGTCTACTCTCTATAAATAACCAGTCCCATATTGGCGTAAGTGAACAGTGTACGACTTTTTGTAGCACAGCCAGCGTTGACGTGGCTTTTAATCTTCCCATGTCAGAGGCCCCGTAAAAGTCAGTCTTAGGAATCCCTGAGTTATTTCTCAGATGATTACACGAATGAAGCTTTTTCGTTCGCAACGCCATTTAGGGTAATTAAAACTAAAGGTCACGTACTCTTATGAGAGAGCATCGGAGCGTTTCGTAATTGAATGTCCGACAGATCTGTTACAAGACGTCGGTTATTGGCTTTATCGTTATCGTTACGGGGCCCCTGTCACTTACGGTTCCCCGAACGAATTTCATTTTCGTATCGGCGGATCATTGTCGTGCAAGATCGAACGATAATCCATTATAAGAAGCGGCGGAAGAAGAAGGAGATTAATCAATTTTATTCCATAACACTCCTTATCTTTTTATTCGACTTTCTTCGGGGCGCAGCCGCGCTTTCACGTCTTGTTAATATATTTGTGGTGCAGGTTTACGACCAAGTACCAGCGATGTATAAATTTTAAATAAATTCAGGCTTGACGCGTTACGGCTTTCTCATTGTGGCGGTACTTTTATTTAGTAGCTTTAGAGAGTATGGACTCTGCCAGAATTAGAACCATTTAATATTTCTGATAAAAGATAGTATCGAAGGAACTCTTAGGTGGGCAATTTGGTATCCAGATACCCACTTTCATATTTTCTTTAAAAATTGTTTGTGTTTTTGTGAAAATAGGACAGAATGCATCATATAAGCAAATTGTCAATATACAGGGTGTTCGACCATCCCTGGGAAAAAATTTTAATGGGAAGTTCTAGAGGCCAAAATAAGACGAAAATAAAGAATATTAATTTCTTGTCTGAGGCTTCGTTAGAAAGTTATTAAAAAATTTCAAATCACACTAAAAAAATTATATTTAGTTACAGGGGTCAATTACAAGTATTTTTGGTGAATAGACATACCCCTGAAATCCTACCCACTTTCGAGAAAAAAATTCCAGTAGGTACTGAAATTTTTAGGCAAAATTAAAAAATTTCAAATCACACTAAAAAAATTATATTTTGTAACAGGAGTCAATTACAAGTATTTTTGGTGAATAGACATACCCCTGAAATCCTACCCACATTCGAGAAAAAAATTCGAATAGGTACTGAAATTTATAGACGAAATTAAAAAATTTCATATCACAGTAAAAAAATTATAATTAGTTACAGGGATCAATTGCAAGTATTTTTGGTGAATAGACATACCCCTAAAATCCTACTCACTTTCAAGAAAAAAATTCCAGTAGGTACTGAAATTTTTGGACGAAAACAAAATTTCAAATCGTTCTAAAAAAATTATTTTCGGTTCCAGATATCAATCACAATCATTTTTTGTGAATAGACATATCCTCAAAATCCTAACCAGTTTCGAGAAAAAAATTCAATAAGTGGATAAATTTTTCGACGAAATTAAAAAAATTCAAATCATTCTAAAAAAATTATTTTTAGTTCCAGAGATCAATCACAATCATTTTTTATGAATAGACATATCCTCAAAATCCTAACCAGTTTCGAGAAAAAAATTCAATAAGTGTCTAAATTTTTCATTGAAAAAAAAAATTTCAAATCGTTCTGGAAAAATTATTTTCGAATCCGGGGATCAATGACAATTATTTTTGGTGAATAGACCTACCCTCGAATTCCTACCCACTTTCGAGAAAAAAATTCAGTACTGACGAAATTTTAAACGTTAATAACTTTTTAACGAACCTTGTATCAACAAATTAATATTCTTGATTTTCGTCTCATTTTGGTCTTTAGAATGTCCCATTCAAATTTTTTCCTGTATATCCATTATGCCTGTGTCAGATTTTATTTTGTAAAATTCAATAATATTTTCTTCCTGGTCCAGAACCAGGATTAAGGATAAATACAGTTGTTTTCACTCGTTACATTAGCACTTAACGTGCTTAATTCAGAATTACAATCTCTGTTTCATTCACTTTACTCAATAGTGGCAGAAACGTTATCTTAATCTCTTCGAGAACTGTCGGCGGATCTGCTGAGTCGGATGAACGCTATCTCGAACATTTGCAATTCCGATTTCGTTATCACAGGTGGAATGATTTATATGCACACGAGGGGAAACGCGAAGGAGCACGTTGGAATGTATTTAACAGAATCAATCAATATACAGCAACTGTATACAAATTCGACGAAAATATTTTAATTGCTTTTATACTCTTTAACTCTTTAACGATGTGGAATTAAAATTGAAAAAAGTATACTTTCCATTAAAATACTTTAGCTTCGAATATTACTTTTCAATACTTTATCTCGCGTAAAATCAAATGTGAATTCCAACCTGTTGGAACCAGCGACCGTAAGGTGTACGGATACATTTTTCACCGATTCCACGATGCAATTGGAACCGACGTTCTGGAGAAAAGTACTCGTAAAAAGTTTTCTAAACCCCTTCGACGTGTTATTATTCGCGCGTCGAAGGCGGCCCGGAACAAATTGCTTTTCAGTCGCTACCTTCGAGACGTGTTCGAGAAATCAATCGATATGGTTTTGTAGTTCTCGTCCATGAATATTAAAAACGAAACGTCGAGAACGAGCCTGTCCGGCAAGTGATATACACGTGGCGCGAAACGCGCTGTCAGAAGTGGCACGGTCGCGCATCCTGCTCGGTTAGGATCTCTCTGCCGCGATCGATGATCTCAGCCGCCCTGCCGTTCCACCCACGAAAAGGGAAAGTGAGATCCTACGGAGCTCTTCTTCCCATTCCGAGCTGATGGACGGTCGTTTTACACCGGCGACTTTCGTTTGTGTAGGAAAGGTTAATATATGCTAACGCTCGACCTGCCCTGTGTCATGAATCAACCGATGCTGGCAATGGTAATCCCTCTGGTATTCGTGCCACGATATTTTAGTGGACAATGGTAAATCAGCGACAGACCCCAGGCGGTAACCATACGCTACCACGCGTACCAATGATTCTCTGGATCACCATATCGCGTCGACGTTACCTTGACGATCGTGCAGGATCCACCCTGTTCCAGAACTCACGGATCAACCGAAACGAAACACGAATTTCTCGAATAATCGCTGTGAATCATCCTGAGGAAAGTTTCTGGAACGGTGTGTAACTTAGAAAATTTTGTTTCATTGCCTCGATCGATTCAAATTGAGGTTGTCTAGTCACAGGGGACCTTGGTCAGGTGTACACGTGGTTTGTGGAACGAGATTCGTTGAATTCTTGGTCAAGAATTGATGCATTGATGCAAGAATCAAATATTATAATTAGACTGCGGATGTTTATGCGTTTATAGGAAATTTAGATTTTCAAAAAACCACAGAATCCACTTAGTATGCAAAAATATAAAATTATTATATTTAGAAGTTCACTAATTCTGTTAATAAGAATATGAATGTGTATAAAGATTCCTAGTCTAGTTTTGACATTCGTAAACTTTATTAACTAAACTACGTTGAATATTAGAAGGATATTTATGGTCAAAATTTATAAATTGTTTCTTCATTAACACACTAGAATTATTCAGAGTTAATATATATATTTAATTGTTTTTTCTTTGACGATACTATGAATTGATAATACACTATGATTAGAAGCCCTAATATGTCCAACAGCGAGAAACATTTAAATTCTTTCTCTTGATCCATTGTAAAGTGCTTGTTCCTGTAAAGATCACTTGAAATTGCACCTAATATGACATTAGCATTGTCAAACTATCTATTATAGATTTTACAACCGCGAAGTAGAAATTACAAGTATACATATTTGACAGGGCATCTGAAATTATACATGTTTTTGATATTTCTTAACGCGTGGAACGAATGGTTTCAAAAGTTAACGATGACGAATTAAATTTGAGAAAACAAAGGGAAATTGATCGTGGATAATTTTCTCACAAACAAGTTTCGAATGTTTCGATTCATCTCAGCCCTTTCACAAACGCAAAATGTTAAATATGACGCAAGTGGCTAAGATTACGATCAGTAATATTCATAGATCGTGTAAAATCCGCAATTAGCTCTCGTACTGATAAATTACCCGTAATGCCATTTTACGGTATTATATTACCGATTACTTGACTTAATAAGCTCGTGCACTTTTTACTCTCAACAAATATTCATGCACGTGTCTCTTGTTTAAAAGTTCATCCAAATGTAAATAAACGTATTTCTCTGATTACGGATTAACGTTTCGTGCAAACAACAAATGAAACATGAGATATTGTTTTAAATACTCTCACTTGCATCTCTGTTTTACTATCTTCGATGATGCATTGGCGCCAAACAATTTGTCTCTCGACAAATATTACCAATTATCGTATAGCGGATACGTGACATTTATTACTTTGCGTTAAACAGTGATCATAAAATTAAAGCGCCACGCATTACGATCGTGCAACAGGTCTAAACAGGTCGAAAACTTGTTCAGAATTTTCGATGACGAAAATCAGAGCCTTCGTCGAGGTAATTGGACAAGGTAATCCCTCTTAATCGCTCCGGGGCAACCCTCATTCGATCCGAGCCTGACCGATGATCCGTGCATCGCAACACTCGAATCAGTTCATCATCTCGTCAGTGAAAGTCACCGACTGGTTGCGTAATATCGCGTCGATAGCACTTTGGAGCCAGACTTCTAGCCCAGCAATTACATATGTTTATTATACGATACCGTCGATTCGAGCAAATAGCTATTACTAAGATTTTAGAACGATTTAGATTAGTTTCTATTCGAAGATAATTCGTTCAACACTAGATTCACGGACACTCATTGCACGAATTTTTATTGAAATTTGTTATGTTGACAGTTACATTGAAATGTGGTTTTTTTTTAATTAGGACATTCGTATCATTATTTTAATCAAATTCGACATAAATCTTAGATTTACTTGCTCCTGATGATCTATGCGTTTTTCTTGTGAACATGAAAGTTATATTCAATCTTCTTCTCATGAATATTAAAATCTGATATTGTCTTAATTATATTATATTCAAAATACTGGTGAAACAAGTATTTTACTAGCCAAAAAATTCTATTTTGAGCTGGACTCGACATAGGATCAGGCTAGAATGAAATACAATGTCGAGTCCACCTCGATGTGGGACCTCAAAGGGTTGAGGCACCTCATGTGAAATGATAAAACGAGAAGTGACATTTGGCAATATGTTTAAAGCATAAGGGTTTGATGAAACTTTTCGTCACTTTTCACATACATTCCTCAACATTTCAAGATACAAATATTTTTCTTTTCGTTACATTTTATCGACTTTGGATGAAATAATAAACGTTATTCCTTACATCGACGTGCAGTCTAGCACCTTTTTCCTTTGATCCAAAATAAAAAATCGAACGACATTTTGGACTAGCATCCTTCATAATAAGAATTATTTAGACTGTGTTCATTGCATAATTGAATTAAAAATTTATTGTAAGAGCCGTGTATCTTCGACAATTTTGCATTTTATAAGGAAACAAAATGATTTGTATCTGGAAATGTTAGCCCTTATGCTGTAACAAAATCGTCAAATATCATTTATCGTTTCACCATTTTACACAAGTCTCTTCCCTTAAGCTCCCAGATATATCGCGTCCACGTTTATATTAGAGAGACTGTATCTTCTAAAAGTGATCTCCACATGCGATTGAATCACGCCTGTATTCCCATATTGTGTCATTCCGTTCCATCTCGTCCTTGAAACAGGAGAGCGTCGTTCCAAACATCAAGATAATTCGGGATCTCGCAATCGACTGTTTGAACGCGACACTTACAATTCACCCACACTGGCCCTCTTGCGCTCTTTTTCCCCCTCTGTCCGTCTCCCTTTTTCCTTGTTTCATCAACGTAATCGTACTAATTGCTCGACGAAACAATGGCCGGTTGCAGGGGGAAAAAGCAATTTAATATTAGAATGCTAGAATAGAAGAGGGGGTGGGGGTGGGGGGGATATTACTGAAACCAGATGGAGGCGTTTGCATTATTGGGAGGATTACGAAAAGAAAGTTGGCTCGATACGATCTACACGGATTCATTGTCAGGCTGGTCCGGAGGTCGTAGCAACAAGTGTGCGAAGGTTCGACGGTGTTTGCCAGCTTTGCTGTTTCCCCTCAATGAAAAGGGAAGACGCGAGCGCGAATAGGAACGTCCACCAGTCCAGACTTTCTTGTTTTCTAACCTTTTAACAATGTTGCCAGCCTGGACTTGCAGTCTCGCGGAATTGCTTAACGCGTCGTCCACTCACGTTATTGATCACGGCAAATTATGTATTCCTCGATAAGCTGCTGCCTTTAATAGGGTTTTGCGTAAAATTAATAGGTAACATCGTCCGCCATTAATGGATCGGTTACGTATAGTTTCCATCGATTGAATTATCTATTAGTTTGCTTCTAGTTTGAAATTTATAAGCATCGGGCTTGGTAAATCATTCACGTTGACGATCGATCGTTTCGTAGTACATTTGTACAACAGAATTGCAATTTAAATATTAAAGAACAAGTACGTGTAACAAAATTAAGCAACAAGATCAACGTATAGCAATTCATTTGTGAAATTTTATTCCTCTAGTGGTTATTTAAAAATTAAAAAAAATTTTTTTATTAATTTCAACGGTATAAAAGTATCCATAACTTTCATCAATGCTGTCGATTGTTCGTTACAAATTGTTCGTGAGAACGTGGGTGACATTAAATATAGAAATTCATGTGCACAGTGGATGGAACGTATTTATAGTTGTCTTCCTACGCGACGGAGGTATTAATTAAAAGCCTGCTTACGGTTTCGTTATGTTCGTTGGCAATGAAAACCAACCATCGATTACGATAAGCCGTAACGCGATAAACTAGACAAATAGAACCGCGATGAAGTTATTATCCCCTGTGACAAATAGCGACAAGTTGAACTAGACTGTCGTAAGGATTAAACGATTACGATCAATCATTTTTTTATTGCATGCACTCGGATAATAAAATTGTCGTAATATTAAAGTCGCGACGTGAAGTAACGATAGCTGTATCGTTATGAAATATTTCGGTGCAACGTATGGTCGACAATGCCCGATTTCCTGCTCGCGCTCGAGAGATTTCCAAAGCAATTTTTCAATTTCGCTGGCTTCTGAACCGTAATTACACCTTACCGCGAAGTCTTCGAATTCCTACGCTTCGTAGCTAACAGTGTAAAGTTCAATGCAGTCATTTCGTATTTTCCATCCAGGACTATACGCGAATCGATCATCCGTTACTCTATAAATCATAAAACGTGATTACTACCTCTCGTTATTAATCGACGCATTGACGTGCTCAGCGAGCGTTTCTTAAAGCCTCTTTCATTTCACAGCAGTGGAACAGGTCACGAATCTGTCATTCCATTAACACGCGAGCACGTTTCTTCGAGTGCTCGTCGCATAAGGATACGCGAAAGGCTCTGATAAAAGATTAGCGACCTACTCCTTAAATCGTGGAATAAAACCAACGTGCAGTGATTTATTCCTGACGTTCGTTCAATTTTAAAAGTTAATATTTTTATTTGAAATGTTTAATTCCATCGGTCGGACTCTAATTTTTATTTCACGAATAACGAAGGATTTATCTTTTGTCCGGGTTTGTTCGAAATTCATTGTGCACGCGTGCAATAGAGCGGATAAGTAGAAACAATGGGTAGCGGTCAGACACGCCAGAACAAGCTGTATTTTCAAATTCAATTATCCCAAATGAAAACATTTTATCCTCGATTTTCCATTTCCATATTCGCAAAAAGTCCGAGAGATATCCTTTTTTTTTATCACAGCGAAAGTTATTGCTTTATTTTTATACGTCGTTAGTCGACCCTGTGCGAAACCACGTGTTTGTTTGCGGGCTGGCACAAAGCGCGTGAAAATTAAAAATTTTTTAATTAAGATACTGAATTAAAATTTCACGCGTCGACGGAGAACTAATGATGGCGTGCTCGCAAGCTTCCAATTCGTTACTCGTTGTTAAAGTAAACCGCTCCGCCCCAATTATCGTCGCGTTTCGCGGCAACTTTGTTGTTTTATCGTGGCCTAGAATTATATTATCACGTTATTTATAAAATTATGAGACTCTAATGTACAGACAAACAGCAACGTCTCAATATTCTACTGAACGGAATCTGATACTTTGGAAACACATAAATCGAATCGTTCGTCTGTTAAAAGTTCATAATTGACCAGGAATTCAATGGATCGTTGGATAGTTTCTGTAATACTGTATTTATCAAAATCAAACAGGCGCCGAAACGACGGCCAGGCGAATTTGCAAATTGCCACTAACGCAGAAGCGCAGCAAACGAACAGCCGCGGACCGGAACAAATTAGCTGAGCTTTTGTATTTAACTAGCCGTATCACAGCGTTAAACGCTGTATCTCGCCGGATTTGTAAACAGTACAAACGGATTGCATCTGGAGATAATTTCTGCAGATTGAAGATAGAGCGCCGGGCACCTATAGTTCAACCGGTAGTCGTCAATCATTGCCAGACTTTCGATAGAAGGGGCTATTCGTAATGGAAGTACTCCGACAGATGAGCAGATCTTGTGTTAACCATTGACTGACTATCATTTCACAAGTCCCTTCTATTATGTGTATCCGAACAACCGGCTGATGGCACGCTGGGATATTTTGCTCGATCTCGCTTGGCCAAAATTATTTTCACATCGTTAGGAATCGTTAAAAAGTTGCCACATAAAATAAGGGGAATTTGCTCAGCAAAAAGGTGACTGTGATTTATAAAAGTAGAAACGAGGTTTTTGTCTATTTTGTCCGGCTGGTCTCGTTGGACGGAGCCGTAGATTCTATTTTTTCCAACTCTGGTCTGCCATGGCCCCGAAGAAGTAAGGCGTTAGTCACCGAGGGGGGCAATATGGCGCCCGTTAAGAGTCCCCGTGTGTCCTCGTGACAGTTTAACTTCGTTGGAAGCGTTCAGTAACAGCGGAAAGATGCTCGAAACGGTCGATCGAATCGACGAGCTTTAATTTATGCTCCCAGAAACAATAGCGCCCCGATGGTTTCGTGCTATTGGATTATCTCGATGGCTCGCTACCGATCGACGTTCGAATGTATCGAGGTGTGCACCAATGCCGTTGCTCGCGATGAAACATAATAGCTCGACGGCGTGGCATTGAGAGTTATGAATGAAATGTAGTGCAACGACATTCTGTTCGAGTGCCAAGATCAATGGAACTCTCGTGCACGAGCGTCCGCGAACACGATACACCGGCTATTATATTACGTCGATGCAATCATCGTACGCTTCGACGTGTTCGAATACAACAATACGGGAAATCCTTACATTAGCGCGTATCGACGTTTCGTATAAATCGAAGAAACGACCGTCGCCGGTACCGCGATTATATCCACGCTAATTGATAATATTCGCAATCAGTGGCGCACCCAGAAATTTAGCAAGGTGGACTGGCAATTAAAAATTAACAAAAGAGAATACGTCGCAATATATCCTGACACTTTATTAAATCTCATTAGAGAGGATCGAGGAGGAGTTTATTTAATACTAACGTATGAAATAAATTGTAGACAATAATATATTCTTTGTTTTTTAATTCCTATTACTTTTACTTTCTAATGTCAATGATAAACGCAGCGATGGAATTCGAGAATCCTATCCCTTGATTAATCATCGTAGCACTTTGTATTAAATTATTTTATAATGATTTTAAATATTTTTTTATCACAAAGAAAAGAATATGATAGAGGGTTGTTATTTTCGCGAATAAAAGTAAATTTAACGTCGTTTCGTTTAGATGAATTTGTCACGATACATCGTGAACGAAATAACGAGCTTGACGCGAACATTTTACGACCTGTTATTAAGCACGGTAGAGGTGAGTTTTTGTTTTGGATTAAAAAATGAATTTTTGTGTCTTGTGAAGGGGGTTGCAATTGTTCCCTTCAGGTACGTTACTGCTCATAAGGGAATTGTGCGACACGTTACTCGTAAATTTTAACGTGAAATTGTATAGCAAATAGGCAGAGAATCGAAAAATATTTTACAGCCGTTCGATCGTGCAAATACTCGTTAGTTTTCGAGATTATAATTTTCCATTGTTGTGAATTTGTCCTGTAATCGAACCAACGTTTAAACATCATTAATTTTTTTTAAAAAGACGATTATGAATATAAAGAAAGAAACGATTGCGTAATGTTATTCTGTGTTATCTAATTAATTCAATTTCCTATCTATCTACGGAGCCTAATTAAAATCGACGCGTAACACGTCATTTGACTTCCTTATCAGAGTGTTTTATAGATGTTTTCCAATTGAAAAGCATCATTGATACGTATTGGTTTCGTACAAATGAAATATATATACTACAATTTGTTTCTTACTATTATGAACTTTACGACTACATCAGTTTCAATGATTCATATTAGATTCATTCATAAGTTAAATAAATTTCAGTTAGGAAATGTTTGTGAAAGTCATATTCTTGATTTTTGTTCCCTGAAAAGTACCATATATAGTCGAAGTACTGAAATAAATAAAACTCGAATTTGGAAATTCGTAAAGATAATAAATATACGTAATGTTATAAATAATGTGAACCTCTGAATAGGACGAGAAAGTTGTTTGCAGATAAGAGCTAACCACATTTGCAAGTCTTAGAACAGGTAATACAAGAGCAACCCATATTCATCTCGAAAGGGCGGATCCACTTAATTATGAAACATGCTAGACCCGGCTCATGGTTAAACATATATGTACTGAGTGAATACAGACGGTATGATGCATCATGCAGGTTGATTCTCAGACAGAAACCGAGCACGAAGGATCTACTAACCACGGAGGTGACCAATGAAGGTGCTCATTAAATTCCTTAAAAAACATTAAACTGCCAGGCCCTGCAGCGAGTTCTTGTTCTCTTTGAAGGGCGTAATTAAAGTATCTTTTAATATATGTAATCAACCACTCTACAACGTACACGAAGATTATATACTATTTATAAACAAATTTTTTTGCTTCAATCGAGACCTTAGATTGAACGAATAATTCGTTGAAGAAATATCTGAATAGCATTATGAACAAAGAAGAATTTCTTACATTTTTTTAGCGTGTAACTGTTTGTATTTTTCGTATCATTTATATATACATTTGGAGTTGCTTCTGTTGCTTTTTGACTAAGCTTTTCCACTCGACATTTGGAGATTTTTTCACGAAAAATTAACGATTACTTCCCTTATCGTAGAAATGAAGTATTGCCCAGATTCTATTGTTATGCGACGATTTATTAATCCCCAAAATTATGGGAAGGATTAATAGTGGGCGACATTTCCATCGGTAAATAAATTACGACAATATTAATGAATTACAGGCTCGGTAAACTAGGACACCGGGAAATGAATATCGAATTACGAAATGCAGGCTGTGCCAGAAGAAAATCCAGAAGAAGACTTTATAATATGTTTGGTAAGTCATTCTGAATTAAAGAGGCTATGCACACTACGAGTCTTGATCTCCTCGTCCTCGAGATAATTATTATTTACTCAAGTATTACACAAGCAGAAAATTGTTTATAATACACAATACCAAACCAAGCTGTTTCTCGTAGATTCGGTCCAGCAATTCAACTGCTATTAAATACCTCGCTGGACGTTTAAAAATGTGTTTAAAAAATTGCAAAAAATTCTGTTTCGAAATATTCATCGAATTGAACGTCTCTATAAAGGATAAGAGACAGATGAAAAATAAAAAACCTACCAAACATATCGATAAAGTTGAAACTGGAAAGCTTCGTTTGCAGAATCCTATGAGAGATTCGATACTAAACACGCATTAGTATACTTTGCAACAAAATTACAGAATGTTCTGTGTCAAAATCGTTTGGAATAGCTTCGAAGTGACGCTTAAACGAGTTTGGTTTTCCCCTGCTTAGCGCGTACGTTGGAAGTAACAAGATTCGAAATCGATATTTTACGTTAAAATGGTTTGCGGCTTCGCGTGTCGACGATTCTCGTTCCGATTGTTGCGATTTTCTATTTGCAGTCGAATCGGTGTACGTCTCTGTTTCGCAATTCGTTGGTATTTCGTCGCGACGTGGCGTGAATCCCGCTTTCATCCCACAGACCGCGCAGGTGTAAACGCCTATCATCGCTATATTTACGTTCTGGCTACCGACGGAATATTGTTGCCGGGCGCCACCTGTGTGCCCAATTAATATATCCCATTTTTGTTCGTTTTAACAGGAACCGCGTGAAATCAACGAACGAGCATCGAAACTGACCGATCCTCGTCAAACGTTACGCGTTAAAGATCGTTTCAGCCTCGATGCTTCTGCTCGAAACGAAAATTACAAATGTCATATTAGAATGGATTCATTCGATGGTATATCACGCTGAACGGTAGTTAACGTCAACTGACCTTTCGATGATTTAAGCTTTTGCCGGTAACTTTGAAATATTATTCTTTGCCGATTCGTTGCGTTAAGAATTTCTTTTCAATTACGTGTACATTTATTTTTTTTATCGTCGCGTAAAGTGGGCAGGATTTCATAGCAGAAAGTTTGGAAACAGATGCGACTGAAAGTACGTCGATGCTACGTGCGCGGATTACAATCAATACGCGCGATGGGGACGTCTCTTTTCCCTATTTTCGGAATCAACAGACGTAGCTTCAATTTGCTTGCCACGACGTTACGTAAAATTGACAAAATTACTGTTACTTTTCATTTGAGGCTATCAGTAACTTATCTAAAAGAATAATCTCTATTTTCAATTGGTCTAAACACAAAGAGCACGTCGGTCTAAAGAGCGTTTCATTACCGGGGTTGTACTCGACACGCAACATTTTGTTTGCGTTCGGAACAACGGAGAATCGAACACGTGGATTCACATTGTACGAATCGAGTTTCCAATTAAAAAACGCGACGTCGGTTTTCAAAAAATCGCAGTTAAAGGCACCTTTCGACAAACGTTCGATGTTATCGGGCAATTTGCTTTCCGTCGATACGTGTTACAACCCTACGATGAGACCTGGGTTCCAACGCTAAAGCGGAGATAACGCGAGAGGAGATCCGATCGAACGTGTTCGTTCGTCTCACATGTGCCTAACCGCGTAACGCACTCGAATCTGACGCACTCGAAACGTAATCCTGACCGGTTCGGAGGATGTATATGGGGCACGTACCAGGCTGAAGAAAGCGGCGCGCACACGGCCGAGCATCCTGGCGCGTTGCTTCCGCTAGCAAGAAGGCATCGTCCCGACGATCTCAGTTTCGACAGATGATGATCTTCGGATTGTACACGCAGTGTGCCGTTCGAACTGTAAGACTGAAGACGTTGCCGGCAGAAGAAGGCTTATATAGAGGGTGGGGGTCGGCAACCAGACCAACCGACCAACTTGGTGCCCATCCTCCTTGGTGTCCTCTCTTTTCCCCATTCTTCTCCGTTTCGACTCTTCAGGGATAATTCTTGCGTGCTCTGGCCCCCACCAGGCCCAACTCTGTTCGGTGTCGTGATCCTTGCCTCGAGATCCGGAGGGCCCTTCCGTTCGGATCGACGATCGAGAAGGAGCAGATCGATCCTATCGCCCGGTCGTTACCGCGCGATCTTTACGATTTCGTTGCCGGAATGAGCTGGTAATATGGAAAGGTTTGCTGCCTCGACCTCCCTCGTTCCCTTTTTATCCTACTAATTAGAATCTCCGTAAAGAGATTATTTTAACGTGCAACATTGTACGATTAAAGCTTATGTAACTAACGCAAATCGTTATCCTCGCGTGGCATCTTAATTAGGAGCACGATGGTCTTAATGTCCTTAACCCGACCACGCACTTCGGGCCAAACCGCGAATTCTTTACCAACTTGTACGAGATCGTTTCAAAGGGAAGACCTGGTTTTTCGAAATCGTGTCGGTGTGAATTGCGAAAGAAATTTTTTTTAATTCTTATGGTCGTAAGAATGGTCTACAAATTTTTTGTCATTTAGCTCATTTTATTTCTCGATTATTTTGGCTCAAATCTACATATGTTATTATTCTGTACACACACTAACACTGTTAAAGTACACGTTTTCTTGTTTCGAATCGAAATACTAGAGTCACGATGAGTTTAAGTAATATTTTATATAATTTGGCTCTTGAAAGTAATATTATGATATCGAAAATATATTTTGCTATCGTAATTTAGTTCATATTATTTCTCGATTATTTTGGCTCAAATCTACATATGTTATTATTCTGTACACACACTAACACTGTTAAAATTCATGTTCATTTGTTTCAAATCGAGATACTAGGATCACGATGATTTTAAGTAGTATTTTATGTAATTTGGCTCTTGAAAGTAATATTATGATATCGAAAATATATTTTGCTATAATTAATTTAGTTCATATTGTTTCTCGATTATTTTGGCTCAAATCTACATATGTTATTATTCTGTACACACACTAACACTGTTAAAGTACACGTTTTCTTGTTTCGAATCGAAATACTAGAGTCACGATGATTTTAAGTAATATTTCATATAATTTGGCTCTTGAAACTAGTGTTACGATATCGAAAATATATTTTGCTACTGTAAGTATATGTTCCTCACCAATAATGAAATAAGCTTATGAAAAACTCTAATCGATAAACCTGAATTCTATGCATTCTGTTCGTTTCTCTGATCTTCAAGAAATTATCCAATTTGAAACTAACTTGGGGGAGGGACATATAACTTAGGAATGCACCGAGGGCCCTAAAATTCTGCTCGTTAAACTCGAAATCCGTTAAGTCGGGGTCCGTTAAATCATGGTTTCATTCTAATAGGAACTAAGAATATCTAAGAATTTAACGGAAAAATCACTGACTCTGAAAGAAATTTTTGTTGAGGTCTCCTGTTTTTTGGATGTTTTTAAAAAATTGAAAAAGCAGTATACTACATTGGATTTAATTAAGATCGTTAGGATTTTTGGCAAAATCCCCCTACTGGCCAGCATTTCTGTTTTGTTGTAATCAATCGCTCGTTTGGTATAGTGATTCTAGAATTCGCGTTGATTAATACAGAAAATAAAAAGAAACGCGAACACAAATATGATTATTAAAAATTAAATAGAAAAAATCGAATTATTTCTTTTGTGTATCTCGATTTGAAAACAACATTTTTATCATTTTCGCAATCCTCATTTATTTTTAATTGAAGAGCCTTTTTTGTTTAAATATTACTGAATAATTTCATCATAAATTCTTCTACCTACCTTACTATCATAGATTTAAACATCATTAATGGATCACAATTTGATCACAGTTTACTTAGTTATTCGCGAAAACAATTCTTAGACTAAAGATTGCTCGAATTTGATTCGATACCTCCAAACGAAAGGGTTTAACAAAAAGTCCATTTACATACTAGATTTCTCATTTTAAAAATAATTTTATTCGCTACATGTTTCTCGATTCATTTAAATAACAGTTTCTCAAGCTTGTTTATAAGTTTAAGTAAACGATAGAACCAAAATAATAGCTTTCTCCAGACCAGGAAACGGTCGATGAACATGAATGTCAAGGTTGGCTTATGCTCTTGATCTTCGGATAAAATGTGACGTAACGTGTCTGTAAACAAAGAAGAACAGGATCATAAATTTTCCATCCCTGAGTGCCATCGACAGAGATACGTAATAAAGACGATAATTAAGGCAATCTGGATGCATAACGAAGCTACAGTACAATAGCGACGGAAGATACATCTGCAACAGGTTAATCGTTGAAACATTCTTGCCATGTGAATGATCTCTGATATCGTTTTTGTCGAAGCAGCGTATTACCTGTTGCATACGATTAATTTATTCCCAGATATTACTTTAACTCGTTGGATATTATAATCTGCCTGCTGCAAGAAAGGCAAAATTAATTGTGCAGCTTTGAAAGTGATATACTATTTCACACTTTAATAGTTTAATTGTATACTTTAATTGTAAACTGAAAAGGTACACAATTTATTCCAATTGATACACATTAATACTTTCGTAGAAGCATCAGAACAGTTTCACACAAACTAAGTATTGTATCATTAAATACCATTCGATCCTATCGTAGCGATACCTACTTAATATTAGATATTATTGGTATCGATCAGTTTTCGTTTCAAAGGAGTCGATTAAACTTATCGACTATACTATCGATTATTACTTATCGACTATACTATCGATTCTTACTTATCGACTATACTATCGATTATTACTTATCGACTATACTATCGACTATACTATCGATTATTACTTATCGACTATACTATCGATTATTACTTATCGACTATACTATCGATTCTTACTTATCGACTATACTATCGATTATTACTTATCGATTATACTATCGATTATTACTTATCGACTATACTATCGAGTATTATCGATTATACTATCGAGTATTATCGATTATACTTATCGATACTACCCACTGAATATTTCAGTATCGAAGTTGATCGATTATCATCGATAAGTATCGTTTATACTAGAATCTTGAGAATGCAACGCTTTCTGCTCGAAAATTAGTTTTCTCACAGATTCAAGGATCCATGATATTTACAATAATGTCCAAGAATTGTATATAGAATTATGATAATATATTTAGCAATCCCCAAGTTTTAGTAATTTCTGACGATGAAGATCCGGCTGGCCTTATCGCGCGACCTATCAGCCAAACGTATCGGACGATTCGATAGCAAACACGGTCGATTATAAAAGGTTGATGACATCGCGATTCCCCCCAGGCGGTCCCTGATATTTACCCGTAAATCATTGACTTAATGAAGGCGCGAGGTGTGTACGAGACGCTTAGAATTATTACAGTCCCCTTCGAATCAGGGCGCGAAAATTCATACTTCCACTTCGAATCGAAATAAAGGAAAGAAATTACAAAGATAATTCGATACCCATTTTCCATTTGGTGGAGGAAATACAATATACCATAAAGCTTTTAACAAGTTTCACATTGCAACATATTACAATGATAATGGACTTTTTTCCCCTTGGGGAAAATCTTCGAAAGACTCCCTCCCACCTCTTTGGGGACCCACTAAAAACCCCACGGTGACCCTTCTGCACGATTTGGGAGGATACCCGGGATCGCTCGAAGCATACTTCCGGTATCCTCCCCAATGATAATGGGACTGCAACATAAGATTGAAACGCGAGATTTTTTACAAACTTATATTTGCAACAGATGCTGGTTTTTCTTATTCTTCTAAGGGATTTCTGAAAGTGGGAAGTATAGACAAAATTTAGAAGATTTCACAGAGGATGAGGGTGATTGGATGACGCAGAATTGATAAGGCAGTGATGACACGGTGTTTTCAGGTTTCTAGGTGATAGAGTTAAGTCGATTCGGTTCAGTAATGGAGGTCTAGGGGCCCTGAGGGCGAATCTGGCGGCAGTTCATCACCGTGCTCTTGACAGGTTGGGTGGGGGGGCTCGACTCGTCATTGCACAGCGGCTTGAGACGGTGGCGATGTGTGGGGTTATACCTTGAGGGGGGAGAATGTCATCTCTTCCCTCGGGACAGACACATTTTGAACGCGGAGAGGGACACTGGACGTAAGCAGCTGGCTATCCCCAGAGTCTCCCGAAATCGCCCGGAAGTAGGTCATCGATCCTCGAGAGTTCGATACAATCAAGATAATTGTTCACGAGGATCCTCCATAAGTGAAATAAAGAAAAACGAACTCGAGTATCGATAATAATTTTAAAACGAGAATTCCCGTTTTAACATCGTCCGAGCCAGATTATTAGTATCAGCAGATCGCATTATCGAGTACTTAAACCGTAACGAAGTAAGCGTGAACGCGATCAAGTTTTGTCATTCAAATTTTCGCTGCCTTCGACGCGGTATTTCGCTTCTCTTTGACTCAACTTTCGGTTAATTGCGCTTGATAAAACGACCACGCTCGGGGGATTTGCAAGAACTTGGCTCTTCAGTCTGTTGAAATTGCAACGGTGGAGTTATTAAAGTTCCAAGCGACAAAGATCTGAGCTTCGAATATGACGGTGAATAATACTATATATTATTTTCATCGGGAACTCGATATACCTTAAAGTGTTCAAAGATTATCTACCAAATATATTACTGCCGTGAGAAGATAATTTCTGTATATAAGGATCAAGATAAAAATAATGGTAATTCTAATGTAATAGAAATTGTCTCATTTTCTGATTGTGCAAGGTATACTTAAGGTTGGCAAAGCTCCGCAAGATCTTTTTTGCTTTCTGATTTTTTTTAGATAACGAAAACATGTTAGGTATGCGGTTTAGCCCTGCTCTTCCCTAGAAGAGATTTTCTAAAATTTTGTTATCCGTGGATATTTTAATCCGTGAGTTGTGGATATGTGACAATATGTTACGGAGGAATGCCCGGGGCATAAATTAAGATACACGCGAGCCACATCGACGGATCGACAAATTAAAATGCCATACATCGCTCTTTGGCGCATGTAGTAATGACTTGGCGGCAAGTGAAGTTCAATGTTTTGCGTCGGTAGTGCCCGTACTACCAGGTGTTCCCGCAACGAGTGGAGCATTAGAAAGTAACTACTATTCATTGATGTTCCCATAAGGTAATCGTTTCAGCAAATACCTTTCGATTTCTATTTGCCTCAAACTGCTGAACGTGTCAATTATCATAAATTGACGACGTACTCAATAACGTCGGGACCGTGTTATTTAATCATATTATCCGTTCATACACAAATCAATTCGAACAGTGTTATGACGAATAAAATAAGTTTAATATATGTTGTTGAATAAATATTCCTTTATTAAACGTTTCAATCAATTCAGAATGTAAATATAAATACAAACATATTATATTAATTTCGTGCAAACGAATTTATAATATGTAATTATTGTTCAGCGATAATTAAATTCCATCAATTTGAAATTAAACAATTTGAGAGAGTAACATTAAGCTTACAAATTGAAAATAATTAAACAATGTAATACCGAAATTAGTATAATTTGTTATAAAATAAAAACTAATAATAAGGGCATAATGTGATTAGGGACGTTTATATAAAATCTTACGATTAAGCAGTTGTTGCTTAAAAATTAAAATCAATGTCAGATCGTATCAATCTGTTAATTAAAACTGAACCCATTTGTCGTTTTATTAAAAACATTTAACAGTGTTTTGTAATTGCTTCCCCTAAGTGAACTCGATTTTAACGTTTTTAAATAAAATTTTGTAGCAATACTTTTTAGAATAGAGTCTGAACGCGAATAGAATTTGAGCTAGCTAACAATCGTTTCTTTACATAACTGTGAATCGTTTAATCGAACGAACTAGCAAGCAAATTTAATTCCCTACATTTTGTTCCGTTCTTTGACGTCAACGCAACGCGACGAGTAGTTTATCGCGCAAAAGTCGCGAAACCTGAAGTCCCAGATTGTCCGAGTTCGCAGGTTATTAAGAGTCGACCGATCGAGATAACAAATCAGAGCTAATTAAGATTTCGCAGAAGCACGGGGACAGCAAGGACGGCTCTAACAATTTTACGGAATCATTCCGCGCGAGTGAACAGTTCACTGACTTTCACCCTAAATGGAGATGTTCTTGAGAGGAAGGACGGTAAAAGAACTGTACACAACGACCTTAGGTATGACCAAGCGTTTAACGCACGTCACGGCCGTGATTTGTCGTTGCCATAATCAGGTGAGTTTATTATTACCGTGGACACGGCGAAAAAATGCGGGATCATTTCGGAATAGAATACCGGATCGTCGTTATGCCCGACCCTTTGTTATGCCATGCACGCATAACTCCGCGGTGCAGTGAAAAATACTTTGCATTGCGACTGACCTCGTCCGGATGTAGTTTAATTTCAGGTAGCCCGTGAGCACAATACTAAACCTCGCCAGAGAAATGCACTTCTGAAAATTGAAGGGATACTTTAAAATCGATTCGAACATTCTGTAATATTGTGGAAAGCATTTTGAAGCTTTAAGCTTTAGCTTCTCGATTCTATGGAGCAATTTTCTTGATGATGTTTCTGCATTCATATCGCTTTTAACCACAGATCATCGCTAGAACTATTAGTTTAATGTAAATGTAAATCCAATTCGACATAATTACAAAGATTGAAAGATTAAATTGTTAATTGAAATTGTTTGAAGTTCCTCAAGTTTTAAGTCATGCACAAAGTTTCTTTTTCAATTTTTATCAGTGTAATATTGAACATCAGAGTTATACTTTTAATGGTGGCTTTTTTTAGGGAAAAGTTATGGCGATTTAAAGCTGGACCCTGTATTTTAGGAAATCTGATTCATGCCGTTGGCATTAGCGTTACTCAGGGTATGATGCTACGAAGCGGTTGCGTGGTCGATTGGACTTATCACCCCCGAGGGAAACGTATGGTAGGATATGAGTGGAATGTGGAAGAAGCTTGGAATGAGTATGCATTGCTTAAAATACTATAATTTGTAAAAAAATTGTAACCTTGTTGAAAAAAGAATTTTTTTCTCGAAAACGCGTAGGATTTCGAGGGTATGTCTATTCACTAAAAATGATTGTAATTGACCCCTACAACTAAAAATAATTTTTTTATTATGATTTTAAATTCTTTAATTTCGTCGAAAAATTTATCCACTTATCGAATTTTTTTCTCAAAACCGGTTAGGATTTCGAGGATATGCCTATTCATAAAAAATAATTGTAGTTAACCCCTGCAACTAAAAATAATTTTTTTAGAATGATTTGAAATTTTTTAATTTCGTCGAAAAATTTATCCACTTATCGAATTTTTTTCTCAAAACCGGTTAGGATTTCGAGGATATGCCTATTCACCAAAAATGATTATAATTAACACCTGCAACTAAAAATAATTTTTTTAGAATGATTTGAAATTTTTTAATTTCGTCGAAAAATTTATTCACTTATTGAATTTTTTTCTCGAAACTGATTAGGATTTCGAGGGTATGCCTATTCAGCAAAAATGATTGTAGTTAACCCCTGCAACTAAAAATAATTTTTTTAGAATGGTTTGAAATTTTTTAATTTCGTCGAAAAATGTATCCACTTATTGAATTTTTTTCTCGAAACTGGTTAGGAATTCGAAGGTATGCCTATTCACCAAAAATGATTGTAATTGACCCCTGTAACTACAAATAATTTTTTTAGAACGATTTAAAATTTTTTTTTTCGTTACCTACCCCCTGTTGATTTTACTTAAAAATTCGTTTTTGATTTTTAGTAAATTTGTTTGTCTAATCCTTTTTTATAGGTACCTGTGAGCTCTACTTCAGAAATAAACTTCAGTATATACATACATTCACTCCTCCGATTTTTCAGCTTGAATTTTCCTGGATTTATGGAAGCCAGATTGGTCCACGAAGGTTCATAAGATGTAAGGTCTACTCGTATACGTCTGTGTTTCTACCACAGTAGAATGTTTATTAACGTTATGAAAATCTCACCGTCTCCATGGACGTTCGAGTCATGTTCAGAATTCGTATTGCATTTACGCTCTTTCCCCTATCCAAGTTTTCTATCGCCAAGCTCATTCTCTCGAAGATGCTGTTCTGAATTATTGCAGTAAAATTCGAAGTAATAACGGAGGTATAACGTGGAAGTTTTTCTCGCTGGGCGTTTCTGAGCCCTCGGGTAAGTCATCTGCGGTAATATAGAGACTATATAACGTTACGACTCCTCGTACGAGGCTTTTAACAAAGAAGAAATCTACGGGGCCTAGTAGTACAGAAAAACTTCCTGTGAAATTACCTACCGATACTGGTTGAGTTTCTGGAATAATATAGACTCGAACCAGAAAGAAAAAATCCAAGAGAAAGCGTCCTTGCATGCAATGGTACATACTTGTAGTCAAGATGGTGTCATTTACCCTTCTTCGATGTTACAAGGACACCCATAGTCTTTCTAAAAAATAACTCCGTGAAATCGAATTTATTGCTTCGTTCTATAATGCATCTTCCTCCTGATAATCACGATTTCTGCGTCAAAAGCAAAGCTATCAAACGTCAAGTTCAAAGATAAATCGCACAGATGACCTTAGTTTTCGACACCGTCGCGTCGATTAACCCCCTCGAGTCCCTATTACCGTCCGTCACGTTCTCGAATTAATTATGCTTTCCGAATAACTTACAACGTCGGTTGGTCCACGACACCCATAACTCGTTCGTGCCGTGATCGTCGAACGCTTTGCGCGCGTCAGTCTTTGCGTACCGTCTCTGACGCATCACCGAGGTTCCGGGCATTCCAATTCCTACCGGTTACGAAAGCCAACAAAATGACGGGAAATAAAGAAAATGATCGTCGGAGGTTCCCGATCGCCGAATGGAAATCGGCTCGCGGGTGAAAGATAAAAGGAGTGCTCGTTTCGGTTCACGAAACGAAGAAACGAACGATTCTAGGAGGCACGTATCGAGGTCGTTAAAGGTTCTAGGGGAAAAGGTTAATTATCCCGAGTCACCGCGAAGAATTCCGGAAGATGTTTGTGCAACTGTGCCTGCCGTGGAAGCGAAAGTCTTACTCCCATTGGGCTGCTAGAATCGGGGTTACTGGTCAGGCCGCAAAACAACTGTTCGATGCCTCTAGCCGGCCTTTCGGCGTGATATTGAATAATACTCGCGTTAAGCGTATACGAGTTAATTGTCGGTAATGACCGTGTTACGACAGCTTCCGCCTTCTACGGCGGACTTGCCTTACGCCTATCTCCGCCGCCTCTACTTTCCCCCCCTTTTTTTCCGCGCCGACGTTTCGTCGATTGTTTTCTGGCTGGTTGTTAAACCTGCACCCTTGACCCAAAAGTTCGTCCGGGTTTAGAAGCGGCCAGTGCAACAATTCTGGACCCCAAAAAACCTTTCATCTGGATTAGGGGTCTTCCTAACAGAGAACTAGATCGTGCTGTGTTTCAAATTCAAGTTTAACGTTCAATGGCGTGACAAAGTTTAAATGCATTTCTTGAAATAAATCGTTAAGCTTCGATCACGCAATTGAAGCCAAAGGAAAGATTAAATGAAGGCTATCGTACCAAATATTGCATTAAAAACAATTCTTTATGCTTGCACGATTGAACAGAAAAAATCCAATCATCGATAAGAAATTTAATCGATGTTTGGAACGATTTGATTTTGCAATATGAATAATACAGCATCAGAGAAAGTAATGTAAGTGTTTGAAGATTTGCAAGTTAAATTATAAAATACCAGCTTTGCCCTTAAAACTCGTGATAGATATTCTTGAATCGAGAAATGTGTTGGGAATCCCGGAGTCGGATCGACGCGAAATTTTCATGTTTCCGTACACCTCCTCTCACGCGCCACGAAATTTCTCACGAAGGTACTACGTAGTTTCGACACTGATATACGTGTATTGATATTTCGACTGGCGACAGTTTGCCTCGACATTGACATTTCGATCGTCGAATTTGGGTTGACCACGTAGGCTCGTTCCGAAAGCACCGGCCATCAAGTTCAGCGGTCTGTAACCGTGGGGTCAATAAACCACGTTTTATGCGGACACACACGCGGCGAATCGGGGAATCTGTTTAAGTTTGTTAAAAATTCACGCACGGGGGTCAAACGTGTACGGCATATCGCGACGTCTAGTAAGAGTTCTTTCCGGTAACGAAAACCAGCTATCCCTTACGACCCAACAGCGCCTCGTTGATCGACGAGGCATTTGTTTGTTTCAAACCAAATGTAAGCAGCGTTTGCAAATATTTTTTTTTAAGAAAATAATTTCCTATTACTGCATAGTGTTTATAGAAAACTGTAGATAAACATCTTATACAATTACTGAAATATTCTTCAGTGAAAGGTAATAACTGGACTGTGGATATTCATGCAAATCCATATTCTGATAAATAACAATGGTTAAAAATGTAAATATATCTTCAAGAAAAATCCTGGATTTAGTATACTATCTACATAAGTGATGAAACTACTGAAATGAAATAAACGCAGAATATAGAACATTTTTGGCTTGCAAATTAATTCTATTTGACAAAGGCACTAATTGACAATCCAGAATAATGGAAAAAATAATCGTAACATATCGTAATACAAGCAGTAGTAACTAGTGTAAATAACAGAATGATTTGCATGTAGTTTTCGTATTTTTTGTATATATTTTCCGTACCCCTGAATGTATTCCAGATTAATTTTGCATAAAAATTCACAATCTAGTAATAACTATGAAACTGCTGTTAATGAGAAATTTGTGCATTTCTAACTGATCCTCGAAATTACTGAAATATTCTTCAGTGAAAGGTAATAACTGGACTGTGGATGTTCATGCAAATCCATATTCTTATAAATAACAGTGGTTAAAAATGTAAATATATCCTCAAGAAAAATCCTGGATTTAGTATACTATCTACATAAGTGATGAAACTACTGAAATGAAATAAACGCAGAATATAGAACATTTTTGGCTTGCAAATTAATTCTATTTGACAAAGGCACTAATTGACAATCCAGAATAATGGAAAAAATAATCGTAACATATCGTAATACAAGCAGTAGTAACTAGTGTAAATAACAGAATGATTTGCATGTAGTTTTCGTATTTTTCGTACCCCTGAATATGTTCCAGATTAATTGTGCATAAAAATTCACAATCTAGTAATAACTATGAAACTGCTGTTAATGAGAAATTTGTGCATTTCTAACTGATCCTCGAAATTAAACGCGAAATGTTTGTAAACATGGCTGTTGTGGCGATCCAAGTTATTACGACCTAAACTAATATTAGTTTCGACGTGGAAATAACCATGGTAGGTAACCGTAATAATGCAATGCAGTAATAATGAAATGTGTGGTATGTTTCTCGTGAATGGTCCGTGCGGGGAAAATTTCGTGAGAGCGGAACGTTTGTATGCGGTAGACTATCCAATCCAAATGTAATCATCGCGTCGTACATCGCGGAGGCTTCATAAAAGGTTTGGATGAATTGGTAGCTTCGACACGGAACGCAAACGACGGAAACCTGCATGAAATGCTAAAAATACGTCCGCTGTTGATCACAATCCATATATCAGCACATGGCAAATATATCGTGGTTCGAAAATGGGTCACGGAGGTACACAAAGTATTTTATGGATTCTTCTATCGCGGAAATTTCATCCTTATCACTTTCTACTTTAGGAAAAAATGTGTGAAAAAGACTTTGAAAACAGCGTGCAGTTTTGACGGTGGTTCTTGAACGAAGTAAATAGAATCATATGTACTGATGAAGCTACATTTTAGTAATTTTTATATTTTATTTTATGGAAATTTCTGTAGAATAAAATTGATAATAAAGCGTGGGCACTTTGTTTTAAAACTTTTGATTCTACATCAGAACTCCTGGAAACTTCTTTCCTTGGAACAGTGTCCCTCTTCCCGAAGTTTGTCAAACTTTTGGCAATTTCCACGCCTGGACACTATTCAAACTGTCTTTAGCTGCCTCGGTGCTAAAGCTTTTGGGATTTCAACGTTGAAGATGAAATGTACAAATTAATTCTGGACACGTTATTTGAAAGCTAAAGTAAGATTTGTTATCTAAAAGCGTTATCAAAAGATGTTGTTTACGTAGAGTAACGTTCAAGTCTTGAGAATACGCATTGTAGAATATGAATGCTCGTGCAACAGTGAATACACGCTTCTTTGACTGAGTTTCAAAGAAGTTTCGAAGAAAGAATACGGAAGTGTATCGAAGTTCAAGAACACCGTTCCAAACAATTTCGAAATAACGAAAATAAAATTACAGAAAGTGTTCGAGCTATACAAGTTTGTTATTCACGAGAACACATCACTATTTGCACGAAAACGATTTAAAATTTAAAAAAAGGAAATTTATCTTCGAAATATCCAAATTGCCCTCCACTTTATATCGTTTCGACACGAGCGACGAATTTATTTCCCAAATTAGAAGTGAATGGACTATTCGTAAAAATGTCGAACGAAAGTACACGAAGTTATTTTACTTGATATTTTTGGAAGCAACCTAAACGAAGCTGCATTTACGCAGAGTATGTAGGGCAATCAGCACAGCAGGAAAATGCACACTCGCCTGCAGCATGTTAAAATATGAAATCAGAAGAATTCCTGCAGTTACCAGCATAGAAATACACGCATTTGTTTGTTCCAATACAAAACAGAAACCATACATTACGTAGAACTTTGTAATATTGACTTTATAGCTTACATTACAAGATACAGGATTAGATTATCAGATGTGTAAATTTTTTAATCATTTCTCGCTTAAAAAAAAAATCTTCTTCAACGAGGACTTTTAGAAAACGTGTTGAAAAGTGACTGATTTAAGAAAACGATTAGACAAGAAAAAAATGTGTTTGTACTGTGTGTGCAGGTTCGTTGGAAATTTTTCGAGGGAAAACAGATTTTTATAGGATTTCGTAGCGCAGAGGCGCACGTTTTAGGATATCTTCAGCCTTCTCGACGCCCGCATTCGCAAGAGATCCGGCTTTCTCGCGTTCCCCGAAAATTTGCGTGCTTGATGGCTAGCAGAGGAACGCGTAAAAGCAAAGGGAGAGCTCGTGCCAATACATACGAATCCCGCGACACCCGTGGGTCGAAAAACGGACCTCGTGAATAAAATCTTATCCGGGTCGTGAGACGTAACCTCGGAACACGCGGCGAATACCAAGCTAGGCCATTGTGATTTCCCGTGATTTTTTTGTTGAGGTTCGAGAATTCCTGAATCTCTCGTTTATCGGTTCCCGGAAATTGGCAATCTCGTTTGGGAACCGTTAACGTTATCCAAACAAGGAAATGTTATTCGACGAGACAAATAACCTGTAGCTTTTTAAACGTTGCTTTAAAAGAAAATATTTACTAATGAAAAAGAATAATCTACGGAGACACTCTGGTTAATAGAACGATCGAGTAGTAGAGCGCTCGGATAGTCGAACATTCGGATCACGGAGCTTCGTATAATGGACGTTCTACTTACTATTTGAAATGTAACGTGTCAAGATTGCGGAAGTTAGAAAATTTGGTCGAAAGTTACGCGTTAGCTGACTCGATACAATGCTTTCGGGCATATTAAATTCCAGGCTGTGGCTGACTGCTCGCGAATAAACTTTTACACGCGTTCAAAACGCAGATGTGAAAATTGTTGCGTGAGTTTAAGTCCAGATCAGTTAAAATCCAGACATTTCACGAATTCAGTAACTCAGATGGTTTCATTGTTAAATACGAGATCCTCGAAATATTTGAATAGCGTGGAAATGATACCCAAAATTACTTCAGTGGTACGTAACATCAAATCTAATCTAATCGAACGGTTGTATTCAAGACCAAATCTCGATAATCGCACAAACGCGTGGATCCTTGCATCGCAGAGATTTCTCTAAATTCAATTTACGTGATCTTTTGTCAATTTGAATGCTTGCTTTTAAACTGCACGCCAGCTAAAATAAGCTAAGGTATTTATTACATTCTCTTGTTTCTTCAAAAACAAATGTCCATTCTAAAAGTTTCCTTTAAAAATTCTTTCGAGAGATATGCTTTATGACGTTACGTATGTTGTCGCAGAGTATATATATTTCTTTTTTTTTTTACACATCGACAAATTGTAACTGAAGAGTTAAACTATGCTTGTACTACTAGCTGTTATTTATTTGTTTTCCACGAAACATTCAATCCTCATTTGAATTTTATCGCGCCGAGATGTCGCCGCGATTGGACGCCTATAACACAAGCACAGGATCTCTAACATCGTTGATGTTCGTTAAATCGCAGATTGTGATCCGATCGAAGTAACGGATTCGTTCACGGGACACAACGTAACGACCTAGAGTTACAAGAGATCGGGCGGTAAACAACATGTACCATTTCAAACCGGAAGAACAATCACGATAAAAAAAAAAAATACGCCCGCGAACTATTCGAAGCTGTGTTCGATCCTGGGAAGACACGAATGTAACGGTACGAGTATCTCCTTATCGTTCATCCTACATTTTTCTTCGATCTCGATAACAGGATATAACATTCGAGATTAACTTGCTACATTACAACGAACTTTGGAATCCTTTCGCGCCTAAACAACGTCGCATTCCGGGGGTCCCTTCGAATCGATAATTTATAGTGATATTTAGCGGTTAAATCCTGTTTAGTATACGGGAATTCACGAAAGAATTCGAACCTTCTCCCATCGTAATATCTGTCCCATTAAAATAGATAATTCTTCCTTTGGGCATATCCTTGTAAACAATTATTCTTTCATTTATTCGCAACATGTCCAATCTCAAAATAAAGTAGCGATAAAGTAGACAATTCCATCCCTACAGTTAGTTTTTTCTAATGCAAAAGTGTCACATGGAATCACGATGATCAACTCGACCGTGTGTTTGGATCACGGTGTCGTGTAGTTGTGTAATTGCTAGCAAAGTAACATTTCTCCCTAATTGTTCGGCACGCAGCATCGGTCGTTAAAGGATTTCTGCATTACGACACTTTAGTCGTGCAAACGGCTATTTGTCATCGAAATTGCAAATGAAGATCCTCCGCTAATAAGGTGCTATTCTGAGATCGACCACTTCGTAAACAATTTCTAGGGCAGATGCTTTCTGTGCATGACAATTGCATAAATAATGTACAGCAGATCTTCGCTATGCAGTATGAGTCTTGTAAGTTATTTATATGAAATAGAGTGTCAAACAAAAGTTGTGGATATCGGACGTAATGTCAAAAGTAACAGTTTTGTCAAGAAACAGAGCTAAGGTATTAATTTTAGTTCGTATCTCGATAAAAAAGCAAAGTTAAAAAAAATGAATTAAACACCTGTACGATTTACGTTCGTTCACCCTTATCAGATTGTCCTGTTATTCGTAGTTTTAATGGCGGTCGAAAGTGTTCGATAGAAATATGTAATAAATGGCCTTTTACGATCGCAACGTTATCCATCTTTTATTGGATGCTAAGCCAAGTCGCTTAGTCCACTGTTAATGCTACATCAAAGTGAACATGAGCTCGGTTCGCGTTCGACGTGGCCCTTCAAACGCCATGGCGTGGACATGAACATGAAATTCAAGATATAGACGTAACATTCATTGACATGTGTCGTTGGAATAAAATTCTGCAAAAGTCTAGACATGACATTTTAGAATAATATAGAAAATACAAGACGTGAAATTATAGAAAAGGACGAGGAAGATATAGAAGAGTGTGCAAAGAAATAGAAATGAATAAAACTGGTATTAACTAGTGCAATATTTATATTCATTATTGTCATTTTTATGTTTCTTGTAAATTACTGCCAATTACTTTTTCTCTTCAATATAAAGTTATTGGGTTATTCTTCAGCGAAACGTGATAAGGATAACATTTCTGCAAAGCATCAGTAACTCTAGTCTGATGAATCCCCGAATTCAAACAGGAAATGTTTATAAATATGACTAGCAAGACGGAAGTTATTTCTATCGAAACTAATATTAGTTTAGAATTTACACCGATATTACACTGTGGAAACGAACGCGGGTAATAACCGTCACGATGAAATTTAATAGTATTGGAAAGCGAAATACGATCTTCATCTATGGTCCATGCGTATATGGAAGCATATCCAAACTGAAGCCAACCATCGTATATATTTTAGATGTTTGGAGGAATTACAAACAATAGAAACCTTGTAAAGTGTGGGAAAACGAAGTAGTGTTTTACAAATTTATCATATCTTATGGATAGATCATTATCTGCACATTAGGCACAACAAGCTATTACAAAGGCAAATTCATAATCGATAGATCAACTGTGAAGATAAATTTGATGGCCATCTTTTAATCCGTTGATCTTCGTTATTTTCTTTAGAGATCTTTTTTATTTTCTTATCGAAAATAGATCGAACTGTAACGTTAGCGATCTATTTTCTTCGGGTGAAAAAACTAGGAAGCCATAAAAACAAGTTACTCTATAGTCTACAATTTATTCAGAAGAAAATGGGAAACAGCATCGAAAACCTTTTAGTCGTAAATTTAAAAAAATAAGCATTACTTTATTGGTAATTATTTGGTAGAAAATCTTGGTGATTTCACCCCTGAAACTAGCTTTTCGTCCTTCTTTTCGCGCGATTGGCACTGTAAAGAGTTATGCTCATTAAGTTAGGAGAATCGGTTGGATTGTGAAATCGTTTGCCACGTTTTGATCGCGATGTCACGTATGCAGCTGTAGAATTGCAGGCGACATTTTCCCCTAATTGTTCGAACTTGCAGCATCCATCGTTATAGGGTTTCTGTATTGCGACACCTTGGAAGAGCAAATGACCATTCATCATCCGAATTGCAAATGAAGAACGCCCTCCAATAAGGCGGTACCCTGGAAACACTGATTCGTAAACAATTTCCAGGGCAGAAACTTTTAACAAGGAGAGCGGCGTCGCTGCATTAATTACTAGAAGAGACACTGGCGTCTTTAATCGACTGTCGTAGAATCGAACCTAAAACCATACAGAGCCAGGTCAAAAGAGGAATGATTGGACTCGATTTGTGTAGTAGATTGATCAATCCCTACCACATCCGTCCTTACAAGTAGCGTCCTCAACTCGTCGTGACGCATCTAATCCGCGAATTCGCGTAGCTGGATTCTTTTCTACGACTTTTATCTCGCATGCCAAGAATACTGTCTCGAACAGAAGAAGCTGCAGCTGCTCCAAATGGCCGACGACCCGCATGCTTTATGATAATTTTGCTTTATGTCAACGCCGGTTGCTCTTCCATAAGAAGGTAGCGTTCGTTAGGGAAGGTGATGGTACACCTTTAAAAGGACAAGTACCTTCTTCGTTAAATGATCCTGCTAATTTTGTCGTTGAAACAGAATGTTTGCACCATAGAATTGGATAAGGGTAAACCTCTTTTGTTGTCAGGTCAGAGCAAAATAACTTTTTCTACGTGTAATTGCTTCACGTCCTTACAAATAGCATGTTTAATGTTTGAAGCAAATAAATTCTTTTAGATTCTACAGATTTTTAGACTGTTCAAGTCAACCACACGATTGGAATTCTTGCAATAGGAAACCTAAGGTTGTATGCCACCCACAGAGTTTTACAACGTTGGCGTGTTGTTATGTAACACTACCAAATATAGAGACTATAATTTAAAAATTTTAATATTGACTGATATTTCAGATACTTTTTAAAAGACACTTCTTAGATTTTTTATAGTGGAAGGTTGTGTAATTTCTGTGTTACTTGACTACAACTCGATTTATATTAAACTGCCCTACTACCATACTGAACCATACTTATTCTGGATTGTAACAACGCCATTTTATTTGTAGTCAATTTACATTACTATTTTCAACGTTCTTCTTCTATTTAATTGTAGCTTCTTCAGTCAACCTAATGCATTATGGATTTAGAGATAAAGAAAAGTATAGTCATTGGTAAAGAATGAAGCTGTATTTTTATTAACTATAAAAGGAAACAAACTTTGTAATTTGAAAAATGGTATTATAGTAATTGTAAGGTTTGAAAAGGTTAATATTCGTTATCTTATAAATTTTGAGAAACGTTGGATTAATTCGAGTCGCAATCCTATCCGTCGATACGACGATCGAGGAACAAATTGTTTAAAATATTTGGGTGTTTGGCGGATCGTATTGGTTCTTCGAAAGATTTCACCGAACCGGTTCGCCCACTTGGACATGCTGCCGGGCCTTAACCTTCCCACAAAGGAACACTGATTTAGGCACAGTGATAAGTCGCCGCGATACGCCAACGCATGCCCCGAAATAATCTCTGACGTCATATCAGCGAATTCCGTTCGCGCAGAAAAACCGTCCACGTGCACTCGTCAGGGGGGAAGTCGTAAATTCGTGACTTCGTCGCATTCAGGTAGACGATGAAGCATAAAAAAGAAATATCTCGACGGCTACCGTTCGGAGTTTCCGCGTGCCTCACAGTGTGACCTTAGCGATCGTAGTTATACGATATAGCTATTACCGGTAATACTCATTTAGTACGTAATACTCATTTAGTATCTCTTTTTATACCTACGCGAAAGTATCGATACGTGTTAATTGCAAGAACGTGTACATTTGGTATCAATGTTCGATACCAATCGATCGATTGTTATATCGTTTGGTAACAGTGTTCGATAACAATTGATCGATTGTTATATCGTTTGGTAACAGTATTCGATACCAATTGATCGATTGTTATACCGTTTGATATCGAATTATAACTCGAAAGTATCGATTGTTATATCGTTTGATATCGATTTATAACTCGAAAGTATCGTTTCTTATATCGTTTGATATCGAATTATAACTCGAAAGTATCGATTATTATATCGTTTGATATCGAATTATAACTCGAAAGTATCGTTTCTTATATCGTTTGATATCGAATTATAACTCGAAAGTATCGATTATTATATCGTTTGATATCGAATTATAACTCGAAAGTATCGACTGTTATATCGTTTGATATCGACTGATAACTCGAAAGTATCGATAGTTATATCGTTTGATATCGATTTATAACTCGAAAGTATCGTTTCTTATATCGTTTGATATCGAATTATAACTCGAAAGTATCGATTGTTATATCGTTTGATATCGACTGATAATTCGAAAATATCGATTATTATATCGTTTGATATCGAATTATAACTCGAAAGTATCGTTTCTTATATCGTTTGATATCGAATTATAACTCGAAAGTATCGATATACAGTGTTTATCATAGTATATTTCAGCGATGGAATGTGTATTATAATAATACTTATGACAATTTTAAGTACAATGATGAAAATGATTTCATTTCTTTATAGTGTTGCAAACGAGCTCTGTCCTGTAACGTCTCTGTAGCAGTGATTTTCTTATTTTGGTCGTGCGCGCATAATTGCACGTCAGCTCCACGGTTGGATAGTCTACTCATACGTTCAGGGAATTCCTGACCTTCTACTTCACGTGCAACAATGATTCTTCGACGGCCCGCGGCTATTAATTACCATTAACCTGCATACGCGCACAAGAATTGGTTTGAAGAGATTCAGGGCAGCGATTTAGAGAATTGTTTTTCACTCGAAACGTTCTTTCTCGGGTGACCATTAAAATTTAGTATAAAAAAAGGTATGAGATCTGTGCATTTTAAATTTAACACACGTATGTTAGCATACGATCATGTTTGAAGAAAAAGTACACAATACTGCACTTTGACTGACGCTATCACGTATACGTGACTTTGCCAGCTAGTCGATATCAATCATTGTCGCGTGTATATGATTTTACCGTTTCAGTCAACTTGGTTTGTTTGTTAAGATTTAAATTTCATCTCGTTCGTTCATTACGGTATCCCAATATTTATAATCCCCTGTAATAATGTTCCTAGCATCTTTGTGTGCCTCACTTTGGTCTACAATGTTAACATAGAAAGTTGTGCCAAGCTATTAAATTCTAACATGATGATTTTACTTAATATTAAAGTCTCATATTTTACGTGCACTTCAACAATTTTCGAAAAAGTGTGATATGAAAATATTAATAATTTCTCTTAAGAGATCGTCGTTACTGTATTCTCTCTTGCATACGCATAATAGATAAATAGAAGATCTTCGCTTGTATTGTTACAGTTGCAGTTACGTAAGTAAAGATCCAGTAATTGTATCCAACGACGTATTTCCCTATTACTTTCTCGAAATTCTTTTTCCTAGCCTACTGTCAATGAACACATTCACACAAAGATTATATCACAGTAGTTACAATGTCAGCAGCATGTCGAGGAAGCAGAACGCGCGCAACAAGCGAGTCACGATCACTGCGACTGGTTCTTTCCACTATTCCATCCGCGAAAGTTACACCACCGGCCGCGACAAACCAGTTAGCTCATGTAAATTACGTCTCCGAGCGTTATCAAGAGGATTCACGCGGAAGGTATTATTTCATTTGACGTTCACCACTCAGAGAAAGTGATTTGTGTCACATTGACTGATCGTTTGTGATTCACGTTGATCGAGAACCTCTTTCACTGACGTTCGTCTCGCGTTGCTTTTCCACTCACACCTACGCTAACAATCTGGGTCGAAAAAAACGAGGAAACAGAGTGACGAGCAAATACAATGCTATTATAACCCACGCTAAATGATACAAGCTATATTTAACAGAAGCATATGCATTCTATATTGCCATATATTGAATCTTCGCTTAAAAGAGAATGTTATAGAGATCTATCGACCTTTTCCTGCGAAACGTTTGCACAGTTTCAAGCAATCAATGCACTTGAACTAAAGTTTTTGTCTGTAATCTCATTAAGCTCAATGTAACTTCTGAATCGGTTCGAGAAGTTCTGCACGTCTCGTATTGTTATCTGAAACTTTCGAATTGAAATCCGATGTAAACAGCAAAGGAATGCCTTTTAACCATTTAGTAATTGAAGTCACGGACGCAGGAAGCAAATTTTTATTTTACACTAAATTTTCTTCAACGAGTCACACCTATTTTAAATTCGTCTTCTAGAAAATGTCTAGATACTTTTATATACAACGTACAGAGATGGTCTGTGTTAGGTATCTTTTGCTTTGAAAAGAATTATGTCTTGTCTCAGTTTTTAAGATCGCCCTCTGTATCACCTTTTTCGATCGATCGGTTCAGCGTTTCACAACGGAGATTTTTAATAAGAAATAACAGGTCCTCGACGGGCCATATTTCCGATTTGTATCGCGACGAAGTGAAAACTGCATTTCAGAATGTCGTCCGATCCAATCGGCTAATGAAAAGAAAAAGAAAGTGATTTGTTGCCTAACCGCGCCAACCCGCGTTGAGCTCACCTCATTCCTCTTCTCCGTTATTCTTTTTCTCCGCTTCCTTCTTCGGTTGCTTCTTTTCGCAATCCCCCGTGACCATCATCAATTTTCAGTTAAAAAAGGTAACGTGCCGCGAAAATCGGGCATAAATAAATAAAAGTCATCGCGGAGCGTACGTGGGATTTCTGTCGAGTGCAGATATGTAATTCTTTAAAATGTCTGAAACACGTTTCACGATAGGGAAGACTTTTCTAGTTGCATTTATAAATCGCTCGAATCTACATAGCTTCATCTACTTTATTCTACTAATGTATGAATTAACATATGTAATAAGAGTAGAAGAAGTAATAAGGGCAGAAGAATAAAATACTAAATTAAGATTGTAATTAAAAGAACTTCTCCAACGTTTAAAACAGTAAATTGAACTTTTAGTCGTAATCTAAAAGTATCTGGTGGTTCCAATTACAATAAATAATGTGTGAATTCTCAGTATATATTCACTGAGAAAATAAATAGAAGGAAACACCGAGAATCGATGGTTCTTGACATGGACTGCATTCTAAATTAATAAAGAAAACACTGTTATTATATTTGAGTGAGGCTTTTCATGGAAACTGATGGAAACAGAGACTAATACAATTATTGACGAGCTTTCTAGCTTAAAAGCAGGGAGTAAGTCAATTTTCAAAGAAATTTTGTTCCTGCTTGGCAAGCAATTTATACAATAATATTGTTATGCAATGTTGCAATGTTATTCAATACGTATTACTTTGAATTCAAAAACTTTAGTTTTTTTTTTTAAATTTGCATAAGAGTTAAAAAAGTGGCGCCAGACTTAAATCTTAACCAGTTAGAAACTCTAACGTAGTATGAAAATTTCATTGATTTGCATATTAAATAGAGATTATAGAATCATTCCTAATACTTGTTTCGACTTCGATTCTAATTTAGTAGCGTTTATTATCAAACGATTGAGGAGGTTAGAGGCAATAATTTGGCATTAAACTGTATTATCTTCGATTAGACATTCCGAATAAGCTGTTGACCTCTTGGATATTTTAATAGGCGGTTCGTCAGCATTCGCGAAGAATAATTTTCGAATTAACCGAATAGACAAATTGATTTGCTAATATACGAGCAGAATCTTTATCGAAATGGATTTTTGCGGGTAGATTTTAATACAGGAGAAAGTTGTCGCAGATATTATTCTTTTCAAATTTCTTTCTAAATTTATTCGCGTTGAACAGTCATGGCGAGCAGTGAATTTCGAATTGTGTTGTGTTACGCCCACGTAATTGTAGAAAGTTAATTCCTTTTTTCATTTAAATAAGCATACAGTGAAATCAAAATTAACTATTTGAATCTATTTTCTTGTCTAGATTATTATCCATGTAAAATTCGTGCAAAATCTTTTTCAAAGCATTTAATCGAATAAATATTTTGATAATTATAGTATGTTTTATAATAAATAATAAAGAAGGATGAGAATAATAAACCTGAAATAATTTTTAATGTTTAATGTATGCGAATAAAATTTAGATAAAAGATGTAAATAATCTTGTATTCGCCCATTTAAATATAGCGTGTTTATTTGTGGAGAAAGATTCTTTCGTTACTCATCAATAATTACCATTCGATACTAATTTGTAATTAATATATTCTATTGGTTGCATCGATGGTGGTTATTATTCCAAGAAAAAAGAACAGTGCTATTGCTTTTCATAAAATTACTGCAGTGTAATGGCACGCCATTTGGCTCATGTTTATTAATGAACGTTTCGAACACATTGTTTTTTGGTCCTCCTCGACGATAATTAATTTCACAATATAATGGAAGTTTTATCGGTTTATAGAAAATAAAACTGTACGCTCGATAAGTTATGGTATGCCTACCAAGGTGTTTACAATAACTTAATTATCACTAAGATACAAAATTTTATTAAAATTGGAGTCTTTGCTTTGCTTTTATTATTGCCTTTTCTTTGTCGACTCCGTGCAAAAACCGTTCGATATATACGTTCGATTAAAACGTATCAATTTTACCCACACGATCTCTGGCAGAGATACTCGTTTAAAATTTCCGTTTGTTTCTCGTTTGGGGACGCGTTAGGAAAGTGACCTAGCCATCGTTCGCTTCGCCACGCCGGTAATCGTATTCCGAGCAGGATTTCCGATAACTTAATTTGGGCAAAGCCGCGGGAAGGAAATTGGGACGGTTCGATGGTGCTTTTTTGATACCCAGTTGACTGCCAGGTGACTTTTAAAATGCATTAGTAGGGACCGATGAGTTTCATCATTTTTTTTCAAACTTTTTGGCCAACGTAATCAAATTCGAATTGGAAAGTTTTTCCAGTCTCGTCGATACGTGACCCGATACGTGATACGTGTATTACGTGCCTACTCGCGAGTTCTTCAAATAGCGATAGGACAATCGAGCATGGATGCATGTCCAATAAAATCGTCGAAGTCAACAAGAAATTGCGCGTAATGTTATTGTATTAAATCATTTCCACTTCCTGAATTTTAACCAGTTTTGCAAGAACGAAATGTGGTAGAACTCTATCGTGCATGGAATCACAAGTTACTTCTGATGTAGATGTATCTCTAAAAAATTCCAGCCCTTTGTAGAATTATTTGGCACGTTGGATGCGGTCGCGTAACTCTTTCAAGCTATTTATCCGCAAAGAATGCGCTGAATATGCTTTTCAAGTATCCCTATAAAGTTCAAAAGATTGGAATCAGGGGTTTGAGGGGTTCGTGCAACCTGTTCGCCACGTTCGATCCATTTTTTATCGACCACCGTGTCTAAGTGCTTTCTCACATTACATACAAAATGAGCCAGACCTCCGTCCTGTACCACATTGGTAATCTTTCAGCGCAAAATGCATTTTCTAAAAATCGAGGGGATGCATTCAACGAGGAATTGAGATAAGCACCGCTTGAAAGCCGATTTGGGAGAATTATAAGGCCTTCAAACGCGACGGAAGCTTAAGTCGATCGCGATTACTCGTTCATTTACTCCGCGTTGCCTGTTTAACTTTGTTTAATACCTCGAATAGAGCTTTCAACATTTTATTTTATTTCAGTCATTTGAGCATAAAAGTCACGTTGACTGTACAACGTTACTTGATTATGTGCATTTAAATTTAAGCGAGAGAATACTTTGAAACTGCTTGCCTTTTTGCTGCCCCACTTTGATAGAATAAGTGTCTGTGAGCGTGATTTATGACACCACAGCGACATCATTACTGTTCCTGTAACGCTTACAGCGCAAAACGGAACGGTATAAGCGGCGCTTATAAGATCTTAAAGTTGACTTTACAATATAGAGACAGCTTAAAGTATGCGAAGTGAAATTCAGCAGTTTGAAAAAATCATTTTTAAAATACAAGTGGCCTCATAGTGAGAATCATTTTAAATTACGTTAGAATTGCTTTGAAATATACAGCATTTTTATAGAAAGTCGTGTCTGCCCAGTTACTAGAATTAATCTATATTCTTTCACACATTTTCAAAGTTACTTCATAAATTTAATTATAATACTTAAAGAAGTTGTTCTTGTTGATTTTTATTATCATGGAACTTCCTGAAGAGTTACACCCACAGAAATTCTTTATTCGGAATGAAGATTGAGATTTTTACAGAAAATATTGCTTTCGTTCGCTTTCCAATCCCATGAATTTCGAATAAAACAAGACGAGAATGAAAGAAGTTATGTGTTTTTTAGAGATACTTTTTAATTCGATGTATTTCAAAATCGTGTCGTGATGCATAACAGAAAGTAAAATTATATCTAGAAGAATCTAATCTATCTTACTAAATTTAATTCAATTTTCTTTCGAGTATAGATGGTCCTAGCTTTAATCCGGAAGATAGCACTTAAGGTGATTGAGATTTAATGGGTATAAATTTTTTGGCAGTTACCCGCGAAAGAACATAAATTTTGCAAACTAAAGGCATAAAAGTTATATATGGTGGAGTGAACGTTAGAAAATTGCAGCGTTAAAACACAAAGTTCTAATGCTATTTCCAGCTTTTTCGTTCTAACCGAGAACTTCCTTTGAAGATTCTGAAACTAAATTTGCATGGACTCTACGCCCATGCATAGTGTAGATTAAAAACTTTGTGTCTGTACCCATACAATCTTTCGCCCTCGTTCACATCATGAACTTGCATAAGAAAATTATAAAAATTACATCCAATTTACAAGTCGAAGCCACAAATTTCACTGTTCTAATCAGTGACTTATTAACAATATAATAAGAATATTTGGATATCCATTTATAATATTATATGTTTGCTCTTCTCTCTATTTTGCTCATTACATGTTTGATCCCTATGCAACGCAAGATATGCATAATTAATAGTTAATATTGGAACACTCTAACGCACACGCTCAGCGTTAATTCCCTTACTTACGAAGAAAGTGCAGTTATTGGCGACATGCTGGTACCAGTTTTAAAGTCAAGGTTTACGTATTAAATTTCAATTATGCAAGACGCATACACCAGCGCGTTTAAACACCGTCTACAGTCGCCTCACTATTGAGTCACATCAACGAGTATCATTGAGCATGCTATGCACAACTGTTGACTTGTTAATTAACTCCTCAGGTACGAAATCTATACATCATATAGACCTTAAATCGGCTATCATACGTGGTAGAGATCAGAGACTTAGTTTTCAGTTCTTTTAAAAATTATTTAAAGCGAAAGGTGCAAATAAGATTGGTGGAATGACACTGGAAATTCCACATTCTACCAATCGGGAGTCACCAATGTCATTCTAACGATCGAAAGACTGCGTCTTGCAACAGATTCAATGACCTCGCGTACACATTTAATTAATCAACCGAATTTTTAGTCTAGCTTTCGTAAAAAAAAATACATAAATTCAAATTTCCGGGAATTCCGACGTTGTTAATTTTACCAAGGTCCTCGAGCGGCGCCTCATCGTCGCGGTCTATGAGAAATCACGCGCGACGATCAAAGATACGATCCGGCGCCATTTTTGGTACCTACTAACAACGTTACTTCCCTTGAGTAATGGGCATCGTCAATGGACTGAAACCTCAGCTTTGTCGGCCATCAATTGATAATTGATCTTATAAAAACGTTTATTCGTTGCTCGTTCAATCTCGTTTACCTTTGTTCATTGATTCTTTGCTAATTGTATTGGGAATGCGTTCAGTTAGCAGTCTCCTTCGACAGATGCAACAAAAACGTCAAAGCAATATCTCAATCGGGATTTAATTAACGATTAATTGTCTCTTGTCTACCCTTTGTCCGTTTGTTTGTTTACCCGTTTACGGCACGACATTTCCCACGATATTGTAACTATTTCATGGACGAATTGTCTCGAACCGTGAGACACTCGGATGCACCTGTGCGCAGAAGCCTCCGGTGTGGATCACGTCCGCGCAGAAGAATGCGTTCCTGTTTACCAGGTGAGGTCTAATTCGATCGAAGGTCGGATGTATCTCCGGCCTTCCCCGATTGCGTATCCACGAAACCCAACGAATCGATTACAATGTTCATATTATTTGAGAATCTTTAACAAGATGATTCATCCTCGACTCGCTTCAACGAAACTCCTATTCATGCGAGTCATGAAAGACCGCGTTGCGGGTTGAATTGCGAATCTTTTTGCAAGATCGAAGAAAAGAATCCTGAAGAAGTTCGAGTCCTTTTTATTTTGACCGATAGATAACTTGAAAATAACATCGAGATGTTCGACTAATTATTTTCGAAATTATTATCTGAAAGAAACAACAACGATTAACCTCTTCCCGTACTTTGAGACTCGCGAACAGAAAGTCGGGCCAAACGTAAACATCACGAGCCAGGCTCGCGGACAGCAAATCACGTTCGAGTTTTAGTTCCTATCAGTACGCCACAAGAGTCGGTCACGATTCTTACAACCTCTGTTACAAAGCAGTTTAGTATCAGTCTGGTCTGTTTACCCTGTATTGAAATTTCTGTCCATTCGTTGCTGATAAAATCATACTGCGGAATTAAACTCGTTTTTGTTGTATGTTTTATTGTTTCTGTCGCACCATCAAAATGATTCACATTCACACAGCTTATCATGTTCTAGAAAAGGAAGAAAAGGTAACTCTTAAAAACATATCAACCGAATTGTTCGATATCCATCTAAATAACAGTATGAAGGACACCGCATAAGTACCTTCCGATCCTATTCTGAGAGTTTGGCCCTTTATATGTGGTTAACTTTATCTATCAAACTTTATTCTTAATAAAAATGAAAAACATCATATAGATAAAGAAGATTTCGAAGTGTACCACAGATCGGACATCTGTGTGATAGATCGATCGATATACCGTAATTCTAACCATACATACGTACAATGTGTAAATATTAACTTTCGATTTAAACTTTAATCAATGTTTCTCTTTTTGTCAAGGACAGGAGACGAAATGTTTAATAAGTTAAATATTTTTCGTCTTTATTATTTGGTATTTAGTTTATATATTTTACTTAATAGTAAAAATTACCAAATAAGAATGCTCGTTTGTAGTGCGGCAAGCATAGCCAAAATATGGTATAGATGTCGCAAGCAGTGTTTTTTCATCTTAATGGCACAGACGATGAATACAATAGACATTACCGGCAGTGTTTTTGTGTCACTCGATACGAATTCGTAAGCCCATCTACAAGGTTAGGTCGAGCACGCGGCAGATGTGCATGTAAACACGGCCTGATCGAGTTTTCAAGATATAACAAGTGCATTAGACCCTTGCCACTGGCACAGTAATATCAGCTTAATTAAGAATAAAATTACTCTTACAAATATTCTAGAACACTCAAGGATTAAATGTAGACAAGTGATAGGTTAGAGTAATTATTTACTGCGAGTTAGTGTTAAAGACCTATTGACAATTTCGCGACTAATAAGATATATATTTTACACCTATTCACATCTGATTGCTCCTAATTGCTATTATTACTCTTATTCGCTCTGTCAGTGCCTTTATTCGTGCATTCTTATTACAAATTCAGTTGAAATCGCGATAAAAGTAGAATTCATTTTGGCGGTTTTTTCCCCATATCTAATCGGCATCAATTATCATATTTCTGAACAAAATTACGATCCTATGCGATATATTTCAAGTACAGTTGTTGCTTAATTACAAAATAGATTCATATTTTCATGCATTTGATCGAAAACCGTGGCGTATTACTGTTACAGTTTTCGATTGCAATTCGTGTTCAAGAAGTCGTACTGCCGCCTAGCAAACGACGCCATAATGCTGCGAAATATGGAATCGAGCGAATTTGAAAGTGAGTATTGGTAAAATCTAATCATAAAAAGTCATCGATGAATATATGATTGCATTATTTTTATTTTTTCATTGACTTGCTATTCGTTGTAAGTATGATACGTGATATAACAAGTGAGTGTTAAGACGAAATCGGAAAAGATTTAATCGAAATTTTATCCATCTTGAATTCTAACGGTCACGTAATTTCAATTGCGCGGGAGATTAGTAATGGCGTCGTTAGTGCTAACGTATACCTGCGTACTGTGAGTTTGAAATTTTTTAAATTATTAAGAAGCTACGATTAGTTTCGAACGTAGTCTTTTACATTAAATTAAAAATCCCTGTAATTTTAAGAACAAATTATCATTTTATCTAACTTTTTTCACAGTTTCTTTGTGTCTCATCACTGCACTCGTGGATGCAATAGGATTTTTGGACTTCGGGGATTTCGCCGATGACCTTCGCTGAGCAACAGCTTCATAATCGACTGATCATAGCAGCACTACTTCATCAAATTCAACAATTGGTGAGTTGCATGCAAAATTTTATTCTCCTCGTATAATTTCTCATAAATATAGTTTCTTCTCCAAATCCAAATGGATCAGCATTTCGATTGTTTTTCAAATCGTTAGTCTTGTCATAGATAATCGATCATTCCACTATACTCAAATTTAATTATACTCGATGCTTCGTAAATATTACTAAAATAACAAAAACAGCGACAATTTTAATTCTTCATTGTTTTTATGTTATGTCTCCGCTGTAACAAGCCTCATATTTTTCGATTACAGTTTGTATATCTTCTATCATAAAATTCTAGCTTTAAAATATCGTCAGGTCCTGAAAGATAAAAGCTTGAAGATGTATCGATTCTTGAAACGTTTCAAACGGTCGATGGAATACGTAGTCTCTTCAGTTTGTTGGATAATGCGTCGGAAGAAAAGAAGAATTCATTTGCCCTTGTTCCATGTTCAGCGATAAACCCTTGTCGCCGGTTCCGAATCGCGGCAAAGAGATCGTAAAAAGGAACTCACGACCGAAACCAGTTTGGTACAGGAAAACTCGCGACCAAGTGTTCCTTGCCGTTGCTTTCTGTTGGTTCGGATAAAAAAAGGACACGGCGTTCACTACCGGCCGGTGACCCACGAATTCGAACGAAATCTTATGATTCGTACCGCGAAACCGGTTAAAGCTCGTCCGCGTTGCTTCACGCTGCATTCAAGGTGTTACGGGTCCATCTGGAACCGCAACTTGCAAATTATTCTATGAACCGTTTCCACGTATTCTAAAAAATTCGTAGTTATATGTTATATGAGAGACGACTATTTTATACGACTTCGTCATCAGGCAATTTTTTATTCTCGTATTCATTCCATTTGTGATTCACCTATGTTCTAATTTTTCAGGATCTTCGGTACCTCTGGAATTTAAAAAATACGAAAGAGATTTGTTAATTCGTTGAGCTCAGTTCAATTTGTTTTCGTAAAGAACAAATTGTTATTTTCAACGAAATTGTAAAAAGTATGATGTTTGAAAGCGTGGGTCAGAAGTGGCCCGTCTTCTCCAACCGACCATCCACAATCCGACTGTTAAAGAAGAAACGTTTCAGAGTTGTAAATGCCAAACGTGCATCATACGCAGCTTTAAAGGATGTCGACCTTGACTTTTTACAATCTGACAATTACATTGCGATTTAAAAGACACGAATTATTAGCCGTACACTTGCAAAGATAAGGTCAAACGGGAATGTCGTAAACCTCTCAGGCCCGTGATCGATGCTAACTATCGATCGACATTGCGCGCTGGCTTCGTTTAATTGACAATTAAAATTGCAAGTGATTGAAAAGGCGTAAATTTTCTAACTAATTGCGCGGTAGTTTACCTTCGCCCGTTCGCGAATGAACTCTTACGCAAGCGCACAATAAACGCGTACTAATTTTAGGGTTTCATAATACAGCATTTATTTTATGACGCTTTTCAAACATAACCATTATTCTAATATTTTAATTTTCCAATTTGAAAAGAGCTCTTTATATACTATTTATATAGAGTGACTCACAAAAGTATTTAGTTTGAAAATACTTTCATTATAACAGTAACATGCAAGTGTGAAGATTTAATATATACAGAATAAGTTTTACATTGACCATAACGGCAAATAAAAGTATTTAAATAATTCAATGATAACAACTCATTTTTATAAGATAATTGAGTTGTAATGTTTGATTAATAACTTTGTGATATTTGTGCAGTTAATGTTTCCAAAAAATGCGTTGCAAAGTTTAGATATATAATTTTAATATTTGTGTGTCACTGATGCAATCAAAGTATTTTAAAAATAATAATACAAGTCCCATTTCTTCGAAGCTTCGTACAAAAGACTGTAGCGCACATTTTCAATTTCTTTTTCGACAAGAAACGACCATTTTCTTGAATTCTTTAGAACACTGTAATCTTCTAATGCTTCTCAAACGGCAGTTTGTATGTATATGGGAAGGTTCTATTTGTTTCCATTATTGCACAGCAGAGATGTAATTACTTCACTCTAGAGAGGAAAAAATATAGTCTCCGGGATTACTACACTGGGATTCGTACCCGGATCTTCCGTTTATCAGACAGTTCTTCCATTCAATAAATTATCCTAACCTTTGGTAAAATCTTCCTTATGGCTCGAATCCGAAATGACTATCCGCCCACAGCTACGCCAACATGACAAACGCGACATAAAATTCAAAATTAAAGGAGTATAAAAATTGAAGCTCGAAGCAGGAAGACATTTTCACTTCTGGACATCGTGTGGAAAGAAAGAATTCGACGACCAAACGGTTGGATCATTATTCAAACTCGAATCTCTCGTCCATCGTATGGTTCATCCATCAATTCCACTATCCAGACCTTCGACAAATTCTTTCTTCCCAAGTCTTATCTAATAATGGCTCTTCACTTTCAAAGTTCTTTATTCTTAATTTCTACTTTTAAAAACAAGATTATAAATACGTAACCAATTATTCTCCATTCGTGTCTTTATAATTTCCATTAGATAAAGTGAAATATTAAGTAAAGATATTTGTTCCTAAAATTATATTTCAAAGAGCATAATATTATTTAGCTCCATAATTCTCTTGAGATTCTCATGAATTATCAATTCCAAAAATTCAATAAAAAAAGTTCAGGAATTCCTGAACGTCAGTAAACAAAATATCCTTGCAAAACACGATCACTAATCTTGCTCAGACTCCTTTCGACGACTACTGAAAGACCGAATGTAACGAAAAGACGTTTTTTTATTTGGACTGATAGGACCATGTTTTTTAATATTTACATCCAGTCAAATGTTTGCATACTTTAGAATAGAACAATTCGTTGCACGACAAACGCAAGATACGACTCTTAGAGCCTCAGGGAGGTTTCTATTCCGATCTCCGAAATCGATCCGTTTCTGGGGGATTGGAAGTCTCATCTGCGTTGAGGTAACTGAAAACTGGCCGGTGATTAATCGCGAGGCTCGCGAAATGGCATTAAAGTATTACCAAGAGTAGAACAAAGAAGGGTGTACATTAATGTCACGAAAGAATGGGCCGCCCACCGGCTTCGATACAACGTGAACTATTGCAAAATCGTTAGGGACACAGTGCATATCCTGAATATCATCTTCGTGATGGAGATCGTGTCGGTCGATGAGACACGGACCGCTTGGGACCGAATTAATCACTGGCCTCTTATCAGAGAACAAATAAATTGCCCCGCGAGCGAACCTCCATTTAACTCTGTCCTTCTTTTTTCCCCCCCGTTGCCTCTGAAATGCTTAAAAGAACGGCACATGGTGTAAGACGGAACGAATAATGGTAATTAATCGAATGATAAATAGCTTTTTCGGTCACGTTACTTTTTATTAACGACGTATTCTCTTTCTTGGTAATGGGTCCTTGTAAAAACAGCTGTTTATGGGGAATGATAATTCTTACAGTGAATTCAGTGGTGGATGTTTACCGCATTCTTTGTTTATTAACGATTATACGGCAGCTGTGGCTACTTCCTTTTTCAGAACATTACGAGAAGAGTTGGTTCGTATCCGAACATCTAATCTTGATACTTTATCAACCGTGAGTTTCGAAACTAAATCCTGTCATCAATTCGTGTTGGGGTTTTTTAATACATCTGCACGTTGTATAAATAATACTGAAAATACGATATTTACAAAAGAAAGATAATAATAACATTATGTAGTAGGGTGTTTCCCTAGAGAGCCATTCTACGTGTCCAAATAAAGTTTCTTTAGTTCTTTTATTTTGCAACTTATTCAGAAGGTGTTGTAATCAAACAGAATTTTGAAAAACTTGTTTTAAAGATTCATTGAAATTCGTACTTTTAATTACGATGCCTTCTTTCCATATAAGTTGAGAAGTAATACTGTACAGGAGTAACGTCGAAAATACTGAAAGAAAAAAAGTAAAATTTGCCAAGCTCACGCTACGAAGCATTAGCTAAGCGCCATTAATCTTCAGCGTTAAGACTTCAACTTTTCTTTAATGATTTCGCACAACTCCACGGACGATGTACCAATAAATGAAGATAAATTTGACAGTCTTAATTGAGCTTTTACTACATTTCTATCCGCCAATTTGCTACTGCCTTAACAAGTACAAGAATAAATTTATAAACAGACAATAACCACTGAATTGGTTACTCAAATTTCATTTTCATCGAGATATAATAATTCTCGTGAAAAAGTTATTACTACAGTAAAGTCAACAGAAACGTTTTAGTTTGATAAATTCATTTCCGTGCTACGGGAATATATACATATATATTATTTGCCGTGCTGTTTGATCTGTGCTACAGATCGCAATAAAAATCTGCAGAGTTCAAACATTGAAATCACAGTAAAATAAATGGGCTCGTTACGAGAAACTCGAGACAACCTTTTTGCGGTTGTCCATCGCGCTAAGAGAATGGCGAAGAACGATTATCCATAAGAGTGCGTTCTACTAACTCTGGGACCACCTTGACACGGTTGTTCACATTTCAACCGAATGGGCTGCACTGCTCTTTAGTATCGTTATAAATAATTACGATTAAAGGATAATGTCATACTTCATATCGGTCGAGATCGAACGCCAACAGCTTAGGCACAGGACAATTCTCTGTATTAATTTAAATGTCATGCGTAAAATGAAAATCTAATATTCCGTTTGTCTAAACGTTATTCTATTCTGTTCAACCGGTTTCCGAACCCATGTGATCCTAAGCAATGCAATTACATAAACGTTTCTCCGCAAATATAATTACCTAAAAATGCACATATTGAACTATAAATTAAATTTTATTAAACACTGATTTCTATACAAGTTATGATCAGCTACTAAAGCAAGGAGGTTTCTCAATCAGTGTTGCTAAGGTTTGCAGAAAGGTATTTTAGAATAATTCAGAATATTACTAAAGTGTAGCAATGCTTTTCTAATGCGAATCACATGGAAGACAAAAGGGGAGAAGAATGGATGTAGTGTTTCATGTGTGAAATATGGGTACATTGTGAATGTGCTGAATATGACTCCGGAAATTACACCTGTGACTATTGCAAGTAAACTGAGACTTAGAACTGATATTTATCTAAGGTGCTTGTTTCTATGCTGTAATTTTCATGTCTGATTAGATCACGAGAGAAAATAATTTGATTATCTGCTTGAACGTAGACAAATTAAAATACCATTATTCCAAATTACTTGCCAGGGTGACATAATCGTTGCTTTGTGCCATTTATCAATCACCCCAAAGTTTCAGATATTCTTCTCGTTATCACTGAGAGTAAAATATAGAAATTTATTGGTCCCCATATTTTACATCATGCAGCTTTATTTGTTCCTATTTTTTACTCTAATTTTGTATTCATATTAAACAAGTGCAGCGTATCTGGAATACCAAAATTACAACAGAGAATGGAAACAAATGTGTACACATATCTATATCCAATTCAAGTATTTAAATAAGATTCTTAGATTTTTAAATTTTATTCACAGATTTTGAATATTTCTCAAGTACCTGAATAATACATTTTTTATCAAATAGAGAATTTCGAACGGTAGATTATAGCAAACTAGCAGTTTCGGTAATTTCGCAATACACTCTGTTTATTGTTTCGTAATTTCTCGTTATCGTGCAAGGAATTTTCAAATTAAGTCCGTTTTGAACGAGTTGCTTAATAACCACGGATACCATCGTGTATCCGAATCGATCATTCGTGCAGATTGCTCGGGGGATATGTAACAGGCGTCCATCATAAATCCTAAATAGAGACGGCTGGCCTTAATTTCTTTCACCGGAAGTCTTTCCACCGAAACGCAGAGTAAAGCCTCTCATGCGTGCATATCTCGCGCACAGGATGCATGAACACTTTACCTTCGTTAAATTAACACCGACTTTCGACGATGTCGTGCGTTCGAGAACCGGACGAAAAGCGTCTCGAGTTAAGCGATCGCGTTCGATGTGCACGCAAGAATTAATATCATCGACGCGAGCATTAATTAACCGGTGTTGCAAACCAGTTACGCGTCGCCTGTCCGTGTTTCGACGATTGGAAATCATTATTGCTCAATTTTTATTCCCCCTTAAATATCGTATCTTCCCGTAAGTACCGTTGCAGGCAATATTTCTGCATAAATTCGACGTTGCATCGACCGCAGATAATGTTTATTGACCGTAGAACATGCCCGGATCAGCGATTATCGTGTAAATCGATTTATTTTAGAACGGTTACACCGTTGTAAATTAATTTAACGTCATTAAAATTGTTATTAAAGTTTACTGCATCTTATTGAATAAAATGTTGCCGAATCGTAATTTCAGTCCTGATCCTGAATAATAAATCGAAAGATGTCGAGGATAATATTCAGTTCTCTTTACTTAAATTCTGGCCTCTCGCTGAAGAAAGTCTCTTTCGATCTTTTGAGTATGTGTTATTGCAGTGTGTTTCCATTCAGAGCAATCATTTTATAAGTTGAAACAGCAATGTATTGTGAGGCACGTAATTACGAATAAGTAAACCGATTACAGTGGAAGACAAAGTGTGCACGTTTCGTCTCTGATCAATTTCCCGGAATATGCATAGTTGTTTCAAAGCTTTGCAAATGCATGTACGATAGCAATTAAGTTTACTTACGGTGGAATACGTCCCAAATATTACCAGCGTTCGCTGTGGAAACAAAGGAAACGCTTGTATGCAAATGACTAAACAGGTACTTGAATACTGACGACACAATGCGTAGAAGCGCGGTCTAATGCGATTCAACCTATTATTTTGTTGCAATTGAAGCGACGCGACTACTACCGTTAAACATTGTCAAGTGTCTTAGACTCAGCACCATACGAATTGCAACAAGAAGCACCGTTCCAACTACGATCATTACATTATTATTAAATCCTTATACGTTAAACGAAAGTTAGAATTTGAATTACATAATGAAATTATATTTGAAGTCGAACGAATAGAAATTGATGTAACTCTGCAATCGGACGAGAAAATCTACTATGTCATGTTTTTTAAACATGGTCGTATGAAACAAACATTAATCGAATTATCATGGAATTATAGAGCCTCGTGCTGGAAAAGGGAAGGTGAAAGTTTCAAATCTCAGCCTGCAAGGTAGACCTTAAAATATGGTAGAGACTCCATCATAATATGAGAGTGTACAACATATGTGACAAGTACCATTCGTTGTATTAATGGCATTATGAATCAACATATGCGTAAAAATATTTCACAATGCTATTTTGCCAGAAATGGTAGAAAATGCGCCGCCCTCCGAAGATGAAATCATTATTCAACGAGACAGAAACTTCAAACAAACTCCAAAATCGGTTAAAAAGTGGTCAATGCTCATTGGAAATTTATGAACTCGTTTAAAAAAATATTACATTATAAATATTAATTCCTTTAGTTAGAGTTATGAAATTAAAAAAAAATATATTAATTACTCATTTTTTATTACATTTTATAAACGTTTTCGTGTATGCACTTGTGCAAATAAGTAATCAGTGAAAACTTGATTATTTAGGTTTTTATAAGATAAAAATATTATTAGAAAGTTATAAATAAATTTCTTCGTCCCTCGACTAATGCTTCTGGATCCGCCCCTGGTTTTACTCATCACTGTAAATAGAATAGATTTGCAATAAGTGGTGAAATACTCCATCCATCCTATTCCTCGTATAAACGCAAGGAGCGACGCGAATTATTAAAAATCAATGAAGAATTCATACTTGTATTGACATATGAGAAAAGTGTTACACTACGGGAGCTTCTTTCGCAATATTCTACAAGGTAATAATATTAATGACTTGACATCTAAATTAATAAATTACTAACTAGTAAAATATTATGCAAGAGGCCTTGGGATCGACAAATTTGAAAAATTTCCTCTACCGAGATAAAACAAACGAAAAAATAACAAATAAAGTTGCTAAAATGCAAAAATCGAATTTGAATAATTGAAAACCGAATTGAAACGTGATTGAAAGTACATACGTGGCATAAACTAGAAAATGGAATTTTTTGTTGCAAACAAAAAGGTAAAATGGATAAAAGTCAACGAATACACAGAAGGTTTAATAAAATTGTACAAACAGCTAGTATACAACAATGGAAGCTGTGCTTTTATTTATGAATGAATCGCAAGGGTGGTATACTTCCACTTCGATTCTTGATGATCAACACTGGACCATACACTGTACCGACATAAATTGATTAACTGATTAACGGACAACGGCTGCAGCGCGTAGTAACTACCAGTTCGATAATCGAAGTTAAACAGTGTTGGGCATGGTCAGTATTTGGATAAGTGTTCGTCGAGGAACTCCCGGTGTGTTGTTAACAAAATTAGTGGTAAAACTATAGGTCACCGCGTAATGATAAACGACTGGAAATGCCTTAAAAGTTTTTATTTGTTTCTTGAAATATCGATAACAAATGTACATAGAAAATAGAACAACAGTTGATAATTCAGTAAAAAGAAATTTACGTCCAAACGAATCAAGCCCTATGCCGTAAATGCTGCAGGAAAATATGTAAACGCGTGTTTCAGGCACATTACTATACATATAATTTCTCTAACTTGGACATGTGCCACCTCACATATACATACAGGTATATATCTACCGTTCGGATGAATTAGCTAATTAGCGGAAACATTTGAGATCCACTGAACGATTAACTGTTGATCCGGTTGCTTTTATATGCCCGATACGATGCAAAGTTTCGTCGTTCGAGTAAAGAAATAAATAAAAAGTATTTATACAAATACACCGTGTTCGTAAATAATACTAAAATTACAATGTAAAATTCACTACTATTGTATTGGCTGGTCTACCAAGTCTTTCGAATAGAACGTCACGAGATGAGTCGTAATTGTGAGCAAATTATACATACATACGTGTAACACGCGTTCCGGTAATAATTACTGTTTCGTCGAATGTTTGGAATAAATCAAAGGGTAAAAGTCAGTGCACAAAAACCGCGTCGAATTTGAATATTCAACGCGTAGAGAGCATCGGGCAACGACTGAATCTAATTAAAGCGTACACAATCGTTTGGTAACATTCTCGAAATGAAACGTACAAAAAACAGAACTAATTCTTCGTTAATAGTATCAACAGTTTTTAATAGAATTTTACAATCGATATAACTTGTGCAGAAGTTATTGTTAAACTTTTACACTTTAATTTATCAATTATTCCCCCAATTTTACAACAGTTGCCGGAACTTGCATATAAAGTTATACGTATATCACGATGCAAATTCTATGCGATGAGTATACAATACACGTATATTGGTATATATGTTTGGCGTTACAAAATTGAAAGTAACTTCTCGTCTTTCTTATTGTAAACACACATTATTGCGACCATAGCGGCAGCGAACGATAAAAAGCCCGAAATTGCTACTTTGCAACGCGAGGGGAACGCTTTGCTTCGGTTTGCAACGATAGAAGCACACTAATATATATATTTTAACCAGTGCAAGACCAATTGGTAGCTCAAGGCCACTAAGGATTCACTCCCACCACAGTATTTCGTTAAATAGATCAACTAATCAACCAAGTTATCGAGAAACGACCAATTTTATCGCGACGTCGCGCTTAAAATTAAGTAATGCTGCAGGAAGACTGTGAACCGACGAAATTGTACTTTAAATGTATTGTATCGGTGGGTTTTTTTAGTTTTGCGCAAATACGCAGGGGCGGATCTAATGTGAGGCTAAACAAGCTTCGACTTAGGGCCCCCGCGTAAAAGGGGTTTCCAAGAACACCGTATTTGTTTACTTTCTAATTCAACTACCATTCAGAAGCATAAAAGAAAAAGTTTGTACGTTTCTGAAAAATGGAGCGGTTCCTGTAAATGACACCCTAATTTTATTTACAACTTAATATTTGTAAAAGTATTGTTAACGGTACCAGGCGAATTTGCCTGGTTTAATGAAAAAGCGGAATTTTTTTATCAAATACGCGAAAAATTGTTTACGTGCTATTTTTCTCTATCTGGTACTGTATTTATAATTTTCGAAATTGATAGTCGCAGGACGGTCGTTCGCGGTTTTCATATTTTTAACATATTTCCTAAGAAATAGCTCGCTGATTTAATATCTTATAATGGTTGATTAGCCCAATGTTATAAAGCGTGTTCTCTTTATGCAGAATAAAAGCTACTTATAATTTTTCTTAGATACAATTCAGTTGATTTTATAATTTTGCGCCCTTGAGTCGACATCGTCTGCCAAACTTCATCATGTAAAGTGTTTTCACTGAACTCGTGGCACAGTTTCGGGTCGAAGCTGTTCCATCGATCAGTGTAAATTTATAACAACGACAATGCATCGAAAAGACAACTAATAGAAAGATAAATATATTTTCCCTTCAACACTTCAGAAAAGTAAAGGGCACAAAAGTAATTAGCATCAGGCTCCCGATATGTCTAGATCCGCCACTGCTAAGACGAATGAAAAATACGCTTGAACAACGATACATCAATTTTGCTTCTTGTATCCACTACTTCACATTTAATCGATTTTTACATTCCGCTTAAAATACAATATATGTATACATTGAAACTATACATATATCCTAAAAGTAACAATTTACGTCTATATGTACCAGCTTTATTTATTCATTTTATAGGTGCATAATTCGTGAATATATATACACGTAATGTATATACATATATATGTATGCATATGTATATATATGTGTATATACAAAAAATGTTCGACTGCAGGTGTAAAAAATTTTTAAGGAGCGAGTCTACATGCCAGAATATAAGACAAATTAAGAATGACAAAAGCGTGTATGATAGTTTTTTTTTACCATCAAACATACAAGAATGATATATTGGAACAGTATTTTGTATATTAAAAATACTATAGTAGATCAGTGTTATGTTTGAGTAGATATGTAAAAAGAGATTATCAACAAAATATCTTTTTTGAGAAAATACGTTTTTTTATACATGAATTTCTTTCCTTTTTATATAAATACATGTCGATACTTTTTTCTATAACATACTTGCTGGTAGAAAACTTGTAAGTTTGCAGTGGGGAAAGCATCAACTGTTTAAAATTCAGTTCATATTCAGTGATTACGCTCTGCATTCATTTCTGTGGGTATTACTTCGTTAAATTTACACGATACTTAGATTTAATAAATTGAATAAGTGTACGGGAGCCGCAATAAGAGTCTAAACAAGCCGCATGTTAGTATATGCGTATACACTTACATATACATATAGATTTCAAGAAACTTTATATTTAAGTTTTATATATTTTAACAAAATAGTACCATGAATAATAAAGGCTACTTTTTATAGTTCTTTGGTTTTTCTGATATACATATATTCGTCATATATAAACATCATTAAACGTATTTTAAATAAATCATCAAGCGAATTACATTTTACATAATAAAGTTACTTCTACAACGAAGAAGAAATTAAACGAAGTCTTAGTTTTCTCGTGTATTTTCAGCAATTAATAACTCGTATACAAAGCTTCAAAGGCAATTTCGTCGTTTTTTTTTCGTCTCATTTTGGCATGTAGAGGTATCCCTTAAAGATTCCCACACCTGTTACGAAATCCTCTGTATATTACACAAATTACACGTAAAGAACCGCGATGTATACACAAAAATATATTACATTACGTTATAACAATAATTTAATATATTCGTAAAACCGATTTCTATCGTAGAATCAAATCGTATATCGACGTTTTAAAAAATAAGTTACCGTATCGTAGGATTCGCGCAAATTATTCATAAGGATGAGCAAAAATATAGCGGCCGGTGTCGATCGACGTGAAACATTTAACCCATTCACCTAAATACGTTAAAAAAAAAAAGGAAAAACGACTACAAAAAAAATATCTTCGAGAATGTAAGCGTAATCGCGTGAGCAGTAGGTATGAAGAGGATTCTCCTTGAAATAGTACGCGCTAAGAAAGCTGCAAAGTTTCAAGCTAGAAGCGAAAAACTTCTATGTATTTCGTATTTAACGCGTACGATTATTTCGTGTTTTCCTTATCTAGGCGCGTAACTTCTTAAAACGCTAAGAACTGTACATAGTACGTACATAAATGTAATTTATAAAATTCTAAAGCTGAAAACTCGTTATCGAATACTACATCAGTACTGAACATGGAGATTAGGTACAGACTCACACCTGAAACGAGAAAAGGTGCGAGTCTTCACCTGGCCTCTCCGATACTGAACTAAATATACACGAAATGCATATCGATCACGGTGATATTTAGTATTCAATCGTGAACGATCGTGAGAACGAATTTTCGCTTTTAAACTAAAATTCTTGATATTACCTTATGAAAATATAACGAAACGTCGTTGAACGCTATAATATGTATACATTCTAACGCTCGTTGATGTGCCCTCGGCGTTCTGTGCAATATCTAACACGTTCGAACGGAATATTGATGATTATAAACCTTTATCTATAATTTAATGTACAATTGCTTGATAACAGGTTGCATTTTTTCCTAATTACACTGCATACAAATATCCTCTAAAACGTGTATGCATTGAAAATATTAGTTTCTTCGATTACGAGTTCTTCGTTTCTTACACTGAGAACAATCTGTTACAATGATCACTTTGGTTTCTCCCCTCACTGGTAAATTCGTGTTAACCAAACATTCACTTTACGCAATATTAGGAAGAAGCTTGGAGTACCGTGTATTATTATTCTTGCTTACCAACCTGTTGAAAGAACTTTATTATATTGGACGATTATTGTACGATTTCACTTTTGAGTCTGTTCTGCTGCCCGAATTCAATGTTTTAACGGCTCTAATGATCGCTTTTATGTTGTAATAATTATTTATCCCGTTTATGCTCTTTCTGCTCTTCCGGCGATTCTTCTCGAACGGCTGAGACCATTCTTAACATAAGAATGGCTAATAGTTTGTCCAAAGGATCCATAAAACCTCGTTGAATCCATTTTGGTATCGTTGTACGAGCATGAGAAAATCCTAACTTCTGCAAGATGTAGTCTATGCCATATGGTTCGATGCTTTTACCGGCCCATGAGAGCAATCTTCAACGTGAACAATAAAAATTAATGAATATATACAAACAGTAAATATTTTTCGTATAGTTCAAGATTAGGTGGTAGTTTTTCACTTAGAGACACTTGTTACGAGTTATGATACTGTAACAAATACTTTCCTACACTATATTATATTAAAAATTTCTTTTTTTAACGGTATAATTTCATAATGGAATGATCACGAGAATATTACCTTACGGTGGGTTCTAAGTGCCATGTTTTACACCTGTAGGATCGCCAGTCTTTTATAAACATTTCTGACGGATCAAATTGTTTCCGTTTCTTTTCGTCCTCAGAGGTAATCGATGTTGCAGCGAAGCTATTGGCCGTGGACGCAGTTCCGCTTCTTCTTCCATGAAGATCGGTACTATGTCCACCCATATCCTACAATGTATGATCAAACAAGATCAGAATTAATAACATAAATCTTTCTGATATTTAGTTTCTTAAAAGGCGTGTCAAAATTACCATTTCTTCCTTCACATATGAAGTAATCAAGTCGTGCAAAAAGAAAAAGGCTTCTGCATCCACCGTAACAAAGATATGGTCCTCGAATTCCGTTATGAAACTACATTCAACTAATGGCTTTTCACCTGTGAAACAAACACTTTTTGTATAATATATTTCACATAAAATTTCACCTAGTACTAGTCATAACATTACATTACAAATACGAGTTAACACGTTCAAAGTAATACATAAGTAATACTTTTCAATTATTACTATATTATAGTATGAATGGTATGATACAAGAAGTATGTTGAGAATGTGTTAATATCGTAAATGTTCTATCTAATGAATTCTCTATACGATTGTAACATTAATGATGTTTTGCATAATGCTGATACTTTTACAGTGAAATAATTTATTACACTATTCATACATTCACACACTGGTCTATTACATTCACCACAAATTGGAGGGCTTACTTTGGAAATTAAATATAAATGTATGAGTCTGATGTGACCGGTTCTGAGTTCATTTAATACTGTTTCTTCTTTTCAAGTAACTTTTCTCATGGATTTATCTTTATTTATTTTTAAATCTAAAGCAAATGGGGGCTTAGAATTGGTTCAGTAATTGTTCTACTGATTCAAAAGTTTGTACGTGTACAAAACATGTGCAATAAATAAAAGTACAATTACATAAAAGTGACTATAAATACTTGATAATCTTTAATACTTTTTGAGTATTTACTGAATATTTCATGCAGAGTAGTTTGTTATACAACAGACTATAGAAAACAAATTTAAACTACATCCAGTGTAACACATTCAAAAACCTAGTATATACTACAAATCATAATTCAATTGAATGAGAATTGAGTGCTTCTTACCAGACTTCAAATAAATCAATTTTCACACTGTACTTACTATATAAAATATGCTTAGGAGCTCCTAAAAATATAGGAAGAAAATAGTTGCAATATACAATTCAGTGAGAAATAGTTTCTACTTAATAAGATTGAGTCTTGTACACTCGTGTATAAATTACATGATTAGAAATGATTACATAAAATATTTTGTTACGGGTAGTTGTATATTGTATGTTATAATTCACAATTGTGATTTATAAGAAACATGTATGATGTGCACTTCCGTGAATATGGATATTCGTTAAATTTATGTAATATAAAAACTATTACTTACCAATGACATCGGGAGTTTTCGCCGTTTGAAGGTGTTCAGTTTTTAAATGTAATTGCAAAGACGGTAGTGCAAATATAACTTCCCTTGCATGAGAATGTTCTTGCAATTTTCCGGAAGTCGTAGATGTACTTCTTCCACGAGTCATGTTACCACTATCTGACGTACTGTCTGTCCGTTCCCTTTCAACGCATGGAAACCGATCTACAGCTATACATTTAAAAACTGATTAACGCGTTGAATTAAAAAAATTGTCTAATAAAATAGAAATGTCTAGTACACATATATCACATACCATCGATTTCACTACTAGCAAATGCATAATGAAACCATTCTTGTAACGACTTAAATTGGGGTGGAAATAACAGACTGCGACTCAATCTACAAACAGTAGCCATAGAATGATGCCTTGCATGTTGTTCCTGTTGTTGACCTAAACTAATAGTCAAAGTTTGCACAACATGGACGTCACATGTATTCGGTGCTGCAATATGCATATGATGGTTATATAATTTTCAGTGAAACCAGAATGTGAATTAAATGTTCTCAAACAATAACGTTTCTTACATTCAACGCTTGGAATCTCTTGAGCTTCTGTGGCAAAACTGATACACGGTTCCTTTAACGAGAACAGTGCCCAACTTTTGCTCTTAAAGTTTATCCCGTGGAAACAAGCTAAACTAATGTTGCATCCGTGAAGCTCCATTGTTCCACCGAGTACAGTCCCCGTTGATGGCAGAGAGAATCTTAAACTCCCCAATTGAAGACCTGCTACTTGGGCTAATACACCTTGCCAATGCCTGTGATGACGGGCATCTGATATCGTGGTTTGATTTATGTTGCACGGGCCTGAAACATGTCTTCATTCAAATTATCTACACTTCATACTAAAGGCATGTGTATTAAAAATTACCTTCACAGGTAGACCTGTGTTTCATCTGCCTCTTTCTGAAGCTACTATTATTTACTCTTTGATGTTTCGGTTGCAAAGAGCTAAATACTCGTTTGCTACTTTTAAATTGTTGATTGGAAAATTCATCTAACTTATAGTACATTTTTAATAAATCAGCTGTCGTTGATTTACTGATCATAACTTGCAGCTGATCCCACCCTAAATCTCCATGCATGAAGATTATTGCTGGCCTATATTAATTAATCAAGTGGTTAATAACTTGTTCAGTAGAAGCCTAAAAGACAGAAACATATGTATAAATGCAACCTTCTTGTTGGCATGAAAGCATCTCCGCTGTTACTTCGGTTAATTTTCCATTCATCTTTTAACGATACGTCCAATGAAGACACTCTGGACATTAGCACGCTCGTACCCATATAATCTAATCGCAATTCCAATGCAAACAGTCTCAAACCCAGTGTGTGATCAGGTTCTATTCCAGGTTCTTCTCTGATATGAACTACAAGCATGTATATGTGCAGTGTAGTTTACTTAAAGTGAAATATTCCTATTTTAATACAAAAATTATTATTGCTAACTTACTGAACGTATCGATTTTACTCAATTCTATGGTACCACCAACAATACCACCCTTTGCATCTAAACTGGAGCCTCCTAATCCGACACTTATATACAGATTTTTATGCCCTGTACTACCTATCGATAGTCTTCCATCGGACCTAAAATCTTTCGCCATCCACGTAACATTGCCCATCACGTTACTCATGTTCATATGAACATTTAAACGGGTGAAATTTATGGCAAACAATACCAGTGTTTCCCACGCGGCTTCTCTTAATTTAACTTCCGAGGACGTTTGTTTATCAGAGGTGAAACTCCATCCTCTGCCGATATCTAATACAAAGATAAATAATACAGTTAAAATGATATTGAAACCGGTAATTTAAGAAAATTTTTACCTTTCAAACGTGCATGTCTGGGTATATCACTTTCCAAACTCAATCTCAATTTATCTCTGTTCAATGTTGGACTTCGTTCCGGGGCACTTTTCGACAGCCCATCGGTACCGTGTCGATCGTAATGCTTTAACAGAGAACTGCCAATGACTGCTTCGTCTTGATTTAGGGAAGGGCTACAATCGCCTTCAGAATATGCGGTACCTGAGCTTAAATCCCCCAGAAATAAACGACGCATTATGCTACGTCTGTACCACGCTTTTGGAAAAGCCAAGATCTCACTTAATCTACGCATATCATATTTAAACGACGCGGATCCGATATCGACAATTGCTATAAGATTTCAAAACAATATTAATAAAATACATAAATAACATTACGCGTTACTTTTGTATGTTTGTTTGGTACTTACTAGAAAATCGTATAACCGCGCGACTAGTATCAGACATCTTTTTCGATAGCTCGCTATGAAAATTTATTTTTCGACTTCTCGACATATGGAATTTTACAAATTCAACGTTGATGCTTAGAGAATCTTTCCTTTCGCTGTCCGATAAAGGCGACCATTGTGCTTCTTTCAAGCCTGTCTTTTTCCCACCGCCATATGGGTGAAAGATATAAACGGAAAAGTCAGCGAGACATCCAGTGACGGATAATCCACCGATCGCTGAACTTGCTTCTTTCCCCGAGGACTGAATACCTGGGGATTTGTACTCTCGAAATTCTATGAGCTCTTCTTCCGCTCGCTTGGACGAAAACACTATGTCAAGGGACGGCAATTGAAGCATACATTCCACGCGAGAAACCGGTAAACAAGAAAACCTGGAATAATAAACGTCTCTTGTAACAATTAATATTTGCAAACGTATGAAAATCATTAAGGACTTACCTGAATGTAGAAGGTTGCATATGAAAATATACTATCACGTCAACAGGGAAACTTGCATAAACGTAATTGCTACTACTTGCTGCGGTAGCAGCCCAGGATGTGCTCTCCGTATTTTCCAACGGGAACACCGCGTTCGTATGTACAGTGTTGTGGAAACTCGTTTTGCTTGGTATCGGTTCTAATGTTTGTTCCAAAAATTCAAGAATATGCGGACTAATTATGGTTTCCTCCGGTATGCTCTGGAGCGTCATCCAAGCAAATAGACTAGCCTTCTTGGTGCTGGACTTCCTGAGCGAGGTTGTCGATGAAGGATTGAGCGTACTATTTTCTGACGACACGCGAGGAGACATAGATTCTTCAGGAAGCGTTTTAGATTCGTAGTGCACCTGAAAAATATGGTAAAAAAAAGATGGTGAAGCTAGAATATCAAAAATCATTTATCTAATGCAATGTTTTTACCTTCACGTCTAAACCGGGAATATGAAAAATTGTTAAATCGACTAAGGGTACATTCGTGTGTTGCAAATATCGCAATCGAGACGTGCTTGTAGTCGACGATTTCTCTTTACTACTTAAATGTTTTCTACTACTACTAGGACTGCTTGGTTGAAATTCAAACGTGCCTCCTGAGCACGATCGCTCTTTTTTCATTCTACTCATACTGCAATAATAGTAATAATTATTTTCGTCACGTGAAATGCGATAGAAAATTTAATAGCACAATATACATGTACATTTTAATCTCATCGTCTTTCCCTGGATCCTTTGTGTGAAGCACACATTTGCCACTGTTAATCAGAACTTTCACGTCGAGTTCGAAGTCTATATTGGGCTCTTGAGTTTTCTGTGGCGTTACATACGGCGACGAAGTCGACGACGATTGTTCTTTCCCAAACGAGTCGAGCAATGGAGCACTATAATAGGAAATAACGTAACAAAAGATACGTATTTTATGAATATAAATTTCGTATTTAATTCTCGTACGTACTTCCCTTCCATGCTGTCGTAACTTGAGGTACAACTAATGTCTCTGTTCTTCTTTCTCAATTCAACTCGTTCTCCTTCTATTTCAATAGTCTCTGGCCATTCTAGTTCCCCTTCCGGTAAACTCAATTCTGATCCAGCGCTTGGTAAGGACGATTGCCTTCGTGATAAAATAATATTACTCATCTGTAATACAAGAAATGCTAAAATTGTTCAAGGAACGTACCTGCCCATTGTATGTGTGTCACTGAAAGTAACTCGTGGTCCACTGAGTCCTCTTACACGAAGGGAAGCAGATCTAAAAATTAATATCCACATTCGAAAATAAAATTTATAAATTAGCATCTCATATCGAAATAAATATATATCCTACCGGCTTGGACCACTTCTAGGACTACTTTCGTAGCTGGCAGAATTTGCTGAATTGACTTCCATGTTTAGATCTTCGGGACTTTCAAGCTGATTTTCAAGCGTCGGTGATGGTACAATAAATGAACGTGATCGATACGTGTTTGGTTTACCACCAAGTCCCAATTTCCCTTTTATTCCAGATGCTTTAACCGACTGCCTTCTTAATTTCTGAATCATATCTCTGCATAGTTTATATAAAAGTATCAGTATCGATGTTTCATTTCATTACAATTTATTAACAATTATTTAATACACTTATACCTTCTAAAATCTTTAAATACCATAGCTTCTAATTCGTGTAAACGCTTCATTTCTTGTTCTATAGTCCCGTGAGAGGCACCTAGCGACCGTAGATCATTTATGATCTTCGCTTGTTCGTTCATTTCTTTTTCAATTAATTTCGATCTCTTTTTCGCGTCGAGCGTAGGATCAAAAACGAACGCTGGTAAACTGTCTGTCCAATTCTTTGACTTCTTCATTAGTATACTCTCCTACAAGCAAAATTCGATTAGCGAATAATACATACAATGGTATGCATATCTAAGTAACGTAAAGAAATATAAGGACACTAAGAAACAAATGAATTTTAGTTTATTCTTATAAAACTGCCTTGAAAACTATTATGTGGTTTGAAATACATTACCAAACCAAAGGGCCGAAATAGTATTATAGGATAAAATAAAGATAATTAAACCATACTTTTTTTTTAACCTGGCTAGTACTATTATCTGGCTGATCCGCGTCATCGCTATCATAGTCCGCAGGTACATGAATATCATCTTCCTCAGAACCAGTTAACATTGTCAGCGTGTGTCCAAGTGCTGACAATTGTTGCCCCACGTTAACATCCAAATGAATATCAACACCTTCCATTTGCCACTGTACGTTTAAAATCCATTTAGCGTTATCTGAAAATGGTTAAAATAAATTATTTATATTCTACAAAATTTCTCCACGGTGTAATTATATGGTTATTACCGGATTTGTCCTGTTTTTGCGCGATCGTTCTACTGCAGACTTCATAAGTACCTTCCGACACTATGCACAAATTCATGATACTACTATCAGTTGTGTCAGGTTTCCAATCATCCAAAGAAGTTTCAAAATCTTCAGCAAATCTTAAGCACAAACCCATAAATCTGCACAATATGATTAAAACATTTTGAATTTAGCTCATGAAACTTGTTAAGTATGCAGTGAATTTAATAGTAACATTCATACCTTCCTTTGCTAACTAAGCTACCACTGCTACATGCAGATATACTTGTGTTTTCCAAGGTTACCACCACAGCATCCCGTGATTCGCCATCATACAATCCTCTGTTCATGCCCCAAGTAGGTGGTAGAGGATTGAGGGGTAAACAAATACCCATATCGTCGACAGTTAGTTGCAAAAATAATGTTCCTAGGTGAGGAGCGCTAAGCTGACTCGTTATTTGGCCAAACGGTACTTTTTCAAACACTTGCTGTGTAGCCGTTAAAACCTCTTTATTCAAATTGGCTCTTTTCTCGTTCCAGTACTCATACGCGTTTTTGTAATTTAACCAAACAAGAATGGCTTTGTCGATAGCCACTGGTTGGACATATATCAGAGGACGCTTTAGTGTAATTAAAACTACTTCTTTATCTTCGCCCTGTGCCATCTCTTCTCGAAAGGCATTACGTAATCCCACTCTAGTATTGAAAAAAGCGAATTGCTGGAATTCCGGTTCTGCCTCTTCAAATAAGACATTCTTCAGCAACTGACCAAGACTTAAATTGATATCAACTTGTGCCTTTCCAAATAATTTCATGTACGGATTTGGCTGAGTAGCGCCAAACACATTTTGCACTCTGTTAGATAACTGAAGCTCAACAGCACCAGTTTCTAATCGTACTGCCGAATTTGTGGGAGTTGTTGCAGTCAATTGTATTCTCTACATATTGAATGAAAAGTGTTCAAAATCTTAGAACACGTGGTTTTATAAATATGAATAATAAGAAAATATCATACCTTGATGCGGATAATTAATGAGAATAATATTCTTTTAATAGTTGTATTATTGGGTTCTTCATCCTCTAGCCACAAAGGAACAGGTTTCTCCCCACCATAAACTTTCTGTACAACTTCGTTTACTTCCTTCATGAATACCTTTTGTACAAATACTAAATGGTTAAGAAGATCCGTAGTCAAAGAGTGTTCAAAGGTACCAATATCGGCCGTAGCACTAAGATAACTGCCTTGCCTTAGCACAACACCATCTGTGAATTACACAAAATTCATTTAAGTTACTTTTGTATAGTAAAATACTAGCTAACGGGACAATTTAAAAATAACACTTCTGTAATCGTAATACAAAAAATGATCTCTTACTCACCAGCTAATTTACTATCGTTCATATTACTACTGCCATCTTGAATATACTCTGCAGATACATGTACTTTAGGAAGTTCGATGCTAGCTTCTGAAGGTAAATTTGCTTCAATCACTTGAAGCTTTGTCGTAAAGCTCAACGTGTGATGAGGTAGATCTATCGTAAATTTAGCTTTGCTACCAGTTATACCGGAACTAGTGACCTGATCCATTTTATATTGAGCTTGTAAAGATGGTAACAGGGCTGCTGTTATACTCAAACTTTGAAGTATTATATTAAACTGCATGACAATAGGTTCTAACAGACTAGATACAACTTGTGGTTTTTCTAAGTCAACCGATGGCGCTGGTGCATAATGATGAGGACTACCAGGTGCGGCTATATCCGCTTCATCCTGCTGTTGACCTCTGGACATTCTCGAGGATGTCCTTGTTACTCTAAGTTCCTAAATAAAAATTGTTATTTGAGATCGCAACAAATTTAATTAGTACTAGTGGTATACGCAAAAAGAAACGTATATTTACTTGTAAGGTTGATGATAATTGTTTACTGCCTCTGGTCATCATACCATGTAGAGCTACTGGATGTTGAGGAATATCTATATTCACAGCGCCGACGGTCAACAAACCGCTATTCTTATCTTTTTGACGTCTACTAATACTAGAATATAAGGCCTGTGACTTCCCTACAGTTACTCTTACAACCGTTTGTTGACTAGGCGCTACCCCTTCCAGTAAAACAATCATGGTTCTACCAATTTGTCCAGTTAAGCTACATTCCAAGCTTGCGGGTTTTGACTTTTTACGACATGTTAAACTGGCATGAAGACTTGTTATTTCTGCCTCTAGTTTTAATCCACTGAGAGTAGCTAATAGTCTAGTTCTATGTATTCGGGCAACACCGAAGATAATTAATCTTGTTCGTTCTCCCGTGACAATACCTGCAATATAGTGTTGTTAAAGTATTAGCTAAAATTTAAAGATATTTATTAGAGATACATTATACCTCCTGGGAAAAATTTTAAAGGGAGATTCTAGAGGCCAAAATAAGACGAAAATCAAGAATACCAATTTATTGATTGAGGCTCTGTTAAAAAGTTATTAACATTTAAAGTTCCGCCTGTAGAACGACAACCACTGTCACGCGTGCGCAGCTGTTCGCAGATTGCCGTTCTACAGGCGGAACTTCAAACGTTAATAACTTTCTAACGAAGGCTCAATCAACAAATTGGTACTCTTGATTTTCGTCTTATTTTGCCCCCTAGAATCTCCCATTAAAATTTTTCCCGGAGATATGACTTTGAAAAAAAATTATTGTTTATCAAGATATTTTGTCCTCTCAAAATGAACAATCTTCTCCAAACTAACTTAATTCTCGTGGAAGCGGCACCGGTGTCGAGCTATTTTCAGCGTTCAATCCTTTCTCGATATCAGCATCTTTTGTTTCATTTAGTAATTCATACTTTCTGCCACTTTTATACTGTTCCGATGCATCCGCAGGTATAGAGAAACGATGAGTAATAGTTTTAGTCTCTGGTCGCGTAGCATACAGATCCAATAGATAATAAATTGTTTTCCAACAACGTGGCGTCATGTGCGGCGTGTCTTTACGTTTATCAGGAAGTACGCAAAATTTATCTAAGCCAGATCCACTAGGACTCGCCCCGAAATTAGGAGTTATGACCCCCTCGCTCAAGTTGATATATCCTTTCACGCTTTTCCCAGTGCTGCATAGTTTTTGAGCAAAGCTTTGTGGTCGAGATCGAACGTTCATTCCAGGTGAAGTAACTTTGGATATATCGGGTTCGAAACTGTTGCGAAGTAAAGGGACATCCATCTTTTTACCACCCAATAGAAGCTGTTCTTGTAAATCGGATGCTGTTGATCAAATACGAATACATTAAATTCATGTAAGTGTTATTTTAAAAAATGTATAACATGTGATACTTACTTGACGATGATCCATTTTTTACTGCTGTATCATTGACAATTAAGTTATTGTTTCGTTTACTTTCTGGTTGCTGTTCTTTCAGCTCCATTTGTGTCTCTTTAACGTTCTGATACATATTACTAATCTGATGCAATAATCTGAGAAGAGGCATATTTACTTGTTGGCTAATGTATCGTATATTTAGACTAAAATTCACAACTGTACTTGTATGCTTTTTCAATTGGCCCCGAGATATGTACAAAACGGTTTGCTTTTGAATCATATCGTCTACTGTCATATCAGCCATTTTCTTAACATCTATATCAATACCAATTTTCTCACATAAAAATGCCGGAGTTTCCGGTGGTATATCCAAATGGAATTTATTTCCTTTCTTCGTTTGGTATTTGTTTCCTAACATATTTAATAAAATTTATATCAATGCATAGAGCGATATTGTTCATTGAATTTCTTACTGGACATTTGTCACTGTACCTTTCTTCTTGTCTGTTAGTTTTCCAAATTCACTGACCACTATGTCAATACGCATTGTCTCCATACTTCCTACCAGAGACAAATTTGACCCTAATGATTCTAAGGAAGACACATTATTTACATTTCCTGAACCAATTGCGGATAGCATTTGTTGCGGCATAACGGATAAGGAAGACAAAAGCGGCTCAAAAATTAAATGTGCATCTAACAGCCTGAGGGAATCTTTCATTGGATATAGAAGAGTACCACTATGAACATCAGAGTCTTCCGTGTCATCTGTTGTCATTGTGTTAATTTTAGAATCCTGAAAAAAAATATGAATTCATTATATTCAAAGGTGCATTGAAATACACCCTAACGCGCACAGTATGAAATAGTAATTGCACGAAGCGGCAGATCAAATTCTAAAACGCATTTCAAATACCTTTAAAGATTTTTGCTCTGCGCGAAAGACCTAAGATAAAAGGTACAACAAAAGTAACCACTGTATAACAGATATTTTTATCTGATTCTTGTTTTAAACTGAAGCTATTGCTTACCCAATTTCCTTTCAAATTGCCTTTCTCATTGTCTTTTATAAATTCTTGCTGCTTAGCCATCCAACTGTACAAATCTTCACCAGTATTTAGAGGTTTATTGGAATGATGACTTGTGGGTGAAGTCACTTGATCCAAACTTCCAGTACTATGTTGACTACCATGCCCGCCTCCGGAATATATACTTGGATTGGAACCAAGTTGATGAGAATGAGAAATGTGAATTTGCGGTGTCTTTTCTTCGCGTAGCGTGCCATAACCTAATGCAAAACTTCATTTGTACTTACTTTAACTATAACTGATTAAAAGATTATAAGATTAGTTGAAAAAGTAAAATCCAAAGCAATGTTAAAGAAGAAATAGAAATACAAACATGAGACAGATGCCTAATGAGTGCTATGGTGAAATAATAATTAACAAGTATGAAGAAGGAAGTACTCAACACATACAAAAACATGTAGTGCTGTAATTGAAGTGCGAAGCAATACAAACTGCAGACAAATCCAATGTTATGCATAGTTGATATAGTTGAAGCAGTCTGCACACTGGAGTAATCATTAATGTAATATAAATTAAACTGCAGATAATTCTATATGTACCTTTTCATTCAATTTAATGGAGTGAAATGATTTCAATTCGGGTATACTATACCAATGTGTAGACTGCCAATACATAGTCTATGAAGTTTGATTATCTCGCACTTACTTATGTTATTTGGTTCCCGAGTTTGATTGAATAACCCGCCACTTGCAAGCAATGGGAAAACAATACTTGCTCGTGTACTAGCAGGCACTTGCGTGGGTTGTAGTGATTTTCCTTTCTTTGGATGAACTACTGGTGGAGAGGGGGAGGTTAATGAATCCGGACCTGGAACCGGTGTTGTTATAGGGGTTGTGTCTTTCCCCCGAGGAGAACTTACAGGAACCGTCAAACCATCACCACAAATACCTGGTCATTCCATATCAAGCCATGTTTTTTGTTCAGAAAGCCCAAGATTATATTATCAAAGTGTGTTTGAAGAAAGCATGTTACAGTCACAATGGTATTCGGTACAATGTTATTTACAAAATGCAGCTGTTATATCAATTTCTACAGATAGTAGCCTCAATGTGTGTTCAAAATTTAAGTACTGGAAAGACTTATATGCAGAGTCGCGTATAAGATCCTTTAAAGAATCTTTTCAGCCTCTCAAATATTTTTCAAACACCAAAAAAAAATAAATTACACCATTTAAAATATATTACGAGTTTATTAAATAATTATTAAAAAATTTTTAATCAAAAAAACTCTACATACAGGTCTAATATTTTACTATTACTGGTACTCAGGACAAAATCAGAGAATACTAGTAGAAGCAAATGGATGTTTATATAGCATAGAAGAAAATTTTTAATAGAATATTGATACTAATGCTTGTACAAACACTAATCCTAAAGGCACATGCTATAATGTGCCTGTACGAAAATGCAGAATAGGACATGAAGCAATTATTAAAATTACAATTTAAAGCAGATGCTAGAAAGCTGCAGGTGTATTAAGTTGAAGTTTCATAAAACATTGGATAATCCAATAAAATTGTATCAGTAGTACAGGAATACTGTCCAATGTATTTTTTGTTTCAACCTATTGTGTCACGGATAATGTAATTAATATTTCTGTTGAGTTTAACATATAGTACCTGTAGTTTTTTCTTGTCCACTCTTGACATGTGTATGCTTATGCATGTGGTCCGTATGAATTAACATAGCACATTCATCTGTGACTTCCTGATCATCAACCTCTCCTGCACTACCTTCACCATCTGTCAGCAAATTTTCCTGTGGACGAATAAGTCAAACCCGAAATATTTATTCAATATCTTTACCAGTGAAAGAGAAAATTCTGTATGTAATCATAAATAGCAATAAACGAAGTAAAAATCAATGTTTTCTACGTTTTTAATCAAACATGATAAAGTAAACGAATGATTTAAATAAATCTATTAGTAAATAGATGAATATCATTTTGGGAAGATTTTGGTTTCAGAAGTTTTGAATTTCACAGGAAGTCTTAAGATTATAAGAAAATTTGTGCATATATTTGTAATATTATAAATTGTACGAAATATGCACAAGCATTAGAGAACCTCCACCAATTACAATTTATACCAAAATGAAGTGTGAATTAACATTTTGTATCACATACAAAGTAGGACAACCATATTTTAGTCACAAAGTATGTTAATGACAACATGAGTAAGTAACTTTCCTTATTAACAAAGACATATATGCATAATAGCACTAACGTATTTGTTGTTAGAGTAGAGTTAATGTTTAGTTATATGATAAAGCTTGTGCGTTTATTAGTGTGAAAATATATTTAAGCTCTGTACTCAAGTATGAAAAGAACTTTTGAAGATGTTGTGTTAGGACTATTGCTGTGCATATATTTTAAAAATTCTTACTCCATTTTATATCGAAATCATCCTTCTGCATTTCCTTGCTTATTTGCTGAAAAAAAAATTGTCTACCGAATTATATTCCCCATAAAATGTGTTATGAACTTCTGAATGAAATAAAAAACTTCCTCTTTAATGGCAATATTATGCGATTAAAATGAATGAAATATTATTTAAACTGTTTCCATGAAAGAAAAATAACATAACTTCAAACCAAATATAAATTGTTAGAGAAAGAGATATGTTAATAATTATATCAGAAAAAATTAATAAGAAAGTTCAAAGTATTAAGGAATTTAGTTATTGTTATTTTGCATGGAATTGCATAGTGCTTCATTTAAAATATTTCTATTCTTATATTTATTATACAAATTTTTAATTTGCATAAGAAATAGAATATATTCATACCTCATCTGGATCTGAAACAGCAAAAGTAACATTCAATGGTTTCACATGTTTTGTTTTATAATTGTGTTCCAACAACAATGGTGTATAAAGGACATTTTTCCATTGTCTGCTCAATACTATGACACCCTAAAAATAAAAGATATACGCAAATGGATATGGTTTGAAAAATGAAAATTCTTATGTATATCATGTTTATAATACAACTTACTTGGCGAAGTGTAGACAACAAAGGTAAATCAGATTCTTTTAAATTGGCTTCGATAATTATTAGATCGTTTAATAGAACATAATTTTGTAAAATTGTACATAATTGACACGATGGATCTTCTTGTAGTGTTTTTGCCAATGGAGTCAATCTTCCATAACGACTCTATAGTACATAGCAATAATATAAACAGTTTTTTAAGACACAATTTTTCGTTATATAAAAAAAAACATATTAACACTAAACCTACCGCGACCGGTCGAATGATTTTTTTTTTTTGTAAAAAAACTGGACAAAATTTAAGACAAAATATGCGACTTCAAAACACAACTTTCTATACATATAATGAAAAAATTAGAGAAGAAGAAAGAATGGTCATTTGACCGGTCATGGTAGGAATGGGTATAGATGAAGTACCGGTAGTTTAAGTGTTAAATACCTTAGCAGGCATGTGAATGGCCTGCACATCCAACGCCTCTGCCATAAGACAAGCAACAATGGCGGTCGATCTTCTGTACATAGTTCTGAACATGTGCACGATTCGCATCGCGAACTTATTACTAGGATTCATCCAAGCATTAATGGCGGGTGATGCTGTGCTCAGTAAATTCCAGTCTAATCGAGTATAATCAATTTTTCGTGTTATTGGGGTGCGTGGTGGTGCTGCAAAATTGAACCATATTGTTTTTAATTCTATAATACAAGAGACAGTATTTCCATTCCCAGCTTTCGAAGCGAGGCTAGCACATGTGGCACTCGTATTTATTTGCGCTCCGTTGGGTACATTCGTTGATGTTGTTTCTGGTTCAGCTGCAGGCGCAGTAGAAGCTTTAATACGACAAATACAATACTTAGACAATATGTAAACGGTCGTGAATCATTTAGTTACGGATATTATATACCAGTAGCGTTGTCTAATTCCTCTTGACTTTTCACACTATCCGTATAAAATAATTCAGCATCGACTTTTTTATTATCGCTCCCGTTCTCTCCTGTTTCAAATTGAGATCTCTTCAGTACCTTTAGTTTGATACCTTCTAATCCACACTCAAACATTATAAAACCCAATCTATCCTCCCCACTTCCCAAAGTAAATTCTTCTGTTGCTTGCGGGGGACCAGTTTGTTTCTGTAATAAATATCGTGTAGAATGATTTAAACATTATTCACGTAATTCATATAAATAGAAAAAATAAAGAACATACACATTTTTCTTTATCATCCATAAATTGATGCAGATAATAATCGACGCATTTCAATGGAGAAGTTATTCTGGTGCATGTAAATAGTACTCTAGAATAATGAGCGGGAATAGCTGTTATAACAGCATCTTTCAATATCGAAGATTCGTTTCTAAGTCTACGTAACTGTGAATGAGCTTTGCCTGTTACAACAAATAGTTGAGTTAGTCCTTAGCAATAGTTGAAGCTTATATTGATACACGGAACAGTGTACAATTTACCTATATTTAATGTGACTACAATTTCTTCTTGTTGTTTCTCTGAAGTCTCTATATATACTGTCTCGCCGCTTCCAATATCGGCAACTACTGCAGCTGTTTGATGACCAGGTAAAAATGCCTTGCTGATTTTGTTAACTTTTTTCTGATTTGGTAATACAACTGGTTTATGAAACGTTTGCACCACTTCTCGAGCCTGTTTTCCGATGTAAAACCTTGCTGTTACATCGTCGAAGCAAACAGCAAACAGCGACACGCACGTTAAATCGCGAATATTCTCGAGCGCGGAAAAGGATATGATTTCTTCAACGACAGAAGCTTGTAATAAAGTTATGTTCATCTGCAATGCATAATAACATGTACTCAATTATACTGATGTAATTAATTTATATCATTAATTACCTTTGGTAAAATAATACTGCCTTGTATCTGAGTCATAATACTTTCTTCGTACACGTTTGTTTGTAGTGCAATTTTACCTGGTGTCAAAAAATAAAATGTTAGCAGCACGTTGATAGAAATACGAAGGGAATACATTCCGTATAAACTAACGTTTGTCGTCACCTTGACCATTTTTAATATTTTTCTCGGCGGTGGATCGTTTCGAACTAGTCTGCACTTGACCCCAATAAGACAAACTCTGATCCTGTTTTAAAATATTAGCATCCTCGACTTTCCCGATACACTCATGATGAAGATGATTCAGGATCGTTAACGGATGTAAAGTGGCCAATGTTGGTATGATAGCATCGATGAAACGTTGCAAAGATTCTAGCACCATAGGACTTAGCATAATATCTACATCTCCTTTAAATTTTACAATAATCGTTGTACGTGAACCACTTTCATGCTGTACTGTTAATAATTCTTCCTCATTATGGGCTGTATGGTCTTCTTCGCCTACGTATAATACAATTTTTAATTTCGTCACTTGTTTCATTATACCTAAATAATTATCAAATATTTTACCTTCCATTTGATTCAAAGTTGCACTGTCCCAAAGATACGGATGGGTAGGTGTTTTATTGGACGAACTAGCCACAGGCGAGCCATCGGATCGCGTGATCATTTTTAACGATGTAAAACCTTCGGTGACAGTTTCAAATTTTGGCACGTATCGCCCGCCAACGTAAACTAATCTACCATCCTCGGTACGCTGAAAAAGCGGCGTGGTAAATGCACCACCTCCAGCTGTTATCGACGATTGACTCCAATTCGAGCAACGTACCTAAGATCGATCATCCACCTCGTGTTAGTTAGAAAGGTTAAAAAATACAATACACGCAAATTTTATACTACCTGAGTTAGATGACTAACGTAGCTCGACAGCAATAGTGGGGAATCGACAATGGGTTTATTTACTTGCATGTGCAAATTAACAAGAGTGACATCTTCTTGCGAGGATACGGCGGATATAAAACTCGTGGAAGAAACGGAATGACTGTCGGACGAATCTCGTAATCCGCCGTTCTCGTTCGAATCGATGTCATTTTGAAAACTCGTGTTTCTGTTCACTCTGGGGCTTCGTTTCGTGCTTATCGTTTGCGGTTTTGTTCTCTCTAAAGTGTGAGCTTTCTCAGACACAGGAGCGTTTACATTCGCTGAACTTTCTACGATAGACAAGTCCGACGAGAATTTCTTTTTCATGCTATCGTTTCGAGCCAATACGGAACCGGATCCGACGATAGATTGGCGCAAGCTCGACGTACGACTTCCGCTTAATCCGTGACTCGTGTCTTCGTCAGCAGAGTAGAAAGCCTCCGAATGATTTTCCGAAGACATAGATATCGTCCGCTGAACCTGCAAATATAAAAATAATTTATAACGTCCACAAATATATTTGACCACGCTTAACAAAAAGGTAAATCACACGACTCTAAATCATCCTACCTCTTTCTTTAATTTTTCATCAGACTCTGATTTTATGTATAACGAATGGCGAGAGTCAGAGATGGTAATACCATCGATAGTTTTTGTACTTGTTTGCATCGAGTCAGACAAATTTGTTTCTGTAGATACAATTGGTAACGATTGGGGACTGTTTGACTCAAACGGTTCACCATCCGATGCATTGAAATAATCCACTGCTAATTTAGAATCAGACACGCTGCTTTTCGGAGCAGCCTCGATTTCAGGAACATTTAAAATGGATTTACTGCGCTCTGTATGCAGCTTCGAATCCGAATCTAATTTTTGTGGTAATTGCGCAACAGGACTCGCATCGACTAATCGAGAATATGGGACATCTTTTACACTGTTTCCACTGTAATAAAAAATATAGAGATGTTAGGACCTTTAAGATAACAGACATAAAAAATTAATAGTAAATATTGCTTGTTAAAAAGAAAATAAACGTCATAAAATAGCTAAACAATCATTGTTTCGACCATAATAGGTTTTGGTCCTCTTCAGTGATAATTGATTGATATTTTTCTCATGAAGAGATAAAGAAGTAAACAAATAAATTTTCAATATACAAACAAACAAAAATAGATCAATTGTTCAGATTTATTAAACCTCAGATAACTTATTAAAGATTAATTGTTTAGTTATTTTATAATTGCTATGTAAAAAATTTGTATCTAATCCTGCAAAATAAGGGACTTTGTCACGTATTTTTATTGGAATTGATGTTATGTTTTGTCATGATGCAAAGTACATTAAAAACAAACGTTTGCAAATAATAATTTTTTATGCAAGAAAGACGTGAAAAGCTTGCAAAAAGCAACAAATTTGTGTGAAGGCAGAGTCCACTTAAACTTGGGATACATTTAGAAAGTCACATTGACGAATAGCAGTGTAAATCATATGCAATTTTTACACTTTTGTTAGTGCGATTAATGTTTCTTGGGATTTTTATAGTTAAAATTGTAAATATCAGCATATTATACATTTCAACGTATTTGTGCAATCATGCAGTATTTAAAAAATCATTCAAATCATTAATAAGCCGGTTCAAAGCTATTCCGAAGATTACCGCATTGATGTATAAGAAAATCTTCTGCCCAGCAGTTTCCTTTCCCCACTGCATGCGAATGGACTTGCTGATGCAGTAATTAATTTTTTACTACTATTCTCTTCAATACCGGAATCTTTATTATGATCTGTCACAGACCTTGGACGTTCGACACCCTTTTTCGAAGTGTGCGATCCATCTTGAGTAGTGGTTAACTTTCCTTTAACTGGATGGTCTTGCAAAGATACATCTTGCAAATTATAAGGCGAAGTATGAAATACCAGTTGACCGTCGTGTAAAATAGACTGACCAAATCCTTTCTCTTTTCCAGACTCGTTAATTCTAAGATAAACAAATAAATAATGTATGCAGTTACTTGTTTATTTTACCAAGTGTAAGTTAGAAAACTTATACGCAGTTTTAATGTTAAATATTATATACAATTTACCTATACGCAGCGACATTAATACCGTCTTGAAAATCATGGTAATTTGGTTTAAAAAATCTCGGCCCGTTTCGATTATTTCCAAAGAATGCGCATCCACCTATACAACCACACTTTGTCGGCTTTATACCACTCTCTTGGGGCCATAAAAACCATAAGCGTTTAGTGGCCTCGTCGTGCAATTTTAAATATTTATTTTGTACTAGGTGTAAATTGTGTTCAGGGGTCGGAAGTGAAATTGCAGCTTCTAAAATAACAGGACCTAAAGCTACAGATCCTACTTCCAACCAAATGTCGGATCCATCGCCTGAAATAAATCAGAGATCAATAGAATAAATTGTATTTAATTTTGTGCTTTTGCTATTGGATATTGTAATTGTACTAGACATACGACTGCTTGCATTATTATGTGATCGTCCACTACCAGTTGTGTTTGTGTTACTTGTGTTTGCAAAATGATCAGCGACTGATACGAATTGTCGTATTAATATTCTGGGTAGTACACCAGTTACGCCAGATTTCACTTGTTGACCATGAAGATTACACGTTGAAACACGAATTGGAGATATCCAAAGATGTACTGTAGTTCCTACCTCTTGAAAATACAAATCAACTGCATCTATTGCTATTCTTGTCATTCTATACTTTATATCCTCAGAACTAGGACATCTATAACAATATCACAAGCGTGTTAATGTTTGAGAAAACAATGTATAAACTTAAAAAGTTATTGTGTACCTATAGTGATTATCAATGTCACTATCAGGACATTGCAATGGAGGAATGCCATGATGGCAATGATGCGGTAGATCTGGTGGTCGTAAACTATTTTCATTATTTTTCACCATCAATAAGAACGTTTCTAGAGACGTGATAAGGTGATGTAATTGAGGAGAACTCATCTTTCCAGTCAATTTTCCTAATTGTACTTCGATTAACCACGCGTACTCTAAAGTCTCTTGATCCAAACTTCTTCCTTCGTTACTGAACATTGCATGTCCTCTTACTTGCAACGCACTTAACATTAAATGTCCTTGATTTAAATGACGCTCCTTGCTCGACCGAACAACATTATCAGTAACTAACGCAATTGCAGGTGAGAGAAGCAATTGAAGTTCCGTTTCCTTATATCGTTTATTCATTTCAAATCCAAATCGTTCGAGAATTATAACTGGACACGGTGGATCATTCTCGCCGCAATTTTTTACTAGGTGAGCCTGAATATCATGCATAGTGATTCCAACCGTTACTTCCAATGGTCGATAATCTCTCGGGTCGAATGATTTTGATTTTGCATCCTCATCTTCTACAGACTCGATACTACTGTTTTGCACGTCTTTGTCTTTGCTTCTTTCCGTACTTATAGACGTCGGATTTGTTCGACTTTGTTGCATATCGGTAAACGTTTGATAATCGCCAAATAAATTTTCTTTTAAATGTATAAAATTTTTCAAGAGCGATCCGTACACGATCAATATAGACGAGCCGATTTCAAGATCTAAACTAACTTTGTCAGGAGCTATAGACTGTGGATCAAACTTTTGACTACCGTTTCTAGTCCACCGAAGTCCAGGCGACTTTCTACATCGAGGAATTCTCATTGGAGATAAAAGAATCTCTTCTTTCTCCGGGGTTGTTATATTTGCTTGCGGAGTGGGTCCTAAAGGTGGACACGGATGATATGTATAATTAATACTTAACGCCACAATAGGTACAGACCAACAGTCAACCCAGCCTGCTCCCTTCTGGCAAACGTTCCTCCATTTCTTAGTTTTATTCAATTCTGATAAATATATGTGTGAGCCATCGCGTGTCATAATTTTAGCATTTTTGTTCAAAGCTAACAAAATTGTACGACTTGTATTGACTTCAGGTAAATAAAAGGAAAGATCGACGCTTTCGCCTTGAATCCAAAAACGTAAAGGTATCGTGACAGGCAAATAATCCACAAATGGAAGATCAAACGACAATTCGAAGAATTCCCCGCAAAAAGCAATGTGCGCATTTTCTTGATTCTGTGATGAACAGTCGATCCAATTATATTCATTACATAACGTGATCAATTCAAATTCTTTCAATAATAAATTAAACTTCCACGTATAAGGTACAAAATGTAAAATATCAGGCCTGGCTTTACTGGCCCAATCATTAATCATATCTTGAAAAAATTCTTTGTGCGAATAAACTAAATTAGCAGTGGCTTTGCATCCAGTTAAATTTAACGTCCATTCCTGATGATCGTTCCATCTTATCGGATAGTGACATTTAACACCAAATTCTAATGTTTCGCTTTCAACTAAACTTCGATATTGTAAACTCGTAGTTGCTTCTAAGTGCAACAGTTGACCTGTTATCTTTGTTGTGTATCCATCTTGCAAAACTATCCAAGGCATGGTAATTTCCAGATAAGATCCAGGACCTACATTAATATGAACAGCGTTTGTTTCCCTGTTCTTGCTAAAGAGTATATCGATTGTAGCTTCATTCAATGTTGATAATCTAATGTCAAACGATTGAACTTGTCTTTTCTCGCCAGACACGGGTGATTTTGTAACTTTCAGTGGCTGATAATCATTAGGGAAAAAGAATTTAAATAAATGTTCTCTTTGTCTATCGGCCCAAGGCCCGTAACTAAAGTCAGTGCCCTTCCCGCATTTAACATCAATACCCCAGATTGGTGGCATAGCTTCTACCATATCACCATTTACCAGTTGTATCATTTCTGGATGCTCGGGGACAAATCCTGGTTCATCCATATAGTAGTAAACCTCCATATTGTTTGAGCTTAGAACAACAAATCCTTCACCCATGTATCTAGGTGGATCATCTACCATTCCTGTATATTTTGGACTAGGTGCTAAAATAACTTTGAAATTTTCTGCTTTACACTTTGTGAAATGCATGAAATGGTCATGTCGAGATGCTGCTGGTTTTGTAGAATATACGAAATGTGCTTCCTCCACGGTTATTGACAAAGTTGTTGGTACTAATCGATTACCGAACACCAGTCTCCCCTGAAGTAACAAAATGTTTTAAGCAGAGAGAATGATTGTTATCTATTAGGGGTGTGCGGGATTCCCGAGAATGTTCGGTAACTCCACACACACCTATTATTTATAGAAAAATAATGCGTAAACTAACTGTAGAAACATCTAATTTAATAACAGGTATTAAATCTCTCCAAGTTCGAGCTATAACATGAGCTTCTTTTTTCCTAATGTTATCAACATGACGTGAAACATCCATTGCATTTATTTGTTGACGAGCCTCACAAGCAGCATTACTATATGACTCTGGATCACGATCATCTATATTAACAGTATGATCTTCTTCGTCGGAAAACATTTGAGGTGTGAGGCCAAATGCTTTTTCTAGTTGTGCATATAGTTGACAGCGATTGTAAACGTGTAATTCAAAGCCATTTAACATGACGGAAAGTCGAGTGTCTGAATGTGAAAGATCTAAAAAGAAATATTTTCCATTTTTATAAATTCTTTAATGTTATTTTAAAGAAATATATACAGGGTGCTGGGCCACCCCTGGGAAAAATCTTAATGGGAGATTCTAGAGGCCAAAATAAGACGAAAATCAAGAATACTAACTTGTTGATTGAAGATTCGTTAAAAAGTTATTAAAAAATTAAATTAAAAAATTTCAAATCATTCACGGAAAAATTATTTTCGGTTGCGGGGGTCAATTACAAGCATTTTTGGTCAATAGCCATACCCCCGAAATCCTACGCACTTTCGAGAAAAAAATTCAGTAAGTGGGCAAATCTTTCGACAAAATTAAAAAATTTCAAATCGTTCTGGAAAAATTATTTTTGGTTGCGGTGGTCAATTACAAGCATTTTTGGTCAATAGCCATACCCCCGAAATCCTACGCACTTTCGTGAAAAAAATTCTTTACCGAAAATATACTGTGTGGCCGGAAATATTTCTATAACGTTTTAACGAAGCCGCAATCAACAAATTACTATCCTTGATTTTCGTCTTATTTTGGCCTCTAGAATCTCCCATTAAAATTTTTCCCAGGGATGATTGAACACCCTGAATAAATACCGTGATTCGTAAACAATTACTAACAGTATAAATATTTATGAATTATAGCTCTGTGAAAACGGAATTCCAAATAAAATAACATAAATTACATAATTGTATTCATTGTGTAGAATACCTTCAGATACATCTTTGGGAACATAACTCCTCCACCACCTAAATATAAGCCATCCATCCTGAACTCTGATACTATAATCTGTTGTGATATAAACTATATCTCTAAACATTATTTTTCCGCTTAGTGCACTTAGAGTAAAAGACCCTAAATGTAGAAAAACATGTTAGACATAATTGATGAATTATAAACAAAAACACATTAATATGAAACAAACATACATACTACAAGCACTTACCTACTTTAACATATCCATCTCTAATAACAAATCGATTTAATAATTTTGTTAATATATAACCAATAACTCTGCTATTATAATAGGCTATATAAATAATCCAGGAAATAGCAGATACTAATGAGCAAAGTAAATATATAAAACTACTATCCATCTTGAGATCATCAAGGATGACATGATCTGAATAATTCCAAAAGGCTGGTTCAATTCCAGAGAAAGATGGAACTGTAGCATTGTACAATTCATTCTCCTCCATGATGATGATGTTTAATTTTTTTTATTAATTGTGGAATCCAAAACTACTGTTCATTTTGTCATTCAATGCTAGAATCATAAAGAGAAATATTTATGAAAATAATAGCAATCCATTTGATTTTGTTTAACATATTCCAAATTCATTATTTATAATCATACATATGCACAAACCATGATGTATTATAAATTATTACTTCTCTTCAACTTTTATTATCCCAATCAAATTAAATATAATTTCTTACTAATTATCAATAGTTGTTCATAAAGTTATTGTAAGAAATATAAAAAGTTAGAGTTTGTAAACATAACCTAATCAATAAAGTGTATTTCAAAAATACGCTTATTAATCGGCTATAGTAAATAATAAAATACAGTCCATTACGTTTATCGTTGTTACTCATATTACTAATTGAAGAAATGTTATTTATTCTTGATTGGATAGGTAAAAATTTCTTTAAAAAGCTATTATCGTCGTAACAAAAATATTTATTACTGTTGACAATAAAAGACAGAAATTATGCTCAATTGTACATTTATTGACACTTTGAACTATTTAAATGATTATCTACTTATCAACGATAGCAGAGTGCCTATACTGTGTGTAATACAATGAAATGTATTTTTTTAAAGAAGTACTTTGTAAATAAATGCAAAGTCAAACTAATTTGTTTGACTGATTTACCTTTATTCGATACTTATATAAGAATTACATTCAATTTTTGTTGTGTCACTCATGGTTTTATGTTTATTAGTATATCAGTTTTAATAGATGTCATAGAACTGTCATCGACGGACAGCAACATACATAACCACTCCATAGTGACTACTGTCATTGACTATAAATTTAGTAATGATACGTTTCGATACGCTATTTTTTGTTACTATAAAGAGTTTAGTGTATTTCGGTTACTTTGAGAAAAGTGACATCTATACTGCTTTTTAGTTATTTTATAAATCGTTTAAATGGATAAAACAAATCAACTCTTTGCAAAATAGTACATATTCCGTCATTTCTTTCGTATATCCTTTGAAAATTATTACTTTTGACATATTTTCTATATAGAGTTGTACGTCTATGTTGTATATAAGCCGTGCACGATAATGGTACGCGCTTCAATGAAATTCAATTATACAGAATATAATCCTTACTTCGATAATCGTTTCTGTATTATCTTTTTTAATGATTCATCAAACAATTTCTAACGATTCATAATGTTTTAACTCGTACAAGTGTTTATATTTATTACATAGGGCGTAGTTTTTTAAATATTTTGTAAATAATGGCTGCATACACTGTAACGTTTTCTTCGAAATTAGTTTGAGTAGTCTCCTAAGTTTCTGTTATATTTATTAATGCATTAATCGCACATTTTATTGTTAATTGAAATTTTATAATCATGGAAAAGTATATAGACACGTTTGCATGGGGACATAATTTAGAAAGAGATAAAACTAATGTATTTTAAATCAAAGATAATTTCTTTCAAATGCTGTTACAACTTTCAAATAAATCGGGGACATAAAATAAGCAATATATTATATTAGAAATATTTCTCTTGTATGTGGTAAAATGTATAAAATAGTACATATTGTCGTACATATTAATAAAAATTACATTGTCTTGTATCAGTAGATCTAGAATTGTACATTTCAGTCAGGCAAACATCATTCACATTTTCATTATCAGTACAAAAGTAATGAATTTTGAGCTAATAGTAGATCCGTATTTTCGCATTCCTCTGTACACTAATACTATATTTTATTTGAAAAATTGTTATTAAAAATTACCTTTAAGGTAAGGAACTCTGTATTTGGTATAAAATTTTAAAATATGGCACAATATATTTAGCGAGGATTTCACAATATATTACGTAAAATGCCATGTATTGTAATACTATATTATGTTTTTTTATGTATTTATTGCAAGTGATACTTCAAAATGATATTGAAGCTTTAACTGAGTTACTACCATTAAATTCGACTTTCATGAAGGTGAATATGACTTTCATCACGTGAATGGATAACGTAATTATTTTCTACGATGATCGTAGAAAATCAATCATGTGGCTGTCGACCGAGAAGGTTATCGTTCGTTCCCAAGTCTTTGGATGCTCGCGCGAGTGTTTGCGTAGCGATCATCGATTCCGTCAATCTTTCCCGACAAGCTCTCACGTAACAACACATACCTATTACAAAACACACCTAAAAATAACATAATAACGATTGAAAATAATTCTTTAATTTTTTAATAAATTTAAAAATTATACTCTTACCTGTAATAATACTGCACACAATGCGAGTAGAAAAACGTGAAGGAGAATCGATCTAGTACGATTTATTACTACATGTTGGCAACCCCTTGCGTACATCGTGGCACAGATACCTTTATTATCATCAACATTTGAAAGTAGCGAGACGGTATCGCAACAAGACCAAGGAACTGCATCGTGATTATGATAATCGACAGGTCCGTTTATTCCACAACAATGTAACTAAAGAAAGGACAATTTTAACGTGTACCCAAGCCTCCTACTGTTAAATTAATAGTAATAATAGTAAATTAAATTGTTAATTTACCTCGGAGTGCATGTGATCCCAAAAAACTTTATCATCCGATGTAGCTAGGGCGAATGCTTTTTCGAGATACAAAGTTGGTAATATGTCCACTTGTTCGTGTCTAACAAGAGCCCAAATACCAGCGCTCGCGTTAACAATCGTAACGATTATTAACGCCATGGAAAGCTGCATGCAAAAACAAAATGTCTTTCAACACGTATCGTTCTTCCGCGAGAAAAAGGCGCATCGTGTTTGCATCCCCACTCTTGTTGCAATCCGCTGATTGGCTGTCGCCGATCTTCGTCATTCGACCAATACCTGTGAGTCAGCGGACTGCAACAGGAGTGGGGATGTAAACACGCTGTGCCTTCTTCTCGTGGATGCACAGTACATACTTATTTTGGCACGATAAAAAAAAATTCTTTGAAAATAACAATGATGATTGTATTTCTTACAATCGTGACTTGACTCGTATTCGTAAAATCTATGAATTGCCAGGCACACCATGCTATCATACATGTCATCAGGCCCGCCACTAATAAAGTTATCGATGAACCGCACACATTATTAGGCGTGAGAGGTGAATATTCGTACAGTTGATATATGAAATAACCAGCGAATATGCTCTCTATGGCACCGCATATCTGTGAAAGAGAAAAAATTTTCTGTCATTTTCCAAAGACAATGTAACGTCCAGTCGCCTATCAGGAGCAAGAATTCCGTCTTTAAGAAAATAGGGGGGGAGGGGGGGGCTTCGAGACGGATGAGAAACTTTTGTTGAGTAGATCGTCGTTGATATTTATTATATTAAACGTATCTGTTTGAACAATTACGCATAAGTTACATCAATTGTATTGCATGATTTGTCGGCATACTTCTGTAGTGCCGATATCATGGACAATATACTGTACGTTATCGACATCGCGGATCTTTTTCGATACACAGAGATATAGATAAGAAGCAAACGATAGAAGTTTATCTGATCAAACAAAAGTATTTGATTGGTTGTTACGAGTTACATAAATTGTATTGCTTATAATAATAGAATTGATTCTTTTCGACAACTGAAACGAGCATTCGTAATTTGTAGTGGAATCAAATCGATAAGCTTTTTGTACAATGTAAAATTAAAGTAAAAACTACAAGTTTACATATGTTGATAGAAATCGTCAACATTAACAGTAGTATCAATCAATAACAAAAATGAATAATAAATTGTTGACATGGGAGAGGGAGAGCAAGACATTATTCAATTACGATTCAAATACCGGAATATCGTAATTCTTGAAAGAACACCGTTCTAACATAGTATATTGGCGGTCGTCCAATTTTGCGACAAATCAGAGACCAGTCACCGGTTGCTGTACTTTTAATAATAGAACGTCCAAGAATCGAACAGAAAAGAAACATAATACTCTATGGTTATTCTGATAAGAGGAATGAAACGAATTCTCTTAACTGCGCCGAATACGTGGATCGTTGGGTGTAAACACTGAATAGTATCATTTATATGTAGTTAGTGGAATATGCACTTACACCGACGACAATAGCACCACCGATGAGAAAGTATCGCAAACAAGTGAGCATCCGTGCCATCACAGATTAAAAATTTTTTAAAAGAAGTATCACTTGAATAACATGTACAAAGAACAAACTTAACTGTAGAGAAAACAAGAAACGTCACGGTTGAACAACCATCACCACGGTTACCAAGCGCAAACCTCTGACTCGGACAGTCTTTCGTTGTATAGGGCACTGAATCACAAAATGCAACCGACTGCGTGCTATTTGCTTTATCGATAAACCGTGTTTAGTCTTCGCGACAACTCCTTCGCATGCATCCGACACCGTATTAATTTCCCTTTGATTGTTATTCTCATTTCAGCTACTTTCGTTTAGTGTGAATATAAACGCTATCGATAAAAGCGCGTACGAACTTGAGAACAAAAATGACGAAGGCGATAGCCTATTACATAGGCTTTTTCTGTGCTTGAACTACTCTAGTATCCGTTATCAATAGGCTATTTTATTTATAAGATTAGATAGTTCCAGTGAGATTAGAAGTAAGAAGTTCTAATGAATTATATACCGAGGGATCGACAGTTTTATTTTATTGTATTATTTTACCAAGTACGATAACCTATTAATATTGGGCATGTTCATCCACAGGAATATAAAAGAGGTAGGAAAGACGTAGATCTATAACAGAGATTCTCTGGTAATGCATACAAGGTTGAGTTCAAGTTACATTGTTGGTAACCAAGTTTTAACTAAATGATCGATAGAGTAGGTGGCCAATATCAATTCAATGCATATTCCACCACAGATAAGATACACAAGAGACGTTTCACACACATGTGACTGGTTCATTCGTTCGTACTTGTACGTTCAATGGCATATAAATCTAATTTTACGATGAATTTTATTTAATAAATAATAATTTACTCATTGATTTGATAACATGCTATAAAGGCTAAATAACGATGGCTAGTATAATCTAGCATTACAATCGCGCAACTACAGATCATAAGCTAAAAAGAAGGAGAAAGGATTACATTTAATTCCATTGGCATTACGTATTTTCCTAAAATGGAGTGAATTAGTGTACATATTCGTAATTACTTTCTGTTCGAATAATTCACCATTAAGTTTCGAATAACTCAAGCTCATACAATTTGTATTTCTATCTTTGGTTGATGTCCCAGATGAGATCTGTCAAAGTGTTTGTAAATAATCCTCTATAATTGCTACTTAGAGATTTTGCAAAAAATCGAATAATGGCCACGGATCCAGAAAAAATTGACGTTTCCGACTTATCTGACGTTGTTTTAAACGAAAGCAGTAGTACTGATACACAAGTATGTAACTTGAGAAATTGTATTAGGACTTTGTATTTGTAGACTTACGAAATGATTTTAGGGTCTGAAACCGAAAAAACGACCGAAGCGCATATTGCATTTTTCGGATGGTGATTTGGAAGAATATTCCGAAGACGAAACAGATGCTCCAGAAGAGAATATAACAACCAGTCATATAGACCCAGTTAAGTTTTGTTTATAACCACGCATTGTATTAACATTTCTAACCTTTACAATGATTAAGAGTTCCTGTAATATATCCCATATCGAATTACAAAATGAAATTTGCAGAAGACACTTAATTGGATGCCCTGGGCTTGGTATCAAACATCATGGTTCGGTACTAAACTGTTGGATGGTTGTGATTATGCAGGCGAATGGTTGGCTAACTTCTTTGGCATTACATCTCCAAAATATCAATTCGAAATTAACGAGTTCTATAGACTTCAGGCTCTTGAAAATGAAATGACACACAAACAGGATTTAGAAATGGGTGGATGGAACGAACAAAACAAAAATAATCTTATACATGATAATAGCAAACAGTGAAATAATAATTTATATTTTGCAATATTTATTCATAGAATTGTTCACTTCGTATTAATTAACATCATTTTGTTTTAACGTTACGTGTATTTAAAAAACGTTTCACTTTTTTTGAAGCTTCATAGGTATATCAATGTTGTTACATACATGTGTAATAGTATAAAAGATTTAAAAAATACTATCAAAATGTATTTGATCAATCGAAATTAATATCATAAACACATGTTCAAGTATACAAATGTTTTATGAATAGCTTAACAATACTGTGGAAATTTAAATCTTGAAAAAATATACAAGTTAGACTGAACTGCTTAGTTGTTTCATGAAGCAGCAATATTATTCTAAGTATTACTGAATGTATAAAATTATATCGTTTTAAAAACTTTTAGTATTAAAATACCCTTTTGTATAGATTTTGAATACATATTTTGACATGAAAGTCTTGTGTAAGTAATTAATATATTATAACTCGTTAAACACATATACATAATCACTAAATTTACTGGTATTTGAACAAATCAATTTTATAACTGTAATTATCACTTTCCACATTATAAGTTGGCATGAACAATACTTTTTTATCAAATTTCGTTAGACCTTGAGTATGTTCCCTTAGTACCATCTTCGTTTAACCCTCTGCACTCGAAACAATTATTTTTCTAATACGAGCGACTAGTAACTTCAAAACAATTTTATTGTGTCGCTTCCGAAAATCGAAAGCGCTCATTTTGCCACAAAAATGTGTAAATGCTTATAATTTAAATTTTACTCGTTTATTTCGTTAATTCAATTTTTATTACCAATAAATAAGTGCAAAGGTTTAAGTACTAAAAATTATTGAAATATGAAACCATTCGATCAGGAAGAAAAATTGAAATAGTATTTAAAATAACAGATGTGGCATGATTGGATTATTCTGTATTAACGAGTGTACTTTTAAAGGAACATTCATAAGCTCTATATATAATTGCTTTTAGCGCAGCACGTACCTGCAATCTTGTATAGCAGGAACTGACATTTATTACATATAAATATGAAAAGTCTTTAAAATTTTTAATGTTCAAGAAATTATTATTCTGGCACGAACCTATGTAAAGCACTAGTCAGAACTAATAAAGAGCTTTGAAGGCCCTGAGGTAAATGCCTTTGTAACCACGAACCTTTATATTGCTCTATATGAGCTAACATTTTATTCGCTACATCGGTTCTAAATGTAGGCGGCAGATTACATACTCCTAAATTAATTACTGCAAGACCCATATTGCTATTAGGATTAACACCAACGCCAATCAATGTCCTTCCGATTTTGCATGCCGTTAACATTAAATCAGCGGTTAATTGAAGTTCTTGTATTTCCATCGACGCAAATTTGGACGATAAATTGGCTTCATACAACGAATGCGAAATGCGTTTAATTTGTTTTGTTACTTTCTGTTAAAAATATTATTTCTTCTGTGTTTATTCTGAACTTATATTTCCTTTAATATTTATAGTTAGAATTTGTATACTTACTGCAAATAAATCAGCTGAAAGATACTCCAAATTTACATTATCCGGATCTGTTAACAATCTGTACAACGTTGATCCTCGATTATCAGGGATCTGTTGTAAATATTTTGTTCCTTGGTTCTTACTTAAAGTAAGTACTAAAGTATCTAAACGTCCCAATTCTAATATTGCGTTTCCGATCTTACATTCTGAATCTTGAAAAATATGAGTATCCAGCAATCTTGTAATACATTTTTGTCTAAAAAGATAATGATTTTATTAAGACAGTGATTTCTAAACTATTTTAGATACGCCTCTCGAATTATCAGTATTTAGTTAGATTATTACTTTGATCCAAAGACTTCGGACATTTCATAATTGTCATCGACCCCCATATCTATCTCACTGGCTGGATTCCATGCCAATCCTGCTGCTATTAAATATCCAATCCAAGCAAAAGGGTGTGGAGTAAGATGATGGCTCCCTGACCAATGTGCTACAATTATGCCCACCGAGTCTTGTTCAAGAGAAGTTTTTATTGCGTTCTTTGTATTTGCGTAGGTTGATGCAGGGCATCCCGCTAAACTATTATAACTGGCTGTTCCAGAACTAGATAAAACATTACCACCTGCTATTCTGAACGCTTCCGTCCACTCAGAGAAATCATAATCTGCCTGTACCATGAAATTTGATTAGTTAAAGTAACAGAATCACTTAAAATTTAATATTTCATAACAAAGCGAACAAATAAAAAACCGTGTTATTTACCTGAAATCCATATTCAACAAGAATAATGTTGTTGGGTATGTTATGAAATTCCGGCTTGGAATGTAAACCATTCGAACAAAGTAACAAAGTCGTACTCGAGCTCAAATTCAAAGTATGCCATAATTCTTGAAGACAAGAATACGATTTGAATACTTCCGACATATCTGTTTCTATAGTTTCATTAATTGACAAATTCAAATCAAAATTATCGGCTTGAACTAGCAAACTAGCTAATCTGGGCCCAACATGAACATAACTCAAACTTGGAAACACCGCTAGTAATTCTTGGAATATAGGCCACATTTGTGATAAATGATGTTGACCCACGTTGGCATCGATATCCAAAGTTGGAACTAAATTTAAATGTCGATCCCTGCAGTAAGAAATACACGTTTTAAAGTAAATGTCAGTGGAGGATATATTGTATCGTAAATTGTTACAATTTATTATAGTAATGAACGAACCTGCAGTAACGGTCAAGAGTAATCATTTCTGACTTTGAATAACAAAGTTGCCAATCACAGTTTGGAGTGAGTCTTGAATAAAGATGCAAATAGGATATTTTAAAGGATGACCACAAATCGATCATATGCAGTAAATATTCTAAAGTGGGGATGCGACCTCTTGGCGATATATCTAACAATATACCGCGATGCGAGAATCTTGGTTCATCTTTTATAAAAACGGGCTCGATCTCGCATACTTCCGACTTGCTATGACTTTTGCTCAATCGCAAAATCTGTACAAATGTACAAACTGCGTAATGTAATCCAGCTAAGCTTCCAGCACCAACTTTTATAGTGTTTTGTGAAATATGTAACTGATATCCATCAGGTTTATTAAATAATTTTTTATTTACTATACATTCGATTCTATTGTCGTTAAGTAATTTGCCAGAGCTGGGGTGTACTTCGCCAATTTTTACATCGTGTCCCAACTCTAATAAATGAGTCCTGCTAATTTCCCAAACATCTAGTATCTTGTGTATAGATTCACTACCCTATGTAACAATATATCATATAACAAAAAAATTCACGAGGTGCACAATATAACAATAATCATTATTTAGTTACGTTATATATACCTGTGTTATAGATATAAAAAGTTCTTTCCCAGCAATAAAAGACGCGGACAAATTTTTTAACTCGACAACAGTTTTCGGTTGTGGCCAGAGTAAACTATAAAGCCCATCTTTCTCTGTACTTTTAGTCGGGCTGTCTTTACCTGATTCGCGTAAAGGTATATCATATACGGGATCTACTGACTTATTGGATTCAATAGAAAGTTGACTCATATTACTTGAAATACTTTTTTGACAGAAGTTTCCTTCTGTGAACGATGCAGTTGGACTATGCATTGTTTCGCCTTCATTCGATACAAAGTTCGATAAGTAACTTTGAAGAAAACAGTGTAAAGGTTGTTTCCCTCTAGAAAGATCATATGGACTTTTTCCTGCAAAAGTTCTGTAAAATATTTCTTTTGAGTACGATAAAATATTTATTATCAGCAGGAGTGTGCGGGATCCCGAAAATTTTTTTCGGGATCGGAAGAATATCCGAGATTCTCAAAGATATTCGGAAGTTTCTAGAGTACTCGATAAAAATTATTATAAATTTTTTAAATTGTAAAAGGAAGGAAACAATTAGTATAAATCTTTTATTTCAAATTTTCGTGAATCCTCTCGAATTATTTCCCGAATATCTTCGGGAGACCCGGGCATTTCAGGATCTCCGATTTTGCGAAACCCCCGATTATTAGTATAGTATTGTATTATCTATATACCCTTTAGATGCTCGTACAAGAGGATTTGCACCTGCTTGTAATAATTCTTGACAAATAGCAACATCACCACGATTTACTGCATCATGTAATGGTGTAGCGCCGCAACCGTTTACAGCATTTACATCCGCTCCTCTATCTGTACAAAAATTTTATAATTTTTTACACGGTAAAAAATATAATCATTCTACTAAATAAATTCCAAAATTTTACCAATTAAATATGCGACAATATCTTTGTTTCCATAACAAGCTGCCCAGTGTAAAGGTGTATTTTTACTGCCATGGGAATCCCATGAATTCACATTTAATCCTGCATCTAATAATTGCACTACCCTGTCTATCCTTTAAATACAATAAAATAATACAATAAATAATACAAAAAACATCAATTACTAATAGAAAGACAAACTTATTCAAATATTATAACACATACTCAGATGCTGCAGTTGCTCTTAATAATTCTTCAATGTACGTACGACGTATTGCATCGCTTGATGCAACATCTACAGCATTGTGCCCATTACTGTTTTGAATAGCAGGATTAGCTCCACAACTTAATAACGTTCGTACAATATCTGGTTGATTGGTCTGTATTTTTAAATAAATTAATGAAAAATTCTTATTCTTTATAGTACATTTATATGCATTATCATTTTACAATCGGATATATATGTAGTTACCTTTGCAGCATATGAAAGAAAAGTACCTTCTTCTAAGAGTGGTTGATTTAAGATCTTGTCTTTTGTTATACCTTCGGCTGTATTGCCATTTTCGCCTGTCAAAAGTGAAGTAGAAAATTGAAACAGTTGTACCTACTTTAAAAGTTCCGTTACACGAAATATATCAAATTCAATGTGCCATGTTTTAATCTAATTTTCCAATATATTTTAAATACAAGTACTTATAGCATAGCATTATATGACGGATAATAAACAATTTTAAAGTAATATTTCTTACACGTACATGCATCTAAAAGGGATCTAATTATATCGGTACGTCCATGTTCAATAGCTGTACGTATATTTTCGCAAATGTCTTGCATTTCTGCTTGTTCTTATGTCATATCAGAGTTGTATATTGTACAACATTATACGGAAATTATTTGAATGTCAGCTACTGAAAATTATCGCATACATATCACTGAACTTGCTCCTCATATTGCTGGCGCTGGCGTTAGATTTTACATACTACATACACCGATGCAATGCATCGTGCATCGGATGCACAGATGTATCCGTAAAAGTATCGATACAATGATCAGTGAACGTATCGAGACATCGTTTATCGATTCAACGTAGTTTTCAAATATCATTCTTTGCAGTTTAGATTTTGCCAATCAGAGTTTAAAATAATTAATAATTTGAAATCCACTGTACAGTAAAAACAATAAATTGGCGACTTTATGATTAACAGAGTTTTTATTTGATTCTTAATTCTTTGAATTTAGGAGCATTCTTGTAATAAGCGCCATTTTACTTTACACTATACGTTATATTGTTGAAAGTTTATTTACAATAGCGTAACGTTAATAATAATGAAACAAATATGATTTAAAGTTTTTGAACGCTGAATGTTCACCATAGTAGTCGACTACAAAACATTACATAAATACTTGAAAACAGTGGTTGAAGATAATACGCGTCATGTAAAGTTCAGTGAAGTCGATGATTTCGTAAAATCGAAGAGTATATCGATTGCGAAGTGTATCTTTTGTGATTTAAAATAGGATTCTTCACTGATAATAATGACTTCAGAATTATTTTTAGGCTTATATTTAGACCCTGAAACATTTACCACGATTAAATTAAATGATGTTAGTTTTAAAAATAAAGTTAAGGAGCTGAAATGTGAGATAGCTGGAAGGGTTAACCTAACAAGAGAATCGTTTGGTAAAATGACATTTTACTTTTCAGTTTTTATCCTTTGTTTTGATTTTTACTATTTTATACATAACCCTCGAGTTTTCTAATACATAAACAACTTATGATATAAAGTTATCGTAATTTCGTTTACAGTATAATACTAACTATAATTTGAATAAAAATAATTATTGAATTATAGTCTAATATTCGTAATTTCTTTTACTTTTCCAGAACTGATTTATTGTGGGAGCATCCTTGAAGATGACCTAACTCTAGAATCTTATGGTTTAAAAGGTGGTGCAGTGGTACATGTTTTAAAAAAGAAGGAAACAGAGACATCAACAGTACCTAAATATATATCAGAGGATAGCATTTTACAGCTTGTATCTGCATTTAAGTCTATTACAGATAATCCTGTACTCCAGAGTACTTTGCATGTAAATGTCATATTTATTTTTTATAACATGTAAAACATGTATAACATGTATCATAAACTATATTTATTAATTTTAGCGTTTTAGCAAAAAGCCAGAAGTTTTAAGCAATATTATTTCATCGTTTCCTGGATTACACGAAGACACAATAGCAATTGCTATATTACAAAATGCTGACTTAATGGCACACTTTACCGATGTAGATACTGTTAGAAGGTAAATATTATTTTATATATGTATTGCAATTAATATCATTTATAATTAAGTTGTATATTGTTTACATGAATAGGTTTGCAGAGGTACATCCACTTTTAGTAGAAGCTGTGCATAATATAGCTGTTGCTGTTCACGAAGAGGCACACAACAATGCAACCGTTAACTCCAACAATTCAGTATCCAACTCACAACCTGCTACTTACTCGTATAATTTAGATAATTTGAGCGATGAAGAAATGGCTGGAGATTCTTCTCAATCCTCAGATTCTACGCAGCCACCAAATTTGAACACTAATTCAACAAATGCTACAATCATTGCTGCAGAACTTGCAGCAGCGGTTTCCAGAGCAAGAGTTAGACGTTTTCCCCTTTCCAATTCTTCCTCCTCTACTTCAGGTGGTGGTACAAATGCTGGAGTAATAACTACCGAAATGTTCACGCAAGCTATGCAACAAGCTTCTGCAGCAACACCAGGTTTAATCAGTGATCCTATATTGCCACCAATTTTACCACCCGTTTTACCGCAATTTACAGACTTGCAAAGACAGTTAGCACAGATGCACGAAATCGGACTGCAAAATGATACATTGAATATTCAGGCATTGCAATTTACGAACGGTGATGTTCAAGCAGCAATTGAACTTGTGTTCAATGGTTTTAGTAATAATTAGTTTATTAAAATAGCATTTAGACATAACAAAATTCGCAATTACATGTTTTATTTTTACGAATTAATTTATGTCTGCTATATAAAGATAAATAAGTGACAAATTTGTTTAATGCATTGAAGAAATTTTTAATTCTGTTTGTTTTTTGCCAATTCTAAAAGCATTTTGCAAACATGCTTAGTCATCAAATTCCAAAAGTAATAATATTTAATATAATTTTTGTATTAAATTAAAAAAAAAAATCGTTTACAGTTGTTTATATACTTTTAATATTAAAAAATATATTTTATACAATTCTGTTGATGTATATGAAGTATATACATAGTAAAAACAATAAAATTACATAATTAACAACACTTAGTGACACAATTTTGGTCGCGTAAAGGGAAAGTTACGAACAACTTCGCTTGTTGTAATCTGTCCTCCTCTTTCATAATACGCACTGTGGTTTCGCGTCTAGGCGCTTTATAGTTGCGCGATATGTATAATAGGTACGCAGCTTTAATACGCGTAAAAATGAAATAACAATGATGTCTTCGAAATATGTAAAATTCAAAATATCATTTATTAAATATATTTCATTATGTTTGTAGAATTAATTTTGATACGTGCCACTATATTGGGTCGTAATGAAATAAGAATAATATAATTATTTTATTGTTTAACATGTATACGGTTGCATACGAATAGTAACTTTGTATAGGCGCACTTTACACTGCAGTGCTTTATTAGTGTTCGATCGTATAATTTGTTTCAGAACCAAATATAATTTGTTTTATAGAGGGTTAAATCGTCTGTTATTTAAAATATTCCTGCGCATCTATTTCGCGCAGCTGTCAAGTGCCATGGCGCGCGAAACCAAGATGATGCCGCAAGTAGCCCCATACGTTTGGAGGATTATTGGAGATTTATTCACGGTTTTGATCGATTCTCTTTCTTGTGGAAAAGACGGTTGATCGAATTTACAAACATACATCTTGCAAATATCGATAGTCTGTAGATCGTTTAAAGTAGAAGGTATAGCGGAATTGGTGATTTTCCCCTTACGCGGTCAACATCCATTTATCGGATTACATGATGCGCGCGCGGCCGTGTACGCGCGCTCAAGCAAAAGGGAATTATGATTCGTGCGACGTTCCGTCAGTAGTACACGGGATATAGTGACGACTGGACGCGTCAAGCAGTGGCGAGTCTCTGAAATCGCACGAGTACGTATGACAGGAGTCACACGTGCTTGTGAACGCGTAAGTAGTGTGCTCCGGCTCCAAGAAAATTCTCGTTCAGTGCGAGTTCAGTGAAAAGGGACACGTTTCCATCGTGCGATCGTGGAAACGGGCTGAGAAGGCACCGGCTTTCATCCCACGTTGCCCCGAGATGCCGTTGGACATGTTTTTGAAAAGCTTCGATTGTTAGAGTCGTCAAATACATCTCGCGGGCAGATGTGAAACAGTTCGAGAGGCGTGAATATTCATGGCGTGAGGTTATGGGGGAATCGGATACCTTACAGAAACCCTGTTCTACTCGAAAGGACCCTTAAACGGGACTGGGAGGAAAGGTGAAGGATCAAATATTTTCTTTCTGTTTCGTCGGTTGAATACGACGCGTTTTTTGTTGGGAAAGACTCGTATAAAGACGATGTACCTATACATATACCGGTCTTCCCCCTCGTGCGAGAATAATGTAACGAAACGTAGGTCCGCGTTTGTAGCAAAGCACGACGACCGGAACGAGACTAGAACTGACTACCTACTATATTACATTTCTAATTTGATAAAGAAAAACTAACGCGTTCACTCTTTTTTTTTTTTAAATCACTATGTTCACAACTGTGGCAAAGACTCTTCCAGCGGGAACTAAACTAATAATTTCTATCATTTTAAGGGATGTTCGTTGTATGTAATTGTCGAAATAATTCTATTCGAATACTCAAATTGTAGTATTCGAATAGTATACAGGGTATTCGGCCACCCCTGGAAATAATTTTAATTGGCCCGCGCAATCGAAAATAATTTTTTCAGAACGATTTGAAATTTTTTAATTCTGTTGAAAAATTTCACACCTTCTCGAATTTTTTTCTCGAAAGTGGGTAGAAATTCGAGGGTATGTCTAATGACCAAAAATGATTGAAAATGATCCCCCTAATTAAAAATAATTTTTTCAGAACGGTTTGAAATTTGTTTTTCATCGAAAAATTTCACACCTTTTCGAATTTTTTTCTCGAAAGTGGGTAGGATTTCGAGGGTATGTCTCTTGACCAAAAATGATTGAAAATGATCCCCTTAGTTAAAAATAATTTTTTCAGAACGATTTGAAATGTTTGAATTTAATTGTTAATAACTTTTTAATGAAGCCTCAATCAAAAAATTGGTATTCTTGATTTTCGTCTTATTTTGGTCTCTAGAATCTCCCATTAAAATTTTTCCCAGGGGTGGCCGAAAACCCTGTATAATATCTGTTCAATTATTAGACCAGTCCAGCTATGGGTGAGGCAGCTGCATTCCTAGGCAACAATATCTTTTAAAATATACTCGCTTGTTGCGTTCGTGAGATGATAGACTTTATATAGCGTTGCGTCCAAGTAGTTTTCTAGAATATCGTACGTACACAATGTCGTTTTGAAATTCACAGCTTGTTTATTGAAAAAGAATTATTTAGTAGAGAGAATATTATATAGTATTTTGAATTTTAATAATAGAATTTCCAATAAATGCAAACATCTAATGAAATAGTATAAAAATGTGTATTTTGCAGTAGCTCTTTTAAAAACGCGTAAAAATGTACAATATTACTTGTAAATGCATACTGTAATGAAGTTCGAAAAAAATAATAGAAGATACGAGAATAAACATTCTTTCGACTTATTAATTACTAACTATACAGTTCTGACGACGTTAACGAATATTCGAAATAAAATTAATAAGAATATTGATTAATATTCATAAATACATGCACGTGTTTTATGTACCCAATATACGAAACAATATTTCTAGCAAAAGTTTTAATAAAAAGTTCTATTACGTAGGCGTGGTCCAGCAACAGTATTATATAAAGCACCATAAGGAATTTCATAGAGAATTTATTTGCTATTCCCGAAGTCTCATGAAAATTTCATCGTTTCATAAAATAATGAACAATCGATACGAAAACGAATAAAAATTCATCGTCGAAGAAACGGAATTATAATTGCAAAACAATGTGTTATTTTAGACAAAGCAAAGAGTAGTTAAAAGACACGAGTACGATGACTTCCGTTCGTTTCTCGCGGCAGAAGCCCGCAAAGGAAGACAACAATTTTCGATTAAACAGGAAAAAAATTATTTTTAACGATCGTCAATTGGCGGTACGGTTGAAATATTTTCTTTATCACCGTTGAACAGGTAATCTTTGGTGCCAGCGAGCGAATATTTTCTTAAATGTTACTAAAACAAACCAACATTTAAATTAATTTTTATTGGCCATTTGAAATTTCGTATTTGATTTTTTTATCGAATACGATATTTCATAATAATTTTACTGTACTTGATCAACTAATTTTTTATAAAATGATCGTGCATATGAAAAAGATTGTTTCTTCTTTTAAGTATCTGATTCTTTGAATCTCTGCGTTCGCTCTCGCGAAGAGAAATAAAGTTTCTCGTTCGTTCAAGCATCTTCTTTTTTTTTTTTACGGCGTTACGAGAAACAATTAATTCGATAACTGGATCACCCATGCATTAACCCGTCGAGAGCCAGTAATTATGTGTGGAGTGTTGTAAACAAGGGTAATTTCATAATTGACAAGCCTACGCGGCAGTTGTTAACTAATTGTGACTCGAGAGCCAAGGGCATCGGGCGCCGATCTTTTCCAACACGAACCGGTTATAGGGGATGGAACGACCGCTGACTTTGCTTTCAACGTCCACTAACGTCAATTTCGACTGTAATCGTCGAGAAAAGATAGCGCAGAGAACTATTTATATTATTCTTTCACGTACTTGTTCGGAACTCTTGGCGATTCGATCACGGGAGATATCGACGATGCAGGGACTTCCTTTACTACTTCGATTACATAAACGTCGCGAATATAACATGCTCATTCTAGAAAGGTTGAATTTTTATCAGTGTTTCGAATGATTTATCTTTATGTCTCGTATCATGGATAAATCAATTGTAGAAAATATTCGATAATATTGATACGTACAGTGGAGATTCCCATATCTGAATACAAATTATCCGATTACTCCGCCATTCGAAGATTACTGGCGTATAGGCATGGGAGGCTGTACTGTTATTCTGAAACGAAAAACAATATACAAAGTAATGAGAGATTTTTATGAACTATATTGCTTAGCATTGAAAACAATGGATACTTTATACAGGGTGTTTGGCCACCCCTGGGAAAAATTTTAATGGGGGATTCTAGAGGCCAAATCAAGAATACCAATTTGTTGATGGAGGCTTCGTTAAAAAGTTATTAACAATTAAATTCAAAAATTTCAAATCGTTCTGAAAAAATTATTTTTAACTACAGGGGTCAATTACAATCATTTTTTGTGAATAGACATACCCCCGAAAACCTACCCATTTTCTAGAAAAAAATTCGAGAAGGTGTGAAATTTTAACGAAAAAAAAAAATTTCAAATCGTTTTGGAAAAAAATTATTTTCGGTTGCGGGGGTCAATTACAATAATTTTTGGTGAATAGACATACCCCCGAAATCCTACCCACTTTCTAGAAAAAAATTCGAGATGTGAAATTTTTCGACGGGAAAAAAAAATTTCAAATCGTTTTGAAAAAATTATTTTTAACTACAGGGGTCAATTACAATCATTTTTGGTGAATAGACATACCTTCGAATTCCTACCCATTTTCGAGAAAAAAATTCGAGATGTGAAATTTTTTGACGAAAAAAAAAAATTTCAAATCAGTTTGGAAAAATTATTTTCGGTTGCGGGGGTGAATTACAATAATTTTTGGTCATTGCACATACCCCCGAAATCCTACCCACTTTCGAGAAAATAATTCGAGATGTGAAATTTTTTGACGGAAAAAAAAAATTTCAAATCGTTTTGAAAAAATTATTTTTAACTTCAGGGGTCAATTACAATCATTTTTGGTGAATAGGCATACCCCTGAAATCCTGCACATTTTCGAGAAAAAAATTCGGTAAGGGCAGAACTTTAAACGTTAATAACTTTTTTAACAAAGCCTCCATCAACAAATTGTTATTCTTGATTTTCGTCTTATTTTGGCCTCTAGAATCCCCCATTAAAATTTTTCCCAGGGGTACCTGAACACCCTGTATATCATCGTAGGTCAAATAAAGATTTTTGTTGAGAACTAACGTGATTTCACGTCAGGTTTGCTAAAAAAAGAATTCAACAAGGTCAACAATATTCGAAGAAACGGAAGGGCCTCTTTAAGCCCTTTCTACCAAGTATCAAAGATTCGTAATCTCTGTTCCTTATTGTCACCGGAACAAATAACCGCACCCTACAGTTTAATTAACATCTTTCGTCGTACAACGATTGTTAACAGGAAGCTCCTGCCCGAGGCTGTAATCGTTAGATCGGTGAAATCGTCGGATCCTTTGATCGTCTGCGGAGCAGTTCTTTCGATCGACAAACTACACCCGGACAGATCGAACTTGGGAATAGCGACGAAAGGATAGAGGGATATAGTTTGAGTAGAACAGAGGAAGCGACCAAGGAAAGCGAAAAAATGGCTCACGAAAACGGTATCAGCGGAGACATCGATCCCGAGACGGTGGAACTGAATCCCCTGAGGAGAACGAGGTTCCACGTGAATCGTGTCGATAGTCTCGAAAGTCGTGCGAGTCTTCTTGGCGAACAAGAGACGAAGAAGTCTCTCAGGCATATGACCAGGGAGGCGCTGCCCAGGCTGGACAATTACAGGAACATCATGAGCATCCAGGCTGCTCACAGGCCATCCTTGGACGAGCTTCACAATCCCACTCTGCTTAACAAGGTAAGGATGATGATACTTGACCATTAATAGGACCACTAGTTCTTTGTTTTACGATGCGTCGGTAGTCGTACTCATTACGCTCGCGACGGTGTACGTTGTTACGCGCTTGGTATTCTTTACGGTTGTAAAGTTATTCGAGCACGCGACGCGCTCGCGCGTGTTTCCTTTCTGTAATTTTTGTGGGAACCGGACATTTTTCCACCGCGTACCATCGATTTCCTTCACCCCCCAATCGCAATTTTATTCTTCCATTTCTTTGATCATTTATACGTTTTCGAGCTGATTAATACCGTTAAGCATCATTTACACTTTTTGATCACCGTATAACAGCTTCTTTATAATTAACCATTGCTTCATTGTTACAAAATGCACTTTAATATCGAAGATGACTGCCGGATTCCAAATCGGTACAATTTCTCGAGTGCTTCGCGTAAACTTTGCAGAAAGATTGATCGCGCGATCTTTGTTTATTCTGGCGGATGGTATTTCCCAGCTAACTGCCAGGCATTGTTATAACAAACTTGAAGTTATGTTCACCACTTATTGTAGAACCAGAAGCTACGATATCGACAAAAGAATGAATTATATCTTGCTTCAAATGAATCAAAACTGATCTCTATAATGTGCAATTAATGTCGCTAACGAATCAATCTATGTTCTTATTTTTCACGTATTATTCGAATAACATTTTACCCATTTCTACGAATCGATATTTATTGTGCCTGATTTCAGTCTTAATTAAACATTCAAAAATTAAACAAAAATTTTCATTCTTTAATTTATATTGAATTAATTTGAGATGTAATTACCAACACAGAAATTAAGAAATAGAGAAGAACTAATAAAGTCGTGTGAATGTGATCGTATTAATTCTGCCTATGAATTGATCGAAACGAGCCCGATTCGTAGAAGACACAAAGAAGGAAGTACCGCGTTCCACGAACTGGTATTAAAATTAATAGATAGAAACTAGAGGAGTTGTAATTAAATTACATCGTACGAATGTTTCGAAACTATTCACGCTCGAATTGTTCTCTAATTCGTATCTCCGAGGTCCAACATTATTGTTCCTGTTTGACAACAGCTAATCTGCGCCAATTGAAGAATCCTCCGACTCGGCTTTATCCGTTTCGACCCAACGGCGACTGTCGGCCACCATAAAATGTTTTTATAGAATACGATTTTTAGAAAATCCCACGAGAGCTAATTGTGGGCCCAGCTGAACGATCATTGGTTCAGAAATAAATAGATATCACTTACAACAGTTACTCATTAGCTACCCACCAGTCTCAACGATTATTCATTTCACTCATTATCTACTCAACACTATCATCAATTACTTATCACTTTTATCAGCAGCAGATGCAATGCCCCACCCCCAAGTGTTATGAAATCTTAAAATTATTAATTTTATATTATACAGAGTGTTCGGCCAATTTCTGGGAAAAATTTTAATGGGAGATTCTAGAGGCCAAAATAAGACGAAAATCAAGAATATAAATTTGTCGATGGCGGCTTTGTTAAAAAGTTATTAACAATTAAATTCAAACATTTCAAATCGTTTTGAAAAAATTATTTTCGGTTGCGGGGGTCAATTACAATCATTTTTGGTCATTACACATACCCCCGAAATCATACGCACTTTCGAGAAAAAAATTCGAGAAGGTGTGAAATTTTTTGAGGGAAGAAAAAATTTCAAATCGTTTTGGAAAAATTATTTTCGATTGCGGGGGTCAATTACAATCATTTTTGGTGAATAGACATACTCCCGAAATCCTACCCACTTTCTAGAAAAAAATTCGAGAAGGTGTGAAATTTTTCGACGGAAAAAAAAATTTCAAATCGTTTTGGAAAAATTATTTTCGATTGTGGGGGTCAATTACAATCATTTTTGGTGAATAAACATATCCCCGAAATCCTGCGCATTTTCGAGAAAAAAATTCAGTTTGTGCGAAACTTTAAACATTAATAACTTTTTAACGAAGTCTCCATCAACAAATTGGTATTCTTGACTTTCGTCTTATTTTGGCCTCTAGAATCCTCCATTAAAATTTTTTCCAGGGTTGGCCGATAAATGTGTTTGAACAATTGAAGTATCAATAAATATAACTATACTTCAAATCGTGCAAAAGAAAGTTGAAACATATACTTTCACACATTTCACCCTCTCCTATCCCTAAGCCTTTCGAATTTCTTTGAACATCGACTACACAACACTTTGGCAGCCACTGTCACGTGCACGTGACTTTACTGTTTCAATCGCCATATCTACTATTTATAATTCCTTACAAATGTTCCTAGTGTCCACATATGATTCACTGTTGCTCGTAATGCCCACAATGCCAACGTAGAAAGCTGTCTCAAACTGTTCGTATCGAATCGATCGACTCCAAAAGCTGTTCATCAAGTTACATTCACACAAGTTAACCGCCGCTGAACGAAAGGTCGTCCACGTTCGGAGGGAAATGGGACGGACACGTTTCACACGACGAAATAAAAAACTTTCCGTTAGCACGGTCGCGGGGAATCTTGTTTGAAGAAAATTCGTAAAGGTGTCACATAGCACGAGCAAGTATTGTGCAAGTGGTTACGTGTGACACGCTAGTGTCGCAAATGAATTTCATTAAAATAAGCAAGTTTCATTTCTAACTATACGCCGGTTCTAATAAGTTGCGTAACCGTTACGATCGTTATCTCCAGCAATTAACCAAACTAATCAAGTGCACATCTTTCCTAACTCTTTCTCCGTTCATCTGAAAAAAAAGCAAAAGTAAATTTTTATTTGCAAAACGAAAAATTAAAATTTATAGATAATAAAAGAAGCACTGAATTTATAATCTTAACTAATTTGCATAGTTATGTAGAATTTTTATAGGACGGGAAAACCACGTATCAAGATCTTAGAATATCTCGGGAGAATTAAGTTTAATTTAGCGAAAATTCACGGTTTATAACAGACTCAAATAGAGACCCCCACGTTCGGTTGGACAATTAAAGCATCACTTGAACAATCATAAATGCCACAAGTCTGTCTCATCCGCTGAAATATTTGTTCGAGAAGTTGGTATCGGGCACAGCCAACATTCTTGGCTAGCGATGAATTATGAATCGCGCCGGTGTTAAACAAATTTGAATAAATATATGTTAGGATACGCAACTATACTATTGACAGGCATTGTAATATAAATGTTTACCAACTGGTTGAATAATTCTACAAAGGTGGTCCCCTTGACCCGTGGCCTAAGTCGAGGTGCCACGGTTACAGTTAGGAAAACGTTATGCTCGAGAGCTGTTACGTAAACAATTTACGATTCGGATAAAATAGGAAATCGAAGGATGAGAAAGAAGTAGATTCGATAACGATCATATAAAAGTAAATGTATAGGCACTCGCGGGGCACTGAACTGAATCATAATTCCAATGAATTGCTATCATAGTCGAAGAAAGTTCTTTTTATACTTCTATGCTGTTTTTAAAAATAAACTTGTTAAGATTGTTATATTTATCTCAGACGAAATGAAAGAAATGAATTCTTCTTTAGCGATCATCACTGTGCATGTCTGTTTCCCTCGGTGAGAAAGGATATTTTAAAGTTGGAAACCATCGATCGACCACATGTCGCCAAAATCGGTCCCCCACATGTTACCAAAGTTCTGAGTATTATTATTGCATGGAAACTCTGAAAGGAGGGAACCTGTATTTGGTTTACAAAAGAAACGGAAACTTCGATTGGTCGCAAGAAACCCAAAAAGAATAATTATTTATGAAACATACAGGAGAAACTATTGTGTTGGACATCACGGTTACGAAGACCTTTGACATCGTAAAATACAACCGATACATATTTAGTTGTTTAAAGTTAACTACTTGGTCAACTCGAGTTTATAGAAATTGACCTCCACAACTCGAAACACGATTCCCCGATTTCTAACAGTTTAGATATCAATTTGTTTCTGTTCTATAAACGTGTAGGAATAAAACTGCGTTAAAGATTTTCTTCCTTTTGGTCCGTTCTGAGTTTTTATAAGTTTTCAAAATGGACGAGGATCTTATTAATCCCTTTCGCGACCGTACCGAAGACAGAGTCACGAGTCTACGCTTTGCATTAGTGGCTGTACAAGATTGAGCCTCGCTACTTAGTTGCATTATGCAATTTATTAGTAACTTATTCTCTCTCCTTACCAATGCAACAGTTCCTCGAGGCGAATATGTTGCGGCCGTCCATTATAACCATTATAGGGGCTGCTTCGTACGAAGTGGTTGCCTCGCTCACGGCCACTGAGCACACACGAGGGCACTGAATCTCTCTTTGGAGTCCTCCGTTTGGTGGTTTTACATCGAATAACGAAAATAAAACACGATCCATCGAGATTATTTATTACCTTTCGGTTTTATAAGAATTTTCGAGCGCTCTTCGATGTTTCCAAACGCATATAGCGTTGGTGTCGATACATTTATTTGATAAAACTCTGCAATTTCATTCGTTTTTTGCGCCTTACGCGTAAGAGTATCTTATCTGCTCGCGAAAGAGTAAAGTAGATAATTTACAACGACACGATCGGAGATTAAATCCCATCGAAACGGGAATTGAATACTAAGCCGTCCTTCCAACCTAAGCCACGCGATAGCAACACGAACGAAAAAAAAAATTATCAACTGACAATTGCCTATATGTATAGCAAGCATATTATGGTCGAGCGATAAAAGTCAATTTATATAAATTCAAGTTATAGGGGCCAAATAGTTTGCACAGGTTCTAGTTAACTGTTGTTTATTTTTCAAATTATCGACGATTTATCGAGCTGTGGAACCTTATTCGTTGAACTACTTATCGAACAATGAAGCAGTCCCAATTGTTATTCGGTTTGAATGTATGCGTTTTGGAGTGGAAAAATATAATAGAATATACCTGGAAGGGCCAGAGGGGTCTGGTAGGACCCTATTTCTAAACCAGAAGCCACCAACAATGGACGTCGAGTAAAATTTTGGGGAAAATGTACCTATGGTTCGTTGCTAGCCCGACACTGTTCTCTTCGAACGTCTAAAACTCCGTCGATTCTAGAAACTCAAATAAATCCTGTTGCTCGGATATTTTCGAAGACGTGTACATCTATATAATTGATAAAAAAATCAAATGTGCCGACGAACAACTGAATATTTCGATTATATTATATATTAAGTCCCTTTAGTTAGCTTTTGTAGCTTATATTGTATATTCTATCACGATGAAAAATTGAAATAAACAGTCCTCTTGTATAAAAATGATAGTTTGCAGGGGTTTCGTACGGTACAGTTTGCGACATTTTATTCAGCTCACGCTGTTATGTTCAATTTTCCTTCTTAATAATGGAAATCGCCTACGTCGATGCGAGAGTCAGACCATGGAAAATGCCCTTGGCGACGAAGAACGCGTTGAGAAAAGAGAGACTTGACGAAACGCAATTTGCTTCGATTGCACGGGTCCAATGATAAAAATCGATCGATCAAAACTGAGTAAACGGGCTCGCGAAAATCGAAATATGAATCGCAAATCCGAATTGTGGCTCATGCGTGGCTCAACGAGAGTGTCAATAGGACCAGTAAAACGCGTGCTCCGAATACATTACGAGTCGAGGGATAAGCGTTTGTTATTATTTGACTATTATACCACGTATTCTGTCTACGTGTTGGTGCTCACACGAGCGCGTGTAACAGTGCGTGAGAAGCGCTCCTTTCCTCGCCGTTCTTTTCTTTCATGCAACGCGCTCGTAATTCACTTACGCCGTCGCATGTACTTACATACGTGCATTCGTGGATCACATCCGACGTATGATCCACAGCAGCGTACGAGAGTCTCGTGAGAGTTCACGAGTCTGCAGTGCGCTGATTTGCAAACGGTACAAAATATCCCAAACGATCGTATCCGTACAATAGAACGCAGACATCAATTTTGTGAGAAATACGCGTATTAAAAACGCGATGTCATTTTTTTAAAATAAATTTTACTAGTTCAGCATCTGAACTATTTCTCCGTACAACGGATTGTAAATTTCTTCGTCTCGAGAATTTATTATACGACGCGCTTCTGGTCGAGGGAAGATGTTCAAGGAATCTGAGAAATTTTTCTCATTAAATTGTTGTTTACGCTTCTAGAGATACCTACGCGTGACATTATATTACTAATTAGTGCCTGGTTACATCGTTGCAAAACACGTATACATAATTAGCATATAAGTTTCCTCGGCGACGGTGAAAATAATAAAACGGATAAAAAGTTTCGTCGAGACACGGGAACATCGATTACAAGAAAATCGCGTTGCACGTTTCATGGATTTTCTCGCCATTTGCACGGTCAGATTTGTTTTTAGCGAGCAAAAATCTACCGTGTAGTACAGTAATCTATGTTCTATTGTATTTCTGTTAAATTATTGTTAAATTTGCAAAACGTCGATGAGTTTCCTTTCCACGGAGGGTAAGCTGCCGCGAGATCTGCTCCGCGCAGACGTGTAAGAATAATTTCGCAATTATAGCGGAGTCCAAGGCACGATATTCGAGGATATAACGGGGAATAATGGGATGAAATAATCGTCTCTCTAAGAGTTATAAGCCAGTTGAGAAGGCTTGCGTACCCTTGAACCGCCTGACGGTCGTGCTCCTCTTCTGTAAATGCAGTTTTCGTTGATCAAAGGGACCGGATATTCTTTCCTGCGAGAGAAATCGCGTTTCCAGTTTATCGAAAGCTTTGGAGAATCGACCTTGAGATTACCTGAATTTTATACGAACGATTCTCGTACCCCTAATCTCGATGACTTCACCATGACTTCTGTGAGAGCGTGATCCGATTATTTTCTACACGTTCGATCGTTTCTAAGGCTTCCAGAAACGTTTGTTTGGTCAAGATCCAATGCGTATTTAAGATCCATGTTGACTCGCTGAACGTTGCTTAACTCTCGCGCGAACCTTGACACTGAAAACGTTAAAGCTATCAATATTCTATCGATCGTGATCTTAATTGAAATACTTTTTATCTAAACTACTACCATTACTTCCGTGAATTTTAATTTTTATTCCAATTTTTTCCCGCTGCAATTTGGTGGTTCCTTGGCGTTCGTTTTTTCTGTTTTTCCGTGTAAGAGGAAAGCATTTCCCTTATAAAATTCAACTATCGTGTCGATTGCGTCGTGTTTGGTCGCGATCCCGCGAGATTTCCAAGTCGAATTCCTAAAAAGTATCTCAACATTGGGCGACGTGTAATGTACGACATGTGAGGCATTGTTACGTAAATCGTTAGTCTTCATTGGTCGACTGGCGACCCTTCCTCTAGACGAATCACCTTCAATGCCGATAACCACCTCTAAATCTCAATTTACGCGTAACGCTTACGTAGAGAGATCTGCAGATCTCTCGGGAAGTTCTGCAGTTTAATTCTATAAATACTTGTTTATCCGAATCATCGCCAACCGGACGAAAGTTTATACATAATCGTAACGAGCTTTCCTAGCTGCGGCGTGTATCTGGAACAATGATTTAGTTTGAACTTGAATGGTCTAGATCAGCGTTTACCAATCTCTTTTAGTCACGGAACACTTTCAATCTCACAATCTGTTCACGGAACGCGTACATTCTTTCGTCGCCATTTGTTTTTTAAGACGACGAACAAAATGAAAACATACGCTTACAAATGATGAAATCGTTCGAAATTCGAAGAAAAAATTAGTAAATATATACTTGCATATAAAATAGATTCTTTCGTGGCTAGTTGCTTTTTAAAACGACGAACAAATGATATAATCGTTCGAAATTCGAAGAAAAAATTAGTAAATTTAAAAATTTAATTTTTCTTTTATTATTCAATAATTTACTTGCACATGTTAATAAAATAAATTGTAAGTTTAATGAGGTGAAAATAGAGTCGATCTATTAACTTTTTAAAACGACGAACAAATGATAAAATCGTTCGAAATTCGAAGAAATTTCAGTAAATTTAAAAATTTAATTTTTCTTTTATTATTCAATAATTTACTTGCACATTTTAGTAAAATAAATTGTAAGTTTAATGAGGTGAAAATAGAGTCGATCTATTAACTTTTTAAAACGACGAACAAATGATAAAATCGTTCGAAATTCGAAGAAATTTCAGTAAATTTAAAAATTAAATTTTTCTTTTATTATTCAATAATTTACTTGCACATTTTAGTAAAGTAAATTATAAGTTTAATCAGGTGAAAATAGAATCGATCGACACATTTAATCATGAGTCTACGAATTTGTAAGTTTTAACAGCATTCTGCTGAACATAGATGAATACATCTGCAACGTTTGAAATATGTTTAATAATTTTCTCCAGAAAATTTGGAACGTACCAAATTAAACAAATGTTGCTTCTGACCAGTGTCGCGAGTCATCTACGTAGCCTAAAACGCGTTCATTTGTATGTCTTTAAGTTTACGATTACGAAAGTAGCAGCAAGTAAAACATCAGAAAATACAATTAGTCTTTTTCAATTGGTTATTCCAGAGCTCAGGCTCGCACACGTTGCCCATAGCACAACACGTGAAGCCGCCGACGTCAGGATTCAAATTCGGATGGATACAGGGTGTACTGCTGAGATGTCTTCTCAATATTTGGGGGGTGATGCTGTTTCTGCGGCTCTCGTGGGTCGTTGCGCAGGCGGGTATAGGTAAATTCTAATTCCCTTCGCAATTAATTCCGAGATCATTTTACGAATCGTTTCTCTATTCGTGCCTGGGCGCCATAAGCGAACGAAACAGTCCCAACGCACGAATACCGGGAAAGATTCATTGGTAAATTGAACGCGATCGACTAATAAATTAATAATTCATCATTTTTTTCCCCCCCCCCCGGGTGGTTTTAGGGCAAGCTATTTTATTGATTTTCACAACGACAGCAGTGACTACAATAACATCGCTGTCGATGTCGGCGATTAGCACAAACGGACTCATCAAAGGAGGTAAATAACACCGAATCGTTTGCTTCGAGGGAGCAATTTGATAATTTCGAATAAAACATTTTTTTTTTTTATTTTTTTTTAATTTTAATTTTTAAGTTCGCGTTGGTCGTTCGACGAGCATGGCGGATTGCAGTCGGAACAGAATCAATTGGTCTTTCAGGGTCACTGAAGAGCTGTCCCCCACTACCGTGTCTGGAGTCTTGCGCAAATCTGCACACTCACACGCGTTCTGTCGTCGTGTGAGAGCAGAGGTTCGCGTCTGGCACGGATTCACGGTCAGGGTGATGGCCTTGAGCGACCAAATGAGTTTGGACCGACTCTAATGAACTCGCGTCGTTACGGGCCAGATCGATGGGAATTAATTAAACGTTTCCCGCAGGTGGCACGTATTACATGATTTCCAGATCGCTGGGACCAGAATTCGGAGGAGCCATAGGGCTAATATTCTCGCTGGCGAACGCGGTCGCTTGCTCCATGTACGTAGTAGGCTTTTGCGAAAGCATGGTCGATTGTCTGAAAGCGAACGGGATCTGCATCGTCGATTGCGATAACACGGATATCAGAATCATAGGTCAATATATAGAAAAATCGTGCATTGCCCGGGTGTACGGGGTTTTCATTGTTTTCTTCCAACAGGTTGCGTCACGATAGTTCTGCTTCTGGTGATCGTGATGATCGGTTTGGAGTGGGAGGCAAAAGCTCAGATTGGTTTGCTCGTTATACTCCTGGTAGCTATTGTCGATTTCATGATCGGCACTTTTATTGGCCCCAAAGACGACCAGGAAAGAGCGAAAGGATTTATAGGATACAATGGTAATGGCTGTGATAATCATACACACGCGCCAATGAATCACTCTGTGATGTAATGATATCTTTGCTTTGATTCGACCATCACAATTTTATATTTTTCGCATGGACTGCAACTCCAACAAAATTTCTACCGTATTTCCTTCGATGTTTGCAGCCGATCTATTCACGGAGAACTTTTATCCGGACTATAGATACTTCGAAGGGGTGGAGCATAGTTTCTTTTCAGTCTTGGCTATCTTTTTCCCAGCGGCAACAGGTATCCTGGCAGGTGCGAATATATCCGGTGATTTGAAGGTGATTTAGTCCTTTCGACTATAGGGTATATCTTGACACTGTTATTATTAAGATTACGCGCGATTAACGTTTAAGATCAAGTAATTATTGTGTACTGCACGGATCGTTTAAAACAGGCCTCGATGTATACTTTCGCTCATCCGATTCGTTTCGATTTTTTAACAGGATCCGCAAACAGCTATCCCCAAGGGAACGTTACTGGCGATTCTCTTGACGACAATTTCTTATTTTCTTATGGCACTTATGGTAGGGGGATCGGTTATGCGAGACGCCTCGGGCGACGTTAACGATTTGTCGAACGTTTTCAATAGTTCGTACACTACCATATCTCCATTCAACGCAAGTAACGAGACCACAGAAAGTAGCACGATTGCCATTGTAAATACGAGCGAAATTGTTTGGAGCATGTACGGTACGAAATTTAATTGTACTGGCAGTTGTCCTTATGGTAGCCACAACAGTTTTCAGGTATTTCTTGCGACATCTTATAAGGAATAAACGCGTTATTATACTTAATAAATATTCCTTGATAATTGTTTAGGTGATCGAACTGGTTTCTGTGTTTGGCCCAATTATTTATGCCGGCTGCTTTGCAGCCACACTGTCAAGTGCTTTGGCGTCGTTGGTATCGGCGCCTAAAGTGTTTCAAGCACTCTGTCTCGATAAACTATACCCTGGGATAGCATGGTTCAGCGGTGAAAAAGACAAAGAACCGATTCGTGGCTACATCCTTACGTTCGTTATCGCCGTTGGTTTTATTTTAATCGGTAAACGTCACGATTCTTTTCTTCATTTCGTTGGTTAAATAGTTTCTCAACGTATAAACATGACTTCCGTTTTAGGGGAATTAAACGCCATAGCACCTTTGATCTCGAATTTCTTTTTGGCTGCCTACACTCTCATTAACTTCAGCACCTTTCATGCCTCGCTGGCCAAACCGATCGGTTGGCGACCAACGTTTAAGGTAAATATAGTTTCTTTTTTTTTTAATAAAAATAATCACGCTGACAACGACTTTCTCTGGTTTTAGTATTATAATATGTGGCTGAGCCTCGCTGGTGCTATTCTCTGTATCTCTGTGATGTTTCTGATCTCATGGTGGACAGCTTTAATCACTTTATGCGTAGTTTTAGCACTTTACCTAGTAGTCTCGTATAGGAAACCAGGTAATGATTTACATATTGTATGTGTTTGATGTTCCGTAAGGTGCATGAAAATGATATGTTTTTAGATGTAAATTGGGGTTCGACTACACAGGCCCAAACATACACTAACGCTTTAACCGCTGTCCAACAATTAGACAGAGTCGAAGAACACGTTAAAAATTACAGGCCCCAGCTCTTGGTGCTCACTGGTAGCCCAAGCACGAGGTCGTCGCTCGTCGATTTTGCGCATCACATTACCAAGAATAATAGCTTATTTATTTGTGGTCATATTATCGAGGTATGATTCGTATCGATTATTTAAAAAAAATTACAGTTACACGAAGCTCAACGAATTTTCTTTGGTTTCAGACGCCGATATCGTATAAAACGCGCAATTCCATGGTCATAAATTGCACCTCTTGGTTCAGAGCAAATAAAATTAAAGCATTTTATTCTTTGGTGGATGGGGCGAGTTTTCAGGATGGTGCTACTTCCCTTTTGCAAGCTGCAGGTTTGGGAAAAATGAAGCCCAATATTTTGTTAATGGGCTACAAGCAAGATTGGATAACGTGTCCACGGAAAAATTTGAATATGTACTTTAACGTGATGCAGTATGTACCTTTGCTTAGTATAAATTAGCATAAATTATCCTGCTCCTATTCGCGAAGATGAACATTTCGTTTTTTTTTATACAGTAAAGCCTTGGATATGCACATAGCAGTAGCGCTCCTACGAATAAGCGAAGGTTTAGATTACAGTGCGGTTATAGGAGACATTGAAGAGCAAAAAAAAAGTATGCCGATCTCGCTGCCAGGAAATCAAAGTTTCTCTCAGCTTAGTCAAGGTTTGAAAACTGTTTGTGACATCTTTTTGCATTTGAATAAAACGAAATTAAATGTAAATGATTGAAATTTCGCTGGAGTTTATCGTTATCGCGACTAGTCACTGGTAATTGATATTTATTTGCGCAGCTAGCAGCACATCGGACATTTCGATTCCTGGCAGCCCGGCACCAAGACGTTCCAAGATGATCAACGAGTACCCTAATCCAACAGCGGAGGATCAACGCGAGAATCGACAAAATATCATACCGATAGCGAACGATATACTTAACGCTGTAACAAAATTTCAACGTAAACAGAAAAGAGGCACGATCGACGTATGGTGGTTATACGATGATGGCGGTTTAACGCTTTTGTTGCCATACATTATCAGTATAAGGCGCAATTGGTCGAATAGTAAATTGAGAGTTTTCGCGCTCGCAAATAAACACTCTGAACTAGAATACGAACAAAGAAAGTAAGTAATGAAACATACAAGGTGTTAGGCCAACACTGGGAGAAATTTTAATGAGGGATTCTAAAGGCGTTAAAAAGTTATTAACAATTAAATTCAAAAATTTTTAATCATTCTGGAAAAATTATTTTCGGTTGCGGGGGTCAGTTATAATCATTTTTGGTCATTACAAATATCCTCGAAATCCTACGCACTTTCGAGAAAAAAATTCCTTACCGAAAATCTAATTAGGTGCCTTTTTTCAACGAAAAAAAAAATTTCAAATCGTTCTGGAAAAATTATCTTCGGTTGCGGGGGACAATTACAATCATTTTTGGTGAATAGACATAGCCCCGAAATCCTACCCACTTTCTAGAAAAAAATTCGAGAAGGTGTGAAATTTTTCGACGGAAAAAAAAAATTTCAAATCTTTCTGGAAAAATTATTTTCGGTTGCGAGGGTCGATTACAATAATTTTTGGTCATTACACATACCCCCGAAATCCTACCCACTTTCTAGAAAAAAATTCGAGAAGCTGTGAAATTCTTCGACGGAAAAAAAAATTTCAAATCTTTCTGGAAAAATTGTTTTCGGTTGCGGGGGACAATTACAATCATTTTTGGTGAATAGACATACCCCCGAAATCCTACCCACTTTCTAGAAAAAAATTCGAGAAGGGCGGAACTTTGAACGTTAATAACTTTTTAACAAAGCCTCCATCAACAAATTGGTATTCTTGATTTTCGTCTTATTTTGGCCTCTAGAATCTCCCATAAAAATTTTTCCCAGGGGTACCGAACACCCTGTATACCATCACAGACAAGGATAGATTGAACAAATTATTAATATCGCAATTATATCTTCTAGTATGGCAAGTCTATTATCGAAATTCCGGATCGATTACTCTGATTTGAAAGTTATATCGGACATTTCGAAACCGGCACAAGAGAACACGAAAAGTTTCTTCGATTTGTTAATAACAAATTTTCAACAAACAGATGACCCTAAAGCGACAGACGAGGGTATAACTATTTAAATAATATTACATTAGTTCCGTAATCAATATCGTACGTAATTTACCATTTATTTGCATTTCTTTCAGATGTCATTAAAGATTCCGAACTGCTTGCTATGAAAGAGAAAACAAATAGGCATTTACGTTTACGAGAATTGTTACTTGAAAATTCGATGGAAGCTAATTTAGTTGTTATGTAAGTGACGATGGATTCTTAGATTTTTATTGTTAAAATATTTATGAATTTATTGTATATGTTTCAGGACACTACCAATGCCTCGAAAGGGGGCTGTATCAGCAGCACTGTACATGGCTTGGCTAGAGACTCTAACACGCGATATGCCGCCATTTTTACTCGTACGAGGGAACCACACTTCCGTTTTAACTTTTTACTCTTAATGACGCAAAAGAAGGTAATAATAAGGAGACTTGTATATAATGAAACCGATGATTATCGAAATTAGTTAAAGTGTTCTATCAATAATGACTTAAACACTATAGATGCATTAAGAAACGACTCAATAAAAATAGAAAAAATTAAGTTGGTGATATACAACAATAAACACGTGCCTTTATATATATAAAAAGCACACGTTTGAATGATTATTCAAGAGCGTGTGTTTACCAAGGACCAATTCCCGAATATATTTGAAAAACAATAAAAGTCCAAGGATGTGTGTTTTTTTTTAAACACACGTTTGCTACAACAATTGTTCCTAAATTTCGAAATAACGTTTTCCATCCACCAAATATAAAAAGTAATTATATCTTCTTAAATACTTAAAATAAACGACCGTGTCAGCCATGTAATTTGATGATCACCAATAATATGTTCTGCATATTTGCTTACAATTATTTAAAATTTAAATAACATGACTCGATAATTTTACGATATTTAAATTTATATGACTATATGATCGACAATCATTTCACTTCATGTAAAATATTTTTAACGAAAATACTTTGAATAATTTTAAGCAAATGTGAATATTCTTGCTATGAAAAATTAAAAAAGGGAAGAAAAACAAAAAAAAAAAAATACTAGTCCCAGGTTTAATATTAAAATGAAATACTGGTATGTATTTGTATTAAACAGTAAAAGTATGTACAAAAGTTTAAATTTTGATTACATTATAGTTACTATATTAAGTCATTCATATAAAGCATCGTGAGTGTTTTGTGAGAACGTTTTTAAATAAATTAATTATTTTAGTAATTAAGTTAACATTGAATGTTTTTACACACGTTCTTCCATTTATATAGGTAGGGAGAGTCAAGTGGTAAAAACTAGACTATAACGTCTAGCATATATCTTTTATTTTGTTTACAACTTCGTAGCCTTATACATTTTGGAGAAATTGCAAAAGAATTACACAGAATGACGCTAAATCTAATGCTACAAATTGTGAAATATGTGCCATATCGCTGTATTCTTAACATACTTTCATATTAGAAAATAGGTCAAAAAATTACAGAAACTAAAGGAACGCTTGAATTAACGCGAAAACATGCATATCAAAATGTATAAAACTATAATAAAATTACTTAAAAATATTGTTATGACTTTAAACAATATTAAAAAACCACTTCATTATATTATTGCATTAAAAATCTGTAGACAATGTAAATTTGCCAAAACATTTCAAGCATGCTGTAATACATATTGTGTATAATATCAAGTTTATTATACAGAAATCTTGTCTTTTCTGTTTAGTAGACTCTTAATTGCGTAACTTTCTTTAATGTGAATCAGCACATTAACTCTTAACTATCAGTGCTTTTACATATCATTAACTTTGTAGTATATTATTGAATCATAGAAGAGCTCTATTTGAATTAATTAGGTGAACACTTTTTATAGACTAGTAGCAAATGCATTCAAAGGTGTCAGAATACTGATTATTAATTTCTAATTATCGATTCCTAATTATATAACATAACATATCAAAAGTAGAAGACATTAATTATATATTGTTATTGTACCTTATTAATTTTATGATTTTGTTTTTTTTATGCTATATTAAAGTCATTTTGATTTACTTGTACAGTTTATGAATCAATGTTTCATTGTGATAAATTCTTGTAAAGAAGAAATTTTGTGCAGTATTAATCACGATCATATTTTGATAAAGAATTTATAGCATGTGGAAGTTAAATGTATGAAATCAACGTAAAGCATAAAATATAAAGTCATAAATAAAAAAAACAATAATAGAATATGTCTGAAGTCATGAAAAAATATAAAATATTATTAACAGTAAAATATTATTATGTCATGTATCTACAAATGCAGTCAATAAAATTGTAGAATGTAAACAAAAAAAAATGCTTTTACATAAATGGCAAGATATAAACCATGATTTTACATAATATAGATCTACAAATTAGGTAAATTATTGAAGTCTCAATATATTATCTTTACTGTAAATATGTTGAAAACAAATATATTAATCTTTTTTAATTATAAAATCTCTTCTATATTAAGATAATCTTTTTATAAAATAATTATAAAATAATCTTTTCTGTTCATTAAAGTAATTATTAATGTTTTAAAGAGACGTAAATGCTACGTCATATACATATTATAGTATTTTTTTTGCACAGCATTTTGGTAATATATTTCTCACTAGAAATATTCAAACTCTTGATTTTGTGATTCATATCAATAACCGCTAGCAATTGAACACGTTTGCTAGGTATGTTATTTCCGGCTTAAATACTGCGAATATGTCTGGGTCTGCGTACCAATAAGCAACAAGAAGTTAAACCGGAACTGACCTTCGCTAATTCGGACATGTGCAATGATCTGGTCGGAAACTCGATTTTTTCTGCAAAAACTTTACTCGATTGTGGAATTTCATCTTCTGATCGATGAATTAATGTCCCATTCACGTAAAGTACATTAGCAGCAGCATCTTCAGGCACAGTTAATGTTTGATAGCCGTATGTTGCCTCCCTTTCGATTCTCTGCAATTACAAACAACACGAAAAAATTACAAATAATTTCAAGGCAATGTTAAGTCATAACACAAAGCAAAAATTACAATTAAATACCTTCAAAACTTCTTGAGATTCCTTTCCAGCACCAACACAAATAATGTCTGGGCCAGCCATTGTAACTAAAGCTTTAAGACGCTTAGATTCAGCAACCTGGAAACAAGAATTAAATAAGAAATACATGTTCTCAAGAATTATAATACCAAATGCATCAATTAATTTTTACTTTATCTTTATATATATTGTATTATTAGTATTTCTATTATCTTAGTTATATCTTATCAAAGAATTTTAATTTTAGTTGCAATAGTATAGCTATACAGGGTGTTGGGCCACCCATGGGAAAAATTTTAATGGGAGATTCTAGAGGCCAAAATAAGACGAAAATCAAGAATACCAATTTGTTGATCGAGGCTTCGTTAAAAAGTTATTAACTTTTAAAGTGCCGCCTGTAGAACGGCAATCTGCGAACAACCGCGCACGCGTAATAGTGGTTCTCACTCACAAAACTGTAAGGCTGTCGACACGTCACTAAGTACAGTTTCTCATGCTGAGTGAGAACCAGTATCGCGCGCACGCAGCTGTACGCAGGTTGCCTATCTACAGGCGCAACTTTAAACGCTAATAACTTTTTAACGAAGCCTCGATCAACAAATTGGTATTCTTAATTTTCGTCTTAGTTTGGCCTCTAGAATCACCCATTAAAATTTTTCCCTGGGGTGGCATAAGTTTTATCATAAGATAGTATTTTTATTTATTTAGGCAAGATGCACAAACTAAGGAATAAAAAGTATTAAATGAATCCAGCTTTTTGTGGTATTATATTGAAAAGAAATAGTTAACCAAAGTTGGTTTAAGTGCACTATTTTCATTTTACTTCTTTCAACGTATTTGTATATGACAATAGCAAAGAACAGTGTCACCTTCATCGATCATTAAAAGTATTTTCATACGAAAATAATTAACTATATTAAAATGCAGTCGAACCTCGATAATTCGAAAACCTCTTTAAGACGAATATTTCTCTATTGAACCTCGTTTAGTCGAAATATTGGTAAGAAAAAGTCCCTATAATTTGAAAATCTTTTTCTTTCCTAGTTACCAAGGTTCGATTGTATACGCAAAAATTGTTCGCAAATTGCAATATATCTTGGACAACAATCGATAGAAGTTGCACTGTACAAAATTCTACAACATGATACGTCTATGCAAATAAATACAAATTTGAATCACGTGCGGAAGTGAAAGAATGTGTCCTGTATATATACATGTAAGTGTGTTCCATGTGCAGAATTGCACCAAGCTATAATTTGCATACTAACACACTTCGCACGAAAGCATTTTGTTAACGTTTGTAACATAAAACAGCTATTCTGGAATAAACTTATTGAAATTGTGCCAAGTTGTGTTTCTAAATTGTGAACTTTTTTCAATGTAATATGCAAAAGAGAGTCAGTCTAGTACACCCAAACCTGAAGTGGGGCTGAGGTAAGACTTTCCACTATCACCTCTTCACCACCATCACCCACCTTAAATGAACATTAAAAAGTTTATTTAAATGTATTCTTTATCAATGATAGCTTGAACCCAGTGTATATACATATATGTAAATTAAATATGTAAATGCATATTTACATATTCAATACATATCAAGTGTGCTGTAAACGAGTTGTATTAATATTATACATATGGTAAAACATGTAAAAAATTGTTATTTAAATAACTAGAGAAGATACAATGTAACCATAAAAAAAATTGGTGGGTCATGATTAGAGTATCAGTTTTATGTTAGTAAATGTTAGTTATATCATTTTACATATAAATTAAGAGAAAACTTTAAAAGTTGAAGCACAATTAACTTACTCTTTATATTTACAAATGAATTTTATACATATTGCTTCTATTTTGTATATTATATGATCACATTCATTTACATATTTTACATATACACATTCGTAATTCTTTGATCATATATATACTTATTACAAATTACAGTATGTAACAAAAAATTCTGTAAAATTTTGAAAGAAAATATGCAAGGGACATGAAGCTAATATTTTAACAAATACTTTATTAAATGGTTCATGCATTTGTTTCAACTCTTATGTAAACATTTGGCAAAACAAAATGCTCATACAAAGATAAAACAGACTACTGTTTCTAGCCAATGAACATTTATACAGGTACCCCTCGAGTTACGCGGTTTTGGAGCAATTTTATATAAAAAGAAAATATATATATAATTATAAATGAATGTTTTTAAATAAAAAAGATAATAGGTATTTCACAATAGTTTGTATATATTTCAGAATATTTCAGAGACTAATTCTGAGTCGCGATTTACGCGGAACCAATTAACCGCGTAACTCGAGGAATACCTGTACTACTTTAAAACGTTTTCAACTTAATTGTAGGCCCTTTTTAGTGAAAAATTCTATAATTTGAATAAAAGTTTATCTGAAAGAATTAGGCCTCATAATTAGTAAATTTATTTGTTTTTTATAAAAAACTTGTTAAATAGATTATTATAATTATTTCTCCTATTTATTAATTTGAAGAAGACCTGCAATTAGATTGAAAACATTCTAAAATTTAATAAATTGCCTATAAATATGAATCCATTTTATTTATATCTTTAAAACAGTTTAAAAATTAAAAATTATTTCGTATAAATAGAGCATTAAAAAAGTAGTTTTGTATGGTACAATTTCATAAAGCAGAAAGGAATATGAAGTATATTGAATATTAAATACTCTATTTAATAATTAACCAACCTTGATAGGTACACATGGATATTCTGGAAATGCAGCTGCAACTGCTCTTGCACCTGCTTCATTTGTATAATGAGACAGTCCAACAAAAAATTCACGGCCTGAAATAATAAATATAGATAAGCAATTATTAATTCTCAAGAGTGAACTTCCAAATTACAAGTTGAATTCTGAAAATTGCAATTTTACCCGTAAACAAGACATCTCCACCATCCAAACGTGCATTTTTATCTGCAATTTCTATAAGTGGAATCTCCAGCTCCTTCTTTAAAACAGCTCTAATTGTCTCAATCTGAAATTAGATCATCACCTTTTAAGTTACCCGTGCACTTGCAATATTACCTAACACAACATGTAATAATACTAATAAAAACTAATCATTTAATATTTTTCGCTATATAAACATAAGTGACTTAGATAAACGCAATTGATAAATATATGTTAACAAACGTAAAGTATAACAAGTATACCTCCTTTAGGCGCGATGACTCGTTTGGTCGAGCTATTAGCGCGATGCCATTACAAACAACTGCAATGTCTTCTACAAAAACGCAAAGCGGCGAATTTTCATCCGGCGGCATTTCCACAACATCAATGTCCAGTTCCCGCAAAAGTTGCGCTAGCGCCAAATGTTGCGTTCTAGCTTCATCTAATGTGACCTCGCCTCTTGTACGAAGCGAAAGAGGAATTCTGCATAAAACCGCATGAGTATAACGGTGGAGAGGCATGACTTATCGATGTAACAGTTTTCGTGTAAAAATATGTCGAAAGTCCAATGTTTTTCCTTTTTCAATTAATCGGGAACAACCACCAAATAAATTACTCCTTCCGGCTAACTTTAGCAGAACGCCAAGTGCCCACAAACGAAGACTTTGATTTGACGTTCACATAAAAACAACAACCAGGCAGTATGCTCAACATTTATATTCATAATGTTTCTAGATTGTATATTGGATGATAACTGAAGATGGCGTAAAATGTCACTAACAGTTATCTATCACGGTGATTGTAAAATCACGATCACGGTTGTTAACTTCATTTACGATCATCATCGTGATTCTTTCGTTCTAAGTTACAACATGTTAGCAAATCTTGATCTTGATTGAATTATTTTTCATGAAAACTTCAATATAAACTTCTACATACTATAAATTTTTAAGTATGTTACGTTTTCTAACTTTTTAAATTAGCTTGATTTAATATTAAAAATGAAGAGTAATTCGATTCTTTTTCTCTTGTCTCATATCAGTATTTTGAAGAACACAACTTCATTATTCATATGAAGTGTTACCTCTGGTTGTTACTCTATGGCTGTACCACAGACAAGGTATTCAAGTAGACCTTACATCCAATGTATTTTTTTGGCCCATTTTTCTGGGGCCCTAGAAACCTGTTACCATTTTCGTATCACCCGTAAAATTACCAACAGGTTATAGAAATGAACTACAACCAAAAATAATTTTTTCAGAATGATCTGAAATTGTTTAATTTCGTCTAATTTGTAATACGATTTCAAATCTCGACTGGGACACAAACGGTTAATACAATTGAAAACATAACTTGCGCATTTATATCATAGTCCGTTTTTACTGTTGCATCCCGAGTTCTAAGTATCTCTAAGAAATGTCTTCCTTTCTCTCTACTTTCCCCAGCATGATCACTCACGTTGAAAAGCATACAATTGCATTGTTCATTATAATACGCTGTTCCGTTTAAATTTCGCTCTTAATTAGAATGCAGATGGCTCTGCACTCAACGGTGAGTAATCGGGTTTCAATTAATTCCCGTTGCGGCGCTATATGCGTTAAACCTACATTTACGTGATAGCGTAACACAATAAAAGTTTTTTTAGATTAGGCTGCACCGCTGCACCTAGTTTGACATGATCTGCCAGCCTGGCATTGACTGCCGCTAAGTGCTTTTGCACGTGAAGCTGAGTCACGAGTTGTATATCGTGACGGAAAAAATAGCCGGACCTCGGTGACTTTCCCCTTAAATGGCTAGAATTCATTTAACCTATTGTACAATGTCTGATACTGTGCTTGCATATATTTATTGAAATATTTCGGTCGAGGTAAAATATTAAAAGTCATTGAGAAAATTAACATTTAATGAAAATAGTAATAATGTGGGTGTTTGGTTATGGCTCGCTCATTTGGAAAGCCGATTTTCCGTATGAGAAAACTTTAGTTGGTCACGTCAAAGGATACGTTAGGCGATTTTATCAGAAAAGTACAGACCATAGAGGAATACCCAGTAGAGTATGTACTTCATTAATTATACGTCGAATTTTTTTCGAAAATTTTTATTTCCTTGGAACACGTTTAATCCTTTATAATAACATAATGCACAGTATAAAATAAATTATTATTTTGAAACATTTATGTACCTTCGCATTAGTCGAACGAAACAACTTTTTGTTTTCAGCCTGGGCGTGTTGTTACGTTACTATCTTCCGATGATTCTAACGATGAAGTATGGGGCATTGCATATAAAATATCATCACGAAACATAAATAAAGTTGTCAAACATTTAGACTACAGAGAAAAAGGAGGTTATGAAAGAAAAAGCGTTCTTTTTTATCCATCTTATTCGATAGAAAATATTGGATCACATTTGTTAGCAAATGATGCTCCCCAGGGCAATTTAAAAAATACAAAACTGTTGCCAACAACTTTGGACGACAAGCCATTTTACATTACAATTTACATAGGTGGCAAAGATAATCCAAATTATGCAGGCATAGAAGACATACCTACAATAGCAAAACAGATACTTGTATCTCATGGTCCTAGCGGAGCTAATACAGAATATTTGTACGAATTAGCCTCTGCGATGCGAATAATTGCACCAGGTATATACGACAACCATTTATTTACCTTGGAGTCGACTGTAAGAAAACTAGAGGCAGAACAAGATACAACAATAAAATAAAATTAAAATTTATATAAGAACAAAGACAAATAAGATATCTATTTATTAGAAAACTAACTTATTTATTCCTTAATAAATAATGTGATAAAATAAGGTTTTGTATTTAATGTGCAATAAAATAGACGAGTTACATGTACTATGTATGCAGCTAAGTACGAAGAAAAGTATTTTATGGTATGAAATGTGATATTTCTCCTAATGTAATTTAAATCGAAGTAATTATTGTAAAAGAAAAACATTATTGTATGTACTTTTTCTAATGTTATATTACATGTAACGATTGTTTTTATAAAGCATAATAGGTTTTTTTAAATGTTTTTTTATTTATGTACAAAAATGAAAATATATAAACAATAATATTGTGATAGATATACGGATTCACGGTTACAATTATTTTCATTTGCTGTAGTAACTGATACATGTAGTTCAACATCATCATTGACTGAAATTAGCTTATGAACTGTAGGTATTTAAATTTGAATAATTATTTGTATTTATATTAACAAGAATGCTTTAGTATTCGGCCTCGACTGGAAAGAAGCTTTGAACTCACTGTGTCGAGTCATTTAATATTCATTAAGTTGTTATACATTAATAATTTATGTGTCGTAATTTTCTAAAAATACAATAACCAATTAAAATAGTGAAATTGTTATATCAACACGTTGCTAACAGTTCTTTTTATTGTATAAAATTGTCGAAAAAATACATATAATTTCCGTACCCGTAACTTGAAATTCCTGTAATATTAATAAAATTGAAAACATAACTTGCGCATTGATATCACGGTCCGTTTCTACCATTAAACCTAAAGTTATCAAATTAGATTTTAATTCAAGCATAATTAGCAAAAGCGATAACATTTAATTGCGTACGAACTAATCAGCAGAAATAGCGTACAATAACGATAAGTTAGTAAATATTTTGGAAATGTTTACATTCATAAAGGGACTACTTGTTACGCACGAGCGTGCTTTGGCGCGTAATGATCAGCTGAACGTACCTAACTCCGCCATTTCTTATTGTCAGAGCAACTGTCAAACGAAGTGGTTCGTACGCGACCCTATTTCCTATCTATACCGACGAATACGACAAACAAGCCAAGATTGGGTGATCCATTGACGTGAAAGCGTTTCGGACGCATCCGGGTAAATGTTTCTTTGAAATTTTATTATGGTTTAGTACCTGTTTACCAAATACGACGTTCAAATGTCTAACTGAAACAAAATGGTGGTGAAACGAGAGAAGTAGATTTCATGCATTTTCGATTCTTCCGTAATTAACAATGCATTGTTTATAGAAATAATTGTGAATATGTAGGTTAGATTTAAATCACTCTATAATGCTATTACATATTCAATAAACGTGCTTACTTTTACACAAATTTAAATTATCAATTCAACAAATCATTGTGCATCTTGCGTCACTCTTTTCGTTGGTAAATATTGACAAACTCGAACAACATGAATTACATTTTCGTATTGTAATTTTGTTTAAGTAATATGTATATTTTGAGTACAATAATTGATAATTAAGACAAACGTAATATGAAATGAAGATAGAAGCAAATAAAGGGAAAGTACTCTACATTTCAAAATTCATTCGGCATACGAATACATTACACTTTATGAATCATCCATTGCGAAAATTTTATATTAGCCGCGGTGCAGGTAATCGATGAAACAAAATGAATATAAATTTTTAAAGTTTTTAAATATGTGTTTCCTATGGAATTTTTCAATATTTTTTAAAATATGTATCAATGATAAAAAGTTATTGAACCGGTATTATTAAGTAAATACTTGGAATCAATATTTATTATGCAGAAACGAAATAATGTTTGCAAAAGTAATAATATTTTTAAATGAAGTCCTTATCTATACTACCTTTGTATACATATCATTTCACTCTTTGTGCGAGGTCGCACGCGATCGTAACAGTTCGGGTATTGCTCATCTGTGACGATTTACAAAGTGGACGCAAGATCTGAACCCTAGTACAATCATCACACAGTCTTGTTCGAGTCGTGCGTAAATAACGTGTTTTGCTCTTCGCGAGAGCTCGTTGTTCTTACGTAAAGTAAAAAAGAAGTGTGTATAGTGTTTTTCAATAGTTCAATGATCTAACAACAGAGCGTTACTTGGGATAAATTGTACGTATTTTACATATATGTGCGCGTTTACAATTAGATACGAATAATCGGACTTGAAATATTTCCCGCCAGTAATAGTAAATTGGCCGATATCTTATAAAATTTTACCGTGTACATTATCGATAAATTCGCGCGTATCTACTGATCTGAAAAAATAGTAGAATAATTGAATTACTTTCGCGTTTAAATTCGAAAAAGAACACTATATTTATTCTATACGAGTTTAATTAATTTTAATAAAAACTTAAATTATATTTACGTTTATTTTACTTAATTTTTAACTCAGGTGTGACACAAATATTCGAGGGCAATCATAATGAATTTTATTACTTATCTTCAATTTTGACAGTTCGTTGCATCAGCCATACAGTATCCTCCTATAGCTTTCTTCGTCGGTACGAGACAATACATATAACTTGAAAGTTGTAATTCAATGCCATTCGTTTTTTTCTTTGTTTCTTATGCAAAAATGTTCTCTGGAAGGCCATTGTGCAAAAATGTTTTTACATCGTTTTACGTAGTAATTATATAGTTGTATTGGTAATTTCTTTCTTTTTTAATGTATACTTGAAATTTTTCATACATATGTATAATATAAATAAGTTTTCTATTGTTACTCTTATTGCAATTAAATTTATACGTATAGTTTTTAACATCATTTTTCTTAAATTTCGTACTATTTCGACAGGTTTCTAATGATTGCTTTAGTAAATTAAAATTTTATAACATTTCTATAATGTTCAATAACTTGAAACAAGGTATTCAAGAAATGAAAGTTATTCTCTTTGTGTTGGTTTCTAGACGTTTCTATAATCTACTAGTAATTATGTTCGATACCCGTAGTATCTAGGTTACATCAGATCATAATAACTTTAATTGTCACGGTATATTATAAGCAAAGATTCAAATTATTGAATTATATGCGATAACTAAATTTTGATTTGATTTCTAAACATCGGAATATGTTAAAATGATATCGTAAATATATACGAAGAAATCGAAATAATGAAATTGCATTTTTTCGCTTGAAACGCATTAAAATATTTTGTAACACTTTGATAACTAGTATATTTGATGTTAATGTACTGTTCAGAAGTAATGACACGATGGAAAAAGATTAAATACTCTAAATTATTTCTAATGAGTCATTTTTCTAGTACGTTCTTTAAAACTTCCGAGTTATCCGTTGATCGATATGCAGATGTAGACACGTGTTCATAGATCAGTAGATCATAATGAATGTGGAGAACAGACCAAATGTTTTTTTCAACGATGATTGTACATTTTATTAATCGATTAATCAATCAAGATTCATTATTAAAATAATAGTTATTTTATATTATAATAAAAATTTTTGATATCATATGTTATTGTTATTCTATGATATATTAATATTGCTGAATAACATGTAAGTCATTTTCATTCAATGTTTACTCATTGAAATATTTTTTAAATATATTTTATTGTAACTTGAACAAATTTTTCCCTTATTTATAATTGTATAAAAGATATATTTCTAATAATTAATTGACTAATAACAGTTAGAACAAGATTAATTTATACAATTATATTAATATCAGTATTATTTTATTTTTGCAGATACAAGGCTAGCCAGCTGCGCCATTCTTGTTGTGTGACACTCATATCATCAGCCACACTACACATTTTCTGTGTTACATTATCATTTCATTGGTGCTGTAGTTAGCTGCTGGTCACACATTGCAGGAATGGACACATCGGGCTTGCCTGTACCGGATGCAATCCACCCGCTATTGGAACAATTGCAAGAAGCTTTAGTTCTTGAAGTAAAATATCAACCTAACCTTCAACTACCTAGTATATCACAAGTAAGTGTACGAATTGAATTGTAAAGAAGTTAATATTTGAATTTACTATATATGACTGTTAAATGTACAAATAGCAGAGAGATCATTAGGTATTTTCCTTATATATAAAATATATTATATATATATATATCTTTATTTTTTAGAACGATGAAATAACAATTGGGGCTCGTGATGGATCAGCTCATGTTCTAAGATGTTTGAAAGTGTGGTACGATTTACCATCGGATGTGTTTTTTATTGCTATCAATTTAATGGACCGCTTCTTAACAAAAATGAAAGCAAGACCAAAACATATGGCTTGTATCAGCGTGTCTGCTTTTCACATAGCTGCTGTCCAATTAGCACAGTCCTTGGATGCTGATCACTTAGTTTCTATTTCCCAGTGCAAATGCACTGGTGGTGATCTTAAACGTATGTCAGAAGTAATACGCAACAAATTAGAATGGGCACCTGGCACCCAACCTGTTACATCCTTGACTTTTCTTCAATTATTCAATGCAATGTTCCATTCGGTTGCATCTCAGTTAGGATTGGGAAATATATATAACAGTATTGTTACGGTAAGATATTTTCGTGTAATTAAATCAGATACTATTGAATTAATGTACCAGTGTTAATTTATCGCGTGTTTTACTTCAGGAATCCGAGCTTTTTCTCAGGTTAGAGATGGTTGCTTGCGATGGCAATTGTGCAAGTCTAAGGCCATCAGAAGTGGCACTTGTTCTACTTTGCACATACTTAAATAGTGCAGTTAATCGGCTGGATACTAATGCAGATTCTATTGTAGCCACAACCACTATTCCTAGTTCCTCCATCATCAATACATCTATATCATCAAGACAGCAGATGCTTAGACTTTTAGAATTCGCTGTAGAGCTTCAGAAAATATGTAAGGTAATATTAGAATGATTTAATTATCATTAAATTTTTGTATTATGGTTATAAATGCAGTAACGTTCATTCGGTATGTTCTTTCGTATATAGATTCCAGATGCAAGTTTCTTCTCTACCCATGATGCTGTAGGTGCTATATTGAGCAAATATAATGCTCAAGAGCAAACTCCTCATAAACAAAGACTGATATGGAGATTGTCCTCTCGTACGGCGCGCCTTTTACGTCCAACTGATAAATTCACTTCTGTATTACCTGTTATCGCCGAACATGCTCCAGTTCCTTCACCAAGTAAAATTAGGTATATTTTTATGCCATATGCTAAATGTGTATATGCATAACTTCTCTACATTTCAAAAAAGATATCTATGTTAGCTAATTTTACAATATTATATGTGCGCTTTCTTTGTTTACAGAAAAAATCGTAAATTTGGTCGACGCTATGGGAACAAGAGACGTTAAGTGGCAGTATCGAGGCCTTAAAGTATGTTCCTATTCTAATAATTACAAATACAAGTAAGAAACAGAATGGAGTGGATTGGAATTAATACTGTGTTAAAATACTGTGTTTTAGCTGCTGGATTAGAAGTTTAGTGTTTGTCCGTCATACCAAGCAAGAACGGAAGTTTGATTTTAGTTTGAAGTTAGAAGTTTAAATAGAAAGTACAAATATTGATGTATTTACGTCGTATGAAGAACTGTCTGATTATCCCTTTTGTATTATACGTTGAAAAACAAAAGTCGCAAGAAGTGTAAATTCATATTTTCATTGCATTATTCCAAATTTTTTAAATGGAATTTATATTAGATACGTTACATATAAATTTTCTTTTAAATTGTACCATACGTTTTGTAAGGAAGGACGAGAATTTCCGTTCTTAAATTAATATTTTAAAGCGATTGCTATCATACAAAGCACACGAGTGCTGTGAAAAACAGAATTGAAACAGCAAATCGTATTTTAGTAATATTAAAGTTAATGTGATATAATGTCCATTGTAATTCGTATATTACGAATAGAACATCGTACTATATGCGTACGTTTGTGGAACATGTTGGAAACGTGAAGAAATCGATTATACGCGAGTATAAATAAAAAGTTTTAAAATTATTTAAAAAAATGAATTATAAAAATTAATGAAGCTAATTAGGATAATTAAAATGTTCAATAAATCTTAGTTCTTAAAATTATCGAAATTAAATTACTGTTTAACGTTTTGTCGTAAGACTGTATTTAAATTATGTTTTGTTTAAGAAAAGAATATGGATAAATGTAAATAGAATAATCTTCTATCACATGTTTTTATATGTCGATTGAGTGAAAGATGCAACGCATTTATATTAAATGATCAAAACTGCTTAACTTTGTGCACTTCGATTGTACTTAGTTTTAAAATGAGTACATTTTCCTCGGATCAGTATTTTCTCAATTTTTTAAATGTAGTTAGCTCGTAATATCTACACAAATTTCGAGTCGAATATACAGCAATTGTCATTAATCTAGATAATGTTTAAAATAATCTGCTGGCGAGTTAAATTTATGTAATGTTTGTATAAAGTTATTAAGGGAAATTGAGGAATATGGCACATATATGTGATTAATTAATACAAGAGCGCAAAAGGTTAATAATAATCTTAAATGCTTCAGACAAACTTCATAAAAAACGAAACAAAAAATGTCAGCTGTGAAAGTATAATTATATGTAAAGGTAATTTAAGGTATATAGTATTACATAATTACTTATAAGAATAACACTTACAAGCCACAATTTGTGATAGAATTTTTTACTAATGTAGTTTTCAAATGTGGCCATTAAATGGTAGCGAAATTGTCTAGAGCATTTGAGAATTAAATATTTGTCTATAACTATTTATTGTCTATTTCTCTCGTATGTTAGATTTTGTGGTAATCTCATGGTGTTTAAAAACACAAGAAAAATGATACAAAAATACTCCGAAATAACTATAACTAATTTATTATTTCTTAAATGTAAAGAATTATACAAAAAAGATTGATTGTAAAAAATATGAAGGCATTATATTATTATTCTATATGAAACGCCTAATTTTTAAATTACATACGTCTAGTTAATATAGTTATTGCTTATTATTTCAAAGCGACGAGTGACTGAAAGACAGAAATTCAGTTTTAGATGTCTGTGTCCTTAGCCAGTTTATGCTAGTCATAAGTCCATGTGTATGCTTAAAGTTTTTATTTCATTTAACTTTATTAAAATATTGTTTAATACTATGTTAATTTGAACGAATAGTAAAAAATAATTGAAATTACATATCTTAAAATAATACGGGGACACCAAACTATCATTCAAAAGTATATTCAAACAGATTATAAGTCAAGGGAATTATTGTAAAAAAAAAGAAACAGTAAATAAGAGACATTGATTCTCTTGCATTTTTCCTATTAGTACTTATTAACCAGTATTACATGCAATTCTTAAATTTTTCATGAATTTCTAATAAATCTCTTTTTGTGATAAAATACCAAACTATACAAAAAAAAAAGTGTAAAAATATTTTTTTCGTATAAAACGTATTGTATTTACGTGCAAAAACAATAAGACATTCGAATAGACGAGAATGTCGAATGTTCTATGGACCATCTAATCTTGAAATGTAATAATTACAAATTCATGATTTAACGTGTGTGATTTTATGAATTTCTTCATCTATTTTCATCTCCTTTTTCAAGTTATAATAGAAACGTTAGAAAGAGTTTATTATAATAATGTTCTTAATCGCATTGTTGTGAAAGGATATAAATAACATAGAAATTGTTATATTGTAGAAAACTATGAACTTCTGTTGTAGTTTAATCTTAACAAAATTAGCATAACAAATGCTGAAGGGATTCTATTGAAATTGAAATGTGTTAGCATTAAAAAATAAAATATGGAAATTGAATTTCTAACATACAGAATTTCTTTATAATAAAAATGAAAAGACATGTGCATTGTAAATTTGATTGTTAATAAATTTTTTTATTGATATAAGTTCCTACTATCGTCAAAGAAGTTTGGTGGTGGGGGTAAGCTAGTCGAATGATTCGACTCGAATCCACAAGTTGTGGGACCACAACATTTCTTGCACAGCGTAAATTACACCGCGATCTGTGCAACATGATGCTGTCTGTATTTAGTCTAATCGTGGATGATGTTATTAACTATGTAATCATGTTAAATGCTTACGATACGCATAAAATTTAGAGTATGTGAAGTGAGCAAGTTTCAGTTTCGTTCGAAAGCTCCGAAAAAACAAATGGTGTCCATATGTCAAAGCATTTACATGGGATAGTACGTGTTTCTTCTTCTATACTTGGTTGTGCACATTTTACAATTCGTGCTATGTCGTCTGTAGCACAAATTGATGGAAGCTTGGGTGTATGTATGAAATTTTTATTTCGTGAACAAAATTTTCTTTAGGTTAGGTTACAACAACAAACTTTTCAGCATAGTATGCACTACTACTAGAAAATCTACTAAAGAAATAAAGAATACCAGGTGTAAATGCTGCTAATGATATTTTGGACACCATTTGTGTATTTTAGTTAATAATTTTGTTGGCCTTAGAAAGGGATGTTTCTAGAATTAAACTTGGAAGCCAAGAGCTTACTCGTCATACAGAGACCGCTATAAAAGTGTTATTGTTTTCATTTCAAGTTGTGTGAAAACGAAGATATTGGTGACAATACTTCTTACACTTTAGATTGTGTAGGTTGTAATTATCAAAGCAAAAGTATGATTTAAATAATTGTATGTTTGATACAGTAATCAGTACTATTTAAATAGAAAAAGTATATGTACATATATTGATATGTATGCTACATTCGTGTTTTCATTTATTTTTTTAAATAAATTATGCATTAAAAATTATATAATGTCTGTTCCTCTGCTCCATTATCTCAAGTTATATTTTTAACTTTTTTGTTGGAATTGATTGTTCTGTGGTTTGATAGTAGCATGAGAAATGAATTAAAAAAATTCATTATTATTCGTAAATTGTTAATTTGAGATTAATTCTTTGTAAGAAGCAGTCATTCTTGTTTTTGTCTAAAAAACGGTTCTATCGTCCGTAAGAATTCCGTTTCAAATACTTCATCCGAAAATCGACTTACAGATGCTCTAAAAAAAGTTATTTGTTATTAAACATATTATTTACGAAATATTTCAGCAGTAACAGTAACGTTGACGTAAAAGTGACAGTACCTAGCAGCCATTCTAATTTTATTTCTGACTTCTGGACTCATGTATATAATATGTGATATAATTGATGCATATTCCTCAGGGTCTTCAGCTAAAAACCCGTTTTCCGATCCTGGCTGTGTTTCTATTATATCGGTTCTGCAATTATCAATAAAAATATTAACCGTTTTATTTTTGTTTCATAGATTAGACGATTTTAATAAGACTTTTACCTTGGACCACCGGAAGCATGGGCCACTACAATTAATCCTGCTGCCATACATTCAACAATACTGATACCAAAATGCTCATTCCACATTGTATGTAATCCTATTGTTGCTTTTTGAAGTTCCGAGAGAAGCTCGGAGTATGGTATATTTAATTTAAACTCCACATTTTTATCCAGTGCAAAGTGTTTCGATAAATCTTGCATGTCTTTTACACGCACTTCATCGTCCGCATTTCGACAAGAGCCAATAAGAATTAGTTGAATCTGACATTACATAATACTATATAAACATTTTTGTTGCAGATATTGAATTAAATTTTTATCAAACTTACTTTCTCCCAAATCTCTTCTTTAACGAGCGACCTAAGTTCATATATTACTCTCAACATTAACGGGTGATTTTTTTCTGGTCGAAATTGTGCAACCGAAACTATACGAATCTTATCACATTTTTCATCGTCGCTGAGAAGTGGTAGTTCCGTTAAGTGCTTTACATCGCACGGCGGATAAATTCTATGAGTTTTCAACGGACACTTCCAAATCGCGTTAATGTGCTCTTCGGTCCACGAAGAATTAACCATGATAATCTCTGCACACCTACCAACCCAACCATACATCTGAAACGATCGTCATTAATCATAATATCAAATTATAATTTTTTTCTTTTTAATTTTACTCAGCTTACAAACGCAAAGACTTTATAGTAAGCAATTTTGGCCGCCGATAAAAATGGATTTCTAGCTATAACTCGTCTATTATTATGCGAAACAACTCTTCTGTAAATATGCCTGAGCATATCTGTTGAAATTGTTGGGTAGTGAGTATATGTTGCTACTCTACATCCACCGATATATCTGAATAACGGATATGTAAAAGCATAACCCATGGTGTCGATGTAAATATCTGAAATAACATTTTACACACATGTTTCGATGATACATGCTGTATCTAATATTTAAAATAATTACAAAAATTACATAAAAAATTCATACCTGGCACAAAACTATTTAAAGCTTCGATGCCCAACCAAACTGATCCTAAGCTTTGTCCTAAAAGCGTAAAATAGGGGTACATCGAAGCTTCTACCCATTTACGCCTATGTAAGTACATAAATTCAATTTTGTGTCTAGCTTTAATATTAAATACTTTCTCTGTTTTATTGAGAATTTGTTCTGAATCAGCATCTAGGTCTCCTGTATAAACTATTATGTGTACATTGGAATATCTGCGAACAAATATTTAAACATTTAATTCTTTGGCATTCCAAAAATAGAGAGAGTCAGGACTCTAAGGTTTAAAGATTGTAATATGTATATGCATTGTTAATTAGTAGATTCAATTAAACACTTTATACCTGGTTTGTATGGCACTGATCACAGCCCAAAGTACTCTTTCACCACCACCACCAGCATTACAATACGGATGAAAGATGCCTACTACTGTTTCTTTTCTTAATCTCTCTGCCCGCTTTTTAGAATACACTTTTCTCCATGTAATTAATAAGATAGGCAAAGCAATAAACATACACAATAGTTTACAAACAATTATTATTAATAACATGTTTAACCATGAAAGTGCATGCGCTCTGAAAGAGTAAAATCATTAAATGCATATAAATTATTTACAAAAAATGCTGTAGGATATAAAATTTTTTACTAATAAGTATGAATCTTACGTGAAAATATCAAGATTCATGTCTTTCCTCTCAAAATGGCTCAAAATTGTACAAAGTTATTCTGGCACATGTACTTGTGTACTTTTCTGTAAAATGTTATTTATCCAAATTAATGTTACAAAGTTTCTAGATCTAATAAGCATTTACATAAAGGTGTTTTGTATGTATGATTAGAAGCGAAAATGTAATATGTTTTAAAAACGAATTTATTTAAATTTTATTTTTATGTTTACGTTACTTTACACCCGCAGAAATCGAATTGGTGATCGATATAGTTCAGTAAGTGATACGTTTAATTAAAATGGCACATACCAAACGATTATTTGCAACATACGAGTCTATAATTTCATTTATCGAATTATTGATTGGATTAGCGAGAATAACAGCTGTTAAGAGCAGTGAATTTTTCTATCAAATCGTGTTCAGGGCTGTCACGTTAAATTTTGATGTTTATTGGCGAGGAGCGTGTTAAGATTCATCCAATCTACGCGAAGCTCTAGAAGCTCCACATAATGTTACATCCCGTTCACATGACATGGTTTTTTGGTTGTTCGATCGTTCTACCGAATTGATAATAGCCAAGCCGAAAGTAACGTTCATATATTTCTGTATTTTCGTCACTTATTCATTTAAAAAAAAGAACAACATTAACTGCCATGTCGTCTATAAATGAGTGCCAAGATTTTTCACTATAGAACCAAAAAAGTTAATTCCCAAGTTGAGATAGAAATAAATGTAATGGGATTCATGAATTTTAGTGAGGTTACAAGAATAAGTGCAACGATAAATTTAAGATTACGTAGCTTACAGTTGTCTAAAATTAAAATTTTTTTCTTGTACAAAATTGTACTATTTTGAACTGGTTTTCGAGTTGCAAAGGTCCACACTGCGAGATCACGTACACGTGATCTATCATTGTGTTAAAAAAATGATAAAAAATACTTGGCGCCATCTAATATCGTGGATTCGAACTGCTAAAATCGTGCCAGGATCACAGAATACTAAAGGAGGTACGCGAAGTAAAGGTTCCTTGTGTTACACATAGCTTGATTATTCATTAATTACTCCTTTCTTGGGATTAAGATATGGATTTTTAGAATTGAAGAATATAGTATAGACCCTTGGCAACATTCAAGGATAGTTTTTAGAACCATTCCGCCCGTAATTAAGACGTTATTAACGAATATCGGAAGTCGGAACATTTACATTTATTTTTCAACAATAACACCTATATTTTCGCTATTGGAGAACCAAGTAGACATCCCTGGCAATATTTAAGGACCGATTTTGCTACGCTCCTTGCTCTGATTAATTCGTTATTAAAAAGTTCGAAAACGAGTGCCGACTTCCCGGTATTGACTAATAACTATTTAATAACACATGGTATGGTTAGAACAGGTATCCTTGAATATTGTCAAGAATCTCAGCTATATTATTAAATTCTAAAAGTTCATGAATTAATCCCAGGAAAAGAGTAATTCGCAAATTATCGAGCAGTAGTTCATTAAAAGCCGCGATTTATTGCAATGGCGGACGAATATCTATTGTGGTTCCACCTAGTGGCAAAGCAGCGTAATATTTCTCGACAATTTTAACGCGTTGCCGTAGATGGTGCCACAATAATGTATTCGCGCTCACTTCGGGCAGTTTTGGAGAATCGAGAAGTGGACGAGTGTCAGTTCGCTTTCTCGACTTTCCGAAACTGTCGAATTCGCGTATCCGTGACCTGGCGTAGTGTGGGAAAGTGGAATGGGAAGTTCTCGATGCACCTGGTGCCCGATTTGGTAACATTGTCGTAGGTTTCGATTTTGTTCCGCGTACCCTTGAAACTAACCAAACCTTAAAAGTTCGTGATGAAGTATGAAGCGTCTCGGTGAAGTATGTAATTTGTATACCAGTGATTCAGTGCAGACGCGAACAGAAATTCATTGTGTTTCCGTTGCTTGCGTAACGTGCACGTACCTCGTTATCTCTTAAACTAATTGTTCCTTTTCGGTTTAAAAAACCCTACTTAAGTTATGTGAAATTTACCAAACATAAAGTATCACAGTATTGTTGCAATTGCTGGTTCGACGATCCCCGACAAAGCACTTCGAAATAACAAACAGGGCTCTCAATCGCTATCTTTTTATGAACGTGCATTTATTGTGTGACTAATTTGGAGCTGATCTAAACTCGATACTTAATCGTGTGATTGGTGAACGTGAAAATCGTGCAAGTGATGCATCCTCTTTCGATGCTGGATAGTGTTCGTGAAACAGTAAGAAGATCAAAATATAAGTTAAATTTTTCATTTTGATAAAAACGATTGGGTTCGATCTGCAAGAGTCACTGGTACGTATTCTCTTCTCAATGGTGACAGTTATACACACTCCATGTCAATGAACATCACATTAGGAGATAATATATTTCGTGAAATATTTTTTATAACAGTATAAATATATTCTTAATACGATCGAATGTGAAAATATAAAAAAAAATATATACATGTACATATGTATGTATGTATATTTTGATGTATCATAAGTCATATGGCTTGCATTGTTTTTGTAATCTATGGTACATACAAGGTGGTCCACATAACTTGTGTAGCTTAATACTTTTCAAAATATGCGTTGCACAAAAATATTTTGTATACAAAAGTTGCATGGTTTAAAGGGGTACATTTATATAGTGCATTTATTTTTTTTTATTGGTAGAGGTGTTTCTAAGATTTGAACTTTGTTTTTTTTTAAATAGAATACTATATTTTTTATACCAAAATATGGAAGAATATCGAATTCTGAGTAAAAAAGTATTGACCTTTATTAACCCTAAACCTAATAGCTAACGAGTAGTTTCCCTTTAAACCATGCAACTTTTGTATGCAAAATTTTTTCGTGCAACGCATATTTTGGAAGTTATCAAGCTGCACGTGTTACCACATGAACCACCCTGTATATGCATCTATTTACATTATTATTTTGTAGGAAAACATGGAGATGGTTAATGCCAAGGAACTCATAGAGGATGCACGCCAACTTGATAAAATAAACACAGGTATTTTAATATTTTTTTAATAGTATTTTATTGAAATTCCATTAAAATTTATTGTATAATTTGCATAGGATGTAAAACTCACGTTTAACTATTCGTTTTTTAGGGCAAACTGATAGAGCAACAGTAGCAGATGTTGAGCTGATGTTTATAAAAGAAGGGTGAGTTTATATTAGCCATATCAATACCAAGATTTATATTTTCTTTCTCAATTTTCTAACTAACATCAAACATATGTTTTTACTTCTTTAGATCATTTTTTAACACATACTTGTTAACAGTATATTGTTAAATAAATTTCTTGATGTTACATGTTACCAAATATGCTATTAGAACATGTAAAAGGTATACTCTATTGAAAAAAAAAGAATTTTAAACAGTGGGTGCTATGCATGCACAAGGCTATACAACAGAGGTTTAATCTGTTAATTTATATGACCAATATTAATATTGAAAATTAATCAATACTGTTGCTATAACAGTAATTGTATCTTTTTGAGGAAATATTTATTATTGATAAAAATACAATAAAAGATAAACGCTTCATTATCAGCGGGTAAAATATCTCGTGAAGCGAGATTTTCTGAGATTAAATTTAAATAAAAATGTTGGCATACCTCATATTGGACGATTTAAGCGTTTCAGTGTCGTCGCCATTATTATCACACAATTTTAATTTTTTCAGCTATCATTATCGAAGGAAGGTCGGAATAATTTTCCGTCGAAATTGTGTATTGTTGTATTCATTATCAGTTTGTACACGTTCGAAGCTAGCGGAACAAAATACTTACATGAACCGAAAAGTATAAGAAGCGTATAAAACACGATCGAATTCGAGAAATCAATTACCGTATCGTTGTTTTGAAAATTGTACGGCGATTGTTTGAAAGGAAGACAGATTAGAATAGAGGAACGTCACCGGAGCGATCGTGTTTCAAGATGCATGTTAACTCACCGTAGCATTATTTTCTAATCAAACGGAGGGTGGATCGATTTTCGAAATTTGATCATCGCCGATCGATAGTTTGAATCAAGGGGAACCACACGGCGAACACGCTGTCTCTGCTTTTACTTTCAGTGTAACACCGTCTTTGCTGTGACCAATTCGTGAAATCGTGTTCTTAACCCGGTGCCTTTTAAAAACGGGCCGCAAAACGTGTAACCATTCGAATTTACTGTGCACTGTGTTTAGAAACGTAGAACGATATGACTATAAACCCATTTCGCTCCATAATGGAGAAAGTTCGGAATACCTGGAAATACAAATTACTGAATTCTACTAATTATGTTTGGTAAGTTTTTTTACAATATTACATTGCATATATCATGTAATGTTGCATACAGGGTGTTCGATCACCCATGGGAAATTCTAAAGGCCAAAATAACACGAAAATCAAGAATATCAATTTGTTGATCGAGGCTTCGTTAAAAAGTTATTAACAAAATTAAATTAAAAAAATTTCAAATCGTTTCGGAAAAATTATTTTCAGTTGCAGGGGTCAATTACAATCATTTTTGGTCGATAGACATACCCCCGAAAACCCACCCACTTTCGAGAAAAAAATTCAGGAAGGTGGACAAAAAAAAAATTTCAAATCGTTGTAAAAAAATTATTTTCAGTTTCAGGGGTCAATTATAATCATTTTTTGTGAATACACATACCCCCGAAATCCTACGCACTTTCGAGAAAAAAATTCAGGAAAATAGACAAATTTTTCGGTGAAATTGGAAAATTTCAAATCGTTCTGGAAAAATTATTTTCAGTTGCAGGGGTCAATTACAATCGTTTTTGGTGAATACACATACCCCCGAAATCCTACGCACTTTCGAGAAAAAAATTCTTTACCAAAAATATACCGTGTGGCCGGAAATGTTTCTATAACTTTTTAACGAAGCCTCGATCAACAAATTGGTATCCTTGATTTTCGTCTTATTTTGGCCTCTAGAATCTCTTATTAAAATATTTCCCAGGGGTGGTCGTATACCCTGTATATTAAATAAATTGAAAGTAGTCGGATTTGTCTTACGTTTGAATTCATTCTGTCGGATATACATAACTGGAGCACACCTTTCTCCCTCGTCGACGTGATATTCAGCCAAGCCGTGTGTAGCGGTATCTGGCCCCGTCGAAACTCCCATTTTCTTCGTAACGTCTAACCGTTGAACGTGTTTCATTATCGCGCGACGCAAGCTATAAACTCGTTCTACTATGAACACTTTCATTCGTTATCGACGATACTTTTATACGAACCACACAAAGTCTAGTGTCTTTTGATTTGGGTCAGCTTATTGTTTCATGTTTCTAATAAATGTGGCTTGTCAAGAGGAATACGAGGAAGCAAGATAACTAACGATTTATTAAATTATCGTCGATTCGAAGCAGTTCTATACAACAACGGACGCACGCGGTACAACAGTTAAATATCTGAATATAAAGTGCTCGTGAAATTCAACAGGTTGCGCTTAATTTCCATTGAAAGTAGAAAGCAGAAAATAATGTAATCGCGAATGACGAGAAAAGAACAGATAAACACCCGTTGAAACGAGAGAGACGACTCGAAGAAATGTTTCTTTTATATTATGACCGGAAGGTACACAGTGATTAATAAAAGTTTCGATCAATAGAGGATGTGTCCGTCTAACGTTACTACCAGAAGTAGCTTTCCTCAGTGTGTTTTTTGTGAAAGTGTTAGCCAATGGCAGCCATTTTCAAGGTCCAGGCTTTGGAAAGGAGAGTTAAGCGATTCGATTGATCTAGCCCAGTGATTTTCAACTGGCGAGGTATCGAGGTGTGACGTGAGTTTACAATCAAGTATTGCTACTACAGTTACGCTAAAACAAACAGATATCGATGGAAAAGTATCATTTGCATATCTTAACGCTACGGAAGAAGAGAAATTAAGAAGAGGAACGTTGTTTGCCAATTTTTCCAAGAGTTTCAGTTCGATGGAAATTTCCCAAGTGTTTTTCGATACGTATATACAGGGTGTTCAGCCAATCCTGGGAAAAATTTTAATGGGAGATTCTCGAGGCCAAAATAAGACGAAAATCAAGAATACCAATTTGTTGATGAAGGCTTCGTTAAAACGTTATTAACATTTAAATTCAAAAATTTCAAATCGTTTTGGAAAAATTATTTTTGATTACGGGGGTCAATTACAATCATTTTTGGTGAATAGACATATCCCCGAAATCCTACCCACTTTCTAGAAAAAAATTCGAGAAGGTGTGAAATTTTTTGAGGGGAAAAAAAATTTCAAATCGTTTTGGAAAAATTATTTTTGATTGCGGGGGTCAATTACAATAATTTTTGGTGAATAGGCATACCCTCGAAATACTGCGCATTTTCGAGAAAAAAATTCGAGGAGGTGTGAGATTTTTTGAGGGAAAAAAAAATTTCAAATCGTTCTGGAAAAATTATTTTTGATTGCGGGGGTCAATTACAATCATTTTTGGTGAATAGACATACCCCCGAAATCCTACCCACTTTCTAGAAAAAAATTCGAGAAGGTGTGAGATTTTTTGAGGGGAAAAAAAATTTCAAATCGTTTTGGAAAAATTATTTTTGATTGCGGGGGTCAATTACAATCATTTTTGGTGAATAGACATACCCCCGAAAACCTACCCACTTTCGAGAAAAAAATTCAGGAAAGTGGACAAATTTTTCGGCGAAATTGGAAAATTTCAAATCGTTGTAAAAAAATTATTTTCAGTTGCAGGGGTCAATTATAATCATTTTTCGTGAATAGACATACTCCCGAAATCCTGCTCATTTTCGAGAAAAAAATTCGAGGTGTGAAATTTTTCGATGGAAAAAAAAAATTTCAAATCGTTTTGGAAAAATTATTATCGATTGCGGGGGTTAATTGCAATCATTTTTCGTGAATAGACATACCCCCGAAATACTGCGCATTTTCGAGAAAAAAATTCAATACGGGCGGAACTTTAAACGTTAATAACTTTTTAACGAATCCTTCATCAACAAATTAGTATTCTTGATTTTCGTCTTATTTTAGCCTCTAGAATCTCCCATTAAAATTTTTCCCATGGTTGGCCGGACACCCTGTATACGTATACTTTAAATAGTTTTATATATTTAATTAAAGCCTTGCATTGAACAGGAGACAATTGTTCGTAATTGTCTCGGCGAACGAGACGAGTGCAACTTTATTTCCGCAACATTAAAACGTTTGAGCAAATAAGAAACAGCAGGGGCAGACGGTATAGTTCGTTCCGTCGACCGTACAGTGCAAAAGGGACGACAAACCGAGAACAGCCGTTCTTTACTTCGAGTGTTTCGTTAACGATCTCGAATCCTGCGAGATTTCCGTCGGCTGTGCAACGTGTCCCGAATCAGTCTCGCGTCGCCGGTTACACGGTAACGAGCAATCGATGCCGGAAGGTTTCCAAAGGATCACGAAGAATGAATCGAACCGGAACGACGAGACACGCTGTGCCTTCGGTGCACCGAGGGAAATCCGTGCGACGTATTTCGCTTAATTTTCGAGGAGGATCTTTCTCTTGGTTGCGTGCTCGCGAACACACCGCGAACGAAGGCATGAAACTGCTGATCGGGTCAGTACTTTTATCGTACTTGCGATATCCGAAACCTTTCGATTAAATATTTTATAAATATTAATATATTAACTCTACGCATCATATTATATCGTCGTAATTGTTAAAACTATTTAACTGAATTTTAGTCGATCAACCACCAGCTGCAATTGAAACGCGCGTAACCGCGTTATAAATCAACGGATGTTGACGAAACTGACGTTGATTAATAGCTTAAGCGGTCGATCAAACACCGGTGGAAATTTCATTTGCGTCGCCCGGTGCATTAAAATAATTCCAACGATCCGAAAATGCGAACGACAGTGACGCGAATTAATCGGATCGAACGGAGGTGAAAATTGGTCCTTGTTGGTAAATAACGAAGGTTTTTAAAAGGAAAGAATAAATGATGTAGCAAGAGGATATAGCCAACAGATCCATGCACGTAAATCGAGGAACGTGTCGCGGGCAGAAAGTGTAACGATGCGTTTTCCTTTCTAAACCATCGTTGTTCCGTTATTTTCACGAGATGTTTACTTTTCGAGCGCTCGATCGGATCTAGAAGCGGAGGCGCGCGAGAAACGGCCGTGTGCAACTGTATTATGCGTGTAGAATTGGGTTAGTCCTTATGAGTGCCGTGAGCAAAAAGACACGAGAGCACGGACCACGCGATTACACGAGTTATCAGTCGGTCAGTGATATCAAATCGAGCGGAGCACCACGCGGTTTTACGTCCCGTGGCCGAGAAATCGGTGCCTCGATTTCAACGAACACGTGTTTCTTCGTCCCCAAACCTTTGCATCCTTCAGACTCCGGCGATCTACGGAAGAACCTCGTCGAGCTGTCGCGATCGTTACGCGCGTCGTCCATAAACCTCACCGCTGTACCGCGGCGTGCTCGAATTAATAAACTTATTTCACGTCGCAGATAACAACGATGTAATATCCCGTTTCATAAACATTTATCGGAACAACATAATCTCTGTAGTCTATCGTTCGCGAACGTTCGTTCTTCTCGATATACATAACCGTGTACTTGCCGCCGGTTTCTATTAACGGCTCGTGGCACTTATCAAATCTCTAGGCGACCGTGGAAAATTCGAAATCACTATAGAGTCGCTTTAGAAGCGCGTTAGTTTTCGTTGAAAATGGACGAGGATAGGCGACCCCTGATCAATGGAACTTACGGTACGATGGATAATCTCTGGTAAGCTTCAAGGACTCTCCGGAACGTACTTCCACCCGCTATAAATGTTCTAGCTTTGACGATATCTTTTCTACATCTTTTCGTTATTTAACATCGGAGCAAGTAATTCCGTTCTATCGATTATTCGTGGCAAAGTGTAAGCGTAAATACACTGTATCAGGCCACTTAGCTAAAACGTTGTACATTCGATAGTTACGCGCAAAATAGAATATCATTTAAACGATCTACGCCACGATTTCGTTCGATGGAGCAAATAAACCCAATTTTTATCATATTATATTGCAATAAACTAGAAACTCAGCAAGATCTTGGTGGTCGAGTTAACAACTGCATTTCTCGAAGTAATCTTATCGTTGAACTTCGATCTCAATGGAGCGATAGTTTCAACGGAAGCATCTAGTAAAAAAACGTTTCACAGAAAGCTTTATTACGTTTGGGAAACGTAATGGCTATTATTATATGCATGTACAAGCATGAAAATGTTTCCTCTTCGAGGGTACGCGTCTCGATACGAAATATTCGTACGGATTAAAGAAAATCGTGTTGTTTAACGTTTGGCCGATCGAGTAACCGACGTAGGAGGAAACGAACGCGTTTCCGCGATCGTGCCTTGGTATTCGTAGCGTGGTTTCGAAGCTAAACGTTAACCGATAACGAGCAATTGTTTTTCTTCGCGTATGTAAAGTTACTGATAAGCGATTCATATTCACGGGGCCCTTATCTGCGGCACGATACTCGATGGCGGATAACGTATACCGTTCTCGATTGCAAATTTAAAGGGTAAAGTTTTACCAACCAGATAAAACTTATTTCAATTAACGAAAATTGTAATAGTAAAAAGTAATAAATATACACGTATTTCCATTATTTACGAATTTTTTACGAAACATTGGTCAAGAACAACAAAGAGAAATTGAGTTAAAAAAATATCGTCGTGGATTGTTTAGGGGTGGCGACGACGACGACGATGATTACGAGGGTACGACGCACCTGGTCCGCGTTCCACGAACACAGGACAATGATTCCTCGAGTCCCGTTTCCACGGTGAAGATTAACATCGAGGGTATGAGTTGCCAAAGCTGCGTGAAGAACATCGAGGGAACCATAGGCAGCCGATCGGAGATCGTGAATATCAAGGTCGTTCTAGAAGAGAGGATCGGTTACATCGAGTACAGAGCGAACGAGATCACGGTCGCGGAATTGATCGAAGCCATAGAGGACATGGGATTCGTGGCTTCTTTGCACCAGGACGATAGCAACCGTGACGACAGTAAACGGAACGGTTCTCCGTTAGAATCCAGCATCGGTACTTGCAGCATACACGTCGACGGAATGACTTGCGCGTCTTGCGTGAAAAGCATCACAGGTGAAAATCCTAAACCCTGGTTCGTACGGTAAATTTTCAACGTAAACGATTTATGCACCTCTTTCTCTTTGTCGCAGGCGTTTTGTCGGAGAAGCCGGAAATAAGGAAAGTAAACGTCAGCTTAGAGAACAAGGAAGCTGTAGTCTCTTACAATACCAACGATATTACGGCTGAGCAGATAGCACGGTGCATCGAGGAGATCGGTTTCGATGCATTCGTCAAGGAAGTGAACGGCAAAGTTCTCGAGACAGCGGTGACGATCGTGTCCAAGAATAATAATGTCAAATACGGGGAAGTTTCGTTGCAGCTGAACGGCGCCGGCGACGTTAATGTTAACGATAAAGTAGCAAAATGTTTCCTGCACATTACGGTGAGCGAAGAATGACTCGCGTTTATCGTACAACGCTTTGAGCTATCATTAATTCTGATCGTTTTCCATAGGGAATGACCTGCGCTTCCTGTGTTGCTGCCATAGAAAAGCACTGTAAAAAGTTGTACGGCGTAAACAATATTTTGGTGGCGTTGATGGCCGCCAAGGCAGAGGTCACGTTCGACCCAGAGAAAATAAGAGCAGCCGATATTGCCTCCAGCATATCCGAATTGGGCTTCCCTACTACTTTGATCGAGGAACCGGGGACTGGCGAAGGAGAGGCTGAATTAAAAGTAAGCAATGTCGACAACGAGTTCTAACAGGCCGACTCTCGTATAACGATTTTATTTTACGGCTTAGATCACAGGTATGACGTGCACGTCTTGCGTAAATAAGATAGAATCGACCGTGAAAAAGCTGCCAGGCGTTCATTCGGCTGTGGTCGCGCTGGCTACTCAACGTGGTAAATTCAAATACGACGTGGAGAAAATTGGCGTCAGAGACATCATCGAATGCATCAACAAGTTGGGTTTCACGGCGACGTTGTTCAGCAACAGGGATAAAGAAAACAGGGACTATTTGGATCAGAAGTAAGCACTAAATACTTTGTTCGTATTAAAACTAGGACAGTAAGACGTGTAGCATCTACATATCCCACTTTTTATTTTCATAGAGAAGAAATAAACAAATGGCGAACAGCGTTTCTGGTGTCTCTAATCTTTGGCATACCGTGCATGATAGCCATGACGTACTTTATGGTCGTTATGTCCGCCGGCGATAAATCACACAAGGACATGTGTTGCGTGATACCTGGTCTCTCTTGGGAGAACTTAATTCTTTTTATATTTTCTACGCCTGTACAGGTAATTATAAATACTGTCTCGTGGACGTATTGGGAGTACAAATTAGTTCGATCTGTTTTTTTTTGTAGTCAAGGATGCATTTATTCCATAAAAAAATCAATGAACAGATTGATCAAAGTTTTGTCCATCGCTGGCTACTACTTTTCCCCACCTCTCAGGCAATTTTCGAATTCCATCTCGTTGATGTTGAGGTCGATGGCAACGATTGACCAGGGATCTCTTGGGATTATCGTAGAATATCCATTTCTCATCCCCAGTTACAATTCGACGTAAAAAACCTTTTCTTTGTTGCCTTCGAATCAGCTGCTCACAGGCGAAAAATCGCCTTTCAACGTCTCTCTATTTCAATTCATAAGGCACCCAATTGCCTTGCTTGTGAATCATTCCCATGGATTTCAATCGTACGGAAACTGCTTGTTGCGTAACTCCTCTTGCGTTTGACTCGGATCTTCATCGAGTAATGCCTCCAATTCTGTATCTACGAATTTTTTTGGCTGTCCGGAGCGAGGCTTGTCCTCAACGCTGAAATCACCATTCTTGAAACGTCGAGACCATTCCCTACATGATTTATCAGTTGGAGCATTGTCACCATAAACTTCTACAGTAAAAAACAAAAGTTTTGTATGAAACTCAAAGCGACATACATTGAATAGTATTGGTAGATGTCTAACTTCTCTGAAACAACCGAAATCAGCTGTCGCTATGAAACACACATAACAGTCAGAGTCATCTTTTCAAAACGGACCGAACAAATTTGTACTCCCAATAATTGCTAACCGTTTGTTGATTTCGAACGATATTTATAGTTTTTCGGCGGCTGGCATTTTTACGTTCAAGCTTACAAAGCTTTGAAACACGGTACAACCAATATGGACGTTTTAATTTCTATGACCACCACGATATCTTATTTGTACTCGGTTGCCGTACTTACAGCGGCCATGGTGATGCAAGAATCCTTTAGCCCACAGACATTTTTTGATACTCCTCCGATGTTGTTAGTGTTTATCAGTTTAGGAAGATGGCTGGAGCACGTTGCGAAGGTTGGAATATTTATCTACGAGTACTATTTGGAACGTGACTGGGTGTCTTATTAAGTAATCAATCTTTCCAGGGCAAAACTTCGGAGGCCTTGTCGAAGTTATTGTCGCTGAAGGCAACGGATGCAGTTTTAGTTACCTTAGGTCCGAACAACGAAATATTGTCCGAACGTTTGATCAGTATAGATCTGGTGCAACGAGGGGACATATTGAAGGTAGTGCAAGGTGCCAAAGTTCCCGTTGACGGTAGAGTCTTGTCAGGGCACTCCACATGCGACGAAAGTCTGATAACGGGAGAAAGTATGCCCGTACCAAAGAAGAAGGGATCGATCGTGATCGGCGGTTCGATAAATCAAAATGGTCCGCTTATGATTACTGCTACTCATACGGGAGAGCACACGACATTAGCACAAATCGTTCGATTAGTAGAAGAGGCACAAACGAATAAAGCGCCTATTCAGCATTTGGCCGACAAAATAGCGGGTTACTTTATTCCCCTCGTTATAGCTGTCTCTATAGTGACTTTAATCGTTTGGATAATAGTTGGATATTTAAATATAGATCAATTGCCGATCGCGCACAACGGTTACATTAATAAACACAGCATGAACAGGGAGGAGACCATATTCCAGTATGCTTTTCAAAACGCTCTCTCTGTATTGGCGATAGCCTGTCCATGTGCATTAGGATTGGCCACGCCAACGGCTGTTATGGTCGGTACCGGTATTGGTGCACTGAACGGTATTTTGATCAAAGGTGCTGAACCGTTAGAAAATGCACACAAAGTTAAGTGCATTGTATTTGACAAGACTGGAACGATAACACACGGTATGCCAATGGTAACAAAAATAAGTTTGTTCGTGAATGAAAGAGTCTGCTCGTTAGCAAAATTATTAGTTATCATTTGTACGGCTGAAACGAATAGCGAGCATCCAATTGCGTCCGGTGAGTTTTAATGGTTAAACGATATCGTGTTTCGCGTAGTTTTTAATAACATGTTTTTCTTTTTTCTCCAAGCAATTGTTCGTTACGTAAAGGAAACGATTGACTCCGAAGCAGCCGGAAAGTGTTCCAACTTCCAGGCGGTCGCCGGTTGTGGTCTCAAGTGCAAAGTGTCGCACATCTCTGCTACATTGAACGATGCTTTAAAATCAGAAAAGATCGTCAACTATGTGAATCAGGCGAAAACATTGTCTTCCGGAACGTATAATTTAAACAATGTGCCTATCGACGTGTTGTCGATCCCGAGCATGAGCCAAGAAAGACAAAATTTAAATCTAGAATTATTGTTGAGTCCCGATTTCCACGGTGACCAAACCAGTCCCGACGATGTGTACGAAATATGCATCGGTAACAGGGAATGGATGCGAAGAAACGCAGTAAATATACCGCAAGAGGTGGAAGCGAGAATGACTAGCGAGGAAGATTTAGGTCGTACTACGGTCTTAGCAGCAATAAATAATGTATTAGTGTCTATGATCAGTGTAGCTGATACGGTCAAGCCGGAAGCCCATCTGGCAGTTTATACTTTAAAAAAGATGGGTTTAGAAGTAATTCTTTTAACAGGTGATAATAGGAAGACTGCCGCCTCTATTGCCAGACAGGTAAACAGCTATTGGATTACTTTCGGTTGAAAATCTGCAGTGGAGATTATAGATATGTACTTCTATATATTGTATAGGTTGGTATTACCAGAGTGTTTGCAGAAGTATTACCTTCGCACAAAGTTGCAAAAATTCAGCGTTTACAAAGCCAAGGCTTGAGAGTTGCAATGGTAGGAGATGGTGTCAACGACAGCCCTGCTCTTGCCCAATCAGATGTTGGTATCGCGATCTCCTCTGGCACGGACGTTGCTGTGGAAGCTGCCCATGTAGTTCTCATGCGTGTAGGTTGAGACAAATACTTATCTCGTTTAAGCAGTCTGACTTGAAATGTTAAATTTAATACTTAACAATAATTCCTTTAGAACGATCTCTTGGACGTTATTGCGTGTCTGGACCTGTCTAGGAAAACAGTTCGTCGAATAAGACTGAATTTTTTATTTGCCAGTGTTTATAATCTACTAGGTATTCCTATTGCTGCTGGAATATTCAGTTCTTTTGGATTCTTTTTACAACCGTGGATGTCATCGGCGGCGATGGCTTTGAGTTCGGTCTCTGTAGTTGGAAGTTCTTTATTGTTGAAATTGTAAGTATCGAAGGAGTGGCGTTTAGCGCGTTTGGTATTATATTCTGGTATTTGTACAGATATCGTAAACCAACAAAGGCTACTTTAGAAACTCCCGAGTATTTAACAGCGATGCACGCTCATTCCACGGCAAGAATGATCGATTTAGACACGATATCCCTTCATCGTGGTTTGGATGATTCTGTAATACCAATTATGCATAGATCTACCTCGACGCTGTCCAGGTACGCTCAAACGACTACAATGTTTTCAAAATATGTACGGAATTGTAATAACCCTACTGCTTGATGGAATTACAGTACAATTATCGTAACACCAAAAGGCGTTGTTATCTCCTTAATTGTAAAAATACTAACATCCAAGTTTTGGCTTTGTTTGATCTTTCGCGCTTGTTGTTTATCATTTACATTATTGATATTGTATTATACTAACATGGATATTACAAATTGTTAATTTAACTAATTAACAATAGTACGTAATACTACTAACTCAGTTGTAATCTGGTTAGCGGTTTAAATAACTCTTTCTTTGTTGAATCGGAATTTAGGTCATCTTGCAAGCGAATAAAATAACTCGTGAACTTAAAGCAGCTTTTACTGTATGCGACATTTATTTCGATTTTAACGAACAAAAGTTTATCATAACTTAAAACATAATATAAGACTGAACAAAATATTTTAATAGAAGGAAGAGCAGTTTTGGAAAATAATACATTTTTTTAAAGAATTGTAGATAATTTACAGGGACAATTGCCATTTCATATTTTTAATCTTAACAAAACAAATTGTAAATATTGTATTAAATGTAAAATAGTTGATGTAATGTTAGAGAAGGAATATTGGTTATTGTTAACTATCGTCGTATGTCTATTTCAATTATTGTACAAAGAAATTTTGTAAATAAATACTTACACTTTTTCAATAGACATGTTACCTGCTAGACACGTGACCTGATCCTGAAGATTTGCTCATCGTTTGGTTTTGTGGTTTGTACATATTTTTTGCACGTATTTGCAATACCTGTTTTCTGTATTATACATGTATGTTAATAATCTTAATTTTTTCGGAGGTTTATAATGTTAAAGCAATGTTTCAGGAAGCACCACTTGTAAATCTTCCTTTTCCTTAAAAGAGAAATGTTTCGTAATTATACTTTCTTCTTATCTATGCTACTTTGACAATTTGCCTGCTTCTATTTGCTTTCAGCAAGTAGTATTTACGTATGAAGTAGGTTGTAACTAATTTAGCTACTGGGATGGTTTATGTTTAATATGATATGTATGAGCATATGTTCACTTTCTCTATTGCTTTTCACAAATATTTGGTACATAGGTATTTGAATTGTTAGATGATACTGCAATGGTTACTTATTAATAATACTATATCTAATATTATGAATTGAAAACAAACTCATTTAAAGATTAAACAAGGTAATACGTGTTTCGCTATATATCGATGTTTTAGTATTTTTCAAAGTAGTTTGACAATGTCTTTGTATTACAAAATTTAATTACAGGCTGTTCAGAAGATCTAAAGACGATGTGGAGGGTCGACTACTCGGTGATGATGTAGACGAAATTGATCCGGTAACGGATTTCTCTGGATATCGCAAAAACGTAAAGGACCATACAAACGTAATACAACCCTTAAATACACCATACAAAACATAGAATCCTTTAGAACTTGTAAGAATGTCTTTCATAAAATATTTCGCTCGCCTATATACAGGGTGTTCGGCCACCTCTAGCAAAAATTTTAATGAGCGATAGTAGAAGCCAAAATAAGACGAAAATCAAGAATACCAATTTGTTGATGGAAGCTTCGTTAAAAAGTTATTAACGTTTAAAGTGCCGCCCTTACTGAATTTTTTTCTCGAAAATGCGCAAGATTTCGGGGGTATGTCTATTCACCAAAAATGTCTGTAATTGAACCCTACAACCGAAAATAATTTTTCCACAACGATTTGCAATTTTTTAATTTTCTCGAATAATTTCACACCTTCTCTATTTTTTTTCTCGAAAGTGGGCAGGAATTCGTGGGTGTGTCTAATGACAAAAACTGATTGTAATTGACCCCCGCAACCGAAAATAATTTTTCCACAACCGATTTGCAATTTTTTTTCTCCGTTGAAAAATTTAGGCACCGAATTGGATTTTCAGTAAGGAATTTTTTTCTCGAAAGTGCGTACGATTTCGGAGGTATGTGTAATGATAAAAAAATGATTGTAATTGATCCCCGCAACCGAAAATAATTTTTTTAGAACGATTTGAAAAAATTTTTTTTCGCCGAAAAATTTCAACACCTACTCGATTTTTTTTCTCGAAAGTAGATAGGATTTCGAAGGTATGTGTACTCACCAAAAATGATTGTAGTTGACCCCCGCAAACGAAAATAATTTTTCCAGAACGATTTGAAATTTTTGAATTTAATTGTTAATAACTTCTTAACGAAGCTTCCATCAACAAATTAGTATTCTTGATTTTCGTCTTATTTTGGCCTGTACTATCGCTCATTAAAATTTTTGCTAGAGGTGGCCGAACACCCTGTATGTTTTGCCACTGACGTAATGATTTTACATTTTACGAATATTCCATTTTTTGCCAGGAATTAATTTTTCATAATTAATTCGGTCTGTAATTTTTAACTGAGAATCAATGTTACGAAAAAATCAAGGTGAATGTCGAAAAGAATTATAATGGTGCTTTTATTATAATTTGCATTATTTCTTTTACATAAACTACAATAATAGTATTGTGATATTTATGTCTTTTATTTAATTGAAATGGAATTATTGACACTTTTGTATATTTTACTGTATGTTTTGTACTTAATGCATTTTACATACAAAATGCAATTATTATTTCGCGAAGAAAATATTACGAGACACAGAAAGTATTATGGAAGGTGATATATAGGTAAAAAGTTTACAGGGACCATGTTTCAATTCATGTTCATATAAAAGACTTAATTAGTTAATAAATATAATTTATTAAAAAAATATATATAGTTTATTTGTTATAAGCATCAATTTTTCGTAGCTTGTTTAAATTATAGTTAAGACTCTTAAATATAGTTCATGCCATTTATAAGTGAAAACAATAGACTGTAACAAAATAGTTAAAATAATCAAATTCGGTTGTACTTTTTACCTATTATAAATATCCTTAAAACATAAACTGGTACGTTGTACATGCTACAGCAATTAAATATTTTTGAACTTTCACAGGAGAAAATATAATATTTGTGTATATACTTATATTGCTTGTGCCACATCTTTAACATATATTAATGTATAGTAAATATTTTATATAATATATAATATATATGGTGATTTTGTTATAAGCAATTTAGTATTATATTTTTATAAAACCTTAAAAAGAAATACTTATAACAAAAGTAGAAAATTTGACATAGATTTAGATCACAAGTTTTGTATAGTGCCTTGCATATATTAATTTATGACAGCATATGGTAGAACTGAATTTGCTTGTGGAAGACAATTTTCAGATATAGCAGTTGTGTTGGAGGGGTAAGTATTAAAATCTTGTTGAACATTAATGTTATTATTGTTAGCAGCATACACCAAGTGTTCATTATTTACGAAAGGATACACATTTCTATGAACGTGTGGATTGAACATATCTTCTTCTGAATAATTTTTCACATTATGATAGAATTTCAAATTACTGGCTTGAGGAACTGAAATCGATTGTTCACTCTTACATGATTCATAGTTGCTGTTTCTGTTTATCAGGGATGTATTTTTATCCCACTCTTTCAAATGAAAATCGTAAAGGTTTGAATTTAACAATAAATCTTTATATTGGGCTGCACAGTGTGTATCATTTTGCTTTGTAAATTCATTGTTGTTCTGTAAATGTTCATATTGTAAAGGCGAATCAGATACATTCAAGATTAAATTTTTATTTGCATATCCTATATTCTGATGCCCCTCCAAATGACTGTTATATCCATTAATTAAATTGTGTGAAAAAAATTCTCCTTCCGTGTTAGAAACCTTATTAACATTTAAATCTAATTCTGATTGACCAATATTTTGTATGTCTGTAAATACAGTTCTGTCATTACATGTTTGTATATTATGGTTTGTTAGTGTATAATTATAATTGGGATCGAATGTAGGACTTCTTTCAGCATAAAGGTATTTATTTCTATCATCCATGTTATTTTTCCATTGATTTATTTTAGGCTTCCATGTCTCTTGCTTCAAAGTCTGCTGTACATTTCTGTACATGCTTAAGTTGTCCTTGGTATATTCACTTTCACTGCCAGAATCAAGATATGAATTTCTGAATGTATCTTGGTTGCTTCTACATTCTGGTCTTTGTACATTAGGAATGTTTGTATACTGTGTTTTATTATAAAGAAAATCACTTTCTTTAATTGTATCAAACATATTATCCAAAAGAGTTGCAAAAGGTGGTAAATTCTCATTAGTTCTGTAATGTCCATCTAATTTATATTTCACGAATAATAGTTTTAATTCATCCTTTGTAAGCATTGGTTGTTCTAAAGGTTGTTGTAAAATCTGATTCAATTTTTGAATTTGATTCTTACACATTTCTTCTTTATTTTCTAGCTGCTTGTTTGAAAGAATCTTATGCAGTTTTGTTGCTTTGCTTTGTTTTCTATTTTTTTTCAAACTTGCCTTCTTCTTATGCTGTAATGTGCCGCATGATTGTTTTTTTTTCATATTCTGAAAATGCATATTACATTAATCATTAGGATTAGTCTGTTTAATAATGGAACTTTTCAAAACATTATCTTACCATGCTTGTAGTCCTCTTTGTTATATTAATAATTTTATCAGTCTTGACCTTTGCTGTTAACTTCAACACTTTCTTCTCTTTAACCATTCTAATGTCTAAATAGAAAAGAACGTTTATAATGAAATAAACAATAATATTCAGTTTATTACATTAACTTACGAATAACGAATTTCTGAATTTAGATTAACGAATGTTTTACGTAAACAAAGAAAATGGAAAAATTTAATGTTCAAAATATGTTGCATATGCAGTATCTGTATACAATACGAAACGTGTAATGAATATATTCTTCCTAACATTTTCTGTTTAAGACAAAACTTTGTTTCTTAAATAACTGACTTACTTTCTGTCATTTGGAATCTTAAGACGTCACACGTGGGATGTACGATATTAAATAGATAATCGTCAGATTAATGTATGTATCTATAATTTTAAGAGATCGTTACGATTCCTTTATTCGTTTACAGAGATAAAATTCGTTATAAATGATTATTGATTTTCTGGATCATTTTGAATACATTGAAATTTTGATACTTCGTGCTATATAGTTTCCTAAATTTTACCATTTCGATGGAATTCAGTAACAACGATATTCTTTTGTTTCCTATTATTTTCGTCCTAGTGAGTTGACCATCATAACTTTTTTCGAATATTGTTGCAACGTTAATAAAGTAAATTTGACTTTACCGTTAAAAACATGAAAGAAGAGTGAAACGATTATGTTCTTTATAAATTAAAAAATCGTTTTGGAAACAGACATTATAATTGAAAATAAATGGAATCAAGTATTTATGAAATAATCCTCTTATTTTGTAGAAGGAGGGAATAATTTCTTCTAAATCATATAAAACAATGTAATTTCAGTTTCTTTATTTAAATTAACAAAACTGCATGCATAATACAAAAACTTATAATATATATATAGGTTGCGAAGAGATTGTATAAAATATAATTTTATTTGTAACAATTGAGGCACTTGTTTCGTTCTTCGTAATCATACCTGGAATTAAATGAACAGAAATAAAACCATAATGCTTTAAGGTATTGAAACAACGTAAACATATTAAGCTCGTAACTTACACAGGCAATGAACAGTTTTGACAAAATAATTGTGTGCAACCAGTGCATTCAAACAGGCAATAATTACACAAGACTTGATCACAGTAAGAACATTTATTAAACATAGTTTGGTCTATTACTCTACTACAGTCACAAAGATCATACTTGGGTCGATCATCCTTAAAAGAACATGTGAAATACAAGTTATTAATTTTATATTGTTATAAAATTCATAGACAGAATAAAATAACCAATGTTTAAGAATTGGAAACATTATTACGAGGATGTAATTTAAACGAAGTATATACTGTTGATAAAAAAATAACTTACTTTTATAGCTTCATCTGTTTTCAATAATTCTAACTTACTGTTCAGTACCATTTGTTTCGAATTACGTTCTTGTTTGATTTTGCAAGAGGACGATGCTTTCGGTGAAAGTATATCGAGATTCATGTCCATAGATTCGTTCAATTTGCGCGATAATGATTTCACACCGTCTTTTAATAACTCCATTGTTCTACCTGCATGGAAACAAACAAGTTCAATAAGAAAGTTCGCTTCGCTTATTTTTATAACCTTTGTACCGTAAACAGTTTTCATTCGTTCCTCTCGGCAAACACCGTTGTCAACTTGTTTTTGACCTACATGTATCTTTAGTTGGGGTGGTAAATCGTCTTCGAACATACACGGCCGTTTTGGCATTCTTTAACGATGTAATTATTAACAGATCTATTTCACGTGAACTAACGATTTCGCGACATTATCAACCGACGTGTTCAGTACAACCATGCATATGTTTTCATATTTAAATACTCACTACTCTATAACGTACGTCGAAGATACAGTGGCTCGAAGTAAAACTTGCACACTTACGTTTTTATACTTAACGAAGGGACTAATAATGTAAGGAAACAATTTAAACAAAACGTAAGATTATGTTCATTATCCTTATTCTAGTTTATATAAATTCATTAAAAACAGAAACAAAGACAAAAGTTACTTGTATTAATTTAAAAAGAAAAAGAAATGTTTTAAAATTAATGGAAACTAACTTCAAGCTAAAGTTCGGACAGTTGGCAATACTTCTTTATAGTTTGATTCTTCGAATCCAAAAAGGTTGGTTTATTAAACTTGTTCTAGTTTTACTAATTTTTCTTCGAAAATATATGTACAAAGTCATTTGATTAGAGTTATTTGGTTAGATTATACAGTTTCCAATCGTGTAAGAGCACAACGTTAACCTCTCGTTGACATAGATTTGGCGGGAACGTGTCAATCGACGTGTACAATTAAGCAGGAAAGGCATTTGTATCGTAAGTAGGATATTAAGTTAACAAAGAAGTTAGTAATATTTGTTTATTAGTAATGTTGCATTATTATTACTTTTATACATATTTGATATTGGCCATCAACAAATATGTTACAATTTTTATCTCCCCACCGTCCTCGTGTTTAATCGTTTCGCATGAAAACTAACGATATATTTTATAATAATACAGAATAATTCATAGTCATTGCGTGACAAGTTCCAGTAGTAATCGTTGGTACAATAACTGTACACTGTATAGCTCGCTTACACAAGTAAACTATACAAATGGCAATCGAATCATTGAAATAACTTGATTAAAGTATGTATAATCGAACGAAACAATCACAATCAATGACAATTACGTACGTAGGTGTAGCGACTGTTATTTCCAATACAATATTTATTCAAAGTTATCAGAAAAAAAATGACCGTTTGATTCGTTCGTGGGACCGTGAGATACTCGAATAATCACAATAGACGTATACGACGTTGCTGCGGTTCCAGGAATTAAACGATACGTTTCAAAAAGAGGCTAGTTTTTTTCGCTACGCGGATTACAGGGTTTCAGGTCAGATCATGATTTTTTTTTTTTCTTTTCTTTCCTCGTAAAAAAATAGTTCATTGCAAGCGTATTCGATTCTGGGCGAATCGCCAATCCCGCCAAAAAATCCCGCCAAAAGCTCACGTTTCCGATCAACAGATCTGGGCAATTTCGTAACTAAGCGAATCAGAAGCAACGAATTAGAATTTCAAACGACATTATTGCAATTAAAAGACTGGTGTGTTATTTGAAATTGTTGTCTTTTTATGTAATTTCAAACACGATTCACCCAGCTCTGCTGGTCAGTCGATTTTACGATCGAACCTTCGTTAACGTTTAAAGCTGCTCTATGGGATTCGCTTGGCGTATGGTTACGTCGTCGAGCGACATTTTCTAAATAAAACGAAGTATGTATTTTGAACGAAATCGTTAATGTTCCCAATGTGAATTGGGAATTTATCGTTTAAATCAATCGAAATTAATATCGCCCGTTTCGACGCAACCATATTTCATTGGAAGTGTTCTTTATTCATAAAATAAGCGACAAATGTTTTTATACATCGTCGTATTCGGCTGGACACGATGAGTACCTAAAACAGGAGTGACGAACCGAGTAGCCCCCTCCTCTACTTTTCTGTTCCGCGCATGCGTAGAACTGTCCCCAATATGGCTACTTCGCAGAGTCGGGACAGAGATCGTGGAATTCTTGTGGCTTTCGGCGGAAAAGAAGTTCGTCACCCCTGGCCTAAATCATTTGTTATACACGCATGCACCGCACCGGTAACATCGACCGAACAAATCGTAACTTCTGTCTTTAAAATTCTTCATGGACACCGATTATACGAACAGTCTGGAACAAATCCGTTGATCGACAATATTGTTTACGGAATGCATCGTAGCAAGATGCGCGAAGAGGTTTGTAAATAGTTGATCTTGTCGTGATCTTTGAAATAAAATTACTTTCGTGGTGTACGCGTATACGTGTTCGTATAGTCGCCTTCCACTAGAAATTTTCGATAAACTGAAGTTCGCATAGGCAAGTCGAACGAAACGATTTGCATAATTCTATTCGAAGCTTTGTGTATGTGTAATGTCATTTTAGTACGTACATACGCGAGCATTGTGTAGCTGGTGTCGTGTTATACGCACCGATTCGTTAAAAGCTGTCATTCGAAACGATCGTTTGTGCGATGATTTGAAAAATAATTTTTTACTATCGGTGTGGTTTGTCGAATAGGAAAATTGTATACTTCGTGTAGTCCTTGGACTACAAAAAATTTCTTCTAACGTAGTTTTATCCTAAAGTTACCGGATTAAAAGTTTTCTTTCAAATGACAGTTTTTAATTTTGATCCCACTGTACACGAGCTCGATGCAAACTCAGTACAGCATGTATAGAGGGAGACAAAGTCGTATAAGAGGCTCCACCGTGTACAGGACTGGTTTAATGAGAAATATTCTTCGGAGAAAACATCTTCGGACTCACAGCCGTTATTGTCAGTTGTCATGGACGTTACTAAATATTCGGTACATACAACGCGCAACTGGTAAATCGAATCGCTGTACGCCTGGGATCCTTTAACCAGAATATTGATTATGTATCTTTGATATGAACTGTTTCACTCGAGAGTACCGGGGGTCGTTATGATCGACCGAACACTCGGTTGATAATAACTCGTTCGCACGATGTAGTTTCTTGACTGATTCGGCGAAAGCAGGGGTCTACACAGGTCCACAGAGTTAGGGAAATTTTATTTCACGAATAACCAACAAAAGTGTTTCATTTTTAAGCAAATTGGAATTAGCGGTTAGCTTGTATAATTGAACTTGATGCAAATATGAGCCGTTTTCGAGTAAGATTCGATATTGCTTTCTATACTGACATTAATAGGAACATTATTACAGTAAAGTCTATTATCTATTCGGTAAAAATCACCGAATCGGTAAAAAATTGTGTCGTGTGAACGAGGTGTAATGGTTCACATTTCCGTGCGTCCATTATAATTATCGACGAGCATTCAATTTTTCTCTCTCGCAAGTTTCTTTCAACAATTTAGTCATAATAGTGATTCGAAATATTACGAATATTATACGAATATAAAAATGTTTGAAAACCTTAAAAGATTTAATAACATTAGCGAATTCAAAACGCTTCCAAGGTTTTGAACACGTCACAACATGGAATTTATTAAGAGTTTCTGTACGATTCTAATACGCGAATGATACAGTAGAACGTCGATTATACGAACTAACGGAGACAAATCCAAAATATGTGTATAATAAGTAAAATAATTTTGAAAGAAACTTTTTCTTTTATTATTCATATCGCGAATAGAACGTGTAATTTTAATAATTCGAAGTATAGAGAGTGTTGGCTCGTTACACTTGCGTTTCGATAATCGACCTTCTACCGTATCGAAATACCTCGTTAAAGCAATCGCGTTACTCGTTGATTCGTTCGAATGCTGTCGAAATTCTCTATCGCTATTTGGAAATTGTGAAATCCTCAACGTGTACTACGATACTTACCGCCCTCTCTTGGTCACTATGTTTACGAGCATTGATAATTCGTCGCTAATGTATTGCAATTTAAAAGCGTTGTTCGCTCTGTTGTTCGTGCAGCAAACGAACGATAACGTGTCGAGTAACGATTGCGCGGTGACGTTTCGTTATCTAGCAAGCAGAATTAGGATATTAATTTTAGCTGGTCGTTTACGCGCAGTCCTGAACATTATTTTCTGCCCGCGCTATTCTTTATTGCTTTATTATCCCGTTGTTTATCGCGAGTTGCAAGGCTGGTAACGTTTCGCCGAGCATTTCTGCCCAAAATCATCAGGACATTTTGAAAACTAATAAGCATCTCACGTTCACTATCGATGATCATCCAAAGCGAACAAGTGTGAATTGGGCTTAACAGCACACCTAAACAACTTTACCAGGCAACGTTTCTACCGTAGGGCAAATTGTTCCCTTCTCGTTGCTTATATTCTAGCGAATAATGCCGATTTCTCGATTTCGGATAGTTTCGTTACCAATGGATGGGATCGTCTACGACGCAGGGACTGATTCATTGAGTTTATTACTAGCCGGTTTGCGATTTAGACCTAAAACGAGGTACGCGAACATTTGCTTTCTGCTTTCTAGGCTCTGTTTCTTCGATAAATGAGATTGCGTTTCGAATCGTGGTGGATCAACGCGTTACTTATCTTACCGGTAGCGAATGAAACAGTCAAACTGGGAATATCGGTCGATCGAGTTCTGTTTACACGGCGGGGCGTGGGGCGAGGGGCGAGGGACGAGTGGTAGCGAGAGTGGGTGGAAGCAAAGCGGTAAAATTGTTCGAAATACCAGCGAAACGAAAAAATATGACGCGTATGAGAAGGCATCGTGTATAGTTTCGTAATGTTTCGTTTCTCTGCAGCTCCATAAAAAAATAACAATTTGGTAAACGTTCTTGTCTCGTTCCTCGCGGGAACATTTTGATCACAGTGTCGCGTTTTCTTTTGTAGTGATTCCCGTTCGTTCGCCAAATCGACTAACTCCACAGAGAGTAATGAAAGTAACATGCATACATACGTATTCTTTAGAAAATTTTTCTCTGTGGCTTCTTCGAGTATGAGATCCAAAATTGGTAAAATTGACTGGTTTTATACATAGGAAAAATGTTGAAAAGTAGAGTTAGTCGGTTTGCAAGTGGCTCGTGTGTCGCTAAGGATAAAGAAATTTGAAGGCGAAGCGGGTGATCGAACAAGGAACGAGGTGTTTCGAGGTGTTGGCGAGTTCTCGAAAGGTTCGCAGAGATTTTGTGCTTCTTGTTACCAACATTACCGATGTTATTTATTGGGAATCAGTTAGCATACGTTTTAATTCGGCTAAACGGATTTGTTGAGCAAGGCTGTCGCGATACATGCTCGAAAGCACAATTCGTCCGTGCGTGCGTATGCGTGCGTGCGTGCATTTGTGTGTGTCTGTGTGTGTTATGTGTATATAACAAAATGTCAACAAGTAAACGTGCGATAAATCAATCGATTGCAAATCGCCTTATAAATTGTATAAAAATCTCCTCTATCTGCCTAGCTTAATGCCTTAAGGATACGATGTGTCGGGAATCTGTATAATTCCTACGATTCTATGCCCGGTCAAAGGGATATTCTTGCAGCCTCTGCTCGTAGACTTGTTTCTATTCACCGGGTAAAGTACATACGCGTGCCCTGTGGCTACTCACCGACGACCATACGCCCAGAGTTTACGGGAAATTTAATACGCGAACAACGAATAAACATTTTAGATTCGTTCGTGAAGTAAACGTTCCCCGTTTAAATGCCCCCTTCTAAAAATACCTTGATGCATCCTAATTTACGCGCACACTTACAAAATGAAACGTAAACGGTAGTTGGTCGACGAGCGAATTTAAAAGTTTTATTGGTTATTCGAGAATAAAATTTCCCCGACCCCGACTAATTTTCTTCCTTTAATACTGCTGTTGGTATGCAATGTAATCTTAGACGAGGTATACGAATAGACCAAATGTAATTCTGGCCACACATATTTTCGCTAAGGAATTTTTTTTCTCGAAAGTGGCTGGGATTTCGAGGGTATGTGTATTCAGCAAAAAATATCGCAATTGACCCCCGCAATTGATAATAATTTTTTCAGAACGATTTAACATTTTTTTTTCACCGAGAAATTTAAGGGGAATAGATGTACGCCTGGTCAGGCATTATATTTTCGGTAATGAATTTTTTTCTCGAAAATGGTTAGGATTTCGAGGGTATGTGTATTCAGCAAAAAGTATTGTAATTGACCCCCGCAACTGAAAATAATTTTTTCAGAATGATTTGACATTTTTTTGCGCCGAGAATTTTTAAGGGGAATAGATGTACGCCTGGTCAGACATACTTTCAGTAATGAATTTTTTTCTCGAAAGTGGATAGGAATTCGAGGGTATGTCTATTGACCAAAACTGATTGCAATTAACCCCTGCAACTAAAAATAATTTTTCCAAACCGATTTGAAATTTTTGTTTTCCGTCAAAAAATTTCACACCTTCTCGAATTTTTTTCTAGAAAGTGAGTAGGATTTCGAGGGTATGTCTATTGACCAAAAATGATTGGAATTAACCCCTGCAAATAAAAATAATTTTTCCAAACCGATTTGAAATTTTTGTTTTTCGTCAAAAAATTTCACACCTCGAATTTTTTTCTAGAAAGTGAGTAGGATTTCGGGGATATGTCTATTGACCAAAAATGATTGCAATTAACCCCTGCAACTAAAAATAATTTTTTTTGAACGATTTGAAATTTTTTAATTTTGTCGACTTTCACACCTACTCCGTGTCGTAAGGTCTACTCGTACATCTCGTCCGTGACGTAACCCTAATCTAAAACAATGGTACCCTCTATAATGGTGCATAACAGATCAGAGTTGGAAAATTCTTGTTCCAAAACAACGAATAAGAATATTTGTTGAAAAGAATCCGTTGATAGAGTTTATTTTATAAAGGAATTTACGAACGAAACGTGCATAGAAATCGATCGAGAATTTCAACTCTGAAGTATGTCCGTAAAAGAAGAAATTTGCGGATTGGAGTTCTCCGTAGAGATCCAAAATGTTTTGGGGGGCGTTTCGCGTCGCCACAGGGTCACGGATCGCGCAAAAGCGAGTCGAAAAATAAATCGGAGACACGTGTGAGGGGTAGCGAGTATTGTTAATTATCCGTGCGGGGCTGTACAGGGTGTAAAAAATGGTCTTCGCCTTGTACTGTCTACGATAGCCGCGAGAAAACCTTTTCTTTTACACTTTGTACACGCGCGACAGTGAATTCGTACGCGTTAACACGTTGACCGGCCTGCGGAAATCGAATACATTAAAATTATGCTTTGCCTAAAGGAATCCGTGAACTTTTGGTAAGCAAGTTAAGAAAATACACTATTAACGGCGTTGATGAAAAAATGAGAGAATAAAAGTCTTCGGTACAGTGTGATGTGTAATCGTTTACTATAAAACACTGTTACAGATTATGTTTTAAAGGCCCTGGTAATCATCGAGGCGGCGGTGAACGTGTTAATCACGACGGGAAAAGAGGAGGAAGCGGTCCCGAGGTCGTTCGATGCTCGGGTACCGTGATCCATTCGTGTTCGCCGCAGATACCTTAAATTTCTCTTGATCCTTAAATTCGCACGATATAAAATCCTAGCTTAGTATGGCCGGTAATCTGTTTCACTTGCGTTCTCGTCTTTCTCTCTCAATCGGGTCACTTTCACCACTTCATCCCCTCGATTCTCTTTTCCCCCATTTTCTTCAATCATAACCCCCATTACTTACGTCGTACGAGTAGTTTTATTTTATTTTATTTTTATTTTTTTTTTGTTATATTTATCGGCAATCGGTAAATAGATAACCGCAAGCTTACGCCTATCCTCAATTTATAAATTAGTGTTTGTGTTATGTACGTGTGTAGCATATAGCGCCGAAGATTCTCGACCGTTTAACGACCATATTCTCTTCTTTTATTACCTCGCTCGCGTTACACTCTTTCCCTTGCTTACGGTCGCTAGTGTTTCTCGTTTATTTAGTATTGCAAAGCTCGTTTCGCAACATACGATCTCGTACCTTCCCTTTATTCCTATCTTTCTACGAATTATGCGCGCGAGGGATGCTGTCCGTTCAACGATTACAGCGCCTTGTTTATTTTCTACCTGCAAGCTTCTTAATGGAATGCTGTTATACAAATACGGGATATCGAATCCGTAAAAACGACTAACTCTAATCGCCTATCGATCCAGGCTTGATCCATTTTTTTCTCTATCTACACCGTTCGCGTTGTTCGTCGATCTCGTTTCATCGCCGACAAATCTTGGATTCCCGCGCGCGGAAACCGAGAACCGAACGATTCCCTCTCGAATCCACATTACGTAACGAACGTGACCGCCGTCGCGATGCTCTACGTCACTTTCTGTTGTAATCGCGATTTTTCGTAATACCCTGTGCGATACAAGAAAATTACACGAGCAAACGGGATCGTTGGTCGATCAAACCGTACGACTAGAAAAAGAATTGTGATACATATCTAGGAACGAGCCGCTCCGATGCACGGATATCGTACGTACGTACCTAAAGCGAGAGCGATCCGGGACCAACGAGACTTCGAAATTGCAACTTTTTTATTCGAGCGAACATTTACGGAACGAATCCTCTCGCCTACGTCTAATTAGCCGCAACAACATTAACGCGTCTCCTTGACTGCCGGTAAGACTCTTCGGATCGAAATAGCCAGAACGATTTGCTTTTACGTTTTTGGATTTTCTTGCCAAACGCCTGAACAACGAAAACGCAAAACGAAGTGTTTTCTGGAGCTAGATTCGTCTCGTTGTCGAACAACGTTTTCACCCGTGCGAATTGTTTCCGATAGATAATTAATTACGAAACAAAATTAACCCAGAGTTCGAGGATCGAGCTGTTTGATAACACGCTTTCTCAGCTGTGCTCTTTTGGCAGTTTTCTTTCGCGCAAAACGGACCCGCAGAGTTGGGCAAAGTACGATCTGACGTGTTTTTTTAATTATTACGATTTTTTAAGGAGACTATCACTCGTTACTAGTCGAATAAATGATTCTAACTTTGTTTGAGACCCATCGTTCGATAAACTCTTTGCAAATGTAACGAATCAAAAAAAGTAAATTAAAGAGTCGAGAAACGATGCCAGAGATTGATCGGTGAAATGTTGGAAACGTTCAGACAATTCCTGTGGATACAACGGTTTAACATTGCAGAGCGTAGCTCGTTCGTTGTATTTCTGGATCGAAAACAGTCTTGGCGAAGATTCTTACGATCGGCAGGATTCGACTTTGGTTACATTTATAACGAGCCTTTTTGTTAAAAATCGATGCTAATCGCGCTTACAATGCGTTCGCTGTTCCACTAAGAAGCTGGGACAATTCTCGAGATATGTCTCTCTCTTTCTCTCTGTCTCTGTGTATACTTGTGTGTGTGTGGGTGTGTGTACGTGTTGCGTGTCGAGAACAACGTGTTACGATAAGTATACTCTTTTATCGCTTAACTTGATATTCTACGGTTAGAAACTCCTAGACTCTAGTTTTTCCCCGCCAATGACTCGATTTTTCCTTCGTTTCCTCTATCTTTTCCCCCTCTCTCAAGCAGACAAGAAGCCGTACGCTCGTAACTGAAACCTACTTATTTATACGTGTACGCATGAAATGTACATATATACGTGTACATGTATATATGTACATTTAATTTATTCATTTATTTATATATATATATATATATATTTATATATATATTTATATTCGTATTTATATTTTTATATTAGTCTTTCGAAATGTTTTCCTCGTGCGTGCAAAAAATAAATCTCTCGACGCGATCGCTGCGTCGCGAGTGAATTTTCTTTTATTTTTAAACTCGTTTCGTCTCCCGTTTAGTGTCTTTGATCGTTCCTCCCGCGCGAAAGTTACGGTAACGCCGAGGGGCACACCCTCGATCGCTCTTGTTCGTGAAAATCGTCTATCCACGACGATACTGCTAGGAAATAAGGAACCGTCTCTGGCATTTCAACGTCGCGCTCTAAACGCGATAGCAAGATCGACGATACGAAGATTCGTTCGTCCCTCGAGGGTCCGGACCGTTTCAATTTATCCGCGAGCTTTTTCTTTCCTCCACGTTAAAAGAAAATTTGAATTTCCTGTTGGGTGAGTGAGTGTGAATCCCGCGGGCTGAGAATGGAAATGCGTCCGGTCGCTTTGGTTCACTTTACCACTAAATACGCCTGAAAGTTTCTACGTTTATTGCGGGGAGGGTGTAAAAATAGCGTTGCTGAAAACGTCGATCCGTCGCGCTGCTCCGATGTTTCCATTCTCATCCCCGCACGGATCGGCGGGAAGCTGCGTTTACGAAAAAATTCAACTTTTCCTTTTAATCGTTTTAGTTAGTCGCGCGTTGCTTAACTGCTCGATTAAGGCGGCTTGGGATCGAGTATGGCGTATTCTCGCGTATAAGGCATATCCGGCTGTTCGCTGTTCGCAATAAAACGTCGATCCTCCAACGCGAACAGAGAAACGATTCTTCCAAATCGGTTTTCTCGTCCGAATAATTCTATCTAATTTTTTAATTTCTCCAATTAATTTCAAGCAGGCAAACGATCTCGGAAAATATATTTTATCGAGGTTAATAAATACCAGATATATTTGTTAGACCTCGATACGGGAAAAAGAGAGATTACATGTATGTGTATCGTATTATACACGAAACGCAAGCTTTCACCGTCGAATATCCGCTTAAACAGGGATCAGAAATAAAATTTCCAAATCGATTGGTGTTTCATTCGTCGACGTTCGGATAATCGACGTTTTACCGTGTTTCGATTTCTGAAACAACGAGAATAATCGAGGAGACAGTTCGAGCCCATGAATCAGAATCGTTCACGATCGAATTTTTGAAACTTAACACGCGCGTGCAACAAAATTTTCTAAAGGATCGCGTGTAGGAGACCTCCGCGCGACGAGACTTGCCTCGATGCCTGGCGACTAGCGATGGGTTCGATACCGTTTTCGAAATTAGTTCGAGCCTCTAATTTCTGTACGTGTACAGTGTCCAACCGTGTTTACGAATCAGCCTCGTATAAAATTACGATTCTAAACGGTTCGAAACCCATCGCTGATCGCGAGATATACTTTGAGACGAGTCTCGTCGTTGAAATCAGGGCTGCTGAACTTATTCCCTCGGCGATCACTCTGGGATCTCGCGTACAGAGCCTGTACAAATTGGACCAGATAAATTCTATGCAAGATATTCGAGGGGATTCGACAGCCCTGATCCAGAGGCTCGTTAACGATGCAATTAATCGATGCCTATAACAAACAAAACCCCCTTGTCGAGAAGCGGGAATAATTCTAAAACTTAAAAATCCGGAGAGGTTAAATAAAAAAAAAAGTGGTATTTATCGGATGCAAGGCGAGCGAAACTTTCGTCAAGTTGTCGACGAGACTTGGTCGTCGGTTTAAAAAAATACCAATGCGAAACTTTGGCCACTCTTCCAAACGGAAGTCAAGGCTGTTTGGCGGCGATGAACTTCCGCTTGAACAGACAAATGCACTTGGCCGATAAGAACAATCGTACCGCGTCGAAATAACGAGGGAAACGTTGGAATAAATCGTGACTTTGAATACGGATTGTTACATTTACGAACGGGGGGGTGAACGAAACCTTTTTTAAACACCGTACGACTGATCTTATCGACCGATGTATGTTCCTTTGTTTATGGGATATATTATATATATGTATATATTTAAGGCGCGAATAGAAAAATACGCAAAGATTGATTTTCACTTAACTTCTCCGGCCTTAAGGATAGGCGCGATCCCGCGACGGTCGATTGCCAGTAATTCTCAAGATAAAATTTAGAAATCACGGTACGTGCTTTCGTAGCATTTATTTACACCGAACTCAATCTCGAAATCATACTCGGCAAAGATCAACAACGAAGAAGTAAGAGAGAAATAAATTCGAATCGCGTGTAAAAAAGTGCTGGAAAGATATGAAATTTCGTGATTTTACGCGAAAGATCGTCGTAGGATCGGCCGGCCTTGACTGTTCTTTCGTCGTTTATACGCTAGGTGAACAAAACGGCTAATTGGCGGTACACAACAGGATAATACGTACCAATTAAAACACTCTTGCAACGACACGATCCGGCGGTGTACACCGACATCACTATTGCACTATAAATTTGCGTACGCGAATACGAACGCGATCATCACTGGAAAACGGAATGCGAAAGACGAACGATCCACACGGTCGCGGCACACACGTTTCCCCCGTCGGTTTCCGGTCGGGCCATTCTTTGTGCACGAGACGCCACCGGTAGTCGAGTTTTAGGTCTTCGTGGCTCCGGAAACGCGTGGACTCAGCCTCGTTGCGAATCAGTTGCGTGTTCTCTCGCAAACGTTTCCCACCGATTTTCTCAGTCTTGTTTCGCTCAGAGGCGAATCGCTAGGTCCGCCAGCTCGTTCCCCTCGTTAGTCCTCCGGCGAAAGCTTCTTCGAACAACGAACGAACGAACGATCCTCGATAACGGAGCTCTCCACCTCGCGTTCGAAAGAACTTCGTCGGATCGGTTTCCATCGAAAGTTTCATTTTAGTTGTCGGTCGAAGCATCGTTTCAGGATTCTCCTCGTTTCCCGTCCCCCGTACCCGTGTCCCCGGCCGGCGTCGATGGCGACCATGGATCGCCTCTGCCGTGCAGGCTACATAGATATTCACCAGAATCTCTGAGCGCTGTCCCACAGATTCTTCAGGCTGGATCGAAACTCGAAACGAAAGTTCTGGTAGTATCACGCTATGTTGTTGCCGCTCATCGTCGTCACGCATTTCTTCTCCGGCGTGTTCTGGCTCTCCGAGTTGCTGCGCACCGCCTTCGTCGGACTTCCGGGCGTAGGCGTCGCGTCCCCCGGTAACGGATTATTGTTGTTCGTCGACGTCGAACTGCGCCGGCCGTTCTCCCGCGTCGGTGATTTCACGTCGAACACGGACGTGTCGGACTCCATGTCCGAGTCGATCTGCAATTTCACGTTTCAATTAGATATTTCTCTTTCATTTTATATGCATACACTTGGAATGAAAAGCCCCGGGCCTCGTACAGAAATGTCGCGGCTAATATCGAATCGCGTACATCATCCTTGGGAACCATACTTTAGAGGTGATTAGTTCGTACTCTCCAGATCTGTCCCCCAGCGATTATTATTTGTTTCCAAACTTGAAAAGGTTCTTCCAGAGAAAGAAATTTGGAGGACCGCTGAGTTAAGTGTATACCGAAGAATAAGAACGTTTTTACGGCAAAAAATTGATCGTTTCCTTGTCAGGCCCGGGACTTTCCGTTCCATGTAGTATGCAAATAGGGTGAACAGCTTGTACGAATAGCGAGGAACGGGTACGATGAATGAAATTGTGACGTCGATGACACGGAGATGAAAGATGATGCGCTACCTTGTTGAAACAGACTACCTGTCTGGTAGCTGGATGGGGGCTGACGAAGAGTCGTTCGCTGGTGTCGCTTCCGCAGCTGGAACTTTCGCTCATTTCCGTGGCGAATTTCCGCGAGGCACGTGGACTCGGCGGCGCCGCTCTGCTCTGGCCCCCTAAGCTTATCCCTACGTTTCGCGAGCAAACCTGCGACTGAATGTGCTCGCAGACCCTCCTAAATCTTCGTATATTCCCTGAAAAATCAGACAAAATTGTCCATTTATACAGTCACGTGGTATTAACGGTGGGAAAGAGCAACAGAGAGCAGACGTTGCGTAAAACAATTGTTCGCGAGAATAAAAAGTTTGAATGCAATAAATGCGACGGCAGGGCGTGAACACGAAGTTCGACCCGAGATTATACGCGCGCGTACATGCGGAGAAGACGTAAGGTTCGACTTGCCAAGGTAACATCGATCTAGTTGCGCTTGGAAGGTTGCCAAATGCTAAACGCCACCACCTTACGATCTACCGTTGTCCGTGGTTTGCTTCCGAGGGTGCTTTGTACCTCGAGCTTTTTTTTTGTCGATGCTCGGGACGCGTATCTCGGAAACATTCGTCCCTCGGAGACGCCAGGAACGTTTTTTCGAGCGCGACAATTACGTCGGAAATTGATATCGAAGACGAACGTGTCCCCGGTGGAGAGTTACAAAATACTGTGTAAAATACTCACCGCTCAGCAGAGTAAAAGTAATGGCGAACAACGGTTCGTTCGGTTGTTTAGAAATGGTACTGATGTCGACTTGGAAGCGGACCTGTCGTTGGAACATCGCCGGTGCCGTGCTTCCCCTTTTGTATTCCACTCTGAAGGACATAGGCGAGCTCACGCTGTGAGACAACTCCGCTATCTGTCGATCGAACCTTTTCGTTTTTATGCGCGCCATAATCGAGTAAGCGATCGTTTGGCACTCACCGATAAAAAAGCGTGAATCAAATCAGCCTTTACGCTGGCCAAGATCTTCCCCTTTACGAGAATGGTGAACGTTTCGTCCTTCTCCGTGGTCAACAGGCTACCGAACCACGATTTCTTCGTGAGTTCCGGGGACGAATCTGGCGTGAGGTGTACCTGCGATTAAGATCAGATCGTACCGTGACTCGCGTTCGTTCTTCTTGCACGAGGATTAAATTTTTAAATAATTTATGGGGAATCAGGGTTCGATATTTTTTTGGTTCTTACGTAACTGATTTCAACCCTTGATATACAGGGATGCGGGTACGTACCTCCTCGGTACTTGTGAGCAGCTTGCGACGATGAAATCGAGGACTACCCAGGAACGAATTCTTGATGGTGGTCAGCCTGGATCTCCAGTGATGGGCGCCAGAACCAGCTCCGGTGTGCGGCGATCCCGGCGGCGTAACACCGACCGCGACTACTGCGAAATCAACCGTTTTTTACGACTAACACAGCAGCGGTAATTGGTAAGCAGAAGTCATCCGAATATACCCAAACGAGCATCGTGTATCGTAACGCGAGAAGCGTTATTTAGAGCGTAACGTTAGAAGGTATCGTTTTAATAAATTAATAACAAGTTACAGCGATCGCGGCGTCGATCGATCGATCGTCCGGGCTGCGGCGTCGGTTTGCCGTGTGCAGCTTGAAACGAGAGCCAAGAAACGGTCGAACGCGTCGCATTGTCCCGAACAAAAGAGACGTATTTCCCGAAAGTCGGGGAAAATAAAGAAGAAAGAAGGAAAAGGAGCACGCAGGGACTTTGAGCGACGGATGGAGGCGCATCCAGCTGCATTAGTCCCTTTAGCGATGATTCGCGAGCGGGTGTGTGTGCTCGTTACTCGTCGTGTGCCGTGAGCACCGAGGTCAGTTGCATTTTTTAAAACCGTCCCAGCTAGCCCAGCAGCCCCTTGAAAATGCGTGCTCAGACATCGACGAGGGTTCCCGATTACCAAAGCCTTTGTTCCGGCTCTGTAAACACTACGGACGCGTGCTTCTTCGCTCGAGAAATTTTCTGGACAGTCGAACCGGTATTTGTCTCGTCGTAATTTTTACGCGATAAAACTGCACGTTTTGAATATTAATTTAATGGTTTTCGAGCCGAAGGGAGGGACCGCCGCGTGTTAGAGAGAAGTAGGTATTCGACTCACCCTGTTGAACATCGTTTATTTCGATTCCCACACTGGCCAGAGCGGGTACTGGAGCGACGACCGGCGGATTGGTCGTGTTTCCGTTGCCAGCGGCGGTTGTGATCGCGGAGAGCCTCTGAGGGCTTCCCGTCTGGGTCAGGTGAGAGGTCGGTGGTGCCCTGTGAGGACTCAGGAGTCCGGCGAAGGCATTCGAGCCGTGCAACGGCGAACTTCCCGGCGTCGAGGCGTGCGATTGCGACGCGTGCGTGTGGCACCCTGTGCTTGGCGATCGACGCGCGTGGTTCCTCGTGCTGCGAACATTTCACCCATTTTTTAGCCTGATCGAAACGCGCACAGTGGCAAGGAATCCCTAAAAAGCTTGGTCGAACCATACTCCGGACGTTCTGGTCTCTAATTCTTTCGTTTCGTAATATAATTAACGAGCGTAAAAATGGATAGGCCATTAATAGATCGGCGGTGAAGCTCCCGGTTAAAAGCACAGTTCGATCGATTGCTCGGATGAACAGAGAGGTTCGTCGCGGCTTAATGTAAGACGGTTTTAATCGACTGGCCGTCGAGAGCTAATCGTCCGCATAGAAAAGAGTAGGGGAGCGCACGCGACACGTTCAGAGAGTGCTATGCCGTTGTCACGCGATCGGGAGTACTCGACGAAGCCTACGGATAGCTTACAAGACTATTCACCAGGCCGTTTAACCGCTTTGCAACTCGGAACTTACCAGGACTTCCTCCTGGGGGTCAAAGGAGACCCGTAGCTGATTTCCCCGAGATTGAGGGCAGTGCTTCCGTTTACTCGACACGTGTCCACTCGTTTCCTCGGAGGATCCGCCTCCGATTGTCCCGCGGTTCCCCTCGTGCCGCTTCTCATCACTTCCAGCTCGTCCTCGCACGCCGGTCTTCTTCGTTTCCTCTCGAGCAACAGGAAGTAAATCACCTTCTCCGTGTTGTGGCTGCGTTGGACAAATCGCGGGATTTATTTACGAACCGTTATCGCTAAAATGCGTGATCTTACTACTGGCTGAGGAGCTCCTGAATAAGTTTGTCCCGTTCCTTGAAGCAGCCTAGGCTCGCAATCGCCTGCAACACGTCCGGATCGATCGCGTCCACGGACGGAATAACGTGCGTCTGCACCACGTCCATCATCGACAGTTCTAACTCTAATTCGCCCTTGCCCGCCGCTGTCACCCACACGTGCCTGTTTATCTCCGCCAGCTGCGGATACGTATCGGTTGGTCTCGATTTATTAGCTCGTGCACAGCGTTCTCTGTCTTACCGTTAGTCTCTTGTCCGGGTCGACCTCGATCATCCCTTTGAGCAGATTTTGGCACTCCGGCGGCACGAAATGCGGTATGTAAAACACGCCGCGTTTCACCTTCTCCAGCAGCTTTCTCAGGTTGTCGTCGTCGAAGGGCAACGCGCCTACCAGAAGCGCGTAAAGTATCACCCCGCACGACCAAACGTCCGCCTTCCTGCCGTCGTATTTCTCGCCCTGCGAACGCGCAATCCTTCCATATTTTTTTCCGTTCCCTTTTATCTTCCGCTTTAATTAAATTCCCCGCGAAATAATAAATCGTCGCGGTTCCTCAACGCGCCGCGGAGGAATACGACCGTTCTCGAATTCAAATCGGTCAACGCGCGTTTGGGTGCTCGATTTAGTCGGATCGAAGATCGATTCTTACTCGAATAACTTCGGGGCAGGCGTAATGAGGAGAGCCGCAGCTGGTTTCCAGCATGGAGCCGGCTGGTTGCAGCGACGCCATGCCGAAATCCGCGATCTTAATGTTGTTCTTCTCGTCCAGCAGCAAATTTTCAGGCTTCAAGTCTCGATGACTGGAAAATGAGAATCGCGATTCGATTACGTGCACGCGCGGGTAACGGATTAGCCTAGTCGCGTAACGAGGGGTGAGCTAATTTCGATGCTCGATCGATCGGGAGCTAAATTAGGTCCGTTTTTCTATTTATTCGATTGGGGTAGGTTTCCCTGTTGCAAGCGGTCGAGAACCCCTCTTGTTTTCTCTCGTCTCCCGTTATCGAGTCGTCGAACGCGTCGCGAAATTAACTAGAAGGAATTCGCCATATTTCTTCGCCGAATCGAGGCAAGAAGAGAACCTTGAAAGCAAGTCGATGGATCAACTTTCCCTCTAATACGCTCTCCGCTAGTTCTATGTAAGCACAAACTACGTTAAGTCGGATACTTTTGCGAGTTTCTCGAGACTGTATAAACGACCGTCGTGTACAGGGTGATCCAGAATAGGATAATGTTAACGGTTAATCGTTAGGTTACTCACCATATACTATGACTATGGCAAAAATCTAACGCGGAAATGATTTGTCGAAAAAATCTCCTTGCTTCCTTTGGCGTTAGTCTACTCTTTTTCACTAAATAGTCGAAAAGCTCCCCTCCCGAAACGTGTTCCAGAACAAGATATCTGAAAGGAAAAAGTGCAATTTCAGTCGGTTGGCATTCGTATTTTTTCAACCGTGCATTTCCCTGTCCGCCACCGTGAGTAATGGGACCCCGAGTAAAACACTTTTGTCTAGCGCGTGGAATTCGCTGCGTTTTTTCTTTCTCTTTACGACCAATTTTCTTTTTTTTTTTTGTCTTCACAGTGCAACGGATACGTTCGCCTCTTTTCGAGCCGAAAAAATAAAGGTTCAACGGACTCCTCGAGGTCGACGATCGGTCGAACTTTGTCCGGGAACGTAAAAATAAAGATAACTGCGTTTACTCACAAGTATTTCTTGTTCTCGTACACGTCGGAGAGGCCAAGCACGTGAGGATGGTCGATCAGTTTCATAATCGCGATCTCTCGCTCTACTTTCATCAGCACGGAATCCGACAGCTTTTCCCTGTTGATGATCTTGATCGCTACCTTCTTGCCCAACACGCAGTGGACCCCAAGCTTGACCAATCCTGAAGCAAACAGAAGGATTCCGTTCGTCCAACACGCTTGTATTTTAGTTCGAAGCCTGCAGAACGAATAAACTTTTCTCGAATCGGACAGATCGCGTTTCCGTTTCCGTTTCCGTTTCTGTTTCGAGGCATCGAATCACCGCGAAGTAGTTCGGCTCAAGTAGTACAGTCGTTTCTCGCCGGACAATCTCGCGATAGAAAATTTGTAAAGGCTGGTTGAATAGGGTCGTGGCAAGTGGCGGTTCTTATACGGAGAACGGCTCGTTGCGTTTGCCCTGGATCAGCGCGATCGCTTTTTCTTTTCATGGTTCGCCTTTCGTAATTTCTTCTTTGTTGACAAATCTTTTTGCGTGCAAAATGGAAAGGGACACTCGACTCGCCGACCGTGAAAACCGTTTATTCCATTAAGCGAGGTTCCGTTTGTTTGCTCAAACAATACACCCCGTTTATCGATTGTCAGTCGGTTTATAGAGCAGGTTGTTTTCTATGTTTCGTTTTATTCGAGTCACTGTACTCTTTGTAGCTTTAAATACACTCGTTTTATTTGTTCTTTCTTTCATCGCGATAACGCGTTGGAAACAAAGTATCTTTTGGAATTGATCTCACGCGACGAAGAAAGTTTGGCGAATCGAACGAAACGAAAACGGCGAAGGGAATGGACAGGTTGTACGGGGTGGGACTGTGTTTGAGCTGACGGAGATCCTCTTGGAGGTCTTCCGAGTCGCTCTTCGGGGACATCGGAACGTGTACATACACTGCTACTTCGACGAGCAAACACACAGTGGCTTTACCCGAGTGGTTTCGAGTTCCTTCCACTTGGTAAATCGCGGAAAGTTTCCAACCAAGGACCTCCACGCCGTCTCGTCGAGTCCTTGTTAACATCATGCGCGACAACTCCGATCTAATTTTTGCGATTTCAACGGGAACGTTCCTATCCCGACGCAGATCGATCCTCGTTACGGACTGAAGGTAGCAAGAGTAAAAAGAGAAAGAATAATTTGTTGGGAACGGCTCGAGGGGGTTCGCGTGGGTTTTTGGCGGAAGCAAAGGCTCGAAACGTTTCGACCCTGGAACCCTCAATTACCGCTGTTTCTCCGCGTATTTACCTACTCTCGAGATATCAAACGACCACCCGGACTCGCTTGCAGGGCGCATAATTAATCCGCGAGTACGCCCTCGTCCGTAAAATCAGTTTTCAGTCGAGAGATACGTTGGTATTAAATACTGGTTGGAAGCAGTCGAGTGGCCCGTGTCGTGCTTAATTTTTGCTTTTCGAATGTACGCCGACTCGTGCTCTACAGCTCGAAAGTGTCCACGAGTGTTTCGCGATTACGCGGAGAACAGTATTTGTAATTCTAGCGTTCCCGTGGCTCGAAAGCAATTATTACACGAGCAGGACTTTTTCACTATTTTCCCGATCGAGCGTTGCTTCTGTTTCGACGATCAGAGATGAACTTTTCGATTTCCTCGTTAACGCTTTAATGGCTGCTCGTTTCGCATCTCGTGTATTTTAAATATACTTTGGACGAAACTATCGATCGTTATCAATGTTGAAATAAAGAAGAACCGTTGTCGCGGGGGTTGGGTTGAATTATCGAAGGTCTCGATCGAACGGATGGGGGTCCTTGGAGATTTAGAGCCGCGGCGCGTGCTATTCGTAACGGGCGAACAAAAGGAGAAAATATGATGAAAGAGATAGGAGAGAGCGGGAAAGAAAGCAGAATTTATAGGAGCGAGTAAATTGGCTTAAACCGTCGCCGAAGACCGCAGCGACGCGATGTCTTTATCCATTTAAAAACGGCCGTCGCAGACTCTTCCTACCTTTTGTTCCCTAAGTAGATAAACGAACAAAAATAAAAGAAAATGGTAAAAGAATCCGAGCTCGTTGCGCCGGCGATGGCGCAGAAGAATCGAGCGCCCTTCGTCGATTAATTAATCGAATGCCCTTTCCGCGAGGCAGCTTTTACGATTTTCCCGGTGATTACAATTCCTCTTCCAATTTATTGAGCATTTCATAACGCTCCAGACGATTTTCCTTTGTACCTGGTATACACGCCGTGCGTTCGTTACGACGATGCACCACGCTAACGGATTAAAACGTTTCTCGAACGCGATGAAAAATTTTTTGATAATTCACGCACGATTCGGCAACTATCGTTCGAGTCAACGGTACAAAAACACTGGAGATAGAAAAACGAAACGCAAGCAATTGTTTTTATTGTAAAGTAAACGTGAAACGACGTTAGACCACCATGATGGCGATGGAGAATTTCGACGACTGTCGACGTGAACGAAAATTCCGCGAAGGGTGTCGACTGGCCGCTCTTCCGACAGATCGCTGGATAGGAATTGCATTACCATCGCTGTACGACGTTAAAGTGCACTTTCCCTAACGACTTGCATCACGCACGATTTACCAACATCGACGCTAGACGTACCCTCGTGGAAATCAATCGTTCGCGAGTCTCTATCCCGACCGTTTTGTCACGGTGTCGAACCCGACCACGCTCGATAATCAATCGTTTATATAATAACCAGATTCCCTAAAAAATTGTCAACGTTTGTTCGATCGAGTTGTTGCCTTGCTGTCTTCTGAAATGCTCTGTATAATAGTTGTGTTACGATGTAGAGCAGAGAAGCCCCGTTCGCGATCCTACATCTGTCAAGGTGCTCCTCCGATCTAATTCGGTGAATCTGTGTCAAACCATCGATCATCCGTGCTCGTTATTTACTGCTAAATTTGTAGATTATCGTACTGGGAACTAGAATCGATTCGACAGGGGTGGGTGACCAGCGTCAGGTTCGATCCATCGAGGCTCGAGACGATGGCGAATTCGAACCTGGGGAGAAAATTAAAAGAAAATGTTTCCCTTTTTCCCCCTCTCTCTCGCGAAACCGGAATTGTTTGATTCGATTTATTCGAGGAGCGAGGTTAAACCAATAGTACGTTCGGATTTTACATTATGTAATGTTTGCAGCACGAACATCGTAACATCAATAAGAGCAAAGATCCTATAAAGTAATTATTTGCTAAAACCAACGAAATAATAGCGGAACAATTTGCTTCGAATCAGACCTCTCGGTCGATGACCCGCGTCGATATGCAAATGTATTCGTCGAAATCCATTTTTCGCCGAAACGAAATCGAATTATATCGTCGTATTTTGCAGATTGCACCGCTTCATCGAATTCTGTTGCATTCGGCGAACGACAGGACCGTCTCCAGCGTCTGTTGGCCCGTCATGGGCAAATCATTTTCAACGCGAATCGGACGTATTTCAATTTCAAAAGACGCGTTCGCCACGCTTTATGTAATAGGAACCGAAGCAGAAAGTTTCTCCGTCTCTAGTTTGTTCTTGGAAAGAAATTGCTTGTGCTACCTGGCAGGAGGAACGTTTTAAATAAGATCAGCATTCGATTAGCTGAGAATTTGTTGATTCCAGAATACAGTTTTCCGCATTGCTTTGGTCCAGCGGTTCGAAAATACGAACGGCCGGTCTTTCAAGGATTTTTGGCAGCTAAAGTAGGTTGAACAGTCCCCCATGGGACGGATTTGGCTAGCAAGCAGATTTCATAACGTCTCGAAGCGTGCACAGTAAATCACAAAAACTTTCCGCGTATTCTATCATTCGAAATTTCCCTCTCCGTAAAAGAACCGTCGTTCCTGAACTTTCCAACGAAAACTTTTGGAAAATCCACTCTGTATGTCGCGCGCAACGAACGCGGAAGATCGTCACAGAACGCGTTGCGTCGTTATTATCTTTTATCGAGCGTTTGCAGTGCGGGAAACTAGTGTCACAGTTTTCACGTATCTTTGAAATCGTCGTTAATCGATTTGTTCGAACGAGAATAAGTAAGAGAAGACTTTACTTTTCCGGTAGCCAGCGTTTCCGGCCCGATTAATATTTCGCGCAAAAGTCTATTTCCGGATCGAAGATTGCATTCGTAATTAATGGCGGAAACTTGATGGAACTTGTGAAAGTTTGAAGGGTCGTCTGGTTTTATTTTTACGGTTCCGAATTTAGCTCGGATTCCGAATATAATAGTTTGAATAGGAGGCGGAGAGTTCACCGAAGAACGGAGTGTCGAGGTTAATACGGTAGCAAGGCTGGCGTTTGTTTACGCGGTGCTCCTTTGAATCAGAAAACGCTCATCAAGTATTCATCTCCCGAATACGCCTTCTTTACCTTGGAATTAGACGCTAATGGGGGACACTTGTCGTACGCGTGTGGAGATATCGAACTGCACGTAGCGCGGTGAGAAGATACAGCGATCGGGAAAGAAATGGTCGTTGGCGTGTCGCGAAACTCGAGGATTGTCTCTGGAGCTCGGTTTGCTCGCTTTGTTCGCTCGGGGCGAGTTCGCGGGAACGGTCTCGCGGAAAACTGTGCACACGGCGAATGAAAGGCGCATTCTTCGCGTTTCTGGCCGCTTTGGGGCCACCGGGAAACGTTGAAGCGCCGCGTAAAAGCGCCGAGCCGAACCGGAGGCCGGGTTGGCTCAGTTTCGCGGCTCTTTTCACTTTTCACTGGCACCCGGGACCCCGTTTCGAGCCGACCGACTAAATTCTTCCGCGTTGCGCTTCCTTCGAACGCGATCCGCTCGATGAATAGTCTCCCGACCGATTTTACGATCAAGCGATCGCGTAACTAGCTTCCCGTGAAATTGAAATTTATATTGCATTGTCATCGTTCGTATTTAACGCGTTTCAAGTAGAAACAGTGGTTCGTGGTCAGACGATTGCTCGAGTACTGTAATTCTATTAAATCACGATTTACATTAATCATGATCGTCGATCGAGTATAACGATTGGCGAACGAACACGTACACGCGGGTTTCAGCAACACGTGCAGTAATCGTTGAACGTCGAGCGCAAGAAGTAATTTAACGAACAACGCGGCGCGTCGTTTCAATGTTCAATAGAGAATCGTGGAAATCCTCTGAATAAAGGTACGGACGAGGAGGAAACGGTGTTTCAGATGATCGTTGCACGGGGATTGCAATTCAATCGACTCGTTACAAATTCATCCGAATTAGGGATTGTTAACGATCGTGGAATCGTAATAGGAATAATGCGCAATTATGCGTATAATAGTGGTATTTATCGATGGATTCGAAACGCTTGCGACCGTTTCGGTACGCGCGATAGAAATTGTTAATTGCTCTCGAATGTATCGTTCGAAATTCATGGCTCTGCGAATCGCGTTAACGATCTCGGATTCGAACAACTTTCGGTATTGAATAAAAGAGAAACCGTATTTTAATACGGACGAGTAACGTTAGGATTCGAACGATGCGAGTTTAGAGTATTAAAATATGGTTTGGTTAATGGTTTCTCCAGGCGATAGGAGTAAGTAAATAAGTGAGAGTCCACGCACCGGTCTGGCCCTTTCCCAAGGTTTTCTCGAGCCTGTAAGGGCCGACATACTGATGGGTCTCCTGGGTGTTGGACCCGACGGGGCTCTCCTTGCCCTGCATCGCCGCCGAGACAGCTTCTTCCTGGTCCGCCAGGTTGCTAGATTGTCCTAGAAAAAGAGGCTCGTTTGGGTTGGTTCCAGCCGCCCCCAGCCGGTCGTTTCTTTCACCTCCGGTCCTCGGTGTCGTTCAGTTTCTCGGGGTCGTTTCGTTCTGGGAATCAGTCCGACGTGGGGTTTGGTCGTCGGTTCGCGGCAGGAGAATGGTGGTTTCGCGGCATCGCGAGGCGACCGGGAGGATGCCTCGGATACGCCCGTAGGAATCCAGCCGGAAACTGAGGCAACACTCGGGTCTGGCACATCCACGCACTGTGTCACTGACACGACCGTTCCTTGATCTTCCGCGGCTGTCTCTTGCGGATCCTTTTCATGGTGGTTCGTCGCACGGGGACGAGAAGGAAGCGAGAGGATCGCGAGGAGGGCCGCCTCGATGGAAAGAGAAGGACCGCGAGGAGGTGTCGGAGTCGGTGTCGGGAATCGGTTCGATCACGAGGCGAGACGACGGGCTCGGTTCGTACCATGGGGGTGGGCTCACGTGAACCTCGCGGTCGTCCAACCGCCCTCGAATCCGCTCGAAACCGAGCTACTCCTCGGCGAAGGAGCCGCGTTCGGCGCCATTGCGACTCCGGTGACTTCTGCCTCGACTTTCCGAAACGCTGCAGTGCACTCTCGCGCGCTCCTCCACCCTACGGGCTCTTCGACTCGTCTCTCCGGCACCCCGAGACTTTCTTTTCCCGATTACACCCGAAACCTGCCTTTTGCCCGTGTCTCCGCGACCTCGTGATTTTAAAAACTACCAAGCATCGAGACGACCGCCTCTGCTCCGCCACTACCTCCACCCTACGCACTCGCACTCATGCACCACCACCACCGATATGTCACTACGTCGGCCAAACCGACGTTCCTCGGTCAACCGGAGACTCTCGACGCGGAGTTTTCGGACCCGTTGCAGCCCCAGGCTTCGATCACCACCAATTTTCCTTTCTTTCCACGTTCGCGACCGATTATTTATCCCCCCCGTTTCGCTCGCTCGTTTTTCCTCAAAGATTCAGAGCCCTGTCGTTCGCGGATGACGGAGCTGACAACGAACCGCGGCGCTCCCAGTTCGATTACGTGTTACACGGCCCTCCACGGAGGGGGTAGGTTGCGCGCGCACCTCCACACCCGCCACCAACCCTATCGCGCCCCACTGGACGAACCAGTGCTAGCGATGGCTTTCCAACGGCCACCCGAACCACCGAATCGCTCGTACCTAACGATCCTATCTTTCCTCCTCTCGCTAATTTACACCTAGACCTTAAACATCGCCAACGAAAGCTTTACTTTATCGCGGATCCAACGGAATATTTCGTTTTTGATCCACCTTCCAAGGAACAGACAGAGTCGAGGTGGTCCAAGGATCGAACCCATCGCTGAAACCGAGGGAGGGTAGTAGACTGGCTCCCTTAGTTTATCGTATGTACTAGAGGTTAGGTCTGTTCTCGTCGGTACCAGGGTAGCTGTTCGTGGTTCGTGTCCGAGGTGAGAACAGGACCGTCAGCGAAAGATTTCCAGCTACGACTTGACCGAATAGAAATTTAAATTCTGAGGGGAACTATCGTTAATTGATCAAATTAGCGACTCGATCGCAAATTGGTCTCCATTTGTCCATTCCTAAATTTACGAAACTCGTAATACGTAAACGTACGTTATTTTATCAACGTTACCGTACCGAAAATCTAGCGTGAAACGGACGCGGAGGATACTAATTTTAACGCGTGAACTTGAGAGGGCAAACGATACACGGTAGGGCAGTGTCGAATATTACGATAGGAGCAAACTTACAGCGACGAGATAAATTATTCGTGGCGGAATCAGACAGGTTAAGTCAGTCAGTTTGACCGGTCGGATGCTGGTTAATCATTCAATGAATTAATTATTGAGAGACCATCGTCGTCCCTGCCCTTATGTACTGAAACTTTCAGTCGGGGCAGATTCCTGCACCCGTTATTCGACAAATTTCGGCCTCCAGATTGCTTTAAACCAAATTTATCGAACTCATCGATACGATAATTGATCGCGAATTTGTTACGGACACGAGATATAGAGTTACTGGTGTATGTTTATTAATTAGTCGTTATATACTGTATAGAAGAATCGAATGTTTCGAGGATCGGTCGAAATGGTTCGCGATCACAGAACATCGAACTCTCCGGTAACAGGAATCTATTAAACGATGTGAACTCCGTACGAACGAGGAGGGGGAGGAACAGAGAGAGACGAGAAGAGAAGCATTTAACAGAGGCACTTTTCTCGATGAGACGTGCGTATAAATATGCAAGGAAAATTACCCTGAGCGTTATGGCGCGAGGACACCTCGCGCAGAGGGGTACGAATGCAATATAGATCGGGCCTGGAGGGACGAGGAGGACGAAAGGCAGACGAAAAGAGAGAGACGACAGTCGGATGGCACAAAGAGGAGGGTGCAGGCCGAGGATCGATAGGTATATAGAGCCAGATAGGAACACAGGAAGCGTCTGACACCGGAAAGCTCCTAGGGGATGGCTTCTTACGAGCTAGTTGCGACCGATTTACGAATCCGACGTTTTTTCGACTCCCCTGTTGATATTTTTAAACCCTTCGCCATCCGCCGTGGCGCTTCCTCTTTCTATCGATTCGGTGATAAATTTCTTATCGATAACCGGGACGCTTTGGTCAAGATAAATAAAATAAAATCTATTTAAATCTAGAGACAAGGAAAATTAAGAGTACATCAAGTTAAAATGGGTAAAATTATTCTTTATTAGCGTATAGTGAATACATAATATCAGGCCAATATACATAAACCATAAGACATAACAGACATTCTTCTCTATTACAAATTTTTATAATAGTGGTCGATGATGGAATTAAGCTGGGAGGTGCTTGATTCTTCGCTGTCGTGTACAGCCACCAGACGGCTAAACAAATTCGAAGAGGCTGCAGATAAGATTAGCCGTCTCTGTCCTCGGCGAACAGCGATTTCAATGAGCGAAACTCCAAGAATGGTGTAAACACCGAGGCCAGTCGTGGGTCGGGCACCATCTCCTAGTGCCGGTGGATGTTCCTGATCCGCGTGTAGGGCCGCGTTCACGGTCTACGGGGGTGCATTGACCTTTAAACCCTGGAGATTTAATGACCGACGCGTTGCTGGCTCGATCGCGGCTTCTCGGCTCCGAGTTTCTCGCGTCGACGCGTTACGATTTACGCGCCAGCTAAACCGAGTCTTCGATAGACATTAGAAAAGCAACCCCCGAAGAAGAAAACGTTCTCTTGCACGAACGATCACGACGGGAACCTTCGCGATACCAAACCACTCTGGAGGCAATGACCACTTCCGATGGTCCTGTGTCTCTGTAAAAATGATTTCGCTTCTGCAAAAGAAGCAGATGATTTTTCTCGCGGTTGTGATCGACGCAACGTGTTGCACCGGGAGTGGAATACTCTGGAGCAGGTTCGGGTCTATCGAGCCGATGGAAGTTGCGCGGCTGGAACGAGTAAACAGTGTTCGAGGTTGGCACTTCGCCTGAGCCTATTCACTGCACCGCAGACGACGCGAGACGGCCCGTGCAAAACTCCCGGAGACCGGAAACCGGAAAACGGAAACCGAATGCAGTCTGAAGCGTCTTGCGGGACGGCAAGTCCCCTGGGAATTCGCATTGTTGAATGCCGCCGCGAAATCTACCGTTTAATATCGACCTGATCGTCGAATAACTCGTTCCAGCTGTTTATTTCCTTTGGCAGTCGTTGTTTAATTGATATTAACGGAACGATGAGTCTTGCAAGGAACAGAAATCGATTTGGTTCTCCGTTTTTGAACAAAAAATAACACCGTTGGAGCCGAGAAAACTTATCGATCCTCTTCGGAAAGAAACGTCTTTTCAATGTTCGCCTATCGGAACATCCGCAGTGCAGAAGAACGTTGACACGCTGATAGAACGACATAACTATAAATAATAATTCTGAAATTAGAACAGCAAAACTTTTATCACGTTCGAGCGTATCTGCCGATGGAAAGAGTTTGAATAGAAATGTCTTCGGGAGTATAATTTGATCCGCGAGCGGAAGGTAGGAGGAATTTCTAGGGGTTTGGAAGTTTTTTCATTTGAACGGTGCACGGGCGTATTGCGTAAGAGCAGTTGCGGCCGTATTTTATGACTCAGACCGTCCAAGTTCATGCGAAACTTTTTTAAGCGGGGGTGGTAATACGTAAAAGGGAGGCGTGAAGTGTTAACACAGGGCAGAACAGCAGCAGACACTCGACGCACCCTTCGTCCTATCCTCTGGGCTACCTTCTTTTTTTCATTTTCGCCTCCCTCTTCCGCCTCCGTTTTCTTCGACCTCTTTGACGGTTCGTTCTCATCGGCGTTTTTGCTTGTTCATTCGTTTCTCCCCGGTCTCGAACCGACGTTACTTAACAAATTTTCCTTGATATTTCTTTTCTTGGGGGGGCAAACGACGTTTTTGTCAAAGCTCGAGCTTCCTTTCCTCGAAGACGCTTTTGCCCCAGAAAGCAGCGCGCGTCTAGACGTCTGCGAAAATATCGTGCGATAATTTTAAACGAGGAAAATTAAAAATACACGCGGAGGGTGTGGAACGTGACTCTTGCCACGATTTTCCAGCGAAACGTATGAAAAGTTTTCGGGAAACGTTGGTGGTTTTAAGACGGAATTGACCGTGCATCGACAGTCGCAACAGACGGGGGTGGCATTATAGTGGCGCATGGCGGAGGGATGTTTGCGACAATGCGAGATAGAAGAACGAGAGGCGAGGCTGACGTTGGAACACGGCTAGAGTACGGCTCGTGTGTTCGTAGTTTGATTTATGCAGCTGTAAATGCGATCTCTATTAAATGTGTATTCCGTACATGGACCCCGGAGCGTGGTAAATCACGAGGGTCTGCTGGGCTGTTCCCGCGGGGCACGATACAACCGCGGTTTCCTTTAACTACACGAACTTCGTCACGGTGTATCGCTACCGCGGGTTTATAAATAAATTACCACCGTGATTCCATTTAGAATAACGGTGATCGTAGAATCGCTCGCGAATTAAACAGCCGCTGATCGAATTAGGGGTTGCGGGCACGGCCCAACGAAAGTAAGTAAAAGTAAAAATTGGAACGTTGAATCCCGCGGTCTTCAAATTAAAAAGTAAAGTTCTCACTTTCCCCTCTCGACGAATTTCTTTAGCAGAGAATAAGGGAGTTTGGCAGAAGAAAAATGTCCGCCGCCTCGTTCGCGATGATTGAATCGAAATTGAACGGTTTCGCGACGGTAACGACCACCGAATACGGCCGCAATTACGCTCGTTTTGTAATAACTCGATAATTAGAGGCGTGCGAGCGTAACAAGCGACGAACGTACGGTAGAAAAACACGAGGCACTCGAGATGAAAGTAATTTAGTACGTTCTACATTCCGGTGTCTCGCATCTGCGACCCCCGAAACCCACCCCTTCTTCTCTTCCTCCCTCGGTTCGTCCGTTTTGCTCGTTCGCGTCGCGCCTCTTGCCAAGAAACAAACGTACCGAGTGGCCAGAACCTGCGAACGAATTGCAAAAATTGCTGTCGAGGCCTTTCCTTGTAATTTCTGTTTATCCAATACCGGTACCGCTGAATCCTGGCCGGGTTCCTTTTAATCGCTTGGCGAACGGTGATGCATCTCGAATAATCTGCAACGTTACGACATCGGTCTTCTACTTAATTACATTGGCGACGTTAACGTTATTTATTTATTAAAGGATTTGCACATAATACGGTTGCGTAATACGTGTAAAACTCTCATTAATTGCGTATGTTACGAGATACAGTGAAATGATCACAGATCTCTAACCACGCATTATATTTACCGAAAAGAATTCTTTTTTCGAAGATTATTCATCAATCATTCTCCACCAAAATACGCGTAATTTGCTTTTTGAAATGAAATTTCGGGGAACCATTTCTGGCCTCACATTCGATTTTCGGTAAGGAATTTTTTTCTAAAAAGTGGCCAGGATTTCGAGGGTATGTCTATCGACCAAAAGTGATTGTAATTAACCTCTGCAGCTAAAAATAATTTTTTTGGAACGATTTGAAATTTTTTAATTTCGCCGAAAAAGACACGGATAAGTCTAAATCGACCTTTATAGTTATTCGGATAACCGGGTGCCGGATAACAGGAACACTACTGTACCAGTTTTCTCGATTCCCCGATAAACCATTCTTGGCATAAAAAGCGTAAGATCGGTCCGCGACGACACCTTCTGCACTCGACTTCCTTATTAGTTCGGATAACAAGGTCCTCCGGTTTGATTTCTGTTTGAAAGATCGTAAACTGTAAGAGGTTTGAAGAAGGTTTGCCACCCAACGAGCATGTGTCGGCCTCGTCTGCGCCGGATATCGGAACCGTTGGAACAAAAGGGGGTCGGGTGTTCGTTGTAATCTTGGTCCGTTCGTTCGTAGGAGGGTGTCAAGGAGTAAGGAGAGTTTTCGAGGACCGAATCGGCTGGAGCCGTCGGCGAATCGACGAAGAACTGGAGAAGAGAGCGGAGAGGAGAGGAGAAGGTGGTTCTCGCGCGATAGCCCTAACACGAACGCACGAGACCTCGGGGAAATCCTAATATTTTAACCACTGGCGAGGAATGAAAGGACCCGGGTGAGCATGAAAAGGGAAAAAGGGGTGCGCGAATCATCCTTGCGTACCCTTAAACCCCTACTGGATGGGGTGGAACCTGCAAGGTGGATGGAACTGTATAACCCGTTGCGGTACCCCGAGGGAAGTACTTGCAATTAACGCGGTAAGACTCGGCTCTTGCATGGGGTAGTACACCCTTCGTCACCGTGTCTTTCTCTCTTCGTTGCTCCGGCGATCTTCCCTCGTCGTCTTTGTATACCTTTTTCTCTGTTCGCGGTCCTCCCTCTCTCTCCCTCTCTCTCGCGTAAGGTCCCTCGCGACCCCTTGGAGCGGTCGTAGGGGACGCCAGAATGGCTGTGTTCGGTTATTTGTCAGGGATACGCGTAATCGCGCGCACGCGCGTTCTTGCAACTCTTCTGAGAAATCTACCCTCGTTTGTCACCGTGTATTTACCTAGCCGCTCGTTACCTCCGCGTTTGTCGCGGAACACGCGCTTCGATGGCCCAGATTCCTCCAAACGCCAACCAAATTAACGACACAACGATGCTTGGAACGTTCAACGTCCTGACTCGTTAGTTTTCGTTGCAGCGTCAAGATCTGTTCCTTTCGACGATTGATTTCCCGTTTACGAACAACTCGTGGCCGTTGGTCGCGCGAGAACGTCGAGTATCGCTCGGAAAACTATCTACGAAAAGAATCGGGAACGTGGAAAGACGACATTCTCTCCCCTTGGGATCGAAAAATTAGGCCCGAGGATTTTTACCGAGCAACTGTTCATTAATCACGCGGTTGTCGGTGGAGAGCTGTACCACCAAGAGAATAGAAGATTTCTTCCGTATCCTGGAAACGGCGACGAGTGTCCATTGTGCTTGGCCGAGTGCACGTTCGTGTAAAATCTAATGTCCGGACAGCTCGTATGGCGTCCTGTCCGTTGGATTTCCCCCATAGAACGTGGTTTTGGGCCACCATTAGCATTCTACACCGTTAACCCGCTTCAAGAGAATTTCAATGCGTACGATTCGTATCCAGAAAGTGAGTCTCGATCTATTGTTAAGGAGAAATCAAAAGAAACGGCTTTACAAAGTGTCAGCCTCCCAGCGAACGTGGCTGATTTACACCGACAACTTAGTTTCTTTTGTTTATTTTGTATTTTGTGAGGTTCTTTCTCTTGGTTTACGAATTATTAATGTCTGCTAGAACTCTGGGGGCTATTCTGTGCCTACGTTGCGGTCAGGGGACCGATCGTTGACCGAGAAAATATTCGGCAGGCAATCTAGCGATCGATAGAGCCGAGAGTTTGCTATTCCTACGCGTTAGTTACGCGCGAGAGGGTGGAGATCTTGGGCCCGCGAATATCAACGAATTTCGTCTAATTAGCATCCGACGCTTCTATCGCGATTTCGAGCCGGTGATCCGTGAAACGCCGGCTCCGTCCACCGATTGCCTTTTCATCGATGGAGTTTGACGGCTGTCGATCGGTTTTTCCGTACATCTGCTCGTCGGCTCGCTGCTTTCCCGTAATTCGGGCACCAAAAGGAGCCCTATTCGCCGGCTGAAATCAATATCGGTACGCTTTATTAGGCCAATGCGACTCTTTCCGAGACTGTGAAACTTGCAATCGACGCAAGTTCGAGCGAATAGTTTAGGTCAGGGTTTCTCAAGGTTTCTCGTAGACTATTCGGTTCGGATCGATGAAACGAATAAAGGAAAGAAACGCGGCTGGAATTTATTAACAGAATAGGCGTCGTTTTCCAGCCGGATAATGGTGATCGAAGGGAGGGGAAAATTCATTATCGTTAGGATGGTAGAAAGGAGCGTCTTCGGATCTTGGATTTCCCTTTGGAAACGTACAAGCAACGCGTAACGAGGCGCGGTGGATCGAAACGAAGCGGAAACAGCGCAGATACGGAGTCCGATAGGATTGATTTGCCGCGCGGTAAACCGATACTTTGACCTTTATAGGCGATCATCATTCGACGTACCCTCGAAACGGTATATCACGATCGCTGTTTCCCCGCGAAACGGCCGGGGACGAGAAATACGAGCTATCGGAAGTCCCTTTCGAAGGCTTATTCCCAGGACTCCTTTTCCCGCGCGCGCCTTATCGTTTCTATTAAAGAATGCTCGAGATATATCGAAGGAACGATACCGAGGATCAACGTCGTATCTACGGGGCCATCGACAAATCGAACGGGAACACTGGACGTCGAAATGGCAAATGCGTTTTACCGAACGACTCTAATGATCTTTGGTTTGTTAGAAGCCTTCGACGTAGGAAAGTACGGAATTTAGATGTCACAGTTTTGCAAGACCGTTCGCCTAATTGTCCCGGACGTTCCTGTCACCTGCACACTGCTGATCCGTTACCCCGTCACTGGAGGGCCGCAGGCGGGGGCGGAGGGTTGGCAGAATAATTTCGGCTCGTGTATTTCGACCGATACAAGAACACAGTCTGGCACAGCGAAACGACTAGATTACACGTGGCAAGAGTATGTCACCGAACTGTAGCTGTTAATTCCAATGTACGATGTCTTAACCACTCGACGTACGATTTAAATTCGAATAATTTTTTAAACGTGTACCGTTTAATTTTGTTTAAATTTGCTCGTACAAGAAATAGCCACGAGAATGTAACGAGTCAGACTCGTTGATTGCTTTTCTATTATTAAGAAGCTCGGTTGATTTCGCGAACCGACGCTGGACAGTACGCGTTTAATATTTCGAGACCTTCGAATCCCTCAAGTATTTTCAAACTCTCTCCGTAAACACGAATAATGTGCCAGGCAATTCGAACGATTGTACGTCTAAGTTGCTTGGAAGTTTGCGGCCGGAGAGAATACGGACTACTCGTCGGTGGTCGACGCCTATTGTTCCAAGCGCGTATTGTTCCCTGCAATTTTCCTTCGACTTCTGAATAAAGTACTCGCGAAGTAGCTCAGCCCGGCACCGGGAAATAATGCGCTGCGAGCGACAAGTCGCCGGGAAAAACACCGATGATAAATGTTTGTTAACTTTACCGCGGCACCGCGATCGGCCCTCGAGACTTTAATTTGCATTTATTCGGTCGTTTGGCAAGCTCTGCGCTCGTTCCAAGTAATTACGATAAAATAGATACGTAATGGAAAGAAGGGAAAGATAGGCGTTTGACCGTGCGCATCGGTAAAACTGACGCAAGGAGGAAAACCGCAAGGAGGACGATGATAAGAGGCAGGAACTCGACGGTATAGCGTTAATTACAGTTTGTTCGGTAGTCGGCGGGCGTGACAGAAACGGCCTGTCGGCCCTAACAATGGAAACTGGGTTAAAAAGTGAAAGGATACAGAGATTGGAGGAGAAACGAACGACCGTGGACTTCTATTCGGTGTTCCTGTTCGGCTACAGACACGCGGAATTCGGTACCCCCCGTCCATTTCCTGCTTCTTTTCCCTATTTTCCTACCCCTTGTCTTCGCGATCGACGAAACCCCGATACGGTTTTGTTTCCAACCCCTGTTTTCGCGCCGTTTTCACCGTCGTTGAACAATGGCAGGCGATTGTTTCGAATCGAATGGTTTTTATCGTACAGTTGCCGTACGACGAACGATGTAAGCAGAGACCATAGGAACAAAAATAGCTCGTCTTTAGAAAGACGAACGAAAAGGATAATGGCCTGTGTCGAAGGTGTGAAACGTCTAAGCACACGGATTTTTCCGCGAGCCGAGAGCCTTGAAGTTCGTCTTGTATCTAGCGATCGTTAGTCAGGAATCCGCGAGGAATGATTAATAGAAATCCTTGACGCTCCTTCGCGATTCTTGGAGCACGCCTTCGTTCTTGCTACCTGTCTCCACCGCCGCCTCGTTTATCCGTCGTGGGCGTGTTTTCGTCGTGGTTCGCGCAATTAGCCTCGCAGTTCCTATCCTTTTTTTACCGCGAATAAAAAGCCCGGAAACTTGGGAAAGATTGCTCAAATTTGTACTATTATTAACCACGCATTTTACGTGGAAGAACAAGAATTTTTTATTACGCGATGCATATTATGTTTAAATATTATTTACAGCAGATAAAGTGAGTTGTATAATCGCGATTATACAATTTATCCGCTGGTCATCGGTGACCACCTGTAGACCGTTTTTGCGATTATCAGTTTTTCAAACTGTTGTGCTCCAGTTGCTAAGCAGCTACTCTCATTTAGTCTTGATTGAAAGCAGCTAGGGAGAATAAAAGGAAAGAATTGTACTGGTTCACCTTTTCTTTACCTAGTGTTTCGATGTAACTCATCGATATTCACTCTAATTGTGTATTTTTACTATTAATCACATCGCCGGTCACCGGTGACCCCCACGGCAGTAAACGCGTTAGTTAGTTTAAAGCGGGTTTTCTTTCGTGATCGAAGGACCTCGTTTCACCGTTGGCGGTATCTCGCTAGAAATCCCGAAGCTTCGAGCCGCCAGGGAGCGGCAATTCTGTTGTTTATCCGCAGCTTTCCCCACTCGTGGCAAGTGTTTTCACCTCTTTGGTGTTTGCTCCGCGTAGTGTCGGTTCAAACATCGCCAAGACAAGTAACGGTGCAACTTTGTTCCCGCCAGTTCGCGAATCATGTCGCGAATTTCGACCGTCTCGATCGTTCTTCTCCTCGCGACAATCGCGATCGCGATTGCGCACGCGAAACCGACGATATACAAAAGGAATCAGGACAACGTGTTCGAGCCAGGTAGGCGTCTTTTTATTAAATTCAACGAGACGAACAATCGCAGCGATTATATCGGTGAAACGAGTGGTGATAAAAATGACGGTGTTGCTTGAAAATGTTATTATACAATTGCAAACTAAACTGACTCTCGTTAAAGCACCGATTTCCTACGTGGGAACTTTAAAACGACCGAAAGATAAGAAGCTGCTCGGGGCGGTTTTAAAAAGATCGAAAGTCTCGGTTTCTCTTTCTCCGGTGCTGATGCAGATCGAGGTCTTGGTCGCGCGTGGATCTCCCAGAAAAACTTTCACCTTAATTGCTGGCATCTTCCATTGTCGGCGATTATGTTTCAAGGGAAACCTTCGTAGCCACGGAACCTTTGATTAGAACCTCTTCTCGACGAGTCCCCTTTAAAATTTCTACCTTCTAAACGATTTCATATCAAACTGAAAATAAATCATAATTCATATTCTTGCTACATAGGAATCTAAAGAGTATTCTATTTATACGAATGCGCGTATACTAATCATTTGACATTTTGCGCGCTTACGCATACTTCTCTGAATACGGTGAACAGGTGTCTCGATGACTAATTCCCGCGGAACATCGAGCCTTTTTTTTTTATTTTCTCGATCACATCTATCTTCGAGAAAAAGAGAGGGAACGGACGCGTATTTGACCAAATAAAGTGCGATCACGAAAAGTCCGAATTTCCTTGAGGCAATGTTTCACAGGCGAAAATAACGGGACGATGGCGTCACTCGCGTTCCGGGTGCGCTTCGCTTATGGCGGTCATAAGTAGATCGTATTCTCGACGTAGCGGCTCCTAGACGAACCGACAAACGATCATTTTTGCCTCTCATTCGTCTGATCCTAGTTTTCTACGATTAACACACCCCCTCGTACGGCTTACGTTCCTGTAAAAAAGATATTGGTTTGGACGTGTACTAAGATACACGTGGCACCCTAACCTAAAATCGGTTCGGTACAAAAAAAATTATACAGAAATGCCTCTTTTTAGCGTTCTGATCTACAAGATTCCCTTAACGCCATTAGTACCATTCAGTCGTCGGGTTAGGTATGAAAATTCAGTTATTGGATCGTTACCACTATCGAGTTACTGGGTCATTAGCTATATCGAGTTATTATCGGTTTCTTAATAACACCGAGACGTTCGATTATCAGCAATGTACATAGACCGCTGCACCAAAAACGAACACGGAATAAAAATTACAATCGTGTGACCGAAACGATGCTTCGTACGCCTTGTACCCTAACCAGCAACGTTCAACGTCTCAAAAAACTAATCACACGTAAAACGATAACAGAATTTTCGACCTTGACTGCCGTTAGAAAGCTGGAAAAGAGAAAATGAGAGACCGGTGATTGCGGCAAGGTGTGTGTTGTTGCACAAAGTGCAATCGCGTCACGCGATTCGAAAGGATATGCGTACGTTGCACTACGATAGCGGAACATACTGACATATGAAAGATACTCGTATTAATTTTTACGAACGCCCTTATACAGGGTGTTCGGCCAACATTGGAAAAATTCTAATGGGAGATTCTAGAGGCCAAAACAAGACGGAAATCAAGAATACTAATTTGTTGATGGAGCCTTCGTTAAAAAGTTATTAACGTATAAAGTTCCACTAGTACTGAATTTTTTTCTCAAAAATGCATAGGATTTCGAGGGTATGTCTATTGACCAAAAATGATTGCAATAGACCCCTGCAACTAAAAATAATTTTTCCAAAACGATTTAAAATTTTTTTTTTCCGTCGAAAAATTTCACACCTCGAATTTTTTTCTAGAAAGTGGGTAAGATTTCGAGGGTACGTCTATTGACCAACAATGATTGCAATAGACCCCTGCAACTAAAAATAATTTTTCCAAACCGATTTAAAATTTTTCTTTTCTGTCGAAAAATTTCACACCTCAAATTTTTTTCTAGAAAGTGGGTAGAATTTCGGGGGTACGTCTATTGACCAAAAATGATTGAAATTGACCCTTGCAACTAGACATATTTTTTTTAGAGCGATTTGAAATGATTTAATTTTGTCGAAAAATTTCACACCTACTCGAATTTTTTTCTCAAAAGTAGATAGGATTTTGGAGGTATGTATATTCACCAAAAATGATTGCAATTGACCTCCGCAACCGAAAATAATTTTTCCAGAACGATTTGAAATTTTTTTTTTCGTCGAGAAATTTAGGCACCAAGATTTTCGGTAAGGAATTTTTTTCTCGAAATTGCGTAGGATTTGTGGGGTATGTATAATGACCATAAATGATTGTAATTGACCCTTCTAGCTAAAAATAATTTTTTTAGAATGATTTGAAATTTTTTAATTTAATTGTTAATAACTTTTTAACGAAGCCTCAGTCAAGAAATTGATATTCTTTATTTTCGTCGTATTTTGGCCTCCAGAATCTCCCATTAAAATTTTTCCCAGGGTTGGCCGAACACCCTGTATAATCCGAGTAAATACCAACTGGATACGTTCGAGAGTGACATTCCAACTGACGGAATAGTTGCACGAATGAAAACCTTTCGAATGAACCCCAATTTTCCTGAATTCACAAGGTCGTTGAACTACGATACGCTGCATCGAAATTCGTAAAATTCAGACGATGGTCCATCGTGGATTTAATCGAGATTTTACGCCGACAGTGAGACAAGAGGTGTTCGATATAACATAGATTTTCACGAGAATGCTGCTTCGCGACCCGATTTTCACCCGACTGCCAACAGTCCATCGAGAGCCAATAATTAAACCGATCGACGTCGACGCGAACGCCGGGGGCCGCCTTGTATAATGAATCGATATTCGATTAAGAGTGATAAGCAAATATTTCCCATCGAGTCTGGGGCGGGTGAACGTTTGATAGATAGAGCGATATCGTTACGCTTCGAATCGTTTCTACTTTCGCTGCTATGTACACACGAGCGTGTATCGAACTGTCGAAGCATCGTGCACAGTCTGTTATCGTACGATGCTTGAGTTTTCCTCCCGCCAAATCGATAGATCGCGTTAAACTTTTCAATTGAAATTTTACTTCACAAGATTATTCCTTCCTTTTTCAGTGATGGTGCCAGTCTCATCCACGGTGATTCCTCTCCCCGTGTACAGAGGAGAGTACAGTTTAAGGCCTGTATCGAAAGATAAAGACGCGTTTAACCCGAACGACGGAGCGAAACTGATAACGAGTGAGTTGATCTTAAACATCTCGAGTTTGGCGGTTGTGCTTGAAAACGTTGTTTTTTGCAGTCAAGAAAGGCCAAGATAAGAAAACGTAATGTCGTCGACGCCAACGTGGACAGATCCCATCGGCGAACCGCCATCGATCGAACGGTGTAAATTTATTAGTGTCACGTTGTAGCATACGAGAACATTTGATAGCGTAAGCTGACTTCGTAAGTTATGCTTTTTACAGAGCCGCAGAAACTTCACACCAAAAACTGATTTACCTCTGTTACTTACTGATTTACGTTAGTTGATTAATTTTGCCGTTAGGAATTTATTAGCACATCGTAATACATCGCAGTAAGATCAAACGTTATGAAGCTGAACCATAGTAAGGGTGAAAACGTGTTAAGTTTTTGTATTTAATTCGAAATATAAAACATCGTTTCTCATATCGTGTTTGCTCGCAACACACTTAGTCGATACTCTGACAAAACTCGCTGATATTTCAAAGGAACATTATGGAATTCGAAAGCAAGAAATTGCAACGTATCAACGAACTGGCAGGTAATTAAAACGAATAATTTATCTATCTACCGTTACGATATTTCCATGGCTTCTTCGGCTGAAACAGAGGTATAAATGTAATGATACGAATTCGCGATCACGAAGAAATCGATCGCCGCAAGAATAAAAATTTACTTACGTGTTTCGTTGAACATGAAATCATCCTGATATTCTTTTAGAAATTGCGTAGATCTATTTTCATCGAGAAACAGCGAATAGACGCGTTTCACATCGTCGATATTCACCTTAAAATAAATGTCAACGAGTTACGTGGAATTTATTACTCTCGTAACAATAGAAAATAACTGTCCAATTATCGTACTTACCTTGGTACTCTTCCTTCGTCGACAGACAAGAGACGCGGTTGTAATTAATTGAATCGCGTATCTCAACGACGTTTCTAACGCGATTCTTGTAAGTACCGTTAAAGCATCGTCAGCCATTTCGCAGTCCTCTTCTTCGCACCTTATGTACAAAATTTCTCTTAATTCCTTTTCTTGGTACGGAGTCGTCGGAACAATGATCATACGGTCCAATAAATCAATAGGAATACCGTGTGGACTTTTATAGTTCGTTCCTCTGATCCTTGTAACACCTTTGCAATAAAAAAAATCATCCCTCGCATTAGTCGAAGTAAATTGTTACGAAACGAATACGTTCTACATGCGTGTATACCTCTGTTTGTAGCCATAATCACAACAGGTGCCATTTCGTTTTCGAGCGCTCGATTCAAGAACGAGAAGCATTCGATGTCGAGCATGTGAACCTCGTCGATGAAGAGGACACCCGGGACGATTTCCGCCTTGCCCTCTTCCCGCCATTCGGCAACTTTCGCATTTATTTGATCCCGTACTTCCGACTTGATCTCCCCCGTGTCGCCGGAGAACAAAGCCAGGAACCCGTGTGTTCTACTGTTTATAACGTCTACTTCGTGCAACGTTACTGTGTGAACCACCTCTTTGCGTTTCTGCAATTCACCCTCTGGGCATTGTACAAAACGTGTCTGGGAACCGGTAGCGTCGTAATCGCGAGCCCTGGTGAACGACCGTCCGAGTCTGTTAATTTTTCCCGTAGCCTTATCGATGGTAATTACGTCACCCGCTTGTACCTTGAACAAATTTATAAATTTACGAAATCGGAAAACAATATTCGGAATCTAGGTACCGGTTGGTTATTCCTACTAACTTTCTCCTTCATTAAACTATCGATCATTTTATTTCCCAAATCGTAGATCGTTTCCATCTCCGTCGTTTTCAACGTTAATTTACCAACTTTGGCACCGATTCCCGTAGCCGGTCTATCCACCTGGATTTCAACGACCTCGCCCTCTATAATTTCCGTTTCCTCTTTGATCCTGACACCTATAGACTTTCTGATAGCCTGTGTCAAAGCTTCTGTTTTACTCATCTCCAATGAGTATATTTCAGAACCTGCCATCGAAGTGAACGGAGTATCCAATCCTAAAGCTTGCGCCATTGCCATAGCAATGGCAGTCTTCCCAGTACCAGGTTGGCCTGCTAACAATACAGCGCGTCCTGCTATCTTACCATCTTTGATCATTTCCAAAACAACACCGGCCGCGCGACGTGCCATGAGCTGACCAACCATGCCCTGAGAGATCTACAAGATTACATTTTATTAATAAAATTAAATAGCAAAATAAATAAGACCTTTCGAGTCTTTTTTAATCTGAATTTATTAAAGTTAGGACTATTAGATCCTTCTAAATAAGTTGTATATCTTCCTAAAAAATATTTCAACAGTTTGGTTGATGAATTAATGTATTACATTACGAGGTTCCAAGCTATCGTCTAATCCTAAGCCTCTAATGTGGGAATGGGCTCCGATTCTTTCTATTCTAGTAATCTCCCTGACCTCTTGAACTTTTGCAGCTGCAACAGCCTGAAACAACAATGTACTTTTATTAATACAATGCGATATATATTTATATCCTATATATATTCCTATGGATACAAGAATGGATCAAGCAACGTGTTACCATAGCAACTTATCTTGCTTGTACTATAAAGAGAAACGAAGAATCAATTTATGGAATCAAATTGTAGTTTTTATTGTAACATACAATACAATGGACCGAAACAAATGCTTATTTTAAAATATATGTCCAACGTGTATAGGTTAACCGACGCAAACAAATTAAAGCTACGTGTGACACGAGTGTTGATGCCATTATTGACAATAATATTGTAAATTAACAATAGATGATAACATTAATTTTCATAAATATTATTTACCGCCATGTTTGTTGGTTTTCTTTGAACCCACGCCTGTTTATGTACGACACACTGCTTTCGTCGCACATGCGAACACTGATGCTAGACGGAGCCCTCGTTGCCAGTGATGCCAGATTGAGCACCGGGTGCACTACTCCACACTATGCCAGATCACGCGTACGTGAGCTCGTGGAGTTTCGGAGAGTCGACAAAGGCAAACTGACACATGCCCCCTTTCTCGATTCTCCGAAGCTGCCCGAAGTAATTTCGGACCGTCTCATGGGAGTCGAGAGAGGAAGGCTCATTTGCCTTCTCGCGCTTGAACAACTGAAATTCGACCTCACGTCGACGGCATACGATTCCAAGTCTCGACTGGCCAGGTATTTTTTACTTTCCGACCTATGTATGTAGACGAACATAAGCAAGATACTATAATGAACAAAATTTTGTGAAATTTTTCTTACGGAAATACACGTTTTATGATTACGATTACTACATGTTACTGCTTGCTCCTGCTGGTCTCTGCTTGCCTCTGCTTGCCTCTGCTGACCCCTGCTGACCCCTGCTGACCCCTGCTGACCACTGTTGACCCCTACTGACCCCTGCTGACCACTGCTGGCCACTGCTGGCCTTTGTTAACAACTTCTGACATGATACATATGTATTAAAACATTGTATAATGTAAATCTATGGCAATAAATTATATAATTTCAAAGAATTCTATCTGTTCTCATCATTTCTACACTTCTTTTCCTCGCGAAATCATTTCCATAGTTATAAGATACGTGCCCCCTCTTCCCATATCATGTCCTCCTAATAACAAAGTCTAAAATGAACCTAAAACCGTCACCAAAATTTTTGCTCGAAAATTTCGCCGATTTCCAAAATTTCAAGGAGTTTCAGGACTTTCCAGCTGTTTCAGGACTTTCCAGCTGCTTCCAAAATTTCAAGGAGTTTCAGGACTTCCGAGTTGTTTCAGGGCTTTCCAGCTGTTTCAGGACTTTCCAGCTGTTTCAGCACTTTCCAGCTGTTTCAGGACTTTCCAGCTGCCTCCAAAATATCAAGGAGTTTCAGGGCTTCCGAGTTGTTTCAGGACTTTCCAGATGTTTCAGGGTTTTCCAGCTGTTTCAGGACTTTCCAATTGTTTCAGGACTTTCCAATTGTTTCAGGGCTTTTTGAAAAGTTAATTTTTGATTTTGGCAGCAAGTACAAGAGCTGGACACTTCGGGAATCCAATGTTAACCGGAAAAACGGTCTCTTAAAACTAAGGCAATGATTTGGAGAGGAAAAGAAAGGTAAAAATGATGAGAACACATAGTATTCTGTTAAATTATATCATTTATTGGTATAGATTTACATTATACAAGGCTTGAATACTTATACATCATGTCAGAAGTTGATAACAAAGGTCAGCAGTGGTCAGCAGTGGTCAGCAGTGGTCGGCAGGGGCCAACAGAGGCCAGCAGAGGGATGCAGAGGCATGCAGAGACCAGCAGTAACAAGTAGTAATCGTTATACGTTGTCGGAAGCATCAGGGGTGGTCAGCAGAGGCCAGCACAGACAGGGAAAGGCTAGCAGTAGCCAGTTGTAATCGTTATACGTTGTCAGAAATACCAGGAAAGATCAGCAGCGGTCAGCAGAGTCCAACGAAGGTTGGCAGAAGTCGTTAGTAATCGTTGTGCGTTGTCAGAAATATAAGCGGTGGTCAGCAGAGGCCAGCACAGGCAGGGAAAGGGTAGCAGTAGCCAGTCGTAATCGTTATACGTTGCACGAAGTACCAGGAGTGGTCAGCAGGGGACAGCAGGGGCATGCAGGGGCAAGCAGTAACAAGTAGTAATCGTTATACGGTGTCGGAAGTATCAGGTGTGGTCAGCAGTGGTCAGCTAGGGCCAGCAGAGGCACGCAGAAGTCAGCAGAGGTTGTGAGAGGCTGGCAGTAGCAAGCAGTAATGGTTATACGTTGCCAGATGTATCAGAAGTGATATCTGAAATGATATACATATGTCCGCTCATATATAGGAATAATAAAAATGAATTTATTTTTTTTCAATAATTCAAATATGATCAGGGGGTCATAAAACGTGTATTTCCGTAAGAAAAATTTCACAAAATTTTGTTCATTATAGTATCTTGCTTATGTTCGTCTACATACATAGGTCGGAAAGTAAAAAATACCTGGCCAGTCGAGACTTGGAATCGTATGCCGTCGACGTGAGGTCGAATTTCATTTGTTCAAGTGCGAGAAGGCAAATGAGCCTTCCTCTCTCGACTCCCATGAGACGGTCCGAAATTACTTCGGGCAGGTTCGGAGAATCGAGAAAGGGGGCATGTGTCAGTTTGCCTTTGTCGACTCTCCGAAACTCCACGAGCTCACGTACGCGTGATCTGGCATAGTGTGGAGTAGTGCACCCGGTGCTCAATCTGGCATCACTGGGTGCCCCACAGACCCCTCACCCCCCTGCTGCACACTATGCCAGATTACGCATACGTGAGCTCGGAAAGTCCAAAAAGACAAACGAATATTCTTTCTCAATCCATCACATGCATTTCGAACCATCTGCAGACGAGAGAGAAGACAAATGGAAGCATTTTCTTCTTGCTCTCGAAACAACTGAAATCCAACGTGGCGTCAACTGCATACAATTTCGAATCCCGCCTGTCCAGGCATTTCTACGTTTCGACCTATGAAGGTAGATATGCATAAGGCAATTACGTTTTAAGACCCTCTGATCTTGATTTAACTGTTGTACATTACTAAATTAATACAACAGAAATGATTCATTATTTAGGGGCCTCACTGTTATCTGTAGTACGAAAGCATTGCGTCGAAAACGCAAGATGTTGTTACGAGGCACTTGAAATGGCCGGTCATGCTTGGGTAAGATTTGTAATACATTTCCAAATCTCAAAAAATTCTTTTTACTATGCCTATGTATGCAGGAGTAGGAGGAGTGACCTCCTCACACATTTTGTGATCCTGGCACGGTTTTCTGAGTTCCAATCCCTGATATTAGATGGCGACACTATACTATGGCACTTTTTAGCGCAATACTGAAATTAGAATCGCTTCCAGTGATCGTTTATAACTTATTAATTACATTGAATAACGTATAGAGAAATGGTAGAATAACTTAATTAGATTCGAATAATATATTTAACTTTAGAATTTATAAAAATTAAGGAACTGCTGGGATAGGTAGAGGAGTATTTAAATAAGATGGAATATATGTACTATGATTTTTATTTTTCGTCAATATAAACATAAGGAATGTTTTACACGTTTCAAACTTTGTTAAATAAAAATATGCGTCGAAATCTTGATAGCACGTTTTATAAATAAATTAAATTGATGAGTAATATGTTTTTATAATAATTGTAAAATGAAGGTATGGTGTATACATATGTACGCTCATACATAGCCATAGTAAAAAGAATTTCTTTCAATTACGTTAAAGATTAAAACAAACAAAGAAAGTAAGATGTTCGTTAGAAATATATCATAATAAATGTTATGGCCCGACAATACAAATTCGGGCCACACGAGTGGAAAGTACACATAATAAATCCTATATTGTCTCTTTAATTAATATCTTAGACGATGCTATTTAAATATTATACTTTATTACAAAGTGTAGCAATAATATGTCTGGTTTACAATTAGCGTAATTGTCGCTTTGCGTATGGTGGCAAGGAATGGTCAACAGGAAAAGACGATTGACCAAACAAATATAATAGATTTGTTTCAACTTTATTAAAATATTGTTCTTTGATTATTGAGATGCGTGTCGTATTCGAAAAATGCTCACAGCAGCCGTAAAAAGATTACAAATAAAACGCAAATATAATTAAATTACAAGGGGAAGATATCGTCGTTTCGATATAAGTCGAAACTGAACTAACCGGATGTTCATTCGTTGACGACGGTCAGCACGGTATTCTATTTTTCATTTTCTTACCTGAATTAGTTTCCGGTCGTGCAAGAAAAGCGAGATAAGATAGTTAAATAAGTACATGCATGCGCGTGACTCGATGGCGAGAACACGGATTCGCTGATTAGCGTGAAGCGTAAAAAATTTCAACGATATTACGACTATGTACAAATCTCAGCTATACATATTCATATGTATATGTGGGACACGCATAAGCATGTATGTAAGCATGTTATGTATACATATATATGGATATCTGTACATGTACATACGCATAATATGTTTAAAAATGGTAAGAACATCCAATGGAACCGATTCCTAACATCAGACTAAAAATGCCAATAGCCGAACTTGGAAATTGAGCAACTTTTCCCTGAAAAGTTTACGGCGTCAAAATATTGTTGTACATGTCTTCTTTTATACTTATCCTATATCACATTTGTAATTCGTAAACCAACGTCTTTCCCTTTTTTTTTTTTTTTTGTCGACTCTCCTTTATCCCCTGTTACACCCGTCCCCGTCCAGCTCTTCCCTTTCTCTCTATCCCTCCCTCTATCACTTTCCTCCTAAAGATCATAAAACACGTATCACAATTTTTGGTAATAAAATAGCGATACACCGCAATACTCTGACAAGATAATCTCGAGCACGTGAAAAAAGTAACGAGCAAACTTTTTCAGATTTCGCAGAGGAAACATTCGATGCCGTAACAGTCGAGCACTCGGTCTTCTCAATCGAGCACAGTTATCTTTCTATCGGTGAGGTCGTTGTCTATCGTCGGTGGACCGGATACTATGATCTTCTCTTTTAAGTATTGATAGTTTTTTAATCTAGAAACCGCATAATCCTGCAAGAAACACGTTAGTTACATCGCGAGTTACTGGAATCGTGATTCTATATGTGATATTTCAATACTATCGACGATACAAAAAAATTGTTTGTGTTTAAGGTTATGTTTAGGTAATGTTTAGGTTATTGTATACAGGACGTTCGGCCTGGGATTTTAATGGGGGATTCTAGAGGCCAAAATAAGACGAAAATCATGAATACCAATTTGTCGATGGAGGCTTCGTTAAAAAGTTATTAACAATTAAATTCAAAAATTTCAAATCATTTTAAAAAAATTATTTTTAGCTAGGAGGGTCAATTTCAATCATTTTTGGTGAATAGACATACCTTCGAAATCCTATCCACTTTCGAGAAAAAAAATCGATTAGGTGTCTAAATTTTTCGGTGAAAAAAGTTTTTTTCAAATCATTCTAAAAAAATTATTTTTAGCTAGGGGGGTCAATTACAGCCATTTTTGGTGAATAGACATACCTCCGAAATCCTATCCACTTTCGAGAAAAAAATCGGTTAGGTGTCTAAATTTCTCGGTGAAAAAAGTTTTTTTCAAATCGGTCTAAAAAAATTATTTTTAGCTAGGGGGGTCAATTACAGTCATTTTTGGTGAATAGACATACCCTCGAAATCATGCACGTTTTCGAGAAAAAAAATTCTTTATCAAAAATATACTGTGTAGCCGGAAATGTTTCTACAACCTTTTCGTTTACGCCAAAATAGAGATTCCATTTTATCCTGCAATTTACATGTACACAATTTTTTCGTATGATCAATAATTATTGAAATATCGCGTGGACGCCATGTATAAAAATCGAAGGCGCCTTACCCAATATCCAAATGGAATTTCTGACAATTTGGCGTTGACGATGCTCCACAAGCCCCAAAACAAGTGGCTAGCCAAGGAGAATATCTTGATTTCCATCATGATTCGCTCTTCTTCCGACGATCCCTCTTTCCCGACCGTCCTCAAGTAACTTTTTATGAAGTTGAGCTGCCAAAGAAAGAAAATTGTTAAACCGACGAAACTAAACGGGACTAAAAAATAATTAAACGATACGTGAAAAAGACAAAGATAGGTGGTACATGTACGCGTATGCATACGTGAATATATTATAAAATAAACAGATGTAGAAACGAATACGCATCGCAGGCAGACGGATACGGCTCGTGCCGTGAGTCATATGCACGTATGGACACGTGTATATGTATATTTATTAACGAAAAGATTGGATAAAATTGAAAAGAAGCTTTTCTGAAAAGGAAAAGTATAGAAATATCGCGAGAATGGTACGCAGTTACCATTGTTGGTATCTGGCGGTCCGAAAAATCGAGACAATTGTGTAATAGGAATAAATGCACGTTCGTAGGGGCATATTATACACATAGTATATACAATATATATACGTATGTACATACATACGTGGATAGATACGTACGCGTATATAAATTGTACATATGTATATTCTAATACGTAAAACAGATATTTAAATGCGGTGAGTGAAGTGTCTTAATTGGAAATAACGCGGTTTTACCACCCATAAGACACTGTACATTTATAGAGTAATGCAGATTATGGATCGACTATCGAGAGTGCGTGTAGAGGTACTCTAGGAGTCCTAGATGCGCAGGTACGAGACTGATGTTGCAAAGGTAGGTGGTGGCACCGGTCGGTTCTGGTTCCACAACGTACGGTGCGAAACAGGATCCATCATCGCACCGGCAGATCGATATGCCGCCCATTATTCCGATTAGCCGATCGCAGGCATCAGCCTTGTCTCATCGAATCGTGGTCCTGTGAAACTAATATATACACACGCAGCACACGCCAAGCAGTCCTCGATCAGCTCTCGGTATAACTCTCAAATTCGCTCGACCGAGTCAGTACATATAGCCACGTACGTACGCACGTGTGTTTCGCGCGTTCTTACGTTCGCGATTTTCCGATCGTCACGGAAAGAGCCAACGAAAGAGGAAACAACGGGCGCAAGGGCACGAGCAAGTCAGTCAGAAAGACAGAGAGAGTGTATACATGTGTGTGTGTGCGTGTGTGTATGTGTGTAGGTGTGTATGTGAACCGAAATTTCATCGCGGATCTACCATCGAACAACGCGTACGAATTTCGCCAAATATTCGAGAATTCTTTTTTTTTTCTTTTTATTCCGGAACCGGTTTTCTATTAGCATCGTTTCCCCCCTACAAAAGTAATCGTAACATCGGTAACTAGGTATATGTATATGTATATGTAGGTAGCACCCATCGTCGATCGTTTCAACGAACTGCTGATCAACCGGGTGTCATGGCAGCCGAAGCGGAATTCATTTCTAATCGATCGTTCCGTAAAAAAATTTAACCGCGTTGACGATCGTGTGTTCTTCCGTTCTAATTTGTCTCTACTCGAGGGCGCAATACGACTTTAATGATATACGTATGTATATGTACTAATATAATGGAGGATAGTGAAACGCAATGTCTTACCCGTGCTCAAATTTCTACGAATGTTTTGGGAGTCGTAGTCAGTATCCTCCGAAACATACCTTCTGTTCGTTCGTAGGTCCAGATCCAGCGCGCTCGTGAAAGAAGGGATATTCGGCTGCCGTATAATCGTACTGCCATTCCACAAAATGATTTGCTATATCGAATCCTCGGTAGTTGTAAGAACAGTATTCGAAGTCAATAAGAACCAATTCCGGTTTTCGCGCGTTTTGTCGCAACAGTATATTACCTTCCTGCATATCGTTATGACAGAAAACTACCGGATACTTCTGTTGCGTCGCGAGAGATCTGAAAACGAGACAAAAAATGAACATTTTTCTCCTTTACAGCAAATTAATCGTAACCTTAAGAGGCCAGTCTACTTTGTAGGCAAGAAAAATACACGTTTCTTTCTGATTGTTTTTTTTTTTTTTGGGTGTTGTGGATATACTATTGGCCACCCCTGGGAGATTCTAGAGGCCAAAATAAGACGAAAATCAAGAATACCCATTTGTTGATGGAGGCTTTCTTAAAAAGTTATTAACGTTTAAAGTTCCGACAGTACTTAATTTTTTTCTCGAAAATGCGCAGGATTTCGGGGGTATGTCTATTCACCAAAAATGATTACAATTGACCCCCGCGACCGGTAGTAATTTTTCCAGAACGATTTGAAATTTTTTTTTCCGTCGAAAAATTTCACACCTTCTCGAATTTTTTTCTCCAAAATGCGCAGCATTTCGAGAGTATGTCTATTCACCAAAAATGATTATAATTGACCCCCGCGACAGAAAATAATTTTTCCAGAACGATTTGAAATTTTTTTTTTCGTTGAAAAATTTCACACCTTCTCGAATTTTTTTCTCCAAAATGCGCAGGATTTCGGGGTTATGTCTATTCACCAAAAATGATTATAATTGAACCCCGCGACAGAAAATAATTTTTCCAGAACGATTTGAAATTTTTTTTTTCTGTCGAAAAATTTCACACCTTCTCGAATTTTTTTCTCAAAAGTAGATAGGATTTCGGAGGTATGTATATTCACCAAAAATGATTGTAATCGACCTCCGCAACCGAAAGTAATTTTTCCGGAACAATTTGAAATTTTTTTTTTCCGTCGAAAAATTTCACACCTTCTCGAATTTTTTTCTCAAAAGTAGATAGGATTTCGGAGGTATGTATATTCACCAAAAATGATTGTAATCGACCCCCGCAACCGAACGTAATTTTTTACAAGGCCACAAAGTAGAAAGGTTCCTTAAAAAAAAAAAACACGTGCTCGTGGTCCATTCTCACCTGAACCAATTGATCTCGTGATCCAAATCGATCGTCCGTATCGCGTTTACGTTCTTCAACTGTCGTGCGTCTATATCTTCCGTGTTTTCTAGTATGTCCGTGGTGGTGTCCAACCACTTGGCCATGGTGTCCCATAGCCAAGTTGGTTCTTTGCTTATCGGGACCTGCATCGTATGGATACGTCCCATTTTTTCGGCGATCATCGAGCTCAAGGTCGGATCCGCCAGTTCCTTGGTGAGCAACGGTCTGGCGGGTATGTATTCCTCTATGCGACCGCCGGGAAATATGCCGTGCAACTTTGGCCCGAGTCGTCTCTCCGACAACAACGTGAAAATCACCGACTCGGTGATCAGCCCTTCCAAGGCTCGTTCCCCGTGCACCTGACCGTACAATCGTAACAAAACTTGTCGCGGTTCCCCGCGAATCGGTACAGCCCCGTCCGGTAACTGGACGTTGTACAACCAATTGCTCAATCCACCGCTAAAAGAAAAAAAAAAAAAAGAATTAAACTGGCTCGTGTATACGCGAAGAACAAAAGAAAAGAAAAAGTAAAAGACGAGATCGACGTCGGGCGAAAGTCGTCGTTATTATGCACCTACTAACCTGATACGTTTCAGCGTGATGTTCTCCGCGGTAACGTGCTTCCAGACTCCGTGAAGGTAATCGCGACATATACGTGCTGCCATTTCACGCATCTCTGGATTCTCCTCGGACATCTGTTGGCCAAAACATCCACGACTAATAAGCTCAACGATCGTCGATGACCAAACGTTTTTACGTTAAATCGTATATTCGCGTATGTAAAGCGAAGAAGATAATTAAATTTCGGTCAGCGGTTAGTCTTGGAACGCGACCAGGAATCTCGAAAGGCCGTGATACACATATGCATACGCGCGTACGTATATCTTACTTGCCATTCGATCGGTTCATTTTCCAAGATCCCCGATCAACCGGCTTGTTCGCGATATCTACGCGGACCTATTGTTCCCTTACCAATATCGATTTTATGAAGTTTAGGAAACTCGACGATCCGAGTCAAAGTCTTTACCTTACGGCGGAATAAAAAAAAATAACAACCGAGTAAAATAGCGAGTATTTAGGAATTTCAGTGTATTCACGGTGGCTCGATCGACGCGGCTAAAGTACCGGGTGTCCGCGGATGGACGTGCGACCCGTTCGCGAAACTTCCATTCCATTTCTTTTTACTTTACTTTCCTTCCGAGTACGCGCGCGCGTACACATCCACGGATCGTCTCCTTTCCTAATTCCTTCAATGTTTACCGACGAGCATCCACGTTTTTTTTTTTCTCGATACGATACGTGGTGCGTCTCGTGACAACGGATTCCACGGATGCACCTTTCGAACATACAGCTACGTACGTGGTAAATGCACGCTCGCGAATATTGGATCGCATCGGCTCGTTGTCGTCGCTGGCCGACTCTGCCGAACAGTTCTCCCGAGACTTGCGCGAAAATAACGATCGAACATTTCCTCCTGTCTATACATGCAATACACCTTCGTATATTACACGCAACAGCGTCGTTCATCGTTCCTTGATAAACTTTATCCTGCCGCGAGCAAATGAAAAATCGAACCGCTGTCGACGATTCATCGTTCGAACAAACAAATTTACTTATTTGCGAACAATTACTTCCAAAGTTCTTCGATCGATCAAATTCTATACGAATAATTCTATTCTACGATTCTCTATTACTACGTACTATACGTAATGGCTCGAAAAATTGGCCATACTATCGCAAATATGTACGTCGACGCACGATACGTAATGTATGTATTTGAGCAAGTGGTTTTGAAACCAGTGTGCAAACCATACAAACGTTTTTCACGTAATCTCGTATATTTATATATTTTCCATAACCTATTCCGCCCGAGCGAGTGTTTCTAGTCCACCTAGAGATCGTTTTTATTTATGAATGCAGACTCTATCTGTTTCTTAGTGTTTACGCGACACGCATTGTGCCATGGTCATTGTTGAATCACTGGCCTCGTCGTGGCGACGATCGTGAAACGAGGTAACACGCGACGCATGCGCAACAGCTACGAAAAAAACAGTTGGAACAGTACAATTTCGTGCAACGGTCGATCGTCCTCGTGGTTATATTTTTATATATCGACTATCTTTATTGCAAGTCTATTTCACGACCAAGACGGTCGTTGAAACCTACGGACGAGCTTCGCCATATAAACCTCGAGTCTTCCTTTCGAAAATTATTTTAATTACGTACTACAATATCATCAAACGTTTCCGAATGTCTAACGAACAAGTCTACACGTATATTCGCTCGTTATCTTGTTTGCGTTGCACGCTACAAACCTTTCGATTTTGTTTTGCAAATAACAAAGCGTTCATTCTTGGATTACGCGCGTTATCGTTATCGTAGATCGTGCTTAGGAATCTACAAAAGTAGTCGACGTATGTCTTCGTTCCAGTTTCAAACATTTTTCTACCAATTACCATCTGTCAATTATGTAATCTTTGGACCTTCCTGATAAGCGCCCGAGCTCTCAGATAGAAATACCTGTTGTTCGTTGAAAATAACGTCGAGACACTGATACGGTACGAAAGGAAAAGGGTTTAAAACCGAACGCGACTATACACAGCACTCGTAGAGGGGAGGAAAAATGCTCGGTAAACCTAAATCAACCCTTTCGATTAACCCGTTCAATTAAATCCTTAAAAGGTTTCGATTGTTCGTAAAGATTAAATATTTTCTAAATGATTATACGCGAAACGTTACGATCGAACAAAGAAAATAATTTCATCAGCACAGGTTTTTAACAACTCGTACAACGAAACATTGGTGCGACGCGAATCGTTCCAGACTTTCTATTATTTTGCCCCCACATTACTATATTTTATATTTGTTCGAAAATTTCTAAACCAAACACGAATTTACATCCATTAAATAAGTTGGTTAGGTATTCGCGAAGCCTGCTTGTGTTGCTACTCCCCGCGCTTCTGCGATCAAATATGGAAGAACAGATTTTTACGAAACATTTAAAAATATTTTCTGATAAAACAAGTGACTTTATTCCGCAAAACTTGCACGTACGTACGCAAGTACACGCTATCGTTTACGTGACAAAACGTTTGTGTGTATACATGTGCCAAGGCGTACTTATGCGAGACCGTGACCCGTAAAACACGGAGGACATTTTGTGAAATGGGGAAAAACGAAGGAAAAAAGATTTAACGATCACATTCTGACAAAAGTATCGTTTCACGAAGAAAATTTACGTACCTTATTTCCCAGACCCATTGTAGAATTGGTAAGCGACGTATGAAAATGTATAGTGTCGATAGATCTTGCGTAGATCCTAAAACCACCAGGTACTCTCTTACAGACGCTTTAAAAGCCGCTTAAACGGTTCAAGCGTCGACTCCGCACTAACTCTCGTTGCTTCGTTTCCCAGATATGCCTCGATGCAACGAAAGCGAGGTTAGAATCACTACCGTGCACGCTCGTGCAAGTAGCTTTAAATAGAAACGATTATTGTATCGGAAGAAATTCACTGCTAATTCGAGCAAAAATGTGTTTCCTCGTATTTGTTCGATTTCGACGGTCGATCCTCCGCCGCTTATTATCAAGAATAAAATATTTTTTCGACAAACGGTTTACCTAATGTATTAACTTTTGAAGGAATTGCAAACAATTATCACAGCTACGGAATAAGTGAATTTGTTCGTAAAATTCGCCAACACTGCATAAACGTGTGATTTGCAAATACGCGCTACTTCCTCCCACAAATAAATAATTATTCTTAATAGAATGCTACACTTCGTGCGTGTTGCGAATACCCTAGATCACAGTTACAGAATAGTAACACTAACGCGTACGCAACTTGTGTTTATGCACAAAATTAATATAAATATATCAAGTAATCCACAAAACGATCTGTGACACGTAACGTGTGCTAACCAATAAGCATCCGAAATTCCCCTACCCCTGGATCGTGTTTCAACGACGACGGCGCCGCTACGGATAAATTGCGCACTATGATTGTTGTGATCCAAACATTGTTTATAACTACCAAACAAATTGGTTTCACGAAAAAAAAACTTTGTGTACACGTGCCATTTATTATCCATTCTAGTTTATTACATAACAGACGCGATAATAATGTAAATAAATACACAGAATAATAAGGGAAAATTGTATGTTATTTGAGCATTTTATAAATAGGCTAAAGTATTCGCACAGAATAGAATAAATAATATATCATCGACCTTTTTCAACGGTTAATTGAATTTACGCCGATGTTATAACATCAATGTATAGAGAAAAGCATTAATTTTTTTACTGACTAGGAGAAAGTTACCAGCTCCAACACTAACCAAGACGCCTATTCGTTTGGTGCTCGAATTAATGCATTTCTTTTGGAGTGGAAAGATGAATACTTCCCAATGTACATCGATATTATAATTTCGTCGTAAATTCGAACGGCGTAAACGTACAATTACCGAGTTGTAGGGAATAGCGGAAAATTATCGTGGCAAATTATACGTTTGTATGATCTTGTGCGGATACGTGCTCGTGCCCACACATGCACTACACGCGCATTTAAATGACGCATCGATAGAAATTTGTCGGTACATTTCTAGGAAACTATCGCGGTAGTATCAACGGTTAATTATTGTTTATTCAGAATTATGCGACATATGGTATCTTCCCTAAAGCTGGTTAACTATGATAATTACGAAGAACGAAATTACACGTTATCTTGAGAAGCAATTTAATGAGGTCATACCAGATGAACTATAATATCGAATTGTTATTAATTACTAAAAATATAGAATCAGCAATACGTACTTTGATTTAACTTGTTCCAAACGATAAAGTTCGTTTTAGCTAAATTCATTTTGTTTTCTGTCGGATGAATACGACGAACGCGACAATAACGTTGCTGGGCATATTCATCGAAAGAAATTTCTTAGGAAAATTTTAGGATTCCGTAGATAAAAGAAATTCGATGCGCAAAGATATCGTGAACAGACTGCGATACGTATCTCGCGCAGTGGATAAGAAAGATTAGATAATTTCACCTTTTTTTTTTTTTCTCATGAATATAAACTAAGCTACATACACCAAAAGTACAAAGAGCGATATAGGTAATATAATAAATTTATTTGGCGAGCTTGTACGAAATTATGAATCAAGCAATCTGTTCTTGTTTCTCGATTGTACAACCTTTTCCTCGAAAAAAAAAATGTATGCATCTTTTCTAAAAAAAACGGTGCAGATCGTGTCGATTAATCATGCACAAGTCTAACCGTACGAAGGACAGACGAGACGTTGCAACTACAACTTTCATTTTCAACAGATTTGTCGTGCTGCCGCATCGTGTCAACATACAGTTCTTTAGTTGCGTAGCGATAATGGCCTTTTGTTTACTCGGATAAGATTACTTAGCATTTAACTTTAGGGACATAAAGATAAGCGAGAGAAGAAACCGTAATTAATTACAGAAAGTGGGAATACACGTTAATAAGGAATCGATACCGAGAACTTGATACTACTAAAGTAACATTAAATCATGTGTTACATTTAACATGTGTCGGCGATAACGACGACAATGATAACAGCAATGTTTTGTAGCGCGTTATAGATCAGTGGTTCGCGAGACCATCGATACATAAGTTTCCTTTACGTTTAAAATTGTACGTGCATAGTCCTGCGGAAGAGGTATACGATAAAACGCCCAAGTTGGTCGAGAAATAATTCACTTTTTGCACACTAGATGGTGTCTCAATTATTTACGATCGAGTACTAGTTTTAATTTATTTATTAATATAACAATAGAGTACTCGGTAATTTAGATCACTTATAAATGCTACACTATTAACGCCAAAGGCTCAAACTTGTCAAGAACACTCTTTGACACTGCAACACATCATCCTAGTTTTTACGTTTCTTTGAGCAAAATATGAGACTATATGTACGTCAGTCTAAGTAATAAACAGTGTCTAAAGCTTATTATTATTATAATAACTACAGCATTGGCCACATAAGTGGCTGCATTTTTGCCCACTTAAGTGTCCGTTTAGTTTGCCCATTATCCCGAGCGCGGACAATTAAATGGGCACTACTCACGTAATTCACTGTATGTCTACAGATATCAAAACGACATCAACCATAACCGCTGCTGACCACTCCCGACACTTCTGACAACGCATAACGATTACTACTGGCTTCTACTTGCTTCTGCCGAACTCTGTTGGCCCCTGCTGACCACTGCGGACAACAGCAGTGCATTTCTGATAACTTCTGATAACATATATATGTATTAAAGCTTTGTATAATGAAAATCTATGGCAATAAATGATATAATTTCAAAGAACTCCATGTGTGTTCTCATCAGTTTTACTTTTCTTTCCTTCTCCTAATCATTCCCTTAGTTATAAGAAACAGTTTGTCGTGGAATAGTTCGTTACATCCAACGCTAGATGGCGCTCTTTTTCGACCTCGGGCCCCCTGGTGCTAAAACGCCCAAGTTTGTCGTCGAATAGAGCCATCTAGCGTGGACGAACTATTCGACGACAAACTTGGGCGTTTTAGCACCAGGGGGCCCGAGGTCGAAAAATGGCGCCATCTAGCGTTGAAAATAACGATTATTCCACGATAAATTCGGGCGTTTTATCATAGATGTAGTCTTCATTTATATAGATATACATTGAATCACTTAGTTACTATAATAATAAGAAGCTTCAGACACTGTTTATTAATTAGATTGACGTACACATAGCCTCAAGTTAATTTTATTAACAGAGACAAGTTCAGATACTAAAAGAAATACTGGTAATCGATGCTGTTAAGAAAGGTAATATCACAGAAATTTTCTGTAAAGCTATTCTTTTTCGTATCGTTTGGATCGATTATGGCTTCGAGCGAAAACAAGTCAATAACAGTTACACAATGGGGATCTATCAACGGACGAACCATAGATAAGTACACACTGAAGAACAATGCGAATCAAGCAGTGGATATTATAACATACGGTGCGACAATAACCTCGATCAGAACACCGGACAAACAGGGTAGCATAGCAGACGTTGTCCTAGGTTTCGATAAAATTGAAGGTACAATTGAAATAAGAACCTACCAAATCAAATCTCATTGCAATGATCTACAGTAACTTACTCTTTGGAAATTCGTTCCAAGAAATGCATCTAATATACATATTTCATTCACAGGCTATCTATCTACGAGCAATCCCTATTTTGGCGCGACGGTAGGACGAGTTGCCAATCGTATTGGCAAGGCGGAATTTATAGTGAACGGAAAAAAGTATCGCGTATCAAATAATGCAGGAAGGAACACTCTTCACGGTGGTTTCAAGGGCTGGAGTTCGAAAATATGGAACGCTGCAATTCAGGACGATTTGCTCGTGATGACGCTATTGAGCGAAGACGGCGATGAAGGTTTCCCGGGTGCTGCTATAGCTTCGATCAGTTTCAAATTAACCACCGACGGAGGGCTGCGCATCGATATGAAAGTTTTCGTTACAAAAGCCACACCAATCAATTTAACCAATCACAGTTACTTCAATCTAGCTGGCCATGTTCGTAAATCAATATTAATTAATATCTTGGATTTATATACACGTGTTAAATTTACAAATTTTCATAAAAATGTAAAATTTTGTTTATTTTTATAAAACGATAAAACGTATGATTCAGGGAGGCAACTCTACCGAACTGTACAAACATCAAATCACGGTGAATGCGGATCGTTGGACGGTCACCGATTCGGAAAGCATTCCAACTGGCGAAATTCAATCGGTTGAGAATACAATCATGAATTTGAGAACTTTGACTATGTTGGGAGATGTCATCGACAAAGTGCCGCGTGGCGGTTACGATGATAATTTTTGTTTACCGATGAACACTGTGAATGAGACACAGTTTGTCGCTAAAGCCATACACCCATCATCCGGAAGGTATTTGGAGGTTTATTCCAATCAACCTGGTGTACAATTTTACACTGCAAATTTCCTACCCCATCAAGATGACATAGGTATTGTAGGAAAGAATGGAACCGAATATTTTAAGCATGGAGCATTCTGTTTAGAAACACAGAATTATCCAGATGCTGTCAATCATGTAAGTATATCGATATATTGTTTCTTGCTTGAACAGTGTTAAATATCTTCCTTGAAATTTAGCAGAGATCTATGGTTACATTGTCTCAATGTTTTTTTTTTAACTTTTGCAGGAAAACTTTCCAAATAGTATACTTGAACCTGGGGAACACTATCGCCATATTGTTATTTATAAATTTGGTGTACTAATCTAGACAACCTATGCATATTCTTGCATACTAACTTGACACTGAGTTTTGCACCAACTATATTGTAATAACTTGATGTAATCTACATTAACCTACGACAAAGGTTAAAATAAAATTTATATAATGTTATCTTGTCTTAAACTGTGCCTCGAAACAATTACATGGATAATGAGGGGGGTAAATTAATTTCCAACGGTCGGTGTCCTTTTTTGCCTGGTGTAGAATCTATGTCCTCCAATAGCCTTTCATCGCGTTGCTGTTTTACTGGCATAGCCATGGGTGTATAACGATCAGATAACCATCCTTCGATATGATACCCAATAAAGCCAATAACACAAACAATAGGGAGTTGTATTTTAGTGCCATATCTACCTAAAACTCTACCCAAGAGTTGCCACATTGTCTGAAATCAAAGTATGACGAAAACTTATTTCACTCTTCTTTCATAATTATTTGTCTAGCTAAGATCAGAAACAGTAATAAAGCATCCATATTAAATTTATAACCGAATTTAATGTCTGAGTCTGTTTTTTTTTAATACTTTCGTTTCCTACGTCCTTGAATTTTATTTCGCATTCCACAGAAATAATCGCGTATGAAATCCAACACGATTGCACGGAAGGTAGGTTATAATAAGTTCACATAACGTAAAAACAAAGAATCGCGTACCTTTGTGAATACGTAGCAATTCTGAATTTCTATCGCCGTTTAAATAATATGTTCCGTACTTACATAAGCTGTTTTAAGTGTTTTCACAAAATACTTATCTACAAGATATACTCATATATCGGCGATTTCATTTGAAAATATAGCACGCTAGTAATTAGAACGCCAATTCATGAGAAATACAAATTAATGGTATAACTCCAGTTTAAGCGTTTTCTCATTTATATTTTTAATTGCAGTAAATAACACATAACACACTCACAAAGTAATAGACAGGCGCGATACTTCTGTCGAATTGTTTGATGTTCGAACTTCGAACCAACAGCTGCATACCATAGACAAGGTACACGAATAGACCTTAAACCTTATGGAGCTTCGTAGCCCAAACTGACTGCGATACAGATTTGAAAACTCGGAAGTTAAACAACATTTCCGTACAGCGTCAAACAAATTTATTAAAAATGAAAGACAAATATTAAAGAAAAGTCGACAGGAGGTACCTGCTGAAATTATACGGCGAAAAAATGTTTCAAATCGTTCTGGAAAAATTATTTTCGGTTGAGGGAATCAATTACAAGAATTTTTGGTGAACAGACATACCCCCCAAATACTACCCATTTTTGAGAAAAAAATTCGAGTAGGTGGACAAATATTACGACAAAATTAAAAAATTTCAAATCATTCTGGAAAAATTATATTCGGTTGCGGGGGTCAATTACAATCAGTTTTGGTGAATACATATACTCCCGAAATCCTACGCACTTTCGAGAAAAAAATTCTTTTCCGAAAATATAATCTGAGGCCTGCAATGATTCCCCGAAATTTTTGGTGGAGAATATGTAGAAATTCTAAAAATATTCGAAAAGTTATTCCTTGATCCCATAAAGTGAGAAAAACTCCCTAAAAATGGTCCAATTTTCAAACAGCCATAACTCCTATAACAGTGAATATATTTCATTGAAACTTTTTTCTGAAGTAGAGCTCATAGGTACCTATAAAAAAGTATTAGACAACTTTTCTGTACGGCGTCAAACAAAAGTACTAAATATCAAAAACGAATTTTTAAGACAAATCGACAGGGGGTAGATGCCTAAATTTTTCGGCGAAAAAAAAATTTCGAATCGCTTTGAAAAAATTATTTTTAGCTGCGGGGATCGATTACAATCATTTTTGGTGAATAGACACCCCCTTGAAATCCTACGCACTTTCAAGAAAAAAATTATTTTAGGTTACAGGACTTAGTTCACTGATGGATGGTAGGGAATCAATAAACATTGAAAAACAAACTGATTTGGTCACAGAGGAAATACTTAGAGGTTCAAAACAACGTTACAAGATTATTTACATGGAATGGTTGCAAGTGTTGATCCCTTGGTCTGCCTGCTAACTCCCGATTACTCGGGCCACAAGGGGTTAAAGACATCTTAACGCTAAAATGAACATTTCTGACGAAAACTAGCGCGTTCCAATCCCCTTGCAATGAAGTTCTTTTAATGGCTTTATACATTTTGTGAATAAGTCAGTCCTATTTGTTCGTATTATAATGCAATATAATGTTCTTTAATGGCAAAATCTCATTTCATTTAATTCAAATCATTGGAAATCAAAAATGGAAACTGTGATTGATTTTGATTTTTGAGCTTTAAATGACATTCCATGAAGGTCCAATAAATTCATTTTGTGCGTAGATGTCGGTAGCCGGGAAAAATGATCAGTTTCAATACAAAATTCTGCTAGTATATTCTTTCTCATCAGGAACTTAGTTTTGTTCCTAATAGCTGTGGTCTTAAATTACGTTCAATTTTTTTTTGTTGCTGCTCAAACAATCGTTGTTCTCGTTCTCTTCGTTTTTGTTCTCTTAATGTTCTTGTAGTATCTCCGAACTCTTTTGATGTTTCTTCTTCCCAGCCAGCAGTATTATCTTCCCACTCTCCAAGTTCATTCTGTACGAATATTAAATTTGTCTTTTACATCAGAAATAGTTATAGTGTTCCATGATAGAATCCAGTAGGCAATAATATTATTTTCAAATAGTACAGTGTATTATGTAATATTGTAATAGCATATATAACATGTACAAACTTACAGATGGTATAAGAACATCGGCAACAGCAAACTTCGAAGCATTCCATGATGCATTATCCGATGCCTTGTCTTTAACTAGAACTTTTGTCTGCATGGTGATTTTTGGTGTCATGTTCTATGGCAAATATGAAAGATCACGCGTGTATAACTTGATTTCCTTCTTAAAGTTGATATGAATAATTACCTCAAAGAAATTTGGTTGTTGCTCCTCCGTCAGTTCCAATGATTTAGATGCTTGCTGTCTGTATTGATCGATTTTAGCCTGTATTGTATTAACTGGCCTATCTGGTACGACCACAACAGGATTTTCCTCCCACTGATCCCACTGCTCTGATTCCTTGAGCAAGCATCTTCAGTGATTACTATTATCGGAGTCAGTGGTACAATAGGGTTTACACAATCTTAAAATCTTTGTGAATTATCGAATCGAAAAGTTAAATGTCGCATTTGAGACTCACTGTTGTGTTCAATGTGTTTGGTACAACACCAACTGCAGAGAGTGGAATGGAATCGCAGGATGACCTACGTCGACGACGAAGACAGCACATTGCTCGTCTGAATACGCTCAGAAGAAGTACGACAAGAGCTTTCACGCGGTTCACTATAAATTCAACTGCCATCGTAAATTACCGATAGAAACCTAACCTTGTCCTCAGTGGCTAACAAACTTTGTTTTCTAATGTGAGAAATTGAGACTGGTCAAATGCCATTTTGTGCAGAAATGCCCAAAACGAAGTGGTTTTGCTTTCGTGCCGTTTTGTTTCACGTGTAAACACTAATAATACTTTTCGCTCGGGTTGCAATTCTAGCCTAATAATAAAAAGGTTACGGAGAAATATCGATTAAAGTTACTCCGTCGGTTGTCGGCTCTCTCAACAGGTTGTAATCACTACTAACAAAAATTCGTTTGTCTCGTAAAGATATCAGTGGATATGTAGCAGCAGAGGCGAGATATAGGATAGAATTTGGTAAAAAAAAAAACCTCCAAAAGGAAATTTATCAACGGGAGTAAATACGGTATAACTGTAATACAGACAATTTCTTATCGCAGTACTTTTATTTCACAGACGTAATATTTAATCTACGCATTTATGTGCGTACGCATTTTTCCCGCTTTGTCTTTCGATCGAATTGACATTTTTGATACGGTCCGCATTTTACGCCCGCACAGTAAACGCCTTCTGAAATTCAAGAAGTTTCCTGTAGCTTTAAATTCGAATTTTGTATTATATTAGGAACAGGTTTATATGCGCAGAACTTGTGACAAAGTATGTCAATTTCCTTACCAGTCTCCGACCCTTTGTAACCATTACCAGAACTGACAGGACTGGCTTCTACGCACGACTCGCCTCCGCATTTATTTGGGCAGCATTTTTCATTTGCGGAACATTGATAATCGGTCACGCATCTAGGAGTGCACTTTGACACACTGTTTCTCAGTGGGCAGTGTCCACCTTTGCCTAAATTAATATACTATCATTGAACCACGAGCGACGAACTCGGTACATAATTTTTTATCGATATTCGCCCGTTTCTCTGGAAACAATTACGCATTCGAGCGATTGACTTACTAGATAGCTGAGCGACCACTGCGGTGATCAGCAAACAGACCACAAGCGACAGAATTGTTCCTTTCTCTGCGACACAAAACGATTCGTTAATTGCGAAGCGTTGCTACGAAATTATCGAAATAAAAATAATTTTGAAAAAATAAAAAAACAATCTTTCTTTATTATATTTGGTTTAAAAAAAAAGAGATTCTTATTTACGATTTACGTATTCGACAGAGACAAACAGTTATTTAAAAATATTTCACGATCGTTTTTGCAGAAACACGTACTAATCATTTTCGATTTAACGTTAGTCCGTTTATCACCGATTTTGTTCACCTTCCAGCGCAACTACCACTTTCCACGTTTGTTTCAGTTCGCGGATGAATCACGTCTAATCGATGCACGATAAGAACTCAGCTTTTTAAATCCGTCTGTCTCTCTTTCTCGTTTCCACCTCCATTTTCAGGGCGGCGAAAGGATATTCCCGCTGCAGAACACACAGGAAACCAAACGACTGGTTGATTCAATCATTTTTCCGGACACCATACCGCCTCGTGCGTACTTTAGCGACCGTTATTGACATCTTTTCTTGACCTATGACTCAAACGGATATTCGGGGAATTACGTACTTGGGTATTTCAGTTAGATCTGTGGATTGAAGTCGCCAATGATTCATACTGTCCTCAAGTTTCAGTACTGCACCGTGACTGATGCAAATTGTCATTTATGTCGAGATGGTTTCTAAGTAGGGACGAGATCAAGACCAATATGTATTCATGAATCCCCGAGTCAGTTTCAATAACCAAAGTTCGCTTCAAGAATTCGACTACTACTCATAGGGAACCACGTTTCATTTGTAGTAAAAATACTTGGTTCATTTTTATAATCAATTCCATCGAAACGACACAAGTACGTAGAATTATATTAAATCTTAAGAAAGATAATCTTTCTTTCAACATCGTTTTATGGCGATCATCCGCGATTTATCTGGAAGATTTTCGAGAGATTAAAACGATTCATCTTCTCGTCGCGTATACGATTTATCCCTTTTTGAATCTGCACGTGTCGCTGTATTCTTCAAGTTTCTATGCAAATGAGGTTCAATAGGTTAATTACGCAATATGTCACGTAAGCCTGTTTGCCAATAAAAATTGTTTCTACGAAGGAGCCTTTACGTATATTTATAAAATACGAAAAACGAGAAAATTAACAAAATTTACACGATATAATTTATTATTAAAAATTAGTTTCAGATTAGTCATATTATCGGTAAGGGTACGAAAGAATTAAAAGTAGGGGAATATGGCACGAGTTCAGAACTTGCGTCAACATGGCAGTCGTTGAAGACCAAACAAACATCGATCCTATCGAGTAACGATCTATAATTGTTCTATTCATTATTGTAGAAATAAAACGGATAGTAGTCCCTGGGAACGTCGTAAGGATTCCTGGGCGGGGTGTAAGGATTCCTAGGAACGTTGTAAGGATTTCTTGGGACGTTGTAAGGATCTTCCGGAAGCGGAACAACCGGAATATCCACGGATTCGACCACCTCGACGTCCGGTTTCTGGCATGCTAGGGCGCCGCAGCGATTTTTACAGCACTTCAGCGTTCCTCTGCAATCGTTGTCGACGCTGCAGGTCGGCGAACACACCCACCTTCCTCTCGGTACCGCTGGACAAGAGCCCGGTTTCTCTGAATCCGAAAAATTAAAATATAATTATAATAGAACCTAGTTCTCGTACAATCAGGGTTCTATTGTAACTGTTTCGGTATTTTAAATCAATCGGTTGCTCACCGGCCGAAACTGGTTGTCTCATGGTGACAGGTTTCGAGCAGACGGTTCCTCCGCAATTTGTCGAACAACATTTGCCTATTCCCTCGCAATGCGAATCGGAGAAACAGGACTGACTGCAGATCTGGACAGGCAGAGCCGGCGGGCAGGAACCTGGCTTCTCAGCAAACGGTTCGTATCTAGAAGCATTCCGTTAATTTTAGAGAAATTTTAGTCTAGACGGTTCGTATCCGTAAACGAAGCAAAATGTACCTGGATTGGCCGACAGCGGCGGCTAATGCTAGCGTCAGCACAAACGCTGCTGCAAGCAATTTCATTCTTCGATCGATTTTCGAATATCCACAGGAAACTGATACACACTCCCGGTACCGCTGGAAGCGAAACCAATCGATGCTTCACTGCACAAAACGAAGCTCTCAACTGTTCGTAACGAGATGTCACCAAAAGGTTGTCTTGCTTGAATGTAACCGACGACACCACGAAGAAGGTCTGTTCTCACTTTACCAAAGGTAGAGAAATTGCTCTCCTATATAGGATCGATCCCCCACTTGGACGATCGGGCGTGCGAAACACGTGGTCAATGCGCGGATCAGAGACCTCAGACTAGGGATCGCAGGTTCTGCCTCGGATGTCGAACCGCAGAGGCAATTAGTCAGGAAAATCCAATTAACAAGAAATCTCAATTGAGCGGAAGGTCGATAAGGAGTGGGAAAGGAATGAACGGTCGACCGGAGTCTAGACGATTTCCGGATCCCTCTGTCGGGACGTCCTATTCTGTTTTATCGTAACGCAAACCCTAGATCCACCGTAGAACGATTGAATTTCAGTGACTTTGGATGGAGATTCTTTTAAAGAAATTTTACTTAAACCATAGAAATTTCAATGACTGTACCTCTTTGGAACACTTTGACGCAACGGAATCACGGGCTGTCTGCCAAAAATAAGCGTGTCCTTCGGGTCCGTTTTGTTAGTCACCAACGCGAAGCTTTCGAGGACTTGAGAACGATTGGTTTTTCCTGCTAGTGATGCGAATGCTACGCGAGACGCTACAATACTGACGATGAATACACAATCGTATGATTTATTCAATAATGCAAACGAAAGTGACGTCATATATTGTTTAATAAACGTTCGTGCTTTCTCCGTTTCATAGTGCATTTCCTCCAATAACAATTGCCTGCCTTAAAAGTAATTTCTATATTAAAATCAAGCCAGGAATCTCCTACGTTCGCCGATGGACATCAGAATTGACGAAAATGTTGCTCGACGATGTTTCTTCTCACGGTTTTCGAAATTTACATAATCCACTAGAGTTTGTTGCATAATTCTTTGAAGCACACAATTTCCGAGGACGACCGGTTTCTGACGAGAACCAGGCAGTTCGTTTCTACGATTCGAGCTACGATTCCTAAAAGCAGTTAACAACCCTTAGAATATCTCCTAAAAAAAATGATTAATTAGATTGTTTTTTGTTGGATATGATCGGTGCACGATCAATGGTTTTTCATGTTTTCTTCTTTATTGCTGTAAACATAAATATAAAAAATGGATCCCGCAGACCCGGTAGAAAAAATTACGTGTAGCATAACGCGTTACAATTACGATTATAAAACGATAAATGCATTCTTGGTACTTGCAGCACATTCTGTGCGACAACTGTTGCCGAGAATTCGACGCCTGTACAGAGTATCATTTATTCTAACGACAGCAACGCGTGCAATTAATTGCGCGATGATTTAACGCTATTCTTCTAACGATAATTATTACCACGCGCGTCAAACTTGTCGCATTGGTTCCGCTTAATTTTAAGACACGACGATGTTGATAATAGATTACAATAGTTATTAGCGATTAAGATAAAGAGTAGGATAGAGAAACGCATATTTACAAATTCCATTTTGGCATTCCGCCAAAACGATGAAACTTTGATTTGGCGCTCGCTAGCATTGTATTCGCTGTTGGATCGAGATCCGAATTAATTAATTAATATACAACTTAACGGTGTAATTAAGGAGCCTCGAATGCATCTTAACCTGTGCTTTCCTATATTTCATACTTACATTTAACGCCATTTTCTAAAATAGATATCGATCGAACGTTCGGATGCAAATGAAATTCGCATCTCTTAATTATTCTTCTACAGTTTCTCGAAACGAGCGTAGAGACTTTTAAACTTTAAATCTATTTTCTTTCGAACTTCGTAGTTCGCGGTACTTTGAATAAATACGCATATACTCAAAGTAAGAGGAAATGTTAAACGATTATGTTCAAGAGACTCGAAGTTGTTTAAGGATCGTCGAATCCATGAATTGTAAAACGGATGCAAATATTTTTGCGACAAAAGGAATTCGCAGAAGCCTCCATCAAACCACTCGAAACATCTTTAGATTTATTTAAGCTAGAATAATCCATGAAAACGATAAAGCACGTAGGGTCTCCTAATTTTCATCTACGCCTCAATCGTCGCAAATATTTATTTGTTTAACTGATGTGCCACGAATATTATTACTAACGCATTCGAGGCAATTTTAGAATAATAACGAGTAAAATTATCGTAGAATCCTACCTAACGCGCGGTTGCATATTAACATAACAAAAGAAGAAAACGTATAGATTAAGTCGCATCTCCTTGAGTTTCTCGAACAGATAAAAGGAAACAAAAACTAATGTACACGGGAGGCACAAGTATAAAGAAATTGAGCCGTGCGCAGAATTAATTGTATGGCCTTCCTCTATTAACTGTCGCTTTAATACGAACAATTTACATTTAAATACGCTACTAATACTAACGTTTACGAAGAACACTGACGTCGTTCGATCATTTTAATTTACGTTCGAATATTTTCGCCAACGAAAAAAGAACAATCGTCGAAGGCGCGTTTGCGATCGACCCGTCGTTTATGTCGTGGACAAAACGAGGAGGAATTATTGTCTACTTCTTCGTGGACGCTGCAACAAAATAATTAACAAAATAATATAAAATTACTGCGTTTATTCCATAACAACGAGTATCATTATGTACCGCAATAATTAAATAAAAAAATAAAACTTTTAACGTGTAAAAGAAGGACGTATATTTTCTCTCATTTTTAGTTTTAGTTTCCGTACTTCCGTTTTTCTGTTTGATGCAATTTGAATGGATTCTATAAGAATATCAAGGAGTCGGAAAACAACCCCCGTCGAAGCGAGAGGTTGGATCGAAGAGATTGCTAAAGTTAAAGAAACTTGCCGTTTAAAGCCGCTTCAAGAAGGTTTCGAGAAGCAATACCGATGAAAGCCCGATTAAGTAACCAACCTTCGTGAATTCCCCGAGTAAAAGGGAACTGAGAGTGATTAGCACGAGAGGAATGTCAATTTGCGACGTGGACTTTGAAAGAATCTTTTGAATCACCCGGCTCGGACCCAGCTACTTAAGGACTTGCTTCTTTCAACGATTTTCCGAGTACGCTGAAAGCGTTCACCACGAATCACAAGAGGAGAACGATCTTTTTGTAATCGTCAACGGGATCTCGAGGGGATTTTAATGGCCTCGGTTCCAGAGCATCGAAAGAACCGCTTAATATAATATAATTGCGTTCCTCGAACAACGCTGGAGTATCCGCGTCTCAGAATGATGCAACGATTTCGGAATTACGTTACACCGTGCTACGAGAGTACTATATTTTCTGAGTCTTTCTAAATATGTATAAAAAAAGTTTACTCACGTCGCGGGGGCACGGGAGGCGCAGGCGTTTTCTTAGCGGCGGCGATCTTGAAATCCTGAGAGACGTCGACGTTCATGTAGTCCGGCATTTTGCTGCTGTCAGTCACGTCCACGTCGCGGCAGTTCACCAGGTCCGTTTCCACGTACTCCTCGCTGCCCTTGCTCGCGATGTTATTGACGATTTGACCCTGACCGTCGGCGAGGTCCTGCGTTTCCTCCGATCGAGCAGGCGTCTCGACTTTGGCCGAGTTTTTCGAGGATTCCGAAGCCGGTGCAGAGTCGGCCGGGTGACCGTGAACGTGTTCCCGGAACGTGGTTACGGAGGCGGGCGTCACGTTCACGTAATTCGTGGGAATGCACATTCCAGGAGGCGGCACGGGCGTTGAATTGAACGCGGTCGGGTCGATGTTGGCGTAACTGTTCCCCGGATGCCTGGGCACGTCCGGTTCCGGGGTGTCAGCGATCGCGGGGGCCGAGTTCTGAATCATGTCCAGGTACTTGGGATGGTCGCACGGTGAGCTCGGTGTCTTTGGTTCTTTCAGCGAGCCTTCCGTTTTGAAAGCTGTAACGGATCGTAACATTACTTCGTTCTATAACTGTTATTTTCGGATAGCAAATATTATAAAATGCATTTACAGTGAACGGGCAACCCCGAGGGTGGAAAGGCGATGTAATACTCGGTGTCCTCGGCCCTCGAGGGTGGCTGCGACGGTCTTAGATCGAGATCATTTCCGGTCGAGGAACGAGGCGATGGGGAATACCTGAGCGCCGGCGAATACCTACCCGTGAATGGTTTCGGAGCAGGTGGTACTTCGTAGGACATTACGCCTGGCTTGTCCTCCCTTGCGTTTTGAAGCTGAAACGATTTCGAATTTCATGGTTTCACGCGGTCGTAATATTAATGTAACGGAATCTAAAGACAGTTCGATGCGTACTCTTCTGTCTTCGGTGTCGGAGTGGGTTCCACTGTCGCCTAGACTGGTCCCGCTGCATCCACTTGCAGTACTCATTCTACCGGACGAAGACGAACCTAAGAAAACGAAAATATAGACTTTGAACAATGCTCACCTACGATTGTTTATATGTAAAACTGAACTATCGAGGTTCTTACTCGAAACGCTTCGAAGACTCAGGCTACTGACTGGTCGACGATCCGCCAATCCACCGTTAACGTTTTCTGGTTTGCTAGCCGTGGATGAATCGTCGCTTCCGTTCGCGGAGTCCTTGGTATCTATACGAACAAAAAATCAATTTCATAAGCGAACCTATTGATCGAAGATGGCGTGGAGCAGTTTATAAGAGATATTCACCTTTCTTCCCTTTCGAGAAGAATTTTCGGATCCTGTCGAAAGGAGTAGGCGCCTTCATTTCATCTTTGATCCTTCTCTGTATCCTTTCGTATTCCTCCCTCATCGCCGTGAGCTGTCTCTGCTTGTCCTTGAAGCTCTGCTGGACATCGTTGCGGTTCCTCCAGTTCTCCACGAGCCTCTCGACCTCGGTAATCGTGAACACGTTGTTCTTGAAGTCGTTTATGATCTCTAGAAGCTCGTCCTGGGGGCCCGAAGGCTCCCTCGACTTCGTGCTGGAATTGGACGTTGCTCTGCCATACGCGCACGACGATTGACTGTTCTCCTCTCGAGCAGAAATCGGGTGCTCATGACGATTCTGCGTGGGTGTCGCCGTTCTGGATGGCTGCTGACTCGTTACGTTTGACGTGGGTGTTTTTGGCCCTTGAACGTTCAAATTTCGGACACTCGAATTATACACTCGTCAATTTTATGTACTCGCTATCGTTGAAATTTGTTCGTGGGTCGAGTGTATATTTCTGATAGCAGATCACCTACCGGCTGGATGCATTTTCATGTAACCTTGAAGAGGCAGCTCAAGGCCGTTCGGGGCGGTTGTCGTAGTCGTAGGAGTTGATGGAGTGACAACGACAGGAGTCGGTGCTGGTACGATGGAGTAATTTGCTTCAATGGGGTTACTGGTGGTCGGACTAGGGGTTACTGGTAATTGGCCTGGCAAGATTAAAGACGTTATTGGTCTTGCGGCTGGTGGCACCGAATAAGCTTCGCTCAAAGGTCGTGGACGACAATAATCTTCCTTATCGTTATTGGTGTCGCTCGTCGTGTTTGTCGATGATGAGTCCGCGTCTAAAAATCGTTCGAATCTCGTCGTATTATCTCGTCAGGCACTAACGTATAATGCTTGAACCGACTGTAGAATACATCGAATCGTAAAATCGTATAACGATAAAACATTGCGTGCATCACGAATATATATATTTATGCTCACTTGTCGCATGATCTGCCGTTGTCTCGCTTATAACTTTCAGGTAGCTGTACATGTTTGTGAACTCGTTCATTTGCTGCGAACCCGCGGATGAGGATTCAAGGGGACGCCCGAAACATGCAACGCAAAAGCAAAATATCAGTTAGTTCGCTGAAAATCCTCCGAACGATCATTGCAAAACCTTCGTAAACTAATTGTTTGATACGAATATGAATGTCAAGGGCATAGGAGCGTGTGAAATTTTATTATTGCAAGCGGAAAATTATTCGATCCTCCAAGTGGTTTGTTATAAATATAGAAAAAGAGTAATATCGCGGAAGTACCGATTCCGCTGGACTAACTGTGACGTTGCTTTAAAGGTGATGTTTTTGTACCATGTAGCCACGAAGCTGATGCGCCAGTCTCGCGTGCCCTGCTTGTTCCGCGAGATCTGCCGGGGTCAGTTCCGCCACGTTCCTCAGGTCACACGCTATGTCGCCGCCTGGGCACTCGAGCAACTGCCACGCTAATCTCTCCAGGCCGAAACGAGCAGCGAAGTGCAGCAACGTCGGATTCTCCTCGGGACCTGAATCAACCAAAGCCTCGATCAACTTCACTTCTTCTATTGCATCAGTTTCGTTACTCTACTCCACGAGACATTTCATTATTCAAAGGCTGAAGGTGGTTTACAATTATATCAAAATAAATTCTTACCGACGAGCCTTCCTAACGACGCAGCAAATGCAGCGAACAATTATTTAAACAGAAACGGTTTAGGAAGCGAAGTCTATCTGTTTTCCTATTTTACTCACTCGAGTGAACTTTTTGCGCCGATACAACCCCGCTGGGCGTGGAGAGGAGATTGAAGTGCGGCGGGACGTTTCGTTGAAACGCGTGTACCATCCAGTTGTCCAACTGTTCGCGATCGCCAGGATTGAATCCAAAGGTCTGTAAACAGATTTCATCGATTGCATCTTATCCGGTTGGATGTCTTTATCGATCCTTACCTGGCACATGTACTCGAGAGGATTGTCGTGAGCCCTGAGAATCTGATCCAATTCCCGGAGTCTGCTTTCGCATTTGACCTGCCTGACACCGAGGGGACAACCGTTCCTGGATATTCTGACGCCGACCAGCATCGACACTTCCAGGCACCTCTCGGGAATAGAGAACTGCAGGGCGTAGGGATTTCTTCTTTTCACGTGGGCGATGTCGATCGCCTCTCCGCAGCGATCCACGATCACCGAGACATTGTCCTCGGGATGCAAGGGATCGTTCAGCAAGGCGATTATTCTGTTGTGGCCCTGAAACGATTATGTTTAGGTAATTTTCCCCGCGATATCGTGACGTCTAGACGTTCGAGTCGTTTTCTAATCCAGCATACCAGCTTAACTTTCTTCGGGTGCACCGAAAACGAGGTCTTGTCGCTCCTTAAAGCGGGGGGTGGCGTTGTCCCGAGGATGCCGACCGCTGCGCCCAACAACTCGCCGACGAACGTCTCGTCCTGGTCTTTCACGAAGAACTTCCTCCACTGATTGTACGACATCAGAATCGACTTGTGGGCATCGTTGATGTGGCTGTCGTGGACGCCCAGCATCATAGCCAATACCTTCTCGGCTACCAGGTGCCTGGAGAGATTCATCGCGTGTTCCGGGCGACTCTGAACGCGCTCCAAGAGAACGGGACAAACGACCACGACCTGCAAACGGGCCGATCTGATCCGGTCCTCCGTGCCCGACGGGATCGTTTCTTCGATCGTGATATGACGAACTCTGAAACGCGAACCTGCAGTTTAGGGAATGGGATGGTAGATAATCGACGACGTTCTATTGTGTTAGAACACACTGAGCGTTCTGTCCACGAAGCTGGTCGTCGACGCGTTAATAAAGATGTAATTACTTGAATGGCGGCCGGCCCTGCTGCCTGCTAATCTGTTCGAAACACGCAGTGAGATAGTTGACCCACAAACTCGAAATTTCGCTGTCCTTGCTGGACACGAAGAGCACATCGTCTTCGGGGTGCGACTCGACCTTGGACAGCCCCGTTGCCGAACGGGACCCTGAAAAATTCCATTTCCAATCAGCCAAAGGTTCGATAACAAACGACCCTCTAATATCGATCTAATTTTTGTTTAGTCGACGAAGGTTTAATCAACGACGCGGTTTATTTCCGCGAGCTATTAACGTATTACCGCGGAGACACACCTTGCTTTAGTTTGCCACCTCCCTCGTACCTCGCACGCGAGAACAGCAGCGTTCAATTTCATTTAATGCGACACGAGACACACGAGAACGCCCTTTCCCGGCGAGGTTAATAAAATAATGGCCCCCTAATGCGTTTGTTCCTCGTTATTCGAGAAAACGGTATCACGGAGATGTCTGAATACACGCGAGGGAACACGGAAAGCCAAACGTCGAAGAGGACTCGTTGGAAGCCAATGCCAGGATAATATTGCTGCCCTTGTTAAATCGAATCAATTGCTCGTTAATTAACGCACCGCGGATTGCAAGAATGGTCCGCGGAGGAGAAAATTTGTTCTCGCGTCGAAAAAGTATGAGATTTTCGATAACCTTGAATGCTACGCGAAGCCGTGAATGCACCAAACCAAGACGCTTAGATAAGCGTCTGAATGCAGCCAGGACCGCTCGCAAGTTTATCGAGCGTACAATGGTATAACTAATGGGGTCGTTCGTTTTCCATAACCGCGGTCTTTCTCGCACAACGGAGCTTTTGTGCCGGCGATATCGATATCTACCAGCAGCCGACTGGAAACACCGAGGTTCACGATCTCCGCAGCCCAAAATAACCGGAAAGAGTCACACTTCCCCCCTCCCCCCTCATTACAATAAACTCTCCATTATCAGCCACCGTTTAAGAAACTCCTCGAAATTGTGCCTTTCTTAGTAGTTCGATAAAGTATATTACAAAAAAATATTTCTTAGTAACGTTTTCGTCTCAATGTAGGCGAATAAATAGGTGTGACGTTAATGTGATAAATAACGTTAGATGCACAGCGTGTAGAGGTTGAATTTCTAGTAGAATTATAGGAGAGTTAAAAGGTTCATGATCTCCCCGGGGTACGCGGGTCCAAAAATAACCGGGAACGGGGTAAACTTTCATTTTCTCCCTTGATTCTGTACGTCCACTGTTTTCCGTGAAAACCGCGGATAAATAAACGCGCTGTTAAGAATAGAGGAAGACTATAGTCGGCGAGAAGGGTTCGTTTCCGGGTTCGTAACACGTGGTTTCCATCCGAAACGCACAGGGACCGAAACGTTTAAAGTTTTTACACCGTTCTTCATCGATCACTGGAAACCAAACTTCGTACTACCAACGGAAGGAAAATAAGTTTTGTTCGAAAAAAATCTGAACAGATTGGAGTTTTAGTTAAGCTCCTGTAAATTTCTATCTAAACGGACGATCGACGATCAGAAAATCTTCCTTTCCGTACTTGGGTTCCGTAGTCGCCATGGCGACGGCTCCTGCGTTTGCTACGTGACGCGTGTGGCTTCCGTTTTCGGCGCATCCGGTCTTATACCGAATTAATAGTCGCGAACGACTCAAGCCGCGACCCGTTATCCGTACTCTTCGTAACACGATTCTCGTCCCGTTGACAGGAAACGCAACGGCGATTCATTTTTCACAAAATAATTTCACGATTTTCCCTGTACGATTCCTCAGTGCCTTCGCGGAATTTTAATTTAATCGTTACGCGTACGTATGAACTTGTCAACGTTTAACAACATTTAAAAACATCGTAAAGATGTTCGTTCCATGGTGCAAAAAGAAGTTGTTCGCGTCCGTTTGAAAGAAGCCGGGTTAATAAAATACCACGAGTATAGGCTCGGTTCGTATTACGGGACGCAGGGGCACGAGGGAAAAGCAAGTAGAAAGAAATGTACATAAATAACGAATAAAACGAGACACTCACGGGTGATGTTGGACAAATCCAAAAAGGTTGGCCGGTTCCGTCGTCGCGAACGAGGCGTTTCGCACGTGTTAGCCATATTTTTCTGGGGGACAAACTTTTCGACCATTTCGCGCATCGTTTTTTCCGTCGAAATTTATACGCGCGTTAGCACTTTGAAAATCCGCACGGCCGTACCCTAAGAACGATCCGCGTTTCCTTTCATCGTCGCCAAAAAGGTAAGTCCACCGGTCGGGTTAAACGACACCTTCGATCGATCGTCGTCGACTGACCGGGGCTCGATCGGATCGATCGCCGATTCGATATAACTGAACGCGGAATGCCCATCGTCGAATTCGAAACGCCCCACCACCGACGCTCGCGTCATTGTTTTCACGCACAGACTCAGAAATCGGACGATGCCCATAATTAAGTTGGACGAGACTCGAATTTTAATTGCCGACCCGTCCTGGACTCCGTTTCATTTGGATTCGTTCGCTCGTGAATGCCGAGGACGCGTCGCGTCGTCGCGACGAGAGGTGTCGTGATATTTTTTTGCAACTGGCCACAGTGGTGAAAATACAACGCTATGTAGTAATTTTGCGTTTTTACCCATTAAACATTTATATTTATTTTTGGAATTATATTACAGAAAAGATGTTGCACAAGAAACAATTTCTTGTACCCTAAAATTTCGGTCCAATAGCAATAAGAAATGTGTCCAGTGTGACTGTGACTGGAAAATGTATGTCTGAACGCTGTTAACTAGAAAATATGTGAGAAAAATATGATAAACCGGGAAGATTAGTGGCAAGCGATTCGAAAGGGAAGAAGAGGCTAGGATGGTGCAAAGATGGTGGTAGCTGGGCCCCATTTGTATTCGGCGCGGTGCAACAGACCCCGCATACGATTAGCATACTGCATATCCTGCACATCGAGTGCATCAGGACGACAACGCGCTTTCGAATGCACGAAAATGTCTCTGTCGTGGAATTCTCGAAGGACGCTTTATAAATAATCCTCGCTGTTTCATCCCCCCCGTGTACAGTTGTTCTTTTATTTAAATTTCGGTGTTCGAATAATCGTTCTCAATACTAATCCGATCGATACGTTTATCTATACATTTTTCAACGACGCTGCCGCGATACGTCACCTATTCATTAAAATTTTTAATCCTCCCATTGTTGCGCACCGATCTCAGATATATTTTAATCCGTCCTTAAAACGATATATGGAACACTGGAGCACATTTGTAAACAATGCGCTCTCCGATTTAGTCCGATTGGAATTTCGCTCGATCGAGCGGCGATTAATTAATTTTTTACTGATTTGGATTAATAGGTTTAATAATTGTAAACTTTAAATACATACATGCAATAATTATTACTATACACGAACTTACTATTATTAAACTCTATATAGATATTAAATAAAAAGGGAATATTACCGAAATATTCGAGGCTTCGTTTCGCATAGTGGTTCTCCTCCTTAATCTTCATTTTTGTGAGTATTCGTCACTGAAATTACCAATCTCCGCGATCGTTGGATCTCAGCACGAACATTTCGCGAAAACTATCCTGCACTTAGGGCAAAATTTACTCTTCAAAGCGGTCGTGAATGTTGAACGACGCGGTGAAGGTTCGCGATGACGAGATACCGAAGTAGGAAAGGATCTTTTAACGAGGAGGAGAAGAGTCGGTGCAACGGTAAAAAAATGTTAAAAACAACGTCCGGCTGGAGCGCGGCGCGCCTCGTCACTGAACATCTCGAGGGTTGTTTCGGAAGATGCGTTCGGGGAACTCGGTGCATCACGCGCATGCGCCGTCGCGTACGCGGTGATCTGCGCAGATGCGGCGTTCAAATATTTTGGGAATCCACGTGTTCGCGGCAGACGCGGCGTGAGAATCGTCGCACGCGACACGAAAACATAAGGGACCTTTGCGCGTATGGTTTCCAATTATGCGAAACGCATTGCATTCGAAACCGCGTGAAATCAGTTCGATCATCTGCTTCGAATAGCAAGGTAAAATTTACATACGCTTAAAAATCATTATCTCGATTATAATGCAAGAAATTGAAGATAGCACGAGCGTTATCTTTTTGTCTAAGAGTATAACTCGCTGCTTCATACATGAAAGATGAACCGTTCCGTAGAATGGGCCGAAAGAAACGAGAAACCGTGAACGTAGCATTTAGTTCTTTGGCTGATTTTTTTTTGCCCCGCTTTATCGTTATTATCATGGACATTTTATACACGGCTTCTTCGCCGTATTAGATGCTCGATAACTTTAGAATTTCAGGGGCAACGATTCTCGAAAGATTCTCATCGACGTCCAATTAGTTAAAAATAACGAGCGATGCCCGATACGGTTAATTCATAAACTCGTTGAAAATCGCCGAGCGGGTATTTGAACCGTCTTTTCTAAAACGCGTGTCGATAGTCATCGCGACTTTTGTTGCATCAACGGGGTGGCTTAATTAAACGTTAATTGAGTTAATTTAAAAGTTCACGGCAAAAATTCCGCGCCATCGAGACTCGCTTTTTACAGCGAGTATTTTAAGTTTAGTTTTCTATCTTAAACAAACAGCAATTCCGTCGAGTAGAAGTAGCGACCGTAATCGCTGCACAAACATCCTTCAGGAATATATTTCCAGATTTTAGTATCGACGAAGGAAGGAAAAAGCAGGAGAACTTTTTCCCGAAACAAAAGTTACTTTCATGTTGGACACAGGAAACGCTTTCGCTAGTGACGAATTTGTTAGTCATCGCGGTTCGTTCGGACGAAGAAACGATTTCTAATTACGATCGGACAGTAATTTTTCTATGTTTTTCTGGAATCGAGTGCTGTTCGGGGCACTTGACACCGAACGTGAGTCACAAAGAGTCTCCAGTCGAAGTGCAGACCACTTTACGGGGAATTGTCGATCGCGAAGACCCCGCGACGAGATTTTCTCGGCGAAAACCCTCGAACAGGGGCCCCATTCACGAAGAAATCGAAATTCCAGCGAGCCGGTTTTAGGCGGCTTCCTTTTACGCGCTCCTATTTCCGCCGCCGCTTTGGGATCCGTTTACTAACAGTTCCGAGGCCGTTGACGTACGTACTATGTTTTTTTCGCATACGAACGACACGATTCGCGTGGTAATACGGATTTTCGTATGCAAGCCTCGTAGACGCCTGACGTACGATCGTCTCTCCATTTGCAGCTACCAGGTGTTGTTAACTATCGTTATAAATGTTTGTACCTCAAGGTCGTTAACACCCTCACTGACACGGTGGTCACTGGCGACAGGCGACGAATCCAACTTTCGAATCAAAATTTTGAAAATAACGTTAGAAACAGAAGAGAGAAAGGATCCTTTAACGACGCGGTTCAAAAGAATTTGTCCAATGTTTTGAAGGCGGCAACGTACAGATATACAAAGAAACGCGTAAAACGAACGTAAAAGAAGGGTTCAATGGGGGGAGAGGGGGGAAATAAAGATTCTAGCCAGTTTTTAATGGGCGCCAATTGCATTATATTGCTTCCGCTCGAAAGCGTTTCCCTCCATAGAAAATAAGCGGATAGATCGTTCGTAGTGTGCGCGCGGAATAACAAAGGACGAAGAAATAATTACATCGAAGTCCACGAGCCTTCGATGGACTGTACTATTCGAACGAAGGAAAACTTTATTCTGACCTCGGAGGTCGCGACGCGAGAAGTAATTAGGACAAGCCTTCTGTTGTTACCTTGAACTTAGATAAGCGCCCTTTGACCGGACCTAAACGCGTTTCACGGGCTGGGAGAGACGACTATTTTATTTGACAGTCGGAACGCAACGCGATAGTAATTCGTTTATGGTCTTTGGGTTGACCCTGGCGTGCCCTCTAATACAGAAATTGGGCTTCTCCAATTAGAGAGAGAGTCGGTACGATGGAAGAGGAGTATCGTCTCTCGTTCGGAGATTTCGTAAGCATTTTTAACAAACAGCGTGGGTGATGGAACATTTTAATCGAGGAAATAGCGAAAGCATCGACGCGACGGGACGCTGGAAAACTGTCTGGCAAACGCGATAATTTCCATTGCGGCGCATCGGCGCTTATAAACGATCGCGTGTAAACGTGACGCGTGTCGCGGTTGCGTGTTGCATGTTGCAAAACTGCACTCCTGTCTGCGCGGCGGACCCTCGCGAGGATGAGAGCCAGACCTTCGTCTGCCTGTTCCACGAATTCGCGATTTATATCTCCCGACGATGCTAAATATGACTAATTGCCACTCTCCCGACGCCGACCGCCATTCACCGTCCCCGGCTTTGTGCACCGTAATTGTCCCGACACTTTCGTTTAATTGCAACCAGGTAACGAGACGCGATTCTCGATTAAAGTATCTCCTTCAAAGTACGCGCCGCGCGCTTTGGTCAATCGCAATTTTCGCGAAATTTATTTCCCTCGGCTTTCCGTTTTATTTACGAGCCTCGTACAAGATTATTGGCAATTTGCATATTGCCGTACAGGTTGTCCCACGCAACGGAGACAGTATCTTTGAAATGTTTATAGAAAGAGAGCATTTCGCGTTAGTGCAACCGCATCGTTTAAGTAGAATAACAGATAAATTGCTCGCCGTTAATGCCTCGTTGATCGTCGGTTCCGCGTAAAGTTGCAACAAGACGGTGTCAAAGATGACACGTATCGCCTGTAACGTGAAAATTTATCTACCATTATTCCTCGGCCGGGACGTTCCGTCGAGAGATTTCCAAGAAATCGAGGAAACTCGCGACGTTTTATCGCTTTCAGTCCCTCGAATGGATTCATAAACACCGCGTGGTCGTGGTCGTCTACCCTCGTTAGAAACGCCGACAGTGTAATCGCGGTAATCGCGCAGACGTCCAACGATCCCGTTCTCATTTCGTTTTCCTGCAATCTACGATCATGAGAAAATCGCCCGAGACTCGAGCCGCGAAATCGTTCGTCGCCCCGCGCAAATCGACGAGACCGACAGTGCAACAAACAGTCCATACGAGACACGACTGTCGTCTAGAATGCAATTATTTTGCTGAAGTTTTGTTTATGCAGCAGGAACAATTAAAGGCGTTCGAAGCAAGTTTCAAACGCGTATTCTCTTGAAAATAATCTTATCCATGCTATCGACCCTTCCCGATGGGCGAAACTTACAATCTTCTTATGGGTTCCTAGCGAGCAACGATGCTTTCGTTTTGTACATAAAGCGTTATCGGTCAAGAATAGGCGACACTTCTGAAACGCCTATGAGAATAGTTTTAAAATATTCGAGAAACGAGTAACAAATTTGCCGTTAGAGAAAATGTATTTTCCCCGGGTAATAAATTCACGGTAGCGGCGTTTCAGGAAAAAAAAAGTCACATGATCGATGAGGAAAGAGACAGCTGATGTAAATTAGGATTATCTCGTCGCCTCTGATTGCGCGGTCGAATTGAACTAAAAATTACCGCGGCCCTTATTTGTTACAACTATCTCGCACGGGACGTTTAGATAATTTATCTTGTGGCACCCATAAATTTCTAACGCGATAATAAAGGGGCCAATCTTTCACGAGGGCTTCTATCCGTGACACTTTGATGCTGGCGCGCGATTACGTGAAACGAAATAACGCGTTTCTTCGTGTATAAATTCGATTTTGAAAGAAGCAATTTGCATTAACGATACCGCGTAAGCGCGTGTAGATATTTATTATAATTGTTTTCGCGACGCAAGTAAATCGCTCCACGAAACGAGAAGTTAGAAGGGAAGGATTGATTTAGCGCAGAAACGCGGAAGAAATTTTTACATCGTCGGAGGAAAGTGGCTCTTTTAATGGACGGTTTCGACCGCAAGGGTATCGAGTTACGCGTTCCACGATTAAACTCCGCCTGAAAATAGGCAGCCGAGCAACATCATTGTACAAATGCTCTGCTTCGTAAGGGGTTCTCTTTTTGCGATCCGCAATTTACAATGCATAACACGTGCGTTGGAAATAAAAGATCGCAACACAGACGCATAAAATTCAATTCCGACATCCGTTGACCGACATCCAGCGACAGGAATAATTAATACACTTCGCGTTGATCGGCTTAATCGACGATAATCAATCGGTAATTATCTCGTCGGGCCAGGCGACATCTGTTTCGACGAGGGATCAATAAAATCGATTGTCTCAACGTCTTTTGCATTAGAGACTTTTCGTGCTGGACGGTTCTCATTTACTTCCAAAGGAAATCGAATAAAAAATATATTTACTAATTTCAAAAGTTCGAAAGACTTCTATTTTATATGCCAGGAACTGATGGAGACGTTTCCATCGAATAAAAACTTTTCGCCTTCGAGTCGGTGCGCGTTAGCGCTGTAAGATTTGAGAAAAGTTTCCCAGGGGAGGCTGGAAAACACGAACACAATTTACGAGACTTGCGGACGAAGGTGCGTGGGATTGGTTGCCCTGAAACTTCTGTACCCTTCTTCTTAACGAGCTTAAAACTTCCAGAGTCATCGTGTCCGTGGGCGGTCGGCCCTTTACGGAAACAAAGGAAAGACTAGGATCGTTCGATTAGCCTCCGGACAGACTAGGTTCGTTAAACATGCTAATTCTCACGGCTTATGTTCCTTCTTCCATCATTTTTACAAGTAGCTATTATACTTTGTTAGCAAAAACCAAAATTTCGCGATATTCTTTTCGCCATTTTCGAAGACCCTAGAGTTCGAACGAAAAGATACATGGAAGAAAATAAATAGGTTTTTCCTATCGTGGAGGACCCTGAAAGAGCAAATATCTACGACCGTATGGATTTACCGTATCGCTCGGTCAAATATTCCTTCTGGTCGAACCACGGAAACTTATCAAGCTCTTTCTTCGAGGAACGGAATCATCGAAAGCGTTTCCACGACGCGAAATCCGAAGACGCCGAGGGTGGCATCGCGCGAAATTCACGACCCATTCGGGGACACTTTTTCACGGATGACGTAAAAATAGAGAAGACCCGGAGAATGTCGACGCACCGTAGAAAATGCATACGAACACGAAAATAAGCAGCCGGCCGCCAGATAAAAATAATAAAGGGGCGGCTGTAAAAACAGAAATAGGCACGACTCCGTCCACGAGCGACGCTTGCTGCACCGACATTTCACGCGGTATTTACTAATAGCAATTGCTGTTAAATCGCTTCGCAAAACAGGGGACCGATGTTCGTCGAGTTACTTTCTTCTCGTAAATTTATCACGAAACGCAACATTTTCAGATAATTGCCAGGGTTCACCCGATAACCGAGATCTACAATTTCTAACGGGGATAGAAACAGATTCGAACCTGCATTTGGTAATCACAGGTGTTTGATCTAAGCAGACGTTCAATTTCCTGCGTAGCTTCGTTGCATAACAGTGCCATTTGTAACGAGTTGCAATATTTGAACAGTTTCATTAATTTTTCCTTTTTCGAATATATTTTGGAAAAGTAATTCGCGAGTCGGATTAAGATGGGTGTAGATTGTTGAATCAAATCTGAGGTAAATTATTTACGCGATATTCGTACGAGAGATATCGACAGAGGAACAACAGTGAACTTCCGGTTCACCGAATAAATCGCAGTTGCCGGACATCGCGTATTGACCAATCAGGGTTCGTTTAGGTACTTGATGACCGTTCCAACTACAATCTCGAATCCCTGTCCAGGGCACAAATAAAAATTGGGTCTCGAAACCATTTTCAAACAATTACTCCCCCCTTCTCGCGCAATTAACCTTCGTTTCGAAGGGCCGTGTCTTCCGTAAGAGAATAACGAGGATTTCATAATTCGATACGAGCAATTGGCCGCTGAAAATAATTGCAATCACGATCGGAAAGAGCGGGCCACCTTTCGTGGAAAGAATTCCATTTAAAATAATACCTTAAGACGTATGAATTTCGAGAAAGTACTATTTCGAAGATACTAAAACGTTGGAAATGTTTACGAATGTTTATTTTAATCGCACGTTAAACTCAGATCTGGCAAGAATCACTCGATAAGAGAATTTACGGGCCGTTAACGCGTTATCCGGATGTTTGCGTAGCTCCTGGTGTATCGATAAATATTTTCTAGTAGGAAAACAAATCGGACACGATCGAAATAATTCTACGATAGACGGGATCGAAGGAGAGCGTAATAATTTTCGATTAAAATTCTGGATCGTCGTCGATGTGTCTGAGCTGGCGCGATTAATAAAGTCGGAGGTCCGTCGGTGGCTAATTAAGAATAATTATCCGCAGAAGGAAAAGTTCTTCTTTTTTTCCCCCTGTCGATCTTAGCATAAAAAGCGGAAGACGGCATCCGTCCCTAAGAGAGAACATTTAATTTCAACGTGTCCGGTGCAGCCGGTGGTCGTCATTAACGACGATTAAACGACGATCAATTTAAATTAATTAGCAGTCTAGCCGGCTCACCTACTGCCACGAAGAACTAGCCAATTTCTTTTAACGCGGAGCTTTTGTTTTGCGCTTAGAAGCCACTTGGAAATCTCGAAGACTGTTTCGAATACCAGGAAATGGTTAAAAGGTTAACAGATTGATTGGCAGACCAAACCCCTGAAATCGTACATGAGGTCGAAACTTTCTTGTCGCAGTCCTTCTCTATATGTATAGTCTCGTTAAAATTCAAGACTCTTATTTCGATTTATTTTCTTTGATACTAATGAAAAGTTACGTTTCGTTCGTGTGGGTCTTCACAGAATACGGAGCAGAAACAGAGGATGTTGAGTTGAAAGCGAACTGGGCAATCGAAAGGGAAGGAAATCGAGTCGTCGCGTTGCGGAAACGATGGCCCAGCAAGGGTGGGACCGGAAATCGTGCTCGACCAGCACCAGGAAGTATAACCGGTAAATATATACGCGGATGGAAAGCGGACTGTGCCGGCGGAATGCTTAATTTCACGGTTATTGACCGGCATCTTCCGAACAGATCTATACGACCTGATCTATCGTCTGCTTAACATGCCATCGGACGACCATCCTCACGCGAAACAGAATCATTAATTATTATCCCGCAACTTTGCACCTACCAGAGAATGCCGATCTCTGTTTACAAACCGGAGGTTCAAAAGCTTTCGAACAGAACTGTTTCAGATCGTTGTATAATTTTGTAATAATAAATAAAGAATTTTGTATACGTTCGATGGATTTTACATAGGCGAATAAGTGGGTTAGTGGACGATTTTCAGTGTGAGTCTACGAGCAATTTTCATTATCTATTACGTAATATTTTCGATTCGTTTGCGCCGGTAAATTTCAAATGTGGCCCACTGCGGGATCAATGGGTTAAGGCTGTAAAACGAATGAGCGACGCGTGTCAACACAGTTTGTTTTAACGACACCGAAGACAACGTGTCACGGCACTGTCTCGTCCGGATGCAACATGGCGCGGTTCTACATAGCCGGATGCACCGGTTCTTTCGACGGACTTGTATACAGTTTATCCTGCCGCTACGTGCCCTCATAGTCAGCCGAGAAAAATATAGTAAAGTGGAGTGTATCCTTTCGACGGCTCGTATGGATCGGACGACGTGACAGTGTCAACAAATGAACGAAAACTTCCGGTACGATCGCAGAACGACAATCTCGTCACCGCTGGCGTTAAACGGAAGCGTCCCGTCGTAAATTCTTCGCTCCTTGCCGCTAACAAATTCCAGCCATTTAAACGAAACACTTGGCCCAGCGTCAGATATAGTACCGATAGTATGGAACAGTATTAAACTCAGAAAATAATTTTAAAAGGGCGTCTTTTGATACTTTTTGTGAAGCTAGAGTTAAATTAGGCGAGATACAATGGTAGATGGAAAAAGAAGAAACTGTAGCTTTTATCCACGTCCACTCGAGCTTGATACCCAACTTTTTTCCCGACTTCTCGAGTTCTGTGACTAGAAACGCCGCTCGGGGAATCGACGATTCTCGAAGTCCGAACGCGGGGATATTCACGGTTCATTTCCGGCTTTAATTGAAAGCAGAAGGAGAGAAGGGTCGCGAGGTCGCCGCAGAAATGTCTCGAGTCCCAACTCGAAGCTAGTTCTCCGCTTACAAAAAACCAAAGCTAAATCTTATTTATTCTCGAGAATAAATGTTCAGTTCGTTCAAATTGATTCTAAATAATTAGTAATCGTGGTTAGCTACGCAGAGAACGTTCCATTCGTGTGGTTCGACTCGTGCTCCCAGGGAAGGTACCGTTGTTAATTAATCGACGACAAAGTAACACAGCCACGTGGACGACATAAGTTCCAGGGTCGGAATTAACGAACATCGGTGCGCGCCATCGACGAATCACGTAACGCCGTAAATTTTACAATCCGTCTACTGCGTTTCGGATGACACGATCGGCTACAGGTCGGAAAGCGTTGCTCGTTCGACGGAATACTAAGAGTACAGGGCTTCCGGGGACGTTCTGTGTCGTCTGTGTCGTCGACACACGTCCATCCAGGGCCCCGGGGATTATCTGCGAGCCGATCAAAGATCACCGGATATCCTTTAGGGTCGCGATTCCTAATTCGAATTTCAAGGAGAGCCTGGCTCGCTGAGAATCTCGCGGTCCTCTTTTTTTTTTTCACCACCGACGAGAATCGACGAATCTTTTCGAGTCGACGACCGTTCGATGTTAACGTAAGACGATCCACAGTCCCGAATTTTGACGCGTTCGAAAAAAAAAGAGGGTGGCCGAAGCTGGCCGCGGATCACGCGAGTTTCGTCGATCCGATCGACATCGAGTCAGCGGCAGGAATTCGTAACGAGGCTTTTGTACGTGATTCGGACGGTCATGCGGGCGTGTAAAGCGAAATCGGGCTCGTGGGAACGCGACGGTGACCCTGGCGTTCGAGTGGCGGCGATAATTATCGCGATTGATCGACAAGGAGGAAAGAATGGGCGCGGATTCGGTGGAAATTGGGTCCATTGGCAGCGACGGTCGTGAGAATCACAGGCGACATTCAGTCTTTCATTCTGGCATCTCAATCGAGTCGATTCCGAGCACTCTTAATCGGCCAATTAAGTTTCATTGCGTGCCCCGCGACGCAGTGCTTTCGCAATCAAAATAGGTACAACCACCGTGCACGAAATTTCTGTAAGAACGTTTATTTGCCATGATTTACTACCAAACGTTCGTTGATTATTGCGTATATACAGCGTGGTTGCTAATAACCCCGATGTTACCTTAAACACTAAATAAACGAAATTGTAAATGCCTAATCTTTCCTCGGTTCCAAGCGACACTGCTCACGCTTCGCCAACGTGCCCGATCGTTCGGTCATTCCCTAAAATATTCTTTGGTTATAATTGTTCGGCGCTGTGATGTAATTGGCACTGTTTATCGAGTTCTGTATCGATCTTGCTACTCGTACTCGAGCACGTTCTCGAAAATTCTCACCCCAATAATTAAGCAAACGAGGTTCGTCGACTCACCCCTGCTGGAGGAACTCCGATGCCGTCTACGCCTGGACCTGCTACAGGATCTTTCTTTCCTATCTTCGACGTGGACACCATCCACGGTGTCTACAGGCGCGGGTGGTGCTATGGTGTCGGGCTCTACCAGGGTGGCTGAACTTTGGGGTTGTCTCCTGGCAAGATTGTCTTTAGCGGAGCCTCGATCTTTGCCCAGAAACGTGCCGATCGAGTGTCTTCTTCGACCTGCTGCCGCTGAACCAGCCGCTGGCAGAGTGGCCGAGAGGTTGTAGTACCTGGAAAACGTCGGTGGTGTTAATTATTCGAATTTTTAAACAATGACCTATCGAATAATAGAAGCACACGGGTTACAATTTTCCTCGATGCATACAGGAGTATTTACGATTAATTTATACCCTTTCATTGAAAGTAATAGCGCGTTGAAAACGGTGTCGTAACACGACCGAGCGAGAATTCAGTTTGATTCGTTTCGATCACTGACCTAGCGTCATCGACACCGATGAAAACCTCGCTCGAATCCGGGTCATCGTCATCATCGTCGTCATCGTCGTGACGGTGGCTGTCCCTGGACAGCCCGCAATACACCATATCGTTGGAGAGGAGCTCGCTGGCAGATTTCAGAACCGCTCTGCTTCGTCCTGGCCGTCTCCTGTCATTCTCCGAGTGAGAGTGAGACCTGTCGATGACAACAAATTTCCTGTTACTTTACGATTCTTGAATTATCTCGAAATTTGAAACGATTACGAACCTGTGGGGCAGATAGGGCGAGGGGGGCGCGACGTCGGAGGGTCGTGGATCTCCCTTGAGGAACTGTTGCGTTCTCTCGTTCTCGGCGTTCGCGCTGACGGACCTGAAGAGGTTCCTGAAGCTTCGTCTTTGGTTGGATCCACCGTTGATGGCGTTCCTCGCCAACATCGGGGCGCGTTCCTCCGTAGGCGTCGAGGGCGTCGAGGCGCCGGATGCGCTGCTTCGATTGCTCTCCTGGTGCATCAGGGTGCTGGTCGTGGAGGCGGAGAGGACGCTCGCGGACGAGGTGGTGCCCATTTTACAGGGCCTGCGTCGGAACAGGGCCGTGAGGCCTGTGGGCCCTTTAGAGGGCGGCGAGAAGGCCACGCTCGTTGTCGACGTCGGCGTCGTCGCGGTCGACGACGACGCTGCACCGCTCGACAACGAGAAGTAAGAGGGGTTGTCTGTGAACATACGGACTCACGGTCATAGAGTCACTTTCCTCGATTCGGGGACCGAAGACGTTTTCGTCTCTAAACGTTTTGATTCCTGCGCGAACTCATCGGCCTACCGCTGCACTATCTGTACAAAGTCTTCGGGGAAGACCGTTTGAAGTCTCTGTTCGGGGGTAAACAGCGCAGGAAACTAAAGGCGGTTTATAAACACGACGCGATGCATCTTCGTTTGAACGTGTACGGTGGTCAAACACTGACTTTTATCGCGGGAGACCCGACACGCACTCGCAGTCGATCGTAAAGATTGATTTTTTCGTCGAGAACGGTGATCGTCACTGGATAAAACGAACGAACATCGCGCAAAATAGAGAAACGTTCGCGACTAGACGAATACGAGGTCCACCTGAGACTGCTCGGTCAGAGATACGCGATGTCTATAGGACGCCATGAACGAATCGAATGGTACTTGAAAGTGGGGGGATGGACCGGACGTTGTATTGTCCCCCACCCCATAAACCAGAAGCGAGGAACGAAGCAGACGTACACGGCACCGGAAGTTCGCCACCGTCGTTCACGATCCACGCGTTATTACTCTTCGAAGATGAATCGACTTCGCGAAGACGAACGTAGGAGCTAGGCCGAAACTTACGAGCCGAGCTTCCTGCGGACGAGTTTTGCCGCCAGCTTCCCGCTTGTGAAAATAGTTTTACGAACCACCGACCTTTCGACCCGTTTCTACCACTCTCAGCTGTCACAATATTGATCCTGCTCGGGTATCCTGGGGAGAAACCGATCACGGATTTACGAAATTTTACTTCCCATTTTTTAATACGGATAAAAAAATATCGTGTACGTATTTGAATGGGACGTAGCGGGTCGCTGAAAATCTGTGAAATTTGCCTGGTCGACGAGAGTTACGTGAGAGGAGTGTGAGAATCGAAACGGGAACGGTTCCCAAGTAGGTACGTTCGTCGACTACGAATTCAAGCCTCATCGATCGAGATCTTTCGACAGATTCCTCCTGTTTTCCCTGCATTCGTCGAACGCTTTAAAAACTTTCGCCAGTCGTTTTCTTTTACGTAAAGATCAGCTTAATTTATTTAAAAACAATGTGTCCAACAAAGAGAAAAAGAAATTTAATAAGCCGTGGTGGAACGAAGGACGCCGTCTAAAATGCGCGACGTTCACAAGAAAGAAAAAAGGTATAATATTTAAAATTCATAACAGTCGACAGAAACGTATTTTTAGCATGCATCGAGAGGTCGATTTCGAGAGGACAATCGAACAGATCGATGAAATTTATCGCCAGCTTACGCTACTGACTCCTACGAAATGAAAAACGAGAAACGCATCGTCAGGGCGGAATACGCGGTAGCCAGGCCCGCGATACGTGGTCGCGTGATTATGCGTGATTATGCGTGACTCGGGTGCGAAAGCGTCTACGAGATACGTGGCTACGGATTGGTCCAACAACGGGTAAAAGCTTACCGACTGCCATGCTGACCCCTTGCACGAGAAACCGCTGGTATTCCGGGCCTCTGCAACAACAGAAACGATCGTCAAACAATCTTAAACAGTAATTTTTTAATTTTAAAATATCCACGGTATCGAACAAACCGATATAATCGTACGTATGAAATAAACCTTCGCGCAGTTTTCGAATGTATATATCCGTTCTTCGGACCGAAAGAGTTAATTGTCGGAAAAAAGTCCGGAGCATTCGTCAATTTTCACGCGGCATTCCAATCAATCAACGGTCGCGTCAATCAGTTCTCAATCGAACCGAAAATTCGAGCGGAATTCTGGCGTCCGAGTCTCGACGCCAACAGTGGGGACGGAAGAGGTAAAAAAAATTGATCGTGCGAAATAAAATTGGTCGGGAAGCGAATTTTCATCGTGATCGAACCAGCGCGTAGCATCGTTTCGATTCGCCGGCCCGTGACGCTTTCATCGTTAGTTTCATTCATCGCTGAAAATACGCTCGAATATTATATTTAGCACGAGTGCATGGAGACGCGTGTCGCGCGACTATCGTGACAGGTTTATGGTGGTGGGACGGGGTGAAAAAGGGGGATGGGATCGTCTCATTCATGTTTTATCTGCGCGATATTGGCGTGCGATCTTGCCACTACGCCGTCGTCCGTGCGACCTGGCTTCCTACCTCGTGTTTCGTAATTTTCCTCCGTAATATTCCTGGCTATTTACGGGGCCGTTCTATCAATTTTCACGTTGCACGTACCGGACGGTATTCGCGAAACGATAGCGCTACCAAGTACAGGCTGATCCGAGAATGGTCTCTCAACAATTGACCCTCGATATTCTCTTCGAATAACAATACCAACATTAACGCTAAGGCGAGCTTTTAGAATCGACGATAATAAATTCACATTGTCCTCGAGGCTGAAGACCCAAATTGTAAACAGTAGACTCTCTTCTATAGTAAAAATTTATTTTAATGAACAGAACCATCTTCTTCGAGTCTGCCTTCCACGGACAACGCTGTACTAATTTCCGCAATTTTCTTACGGCACTTCCTCCCGCTCGGAGCAACGCTTCCCAACGTAACGTTGCTAAGTATAATTATTCCCAGATATGCTACGGTAGCTTCGTGCTAGGCAGTATTAAATGCACGCGCAACTGCACTTGCGCGGAAGGATACAATTTCGGTTGTTCCGGTTCTGCTTTTTCTACGTCCTGGATCGCTCTTCTCCCGAGTGCTGTAACGTATTGTTCCCCGACTAAGCGCAGAATTTTTTTCGCTTCGCGGTTAATGGCTGGTCCAGAGACTCCACGGAAATTCGTTTCGTCGAAACTCGTTCGAATTCCGGCTGCGGGTTCTGGTTGTTGCAGCAACCAGAAGTTGCTACTATTTTCGTGTGGCTTCCGACGAAGACGGAGAGTGGCGTGCCAGGAGTGGTAGGAAGAGAGGGAGAAGGAGAGACTCGGGTTATCGTTCCCATGAAAGCTCGAGCACTCTGATTTACTCCCTTGTCCAAATGGATCAGCTGATGAGACGAATCACGGCGTAGCGATGCGCGAGCTTCTCGCGTTCGTTGCAATGTTGCGACCACGTTCTGCATCTTCCTCGTCGTTTCTGTTTATCGTTGCTTCTTTTATCCGCGGGGTCTATTCAAAGAGGTATCGCGAGCAAGCATTACGCTCTAGAAACAATCCCTTAAAAACATGTTTTCGATATCGTTCCTTTTACGTCATATTGTCCAACGCGTTTCTTTTTACGCGTATAATTTTGTTGTTTCGATACTCGTTCCCGTGTCCGACGCGCGGTTAGGTGGTTGTTTCTTCGTTAACTAGCTTGATCCGCAGAGTGCAGCTATTATATTGTTTGAATAATCTCGACGATAGAACGAGACGTTTGTGGATGGAACTGTTGCGCGGAGGAGGCAAACACTTTGATTAACGAGCCTTTTCAAGGTCGTTCGTGTGGTTTCGAGCCACTTCTTTCAAGGTCGACGATTATTATATTTATTCGATGCGATTTTATAGTTACCATCGAGAGGAATCGAACGACCCACGGCTCCCGTACGGTCGTCGGTTTCTCGAGAAATAGAAAAGTGTCGAGAAATCGGGAACAGTGACGCGGTGAAATGGACACGCGCGTAAAGCGGTCGAAAACGGTTCAGCCGTGGCTATTTCTGCCTCAAGGTAAGAAAGAAGTTCGTCGATCGCTGGTGGGTCAACGAGAACTGCATTTAACTCATACGCGATGCACCTGCTTTTGTGCAGGATGAAAAAGGGAGTGCATCCGGCGGTGCACGTGCCCCCGTAAAGTACCGTGCACGCATTCGCTTTTTTTGCGATCGCGCGGGTCCGTTTAAGGGGGGAGTCTGATCTGAGACCACGAAAAAATCAATTCCTTTTTTATTTCATTTTTTAAAAGTATATATATTTAAGAATGTACTGTTAAATTTTGAGAGATAAATGTCAAGTATTGTGGTCTGTAAAACATTTTTTGTATAGTCCTTGCGGACATTACTGACATTACTGTGTCGAAAGGTTTACGACAGGGTCAAGAGACATCTGCTGTTATTAAAAGTTGAAATTTGAGCGTTTCTGTCATCTATATCCATATGTTCTATATGGAGATTGATGAGTATGATCTTGCTTTCTCTCGAAACGTTACTTTCTTAAATGGCGTAGGTAAAATCTCAAAAGCTATACGTTCGATTGTTCCACATATTAACAGTTCTCGACCGTATCAAAATCAAATTGTTACAATGAGTTTATCTTTTTTATTAAAAAGTTGCAAAAGAAACGAAATTTTGCAATTTTTACTTCAAGCTTTCACCATTTTGTCAATTTGCAACATAAATTAATTATTTTGGTACTATAAAAATATTTTTTGATTTACACAATCTTGAGAGCTGCAATCACCTACGCCAGTGTTTAAACACATGTTTACTGTGGACGTAATAACAACATTAAAAGTTATTAAAAAATTATCTTATACTCCCAAAGGATAGCTAAGTAAACTTCAAAAATGAATCATAAGATGTAACATTTCCTTAAAAAAAAAATGAAGAAAAATGGTTCAATTTTCCATCACTCACACGAGACTCCCCTTTTAAACGCGGCGCGCCCCGTGGATCGTTAATTAACACGGGACAGGTAAATCAAGCCGATTTGCAAATCAACGAAGCGTACTTATGCGTCTTACCGTGTTTTTCCCCTTTCGTAACACATTGCCAACCGCTCGGGAAGACCTAACGTAACGAGTCACACCGCATAGCGCTCGAAAATCTACGCTACAAACGTGTAACTAATTTATTATTTAATAATTAATTATGACTTGTAAATCTAAATCTTTTCATTCTACGCGCTTCCAAGGTGAAAATAGCGCCAGGAGAGTTTAACGATCGAGAGATTAACGACGTAACGAAGCGTTCTGTTAATTATAAGCGGCATCGGTACCTTTCGATTCGCGCGCGACGCGTAATTTTACGCGCATTGTTTGCCGCTTACGCAACAGATGGACGCTTATGGCACCGACGTCGCGGACCAACGGAGTGCACATGCACGTTCAATCAGACTCGAATACACCTTCCTTGCGTCTCTCTTCGCATCAAGGTCTGTCGAACGTATTTCTCGTAACCGTCGCCTAGCCAAAAATTCTACTCTGCGCTTTAGTTTCTCTTTTCGTACCGTGGTCGCTTTCGCCGATTCTGACGCTTGCTTAAAAAGGATCCCGATACGCTTACGTGTTCCAAGATTTCGAACAAAACGAATCTCAATCGTGCAAAAGACTGGTTTTCATTCTAAATTGCTAGTTGGTCTACGAGAAATAATTCACAAGATTTTTCCCTGTATCCTCGGAGTTTCCTCGTTTACGTCACCTAGCGTGCTATTATAGCTTGGAGTGTAAAAAAAGAAATTGCGGGGAATGAAAATAAATGTACAAACTTACGCAAATAGAACTCGCATCGAGGTCGAAGTTTGAAAGTCCGAAGGAAAGCGCGGGGAACGATTTCGCGCGTAACGTACCAGCGTCTGGTTAAGTTCGGCTGTCAGGTTCGATCTATTAATATACACGGTGAGCTGCCTGCCTAATTCCTAATGGAATATTCGTACAGATTTCTCGACGTGGACGCCTTAAAAGTATTCGTTGCCGGATCGCGCGCGGCGAACGCCCGTTTCAGAAATCGCTACCAAAATACGCCGAGGAAAACTCGCGAATAAAAAACAATATTCGAGCGTGGAGCGTAATTCTCATTTTACGTTCCACCAATATAGACTAACAGGGACCATCCATAAATAAATAATATTCCAAGTTGCGATTACTCGGAAATGCAAAGAACTTGTACGACACCAAGGTATGCAGCTTTCGGAAAATTGATAGTCATTCGATCAGCTGATCCGTCCACGTGCTCGATATTCTTCGAACAGTATTCTTCTCTAGTTCGAGAGAATGCTTTACGTTCCCGTACATTCCTAGCATCGACGAAAATAAATTCGTCTTAAGGCACTGTCAGAGCCGAGGAATTTTGATTCTAATTACGAAAGTGATCGATAAATATCGAAACAAATTCACTCTACCATAACACCATATTCGTCTTACCTTCTATTTTTATTTTTTTTACCAGCAGCAGGTCCAACTTGCATCCATTTTTTCTTTCAACATCGTCGAATCCGCTTCTTTGTTTCAACGATGTTTCTCGGTTGGATTCTCGGTTGCCTTTTTCTTCTCCTCGATGCACACTCGCCGGCCCGAAATGGCTATTAATCAGCCGGACAAAGTTCGCGATTGAGTCAAAGCGTTTCCTCGGAAATAACACTTTGAATCGCGGATGGTTTTATTTCTTCGAACGTAAGAGAAGAACGTATGAAAGGTGGCATTATTCGCCCGTAACGAAGCCCTACGCATGTTTCGATAACTTACTTTTTATTTCCTCCCTTCGTTCTCGAGGGAGCACGTCTAAGTACACTTCGGAGGTACGCGTTGGATCAACATTGAACGATGTTCCTGTCAGTTTCTTCGAACGTTCCGATTCCAGCTTCTCAAAGGACAGGTTATCATTCTTATTCCGAACCAAACTTCTTTTCTCTAACAAAACGTAAACGAAAATGAGTTCAAGGATATGTTCTCCAAGTAAGTTCTAATAACTTACGTTCGAGGTTCCTATTCCATCCCCGTCGAGCGTAAACAGGAAGTCGTGAGATATGCTTTCGAGGATCTTCTCGAGTCGTCCATAATCTTCGAGGGCTGATTCTGTTTTCTTGGACCGTTCAAGAGTCTTGGAACCTCCGTTCGCGTATATCAACTAGCTTCTTTTGTCCTCGTCCTTCGCAACATATGCAGCGCGTCGTTGCACTAAAACTTTGTAAGGTCGATTAAATCGGTCGAAACACTTTTGTACGGATGGAGTTTGGCTCGCGTTCTGGTTTGAACTGCGTTCGGTACCGTGGCGTAAAGTCGCGCGGGAAACGGAGCAACGACGAGGCGAGGATTTCCGAGCGGTTTCGCGGTCGAAAGCCACCGCGTGTTGTACGGGGTTGCGCTCGAAGGAGGACCGACCGCTGGCACGGCACAACACTTCACGGAATACTGACAAGCCAGGGCAGAAGAGGAGTCTCGCGACGATGCCATGTGACCGTCATTCCTGCTCTCCTTCTCTTCTCTTCACTGCCACCACCCACGCATCTGGCAATGCCCGAAGAAACGCCCATGTGCGCCAGCAGCGTTATTTCGAGATAAATAAGGAGGGCCCCCGTCGTAGGAGCAGACACTCTGCCGGCGCACGGAAACCGTGAAAAGGGAAACCGAGGCTATATTCCTCTAACGCGACAGCGACTGCACCGTTTCGAACTAGATATAATTAACCGCGCGATTCCGCCATTGGCTCGATCCGAGATGCCCGCCAACGCGGGAAAATCCGAAATCGTGCGCCAAGGGTTCAGTATCTCACCCGGTAGTCCATACCGTGGCTGGAGTTATGGTCCCAAAGGCTTGAAAGCTCGCCCCCCAAACGAGAATACGACCAGAGGAAAAAACTGTCGGCGTTCTTTCAAGATGCACTTGACGATCGCGAAGAAGAGGGACGCGTCGCGCGTGCACGAACGGCTGCAAAGAATTTTTGTTGGGGTAAGGTTAGTGTTGCGCGCGTGCACGCTTGCGTGTCCTGTCACGCATCTGCGTACGGAAACAGAGCGGATCGTGTATTTCCTCCGGCGAGGATAAGCGCGTTTCCTTTCGGAGTAGAGCAGTGTGACCCTTTCGACGTGTTCTCCATCCCCCTTATCGGCAACGAGATCGGCGAACCTCGGTAAAAATCTCTAACAACGCCCCTGCTTCCAACAATATTCAATCGCGCTTAATCTTTAATTCCGATAAACCAACGATAACACTATCCGTTTCTTTCATCTCTGACATTTACGGGGGACGAGCCTCCCGAAAATAGAGCGATCGATTTCTGGAACACCTGCCCTCTCAATCCTCGCGGATCGGTATGACGGTGGTACACGTGTACTTTAAAGCGATGCATTACGATTATCAACGACCCATTAATTTACGGGGCCTCGAACGTTTCGGTGACAATGCAGAACACGGAGAACAAAGTGTTCGAATACGGGACATATTCCGAGACTCGTTCGCCATGCAAACTATCGAAATCCGAGCGTGCCTCGCCTAATCCCAGGTGATTGACTAACCCGGTTAGGATTGACAGAAGTTGCGGAGACGTAACGCGACGTAACGAACTGTTATTCGATTGTCGCGTCTAATTGGGACTAATCCACTTTCGAATGCAATTTGAATGATTTTTCTTAGAATAGCAGAATTATTTATTAATATTAGAGAAAGATATCGTTAGGAATAAGAAGGGATTATTCTTTGCAATAAGATTCGTGCAAGGAATAAGGCGAAGGGACCACAGAACGATGATTTATTGTTAGCAGCTGTTCGAACGTCGCCTTTTCGAAATGTACTTCCATTCTTTCCGGAGGAGCAGAACACACGTTGAAGGCAGAAAAGCGAAATGGTTAAGCGACTCTCCTGAATTCGAAGAAGAAGCCTGACCTCTTGCGGTCCCGTGGCTCGTGCTGTCACGTGCCGGTTCGCTGAAAAATGTGGCCGCTGCCGGTTGCCGATTTACCGGGAGAAACGTTGACATTTGGCCGACACGTGTTTCACACGTTTCGACGTCGAGCCGTCTGTTTCCGGCAGTACTCGCCTGACAGAGAAATCCATCACCATTTTCTACCGAAATCCAATAGTGGAAATCCTTCCTTCGAAACCGATCGGGTATATAGTTATTCGAGCAGCATATCGGAGTTTCCTAAAATTTTGCAATTTAAACTGTTTCGAGGGAGCGTCAACTTATTTTCCCAACAACGATATATCGTTGCATTTGATACGTACCAAAGAAATACTGGCAAATTGAACGACGCGTTTTCAAGGAGGATAGACACCAATGATACACTTTGTACGAAATTGAAGCAGCGTAGCAAACGCCTCGTTACCGGGAAGCTTTCTTCGTTAAAAAGCTCCAGGGTTTCCCAAGACAATAGCTTTAACAGCTGTAAGCAGAGGTACCGATAATCAGTGCCGTCTTCAGGGGAAGCGAGACGAATACATAATGAGCTTACCGCATTCAGTCACGTTTTGGTGTCTTCTTCTCCTGTCCTCTCCCATAATCCCGTGGAAAATTTGAATTTCTAATGACGTACGAGGTTGGAGAGGATTATCCGCGAGACGTCGCCTCTTCGCGCCTTCTCGACTTCTGCAAATGTGTACCTTCCACTTGCGTCGAATTAAATCGAGTGGTTAAATATTTGCCAAGTGGAACACCTCCGATAGGAGTTTCTAGCTTTTGAAACAGGCTAACCGAGAGACGGTCTTTTCCCTACGTTCGGTTTCCTCGCGTTCTGCGACTAGCATAGCAAACGGAGACCCAATCCTCGACTTTCAAGATGCAATACATTCGCTAACGAAAGTGTTCCAACGCTTATATTTCTGCCTTTTCGCTTTAATACGAAGGCTGTAGTAGGAAAATTGGAGGATAATTCAATTCTGTATGTTGCATTTACTATATAGTCATTAGAAACGTGCACCACGAATAGGTAACAATAGTACTCGAACGCTGTTAGGTTGTTGATGTTTCTGCGTATATCTTAATCCTGAGTGTAAACATTAGCATCGAATGTAAACAATAGAACATCCGGTTGGCCGTAGGACTTCGTTTGAGCAATAATAAAATAGAATTGTGAGGCGTGATAATGGGTACGAATACGGAAAGGGTTGGAATAAAAAAATGTGAATGGGAAATAATACCGAAGCTAAGCAAGAATAAACTAACTAATGAAAACGTGTCGGTGTTCGAAAGAGGCCCCTGAAAGCATGCAACCTGTTTCCCCGTCCGGCGATGAGCATATGATCGAGATCTAGATCACTCTGTCGGTAACGTCGCGAGATAATGCTCGAGGTCAAGCATCCGCAAGTGAAAGCCACAAGTCTGTGGAATCTCCAGAGCCAAGACGCAGTTATGCGTCGACATTAATTCCAGTCGATAGTGTTCCACGCGATACATCTACCTTCTTCCGTTGAAAATCTTCTAGATCCCAAACAGCATCGAGAAAATAATTGTCGCGCGTTCCCAATTACCGGATACTCCATTAGGAGCGTTTGTGTCCCCCATAAGTGCATTTGAATCAGAGGAATCAGTGTGCCAACGTTTCAGGATGTTATCGGAACCGAAATTCAAAGGTAAGGGAGTTTAATCAAGTTATGGATAATCGTATTTAGCGATCGATTCGACACCATCTTCGTCGAATTTCGGATTTCAATAAACGAAATATAATGCGCAACGTTTCGTGCCGAATACATGACGTGGGCGACCGAATTTCGATTCAGGAATGTTAATTAATTAACTCGAAGTACGACCGGTCAATTAAGGGAGACAGGACCGATGCTATTATACGAATTTACGAATATATTAGTCGGGTAATTAAGTTAATTGAATTCTTAATGGTAATACAAAAGTATGGAAAAATTAAATAATAAACGCAGTGTTTCGGCAATAATAGTAATGATGATTGCTTTGAGATCGTCAACGGTTTGTTGACGAGGAAATCTAAGAGGAAATCAATGGCGTTAAATGGCAAGATCATGGTGGCCAGTTGACAGATGCATTTCTCAAAATAATCTTATCGTTGAACTTCGATCTCAATAAAGCGATAGTTTCAGCAAACGCGTGGCACGTGACACCATCTTGCTGAAACCACATCTCAGACAAACCAAATCCATGCTATCCCTCTCATTGCAAAACTCTACAGCAATTGTAACATTACTTTCAGAACTTGAGTTTAAAAGTTTAAGTGTTGGTACTATGTTTGATAAAAGTAAGGATTTCGAAATCGCGAGTTTTTCCCACTGTGCGTCGTTCTTTATATCCGAATCAGAAATTGCGCCCATCTATGAACAAAAACTACACTCCCTCGACAGGGATGACCGGCTGAGAGTGCGCAGGAGCTTCTGGAATCGACTCCCACAGGGGTGGAGAAGGTGGTAGCGGCTGGTTTGCGCAGACGCTCGAGATTTCCCGGGAATCGGGTCTTTCCGGGTCTCCGACACGGTTTTCCCTCGTCCGGTTCACTTCAGCGGGCGACGTGCGACACGGCAACAGGTGACGAGGACCAACTCCGCGCGAACATCCTCGAAACGAGCTGAGAAAGGATCGCGGAACGAGTGACGTGACGGTGACGTGTGGGGAACCACGCGCGTTACACTCGAGACCAGTCGACCGATATCCACGACACCGGCCAACACTGTCCCCCAGGTGTAACCGTACGAACCGCCAGGAAGAACACCGTCCGAGAAACAATCGAAAAAGAACCGGAATTAACGAGGGAAAATGAGCGTCGAGGACGCCATCAACTATAAGCCCAGCGAGGAGGAGGATTATTATGCTCTCCTCTCGTGCGACGAATACGCAACGGTAAGCTTCCGTCATTTTATTCGGATTCACCTCACATTTTCACCCGTGCAACGAATTTTTCACCAACTACCTCTCAAATTGCTTTTCTGTTTTTCTTGCTTCTCGTTAAATTTTTGAACAGAATTTACGATATCTTCTTTCACGTTCTCCGTGGCTCTCGCGCGCCCATAAAAACATATGCTATTGTTTACGATGCTCTGTTCCATTTCGTAAAAGGAACACGATTTTTCGTCATGATGCTTGTTCTTTTCAAAAACAGGTCATTTTGATCACTCCGGTAGAAGTAGGCAGATGCCAATTATCGGTAGTTGCAACGTTAATTCCCTCGGCGCTTAATTATTCGGTATTTCGCGCGTAAATTATCCGTCGACGGTGGAAATATATCGAGAACATCGCGGCGTATTGCATGTTTTATACCCGTTTGCACGAAAACGCCGACGAGCGCAATTATCCGGCATAATATCAATAATTGATGTTTACAGAAGTTGATCCTACCGGCGAGTCGATAGTCCGAATATAAACAGTTTTCTGACAGCGTGCATATTTAGCTTACCTTTGACTTTTCGTATTCGAGTGCCCCAGAAAATTTCAATTCTCCGAGTCCTAAAAATACGGCTTTAAATACGATCTATGGTCATCTGTTGTCGTTTTGGAAACAATTGCATTCTCGTTTGAAAAGTGCATCTTCTGTTAGAAACGATCGGTGAGGGACTGTAAACACTTGACGTTATAGTTTAAAACAGTAGAGTGTTGTTTGCAATAATTGCACAACCGCGGAGAAACTTTAAGGTTCCCCGAACGAATGAAACGAACAATGAAAGCTGAATCAAATGCAAGACACGTTTTTCGCGATCGATCCAAGAAAAGCTTTCCAACAATATATCGTAAAGTAACTAGAGTGTGCAATATTCTCTTGAACGTCCTGGCACAATATTGGATAAGTGCACAGTAAAATTTCCATATCCCTTGTTTCTTGTTCGACGTTATTGACAGAGAATACACATTTTAGCGGATATTTTTCCGCGATCACGATGGAAAGCGATGGAACAGGAATATATGGAATATTTTACGACCGTTGTTAATATTGTATTTATCAATCGTGGATGAAAATATTTGTAAAATTTGACTGGCAGATATTCAAATATCGCGCGTGCATGGATATTTGCATACGTAATAGCCAATGAATAATCATCGTGCGTTGTTACTTTTACTTCGTATCGCCTTGACATTGGAATTCTTGTTAATAGAATGTATGCATTTGATACGGTTTCCGAAGTTATGCAAAGTTAATTAGCTTCAGTGTCAGCCTCATCACGGGAGACTAACTGCATCAGTCGCAGGCCCAACTTTAATTAGTACTTTGTTCGAACTTCTCGATGTACATAGATCGATCGCCGTCTCGTCATCGAGACTACGCACGACGATGTCATTTTTTTGCTCGTCTACGATTCCACGAATGCAGCGGAAGTAGAATTTAATAATCAATTTGTCGACGTTTAATTCAATAGAGTATCGATACATAAAAATATTCCAGGGTTCTTTAAGAAATTAATTCGAGTTTGAGTTTCAAGCGCTCGGACAGCACTAAACGATATTGCTTGCGACGTTGGAGGACAGTCTGCAGAACAAATACGATAGTCAATGTCTACTCCCGCTATGGTTAACGTCAGTGTCAAAGTCGGTCGATGCGTCGATGCAGCGACAAATATTTTTTTCGAATGTTTACACGATTACTTTGAGTCAATCGACGCTTCAAAGTAGTTGTTAACACGTCGGGAATCACCGATGATCGACTTTCGTCGCTTTAGTTACACGCCCGAGCGTTTCTATTTTCCACGAAACGACGCGAAGAATTTGCTTGGCATTGAACTCGATAAAATGGTCGATCTTCTTTAAAAAAGGTTCGAGGTGAATCGAGCATAGAAGCTGTTTGCCCGCAATCATGTTAGAAAAGTCGATCGCGCATCGTTCGGAGCACTCGCCGCGCCCCGTGGTCATTAATGTCGCGTAAAAGTCATCGCTGACCCTTCCCAAGGAATTACGTTAGCGGTTATCTTGTTTTCCCATCTCTTCGTCGTCGTTCTTGACGATCAGCTAAAAATAACGCGGCGTCGCTTTAAATAAAGCGCGGGAGTTAATGAGCGATCGTGTTTGCTTGTTTGCCGACGGACTGCTCCCAGCGTTCTCCCATTAAGAAATTTTACGCCTCCCCCCCCTCCACCATCGCCACCCCATCCCTCCCATTAGGTGAATTCATTAAATTGCCTGACAAATATCGTTCGTTTCCATTAGTAGCGAAATTGATGACGAGGGCAATTCCCGTCTCGATTACGCTCTCGAAACGAGCGGACGCGCTACAATGCTGTACCGGAATCATGTTCAATAATACTTCGATATCATCTCTTCTGTCGATATCCAGACGAGCCGCGAAACTCTAGATCCGTATCGCGAGGATAAAATATCTTCAGCGACGGTTTGCTTGCCTTATTGCATCGAGTATGGCGCTATTTTTAAATGTTACTCTTCGCAAGTTCTATTAGCGAGGTAAACGTCGACCTATAATAAGTCAATGGCTCGCGCAGAGTTATTTATTTGTTGGAAAATGATCCAAGCCACCTGTTGGTCGCGCCGATAACGATAGTTTCGGATAAAACCAAGTTTCATTGCCGGGAAGTAAGTTAATGATCGTAGCACATAGTTCACTCATGGTTCCACCCACACATAATTGTGGCATCTACAGTTTTAATAGATACGTCATTGACTAAGTTAAGAATATGTGGTTTCAGATAGAACAAATCACAGCCGAGTACAAGGTCCTGGCTCTTCAATACCATCCTGACAAGAACGAAGGCGACAAGGAAGCTGAGAGGAAGTTTCAGCAGCTGAAGGTTCGTATTTATTCAGTTTTTACGCGGTCAGTCGATCGTCGCGAGTCACCGGGACGCGATTACGCGACTGGTTTTTTCCCTTTAGCGTCGTTTCGCCTTGCATTAAGACGCAGAGTCTCTGCGCGTTACGATCTATACCTGTTTCCGCTGAACGTAACGCGATTTCATTTTTATCGCAGCACGCGAAAGAGGTTCTCTGCGACCCTGAACGGAGGAGCAATTACGACAAATGGAGGCGTAGCAAAATCGGTATCAGTTACAAGCAATGGCTCGGGATGAAAGAACACGTTCACCAAGTGAGTACGGTTGATCGAAATCTCTGAAAGATCGTCGTTCGCGGGACAATAGAGAACAACGGAGAAATCCCAAGGCGTCTGTGCGAGAAATTTCCTGGCCCATCGATCGAATCTTTCGGGGATACGAAATTCTTTCTCGATATTACGAAACTCCGGAGTCCCTTTGAGGAAACCGTATACAATCTGTCGATAATACGCTCGAGACTCCTAAAAGTTTAATCAAACTACAAATTGACCGCGATATCTGGTCCGTACAAACTTTGTCTTTAAATTCAAGTTGGAAATTGTTATTTCTAACCGCGGAGTCTTCTCAAGAGGCTTTCCGTAACAGGATATTTTTAAATTTTTAATTTATCGTTTATTTCGCGCTCGTAAAGAGCAGAAATTTCTCGCAAGACGGAGGACGTTGTTGAGTCGCGTATGGGAGTTTGGACACAAAGGGCAAGGGTATAAATTTAATAGCGATTCTCGAGGCCTTCCGCCATTAGGGGAACTCGCCGTAGTTTGATAGATATTGTAAAGTATGTCGGATAAAAAAGCAATCGAATACGTCTTAGTCGATGCACTGGAGCACGCCGAAGACGAAGGATCGCATGCTTCCGGACGCGTCCGGGGAGGCTGGTGGTTCTCCGGGTCACACCGTGGGCCAACCACCGAACGCGCACAGGAGAGCCTCGGAGGGTGGTGCAAACATTTACTATGGTGCGCGTCGCGACCTCGGATGGGATTCCAAGGCGCCCAGCGAGGTCGCCAACAAGTTCCGCAACTACGAGATCTAAGTTAGTCGACGGAGGTTCGAGGGGGGATTCTTCGGAGTCCGCGTCGCCAGGACCAACAATCACTTACTGCGTGTCTACCTTGACGTATATCGAATGGAAAAACCATAACACGTATTATAATAACATCATCTCAGCATGAATTAATCGTTCGTCATTGTCCAACCGATGGGAGGAAGAGAGATATATTACGGAGTCCTGGGGGGGAAGATCCGGAATCCAGGATTCTCCGGAAATTATTTTTTTCGTTATAGAGAAGAACGGAGGAACACGGAGAGCTCGAAATTTTGAATGTTTCGCGAGGACAGAGACATAATTAACTCAGAGAACAAGTCGAAGAGCGTGTGCTGACAAGGTATGATTTACTTCGTGCAAATCTGATTTTGAGATCATCTTTTAGAAAAGTTTGGACGTTCCGGCGGTCGAGGGAAACCTTGGCTAAGGGACTATCGGACGACGGACGGGTGTCGTTGTTTGCCGCCTTTTTGTTAGATTTCTTTTCTTATTATCGTCGCGTTGTTGCGTTCCGATTTGCGAGAGAACAGGTACGGAAGATACGCGGCAGTGCTGCCTGGAGAAATCGGGGACGTCGGGAAGTTCGTTCTACAATCGGTTGGACGGTGCTTTGATGTCGTATCGAGAGAAGTTAAATTTTCACGATTCCACGAAGGAATCCGAACGTAAGAGAATAACTAGTTGTTTCTACTTGTGCGTTACTCGCAACGGAACACTTAAGTGGTCGCGCAGCTTCGTTCGCGAACAATCGACGCATGTTTTTTTACCATTGGTAGATTTTTGAAAGGAGAAGCAAGCGTCAATCCTATTGTTTTTTCAATTTTACTTTACTTAGAAACGATCCTCCTTCGTTAATGTAATTAAAACGGGGTGTTGTTTATACGGAAACAATGAAACACGAACTGGGATCTACCACTTAAGTAGTTCTTTCATCGTCGAGTAGCTAGAAGGATAAAAAAAGTAACTCGTTATTTCTACATTGAATGCTCCTCAGTGGAATGTTTAAACAGTTTAGACTTCGACCGGTATGCCTTTCGAAAACTTGTTTCGAAGGTCTGTTTTCAGACGGGATTTCTGGCGCGCTGAGGTAAACGAAATAAACTGTTTAAAGTTTAAACAATCGCTATTGTCCACTGTCGAGTAAATCGATGACGGCGCACTTGTACCTGTGTCAAACGCAAGATGTATATCGTTCTTTCTCGACGATATTTGAATGTTCGAAAGTCCAAACACTACACCATAGATTTTGCATCGCCCACTTCTGTACTTCCATCAACCCCTTCGTTGAACAAGCAAATCAACCCTGGTTCCCGTGAACAATGAATCTGTGGAGAACAAATATGGTTTTACCGGTTTAGATAAATGGATATACGCGACGGAGAGTGATTTATTACAAAGACAACAGGACGTATAGCTTCCTAATTAGACGAATTTACGATTAATGATACCGAAAATCTCATAGAAGGCGGTGTGCATTGTTTCTACACGATGACCACCGTCTACTTCCCGTGACAAATAGGTCAGCATCCGCAACAAAATTGCTATGATTTTAAAATAAACGATCCATGCCGTCCCAGCGAAGGGGTTGATCGCAAACTCGTCGTACTTTCATCGATAGAGTCCCTTCTCGCAGCAGCGAGTCACGTCATTGAATTTTGTTGTTAAACAGCGTACTCTTATCGTTGTATGGTTTGTTTTTCTCATAAAAGATCGCGATAGCTAGCGTCGTTCGGTGAATAATTTTCCAATGTAATAAAAATCCTTCGGTACGTTGTGTTCGACGTAATTAAGACATGCAGCTGTAGCAGCTGATGATTGATACCCCAAAATAGCACAGCTGACTCGTGTGTGTATCGATGTGACCTTTCGGTATTAATTTTAAGGCTCGGAGGCACGGCTTGACTCGAAAAGTCTCGTTTCTCTCGAATCGTTTATCCCTCGTGTCGAAAATATAATCTCGCGTGCAAATTTCGCTTTGAAAATTTTCACCGTGGCGAAGCACGCAACAACTACTCGTGAAAACCCTAGTTCGACATCGATTCCTCGCCCTCCCCTCACCCTCTCACCCACGACGTAAATCGTAAACTAAGAATGAAATGCGTGCGAGCTCTATGCATATCTACAGCGACGGTGCAAGGTTTTCGCAATAAAATCCAGAATCGTAGCAATACTCCATCGTCGGGTGTACTCGAAGCTACACCCACGCGCCCCATCGATCGCGGATATCGAGATCGGAGTTTCGAATTTTAATTGCGGTGAAACGAAACGCGATAGTGCGTACGCGTTGAAATTAGAGTAACGTCGGCTCCACTCTCGATATTTTTCGGTGAAAATTCTCCGCTAAACTAGGAAAGGGACGCCCAATTTGTGGAGCGCGTGGAGCCCCACGGCGTACAAGTCAATATCGCATCGGTAAAACGAGACAAGCTCGAAGGGCTTGATTGTTTTTACTAATCACTTACGGAGTAAAAGGGACAACAACCGAAGCAAGTAGAACATCTTTGATGCAAGGATTTCCTCAAAACTACGATTCCCTTCGAATCCCCTTGCAGCAAACGTGTTCTATTTTCAAGATTCACGGATCAACGATAGTTAGACAATTTTCACCGATCGACTAATAATTTCTAACACACCGAACCAAGTCGCGTGCATTTTAAAATGTCCATTAGCGGCGTGATAAATTGTCGAGTCCGGGAGAAGTTTGAGAATGAGCCTGAAGAATCTCGTCGCGGACGAAACTTCCAAACAATACTGCACCTATGTGTCCTACATCTATATTTTTCTAGACGCGTCTGCGAACCTTGTACCTATAATCTGTTTATCATTTTCGCGCGATCGATCTATCGACGATATCGTGCATTCGAGAAAGGGACAGGGAGAAAGCGGTCGCTCGTTGAATTTTCGCGAACAGTATTTCGCCTCGCGTGTCCAAGGAATTCAGCAAACGAGAATTTCTCCAGTCCCTCCGAAACGTGTGAATCTCTGTTACGTACGTATAAATATATAAATATATATATACACATATGATGTATAAAATATATATTCGTCACGCGCTGGACGACGCGACGACATGTATTCGTACCATTAAAGGTTCAATAAATGTGTTTAATTAAGAACAGTTTGCATCGTGTATTTGTTTACCCGCTCCTTAATCTTTTCTTACCGCAGGAAGGTTGGTCACACGATCGTCGCGCGAATCTTTTTACGATCTTCACCGAGTCTTCCCAAGATCGAAAAAACGATCGCGAAAAATAGAATTGAATTAACCGAGCGTAAACGCGGCGAACAATGGGCGCGCGCGATCCTTTGTCACCGTGAACAAACTTTCGCTATCTCTTGGGACATATTCACGGACACTGCACGGAACCGTGGCCCAATTTACATCACGCGAAACTTAATGTCGTTTACTCGACGAGCGAGCATTCACAGCGTTATCCAACGGGGATGCACTTTTTATTCGTTCTGCAAGCAAACGCGCGATCCGTCTTTGTCATTCTGTTTCGATTAACGAGAAATTAGTCTCATTTTTTCAAAAAGCAATTACCCGAACATTAATAATTCGAAATGTTCCCACGAGGTTACGCAAGCTGTTAGAGAGATAAAATGCGAATCTGCGTTATGATAGTTTCGAAACTGGTTAATTATCGGTGGAGGGAGACGGGGGAGACTTTAACGAAGCGCTATAAAGTTTAATTGGATTGATAGGAGGTTTAATAAATATGCGTTTAGGGGCCGGCATTCGGCACGTTGCTCGATTTCGACGCGAAACCGCGTTTACCGAAGCTGTCGACCATATTTTCCGTCTTTCGAATGAAACCGCAGCTGATTGGTAGTTCAGTCGGTCGAAATCACAGCGAACCGCACGAATTTCCCAGTTTATTTCGAGAGCCTCGGTCGTTGAAATGTAAACGAGGCAATTACGAGCGTGCGTAAACGTTCGATTCCTGTTTTCTAACGCCTTTGATAGACATTGACGCGATAATTCTAGATCCGCGCATGAAATCTTCGCGAAGGATCCTGCGCCTAAACGAGGAACAGACCGGCGATTTGTTGGGAAACGTTTTAATTAAAAGGCAAGGGTGAGGGTGGAACCTGTGTCGACGTATTTTATTCGCGTGGTCCCTCCCTGTAAACCATCTTCACGAACAAAAGGATCACAAACAGCAGGCTCTCGTTAGATAAACGACCGAAATTGTCGAGAAATCTTTGAAGCGCGAAACGAATGTCTCGCTCCAGTTCCCAATCATCCACCGGTTGGACAATATTCTGTATTGGGAAACAAAATTCTCCATCGTAAACTGCGACGTGTAGAACGCGTCGAATCGGCCAGAGCCACGGTTCAGGGAATAAAATAACAATTAGCTGCGAACTCTTTGCATCGACTGTACCGACTTCGGATCGATACAACCTCGTAATGTTCGTTATTTTGGTGAATGCAAGCTTTATCGGTTCCCGGGGCAAAAATAATTTTGTATATTTACACGTGCGACATTTTTACGACAAAAACAACATTCATCTGCCGCTCGATCGTCGTTCATTACGCAATATCGGACCGTCGATCTAACCCAGAGCTGGAATTCTATTAACTCTGGGTCCCCAGGTGTCCCCTACACCCTTTCCCGATGAGTCCTAATGTAATCCAACGCGTTGTTTGCTTGGACACACGAACCAGCGCGAATCCATCAAACCGAGATATAATAAAAGCGTTAAATTTAGCGATTTCGAGATCAATACTGTAGAATCTCGATTGACCGGATTCGTCGGGACCGGGACAGCCCGGACAAATGTCTTTTTATAGTATAACGTACCCGTCGATATACTTCTGCCTAATCGTGGAATTTCCACGAAATCGTTTCCTCCACCTTCGATACCCTTATTAGACTACGGCAGGGAATAATGCACGGACCGTTTCCTTTTATTCGCGTTCCTGCGGCCATTAAACTGAAATATCGGACAGCATTTTCGGGCGATGTGTGTCAGTGCACACCGTGTGGCGCGATCGCTCGCGTACAGAGCACGTAGATGCAGGTCGCGATGCACTTGGAGGTCCTTTAGGAGCCATTATCGTGAATGCATTCACCTCCGGTGGCCGGTTCAATTCCCTAATACGGTGAGCGTTGGCTGCGTTCGCCAGATAACGAGAGATCGCTGCCTTTCGACCGGCCTCAAGCATCGACGGTGCTTTAAACTTTGACCTATTGGCGTGTGCAAAGACGGGGATCAGGTTCGGTACACACTTATGAATTTCAATGGATTCGCCGCTCAACCATTCACTACGCTTCGTTACTATCGAGTGCTTGAAACGTTATTCATCGCGGAACGTTCGCCCGACCGAAGATATTGCGCGCGCCATTTTCTCCGGCGAAGAAGAATACCCGAGTTAATTCTCGAAGGAATAAATCCCGGAATGGTCGACGAGTTTCCTTTCGACAGCGCGTGAAAATAAAAATAACTCTTGCAAGTCGGTTCACAAGCTTAATATCCTGCGAGAGGGGACGCAGATGGCGGAATCGATGATCGACCAGAGTTCTCGAAGCAACGGGAAACTTGTTTCTATAATTGCGTTACGGGAAGTTACGTCGGAATCGTAGGCGGTCGGTTAAAATTTTAATAAGGGAACGCGGGGAGCATCTGTCCCCGGTTCGCGAGATCCCCACATTCCTCTATTTACTTTGGTCAACTCTATGCATGGCTAACTAACGCGCTTTAAATTTACAAAATGGAGTTACCAGGAAACGACGTTCTGTACGACGAAAGTTGAACGCGTCCCGGAGTTTAACATTTTTAATACGACGAAAAAATTACCGTGTTTCGCGAATTCCGTTTCGAGGTAATTATTCAGCTCGAAACTCCAAATTTAACGCTTATTATTTACGATGCTCCTCGCTGGATATTTTAATTATCCATAAAGACTCGTTTCCTGATCCCTTTCATCACCGTACTCATCGCGTGGCATTATTCCATTTACGAAACAACCTGAACCGTTTCGTAACGATGATTGTGCAACAGATCGCGTAACCCGCGCGTTTGGAAACAATTAAATATTTTCTATATCGGGAGCGACCGCGTTCGAATCTGTGCGCCGGTTCCCGTACCCTTGCGTTTCCTGCTCGTTCTTTTTATCAAATACCTTATTAAAAAAAAGTTTATTGAAAGCGTCAATCTCCCAGGTAGCGGCCTCGCCTGGCGAGATGAAAGGCTGGATAAAAAACGAACAGGAGCGAAACCAAAAAGAAGATTAAGAAGGATCGCAGCATGAGTAGCGAAAGTGGCCTGATCGAGCAAAGAACAGCGGCGAGATAAAGGGAGTAGCGCGTAGGAGGGCAAGAAAATATAGATTCACGGGGACGGAGCGAGACCATGATAGAAACGAGGAAGACGAACGGATATGCGGATCGATCCGAAAGACCATTCCGTGGGTGTTCGAGCTTCGTCTCTCTCCTACCGATGGTTCTGGCCGAGGATCAAGCAAGATAACAACCCCTACGTCTACGTAACTCGGTTTCGATAGGAAATTGCGATCTATGCATGCATAAGAATACTTTGGTACTCTGTAACGGATGGCTTCACGATTCTACCAATAGATGATAGAGCTTGCTGATTAGGGGTGCCATTTATCTCGTCATTTCCCCTGGAGAGTGCCGTCAATTTCACGGACAATCACTCGTGATCGTAGCGTGGAAGCTCGTGCATAAATGTCAAAGTTCACCCTGTGGGGGTAAAGTCGGGCAACTCCGTGATAAATTTACATTTCGTTTGTGAAATCCTAATATCAAACTGCTAGGGGGGACAAGTAATCGATGTAAAGACCTTTATGCGGACGGTAAATATAAAAAAAAAGTATGCTTGCATAAAAGAAAACACAGTTGCATTTTCAATTAGCAAATGAAAAGTTTTTGAACGTCCCTTTGTAAGAATCTAGGAAAGGATCTAGCATGGTATGTAGAGGCTAGCAACTTTATAAGCGATCGATAAATCTATTAATACGTCGCGTTTAGTTTGCTACGGATGATATTATAACATGAATTTGCGATTAAGGGGCGCAATCGGTGACACGAAACTTATTTATGCTATTCCAGAAGCATGGAAGGCGAAAGGCTTTCGATTAATAATTAGCGTTGCTTCGCGCGTCGACACCTTGCTGTACCTGAGGCTCTTTTGACCTTATACCATCATGATCCGGAGATCACAAGCATGTAATCTATCCCTTGACCGCTCCACACCGAGGGGTTTAGACCTACAATTACCAGCCATCTCAACCTTCTCTGTATAATCGTAAAAGGGTACTTACATACCACCACCATGATTTAAATTACCTGTTGATATCAACTATTATTGCATGTAAGCACATCTTCTCTTGGATCTTTTTTTCTGATCTGATTGTTCTGGCAACTCATCCAGAGAAAGTGCAAACATAGATTGCTACATCTAGGAATGCCCTATAGTTAGTATGGAAGCCAATGTGTTGATCAGAAACTTCTTTCAAAGAAATAGTACATCAAATGTTACAAGACTTGAAACTATAAAATCCAGTCATCACTCTGCATACCATGTTCTGAAAAATGACAAGCTTAGATATCTGTTTCTTTATTGGTTTTATTCCAACAAAAGTAATTAATTGTATGAGGAATACAACACACTTTATTTGTCCTTATAGTTTCCTTTTATCCAAATGGTAACACCAATATACAGATTTATAAACCTTTTATATAATGTAGCTATAGTTTATGATCGACAATAATAATACAACTACCAGAAATGTACAAATACATAACAAGTTGCAATCAGACCTACCAATCATGCCACCCCATGCAAACACAGTTTCTGAGTTGAGGAGAACATATTAATAATAAATTGATGTAAGATTCCTGAATAAAGTGTTTCTCAAAAATTATTACATTCCCTTATAACATTGAATTTACCTTTTAGCTTGTGTATCTATCATAATCTTTCATTCTATTTCATAAAAAGACCAATAAGAATTCTGCTTAATGATTGGAAAGAAACTTATGTTAAGGATGCAATGAGAAAATCAAATGATCTAGCAATTAGTATCAGAGATGTAAAGAAAAGTATTAGCAGAGGTTCTGCTTATAGATCTATTTAAAATATATAAATAATTTGCTTCTGTGCAACAGGACACCATAACAGGGCTATAAAATGTATCAACAAAACGACATTTCATAGTAAATAGGAGTTGATTTGATTATTTCAGGCTGATTAAATATCCGGTACTGAAATTTCGGGATTTGTAAACATTTATTGCATGACATTATATTACTATCAGCAGGATGAAGTAACGATTGTTATAAACAAACTTACGAGCTACACGTTACGTAGGAAATACAGTTGACTTTGTGATATCGTAACTTCGCGATTAGCTGATTGAGAATAATCGCTGTGATGTAAGTTACTTCAGCCTAATAATGATCATTAGGTGCGATAACAATGAACCGTAACAATGCGTGTTTCAACGTTTTATTTGATCTGAACGCAGATCGATGGTGTTTCCGATCTAAACAAAAATTGAACATCAAAACGAACGATATGATTCTTCAGACTCTTACAATAATTATTTACATCGCACTTTATTCATGATCCGTAATAAATTTCGTGTTTTATCTATTGACAGTTACAAACAATAAAGAGCTTACCAATCATATTTTATGAATTTAATTAGTCTGTTGTGCCACGTTGAATTCTATTAGTCGTTTAGTTTTCTTAGAAGGTAGCTTTCGAGTACAACAACGTGGAAGTCACGGGAATTCTTTCGAAATTGAATCGATCATCTTGTTAATCAATTTTCGTCTGCACTACCGACCTCACACTAACAATTATTATTAAAAAAACGTACGACGAAGACGAAAGCTTCTGGACACTTGATTCTTTTCAAACGCTGTTTCGTCACAGCCGGGCATCGATTACGCGTTTACGCGCCAAATTTAGTAAGAATAGATCTGATTGGTTCCAAACTGCAGTTGGTAACAAACAGACCAATCAGGGAGCCCGATATACCCGCCATATTTAGCGAGTCTACGTAGCGGATCTTCCTCCATATTCAAGCGATACGTGCGCTTACGTGTAAATTTTTATGCTTAAAAGAATTAGAAAATATTGTTCTAAAAAGAAGTATTTGATTATAAACATTAGATTTTTACGTTCACGTGCGGGCTGAACTTTGATAATTAAATATTATTCGTCTTCGTCGAAACGTGTGTCTTTTGTGCTCGACGTCCGATGTTAAACGGAAAGCCTACTAAAAATTTGAAACTGTAAGTAATTTCGCAATTGTTCTCAAACGTTCAAGTATCCAAGATTCGGGAAATAAATCTTTCGCAAGAAAGTACACGTGAATTTAATTGCTGTGCCCGCATCTGTTCAAATTTGTCACTCGAAATGGCTTTTTACGTGCCAATGTTCGAAAAGAACGTACAAGAAGAATTTGGGCGTAACAAGTAAATGTTTCAGGAGGATTTTTATCCGACGAGATCTCGAAAGAACGTTCGTCGAATTTCACGTGCATAGGGGATTGAAATTGCAGATGACGCAGGAATCGTGCGAAGAACGGCGGTGACATCTAAGGTACGTGTAATTATATAGTCCTACTCGATTATTTGAGTATCTTTTCTACTTGACACTTTCTATCAGATTTCTCGTCTTAAATGACCACTGATATTGAAGCTCACGAATAACGGCTTACATGCTAAGGTCAATATCACCGGTAATAAAGAAACGTGCATTCTCGTCGATAAACTCTAATACTTTATCTGTCATTCCTCTTCTTTTATTATTTTTTTTTTTTTTTTTTTTACAAGCGATTCGTATACAAGACGCTGTGGATCTCCAAGGAATCACTGATTCACTTCTCGATTATATCACTACTATTTACAAAAAGACCCGATCGAATAGGCGAAATGTGTCCGTAGAAGAAGGAACGATACGGCGAATATTTAATTAGAATACTCTTTGATGAACACAGGAATGTTTAATTCCGCTTCTTTTTACTCTCCGCCGAGCGAACTCAATTACGCCAATTAATCACGGTTCTCGTGCCCCGATACGTTTTTACTCATTTTCACGCGTGTCCTCGTACACGAGCATGAGAACCCTATGTCTAGGATGAACGAACTGGCCCAAACGTGCAATTTGTTATTGCTTTAATTTCTAACATATGCTATACCTAAACGTTGTGCTCCTGTAAAAATCCTACGGCTACAGATAGTTTATAATGAGTGACGCGGCGACGTTAGAACGAATTCATTCTGGAAACTGCCTCCTTACTTTGCCTCCTTACTTAAGAAAACGGGGGGAAAATGAAAGCAAGTCGAAGTTTAATTGCGATCGTAACGATCGATTAGTTTTAAACGTGTATAATAAACGGTGGCAGTTGTTATTAAGTTCTGCAAATATTCAAGACCATCGACATCCGTCCCTTGATTATTCTAACATTGACGTACCCAAAGGTCTACGTGACCGATACAAAAAATGTACCATTGTCGTATAATAATATCGTTTAAAATTTTTTGCGTAATTCGTCCACGTAACACATCAAACAATGTCCTAAGTTGTCGTTTCTTTTTTTTTTTTGCGTTTGAATGGTCGAACGGAGATTAACAAATTTATCTCTTTCTTTGTTCGTTTCCACTAAGGTTGCCGATTTGAGATCGACCGGTCGATTCAATGCCGGACATCAGCCTCGTCTGCCGCTTGGTTCTCGAGGGTGCAGGGTCTCAAAAACTCTTGACCTCTTTCGTGGAGCCATTTGTTCGCCACTGAAAAATAGCGCGTGACGATAGAATCGAACGGTTCCCTATAATCAGACTATTTTAATTGCTTCACGCACCCCACTTGGTTCCAGTGAGCACCGGGCAAGCCGCGTGTCTGGTCTTGAAATCTCCTTCCCCGTTGGGTTTCAGGTTGTACCAAAACGCGGCACTGCCTTTCTTCGGGCACAACGAAATGTTAATGGCCGTGAAAACAGTACCTCCGCCTTGTTCCACGTCACTCATCTGGAAAAATATGGAAGTAGAGTTTCGTAGGATCGAACAAACGTTTAGAAAATAGACGTAGACTTACGTAATACAGAACCGTGGCAATACGGTTCCCAGTCCCTAAGCTCTTGAACGCGTTCGTTTCCTCTTTCTAAATCGCAACAAATGGGGATCAATCTTAATTTAAAAACTGTTGTATTAACGTAGCTATAATGATCGTTTCGACTAACCCTCGCGAAGTCGAAGTGTGGCTCGTAATGGCCGCCGATACCATAATTGACTACTTGCAATTCCTCGGCGGTGTCGACGGTCATGCCGGTCATCAGTTCGACGCGTCTGCTCACCGCCTCCACGTGCTTGTGCTCGTGCTCTTGCAGCCATGCACTTTTACTAATTCTATAATTCGCTATCTCTAAGGCACCAGTTTTGTAATTCTGTACTGTGGCGCGTTTGAACTGCAACACGAAACAACACGAACCTCGCAATTAATCCTGCGCGTCGCAAAGTTATTTAAAATCGCAAAACGGTAGTTCCGTTACCCTGGGTTGCGCCAATCTTTTAATCGTCTCGATTTCCTCGTCGTATATCACATTATGATAAATGACTATCCTCGGGTCCAGATACGCCTCCTCCTCCTTGAACGGGCCCAGTTTCAGGAACGGATTTCCGTGGTCCACGTAGCGGCATTTTAGATCCTTTTTCATTTTCTGCGTGATCGAGACCTCGCCACGGCACAGCATCTCGTACCGTTCCGTTTCCGTCATCTCCTTCCACGGTTTCACCTTTTCCTCCGTCACGGTGAAGTGCTAAAAACCACGAGTTAGTCGAAGGTTTATAAACGTAACGATTTATTTAAGCGGTGGATTACTTGTTCGGGGATCGCTGTATCGTCTTGGCCGTCCTCGCCGCGTTTCTTCTTCGACTGACTCGCCTTGCTCTGAATTTCCTTTTGGTAATAAGCTCGGTTCCCCAATGCTCGCTCGTGAGTCGGTACCAGTTCCAAAAGCTCGTTCGTCATGCTTAAAGCCCGCGCTACGTTCCCTGTACAATAGAATAAATTTCATTAGCAAATCGAGTTACTCCGACTCGGGCCACGAAAATGTCGTATTTACGCAACTTAATATTAAATTCCCACCGACGCGGCGAACGGCAGGTATTATTAACAAACGACTACTTTTGTAATTCTAGGATTTCGGGGGCCCTCGGCGGGGGGGTTGAACGTCAGCAATTTGAATTCGGAAGATCTCGGAAAGGCAGTTCAAATGCGATGCATCGGGGAAAGTTTTAATGGAGCTTTAAATAAACTAACCGGCGAACTTGGTCGCCCGCCACGCAAAATTTCATGCCAATTAAATGCTCGTCGAGCTCTTTTTTTCCACCTATTCCCGCGGATCGTTCAAAGTAGATTTTACAAAAGAATTTTTCGATCCTCGCGAACTTGGTGCAATTTAATTGTTCTGTTTGTCTGTTTTTTTTTCTTTTTTTATATCGTGTGTCATTCAATTTCGCGAAACAATTTCGCGCTTCAAACGGCAGCGCGATCCCATATTTTTGTTATTTAATTTAGTTCGCGTCACGCGGCTCGAAGAACAGAGAACAGAACTGAAAACAGTCTCGAAAGTTTGTAACCGCAGAGTAACCGGGCGGAAACGCGAGTAATTTAGCTCCTAATTTATAATGCGCGAATTTTACGAAGCTGTAGAATTTTTCCTCGGGCTTCCCGCTCGCAAATCCTTTTCTGCCTGGCAACCGAAAGCCACAAACAATTGTTATTTTAATTCGCTAACAGAATTACCCCGGCGCGGACGGTTGTAAAGCTGCATTTGTCAAACGCTTTTACTTCTTTTTCAAAACGAATAATTAGAGTCTCGCCTCGTGGCATTCGCAGATATTCGGTTAAATTCGAACTTGAATTTTTGCTCGATAACTAGCGTATAAATTTGCCTTTAGTATCGAGCAGAATTTAAAAGTCCAGTTGCGAAATAAGTTTAAAGCTGGTATTAATCGAAATAGAAACCTTGCATGTACGTCGAAAACGCTAGGTACTCTAATATGTCCGGTTTCGAAGTCGTGGTCGCGTTTTGTTCTTCCTGAAGCCGATCCATGGCTTCCTGCATCCAGAGAACCGTATGATAGTAATCACGGTTGTGATAAGACTGCCGTCCCAGCTCGAAGCAATCGCCGGCTGAAAAGTGAAACGAATCACCGACTAAGAGCGGGAACAAAATTTAATTTTTCACGCGGGGAGCTTAATTCCGGGGAAAAATTATTCCCCGTCCATCTTACCGAGATTTTCTGATTTATTAAATCACTTCTTACTATTGCGTAGCGAAGAAAGAAACCTTGAAACGAAGGAGATTCTTCTCATAAAGGGACAAACTAAATAAATCAGGGTTTATATTTCTGAAACTGAAGCGAAATAATGTTTCCTCTCTTATTTTCTATTTCAGTGCATAGAAGTAAGCGAGAAGAAACCTTAATTGCAAAGAATACAAATCGTTGTTTAGAATTTGTTGACCCGCGTAATCGGAGCTTCCGTCTTCCAGGAGGGATTCCGTTGCCTCGACTGAGTTTCAAAGTTGTTTTTCTCGAAAATAGAACTCCGTAGAGAAATTTATTCCGCGATTTCGACTTATTTTTCCACGAACAGTCACCCTGTTCTTGATTGTTCCACGATTCTGAGCTCACTCTGTATAATTCATGACTCGATTATCATAATTACATTCGTAATAACAGACGGCAGGGGTTAGGGACGAAAGGATATCGAAGGCGTTGAGAATTTGAAAGTTAAAATTGAAAAACGCGAACGGAGGCTTCCGCGTTCTCTTCGAACTCTATGCCCGTGACTGAATCGAACGGTCCCGCGAGATGCGAAGTTTTAGCGAAAGTTTAAAGGTTTTTCACTGCCTTATTATGTATTCTAACTGGCTTCAAAGCGCGGAACTTCCTCCCCTTTCTTTCTTTTTCGTTTCTTCTCGCCGCTGGCAGGGTTTCCACGGGAAACTTGGTTCGTTAATTAATTTCTTCGCGTTTTTCGCCAGCCACAAAGGTTTCCCTACCCCTCGCGTCGCATTTATTCGAAGAGAGAGTTGTTTTTTTTATTCACTCGCGAATCGTATCGCGACTCGAATCGATCTTCGTAAAACTACACTGTCGCGAAAGTCGAACAAAATTCTCTACCCATCCAAGTCTCTCCATTTGTACGAACCAACCGTGGATGGTTCCAAGATGTCGATTAATGGATGATATGAAAGATAGAGGTACGCGAACAGATTATTTTCAAGCCATTTGGTATTCTTCCATTTCTCATCGTTTGGCTTTAAATGGACGGCGGACGTAAAAATCACTTTCTTGTCGCGGCAAAAAGCGAAAGCCTCGAGGTAATAAGAAGCATGGTGGAGCAGAAGGGGGGGTTGGAGAAACGATCGCGACATCAGAAGTTGCGAATTGCTGCGGCAGCATGAACCGCACGGCAGAAAATCAGAGGGGCCAGTCGCACGGAAACGAGGACAGGATCCTGATAAAGGAAATCGCGTAAATTATTCATACCAAGGATCTTTAAGCGTAGGTAACATCGGGGCCAATATTCCTGTCGATTCGCAACGTTTTGCCTCTTCCGTTAAACCCGCATAAATAATTCACGACGAAAAAGCACCGTGGAGCGAAGCTTCCATCCCCCTCCCTTCCAATCCCTACCCTTTTTTCCTCCCGCGTTTCTTTCTTTTTTTTTTTTTTTATTTCGGGGGCTAGACCAACACGATAGCGGGACGCGGATGGCCCGTAACGAACCATTTCTTTCCAAACACTTTGCATGCTGTGCGTGTGTCCTACTTTGCAATTCGTCGTGCGCACTGTTTAAAAAAAAAGAGGGAAATTCAGGCTTTGCGTGCATACGACATTCGGAAATTCATTCATAGTTGATGGACAGTTCTCTTTTTAATCGCAGCTTGACTCGACGTGCTAGACTGCTAAAATGGTATCAAATTTTAAAGCCTCTACTTTTGGTGTAATCTTGCGTCCAATAACACTCGCGTTGTTTAAAAGTTTGTAAGCGTTAGAGAACGTGTTAAATAATGGAACGATTCTCCCAACGACGGGAGAAAGGAGATGAGTTTGTTTCATCCGTTTAATGCAAGGCATTTTTCCAGCGGATAAATGGAATTAATAAATAACGAAACAGAGGCAGTGAGAAAAGTATGCGCCCACCGCTTAATCCTGTGCTGTACTGAACTCCATTCAGCACGCCTCTGGCGACTTGTGCAGTTTCGAGTTTGTAGGTGTCCTGCAGCCTCATCAGAGCTACGGCGGCGCCATTAAGGTCCTCGTCAGTGGGGAATTTAAGGTCGCTTCGTGAGCTCGTGATATTTGCGACGAAGGACTTGCCCACGTCCTGGGTTATCAGCTCCTCGACCCGTTTCCAGTCGGTAGTCAGTCTTTTCACCAGCAGATAAGCGTTGATTGGATTCGACAGGTACTGCTGAATGTTTCTCGACGCTTCCTCGTGTTCCCTCGCGTAATCCTCCACGTTCCTGAAACAACCAACGTTTTTACTATCATCCCTTTCCCATCAGATACTTAATTAACGCGAACGAGCAGACGCTGATTTATATTCGCTTTAATAAATTTCGGAAACTCAACGCGAGAAGGAGTCGTAGATTTTAATTTAACCTTCCGCTGCAAATGTTTCTCCGCGACCGTCTTGTCATTTTTCCAGGCCGCTTTAAAACAACGACCGTTTCATTTCGCGCCATCCCCTCGCGCGTTTACGTGTTAGCGTTATTTCGGGAGGAACGCGCCGTGCAATTTAATTGGCTCCGTAATTCGCGAACCGTCCTGTTATCATTTAACTGTACCTCGAAGAACGTCTACTCTTGGACCTTTCTTTCCTAACGGAGTCTATTTCGTATGTATTTGCAACTCCCTCGGGAGATCCTCCGATCTAGAACAGGAATTTCGGATGCGCGGCCACCGCGAGTCCCGCGGTAAACATGAAATGTTTTGGTACACGAACACGCGAAAGTTTGATTGCGCCAGCATGTCTGAAAGACGATCCGATCGAGGAGCCGCGGAGAGGTTGCAAAATAAGTAAAAGGAGCAGGAAAGTTGTTGCTTTCGGGAATTACAGCGCGCGAACTTTTCAGCGGTCAGGAGTCAAAAGTTGAGCCGCTCGAACAGCACTATTCGACGTCTCTCCGAGCGCAATGCGAGGCATTGTTAAGAAGACAGACTTCTTGCTTTTCCTGTAATTTAACTTCGTAACTTTGGCCAGGAAGCTTTCGCGTTCGCGGGATCCGCGATAGCGATAACTTTCCTCTTCGATCGCGAAACTTTGCGACCCGCCCCCGCTGGCTAAAAAGATTTCATCCCCGTCATTTGATTAATTTTCTGCTCTGTTTTCATACCGTGAACGACCAGTTTGTCCGAGGTCTAAGGCACTCGGACGGAATTTGTTTAATTTGCAACGCAAGCGTTTTCTCTCCAATCGCGATCGCGTTTTCCGACAAAGAGCGATGATCCACGCCGCACGACCACCGCCCTCCCCTCCCCAAGCTTCGTTTCCGGGGTTTAAAGAGAAACACAAAGGACTTGGCAAGATGACGAGGGAATTATTCAGTCCTGTTCTCCATTTGGCCGGGCAGTGCGCAATAGGCAATAACTGGCTGCCATAGATAACGACCAGCGGTATCCAAGCCCGGTCCTTCCACCCCCCAGAAGGGACAGAGATAATTCGTGAAGATCGTTCTAGCGCGCGGAAAACCCAGCGGGGATACCGGCTATCCCTCCTCGACGTAATAATACGTCGCTCGACGGGTGAGGCGCGTGGCTCGCATGCAGATTCACCGGGACTCGATTAATTCTCGTACGATTCCTTTCGACCCTCTTTTTGCCGCGTCGCCCGGGCGTGGACTCGAATTCTTGCGCGTTCGAACGTTTTTGCTTTCGCCCCGACCCTCTGGAAAATTCATTTCCGATGGTAATTTCGATCGATACGAAGCTCAACCGTGCGTTTTCGGACCTTTGGGTTAATCCTCTGTTTTTATTTCGTCACGATCGGTGTTTATTCCCCTGCCTTCGAGACTCCGTGAATTCGATTACCTTTTTCGCCAAGCTTCTTCCGCTTGGCTACTGTTTCGGGTTGTTGGTCAACGTAGCCAATTTTAAACGACATCGGGAATCAGAAATCGTCAGGATCGAGACTAACCGGCAAAGAGATTAGGGTGCAGTGGAGGGAAAGTTAGGAAGAAACCAGAAGGAGAGAAGATAGTGAAAGGGGTCGGATGGACGATAGGAAAGGACAATTTCATTTCGAGAGCCACAATGTATTCCCGGATTGGAGATCCCTCCCGGCGATGAAGCGGTACCGCGCGTTTTCTTTCGACTCTCGTTTTATCCGGTCGTTCAACTCCGAGATTGAGGACGGTGGAAGGGCGTAGAAGGGCCATTTGCGTGATCGGTTCGGCCGAGATAACGAGGGGAACGTTCATGCAAATGCGATCGAAATGGAAACTCGGTCGAAACAGTATGCTTTATCGGGACTTTAATTCGACGTAATTCGTATACGAGATGATGCACTGCTCTTGACGGACATCCAACCGATCGGTCAGAGCGTAATATTCTCCCCAACGTTCCCGTCATCTTCCGTTCTCGGTGAAATATCGGCTCGTTACACACGGAGATCGATTACCGGCACCACGAAACGGATCATTCCGAGCCAAATCGATCACTTTCTTCCTCGATCGAAGATATTTTCTTCAAATTTAAACGCACTGCAGTATATATGGTAATCAGGGACACTAATTGTCTCTTATTCACGGAGTCAACATTTTCAGCGCGAAATAAACACAAAAACGAACGCGCGGGCGTCTCTGTTGCCTCTGAGCGGGGAAGAATTAGTTGCATAGAAGCGAGGTATATTGTAGCTCGTAGTACGCTGCAACTGGAAATGCGGCAATTGTGATTAACGGATTCTACGTGTCTGCGATCCCATTCTGGTCGATACGGGCTACTCCAGGGGGGATAAATTTCTGTTTAAGTACATCTGCGTGCCAATGGTTCGCGCCTCGTCTCGTAATTCCCTTCGTGGACAATACCGCTCCATTTTACCCGAGAAAAGACGGGCACGCGATTTTCGTCGCAACGATTCCTGCGGAAATTGCAGAGAAAGGAAGCACGGGAGTGACAAATATAGATGATTGCGACAACGCCTCGTGATAGATGGTAACGTTACCCGTGCATTTACAAAATGCCACTTAAATATGATGCACCCAAGGGAATCTCTAAAGTGCAACGGAATAACAGGATTTTACAAAATATTCGTCCCTTCAACGATATACGTTGTTAAATATATCACATTATATACTCGGTATGGAATTTTTTTCTCGAAAGTCTGTAGGATTTCGAGGGTATGTCTAATGACCAAAAACGATTGTAATTGACCCCCACAACCGAAAATAATTTTTTTAGAACGATTTGAAATTCTTTAATTTCGCCGAAAAATCTGTCCACTCATTGAATTTTTTTCTCGAAACTGCGTAGGAATTCGAGGGTATATGTATTCACCAAAAATGATTGTAATTGACCCTGGCAACTAAAAATAATTTTTTCAGAATGATTTGAAAGTTTTTAATTTTCTCGAAAAATTTCACACCTTCTCGAATTTTTTTCTCGAAAGTGGAAAGGATTTCGAGGTTATGTCTAATGACCAAAACTGATTGTAATTGACCCCTGCAACTAAAAATAATTTTTCCAAGACGATTTGAAATTTTATAATTTTGCCGAAAAATCTGTCCACTCATTGAATTTTTTTCTCGAAACTGCGTAGAATTTTGGGAGTATATGTATCGACTAAAAATGATTGTAATTGACCCTGGAAACTAATAATAATTTTTTCCCAATGATTTGAAATATATGAAAGTCCATAAGGTGGTGAAAAACATAAATCGATCTTTCGAGCTGATCTTCGAACCACGTTGCTTGGCAACCAATTAGCCGTCGATGTCGCGGAAAGTTGGCCATTAGTTGATTTTAGTTCCGGGCCGGTCGCGGGCTGGTAGCGCGCCATTGAAATTCCCGTGCAAAATGTTCAATCGCCTCGGGTTGCATTAAGACCGATGAATAATTCCGACTGGCCCGCGGGCGATGCAAATCGACCGCGTCGAACATTGAAATTCTCCCGGTTAGGGGGTGTCGCGACGCGGTCAATTCGTTCTTCTTAAAGATAATATTTCAGCTGGCTCGCGGGAGGACAAACGGATCGGGCGAGGGGGGGTTCTGCGAGGTTGCGTTAGGCAGGAAGCAACCGAGAGAAACGCGGAGACGACTCGGCCGGTCAGGTTTAATGGCGGTTACAATTCTAATTAAGATAGTACGTATTCAACCAGCTTCCTTTCGAGGCATCGCGTGGGAGGGGTCGCAGGGAAGCCGTGGGAAAGTCTGCAAAAACCGCAGGCTACCGAACGACGTCGTCCCGGTCCTTACCAATGTCGTGCAACGTCTCCACGGAGTTGTCCTGCGACTCGTCCCCGATGGAAGCAATTAAAATAATGGCGTGTTCCACGACGACGACCTTTTCGACCCGACGTTGCAACGTGGGCTACGCGAAAGTGACCAAACCGTGCTCCAGCCACGGCTACAGGTATTGAAAGAAACGAAACGATCCGAAACGTTTGCGGTTCTTGTCGAGTTAAATTGCCACGATACGAGGATGCGTGTGATCGCGTCAAGCGGGACACCCTGTATAGACGGTTTCCGAGTTCGAAACAGTATGGCAGATCCTTTCATAACGGACCGCGAGAATCGATGGGCATTAATGGTCCCGCGGGTAACACGCTAGCACTCTCCGGTGGAACATAAATTACGATAAATCAAGGTAATCTGTACGGATAGATGACGGACGTGTCGCTCGGCTAAGTAGTTCGCGATGTTCGCGCCTCGGCTGGAATTGGCCTTGTCGCGGCCAATCCCACGATGGGATCCGCGCGCTGGGAGACCGCACCGAGTCTGGCTTAATAATCTAGGAAAGCTCGGCTCTCGAGCCCGATAAATTATTCCCCGCCATTAGATCCCGGCAGAATTATTCGATTAAATCTTGATTCAACCGGGACGCGATCTTCCTTGTACATCGGCCGCGACACGTGCTACCGCGCCGTCGGGTTTGCTTCCGCGAGAGGAGGCCTCGCCCCCTGTTGATCGGCGCACTTACGAGTGTCACGGGATAATTGACTGGACCCGGGGAATCGCTACGCGAGCGTCAGCTGTTTTTCGACGATGTTTCGAGGGTGAATTTTGACGATCATGCACTCCCGCGCAACGCACCCGCCGAGCATCGATCCGAGGGTAGCGTTTTATTATTATTTCATTGCCTCCGCGTTTCGGTGTTATTGTTTTCCACGTTGCTCGTTACCAACCAAACAGCTTTAATCTGATTTTTGTATCACAACAGTTTTTTCATTTAGAAACAACTATTTTATCCCGAAACGTCGTTTACGTTTCCCTCGCCTTGTTTCCGTTGCGGTGAAAGGTGTTCCGATTCCTGTTGTTTTTATCGGTGTCGTCGTTGTCGATATTGCTATCGTTTTCATTTTTCTCGAAGCAGTAGTCGGCGTCTGGGGTTGCCGGTAAAACGTATAGTCGGGAAATTTTCATTAGGCGACGCGGCCTTGCGAAAGCGTGAAAGCGAGGACGGAAAGGGAGAAAGTCGCGGAGGTACCCGCGGCGCGAGATAACGGAACGCGAGAAACGTCCGCGTCGGCGGCCATTGTGTTCCATCGAGGACAATAGCGTCGGGGATGTCCCTATCTTCCGCCACGAAGTTGATATCGCGATCGAATCGCGGTCCAATTGTAATTGGATACTCCCCCAGACACCGAACTGTCTACGAACAAAAAGAAATCCTCCTTCGAAAGCTGCGGCGGCGAGACTTTCGCCGCCGTCTTATCGATTCCAATTTTCCGCAGTAATTGAGAGTCACACGATGACGGACCAGACTTTATTGAAATATCGGCTCGAGATGGAAAACGGACGAGCCTCGCTCGAAATATGATTCGAACGTTAACAAATATCCACCATCGAACGCCGTACGTAACAATAATCGTATTCACGGATCGTTACGTAACGCGACGCGCACAAGATCGATCCTTACCAGTGATTTCTGTAGCGTATCGACTCTTAGAGTTCCCCACGGACGAAATTTAGTAGCGTGGGATCCGGTGATCCTGGACCTATCTTTGACGATAACGCGAACGTAGCCATTCCGTAATATGCAGAACAGCCTTGTAATTGCGTTTGCGATGGCGAGCAAACAATGGTACCGTTGGTATTGGTCGAATTTTATCGTACGGAGTAAATTTCAAACGTACTCAGAAGATCGAGGGTCGAAAGTTCCGGAAACAATAAAGCTAAACGAAGAAAAGACGAGGTGGATCTGGGTGCATTTCAAAGGAAATTCGGCCCAAGGTTCCCTTGCGAATTGGAAATTCGCGGACGACTTTGAACCGAGCAACGGAGCAAACAGACGCAAACGGTACAAGCGGGTGGATTTCCTCCATTGAAACCGAATCGCCGGTCCAAGGAGCGCAAATTTAACGTCCAGGTTGACCGATACGTACACACATCGATACGAGGGGAGGTATTACGGAATCGGAGGCGTTTCGGGGATCGCGCGATAATGCTGGCCCCGGGAACGATCATTAGGATCCATCGGGACGAAGCAACGACAGTCCGGTGACGTTCAGGAGTTGTCCAGGCCCGATTGGTTTCTACCGTAACAAGTGGACCAATCCGGCCGCGGCGGGATGTAAGCCTGTCGCACTTTGCCGCAGCTGCGGATGTCAGGTGAACGTTGTCGACCGTAGGGGGAAAGTCAAGCGCACCTGGCTCGTTTATTCCAGTAATTTATACGACGCCTCGTCACTTACGCTGGTCCAGCATGAAATCGATACATCCTTCCGAGCCCCCCTTCTACCTGTCTCAGTTACAACGCTTCACTGCCCGTTTCGGCAATTATTTACTTTGGCGATTCTCACCAATTTCGATGACCTTGATATATGTTGTGAAGGTCACTGTTATGAAGATTTTTTTTCTATACATATAACCGCGCCGCTTGGTCTTAGTTTCCTAGATTTTGGAAAACTCGATTTGAGTAGAAAGAAAATTTGACCCAGACCTAACTATTCTACCTAGTAATTAATATAATGGATTAGGTTTAGGTTAGATTTTCATCTTCTATTTCAATTTCCTTTATTAATATTATCCGATATTAGCTTGACACAGTATACATTATTTGTCATTGGTCGTCATGATTTTAATACAAGAATACCTGCATTTCTTGATATAATGGCAGACATTTTTCCAATTTCTGTTAACAATACCGATAATAATAAGAATAATAATAATTAAGAATAAAGTTTAATATTTTCTCTCCAACTCAACCCGAGGATAATTCAGATGGTATATTTCAAGGACATTGAAAATGGTGAGAAATCCCCACTTTTCACCTCCACCTCGGAGAACACGGTTTATATCACGCAATGACGAAAGCAAGACGCAGTTTGAACCCCCCGATTCAATTGGAAAATTGCGAAAGAAGACGCTAGTCGTCCTCAACGAACATCGTCGATTCGGTCTCAACGGTTTTTCTATCGTACATATTTTTCTTGTGCGCGGTAGTTATCGAAACGTGTATCTTGGAAGCTTTAAAAACACCGTCTGCGATCGAACGAAAACACGCCGCTCGCCAGAGTTCGAAGGAAATATCAAACGATTGCGGTGGCTCGCGTTCTACCTCCAAGGAATACTTGGGGGACACGGGAACAATTAACGAAATTCGGGAACGGGGGCGGAACACCGCTGCGATTTAAATTGCAAACCGGCTCTTTCTCGCCTCCCGATAATTTGCGACCGACGAAGGAGCAATTACCGCGATCTTGGATCATTTTTTTAGAGTTCGCGGAGACGTCGGAGTACAAGATTATTACGACGATGGTTGCGCAAGGGGTCAAGTATTTTGATATCGAGTGGGTGGGGAATATATTCGAGGGGTAATCGGATCGGAGCAGTCGCCTCGGTAGGTTAGGCGTCGTTTCGAAATACCCTCGGAGCGGATCAACCGCCCCTAACAGAAAATACGAGACAGAGGGACGTTGGAAGGGGAAAAAGAGCAGATCCTAATAACTGACTGATACCGAGAGCATTTGCATTTCAAGTCCCCCGGTCCGAGTGGCACGAGCGAGAACGTGTGCCACGAGACAGCACGGAAACTCGATTAAAAAGCTGACCGAGCTCCGGGTACGTATCCGCCCGCGCTCCTATCGCGCCCGAGGGACACGCCTCAGGCGCGATAACGACAGTTCTTTATATTCCACCTCCGTCCAATAACGAATCCTCTCGTTAGCGCGATTTCAACGTTTTCCCTCGTTTCTTGCTCCCGCCGTTCCCATTTCTCCTGTTTTCGATGATGCTGGACGCTCGTCCCCTCCCTCACCTTTTTTTACTTTTTACCCTCCTTTGGTCCCACCCTCGCGCTCCATCCCGTATACGTACGCGACAGATTTTAATTAGCGATATACGCGTACCACGACCGATCGAAGCTCGTGCTTTTTTTTTCACGCTCCCTCTGTTATGTTTTCGCCATTCTCACCCCCTAACTCCGTGCGTTCTTCTTTCTCCCGACGCCGATCCCCTGAAAAATGTTATCTTCGCGCCGACGACTCTCGCAGTTCGTTTTTAACCTGGCCTCCATTAACTCCGTCGCGTTTAATCGCGAATCCGAAACTTTTTCGAAAAGTAATACAACTTGCTCCAGTTTCGTGGACCACTTTCGATAAAGGGGCCTCGCATTAAAAATGCAATGGAAATAAAGACGCGTTTCCGTTCGATCGAATAGTTTAATTTGATAAACCGATCGCAGCCGCAAGGGCGAAACGTTGCGTGGAAAAAAACAAAAGGGCGAGGAATCGTCGAGCGTTGTTGGGGGGGTAGTATAAAGGAACCCTTTGCAACAGCGTGCCATCAATACAGACCGGTGAAACGAATTCACCACCGTGAACGTCGTATCAGATTTCCCATGGGGAAAGAGCGTTCGAAAACAGACAAATAGTTTATCTCGCGCCGGCCACGTTGGAAACTGGTCAGCGTCCATGACTGCCAGATTCTACGGCATTTTTTCCCCACCCCGTTTCGCGCCCGTCGAGGTAAATGGAATAGCCCGGTATCAAGGGGAATACCTAGAGCAACGCACGAAATGGTCGACGATTCGAAAGCTTTCAACCCATCGGGGCTAACCGCGATCCCACTCCTACGGTTCTGCGCTTCGCCCCCCTCGCGCTGAGACTCTTCAAACCCACCCCCCTCCGCTATCCTCTCTTCTCTATCTGTCTCTGTCCCTGTCCCCTCGTTCCCTCTCGCTTCGACTTCTTCGCCAGGCTGCAGGATAATGGCGATCGTCATTTAGCCACTTCCGGTGGTTCGATATCGTTGCGCGATTTACATGAGAATCTTCCCTGGAATTTCCACGAGATTGCGTGCCAGGAGAGGAGACCGTTCCGCGTCAGACTCGGCCGCCGATCGTTTTTCTCCGCTTGTTTATTTCGTTCTCGGCCTCCCCAGACCCCCCATTCGACGATCGTTCTTTTTTAGAACAGTATTTCCAACGCAGTTTCCTAGACCCGTTCCCCCGATAGATTTTATCCCACCAATCATATTGACAGTTAACCCTTTAATCTATAGGATTTCCCAATAAGAGTTACAGAACCGCCGTAGCAGACGTATTTGTTATTCGTTTGTTCGAGGAGCCATGATTTTCCTCCGTAACGCGTAATAACTCGACCCGAAATAGAAATATAACGAACTGCCAGACAAATCGACCGATGAATCATTTATTTTGTCCATGGTTGCGGAAGTATTGGACTTTTTAATAGGTCTCGGCGCTTTTAGCATGTATACAAAATGTAAAACGTGGGCCGGAAATGCTAAATTTCTTGAAAGCAAAGTTCGTGATCTTCGTGCAAACTGCGAACAAAAGCTCGTAAATTCTTATCGGTTGATAAACAACCATATATGTATAAGGTGTACGACTACCCCTGGGAAAAATTGTAATGGGAGATTCTGGAGGTCAAAATAGGACGAAAATCAAAAATACCAATTTATTGATGGAGGCTTCGTTAAAAAGTTATTGACGTTTAAAGTTCCGCCCGTACTGAATTTTTTTCTCGAAAATGCGCAGGATTTCGAGGGTATGTCTATTCACCAAAAATAATACTAATTGACCCCCGCAACCGAAAATAATTTTTTTAGAACGATTTTAAATTTTTTAATTTCGACGAAAAATTTATTCACCTTCTCGAATTTTTTTCTCGTATGTGGCTAGGAATTCGAGGGTATGTCTAATGACCAAAAATGCTTGTAATTGACCCCTGCAACAAAAAATAATTTTTCCAAGACGATTCGAAATTTTTTTTTTTCACCCAAAACTTTCACTTACTTGAATTTTTTTCTCGAAACTGAGTAGGAATTCGAGGGTATGTCTATTCACCAAAAATAATTTTAATTGACCCTCGTAACCAAAAATAATTTTTTAATAACTTTTTAAAGAAGCCTCAATCAACAAATTGATATTTTTGATTTTCATTTTATTTTGGCTTCTAGAATCTCCCATTAAAATTTTTCCCAGGGGTGGTCGAACACCCTGTATGTATACGAGATAAATAAAAAAATCGATACTGCGAACGATGGACGTTCTGGGCTTTGGCACAGGTTCTGAAACCGAATCGATGGCCAAAAAATTATAAAAACATTTTTGCATCGATAATCTAAGCAGACTCGATGCACATTTTTTCAAAGTTGCTAGACTGCTTGGAAATTGTTCATCGTTCTGTGGCATAGGTACTGCAACTCGTGCGGATTATTTGGTACCCGGTGATGCGAACCAGGCATTGCGTGCAGAACATTCCGCTTCTTGATGCAAATGGCTTAACTGCGGAACGCATCTCGTACGGAGAATATTGGAGAATCATAAACTGCTGTGGAACGCATCACATGAGCGCATGCTTTACATTTCTTGAGTAATTAGTTGTCCAACTTCTCGCGTGAAGGTTATTCGAAGATTTATAATTATACAAGCGTAACAACAAGTATGCAAATTTAATGACGCAGTCGTTGTTGGGCAAAATGTAATTTAATTAGAGCAAACATATTTTAAAAATTATTAAAATGTTATTGGAATATTCATTGGAATCTAATAATAATTTTATATTGCAAGAAACTTTGTTTAATTAGTTTACCAGAGACGAGTATTGTTTAAAAAATTTTACATTATTAATCCTCGTATTCTAAAAGTTGTAAAAGTTTAATTAAAACCAAGTACTAGCGTATAGTTTATAAAAAATGGGCGGCTGAGAAAGCGTTGATATTTGAATCCGGATCTTCTTATCCTCATCCGTCGATAAAGTCGCAGCGCCCCCGTAAATGCACGAGTGCAAAACTTCTCGCGAGGTGGCGATGAATGCATCGAACCTGCGCGTGCGATGCGCTTGCGTAGGTGGCATAGTGTTCTGTCAGAAGCGTCTCGCGTTCGTCGTAGATCGGGTGTAGCGTTAAAATGTAATGAGAATATTATTCGTTCTTTGTTTTGAAAACGTGAAAAACGCGACCGTGGTATAATGTAGCAACAAGTGTTCGAATTTCCGCGAACGTTCGAAACTTCAATTGGCGGCCATGACCGACAATCCGCTTGCGATCAACGGAGAGGTTAAGAACCTGTTTCCTTTCAGCTTCGCCGAAAAAGTGCACCGCGATTGGATCAAGTCAGAAAATCCTGACAAGATTGTCACTTGCAAACAGACAGAGGACGTACAATTTTTCCACGGTACGAATCTTTGCTGTCGGTCGAAGAACAGTGATACTGTTTTCGATTGGAATTTCCGGATTTTGGCGCGCGGTAAGTTCTAGTACATTGTGGTTTTTGGCCGTGTTTACACTCGTTGCGATTGGTCATAAGTCGATGCGCGAACACAAATAGACGATTTAATGTTACTCGACCTTTCTAAACGATATTGTGTTCCTAAACAATAACGATATTCTTTCGAAAATATTTGTCGATTCTGCGGCTGTTGTTATTTCGAACGTTGGCGTTTCTGTGGCGTTGTCGTAACGTGCGGTATTGCTTTTATAAATTGGCACAATGAAACATAGTACGTATTATATTTATCTAGGTAAAACTTTACAAAGGGTAGCATTAACTTTAAATCAAAATCTCAGAAATTTTGTTTTGAGATCTGTGCGCGACAGCACCAATGAGATTGGGATTACAAATGGTCAGGAATGGTGTAACGTAGAATTTAATGCAGCGAGCGAAAATGAAAGTAACAAAGTATATTTTGTGAAAATATGGTTCGCTGCCAATCAATACGGCACTTACCGGCAGAATATTATATTTTACTTTGGGGAGTATCCTGTGATACTACAAAGAATTTGTATGGATTGTTTACCCACCGAAGACTTCTTAAGAATTTACGCAGCTACGGATTATCAATTTTCTCAAAACCCAAAGACATGGGTGAACGAATCGCACATACATAGATTCGAATCGCCGTTTGTACCGCCAAAAGACCCGAAGGAGGATAAATTATCTGCGATATATCCATATCCTGACAGAACAAACTTTTTCTTGACTCAAGAAACACTTACCGATCCCCATTTAATGCCAGAAAATTACAGAGGTCGTCTCCACGAATTGATTACCGTGGAGGAGCTAGCTAGACACGAACAAATCGCCAGATACAATGTACTTACTTGCGTGCGTCTTGTTTCTCATTATATTTTGGCTTTGTCTGGCGATGGGTCTACCATTGCTAAGTATGCACCGACCGGTGAGCTCTTTGCCCAGGTGAGATTACCATTAGCAGTTATATATTTGTTTTTCTTTCTCTGCACCTTTCTTATACTGGAACTTAATGTTTGCTTACCACTAGTCGTACAACTATGCATATATAAGTTAATGGTAAACATACTTGTTCATTGACCAAATTCTCAGCAAAACCTATGACACATTTTTATCATAGATGCCACTAAGTCGAGGTGTCTCGGAAGATACAAAAAGTGGTAGATTATTCTTGAGAGGTTGCACTAGCGTGCTTCTCAAGAGTATAGAGAACAAATCGAACTTACATGCGATATTCGAGGGCCACATAGAGGACAAATGTACTCAAACCGTGTATATTAGATTGTCGAAAAATTGCGTGGATGCTTTAAATTTGGTAGCTAATACAAATCTGAGAGTGCAGGTACAATTTGTGTTAAATCGTTTGCCATTTTGCGAATGGCACAGAGCCGTAGATAGCCTTCCAGACATAGGACTAGTATTTTTAAACAAGGCTCACATGGAAATAAAAGATGCAGAAATTTTAGATCTACTGAACAGGGATACGTATACCGCTAGACAAAATTTGGATTGGCTATTACTGAATTCTCTATTGAACATAGAACAGAAAAGAGCTCTGGCTATTATGACAGCTTCCATAGAGGTTCCTTTACCACCTATTTTGCTACTTGGACCATTTGGAACTGGGAAAACGTTCACCATTGCCCAGGCTCTTCGTATATTGCTCACGAAAAACAGCGAGCATAAGATTCTGCTTTGTACGCACAGTAACAGTGCGGCGGATCTATACATTAAAGAGTTCTTTGACGTTTGGTACAGAACAGAGAAGTATCCACGATTGAAGCCTGTTAGAATCTTTTACAAGGATCGGGCTAAGAATACGGTACGTTCTCCATCGAGATGAAATAGTTAATGTTGGTCGAAACACTCCTTTCGCTTTCACTGCGCGATTTCAGGTACATCCGATAGTCCAAGGGTATAGTCTGATGAAGGATAACGGTACTTTCCGTGATCCAACCGAGGAGGATCTCCAAGATTGCGGTATAATCGTGACGACTTTAGCGGCGTCTAGCTCTCTAACGTGCTTGAACTTATCGTTCACACACATAGTAATCGACGAAGCCGCTCAGGCGTTAGAATGTGAAGTCCTGATACCGCTGGCGTTAGCCACTAGACAGACACGTTTGATTCTAGCGGGTGATCAAATGCAACTCGCTCCAGAAATTTATAGCGACCTAGCCAGTGAGCGTGGCCTGAGCGTGAGTTTTCTCGAGAGGATCTATGGAATGTACCCGCACACCCATCCTTGTAGAATACATCTTTGTCAGAATTACCGTTCTCACGAGGACATCGTTAAATTTACGTCCGAAATGTTTTACGATGGGGTCGTAAAGCCTGCTAATAATTTATTATTAAAGCATCCTGTATTAAAACCATTGACCTTCTATGCTGTTCAGAGCGAAGAAGTGCAGGTACGTTCGTCATCGAAACTGACTGGCTGTTGGAACGTTTAGGTGCAGTTGATATCAATCTACTGCTCCTTCGTTAGCACGAGTTTCGATCGTTTAAACTGCTTCGCGCGCTTCAGGGCTCTTTCAGACGATACGGTGATACTATTTTTTCGTTGTTTCGCTGTCTGATTCCTCGATGCGGTCGATTCTGAAGTCCGAAGGAGCCTCGAGAGCGCGCCGGAGCGTAATTTATATCGAACCGTTTCCTTTTCAGCGTAATCCTTGGTTTCTTTATCGACAGGATATACATTCAACGGGTTATGTCCACGAGACGGAGGCATACGAGGTAGTTACTCGTGTGCTAGAGTTGAAAAACAACTGGCCGGTAGATCGTTGGGGACCATACGGCGAGGAATCGATAGGAGTGTTGGCTTATTACGCGGAACAGGTGCGGAGGATACGCACGGAACTGCGGAAACGCAAACTGTCCGACGTGTCCGTCGAAAGGGTGCTGAATGTCCAGGGGAAGCAATTCACCGCAGTCTTTATCAGTACCGTTCGAACCAGAAACTGCTGCAGATATTCCGCGGAGAGGAACGTGAAAGATTACGGGTTCCTAACGAATCCGAGGCTCTTGAACACGGCCATCACGCGGGCGAAATGTTTCGTGGCCGTGGTCGGCGACCCGGTTGCGCTTTTAACGATAGGCTCTTGTCGAAAGCTCTGGCAAAGGTATCTGGAGATCGCTGATCTTCACGGCACCGACCGGGAAACCGTCAAGTATCATCTCGATCTTGTCCGCGAACTTCCGTTCACCACGCCGTTGAACCCACTGGCGGAGGAGTTCGTGCCCAGGAATCGACAACGACCTTACTTCGTCGAGTACGTGCCAGTATCGATTATGTATCCGGTGATTAATTACACGAATTACTGAAAGTAGTTATCGTCCGTCGCAAACGCTACCTTAATCTCGACTTTCAGTATTTGGTTTTGATTTCCATTTCATTTCTCTTTCTCATCAATTCTGTACATACGTATCAACCTTTTTTTTAGACCAGCCGTTTTTCTAGCTCCGTATTATCCTCTCCGATGAATTTTGTTGCTACGATCGGTGGAAACGATACAGTGAATTTACCCAAGGTGCGCTAGTGTGACGAAACCTTTCTTTTGGTCATTGTTATGCGATACGATGCGGTGTGTATTATAAGAATGTGATATACGCGAGTTGTAACAGAACTGAATATATCGATGCAATAAAAAAAAAGAAGAAAAAAAAATAAAACAAAATACTCCCTGCATGCGTTGTAATAGAAGAGCGTGGGCTCCGTCGATTTAGAAGAGATCCCTAAGAACGTGACCAGAGTATGATGTGCGTGGGGCGTCCTGCAAAGTATGAGTTTCGTAGTTGCAACGATTTTCAAGATATTGAACGTTGAAATTTGTAAAATTACTTTTAACATTTTTAAACCTGGCTGTAACCTTTAATACCTTGAAAACTACCACGGAGCAAAACTGACATTTTGCAGGAATTGGTTGCTTCAACGGTACACGGAACTTACCGCGAGGAAACTAATGGCGAAACTTGAGTTCTGGAGACGCGGGAATGGGACCAGGGCCATCGTTTTTTTTCTCCACGACAGAGATCTGTTCTACGTGATTCGTACACGTTTCGATTGGCGTTTCGACTGTCCTTTTGTATCGCGTACGCGCGAGATCCGATTTCACTTGAATGTTCAACTTCGACTATCGACGCGTTTTAAATGGTTAAGGCGGATGTGTTCGTAGACGATTAATAAATAGGCGTAATGTTAGGCGTTATTCGTGGAAGGTCTTTGTACTCGTCGTCCTGGGATTTCTCGATAACATTTGGCGTTCGCGCGAAACTTTTAAACGAATCTAGGAATCACCGATCGACGATGTATGCTCCCAGGCATCTTGCGAACAGCTTTGCTGTATCTCTTCCGCCGATTCTAGAACCGACGATCGATCTGTCCCATTATATATTAAGCTGGGCTATTGCTTTTTCGTTGTTACATTTCGAAGGTAGATCTGTTTAGAGACGATTGAGTTTTGTATTGCTACTCGATATCTATTATAGAAATATAGTTTTTAAATATATACTTTCTCAATTTTTATCGTTTAATCAATGGATCATGCACGTTCGGCCGGGAAATGTTCGTTTACTTCAGATTTAATTGTCGATCTTCGAACATTGTTAATCTTCGTTGTATAGAACGAAATTTTGTAATAATCTATTTTGTACATGAACAGATTACATACTTAAATACGTACATATACATATATATATATATATTTTTTTTTTCACCAAGCAGAATACGACTATTGCCGTTACTTTCGTCGTGAGTGTTTACATTTGTATGAAAGCCTTGAAATAAAGAAAATGTCTGTACGTAACGCTTCGCTTGTGGTTTGCATCCGCGACAGGAAGAGTCAAATGGTCACCGACGACCCTCGAACGGTTGAAGGGAGAACGTGAAAAGTGCTCTTGGTTTTTCTTTTGAAAACCACGCACTTTCAGCTTCGCGCGTCGAATGAATGCGGCCGACGACGGGTCGAACAAAGGCGCGCCCGTTTGCTTTTATTTCTATAATTAAGGACCACTCTGCCGAGCATTACGGCGAAGCATCTTCGGAGCAAAATAATTAGGAAAAAAGAAATATATACTCCCGCGTACACGGTTTTACACGCAAGCAATCTTTTGTTCGATCTTTTTCAAGAATCTTCCGTATTTAGAGAAATAAAATTATTCAACGTTTAACAGAACAATTTACACTTTGTAAACAATTTGTTGGACCGCGTTTATATTGAAAAAAAATTGCGCTTCTTAACTATTGATTGGATCAGTCCTTTGATCTTGAAACAACGCGTGGGAGGATCTTTGCGCGACGGTGTATAAAAGATCGAAAATAAAATGGAGGAAAAAAGGCAGTGATAAGGTCCCGCGACAAGAAGGGACTAAGCGAATGGGGCACTTTCAGTTAAACTCAATTTTCTACTAACAAGGGGTATATCGCCGAAGGCATCGACGGAATTCCAGCAATATTCTTGCTCCCTTCGATGGCTGGGGACGGTAAATCGACCAAGCGTATGGAATTTATAGTAGATACTTCCACGTTCGTGACATAGTAAGTTTTTAATTCCACCGTGCCTCTATATTAAATCCGGTGGACCGTGTCGAGGGATTTAAGACAGTTCATCTGGGTAAGTAGTTTATTTCCAACGACAGAAACGAACGTTTCCAAGGTAGGTGCGTCAAGGTTATTCTTCATTTTAAACAGAAACGATTTTATCGAAGCGTCCAGTCAACAGTTTCAGCTTCCACAAAAAAAAAAACGCGTTCGAAACGTAGAAACTTGTCAAGTTTTTTTTGCACGGATTTGTATCAGTAATTGGCAACTAGTATTACTACGCTCGATAAACATTTGCGTCCATCTGGATCGTTAGTCTGGTTAATCTAGCGTTTTCCGCGGTGCACGAAACCGATATCTATTTTTTCAACCGTTAAAATTTCTATTCGGTTAGACATCGAATAAAAAATTCTCCCAACGAATAGGCACGGAAAATTTTCGGTACCATCGATGCGTAATTAGAAAGAAAAAAACTACTTTACGAGAAATGGCTTCGATCGGCGAGGCAATAGATATCCCAGAAGGAGGAGATGCACTACTACGCGAACAATCTCAGAAAGCAATATTTTGGTCGTTTCCAGTCGATACCGAAGTAACGGAGAGATATTACACGGCTGCATTAGCGTGTTTCCAGTCGCTGGCGTATCGTTCTTTCTTATTGCGCCGTAGGCGGAAAGTTATATCGGCGACATTACGTCGTTCCCATCCATATTTATACGGGGGGGTTTGGAGGGAAAACGGATCGCGATATATCGTATCCGTGGCTGCAATAGTCCCCCGTGATTTCTGTTCCCCGCGAGAAGGCTCGCAAGACGCGTCCCGGTTAAGTCAGCCCGCGTGGCTGGCCGTCGTTCGTTTATAAGAGTCCATCGGTTTTCACGACCCCCAACAGCGGCGCGTAAATACCCGGGATTCGATTCGCCCGCCCTTTGTAACCTTTAATGTATCGTATTAGGCGAGTTGTACCGCGGAGCCACCGTTTCCGTCGCCCGGCTATAACGACGCGTATCCTCCAACGTTGCGGAAGATTGCTATACAATAATTTTCGTGGCTCGTTGCTTCGACATTTTCCAGCGGTGGGCGGCGGCGACACGCGATGGATCGCCGCCCCCGGCGACGGAACTCGATTATAACCCAACAATTTAGTCGGATCGAAATGCGCTACGCCAACAAAGATCAATTCTAATGCTCGCTTACCCGGCAAGGGACGAAGTGGTTTAGCTCACAAAAATCGTTCAATGTCGTCTTTTCACCGTGGGGGAAAAAAGATAATTAAAATAAAAAAAATAGATGGGGACGAGTTTACCCTGAACTAAATTCTAATGCTCGCTTACCCGGCAAGGGACGAAGTAGTTTAGCTCACAAAAATCGCTCAATGTCTTTTCACCGTGGGGGGGAAAAAGAAAATTAAAATAAAAAAAAATAGAAGGGGACGAGTTTACCCTGAACTCAATTCTAATGTGCTTACCCGGGAAGGGACGAAGTAGTTTAGCTTACAGAAATTGTTCGATGTCTTTTCGCCGTGGGGAAAAAAGGAAATTAAAATAAAAAAAAAAGAAGGGGAGAGAGAAAGGCGGGGGGGATGAGTTTGTCCTGAACGATAAGAAGTGGGGATTAAATATTAATCGAGAGGTAATTAAGGGCCGTTGGGAGGCGTAGGTGGATAATTGTATCAGGCAGCCGGCATTTCGGAGTTAATACCGTGGTTGATATCGGTCTCGAGGCAGATACGGCGATGACAGCCGCAGGCTGATATACATCCTGGGGCATTGTCGCGAACGCGGGACACGTAGAGAGGCGGCCAGGTCGGGGCCGGGGCCGCACACGGACGCCCGCTAATGCGCATCTTCGATGCACGTTTACATCTGTGTGTACATTTGACCGTAACTCCGTCGACACAGCTTGCGTCTACGGATTCTACTTGCACCGGCGATATTGTCTCGCTGCGTGTCAGCGTGTTGTTACCCCCGCGAACCTAGGACCGCCGACGATAAAATTATGTGCAAGACGAGTTACGTTAACGGGCCGAACGGGGACGTCGCGATACCGTTGGATTATGGTAATTTCCCGTCACGCGGAAACCGGGAACCTGGGTGTTCGTGGTACTCCCGGCGATTTCGGCTAATAGCGACCGGTACCGAGTTCGACGGACGAGTTTTGCGTGGGAGGACGCGATTTCGACCCTTTGCATTGCCTGAAAGATTCCGCCGGAGGGAGAGTTACCCTAAAACCGAACAGTAGATCGTTATTTAGCATAAACGACAATAGGGATAGAACAAACAATGATCGAGTTTCGCCATATTGTAGTCAAGCGTACACGGATAGAAAAATCAGTTGATCGTTGCGTCTAATTTGAAGCTAGTGTATCGTACAAATTATAAACTGTTAAAACAAACTTTTTTTTATGGCTTTGTTGTCCCCTGGTTACGGAGAGATCATCGTCCCCTATTACCGGGCACTACGAATCTAAATTTTGCTTATTTGTATTCGTACTAATATAATGGAGTTTATGCAGGTTGTGAAGTGACAAATATTCCATAGGAAGAAATGAGGAATCAGCAAAATCTCACTTCCACGATGGGATATGAGCAGCCATCTACTAGTTTTGCTGAAAGTATTACCCTCACCTAATGCCAAGAAAAAGGGAACTGAAGAGCAAGAAGATGCGAAAGTAAATAAATAAATTGACCAAGTAGAAAGTGAACGAAAGAAGAATGAAAAAACAAAGAAAAAATTCAAAGAAATAAGTGTCAATGAAACTGTTGTGTTACGTTCTGAGCTATGTTCGGTACTAGTGGACACTTAATGATCTGTTTTTATACCAAAGTTTAATAAGTATTATTTGTTTTGTTGCTTTATATTGTATTCTAATATTGTTAAATTATAAATAAAACAGTATAAAAGGCATAAAATATGTTTCTAATGATTTGAAAAAATACCTTAACCTCCCCCTAATCCTTTTCAAGAATTGGGTGCGATTGGAGCCATCGACGATACATCGAATTTTGAAAATGTACCCGGTAATATTGGGATTGTAAAATGCAAGGTAAGTTGGCTATGTCGCATCAGACAAACGCTATCGATATAAATTCGTAAATCATCTATGACGCTCTGTCGTTTCTACGGTTGTAACCAGAATTGCTTTTATTTGCCATGAACAATGCTACGTGTAGTTTTCAGATACCGAATACACCGATATTCGTTTACAATGTTTGCAATGGCTGGACCGTGCCATTTTTTGCTACTCGACGCTGCACACCGTGTTCGCTGCGGACACGGATAGCGTTGCGTTTGCGGGTGAATCGAATCGAAGAATATGTTTAAACTCGCAGGGACAACATATTTAACCGTGAATAAAATCGCGCGTGTCCCTTGAATACCGTTGAGAATCGATGTTTCAGAAATTTCGCGTCGCGAAAGAGCAACGCTGAAAAAAAATGTACGTCAAGTTAGTTTCGAGTGGCAAATTGCTGATACGTGCTATCCTTTTCGCCGTTTTGAAATCGCCAAAGGCACGGCAAATTGTTCATCGATACGTTCGACCGTCCGTAACGGAGCGAAAATTACGACGCAACGTGGCTCCGTTTCGCGCGTTCGTTCATTAGAAATTGAAAATCGAGGAAAAAGGAATACCGACCAACGCGAATGCACACTCTCGCTTTTACGTGCATCGCGCACCCCTCTTTGCCCGTTCGATCGTTGTTAACCCGTTAACCGCGAAAAACGAAACGACTCGTTGGCAAAGTTTCGTAATTACGGATCGTTTAAAAATTTTTTAATCGTCTGTCCCCCTTTCTCCCTTCGTATTCGTTTTCCCTTTCGCATGTGTCTTCTCCTTTATTTCATACCCTTCCTCCATCGTTTTCACATAATTACTGCTTCCAGTAATTATTATTTATACTCCCTTCTTTACTATCTTAAACGAAAGCCAAGATTTTCATTTTATACCCCAGTAACGCAGCCAATAAAGCGTTAACGCGCCCGAACCAATTTTACACGCCATTTCGGCGCTTTGGCGGTCGCGAAAAATCAACGAGGAGTCGACGGGGGAAAAAAAAGGAAATAGAAGATACGATCGTGTCACAGACCCCCCCTGGTACACGGGAACAACTTCGTTCGACCTTTGTTCGTGCAGTGGGGGGGGGGGGTGGTCGGTGGGTGGGAGGGTGTTCGACACGCGTTCCCAGCGAGATTCGAACGGCGAGTTTAATCGAACGCGTGTAAAGCGCGCTACAAGCTTCGGAAAATTTCAGCGGGCTGTCGGTCGCTGCGGGGAGGGAATTGACTTCGGGTATCGCGTCGAGAATAATTTGCGATCGATCTCGCGGTATATCTGTTCCCGTCGGGGACGACCAAGAGCCGCGTTCGTCAAATTTTTACCGGCGTCGAAATTTCCAATTAAGCACGGCGGTCCCCGGGGAGGGCTCGAAATTCGAAAGAACGCGTAACTGCGACGTCGATTTCGTTCGATCGCGATGACAAGGGGAGCCTACGATCGTGGAAATCGCTTGCAGGATAAGATCGAGTCGCGATAAGAGTCGATCGTCGCTCAAAATGGGCCTTCTTTCTTTTTGGGAAACGTTAATGGTGGTTTCGAATATGTACGTATAGAATGATTTTTCAGTTTTGGCATTCGGTCCGTGTACTTTTAATTACACAGAGTGGCGAACCAGCGGCAAGGTCGCTTTTGGAGTTCCGTTCGTTTTCGTGTCCCGTAAATTACCGTCCATATCGAAATTGAATTGAAGTTGCGCCGTTGGATAGTTTGTAACGGATCCCGCGTTAACATTCGGTCACAATTTTAACGAACGCGTAACAATTCAATTAACACGCGCCGCGCGTTTTCGAAATATTTCGAAAACGGTCTTTCGAAATTTGTCGAATCAACGAGCCGACGAATAAATACGCTCGATTTCATTGCGTTTCGATTCGATCATCGGTGAATCGAATTAAATTAAATTCCCCCTCTCTCTACTCTGCTTTAATGCGACGTATAATTCGTCTGTAGTACGATAATGCAATTGCAGACGAAATTTCTTCGATCCTTGGGGATTCCATCGTGTTTTTCATTTCACGCGACTACTTTTGCTGTATTCGCTAAATGTTCCGAACGTTCGATCGTACAGCTGTATCGAGGAAATAATAGTTATTGTTACGATCGTTCCGGACCATAATAAATACAAAGAGGTTATTATTAAAATACGAAGCATTGTGCTAGTTCCTCGCTTTGTGAAACCGGATACTATTCGCCGAAATAATCGTTTAAACGAAACAACGTTTACGTAAATATCAAATGTTTATCGTCTACACATTTTCAAAGAATTGATAAATCGGTATGAATTACGAATCGACGAAGAAATGCACAGTTTCTAAACTTATCCCTCGCGCTCAATTGCATCCCGATGCTTTAAATAATTAATAATTATACAGAAATTATTTCGCGACGAAGATGTTTCAACGAGTTCTTAATAAGGATGTTCCGCATCAAGTTTGCGTCGCAATCGCGTCGCGTTTAATTGTTCCTTTCTGGTCGAGAATCCGGTCATTCGGAAACTCGATTCCGCCTTTGATAAGGATAACGTTGAAACTGAGATTCGAGGAATTGGTTTCGAATGTTTCCTCCCAAAGGACTTATTTCGTATTAACCCCCGAATGGTCGTTATTATTATTGATTAAACGCTATCGACGGTTCGATTTCTCTTTGGAGGCACCCTGAGAGATTTTAATGCCGAATATAGCCATTTTGTTGGACGTAAGGCGAGTCGGACACGTTAAAGAGGAAGTACCGAGCTCCGATTCGATCAAACCGCGGATCGATCGCCGCGCGTTCCCCGGGGAATATTGCTCGGCTCGAAGAAAATTTCGTAGCGCTCGCCGATCAAGAGATAAGTTATCCGACGGCGTTAGTCGGCATTAACGCCAGTTGGACGCTTCCGATCGTTTCGCGAAGTCACGCGTGAAACTTTCGGACACGAAATTCCGATCGGAACTCGGACGGTTTCCTGGATATTAAACGGGAATCCGCTGTTGCTAGCAAGTTTCGAAGGAATCTGTTCTACGTGGCGTAGAAGCTACCCCCCTAGCACGAACACACTTTCCAAACCGAACCTCCTTCCATTCCGCGCGATCTTCTTCGATAGTTTCGCGATAATTTTTAACCTCCGCCATTCAAAAATCCTGGAATCATCCAAACAACACCGTTATCGTTTTACGATTCGCGAAGCAATTTTTCTTATTCCCAATTGCGATATCGTGAATTGCGATTTAATATCAATTTCACTCGCGAACCATTGAATTCAACGTCGTCCTCAACAATTTATCCGATAAACTATTGGTCGCTGATTTTCGCGCGACTGTTCTCCTTTAATCCCTTACGGCTTACAGCGCTGCGTGTCACACGATTGTTTTTTTGTTATTTTATTTTATTTCTCGTGCCTCGTTTTTCAAAGAAAATTTATCGCTCGAACGTATCATAAAATATTATACAACAAGTGTAATGTACATTCGCGACTGAACGAAGATAGAAATTTTTATTATTTATTTCCCGCGTACTGCAATCGTTCGTTCGATTTTCGAGCGCGAATTTACGCGACACAGTCCATAACCGTCGGAAATATATATCCTATTGAACGTAAAAAATAATTATTTCGGTATCGATATTTTCCACGCCTAGGAACGTTCTTCTTGACGAAACAAAAATTCCTTCGTTCGACGTTTAAAAGCAAGAATTATTCCGAGTAATTTTTATTTTCATGTGGATCGTTCGTACGGAAAACATCCAGCATCGAGCATGACGCGTTCTAGTGCCCTCCAAAGAGGTACAGAGGACCTTTCAGAAACATTCTGCACATTTTCAATCAATGCTCCGGCAAAAAAGAATAATAAAAAAAAAAAGAGAATCGAGAAGGGAAACGTGCATTCAATAAAAATCGTGAAATCCTGGAAGAAATATACGCGTCGATAGTACATGCTGGTTCGATAAATTCGTTTTTCAACGGCGCATACTTTGCTTGAGCTTCGGTTTCAATGCTTTTAAAGAAGCCAGCGTACGCGTTTGACCTATTTAAATTGCTACGTCCGCTTTAAAACAGTTTTCCGAAAGCGTAGCTTGTTCTAGCGAATTGAAAAATTTCTTTTCTCTAAGAGCGTTTAATTTTTTCCTCTTTCATCGTTCGCTGTTTATACAGAAAATTTAAGCGAAATTTCCCCCACCGTTCTGTTCTAAGCGCGCGCGTACAGCGGGGCCGCAATTCGACCCGAATGAAGCATAATCGAATCGCGTTTCGATCAAGATATTTTAAACACGATATTAAAAAATTCGTGGCAGCCTTTTTCGAAATACAATTGCTTTTGTCATTCGGTGATTTCTATTTAAAAAATATACGAGGAATTACATTTTTACTCTGTTTTTTTTTTAAATACTCGTAACATTCACTGAAATTACAGTACTCTCGTTACAGGGTAAATGAAACTATTTCGAAGTAGACTATGGTTCTATTATGATACGTAATATGTAATACTGTGCATAATATTCGTAAAGGGTTCTAGCCCTAGGGGCTTAACGAGTCCAAAACCAACATTAGAACTATGAAACGCGATTCGGACTTTGTTTATTTATTATTATATTCGAAAACGAGATCATTTTGGAAAAAATTCAGGAAGGTGAACTAATTTTTCGTCGAAATTAAAAAATTTCAAATCGTTCTGAAAAAATTATTTTCAGTTGCCGGGGTCAATTACAATTATTTTCTGTGAATAGAGATACCCTCGAAATCCTGCGCATTTTCGAGAAAAAAATTCAGGAAGATGAACAAATTTTTCGTCGAAATTAAAAAATTTCAAATCGTTCTGAAAAAATTATTTTCGGTTGCCGGGGGCAATTACAATTATTTTCTGTGAATAGAGATACCCTCGAAATCCTGCGAATTTTCGAAAAATAAATTCAGGAAGGTGAACAAATTTTTCGTCGAAATTAAAAAATTTCAAATCGTTCTGAAAAAATTATTTTCGGTTGCGGGGGTCAATTACAATTATTTTCTGTGAATAGAGATACCCTCGAAATCCTGCGTATTTTCGAGAAATAAATTCAGGAAGGTGAACAAATTTTTCGTCGAAATTAAAAAATTTCACATCGTTCTGAAAAAATTATTTTCGGTTGCCGGGGTCAATTACAATTATTTTCGGTGAATAGAGATACCCTCGAAATCCTGCGAATTTTCGAGAAATAAATTCAGGAAGGTGAACAAATTTTTCGTCGAAATTAAAAAATTTCAAATCGTTCTGAAAAAATTATTTTCGGTGGCGGGGGTCAATTACAATTATTTTCTGTGAATAGAGATACCCTCGAAATCCTGCGCATTTTCGAGAAAAAAATTCAGGAAGATGAACAAATTTTTCGTCGAAATTAAAAAATTTCAAATCGTTATGAAAAAATTATTTTCGGTTGCCGGGGGCAATTACAATTATTTTCGGTGAATAGAGATACTTTAAACGTCAATAACTTTTTAATGAAGCATGCATCAACAAATTGGTATTCTTGATTTTCATCTTATTTTGGCCTCTAAAATCTCCCATTAAAATTTTTCCCAGGGTTGGCCGAACACCCTGTATATGTGGTTTGTCAGGCGTAAATCAGGCCGTTGGTAAAGTGTTAACTATCACTGGATCGAAACGTGAACATTTTGGGCCAGGGTTTGGGTAAACCTGCGGCGTATACCTGCACGTGTCACCGCGTTACGCACCGCATCGTCGCGCTTCTCTCGCCACCGAGCAATAACCGATCTCGTCAAACCTTCAGTTCCCCGAACGGTATAAAGTAGCATGTCAAGAACATTATTCGACTTTATCACCGCTAGCGTTCTATCAACAACTTTACGAAGTACTTTGCCTCCAAGACAGGACTCCCCGTTCCAAGCGATCTTATCAATCGAACCGACTGTTCTCGCGCTCCACGTATCGTATCGCGTACACGTTTCAATACGCGGGGGGTGGATAATCATTTCGAAAACTTTAATGGATCGGCCATCCATCGATTCGAAACGCGTTGGATAGAATTTTAAATGTTATTATATAGAAGATATTTCCTAATACCGAAATGAGTTTACCGTTCTAATCAGTGGTATCGCGAGGCGCGATTGATAAACGTCTCCGATTATTTCCGGCCTCGAGAAAGGAGAAAGAAACTGAGTAGATGGTATCGTTCTTTGCTCCTCGGGAAAAGTAATTACACCGTTAGCGGATTAAAAGTAGAAGGGACGGCCCCGAGCCACGGAAATATTGCACCTGCGAGGAAGAGAACGAGAATCGTCGCGGCGGAGCCGGTTTCCTCGGGAAATTCAAGATAGGGTGCGGCGCCGCGTCGGTCCAAGCCACGTTCTTAACGTTTTTCGCCAGCCACCCCCCGGCCCTCTTATTTCCCCGTTGCACCCTCGAAATGGCCAAGGCATCGGTATCGGGCCGGGCAACCTGCCAAATCACACCCCGGGGAAGATAGAGAAAAAATGAGCCCCTGGAAGAAGAAAGTCGGCCGACGAATAAGGGTTGCTGCTCGGCCTCCGGAGGAAGAAAGCGTCGGGGAAATCTTTTTTACGCTCTTGCCGGCTATTTCCTTTTTTTCTCTTCGTCCACAACCCCGGGGCCGAGGAAATATCGACGGGGACGCGACGCGAATACGAAATTGCGGATCGTCGCGCTGACGGCGCGGCAAAATTGAAAGGAAAGCGTCGCGTTGTTTCGATTAATCGTTCGTTTACGGGGTAAATAATGAAAAATAAAAGGTATCGACGGAGTATAAGTAGAGTAGACCTTTCACCCAATGTATTTTTTCGACCCATTTTTCTGGGGCTCCAGAACTCCCATTACCATTTTCGTGTCGCTCGAAATATTACTAACAGGTTACAAAAATGAACACGAGAGGAAGTGAGACAGAAAATTTAATTCCAGTTATTATTTTTTAACGGAATGAAAATCTCTGCGCCTACTCGAATTTTTTTCTCGAAAATGCGTTGGATTTCGAGGGTACATGTATCGACCAAAAATGGTTGTAATTGACCCCCGCAACCGAAAATATTTTTTTCAAGACGATTAGAAATTTTCTTCTTTCGCCGAAAAATTTAAGGAGAACAGGTGTACGTATGGTCAGACATATTTTCAGTAATGAATTTTTTTCTCAAAACTGGTTAGGATTTCGGGCGTATGCCTATTGACCAAAAATGATTGTAATTGATCGTTGCAACTAGAAATATTTTTTTTAGAGTGATTTGAAATTTTTTAATTTTGTCGAAAAATTTCACACCTACTCGAATTTTTTTCTGGAAAGTGGTTAGGATTTCGAGGATATGCCTATTGACCAAAAATGATTGTAATTGACCCTTACAACTAAAAATATTTTTTTTAGTGCGATTTGAAATGATTTAATTTTGTCGAAAAATTTCACACCTACTCGAATTTTTTTCTCGAAAGTGGTTAGAATGTCGAGGGTATGTCTATTGACCAAAAATGATTCTAATTAACCCCTGTAACTAAAAATAATTCTTTTAGAACGATTTGTAAGTTTTTAACTTTGCTGAAAAATTTTCCGGTGATTATGGGAGTCAGATTGGTCCACTTTCAGTCCATAATGTGTAAGGTCTACTCGTATACCTTTATAGGGTCCATTGAATCTGGTATACCGGGGCAACCGAATCGAAGAATCTAAAAATTGTCGAGAATTTTATCGAAAAGCGATACCGTGACATAAAATTTAATATCGGTCTGTTTCCAACAGCATCCTCCAATCAGTTCGGAATAACCGAATCCGCGAAAATCTGCGTCTTTGTCGCAGCAATGTTTTTAACGATTATTAAAAATGGATTAGTTTTGATCCACCGTTAAATTAGAACGATTAGCGATTCGTTTTGTGAAAGGACGCCGCAAACAAACGCGAGGAAAATGTAAACGATTCTCGGCGTATCCGTGGAAAAATCGCGGGGCTACATTGCCGCGTTTCAATTTGCCCTGATTCGCGAGAGATTAAAACCGTCGAATCCCCGGGCCGGTGTTCCATTAACTTTTTAGAGCGCGGCGGGTAGGAGCAAAAATCCGTAAAGCCGTAAATACAAAAATCCATCCGGCCGTCCCCTGTGTTGACCGAATTAGGTTTCTTTCAACGCTCCGGGGATTTTGGTTCACGCCGTGCGAGCGCGTGCGTCGTCGAGTGCTCCGGCCGTTAATTATTTCCCGGGCCTCGTTCAAACGCAAACACCCGACGGTCCCTGGAGCCCGCAGAGATATCAGCGCGTCAAAGACAACCACTCAAAGGACTTGGATCTCTCATATCCGGAACGCGCAGCGAACGAGAAACCGCCAGGACGACTCTCTTTGGCTCGAGAGGACGCCCAGACTCGTCGAAATTTATTGGAAACGTAAGAGCGCGAAGAAAATACAGAGACGACTCGGTCACGGGTCTCCGGGTCCCTCGGTGTTGAGCAAACCTCGCGCTTCGACGGTAAAACATTTTCACACCGGTCATGGGAAGTCTCTCCTCTCGCGTGAGAAACTCCTACCCTCGATTTTCCTTCCTCTCTCCGCTATTTAAGATCGCAGACGTCTCGAAAAAATTTCTTCCCTTTTCTACGCTGCGTTTTAGATAGTCTACTTAGTATCTATATCTCTGAATCCATTGAAAATAAAGTTATGTTGGCTCTAATCGATACTTAAATTTAATCGATGCAAAGAATGTCGTCCGGAAACGCAAAAAGTGCGCCTGGTTGGCGTTGACGTTCGATATGTGCCCTTTGAAGGTTGTCGAGTTAGTTGTCTGGTTACCGGAATATTTGAAAAAATGAAGTTATTCGAAAAAGGAAAGAACAGAATTAAAAGAGTTTCCCAGCGGAAAGAATCCCTGCAAAGGACTCGTAGGTTTACGTTGAACATTCTTTCGTGTTAACAGTTGTTAGTCTATCTAGTTCGAAGATTTAAGGAAAAGAAAAAATGCATAGAATGAGGAGACAGAGGTTTGGTCGTCCTACAGAAATGGCCAATGTACTGGTTGCTCCGATATATATTACATTAAATCGCTAGAATCAAGTTTCTAATGTAAAGACTCGCTGTACTCACCTTCTGAGGGTAGCCAGACGATGCTCCTGAGCTTTAATGTAACCGTTGAGCGTGTCTATGAGGACCGCCTCGGTTTCCAGTAGTTCCTCCATATCCGCCAGCGCGGTATAGAGCTCCGCGACGCAATCGGGGAACGTTATCGTCGATATCAGGATCGCGAGGACGATCGTCAGTATCCTCCTGGCCTTCATCCTTGGCGAGCTTCTGCAACCGAGAGGAAAAAAAGATCGTAGAGCAGCTGCGTGTACCGGAAACGGTAATTCGTTTCATGGATTAATCGCCGCGATACTCGATCGATTCTCGTTTCCCGTTGTTTTTGCTCCTTTTTCGTTCAATTTTTTTTCTCCCCCCTCCCCACCGTTACTAACTCACCTTTTCGCCGGAAAAGCGACACTAACGAGGATCAAATGAAGATAGATGGCTATCAATTAATCACCCGTTGGGAGAAAAAAAAAAATAAATCTTGGTCGATCGATCCGCGCTCGTCGACGAGGCCTCGCCCGTTCGGGAATAAAATATCGATTGGTCGATGGATCTCGTTGGCGAAAGTCGCGCGAAACTTAATCGCGACTCGGTTTATAGCTATTCGTCGGCTGCTCCGGGATGTTTCGAACGATCGTGGATTCTTTTCTTTCACTTTAGGCGTTCATTTTTTTTCTTTCTACTTTTTACCCCTTCCGAGCGTATCCAGTTTAGCGACGTTATATTCTGCGAAGAAGTTCGATGAAACTTTCGCGATTGCATTAGCATTCGAAGTTACGAAGAAGAGCCGCGGCTCGTCTCCTCCGTCCGTCTCTTTTCGGCCGCCTCGGGTTCCGGATGAACTTTCCGATAAGTCTCTTTCCTCGCGTCGAGTCTCGTTGCTGTTTGCCGATTAAGCCGGCTGCAGTCGTCTAATTAAACCGAATATGCAAACCTCCAGGACAAATTTTTAAACATTCCCCATTTCTACGCGCCCCCTAACTGCACATTTGGGGAAAGTTGACAACGTTCTCAAGTGACGCCTTCGTTCAGACGTGATATCTACCTCTTTTCAAGAACATGGTTGCAAGGGTGTTTGGAAGGGAGGAGGCCAGAGTCGAACCAAACATCATTCACTACATTCTCACATCGTCAACCAAACACATCATACATCGCTCATCATCGTGTGCAATAAGTTTATAAACTAAGTTCTCACAAATCTCAATTCTCACTACCCTCCATCCGGAATATTAATTTATTTCGAAAAGACTCGAGAACAGACATTTTCTTCTCATGATTGGACAGTGCCCCAAAAAGGACCCCGCACAGATCTCATGGAAAATGTCCCCCATTTAAATTATCTGAACTTTTGATATGATGTGGTTCATGATCTCTTGATGAAAAGTTCCAATGGGCCCAAAGGTCGTAAATTGAGTTTTAAGAGGTCAAATAAATGGACAGTGTACAACAGTGCTTCTTGCACTCAAATATCCTCAAACATGATAGCCAAGAATAAGGTGCACTATTATTGACTTCTGATCCCCCGTATCTCGGAAACTGTTCAATTTACAAGCTTGGGCCCATTGGAACTTTTCATCAAGACATAACGAACTACATCGTATCAAAAGTTCAGCTAATTTAACCGAGGGCCATTTTCCATAAGATCTGCGCGGGGTCCTTTGTCATAGTGTCTCCGTTGTTTCTGAAAAAAGTTCCCAGAGCTGAGATGGTCGTGAAACGGTTGGTGTTTGAGAGGCACTGGCGGAAAGGATTGGCCTTTCGGTAACCTCGTTTCGACAACAGTTGAAAACGTTATTAGCGTTGGTTTTGAGCGAAGCGTGGATCCCCTGCATGGCCCGCGGCCACAGGATCGCTCGGACACGGGGGATAAGTGGAACGAGTGTTGGTCAAAGTGCGGTCAGCCGCGGTGAATTACATAGAAATTATTAGATTTACGTTCGGCCGACCGACACCGGAACCGGCGCGGCCCGGTGCCCGCACATCCGTTCGAATCCTCCTGAAACCGTATTTTCGCGAGCAAGTGCCGCGAGCCCTTTGTCCCGTCGAAACGCTCCGCTCCGCTTCCACCCTCGTTCCCTCCTTTCTCCCGGATGAAAAAGCTTAAAGAAGGGCCATTGAAACCGAAGAAGAGCCGTTTCCGAAAGTTCGTAAAACGTTAAAGGGTCCCCTCTTCCTCTCGCTCGGCCGACCGATGGAGGAGGGATCGTGATTTTTTATTTCCCCGTTTTCCTCGTCCCTCCCTCGCCCAGGTGATATACTGCTAGCGCGATACGACTCATTGGCATCAACCGACTGCGATTTCTCGAAGACGATCCAACCCCTCGGGCACCAAGCGATTTTTCATCACGAACGATGCAGCTTTCAAATTTTTTACTCGCTCTTGGAAGAACATCGTTACGTTGGTAGAAATATTCTAAAAAAGTCGCTTTACACTTCTCTTTTAATTATTAAATTTTCGCCTCACCGTCCTCGTGAACGTCCAACGAGACAGACACATCGCGCCAACGTTTCGTTTAAAATTAAAGGGCTCGTACGACGAAATTATTAAGAAATATCCGTCGCGAAATCCAAGTAAAACCTCCTCGAAAAGTTTGGGAATATATCGGAGCCTCCGGACTGTTTCCCCTCGATTGCTCCGGGGAGCTTCGATCAACATTTATAATTTGTTTTCCCCGGAACTCTTTTTAGTGGGCTCAGAAAGGCTCTCGTGGTTCGCGAGGTGCTTTCGCGTGCTCGAGCGACCGCTTTTGAATTTTCGAGTGCCCGTGAAACGGGAACAAAGAAGGCGAAAGGGTGCACGGCTTGGGCAGAGAGAGGGGGGACGGGGTGATGGAAGGGGAGGAACCGAAGGTTTCGAGTGGAACGATAGGGTGGAAGTTCGCGATCGAGCACCGTGACGGAATAAATCGTCGATCGGGCAGGTGTAAGTCGCGTGGGCACCCCTAAGTTTAATCCTTCGGCTTTGGAAAACTTTGAGCGTCGAGACGGAGCGCACAATCGCCTCGAAAGCTCACCGACGACCCGTGGAAACGGACCTCTGGGAAAACTCGATCGTGGAATTTTTCTTTAATTCGCGACTCCCCTTTTCACTGCGAACGACGAGCATAGTCGTCATCGAGGGGCGAAAAAAAACCAGCTAGATATTTTTGGTGCAACAAGGAGAGCCTCCTAATTGGATTGATCGAGTTTAAGAAAAATGTATATCGCTCTTCGAGGCCTTTAAAGCTCGCGCGCAAAGTCCGCTTTGATTCCGTAAATTTATGAGCTCGAAACTGAAACTTATCTTCGCAATGCCGGCGCAAGTAGTTGCAAAACTTTACGAAGTTTAAGTTTCGTTAACTTTAACTGAAACGAATCATTCGCGTCCAGATTATTCTCCGTTTATTACCGATTACTTTGAATCAGGTTGAATATCGGATAAGAGGGTTTCTCCGTCTTCTCTTTACGATTTTTGACGCGAGAAACGTTTCAAATTAAATTAATTTTCCAGCTTACGGTTCATCGAGGCTTCAATGCGTTGTATCGAGAAAACTGCAGCGCCGAATTTCCCGATACAGTGAAAAAATAGAGAAGCAACGATCGTCTCGTAAAAATGATCCATCAATGACACGGTTATTGGGTCGAACGTGCAATCCAGCATTTCCAATTAGACTCGTTTGCAAAAAAACGAAAAAGTGGACATTCAATTTCGCGGTTCGGCGTCGTTCCCTGTACCTAATTGAGTGTCAAGTCGTTGAACTCCGCTCGACTTTCCCGGCCCTCGGAATGGCCCCCGGGGCAGCAATTAAAAGCTCGAAGCCCGATCGAGGCGAGGATTTTTCGCAAGGAATCACCCTCGGCGCGCGCCACTACATATTAAATTAATTCTTATAAATTCTCCGGGGCTCGGCCTCTGGGGATTAAAAAGGCCGCGAACGAAACGGAACGGAAAGAGGCGAAAGACGAAGCGAGGACCCGGAAATCTCGCTGAAACGACGGCGTTAATTAAGCGCCACCCCGGAAGAATAGGCGCTTAGGAGGAGAGCGGCGCGACCACTAGCGGGAATTAAGGTGTAAAGGAGACGAGCAGCACCGGAAAAAGGACTCGCAAGAAAAATCGAAGAAAGGAGCAACGCGTTAAAGCTGCGTTCATCCACGCAAAACCGTCCCCCCTGAATTTCTCGACTCTTTCGACGCTTTCGTAGTTGCAAGATACGTGTGAACTTTAACCCCTTTACCTGGAATAAATATTGCTTTTATTACGACCCTCGTTTCACATATCTCAGCGACACGTTAAAGAAAACAAGGACTTTTTCGATCGAGAATATTCAAACTTGGATTATTGCTTCTAGTAATTAATTACGGTTGAATAGGAGATCCAGGAGTGGAAACGCGCCTTTAACCGGGCTCGATCCGCGTCTCGACGACCCCTCAAGGGTGTGATCTTTAACCCCTTTACCTAGAATAAATATTGCTTTTATTATGACCCTCGTTTCATACAACTCAGCGACACTTTAAACAAAAGAAGAAGGACTTTTTCGATCGAGAATATTCAAACTTGGATTATTGCTTCTAGTAATTAATTACGGTTGAATAGGAGATCCAGGAGTGGAAACGCGCCTTTAACCGGGCTCGATCCGCGTCTCGACGCCCCCTCAAGGGGCGGAGAACGAGGAAAAAGAGCAGCTCGGCGGTCGGTTTGGGTCACCGGCCACTTCGTCTTCCTTTTTCTCTCGGATGCGTCCGAGACACTGCCGGTGAACTGGGATGGAATGTGCGACGATTGTTCCGGATTCCCCGAACTTGTTACTCCTTCTTCCGCCGGTTGTTTTTGGTTTAATTGAAACGGAGCATAAAGTACGCGCGACTCCGAGCGCGCCGGTTTCAATGCGGATTGTTGCGCGGAGACTCGTTTCTTTGGCTTTCCGTCTCATTTGTCTCTCTCCCGGCTTATCGAGGTGTCTGGGACTCTTGGAGCGACAAAATGAAGGTGTTTTACTCTGCTCGGGATTCGAATTCCTCCGCGCTAATCTCCCGAATTTCTTGCGACGCCGAGTTTCTGGATTTTAGAAACACGGATCTTAGAAAAGATACGATATATTTCAATTCTCAGATCTTCGGATTTTCGGGTATTCATTTTTCGGATTTTAGGAATTTCTCTCGCGAGCGATTCGGTCGTGGAAATTAAATGATCCGAAAGCTGGCCAAAAATCGCAGTCTCGGTCAAAAACCGTAGAAACGACCGACCGCGACGAACAAAACGCGAAATAGAAAATTTCGTTGAATAAATCGCGTCCCCGCAAAGATACGCTCGTCGAACTGTGAACGAGCATTCTCCCCGGCGTTTCCCGGTTTACCGCCATCGAAAAAACGTAAAATAACGAACAAAAGACGCGCGACAGGGGGACAAACAAAAAAAAAAGAAAAAAAACGTACACAAAATAACAATCTGTTTCCCCGACGTATCCTATTTGGCGACGCGGGACGCGGGCGTAAAAAAAAAATACGTGGAAATAACGACGCGTTCGGAAACGCTGGTTGCGAAGGAAGATTCGGGTAAAAATGTGTGGAACCGTGGATCTCGTGGGAGGAAATGTCGAAAGAGCGGATTTACGACGAGGGAACAGCTTCTGTACGCGCGTGTCCGCCGCGGTCACGTTCAATTTGCTCTCCAAGTTCGCTGGGAACGCCTCGATTGCGAACGGGCCGGAAGCTAATTTGCGGTCACGCGTAATTAGTGTCGTTATGAGGAAGGGAAAAATGGATGAAAGAACTTTATCGGGTGGCGCGTTAAAAGGCAGCCCTTGCCCTTCGAAAACCCGTTTCCCCGCAATTTTCCAGCCAAAGGAAGCCATCAGCCGCGCAGCGTCGCTCGTTTCGAAACTTTCTTCGCGCGTGATTCCCGACTTCGTTGATATTTTTGCTCTTTTCCAGACCAAACCATCGACCAGTTGATCTTATGGACGTTTTTTGGGAGTACAGAGTGCCCTGGGAAAAGCCATGGCTGTTAAATCTGAAACAGTGCGGGACCTCAAAGTGTTCAAACAACGTTTGAAACGTTTAATCGAAAACCTCGATCGTCGGATCCCCGGCTTTTCATCGCGCGAACGTATCGCTCGTTATTCCCAGGCGATATAGGAAAAACTTAATTCCAACTGGGAATGAAAATACAGGTGTTCGAAGGGCTGGGCGACGATAATAGAAAAGTCCACGAATGTCACCAATAGGGGAACTGCTGTCAGATCGTGCAAAAAGATGGCTTTGAAACCGGGCGCTCGCTTCAAAATGGTAATTTCACGGTTTCACGAGCATTTTGCCCGCGGCCAATTTAATTCAGGACGGATGATCCACCCCTCTACGCTCACTCTCTCTCTCTCTCTCTCTCTCTCTCACCCCTTATGTTTTCCTCCAGTTTTCTTCGTTCATCGTTCCCCGTGTCATCCAATTCCGCTTGTTCGAACTCGTTAACCTCGACTTTCCTAACTTTTTACCTCCTCTTACCCTTTTTTTCCGCAACGGTTCTGCCCATCATCTTCTATTTCTGCTTCTGGCTTGTCGGTTTCGAACCACCCGCCGTAAACTCGAGCCAAATAATTCCTAACACCGCGGCAAATATTTCTCCGGGCTAGATACTCGTCAAATACTCGTGTCTAATTAAAAAGTTGCCGCGAAATTAATCCACTCGGTCCAGCAAAATCGGTAAGGAACGTAATTCGCGGAATTTACTGGCGAAGTTCGTAAAACAAAATTGGAACATCCCGCGCGGGACCGAGGAATTAAAAGTAGGTGCGGGGGCAAAAACAACTCTCAACAAACTGCCCCCGCGAATTAAGATTTAACACGAAGTTTCGCGGGCAAGGAGCTTCCGTCCGCTCTTTTAGTTCGCCCGTTCTTCGACCCCTCCAATTGTTAACGCGACAAAGGGATTAAGCGCCCGAACGCTTAGCTGGCAGTCAATTTAAATCTAATGTCCCTTTTGCTCGGGATTTCATTTTTTTCCCCCTCTTTTATTTCGTCGTCGCGCCCTTTTTTTCCCCGATGGTGCCCTCTCGTCTTTTATCTCGACCGCGCAGCTTCCAAATTTCGCGTCCTCCATCTCGCCCGCGAATAAGAATAAGCTCCGGGCTTACTACGCGAGTCAGCGAACTCAAAAATGTCCGAGAGATTTACACGGGAGCCCCCGATTCCACCTGAAAACCGCTATCGCTACGCGCCAATTTTTAACAATTCTCGAAAGGATACTTCACACATCGAACAAAAACAATCACGCGTTTCGATATCAACGTTCGCCATGTTAGAAGCGCGGAAATAAGGGACAAAATAATACAGAGTGGACAATTTTACAATAAGTTTGTGAATCTAAAGATGGGGGCCAATGTTAACGCGACCCTGTTGAGAAGTTCCTGGGTATTCGACAACTTACGATCCCTGCACAGCGGTTGGAGTTTTCTTGTCATTTCCCGGCAAACAAAGGCCATTCTAATTTATGCTCCTCCATCGTTATTACCGTGAAAATAAATTGTTACGGTAAACGAACCGGGGAGTTCTCACTTGGCTCCGTAACGTCGCGACGAAAATGAAGTCCTTTTGTTTCAAACGAAGAATGCTCTCCCGTTTCTTTGCATAAGACACCCACCTAACCCAGGCATCTTTCTTTTCAACTTTTCCTACTTTTCACTGAAATTTGGACGCATCTCTTCTCCCGCGCGAGACCATAAAGTAAAAAGTTACTCGCTTTTCTTCGCCCCGCGTCGACATCGCTGTTTGATCTTCCGAGATCCTTAACGCTCGTCCCTTTGATAATTTATTTCGATCGATTCCCATTGTTATTACCCGCGAGTAAACAACTCGGGGAAAAAGTAATCTCTCTGCGTCAGCGACTTACCGTCTCTCGGCTCCAGGATTTCGTGTGTTCGAAAATAGAGAATTACGCGAGGCGCGATGGAAGTTTAATTATCGTGCGTAAAATGAGGCGTTGATGAACGTCGCGTGGAAGTGTTGTTTGTCGAGAAGATGACGTTAACGAGAGGAAAAGCGTTAATTTTTCTCCCTTATTCGTCGTTTTGCGTCTGCGTTTCTTTTCCTCCTCTTTGGTCCTACTCGATATTTCGAGCACCGGTATTATTCCGTTCTCGTTCAAGTTCTTGCGCGAGAAGCCCACTCTCGACTAATTAAATCGATTCTACACCTCGTTGGGACTTAAAGACTCGTTATAACAGATCTCTGCCTAAAGATCCACAAGATCACGAGCCTCGTAGAAAGCGATCCATCGTGCAATCTGTGGAACGTTTCTTCGGTTGTTTAGAAAATAATCGATGGAGTCAATATCGAACTTCGGTCCAAACGACTTGCCAACTCGTTGGGACACAACGAAACAAGTCCAACCCTCCGATCGCGTAGGAAACAAGGGTTCGGGACCCTCTAAGACTCTACTCTATATTCCGCAGTTTATGTAAGACCATAAAAACTTCATAGCTGAGCGACGCAAGCAATCTTCGCGTAGCAATTTTTTACCGATAGAAAGAAGATTCACTGCTCCGCAAATCATCGCCCACGCAAAATGCACTGGCAAACAATCCAATCCCCAAATTACAAGTAGATTTTCATCTCGTAATTATTACGTATTGCAATTTAGACGAAGGTTTAGCACGCGTTTCCAAACATGGCGGCGGTCGGCTGGTTACGAACTATTCGATGCATCGAAAAATTTCCGCCGCCCAAACAATTCGCGATGAATTTTTCAGCGCGTCAAAGCATTCGCGCCGAATATTTCAACATCGAAAGGAATTCGCGTCAAATTTTTCAGCGCGGCCAAAAATTTCCGACGTGTTTTCCCAGCGCGTCCGCGCGTTCGTTGTATACTTTTCAACGTGGTAAAAAATTTCCATCGACATCTTCGCTCGTAGGGTGTCTTCTCCCGACGGACCATCGCAAGCCGGCAATTTCATTCGTCCGGCGAAATCTCACCTCAGATCCCACGTTGTTCTCCTCTTTCATCGCGTTCCACTCTCCTCCAGGAGTTTTGCTCGTCCAATTTTTTAATCGCCACTCCTTTTTCTCACCCCTACGCGCGCCACTTGCCGCCCGTTTTTCTCTTTCTGGTTTCAGTTATACGAGCTTCCATTCGGTTTCCTTCCTCGCCGCTCGAGCGCTCTTTTCCGCGTTCCTTTTTTCCTCTCCTTTCTTTTTTTCCGTTGGCTCCATTTTCCAGCCAGTTCGCGTCGCCCGCGTGATTTACTCGTTGCGTGCACGGAAGGGCGGGAAGAAAAAATCTAAACCGGAAATAATGATTTAAGCGCGGAACCCGCGAGTGTCGATCCCGGGCGCGAAACTATTCGCGGTTGTTTTTCGGTTACAGAGCTCGCGCGACGCCGACTCTTTTTTTCGCGTTTTTCCGCGGCCTTTGTTCCCCGGTTTTTTTTTTGTTTTTTTTTTTTTTAATTTTTGGTTGCGTTCGTTTTCGTTCGCCGAGGGACGAAAAAAAGACTCGGCGGTCGCGTGCGATACGGCGCAGGTGAACACCCTTTTTTCCCCCCTATTTTTGTTCCGTGCAGTTTTCCTAACAGGTAGCGCGGTGTTTTTTTTACCCCCGAGTCTGACGAGGTTGCGCGCGGTCGCCGAGCATCAGTGATTCCATTAAGAAACGCGCACGAGTTTTCGAAAATCGGAGAGTGTAGGAGAACGGATCGTTTGAAAATACCCGCGTAAAGCTCTCCGGGGTAACGAACGGTCGCGCGTGCCGTGACCCGCTCCGCGAATAAAAATTATCCCCTTTCCTGGAATTCACTTTGCCCCAAGATTACGGGAACGGGTCACGAAACCAGGAATTTATGCTCGACTTTTCCGTCCGGGCCAACAAACGCTAAATCCGACGCAACGTATAATTTTCCATCGCGTTTACGAATTTTTCTTCAAACGAGAATAAGGCACGGAGCACAAACGAACTTCCGCGTAGAAACATTGAAATATTTAATCGTTCGTACAAACAGAGGAAGCTGGTGTACGAGCAATTCCAACAAGTGGCGGGAGGCGACCAAACGACGGGGATAAGGTCATTACTGCACGTGTGTACCTTTAACAGTACACATTTATTTTTCAACGACAAACGAACGACATTTCTGAAATCACAAAGGCGTTGTCTCCTAAATTTGTATCGCACGTGGCTTCCACGTATCCCGCTTCCCGGTTCCCGCTTTTCCGGCCATCATTACCGTGGAAAGTTTGCCCAAGTTCCCGGAGGTTTTAATACATTCCGTGGGCTTCCTCGAAAGTTGCAGTGTCCACGGTCATTCGCGAGTGTTTCCGTAAACAGCTCCCGACCGTAGCCGCATATCAGCCAGTAATTAAACTTAAACTTCTTGGAAAGTGATACCGCGATACCTGTGTGCGTGTTCGGGGACCGTGTGTACGTCCACGTGTACGTATAATAGACACCGGACGCGTATCGCCGAGTATTCCGTACGAAACTCCGTGCACACCGCGGAGTTTCAGATTTCAGTTTCCCGGGTGTCGATAAGCAGCGTGGAAAATTTAAACGGGCCAGAAAGTTTCGGCCGGTACCCTCGTCTCGTTCGAATTTTTCTAACGATTTCTCACACTTCTGCTATTTAACGTTTCGACGTTTCTTTTCGATCCCTCGCGCTTCCGTACCATCCTATTTTCGGGTCCCGGTGGAAATACGTTCGTTGCACAAGATTTCGATAGTTTTTAGGGTATTTTGTTGGACCTCTCGACGCGGAGGTTTGTTCACGAGGAAATCGACTTGGAAAATTGGGTGACGGCTCAAGATGACAGCTATGGCGCGCGCGTACCCTATCGCGCGACATCGATTTTCTTGGAAAATGGAGTCTCGTACGGGGAAAACCTCGCTCCCCATATTTCTGTCCCAAGGAATCGGTCTGTTCGTTCGGTTCTCGCATCGATAAACCCAAATATGAATTTGCAATACGCGAAAGTAGTTTTGACGATTATTAAATCTCAACTTTCGAGGTAGAACAGGGAAGGAAGAAAATAGGGGAACATTCATTCAGTAAAGAATTTTTTCCTCGAAAGTGGATAGGATTTCGGGGGTACGTGTATTCACTAAAAATGATTGTAATTGCCCCCCCACAGTCGAAAATATTTTTTTCAGATCGATTTGAAATTTTTTTTCGCCGAATAATTTAAGGGGAATAGATGCACGTATGATCAGGCAGTACATTTTCAGTATTGAATTTTTTTCTCGAAACTGGGTAGGATTTCGGGGGTATCTCTACTGACCAAAAATGATTGTTATTGACCCCTGCAAGTGAAAATATTTTTTTCAGATCGATTTGGAATTTTTTGTTTTCGCCGAAAATTTAAGGGGAATAGATGTACGTATGGTCAGACATTCTATTTTCAGTAATGAATTTTTCCCTCGAAAGTGGGTAGGATTTCGGGGGTATGCCTGTTGACCAAAAATGATTGTTATTAATCCCTGCATCTAAAAACAATTTTTATAAAACGATTTGAAAATTTAAATTTTCTCGAAAAATTTCACACCTACTCGAATTTTTTTCTCGAAACTGGGTAGGATTTCGGGGGTATGTCTATTGACCAAAAATGATTGTTATTAATCCCTGCATCTAAAAATAATTTTTATAAAACGATTTAAAATTTTTTAATTTTCTCGGAAAATTTCACACCTACTCGAATTTTTTTCTCGAAAGTGGGTAGGATTTCGGGTGTATATGTATTGATAAAAAATGATTGTTATTGACTCCTGCAACTAAGAATAATTTTTTTAGAACGATTAGAAATTTTGAAAAATTTGAGGCTTAGCCAGGAATGATTTACGAACATCCATAAGGTTTAAGGTCTATTCCTATACCGTGTCTGTGGTGGAACGTCCGCGCGACAGCGATAAAAATCATGGAACAAAGGCGCGCCGATTTTTGTTCGGTAAGCTGCTCCCGTGAGCATTCCCGTTTACTTGTTCGATCCATATTTTTGCCAGGGAAAAGGGCTCTCGTCGCAGTCACGGTGTAGGAGAAGATAGGAAAAGCCTGCGGGGGAAAAGGGCCTGGAACGAGTAGCTTTCAAACAGAGCCGACGTTTTCTCGATCCCCATCGGACGTTGTATCGGTTTCGTTCGCTGAAACAATCGTTGAAAAGTTCGGACGACAATGCGAATCGTAGCTTCAGCCACGCAACAAGCGTAACAATCGCCGTGGCTTGTTTCCGTGGCTTTCTCTATTCTCCGCTCGTTCCCGTCCGTCGTGTCTGTCTTCTTTCTCCGCTGTCTGGCTTTCTTTCGAACGATCCACGGGCCCTTGGAATTAAATCGCGCGTGCGATTTCCGCGGAAAAGTTAGCAGCACGGATCGAGTCCTGCCTCGTTCGACGCGTCCATCCATTCGTCGTACACGCTTTCAACGATATTTGCGGTTCGTCCGCACACCATCGTGGTTTTCCGTCTCCTTGAGGCACGGCGTTCGTGTAAGTAATTAATTCCAAACGACCGAACAGGATCGAAAGGGATAACGCCATCGGAAAGCGAGAAATATAAATCACTGGTTTCTCTTTTCACAGATCGACGAGTTCATTGGTTCCGGGTACGCGTGGTATTTTTAAAATACCGTCACCAACGAATTCAGAGATCGAGGGGGAAAATCTCGGTAGGTTCGAGGGTAGTTTACGGAGTGGAAACTCCGGGTTAGAGCGCACCGTCGATTGTTTCCTCGGCTCTAGCGCGGGTAGGTTCGCGAGAGAAGAAAAGCAAAAAGCTCTTCCCATCGCGGCGTACCGTGGTTTCTGTTTTTCGATTCGCCCGGTAGGTTATTTTTGCCCGGTCGTTGCAGCCAAGTACCATCGTCGTGCTCTACATACCGCGGCGAGGTAATGTAATATACCGACGAACAAAGGCTGTCATGAAAATATGACGCTCGGCAGTAGGGCCGCTATTATTTGGGAAATTATTAATGCCGCTCGCGGCTGGCTGTTATTACCGGAACAATTACTTGCAACGCGGCTTGTTTAATGTAATAAGCCGCGATACGGCAACGAATTGTACAGTTCGGTAATTGCAAACTTGTTGACGGGCCGTTTCAAGGTATCGGATTCGGATTCGGTATGCTGTTGAACGCGGGTACGCAAGTATCCGAGCGTCGCAGTTAACAGTTTTCACGTTGTTGCTGGGGGAGGGGGGAGGGATTGTTAATTACAGGAGAAACGCGAAAGTTGATCCACGGTTGAATTAAATGCCGGGCGTAATTCGGTCGAAACTTGGCACCGGGCATCGTGATCGTTCGGTAATCCTTTTTCTTCGAGCATCGCCGCGACGATTGCCAAATGCACGACGGAAAATTTCGCATAAAAAAATCGAGTCGCTGGTAAACACAGGATAGAATAAAATAAACGGGCGTCCTGGCCGCTCACCAGAACGCGGGTGCAACGACAAAGGGTCTTCGCGTTTCAATTGTCGACGATAAAACCGGCTTTGGGGTCGTCCGGTGGAAATGACGCGCTCGTTAGCTCGTTCGTCGGTGTTATCAGAATTTTCCAACGGCCGTTTTCTCTCGGTTGTAAGGTTGATTTACAAGCAGGCGAATCGATCGCGAGACGCGGAAGGGCAGACCCGGCTCGCGAGCAACGCCGTAAATCGCGGCACGGTCTGGGATTGCGAGCCTCGGAATCAGCGAATAAATTCCCCCGGGCATCACACCCCCCTTTTATTTATTCATTTGTTTGCTTATTTATTTAGTTGCGCGGGACCAGCGGTCGTAACCGAACCCGGAAGCAGTAGAAACCGCCGCGGCGGCGCGCGCAGGTGCGGATACGCAACCGTGCTGCAATCTAAAATTCATTTTCGGGATGAATCCGAAATGAAGACGCGCTCGCGGGCGCAACGGGCGATACGCCTCGCGGGACCGCGTTACCCAGACCGGAAGTGGCCGCGTACCGAGCCGAGCTCCGCGCGCAGAATTCGAAGCCAGACGATCTGAAATTCCCGTGGAGGATTTAGAGACCCGGGGCTTTCCCTACCCCCGTGAATATGCATTCGCGATGCTTAGCGCCCGGCAGTTTATTTTTCTCGATCCTTTCGTCGTCGTTCCGTGTTTTCTCCGGTGACGTCACTGCAATCCTTAAACCACCCCCCGCTCCCAGACGCCGATTTATTTCCCTCCGGATTTACATTCTTCCGAATACCGCTCGCGCTTTTTCCTTTTCCGTAATTCTTCCATCGTCGACGCTCTTTTTTCCGCGACTCGCTGGACGATTCTTGCAAAATTTTCAATTTTTTATAACATTTCGCACAGAACGGGTCTCTTTGCGTTCTCGTCGCGTCCCGACCATCGTTCTTGCGCGCGAAACGATCGCGAGGATTCGAACTTTGGCCAGTTTCGTTGCACCCCCGAGACCCCGTCCACGGTCTCCTTTATTCCGGATACTTTTCACCCGCGTTACGATATAAAAGGTGTATCGAACACCGTAGCGAAGCTGTTTCATCAAAGTTCAGCGGAGCAGTCCGACTTTGGACCGATCGAGGCGCGAAAATAAATTTCTTCCCATCACTTTGCAGGAAATATGGAGACGCTTGTAATCGAGCACATCGAAAGAGAATTGTTACGTACTCGCCGCGGAAGGGAACAGCCTTCGTTGCAGCAATATTTCCCTCCCGCTTTCTGCGTTCCGAAGAGAAACAACGCCAACGAGGAAAGTTACTGCATCGAAAGTACGCAGTCCCGGCCAGCACGGTGAATATCAATTTAAAACCACTTTTCGACGCATCCCTCGAATTGCTTATGCGTGCAACGGTTGTTTGTAATCCCGTTCTCCTCCCCCCCAGGGCCGCTGTTGCTTTATTATTTCCTTGGTTCGTGCCGTACCGGCACTCTTTTCTCTCTTTCCCTCAGTCTCGTTCAAACCCTCGTCGTCCAATTTGTCTCTGCGCGCTCCGGCATTATGCGCGCTGCATAATGCACTGCGCCCGTTCATCCCCTCGGTCACCCCTCCAAGACACCCTTGCGGCACACGTTTATCAACCGGGATAAAACGGCTGACCGACGCCGCTCGACGCTCGTTCGAAAACTTTTCAAAGCGCGGATCGATCGCGGCCCGGATAACACGATAACGGGATTTCGAAACGAAAACGCGAACGCTCGGGATCAATTCCTCCCTGGCCTTTGTAACGCGCACCGCCGCGGGATTCTGTTACCCCCCCTCCCCCCCCGTTTGCGGTTACACCCGTTATTTTTTCACCATCCGGCCACGCAGCGACGCTGCCTCCACGATAATCTCGATACCCGCGAATATTTCAAAAAATCGACTGTCTTTTTCACTTTCTGTTGGTTTTTCTCTTCTAAAAGGGAAAGTTTTCTTTGTGTGAGAAAAACCATCGACGCTGCCTCGACAGTAATCTCGTTACCCGCGAATATTTCAAAAAATCGAACTTCTTTTTCACTTTCTGTTGGTTTTTCTCTTCTAAAAGGGAAAGTTTTCTTTGTGTGACAAAAACCATCGACGATAATCTCGATATCCGCGAATATTTCAAAAAATCGACTGTCTTTTTCACTTTCTGATGGTTTTTCTCTTCTAAAAGAGAAAGTTTTCTTTGTGTGAGAAAAACCATCGACACTCCCTCGACGATAATCTCGATATCCGCGAATATTTCAAAAAATCGACTTTCTTTTTCACTTTCTGTTGATTTTTCTCTTCTAAAAGGGAAAGTTTTCTTTGTGTGAGAAAAACCATCGACGCTGCCTCGACAGTAATCTCGATACCCGCGAATATTTCAAAAAATCGACTTTCTTTTTCACTTTCTGTTGATTTTTCTCTTCTAAAAGGGAAAGTTTTCATTGTGTAAGAAAAATCATCGACGCTGCCTCGACGATAATCTCGATACCCGGAAATATTTCAAAAAATCGACTCCCTTTTTAACTTTCTGTTGGTTTTTCTCTTTCGTTGGGATTCAATCGTCCCTTATCTAAAGGGGGTAAGCTCGAAAACGGCACTTGGACTGCACCTTGTCCCCCTTTACCTTGTTTATACTTTTGTTGGTTTTTCTCTTGAAAAAGAGAAAGTTTTCTTTACGTGACAAAAACCATCGACACGTGTGTTGCGTTTCACGTTTCGAGATGCAAGTTGTGGGCGCTGCTGACTGTGGGTAGGATCTCGTGAGGGTCGTAGGAGGACAGAAAAGAAAAAGAGGGGGCGCGTTTCGTCCGTGCCCCTGCTAGTGGACTCGTCAGTAAAGCTTTCTTAGACTGGGATATTGGGAAGCTTTTTCTTTTTTTTTTTTTGTTATTTTTCATGATTGGTCGCAGTACCTGGGGGGCTGGGGCCCTAATAACCTGCATTTAGAATGAGTGTTAGTGACTTAGTATATTTATGTTAGTGTAGGGTTGCGGTATTTCTTGTGTTCGGGCTCGAGAGAAAACTTTCAAAAACCTCGTTTTCATGCATCATTGCGGTGAGTATGGTGATGGGGGTTGTTAGTTTAGGATGAGTCTGGGTGTTTTTATTCGCGTTTTTAGTGATCATGATTCCCTAGAGTGGCTACCAGGGGATTTGAGTGTTGGGAGGCTGGAGGAATATAGTCTATTTGTGCTTCCTTGTGCAACGAAGCAGTTGAGTGGCGATTTTCTGGTGATAGCCAGAGTTAGAGAGTCTGGTGATAGCCAGATGATAGTTTGTTTAATATAATGCAAAGGTACTTATTTTGTATTACCTGAATCTTGGACAATTGTGTTTTGGCTGTGGTGCACCAGATTTCTGCTCCGTATGTTAAGATTGGATATTGAGAAGTTGTTTGAGGAATGTATATATAGCAACCCGTGGGGTCGGTCGAGCGCTTGTGAGAGTGCGAGCCCTCTGGTGGCGAGTATGGGAGGCGACGGCCACAAAGTCAAGAGGGTGCAGCTATATCCCTTCCTTGGCTTGTTTGGACAAAGTATAGGACCGATTGGGTCTGAATTTTTCGTCACTGACCTTTTCATTCTGTATGTTTCTTTAAAACCGAGCAGACGTGCCTTCCAAGTGTTTCTAATAAAGCTCAGTTAAAAGTTACATCGTCCTAATTGTTTTTTTATTCCACCACCTATTTCCAACACTTTCTTAACCCTTTGCACTCCGAATTATATTTCAATTTGGTTACCAGCAGCTCCCAACGCCTTTAAGTGTTTTATTTGAAATTTACCTGTTAAAATATCTGTTTTATTTACACTGTTGTTGCATTTTGTAACTTTCAAGTGTACGGATATCTCTTTGGTTTGGACTTGACGAGGGTGCTCCTGAGATAAAAATTGATGTCGAATCACACTCGACATAGGAGTGCAAAGGGTTAAAGAATATACTTTGGAAAACGTATTTGCAGAAGCTCCTGTTGGAGGAACGTCGATGGTCGTCGAATCCGATTTCTTCGAGCATTGCTGGGACATTAAAAGGACCGTTTGCACTTTTGAAACGCAGCAACCCGGGGATGCGAGAGCGCGCGACGCGTGACAGGCGATGCATCGAGTTAAGTGCACCGTGCACGCGCTGGGACGCCGGTATAATTTAGTTAAAAGCACCGTAATTATGATACACCGGCGGGACATTATATTTGTAAATATATACGGTCGTAGGTAGACAAGGATTAATCGAGTTTAAAGGAGCGTCGACTTACGTACGGGATGAAAAAATGTCCCAAGTCGACTGGCCCGATAAAAAGCCAGTCCCGGTAACAAAAGTGAACAGTAACCATAGTTACAATAAGCATAGTACCAATAGTTGGACAAGGATTATCGATATTTCATTTGTCGAAGGTTACGCGTTATCGTATTGACTGACTGGAAATCAAGAAGTTTATTATCGAATTACACGCATCATTATACAACGTACTGATTATGCGTACAATTAAACGATAGAACGGACGGAAAATGCGCCCGTATTTGAATCAAGCAAAATATATAATGACGTACCGTACGTGTTTCGTAAAATGTACAACCGTCGAAAATGTGATCCGCGACATCGACGTTTCGTTAACAATGCCATCGGCAGCAACGCCTCCGATGCATCGAATCTGATTTTCGCTTACGGATGCAACATGGAGGCGATATACAAAATGACCGTCGCAAAACTGAAATATAAATAGAATTTTTATATTACGAACCACGCACAGTGGGGTCATTGCACCTCAAACGCGGTAAAAATGTACCCACAATGAAACAATGATTCACTAATAGTTAATGGGACACATGGGCCATGATATAGTATGATTTTAGTATGATTTTTTTTATTATTTGTCGATTTTTGATACGACTACATGATTTTCAAATGTTCAATTTTAAAATCATCGTTTATTGTTGCTTTGATTCTTCAAAGTAAATGAAGAGTAATTGAATTAAATTTACTTGGTACGTATTTAAATTACACCAAAGTACACTTTTATATCTCTAACATTTTTTGAGTTTATAATTAATTGAACATGTTCAGTTTTCATTTTATTTTTTGATTATGAATGCAGTTTGATGCAGTTTTCATTTTAGTTGCTTTCTGTAGAGTGAAGCCTTACCTTTTATTTAAAAAAAAAAGATTGGCTGCTACTAGCTGCACAACTGTTTTGGCACGCGTGAGCGTCGGCGATAGCGAAAAATAGAGTAAATTTAATTAATTTAATGTAATTTAAGTAAATTTAATTCAATTACGATTTTAAGATTGAACATTTGAAAATCATGCAGTCGTATCAAAAATCGACAAATGATAAAAAAAAAACATACTAAATCATGGTCCATGTGTCCCATTAATGAGTCCCATTATGTGAATCATTATTTCATTGTGGGTAGATTTGTATAAAACCACTTTTTACCGTATTTGGCGTGCAATGGTCTCACCGTGCGACGATCGCCTACATTTTCAATGCAAAAGAACTCGAAAAAAGCGAGGATCCCCGAACGGGCCGCGAGATCGATGATCTCCCATCGGAGGCTCGTAACGCGGACCGGTTAGCATTGTCGGATACGTGACAGACCGGTCGCGCATCTAGTTAAACGCGTCGCGCGATCCGTCCATGACGCCGGACTAATTTATTCAGAAGCGTCATAATTGCGATATCGCACGGGCTGCCATTGCGGATTACCGCAACGGAGTTCTCCGTGCTGAAATTGCAAAACCGTCGGCCTGGTGTCGCGAGAACGGGGCGCGGATGGCGGGAAGGGGAGGGTGGCGGTGTTGGGCGAGCATGAAAATCGGTAACGGCCCGAGGGAAATGCTAATTTCGCGATTCGTGACGCGCGTCGTTTTTCGTTCGATGATCGACCGGAGATACGTGACCTTTCCGCGCACCGAATAAATCGGCCAACAATTTTTTCCCGCGTGTTTCGCCCGTTCATCCCGTTTTTTCTACGCGCGCATCTCCTACCCCCTAACCCTCTTTCGTCCGTATTAACCGGTGCTCTCGTTACTTTTCGACGCACCTCCGCTGTAATCTGCGCAGTCGTTTGTGCTCTTTCGCTCTTCCCATCCGCTTTTTTCCTATTTTTATTTTTTTTATCGTTGCCGAAAAAAATTCGTCGTTCCGCGAGCTTCCCGGGCGGAATCCGCGCGGTCGTTTGCCGCGTAGTTTACGAAGTGTTTGCAAGGCGAATTAAATTTCGCGGATGCCTCGTCCACGCGCGGTGCCGTTTCGCCGGTCAGATTTCAGGGAATTAGAGTTATGGTTCACCGGGACGAGGGGGAAGCTGTGATTCACCCATCGAATCCTTGTACTATACGGGAAGTTCAATATTTACTGGAAATTATCTTCTGTACCGGATTACCCGGTTCGAGCAGTCGAATGTTGCTACAACGTAACCCGCTACGATATCTATCGAACAATACGATTCTCCCCGGGACAGCTGTAAACGAAATCATTCCCCGCCGTTGCTTGTATTTATCCAGCGTGCACGGTTCGTGTATTAATAAAGATTAACATTTTTATGCCGTTTACGTGCGCGGCCTAATCCACTTCCTGATTGCGAGCAATAATGTTTCGACACAACGGTCAGAAATTGGCTCAATGCATATTTTATTACCGTGTACGTTCGAAACCATCGGGCGTACAGTATCCAGCGTATAGACGACCTCTATTATATTTTCGTTTTCCAATTTTGGTTCCATCAATTTCAACAGTAGTGCCTTCTACGCCTATTTTGTTCGCTGGTAATTTCGATCCATTGAACACACGGCTATCGAATAGAAAATGAATTCCAGGGATCGTACAAATTTAATTTCAATTAATTCTTATTCCAACACAAAATTTCGTAATCGATATTATAGATACGTCTCAATAATACAAATACATTTTTCGAACTATAATACCAACGAACGTTAAAATTTGAAAGGATCGTTCTAGGTACGTTTAAACGCTGCGAATGATTAGAAAATCGGTGACGTTGCTCTAAAAAGGGGTTCGACTTGACGTGGAATACGTCCAGTGGTTGACACACCGATCGCCGGGGGCGTCGCTTTGAAGTTACGGCCGCCGAGCGGATGTAACGCGAGACTGGCTCGCCTTTTCTTCGTCCCCCTTTGTCGACCAGCGACACGACCGTGGCCAAAGATAAAAGAGTCCGGATCCTTGGAACGAGATCTCGACCATCACCGGTTAAGTGAAACGCCGCGGTACGAATCTTTTCAGTTATTCGGAGGCTATCGCGTGCCGAGCACGAGATCGCGTCCATTGTTATTTCGTAAAACGTTCACCCTTCGCTACAAATCTACACCGACAAGGCTTGGTTCCCGGCGAACAAAGGATATTCGAAGAGTAACCGGGGAAACCGTGGAAATTATGCGGGTAATTACATTTCCGGGGACATCGACAAAGTGCCCAGAGACCGAGCAACACTTATATTAATTATTATATTATTCAACGGGGCAATGCTTTAAATCAGTGCCGTCCAATATAAGCTCGGGAGATTAGGGGACTTCCCCTACTCTATCTCCATTAGCATAGCGCACGAACGTCGGTTAATTTCCCATTACGTGTGCGTGCCGCGTACGAACGCAACACGGTTCTTGCAGGGGTAGAAAACTCGACGAACCGATTGGAATTTAAAAAATAATTAAAAAAACATATTCATCGCTTAACTAAAGAATTAGTCCTGTTTACCAACGCGATAGGAATATCACCCATAATTAGCGACGCGGGGGCTCGTAATTGTAAGAAATAGTGGATACATGTGTGTGTGTTCGGAGAGAGCGGAAATGTCCGAAGGCGGTCGAGAGGAGCCGAGCGGGAAAACAGAAGAAGTGCGAGAAGAACGGAAAAAAGAATTGGAAAGGAAAGCGTGCACGCGTGGCGAGAAGAAATAGTCAATAGTTATTAATAAAGATATTAGTTAGTGGTTGAATTGTGATTAACGTGAGTGTTTTATTAACCATCCTCGACCAAGAATTACATAATGATCCTCCGAAGCAGGCGAACAATGGCCGAATTTCTACGTAGGAAACACCGGTGCCCGCGAGGACGTCGAGGTCGGTCCAGGGCGCTTGATAATAATTCGTATCAAGCTTTTTCCCACGTTTCCAACGCCGACGGCCGCTTTTATCATCCTGAAAGCGCTTTCCCGTCCAGCGACAGGTAGAAGAAAGCGCGACGAGGGGCGAAAAGGGCAGAGGTTGATGGAGAAAGCGGAAGCTGCGCGTAAACCGCGGCTTTGGCCTGGCCGCGATGGCCGTTCGCGAAAACAACGACGCGTCTTCGAGCATTTCAAAATCCCTCTGTCCTCCCCCGGCCGTCTACCCTTGGCCTCCTCTTTTTTCACCAGCAACCCTTCCGGTCGCGGTTTTGCTCCTTTGCCTCCCTCGCGGTTTTTTCGTCGCCCGGCTTTGTACTTGCCTGTCTACGCCTGGGATTTGTTTTTGACGTTGGTAATTCTTCCTTCCATTATTTCCTTTTTCTTTTTCCCCTCCCCGTTGTTCTCCAACCCTTTCCCCGTCGACGCTCCCCGCATCCAGCCGGGCCAAAGGGTCGCATCGGAGAATTATGGAGAAACAATTTCCTGGGAGCGACAGCCGTTATCGAGATTTCGGGGGGAAATTTTAACAACGCCGTGCGCGGACCAGACGTTTCCCGATCAACATTTTCAGCTCCCTCTCCGCCCCCTGGGTGTTCGTCTCGCATTCGAAGCTGGTTATTTACTTGGAACGCCGGAAAAATCGGGAACCAACGAGACGACGTCTCCATTGTAATTTCCGCTTTCGGGCGATAAAATCGCGACAGCCAATTTTGCTTGAAAACGGGCCGCGATCGCTCGTATCGGGCGTATTTGCAACGAGAACTTTCCCCGCACGCCTGACCCACCAGCGCGTTTTCTTTCCCAGCGATTTATTCCCAGTCGCTGGAATTATGCTCGGACGTTAACGCGCGGTACAGAAGCGTTAAATGTTTGAATACGTTCCCGGGCACTTTGAAAGTTTATAAATTTCTCATTTCCTCCACTTAGAATTTGTAACGCGTCGGTTCGCGGCAATTTCAAATAACAAACGGTTAAAAGCGTGACGTTTTAAAACAAACTTCGCAACTTTTGTACTTGTTTTAACGACGGAGACTTCTGGCTCGCGGCTTTAAAATTTATTTATCGGACGCGCCTCGCTGTTTCAGGTACGCGACCGCAGAGGCATTAAACGCTACGACGTTGAAATTTGTTTAAAAGCCGGGCCCGCTAAATTAAAAAGAATCGTTGTCGTTGTTACGCGCTGCGCGTCACCGGGTAACAGGTCGAGTTTCGGGTTGAAACAGAGACACGGTCGAAGCGGAATGCGTTTAAAATCCGGCGGAGTACAAACTAGGAACGATATTGCTACAGTTTCCTTCCACCGTTGAGCCATTCTAACGTGTAAGAACGTCCTCTCGTAATCGGCTCTCGTCGAGTTCGAGGAACGCGGCGCAGTAAAGGCTGGATCTTGGTGGATATCCGAGATGGCGGTCGCCACGGAGAACGGACCGCGACTGGAAATAGTTTAATAAGAACTCGAGGATGGTGGGACGGAAAAGCAGAAAAGGGGCGGCGGGCGGGCACGCCTTTGTTACGGCCGCGCGGAAGAAGAACTGTACGAGGCGGAAGATTATTTTGGGTATTCTGTCGTGGCTTTATAAGCTGCCGCGCGGGGATAAGGCGAACGGGAGGCTGATATTAAAGCGTCCTACTCCCGTAGGATCTTCCTCCTGGAACATTAACCCTAGAAATACCTAGAGCCGTCTGTGTGTGTCGGAATGTTCTTAGCTCCGCTTATTAAATTTCTCAAGTTTTATACACTCTCACCGGGCTTTATCGCTTTGGTAATACCGTGGATTTCTTTGATTCTCGCCCCCCTCCGTGACTTACGATGCCTCACGGACCGTCGTAATAAACAATCGCGAGAATCGTCGCCGTCCGCTGGTCGGGGAGCAAGATACGAATTTAATGAACGCTCGACGCATCGTGTACGCTCAAACCGCTCGGAAATTGAATTAGAAGAGTCTAGGGTGATTGTGTAAACAGTTTTTAAACGGACTCGAGTTCCAGGAGCCTCCCACCGACGCTGTTTATATTAACCCTTTGCACTCGATTGTCCCCTTTGAAGGAGCGTCCAACAAAGAATTTAGATGTACCCTCTAAGGAAATACTACGGTATTGTTGTTTTGAAGTAATTATACAGGCTGTTCAGCCATTCTAGGGGCCAAAATAAGACGAAAATCAAGAATATCGATTTCTTGATTGACGCTTCGTTAAAAAGTTATTGGAAAATTAAATTGAAAAATTTCAAATTGTTCTGGAAAAAATATTTTTAGTTGCGGGGGTCGAGTAGAATCATTTTTGGTCAATAGACATACCCCCGAAATCCTACCCAGTTCCGAGAAAAAAATTCGTTACTGAAAATATGTCTGACCATACCGTACACCCATTCTCCTTAAATTTTTCGGCGAAAAAAAAAATTTCTAATCGTCTTGGAAAAATTATTTTTAGTTACAGGGGTTAATTACGATCATTTTTGGTCAATAGGCATACCCCCGAAATCTTACCTGATTTCTAGAAAAAAATTCAAGAAGGTATGCAATTTTTCGACAAAATTAAAAAATTTCAAATTGCTCTAAAAAAATTATTTTCGATTGCAGAGGTATATTACAATCATTTCTCGTCAATAGACATACCCTCGAAATCCAAATCATTTTCGAGAAAAAAATTCTTTTCCGAAAATATAATTTCCGGCCAGAAATGTCACGCCAAAATTTCGTGCTTATCTTTAAAGTGTCATAACTTCTGATCGGATTGGACGATTTTAATGTTTAAAAATGCAAATAACGCGTATTTTAGTGAAGAATATGTAGAAATTCCAAAAATATTCGAAAAGTTGATCCTTGACCCCGTAAAGTGAGAAAAAGTCCATAAAAATGGTCCAATTTTCAAATAGTCATAACTTCTATAATAGTGAATATATTTAATTGAAATTTAGTAGGGAGCTAGAGATCATGGATGCCTACAAAAAAGTGTTAAACAACTTTTTTGTACAGCGTCAACCAAATTTATTAAAAATGAAAAACGAATTTTTAAGAAGAATCGACAGCCGACATTTTCGGCGAAATTGAAAAGTTTCAAATCACTCTGGAAAAATTATTTTCAAGTGCAGTGGTCAATTGCAATCATTTTTGGTGAATAGACATACCCCCGAAATCCTGCGCATTTTCGAGAAAAAAATTCAGATCTGGCTGAACTTTAAATGCTAATAACTTCTTAAGGAAGTCTCCATCAACAAATTGGTATTCTTGATTTTAGTCTTATTTTGGCCTCTAGAATCTCCTAGGGGTGGCCAAACACCCTGTATAGAACAAAATACATAAACAGAGAATGTAAAAAAAAGATATGTTTACTTAGATAATTAGTATCTATTTGGTAAGAAAGTGTGTTTAAATTTGTGATAGATGGTCGAAGAAAGATCTTCGAGTGCTTCAATGGGTTAAAAGTGTCGACTGTAAGTGGAAACATCGAGTCATGGTTAGACGCGCTGTCGGACGGGAATCGCTCAAACCGGGACGCGTAAATGCAAACCAGCGTTGTCCAAGTTCTTTCGCGTGTTTGAACGTGAAAATAAGGGGGGAGGGTGGTAGGAAAAAGCGTCGTAGACACTGGTACCGATGAATAATACATTCCTGCGCGGTTCCCGGTGATACATTACGCCGAGTTCTTCGTCTTCGCCAGACCGCGGAAGACCTTCGAGAATCATATCGGAGCTTTAACACCGCGAAAAAAGTACAAGCACTCGATCGTGTAGACTCGTACGGAATGGAAACAGGGGAACAGCGTTGCGCGAACGTTCCATCGCGGAGGCTAACAATGGCGATTCATCGAGAAGTTTATAGAGGAAAAGTTGCGAGTTTCGGGAAACTGTAACGAGCTATTTTGGGCCGGATATTCGCGAGGCCGGGCGACGGAATAATTCAAGCCAATCAACACTCGGAACACTAACCGCGCGTTCGTCGATAATTTCGATCCGGGCCGCGGATCGAAAAGGTCCGACGGAATATGCAGCGAGTGTTCATTTCCGGCGGCCGGCTATCGATCCCCGGCCAATTCGATTAGCGTCGTCGTACAAACGCGCAAAACTGTTTCTCGGCTAATTAATCTGATTATCGGGGAACCGCGCGCCATAGGAGAAATTTACTTTTCGACGGTGGACAAAGCCGACCGTACGGCGCGTCGCGCGACAAACAAATCGACGCTCCACGAGGTCGTCGGGATACGATAAGGCGGGGCGAAAATTAAAAAGAAACAATTAAAAACCGACACGCTCGGAAGGAATCCAACCGATACAACCCCCGTTCCGCGGCGCTCGTCTTTTTCTGGCCCCTTTTCCACCGTCGTGTCGTAAAACCAGGAGTCGCGTTCACCCTTCCCGTTCTTTCATCCCCCGTCTGTCTCCGTTCGAGCCTCCAAACCCTTTATTACCGCGGTGCAGCTGCGTTTTACGATTCCGCGTTATCATCCCCCATCGTGGCTCGATTTCATTCATCTTAATCCCCGAGTCGTTCAACTTATTAAGCGACTACGGGTGCCGCGCGTGTGTCACGAACAGGGTTTCGCGCCACTAAGCAAGGTGATTCCCGCGGAATATGAGACGCCCGATTTATAGACACTGCGGCGGTAATAAATTCGCAAACAACGAGAAGTAACCTTGACGGGAATACTAGGAGGCTTCCCACATCCTCTGAGGTGAATTTTCAAGGCGGACGATAACTCGTCGAGCACCGTAGAGGGACGAGCACAATTTGTCTAATTAATTCCAAACGAATATCCCCCGTACGCGATACACTTTCGTATTTGTTAATATTTTTTCTACGCCGGATATTGATTATTCGATGTTTAATGCATCAGCTGTTCCATATTCCATACCCGTCGACGTGTTGTTTGCTTCTCGTTATTCTATCCGTTCGTTTGTTATTTATTTTTCAATACGCACGCCGCATTCGTATTTAAAATACACATTTTCTATTAGGTCCGGGAAATTAATTTTCAATCCTTAATGGCGTGTTTCGAAGTTAGTTATTTCTCGGGGGGGGTGAAAAAAGTCCATTTCGAGTAAACGTTACAGGTGATTTAGCGTAGGAGGGGGTTTGAGAATTAATTTGCAGACCTAATATTTGCGAAAGTCATTATTGCGGGGCATCACGGCACCGTAGTCGCTACATTGTACCGAACTAACCGCTGTTAGGACAAATTAATGGGGGGATGGTCGAAACGGGTGTCACGCGACGACGTATTTTGAGGTATGCCACGCGGCCGAAAGTTGTAACAACCGCGATGTGTTTACGCGACAAGAATAAATATTACACCGGGAGAATGCGTGCGCCTTCCAGAATTCCACTTTGCAACGTTTCCAGTGTCTCAGACACGAAAGTCCTTTGGATGATTAATCTGCGCGGCGACGCAATTAACTATGATTTATCATATTTCCCGCGCTTGTTATTCGTTACGGCGTACCTCTATTGTCTCTCGAATTTCGCGATCGTTACAACTTTCTTACGGAATGCTAGAAAATAGCCTGGAGATTAATGCTTTTGGTACAGGTGGCGATCACAATCGACCATTCGGAAATCATTTGTAACGACCAGCGACCCAGGTGCGGTAGCAAACGTAATGGCCGATTGACGTTTCGGCCATTGGGATTCAATCGTCCCTTATCTAAAGGGGTAAGCTCGGAAACGGTGCTTGGACTGCACCTTGTCCCCCTTTACCTTGTTTATATTTCTGTTGATTTTTCTCTTCTAAAAGAAGAGGTTTTCTTTATGTGAGGAAAACCATCGACGCGTATTTTGCGTTTCACGTTTCGAGATACAAGTCAAGAGGGTGCAACTGTGTCCCTTTTTTGGCTTGTTTAGACAAAGTATAGGACCGATTGGGTCTGAATTTTTCGTCACTGGCCTTTTTATTCTGTATGTTTCTTTCAAACCGTGCAAACGTGCCTTGCAAGTATGTCTAATAAAGCTTACAAGGGGAGGTCACGACCTGTCAAATCTGGGATTTGAACCAAATTTGGCAGAGTTGTAATCTGTAAAATACTAGACGTTTATGGCCAGCCATTCTTGAAAAAAATGACTTAAAATTTTAAAGTTTCGAAGTTGTCAGATCGAATTCGTTTTTTCCTTAAATTTCAGGTCTCGAGAAAAACACAAAAGTCGAATACATTTTTGTTGTACCATCAATAGTTTAGCCAAAAATTTGAGTTTTTTGGTAACGGGATAGATGCATATGTACCGTGTAGTTTGAAGGTGTTTTTCAATTCAGCTCGAAAGATTAGGATTCGTATCCTTGGAGTTAGTGCATTTTGTTTTTTTTTCTTTTTTTCGCTTATTTTTTAATTTTAATTTTTAATATTATGAAAATAGTTGGCTGGCCATAAACGTCTAGTATTTTACAGATTACATTTGGACATCAGCCCCTACAACTCTGCCAAATTTGATTCAAATCCCAGGTTGACAGGTCATGACCTCCCCTTGTTAGTTAAAAGTTATATCGTCCTAATTGTTTTTTTATTCCATTACCTATTTCCAATAATTTTTCACGGTGGACCACGTTGCAAACACCGCGCGATCGAGTTTGTCGAACAGATAAAAGTGCGATCGGATTAACACCAGAACTACCGACAATTATAGTGTTTATTTGTATCAAAGAAATTAAAACGATAAATACATGAAAAAATATATGATGCAATAGAAATAAGTGTTTATTCATTCCCTTATAGAAAATGACGGTAAATTTGCAAAAATTCAGTCGAGTGAGGCAATCGATAACGTCGATGGGGAGAGCCCCCTCCTCGCAATTTGAAAGACCAACGAGCGATACGTAGAAGAGAAAGAATGTGATTTCAACCTATTATTATTATTATATATTTCTTTTACTCGTAATAAACTAATTACTAATCTTGTAACGCGAGTAAATTTTTTACAGGTTTTATTTGAACTTACAAATGGGTCATTTTGACTGGTTTGGTAGTTCCAGTGTCAAAGTTCGCCCAGGACTGATAAAACGTTACGACAGCGTAGGAAAGAACAGCCCGCGAGGCTCGCGCGCGGGGATTTTTAGTGGAAAACCCCCTCGAACCGTCGTTGAAAAATGTCTTCGACGCGAATATGGTGTCGAGCGCAGACGAAAATGGACGGTTGTCTGGCAGCCCCTCGCAAAAGATCTCCGTTTGCCGGTGATGCGTAAGAAAAGCTCCATTCCCGTTCCTGTGACGTCTGTTCGATGACAGACAGCGTTGATCCGTCCTCCTCCTCCAACCCCTCTGTCTTTCCACCGGTTTCTTTATCAACCACCTGTCCTGTTCCCTTGTCGCCTCTCTGTCTCCGTCCTCGTCGTGTGCAAATGCGTTTCTGAAAAGCCTTGCAGCCTGTCTGCAGCACGACGTGCGACGAATTCTCCGGGCAGCTTGTCTACATCCAGCTACGCGCGACGCGTAAAAGGAAAAAACGGCGAAGGGTGGGACGAAGAAACAGCCGGGGACGATCCGTCGGGGGGTCGAAACGCGAGGGTTCTGCTACCCCTACTCGTGGAGGGCGAGGAAAATATCGCGCGTAACCGGGAAACGCAGTGATTCGACGCACGTGTACGGAATGCTAGCGACAAACCGCGTATTTGTATCTCGGGGTCCCATAGTGATCGCCACCCTCTTCCCCGGCGCGTCTTTATGGCCCGACGCGGGGAAGAAATATTTCGCGAGTCGAACGACGGGACGTGTTACGCCTTTACGAGACGTACGCTGGATTACTCGGCGATACGGGAAGATCGCGCGAAAATACGTGCTCGAGCGATCATCCCCCGAGCCATCGTCTATGCTACGCGCCGCAACCCTTATTTCATCCCTCTCGATCGACTCTTTTTTACCAACAATACGAATATCTCGATGGTAATCGTTGTCCAGGTTATTACTAGACTGCGGATCTTTATGCAATCACATTTTTATTAATAGAATTAATGAAATCAGAGCTTTCTAGAGCTCTGTCTCAACCCCTAAATATAATAATTCGTATCTTACTTTAAGTATTTCTTATATTTTTGCATATTAAATGCATTCTGTAGTTTTTTTGAGGATTAAAATTTCCCATAAACGCATAAACATCCGCAGTCTAGTTATTACTACTGTGAATAGAATTTACAACGTCTCGACTAGTTGCTGCTAATTGCCACGAACGACAGAGATCGACCTCGTGTAATGTCGGTTGAGAGGATCGAGTTTTCGGTGTTAAAGAATAATCTTAAAGTCCAGATACACTAGGATGCACGGCAGGCCTGAAGAGGTTAACTATTCCATAAACCATGCATGTCCAAACTAAGCCCCGGAGCTTAAGCACCTACCTATACTCCGTTTCGTTACCATGGCATCGCAACGCCAGCTGATGCCGTGCTGTACGAGGCGCGGCCAATACGCACGGTCACCGTGAAAATTAGCGTGCCGTCTTTTATTACACCAGCGACTTCGTTCGAGCAAAAAGCTCCAAACGTGGACGAGAGAACCTTCAATTCGGTTGTCAAATCCTGGAAACCTGCTTTTCGTAAAAATAAGAGACGTCGAGGAACACGAATAGAACTAATTTGAAATTATTTCTGGATTTCTGCAGCTTTGTAAACACCATTTTGAGGGCAACTTTTTTATACGAGCAGTTATCGATGCAGCTACAGGGCCGCGTGTTTCGTCGACGATATTGGAACACGTTTCCCGTAAAAAAAAACGGCTCGTTGGTTTTTTCCAGAAAGAACGCACCACGCGTTTACGAATAATTTTACACCGCGGCCGGTCCGTTACGAGCGCACAGAGCGCGACTGCAACGCTGTAATTTTTCGTAGTTCGCGTCGTTGTTTGAAGTTTTCGTTAATTACTGGCCGCGACTGAAAAATGCGCTTTAATTATTCGGCCGCGGAGATAATAGCCGGCAGAGATCGGACGGAGGGTAAATGTGAAATACAAAAACGTATGTTACGTGTCGGGGCTTCCTGTCCGGACAAAACGCACAATAAATTCCTCCGTGCCTCCTCGTATTACCGCGCACGCACGGCACACACGGGGACGCGTTGCACATTTTTCGACCAAACAAAACCACCGCGGTCGCGAGTTCTCGCGAACAACGCTCGAACAGAATATTTAACGCCACGTCCATCTTTTATATTCGACGGAGAACGTTGACATTTCGATGTTTCCCGGACTTTGGGAACAACCGGGGCGGAGTTGTACACGGGGTGTAAAAGCGAACAGTTTCTCCGCCAACAAGTTGCAGGAGCGGCGCGAAACGTGCAACTACGCGCGATTTAAATATTCCCTTTGCGCCCGGATCCAGGTGTCCCGACTAAATAATTCAGCCGGACGTACCGCCGGCAACCGAATTGCTTTAAACGGCGAATCAACGAACGTTCGCGTTCGAATTAATCACGCGCGATTTATGGGACCAGCGCGGGAACCAGCTGCGTTGAATTCGATCTCTTTCATATTTAATCTCAATTTTTGACGCAGGAGTCGCGGGAACGCCTCGGTGCCTGTCGATTCCGAGTCGACGAAGACAAAGGGAAGCTCTCGGAGGCTGAAACGTCGCAGAGAGACTACCAGATGCGAAAGAAACGTCGCTCGGGCGAGCTTCGGTGAGATTTATCGTTGCCTTGGACGAGACGCTCTAGACGACTCTCAAACGGCGTCGGAAACTTTGCACGCGTATCCTGGAACGGGAAATTAACACTTAACCAAATGACCAAGTCAAATGATCAGTCTTTCTTTCTCTCTTTTACGAGGCAACGTACTACTAATTTTTGCATTCTTCTAATTTTCAATTTATGGTCCAGTTTTATCGTACACTAGTCGTAAGATCAGTAGGAATTACTGAAACTTCTTTGAGTATGTAACGTCAAAGTAAATGGTAAAATAAACATAGAAGGAAGCATAAATTACAGTAGTTGGTGTAGTCATCTGATAGGGGATGAAATACCCTTTAAAATGAGCTTTTGTACGAATGTATAGCTTTATTAGTTCCGGAGATATGACAATTTTAGTTTCAAGTCGAGTGTCAAAGTAAATGTCAAAATAAACATAGAAGATAGCATAAATTATAGTAGTTATTATATTCATAGGATAGGGGATGAAACACCCTTTAAAATGAGCGTTCGTACGAGTCGATAGCTCTATTAGTTCCGGAGATATAGCGATTTTAGTTTCAAGTCGATGCGGTGGCTAGTTACGGAGATATAAGGCTTCGAAGTTTGTTTACGTTTCATTGTTTACGTCGCGTTATCAATGGCCGCACGTGATCGTAGTAAATAGTAAACGTGACGTCACTCGGTCACTCTGTCAGTGGGTCAACGTGCGACAAGGAGCTCCGACGCGACGCGTTAGACGAAGACAGCGAGAGTCGAATTAAAAAAAATTACCTTTTACTTAAATTGCCATATCTCGAAAACGGAAAGTCGGATCGACAAAAACAAAAAGCCATTTTAAAGGGGAGGCTTTGCCGCTTCTAACAACACCTCAAAAATTAATATAGCTCCAATAATTTCGGAACTGCACGCGTCTAAAGTTTCATGATTTTTAATACGCGTTAATAGGCCTTTCTAAGGCGGCGAGCGAGATCGTAGACGAGTTAAAAAAATTACCTTTTACATAAATTACGATATCTCCGAAACGGAAAGTCGGATCAACAAAAACAAAAAACCATTTTAAAGGGGAGGCTTTGCCGCTTCTAACAGTGGCTTAATAATTAATAAAACACTTGTAATTTCGGAACTGTACGTTTCTAAAGTTTAACTATTTTTAATACACGTTGTTAGAGTGTTTTAAGTGAAAACTGAAGCTTCTCTCCTTTCATCTTTGAAAGACTACATATTTTCCTCGGAAAACGAACACTAAAAATAAAAGTGAATATTGTAAAATTCATTGTACGTATACTAGAAGAAAAGTCGCAAAGTTAAATGGCGCTAAAATAATATTGCATGTTAGAAACTCTATACGAAATTTGAAAAACAATCATTTGACACACGATTCAGTTTTCTAGTGGAAAGTCATAACCGTGCAATGAGATTGCAATGCCTTCCTTGTTTAAGGATCCTTCGGATGTTTGCTTGATCTATCGCCAGTGACCAACGGTGTCGAGCGTTTCCAAGCTTCGAAAAAATAGAGAATTTCGAGCGGAATTTACTGGTCGTTGCACGCGGAGAGAAGGACGCGGAGGCAAAACCGATACGCGTTTTTGCGTTGGCGCGTTTCTCTTCCGCGGCCCGTTTATTATCTCCGTGGTCGAATAATTAAAGTGCGTTTTTCACTTGTGCATTGTAATTAATGAAAACTTGAAACACCCCGTCGAAAACTCCCGGGAAAATAATAGCGTTTTCGTTCTCGTTCGTGCTTTTCCAGCAGACGGAACCAACGCGCGCCGCCGTGCCATTATATTTTTCAAACGAACATAGTGAAATCTGTGTCGTGCTATATTTTCTGTTTATTACTTATGGGATATACAGGGTGTTAAAAAAAAAACCATTCGATATTTATAGAGTATATAGGATACATTGTACTGAGCAAAAAAGCTTTATTAAACATAGGTCGAAAGTACATCATGCATGTACCACATCGATAATCTTTCTGCCAAAGGCATATCATCCAAGTACTGAGGTAATGTATTCACCAAGAAGTTGAAATAAGCAACTAAATCATGATACTAGCAAACAGAAATGTTTATATCTAAAAAACGGTTGACCCTTCGACCTATGTTTCCTAAAGCTTTTTTGCTCAGTACAGTGTATCCTATATACCATATAAATATTGAATGGTTTTTGTTGAACACCCTCTATAAAATACGGACAAATGTATTTAGACAGAAACGTTCAGAATGTATGTTTTTGTTACAATTAGTCACACTAGCGCGATTCTTCGTTTCGTTGGGGATAATCGACTCGTTCGAATCTATCCGACCGAGAATAGTCCCGATTTCGCGTAATTAACACCACCCGGGGGCCGGGACGTCGATAAAACGAGACGTTCGAAGTTTACGAGAAAACCACTAAAAACTCCCCGAATGCAGACACATCGAACCCCCGAAGGCACAGAACTACAATCGTAAAGACACTCGAAACTCCCCCATGAATCTCTTCGCGCAATGTTATCGCGAACAGACACGCGCCCCTCGCTCTTCCTCGAACCATCGAGCAAAAAAGACAGAAAAAAAACGAGAAAAAAGAACGCAACGTAGCAGCAACAATAAACCAACCCTCTCGAGACAAGTTTCCAGCGGCGTAGCGTTTAAAACGCCGTAAAGCAGAGCGTCCGTCCGAAAATTTCCATGAATTTTTTCCACGGGGGAGTATTACCTTAAATAACCCTGTACACCGGTTGTAAGACGCACAAAAGGGTCGCCGGTTTGTTTGCAAATTCACATTTAACCAGTGGCCTGGCCTCGTACCGTATTTTCTTTTTTCTCTCCTGGCCAGTATCCACCCTCTGTTACCACTAGCGATGGCTTCGAGGCGATCGGGGTTTCGAGTTCCCTCGAACGTTACTCCTCTCGTACTTTGTTCCGTGATTTTGACTTTAATTCGCGATGGTATTCGTTTTGGAGGATTATCGTAAGGGGTTGGAATTGTGGAGAAGACTCGAAAGAAAGATCGTTTTAACCCGACAGCTCGCAACAGGCGGAACAGGAATCGCCGTCGCTACTTTCCACGTAGTATGGACCGTTCTCGGGGAGTCTGTGATCCAGAAGAAAGGCGGACGAAAGTTGCCCGGTCCCGAGTACGCGGGCGTGTATTATGCCGAGATAAAAACTTTGCCACTCGTTGCCAGGAAATAAAATGAACCGACCCCGCCCCCGTTCCACGGAGTTTCCCTTGAAACCAGTTTTGGAATGCGCGATTCAAGGAGACGTTCGCCGGTTGCATCGCGACTCTTTTATGAAATAAACTCGTGTCCTCGCCATTCACGTTACAAGCGCTATTGCACGAGCAAGAGTATCCTTAATATTCTACAATGGGGCGTTCGCGATGTTTTTTTTAAATCATCCGGAGTAATCGTAAAGAAATGACTTCCGAAACGGCTCGCGAACTAACACGGTTTCGACAGTTTTACTCTGGCCGGGCGTTCGTAAAATTGGAGAAATGAAATGCAGGAATGTTCCCGTTCCTCACCCCGGGGGCGGAAAAAGCGCTAGATTATAAACTACCGAAAAGAAAAGGGAGAGAATGGAAAAAGGCGAGTACCCGGTGGCGTAACTTCCGACGAAAGGTCATTCGGCAGCAACGTTATCTCGGGAGGAAGTCGAGGGAGTACGGTCACCTCGTAAGATCATTCACGACCGAGAGAAAAAAAAAGAAGCTTCGCCGGCACGGAGATTAGTATCTTGCGCCGTGTATCGACCCCCGGGTTATACCACATGCACCGCGAAATTACACTTTCTTCCATCGTCCGTCGTCTCCTTATCTCCGTGGCTCTTCCTTCCCGGCTGATTTTCTACCTGTTCCAGGTCGCGGAGTAAGCTTCTAATTATGAGGAATTAAGAGGTAGGCAGGGGATACGGGCCGGTCGCAATTAGAACCGCGATTCGTGTGCTTGTTTTCGAATAAATCAGTCTCGCGTAGCTCCGGGGGACTCCCGGGGGCTCTGATGAATCGGGTTGCCGGGAAAGCCGTGTAATTAAGTGAAATCGTTGTCCGGAGCCGCGTTTATTCGATAATAATGTTCCACGACTTTGTCGGGGCCCCTCTAAATCTCGCTGAAATTTCTTTAAACCTACCAACGTGTGGTTAGATACTGGCACGGCGCAGCTCGTTAAATCTGGAAGATCTATTAACGCGTTATCGTTTAGCGTGTAAGGCGATCTGCAGGCGAATAGATCGATTAAATGGCTATGTACATAGTACATAATGAGTACGGTAACTACAGATACACCATACGTCACGTGTCTACAGATACGTCATACAACATTACTAAAAATCAAAAACCAATTTTTAAGAAAAATCGACAGGGGGTAGGTGCCTAAATTTTTCGACGGAAAAAAAAAATTTCAAATCGTTCTGGAAAAATTATTTTTTGTTGCAGGGGTAAATTATAATAATTTTTGGTCAATAAACATACCTCCGAAATCCTACCCACTTTCGAGAAAAAAATTCAAGAAGGTGTGAAATTTTTCGACAAAATTAACAAATTTCAAATCGTTCTGGAATAATTATTTTCGGTTACAGGGGTCAATTACAATAATTTTTGGTGAATAGACACACTCCTGAATTCTTACCCGTTTTCTAGAAAAAAATTCGAGAAGGTATGACATTTCTCGTCAAAAATAAAAAAATTTCAAACCGTTCTAAAAAAATTATTTTCGGTTCCAGGGGTCAATTACAATAATTTTTGCTGAATAGACACACCCCCGAAATTTTACCCGTTTTCTAGAAAAACTTTCCAATATGTGCGAAATTTTTCGGTGAATAAAAAAAATTTCAAATCGTTCTAAAAAAATTATTTTTAGCTAGGGGGATCAATTGCAATAATTTTTGGTCAGTAGACATACCATCGAAATCCTAGCCACTTTCGAGAAAAAAATTCCAGTGTGTGTGAAATTTTTCAACAAAATTAAAAAATTTCCAGCCGTTCTAAAAAAATTATTTCTGGTTACAGGGGTCAATCACAATTATTTTTGGTCATTACACTTAACCCCGAAATCCTATCCACTTTTATGAAAAAAATTCATTACTGAAAATGTAATATCTGGCCATACCGTACACTTATTCCCCTTAAATTTTTCGGCGAAATTAAAAATTTTCAAATCGTTCTAAAAAAATTATTTTTAGTTACAGGGGTCAAATACAATCATTTTTGGTCAATAGACATACCCCCGAAATTTTACCCGTTTTCTAGAAAAAAATTCGAGAAGGTTGAAATTTTTCGACAAAATTAACAAATTTCAAATCGTTCTGGAAAAATTATTTTTGGTTACAGGGGTCAATTACAATCATTTTTTATGAATAGACATACCCCCAAAATCCTACGTACTTTCGAGAAAAAAATTCTTTACCGAAAATATACCGTGTGGAAATGTTTCTATAACTTTGTAACGAAGCCTCAATCAACAAATTACTATCCTTGATTTTCGTCTTATTTTGGCCTCTACAATCTCCCATTAAAATTTCTCCCAGGGTTGCCTGTACACCCTGTATAAGGATCCACTATTATTTAGTAACTGTTGCGGATGCTAGATCCACGGTTCGATAACATCGCTAGGACACGATTTCAATATTCAATAGGCACACTGGGACGTACAGATTCTCTATTTAATAGCCAAAGTGACGGTTAGATACTCGTTAATAAATGGTAGCATATTAATATTCATTACGTGACATAAACGCGATCGATTGGTTCTATTTACATTAGATATCGTTAATGTAACGGTGGAATTTTCGCGAGCATTTGATTTTCAAGTTTTTAATAAGCATTTCAGCGAAGCGCGTTCTACGATCGGCCATTCACCGCTTCCGGTACAACGGACGGTTCTCCGTAAAGCGTCGAATTACCTGGAACTGAAACTTCTTCGCGATGGAAACTAGCGCGGAAGACGAAATCCCGGGTCAAACGTAATTTCGCAAAAGTTATTACGAATATAACGCGCTCGGGGCTCGCAGGTTTCGCGGGTTTCCCCGAGATTGAAATTCTAGGCTAAACTATCAACAGCAACGAGAAATAAGCAGGGCCAATGAGAGACGTCGTTCATTTTCGCCAATTATTATTCCGTCGCTACTACTTGCGCCCAGGTCGACGTCAAGAAATTGCTTCGTGGTTTAAATAAAAATTGCATTTTTATAGCGGTAATCGCGTAGCCGCGATTGTAAGTTTTATTCCGACGTTATTGTGTTCCCCGTCCGCCGGGAAGAAATTGCTTCGCGATTTAAATAAAAATTGCGTCCCCGCGTTCGTTGTTATAAGAGTCGCGATTGTAATTTTACGCGATTCGTTCCCCGGCCGCGAGGTAACGCGATGAAACACTCGCGTCCAGGCATTATTTCTAACTCGTCGCCGCGCGAAAGCAACTAACGACGCGCTTCCGTACGCGGAAAACGAGACGGACGATACCTTTTTCGCGAAACCACGAATCTTTCGCGTTTTTATCGAACGTAGACTCGTAATATTCCGTTATTAAGTTGTACAGGGTTTTGGCGAACACGTTCGAAATTGCAGCTCGCACAAAGTGTAAAGACGTGACCAAATTAACGCGATCACTGGCGAAATTTCAAACAGGTATTATACAGGTACGGGTTACCGGAAACCAGCGCCTCGAGCCTCGGTCATCGTTATCACGACCAGCGAAAAATGTTTGCCCGCTCGGATCAAACGTGTTTGAAACTAGTTGGACGTGTTTGGAAGTTACGGTCAGTTTTATACGAGTCCTCGGTCGTCGAAGAATGCCATCGACATCGATTGTTCGCCGCCGAACCGGAACCTGGTCCGTCCCTACGGGCGGGTCGCGAACTCTAATTTCTCTTTCGGCAATTAACTAAATCAAGAGGCAGGGGACGAGTCGGTTTTGGAATCTCTCGAGTTTGAACCGTCCCTCGTAAATCGAACGGTCGACTCTGACCCGAGTCACGGAATTTATGTCGGACGATTAGAGACCGCGCTTAGAAATATCAGAGGTTTCCTTAATTTCCGCCGGTGGTTCGAAGGTCGCGCGTCCCTGGGGACAATTTTCGAGGGCTCCCACGCGCGTTTTGTGCACCGTGCTTTCCGCGAACAACCTTTCCAGGTACGGAAAGAAGACTCTGTCTCGGTTTTTCGTTCTCTGTCTTCCGCGCACGCAACACCGCAGTGCGGAGAAGCGCGAACCCGGTTAATCGCACTTTGCTCAACGACCTCGCGTGGACCGCCCCCAACGCGTGCACGATCGCAACCTTAAAACTCTCCTAACGACCAGACACTGCCTTCTGACTCCGGTTCTTTACCCTCGCGGGGGGGGAAAAAACAATCCCACGATACTAAATCATACGGATCTTCCTCGCGAAAAACGAGACGTAGGGGAGGAGTGAAATTTGTTTCGATACAAGTACTATGCAGCGATTGACATTGTCGTTATTGGCTGAGTCGCTCACAACACAATTCCATCGCGTCATAAAGGACGCGAACAAAACGTATAGGGACAACCATACGCTCAAAATACTAACCATGAATAGAACAAAAGTGTATTTCTCGTGGTTATGGGGACCCTGCTACTATGTAGCGTAACGTCAGAGCGGGCCTCTATGATGGGAATAAGACGGCGCGTAGACCTTCCCTCCTTGCCCTTGCCCCGTTTAGTTTGTTAGCGTCAACTCCTTTTCAATGGGTGACACGTGCCAGGGTCAATGCATTTGGGGCTTTGACCTGACTCTCAAGAGTATCGTAGGTGTCGATACCGGAACCATAAGTCCGTCATCAGACTTGGGTCGACGTAGTTGATACTCGAGTTGCGACGAATTCTAAGAGTCGCGGATGTTTTGCAAGGCACGTGTAGCAAGAGAAGGATTCTCTAGAAAGATCTGGCCACGGAGTGGGGGAGGCTTTACCTTTTGGTAAGAGTACTCTGATGAACCCCACGGAACTTACCCCGGACTCTTCGAGCCGAACGGTGACCACTTAGAATAAAATAAAAGTTATTAGCAAGTTTATAGGTGCCTAGTCAACAAGTCATCTCTGGATACGGCAAGCAAAGATCAGACGCAACAAGTTCGCGGAAAAATGCGAATTACTCGAAGGGCGGCGTGTGTCGGGACGATTAAGAGACACGGGGGCGCGAAGAGGAAAGTTGGTAGACCGAAGAAAGAGTAGAGTACTTCCGGGGTACATAGAGTTCGGGAAGTACGGGGAGCAAGTTGGAGAGGATCAAAGAGTTACGGAGAACAGAGTGCCGGTCGAGGATCAAGGGAGTACAAAGTGTCGGAGCGAAGGGTATCGGAACGTTGCCGAGTAAAGGTCCTGCGGAGTACGTATCGGAGTGTACGATCTATTAGAGAAAACCGAACAGTTGCCCCCGGAATCCGGAGACGGACGAGCTAGAAAAACCGAGAACTTGCCGGTAACGGAGTACAGAGTGCGAGGGGTGGAGAGATAGAACGCGGTAGAACCGGAGAGCAACGCGGTTAGGGGTTCAAAGGGCAGACTGTTTAAAAGTTTCATACGTTACGGGAGACCCGAAGATCTACCGGAAGCCGTTCGAGCAAGAGTGCTCTTCCAGGGGGGTGGAAAGACAGGATTATGGAACATAATGCAAAATCTGAATACTATTGTATGCTGCTTGAACAAATGCCTCGAACGGAAGGCGATTCAAATACTGTTTAATATTTCAAAGTTGGTCCGTAATGGGTTAACCCTTTGCACTTTTCCTTACGAATTAGATAGCAAATATCCAAGTAAACGTTGCAAGGATTGTCGAGGATGGTCAGAGACGTATGGTCGGAGTCAAACACGTGGACAATAAACGTAACTGTATAAATTATAGTATTTGATATTTACTAACTATTTCACAAAGAGAACATAAAAGAAAGACATAAGTAAAACATAAACGTAAAACTGTGACTGCTCTCGAGTAACCCTTCTCTATTCCTATCTTATAATAATGATCTAAATAAACGTATTTCAGCTTAAACCTAAACACCTCACTCGATACCTATTCTAGCTTAGACTAAACATGATCGACGCCAACGATCCCACAGTCCAAACACACAGTCCTCCTCTTTAAGGTAATAATATCGTTGCGTTTCCTTAGAGCGTGCAATCGAAATTTTTTGCTGAATGTCCCTTCAGAGGGGACGCGTCTCCAGGAGGATCGTTGGATTCCATTCGCCTTGTGTTCGAGTTAATAAACCCGATATATCGAGGAAGCCCGTTGGCGCGACGCTTTGTCGCGTCCAAAGACCCGGTAAAAACTAATCTAAATAACGCCAAGCATCGTTTCGATTCCCGATCCGTTTGATCTGCGGACCGCGACGAAGCAATCACCGCTCGCCCCTACGGGTCTTGGTGCACCTTTTTTCATCCCCCCGATCGTCCCTCGTTATTTTTTCGTTTGCCCCGCGTGCTCGTCTGCCATCGACAATCTTCATCGGTGCGCAATCATCTTCCGAAAGGTATCGGAAGGTCACGTTTCCCGGGGACTGCAACGCGGGTTGCATACCAACTGCAACCCCCTGCCGGTAGATAACCTTTGACTACGGCGAGAATCTCGACCCGACGCGAACAGACCGGGCTTTCAAAGGAACGAAACATATCGAGCGTTCCTTTCAGGCCGTTCCTTTTACGCCGCGCCGGAATCAGAAATCCACCGAGTTCGACAACACGCGCGGCGCCCTTCGGCTCCCTTTTCCGCATAGCCCGCGCTCGCCCTATCGATCCGCCACTCGTGTTCACCGTTCCGACGATACTCTGTTTCGCAGCCACGCGATCTTCACAGATCCGCGACGATCTCGACCATTTCCAACCCCGCGCGCGGCTCCGATGCTTCATCCGACTTTATTTCGTGTCGATAATTTCCCTCCAACGGGGCTATCGACGCGTACAGGACGCTTCTTAACCTCACAGGCTCCAACGGTTCTCGAAACGAGATTTACATGTTAGCGACGGCTTATTTTTAAGGGGCCATTCTACCTTGTAGGCACGAAAAATACATGGTTGTGATTTTTTTTTTGGGAGGTTATTAAAGAGCGAATAATTCCAGGTTTTGTGGATATATTTATTATATATTTAGCTATATTTACGAATTTTTGCAACGCATAATACCCATTGATTACGCTGTTTTTGTTGATCAACGAATAAGAGGATGCGACTGCGACTGAGTATGTGATATCTTGCGAACAAGTTATTCGAAATTAAAAATACCACCGATATTCTTAATATAGATGAGTGTGGTTATAGCATGAACTAGGATCTTTTCAAAAGAACAAAGAATAGCAAAATGGCAGCTATTTTACGAAATACTGAATATTTTCATATATTCGGCTGCCTTTTTGTTAATAAAAGAAAAAGTATTGCAGATATCGCAATTATCCTAGTTGATGCTATAGGGAGACTAGTTCTAAAGATACTGTATAAATTTCATAACGATATCTTGAATAGTTTTTTTGTTATCACATACGAAGTGCCGAAAAATGTAGTTTCGAGAAAAACAGGTATCAGCAGGTTATAACTTCGTTAGTTTTCCGAATTTCAATTCAATATTTGGTAGATATATTCTCGAGACTACATACTAAAAGACAATGCAGAACAAAAATTCGATTTTTTTAATCCCACAAAGTAGAAAGGCAACTTAAAGTTTCACGTTCAGTTATATATACCTGTGCGTGGTACATTACAGCAGGCTATAACTTCGTTAGTTTTCAGAATTTCAATTCAATATTTGGTAGATACATTTTCGAGACTACATACTAAAAGACAATGCAGAACAAAAATTCGATTTTTTTAATCCCACAAAGTAGAAAGGCAACTTAAAGTTTCACGTTCAGTTATATATACCTGCACGTGGTACATTTCAGCAGGCTATAACTTCGTTAGTTTTCAGAATTTCAATTCAATATTTGGTAGATACATTTTCGAGACTACATACTAAAAGACAATGCAGAAAAAAATTTGATTTTTTTAATCCCATAAAGTAGAAAGGCAACTTAAAGTTTCACGTTCAGTTATATATACCTGTGCGTGGTACATTACAGCAGGCTATAACTTCGTTAGTTTTCAGAATTTCAATTCAATATTTGGTAGATATATTTTCGAAACTATATACTAAAAGACAATGCAAAAAAAAATTCGATTTTTTTAATCCCACAAGATAGAAAGTCCCGTTAAGGGACGTCGAGGGCGATATTTCGCCTGGCTCGATGATATTTCGTTTTCGAATTCATGATAGGGACTTAGCCTGCGTGGGGCCCAAGAGGGATGGTTGCAAGGACACAATTCAAATGCCTGTCGATGGCTGGTGACTCGAAGTCACGCAGCTATCGGGCGCCATAGGATTGCTTATCCAAAGGAAACGTCTTTTAAGGAATTTTAGAAAAAGTCAAGCGACCCGACGTTGTCTTGCTTTAAAGAATAGGAACTCCGTTCCTGGAGGATCTGGTCAGTGAGTGGGGGGAGGCAAGCGTGCCTTTTGGTAAGTGGGCTAAGCTTGACCTCTTGGCACTTACCCCAGAACCGACACTGAGCAGAGTTCTTCTTCCGATATTTCTAACATACATTTTTCCAAACATTTCGGCGCGAATGCAGGCGCCGCGGGATCGGGATAATTAAAAATCGATACGCGCGCCAGTTTTTCGGATGACAGGGAACTCTCGACGGCGTCGGTATTTATAGCCCGGGCTGCACTGTCACGGTAACGATCCTAATAAACTCCTGAGCGTCGATGTTGCTTCGTTGCTTCGCGAAATTTGTCGCCGCGGCGCACGGTAAATCGTAGTTAATTGGCACTATCGCTTACGGATATAAAATACGTTTAGCGGCAGCCTTTTATTTTTCACGAAAGCTGCCGTAACCCTACGGGACGTGGCTGTATTTCACGTAACGGGATTAAAACTTTTCGTCCTTGGGAAAAATGGAGACTCGCGCCGCGGCCCAATATATTAACATTCGAAAATATACGCGTCGATTCCTTTCGCGACGAAACAATACGATCCCCCTAATCGCCGGCGGGGACTCCCTCGAATATCGGAAACGACTGGCACGGAAAAAGAGAGAAAAGCCGCAAGTGGCGCGCAACCAAGGGAAAAAGCTTCTCCCTTTCGTTCGCTTCTGGTCGCCGAGATTCCGCGCGTCCCTTTCGTCGCGGCGCCCAAGGAATTTATGGGAAACCAACCGCGCATAAACAGTACCGGTCGTCCAATGAAAAACGTCTCTGAATTTCTTCAACGTCGGAACGCGCGATTCCGCGTCGCGACGCCGTGGACGCGCGGCTGCACGCGGAGAAGGATATTCTTTTAAAATTGCTCGAGGGACACGCCCGATACGGAGTCTCCCTCCTTCGGTATCGTTGCACGCGGAGTCGAAGGGCTTCGAACGCCCTCCCCGGAAGCCCAAAGATCGATCGAGATTCGACGAAACCAGAGAGAATTAACTTCGAAGCGAGAGGAACCCTTTCCGGGCGCGGATAAATAGCTGGAATTTCGCCTGGACGGTTTCCTTCTGATTGGAATTAAAACTTAAACATCGTTCGATGGTAGTAATTCTTACGCGACGAGGATGCTTCTCGCGCGATTACTTCGTCCAGTTTCACGGTAGGTTGAACGAACGTCGCGCGAAGATCACCGATTCCCGTCCGGAAGTCAAATTTTCGAGATTGGAGAATCGTGATCGTACGCTCCAATTGAAATAATTAAAAGAGAACGGTACCATAATGGAGGTCGAACGCGCTCTCCAAGATGGCGAACCGCGGCGGCTAATGAAAATTATTTAACGTAACGAAAAACAATACGATGCCCCGGCGTGTTCCTCTGTTATAAAAATATCCGAGATACGTGAATAAAATAAACGATACGAAAAATTCGATAGCGTCGGTGGCCGATCGGTAGAACGTTATTGTTTTTCGGTTATAGAATTGTTCGAACTGGCTTGATTACAATATTCACCGCATCGGCAGGAACAAAAGCAAAAGTACACGCAACGAGAAATACATTAATCTGCCCGCAAATAAATATCGGCCCCGACAATATCGAACAGCTGTTCGTCGGGGCTGAACTTCAACGACAGGGATTAATGACGGTTATTTTAAAAGTATATTTAATATAAAATGAAAAATAAAATACAGTTCTGTTCTCACAGTCTTCTCGCACGTTTTTCGTCTTTATTCTCATGCAACTAACTCACTTTTCTTCCGCCCTCACGGCACTCTTGCTTTCCTAAAACTCACTCTATACACGATCACGTTCAATCACCGATTCGTACACAGATGCATTCTTATTTCGAAGAACTGTCTCACGGTCCAAACACTCTATTCGCACCTCACTCAATGCGACAGTCACATAACCGAAACACTCTTCATTGACGCCTCACTCGATCCAACTTTCGTACTGTCCTAAACACCCTTATCTCACACCCCACATTATCGATGTTGAAGTAAAAAACCTCTCTATCCAACAATGTACGGCGTCTGGGTTTGTCGCAGGTCAAGCGTACCTGGAAAAAGGTTGACTGTCGCTTTTGTTTTTTGTTTTAAGGCTGCCATTTTTTTCGGCAGTTCGAAGCAAAGAGTCGGTGAGGACAGGACACGTAAAGTCCTGGGATATTTTTTACCTTGTACACTCAAATTACATCAAATATATATAAGTTATTTTTTCGGAAAACTGTGCCTTTTATTAAACGAAGAACCTGCTTCCATGAAATTACAACAACACCCTCAACAATCGATACGTTCTACAACCGAACTTGACCGCAATAGAGATAAAAAGCATATTACGTAGGAACATTTTCCATTGTTTTTCGAACCCCACGCTCCGATCCTAATGATCAGAGACTCGATCGTCGCATATTAAATGTTGACGTTCGTACGTGCACGCGAGCGTGGTTATGTGCGTTCGCGGTGCTTTGACGTGACAGTATCGAGCGTGAATGGTCACGCATGCTTAACGAACGTCTTGATCCGCGTGAGCGTCTATGCCCCTGAACGAAAATACATGCCCACACCCACGCGTGCACGTACGGCACACACCTGGATACCTTTCATGCATGCGTGACCATTCACGCTCGATACTGCCGCTTCCAAGCACGCAAACACGCTCGTACGCGTACGCACCAGCAAATATAATCCCCCGCGTAAACGTCAACGTACGACGTTCGATGTTCTAGTCTCTGGTGCATCGTCTTTGATAGATTCTCAAGAACGCGAGAGACGCGGCAAGAAACTTTCCGACGCGACAGAAGCGTTTGTTTGAAGCAGGATAAGAGACGACGTTACCAACGGGATGACCTAATAGCAGCAAGTTCGTGGTTCGCGTGTATTCCCCGCGCGGAACGTATTAATTCCGGGAAGATTCTCGAATTAAGCATACGGAAACGTTAACGTTGGGTCTGAGGTTTCGAAGTCGTTCGTGGATCCAGAGCGCGAATTACTCGAGCAAACTTGTCCGCGCAAAACGTAATAGCTGGCAACGCGTGCAGCTAGCAAAAAACATAATTATACGTAGACGGTATAAACCGAACCCCACCGTCGGAGTTTCAACGACGTTCGAGCAACTTGGGAGCTGATACGTTGCGGTGTATATTCCAAACGTCTTTGTTGTCTGCTTTCGAGCGAAATTGCTCTATTGTTCGTTTTTCAGATTATTCTTGGTCCTAGTTGGCGCGAGGTTTTTGAAAAATGATAGTCCAGGGGGTGGTAGTACGTCAACGGTTCGCCAAGGATGCGAGCGAGACCACGGTAAGGCGTCAGAAACCGCAAACATTCGTAAAGCGCAATGTTCTCCGGGAAACTTGCCGCGTTTCCGCCGCAATTTACTCGTCGTTCCGCGAGCAAGTTTCGTGGGAGGCGGTTGGGGACGTCGGGTTAACGGAAGTTCGCGGGGGTCGTCGATGGATTCGCGAGAATAAATTCGCGAGGTCCCGCGTGGTGAATAATTCACGTGGGAGCCCGGTTCTCCCCCCCGTCTATGATCCGCCGCGAATCGGCCGTAACGCGAACCGATACGCGCGTCGCGACGCGGAATGCATTAGCGGGCGTCGAAACCACGCGGGACTCAGCCAGTCTCCTTCCATCATCTTCCCGGTCGACGCGGGAAGGTTGTTTTCCGATTTCGCTCCGTGGTTTCACGCTTATCCGGATCCGCTTTCAGTCCTCGTCGCGCTTCCTGCGGGAGAAGCCACCCTCGGGCCATTCTCCGTTTTCTGTTCGTCGCACTACGCCGTTGCCCGACGACAGACGCCGCGCCGGGGCGGAACAGACTGCGCATCCTCCCGGTTTTCTATTTGTTTTCGAGCCATCCGGCCGATACGCCGCAGACACGGTATTCCGTTCAACGCGCGTCGCTTCCGCTCGCGGATCCAAGACGACCACGGGAAACAGGCGTCTCTTCGGGCGACTTGTTCCCTGTTCGGGGAAACTGTCCACGGTGATTATTTACTTTAGCGATTCCTCGCCAATTTCGATGATCTTGAAATATGTTGTCAACGTCATTTTTTCTCTCTATATATTGTTGGATTATTAATAAATAATCATTACAAAACTGAATCTAACAGTGAGAAACACTGTCCATTGTCTGCATACGAAGCCTGGGTCTATTTTGTCATCGAGGGCCAGGGAAATGAACATGATGCAGGCAATGGTTTCTTTCCTTTTTAAGCGGACGCCAGATTTTCTTTTAGGGGATCTGAGCGTCGCTTCACTTCTTGTTCAGTTTTAACAGAGTAAAGACGTCCTTCCAAACCACAGAATAAAGTTTCATTTTTACTTACAAAGTGTACTGCTTTTTCACCCAATTCCAATATATATAACCGCTGCTCGGCCTTAATTTCCGAGATTTTTCTTCAAAAAGATCGCTGCTACTGCAATGAATTCTGTCTATACGTACGTGACTGTAGTAGCGTGTGTGTAAGCGTTGAATCGCCAATTGTTTATTGTTTCTATAGATACATTAAGGCTGGCAATGGATACGTATAACGGATGTGTTCTTTTTTTTATAATTATAGTTACTGTCAATAGTAAATGGACCAAAAAGAAAAAATCGTCCCTGAAGGGGTTGAAAATCGATGTGAGTAACCGGCCGCCTGACTAGTAGTTAATATAATGGATTAGGTTTAGGTTAGATATTGCAATTTTCTTTATTAATATTATTCGATATTAGCTTGACAGTATATATATTATTTCTCGTTGGTCGTCACGATTTTGATACAAGAAAACTTCCATTTTTTTATACAATAGAAGACATTTTTCCCATTTCTGTTAATAATAACGACAATAATACTAATAATAATAAAGAATAAAGTTTAATAATAATTAACTCAGACCTAACCTAGACTTAACTCAGACCTAACCCAGATCTAACCCAGACCTAACCCAGACCTAACCCAGATCTAACCCAGACCTAACCCAGAACTAACCTAGACCTAACCCAGACATAAAATTATTTATGCAAATATCTCGAAAACGAAGGTCGAGCGGCGGGTAACATGTATAAAGAAAAAATCTTCACAACAGTGACCTGGACAACATATTTCAAGATCATCGAAATTGGCGAGAAATCGCAAAAGTAAACAACTACCCTGTCCATCCTCAAATTCATCCCGTTTCCCGGGAAGCAAAAAGTTTATCAATTAATCGAGGGTCGAGAATGGTCATTTTTTTGGGTGGCTCGGGGTAACCGTGAGCTAATTGTTTCGAGCACGATTCGCACCGGGAGAAAAACGCGGAACGCAGAGGGGTTCGCAGGGCGTAACGAGGAGAGAAGGGGGGACAGGGATTACAAGAAGGGAGAGAAGCACGGGACCGGAACGAGATAAAGATTAAAATAATGGAAGAGCAGAGAAGAACAAAGGAAGTTAGTGCAGGTCATAGACGAGACGGAGAACGAGCGAGCCTAACGGAGGAAAAAGGGTCCGAGGAACCGGTGGGGTGTAGTCGTTTCCGACGTAATCGTAAGAGCTGGTTCGCAACACGCGACGACTAATGGAATATCCCTGTACGACCGGGAAGAAGCTGCCGTGAAAGTCAACCGCGGACCACGAGACCTCGAAATTCGAATTAGAGGGGAAAAACGATCCGCGATGGGACGCGCTAATCCCGAAATTTATAGATCCTCCGACCGATAAATCGGCGTTAACGTTTCCGGGCCGTTCCCCCGTTGTTCCTGAATAAAATCTCCGGGAGCTTCGTACGAACGTTCGCGTATGGTTCGGAACGATAATGACGCGATATTGTTAGAAGGAACGTTGAACTATTCGGCGGCACGTTCACGCACGAGAACAGCGTTATAACGGGCACGATAATGTCCGAGAATTGTATAATAATAATAGGATAGGGATGTACAATGCTGGTACACGGGATAGAACCCCCAACGATAACAGAGTAATGTAAACGACGCTGATAAACCGTAATGTACGGAACGATGTATCGACAGTATCGATATCCGATCGACAACAAACGTTGAAACTAGAAACCCCGTCGCGTTCCAGGGATTTTCCTGGGCTGTCTCGTTGCGCGAAAATGGCCGCGTCCTTCGGCGGAACTGCCGAGAAACCCCGAAAGGTAAACGACGTTTTCCGCTTATCGGACGCGTCCGCGGAAATTAGCGCTCGAAATGGAAAACGCGGCCACGGAAACAGAAGCGTAAAGGAGGGTATAATTTTTTATCGTCCCCTATTACCCGATACCATGGACGGCGAACGATTTCATCGGGTCCCCGTGTCCCACGTTCGGGCCATTCCCGCGAACAGGAACGCTCTCACGAGCTCTAATTTTCCGAACACGAAAACCTAGGCCTTTATTTAAGATATCGAAAAAGCACTTTCGGGCCATTTCCGCCGGGATCCTATAACGGCGTCTGTGTTTTCTTACGTTGTAACGGACAAAACGCTGAATCGGTGCCGGCTTATCGCGCTGATGAAGCTGGAAACCGAGGGAACCGACGATAAAGGAACGAGAGGACTTGGGCGTTCTCGAATTGGCTGGGAATAAATTCGCTCGAATCGTCCAAACATCCCGCGTCCCGGAAAACGGAGATCTGATTTCCACATCGACGAATTCGCCGGCAAGTTATCAAACGATCGCGATTCTCCGAGGTTTATGGAAAATCGTGGCAGAAACAACTCTTCGTCTGTACAGATATAACGACGAACCAAAACGAATGTTTGCCAGCGTTTTGCAAAATCGTAGGGATCGAAAAACGATCCAGGAAATTAGAGACAGCGTAGCAGACTCCTCGTTTCCGTTCAACGAAACGAGAAGACGAGGGGTGCTCGAACGAGCCGCAAAACTTTCCGCAAAGTGAGTGTCTCGAGGAGTCGCGTCGCGGCCTGGACGCGAAAAACCGGAAGATTGTTTACAACTGTTTATAGCCGCTTCGTCTCGGCCGGCGAAATGATCGCGGAGCACCCGGAGAGAGCAATTTAACTTCCGTTCTCAAGACTTTCCGCCGACACACAGGGACAAGCAGCCACTCGCTTTAATACTCCCCGTAGCTGTACATCTTTCTGAATTTTTCAAACATTCATTTTGCTACGTTAGCCTCGTTATTAGAGGCAACCCGTGATAGACGAGAGTGAAATTGGTCCAATTCCATTTATCTGGCAAGACGGACGATCGAAGTATGACTTGGCTGTTCCGAAACGGGGACCCTTAAACGATCTAGATCGACGGACGATTCGAAGGAAGAAGCTCGAGCTTGTTAGACGCGAGCAATTTTAATCTAACATTAAGAGATTGATGGTTATGGAAGCGTCTATATCGGGAACACTGATGGCAGACCTCGGAAATCTGTGTTAAAAATTTCGCGAGCCCGACCCGCGCCTCCAATAATATTAATTGATTAATTCCACGGGTCGGAGCATCGAATAAAAGGGTAGAAAACTGATAATTGAGTTTGGTTCAAGTATTGCTGGCGAAGGCGTAGACACGTTCCCGATACAAATGCTCCCTGTAACCATTAATCTCGAAGTCTTTTCGTTTACATCGCCCATGGAGCAAATAATGGTTTCCGATAGTGCATTATTAATCGAATAACTACTCGTTTCGGCGATTTAATCTCGAATCTGACTTGTACGCGATTTGTTAATCCCACCGAGGCGCGGTTAATTCTGCGAAAAGTAGGTATTTCGGTATCGCGCTAAATACTTGAAACGGCCTCTAATATTCTAGCTGGTGATTGCTACTTGAGAATTTATGCGTTTAGCGCGGTCCACCCCAGTGGGCCAAAATCACGAGGTAAGCACGATCTGTCGCAACCAATCGAAGAGATTAAAAAGATTATTTCGAAACGTGCAAGAGTAGCGGAAGACGTACGAATTTTATATATAAATTAACGTTGATACTCGCCGTGTCTGTCCTGCTTACACCGTCGTCGGCTTTTCTCGCGTAATACTGCAAATTTCTTTATCCTTTTAAAAGCGTTTCTGTATTCCGGCCGAGGGGTGCATTCAAGTTTAATTTTACCTCAATTATTTCGCGACCTTTACGGCGGTCAAACGGGTGTCTCGTGCTCGCAAACGGCCTCGAATTTTAATTACCGCGAACTATCCCGCGTTCCGTCTCGCATAATACGTGCCCGCGCCCTCCAGCGTGCCACGTGTGCACAAAAAGAACCAAGTACTGCAGAGGGCAGGAAGACAAAGGGATTCGTAGCCACAGCAGGGGTGGCAGGGGGGAGGGACGAGACTTTTATATCGAAACGTCTCCCTGCAAGAACCGCGTGTGTCAACGCCAAAATTTATTTACCGTACCCACGGACAGACGGCAGAACAATATTATTGCCGCGACAGAAATAACCAGGGACTTCCGGGTTTCTCGTAAAATTAATTTTTTCCAAGCGCTTCCACCGTACGCAAAGACAATTTTATTTGTCCCGGCAGTTGACCGCGCGAGCAAGCGACGATGGAAACGCAATTTCGATATCGAATTCGCGGCTTCCTTCTCTCCGTTCGTTCTCACCCCGTTCCGTGTGTTCGTGCATAAAGTATGACGCAATCACACGCGCGTCAGCGTAATAATAATAAAAGGGGCGTCGACGCGGGCGGTTTCGCGCGTGTCACGCGTGGCCACCGCCTAGCACAATGTAACTTCCTCCGAAAGCGGCATCGTAGAAACAAAAGATTCAATTTTACAGAGACCCACGTTCCATCCCCCCACACCTCCCGGTAGCTCGACTCTTCTCGACGAGGGTAGTTCACGGCACTAACGAGCTACCCCCTTCGACGCGAACGCGAAACAAGCTCCCCTTCTGCTCCGTTTTCGGGTGGTAATGCGCGTTTCCTCCCTTCTGGCTGACTACGGGTGCGTGAAGGGACCGAGGGGGTGTCAGCGACGCCAACCGAACGAACAAGGGTCGCGAATGTTTTTGCTCTTATCGAGACGAGGACCCGAAATTCTACTCCTTCGATTTTAATCCACTTTCGTTGGATTACGCGGCCCCGGTTGCTGCCTGCCGAATACTGAACCGAATTTAGGCTCCTCTGGCCCGTGCTTGAAAGAAATAACGCAACACCGAGACGCGGAGACGTTGAACGATGATGGGGGTAGCTCGCAAGAAAATAAAGAGAAAGAGAAACGCAACGAAAGCCCGTCGAGTGAAAAATGAAAGAAGACAGGCGTGACGGGGGTGGAAAAGGGTATGCAGGATAGAAATAGGAATGTCGAGGAGGTCGTGAAGCACCGTGGACGGAGGCAAAGAGAACCAGAGGCGTATAGAGAAATCCCGATGAGGCGCGACGCGAGAAAAGGGAAAAGGTGGTGCGGCGATACGAAAGAGTTGCTCGAATTATACCGGAATAAAGTATGCGGGACGCAGACAGGTGGAAAGTAGATTACAATGGTCCTCGAAAAAAAGAGCGGGACGCGAAAGGTGGATCGAGAAGGACGGAAGCATAGACAGGAGGGATCAAAGCGGACGGGGTCGGTGAGATCGGAGATAGAGAGGCATGGAAAAAGCTACCTTTCCGTGCAAAGAAACGTCCGAGATGTCCTGCAAAGAACGGACAAGAAGAAGAAACAAACGAACAGAAAAAAAAAGAAAAAAAAAGAAAGATCGCTACGGGGTGGGTAGCGACGGGGAAAAAGAGGGAATCCGCCCTTGTGGATTCGACACAATGGGACACGCACAATGCGACGTCGGATAAGGGAGACAGGGTGGTTTAGGGCGAAAGGAGAAAACGAGCAAGTGGCGACGAAGGGCGAGGCACGCACCCTTCGCGTTTACTGCACCGCTCTTCGATCCGTGGATATTATCGACGAGATTTCAACCCCCCGTCTCGTTCCTCTCCCACTAATAAATAATAAAACACGTCGTAACGCAACACCCTACGAGAAAAGAAATCCGTCGACGACGCACGTCTGTGTGTGTGTGTGTGTGTGGGGCTGTTTGCCTCGAAAATTTTACCACAGGACCCTGTCTGTGTTTTTTAAATATAACATCGAGGAAGATATGGTCGCCAAAGGCATCGAAATATGGGAAAAATTTTAATGCAAGATTCTAGGTGCCAAAATAAAGAACACCAATTTGTTGGTAAAAAAAAAATTTCAAATCGTTCTGAAAAAAATATTTTCGGTTACGGGGGTCGATAACAATCATTTTTGGTCAATAGGCATACCTCCGAAATACTACTCACTTTCGAGAAAAAAATTCGAGTAGGTGTGAAATTTTTCGAGAATATTAAAAAATTTCAAATTGTTTTATAAAAATTGTTTTTAGTTGCAGGAGTCAATATTAATTATTCTTGGTCAATAGGCACACCCCGAAATCCCACCCAATTTCGAGAAAAAAATTCGAGTAGGTGTGAAATTTTTTCGGAAAATTAAAACATTTCCAATCGCTCTAAAAAAAATATTTCTAGTCGCAAGGGTCAAGTACAATCATTTTTGGTCATTAGACATATCCCCGAAATCTTAGCCACTTTTAAGAGAAAAATTCATTTCTGAAAATATACTGTCTGACCATACGTACATCTATTCCCCTTAAATTTTTCGAGGAAAAAATTCGTGTAGGTGAGCAAATTTGATTAATAATTTTGTTAATAACTTTTTAAGGAAGCCTCAATTAACAAATTGGTATTCTTGATTTTGGTCTTATTTTGACCTACAGAATCTCTCATTAAAATTTTTCCCAGGGTTGGCCGTTGTATATTATTTTCGCCGCGTTTCCAAGATCTACGCTCGGAACAGGAAGGCGCGCGGGGTCTCTTGTTCCGCTCGCGAGCGTTTATAAAAGTAATCCGGAGGATCGGAAGACCTCGTCCATCATGCGTGACACGAGACCATTCACGGAGCAGTCTATAAAGACAGCCTTTAGAGCGGACAATGCGCATTATGTACCCCCCTGGACGGAGGTTGATTTTATTGCTTCGCATAAATCTCCTTTCATCGATGCATACATTGATAATAAATCATGTAGGTCGGGGAAACGGTACACGGGCTTAAGAGTGCGTGAAAAATTCTTTGTCGGAGCTAGGACTAGGACTCGGCTTTGATAATCTCGTTGCTCGTGAAGATATTTTATTTAGACGCCATGTTTGGAAAACAGACGGTCCAAAGCACGCGTAGAATAAAAGAACGCGCGGGGGAGAAGCGGACCATTCCGTGGTCGATTCGAAAACGAGCGAGAACGGTGGCTCCGGTAACCGGCAATGAATTATTCGAGTGGAAAGCTTAGTCTTTATCGTGGAAGTCTATCAAATCGCGGCGATGCACGGAAGCGCATCGACGAGGGGACGCGTGCGAATGCTTGGACCAGGAGTTCGTTGGCAGCGTTCGAGATCGAGGCACGAAAATTCGCGATAAATCTCGCGGCTGACTGCCGGAACATACACGAGGAACAGTCATTTCCGGTGAATTTCTGGTCGGCGGACCAAGAATACTCGAGAGAGAGCGGAGGATCGATCGATTTCTGTCGCGTCGGAACGATGGCTTCCTTGTTATCGACGTGAAGCAACCCCGGCGGGGTCCGTTCTCGAAATAGCCGCGAAATCGCCAATTTTTCCAAACCGTGGAGAAAACAATGGTGTGGGTGGGGAAGAGAGTGGACGCGCGAACGCGAGTACTCACCGTAATCAAACGGATGAAACCGGCGAGACGGAATCACGTTGTCCTGCGAACAAACGAATAAAAACATTACGATCGCTGTTTACCCAGTGAAACCGTGTAAACGTTTGACAAACCAATCATAAATTTGAAAATTGAATCGTCCAAAACCCGTTTATTCTTTGAAACGATTGGTTTCGCGGATTTCGCGACGGAAGGCGGCCAGCCGTACGATATACCGTAAACGGAATTTTAATCGAAGCGCCGCAAACAAACCGAATAAATCGGCACGTTGAGCAATTTCGAGAAGGTGGCCGTCGAAACGTAAAACCAAAATTGAGAAATGCCCGTCAAGCCTGAAAAATACATTTTATTCTACATACCCTGGATCAACAGTTATTAGAGAACCTTGGTCTCTCGATTCAATATCGCGACGTATTCGAATATCAAACAACGATTTCGTGGAAGCAAGAAGCGAATATTACTTGAAAATTACGCTTTTTCTCCCCGGGGGACGAGCCTACCCGATTCGACGAGGGTTTCCTCGAGGGCCTTCCTTCCTATTCCCCATTGGAAACTTATAAAACGCTGAGCCAGCACGTTTCACGCGGCCAATTTATTATCCTGTTCTTTCCCGTTTCTCCGGCTATCTATTGTCTCGCGTCATAAGTAATTGCCGTTTCTTCGCTTCCCCTTTAAAAACAGTCGCGGAACATTTTTACTGTTCGCCAGTCCGTCGATTCCCGGACGATCGAGTGGCTTCTTTCGATTTTTATCGATCGTCACCGAGCTTATTCGCGCGTTGTCACCCTCTGGATCTCCGTCGGGATCGAAGCGACCGGTTGCCAATATGCAAAGCGCGACAATGCGTTCGAAATTCATTTTATCGTAACAACCGCGTTATGCAACGGTGAAATTTGCATGCCATGATTATTGCACGGAACCGTAGCCATTGAGTTCGACCGTCACGGTGCGCCGTGCACGGATTGAAAGGGCGACCGCCCCGTTTTCCTCATTTTCACTCCGCGGACTCTGGAATTCCGGCGATCCCCCCCTCGACCGCGCATTACGCGCTCTGCTTCTTTCGCGGATCGACGGAAATTTATTTCTCGACTCGAACCGGGGGTGAGTCGGGGACCGCGAAACAATTTTTCTAATCGATGCAAACCGATCGAACCGGGGAAGGATGGGAGGAGCAGGGGTGGATTTTTACGGGCTCTGTTTCCCAAGCAGGCAAATCGCGACAAATTTCGGCGGGCCGTCGATGCGGAAAATGAGTTTCCGCGCGGCCGGGAAGTTCGCTGGTTATTCGCGACTCGGTCCGGAAAAGTCGGAAGAGATACGGTCCTCTCTCCGTTCGACGAACAACGCGAGTTGCACGGTATTATCGTCGGCCTCTAGCGACACCCCGAACAATAAAGAAAAAAGGACCGGCTGGAGGAACGTCGGGCATTAAAACTTTCGAAATAACAAAGTTTCGCGAGCCTCCTCCGCGGAACGTCCGGACATCGACGAAATACCGTTCACGGGCAGCCGGAAAACCGGTGCTTTCCGATGCACGTGCGCGGGACGCGTCTCTGGACGTCCGCCACGGCGAGGTATAAAAAAGTATCGTAAAGGGCTCCCTGTTTTTTATTTATTTCGAGCAGAACGGAACGGCGCTGCTTCGTTCCTTTGTTTGTTCGAAACGATTAGTTTCAGCGCGAAATTACCGCCGCGGAAATTACGCAGCCGGATAGAAATCACACGTTGCAGCCGGGGCGTTTCGCGGATCGCGTCCAGGGTTCGTCAACAAACGAATTACAGGAGCTCGTTTGAAAGGAAGATCAGCCGGAAAATCGGTTAACGTCGATGCTTTTGCCACCGGGAAATCCGATTGCCGCGGGAGAGTCATTCTCGTCTCACCTCGTTCCGAGTCCGTCGACGCGATTCTTCCGTAATCAGATTACATACAATTACGGACGAGGTTCGATTCGTTGCGTTCGCCGGAAATTCATCCCGGCGAACAAACGAAAACGTTTCGGCGAGCCTTGGCTTTTACTTTCCGACACGGCTTTCACGGTCAAAATCGTATCAATATTTTCTATGGCTCGAAATTGAGAGGAATATTATGACAAAAATACGATATATTCCCAGACGACGGGGTTCGAAAAATAACAATCGCGAGAGGAGACTGTAAAAAAGTTGTGTAACTGGCGCCGGGACTTTGAGCACACAATGTTTTCTATTTCGATTAAACGAACCGGCGCGAATAATATTTGTCGTTCCGTGAATTTCATCCAGATTCTCGTCGTTTAATTTTTATACCTCGATCGAATCAATTTACAGGGGCTGGATTCGGTGTTTCGCGCGCAGTCCTGAAAAATAACGGGCACGGTACCGTCGTTACAATTAAATTAATAAATCGCATTGTTGCCCGGCAAAGCGATTCGCTTTATACCCTCCTCATTATTCGATTCCCTTTATTAACAATATCGCGTTACAAATGAAACCATACTCGATAAATTCTCCCGGCGCTGCTCCCATATTGCGTGCATCGTTCGCTAAATCATCCGGGGAGTGATTACGAACGAACGAATGACACAATGGGAAGGTGTAAGGGTACCGAATTCGGACGGACACAGGCATAATTCGATTAATAAAAGTTAATCGACGGATCGTCGGTGCTCCGCGTTCCGTCATGCGTTCTCCCGCACGTGAAATTCTTAAATAAGCGCTTTATTGTCTAGAAATTTTCGATGAGATCGGAAAATACGTTAAGCTGCGTCTCCATTGCGTCGACACGGCACGGCTACGTGTCAAAGCCATTTCTTTTTCATTCCATTAATAGTGAAACGCAAAATCTCTTTCGTAAACGGTGCTAATTTTTCTCATTATACAGAGCTTTTTAAAATTAAGATCGACTTAATTTTGTTAGTAAAATTGTATTTTTTTTTTCATAAATCGATGCATCCTTGTATCCTTTTGAAAAAAGTATTAGAGGCTTTAGGTTGAAAATTGAATAGTTTAGGAGTTATTAGTTTTGTCCTGAACTCCCATATACAGGGTGTTCAGCCTTGGGTGAAATTTTAATGGGAGATACTGGAGGCCAAAATGAGACGAAAATCAAGAATACCAATTTGTTGATGGAGGCTTTGTTAAAAAGTTATTAACTTTTGAAGTTCCGCCTGTACTGAATTTTTTTCTCGAAAATGCGCAAGATTTCAAGGGTATCTCTATTCACAAAAAATGATTGTAATTGAGCCTTCTAGTTAACAATAATTTTTTTAGAACGATTTGAAAAAATTTTTTTTCACTGAAACATTTAGACACCTTAATCCCTGCCGATTTTTCCTTAAAATTCGTTTTTGATTTTTAGGAAAGTTGTTTACTACTTTTTTGTAGATACCCATGGGCTCTACTTCAGAAAAAAATTTCAATGAAATATATTCACTATTGTGGGAGTTATGAATATTTGAAAATTGGACCATTTTTATGAGGTTTTCCCCTTTTTTTGGAGTTAAGGAATAATTTTCCGAATATTTTTGGATTTTTCACACATTCTCCACTAAAATACGCGTAGTTTGCATTTTGAAAAATTAAAATCGTTCAATCCGTTCAAGAGTTATGACATTTTAAAGATACCCATGAAATTACAGCATTGCTGGTCTCACATTAGATTTTCGGTAAGGAATTTTTTTTCTTGAATATGCGTAGGATTTCGGGGGTATGTGTAATGACCAAAAATGATTGTAATCTACTTCTGCAACCAAAAATAATTTTTTTAGAACGATTTCAAATTTTTGAATTTTGCCGAAAAATTTCACACCTTCTCGAATTTTTTTTTTTTCTAGGAAGCGGCTAACATGGGAAAAGGGCTGGAAAATCGTGGGGGCTAGTTCATATGTCTCACCCTGTTTAATAATAGACGAATCGTATCTTCAATCAGATAGGAATACTGACTCTGATTCAGATGTCGGCATAATATAATATACAATTGATTTAAAAAATATATTTAATGAAAAAATTCAAATAAACGTTAATTTTTTATTCTTTAACCCTATATTCCATGTACTCCAGTGATTAATTCAATTTTTTCAAGCATTCCTGATAAACTGACAAAATTTTTCAATAAAAGTTACTCAAAACGAAAAAATCGCGAAAAATCTTCATAACAGTGACCTTCACAACATATTTCAAAGTCGTCGAAATTGGTGAGGAACCGCTAAAGTAAATAATTACCTATAATTTTCACGGAAAAGTAGCCCCTTTATGAATACGTAAGAGAAAAAATTCCGGTGTTTCAGAGGCGTGTCGTGTATTTTATTAGACAACGAGCAATGATAATTTTATAGTTGTTTGCGGTAACGGGCTTCTCAGGTGACCCAGTGTTCGTAATTTTTGACAGAACGGACAATCGTCGTCGGTTGCGAGGAAGGCCGTGATTAAACGTGGCGCAATTCAATTTGCGCCCGATAATTTTTGCGCGGCGAGAGAGCACCGGCTTAACCTTTCGCGCGGCGGGCGTTGAAAAAACTGCTCTGTTCGTTCCGGGCGCGCGAAGAAATTCCACTCGAAAATTACGCGAGAAAGAGCCCGAGCGTTTAGACCCGGCACGCCAAAGAGGGAACTTTAAAGCAAGGGGAAAAAGGCGACGTGGAAACTTGGAGGGCGACGAGAAAATTGCGAAAATCGTCCTTCACCCCCCCCCGGGGGATCGAGCAACCCATCGATCGCTGGACACATAATTCTCACGGTCTCGTCGCGGTCTGAAAAAATCCAGCCGGTCACCGGTGACCACCGTGTCGGTGGAAGGAAGAAACGAGGCGTGAACAAAGTCGCGGATAAAACGGGAGAATTAAGTGGGACATCGCGCCGCGACGGGGCACAAAGTTCAGCGTGCGATAAGATGCGCGGCGCGATATTGCCTTGATAAATTGCGGTCGTTTCAAGCGGTATGACGAATACCGGGAGAAAATAGAGGATCGGGAATTGAAATATGGAAGTAAGAGGCCCCGTCGCGCGAGGGGGGCAGGAGTCGGGGTACGCGGCGTTTCGCCGAAAGAAAAATAGAACATCGAATACGCTCAAAAGCGAATGAATGGAACGAGACAAATAGCACGATTGAAAAATTCGAGAACAGAGAGAGCGGCGCGAACGACCGAGGGAATAATAGAACGGGAAATAAATTATACGATCGAAAAATGTAGCGGAAACAGGGGGATCGACTGGTCGAAGGATGCAGAATTGAATGAAACGCGGGACGGCCGAATGGGAAAACGAATGACTCGACTGTACGTAAATAAGGGTCCGGTTGCGTAAAAACCGGCGAACCCGAGTCACGTTTGACCCCGCGCTGCGAACTGTTTCTTGCGGACCAGAACGCGAGGCCAGGTATCCGACTTTCAACCCGTCCTATGATTTATCCGCGACTCGTTCCGTTCGACAGTTTCCTCGGAGGGGAACGATTTGGGAATCAGCGGGACATCGAAACCGCCTCTCAGCAGTTTCCTTGGCCCCGGAGATCCCGGATTCCTACGTAAACGGAATTAATTCTCCCGCGGGAACACATTCGTAATAAAAATATTGAACTTCGAGGAAGTTAAGTTTTTAAAACGGTCGGGAAGTTTCGATGTCCGCGTTTAAGGGGCCATTTTACCTTGTAGGCACGAAAAATACATGTTTGTGATTTTTTTTTGGGGCTATTAAAAAGCGATTAATTCCGGGTTTTGTAGGTACATTTATTATATATTTAGGTATATTTACGAATTTTTGCAACGCATAATATCCATTGATTACGCTGTTTTTATTGATCAACGAACAAAAGTATGCGACATCCAAAAACCAACGATATTCTTAATTTTTTCAAAAGAACAAAGAATGGCAAAATGGCAGCTATTTTACGAAAAAATACTGAATATTTTCACATATTCGGCTGCCTTTTTGTTAATAAAAGAAAAAGTATTGCAGATATCGCAATTATCCTAGTTCATACCATAGAGAGACCAGTTCTAAAGATACTGTATAAATTTCATAATGATATCTTGAAAATAAATTCTATTGAAAAACAGCTTTAAAGTTTCACGTCCAATTGTTATACCTGCACGTGAACAGCAGGCTATAACTTGGTTAGTTTTCCGAATTTCAATTTAATATTTGGTAGACACATTTTCCAGACTACATACCCCTTAAGGAAACAAAACGAGTCGATTTCCTAGCCTGGGAACGAAAACCTCCGGCGGGACGACGAGACGCGGGTGTTCCCGAGGATGGAGGGAGACGGTACACCCGATGGAGGAGGAGGAAAGCGATAGACTGGAAGCAGAGGAGGGATCGAGGGGGAGGGAAGCAGCAGAAAAGTCACGTAGGCCGCTTTGGTCCGACCGTGATGACGGAGACCAGGTCGCTGTTGCTGCTCTTGCAGTCGTCGAGACATCGAATTATCGCAAAGTTTCCGACAGGGCCGGAATATCAATGAATTCGACGGTTCCCCATCCGGCCGATGGGAGAATATCGGGGCTGCCCGGACCCGGTCGGGGCCAGCAAAATGTTCGATCGCCCTCTTTTCTCGTTCCTCTATTTGGAACTTTGCTCCCAAGGAAGTTCCTTCGAATCACCGCCCTCGTTTCGGGACGAGCAGCGTTCGAGATCTCCTGGACAACGTCCTCGACCTCGAATCCCTCTCCGGTTCGCGCCTCGTTTTACATTTACTAACCCCTGACGCTCCCTCTTTCACCTTCCTTTTTCCCTTTCGAGGATCCTCCCCATTGTTTCCTTTTACCCGGGTCTCCGAGAGTAATCGCCCTCTCTCGCGATTCCGCTAATTTTAGAACCGTTTCGCGCCCTCCGGAGCCCACGTTTCCGTAGAACTTTAAACCGAAACTGAATTATTTCGTCCTTCCAGCTTTTGGCTCTTCGAGGAGATCGAAACGTTCGAAAATCAGGGACAACTGTCGCTTTCGCCGGTGAATCCGTTAGGGTAATCTCTGGCAAAAAAATTCCGTTCGACTCGTTCGCGTACAAGCCACGTTCGCTATTGGCGAAACACCGCGCCGTCGGCATTGAAAGTAGCTTCATCAGGCTCCCCGACCAAGACGGTAATGCTAAACGCAGCCTTTGGATGGCGCCTCCGCGTCGTGCTTCGTTTAGCTGATCCGCCAATAAATATTTCCCCTCCATCCGTTGATCAACGTACGCAGCCAACGCTACCCATGTTTGTCTGGTACATCTGCTACGCGTGCAATTACCGCGCGAACCCGCACACGCTAATGCGCAGTTTCGCAAGGAGAGAAACTCTCCTAATGATCAACCTATTCACAATATTGCAATTTCTTGTTCCCGCGGAACCGAGTCTCGACGACGCGGCATTGAATGCTGTTTGATAAGCTCGCGCCCTAGTATCTGGCACATAGTACGCGCTGCAACGATACGGAGCGTCGACGGACAGAGACCGGTAAAAAAACACGTGAAACTGATAACGAACGGAAGAGAGGGAGAGAGGATCAGAAGCGCCGAGAGATAAATAGCGTCAAGTCGGACACGGAGAGAGGAAAAATCATGCAACCGTGTTCGGGGGAGGGAACAGAAACGGAAGCTGGGGGGGAGAGAGGGGGGCCAGAGAAAGAGAAGTACGATCGGATTAATTTATCGCGTGGAAACGTTGCGAGGAGGGCCCATTTCCTTGGGCAGCTCTTTCGCTCGTGAACCAACGTTTGTAAACTTGTCTGCGAATTAAAACTCCGTTGATGGGGATTTTTAAACGAAATTTAATGCACGCGATCCAATACCTCGTAGAACGCGATTCGATTTTGCATTCGCGAAGCTTTACGCCGCGACAAAGCGTTCGCGTACGCGCTTTGTTTTGACGGGCTGCGTGTACACCGTGTGTACCAAGAATTGGCGAGGCGAACTCGATTATACGGACCAGTCAACCGCGAAGAAATTCGTTCGAACGTGCTCGACCGATCGGCAAAGACCTTTTTGTCCAAGGCCCTGCACAACGCGAATGCAAACTCCGAAACGGCCTAAAATCCCTAATAAATAATAGATTGACGAAGCGGGGTTATCAAAGTGATGAGTGTTTGCTACAATGCACAGTGATTTAGCTAAAAATTTGTAGGTAGGGGGTTTCGAAGTCGCTGATTACGAATTAAAAAACAAAATGGCGAGATGTAGGAATCACCTGGAATTTGATGCACAGTGGTTTCTAAGATTTGAAACCAAAGTTTGGATCGCAATTGCCATCCAGGTACAAAAATATGATTCATTTCATTTTCCCTACCCTAAAGAGACATCATTAAACTGACAATTCCAACAGGAGAAACCTCCAACAGTGAAAAATTATTTTTCGAGATTTTGGCCACTATTTTGCGATTTGGAACCACTATGCATTGATTGATCGTGTTTATATTCATTTTCATCGGGGAAAATTCTACCTCGACTATGGAACGATTTGAAGAGTTTTTTTATTAGACTGTAATTTATAATATCGATCGATTTCGAGCAGTTTTCGTTCGCGAATGAAACGACAGTCGCTGGATTTTTCGCTTTCGTATCGCGTTGTCCTCGTTTCGTGGCGAGCCTCGCGATATTTCGACGGGACGAGCGATAGTCGGAGGAGGTGTTATCGTAATCTGCTTTCCGAACGTATCGCCCCGGTTGTCGACGGCATAAAGTGATCGTCCAGCAGTTTCCAGTCACGTCAGCCGATCGGCAAAAAGACGCCGGAAGGTTGCACGAATCCGCGATCGAAATGGCCATTAGGGTAATTCGGATAGTCGCTTGGAACGTACCTCCAGATTCCCCTCCCTCGATTGCACCGGGGTCGATCGCGATCGAAATCTATCGTACTTCCGGGTTTCCTCCCAATTTTAAGCCCCGTTGGATACAATCTAAACTTGTTCGTACCGTGGCAGAGTTACAATTATCAGAAGAAACAACGAGAGAGGTGCGCGTATATTAAGCGCGGTTACGAGTACAAGCGGAACAAAGGGAAAGTACTAATTAAAAGTATTGTTTGCGTTACTTTTATGTTCGTAAAAACATTATGGCAACAATCGTGCCTTGTTAAAACATTTGTGCTCCTTCCCGTAACGTGCTTAGTCGAAATCTCTGATTCTAACTTCGTACATTACCATAATTAAAATAGTTGGCATTGCACGGGAAGGAGAACTGAAACTTTTATGAAATCTACGCGGGAACAAAAGAGATTTACGATGTCTGCCCGCCGTTGAACATTTCGCCTGTTTCTATTTTTCAGATTACTCGATTACGGCAACGCCGATGCAAATAAAATGTTTTCCCCGTAGCCTTTCATCGAACGCGAAGACCGATTGCATTTGCACCGACTATATTGAAATTCAATCACTGTAATCATTTCGCCGCGCGATTGACACTATTCCACCGAGTTACAGATTAATTTGATGCGCCCGTAGCACCCAATTACATTAGAATAGGTTCCCGGTGAATTTTACATATTCGGTTATTATGTTTCCGGATTATTAGAATTTACAATCGACGGACGACGCTGTTGTATCCGCGTTATCGCCGAAACGATTTTGTAACATGTCGATGCTTACGCGTCGTCGAATAAGCAAATTAATATGAATGCAATTACCTTTTATTGGCTCTGCGCGTTAATAAGCTACGTCACGAGCGATGTTTGGGCTTCGATGAGTCGACCCAGTTTATGACATAGGATCCCTCTTTGTAAAGGTTCGTCAAGGCCAGCGTGGGCAAAAAATATAGAGTTTCGTCAAGCAAAGGGCAAAGTGTCATAAACTTGGTTGGCTAAGGTAGTCTCGAGTGGTTGTAGGGTTGTTGGATGGCCCACACGTGCCTTGGGCCTCCCTTGTTTCATCGATGGTGTTTGCACGCGGGCCCAAGGGCTCACACACGTGGTGGAAAGTCCCCAGAGTTGTCAAACGTGGCATTCTTCGCATTGGACCCCCGCCATGAATGAAAACTCTCGGTGGAAAGAGGGTGCAAGACGTTAGCAGCTTTAAAACGGTGGAATGCGGTGATTTCGCGTTTTTCTCCAAAACAGAAGCAACTATATTCACTCCCAAGAGACTCCACAACCCCGACACACTCACAATAAATAGCCACTTTATTAACTGGTCCACAAAAGTGAAATACCTGGGCATTTGGTTCGACAACAAACTAAAATGGCAATACAACACCAAAGACAGGGCTTGCAAAGGCATAGGAGTACTCTGCACACTATACCCACTTCTAGCATGACATAGTCCACTTCCAACAGGCTTAAAAATCTGGCTCTACAAAACCTGTATCCTCCTCATCCTTATGTATGGTGCACCAGTATGCAACAACACACATATCCAAAATCCAAATCGTACAAAACAAATACCTCTGCATCTATCTTCACTTCCAAGAGACTCTACAACCCCAACACACTCACAATAAATAACCACCCCATCAACTGGCCCACAAAAGTTAAATACTTGGGCATCTGGTTCGACAACAAACTAAAATGGCAATACAACACCAAAGACAGGGATTGCAAAGACATCGAAGTACTCTGCACACTATACCCACACTTCTAGCATGAAATAGTCCACTTCCAACAGACTTAAAAATCTGGCTCTACAAAACCTGCATCCACCCCATCTTTACCAGTATGGTGCATCGCTGCAACAACACACATATCCAAAATCCAAATCGAACAAAACAAATAAAGCAAAAATCGAGTATATTCGTGAACATGTCATGAAGCTAACCGTTGCAGCTCAAGTTACTAAGCAGCCAAACCCCTAGTAGCGACACTGGGGAATTATGACCCCAAAGATATACCATTAAAGATACGAATGCAAACTCCCAGACTAATCATCAACTAACCATCCACATCACCACACTCATCGTATGATGCATGTAAACGAGGTTTTTGAAACCTTTCCCTCGAGCTCTAACCCTAGGAAAACCACAATGACACATCTACAGAAACATTAGACACTAACAAACACTTTAAGTGCAGGTTATAGGGCTCCAGAAGCATTTCAAACACCATATAGTTCGCTAGCCTTACAACCTATTCGGTGTATAGACTTGATCACGTGTGTATTCTTTGTTGAATTCTTAACAAATCAAACCACCAATTCGTCTAGTTAGTTCCCTGAAAAGGGCTGGTCCTCCGAACCTTTCGTTCAGTCGACACACCACGTGCAATTTACAAGATCCCAACGAGCCTTCTCAACCACGTATTAAGCGGAGTAAATTTTGTGTTCCGTCGAAGAAAAGGTTAAGCGTTCGGGGCTGAGAAATATCTGGGGCGGTAGAATCGTGGAAAAAGGTTCCAGGTCGTGGTAATAACGAACGATCGGGAGACAAAAATCAAGCGTATGGATGGAGCTTAGCATCGTACCGTCCCGTAATCCTAACCTGGTGGTCCTGGCCGAACGACTCAGACTTTAAGCGTAATCCTTGGCCGAAATCGAGCTCGAACCGCTCTTCGTCACACGGGCCTGAGCTATCCCGGAGGATACGAGCGTCGCGACGCCCGGACTTGGACCGTAGGACCTTTCCTGCACCGTAAATCCATTCTCGAACCCCGAGATCTCGACGTCAGAGAGCTCTCGCCCTTATCCCGGACGGAGTTTCCTACGGGACGTGCTTATCCCTGCTTGTTTACCCGGCGCATCGAGATCAACGAAATAATCAATTTAACCAGGGGATTCTACCTTAATTATTTACTCGTTCGCTACCAGTTGCATCCCGCGCTTCGATAATTTTACCGTTCCGGACTTAAAGTCATCGAGTTTTACGGCGTACGTTCGCAATAATAACACTCCTATCGTTTCCGCGCGTCTCGCGATAAACGAACGAGAAGAGTCAGCAGGCGACAGTAAAGAGGCGACTATTTCGCGAGAAGATAGCCCGGAAGACCGAAAGACGTTTAACGAGGCGATAGATTTGTTCCCTGGAGAGCCGGGGGAGATAGAATAACTCTCATCCGGGAAATATAGACGCGTTCGATCCTGATCGCCGCAGCAATCAGTAAATTCTTACGGCTGCTGGTACGTGCCACCGATAAGAAAGAGGGAATCTTCGATATCGATTCGCTGTGGTCGCGAATCTTCCTTTATTTTTCAAACAGAGACGGATGTTCTTAAATTTCACCCATTCTTATTCGCGGAATATTGCAACCCCTCATTGATCTCTTTACGAAAGACAAATTCTCGAGACGACGAGGATCGCCACGATCTCGTCGTCGGGATATTATTTCTCGAAAGAATTGTTAATTTGCAAGCTATCGCGAGCGACTCGAGCATCGATCGAAGATCGGTGGAAAACCGGGGAAAGAGAGGCGTCGAACTGATTTTCCCTCGAGGACAGTTTGCACGGACGCCAACGAGGAGCTCTTCAGACGCGAGAAAATGATTTTCCAGAAAACGGATGCGAATTGTTAGGGGGAGGTTCTTGACGATTGGACGGTCCTCTCGGACAACTTTGGGAAAACTTTCCTTTCTCGGGCGTCGCGACGGTGGGACGAGGCCGGTAAACTTCGATATCGGTTCACGGACAATTAGTCGCCGTAATCTCGAATTAACTTTCAGCGAGCGAAGATGAGAATCTGGAAGTTTCGCGCACGGCCCGGTGATCGAAGCGTCATCAGCGAGGGTTGATCGTAACCGCTTGAAGATACAGCCGCTGGAGAGATTGATCCGGTGTACGCGTTTAAAATTTCTCTGGTCACGATTCATTTAAAATGGCTCGTCTTTTGACGCGAGGGACTCGTTGGAATTTCAGCCGCGGACCAGGAACGATCGATCGACGCTGCCCCCGGGTGCACAAGCGCGCGCGTTGCATGGGGGGGTGGTGTAGCTGCAGAAAGAGCGGAACGAAAGCGATTACGACGGGGAGCGGCGGAAATTCTTCCCTGTCCGTGGCGACTGAATCGTCTCGCGACCGAGTCTCGACCGTGTCCGCCCCCTCGCCTCGAAAAATCGGCCGTGGAACCCCCGCCATTGGTCACGGAGCTAAGAGCAAACGGGGGGGATTCTTCCTCGAGACACGAGACGCCCGTGGATCGCGTACGATCGATAATCCGATCGCAGCTGCCGGATCGGCGGGAAACGTGAGGCCAGACGAGAAGGGGGAGGGCGGTCGTTCGTCTGCCCGGTTTAAAAATTAACCCCCGACGCACTCGCGAGGGGTCGCCGGAACAGCCAGAGGAACGCTCGTCGATGTCACCGGCGATTTTCCAGCAATCCAGCCTCCTACAGCTATATCTCCCTTCTTCTCTTCCCTTTCTGTTTACCCTCCGGTCGACGCTTCGTTCCCGAACGTCGTAAATCTTGCAACGAATCGCCTTCTTTTTTTATTCCTTCCGACCCCTCGACCCCTCGGCGCTTTTTCCCGCTTTGCCGTGCGTACCGCGCGCCCCCGAAAAAGCTTGCCACTCGCCAAAGTATCTCACGGGTAAAGAGTATCGCATGCATGGTTTCCGGGGTAAACGCCCGGCGCCTGATAAATATTGCACAAACGTCTGCGGTGATACGCCGGATGCCTGGGCTCCGACGTTTCCCGAACTTCCTCGATTCGTTAAAAATCTTCGTTCCGCTTGCTTAAAGCCGCGTTAATAATTTCCACTCCAAGTACGAATTGGCTCGTCCTGCGCCCGCTAATAGACCGAATTACTGACCTGGATCGACGCCGGCCGATCGACTGGAACCGGATCGTAACTTGGACGCGATTGATTCGCGTCGTGGGGAGGATATCGGTGTTTTAGTCGTCGCGAATATCCATCGCGTCCCATTGATCCCGTTTCGGAATAGTCGGGAGACAGTGACCGATGGCGATCCCGTGGACGTTTCCTGGCCGGTGTACCGCGCACGTTGGAAGGAGTAAACGGATAATATTCGCGCGTTATCGATGCCGGGGGTCGTAGGTAAAGATCTCCCCGCGGAGGGCGGAGGGCGGAGGGCGGAGGGCGTCGGTAAAGTCTCGAAAGGCAGGTGGATCGATGAGTAATCGCGGCACGTTCGGGCGAATACATTCGCGCGTAAAGCATAGGAACGACGGGAATATATCTCGGTCGTTCCTTGTCGACTGTACCTAGCGGGTTTCCAGGAACGATGTTTTGCTAGCGCCAGCTCCAGACTACATTCACTTTCGAGGGTTATCAGCGGGCTCCCTTGGGAGAGGGTCGCTTTGTCCGGCGACTCCCATATTTCAACGGAGACCCGGTGAAAAGCCCCGTGTACCAACGCGCAAACTACGTGTTGTACCGGCTCGCCCTGCGAACGACCATCCTTGGACACGGTGTGCCTTTGACAAATGTCCCCGGGACCGTTTCGATCTTCGCCCGGGCTGTCTCTTTTATGAAACGTTTCGCCTTGTCGTCGATTCTATTTTACTTCCTGGCCCCGGCGCCCCTCCCGCCCTCCACGACGCGAGATTTACCGGCCAAGATCGATGGATCCCCGTCCACGCTTAACCGCGTTCCCATGGACGCGTATTGTTTCCTCCGAACCGCAGAATCCTTGCAGGAACCGACAGAGAATTATTCCCCCTTAACAGCCCTTGAGCCGACGAATTTCTCGTGGCGCAACGAACAGAGAAAAAATACATTTCGATTGGATATCGTGTTTTGAACAAAAAGACACGCGCTCGGCTCCCCGCTAATTAGAGCTGGCTAATTGTGAGAAACGACCACGCCTATTGTCCGGGGCATCTCGAGAAGATGGATCATGCTCGCATTGTTCCCGCGAGTCGAGCGGTACAAGACGGTGGATCGAAACTTTTTCTGCGACCCGCGGTCCTTCGTGACCATTTCGAACATTTAAAGAACTAAGAAATGCTCGTTATGGAACGCGTTAAGCGAGATAAATTTCATTTCGGTGCGTTTGGTTATCGTTGAAAAGTCAGCTTTCACCGAGCACACGAGCCCTCCATTGTAATTCGGAATTTTCATCGAAATTATAATCGCAAATAGGGGACCGTGGGTTGCGGCGATTTCTTCGCGGAAAATCATCGATCGCCCTCCCCCCTCACCCCCCGTTTATCTCTGTTTGTTCACGCACAGTCCGCGGAAAACTGGCGGCCGGCCGAGCCTGTTTTCGTTTCGGCTGTAATTTATGCGAAATCGATAATCGATTTGCCGGTACAAGAAATTTTTCGTCGTCGGAGCCCGACGATTTATCGCTTTCGTTGCACGTGTTAATTGCGATACGCGGGGGCTCGTACGACCAATTTCCCTCCTTTTTCGACGCACCAAGGCCCCATTTCAACAAATAAAACGAAGTTTGCCAAACTACGTGATAAAAAGAATCGAGAGAAATCGCCAGTCTTTGGTGAACGTCAAGACTCGTGTATATTTCACTTTCGGGTACTAATTAATCGCGGAACTACAAAAGGCAAACAAACAACAACGAACTACGGACCAGTCGCTTTATATTTCGTTAAACGCTCGCGCTTCAACGTTTTAATTCGATCGCGACGCGGTGTTTATTTGCATTTTGCTAATTAATGTTGCGCGTCGCTACGACCGTATATAACATTCATCAACGAAGTCGATGCGTAATTAAACTCGCCAAAATATATTTTCGAAAAGATCGGCGCCGTGTGCAAATCGCCACCGAACGAGCGTTGTAATTTTCTAACGGCCGGGTAAGTACATGAACGAAAAACAAGAATAATTAACACGTAGGCGGCGTCGATAAATCGGATAGCGTTTTGTAAACGGGACAGCGGGAATAACGTATCGGGGGGTCCATTGTGCCGGAACAAGTTTTCAAAAACTCGACCGTCACGGGATTTATCTCGCGCGTAAACAGCGTGGCGAAATCTGCTCGATTCAGAAAACGCGAGAACGCCCCAATAAATCGCTAACAACCGGTAATATTTATTTTCTAGCCGTGCGATTATTGTCTACGTCGGGACACTTTATGGATACACGCCGCGTTTGCATATAAATTAGGCGATTAACGCGCGAACGTAGATATCCGCGTCGATAACTTCGGCTTCGTTCGTTAACAACGAGGGACCGTAATGCTGAAACGATAAAATAATACAACGAGTAAACCCCGTGACGAGACCCGATGCTTTTAATTCGTCCCGTTCGACGGCATAATTCTTTTATTGCCTTTTTTTACGTTGCCGTGCGCGTTTCAAACATTTTTAACACCCGACTTTTATCATTTTCCATACGACGCGACACCAGGTTGATAATTTCGCGTTTAATCCGAACCGCGACCGGAAACAAAACGAAGGACACTCTCGCGGCAACAATTTCTTTGCGCCCTTTCGCAATTTTCATTTAATCGCGCGATAATCCGAACTTTCTGCGAGGAATCCGAGACATTCCTCGTTTAGAATCCGTTTGAAACAATATTTATCCATGGCTTTTCGACGCTAATTTCCTTCATCGGAGTTTAACCCCTTAACGCTCATATTTTTCGGGTTAATTAAGAATAATCAGTTTTCTTTATTGGATTTGTTTCTAAAAATGTGGTTTCCGTTAATTGCAATGTTGTATCCAACGTATAATTTGAAGGAAAACAAATATTATCATCCCTTAAACCATTAGATTAAATAAATATTGTTTTTCAAAGCAGTTAGACTCTGGCATGAACGTTAAGAGGTTAAGACCATTTCTCGAGGTAACACTAGGACTGAATTCGATAGCTTATCTTGGAAAGATAGTACTATCTTTTTTTATTAACAAAAGTGATGGTGTTGGTGTACGACCTATTTCCCTCACATGTGTAAAATTCTCGAGAAGATGGTTAAGCAGAGGTTGGAATGGTGGTTGGAGTCCATAAGGTTTTTTACCTCCTCACAAGCTGGTTTCAGAGCTGGTAGATCCTGTTTCAACAATCTTGCACTCCTTGTCTTGACTATTCAAGAAGCTTTTGCCAATAAAGAAGAAGTTCTTGCTTGCTTTCTAGACGTAAAAGGTGATATTCCCTCTGATATCCTCATTTCCAAACTTGTTCAACGAAGCTGTTCTCCTCTCATTTGTAAGTTCACAATTTCCTTCATAGGAGTTTAAAACCATTTCTCTAGGTAACACTAGCACTGAATCCGATAGCTTTGAGTTTGTTAAGATCGAGGTATTATTTAAATAGCAGATTTCCCCTATCTTGGAAAGACAATACCACCTTTTTCATTAACAAAAGTGATGGTGTTGGTGTACGACCTATTTCCCTCACATCCTCTATGTGTAAAATTCTAGAGAAGATGGTTGAGCAAAGGTTGCAATAGTGGTTGGGAGTCCATAAGGTTTTTTACCTCCTCACAGGCTGGTTTCAGAGCTGGTAGATCCTGTTCCCACAATCTTGCACTTCTTGCCTTGACTATTCAAGAAGCTTTTGCCAATAAAGAAGAAGTTCTTGCTTGCTTCCTAGACGTAAAGGGTGCCATCTGATCGTGTTCTTCCTGATATCCTCATTTTCAAGCTTGTTCAACTAGGCATTTCACCGAATTCCTAACTTATGAGCGCAATGTTTCATTTGTTGAGTGCTCTAACCAGCTTGTGAGTCGCAAAGTCTACAAAGGACTCAAGTTGGTGTGCTCAGTCCTTTGCTTCAACTAATATACGTTAATGACATCACTCGAAACTTAGACAGCAATATCAAAATCTCTCAATCTGCAGATGATATCGCTCTAATGACCCTATTGTATCCAAAAAATCAATGGAAAGAGCTATTTCTCTAGTCAGTAAGAGGCTAAACTTGGGTCTATCCATGTTGGATTTCCTAACAGTCTCACGTTGTTACAAAAATCATCTCCAGTGACGATTGTATATGTCTGGAGTTTTAGCCATGGGTTCTACGAACTCAATGGTGTTCATTATAGAAAGATTAAGAGTTCGTCGCTAGGGCGAACTGCGCTTCACTCTCGTCTTTCTTCTGCGGGTGAAGTCACAGTCTTCCAACAGATCTCTTAGAGAACAGAACTGAATTCTTAGACATACCTTCTATATATCATTAATAAAAAGTACATTCTAGCCAGTAATTATTGTCGTTTTATTCGAATCACACGTTCCATAGCCCTACCTTTTCCAATAATCCCTTTCCCCTGAAAAAAGCGGTTCTAATTCTATTCAACAGAAAAGGAATTTCACCTGGTTCCTGCACTCATAAGCTAGAAAATTATGTAATTCCATCAAAGCCGAGTTTCTCAATTTCTAAGTTATCTTTAGAATTCAGATGAATCTTTGCTCGTTTAGATCGTGTCGATTTAGCAAAGGGGCGCAGAAATGGCGCGGCAGAAGCATCACTGCGGAAGTCGAGCCGTGATATTGTTCGGTTGGCAATATCCAGGGGTGTACCGTGAAAAAGAGCCGGCCGGAATTAGAACGGCCGTCGCAGGGAAGCGTGTCGTTCCCGAAAATGTTCCTCGCCGGGACAAGGTAGAAATGAAACGAGCTCGCGAGGCGCGAGAGGCTTCTCTCTGTTTGTTGGTCCATCCGGTCGGGCCGGACGAACGGAACCGGGGATGGACAAGGACGGCGAGAGGTAGTCAGACTTGGCAAGTTTCAACAGATTGCTCATCCTCGGACCGTCTTCCGCACGAATGCCCGGAGAACCAACACCCGTCCCTCGAAGTTTAATGAGAGACGATCAAATTGCGCAACGCCAGACGGCCGCGGGTGTAGAATCGATTCCCCGGCAACGACCAAAACCGAGATTCGTTTGTTTCGTTCGTCAACGCCGCGGACGAAACACCGGCAGCGTGTTCTGAATGGGCGGGCTGATTGCTTGCTCCACAAATCAGACCATTTTTCCTTTTTGTTTTCTTTGTTTAATTTCGCGCCACCGTTCTACGCCCGGAACTTTACCCGTTGCTGATTGTTCCACGGCTCGAGTTCGCTCGACCGGCCATTGTTACGCCCGCGCGTGTTGCTTTAACGCACCGTACCAACGCACCCGCGAACTTGTAACGCACCAATTTCTATTGTCCGTTAGTTAGTGTCCATTTAATCCTACGTATTAACCCCGATCGATACCAATTCGAACGTTAAACCTTCTATATTAAACGCAAGTATCTGGATTCGTTCGCGTCTGCTAGAACGAGGTTGTGCACCACTGATTTAGGATTTGCTGCACCGCGCGTCCTCTCCTAATTTCGCCTCGTTTTCTCTGATAAAGTAATTGCTTGGCAGAGCTAAACTGGGAGACCGAAGGAACTTTGATTCCCTCTATCTCCCTTGGTTTAACATGCAAAACGGAAGGAGATCGATGAAACTTTGATTCCTTCTGTCTCCCTGGTTTAACGCGCAAAACGAGAGATCGATGAAACTTTGATTCCATCTATTTCTCTTTGGGCTTCTACCCTCGCGCGAGTCCTTCGACGCTTAACGAACGCAAAAATATTTCCAAGTTACCCTGTTCCCTCGTGTTACCGAGAGATTCTCCACGGAATTGGGAAACGCCAACATCAGTAACGATAATACGCGCACGAGGAACGGACGCTGGGAATTCTAGTGAAAATAATTCGCGGTCTCGGGACCGGCCAAAGACAAACGCGCGCAACAATATCGTTTCGTAAAGTTCCCGACAACATCGTTGTACCTGGCAAAACACGATATAGCCGGGCAACCTGCGCTAAATACGACGGGACAAAAGGGTAACGAGATAACCAGCCTCCCTCGACCCTGGCTAAACCACTTATCGCCGCCAAAAGAAACTACCTGAATTTCATTCGGGGGAACCGTTTCCCGCGTTTCTCGCTTCCGTCGCCGGCGGTCACGACGTTTCCACGCTTCGATCAAATTCAAATTAAACCCCGGATCTAACCGAGCACGACCAAAGGGGTAATCGGTCGTGTCGAGCACACGAAAGACGAAAGAAATCGACTCCACGCGCGCGAATTCTCAGACTTACATCGCATTCTCGGGCTCGATAAATATTTCAGACACTTTGTTGCATTATTTAAAACCACTGTAAAAACCTGAAATAAAGCGTTTTTTTTTTTGGATGGGTGGAAAAGTAAGAGATTATTAACCACGTTGTTCAGTGTTAAAAAAAAAATATTTATTCAAAAATAGTGCAGAATGATGGAATGGCTGAAACCATTCTCACGAGGCTGTGTTTTGAATTTGACGCAAAAGGAAAACTTTTCTCTTAATCTACATGAGTATAGTTAGAGAAATACGTGGGGGATTTTTGAGACATTAATTTTTGTGTGATTGGTGGGCATTTGAAGTGGAAAGTTCAATATTGTACAGAAAATGGGGCAATCATTTGTCGATAAATAATGTTAAAATTAACTTATCGAAGATCTTAATTTTTTTAGCTATGCTCATGTAGATTAAGAGGAAATTAATTTTTTTTTAGATACAAACGTCAGTTACGCTCCAGCGTCGTCATTTTGCATTATTTTATTTTTAATACTTAACGACATGGTTGATAACATTCTTGAATATTACTATCCTCTTACTTTTCTTAAAAATCGCAAAAAAGGGCTTTATTTCAGGTTTTTACAATGATCTTACCCCTTAAAATCGTCAGAGATTAAGAAACAAGTATTACAATCTATGGTCGAGTTCCGAGCAGAAATTTTTTACCAGTTTTCAATCCTATCGGACACGTTATACTCTGTTTGAAGAGGTCCCGACGTCGCGACGCTTGTACATCGAATTTTTCAGCCAAGTTTAGCGGGACGATGCTTCATCGATGACGTATTCACGGTGTACCTTTTCAAAGGAAACGCTGTTCCATCGAGATTATACGTCGAATCGCGGTGTCTCCATTGACGAAGCGTGTCGGGGCGTAAAAGAGATTCGACGCGACAAACACGTGCCGGGGGAAAATGTTGGAAAAACGATGGGAATATTCGGACAAGATATTTTAAAGTTGGAACGCTTCCTCGTGAGCATCCGAGACGTTCTCGAGATCGAAAGGATATAGAACGGACGAGAACGCGTTCTTTAACTTTTCAGGTCCTCGTCTATGGCTTCCGTTCGTTCCTCGAAGAATACATTCTTAAAATGGAGCGCGACGGGGAACGGACGTGCCGTCAAACGCAGTGGGTTCAAAGTTCGATGGCGAGGGAATCGATCGCAGTCTAAATCTACACCGGACATTATCACTGAAATACACCCTTCGATAATCGACAGTTTCGAAGCTGTGTAATTATCCACGACGCCAAAGATCTGTTCTTCCACGGATTGAAAACTACGAAAACCCGTTATCTCGAGAATTAATTTTCTTATCTCCCCGTAGACCCAAATGTTTATTTACGGACGCGTGTGTTTTCCATCCCTTGTTTACTAGTTCCTTTCGTTACTCGCGAACGATAAATCTATATTTCTCTGACCGATACTTGGCTCGCTTTTACAGCCTGTAGCGCCGTGTTCGCTCGCCCTACGTTTTCTCATTTGCTATTCCTGCCGGCGGTATATTTCTCTCCCACCACTATGGCTAATATTTTCTTATTTTTGTCGCTGCGCTATTTACCGACTCGTCTTTTTTCCTGCGTTCCCGTTCCCGTTTCCATGTTCGCGTTCGCGTGCTTCTGTTATTCTGATTTCCCCTTCCTCCGATTTCCACCGCTAGTATTTCCTCGTTTGTAGCGCACCTTTCTTATACTTTGTCCCTGCGCTTTTCGCTTGCGTTCGTTTCCAGCTGCCTCGCTTAATTACTTCCTATCGCGCATACCATGATCTCGATATCGTTTCTATTATCGGGGCCGCCGTCGATCGACGTGGCCGCTACTTTCCAATTACACGGGCTAAAAGCTTCCCGAACACGCATATTTCCACGAGCTTTTGCGAAATGTACGGTCACCCAAAATACCATTCGATGCATGTCCAGTTCCGACCCTTCAAAGTTCCCAAAAATTCTAAAATCCTTAGAAACACGTACCAGCAATAAACTCGTGCGTCAGTCCTTTTAAAAATTATTTTTTTGGAAGTCACAGAAACTTTCTCCTTTACGATTTTTACGGTCTTGCAAGCATGATTTACGAATCTAGCGAACCTACGATTTTATTGCGTACGTCTCTGTGGTACTGGTTGACATAGATATGAAGCTGCGTGATATTTTGTATGAGAGATGAGTGTGACACGAGTGAATGGTCTATTCAGACTATTTAGTTCGTATACTTTATGATTGAAGAGTGAACGAAAGAGCGACGTGTGTGAAACTGGTCACTCGTAAGCGAGCATTGAGTGTGAGAAGACGTGTGAGGCAAATCATTGTTATTGTATCGATTTCTTGTAAAATAGTTTTTACCATTTTTACCGTTATACAATTATAATAAATACGTTCTAAACAGGTTCAATCCGTAACAACAAATTCAAAATAAGTACCTCCAAGTACGAAGGCGGGATCCTCCCTTAGAAGACACCCCCAAATTTTGACTCCCCTTTCAACGGGAATTTTCGTCTAAAATACCACCGACAGACTCAAAACAGATTCGTTGCAACCTCGCGTTCACAAATTCAAAAATATCTTTAACCGATTACTCTGTACAAAGTGTCAAGTTACTTGTTATTATTTAAATAAAATTAGATTGCGTGTAATAAGATTATTCACAGTCCTTCCGTCGTGGAATTCGCGGAAGTGAATGTACAACTCGTTTTAATAAAAATCGCAATCGGTAGGACAATTAAATAGAAATTGACGAACTTGACCGTACGAAACGGCCATTAGGTAACGACGTAACGATACTCTATTTAAATCCGCAGCGACGTTTGATTCTACGGTCAAACTCTTCGGCTCATTTCGCGAACGCGAACTCCTGAAATTACATCGAACGTTGTACACCGAAAATCCAGCGTGGTCTGCCTCCAGTTAACGAATTACGCCCGGAAACTTCGGTCAAACACTTTGAAGCAGTCGGTACGTTACCGCTACCCTGGATGGTTCTCTCGTTACAGTTACTTCTCTAATTTCTGTCATTATTATTCTCCAATTTCGGCCATTATCGTCTTCCCGTATCCTATCAGGATACCCGTTATCATAGTTTCCCGCCCGCCATCGCCGTTATCGTATTATCGCGAGACCCACGGCGGGAGAAAAAGCGCGGAAAATTCAAACTAATTCGACGGAACGGAAGTTCGAGCTGGTTAATTAACGCCTCGTTTCGACGAAACGACCACGCGAGATCGATCCTGATCGAAGTTTCTCAATTTTAAATAACGTCAGTTTCGGAAGAATACGAGCAGAAACGAGAGGATGCAAGCCAGTTGTCAACAATGCGTTCGAATTAACGCGACGAGCAAGAAACGCTGGCGAAGTTCTGTCCTGAGGGGCGGGAATTTCGGTCGTCGGCGCGGTCCTGATGAATTATCCGCAATTTTCTCCATGATTTCCACGATTACCCGGAATCTCGGGGATACGTACTCGGCCCCGACGCCGGAGGATTTCGTAATTGGCCCGGAAACAAGCGCGATGGGACAGCGATCCTAAGAATTTAATTAATAATCTGCGGTTCCCCGACGAATCGAGTGACGCGGAATGCTGCCAGCGACGACTACCGCGATAACGAGATTGAAATCTTGTTAAAACTATTGAAATCGCGCTACCAACGGGAAACCGTCTCGTCGCACTTGTACCGGCAACGATTATTTCTAAGGAGGTTTTCTCTTTTCGAGCATTATTTGCACGACTCTTCCAGACGCGAGGCGGAAGCGCTGCCTAACGGTTGCGTAAGAAGAAGCATCTGTTGCTGAGCGACGCAGTTTCTTCCATATTCGAACGACAATCCCCCGTCTCGTCGTGTGGCTGTTACATCGGGGACCATAGTCACGTTAGGAATATCGTAACCGCGTGAAATTGTTCCTCGCGCGGCTATGTAAAACCGCGATAAGCGAGCGTGTAAACTACAAGCATGTAAATCGTAATACGCGATTGTGTATATTAATCGCGAATAATGCGAGTGACGCACGCATATTCGTGCGACTGTATCTCGGTATGATTACGTTATTACGCCACCGGGTTATTACAGTAACTGGAACAATCGCGTGGCCCGTATTGTCAACGATGTCAATATTGTTAATAATACGCCGGGAGTTTCAGGCACCGTGGAGAGTCGCTCTCGAAACGAGTGCCTCCGAACAGCGATCCGAGTTCTACGGCGATTACCCTTACCCAAACGCGATTTCTCGTTTTAATCGAAAACTCGTATCGACGCGTTGAAATTTTCACGTTGCGGAAACTCGCGAAACATTCCGTCGTAACGCTGACCCGGGCCACTGTTAAATTCCCCGTTAGGATTATAGCCAGTTTCCCCGGAATTTCGACTTGTTGTTTCCTTGTGCCTCGTTCGTCTTTCCTCCTACACGTCGACCATTCTAATTTCCAAACTCGTAACAACTTTTCATCCACGTTCGTAACAGCATCCGGAAAACGTACGTTTCGTTTCGATAATGTGGAATTTTTGAAAAGAGCTAGCTGAAATACCAATTTGTTTAAAAAGAGGAAAAAAGCTATGGCAGAGGATGGGAACGAAACCGTTCATGGGGAAATTGATGAACTATCATATTTCAAATTCTCTGGAATAACGGGCAAACAAAAAATATCTGAAACTCTGTATGGCGTTGCCTCCTGTGCTCGCCACCAGAGGGGTTGTGCTCTCACAAGTGCTCGACCGACACCCTCGAAAATCAAAAATACCAATTTGTTGATGGTGGCTTCGTACTGAATTTTTTTCTCGAAAGTGGGTAGGATTTCGTGGGTATGTCTATTGACCAAAAATAATTGTAATTGACCCCCATAACCAAAAATAATTTTTTTAGAATGATTTGAAATTTTTTAATTTTGTCGAAAAATTGCGTACCTTCTCGAATTTTTTTCTAGAAAGCGGCTAAGATTTCAGGGGTATGTCTATTGGCCAAAAATTATTGTAATTGACCCCTGTAACTAAAAATAATTTTTCCAGGAGGATTTGAAACTTTTTAATTTTGTTAAAAAATTTCGTACTTTCTCGAATTTTTTTCTAGAAACCGGGTAAGATTTCGCGGGTATGTCTATTGACCAAAAATTATTGTAATTTACCCCCATAACCAAAAATAATTTTTTTAGAACGATTTGAAATTTTTTTTTTCGTCAAAACATTTAGGCACCCACCCCCTGTTGATTTTTCTTAAAAATTCGTTTTCGCAAAATTCATTCCTCGAACAAGTTTCCAATATCTCAGTTGTCTAATGCAAAGCCTGCTAGAAAGCTTTACTAATGAGTCCACTAGCAGACCTGGATGAATCGCACCCCTTTTCTGTCCTTTTCTGTCCTCCTACGATTTTCACGAGTTCCTAACCGCAGCAAAGGTTCGATCGAAAAAATGACGCAAATCAATCGACTTTGTTACACGTAAATGTTAATTATTTAGCGATTGAAAAGCTGCGCGAGGCGAGTAGCTGATGAAGATCTTTCTTTGCCACCCCCGCCGACGAATTCGCCGGTCGAACTCGCTACACTGACTCTGATAAGGGTCGTTGAATTGTTTCGAAGTTCCCGGCTCGTAGTTTCGACATTGTTAATTTGCATCGCGAACGAGGACGTTGATATTCCAGGAGTGGGCTCCTCCACGGTCAACTCGCAGAATTTTACTTATTTGCACGTCAAAACGCGAGCCTGGATGGTTAAAAAATGGTAGTTCCCACTTAGCAATTGGGTGTTTATGGTGGACGCGTTAATAATGTTACGGAGCCGCGTGCAGGATCGCCGTTAAAGATTTGTTGGTGGGAGGAAATTAGGGCGAGTGGACGAACCGATGTATGGCTAACACGGGGAGCCACTAGGTAGATAATAGACAGGATTGTCGTCGACGAGTCGATGTATGGCCAACGCCGGGAGCCACTAGGGTAATAATAAACAGGATTGTCGTGGATGAACCGATCTATGGCTAACAACGGGATCCGCTATAATGGAGTGATCGCTAAGCCTCCTAACTTTCTAATTATATACTTCGAGTAGCGAAATTAACTCCTCCCGAGCTATCGTTAAACGTATCGTCCATCAGATTCGGAGATTTTAAGTCGCTCGAAGCGAATTGTTTATTCTATCCCGGGCGGAATAATAACGAATGCACCGATTGTTTTTCAAAGGGGGTTAACAACGACTTGTCCAGCAGCTGCTGTTAATCGCGTTTCTACTTACGCTCGCAATCCCGCGCTCGGAACGCATGTTTGAGCACATTTTACCGCGTAATACCCGCGAGATTTATTATTTACGGAAAAGAGCATGGCTCCATACGCGGCACTCGTCACTCACCGCCGCAACGGCGGTAATCCGATATTAACGATAATAATCGAAACAAAACAATATATGCGCCCGTGATTCTACGACCGAGCCGATAACATTATCACGTCCCCTCCAGCTTTACGGTCTTTCTCGCGAGTTTCATCCGGTAATTGGATTGTCGTGCAACCGGCTGAAAACAAAAACAAATATCAAGGAGCATGGAAGGGGACGGCGAGAATTGTATTGTACGAAAATACAAAGAGAACCGCTAACTTCCGGAAGAATAAGCCGCGCGCATTTTATATTAACGGGCGACGTAACATCCAACGGAACCGTCAAACCGGGGGGAAAAACACGCGAAACGGCCAACGAAAGGGAAAGCCTCCTATTCGATACTGCTCCGCGCGGATGATGAACTCGTTCGAGTAATAGAAATGACGAAAATTCTAAAATCAATCCGCGTCAGCGACTGGATACAGTCTGGTTCATAAGAGCGTTGGAGCTATACCTAAAAAACAAGTAAATATTTTGTAAAAATTAAAAATGTTTACTTATAATACTACATCGCAAGTATCTAGTATTGTGTGACATCTTCTTTATTTTGTAGTATAGCCTCACAGCGTTTTTACATACTATTAACACTTTGGCGGCCGCTATCACGTATACGTGACTTTGTGAGCTAGCAGACGGCCACTGTCACGTGTGCGTGATCTACTGTATCAGTCACCATACATTCAAGTTCTTACTATTACGTTTGTTAAGGGAGGTTACATTTATAATTCCTTATAATAATATTCCTAGCATCTTCGTGTATCTCACTTTGGTTTACAATATCAGTGGTGATTGGCAACGGTCTTCGCGTGATACTTGCTGCCATTAAAGTGTTAAGCGTATTCCATTGGTAATGATCTCCATAACATTCCTATTCGATGAATTTGAAAACAATTTGAAATTTTTTTTCAGTCGAAAAATTTCACACCTTGTCGAATTTTTTTCTAGAAAGTGGGTAGGATTTCGGGGGTCTGCCTATTCACCAAAAATGATTATAATTGACCCCCGCAACCGAAAATAATTTTTCCAGAACGATTTGAAATTTTTCTTTTTTGTCGAATTTAGGCACCTAATTAGATTTTCGGTAAAGAATTTTTTTCTCGAAAGTGCGTAGAATTTCTGGGGTATGTCTATTCACCAAAAATGATTGTAATTGACCCCCGCAACCGAAAATAATTTTTTTAGAACGATTTGAAATTTTTGAATTTTGTCGAAAAGTTTCACACCTTCTCGAATTTTTTTCTAGAAAGCAGGTAACATTTCGAGGGTATGTCTATTGACCAAAAATGATTACAATTGACCTCTGCAACTAAAAATAATTTTTTTAGAGCGATTGGAAATTTTTTAATTTTCTCGAAAAATTGTACACCTTCTTGAATTTTTTTCTCGAAAATGGATAAGATTTCGAAGGTATGTCTATTCACCAAAAATGATTGTAATTGACCCCCGCAACCGAAAATAATTTTTCCAGAACGATTAGAAATTTTTGAATTTGATTGTTAATAACTTTTTAACGAAGCCTCCATCAACAAATTGGTATTCTTGATTTTCGTTTTATTTTGGCCTCTAGAATCCCCCATTAAAATTTTTCTCAAGAGTGGCCGAACAGCCTGTAGGTATATCTCCGAATCGTAGGGCCCAGGGCCTTAGAGTTGCACAAGAAGTCTACGGGTGTTAACGCCTTGTCCAAGAGTCAAATTCCATTGCAAATTCCGTTATTCTTCATAGTTGAATTTGGTGTGAGTTCAACGTAATTGAATAAACTCTTATAATACCAAAGGAGCATTACTTGACCACCCGGATTCCAACACAATCTTAGAATCACTTTATCCTGTCGCTCTGTAGTTTCAAGTTTCTTCCCCCTTCCTTTAAGATCATCAACGTTTTTCACTGTTTTATATCGATTCACCCACTTTTAAGCGAACTCTGTGAATTTCCTTATATAACGACCCGTCGTAGAAAAGCTTATTTTTGAAGCATTTTCAAGCATTCGGTTGCTCTGGCTGACAAAAGAACACTGCTTGAGAATGGGGCGCGAGTCAAGTAACGCGACACTCTTTATAAACATATGAAGTAGATCTGGTAAATGTTACCGGCTCTTCTGGCTCTGTAATTCGAAAAATCGCCCCAACGCTCTTATAAAACAGACTGCATAAGAGCGAATAAACGAAATATCGATCGAGCGACCAGCCATAGCGATAGGGAGGGTGTTTGAATAGATAATTCTGCGTACGAGCCCGGCGTATAGCATTATACCAAAGGGAAAAAGCAAACAAATTAACGCGTACGCGAACGAACGAATAAAGAAAGGTGTACGTGTAAATGCCCGGGCGCGAATAAATGAAGGAAACGCAGAAGGGAGCTAGTAAACGAGCCGGCGACTAACAAATCCAAATATGACGCGTGCGAGCGAACGAATTTCCCTAAGTAAACAACCGTAAAAATGAGAGAGACGACCGAATCGAGTTTAAATTATCAAGGGTGAGCGCGGGTAAACGAGAGAGGGAGCAGTTTTCATCGCGAAGCACCATAAATGGGAACGCAAATATTGAAGATAAACGCGCGAAAGCGTTCAACGGACGCTAGACCAGAGAATATCCTCGCCGATTTGTCATTTTATTTTTCACTCCTCCACCCCCTCCCGTTAATTTGGAAACGAAGATCGCGTGCTGTGGCGGAGGGGGATGAAAAATTAAAAATTATATTTCGCGAGCGGCGTGTTGCCGTTATCCGATCGCGATCGCGACACGCGCGACGATTCGATAAACGCCCCGGCCCTCGAAAGCGTAGCGCGATCCCGCGCCCCGATTCGACCGCGCGAAATTTCACGCTTTCGCTCGAATATCGAAAAACGCCCACCTGAGAAATAACGAGCGCCAATTCGCGAAACGAACCGGCACAATTAAAACCGACGGTAACTCGATTTCGTAAACGAAACCGTATTACTTACGACCCTCGCGATTACTCGCGTAATCGACCCAAACTAAGTTACGCTCTCGTGCTTGTTGTTTTCGTGCCGCTGGGTAAAAAAAACACGAGTATTGCAGTTTGCAAATGCACCGCTCGACGAGGGAAACCAAGTCGCGCGGAGACGAATCACGTTTACTCGACCGTTTTCCTCGACCGTCGACGACTCGTTAAAAATATTCTTTTCAGGAAGTCGCCGATAAAACGCGTTTAATTTGTCCACTTGTCTCGTTCCCCGGCTCTTTCCCTCTCTGTCTCGCTGTCTCTACGTAGGCTTATCGCCCCGAAGAAGAGCGTGTTAGATAATTTATACCGAAGCGCCCGGGCGAACGGGACGAACGACTTTATCAGAGCCGAGCAGACGGTTTCTTCATTTGCATCAGAATCAGCCTACCTATAAATATACGTGATTTTGTAGATCGTAACGCGTCCGATTAGCCCGGAACACACGGGCAAATTTCGTGCTGTAAATTTCAAACTACCGCCGACTGCTTCCATCCCCCGAGAACCCTTAACGCCTGCCCCCCGGCAACATTCCCACCTTTTTCCTAATTTCATCCGCGCCCATTATGGCATTTCCAATTCCGTTGATCGCGATCACACCCCACTTTCGTCTGTTTCACGCTCGTTTTCTTTTACTGCTCGTAACGCGCGCGAAACGCGTAATTCCAGCTGTGTATTTACGTCCAATATTTGCAAGATAGTAAACTGGGGCACTCGAACGATAGCAACGTTCCGATAATCGGTCGGTTCGGCCAATCAACTTCCCAGCCCCGTTAACGACGACTGATTGCAGATTTATCTTCGTCGCGTAAAATTCGCTACACGTTTACCAGATAAGCAACTTCAACCTACATTACACGAAGCCTCGGAATATCGCTTCTTTCTCGCGAGATTCTCCAAAAACTCTTCCGACTATAATAAATTCGCGTTCTTTCTCGAACAGAAACTTTCGAAAAACCAGTACTCGTTTCGAGCACGCGTTTCTGTCTATCGTGATTCTAAAAAGCAAAAAAATAGTTACGAGTACAGGTATAATTTAACGAGTCGATAAAGCTGCCACGTAACGACGCGGATGGTTGGAGAATAGGCGAATACGTGTACGCGGAAAAATGACCGGTCGACCGAACGCGAACAAGATTAAGTTCCTTCATCGACGAATAAAAGGAAATGCTTAGGTACGATTGCACGAGTTGCCAACGGGGCACCGTGGTGTATTTCGATCAAATCAACGAGCAGGAGTCGCGAAAGCTCGCGCAAATAATTCATGGAACGAAATACCAAGCGAATATGAAGAGACCGAATTATGCGATTTGTACGAGTGGTATTTGTTCGAGGAAAAAATTTAATAAGGCAACAGTGCCCGTCATTCCACGATTTAGTCTTTTTCTTAGGCGCTACGATGCGCCGGGAAAGAGCAATAAATCGATTTCCGAGTGCAGATTCTTTTTCTGTTTTCTTTATTTAACAGTTTTATGCGCCGCGTCAATCGCGAGGTTATTAGCGGCGTCGATTAGATTTCTCTCTAGCGCATTTTATCGATCAGATTAGTTTCTTTGACGGGCTTGTCTTCAACCCTTTCGCCATAGTGGACGAGAGATATCGCGAGTACTTTTATTATCGATACAAAGTGTTAGTTCGATTTACAATGCAACGAGAGTGTACATCGAAAGCAAGTAGGTTGATTTGGAAGTGTGTAAATCCTGTGGACAAGCTTGGCCCTATGGGGTTACGTTTGAAAAATCTTCGGAAAGAGCCGGGGGAAATTTACAATGGCGAGTCGTAGTTAGAACGTAACGAACGAGAAAACTTCATATGCCGTTGGAACTTTTTTAATTAAAATTTTCCTTCCGAACGCATTCGATGAACACGCGTACCGATCGACGAATTTATTATCCTAGCTGCTTTAGGCACGATCGATGATCGATGGTGCTCAACCGATTAATTTTGAACGGTTCTGATTATCAGCCACTGCCTCGTACTTCCAACAGAAAGAAATCCAGTGAGAATAACCCCGTCAAAGTTTCTGGACACGTAAAGAATTTTTTTTCTCGAAAGTGCGTAGGAATTCAGGGTTATGTCTATGGGCTAAAAATGATTGTAATCGACCCCCCTAGCTGGAAATAATTTTTTCAGAACGATTTGAAAAAATTATTTTTTGTCAAAAAACTTCACACCTATTCGAATTTTTTTCTCGAAAATGCGTAGGAATTCGGGGGTATATCTATTAACCAAGAATGATTGTAATCGACCCCCCTAGCTAGAAATAATTTTTTTAGAATGATTTGAAATTTTTTTTTTGGTCGAAAAACTTCACACCTATTCGAATTTTTTTCTCGAAAGTGCGTTGGAATTCAGCGGTATGTCTATCGACCAAAAATGATTGTAATAGACCCTCCTAGCTAGAAATAATTTCTTCAGAACGATTTGAAAAAATTATTTTTCGCCGAAAAACTTCACACCTATTCGAATTTTTTTCTCGAAAATGCGTAGGAATTCAAAGGTATGTCTATCGGCCAAAAATGATTGTAATAGACCCCCCTAGCTAGAAATAATTTTTTCAGAACGATTTGAAAAAATTATTTTACGCCGAGAAATTTCTACTACTCCATGCGATTTTTCTTAAATATTCGTCATATTGGGCCATTTACTCGTATACCTCGTTTGTAGCTAAAGAAGAAAACGCGGAGCAGCGTTAGATGCAAGGTTCAATCTCCTTGTTCGATCATTCGTTGAATTTCAAGTTACATAAAAGTCGATAAATAAGGGTTCGACGTAATTTACTTTAAAATCAGCTTCCTGGAAAATCTCAACGGCCCGGAGCGAGTAACGAATCAACGTCGGATCTAATTATCCACTCGCTCGAGCCTCCGAAACACACAAGGATAAAAGGGTAAAGGAGACCGGGACGACTCGTAGAATCGCAATTAACGATCAAAAGAATCGCGAAACCACTGGGATCGATCCATCGTCGGATTCCGACGGTTTTCAAAGTCAGTTCCTCCAGGAAGGTCGAAAAGCTCTCGTTGCCTCTCGTAACCCTGAAAAATCGTTCAGGAACTTCCGCGCAAATTCTCCGGACAGCAGCTCGATAGTCGGGGGCAATAACCATCGCGAAACATTCTTCTGTTTTCCTCGAACTTCTTCACCGTACTTTACCTCGACTCTTCTCGCTTCACGACCTACATCCGTACACACCATTGCAATTTTTCTTGATTTCTTCATCCTTCACGGATCCCAAATGTCCGTTGGACCGTAACTAATCATCAACCTGGTGTTCCTATCGCTTCTAACAATAATTATCGTTCCAGGCTTTGGTCATCCGATCGATACCGATTTCCCCTAACTTTGAAACGACCGTTTCGCGCAACATCCGCGCAAACGATCGCGCAATTTCCGTGCGTGCAATTCCCCCCCCTCTCTCTCTCGATCATTCTTTTCCGCCGCGTCCACTTTCCGGGCCATCGAAACTCAATAAAGAGGAAGTTCATCGGCGCGAATGGAAAGTTCGTTACCGGACGATAACTATATTCGAATCCATCCTAAGCACCGGGAAGCACGGGCCGCCGCGAACCGTACAAACGATACGGTAACCGTGTCCGCTAACGAGAGGATTTTCACCGGCCACGGGGAAACAGTTACCGACGTTCCTCGGAATTAACCGCGGTAATCGTCGCCGTGGACACCGAGACGAGAGGATTACCCGCCAAAATTTCCATAGTTCTCGCGACTACTCGCTGCCGCGGCTTCCTGCCCGACTTTGCCCAAAACTGTCAGTAACACCGCCCTACTACCTGCGCGAACAATTTCAATTATAATTCCTACGTCGACGAATAATATCCGGAAAACTTGATCGCCGATTTTTCGAGCAAATAGACGTTTCACGATTCCACGCTGACATCGCGCGTTCTCCACGCTGCTAACGACAGAAATTTATAAGGGTTGAATTTCGTAACCGCCACACGATGTTACAAAAATCATCTCCGAATATCTCAATGGAATCAAAAAGATTTTCTTCTAGCAGCTGAACATATTTTGCACCCGTAAGTAATGGCTAAATTGCCTACATTTTCTTCTGTTCGATTTTAATTCAAACTTGAATTCGTCACTACAAATGATCGATTTCCAGAATGAAATTGGTTTTTTATAATAATTTTTCTTTAGATAGTGGATAAGATTTCGAGGGTATGTCTATTCACCAAAAATGATCGTAATTGACCCCCGCAACCGACAATAATTTTTCCAGAACGATTTGAAATTTTTTAATTCTGTCGAAAAATTTCATACCTTCTTGAATTTTTTTCTAGAAAGTGAGTAAGATTTCGGGGGTATGTGTAACGACAAAAAATAATTATAATTAACCCCTCTAGTTAAAAATAATTTTTTTAGAACGATTTGAAATTTTTTAATTTTAGTGACAAATTTGTCCACTTACTGAATTTTTTTCTCGAAACTGGATAGGATTTCGAAGTTATGTCTATTGACCAAAAATGATTGTAATTAACCCCCTTAGTTAAAAATAATTTTTTTAGAACGATTTGTAATTTTTTAATTTTAGTGACAAATTTGTCCACTTACTGAATTTTTTTCTCGAAACTGGATAGGATTTCGAAGGTATGTCTATTGACCAAAAATGATTGTAATTGACCCCTTCAATCAAAAATAATTTTTTTAGTACGATTTGAAAAATTTCTTTTTCTCCGAAAAATTTCAACACCTATTCGATTTTTTTTCTCGGAAATGGGTAGGATTTCGGAGGTATGTCTATTCACCAAAAATGATTGTAATTGACCCCCGCGACCGAAAATAATTTTTCCAGAACTATATGAAATATTTGAATTTAATTGTTAATAACTTTTGAACGAAGACTCCATCAACAAATTGGTATTCTTTATTTTCGTTTTATTTTGACCTCCAGAATCCCGCATTAAAATTTTTCCCAGTAAACACAAAATATGCAAATCGTTAGAATTTACGAGTGAAGACCGAATATTCTACAGTGAAATATCGTTGTTCAATTCGATTATGCAACCCGTAGCCCCACAGTTCCAATAAAAATAATAGGAAAGGCGCAGCTATTCGCGAGGAAACAGCTTCGCGATAAACGAATAACGTATAAAATATTTAGCGGTCCGCCTCGGACGATCTGCTTTCGGATAAATTAAACGATCCCCGCTTAAACCTCGTTTCGTTTCTCCCGCGGTACTGCTTGAACCGTAATCCTATAAACTTGCTACCGGTTCGCGTCGAAAACCAGCGCACGGAAACAGCGAAACAACCCGCGGTGACTCGATCGATTTCATCTTTCGACGTCCGGCGTCGTCTCGTTTCGAATTCAGCTTTTGTTCCGCGGTCCGGGGTTTATTCAATGTCCTTTGTCGTTGCGACACACATTTTTACGGTCACGTAGATTTTTTTGTTATAACTCACCGATGGTTTTCGAATGAAATTTCAATACAGACCCCTCGATCGAGCCTTGATTATTCGGCGCAGTTTCGGTTCCCGGTCGAACCGCGACGGTTAACGCGCGGATCGTAAAAAGGAAAATACGGGAATATTCTGTCTCTGATAGCTATATCGTCGGTTGCTTGAAAAGGATCGGTGGCTCCCGGTTAATTCGAAATATTCAAACTAGCTCCGTCCCCGAAGTAATTTGTCTCGCTCCGTTTTCTGGATCCCCTTTCGCGATGGTCGTTCGCGTGCCCTTTCTTCCATTCTCGGCCCCGGAGTTCCGTTAATTCAAGTCCGAGCAACTCTTTCCGGAGTTCAAAGAGTTGGAAGATTTGTAAGACACGGGCGATCTCCTTTGAAATCCGCCGGTTAAGTTGTTCAACGTCTGTCTTCGAGGACGAGCCAAAGAGAATGTTTCGCTACGACGATACGCTTATTAATAGTTCGCCTTTACTCCGGGGCTCCGTTACAGACATTCTGCTTTCGACTTACGACGCTGAAATATAGATTCTCCGATCGATTCGAAAATACAAAAATTCCCCAGCGGGTTTCTCTTGGGTAGCCTCGTTAAAATGCTACGAAGAAGGTGGTCAGTTCCGAACCTTCAGTCGGAAAAAGATTCCCCTTTTTCTTACTATTGGAATTGCATAAAATTAACAAAATTTCAAATCGTTTTAAAAAAATTATTCTTAACCAGGGGCGTCAATTACAATAATTTTTTGTCGTTACACATACACACGACATTACGATTCCCCTGAAATTTCAAAAAGTTTCAAATCGTTCTGGAAAAATTATTTTTGGTTGTGGGGGTCAATTATAAGCATTCATGGTGAATAGATATACCCTCGAAATCCTACCCACTTGCTAGAAAAAAATTCGAGAATGTGAAATTTTTCGACAAAATTAAAAAGTTTCAAATCGTTTTGGAAAAATTATTTTTGGTTGTGAGGGTCAATTATAAGCATTTTTGGTGAATAGACGTACTCCCGAAATCCTACCCATTTTCTAGAAAAAAATTCGAGAAGGTGTGAAATTTTTCGACAAAATTAAACAATTTGAAATCGTTCTGGAAAAATTATTTTTGGTTGTGGGGGTCAATTATAAGCATTCTTGGTGAATAGATATACTCCCGAAATCCCACCCACTTTCTAGAAAAAAATTCGAGAAGGTGTGAAAATTCGACAAAATTAAAAAACTTCAAATCGTTCTGGAAAAATTATTTTTGGTTGTGAGGGTCAATTATAAGCATTCTTGGTGAATAGATATACTCCCAAAATCCCACCCACTTTCTAGAAAAAAATTCGAGAAGGTGTGAAAATTCGACAAAATTAAAAAACTTCAAATCGTTCTGGAAAAATTATTTTTGGTTGTGGGGGTCAATTATAAGCATTCTTGGTGAATAGATATACCCTCGAAATCCTGCACACTTTCGAGAAAAAAAATTCAATACGAGCGGAACATTAATAAATTTTTTTCTCGAAAGTGAGTAGGATTCCAAGGGTATATCTATTCACCAAAAATGATTGTAATTGATCCTTGTAATTAAAAATAATTTTTTCAGAATGATTTGAAAGTTTTTAATTTCGTCGAAAAATTTTCGAAGTCGGTATGGAACTTTAAACGTTAATTACTTATTAACGAAGCCTCCATCAGCAAATTGATATTCTTGATTTTTGTCTTATTTTGGCCTCTAGAACCTCCCATTGAAATTTTTCCTGAATAGTTTTTGGATTTCGAATAACTTGTTTGCAAGGTATCACCCACGCAGTCGGGCGTCGTTCATAAAAACCGTTGTTCGTTGATCAACAAAAACAGCATAATCAATAGACATTACGCGCTGCAAAAATTCGTAAATATAGTTAAATATATAACAAATACATCCACGAAACCCAGAATAAATCGCTCTTCAATAGACCGCAAAAAAAAAATCACAAACAAACACGTATTTTTTAAGTGGCCTTGCACCCATGCAATTAAAAAATTGCGCATAACCGGTACGGGAGGCGCGATACGAGCGTTTTATCGAGGTACGCGACGGTGGGAGGTCATTTGTCGGAACTTGGAAAAATGCTTGGGCGTTCGAGGGGGGGAAAAAACGCGAGGAATATCAGCGTGGAGCGTACCATTGAGCGTTAACGAGAAGCTAGCCAACCGGCGGTCACGTTGCGAAACATTCAGCGTGGAAATTCGAGCCGATTCGTTTGGACCGGTCGAAGAGTCAATTCGCAGGCTACCGGTCCATTCGTCTAAATATCGCAACTTTTTCACGCGACAGGCCGCCGTCTATTCAGGCTCGAAATATCGAACGAACCGAGACTCGTCGATTCCGTTTTCCGGCTACCCGGCGATCCCTTTGCCAGCCTTTCTCCCTTTGTTGCGCCAAGTACAGCGCCCTTTGTTCTCCGCGGCAATAACCGATTTTCTTCTTTTTCCGCGGGTCTCGCACCGGCCCTGTCATTGGAATATTCGTGATTTGCGAGGGAGTCCAGAAAAAGCTAGGCTCTTTCCTGTACTTAATAATCGACGACTGCCAACTTCCCTTTGCTCCTCTCCCTTCCGTTCCAATGTATATACCACGGGAAACGCGGAATTCGATAAATCCATTCGGGAACCATGAAACGAGACTCCATTGTATTTAAGGGATTGTTTCGATGCACCGTTGCAGCTACGACCGATGTCAGGGATCGTTCGGACCCGGAGTTGCTTCACGGTTCGTTACGGAGAACCTCGTCGATCAACTTTACCGAGGAACAAGCATTTGTTTTCTGGTTAGTTGGACCGAGATCTCTATATTTTCTCATACTTTTTTAATAAAGCTTTTTCCCATTAGATTTCGTATGAGATTCAATTAAGAAACCCTAAAGAGAGGTACTTTTCCTTATCTTAAAAGGTAAAGCCTCTGCTTTGATCTTGGATTCAATTTTGTTGTACTCAGAGGCAAGAAAAGGAAAATTGCTCCTTCCTCTCAAAGATTTCGCGATTTAGCGTTTGGTTGGCTCATCGACGAGTAGAAAATAGAAATTTACGAGACGTACCTCCGTCTTTCAACGAAGACTAATCCAAATTGCACGAAAACGCTCCAATCTGTAACAAAAAATGATGAGAAAATTAATTATCTCGATAAAGCACAATGTACAACGGTGGTGGCCACAAGAAAGAAATCTTTCGGCCAGTGTCGCTGTATCTACTTACCATGTACTTGCGGTACATGAGATCGATGTCTCGCGTGAATTTACGATCTTGGCGTATCGCGAATGCTACGGAGAACCGTACTTGCAAATTCTCCGTTGCGATTTTCGCGCGTCGCGAAAGAAGGTAGTCGCGGAAAATGGTCGCAAAACCGAGACGGAGCCACTTTAATTTCGAGAACGGAGAGAGGAGTCGTCGTAGCGAAGAAAATGTTCCCAATTCCGCTCGTCTCCGCGGGACAAAGGCAAGAAAGGGGAAACGGTGGTGCAGAAGGGATCGCGAACACGACCAAGAAAGAAAGCTCGAGGAAAATTTTAATTTTCCACGGGAAATATGACGGAAACAAAAGGGGGAGCGCGGAGTGACAATTAGCGAAACAACGCGTGCAAGAAATGCCAGAGTCCCGGGAGCGATTCGCCGCTCGTTTACGGAACGCGTGGAAAAGGGGAGTCGGGAAAGAAAAAGGCTCGAGTTTCCTTTGCCGCCGCCCACGCTTTCTTCCGTTACTTCGAACTCCTCCGGTTTCGACTTTGTCGGTTTTCCACCCCGCTCGAGAGGCTGCGCGAATCCTTCTGAAACTTCGGTTTGTTTACCTTGACCCGAACGCGCGATTGTTTGCACCGCGACTCCTGTGTTCCCTCTGCTCGCCATTTCCGTACACGCGTCCCTTGTTTTCCCAACCATCGAGCGATAAGACGCAGATGGAAACGCCAGGAGGATACCCAGACACTGTAATCTCCACCCTCTATCTTATAACAGTCGTTGCTTTTGTCGACATTTATTTATGTTCGACCAACACTCGCGCTGCACGGTATACAGGGTGTCCACGCTAAAACGTGACAGTCGCGATATTTCAATGACTATTGATGATACGAAAAAATCGTTTATATATACATTGCAGGATAAAATGAGATCTCTATTTAGGTGTAAACGAAAATTTTGATTATGTTATTTATTTAGAAGATATGATGTTTCGTTTTTTAAATGGAACTTTACAGGGTGATCAGCCACCCCTGGGATAAATTATAATGGAAGATTCTAGAGGCCAAAATAAGACGAAAATAAAGAATATCAATTTCTTGATTGAGGATTCCTTAAAAAGTTATTAAAAAATTAAATTAAAAAATTTCAAATCATTCTGGAAAAAATATTTTGAGTTCCGGGAGTCGATTATAATCATTTTTGGTCATTACACATACCCCCAAAATCCTACGCACTTTTGAGAAAAAAATTCGGGTAGGTTCTGAAATTTTTCGGTGAGAAAAAATTTTTCATATCGTTCTAAAAAAATTATTTTCGGTTGCAGGGGTCATTTACAATCATTTTTGGTCAACAGACATACCTTCGAAATCCTATCCAGTTTCGAGAAAAAAATTCAGTAAGTGAACTTTGTCGATAAAATTAAAACATTTCAAATCGTTCTAAAAAAATTATTTTTAACTAAGGGGGTTAATTACAATTATTTTTGGTCATTACACATACCCCCGAAATCCTATGCACTTTGGAGAAAAAAATTCCTTACCGAAAATCTAACCTGAGACCTGAAATTATTCCCCGAAATTTCATGCGAATCTTTAAAATGTCATAACTCCTGAACGGATTGAACGATTTTAATGTTTGAAACGGCAAACAACTCGTATTTCGGTGGAGAATATGTAGGAATTCTAAAAATATTCGAAAAGTTGTTCCTCGATTCCGTAAAGTGAGAAAAACCCCATGAAAATGGTCAAATACTCAAACAGTCATAACTTCTACAATAGCAAATATATTTCAATGTAACTTTTTTCTAAAGTTGAGCTCGTGGGTACCTATAAAAAAGTATTAGACAACTTTTCTGTAGGGCGTCAAACAAAATTACTAGAAAAAAGGGTTAGTTGTCTAAATGTTTCGACGAAAAAAAAAATTTCAAATCGCTCTAAAAAAATTATTTTTATCTAGGAGAGTCAATTACAGTCATTTTTTGTGAATAGACATACCCTCGAAATCCTCCGCATTTTCGAGAAAAAAAATTCAATACGGACGGAAGTTTAAATGTTAATAACTTTTTAACGAAGCCTCGATCAACAAATTGGTATTCTTGATTTTCCTCTTATTTTGGCCTCTAGAATCTCCCATTATGTATAGTTCCATTTAAAAACGAAACATCACTATCATATCTTTCAAATTAATAAAATAAACAAAATTTTCGTTTACGCCAAAATCAATATCATGAATAGTTGTTGAAATATCGTGACTGTCATACTTTAGCGTGGACATCTTGTAGAAAATTGCCGCACGAGGAGCATCCGTCTGTACAGAACGAGGCAGCAATCACGGTACGATCGAAAAAGTGGCGATTTTCCGTGGAAAAGCAAAACGAAACTATAAAAGTCCATTCGAGGCTTCGTTCCGGCGAAAATTGGGTTTGAAAACTCGTCGAGTGCAAAGTCTTTCGTAACGCGATTATTATTTAAATTACGCGACATGCCGGAATTGTAGTTTCGAAAGGCTCGAAGGAAAACTGGTTCCTAAAAGGCGTTCAATCTGGCGCGGGCTCGTCGATCCGTGCGATAAAGACGCGTTTATTTTCAATCGATTAAACCGATTCCGGCTGCAATCCGTCGTCGGCGGAGTCGAGACTCGCGTCCGATGGAAATAAAAGTCGTCGAACGGGATGAAATCGAAACAAACTACGCTAATTTTCCGTCCCCCCGGGTCCGGCCACGGCCGTTGAGCACGGTTTTCCGCGGGCACGATACGTCACCGGGTCCGCCATCTCCGTTCCGTGCTCGTACATCAGCCAAGACAGCGGCTGAATTTAACGCAATAGCGAACAGGCAACGATAAACAAAGTAAGAACGATATGCGTGCCCGCGACCAGCTTCATTTCACCGCTTCCAATTTATTTCGAACGATTTTCATCTCGTCCTTTTTATCGCGTCGACGATTAGTCGCGTTTTCGCTTGTCTCGTAAAAATTTCAATTGTTTTTCTTTTTTTGGTCAAATTTCCTCTCGTTTTAAATCGTACGTGCTGTAGGTGACGTATTCGCACCGCTGCCAATTGACCAAGGGCGCAAGATCGAAATTAAATCCACGCGCTCGTTAGTTAAACATCGTAACAATTTTCTATGGCGTGTAAATCGCGAACAGAAACTGTTCCGCGTTGTTTCGTAGCATAATTTCCGCTCGGACAGAATACGGAACCGCAAAGCGCCGGGGAAACGAATTCTGTCACCCGCACGCGCGGAAATTCAATTTCGATGCAATGTTAATTTTTATCCCCGCGCCCCGTTACATCAAAGTTCCATTTTTTGTTTGCCCCGGTGGTGCGCGCGCGCGCGGGGGGGGCGGCGATTTAAATTTTAAATTAGGCAAATGGGAAACACGACGCTAACAAACTCGAAGGACGCAAATAATTATCGCGCCGGATTGCCGCGCCGAGGCGGTCCGAAACCGACGTGAAATAAAAATTTATCATGGTTTCAAGTTAATACCCCCCGAGGTCCGGCAAAAAAATAACCCCCCCTCTCTCTGGGAAAATCTGCTTACCGCGTCTCCAACTTCTTTCAGCCTGTACGCGGCAAGATTAATGTCCAGCCCCGGGAAAATAAAATAAATCGCTTTAATTTGTCAACATCCCTTCCACGCGCGGACGTTTAACCCCGCTTTTGCATGTGTAGTGTCGCGGCCAAAACCCTCTCGATCCACGGTGACTTTTTTCAGCTCGTACATCAGGGGTGGTCCCAACCCTCGCCCCACTATTTTTCGCGTTTACAGGCCGTGCACGTGCTGGCGCGCGTATTTATCGAACAATATAAAAGAACAATGCTCGTGTTGCGCGAGACCGACCGACGGCGAAACATTTCGCGTTTTTCCCCCACCTCTTGCTGTCCACGAATTTGGATTTTGACGATCGTCCCTGTAAATGGTCCTGTCCGAAGCGTGCTTGTAATTTACACTATGAAATATTCCCCATTCCGCGTATAAATAAGTCGAACTCGCGTATTATACGTTCGAGATTAGATTTACGATCATCCCTCCCAGAGGGTGCACGTGTCGTTTTATAATTAGCCAAATTCTGGGATCACTTTGTCGATGGATAAGATTTCAGTCTCGAGAGGGAAATTGCACGAAAGATTGCGGTGAAACATTTCACGCTTTTCCCCCAACTCCCCGCTGTCCACGAATTTTGATGATCGTCCCTGTAATGTTCCTGTCTAAAGCGTGCTTTGAAATTTACACTAATACAATAATTTACACTATGAAATATCCCCCCATTATGCGTACAAATAAGTCAAACTCCCGTATTATACATTCGAGATTAGATTTACGATCACCCTTCCCCGGGAGGGTGCACATGTCGTTTTATAATCAGCCAAATTCTGGGATCACTTTGTCGATTGACAAGATTTCAGTCTCAAGAGGGAAATTGCACGAGAGATCGCGGCAAAACGGACACAATTACAACAATAACGATAATGGTAACGAACGTCCGGCCACAGGGGGTGGAAAAAAAGGGAAAACATCCGACGCAGGTTCGTTCCACGCGTAAGCATTTAATCACACTCCCGCGTACGCAGCGCGTCGTGTCGCGACAAAGCAGCCACCCCCTTCTGCCACCCCCATTTTCGAGCTCGTACATCAGACCGAAGCGTCCCCTTCTTCTACATTTGCAGCGTCAGGTACACACGTGTATCCACGTGCCATCGCATTGAATATGCAATGAGAGAACGCGCCAACCCCCCCGTTTTCCGACCGCAACTTTTACACCCCACCACTTATTCTACGGCCACGCGCGAATCTCGTCACTCGATAATCGCGATATTACGACGATCCAACGAAAGGAACAAGGCGCTAGGCGAGTGTTCTATTGTTTTTGTTCCTAGATTCCAGGCGATACGCGCTCCGACTGAAATTAATGAGACGGAATTTACGTTCGACGATGCAAGATCCTGGTTACGTTACTCTCGATCGTATCTCGCCATCGATGATCGTGCATTTACCGAGAATCGACGCGCGTTCAATTTCATTACGCAACTCGAAATCCGTCCATTAAACACACGGTTAATCGAGCGTCTTATTCATTATACGAGCGATTAAAATTTGTTGCAGGAAATGCTAACGACTTGATTGCACCCTGGTAAAAATGAGGAAACGTCTGCACCTCGCGAAGCCGGTAATTCTAAACTTCGAACGCGCAAACACAATCGATCTAGTCGAGAGGTTCTGTATTCGCTTGCAACTAATTCTGGGCTCGCGAAGGGTCTCGAATACGCTCGGCGAGGTTTAAGGCACTGCTCGCAATATCCACGGCGCCCATCGGCGGGATTCACGGTGCTGGAATCTCGAGGGAAAACTGCGCGAGGGAACGCCGGGAACGCTTGGAATTCCTCGTTGGCCGGGCCACTTTATGACCAACGCGGCCCTCGATCGACGAAATTTTCGCGACCCGGAACGACCCCGTCGGGGACGAAAGAACAGAGGATCGACAACAGGGGTCTCATCGACGGCCAGGCGATTTCCAGGGCCATTGAAACGCGATCGGCTGGCTCTCTCCGCGCGAGAACGAAACGACGCGGTGAATTACATACGTACAAACGCGATACCCGGACCGTGAAAAGCTTCTTTTCGGGGCCACGGTTCCAAGTAATTCGAATTTATGGCACGATCTCGCCTGGAATTCCATCCATCCGGAGATACTCCCGCATCTTCGTCGCGATACCAGCCACGTTTAAACTGCGTTGAAAATTCCCCGTCGACGTCGTCTTTTAAAAATATTCGAGATTCCAGAAAAACAAACTTAGCTACCGCGTACATTTTCCGAACCTCACGACGCCTCTCGCGAGCAATATTTTCGCGAATCAACGGAGGCAACGGGGCGGACAAGGTTCGCGAGACACGCCTGTGCGCATGATTTAACTCACGGGGAAAATTTCAGCCCACAAAACGTTCGTATTACGTTCGTCGAACGTTCGAGCGGTGGAAAATGACACGCACGGTCGGAGCACCGGCAGGGAACCGGAAAAAATCAGTCACCGGCAGGCTCCAGTCTTGTTACGCGTCCGAAATACGCAGAAACAGTTGCTCGAAGCCGTGGCAACGCAACCGTTGGACATTATCCTAAACGGAGGGCTCAAATGGCATGATAAATGACCGCGAACAACGCGAGCAGCGCGGCTGACACGAGACCGAACATCGGTAATAACAACGAAGACGAGAAACGTCCAAAGCCCATACAGGGATTGGCTTCGTAACGAAAACGTTATGTGGCATTGGTCGTCGATGAATAGTATCTCTCTCCGTCGTTACATCCTCATTAACAACGCGCTATAAATTATTGCACGGTACCGTAATGATTTTCGACGCAGCGATATTGCGTAGGAAATACGATATTTTCAGCTCTGTGTTATTCTTTTACCAGCGAAATAATCATTTCATTTTCTAACACCGTACGCTGCTCGAAAACAATTATACTTGGTGAGTATCTATGTGCGTTTAATGGGAGATTCTGGATGCCAAAATAAAACGAAAATCAAAAATAACAATTTCTTGACTGAGGCTTCGTTAAAAAGTTATTAAAAAATTTCAAAGCAATTTAAAAAAATTATTTTTGGTTATAGGGACTAATTACAATCATCTTTTATGAATACACATATCCCCGAAATCCTACCCACTTTTGAGAAAAAAATTCGGGTAGGTTCTGAAATTTTTCGGCGAAAAAAAATTTTTCAAATCGTTCTAAAAAAATTATTTTCGGTTGCAGGATTTAATTGCAATCATTTTTTGTCAATAAACATACCCCCGAAATCCTACCCAGTTTCGAGAAAAAAATTCAGTAAGTGGACTTTGTCGATCAAAAGTAAAAAATTTCAAATCGTTCTAAAAAAATTATTTTTAACTAGGGGGGTTAATTACAATTATTTTTTGTCGTTACGCGTACCCACGCAATCTTACTCACTTTCTAGAAAAAAATTCGAGAAGGTACGAAATTTTTCGACAGAATTAAAATATTTCAAATCGTTCTGGAAAAATTATTGTCGATTGCAGGGGTCAATTACAAACATTTTTGGTGATATACATATACTCCCGAAATCCTACGTACTTGCGAGAAAAAAATTCTTTACCGAAAATATACTGTGTGGCCGGAAAAGTTTCTATAACTTTTTAACGAAGCCTCAATCAACAAATTAGTATCCTTGACTTTCGTCGTATTTTGGCCTCTAGAATTTCCCATTATAATTTTTCCCAGGGGTGGTCGAACACCCTGTATAGCCAGAACATGGGAAAAATGGAATAACGAGTATTCGGTAACGACTTCCGTGGACAAACGAAAACAGAAGGCTCGCGAGAGAGGTTCGTTTCGCTGGTTATCGGCAAACCATAAACGATTACGCGTATGCATGCTCGTATAGCCGGTGTCTCGTCTACGGGTGTACACGGAATTTCGATGGCGCTGCTCGCTCCCGGTGCATTTCGCCCGCCAAAATCGATAAAATAACGCCACCCTAAACTTCGTAAAGTGCGGTCATTGCGTAACCTTTATGATCCGAGCTGGCGCGTATAATGCTACGGATTATGACACCGGCGCCGAGCTGAGACGCCTTCCTTGGGACGTCCAGCGTCCAACGCTGCTCGAGCACCCATAGGATCTCCAACCTTAATAATAAAACTTCATTCGATCTATTTACGAACCTTTAAGAGTCTCCATCGAACGTTCGTTTCGTTAACTTCCAAATTAACGTGTAATTAGAATGTCCAGTCGTAACGCAAATATTACGCGGAATGTACACGATGGAAAATGTAATCAGATTACGTTTCGACCATCGTCGATGCCGTAATCCGAACGCGCGATCGACCGACTTGCACGTCGAGCCCCCCCAATCCCGAAATGGCCGGCATCTGAATTTCATCCGATTAAAACGAAGCAAACCGTAATCCATTAGGGTGATCAGAGGCTGGGTGTCGCTTCAAAGACGCGCGTGGGAGGCGGGCGTTAACGGTCCACGCGTCGCGACGCACACGGCACGCAGCGATCCCGAGTACGGGGCGCCGTGGTTTCGAATCGCGATGGAATTCTCAGCATCCTTCGTTCGCAGCGAAGAGCCCTCGAAATTGAACGGGGGACGCCAGCGCCCGGAAGCTGAGGGCTGCGAGCTAGAACCGTTTCCTGCTCGACGAGGAATTCGATCCAACGATCGCTCGAAATCGCGACGCGAGGCCCTCCCCACTGGCAACCCTCTTCCATCGAGTCGGTTAAAACGCCCTTATCTTTTCCCTTTTCTCTCCGCTAGGTAACGAGAGATATCGCCAACGCTAAGGAGGCGTTTTTTTTATTTGCCTCCGCGTCTTTCGAGGGAACGATCGATGGGCCAAACGAGAGAGCCTTTGACGTTGAAGTTGAATTTTCGGGGGTCGCTTCGTAGCTCCGCTCCCGGAGAATCTCGGAAATTTGTTCCATTTTCCTACTTTGTTTTCACGAGCCTTCGTCGCGTTTTGTTACGCGCTTCCTCTTTGGACGCGAGGACCGAATACAAGAGCTCCTTCCTTTGGAGTCCCGGAATTCTTTACGCTCTTTTTCCCATGAATTTATGAATTTCGTACGTTCCCGGCCTTTCGAGAGCCACGCTCGCGAATCTGTACGTTTCCTGCCTTTGACATTCAAATTTCTCCTACTTTTTTCCCCTCGCGTGTTTATCAACGTCCATGTTTCTTGCATTTTCTACGGTTTTTTTTCTCTTTCCCTTGGTTCTGCAAAGATTTTCGTCGCACGCGACGCGACGATCAACCCCGTGGGGTGGGACAAAATTCTAGCACGCTTAACAGTTTTGTTTATAATTAGATGTACGGATTACTAAAATACGAGGAGAAAGTTTACGATAACGAAAAATGATCTTTCGCTGGTAATCGAGTTAAAAGACTCCGGGAACTGTGCTTCGTAGCCGCCCCTCTGATCCGACTAATGGTTTCGTCGGTCTTAATCAAATAATCCTGCCGCGGCCATCGAATGCACGCGAGTGATATTAAGTTCTTAATATTTGAAATCAGCCTTCCGTCTGAGGGGGTTGCAACTGCCTCTCGACTGCAGCTCTTAAACATTAAATCCTGCGCGGAGATTGCGCGAGACCGTTGGAAGTCTCGAGATTTCCAACCAAAGTTACACATACAGTAAGATATAGATATAGTTACGAGAGTACGCGACTCAACAACCTTCCCGGCGAAATCCTACTTTCGTTGACAATTTCAATTTTACAGCGCCGCGGTCTAATCTTTCTTCGCCGTATCTCTCGGCCAACCAGCCCGGATACATTATTTCCCGGCGTTTCGTTCGACCACTATTCTCCTCTTTTCTAATTCTGCTCGATTGGCCTCGAATCGACCCGACCCACAGGTTCCTCTCTTTTTTAACCGTATGTTACGCGATTAACCGGGCGGGGGTGAATCCGGGATCAACCAGAAGCTCCAGATAACGCTCTTGAAATTTTTCCAAGGAGTACGAACAGAGATTTCGATCGTACGAGTTACTGAAATCGCTTCGGTTTCCAGAACTGTCTAACAATCCGTATTAAAAATAGTTAAACTTTAGACCTGTGCAGTTCCAAAACTAGTAGTGTTTTATTAATTATTAAGCCATTGTTAGCGGTGGTAAACCTTCATCTTTAAAATGGCTTTTGAATTTTGGCGATACGACTTTCCGTTTTCGAGATATCGTAATTTAAGTGAAGGGGTAATTTCTTAATTTCCACTACGATCGCGCTCTCCGCCTTAGAAAGGCCTATTAACGCGTATTAAAAATAGTTAAACTTTAGACCTGTGCAGTTCCAAAACTAGTAATGTTTTATTAATTATTAAGCCATTGTTAGCGGTGGTAAACCTTCCTCTTTAAAATGGCTTTTGGATTTTGTCGATCGGACTTTCCGTTTTCGAGATATCGCAATTTATGTAAAAGGTAATTTTTTTAATTCGACTATCGCTGTCTTCGTCTGGCGGAGTCGTACCTCTTTGTCGCACCTGCATCGCGTACGTGACCGCCGTGACCTAGTTTCGAGCGTAGTATTTCCAAGAATTTACTACGCACTGTTTACTATTGACGCGCCCCCCGGATGAATGAACTCGCGAGCGCAACAACGAAACGTAAACAAATCCTATCTCCGAAACTAGCCACCGCATCGACTTGAAATTAAAAACGCTATATCTCCGGAACTAATAAAGCTATCGACTCGTACAAACGCTCATTTTAAAGGGCATTTCATCCTCTATCCGATGAATATAATAACTACTATAATTTATGCTATCTTCTATGTTTATTTTGACATTTACTTTGACACTCGACTTGAAACTAAAATTGTCATATCTCCGGAACTAATAAAGCTATCGACTCGTACAAACGCTCATTTTAAAGGGCATTTCATCCTCTATCCGATGACTATACCCACTACTATAATTTATGCTCCCTTCTATGTTTATTTTGCAATTTACTTTGACACTATGCACCCAAAATAAAATTCTGTGCAATTTTCAATGAGTTACTAGTCCCGGAAGTTGAGGGTCGTGGAATTTCGTGGATTCTCGGGCGGAACCAGCGCGTAAAGTGTTTACATTATTAATATAATGTCGCGGTGGGTTTCTATCTCGTTGGGAGAGGAAGTAGCCGGGCACGTAGGTTGTTTAAATTCTACCGGTTGCTCTTTTGGCATAAATTCGTCGGTGGCGCGCGTACGCGGAGGAAATCCCGAGCGGTGCGCGCGACGCAAGACACTGGTTTCGAGCAACGAACAGGAAACGGCTCGCGGAATGCGTTCGGTGCAATTGCATTTGCTGCATTTAACGTACTGTACCCGGCACTGTTGCACGTGGCTTGTACGCATTTCATGGAATTTACGTAATCGCGATGGCATGCTACTAGCATCCGTGATTTTCGACGGATTAACCATCGTCTCGGTGTTCCATCTCTGAAACGGATCTTGCTTCTGACTAGCGATCTTTGGAACGTCAACCAATCTTCGAATACTTGCTTGGAACTTACGACCAAACTTCTGTGGTCTATGTTTTTTAACAGACTCGATTTAAGCGCTCCAAGCTTCTATTTAAAACTTTGACTGACTTGACTGACTTTTCCTTAAGCACCGACTTCGTTAATTAGCCGGACAGTCTCGGCGAACGTAAGCGCGGCATTAGCGACGCGTCAGGTGCCGGTGAACGGAGAAATACTCTGATTTTCGGAGTTCTATTCTTCTTCCTCGATTACCAGCACCTGACGTGCCGCTTATTTCACGCTCGCGGAATCTAATCGTTCCGTTTAATCTCGATGAATTATAAATTCCGTCGTAAATCTCGAACACGGCCGGCTCTCGAAAACAGAACTTTTCGCAGTTTCGTAACAACGAAATATTTCTCCTTGCCCGGTGGCGGGTACCGCGAACAATCGTCTAGACGATGCAACCGGCTGATATCTCGATTACGCCGAGCGTTATCTATAATTTCAATTCATACGGTCGGCAAGCTTTAATTTCGCGGGGAAAGGGGGCGAACAGACGGGATCTTAATCAACCTCCAGCCACCGAAAATCCCTTTTCGGCTCTCGAAAGCCGCCTCTCTGCTTTCACCCCCCTCCTATCATTAGACATTGGCCCCGGAGCTCTAGGCCAAATTTTAATGAGAAAACTTAACGAGAGTGCTGCTCCCGACACGCATTTCCCCGACGAATTATGCATCCGATGTGCCTAAAATTATGAATAAGAAGCGGAACCGCGATGCGGTTTCCGTCCGCGTTTAATAAAACTACGACCCGTGAAATACCTCGTAAACCAAGGGTGATTCTAATCGTCCGTACGCTCCTTTTTCTGGGAAAAATAATCCAATTTTACGGTTCTACGTTAAAACTGTCTGACGATAATTTCGAGATGCGATCTTTTGCTGCGGAAGAAACGAAACTTGTTTTTTCTATGAGTCGGTGATAGATTGTAACGAAGGGATCGACGCGACCGGGTACATATTGAACTCGATCCGATCGGTAGCCAGCAGTGGCGTTGGGTTCTCTGGGCACAAAAGCCCAGTTGAATTACGTTTCGAGCAACAGTCTATTCGTCGAGAAGTTCGGGGCGAAAAGGAGGCTAAGAGCGGCCCGAGCGACGCTTAATTTCCGCTTTAAATGCGGAACAGAAAGTGAACGAGCCGAACGGACCAAGATGAAAAACCGAAATCGAATGAGGCAGCGCCGGCTGCCCGGGAAAATGGTTACACGTGTTGCCAACGACAGACTTTTTCCGCGAAATCAAACTAAATTTTACTTCCCGGCCGGAAAACCGACATCGTAAATAGCGAAACGACTCCCATCGTTTTTCTAAATACATTCATGTCCGAAGCAAGGTACAAATGCTCGTTCACGTGCCCACGGAACCGATTCGTTTGGGAAATTTAAAGACACTGCTCGCGAAGAACAACGACTCGCGATTAATATGAAATTTCGTGCTGGTTCGATGGCCAGTGCAACTATTCGAAACAATTCTTGTCGATAATTACCGTGCCGTGGCGGACAAATATTTTATCGCCCAAAGTTCCATGAATATTAATAAGGGAAACACGAATTAATGGTTTACCGAGTGAAATATTTATACCGCGTCAGGGTGTAATTAACCGTTATCGAACGAAATTATATTTTGACGCCACGCGTTGCCAAGAATTAGCTCCACTATATTTTTAACTACGAAAAATAATCCAGGCTTCCGGGGTGCTCCAACGCGCGAATTGACTACGGGCAAAATTTGCTTCGAATGATTTCGAATAAATAAATTTTTATTGGAAACAACGTATTGGTTCGTTAGCAACCAATAAACCTTCGATATCCTATCCACTTTCGAGAAAAAAATTCAGTAAGTGGACAAATTTGTAGATAAAATTAAAAAATTTCATATCGTTCTAAAAAAATTATTTTTAACTAGGGGGGATAATTACAATTATTTTTTGTCGTTACACATACCCCCGAAATCTTACTCACTTTCTAGAAAAAAATTCGTGAATGTATGAAATTTTTCAACAGAATTAAAAAATATGAAATCGTCCTGGAAAAAATTATTTCCGGTTGAGGGGGTCAATTACAATCATTTTTGGTGGATAGACATACCCCCGAATTCCTACGCATTTTCGAGAAAAAAATTCAGTACGGGCGGAACTTTAAAAGTTAATAACTTTTTAACGAAGCCTCCATCAACAAATTAGTATTCTTGATTTTCGTCTTATTTTGGCCTCTAGAATCCCCCATTAGAATTTTTCCCAGGGTTTGCCGAACATCCTGTATACGTTGTATCTATGGTGCAGTATTATTATGTCGGTTTGAAAATTTTTAATTTGTTGTCACGGACGTCGCGCGGTAAGAAAAACTGTCTGTAATTTAAAAGTTGTTCGCGTCTCGTCCTTTCGACCAAAAAATAGTTATCCGTAGCGCGGTTATCAGCGAAATAATTTTCGCTCGCGTTGCTCCTTCAGAAGACCTTTTACTTCTACCTGTCATGCATAACCAAGCATCCCAGGACTCAGGATCTAATTGCAGATGGTTTGCATTCAACCCGAAACACGAGAGCCCGGTGTAAACGTTGTACTACAGCCTCGTGATTCAGCAAGGCGCCTTATTTACGACCCTACGGGCGCACTCTGTTCCATCCGCGCCATGTTTAAAATTTCCCCTCGTAAAACTTCGATATTTCCCGTCGTAAAGACGACTTACGAGATTCTTTTAATCCCTCGCGTATTTCGCCGAAAACCTAAAGTTACAACTGTGCAGTGACACTTGGGTCTGATTTCCCCCTGTGTACGAGGTCGGTTTGAAAAAGTAGCCGAACTTTATTTTTCTAATTTATTTGGGCTTACATATGGGACTGTTGGTCCTTATCACTTTCGAAGTATCCTCCTCTGCTGATACACTTATCCGGTGTTTCCACTTCCGGAATTCTCGTAAGCAGTTTGTGGGATGCCTTTCAGAGGCATTTGTTCTAATTCCTTCAAATACGTCAAAACGTTTTCTTTGCTTTGCAAGGAGTTGTGCATTAGAAATTTTCACCTCAAGGTTAAACAGTTAATTGTCATTATTACGTTGAATGTTTGAGGCGTTTAAGAGAGAGGGTGCACCATGACAATGCACCTCATCATTCTGCCTTGTTAATTTGGAAATTTCGTACGAAAAATCATCCACCCTGCTTAATGTTCCCCAAAATTAAAATCAGTGTTGAAAGGGCGACATTTTGGTACAATTGAGGAAATTATCCCACAAACTGCTTACGAGAATTTCTTCCGGAAGTGGAAACACCGGATAAGTGTATCAGTAGAGGAGGAGTATACTTCGAAAGTGATAAGGTCCAATAGTTCGCATGTAATCCCAAAATAACTAGAAAAACAAAGTTACCTCCTTGAACGGGAGAATTGTAAAAATTTAAACAGGTATAATTCGCGAGAAAATACGTAGATCGCGTCCGGAGCTCCTTTATCGCCGACAACACGAAAGTGTGAATCGCGTGCCCAGAAATAGCCGGAAAGTGTCGTAAGTCCGGATCGTCGTAAACCAGCCCCACCCCTTTATTACATTATGCGATATCAGTATTAAATTCTCGAAACATTCGGCCGCGTGTTTCCTTATTTTATCGACAAAGCCCATCGGGGCAGGCAAGAGAAACGAAGGTGGAGTTTAAACGTGAGATATCTCAAGGTACAACTTAGAGTCGGAGATCCAGTTACAACAACACCTGCCTCTAAGCTATACTCCGTTTCGCAGACGTCTACGCAGACGCGGGTAAGCGATAGTTGCAAAGGACGAGGGTTCACAATGAAATATTAAAGACTAATCGTGTTCGTATCCAGAGAACGAATCGTTCTCTAGATGCATTCTATTTCGGGCAATTAAATGCAAGCACTCGACGCGTATCTCGCGGGAGCTTGATCAACGAGAAAAAGCACAGTAACGCTGAGTCATGCGTCCGTAACACGACAACGAGCACGCCAAGACCAATCTCGCCTATCGATAAAGCTAACGAAGCAAATTGCAACGCTCGCGAGCTAAAATTATTCAGTCGACGAACAGAGCTCGCGCGTAAAAAGCCCGGACTGCCGTTAGAAGCGCTGATCGAAACCCTTCAAAGGACCCTATCTACTTTTCACGAGGGCTAAAGGGTTTCCGTTCCCGATCCTGGCATTGTTTCGCCGCCCGAACGGACGAGCAATTTTCAAAATTGAGCAATCACGGTGAATCTCTGAAACAGCTCTTAAGAACTACGTCAATTATACGACCAATAAAGCAAAAGAACAAAGAGCTTCGAAAGCTCCGGAGGGATTGTAAATAAACACCTGCAGTATAGTAGCAACACACTGTACAGTGTCATCGAAGATCAGAATCTCGATTATGGTTAACGTTTAACGTCGAACCGCGCTGACAAATTGTGCCCCGCGGGCAAGGATATCTGCGAGTCCGTGGAACCCAGGTCGCAAGAAATTAGGCCATTCAAGGTCGCCTCCCCGACCATACATCACTCCGGACATACCTCCCATTCTCACGCTTGTCAGACGCTGTATACTATGACTGCATGATAACGTAATACATATTCAGAACAATTAGGGGACCGTTTCTGGGTAATTCGGAAGCGTAAATCAAACTGCCCTCTTGGTTAAAGTTGTTCCGTGAGGACTTCTGTAAATATAATAAACGTTTCGGGGAGCCGAGGCCGTGGGACGTGTACAAGTATGCACTCGCGCGGGCGGACGGTTTATTTGAATTCCGTGCGGGGATTCGTTTTAACGAGAGTGGCTGTATTTTGTTCCCGGAGGGGGGGGGGGCCGACGAAATTCACGGACACCTTGCAAGGAGCGGAATAAAGGGAGTCAAGGAGGCGCGCGGCGGAACGAACGCCTGTTGGACGGACGAGGACTCGACGAAGACTCGGCTGGATAAGTAGGCGTGGAAGGGGTGAAACAAGGTGAAAAAGGGGTGTCCTGGTCGGCGGATGGGACAGAGGGAAAAGGGGGCACGCAAGGTTGCGAAGGGCGAAGAGAGAGACGAAGGGGGGGTGGGGTTAGGCGAGGCGCCGGAGGAGAAAGAGAAATAAAATGGCAGGGTAAGCAAGGTCTCCGGGAGGATAAGAGAGCAAAGTGGCGGAGTTCAGTAGCTCGTTTCAGCCCGTATCGTCGGGTTTAACATAAAAGAAAACGGCCTTAACTGCGCCGAACGACCCTCTCTCGCCCCGTGCGTCGAGAATTTCGAAACAATTTCGAATAAAAGGGCGCTCGACCGAACAATTGGCGACGCCCGAGTGGTCTCAGACGCCTTCCCGACGCTCTTGGAATTAATTTTCATTCGCCGTGCCCTTAACGGCGCTCGCGAAAATTCCGTTTCGAATTCGAGACGTCGCAAATTCGTTTCTGTACGCTGCAGCGAACTTTTTTCGAATTCGAGGGTTCTTAAATCCCGTTGGCGCATCGAGCCCTTAAAAGCAAGAGCAAACCGGTCGCAACTCGTGCGAAAAACTTTGGACGTTTCGGTGGGGAAAAAGTATCGGCAGCACGCGAGAACACAATCGGCGGTCGTTCGTTCGAGCGACTTTATCGTTCGACGAGTTTTCGAGGATCGAAGTTTCGGCGAGGGAAGCCCCGGAGATCAGCGACCGTTCGCCAGCTGTAACGCGACGACTCGTTCGTATTATGCATCATCGTGGATGCAACTTATGGCTGGCTGTACCGCCCACGGACGCCCCCGCGTCTTCACCAAGTTCCCGTAATTCCGGTGCGAATATCGTCCAAGGTTAACCGCTTCCCGATAATCGCAGACGCTGCAGTATCGATCGAAAGTCCAATAAGCGTGCTCCGAGAGAAATCTATCATCTTTCTATTTCAACGGGCTTGAGAGGTGCTGATATAAATAAGGCAAATTTTAATATTTGTTTTAAAGAGATATCGATGGGCCATTCAACTGCCGAATTGGACGTTCCGACGATCGTCGGGGATTCTTTCTGCGGTTATTACGAAAGCGTGGAACGAGGGAGCAGCGTGACTTGGCGCCGACGTCCTGAAAACTCCCCCTCGAAATAAAAATTTCCAACGTTCAACCGTCCGTTGGTCGCGCGAACGAGAGTCCCACGAGAGGAAACATGGTATTGGGGGACGCGTGTCACCCGCGCGATTAACGTCCAAATAAACGGTGATGTTTCCCATCGCGTTCCACGGACCGTTTAAAAAGCAAACGAGTTACCAATTATTGTCAATTTCGCCCGGGAAACCGAATTACAGAAACAAGAACGAATCCTTTCGCTGCTGCTCCCGCCTTTCGTTTTATACGTCGAATAAAAGTGCTATTTACTTAAAGTATCGGTATAACGTTGATAGACCTTTGTTAACTGTATCGCGGAGTAATCGAACAAGTGGGAGCTGACTCTGAAAGGCATTCTGCGCAACGTCAACGTACAAAGATTCGAGCAATACCTAACGAAGTTTACGAGTCGTAAATTTCTGAAGTAACGACACCGTCGCACGGCGCAATTCGCTCCATAAAAGCCGTAGAACGACTTAATACAATGAACGCACGAGTATCGAACCTGTGTCGATAGCGACGCGCATCATCGGGCTCGGAGAACGAGCAGGCATTTCCAAGCTACGTCAGTGTGAAACGCGAAGTCGGTTCCGCTATTCGCAAAATACTCCAATTAACGTTCAAACGAGGTAACCAGCAAAGAGAAAGAATCGTAATCGCTAGATTAACACTAGATTTACGGGCACTGATCGCACGTATATTTATCGATACCTTTCATGTTGACGATTACCTCAAAATACGATTTTTCTTTTAATTAGAATATGTAGTCATGCCATTGCATCAAACAACATCAATATAAGTTGTTAAAAGATAATATTTACGCGCTTTTGCAATTTTAAATATGGAATCTGACATCCGTCAAATTAACGGCTTCCGTAAATCTTGTGTTAAGGATGGGCTATATTAGGATTCCTCGTAATTTCATCCTCGACAAATCAGAACCAGCTTATCATGTAACAAATCTCTAACAGCCAAACATTTCTTATACGAATGTAGAACATTTTATGGCGTTAATATCGATTTGGAGTCAAATGATATATGTCTCATGCTCGATCGATAGAATTTCTCTGGTCATATGATATATGTATTGATTGTAGTGTGACAAAATTGATCATATATGTTGTTTGCCAAAAGATATCGTCCCAAGAAAGATATTGACCGCACGTCCATATCTGGTATGATATATAATATTGAAATACGCAAAACTGTAAGAGGCAGACATACTATGTGATGTATCAATGAATTCAGAAAAAAAATTCTGTTCTTTGTTATTACGTAAATTGTGATTGTTTTTAAAATAATGTTATAAACAAATTATTTTTTACAACATTTATGACCAGCATTTATATGTATATAAAAAACCATGAAACTTTTCCTTAAGAAGTTTTCTTCTATGATAGTTTTTGAGATAGCCTATTATAGCTGAAACTTTGAGAGTCGTTTCATACTCTAAATATGAAAATTAGCTGATATAAAAAAATACGTTCTAATTTTTCCTCCTTTAACCCTTTGCACTCGAAGCAATTTTAGTGAAAAGATTATATTTACATATAAGTAAATGATATGCGGATTAAAAGAAAAGTCATCGTTGTTTATTATTTTTTTAATTGATTATGAATACAAATGTTATTATATATAAAAAAAACAAAAAATTATTACGTTTTGTAATTGTCCAAGGTGTGATACCTCTCGTAGCAATCGCCAATTATTTGCATTGTCTCCATAGCGAAGCCCTCGAGTGCAAAGGGTTAAAACAGAACAATCAGAGGGGGATACCTAAAAAACCTTGTGACCAGAAACAGCCCTAGTATTTTTGAGGAAAACCAATCTGCTCTAAAAAATCTCAAACAACTGATTTCTACGTTGCTGATGACCAAGATGTCGATAAACGAAGAAGGAAATTGAACTAAAAATTATTTAAAGTAACAATCACTATCGTTAGCGACTGAAGGGAGCGTGGATTCAGAATGCGTCGAAGATAACGCAGAAGACCGCACTCGAGCCAATAGCAACACGTGACGTGAGTTTCTCATGCGTGGGTGCGACGAGCATTGACCGAATAACCGAATGCATGACAAGTGACCGATAGTTCGATAACTCACTGCGCGGAGTAGGGCTTAAGATGTGCTCGAAACCGACCGTTTCCACGACTAAATAACTCCCCTTCGACCCGAGGCGCGCCTTATCTCTCCAACGTCCGCGATAACGGATTCAATTGATCTTGGATTCCTGGAAGCGATCGATTCGAGCCGAGTTAGCAAGCAGTAGCAACAACAGATTCGTCCTTTTCCCCAGTACACGAACAAATCTTTGCATATTTCGATCAAAAACCTGTATATACGTCGAATCATCGTGCTCGTTCCGAGGAAGGGCTCGAAGGTTGTTCGTTCCAGGGTCGAAAACTGTTTTGAGAGAAAGCAACGCGCGAGACGCTATCGTCCGCGGGGATCCAGGAACACCGGCCACGAATAAAAAAGACCAACGACCGGCCGTAGCCCGAAGTCTGAGGGTAAAGCGGGTTCTTCAATCGTTCGTGGGAGTCAACGACACCGCCGCGAGAAACGTTTCACAGCCTTAATAGGATGACGCCTACTCAAAACTTCTCAAGATATAAGAATCTAATTATCCGCAGCCGGGCCGGACACCAATTTCTCGCCCCAAGTATTTCCAAACTCGAAAGAGGTATTTGCGATACGTTAATGGGCTTCCTGCGAATATAAAAGCTCCTGAGCCAGGAAACGCCGAAGAATCGGGGACGAAAAATTGAAAAACACAACCGAGACTGAAAAGTTATTTTTGTAAACTTTCTAAAATTGATATTTCGTAATTGTAATGGGGGGAATATTGCATTCTGTGTATTATCATTTGGAACGTAACAACCTGCCGTATTGCTCGGGTTACGCAGGCAACACGATCCACCGCGGAACATGTTCGAAAAAATGTTAACGAAACGCGTATTCACGTTAAGGGTTTCCGAAACATTGCCCCGGGGCATCGAATGTACATTGGACGGGTCTGCGTGAAACGAAACATGCCAGAGCTCTGTATTTTAAGACGCATCACTGGAGCCTATGTATCGAAAAACGCGAGTATGTGTACATGGAGCCGTGGCCGCGTGTTCTGGCCCTGTTGAACGCATCGCGTTATATCACCGGCAGGGGAAGTCACCAACGAACGTTGAAATACGTGGGTCGACGTATCTCTCGTATGACGCTACCCGGTGACACAACGCAATTACAGCGCCGGCTGTCACTCTACCATTTATGAAGTCACGCCGCGTTCCGAATCAACCGGGAGCACCGAATTTCTTCGAAACCGCGTACACGTTGCAACGATCCCCCGTGGACAAGTTCGAACATTGGATCCGAAACGCCTCGCGAGCAGAGACACTCGCGATTTTACGAGCGTGGGTTCACGCGTTTAACTAATATGCCCCTGGTACGCCTTTGACACACATCGAACGCTACGAACTCCGAGGCCCCACTCGTTTCGCGTTGCTTTAGCCAGCGGGGCAACTCGCGACGCCGTGTCCCCGTTTATAACTCGTTCGCACGAATCGAAACTAGTTGTCTTTGGTAAAATATACTTCGTCAGCGACTGCACCGTAACACGGTCGTCCGCGAGCAGCGCAACGAGTCGAGAACTTTCGGCGGAAGGAACGAAACGAGCACCGGAGTTTAACGAGGCAATTATAACACGTGAAATCGAGACGCTGACTCACCGGTACGCTTCCTCGTACAACGGATTCCCTCGGCTGTCACGTCACACGGTCCACCAATGGTAACGTCGAACGCAGCTGGTCGTCGTGTTTAAAACACCCACTGTACGTTCGCTCGACGACGATAACGAATTACGGCAGACGCGCACTGAATGCTCGGATAACCACGCGGTTTGTGGCGTGTGTCCTCGTAACGGACGATAAGTGACGAGACACAGTTCTCTGACCCACGCGCCACGAGATCCGACAGCCGACTGACTTCACGCGGATGCTGCGGCAAGCGCGTTGCCACGCGTCCCCCCTCCACAAGCCTCGCGTATCCCCACCACCGCTCGCGCGCCGTCTCTCTCTGTCGCGATTCCCTCCGACTCGTGTTCTCTTTCTCCCTCTCTCTTGGATTTTGCTCTCTGCACGTGCGAGCGCCAGTTGACTCCGAGCGACTCCAATGTTATCAAACATGCAAATTCAACGTTGCCCGAGTTCTAATAATTACTTAACCGGCATAATTATTCCGGAACGTTCAACTTTTTGCGTCTATAGTCCTAAGCATCGATGAATTAATTTATAAATTATTGCCCCGGGGCTGTCGGGGAATCCAAATACTCAAACACCCAAGCCACTGACATCATTTGGAAAAGGGGAGGGGAGGTTCTTACTTTTAAAATCCTTCAAAAAATTTACAATGGAGTGATAACCGTAAATTACTGCACCAGTGCAGGTCATCCCTGCACTGAACAAAGAAAACCACATATACATGTACACTTTATTTTTTTTATAAAAATCAATGCGTGGGTCAACCGTCTGACCCGTGGGGTCGTAGGTTCGTCCATCGCTGCCCTAAACGTTAACCCAACGGGCACTACGCGGAATCGATAAGGAAAGCAAATACAATAGTAGGTTAAATTTGTAGTATCGGAGAAATGATATTCGGCGAACGATTCGATAGACGGATAAGAATGGGGATGATATCGAGCTGCAGAGAGAAAACAAACAAGACGACCAAAGTGGATACTGGAAAGAAATACCCACCGTAGATTATGGAGGATAATTCTAGGAACTGGGTCAAGCTTCATGGAGGAACGATAAAATTCATTACGTAGGTAATTATTGAAAAAAGCTCGTTTTTCGAACGACAAACACGAGGGTATTCAATGTTCGTTCGTCGTACGGTGCAAACAGTACGCGACGAAGACAAGCAAGGAAACGTTCGCAGGTGTAGCAAATTGTTGTTTGCTATCGCCCGGCGAGATCGTTTCGCCGTAAACTCCCCCGACTGATCCAAAAGTCAGATCCAACGATCTATACGGAGCACCGGAGCGATCGCACGTGTCCAGCTTACCGGTATCTGGTGTTCTCTCGAGCTTTCACCCAGTTCCGTCGGTTCGTTTTATCCTGACGCTTTTTTTTGTCCTTTTCCAGCGACACCACGTCCTCCCCCGTTTCTTCCTCCCCGTTCTACCCCGGCTTCCGTTTCTCAGCCTCCTCCTTTCTCCACTCAGGCGCACTAGATTTCTCACTCGGACGTTTTTCTCTCGTCAAGCGGTCCCGCGAACACCCTTCGCGTCGTCTTCCCCGTCCGGCTCATTTCGCCGTGCTTTTCGCGACGCCTCATTTTCCTCGTAATCGTTTCATTTTTTTGCCCCATCCCGGTTCATAATAGTTTCCTCAGCGGCGGTTTGCTTTTCCACGCGCCACCCCCAAACGTCTCCGTTACCGATTCGTTTCGTTTCTCTCTGCCACACCACTCCGCACGGAAGGCCTAGGGTTTCACCCCTGCCGCGTTGCGCACTTGCGTCCCGCGTTCGCGTCGTTGCATTAGCATAAACTTCCCTAAACCCTTTTAAGTATCAAAAATTCTAGTCTTAGAGGTGCCACGAGAAACGTAGCTGCATCAACGTTTACCCTTACATTTTAATTTACAGTCTTTCTTTCGGAAATTATCATTCGCGTTCTCGCGAGCAACCCGTATCCCCGCGAGTCCAAACGATCGCGATAAAAATTTTACTATCAATATTTCGTCCGCGTTTTATCGCCGCCGTTACGATTATTGTTTCCTTCTCCCCGCGCGCTGTCTCCTTTTTTTTATTCCGCTCCTTATGGAAATGGCCGCATCACGCGCCTCTAAATTCTTGACCCCGTTCTTTGCGCCGCGCGAAAGAAAATAAACCCGTTCGAAAGCTACGTAGGCGCTTGCACTTATCCGGAATCCGATTTCCTGGAAACTGCAAACACCTCTCCTCGATCCTCGGAACTTTCTCTATAGGGTGCAAAGTTGAGGGGTGTTATGGGACAGTATTTCTGGAACTCCAAGACTCCGGGAACACGATTACCGCGTTTTATTCGATACGAAATTTTCCACGCTGTAAATTTACACATTATCGTCGCGCGATGGGACAAACGGAAAATTTCCGGGGTCATCGAACCCCGAATTTTGCGTCCATTTCCATCGAAATGGAGCTCGTCCAGGTCACGGCCTTCTCGCTTTAGGCCGATTTCGCTTAATCCTCGACGCGATCGTACGCCACGCCACGTGGATCAGAGCGGTTTAGACTCGTGAGTTCCCCGAATGCAACACAACAAATATCGCCCCTATGGTCGAAAGTCGAAGAATCCGTTTTCACAGCGCCGCGAAAAGGTTGTCTTAACCCTTTTAGTGCCTATGCGAAGAATACCGAGCCAATTTGACGAGTTTGTTATGGTTAGAGAAAAAGCTCATAAAAACCAAACTAAGAATGATATTTACAAAATTCAAAAAGTAGCATATTACGAAATAAAGTAATGGCAATTGCATTTCAATATTTATTGCAAATCATATAAATAACATAATTATAAAATATGATAAAAACATAGAAACAAGTTTCTCTTCTACAAACAATATTTACACATAAGAATAATCATTGTTTGATCACAGTTTTATGTAGGTCACGTAGCATAAAGTATAAGTATTTGATTTTCAATGATTTTTTAATAAATACTCAATTCAAAATATGATGAGGCTTTGTTAAAAAATTATTAACGTTTAAAGTGGAGCCTGTACTGAATTTTTTTCTCGAAAACGCGCAGGATTTCGAGGGTATGTCTATTCACCAAAAATGATTGTGATTGACTCCCACAACCGAAAATAATTTTTCCAGAACAATTTGAAATTTTTTTTCCCCCTTGAAAAATTTCACACCTTCTCGAATTTTTTTCTAGAAAGTGAGTAGGAATTCAGGGGTATGTGTATTCACCAAAAATGATTGTAATTGACCCCCGAAACCGAAAATAATTTTTTCAGAACGATTTGAAATTTTTTTTTTTTCGTCGAAAAATTTAGGCACCTTGGTCTGAGTTACGTTTGGATTAGGTCTGGGTTAGGTCTGGGTTAGGTCTGGGTTAGGTCTGGAAGAAAAATTAGATTTTCGGTAAGAAATTTTTTCTCAAAAATGTGTAGGATTTCGGGGGTATGTGTAATCATCAAAAATGATTGTAATTGACCCCTGTAACTAAATATAATTTTTTAGTGTGATTTTAAATATTTTAATATACATATGATATATCGTCGTTCGGCACTAAAAGGGTTAATAGCTCGAATTGACGTAGAAATTAATAGAAACTTTGAAATGGTACTTCAGCGTGCCTTTTCAGGGGCAATTTCAGTTTTTCCACCCGCGATAATCGCCTCTGTTGCCTGCCATCCCGTTGGTGTCTCGAAACAAAGGAGAAGCTGGAGACTACCTTTGCCGGTTAACTCGCGCTTCCCGTTCCCCTTTCTCCGGAAACGTGCAAAAATCTCGCCGGAGCTCGGGCAGCGCCGGTCGATTTATTTCGCCCGCAATATCGTCGCGCGGGGGCCTGGACTTCCGGGCGAAACGGGAACGCGGCGAGATCACCAGGATAGAGAGAGAGAGAAAGAGAGAGACTCGGAGCGTAGGACGTCGACGACGCCGGAGAACGACTTGCGGCGTAGTTCCGCGAAGAAACTTTAATTTCTTACGAGTTCGCGAAAGTCTCTCCAGCCGCGGCACCGTCCTCGCCACCTGCCGGGGGAAAATGCAGACGAAACCGAAAAGTTTCTACGAGCCGTTGCATACATATAAACGGCGTATATATACGCGTCGAGCGTGTATCGAGTGCCCAACGAGTACCCGTCCACCGGATGCGGAATTAGCGAGCAGCCGCCGGTAGAAAAAATAAAAAAAAAAAAAAGTGACCCGCACGACGGACACCCGAGAAAAAAATCCTTCCGCCTCGTGGAAAGTTCTCCCGGCCAAAAGAGTCTTTTTCTTGCTAATCTTTCGAAACGTACACCCTACCCGACGGTTTTGTTAAGCTCCCGGCACTCCGTTCCGACCCCGGCGATCGTGCGTTCGCGATTTTATCGGACCGGATGAACAGAGAGGCGTCGGTTAATCCCCTAAGTAACGCGGTTTTCCCGGCTACCTGTAAAACTATACTAGTGGTAATTGCACGCCGGATGCATTCCTTCGCCTTTCGCGATTCTACGGTCGAGTAGGTATATCTATCGACGCTGTTGTATTTCTGGTATCGGCGATATTGTTCCTGTTGAGAATAAAGCATTGCATCCTTTTATTTTTAACACGTTCGCCGCCAGATGAAAACCGTGTAATATTCCGCGCAAGTAAAATTTTAATTTTAGACCATTGTAAGCTGCATAACCTAAAATTTGTTTCAGTACTTATTTCCGTAACATTGTTAACACGTTCACTGCCACGTGAAAATTGTGCAATTTTCTGCAAGACTACAATTTCGACTTCAAACCATCGTAAACTGCATAACATAAAATTTGATTCGGTACTTATTTTTGTAAGTTTGCTAAAATTCATAAATTTTATCCAAATTTATTTCCCTCGACATCCGAAATTGAGAATGAATTTTTCTAGTTTCACAGTGGAAAATCCTGTCGCCCGTATATGGATGACGTGGCAGTCAAAATGTTAATACAACGTTTGGATCTCAAAATTGTGAAAACAGAATGATTTTAGTCATGCAAATTTTGTACACACTAAGACATACGATTGAACAATTATTAGAAAGTCTAAAATTATCCTTGCAACGTAAATCAATTTATTTTGTTAAAATTTGATGAGCGACGATGTTTGACACATACACCTTTTGTACTAAAGGGTTCATTCCCCTTAATAAATCAATAATAATAATAATAATAAATATAAGATACCTACCTAAAGATGTCGATAATGAAGAATTTAGTCTAGGTGCATATTCCTAGAATATTCCACGTGTTCTAAATCCTGCAACGCGGAGAGTTAATAAACCGTTAAGAGCAAAACGTATCGACGCACGTAAATCTGAGTAAATTTATTCTCGTTAAAGGCAACAGCAACGTTCGGTAAACGTAGCGAACGTACGGAAGGGGTACACGCGACACGCGACGATTTCACGAATCGTTTGATTCGCGGGAAGAAAGGGGGGCGGGGGGTTTTAGGTGTAAATTAAGGGGCTGCCGTCGGAGGAACGATTTTCTATGAATCTCAATGCGGCCTGAACGGAGCGCGTAAAAGCGCATAAATATGCATAAACGCGCGGAGCGTCGAGAGCAACGGAGTGGAAACGGGATTAGCGAACGGAACGCCCGGGCCCCGCTCTGTCTTGCTCCTGTTTAATGAAACGTCCGCGATAAAAAGTGGGAGATTATGGTTGTACTTAGCCGCGCGGCCAGCCACGATAATTGCGGTGTCGCGGCCGCGGACCCGGCCCTCACCCGCCGGGGGTGGAAAAGAAACGAACGGGCAAAGACGGCGAATGATAAAGTTGCGACCGGCATGGCACGCCAAGATTAAGAACCTCGCCAGCCACGATTCGCGAGCCTCTGTGAACACGTACCCCCCGTTAATGTCCCTTGAAAATACAGAAGCTTGAACACCGGATTCTGCGGCTATCTCCGACCGTGCAGCCCCGCGGAACACGTACCACGGAAAATATCAACCGAATCGAAGATAAGGGCATCCTGGTCTCCTTACAGAATTTACCTTTTTACTGTGAAACGCGTTTTTCTATGTTCTATTTAATATTTTCTTATGAAGAATATTGACAAATTTTTACAACGAAAAATAGTGAAAATTTATTGGTAGAACGGAAAAAGTGTTCTAATGGCTTCCATGATTCCAGCCTTGTAGAAAAAGATTGATAATTTTTTGTCAGTTTACAGTGGAAGGTCCCCTTGAAGTGAATTCGACGAGGAAAACAAATTAATCGCGATGGGGTGGTACGGAGACAACGGATTAAGAATATTAACCGCGGAGGGCGGGGGGTGGGTAGAACGTCGGCGCGTCTTCCCTTCCGTCGTTCGTCATCGGTGCGCAACGCGCGTCTAATTATCACTAATTACACGTCTCCGTGAGCGTTTCGCTAAACCGGCCGGAGCTTTCCCTTTCGGCCACTGTTAATAATCGCGAATTACCAGTAATAAATTAAAGCTCGGCTTAATTACGGGCTCGCGTGTCATAGCCAAGTCGCGATATATACACGTAACAATTTCCGTGCGCGACAGGAACGTGGAAAAGAGAGACAAGCAACGTACGAACGTGGGCGGTGGGGCGGCGAGGGGGTTGGAAAAACGAAGAAAAAGTAAGGAACGTCGTGTGTACGTGTCTCTCCGCGTGGTCGGGAGCGCGAGAGGTGTGGGTGGGTCGAAATAAAGTGTCGGACGGCAACGCTGAAACGTTGTTTGCACGAGCTTTTTTCATCCAACAGGATTAATGCGTAAACCGAGTACCTTATAAAGAAGAGGTGAACTGTCCAGGTGACAAATCGCCGGTGGGTCCGACGTTGATTCAACGGAACACACCTTTTTCTAAACCCTCGACGGCCGCGCGACCGACGCCCTCCACAAGAGAAATCGTCCGCAGAACGACGGAAGAATTAACGAGGATAATCGATGGGGAAATTGAATTTCTACTCCACGTAATTTACTCCTTTTTTTTTCTACCCCCCGTTCGTCGTTCGTAATTCGCTTCTTCCTCGTCGTCGTCGTCGTCGTCGTCGTTGTTGCGGCCAGATTAGGATCGCCGGAGTTTCGAAACGCTTCGGGTAAACGGGAAACTCTTTCGCCCGATCGAGACCACGTCGAACCCCGAAATCCAGCTGGACTATTCACGATTTAAACCCCTTTCTTTCCGATGGGGGAGTTTAAAATAAATTATTTGAAGCCCAGTTGGAGCCCAGGCAAATTACAGATCTACTCGAGTTCCCAGATTTTCAATTCAAGGGTACTTATATTCGTCGTTACCTGGTCCTATCTGACTTGTTTATTTTTAACATAGCTATTTTTATAGAAACTGGTCTACAGGGAAAGTAGACCCTGCATTTTTCAACTTCGAATTCCTGAATTAGTAGCATTTAATTACAGTACCCGAAGGTTCAGCGTGCAGTTCGCTCCAAGAGGATCACAAATACTTGATCGATGAATAGTGTATAGGAGCAATCTTCGCGACTTTCGTCCGACTCTCAATGGTCCTCTAAATTCAAGTACTTTGGGATATTTTTGTCGAGCAATTAACGTGTAACTTGGCGTAATTCTCGGGAGTGCACGAGAATTTGGCCAGGACATTCTCGAAAGAGTCATCTTCCAGCTTTTTCCCCAGCAGACGATCAACGACCATCTTTGCATCTGGGTCATCGAACCGATACAAATAGCCAGCTAACAACGTCGTCGGATAATATAATTTAAATCCGCGAGCATCTTTCCTTCAACCTGTTCATTACTCTGTCTGGAGAAACCCGCGTCGATATGACACGTTTCGCGGGAAATTAACTTCACGATCTATCGATATTTATAGCCCCCCGTCGCGGCGATTTCTCTAAATGACGATCCATCAAATCGGTTGGACTGTAAGAAAGAATTCTGTCGACAGGAGGGAAAGACAGAATCTCGAAAAGTTGAAATCTCATTAATTCTAAATAAGATTAGTCGAACTTTACAGCCACACACCCACGCCCAGAAGAAAAATAATTTTAGCTCTCGAGTAAGAACCACTACCGATCGACGCATTATTTTTGCAAACGTCGATTCCATATCGTTGGTCTGGTCGATCGATACGGATTTCGATCCCCGGAGAAGACGTCCACGGCTGACTGAACGCAACGATTTCAACGGGACCCGGTGAATCTTTAACGAAGGTAAATATCATCCAGGGTTATTGACGCAAGTACGGGAACAGTGCATCGATCCTACGAATAGAAACGACGAACGCGACGAAACGAGTCGCTTCAATAATTTCTTGTCGTCTTCGAAAACGTTCGAGTCTGTTTGACGAAAAAAAGATCTACGGACCGTACGCGATCTACGTCGCCTGTTTAGATAGAGAAACGCTTGCGCGTGTATTAAATAAGCTCGAAAGTCGCGCCAAAGATCCGATCAAGTAAAAGTTCATGGATCTTTGATATTAACGAAACGTCGATTCCAATGTCGATTTCCACCATGACGGTTATTGATCTTGAATATGTATATATCGAGAGTTAAACGGACCGTGACAACCGCGACGTATATTCGACGATATGAATATTATAAGGTAATGAATTATTTAGTCGAGTGCTTACGTCGTAATGTTCCCTATTGTATATTCGATGATGAATATTTCAGGGAATCGGCCGGCAGTAAACGGTTTTGCATTAATAATCGGGAACACTTTGTTTAACGGTAACATTCCGCGCTATGATCCGCGATAAACATTCCCTGATTCCACGGCCCTACGGTTTAAAACAAATAACTCTGTAATGATATCTCTGCTCCGCGAGCAACGAGCACCTCTGCTCGCTGATAATATTGCGGAATAAATATTTTGACAATAACCGTTCCCGTTTCGAAATTAATATCGTCGATGCGGCCGCTGCAAACGGTTCGATAATTGTTTTTGTTACTGTCACCGAATCGACACGAATTTTATTATTCTTATTTTTATCGTTGACTAAATTTGCAATATTCGCTCTAGGAAGTATCTCCGCGACTAGAAACACGGATTAATAATTATATTCTTGTTCCTTCATAATTAATTTATTAAAAATTTTATAAGCGATAATATAAAATCCACATTTTTAGTTCTTCATACAGGGTGTTCAGCCAGCCCTGGGAAACATTTTAATGGGAGATTCTAGGAGCCAAAATAGGATGAAAATCTAGAGTAACAAATTGTTGATGGAGGCTTTATTAAAAAGTTATTAACGTTTAAAGTTCCGCCCGTACTGAATTTTTTTCTCGAAAATATGCAGGAATTCGGGGGTATGTCTATTCACGAAAAATTATTGTAATTGACACCTGCAACCAGAAATAAATTTTTTAGAACGATTTGAAATTTGTTAATTTTCTCAAAAAATTTCATACCTACTGGAATTTTTTTCTCGAAAGTGGGGAGGATTTCGAGGGTATGTCTATTCACTAAAAATTATTGTAATTGACACCTGCAACCAGAAATAATTTTTTTAGAACGATTTGAAATTTGTTAATTTTCTCAACAAATTTCATACCTACTGGAATTTTTTTCTCGAAAGTGGGGAGGATTTCGAGGGTATGTCTATTGACCAAAAATTATTGTAATTGGCTCCCCTAGCTAAAAATAATTTTTTTAAAACGATTTGAAAATTTTTTTTTACTGAAAAATTTCAGCAGTTACCCGAATTTTTTTCTCGCAAGTGGATCAAATTTTGAGGGTATGTGTATTCACAAGAAATGATTCTAATTGACCCTCGTAACCAAAAATAATTTTTCCAGAACGATTTGAAATTTTTTGTTTTACTGAAAAATTTCAGCATCTACTCGAATATTTTTCTCGAAAGTGGGTCAAATTTTGAGGTTATATGTATTCACCAGAAAGGATTCTAATTGATCCTCGTAACCAAAAATAATTTTTTCAGAACGATTTGAAATTTTTTAATAATTTTTTAACGAAGCCTCAGTCAAGAAATTGATATTCTTGACTTTCGTCTTATTTCAGCTTCTAGAATCTCATTAAAATTTTTCCTAAGGTTAGCCGAACGCCTCTTTTGTACTAAAGGGTTTATTCCCGTTAATAAGTGAATAATAATAATAATAATCGACGGAGCTCGTTACTGTCGAGGAATCGAACCGAATTCGATTTTATTATTCTTATTTCTATCGTCGACTAATATCCACTCTACGAAGCATCTCTGCGACCAGAGGAACGATTCCAAGTGTTATTCTCGCTTTCGAAAGTGTCTCCTCGCGTTTGGTTTCCGGTGGGAGGGAAAAGAAACCGCCTTGATGCTCGATGCGCTCCCTTCCGAAAACGCGAACGCGAACGCGAAATATGCCGCTGTCAAGTACAATATTAAGCCAGTGTGCACCGATCCGACGAGTCTGCGATTCCGGCGCGTTCTCGTCAAAGTCCCTCTGCCGTTGCTATCGCGTTTTCCACAATTTTGCACCTTTCATCTCGCGCGCGGCGCTCTCGAATTCCCGTTGATACCACTCGATTTCACGGCGACGCGTGCACGAGAACCGCGCGATGCGTCCGCCTAAATACCGCCCCACGAAACAGTCTAGACCGATACTCGAATGTGTACCTTCGCTCTTCGTAATAAAGATAAGACTCTACGTTCGCTCAATCTCGAAACACGCCGCCGTGCCTCGTCGAACCGACCATTCGGAGTGAACGGTTCCACGCAGGATGACCCAAAACGGCTGGAAAGCGACATTCTTTGGCCGATGACGGATCGACGACGGCAAGAAATTCGCGTTATATTCCAATAGGGAGGACGTTCATTTCCATAGGCGACTGTGGGACAATGAACGGTTAAACGGATCTTGCTCCGGGCCATCCAACGTTGGAGCGACGTGCGTACACGTCGCCACGGTGACGTATATACGTACGTCGTCGGTGTACATGACGCGCCCCAGTCGCTTCGTGCTCCCATAATCAGATGCAGCAACGAGCATTCAATTAGCTTGGACGAGCAATACCGTTCGTGGGCGGATGTTTAATTCGCGCGCTGACCCCGAAAAAATTATCCTCCCCGAAATTACGTTTCAATTTTTTTTTTTCCAATAACCGGTGCATCCACCGACGCGATAGGAGTAAGCTAGAAAAAATAGCGAGGTTTAGGTTAATGGTCCTCGAGATGAAAATGCCGCTTTGCGACCCCCCTCGCGAACTTAATAGCGGGATATTAAAAAACAGAAGTGCAACAGGGAACGAGCGTTGGAAATAAGGGAAAGGAAGGGTAATGTTATCCACCGGCGATGCTCGGTGTTCCATTATAACGCCATTATTGCGCTGGATTAATTAAAATCCGAGGAAATCCCCTTGTGGCTGATACGTCTACCTTCCGCGGGAAATTCGATGCGGAATCTTCGTTTAATGAACTAACCATTATCGAGCGGGCAAGATGAACCGACCGGCTATTATCGGACCATCATTGACAGCTATTTGCTATCCCGCGTATGATTATTCATCGTTCCGGCGACGACGGTCCGGCTCTCTGCCTTTGTCCACTTTGATTTATCCTTGATCGATTCGCCCCAGAGAAAGACAATAATTTACCGACGAGTACCTCCCTGTTCCTGCGCCGACAGCCTCCGCGTGAAATACTCTTACCCCATGTAAATTACGACTTTACCCCGTTTCGTTGCGAGTCTCCTCGGCGATCTCGTCGCGAGAGCGAAACTTTTGCAATCTACTTTCGACGAAAGCGAACTTCCCCCGTGTAACTGAAACGCGGTCGTTCGCGTAACTGTCGGGATAGGATAAAAAAAAAGAAACGGTCTGATGGGGAAACGACGGCGTATGAAAAGGGCCGTTCGAACGCGGCGAGAACGCGAAGGGAAACACGATTCCACGCTTTCTGTATTCGGAAACGACCGGCTGCCGGTATTTCCCTCCGCAGGATTATTATAATCTCCGTTGAAACGGAGTCTTCTCTAATGGAAGATAATGCAAATCCCGTGGCAATTCCGTCAGGAATCCAACAATGAGCCGAAGCCGCCTCGAGGAGCTACACAACCGCCCTTGGAAACAGCCGGTGTGCCAGAGTTGTACAACAATGTACCCGTCGCCGGGCCGGTGTGTATAGAGACGCGCCAGGATGGATAACGGGTATCCCGTTCTACAATCCAAGCAATGGGTGACGGTGGCCGACTTAAGCTTATCTCCGTTTACCAAGCAATCCGCGACGCGGTCTTCTCATTAACCGGCCACCGTCGTCGTCCCCCGACACTCTTAACCGTCCTGCCGGACATATCGGTGTCCACCGCTGCTCTTTTCGCTCCGCTCCGCGACAAAACAAACTCTCCGAGCCCGTACAGACTGACGTTGTTCGCAAACAGTCCGCGAACCACCGCAACAGAAACAAATAGCGGCCTGCAGTGCCTTCTACCTCCAGCTTCCTTCGAAAGTCAACCCCTTGACGTACAATTCCATTTCAAATAATTCCTCGAGCGTGTCCAAGCCTCAATCAACAAATTGGTATTCTTGATTCTCGTCGTATTTTGGCTTCCAAAATCTCCCATTGAAATTTTACATGCCGGATAATTGGACATCTACATAAGAAGTGATAAAAACGAGGAATATAATCACAGAACAGTGGTCAGACATTATACTTTCAGTAATGAATTTTTTTCTCGAAAATGAGTAGGATTTCGGGGGTTAGTGTATTCACCAAAAATGATTGTGATTGACCCCTGCAACTTGAAATAATTTTTTTAGAACGATTTGACAATTTTTAATTTCGCCGAAAAATTTAAGGGGAATAGGTGTACGTATGGTCAGACATTATATTTTCAGTAATGAATTTTTTTCTTAAAAGTGGATAGGATTTCGGGGTTAAGTGTAATGACCAAAAATAATTGTGATTGAGCCCTGCAACCAGAAATAATTTTTTTAGAACCGTTTGAAATTTTTTAATTTTGTCGAAAAATTTCACACATACTGGAATTTTTTTCTCGAAAGTGAGTAGGATTTCGGGGGTATGTCTATTGACCAAAAATAATTGTGATTGACCCCTGTAACCAGAAATATTTTTTTTTATAAAGATTTGAAATTTTTCAATTTCGCCGAAAATGACCACATTCCTGAATTTTTTTCTCGAAACTGGTTAGGATTTCGCGGGTATGTCTATTCGCCAAAAATGCTTGTAATTAACCCCTCTAACCAAAACTAATTTTTTTATAGTGATTCGAAATTTTTTAATTTCGCCGAAAATGACCACATTTCTGAATTTTTTTCTCGAAACTGGTTAGGATTTCGCGGGTATGTCTATTCACCAAAAAATGATTGTAATTGGCCCTTCTAGCTAAAAATAATTTTTTTAGAACGATTTGAAACTTTTTTTATTCACCGAAAAATTTCTCACATACTGGAATTTTTTTCTCGAAAGTGGCTAAGATTTCGAGGGTAAGCGTAATGACAAAAAATGATTGTAATTGACCCCTGCAACTAAAAATAATTTTTCTAGAATGATTTGGAATTTTTTAATTTCACCGAGAAATTTTTCCACCTTCTACTATAGTTATAGATAATCCGAACACTATCGTACCAGTTTTCTTGATTTCCCGATAAATCATTCTTGCGATATAAAGCGAGTAGACTAATGACTGTGAAACTTGTAACGAGTCAGACTCGTCACTGTACGACACGAGATTAATGTTACATGAAACGACGTTGGAACAAGCGTCCCCGGTTTCGTCCCCTCGGTAAAAAGAAATATTTCAGCGGTGAAGAAGTGTACGCGCTTGGTATTACATTTATTACTTCTTATCTTTGTTTATTTATTTGGATATTTTTAACGGAAACCGTGGAGACTGGTTTTCTCGAGTTTTCCCGGGCGATTTGTATGCGCGCGTAGTCGGCCAAGACACCGACAAACGACACCGTTATGAAAAGGAGAGATACGAGTTGTAGTTTCGTCTGTAACTGCAAACAGTATTAGCCTCGAGGGCCTGCCCTTGGGTTTAACGTTGCCTCTGATGGCGCGATTTTTCTAAAGCCGCATTAGGAACGATTACAAATGGAGGGATTTCCACCCCCCACGACCCGGTAGACTCCGGCACTGAAAGCGAACGGGAACGTTAACCCGTTTGCCCCCTTTTCCGTTCCGTGTAAATTGAACGCGGCGCTGTTTATAAACTGAAAAATTCGCGCGAGCAACGTACACGCGCCAACCTATTAACCCGTTCGCGATCGTAGACTGTTTTTTACATTTCTTTCAGAGTCCACGTAACCCCGATTTACGACGCCGATTAAATACTTCGAATACGATTTTCCATATAACGATCGCGACTCGTTTGCTCCCGTAGGAGATAAAACGAACGACCACAATTGATTTTAACGAGAAACGAAAAAGTAAATTTTACCTTCGACGTCGAGCTTTTATTCGCAAGCGCGCTCGAACGAGTAATTCGATGAAAGTGGATCAAGGGTCCGATATTACCTCGAAACTGCATTTAAGAGTAAAAAGAAATTCAAGTGCATTTATAAAGTATCTATATCGCGTAATTTTATTAATAAGCTACTTAAACCGGGGGATTTGATCGTACACGGGGGGGTTCTATCGTTCTCATCTGCTATTCCATTTTACCTCGGCACTCGAAGCTTATTGTTCGAGCCGCTTCTGAGTTACTGCTTTGATTTAATTGAAGTTTCCCCCCCTACCGGAACACAACGAGAGGGAAAAGACCTTCTTGCCATCGACGGCACAGAAAGCCCCCCCCCCACCCCCCACCCCCCTCCCGTCGATCGATCAAATCCAAATCAATTACGGTGTTTCGCTTTGATCTACGTTTCTCGCTATTCAAGCTTTATCCGTGGAAAAATATACGGTCTCGCGACACTTGCGAGACTTTAATTTACGCCGGACATTTACATCCCTTTAAAGGCGAAAAACTCAACGGATCGCGAAACGGTTACGGTACTCGCTATTTCACCGATTACCTTCGTCGGCTGCCTCCCGCGGCAAACGAACCATCCAACCAATTATCAATCATCAATTTATTTTACGGTTTCTTAGTTGCCCGATACATCGATACCCGATCGCAGCCTCTGGTACCGTCGCTTTGCAAACACGCTTCGATTTCTACGTTCTGTTGCCGTGGTTTTATACCGGGGATTCAAATGTTTATTTAATCAGGTGCAATTTAAATTCAAGTTTATTCCTGTCGATCGCGTCGAGCATCGTTTATCGTTTAGACGAACCTTTTTATATCTCAAGTAATGTAACACTGACCAGACCTGGACAGGTCTGGGGTTAGGTTCTTCCTCGGTAATTCTAATATCCTAATGGCTGCCAGCTACTATAACGCAACAAGGCGGTAGAATTGGACGCGATAGCCCGGTCTGGTCCTTCTAATCGAATTCAAGAGGCCACAGGATGTTTCCTTTTTTCTCGTGAATTTACAGCCTCCAACGGTGACCACGAGAGAAAGTCCAAGTTTGATCTTTCGAGCAACCATGGACGATCGATTCTTGGTCGTTTTTGTTCCCCCCGGTTTGGACAAATAGAAAGCACACGGTGTGCAGGGGAAATACTTGCGCCGTCAACCTTTTCCAGGCGCGTGAGGTCGCGTAAGTTTGCGCAACGCGTTGCCATTCTCTCGCGGCAACAGACGGCCGCAGTAAGCCGCGAATACATAGTCGCATAAATTTCAAACGTCGGATTTTTCGAGGCTCGTGCCACGAAAATACGAGCATCGTCGTTGTATCGCTGCCGCGGGCGAGGAGGAATTCCACCGTGTCTCCTCCCTAGCCCACGAAACGCGACTTTCTTATCTCGGGAGAACGAATGGCGCGAAACAAAAAAAAAAGAAAGAGAAAAAAGAAGTTTTAAATCTTCGGTGTACGGTATAATTCGCGGTACGAAGACGATCCCCGCGGAGACAACGAATGGAGGTTCGCGTAGCTTGTTTTCCCGGGCTGTAAAATTCGGACGTGCACCTGTACTCGTACATATTTTCGAGCGTTTGCTAATTTAATTGGTCCGTCGACTGGCAAACTATCGAGAGTGCCCTGCACGGTGACGCGTGCAAACTCGAACGTGGTTGCTTGTGGCCTGATAACCGTCAAAGTTTCCAAAGCTCGCGCGAACTAACGTCCCGAACGAAGACTGATACGTATGAAAGTCCTTTGATATTAAATGCATTGCGCGGGGACGCGGTAATGGTCTTTGGGGAACGTCATCGGAGCGGCTTTGCTGGGCTCTTACCTGCGCTCGATTCCATCATAATTCCTTTTCGTTGAGAAAAATAAAATGCATTAAAAAACTCTGGTATCCTTTTTATAGTGAAATCCGGTAGTCGAGTACTTTTGGGAGCAACTGTATCCACCGCAACGTTCTCGCTGTTTGACGTTAGGCAGATGAGCGGGGAACAAAGAGGCTCGTTAGCGGAGAAAAGAGCGTCGCGGCGTAGGCAAAGGTCGTCGATGTCGAAACCCATCCTCGACGATTATTGACACATCGCCGGCAGCCAGTAAATTCTGTCCAACGTTTCTCTCTGGCCTGTCTTCGAGTCGCGGCACGACCAGCTCGCCTAACCGCCAGCCTTACGTGCTGTCGTCTCCAGCGCTAATACCTCTACTCTCTCGTTTCGAATCCCGAAACCAGCCATCCGACGCGCCTAATCCTCTCCCTGCGACGCGTTATGAATTATTCTTCCGTGTTCGCCCAGAATTTTGCCCGCTTCGAGCATTCCGATACACGCATCAATCGTATAATATTCAAATATAGCCAAATAAATCATCAAGATACTTAAGAAATCACTCTATTTTATTCTGAAAGCTACCGCGTAACCTTTCGATCTCAGAATTCTGTAAATAAAATGCAAATTTTGTACACGCTGAAACTGATATAACTGAACAATCATTGGAGTCTAAAATTGTCCTTGCAAAGTATCGTAAATTAATTTATATTGTTAAAATTTTACATATTTGTAGTTACTTACGTATTACATCCTTTGTACTGAAGGGTTTATTCCCGTTAAGAGACCTTTCTACTTTGTAGGATTTAAAAAATTGAACTTTTTTCCCATTTTCTTTTAGTGTGAAGTCTCGAAAATATATCAGCTAAATATTAAATTGAAATTCGAAAAAGTAACGAAGTTATAGCCTGCTAAAATATACCACACGCAGGTATAACAACTGGACGTGAATCTTTAAAGCTGTTTTTCTCGAAACTACATTTTTCAGCACTCCGTGTGTGATAACAAAAAAACTATTCTAGATATCAACATGAAATTTATACAGTATCTTTAGAACTGGTCTCTCTATAGCATGAACTAGGATAATTGCGATATATGCAATACTTTTTCTTTTATTAACAAAAAAACAGCTGAATGTATGAAAATATTCAGTTTTATTTCGTAAAATAGCTGCCATTTTATCATTTTTCGTTTTTTGAAAAGATCCTAAAGATAGTTCATGCTATAACTACACTCATCTATATTAACAATATCGTTGGTTATTGAATTTCAAATAACTTGTTCACAAGATATCACATACGCAGTCGCAGTCGCATACTGTTGTTCGTTGATCAACAAAAACAGCATAATCAATAGATATTATGCGTTGCAAAAATTCGTAAATATAGCTAAATATATAACAAATATATCCTCAAAACCTAGAATTAATCGCTCTTTAATAGTCCCCACAAAAAAAATCACAAAGAAACATGTATTTTTCGTGCCTCCAAGGTAGAATGGCCCCGTTAATAAATCAATAATAATCGACGTGGCTGTAAAATTATCGTATGATCGCATATCGAAGCAAGAAGTATGGAGTAGCGCGATCTAAACGCGAACGATCGATCGAGATCGCGGAATATCGAGCCTTCGTCGATGAATATTGGTAACGGTCGAAAGTTCGTCGATGTTTATTTTGCCGTAAGCATCGCGGGCCCGTTCTTCCGTCCATTGGGATGCGGGAGGGTTCCGCGGGGCGCCTCGCCGGCGGGCAAATTTCCACGGTACGCGAAAATTATGCAAGGAAACTGCGGGCTGCACTGGTTTCGATGTACTTTGGCACTTAGCAGCCACGAATAAACCACGAGGAACGAGTAACGACCCACGCAGCTGCTAAAGCGACCGACATGAGTAAGAGCCCGTGCTTTAACCCACCTCCTCGACCTCTCCCGCCGCCTTCTTCGTCTTCTAACGCGGCACTTTTCAACTTCCACTTCAAAATATACCGACGGACCGCGCGACGGAAGTCGATTCCGACTGCTTTTACTTCTCGCGGCTGGGAATTCCGTGTCGCGTCTCCGCTGCTCCAATCTCCGTTTCTATACCGCGAGCGGCACGGTTATGCGAATTTTAACGCGTCCTCCCCACACCATCAGGTTCTCTTCGCGTCGAATCGAGTCGTCTTTTTACGCCGTGTCAAGAATTCGTTTGAAAGGAACCGTCCCGCGATTCCACCGACAAATTCCACCGTTACTCGCGTCATGATCTTTCAACCGTAATGGCCGACCGTGAAAAGTCCGCGCTGGTTTTACGGTTCGTCTCCAAACTTCCCGTGTCGTCGCTTTATGACCACTGAACGCTAATAACAACGTTTTCATTCCACCGTTCTCTACACGGACGCAGGTTTTAAAACGATAACTCGGAAGATTGGTACGTTTAACCCAAGTAGGACACGACTGTACGTATTAATCGAATTTCTCGCGTGCCGGCGTAGCGGCGAATCCGTACTTAGCAAGTTATGCCCGCGAAGTTTAGTTAAAATCAATCTCTCCCGGTGACACCGATGAAGTTAGTTCCGGAACTCGTAGTAAGAACAGGAAGGGAAGGCGGTGGTAATTGCGCGGCACGACGACGGACAAAAAGAAAGAAAAAAAAAAAAAAGGAAGAAAAGGCCGAAGCGGAGGATTAACGATTCGCCTGAAAGGCAACGGGTCTCTTTTCAAAAGCTGCGACCGGCGAAACTTTCAAAGAACTTGACGCGCCTTCTAAGAGACTATAATCGAATTCTCGTGTCTCTGCAGCGTAAAAATAGAGGATGGAACGCGTGTTCGGAGGGAAAAAGAGGAACGGGGCACGAGGGAGGGGAGAGTCGCGAACCGTTAGAATACCGTTGGCTGAACGTTCGCTCGCGAGAGGGAAGTCGAGCAACGAGGACAAGCAATTTCCTCGCGCGCGTAGATTACGCGGATCCGCGTAGTACTTTCCTGAAAAATTATTCCCGAGTTTGCCGCGCGCCACCGTGGATCCCGTTCGCAGATTCCCCTCATCAACTGAAAACGCACGACAAACCGTTCTCTTCCGTTTTGAAAAAGCTTACTCCCGCTGCGGACATATCCATAGAACGTGTCTGTAAAGCGGATTAGCAGCGAAGTATATTATGAAAATCCACGCTACGAAAGCTCCTCGTACGTATTTCTCGACGTTTTTTTTTTTTCCACGTTTCACCGGCCAACGTAACGCGTTGCATTAATATTCCTTTAATGTCTGCCCTCCGGTACGGTTTCTAATTAAATATAGTGTCAAAGGTAATATCTCTGCCCCTTCGTTTCCGCGTGCCCCCGGACGATAATTTCGACAAACCGTGGAACATTCGATCTTTCAATTCATCCCGAACGTTTCCGTTCGCGGTAAACTCGCGTATAGGGAAACGATAATTGAACTAAAAAAAAAAAAAAAAAAAGAAAACGTACGCCACGAAACGAAAATACCGCAATATTAAATTTCCTCTCAGGCGAAATTTTTCCCGACGAGTTCCATAGAACGGACCAGCGACGTAATCAAATTATCAACGCGGAAGTTAATTTGTTCGTGCGGGGCGAAAACTAATTAAATATCCGCGAATGAAACATTTATTTTTGTTGTTGTTTGTACAACATCGCGTAGAATGGTTGCTCGATCGAGCAACTTTGGTTGAAAAGTTCGCGTTCTACGCCCCGTCGAGGAATTAACACGCTTGAATGTTATAACGCGCGCGTGTTTAACGAGAACTGACGTTGCTCGCGACTTATTCCTTATCGTCGCCAAAAATGGAGATATTCCGAGAGCGAGACCCCGAGGCTCGTTACAACAGATTCCCGAGTTTCTTTCGCTGGAACGTCTCTTAATTAGCTCGAGACATTGGAAGCGCCTTTATGTAACGGCAGTTAACGTCGCCGAGTAAACCAAGTGCCTGCTTATGTAATCCGAGAATGCTCGTTCAATGTATTTTCTAGCAGGAAAACCGTGCAGCCGGGGAATCGGTATCGATTCATCGTGTCGATGCAGAGGGAACGTTAATTTAAAGAAACAACGACGGTATTACGCGGTAAATATTCCTACCAATATTTATATAATTCCGTGATCGATTCGAATAAAAATAAATTGCGAGAATAACGCGACTGTGCAGAGCTTTGTTTATATCCGTGGAAAAAACAACGTGGGAAGCTCTTTACGTTCGAATTTGCGATTAATCTGTCAAAATTTACTGTTGGAAATCCTATAAATACAATACAAAACTGAAACGACTAATGTAGAACAGGCGTTATTGTACCTGTGGATCTATAAAAGAATTCAACCGATAGATTCAGGAATATCCGGAATCTAGATACGTATATGTTTAAAACAATAGACAGCGTCCTTTATGCAAATTCCCATTTTTATTAATAGAATTAATGAAACGGAAGCTTCGCAGAGGGCTGTCTCAACCCTTAAATATAATAATTCGTATCTTACTTTAAGTATTTCTTATATCTTTGCATATTAAATGCATTCTGTAATTTTTTGTGGATTAAAATTTCATCCGCAGTCTACTAATAAATGTTTTTGTCGTTATACGAATGTCGTATCGAATATATCCCATAATATCCAATATTTACTCGTAAAATTATTACGTGATTATTGGGGGGTAATACGTAAGGGTCGAAAAATAACAAGACGCTGTTGAATCGTCAAGTTTCGAGGTGGATGGGGTTAACCATACGTCTGAAATGTAAATTACTGTAAACTAACGAGTTTCCCCCGTTGATAATAATAATAATAATAATAATAATGGAGGAACGTCTCGAAGACACGAAGACGCGGGTGGCTGACGAGAGCGAAACTGAAATTCGCGAGCTGCTAACGAATGCGACGACGGTCGCGTCAGAGTTTCCAAAGCATTTCGCGTTCCCGTATCGCGTCATTGTTGTGCGCCACAATGGCGGCCCGCAGCCCGAACAATGTACCACCTACGCACAGCCAGAAAGAACTCGACCGAGTTCCTTGCTCCCCCCGGACTTCTCGCACCGAGTAAGACAAACCAGACTACCGGGTAATCCTCCTTAGACTATCCGCGAGACTTCGAGCGGAATTTTACGCGCGCGATCGCCTGTTTGAACGCGTCGTCGCTGGAGACAATGAAAGCGCGATTCTTCGACGCGCGTCAAACTAGTCTAGACGCGAAACACGAAACACGAAACACGAAACGTCGAGACAATCGTGGGATCGTCGACCTTCTATTGTTTTTCTAAGTCGCTACAGGGTCGTATCGATAAACGTAGATAGATTCTAGATCATTGTTCCTTTACTCGAGAAAAGGACGATAAGGTAACGAAGACGTCGCGACGCGAGACGTTCGAGAGCCCCGAGTACCTACATCTCCCTGCGAACGAAATCCCCGAGTTGCCAAGAATTTATCGGGTGGGCCACTTTGCATGAATAAAGGCGGATCCCGTGTCCCTCGGACGGGGACGAAGCAACAGTGGCCTCGGGAAAATAGCATACTCGCGCAGGGTCTCGTGAACTGGGAAACACGAAACTTTCGCGAACACCAATTTCTGGTTAACCGGAGTTCAGCGAAGCCCGATGGAGGGCGAGAACTCAACGACCTTTTATTGAAATCACTCCTTTTCCGTTATTTTTCAACGACTCCTTTCGACGCGTAGCTGATCGATTTCGCTGGAAAATTTCACGTCTCTCGTATCGAAGTTGTCCGGTCGAGCGGCCGCAGGGTGGAACAATCGGTAGAATTTTCCGCGAGACTGCATCATTTTCCAAAGTGTCAGACGAAAGGAGAAACATTCCCGCGATAAAGAAACCGCGACGCAATATATTTCCTTTGGGAGCGCCGCGCCGGTTTCGAAGCCCGATTGCCGCGGACATTTGTTACGGTCAGTTATTCCCGACGACCAACACGCGTCCCCGAAGAATACGCTTCCCCGCGGTCGTCGAGAAAAGGATATTTAACGACCGTTGCATTTTTCAATCTGTCACCATCGACAAATTAATTTAACAGAAAAGTGCTCTCTCGGTCCGCGCGAGGACGTGTCCCGTTTCTGGACCAGTTTCCTCCTTGAGCTTTGCCCGTCTCGTTGCTGGGGCGAGCCAGGAATCGTTCGCGGTCCTGACGGTTATAAATGGACCAAACTGAAACGTAACTGACTGGAAAAAATTCAAGGAATGATCGGCGTATCGACCACATTTCTCGCGAATGTACAATTATTCAACACTAAATAATACCCGATGATCGGTCAACTGGCAAGGTACTTTCAATTTTAGCATTATATGTATAGAAAGTTTTCGGAAAAAACGAAAAGATGCTGGCTAGTAACTACGCAAACATCCTGTACACAAGTTTAAATTCTTTTACAATTCAATAAAGAATTTATGATCCCCTTTCATCGTGCATCAGTTGTGTAATCAATAGGAATTGCTGAAACTTCTTTGGGTATGTAACGTTAAAATAAATTGCAAAATAAACATAGAAGATAAAATAAATTATGAAAGTAGTTACGTTCGTAAGTTAATTACGTTCATTGAATATGGGATGAAACGCCCTTTAAAATGAGTGGTCAAACTTGTCGATAGCGTAATTAGTTCCGGAGATATGACAATTTTGGTTTTAAGTCGAGCGTCAAAGTAAATGTCAAAATAAACATAGAAGATAAAATAAATTATGAAAGTAGTTACGTTCATTGAATAGGGGATGAAACGCCCTTTAAAATGAGCGTTTGTACGAGTCAATAGCGTAATTAGTTCCGGAGATATGAAAATTTTGGTTTCGAGTCGAGGGTCAAAGTAAATGTCAAAATAAACATAGAAGATAGCAAAAATTATAGTAGTTGTTATAATCATCGTATAGGGGACGAAAAGCCCCTTTAAAATGAGCGTTTGTACGAGTCGATAGCGTAATTAGTTCCGGAGATATAGCGATTTTAATTTCAAGTCGATGCGGTGGCTAGTTTCGGAGATAGGGTTTGTTTACGTTTCGTTGTGCGCTCGCGAGTTCATTCATCCCGCGCGCGCGTCAATAGTAAACAGTGCGTAGTAAATTCTTGGAAATACTACGCTCGAAACTAGGTCACGACAGTCACGTCCGTAAGGTAGGTCAGTGCGACGCACGTGCGACAAAGAGACGCGACGCGTCCGACGGAGACAGAGATAGTCGAATTAAAAAAATTACCCCTTTACATAAATTGCGATATCTCGAAAACGGAAAGTCCGATCGTCAAAATCCAAAAGCCATTTTAAAGAGGAAGGTTTGCCGCCGTTAACAATGGCTTAATAATTAATAAAACACTAGTAGTTTCAGAACTGCACGCGTTCAAAGTTTTAGTATTTTTAATGCGCGTTAGTAGTCTGCCGTAACACGGGAAGCGCCATAAGAGAATTTTTTAAAAAATTACCACTTTACATAAATTGCGATATCTCGAAAACGGAATGTCCGATCGTCGAAAACCAAAAACCATTTTAAAGGGGAAGCTTCACCGCTTCTAACGATGTCTCAATAATTAATAAAGCCCTAGTAGTTTCGGAACTGTACACGTCTAAAATTTAACTATTTTTAATACGCGTTGCTAGACTCTTCTAAGACAGTGGAAACCGACGATTCTCTTCTTTCGTCTTTCCTATACATACATTTCCTATTCACGTCGAAAACTAACCAGAATTTGATACCACATTTCTTCCTCTTTTTAACACAGAAGTATGAATCATTCAACAGCTCATTTGACCGATCGTGGTAGGTTTAGTGTTAAGGTCTTTTGGTAGTCAGAAGCTTAAATATTAATATACCGAACCGTAACAATTTTTTAAAGACAAACAATTTATTTCTATGCTTTTTAATCTTGATAAAAAAATATTCCGCGATAGTAGGTGCATTTACTCTACGTTTATTCGTGAATTTCGATCGATCGCCGAATCTCGAGCGTGTTCCACGGGACAAGAAGAGTATCCCAGGTGCAAAAAGTGCTCCGGTGCCTCGGACGGGTCGAGTGTCGCTTATGCAAATTATCGACGAGCGACGTTAAACGATTCGACGCGCGAGGAGAGAAGCGTTTCCGTCGAGTCGCGAGAGTTGACCGTGGCTAGATTGCCGCGAACGTTCATTAAGGTCACTTACTTTTAACGCCGACGAAGTAATCCCAGCGGAATATTTCCTCGTTTCGAGCACGAGACACTTCTCGCCCGCTCTTTTACAACCCCCTTTCGAAAGTTACGATCCTCGAGTTTCCGTTTACGCGCCTCTGTTCAACGACGTCTAAACGCGCGTTGTCTCCCGGTTTTCGACGTTCTACGAAAAAAACAAGCGCGTCGATACAATTACGCGCGCCACGACGCGATGCAATTGGAACAATTATCTCACCTTTCGCTCGTAACGCTCGTCATTCGTTTACCGACAAATTATTAAACGGCCAAAGTCATAATGAAACCGTGCTCGCTGCTATAACGACGGGAAAATGTTGCTCCGCGCCGCGTTTCCGCTTTTATACGCGGCACAAAAGCGCGTTTCGTTCTTTGCCGGCGTATCCCGCGAACTATGCCACGCTCGTGAGGGTTATTAAACATCATAAATGCATATTCACTTCGCAACCAGTTCGTTACAAAATTTATCGAAGCTTCAGCGCGAACGAACGTACCGTGGAGGAAAATTATTTATTAATTTTGCTTCGAGTTCCTGGAAAACACCAGGCGAGACAAAGATATTTGCAACAATAATTTCTCGGGAGGGTAATTTCATCGTGTAATCGTTTTAAATTCGTCTGGAATCCCGTGTCTTTTTCCAGCACCGGATAACGCGGTCCCGGAGACAATATGATTCCCGTGAAATTCGTCGGATCGGGTAAAAATTGCGAGCGACCGTCTCGTATTTAAAACGAGACCCGCGTCGCGCAGTTTAAATTACGAAACGTTAATTACCACCGCGAGGAGTGGATGGCGCGGAAGCTCGATTCCACTTGATGTTCATTAGGGTCAGTTACTTTTAATGGCGGGGTAGTAATCCCCTGGATTATTTTACCCCCGACTGGAGACCGGCCACTTTCGGTCCTTCGGTTGTCTGTTCGGAAGCTTTAAGCACGTGTCATCGTGCCTCATTATTTAGTAGACCAACGTGACCCTTACCAGCGAATAATCCGAGAGGTAAAACACTCACAGGGTAGTTGGTCCCTATTATGTCTCCGTTTACGTCTGTCGATATGCCCTGCGTTTCAAGTCCGATTTCGTCCCGTTAGTACCCTCTCCGTGCAAGCGATACCCCCGTTAGAAATCGCCAGATGCGTTTATCGCCGTGGAACGGTGCTTACCGTTCTTAGTAGCTACTTTCGTACAGACCTTAAACCCGAGGGAAAATACTCTGATCGTTTATGGTCGTTGCCAGCCCGAGATTCGTATCAAACACCATCCGTACGATCTCCCTTGCTTCCCTGCCCGAGAATAGACCAACTGCGTCACCGGTGATGTGGCTATTTTAACATTTAATATCGCTAGGCGAACCTTCTAAATCGATAACTGGAAAGATGACGCATATGTGACGTCGACCAGCCGAAATACTATAAATGGAATTATTAGAACTTATTTTGCAGACCCAGCGGACGGTTAATCAACCCCCGAAACGCATTACGTAGCATCCTGGCGTACAAACGTCGTTCCTTGGGTCCCTGAAACGCGTTCCGCTGAACAAACCGTCCATACCAGACAGAGTCGCGAGACAGTTGTAACTTGGCAACAGTTACAAACCCAGAGCGTCGGTCCTCAAGGGACAGACGGACACGCGTGTGTACACGTGAGCACGAAAGAGAAAACGCGGAACGGGGGAGGCGTGGACAGAGAGGAAACACGTCGAGAGCGTGTATCAATATTGGCCCAGGCTGCCTAAATGTTGGGCCGCGCGCTATCAGCGCCGCTGGATACATTATTCATGCACGATAAAATATTCTCTGGGCCGGGTTGCACCGACACGCGTGCATACATCGATTCGCGAACCGTGTGTCGCGCGCTACCAATAAAACTACGACATTTCCGGGACGCCGTCGTCACTAGGTCACTTTGTCCATCGATCCGTTCCCGAAATCACCGCCTTTACACTTTCTTATTCCGTTAAACTACATCTTTACACTGTACAGGCTGAGGCACGAACTAATTTGTAATAAAGTCTTATGTGTAGCTTCTTTGTACGTTTCTACACATTTTGTGGAAATTTTACTTGTTGGATAAATGAGCATTTGTAATGTTTACGTTGAAAATATAACAGTGACCTTAATTTTTATTCAGAAATCAATTTGTTTTAATTACTTGTCAGTTAACGCTAGAACTATCGACGATTATGGTGTATTTATTTGTACGAAAGAAATTGAAACGGTAGATACTTGCAGAAATGTATAATACAATGGAAATAAATCTTATAGAAAATTATGGTAAATTTGTACCAACTTTTATTAGAGTTTACGAATATGTAATTTTGACCAGTTCGATAGTACTAGTGTTAAATATCGATTAACATTTTTTTCTCAGATCGTCGAAAGAAGCTGAAAAATCGTACTGGTTCGTGCATACTTTTTCTGTAGTAATAATATGAAAATAGAGAGTCGATCAATTTATAAAGCCGATAAATTCCGTATATAACGTTCTTTCCCCAGAATGCATTATTCAACCCTGTCGTGCTCCGTCGACAAAGAAAATCGTTTCGATGCGCCGAGCCAAAAGAAATTCAATCGAGTATACGTTCGCCATTAAATCTTCGATTTGTATCGTTCGCGACGGCTCGTTGGGAAACATCGTATCTAGTAAACCGTGCCCGGAACCTTATTACCATTGTCCTTCTCCGCTCTCCGTTCCTCTTTCTTCGCGAAACTTTTATCCCCCGGCGGCACGGTCGCCGGCAGCCGTGACTGCAAAACATTTCACGCGTCCGTGAAATCTGAAAAAGTTGCGCGGCGAATTTCCACGCGCTCGCAAAGAGGAATTCCGGGAAGAGAGATCAGAGACTGCAATTTACGGGGAACAGTTGCCAGCCAGCCACTCCTTCCAACCGGTAGCCTTAGACGCGCTAACGAGAATCAATCCCCAGGGGGTGGTGCTTCGACGATGCCGCGATTAATTAATTATCGGTTAAGAGTCAGACGCGGGGCGGCCAGACGGACGGGAAAGGGCGCGACGGGAGGAAAAAGCAGCGGAGAAGGGTGAAGGTAAATTTTACGCGCGCGCCTCGAAGAATCGAGTCGAGGAGCTCGGGGGAAAATCAGAGTTCGAGAATCGGGGATCCGCAGAGCGTTATTTGCGAACGCGACGCGGCTTCCTTTGACGCAAATGTTCCGCGAAATCGCGCAAATTAAATTATGCTAGGCGCGAACGGGCCTCAAAGGGTCCTTTCACGGTACAATAATTGCATTTTGAGGTATCGGCTTGGCGCGTAACTTTTACCACCGTTTCTTATCGAATTTTACTTCCCCAAGGAATGAAAAAGTGTTCGCGAACAGCGGTTTCGATCGTGTTGGTCGCGTCGAATATGAAGAATCGCGCCATTTTTCACGAACAGCTTCATTGAAACGAGGCATTAATCGTCTCGTTGTTTTCAAGAAGCTTGTAATTTGATCGATACCTGAGGGAACCAGCTGTCGAAATTCTGACTAAATTTTAAAAATGATCGTTGGCTTGGAGGAAAAATTTGATAACAAACATGCCACTAGGTTCCAACCCGATACACGGATTTATCGAGTTTTTTTTTTATACTGCCATATTTCAGTGTACGCTTGAAAAATAAAATTCCGGCAAAATAATCTGTAATTATTAGACCCGATAAAACCTGATACGGGTTCTAAATTCACTTAACGGGGAAACACGAATTTCAATTATTCCGCCAATAAACCGCCCCCGTTCGGTAACCGATTGAAATTTACGAGGAGCGACTCGAGGGCTTCTAATTTGCTTCTGGTCGCGGAGCAACCAGCAATTAATAGGTGCAAACAGATGCTAATTATAAAGTAACTCGAAGAAAACGGTAGCGCGTCGTGTCGATTGTTCTTCTAATGAGATTTCGACGACCGCACTCTCCACAATGCATTCACCCCCCCTCTGCCCTACGACTTGGCAATTGCTAATTAATTGGCGCGCTAATTAGGACAGCCGTGGTTCGGACGTTTGTGGAGTTTCGCGTGGCAATGTCGAAGCTTCGCTACCGTGTACTAGTGCGTCTTGATTGCACTATTGCTGTTATTATCGCGTGTACGTGTTACTGTCGCCCAGAGATGCCGAATCGTTCGTAACGGCTCCGATTTCCGAACGATAGCCGTTAAAATGCAATTTTACTTTCCTACCAGCGAGGGAAAAAAGCTGTTGCAAGTCAAAAAAAAATTCTTTATTAGAACTATTCGTTTGGGAGTAATAAATCGAGCGTGGTTATCACAACATTCTCTTGGCGTACGCGTTCTGCAAATATTCTGCGTTGTTTCGATCCTCGAAAGCAATTTGAAAATCGGGGGAAAAAAATTGTTCTTCCTTTTTTCATTAGCGTGTAATTTACAGTGGTTTTAATGAAATTCGATTTCAGACTCGAGATTTCGATCTTGTTGAACATGTTTGATGAATACACAGCCTACGGACCTTGAAATGCAAGATACAGCCATGGATAATTAACCGATGGTTTAATGATAACGAATTAGTTTCCATGTTTGTATCGTTTCGCGAGCGCCAAATATTCCGTTCAACTAAATACACGGCTGGTATTGACTGTGATAATATTGTTGGGATACGTGTATCGATTTAACGATCCTCGACAAGTTTTGTAAAATAATTACCGATACACCATTCGTCGAGACGTCTCGCAATTTTCAGTTATTTTTCATTACAGCTTAAATAGTGTTTAAAACGTATCTAATTACAGTGAGACTGAATGTACTTTGATCGTGACGAATGTAATCGGATCGAGATACAAGTCATCGACATCGAAACGAAAACGTGATTTTTCTTTTTTCCCCGCCGATTTGTCCCCGAAATTTAGTCGCAGGGGGTGTTTTTGGGGGGTAAAATGAATTGGCGTTTGAAAGGGGGGGAGACGCGCTCGACGCGCGCTAATTACACGGCTGTTCATTCGTCGAATGTTATGGAGTTTTAATACCGGCAGCCTGGAAATTTGTAATCGCCAAGCACGCGAGTTACAAATCGACGATTGCTAATTAATTAACGCGCCAATTAGGACGATGCTAGGGGTGTTTCCCGCGTCGCGCCGACCGGCCGAGATTTCGACAATGTCGAATCCATTAGCATCCTGCATTGATAGACACACAATGCCGCGACTGATGCTAACTATGCCACGTTTCGGGCTAATTAATGCGAAAGGTCTGCGCGGAAGACGCGTGGAACAATACTCGAAGGATCATATTTTACGCGATGTAACGAGCAAAAGTTTTCCGGCCAACGAAACCGCATTTGGCGATTCAGAGACTGCACGAGAATATTCTCAACAAAGAGTGCAACGAAAGCAACTTACGGAGGCAATGTTAATTCGTAAATTACAAAAAACCTGCCTACGAATAACCGCAGTGTAAAAAACGTGGATGTTTCCAGCTAATTGAGAGTAAAACTCGTTTCGATAAACGACGTTTCTATTCTACGTGGCTCTCTATTATCTGTTTGCAAACCAAAGAACTCGTTGATAATTTTGTCAGTGATATTCCCAGACGCGGGGCAACCCGTCGAGGCGCGATCGAAATTTTGACAGAGATATTTATCGCATCAGGCGACCAGTGGTAAACCGATCCAAATGGAACGAATCGCGACAGAGGCGAAACAAGCTGTGCCCGGCGGTCGACGAACAATCAATTTTCAATAAACCGACAGGCAAATGTATTTACAAACGATCATAGGCATAAATCGTGGCTCAAAGCAAATTGCAACGCGCTCTCTATGAATCAATCTAACCTACTAAGTATTCGACTAACAAGTACACTTTCATCGACTATCCCAAAATCGTGGAAATTGTTTAACAAGGCTTCCAAAACCGACCTAAATCCAATTTCCAACGCGAGTTTCGAGAAAGATATGTTTCAAGTTTCATTCATAGATTTCTTCTAAAAGTTCTTTCGTCATAGTTTAAGCTAGCTACTCGTGGAAGGCGAGGTATACGAGGTATTTCCAACAGCGAGGCCAGTATTATGCTCGTTTTCTGCGAGCTATTATTTCTTGTAGTGCACTTGAATCTCTGTTATGCGAATTCGCCGAGCGTCCCGTTCCTCGCAGCATGCAGCACAATTCCTATGTTTACTTTAATATTTGCGGCATCCATAATTCGCATATACGTCGACGTACCTTCGTTAAGTGTACATACAACGATATTTGTTGTTAGATTACGATGGGAGTTCCGTTGGATACAACTTACGAAGCAATTCTGCAAATATTGGCATCGAAGCTTTCGTTTGTATTTTGTGCTAGTCCGTCGATGCACGATTAAGTCACGTCCGTTAATATACAGGGTGTTCGACCACCAAAATAAGACGAAAATCAAGAATGCCAATTTGTTGATGGAGGCTTCGTTAAGAAGTTATATTAAAAATTAGGCACCTACTTGAATTTTTTTCTAGAAAATCGGTAAGATTTCGAGGGTATGACTATACTCCGTAAATAATTGCAATTAATCCTCATCGCTAAAAATAATTTTTTTAGAATTATTTGACATTTTTTTTCGCGGTAAAAAAATTTAGACACCTGCGCCATCGATTTTTCTTAAAAATTCGTTTTTCATTTTTAATTAATTTGCTTGACACTGTACGGAAAAGTAGTTTAGTACTTTTTTGTAGATACCTATAAATTCTAGTTCCCCCTAAAATTCCATTAAAATATATTCACTATTGTAGGAGTTATGGCTGTTTGGAAATTGGACCATTTTTATGGAGTTTTTCTCATTTTGCGGAGTCAAAGAATAACTTGTCGAATATTTTAGAATTTCCACATATTCTTCACCAAAATGCGCGTTGTTTGAATTTTGGAACATTAGAATCGTCCAATCCGTTCAGGAGTTATGATGTTTCAAAGATTCACATGAAATTTCGGGGAACCATTTCAGGCCTCAGATTATATGGTCGCTAAGGAATTTTTTTCTCGGAAGTGGGTAGGATTTCAGGGGTATGTGTATTCACCAAAAATGATTGTAATCGACCCCTGCATCTAAAAATAATTTTTTCAGAATGATTTGAAGTTTTTCAATTTAATTTTTTAATAACCTTTAAACGAAAACTCAGTCAAGAATTATTTTGGCCTTTAGAATCTCCCATTAAAATTTTTCCCAGTTGTCGAACACCCTGTATAGCCCTGGACGCTGTATAAAGATTACACGATACTTGATTGCAAATACTAGCAACAGAATTTTCCATCGAGGCAAGTCCATTATTTCGCAAAGTCTTCTTGCTTCCGTCGATCCTATTCCTAGCTGACTCGTAACGAAAAGAAAACTTCCGAAGTCGAATTCTACAGAGAGGTCTCGTTTTTGCCACTGAAATATTTATGCGAACATATTGTGGGATCTGGGATCCCCAACTCACGGAACACGAGTATATTACTATTACTTCTCTTTTTCCTTTCCGCATTTCCTTGCATTTCAACTTTGCTATGCAGGGCTGTGTGTTTCCAACCGTGCTTTAAACAGTATCGTTCTGTCAGTGTTTCCTCTTGCGAAATTCCAGCGACTTCGAAATTTTCAGGAATCGTTCGAAGCAACGTGGTTCTCCGTTAATCGTTTCGACATTGAGCTATTTTGGGACGGATGCAACCTTTCGACAGGAATACTGGACGATATTTCTTTGCGAGAATATTAATACGCGGCTCTGCGGAGACAACGGGAACGGAATGCACGGCCGCGAGTGCAGCGACGCGTACGAGGGAACAGGGCCATCTGCCTGTAATTAATGTAAAATGGAAATGCCAGACGCGGGACAGCCACGGAAAGGAGCTTCCCTGACAATTTAATTAGCGGCCGTCGATCGACCCGACGAATTACACGTTCGAACAGGTCCGGGCGAAAAATCTGCGCGGGCGGAAAAATAAATTTGCAACGCCGCCCGGAAACTGAATCCTCCCGGGCCCCGTGTTCCTCGTTCGTCAAATATACGTTCCGATAATCTGGAAAATATTATCGGGCGCGAATCGAGGGCCTCTCGTCGACGCGCATCCGGTTATAAATACTCGGGCGCACTAAATTTCGTTTAATCGCGCGATAGGCGCGACGCGACATAAACGGTACCGCGGCTCGAGTTTCCGCCGGAAGTTCGATCGATTCGCGGTTGGTTCCGCGCAAAGAGTTTCATCGACAAAGACTGCGCAAGAAGGAAAAATCAACGACGCTTTCGGAGAAGCCAAGAAATATGTAAATAATGATTAAATAAAAACTGATAAAAATTCAGCCTACGGACATAACGTGAACACGGATGTAAAGTAGCGGGAATGGGAGATCGAGCAACGCTTTCCGCGTTCCTGGAACGACGGCACTCGATCCCATCAGAAGTCAAATAAAATCGAGATTCGAAGGAGACTCGAACGAACAAACAGCATCGCCTCTCCGCGAACGCTCCCAGTGTTTGCTGGGAAGTCGCGATTCGTCCGTGCAAACCTCGCGGGACGTGGCTCTTATATTCCGCGCGCATCCTATTTGCGTTTTCACGGTCTCGATGGACACTTAAAGACTGTAACTGCCGCCGTTCTGCCGGAAGTTTCTCGCCCCCGCGTGAACTTGAGTCCGAGCTCAGCGCCGCGGTCGCGTCGACACGGGTCTCGACTCTCGAAACGCTTCGAGAAGTATCGAAACTCGTTAACGAGTTCGGGAATTCGCTTCGGGGGTTAATACAGTATCGGTTGTTTTCCGAATTTTCATTTTAATAGCGTTCGGTCTCGAACCTTCAACAACCTTTCTTACAAACTAAGACCACAAAATCTCGTTCGATGCACGTATAAACTAGCGATAAACTCATATGTCGTTCGATGTCGCAGCAATTTCCCTTTTTAAGTATTCTCAAGACGTTGCAGAACTTTCTGTTTTTTTGCGACTCGTTCGTCCTTGTACCTTATGGCCTACAGATCTGGCGATCTATGCCTTTATTGCGTATACAGGGTGTTAGAGGTCAAAATAAGACGAAAATCAAAAATATCAATTTCTTCACTGAGGCCCCATTAAAAAGTTATTGAAAAATTTCAAATCATTCTAAAAAAATTATTTTCGGTTGCGGGGGTCAATTACAATGATTTTTGGCGAATAGACATACCTTCGAAATCCTGCGCATTTTCGAGAAAAAAATTCAGTACGGACGGAACTTTAAACGTTAATAACTTCTTAACGAAGCCTCCATCAACAAATTGGTATTCTTGATTTTCGTCTTATTTTGGCCCCTAGAATCTCCAATTAAAATTTTTCCCAGGGGTAGCCGAACACCCTGTATACGTCTCGACCAGCACTCATCATCAGGGGGTCGACCATTGGCTCTGACCGTACAAACCCCATCCCAGAGTCACCCTGATTACTTTCTTTGCCAATTTACGACAAATTTTCATTTGGCCCTCCAGCCAACAGGGTCACACCCCCTTACTTCGACTCCCCTTCCACGATTCCACCGACGCAGACCAAAAAACAGTCAGTCAATCAGACAGACCCCATACAACAACCAGATCTCTTACGCGTTATCACCAACTTATTCAAACCTCCTACATTAACTAGATTCAAGTCATTGTAAATAGTTGTGTTATTGTTGTGGATAAACTGAATTAAATTGTATCGAATAGCGTTTGATACCATCCTGACCGGTTATTTCGTCGCGGAGCTCGCGAAGTGCAATTAAAAAATTGCGCACAACCGGACAAATAGCTGCGCCTGGAAAATGTTTTCACCGTCAACGGTTCTCCCGGTAGGATCTCTTATTCAGGGACGAGGGATTAAAAAGTTACGTTGTCCGTTGGTGGAAGGGTTAAGAGGCGTGATTGGCAATTAACATCGATTAGGGCATGCAGGCCGGCGTAATGTACCGTTGCTGGCGGCCGATTGCATTATTTATGCGGGAACACGCGATAACGCCGCGCGACTAATTACGAAAGACCGTTCACGGTCGTTTTGCAACAATTTGGAACGGAAGGGGGTCCCCGATGTCGAAATATCGCGTCAAAGAGTGGTGCCCGTTGGCTTTTCATTCCGTGGAATTCTAATGGGCATTAAAACGGACGTGCGCGGACAGCAGAAACAATGGCCGGGCGTTTCGCGATCGGCGCGTAGCTTCCTGCGGCCCCGCAGATTCATCTCTCCCTTCCGTTCCGTCTATTTCGCGTATTTAGTTTGTTCGCGCTGAAACCGATTCTCCGTCGTTTCATTCAGCCGCTCTATTCAATCGTCGAGCGGCCGGTGTATCCAGTGTCATTATACGATTACAACTCCGCGGTTGTTTTATGCCCGCGGCCTATTTATTCGATCCCGTCGCCACAATAAAGCGCTATCAACCAGCCGCGTCTGCCGATTTCTCCTGGCCATCCGCAAATACGCGTCCGGGAGCCTGCTCGGCGTTACACCAGGGTCCAAACTACGCGATTAATGCCGATTATCGACGCTCGACACCTGCTCGATATACGATTTTCCAATTAGAAACTGGACAATGTCAACAGCCTCGTGTTGATTAGTTTTATTTCAACGCGACCAGTCTGGCACATTACAGAGTAAACTGTAGGAACTGTTCGTCTCGATAAGTTGTACTAATTGTTAGGTTTTCAGCTAAAAACCAAGCACAAAAACTAATCTCATTTACTGGGATCCTATTCTGATGGAGAAAGATGCTATATCTTGCTGCTTATATGCCCTCGTAAGATTCGGTTTTTTGTTCATACAAAGATGCGATAGGACCTCACATAAACACAAGGGGAGATATTAGTCTCCAACGCAACAGTTCGTTAGCTCTCAGTTTTTCTGTTCGATTGCAGTTCAGTTCTCTTGTAAAAGTCATACTGAAAGGATGTCTCTTCTATTTATTTAATAAACCAATTTCTAATACCAATGTTAAAATGAAACCAAGTTAATTAATTTCTACACAGACGACAGCTGCGCTTCGATAAAGCGTGACACGTGGCCACATCTTGTCGAGACCGCAATCGGAAAAGCTCGACCCGTTTAAATCGATCCACTCCGAGCGTCGTGGACGACACTGAAAAATGTTTCGTCGAGCGTCGGGTCACCGTGAGTGAATTAGAGAGCGAACCGGTGTAAATTCGCGCGATGAAAATATGCAGACGAATGGCGTCCCGCTTTCTAGCGCTTCCGATCCGCCAATATGCGTCCGATCGACGGGCGCGATAAGAGCGCGATCCGATGAAATTACTTCGCCGCGGTGGGCTCAGAAATGCCGGTGGCAACGACGCCCATCGTCGACGACGACGACGACGACCAGCGCCCTGCAATTCATTAGACGCGCGCCAGTAAGCAGGAATAACGAGCAACCGCGATCTTGCTCGCGGGAAATTCCAACTTTTTACGAGGCGAAAAGCGCACCGCCTACCGAGCTAACGTTTAAGTAACTTCCGTAGCCACGTTTTATCAAGCTTAACGAACTTAAAGGCCAATACCGATACCGGGGACGCGGTACCAAAGCGCTAAAGCAGCCTAATAATAATAATAACAGCGAGCGTACGATTTCGCGACGCTTCTGCTTTTGAGTCTCGCGATATCTCCTCTGTCGAGGGGGAGATCGCGCCGGGATCAACGTCGATCCTCGAGATTTTCCGCGGTATCGTCTCTCCCCTGACGATGCCACCCAGTCACGAAGCGTATTTTCGTCAGCAAATAAAAGCTGCGTGTTTGGATACGGTAAGTATTCCGGCAACTCCGATTTCTCTCCAGTCTTTTCGAAAGCACGCGCGCGAAATCGACGATTCGACGAACGTTGTTTGCATTCTGAAATTAAAATTAAAAATACACGTTACGTACCCACGGCGCCCAACCGAAAGTACGAACCTTGGCAAGCGAAACGGCGAATATCGAAGGCGTAAAATTTCCCGCAGGTGGTTCGTGGAGTTTCCTCGACCATGTGACGTTCCGCAGCGCGTTTAAGATCCATTTAGGATCGGAGTGGATTAACGAGGCAGTAACCAGAGTCCATTTGCCGTGCATTTAATTGACCGTCGTCTCCGTGAATGGCCATAGACGAGCCTGAATCATCATCAGCAATTCTCTTCGCGTTGCTTCCTGGTCTCTATTGTCCCAATAACGTCCGACAGAGAGACCAACTAAGACAACCAACGAGACCGCTTTCCACCTCGTTCCGTATTTTATCGGTTTTGCTCAACGTGCATTCCTAAGAAACAGTACGCGAATTCGAAACATTCGTTTCGACTGAAAAACTTAAGCAAAACATTAATAAAATCGTATCGTTCGATCTTTGCGTCGAATAACTATTACGTTATTCAAAAATCGAAGCTCGTTTATTACACCATGTATTACAATAATGTTAGTATACACGAAGAACATGTTAATATTAGTTTAACAACTATAGAGTTAAATCAGTGTCTTAGACTATTTTTTCTCGATTGTAGATTCTTAATTCTAAAATTGAACACCTTAACCGACGTATTCGGGGGGCGTTGATCTGTTCTTTAAGAACGACTTTTGCCCAGAATCGTACTCTTGGTAAAACTTTCAAAATTGTCAGATCGTCCAGGGTTTATTTGTTTTAATTTACAGGTATTGCCGGGACGTATAAAAAGAAGAGTTTGGCGGCTGGATGGTGAGAGGGGACCACCGGTCAGCGAATATTACAGGGAATATCCACGATTTTTATACGCCTTTCACGGTTTCAGCGATTTCATTAAAAAAGTATGGAAAATTTACGATTTCAAACTGTCGAGAAGCAACGATCAACGTGTCGAAACGAGGCGGGGAAGTTTTTCGAGGGAAATCCGAGCGAGCCACGGCCAACAGCATTACCCGGCACGTGAAAAGCGCTGCGTTACAGAGGTCTGTTTCAAGACGAGGTTTATTTAACTCGGCTAATGGTTAATCAACGCACGTATGCGCTTCTCCGGGCGAAACCATCCCGAAGCAAAGTTTCCGGGATAGCCCAGGAACTCGCATGGTTGATTAGGAGAGAGGACTACCATCGGTGGGATGGAGCTGGCTTTAATAACTTCGTAACTCTACTTACGAATTGCGGAAACGAGGCCGGATTACCGACCAGCCGCGGTGATTTCCCGTCGAAAATTTCTTCCCGAGGAATCCTCGCGATCTTCGGGATCCCGTTTCAGACCGTGGAACGACTGGAGAAAAAAAAAACTTGAGGAAAGTTCAAACTTTCCCGAACGACGGGGCAAGACAAACCGTTCGTTCTCCTGCTACGCGAGTTGTACTATTTTTGTTACTTTCCTTCTTTTATCTCCACGGTCGAGTGCGAACCGTTCGAGAACAGTAACGAACGAATGTATATCCAGATCGTGGAAAACTTGGCGAGCAGCAACCTGCTCGATAACAAAACTACGCCGAATCGAATCATCGTTCCCGATAAAAAGTACAAATATAATGTAGTTTAAATTCCGGAATCTTTCGTGAAAATAGAGGGTTTCGACACGATAAATCTACGAAGAGGTTGAAACATTACGGGGGTTAAATATTGCTGAAACAATAACGGTTTCGTTTCCTCAACGATCTAATTAAGTTACATCGAGTTGGTGAATGATTGCCGTTGTACCAGTTTCAGTCAAGAAAATGGTCGTGGTACATATTATAGCTTACCCTTTAATCGTAAACGATTTATAATTAATTACCAGTAGAACCGATCGAAACTCTACGAGTGATCGAAGACTCCCGGATGAAATTGCACCGAGAGCCTTATTTTTAGTCGATCTATCGTTTAAAGTACCTTCGAGCGTACGATTTAAATGGCTTTTCGTTAGCAACGAGCGTAAACAGAAACAACGTTCGATGGGTAAACTCGTTTCAAGCGAAATGAAAATCAAGCAAAGGAGCGAAGGGGAGCAAAAAAATTTAAGCAAACACAGGAATGCCACGCTTTCGACCGACCCTTTAATCCCTTCCACTTGCAATCTTTCTCCCTTGCTCCGAACAGAGGGAACACTGCTAGCTGATAAGCCCCGATACGTTCCAACGATAAAATACATGTACCCCGGGTATCTACGAGCACAAATTTCTGTCCCTTCGAGGCTACAATGTCCGGTTTGACGTTACCCCTTTCAGTCAACACAGCTATGAAACGATTCATGCAGCTAAACTAAAATATATACACCGGATAAAGCAAGTCTTAAACGAACACAACGTTTCTCGTTCATGCTCCGAGATGTCGAGATAGTTGAGAACTTCTGGATGTAAAGGGATCATGCGACTCGCAAGGAAAGTGTAACGTGCTTCGACCAAACATTTACCACCGAAATCTGTCTTTTTTTTTTTCAAAACAGCTTCCAACCATGAGAGAAGGCGCGGGGGTGGCTCAAGCGACTGGGAAAGAAAACATTCTCTCAACACGCTCCGTCAACAAGAAATAATTAAACGTAACAAAGTGTTGGCAGAATCGACAGGATTCGACTCATTGCGGTGGGGGCAAATTATTGTGGCCGTTGACAGTCGAACCACGATCTACACGAGGATGGATCTGCCCCTCAGACTCTTCCGAAGCAACGAACAGCATCTCCTTCAGCTCGTACTGAAGGCTCCTTGGAATGTCGAGCTGAAAGACCTGCTCGATACGCGTTATACACCTCCCGATGACCCTCAGTGACATCTCGCGCAACGTGTACAGCGGCAGCGTGATGTATACGTTCGTCCTAGGTCGCCCGGAATCTTCTCTTCGTCTGACCCACGGTTCCGGAAAGAAGACGTTCCTCTGATTAACCGTGTACCTGAAAACGTGTTCCCATCCATCCTGCTATCCTTCGCGCGACTAACATATCTAATTCCCGTCGACGTTCCTCGGAACACGATACCCGGAAATATCCACTACCGTTAAAACGTTTTTACGTGGACGGACCACCCCGTCGAACGAGAGAACAAACAAGGCGATCCGAGATCGAACAAATATAACCGAATGTCGAATCGTTCCGTCGACTCCTACCTGTCGTTCGTCTCATCGTCAACGAAGATCCACGGATGGGTGACGAAAGTGTTGATATCCAAGAAATCCCCGGGCAACAGCACACCGTACTTGATCGCCCGTCCCCGGTAATTGATCCAATACAAAGCGACGTTCCGCGTCGTCTTGTTGATGAACTTAACGAAGGATTTCTGATAGTTGTTGATCGAACGAAGACGTGGCGGCTGTCCCCGATCCTGATCCTCCTGCTGCTGCTGCTGCTGCTGTTGCTGATGATTCTCCCCCATTTGCCCGCCGTTCCGACCCTCCGAAATTCCGTAACCCGTCACCGCGAATCCTCCACCGAAATTATCGCCTTCGCCTCCCCTCGTCCTAAGGTTTCTCAACGACTGTAAGCAAAAAAATCAACGAGGACTGGGATTAATCGAGGGTATCCAACCCGATGCCCCGACGATGCCCCGATCCAATCCTTTCAAATTACGGGCTTCCTTCGAGGGACCCGGGGCCAAGACAAGGAAACGCGATCTGTATTTTCGCGCGTCTTAATCACCACGATCCAAGTTCAAGGCACCTTTAGTCCCGCCTTAATTCCTGCAATTTATTTCAATAAATGATAACGACTTGTGGCGTTGATTGGCTGCGTGAGAATCGTGGGAGGACAACAGAAAAGGAAAGGAGGGGACACGTTTCGTCAGTAAGGCTTTCTAATAGACCCTGCCTTAGATGACTGGGATATTAGGAAGTCGAGCGCTTGTGAGAGCGCGACCCCTCTGGTGGCGAACTTGTGAAACGACGCCACAAAATCAACGACCGATTTTATTCCCATTCGGACGCGTAAGCGGAACGAAGCCCTTTAGCGAACGTCCCTTTGAGTCGAAGCCCTCCAAGATACCTAAAATAAAATGCAACTTTGTCGGGGCAGTGATCTTTAGCCTTTGCGAGCCACGTTCGATCGTAATAACGCAGGAACGAGCTTTAACGATGCGTTACGAAAACCGTCAACGCTTCGATGTTCGAACGCGATGAATTTTTCTAAGTAACCCTGGCACGCGATCGCGTGTGAACAATTTCGGTGTGCAAATTGCCGATTTTTGCACGGACTATCGGTCTAAGAAGTAGGTAGATATTTGAACGAAAAGTGATATGGAATCTGAATGGAGCGTCGCGAGCAAGCGAGCAGAAGTCGAATCCGGAGACAATCCAGAAATACGGAAGAGGTTAAGGACCGCGAAGCGAGCCGGATCCCCTAATAATTCATTTAAATAATACCTGACATTGACTCGACGCGAAACGCGTTTATCTAGGCGATGTAATCAATCACGGGATAGTAATCAAATAGCTGTACGTTTCCTGGCGGTCTCGTTCGTCACTGAGAAATATTGAGAGAAATTTAAACGAAGCGGTATTCCCCGGACTATGAACATGCACGCCGTACTCTATCGTACAACGACGACGTTTCGTGACGCGTGTCGTATAAATTTTAACAGTTCTAACGAAGTAAATTGTAAAAGAATCTTCGATGGTAATCATTTTCATCGTCCATCGTTTTCACCGTCGAAATATCGGGGCAAACAACGGAGATCGATTACTTTTTCGGATGGTTCGAGCATCGAGCGATCAGAATCGGGGGACTGAACTATTTTTAAGGACAACAAATAGCCGAATACCGAAGTTTCATCTCGGATATCCTGGTTTCGGCTCTCTGTCGCAGTGTAGAATGGCTCTCTATCAGGGCGAATGTTACCGGCACTCTCATCGGCTTATAAAACTGCAAAACAATGACGGAGAACGCCGAAACTCCATTACGGCTTTCGCCAGAAAACTGGAAGCCCGGAAAAGGTATGCGCGCACGTGCTCGCGCCACCACCAGATTCCTCTTTCATAGTACGCGCACACGCGACCAATTGATTTTTCGCTTTTCCACACCTCCTACATCATCGGTTACCCAACTAAATTTCATTTAAACATTCCACACCTTTTTTCTAATCTTTTCCCGTTCTCTCGATAAAACAACGTCACGCGCGCGTCTCCTTTCTTTCTCCCCCGTGGCATAAAAATTGCACCGAAACGAAACAAAAAAATAAAAGGTCCCTCGCGTTACAAGTAAACGGAATCTCCACTCGATTTTATTATTCCGGTAAAGTCGGTAGTATAAACGTTATTAGAATCGACTGCCAGGGGGAAGAGAACACTCTGTGGAAATCCTGGTTTGCAACGGGGGGTCGTAAAAGATGGGAACGATACCGAGAAGGAGTCGGAATTAGACGGGATTTTATGCCCCGGTGTTTCATTAAAAGTTTTTTCGTCCGTCGTCTATCGATGATCGTAAAACGGGCGGGAATCGGCGCGAGGCGTCGCGGTCCGAATTAGCGATGACAAGGGAAGAACGAGAGATTTATGGTTCTCGGCCGAGCGTTCGCAATAAGAAGTTATTCCGTATATCTTTCGCGATTTATCGCGACGCGAGCCTTTTTCCCACGAGATTCCAAGTTCCAGCCGCCCACCGGCGACGGAACATTCGTCCGCCTCCGATTCCGGAAGATTGCTACCGGGGCGAATTATGACGGAAGTAACCGCGGCCGCGGGTTCCTTCCTCTTCATTCCCCCGCCAAAATTTTAATCTACAAGTTTCGCCGCCACGACCACAAACGGAACAATCTCCATTTATCATCAGCTCTTCGCCGCGAATTTCCAATTTACAGCACTCGAGGAGTCAGTCTTTCCTAAAACACAATTATCCATGCTCTCCTAGCAACATCTCAAACTCGATATCAAAAATGAAAATAGTTTTTTACTTGCACCAGCCTCGCTCGCAAAACCAGAAAGGAAAATCGATGAATTTTTGAACGAAACTATTCGGTGTTTTTCCCCCTAGTTTTTGTTTCCCCCGAAAATGTTTTCGCGCGACAAGCTCTGTGCGGATTTAAAAAATTAATCGGGCCGGCACGTTCGATCGAAAGGGGCCGTAGGCGAGCCGGAATTCCCGTAACGAGCGAATCGCCCTACTGGGAAGAATATATCCGCGCGAACAAACTTTTCGTGCTCGCTTTACGAAATTTTCCAGCGCACCGCCGGGGACCGGAGATACTATTCGCGTCGAAATTTGAATATAGCCGCTGTACATCACTCCCGGGCTCCGGGTATCTCTTCCGACTTTCTTTGCATCGCGATCCTGATAAATGTTCCGCGGATAAGCGCTACCGAAAAAGATAAACATCCGCGGCCGCGGTCGCGGTTCTGACGAAAGTTTTTGATTTACGTCGAAAAGAATTACGGGAATTATTGGACATTTCAGAGCGTGGGGGATAAATCATTCGCAGGTATTTTACATTTTGTAACGACACGCGTGCATATCGAGGCGAGCAAATAAGGAAGTTGGAAAACGAGACGATCAATAATGGACGCGACGTGTCGTCGAAAATCTGATGCGAGGAACGCCGAGGAAACGACAAAAGCGCATTATCGTTCATCATTCGTGTTTTTGCGGACTCTTCTTCGCCGGTAACGATGGATCTGTATCTCTTAGGAAATCAATGGTCTGAAATTAAAGTTAAAAGGAACGGTCGCGCTACAGGGTGCAAATATTTGCCTCCGGCGAAACCGCCGTCCTCGTCAGAATCGCGTTAACCGGATTTTTTGGCACTCGAATCAATTTAAAAACGCTCGCTGCCAAGCATCTCGTTGAATGTTCCGGTGTATTTTGTGTTGAATTCGTTAGTTCCGGCAAACACGGGCTCCCGTGTCAGCAAAGATTGCCTGACCAACTTCGACGACTCGTTATTTCCAATTTGAGGGGATCCCAACGGCAGGCGCAGACGGCCATTTCGCGGAGTTAGTTGCAAATTACCAGGAAAATTACAACGTCGGCTCGGACTGACTCGGCTGGGTGTAATTTCGCTGGCACGATAGTCGAAATCGCTAGATACCATCTACATCGGCCCTCCCGGCGAACGTTTAGTTCATCGATTTAACCGAACCCCGTTGTTTCGTCGCCGCGTTTTCGGTTTTCACCCGGTTTCCATCGAATCGACGCGCTTTCTTTGCCCCCTCGTCGTGGAAATTAGTTTAATCTGGTTCGATCGATCGCTCTCGTTTCCAACGGTTAACGTCCACTTCTCGCCGGTTAATTTATGTAAAACATCGATAATAGTTCGGTCGCGCGAAAAAGTTCAATTAAGAAGAACGAATCGATTAATCGAGCTCATACCCGTCAGACGGGATTAAGCGGTCCGCTTAATTCTTTCTCGTCCGATAATGCTCCGTCTCCGTGATCTGCGCGATGTATACTATCCCGTCAGGATATCCGTCAACCGCCTTTCTCTATAATTAAACGCGGAAATGGATATCTTCCGTCGATTGCTTTCGCGAGTTGAAAATCCGTGTCTGCCATTTTCGATCGATCGTGCTCGACGGGGCGCGTAGTCCTAAAATCTAAACCATTGGCTCGTACGTTTAGAAGACATCCTTTTCGACGAAACAATCCGGTAAAACAATATCACCGTGGGCGGGTACAGGTGAGTTTCTCTTTTTTTTTTTCTCTCTATTTTACGATTTCCGTGCATCCGCGCGCGAGTCCGATTTCGTTTGGAATCCATTGAAAAATCAAAGCGTCGAAACATTTTCGTCCGACCCCGGCCCTCTTTTGCAAAGAGGATTTCGCGCGGAAGGGCAGGTCGATGCTTTCGTTACTGGCGGACACGCGTGACCAGCAAAGTGGACACGATAATGAGAAACGACGCGCGTCTCGTGATCGTCGTCGCTGCACCGACGCCTAGAAACGATGACGTGATCGAGTTAATGTCGATTAAACCTACCGACCGCCCTGAATTCCTCCGAGAGTTCGCCGGGAAATTAACTTAGATCCGTTGGGCTCGAACCAGGCCTCCGGAACGACGTTATAGTCGTCGGATCTGGAACAAAAATCCCCCTCAATACACAAACGATTGTTCTTCCGAGTCTATAGAAATATCCAACGCGCGAGTCTCCCTCGCTTTTCCCGTCTTTTCACTTATTTATTTTTATTCCCCGCCAGTAAAAAAACGATTCCGAATATAATAACGCGAAAATCATTTATTTCTAAGCTTCGCCGTCGGAATTCCGGAAACCTCGCGTAAATTTTAATGCGGTTGTACGGCGAGTTTTTCGCCAGGCGAGCTCGCGTCGTACGTGGCACCGGTGAATTCGCTGGAACGTAGGAAACGTCTGCAGACAAAAACACTCTCACCAACTCGAGTAACTCGAGGACCGACGTAAGAACCGTGGGCGTCGTAGACTAGCCGGGTAAAGCAGCGTCTAGGCATTCCGGAGCACCAGCGTTCGCGTCATCAAACTCGTTGAAACGTATTGACACTCGGGCGTGCAAATGGAGTCGCGTTGTCGGGCGTATCGGCGACGATAAACGATCGTTCGAGGTGGGAGGGGGGGATCGAAAGTACGAGGAACGCTCGAGGAAGAAGCCAAGCAACCCTCGAAGAAGGGTCTGCAAACGGTGCAGCCTTAATTTGCCGGCAAACGCATGCAAAACGTCTGCAGCTCGGCGACGAGCAATCTCCACGGTCGCCAAGTATTTACTTAGGCCGAGTCGCGGGAGAACGAGAAATTGCGGCTGCGGGCGAGCCTCGGTAACAGATGCACAGCCACTTTATTACGTTTCCGGGAAGTGCTCTCTTGCTCCGGAACGGCAAAGAAACGCGACGAGCGTTTGCCCCGCGTCGAGCGATAAATAAGGAGCACGCGACGAGGAAAATATCATATAAAATGGTACAAGATGGGCTTTCGAGTGCGCGACGCGCCGGTGCCGGTGCCGTTGGATAAGATTCCACCAATCTTCCCGTACCCCGATTCGTTTAAACATTTCTATTCCTTTATTGGAGCAGCCAATGATGGATTACATCGCCGTTGCTTCTTTCGATATTTCGCGAAATTAAATTCCGCGGAATTAAAACATCGAGGGTGTCTTTTAAATCCAAGAGAACGTTATCACCGATATCGACGATAAATTGCATCCCAAAAATACGCGATCGCGCGCGTGCAAACAAGCCCAACAACCGTCTAAAACATTAGTTCTTGCTACTGTTTCGCAAACTTATTACAAGCGTTCCGCGAAATTATGAAAGCGTCGTGCTAGTTACGAAACTACGTTAGAACTTTAGCGCAAATACGCTTACAACGGAGACAAAATGTAACTTGAATTTCCGAGCGAACAATCCCCCAGGCTCAGCCCTTTCGATCGCTGCAAATCCCTTCCATTTCGAATCTAAGTATCTATTCTTTATTTACTATATCGGTAATGTTTCCTTTACTATTCGTTAGCACTCCTTTTTTACCATAAATAACGTATCGTTTATTTATAATCAGAAACACACATCGAAGCATCCGGTAGATACGAAATTTTTAAGTAGTACGACTCAACGATTGATCCGACGGAACTGAAAATCTATAATACGGAACAGTAACTCGAAAAAGTAGAATATAGTTAGTTTACACGATGTTTCGTGTACGAGAAAATCCAATTTGAAAATTCATTCGACACTCGACGACCAGTAGAGTAGGACTTGGACCTCCGAGCAAGTAGAAAAGCATACGCATGGTCAGACGCGACAGCCAAATTTTTAAATACCATTGCCTCGAGGACGAAATAATAAATTCCACAACGAAGACCATGCAAATATTCTTCGTTCGTCGTCGTCGAACAAAAAAGTAGGAAAAAAGGAAGTACCATTAATCAAAATACCACTTGCGCAACAGGCTCTCATTCCCCAAAGCGCGACGGAAAAAATTCTGTTTCGAAGACCGACGAATGTTTGAAACGAGGTTGAGCGATACAGAAAACAGCAGAAAATTCCACAATGGACTAACCAGATACTCGCCAGCAACGGTCGCTCGTTCGAAATTAAAACTCGGGTCGCGATACGACGAAAACAAATAAAAAAAAAAAAAAAAAATAAAAAATAGAAAAAAAAACAACGCGTAAGAGCATCCAATGTCGGAATGGAAGATATTAATTACAAAATGTAATACGTAACTCGAGACCCCAATATTTTTTTTTCGACTTCACTGTGAAAATATCCATCCGCGCAGAGTACGATTTGCTTTCCACTCGGAAAGCCACGTCGGTTCTCCGCGAAAGGAAAAATAATGGAATAAAACTTCGTTCTCGCGTTTTAGTAAACGGCTAGCAACAATCCCGAATATAAAGTTTACGACTCGTGGTGCTTTCGGTTCGTTGGATGAAGGCGTGCAATCGCTGCAATCGAGAGAAAGAAGTGGTTTTTGAAAGGGGAACGGTTAAAGACGTTAACCAGATACTTGGAGAACCGAACACTGGATAACGATTAATGCAGTTGCACTCTGTTTCCGTTTGTTCGTTCCCGGTGTGGGCCAATGATCTATGCTGGCGATTAGTGCGCCGATTCAAGGCACGTAGCCGTCTCCCGCGCTTTGTGGCCGGCCGGAGGTTGGCAAACAAACGAAAACGCCCGTTGTATATCGATTGCGTTCGCGCCCGATCGCGGGAACAATGGAGATAATTGAGCGTACGAATTACGATAGCGAGAGAAATACAGGCTGAACTGTAGGCGTGGATGCCAGCAGCCAACGGCAATTAGGTCTACGACAAAGGGACAAGAAGACCGGTATTTGCACAACGCGGCGATTCCCTTTGACGAAAACGCAACGGAACACTAATCGAGGCCCGGAACAGTACACCAACTGGGGACTGGGGGATTAACATGTTAGCTACTTACACGGTGTAAACACGTAGGTGTCGATACCTCTTCGAAAAAAGCAGACGAAATGCTCGAACAGGGTTGCGAAACACCTTTCTTTATTAATTCGTTTACCGCGTTGATTCAATTTGCGTTGCCACGACCGAAGTTTGGACGTTGCGGTCGCCGGTAGCAGGTGCCAGATTAATTAGAGAACGTACGAAAGCGGCAAAAATATTTCGAATTGCGGAATTTATGGTCGAAACAAATAGGGGAGAAATTCTCGCGCCCAGTGAGTAAAGATCGACCAACTCTGAACACCGTTAACGAATGTGCAGGTTTCAAAATAGACTCTCGAGCAATTTAAACCGGGCAAACGCGTTAATTAGAATAATCGTAGCGCGTAATCGTGTGTCAACACTCGTTATCTGGAATTTCAGACTCGTAACACAAATTTTCAGTCTACGCCCGGCGAGGCTGACTTTAAGCGCCGTCTCTCGCTTCCGGGAGTGAAACTCAAATTTCTGGGGCGAAATCAGTCTACGGAGAGGAGACGAAGCGATAATCGTAATAGAAAACTGAATTTTCTATTGTTACTGGATTATTGCGACGACTGTTTGACCGATGATCGCGATCACCGTGTTACTTTCGACGAGCACGAGAATGCAGTAGATCGCCGGTCGACTCCGGCTCGAAATCACCGAATAGGACAGATCCATTAACAACCTTAATTTCCGAGTTTCCCGATACCGGTCGGATAAGAGCAAGGGGCCATTAATTCTCGAGCGAGGAACGGAGCAACGCATCCGGGCGGTTCTTATCGAACCTATTCTTCTAATTTCTGGCCAACGAGATTTTCCGCGCGGATGTGGGCGTAAGGTACGAGCGGAAAACCGTAATCCTATCGCGGAATGCGAACGCGGCCGAGGAGCGGTCGGTCGGCGGGCATTCAAAGCGACGGCGGGTTCAAAGGGAGTCGTAGCCAACTTTAACCCGAAGCGGTCTCGCGAAACAAGAAAATTTCACGCGGCGGAGGGGGGGAGGAACAATCGAGAGCTTTGATCGTCGGTTGGAATCCGTTTCGGGGTCTGGCCCCCGGGTGCCCGGTCGCGCAAATATCCGCAGAGGTCGCGCGACCGTCCGGAAAAACCGACCAACGCGTCCTGCAAATTTGCAGAATCGAGCGACGAGCATGGTCCGACGATCGTTTACCAATCACCGATAATTACGGCCCCGGTTCATGCTGTTTCAGAAACTATACTCCTGTTGGGTAGATTTAGTTAGTAAATGTCGCAGTGTAGGTGACACGGATGTTTAGTAATATTTTTACAATCTTTTCCGGGACGTCTACGTTCGACGACGCGTGAAAGCTAAGTTGCGTTTGGAGATCTTCTTTCTCATGTCACCCTATTTCCAATCAAGGCCGTTTATTTTCATAATGCAACGCTCGGGACATACTCATTAGCCGTGGAAAGAATCCAAGGAAACGTCAACGGGGGGAAATCCCGCACAGAACTCGTCGCTTGCGGATGCACGGACCCTCGCAAACAACTTTCCAGATAAACGTCGCTACGATAATATATCCTATGTAAACTAAGCCTTTACGATGTTAATTTGTCGCAGAACCAGCGAGTACTTGGCTACGTAGGATGTTTACAATGGGATTTCTGCAGGACGCAAGAATATCGTTATTACGGAAGCCCGCTTTCTCAGAATCTCCCTCGACTTTACGCGATAAAAATCAACTCGACACGGGTATAAGAAAGCAATTTGCGAGGTAAAATGTTAACGAGAATTTCGACGAAGCAACAAGAGCAAAGAGAAGGAAAATGTGTACCTGACTCCTGCAATTGCTCAACAACCTTTTGCTCCAGAAATCTCTAATCCGACGGAAAGAAATAGACGAAGATAGCATAGAAAAAGGAGTAACGATGCGTTTGGGTTTCTTATTGTGCTCCTGTTTATTGCAACGCGAAATCGGATTAAATGAAAAACCGAATAACGGTATGACGCGAATGCTCACGATCGCGCGCAACTTTCGCGGTAACATAAAACGCTTTCGTAATCGGATTGCCAGTGATAATGCGATTTGTATTCAGAGACAGCGCATCCGTGCTACAAGCAGCGACACAGGCATTCGAACTCGTTGCCACTCGCGTCGAAAGCAAATATATTTCTTCGAGCACGCACTGCCACGAGCCGCGAGACAAAAACGATTTCGGGAACGAAATATCCTACAGGTTGGTTCCGCAAACTGGAACCAACTATACCTCCTCCCTTGTTTCTTTCGTGCAACGTGCTCTCGTTTTACGAACGATGCCACGGTTAAGGAAGAGCGAAAAATAATTATTAATAATTATTAAAATCCTAGAAGATTCCCGAGGCATTAGGCGTCCCGTGAATTCCGTCGAGTCGCGCAAACCTCTGACAAAGAGGAAATTTACAGGAATTTCAATTCATAGTAAACAGCCCGTAATCTCCCCATTGTTTGCAGCGGGGCTCTCAGAACAAATAAGGGTGGCACCGTCGGGGTCGTGGGGAGGGGCGGGGGCGGATGTAAAGCTCCTGGGGTTGGTTCTCACCTTTGCGCGTGTAACGGGAGATCCTCGTCGTCGTTAGCGTGCTTCTGTAATCGCACGCTCGTCGCGCGTTCCGCTATTCATCATCACTCATCGTTGATCCGCGTTCTTTGCGTCCGTTTCCGTTCCATTCGTCGCGCGAACGAATCACCGTCGCGAAACCGTAGGGCCGTGGAAAACCCGTCTGCCGCGCTCGTAAACGCGACCATAACCCGTCGAACGGTAATTTATAAATGGAAACGCATTACGCGTAAACATTAAGAGACGCGCTCAAATTTTCGCGCTTAAAAGCTTTCATTGTTCGAGATGGAAGTTGCAAAAAAACAACCAACAATGGTCCCCGATATTTCCAATTGAAAAATCTCCTATCCATAATTTCGGGCTAGAAATTTCCGACGGTTGAATAAAATTCGACGCATGGAACGGCGACGCGGGAAACAGGCCAAAGCAGATGGAAGGCAATCAAACTTGGCGTTAATTAGTCGCTGCTGGCCGTGATTTCGTGAATTAACTACTAACTGCTCCGTTACCGTTCCCCTTGAATCGAACGTCGCCGATCCCGTACTCGTTGAACCGCAACGTCTTTGCAGCTGTAAGTGCACTTGACTGCAACCGGCCCTGTAATTTGCGACCTGTGATCTTTGAGCTCGAACAGTCGAACCGGAGGCACGATCGTAATGCGGATCTCGATCGAGGCGCTGCCTCAAAGAGGAACAAAAGCACTCGTTGCTAAATTTCAGTGCTAATCGCGTCAGAGGTACTCATCCAAGTTCCCGTTCCCCGATCGAATTCCGCCGTCTGCGATTCTCGCTCGTCGAAACTGATCCGCGACACTTGCCGTTTTTTATACACAGCGTGGACCGAACGAACAATTTACGACATATTCGCGAAGCCCTGGCGTAAAATACAGGGAAAAACGTGTAACTGAGTTCGTACACCGATAGCGTTTTATAGCTCGCTGTAAGTACACAGTAAACGTCATAAAATCCCGGAGGAAGGAAGCCAATGGCCATGTTATCGTGCCTTAAAAAGGCAAAGTTCAGTCGGGTCAGAGATTCACGCCTGTTCCTACGAAATTTATTTCTCTGTAACCGTACTCGTTTTTCGTCGCAAAATCTCGGAAGTTTATCACGGATCTTCTTTCCACGGAGTTGGGCAAATTTTACCTCGCCATAACGAATAAAATACATAGCAGTAGGAAATATTGAATATCGTTGCTGATTAACCAAAAAAACCAACGTCCCTTTCCCCAACGTGAATCACGTCGAACGCAAGCCCTGCTTCCATGGAAGCTGCAGACGTAACAATTTATCGGATTAGGCTGGTCGAAAGGTACAACCTAACTGCCATCCAATACGACTGCGCCGTGCGATAAGTTATACACAATCCCCGCAACCCTTTACAATTATCGTTTAAACAGTCGTACGAACCATAATCGGATATCTTATCGCACGATAAATTGTACGTTTCCGGTTGCTATTACGCCACACTGGTTTGCCCTGTTTCAGGGACGAACAGTTTATGCCTCGAAGTTTCCACGAAAAGACGAGCCACGGAGGGGGGAAAAATCGAACGGTGGGAGGGGGTGGGAGTTAATTCTATAGTTTCTTCGTTGAATCTATTTTCATGAGTCTTCCGATCCAAACAATAGAAAACTCTTGCCTCTTAGTATTTCGTGACTTTGCCACGATAAATTCGAAGACAGCAATTAGACTACCTTCTACCATGGGTCTACAGAAACTACCAAGAGCAATTTCCGCTAATTACTTGGACACAAGAGCTAGAATCGAGACCCACCCGGAGCTGCACAACCTTTGCTGTTGCGTCTTCGGCTTGTAATCTTCCTACTTGTCAAATATCGTAAAGGCGATCGTGTTTCCATCGCAACAGATGGAATGGTAGACGCAATCGGGGATGATTAGGGTCTGTTTTCAAAGGGGAAAGTTTTCCCGATAGGCCCGTTGTTTTGCATCATATTATTTCCAAATTATATACCTCACCGTTTAATTAATAGTCTAAATTGTTTGTTTTTGCAAATTTTGTAGCTTCGATTCAAACAATTTAACGCAACGTAAAGTTCTCGATGGGCGGTCGCTCGTTTTAAAGATATTTTAATGATGGTTCGTGCCTGAGCAATTTATTGAAATTATTTTCTTCTCTAAATATACTGTTTCACATTGTTTCGATGGTATTGGTGCAAATAAGTGAGGCGGAGGAAAAGTTTAATGAGAAATTTAATTTCGGGTAGGAAACGTTTCGTTCGATAGGAATAACGGTACAAATTATGTGAAAATTGTATTTCGCGTGTATTATAATTTCGTATCGTTAACTAATGATCGTCTTCTGCTTGGAACGCGCGACCCCGTTCCGTTGGATTTTTCCGATCTGGACGCGCGCGATAAAGAATTTTGGCCGGTTCTTTTGGCGAAAGCGTGCCAGAATTCACGCGGTAAGATTTAGTGTGAGGAGAATTTATGGCGTCGGGGGTCTGTTCGACGCGGGGGAACGGCCTCTCGGTGGCGTAAAAATCTCGCAGACCGTTACGCATCGACGACGAAATCGAAATTCGTATCACGCCCGGAGACGAGACCAGAAAAACCGGAGATAGGGACGGCTGCGGGGGTAGGAGCACAAAGCGCGAGAGGCCGAAGAAAATGATAAACGAGACAAACCACGATAGAGTTCACGGAAACACGACGGTGGCCAGCCTTTTTCCAAGTTTTCGAATCGCGCGAAAACGATATCGATGAACCGGTGTCCCGATAAAACGATCGACGTTTATTTGCAATAGCCGCGAAGCATTTTCCACGCGAGAACAGATTGCCCGTGGTTCGATCTAAATCGTCTCGTCCGCTTTGTTAATGCATACCTTTCAAACTCGTTTATGAAACTCGGAGACCAAATTATCTGTCGTTTAAACGTCGCGACGGAAACGTGTATTCGGGAACCACCCGTACAAGAAGAATTCAGTTTCTTCTTTTGAACGAGGGACCTGATTCGATAAGTCGGGCTCCCCCGTTTCCGCTTGTAAGAAAGTTTTCCCGGAAGTTCCTAAGTTGAACTGTTTCGTAAACAATTTTCATATTTGATATCTCGTTACAGAATGAAAACCAGGCACCGACAAATTGAATTCCCCTTGAGCACGGTCTTCCGGAACGCAACTTTCCCTGTAGACTTTATGGCGTAGAGCTTCCCATAGCAGCGCAAGTTGTAGGCTTTCGCAGCTCATGATTGAAGAAAGTTGTTACTTTTGCCGGTTCTATCGGGCTGCGGAGCTTCTGGAGTTTAGACGTTGAAACGCTCAAGAGCAAATTCTAACCGGCTGTACATCGTCGTCTCTGTAACTTCTATCGACTTTTCATCGTTCCTGGTCAAACTGGCTTTAACGCGGGCTTATTTCGAGCTTGGCGTGCCTTTTTATCAAATCGTTCCGAGACCAGAATTAAATAAGTGAATATCGAAGCCGATCCTGAAAAGAAGTATAGTCTCGATGGCGTTCAGGAAATTGAACGTCTATAAATTTCGTTAAAAATTTTCATTTTTCAGAGCGTTGTTAGAACTCTTAATGGCCGTTAGTCCGCGCGAAAGTAGAGGGTCTCGTATGCGTCTAATAAAGGTGCAATGGGCTTTGCACGAAACTATAATCGCATGCGACATGACTTGTGCACACATGCATCGCCGAATCGTCGTTCCGTGAAACACGGAAAAGCGTAATTCATGCACGGTGCCTTCGATTCGCTGAATCTCTGTAATTTATCGACGACGTGGAACCCTCGGGCAAGAACTGCCTCTTCTCCGTCCTTCTTTCGTCGCTTTACGAACGAAATCGAACTTGAACTTCTCGCTGGAAGGGCGAACGATACCGCCAGACTATTAAACATTGCTCTCGACTTCCTCTCCAGTGCCTTTTCTAAACGATATTTAAAAAAGTCCCACTATTTTCCATCGTTGCCAGAAAATGGGCGAATTCATCGATTTCGCGAGTTTTTCGAAGCCTTCTGCAGGGGATCGAGAAAATTGCTTCCGACTGGGAAAGTCTTGGGAGAGCAACCGCCCTAACGAGCAGTTCGCGAAATATCACTCGATCGAGCTTTCCAAATCTTCGGATTCCCGTCGCAGTTCCCCATCCTGATTACTGAAGCTCGACGATGTCGGTGCGTCTCGTGCTATCGCGAATAGGGGTTCGCGTCCCCTGGTTAAGTTTCAATGAAGTCTGTGTGCGTGCGCCGAGGAAAGGGAGAACAAGAAACCGAACCGGGGAAAGCAAAAATAAAAAAAAAAAAGAAAAGAGAGAAAAGAACGCGACAGGGAATTGTACGATGGAGCACGATTCATCCGTAACCCTTTCCTCTCGATCCGTATCGTTTTTGTCTTTATTTTATTGAACCCGCTCGTCGAGGGAACACGGCGCATTCTGTTTTTACAAAACTTCTTTTTTGTTTCTCCCAAAGAAAGACAAGCTTCATAGAAAAAAAAAAAACGAGAAACGAGGGAGTTCCGCAGAAAATGCTTTTTAACTCGAGGAGCTATTTCGTTAATATGCATTGACGCGAGTTTGTAAGGCGAGAGACTAATAAATTTTCCTTTAAAATTAAATAATTAACATATCGTGTTAATCTAAATTTTATCGTTACAAAAATTATAAATTTTGAATGCATTTGATGAGATATAACACCACCTTTTTCGGCCATTTAATTGTTTTTCTCAATATTGAATAATATATAACATGTATAGATTATAATCTACGATGCATTACGGTTTCCTTATGGTTTTGCATTTTCCAATACACTCAACCGTTTAAAATTTATGGATTGTCGAAATCATTCGTACTTCTCTTTTATCTTTTCAAATTTGTAATAAAACATCACGTTTCCGCTTGAAAATAGTCTCTCCTTTTTTTGTATTGACAAAAACATAAAAATGAGATATCTCGTCACTCGTATGCAACGTGTCAAAATGAGAAAACAGTCTGTCATCGATCTCCTGCCTTTGAATAGGGAGAACGATCGTCGAAAGGTTGGCTTTCCCCTAATCGATCCGCTTAACCCGCGGTTTGTTTTCCTGTAAATACTGGAACGTCGTTATCGGGCAAACACCAACGAATCGACGTCGACATTCGTTTTAATTCCGCCGCTCGACATCGAGTTTCGTTTTCAATATTTGCGCGCAAACATCGGCCGAATAGATGGAGTGTTGGCCCTGCGTTGTCACCGATCCACGGTGATCCAAAACACGGCATTCCGGTGGTCGAAATACGGTTTTTAAACTTCGATATCTTAAGAAAATGTTCGAAATCTAATAATATTGCTTCCTCTATAAAATTGAGAGTAAAATTTATTTTTACTTTTACTCCGTTCCCCAACGATCATTCTCTGTATCAAAGAGTTCATCCCGTAAATAAACAACGATAAAACCGATTAGTTTAGTTATTCGTTTACGCGACATCAAAATGCAGATTGGGTCAATATTTCCATGCATGAGAATAGCTATGTTTCAGGTATTTAATCGACTATAAATGGCTCGAAGCGAACAGCGATCCAAAGTTCGTAAGAAACGATTAAAACTGATCGATGCCGCGTTCTGGTCGTTGTCTCGATTCGATCTCGCGGCTGTCGTACGTGTTCGGGCCGCGAACGTCGAGTTAAAAGTTTCCAAGCGGCTGTCCCGTGGCTGAAAAACTCCGTAAATCGAAAGACGTAACCGAGATCGTATCGCGGATACCGATTCGATCTTGAAGGACACTTTCGTTCGCGACTCTTGAACTTCGAAGCGCGAACTTTCGCGACGAAAGGCCGCCGGAACAAACCGGGATCGAACAACCGAACGTTTTTAAAAGCGCTAATTTCATTTGAAAGTTTCGATAAAATCGTTGCTACTTAAATCGCGAGGTATCGACGGTTTCGTCTAGCCTGGCAGTAATTTTCATCGAAACGGTATTGTGCCTCGGGACCGTCTTCGGAATAGATTCACCGTAATTCCGAGGTATTTAGTTGCGGATCCGAGGCAGATGGAACGCAATCAACGGAACGAGAACAGTGGGTTGAATTATTTTAAGTAGCGAACGCTTATGTTCTTGAACGCTTTCATGCATATTCAGCTACGCAGGAACCCGGATTATGCCGAGAGCGGGAAGTTACGTTTCTGATTATTCGATAGGAAGCGGGGAAATTCGGCCTCGATATCGAAGGAGTTCGGAATATCAGACCGAACGCGTTAACGAGAAATCGCCTCGCCCCGAGGGGCTTCTCTCGAGGACCTTCGCCTTGAAAATCGACGAAACGGACGCAAAAAAAGTCCCGAGGAATTTTCAAAAGACATCGACCCGTCCATGGATGAAATCCCGTTTCGCTCCGACTCGTTTAAAGCGTTCGTAAAAAATTGGGCAGATCGGCGACGTCTTCTTTTTCCGTCTGCCTGCCGGAGACAAGCTTCAAAGCGTTTTCCGGACGCTTCTCTCTCGACGCGTTTTCCCCCGAAAGGTTTCTTTGGAACGCATCGAGAGCATTTAACGGAAGATGCTACGGAAACTCGCGGCAAACGAATACGTGAAATCATCGGGACGAACCTTTCCAAGATTCAACGGGGCAACAAGGATCTATCGGTTCGCGACTTTGATCAAAGTGATAGAAAATCGCGACGGAACGTTCAAATAAGTCGACGCGATCTTAAATGTGAAAGGAACGCGGTGTAAAAAATTACGGTTTTTGACGCGGGATCGATAACCGAAAGCACGGCCGTGAAACGGGTAGAATATCTTCTCGGGGCAAATTGTAAATAATTCAAGAGCCTCTTAATGATTCCCTTTCGCTCCAAGGCACAAGGAACTTCCATTAAATAAAAAAAAAAAAAGGTGGCGGATGGAAAGAAGGGGGAATCAAATGTACTCGGTCCCGATGTCCTTTTATTCGAAGTCGCGAGGCGACAAGGGGTGCAGGGGCTACTGAAAATTCCGGAATAGACACTCAGCGAAGTACTTGACTCGATTATGAAAATGTACTTTCCCTGCTCTCCGCTCTATCTCTCACTCTCTCTCCAACCTTTTTCGTTGTCCAGAGTTTCGAGCTCTCTTTGATCGCGACGTAAATGTCGCCGATTCGATGCAGGTTGCGCACTTACGATTAGTCGCCATAAATATAATCCACTTATCTGTTGCTCTGTGCCTTGGCTTTTCACCTGGGAGCATGCCCGATGAATATCGTACTATAGCCATTTCCTTCGCTTTTTTGAGTCGAGACCAAAAACCAATAGAACAGTCTTTATCGAAACTACAAATATCCCGTTCAAAGATAATTTCGTCGATGAGAGACGCGGAAAGTCGAGGAAGAAATCCCGACTGCGGAGAACGGAAGCTGGTTATAATTTTCATCGGCGGTCGTTCGCGTAAAAAACTCATCGTTTCGACTCGACGGCTGCTCATATTTCATTCTCGTCGCGCTTTTACCGTCTAACGTCGCGAAACGACGAAGACGTTGGGGGTGGCTTCTTGCCCTGGCTCGAGTACCCGAGTACTCCGAGCAATTTCGTGCCGCTCTCCTGGGAGCTAACCGCCGACGAACGGTTCTTCTCTCGCTGGTATCGAGATACCACCTTCGAAAAATGATATACGTCCCGCAAGAGGGCAGAAAAAAACACGCGGACGATCCAGCGAAGGCGGGAATGTAAATGAAAATGATAATATCGATGCCGTGCGCGAACGGTCCTGTGTTTTCCACGGTACCGTTCGATTCTATCCTTCGCCTTTTTCTTCCCATTTATCCAAAGCGGCGTATCGTTGCTATTCGCTGAATAATTAATTGCTATCAATGGTGATTATTAAGTACACGAGGAAGATCCACAGATAATTAGCCCGTGAAATTATTGCTATCGGAAGTTATTGATACGAACGCCACATCCTGGCCATGAACGCTAATTACCCAATGCCTCGTTATTCCAAACGGATATCGACGTTATTTCATACCGATTAATCGGTTCGGGAACATTAAATTACACGGTGGCGACAAGATCGTGGATAAAAGGAATTTGTGGAAAGGGACACGATGTTCCTGGAGCGCGTAAATCGACGCGGTAAACACGCCGTAAACAAACGACGGTTTCGCGTGTCAACGTCGATCGGCTTCGTCGAACGAGAATTGCTCGCTTATAGGTCATTCGTCCAGCGGCGTTTCTTTGACGGCGTGGAAAACGTGCCAGCGATGGTCTCCGTCCAGAGCTCCATTCGGTTTTTTCGCTGGCACGTTCGAGAACGCCGCTATCAGACTACGATACGGCTGTCCGCTTTCTACGGAGCACCGCAAAGTAAGCGAATCCACGCAACCTCTTCGCTAAGCAAGCATTTAGGAAGACATCCGGAGCTTAAAGCGGTGCATTTGCTGACAAACAGCGCTGAAAACAAACCCAGAGTGCTCCCGTTTCCGCGTACCCCATTCCGCGCCGATTAACCAACCGGAAAAGAAAACTTTGGCAAGAAGCTTTAAGCGTCAAGACGCTGCTCGTGATTAGTAAACCCGGGAAAGGTAGCGCTGGATTTCGTCGTTGCTGTAAAAATGTAGGACGATCGAGTTCATAAACGTAAAAATCTAACTGAGAGAATCAAGATAAAGACACTGTAAACCTGATTCCCGAGAAAGGAAATTAGGTCGATGAGAGACCGTGCTTACTCGCGAGGAAGAAGAAAATTCGCTGAACTGGGGCAAAGAATGGATAAAATATTTGAGGGGTTAACTAGAGCGTCTTCGTCCGGTAGGACGGATCGCTAAGAAAATAAGAAAAGAAGTTTCTGCAGTTAATATTGCGGGAGAAGATAGATTTCGAAATTTTCGATGATAATAACTTCAAGAGTATCGGAGCATCGATCCTCGGAAGTCGAGAAAAAGACAAACGCAGAAACGATTTTCGCGAGAATCGGAGCAACTTTTTCTCGATGAAAGTAGAAAATGAGAAAGGGTTGCCTCTGTAAATCCGACTAATCTTCCAGTGTTTTCATCGACCTTATCGGTGAATTCTGGAATGTCGTTGCATTCTTTTCGCGAATTTCTCAAGACGTGACGTACCATCGAACTCTCTTTTCAAGATTTACCGTCGCTTTGTCAGGCTTACCGAGTTCCCTATCAAAAACACCCTTTTGCAACTTATAATAGAGATTTGGACAAAACGTTCAATATCTGAGAATGTTAGAAAAATGAACACAAGAGAAAGTGAGACAGAAAATGAAATTACAGAAACATTTCTAGCCACACATTATATTTTCGGTAAAGAATTTTTTTCTCGAAAATGCGCAGGATTTCAGGGGTATGTGTATTCATCATACATGATTCTAATTGACCTATGCAACTAAAAATAATTTTTTTATAATGATTTGAAATTTTTTAATTTTGTCAACAAATTTCACACCTACTCGAATTTTTTTCTCAGAAGTGGGTAGGATTTCGGGGATATTTCTATTCACCAAAAATTATTGTAATTGACCCCCCTAGCTAAATATAATTTTTTTAAAACGATTTGAAATTTTTTAATTTTGTCGAAAAATTTCACACCTACTCGAATTTTTTTCTCAAAAGTGGGTAGGATTTCGAGGATATTCCTATTCACCAAAAATTATTGTAATTGATCCCCCTAGCTAAAAATAATTTTTTTAGAACGATTTGAAATTTTTTAATCTCGCCGAAAAATTTCACACCTACTCAAATTTTTTTCTTGAAAGTACGTACGATTTCGGGGGTATGTGTATTCACCAAAAATTATTATAATTGACCCCCCTAGCTAAAAATAATTTTTTTAGAACGATTTGAAATTTTTTAATTTCGCTGAAAATTTGTCCCTGTCGATTTGTATAAAAAATTTTTAATCAATTTTTTTAACGTTCTATGGAAATCATGATTAATACTTTTTTTGTAGGTATCCATGAGCACTACTGTGGAATTAAATTTCAATGAAATACTCTTACTACTGTAGGAGTTATGGTCGTTTGAGAATTGGACCATCGGATAATCGGAACTCTACTATACCGCGTAAAGCCAATCTCGCGTTCCTTGCATGTCGAGAAAAAATATTTCATTCAATTTTCAAGGCAACCTTCTCCAAGAGGGGCATCCACGTATTCTCGACTCCCATTTTACCTTTCCCGGGCAGGGATTTGTCTGTTCCCTTTAACCTATCCTTACCGCTATTATCCCTATTCTCATCGGTTCCTGCTGTTCCTCTTTCGGGACCCATTTCATTAGAGAGGATCTCCGGCTCTCCTTCCGCGTAACTTTACGTTCTCGAATTCCCGGTCTCTCGAATCCTCGAGCACCGGTGTTTATCGAGAATAGCTGAATCTCGCGGAGAATTCAAAAATTGTCTCGCGAGAATTCCTCGCCGTTTTGCAATCAGCGCTACTTCACGCAAGACGGATTCCCCGCGATTCGATATCGCGAAACTCGGGGTAGGTCAGGTCGGATGATATTAGGTAACTTCTAGTGGAAAAGTTCTTCTCGATTATTCTTTGTCGCGATTCCAGATACTTTTGCAGAACGAATAACCAGAATATAATATGATGGATTTACGACGATAGTAAAAAAAAACCAAACGTAATAGGATGCTAAACTCGACACAGGACAGTGGGGGATTAAAATTTCATTGGAACCTGTTCGGATGAATTTTTGGATCGGTCGTTTGATGTTTTGTAATTAATTGGCTCGCATATTTTTCCCTCGACGGTATCCATGAGTAATTCGGGGTGAATTTTCGTAGGTTCGAGGGTCGAGACGCGAGTTTACGGCGACGCACTCGAGTCTGGAGGGAAGTCTCTTTAAGGGCTGCACGAGCAGACCCGCTTCCGACCTGGCCCGAAAGCCGGAAGTGCAAGCGAGTCGACGCAGTGCCGTTGCAGACCGCACGGAAATCACTCGGGGGTGGGGGACGGGCGATGCTCGAATTTGCCATTAAACAGCCGGAAACGCGTTTGCTAGCACGTCGCCGCCATCGGTCTGAGAGCTAATTGGCTTCGGTAAATGTTTGTCCGTAGCTTGTTTTTTTTCTCCTCTCGTTTCCCGGCGCTGCTGATTAAATATACAAATTACGCGGTATGCTCGTCGCCACGAGCATCGGTAACCGGTCGAAAATTGCGGGCAACGTGCTGAAATTAGGTGCATTCGAACCGTACGAGTTAAGAATCTCTACTTCTTTTTGGAACACCGAAACTTAGTTTGCAATACCCTATCGGTTACGTCGATGCATCAATAATCGTTAGCAGCATTCCTAGGGTCGCCGCGTAGTATTAATTACCAAAACGTCTGCTCGTAAGTAACTTTCCCTAATGCCGGCCAACCTCCGCGTATCGTATTCGACCATTTTCACGTACGACTCCTCGCTTCGAATTTCGAAAGCTGCGGAAACAGCCGGGCCGCTTGCAGGAAATTCTCGAAAGGCTTTTAGACGTCGTGGCCGTGCGCAGCTGGCGCAAACTTAACAGTTTATCTGCTACAAAGCCACAAAAGGGTCGCGTCGAGTCTGACTCGACGTGCACACTCGCGGACCATCTTTGCTACTTTCCACTCTCGAGATCCCCTCCCGGTACCCGGTACGACCTCCATGCACGGTCCACAATTATTTTATAACCGATTAAACTTCGACTTATCGGGAATGTTGAGGGAAACTGTCGGTCGTTAACCGAAGATGCACTCCCGGGTCTGCATACGAAATGCAGCACGCCACCTGCTTTCGATTCGCGTTTCCAAAACGCTGCGTCTTCGTTCCTACTCGCTGATTGTTCAACGAAATTGAAAAAAAGTACAACGACAGATACGCGACGACACTTCCGCGACATATAACGTTTAATTAAATACAATTTCAATCCTTCGACGCGTTCCCTCGCGCGGTCTAATGCAAAATATATCATTTCAATTTGCATGCAAATTAACGCGTGTATTTTGATTATATCAGCTCGACGTTTATTACCGCGTCGAGCGACTCCAATTTGTATACATTTTTCCCACTCCCCGGCAATCTCTTTGTCCTTTACGTTTTTTCTTCCTCGTCCGGTGTTCCTCGCTTCCGCGTAATATCCGTTTAATAAATGTTAATTAGAACGCCTTTTAATTACATTAATGGAGTCAGTGATCCAGGCGTCCGGGGCCGCGGATCCAATTGTGCCGAGCGATTTTAATTTGTTTAATTATGCGAATTCCATCGTTTCGACCGTTCGCTCGACGCTTTTCGAAGAGATTTACTTTTCCGGTCTGCCCATCCTCTCTCTCTCTCTCTCTCCATCTCGCTCGTTTAGATCTCGAACGAGAACATAAATACCGACGGGAGGAGGCAAAACGCAGATGGCTGGGATGTACCGACAAACCGGCGAAGAGACGAGCAACGCACGCAATTAGAGGCAACCGACCCACTTGCTGCAGCCTGAGACGTTCATAAATATCCGCCACGCTGGTATTTGCGAGCCTTGATAAGCGCATATAACAGCCCCGAAACTACGAAACGGCCGCTGGGAATCGCGAGTCTCTATTCGAGATTCGATTCGACGAGGATTTCGTGGAATTTAATCGCGTACTCGGAGACTCCGGGGTCGGATCGTAAAAATTGAAACGGTGAAACTAGACACACGTCCTTTCTTTCTCCAATCTCAAAACAATAACAGAGCTTCAGACGACAAATCGCGTAGACGTTGATACCGACGAGCTGATTTTCCTACAGCCTGGCGACAACAACAAACGTTCGGTACTTTCTATTTACTCTCCCCTTCGAGAAACCGCAATTAACCATTTCCCCGGTACCGAACATCGAACGTTGCGCGTTTGCGGTGCGCTGAGATGCTCGGAGGCACGCAAACTTGCGGTCCTCGACAACGCCTGTTTACACTTTCTTGGGCGTGCGTTCGCAAACGGATGGCACATTCTCAAGAAGTAAATACAGACCGCGCTGCGAAAGTTGCCGCCGAACTTCCCTGGCGCGTAACGTCGAGGCAAACAAAAAGGCTACGACAAACGTGCGCCCGAATGGCGACTGTTCTCGAGGGTGGAACGTTGACGGTGGTTTTCTATTTCCCGTTTGGATTAGCGTTTTCGTTTCGAGAGATTTACCCAGTTGATATTCGTTAAAAGTCGATTCCATCGCTAGTAACCTGCTATAGAAATCGTTAGACGGAAGCGTGAATTGCTGTATAGTGTTAACGACGTTCTTAAATTGCTTGGAAACGTAGAACGGAGAGCGCGGAATGGGCAAGTTTGTTTACGGTGCTCGTGTCGCAGCGATCTGTCGCGGCGGCGCTGGCCGTTTGATAAAAAGCACTTAAGTCGTATCCGCCCTTTGATCTTGAAGCGGGGTTCGCGTGCGGCTGGCAATAAATTCACCTTTCGATCCCCGGGACACGAAAGCTCGGTGCTTTTATTTTGTTCGTGCCGCGCCGGGCGTTTGCGACGCGGCAGAAACTTTGATTACCCCCGCGAGGAGTTATTTTATTAACAAACAGTGGGTGGAGATCGTGCAAAAATAGCGAAACGCGCCTCGAGGGGTAGGAATTACGTCGACAAAAGGGATGGAAGAGCAAACGTCAACTAGCCCCGAAGTCTCCTCGAAGATTAAAGGTCGTCGACGCGGCGGACGGGTGTGCAACGTGGGAGCGTGATACACGTTTAAATTATCGTCCGACACCAGTGAAGCAGAGTTTCCGAGTGGCTGTGGTCGTAATTTTCAACAACAACCGTCCCGTGGTCGTCTAGTCGTGGCGTAGGGGGACCACGAGCCGAGGAAAGGACATCAGCAGCACGGCGCGGACGTCCCTGGTGGCAACGGCGAATCCCGTGTTACGCGCACGAGAGATAACGGGGCGCAGGACACACGAAGCTGTTCGCTTATAGACCGTTAATTAATTTCGCCAATTACACTCACGGCCAAAGCGGCCTGTCGAGGGTACACGACGCTGCCCTTTGTACCGCGCGTCGGGCCATCAGCCTGCAAAGACTACGGGTAAATTAAGGCGAGACCTTTCAAAAGGGGTCGCGACCTTTCCCAGGGAAAAAGAACGCTCCCCAAAGATGTCTCTCGGGACAATTAAGCCGAATATCCGGCGAAAAATCCCGCCAGGAGATCGTCGAGCGGATTTCGTCGCCGGTCGGGGCTATGACGAGCATCCTGGCCAGGCGCGACCGTTCACTTTCTTAATTGCCGCGCGGTGCTTTCTGATCTCTTTGTTTACGAAACGACCCTGATTTGAAAAAACTTTCGACCAGCTGTCGTCGATATCGATAGAATCTACTGTTTGTTGTTTGGCACGATTAAAGAACCCCAGCGGGAGATACTCAACGTAATGAAGCTACGTATCAAAACAAGCCCCGGTGTTTTGCCAGAACTAATTTCTCTCTCGTCAAACAAACAATCCAATCCACCGGTGTATTTCCTTTTTCTTTCCGCGACGGAGAAACTCCTCGAGGAATCGTCCCATCTTACGAGGACAACGGAGCCAGTCTTCCGCGATGTCGCCTCGAAAGATGTAATTCTCGCCTCGGGACAACAACCCGGCAACTTCGGTGATAATCGCGAGTCTCGAGCCCTCTCGAGACGCGAGTGCACTTTAGTTACGGTTCGTTTCGCCGATGACTAATATCCTGACGATTTTGGCCCCGATCGTTCGACATCGAATACAAATTTCGAGTCGATCGACGTACCGGATCTCGAGATTATCCTGTCGGTCACTCATCGTTACAACGCTGAATGAAATGTACCCGGATCCTCTGTAATTCGCAGTTGATCCGCGCATTCTGAGCCCGTAATTTCGCTGTGCTGTCTGTTGCAAACGTGAAATTGATACGCGCTATCGAGATATTAACGATAGCAGGTGGTATAGGTTCCCTTTGTCCGTGGTTTTTTCTTCCCCGATCGTAGGAGAAACCTTTCGTGGGGTTTCCGTCGTCCCCCGAAGACAAGCCCCGTACGGAGTCGTCGTCGTGGACGTCGCGGGAGTCGCATCCCCGGGCAACAAACCCGCCGGAAGCCGCGGATATATCCGTGCGGTCGTTGGCCGGCCGCAAAACCGCGAACCGTAACTCAATTAATCCGGATTGATCCGCCGGGGTACACACGGACTTCGGGTTCAGTGTGTCGGCATAAACAGCACCCAGGGCCGGAACACGCGTACGTGTCCGTGGATCGATCAGGAGGCGGTGTCCTCGACGACGACGATTATATCGCGTCGCGATAATGTCCAAGACGCCAGCCTCGCCGGAGAAATATCGTTCGCCCGTCCACTGACGGATGGAAGATTAAGAACACCCGGGAATTCCGGGAGCATTGGCTTCACCGTGGCCGACCAAGAGATCCGTCCAGTGATCCCGCAGGAATCACGAAACGGCGTCTGGCTTTTTGTCTGAACCGGTAATCCTACGTGTATCGTGCATTTGGGTCAAGCTTTTCAAAAGGAATTCACGAAGATCGTCTGTCTTTCAAGCCCTCGTCGTTGAAAATGTTATCGCCAGTAAATTGCAATTAATATTAGGTGTCTTGCGCCTAATGGTTTCGATGAGAGAACGATAGCCACGGTGTAAGATAAATGATGCGCGCTCGCAATTGAAAAGATTAAAAGTGAGATAATAAATTCGCTCGCTAATTACCCATCCGGGTGACTCGAAGCTCGGTAGATAAGTCGAGCGCCCGGCAATTATTTTATTAAGGGGTTTGCGCGTCGACGGAACCTCGAGAATGTTGTTTGGAACAAAAGCTTCGGCGTACACGATCGTTAAGGAGTGACTCGACGATTAAATAAATTGGTATGTAAATTCACGAAATGAAAGAGAGAATGAGACTTTGTAACTACGTAAAAACACCCTCCATTAGACCAACGAAACAACCGGTTGGAATCGATACTCGACACCGGCGGCGTTCCTTGGATAGACCGTCGCGCCTGCGAGAATTTCTGTGCGAAAAATAAAAAGGGGGGGAAAAAAAAATGTGAAAATCACCGGAGTGCTGAAAATCAGCGGGGGTCACTCTCTCTGTGGCGGTAATTGCGCTAAATAAAAATGGTCGCATGGCATGCATAAAGCGAGGAAACTGGAGGGGTTCGTCGTTCGGAGGCATAATATTACACCGAAGAACGGGTATTAAGAAAATAATTTTCCCACTGGATGGAACACTAGCAGCGGTGTAATTCACCGGGAGCCGCCGTCGCATAATCTCCCGTCGCGGTCCTCTCGACGTCCTCTCCGGTGGCTCGGTTCAAGTAAAACGTTAAAGAAAAGGAAGAAAAAAAAAAACGCGAGGGGAGAAAAAAATGGGTCCCGCCGTCTTCGTGCATCGCGAAAATTGCCGTGCGAGGAGTCGATAAAGAATAAAATAACGCGTGTGCGTTCAGAACGGACGCTTAGGAAGCTCGCACGCGACGCGAAATAAATTTTCTTGCGCGATAAAATCGCACGGCGAGCGTACGAAGATCGAAACGGCCGAGGGAAAAGCTTCAACGATACGGCTGAAAAGTTTGTTTTTTTATTGTTTCGTGCAATCAACCATCGATCCAATTAGCAATTTTTTGTTGCGAAACTCTAGTTCGTGTTTCGAGCGATTCTCCTCTGCCTACGGAACTCTCTGTTTATTTAATTCGAGAGAGCACAAAACAGAGTACCGATGCAACCTCCGAACTTTGGTGAATAGAATCCGTGTAACGGTGTGTAATAAATCTGTCGATGCTTGAAATTTCTATTACGTCTTATATCGAGAAAATTACTATCGTAACTTTTATAATTTTGTCCTCTTTTAATGGCGGAGCGGGGAAAATCGAGTTGGCAATCTTCCCTCGCGAGACACGAGAGCGTTCGTAAATTTACACGGGCGCTACCGTACTTTCGGTCGGTATCGATCGACGCTAATTGCGGTAGCAATTTATCGATAAGCTTGCCAAATGATTTATTTAATTCGAACGCGAGACACGGGATGCACGGTCGAGTAACGTTAGCGCCGGTCTGCGCGAGAAATCACGATCATTGTAACGCCCAAATAATCAAATATGTAACCGGCGAAACGATGCATCATCGATTCGATAAATAATGCGCGTATCTCGATCCTAATTCGACCAAACGAACCGCATTTTCAACCTCCTGCTCGATTAATATAAAGCTGTTTAATAGATTGCTCCCGGTCTGTAAACGTAAAACATCGTTTCGCGAAATGGGCGCGATAGTAACGATAGTTAAAAAAAAAACAAAAAAAAAAAAGACGTTAAAATAAACATCGAAATTGCCGATTCGGGATTAAGGGGTTCAGAGGGGGGAGGACATGCACTTTTCGAAGTGCAGGCCGTCGAAATTACGGCACAGTCCATTTAAATGTAATTCAACGCTCTTCGATCGAACCGGAATGAACCGGACCGAATATAACGTTCGAACAAATTGTTATTGCACTATGTCCGAACTACTGACGCGAATTAAACGTCCACGTTCCACGGTTAATTTCGATGACTCGAATATCAATTTAAATCAAAAGGAAACCCGACACGCGCTCGGAATAGAACGACGCTCATTAAAAAGAACTTTTCGTTCAATTAACCATCCTGTCGTGTAAATTACTTCGTGACTTTTATTTAGGGATACGAAACCGTGATTTCGTGGGTCCGTTCTTGCAATTTGGATCGAAATATCATTGGCGTACCGTAAAAGATATACGGAATAAATGAAATCCAGAGGAGACTAGGTTTTATCTTTGACTCGACGATTCCAAGCGATCGTATCGCCCGCGGAGAGAAGTGTATCTCCGTACGGTGGAATAAATTCTTTGGGAATATTTGTCGAGCTTACGTGACCTTCGAGGACGGGAAATACTCGATTCCGTGAGACGATGTACCAGTCAGAAAATTCCCAAATAAAGATTTCGTTCCTATCTATGAAACGGCTACGAAACGTGTCCGATTCGATCATGAAACATTGTAAGTTTCGTAACGAATCGATCGTCAGCGAGCTTAACGAGTCTTTTCAACGGGATTGAGCTGTGGTTACACTAATTACTGGATTATAAGCGTTTGATAATCGTCTGACTGGTTGCCCTGTAGAATTCGGATCTACAATGGACGCGTTCTGATGCTGAAACGCTAGCAAATTTCCGATTTGCTTAGATCGTTATGTACCATAAGCTTAAATGCACGCCTCGATTAGATCCTGATTCACTGAGTCGACGGAGGCAGTACGTCGATACACGCCCCGGCGAAACGCAAATAATTTATGCAACTGCTAAATAGAGAAATTGTCGCGAACCGAAACATCTTGACCGTTGACACCGGTCGAATCGATCGTGTCACCGCGGTCGTTGATTTTTAACCTCGAAAGCTCGACGGAAGAGAGATTTTTCGAGGCTGCAGGATATCTCGAAATACAATATATTTATGATTGATAATTATGTTCCATCCAACACATACCAAACTTCTTTATATCCTTCCTGGATTTCTGGTGAAGTTATCTCCCTCATCAAACGTAAAAAAACACTCCACAGACGTTTCAAAATGATATTGGTGAAACATTTACATGTATCAACGAACTCAAAAATAATTGTGGTCCAAGATATGATGGGCCTTATGGTTAATATTTAATAAATCTTTATCTGCCAGCACTAAGCGATAATGTTTGACTACGTAAAATCCACATGTGTAGTTCCTTACAAATACGTATTTGTACTAAAGGGTTTAATCCCGTTAATAAATGAATAATAACAATAATAATAAAGAGAACGTGTATCTTCGAAAAATCTAAATAATACATGCACGCGTATAAATATGCATACGGAATAAGGTTTCCGGTAGCTATGAATCTAATGAAGATTCGAGGGAAGCGTGGGGAGTAGAATTGCAAAGTTCCTCCGGTAAATCGTCATCCCGAATCCCCGAGCGTCGTTCGAGGGAACAACTAAATACATACATATGTATGTCTTCGCGATTAAGTATAAAGCAAGGTTCGACAGTCCGGATTTGTCGGAATAAAACGCGACGAGACGGACTTTGTCCGCGACTTGAAGGGGGGGGGGTTGAAAGATAACAAAAAGAATTTTATGCGTTCCGGTGTCGAACGGTGCGCGCGATCGAGCGAAAAATCGTACAAATAATATCAAGATTCTTTCGCGTCGGAAACGTTTGAGCGTGGAAAGCCCGTTCGGACGGACAACTCCGGGAAAAGCCGTACCGACAAGGCCCGAATGTTTTCCGTCGAATGACCGGCGGCTTTAATCCGATTCAAACGCGATCACCGATAGTCAGCAACGTTGCCCCGTAATCAGCCCCGGTTTATCGTCGATCGTCGGCTTCCCATTCGTTACGCCTAATTCTCCGATAAATACTGTAACATTAACGGTTTGATTTGCAGAGTTGGGCACAGCTCGGCTTATTAAAGCCACCCTCCGTGCCCGTCTTTGCATTCACGAACGATTTCTTAACGAAATTAGTGAGACTAGTAGCCACGAATCATCGAAGAAGACACGTGAAATAGATAAAATTGTAGAGAAGCGAGACCAAGTGGCGCAAATGCGAGATCCTCGGTGATTCGAGGGTGGAAAAATGGCCCGGAGCTAGCAATTTAGTTTGATCCGACTGTATATAGACAACGAAACGGGAAACAGACGTTGGGGATAGTTTCGATAATCACATCCGAAGTGTTCCCATCTTCGCGAAGCTGTGTCGGTTACGTGTGCGCGCTTAATCCAGGAAAGGCATCGATTTCGCCCCCGCCGATGGTTATTGGATTCCCGTAGAAATCCCGATTTCCTGCTCGTTTTCTTAATAAGCGCTAACCGGTCGGGGTTTATCCGATTTTATCCGTTTTTGCGCTTTGGACTTTCAATGTTCGTTGCTTGACGGAGCACCCGTCCCACGAACGACGTTTCATTTTTCGCGTCGCGAAGGTATTTAAGTCCCCTCGAAAAAAAAATAGCTGGTTATATTTTATTTCGCGCAGGCGAGGGGTGTACGAAATCGACGAGGGCTTTTTATTGTCACTCGAGAAAGCAATATGACGCAGCTGTCTCCGTTTTTTAATTTCGTTTATTCCCAGCGGGGCGAGAGGGCGAAAATAAAACCGCGAGACGCGATATTCTAATAATTTCGCGATTGCTTTCGTCGAACCACGTCCGCGTAACCTGGAGCACACGCACCAGTCTCGTCGCGATTTAGAAAATCATTTCCCCGCGTCGTCCTTGATCAATGGCGGGAAAATGAAATTGCGTATTCGCGAAATTTCGTAAAACGTATCGCGACGAGGTATACAAGTTATTACACACCCGTTCGTTGCCCATCTCGAGATTGGATTCTGAGCGTAAAGACAGTGAAGCATGCTCGTGTACGCGTACGCTATCGATCAACAGTTTAACTCATCCATTTTCTATTATGAATCTAAACCCCTTCCGTCGCTAACGCCGAGTTTAGTCATCGTCCGCGAAATATTGCTTCCACGGTCCAACGATCGTTACGCGTGACAACCATTCTGTTTCTAGGTATCTTGGAGAAGATATTTTAAAAAATAACGAACGTGGAACGAATCGGTGGACAAGGTTCTTTCGCGAATTCGTTAAAACGAAATTCAGCGCTCTGCATCCACGCGGAAGCTAATCTCTGACGTCCAATCCTATTAATTTTGTCCCGTTCGCTTTGTAAGGGGACCCCGTCGAATTCGAAAACAAAATCGAAAGAAACCGGCGCACGATAACGAGCCCTTTCCTCCGCGAATCTCCAACGACGTGTTTCCCTCCTTTCCTTTTCCCTATTTTCCTTTTCCCTCTAAGCATGCCCGGGGTTCCCTCGTTTCGATGTCCCGGAATCTGAATTGCTTTTGAGCTTGGCCGTTAGCGACACGCCCGTAATTCGGCGGTAACGAGTTTCGGAAATAAAAAGACGGTCTGCGAGCGAATTTGTAGCCGACGCCCGGGATTCTCGAAACGAACGCGAGAACGCGAATGAAAGGGGCAAGTCGAGTACGATTTACGGTGACTAATTTCCAGCGACGCTAGGATTTCCGAAAGATCAAAGCACCCGCCGTCTTTCCGCCGGTTAAAGAAGGATCCTCGAACCTCGAAAATATTTTCTATTAGAAACGACGCCCCGAGACTCGAGTCCCGGGGTAACCGAACCAGGGAATTTTAACTCGAAAGATCGTTCGTTCACGTTCTCCGTTCACAACAAATTTACGACCGAGAAGCGTCCATCCAAGGCGGGAAACTAACGATCGACGGGTTCCGTTAGACCAATTTTTAACCTTCTTCGGGAAGTTTTTTGCCCCAAAAAACCCCCGAGACTTACACTTTCGCGTACGTTATATTTTAAGTATTCGGTACAATGATTAGAAAGGAGAAGACAGGACGCGTGTTTCGTTTGAAAAAACGTGACGCGAAACGCCCTTGACGCCCGCGTTTCCCGATTCTCCTTTGTGACGTTCTAATATTCTCCGAGGGCCTCCAATCCCCGTGCGTTGAATTTTTGTTGTTTTTCATTTTTTTTTTTTTTGCGCAAGTGAACGTGCTTTCAGAGACACATCCATTTACAAATTGAAACAGGACACCCCGTGTACGCGTCGTCACATTGTGCTTGTGCAGGCGTGTAGCCTCTCCGTGCACGGTCCCGGGAACACATTTTGACAAGTACAGTTTGGAAACGAACGCGGTAGCTAAAATACGAAGTTTCCCAACCGATGGAGTTCTGAAACAGTGTTCCCCCCCGATGTCGGAAATGCACATCTCGCGCGAACGTGCGACTCGACCCTCCATTTATACGGTTCTGAATGAGCGTCGAACGATAAGGACGCGCGGGGACAACGTTTGATAATACCGTGGAAAAATACAACGCAAAAAACAGTGTCGAAATTCACAAAGTATATCACTCGTAAAATATATTATTGTCGGTGAGAAAAGGAGAAAAATCTATGGGACGACTCGATTCAAAATGGCGAAACGATGTCCCAAATCGTGTCTGAGATTGTGGTTGGACGGAAGTTGGAAAAGAATGCGAACAGAACGGAAAATCGAAACAGCCAGTAGGTTTATCGAGTGGCGGTAGGTCCGATCGAAGTGGTACTCGGAGGAAACGTGGTCGGCATACACCCCCCGTATCCTTGTGTCGACGATTCTCTCTACCTATTCGAACCGGGGGTGGTATTCGACTCGATATCCATCCCCCCCGACTTCCTCCGCCACCCTCTCCGTAAACCAACGGCGCTCTGTTTTTGTTTATCCGACATCGATATCGTGCACCGAGGGCTCGGGTGTCGACTTTTGTATTGAAAATCAACTCCTGGCTGCTCCAGCTTCTCGACAGGCAAACTTCATCCCCTTTCTCCTTTTCCCTCGTTCTCCGCGGCTATCTCTTTGCCCGTGCTCCACGGTGCGTTCTACCCCCTTCTCCCCGTTTCTCAGTCTGTGTCGCTTTCTCTCTATCCAACCCCCGTGAATATAATACCCGGCTGCAATGAGAGCTTAATATACGGCCGAGCGTTGCCTGGCTAATTTATGCAAAGACCAAGACGCTTCGTCGTGTATGAATATGCCTGGCGGGATCGACCGTTAGTCGAGTGTTAACGATACCTTCTGCCGTAAGAAAACGATCTCGAAAAGAACAGGATTAATCGCGGGGTTTTCTTCTCCCAAAGCCCCCGGTATCCGCAGACTTTGCACAGAGTTCGGAATATTAACTTTTAATCAACGTCGCCGATCTCCTCGACGAATTTCAAATCCCAAGAAAAAAACTTCATTCGCGTCTGTTCTCTGATAACAAATTATAAAGAAAATATCAAGGACGTTCCCTTAACGAGCTAGGAATCCCTCTGGTCTTGTCCGCTTTCAGGGACAGATTCGCTCATCTGCATCGCGAGTCTGATCATTTACTCGACGACGTCGCCGGGGACACGTTCGTGCAATTTAAAGGGACGACACGACATCGTCGAGAGTACTTTTCGATGCTGCTGCATATGCATATAAGCACTTCGAATATGCAAATACACCGGGCGACCGGTATTTCATTCGGATTGGCGTTCAAGTGGACGATTGCGCTGTTTCCGGCGTCGCTCGAGCGCTTCTTACGCCGATCGATGCCGAATCCCGTACCAACTTCCGATATTTCTCGTTACCCTTAATCGCCCCGAACCCATTAACTACCGATAGGATCAAGGATATCGCGATGGAGCATACGAATCGCGGGATACGCTCGCATCCGTGTACGAAAAGTAAATTCGAAGTTTACGAGGTAACGTTGGTCCAGAAATCTTCAACTATAATTTACAGTTTTCGCAGTTAGAGTGAGTTTTAAAAGAATGTGATACGATAACTATTGCATGAACGTTGAGAGAAAAAATTGAAAATCAGTCGATTGCACCGATGGTGTGAAGCTCGAATAGGAAATTGGACCTCGTGGAAATGTTTGCGAAACAAGCGTACAAAGTTTCAAAGAAACGACGCTGCAAAGACGTATCGACAGAAACGTCTGCATGAAACTAATTTACAGATGGAAAAGGGAGCGGATTGCGGAACGGAGAGACGAGGAAACAAGGACGCTTTTGATCCTGTTGCATATGCATACGAGCATTTTGCGTATGCAAATGTTCGGCACACGACAATATTGTTTTCGCGATCGACACTCTACAAAGCGACGATGCCGGGGCTTCGACGCGGCCAGATATTCGCGAAATCTTGAATTGTTCCGCGATGTCGATGCAATTTCGATACGAAACGCTGAAAATGTAATTTTAATAATCGCGTGTCTTATAATTTTAATACGCGATCCACTTTCTTCCGGACCATCGGCGTCGACGTTCGTTCGACGTACCTTGTCCATTTTGTTCGCGAAATTTACACAAAATCTGCGCTTGCGAAACAACGATTTAAATCGAACAACGTACTGGAGTAGTTACTTTGAAAATATGAAAATGGATGGAGGACTTGGTACAATATTATCTGACGCTGATAGAAAAGATAGAATATTCGCTAAAGTGCTTTCTTTTAAATCTTGCCGCTAAAAGCACCGCAATCTAAGTCGACTCTGTGTCAATAACGTGGGATACGACACGAAAATCCCAAGGAGCTTTGGAACACGCGTATTTTTCTAAAAAAAAAAAGAAACACTGTCCGTTCAAATAAGTCCGATAAAAGCACGCGATCATAATCAACGGAGGAGTCTCATGCTAATCTCTGTTTCTATATTCCATCGGAGGAAGGTACGTGCCAGAGTTCTCCATTATGGCTGTTGGGTAAACCTTACACGAAACGACTCGGTCGCGTAGGCGCGGAACAGGGGATCGAACGTTAAGAATTTTCCGCGGCATTTAGAAAGCAATCGCGGCGTCGCGTCGGGTTGATTAGAATGCATCCCGCGTCTAAGTCGGTGCCTTTCTTCCCTTGGAATTTTTACAGTCTCGGTGAATTCCGCGAAGCAAATACAGACTCGTCTCCATGCAAATGCGTCGCGGCGGCCGAGCAGCGCGCGAACGGAACAGAAATGGTTAATAAAAGAGGACGCGCGGTAAGAAGTTGAAAGTCCCTCTCTCACTCTCCTGGACGGTCTGTCGGTAGTCCCGGGGGACGTAACACGCGGGCTAAATCGTGGAAAAGGGTGGAACAGGAAGGGAAAACTCGTTACCGCGAGAAGCCTGTTTAAAGAAACTAACGACACGCGTATCGCGACGAACGAACGTCTTGAAGGAGGACCCCCGTTCACTGAGAAATTTCTTTCTTGATACCTTTTCGTTCCACCGTGAGAGGAAGACGCTCGCGAACGAAAACGAGCTCGTTTGTGCGTTCGCGTAATGCGCGAGCTCTCTCGGCAAAGAGGAACGGATGAAAAGAGCAGAGAAAACGCGCGCGCCAACTTTCCCACCTTTTTTCCCTATCGAGTTTCGACGTTATTTCTCTCGTTCAATTTCAATGGCTGGCGCGGAAGAGCGAATGTTTCGCGCCAGAATTCAGAAAACCGAGCGTCTGCAGTTTCGCGCCCGGCGACGGAATCGCCTTGGTAAGCAATATTTTCGCGCGACAAAAGCCTAACCCCGTACACGACTACGAAACGATAAATTGATCTCGAGATCGGTCTCGCGTTTTATCGGATCCGAAGACCTTTGGTAATCGAATATTCGCCTCTTAACGATGAAACTGGATATTTTTGAAATTCTTCGCCCGGCTCGGGATCGGGCCGAAGCGTAACCGGACCTCCGTGGTTGCGAGATATTTTCAGAACGGACGCAAATCCTTGGTCGATTTTCATTCGATAGAAAAGCAACGCGAGGAACGAGAGGAGGGGGGAGGGTCGGGGAGGGGTGGTGGATCCGGGCAACGGTCGGAGAAGAGATCTGCTCGCAGCTGCATAAAACTGCGATGAAATGCAAACGAGCCACAGAAAATGAAACGAGAAAGAAGCCTTTGCTTTGATTTTACGATGCACCCGGCATCGCATCGGGGATTTCGAACCTAAATCAACGGCTGCCTCCGATCCCACGAAATCCCTAAACGAATTCGTGAATCGCGTCGGTGAGGTTTCGTTCGTCGCCAAACCGACTGGAAAAATTGCAGACTGCGGGTTCTCGCGAGAATGTAAAAACACCTGTAACGAAATCTGAGAGAAAAACGATAGCTCTGGCCGCGCGGTATATTTCAATAAATCTTCTGTTTCTGAACGTTGGCTCTGTCCAGACATTTACTGGGTTCGATCTCCTATTATCTCGCGACTCTTATCATCCGTCTCTGGCTTTTAAAATCATGGCTAAAGTTATCGATTACAAACTCCCCTTTAACATACCGATCACCAAGGTAAGTTTTCGACATGCACATTATGTTTTAATTAATGCTTACTTTGGCTCCATAGAGTGGGGCGCGACTTTCCGTAACTTAGATATTAATAGTGCTTTGGACGTATATTTTATGCTCACATCGCATACATCATTGAAAACTTTGTACCTTCGAAACCTGTTCGCGTACCTGCATATCCTAATTGGTTTTCAAGAAATCTTATTAAGTTAATTTAGGACAAAAAATTGGCTCACCGCACTTACAAGCGAACAAATAATTATTCCGATTATCACAAAACTTCGTACAGCCTGTAAAACCCTAAGTCACGATTGTTGGAATACTCATGTAAATAATGTGATAAAATCTTTCTAGAATTTCGTGAATAACATCATTGCACATAATACTATGCCTTCGTCTATGATCTACCGAAATCATGTATACAGGGTGCTCGGCTAACCCTAGGAAAAATTTTAATGGGAGATTCTAGAGGCCAAAATAAGACGAAAATCAAGAATACTAATTTGTTGATGGAGGCTTCGTTAAAAAATTATTAACGTTTAAAGTTCCGCTCGTACAGAATTTTTTTCTAGAAAGTAGGTAGGATTTCGGAGATAGGTCTATTCACCAAAAATGATTGTAATTGATCCCCGCAATCGAAAATAATTTTTCCAGAACGATTTGAAATTTTTTAATTTTGTCGAAAAAATTCACACCTACCCGAATTTTTTTCTCAAAAGTGGTTAGGATTTCGAGTGTATGCATATCCACCAAAAATAATCGTTATTGACCCCCAAAACCGAAAATAATTTTTTCAGAACGATTTGAGAAAATCTTTTTTTCGCCGAAAAATTTAAGGGAAATAGGTGTACGGTATGGTCAGACATTATATTTTCAGTAATTAATTTTTTTCTAGAAAGTGAGTAGGATTTCGGGGGTATGCCTATTGACCAAAAATGATTGTAATTGGCCCCTGCGACTAAAAATAATTTTTTTAGAACGATTTGAAGTTTTTTAATTTTGTCGAAAAATTTCAGTACCTACTCGAATTTTTGTCTCGAAAGTGATTAGGATTTCAGGGGTACATGTATTCACTAAAAATAATTGTAATTCAGCCCCGCAACCAAAAATAATTTTTTCAGAATAAAAGAAAAAAATAAAGGCTTTTTTTTCATTTCGACGAATTTAGAAACAAAAGGGTAACTGACTTCGATACCGGTATCGATGATAGTTTTGTTACGAAAGAAAGAACGGTAGAAAAGATCAGGGCAGCGAGACGTCCAAAGTATAGAGTGGCAACGACGCGTGCAACAAAGGAGATAAAATTTCTGAAATCCGTTGGTCGCCTTTGCACAAAGGGCGAACAGAGCTTCCTATCGAACGGTATAAAGCTGACAGATCCCTGGTTCCTCTCCTATCTACGCGCGACAATTGACCGGAAGTCGGACACGCGCGAACCCGAGCGAAAACGGGGAATAAGAATCGAATGGAGACCAGGAAGGCGAGCGCCGGATGCGACAAAGTTGTTCTTCCTGGGTAAGAAACGTCGACGCGAGCTCAACGGAGAGATTTCTATTCCCAGGGCCGAATTTCCCCGGGGCGACTGCGGACGGTCCGTGTAGGAAAATGAAGCGAGTCGGCCAATTGTCGTACGTCTTCCGGCGCCCCCAACTCGAAAACCCGTGAAAAACTTTGCAATCCAATATGGGCGCACCGACTTTTACCCCGACCGAAAGGTCCGGTCGTGACGGACGCGTCCCATCCCCTCCTCCAACCCCTGCTGCTTCCACGAGAATCCACGTAATTTCCCTGGGACGTAACGTAGAAAGCGTACGAGGAAAGTTTGCGGGGGACGAGCAACGAAATGCCGGATTAGGTGCTGGCGCTGTGACGCTGTGCGCGCAGGAAAACAATTTTACGCGAACGAGGAAACGAGGAACAGAGGGGAACGCTACCATTTTTCAAATTATATGATACGACAGGTTTAATTACGTTAGAAAGAGGGACGAATATTCTGAGACAAACGCAGTGGTACTCGCGAGCCATTCGAGCTCGCTTATCGTGTCCGTATACCGCATATTTGACTTAATAAATTCCTAATTTGTTTGCAAAGTGTGTTAATTAATTCCGTATCCCGCCCTCGTCAACGAATTATGTAGCCATGATTTTCAAGAGAACCACCGACCTCTTCTTCTACTTACAAAGTCTCGAACAGAGAAAATATTATTTTTATACGTGAAATCACCCTCTGGTCAATTGCACCCATCCTACACACGCGTTTATCCATTATGAACGCTTCTATCGTTCCACAAACTACCCTCCGATTCTATTATTGCCATTTACATATTTATGTGCTATCGTTCGGTGTACGTAAATGCACCCTTAAGCTTTTCACGCGCACCCCCTGTGCAAACGGGATATCGCAGATGCCCCGAATCGATTTGTATTTCAATCTTCGGTTTATTAATCGATTTTATTAAAGGGGAGGGAGGATTAATCAGAACGAATCGTGGAAACTCGGTCAACGGATTACACGGAACAAAACGGAACGAGAGAAGTTGGAGCCCCGTTTAAACAGATCGTATTTATCGCGATGAAAATTAAGGAACGGTTCGCGTAAAAAGAGCAACCGCGCAGAGAGAAGAACGAATCGATATAAAGGAGAATATTAAAATAGGAGGATAGGCAAGTGAATTTATCGGGGGTTGGTTTATTAGCCATTAAGGAAGAACCTTCTCTTGGAATATTGTCCCGGTCGCATACCATCGCGTTCGACTGTCGATCGCACGCAGACACGTGCACGCGCACGACCGTGGAAAGCAATGATCCCGCTGTAAGCTGCAAGCTGCAGTCTGCATCCGAAGGGTGGAAAATTGAAATTGAGCCTCCGACGTTCAGATATACTTCGATGTCAGCACGGATTCCGCCTCGCCTCGCCTCTTACGCGTGTCAAACTATTTTGCTTCTCGTAATTTCCGTCGGTCTCGACCCCCGCGCGCGCGGGCCGTCTATTGTTTCCCCGAAGTCGAGCAAACGGGAATTTATCTTTGGAAAAATTATTCCGAGACGGTGAAACGGTGTCCGCGCGCGATAAAAATTGCAACGAGGCGAGAGAGTGGTCGATCGGGGGGGCGAACCAGAGGCGCGAGCCTCGATTCTTCGAAGATCCATTGAACGGAGAACCGTGCTCGAGCCGCGACGCCATCGATCACCGGGATTAAAACGAAACTGTTGAAAGCGTTTCATTAGTTAGGCGGTAATTCAGCGTTCTCTCGACGAGCCTATTGTTGAAGGCGAGCGCGGAATGACCAGGAGCAGAAAACGGAAGATGGGGAAAGGAAGAACCGGTAGAGAGCAGATCAATATTGGTCGGTTCGGTGGTATTTGTTTGGGACACGACTCAGACGCGGATTGTACGAGGAGCGCAGCGGCGACTGGAAACGAAAAGGAGACAGTCCCAATCGATTCAGGATGATGGGGACTCTTTTCATTAAATGGAAAAACGTCTTCCCTTCTCGTGGTTACGGCCGAAGGGACATAAAAGGCTTCGAATGACCACGGGGAACGCCGACGATCCGATTCCGAGGGAGAACGGATATTCCAAACCAGTCGATTTTTTCCTCCAAACAATGGGATAACGAGAGGACCCCTTGGTGAAACCATCATCGATGGAATCCCAACGGATTTAACAGGTTGGAATAGAAGTTCTCTCGTTATTGACTCTATACGCGATACAAAGTCGACCGTGTCGTTCGATCGCCTCGCGTTCCCTTCTAGAATTTTATTAGCTATCCATTGTAACCACAGAACGAAAAGAAAATAAATTCTACGTTGAAACTTTTTTTTTAGAACGATCGTTGGATTTTCTCTTTTTACACGCGGCAAAAGTAACCACACTCTTATTCCGCGGAAAGCTACGTGTAATTAAAAAGCCTCGCGATACCGGTATTTGTTTCCGGTGGAATTAAAGGATCGATCCGACCTAACTCGTTTCGTTGTAATCCGGCTGACCGTAGCCGAGAAATTCGTACGGGAAAATACGGTAATAAATATGTAACGGTCGCGATTTTCCCTGTTATTAATTCGAACCGCCGTCGTGTCAACGAATTTCGAAATATTCATGAGAATTTATAGCGTCGACGCGACTACGGGACAAAAATGCCGATGAATAATCAAAATTAATGACACCGGTGAACTAGGTAACTCCCGCCGGGAGCATCGTGAAAAAGCTTTTCAGAAACGCGACCTTGCGCGTTGCGAAGGAGGAAAATTCCCCCGGGAACAAGCGGAATCGATGGAAAAAGGGAAACACAGCCATGAGAATGTAATGAACCGATAGGAATCTCCGTTAAAATTTAATTAACGTTCCTTTAATATCCCGGCGTTACTTGGCAAACACCTTCCCAGTACGAAATCTTTTCGAAATAGTTCCCGACAAAAATTACGCTATCAAATTCTCGAGAATTACCCAACAATTTAACGCGTTCCCCCGATACTTTCTTTCCAGATAATTGCAAACTACCTGTTCAAAAATTTGTCGTGTTTAATGGATTCGTTCTCTTTAATGTTTTCAATACTTTCGACGATAAAGTTTTGGCCAAATTGTCGAATATTCGAGGGGTAAAAATAAAGTGGGAGAAACTGATAACGATCCTAATTAAAATTAGGAGATCGCCGGAGGCAACGTGTAACGCTTTCGACAATCGTTTCGCTTCGTCGTTCTCGATTTGCATAACAGTAAAGATCCCAGGATTCCCCTTTATACACAGGAATACTGTACCAGGCGGTCGTTGCTTAGGCAATTTCATTAACCACGGACCTACTTCTGGTGTGCTCGTCTCCCGACTCACGATCCGACCTGGGAATTGCGTCGCCATCGTGTAACAGTTCTTCTTCCCGAACTGCGCGACATTTTTCGCGAATTCCCCCAAAGTGTCTCTGCCCCATCTTAACTAATCGTCTATTTTAATTTCCTGAGAATCGGGACCAGGAAGAAACCGAAACTGTAATAATCGTGGATCCACAGTTTTTCTCGAGGCTGATTTAAGTCTCGATTCCAATTTATCGTAATGGCTGGGTATCGCGTTTCGTCCGACGATAATTTATTTAAATCGACGTTAGCGACCGCAGACCTGTCGCAATTATTCCGCGATCCTGACGTAACCAGCTTCGAGGAAGAGCTCGATGCTTTTAAATTATTTATTGCTCGATGCTAAAAAAAACGTACGAAACACAGTTATCGATTCTGGAGCAGATAAATCCGAGTCCCGCGATGTTAAATGGGGTAATGGAGATTTCGATGCGATGCATTCGATGTTGCGAAATATGTTTGAAACGTATTCGCTTCCAGCTATCGGAGAGAAGGATCGGATTCACGAGGAGGTCGGCGGTTGCGCAAACATTTTAAACGTACGTAACCGTGCATCCGGAAGACCTCCGACTGTTTTTGATTCATCGTGACTAGCGAAGACAGAAGAAAGAATCTTGACGCGCTATCGTGGATTTCGATCCGAGGCAGCCCGTTAGACAGTCTATTTCCGCCAGACTGTCTGTAACGGTGACATCGGGCATTATTACGATCCCGGCGGGAATACAAAATCACTTCAACCGAGCCTCGACTTCGCCGGGACAAGCATTAACGTCCAGAAAGCAACCGTAAAGTCGACGTTCGAGCCAGGGAATAACGTATGCACGATACTCGTGACGTTGTTTTGAGAATGTTAATAAAACATCGATCCATTCGCGATTCGTCGGGCTAGAAATCGAGGATCTTAAACGCTTCAGACTGCAGATACGCGAGCATTCCGTACTCGTGAAGCACCTACATTGACGATTCGAAACTTGGAGAACCGACACTGACAACCCTGGTCTCGCAGGACCGTATTCCAATTATTCTAGACTCGAGAGACTCGATATCAACGTCCTCCGACTTATGACACGCGAACGTTCGTACCTAGACTTCCGAGACCCGATACTGATAATTTTCAACTCGACGGAACAATAACCACCCGTGATACCCGACGATCGCAGACGTTGTCGTCCCTGGTCAAGGTGGTTGACCCAGTTGGCCGATCAGATCCATAAATAGAAAGATTGTTCAACGTTCGGACCCGCTAGAAATCCAAAACTGATAAGACGGTCCCGACTCTGATGACCTTCGACGCGATAAAACTGCTAACCCCCGATTTAAGAGACTCCAACGACGACGAATCTCCAAATTACGAAATTCTCGACCGGGGAATTTATGACCAGACTGCGTTCTAAGATTCTCTCCGGAGCACCAATAATCGACAATATCGATCTCCGAGTCTCCCAGTCTGATATTGGGGTCCTAAACTCGCACGTTCCGCCTTGGGAGTCGTCAATATCATCTTCCTATTTTTCTCATCTATTTTCACCGATCCGAGTGTCTTGAATGTCGACCACCGCGCGATCAGACATAGCAACTATTCTGTTTTTATCGATCTATTGTAGTTTAAAGTAATTGTTGGAAGGAAGGTTCGTCGAAATCAGTACAGCGCGCGATCGTTCATAGAAAAATGTAAAGCATGCACCTGTATCGCTCCTCCGGGCGCTTCTGACGGAATGTAAAGTACAACTTCTTCGAGATTCAATGAGGAAGCAAACCGTGGAATACCGATAAACCCGAGGAGGTCGTGCAACTATTCTTGGCACGCGAGATCGGGACTGAAACGAAGCGTGATGGAAGCGAGGCCGCGCGTTTGCCAAAGAGCCTGATGATCGCCATCTCGTTGAGCAATAAAGATGACAATGCATCCAAAATTTCCTCGGATTCGCCACAGCGCGAATTGGACGCGTTCCACCCGAGCGAAAGATTAAATTCTTCCGCCCGGAAGCGCCCCGATTAGGAAGTTTATTTTGCTGCGCCAGCCACGGTGTCTCTATTCAAAACAGTCCACGAACGCCCATTGGCACTGGTCGTTTCAACGACGAAAAGGTTAATAAAACCGTGGATAATTGGAAATACGTAACGACCAGCCAGCATTTCGAATTTTAGAATTCGAGGGAAAACGTATTTCGATGCAGATATTCAAAACGAACCGTTGGACATAAAAATTCCTCTCTGTTTCTGTGTACGTGATCGGTATACTTGCTTCCAACGAATCGGTAAAAAGTAATGGTAGTTTTACCACAGACGAGGTACACGAGCAGACCTTACATCCAATGTATTTTTTCGACTCATTTTTCCGGGGTCGCTAAAATCACCTTGGAATTTTTAGGTCACTGTGTCAAACAGATTGGGCCACGAAAGTCCATAAATTGGTCGAAATAGCTGAAGAGTTAATTTTAATTAATGGAACGTATCGTAGCCTACTCGAGAGGGTGTTCTAATTAATTCCAAGCGTCACGGATATTTCTGACCCGACCAACGTATCGCGAGGTCAGTTTGCGGTGAAAATATGGTGCGGGAAAAACCACCTTAACGCGTTCATTGCCGCGTAGTTCGAATTCGAGTGATACGTAGAGTCTACAGGTGGCCGCGACACTCGTATTCGAACGACTCTCGTATTTACTGGGCTACCAACGATATTAATACGCACGTACTTCTGTCAGAGCGTGATGGTAATTATGGAAATAATAAATACGATAACAATATAACGCGTTGATTGACGCGTCGCTAGTTTCTCACCGAAGATTTAAGGGGCCATTCTTTATGAATTTTTTTTGCGGGACATTAAAGAGCGATTGATTCCGGGTTTCGTGGATATGTTTACTATATATTTAACTGTATTTACGAATTTTTGCAACGCATAATACCTATTGATTACGCTGTTTTTGTTGATCAACGAACAACAATTTTTACGAACTGCGTAGGTGATATTTTGATAAAGATATTCTTAATATAGATAAGTTTGATTACAGCATGAACTAGAATCTTTTCAAAAAAACGAAACATGGCAAAATGGTAGCTATTTCAAAAAAAAATACTGAATATTTTCATCTATTCGGTTGCTTTTTTGTTAATAGAAGAAAAAGTATTGCATATATCGCAATTATCCTAGTTCATGCCATAGAGAGACCAGTTCTAAAGATACTGTATAATATTGATATCTTGAAAACAGATTCTATTGAAAAGCAGCTTTAAGCATTACATTTAACTTTTAACTTTAATCACTACATTTCAGCAGGCTATAGCTTCGTTAGTTTTTCGAATTTCAATTTAATATTTGGTACATATATTTTCGAGACTACATACTAAAAGAAATTGCAAGAAAAAATTCGATTTTTAAAATCCCACAAAGTAGAAAGGCCCCTTAACGTAACTAAAATTTCCATGTTTATGCTTTCGTTCGAATTAACACGTTCCTTTGATAATTAGACCAAGATAGCGGCGTGCACGGTCTGCATCAAATACGTGGAGACTCCAGGCACAAATGTACTAATTCCCAGGTAGATCGTAGTTCGCCGTATCTACAGGTGCGTCCTTGTTTCGTGTTTCATACGCGTCTTGGGACGTGTTTGCAATGTACGTTAATGTATATCGCGTCGATGCAATCGCCGTGAGGAAATCTTTCAAAGAACAACGGGAAACGCGGCCAATTTAATAGAGTCTTCGAAAACTCTTACCATCGGAGGTGAACGACGGCGTCTTTATCAAAGTTGCGGTTAAAGAGAATGGAAAGCGGTTTAATTAGCTCCGGAAAGTGTTTCTGGCTCCGTTGGGACCCGGCACACCGGTCAAGACGTTAATTCCTTGGACGATTGCGCAGCCGAGTGTGCAAAAGGTGATCAGCCCGAGCGTGGACTTTGAAATACGAACAGAAACGGTGCGGGGCGCGTGCTAATCGGGCAACTAAGGCATGCAAGCCCGTTCAACGCCGGAGAACTAATAACACAACTCGGCGAGTTCGGCCCTCCCTTCAGGGAATTTCCTTGTCGGAACCCCTATAATTCATCCTGGCCAGAAATCGGGCCCACGCCTCGTGCAAATACTGTATTTACCCGACAACTGGACCAAACGACCATGCAAGAAGAGGAAAGTTGCACCAAACTAGCAACTTTAAAAGAGTTACTCCGGCGCAACTTTCCTTTTCTAGCAAAGATTGTGATTTTCTCTGCACGAAATTTCCAAAAGATTCGTCGCAACCTAAATTTGAACCTAGTTTTAAGGACAAACGAACAATCAATCGACCAGTATCAGGGGCTAACAATTTCAAAAGAGTTACTCTGGCGCAACTTTCTTTTTTTTACATCGTCGTTTGGTCCAGTCGTTTAAAATAATATTGCAAGAAAGATTGTGCACGAAATTTCCAAGAGACTCGTCGGAAAGACAAACGAGCATCAAGTTTTGGAAACGCGATTACGGACGACAAGGTTTCATCTTGTCGAATCAGGGGAAGCTATTCATCGAAATCCTTTCGTCGTTGGACGGGAACGTTCCGCAAATGAGTTGCTCGACTCTATCGCCCGTGAACAATTAATAATGCATAGGAAAACGGACGCCGTTTTAATTTCAATAAACGTCGCCCCCGTTGGCCGGTTGGCTAGAATTAATTCGCCGACGTTAACGGGAACAAAAGGCAACGCGATTTCGAAAACACCGGGGGGAGTGAGTTTGGGGTGGTCGATGTAGACACCGGAAACCTAATCGGGCGTTAAACTTACGGGAGACCTAGGCGGAACGACACGGAAAACGCTGCAATTTGTCCGTTCGGTTTCCAACGGGCACCGCGTGCGGTGTAACGATCAACGACCCGTTCCCTCGCCGCGAAATCCCCGTCGACAAAGCAACCGCGGCCACGTGAACGCGATTATTGTTATTCAAATGACGAAAAGCTACGGGCAACAATGGCCGATCGATTGGCGGGCATCGAAATTCCGGAGGCAAACGTTTGACGAGGCAAATCATTTGTAAATCGAACGGTTTACTGATAATGGATCTCGATGACGTCTGGGGATTTACGCGTCGGGAATCCCAACGATTATACACGCTAATTTGCATCCTCGCGACGACAAATTACTTCGTTACGATTCCTGGCAAACGCCACCTCTTGCTTAGACTTCGATTTCTACGAAAGATTCCTTAAAATATACGATAGATCACGTTCGAATTACGAATAATCTATCAAAGCTAAGTAAAGATGCTCTTACTGCTTTAAAATTTTAATCTGACTATTCCCTTTCCTTCCTTTTCATAAAAGTATGACCTTGGTGATCCTGGCAAGTGCAACTTCTTGCTTAGCCTTCGATTTTTACGAAAGATTCCTTAAAATATACGACAGATCACGTTCGAATCACGAATAATCTATCAAAGATGAGTAAAGATACTCTTACTGCTTTAAAATTTTAATCTAACTATTCCCTGTACTTCCTTTTCATAAAAGTATGACCTTAGTGATCCTGACAAGTGCAACTTCTTGCTTAGTCTTCGATTTCTACGAAATAATCCTTCAAATATACAATAGATCACGTTCGAATCACGCCTACTTTATCAAAGCTGCGTAAAGATGCTCTTACTGCTTTAAAATTTTAATCGAACTATTCCCTTTCCTTCCTTTTCATAAAAGTGTGACCTTAGTGATCCTGGCAAACGCCACCTCTTGCTTAGACTTCGATTTCTACGAAATAATCCTTAAAATATACGATAGATCACGTTCGAATCACGAATAATCTATCAAAGATGAGTAAAGATGCTCTTACTGCTTTAAAATTTTAATCTGACTATTCCCTTTCCTTCCTTATCATAAAAGCATGATAATTGACCCTACTGATCCAGGAAAATGCAACTTCTTGCTTAGCCTTCGATTTCTACGAAAGATTCCTTAAAATATATGAGGTCTGTTGAAAAAATAACCGAACTTTTTTAGTTGTGTGTTTGTATATCGTCATAGCTACGAACAGTTGACTGCACTGCAATTGCCATAATCTTCCGCGTAGCTGACTTTTTTACAAATTGTTTACGAGTTATTGCTATTTGAGTGCAACGTGCTTCACTGTTCGTGGCGGTTTTCGCAATGTCCGAGAGCAACGATGCAACGTGAAATTTCGTGTAAAACTGGGGAAAACATTCACGGAATCGTTTGAACTTTTGAAGCAAAAGCGGAAGCGATGCTTTCTCTCGTACGCAGTGTTACGAATGGTTCACCAGATTTAAAAATGATCCTCGATCAGGAAGGCCTTCGACGTCAACTGATGACACTCGCATTCAGAAAATCAAAGATCTGGTGTGTATTAACCGTCGTCTGACTACCAGAGAACTTGCAGAAGAGGTTGGAGTATCAATCGAGTCATGTCATGAGGTTTTGACCGAAAAATTAAACATGCATCGAGTTGCAGCAAAGTTTGTTCCTCGTTTGATGACCCGAAGTGCAGAAGGAACATCGAGTGAACGTTTGCCAGGAACTCCTTAAATTCGATTATTTTTTTAACAGACCTGGTACGATAGATCACGCTCGAATCACGCCTGGTCTATCACAGCTGCGTGAAAATGCTCTTGCTGCTTTAAACCATTAATCTGACTATTCCCTTTCCTTCCTTTGCATAAAAGCACGATCCTAATTCCCCTATAATTGACCCTGGTGACCCTGCTTGACCCGGTGTATCCAGAATTCGTGTTTGATCCCAATGATTGAGACGTATGGACAATAGGCAGCGGATACTATGCTGCTATTATAACGGGTATGACCAACAAGCCTGACAAGAGTTTCTATGGCCATGGCAATACTATTGTTCGGATCTGACAAGAATGGTCCTGAGGAATACCATGAGATAAGGGAAACGATCCTCGACTATCCCCGTCTCTATGACAATACGACAGTCAACGGGGAACTTACGGTGGAAGAATGGCTGGAGAATCACCCGATGAAGGAAACGCAATTTAAAAGATATCCGAATGTAAGTTTTAGGAAAGCAAATCCGAATCGTAAGCGTCGTTCGCGTTTCCCCGTTTAAGTATCCCTCGAATCGGTCGAAACTCGACGGGTTTCTGGGTTAATGTGACCAGATAAAACGCGCACAGCACAGTCGCCGAACGCGGAGATATACGGGATGTACAAAGCGCAATATAAACTGCCATCAAATCATCTTCGTACGCAATTGCAATCTATCCGGTGCGCGTCAGGTATCACACCTTCGCGTGCGAATAATTTATAGGCAACACACTCGAGCCCCACCAGACAATATAAGCAATTTCGTGTGTACAATGCACCCACCGGGGCCACCAATAAATATGAACGGACTAGTAATAAATTACGAAGGACGATTAGGGAGGGGGGGGTATCGTCGATAAATTAACGTGAACGCACGATCCAGTGTATCAGCGATGTGTCTCGTGAGTGATCTGCTCGATCATACGAGAGATTAATTCTTCCCCGGTTCGCTATTGCTTCGATGATGTCGAAACGTTCGCTGATTTCGCCATTTTTCCCCCCCTTTTTTTTTTTTACGCGAAAAACTGCACCGTTGGAAAACCGAACGTAACATTGAACAAATATCCCGACGAACTTGTTTAACTTCGACGAGCACGGTATTGATTTTCTTGTTAACGATACACGTTGCGTATTAACATTTGTTGCGCGAAACGTTTTCTCTTCGTTACACGCGGACGAATATTTGGTCGTATGGCGCGGTAGCAATATTTTATATTACTATTCAATATTTGTTTTACGTAGCGATATTTTTACATTTCTATTATATTAGCAAAGCGTACTGATACGATTTGTATACCCTGCGCCGTGACAACTGTCCTTTGATCAGTCGGCCAATTTGCACTTTATTGACGAGATCGATAATTATCCGTACCGACGTTGTAAACAAGACTGAAAGAGATTTTGTAAATTTTATATTTTTATGAAAGGCCTGATCCTATCGATCGATTGCAAGAGATGCTACACGTTCAAGAAATATTTGTCTTGCATAAAATTATTCAATTTTGTGTACTGTATTATCAACAGCCTGCGCCGTGATGTGCAATTGCACTTCTAGGTGGCAGCAAGTACTCGATGCATAAAGCAACAATCGTTAAATGAAAATTGCTTGTAAAATAAAAAAGATGTTCGAAAAAAACAGGCGAAACTTGAGTAAGGCGGCAATGTTGATTGTTATTTTTATATTTCATTCCGTTATGTTATCGCACGATTTTATTACGATCTTGAGATTGTAATAATGATTGAATAATCTGGAGGCTGATAACGATAGTGACGATTACAATTAAAAAAATAAAAAAAAAAAAATTCCTTCGAGCCGGATTTGAACCAGCGACCTATGGATGTCTTCCAAGAACGAACCAACTACAGTCCACCGCTCTACCAACTGAGCTATCGAAGGTATTGGAAAAATTAACTGTTTTAATGTAAACATCCTACAATACGTAAGATAATTTACACAACAAAATGATTTGTTAATAACAACGCGTATATGCGTATGCGTGTAACAATAATTATTTCCAACAGACACGCAATTAATTCGATGTACGCGAAAAAACGACAAATAAATGAAAAAAGCCTTAAAATAAATGAAAAGCGCCAAGTGACAGATAATAAAAAGACTACAGTTATTAAAAAGGCTAGAAATTAGAAATAATAAAAAAAAAATACAGTGCCACCATGCTCGACCTTGAAAATATTTAAGAACGACGCAAACGACATTAATTGCGACGGAGTTGCCATAATTATGCGTAAACTGTGTATTTATAAGCTTGATACGATTGTCATTCTTTATGTTAAAGCAAGTATTTTTATAATATGACAGTGAAATTGAATGCTGATTGAAAGCAAATTTAATAACATTTGAGAAATAGGAATATTCGCGAAGCTCAGATCATGAAACAATTTCCGATGCAATTGTGCGAACAATACGTATCGCAACGATGCAGAACAATGTCAATAAGATGGATCAACGAGACAAATGAGTGAAATGTTGTTTGATCGGTGTATAACCTAAAAATCACTCACCGAAGATGTACGTTACAATGTATGGCCGTCCGGACGGTAACTGGAACGCTTCTTGGCGCCAACGTCCACAGGATCGTTTAACTAAGTTATCATTTATCACAATCATGCGTCACCGTTGTTGAACATCTCGCACAAACTTGACACACATTTGTTTCCACACGCTATGCATCGTACTCTAAACACTAAGCCGCTACTTCTCAAACGTTTCTGAATGAATTTTCGTAGAACGTCAGACGCACGAACAAATCGATCGTAATTGTGTTACGTGCTGCCATCTCGCGACAAACTAAACATTTACTGTTCGAATTGTACGTTCGAATCGAATTGATTATTGAACTTCAAAACCGGTTTTTCAATTACGTTATATCACGGACGAGGTATACGAGAAGACTTTTCGCCCAATGTATTCTTTATTTTACTCTAGAGCCCCATTACCATTTTCATGTCACTCGCAACGTTACCAACAGATTTAGAAATAAACACAAGTGGAAGTGAGACAGAAAATGAAATAATAGAAATTTTAGTATTTTTTAACGGAATGAAAGCTGTACAGCCCAGAATTGAGCATTAATCGATTAATTTCATTGGAGTAACCAATCGATTAAGATTGTTTAAAAATATCAAGATTATTAAAATACGTAAGGACGTGCCTTATTGATAAGTACACCGAAAATCCTCTATTTTCTATTTTAAATTGTAATATATTATTTGTTTAGAAAATAACTCGACAAAAACGTATTTGCGACTCGAAATAAGAAGAACGCAGCCATTAGCTCATATTATTTGCTATGTAATTAATAATTATATTAATATAATTATTAATTACATAGTAAATAATAATCTCCAGGTCTCACCACGAGGAGGTTGCTGCGACTGGAGACCCACCCTAGCCTCGCCCCAACCACCCTTCCTTTGGCGAGGAATTCGAATATCTATTTAAGAGAGAAGCTATCGAAAAGTTAGAAATCAGCTACAAAAGGAGAGTTCTTAAAAGAACTGCCCAATCAAGAGATGAAGAACCTAACAAAATGGCAATACATGTGAGATGATACACATGTTTTCTAGAAACGAAATTGAAATGTGCAACTGCACGTACGAACTCTGACGAAGAGATCAGAAACCTAACAAAATGTTGATACATGTGAAATAACCCATCACATGTTTTTTACAAACAAAATTGGAATGTGCAACTGCACGTACGCATCCTGATTATTAAAGTACCAATATGTACTCTATTATTAATTGTTTCTTCTTAAATTGATGCTTTTATTATGATTGTGTCTAATAAGACACTGAAGATCCAACCAGAAATGTGCAACTGCACGTATGGACCTTGCATATTAGAATACTAATATGTACCTTAATTTTAATCATTCCCACTTAAATTTACGCACACGCTTTGGTAGTAATTAATAAAACGCTGGAGAACGCTTATATCTATATACATTTGTACTTATATTCTAACGCACTCTGTGGAAACGAAGAAACACGAGGAAATATTTTCTTCTTGGTGCCTTCATCAATCCCACGATGTTTTTCTAAAACATACACTCATATACAATAAATATAACTAATATAAAACAAAGAAATATGAGGGAATATTTTCTTCTTGGTGTCTTTGTTAATCCCACGATGTTTCCCTGAAACATAAACTCAGACAATAAATAGAATTGTATGAAATATTTTTCCAAGAACGATCAAGATGTGTACCATTTCCAATTTCATTCTTCAATGATTATACATTCTGTAACAAGAACTTGTTCGAAGGATTAATAGCTGAAATGAAAGTGTATTAATGAACACAGAAAAAAATAATTATATACCGTCAAGATAGACTAATCAATCATAGTAAAAGTGATATTATAAAATTAATATTTGAACTAAAGTTTCCGCGAGTAAAAATTTATATTAAAAAGTTTAAAAACATAAATAATACGTGAAATTGAATGAAAAGTTAAATTCGCCTCACTGTTAAGATAAATACGAAATCGATTGAAAATTTGATTCATTTTTTACCGTAGATTTTATTTTTATTTTCCTTTATCAAATAGAAAATTTTTCGAAACGTATATATTGCAATAATTATATTTTACTGTATTCAAAACGAAATTAGGTTTGTACAGAAAAAGCAATAACGAATGAAAATATCGATTCTACGCGGAAATTAACTCTCAATATGAAATATCGAATTGCAAATTTGCATACCCTTTTCATGCAAGCATTCTATTTTCCATCAATTAAAACAATGATCGCGAACAAACTTTGATTTATGCAAAGAATACAGAATATTTATAAAAAATTCACTACTTATAAATAACAATTTGGTTGCAAAGGTTATTATATCCCGTATAAAATTACCAACTCTAATAATGAATAATTAGTGATATAGATATATATTTTGGAACCATGAAATCAATCTACGATATAATTAATCATAATATAGCATTTTGAAATGCATCACAAATCTGTGATAAAAATACATTGACATAAATTACAGATTTTACCTCGTTATAAAAAATAAAACAATTGATCTATGTACAACAGTTCTTTAAAGCAGTATTTCTTTTGAGAAATAAACGTCCACTCGTCTTAAATTCAAACAACCCGTGAGTGGACCATTCTTTCTTTCGCAACGCTAATTTATAATATAAAAAAGTATACGCGAATGGTGCTTGTTATTCGTAAAATGAACCGCACAGGGTTCCTTTATTAATTAAATCGCGTGCACCCATATTCAATCATGCGCAACACTAATTTTAATAATAACGTTGAACCATTCGAGGCTTTGTAGAATCCTATCTTGCTACTCGCTGATCCTGGTGCAGTGGCCAACGTTTTGGCCAGCTTTTGGGCATTGAATCGCAACTCTAATTAATAAAAAACGCGACAAGTCAAGATCGCAACGCTAATTTATAATATAAAAATTCCAAACGCGATTTCTAACAATAAAAGCAACCGCGAATGGTGATTATTCGCAACACTACCCTGAAAAGTAAACGCGAAAAATAGTGATTCGCAACGCTAAGAGCAAACCGATCAGTCAATTCGCAATGCTATTCTTAAATAACGATAAAAGCAATCGCGTATGGAATTCGCAACGCTACCCTGAAAAGGAAACGCGAAAAATAGGAATTCGCAACTCTACAAGCAAACGCGATTATTGTATATTCGCCACTCTATCTTTAATGGAAATATATCTGTGTTTCGCAACGCTAATGCAAATCGCGTTGCCCAAAAACGCTGGATCAGGTGCTGGCGTCTTCAGTTGTAGCTATAAACATACATGCACGAAATAAACTAACTACATCAAGCTACTTCAAACTACAATAGAGTGGCACATATGGGGATGAAGTTAGACGTTTTAAATATCGCAACACTACGGGATAACAACGCGATAAATCAACAATCGCAACGCTAATTTATAATAAAAAAATTCCAAACGCGACTTGTAACAATAAAAGCAACCGCGAATGGTAATTATTCGCAACACTACCCTGAAAAGCAAACGCGAAAAATAGTAATTCGCTACTCTAACAGCAATCGCGTTTACTAATAATTCGCAACGCTATTTTTAAAGCAAACGCCCGGTTCCTAGGTTTGCATAAAGACAATCACGAATCGTATTTATTCGCAGCACTAATATATCAACGCGATAAATATTTGTTCGCAACTCTACGAGCAAACGCGAACATTGTATATTATTCGCAACTCTAACTTTAATCAGGGGCTATTGGTACATGTGCATACACATGTGCTGGCCACAAAATAAACTAACTACTACTAGTACTACGATTGGGGTAGAATTTGGGCATTGAAAATATCGCAACGCTAAATAAAAAATCGCACGATTGATCAAGATCGCGACGCTAATTTATAACATGAAAATTGCAAACGCGGTTGATGTCCATTGTATACATATATGTATAAAAGAGTAAAAAAGCAACGCGAATCGTGATTATACGCAACACTACCCTGAAAAGCAAACGCGAAAAATAGTGATTCGCAACTCTACGAGCAATCGCGTTTATCAATTATTCGCAACGCTATTTTTAAGCAAACATTCGGTACCTAAGTTTGCAAAAAACCAATCGCATATCGTGTCAAGGCGCAACACTACTCTGAAAAGGAAACGCGAAAAACAGTGATTCGCAACTCTACAAGCAAACGCGATTATTGCATATTCGCTACTCTATGTATATCATAACCGCGAGTTATGGGGAGGGATGGTTGGCATGTATGGTGCAATCATGTACCATCAGGTACATGCATACGTGAGCCAGTCAGAAAAATAAACTAACTACAACTACAGACGAGTTAAGTGAGAAAGTAGTAACAGGAATGACTTTCCATTCTCATCAGAAGATGAAGAAATGGAAAGCCATTTGTTGTAGCCCACTCTTGAGACAGTTTGTCAGGGCCTCTTCAGCTCATTGAGAGCCTTTTCTTTCTTCGGCGGTCCTGCCGATGCCTGAAACTTACTTAAGACCGGGCTCGAGATTTTGTGCAATACGTAGTCTTCCAACAATATACGAATTGTTGGTCGAGCATACGTGGTGAATCTCGAGGGGAACGAACGTTTCGAAAGGGACCTGATCACGACCGCGAGCGCGAGAGAGCGACTTTAAGAGTCGCGCGATTCGAGGAGTCGAAAATAAAGCCAAAACAAACAGCACAAGTGCACCGTTTGAATCAGCAAGATTTCTACTTTCGAAATCGTAACTACAGGAACAGAACTGCCACGCGAAAACGCGCCTACCCGAATTACTAATGTGGACAGTCCTGCCCTGACCCTACCTACTTAGATTTAAACACACACACCAGAGAATAAGTTACCTACCTACCTAACCCTATATTTAAAAAATTTCAAAACTCAGTCAAGCAAACAAACACTCCACGGTTCTCATTCTGAATGTCCGGGCGCGACCTAAACTAGAGAGGACTCCCCGGGGTTCCTCCGACACCCGGACATAGCACTTCATTCACACTCTAATTGTGGACTTACTAGTTTCTAAGACTGACAAGGGCTAGTGATCTTTGCGTACTTATATTATATACATAGACATTTGTATAGAACGTTTTAATATATGGAATCTAGTCTTTAATAAAATGTATGTATGTATCATTATAGAAGATTGAAAAATATTGAGATTGAAATCCATTAAGATCAACAATTTTCAAATAAATGGTAAATTTAAATTTGATATTATTACTGAGAAAAATCTAATGTTATAAAATTCTGTATGTAAATTACAATTATGAAAACATCTGAAACGACGCACTTCCACAACCTAACCACACACACACACATGTGGACAGTACGTCGCGCACGATTCACTAGCCAATGTCAGTCCTCAATATGTCGTTGAATTGTTATAAATAAATTCATCGTGCCCCGTTGCCTTCGCTCATGCAAATAGCACCTGGGCATGTGCATGAACTTAGGCAACGAACACGGAAAAATTAGTCTGAAAATCCTGACTAGAAAAACTGGTTAATAGCTAAACGGTATTTCGTATTTAATTTTTAGTTGAAATGACTCGACTTGTAATATGTAATATATCAATAATAAAATACATCAATATCGAAAAATACTATTATTCAATAAAACTATTATAATTGAAATTTAATTATTTAAAATGAAAGACTTTAATTTAGATTTCATGACAAAATAATTTACTTTAAAAATTGAAATGAATTCATTAAATTGTTATTAAAAAAATTTTCAATAATCCTTGATCGATTCTGTCGTCAAAGTAAATTTTTTAAAAAATGAAACTAGTATAACATGCATGTTACTTTGACTCGAAAATCGACCTGTCGCGAAATGCCTTCTTGCACGTTAAATCGCATGATAAATATAATGTTTTCACATTATATTAATTCATTTTCTATTCGATCATACAACTCATATAAAGTTAAGAAAAATATTTCATATATTCTATAAAGATTGTATATTTGTAAAAATTTTATAATAATCATAATGTGTACTATTCATTTGTAACATTAAGAAACGCGAGTACAAGAAGACCCTAAAACCTGCTCTAAAAAATATAACAGTTGATGTTAATATTCACTTAACTCGTCAAAAATAGCAAGTATACAACTGGTCACCCGTGTTGATTCGGATCTTTCATCCTACAACATGGTTGGGGACCAGAGGAAACAAAATAGCATGCGACTTACCAGTGATGACTTGAAGTCCTCGAAATCATCCATCAGTCATCCATCAGTCAGCATGGTCCTGCTGGTTAGATTCAGGTCCAGAGACTGTAACAAAAATGCAAGAAAACAATTAGAATCGATTGTTAAAATTATAGAGATTTTTAATTAAAAATTTCAAAGTATAAATTTATACTTACGTCGATCGCTCGTGGTCCATCGCCCGATACCCCCCCGGGTGCTGCTGCTGGTTCCCAGGATCATGTTCAGAAACTGTAAGAAAACTGTAAGAAAACAATTAGAATCTATTGTCAAAATTGTAGAGATTTTTAATTAAAAATTGCAAAGTATATATTTATACTTACATTGTTTGCTCGTGGAGCATCGCCAAAATAATCCTCTTCAGTGATGCACTGACTCTAATTCCGGTAACGAGGAGTTTAAATTTCAAATTGAAAAAATAATTAATTTGATTAGATATTAAATTAGATTACCGCGACCGAAGATTGAAATCGGCGAACAAATGATTCTATTATCACGATTCAGAAAACAAGAAGAGCCACGATGCTCTGGAAATAATTTAATACTGCGTAAGAAACACTGCTTCTATTCTCGCGTTTGTCTAACACCGTAAACGACAACGTACTCGGGGTCACTTTGCCCCGAGAAACAAACTTGTTGCTACGCACAATCACTGAATCTACTGGCCGCCTTGCGCGCGGCCAACAAATTTCCTGGAAAGAAAAGAGCTGAAAACAAAGGGAGAGGAGACAAGAAATACAACAAGCACACCTGTGCTTTGCCTACTGGTTTTTGTTTTTCTTCTTCTTACAAGAGTTCGTCAACAGAAATACTGCTTTACTTAGTACTACTGCATACATAGTTTGCCACTCTCATTCTCAATCAATGATATGATATAATACAAGTAATTATTCAATTTATAAATATTATATCACTAAATTTCATAGTTAGAGTTGTAAGCATGATTATGTTTACTTTATCGAACGTTAGAATATCCGGTAATTTTTATAAATATTCCGAAATTTGCAAGAATTAAAGTTCGTTGGTTATTTGTGCTCAAATAGCATATTCCAACTCCGCAGTTACTACATTTTATTAAACTTGAATCGAAATATATATGCAAATTGCAATTAGAACAATTCATAAAGAAATATAAACAATCCATTAAATAAATAACACTCGAAAATATTCAATCGCGATCAGAATACAGTTAAATATAAATTATTTCAATTTATCGTCAATATCTACCGACGCCATTTTTGTATACTTCGATATTATATCGAAGTGGATGAAAAGTTTGTTAACGATTTCGATATTTTATCTTAAAAATGGCCGATCAGAAAATTGTAATCATGCTTGCAAAGAATGATTTAATAAAGAAATAAAAATATATAAATATTAATATACCCTTCAATTTTTGTTACAATTGTTTAAACGTTACCAATACTCCCTCCAAAATTTGTCGACTTGTCTGCCATCTGTTATGGTGTCGTTTACGCGCCAATAGAAGTTCCCATGGCGTCGAATTTCAATCAGAGACTGCAACAGAAATAAAATAGAAATTAAATCATAATTAAACAATAATTGATAATAATGAGGAAATATCAAAAGGTTAGAAATACGTACTTCGTCAGTCGCGATACACCGACACGTCTTGTATTTCAAAAAGGAATTTCATGATTTCGAATTCCAATAAGAGACTGTAACAGAAACGAAATAAGGATCCACTAAAGAACATAAACGATTATTGTAATTAAGTAATGATAAGTCGAAACCGTATTGTAAGAGATCGCAATGAAAACGCGAGTAGTAATAATGGAATAATCAACAGGTTAGAATTACGCACCCCGGTCGCGAAACGCCGATACGTGTTGACATGTCTTGCTACGTTAATTTTCCAAGTACGAATGATGGGTCTTCGCTGTGCTCGGCAACGCTCGCGAACTAGGCGGCGCGGTGGGGGAAGAGCCGACGTCTCACGAAGCTTGGTATTCGAAAAGGAATAGAGATGCCTCGGGTAGAAACCGCGAATAGACTGATTTTAAAATCATATTGATCGATGATGATATAATGTACAAATTAAATATAACTCACACTTTTGTCGATTTATAGTAGCAGATGACAAGATTCTTGAATTTGTTAACATTATTCACTTCGATGATCACATGCAAATTATTTACAACTTTGAACTAATCAAAGAATCACGAATAATTCGTACTTCTCGACTTATATGCATTTACACACGGCTAGTCTGTTTGCCTATCACACTAATTCAGTACGTTTCTCAACTGACTAAAAAGAAAAACGGGCCGAAAAAATACATTAGGTGAAAAGTCTACTCGTATACCTCGTCTGGGGTTATACGACAGATAAAACATACGACAGATGTCTCGTCTTACCAGTTTGATATCCTTTGACGAACTGAAATACCGACTTCATAAAGTATGCACTGCTTCAGAGCGACCTCTTCGGTGGCTGTGAAAACGATATCCAACTGAACAATGCAGTCTGAACTGCTGGCTATGCAAAAATGACTAATTATTTTTTTTTTCGAAAAATAGAATACGAATTGTATTTACAATTTTTTGTTAATGCGCAACCCTTTATCTAGCATTGATAATTAACATCAAACAATTGTAGTATACCGTAACAAAACTGTATAAATGTTGATTGACCATCTATTTAAGTTTCGATTGTTTAGATTTTTGTATATAAATTTGCATAGTATTTATCAAATAAATTGATATATATCATCTAATCGTACCTTTAATTTAATTTAAGTCCTTCCATTCATTCCTACCACTCTCCTTTTTTATATTTATAATGATATTCGTGTCTTTGTCATCGTACTGTTAAACAATGCGTTATAAGATTGCTATGTATAAATTATGACTCCAAAACAAGAAAATGTAACATAACCTAACAAATAAACGAACAAACTTTCGAGGCAAAATGTAATAATTGAATATTAATAAAATTTAGACGTTCCTATGTAGTTTTTGAAAGTAATAGCACTTGTAAACAAAGTGAAATGGGAAAGAGGTTAAAATGTGTTACTCCAAATATATTTTAACTGTTTATCCTAATCTGTAAACTCCGAATAATGTAATAGTAATGAATAACACAATGGAGCAAAATGTAACAGTCAAAAATTTACTCTATCTGGATAAACAGATAATAAGAAAAGAATCAGGATCTTGGTTTGACGAGCGACTAGTAAATGGGAATCAAGGACAACCATTAACACTTGAGCCATCTTACTACAAGTATCAGGACAATATAGGCAAGTAAAACAAGAATAACCGATGCACAAAGTTTGTGCAAGCATATTACTGTTCTTATTCAATTGCTTGATTAACTTTTATTCTGATTTCAATAGGTAGCTTTATCGATGCATCGTCAACAAATGTTCAATGGTGGAAAGATATGTCTGTAACAAGTATAAATGCACAGCCTGAATATCAACAAGAAGCAGTTCCCTCGTCAAATCATCTATTAACAAGTAAAAACTAATAATATAAAAAACTGTATTGATTAATAATATAAATTATAAATACTTATTTTTCTCATAGATCATTCTCTAAATACTTTACCAGATAGATTAGAAGAAGAAGAAGAAGAATCAAATGCAAAGAAGTCTATGAAACTTAAGCAAGGAAAGAAGCTAAAAACTATAAAGGAACCTTTAAAACGTACAAAACATCCAGAGTTATGGAAAGTAAACGTAAAAAAAAATGCCAGACTAAGAGGTGAAGAATATGTTGGAGTTGGAGGTAATTTTAACATATTTCGAAAATTTTTCCTTTTACCAGAAAGAAAATTTGAAGGGAACAAATTAATATAAAAAATGTATTACTCATAGGGAAACTTGTGCCAGCTAAAGCCATGGGACCTCCTTGTAAATGTCGTATGCGTTGCACGGAGAAAATAGACGAATCTGCACGGGAAGAGTTGCATAATATTTTTTGGAAAACGTGTGGTTGGGAACAAAGGAAACAGTATGTTGCACTATCTGTTAAGGAATCACCGAAACAACGTACACGGTGTCGCGGAAACGTTAAATCGAAGCATCGTCGACAGATTACGTTCACCTATTCGCTTTTGCTGAAAGGGGAATTTATTACAGTGTGCAAGTGCATGTTCCTCAGCACTTTTGCAGTGTCTGAGAAATTTGTGCGTCATGTAATGGACAAAAAAAGAATGTCGCCTGGTGGAATTATAGGGCCAGACCAAAGAGGAAGACATACGCCTAAAACGAAAAAAAGTGAGAGTGTCAGGGATAGAGTGCGCGAACATATTAATTCGTTTCCCACCGAGAAATCAACGAATTCAAAGGATCATTCGGAAAAAAGATATTTGGACTCTACATTAAGTATTGTTGCGATGCACAAACTTTATGTAACGAAATGTAAGGAAGAAGGTGTTCCAGAAAGTGATATAGTTAAGGAGAGTTATTACAGAGAGATGTTCAAGACGGAGTTTAACCTCACTTTCAAACAAACGAAGCATAAAGAAAACGCACAATTGCCAAATGTTACGGATAGTAAAACCGTAGCAATTCCATAAAATACGATCGAGGGTATGTATGAACTCAATGTATATGTATTTTCCTACGATAACTGAATGATAAGAATTGTCATGAGGACTAATTTTTATATCACGGGATGCCTCGGAAATGTCTTAATTCGTATTCTGTTCTTCAAACATTATTACGAAAAACAACTTATAATATTAATTGTGGCAATCCAAACTTTGGAACAGTATTTAATAAATATCAGATGGCTTAATTCCATTGTGTATTTATATTATAAAATATTTTTTAGGATAGGAATACAAAAATGACAATTTTTTATACATCGGTATATATAAGATTGTATTTTAGATTGTATATTAAGTAATCTGTTTAAAGTTTATTATTATAAGGTTTAAATTGAACCTTTTTTCAATATGGTTACTACTGTGCTTAATTTTATACAAAGGCATATGCATATAAATATTATTACAAAACATACAAAATATTTACATAACATTTTTATATGCTGTAACGTTCATTGTAAAATAAGTTGTTGTCAAGAGATAACAGATCTATATTTTTAATTGCTACGTTGTAAACGAACAATAAATTGCAATTTTAACGTTTAATATTTTAAAGAAACTATTTACAAAGTATACAAAAAATTTCTAAAAAAGATTAGACCACTCGTTTCCTGTAGACAGCACAACTGAAATTGTACAAAGTTACGCGAAAACGTAGCAAGTTAAAACGCGTTATCGCCGCGATTTAATTTTCTTCTTGGAAATTTAAGAACTACTTTTTCTATTTCCTTTGTTTTTTTGCTGTAATTGTTGCCAATATTTTCATTCCGTCATTATCAGAATCGATTCTAACTACTTTCTGAACTAGAACTGAATTCTCTGCAGCGTTTCGTTGCTGCTTCAACAGCACCGATTACAGCCGATCTCAAACCGTGTTCTTCTAGATAATGAATCGCCGTTATGGTAGATCCTAAATAAAAAAAATAAATTGACACTGGACTTTTCATTAAGGACCTATAAAGCAATTGATTCTAAAGGTAAAATGTTAAGAAAAGAGGGGCCCGTAAATGTCGACGAGGCTGGAAAAATAAATGTAATGTAAAATATAATATTTTCGAACCTGCTGGCGAGGCGACGTCGTCTTTCAGTTGTGCTGGATGCATATTAGTTTCTTTAACCATGGCGCCAGCACCTAAAACAGTCTGCGCGGCTAACTTATAAGCAACCGGTCTCGTAAGTCCCATTTTTACGCCACCGTCAGCTAATGCCTCTATCATCATATAAACCTGAGCAACGGGACAATATTTGCATCAAAAGTGTTGCAACAGTTTCTTAACGTTACTTACATACGCGGGTCCGGAGCCAGCCAAAGCAGTCACAGGGTCGATTAAGTTTTCAGACACTTCTTCGCAAATACCTACGGAAGAAAACAATTTCTCTGCTATTTCAGCTTCTTTGTCGCCGGCATTCTTTCCACGAGCATACACCGTTGCACCACAACCAACGAGGGCCGGTGTATTGGGCATTACCCTTATCACTGGCGTTCCAGTTGGTAGAGCCTGAAATTATTATTAAATGCTAAACATTTTGAGTGTAGTATCTGTAATAATGTCAGAATTTCTATACTCTTCGATGTAGATTTCAAAAATTTTAATGGGAGATTCTAGACGCCAAAATAAGACGAAAATCAAGAATGTAAATTTCTTGACTGAGGCTTCGTTAAAAAGTTATTAACAATTAAATTAAAAAATTTCAAATCGTTCTGGAAAAATTATTTTTGGTTGCGGGCCTCAATTACAATCATTTTTGGTGAATACTCATACATCCGAAATCCTACCCACTTTCGAGAAAAAAATTCTAGTAGATACTGAAATTTTTAGACGAAATTAAAAAATTTCAAATCATGCTAAAAAAATTATATTTAGTTACAGGGGTCAATTACAAGCATTTTTGGTGAATAAACATACCCCTGAAATCCTACCCACTTTCGAGAAAAAAATTCTAGTAGATATTGACATTTTTAGACGAAATTAAAAAATTTCAAATCATGCTAAAAAAATTATATTTAGTTACCGGGGTCAATTACAAGCATTTTTGGTGAATAGACGTACCCCGAAATCCTACCCACTTTCATAGAAAAAAATTCAGTACGAGTGGAACTTTAAACACTAATAACTTTTTAACGAAGCCTCCATCAACAAATTGATATTCTTGATTTTCGACCTATTTTGACCTGTAGAATCTCCCATCAAAATTTTTCCTAGGGATAGCTGAACACTCTGTATACATGATTTCGGTAGATCATAGATGAAGGCATAGTATTATGTGCAATGGTGTTATTTACGTAACACCCTGTATTAGTAATGAATTCAAATTTGAAATACTTACCTTTTCTAACGATGACAATGGAACGCCCATAGCGATAGATAGCAAAAGTTTATTATAGTTCTTTAAATCCGGAAGAACTTGTGGCACCACTTGTGGTTTTACCGATAAAATCAGAACGTCGCCATAGTCAACCACGGGTCCGTTCGTAAATACAGTATTCGAGCCTATTTCCTAAAATTACATCGCAATCGTTGAAGAGCAAACGATTACATTTACATAATTTTCGGGAACCCTTTATAAGTAGAGTGGAACAATCGCGGATCGATGGTTGTGTTATCAGATTCAGAAATCACAAATTGGTTTCGTTTCCTAAACTAAATTTCAGAATCGTGAAAGAAAGATAAGGCTACTATATTGGTAATTTTCCTAAGTGCGATAATGACCGCGAAACTATAATCGGGAATTTAATCTACAAGTAATCTATTTTATGCTTTAGATTCCAAGAAATAGCTAACGAATACGTTTAGAAACAATTTAAGATCAAGATTAAGCGGTATCGTGATAATTATCAATAAAACGCATTTACAATTTATTAGTAACACTTTAATTTACCGTACTCCAAGTAAATGATTTGTTCTCCATTACCTTCTATCTCAGTGTACACGAATAAATAAGAAAAAAAGTTTATTCCTAAAGAATACCAATTACTGTTTAAAATTCGTTGACCAGAGAGAAAGAGATCATATCGATCGGTTAGTCAGGTTAATCGATCCGAGTTGACAATTTTCAAATCTGTTTACCGAGCAAAGGAAAAATATTTATTGTTTTGATGTGTTTTCGAAACGAAAAGCGAAGCTGATAACGCGGACGATCGGTCAACTATCACTTATCGTTTTTTATCTATATATCGAGTATACAACGATGCAAACGAAATCGAAGGAAGGACAAATTTCTTTTTTTTTTTCAAGATTACGAAAGCAAGAATCGACCTACCTTAAACGTATCTATGCTACCCACATCGTTTGGAAGACAGCTCGCCAGCATCTTTTCACCCTTGCTCAAGCCTGCAAACAGTGTACCATTAAAATAAATCAGCTCCACGAGAACGCCGATTTACGGAAACGTACATCGCCTGGATGAAAAGCTAGAGTGCCATAGAGATTATTAACAGTCCAAAGACGATGATAATACTATCGAGCACGTGCATATTGAATGTTATTTTTACCCGCGCGAATGAAACCCTTGGCCAAAGACTGGGCCATTTTCCCTCCACCGATGAATCCAATTTTCAGCATGTTCGTGTCAACGTCCAACGATAGTTTTTTTTTTTTCTTCTCGCCGCCAGCAAGAAGTTGATCGCTCACTGTACGAATAGAAAATTTACGTTTATAACACCCGTACACACTATTTCTGCGATCGTGTTACACGAAATCCATTTTTCCGTGAACGCCTATACTTTCCCCGTACCAGAGTATTTAGGTACACACTGATTCGCACCCAACGCGACTCTTTCCTCGTGCTATTTCAACGAACACGCATCAAAACTATCCAGCAACTATCGAGACTACAGATACCAATGGGAACGCGACAAACGTAGAAAGAGCAATGCCAAAGACTGATGTTTCTAATCTGAAGTCTATATGTTTCTAATCTGCACAGTGTAAAGACGAACGCTGTCCGACCACGATATTTACAAAGAAATGAGTGCTTCTGGGTCTCGGTCCTTGCTTCATCTCCCTCGACCGAGATTATATTTCAGTAGTTCGTTTCTTTCTTTTTCTTTTTTTCCTTTTCTTCTTTTATGTAACTGCGTACGAGATAAGGTACTCGCGTATGTGCGTTCATTACGCGTTTATGCGACAAACAATGCACGTAATAAATCCCGTCCACGATTTTGCGGCTTCGCCTGGTGAATTATTGAACGTTTCAGTACCCGTTACAAAAGAAACACGAGAGGACCGTAATTCATTGTATCGCGGTCCGCGACTGAAGGAAATTATTGAACGGTCGGGAATGAAATCGCGACGGACTTTGGTAAGCATGGCAAACAGCGTCGCATAATTGCAACTTGAATCACTTCTGGCGATTTAAGTTGCGAGTTGCTTCAGCGAGCAATAGATCCATTAAATTTGACGCGATCGTGTTTTTATCGAATACCTGGCACCGTAGACTTAGGGTCTCTGCTATGTCTCTAAAACCACCGAAGTGGACAAAATGACTCGTTTGTAATTTCTAATGAAAATTGTAAAAAATTTACTGGATTTTTGAAAATTTACCGTAGTTTTCTGTAAGAGAATGAATTTATTTATTTATTTCTTCGAGTATCTATCGTTTTCATTTTATTGGTACAAATAAGTACACAATAATTGTTGGTAGTTCTAGCGTTGAATCTAAGTTAGGTAACTAAACGTGCAAGCCACTCGTGTACGTTGGTGGTAAAAATGAATTATTACCAAAACTTTGGTATCTTCTGGGTTTATATAATCCCGAACAAACGATAGCAATATTAATGACAAAGTTACGAAGAATTAATACGAAATTAAATGTGATAGAGAAAACGATGTAGTAATTTTCCATCCGACATAACCGGGAACAGCCAACGCTCGAATGACACGACGTGACTTTTGGATCGGTATTAACGCCCACGCATTCAAGCTTGCCAGATATCAGGGAACGAACTTTCGATTTCTATCTTTGTATCGAAACGTAATGTTTATAAATTCACAAATGCACTCTAAACTACGTTTATTATTTAACACCAGAACTACCAAACCAGTCAAAATGACCCGTTCGTAATTTCTAATAAAACCTGTAAAAATTTACTCGACTGAATTTTTGGAAATTGACCGTAATTTTCTGAATGAGAATGAATAAACTTCCAGGTTTCAATTTCCTTGGTACAAATAAACACACTATAATTGTCGATGGTTCTAGTGTTAATACTGCAAACGGTAGCACGTATCACAGCATGGGGATGCAGCAAAAAGTAAAAACAATAGTGATAAAATACTGATTAATAAGCTCCCCACCGTCAGAGCGAAAACATTAAATGATAGAGAAGAAAGACGAGCATTGAATCGTGGAAAAATAAAGTCCATAGATTACTGCTCGAGAAACATGCACAGACCCGATGGAAAATCTTGGCGAAACTTTAACTGAGGTACAGCAGTTAGCCGAATGATTAGGTCAGCCGGTTATCACGGTCGAGATTCCAGAATGAAATCATGGATCGATTAATGAAGCAGACTTTAGATATTGGATTATTCTAGGTGAAAAATGATAAAGAAATCTCGAACCTAAACGGGAAAACGATTTCGATGGTTGAGCGTCTCGGTATCGCGTGCGATGTATGTTTTACTTGTGTTTCTATTATAGGCGTATGCAAACGAATCTGACGATCTCGTGCTGTAAATAGTACCGCGTAAGGAAGGTCTTAGTTGATTAACCTCTGGACCAGAGGTTCCCAAACTATGTCTAAACCTTCTTTTACGCTATGCATAGTTCTTTTTACACGATTCTTTTGTAACGATTATGACCGATTGGCGAGAAAGAAGCGTCGAACGATACCGATCGAAACAATAACGATAACGATGAAAATATACTTTGATGTCTGCGGAGGATTATAATTTTCTGAAAAATTGGAACAAATGGACTTGGGAGCTGTCTCTTTTATCGACAGAGCCAATGGATAATAAACAACTGATACGATGCAAAACAAACGAATACTTTGAATCCTAATAGGCTTAACGGTACGTCTACGTACGTTGAGTTCGTGTTGGTACGCTTATGGTTGCCAAGATGTTAAGCGGAATCGCGTTTCGGCGTGTTATCGAGAATCGTTTGATCGTACCGCGATCCGGATCGAACCGAGGCAATATTTGTCATTCGATTACTCACCGTTACGAGCGTCCAAGCGTCGTCGCATACGTCGACTTAATTTTAAAAACTCCATTGTCTTCAGTCCCGTGGTCATTTTGTTTAGTTTCCTTTTTACAGTTCGCTTTTCCTTTTAACGGATGCAAAACGCCCCTGGCAAATTGTGCAAACGATGCTCGCGATAGTAAATCACCAAACAAGAATAGAATTCGTCGGGGAATCTGAAAACTCTGTATACATTAGGATTTCTCGGCTGAAACGCACAACACCGCGTGATTAGTCGATCAAACGCAGATAATTGTCTCACGCAACTTATTACAAAGCATCATAGGCGTTGTAATTGATAAAATGTTAATATAGAGCGCCACTTGTAAAATACCTGTCGTACTTTGCGTGTTAAAATATAATATTAAAAATACGTGCACGATTGAAGGTATACAGGGTGTTCGGCCAAACCTGGGAAAAATTTTAATGGGAGATTCCAGAGGCTAAAATAACACGAAAATCAAGAATGTCAATTTCTTGACTGAGACTTCGTTAAAAAGTTATTAACAATTAAATTAACAAATTTCAAATCGTTCTGGAAAAATTATTTTCGGTTGCGGGGGTTAATTACAATCATTTTTGGTCATTACACATATCCCCGAAATCCTACCCACTTTCTAGAAAAAAATTCGAGAAGGTGTGAAATTTTTCGACAAAATTAAAAACTTTCAAATCATTCTGAAAAAATTATGTTTAGTTTCAAGGGTCAATTATAATCATTTTTGGTGAATAGACATACCACCGAAATCCTACTCACTTTGGAGAAAAAAATTTAGTAAAGTGGACAAATTTTTCGGCGGACAAAAAAAATTTCAAATCGTTCTGGAAAAATTATTTTCGATTGCGGAGGTCAATTACAATCATTTTTGGTGAATAAACATACCTCCGAAATCCTGCGCATTTTCGAAAAAAAAATTCAGTACTGGCGGAACTTTAAATATTATTAACTTTTTAACGAAGCCTCCATCAACAAATTGGTATTCTTGATTTTCGACTTATTCTGGCCTCTAGAATCACCCATTAAAATTTTTCCCATGGATGGTCGAACACTTTGTATTTTTTCCGTATAAAAGATTGGACTCGTAATTATATTCACGTATATCGAATACAGCGCGAAATTCGGCACAGGTACTTACGCGATTTACATAATTACACTGAATTCGTATCGTCTATTGTCTGATGCAAAGATATTACGAGTGTCGAAGCAATAGTTCCGCTTAGAATTGTATACAACGTATAATAGATAATGTATTTTCACCTGCTTATATACCAACGCCGCTCGTCTATTCGCATCAAAACGCGACTGACGAATTATTGTTCATTCCAGACGGAAAATTACCTATTCGGTCACGGCCAATCACAACTCGAACATAATTGTATCGCCCTCTTATCTAATCCAGTGTCTTTCAATGTCTAAAGGAAAGGACCTGGAGCTATTACCAGCCAGGTATCGCGTCATTGTATCGATACATTGGCGAAATTAAACAATTTCAATCGATGAAATTCTCTCACAGGAAAATTTTTACCTGAAATTCAATGTACATATTACCAAAAATGATGCAACCACGATACTACGGCACAGTTCACAGATTCGATTTACCACTCAATCTACGGAAACTTCGTTCTTGAATACTCGAGTAAAATGTAATTAATTAACGAAAGAAGCCCAATTTTTATTATACGGAGCGTTGCAATAACCACGAACACAACGAACAACACTTGCAGTTTCAAAACAAAGTGTTTGGCGACAAGTTTCTGATACCGTTCATAGATGTCAGTAACTATAGAGTGATTATGACAGCACCTCCTACGCTCGTCTACAGAGGGACTCGTAATCTTTAACTCTCTAAAATTCTCGATCAGCAATCAATTTCTATTTATCCATTTTTCGAACTACGAAATACATTCGCTATTGAGGGAAACTGTTAGGATCAACCTCCTTGCCATTTCAACGCTATTGATTTAGAATGAAATAAGAATCAAACGCCGTTCACGGTGGGAAATAGAACTAAGTATGCCGAAAGTTACTTATTTGAAAGTGATCGAAACCTGAATCACATACGAATTATACGAGTAGACCTTTCACCCAATGTAACAGTATGTTTCAGGAAATCTTCGTCTAAGGATCAACAAGTAAGAATATATTTTCTATGTATTTTGTTAGATGATTAGATAGGTAGGATGTAAGTAAATTTAGATTTATAGTTAGGCAGGAGTTTGGTTCTCTATATTAATCATTATATCAGGCAGGCAATGTTTTGGTCTATTTCTCTGTTTTGTTGATGAGAAATTAGAGACACATTCTTTCTCTAAAAACTCTTTTGTTGGTTGTTTCCTTCGTTGGTTGCACTTTCGTTTATTGCTTCTTCGACCAACGATTGTTTTATTAATGGAGGGTGGTTGGGAATCGGTTAGGGCGGGTCTCCATTCGCAGCAACCTCCACGTGGTGAGGACCTGGGTAATATTATTTAGCGTTTAACTAATAATCGTATCACTCTTAGCTGGGTAATGCAATTATTAATTAAAAACTGAATAATATTAGCAAATTGGCTGCGATCCGCTTTGCATAGGTCATCATAAATATAGAGCTTCTTCGCTAAGTTAGTTTTGATTCTCATTGATTCATCAAAGATTCTAGAGTATTGTCAGAGAAGACGATGTATACGAATAGGTCTTTCACCCAATGTATTTTTTCGACCCATTTTTATGAGGTCTCGAAACCCCATTACCATTTTCGTGTCATTCGCAACGTTACCAACAGATTCAGAAATAAATTTTACATAGTCAACTCTCATGTATTTACGCAACACTACAGCTGTTTGCCTATCAACACTAATTCAGTGAATAGTTTCTCAACTGACCGCTATCCATGTAAAGAGGACGCTAGTATCACCTCTCAATTATTAGGTCGGTATGACAGTAAATTTGAGCCACGAAAGTTCGTAAGGTGTAATTTACACCGTGTAAGGTCTACTCGTTTGCCTTGTCTGTGCCGGCATCGCGTATACGTAGTCTTGCTCTGTAGCATGTTCTTCAAGTTGTTTGATTTTCGTATCTTTCTTCTTTCATCCGTGTAAATTTCGGAACAGCAGCAAGCAGCATGGCTGAGTTGCTTTTAGATCCAAACATTCGGGGTTGGGTGTTCTTGCCAATTGTTGTAATTACGTTTCTCGTGGGAATAATCCGTCATTACGTTTCGATATTACTTGCCTCGCAGAAAAAAGTTAAAGTTCATCAAGTGCAAGACAGTCAAGTGATGATACGCTCTAGATTACTTAGAGAAAATGGCCAATATATTCCAAAAATGGCATTTATTAGTAGAAGGCATTTCTTCAATAACGAGGAAACAGGGTATTTTAAAACACAAAAACGTGCTGTGTCGCAAAACCCAATGACAGATCCAAATATGATTATTGATATGTTGAAAGGAAACGTAACTAATGTTTTACCAACTGTGCTCATAGGTGGATGGATCAATTGGATGTTATCTGGTTTTGTTACAAGTAAGTGGATTAAAGATATTCGTAAGCAAATTGATTCCAAATATTTTGACTACCGATAATATCTATAATAATATTATAGCCAAAGTGCCATTTCCATTGACATTGCGTTTCAAACCAATGTTGCAACGTGGTATAGAATTAGTTACCCTTGATGCTGCATGGGTTTCATCTGCATCTTGGTACTTTCTTAATGTATTTGGATTACGTTCTATTTATACCCTTGTTCTTGGAGAAAGCAATGCTGCAGATGCTTTTAGACTTCAACAGGATCAGGTATCTGGTGCTGCAATGTCAATGCCACCAGATCCAAAAGCTGCATTCAAATCAGAATGGGAAGCATTGGAAATATACGAACACAATTGGGCATTGCAGGGTGTTGAAGCAGATCTTATAGGTTCTCACAGGACAGACACTAACGAAGGTGTGTAAATATTAACAATGATAAATTGCTAAAAATTTCGACGAAACTTTTATTATTGTTTTTCAGGTAACAAATGAACAAAACGCATCTATATCTTGATATAGTATGTGCCATTTTGGAAAAATAATCAAAGTTTCAATTAAATATTAAATGAACTAATAATTTTAACTAGCACAACAAATAACATTATTCATGGCTTTCTGTGAAATAGTGTTTTATGTTTCATTAGATCATTTTAATCACGTTTTGGTATCTGATTACACAGTTTGTTTGACATGTGCAAAAGTTGTCTGAACCTATAAAAATAACAATTTAATTGTATTTATTCTACACCTTCAAGGTACAAGCAGACATTCATATTCAATATTTATAAATCATTAAATAGTATGTACATTAAGATGTATCATAATAAATGTCTGTTTTATATATGTATGTTAAATCCTTTAATGTATTTTATATCGAACTATTCCGCACATTACGAAAGGGAATACGAGCATTTGCTCGTATAAGGAAAGAATATTTTTATTGTCACTTAATTACTAATATCTTGAAATGAACGGTTGCATACATAACCTATTAAATACAATTATAATTATATTTATACATTATCTAGGATGGACATTTTAAGGATTCCATTTTGGGATATAAATCTGTTCTACGATGATTTTCACACGGCATATTTTCTCGAATTTGTTGTATTAGATTCAAATCGATTTCTGCCAGAGCTATACCCGTTTTTTCGCTACATTGCGCTACTACTGTTCCCCATGGATCGATTATCTAGTGAAATTTCATAGTAGATATAAATAATAATGATTTACAATATTTCATAATGCATATATTATAAATTAACTCGTTTACCATGGCATGTCCCCAGCTCACTCTCTTTTTATTATGCGTACCAGTTTGAGCTGCAGCCACAACATAACACTGTGTTTCTATTGCCCGGGCACGTAGTATTGTTTTCCAATGTGCAGCACCTGTTTGGTATGTAAATGCTGATGGATATGTTAAAATTTGTGCTCCCATGTTCCTCAATGTTAAAGATAATTCAGGAAAGCGCATATCATAACACTAATTTTACGGTTAAGTGTCTGCAGTTTTTCGTATTTCAATGACATTATTTTTGTGTACAAAGGATACAATACTAAGTCCTAATTTACCAATTGGTGTGGGTATAGGCGGTTCGATTTTTTCCCCTGGTAGAACATAATCTGATTCCATTAATCTAACCCCGGTGTTTTTATTATCCATGTCAAATAAATGGGCTTTACGATAGGTACCAACAATTTCACCATCGCTATTTATTACAATGTGAGTATTACTTATATGGTGTTCATTGTCTGGTAACTATAAATGTCATTACAAAAAGGTATTAACTAAAGAATGAGTATTATAACTTCTATGTCTTTAAGGATAGTTTGGAATATCTTACAGCCTCGTGCAATCCACCTAACGACAACCAAATTTTATTACTTTTTGCAATGTCCTTGTAACATGCTACTGTAGAGCCGGTCAAAGGTTGTGCCATACTTATTGTCTCTTTTTTATTATCCGCTAAATAATCGCATGCTTCCGGAAAAAATGCAATCTATCAAATAGTCCATAAATTTTCATGACTGGGAGCAATAATAAACAATTAACTGTAAATATTTTGTAGACTTACACAGGCCGATCTAGACTTCGCTTTTGCAGTGAGTTCACGTACAAATTGCAAATTTTTTTCTTTATCGTTCGTTGATGTCATTTGACACACTGCAATTAATGGATTTGCCATTGTGCTAAGGCACCTTGCAAATTGTCTTCTGAAAAATTATATTTTACGACGAGGTAAGAAACTACGATGAAAGTAGTTTTCTTAGATTTGATTTGATCAAATTAATACCGAAAAAAATTGTATTACGGATAGCCATGAATTAAGTCACGTTTAATTTAAATGGTTTATTTGATACACATCGTTTTGTACACTTATTACCTGCAATAGTTGATGCTATTAAAACTGATAACAAATCGCATGTTTATCATGTATTTACTTTACAGTTATGAACATTTTAAACCCTAATATCTTTGTAAATATCAAACAGTGTAAAACAGTACACGTATACTAATTTTTCGCATCTATTTTATTACGTCGTCTTTTTTTAAGGAGAAAGTGATAATAAATGGTAATTCTTACAAATCATGAGTTACACTTATACACGAATTATACATAGTAATTGCTTTTAAATTTGTGAATTATACAAATCGTGTTAAAATCCACTAGGTTAGGCGGAAGTCGAACAAGAGTTTGCGCGTACCCACGTGACATCCGGCAAGACGCATAAACCGGATACGTAAATCAGAATTCGCGCTCAATTTCTGTTTCCGTAGCGTGCAAATGCACTCTGTGTAAAAATTTCGTACAATCTTAGCTTGAACGAACAATATTTGTGTTTGAAGTGTTAACATAGTGTTCAAGTAACTTTACATTAGCAATAAAATGCTGTACTTAACGTAATTAAAGTTACTTTGGAAGTGTACATACAAGTAAATGGGAAGCAGTAAGAATCCTAATGCGTTCGCGAGGATGTATTTTCACCTTTCTGTATACACGTAAGTTTATTTCTATTTCACTTCTATGCGCTTTTGATAATAGTGATTTGACAATTGTTATCAAGTTGCTATTGAATTCGATAATTGCTAAGACCATCGATTCGATTAAATTTAGCGGTTAAGATTTTTTCGTTGGTACCGTATTCGACCACCCCTAGGAAAAATTTTTATGGGGGATTCTAGAGGCCAAAATAAGACAAAATCAAGAATATCAATTTCTTGACTGAGGCTTCGTTAGTAAGTTAGTAAGTTATTAAAAAATTAAATTAAAAAATTTTAAATAGTTCTGGAAAAATTATTTTTGGTTGCGGGGCTCAATTACAATCATTTTTGGTGAATACACATAACCCCGAAATCCTACCCACTTTCGAGAAAAAAATTCAGATAGGTGCTGAAATTTTTCGACGAACAAAAAATTGTTCCAATCGTTCTAAAAAAATTATTTTCGGATGCAGGGGTCGATTACAATAATTTTTGGTCATTACACATACCCACGAAATTGTATCCACTTTCGAGAAAAAAATTCCTTATCGAAAATATAATCGGAGGCCTGAAATGGTTCCTCGAAATTTCATGTGAATCTTTGAAACATCATAACTCCTGAACGGATTGGACGATTCTAATGAATCAAAATTCAAACAATGCGTATTTTGGCGAAGAATATGTGGAAATTTCAAAAATATTCGAAAACTTATTCCTTGACTCCGTAAAATTAGAAAAACTCCATAAAAATGGTCCAATTTTCAAACAGCCATAACTCCTACAATAGTATCTCATTGAAATTTAGTAGGGAAATAGAGCTCACGGATACCTATAAAAAAGTACTAAACAACTTTTCTGCAGCGCGTAAAACAAATTTATTAAAAATGAAAAAATGCCTAAATTTTTCGATGAAAAAGAAAAATTTCAAATCGTTCTAGAAAAATTATTTTCGGTATCGGGGGTCAATTATAACCATTTTTGGTGAATAGATATACCCCTGAAATTCTACTCATTTTCGAGAAAAAAATTCATTACGGGCGGAACTTTGAACGTTAATAACTTTTTAACGAAGCCTCCATCAACAAATTGATATCCTTGATTTTCGTCCTATTTTTACCTCTAGAATCTCCCATTACAATTTTTCCCAGGGGTTCTCGTTAGTTGATTGAGCGAGTAAAACAAGGAACAGAAAAATATTAGTCTTGCGTATTTTAAGCAAAAACAACACGTCGCGGGGACAGGTTCGATCATTTCTATGATCGTTTGGATTCCGCTATCGGGGTATCCTAAACCTATAAATAATTTTGCTAATTCTCTTTTTTCTTTATTCTATTTTATTAAATTGTCATAGTATATAATACACAAGTGAAACATTCATTTATTAAATTCATTCGTTAAGCAGAAATAATGCTTTCCTTCGTAGAATTATGTTACTGTTTCGTTAAAAAGTCAATAACAAAAGGACCAGTATATGCTCCTACGGAAAAAGTCACAACTTACTAGTTATATCCGTTTAAGGACACTCAATAAATACTACTGTTCTATTCGTAAATGCATCCATATCGTTGTATGGAATAGAGACTGAAAATCATACCGTGGAGGGGAAAACTAGTATGCGAAACGCAAGAATATCACGCACTCGGATCTTTGTTCGATGAGAAAACGTTCAGAGTGCATCTAATAACGTGTTCGGGAGATTAGGACGAATGAAGGAGTACGGAGGGTTGGGAGGGGAGTGTGGCGCTGCAGGCTGAAATAACGTATCGGTAATATTCTGTTTGCCGTGTAAGCTGCGATATAGTCGGTTCGAGTCGACGACACATGTATTTCGGGACACACACACACAAAAAAAAAAAAATTATTTGCCTTTAGTGGCTCGTATCGCCTTGCAAATTTCGATCCACGGGTGCCCGTAGGAACTGCAAATGTCACAGACGTTGGACGAGCTTGACGATGGTTGACTAGGTTGGTGGCCAGGTGTACTCGGTGAGGATGACCTTTCTTTTTTCAATTTACACGTGGATGACGACAGGTGTAGAAAATCGACCGAGGGCGGTAGAGAGGCTGGCGCACGAGTTTTACGCGATGACGGTAATGTGGCCGAGTTGTACGACGATGAGGAGTTCGAGGATGGTAAAATCGAGGGCGATCGCTCGAGCGATGGTGATTTCGCCGCTTGTATTGACCGGCTCGACGGCGACGATAGGCGCATATACCGTAGAAGGTTGAGTCAATCATTGAGCAGACCTTGAGATACGCTGATGAGCTGTTCCTTCAATACGCGGAACGATGGTCGCACTTCCGGGCAATGGGCCCAGCATTTTCGCATTACCTGAAACAATTTTTGACGTCAGATTGCCGAACAGTCGTTCAAAGGTCGCACTGTAACCGCGAACAAACCTCGTAAACTTCCTTGAAGCATGCTTTCGGTCTTTCCAGTATGATTCCACGTTGAACTCTTTCTACTACTTCGGTGTTCTTTAGGCGACCATAAGGCATCTTTCCGCAGGTGAACACTTCCCACATGAGTACCCCGTATGCCCAGACATCTGATTTAGAGCTGAAGCGGGTGTAGTTTAATACTTCTGGCGGCGCCCATTTGATTGGGAATTTAGTGCCTCCGCTACTGGTGTACTGATCATCGAGCACATACCTAGAAACGTTTTAAATTAGAAATTTCAAGAGATCTATATGTAACTATAAACCTCTATAGATCCTCACCTCGCCAGTCCAAAGTCCGCGACTTTTACTACGTTTTCTGAGCCCACCAAGCAATTGCGCGCAGCAAGATCTCTGTGAATGTAGTTATGCCTTTCCAAATAAGCCATTCCTTTACAAACCTACGATCAGAATTATAGGAATAGTTTGCAGGAATATTTTAAATATTTTTTTTCATCGTTGAAAGTTATAAGATGTTATTTGTACAAGAATCGTGTTGAAGCATCGACTTCACCTGTATGCACATGTCTAACAGGAGGCCAACATTTGCTCCTAATGTTCCCTCGTGACGACGGAGGTAGTTGAGAAGAGATCCATGTCGCATGTACTCGGTGACAATGTATATCGGTCTATCTTTACTGCAAACGCCATACAACTGGACCAAGTTTTGGTGTTGAAGTTTCCTGGACGAAAGAATTCAGCGTTTATTTATTTATTCCCGACGGGTTATTGCAATCGAGTAGTTATACGAAAGAAGGGCTTTCTTCCGAAAGCCACTCGATTATTCGCTTACGTCATCACTTTAGCTTCTTCTATAAAATCATCTTCAGACATAGTGCCTCCCTTCATCATTTTAACAGCAACGTCTATAGATCCACGCCATTTTCCTCTTCGCACGACCCCGAATTGTCCAGAGCCAAGTTCCTCCAACAAATGCAGCTCTGCCGGATCGATTTCCCATTTATCTGCGAATCAAGCGCATATTAAATGTATTAGAAACTCGTCAATTTATGAGAATTGTTCGAGGAACGGCCGTTTACAGACCAAGGCGATTAACTCTACCTTTTCATATTTAAAATAAATTTCTTTGCTTTCGTGGAGTTGAACGGCTTGGCGAAATAAGCAGTTCAAATAGGTATTCTTTCACTAGAAATTTGATTCTGAATTACAAACCGTGACTGAGACCAGCGGTTGGTGGTACTGGACGATCGCAAGGGCTGGTCTTCAACCTACTGGCTAATCCTCCGCTGTTATGCCTGTGATAGTTCACCAAGTCGGGTATAGAGCCACAGCAATGCTTTTCAGACAAATAAAATTCTCCCCTTGTATTTTGCTTGATGTGATAGTGTTTCACGTGAGGATGAGGGCTGTAACAATACGGGCGTCTTTTATAATATCTGGCAATTTGTGTAAATAGTGAAAACAAACAAACGATGTTTACACTTTAGTGTAGAGGGAAAGCGTGTAAAGTCCTTTGGTGGAAGAATTGCGAACGACGAAACATCCTTCTTTGTCTTCTTGTTTGAGCAATGATTCTGCGCGTTGTCTGGACATGTCGCCCACGTACCATCTGTAATTTCAAACACACGTTCGATTAGTATCGTTTACGAGTCCCGTTCCTTCGAAGCAAAGTTCGATCCGCGCTTACTCGTATTTCTGAAGACCCAGAAGTTCCTTTTCCTTCACGTAATTGCTAGGAATGTAACCAATGGATCTGAAATCAGACAGCAAACCATGCGAGTATAAGAATGCAGGTCCAAGTAATTGTTTTCTATCTTTTTACAATTAATCGAACGGTGTGATTAGGAGGCTTTTTGTTTGAGCATTCCTCGAGACGATCGCTCGGTGGTTCGGTATAGCATTTTCAATTTCGACACGAATTTACGATCAGAAATTTTACGCACGTCCGCATCGATTAAGCGCATAGTAATATCGTATCCTGTCCTAGTTCTCCTTGGCTCGTGCTTCCTTGACACCAGCCACGTTTCCTTATACTCGTGTTTACGAATCAAGGCCGGCTCTGTGCCTCGAATTCTCGGCCATTCAGCGCACAACAAACACAGCCCTTGCGAGTAATCCGCTTTTGGGCATACTAAGTAGTCATTACGGAATATGAAACGCGATGACTGGCGAAAACCGAGACTTTGAAAGACCCCGGGACATGCAACGTGTGCACAGGCTTTCGATCATTCCAAAATCCCTTTCTTTAAACCGTTTCAATAGAGAGAACATCGCATAAAGGTGATACGAAGTTTCGACCAAATTGGAGTGAAATTTACAAAACTTTTATTCAGTTTGCTCCCTGAAATCGAGATCAAAATTTATATAAATCTACGAGCTTCTTCAATTATCGTCGAGTCAATCAAACGCGAAATTGTTTTCGTTTATTATATAGGCTGTTCGGTCATCTCTGGGAAAAATTTGAATGGGAGATTATAGAGGTCGAAATAACACTAAAATGAAGAATACCAATTTGTTGATTGAGGCTTCGTTAAAAAGTTATTAACGTTTAAAGTTCCATACCGACTGGAAAATATTTCGGTGAAAAAAAAAATTTCAAATCATTCTAAAAAAATTATATTTAGTTGCAAGGGTCAATTACAATCATTTTTGGTTATTATACATATCTCCGAATTCCTACTCACTTTGGAGAAAAAAATTCAGTAAAGTGGACAAATTTTTCGCCGAAAAAAAAACTTTCAAATCATTCTGAAAAAATTATTTTTAGTTGCAAGGGTCAATTACAATCATTTTTGGTGAACAGACATATCCCCGAATTCCTAAGCACTTTCGAGAAAAAAATTCAGTAAGTGGAGAAATTTTTCGACGAAATTAAAAACTTTCAAATCATTCCGAAAAAATTATTTTTAGTTGCAGGGGTCAATTACAATCATTTTTGGTCATTACACATACCCCAAAATTCCGACTCACTTTGGAGAAAAAAATTCAGTAAAGTGGACAAATTTTTCGACGAAAAAAAAATTTTCAAATCATTCTGAAAAAATTATTTTTAGTTGCAAGGATCAATTACAATCATTTTTGGTCATTACGCATACTCCCGAAATCCTAACCACTTCCGAGAAAAAAATGTAGTAAGTAGAGAAATTTTCGACGAAATTAAAAACTTTCATATCATTCTGAAAAAATTATTTTTAGTTGCAAGGGTCAATTACGATCATTTTTGGTGAACAGACATATCCCCGGAATTCTAACCACTTTCGAGAAAAAAATTCAGTACGAGCAGAACTTTAATCATTAATAACTTTTTAACGAAGCTTCAATCAACAAATTAGTATTCTTGATTTTCGTCTTATTTTGGCCTCTAGAATCTACCATTAAAATTTTTCCCTAGGTTGGCGGAACATCCTGTATCTTTCTATGCAAAGAGCTTGGATGGTTCAGATACTGCTCGTAATATTTTCGAACGTTTATGGATGCGTCTTATAGGTACTATTTTCCTTTCGTTTCCATCCGGCACGTTAGTTCGCCAAATGTAACAGTACGTTTACGTACCCGTGTTCATCTTTGACTTTCCACCAATGTTCCTGAGAATCATCCAGCACCTCGTACTCTGCGCCCTGAAATAACAGAAGATCATTTGCTTCTGACGAACCGTGTATATTCTAGAGTTATATAGGTTGCCATAAGCTACAGGGTTATGAAAGCTTTCGCTTCTTTACGGACGAGCGGCAGCGACTTTTGTCGTCCTCCGAAAAATACGCCATATTGGAAATTGGAATATCGGTTCTACGGGGAGGGTGAATTTTATGAGCGATCGATGCAATCGTCTGGTAATTTTCATAACGTATATTTCATGAAACAAAGGGAAAGTATTTTACGGTTTAAACGATCAAAATGAAATATTTTCTTCCCGGAAAGATTGCTTGCTCGGGATATTATTTTACCGTTTGAAATATTTTCTCCGTAAATTTTACCCAGCTCCGGCTAACCTAAAATAAAAAAAAAAAACCTGCTGCTTTCCAAACGATAATCCATAAATGTCGCCTCTATCTCCGAAAATATCCCGTAAATCGAATAACTTGACGGTAAATAATTGATTTCGAAACGTCCCCCCGGTTCTGGCGGCCTTTGGGCGGGAGCGTGAACGATTTTAATCGTTTAGCGACACCGAGAGCGGTCTTATGGAAGCTTTCAGCCTTCCGCGAGCTTCCGAAACGCTTTTTTTTTTTTTTTTGCGCCGGTCTAGAAATCGAATAACGTTACATCAACCGCGAGGCCACAATTTCGACGTTCCGGCTAACCGTATCATTCCCGTTCCCACGTCACTCATGTTTGTTCCCGAGATTTCTATATTTCCCGTGTATTCCGGTCGACCCAGTTTTTCCTATCGCGAAACGCTCTCTGCGTGGCATCGGTGTATCATCGGACCGGATGAAATTGAGCGAAAACCCGAGAACGTTTCCGTTCAAGAGGATATACCGGATTTCTTCGAGCTACGGGGAACGCGTTTCGCGTTTATTGCTTCTATCGTTTATCTTCGATGATATCGTCGTGGTATCGATTTATTAACAGGAATGCCTGAACCTTCTCCCTTGCAACGAGAGCTTTTGGTCGAGATAGGTGTCCACGAAATCGGATCGCGACGCATATGATCGGTACACGCGGATAGGTTTAGCAGCGAAACCTGTAAAACGTACCACGGTTGATTTAGCGCTTGATAAAGCGCCGTATGGCGTCAATGGCGATGTCCAAGTGTTAATGGGATCTGGAAGCGGTTTCTCCGCATATTAGAGGATAACCGGTATCCACAGAATTCCAACGATGCTCGCACGAAACTCGGTGGTAATGCGATCGACGCGGGACATTATCGAGACCGTTATCCGACCACAGGAATCAGCCGTGCGAAAGGTTGATCGTCGATGTAATTATAAGTTTAAACGTGTTGGAAACCTGACGTGTCATACTTGTTTTAGGGCTTTCATCGACGTGGCGCGTTTCGGGAAATTAAGGCAGTTGTGTGTCTACTTGGTCGCGTAGAACGTTCCCCCAAATATGTTTAAAAGCATCTCCGCGAATTGCTCGAATTGTCCCGAATAAATTGCTTCCTGTCGAGCGTTTCGTCCGTAATAAATTATTCTATCGTTTATTCGAGTATCCGATGTAGTTGGATAGTTCGGTTCGTTTCGATCAACTTAAATCACAATAATCGGTTAATCTTTACAAAGCACGAAGGGATATCGAGGGTCAATTCAAAGCTGAATATATCGAGAATCGTTCGCTTTATGCTGTTTCGATTCGCGTTTCAGGTGTCCCGCGATGCGATTAAAATCGCACTACAGAAATATCCGTCGGTATGCGACTCTTTGATCGTGATTTAAGCGCGTATAAAAACACGCTGCGCGGGGCCTCTGTGTTCGTAAATTTTATTCCATGCAAATTGAGAACTCGATGCGTATGGCCTGATTTTGTCTTCAAAGAGCTGGGATTGAATTTCACTTACCTTTTCGAGAGACAGATCGCCTCCTTCGATCGCTCGAAAAGGGTACAGAGCTACCACGACCTTCGTTCTCATCATTATTTTGTCCTAAAACATTGGCGTTTAGCGTACACTTAATTAATACACACCGATCTCGGTTATAGAATCGATTTAAAAAATATTGTTACGAACAAACTGTGTGTTTTACCTTTGTTTTAGAAGACGGGGTTCCAGGCGTGCCCCCTGGCATTATGGGAGTCGAGGGGGTCCCTGAAAAATAAGAAATAATAATATGTAAACGATCGTCGGTTGCACGTTGTTCGTATTTTCAGTATTTTATATTCGTATTAAATGGTTCTCTCAATTTTCGCGACGTCGTGTCTTTCGCTTCTATTTTCAGTAAAAAATAACTGCACTAGATTTTTTTCTGGAAAGAAGAGCGCTTCATATTTTTTATTGCGATAATCAGCGTATATACCGCGGGGAGGGAGTCTTTGAAGGAGAAACCTCGTAACTTGCATTTTAATGAGCTTACGTTGGCTACAATTTTTTAACGAATATTAACGAATCGTGGCAACTTTTCGCAAAATATATTTTAAGAAGCAAAACGGGTTTCCAAGGTAGAATAATCGGAGGAGTAAATTCTCGTTCGATAATGTTGCAAAATGAAAAGAATTAGAAGAAAAATAGTATTTATTTCGTACAATTTAGGGAGATACGGTAGCGAAAGATTTCTTATATCGTGATCGAGCAAAATTTTCTTTTATCTGTTATTTTCCGAACGAACCGATAGCAGCGGGACACCGGCGAATTAATTTCCCCAGTCACGCTCGTTTTCGCGATAAATTTCATGCGAAACGCCGACCGCGATTTTGGTTTTTAATTAAAAGAATTATCGATACCGTCCCGAGCAAGTTATAAATTCGAATCGAACAAGAATTAATGTCGATTTTGTTACCGAGCGTTACCAATTAACCGCTTCCTCTGTTTTGGTAATTAAACAGGAATCATAATAAGTTATCGTTTCTTCGTCTTAGAAGCGAGTTAACTCGTAGCTCGTCGAAAGGCCTTTTGTCGAACGTTCCCGTAACGGTGTTCATCCTTAATGAGAAACGAAGATTGCGAATCTACCGAAATTACGAAACTAATTATAATGCTGTCAGCCGTTTAAAGCGAAATTTCTATCGCGTAAGGAACAATGTGAATATTTATTTACGGACAGCCAATACTCTTAGTACCTTGATCAAACATTTTATAAATATTCAAACATTAATTCTACATACACTCTTGCCATTGTGTGAGTGGAATGTGTGCAAGGGTATTATTAAATTTTCTATTTTCCATTTTCCCAGGGTCTCCTGCTTAAGTTATTATAAAATTTCAAATCATTCACGTAAAAAATTATTTTCGGTTCCGAGGATCAATTACAATCATTTTTGGTGAATAGACATATACTCGAAATCTTAACCAGTTTCGAGAAAAAAATTCAAGTAGATGTGAAATTTGTTGAAAAATTAAAATTTTTTAAATCGTTATAAAAAAAATTATTTTTAGTTGCAAGGATCAATTACAATCATTTTTGGTCATTACACATACCCCCGAATTCCTAACCAGTTTCGAGAAAAAAATTCGAGTAGGTACTGAAATTTTTTGGCGAAAAAAAAAATTTCAAATCGTTCTGAAAAAATTAGTTTTAGCTAGAGGGGTCAATTACAATCAGTTTTGGTGAATACACATACTCCCGAAATCCTACGTACTTGCGAGAAAAAAATTCTTTACCGAAAATATACTGTGTGGCCGGAAATGTTTGTATAACTTTTTAACGAAGCTTCAATCAACAAATTAGTATCCTTGATTTTCGTCTTATTTTGGCCTCTAGAATCTCCCATTAAAATGTTTCTCAGGAATGGTCGAACACTCTGTATATCTTGATCACCATCGACGAGCTTCCTGAGTTTCATCATTAATTATGATAAATTTTGTCCACTGCTGTACGTAGTAATACAGCAACGTGATATCGTGATATGGGAATATAACAGTATAGTAGTTAATGTAATAATACAGCAATATAGCGATATACCGATATCGTGCTATAGTGACATATTGATGCAGTAATATAGAGATATAGCAGTGTACCGATTTATCAATATAATAGCATAGCGATATATTGGTACAGGAGCGCAGCGATACAGTAGTACATTACTATAGTGACATGATATAGTAATGCAGTGGTTCCTAACACCTTGTCTGCCGCGTGACCTGCCGGCGGGTCACGTCTCTTTTAAACAGAATTCCCCCGATACTTTATCGACGATATTTCGGTGGACGCGCGGGAGGAATTCGAAAAATTTATCACCGATACACGCACGCTGAAAAATAATCCGAATTGAATCGAAAACATTGAAATTGCCAATATAATTTTCCAGGTTACGTTCCATCGAAACGTTCCGGCGCTCAACGCGTTAACCATCCTACCGAAGTCCGCTCTCGTTAATGGATTAGAAGAAGCAGAATTTGTAAGAAAATCCTTAATCTTTTCGGACCCATCTCGGTGAGTACAAATTTTTGTACGAGAAACAAGAGAGAAAGAGAAGCACTTTATAAAATGAATCGTTTATGTGCCTCGTGAACAGTGACGAGAAATTTCAGAAAACAAGACGAAGGTGAGTAATTTCTCTTGGTGGATCCAGCGTTACGAAAATTGCGCTATCGAGGCGATCACATTTTCCAATATTTCTCGTCGCGCGCATTCGCTCGGTAACAATCGCCGCGGCGAACGACGATTCGACAGACAGGAAATCACGGGGAGCGGGCGTGCGACTATTTGCCGACTAAATATTAACGCGTCTCGTAGAACGAATGATTTACCTTGGTGTCAGCGGCATCGCGCGACGAACGCCTCGCAAATATTTCGTCGACGTGGCGCGAGTCGCGCGGAAGGATCCCTCAGTCGGTCGGCATTTTCTTTTTCTAGAGGTCTCGTTCCTCGTCAAACACCGTGACGGTCGAAACTCCGGAAGCGAACGCGAAAACGACGCGCTTTGGGCCACGATTTTTCCTAAGGATTGCACAACTCTCGATAGAAACTCGATTCGAACATAGGAAATTAGCTTTACTCGATACTGGTTTTATTTTCTCGAGGCTCGTGGAGCAGACGAGCGTAAAAAATCAGGTCTCGTCACGATAGATCGGCAATTTGGATCACTGTGCGTTGGTATCACGGTGCTCTACTAAATCCACGGTTTAGTTGTTAGGCATTCGGTTCTCGCGTGTAGGGAACGGGCCTGTTCCGCGAACGGGAACATCGCGCGACGGTAGCTCGTTCCCGTAACGTCCAATTTACATTAATACGCGGCTCTCGCTGGAAATAATGTTCCCTTTCGTTCGCCCGTAGCAACATCCGATTCTTTGTGTTCTCAATTAACGCGACGGCGTAACGAGCGAACAACGCCGAAGCTCGTTAGCCAGACGATTCGTTGATAAAATACATTTTATTTCGCGATCTAGCTACGCGGAAAACCGTGACTTCCCGTACTTTTAATTATCCCCGGTCTTCGAAACCACTCGGTCTCGAGTCGTGCTCGTTTTCCTCTTCGATATTGTTATACAGGGCGTTTCCAAAGTCGCGGTACAACTGGAATCGTATCTTTTTTTCGAAAAAATCTCTTCGAATATTCATATTCATGTTGCACGCGTACACTTAAGGGGTGGATTCTCGCGTGGTAAGCTTTTAAAATTTCATGCCAGAATCCTCGTCGTTGCTTTTACCGAGTACAGCGAGACTCTGGCTGGTTTATTTCGCCTTTCCAGTTGCACTGCCCATTTGGAAAACGTGCCTGTATACCTGTTCGAATCGCCACTGGTCTCTCACTCGTCTCACCGCACTTGGCCGTCACTCGCGATTGCGGTCGATCGAATTTCGCGCAACGTAAGGAACGAACGAAGAGGCCAGCTGTGACAGCAAACGGGAAACGCAACCGTAACCCGGAAACGAGACGGTTAAACCGTGAATCTGTTGGTTCCGGTGGCCGGCGAGGATCGCGAGCGGAGAGTGCAGTCGCGAGGCAGGTGCGTGCACCGACCGCGCTGGCTGCCGGAATATCAACGGTGAGCGAAGGACGACACCACAGCTAGTCTCCACCCTGTCTAGACAAAATCAATGCGACCTCAACCTCCTGCATCCCCTCCAGCATCCCTTAGACCGTTCAACGTCCCCACGTGCGTGCCTGCCGCGTCCCTCTCTTACTCCCTCTCTATTTTTCACTCCCTCGCTCTCTCGAACTTCCTCTTCGCGTCGAGTTTCATTACCGGAAGCAGTCTGCTCCTCCGCCTCGAGTGTGTGCTAACTTCACCGACGACGGATACACGCGACGCCACTTCCTTTCGCGTCCTCGTCTTCCCGCGATTCGTACTTTTTCATATTTTTACCCCTTTTTATTCTTATCTCCGCCGGGGACTACCAAATACCCTCGTCGTTTCCATAGAAATTCATGTATCGAAACATGGGTATTTTAACCCTTTGCGGACGAGAGGCGGCTCTCGATCTTTTGGGGACTGGAAATCAGTTTAATTAATTCGTACGTTCTCTACAAACATGTAAAAAGACAGAGAAACGAACTGCCAGTTACACATTCGAACTTTCGCAAAATTTTGGTCAAGAAATTGAGAGGAGATTTTCGTCAACCATAGATCTTCAAGTTCGATTACATTTATCGAGAATTTTCTTGGTTTCTTTTTCATCTCGTCAGAATTCTCGAGATTTGTTTCGAGCGAAGACCAAAAAGGTGTTCGATTCGAGTGAAAAAAATGTGGTTAACCGCTTCCATTGGTAATCGACCGGTGGCCAAACCGTCCAAAAACTTCACAGGCACGCCAAGATACTTTCATTATTAATAAAAAGTATGTGTGCCAATAAAATAAATAAAATTTGTTGGTAAGAAGCAAGGACTATATTCGGGACGGATACGAACGTAATTGAAATTTCGCGTGTAGAGCGAGGATGCCGTTAAATTAAAACGTAGGCGAATTTTCACTGGACGCGATGTTTATTAACGCAATATTCCGGGACGTTTTTATGCGTCCAATTTAAGCGCGACGTACACGACAGCCTGTGAAACGTGCCGGCGATAAATTTACGAAATATATGCATCCTTGAAAATTGCGACAGGTTAAACGCGAATGGCGGACACGGCGAAGAAATCTAACGTAAATACAGGGTGTTCGGCCCCCCTGGGCTTCTGGAGGCCAAAATAAGATGAAAATCAAGAACATCAATTTCTTGACTGAGGCTTCGTTAAAAAGTTACTCAAAAATTAAATTTAAAAATTTCATATCATTCTGAAAAAATTATTTTTGGTTGTGGGGCTCAGTTACAATCATTTTTGGCGAATACACACGCCCCTGAATTCCTACCCACTTTCGAGAAAAGTACTGAAATTTTTAGACGAAATTGAAAAATTTCAAATCATACTAAAAAAATTATATATAGTTACAGGGGTTAATTGTAATCATGTTTGGTCATTACACATACCCCCGAAATCGTACGCATTTTCGAGAAAAAAATTCGAGGAGTGAAATTTTTCGAGAAAATTAAAAAATTTTAAATCGTTCTGGGAAAATTATTTTCGGTTGCGAGGGACAATTGTAATCATTTTTGGTCATTAGACATAACCCTGAAATCCTTTCCATTTTCGAGAAAAAAATTCAAGGAGTGAAATTTGTCGATAAAATTAAAAAATTTCAAATCGTTCTGGAAAAATTATTTTCGGTTGCGAGGGTCAATTACAATTATTTTTGGTCATTAGACATACCCCCGAAATCCTACTCAGTTTCTAGAAAAAAATTCAGTACGAGCGGAACTTTGTACGTTAATAACTTTTTAACGAAGCTTCCATCAACAAATTAGTATTCTTGATTTTCATTTTAATTTGGCCTCTAGAATCTCCCATTAAAATTTTTCCAAGGGGTGGCCGAACACCCTGTATAATTCAACTCGAAGCGAAGCTCTCAGAGCAATCGCAGTCACAAATTACCTACAGCTCTAGTTCGTTTAATTTTTTCATTCGTCGGTGGTTGTGAAGGAACGTACGGTACGCGATCCATCGATCTGAAAAATTGATGAACCGCGATTGAAACAGCCTCCTTTCTTCTCGCCACTTTTCGACTATAAAGCAAACAAAAGAATTAAACACGGCCGATAGAGTCGTCGAGGTAATTGTTCGCCCGGGCGGCAAAATATTCGCTAGAAACGCAAAGTTCATCCTCTATCGGCACAGCCGAACAGAACGGGTGACCTGTTTCTGTACTTCTGTGCACAATGCGACATATGCGTTTCGATTGCACGGGAACACACACGTAAACACGTTATTACTCGCTCGTTACTCCGTCCCGAATGTTTAATATCGTTCGAACATTTCAACTTACGGTACACGGAAACGATTCCCCAAGTCCTCTCTATACAAGCGTCGTCGTTATGAAACGTCGAAATTTCGTTCTTTCGCCTCGCTCTATTTGAAAAATTCCCGTCCATTCCTCCCCGGACACTCGATAACGATGATTTCGCTATTTTCGTCGCGAGGGAACCGAGCCAAGATTTCGATAGATAAAATTTTATTATATTTCGGGAATATTTACGGGACCGTGTCGGTGTTTTCTCAACGTTCTGTACGTCCCGGGAGTCATTTCGTCGGTTAATTCCCGCAAGTTCGGTCGGTGCTTAGAGTTTAATTTGACGCTTGGCGGATTCTCACGACAGTGTCCCGATTATTCCCATAAAAATTGGCCCAAGGATGAACCGAATTAGGTCGATAGCTTTTAATTAGCCGTCGATGATGAACATGGTGTACCAGGATCCTTGCCTGTCCGTGACCCGTTGTTCGTTGCAAGGCCCCCAATTTACCGAAATGTCGAATTTCCAGGCCTCTCTATGAAAAGAGAGCCATTGATGCGTTCCGTCGGCGCGAATTCTGAAAGAAAAATCCTCGTTCCGGCCCCGAAACTCGAATTTCCGTACACTTTCGAAACTGGGACACGATTCACCCCGTCAATTTACGCGTTCATTAATTTACCAATTAACCGAGCAAACCTTTATCGTCTGTCCAAAGATTCGACAAGTATCTCGAACAAATAACAAGACTATTGATTCAGTTGTCATTTTTCAAGAATCCATCGCGCGAAAACCGTATTTGCTTCGGGGCACTCCGGCGAAGAGAATGAATTTTTCTAGAAATATAAATACGATTCTGCTTAAAGAAAACACGCAGTCGCATCCGGCATAGAGAGAAATATAACCGTCGAGCTATATTTTCAGCGAGCACTCGTTAATGAAAAACTATCGTAAAGAGAAACCGACGATTTTTCATTTCATTCAATGCGTTGCATGTCCTATTCGAACCAACAACCTCGCGTTTGAGACTCCTCGGATGCACTCGAGATACATTCAAAAGCGTTTCGCGTGTGTTAGATGAAAAATAGATGGCTCCTCGTAATTTTCGTATGCTCGCGCTAAACGAAGAGTGGAACTGTTCGTATAAAAGGAATCTTCACTGCGTTTTATCGCGGTTCCTCCGGGGTAGCTCGAAAACTCGGGTCTTTGAGAATTAAACATGAAAAAAGAGTGGTCGCGTTAATTCTTGCTTTTCCGTAATAACAACAACAATTCGCGCAAGAGCCGCGCAAAGTGTGAAAAAGCTGCGTCGGATCCGCCCGTAATAAATTTCAAATAAACTCTACTTGGAGGCGGAACAATTCGATCGTGCTAAGAATAAATTCAACGTTTAATCCCTCGATGTTGAATTAAATTGAAGAAGCTTCGTTGCATAAATTCTAGCCTTTCCTTTCTCTGTATGTACACTCTGGACCACGTACTGTAGGGTTCCTCCGTTGATAATAATAATAACAATGCTCGAGCCCGACAAATTGAAACAAAACGAAGGTGTATACGTTTGAGAAATTATGTGTATTTAAATCGTGCGTTGACGATGGTTTCGCGTGGAATAATGGAAAGGGTGGGAATAACAAGGTCGTATCGGTATTTTATCGGAAGTTTGCAACAATAGGTAGCCTCCGGAGAGCAGACCTTGCGGTAACAATATCAAGCGGAGATTCCTCGTACGCGTAAACGAAGAAGGGAAAAAGGATTTCCCACGCGACGCTCCGACGCTAAATCGTTAATGGCTGAAAACTTATTCTCGAAGATACTAATGGATGACAGAGCAAAGAGTATGATCGCCAGCCAAGTGTACCCAAGAAGCGACGGATATCGATCCTGGTGGCACCAAGACCAAGTTTGCTTCTCGCCCGCGACAGTGGTTACGATATCGAGAGCACAACTTGGCCGGGATTACGGGTTTTGATCGAAAACTTGATGCATCGAGATGCCCCTTTGCCACGCGGAAGTTTAGGGAGATTGAGGTATTTCTGGTTCCATGGATCCACAATCGAGAGGGATTCGTGGCGAGCTGGGAATGTATATGGTCCTGTATGGTCCAAAGTAAACTCGAATCGACGAGGATTGCATCTCTTGGCCCCACCATGGTACCAATAAAACAAGGATTATACATGGTTTACGAATAAGAGCGATTGGGACTTGGAGTCGAGATAAAACGAAAGCTGCAAAGGATAATCTGGTGCTGTATAGTTTAATAAACCCAATTTTTTAACGAAGCCGGTCGTGAACGCGTTCGTGGAAATGCATCGCGACAAAATTGATATGGAAACATCTTCCGCGAACTCTAAAGCAGCATGGTCTTTTCTTTCGAGCACCGCATTACCATATAATGAATAATACACTACGGGAAGATCGTAAAATGTGCTGCGTTCTCCACGAAGCGGTTCCTTTCGTTAACAAAAAAAAATATTAAATTTATGGAACCAGACGGCGATCGATCATTTTTCACAAGCCGGGACGAAAGAAACCTAGAAAGGAGCTCTTTCATTGATCTTGAGGCGGCCCCCATTATGCTTTCTCACACTGGAAACGTGGCACGTGTATTGCTCGATAAAGGGCGGCATGCTTTCGAATATCTGGGGCGCACAAATCAAAGCATAACGATCTGCAAAGTCGGACTTTAACGCGGAAGGCAGAAGATTTCCTTAAGGGAGTCGTTATTCGAGTCGGAAAATGACGCCCGGCACCGTCCTGCCTCGTCTCTCTTTTCCAAAGATTTACCGTACATTTTTAACACCCGTTGAATATGCACGAGGAGAGAGGGACGATTTTCGAAATTTACAAAGCAAAGCTTTGCCCACAACGACCCATCCTTTCGCGGGAATAAAAATAGAAATGGAAAAAATGTCGAACGAGATTGGTTTTGGAATTTCGATGTGCAACGCGCAGCAATAATTCGCGAGACGAAATCAGGAACGCCCGAGGATCCAGGCAACGGTTTAAATCGGGACGCTGATTTACCTCCGAAGACTCGAATTTCGTTTTGTGCTCTTATAATTGCGCTTAAGCACCGTCGGGGCAGTTATGTACTCGTCGAGGATAATTGCATTTCGGACGAGGATGATTGCGCGTACCAAAGACGGCTAAAAGACACAATCGAGATACAAGAACGTTTTACGACCGTGTTCCATGGGCAATTGCATCTCAGCGTCGATTATCTTTCGATTTGGAAACGTTTGCGTTCGTTATTTTTACTCTTTAATCAAAGTATTGTCCCCCCCTCCCATTGGGTTTCTATAATCATAGCCATCAAAAATATATTATTTCTTAAATAGTGTTAATTGGGATGATAAATTTGACACCCTTAGAAACCTATAAACATTATTCTACTACGTCATCTGTTACTCATATTTTTAAATTTAATCCAACGCAAACCCTTCGATATCCCGATTTGAACATAAATGGACTTACGCTACTTTCAGAACAAACGGTTCAAATGTTCCGGTAGAGGAAAGTGATAAGGACCAATAGTTCAATCAAAAATTAGAAAAATAAAGTTCGGCTACTTTTTCAGCCTCGTAGAGTAGATATCTCTGTGTTTTAACTCGACCGCCCGGTACGTGTTTGGTAAAAATTATGCATCGATGCGTGCAGGTTTGTCGAGTTTCATGGTATCTTCGCTTTAGTTGGCCGTTATTAAAAATTTCTGCGAAATCAATACGCGAACGGTGTGCATAGCTGTTACGAAGAGATATTCATTACGCGGCGCATTGCAATTCGCGCAGGGGGATGTATTCGTGGCGGAGTAATTTTTGTTTTTTTTCCACTTTTTGTTGCGATGCCATTATTCTCCGTTTGCACGCGCGCAACGGAACCGTTGCCGAAATCGCGAACGACGTCGGGACCCACGAAAGCCCGTAACGGAACACGTCTCGATTACGGAACGAAAAGACGAAAGCTCGCGAAGCAGTAATTTTCTCGTGAAAAAATACTCCCCGTTTCTTGTTTGCTCCCTGGAGCTCTGTTCTTGTCCCACGCATCCAACCGTGGCGCGCTTTAAAAGCTTGTTGGTACAGCGACATCGTAGAACAGCATTATAAATTCACGCGTAAAGCTCCGTCGACGTTCTCCGACAGCAACGGGAAACAACTGTTTCCGATTCCGTGAAATAGAAATCGACGTACCAGAACCGGGGCAGGAAAGTTTCTATCGAAAAATGATCGTTTCGAATAACGGTAATCGGTACTTCACAGGGAGGACGCGTTTTTACGGGGGGATGAAATTTAATCCAACCCCGGCGGGAGCGATTCGATCGAGGAGAAATGGAACGGAAGGTGGAGAGCGAAGATAATTGTAGGAAAGAGCCGCGTTGTCGCGCAATTAATAACAAAGAGCATACGGGAACGGAACGGCGGTGAAATAGCAGCTTTCGTTTAGCGCAAATAATTAGCGACCGTCGAGGAAATTATGAACGATCCGCGAAAGAAACGGGGCAATTACGTCGTTCGATGGTAGCCGGTGGTAGAAGACCGTCCGTATCGGTGTGTCGAGAAATTAAACCTGGAAGCGGTGTAATAACGGGTTCATCGGGGATTCAAATTTCATCCGAGATCCTGGACGATTATATTCTGATCTCAGGGAAATGCCGACAATTTCGACTATCCCGCCGAATTCTACGGTAGCTCGCAACGTTAGCCCAGTTCAAATATTCCGACAGAAATTGCTCGTAACCAGGCTGCCGGGACGATCTACGGGCCAGCCGCGTATATCCGTCCGCTAATTAAGAACTCGCGTGCGCTTACCAGGGACCAGAGCGTACGAAATTATGTTTGCTCGAATTAAATGACAGCGAGTCCTGTTGTGTACAACCGACTGAATCCGTTTCTAATTTCCGGGGGCACGGGTAAAAAGAGTAGCCACCGTTTTCGTGAGTTAAATTGAATTTTCGGGGGTAGCTGGACCGTACGTTACTCGAGGATCTACAACATCTTCGAACTCTCTACGCGTTCGGGTTATTGTCTCCCAGGTGCAATTGTTTTAATCACGAGCCTCCGTCCCGGTGAAAAGCGATTGTTTTTAAGTCGTGAAATTAATTGAAATTTCAACGAGCACACCGAGGCATAGAAAAAGGACGGTCGCGTTACGGGTTGCATAATAGCAACCGATGTCCCCCCCTTCCCGCGAAATGGCGGGAAATCTAGTTACTTTGCGTAACAACTTTAAATTCCCTATTGTCTCCGGACGGCTGGTAATTACTCGGCGTCGACGTCTTTGCGGGACAGTACCTATGCGTCAGGACGGCTTGGCGTTTTATGGTCGACTGCTCGTGTACAATGCTCGCCCGTGGCCACTAGTACATAATATACTAGTACACATGCACCGGGCAGGTACTCGGTTACGTACGAAGGGTAATTAATCGGTTTTTGTGTACCCACCAAGGTGGTAATATCGCCGGGCCCCGGATACGCCCGCGGTGATTTTCAATCGCGTCTGCGTTCTTACTTCGAAACCTGCCCGAATTCACGAACAAACCAACCTTACGACTACCACCGTTGGTGTTTTGTACGCGTAACGGAATTCGCGTTTGCTTTCTTGGACGTGTACCTCGCATGCCTTCTTAAATTTGTGTATTTTAGGGGTTGCTTGGAGAAACAAAGACAATATACTGTTCGTTAACGCTTTATTTACAAAAATGGTAAAGCTGGTAGCTGACGAGAATATTAGAGTGTACTCTGATTGACAATGAGTATTGAATTGAATCTGATTGATGGAGTTGAGTTTGCTTCTCATATCCGAACTTATCCGGTGTTTCCACTTCCGGAAGCAATTCTCGTAAGCAGTTTGTGGGATGCTTTTCAGAGTCTGTGCCGAATTTCTTTTAATTTCCTCAAATATGTCTGATGAAATGAGAGTAAATTTAGCTTGTAAGATGCCCCACGAACGACGCGGGACATAATCGATAAAACAATTGACGGTGGGAATCGACGATGGTGGCAGTCAGTTCTTTCTTCTTAGTCTAGCAGTACGTGTTCAGTGTTATTATTGCAAGAAATTTTCGATGGTAAATAAAGTATTAGATAATCAATAGACGGCATTGTATCATCATTTTAACAATGTCAAAACGTGTTCTTTGCTTTTCAAGAAGTTGTGCATTAGGAACGTTTAGTTTTAGGAAGCTTTGAGGCGTTTGAGGGGGAAGGTGCGAAAGAAAAGGCCCGAACTTTGGCGTGAAAACTTCTTATCATTCTGCCTTGTTAATTTGGGAATTTCGTGCAAAAAATCACCCATCCTTCTTAATGTTCCCCAAATTAAAATCAGTGACAAAAGGAAGACATTTTGGTACAATTGAGGAAATTAAAAAGAATTCAACACAGACTCTGGAAGACATCCCCCAAACTGCTTACGAGGCCTGTTTCCGGAAGTGGAAACATCACTGGGATAAGTGTATCAGTAGAGGAGGATACTTCGAAAGTGATAACATGTAATCCCCCCCAAAAAACTAGAAAAATAAAATTCGTTTACTTTTTAAACACACCTCGTATTGTATTATCGTTCTAAATCACAAATTCGCGCTGGAACTTGTTTCCTTAGATTTCGTAGCTAAATAAATCTCGTCGAACGGTCGATTATTAAATCGAGAGCGGAAAAGAACGATTGAAAATGGTTGCATCGTCGAGCCGCGACTGCGGATAAGTTCGAGAAACGATCGAGGGTTAAGCCATCCCCGGGGGGGATGAAGAGGGCGAGATCACGATGGTGTTTGTGCATCACCGTTATGCACCAACCAGATATTACGCCGGTCGGATCGATCTTACAGCTCCCAATTGCATTCGCAGACAATACATCCGGACTCCCGGTTCCTTTTCCCCTATCTTTCCCCGTTCCTCCGTCTCGCCGTCGGGAGAACGTTGTAATTTACCCGTCGCATTTGATGAAACCGCTTGAAACCTTTTAAACGGGGCTTTAAATCATTCCACTGAAATGCACAATTTCCCGCGCGACTTCCCCTTCGGCTACGTTATCAGTAGCGAACTTAATCAGGGACCACTTTCTTTCTTTTTCTCTTTTTCCCTTTTCTTTTTTCCGCGTCGCCATTGTCTTCCCGCGGCGTTCGCCGTACGAACGGATCCCATCCCCGCGTTTCGTGTCTTGTTAATACTCATTTTTTTTTTCTATCTCCTTAATTGATCACGCGACGCTTGTACCGAACGTCTCATCGACCAGTCACGACGCGACATTTGAAACCGATTTGCCGCCCGCCAGGTCTCTTCTCACGTTTTTGCGTGTTCGGTACGACGGATCGCGCGAGTCGCTCCTTCTTTATCAGTCACGTTTATCCAATCTCGTTACAATAAGTGCCATTCGAGTTTGCAGGTGACGGGACAGTCATTTTCCGTGAGAAACTGCTTCTGTTTGTAAGGGTTGTTCTTCTCTCGGGTATCGATTTTCGCCAGAAGACGCGTCACTCCGAGGGAATAACTTCTAACGAGATTTTTCTAGAGAGAGGATCACTTCGACTCTTTGATTGTTTGCGGACGAAACACCTCCGCCATACGATCGAAGAAACTACGAAATAATCGCGGCGTGCGGTTTTAATCGTTCCGTGGAAACCGGAAACACGGCGCAGAATAATCTCGAGAAGGGGCGGCGGTAATGTATGCGTCTGGCATCGATCGAGCATGCGAACACGGACACCTCGAGAGACCGTCGGAGGAATTCGAGCCGAATAAGAAGAATCGGAGGGATCGTCCGTGTTTGCGTCCACGGCAGAAAATTGGGCTAAGGTGGTCCTCCTACCCCGCTCTCTCGGGCGTCGTGCCCGAGACCGGAAATTGCAGTGTCACGTTTTGCAAAAATGCCGCCCGGGGATACCGGGTCCCCTGGATTAGTTCCAGATTCGCTGAATATTAAATTGCGCGGGCGTCGATCGTCGTCCGTGGGACGAATTACGCGTGGGCGTCCATGGAACTTGGAACTCGAACTCGAACTCGAACGAAATCAATGCCCGTGATTCCAACGTTAAAATCACCCCGTCGAGGGGCTCGTGAAGTTCGATTTTCGAAAAAAAACTCCTCAAGGAGAACGCGTAGAAGAATAACTCCTCTTCTCGCGAAGTTTTTCAACGGGCAGAATCCGCTGATGACTGGCGAGGAAATTGCACCGCGACGTTTAATAATAATCCAGGAACCCCTTAATCTGGATCGGTTCCAACTTCTTCGAATATCAAGCCGCGCGAATAAAACACGAAATCGCCTTCCATTCGCGAACTCTTCGCTGTTCTCTCTCTTCCTCGTGCAAACTTATGTGCGATTTCGCTTAAGAGAGATTAAAATTCCCTACGTTCTACGCGGACGTTTACAAACTCCACGGTCCCACCATTTCGCGATTATCAGCGTCGCACAGTGTGTCACATAAATGAGAATTCAGAATAAAAATCATTCAATTTTCGACCTAAGACCTTTTACATTTTGTTTAAAGAGAATACAAAGATCAAGTGATGCACAAAAATTATACATTTTTAATAAAAAAAATTAAATCGACCTTGATTTTTTTCTTGCATAAAAATTGTTTTGCTAATTTCTACTATTGCATTTTCTTGTCAAACGATTGCTGTGTAACTTTTGTTCGAAAAGTTTTCTGATTGGTTTAGAGGAAGTGCCTGAAATATCGTAACGATCATTTCGAGTACGTGGGTGTTTTTTTCCTTTATCCCTTTTTAATTAAAATATAAAATAGATACAGATGCAATTTCTTACCTTGTAAATAAATAAAAGAACATTTTTTATTAGATTTTGATCATTTTCTCTGTTTCGGGCAAATTCGAGCAGCTAAAATTGCCGTTACATTAAAGGAGAGGCAAATAAAATGTTGTTAATCGGAATAAAATTTTGTTCCACTTCAAAATCAGCCAGAGTTGGGTAAACATTGGACGAGAAGTAATTAACGTCCAGCTTGTCGCGCTTTTTCTCCCGAAAGTTTATCGCCGAGCATTGAACTTGCATCGAGGGATCGCTCCGAGCGATCGCTCCGAGCGACTCTATAATTGGGTCTCGAGAAACCTGTTTTCTTCTTTGGTCTATTCGATGCTCGAAGTATCCGAGAGTTATTCATGAAAGCAACGTCCCCGTCGTTCAATTTGGAATGAAATCTAAATTCCCCATTCAATATCGCGGACACTCGGAACCAATTTGAATTCCAGTCGCGGCTGAATTCTTAATATCGTAACAGATGTGACACGCCCAATGAAATCATCGTTCGTGGATGCATTTTCGAATCGAGTTAATATCTTATGTTAATTTCATCGTGATAACAAAATCGATAGGTTATTCGTATTCGATTCAAGAAAAGTTCGCGACGGTGTTAAATTTCGACGATCGCGTCGAGTCCGGGTTCCAACACCATCGCGCTAACGCCGATCGTCGGCTTAATTGCCATGAAAATCCAATTAAGTACGATGACGTTCGGGCCGAACATTGGCGTTGACCTATCTTATCATCGTTCGATGATCGATTGATTAAATTGCCTAAAAGAGAAACGTTGCGAAACATTAACGCTCCCCGCTGCTAATTATACGCGACTAATTAATTATCGTGGATAGAAGAACTTAGCGTCAAGAATTGTCATCTCGGGTAATTGATTCGTTTTCGATATTCTTCAACGTTTGAATCAAGTCTGCGCTCGGTTCTTTCGATCCATCGATCGCAGAAATCTTTTAAGAAAGAAACGTCCGATTTTGGCAGGTCGAGGTCGTCTTCCGGGACACTGTGCACTTGTGTCTGACCACAGAACTACCGAAACTACTTGCTATACCGGGCGAAACGATCGGGCCACGTGTAGCGGACAGTGTCACGGGAATCTCGCATTGAAATCCACGATTCAGGGACGAAAACAGGTGAACGTGCTTGCGTCGCGACGCGGAAACGGTCGAGTGGCTGACTCGGTTAAAGGCCGGACCGGAAGCACCGCAAACATTAGCACTGCTCTTGACATCGAGTGTCTAATAATATAGTATGAAATTTCGAGGCTCCGAAGGCCCTAATTTCTGAAAGCGTTTGCGCATCCACTTCAAAGGTTCTCGGTGGGGGGTGGAGGGATTCAGGGCAGAGCTCGTTAACGAGACCAGACAGGTCGTTAGAGAAATTACTGCTTCTGTTACTGTTATCGGAAACTGATCGCCGGACCGATGATTCCTACGTTCGAAGGATCAGCACCGTTTACGGATTTTGCCCAATTCCTTGCTCGAGAGATTATTTTCTCGTCGGGAAAAGTTACGCATCCTGAAATTTCGCGACGTTGATCGTCGTCTGTCGAGTGGGTTTCTTTGTCTCGAGGTCGTACGTCGTCGCGCGGATATAAAACAAAGGCTATCTGGCTATCTGCGGCGGAATCGCGGCTGGCGAAAAGATTTAATTGCCGGGGAAAGGGAGTAACTGTAGTGCGCTGAAAAGCTTTCGAAGCGCGCGTAACCGCGCTAAACAACCGTAGAATGTACGCAGACGTTGTTCGTTTTATTCCCGTCGTAAACTAGCTACGGGACGTAAAAAGCTTGAGTAACTGGCCATTTCGGCCAGAAATGAATAGCCAGGCTGGGAAAACTGACCCACTCTGTCCCGTGCAGCCGTACTTCGCCTCGTCGAATACCAAATTCTTTTCTACCACCGGCGACGTAAAAGCGACGAGTTTGTTTTTGGAGGGGAATTAGGTAAAAGCTTGCTCGATATCGTAAAAATGACCATTTTCGAAGGTTGTTCCGTTCCAATTGGACAAAATGGTCGTACGGTTCTGTTTCATCGGGCTCCACGATGCCTCGTACGACATTCCACTTGCTGTTTCTTGGACAGTTGTCTTAACGTGTTTGTCGGGTTGCTGGTATTCAAGAGTTTGACGTCCTATTCCCTTCGCGCGTCCGTTTCTCCGAACTGCGAGAGAGTTTGACAGTGCTCCATCGCTGGACGTGCGGGCTTGAGCAAATATTCGAAAGCTCGCGATGACACGGCTTTCGTAACCGTTCGTTTGCTCGTGGAACAATCCACGTCCACGGAATTCACCGAGGATACACCACGAGACCTCTCGAATCGATCGCTTAACAATACGGCAAACAGAGATCGATCCTATACTTTTCAAAGTTTATTTATAGCCTCTTTTGATCGATAATATTGTCTGAAAATTGGTTTGGGATTTCGCGGATGGTTCGTGCGGTATCAGTCTACAAACTAAATTTCGTAGTTAATTATTTTACCGGTGCATAAGTGATATCGTGCACTAGAGAATTACCAGCAAATGTTAATTACGATATGGCGTCGGGGAAACGCGTTTCGCTTGATTATGACTTAACTTTGATTTACTGGATGGCTAACAAAGAAAGTTTCAATGACGCTGTATGATCCATTAAATAAATGAACGCGAGCCCGGCTTAAGTAACTTTCTAATTAATTACTGAACAGCAAAGGAACAAACATTTTTCCTCGGCTCCTAATTAATTTCCTCGAACGTTGATAAGAACGATTCTTTTCTTTTCAACGTGTAAAAAAAAAAAGAAAAGATCGGAGACAGTCAATTTCATCTCACGATTTGAGTCATTTTTTGGAGATAGCGATTTCATTTAATTGCTATCGAACTGTATCGGTATCGATTACATCTCTGGTCGAGGGGCAACGCTTGCCAATGGTTTCTGTTCCAATAAAAAAAAGCCATAACGGTCAATGGAGGATCGGGAGGGGGAAGTTGCATCGATCTCCAGGTTATCTAATCGATGGGGTCGGTTTTAATTTGGTTCGACGATGATCGACTGTCGGAGCGTCGAAGAAAGTACGAATCGAACCTGATTCGGGGAACTTTGAAATTCGACGCTCGGTATAAGGCAGTTAACTTCGAGTTTTCAAGGTTGTCGCGAACCGCTCGCTATCTCCATCGAATCGTAATCGTTTAAACTTCGGTTTACGTGCCGTTAAGGCGTTTTGCGTTCGTTGCGTGGTAATTAGATTTCAAGTTAAATTTCTCGAAACAGGTTTCGCGACGCAATACCGGTCGACACACTTGGACACCCGCGCGGCGGGAAGAAAAAAACTCGAACGATTCGAGGCGGTTCAATTCGTAAGACTGCACACTTATTAACGAAACTCATACCTTTACGCCTCGATTCATTCGTCTATCGTTTGTTCTTTAACACGTAACTGAAAAAGAGGAACGATTTGTCACAATTCGAACGATCGTTGCACGTTTCTGGATAAACGAGTTTCACCGTCGTACGCGTTCAGTGGGAAGTGCAAACACACAAAACTGTGTCAATGCTCGCGATACAAACTCGTTAAGCACTCGAGCGAAAGATTAGATACGACGGTTCGCTTCTGGCGTTGTTTCCGTTTTACGGGATTTACAAGAAGGCCGATGAACTTTAATCGTATCGTCAAACAGCGATTAACGCGTTCGCGTCGAATAGGCTGGTTTCGAGCGCCCCGGTGCATACTAATTTTATTAAATGCATCGCGTGCCCGCGAATGTGTCCACAGGCTTGACAATCCGATAGAAACAATATTGGGGGTTTTTATTAACGTCTATAATTGGGGTGTTCGAGGCACGCGTTACGATCGCGTTAAAATCGAAACGCAATTAACGTCGCGGGGAATGTAATTACGCTCGCGATCGACGCATTACAGAGGCCCGGTGGAAAAAAAAAAACTGCAATCTCATCGTGCCTATTTTCCGGGATATGTGCGACTCGATCGACGGGAAAGTCAACGGGGGAAATAAATGAAATATTGTTTCGTTTCGATGGACGCGCGGTGCTTCGACGCGAAATGCGAATTTTCAGGGAATGGTTCGAGGTGATTGACAATGACCGATTTTGATAAAACTTTGTTAGAATTATCGGGCTAGCAAAAAATATTGGAGAGGTATTTTTTTTTTTCACCGGCTTGTTTCCATGATAACGGGACGAAAACCATCCCTGAAAGTTGTAAGCGATAAATATACGCTCTGGGAACTATCGCTCGCCGGGGGAAAAAGTTGCTCGATGTAAATTCTGTTTATGTACTTTTGGTTGCGCGTCGTAATATTCGTATCCATATTTAGGTATCGAGAGCCCGGTGTTGTTTTCGTTTTCCCTTGTTCCCCCGCGCGTATCGATTCGGTTTCGTGCGCGGGATTTCGAAACGTTTCTATCGCGCGGCTGCAAAACTTCGTCCTTGGCGTTGAATCGCACAACCTGCAGCGTTGGCTTTCACCCACCGCGGAATACTGAAATGTCACCGATCGCTGACGACTCGTTTCGCTCGAATTCCAAACGCCCCGACGGAGGATCGTCCGATATTCTATGCATCGCGCGTCGAACAAAAAGGGTCCGGCATCTTAGCCACGATCGAGCAAAAAGTGTAATTAATTCGACGATTAACCAAGTAGCTAGTTTTTCCAAGGCATCAGAAACTAAAGTCCGTAGATTTGCTACCAGTTTCTGATAATATATGGTCGAAGAAACGTTCGGGAACAGGTTTTATCGTCGAACGTTTAAACAAGACGAATGTCAATAGAGAAACATAGAAAGGATGAGAACGCAGGTTTGATAATTCCATGGAAATTGTCAGTCGTTGGGAATACATAGTTGATTCATCTATCTCGGTCAATGTTGTTTGCGGACCTCTTCGTAAGGTTGTCCTACTGATTCTTCTCGGCGAGGACCGTAACCCCTTACGACATTTGCTCGACTCGATCTGTTTGCTCGTTGCGAAACCAAGTCCGACAATCTGCCGATGCTAGTTCCGATCGATTCCCTACCGGCGGTTCCCTCGTCTATTTATCTTTCGCGCCGGTCTGACTACTCGTTTGTACGCGGATACAATGACTTTCGAAAAGTGTAAACGCGACGCGATGTTTCTGTTTCTGTTTCTGTTTCCGTTCGTACGAAGAAACGCGACCGGCTTTCACAATGCGGCACAGCCAGCCTATGAAAATAGATTTCGATACGGCGCGGCTCGTTTCTCGCTTTTACCGTGCGAAAACCGAACTTTCTAGCGAGCGTTCGCCGCGTATTAATAACACGGTAAAACGTTTTAAATTAGCCGATGGGCCACCTACTTTCTTATCAGGTCGGCCAGATATAACTTGATTTCCATACATAATTCGAACAATTGAGTACGTTTAACGCTCGGACGGTTAGTTTTACGAAGTGCGCGCGTCGATTCTAAATAGCGTGTTTTAAAATTAGTCGCGACGCTGCGATCTTTTTCGCTGCACCGTCAACTTTTATATTCCGTCGCTCGAATCAAGTATCACGCGCAAAAAATCGCTTCGTCAATTTGCAAATCAAATATTTCGTTCGAATACACAGTTCTCCCATTACTCGTTTAATATCGCTACGTCTGCGAACTTTCAGCAAAAACAATCGTCTAACTTGGAGGAGGAAAACGCCGGGCAGAAACGTCAAAGGAGAATAGTATGAAACGAATATTCGCGAAGCAACTTAATTACTCGAATTTCCGACAAAGAGCTCTATTTTGTGTGCTAGACAACAATGAGCCACGGAATAATTAGAAACGAGCCTGCAGATCGCCACGCAGAGAAACGATACAAAGTGTCTGTATTTAAAAAAAAAGTTTTGGAATATGCAAATAACGCGTGTCATTCTGAAATAATTATTTTCGGCTGCGAAGGTAAATTACAATCATTTTTGGTGAATAGATATACCCCTGAAATCCTATCCACTTTCGAGAAAAAAATTCGAGTAGGTCCTGAAATTTTTAGACGAAATTAAAAAATTTCAAACCATACTAAAAAAATTATATTAAGTTGCAGGGGTCGATTACAAGCATTTTTGGTCAGTAGACATACACCCGAAATCCTACTCACTTTCGAGAAAAAAATTAATTACTGAAATATAATGTCTGACCATACCGTACACCTATTTCCCTTAAATTTTTCGGCGAAAAAAAAAATTTCTGAAATCCTTCTGAAAAAATTATTTTCGGTTTTGGGGGTCAATAACGATTACTTTTGGTGGATATGCATACACTCGAAATCCTAACCATTTTCGAGAAAAAAATTCGGATAGGTGTGAAATTTTTCGACAAAATTAGAAAATTTAAAATCATCCCAAAAAAATTATTTTTAGCTAGAGGGGTAAATTACAATCATTTTTGGTGGATATGCATACACCCGAAATCCTAACCACTTTCGAGAGAAAAATTCGGATACGTGTGAAATTTCTCGACAAAATTAAAAAATTTCAAATCGTCCCAAAAAAATTATTTTTAGCTAGAGAGGTCAATTACAATCATTTTTGGTGGATATGCATATACCCGGAATCCTACGCGTTTTCGAGAAAAAAATTCGGTTAGGTGTGAAATTTCTCGGCAAAATTAAAAAATTTCAAATCGTCCCAAAAAAATTATTTTTAGCTAGAGGGGTAAATTACAATCATTTTTGGTGGATATGCATACACCCGGAATCCTAACCACTTTCGAGAAAAAAAATTCTTTTCCGAAACCAGAAATGGTTCTCTGAAATTTCATGCGTACGTTTAAAAAATCATAACTCCCGAACGGATCGTAGGATTTTAATGTTTCAAAATGCAAACAAAGCATATTTTGGCGACGAATGTGTAGAAATTCCAAGAATGTTCGGAAAGTTGTTTCTTAATGTGTGAAAAAGCCCATAAAAATGGTCTAATTTTCAAACGACTGGGAGAGTCCGTAAATTACAGGTTGAAGAAATATTCGTGGGTGTCGTTGGCTGTCCCGCCGTAGTTCTACGGGCGTCGATCATAATGATCGATCGCCGATGAAAAAGGGTGCCGAACCGCGGTGCTGTATTTTATCCGCAGCAGCTCGACTCCGTCGGTCGTTTGTCTTTTCGGGTACCGGGATCGGAAGCCATCGACCCTTTCGGGGGAGAAGAGTTTCCAACGAGCTGCAGGAGTTTCCATTTACTTGCTGCCTTCTAATGGACCTCTATCGCGCGCGCATCGGTTTACCAAAACGATTCAGACCGTCGAAACGACCGCTCGCCGCCGAGTAATTTTGCGTTTTGTTGCCCGGTTAATCGAACGCGTTAATTGGACTGTTCGGTGACGAGTAATCTCGCGTTTTGTTGTTCAATTAACTGGAAATGTTGCTGCAGTCCGACGTAAATGGTATTTCGTAACATCGGTGGCCGGAGGATAGTCGCGTCGGTGCTATAACTGTCGTGTTTTGAATTCGTATAAAAGATTAGGAAGAAACTTTCATGGAAATCTAATATTTTAGACGCGGCGAGTGTACGGGGCCAGGCTTGATAGCTCGCGTAAACATGTTTAATATCGTGCATTTTCGCGCGGGAGATACGAGGAAAGTTTCGTTGCGAAAAGCTGAGGCGAAAGAACGCGGAACAACGTTAGTTCTGCCGGTATCTTTAATATCATCTTTAATATAGTCTCGCGAGGCCGGCGGGAAAAAAATTCTGATTACGCGAAGATAAGGTAAACAAGAAAAATTTCCCTGGGTACGACGATCCCTTCTCGCGTTACAGCAACTACGTGTAAGAAACAGAATATATTTCTCGCCAAGAATTAACGCAAATTTCCAGCGTCGATCCTTTCCTGTTTAATATAAACTCTTATTTGAACGATTAGTAAAACAGCATTTCTATTTTATGTGAACGATATCGTTTGGACGAAAGTATCGATTAAATTAAGACAAAATCTACCAAGGATCGTAAAGACGCTCAAGATCGTACGAATTCGTGTAATATTCGAAGCGATTCGAGACTTCCCGGTGCTTGGAAGTTACGAATCTCTTTCGAGAATTCGAACGCCCATTACTAGACGCGAGCGTCTTTAAAGATACCAGGAAGTCCCCGGGTGCATTATCGTTGACTTCGAGATGCAGATTACTCGGGCACCTTTGGCCGAAACGTGCCAACGGCGTCGCAGATTTTTCATAGGCCACAAAGGGCGTCGGAGGGAAGTCGGTTCGCGAGCAAAGAAGAAAAGGAAATTGTTCTTGGAGCTACGTACATACATACGTCCTCGCTGTCGAATTTTAGCATATCGAGAGAAAGAGAGAAGCCTTAGAATCAAATATTAATTATTAGATAGATTTATTTCTCGATGTAATCTCCTTCGATTTCAAAATAATAGTTTGGGGAATAGTAGCAGAGAATCTATGGGGGTTTGCTAAAATGAGGAGAATTCGTATGATTCCCAATCAAAATCAATCATGGACAGTAGGATTCTAGAACGGAGGGTCTAAATATCTTCGGATTATTGCAGAAATTTAATACGGAATATGCGGAGGCGATTCGGTGCAATTTTGCGAGCAAAAGGGTCGCGTACGATATACTAAAGATACTTAAAAGTGGAGATCGTGCAGTCTTTTTTTTATTTTTATCGTGTTAGGAACGTGTTGGTGTTTGTGAAGCAACTTGAGGAAGATGCACGGATTTGCAAACCACGGTTTTCAGCGGGGGCTGTCGACTATTGGAGCAGAGAATCGAGCACGTCGATATATTTGAGAAAACGAGAATGCCGCGATGCCGATTGGTTTCTGTCGCCTACCCGTAGATGAAGTAATTGTCGTAGGAGAGCGAGAGGGAGTACAGTGAACTGGAAGGTTCCCGTATATCATTGCGCTCGATTCAATCTACTTAACATTATAACGACAGTCTAAGGTCGATCGGATACGAGTTAAATCCAGCAGGATGATTTAATCCTGTTACAATGCTCGGTCCTGGCAACCGTTGCATTTGTCACGCATTTCTCACGGTTCATAACGCGTCGATAACAGGGGAGGATCAATTTTCAAAATTATTTGTACTTATACAGGGTGTTCGACCAACCCTGGGAAAAATTTTAATGGGGGATTCTAGAGGCCAAAATAAGATGAAAATCAAGAATACCAATTTGTTGATGGAAGCTTCGTTAAAAAGTTATAGAAACATTTCCGGCCACACAGTATATTTTTGGTAAAGAATTTTTTTTCTCGAAAGTACGTAGGATTTCGGGGGTATGTGTATCCACCAAAAATGATTGTAATTGACCCCTGCAACCGAAAATAATTTTTCCAGAATGATTTGAAATATTTTTTTCTGTCGAAAAATTTCACATCTTCTCGAATTTTTTTCTCGAAAGTGGAAAGGATTTCGAGTTTATGTCTAATGGCCAAAAATGATTGTAATTGACCCCCGCAACGGAAAATAATTTTTCCAGAATGATTTGAAATTCTTTAATTTTGTCGAAAAATTTCACACCTTCTCGAATTTTTTTCTCGAAAATACGTACGATTTCGAGGGTATGTGTAATGACCAAAAATAATTGCAATTGACCCTTGCAACTTAATATAATTTTTTTAGTTTGGTTTGAAATTTTTTAATTTCGTCCAAAAATTTCAGTACCTACTCGAATTTTTTTCTCGAAAGTGAATAGGATTTCAGGGGTATCTATATTCACCAAAAATGATTGTAATTGAGCCCCGTAATCAAAAATAATTTTTTCAGAATGATTTGAAATCTTTTAATTTAATTTTTTAATAACTATTTTGGCCTCTAGAATCCCCCATTAAAATTTTTCCCAGGGGTGACCGAACACCCTGTATAATACTGTCAATCGATATGAGAGATTTCAATCGCTAAATAGGATAAAAGGTTTGTCCGGTAAATTTGTTCGATAATAAATTTTAATCCGTAAATGGAGACTGGTGAATCAGCGGCGAATAGAAATGTCACGCGACCGGAGCGAATAACAAACATGGCGGGTATGACAATTGAAAGTTCAATCGGTCATATCGGGAAATCCTATAAAACGGGAGTCTATCGCGGAAAGTAGGTGAAAGGCTGCAGCCGAGTTTCCGAGAGACTTTGGTCGGAAAAAGTCGCCCGATACAAAAAGAACGATGGATTCATTTTCCGCGAGACCTTAAGGACCGGGGACAGTGAATCGAGTCCCGGGTCCTTCTGAACCGTTCCCCCGGCGTGCCCTGCCCCTTGGCCGTGTTTCCGACATTAAAGAGCCGCGGGAGCGGAAAATTGCTATTTCGTTCGCGCTGAATTATCTCGATGGAATATGGAAACGCGTAAAAGGCGTAATCAAGCGCCTCTGTGCCCGGAACGGGAAGAAAGCTTCGCTCCCAGGCGTCGGGACAATTCGCAGAACGAGACTGTAAATACGGAACGAGTCATCGGGAAAATTAATCCGGTTTTTCTCTGTCGCGCGCGCGGGAACGCGATTCGAAGCGGAATATCGTTCTTGACACGAAAATCGTCTCGGTTAAACGGGAACGGTAGGTTTTTGCGCCGGTTGTCGCGCGAAGAATGGATTCCGCGGTCGAGCGACCGAGAACCTGTGACCAACGGAATTATTAAACCGTCCTATTCATTTATTACAGGCGCGCACACGTCATAAAAGCCGGGCTCGCCATTCCGTCGGGCGTGTCGAAACGAATTTTAATTCGATTCGATTTATTTACAAAGGACAAACCTTACCGGGAAAGGTAAAGAGAAACGGTCCAAAGAATTTCACCGGTTCCAGCGGAGTTTCAACTTTACGCCTTTAGCGATGGAACACGACTGCACCAAGCTTGCGTTAGGTTAATTTTCGAGTTTGTTTCGAACCCGCGTTCCTTTGTCGGCCGTGGAATCGATAAACTCCTTTTGGCAGCCATTCCGCCGGAAGAGCAAGCCGCGTTCGCGTCCGCGTCCGCGATCAGGATCTATCGCAAAATGGCGTTGGCAAAACGTGTCGCGACAAAGTGGCTTCCCACCGACAAAGGAACACTCTGTACGCTGGCTCGCCGATGTTTGCTCAGAAGCGTAATGTTTCTTTAGAGGCACGTCGACATGACAGGGCAATAAAATGTGAAAAATTACCGTGCAATCTCTGTAACGGATACGTTCTAGGCGGGTATATAGCAGTTTCCAGCGCGTTGCGCTATGATGGATGTACAGGCAAGAGGTTCCAACGGGGAAGGGGGGTCGAGGGTACCGGGGGGAGCCGGTCGGGTAAAAGCAAGTCGACCGCGCCGCAAATTAGAAAATAAAGAAGCCGGGTAAAACAAACAAAACGAAAAGCTGGCCTTTATTTCCTGATTCCTTTTTCCTCCTCGTACCCTTTGTCCGACGATGAACATTCATCTCGACCCGGGGAATAATATAAAAGACGAGGGGAAGCGAGCTCCTTAACCGCCGGCTAAATATACGACAAACAGCCGCCGTCTGCTCGAATAATCGTGATTCCTTTCTCGTTCGGGCGAAATTATTACTATTCAACGGCGTTTATCGCGTTGCGCCGCGGAAATCAGCGAGACGTCGTCAATGGGGGATCGTCGTTTGTCGGGATTGCTATACACGCTCGTGAAGCTCGTTCCCTTCCACGGCGCGTGCAATTTTCTACAACGACGTTCCAGTCTCAGGGATACAACGACCATCTTTTCGATGGCCCATCTGGCGACAGAATACTACTGTGTCCAAAAAATAAGGTGACATTTGTTATAAAATGAAAAATCTTTATTTATTCTTTCGAATCAATTTCATCCTCTTCAAAGTAATCTTCAATCGACTTAATGCACATTCCTCGAAACAGCTGAAAATGTCCTCTTCTGGAATGGTCTTCAAAGCAGAGATTCACGTTGAATCTCTTCAATAGTCTCGAATCGGTGATCCCGGAATGGTCTTTTGAGTTTACTGAATAGTCAGAAGTCGCATGGTGTTAAATCAGGCGAATACGCTGCCTGTGGAACGATATGAGTTGAATTTTTGGCCAAATGATCACGAATAATCGACGCAGTGTGAGACGGCGCGTTATCGTGGTGCAAAAACCACAAATCCGGCCTCTATTTGCGAATCGCTCCACGCAAACGACGCATAACACTTAAATAGTATTCCTTATTAATAGTTTGGCCCGTCGGGAGGAATTCATGGTGCACCACACCACGATAATCGAAAGAAACTTTGAAAGAACATGACTTTGATTTTTGAACGACTTTGGCGCGATTTTTTCGGTCTTTCTTCACCTTCAGCACGATATTCGCTCGATTGGTCAGCTGTTTCCAGGTCGTAGGCATAGATCCAAGTCTCATCTCCCGTAATGATACGTTTCATGACTGGTTCATAGTCGGAAATCATCTCTTTACAGATGTTAATACGACGCTCTTTTTCCGAACAAATTCAGTGCTTACGGTACCAATCGAGGCTCGACACATTTCAAGCCCAAAACATCTTTTAAAATGGTATTCACCGACCCTTTCGAAATGCCAACAGTGTCTGAAAGGTCTTTTATTGTCAGTTGACGATTTTGTAGCACTAGTTTTTTGATTTCATCGACGTGGCTTTGATCAGTGGACGTTGATGACCGTCCTTGGCGCTCTTTCTCGGCCATCTTGGAACTCTTTCTACCACTTATAAATATTCTTTTTCGACATAGCCTGGTTGTCGAAGGCTTTACGCAGCATTTTATTCCGCAAACAAAATTTAATGCAAACTCTTTGCTCAAAAAAAAATATTCATTATGAAAATTGCCGAATGCACTTTTACTGTTGTGAATAAACAAGCGTATCTAAAAAACAACTGAATATAATGACGTGAAATTTGAAACAGATGACAGTAACAGAGCTACTAAGCTACAGAAAAAAAGTTTATCAGTTTGGATAAAGCCGTGAAGTTTAAATTGAAAAGTCACCTTACTCTTTGGACACAGTATTCTTGAAAAAGCTGTTCGATGTAGAAGTTTGGTTTGAAAATTCATTAGCGCGAAGATCGTCGTCGAATGCCCTACGAAGTATCAACGTGGCTCTTCCGTGCCAGGAGCTCGATTTAATTGGCTCGGATCCGCTACCGATGACCTGTAATAAATCGTAGAAAGTACGTTGCAGCCGAGCGGGCGCGCAGGAACGAAACGCTGGCCAGCCTAAAACGGCTCTAACAGCAAACCGATAAAACGTCGACCGTCTATTAATCTCGTTGTTCCCGAAATTAACACGAACAAAAGCTTCTGCGACCAAAACACGCGGATATTTCGATCGAGAATCGACAGATCCTTCTGCGTATTTAACACTAGATTGCCCAAGGAAGTCATTTTGACTGCTTTCTAATTTCAATTAGAAAAACAATTATGTATATAATGTCACAATTTCTTAGAATTTTGTGACTTTTTGTACAACATATAAATGCGTTTATTAATAATTGTAGTTACCTCCCCCCTTCTTAATTTCCGGTAAATATATATGTGTTATACCTATATTGCCCAAAAGCAGTCATTTTGACTGCTTGGGAAATTTTAAATAATCAAATGACTCTTATTATTGAATTGAGTAAATTTCTTATATGAACAGTTTTCATTTTTTTTCGATTACCAACACATGATAAATTGTCGATTTGGGCGTGTACTTGATAAACTGCAGTTTCTCAATAAGCTAAAGTAGTACTTGTTATTCGAATCTTTATGGAGTGATGCTCGTTCTAACAAGTTGTTTATTTTATTTCTTTTGCGCCCTAAATTCATAATATTAAAAATTAATTTTAAACAAATTTCTTTACACATTAGTTATTCTTTCACAATGCAGTAATTTTGACTGCTTTTGGGCAATATAGGTACATACTAAGTTTCAGTCTTTCTAGTGTTAAAGTGGATGATATCGTTGATTTTGGTGTTTTGAAATGGAGTTCTGGGGGCGTAAAAGTTCCTGTGGAACGGCATGCGCGGGGTTTCGCAACGACATGTCATCTTTAGCACGAGACCCGATATTTATTACAAGGACTTGGGTTAGAGGCGTGGGTATTGAATCGGCACGAGTCGCGCGGTGAAAGTGCGGCTTTTAAGCGCGACGTTAGAGATACATATATCGTTTCGGAAAGCAGATACTTGTGCGAGCCCCGGCATCCAGAGCTCTGGGGACACTTTGAGCTTGATTTACAACGGCGGTTCAATGACGGCACGATCGCGGCACGCTCGCGACGCATTCGAATGTGATTCGGTTGCTTCGAAACGTGACTGGAACCCGGGAACGTTGCCGTGCGTTAGATCGTCTGAAAAGCGGAAAATTATGTCCCGAATCGAGCCCCGAGCAAATTACAAACGCGACGACGATCGAACGACCGAACGTTGATAAATCTTTCGAATCGTTACATAGAATCGCGAGACATCGTCGAAGAGGCTGGTTTTTGGGCGAAACGCGACCCTGAACTTGCATCGATCTTCCTTCTCGCCCGCTTTTTCCGGTCACCGCGACGACCCATTTCTCCCGATCGTCGTTCGAAACGCCTAGCGCCGTTCCAGGGTAATCAAGTAATCCGAAACAGGGGTAATTATTCGGGCGACTGTGCGCGGAGTGGCTCGGAACGGTCGATAGAGGGACGAAAGGCGGCTGGGAATAAATCGGTTCGTGGGCGAGTCCAGGGTGGAGATTGGCGAAAAGCGGCGGAGGAAGAAAAATAGGGAAATGGTGTGGCAGGAAGGGGCACGAGGCGGAGGAAGTACGTTCCCCGGTGGATGGGGGACGAGGGTCGATACTTTCCAGGGAGAAATATCGCCGATAAATTTCCGGTTGTCGCCGATACGTAGATACTCGATCGTGATATTTTCTTGCCGTGACGGTTTCTAATAAAGCGCGGGGACGGCGACCAACTTTTCTGTTTTAAAGCCGGCCATCGATTCTCGACGGAGACCGCGATCGCGGTGATATTAAGACGCGGCCTGATTCTGTCGATAAGCCGCGAAAGACGCGGACGAAGTTTGCCAGCCACTTCGCGGAGCTAATTCCTCGCGATAATTATTATCCGGCGGGACGGGGATATGAACTGTCATGGAGGACCGTTCAAATATTTTTCCGCGGCATCGATTTGGATGCATTAACACGTTTATTGTTATCTCCAAACTCCATTCGCGGCCGGGGATTCGTCGTCGAGTGCCAGCCGCGAGCAAATAATGGATAATGAGAGCTTGAAAAAAGAGTAAACAATCAACGTGCGTCGCAGAATCGAATATTTGTTCGTGTAAAAAAAAAAATAAAGTAACGCCTCGTGGATGACGTTCGCGCAAACAACTGCGACGAGAATCATTTTGGGCAAAACAAAATAAAAAATAAAAAAAAAAACAAACGATGCAGCAATCTAGGCGTTAATTGGTTCGGCAAACGAATAATTTTGCTAGTCCCTGTTGTAACAGGGGCGTTTGTGCAAACTCTGTTACGCTCGTTGAAGCGCTCGCTCGCGCTGTCTGTTGAACATCGGATTACGTAAAGGCCGGGGAGCTGTCTTTTAAAACGAAATCGTTAAAGCCGACGCCCGGAGCGTTAACAATTGATATTCGAGGCCTGGCCGAACCCATGCGGCGCGGCAATTACATTTCAAATTCGAGACTTATCGTCCGTGACATCTTTTCGTACGCGACGGCGACGCCGGTGCTGCGTCGCGAACAGATTTTCAAGGCTGCCGGCGTCCCTCCCACCTGAGAAACTTTCTAAGGTATCGGTGAAAAGCCAAGAAGAGCGATTCTCCTCTCGCCGGCGAGGTCATCGAACGACGCCGAGCGTTCCGCTCGCTCGTTTCGCCCGATGCAGATGCTACGAGGCGCCGCGAAAAATGATCTGGATCGCGATCGTACCGCCAAAACGTTGTTTATTCCATAAATCTACGAGGCTTCAAACTTCATTAAAAAATTATAAAAAAATAGTTCAACGCTTTGACAGTTTCATCTCCTTTTCTGACGTTACTATATATTTTTTTTCTCTTTCTTATATAATAACAAACGTCGATCCGTTATATAACGTCCGCAGAAGTTTGCGCGAAGAGGAAGATTCGAGCGCTATGGCGGTGCACATCCTCCTCGAAGCGTTTTAATTATATTCGCTGGAAAAAGAATTTTGATTGAGGGCCAATTATATCCGCGCGATTGCAAATTAGTCATAATGGAAGAATTTGTAATGTCCCTCGTACTTTAAGATTTTTACGATCATTTTACGAAACTGACAATTACTTGACGATTATGCACAAGTTTCCTCGTTAATTCTTACGTACGTTTTACCTAACAAATCCGAGGAATCGATGATTCGTGCAATTCGTATCTGAAATTAGAGACTGGACATCGGGGCACGTTTGTCGCGTGGGCGTTGTTGGACTTCCGCGGCAAATCGTACGCGAATTCGCGAAAGATCCCCGGGAAAGAGGAAAGCTTCCAGGAAATAACGTTTAGTCGTTCGTTCAGAGGTATGGAGATCAGCTTTTTTTTTTCGCGCCTGCTTCGTTAACATTCGTTTGACAGTCGTCGGGACGCCGCGTCCTCGAATATATTCTCGATTCGATTCGTGCATTTTCGAGTGCGAAGGGCATACGATAAGCGCGCAGGAACGTGAATCGACCTTGCGAATATCGTTTAGAATGCGAGGCTGTGTGCGAACGGCTCGTTATCTACCTGCAGAAGCGACAGATGTTCCACGAACGACAAATAGTTTATTGTTCCTTCGTGGCGTGCGCGGATCAACGTTATCGCTGTCGTTCGGTGAATTACGCATCGATGTTTCTCGTTTTTATTTTTTTTTTTTAAATTGTTCGCGCGAAACGATAGCGAACAATAAAATGTTTAATCCGAAAACACCTGTTCCGCGGAGCATGGCGCAGATATAATTATATATTTTCGCTCTTACCGCGATTTCCAAATAACAAAACTCGTCGATTCGAGAGCTGGAATATCGTCGATGTGAAATTATTCACAGAACAATTCTAGAATTCCGACACCTGCGTGCGATCGTGCAGGTGTTCCGGTGTATTTATCTATTCTAAAGAAGTTACGTATGGCACCGTTTAGGTGTTTGTCTCGTAATTTGTTCGATTTCATCGAATATAAAAAAGGTTCAAAGCGACCCACAGTGGACAAAAATCAAAAAACTAAAGTCCATGTTTTATAAATTCTTGTATCCCAATATGTTAATAAAGGAACGTAGATTATAACGCTATCCATAACTTTTACCGAATTTACCAATTTGGTGTGGAAAATGATGCCAGAAAATTGCAATTTTCGGTGCATTTTGTAAAAATTTGTGTTTTTAATTTGATTTTTGCAAGTTGTGTACACTGTTATAGTACCTTCCAAACTGCTAAACAATCTTTTTACAACATTAACAATTGGTCTCAATTTTTTATGTTCAATGTTTATCAACTTTGAATTGAGTTTAAAAAAAAATACCTCGATGATTTTTTGCATATTAAATTTTAATTCAACGTCAATTTTACTCTTCCTCTAAGCCAATCAAAAAACTTGACAAGAAATTGCAATAGTAGAAATTAGGAAAACAATTTTTATGCAACAAAGAATCAAGGTCGATTCAATTTTTTTTAACAAAAATGTATAATTTTTGTGCATCACTTGATCTTTGTATTCTCTTTAAACAAAATGTAAGAGGTCTTAGGTCGAAAATTGAATGATTTTTGTTCCGAATTGCCATTAACGCGACACACTGTGCGACCTCGAGAAAAATCTATCGGAAAAAGAGTGAAAGCTCGCGGTCGAAGAGGAATTCCGCGCGAATAATCGATGAGATCGCGGTTATCGCTTCCGTGTGGCTCGATTGCGAAATGTTCGACCTACGATACTCGTCGCGAAGCCATAATACAACGTCGAACCGACTCGCCTCGCGAATGTCAGACTCGATGATCGTCGCGCCATATAAGTACGTCGCCGAGTAATTGTTGCGCGCGTGAAATTCGCTTCGACGAGCGTCGTAGCATTTTAACCATTAAGCGCACCGCTTTTTATTAACGTTAACTATCCTAGCGGCGTTCCATTAAATGCAGAAATTTCACCGAGCAATTCCGCCGTTCCGCGACCACGGTAATTAGAGAACATTGCTGGTAAATTAATACCTTATGCTCGTGGCAATTTGCGCATCGGGAACTTCGCGAAGAATAGCACGAATGCTTTGCAGCCGCTGGATATTATTCTCTGCGCGTGTTATCGCGCTCTGCTGACGCTTGCAAAGAAAATCGACCCCTCTTTCTTTCAACGAGAACTTGAATTAGTAATACTCGTTCGATAATCAATCGTCGTAAAAATTAACTGACATTTCTATGATAGTTTTTTACAGTTAAAAATTAGAATACAGTTGGTTACGAAATCAAAATTTTAATTAGCTTTCGATTGGGCAATGAAAATTAATTTTGATATTAATTTACGATTAATTGCAATAAAATTATCATAAAATAGTTTTAATGTATAAAAAAAATTAATTACGAAATTTCGAATACGACACGAAGAGAAACGGAAATTGTTGATTCGAGCGTTTTTACTGTCGCGAACGTTCGAGGGAATTTTTTGCCGAAGAAAGATGAACGCTGTTTCTATAAAAATGAGCCTGGACGCCGGATCGTCGCGGTAAGAGCGCTCCTCTATAAAAATAATGGAACCATGAAGAATCATTCCTGTAGAGGACGTTTCTCTATAAAAGAAGTGGTTCCGTGCAGGATCGTTTCTATGAGAGCGTCCGTTTATAAGAAAGCGGTTGACCCACGTAAAATCGATCTCCTGTGTTGTTCTGTCGCACAAAAGACGAGGTTCGCGTTGTGAAACGGGGAAAAAATCAAATGGGTCTGGCTTGCGGGTAGAATGGCGCTTTTGACCATGGACGGCAAATCTGGATCTAAAAGTTCCGTGAAGAGGCTTTGTGTCGTACCGTTACCGTTGCTGTTCGCCTCCATTTTGTTAAGGCGATGCAACAGTCTCGAAATATAATTACAAATAACAGTGCTCGTGCGCGATATCGAAGCCGAAGTTCGATCAACTTTCCCCATTTCGGGGTCCGGGCGGTTCGAATTAATTTGCAAAAAGCGCTGCGAGCAGTACGGGCAAATAATTTTTTAGAAAGTTCCGTAAAACCGTCGCATTTCGAGTAAAATTGAACGCAATGGGAACGTCGCGTTCGAGTTGATTGGAATCGGAAAGGTCGGTGAACTTCGAACGATTGTTCTCGGCGTTAGACAAACATTTAATTATTTAACGTTTTCGCATCTAATAAAACGATGGGATCTCGTTCAATTTTCACATCCAATTGACTTTTATTAGGCTGTTGCGCGCGAAGTGCTTTCTATAATTCCTCGATTCTTAATATTTTTTTTAATATCAAAATAGTGTTCTTATGGTAATTTCATAAGTTGTGTCAAAATGGAACCGGTGTCAAGTTCCTGTATATGGTCAGCAATGCTTATTCGTCACATTGGTCAGCTGTGCAGTATCTGTCCTGTCGATCTACGGTTTTAGGACATTTATACGGGTCATTTGCTATCCGGAATCTGTATCGAGCACTTGTTACGCGTTCGATATGTCGACACCATAATGAATACGTCAACCTGCCGGTCAAACGGTACAACGAGTCGAAAGGCGGGATCGCTCGATGCAATTGCGATCTTGACATTAGGCGTGGCAGGAACGTTGCGATTCTGTTCTCCTGGAAGAGCACGATCATGGCGGTAAAGGTCTTCGTTCCGTTCAGTTTTCAAGCGAAGGAAATTATCGGTTTTAAGGGTCGTTTCTGGCCCACTCTGTCCAATTCTATACACTATTTTGACGTAAAAAAAGGTAGGAAAAAGTACTTGAACGACCAATTGATTCAGCCCCGAGCGTAGCAAGTTGGTTAAAGACTTTCTACACGGGAAAATTATATTTTCCGTCGTGTTAAACCCGAGCGCATACATTGAATCGCATTACAAAAAGCAGAATGGCTACCGGTTTTCTATACAGCTATTGTTTCCTGCTGACGTTCGTCTGGCTCGTTATATATAAAAAAGTGAAAAAAACAGCTTAAACTTTCGCAGTATGCGGTGTTCGTAAAAATAGGTCAAACTCTTAATAAAGGAGAGTTTGATGAATTCGAGTTCCCCCGGTCGAAAGACGGATTTTTAATCGTCGCTGTACGAAGAGTATCCACGATTACGAGAGATATAATTTTGACAGTTCGATGGCCGGGGTCAGGTGGAACGTCGATGGAATTATCTGACATTAGGCGTCGAAAGAAGAAAACTCCGGGTACTATTCTTATGAAACGGATAGCGCTCGATCGTGCTCCGGCTGCTCCGAGCTAACCTTTTGCATTTTGCGCAACCGATATTTCAATATGAACACAATTGCGCGCGGATGCTTTCCCCTCGAGTGAACCGAAAAAGGCGAAACACACGACGAGGAGTCGCCGGTTTGGTTTAGAATTCTAAAAAGGGAAGGCTACGGACGCGGAACTCGACTCTCGATCGAAATTTAGCAAACATCCTAGCACGCGGCTGGTACGAGAAAACCCTAAAAAGGCGATCGTTGAAACTTTCATGCGTCGAACGTGGCCCGACAATGGCACCGTATCGGTCGAGGGTTAAAAAGACCTAATTCTTAGAACCGACCGCGCCAGTTGCTCGCCCCGTCTCGCGATTGCATTGTTTCGCGAGTCAAAAGGCACAACGGTGCATCGAAAATGCAGTTTGCGCTCGCAATGGTAAACGTCTTTATCGCGGAACAATGCACGGAGTCTTTTCCGCCACAAACGAGCAGGTGTATCGTGTCTCGACTCCGACACCTTGCGAGGTACAAAACCGTTATGCAATTGTTTTCGACCTGAAAACATGCAAATGATAATTCGATCAAATTTGCGAAACGACGAGCTGTAAAACTTGCACGGAACGGAACCTGAGTTACCAAACGAGATAACCGTGTGGTCGTTGGTTGTAAATATAAACATTTTCTAATCACAGAGCGCGATCGCGGCGCGTTACGTGCACGTAAAAAATACAATATCACGGTTGAAACAGGCACAAGTACAGGAAACGTTACATGAAAGCCAGGATGCGCTTTGCAGAAGAACGGATCAACGATGCGAAAAATGACCTCAAGGCGCGCAGGAAACGCAGCTCGGAAATCGCGATTTATTTGCGGAGGGATAGAACGTTTTCGGAGGAACGGAAAGGAGGTCGGGGACTTACCGGAATTCGCGTGGCCGTGTCCGGTGGTGCTGTTGGTCGCCGAATGAACGGCGTTCGTCGCCGCGTTCGCGACGTGCTTCAATGCACTTATCACCATCATATCTTCTATCACAGTCGAACACACCGGTGTTATATCACAGAACCGGACATCCGAGCACTCGCGGTTTAAAATCTTGGAATCCGGAATTCAGGTGGGAATCAAGCCACGAGCGTCGACATGGCGGCGTGTCGCGCTTCGAATTCCTCTTATCGAGACGCAACGACGGCCGTTGATCACCGAATTTACACAGTTGGATCGTCTAACCGTGCAAAATAACGATTCGAGTCGCGAACGGCATACTTTGCTCGCTGCCTGGCACTCTCGTTCCTATTTTCCAACGTGCACATCGATCGCGTGAAATTCTCCTCGATCGAGGCTCTCAGACGATCCCGATACTCGCGATCCAGCACATTCTCCGAAATTACGGAGCTCACGGAGCACGTTCGCGGGCTTTCGGACCGGGCAACGGGCGTTCTATCGTCGATCCTCGCGCGAAAAAAAGAAACCGTTCGTAGGGAACGCGGAGGAACGGAACGCACGGCGGTCGTGACTGTCGTCTAGGCGCGACTAAGTAGTTCCAGCACGTAGAACGCGAAAGGCAGTCGCCAGCCAAGCCGAGCCAGCCAGTCAGCCAGGTTTTGCCCCTCTTCTTCTTCCTCGGCCTTCTTCGGAGTTTCACCTTCACGGAAGTCTTGGCTCTCGCGAGCGGGACTCGCGTGTAGGTGTCGAACACCGCCGGATCCACTCTATTTCTTCACCAGAGGGGGATGACCTGGAAGCGTTACGCCTATGGCTTCGCGATAATCGAATAGTTACGCCGTTTCGACCCACTTCGCTCCCCTTTGCCCGGCTCGGGGACGTCTCTGATATTTCGGTCCGACGGCTCCCTAACTTCATTATTTCGTACTCTAAAAACACTTAACGTTAGGGTCTCCGCGCCAAAAAGAGTCTCGCGCCTGACACTACCTCTCTCGATGGTTATAATCTTGTAATTTAAAACAAATTTCGTCTCGGAAGTTCGTTTCTGACCGTCGACTCAAGGCGCCCGATTTTTCGCCTTGAAGCGAGGAATTGTATTTAATTATTCTTCGGGTGAACTTTGAACGCGACTGGGTTTACGATACGCCTTAAATCTGCTATCTCGGAGTCTCGCATTCGAGGACATATTCCGGTACAGCCTTCCGTGCGGAAACTTCCTGCCCAATAGAATCATCTTGCCATTTTCGTTCTCCCAGTCGTTGGTCGATCGCGAGAATATAGTCGTTAGCTATTTTTGCAATTCTTACCACGTTTTTGCACATTTCTATCGACGAAGTATCGAAGATTATTATCGAATCGAGTGTTCCCAGATAAAACGAGTAAACTGAAAATGAGAACAATGTTCAGAGTTGCGTGTATAACGTTTAATTTGTCGAATATAGATCGTGTCGAGTTGACGTTGTTTAACAACGTATCTCGATGGGACTTTCATCGATGGACAGATAGTGCTTGTTCAATTGCTCGTTAAATGTTTCGTTTGTCGGTTGTCTCCTCCGCGGAGCGGCGATACGACGATAATTTGTCGCCGAATACCCGATCGTTTATCGTCCTGACCGAGCGTAAACGGTGCTTACAACCTCCAGAAATTCCACTGAATTTTCGATGTGTACATCAGAACAGAAACTCCGAATTCTAATTAGAACTTGAAAACCCTGGAGCCCCCCGTCCGGTTCTCAATGGCAATTAACGTATCGCGAACCCACGGGCATTTCGAACGGTCTCGGGTCTGTGGTGCCGCATTCTAATCAACGAATATTTACTGCAACACAAAGTAACTGATCCCCGCCCTCGCGCCAGAAAAAGTCTCGAGGTGAGAAATTCAAGCAACTGGAATTAACAGACGTACACTACGCTAAAGTTATCGATTAGTAGTGTATCAGATTATTAATAAAAATAACGTTGAAACTGTTCCAATTGTGTAGATTTAGAATCGCGTTAAATATTCGTACTTGGATCGGTGAAACTTGCAACTATTTTTGGACCTCGATGGACTTTCTATATTCGTTGTCGAGCATCGTTTTTTATTTTACTAAATAAATAACCGGGCGGATCGAGCGGGAGGCCCCTTAACAGGGTTAATTGGTTCTGCCGTAATTCGACGGGCGAAGAGTCTGGGAAAGATACCCGCGAAAACGATATCTCCATTTTAAACGGGAACGTTAAAAAGAACCTCGACGAACATCACGAGTGGCGTTTCGTCGGAATTCCCGCGTTAATTAGGCGTTACGATACCTATAAGGGAAGCGACACGATTCGTTTGACTTTCGTAATCGACGCGGGCCATTGCCTCTAATTCGTAGAACGATTTCTTTCCAGCTAATTTCTATAGACGATCAACGATATTCTGTGTCGATACGAGACATATATTTCAACGCTTCGGGTATTTAATAAACGAATATTCATGCCACGACGATCACGGGTGCAGCGACTCTTTTGTCCAGCTTTTATTCGGCAAATATTTGAATATTAATGGATCGTTTGTCTTTCTTTCCGTGGTAAATGAAGAGGTTGGGAACAATCGAGCGTCGATCGCGGTCGGATTAAAGTATTAGCGGGATCGATCCGGCGTGTACCTGTCGTCGACCTAATAAGGTACCAGTTTCTGGCTGCTCGGCGGTCAAACGGTACGTTGAGTCAAGTTTCACGCACACGTTGCCTCTAAAGGCGAGTTTACACTTTGCCAGTCGGAGCCAATCAGGCTCATCAGGGATTTGAAACGTCGGGACGGCATTATTGGCCACTGTGCTGCGAACTCGCGTAACAATCGCTTTGATGTAGTCGCTGCCTGCAACGAAAGCCCGCAAATTCACGAAAATTGCCCGACGGCTCTCACGCCCTGGCTCTCTGCAGTCCAATGTTTATCTGCCCCCGAAGAAAAATGGCAAACATCGATCCTGGGATACTAATTAATAGATAAAATTCAGTCTCCTCGTGGCTGCGTATTTCTGCACCATCGTGTGCAGAGTATACGTCCCTGAAGCCACCGTGGCGGATGTTGAACCTCGGGTTTATTAATCCGCTACTTCAAAGAAGGAGGAAAGAGGCTGGCAACAGGAGACGCGGACGCAAAAGATTAAGTTTGTTGTCCCGTATCTAGCGATACATGATAATCCGTTGCACGATCCCGTCGCTTGTTTGCTCCGATAACGTCACTCGATATTCTTCGTCGAAATTTAAGAGTCTCAGACAACGGGTTCGCTGGAATATACAGAGTGTACCCGGTATTCGTAGTTACGGGATATCCTCGTTCTCGAGACGACACGATTCACTTTGGCACGTCTGTGCGTTACTCGCTGTTTCTACTTACTACTTACGCATGTGTCCAATTCGAGAAACTGTTGTTGGATTCCAACACTTTATTTAAGGGGTCTGGTAACTCTAGAATATTGAAAAATTCGATGGCTTAAATAATAGTTTGAAGCCTTAAAAACATTATGCGAAAGGTCTCAGTGTCGGAACAATGTTTTTGCTGAAAATTTCGAGCCCCAAACGATGACGTGTATCTGCGTCCTGTAGCGCGTTAAATGCATTTTCCTCGGAACTATGTTTTACAAAACGGTGTGCAGCATTACTCCAGTTCTAATTAATCAATTCCTTTGAAAATTTACAGTTATCTTTACTATTATATTTATTAGGCATTGCCGATCCGTTTTTTTTCAAAATTGTCAAATAATTCTGCAAAATATTCGTAATAAGAACTCGTTTTTGTGTTAAAATTCGATTTTAAGTTTCAAATATCTGCCACATTGTTCATTTTTATATAAATTGAAATGTCTCATCGTCAATGCCTAGGACATTTATCATAGTTAATGGAATATTTCGGTTTTTGTTGTACATAACAACCATTTTACCACAATCCTGCACACCAGCTGGCCATCAAAACAAGAAGTGGCTCGGGAACATGGCGCTGTGTAGGCTTAATTATAAATATTTTTTAAACATTGCCAAGGGTTTTTTTCAACATTTGTTATACCTAAATACAGTGCGAAGTTTCAGGATAATTGAATGCTTACTTTATATTCAGTGTTGCTTAAAAAAATGCCTCGTTTTCCATACCGCTAGAGGTACCAGACCCCTTAAGAAAAGAAAACTCGTACAACTATTACGTCGACTGAAGACCAGACTCTTTCTGTCCGTTTTTCAGTATTGCAGGCGTTTATATGTTATTGGTAGAGATGGGTAGAGGTGGGGACGATGGTCAAGGGATAGTGTGACTCAGGAAGTGTACGAGGTTCAGGATGAGTAAAGATTAGAAATCTGGACTAGGATGTTTTGTCTGGTCGTGTTGGTCATCCAACACTGTTTCTTCCTTGCAACTTCGCGAACCCTGTCCGGTTGCATCGCGAATAAACGGTACACCCTGTAGAGAGAGCGCGGTTTCGTCGTGTGCGGTTGGCGAACGGTGCAACGAATCGAGTTTCATTCACACACACGCAACACACGGGTCGTGCTCCCGCGATCCGGCAGGTGAACACAAATCGAGAAACACGAAAAATGTTACACGGTCGCCATTTCGCTTTTACAACATTTCCCCATCCTTTTCTTTCCTTTCCCTCCCACCCGTCGTAACACGATTTCGCGAACACCTTATCCGGTATTAAACTCGGGGCAGATAATAATTTAAATTACGAGCCGGTGTCGCTGAAAAAGACACTCCGGTGACCGTCTGCCTCCCGTTCGACGATGGTACGCGAAAATTATTCGCGAGGCGTCGTAAAATTTTATTATTTCATTCTGTTTCGAGCGCGCTTTACGTCGTGTAATAATAATAATTTCCTTCTTCTTTTTTTCTTTTTATTATTCGCCCGCTCGTAAATTTCCTATTGCCGTAAGCCCAGAAGTTACGATCCACGGTATATGTAGTTTGCTGGCGATAAGAGCGAGGCGCTTAATCGAACCGAAAGGGTTCGACCGATACGCGGACAAAAACCGTCTTTCGTGGAACAGTGCGAGCGCGCCACCGCGATAGCTTTCTACTCCTCCTTTTTCACCCCCGCCGACGTTTCCTCTCTCAAAATCGAATCCTATCGACGCCACCGTCGAAGTGGGCTTCGCTTCAAAATTCAATGACCTTCTCGAGCTTTCCAAGCACGAACGACGACGAGGAGAATTGCTGCCGAGATATATATCGACGCGAACGCTTCGCGTTTCGATTTCTCTTATTGGTTGCCAATGTACACGAGAGTGCGTACGCTCCGGAAGGATTGTATCTCGCGTAATCGAAACGACAAAGATCACGTAGATCGCGTCTTCGCGACTCGCTGTTCGGTTTAACGCTATTCCTACCATAACTGGTCGAATGACCGTTTCTAAAATTTCGTTTAGAATTTCCTATATACAATTGCATTGCCTTTAAACTTTACGACTTTTCCTAAAATGTACGTGTAATACTTTTTTCAATATTCACTTCTTTTTCTATTGTTTATTTTCTCAGAAAAATTTATAGTCTTACCTACCACGACCGGTCATTTTATCGGTTGAACGATTTATATTATCTCGAAGACTCAATTCTGAAACTATAAAGTCGTTACGAACGAATGATAATGCAGTTGTGGCATGATTCTAGCTGAAAAGTGCCTTCCAGAGACTATTTTAGGCACTTCCAAGTGTTTATTTGTCAGACTGGTATCTGAAGTGGTCAAAAACCTCGGATTTTCTTACGCCATCTTATCTATTATAACTGTAAAATAAATAAAATCATAACCTTAGGGGATGCCTAGACGACTTCTCACGAATTCAAATGAGTAAAGTCTTGTGATTCGAATAGAGAGCATCAAAACGTGGAAGTTGCCTGGATCATATTCAGTCATTTATTATTTCATATTTTTATTCTATAATTTAATAAAAGAAACTATATTTTTATACTGTAAAATTGGCTATTATCTTCATTCTATATTAAAAAAATATAAGTTGTGCTGAAAACCGGTCGCGGTAGGAATCGGTATAAATGAAGTGTCGGTAGGAATAGTGTTAAACGATCATAATTTTACTTATAAAAGCCTAGCTATTAGGTCATTTACCTTCCTATAATAGTGTAATAATATTCAGTAGACCCGTGTCTGATCAACAACGTTCGAACGCAACTTAGTCATCGTGGAGCCGGAAAACCGTAGCCAATATTTCATTTTAACCTTTCATTTCCATAATTGGGATCGCGATACGCGCTGGAATCGGCCGATTAAACGAAGGATACATGCTTGCTGGTTGACCGGTACGATCGATAAAATGTGCCTTTGCTTGTTCAGTGGGTTAATAAACGATCGACCTAGGATTTTTCCGAACAGCGAGTTAGAAACGCGACGTCCAAGTTCGAGTCGAGCGACGGCGTAACGCGATATGGAAGCGAGGCATGCGGGGCAAATTAAATTACGAGTCGGTGCCTCCAGGTATCGAACTTCCGGTACGTGAAGGCGACGAGAAAACTTTCCCGGCCGATTAGTTCGGGGAAGTTGGTTTGCGTATATCACACGCGATAAAAAAAAAAGCTTAACCATTATTTTTCAATAATAACCGCAGTTCGAAACGCGATTTCGTTACGCTAAATATCCACGTGATCGTAATTAACTGCCGTCGGATAATTTATCCCAAGACACGGATCCGATCGATTGAGCCGATAGATTCTAATCTTCCTAATCTCGGTGAGGCGGTACCACCCGCGCTCACCGCAAGACAACATTCAATCGCTTCCCGTACTAAGGTCTCCATTACGGTCAGGGCGCGATTAATTGGCCGTTCAAGGTCACTGAGCGGTTACCCCCTCTCCCTCCCACTTCCACAATACCGCCTATTCTGTTCCCTATTAATTTTAGGCACCAATCTTGTTAGCCATAGGCATAGGTGATCCCAAAATATAAGAATGAAGTTCTTGAAGCGTTTATTGGCAAAATGAATCGACTTCGCGGAAACTGTGAGACGTAGGAGAGTTCGTTGAGCGGATCGACCAAAGTTGTGGTTAATTGGTGGTTGGTGAGAGCGGCGGAGATAGATACTCGTCGGAAAGCGCTGAGTCTGGGATCTTGCTCGGCTCGCGAGGACGCGATCAGTCATTTTCCCGTTCGTCCTGCTCGTCGGAAAGGAACCGGAACTGGTCCGATCGCGGGGGGAACGACGGGCAACGCCGGTTAACAGCTTTCCAGGAGAAATTGCCTCTCGCGGCGCGAATCTTTGCCTTTGAGCCGAGAACAGGGTCGAGGAACGAGGAGGCCTCGCTTCTTTGTTTTCCCTGCAGAGAACCTTTTATATACCGTCCCCTCCCCCCCACCCTTTCTGTTCTCGCTTATCGATACAATTCCTGAATATTTCCTTTGAAAATGGACCTCTCGCGCGCGGCCCGTATATACGCCGCGTCGCGAATTTGCATGAAATTCATGAGAGCGACGCGGATGCTTTGATCCTGGATTATACTTTCGAAGAGAATGAATGTCGCATTTTATATGGTGCTTGTTGCGCGCGTAGACAGGTACGGTCGCTGGATCAAATTTGATCGCTCGACGCAGCAGGGTTATATTTCATTTTTTAGTTCCAATTCCGAAACGCAATTAACAACGGCTGTTTAAATCCTGCTGCACGTTCTGATCCCGTCTCGGAGAATATTTGTTTGGACTTTCGGGCGTCTGGAATTTCCAGAGGCTCGCTAAACCCGATCTCTTACATTTCATCGAGGAATCGTACGAGCTAATAGAAATTTAAACGCGTCCCTCTTCGCGAACGTCTCTGATAATAATCCATTAACCGGCGCAACGATCCCGGTGGTTTTCTTTCCTGATTTCACTTTACGTTTTCGCTGTAATTGGATCGTAATTTTGATACGGACGGAGGCCCGCCCCGACTCGTGTTGAACTCGTTTCGGCGGGACGCTGTACCCGAACTAATTTGACCGTGTAATCTGGTCGTCGTTCTACGTGTCCTCTTCCGTGTCTACCACGAGTCTCTTCCGTCTGGTTCCCTGGGAAAAGCGTCCTCCGCGGAGCAGACAAAAGGACATTGATTTTGGATCAGGGGATTCGTCCCCGTAAGCTTTTCCAGATTCCGCGGGACACGGCAGAAAAAAGCAACAAAAGAATCCTCTCCTTCCTCCCCTCTGTCCTTCTCTCTTTTCCCGTGCTCCGTTCAGTCCGTCAATCGGCTCTTTGTTCGTGCTGCTCTTTGCATTCTAGCTCGCGCAGAATGGAGCACAGTATCGTGCTTTTTGCCCCGTACACTTCGTATTTTTTCGGTCGAACCGTCAGCCAGCCGAGCCCCTCTGTCTCCTCCGGCTACCCTTCGCGTTCTTGTTCGAAAGAACTGAGACGCGAAGCCCCCGCTGTAATCGACTGAAAAATACATCCACGAGTCCGCGCCGATGCACCGACCCCGCCGGCAGTTTTTCATGCAACGAACCACGCTGCATGCCAATTCGTCACGGGTCCAGAATCCTTTGCCCGAGCGACACATATCTCGTGCATCCACGGAGTCGATAATCCGCCTACCACGGACGAGCAGCCATTTTTTAATATTCCATCTTGAGCAAGAGGCGGAGAATATGTTCGAGTCTCCCAAGAAATAAACAATCAACGCGATCCGAAGTTCCTCGAAAGGGGACCGAGCTTCCGCGAAGAATTAACGGGCAGTCAGCGATTACGGTCCAAGGGATGTTTCGTAAGCAGGGTTCGAGCCACTTTACCTCGATAGGGGGACGAAGTGGCACGCTTCGCGAGAAACAATGTACTCTCGTAACCCACACCGACGCGTCGTTTAATAAAAATTGCTTGGACGGCAGGAATCTTGGCCTCGGACTCGCTGCACGCCGTTAAAAAGAGAGTCGACGAGGAGTTATTGAGAATCAGCACCTCCGCGTGTCTTTTCTTCCGTCGTCGTTTCGCTTCGAACCACCCTTTATCGTTCCCTGCCCTAATATTCGTCGTCGTTTCACGGTTCGCTGCGATTTTTGATAACGGTGCTCGCTGAAATTCCACGCGTATCGTAACCGAGCCCCGGTTGGGGGTAGTTTGTAATTTAATTGCAAGCCTGCGGAAGACGGTTCGATTACCGCCCGGAAGTTAAATTAGGATTCGGAAGCTGTTCGAGAAACTATCCGAGACAGGAAGAAAAATTGACGGAGACGTCTGAAACGGATCCCGTTGCCGAACTAAACCGGATTAACGATCGCGGAGTCGATCGAGCGGTTTCGAGGATTTGCATGCCGGCTACTCGATGCAAAACCAGAGGACGGCTTCCGGGACCGCCGCCAATTAAACGCGTCCCGATTTGAATAAATCGGGCTAATTCTGAGAGCCGCGTCGGAGGCGAGAGAACAACCCCGCAGAAAAAAGAAAAAGGAAAAATGTCTGCGCCTCGACGCGCTGCCGTCCTATTTGTCGGAAGAAGAGAATAGCACCGGTGTTCCAGCTTACGGGAGCCACGAAAAGAGTAGGAGTGGCGAGAAAAAGGGCAAACCGTGTGTATACCGAACCGCGCGGCCGCTTTTGTTGTCGTTTCTGGGCACCGGCGTTCCCGGGGCCGTAATTAAAATTCTACAAACTCGCCCGGAAGTTTTGGACGATCTCCAAAATCCTCCGACCGGTGAGCCTCCCGTCGATCGATCGGCCAAGCAAATCCCACGGAATCACGACGGTGACGTTGTTAAGACGTTGGGGAAGGAAACCCGGCGAACAGCTCTGCGGCAAATCGGAACATTTATATACACCTTCCTCGGTGGGTTTCTTCGACGTTTCAAAAGAGAGGCTAAGGACGAGACTGTAACGCTACCAAATATTATACTGCTCCCTAAAGATCTCGGGAATTTTATTTAATTGCTAATTAGCTGTAACATTCTTCAGAATAGACTATACGTATACATATAAAATGGAGGGCTTGACTCACTGACTCCACGCCCAGGCTAAGCTTTCGGACATAAAAAGCTGAAGTTTTGCACAGAGGTTTTCTTTATGATCTATACAAGGAATAAGAAAGGATATTCCGAAATTCAAATCCCAAGGGGGTGGAAAGGGGTTGCAACGTTTGTACGAGGAATATTTTATTTGTGGTCGGATTTACTTGAAACTTGGTCTTAATGCTCTTTGAAATAATTAATCAAACACTTATTCCGGTTTTTTTAAAAATTCAACCTCTGAAGGGGTGAAAAGGGGTTGTAACGTTTGCATGAGGAATATTTTATTTGTGGTCAGATTTGCATTATACTTGGTCTTAATGCTCATTGATACGCTTATTTCACATTAAAGTTGCCTTATTTTCGTAAATGGATCTAGAAACTTCAAATTTAACATGTAAGCACGTAATCATTATCTTATCACTAAACCGTTGCAATGGTGTAAATACGCCTAAATCAATATGGGTGTCTTTATGAAGGTTTTTTAGGACGTTAATTACGAAAATGGTATCAATTTTAAAATGTAAGATGGCGATTAAAATTCCATAGAGGTGAATGGGGACTTAAAAGGTTTTATGAAGAAACAATATCACGGGCAAAAGCTAGTCCTTCATACTAACAATAATTCTAAATTTCAACAGTCTCTGTGGACTTGGAAAAATTTTTTTCCAAACGTGCCATTTACAAAGTCGTAAAGTTCCACCCTTCCTCTTTGATTTGAAAGAAAAATCGAGTCGCTAAGATCTTTTTTCGGGGCGTGTTCTTCCTTCCCCGAGAGATCGACTTCGTTTCCGGTCCCATCCCCTTATTCTCAACGTCATCAAACTAATCACCTGCGAGTATTTGCTCTGGCGATGTTTGAATTTTGCTGTTCGACGACTATGTACGCAACCGTGGAACACGGTAACTCTCTGGTACCGCCTCGAGAACCACTTACCGAAAACTCCGACGACTGTTTCCCCCGCAATTCATATCCCACGGCGCGTAGAATTCTCCGGCCCGCCGGGGAAGGAAGAAACAGTCAGCAAATTTAATTGAACGTCGACGATGCATTATTCCGTTTCCCGTCGGCCGCGCGTTCGCGGGGAATTTTACTCGGCTTTTCCATAATTTCGAATTTCAATTAAACCAGATGAAATAGTTGTCCAATCGGCCCCGGTGATTACTCCCCCGGGCAATATCGTCTTAAGTGTGTCTTTTGTTTTCCCGCTGTTGCCAATTACCCGCGAAAAAAAACTCCCCGTTCTCCTCGAAACCGTAAAACCCCGGGATTTTAATTGTTTTTTTATCGTTTGCACCCGGCAACGGTCTTTTTACCAGCATTACCGGTTTCCACGAAGCTCTAATTTTTTAATAACGTGGTCATTAGTTGTTTGGTTGCATCTGGTAAAAAAATTATATCACGGAGAGACGGTGCTTATCGCGGGATTCAACGTATCAAGTTTTAGCGTCTTCGCTTGTAAAGGAGCCGCAGTTTGTCCCAGTTTCCGGGACCATTCTGTACAAAGGGTGTCTTCGAGAGGCTGTTGAAAAGTTTACAGGCTCGTAGGTATACAAAAATATGAAACCTGTGCTAAAACGAGAGGGCGAAGCGTGAAATGTATCGCGTAACGAGTTAAAATTCGTTTACGTCCCCGTTCTTTGGGAAATGGCGCGAAGGCCTTGGTCCGCCGTTCGATCCTGATGAGTTTCATCGAAAAGGGAGACCAACGGGAGATTACCAGCGCTAAAAATCGTAGGAAAAGATTAACGAGCGTCGAATTGACCGTTAACGTGGCTGGTAAAGTGGGCCGAACGCAGGCGGATAAATAAACCAGCGGCTAAACAGGGGAACACGTTAAATCCAAACAAGAACTACCTATCGATTAGACCGCCGTGTGCAGTTATAGCGTTCCGACGGGACGGAATTCGATTCGACAACGAGCTTAATCGCAAATTCCTGAACCTGGAAACTTCGCGATACACACGGGCTGCTCGAACCAATGCGGTCGCCTGCACGGACCTCGTTGACAAACTGCAATCTAATGTTCGGCAAATATAAAAGGCAATCGAGGCCAGCAGTTCCGTACGATCGCGATACGGAATTGCTAAAACTGTTCTAACGTTTTGTTGTTCGCTGCCATATACAGGGCGTTCGGCCACTCCTGGGAATTCTAGAGGCCAAAATAAGACGAAAATCAAGAATATCAATTTCTTGACTGAGGCTTCCTTAAAAAGTTATTAATAATTAAATTAAAAAATTTCAAATCGTTTTAGAAAAATTTCTTTCGGTTGCGGGGGTCAATCACAATCATTTTTGGTCATTAGACATAACCTTGAAATCCTTTCCACTTTCGAGAAAAAAATTCGAGAAGGTGTGATATTTTTAGACGAAATTAAAAAATTTCAAATCACACTAAAAAAATTATTTTTAGTTACAGGGGTCAATTACAAGTATTTTTGGTCAATAGACATACACCCGAAATCCTACTCACTTTCGAGAAAAAAATTAATTACTGAAAATATAATGTCTGACCATACCGTAAACCTATTTCCCTTAAATTTTTCGGCGGAAAACAATTTTCTCAAATCGTTCTGAAAAAATTATTTTCGATTTTGGGGGTCAATAACGATTATTTTTGGTGGATATGCATACACTCGAAATCCTAACCATTTTCGAGAAAAAAATTCGGGTAGGTACTGAAATTTTCTGACGAAAAAAAAAATTTCAAATCGTTCTGGAAAAATTATTTTTAGCTAGAGGGGTCAATTACAATCAGTTTTGGTGAATAGACATACCCCAAATATCCCACCCACTTTCTAGAAAAAAATTCGAGAAGGTGTGAAATTTTTCAAGGGGAAAAAAAACGTAGATCGTTTTGGAAAAATTATTTTCGGTTGCGGGAGTCAATTATAATCGTTTTTGGTCATTAGACATAACCTCGAAATCCTTTCCACTTTCGAGAAAAAAATTCGAAAATGTGTGAGATTTTCCAACAAAATTAAAAAATTTCAAATCGTTCTGGAAAAATTATTCTCGGTTGCAGGGGTCATTTACAATCATTTTTGGTGAATAGACATACCCCTGAAATCCTGCGCATTTTCGAGAAAAAAATTCAGTACAGGCGAAATTTTAAACGTTAATAATTTTCTAACGATGCCTCCATCAACAAATTGGTATTCTTGATTTTCGTCTTATTTTGGCCTCTTGAATCACCCTTTATAATTTTACCCACGGGTAGCCGAACATTCTGTATATCTTTATTACGATGATCTATACGTTTCAGCCATCGCAGAAATCCAATTCCTCAATAATTAATCATCCTACATATTTGAAATTGAAAGCCACGAAAATGTTAAAAAGATTCCCGGAACGATAGGAGCAGGTGATATTATTGTCCGTCCAAGCGAATAATTGTTTTCCAAGAAAAAGCGAACTATCCCGCTCGAGGAATCTGCAAATGGCACTGTCGAGATTTCCCGCGCGCGGACGACGTTGAAATTGCAAAAATGTTGGTTGGCAAGTTTGCGCGATCATTAGCGAACAATTTATCGTATCGTCGTAGCGAAATCTGGCGTCGCGGGCCGCGTCGAATCGATATTCAATTACGGAACGTCGCGACGCCCACCGCGGGAAAGCGCGATAAGAGGCGACCGAGAAAGCGGCTTCGAAGATAGAATTATCGACACGCGGCTGGAAAATGAGCACCGGGCTGCGGAATGCGAGCGTCCCGTCCTGATGTTTCACCGTTGGACCAGCACGCGCGACGTTCGCCAGACCGCTGAACGAGCCCGGCCTCATTGTTTATGCTCCCGATCACGACTGGGCCGATTGTTCCGCGAAAATCGAGTACATTGAAACGCCATTTTAATCATCGAAGAGCCCCCACGGTCTGCTTTAACGCCATAGAGGCGGTTAGAGAATGAAAACGCTCTCGCGTAGTGTCGAAACAGAGTTAAACTTTCCTCGAGGACTATTTCGGGGCTTTGCCGTGTCGTCCATTTTCCGGCGCACGAAGTTCGAGATTCGATCGTGAATTCGACGTGAACGCGGGGATTCTCGTTCAACAGCTCTGAAACTAACTTGTACCTATCAATTTTTTCCGGATAAACTGTTCTTTGCATCGATTTCTATCGGTACAAATTTTAGTCAGCTTTCCCTTGAAACCGAACGTTGATCAACGGCTGATAACAGCGTCAAAAAATGTAACGACTGATTTCCAGCGGTTGATCCCTTTAAACGAACGCGTCGATCGTTAATTGATCACCGAAATAATCGCGCGCCTCTGTCTCGTATCGTCGTTAACGATTGCTAATTAGTGGCCGCCGATTGCATCGTTTCTTTTTGTCGGCCGCGGGTCGCGTTTGGCTCGAAATTACAACTAAAAAGCGACGGAGGACAGAAGCGAAAAAAAGAATTTTTTTTAGTAATTATTCTCTCTTCAAACGATGGCTAATTGAAAACTGATTATTCGAAACTAATGAATGCGTACTTGTGCCCCGCACTCTCGTTATTTAATATTCCCGGCAATTTTGTTAATTACAATTGCACGATCGATGCACCTGTTAATATTATTACCCGATCGTTGGAGGTAATGAACTATTGCTCGAACATGGTCCTAGAAGGACGCAACTTTTTACAAACACTCCGTTTAATAGGTTCGTGAAAAGCGGCCGTATTACCGTGATTTAAAAATTATTTGCGGTAAAGTGGATGAATTAAAGCCGAGAGCGTTTCGATAAAATGTTTAAAGCCTGCCGATGAATTTCTATACTCCGACGTTGGCCACATTATCAATAAATCGAATCCTATTTATTATTCCCGCAACGTCGTCCATAAATCCATTCCCGTCGGCTTTAGACTCGGAAAACCGATATCCAGTGATTATCAAACCGTGGTAATCTAATCGCGATTGCATCTCGTTACCGGACACTCCTTTTAGTATCCTTTCGAAAGGACCCGGTGCATTTGAACGATAAAAAAATGGTGAAATCGAACAATGCTCGACCCTCCATGAATCACGGGTTGGCTCGTTGCAAAATTCTCTGTGTTTACAATAGCATTAAGACGCGGAAAAGAAGTGGTAGCAAGGAAATCAAGGGCGTAGTCAGGGTCGATTTTTTCCCTTAAACTTCGACGGCAAGTAGAAAAGGTGATTAATGGTCAGACGCGCCAAACTCGACTTCAATTTTCTCGAGAACGAGGACTCGAGCGAAAAAATCTTGCTCGTCCCTTTCGACTTATTTTTACGCGTGGAACCACCACCCTCTGGCTCGAAATTATTTCCAATTTCCTGGAACCTCGTCCCTCTTTTTTCAACCGAATTTCCGGGCTCGTCTAATACATCTCCGCGCGGGACAGCGTGCGAAAATTACTCCGTAGTATCACGACTGCATTAAGCTCTGAGTTATTTATCACCGATGGATGCGCGTCGAGCAGCCCTCGAACTCCGCTTGATATTCCATCGCGCGAAGATGGAGCAGCCCGCCGGCGGGTAATCCACCGGGGATTGAATTATTGACACCCGTAGGAGGCAAAAACCAAGGCACTAAGGGAGAAAATAGAATAGGGGGAGGGAGGGAACGCAAGGTGTTGCCAGGACCGACATCACAGTTGCCGCTGGCTGAAGAGTGGAATGGCTGGTCCAGGCCAAGTTGTCGAGTGCTGCTCCGTGTGCACCGTACACACGATCATTAACCCCAATTACGTTGTGCGCACAACGGGTCCGAGTGCCACACGCTTCGGTCATAATGAGCTATTTGTGTGCCAGTTACCGGGGGAGGGGAGGGAGGGGTTGTGTCGATGACGCCAAGGCACGCGTCTGCGCGAGCTTCCGTTTCCTGCACGGACCGCGATAACGATGCACCCCTGAGCAATTCTTTCCAGCCACGGGGTCCCAGCCAAACGCTTTCCCCGGAAATTACCGAATAACCAGGATTTTACTTATCTCTCGGTACCCACGTTCTTAATCCTTTCGTTCTCAGCGCGACCGTACGAATACGCGTTTTTATTCGAGCCGGGCAATTTATACTCCCACCCTATGCCACGCGCCTTAATGATCGCGGGGATTTCATAACGTGGGAATAATTACTTTCGTCCCTCGTGAAGTCGGGAATTTTATCAGACGATTAACCCCCCGACCAGTCAATTTTCTTGGACGATGCACACGATTTGGAGAATTAGATTCGATACAAAATAGAATTCAACCAGCGTGGACTGCTCGAACCTTCAGCAGCAAGATAGGGAATCGTTTCTCTCGGGCGGACTTTGATCCGAACGCCCCTTTCAGAGGAGACAGTTTCCAACTTGGAGGGTCCGATCCAGGATCCGCTGGAACAGCTTCGTCGAAGAATTTACCAGCGGATCCGGGACGAGACGTAGTAAATTTGGCTTTGTCTCGGGCGAAGCACGTCTCTTAACTTACACCGACTCCTCTCTCTGCTACGTGTGTGTCCTCTTTCCGGGCTCGCGACTCTATCGATGTCGCGAGGATCTCGAGAAAGGCGACTCGCCCCGGGACGACGTACGAAACAAGTTCGACCAGATTCCCTTTATCGCGTATAAAACGACGATCGCCATAATTCAACGAAGTATCGGGGGATCCCTTTGTCGCCAGTAAATTCCGGTATTCGAACTCGGAAAGCGATCTTGACTTCGGTGTCGCAACCTATCGGGACACTGGAAACTTCGGACTGTATTTCATTGCTCGTTTCGAGCGAGTCCCTCGATAAGCATCTCGATCGCGAGGCGCGAATAAACGTTGGATAAACGACGATGAGTATTTCCCCCACGAACGATCGAATAAAAACGAGCACGGTGTTGCGAAAAAAAAAAACCGAGAAAATGATTTTCGACGTGAAATACGTCGGAGGGAACCGTGCCACGGAGCGTGGACAGAGTGCAAGAGACTCGATAATGTCTTTATCGGGGCTCCAGCCGGCGACTGGACGGGACAATCACGCGAGAGACCGGTTCCCGTTGCCAAGGTTTCAGCCATCGGGCTCAAGATTATCGGTTAACTGTACCCGTGCCCGTTACTCGCGATAACGGGAGACCACGGAAGTACTCGATTTTAAGCGATCGATGCCGCAATTGCATCCCGCGACGCCGATGATGAACGACGGACGCTCGAACTTACTTGCTCTCGATGGATGGAAGCGCCGAGTCGCGGATCTACTCACCTGTAACAGAAAGATATATACATTCTTAGAAGATGAACGAGACGGCAAATTGCGACGATCGAAAAATCGCGATACGAACGACAGACGATATCGGATTTCGACGCGTTTCGTTCTTCCAATCACTTTTTACGAACGTGAGATTAACACCGGAACTACCAAACCAGTCAAAATGACCCATTTGTAATCTATGTATATCTTCTATATCTATATATATTAGGTCATCCCATAAGTAATGTCGTCTCTTATCGTACCTTAAATAAACACTTGAATCGCATCTCAGCGATGTGTTTATAGAAACTTCTTTCTATATAGCTTAAAGAGTGCTCTCTCGACAGCCTATCGGTTGCGTTCGATGCAGTTTGAACCACAATTTTCAGTTGAAAAAAAAATTTTTAAATGAACGTGTGCGAACTTCATTTGCGGCATTGTATGCTTTATGAATTTAAAAAAAGGTAGTACAACTACGGATACGGTTGAAAACATTTGTGAAGTGTATGGTGAACATGCTTTGAATTTGAGAAAGTGTCAAAGATGGTTTTCCAAATTTCGAAAAGGTGATTTTATCCTTTCTGACGAACCGAGATCCGGTCGACCAACAGCGTTCAATCCTGAGGCATTGGAAGCTTTAATCGAGTTAGAACCACAATTAACTACCGATGAAATTGCTGAGAGATTAGGCAGTAGCAGCAGTACTGTCCGTAGACATTTAATACAATTGGGAAAAGTATCGAAACTGGGAAAATGGGTAACGCATGAACTGACGGTTTCTAACCGTATCCAGCGCATGAACATTTGTGCTTCTCTGCGAGATCGACAAAATAATCGTTCATTTCTCGATTAGATTATTACTGGTGACGAAAAGTGGGTCTTATACTGCAATCCCAAACGAAAACAACAATGGCTATCACCTGTTCAATCATCTTTACAGTGCCCAAAACCAGGGCTTCATCCCCGGAAAGTTTTGTTGTGCGTGTGGTGGGATATTAGAGGAATTATTCATTTTGAGCTTTTAAAGCAAAATCAGACCGTAACAGCTGAGATTTACAGCGAACAATTTGAACGTCTTCAAGCAGTGTTAGTGGAAAAACGACCATCATTAGTGAATCGCAAAGGTGTTCTATTCCACCACCATAACGCCTAGGCCACACACAGCAAGGATAACAGTACAACAAATTAAAAATTTCAACTGGGAACTTCTGCCACACCCATCATACTCTCCAGATCCTGTCCCAAGCGATTACCATCTATTCCGGTCAATGCAACATTTTTTAAGTGGAAAAAATTTCAACAATAGTAAAATCAGTACTAAATGAGTATTTTAATTCAAAATCTCAGAAGTTTTTCGAAAATGGAATAAGAAAGTTGACTGAAAGACGAGAAAAGGTCATCGAAACTGATAGTCAATATATCGCTGATTGAAAATAAATGTAAGTATTAATTTTTTTCACCGAAAGTCACCGTTAAAAAACGACATTACTTATGGGGTGACCTAATATAAAATGGAAGGTCTGACTCATTGACTCATCAACGCCCAGGCTAAGCCCTTGGACATAAAAAGCTGAAGTTTTGCACAGAGGTTTCCTTTATGATATATACAAAGAATAAGAAAGGATATTCCCAAATTCAACCCCTAAAGGGGTGTAAGGGGGTTGCAACGTTTGTATGAGGAATATTTTATGAAGGTTTTTGGGACGTTAATTATTAAAATGGTATCAATTTTGAAATGTAAGATGGCGACATGACATAAAATTAAAACTCTATAGAGGTGAATGGGGGCTTAAAAAAAATTTAAGGAGAAACAGTATTTTCGAGGGAACTAAACGGTTTCCTGCGCGAGCGAAGCCGCAGGCAAAAGCTAGTTTCAAATAAAACTTGTAAAAAATTTACTCGACCGAATTTTTGGAAATTTACCATACTTTTCTATAAGAGAATGAATAAACTATCGTTTCAATTTCCTTGGTGTAAATAAACACACTATAATTGTCGGTAGTTCTAGTGTTGAGCGAGCGAACGTTGTATACGTTCGATTGAAAGTTACTAATGAAAACGACGGGGCACGTTAAACCAGAAATTCCGAAACGAGGACAGTTTCAATTTGGTCGCCCAACGGATACGCGCGATCGTAAGATAAAAACGTCTTCGTGAAATGAAAAACGCAGGCATGAGACGGTTGATATAAGAGAAAAGAAGTTGGTCGTACGGCGCTGCATCGGGAGTGCGATCAAATTGAAACCATTTTACTGGAAGCCATAAACCGAACGGTAACTGCGGCTCTGTACGAAGTCTTATCGCGGGAAACGCTTTACAATTTCAATTTAATGTTCGCTGGCGATAGCGGCGCGAGTTATAAACGGGATTCGTACCGCGTGAAATTACGCCGCGCGGTGGTACACGTTTCGAAAACCGCGCGTCGTTTAAATCGATGGGTCGCCGAACGGGCCAATTTTCGGACTGTCCCTTTTATTTCCGATCCGACTCGTCTCTATAGAAACAAAAACGCTCCGATCGAACCGTTCATTGACCGGAAACCGATCGACGAATCGTATTAACGCGTTCTTGAGCGAAACGAATCGCTGAACCACGGAAAGTGTATTAGCGAAACGTTCGCGAGCAATAACGCCTATTGACGAGTCCTCGGTGAAATAATCGGGAACCGCGAACGACGTACTGCTACGCCGTATCAGCCTAACGCATCGCCGCATGTTAAATATTAACCGTAGTTTCCAATGCTCGTCGGATAGATGATACTTCCGGTGAACGTTCTGTTCCATATTTGTTTTCGATGCTGCGGTCGATCCGCGAAGCTCGCAAATACATGAACCCGTACATTATGAAAGCTCGCGTCCATTTGTCTTTGTACCGAGATGTAAAAGGTTCCGCGCTCGCGATCGATCGAAAGATTTTAATAAGCGCTGTTTGCTCTACGTATCGATATTCGAATGTAAACGTAACGAGCGATTTAATAAAAAAAAATACAAGCGTATTCTCTGCTCCTGTTTCTTTACGATTCAAGGGAAAATCGGCCGATTCGTGTTTATTTGTCGCGGCGATTTAGCTGCGTCGGATCACCGCGTTATCGAATTAACCGGGAAACGGACGATGGAGGGCTTATCTGGGATTGAGAATTAAATCAAATTAACGAGCTCCACGCGAGATCGGGGGACATTACGATCAATCCGCAGTTAGATTAAATCGGCTAGACATTCATTACCGGTACTCGCGAGGGGGTTCGGCGAGAGACGGAGGGAGCCGATCCGTCTCAATAGCTTTAAGCAGATAGGAAGTTCGAGGCGGCCGAGCCCAGGCAAAATACCTCGATTCCGATGATATTAAAATTACCTCCGTCGAAGATTCTTTGCCCCGTCGCGAGAATAGGAGAGAATCGCCTGACCCACTTTTTCCGCGCTCGTTCGCAAATTAAAAAGAGCTTTCGACGGCTGCCACCGCGCTTTCAAAAAAATTCTTATCGACGCTGCGTCCTGCCGCGTACAACGAAAATTAACTCGAATTATTTTGACGGTTCGGTCGTCTTCGTCGAACTGGTAATTTTAAATGCACCGAATCAACCCCTTAACGCTCACGTAATAGATACTTTTGCCACATAGCGATTTGTTTACTTTAACTGCTGATAATTAACATGTCCCATGGTATCCTATTCCAAAGCATGCACATTCCTTTTCACGTTTCGTACATTGTATATTTAATACATAAACAAAGGTAAAACCCCAAGATTTCACCGTCTTCTATTTAATCCGCGGTGGAAAATGCAGGAAAGAAACACAGAGCATGTACAGTGAATGTAATGTTTTTAATTTTTTAACATTTTTAATTGTACGTATATGTTGAATAATTAATTATAAATATTTAATTGGAAATGAAAAGTTATTCGAATTTATTGATATCTAGTTTTTTTTTTTAAATGAATTTAATTCATATATTTAATAACAATTTATTTTTCAATAAAATTAATCTTATTAGATATTAAAAAATTATTGTATATATCATAAAATAAAATTAGAATGATTTGTATCACATTCCATTATTCGCTGTATGCTCTCTATTTTGTTAAAAATAATTCGCATGGCATTATCAATGCAAAAAATATGTTACAATGTCCCAAGAATATGAATTTATGAGAAAGAAAAATTTGTGCATTTTTGGACGGTGAATTGAAGAAAAATGTGAGCGTTAAGGGGTGAAAATGTCGAATCGTTCGGTGGGCGGTGGAACGTCCGTAGGATGTCCGCGTCGGCAGAGGTTCAGATCGGACGTTTCTCGGACAGGACGCGGCCGATAGTCGCCGACAAATGCCTGCAGGATGGACGAGCGCGATGCCGCAATTAATCGATGCAACGCGATGTTAAGTGCGTTATAATGACGGTAGCCGGCAGGGAAATTCGAATCTCGCAAAATAGCCTCACGGAGACCGAGGATTCTCTCCGTGCATCCTGTCGAGCTGCCCCTATAATTCGATGACCATTGATCCTCGCATGCCATCGATGCCACCGGAAAATCTAATGATCGCGATAACACGCCAGTCGACTTTCACCGTTCCACGATCCACGCGAAGCAAAACTTATTTGCAACTAAATTCACGTCGGTAAATCTAGCATTAAAAGCGATATTTTCTCGATCTCGATGGAAATCCACCGTGAGAAATCCGCACGTTTTCCGGGGTGTTTAATAGTTCCATCTCCGCTGGCGACCCTCCACGGAAGAACGCTATCAGGTAGACAGTTTTTTTGAATTTTATGGGTCGAAGAAGCTCGCTTAAAGCTTCGATCAACCCCGGGAAGTATAGCGCGTATTTACGTATGTACGTGGAGTTCGTAGCTACCGCAGATGGGAAATAACGTTTGCCATCGACGGAGCGGAACGGTAACAATTTTCTGAGATTGCGTCTTCCCGGGACGAGACGATAGATTTTCTACACTATGTAATCCTCTCGCGTTCGTATGAAATTAGTAGACTGTACGATCAATTTTTGATCAATCCCCTCCGTTGACTCTCCTCTTTGGTTCTTCCCCGGTGGTATTTACGTTATACATATAAGCTCGAGGGCGGAATGCTCGCGTAGCTTCAGTGTCTGTTCGTTATCTCGGGTACGAGAGGCCAGATGCAACGGGCGACAATGCTTAAAGATCCGACAAAGACTCGTGCTCCGGCTCCGTAACTTTTGTCCGCGGTCGTGTCCTCTTTTTCCCCCGCCAACCCTCGATTCACCCTCCACCTTGTCGCTTTTGTCTGGACGCAACCAACGCGGCAGTCGAGAATCTCAAAGCCGAGCTGATGCATTTCACGCGTAATTTAACTTGAGCCGCGAAGTCGACGCACGCCACCCCCCTAGTCTTTCTCGCCGCCCTTTGCGGTTCCCGGTCCAGACGCAGACTTTGACTCGGTCCCAGCTCTGGACACGTAGATACTCCCTCGTTCCCCTCGGGGCCGCCAAAGCCGCGGGATTCGCAGGACTTTAGCCAGGATATATTTAAGGTCGACGGCTACAGAGTCACGCGCCTCGAATAAAACACCGCCCCTCCGGGAGACGCCGCGCCAACATCTTCGCGATCCTTTATTTACCAAAAGATATCCCTCTGTCCGTCCCGTGATTTTTCTTCCTAATATCTGCGCCACGAAAACGACAAACTCGATTACCATACCTCTTTTTTATACAGACTTTTGGGCGAAACTCCATTATTAACTGTCCTTGCAAAGTGGACAAAGAGGTCGTGGATGGTCACTCGTACAACGCCGTTATCAAACGTGCAGAGGAAAGAGGGTTCGCAAAGTAAGATATCCGAAAGTTTGGATCAAGTTGGGAGTCCCTTTCCCTCGGTCTAATATCCAAATGGCTGTCGCGTGCGCTTCAACGACGCTAACTTTCGCGTTGCATGAAATATTTCGTTCCCTCGGCGGGGCCGTTTCTTAACCCAGATTACAACCGTATAAACTTTGACGTAAAAAATGAAAAATTTCGCTGAAAGTTCAATCATTTTAGAATACATTCCCAGAGTTTTATTCCGAAATTCCGCTCCGCTGTATAAATAATTCGAACAACGGCGCGGAGGCACGGTAATATTTGTTAGTCGTAAATATAAGGGAAATTGCCAGAATTTTCGCCATCGATTCCTACGGGAATATTTCCCTCCGCGTTCTCGACTTATTTTTCCATGTAGATTTTTTGCATTACACGGTTTATTATATCCGGTAGAGGAAGCGCGGAATATTTTTAATAGCAGTTTATTTAAGACGAATAAACAATTACGAGAGGAGATGGGAACAAATACAACCAATACACTTTTACGTTTCGAACTCTCGACAGGAACGAAACACAAAAAGTATCCGGAAACGTTGGTTCGATCTGTAGCGTCGCTTCCCGTGCTCGCCACCAGAGGGGTTGCGCTCTCACAAGCGCTCGAACGACTTCCCAATATCCCAGTTATCCAAGGCTTTACTTTTCTGTCCTCCTACGAAATTCTCACGAGATCCCAACGAGAAATTTGCAGAAAACCTGCCTAATGGCTTCGAGGCTCGTAAGGATCGCGATTGACAAAACGGAAGTTTTGAAAGAGTCTCGCTCGTTATCGCATCCGAGTGAAAGAATTACGGGCACGCAGAATCCCTATTCAAGTTTCGGGCTTGAAAAGGTAAACGGTAACCTTTCCCGTGGTTGTTTGCGCAGCAACGCGAATTTTAGTTCGCCAGGGCACGCTTCGCGTTGAAAAGAGTCCGGGAGTGTATCGTGACCCGCGGGCGGTAGGACCGCTAGGACGAGTTCATTATTAACGCGACTTACAGTTAGCGCGAGATATGAAAAGTCGTCGGAAACGGGGCGTTTGCAAACTATTCTTAACACTTTAACACTTTAACTACCACATCACCCATATGTGGGTGACAGGAAAAATTAATTCTGAAGTTAAGACGCCGAGGGAAATAAATTTGGATGGAATTTGCGAATTTTAACAAGGTTACGAAAATAAGTACCGAAACAAAGTTTAGGTTATGTAGCTTACAATGGTGTAAAATCAAAATTTTAATCTTGCAGAATATTATACAGTTTTCATCTTGGACCGTTGTCCGTCACCACTGATATTGTAGACCAAAGTGAGATACACGAAGATGCTAGGAATATTACTATAAGGAATTATAAATGTAACTTCAACGAATGTATGATGAACTGGTGACTGATACAGTAGATCACGTACACGTGACAGCGGCCGTCAAAGTGTGAACCGGGTTGCTTCCTTATGCAGTTATGCAAACGCAGGACGCGTTTCTTGAAAAAATTCCGAGAACGTGGTCGGGTTTTGGTCGTTCCCGATCAGCCACGCGGACACGAGGGTCGAAGGTCGCGTCTCGCGCGAGTTTGGAAGTTGGGAAACTCGGTACCGGGGAAATGAAACGATCCAAGATTTATATTCCGAGGCGTTCCGCGCAAAGTTCTCTAACCTTTGCGACAAACGGCTCGAAAGATTGCCCGCTTGCGAAAGGAATTTAAAGTGTACCCGGCTTCCTTTTGTCGCTTTTTTTTTTCACCCCCGCCCCCGTTCCGTGTATTCCTCGTCTCGTTCGCGAGTGCTCGCAGGAAACTACGCGGCAAATATATTGCTCGACGAGACGCGAACGTCCCGTGTTCGGTGGAATTTTTTTATTTCCCATCAATTTTTTTAACTCGCGTTCGATCCGAACTGTAAAATTTGTTTATTTTTCCGCGAATAAAATCCTCGACGAAGTTTGGACGTTCGAGGAATGTACAGAAACCGTGTCCGTACTTTGAGAGCGGAGTTGGAAAATTACTTTCACCCCCTCCGTCCTCGTAGCCGGGGAAACAAAGGTGAAAGGGAAGAAACAGAGACGGAAGCGGAAAGTATTTTTCCGGGTAAGCGAGGAACGCTTCCGGCGACGGCCATTAACGCTCGATTAGAAACGTATCCTTCGTAAAATTACCCTTCCGGCGTCGTGGTTCGAACTGCCCCGGAAACTTCGTCTATGGCTAACGCCGGGGCGGTGCCCGGCCATTCTTCCCAGCTTCCGGTTGCGTCCATCTACTCGCCGGAGTCCCGAAGAGTCGCGCGGAAGACGCATTAACGCGTCGAGGAAACTTTCGAAACACCGAGGCAGCGTGAAAAGTCGCTGTTCGTAGTAGAATTTTCCAAATGTGAATCGATCGTCTCGAAATAACGCCGATATATGGGAATTTCGTCAAGATTAACTGATACCTACTACTATGTTAAAAAAATAGGATGACATTTGTTACAAAATGAAAAATCTTTGTTTATTTTTTCAAATCAATTTCATCCCCATTCGACATAATGCACTTTTGTCAACGAAAAAGTCCTCTTCTGGAATGGCCTTCAAAGCGTGCAGCGATTAACTGGTGCCTACTACTGTGTTCAAAAAATGGGATGACATTTGCTACAAAATGAAAAATCTTTATTTATTCTTTCAAATCAATTTCATCCCCATTCGACATAATGCACTTATGCCAACGAAAAAGTCCTCTTCTGGAAAGGCCTTCAAAGCGCGCAGCGATTCACATTGAATTAATTTTAAATAGATGACGATAACAGAGCTACCAAGCTACAGAAAAGAAGTTTATCAGTTTGGATGAAGCCGCGAAGTTTAAATTGAAAAGTCACCTTACTTTTTGGACACGATAGTATGTTACTAAATTTGTCATTGCAACGTCTATACTTGGCTCGACGACGAGCACGTCGACGGGAAAGCAATTTCGATCGATGCCGGTCGATCCGCAGGGGGAAGTTGCAGCGCATAAGTTTCGCTTCTGTCGGGCGTTAGGGGTAATCCCGGCCAACCCTAAATTCCCCGATCTGCTTATCGCGGGCACGTATCGGCGATACGTTTGCCAAATCGATCGAGCATCTTTCGTTATCGCGACCCGTTACCGCGATACAAGGGATTGCTCCAGTTACAAGATTAATCTAACGCGATACCCCGAGGGTTCCGGCGTTACGCGTTTACAATGTTCATTGAATTCATCGTTATGGCTCGACTGGACACCGATCCCCCCGTCGCGTAATCGGATTCCGCGGAAAACAACTCCTTGAAGCTACGAAAGGCTGAACGTATTCGTTGCAGCTTGAAAGAGTTAACGAAAAGTCGGATGAAATCGATAGCGTCTCGTTGTTCGACCACCGTGAAACCGTGAAACGTTTCCAATGGGAGTTGACTGTTTCGTTGAACCGTAAGTTTTAACCGGGTTTCCAGGACAAGCGTAATTTTCCGCCGGTATAATGAGAGTGGCCCGTAATTTAGGAGGGTAAGCTGGCTTTCCATTTGCCAAGAACATCGTCGATTTGAAGGAGGGGGCTGTCCATTAAAATTCTATGCCGGTTTAAGGGTACGTTGGAAAGATCGAACCGATCGCGAACGATATCTCGGCCACGATAGGCGAGCGAGTACCGCGAATGGCTTTAATCCAATTTCGATTCCGGAGAACAAGGGATGTTTAGCTAAGATCCGCGGAGTCGGCTGCACTCGGGATAAAGTGGGTTAAGGAGCTCTCGCTCGTGGAACGAACAGGGTGCATGGACGACGACGTCGACGAATCGCTTATATTGTGACGACACGTACCGGAAGACGGGGTTTTATATGCGCGTACACGGCCGAACGAGGTTCCTTCCGCATTGGGAACGCGCCACCGGGCTTTTCTCTCGCGATAACGTCTTCTCCCGCGGCTCCCCGACCGCGTTGTTTCTCACCCTCGACAACGATTACGAATACAAATTAATAAGGAGTATTCACTTCAGCTTTTTCTAGAGTTTTGCAGCTGTTACGACGAGAAATAACAATTACGATTTATTCTGTGTTGCGGCGTAACAGTAAATTCATAAAGCCAACGGATGTAGAATCGGTACTTTCGAACAATCAAGTTTTGCCTATAATCAAATGCCATTAAGACGGCTATTTAATTAGTAAATTCATTCAAATAACATCGAAAACCAGTGCCAGATGTTTTATGACGAGTCAGGTATCGCAAGAAACCCGGGCCCCCAAAAATTATTAAAAATAACGGTTACATACCGCCTACCACCGATCGACTTCGCCTCCAAGCTGATTTGGCCAGTATATTTGCAATATTTGACCAATCTGAGACCGATGCTGCGTCCCATGGCCTTGGGTACGCCAATGGCGAGCATATTGGGCAACCTTGGCCCAGAGACCAGATCAAAATTGACTCTTAAACACCATACATCAATGGTATATTCAAGACATTGTACATTCCGGCTATACGACGTAGAATAAATTGTTATTGCTTGTTACAAGATTCCACTGATTGTGATACAAGTTTTCATTAACGTTGACGTGTGAATTTGAACATATCAAAAAGTTTCTTTCGCCAAATTAAAATTATTTTGCTCAAACCCTCAGCAACAACCAACGGAGATTTAAGAAAGAAACTTCAGAGAAACGTATGCACGTTATGAAGCAATATAAGCTGTGCTGTGTAAACGATGGTTTACGAAATCGAGTAGATCGACAGTACCCGTCGAGGGGGTCGGTAAATAAAAGATGGAGAAAGGTAGGGGAAGAGAAATGAAGGGCGATCCGCGGGCGGACGACGACGGAGTCTCGATTTAATGAACTCTCGAGAAGCAGAGTAAGAAACAGGGTGGAACGGTAAGAGAGAGAGATAGCGGGTTTGGTAACGAGTGCGCGTTAGAGCACGGCTGGCTCGGTCGCTGCACGGAACCGTAATGAGGAATTTCACCTAGAGACATTTTGTCGGGAGCATCCTACGCGGCTTTGTGCAATGGTCTATCGTTGCTTTGAGGTATGCAACGGCTCCTAATTAGGCCAGCGAGGCGTCGACTGAGGTTTACGAGGCCGCTTTCTTCGGATCCTCGTCCCGCGTAGCGCAATCCTTATCTCGACACGCGTATTATGTGTGCATTTTCTTCGGGATCCGTTCCTACGCCGGCTAGGAGGCGACATTCGGGCGCGAATGAAAGGGACGAGGGCCGTGTCAAAGCGCCCGAGGCATTTTTCAATTACAGCCTGTTACGCGCTCGCCAAAGGAACGCGGATGAAGAACGAGGGAAAATGGGACGGCAGGAAGGAAGACGCGGCCGGGGACGAGCGAACCCACGCGGACGTTTATTAAACTCGCCTGTTTAAAGAACGGACGATTGTAATCGTCAACGACTGGGATGCTACGGCATCCCTACACCGGACCATCTTATTATTTCGAATATCAACCGTACGAGATGTTCTTCCTAAATCACGTCTCCTCCTTTTCTTGCCTCTTGGGCTGGCCTAATAGTTCAGCTGGCGGAAAGAGCAGAAAAAGGTAACCTAATTGGTTAACCAGTAACTAAGATAAATACCTGTGACTAGAGATTACCGATAGAGGTTACCGATCAGTCGTGGATTCGAGTATGTTGAATGTTCGTAACTTACCTGAAACAGAAAGAGAATATCGAATTAGCAACGAAGATCAACGATTTCAATTTAAATAATTACTTTCTTTAAAAACGTAATTGACAAAATAGAAACGCTTCGAAAGGTCGCGTGCGGTCTGTAAACCTCGTGTTCGTCATCCCCCTTTTAGAACAGCGTTTTCCAAAGCAATATTTAAACTAAAATGTTGCAGATGACTCGATTATATTTACTGCATTTTGTAACCCCCCCATCCTTTCGGTGATTATTGCAGAACGGTAGTCGCGTTGCGGTCGAACAGCGTTGTTTAAAAACAACCAATTCGACTGATTCTTTCTACAAACAACCGGATCGCGATAGTACCGCACAAGCACCGCGGGAAATCGTACGTATTCGGTTCGAAATATTTGCTCAACATAGAATTCCCGTGTGTTGGCACGCTTGGAGCTATCGCTATCGCTATCGCTGTAAACGGTAGAGATTTACCGTGTTATTCCGGAATTGTGGCAATTTTCTCGCCGCGGTTTGCTTCGAGCTTGCGTGCGTGACGTTTACAATAATAATGTCTTTGTTGGACTTAATGCTATATTGGGCGCATAATGCTCGTCAAGACGCCGCAAACAGTCCCAAGCGTGACAAAGTAGCGCGCGACAGAGCGCGTTCTAGGCGGCTGCAAGCGTAACGATATTAGGAGAAATTGTAACGGGCATCGTTTAGCACGAAATCGTTCTACCGTCGCAGGAAGGGCCCCGTTAAATGGTATCGCTTCGTTTAACTGGATCCCCGTCGTTGTAACTCCAACGCAAAGGTCATCGTCATCGGGTCCTGACCGATTCTATCGAGATAAGGACGTCTGAACGCAGGCACAAATTTATTCGAGAACGCGTCGAGCAAGCAACCTGGAATTGATCGATCAACGATTAATCCCGCGATTATTGAATCGAGGAACGTTTCAACCACGATTGGCTCAACACTCAGGAAGCTCGAATCGATGGAGGAGGATTGGGAATCTGTCCAAGTCAATAAGACGATACGTGTTTATCAACTCTCTCGCCACTGGCGTGTATCAAATTTTATTTCTTCAAAGGGCGTTCGAAGATTTCTTGATTTTATTATTAGTCATCGACTCTTTACAATACGATACATTCATATGTACTTATAAGATATTCATAGCACCGGTAATTACATATATATTTCCTAAAAGACTAAGAAACGTTGAGCCACAGACGACGTATACGAATAGACCAATATATTTCCAGCCACACATTATACTTTCGGCAAGGAATTTTTTTCTCGGAAATGCGTAGGAATTCGAGGATATGTCTATTCACCAAAAATGATTGTAATCGACCCCCCTAGCTAGAAATAATTTTTTTAGAACGATTTGAAATTTTTTTTTTTCGTCGAAAAATTTAAGGGGAATAGGCGTACGTATGGTCAGACATTTTCAGTAATGAATTTTTTTCTCGAAACTGGGTAGGATTTCGGGGGTATGTCTATTCACCAAAAATGACTGTAATTGCCCTCTACAACTAAGCATAATTTTTTTAAAACGATTTGAAATTTTTTAATTTTGTCGATAAATTTCACACATTCTCGAATTTTTTTCTCGAAACTGGGTAGGGTTTCGGGGTTATGTCTATCCACCAAAAATGATTGTAATCGATCCCCCCAGCTAACAATAATTTTTTTATAACGATGTGAATATTTTTAATTTTGTCGAAAAATTTCAGACCTTCTCGAATTTTTTTCTCGAAAGCGCGTAGGAATTCGGGGGTATGTCTATTCACAAAAACTGACTGTAATTGACCCCTGCAACTAAGCATAATTTTTTTATAACGATTTGAATGTTTTTAATTTCTTCGAAAAATTTCAGACATTCTCGAATTTTTTTCTCGAAACTGGGTAGGATTTCGGGGTTATGTCTGTCCACCAAAAATTATTGTAATCGATCCTCCCAGCTAACAAAAATTTTTTTAGAATGATTTGAAATTTTTTTTTTCGACGATAAATTTCACACATTCTCGAATTTTTTTCTCGAAACTGGATAGGATTTCGGGGGTATGTCTGTTCACCAAAACTGATTGTAATCGGTCTCTCTAGCTAACAATAATTTTTTCAGAACGATTTGAAATTTTTTTTTTCGCCGAGCAGCACCTATTCGTATACCTTGTCCGTTGTTCATGTTCAACACATGGTAATTTCGCAAAAGTAGGAGTGCGAGCCCCCACAACCGATGTCGTCCATTCCACCATGTTTACTTAGAAGAATCGCACAATTCTGACTACCGCCAAAGTTGTCGGGATCCGCCGGAATCGCCGGGGTCCATCTGTCGTAACCAGATTTCTCCAGCGATTCGCCCGTCAGAGTCACCCAGTCGCCTTCCTCGAACAGATCATGAATGCCTAGCCAAGCCGTGTCGACCTTCGAGGCCAGCATCCATTTTATCAAAACGGCCTCCTCGGCTAACGAGTTCGGAATGGCCAAGTAACCTACCGAAAAACGTTCAATCGCTTTAGCTTTGATCGTCATCGAATCTACTTACGATCAATTGTTTTCTACACACTTGTTATATAAATATTAAATCACAAAACTCCTCTACGTGTAAAAGTAAGTGGAAAAGAACGAGTAACATTTTTTCGATCAAGCCTTCGTTTCCAAGATAATCGATTTCGAAGTAGGGCTGGCGCGTCTGACCATTTATCGCCTTTTCTACTTGCGTCGAAGTCAACGTCGATTTTCTAGAAAACGAGACTTCAAACGAAAAAATGTTGTTCTTTCCTTTCTACGTGTTTTTACACGTAAATATTTATTTTTTGGGAATTTCCCTGTTATCGAGTGTAAATAACTTTGATCACCTCCTTCGTCGATGCAGGACTTGCGTGCACGGTTCCACGATAGCTTGCGCGTGTGGAGCTTGTGGGCTCCGATGCCTGGAGCAACAACGTAGTCATCTTTCGTTAAAACGCTCGTGCAATTGCATTGCTGGCAATACGTCGACTGGGGTGGCCAGTTAAAGTAAAATACTTGTTGGTTAGCGTGGTAAATATTCTCGCCGTTCATGGTAGTCACCGATTGCGGCGAACCTGGAAGAACATCTGCATCGCGATCAATTCTATTAATTCCTCCCACTTTCTGTTCGTTAGTTATAAACTGCCGTGGGAACCATAACTCGGCTTCCAGTTAAACCGAGCAGAATTAGTCGGAATTAAAGCGATTCGTGGGAATTCGAAGATGCGCTCGAAATTGGTACAATTTTTAAACGCGTACTGTAAATTCACTGGTGACGTTACCTTCCTGGCTACGATTTAGCAATTTTATAGAGTCGTCGAACAGGCTGATTGGGTGTTTGTTCGATTTCGCATCTATTTTCGACACAGCAGGTACAGCTGTTGACTCTCGTAGCACGAGACACAATATTCCGCTCGTAAAAACGAGAAGAGTCAGCAACTGCTCGGACATCGTGAGTTCAAGAAGAGTCGATAGCAACACTGAGCAAAGAAAATTCGACGGTTATCAATATGTATCGATCACACGTACGATGTTGGTTGGAATGCTTCGCTGATACCGAGGTTGAAAGAGACACGCAAACTTTGACGTTCCGGCGTTGTTGAATCGTCGAGTGACGAAGCTTGACTGACCGCGCTATTAATACCAGTCGGTTCGTTATGCTCCTCCACTTTCGTTTCTCAGTTTTTTCCTTGCTCGTCCGCTCTCAAATTACAATAGCAAGCATATGTAGCCACGTGTTCGACGAACGAATAACAGGGTTAAAAATAGAGAAACTGGTTCTCCCGGCTGACCAATTTTATTTCTCAGCGATACCAAAGCGCAGATGCGGCGGAAGAGTTATAAAGCTTGGATAAAGGAATCGTACAATATCGTAGTTTTTCTGGGATCTAGACCCAACCGATCAACACATGGTGATCTCGCAGAAGTAGAAGAAGGAGTCCCCGCATTGGATGTCGTCCATTCCGCCATGTTCGCCCACAAGCGCCGCGCAGTTCTGATTCCCGCCCGCGTTGTCGGGATCGCCCGGGATCGCTGGTGTCCATTTGTCGTAGCCGGATCTCTCCAACGATTCACCGGTTATGGTTACCCAGTCGCCTTCTTCGAACAGATCGTGAATACCTAACCAGGCCCGATCGACCTTCGTGGCCTGCATCCATTTTAGCAGAATCGCCTCTTCGGCTAACGAGTTCGGGATGGCCAAGTAACCTATCGAACAACGACCCCTTTAATTCGATCACGCTTTCACGAATCTTCGATTCGAGGCGTAAGGAACCGTAATTCCTGTATATTTTGCGAATAAATAATCACCTCCTTCCTCCATGCAGGATTTGCGTGCCACGTTCCACATCTGCTTGCGAGTGTGCAGCTTGTGTGCCCCTATGCCCGGAGTGATAACGTAATCGGTCCTTCTCAAAACATTTGTGCAGCTTCTATTGCATTTCTCGCAGCTGCTCGACGCCTCCTCGCCGTAAAACGTCTGTTGGCTCGCCTGGTAATTATTTTGACCGTTCATAGTGATCAGCGACGACGGGAGGGAGCCTGAAAGCATACCTGCGACGCGAAGAAAGTTACGCCTCGTGCTCGTTTTGCGTGCGGACGTGCCACGCGTTTGAACGGTAACCTCGAGTTCAATTAAGCGGAATTATGTACAATTGAATCGTTTACCGCGAAAACCTATTCGCGTTAATATCGACGATACGATGCAATTTTTCCATTCGTCATTTCTAAATCCATTTTTTATCGCTCTAGAATGTGAATTTACCTTTCTGGCTACGAGTTTGCGGTTTCGAGGAGTCGTTGAGAATCCTGGTTTGGCTTTGATTTAGACTCGAGTCTGGGCCTGCGTCCGTGGATGGAATTGTTTCGATCGGGTCCGACGAAACTGAGCAAAATATCCCGCTCGTGAGAACGAGGAGCGTCAGCATCTGCCTCAACATCGCGTTCCGTGTCTTCGACGATGATTTTGACACTGGATCTAACCTATTTCTATTCGAGAAACTTGCGTTTCCTTTGCAAGAATTCGCTTCGACTAGTTTTACTTGGATTTTGCGCGTCGATGAAATCTCGGTGGTTGGCGACGTATCACTGTACGCGCCATCGACGATCCCGAGCTTCTTATGGCGTACGTGTCTTCTTCTCTTTACAATTATTTCAACTGGAAACCCAACATTCCGGTAATCCCGCCTTTGAGGAAAACCTTGAACCTGAGGATTCTTGTTTAAGCCTTCGTTTCCAGGCAATTGTAGGGCCGTTTAAATACTCGCGTCACTGGTCAGCGATTACGTTCGGTGATTACGAGCGAGGTTTCGTCCGTTTATGACAACCACTGGACGTTCACGGATCCTTTTAACGACGTTTCTGTTAAAACGATCGCCCCTCTAAATGATAAAAATTCACTAAACGTAACACTAAAATATATTACTTTGATACTCGGCGATATTTAAAGAGAAACGAGTGTGCAGGGAATACGACTGGTTGGGTATAAGCACTTTCGAACCAGTTTCTATCATTTTTTTTCAGACTTTCGAAGACACGTCCTGGCGTCCTTCTGCCGCGAGAGTCCATTGCGAGTCCCCTAGCCATTGCACGATTATCCAAGCATGTGTTTTTTAAAATTAATCGAGTACGACGTTCGTGGTACACGATTTCAAATGAAGAATGATCGAACCATCGACACGATAATTGTTTGTTTAAAAATCGCCTAAAATCGACGTCCCCGAATGGGAATACCACCTCGAGTGGTTAAAGATCTATAGACAAAGCTCGTGGAACGCGATTCCTGTTTACGGTTGTTGCCAGAGCGCGGAGGGGACGCGGGGGAGGTGGAAACCGCGCGGAAGGGCCGAAAAATGAACGTATAGCTGCGAATTGTGGGGTTCGCGACACCGGAAAGCAGGTTAGGGGACTTTTTACGGGGTTGTTCCATTTGCGGTTGTCGCGGTCGCGAACCGACCATCGTTGGAACGCGATAGCGTCGGGCCAGCCCCCCTTAACAACTAGATATTCGAACACGTCCATATACAGTCTGTTCTGAAACTATTCATTGGAATAATTTTAAATTTGTCAAAACAAATGCGTTGTGCTGCGTTACAATACATTTTCCAAGTAAAGAAAAATCAAAAAATTATGATTTCGAAGGCACAAGACGTAGGACAAACGCTTAAAAACAGAAATAAGCAGCGATAATGTTTTCCTAGCACTTTAACGGTAGAACAATCCTGGAAGACGAACCCTTGACGTTCACAGGTTGCATATTTCGATCTCACAGATGAAAGGGGTTCGTTGAGTGCACACGATGTCGTCCATGCGTTACGATATACAGAGTATAAACGATAACTTTGGCAAAAATCATAGGGTAAGTAGAGACCCCATAGGCAAGTATTTTAAGCATGGGAACCCGTGTCCGGAAATGCACCAGTAAAAAATTACGGCGATCTTTAACTTCGGTCTTTAGCTCCTGATGGATAGAAAACCCATCGTACTGGAAACTGTTTCTTTTGAGGTGGGTCAGTCGTGTAGGTGACAAAGATGACAAACATTGAAAGTTTTACGATGAACAACGTAAACATTTAATGAAATCATGGTCAAGAAACAATAAACTAAAAAAAGTTTGCCTACCCATCAGGCGCGAAAGACCAAAATTAAAGATCGCCGTAATTCTTTATTGGTGCATTTCCGGACACGGGTTCCCATGCTCAAAATACTTGCCTATGGGGCCTCTACTTACCCTATGATTTTTGCCAAAGTTATCGTTTACACCCTGTATTTTCCAGGCAAAGAAAAATCAAAAAATTATGATTTCGAAGGTACAAGACGTAGGACAAACGCTCAAAGACAGAAATAAGCAGCGATAATGTTTTCCTAGCACTTTAACGGTAGAACAATTCTGGAAGACGAACCCTGACGTTTATAGGTTGCATATTTCGATCTCGCAGATGAAAGGGGTTCGTTGAGTGCACACGGTGTCGTCCATGCCGCCGTATTTTACGAGAACCCCACAGTTCTGATACCCGCCGTAATTGTCAGGCTGGTCCGGCCAATGCGTCGTCCATTTGTTGTAGCCGACTGTGTCCAGCGATTCGCCATCCAAAGTTACCCAGACGCCTTCCCCGAACAGATCGTGAACGCCTAGCCAGACCGCGTCCACGTCCTCCGATCGCATCATATTTAGCAGAGCTGACTCTTCAGCCAACGAGTTTATCATGGCCAAGTGACCTATCGAACAGTGCTCGTTTTATTAACCCTCTCCACGATCGGTCGATCCCCCGGTTTATCTCGTGTATTAATCGGGGGAGCCTGAATCCCTTACTACTAAAATCACGTTGAGAAATTGTGGGAGACGATATTACGAATTGCATTTCGTTTAAATTGTTTGCATCACCTCCTTCGTCTCTGCAGATTTCGCGCGCGTTGTTCCACCACACCAAGCGAGTATTCAACTTGTAAGCCCCCACTCCTTTTATCAGAGTATAATCGTCCCTCGTTAGATTGTAGGCGCACCTCGTATTCCACCCGCGAAGTGAGAAATTAACGTAAAATATTTGCTTGCTAGCCAGGTAGTTGTGCTCGTCAGACATTGTGACTTCGGTTTTGGAGTCTGGAAAAAGGCGTTGTCCGATCGATTCTGTTTTTCAGTTAATCGATTAACCAGCGAACAGATCGCGTAAAGAGGATCGATTACCTTTGTCGCACAAAGGAATGTTAGAACGCATATGCACGGATTTGTCCGCTATCGTTTTTCTATATATATTTGGTTGGTCGCACGAGTTCGACGCCGCGTAACAAAACGTTCCGCCGGTCAAGCGCGAAAAAGATTGCCAACCGTTTGTACATGGCAAAAACTGTCAGCCAGAGTAAGCGTTTAATTAGAAATTATTTATACGAACTATAATTACGAACTGTCACCGTTCTATCGTCGAAAGCACAAACGCACAAACGTTGATAATCGACGAAGTTTGATTGATCGGGCCAGCGACGTTCGCGAGCTTTTTATGCTGTTCTTGCATCCATCCTGCTTTAGTCTTCACCTCACCTCGAGCTATGGTCTCGACGCTCCAACCATTGCGAGATGCCTTGAACTTTAGAACGCAGTCGTTTACAAGAACTAACGAATTCTTGTTCTTAACGTTATTTTTATATTACCTTATTGATAACCTTATCGAGTGATCTATTTGACCCGACCGGTCGTGTTATCTCTTTCGCGGGGGCAATGGATAACGGAAAGTAATGATAAATCTTCACATTTCTCGTATATTATGTATTTGTGCAACATCGTTTGTTTACATGGATATAAAAAAAAACATTGTCGCTGTCACGTTTGCGTGAACTTTAACATCCATGGGCGTCGATTTCGCACACGAACCAGTGCATTCTGTTGCACGGACGGTCGTCCAAACCGCCCAAATTCGAGTAAATAGCACAATTCTCTACTCCGCCGACGTTGTTAGGTTCGCTTGGAAACCATTTCTCGTACAGGGGTGGTTTCAGCTCTTCGCCCGTCACGGTGGCCCATTCACCCTCGACGAACAGATCGTGGATACCTACCCAGACTTCCGGGAAGTGTGACGATGTCATCGTTCTTAGCAAATGCGCCGCCTCGTCGTCCGAGTTTATAACGACCAAGTGACCTATCGAACAACGTTAATTTGTCGTTCAGTCCAAAGGAATCTGAACTTATTACCAAAACGACGAATGTCGAACAGTATTGGTCGTGAATTAAGTTGCTTCCGCGTAGAAAGATTTACATTGTATATTAATAATTATCATTCAACCACGCCTTCTTTTAACATCACCTCCGTCTTCCCTGCAGGCCTTGCGAGCATTGTTCCACGTCATTTTCCGAGAGTTCACTTTGTAATCACCTACACCTGCAACTAAATTTAAGTCCTTCGTTACCGTACAGTCCGCGTGTGACTTATTTCGAACCTTTCAACGTAACGTAATTACCTAAAAGCGAAGTACCATTTTGTGGTTCGACCGTGAAACAAGATATTCCGCCCGCGAGACCGAGAAGAATTAGCAATCGCACGTACATCGCGTCGTGTTCTCAGAAGAAACGTTTAGGATGTTCCTATGTCAACTGATACTCCGTTATGTAAGTCTTTGCAATATATACCGTCGACGTATATGAGTCAACTGGTCTCTGGGATTGTGCAGTCAATCTTATGACCAGATAACCTTGTTTTTCTATCGAGGGGACCTCGTGTTTGCGAAGCAACAAAATAATATAGCAAAGTTCAGGACCCAACAACTTTATTTTTTATTCGCAGCATGACTGAACTTCTTGGTAATGAAACTCTGAGAGCAACTCTGTTTCTCACAAAAATATATATTTGCATAAACAATCGTATGATACATTGGCGTTTCGTTGAACGCGACGATCGATCGATCTCTCTAGTCGTTTGGAAGCGACCGAATCGTTCATAGAGCTACGTGAAATCTTAAGGATAAGTGTCTGCTGTTGGAAGCTTCAGGGGACCTTCCCCTGTCCTAGTAATCGCAGACTTCGATTTCACAGACGAACGGGTACGCCAATCCGCAGTCACGATCATCCATTCCGTAGTCGTCTCTAATGCTTCCCGTCACAACCGCGCAATGTTCGTTCCCGCCAGCATTGTTAGGCTCGCCCCAACGCCAGCCTACGTAGCCAGCCGATTCCACCGACTCGCCAGCCAGAGTGGCCCAGTCTTTCTCATCGAACCGATTGTGAACCCCGATCCAGAGATTATTGAAATTTTCATATCGCATCGAATTTATCAGGATGGCCTCTTCCGCTCTCGAGTTTACGATGACCAAGTGACCTGTCGAAAAATGTTTGTCAAAACCGGTCGCCCTGAACGCGTGCCACTTGAAACAACATATACTGGTCACCTCCTTCTTTCAAGCAGTAATTGCGGGCCTCGTTCCACGACATTGATCGTCGGATCAATTTATGAGCACCTACGTTCCGAGTGAGCGAATAATCGTCCCTTATCGGAAGATTCTTGCAGCATCTGTTATTGCAAACGTCCGACGACGCGCGCATAAGTAACAGCGAGGGGTCTGGAAAGAAAGCAACACACCCTGGTGAATTTTGGCCGTCTTTTAATCAAAGAATCACGCAGATCGGTCGGCTGCATATAAACTAAAATGTTTGTGCAATTTCTGTTTCTATCGACGAATACGCGATCCGTCGTAGAAACGAATAGAACGTATAAATGTAACCCTTTTACCTGATTCCCCGTCATCAGGTACCAAGATCGATGAGTCGTTGAGAAGAGGCAGCAAAATTGTCGCAGCATCTTCGTCCGACTTTACGAACGAAAGTACTCCGCTCGAGAGTACGAGAACAGTTACCGCCAGCTTGTACATGGCTCGATTTTCCAACTCGTAGAACTTCACGCACGGAGATTTACTTGACTCGACAATTAGCGAAGTTCGACTGACCGAGTGCACCAAAGTTGCAACATATTTATACCACCTGCGCCATCACACCGTGCTCGAATTTTTCTTTCACCGTTTAACGAACGAACAAACAATCGGTACTTTGGTACTCCAAGCACTATCAAGGATTCTTATCTGTACGTCACCGCGTATCAACAAATCTCTTCTCGCGGATGTTATATTTCTACCGATGACGAACATCTATGCATAAATTTACAGATAAGACCGTGCAATAGAAAACGATGGATTTGGAAAATAACGTAAAGTTAAAATTTTAGGGGATGTTTCGGTTTCTACCGTTGGTGAAAATAGTGTTAAGAGGACACCGGAAACCAGGTTAGGGGACTTTTTACGGGTCTTTTCCATTTGTGGTTGCCGCGGTCGCGGATCAACGCCCGTTGGGACGCGGTATCGTCGGACCTACCACCCCCCTCCCACCCCCAGGCAACTGGATATTCGAATATGTCCGTATATTTGCCAGCGAGCTTCAAAAATCGAGGTATCGCGTTATCGGTTTTGGCCCCCGGCTGGCTTCCGGTTGTCGAGGAACAAAACCCATCCAAGGAACCGTAACCGACATAATGGGAAGTAATAACAACGAGGAAATGTTGAAACGAGAATTAACTGATAAGTCCAGGAAGACAAATTAATCATGATCCAATTTATACGCTGCAATCAAGAACCGCTTATCAAACAAAAGATTAGATACTCTTGTTTACGAATCATTGAGGAATTTAGATAATAGCCGCGAGCTTTTCTACGCCACGGAAAATATGTATACGTGTCGCGCGTTCGCGTAAAAAAAAAAAAATAACGCGTCTACCGGAACGAGAGGTGTTTTGCACCGAAACACGGTTTCCTCCGCGACAAAAATGGACAAAACGAGGCAACTTTGGCGCAAACAACTTTTTACCGGGGATGTCAGACGGGGAAGTAGTTCGAGACGAAAGTAAATGGAACGCCTCGAACGCGGTTTCATATGAAACTTTTCCGAGTGGCGAAGTTTCTCGATAATGTATCGCTCGAACGATGGGAACCGTTAACGAGAACCAGGCCGTCTCGACAACGTCGAGAGACCAACGCCCTTTATTCTCCCTCTCGAAGGGTTTTCGTTCTCGTTTTATAGCGAATTAAATTTCCAAGCGGGTAATATTCCGTTGTATTCCGTCCAGATGCAAAGAATACCTCGATCACCGAAATCGTGGAGGAAACGGAAGACATAGGTCGTCCGAACGAAAAGCTTCGAAGCTCTTAAAAGGGAATCGAGTCGAAAGCTTTCTGGACCGGGGATCCCGATCTCCGGAAATGCTGAACTCGGCTGAATTCAGCTTTTCCGTGGAATTTTTCCGGGAACGCCTCCGACTGCGACGGTCAGTGTCAGCTCCCGATGGAATAACAGAGCCGATGCAAAAATCCTCGGCAAATTGACAAACCCCATCCGCATACATTATGTGCACGGTTCAAAAATCGGTTCTATTGACTTTGGACCGTGAAACGGCGACCGTAAACACGAACGGTTCGCAAAAATTCCATGGAAAGGTAATGCGTCCCATAGACGGGAAAAATTCGACCACGCAGTTTACGAACGTTGGATGGGAACGTCAAAGTTTCCGTTTTCCTTTAATCGAAACATACATTTGCGTCTTTACATCGAATTATCAATATTTACACGCTACGCAACTTTGTCCAGCGTTAAAGGCTGGATGAGATTATCCAATTAAGGTTACGGGACATCAATACATATCGATCTCGCATATGTACATGTGGTTCAGGGTGCACACAACGTCGTCGATGCCGCCAACTTTTAGGAGGACTCCGCAGTTTTGATTGCCTCCCAGATTGTCAGGCTCGTTTGGGAACGCGGTGGTCCAATTGTCGTAGCCGGCTTCTTCCAGCAACTCCCCCGTTAGAGTCACCCACTCGCCCTCCTCGAACAGATCGTGAATACCGATCCAGGCCTCGACGACGTTCGCCTCTCGAAGGACGCGTAGCAACACGGCCTCCTCGGCCAACGAGTTTATAACGGCCAAGTGACCTATCGAACAATTTCCACCCGTTTAACGAATCAGCGGTTTCGTATTTAACGATAACGTCGCGATCAAATATTTGAGAAAGCAGTTTCGCTTTGCGAGATCGTAAAAATCTATCTATCTCGTCAAACATCGTAAATTCCTCTTAATTCCTTCTAATGCTCGCGAGATATCGCTCGCGTGCCAAGCGACAGATAATTACGAACAATGTTTGTACATTCACGTAAATGGCGGTCGGCGCCAAAGATTCACGGAGACCTTGGACGGGGGATAAATGATTCTCTTCACCTCCGTCTCTCGCGCAGGATGCGCGAGCTGCGTTCCACGTGAGCCTCCTTCGATTCAGCTTGTGAACGCCCACGCCTCGCGTCACCACGTAGCCCTCTTTCAACGACACGCTGCTCGGGGATGAGTGTCGCCCGTTAACGAAAAACGACTGCTTGTCAGCCATGTAATTGTTTTGACATAGCGCGGTGTCTGGCGACGAGTGACCTGCAAACGACTCTGATTTACTGCCAGGGCACGCGATCGCGTTTCGATTACGAGTACCTGGATTATTATTAGGGAAATCAATGACGGTCGCCACGTCGCGAAGTATTCCGAACGAAATGGCGAGAAGAGCTAGCTTGTACATCTCGGCGACAACTTCTACGGTCGACCTACCGACAGAAATAATATCGAGTAAGATACAGGAGAAGGAAACCTGGCGTCGAGGAACGAAACTCCTTTCGATCGACCCTTTTCACTCGTTTCGAATCAAATAACACACCGACTAAACCAATCATTTTATTCGGTCGTTTCCCTTACAATCTCACTGAACTTATCAATAAAGTATCTTATCAATAAAATCTACGATCCCTAAATAGTAAATGGCAGTGCATCAACATAAGTTGATCTCGCAGATGTACGAAAAGTGCGAGTCGCAGGCGATGTCGTCCATGCCGCCCAGTGTCTCCAGGATGCCGCAGTTCTGATTCCCGCCAATATTGTCCGGCTCGTTCGGCCACAGGGTGGTCCATTTCTCGAAACCGGTGGCGCTCAGCGGCTCTTCGTTCAGCGTTATCCAATCGCCTTCTTCGAACTGGTCGTGAATACCCAGCCAGACGCGACCGGAGTTCTCCTTTTGCATCCAATTTAAAAACAGCCTCTCCTCGCTTTCCGAGTTTATGACGGCCAATTGACCTATCGAACAACGGACAGCTCGTTTAATCCTTCTTTTCGCTTCTTTTCGTCGAGAAAGACACGCGAAATGGTTTCAGGGAGGATCAGTGTATTTAAAAAGATTGTCGAAGTCACCTCCTTCGGCCTTGCAGGACTTGCGAGCCTGGTTCCAAGTCACGTTGCGTCTGTGCAACTTGTGAGCACCGATTCCTACGGTGATCTCGTAGTCGTCCCTCTCTATGAAGTTCACGCAATTTTTCGGGCCCCTTCGTCGCCGCCAATCGTTAATGAAGAACACCTGCTGGCCAGCCTGGTAATTATATTGGCCGTTCATGTTAACCAGCGCTTGGGGACCTGGAAAAAAGATCGGTGAGTTCGGTCCCGGTTCCCTTCCGTTCCTCCATCTTGGTCTCTAATCGTTAGCCTCGGGTACTTCGTTGCTTCGATCCCGGTGCCCCGCGGAAAGAATTTACCTGGATTCGTACCGTCGATCGTCCTCTTCTCTCTCAGATCCTCGTCGGGTATCTCGATCACGGACGACCGTGCAACGGAAATTATTCCGCACGCGAGAACGAGCAGAGCTAGCTTGTACATCTCGGCGACTTCGCGACCAATCTACCGACAAAAATAACATCTGATGAGCACTGGGCGGCCGTTCGAGTCTCCGTTGGAGCGTCGTTCGCGAGGCAGGTCTCCGTGGACCTATTAAAATTTGCAAGCCATTTTCTCGCCAGACTAAACGTGGTCGTATTAAATCGTCGGCACAGATTACGATGAATGTCTTCCAAGAGCCGTCCTGATCGCCTTGTTCGTAATTTTCAATCAGAGAGTTTCCTCACGGTTCTTGAAACATCGAGTGTTCGTTGCCTTTTTTATCAAGTCACTGAGTTCTCGACCAAAGCGTCGTGCGAGTTATTTTCTAATAAATATTGCAAGTCAGACTTGTATTTCCTTATATTCTGAAATTTATGCGGAAAGCCAGACGATACGTTTACTAGATAGACAAATGACGAGGAACAGAAAATAGAATCGTAATTGGGGATTTCCGTGCGCATATATTTCTGTAAAAGATCTTTATTCCGTAATAACGACGGATTTTCCAAACGCTACGTTACGAAATGTTCGAAGCAGTACAGAGGCTGTTCCATGACAGTATTTTCTGCGATAATAAAGATGCATTTGCTACGGAATCGATAAATTTACGTTATACGTGCGCGATGTTTATTGTAATTAAATATACTATTCGATTTTAATGAAAGATCGCGGATGAAAATGTTGGAACAATTCCGCGCCCTTTGATAAACAAGAAAACAATTATGAAATATTTAATTCGACGAAATTGCCTCGGAATATTATGATCAGAAGCTTTTGAACGCGTCTGCGGTCGATTGCAATTTTTATTGTAAAATATCTCGAGAGGCACTGTTTGTGGAAGACTGTGCATGGATGAAATATGATCGAATCATTATCGTCGTGCGGTTTCCTCACCGGAAGATGATGCACGCATCAGACGATTAGATTGTACAAAATTCTGTATAAATACTTTCACGTTGCAAACATCAAATTGCTTTTAATTTGCCCAGTCTTCAATTTCTGAAGAATCGATTTGTACGAAGTACCTAGCCCGTAAATCTCGATCTTCGATTTCACTCGAAAGTAATTTGACGATCGAATGCAGTTTCGTTGATCTAAGCGCGATGTATACTTGCGTGTACTGACCGTCGCTTTCCAATATGTTTTCAACGATCGTTCACCACTGTTCACCGATAGACCGTAGAAAAATGCACTGGTCGTTTGTGTAGGACCGATTATATACGAACGTTTCGCAGAAATGCACTGATTGTGTCGCTATCGTTGTCGACGAGCTTCTGTATCACGCGTGTGAGCACTATCGCTCCACTCCCCGCCGAGGTTCGACGCGGATTCTTCTTGCTCTTTGTCACGCGCGATGACCAAACTGGAAATCCAACATTCCAGGACTCCCAATGGCTACACCGCAGACCTTGAATCGCTACGAGTCTCGTTTGATGAGTCAATTCGCGAGGCAGATAGCAAACTAGGTTTTTCGGTGCAACAAAAACGATTGCTGGCAGGGAAATTGCAATCGAGTGGACGTTTCTCCCTCAACGTCCTAACAACGACCCACAAACTCTATATTTTTCCAATTTTCGTCATCAGTTTTCGAAAATTTCGATCAATTTTTGCTCCAAAGGTAAGATTACTGGCAGGAAAATTGCAATCGAGTCGACGTTTCTCCCTCAATGTCCTAACAGCGACCCACAACCTCTGCATTTCTCTAATTCTCCTAATCAGTATTCGAAAATTTAGATCAATCTTTGCTCCAAAGGGTAAGATTGCAACAAAGACGATTGCTGGCAGGAGAATTGCAATCGAGTCGACGTCCTAAGAGCGACCCACAGCCTCTATATTTCTCTAATTCTCGTAATCACAGTTATCGAAAATTTAGATCAATTTTTGCTCCAAAGTTAAGATTGCAACTAAAACGATTGTTGGCAGGAAAATTGCAATCGAATCGACGTTTCTCCCTCAATGTCCTAACAGCGACCCACAACCTCTGCATTTCTCGAATTCTCCTAATCAGTTTTCGAAAATTTAGATCAATCTTTGCTCCAAAGGGTAAGATTGCAACAAAGACGATTGCTGGCAGGAAAATTGTAATCGAGTCGACGTCATAAGTGTGACCCACAGCCTCTATGTTTCTCTAATTCTCGTAATCAGTTATCGAAAATTTAGATCAATTTTTGCTCCAAAGTTAAGATTGCAACTAAAACGATTGTTGGCAGGAAAATTGCAATCGAATCGACGTTTCTCCCTCAACGTCCTAACAGCGACCCACAACCTCTGCATTTCTCTAATTCTCCTAATCAGTTTTCGAAAATTTAGATCAATCTTTGCTCCAAAGGGTAAGATTGCAACTAAAACGATTGTTGGCAGGAAAATTGCAATCGAGTCGACGTCCTAAGTGCGACCCACAGCCTCTATGTTTCTCTAATTCTCGTAATCAGTTATCGAAAATTTAGATCAATTTTTGCTCCAAAGTTAAGATTGCAATAAAAACGATTGCTGGCAGGAAAATTGCAATCGAGTCGACGTTTCTCCCTCAACGTCCTAACAGCGACCCACAACCTCTGCATTTCTCGAATTCTCCTAATCAGTTTTCGAAAATTTAGATCAATCTTTGCTCCAAAGGTGAGATCGCAACAAAACGATTGCTGGCAGGAAAATTGCAATCGAGTCGACGTCCTAAGAACGACCCACAGCCTCTATATTTCTCTAATTCTCGTAATCAGTTATCGAAAATGTACATGAATTTTTGCTCCAAAATGGTCAGGTTGACTCGTTATTAGGGCATAATTCCATCGAGAGGGTCGAGTAACGTCGACCGGAAGCGATCGACTCGAAATTGCCGGAGGAAGTACAGCGGGGCAGGTTTACGCGACAACCGCCTCTCATCGCGATGAACAACGATACGACCGAGGCAGTTTGCGATGCCATTGTTGTCAATTGCGATGCAATATGGCGGTCGAAACGAACGTTGCAATGGCAACGTCGAGTGATCGATGAATTCACTTAACGAGTAATGAGCAGAACAATTACCCATTATGTAATCGACGTGCTCTGTACTTGACGCCTCGCGACTCGTCCAAGAACCTTCATATTCGCAAGCATTATATTTCATCATGCATTCGCCAACTTATCGACTCCTATCTCATCTACGCGAAAGCTCTCGTAACCGAAACATTCTCGAAATTCCGAGAAACCTGCAATATACCATATCTTTTCCGATATCTCGAACGGAGTAAACAGATAACGATCGCGTGTGAAGAAGGCATACTTGTAATTAAAAAAAAACAGGAATCTACAATCCGGAAATTATAACCAAGAGAAGACAGAAATAGAAAGTAATTTGTTCTTATCTCGGAGCTAGTCAGGCCTCTTAATCAAACTTTTCACGAACGAGGGTGCCCGGACGGCGATAAGTTTTTTAAATCGAGTATCGTCGCAAAAAGCCGCGGTATCCGTCGCGGGAACTGGGTCGAATCAACAATGCCTCGTTCCAGCTACCGGTTTCCGCGATATCGATAGCGAAATTTCGCTCAATACACTCGGGACGCGTTGTATCCAGCAAACGTTTCGAATCCCGGTTAGGTGGAATCGCTACTCGCGACGGGCAAGGAGAAAATTTTCGCCGTATAATCCGGCCAAGATCTTCCCGGGGGCGTCTGGCGACGAAGGTCGCGCTTTTGCTTTGGAAAAACGGAATGCGGGGCCCGCAGAAACTCCATCGTTCCCGCCTCGTTTGCCGCGATTTCTCGCCGTTTCATCGGCGCGCGGCGATTTCGGATCAATGCTTTTCGGTAAATTAATACCGACGGTCCCTGGAACGAGTTTGCCCGGCAAACGCGAAGTGCCAGATTTCACTCTCGAATGGCAAAACCCTTTGATCGTTCAATTTCACGCGATCCCCTGAGCTCGTTTCACGCGCGACGCGAAACCGCTCGGAACGGCTCAAAAGGCTCGAATGTTCCCGCGATCCGATCGTTTTTTCCGCGCCTCGACACGTGATCTTACAAGGGACGTCGCTCGAAAGCTTTTCCATCGAAATGAAATGCAACGGTGATCTGGAAATATCTTTTAAATTAATCGAGAAAGTTACCAGAGAAACCATACGCAAAGTCTCGTGATAAATAAACGCGTAAATTCGTTGGTCGGAGAACGGAGGCACGAACAATCGTCGTAGGATATTCGAGGACGTCCTACCGGCGAGATTAGCCGTGGAATTCGAAAAGGACGAAGCCGGGGCTGCCTAAGAGTTTCATCTCGCGATCCTTCATCCTCGAAGCGCGTTCAACCGCGAGGACGCCAAAGAGGCGGCTGGCTCGTCCTGATTCCCGAAATCAGCCATCGGTTGGACGCTCTTCCGTAATCCAAACGGCATTCACGGAACCACAATTTCCTCTCCGAAAAGGGCTCGCGTCGTATCCAGGCCGCGTAATCCAAACGGGATTTCGCCCAGCCGCATCAGAGATTTCGCACAGCGCGTTAACACCGCATTCTGTTCGCTTCTATGGCCTCGACGATTTTCCCTTTCCTGAAACCCCCCAGTTTCGTCCTTAAGCGAGCGGAACACCCACGACGACCGTCTCAAGCAACGATTCTGCGTCTCTTGTTAGGTCTTTGATACATTTGACAGAGAACTAATCGACCAGAGACGAGAAAACTCCAAAGTTAAACTTAGAAATAGTCGATCGAGTCTGGGGAATGCGTTATCGAGTGCCACTGGTCAACGAAGACCATTAACGTCCTGAAAAACATGTTCAACTTCCAAATCGTACGTGTCTGGAAACACGTGAATTGACCGTTGGCTACTCAGTGGCTAGCTTATGGTCATCGATGGTCAGCAATGAGGTTGACGTCAAGATCAGTGGTCTAGTGAAGACCTAGGAATAGCCAAGAAGTAGGACCAATCGAAAGAGTTCTGTAGATTAGGCGATCTTAACTCCGGCACTGGCTGTCTCCCCACCCCTTCAGCGTGGTATAAGCGGGGCCACTGCGGACCTAATCTTCAGTCGCGTCGCGAATTCGGTAGTGTGGACATCGCTTGGAGAGAGGCGCTGGGGGTTCCTGACCGCTGCTGACCACTGGTGACCTCCACTGACCAATACTGACCACTACTGACCAGTTCTGGCTCGCGTTCCTGCCACTACTGACCACTACTGACCACTGCTGACCACTACTGACCAGTGCCGGACGGTGATGACTACGGTAAGAACTGTTCAAAAATTCTCTCCCCTCTTTTATTCTATCGTTTGATGCCAATTTCACTTGAATGAACTGATTGTGCCTTGCTTGCCTAACTGACGTTGCTATAATATGAATATTTTCTTACTTTACAGCTGGTCCAGTGGTAACTATCCTATTTCCTGACAGCAAGTAGTAAGTCCACTCCACTTATTTATATTTTATTATTTTTATTTGTTTGTCTGATTTTATTTGGTTATTATGAATGTATCATTTCTCTGTTTCTACTTGTACATTGTTTTTCGAATTTATGTGATTGCTTTGATATGTATAATATTACAGGATATAATATTGTTTTCAATCATATACTATAGTTGTTTCTATACAACTTCATAAATTTCTATTACACCGATTGGAATGAGATTTTCATTTTTCCGTTCTTGCTCGAATTCTCGTAATATTCTGCGAAGGTACTTTCTTTGATTCTTCCATTTCGTTTGATTGTTTGGTGTCTCGATCCAAGTTTCTTTTGAAAATTCTTTCGACTCTCTTCGTTGGTTGTGCACCTTTCATTGGTTTCACTTTCATTTGTTTCTTCTTCGACCAACGATCATCGTCACAGAAGATCTTTAGCTGACACATCATTTTTAAGTGTTCATTAAATTTCCTACCATATCTCACTAATATGAATATTAGTTTTGATTTCAGTTAGGACATCGAGGGACGACGCCACAGCCGCCGAGGGACTTTTAATTCCAAGTTGATTAGTCTTAAGCTTCGTCGCGAGTATTAAAATTAACGTCGAAGATTTCTTTATTGCACGTATTTCTTTATTGTGCGTATTCTTTATTGCCGTGTCCTACCAAGCAATTATTTAATAAATAGCTTCCCTCTCGATCGTACCCTCGTTCCTAGCTTCGGTCACCGCTGTTTCATCGATTGAAACATGTGATCGGCCGTGTAGCTGGCCCGACAGATCTAACCGCATTCCCTTGGTAGCTCGATCCAGGGAAAATGGTACTCTGCTGGAAGGTGTGGAGTTTCCGTATCCTGCGGAAACGCATACCTTCCAGCGGAAGTCGACACTGGAACAGAGGTACTCTCTCTTTGTCAGACAACTTGAGTCGGGTCCTTCGGGCTCCCGGCGGGTTGCGTTGGAGCAATGGAGACCTTAGATTCGGAGTCGCAGCCGTCCGTTATCCTGTAGAGATCTAATTAGCAAGGGCAGTAGGTTCGATCCTCGGATCCGCTGCACGGTTCAGCGTCGCGTCGCGTCGCGTCTCTCACTATATAGCTTCACCCCTTTTTTAAAGAAATAATTGCTTGGTACAAATCAGAACATCCAAGGAACTTTGTTCCCTTCTATCGTCCGAATTTTAGTTTTAACTTGACTAGACTCGAGCTTCGACGTTAATTTTACGTCCCTATTGTATGTGTCTCCCGATATTGCCAAGTAATTATGCAACAAGTAGCTTCTCTCGACTCGTTCTCTCGTTCCTAGCTTCGATCACCGCTGTTTCGTCGATCGAAACATGTGATCGGCCGTCCAGTTTGTCCGAAAGATCTAGTCGCCTACCCATGATAGATCGATTGCTAGAAATAGGAATCAATCTACCAAGGGCAGTGTTGATTCGATCCGAAGATCTGCTATACGGTTCAGCATCGCGTCGTGTATCCCATAATTTAGCTTCACCCCTTTTTAAACGAAATAATTACTTGGTACAACTAAACTAGAAGATCGAAGGAACATTGCTTTCTTCTATCTCTCTAGTTTAGTAATCCAGCTAAGCTTGGCTAAAAGGGAGATCGATGGAACTTTGATTCCATCTATCTCCCTTCGGGTCCCCAGTCGCAGCAACCTCCTCGTGGTGGGACCTGGTAATCGGTGTTACCCGCGACGAAAGTATTTTAAACACTTTCCTCCAGGGTAGGGCCGAGCTAATGGCTGCGAACTTAGTATAACTTCTTCAAATATCCGATAAAATTATTAACAAAAGCAACCTCGAAAGACTTCTGTACGTTTGCTAGCTTTATCGACTTCGGTAGCTCGGTTTACTATAATTTCTAAGTCTCTAAATCGTAGTATCATTCGTCGTTGTATAATAGATGGTCAGCGGGGGATATTTATCGAGAAAAGTCGACCAAATATCACGATATTCACAGAACCTTGCACTTAGAACTTTAAAAATTCAGAGTCCTGATATTAGCATTCGCCAAATTGAATAACTGCACATCATTTGCAACATATTAGGTTTGTTTGAAATGAATAATGAATTATAGCAGAGGATGGGAGTATATGAAACTGTACTGTACCCTAAAGAAACTAATTAACTTGTATATTTTGAACTCTCGATAATAATGGAAAACTATACGTGGATCTTCGGTCGTGGAAAGCAGAAATATGAAAAATATTGATGTGAAAAGCTTCGTTGTCAAAGGGACGCGAAGTATCAAAATATCGGGGCAAACCCACGGGAAAATTTTTATAAAATCAGTCCGATGGAGTGTTAAAGCGCCATGCATTGAATGTCTGACCAAGGACGGGTCGATTCCACTGTGCATCGACAAAAGAGAACTTGCAAAGAATTCCAAGATCCTTCTGAGAAGATAAAAGTGATCCCAATACGAGAGAAATAAGTTTGGAAGCAGCCATACTTTTTAATAAAACACGATATTCCCCGATAGATCGAAAGTAATCACTAGTGAAAGGAACTTGTTCCTTATTTTAACTAGTTTCTGGTATAAACTGATATAAGAGACTTTAATTGCAAGTGATTTTATAATACTCAACTGCATCCAAACTTTTGAACGATAGTACACATCGAATACGTCGCCAAATCGGAAAGTCTCATGAAAGACAATCGATAATTGATTGGTTTCGTAATAATGTCGATTGTCTGGTGGAAGTGCAGAGGTCTTCCACGTTTTTTCCCGTTCCCACGTACGTATGCCTCGAACGAAACCCACTGTGTGTTTAATTACTTCTATTGAGCGTCTAAAGTCTCTACATTAACATTCTTTTGCTTGCAATCATATAATACCTCGTGTTTTCATCAATTAATTCCTTTGTTCTTTGTTGCAAACATTGCGTAATGTAAGGCTAGTATCGAGTAGCTGTCGTCTCATTAAATCTGATTATAACTACGAAATTAACACTAGATTTACGGAAGCCGTCAATTTGACGGATAAAATTGCAGACCGCGTGAATATTATTTTTTAACAACTTACGTTGAACTTGATCGATGCAATAGCATGAATACATATTCTAATTAAAAGAAAAATCGTATTTTAAGGTAATCGTCAACACGGAAGATATCAATAAATATACGTGCGATCAGTGCCCGTAAATCTAGCGTTAACTATCCTTTCATGAATATTAAAGTCTATCGTGTGCAACCAAGCTCGCAAAATTCATCGCTACAACGAATATAACTCGATATTTGTATGGCAATTGCATTGGTCCAGCAAAATTATAAAGTAACAGTCCCATTTTTTGCATTTCGTCTCCAACAATTTTATTCGCTTGTGTACCGTGCGTGACGTTTGTACGCGTTGATAAATCACGATATTTGCAATTGAGATTCGTTCGGTGCGCGTAATCGGCTCGACGAACTTCGCGGGAGTCAACAAAGGATTAAGAGTAGCCTCCTCGAGCGGGCGTGAAATAAAACAGGAGTATCGGCCGATTAAATGTGGGTTAATCTAGCCATAGAACGAAGAAAATGGCCAGAGGATCCTGGAATCCTTCGTAACGGTTGGTCGGGCATCGGGAATCGAATCGCGGTGGGCTCGGGGTTCCCGTTGCGCAGGAAATCCGCAGCTGGCTGTATCGTAATAATCCCAATCGGCATTAAAGTTCGACAGGCTAATGGCTCGGCCGGCGAGATATGGGCTGCAATACGGTTTATTGGCAGAAGGGCGCGCGGGACCGTTCATATCGAGTTTCCGCAACACCGGCGACGATATTTGTAGTCGAGTCAGCTGCGTCCCTCGAATAACTCGCGCCCCTCCGTCCTGTTTCTCCGCGATCGTACGCGCCTCTCCGTTGTCCACGTACCCCCTCGATAAAGCTAACGTTCCTCGACCATCGGGAATTTCCGGTCCAGAACCAACGACAGCGAGAAACGATCTGGTAAACGACTCCATAACATTTTTAAGACCCACACCTACACAACGATCGTGGCTAAGGAGGGTTCGATTCAGGGATTGCACTCGAATCTTTCTCAAGTCCATTGTTAAAAATCGATAGATCGGTGTCTTGGAAATGCACGAATCTCTGCTGTCTGATTTGTGGTTTCCTCTGTATCTTCATATGTTGCGTGATTATCATTGCAAATCTGGAGGTTTATGGGGATAGAAGCGATTAGAAGAAGAATATTTGCAATCTAGTTACGTAGCAGTGGAAAATCCGTTAATTAATCGGACATCAGCTGTCAGGTTGTCAGGGACCGTCCCCTTCGGAGGTTTCTTAGTCCGTGAATGTCGGCTGCGTCGTCCCGAGGTCGTTGAACGCCATATTACAGTAACCGTCCACGTTCCCCTGTCTCCATATTATGCAAATGCTTGGTTAGGTTCGTGGCGGCGGGCTCCACCTTGGCAAGTGGTTAATAATACATCTGCCGGTAATGGGCTACCACCGGTTTCCGTTGATTTAGGCGCGGTGTCAAGGAAGATTAAGGACCTGGAGTGTCGGGGATACGAGGCGATACCGTTAGGGTGTGCACGGACAGTCGAGACCCCTAGATCCCACATTCACGGTTTTATCAACCCTCGACGAGTCCATTTTCAACCAAATCTGAATCTTGCTCTAGAAATCTCTGCTGTTCACGTATCTTCTTGAAACGAGAAATTGAGGCGTTCGAAGGGGAACAGGAGCTCGATAAAGGGACAAATAATTCGAGGAATGTAAAAAGCGGAATGGAAAATGGCGTGTGGCCGGGGCGAGGATCGATGCCACGCTGGCAATATGTTCGGTCTCTCCATGAAACTCGACAGGAACTATCGCGCGAACAAGAATCACCGTTTCGAGGTCGAAATCTCGGCCGGGAGATCGAGCGATCCGGCGTCAGGTGCACCGGACCGTTTTCAATAAGTTGCTCTCGACACGAGTCGGTTTCGTAGTCGCCATCGATCTCCGGATCACCCGCGTCAGCCACCCCCCGTGTCCTGGAAATTCCGCAGCCGGTCGGCTTTTTACGGCCCCGTGTCCCGCCATGCGAGACACTTTCCGTGGATTCAAGCAGAATTCGAAATGTGACGGACAACCGTGGAGGACCGGGGGAGAACGGCTATCAATTTATACGAATCGCCTATCGATATTCGGAGCCAGCGTACGACGCATTCGGAAACCGGAAACGACCATCGATCGGAACGAATTCCTCCGAAGAACCGGGCTCCGTATCCACGAAACAAGTTTCGTTTACGAATTTCTGGAACAAAAGCTCGCATCTCGTTCCTCGAAAACGTCCACCGAGTGCTTGCAGGTCGAGTCTTTTTACAATTTTCATTTTTATTTATTTATTAAATAGCCATTAATACAGAAAGATTTACAGGTATAGAAGAATGTTGAGTCATGAGTAACTTTTATTTTTTTAATCAGACATTTATTTTACTCTCGTTAAATAACAAAATTATATTAATTTATTATGTATTCTCCCATCTTCCTGGGAGTTTATCAATTTCTTCATTGTAAAATGTGGTTGGTTTGAACTGCAAGAAGTTTTCGACTTGCTCTTCAGAATTGAAGGTTTTTCCATTCAAAAAGTTTTGTAAGGAACAGAAAATTAAGGTGGAAGTGGTAAAACATACCATAGAAGCTCAAGAATTTTTTCTTGGGTCACCCTTGCTGTACGTGGTCGCGTTGTCGTGTAAAAGAATGACGTTTTTGCGATCGACGAGTGCAGGACGCTTTTCATGGAGTTTCTCTTGCACTCTTCGCAGCTGCTGAACGTATCTATCCGCAGTAATCGTTAAATTTGACTTGTACAACTCGTGGTGAATTATTTTATTAGCACTATTATTAGTACTTTTTGACTTTCCATTTCAGAGGTTAAAAAAAACAGTTTAACGTAACGTGTATCACACAAAACAGTTGACAAAAGACTAACTGAAGCCTCGTCTATATAGTGAAAACAAAAACTTGTCATGGTAACTCATGGTAACTCAATAATAGATTCTATAATACTTAGCTGCATCGGAAGTTACTTATGACAAAGTTACTTATACAAAATTAAATGATACGAAGTACGAGATTGACTGTGAATAATTGCAAAGAGATGACAAGTAAAGAGCGTTTAAATGATAGAAATGAACGAAATGTTTTGTTTCTTTGGAATCTACCAATATGTTCGCCGCGTGGGCGAATCCCACGTGGGATCAGAGGGAATTCTTCTTAAAAATGGTGGCAACGAAAGTGCATTTGGCGGTCGTGTTCAGGGCGTATAGAGATACAGAGGTTTCTCTTTATTTTTACTTACACCGGCGATATGTCACCACGGGAGTATCTTCTTCCACGCAGATATACTTAGATCCGCCGTAAGACGCACGGAACATCGAAAGTTTCCTTTCTTCCATTACGTGTGTCTCGTATCGGGGGATGAAATTCACCCCCCGGAATGCATATTTCAACGCGTTCTTTCTCCGTAGCGCCGGAAACGCATGCGAAAAAACAGTTCCATGGTCGCGCCTCGCTCCGAATAATAACACGATCGATTTACACGGTAAATTAAACCTCCCGTCGATTGCATTCGATACCGATTCGGCAACAAGCTTTCCCAAGTTGATTTTTCTCGTAAACAGCGTGTCAACATATTTTAATCGACGGTATCGCTTCATTTGCAATTGCAAATAATACCCGTTTAATGGACAAAACGTATCGAGTGTACCTTTGTGGGATACGCTGTATTTTTATTATTTTTTATCGATGCAACTTTCGCAAAAAAATCGGGCAACAATTTAAAAATGAAACGAAACTTTTTAGAATTCGTGCATCCCCGCTGGCTAGAACATATCGAATTTATGTGGATAAAATAATCTGAACCCCTCGAAGGGTTAATAAATCGACGATTTTGAGCAGTAATAATTTTTGGGGCACCCTAACGCGATCGTACGAACCTCGATCATCGAAAGTTTTGGGCAGCCTGTAAATCCAAATTTCGGGGGATAAAATTCGACAGTGTCCGTTAAGCTCGGCGCAAACAGAAACGGAAGCTGGTTCCAGCGTCGTACGAAACGGCCACGTCGGCGGCACGTTTCGTTCAGCGTGCTCCTTTTTATCGCCGCGGCCATTTAAAATGGAAAACTTTCCGCTATTTTCCCTTACCCGGGGGCCCCGCTGGTCGCATCCAAAGTACTTCCGCGACGAAGCTCATGAATAAAATCAATCGAGGCCGCGGCGCGACGATTTCCTACAAACACGCGACCGAACTCTGAATTATTGTTCGAGAACGTTGCTCCGAGAAGGCGCAGAAAGCATCCACGGGGCACCATAGTGTCGTAATATGGTTATCATGGATAGGAAAGTAAACTTCATTTGTATTTTGTGGCCTAGTGTTTATTTTTCTAAGCAAGCATGGCTAAGTGTCTAGAGAATATGTGTTTCATATTTTACATATGTTTCAGCGTTGTTTCTAACAAGTAGTATGAATTAAAAATCGATAGAGACAGTATTGAAATAAATGTGAGTTGGAAGACGTGCCTAAGTGAGAGAAGAGAGGAAATCGTACTCGTATACGTATAACACGTTATATCTGGAAAACTAATAAAAATCGGGTAAATAAATTGCAGGTTGATGAATTCGTCTCAAAAAACACTATCGCATGTTCCAAAAAAAAATATATAGTTCCATTTAAAAAACGAAACTTCAGCACCGTATCTCTGAAATTAATAACATAAATAAAATTTTCGATTACGCCAAAATAAAGATCCTATTTTATCCTGCAATTTTCATATAAACAATTTTTTCGTATCGTCAATATTTATTGAAGTATCGCGGCTGACACACTTTAGCGGGGACACCCTGTTTATCAGCTGGTTTTAATTGTTTATATCTTTTGAACAGCGTCGTCGTTGTGTAAATAAATCGCAGGTTAATGAATTCGTCTTGAAAAACACTATAGCATGATTAAAAAAAAAATATATAGTTCCATTTAAAAAACGAAACTTCAGCATCGTATCTCTGAAATTAATGACATAAATAAAATTTTCGATTACGCCAAAATAAAGATCCTATTTTATCCTGCAATTTTCGTATAAACAATTTTTTCGTATCGTCAATAGTTATTGAAGTATCGCGGCTGACACACTTTAGCGGGGACACCCTGTTTATCAGCTGGTTTTAATTGTTTATATCTTTTGTACAGCGTCGTCGTTGTGTAAATAAATACATTTTTGTCCATTTTGCTCGCACATAGGACCGCGAGAAGTCGTTAAACGATTCGAGTCTCGTCATTGCGCAATGGTCCGCGACTTAATAGAAGATAAACCGTCCAACGTTATCCCCGACAGCCAATATTTACGACGTAACGAGGTCTTCCCGGTGGAATATCGAAACGTTCGGTATCGAGGCTTTGAACGGGGGAATTATTTACGAGGGAGGGGCCCGGGAAAATCGACGGAGGCGCAATAAACATCGGGGAACGATAAACAGAGTCGAAAGTCGTCGTCGATGGATGACGTTTCCCCCGTGAAAACAACGGAGACCGGTCGCCCCTTTGCTGGGAAGCTGTATTTCGCGAGCCAACGAGGAAGTGCTCCTTCCTATTGGATCGCTAGCGTTTAAGGCTCGCGGGCCAAGCATTTCACACCGGCCAGAAACCGGCTATCAGTTCTGAATTGCCACTCGCGAATGAAAAATCGTTCCCGGGAATTCTCCCGGATTTTATAACAAATTGCTCCGGGGATTCCCGGTTATCGAATATTTGTCGTGTTTCGGGAAAATACCAAACCACGTTTTTGTATCCCGCGATGTACGCTGCCTTTTTAATTCGTTCGTTTATTCCCGATTTCCGGTTTTTCTGTCGAACTTTTTCGGGGACGAGGAAATATATTTGTAACGACACGCGTGGGTAATTATTTACACTTTTTTAGCGCTGGTGCAACCGGAAAGGAGGTGAAACAAATTGAAAGTTAAATATAAAATTATTTCGTTTGAGGTTTCGTTGACCAGAAAATCAACTTTGAATATTCACCTGAGTATAGTTATGGCTTGGATAAATAGATTTCGATACTTTTATTATGTTTTTTGTACTTTGTAATTTTATTTGTTGTTTTAGTATGTTATTCAATTTTGATTGATCATGGTCCCCATATTTAACACTCCTTGATTCGTGTCTATGGGGTCATGTTAAAACAAACGAGTATAAGACTATCTTATGTACTACTCAGTTAAAAGCGAGAATCATTTGGCATTTGAAGAATTGAAGATACAGAATACGTTGGAATCCATTTGTTCATACAAATCTAATTTAGAAAGTTGTATATATAGCACAATGGGGAATTTTTAACAATTTCTGAATGAATTAAGTTAGTTTAATAAGTACATGACTTATTTTCATTTAAATATACTTTAAATCCATAAACAGAGGTAACACAGTACATCACGTTGATACTAATGATATTTGTGCTATCTGTATCGAGAATAAATGATAAAATTGCATTCTTTATTTTCGATTTGTTTTCTTATCTAGAATCACCCTCCTTCCGGTTGTACCACCGATGCTGGGACACCCTGTATGTATAGAGAAAAAAATCTTCATAACAGTGACCTCCACAACATGTTTCAAGGTCATCGAAATTGACGAGGAATCGCTAAAGTAAATAATTACCCACGCGTGAGATATCGTAGTTATTTGGTAGTTTTGGAGACGCGTTCGATTAAAGTTGCATAGCCAGTGAGATAGCATGATTATAGGTGTCTGGCAGAAACTGACGGCGAAGTGGCATGTTACGTGGCTTGTATGTCGAAAGTTCAGCGATCGGGTCCCGGTTAAATATCGCTGAATTTCCGATTTACATGCCACGCGACGTGTCGCTTCGCTGTCACGGCTTCTACCCGCCCATATTCGTAGTACATCGCTAGCTGTGTAACTTTAATTACATCCCCGGAACTATCGAGCAACCGCAATCAAATTATAACTCGGACAGCGCAAAATAGAGCGAGGAAAAATAGAATCGCTAGGTCGATTAATCCACTAGAAACTCGTGTGTAGGGGATAATCTTATAATTCTCCTTGGAACTGGTCTAACAATTAACGAGACGATGCTACGAAAACTACTGGAAATGCCCGGGTTTGCTTCGAAACGTGAAATCACTCGAATTCGACAAAGACACTCGAGGGAGTTGTCGATTAATTTCACCAACGAAACGCGAAATTGCGTAAATCGTTACGGGATGTTAATTGGTACTCGTGAATCTCGAGGATCGCGGGAGGAAAGTGATCACCGTTTGTGGGACCGCCAATAACATATACGAATGGATTTTCAGAGTTCACCGTCTGTTTCGCGTTGGATGCTTTTTGTTATTAAACGTTAACGTTCGCCGTTGGTCAGGAAAGAAGCGGACACGATTTTTGCTCGTTCGGCGGGGATCCAAGGAACGACGACAAATAAATTACGCCCGCGGAAGGAATTATACGGTCGCGTTCTATCCCGGGATACCTTTTCCTCGTCAAATTGCCGCGATTATTTTGGATTACAGCAATTAATCGGTGCACGCGTATGGCGCGATTTGATGCACGGGTCGCAGCGACGGTGGCGAGCGGGTTCGCGCGATCGTCGCTTCTCTGAAAACGGTGCCGCCTAATGCCGACGATTAATCACTGCTATCCGGGCGAACCGACTAATTGCTCAGTGTGCGCCTGGTCTCGCGCTCCGCTCGATTGTTAGGTACACACACGGACGCGAGCACATCCATCGCCCACGTTGGGCGGGGGGAGAGAAAAAAAAAAAAAAAAACGAGAATTAGTAGAATTCGTTCGATCTGCCGTGCCTGCGCCGCGCCGATAAGTCCGATATCGGAGCTGCGTTCATTACTTTTCCTGATAACTCGATCGTTTCCGTCCCTCCGCCTCGTTCAAACGATCCCAAGTCTCTCGCGAATCGCCTGTACAATTTTTTACCAGCCGCGCGATACCAGCGAGAAACTAGTTTTTGATCGATGAATCGGTTATGGAGTGTTATAATTAAATGCACTTACCGTGTGTGAGAACTCCGTCTGAAAGTGTACCACAGATCACGTGCACTAAAAACGCGGCGAAGACAGTCGTATATCAATCCTTTGTAAACATTTCTTAATAAACGAGCCTGTTTTTGACTCCTCCGAGCGTACGAGGCTCCTTAATTGGCGATTAAGAATTCCGCGGTGCATGGCTTGCACGAAGTTCATCGTACAGACGATTAATTACCGTAACGAAGTACGGTCATTACGAGTTCCTTAACACCGCCATTCGTCGCTCGTGCGGCGGTTTGCCAAGAGGCGTTTTTCCGCGAGCTAGGTGTCAGAGTACGAGCACTTGGACCGTTGTTGCGCGAATATTTCTTTCCCGTTCTTGCGCCCGAGAACTCCAAACAAGGAACGAAATTAGATTTTACGAAACCATCGATTCCGCGAGTGTTTTTTTTTTCGTTCGATAAATCGAAGGGGGTAAATCTAGTGTTAAAACGGCGGGCGCGGCGTACAGGAAATATTTGAGGACGGCTTCTCGGGCTGCAGAGTAAGCCCGACGTCGAATAAATTTACTCGATCGCGCGAAAATAACGTTTAACGCTGGATTAATTTCCTATTCGAGAGCGACCGAGATAAAACGAATCCCGCGTCGTCGTCTCGAGGGAGTTTCATTTACATCTTTTTGTCCGCAAACATTCACGAAGGCTGCGCCCTCCGAGCGATTTCGTTCCGTTGTTCCGTCGCCGGAGCGTAAAGAATTACGGTTTTCCTGTTTCGCGTTTTAAAATACCGTGCCCGTGTTCGCCTACGCGAAATCGAAGTCCCGGCAAAAAGTAAAACGATGTAAAACCACTCACCCGAGGCTGCGTGTAATTCGATCGTCTGCGATATGTACTCACCTGGAACAGAAAAAAAAACACAAATAAGTCGCTTTGTTTGGGGGACTGAGCTTGGAAAAATGACAATATACCGATTTTTTTATTTCTTTTTGGGGGTTTCAACAGTTCTAAGAACGAAGAATTAGAAAGTAAAGTCTCCCCTTTAACGTGGCTTTTGGATTATGTCGATCCGACTTTCCCTTTTGGAGATATCGTAATTTATATGAAGAGGTCATTTTTAAAATTCCACTCTTATATATCATAAAACTTTAGACGCGTGCAGTTCCAAAATTATTAGTGTTTTATTAATTATTAAGCAATTGTTAGCGGCGGTAAACCTTCCTCTTTAAAATGGTTTTTGGTTTTTGTCGATCGGACTTTCCGTTTTCGAGATATCGCAATTTATGTAAAAGGCAATTGTTCTTAATTCGGCTATCTCACTGACCGGCTTACGTACAATAGCCTATTCACGCGTATTAAAAATACTAAAACTTTAGACCCGTGCAGTTCCGAAACTATTGGAGCTATATTAATTTTTGAGGCGTTGTTAGAGGCAGCAAAGCCTCCCCTTTAAAATGGCTTTTGGATTTTGTCGATCGGACTTCCCGTTTTCGAGATATCGCAATTTATGTAAAAGGTAATTTTTCTTAATTCGATTATCTCTGTCTTCGTCTGACGCGTCGCGCCGGACCTCTCTTTCTCGCACGTGACTCGCGACCGAGTGGCCCAGTGACCTAGTTTCGGCGAGCACGTGCGGTCAACGACCTTGACAAGGCCGTAATCAAAAAGTAAACAAACGCTTCGGACCCTTATATCTCCGGAACTAGCCACCGCATCGGCTTGAAACTAAAATCGCTATATCTCCGGAACTAATTAAGCTATCGACTCGTACAAGCGCTCATTTTAAAGGGCTTTTCATCCCCTATCCGATGACCATATAACATACTATAATTTTTGCTATCTTCCATGTTTACTTTGACACTTACTTTGACCCTCGACTCGAAACAAAAATTTTCATATCTCCGGAACTAATTACGCTATCCACTTGCACGAGCGCTCATTTTAAAGGGCTTTCCATCCTCTACCGTATGAGCTTGCCAGCTACTATAATTTTTGCTATCTTCTATGTTTATTTTGACATTTACTTTGACGCTAAGTTTCTAAAGGTGTTTTAGCAATTCCTATTGATATTGTAGGCGTTAATTGAGTAATATCTGACTGATCTATTGAGTACTAAGTCGTTGCACCTTAACACCATTATACTTTTGTCAAAATTCTGTATTAATTCATCCTACTTGAGATACAATAGATACTGCAATCTCGTTTCTTGCATCGATCTACTATATTCTTTAAGGCACAGTATTCCCACCGCTGTTTGTAACATTCATTTCAAGAAATCTTCAATGCGAAAAGTATCGTAAGCTTTCGGGCGATTTTCCAAGGATCGTCTCGTCCGCCAGGAAAATAGATTCCCGATCGAATCTCGGTGATACGTCGTCGCCAGGAACAAAAGCTCGCGGGTTAATAAAACATGGCGTGGAATACGTCAGAATCGAGCATCGTTGGCGCGCTCGTTTCCTCTTCGCTATTTTTGTCGGTTCCGCGGTATTTTTCGCGTTCCGCAATGGCGATTTTCCAGCAGCCGGCATTCGAACAACGGCTTTCATTACTTTCTAACGAATATTCGTCGTGTACCGGCCGTGTATAATGCGCGGCTTTGTTTTTTACCCAGTTAGTTCGAGGAGCCTTTTCTCTTTTGAACGACGTCGGCATGGACGGATGTAATTTAACCCAAGGACCGGTGGAAAATATCGCGGAAATTCATAGTAATTTTCGTCGTTAATGCGGCGCGTCCGTTGCTCTTTTATTTATTTAATCGTACGCGATTTATTCCGACCCGCTTCTCTTCCGTTCTTCCAGCGTCACGGCCGCTTCATTAATTGTTCCTTTGACGCGGTGAGAATTTTAATTATTCGCTCCCATTAACCCTTTAGCTCCGGCGTGCTTGTAATAAAATCTGATCGTCGTAATATTTCCAAAGGACGTCTCGGGATTTTCTTTCGGTTTTCTGGCGACGGTTAACAGGCTTTCGCCGCATATTTTTAAGCACCCGACTCTGTTTTAAGCTAGTAAGTGGAACGCGTGCACTCTGCCAGATTACCAATAATTTATCGAGACGAGACTCGTATTTTTACATCTCAAAGGATCCGCGATTTCACGCGTAACGAGAATTCCTGCGGCTCTAAAAATATGTTAAGCGACCCGTGTCCCGAAGTTTCGACCGATCGCGAAAGGGTAGTTCGACAGATGGCTGCCAGGCAAATATGGACTCCTCGGGGTGTTCGAAATAAATAGCTAATTTCGGTCGAGAAGTTTCCTTGCTCGGAAGTTCCGTCGTCGGGCTCCTGCAACTTCCCGGCCGGTTTCCTTGCACGAAGTGATTTTTCGGTAGCATTCAACGGACGACCGATGAAAGTAGCGAATGTATATTTCAGAATGCCCGGGCTTTCGATGTTCCCCGAGACTGTACCGTATCCTCGGATAAAACTTTCCAACATCGGACTCGAAACTTCCGGTCCTCGAGCCACCAGAAGCCTGATATGCATTCTAAATCGATAGCGTCGCGGCGCTCTTTCGACGTCTTACGTCGCCCGCCGCCGTCCAAGCACGGAACTCTTTCCAATTCCAGGGAATAAAACACGCGCAGCTGGCCCATAGAAAACGCCTCCATTGTGCCAGACAAAATTAAACGAACGCGTTATATTGATTTTTCCAATATTATTTAACTGCCGTCGTCGCTTATGCAAGAAAAGCCACCGCGTACCGGAATTAAACAGACCGTGGTTAATTGCAAGCCCGTACAACTGTTTCCTAAGCATAAAACCGCCAGACTTAATATTCAATGTAAATTTCCGCGCGGATAAAAAGTTGAGGGGAGTTTTGTCGCGCGGTTGAAAAAGGAGAATTGAAACCACCGGCCGCGACTTTAATTCAATGGCGTGCATACACACACGTCGCGCTCCCGCAATTCCCCGCGAACAGAAAAATGTCCTGCTTGGGATTTCGTGATAGGGGAATTCCCCGGTAATTTCTCGGCCGGGCGATGAAACGCGTACCAGAAAAATGCGCTTTATTCCAGGCATTGTTACGCGAACGCCCGGGCTTCCTGATTTCTCTATAAATTCGCCCACTGCCAGATTTCTTTGCTCCCCGGGGCGAACGCGTTTAACGAAACAAAGAAAGAGTTCGTCCACTCTTCCGGAAGATCGATCCTAAGGATCTCGAAAATTAGTCGTCTCGCGATCGGAGATTATTAACCATTTTTCGGCTGCAAGTTCCTTTTTCTTTGTTAACCCCTTGCACTCCAAGAGTTCATTTCAACAGAAGAGTCGAATTTTGTAACGCCATTTTAAGGAATATTGAAATTCCTTTCCAAGAGAAATTTAAAATTTCTTCGTTTTATTAATTTGTGTTACTGTATGCAAGGGTATTCGGCCAACCCTGGAAAAAATTTTAAAGGGGGTTTCTAGAGGCCAAAATAAGACGAAAATCAAGAATACGAATTTGTTGATGGAGGCTTTGTTAAAAAGTTATTAACGTTTAAAATTCCGCCAGTACTGAATTTTTTTCTCGAAAATGCGCAAGATTTCGGGAGTATGTCTATTCACCAAAAATTATTGTAATTGAGCCCCGCAACCAAAAATAATTTTTTCAGAATGATTTGAAATTTTTTAATTTTCTCGAAAAATTTGTCCACCTTTCTGAATTTTTTTCTCGAAAGTGCGTAGGATTTCTGGGGTATGTCTATTGACCAAAAATCATTGTAATTGACCTCTGCAAATAGAAATAATTTTTCCAAAACGATTTGAAATTTTTGTTTTCGGTCGAAAAATTTCACACCTTCTAGAATTTTTTTCTCGAAAGTGGGTAGGATTTCGAGGGTATGTCTATTGACCAAAAATAATTGTAATTGACCACACTAGCTAAAAATATTTTTTTCAGAACGATTTGAAATATTTTTTTCTCACCGAAAAATTTCAGGGGAATAGGTGTACGTCTGGTCAGACATTCAGTAATGAATTTTTTTCGCAAAAGTGCGTAGGATTTCAGGGGTATCTGTATTCACCAAAAATACTTGTAATTCGCCTGTGTAACTAAATATAATTTTTTTAGTGTGATTTGAAATTGTTTAATTTCGTCTAAAAATTTCAGTACCTACTCGAATTTTTTTCTCGAAAGTGGATAGTATTTCAGGGATATCTATATTCACCAAAAATACTTGTAATTCGCCTCTGTAACTAAATATAATTTTTTTAGTGTGATTTGAAATTTTTTAATTTCGTCTAAAAATTTCAGTACCTACTCAAATTTTTTTCTCGAAAGTGGATAGTATTTCAGGGGTATCTATATTCACCAAAAATACTTGTAATTCGCCTGTGTAACTAAATATAATTTTTTTAGTGTGATTTGAAATTGTTTAATTTCGTCTAAAAATTTCAGTACCTACTCGAATTTTTTTCTCGAAAGCGCGTAAGAATTCGGGGGTATGTGTATTCACCAAAAATTATCGTAATTGACCCCTGCAACCGAAAATAATTTTTCCAGAACGATTTGAAATTTTTGAAATTAATTTGTTAATAACACCCTGTATACACCTTGACAATGCATGTTCAAAACGATCAAGTCTCGATAGACGGTGCTCCAAGTAAAGTTTTGCATTCTCGTTCCTCGTAATTCTTTTGTATATCAGTGTTGCCGTTTCGCTTAAAGAATCGCGTGGACTTTGAAGTCGTTCGAGATACACGAGACGTTTGAAAGTCTTGCAAACGACGATGATCTTCCCCCGCGTTTCGCGACACGGCCGAGTTTTAATCCTTGAACTTTACGTTTGAATACCGTCGCGGGCAGCTTGCTACGTTGTCCGGGCGATAAACTAATTTCCGAAGTTCCGGGGCTTCCCGCGTGGAGACGAATCTTCCGGGAAACGGCGAGAGAAGATAATCGCCGAAGAAGGGGGGAACGAAAACCAACGATAAACGTAATTGCCGCTTTGCGATCGTGCTTTTTATTTCCTGCGGGGGCGTGTATTTAAATTGTAAAACAGCCCGATTTCGTATCTCGCCGGCTCGAATTGATTTCGCGACACCTGGTTTGATTTAAATGTAAAGCAGCCCCCCCCCCCATACCCTCGTACTGCCACCGACTATGTTCGTCGAAGCATAATCTCGCGATGCTCTTCGAGACGGAGTGTTTATTTTCCACTGCGGAAATAATATTTTCCGTTGCCGTAGATTTATTCATCCGCTCCGGATAATATTTAGACGCCCGGCGGGGAACGCGTACGCGTTGTTTCGATCCTTCCGTTCTCGCTGGCTTACGAAGACCTCGAGTCGCGGGACCGTCTCGACGCGAGCTCGTAAAGTTCTTAATAACGAGTATGGCGGTAATTGCGTCTTAATTGCGATCGTTACGTATCGTGCTTGTTTTCCGATCCTTATCGTTCGGGTTTTCTAACGACAAATGCAAACAAGCGCCTCGCGTACATCCGTTTCCCCCCGTTCGTCGGGAATTCCTCTCGTTTTCTTCATTATCTCGCTAACGGGCAACTACTCGAAATTTATGACCACTCGAAAGAATATCGTCGAACCGTGCGCTAATAAATAGAGAGCCCTTGCCCGCGTTGCGCTAGATTTTCGGGTTCGGAAACTTTCCCTCGCTTTAATTTCATGTTTTATTCATTCGCGCGCCACCCTTCCACCCTTCCGTCGCAATTATCGCTATTAAGTCACCGGCGACGATCCCGTGGCTCGAATTCCACCGTTTTTCGATCTTCGACGAGCGATGAAGCGTGTTTTCGAACGCTCGGGGCCGGTTTACGCGCAATAATCGAGGCTGTACGGCGCGTTTGACGCGCGTTTCGAGCATTAGTATCGCAAAGGCACTAACAACCGGCGCGGGGAAACGTGCTTTCGGGCAAAGCTGCGCCCAGGCTTTGTGTCTGCAAAGTGCCCCTCCAGTCGCGCGTCCGGACACCCGGGGACCTCGTTAAAACTTGATACCCCGGGTCTCTCGTCAGACCCCCTATCGACCCCTCCCCCTCGGGCGTAACGCCTTTTTGCTTCTGTCGATGTCACCGTCGGTCGCGCCTACTGATAAAAGGAAACTCTCCCGACCAGGGGACAGATAAACGCGCGTTTTCCAACTCCGAACGCGAGCACACCCCGTTAACCACCCTGTTTATTCTGCAACTTTCTTTCCGCCACCCCCCATTCCCTTTTACAGGCCAGACTACGTCCTCGAGCCAACGCGCGAGTTTTTCCAACGGTTTCCATCCCCCCCCTCGCGATCGATGCTTCCCGTCGTTTCTTTTCACCTGGTCGGGCTACTTTCGGGCGGGAAAGTTTGATTAGCTGCGAGGAGTTCGTCGCGAGCGACGAGGTTAATCGTTTGGGGTCATCGGAGAGGTCGGGAATAAGGGTACAGCAGTCCGGAATCTTTAAGGAATTCGTCGAAGTGAAGTTTTTTAGATATTCTAGCGTTTAACCTTTTAATCGTGGATTTTGTAACGAATTTTGATAGTATTTTGTAATATAACTACACACTCTGGCGTGCAACGGCATATTAGAATCTCTGCCATTTTCGGTGCATGATAACGCGGTTTAATGGCGTTTCGAAAAAAATCTCTGCACGGTATAACCTTCCGTTCCGACGATTACGTTAAAATACGATTTTTCCTTTAAATGGCATATATATTTATATCTTTGAATCGATCAAAGACAGAAATTGCTAACAAATAATATTTACGAGTTCTGTAACTTTATCTGGAGATGAGAACCTTTTGCAAAAATTACAAACAGATACCTAAAAGTAAATTAATAAACAAATTTTTGGTCTACGTATGGATAAAACGATGACGAAAAGCGTTTAAACTTAAGAAAAATTTTCTGTATTAGTCACGGTTCTCATAGTGTTCGAGCCTAACCTGGACGAATTTTACAGGAATTTGTAAAAGTGGGCCTTGGTTTTTGAGATATTCTAGTGGTTAACCGCTTAATCGTGGATTTTGTAACTATTTTTGATAGTATTTTAGTCGTTTATTTAAGTCGTCTGACTTATGGCAGTCTTTACTACTGAAATTCTGTATTAGCCACGGTTTCATCGTGATCGAGCCTAACCCAAGCGAATTTTACAGGATTTCATCAAAGTGGAACAGAGTTTTTGAGATATTTTTGTGTTTAACCTCTTAATCGTGGATTTTTTAACAATTTTTAATAGTATTTTAGTTGTTTATTTCAGTCGTCTGACTTATGGCAGTCTTTATTACTGAGATTCTGTATTAGTCTCGGTCTTCATGACGTTCGAGCGTAACCTGGATGATTATTTTAGGAATTCATCAAAGTGAACCTTAGTTTTTGCGATATTTCGGGATTTAACCACTTAATCGTGGATTTTGTATGAATTTTTAATAGTATTTTAGTTGTTTATTTCAGTCATCTGACTTATGGCAGTCTTTACTACTGAAATTCTGTATTAGTCACGGTTTTCATCGTGATCGAGCCTAACTCAGGCGAATCTTTCAGGAATTCATCAAAGTAGGCCTTAGTTTTTGAGATATTCTAGCGTTTAACCTCTTAATCGTGAATTTTGTAACAATTTTTAATAGTATTTTAGTTGTTTATTTCAGTCGTTTGACTTATGACAGTCTTTACTACTGAGATTCTGTATTAGTCACGGTTTCATCGTGTTCGAACCTAACCTGGACGAATTTTACAGGAATTTGTCAAAGTGGGCCTTGGTTTTTGAGATATTCTAGCGTTTAACCTCTTAATCGTGGATTTTGTAACAATTTTTAATAGTATTTTAGTTGTTTATTTCAGTCGTTTGACTTATGACAAACTTTACTACTGAGATTCTGTATTAGTCGCGATTTTCATGGTGTTCGAGCCTAACCCAGGCGAATCTTACAGGAATTCATTAAAGTGAGCCTTAGTTTTTGAGATATTCTAGCGTTTAACCTCTTAACACGTTGACTGCCAGACCAAACTCCTCAAATTACAAGTGAAATTAAATTTTGTTTATAGACAACTGGAAACTAGCATACCCATCATTTGTTATTGAAATTATTTTCACAGACTCTATAAATTCAAGGGCCCTACCTAGCTTTATTTTCTTTGACATTTAAGCTTGAGAATTAATTCTTTTAACTCCTTGGTGAAAAGTCGTGTCGCCCATATGTGGGTGACGTGGCAGTCAATGTGTTAATCATGGATTTTGTAAGAATTTTTAATAAGAATTTTGTAATATAAGGAACACTCAGCGTAGTCTGACTTATACCAGTCTTTATTACTGAAATTCCGTATTAGTCACGGTTTTCATCGTGATCGATCCTAACCCAGGCGAATCTTTTAGGAATTCATCAAAGTGAGCCTTAGTTTTTGAGATGTTCTAGTGCTTAACCCTTTTAATCGTGGATTTGGTAACAATTTTTAATAGTATTTTGTGATATAAGGAACACCCAGCGTCGCCTGACTTATATCAGTCTTTACTACTGAAATTCTGTACTAGTCACGGCTTTCATCGCATTCGAGCCTAACTCAGACGATTTTTTAAGGAATTCATCGATGTGGGCCTTAATTTTTTAGATATTCTAGTGCCTAACCTTTTAACACTTTGACTGCCACGTCACCCATACATGAGAGACAGAACTTTAACAGTAGAACTGTAATAATGAATTCTCAAGTTGAAATGTTAAAGAAAATAAATTTTAATAGGCTTCGTAAATTTTAATGAGGTTAAGAAAGCAACTACTACGACAACTTTTAAGTTGTGTAGTTTACAATTGCCTAAAATGAAAGTTTTGGTCCCGTAAACAATTTTAGGATTTTAGACTGGCAGTCAACGTGTTAATCGTGGATTTTATAACAATATTTAATAGTATTTTGCAATATAAGGAACTAATTCGAAAGTTATGTCCGAACCACCGAGCGCCGTCTGACTTATATCAGTCTTCACTACTGAAACTCTGTACTAGCCACGGTTTTCATCGTGTTCGAGCCTAACCCAAGCAAATCTTACAGGAATTCATCAAAGTGGGCCTTAGTTTTCGAGTCACTCTACTGCTTAACCCTTTTAATCCTGGATTTTGTAATATAACAAACGCTCACCAAGCTCCGTCTGACTTATATCATCCCTTACTACTGAGACTCTCTCCTACTCTAACCCAGACCCTAATTCACACTATAAACCTATTACTACTCAAACCCTGAACATTGTTAGTGCCCACCAATAGTCCCATATTCATTTACAAAAAATCCATCATCAAGGAAAGAGCGTATTACAGCGTACGCGTTTCCGCAAACTAAAAATGCAGCGTTAAATAATGGATGGCAAAAGTATGTGACACATACAGAGCCCCGGAGTGGGACGGACAACGCATATTTTATAACGAGAGTACCCTCCCAAAATCCATTACAGTCTCGGTGGAAGTAAAGGGAGGGGGGTGTGGGAAAAAAAAATGAAACGAAAAGCGCATTACGCGAAATACCGGTCTTTATTTTAACGAACGGCAGACGGAACTTTTTTAATGCATTTTGACGGGCCCGTTGACGAATTCGTCGCGTTGTTAGCCCGTCAAACTGTATCCGTTCCTCGTCCCCGCGCTCGTGGGCGCGACATTCATTCCGAATGAAAATTCCATTGGCAAACACACGCCGCCTCGCGTACTCGTTTTCTCTTCTTTCCGCGTTTATTTCCGCGGGCGTGCCGCTGCGGTTCGATTATCAATCGACTCGTCATGCAGAAACCGCCGACGCGTTGTTTACGAACGCGTACATTGATTCGCCAACGAGGCACGGCTAAGAGAGTACAGCGAAACGATCAAATTATCGTGCATCTCATTCACGGGGCTACGGATACTCGTTACCCTTCGATTCGAGTAGTCTATTTAAAAAAAAAACTCGTATGAAAAAGAGAGCCTCCGCTTGGAAAATCATAATTGTAAACTCTCCCGAGTCTATTTAACTTTGCACGCGCGTTAACCATCGGAGATACAATATTTCATGCGCCACTGGATTATCAGCTCTCGTAAATACTGGTCAGGTGTGCTGGTACACGGCCAACCGATGCATTTATAATAATAAGTGTCGTTGAGAGAGCCATCGAGCATGGCAGCCGGTCATTAAACCCATGCTGCGGCTTTTTAGCCGCCCATTCGAGTTGTTTACCATTTAGGGGTTTCCTTGTTTACATCCAATCGACGTTCGAAAAAATTCTCATTGATTCTGGATTTCCAATACCATCATTTCGCTGGGAATGATTTTAAGGGGCAAATATGGATGATATAAGTCTGTTTGGGCTTCGGTGAGTCGTTCAGGCTTATGGCACAGATCGCGTTTAGTCAGGGCCAGCATGGACAAGGTTAGAATTGCGTTATTAGAACAAGGTGTCATAAATCACGGTGGAAAATCCCCAAAATTGGCAAACGTAGCACCCTCCACCTTGGACGACAAGCTAAATTGGCATCGTTGTACCCCCGCCATGGAAACTCTTGGTGTAAGGGGGTACAAAGGCCCAACGCTTTGAAACATCGTCAGAATGCCATCACCTGGTGTCTTTAGCATTCAAACACTTGGATTATAGCATAGAAACAAACCACTTCGTTTTTAACCACCAATAGCTTGATTTTAGACTCTAGAACACTTCGTCTTTAACACAGACACTAGCTCAGACTTGGTGACGTCTGTTGTTTGTTGAGTTTTAATAAATCTAGAGAACCAATTCGATTAGTTACTCCCCTGAAAAGGGATGGTCCTTCGAGCTTAGTTTCTAGTCGACACACCACATGCAATTTTACCCCATTTATCCCAAAATCGTGGTTTTTCGAAAAGAGTATCGACAAGTAGACATCCAACAACGAGACGTTTACCCCCCATCGATCGAATCGAATCGTTCCCCTATTCTGACATTGTTCCCGAGGAATTTTAATGAGAGTCTGCCTCGACGCCGGAGCCTGATTAGATTCATCAAGCCCAAGCGAGAATAATTATCTTCATCAGCGCTAAAGCCGTTAAGTCTTTCGTTTACTTCAATGTTTCATTTAAGAAACCTATTACGAACTGAATTAACTCTCTGATCCGGCGTCACCCTCGAAAGTGCGAACACTGGCGCGTTGATGGTTAAAAAGAAGCCATAGTTGCTCCCAAACATGGTTTGGTGAATATTTTTACGGCTCATGGGGGGCGATCGTGGCTCCGTTTATCGAGTGACCGGTAACAGGCTTGGGGCGACCGCTTCTTCATTATACACCGAATCGCCTCGATTCTTTCGATAATTTTGCGCTCGAGTGGCGAGCGAGCCGGCGCTCGAGTTCATTCCAGTAATTGATGTTGCGCAAAGTCGAGCCCCCCGGAGTTACGTAACTTTCGAGGGGACTCGTGTACTAACGAACCCGTAATCGGGAATGAGAACCGACGAATATTTCTTGTTTCCATTAAGCATCGTATATTTTTCCCCCCCCGCTCGTACGTAACTACGGTCGAACCTGGGCCGTTCGAAAGAGAGAGAGAGAGAGAAAAAAAAGCACAGACGCAAGGACGTTCGACGGTATCGCGAACGAAGGGGAGGGGGGGGAAAAGTTATCATTTTTCTTTTTTTGCGTTACCTCGAAGCTGACGAAAAGTACAACGAGCGTGGGAGGGGGGTGGGGAGGGATAAAGCAGCGAAATGAAAATCGGCAACAATAAGCCAGCCAATTGAAAGCCGTCCAATACCAGGCGGGCGCCGAAACGACCATTGGACCCGTCACGAACAGATCCCGACTCCTTTTGTTCGATCCTCCCTGTCTGCCTTTCGCTCTTCCATTCTTACTTCTCGCGAGCACGCGTCCTGCCACCCACCCACGCACGCTAATTCTACCGGAAATTATTTTAAATCCAAATCAAGAAACTATTCGTACCCTTCGACTTTAGAAAATAAAAATTTGTCAACGGGGGAAATACATTTTTCACGGGGTACACGTAAGGCAAATCTGTTCTTTCTCGTGGCCATTTCTCCTATTGTCATGTCGTAGGCCCCCCATAGAAATAAGTATCACTCATAGCGATAAGGTTGGTCATAACTAGATTGCGGATGTTTATGCATTTATGGAGAATTTTAATTCTCAAGAAACTACAGAATGCACTTAATATGCAAAAATATAAGAAATATTGTAGGGGAGTGGGACATAGTGGACGATGTCCGTGGTTTGGATCGTGTGTGAGAGTGGGGGGTTGCGAGCGGGACATGAGTTGTATGGTTAAAAGACAAGAGCAATTAGCGTTTGGTTATTATTCGAGTATGCGACGTGTTAGCGAGCGGTGTGTCCGGCATATTAGTTGATTATCCTACAATATTTAAAGTAAGATACGAATTATTATATTTAAGGGTTGAGACAATCATCTACAAAACACCGATTTCATTAATTCTATTAATGAAAATATGAATTTGCATAAAGATCCGCAGTCTAGTCATAACCAATACACTAAGTAGATGACGAACTTGTTGACTCTGTGGCGTCGTCTCCCATGCTCGCCGCCAGAGGGAGTCGCGCTCTCACAAGCGCTTGACCGACCGACCCCTCAGTTTCTCAGACCCGAGAAACAGTTTCATTGGCAATTTCTCTAGGGCGACTTGTATTAGGTCCTCTCAGGCGATCAAACCTCTGTCTCGTTATTCTATGCATTTCTTTTTTCCTTAAATCTTTGAACTAAATAAAGTAATAATTGTCGAAGGTTTACCAAAGCCCTGATCTTGGACGCGATGTCAAGATACATGGGATCACGATCACTGGCTGTCGAGAAAGATCGACGGAAACGAGAGCAATTTCATCGAGAAAGGCGGTTTGGCTGGTAATTCCCTGGCGGGGCGAGGACTGAAAATTTCTCCCTCGAAAGCGGAAGGTTTCTTTGTCGGGCAGGCAAAGCCGCGGGAAGATTAAGGGTGGAAGGGGGAGGGGGGATGGTTTGTAGCGAAGCTCGAACGAAAATGACCCGGATTCTTCCGGGTGTTGTTGCTCAGAGGGCCGGAAAAACGATTTTGTTCCCGTCTGCTTGTGTTGGCCAGCCAAATGTAATAACGGAAGATTGATACTGGAATCTGATGCAAAAGTCTACGGCGATACGCGACGGGGTACACGCTGTAAACCGGCCGTACTGTACGTAATTTCCAGCGTAATTTAATATTAGCGTACTCCCGCGCGTACACACAGTTAGTACGCGGTGCCTAGGCTAACAACCGACCGATAACGTCGAACGTACGATTAATTGTGAACCAGCGATACGATTACAATAGCAATTTACCGGGGAACTGTCATCCGACCTGGCCCTGGTCGACCCTTCTACGGATTATAGAATAACTGCTGAATATAAAATGCGTCGATGAGGTCGGGATACTTAATAATAAACTCATATTTAATGAATTATACAGGAACGATACGATAGACATGCAATAACGCAATGGACGACATCACGGTGATCATTTGACCAGTGTCTGAGAATATTCGTCCCTCTTTCTAACAAAATGAAACGCAACCCTCGAATTATGAAACAACAAATGTTTACTAGAATTTTAATCGCGAGAACATCGATGCCCTCGAGAGAGAGAAAACTCCAAAAAAACTCGACCCCGTTTTCTCCGTCAGGTAAACGTAATCCTTTGAAAACGTTTCGTATTTATTTTTCGGGGCAAAGGACTTCGCGCCCGACCAGCAGCAATTAAGATGCGTCTCGTTCTTTAAGTCCTCGGCAAATAAGTTAAAGCCGCTTACACTTGCCTCGAAGGAACTACGACGAGACGCGATTAAGGTACCCCCCGGCATGAATAATAAAGACTCGACGTTGAATTCGCGTTAAGGTTTAAGGAGTTTCCAGCCGAGGTTCGCGAGATTTCCACGGTCCTACCGCGACTACCATCCGGAAGAATTATGCATCGCGTCTCGAGCCTGTAAATTAATATTCCTCGCCCCAACCATACGAAATTCGAATCGAGACGTTTCCTTTGTTCGTCCCCGGTAGCTCGTTTTCCAGGGGGGATCGTCGTGTGTTCGTTCCCATTGTGCTCGTTGTGTTTTTAAGCCGCGGACGCGTTATTAGGAGTTATTTATGACTTTTGTGCGTGCACCCGTGACCCAGTTCGACGCGTGACATTTTGCCACCGTTTTTCCGCATTCACAAGTACCTTGACATCTTTCTGAACAACTTTTTCTGGAACGTTTTATCCGGCTTTGCTATTTACCGAAACCACCCTACTTTCTCTTGCTCGCCGCGTTACACGAAATTTCGTTCGCTCGTTGGTTCGAACCGACGCTGAACGCCAAGGCGTAACCCTGCTACTCGGTGTCGCCATCTCTTTTTTCTTTCTTTTTTCATTTAATTTATACCGTTTTTATCAACTTTGGATACGCGTACGCGCCGCTTCGCGTTCAACGCGCGTTAATTAATTATAACATCCGCGCTTTAACGAGACGTTTCGACGACTCGTCGCTTCCTCTGTGACCCTCCCCCGTAATTAATTTCAACATCGACGCCGAAAAATTGTCTCTCGATTAAACATTAAGCGACGACGCGAAATCGTGCCGAATGTACGATCGTGTCGTTCGTGAAATAATAAATCGTCGTTGTCGCGCGTATGTCACGTTGCTCGATCGTGTACAGGTGACGCATACCGACTGGTGACCATTCTATTTCGATTCTGTGTCGGTTTTACACCGGTTGGGAATTGTTTTTCAATTTGAATCTACTGTCCTCTAATAGCTGTTTCAATTCCAAACAGTGTCAAAAATAATAAACCTTCGATCGTCTTTTTAACAGTCCATGTATCATTTATTATTAACTGCTGGTATGAGTGTCCCGTTCACGACACTTTGAAAGTAAACGAAGAAAACGTTACAAAACGATGTATGGTAGAACCATTTAAAGGGATTCGGTCGAAACAGTTACGAAAAACGATTTTTTTTCTCGAAAATGGGTAGGATATCGGGGATATGTCTATTGACCAAAAATAATTCTCATTAACCGCCCTAGCTAAAAATAATTTTTTTAGAACGATTTGAAATTTTTTTTCGCTGAAAAATTTAAGGGGAATAGATGCACGTATAGTCAGACATTATATTTTCAGTAATGAATTTTTTTCTCAAAAGTGCGTAGGAATTCGGGGCTATGACTATTCACCAAAACTGACTGTAATTGACCCCTGCAACTAAGCATAATTTTTTTATAACGATTTGAATACTTTTAATTTTGTCGAAAAATTTCAGACCTTCTCGAATTTTTTTCTCGACAGTGCGTAGGAATTCGGGGCTATGTATATTGGCCAAAAATTATTGTAATTGGCCCCTGCAACTAAGCATAATTTTTTTATAACGATTTGAATATTTTTAATTTCGTCGAAAAATTTCAGACCTTCTCGAATTTTTTTCTCGACAGCGCGTAGGAATTCGGGGCTATGTCTATTGACCAAAAATTATTGTAATTGACCCCTGCAACTAGGCATAATTTTTTTATAACGAGTTGAAATGTTTTAATTTTGTCGAAAAATTGCACACCTTCTCGAATTTTTTTCTCGAAATTGGTTAGGATTCCGGGTGTATGTATATCCATCACAAATGATTGTAATTGACTCCTCCAGCTAGAAATAATTTTTTTGGGATGATTTGAGAAAATATTTTTTTCGCCGAAAATTTAAGGGAAATAGGTGTACGTATAGTCAGACTTTATATTTCCAGTAATGAATTTTTTTCTCGAAAGTGTGTAAGATTTCGGGGATAAATGTATTAACCAAAAATGATTGTAATTGACCCTTCTAGCTAAATATAATTTTTTTAGAACGATTTGAAATCTTTTAATATTGTCGAAAGATATCACACCTACTCGAATTTTTTTCTCGGAAGTGGGTAGGATTTCAAAGGTATGTCTGTTCACCAAAAATGATTGTAATTGACCACACTAGCTAAAAATAATTTTTTTAGAACGATTGGAAATTTTTTTTTTCGCCGAAAAATTTCAGCAGCCACTCTGTCTAACCGAGTCGTTTGTATGAATACCGAAAAGGATATATGCTAGAGCCATTTTCACCGATAGTAGTTATCGTTTCCCATAATCGTTTTGAATAACCGAGGGGCTGGTTTAAAGGTATAGGGTCGAGACGTTTGCGTTGGAAACGCCAAAAGCGGGTCGATTAAGGCGGTCGTATTTTCTTTGGAGCTCCTCGTAATTTTCGGGGCGAAAAGTGTTCCTCGATTTTCCATCATTAACCGACGGTCGCGCTCGAAAATCGAGGACAGCGGCATTTTACGAGTAAATAAGCGGCGCACGACGAAAAACGGTTCTGCTATGTGCCTGGCAGCCTATTAAGCTGACCTGCTTCCTCTTAGCTTGGCACTGAACACAACTCTCACAGTAACGCCGCTGGTAGGACCTCTTGAAGAACCGTTTTCAGACTAGAAGGAAAACTACTCAAAGACGTCTGAAATGAGACGGTCCTCTGGAAATGATAGGGGCAAACACGCCGCCGCGCGATTTAAGTGAGGACACCTTTGCCCCGGCCGGAACCGTGGTGCCCGTGTCTCGTCGATAAAACTTTCAAATCCCTACCCCCGGTCGCGTGAAAGCCGCCCCCTTTTTCTCCAACCCCCGCGAACTTTCTGAGAACCGTGACAATAACTTCGCGGAAAGAGGAGCTAATGGGCTCCACTCCACCCTCCTCGAAACGGCCACTTGATACGACCGTGGCTCGCGGATCATGTCGACCCAGATGCAACTTATTTTTAACCGATCGCGGAACCCCGCTTCGAGGATTTCACGTAATGACGGAAGGTAATTTGCGAACGTACACACACTCGTGTTTATCGATATGCTAGGTGTATGTGCACGGTCTGCTTACCGATGGATTACTAAGGCAATCTATCCGTGTATCTATAAATGTCTCGCGACGCGTTGCTCAAAGCAAGTGGGAAATCCAAAGGCAAACGCACCGTGCGTGGGTGCAGATGTTCGCGCCCGAGGGCCACGCTCCAAACTTATCCTTACTGCCATAGACGTACCTATCCCTGACGAGTTACGAACAGTATATATAAAACCTTACCTAAACGAAATAAAAATAATTCGTCACCGTTTGAAACGTAACCAAACAACAATGCACGGGACTGTTCGTTTCCGCTGATTTTCTAACGCGGTCTGCGAATCTAATTGCTCCCGCGCGGACTAAACTATCCGAGCGAATGGGAACTCTAATTGCTTCTCCAAGACTCGTTAACCGATTTCTGAACGAGCCCGTGTCGGAAACCTAACAGCTTCTGAAGCGCTTAACGTTCGGGCATTGAACGATCACTGACAACCAATTTCCAGTTCTTGTTCTTTGGCGGTATCGTGTCCCATCGGACACGTCGAAGCGTGGCAAGAGGCCATGCATACAACTTTCCGGAATAGTTTCACAAACATCCTGTCTGCCAGGTGTTCGACCCTCGAGACTGACACTTGTTACCCAAAATCTCCCATAAGTCCAGACCAATTTCGAGAAAAGGGTTTGGAGTTCGTGCGTTTCGAATTCTAGGAGCTCCGTCTGACTTATGTCGGTCTTCACCACCGAGACTCTGTACTAGTCACGATTTTTTTAGTTTTTGAGATATTCTAGTGCTTAACCTTTTAGTTGTGGGTTTTATAACGATTTTTGATAGTATTTTGTAATGTAAGGAACTAATTTGAAAGTTATGTCCGAACTACCGAGCGTTGTCTGACTTATATCAGTCTTCACTACTGAGACCCTGTAATAGTCACGATTGTCTCAGTTTTTGAGATATTCTAGTGCTTAACCTTTTAGTTGTGGGTTTTATATCAATTTTTGATAGTATTTTGTAATGTAAGGAACTAATTCGATAGTTATGACCGAACTACCGAGCGTTGTCTGACTTATATCAGTCTTCACTACTGAGACTCTGTACTAGTCACGATTGTCTCAGATTTTGAGATATTCTAGTGCTTAACCCTTTAATCGTGGATTTTATAACAATATTTAATAGTATTTTACTCGTTTATTTCAGTCATCTGACTTATGCCAGTCTTCACTACTGAGATTCTGCACTAACCACGGTCTTCATCGCATTCGAGTCTAATCCAGACAAATTTCTAAGGAATTCATCGAAGTGGACCTTAGTTTGTCATATATTCTAGTGCTTAACCCTTTAATCGTGGATTTCATAACAATTTTTAATAGTATTTTACAATATAAGCTTCGGAAACCTTCGCCTCGACACAACAGTCGCATTAAAAAACGCTCCAGGCGGAGTCTCCTGTTTGTAACTGACCTTGTCGCGTTTAACACGGTAAACGGAGTTCGTGGAGGATGTTTTTTTTTCAAAGGGTGTGCTTGTTTGCCCGCCACGGTCGGACACGCGAGCGAACAGCAACAATCGACGGCGTCGCCGTCCCGAAAATTGCTTTGAATTTCTCGCTCGGCTCGGAGCGTTTAACGACGCGGCTCGACAAACACCCGGGCGCGATTCATCCGTCAAGGACGAGGGCCCCGAGAAAAGGGGGCAGAGGATGTCCCGCACCGTCGAGAGTCATTATAATTTCGCTGGTCTGTACACGGTGGGTGGCCCGTCTGTCGTGCCTCGCCTCGCCTCGCCCGGCTCAAACAAACTCGTTAATTGCATCCACGGCGTTAATATAACGGAACCGTGTCAGCTCTGATCGGATTATACGGACGACCGTCGCCTCGGGGTCACCTCCGTACTCCATTTTTCATTTATCCCTCGTAGAAACTGATTTAATATCGATCTTCTGCTATTTCGAGTTAAAGTTGAGTGTCGAACGTTGCCCTCGAAAACTAGCTTTCAACACTTTCACTGGGATTTACCATCGCGATGCTAGAAAAATTCATTCTCGAGTTGGGACGTTGAGGAAAATAAATTTAGATAGTTATGCAGCTTACGATGGTCTAAAATCAAAATTTTACTTTTGTAGAATGTTATTTGATCTGTGGCGTCGCCTCCCATGCTCGCCACCAGAGGGATCGCGTTCTCACAAGCGCTCAACTTCCCAATATCTCAGCCTGCTAGAAAGCCTTACTGACGCCCCCTCCTTTTCTACGATTCTCACGAGAAAGCAGCGCTAGAAGTCTGTCAGTGAACGTGTTAAAGGGAATACGTAGCTCTCGCTATGCTAGATAATCGGTTTAAAGTCGAACCGTGGCGTTCGATCGTTAAAGTCCGTAACGCGTTTCAAAGTGGAGCTAGAAAAAAAAAGTTTGAAGGAACTAACGCTATAATAGGATGGAGGAAGTTGCGTGTCCGGAAGGTCCATTTGAATGGGGTGGTATTAGTTCCTAGAGCGTTTAATACACTGGCAGCTGGCATTAATCCTTGAATCGAATTACGTATGCCGATCCGGCCACTCGACGAATTCTATTTAGCCGTTCTCGAAACTCTGCTGGGACCGACGGTGAATTATGATCGAAGGCACCGTCGTCGCAGCTCGCGATGAATAACCGTGCACCGATCCGAGACCTAGAGATACGTATGCTAATGGTGACGAGATTCCCGGGAACAAAGAGAATAAAGCGTCGAAACCTCGATCCCCGTCCGTCAAAGGCGGTCGTCGTGATCAACGCGATATCGCATAAATATTTCATCGACGTAAGCGTTAATTGCGAAAGAAAGCGGCGTCCCCACTTCCTCGTAATCGCTGGTAGCCGTGGAGAACCTATCCAGAGATCATCGAAGGTTTGTCGAGGGCAAACGAACTAATTGCATAGAGGGAAGAGGGTCAATATTAAAAGATGATATCGTATTCCCTCGATGAGGATTAACCCCGCGTCGCGATACTTGGACTCTCTTCTTCCTTTGAAGATTCTCTCGAGCACTCCTGAAAATGGTTCTCAGTACTTTCGCAGAGGCTACGCGGATCCTTCTTTGTGGCTCCGTCCAAATAAATTGAAACGGCGACGAGCTCTCGCGGATCGCGTCCGTAATTTAATTAGTACTTTTCGGAAATAATTCCGGCTCCTTGGCCGTCAGCCGGGGCATTGTCTTCCGACGGAACAGGCATGCATTTATGTATGCAATACCCGGTTGGTACCGCGGGGCTTCTCGCGCCACGGAAGCGACCGCAGCAATCGCGAAACCCTGATACGCCGTTATAATTTATAACGGAACGTGGCTTCCACTATCGTTTATGGATACATCGTTCTCCCTACGATATTGGTTACGCAGAAAATTAATTGTCGCGGCGATCGATCGCGGCTTCATTAACCCGCGTGCGGTGAGAAAAAAATAATTGCTCGCTGGACGACGAGCATTATTAGAAGTTATTGCCTGATTTCGATATTGCAGAACCGCGTATCAATGCCAAACTGCGTGTCCTCCCCAAAAAACTGATAATCGTTTAGTGAGTTTCGAGCGTCGAATCTAGTGCGAATAATGTTTCGAGTATCGTACGATACTTGGTACAATTACTTCTACGAAGTATTATAATAGGATTGCAATTACGCTGCAATTATATCGTAATTACACGGCAATTATTCGGTTTGACGATTTACGATTCTGATTACTGAACAATTACGCGGTAATTGCTGTGTAATTATCGCGTAATTGCAGTGCAATTATTTAGTAGAAGCAATCGTGGGTAACGTAATCAGATTACGTTTCGCGTGACGCCGCTATCGAGTGATCCCCGATGTCAGAACACGATACGTCGAGATCTCGGATCGACACGCTCTTGGACGCGATTTAAATTTCGATGATAATTTTTAACGAATCGTTGATTTCACGGTACGGTGAGAGCTCGCGACGTTTTCAATCTTTCGAGAATGCAGCTATCTCGACGTCCCGTTAATCTCGACGAACAAAGTAACGCGATTTCGCGCCACGTGAAATGTACCGTGAATCTGGATATAACATGGAGATCTCGTCGCTGGTACGGCCGCGGACCGCGCCGGCGGAAATACGAGAAGCAGGAAGTGTTGCACGGGGCCGAGGCAAAGCATCCCTTGATCTAGGCCATCTCTCCACCCGCTAATGGATTACGAGGCGCTCGATATCAATTAGGATGATACCTAGGGTCCGAATGTTCCAAAGGAGTTTGCTTTAAAGCCTTCGGGATAATTGCTCGCGCGAATCAGCCTCTCGATAAACTCGCCCCACCCACGAACACCAATTCCTTCCGAATTATTTCACGGATCGATCCCCCAAATTCGACATTCTCCGTCCCCTTCGATAAAGAAGAAACTTCTCTAATCCGTTTCTCCAGCCCCCGAAAGATTCTTCGACTCCAACTGAAGTTGCTCCTAATGAGTTACCCTGTATATATTTTCTGAATCTTAACTCGTATCTACTCCCTGTTAACGTTGTCCTCGATTTTAGGTAGCGTAGAGTCCATAGAAACAAGCTTTTAATAGTCTTAGCAAGCACGTCTGACCAATGCTCGATTTTTCTACTTGCTTTCCAGTGTAAAAGTGTCTCCAACGAAATTCAACTACATTTTCTGTCACCTTCGATAGAGAAGAAACTTCTCCAGTTGATTCGTTTCTCCTGCCCCCAAAAAATTCTTTGACTCCAACTGAAGTTGCTCCTAATGAGTCACCCTGTATATATTTTCTTAATCTTAACTCGTATCCAGTGTCTGTTGACGTTGTCTTCGATTTTAGATAGCGTAGAGTCCATAGAAACAAGCTTTTAATAGTCTTAGCAAGCACGTCTGACAAATGCTCGATTTTTCTACTTGCTTTCCAGTGTAAAAGTGTCTCCAACGAAATTTGATATTTAAAATACTTTCAGAAAGATTTCTTGGACTTCTAATAACTTAAAGATTAACCAAGTGTTATGATATTTATATTACAGTGAGACTTAGATACCATAGCAAGTAGAAATAACGAATATTGGTCAGACATTTCTGTACATTCGATTATCTCGAGAACCAAGCATCGTACGAACAAACTTTGTTCCACGTTTTCGACGCATTTTGCATAAACAATTAACGTGCCATTGTTTAATTTTGAAGAAAACCTCGGAAACCCCGGTCACGAAGAAAGTTCAAGAGTAACGGCGTACGTAAATTAGAATCTCCTTTTCGACGAATTAATTTCTCCCTTTCAATTATCGATTCGTACGATGTTCATTAAACTCTAGTATTACTTCCTTCGATGGGGGGGGGATACAGTTCCCGGTAAAAAGGTGTTCCCCGAAGTTAATTCGTATCCCGGTTGCACTTTTGACGCGCGCACCACTTAATTGATATCGGGCGACGAATCGACGAGCCCCACCTTTGAGTTTCAATCGGGAATGTGATATGGTGCGTACTGACCCGTCGACCTGTAGCCAATTAGACGGACGCTTTTACATCGCGAACGCCTCTCGGCAAACTCTGACCAGGAACGCGTCAAACTGTTCGCTCCTGTTCCACCGGGCTCGCGTTTCACGCGGATCTTGCGATGCTTGTGCAAACTCATCCACGTTAGGAATATTAACGCGCTCGATTCTGTGGTTTTGCGTCTCGATTTTAACGAAATCTTCGATCCCACGCCAGATTCACGGGCGTTTCTATTTGCTTCGCAGCAATTACAACGCTCGAAAATGATTGCAATCGGTGAGACTCTTCCTCCGCGATGTCGTTTAATTCGATAGGAAATAAAGGGAGTAATGGTCGTCGTTTCGCCGAGTCGACGCCATTACAGAGCAATACCGTTATTTTATACTCCCGTCGTGAAATCTATCGCGACCCTTTAAAGGTTTATTAGATTGCATAAAATCTTATCGGCGTTTTATACCGGACGGTTAAAGAGTTACTGCCGAATATCGATTCCACCCAATCGGTTATCTATATCGGATAAAGGACGAGACAGACTTATGGCCGTATGTGTAATTCGAATAAAACGAAAAATATAATAACTCGAGGGCCCGACGAGGCATCGATGACTCGTTGAATAATTTCTGCGAAATTCATCCATTTCGAGCAGAGTCTCGCAGCGCGTTTCTCACACGTCCGAAGCTGGATGTACTTATGTGTCATAAAGTAGTACGCGAACGTATGAAACACGAGCTTGCATGAATATTCAAAGAACGTCATTAGTCATGCATAATGTATTATTTGTTTGCTCCGCATTGTTTCCCGGGCTTTATTTGTAGCACTCCACACGCCTGTCACAGCACGAATTTAATTTTGTCTATCGCGGGGCTTTGTCTTACGCTCCGTAATAATTACAGCGTGTTCTGCCAACCCTTGGAAAAATTGTAATGGGAGATTCTAGAGGCAAAAATAGAACGAAAATCGAGAATATTAATTTATTGATGGAAGCTTCGTTAAAAAGTTATTAACGTTTTAAGTTCCGCACGTATTGAATTTTTTTCTCGAAAATGAGTAGGATTTCGGGGTATGTCTATTCACCAAAAATGATTGTAATTAACCCCTGCAAATAAAAATAATTTTTCCAGGAGGATTTGAAATTTTTGAATTTTGTCGAAAAATTTCACACTTTCTCGAATTTTTTTCTCGAAACTGGTTAAGATTTTGGGGGTATGTCTATCGATCAAAAATTATTGTAATATACCCTCCTGGTTAAAAATAATTTTTTTAGAACGATTTGTAATTTTTTTTTTCGTCGAAAAGTTTCACACCTTCTCGAATTTTTTTCTAGAAAGTGGGTAGGAATTTGGGGGTACCTCTATTGACCAAAAATAATTGTAATTGACCCCTGCAAATATAAATAATTTTTCCAGAAGGATTTGAAATGTTTCAATTTTGTCGAAAAATTTCACACATTCTCGAATTTTTTTCTCGAAACTGGTTAAGATTTTGGGGGTATGTCTATTGACCAACAATTATTGCAATACAGCCCCCTAGCTAAAAATAGTTTTTTTAGAACGATTTGTAATTTTTTTTTCGTCGAAAAGTTTCACACCTTCTCGAATTTTTTTCTAGAAAGTGGGTAGGAATTCGGGGGTACCTCTATCGACCAAAAATAATTGTAATTGCCCCCTGCAAATAGAAATAATTTTTCCAAAATGATTTGGAACTTTTCAATTTAATTTTTTAATAACTTTTTAACTTTTTAACGAAGCCTCAATCGTGAAATTAATATTCTTAATTTTCATTTTCTTTTGACGTCTAGAATCTCTCATTAGAATTTTTCCTAGGGATGGCTGAATATTCTGTATGTAGCAGCTTCGAAGCTTTGCAAAAAATTATCATTTCGGTGAACAATTTCGTAGCTCTGGAGGAACGATACGCACAAGTCCCTGAAAGGCTCACGGTGGCTCTCGAAACTGTGCGTCGAGGTTTGGATAAAATTTCCGCCCCATTTACATTTGAACGACGTAATAACTCAATGTAAATAAAGCCTTAGCCCATTTAGCCAGGGATCTGAATACTTTATCGAGCCCATAACTGCGCCGTGAATACATATCACTGATGTAAAATAAGCTTCGGGACCGTTCAAGGAAAATTGAATAAGACTCGAGCAAATGCCCGGATCGATACCGTAAATCAACGTTCGAAAGGGATCGATTACCATTTAAAGTGCAGCGTGAGTCTTGGCTGAGAAAATCTCAACGAAGTTCGTGCACACAAGAACAATGAAAATTCGCGAGTCTTTGGGGGGAAACAAACAACTGTCTCCTCGAGCTGAAAACTGCAAAGCCATCTTTTCTATCGGTTCGTGGAGGCGATAAATTTTGCTCTTTCCTATGAGCTCCCATGCGTTCGCCTCTCATAAAAAAGAAAAGTTCCCGGGAAAGGAATACCGGAACGAGGAGAAGCTTGTCAAATACTCGAAAACTGGTACTCGCAATAGGAGCATTCGTTTCAACTTTTTCCATCGGGGGCCCTCTTCAACCAACTTCCCCCCCCGAAACGTTCGAACTTCTTTCTCCAAACAATGCTGGTCGATTATTTCGCGTGCAACCCACGCTAATGCAACTCTGTTAGAACATTTCGAAGACTGGGTTATGACGCGTTGCTTTATTCCAGAAACGTAGAATTTAGGAATAGTTAATCCATTGTGGCGTTGCTTCCCATGCTCGCCACCAGAGGGCTCGCGCTCTCACAAGCGCTCTCACATTCCTCGAACAACTTCTCAATATCCCAGTCGTTTAAGACTGAGATAGCTCCCTCCTTTCCTTTTCTGCCCTCCTTCGAAATTCTCTCGAGATTCCACCCTCAGCCAGCAGCGCCACACCATCAATTTTGACACCAGAATTTTGTAAACAGCTGGTATGGGTGGCCCAAGCGTCAAAACACCCCTGATTACTATGGATCGAGCGAGAGGAATCAATACACCGACGAAATACCGGGTATCCACTATTAGATATGAATATTTCAGGACTGATATGCGTCGACACGTAGCCGAACTTTCCAAATGCGCTAAATCCCATGATAATTTGGTTAGACCAAACTGCGGAGCGTCGGTACTAGAAACTGCCCCAACTTCTGAGATGGAGCTACCGCTACACGCAAATAAACCGCGTGTTTGAGAAGGCGAGCAACGAAAGTAATTGGATGAATTATTCCTTGGATATCGAGCCGGTGTATTCCACCTGGTAGACGCTGCTTAAGCTTCCAAACAAGTATATACTTGAATTAATTCGAAGACAACGGTTACATCTGATGCAGCTGGAAACACCGCGATGAACGTTACAGAAACCATGGAATTCGTCGTTAAAAAAAATTGTACGATCCTGAAAATAGTTGTGCAGTTTTATCATCATCGAGTTGCATTCGTTTTTTTATTTCTATAATAGTTTTCGAGAAAGCTGATCCCCATGATTCTTTTTTTTTAACAGATATTTTTTAAAACATGCATCGAGAATCATGAAAGGGTAAAAACATACACAGGTCGATTGTTTTTCGGAAGGATAACGTAGAGTTATTAACGATCTCTTGCAGATACAAATGCGTACGAATAAAATAGAAGATTAAATATAAATTAATTTTAATATTGAGAATCTTTAACGGAGCGAACAATGTACGCCCGAAATGAGAACCGAATTGCCCACCCACGCATTCCAATTCTCATTCGATAATTAACGTTCCGCGTAAAATGAATGAAAAGCCCACGCGTGTTTGGTTTCTCGTTTGTTAATCGATAGAAAACATCGCGAAGAAACGACGTCCCGTTTTTTGTCTTTTTTTTTTTTTTTTTTGACATTTCGTTCGCAACGAACGCATTCTCCGGCGTAAAAAACAAAACCTGGGAACCAGTAACGTCGAATAAAAGTGCTTTTTAACGACAAAGAGGGAAAATGATAAATAGAAAGTCGCGGATACGCGTGCATCCTACGCGGCGCGTGTCTTTCGCGTACGATTATTCCTGCGCCAGCGATTTCGCGAAACGTTTCCTGGAAAATCGTCGTCCCGCTTTATTTCGGAGGGGAACAAAAGAGCCCGGAACCGCTCGCGTTTCGAATCAACAGCACGTCCTTAATTCCGGGAAGAGATAATCGAAAGTGCAACGACTTGATTAAACGTCCGACGAGCTCGTTACAGCCCTCTACCTATAAATTAAACAAGCGAGACCGCACCTTTGTTTAACCACGATTAATTTTAAATACCTCGAACCATATCTCAACCTACGTAAATGTAAAATAAATATTATGTTCGTGTGTAAGTTTTTGTTTTATTATTCGTTTATTGACGGGAAGAAAATCCTTTAGTACAAAATATGTGATATGTAAAAAAACAAGAAATGTGAATTATACATAGTAGATATCATTATAAAATTTTTAGCAAGATAATTAATTTATAATACGCTGCAAGGATAATTTTAGACTTTCTAATGATTGTTCAATTATATCTGTTTGTGTGTGTACAGGGTTTGCACGTGTAATCATTCTAGTTACACAATTCTGAGATCCAAATGTTGTGGGACACCTTTCAGAATAGAATAGACTGTGATTTCTTAAATATTTTGATGTTACATACAAAGGAAACAATTGAATAATCGTTGGGCATGAAAGATATGACCATTGAAAGATAAAACAGAAGAGAATGTAATATCAAAGACGAGGTATACGAGTAGAAATTACATCCAAAGTATTTCTGGCCTCACGTAACATTTTCGGTGAAGAATTTTTTTTCTCGAAAGTGCGTAGGATTTCGGGGATATGACTATTCACCAAAAATGATTCAAATTAACCCCTCTAGCTAAAAATAATTTTTTTAGAACGATTTGAAATTTTTTTTCGCCGAGAAATTTAAGGGAAATAGATGTACGTCTGGTCGGGCATCATATTTTCAGAAATGAATTTTTTTCTCGAAAATGCGTAAGAATTGGGGGGTATGTCTATTTACCAAAAATGATTCAAATTAACCCTTCTGGCTAAAAATAATTTTTTTTAGAAAGATTTGAAATTTTTTAATATCGTCTAAAAATTTCAGTATCTACTCGAATTTTTTTCTCGAAATTGGGTAGGATTTCTGGGGTATGTATATTGACCAAAAATTATTGTAATACACCCCCCTAGCTAAAAATATTTTTTTTAGAACGATTTGAAATTTCTTTTCTTCGTCGAAAAATTTCACCACCTACTCTATCGATTTTTCTTTAAAATTTGTATTTCATTTTTAATAAATTTGTTTGAGACTCTACGGTAATGTTGTTTAATACTTTTTCGTAATTATTCATGATTTATGACAGTCAGATCGAGCCACGAAATTCCATAAGGTATAAATTCTACTCGTATACCTCGTCTGTGATAATACCAAAGATCTTTAACATAATTAAATGGAGTTAGTAAAATACCATTTACAGTATAATTATAAACAACGCAATTTTACTTATTACTAAACCTAACAATATAACATTCATCTAGATTGAAGGACGATTTATTTAATGAGCACCATGTCCGACCAATGCTCGATATTTCTACTTGCAATGATGAATTCGGTAACTTAAATTACTCATTAATTTTTTAATTTTACTGCACTTTTGGCTCCAGGTGATTCGTGACATTTGTGAACTATCCACCACCCTATATAAATATAAAATAAATTCTGTTCGTACGGGATTAACGTCGAAAGTTCATGCCCGACCAATACTCGATATTTCTACTTGCATCGGTGTTCTTAATCCTCAGACGGCTACAACCGAGTTGTTTCTGAAAATTTCTTCCCGACGTACCAAAAGCCAGCAAGTTAAAAATAAAAAGAACGTAAATAACTGGTGATTCGATTGCTAAAACGTAAAATTATCATTTCACGAGTTCCTTTTTCCCCAGCGTTTCGGGAAGCAAATTTCGCGCGAAACCGTGAACGCGGAACGAAGCTCCGGTTATTCCATAAATTGGTCGCAACCGACAAAAACACGGTCTGTCGTCCCTTTTTGCGTGTTTGCTTCTATTCTGTCGAAATGCTAACGTCCCTGGCGGCAAGGTTACGGTAGAAAAAGGGGAAAAAGCTTTCACCGGGAAACAGGACAGTATCCAAGCGAGCGCAATATCGACGCGATCGTCATGGAAACTTTTCTCTTAGATCACGGAAGCTTGACTTCGGGAGCATTTTTCCGCGCAACGGAAACGACGGAAAGTTTGCGAAACCGCGTCGCGAAAAACCGTCGCGGTTCGAGCATCATTTTTCGGTATTTTAAACTGTCCCACTTTCCGCCTCGCCTACCCCCAAAACGACGCGAGCGTTTCTTTTAAACGTCCGATCGTCGGGCCCCCGCCATTAACGAGACGCGTTCTTCCGTAGAAACTTCCAGAGTCGAAGATAACGCGACAGTTTTTAATCATTCCCTGATATCAAACTCTGGACAGACTGTGGAACGAATTTCTGATATCTTTGTTTCCCTCGAATTACACCGTTTCCTTTGTAACACCCACAGTGCCGAGAATAATAGGGTTGAAACGCGAATTAAACCATCTGTGAACCGCACGGAGCAAACAAAAAGTATCACAGGCAGAACGGATCGATGCACGATGACGGGGCAGGAAAAATAAAATTTAAAATGTCGAATGGGTGAACGCGCAACGACGGGATAAAGAACAAGGTACAATGAACGCCATCGCTGTACGGAGAACGCAACACGTTGGAACCGTTCGAAGTTTAACCGCGCCGTTTCTAACCGAAAGTTTGTCTTGGAATTAAGCCGACAGTCGGCGAACGTTTAAAGGGCCGAAAATACGGCGCAGCGGGGAAGCCTGGAAGAAACTACGACAAAGATTGGACGCAAAGCTCGCGGTAATTCCAACGTTTACTCTCGCGGGATTAATTAAGTGCGACTGGCGTTAACCCGTCCGGCGATCTCGGGGAACAAAAACAAAAAGATATAATTAATGGCCAGGAAACGGGCAAGAAAGGGCTTCGTTAGCGTCGTCGACTAATCGCTGGCGTTCGCGGGTACGTAACGAGCGCCGAAGTTTGGGACGGAAATCTCCGGCGCGATAAATAAATTCACGCAGAACGTTATGGTGAGTCGATGAAAATGTTCGAAGAGAATGGAATAAAAGGGGATGTGGTACGAACCGATTGTCGAGCGTGCCTGAGAGTGAACGATGGGATTGTTATTGGCCTCGGAGTTTGTCGTCTGCGGTCGATCGGTGATAGCGGCAGTGGTGGAGGTGGCGATGGTGGTTCCGGGTGCCGATGTGAAGCTAGAAGTGGACGTCGAGGACGGGTTCGTTGTGTTTAACGGCTTAGAGGACCAGGAGCTGCAAGTATCGCAACCCTCCGCGGAGCGTGTTGACAACCGGCAGCAGGACCAACGTTTTCCACTCCACAATCCGGCGTGATAACGACCGCTCAGACCTGGATTCTCGCTGCACACTGTGGACAAATTGACAATTACCCTCATAAATCGGTGATCAGGGTGCTCGAAATAATTTCTAATCGGTGATGTACACTTTTGGAAACGCCATGCACGGTCAATCTCATTGAAAATCGTACAGGTTGCGTCGTGAGAAGTACTCGGTATAATTGTGGGACAGGGAATTTGGGTCGAGAATAAATTAATTATTCACAGTATAAAAAATTAAACGTTATTCTTTATCGATGAAAAGGAAACATTATGCGTCAAATCTTCATTTGTTTCTCTGTTCTCAAGTTGATTGTACGAGGGTTCCTAGCAAAAAAAAACACAAGAAATTTGGGAACAAATATCTTTATTTTTCAACATAATCTCCTCTTAGCTAGGTACACTTTTCTCAGCGGTGTTGAATAGCTTCGATACCCTGTTTATAGTGAGAACCATCGGGCTCCTCGAAATAGCCACTAACCGCAGACTCCACCTCTTCATTATTGGAAAATCTTTTACCACCGATTTTTTTCAAGTTTCGAAAGAGAAAATAATCCGAGGGGGCTGAATCTGGCGAATAGGGCGCGGTGAGGGAGCAATTCGAACTTTAATTCCTGGATTTTGGCCATCGGGATACCGGATGTGTGAACTGGTGAAACAACACTTTCTTTTTCGCCAAATGCGGCCGTTTTTCCTTGATTTTGTCACTCAAACGCTGCAAAAAATTCGCATAATACTCGCCATTGATTGTTCTTCCTTTTTCAAGTGAATCAATGAAAATTATTCCACGCGGATTCCAAAAAACTGACGCCATGATCTTCCCAGCAGATGAAACTGTATTCGCCTTCTTCGGAACTGGTTCTCCCTTTACTGTCCATTGTTTCGACTGTTCCTTCGACTCAGGTGTGAAGTAATAGACCCAGGTTTTATCCAGGACGCAAAAAACTCGGCTTTATTCCTGTGAAACATCGCCAAACACTCGATTTGAAGCATCCTGAGGACGCTGTTTTTGCTCCATTGCGAGCAAGCGCGGCATCCATCTTGCGCACAGCTTTCTGATATCCAAATTTTCAGTCATAATGCGTTGTACAGCACTTTTTGAAATGTCTACCATGTCTGCAAACTCACACACTTTCAATCGATACACTTTCGATCGTCCAATACTGTTTTGTGGATTTTCTTCACCATTTCCGGTGTGGTCTTGTAGTGTTCGTCTTGTCCAACCCAATATTTTGGCCACCCAATATTTTATTGTTGTAAATGAAGGTACAGACTCCCCTAGAATAGAATCTAGCTCAATTTTAACATCGATTGGACTGGAAACTTTCAATAGAAAATATTTTATCACATAACGATGATCAATTTTGTCCACATTTACAAATTCACTAAGACCGTTCACTATCAATGGCTGTTAAACAAATACCAAACAACGTAGTGTCCCCAAACTTGAAACTTAAGCTGTGTGAGGTTGATACTTCCTACCATAGTCATTTTTGTTCAACAATAATCGCCATTTCTACCGAGTTTGTACCAGCAAGTGACTGTATGCTACAACCAATTTAATAAATAATCTACCTCCGTATTTTTCTCTCCCCCAATTTCCATTGGCCCGTAAAATATATCGAAATTTTTTGAAAAAATCCGACTATGTCTCCGGGCGAGGCTCTTTCCGTCGACGTTTTCTCGCTCCTCTTTTTCGTTTCGGAACGAGTTTTTTCACGAGTTTGAAAGGCCATTCGGAAACCACGGAACCGAATAACGCGAGGATAAATGGTCGTGGATTCCCCGGGGGCGGTTCAAGACGTTCCCCGGGATCCCGAGAATTCGTTCTTATTAGGATGTTTCCGGTGTATCGCGTTTTGAAGCGGGATGTACAAACAAGAGAACCTTTCTGCGGAGCGGGGTCAAGAAGCACGTTATCCGACAACAAGACGGGGCTAAAAATTAATTAATACGAGTGGCTCGTTAAAATGCAATCCGAGGGAAGAAACTGTAATAATCGTGCTCGCAGGATTGCCATTTCCTCGGGCGTACTTTATCCGCGCGAGATTGCACGGAAGAAATTAGACTCGAACGGACGAATAACGAATAACCGCGTCAGACCGGAATAAAAATCGCTCTGACCGGACGTACCATCTGTCCACGTCTGCTACGAATAATTATAATAATGCCTGCGTGAAGTTTCGAACCGGTTCGCTGAAAGCATAGAAACACCCGAGTTTTCAACAGCGAGACCGTAGGCATTTCGAAACGAGTTTAAGCTAGAAAGAAATTAGAGCGGGTAATAAATATTATATGCGGCGAGACTATCAACGGAACTTCTGACCCGTAGACGTCTTACGGAGCTGTAGGGACGTTTTACATCCGCACTCGAGAACGAGAAGTGGCTGCTCCTCGGAACACGTGAAAGGCTATTCAAGCTTCTTGCGCGCGGCAATGATCATCTTGAAGAGAATGCTGCGGCAACATTTCAAATGTATGCGAGCACGGCGCCCGCATGAATCCGTGGAACTTTCCTTTTTAGAATTGGCGTCGTTCGCCCTCAAAGAAACGAAGTAAACTACGCTTACGAGAGAAACAACTGCCGCGGGGCTCGTTCTGATAATTGGATTCTACCGATGATCGCGAAAAAAATGATCGAGATTTTGGAACATTGTTGCGGATCGCGGTATTTGGATTCGATTACAATGCAACATTAGGCTCGCGTCTTTGTGAAATAAATTAATATCTCGAATGGAGGTTAGTGTGAGTTTTGTAAATGTTTATTTGCACATGTGGCGCTGCTTTGCTGTGGGTGGGAATTCGAGAGAATTTCGTAGGAGGACAGAAAAGGAAAGGAGGGGAGTAGACTCATCAGTAAGGCTTCCTAGAAGGCCCTGCCTTAGATGACTGGAATATTGGGAAGTTTCAGTTTTTTGTTTTTTATCTCGTTCTCATGTTTCTTCTGCAGTACCCTGGACTGTAGTAATCTGCACTTAAAATGTTTGTTAGTGTCTGTAATGTTCATGAGGATGTGTTATTGTGGTTTTCCTTGGGTTGAAAGTTTCAAAAACTTCGTTTACAGATATTGGGAAGTCGTTCGAGGAATGTATATATAGCAACTGAGGGGTAGATCGAGCGCTTGTGAGAACGCGATCCCTCTGGTGGCGAACGTGGGAGGCGACACTACACACACGATTAAGAATGATGAACGATGTGTTTGGTTGACGATGTGAGAAAGAAGTGATAATGCTGTTTGGTTCGACACTTGTAACGAACTGATTTGAAGAATGCTCGCCATCCTAGACCTTCCAAGCACCCTTGCAACGATGGGCTTGGAAGGGGGTGCGTGTCACGTCGCTTGAGGACGTTGGGGAAAGCTGTTTGTCGACGAGCAGGTCAACTTTCCCCAAATGTGCAGTTAGAGGCTCATGGTGTTAGTTAGGAGGCTCGTGGTAGGGCTGGCGCGTAGAAATGAGAATTGAAGAAACAAATGTTTCCCCGCCATGAACCCCATGTTGACCGTGAATCAAAGGAGGTCGATTCCAGGCTCAACAGACATTGTTAAAATGATCTTAGAATAGTGAGATTAGCAACGTATCGTGTAAGAGTTCATTTTTAAGGATTGTAAGAAGTCTATGTATACAGGGTGAGTTACCTAACATTTGCGCCTGAAATATCTTTGTTATTTTTAAAAATACGTCAAATGTCTTGAGGATAAAATTGAATGGTACAATGGGGCTCACACGATGCCAAAAATATTATTGTCTCTATGTCATTTTTTTTAAAGAAATGAAGGTCACCTTTTTTTAAATAGAATCACCCTTTTTGAAACACCTGTAATGACAGTCAGGAATACAATAACTATAATTATTGAAGGTCATCCAAGATCACGGGCGGAGAAAGAAGAATACCTGTATTTCACAAATGTTCAAAATGGTGGCCATTTACTGTAAACGGGCTCTGAGAGAATGTTGAACTCCGACAAGGATGAACGAGTCGTAAAAAACGGAAAGTTCTGCAAATACTTAAGTCTTGGAAAATACTTAAAAAAGGGAAATTGCTGCGACATCGAACGACATATGAGAGAAAGCAGAATACCTGTATTTCACAAATGTTCAAAATGGTGGCCATTTACTGTAAACGGGCTCTGAGAGAATGTTGAACTCCGACAAGGATGAACGAGTCGTAAAAAACGGAAAGTTCTGCAAATACTTAAGTCTTGAAAATGCTTAAAAAGGGAAATCGCTGCGACATCGAATATCATATGAGTTTATTGCTATCACGTACTTCGAACGAGATTTTGTGGGTTTAGTTTGCAAGAAAAAGAATGATTTTCCAACTGTACGAAGGTTCGGAACAGAACACCGTGAGAACGGGTTTTGCCAATTAACGCAGACGATCCTGTTTAACGTGCCGCGCTAATGATCCGCCGACGTGTTATATCGAATCGCGATCGTCTTTAATTCTCGACAGCCATTATCGAAATAATCGAATCAAAAGCGGATTATAACGTGCCCGCGGCGTAATGAATTTTCATACATAAAATCGATCGACGCGGAAGTACCAGAGAGGAGAGGGAGAATTGGAAGAAGAAAAAATGCTCGTATCGCGAAATCGAGTGAACGAATGTATGTTTAAAGAGCGGGTTGTCAAAAGACTCGTTGAAATCGCGTTGACGGGAAGGAAAGGGCGGGAAAAAAGATATGCAGGGAGGATCCGTCCATCGATGCAATTAATCTTTATTAACGTTGACTTCGCAGGGTGCATGCATATGCATTCGACTGCGTCGCGGGGGAGAGAAAAAAAAATTCCAGCAGTTTAAAAGGTTTCGATCGATATCAGCCCCCCGAGCAATTTGTCGTCGAGACAATATCGACGAGAACTATTGTACATGACAGCCCCGGAGCGGCTCCCTACGAAAGTGCAAAGTAGTCTAGTTCTGCTTATTCCTCTTTATTCCGAACCGTCTCTAATTATCCGCGTACCCACCACTCTTTCCCCCCTGATCCGACTTTGCCGAAAAATTCACGGCTCGAGCCACGCGGTTAATCGCCTCGTTAGCAACCGACCGTGCGGGGTCAATGAATTTTTCAGACGCCCGTAAAGTATAATTTATAAAGCGTCCTGTTTCGTTCCCTCGCGAGAAAGAGACGCGAAATGGGAAATGCCTCGAAACAATCAAACCAAATAACGTCAAATAACGTTGCAGCCAGGAAGAAAATTTGAAAACCATTGTTCGCTTTTTGCGCAGCAGTGTACCTCGCGGACTCGATTTCACTTCGAGCTCCGCGGAGCGTGCTGTGCACCGTGTTCCGCCCCGAATCATCCGATTTTTTAACGCGGTACAGAAACCGAATATCAACGCTTCGCGAAATAAATACGAAAGAGATGTTTCAGAAATTTAAACGATTCTTTCGAGCAAGGATATTATGTTCCCGCGCACTGTCCTGGCCAGTTATTGGAACGTTTAGCTGGCGGAGGATCGAGCGACTCCGTGAAAAATCGCGAGGGAAAGTAATTTTCGCGGATATTAAGGCGATGCCGGGGAACGACACGCGCGGAGAAGCGGAAAAAGTCGAAGATTCTATTTCCGGGGCCGGGCACGAGCACGAATAATAACCGATCCTACGTCGAACGAAATTCTTGGGAAACTCGTTAAAAGTTGGACCATCTCTCGGCGGTGACAAATCAATCGTTGGAGGGAGGGGGGGATGAGGGGGCCCCCACGAATCGAGATACGTCAGCGATATCGACGATCGATTTCCACGATTTCTGACGCGGCTCCACCGCGTGAATCAACTACGGGCCAAAAGCTGATACGCGAGTAAGTTCCACGTCGAGTTCTGCAACATCGTTCCATATTTCTGCGAGAAAAATGCCCACGGACGATTCGATCTGAACTTTGGTTAACCCCCTTTTCCCGCGTCAATTCGTCCCTCCCACGGAAATTTATCTGCTAGAAAATGAAACGTAATTTACAGCTTTAACGCGCTCGATCGATCGTTCGTATCAAGAACTAATATATAAAACGATCGTTTGCTCGAGACTGGACGATTACGGGGTTCCATTCGAAAACCGTGAAATTTATTCCGGATAAAAATTTTTGTCGAATCGTTCGGAGCCAATCGCGATGGCCGTTTTCGGTTCGGAAGTTTCGAGATAGCTTTCGCGAAACTGAAAATAAAATGCTCGATAGCAGCGATCGAATGAAAAAAATGTTTCATTTTGTTCGACGTCCGCCACAAACGAGGTCTTGATTACCGGTGTTACTAGGGGGAGTCGATCATCGAAGGCGTGACTCCGATAAATTCCGAACTTTGAAAAGTATTATGCAATTTAGAAGTTCCTAAAGTGACTTTCACGAGTTTAACGATCATTAGGGATATAATTGAAATTTACAAAGCAACCCTTGACGGAGCATCGTTCGTACTATGGGGGAAAAATTGAGTCGCATTACGGACAGTTAAAGCACGGGGGTCCAATTCCATCCTTCGTAAACTATTTAGTTGACCTCAAGAATAGTTAAATCCCGCCCCGTGGAATAGTTAAACCGCAACTTCAATACTTCCGGCGGGTTGATGAATAGAGTACCGACCACCTATGTGTCATGGACAAAAGCTGAGAGCTCGTCGGGGAACTTGCCGCTTTGCGGCGTAATTTTAGCGGAAACTTTCCGTCCATCTTCGTTCAACGCGTCGGAGTAACAGAATTTCTTGCCTCGTCGCGAACGGCGTTACCCCGGAACTTCGATTAACAATTGATTACGAAAGGCTCCCGAACCCCGCTCGATTCCTGAATAAATAGCAAATAGAAACGCGAAACTCCGAAATTGCTATTTTCAGAATTCATGCACGCCAGAAAAAAAAACAGTAATTATATTTACGGAACGATCCACACGAATAAATGGAAAATGTACTGGAACATTTTCTCGCGCAAAGTTTCGCCTATAAATCTGAATTTTATAAATCTTTCCGCGCAAAAATTGTAACGTACACGCATCCTGCGAGCTATATTTTTTTTTTAGTACAACGTTCGCGTGCCAGGAGCAATTTCAAAATCAATTTTCTCCAAGACGAAGTGCCACGAAGTTTTATTTTTGAAAATAGACCTTTCACTTTGAACTTCTTAAAATTTCAGCGTCAAAGCACCCGATCGACGCGTTGCTACTGTTCGTAACACATTTTACATTATACTGGCCGTTGCGACAGGCGATATTCGGGGGAAAATTTGTTTTTAGGTGCGAGACAACATTAAATATTCGTGGGTTGGAAAGCAGCAACGTGAACTGGGTTAACACGTCAAACGATCGCAGCTACGACCGAGTGAAAATCATTTTTTATTCGTCCCTCGTAGCGCGCCGGGTCTCGACACATAGTGTTTCGACGACAGCTGCGTCGGTAATTACTTCGCGATCCGTTCTAAACATCGTTGTAATTGTTATTTAATCGTCGCCTGGATCGATTATTTAATATATCGCTGGTTTATCAAATTGAAACACTATGTGTTTCTGTGTTTTGCAACTCTTCTCTAGCATCGAACTGTGCCCAGTTCGATGGCCAATTTGCACTCCGTTCTAGCGTCAGCTTGTATCCGGTACGAGGGCTAGTTTGCATTTCCGCTTTGAGTTCTTTGAAGGTGGAAACTTGAACTTCGAAGACGATCTCAGAGGAATTCGTGTCCAGGGTACGATCGTAAATTAGTAACCGGATTGTCAACCTTCGAACGGTTCTTCTTTGCGTTTCGCTCGGGTCCTGAACCGTGTCGACGACAGTTTCGCCCCAACAACGGAAACTACCGTCCCCTGTTAATGGTTTCGACGTTTCTATTCGCTTCCCCTTTAATTAATCGACTGGATTGTTTTTAAAAAGACACACCTTTAATCATCCTTAATTATCAATCGTTTAATGGCTGCTATTGTAGGCGCAAATTCAACCGATCGCTCGGGGCCGTTTCGCCGAGTAAGAATGACGTCACGAACAACCCTAACTCTTCTTACGCCATCGCTACGTGCCTCCGTATTTGAGAGATGCCTGCGGGTTTACGCGAGAGACGAGAGAGACTAGCAACAGAGTAACTAAACTCTATGATGGGGTTAAATCTCTCAATGGCCCTGAGCGACCGGTTGAACTTCGCTATAATAACGAAACGCCCGAGAAGTTCAACTCGCGTTACGATTTTCTGAACAAAGGACGGGACAAAATCACGGCCAAAAATCACTAACATCCGAACGATAAACATTTATTGAAAGTTAATAAGAAGAGTTCCCCTAAAACCGGACAGTAGCGTCATCTTTAAAGTGTGTATTTCTGGCCAAACATCACATTTTCGGTAAGGAATTTCTTCCTCGAAAGCGCGTGCAATTTCGGGGATATATCTATTCATTAAAAATGACTGTAATTAACCCCTTTAGTTGAAAATAATTTTTTTAGAACGATTCGAAACTTTTTTCGCCGAAAAATTTCAGGAGAATAGATGTACGTATGGTCAGACATGGTATTTTTTAGTAATGAATTTTTTTCTCGAAAATGCGTAGGATTTCGGGGGTATGTCTATTCAACAAAAATGATTATAATTGACCTCCCTAGCTAAAAATAATTTATTTTTGAACGAATTGAAATTTTTTTTTCGCCGAGAAATTTAAGGGGAATAGGTGTACGCCTGGTCGGACATCATATTTTCAGTAATGAATTTTTTTCTCGAAAATGCGTAAGAAATCGGGGGTATGTCTGTTCACCAAAAATGCTTGTAATTAACTCCTGCAACTAAGCATAATTTTTTCAGAACGATTGGAAATTTTTTAATTTCGTCGAAAAATTGCAGACCTCCTCGAATTTTTTTCTCAAAAGTGGGTAGGAATTCGAAGGTATGTCTATTGACCAAACATGATTGTAATTGACCACACAAGCTAAAAATATTTTTTTTAGAACGATTTGAAATATTTTTTTTCGCCGAAAAATTTCAGGGGAATAGGTGTACGTCTGGTCAGACATTCAGTGATGAATTTTTTTTCTCAAAAGTACGTAGGATTTCGGGGGTATGTCTGTTCACCAAAAATAACTGTAATAGATCCCCCTAGCTGAAAATAATTTTTTTAGAATGATTTGAAAATTTTTAATTTCAGCACCTACCCTACTAGTAAATTCTATTTAAACTGTTTTGAATTACGTGTTGAACTAATGCTATGTCCGGTACCAGGGGACACCTAATGATCTGTACAAATTCTATACCAAAATTTAACCAAAGTCTCGATAAATTATTATAATAATATTACATGTTTCGTTGCTTTATATTGATCTCTAATATTAAGTTATAAATAATAGAGTGCAGAAAGTATAAAGTAACCTTAAGTGTCCGGGTAATAGGGTAACTTTTCCTAGATTTAGAGAAGAGGAAAATGGAAAAGGAAAACTCACCAGCACGGATGGCACGAATCCACTCGGCGCGGTCCTGCTCGCGGCCAGCGAGAAGGTAGAGCGTGTACTCTTGGCCGGCTTCCCGATAGCCCACCTGGAAGGGTAGCCCAGGTGGTATTCCACCCCCGCCTCCGCCGCCGCCCGTTCCTGTCTCGCTGCCTGCCACGTCGCTGCCGACGCCGCCGGCGTTGCTCCCGAGGCTCGCCGTTTCAACCACGTGGACGCTCTCGACCGCGATTCTACCTCGTTCCTTGCGCCGCTGCGACAGAGAACAACCGAGTCCCCTCGTTAACGTTACGAGGAAAACGAAACACCGGGGAACCGGGGCCGAGACGCACCCGGAAGGCCCACGGGATACATGCAAACAACCAGCGCTTCCGCTTCTTACGGAACGTTTACTCTCCTTTCTTTTCCACGCTTCGCCTTACACTTTATTGTCTTTTAACTATTTCACTCTGATTTTGTAACAAACTATTTCTCCCAATTTCTATGATTCTATGATTCGACCATTACAAGATTAGAATTTCTTCAATTATCATTAACCTCCTCGTGATGAGGCCTGAAAAGCGTTTCTTCGTGGGGTAACATCGAACCAATGCGAATTTACTATTGTTTCTTGAGATTCAAGGGAATATTACACTGCCTAAAATTTTGTAATTATTCTTACAAGCTTCAGTGTGTTCCTTTATGATCAACCAATGGCTACGAATTTACTATTGTTTCTTGAGATTCAAGGGAATATTATACTGCCTAAAATTTTGTATTATTCTCACAAGCTTCAGTATGTTCCCTTATGATCAGCCAATGGCTACGAATTTACTATTGTTTCTTGAGATTCAAGGGAACATTATACTGCCTAAAATTTTGTATTATTCTTACAAGCTTCAGTGTGTTCCCTTATGATCAGCCAATGGCTACGAATTTACTATTGTTTCTTGAGATTCAAGGGAATATTACACTGCCTAAAATTTTGTAATTATTCTTGCAAGCTTCAGTGTGTTCCCTTATGATCAGCCAATGGCTACGAATTTACTATTGTTTCTTGAGATTCAAGGGAATATTACACTGCCTAAAATTTTGTAATTATTCTTACAGGCTTCAGTGTGTTCCTTTATGATCAGATTGAATCGTTCGAAAGTTAGTGTATCGAATGCCTTCATCGATTACAAACTGTAACAACTTCGGAACGGGATCGAAGAGCCTCCTCGAATCTTCGAAAAAGCAATTATACGTAAAATGAAAAGGCCGGGGACCGCGTCCATTACCAAAATAGTACGAACACCGACGGAGTGGCCCATCGGAATATTTACACTTTTATTCCAGTCTGCCAATCGGTTCGCGTATCGCGTGGGTCGCACGGCACCGGGGAACGGGGCTGATTGACAATGCCATTCGAGCTTTTTTGATATCGGTAAAACGCGCACCGAAACGAAAAACGACAGGTATTCCCGTCACGCCGGATGTTTTCGCGTTATCCCAACACAGGATCCAGATTACACACGGATTCTCTTTGCGTTACGTCCGTACGATCGACCAAAGTGTAACTTACAGCTACTCACATGTTCTCACAAAATCACATTTTCCTCTGTATTATATTATACAAAATTTCTGTAATTTGGTTCACTATATCGCTTGTATAAGAGAGTTATGAGTTCTGTCTGAATTATGCCCGAGAAAACGATACTTCTGACCATTTTCGAAGGCCCTCAAGAGTATCGTCGTTTCACTTAATATTTGAATGGAGGCTTTGCGCTCGTAAGTGCTCGTTCCTGCCAGGTACTTGTAGAATACATCGGGGGTTCGCAGCCAGTGAAAAGGATCGACAAGCGTTCGCGTGGATATCGAAATAGGGTATTTGGAATTGTCGAGCCAGTTGCACAGCTCCCCGGGATTCAACGTTCTCGCTGTGACAGGCTACAATAGAGGCAGAGATCCAACGTACCGTCGAGCTTAAGGCCCCGGTGAAGGAGATAGACGTCGTATCGTTTTGAATGCTACGACGAATTAGAATCGCGTTTTGTACGTTTCGAAGACGCGGAGCGTTTTGTCCGCGGCACGAAGCAATTTACCAACGTCCGCGAAAAAGATTCACGGATTCGGAAAAACTATTTCTATCGTGGGAGTTGAGAAAATTAGCGGTCCCGTCTTACTTTTCCACCGTTTTGGAATTCTATCTCGAATGTCTTCTCTCCGTCGACGATAAAATCGCGGAAGTTCTCGTCAGACGTGGTTTTCAAGCACTGAACTTCACTCTTTCGTTTCATGCTTTCTCTATTAATTCCCTTGGTCCTAAACCCTTGGTAGAGGGCTAGTTTGGTGTAGGATTTCGGGGATATGTCTATTGATCAAAAAGTATTGCAATTGACTCCTGCAATCGAAAATAATTTTTTTAGAACGATTCGAAATTTTTTTTCGCCGAAAAATTTCAGGAGAATATCTCAGACATTATATTTTCAGTAATGAATTTTTTTCTCGAAAGTGTGTAAGATTTCGGGGATATATGTATTAACCAAAAATGATTGTAATTGACTCCCGCAGTTAAAAATAATTTTTTTAGAACGATTGGAAATTTTTAAATTTCGTCGAAAAATTTCATACCTACACCAATTTTTTTTGCAAAATTGGATAGGAATTCGGGGCTATGTCTATTGACCAAAAATTATTGTAATTGGCCCCTGCAACTAGGCATAATTTTTTTATAACGATTTGAATATTTTTAATTTTGGCGAAAAATTTCACACCTACACCAATTTTTTTCTCGAAAGTGGGTATAATTTCGAGGGTATGTCTATTGACCAAAAATGATTGTAATTGACCACACTAGCTAAAAATAATTTTTTTAGAACGATTTGAAATATTTTTTTTTTCGCCGAAAAATTTCAGGAGAATAGGTGTACGTCTGGTCAGACATTCAGTAGTGAATTTTTTTCTCAAAAGTGCGTAGGATTTCGGGGTTATGTCTATTCACCAAAACTGACTGTAATTGACCCCTGCAACTAGGCATAATTTTTTTATAACGATTTGAATATTTTTAATTTCGTCGAAAAATTTCACACCTACTTCAATTTTTTTTTTTGGGAGTTAAGATAGTTGCTTCTGTTTTGGTGGGATTTATTATCAGTTTCCATGCGGAGGTGAATCGTAGGATGTGATCAAGGTGGTTTTGAGTGTATTTGATTGCCTGGTTGATTTGTCACGAAGAAGAGTAGACTACAGTATCGTCGACATCGTGGGCTAATTTAGTGTTGAGATTTTTGGGGACGTCATTGATGAATATATTGAATAGGATGGGTCCCACTCCTGGATAGCTGTGGTACCCCAATATGTAGTAGTTTGGGAGACGACAGAGAGCTGTTGTGAGAAACTGTAATGTACCCATCGGTGAAGTAGCTGTAGACTATTTTAATTAGATGTGCATTGAGCTTAATTTGGTGGAGTTTAAAGAGGCCATTGTATAGCAACGGAGGGGTCGAACGAACGCTTGTGAGAGCGCGACCACTCTGGTGGCGAGCATGGGAGGCGTCGCTACAATTCGCTATCTAGCCCTTTTAAGGTGTTAAGAACCAGAATCCAACGAATTTCAATCCTTCGACCTCGTTACATCGTGTCCACGATCAGTTTACAGCGTCGATTGGGATTCTAATCCTGCCCGTGCACTAAATAACCTATTGATAGAACTGTCGCCTAAACGGAGCCGATGCAACGAGTCCCATCTCCCTGGGCGCGATATTTGAAAACGACTGTCGCCTCTAGAGCATAAATGGCACCCCCAGGCATCACCGCCTCTATTTCGATCGTTTCTGTCCAAGTTCGCGTTACACTCGAGTTCCAAGGGATCCGATGCTCGTCGCACCGAGCAAGTTCCGCGCCAATCCACATCTTAACAACACGTTCGCCGGTTCGAAGAGCAATATATTAACCGTTAAGTAGGGTGAACAGACATCCGACGTCCTCCGCGGAGGATTATCCGCGTCTTAATTACGAACCGTGATTACCATAAGTTCTATCTTCGAATCTCCCGACTTCTTGCAAACGCGTGATTCCTGTTAGATTCGTTTTCGCCCGGTGGCGCGATAAATCGTCGATGGAAAAACACGGCCCACGGTGTTTGAATCCCCGGTGGGGAAAAAATATTACAAATTGCTGGACGATATTATATCACTTTAACTGCGACGCGTCACTGTCCTCGCCGGTACCGGGGCCCTCGAATCCGCGCGACAATCGTAAATCACGGGATGACGGTCGCAAAAAGTCCGCTGCCCGGGCGAAACGCGTTTTTATCGGCCAGGACCGTACCACCCGCGGCGAAATAATGAAGAATAACTTGACACCGTGTTAAATCGACGCCCGGGTGTTTTGTCGACGAACGTCCCGTTTCATGAGACGTTAAATCGCGGCCAGGAGGACCTTTCTTCCTCGAAGAACCTCCGGCAACGGTTCCATCGCGCATTCGAAGGGCTTCCGGTGTGTCCGCCATTACTCTTCGGCTCGATGTCGAACGGTTTACCGTTTCTTTCGAAACATCTGCAAGTTACAGTCGCAATAAAACCGCGAAATTCGCACACCGTGACCAAAAATTTCTTAAATGAATTGCGAATTCTGTCCACTTCGTGAAATCGGTTGGAAAACGAGCGGATGAACGCTGCATCGATCAGGGAAATTTTGATTCGCGACTAGGTGTTTAATGTGAACGTTACCGCATGTTGCGACATCGTAATTGGAGAAATTGTTTCCTAAAATTAGATTTATTTTATTTATGATTTACCTTCCGATTATATTTACGATTACTTCCGGATGGTCTGAACGAGTACCAGGATGCGGCGTAAATGCAACGCGATAAATATTTAATTCGCGTCGAGGCCGTCCATAAAATTGCTAATCCCTCGATTTTCAACGTTTCCATTTAAATGCTATCCCAGTATGAATCGCTATAATTTCATGAATATACCGGAACGACCGTGTAGCCGCCCATTACGAAATCTTTAATTCGTGAAAGCCAAATGGTACGAGCGATTGCTTTGTAAAGTAGAACATGTTCGATTATTAAAACTAATAAAAATACAAGCGTTTCTTGGATGCTGTCAAACATCGATATTAATTTTTTTTTTACAGTCTCTGTCCTGCTCGCGCGATAAAACGTTGGAGTAATGGAGGATCCACCGTGACTAATTGCCCTTTAGGAGCATCGAGACGAAAAGAAGGTACGTTGGGATGTCCAGTCGATAGAGTTTTTCTGTAATTTCTAATTGCATTGGACGCCTCGCTTCCTGATTAGTCGCTAATGCACTGATCAATATCCTGGACGGCCACTCCCCTCCATTAATGATTCCATTAACAACACTCCGTCGAATGGATTCTTACGACGAGAGAATGCGTTCAAACGTAAATTGCTAACAATGAATCGCATGGAAACTAACGTTAAGAATTCTTTCGAGTAACTAGCAACGGTTAAACAGTCTCCCCAAGAAAAAATAACTCAGCCCAGCGGTATAAACGCGTACGTTTCTGATGTTCTACGATCGAATTAACGAAAACGTGTCCTGCCTCGCTAAGCATTTACACGGCGTAACAGTTTCGCGGGTGAAACAAGAAATGGAAATCAAACGCGGCGCTTTTTTCCATTAAATTTATGCGCGAAACGTACACGATTCGTTCGCGATAAAAGCGATACGGCCCCCCGGGAAAGTACGAATTTTTCGACAGAGGCATTTTAAAATGCATAAGATTAAAGCGGCGCGATAACAACGGAAATGATGGAATTACTAGTGCGTCGTTGTTCGCCGATAAAAAATTTACACTTTTTTTTTTTTTTTGGTCCGCTCGTTCCGGCCGCGTTCGAATTTATTCGATAAACAGATAACGATGCAACGATGCTCCATCGGCGATTCGAATAAAAGTTTCGGTTTTTAGGAACACGTGGAACGATTATTGATATTTCTAGTTTGGTGAAAGCGCGTTTGCAAGAACTGTTAGACCTGCTTCGAAGCTTAAGAGGGGAGTCATATATCAATTCCTTTTTTTACTTCATTTTTTTGAAAGTATATATATTTAAGAATGTACTGTTGAATTTTGAGAGATAAATGTCAAGTATTGGGGATTGTAGAACATTGTTTGTATAGCCCTCGTGGTGATTACCTTGTACAGACCAGACATTACTGTTTCGAAAGGGTCAAGAGACATCTGTTGTTATTAAAAATTGAAATTTGAGCGTTTTTGTTATCTGGATGCCAATATTCTGGATGGAATTCTATATGGAGATTGATGAATATGATCTTGCAGACTTTGAATGCGTTTCTTTCGAAACCTTACTTTCCTAACTGGCGTAGATGAAATATCGAAAACTATACGTACGATTGCTTTGAAATTTTTACACGTTGTTCCACATACCAACAGTTCTCGACCATATCAAAACCAAATTGTTATAACGAGTTTATCTTTTTTATTAAAAAGTTGCAAACGAAACGACGAAATTTTGCAATTTTTACTTCAAGCTTTCACCATTTTGTCAATTTGCAACATAAGTAACTGTAAACTCTACAGAATAAAAATCATTTTGATTTTTTTTATTTAGTCAACCTTGAGTGTCAGATTCCATATTTAAAACTGCAGAACGCGTGAATATTATTTTTTAACAACTTATGTTGAATTTGACTGATGCAACGGCATGAATACATATCCTAATTAAAAGAAAAATCGTATTTTAATCGTCAACATGAAAGGTATCAATAAATATATGTACGGTCAATACTCGTAAATCTAGTGTTTAAACACATGTTTACTACGAACGTGATAACAACATTAAAAGTAAACAAAAATTAATAAAAAAATTATCTTGTATTCCCAAAGGATAGCAAAGTAAATTGCAAAAGAAAACCACAACATCGGATGTACCATTTCCTCAAAAAAAATTAAGAAAAATGGTTCGATTTTCCATCATTCACACGAGACTCCCCCCTTGAACCCTTCGATGGATTCGAAGGTTCAGGCTTGTTGCAACGTCCAGGAAAGCTCAGCCATCTTTCGCGGTAGAAACGGAACAATTTTTAGTCAGTCGGTGTTATTGAAAACGAGCCGTGTGGGGTGGCAAACCCGACGGAACCGGTAATACGGTGTAGCTCTTCTCGAATGGTGGAAATCCGCCGAGACAAATCGAGTTTCCTCCGAGTATGGAAGGATATTGGCTGCGTGTATACACAACCAGGTAGAAGCTTTATGCAATAACGTTGGGAGGCCGGGTCCCCGTTGCGTTAAATTTTGCGCAACGTTGCGACGACGTTCTCAACAGGTTATTTGGTATTTTGCAGGCCCGTTTGTAAATCGCGTTACGCTCAACACCGTGCTCTCTTAATGCCGTTACGCGGGATTAAAAACGACGGGGACGCGGAAACAGGTGACTGGAATTATCCCACGCGGTGGCGAAAAAGAACGCGAGGCGTGTAAAATATCGGATATTTTCCTCCAATAACAAATCCAGGGCAGGAAACGCGAATCATTCAAATTTTCAGACTTGCGTTGCCTAGCAGGGGGGAAATTTTACTTTTATAGAGCTTGTAAGTCTGTTTCGAAATTGTCCCCTGAAAATCGAGATCTATCGAGCATACACACTGTTCCACAAGAGCGTGTCGGTCATATTTTCTGCGAAAAAAGGAATATAATTGAACGTATGACCTCGAAATATAAGCATTTACTTAGTATGTTGTCCAGTCGCCATCATTGTCGATTATAGCCCGTTTAGGCATACTTTCGGCGAGAATTTTCCGCCATTGTTTCGGGTAGAGACCTCCATATTTGGCGGACGTGACGTGTCAATTGTTTCACATTAAATACTCGCTTTTCTTTTCGATGGGATTAGCGTCAGGCGACTGAAAAGGCCAATCCAGTGTCTTGATTTCGACTTTGGTGCTTAGGGTCACTCCTGAAGCACCCACAAGCTGTTATCCGAGCCAAACCATCTTCCAGCAGACTTTAATAAACAGTGTTGATGTATTTTGACCATCTTCTGGGCATTAAGATTGTCAGTAAACAGGTAGAAAACTCCAAATCCTTGTCTATAGAAGCAACCCCAGACATGCACCTTCACCTGCTTCACTGTGCTTCACTGTGCGCTGGATAACGGAAATTGCACGAGATGACCACGCATGCCTTCTTGTACCCCAGGCCCAAAAAGAGGATTCATCCGTAAAGATAATGTTGGAGAAATCATGATCGATATTAGCTTTTCGGTCAAACATGGTTTCAACTTTGTGCACCGCCACTCATAGTTAGCATCATGTAATCGACGTCGAATTGCATTCAGGCTCACTTCCACACCCTTTTTCGCTAAAACTAACTTTTCGTAGGGGAACACCCAGGATTCTTTTTAAAGATTCTCAAAATTGCTTTGTCGTTCTTTTCTGACGTTGAGAGACGCTTGCCACGTTCGGGCAGGTCAACATTTTTAACTTCATCATACCTTTTCACCCACTTCTTAACCCTTTGCACTCCGAATTATACTTCAATTTTATTGCTAGTAGCTCCCAACGCTTCCAAGTGTTTTATTTGAAATTCACGTTAAGTAAAAAATGGGGTAAAACAAATTCAATTAAATATCTGTTTTATGTAACTATTGTTGACAAAAGAGCTCCTGAGATAAAAACTGTTGTCAAGTCACACTCGACATAGGAGTGCAAAGGGTTAATAAAGAACGACATTTTGGGTCCTTTTGGATGATCACAGAGAAACACCGCTTCGACTCGACCAGCGTACGCTGCACTCATAGTCATTTTTGCCACCTTCGACGCAGATAACAGCCTACAATACTGATTTAACCTCGAAGCATTGAAGCCAAGTGTTCGAACAGTTGAATCAACCGATTGTTAAACAGATGCGTCTAGTGACAAAATTAGGAACGACACGGTCTTGTGGAACTGACAATGAGTGTAAATATCTATCCTTCGGAACCTCGGGCATCCAGGGCGACGTAAAATGTTCTGGTTTTTGGTTATTCGCTGGTAGCCGGAAAGCGACCCGGAGGAAAGAACGCCGCCAGAGAAAATTTCATTTAGGCTTTCGCGAACGGTCCTGTGTGACGAGGGCTTTATTAGATTCGTCGACTACCGGTGCCCTTCGTTACTGGCGTCATTCTTCGAGGCAACAGCCGCCTCTCCACCGAGCGGGCTTTCAGGTCGCTCCTATCTCTCTATTTCGCGCTTCCCCGTATTCGACCGTCCGAATTTCACGTTCGTCGAATGAATAATCGTTGAAAAAGAAAACGCGTGGGTAGAGAGAGAAAAAGGAACGAGAAAGAGCTGTGTACTTGCCGCGAGAGCGACTTAACGACCCGGAGGAAAAAAGCACCGTCGGCTCGGTCGGTTTCTCTGGATTCTCGCCTGAATCTCGCTCGCGGCTTTGTGCGGAAAAATCTGCGCTGAATCGCCCGGTCCGTTCGTAGCCGGCCACTTCGACCTCCTCCCTTTTCAATATCAAGAAGTAACAACGAATAATGAGGCTGGTTTTAATTAAATACCTCCCCGAAACGCGCGGTCTTTTCGTTACACGCGAACAACAAACATTTCCGGGCGGCAGCCTTATAAAAACCAATTGACCGGAGGATTTTTCGCGTGGAAACTTCAGGCCGCTGAATTTTCCAAGAATAAAAATGAGCTTCGTTCGAAATTAAATAATAACCTTTTCCATCCAACCCCGTGATTGTATTCAGAGTGCATATAATTTGCACCGTTCTCGCGTACCCGTTTCCAAACGAGTGCAATTTTTGACCAGATCCTACCTCCCGTTTCCCATTCAACGGAATCATCGCGATATTTCAGCTGTCAGCCGATTTCACGCGTAAATACGCCCGGTTCGGGATAATTAAGGGATCATGTTTTCGAGCGATTCGCGCAAATAAATTAAACAACACGAATGGAAACACTGCCCGGATATTTAATATAACAATACCTTTGGAGGAAATCCGAACAATTGCAAACTGATAAATTAAATTATGATATTCCCCTAACCGGGCGCTGTCTATCTTGCCAAAATGAAACGACACCGTGATTCAACGTACCATACCGTGGACGTACGCCCACGTGTCGACAATTCAATTTTTTTGGGATCCACGTACTCGGGCTACTTATGTCTGAACTGGCATAAAACTGATCGTGACGCGCAGGGCTCGTTTCAGCGACAAATTGGAAAGTTATAGTCACTTTTATCTTTATAGCAGGCCCGTTTCACCTTTTTACATCTTTTCACTTTTTTTCGTTGCCCCAAGTTCTCTTTTATCGTTTGATTCAACAATGAGGAACAAAAGACACCTGAAATACCAAGGTTAACATCTATCGAACGTTCACGGAATTCGTATTCATCATCGACGTCTATATTTAATTAGTTCTTAATGCAATTCGAACAAGAGTGCAATTCACGAAGGAAGATGCACCTGGAACGTTCGAGAACGGAGAGAAACTAGGCGATTTTCGATTGGTTTTCCCTAAACGCCCTTCGAGGGGTTGCAACTTACCTCCACGTTGGACGCTGGTGAGATAAAATTCGTAAAATCTTGCGGCTACGAGGCGATAACGTCCCACGTGGGGGGGACGAATCGAGGAACAAGGACGAAAGTTTGGAAGAGTATCCAAGTTCTCCGAAATTCGACGATCTATCTATCGGCGCTCGAGACTGATCTACCGCAATCTCTCGTAGACGCTACGACGACAGAACTTTCCCCGAAAGATTCGCTGTGGCCCGTCAGGAACTTTATATCTGTCGGATGAATAATGACTTCTCCCCCGAAGTTCCTTGGATCCTGAATAGATCGCGCTCGAAGGCCCCTCGAAGTAGCCGGGGATTAATTAGAAAGAGTTCCCCTGTACGACTTCCTGATGGATTACTCAACTTCTCGTGGATTCGTCGGCCCTGGGAAACTTCCAGCGAACAATCCCCGTTCAGATTTATCCCCTTAATCTTCCGATTTCAAGGTAGATCGATAATCTTCGGGACAAACGTTACGGAGACTCTTCCCGGGCACTTTACCTCCTTGGAACGATCTAGGTGCCCTCGTATCGAGTATCGATCCTTTGACGATCTCTCTCTGACTAGAACGTCGACTACCAAAGGATCGTGGGATCGATCTATGAACGCGGGGCACCGAGTTTATGGTGTGCCGTGCATGGGTCGAACGAATCACGGTCGAAAAGCGTCGCGACGGAGGGTCGTTGAGACGCAAACGCAAACGCAAACGCAAACGCAAACGCGAGACGCGAGACGAAATGGGTTGGCCCGTTGAACGCGATTCGCTGAGAACGATCCCGACGACGACCACCGACTGAGCCGCGGTGCATCAGGAACTCACGACGTAGCAGCGGAAGAAAGGATGAAGAGAAGGTGGCGGTGGCGGCTCGGGGGCGCCTGCGCTACCAATTTTACACATGGTCCACGAGCACGTTATAACCACCCCCCGAGCAACCCCTGCCCCTAAACCGAAACTGGCTGGCTGGTCCACAAGCTCGACGGGCTGCGTAGCTACGCAGGTAACTACTGCCGTTAACCGTGACCGAGTAGGGGGAGTTACCCTAAAACCGGACACCAGCGATATCTTTAAAGCGCGAAACGCTGCGCGATCGTTATTTCGCATAGACGATAGCAAGAATGGAATAAACACTTTGCATAGCATAACGAAACGTGAAACTGCTACACTCGAAACTAGATGCCTGCACGTACGATGTCCTCTTATCTTCTTCTCTGGGATCTTCAGATCTCATCGTAGAAGTGAAAGTTTGCTGAGTACTTATTTCCTGTGGAATATTTGTCATTTGTCGTGCTAGGGGTGAATAAATGATCTGCCTAATGATTTGTTCAAATTCTATAATATTACTTGTTTTGTTGCTTTATGCTGGTTTCTAGTATTGTCAAATTATAAATAAAACAGAATAGAAGGTATAGAATATTATATTTTAAGGAACTTGAAGTGTCCAGTACTAGGGTAACTCCTACTATAACTACACAGAGAGAGAAAGAGTCGTCTCTGAACGGTCAGCACGACAATTGGGCACGTTCAATGTCCACTGGCCGATTTGAGTTGTAATTTATAGCGTAGACGACTGGATTCTGGCTTTACGAATGTTTGTCATCGTGGCCATTCTTTTCACCCCACAGTGTGAGAAGTGTATCGCATTTCTGTGTGTTTTAACGTACACTACCGCTCATAAGTGTTCAGGCACTCCTCTGTTCATGTATTATTGATACAGAATTATGTTTACCAAAAAAACATTAAAATAAAATGAAATACTTATCTAAAACGCAGTTCAATTATACAGAGTGATCGGCCAAACCTGGGAAAAATTTTAATGGGAGATTATAGAGGCCAAAATAACACGAAAATCAAGAATACTAATTTGTTGATGGAGGCTTCGTTAAAAATTTTTTTCTAGAAAATGAGTAGGATTTCGGGGGTAGGTCTATTCACCATAAATTATTGTAATTGACCCCCGTAACCGAAAATAATTTTTTCACAATGATTTGAAATTTTCTAATTTTGTCGAAAATTTTTACATCTTCTCGAATTTTTTTCTCGAAACTGGATAGGATTTTGGGGATATGTCTATTCACCAAAAATGCTTGTAATTAACCCCTGTAGCCAAAAATAATTTTTTTATAGTGATTTGAAATTTTTCAATTTCGCCGAAAATGACCACATTCCTGAATTTTTTTCTCGAAACTGGATAGGATTTTGAGGGTGTGTCTATTCTCCAAAAATGATTGTAATTAACCCCTCTAGCCAAAAATAATTTTTTTATAGTGATTCGAAATTTTTCAATTTTGCAGAAAATGACCACATTCCTGAATTTTTTTCTCGAAAGTACGTAGGAATTCGCGGGTATGTCTATTCACCAAAAATGCTTGTAATTGACCCCTCTGGCCAAAAATAATTTTTTTATAGTGATTCGAAATTTTTTAATTTCGTCTAAAAATTTCGAATTTTTTCCCCAAAAATGAGTAAGATTTCAGAGGTATGTGTATTCACCAAAAATGATTGTAATTGAGCCCCGCAACCAAAAATAATTCAGCTCCAACATCAGCTAGTGATACGTGGAACAAGCTTCGATCAACTTGGAATTCGATAAGGAGATAGATGAGACAAAAATTTAAATTAAGGGTTTCAATTCTCGCATTTATTTAGCACACTTCCATAAATGTATATGCGGATGTACGTAAAAAATGAATATTTTCCCATGTTTCCAGAGTTTCTATATGATTCATTCATTGAGAGTGCCTAAACACTTGTGGATGGTAGTGTATGTAGATAGAAAAGGTACGTACCTCTCCATCGCTATCGTAGTAGACGAGGAAGCGTCTCGTCAGAACGAACCAGCGTTGCTTGTAGTTGACCGGGGTGAAACGTTTCTTGTTCTGAGACCGTTTCACCATGAAACCCCGCCTCACCACGTCTCCACTTTTCGGTTCCAGCTTCCCATCTTTCCCTGCCATCACCGATGGAGGGCCACCCTATCAACAATACAGATTCCACGTCGTTCCAAGTAACTTAAACTCGCATCGAGCCTAAACGCTGCGAAACCAACACTCCTCAGCGAACTTAATCTTATTCCCGGGTTGATTACGTTTCGCGGACCATGCAGTTACTTCGAGAATATTAGATTCCGTTGAAAACACCCGTTTCGTCGCTTTCTCATTCGCAGTTACCAACCGATCGAAACCCATTCCTTAGAAAACTTTAGCGTTATTAAAGACCAATTACACGAGTTCCCCAATGAACTTTCAATTATCCCGACCGTTGTTTCGAAGCACCATTCACTGGTTTTTACTTTCCAATTAGCATAGTTCCATGTCGCGTTTCTCAGCAGCGGTAAACAAGTTTTTAAAAAAAATTTCCCGTAAATCGTTCGACTGGGATTTGTAAAAATGTGATTTCTTAAGCTTCGAGCTGCAACAAGAAAATTCAATTTACGCGGAACGTCGATGCAACACAATAATACAATAATACAAAGAGAACAGGGACCAACTATCGCGCGAGAGCAGATAACCCGAGTTACGACAGCATGAAATCATAATTATAGCAGCAAGCAAACGTACATGTGTTAGTGCGGTAGGTAACAAGCCTAAGGAATCTGCGTAGTGGTGCTCTCGATCGTGACACTGTGAATATTAAAATTTCCCGAAAAAAGAAATCGTACTTATATTTAAACTCATCTATAATCGACAACGATTATAAAAAAATGGAAATTTCCTCGATCGTTGAATATCCATGTCTCACTCACCGATATTCTAATACTCCATCGAACTTCCGGCGACTGTCGCGTTCGATTCGTTTGCTTCGATATATTGTCACGAAAATACATTCACTTACGTGCCCGCAACTTTACTTTGCGCGTAACTCGGCGTTTTCGAGAGCTCGAATCGGTGTTTACGCGTCGCTCGAGCCCGCAGACTCCATAATTTAATATGCAAAACGGAAACAAACGTGCAGAGCGAAACGAAGGCGGTAAGTAAATAGTGTAAACAGAGGCGACTGTTTAATACAGCGCAGCAAACACACTGTCATCGTTTAAAGTCTGAACGGATGTGATGCACATGCGATCGTCGTTCATACGCGTACGTGTGACCGTAGAGATATTACGTTTATTGTGTTTATTGCGTGTGTGTGTGTGTCTATGCGTGTATGGTCAGCTAGTCGCGCCAAGTTCCTTCCGGTTAGAGTTCGAAAAGGATCAGGAATACTTTTCAAGGTACAGTGGATGAAATTTACTCGCAAAACATGTGTTAGTCACGTGCAAAAATCTCACGAAGGTTCACCATTTACGTGCAAATAAACTCACGTGTTCTAACTTTAGAAATATTACGTTAAGAGTACACTCGTCTTTGGCAGGTTGTGCATTGCTACTTGCAATATGTTATAACATACTGGCTTTTGAATAAACAAATTTTTTGTATCCACAAACGTAAATATACAAATGTGAAAAACTTGAAAAAAATAGTACAAATAAAATTTATTACAGAAATTATGCATCAATTATTATTTAAAAGGAACGATCTTTTAAATTAAGCAAAAATCAACTTCATCGTTTATTTATAACAAAATTTATATAATCACGTATTATTAATTATCTTTATGATTTGTAACAAAGCCCAATACATAATGGAGAGTAATATCGAGTCTCCTTGCAAATGTTTTTTGTTGCGCAAACTCTACACTTGCAAGTTGGATTTTTCTTTTTTTATGTAGGAGGAATAGCATCAAGTGCATGTAAATGATAATATATGTGCTTTTACCAAGAAATAACAGAACTTTGGTAAACTTTCTGGTAAGTTCGTATCTCAGAAAGAGTATTGAAATCGAAATAGAAAATTGTATAATATTAGCATACTAATTAAGCAATTAATTTCTGAATTCCGAAGAGCCAGCAGCTGCAATGGCGAAGATCTTAGTAGATTCATATTCCGAAGTTCCGAGTTCGAATCTCGCGAGCGACAAGAATTTCTTTTTTCTTATTTTTATAGTTTTCTTTTTAATTTATTTGTTTCCTTCGCTCATTCTCGACAGTGCCTCGAATGGTACAACAAATTTAGAAATATATAAAAATAAAGAATATAAAGATTGATAGGATTTTTATTTCTCGCGAAGATTCGAACCCGGGACCTTGGGATACGAATCTACGGACCATTCACCTTAGCCACTGCAGCCGTTGCACTCATCTGAAATAACTACACGCATATAGGAGACGAAAAATTAAGTGTTGAATATCTTTGTGAACGACGAGAAAGCTCAGACACGTGTCTGCTTATTTTTTATTCGAGAATTGACGACCCCAAAGGTACGAGCTCTTACGAATCGCATCAATGATCGCTTACGGTCGTTGAATTCTTTTGATAAATCGTGTCAACGAGATTTTAAGATTTTGAGAACACCGCCCAAACCTCGACGTCTCTTTAAATTATCACTCGTCGTCGAGACTTTTTACACCTCGCGAGGTACGTGCAATGAGAACGTGAGTAGACAAAAAAATGAAATTAAAAATAAAAATGTGGAGGGCTACATGTGTCAAATATGAACTCCAGTTGCTAGAAATTGGTTGCATATAGTAGTATCCAGTAGTAAATTTGATAGATAATTATTACAAGTTTGCATTTCTTTTGATCTGAGAACGCAATGTTGCGAAGAACAATGATTCCAATTGAACATGTTACGGGTGTCTGAATTAGAAACCTGCATTGTGATGCAACTCGTGCAACATTTTGTTAAAAGTACTTTTTATTACCGTGTAGAATGTGGTGAATGTATTTGCTAGGAAAGTGTACGCTCCTGGATGAAAATTATACCCAGAGACTAAGAAACAATTGAGTAGCAAAAGTAGGAAGTTTTGGTAATACAACAAAAACAATACAGTAACAGCAGTAGATCATTAAAAGATTAATAGATTTTATTGCATGGTTAATCATATTAGGAAATCTTCTTTTACACAACATTATCCATACATTAGAAGAATGATAAAATTTTATAAATGAAAGGTACATTATACATAACTTTACACAAAATAATATTAGAAAGTTTATAATGATTGTAGAAAAGCACATGAGAACATACCACGTAAAACTACGTGCAAGCGATGGATGCAATGTAAATTTGAATTGCAACAGACTTTAAAGCAACAAACATCCATGATGCTAATTATAAACATTCTCTGTTTTCTTAGACAGTAAGTATATTAAACACAGTAGAATTAATTTACTTTTTTTCAGAAGATATGTAGCATAGAAATGAAGTTACAGAACAGGATACATTTTTATATCTATAACAAATAATACACATATTCGAACAATTTAATTTCCCTTTTCCAACTTGTAATGCAGCCTTTAGTGTTTTCTTTTTTTTTTTTTTTCTATAAAAATCACGGTTAGCGATAAACAAACTCTACGTTGCAACGAACGAATTCTGCTCTTTGTTTTATTCGTAACTCGGTATTATTCGTTGAAACCTGATCGCTGGACGAATGTTTAATTAAAAAAAATGATAAGTCATCGAAATAGAGCGTCACGGAGCATTTCGTTCGCGATCGACGAAAATAATAGAACGGCAAGTCCGACGATAACGCGCCTAGTTTTGTGGTTATCCTGACACACAATTGCACGATTGTATTCCCGCGGAGACGTTTCACGGGAATAACAATCGTGTAGACGAAATTTGTAACAGAAAAACGACTCACCATGCACCGAGTTATTGCTACCACCCCGCAGTTTCAATGCTTGTCAGAAACATGACCGGTGCCCAAACAAAGAATTCACGTGGAACGAACGCATACACACACCGACAATCTGTCAAACGGAGACGTTGGAGATTCACGAGATAGCAGGAAATACCTCACTACGTTAGTAGAGCATTTATCCGAGATGTCGCGCGACCGCGGTACCGGTTTCTCGATAGAAAAAACCGAACGATGTCAGCGGTTCGACACCTTCGATTTACTAGTTAAACAACGAAAATCTCCGGCCTGGGTTCGACGTCCTGCTGGCTGTATAATACCTGTTGACTCATTTTAAAAAAACAAGATGGCCGACTCGAAGGCTGCGTTACATGTTGTTTTGCTCTTGGCCAGCGATATTTACTTCTCGCTAATTTACGGTAAATAGCATCGCAACGAGTGTATACGAACTTCGTGGATAACTTTGCAGTTTCGAGTAAACGAATATCGATGTACAAGTATGCCGCAAGCATCGTGAAGTCGTATTGGTTGCAATTTAATGCTCGACACCGCTGTGTCGCGCGCAAGGCCAGATTCGTACAGTTCGGTCTTGTAATGTATCGATATCGTTTTCTCGGTTATGTACTACGTTCACTGTTTCGATGATCATTTTATTAATATCGGACAAATTGACTATTGTCGAAGAAACAAAAAAAAAGTAACAACTGGGCGCGAAAGTACGCGCCTGCGCGCTGAAGCTCGACACTCCGATCAGTTTGACAACAGTCTTCCCTTCGATCGAACCTAACCTGTCTGTGCGCGTCAAGGGGAAGTGAAATTCGAGCGTGGCTGTATCTTGCTTCTTCTAAATAACGCTGATTTGAAACATAAAAAATGGCAGCCCCCGAGGCAATACAAGTCAGCTCGTTACCGTTGCCTCCGGTTCAATATATTAATTTGTACACGGACGAAAATGTCCGACGGGGCAGAGCACCTCGTCCACCGCCGCCAATACACGATACTTATTCAATGTTTGGGAATGTATTCAACGCGGACGACACGATCATCAGACCCCTCGAAGCACAGGGAATTAAAAGGTTATACCCCCAACATTTTGATCGTCGACGGGAGTTGAAGAAACTCAATCACTCTCTGCTTGTTAATTTTCTGGATTTGATAGATCTGCTCGTACAATGTCCTGACAGTCCAAGGCGAGCTGAAAAAGTAAGCATTTGAATGAATTTATCGGCGAGACGTATCTACATCGTTAATTTTATTGCCGTAGGTAGAAGATCTTAGCCTGTTGTTCATTCACATTCACCATTTGTTAAACGAATTCAGGCCACATCAAGCCAGAGAAACGTTACGCGTTATGATGGAATTACAGCGTAGACAACGTATCGAAACTGCGCTCAGGTTTCAAAAGCATTTGGAAAGGGTGTGTTATTTGTACTAGAATATTTGGTGCATATAATGAAAATCATTTGTATGATAACTATAGTATTGTTGGGCTTTCTGTTTCAGGTTCAAGAGATTTTACAACACGCATTACAAATGTTACCAGATACTTCTGAGCTAGATTCAAACCTAGCAATAAACACAGATGCTATGCAATCTATTGATAATTTAGGATCTGAACAACAGACTTCAGATCCGTGCAGTCCAAGTGATCGCATAATGTGCAAAGTAATAGACGATATGATCTCATCGAACGGACTGTTTTAAATAATAAATTTTTATAGATTTACATTTTTAACAACTTGTAAAAACTGCTGTAATTATAAATGTAACATATATTGTAATTATAATAATTCTAAAAATATAACTAGTTTATTTATTAAATAATAAAAATTGAAATGATTTTTGCCTTTTTGTATCACTCATTCATTTTGTTTATACGTTATGCATACAAACGGGACACAGTACAATTCGGGTGAATGTTTTTTATTTAATTAGTATTCAAATTAATTTAATGAAATAATATTTACATACTCGAAACTGTAAACATTATTTCAGGAATACAATACATTAATGGGTACAAGTAAGTTTTTAAATAGATATATATATATATATATATAATTGACAAGCGAACAATACAAAACATTTACATTAAATATCAATTTGAAACACGAACTTTCAGTAACTATGAAGTTTTACAAATTTTTGAATTGATTGTATATAGAAATATTTTACATTATTGGGCATAAAAAATACAACATATTATGCAATAGTAATGTTTATTATGTTAAATGATAATATATTCATGAATTATTATTATTACAGAATTTTTGTTTGATGGTGGGTAGGAAAAGGACACAAATTATTTTTAAAACTCACCTTACAAAACAGCTACCATCAATACATAAATAATAGACAATATATAGTTGTCCATTGGCTCCTGAAAAGAAAAATAGCATTATAATCTCTCGTCGTAATCCTCCCCAATGGACCTATAAACAATCTGCAATCAAAGAACTATTAATTCCGCCTTGTCTTGTCACTCATAGGTCACCAGACAGCTTACAGCATCTCTAAAACAAAGGCTGTATAGTGAATTGTCTTCGTTTCCACGCGATCGGAGAAACTTTCAGACTTTTAAATCGTATTTTCCACGGTATCGCCGAATATAACAGTCCTTTCACTTTCGATTAACAAAGAATCAGCCTAAGTGTTTAATAATGGAATAAGAATATAAATCTATTTGTATATATGAAAAACGGTACATTCATATAGAAATAAATCGTTTAAAAAATGGAAAACAGAATTAGTCTTCAAGTTTCTCTGATTTAATCAAACGTTTATGATTCATTGCTTCGTCCATGCCCTTCTAGTTGCGCCGATCTTTGTTTCCTGTTGACAAAGAAATAATAGAAAAGGAGTAGGATAGAATCAGGGGATAAGGGAATACACTTTGATACTATTTAAACGTCCAAAATTATTGTAGAAGAGAAAAATTGTCTGTCTTTTCTAAACATGTGTGACACCAATGTCCATGTGATAGCACAAGCCAGTCATTGTACAGTTTTAATTTTGAAATATTCAGTTTCAAATGTGCAGCACTCTTTGTCGCAACGCCCGATGTTTCTTCGACCTCTTTGAATGGTTAACATACTGTTTTCACACCTTTTTCTCTTCATTACTTTGTTCATGTTCTACCACCAGCTAAGGTACCTGTGATTGATGCTACCAATAGCATACACTTTCGAAATCCACTACTATTCTTGTAATTTCTCTCAATGTGCTTGTTCACTTTTAGCAAGTTCAGGTCTCTCCAAATCATAATTATCATTTGATTTAACGATGAATATATAAAAACAACTTCTTAAAACACCATGAGTATATTAATCACACAAATGTTCTCTTCTTTAAATGTCAATAACTTGGTAAAACAGTGATCTCTCACTGTGTTCAGCAAACGATTGGTTCTTACGATTTTGTAATTGAAACTTGTATAGGTACTTAAAGCTTTCACAAAAACACTTCCTTTACACTACGTTTATAAAACAAAAACAGTTACATTTTCTTTGTCACTTTCCTTAAAGAGCACTCTCTGTAAATAGTCACTTTTGTTTTTCGTTTGTATATACATTTTACAGGCCTGGTATAGTCTTTCGTATTATTGCAGCTCTTGCTATTTCGTGTTTTTTTAAACAATTAAAGGAGCAAAGTAGTTAATAAAAATTTTTTCTCCATGTACCACGACCTCTTGGTCTGTAGCCACCTCTGCCCCCTGACCTGTTTCCTCTAAATCTACCGCGACCTATAACGCAAAACAAACACTCTAAATCATAGATAATCCTAAATGTAAATAATTACTGAAATAACAAATGATCCTTTTAAATACCATAATTTGATGATATGTTTGAACTGTACTTTCCGCTAGGTGGTGTATATATTTCTCTCTTACTTTTATCTTCTTTACTGCGTTTGTTTGAGTTACTGTCATTGCCAAATGTAATTGGCGTGTGTCTCTTTTGAACAGACGAGTGCTTCTCATTCTAGAACGAAACACGATAAAATTAACAAAATGATTTCTAATATTAAATTCGTCTCGTATTTACCTTTTTATCGTTTACCGATGTCTTCCACGAAAGATGTATAACACTTTTAAAGCTGGGTGGTGAATGAAATAGATCTTTAATTAAAGTATTAATATTATTAGTCGTTTTCAAAGCAACAACTTTTAACTGATTTTCTTCCGATTTCAATTCTTCTTCTGATTTTCCGCTAATCGCTTCCCGTAATTTTTTTATGTAACCTTGAATACCACGTGCAAAATACTGTAATCTTAATCTAAATTCCTTAAGCTGTTCTGGATCTTTTATTAAAAATTCTGGTGTTTGTTTGCATAATTTATGGAAGGCATACATAAGACATTCAACATGACTAAACTGTAGTTTTGGTACCTCAGTTATTTCAGTAGCTGGTGGAAGTGGCATATATGTCTGAAACGTAAAATAAAATATAATTACTTCTCCCGTGAAATGTTAAATACACGGATTTCTAGTACGGAGAAGCGTTATTACTCACTATAAGAGTATTATAAAGTTGTTGTACTTTCTCTTCTGGCTTATCAATTGTCCCACAAAATACAGTTAATTCAGCAAGTAGTTTTAATAATTCCAACTGTATGTCTCTACCATCTGGTGCAGTGATTAAAGAGAGATGCGGTAAAACTTGCATACAAATGTAAGAAACAAATCGTGATGAATCTATTTGAGACTATAAACGAGAGAAATGTATTACTGTGTATCCAAAAGGAAATAGATTTTTACTAATAAATATAGAGGCTACACTCACGCTAAAAAATGGAAGTGCATGTTTAATGCATTGTACAAGCCTATTCCATTGTTCAATATTAGTGTGTTTAAATGGTTCGGATAATTCAGCTTGTTCTACTGTAATATCTACCAATTCTTGTTGTCCACTAACTGTTGAGCCTAATCTAGTCCAAGCAAGGATTTCCATAATACTATGAAACTCATCAGCAGTAACATCCTATAAAAGTGAATGTTTTACGAATGCTAGGTAAAAAATAATATAAGTATATAAGGATCTTACTTGTAATACTTTCTTGCACTCTGAAATTAGCAGATCTTCTGGTTCCTTAATGATAACATCGTGACCTATTGCTTTCAGTTTTGTTGCCAAAAACTTAATGCAACGTTCGCGCGTCCCATCATCTCCATTAATAATTTGACTGAAAAACCCACTTATTGTACCTGAGGATAAACAAATTACACAAGATTATAATACCGTATCTTGTCCGACAGACTTTCACATAGACCTATTAATAAAATGTATCTATACCTTTTGGATCAGATTTCATAAGAGACATAACACTGTTATGAACTACAGCTAACTCAGATGGTTCTTGAGCTTGAAGTAATTGAGCTAAAATGTCTGCAATTCTAGCCGTATGTTCTTTATTATCTTTGCACAATGCAGGTAAATCTTTAATAGCTTGTTTTCTAATCTGTAAATAGATTATATACATATATAAATATCTTGTCTACCAGCTTGCATACGCATTGTGCATGAGTTTGCAATAGCCTATAACAACGGAATTATATAAATAACAATAAAACATACAGCCATGTCTTCATCTTCACACAAATCTAAATGAGCATCTATAGCCTGATCAGCCAGTTTTGGAAAATATTTAAAAAACCTTGCAATAAATTGGGATGCTAATCGTTTTTCCTTCGGTGATCCTTTTACTGCTGTTAGAATTTCTAAGTACTCCTTTTCATGCTGCAACATATAAAAACAAAAGTTTACTTTTGCACGCGCGCGCACTCACACTATTCACATTCAATGATGCATGATGCACTCATTCTCATCTGTGAATGTGTGTGTGTGTGTATATATATATGTGTAAATATTTAATATACTCAAAGCATTTCGATTTTATCGAATTTCGAGAATTAAAGAATAAGATGCTCTTATTCCTATAAACATGAATCAAATTGTAGTAGCTATACTGAAATAAACGTGGTTTAACAGTATAACCAAGTTCGTATGTTACCTCCGCCAATTTATCCTTGGCGTCAGCTAAAATGCCAAAATTTTTGTATAACTTTTCAATACTGTCTGTACTCATGTTAAACCCTTTATGTAACTTCTACACTCAAAGACACAAGACACATAAATACTATCATGTACTTAAAAATCAGAAATCTAGCCGGCCACGCACCACGCCAAGAAACGATAAAGATGGCAGCGATTCCATGTATATACCAGTGATGCCAGATTGAGCACCGGGTGCACCACTCACACTATGCCAGATCACGCGTAAGTGAGCTCGTGGAGTGTCGTAGAGTCGACAAAGGCAAACTGACGCATGCCCCCTTTCTCGATTCTCCGAAGCTGCCCGAAGTAATTTCGGACCGTCTCGTGGGAGTCGAGAGAGGAAGGCTCATTTGCCTTCTCGCACTTGAACAATTGAAATTCGACCTCACGTCGACGGCATACGATTCCAAGTCTCGACTGGTCAGGTATTTTTTATTTTCCGACCTATGTATGTAGACGAACATAAGCAAGATACTATAATGAACAAAATTTTGTGAAATTTTTCTTACGGAAATACACGTTTTATGACCCCCTGATCATATTTGAATTATTGAAAAAAAAATAAATTCATTTTTATTATTCCTATATATGAGCGGACACATGTATATCATTTCAGATATCACTTCTGATACATCTGGCAACGTATAACCATTACTGCTGGCTACTGCCAGCCTCTCGCAGCCTCTGCTGGCTTCTGCTGGCCTCTGCTAACCTCTGCCAACATGTGCGGGCTTCTGCCTGCCTCTGCTGGCCCCTACTGACCACTACTGACCACCCCTGATGTTTCCGACAACGTATAACGATTACAACTTGCCACTGCTTGCCCCTGCTGGTCTCTGCTTGCCACTCCTTGCCACTGCTGCCATCCGCTGGCCTCGGCTGACCACTGCTGACCACCACCGATGCTTCCGACAACGTGTGACGATTACTACATGTTACTGCTTGCCCCTGCTGGTCTCTGCTTGCCTCAGCAAGCCTCTACTGCCCCCTGCTGACCACTGCTGATCCTTGTTAACAACTTCTGCCATGATATATATGTATTAAAACATTGTATAATGTAAATCTATGGCAATAAATGATATAATTACAAAGAATTCTATGTGTTCTCATCATTTTTTACCTTTCTTTTCCTCTCCAAATCATTACCTTAGTTATAAGACTCCCTGAAACTCCTTGGTTTCCCTGAACCCACTAGGAAGTCCTGAAACACCTCGGAAGTCCTGAAACTCAGAACTTTGCTAAAAATTCAGGGTTTCCAAGAATTTTCAACGTTTCCAAGAAATTCCAGGAATTCCCGGTTGTTTCAGGACTTCCCAACTGATTCAGGGCTTTCCAGCTGTTTCAGGACTTTCCAATTGTTTCAGGACTTTCCAGCTGGTCTCAAAATTCCAAGGGGGTTCAGGGCTTTCGAGTTGTTTCAGGACATTCCAGCTGTTTCAGGACTTTCCAATTGTTTCAGGGCTTTTTGAAAAGTTAATTTTTGTTTTTGGCAGCAAGTACGAGAGCTGGACACTTTGGGAATCCAATTTTAACCGGAAGAACGGTCTCTTAAAACTAAGGGAATGATTTGGAGAGGAAAAGAAAGGTAAAAATGATGAGAACACATAGAATTCTGTTAAATTATATCATTTATTGCCATAGATTTACATTATACAAGGCTTGAATAGTTATACATCATGTCAGAAGTTAATAACAAAGGTCAGCAGTGGTCAGCAGGGGGCAACAGAGGCCAGCAGAGGGATGCAGAGGCATGCAGAGACCAGCAGTAACAAGTAGTAATAGTTATACGTTGTCAGAAGCATCAGGGGTGGTCAGCAGAGGCCAGCACAGGCAGGGAAAGGCTAGCAGTAGCCAGTCGTAATCGTTATACATTGCACGAAGTACCAGGAATGGTCAGCACCGATCAGCAGTGGTCAGCAGTGGTCAGCAGAGGCCTGCAGGGGGCAGCAGAGGCATGCAGGGGCAAGCAGTAACAAGTAGTAATCGTTATACGTTGTCGGAAGCATCAGGGGTGGTCAGCAGTGGTCAGCGGAGGCCAGCGGAGGTTGGCAGAAGTCAGTCGTAATTGTTATACGTCGTCAGAAATATAAGCGGAGGTCAGGAGAGGCTGGGAGAGGCTGGGAGAGGCTGGCAGTAACCAGTAGTAATCGTTATACGTTATCGGAAGTATCAGGTGTGGTCAGCAGTGGTCAGCAGGGCCCAGCAGAGGCAGGCAGAAGCCCGCACATGTTGGCAGAGTTTAGCAGAGGCCAGCTGAAGCCAGCGGAGGCTGCGAGAGGCTGGCAGTAGCCAGCAGTAATGGTTGTACGTTGCCAGATGTATCAGAAGTGATATCTGAAATGATATACATATGTCCGCTCATATATAGGAATAATAATTCTTGCTTATGTTCGTCTACATACATAGGTCAGAAAATAAAAAATACCTGGCCAGTCGAGACTTGGAATCGTATGCCGTCGACGTGAGGTCGAATTTCAATTGTTCAAGTGCGAGAAGGCAAATGAGCCTTCCTCTCTCGACTCCCACGAGACGGTCCGAAATTACTTCGGGCAGCTTCGGAGAATCGAGAAAGGGGGCATGGGTCAGTTTGCCTTTGTCGACTCTCCGAAACTCCACGAGCTCACGTACGCGTGATCTGGCATAGTGAGTAGTGCACCCGGTGCTCAATCTGGCATCACTGAGTGGTATTTGTAAGAAATGGCAATCCTGCACGCGTTAGTAGCGGCAACTCTGTACAGGCCGTAAGGAGAGAGACTTCATACATTTGCCAGGTTTATCGATTTCGGCGGTTCAGTTGACTATAGTTTCTAGAGTTACCGTTTTTTAAACGAAGAGGTCGCTTTAAAATCACTGTTTTTTTTACAAAGTTGGTATTTCTGTTCGTCTCGCACGAAGTCCCATTGATTGATAGATCTAGACTATTCCTTGTCTATGACTGTAGCATCGAAACATTCCCTAAAGTGTTCAGTCACAGATATAATTAATATAGCATTTTCTTAAACGCTCCCTTGAATTGAGATATCTATACTCCTTATTTCCAATTAATATGGCATTTCTTTAACGCTGCCCCGAATTGACGCGCTATTGGATTATTATTTTGTCTCTGAAAGAATGAAATGCAGTAAAAAAATAGTTCCATATGTATATATAATTAGAAAAGCAAAGCTGTTTGATACTAACGCTGTATTACATAAATGATTATCATATGTAACGTCACTGATTGACCAATGTAAAATGACTGTAAAACTTTTAAAGGTTGATCTCCTTTCCGTCTCGTCACACGCTTCGCAATAGTGTGTACCGTCCATGGAACCATATTATCAAATGTTCCTAAATTCACTGAAAATTTTATCTGCAAAGAAGTCTGTATGCAACGTTATACGTTCAACTACATTGTGCACACTCTATGTTGACAAACTAGCGAGCGTAACTAACTTATTTGACGAGGCACTACCAGCGGCGACTCCTGTGATATTTTCTAGAAGCGAAATGTCTATCTATGTGAACGCTATGTGTATAGGAGGAGATTTCAGAATGGCGACTGTCTTTACTTAGGGGAATACTTATTCCCGCCCAGAAATTGTGTAATTAACGTGTGTTTTTGAAAAGTTCCATGTGTTTTCATCGCATATTCACTAAAAATGATAATAGAGAATCCAGATCAATTCAAGGCGTGGCTCACCGCCGTCTTGGAGCCGCTGTAAGTAGGCCAGCTTGCCCGAGTACAGTTTTAGGTGTATGTGTATATGCATTTGATGTTGTAAATGGCCGTACATGTGCTATGCTTTATACCCCATGCAGATTTATATTTACGTGGGCCACCCTGTCTGTTTCTAAATGATCTTCAATAGATCTTCTCGGACAGCGTTATCGCACCAGATTGATCGCGCTTTTGGTAAAAACCAATAGAACAACAATATGCCCGATCGCGATATATTACTCATGCAATTTGCAGCGAATACATTTCGAGTAATTGAGAGTGAAATAGTTCATTTTGCTAAGTTTTATTACAGAGCTTCAATTCTATGCATATTTCCCTAATTATCACGAGCGGATGGCCCCCTTTACTTCTTACTTAACTTCAGAAATTGGCTTATTCCATAACTATTTGTTGACAATACTGATTAATTGAACATGATCTCTGCAAATAAATTCTGATTAAAAATATTCGTTTGTCTATTACAAGATTTGCCTTGTAAACAACTTAATGATTGCTAAAACATTTGCACAGAAAAGATATTGAAATTTGTTACAACTATATAAGAATATTAAATGTGTTATGAGTAATTAACATATCTTGTATGATATTTTTTCTATCATCACAAATAATTTTATTATTTATATATAATTGACTAATTACAAGCATGTAATTAACTTTATTTATAGATGTATAATTTATTGATCTAATTTTGTTGTACCCTGTAAGTTACAGAAATGTTGTAATAGATTGCAATTGACTTATTAAAATGATGTTTATTATATAGCCTAATACATTATTCTTTTATCTGCTGGAAACTTATACATAATCATAATTGTTAACATGCATTCATCATTCATATAGACTGACATAGTAAAAACACCATTTATTTTCTACAGTAATGTATAATAATTATATGTTGTGTTAAACTTTCATACTGTTGAATACATTTTGTAACAGTCTATAATTAGCTAATCTGTAGTTAAAATTTACATCAATCGGAAGTTAAACTTGTATAATTATTTTCTAATTATTCACATATAATATTGATGTTATTTATTTACCTTTGCAGTTGTGATGCTGATCCTGCTGCATTAGCAAAATATGTATATGCCCTCGTTAAGAAGGACAAAACATTGGAAGAATTGAGAGGTGGAATGGTCGAACAACTTGATGTATTTCTGCAACATGGTATGTTTAAATTAATTATAAGAACAATTTATTTGCATAAATTACATGTTAATTTTTACCATGGTGGTTTTCTCATAGAAACCAAGAACTTTGTGGAATTGTTATTTAAAACATTGGAGACTCAAGAATACATACTTCCACCTGCAAAGAATGATCCAGATAGCGGTGGGACACCACCAGGTGTAAATCCACCAGCGCCTGCATTAGTAACAGAAAAGATAGCTGAAAGTACAATTCCAGTTACTACTGTGAATACAAATATACCTGTGCCCCTCCAAATAAACGGATCAGCTCCTATGGCAATAGGTAAACGTGAAACTAGAAAATCAGACTCTGACAAAATTGACAAAGAAAAGGAGAAACGTTCACGAAGTCGGTGAGTTTGATTGAGATAACAAAGATGGGGAAATCTATGTAATATATTTTTTTCTGAAATGCAAACTATGTTTACTTTAGAAGCGGCCGAATGAGATCTAGAACAAGATCACGTTCACGTTCGTGGGAAAGAGATAGACGTAGATCTAGAAGCAGGGAACATATTCGCCGTGATCGAGAACGCGACAGAAGTCGACCCTGGAGAAACGAGTCACCACCAAATACAAGACGACACGACAGAAGGTCTGTAATAGTATTACATCATGAACAAAGTATTTCAATTTGTACGTTTCGTTCTTCTCTACAATAATTGATGTTGCCCATAGACGAAGTAGGAGTCGTAGTACATCGCCAATACGGCCCAGAATACGAGACGGCCCTGACAATCGTGACCACAGAGCACGATTTAGGAACAGGTCTCCAACACCTCTTCGGTCAAGATCTCGATCAAGATCGCTAGATCGTAAGAAAGTAGATCGGTCGGAAAGAATGGATGTAGACAGAACGGAAAGAATTGAAGGAAGTCCTGGTGGTGGTACTCCAACACAGGACAGTAATCACGGGGATGTAGACATGAGGTTGTCTACTACTAGTCAATCAATTCAAAGCGTTGTTGCTGTTGCTTCTAGTGTACCAAATAACCAACCAGGATTCCAAACAAAGAGGAGGTGCAGAGACTTTGACGGTTTGTATTTTTCGATTTATTGATCGATATAGTAAATATTGCGTAGCAAGATATTTAATTCTCTAAGAAAGAAACATATACTTACAGAAAAAGGATATTGCATGCGAGGTGATTTGTGCCCTTATGATCATGGAACAGATCCAGTTGTATTAGAAGATGTAGCTTTAAGTCGCGTTCTGACCTTCGGACCGCATAGTGCACAAGCACCGGGAACTGTACCTGTAACAGCAGTACCAGAACCACCTCAAGGACCTACAGGAAATGCACCACCTCAACACCTTCCTCTTGCGAGTTTACCTCCGCCTCATTTAAGAAATCAACATCATTCTAATATGGGTAAGCATTTGTTTATTAGCGTACTATTCTATTAGTGTTTTAACGTGCAATGAATTTTTACAGACGCATTCGCAGAGTACAACCCAGACGCGCCAAGCATGGAGCCACGAATGCCATGGGGAAGGCATCCCCTACCAGGACCTGGAATTTATGGACGAGGTCAAAGAGAATTAATTAGCGTGCCAGTTATTCCACATACGAACTCGTCTGAGATAACGCATACTCAGACGAATCCGTTAAAGCGTAAACAAGCATTCGATTTCAATCGTCTTGGACCAAAACAACGAGTGGTGCACAATTCGGCCAACTGTTCTTTGGAACTGAAAAAGGTTCCTCGCAGCCTGAACAACATAACCCAATTGAATAATCACTTCTCAAAATTCGGTAAAATTGTAAATATCCAAGTTAATTTTGGTGGGGATCCTGAGGGAGCGTTAGTTACCTTTCAACTACCGACCGAAGCAAAGGCTGCGTACAGAAGTACAGAGGCTGTGTTGAATAATAGATTTATCAAAGTGTTTTGGCACAACAATGTTAACAATAATGCAGCTGGCGATGCTATTGAAAACGTACCGCCAGGTAAGTTTGTATAAACTTCGTAACTGATTACATTTCCCTTTAAATAAAACAATTCGATGTTTAACCGAAGATTTTAATTTTATTTAGGATGTCGACCCTCTGTCAAAGAACGATTGGGTGCTGCTATACCCGCGCCAGCGAAAACCGAAGAAAATGAATATATTCCCACTCGTCGTTCGACCGAAGAACAAGTCACGCAAAGCTTGGTCCCGACATCGCCAAAAACCACCGCCACTGTTCCTACGCGGGAAGACAAAGTACTTGCAATAAAAAAAACACAAGAAATACTAGCTGCTAAGGAAACCTTAAAAAAGAAACAGGAAGAGAAACGTAAAGAGGCGTTAAAGTTAACCGCCGACCTGCGAAAAAGAAAACAGGAATTATTAGATAAGCATTTGATAGAAATTCGAGCATTGATCGACAAAGCCGAAAAGAATCCAGAACAAAAAGATGCACTTATGACAACGATAAAGACCATGCAACAAACTATCGACAATTTACGAAAGGATCTAGCTGCAAACGGTCAAATTGGTGGAAATAAGACACAAGCGAAATCCAGAGAACAAACCCAAAAAGAGATATTAGACGCTGAGTTAGATTTAATGACTGCTCAACAAGAGGGACAAGACGCCGGAGAGTTGCAAAAGAGATTAAACGAGCTACGAGCTCAAGCTGCTGCGTTAGGTTTAAATGCAGGTCCAACTGTTGGTAGAGGTACAAGATCCAGTAGAGTTATACGAGGTACCCATGCATTATCATATAGAGGTCGTGGTAGAGGAAGTTTTACTCACGTTTCGGTAGATCACAGACCGACGAGTCTTCTAGTCTCTGGTTACGAAACCGAAGAAAAGGCTGAAGTTTTAGCGCATTTTCAAGTAAGTATCCATTTATCCTTTCCGCGTGTACGTTTTATTAAAATCATTATTTATTATGATCGGGCCTTTAATTAATTTTTTTACTAATTGTGTGTTTCAGCAATTTGGAGAAATAGTGAATCAAATAGTGGATGATGCAACACCTTCAATTGTAATCAATTTCAAATCAAGAAAAGAAGCCGAGGTGGCTTTAGTAAAGGGACGCACATTTCAGGATAGATTATTATCTATAACATGGGTTTCCGGGCATCACTTACACCGTGGTGGAGGTGGTAGCAATACAAACGCATCAGTACAACTTTCTTCACGTTCCGAACAAGCACCACCTACAACAGATGAAGAAATTGATTTAGAAGTAAGCTCCTAAGACTTAAATTTAATTATAATATTCCTTCTTTGTTTGGCAAATATTCCAGAACAATTCAATTAACATTTCCTGTTCTGTTTAATGTAACGTTAAATTAAAGAAATAAAGAACCATTCTGTTTATTTTATATACGATAAATTTGATTTGTAACAGGGTAACGTAGAAGCATTACTTCTCGAAGAGAACGAAGAAGAGGAGGATGAAGATGGTGAATCGCGTAGCTGGCGGCGATAGCAGCGTCAGCGTTATTCGTGACAAAAACTTGATACCAGCTACAATGACTGTGTGATGATCTGGGCAAATCAATACATGCTCAGCACCTGCGCCACTGCTGCACCGTCGTTTGATGCATCAAATGCCATGATTTTCACGAAAGAGTCAGGTTACGAGCTCATACACGTTATCATGAGTGTTACACTATTTGTTAATATTATTAAATATATGCGTGTGCGCGTTATAACGATATGAAAAATATATACCGTGCCGAGTTGCGCGTCGCAAAATAGAAAACTGATATGCAAGTTTCCAACAAGAAAAAAATCTAACCAAAGGGTGTAACCGGATAAGATGATAAAAAATGACTCTAAATCAAATTGAACTTGTCATGCATCAATCGATGGAGGGCACAGAGAAAAAAACCTTTGCAATTTTGGCTCTAGTTATAGGGTGAAACACAGTTTTTGCTTGATTTGTCTTATTTACATCAATCGAAAATTCTGAAAAAAAAATTAGGTATATTTTAGCCATTGGAATACACACCTGTGAATCTTTTCAGAATTTTTAGCTTCAAAACCGATTTTAAAAAATAAAAAAAATTTTTGAAATGCCGATTTCTTATAGAAATTACGAAATGTCTACATATTTTTATAGTTTTAGCACCTGGTTAGGATTATTAACATATCATTTTTTCAGATTTTTCAAGATGGGGGCACATATTTTAAAAAATCAAAAAGCCGGTCATTTGTTACATTACCGACGATGCCAATCGTTTGACTATGTCGATATTATTATAGTTTTATTAGCTCATTATAATCGTTAACTTGCATTTTTTTTTTTTCAGATTTTTTAGAAAGGTGCGTCATATTGAAAAAATTAGAAAACCATTATTCTTTACCTTTTCCATATCCATACAAGTATCACAATCATACGGCTCGTATAATTAATTTTTTTAAATGGATATTATATCGAATTTTAAATAACGTGCATTTAGATTATTTTCTACAAAAAAAAGTTATCCTACTGCTTTAGTCTTCGTCGCTATCATCGTTGATTACAAGATGTGTTTCTTCAATAGCAAAAATTTTGGGGAGGATTTCTACCAGCGAAGTTTCTTTACCAGTTTCATTACCAAACGAGAATCATTAGTTTCCAATGTGGTTCGTTGATTCCGTTTGCCTTAAACAAAAGGCATAAATATTTTTAATCTATCGTCTTCCAAATAGTTTTTCGCGTCTCGATTATCATCAATTACGATACCATACAGTCTTCTCAAAATAAATATTTGTTTCTTTGTTTCATGTGGTGCATTAATAATATTACTTATAGAGCTGCAGAGACTAAGCAAACATCTGTGACTTAAGACAAATCTGAAAAGTGGCATTTTAATATATTCATACTCGCTTGCCTGACGAGAATCATTTCTGTTAAAAATGCAGGATGGATCTTCTTTCGATGGTACAGAATTAGATGATGATTTTCTTCGTGAAGAACATGCAACACAATCAAATAAAGCTTTTTTTAATACATCATGCGAAGTACTGGACAGTGGTACTTCATATTCTTCTGTGTAGATATTTCTTCTGTTTCTATAACACTGTCCAATAAATTAAAATCTTTTTCTGTTGTGCTATATCCGCTAGGTATTCCTAGTGAAGTTTCAAACAGGAATGCAGAAGCAGAATTGTTCCATCGTTCTTAGTCTTTGAGGAGTACGAATTTTTGTGAAAAAGTACGATTTTGAGCAAAAATTAGATGTCGCATGAAAACTTAAAAACGTTTTAACCGTTTCAGTGGCAGGGGTAATTTTGAAATGCGTGTCGAATACTGCCACGCGAAGCGATAACGCTTCATCTGTTTCATGTCGAGAAAAAAAAACCAATCAGTAACATTAAACCCTTAACGCTCATATATTTTATAGATTTACAGTAAAAATTGCCCAAATTTTTGTTTTGCCTAAATTCACGTCCTGTGAGCATTGTAATTTTGTTTCGCAATACTTTTGCTAAAATACACGAATGTTAAATGACTGACACCGTCAGTAATACGAACAATTACCGGTTTTTGTGATTTTGTTGTGCCCCATTTTGAAAAATTTGACAAAACTATATGTTAACGACCAGAACGAGGTGCTTGAACTGTTAAAATGTAAACTTGGTCGTTTTATAACTTCTATAACAAATCGGCATTTCAAAATTTTTTTTATTTTTTATTTTAAGTTTAGTTTTGAAGCTAAAAATTTTGGTAATATTCGTAGATGTATATTCCAATGGCTAAAATGTTCGTAATTTTTCAAAATTTCGATCGAAGAAAATAAGAGTTGTCAAGAAAAAATTGTTAATTGCGATACATCCTAGAACTACCTCAATCATGCGGATAGAAAACTGAAACTTTGCAGAGTGGGTTTGTTCTCTGTATCCTCCATCGACTGATGCATGACAAATTTATCTGGTTACGCCCTTTATCCCATTATTTGTAGAATAAAATCGCTATGTTTTGTATGGGAAACATTCTTATTCTGAATTCAAAATCCTTTTCATTCGTGTGTAGAACTGTGAATTGTCTCTTGTTATTTCTTTCGAGATATATCTATAATAACAGTAGACAGACTTTTAGAATAAGTAGATACTTATAATTTTCAGAAATTTTACAATCGAAAGTGAGGAAACTATATTTATAACTTGTAAGATACAAATACAATTTATTATATAATTACTACATAAGATATAGCGTATAACGCTTCGAAATAGTGTAATTTGATTTTTCTTTTTTACTTTCACTTGATGTACTATTTAAAGTTTGTTCCTGTAATGATGTACAGTGTAATGTATAATTGTCATGATTTCCTTTTATCAAATGTCAATGAAGCTAAGTTTATTAGAATCGAAAAAAGCTTATTCGTGCATAATTTTACACTAGCTGTGTCAATATATACTAAAAACAAAAATAATATACCATTGTTACAAACAAATTCTTAATTTTCAAGGTAAGTATTAAATTCCGCAATAAATGAAGCACGTATACATTCTACGCGAATTTTAGAGAAAAGAAAATCACAGACTATGTTTCAATGCCTTTGGCATTTCATTGTACATATGAATAAACTTATTTGATACATTTTGAAAATAATTTTGAGTAAACTCCTACCCAATATCTCATTAAGTATTACATTTTTCAATGATAGATTAAGCTTTAAATCATGTAGATGCATTAAATTTTTTAATTAAATTCGAAAATCTTAATCTACATAAATTTCAAGTTTAAAAACAAAGACAATTCTGTAAGAACATAAAATTATTAACATACAGATTTTTTGAGTATTGGGATATATGTCAAACATTTTAAGATACTACCTGTAATTAGCAGAGTACTTTTTTCACGATATATTTCGATATTAGTAGTTCAACGAACAGAGTTTATTCAAGAATTTATTTGTCATATTACAAAAAAAAAAAAAATAAATGGAAAATTCTTTGTATATTCCTGTAAATTTTCTAATCAAATTGACGACTGTAATATACGAACAACTATTTGTTTCTTGTTCCCATAATCTAGCAATACATATTAAAATACTTCGTAGCGTCTCAGAATTAAAATTGCTATAACAAATAACACCTACTTTTAGTCTTATTTTTTAACGAAAATTAGTTGTATATTGAATTTAAAAAGACAGTACACATAGTATACGTAACTGAAAAGAAGAATTGATATTAAATGGGAAACAAGTAAAATACGCATGCAATTTTAAATGGAAAATAATTGTAACAAAATGTACACGAATTTATTTAAATTGCTCACATAACATTCACATTATGGGGACAACCAACTAGCTAATAAACTGCCTAACAGTAATTGTGCGACTGGTAGTATAGACAGCGGCAAATTCACTGCCGGACCATGAGCCGAACCGTGGTAAGCACCACGTAAAACCCAGCTGCCAAGACCCACTGACTTGTGCGTAGTTGTAAAAAGTGCAGCTAATAAGATATCCCGAGGTAACCATCGAGAGCACAAAATCCAACACAAGCAGCTAACAAAGAGTTGTCCCACGCAAGCTTGAACATAAAAGATACTAATACCAATAATGGACTGATATAAATCGTGCACGTCAAGAATATTTTTGACATAGTTTAAATCATATAAATACATGCGACAAAATTGTACAAAAATGTTCACAACAATTGACGTTAAACATTTATCCAGTTATATAAATGTACGTATTAATATAATAAATACTAATAAACTTACCAATTAGTATGCATAATAACACATCACTGGCTTGTAAAGATGATGCATCTATTGATACAGCATCGCAAAACCAGTGATATGCTGTAGCTAATAACAATGCTTGAGAAAACCATGGCGACTTAATTTTAAAACAAAAATCATACTTTAAAATAGTGACTTGAATCGCGATACCGATAGCTAGTGGTACAATTGTACTGTAAATGGTTTCTCTGACATTAACGCCGACCAAAGGAGGTGTGGATGCTCCTAACTGTAACAGAAATAAATGTACTTTCTGGTTAAAAGAACTTTTATAAAATAGCAGAAGCGCAATTAATAATTTAAATTTTAGTAATAAATAATAATCGTGCGATTTACCACAAAGTACAGTAATACAGGAGATATGAATAATCCTGCAAAATGAGAAACTAAAGTTATTACAATACTTGTTGACAAATCTGCTTGTGCCAATCTACATAGAACAAGATTTGTATTCAATGGAGGTGGCATACAGTAAAGTACCTAAAATAAATAAATATATCTACAATTAATTATAATCAATTCTTAACTTTTACTAAGAAGAAACATCTGCAAAGTGTCCTCCCCCACTATACTTAATTTTTTGGGTGCTTTACAAACATGAAATTTTATCAAAGTTGCGTGTAGAGGGGAGAGGGACACTTTATGTATGTTCCTTGTACAAGTATTTTTATTTCTATTTATTTACTTCCATTCCCTTTAACATCCATATATTAACATCTGCATAAGTCAAGAAACATACTCCAAGCTTCATCAAAGAGGGCATTAGGACATAGATAAAGATCATTGTAAATATTAGAAGGGAGTAATTGCTTAATGTTAAATAGAGAGATTTTGGATCACACAACAACCCTGCTTCTAGGTATGTTAAAGGCACTGCAAAGTATCGAATAATAATATTCCCATTCAATACACCTACAATACACAACATGAGAATAATATAAATAATTACGCATAATTCTAAACTTAATTATTTTAGTATAAATACCGTTTGTTTTACCCAGGTGTGGTCTAAGGGATGCAAGTATCATACATAAAAGCATTGATAAAAAATATCCATATCTGTATAAAAGTTCACTTTGCCTTTTCCTTTGCTGACCTTCGTGTGTACATTTTGGATACATTGTTAAGGTGTATCTGCAATAATTTATATATTTTAACAAATATAAATTATGAAAAAGTAATTTTATCAACGCGATTAAATATAAATAATAAAGTAAGAATGAAATACGATGTATATAATGAAGTAGAATTTAAATATTAATAACAATAAAGAAGATTCAAACCATTTTTGTAAAAATTAGAGTGTATTGGCCTACAAGCATGTTCAGCCAATGCAGCATTTTTTTCTGGATTCTTCTTTAGAAATGTTTCATGCAGTCTCCTTTTAAAGATTTTGTGCGTGCACACTTGGGTGAAATACTATACATCTAATCCTATTTCAACATGCTTAAAATGTTATAATTAAACAAAACAAGCATATTTTATAGTTTGTAATACCGTAACAATATCTATTAAATATAGTACCTAGAATCATTCTCTTAAAAACTAATCTATACTATATCATTTTACCGCTAAATCTCTGTAAAAGTATTTTACTTAATAATTTTATTACTAGATTAAGTAAAAGTTAAAGGATGGATGCACTTAATGCAAAGCGTTATTTGTAAAACTCTGAATGCGATAAGATATAAAAACAATATGTGCTACACATAACATAATTTCTTGTCAGTTATTCTCATCATTGATTGTAAACAAATGAAGATCTGTAGCATATTTTCTTGGTGACTTAAATGCAATTGCAAAAAACTGTATGAAATATCAGTGCTTTGTGTAAATCCAATTCAATTTTAAATCTTAAAATATAGTTATTTATTATATGTATGTATTTACTCGTTATTGTACATCGATAGACGTTTAAATCCGAGAATGTTACAACAATCGAATAAGAAAAATTATCTCGACTATATACGAGAAATAAATGTAAGATTTGTATTTGTTACGATTTGCCAGTATCTTTTACTAAATACTTGAAAAATATCAAAAATTTATAACTTTTATATAAATGTTTAATTGTTCTAGACGTTATTGCATTTGATATTTCGACTGCCCAACATAAGTAACAGTACGGCCAGATCTGCCATAATTTAGTGCATCGATGACAACACTAGTAACGATGAACTTCCTTAGCATCGAACGGAGTGGTGGAGAGAGCCGACACACTGTGGCCAAACCGGGCACAATTGAGTGCATCGAAATCGACAATAGTGACGACGAACTTCCTTAGCGTCTAAGGACCCGGTACGCCCGGTCAACACTTCGGGAAATCGATAAAGAACGTGAACGGAAGCCTTTCCTTCTTGCTCTTGAACAGCTGAAATCCGTCTTCGCGGCATACAAATTTCGAATCTCGACCGCCCAGGCATTTTTACGTTTCGAGCTATATAGGCACATATATATAAGCAAAGTCCATAATGAATGAAAAATTTACACGTAAATACACGTTTTAAGACCCCCTGATCATGTTCGAAATAAAACAATACTTTGGTAATCTAGTTTCTAGGACTGTAAAAGGGAGATAGAGGGAATCAAAGTTTAATCTATCTCCCTTCGGAACTCCACTCGCAGCAACCTCCTCGTGGCGAGACCTGATAATCGATGTTATACATACAATTTCAAATCCCGACTGCCCAAGCATTCGGGGGTACGTCTATTGACTAAAAAATGATTGAATTGAACACCGCAACCGAAAATAATTTTTCCAGATCGATTTGAAATATTTTAATTTCGCCAAAAAATTTGTCTACCTATTGGAATTTTTTTCTCGAAAGTGCGTAGGATTGTCGGGAGTTAGGTCTGGATTAGGTTGCTATACATCGTATCCATACACATATACATAATCGGGAAGAAGTAAACAATAAAGGAATACATACTGTCAATTTTCGTATTATTACGTATGCGTGATTAATATTTTCGATTTTATATCACAAATATCATGATTTATTAAAACTATGGAATTCAATAATTAAGTTTATGAAACACGTGTTCGATTATCTATTAAATTTTAGTATAAAGTACATGTTTTATACAACTAAACGATATCTACCATAAATGATACAATTAAGAATAGCTGGACTAGAATTTCAATGATTCAAATATCAATATTTGATATTTATTAGAATTATTACATCACGTAAATTACACGATTAGACAGTATGAATGAATCTTACATTTACATTGCTTTACAATTGTTTAAAGTATTGTTAGTTTAAAAAAAATGTAAAAATAAATAACTAAGAAAATCAGTTCGTTAATTATCATTTATTATAATAATATTAATAATATAATATAATAATAATATTAATAATAATAATAAGATTAATGAAACAACAGTTCAGAGTGAATGTAAATGTGGCACATTACCACATACATTAATGCCAGAAATCGGGGTCTACCCTTTCTGGCACAGATTTAAAGACTTACACCGCTCGTTTATCGATTATTCAGATTTTTTCTTACAGAAGTTTGTAACTTTTATACATGTCGCGGTTTATGACTAAATACATAACATTGGTTGGTAAACAAGGTTACACATAAGTTACAAGGTTCAGGAGAAGTAACATTTAATTGCATTACCTTCAACACTATGATAATGCAACAAGAAATTTTTAATATACCTTGCTGAAAGACCAAATTCATATGGCAACTAAAAAAAACGCAAGTAGTTTGTATCGCAAACTACAACAAAAATACTCATAATATTACAAAGTGCTGCCCAGATATTTTCTAAAATTTTTTATAAATAGTAATGCAAGGCATTACACATGCTATTACCATTCTCATATAAATATCGAATTGCTTCAGTAACGCAAATATAAAAGATCACATATTAGCATGCTCAGCAACACGAAAATGTTAAATAAGGTACATACAAAACAAAGGCAGTTTTTTTGTCAGCTAGAAGCCATGATTTTATATAGGACATCTAACTAATTTATATCGCCTCGAAGAACAAGAATATTCATCAAATGTATTTGTATGATACAGATCATTAAATTCATTACACCGTAATGAACTGTTATTCTTTGACATTCGTGATCAAGAAAATGAAGCTCGTACAAGAAAAAAATTAAATAGAAAAGTTAATTGATTATTTATCCAACATGGTAAATATATATCTTCAGATGGCTGAAGCGGTTGCATGTTTTTTTTTATGAATTTTATGTTAGTAAATAAAATAAAGAACACCTAATCAATAGTACCATCTACACTAGAAACGCGGATTATTAAACATCAGTATTTAGTCAATACATATAGTAAAAACACGAGAGAAAATTGTATAATACGAAATCCAGAGCATGCCAAAAACAATAGGACTAAAAAAAAAATACTATAAAAATAATTTAAACTTACAACATTTTACGTGCAAAGGGTCACTCTTTAATCACTTATGATTTTAAGAGTAGTTGTTCTTTCATATAAGGTATACACAGAGTGAAATTGAAATTCTTAGGGCTAGGAAATATGCTTGGATGAAGTGTGTTCTATCATGTCAGCTATCAGTTCTAATAAACGAAAACTGATTACCTTTCAATGTCATCAAAAATACATATATACAAACAGGCAGCGAATAATATCAATTTTTCGTTATCGTATTAAAAAATATAACTCCTTAATAGCTACCGAGTTCATATTGTGAAAAAAGTATAAAAAATTAATCGATATGACATATTTAAAACAGCAGTCTTCTGGCAGAGTACGAAAATTTGAATAAACGAAAATGAAATAATAGTGAATTGAACATTTGACAAAAACCTAAGAGTAACAAACGATGGATAATACAGACGTATTAGTAATTAAACACTACACGATATGCAATATTGAACTACTGGTACATATAAATATTGGTATATAAAAATACAATGTATTAGTAACAATAATTTGTTGCAGTCTACTACTAGCATATTCCCAATTATTTACTACAATAATTCTCAAACAAAAAAGAAAACACAATGATATGTAAAAACGTTAACTAGTTAACTACTAACCAATATTAAAAATATTTACTTTACTTCCTTTCTGTTTTTAACATTGCGCTTGTTATAATACTGTTGATTGAACTAAAAAATTGGAAATATTATATTATAAATGTATATCGTAATTATGCAAAGTAAATACGTAAAAACGTTGCAACAAGAACATTAAAGGCTCATTGTGAAATATGTAGTAAAATTATTCTTGTTTATTTTTTAAAGAATAGGAGTTTTAAAAATGATATATATATACTAAGATAATGATGAACACTGGCAATAATTGTTGGACACATTCTAATCTTATACATCTACTTGTTATCTTACATTAAAAATCAAACACAATATACACAGATTAACAGTAATAAACTACTGTATTACCCATCTTTATATTAAAGTTGCAATGAAATGTAAGACGTAAATAATTAAGAAATTACCTGTTTATAATTTTTTTGTAATTCATACTCGTTTTATTAATGTAATATCTTCATCGTGGCAAGAAAGATTATACCCATGACTATCATGCAATTTCACTCTGCATATTTTTTTTTTGTATCTCCATATCATCAAATATTGATCATATTTTCACTTATAAATTACAGTTAATTCATATCACAATGTCAAGGCACTTAAAAGAATCATTTATTCCTTAAGCACCTTTACCCTCTCCCTTTCATCGTTTAGTCCGACACAAATATAACACAGAACATTCAGAAATTTGTAGTGCTATTACTTCGATTTACTTTTTTACCCACTACCCGAGATGAAGTTCTAGTCGGCGTTGGTCTCAATTTATAACCTCCGGCATTCATAGTGTTATTAATAGCAGCTACATTTGGAGCAATGGTTTTTAAACATTTGGCTGCTTCTTGCAATTGCTTTGACAAAATTTCGTTTTTTAGTTTTTCTGCATTCAGTTCTCGTCGAAGTTGAGCTTTCGTTTTATTTCCAAATGGACATAGTACTCTATGCTGAATAAGGCATACTGCTGAAGGTCTCATTTCAGGATTTGGATGAATCATCAACTGTAACAAAAACAAACACATTTATAAAAATAAATAATAACAGTCCTTTTTATAAATTCTTACTTAATCAAAAATCCGTTTTACGAGAGAAAAAATATTTCAAGAATATTTACTTTGAGTAATTCATTAAGATCGCGGCTGTAATGTGGCAATTCTTTTAGATTTCCATTCCTAATATCATGCCATTCCGGCCCATTTTTCGGCAATGGACCTCCGCCGCCTGATTCGTAAACAGTTAATCCCAAAGCAAAAATATCAGCTTTTGGTAAGTGGCTGAAGTCTTCGCGTAAAATTTCTGTTGGTAGATATCTACAATCTCCTTCTTCAACTTGAGGATTATTAACAGATGTAACATGACCTAAATCGCCTATTTTATATGTAATTTCTTCTTCAACAGTTTCTTCTTCATCAAATCCATCGTCTGCTGAATCGTAATTAACTGCTAGTAGCCTTTTTTCTTTTGAAATAAAAATGTTTCCAGGTTTGATGTCCATATGTACTAACTGCATGCTATGAATATATCTTAAACCTTCAGCAACATGTAGCAACAGTTGTCGCATTTCTCCCTCGGTAAAATGTTTATTTTCCTTTTGTAAATTGGTAATAGCATCTGCTAGGCTACCACCATTACAATATTCATTTTGAATAATCATGTGATTATCTTCTGCCCATGCTGAATAGTACCGTACAACATGTTGATGTTTACCAAGTACAGCATGTGCATATACTTCGTTTAAAGCATTCTTTTCATTGATACTCCCAGCAACAGGCTTAATACTTTTTTTTATAGCATAAATGCATCCATCTAATCGATTGATACATTTGTATACTGAACCAAATTCACCTGTACCAATCAATCCAAGTTCGTGGAATTCTTGATGGTATCTAGGAATGTTAGAATCTTGCAATGCCACTCGTTTCGTAGCTTGTTCTATTTCGTTATCTGAATCATCAGAATCGGCAAGATCGAACTTCGGAATCTGAATATCGGGAGAGCTGATGTCGAAAGAAAAAACGTTGTATTAGATAAATTTTAAAAACAAAAAGTATACAATTTTTAATTTTACAAAAACTAAAGACATCATTGACATTATTACTTTACTTGAAGCTACGCTATTTATTCTCTTTATTAATATATTTATACTCACCCATTGAGACTACGTTTGGATCTAGTACGTTTTCTTGCAGTTAACAACATTCCATTAGGTGTAAAAGGATTTACATTTGCTGCAGGTTTATCAGATTTATTTTGATAATTGCAGGGTCTTGGTTTGTCTAATGAAAATAATCTAGTACATTTGGAAGGAAATGGAGTATGCAATGCACTCTTCTCCATTAAAGTTTTGGGAGTAGCAGGTGAATCAAAAAGACGCAAAGCCCTAACACGTTTATAAGGTGGACTGCATGCCATTGACACCTTTTGTGTACATACATTCTCACGGGGAGGAATTCTTATCCTTGACGTACCTGCAACAAAAATTATCAAAACCATGTATCAGAGTAAAGAAAATCAAACTAAATAAAATATATTTAATTTTATAAATTAAATTAACGTGTTCCTCTGTTCGGGTACAAATGAAATATAGAATTTTTTTATGTGAAATATAATATGACGATTAGATATATAGAATAATGTATATTAACATGCATTTAATTTTCTATTATAATACAGAAAGAAATAATTAAAACCACTACAATGATATCAGTACACAGGTCAATTACTTTTACTGACTACTTCTCAAACATCTTTTTACACATACACAATACACATGATGCAAAACAATTGTCCAATAACAATATCAATTTTCCTACATCATGCACAAAAATCATATAATCAAGCATTGATATAACTACCAACCTACTGTAAAACAGATTTCTACACTAATGAATGTTTAGGCTATAAAATGAAATCGCTTAAACAAAATGTATATAATAACATCAACGAATGAAAAAAACCATATACAGATAACTCAAAACGCTTTATCGAAAGATAAAATAAATTATAGAAAATATTTGAAACACTCGAAGAAACGATATCATGCAGTACAAAATGTTCACAGAGTTAAGAAACTTTTTAAACGAATTTATCACTTCTAATTGAAAATTAAATAAGAACAGAAAGCATAAGATAGTACACAATATCTTTAAAGATACGAAACGATCAAAATATTGTGTAAAAACAAACTATGAAGAGCATAAAATTTAAAATTACACTAACCTGTCACGTTACTGATCGGAGTTTTGTTATTATTAACTGGCACAGTTTGGTTACTTTCACTGTCACTACAGTCCATCGTATTACTAAACGATAACTTTCTTGGTTGAAGGGATGGTGAACATCCAAGATCCTCCGCCGATGAGTCTAAAATATCGTCAACATCGCAACCGGAGCTGTTTGTACGACAGCTGATATTCAGTTCCTCGTCCTGAATGTCGCATGCGTTGAAATGCAACTTCTGCGCGACTTCCATAGCTTCAAACTGTCACCATAAGTTCCCGTGTATGCAACCGTCCCGTGTACACTTCGTATACTAAACCGAAATCGGTACTAATTATAAAATCCTGTCGATTACGTTTGAACACGTTCATTCAAACAATCGCTCGTACCACGCTACGTTCGTTATGGCGGGTGGCCCGATGTTACTTGGGAAATTGCTATTGGCCAATCAGAGGCTTCCTTAAAAGTGAGAGTTTATTGAATACGATGTAACGTGCTCTCCTATTGGATGTGATTACTCACAATGGTGGTACATAGTAGCGTCATCTGCACTTACTTTTCGAGGGTGAGACCATTGCGTAGTAATATTCTAAAAACTTTATATCGCACTTATTCTTTGAAAATCTCGACCAAAATCGAAGGATACTTCAGAATAAGCGATAATGATCGCCTGGCGAATAATCGATGAAAATTAATTTTATCTCTACACCGATGACCTCATTCACCATTTAAAAATGTCATGCTCCTGTAACATATAAAATTATGTACTATAACGTTACTATTAGTTGATTGTTTATAACATACAATTTAATTAGTTTGAATATATGTATCGCATAAAGCTGAATCGAATAAAAATGTTAGGAAACGATAAGCTTTTATGGGGGATATATTCAAATGTGTTCTAAAACTAAGTTTAAAATTAATTTAAATTAATTCGTTTACATCGATTGATAAATTACGAAAGACACGTATGAAGCCTTCACGCGGTACATTACTTCTCTTTTTGTAAACTGTATGATTCAAGAAATCCAGGCAAAACAACATTTATTCTGATTTCTCGATGAACGACAATATGAAACGTTTGATTCGAAGGAAGCATATGACGACAAAAGAAAAATAGCATGCAATAAATATATTGTAACGCACCAAAAGAAGTACGGCAAAATCGTCTTCTTTATGCCTCTTGAACGAAAGCGTCCAAGCTCTCGTGCGAGGCAAGAAAAATCTTTTGCGTCTTTACCTTATCCGGACAAAGAGCCCTTTTCGTGAAAGAAGTTTTACGAAGAAGGCAGTGAAAGAATTTTTATCGAGCAGCTGCAACCTGTAGCGTTTGTATGGCGAACGCCATATGTGTTGGTGTCGGCATACACGATGGTGGGGGTAACATAGTAGTTCGATGTGCGATATGATGGAAATTTTGGTGCCCACTTCTTGTCTCCCCCCTTCTTCCTGATTCCTGGAGGCGGATGCATACTTCAATATTGCGTTTTGGCAACCGGCTATACACGTGCAGGGAAAACACGCATAAAACTAAAAGGGCAAACAACCCTTGAACAAAATTTATTTCTTCTAAGATCATCAACAGACAAAATTTCACTGTTTATTGAAAAACGGGAAATACTTTAAAGAACATAATGCGTTTAAACAAAAAACTGGTCATTTCGTTTCCGATTCAGCCAAAAAATCCCTATTGTGTCACCTGCGCTACGTGTTTAGATAATATATACATTTCTAGTTAGTCAAGCGTTGTCTACTTTTCAAATCACGCTCATGTCCAAACGTCGTTATCACGTGATCTTGAAACTACATTTATGCGATACCTCAACTACACGTTTTTTGTAAAACAAGGCTGCAAACGCCACGCGGTGGGGGGTGCTGGACTTCACGTATAAAAAAAATAAAACAACATAGTATTTAGCTTCTTTGTCACACATTGATCACTTCTAGAGGTTCGAACGACAAAAATAAAGAGGATGGCAGACGTGGAGATCGAGATTGCGGGTGACATGCAAATACCCCAACAAAAGCAAAAATCTGGCAGCGGGTAATAATGAAGACAAGATTTTAAATGTTCATAGTCTAACCAATAGATATGAAACGTTGATCGTGTTACTGTCCCAATGATCTGTCACACTCTGTTGACCTATCTGGAGTCGAAATTTTTTATTTTCAAAATAAGCTGATTGAACAAATTTCCATAGAAATTAGCAATTCAAAGAAACAGGGAAAATAAAACGAAAATTTATTTCTGACATGCCCATAGTTTCCATATGAGAACATTTTAACATTGAAATATGTTACCAAGATTACATATTATTGTCATTTCAGTGATACTTAATAACATTACGTTATTCATATTTGCAAACCATAGATCCAAAGATTTTATATTGTTTATAAGTTAGATAATAATGTAGCAATGCTGTTGACACTTTATACAACCAATGCATTTTGTCATTTAGGCTTGAATTTCTACAGATACCACAACTTCCACTTAGTCATATAGGGTACCCACAAGCTCATGAATGGATCGAACATCGAAAAGCTAATGTCAGACCATGGTCCTTGTTTCTTAATACAAGCAACTTTAAACCATCACCCAGTTTCCCAAGATTGAGTAAAAGAATTGTCAGGAATATCGAATATTTTCAGAGCAATTATTTATTTGTATTCATTGGACTAGTTATATATTGTTTGTAAGAATTGTTTTTATTCATCTCGATCGAATGTACAATATTTTCATCTCAAAAATAATATTGATCAAATGTTAGGATTACGTCACCGCTTTTGCTGATTGCTGTTACAGCATCTCTTGGAACATGTTACAAAGTTTCACAACGCCATGCTAAACAGGAACTTATGATATTGAATCATAAATTAACATTAGCTCAAGTATATACCTTGGTTGGTGTTTGTTCGTTGCCAATATTTTATTTAGTAGGTGCTGGTGCAGCACTCTTCTGGGTTCTTGGTAAGAGAAATGCAATTTTAATACAAATTTTCTGTTGACGTAAAACAAATTTACATGTTCAAACTATGTTTTAGGAGTATCTTGGTTTTTAATAACTCTGCATGCAACATTCTATAATATTGATTCTGTACTATGCCCGGGAGAAGATGAACTAAATTCTTTAGTTATGCAAGAAGTATGATCTTGTATAATAGTTGTACATAAGAAAAAATGTATGATTTAATCCTTAAACAAAATATGAAAATAAATACAAAAATTGCGATTGAAGACTTATATATCTATAAATATTGTAAAATATTTTAGAGTTAGATAAATTCTCGAATCATTGAAACATTTGTAAGATATAATTTTTATAAAGAATCCATGTATTTTATTCTTAGAAAGTAGCAAAAATAGTATTAAATTTCACAATTTGTTGTAACGAAGATGTCTTTGTATTATTTAATTTGTATATTAAGACCAAAAAATAATTATGTACTGCTAATGTTTTGCAAAAAATAAAATATTTGTGTTTATAATTCGAAATTAAATAAAATATTTAATCATTTATCCAAATTTATTACATTTCTATAAATAACCAAGATTTACAATAATATGAAGTTCGAATCCGACATATCCCATAACCATAATCTTGTATCTTAAAAAATTGTTAACGTTATATTTTCAATATCTAAAAGATCTTATGACTATTTAAGTGGCATCGTAATTTATATTTCATAGAACTGATAAATAAATAAGTCTTGTATGCAGTAGAAGTTTATGTTGATCGCGTAATCATTTAACGCAATTGTAACTATATATGTATGTATGTACAATAGCATTTAGTCATGCAGGCATGACGTATCCATGGCATTAGTTTCTTTTTCATCTCTGTAGCATGGATCTAAACACGGTTAACGTGTACATATACACGTAAATATATAATAAATTTAATGATAATAAACATAATGCTAAAATAACATTTTAAAGTACACGTATAATAGAATTATAATATCGATACAGATGTACAATTTTTTATTCCGTATCTTACCAGCATCCGGAACCAAAGATTATCAATGGAAATATAACGAAAATTCTGTAAGTATATTGTACATTTGAATTATTGCTTTTTCAAAATAACTTTAAAAAAATTATGCTTGGTTACGTTTAAAATTGAGATCGTAGTAGTATTTTTGCTAATCATATTTTATTTTACATATAAATTGCACTTGTACGTTTGTTTGGATAAAATTTTTTTTTATTATTATTTTATCAGTGTCTCTGTTTCCTACTAATAGCACAACTACAGTTGTTAAATTATTATAGTACGTGTTTAGTTATAAAGTTGTAGCATAGAATTAGTTGTAGTGTATTCGCCCAAAATATGTTTAGTATTTTTTTTTTACAAATTCCTTTGTCTGGCTTGCATGTGTAAATGCAGTTTGATTCAAATAAGTAGAATTTGAATACTGATCAATTCAATTAAAAATGGAAGAGGATGATGAAGAAGTTTGTATACCATGGATACAGAAGAATAAAAATAATACATCTGAAACTAGTCTTTATCGATCGATACAAAGTAATTTAAACACTGGATCTGCGCAAACATTATACCAAAGTGTTCGTAATACCTTGTATAACGATGTTGAAAGTATGAGCACCTTAAACAGTATGCAAAGTGCTGTTTCCATGGAAGATCTTCAGCAGCCGGATAATGATGATGTGTCAACTGTTAACAATGATGCCAATGTCACAGTTATCGATGGTAGTTGTACAGATTTAAGAAATAGTAGAAGAGGTTCAAAAACAGTGAGTTTAATGATATTCAACAATATATACAAATAAGAATGTATAAATTATAAATTATTGCTTTTTTCACAGGTTTCAAACTCCGAGAGAGCATTTAGTTTATACTTTCGTGATGAAATTCGTACAATTGATTTTATTCTTGTTTGGGATGAATTTGATACAGAAGCTCAAACGTATCGCAGCATCGAATACAGACGCGTAAGTGAACATATAAACAAATGATTTTCTATAGTTTGATGTACACTCATAATTCACAGGTGTTCGAAAAGAATCTGGAGAAAGAAGGTTTACAACTGGAATATGAACCAGTGGAACCAAATGGTCTACATTTCATTAAACTACATGCACCACAAGAAGTGTTAAGACGGTATTCCGAAATACTAAAGCTTAGATTACCAATGAAGGAATTACCTGGTTTAATAATTCCCGATATTCGTGGCAATACATTAATCGACGAAGTTAATTCTTTTTTCAATAGAATTATGCAAAAATATTACATCGATAAAACGATTTTTCCGACATTGAAGCATAATTTCACGGCAGTTTATAGCCGTGACAAAGAGTATTTATTTGATTTAGATTCCCCTAACTTCTTTACTGCCGCAACGCGTGCCAGAATTGTGCAATTTATCTTAGATAGGACCAAGTTCACTGAAACCAAACATGACGATTTTGCATTTGGAATAGAAAGGCTGATATCGGACAGAGCATACGTAGCTGTGTATCCTTTACACGATGTAAGTTTCGATATTGTTTGTATCTTGAATAGAATAGATTATTATTGATTAAGTTATACTTTTGCTTAAGTTATGCATACGCGTACATTCTTCGTGGAACGTTACCGCTATTCGTTACGGAATCCCTGACGTACCGTAATAATAATAAAACATTGGTTTTTATTTGCCCAGTGTATACTTTTTGCTCACACCCTCTAAACAACCGATTAACCAATGACCGATTTTTATGGGAGGATTCGTAATAAATCGGCAAAGCCTCTTCTTTTAGAATGTAGCTATTCTGTTTGACTTTGTATTGTAAAATGGCTTATAGGATTTTCATGTCTTGTCCTAATCCGCTTTCGTGTACCTGTTCAGATAGAGTACATTTAACTGGAGGGGCATGTATTCGTAGTATAACCATCGAGAGCAATAAAACTACAGTTGGGTATTTAATCTTTACCTGAACCGTCCCATTCTACGAGTACGAAAGAAAGTAGGAAATATAAAACTTTTTAGAATTATACTATCAGTTGAATAGTAAACAAGATGGTGTTTCTTAAATGCTTCACTCTTTATAATATTTCTTTTAATTATCATAATGTGCCGCATTTTACTATGTACCAAGAAGAAGGGTACCATAAAAGTAATTTCCTGTATTCGAACAATGTTTGAAGCGATTTGGGTCTAGCAATAAGCTCGCGCCCTCGAAGGCAGGACACGTATTATACCTGTAGTTTTATAATACCTGTTTTGCCCCTTATACCTGCGCGATTAGGGGTCCCTTCGTTAATACACGGTAATACTAATGTCTCAGAAAAATGGTTGGGATTCTCATTAGTCGAAATAAGCCCCTAAGTAAACGGTATTTCAATACTTTATCACCGTTCAACGATTCCTTTAAAATTTTATAGAAACATACTGTAAAAATTGAATAATTAAACGTTGAGCTATCAAATTTGTCTGTAATATAATATTTTTATTTTTAGGGCGACCTACAATCACCAGATTCTATGAGATGTCTTTTGTACACGGAGTGGGCAAGTGTACGGAAATGTCTTCATTATCAGCCCTTGGATTATATCAAAGAGTACTTCGGAGTGAAAATCGGACTTTATTTTGCTTGGCTCGGATTTTATACACATATGCTGGTACCTGCTTCTATTGTTGGTCTTCTTTGCTTCATATATAGCTGCGTAACGTTATATTCTAACGAACCAAGTGAAGACATTTGTAATCACAATGGTACCATTGCAATGTGTCCGTTGTGTGATCATATTTGCGGATACTGGAATCTGAAAGAAACGTGCCTGCACTCAAGAATTACATATCTATTTGACAACCCATCTACTGTATTCTTTTCTATATTTATGTCATTATGGGGTACGCGATATTATTTTAATAACTATGTTGTAAGTACTAGCTTTTAAAGTTTTACAGTTATTCTAATTTTATATTTGCTTTTTATTAGCTACGTTATTCTTAGAATTGTGGAAGAGGTATTCGGCGGAAATAACTCATAGATGGGACTTGACTGGTTTAGATGCACAAGAGGAACATCCTCGACCTCAATATTTAGCACGTCTAGCGCATATAAAAAAGAAGTCCCTTAATATTATTACGAATACAGAAGAACCAACTGTTCCATTTTGGAAAATGAGAGTGCCTGCCACGATTCTTAGTTTTTCCATCGTTTTATTATTGGTACGTTCATTTCGAATAAACGATTCATTTCGATAATTCGCTACTATAAAGTCGCTACCAATATTTCACATTGTAGATTGCAATAGCAATGGCTGCTGTGCTAGGAGTTGTTCTGTATAGAATGTCTGTGTTAACTGCCTTAAGTGTTTACGGTCATCCAGTGGTAACAAGTTATGCAATACTCTTTACTACAGCCACTGCAGCTAGTATTAATTTGTGTTGCATCATTGTGTTCAATTGGATTTACGTTTGGTTGGCCGAATATTTAACAGAGGTAGCATTACGTAAAAATTAATTTTGCAACTATGAACTTTTTTTTTATTATTTCCTTTGTAATATTTATTTTCATTTTTATAGATCGAACTCCTCCGAACTCAAACTGAATTTGATGATAGTTTAACATTGAAAATATACCTACTTGAATTTGTAAATTATTATGCTTCCATATTTTATATAGCATTTTTTAAAGGAAAATTCATTGGGTACCCGGGAAAATATAAACGTTTTTTTGAGTATCGACAAGAAGAGTGCGGTCCTGGTGGCTGTCTTATGGAATTATGTATACAATTAAGCATTATTATGATTGGCAAACAAGCCATGAATACAATACTAGAAATGCTCTATCCGTTATTTTTCAAATGGTTAAATACTTTAAAAGTACATGTTGGAATGAAAACGAAAGATGGACGAAGAAAAAATGCATCCAAAAAGTACCTTCAATGGATCAAAGACTATAAATTAGTAGAGTGGGGCCCGAGGAGTTTATTTCCAGAGTATTTAGAAATGGGTGAATGATAGTAAATTATTATAAACTCGTTATATGTATTTAAATTTAATTTAATTTCCATATCATTAATTTATTTTAGTGCTACAATATGGATTTGTTACTATTTTCGTCGCAGCATTTCCGTTAGCACCATTTTTCGCATTGCTGAATAATATTTTTGAAACGCGACTGGATGCAAAAAAATTATTAAGAATGTACAGAAGGCCAGTAGGACAACGTGTTATAGATATAGGTATATGGTATCGCATTCTCGATTCCATTTCCAAATTGTCTGCTATAACTAATGTAAGTTCAAATATTTATAAAAAGAGAAACATTCTTTACATGTAACCACAAGATTCAAGAACACAGTTTGTATTTATAATCGATACTTTTTTAGGCATTCATCATAGCTTTTACATCGAATTTCATACCAAGATTAGTTTATCGATTAACTGTTTCTGAAAATTATTCTCTAGAAGGATTTTTAGAACATTCTCTCTCGAAATTTGACACGCGTGATTTAAAAAATGGTACTGAACCATTTTATATTCCTGATCATGAACAAGTAAAAATATGTAGATATCCAGATTACAGGGAACCACCAAATTCGACAAATAAATATGATTATACCATTATGTTTTGGCATGTACTAGCTGCCAGATTAGCTTTTATTGTTGTATTCGAGGTACGTTCATATTAATAATGCGTGTACGTGAATTAAGTCATCGCATTAACGAAATTTATGTTTTTTAGAATATCGTGGCTCTCGTTATGATACTTGTACGATGGTGTATTCCTGACATGAATCCACAATTACGGGATAAGATTCGACGAGAGGCTTATATAACCAATGAAATAATTATTCAACAAGAAGCATCTCGAGCTTGTGGAAGATCAACTGATCTGAACGAAAATACAAATCGGTGGAACAGAGTGATGAGAAATAGTTTATCGAATTCTGAATTCGATTTAGAAATTCATGGAAGCCCTGTGTCTCCTGCTAATACGCGGTCACGAGTTGGACCTGCCGCATTATAATAAACGTAGATCTGAGAACTACAATTGTGATACTAGTCTCGATAATATACACTGGTAATAACAGTCACAATCGATAATGCTAATTAAAGTAAATTAGCAGTCCAAAAAGGAGGAATAATTTCATTACAGAAAGCTTTAACTACTCTTATATCAGGAAAGTATATAATGTTAAAATACTGTTTCTCATTATACATAAAAAGAAAGAGGAATTATAGTAATTTAATTTATATTTGCAAGAATGTTATGCATTATGTATATCACATTCTTATTGTTCGTCATGTCAAATTATACAGCCATCCGGAAAGTATACTTATGTATATGCAAAAATGTTATACACACATGTGTGTAGTTCACTATTGTGATTTTCATAAATTATAAAGTTAAGTTTACAATGAAACGCTAAGAAAAGCCTAAGACTTTTTTTATATAAAATTTATCATAGCATAAAATGCACTTAGGTGATCATTAGCAACGAATGTTATTGTATACGCGGTAAATTATTCTATTTGTTCTACATCGTGAAGTAAAGTGTATTTATATGATATTAATTCTGAATTTAATTTTATAGATCAATTTATAAGTCTTCCTCTTTTTAAAGTTCCTGTAAATCATGTTACTATATGGGACTAACTTTTAAGGATGAATTTACTGATATTCAATTTAGATATGATAGTGATCTTTTATTGATACAAAATCTAGTTTGGCTTGTTTTTCATTTATGTCTCCGTGGCATATATTTTTATTAATAGTATAGTGAAATCTACCTCTACTATCAATGAATTAATTACATAAATTTGCACTACAATTTTTACAAAATCTATAACTCTTATGTATTTACAATTAAGAAATATATTTTAACATGTTCAGCTGCCATGTCTGATAAATATTGATAATGTTATTTGTATGCAATTGATATTATACGATTAATTTCACATACATACATATATGTAAATGTTATACTTTACATAACAAATGTATTTATGCATTAAATGTATACAGCAAGATAAAACATGTACTTTCATTAAAAATATATTCATTATAAAAAAATATAAATTTGTCTTTAAAATATATACGTTTACTATTATCCAAAGTAATTTATTGTTGACATCTAAAGGATTTTTGTTTCTTTTTTTTTTTTGCTAATGCCGTCTTATCGTTTCTTCGAAACGTAATAGTAATTTGCGAATATCCTCGTTAAAGATCATGTCTCTTTTGTCAACGTATCGCTAATTAGCATTTCTTACAACGTTATAATTACGATTGAAAAACTGAAATATAGATTGATAAAATGCGATTAGGATTTAGAGCCTCTTCCATTCGTAATTATTATACCGTAATTACGTATCTTATAAAAGTTTCAGGACCTTCATATAACAGAACCCCTTCAATCCCTGATCCTAATTTACAAATGAATTAATAAGTGAAAATTAAATTGAAGTTAATTTACGAATAAATTTTAACATTTTTATTCATTATTTGTGAATAAATTTGCTCAATCCTGATTGCCACATTAGTGAAAACAGTATTCTAGAGGGCGATATATCGCACTACCGGTGATAGCATGTCACACTGCTTTTTCTCTACTTACTGTTCCGAATAATAAATTTGAAAAATTTACCACTTTTTTTTGTTGTTAAATATTAACGGGGCCCTGACAAAATTTGGTACAATATTTTAACGTATCTTCCCATTGAGAGAAATAAAATTAATTCCATTTTAATATGGGAACTTTTCGTGCAAAGGTAAGCCCTTATTATTAGAAAAGCACCGTATAACCTGAAATTAAGACTATTAATTTACACCATGAGTAATTTCTAATAATAATTTGTGGCACTGTTAGTTTTTGCTTACTATTAAGTTTATACATTTCTATTGATTTTATAGTATGTTCATTTTATGCCCAATACATTTTTTAAACATGCTTTGAATTAATATTTTTCGTTGAAATATTTTTCAACAATTTTTTTATGTTTTTTATCGTTTTAGGAAGCAAATATGTCTGGAAACTCGAATCAAGACACGAATAATGCTATTCCAAGGGGGAGATACAATTCTAAAATGACAGACGGTTCTGTAAGTAAAAATTTAGGTGTCTTTATTTAAAATATAATTTAATGAAGTAATTCTGTGCATTTATTTCTTTAGATATACTATTATTTAGGAAGTACCGATTCGTCTAATAATTTTTATTTTTAGTCAGCGTATTTTAATTCGGAAAGGGACTTATTAGAGAAAGAAGATACTAAAGAAAAATCTATCGATTTGCAAACAGTAAAGGCACGTTGAAATTTAAGTATATTATTTAAAGCACTATCTATATTTATAGTATATGCATCAACATTTCAAATTTGAATGTTTCATAAAATAGACTTGTGATAAATTCTTGTATCGAATAGGCAAGAGTTGATAGAATACATGTAGATGGGCTTATGAGAACAAAGGATGACATAATAAAGGCTCAAGTAACAGACCTTTTCAAAGCTAAGGATATGCAAGATGTTATTATACGTGCCTATAAAGTCAAAGGGAAACTTGAAGCTTTAGGATGTTTTAGGAGTATTGGAGTTTACATTGATACCAGTCAAGGTCCTCATGCCAGCTCGGAAGGCGTCGAAGTGGGTCTATATAATTTCATACTGATTCAACAAAAAATATATAATTTCTCAGTTCATTGACAAATTATTTGTTTAAAAGTTAACAGATATTCTTACGAGAAACTCTACATTATATTCTATCCTAGATCACTTTTACTGTACGTGAAATGCGGCGGTTGATGGGTGGAATTAATACTATGGTTGGAAATAATGAGGGTTCTGTTATTATTGGAGCAAAGGCGCCAAATTTATTTGGAAGAGGGGAACGTCTTCAAATGGAGTATTCTCAGGGTACAAAAAGTTCAACTAATATAAATGTATCTGCTGTCAAGCCCTTAGTGGATAGTTGGTTTCGTACAGTGTATGTAAAATTGTCTCTATTTTGACGTATAATATTTCTATTATTTACAGTTTGTTATTTTGTTCAGGTTAACTGGTAGTGTGTACAACACAACTAGTGATTTTCCATGGTCTGGTTATCATCAATGCGATAAAGGCCTTCTATTAGATATCGCTCTTAATCCAGACGGAGCAGGTATATTGAAGCACAATTTACAATATGAAGCTACATATAGAAAAATGATCTGCTCCAAACAAGCATCGTTTCGCGTTCGCGAACAGTCTGGCCCAAGTTTAAAATCCGCATTACGACACATTTGTTCTATTGATAAAAGGGATTCCTTAATATTTCCTACTGCGGGAAGTCTCATACAGTTTTCAACAGAAATAGCTGGGCTTGGTGGAGACATTGGATTTGTTAAAAATGAACTCATAATGCAATCTAATTGGACGCCGCACGAATGTCTTGCAAGTATCTTTCAATTTAAACAGTAGATATTAGACCCTTTAATTACTTACGCTTTGCACAATTTATTATTATCATTAAAAAAATTTAATTAGTCGTTTCAATTGGGTCTGCAATCTGGGCTGCTTCGAGGAATTAACGACAATATGAAAATAAACATAGTTGATCAATTCTTTTTGGGTGGACCAATGAATCTTAGAGGTTTTGATATGAGAGGTTGTGGGCCCCGACACGATGGTAATTCGATAGGCGGCGATGCATATTGGGCACTTGCATTGCATTTATATACACCACTGCCGTTTAGACCCGGCCGGCGCGGTTTTGGGGATCTGTTCAGGTTACATGGTTTTGTGAATGGTGGAAACGTATCAAATTTCACATTTAAATTCGGTACGAGATTTCTCAGAATTATAAATATTTTCTAATATCGTTGATTAATTAATTTTAATAAATTAAAATTTGATTATTTTCAGCCAACGATTATAAAGAAAACATGAAAATTTTCACAGAAAACGTTCGATGTTCCGTTGGCGGTGGCATTGCAATGAAGCTGGGAAATGTTGCAAGACTCGAGTTAAATCTAGTTATGCCTTTGTTATTTATCAGAAGCGACGTATTGCAAAAATTCCAATTTGGTATTGGTTTGCAGTACTTGTAAACATTTCTTGCTTCGGGGTAGTAAATTATATATATTGTATTATTTTTTATCTCAATAATGTGAATATAATAAACTACAATTACGATTATAAATTTATTACTATTACGAAACACATTCTAACATTATTCGAAATAAACGAACGAAGCGTTTCCAATAAAAACTAGTACAAATGAGCATTTAATAATTATTTTCACTATAAATGGTGTCGTTCTTCTGAATCCTAACATTCTTTAAATGTTTATCGAAATTATCTGTACATATAATAAATACGTTTACTTTTCAATCCGTATTAGACACGCAATATGTACGAATTTCTGCAGAAAAATAAAAGATTTCATCAGTTTCTATATAGTTAAAAATCAAGTACTAAAAATCTTGCATTAATTTTGCATTTAATATTTCCCGGGTGCGAGACAGAAAATTTGTACGTTATTTTCAAATGATACGATCTATCAATATCATTTAATGATAACTTACGCACAAATCATCAACAGCGGCGCCTCCTATGTGCATGAATCATGAATGTATAAATTAGTTGAAAATGGCTGCTTGAAAATTGTTCTCGAAATGTGTGCTGTAATAATGTGTCGTTTTACAATGGAATCCTTTGAAATTATTGAAAAATCAAAGCGAAGTATCGTACCCGAAGCAACAAGATTTATTAAAAATTCTTTGTTCAAGGATAACAAGTGCGTTACAGTAAAGAATCAGCCTTCGTATTGCAAGCAAGATTGTCTACGTGATTGCGGTTGTCACGGTTGTGGAGGCTATAATTGTTGTATGTATGCGTAGAAAAAATATTGTTGCATAGGATTATTGCATTATAATGTTTGATATTAAATCATCATGTCTAACTGTACCAATGCCGAACATCTTTTTGACTTTGATTGTCATTGCGATTTTTTTTATATCAACCAATGTACTCGATAAATTCATGGCAAGATCACGTCGTAATTTGAACGTTATATCGATTTGCGAGTGTTTCCAAGAATAAAAGAATTAATGGAACGTAACTTGTCACACAGTTTTATGAATTTTATTACCGCTAAGTAACATGTATAGAATATATATTATTAAAAATATATAAATAATTCCTCCATTCATTGGTAGATGTTGGCCAAGTAATTTGATAAATTTTTAAATACAAATTCTTTTTTATTTATATATTAATAATTAGATGTAATTTTTAAATTAATACTTAAAATACAAGGAAAGAATCACAGCTATCCACTTTTTAATTTCATTGAGCTTTTGTAAAATATCGTTAAAAATCTGGAAATTATCAACCTACAAGAACTTAATGAAATCCAAGTTGGACAATTGAGGTCCTTCCCTTGTTAGAAAAATATTACCGAATAATGTTCTTAATATACCATATTTTTTTTATAGCGCAACGTAGAAGATTTACGAGAACTAAGGGAAGTGCTAAAGGAATATCAATGTGTTGAATAAGGTATGCATGTAATTTCAAAATATGCAACTCCTCAAAATTTGGATTCTTTGTCTGAGTTTAATATTTCAAGTTCAACAATACCCCCTGCTTCCATACTTGATGTCTCTTCTATGCAGCATCTGCCTTTGAAATTAACAATGGAAAAAATCTTTTCAATGAACAACAATACATTAAACATGGAGAATAATATATCAAGCCCAAAGAAAGAGAACATGCTCCATAGCGTGTTCAATGCTTTCAACACGATATGGGAACGATTTTCCAAAGTGTCTGGTTCCTTTATGGCAAGCGTCAATCATCCATTATCAGTAACAGTTGTTCATAATGAAGGTATAATTTCGCACGAATTTTTTAAAAATTTGACAACTAAAAGGGAGATTTTGAACACTGATAATGTATACATTCAAGGCACACAAATAAAGGAATCTTTAAATGTTATTGAAAGTATTCATCACGATATATTTGATGAAAAGAAACCTTATGAAAGCAGAATTTCTAATGAAAATATAAAGGAAAAATTAAATTACAATTACAAATGCAATGAGAAGAAAAACAACGATGTTAAAAGATCTGATAAAAATGTATCTGTTATTACAGAAAATAGTAAAAGTAATTCAATCGATTGTAATTACTTATTATCAACAGAAGAGTCGAACGAAATGCTGGCAGATACTTGTTTATATATAAATAGAAACAAACTGCTCGTTGGAAATAATTTCCATAATTATGCAAATATTTCCAATGAAAGTACATTTACAAACAAGCAAGTTTCTCATTGCATTAATGATAACGTGAACGTAAAAACAACGGAGGAAGAATCTTTTTCATCGACATCCAGTTCAAGCATAGTAAGCGTCGAGTCGAACAAACAGATTACAGTATCAAATATGTTGACGGATATGTGGCATAAAGTTTGCGACCGTGTGACAGATCGGTTCTATAAAACAGATTTAATTGAATCAGATATATCGATGAAAGGATCACTTTCGCCGAAACAACGGCGGAAACTTAACACTATAACAAAGGGCAGAGGTCGAGGCCGAGCGAGATCGCAGCTGAGACGCTCTGGTGTAAGTCAAACTAGACACAGAAAGGAGCGCGCTAAGCATGATTTAGAAGTAGACATTGAGAATGATTTAAAAAGTTGGCAAGAATTTGAGATGTATCATACAATAGAAAACAAAGAATTAGAAGACTGTTTTAGATTAGATGAAGACATGATGGACACAGTAGATGGAAATAGTTCTATATCATATACATTTGCTGATGTGGAACCTAAAGTTCAGAAGCAAAAGATATACAAGATGGTTGATCAAGACATATCTAAATTTTCCACAAAAATGAGACGCATGCCTGAGTGCAGGGAAGGGATAAATGCATTTCATGAAGATTGTGCTGAGAGTAGATACAATTCAAAGAGAAAGACCTTTCGACCACGTCTAATATCAGAAAGTTCGATTAACTCGGAAGATAGTTACTGTATCGTATTTGAAGCAGAATCTGAAGTAACTTGCAGAAGTGATCTTGAGGACAGCGATGAAAGTGATATGGATGAAACCAGCGAAGAAGAAGATAAATGCAACGATAAAGAATCTGTATTTCCCGTTCAAAAAGTAAATAGTTATTTACACCTTCGAATTGTTTCGTTTAATTCCGAGATCATAAACATTAAGATTTTTATTCTAGGTAAAGTTTAATTTAAAGCCAATTGTTCACACAATGGTACATTGGGACTATGCATACCGTGCTGCTAGAAGAGGACCATGGGAGGAAATGGCTAGAGATAGAGAACGATTTAAAGGTCGTATAAATTGCATAGAACGTGTTCTTAATCCCATATTGTCTAACCAACATCGAACTCACATTTGGCAAGAACGATTTGCAATTACCGAATGAAACTTGTATTTGCGATACTTGTAACGTAATTCTGTTATTAAGGGTTAACGGTATGCGCTGTAGCAGAAGAGATGATGTATTATAGTAAGAGGATATGTATTATTACAGTAGGGGTGTTCAACCTAACTGTATAATATGTCTTCCTGGATGACAACAGAGGCTGTGAATAAATAGCGTAGAACATTTGTTTTAAGATATTTTTCATTACAATAGTACAAGTAAATTTGTCATTGTTTGTGCTATAATATTGTCTCTTAGACGTTAAATATTTGTCTTCGTTAAAAATTTTTAAAAGTATAAGCTTTAGATTCTTGCCAATGGCCATTACTTGTAAGCGCATCAGAAAATGACAAGGCTTACTTTATGCACTACATGAATTATATTAAATGATAAATATGATTGTAAAATGGTAAAGTATTTTTTATGGCCGTAATAGTAGCAATTATATTAGTAATAATTAATTTGATTATATTTTATCAAAGAAAGATAAAAACATCATATTGTATCACTTAATATGATTTAAACTGTGTCATTGTAAATATAACGTATTTAACGAATATTTAACAAATATTTTTGCAAAGTAGTTGTATACAAGATCTGTTCAAATATTTCTGTAGTACATATATACATTATTAGATAAATTATATCATTTTACTTAACTAATATATTAAATATGGACAAGTTATTAATGCACTAGTCATTAAATCTGAATAAATTAACAATTTTTTTTTTAATATATTGAAGGAAGTTTAGTGGAAGGTGTTAATTATTCATATTTCTCTTGTTTAATATGTGCCATCATCTCTTCTTCTATACACTTGTTTTATGCCAAAACGGAAATCTTTTCATCATAAATTTTCAACGATTAAATAAATTGTAGAATATGTGCACTCTACAAATACACGAATTAGAATTATATAATTTAAACTACGCATGTTTAAGACATTTCCATTGCATATAGTACATGTTAGGTTTTGTATGAAACAATTTAAATATACCCTCTTTGCATTAACAATTTACAGTGAGATAAAATTAAGTGGATATTATGTGATAAATTGTACCAACGTATTTTGCAATGAACATCATAGATTGCAATCAAAATTGTATGATAAAATTTTTTATACAAATATTAACATACTTCAAACATGCCTTTAATGCGAGACATATGTCTATATTAGGTAAAGATATTTGAGATATTTTCTTTTACTTAAAAAATTTCTTATTATGACATCTAACTAAAAACCGTAATATCTTTGGTATAATTATATTTAATTATAAAGAAAAGTTTTAGTTCAGAATTCAATGGTATGTTTTAATATATATAAATAATATTCATTTTGTTTACCATTCATTCGGATATATTAATTTCTCCAATTTTTTTCTTCGTTTTTTTTTTTAAAGCATTAAAAATGTATATCAGTTAACTGGTTGTATATTTTACTACGATGTAAATTAATTATGTACAATATGTAGTTAAAATACTAATAATTGATATATGTACATACCATACTAATAATGTATTATATCTATATACGTATAACATTGTACTTTAAAAATGTCTAATTGAATTATATTAATTTCCCTTCTTATAATAATTTAATATAGTTTAGATTTATTGTAATTTCCAATGTACACAAAAATGTAGAAAATTAATCCTCATTAATGGTTGCATTCATTTAATGTTTATTAGGGGTTATTGTGAAATTATAGTAATTACATATGTATTTAACATATAAAATAAACAATACATGTATATATTTAATTAAATAAATGCATTCATCTGTTTTGTAACAGTCTATAAAATTGCTTTTTTTTATTACTCAAATGAAATAAAATGTTTTCAAAGAGTATTCGTCAAACGGTTGTATTTATTTTTTCATTTTCAAAGGAAATTGATTCTTTAATCTTCGTTATGTATAACAGATTTTACTATTTGTACTTAGATGCACGTGTTTCTAATATAATATTGTATAAACATACAGTTATAGTGGCGTATGGTGAGTCTAATAGTATTAATTTACCTGTCATGAGTAACTTGAGAAGTTTCTCAGAACCTAACAATGAAGTAATAATACAATTTGAATTATGCCAAGGGCAAGTTACGTGATTGCAAGTACTTGATTGGTGGTCAGAAAACTAACGTTGCATTTACGAACCCTACTCCTTAATTGTGCACCTGCGGATCCATTTTGAAAAACAATATTCTTTCGACACACAGCCGTTTCGCGGTTGCGAGAAAATAAATACGGTGGTTTCTAATAACGAATGATTTTATAGATTACCGAGATGGAACGTCAAACAACTACTCTTCCTTTTTATTCCGTTATAATTACAATAACCCGTTACTATTTCATAGCGATTTAAGGACGCTTAACATTAGTCCTTCCATTCATCCTTCATTAGTTCCTGACAGCATAATTAAAATAACGCACGAATGACCAGAGTTAATGTAATAATTTATGTAGTTTCATGACCGAGATGCATATTTGTACGAACCATTGCGACGATCGAGCACGGTATTCCAACGGTATATTCGCCATTGTTCGGGAAATTGCTGAAAGTCCAGCGAAATGAACCGACACCCTAGTAACTGAACCGGAAGAGGATCGGCACGATTTTAACTGGATGATTGACGCAATGGAAACAATTTCAATTGTCCCTTACAACTGAATTATTCTAATCACGAATAATCGCTAGCAATAACGTAGTTATTATTGCTAATAGTGGGTAGCGATATTAATGATATTCGCATCCGAATAGATGGCACAATGATTTTCAAGTAGTCATGATTTCTTTTTCTCCTACAGAATTATTTAATTTTTGAAAATTTCTTCTCATGTTTTTGTACCTCAGATAATGGAGACATAGACGTCTTTTTAATGTTTACCAAATTGGGTATCGTATGTTGGTCTTTTTCAAATAACAATTATTTATCATATCGGTAACGTCATTTAGAAAGATATTGTAATTTTTTATGTCAGTTTAGTATTTCTTCTTGTTACGATCTGTTAAATAACGATGGTCGTCCATTTTTTTTTTGTAATGTAATCGAAGCACTCCTTTTTTTTACTGAAAGTTATTTGTATCGCGAGTTCAACGACGCGTATCAGAGGGCGATTCTAACGAGCTTGTCGCCTCTTGCAACATCGTTTTCTTGGTTGTGATTTCACGCGGCACCTTTGTGTCTGCTGTTCGAAGAAAGACAGAGAAAAAATCGTCGCTACTATTCAAGTATTATTCCATGCGATCTGCTTTCACCTTTTCACGATCGCCGATGCCGGAGGTGTAGAGAACCAGTTGTGAGGCCTCGTTGACGCACCGCATGAAATTCTGAGTTCCGAGATTAAATTTTAGAAGGTCCTCCCGACACGTCCGGTTAGATAACGCGGCTGTCCCAGTTACTAAGTTAACACCGACGACAAGATGTTTATGTTCGGTAATACGGATCATGCTTTTTAGCCTTTCTTGGCTCGTTGTATGGTCTGTCGGACCTGTTTTCAAGCGTAACTAATTGATACGCCTACATATGTACATATACATGTTTGCCGGATGAATTTCTTTTCTTTTTGTAGTTCAGACAACTATACAACTAACGGAGTCTATTGGAGTCTTCTGATACGAATCCATTTGATTTTAGGAACCTTATTCCTGACCACTTAAAATGAGTTGTTCGTCACGCCTGGAATACATCGAATCGAATAAACCTTTCACATAAAAACGTTTACATTAATTCGAGAACCCGTACGCTATAAATGTCGGTTGAAATTAATGCGAAATTTTTAAGTACAGTTGTAAGAAAAATTTATAAGTACGATGTAATTTAACTAGATCATAACGCTACACGCATTAACGCCAGAATGCAACGTCGTCCGGTATAACTCGGCTGTTAAAAAATTACATCATCCGCATATCCGGCACGAATTCACGTTTGTTTTGCTTGTACGAGCAACAGGAACGTGGTTCGGGGCATCGGCGTGTTTCGCAATGGCTTTCTTACAGGCACTGAACAACGGAGTGTTGTAAAATTGAAACTAACAGAAGACGAACTAGTCTACTTGTTACTTCGTTATCAAATACAGAGTTTTTCCCAATGCCCTTTCGCCGCGGGGTTGCCACCCTCTCGCGCGACTAGATACACGGTCTTCGCGACAAAGAACTTCGTTGTTAAAGTCACGATTGATTTAAGAAGTCACCGGCTTCTTGACGCACATAATACTTAACACATTACCGACCGATAGCCTATTAATCGACTTTATTACCGGCCAACACTTACCGACCGATAGCGTATTAATCAACTTTTTTACCGACCGATAGCCGATTAATCAACCGCTACCGGTCGGTAAAGTGTTAAGATAGAACACATCAGAACTTCGATATCGCATATAAAATTCGTAGTACGATAGCACGTCGCCAGTACGTAACTGTAACTACATACGTTTAAAAGCACAATTCAGTGAATTCTTTCGGTATTAATTTGCTGGTAGAACGCGTTACGTTTCGAGTCTCAACAAACCCCTACACTAGTTAATTACGTTCCAGTGTCCATCTGAAAAGAAGTAACCACGCAGTTGTTTACGGATTTCTTTCCGATGTCCTCGAGTGTGTTTGGTTTGGCCACGAGGTTCAACCCGTTGGTTTCCTTTCCAATCTTCGCCTCGTCGTTCGATTTCACCAGCGACTACGTCTTTATTTTCGCCAGAGCTTCCGCCAAAGCTCCTCCTCTCGCTTTCTCTACCGACGACTCTTCACCGATCGTGAGTTTCTCCCCGATGGCTGACGGAGATGACGCCGCTTGTTTAGACCTCAATCGCGCGATAGAAAAGGAGAAACTCCGTTAGCTACATTCTCGAAACCCTTGTGATTTTCCACCTTCGAGCCGGTCGATAAATCCGACGGTCAGCGTGTCCCTACCGTCATTGTTGCTCGCGAACGCGGTTCATAAATTTGTTGATTCCAAGCAAACGAAATTCCGCAACAAAAAGATAGCATAATATGTAATTTACTTAATTATCATAAATGTCATTGAATAATAATAATTGGGAACTATGCAGATTAAACACGACGTAAGACTTAGATCCGAACAAATTCAATAAATCACGTTCACGTGTCAGCGGCCGACAACGACTGGCAATTTCTAATGCTCCCGACCGAACAAGCTTTGCACTCGCCACAGTGGGTGGAACTGAGCTTTCACGAACCTAACTGAGACCTATGGGCTTTATTGAATCCTTGTTCCTACGTACTTGGCTCACAGACCCATAGAAAAGCGAATACCTGTAAAATTATTAATGTTTATTAATATTTATTAAATATCAATTTGTTGCTTATGGCATTCATACACGAAGTATGATCTATCATTAATATTATTAGTCTAATTACCCAAATTACCCAAATTAATTAAAATTTTTCCCAGAGCAGAACACTCTGTACATGAAAGAGAATTTCGTCAAATTAATCTCTTATCAACTAAATGTATCGCAGAAAGAAACGGTGAAAGTCAATTAGTCGCGCACGATACAAATCTGTATCATGTTTCTACATAATAAGTAGAAACGACAAGCAATAAGTAAAGACCATTTGCAATACAGTCGTAAGATAACGTCAATCATTTATACGCACGATTTGAATCATTCTGAATTATTTAAATTTGGACGGAGATCGTGTTTCTTTATTGTTAGCGAATGTATGTAACAATCGAGCGGTACTCGAGGCAGTATATTCCACGAAAAAAAGAATTCAAAGATCATGTTACGCTTTCACGAGTTACAATAATTTGTAGTCTCGCACAAGCTGTACACAAATATGTTTGAGTTCTGCAGAGAAAGATGGAAAATCAAGAATAGTTTACGATACGAATGCGCGTTCTTCTACATGTAAATCATTAAAATCGAGAGGCCCTTAAAGTCGAAGTCTACGGTGACCAATGCCAAGGTGGTGTCGAGAAATACCGAAGATCTCTCGAGGAACGCTACAGCCGCGAACTTGCGAACGGCCTTGCAGCCGGAGAAAGTAACCGAGCCTCGTGTAGGCGGAAGTCTAAGACTAAGTCTAAGCCTAAGCAAAAACCGACACAGCAGCCGAAGTAACGATCGCCGTTTTCAGCGTTGTCAGAACAACCGTGGAAGCTGAAGAAGAGGTCGTAATCGTGGAAGGTGTGAAACTGAGAGCTATTGCTTCGACAATAACCGCCCACACGACCTACCTACGACCTTCAACACAGTAAAAAAAATTACGTGGGCACGACAATGATCAAAGTATAGCGAAATCATTCGTACTCGTGATTTGTTATATGTTGATCACATAGTTACCAGCGTTGTGCGAGTCATATCGTAGCATGCAACTGTAACCGACACAAAAACTTTGTGGTTTGCACCCGACAATGGTATTGCTTAACAGATAACTCGAAACTGACTGCATTAAACTGCTGTATACAATGTTCTATCAAGTATACCTATCTTGAAACACGAGGAGCACGGACCTGCTGAAGTGGTGCCCGACGAAGCACGAGGAATGCGACTGAAACTAACCGAGTCTAACCGAGCGAGGCGACGAAGTTAGGGCAAGTTCAACCGTGATACGCATGCGTTTTCGTACCAACGAGTATCCTGGAATTGAAAAAAGCAGTCGTTAACGGGATAATAAAATCGATTTACGTACAAATGATAATTGCAAGGACGACAAACTCTTGCAGCAGATGAATGCGCTTTTACCTTTTTCTTCCCCGTACCTTTCTCTTTGCCCTACCAGGCATAAAGTCATCACCACATGGAGATGAAAGGTAGTCTGGCACGTAGCTAAACGCTCGATCTTACTACTGCATACGTACAATACAAATTATGCGCGCCAAACCTGAAACAGCTTTAAAAGAAACGTTTACTTTTCGAAGAGATACAAAAATTAATTGTCTATTTTCCGTATATTCGGACAATATAAAGACTTGAGACTATCTTCTGAAAATATTATGTCGAATATTCAGATTTTGTGAAGAGAACGTGATCGTTTAGGACACCACGCGCGCAAAATTACATCTACACAGGCGACGGACGTTTAACGTTTGAAACAACCCGAACTTGTTCCGAACTAATGATTCAAAAGGTTACAAACGCTTCGCTCGGGATAAGGATGCCAGTGGGCAACTTTCCCTTTCTTCTTCACTTTCCTACCGCATGATTTTACTGTACGATACCGTCGGATAAGTTCATCTTGCTAATTAGATTCCAGACGAATAAAATATAACCATGCAAGTGTTGCAAATCTATCCGACACTGTTGCGTTCGAAGATACTTATGTACAGGTTGATCAAGAATTAGATGATCTTTAATACATATTATAGGGATATCGCGTAAACATGGAGCAGGGAACGCTTTCTTTCGGTGTTAGGAACACTATTTATTTACGGTAGAGTTTTGCGAAAGTGCCTAGAAAGTTCTTAGAAGTTTGATTTTAGTAAGAGTATTAACTCTTCCTTCCTCCTGGTACAATCCATAGGTGGTTGACTTATCCGATTACGATGAACGAACAAAGAAGATGGTAACAAAACTCGTATATCTAAGCTTTGCGTAAAATTCTGTCTCAACTCTTTTTTTAAGTTTTTTCAAAGACCACGGCCTACCTTTTGCACTGTAACTGTATATTTATCTCTGCATCTTCGTATAACGTATTTAATCTATCTTGATTATATAAACTGATTCGTGAAAATGATTCGCATATTGTGTGCAACTCTGGTGCAACGGAACCATATTGTTATTACTGTAAGGTAATTACCGAACGGTACCATTAAAGTTTCTCGAAAATTCGATCATAATCGTATTGCATGAACTTATTACGCAAACGTTATTAACCGTAAGACGTACAACCTTAATTCCTTCCTATTTTTCGCTTCAAATGGCCCGGAAGAAACTCTCTACGGCATTATTATTACTTGTGTCGGTCGAACGATTGCTGGTAACCGCGTGTAAAACAGAGGGCCGTTAATTGACAAAATACCTTTGACTTTAAAAGCAGCGAAAGTTAGCAAAAAGTACAAATTGTACAGGGAAAAACGATTGCCGTCAAAACGGCGATACGCTTTTACAAGCGTCCTGCAATCGTTTGGCACAATTTCGTGTTTAAAGAAGCTAACTCGTACATATAATTCTAGATAAGCTGAATAGCAATACATTTTCATTTACAGATCCTTCTAATATTCGGCCTGTATCGTTGCTGCATATAAATAACCGCATTGAGTAGATCTAGAGAAGGCTGTCGCTGCATCACTTTACCTATCAATCATAGTAAATAGCATGTTACGAAAGATACGAATTTCTTTCCCTTCGGTTGCAAGATTGTTGGAAGAAGCGATTTTACGATTCTCCGCATATTTGTATGTATGCCCATAGAGTTACTTCCGTCGAGTATTTAATACAACGAATTCTAGTTTAAATCTTTCACTTGATTCGAAGAAAGGCTTCGTAGATCGTTTACAAAAAATTACGATGTATATAGAAATTTAACTTGTAGCGTTTAATCAACCTATCTTTTCCCCCTGCAAGTGTAATCCCCGAAGAAATTCAGTCGTTACTCATCGCGGAAAGCGCGAACGCGTCGCGTGTAAATATGACAAAACGAGGCACGAAAGGGAAAACGAGTTCGGCCAGACTCTTCCTTGTGCAATACGCTAAAGAGTCGCGTGACGCAGTCACGAATGTCGCCGGATCGCCTTTGTTTGTCCGTCTCAAATTGGGCACACACAAACGAATCGTAATATATGTATAGAATATAACACGCGATCTTGGAAAACCTTGGCGGCGCGAAAACAGCGTTACATTGGTATTCAATTTGAATCGATTTAACTCGAGGCTCTGCACGAATGAACGTAATTCGATTAAGTGGCGACCCGAAAGACGGGACCGAGAAAAAAAAGAAAAGAATAAAAAGTCTGTGAATCGAACCGGTAACCCACTTCGTCATACGTATCGCGGGCAAGTGAAATGCATTGGTCGTGGATCCGATTCGATTTACATATTTCGATAGTGCGTGAGAGGGTCCACGTCGGGTGACACCTCTGATAAAAAAAAAACCTGACCGCGATAAATACGCTTGGTCGCCGGCTGGCGGAGAGGATGCGGTATTCGAAAATTTCTTTATAAAAATTAAATACAATAGTTTTCTATGCATCTTTCCTCGAGCAGTGCGACCAAGTTTTCGTACAAAGACGAGGAGCTCGACGATCGAGCGTGAAACGCGAACGATACTTTGGCGACTGGTGGTTCAAAAGGTGAGAGCGGTGTGGCTGGATTTAGCATAATCGAGCGCATCGATGACGACATTAGCAACGACGAATTTCCTTTAACGCTGAACGGAGCAGTGCTCCACTCTTCGCGCGAATTCGGACAATCGAGAAAGAAGGCGAGTGCGAGCCTTTCCTTCGTGCTCTTGCAGCAGCTGAAATCCGACCTCGCGACAATCGGCATGTGAGAGACCATAATGTCTGGTGGGGACTGCAGGACCCCGCCCCGTAGACAGCTATAAAATGCCCGTACGAGAATCGGACCCAACCAGTCTTAATCGGTACACGAAGGCCCTTTTTTTACCTTCCTTCTTCGATAGGCTCGGTATTGATATCCTCCCTCTCCACATCATCCTGAGACCATGAAGCTCATCCCGATCTTGTTGCTTGTCGTCGCGGTCGCCTTTGCCGCCGAAGAGAAGAAGGAGGAAGAACGTCCTAAAACATTTAGAAGGCTCATTCCAGCCGATATTCTTCGCGGTGAGTCTCCATTTTCAAAATTCTATCACCTCTACTTTAGGTCTTGTCGTCAGTCCCTTCGCCGGCAGACTATAACGCAATTATAATACCGTTCAGTTCTTTTCCGTTAGGGATGTTGCGACGTATTAATCCTGTCGACCACATGACGTTGCAATCGCAGTTTTTCCTCCTACGCAAGTTTAAGTAATTTAGTCCACGAACGATAAGTTTTAAACGTCGCAAAATTGTACAATGTTCCGTGAATCTATTCTAAATGTTGTAGAAGAAAGAACATTGCGTGCAACGGATAATTTTCAAGAATAGGTATCACGGTACACGGTGCAATTCTGGTGTATTTATATTCGCATTACCTCCGACAATATTTTACAATATTCCATCAAAATCGGAGACTGTCGATTGGACGATCGACCGGTTTTTTCATTCATGCACATTTTTTACACAATTTTCATCCGACAAACCGTTCGTCGGATCGAGAGAAGCGCGCGTACGCAAGAGTTTCGAAAGTAGGACGATTTCGACCACTTCGGACAGTATTTTAATAGAAATTATATCGCAAATATAATACAGTGGAAACCCCTTATTCGAATACCAATTATCTGAACATTTTACTATTCGAACACTCTATGTGTTACGAATGGTTTACCAGTTCTGTAACATAGTAAAAATGTGGTTAAGCATAGTTTCGATAATTCCGGATGCAAATGCTGCTTCTCCAGCTTTCCCATTCACAATTAAAAGAGAGCCTTGAAACGAGACTCTTTTTACCTCGTGCTCCACCATTGTGCTTGGCAGTCATCTCGTCGCGTTGTTCATCGAACCGAGACTGTTTCCAAGACAAATGGTCACATTCTTCTCTTTTTTTTCTCTCTCGAAGAAACGACGATTGTTCTCGGCGACAGGCCGTGTCCGTCGACTCCGTAGATCTCGATTCATGGTTGCGTACAATTTGGGCGGACATGCGTGCAGATAAATAGGGAACAATGGTCGCAGTCAAGATCACCGGAACCGCGTGAAAGTTTTATAGTGTAACTCTCGCTATTCTTGACCATATACCACGACCAGGCTCGCTTCGTTTTCTCGCATGATTTTTCTTTATACGGCACGCCCTGCATCGGTCGAACGCGGCTACGTCTTCAAGGTAAATTACCTTTTACGAAATACGCGCCCGTAATCTGCAATTAATCGCATTACGAGACGCTAAATTGTGTCTTTTGTGGATTCGAGGTCGATCGCTCGATACGAAACAGTGTCAATTCCCATGGGCAAAATTCCACGTTCCTTATAAATGAAATTTACACTTGCTTCGACTGACCGGCCAGATTATTACCAGCGACTGCGTAATGTGCATACAAGTGTGCAACGGGATAGAAATGGAATTGATGCATCTTATCTTACGGAAATCGTAAGCCAATAAACTCACGTAGCACAGTTATTGCACTTTACTAGCCATTGGTTATCGCGGGCAATTATTATTAATCATCAAAGTTCCATTCCAAATTCTACCGCAATTCTATATAAAAAAATATATTTAAATTATTACGACTATACTTGTATTGCTTGTTGAATCCCTTCAGGTTCAAGTTTTATGTCGCGTTCAGTTAATGTAAACACACTTGTTACGTATTTTTAATCCCGCTATCCTGGCGCAATGAAGGATATCTTCTCGATCGGTTGTCAATGTGTTAATAGTGTCCTTGTCGATTCTGATTCATACGATATCATGGATCAGGCCCCAGGCAACGTGACCCAGATACTCCGTACATTTTGCTCCGAACCTAGATTCCGATGAATAATCGAATTGCTCACGATCGGTCGTTTTAAATCCGAACACGGTGTTACGTACTTTTATGTACGTTGTCGCGTGTCCAGGGCAATGTTCGAACACTGAGGACACGCTATTTATACGCACGCGGAATAAGGATAACGAGACAACATCGCATTACGAAATTCGAACAGAAAAAGATTCGATGCAACGCAAAGATGGGCATAACGTTACTCGATCATCAGATAAATTATCAAACCGATGTACCATTGGTGACATTATGATATTGATCGTTAGAATAGGCTTCGATCAATGGGTGGTTTATCAGCGAATACTTGAAAGATTATTCGTGAAACGGTTCATTCGTTCTCATCGAAGTTATGTTTCTCAGTCACGAACGTTTCGGTGTACCCGTTTCAGAAAGTAGAGCCCTGGGCTGGGCCGTTAGCGACGAAAGTGGGCCCCCGAATGAAAATTCGCGGTGAAAGATGATTGCACGTATTTGTTGGTAAATTTTCAAACGAATCGTTTACCCTTTGATTATCCTGTCGTGCAATCAATGATTGCACGTTGCAGTAGAGGCTGCTTTATCTCCTGACTAATTCGCCGTAACAGAAGTCTTTCTAAATGAGACACGCACGACTGCCCCCGCGACAAATAACACGTTATTACGGAGAAACATTAGACACTTATCGATACGACAGCCTGTGTATTTGTTACTCGAATAGATAAACGATAAGAGGTATAATTATCCCATATCAGAAACTTCTACTTAATTAATTCTATTTGAAATTTAACGTGGAAGCTTAGCTTTTCGTGAAAAATAAAGCGAACAAACGTAACGTTACACCTACTGACATGAAAGCTAATCCTTGCAAGCAGACGAATCTTAACGTCGGTGAAAGTCTAGGAGTCCGCTATGAATCATGTTCTACCGCTTCCTGAAATGGTTTTCTTCCCAATTATGTAGCGACGTTTATTTCGCCAGCGTTAAAACGCTTTTAAAATAAATCATACCGGCAGGTTGCATGGACGCGTGCACGAGTTTAATAAATTATCGTGTCGATTTCAACGTTTTTTGCCATTTACCGCGTTACCGTTAGATTACTTTTTCTTGCCGCTGAAATCTTACAATGTTATTAATAACATTACTCAACGAAACGTGGAATCGTGTGTCTGACCCTTTCTCTTTTCGAGAGGCTGGTTTCTCGGCATACAGAGAGTACAATACCCTCGCATCGGTGTTTGCGCGTTCAGAAATTAATTAGCATCGATTGCATTTGATAAGGCGATTTTTTTCACCGCGGTAAACGTGTTGCAGCGCTTACGAATACGTACTCCAAGGTTCATCTCGAATGTTCGACCATCCGACACGAAACTTCTCGAGCTACTTTCTTGTGATCCAGGTGTCCCGCAAGAACTGGTACCATAAACCGCAGTACATACAGAGTTGGCGTGAACGTCCATCGCATAAAACCTTCGGTGTAACGATGGCATTGAGAAAACTGTAACAAACACGTCACTGCTTAAATAAATCACGTTCATAGAACACGGTGATCTTTTACACTGAATTCAGATAAATGTGTAAAAAGGAAACATGCATTTATGTTACACGAAACAGTTGGATGACCTCATTTCTAGGCGGTACAGTAATTTAAGTACACGATTCACCAAGTATATTCAACGGTATGTTGGAGTATTCCCGATGTTTATTATTTACCGATTAGTCAAATGGTTTGACCATACCTATCATTGAATATTCACGTCGTTGTTTCCGTAATCAACGAGCTTGTGAATTTTAAACCAAAGAGAAAGAAGCATTCGAGGCATATCAATAGATTCAATCAGAGTTGGCGAATAATTGCACAAGTGGTAACTCGATGTGACAGCGAAGGTGTTTATTATTTACCGATTAGTCAATTGGTTTGACCATACCTATCATTGAATATTCACGTCGTTGTTTCCGTAATCAACGAGCTTGTGAATTTTAAACCAAAGAGAAAGAAGCATTCGAGGCATATCAATCGATTCAATCAGAGTTGGCGAATAATTGCACAAGTGGTAACTCGATGTGACAGCGAAGGTGTTTATTATTTACCGATTAGTCAATTGGTTTGACCATACCTATCATTGAATATTCACGTCGTTGTTTCCGTAATCAACGAGCTTGTGAATTTTAAACCAAAGAGAAAGAAGCATTCGAGGCATATCAATCGATTCAATCAGAGTTGGCGAATAATTGCACAAGTGGTAACTCGATGTGACAGCGAAGGTGTTTCTCCTCGAGGTTTTCAATCCGTAAATCACCGTCAACGAAACTTCTCCGTCGTGTCTATAATACATTAGGACGCGTTCCGTTTTCTGCGACGTCTCTGTATGGGTACGTCGAAAGGCATGACGATGCTGATTAAAACAGTTTTACCGCAGCACATAGGTACGTATATACGTTAGAAAGTAACAACACCTTTCACGAGTGCATAGGTATACATGTATATGTATGTGGCTAATGCACCCGTCCACGCGTAGTACACAGGGCTCGTATCGAAGAGATTATTGCAATCTGCGCGAGCTGTTGTCCATACAGAATGAGATTTTACTTTCGCATCGTCGCGGTGATCGGGTGAAAAGTTACCGGTGATTCATCTGGAATAGTATTTTATGAGAGATTAATCGCATGAATATTGTCGAAATTGTAATTAAAACAATTCAAATTCGTAAGGGGAGGCATAACAAAAATGGGAGAGAACATTCTACCAAATTGATGGAAACTCCAGAGAAGTAACCAGGACTGCAGTTTCTTGCTTAAGAGTACTACAATTTCTTAAACATATAAACATAGTTCATTTAATTTAACTTAATCTCTGTGTCTAGCGGACCTTATATTTCTATGTTAAACGTATAAAATTTATTCATTTTATATAACCTGATGCTATATCAAACGTTTGTAAGGTATTGTGGTTGCTAATGACCCTAATGGGTTGATGCAACAGTAAAAAAAAAAAAAAAAAAACAATAATTGCACTTTTAATTCGCGTCTTCTGATACCTTTGCTAGAAATAGTATTAAATATCCGATTCTGAATTCACGAGATCTTCCGTGTAACGGGCGTTTAGTTATTTCTAACGAACGAACCAAAAGATATCGATATCGTTTCCAAAATGAAAAACCCTGCCAAGTAGCGGTATGTTTTGTTGCATAAATATCATTATATTACGTAATTATGTATTGGATTCCAGTTTGTGCAATGTACTGATCCGATACTTCCTTTACGTAACATATTCGATGTAATTCGGAAACGTGTTCTCCATAAATTACAAGCCAGTTTGCTGTTAGGATGTAACCACAGACAATGCTATCGTATCGATACAGTGGTGGTTAACAAACGATTGTTTATGATTATTCGTAAAGACATGTATGTATGTTCTGTTATAGATTTTCCTGGCCTATGTTTCGCTTCTACAAAATGCGCAACCATTGAGCCAATGAAATCATGGGACCTGGCACCGTTCTGCGGTCGTTCCACTTGCGTACCAGAAGATGACAACTCCGGTCGCCTGTTCGAGCTTGTTGAGGATTGCGGGCCTCTCCCGAAAGCCAACCCGAAATGCAAGCTTTCGGAGAAAACCAACAAGACAGCACCATTCCCAGACTGCTGTCCGCAGTTCGAATGCGAGGAAGGAGCGAAACTCGAATACCCGGAAATCCCAACATTGCCACCACCCACGGAAATCGTAGAGAACGAGAAGTCACCGAAAACGGCTCCAGCGAAAGCATAATACCGGACATAACATTTGGCCTCCGCGGATCTAACCAAACAGTCAATCGAATAACAAAAATATTAATCGATTTCATGTCAGATCGCGATTTCGACACAAAGATACCCACTTCTGTTTTATTATATTGTTTTCCTATCGATTACTAGTTAACGCGGTATTTTATATAATTTATGTGACAATATGGGTTTCGGTTTTCTTTCACGATACGTATTACGAATACCGTAACAATTTTACAAATATTCGTTCTCGAAGAATCTCTAGAGGAAATGAAAAATTAACTGGAACAGAAAAATATTAATCATTATAAATTAATGTTAATAAAGTAGTCGAAGACAATATATCTAAAAAGAAAAGAGGAAGGAAGATTGTAACGTTGGAATAACAATGCATACCTATATCCGAGAAAACATCTCGAGGAGGCCACATAACAACTTCCTGTTACCTTTCAACGTGATTTAACTTCACGCGGGATTAAAATTACGTTGTATATAATTGATGTACTTCCATTTTTAAAGTCAATACACAATTCTGCAAAACCAGGCAGAAAAATAAAAATACAATAGCAATACTATCGTTAATGTTAGCGAACCAGCGTCGTTTTACAGCATTGTGTCTATTCAGTCTCCTAGTCCCGGAAATGAGATTCAAATGCTATCGTTTGTTCTCAATTCCGGTTGCAACAATTTTACCCAAAAGAGAACTAATTTTCGTTTTTTTTTCTTCTGGAAATAGACAGTTCTGCGTATGTAATGTAAAAACATGTGTGATTGTAATTATATGTAATTAAATAAATATCTATTTAATTAAACACTCGTCTCATTAATACACATTCTATGCGAGGTATACGAGTATACCTCGTCCGTGCTTTCACCTTATGGACTTTCCTGGCCCAATCTGACTGCCATACCGATCTGAAAATTCGGAGGTGATTTTAGCGTCCTCTTCACATGGATGGCGGTCAGTTGAGAAACTATTCACTGAATTAGTATGGATAGGCAACATCTGTAGTGTTGCGTAAATACATGTGAGCTGACTATGGAAGAGATTAAAATTCATTTCTGAATCTGTTGGTAACGTTGCGAATGACACGAAAATGGTAATGGGATTTCGAGACCCCATAAAAATGGGTCAAAAAAATCCATTGGGTGAAAGATCTACTTCTATACCGCATCTGTGACAATACTCTAGAATCTTTTATGAATCAATGAGAATCAAAACTAACCTAGTGAAGAAGCTCTATATTTATGATGACCTATGCAAGGCGGATCGCAGCCAATTTGCTAATATTATTCAGTTTTTAATTAATAATTGCATTACCCAGCTAAGAGTGATACGATTATTAATTAAACGCTAAATAACATTACCCAGGTCTCACCACGTGGAGGTTGCTGCGAATGGAGACCCGCCCTAACCGATTCCCAACCACCCTCCATTAATAAAACAATCGTTGGTCGAAGAAGCAATAAACGAAAGTGCAAGCAACGAAGGAAACAACCAACGAAGGAGTTTTTTGAGAAACAATTTGTCTAAATTCTCATCAACAAAACAGAGACATAGACCAAAATATTGCCTGCCTGATATAATGATTAATATAGAGAACCAAACTCCTGCCTAACTATAAATCTAAATTCACTTACATCCTACCTATCTAATCATCTAACAAAATACATAGAAAATATATTCTTCCTTGTTGATCCTTCGACGAAGATTTCCTGAAACATACTGTAACATTCTACCTAAATATAAATCTAAATTATTAAAACATAAACTAAGCAATCTGAAACAAAATACATGAAATACACTCTTCTTTCTTCTTTCTTCTATTTATCCCACGATGATTTCCTGAAACACAAATGAAGCAATATCAATCAAAATTGTAACAATTCTTAATTATTACTTCTACAAACCTAAAACTTCCATAGGAATATGCTCTGTAACAGAAACTTGTTTAATAGATTAGTAAGAGAACAAACAAAACAAAACAAGTAAAACTACAAATACTACAACTACAGGCAAGTGCAGTGAGAAAGTAAAAATAGTACATAATATACGAGGTTACTTTGACTCTAAAATGTATTCGTCGGGAAATATCTTCTTGCACGTCAATCTAATGATATATTTTAATAAGTAAAGAGAGACTTTGGGTATCTTCGATATCGAAGATAGCCAAAATCGTCAACTCAATTGTGAAAGTGAATTTAATTATTGAAGAATGTAAAGAACAATCGGAAGCTACTAATTTGACACTCATTCTAAAATTAATATAATTATAAGTATTATAAAAGATATTAATATCATGACTCTACTTTCGATTGATATTACGATATTTGTCATATTAAAAATTGCGGCGTGTAAAAATCATCGCACGCTTAAATAAAACGCGACGCGACACGTGCTCATAGCGTGCATTGAGTGTGGGTATCAGATTGATCCCCCCCGGCCTTGATTATCAGAAAAGCAAGTCGCGCCCCTGACCCACGTCTATCGGACCTCTCTACGTACAACCGCCGGGTCCTGGAGGACACAAGATCACAACAGGACCCGCTTAGTACTCGAGAACGGATATGGGTCAAGGACTCTCACCGGAGGTCATTCTCTTTTCCGTATAAAGAGGAGAATATATGCGCTCGGCGAGGCCCCACTTAAGCTGAACCAAGCTGCACCGGGGTTGAAGCGGTAAGAGCTATCACACCTAATACACAGGTGTCACATGTTTCATTCTATCAAACAGAGGTGATCGAGCAAAACTCTCCGGTCCTTTCGGTCGAGACATAATCTCGGAAAGCGAGAACCAGAGAACGAGCGGACGAGAGAAAGTGAACTACTCATATATGTATATGTACTCATTATATATTCATTTTAAAACGAGTGTCAAATTAAAAATGAATCTACTATGACATTTGTCATCTTAAAAATCGCGGTGTGCAAGAAGATTATAATTTTAAGCAAAAGGTACTAACTACACTTGCCAAAGAAAGCACATATACAACCAGCCGAAGCTTAAGTTTGCCTTACGATTTAATTTCCAACTGTGCGTGCCAAAAGCGTCATCAAGGTTTGGCCCGGTAGACTTATCACTTCTCTGAGACGTCTTGTTCACGGTAGACTCATCACGTCTCTGAAACATCATTAAGCTAAGGGGTTAAAAAGGAGGTTTTTAAACACTTAAAAATGATCTATTACCTAACTAAAAGGAATTGAACAGAGTATGTTAGCAAAATGTTACAAGAATTTAAGCTGAAACGTAAAAATACAAATTCATGATATTGTATAGAAACAAATATAGTATAGGATTAAAAACAATGTTAAATACGAAGAACAATGTAAAAGTGGAAACAGAGAAAAGGAACAAACAAACAAACAAATAAAAATAATAAAATATAAATAAATGGAGTGGACTTACTACTTGTTGTCAATACATAGGGTAGTTACCATTGCGCCAGCTGTAAAGTAAGAAAATATTCATATTATAGCAACATCCGTTAGACAACCAAGGCAAAATCAGTTCAGTGAAGCGAAATTGGTATCAAACGATAGAATAGAAGAGGGGAAAGAATTTTTGAACAGTTCTTACCGTTGGTCATCACCGTCCGGCACTGGTCAGTAGTGGTCAGTAGTGGCAGGAACCCGAGTCAGCACTGGTCAGTAGTGGTCAGTAGTGGTCAGCCCTGGTCAGCGCAGGCCAGTAGTGGTCAGCAGCGATCCCCGGTTCACTTCTGGCTATTTGCCCACTCCCGAATCCGCGACGAGACTGAAGAATTCTGCACAGAGACCCTGCTTATATGATTAAGGTGATGAAAGGGTGGGGAGACCAGTCAGAATCAAAGTTGAAGTTAACAGGTAAGACTGTCCTGTCTGCAAAGAAACTATTTCGATTGGTCCCACCTCTTGACCATTTCTGGATCTTCACCGGATCGCTGACCTTGATATCAACCTCACTGCTGACCACCAGTGACCATAAGCTAGTCATTGTTGATCATCGATTAAAGCGTCAAACGATTAAAGCCTTCGTACGAGGATCCCCTTACAATTTGATGCATGATCTTCACAACATTTTATTCCACGTTGGAAGAGTATATCTCGTTAATTTTTGTCTTTTTGTACGTCAGTTCAAACAATTGCAATACTGAGCGAAAAATTCGGAGGTGATTTTAGCGTCCTCTTCTCCTGGATAGCGGTCAGTTGAGAAACTATTCACTGAATTAGTATTGATAGGCACAGGATTAAAATTCATTTCTGAATCTGTTGATAACGTTGCGAGTGACACGAAAATGGTAATGGGGTCCCGGGACCCCAGAAACTCGGGCCGAAAAATTAAATTAGGTGAAAGGTCTATTCATGTATCTCGTCTGTGATAATACCAACTGACTATTGTTTCTGCAAGTTTATAAGACTGATTTTGATTATAGCAATCAAATTGTAACATAAGCCAACCTAAAATGCTTAAAATTGATTAATAACTTCCTCACAAAAAAACAATATCTTTTTTTATTTCATAATATTTCTGTCGTTTTTATTTCTTCGTGTTCCGCTCTTAAAACAAAAGAGACAGTGTCATAAGCAGGAAGACCTTAACAGGTCTGCCCTATGACGATTACTATAGTAAAAGGAATTCTAATCTAATCATATAAAATACATTTAAAAATAAACCTTTAATCGTATCAAATAAATGATCGACTTTACTCAAAGAAAAATAGTGTAAATTTGTGCATTCTCGACAATGTTAAAAGTTTCTTTAACGACGCCTCTATCAACTAGATACATACATGAATAGAAAGAACTTGAATAAAAGCTAAGATTTAAATAATAAACGAGTTCTCACCTTTAATGGTTTCATATATCTATAGTTCAAACACCGATTCTTGTGTGAACAAAATTTGTAATGAATTATCAAACCCTATTGTATCAGCCTTTTTATTTGTATCGTAAATAGACGAGCGAGGATTTAGTTTTATTGTTACATACGCATACATGTTAGCAGCACGGAAAAATTCTTCCAGCAAAATTCGCTATGCCTAGAACCAAATTTAATGGACGTGAGTATAAGCATAGTGACCAGATGGGCCACCTTTTTGCGCATGCGCATCGAAAATGGTTTCAGCAAAGTAGTAAAATCGAAGAGAAAAGGGTATCGTATGGCCCTGTGATTAATTAGATTAGAAAATGATATAAATTTTTGTGAAAAATGAATAGAAAAATTCCAAAAGAGAGACAAATATTGAAATAACTGTTATAACGTATCAGTTTACCACGAAATTCATTACATGAACGCGATGGACTACGTTCACAACACAACAATGTTACGCGGTCGACTCGCGTGTCGGGGGTCCACTAGACTTTACGCCCTTAACATAAGCTAAGCACACCGCTGCTTTCCAGTGCGCATGAGTGAAAAAGGCGGCTCATCTGGTCACTATGTATGCTACGAGCGTGAACTGGTTAGAATAAACGTTGATAAACGTGAACGTTCGAAAGACTGTGTTTTCTATACAAGAATCTTCCAGTAACCCATAACAAAAATGGGTGAACTCGTTTGGGGAATAAAAAATGGTGATTTGGAGCAAGTGCGGGATATCGTTGAAAATAAGGCAAATATAAGATGTTAAACCACCTCCTTTCTTTCATCTGCGTTTTGATTGTCGGCTAATTAGAGACGTCACAGTGATACCTTTCTTAGTATTTATTACTGCATTTGCTAATCTTTGTATTATTTGTTCTAAATGAAAAATTATCGTTAATCGATTAAAATAACAGTTGGAAAAATTATTTATGCGTTCATTCTAAATGAAAAATATATTTTTTCCTGATTAAACGTATATCCAGTTATAAATCTATTTCTATCGATAGGATATTGACGTTAATCAAATGATTGATGGAAGAACACCACTGCACTATGCAGCCGATTATGGTCAAAGTGAAGTGATCAGATACCTTTTGGAAAAGGGTGCAAATGTTAATGTAAATATGTTCTAACTGTTACATTAGTACATGCCATAGAAACATAAGTCATTTAATTTTTTATAAAAATCCTTGCATGAACTAATAAAGTACAGATCAAATTATATACTTATGTCAGTGATTTCCAAATTTTTTGAAAGGTATTCCGCTAAAGACAAATATCTGTTCAAGATATATAGAATAAAAAATTTGTATTTTATTTTATTTAATTAAATAAAACAGTAATATCCTTAGCTACTAAATATAGTATAATGGAATAATGAAAATTAGTGCTCCATTATACTGATAAATCTCATACTTTGAACAAAATTATTATTTTTTATTTTAATTCAATGAAATTCTTTACTTATTGAACATAAAAAAACAAATTAAAATGAACCTCTAGTTGAACTAAATTTTGTGAAAGTTTTGCACAAATAGATAAAATACATTTATTATAGTTATATTGCAAATAATATAATACAACAAAAATTAAATTTAGATAAATGGAATATTTAAAATGATACACAAAAAATATATTCTTACAGTTGTCAAGTTCTGAATGTAAATGTATTAATATACAAAGAGATGTGCAAGTTGTCTACATTTTTTTTTGTACTTCCTTAGGATTGTATAGTGGCTTTCTAGGATTTACAACAACTAGTTTGGAAAACACTGACTTATGTCTATATCTGTTTTATATTTTCTTCGCAATATGCAACTTTAACTCATTATCTTTTTTCTTAAGAAATCATATTTGTTTTCATGTAAATTTAAGTTAGAAATAAAACAGTATATTTATGATATATATGCAAAAGTATCATACGAACTATGCAAATGCAGACAACATATTTATGTACAGGCTACAGACAAGCATGGTATAACAACATTATTAGCAGCAATTTGGGAAGGACATACGAATTGTGTGAAATTATTATTAGAAAAGGGAGCTAAATCAGATGGATTAACGCCACATGGAATCAGTTACTTGGACGCTGCTGAAAAAGAAGAGATCAAATGGCTGCTTAAACTTCACTAACATAAAGCCAAACAGGATACAGAGCGATAATTTTGTTATTTTAGTATTTTAATGTTCCTCATAGGAGTATTACAATTGCTTTGTCTTAATTTCTTGCATATAACTAGACTATCATATTTATGCACTTTAAATTAAAAAAATATAGATACACGAATGTAGTTTTATAATAATATATTGCACATCTGGAGCATATAATCATGAACTCATACTCTTACATGGTTATTCTTAGGGATGCAAAGTATCTATAATTTCAGCTTTAAAGTAGTATATCATACAGGTTCTTTTGTAAAACCAACAGGAACAAATTTATTTTTAAAGCATGTAACCACATATAGCAAAAAATATTTTGATACATTCGTAAGAAGCAGCATCATATTTTAAATATGTGTTATTAATTTATGTACGTTACGAATTTTTTTATACATTTTTTTATGAACTACAATCGAAACAATAATTCCGCTTTATTTTAATATTTTTGCGAGAAAGTTATTATAAATATACAAAATACTAAATACTCGATACGAGATATACTTACATAATTTAACTAAGTTTCAAGAAAGACATGTATAAATTATAGAATGAGTTTAAAGAGCTATCTTTATGGTACTAATTACTTGACATGTCGTAAGAGGTTTTAAAGGTGTACAATAATCAAAAATAATAAGCCAATGCATCATTGTTATGTATGCTGTTGTATTTTATTAAACCTGAATTTATCATTTATTTATTATTCAATATCGAAACATCGGAGTTTTAATAATTAATGAAATTTCTAAATATCAATAAGTCTTCTTATATGCCAAAATTTCTTTATTCAATGTCAATTACTAAACACACGAAGACTGTATTACATTTGATGGTCCTATGATATATATCTTTTTTATGATAGAAATCTTATGTGTTTTCTAACTACATAAAATGTATTATAATATGTAGCACATTAAAATTTTCTCAAGTAGATACTTTACAATTTCTAAAATGTAATACAGTTTATTTCATTCCACAGGTCTATTTCATCTTGTAAACTAATTTATATTTTAATGAATAAAAAATACAACAAGAACTTTTAAGTGAAATATTTGCATTTATATTACAATTACATGCCAAATAAATTGTCAATATTAATGAAAAATAATTAAGTATAAACATATCTTTTAATAATAAACGATGTACTTTTATTTAATATTGTAGAATGTATATTTAAAAAAAAAAGAGAACTACATACGTTTATAAATCCTAATTTTATTATTCCTGTATAAAGTATCTCATACATTACAAAAGTCGACCCCTGCAATTAGACGCGCCGCATTTGCATATAATAACTTTACCCGGTATACTTCCGACGTCATAGCTGTAATTCCATGTCAATTCTTGACCTGCTCTAATATAATTTAAAGCAAAAAATGCCACCCAAGGAAATCTTACGTCATGTGTGTCAACAAATACATTTTGAACGAAAACGTTTGGATCACAAGAATGCTAAAATATCGCCAACAAAATTATTTGGAATTTATACTTATAATTTACTGTTCATCTAATTGCTCATTAACGTTTATATTTTAAGATAAAATTTGATACATATTTTACTTACATTTAGATAGCGTCCAATATTTCCAGTTGTTTTAGCATCCATTATATAAACAGCCTCATCCTCTCCAAAGAAATCTCTTACTGACTTAAATGTAGGTCTTTCTAATTGTGCTGGTTCTACTGTTGGATCGAATCTACTTGGTTCGCGTCTACCGCTTCTGTTTTCTTCTTCATCACTTATTGTAATTGTGTCTTGATCATTCGGACGGGTTTCATTAATGGAAGGTTTCATGGGATTTTCAGAATTTTTAGTACTGCTTCCGTCTTCGCTATTTTCTTCGGATCCGTCTTGGTTAGGTTCATCTCGTTTTCGTTTCCTAAGCCGTTTCCTAAAGCGTTACAGCATCGTATTTTATTAAAATACGAAAAAGATTTGTACTCGTTGGATAATATTATTAATATCTTTTTACTTACCTGATAGACGAAGGTTCCGTAGAATCTACATTAAAATTTACATATTTAGTAATATCAAAGTCTTCATCTGAATCATTACCATTTGTTTTCGTATTATCTTCATCATCACTTGTAATAGATTTCTTTTTATTTTCTGGAGTAGACAATGGCATTTCTGGCTCAAGAACATCGCTTTCGTAACCTTCCTTAATTCCTTCTACTACTTCAACATAATCCAATTCAGCAAGATATTCATCACCATAATTTTTACCACCTTCGTTAGCTCCCTATAATATGAACAAATATTAAAATGTTAGCATCTTTTTATTTAATATATACCATTAATAATAGTTTATATTATATTTTTTTACAATTACCTGTTCTGTAAGTAATCTACCAGCATATATACAAATAAAAGATCCAAGAGGAATATCATTTAGACATCTTATGCCCCAACCGCGAGGAGCCGTTTTGAATACTTGTAACTTTAATGTTAACGGATGTTGCACTACTCTATTGAGACAAGTTTTTATGGCACATTTACACCCTGAATTACATTCGTAAATTCCAGTAGTCACTGGCTCTGGTAAACGTTTATACACGTAACCAACAGATGTGTTAGGTACTCTTCCTCCAAGAGTTGCGCCTTGTATTGTTAATTGCCAACACTGACACTTTGTTTTGTCCTATAAAATAATAAAATAACATCGATAGAGCGAAATTTAAACAAGATTTGTATATAACTAGTAATAAATATATATTATCTTAATTAAACAATCATACTTCGCAATCATCTACGCAATCACAACTACACAAGAAATTCGGATCTAAATTAAGATTTACGCCTTCGGTCGGTTCTCTTTGTGTACTGTATCGTATAGTATCTGGTTGAGTGTGATCTAATTCATTGACACATGGTATTGGTACATTTTCTACACCATAACTGAGATCCTTAAAATTGAAAACATAAATTTAATTACACGATACGAACTACTAACAGAATTTTATAATGTACATTGTTTACTTACCTTTATATTAATGAAACACTTATCTAAGACGAACTCCGCTAAACAATGTACCCAATAATCAAAATCAAAAAGATCAACCGACATTGGACTACCTGTTTTACGAAGATACTGATGCAACTCTTCCATATTTCGTAGTCTAACACCACACGGTGCTTGATACAATGTAATTTTTTTCCCTTTAGGATATTTACAAAGTTGTCGGTTCCATCCACAAAGTAATGGTATTGAAAGAGGCGAATATCCTCTTAGATCATCAGGTGTAAAAGATATACCCTCAACGCATTGAGGACCACATTTATGTAGAACAAATTTCTTTGTCTGAATTTTATTTTGTGTTTGATAATACTGTAATAAATAGATGATATCATTTCAAATTATAAATCTTCATAATTAATTTTCAATATTTCTGCAAGAATTATTTTAATTGCTTTATACCACATGCTTACAACTATGCTATGCGAAGGTTTTGTTTCCGTAGTAGGATTATACGTATTTGTATCTACAATAATTTGTTTTTTACTGGTACTCTTTCTAGCGACAGCACGTGTCTGTTGTGGTGCAATTGAAGTAGTTATACTTGTACTTTCACTTATTACAGGCGTCTGTTCTTTTTCTGCCTGAGAAATTCTTTCTTCTTCGTTCTCTACATTAGATGTGTATTCCACATAAGGTAAATTGCTTTTCTAAAATATTAGTAAGTTTATCTTATTCAGTATGATTCTTATAAAAGTATGACAGAAAATAAATGGTTTATATACATTAGAAATGACAGGAAGTCGATGTCGACTTGGTGTATTAACAGATGCATGATGACCTTGTTGCCTAGCATTGGCTTTTAAAAGCTCAAGATACAATGGTCCTAATCTGGCAGAACCCCTATAGATCCATTCTGTCCTTCCATCAGCATCAAAATGCATTTGCACTAAACTTGCATCAACTTGTACTACCCTAGCAATCCACCACTTGCCATTCCATTCTGTCTTTACTACTTGTCCTGTTTGCAGCTTTACCATTGGTCTTTCAGGATATGTATCAATATATTTTTTCACAAAATCTCGTGATTCATTAGGTATATCTTCCCAAACTTTGGAAGAAGATTCAGCAACTAAATAAATGTGTCCATGCTCCACATATTGAGCATACCCATCATCGAAGAATACCAAATACCTAATTATCAAAATTCACCATTGTATTAGAACTAAATTTATATATTGAAATTTTATACAAACAATATACCTATATTTATTTGTAGCTTTTGGTGGTTCAGCTATAACGCCGCTATAAAAATTACTAGACGAAACATCTCGGAAAACTGCAACTACTCGCGTACCAACTGGTATTATCACCTGGCTAATTATAGCAGGTGCAGTTTGTTTGCCGAAAACAGACTTAATAACTGAATTATATTTTTTTTGCAATAACTTAACACGACAGTGTAGGGGACTTTTTGAAACTACAGTTTGGACCTAATAAACAATAAATTAAATGTTAAATAAATATTAAAGAATGAAACTATTTTGGCAACATCTAAATGAAAGTTAATCTATTAACTTTTCCCTTAATCCATGGCATAAGTGGGTGCTTCATAATATATACAATGGCATCCACATCTATTTGTGGTCTTACAAGTGGTCCAGTTGGAGGTAAGTCCAATGCTATAACTTGTTTATTGTCTTGTTCGATAGGTAGAATCTCTGGTTGATTATCCTGTAATACAGCAGGTGAGACTCGTACTTGTGTAACTTTTTTTGTTGCTACCAATGAATAAGAAACATTGTCGTTAGATACATCGTCAATTTGGAGCTCTTGAAGCATCTGAATTTGTGGTCTGAACTCATCGTATAAGCTATTGCGTAATGTGTCCATAGTACGCATCAAGTCTCTAACAGTTGTGTCCAAAACTTCATTTTCTTCTATTTCGGAAAATTATATTGTGTTATTTTATTTTACTATATATAAATACATATTTTGCAAAATAATAGTGTACCGTTTATATTATCCAATTGCTCTTTTAATTTATTGTGTGCCTCATTGATTTGATAGTCAACATCATACTTTGTAAGAATATTCTTTAATGTACTGTCTAACATTTCCTCCATACTAATAAGCATTTCTTCGGGTAAATACTTTTCTGTAAGTAAATGCAATACAACTAATCAATAAGGTGAACATATTGCATTTGACTGTGTGGTTGAACGAGTCAAGGATTGTAATTGGAATCATGTAAGATAATTTCAATCTCACCCTCATCGTACAAGTCTTTCTTTTTTTCATCATCTGAATCATCACTGTCAGATATTTCTACTTCCATCGTATGATCCGGAAATTCACATTTCAATAATGGTTTGTGATCCACAAAAGCTGCTACTAATTGCTATGAAAATTAATAGCATGTTATAATTATTTGATACACTAAGAATATAAAAGAAGATATTTTAAACAAAAATATACCTTTTGATGGTCCAATGCGGCACTAAAACATTTTTTGCAAATCATGCGTTTTTTCTTCTTTTCTGTATTTACTCCATAAAAAGCGCATGCAAACGAAGGTGCCGATCTCATGTCTGTTCCAGAACAACATTGAAAATTTATGCAAGTACTGTTGTAAGTTTTAGGACTTTTATTCTCTTTCATATTATCCTCTATTGCTTCTTCATCGGATACAAGCTCAATAACTTCCATTCTATATAACGTTGAGAATAGTATTACAATTCTTTCGACAACTTACATAAAAGAAAGGAAAACAAAGTTTTGTTTATTTACAAGTACACAAATGCATACAACGGTATAGGTTATGAACACAAATTCCGATAAAGGTTAGTTATTTGAAACATAAAATGATATAATGTATTAAAACAAATACTTTCCCGTTAATAATAAATAGCTGAATTTCTTTCTATAAATTATATAACACATTTTTCTAACAAAACATATACATACCTGACAGTATTTCAAAATTGATTTATTTTCAATCTATATAAAAATGTTTCAACATTCCATGTTGCAGTAACCCTATGCAATTAATTGTATCATTTCTTACTGTAAATAAATGATGATTTCAAAATTTACTAAATGACACTTTTTTGCCGGATAAATCGATGTTCCTTACCGGAACAGTGTGGTCCAGTATGGCCAGATTTAGCATAATTGAACGCACCGACGGCGATACTAGTAACGACGAACATCCTTAGCGTTTAACAGAGTGGTGGGGAAATCGGACATATCTTACCGCACGAGCCACATGTTACGCTCGGTGAGCATTTCATGCAACTTCGGGAAATGGATGAATAACGTGAACGGGAAGTCTTTCCTTCTTGCTCTTGAACAGCTAAAGTCCGTCTTCGCGGCATACAATTTCGAATCCCGACTGCCCAGGCATTTTTACATTTCGAGCTATATGTATATGTATAGTGCATACATATATTCAGTCTTATTTTTCTTATGGCACCTTAGATGACAAATGAAAACACGTTATTGTTACTTCTAAGAGAGTATAAAATGAACAAAAACATTAGAAATGCACAAGTTTTGAATATTTCTTTTATTTTTATTTTATCATATTTAATCAATATGTATTGTATCTACCTAGCCATTAGTATATTTAAAAATCACAGTCTTAGTTGAAGAATTGACAGCAGAAAATACTATCTGTATCCTATCCATATAATAAATGTTTACAATGTACATAGTTTGTTTCTGCATACATACACACTGTATGTAATCCTAAATGAATAATTATGTATAATGTGTTATGTACAATAGTTTGGATTATGTTGACCTACACTTTCCATTGGTATGCACTATTGTGCGTAATTGATAGCATTGTATGCCCAATTTCCATAAACGAAGAACTTTTTGTTCAAACAAAACCAAAACCGTAATTTGGAAAGAAGTCTCAAAACTGGTTTTTTGTACACGAAACAGAATTATTTTTTTTATACAAAAAACGATATATGACAGTTTTAATTATATACAAAATACGAAAAATATTTAAATATTATTTAGAAAAATAAGTTTCTTGTAGAATTCAATTATTGCTTTAGGATATTCTTGCAAGTATAAATCAGGTGTGTAACCACTTCCCTTTTACTCTACTAATATACTTAATTCATATACCAATAATTTTTAAATACCAGTACATAATATAATATGAAATATCCAAAAACAATATCTTTCCTACAATGATCTATAATGAAATATATCATTTATGTAGATAAAGAAAGTGTTTGTTTTGCATGATGAACAATTTCCAAGAAATTATTAATATATATTACCAATATTCAATGATATATTCATTATAATTTTCGTATAAGTGCACATGTATCGAAATTGTTATCTAAGTAAAATATACCAAAGAAGTGATACAAATTATAAAACAATTAATGAACAATAAATTATGGAAATTAGGCATTATATAATTTTCAAAGGCTACTCTCACTTGACTAACTAATAAATTATTCATAGAATTAAAAAGAAAAAGTGAATTTATTTACGTTTTGATTTAAATAATATGAACGCATTTTTGGTTTCTTCAAACCATAGTAATATTATTAAGATACATAGTCAATATGTACACATTTTTATAAGAAAATTGATAATAAAATATATTGTAAGAACATTTACGTATTAACAAAGATCGAATGAATCAGAGTATTAAAAATAGTTAACTCAAATAGAATAGCCTGTATAATGTACATTTCAGAGATCTCTAAATAGTACGCATCATGTATATACATCAAATTTCGTTATGTACATAAATATAGAAGTATCATTACTTCCAGCAAATTCAAATTAACTCACGATTAAAATTGGAATACTCTAACAAAAAATGTACTGGTTCAAGAAGTATACAATGCTATGTAATTCTGCTTGCAGAATACAGCTTATATTTAATACATACATTATTTTTTAAGTTATACCTTTGGATATATTGTAAAATATAAAAATCAATCAAAATGATACTACATAAAATATATTATGTAAGTTTGTTGAAGAAGTAACAAAATTAAATTATTGCAATATTACTTTCTGAAATAAAAAGGAAATGAACACTGATGTGATAAGATATAATATTAACGTATGAGTACAAAAAATATACTAAACAGGGTATTTCCTTTAACGTGAACATTTGCAATATCTCAATTTCTGTTGAAGACACAAAGAAAACACAAAAAAAATGATTATTTTAAACTGTTTGCAAAAATGTTCGTTCACTGAAATGTTATTCCTTTGCATTTTTTGTTGACTTTTTTTGTATCTTGAAAAAAGAAGATATTCTAGATGTGTATCTTGAAGGAAATATCCAGTACATAAGTTGTATTCTGCAAAGTGTACATTGTAACTTGCACTATTGACAAAAAACCTTTCTTTACTTATTTTTTTTTTGTTGTTGCTTACTTCATAAACAAGTAAATTTAGAAAAATATCTTGTTTACATTATATGAATTAAATCTTCTATTTCTTTCGTACACGACACTAATATAATGTCTTTTATCTAATCATTGTAACATAATAATAAGAATATGTGCCAACCTAGTTACAATTTCTTCTTGCATTAACTAGCAATTACTATGAATGCTTATATCTTCCTTTTGTTTTTAAAACACGAGCAGTAAAAGATATACCCCTCATGTTCAACAATATAAAAGCAACTCGACTCTTTGGTTACACAAGGGAGAGCTTGTTGCACACTTTCCTTTTTAAACTGTGACAATTAAATGCTTAATAAGTGAAACAGATGGAAAGCACACTTCTCGTACATCAATGCTTTATGGTATCAAAGATTCATAAAATCATTGATACTGAAATTACTAAGCAATTATTATTCGTTCATAAGTTGCAATAAACGCAAATATATGATTTTAAAAAAGAAAGATATACAGTCGTAACTCAGTCTGTGTAGTTTTTGAATTATGAACCACAATGTGTTTGCACTATATAAAGATTATGTATACATTTTTAGCTACTAAAATTAAATTACCCAACAAAGTGGTATTTGTACCAGAAACAAAAAGGCAAATCTTGCACTCCCAATTAACATAAAAGACAGGAAAAGATTTCGATCTTTGTAGGAGGAATATTTACAAACATGGAATATAGACCATGAAATTAAAACTGTTTGCAATGGCAATCGAATAAATATAGTAAATCCCATATAAAACATCCCCACTACGTTAGAAAGACATGTATCATGAAAGTACTTGCCACCGAATCCGGTACAAAAGACGCTTTTCTTTTATCTATGCTAAAAAGGGCACCCGATCATGATTTAAACAGTAAATTATGAATTTACTATCTATAAACTTCTAACATGAAGATAAACATTCTACAAAAAGGAATGGTGTGTGATGTACATTACGATTAAACTTCCATGAAAATCGTCCTGTTTTGTTAATACTTAAATCATTTAAAAATAGCAGAACCTCAACTTGCCTGTGTAAGGATATTAAAGTCTTAATATCAAGACTTTAAAAGAAGGTTTTAGTAGAACATTTTCGTTCCAACTTCATATTATGCGCAAGTAAACCTAAAACTTTTCTTTTTTCGATTTATATGTTAAAAAAAAAAAAAAAAGACCAACATTCAAAAGTGAAGCACAATGAATGTTACACATATGAATGTATCAATATGAAGAATGGTATGCTTAAGGTACCGCTCGTATGTATGCAGCATGCATGTGCAATACTGTAATGAGTGGTGTGTGTGGCACCAGGAATGTAACGTAACATATAAGATATTATATTATATGCTGGTTGTCGTCAAACGGTAATGCACGAGATCAGCTGTTGACAAAGTTGACTGTATTGCAATTGGTCCCCACTAATTCTTCGCATTTTAATGCCTTTTACTTCTTTTTCTTCAGATTCACATACTCTCAGTTCGATTTGAACACCGCCTGGATATTCTAAACTAAGCCCACTACCTTTCACTTCTTCTCTATTAAAGATAAATCCCTTTGGTGGAGCTCTTGCATCTATAATTTGTTTCACACGGCCCAATATAGCTTCGGAATTCAATCTGCTCGATTCATCCGATAAAGTGACTTCAACTTCCGTAGGTATTGATGTATTTAGCGGCCTACCGATACCTCGTGTGATACTGGGTCTTAAAGGGTCACATGGTTCTGAGATAATAAAGCTGGGAAGAGGATTATAATGAGGTAATGTATCTTCAAGTGAATCAGGTGATGGAGATGGCGAGGGTGAACAACTGATAAGTGTTACTTGCCCTCCAAGATCTGTTATAGATATTTGAGGTGGCACCTACAACAAATAATCATTACACTGTAAATACTTTCGCAAAAATACTTAAAATAAACTATAAATTATTTTCTTTAAAAAATAATACGGATCGCTTAAGTGACAATTGAAAATGATTACTTACTCTTGGTAATTCTACAGGATGTTCTTCCTGAATCATGTCCAAAGCAGGACTATTACTAGGTGAATAACTAACTGGTGTTGTTGCTGGTGATCTATGATGTCTTAATGGACTCAAATCTAATGGCGTTGCTGGTGGTTGTGTTGGAGTACCATGTACAATGCTGCCTTGTACTGTTGTTGTGGTTAGTCCACTCAAACCTATTAATAAAAGAAATGATTACTGAAATTACTTGAAGCACGATGAGGAATCTTATAATTTAATCTTAACATTTAAAATATTATTAATTGATTTAAATGAAAACGAATAAAAATTTGTAAATATATGGAGTAAAGAATACCTTGTGTGATTGCTGCTACCCCTCTCTCATGTACAGGAGATCCAGGTATACTTGCAGGACTATGCGACGGAGATGCTAACCTTTGCAGTTGTTGATACTCTTGTTGAAGTGCCTGAATTCCAGGTCCAGATGGACCTGAACCCTCTGATGCTCTCCGAACGGGCGAGTACCTTTCAGTGGCAACATGAGTGCTTGGTTCCTTATACGAGTCTCTATTACCAACTGAAAACAGTAAAATAAAATATTGATCTATGTATTTATTAAAATTGTGTAGAACGTACTTGTACACATCATACAATGTACATAAATATATAACGATGTTATTCAGTGGATTTATAGAACGTAGCGCAAATTTGCCCGAATTACATAAAATGCAAAAAGAAATCCACACAAGAATTACCAGTGCTAGTGTGGTACAAAGAAGTCTTCCTGTGGTGTGGAAGCGTTGATCCTCTAAGGTGAGTTGGTAAGAGTCGTGATGGAAGGTAAGCTCTATTCATCCTAGCTTCCACCTCCATAACCATTTCCGGATTTATAACTACATGCATATTACCAACCAACGAGGCATGGCAGTGCAGTGGACACAAAAAAACCATGCAAAATTAAAAATAAAATCAAATGAAACATTATATAAATACTAAAGTAAAAAAATTTTAAAAGAACGTGGTAAATAAAATGCACGTATGTGTTGTATTTAGAAAATAAAATGATATATAACGTGAAAGATCTATTTACATATAGTATACAATAAATCAAGATAATACAATAATTATAGTGCTCAATAAAGATGTGTAAATATGTGATACACATGTAAATAAGTAAATATAGTTTGTAGTCTTACTTTGTCAAGTAACTTTTACTGGTAGCAAAGACCGATTTATTGTAAAACTTATAAGTAAACATTTTCCATGCAATATAGTACTATAAAGGAGGAAAAAAACATACCAATGTACAAATACTGCAAGAGCAACGAGGTACGAACAAGGCATAATGATCATACTTACAGCTTTAAAAACGAAGTAATATAGCAAGCTTTTAAACTAACTGATATAGCAAATCATAATAATCAAATCTCACTGAGATGGTATGAAATATGATGTAATAAAGTGCACCGATAATGTGCACACGAATACCTGAAAGATATAATAGTACCTGGTCTTTGCATGACGGCAGTAAGACCACTTCGTCTTCTTCTATCACTGCCTCCACTTCCGCTTCCACTATTATTGCCATTCGTATCTCCACTTCCACTACTGACTCCTACGTTTAATGACTGAGTACATGGTACAAGTGTTGGACTTCCACTTGGAATCTGTTAATGGTACAAAGTTTAGATATGAACTTTAAGTAATTTTTAATATTTTTTACTATTTCTCTTACAGGTTGCAAATGTTCTCTACTGCCCGGTTGACTCCAATTTCCGTCGTCTCCGCTACCAGAACCACTACCATGTTGTTGATAAAAGACATGAAGATTAGCTCCACCATCTGAAGCTCTTCTTCCAAAACTTCCCGCTACGTTCAAACAAATATTTATTAAAGAGTAACAGAATTAATCGTCGGATATCGTAGAAATAATTTATGTTACTCACTTGCTCCCATAACGGGAGGTGGTTTCAATAAATGCTGATCCTTGATTTGAAAGTTTTGTGGTGGTTGATGTTGAACTAAAGGAAGGTTTAATGGCAGATTTGTATGAGGTAACACCTGAGGATCAGTGTTATTACACTGTAGTATAGGAAGGAGTCGTAGTGCCGGATCGCCCGATGTATGATTATAATTATATGGATATTGTGTAGGTGGTTGATGTGCTGTATCTCCAGGTCCTACTGTATGTCTTCTTGTTGTGTGATAAGGTGTACCAGGTGTTAATTGCATTCCACTCCTTTCTTCAGTTTCTGCTTCGGCATCACCATACTTAAAAAGAAAGGATTATAAAATAACGTTAATATTTACACAATTAAAATAAAACTATTTATAAATGTTACCTTTTCTAATTGATGCGCTCCATCAGGAGCATAATCTCCTGGTATAGTTTGAATACTGGGTAAACTAGGCATTGTTGGTTCTAATTGATCAACAAGAAGATTATATATTGCTGATACATGATCGAAAGCATTCCCTTGAACTGCTTTTAATAATGTGTCTGCACTGAGTCCTGGTAATCTTAACATATTTTCTATTACTAACTGATTTAGCTGTAGTGGCACATTTTCAGAATTACACCTACAAATACATGATTAAACAATCTCACAATATGACATTTTTAATTTGTTCCTCATAAGTGTAATGTATTATCATTAACATTTCTATGTACCCTCCTGGTTCAGGTTCTGTTACACCATCTCCGCCCATCCAGGAGTGTGCTAAAATCTGTGAGATACTTAAACGTCGTTCTGGTTCTACTACCAACATATGTCTAATCAGTTTCTCGCATTCTACAAAAACAAGTAAATTGCAGAATAAATCAGAATTATAGAAAACAATTGTCTGTAGGACAACATTTTATACCTGCAGACATAAAAAATGGTATTCTAAATTTTCCTGAGATTACTACGGAACGTAACAGTTGCATTGTAGGTCCATCAAATGGCAATGCACCACAAACCAATATATACAAAACAACACCAAGGCTCTGAAATCAATTACTTATATCAAATAATTGATACTGATTACTTAGGGTATTTTACATGTACTAAAACTGTAATAAAAAAATACTACCGAAATTAGAACTTCAACAATTTGTAACATACCCATACATCAGCCCTTGGGCCATCATACTGTTTTCCTTCAAAAATTTCAGGAGCAGCATATGGTGGTGATCCACACCAAGTGCTAAGCGGAACACCTGGAGTATATTCATTACTAAATCCAAAGTCTGCAAGTTTTATATTATTGTCTGCATCAAGTAGTAAATTCTCAGCCTAAAATAATAAAATATACACATGCATATAATTACGTGAAATTAATTTTATTTTTCCAAATTTCTAATACTTTAATAATTAAGAAACAGATATGCATTTAGACCTTAAGATCTCGATGAACGACTCTTTGTTGATGGAGATAACGAACGGCAAGAACAATTTGACGAAAAATTCTTCTTGCTTCTGGTTCCGGCATTCTTCCATTCCGTACAAGATGATCAAATATCTCTCCTCCAGGAGCATATTCAGTGACTAAATATATCATCTTGTCTGTTTCCATTACTTGATATAACCTTATGATATGTGGATGCCTTAATCGTTTCATTATGTGTACTTCGCGAAAAATTTTAGCCAAATTTTCTTCATTCAACTTTGTTTTATCTATTATTTTAATAGCCACCTATAATAGAAATATGATTACATATGTAATGATTACTTTAATAATTAATAAACGAAAGTCTCGATGATATTAATAATTTGTTATATATGATACATATTTATAAATCATAAAAAATTAATATTGATTTTATATATGAATTTAACTAAATACTTTCATAAATATACTAATTTAACATTATCAAATTAAATAAATATATGTATTGATATACATAATAAACCATATGCACCAACAAAAATTCTTTAAAACATTGAATCATTATATTCTAAATATATTTAACACATCAAGAAAAGAGTCATAAAGTTATCAGTAGTATACTCATTACTTATTACGTGAGCTTTGCACACTATTCAAAATATATAAGGAAATTATTAAATAAATAAATTCTATATCTTTTCGTGTACTTATTGCACGGTTCTACAAATTAATTGAATTGTATTATCAAGAAACTATTCAATTATAGTACTATAACATTTGAATTGATTCTTGCATAAATAGAAAAAAATATACAAAGAGAAAAAAGCGACACAAACGGAATGTAAGTTGAAACAGAATATTGAATATACAAGTATATATCTATATAAATTTTCGTACAAACTAACACGCGATACTTTCATTTTCATTCTCAATACGATATTTGACATGTAATAGCTGATAATAATTTGAAAAACATCGAAGAAACATATTTCAATCGATGTAGCAGTGTCTGTTGGTAATAGCAGTTTGCAAAACATTTTTTAAGCTTGTTAAGTCCCTTTATCCCATGACACCCTGTTATTAGATAGAAAGTCATTGAAAACAATAAAATAAGACGAAATTTACGCATTCACACTGTTATCCAAAGATATAACGACAAAATGACGGATTCTGTGTTTGTAAGAAAAATGTCTTAACAGCGGTCTTACCTTAGATTTTGTCACGACGTGGGTAGCCATTTTAACAACGGCAAAATTTCCCTTGCCAATAGTTTTCTCCAATTCATAATAACCAACACGGATAAGTTTGTTGACAGAAAATTCCTGCGAAACCTCATTGTGCGACGTCGTCGCGGATGCCATTTTTTAATTACTTGTCTCGCTCAACTCGTTACCAATCACTTACTGCTTAGTACATTAATATTTCCGATAGGGACGCCACCAGTCATCCGATGCCTCTGCCATCTAACGAAATAGTTAAAATTAAAAAAATGTTTGCTATACACGGAAAATCGAGCGGTATCATCACTTATAACAAACATATTACAATGATGACTTATGTGAAATGTTTTATAACTATAGAATATATAAGATTTGTTAATTACCTTTATTTCTTAATTAATTAGTGTTTGTCTATTTTTTATGCGGTCAGGAGTAATTGTTGCATTTTCTCTCAAACTCATCACTAGAGGGCTGTTAATTCTCGCAAGTTTTCATTTAAAACTTAATACTTTTAAATAGATAATCATTTCAATCATAAACATCTTCGTAATTAAGACAATATTTGCAAAATAGGCATCACTGATGGTTTAATGAAATTAAACTGGTTTTTTGTTTACAACTTTGTAAATAAAAGTAAAAAATTGTTCATTTCTTCCCTCCCTGTTCCTGTTCTAGACATTAATTTTTCTGTAGCCGCCTGTTACAGGCAACCGTATTTATACAACACATTAACATAAGTATATTTTACAAACAATACAATTCATATAAATTTAGATTTACTGACTTCTTGTTAAATTTACGAACAAAAGGTTGATGCTCCACTCATATTTAGTTTATGGCGGTGCATGAATATATTTAAATGGATAGAAAAATAATTATTCCTTTTTAAATAGATCATCGGTTTTCTGATGAGAAAGAATTTATTTTCGATGAATTGTTCAGATATACCATTGAAACACGTTAAATGTTGACCATATATGTGATCGAGGAAAATGAAAATTTTTTATTAAATTATATTTTGTTACATCTAATATTGTGTCTTCTATGGTTGAAAAGTGGGTTGCTTTCGTATCATTGTTATACTCATAGTATTCACCGCGAAAATTGCTACGTAGACGAAAACAGATTGATGAGGATTGTCAAGAATTCATTTTTTAAGCAGAATGCAATAGTTAAAAATTAAATTCTTTTAACAGATGTAACATAATTGATCGTTTGATTAAAATCGGAAATGTAAAAGTACTAGTTAGATGAAACAAACACTACTCATTTATTAAAAAAAATTATAAATCTTAAAAAAATGGAAGAAAGTTCGGTTTTATGGATGCTTTCCTTCGTAATGCTTATTGGTTCCTGTATAGCTGGGTCATTGCCTTTAGTTATGAATTTGTCTGAGGTAATTTGTGTTTTGTTGCATGATAGATGAAAGGATAAAAGTTAATTTTTATCTATCATTTTCTGTAATTGTCATGCGCTTGAACTACTGGTTACAGATCCTACAAAGAACTCCATGATCATGAACATCATGAACCTTTAATCTTTCTAGGACAAATTACAACTGGTTTCGATACTTGGTGCCGGACTTCTTGTAGGCACTGCACTAGCTGTAATTATACCCGAAGGTATAAGAGTATTGTTTACTGGTGGAAACAACAATGATCAAGGGTTTTACAGTTAGTATCTTATAGTAATTAAATTAAATTATAATAGTATTATTAATAAGTTAGTTTATTTTATCTAATAGAAACAAAATGTTGTGTTTCTGTTATATAAAATGGAATTAAATATCGCATTTAAATCTTAATCCAATTCAATTTATCGCAAACGTTTTTGATGTATTAGTTTCTTAAAAAAAATTATTTAATTTTTGCAGCTAATTAAAATATTTGAGAGTTAATTTTCATGTTTAATCGAAATGTAATTTATTGTTCTTGATCTTTATCTTTTTAGATGCACCTCACTCCTTAATAGGTATTAGTTTAATACTTGGTTTTGTATTTATGCTTCTGGTTGATCAGTGCTCAGCTAGAAGAAACGGAGGAAGAGAAAGGAGCGTTACTGCTACTTTGGGCCTTGTAGTTCATGCAGCAGCTGATGGAATAGCATTAGGAGCTGCTGCAACTACATCACAAGCTGATGTAGAGTTAATCGTATTTTTAGCAATAATGCTACATAAGGTACAAACAACAAAGTTATATAATATCCCTTATTTATAATATATAGAGAATCGTACAAATTTATAGTTTATATTAAACAAATAAGTCAAAAATATTTATAGGCACCTGCTGCATTTGGTCTTGTGTCATTTTTACTTCACGAAGGAGTAGATAGGAAAAGAATAGGTAGAAATCTTTTAATATTTTCTTTTGCCGCTCCTTGCCTTGCTCTTGTAACGTATTTTGGTATTGGAAAGGTAAATTATTATAAACCTATAAAATTTAGTTAATATTATTTGTATATTTGTAACGATTTAAAATTGTTATAATTTTTTTTTTAGGAAGGAAAAGAAACGCTTAGTAATGTCAATGCAACTGGCTTGGCAATGTTGTTTAGTGCAGGTACATTCCTGTACGTTGCAACTGTGCATGTGTTGCCAGAATTAATGACGAGAAATAGCAAATACACGCATCTACCGACTACCGAAAATGCGACAGTGTCTTCTGGACTTAAAGTTAAAGAAATATTAGTTTTAGTGATTGGTTCATTTTTACCTGCATTAATTACAACTGGTCACCATCATTGACGAAGTATCATACAAAACATTGCATCTGTGTTTTCACTATGTACAATATAAAATGTCCCCCTCATTAAAGGGTATAATTTTTTTACAAACTCCATGATTTTGGTCTAAAATCGTGAAACGATGTCTAAAAAATTTGTCAATTTAGACATTTTTTAAAATAATAATCAAGTGATATACTTTTATGTATTGTATATAACTGTAGAAATGGCATATCGTAATTATTATAAATTTGTAAAAATTTAAAGGTAGAAGTATAAGATACAAAACTATGTACAATAACTATAACATTTCAAATAAGTTTTCATTTTCCAATGATACTTCATAAACATTATTTATTGGTAAATGTAATTTTTGATACAAAAAATAATTTAAACTTTTTTCTTTTCAATGTTGCTCTATGATGTTATTGTTACAGTATATTTTCTAAAATATATATAAAATATATACCTTAATAACTACGATTCATATAATTATTTAGAATTACTTGAACAATACTATATGTTCACATTCAAACATTAAAATTAATCGATTTATTTATAGTATTCTATTTCATGTTTCTACTTTTTATGTAAAATATAAAAGAACCAAATTTTTTTAATTCTAAAATTTGTCTTCTGATTATGACATACAACATTGCATGATCATGAAACTGAATTTCATAAAAAAAAAAAACAAAGATAGTTTACATGTTCTACATTATTGTTAGTATGCTGTTATAATAATATGACTAGGAAAACAACTTTTATACGCATAAAGTATAATCATTTATTTACAAATATACAATAATAATTTCAATAAAAATGACATTTGACGTATACATTGTTTTTTGTACACATACTTCCTGTTCTAATTAAAATAGTTTGTATTAAATTTCGTTCAATAATTTTCAATATATATCCTTACTAAAAGGAAGAGCAAAGTAAACAGTAAAATATTAAAGAATTTGGGAAAAAAGAAATAAAAATCGAAGTATTTATTGAAAATCGTAATATAATCCGATAAGTGCACAATTGTTTTCAGGTATCGTGACTGGAACACTTTCAAATTCGAGCGCTAGTATAGCCAATGCATGTGTTCCGGAACTTGGGTGATGATGGTATCCTTTGTTATCACAAACCGTGGTGGCATACAGCTGTAATTCACAACAATGGTGGTGCCGGTTGTGTTTTAGGTTAAAGTTGCGTGGCTTCGAGTAACTTTAGTCCAATTAGCATTGTGAAAAATGGACAATAGGATCACAATATGTGACCCGGACGAAGAAGAAATCAACAATGAAATATTCCAGGATATCGAGCCAGTCACGTGGATCAATGACGATCCGAACTATGATTTGGATGAAATCAACATGTTCTTCCATAGGGTGGATTCTGATCAGATTATATACGAGGAAAAAAAGAAAAAATGTAAATTTATCGGTAAATATGTTATGGGTGATGTTCTTGGTGAAGGTAGTTACGGAAAGGTGAAAGAAGTGCTGGACTCAGAGACACTTTGTCGTAGAGCAGTGAAAATTTTAAAAAAGAAGAAACTTCGTAGAATCCCGAACGGAGAACTTAACGTTCAACGGTATGATAAATAAATTTTTCTATTCTTTTACGATTTTTTTTTTATTTTCATAAGAAGACACATTATGAAATATTTTTAATTATTAGTAATATGTATTAGGTTGGTGCATGTAAAATGTTTAGGTCGATGTAAGTCAATTTGAACAATGTCTTTTAGAATTTCAAACATTCCTTAGATTTTTACCTTAGTTGAGTTTCCAATGACATTGTCAACTTTTAATTTTTAAGGCTAACGTTGTAACAAACTTCTTATATTAGCATAATCTTTTTGTATTGTTGAATGTATTTGTTCAATATCTATTGAATAGATTTTGCATGGAACTCTTTTTTTCTATCCTATAGCATATTAAGATTTATTGTTAAATATTATTTCATTTACTTATTGCAAAACTTTACATTTTTAAGAAAACAACATTTCATGTGCATCAACCCAATATACAGATTATTAATTCTTTGCGGACTGGTGTCACTAAATAGATACAAGAGACTTCCATGATATCATTATAAATGTTTACAATATGTCTATGATATCTTTTTCAAATAAATTAAGATGTTTTTGGTGTGCGACTAATACTTACTGATAGGATTACATTTCTTAAATAACAGATAATGGTCCTTTCTATATATATTTCTAATTGATCGTATTAGTCTTGTTCCAAATATATAAAACAAAACAGTAATGCAGTGGGCAAGAGTAAAGTATATTATTGTTGCAATATATGTTTGTATAAATCAGGCTTGCAGATAAGAATTTGTTTCACAAAATATTGTATAATGAAGGTATACAAATTTTCAACTTCAGCATGATATTGTAAGAAACATTTGTTTTTGTAATGTGCCAAAGGTTGTTTGTGTTAATTGAAATTTATTACTTTTATAATGTAATCTTTAAGTAAATCATTTTTTTTGCAGCATGCTCCTAAAATTTCTTAACTAGGTTAATGCTTGCATGCTAGGTGGTCCAGTCCACAAAGGATTAAGATAGACACAGTACCAAATGAATTGTGTGTTCTGCATTAAGTTGTATAATTTCTCATTAACTTAAAAAAAAGACAAAAATAAGGGAATTTACTTTCATAAGCTTTATATAAGTATAATGAGATTATAAAAGAAATTGATACATTACATGCAATGTAAATATTTTTGGAATTGTATTTTATAAATTCTATAGTATCAATAAACATATGACGGTACCATAGTCAGTTTAAATTTACGACAAGAAATATAAATATTTAATATTACAAACTTTAAAATGCATTCAGTATGATTCATTATGTATTCTTTCAATTTGCATAACATTTTCTTCTAAAAAGATTAGATTGGTATGCAAAGTTAACACATTTTTTTAAGTCATATATGTAATTACTTTCTATAATTCTAAATACTGTTTGTTCACGTTCATTAACAGGGAGATAAAACTATTAAGGATATTAAAACATAAGAATGTAATTAACCTTGTAGATGTTTTGTATAATGATGAAAAGGAGAAGATGTACCTAGTTATGGAATTTTGTGTATGTGGATTACAGGTAAAGTTTAAAATCCTTATACAGTTTATTTTAGAATGCATTGCACATATACATCTGCACAAATTGATACTCGATTATATTTATAGTTTCAGACACAATCCTTGTGAAAACTATCTCGACATTTATAAATGTTACACTTTTACAAAGATTTTGAAGCATTCTATTATATATATTGTAATAACTGTTAAAGTTCATTTGTGTCATTGTATGTCCAATGAGAATATAGAAAGAACAATTTTTGAAGTTGTTGATTTTAAAATGAGTATATTTGAAAGATATGAAACAACAAATACTTTTTCATACCATTAATTCAAGTATATTCCTTATGATATCTGGAAAGAATATTATTTTCTGCAATTGTTACATAGAATAAAGGACTGCATGGGATTAACAACAACTAGATTTCTATTTATTAGATCTTTTACAGGATATGTTGGGAAGCACACCACTCAAGAAGCTCCCAATTTGGCAAGCACATGATTATTTTTGTCAGTTGCTGGATGGTTTAGAATATCTCTACAGCAAAGGAATAGTACACAAAGATATAAAACCAGGAAATTTGTTGCTAGCTTTAGATGGTACCTTAAAGATCAGTGATTTTGGAGTTGCAGAGGTACGTATTCGGTTTACTCTATTTTCGAAGTTTAGAGTAATCTTTCAAATTTATGTATTGAAATTTTAAAAAGCAGTACTATTATTATAATTTTACAATTTTGTAATCTTTCTATTAGGCATTAGATATGTTTTCTGAAGATGACACATGTAAGATGGGACAAGGTTCACCAGCATTTCAGCCTCCTGAAATTGCAAATGGCTGTGAAACATTTTCTGGTTTTAAAGTAGATATATGGAGCAGTGGAGTTACATTGTAAGTGAATTTTTATGTAGATTTATACTCACAAACTTTAACACATACAGATTTGTATGATAAAATTATAAGTATGTATAATTATTCTATTAATAAAGACGTGAATGTTTTGCAGGTATAATATTACAACAGGTCAATATCCTTTCCAAGGCGACAATATTTATAAATTATATGAAAATATAGGGAAAGGTGAATACACAATACCTGAAGAAGTTGAAGAGCCTTTAAAATCTCTTATACAAGGAATGTTACAAAAAGATTCAGATAAAAGATTTACTTTACAAGAAGTTAGAAAGCATCCATGGACTATATGCAGGCATCCTAAAACACAGGAAGAAGTGCCTATACCCCCTCTTAAGGGGCACAAGTGGCACAGTATGACTGTACTACCGTACCTGATGGAATATCATTACGGAGGTGACGACAATCCTACATATTACACTGAACATCAGTTAAATGGTATGTACTTCCTATATTTTCATTTTGCATCAGGCATTATGCATTATGGTATTCCAATTTTGTATTAAAGCTTAAACTTTTATATTATAGTATTTAATATTTTATTATTTGTTTGTTTGTTTGCGTGCGTGCGTGTGCGCTTGTAACTAATACAAAGGTAAGATAAGTGCATTGAGACTTGCATGTGTGGAACTATTTAAAAAAAGTATAAAAACCATTGATATTGATACATTTGATGCTTAATACATTATAATTAAAAGACTGCATTGTTGAATAGATGTCATTTAAATGTTATTATAGTTATAATAATAATATTGTTTAGTGGATATGTGTGATTTGTTTAATTTGTATCAGTAAACTGTGTTTTAACAAAACGAGCACATCATTTGCATGCATTTGTTTTCAAACTAAGATCTGTATGGTATACTTTTATTGTTTTGTCGTAATAAATAAATATTGAAATAAATAAAACGTAAATTTTTCTTACAAATATGTTAAATCATACCAATTGTCTTATTACAAATAATTCCTTATGACACATCACAAAGGTGAAATATAACTGGAAAAAATAATTCACCTATACAAATTATAGTCATAATAAAATAAAATACATAGGCAATTCAATAAAATACAGCTTTTGCTTTTCAGATTTTAAACGGAATACTGAACAATCTTTTTCAAATCGACTACTAGTATTCTTATCAAAGACATGCACCATTCTGTAACAATGACATACTTATACCTACCTATGATGTTGCGAGCTGATAAAAACGGGTACTCTCTATATAGTGTATACCCTGTTTTGCCCCTACGTATTTTATAACGTTAAAAGTTTTCTATAGAGCAAATATTGAATTAATGTCTTTAATTCAATAGTGTTTGTTTTGAATAGTCATATGCATTAGCTTTTGTAATGTGCCGTGCATGTATTAAAGTAATAGCAATAACATTACAATTATAGCGAAAAGAAAATTTGTATTTTATACACTGCACGATTAAGCATAGTTATTAGTTTGACTTGTGTATTTAAAAGTGCATATTAAAAAATTTTTAAAGGTATTAACCCTCATAATAAATATACGTAACAATCATTAATAAAATTTTCCTCTTTATCTAGAAGAAAAAAGACTTCAAGAAATGGATAGAATCAGTGAAGACCAAAAAACTACATGGAATAGTCACAACAGTAAACCAAATTCACATCAAAGTAAACGAAGATGGCGTAAACCAATCTCATGCATTAGTGTTAAGAAATTTCCGTCTTGCAAGCCATCGTGATTTGTCTTATTGTCATGCTTATCTTTTATTATATATTTTTCTGACTATGTCAGGTACAAAGTTTCTCTGAAGTGGAGATGACTGAGAATTTAATAAGTGCTGAAGTGCTAGGACAGTTACCTAGCTGCAGCTCGAATTGAGTATAAAATTTGAACTAATTCAAAAGCATTAAATGTAAACATTTGTGATATTAATATTAAATAGTCATAGTAGATAATTCATCATGCTCTATTAATGAGGTTAATGACTGGACGCCCAAATAAAGTGATTTTCTTTCGTGTGCCATAATGAAGTTACAATTATTAATGGTATCTATGGTTACGAAATTTTTTGTACAACTTTTTCCTCTTTCATTTCTTATTAATTTAGATGGTAAAGAGACATCAATTAAGAAAAACACCATAAAGATTTATACAAAAATTTAATAATAGTTATTATTGTCTTCATTTATCATTTAAATTACATTCGTATTATTGGCAAATTGAAGATGTATCACTCTAAATCTAATGTTGATAGCATTTTTTCTTAATATCATCATTATAAAACAAAAATGTTCTCTTTAATGATTAAACAAAAGTAAAAAGTTTTGTTTGTCAAAGAAAAATTTTTACATTTCTCAAAGTTTCTATTTCAGGCTCCTTTATATATTATATTAACAAAGTATTTGCAACATAAGATCTCTGTAGTCTATATTGTCAAAGAGGGCAAGACACAGATTTTTCGAGCATATAATTTGCTTGGTGCTGGTTGATATCAAACGTATGTCACAAACATCGTTTTCAATCGATATTGAGAAATTCTCTCCAACATGTGTACATGTTAAGAATATTTTATATATAATTGTTATTTAGAAAACATGATCTGTGTTTTTAGGCTCTGCATATATTATAGTATTACCATTGTGAGATAACTTGCAGACACTTAACGCAATGCTTGTAACATGACTTAACACATAACAGATATCGATTTACCTACGATGCAAGAATGTAAGGATTGTTTCACATGTATACTTACAATAGATATTAATGAGGCGTACTTGAGTATTATTAAGGGTAAACATGATATTGTTGATTCATATATCTCCGTTTGAACTTCGTACTAAGTGTTTCAAATTCGTGCTTTAAAAGTGTATAAAATATTGTCAATGTGGTGTGATAAACCTGACGTACGTTATCTCTGTATGCAGACACGTTACACACATATATTTCAAGTACGAATCATAAAATTAAGGTTTTTAAAATATACGTTCGATCAATTTGTTTGGAGCAAAAATATATCATATACTTGACACGTTTCCACGATAGAATTATTTATTTCACACAGAATATATTCTTGGTGGCTAAAAAATTATAGAAATTCTACTATGGCTGGAATGAATAATATTTTTGATCATATGCAAATATTAAATGATATCGATATCGATATTATTTGAAATACCGTAATTTCATCTACATAATTTATATAAGAACAAAATCATAATGAAATGTTATAAAATAATGTATTACGTAAAATTCGAAGTATAACGAGTATGAAGTATAAATTGTTCTTTCCTTACAGAAATTAAGGTGCCTAAATACTGCCGAGTACTCAAAGCACATGGAGAATAAACACAATTTTCTGATTGTACATATTATATATTGTTTTTATCTATACATAAATAACAAGAAATCATAATTACGTTGAGTTAACTCGAATAAGAATGAAGAAAATAATAAATAGAAAGTAGACGTTTAAACCAATTTTTTTCTTTTTAAATCTTTTTATCATAGAATTGATTGCATATGCCGCATTGCAATAACATTGTTATAGAAAAGGTGTATCATAATAATTTTATGGCGAAGTAAAATGTGTACATTGATGAAACGTGATAGCGAAATTTATATATTACTCTGTTAAATTTTTTTCTAAATTCGTAATTCACAAATTTAGAAATCTACAAGTGAAATTAACAAAATTGATAGCAGATTTAAAAAAGAAGACTTATACATAAAAAGTATATACGCATTATTTTTATATATTAGTCGATTATGTTCCCTGATATATTTTTCAGTTATATGTATGTACATATTATATACACACAAGATACGTTCAACATGTTTAGATATATCTATAAAATTACCTCATTGATTTATTATGAAAACTGTTTTCAATTTTATGCTTTGTCATTTTAATTGTCAATTTATGCGCATGTCAAAAAGGTAATTTTCGTTTAAATTATAAATAAAAATATTTAAATTCATAGATTCAGCTTGAAATTTGTTCAATTGATACATCGTTAAATAATATTGTATATGTCACAACTAGTATTAATGTAAAAATGAATAATTTGTGTTGAACAATTCTTTGATACAGGCGTAATTTCAATTAGTTACATGTATTTTTATTAAAATGTCAATAATGATAAAATAAAGTTGTAAACGCACATAATAAAGGAACATTGTTTAAAAGATTTTTGCTAAGTTGAGATATATCATTGAAAGGCACTATCTATATAGTTCAAATGATTAACTGTATAAAAACTGTATATTATTGTACAGAATAATACTTGTTAATGTTTGTAAAAATGTTTACCAGAGGACATATATTCATAGAATTAAGATCTACAATATGTGTAAATTTATTATTTTTTCATTTCATTCATATGTTCCACGGAATAGGTACAGTTGAAATGTGCTGTTAAAAAAACAAAGTGTAAATAGGTGTGAATTGTAACTTAAAACTGTAATGTAACTGTATTCGTATACAAAAAAAATGAAAGAACAATATTGTCATTGCATCTTATTTTTAATTTAATTCTTTTAAATACAAATATACCTTTAAATTTAAAATAACTTTTGTAGATTATTAATTTTAGTAAAATATTTAAAATTGAAATAGTATAGACCAGATTGCTCTTTCTTTTTGTTTTTATTTAATTGTTCTACATTCAAATCGATTTTATTTAATTCTTGAACATATATTTGCAAGATACTAGTTTATTATTGCAGTATTTTAATACATAGATAATAGTCATAAGTACAGAGAGATAATTCACATTACATTGTTTATTATGCACAACAGGAAATCTAATGTGATGTACAATTTCCCTTGTGGATAACTTAATTCAATATCGATATAATAAATTTGTTTTAACCATTCAACGATATATATAATAAACTGCCATAGAACAAATCATAATTAAACATTACTCAAAATAATGTACTTATTCATCTAAATATTGATTTATTCGAAATTAAAATCTTACAATTTAATGTTTTTACAATTCTCAAATATTAATAACAAAATAAATATTTATATACCTAACATATTTGGAATGATTTTGCAATAATTCTTTTCAAAAATACCTGTCAAAGGTAATGATTATGAAACTATTAACAAACATCAAACAATCAAGTACATACATTCATTTTCAACAAGAATTGCAATAAACTTTTGAAATAGTAATAGACACTAGGGGTGGGCAGGTTCTCGACATTTCGGGTTCGGGTCGGGTCGAGTATTTTTCGAGTCACGTTAAACCCGACCCGAGGCTTAGGTACCCGCCCACTTCTAATATACACACAGTAGATAGTTATATGGATGTACATTACATCCAAATGGGGGCATAAAAATACATGTTTACAGTATGTATAATGTAAATTTATCTGACAAATAAATGTGTTTACTATTGTAACTATTATTAAAAAGTTTTTATTACTAATATAGAACTAATATATTACTGTGAAACATAATAATAAATTAAAAGTAAAGGAAGCTATTTTCTGCAACTTGTAGAAATAAGTTTTGTATCTACACAGACGAGAAATGCGTATCTATTTTACATACATACAAGGTGTTCCCGAATAACGTGTACAAGCAAACGGAAGGTGATTCCTTATGGGAAAATAAGAAAAATAAAAAGAATAAAATTTTTTTCATTTCAGTTTACTTTTCGAAATAATCAAGTTTGAAAATTCGCTCTGTTTTATACGCACTGACGACTATAGCGTTTACCGTGCTTGTAAACAATGTTTACAGAATATTTACGAATTACTACATTAAAAAAAAAATTAAAAACGAATTAATTTCATCGTTTAATAATATTAATTACAGAATTGCTGAAATTGATTACCTCGCTTTCGCTGACGAATACTTCTACAGTCTTGTAGTGGTCGTTGAAGTTGACATGTGTATAGCTTTCAACAACCATTTTCCAAAAGATTTCTTTGCATTTTTTTGTATCATTTTCCGATAGCGGATCCTACGAAAACAGGAAATCTAATGTCTACAATGAACCGACGATTTGAGTAGCATATCAAAAGTCGTAGAACATTGTTTATAAACATGGTAGACACTACGTCACAGAGTGAATTTTCAAACTTGATTATTTTGAAAACTAAACCGAAATAAAATAAATTTTATTCTTTTTGTTTCTCTTATTCTTGCACAAGGAATCACCTCCCGCTCACTTGGACATGCTATCCAGGAATACCCAGTATATTGCCATTGCATTGAACATAATGAAAGTTTGAAAGCTTCCATAGTAAAATAACAATTTGAAATTTATTTTATAAAAAAAATGCATTGTAAATATTTAATTCTATCTTCTTTTCTAACAGAAATTTTAATCTTTCAGCTATTATATTTTCTCTTTTTTACATTTTGACTGTACATTTGTCATAGAATTGTTTTTTGAATTATAAAATCCCTTTGAAAATGTCAAGCTATTTATAGTAACTTATCACGTAAAAATACATAAAGTTCTGCATAATTAAAAGGAAAATAAATACTGTATTCTTTGATTTTTTAAATTATTTTCTAAACTTACTTAAAAGAAATGTCATTTTTTCTAAGTAAAATATTATAAAATATACTTTATAATGTTTATAAATTATTCAAATGCTTTACTTATCTCCTCCTATGACATGTATATAGTTTTTAACAACGTGATTTTCTTCAACTCACTTACGTTTAAGTGCATTTAAATGCAAATTGGTTAAGTACTTACGCACTATGTATTGATTTTCATTAAACAACGTCTAATTCATTTCTACATAAACAATTATGGTTTTAAATTAAACATTTATTACTCTAATCCGCCTTCCTCTTCTAGCTTTGAAAGGAATTTTGCCACTCTGTAGTTTGATTCAACTTGGCGTGCCATATCTATTAGGCATAGTAACTTCTTTATGCCGATAAATACTCTGTAACGAAAATTACCAAGATTATATCTTCAAAGTTGATCGATTTTTATAACAGTCATTATTTTCTAATGTATAATTAAAAGTGTACCGTTTTCCTTGAAGTTTAGCATGTAAATATGCCATTTCGTCTTTATTAAAGAGATCTACTTCTTCTACAACATTCAAGAGATGATCAGGAGTTGACAGATTGGGTACATGGAGAGTTGTACTAAATGCTGATAACATTTCCATATCATCCAGAACTTGCCTATGGGAAGTATATAAGCCACAATTATTATTATCTCGATTATCGTAATTTTATATAATCATTTCGATAAAGATAAATGTCTCACCTGCGACTTGTAGTGCAGAGTATTAATAATTTGCGGCCACGTGGTGGTTGTTTTTTCAATAAAACTAAGAGTGCTTGCAAAGTTAAGTTAGAGTATCGTGGTCCAATTGGACCGTAATCTAACAAACGCTCGATATTATCAACTAAAATGCAACTAAGTTGCGAGCGATATGCATCGTCAAATATCTAAAAAATAAAAAGGTAAAATGAATATTCTGTTTATAATCATTGATTTTGTTTCTTTGTTTGCCTTTGAAATAATACAAAGTGTCAGAGAATGGTGAGAGAAGTCAAAACACATAAAGAGATATCAAAAAGTCCTATATCATTTTATACTTTAAGATATACATTTTCAAAGTATGTATAAACAATTAATGTTTGTTGACGTGGCTCCTGACAAACGCTATTTATATCCCAGTTACAGAACACACATGCGCCAAAAATACAAATCGATATACGAAAAGTATATATTACCTTTCGGATAGAAAGACATTTTGCGGGTTCAGTAAAACCAACCATGTCCTCTGGTGTGCATACTTTAATAAATGGAAAATCGGAATTTTTAGCTATTTGAGCAGCAAGAGCTGTTTTTCCACTATTTGGTGGTCCTTCTATAAGAACTGATACAAGACCGGAACCTTCAGTAGAGCGAGCTTCTTGAATGTAGAGACTACCATCGGACAAAATTTCTGCCACTGGTTTACCCCAATTAATAATACCGCGTGTAAGAAGATGATCCAAAGCTTCTGCACTGGTACCAAACGCCTAGAATAAGTAGTATATTAAATATTATATTATACAGTAATGAAAATATAATGATCAAAGTACTTTTTTAAATACTACTCGAATCTTTCTAAAATTACTTACAGGTTTAACATCATTTTCTAAAGCATGAAAGAAATCAGTTCTAGAAACCATAAGCTTTTCCATTGCAGCAGGATCCACTTCCACTTTGCTAGAGGCTTTGATTAATCTGTTCATAGCAGTACTTTGCGCAGCTCTAACTAAACCTTCCAATTCTGCACCACTGAAATTTTTAGTTTTAGTAGCTAATTCTTTCAAATCAACATCAGGTGCTATCTTCTTATAGTCTCTCATTCTGGATGTATGAATATTAAGGATTTGGAATCTACCATGTTCATCTGGTAAACTGATTTCCATTTGTACCTTTAAATATGCATGAGTTTTACTGAAATAATTATCTTTATAAATGGTAACTATGTTCAGTTCAAAATTATTAAAAACTACCTCTAATCTACCAGGTCGTAACAGTGCTTCGTCAATCATATCTCTTCTATTAGTCATACCAATAACAAGAATATTATTTAATTGCTCTACGCCATCAATTTTTGCAAGCAGCTGATTCACAACAGTATCATGTACTCCTGTATTTCCAGCAACACTGCCTCGGGATTTACAAATAGCATCGATCTCGTCAAATATAATTATGTGTAATCCACTGTTTGGGCCAAGCTAAAAATTAAATTTGATTCATCATTGCTTTGATATACAATATTTTAATGAAACTTCAGAGAAAAGTAAAACTGTCTTTATACCCTTTTTTCTTCGTCTTCAGCTTCTGCAAATAATCTTCTAATATTAGCTTCACTTTCTCCAACATATTTATCCAAAATCTGGGGGCCGTTGACGATTTTAGGTTCCCTGGCATTTAACATAGTCCCTATCTGTCGTGCCATTAATGTTTTACCTGTACCTGGTGGACCGTAAAGTAAAATTCCTTTCACATGTTTACAACCTAATTGAGTAACAATCTCTGGTGGAAAGACACGGGACGCAAATGCTCTTCGAAAAATTGCGCTAAACTCCTTATCCAGTCCACCAATTCCCATTTTTTGGAAGTCCCAATCGGGATTTATAATCGACTGACGAACAACTTTTCCTTTTGCTTTACCAATAAGATTCAAACTTGAATTATCTGCTTTTTCAAACTGTATTACAGTATCGCCCAAACATCGTCCCATTTGTGTCTTTTTAGGAACTGTATTTTGTCCAGAACTTATAGCAGAGAGATCAGCAGCTTCCAAACTTTTTACCACAAGACCAAGCATTCTCTTGTCTTTAAATTGAAACACCAACTGCTGACCCACGGTGAATGCCTGTCCCGAAAATTGCAATAAGAAGTCCTTGGCCATTTCATCAGTATTATATGGTTCCAAAGAAGTACTAAAATAAATTGTATTACAAATTATGTAACAAATATTACTATTATAAAATTTATTCTTATCAACACAAGTACACGGATAAAAAAAATAAATGTACGTACGACTTTTTTTGTAAAAAGTCTGCTTCTAGTACAATATTGCATAAACATTCTGTGCTTGAAGTGGGATTGAAGTGATAAGGTTTAACTTCAATATCTTGATTGAGGGAAAGAGTAGCCCATCTTCGCTGAGGTAAACTAAAACCCACAGTTCCCCTAGGTACTTCACGATGTCTTTTTACAGTAAATACAAAATGATTTTGTTCAGTAATAACTTCGATATGCCTAAAAAATATAATTATATGAATGATTATTCCACCATATTTTACAAATAAATGTACATATTCTTATGCTATTATACCGATAAAATATTAAATTATAATTTTAGACATGTAAAACAAAAAAAATTTATTCTAATATATGATATATAATTAACATTCTATAGTTAATACAATTTAATACAATTGTTATTAAAAAACTAGAAATTATACAATATCTTTACTTAATTAGTTAAAAACTTTCCTAAAATTTAAATTGTATACATTGCTTCCTAATTTTTAAGTCCTATTGTAAGTATTAAATCAATGAAATAATAACAAAATGACTTATCTGTACCTGACATCATCTGGGAAGTCATCTGGATTAATTATAGCACAATTACAGAGACTGAGTTCATCTGTGGGACACCTCACTGCCCTCATCCTCTGTGAATGAATAAATTTGATCATTTAACAATTGAGTTATATTTACTGAAAGCATGTAACGTCCATAGTCAAAAGTATTGATGAGATTTGCAATAAGGAGGGGGAGGTCACAAATAAGTTATATTTAATTATTTTTTGAATTAGATTTTCGAGATAATTGTTGCTATGAATACACGAGACGAAGAATAAAACGAGATTAATAATCATTTTTATATTCAGACTTACCATTACTGACATTTTATTGACAGAATTTTGTGAACACAGATCTCTACACGGTACGGAACCTGCAATGCAGGATATTAGGACAGACAGTACAGCCAATAATGTAAATCTAAAGTTAAACAGTATCGTGTTAGGGAATTTTATTTTTATACAATAGAAAATTTTCCTATAACCTTATTGGACAAATACAAAAATATTAATTTACTATTATTGAACAAATATTTTGCGTGTGATATAACAGTTAGTACATAGACATATAAATATTTATACATTCAAACAGTCATTAAATTCGTTTAAATATTTAAATGTTATATATTTTTATTTACTAAATATAAATTTGTAAGTAGAAATTGTTACTTTGTAATCATTTATACATAATAAAAGATCGTTACATAATTTGATTCAATTCGTAAATATATTACATACGTTTAACTGAAAGGGTTGGTAATGTAAACAATGTGATTTCGCTTGTTACTTTCATATGCTGCCGCTTAGAGCGGTACAACTCAGTGTTCTACTATTTAGTTTTAGTGTAAACTATGATATAGAATCGATTCATTTTAATAGTGAAAATCAGCCTTATCCCCTGTTATAATAAATACTCTTTAAAAAATGAAATTCTCTTATTCTCTACGAAACATTGTGTTACAGGTGATTGTGAAATAAGAATGTAAACAAAACCTCGTACTATAGTTAATAAAACGAAATTAGAAAAGACTTCGGGAAAGAAATATTTATTTGCTCGACTTCATGAAAAACCAAATGGCTCGAGAAAGAAATATTCTTAATTTACAATTTAATCAGGATCAAGGTGACAATTAATTACGATTTCAATTATTTAGGTTATTAAGAATTATGACGTATTTAATTCTACTACTCTGAAATCTAATACTGTTATTGCATTCTTTCAATTCTTTAACAAGATTAAAATTTGATGATGGATTTATGTATATTTGCAAATATAACAGTATAAATATTAACCGTTTGTTATAATACTATTTTGAACTAACCTTTAAATTCAATTATCAAAATTTCAGGTTACTATTATTAATAATGACTACCCATCATTTTTTGTATCAATATGATTTTTTAATATTTTAATATCTTTAAAAAAAAAGTATATTTAATTTTCATTTTTCTAGGATGCTTTACATGTTGTATGGAATCTGGCCTTAGGGTATATAATGTAGAACCATTAGTTGAAAAAGCACATTTGGAAAATGATGTAATAGGAAGTATAGCTATCGCAGAGATGCTTTGGAGAACAAACATTATTGCTATAGTAGGTGGTGGTACAAGACCAAAGTTTGCAGAAAATACAGTACTTATTTATGATGATATATCTAAAAAGTTTGTATTGGAAGTAACATTTACCAGTCCTATTAAAGCTGTCAGATTACGCAGAGACAAGTAAGTTTATTAAAAAAATTGGATTTTCTGTTCAGTGAAAATAAAGAATACATTTACTTACTTAGGAATAATTTTAAAAAACAGAATGATAGTAGCGCTTCAACGCGAGGTACATGTTTTTTCATTTCCTGTGCCAACACGAAGATTGTTAACTTTAGAAACAAGAGATAATCCAAAGGGATTAATTGAAGTTGCTACTTTGGCTACTGCGCAAAAGCAACTTCTTGTTTTTCCTGGCCATAAACAAGGCAGTATACAATTAGTTGATCTAGGTGCTACAGAAGCTGGAAGTTCTAGCACTCCCGCGACTCTTATGGCACATCAGGTATGCATATTTTATAAAAAAAAAAAAAAAACTTGAGTAAAGGCAATATTACCATATCTTCTATTAGTATTTTATGTTTATAAATAATACTATTAGGGTGCATTGGCTTGTCTCGCAGTTAACAACAGTGGAACTATGATTGCAACTGCTTCCATACAAGGTACTCTAGTTAGAGTATGGGACAGTATACATAGGCACTTGCTGGTAGAATTGAGAAGAGGCATAGATCCTGCTACAGTTTACTGGTGAATATTATCCTTGATTGTTAAAGAATAAATATACATTTTGTAAAATATATTTGTAAGATTGTATTTAAAAAAAAATTTTATGCAATGTGTTTCAGTATCACGTTCAGTAGAGATTCTGAATATTTATGTGCCTCTAGTGACAAAGGAACAGTACATATATTTGCATTGAAAGACACACAATTAAATCGCAGATCTACGTACGTAAATAGAATTGAAATTTTTATTTGTTATAAGAAATCAGTGTTGGGCAATATGTAATTTAATTACATTTGCCATGATTATTTCTATACGGTTATTAGAATATATTTTACCTAACACTGCAAGAAAAACCGACAAAGTCAATTTATTTTTATTATTAAATTAATGAACTCAATTTTTTTTTAGTTTCTCAAAAATTTCATTTTTGGGAAATTATATTGAAAGTCAGTGGGCAATGGCAACTTTCACAGTACCACCAGAATGTGCTTGTATGTGTGCATTTGGTACAAGGAGTTCTGTAATAGGTATTTATTATACAGTAAACAAAACTAATATTATGATAATATAAGATATCAATAAATACACTATTTATTCTATTTTCATTTTATATTTTTTTACAGCTGTTTGTATGGATGGGACATTTCATAAATACGTTTTTACCAGTGATGGAAATTGTAACCGTGAGGCATTTGATGTTTTCTTGGATGTTTGTGATCATGATGATTTTTAATGTATATTGTATATCATATTTATTCGTTTTTATGCCCGTAGGAAAGTTTCTAGTCATGCCAAATATGAAACTTCTTGCAGCAATGTTTGTAGAGCAATGTAATTAGATTAATAATTGTAAAAAGAGTGCAAGTCATTACATTTATTGATTTTTTAACTTAATATTCTAAATATTCTTCAATCCATTTTGTATGCATGGATTTTTAGTGACTTATGCCCTCTCCAAACTAGCGGTCCAATTAGTATGTAGTAATAAAATTTATTTTATAACATAAATGTCTTCTTAGCAGCCTTCTTTTCCTACTAATATTACTTTCTTTTTAAATATTTTTTCTCTGAAATCTATAATTATTTTTCTGGATTCCTCTGTTTTACTTGTTGTTGTATTAATTCTAAAATAAATAACTTAATTATTTTATAATCGATGTTAAAAAAAAGTGACAATGAAAAAAATCGTGTTATACGCACGATATGGTTCTGGATTAATCAGAGGACTTATTATTGTGAAATAGGAATGTATTCCTATAAATCCTACAAAACATCCTACAAATGCAACAAATCGCCAACCTTTCAGATGCATTATTACTGCTGAAACATAAAAATGTATGAAATAAATAACATTATAAAATCTATTACTTTACATTTATAAACTAGAATTTACTTAAACTACATAAATAGAACTTTTAATAAAAACATTCAAAATTTTTAAAATGTCATACGATATTGTAAACTCAAATGCTTCGATCGCATAACTAAACGTGCACGTTTTACATTCTTTTTTTATAATTCCACACATATACCAATTTCTTATAAAGTAAAAAAGTAACCTGAAATTTATTTGCTAGTAATGTATAAAACATTTATACATTTATTTTTTATTTCCTAATATAAGCATTAAAATTATAATTGTTTAATTTAAAATTTCTGTAAGAAAATAAATTATAACAAGTGTATTCTTATATTTATCTACAAACATACTTCATGAATAGATCAATATGATGTAATTTAACACAATTTAATACAGCTATCAGCTTAGATATGATGCAATTTTCGAAGCCATGCGTATTATTTGAAAATTATTGAAAAATAAATCGAAAAATGGTCAACAAATTTTTTTAAATATTTAAAAAGGGATTTCGATTCGAATCTTATCGCATGATACTGAAGTTCATAAACGTAACACCTTTACATCCATATTTACCCAGTCATCGGGGTCTACTCCGTCACTAATTTTGATGCCCGTAATCCATAATATGTACTGGCTATGTTGTTACCTTCACTTTGTTATACGCTAAGGAAGTTCGTAGTCACTATTATTGATTTCGATGCACTCAATTATGCCCGATCTGGCTACACTGGCTGTGTACCTAATTGTGAATGCTTACCTTAACATCATGTTACACTAATTCACCGCTAGATGGTCTTCTAGATAAATAATGGTCTACTTTCTCACTAGTGTTCAATCAATCGTTTCTAAGTATATATACCCGTGGCGAAGAGACTCAGTTGTACTTGCTTCGGCAGTACATATACTAAAATTGGAACGATACAGAGAAGATTAGCATGGCCCCTGCGCAAGGATGACACGCAAAATCGTGAAGCGTTCCACATTTTTTGTTATTTGAAACAGCAAAATATTAATTCAAATTCTACAAGAATATATAGCGTAAATTTTATTTGAAAGGATTTTTATTTTTTAATCTATTAGACGAATTTCATAGTTTCTAAAATAGTTTCCGATTTTATTGTTTCGAAATAAAAATTTCTACGGACTAAATAAATTTTTCATATTATTATTCTTGACTTTTCGACAGAAATTTTTATGATTTATATATTATAGTACAGATGAGGTATCGTTGACCAGTAGATAGATAAAATGATAAAACCATCTATCTATAAAAGCATAAGAAATTGTATTTCCGGCTGTGCACTACGATCTGAATTGTTGACAATGGAGTGCGTAATTAATTTAATTTCGGTTTAATAACAACAAAGGGGACAGACCACTTTGTTGGAAATTATATTTTGAAAAATTGTCAAGACGTACAATTATTTGATTAAATACCGGCTGTGGTCCATAGATAGGTTATTATATACAACAAATGTATGAATGATTTGTAATTTGTTAGAAAAATGTGGAAACAGTGGTTGTCAAATTTCATATTAGCCGGTACTATTAGATTTTTATTAATGAATTCTGGATACCAAAAAGTTATTAGCGATCGTGTGGAAGTTTCTACTGCATTGAATTCTTGGAAAAGAGGTTAGGACATATCAATTTGTTGTTTAAACTTTTTACATAACAATTTAGTAGTTGTTATTAATTTTCGTGATAATAATAAGAATTTGCTATAAAAATAATAAAAAACAAAAGTATGTACGTTTATAAATTTATAGAGTAATTAGCGGTCAACATGATAATGTATTAGTAGTGATTATATTAGAAAGTATTAAATGTTATAATGATGTTTACTTATTTTTAGTGACTGAAGGTGTTCATTTATATAACTTTGGCATTGACCCGTACATGGGTGACTTATTTCATGAAACTCCTATCGGTTTATATATTTTTGATCTCATACAACGGCATTTACCTTGTTGGACGTTATTCTTCTTATTTATCTTCACTGATTTATTGACTGCTTTACTTCTTGCATTTACAGCAAAACAATATGCAACTGAACTGGTTAGTTTATTTTTATATTAATATTGCTATTTCTATAGAACTTAATTAAATTATATTGTTTTAATAATATTAATCACAGGCTTCTAGAAAAGAAGAAAAATTGCATGATGAAGATGTAGAAAATCAAAATCATGGTTCTGCAATATCTACTTCTATGATGTATGTCTCAGCGGCATATTTATTTAATCCATATATAATACTAAACTGTGTTGGGCATACAACAACAGTATTTACAAATTTATTGCACTCCATAGCATTGATTTCAATGACAAAATATTCTATATTTTGGAGCTGCTTATCAATATCATTATTGACATTGCAAGGACTTTATCCTATTTCACTTATGGTACCAACAGTTGTATACATTACTCGTTCTAAGAGTACAGAACAAAAAAGAAATCTTATCATTTTTATTATTATGATATTTGCTAGCATGTTAACGACTCTATTTTGCATTTCGTACTGTATCATGGGAAGTTGGTCATTCGTATGGAGTACAGCAGGCTTTATTTTAACAGTTCCTGATTTGCATCCAAACATAGGGTTATATTGGTACTTTTTTACAGAAATGTTTGAGCATTTTAGATGGCTCTTTATTTCTTCTTTTCAAATAAATGTCAGTTTGCTGTATATAGTACCATTAGCATTGAGATTACGACATGATCCAATGCTATTAGCATTCTCTTATTTAGCAATTGCTGCCATATTTAAGTCTTATCCATGTATAGGAGATGTTGGATTTTACATGTCTCTTCTGCCACTTTGGAAACATTTGTTTCAATGTGAGTTTTTACTGTAAACTGTATTAATTATTTTTTATTTGTTTTCATAGAATATGATGATTTTTGTATTCCTTTTAGATACTCAGCAAGGGTTCATCATAGGCTGTTTCATGTTATTTTGCACAGTTTTTGCACCCACTGTTTGGTACCAGTGGATTTATTCCAGATCAGCAAATGCAAACTTCTACTTTGGAGTAACATTGGCATTTGCTATAGCACAAATTTTTCTGGTAACAGATATTCTTTTTGCAAGTGTAAAACATGAATTTGCAATACGTCATGGTATTAATAAAGATGTTAGTGGAAGTAAGGCGAAACTATTTTTAGAATAAAGTTGTATCTTACAAAGTTCAGTATTAAAACTGTTTATTAAAATTCTAAAATTAGATGACTGTTCTTCAATGACAATTTTAAACTATTTTAAATATAATCCTTATTTTTATGGACGAATATATTGACCTATATCAATTTATAAAATGTTTAGTTATTAAAGTTCTTTTAAGAAAGAGGTGGAGAGGGGGGAAGGGGGGGATGAGGGGAGGAGTGAATGAAGGAATGGAATGCAAGGGCGGAAATGGAAGTCGACGGCGGGGAGGGCGAGCGGGGGTGGAGGAGTGGGAGAGAAGGGAGGAGGGAGAGAGGGAGAGAGCGAGTAGCGTAAGGTTAGGCTAAGAGCGTGCGGCGAAGGGAAATGAGAGAGAGAGAGAGAGAGAGCGAGTAGCGTAGGATTAGGACAAGAGCGTGCGGCGAAAGGAAATGAGAGAGAGGGGAAAAGCGGCGGAGGGAGGATGTAAGGGCAGTGAGGAGTAGAGTAAGAGTAGAATAAGTAGGATAAGTAGGATAAGTTAGGTTAAGGGAGAGATGGAAATGTAAGGTGGGGAGGAAGTGTAACCCTAAGGGGAAGCAGGAAATAAATCTATCTACTATTAAAGTTCTTTAACACAAATTAGCGTGGAATCAAAAAAAAAAGTAGATACTTATTTATATCTAATGTTTTATTATAATCAATTTATAAATACATTTAGTGGACACCACTGTACATTGTTTCATGTTATAAAATTCAAATTAATACTGTATTGGATTTTCATTTGTAGCTTCTTCTTTATGCAAACTTTAATTACTGTTGCTGAATTTTTAATTGTACATTCCAAATTTAGTTTGTTTGGTTTCAATACACTGATGTGATTATAATTGAATACTTTTCATATAACACCAGCAATATCAGTACATGCATTGTTCTTATCACAATATTCCCATAAAGTTTTCCAACATCTGTCTTTACATAGTACATCTGGATTTCCTATTACTATTACAAATTTTTTTGCTCTTGTTAGGGCAACATTGAATCTCTGAAAAACAGCATACACTTTTATACTTTGGAATTACTATATAATATAAATTCAAGTTATTCAAATTAGCAAATTACTTCTTTTAGGTATTAAATAAATGTATACCTTTGCATTTGATAAAAATCCAATATGATCTTTACCATCATGTTTGAAGGATTTAGATCTTACAGTAGACAAAATTATAATTTCTTTTTCTTGCCCTTGAAATATTTCTACTGTTCCAACAGTTATATTCTTTAATCCACATTCATCTAAACATTTATTGATCATAATTTGTTGTTGTTTAAATGGTGTTATAACACCAATATCTTCCTCTTGAATTTTACGTGGACCAATTTTAGCATGCATTAGTTTTTTCGTGCAATGTTCTACAATCTTGATTTCTTCTTCATTATAAACACTACAAAACAATGTATTTTATTTTTGTTGTACATTGTACAAAATATTTTCTTCAATTAAGTACGAATTTTATAAATTATATCAAAGTCACATTGCAATTACCTTTTATTTGGAGTTCTTTCTTCTTTACCTTTAATTTCAACAAACAATATAGGAAACGTTTTATTTAATAGTACTGGCCAATTTAAAGTTATCTTATTTATATTCGAGTCATGACAACATAATAATTCATTATCATAAAATAACATATTGGACACATGCAAAATAGGTTCCTCGCTACGGTAATTGCGAATTAATTTCGTTATGTAACGTGAATTATATTTATTTTCCACTTTTTTATATGGTTCGCATTCCATTAACCTTTCTAGTAGGGATTTTCCTAAAAATATAATTAAATTGTATATAAACTAGCAATAATCTTTACTTAAGTATTTATTTAAAGAATATGAAATTACATTCACTCACCAAGTAAATGCTCAATTCTTTTACATCGAATTACGGGTCCCAGTTGATGAGGATCACCGGCAATAATAATTTGAGCATGTAGTGTCCCTGTGCATGTTTCATTTTGCGTACTTGTTAGTGTAAATGGTATTAATGATTCTAGTTCTATACTTTGACTTGCTTCATCAATGAATATATATGAAAAATGGTCACTTTTTAAATTGAGCTTTACCAATCTACAAAATAAATCGTAAATCCTATTGTATAATTATTACTGCAATAGCAATGCCAAAAAAAATGAAGTCAAAACATACCTTGTACATGTTACCAATGTTGTAATAACTATCTTTTTTAAAATAAAAATTTCTTTTGGCAAAAAAAGGACTTGACTATTAATAATATTTGAACTAGGATGAATAATTTTATCTACATTTTCCCTGTACATAAGGAAAAGAAGGTAATGAAGTAGTAATTATTTATGAAAACAAATTTGTAACATCTTACCAATGTTTGGACGCTGCATACATACGAAATATGTCTTTAGAAGGAAGAAAAGCTAATAATCTTTTTCCAATTTCATCAGCAGCTGCATTTGATGATGTACATACTAAAATTTTTTTATACTTCCATTGGTTTCTAATCTATAAAATGATAGAAGTCTTAGAACAATATATTCAAAAGGTGCTTCAGTTACACGTACAGTATCATAGATTGTACTACATAGATTATACCTGACAAATGGTTTCAACTAATGTTGTTGTTTTTCCAGTACCAGGTGGACCAAATACTATATATGGTGCAGGATATGCGGAATTGCTTAAAATATTAATTACTGCCTGTGTTTGTTCTGGATTACTTGCTACACTTTTATGAACCCAATTCAAGTCACTATATCATAGCATAAATAAGAATGTAATATAGGTACAAAAATATAAACATAAAAAGGTAATTCATCAATTAATCTTGATAAAACTTACACTTGTAGTAAATCATAATGATCCCTGCTTATTTTAGGATAGATTAAATCGACCAAATTATGCTTACACATAATATGTAAAACATAATGACAACACTTTATTGGCCAATTTGATACACAAAAGTAAACAGTGACTACTTTATCCTTAAGATATTCTTGATGTTTCCTAAATGATTTTTAGAAATATTTATTACTTCTTGTAGTATGCAAAACGTTATACAAATAACACGCAAGCGCGTGCGCGGACACGCAATACACGTGCGAAAGAATTCATATAGTTGTTCTAAAAAATATATTTACACATGAAAAGATTAACCTTCTCAGTCATTTAATCAAAACATAAATTAAATCAATATTTTCATTGCTTTGTAACACATTGTTTGGACCATATGGTATACGGATGTGTATTTATACTTACATATCGAATAATTTTAGCACTACATTTTTTCCTTTAATATACACTATTCTACTATTGTACACTCGTGTTGAATTTATAATCCGCAATTTTACTATATCACCAAAAGTAATGAATGGGTCATCTTCATCTAGGGTAGGCACATTAATAAGAAATTTGTTTGAACCTTCGGTACATAACTGAGTCTTTAAATTATGCTTTGATGCAAGTAACTGAAATTCATTGTCTTCTATATATAATAAAATTTTAAATAATATTAAATAATGTTCTGGTTTTATTTTTTTGATGTGTGGAAGATTATTGATAAGCTGTATATAATTTCTACATAATTGACTACCACAAGGACTTTTTATTAGATAACATTTTAAAGCCTTTTGTAAATCAGGAGGTAGTTTAAAATTTTTAAAAGACAATTGTTTAGCTACGCCAAAACTGGTACAATGTCTGAAACATAGTAAAGCATTAAATATAATTAAAATTATAAAACAAATATAAATCATTTTACTTACGTGCTTGTTCCAATAGTTGATCTTTTGTTCTTCCATTTGATATTATTTGCCATTTCCAAAAAACTATTTAAATAATATATAGATTATATTTATTTTGACCATAGAAAAAATATTTATGTACAATATTGTTGCAATATTATTAGACTTTTGTTATTCAAAAATTGTAATGCAATAATTATTTACTTACTTACATAAAATTACTTTTTTCTATTATGTAATTATTGGATTTTTATTAGAATGAGGGAAAAACAGTAGTTCAACACAGTAAATATTCGTTTGTATAATTATTTTCAATTAAAATGGACACGTGTCGTTTTAACTAAAACGGGGTTTTCTGTTAATGGGTAACTATACATATAAACTTATACCAGTTTGACCATCTTATCAAGAAGACTAGTTACTTTTATAGTTACTGTTGAAAAAACTACATCATCAATTACAATGTAATTATTACATTGTGATCGCTACATGTAATCATATGGTAGATACGTATGAATCATATTTAGTAGAAACATTATCTTATCTTATATTAAAGTGATATTGCTACGACACTGCTATTTTTTTAAAGATTTGGTCATTCTGATTGGGATAATGATTTGTATTGGAGGCTCAGTTATATTCTTTTTGAATATACATAGTTACATTTCATAATTCTTTGTATAATGTGTTATTATAAAAATACTTAAAAAATAAATCAAGTAAGAATTAATAATATTTTTGTGATATAATAATTATGTATTTTTGCTATTGCGAACCTCGGTAATTTATTGGGGGTCGTTATCTAGATAGCATATTGGGAATCCCTTACTCGCGTTAAGTAATTGTTATCAGTAGTCTTCTAGTAATTAATCCGAGAGATATTAAAAGTATCCTCGCATAACTTCCAAGCATCGTATCTGATAATATGCATCAATATGTACCAATGTGGCCAGATTTGCCATAATTGAGTGTTTGGCGGTTTTTCCCACTACTTCGTTAGACGTTAGGAAGTTTGTCGTTTCTAGTGTCGACGTCGGTGTACTAAATTATGCCAAATCTGGCCACATTGATATGACCTATCATTTCTGAATGACCATTTAACAGTGTTCATGTCAGTTCATGTGACGTCGATAATTTTTACTATTTTCTACAGTGTATAACCAACGATTTAATCGTAAGAAAATGGTAACATTGTATTTCACAATAATAAAAATATATTAAAATGTAAACGTAGACGGCGTGAAACATGAACTACTTCGTATGTCGTCGAAGTAGATACATCAAACGCGATTGTAAATAGTATTCTGCTAATTTTTACTTGGTATTTTTGTTTGCATCTGTTACTGTTTTATCTGTCGTTCTCTCTATCAAAATTTGGAAGATTTCTACGTTCTCTTTATTAAAAAGCCAAGAAAAAATGATTTATATGTGGAAAATCAGAAATTTTTCAGTATATGAGCTTTAAGGTATATTTTTTATCAAAAATTATGTAAAGTAATTTAGGAAACTTACGAAACGTAGGTATTTGTAATGCATTTAATTCTATATCTATGATTGTATAGTTTTTATTGTAGAAGTTCTTATAAACAAACGAAAGAAATTTTAATAATAGTAAATATATAAAAAATGTATAAATGATTTACAGGTATCTTGTAGTTGTAGCAAACATGTCAGAATTGATAGATAGTTCTGCAGAAAAGATTGACGTAGTCCTTCCCAGGCAAGGCCTACTATATCAAGAAGAAAATTTAGATTACATACTTTGTAAACCTAAATTAATTCCATTAAAATCAGTTACATTAGAAAAGTTGGAAAATATGCAAAGAGATGCAGAGTTAAAGATCAGAGAAACTTCGGAGGATGAGAGCAAAGCGAATGATAATGAATAGGGTGTAAAAATGGATAAAAAGACATGTAACAATTATAAAGTTATTGTGCAACAGAATTAAAAATAACCAAAATGACTGTCGAAGCATTTTTGACAGACATTGTAGTAGCATTTTGTCTTGCTGCAACCTTATTGTATAAATATGGAAATATTTTTCGTCATCATATCTTTGTTACAATTTCTGTACTCATAGCATGGTACTTTTCAATACTGACAATATTTATATTACCATTGGATGTTTCGTCGGTAAGTAAAACTTTAATAAAGTATGTAATGTTAATGGTTGTAAATATCTAATTAAAATGTTCAAAACATTTTCTATATATTAAGTTAATTGAAAGTTACTATTAATACATTAATACATTTTCTTATAGACTGTGTTCAGACAATGTGTTGAACAGAACATTCATAATGTCACGAAAGCAAGTTCTGATAGTACAACAACAATGTCATATCACACTTGCAAAGAACCTTGGCCTTACGTTCCAGAAAATGTATTTCCAAATTTATGGAGAATTGTGTATTGGACATCGCAATGTTTAACATGGCTAATATTGCCACTTATGCAGTCTTATATAAAAGCAGGCGATTTCACTGTTCAAGGAAAACTGAAATCTGCTTTGATTGACAATGCTATATATTATGGGAGTTATTTGTTTATATGTGGAATTCTTTTAATATATATTGCATTAAAACCTAGTTTAGATCTTGATGGGTCAGTATTTTATGCTAATGTGTTGAATGATAGAAAAATATTTTGTATATTTACATATATATTCGTCTCATAGTCAAAAGTTAAAGGCTATAGCATCATCTGCATCAAATACATGGGGTCTATTTTTGCTGGTATTACTTCTTGGATATGCACTTGTAGAAGTTCCTCGTGGTTTATGGAATGCTAGCAAACCTGGGTATACTTTAAATTATAGCTACTTTAAAGTAGCTAAATTAAGTTTAGATAAGTGTGAAGCAGAAGAAACAGTAGATGACATACTGGAGGTAATATTTCACACTAGTTGTGTACAATAATTTTCTATTTTCATTGCATTATTTATTTTATTGTTTAGTCTTTGCAAGCTGCTACAGTGTCTATTGGACCTGGACACCCATTTCATTGTAATTTAGAAACGATTTTTCAAAAAATTCCTGCAGAATTAAAAGACAGAATGAATAGAAGGCAGTTACCAGATGACACACCAACTGACACACCGTCCGAAAAATCTTTGATTCGTCTTCATAGACAAGTTGATTATTAATTGAAAATATCATATACGTTTAATGTAGAAATATGTACATAAATATTAATTTATTTATTCCTTCCTTAGACTATAAAATCACTGCAAACACTACAACGTATAGAAACACAGTGGGGAATTTTAGTTGATAAAATAATTGATTTAGAAGATATAGCAAAGAATCAAGTCAGCCATGATAGAAGATTCAAATCAACTTTTCCTATACATCGTTCATTTCCACTTTGTATTGTTTATAACCCAGTTATTGGTAAGCATTAAACGTTGATAATTGTAAAAGAATTTGTCTTTACTCAATGTTTGTGATTATTCTAAAACTTTTAGAATGGTATTGGAAATGTCTCCTGAAGAGTTACGTTCAAAAAATAACAGCTATTGTTGTTGGATGTCTTTCAGTAGCTGTTGTGTGGTCAGAAGTAACATTTTTTAATAAATCTCCAGTGCTGTCATTATTTGCTCAGTTCTTAAATCTAGCTAGGGAAAACTATGATTATTTTACAATCGAAGTGAGAACATATAATCAAATTTAATCATGTCAATACCCGAAAATTGTACAATAATATTATTTATTTCGAGAATTGAAATATTTTTTTTCAGTTACTGTCTACACTGATAATTGCGTACCTCTGTTACTGCGCTTATTCAACCGTTTTAAAAATTCGTGTTTTAAATTTATATTACCTGGCACCACATCATCAAACTAATGAGTATAGCTTAATATTCAGCGGTATGATGTTATGCCGTCTCACACCGCCTATGTGTTTGAACTTCTTGGGTCTCATTCATATGGACTCGCACATTATAAAAACTCACATATTAGAAACTCATTACACTCAAGTAAATACATTATGTTAATAAAGAATACTTGCTTAACATTATATGGTCGATATAATTCATACCATAATTTTATCTATTCAGGTAATGGGTCATATGGATGTTATTTCCATTATATCTGATGGATTTAACGTGTACTTTCCAATGGCTATTTTGGCATTTTGTCTAGCAACATACTTTAGCATAGGAAGTAGATTACTTTCTATGTTGGGTTTCCAACAATTTCTTGATGATGATGAATTTACAACAGATCTTGTTGAAGAAGGTCGGGAGTTAATAAAACGAGGTAAAATGGTGTTTGTGTAATTATTTTTGAAATTATTAGTATATTTGGCTTATACTGTTAACAAATGTAGCGGCGCTATCACTTCTGCACACATATATTTACGAATCGCTTTTAGAGAGGCGCAAACGGCAAAGGGCAGAAGATTCAATGTGCAGAAGGCGTGAACTTCAAGACAGATTTAGCAGTACTGTAAGTTCGTCTCGTTACCGAACATCTCGGCAAAGCACTGATACAGGCATGTAGTACTTATTTTATAGGATTAATATTAAGACTTACTCGAAGCATTCAAATTTTCGATTAATTAAATTATACGTATTAAAGTGCGCCCTTTGAAGCGGGATGAGTCAGTAGAATCCGCAAGAGCTGGCCTGTTACGTGATTTCGATCCTGCGGATTATTATATTGGTACAACATCCGGTGTTGATAGCTATGGTGCAAATAATAGTTATGATAGAAACTATCAGGCGGATGATTTTTATGAAGAACGTATGGACAGTGCAAGAGCATTTACTACAAATACAAACCGTGTAGGCCCTCCACCAAGAGGATTGTTCGACGATATTTAAATGCAAATTAATACATACTATTTAGTTTTATCCAGTAATATGGATTACTAAACAGGTACATTTATAGTTAACAATACTCACATTTAAACTATCTATCCTTGGTACATACTAGAATTTTTTAATGCAAAGGTTGTGAATATAATTAAATTCTATGTTAGAATAGTAAAAATTATGTAGTGTAGTGTTATCATTAATAGAGAATCAGTTTAAATATGCATTGAAAATGGGATTTAAAAAGTCTCAATTTTATGTACTTTTACAGCTTATTATCAAGTTATTTAACAAAATAATAATGGCATGCATGCATATACATAAAATTGTCACTAAAGGTTTTAAGAGTTAGATTAATTTTACTCATATTTCTATCTTCGACAAACTTTTATCATCAATATAATAATAATACATCAATTATCTATGAATTGAGAAATTGTAGAAATAGTTTTATTGATCTAATGTAAAGTGTTAAATTTCATATAATATTTGATATATTTTTAACAATGTATGCATAATATATATAAGTAAACATTACATATTGCTGTAGTGAAAGGAATTAAAAAGAAAATAATTATAATTATAATTTCAGTAAATTTTAAACATCTCTTGTTTCAATTACTTTTTTTTTATTTTGAACAACAGTATGTTTTGAATTCAATACATAATTTTTATGTATACATTTATAATGCACGTAAGTACAGCCAACTGTACATTACTTATGACATAATGAAGTAAGCTTAGGAGAAAGTTAATTTTAAGTATAAGGCTGGAAACAGTCGAGCGACTTTAGCCATTGCGACATCGCAGCGATTCTATGTTTTTCCTTGTTTTGCAATTGAAACAACGAACGCAGACAATATCGATATATAAGTGACTTCACGGTAATGATTAGAAAAATTTATATTTCTAAGTATGAAATGCAATAGCAATGTGCGATTCTGCTTCAATGTCGCAGCGAGCATTATGGGATCACAACGACTGCGACCCCGTAACGGGAAAAGTTGATATTGTCTGTCCTCGTTGTTTTAATTGCAAAACAAGAAAGAACATAGAATCGCCTGCAATGTCCCAATGGCAAAAGTCGCTCGTCTGTTTCCAAGCCTTACGTGCTCCTGCAGTGTATATCGTAACAAAATGAAAGTAACGTATTGATTTTTTTTTATATTTAGAACAATTAATTATATCATTATGTAGCCTTACATAAGGTAGTATTTATCATTCTTATCATAATATTGAAACATTCTATGATATTCAATAGAAAATTATCTATTACATGATTCTGTTTATATTTTAAGAATAAAATTATTTAACTAATTGTAATAGCAAATGCCAACAGGTATTTATCTTTGTTACGGACGTTAAACGTTCAGTGTTATTGTTTTAATGAAGTTTTAACTAATTGATATTTAATAACATTTATATTTATTAAATTCTACACATTCTCAGCAAAGTTTCAGATTCAAAGAGACTTTTATTTATCTCGATAACAATTAAATTTTATTGTAAATAGTGTACAAATATTCGTATTATATGACTCGACGCGTACAATAAAATTTATTTATTGTTATACGCCATTCATATGTTATCAGACATGGGGTAAAACGACGAGCTTAAAAATGGATGAAATCAATAATGTTTTTTTTTTTATTGTGCAAAATCAAATTATGTATATCAATTTTATTGCAAATTTTTCATACAGATATAGAAACAGTTATGAAAATATGTATTTAAAATATATCTGTAATATTAACAATATCTGCTAATAAATATTTAATGTATTAACAAATTGTAAGCATACAAATTTTAACAATCTTTTGTTTTATGTTAGATACAAAGTATATTTTCAAGATTGTATTCGTGTAATAACAGTTTTTTATAATTTGAAAAATGTATCAAGAATAAATATCGGACGTATGTTAATAAAACATGAAAATTTCACTGTATGTGAAACTTATGTTCCTTTGTTTTTACATTTTTGTGCTGTTAGTAAAATTGTAGGCATACAATTTAAAAAAAAATATCCTACATGATTATACTGAAACAAGAGCAAATCAATAAATCTTAAATAATATTAATAAACTGTAATTAATTATTAGAATCATAATATGCAGTATAGTAATTAGCAATGATATATCGAATTTATTATTTGAAATTTGTATGCGACAAATGCATGAAAAAATAACATACTTCATAAATATTTAATTAGAAGTAAAGAATTCATAAAATATTTAACAATTTATCTTTTACCAACTTTTTTAAAATAAATAACATTAGACTAAGTGTATATGATAGTATTCACTTAGTAATTGCCCAATATATATTCAATAGGATCCTTTAATTTAATAATTTTTTCAATTAATACCAATAAGTATTATTTGTATTTTAAATAATTTTTATAAACTAAGTAAAAGTGTTTCCCTCTAATTTCACATGACCATCATAATTCTCATGTAAAGTAAACTATATAAAATGTAACTGTTGCTAAAATGAAGAATGAAAGAGTATAAGCGATCACTATTTTTATTATTTTTACGTGCTCTGATTGCGAGATACGGTTTTTTCCGTGTCTGTACCTAGGACTCGTTAATTCTGGCATTAATAGTAATGGTTCCAACAATAATAAACTGGACCGATTTGCACGGTGTTCGATCACGTCATCTTGTTTCAGACTGTGAGATCGAAAAACATCATTACGGTAATTCATCCAATTCTGCAAATCGGTGTTATATCCAATGTGTTTTATAGTGTTCAGAATATTATTATGATTTATATGAAATGTCATGGGTGTAATGCCATTATCAGATATTCTTTTATAGAAATTACTTGCACAGCGATGATACAATTCTGTGTTCACACTGCCCTTCACATCGCCGTTTATGAGAATAATATTTGGTTTTAATGCCGTTTTCAGATCAAAAATATCTTGCAGTTGACCATAAAAATAGAATATGCTGGAGGCATTAGTTTTCAAGTAATTATAAACTATCAAGCAATGTTGATTGTTATCGTACTGCGAAAATAATGTGCTGCCATGTTTACCATTTTTTGAACAGTATTTAAAGCACACAGTATCATTTTGTTGAAACTGATGAGCTTCCCTGGCATACAAAACTTTTTTCCCGTGTATTAAAAGGTCAGAGTATATTGGACTGTCTTTTAAACTGGCGCATTGTTTACAAATTTTTTGTCGTGGAAGAAAAAGTGTATTTATTAAAGTCTTTGCTGTAGTTGGACTATACTTTTCATAATAATCCATAATATCACATTCAAGTGCATTGACTTCTTCATAAACGTGATCCACTTTTGATGAGTATTTTATATTTGTGTTATAGTCTGCATGTTTCTTTATGAGTATATTGTTTTTATCGATCAGTTCGTTCTTAAACTTATCCAACGGTTTATTTACGTATTTTAAAGATAATGTTGATTTGTGAGGTTCGTTTTCTAATATCGTTGAAAATTCTATAGTATTCGATGAGGTTTCAATCGCTTCTGCATTAGTAACAAAAGTAGAAGATACGTATTCATGTTTGACGTCTGATTCACTTGGAATTTCTTCGGGTTCCTGAATTGAAAAAGAGCTATCGTTTGTAGAACTCACATTAACGGTTCCAAACTTGCACGATGGCATGCTTGACTTGCCTATGTGCGAAATACCATATGCGTGTGTTTCCGTGCGTTGTTTCTCTATAATTGTGTTAGAGAGGTGCAATTTATCATCGTGTTCTTTATGTCTAATTCTATGTTCTTTCTCTAATTGCAAACGTTCTAAGTGTAATTGGCGGTGGTGAACACACGCAAAATTATATCAATTCGTTCTTTCAATTTCTTCAGATCGAAACTCCCGTTTAATCTTGTCCAAGTCGTAAAGAACCTGAAATTAAAAATATAAAAACGCACAATAGAAATATTCAGTCCTAAATCCTCTGACAAATATTTGCAGTACAAATAGAAACCTCTAGTATAGAAGAAGCACTCCAAGCTTGAGTTCTGCAGCTATCCTTACAAAATTGTCCATCATTATTAGTAAGTTCAGGAAGACCTCTCCAATAATTTGTTGACGCCTCTATAAAATGTCGAGAAATGATAGTTTCGATTGATTCGACCGTACGACGTAATTCTTCTTTTCCTCCGACTAATGGAGCAAAATATAATTGAGCTCGAAGGAAATAACCCACGGGCCAAACCCATTCCTGTAAAATACAATAAATTATATTACTTTTATTTCGGAGCATTTTATAATGAAATATATTTTTAACGCAATTATTTACAGGTCCTTGATGATAATTCCAACCATGAGCTAATTTAGTATCTCCACTGTCGTTAGAATTATCATAATATCCATTATATGCCCAATCAGCAGGATCTAATGTTTTCATTCCAAGCGGTCCTAACAAAATTTCTTCTGCTTTTTTCAGCGCTGTCCATGCATGTTGCGGATTAAATAACTCCGGAGCCTTTACAAATATTCATATCTTAACATCGTGTGGTTAATGTCTTTGTTATATTTTATTCAGAGATAAACTATGAGAATGAAATACTTACAACCACCATTGCAACAGGGAAATTTGACCGTAGTTGATAATCAGCCCATGCTTGTGTTGCTCCATGGCTATCTTTAAAAATTCCACGACGATGAATAAGTTCTGGTTTCAGCTCTCCCTCTGTTGGTGTTTCATTAATATAGAAGTACTTTTCAAAGTTCAGTGAAATCTTATCTGCCCACTGTTTATAACTCCATGTTACCACAGATCCTGTAATAAAGTAAAACCACATAATGGCACAATGGAATAGAAGTAAAACTAAACCTGAAGCTTATCTTACCATCGCGGTTTTTTCTCTGTACACTGCCATAAGGGAAAAGGTTTTGCTTATACAGTTCAGCTAAGAAACTAAGGATACTCTTATTGAGCCCCACTATTTCAACAGCTGAACCATCTCTTGGAGTAGCAGGTTTCCCTTTGTTACCAGCTTTCTCAGAAGATCCCATTTTGTCCATCCATGTACCACAGTTCGCATCATTTCCGCCAAACACAAATCCAGTATCTGGATGTACTCCAATTTGATTATTGAAGCCACGGTCTGTCATGTGTTCATCAATTTGTCTCCCAGCGTTTCTTTCTCTAAAGCAAAGCCCTTGAAAATGTACCAAGAGAGCTTCTTGAATGACATCGTGTAGCGGTTGTTCCTGAAAATACATTGAAAAATATGGTACATTCGATATAAACATTTATTAATTTGTTTACAATAAATTATTTTTACGTACTACTTGACCAGCAGGCAATGGTGGAGAATCATCAGTCGGAAATAGTCTTGAGACTTTATCTGTTAAAATTTTCAAACCATTTGGCACTTCTTGTATATAACATTGTATTGTGTACAGCCACCACCACAAAGCATCTCGACAATTATATCTGAGAAGTATTGAAGACGTTACTTAGAAAATATAAAAATAATCATAAATTATTAAATGTGAAAGTTTATTTTTTACCTAGCGTTTTTTCCTTTGTCCAGTAGATTAGGAATGAGACCATGTCGTAAAGTTCCTGCATAACCAAGAATAATGAATCGTGCTTCACTATATCTGCCTGTTAATATAAGTAATCCTCTTAAAGCAATAAATGTGTCTCTTCCCCAATTTCTCATATAACCTGTTACAAAATGTGGCAAACCGGCAGATAATGTCATGCACATTTGTTCGCTTTCACCATTATATTGTTTAACTGTTGGTTTAGGAGAATCTAAATTTGGAGATAAATCCGGTAATGGAGCTGATCTTACAACGCCTCCAACTTGTATTGAAACTAAAGATAAAAGTTTTACGTAGGTAGAACCATCTTTCACGAAGCTAAAAGAACATAATAAATTAGTAAGAATAAATATAAAAACATAAAAATGTATCATTTGATTAAATACCTTGATGTTAAACTATAACATTGCTCAAGAAGAGTCATATAAACATTCACGATTATAACGTCGAAATAGCTGGGTACTAAATAGCGAGGTATTAGTTTAAATGGCTCTGTTGCTTCTTCAAGCCATATTCCAAGATCTTTAGTTCCGTCGTCTTCTTTTAAACGTTGCCATGTGTAGTCTGTATGTTATTTTTTTTTTAAATATCATATCTGATTAATTATACGTTACACGACAACACACAATACGTTGGCTGTAGTATACTTACCAATCAACCAATTACCCTGTCTGAGATTAATGCACAGCGGATGGCCTAAATCATTATTTGGACGAATATCCGCCAACAAAGAAATAACACCTGAAAATTAAAAAATATTTCCTTGTTATTGCATACAGGAGTAAGTGGAGAAAATGGATGTATAATTTACCTTGCAATCCTGCGTAAACAAGGGGGCCGTATCCAGGAATGTCATATACGCCAAACTTATTTGAGGTTTCATCGCGCTCTTCTTGATCGCATCTATACAAAGCTTTGTTTAGATCTACCAAATCCATACGAGAAGCAATAACACGTAAATCTGAACTTTTCGACGATGTTACTAGCGAAATAGTATTATGAAGTTTTGCAAGAGCAGGCTTTATGTTAGCGTGCAGCGACACCCTAAAATTCAATGTATCAGTATTTGTGTTTCGTGTTAATTTCTATAAAAATAATGTAGGTAAATATTACCGTATAGCAATAATAGAACCAGGTTGAAAGTTTACAAAATTCAGTTGAGTTATTTTAGGATCTCCGGAATCAACTTTTTCCAAAATATCTGAGTCACAAATCTGTATATGTTCTTTGAGATTTAAAGTATACTCCGAGAAACCATTTATATAATTTTCATCTCGCGCGTATTTTTCAGGGTAGTGGAAAGGTGAAGTGCCATTCCTAAAATCACCATGACATCAAAATGAGTTTTAAATATATAATAACAAGGATTCAAATGCTCTTACTTTACTCCCACGTAAGACAATGATGCTTCTAAAATAATTTCTTCCACTACTCCTTCTACTCGCAATGGTTTTACGTGTCTTCTTAAATCGTTAGCATTAGAATCTGGATGCTTGAAAGCTGTAAAAGCGACTAAAACTACGCTATCATGACTCGTTGGAGAATGTCTTGTTACAGCTACAACATCGCTGTCTATTTGGTCAACGAAAACCTGTAATTTCAACGATTACGATTTAAATAATTTGTTTAAAATAAATAATTTGTGTAAAACGCATATTATAATAATGTACCTGCGAAAAGTTCTGTTGTCCGAGAGTATAATGCAGATTATTTAATGCTTTTTTCCCTGCAATTATACCAGTCTTTAGACCTACGAGTCCAATACCACCTGCCAAACATTCATCATCTGTCCAGGAAGCATATTGTCTTGTTTCATCTACTACATGTATCTGTAAACATTAACAAAAATTTCCTTAATGAACATTCATCGGTTACTAAATTGCTTCAGTTATTGGAGCCCACTAATGACTAATACTTTAAATAAAAATATAATGCATGTAGTGGAACTTACATGATGAGGAACTAATTCATCGTATCCTCTGTTGCTGCCACTAGCACATGCTGCCATTGATACGAGTGCTGCGCTTGGCAGTAAATCAAACGTACTGCGTTTTTCCATTGGACTTGGATTGTCATGAGTTAGATCTAAGAAGAGGGCATGTGCTATGCCAGGTACCAAAGGCCGTTTACGTGGTTGTAAAAACGCTCCAACCGGTTCACCTCCATATCTATACACCAATCGACCTTCTTCATGACTGTCCCAAGCAGACATGGCTTCTGTTGTGCATAATGAAATGAAACATTTAGTAATAATTTACATTCGTTTCTGAAGTCTTGCAACATAAGGTATATCTACATACCTCGAATTAAAGAAGTGATACCAAGTCGATTAACAAATATATTGTCCTTTTGGTCAGAATTAGTAAATAATTCTGCAACGACGTATAGATTTGGACGGATCCGTCGAGCAATATCAAGCAGATACTGAAAAATTGTGAAATGCATTTAAGTAAATTTAAACTTATATATACAGTTTTTAAGAGTTTTACAAATTAAATGGTACCTCTGCAACTGGAATAGGTGTTGAATGGCAATTATCTAAACGAATACCGTCAAATATTTTAGCCGTCTGTTCAATGTAAGTAGTCATGTGTTGCCATAAAAAGGGACAATCTTCTGGTTTATCTCCGTATCTATAATAAATGCAATGCAATTATCTTACAACATAATAATAATAATTTTCCTAGAGCAGTTGTATTACCTTAACTTGACACTGTCACCCCACGCAATAAGTTCTCTTCTTATATAGATGTTAGAATCGGAATCAGCAAAATTTTTCAAAGGATCACCATTCATCACCCACCCATTATGAGCCATAAGATAACATCCTGCATCTGAGTACATTGTTGCTTCTCTTTCGGTTAATGTTTGAGGCGCTCCATAGTCAGTAAAATATCTAAATAAAATCACGATAATAATGTAGTGTACTTTAAAATAAGTTATGCCCGTATGGTACAATGATATTGAATGTTTCTAGAAAAGACATACCTAGGAACAAGCGGATTTCTTTCACTTATTTCTTTAACTCTTGGCCCATCCGGTTGTACTCTAAAATATCTTATACCAGCAATTGTATTTTCAACTGCAGCATTCAGATTATTTTGTACTTCATTAATGATAACATCATTAAGTTCTTGTAATTTCTTTCTTAAATCTTCTGCACAACGCTTTAAACGAGTTTCTTCGTCAAAACAGTCAGCTCTGTAATAATAAATGTTACAAGCAATAATGAAACAAAAATAGTAAACAAACAAAAACAATTATACATTAATATCTTATTTATACCATGATTGTAACACAATTTACCTATATATATTATATTTTTGTAGCGAAAGTTGCATATTTATAGTTGCTTTTAGCCTGCGGAATTTAGGGTCTTGTATCACTTTAATGTCTTTCAATATTGGCTCAATAATATCCTGAGGCATTTGATTTCGTGCTGAATTCAAGAATTCAGCAATAGTTTCATTAATGTCTAATATATATAATTCGTGTATTTTTACAAGCGGTAGAAAATATGTATGAAGTGCATGTCGAATTGACTGTAAACATAAAAATTCATTGTTATTATCATTAAATATCACTAAATACTGTATAATGAATTTGTTTTACATTTAAATGTTCTTCAGTTTCAACGACTGATGGAATACCCTTAAATTCCCATTCTCCAGCTGCTACTTGTACTGTTAATTCAAATAATGCAGCATCCAAAATATATGCAGGACGCAAATGAGGACTATTCAAACAATTGTATGTACATTCCGGGTGAGACACTAAGAAAGGACTCTCATTAGCTGTATGATTTAAAACAATGTCACATATACTCAACACCTGTAACATACAATGTTTAAAATAAAATATTACAAGCTCAAAATTTAATTATACAAATTTATATTACTTACATTCCATTCATTACGCATTTTAGTAACAAGTTCTTCAACATCATTGAATGTAACTGGTTTATCATCATCATTAAAGGAAGGATTTAATTTTAATTGATCGCTAAGGCTATAAGATGATTTAGAATATCCCAATTCCTAAAATATTATGCATTAAATATAACAGTATACATATTATCTGAACATAAAAATATGTAATCCTTTAATATAACATATAAATATATTACCTGAATTGGTGTGAAATGAATTACATTATAACCAGAATTTCGACCTACTAACAGCTTATTTTCCCAGGTGGAGAAAGGTCCTAAACATTTTGCCAAAACGGTTTGACATTGAATACAATCTAATGGCAGGTTTTCTCCATTTTCTCCTACTTTAAGTTCCGGATCCACTAACAGATATCCAGAAGCAATGGGTTTTACACCTTCGGCACTAAAAAATTTAAAAATTATTAGAAATATCATATTAGTGTTTTTTGTACAATAATACTTACTTAGGATCTGTAAGATAATAATGGAATGAACCAGCCAAAGACAAACATATGCTGGCTGTCTCATTTAACCATTCTAATGAATAGTACGTGTATCTTTCAAATTGTTGAGTTCCACCTAAAGGATGATTTATGAAAAGATCAAGGGTCCTCCCAAGAAGAGAAGCACCTAATCGAAATTCCACTCTCCATCCTGATAAAAATTACATTAATCTATGAAATTATTTTAACTTATTTGCACAAGAATTGTAAATAAAATAAATCTGTTACATACCTTTTTTTAATCTATACAATACACCATCAAGATGTTCACCATTATTTAAAGTTAAGACTCTTATTTGTTCAGAGTCATTACTTTGAGTTGATGACACCTGTTCTGTCATATTCTCGACTAGTGCCTAAAGATACAAATAAATAGTTTACAACATCTATATTAATTATTTTATAAATGTATTAAAACATTATTTTAAGATTGTAAATTGTGTTCCATCAATCTTAGATAAATTGATATTGATACGTGGAAAAAATTTTTATATTATTTTATTAATATTTTCCATAATTTCTCAACACTTATCTTGTAATACAGTATATTATGTCACTAATTTTATGAACAACACAACACAAGATTTTTTATAACTGTATATATATTAAACAATAGAACGAAGTTGAAACAAGAAAATTTAACAAATAAGGAAATATTATGACTGTTAAGTTAAAGAAAAAAAGTTTTAAATTAATGCACAACATATATTATGTGTATCCATGATACTTTTATAAGACAAATTACTTCTGTGGAGATTAGTACTTACACGTGAAATGTGGTAAATGGATTAATACTTAGCGCACAAGTCCCTTAATATAAGTTACTAGCACAAAGCAGCTAGCAAGCGTACAAAAAGCATATTATATTACAAAGTTACGCTGTATGAACATATATAATACCTAGAGCTATTCTCATTCTACATGCTTGGATTATCTCTTTGTAACAGTATAGGCAGAAGCAACTTGCTAACATATAATACTAATTGTATATTTCTTGCTATTATTTTTTATCTACCCATTACTAAATTTAATTCTAACAAAGTTGACAAACAAGTTATTAATTTGAATACATCACCACTATCCCAATATTAAAGTATTAGCCTGGAAATATGAAATTTTAATTTTCTAGATTCACACTTTCATTTCACAGAATCTTTGATATATTTAGTATTAAGTAAAATATATATTTAAATATGTACTTGTGATATCCTCGAATTCTAAAAGATCTTCCTCCACTAAATTATCACAGTTAAACTAGCCAAATGTTATAAAGACAATGCATTATCAATAATGCATTAGATAATTAAATGAACTATGGTACTCTTATCACTCACAACAAAAGATATAAATACACAGGGTTATTAGAATGTATCATAGTACCTATTTAAACTTACATAATAACAAAGACATTTTAAGTAGTGGCATTTGTAAAGACATTGAAGAATGCTCCTAAACTTCCTTAATAGTGCCTTTGCTGCATTTCGAAAAAAATTATTTATTGCAAGTACTGAATCCATTCTTAACACAAATAAATCATATAGCTGAAATTGCTTGTTACTAAGAGAAATGAAGTCTTTAAGTTAATTTTATATTATCACATCTGTTATCACAGTATTTTTTTCTTTTACTTAAGCAAAGGCCATTTTATCTGTTACCTACAACAAACAAAAAGGAAAGCCATTTAATTACAAAAAAACGTTATAAATTACTTTTAATAAATTCTCTTATATTAAAACAAGATGATGTATTAAAAAACTGTTTTATTTAACTACTTTGATACACATAATATATACAAAGATATAAAGTTTTTATATTCAAATGAAAAAATTACTATTTACTGTTACTGCTTGTACTTTCTATGGGATTCTGAAAAAGACATTTTTATAGATATTTGTGTGCAAAATGAGATTTAATCTGGATCGCCAGTTATTTGGATGCAAGTATTCAAACAAAAATGTACATTTTTTATAAAAGCCATAAGAATGACAAATAGTTATGTTGAAAGCTGCTATAACATAGCTATGATTGTTAGAAATTCAAATATATATTAATATAAAATTGGTTTGTAACAATACATTGTAAATGTATTTAATGGGGTTAATAAATCCAAACAAAATCTTAGTTTACACTTTCCTTTGTATAAATGTGGCATGCAATTTATAAAAGTAACAACTGCTTAGAAAACACATATTACACTTTTCTCCTGAAGATATCCTATTGTATCTTTCATTTTTCATACCTGACTATACTGCTAACGTAAACTTTTCGAAACGAAAGTTTTTATGCTCCCATTTGAAAATAACAGGAGAAAAATGTAAATAAAATAACATTAATTTAAATACAGAATCTGATGTATTTCTTTGTAGGCAAAAGTTTAATGTAATTCACTGTACAATTTTTTTATTTTATAATAAATTAAGAGTAACGCGTTTTGTTCAAATTGACCTCTACTTCACGTAGAGAAACTTTGAAGGTCGTAAAAATACAAACATGGTTCAAGCTAAAGGGACGACGGAAGAAGCAGACGACAGGTTGTAGTTTACAACAAATTCGGACTCATTGATTGGATGTTGAAATACGGCAACTTCGTGTTCAATCTTTAAATAGGAATCCTTTTCTTTTTCAAAAAGTTCATTTTAAATACCAGTGGTTTAATGACACTTTGGTTTAATGATGGTTTAATGATACTTTGATTTTCACTTATAAATTTATTTATGCAAACAACTTAACACAAATATGCTATTCGAATAACAAGTAATAAATAAAGGTTATTTTATTTGAAAATCTGATACATACTACAGAAACGAAATATTATTTCATTCGTTCTAAATGTCTAAAATAGTATTCAGAGATACTATATAATGAATCTATTAAAATAAATTCTAATTCATTTTACACAGCTCTGATTATTCGTTTTCATGTATATCTCTTAAGATTACGTACTATACAATATTTGGCTATATACATGTGTATGTGTATTTATATGTTCGGTCTAACGATATACCTACTTACATATCGTACACCCACATATACATATAATTAATTTTATAAATTAAAGCTGTCGCATATAATGAGCGTAATCTAAAGTTAAAAATAAATTGAATACTTGTAATAATTGATTCTTAAAAATCAATCTAAATTTAAGCATTTTCGCTATTGCGAAAATAATTCAAAATAGAACATTCACGAGGAATGTGAGATACGTATAATTATAAGGAGTATGTGTCATCGATCATTTTTTGAATCGTATAATTAAATGTACATATGTAGATATATGCAATATGATTAATTAGAAAACGGTGGATATTTCGTGTCATTCCGCATTCGCTGTCATTCGCTTTCTCTTTCGCACCTTATCTCAAAATGGCAGCCACTACGAAAGAACTGAGTAAGTAATCCCGAAAAAAAATCAATTAATTTTGTTTAAATATGTTTTTTTTTGGTAGCGACACAAGCTATATCATTAATTATGTTCTCGACTGCCCGATGGAAGTGTTATTGCTAAAGATTACAACAGCTTTAAAGATATCATAGCTCAATAAAGAAAGTCAGTTGTCATGCCGTGTTGCAGAATGCAACTTCAAGTATATCAGTCCCTTTTTCTTGCGGTTCGCATTTAAATTTTCATTTCATTTTGTAATTCTTTTCTTACCTTTATGTAGTTTTTTTTATTTTATTTCCAGCACACGTACGCATCTATCAAATAAATAATACCGTATACACTTCATTTCCCTTTTATCATTTAAACACTTATAATGTTTTAATATTTACGGTATTGTTTAAGGATTAATTTTTGTCAATTGCAAAAGCAAATTACAATCTTTATGTCATTTCCAGTGACATCAAAGTTTTGAATACAAACTATGGTTATTAATACTATAGTTGTAAGTAATTGATTATTAGGTATTATAAGTTTTTTTTCTTCAATACTTAGATAAAACACTTCAACTAGGGTTGGTTAAAATCAATATTATTTAATATCTATAAACAAATTCATATACAGATGAATGAATTGTCATATATGTATTTATTGTTTCATGAAAGTCTTGCTGGAGCTAGTGTTTCTCAGATTAGGATCTGCAGAGACTGATGAACAATTACAGACATCAGTCTGCAAATTTTTGCCTCCAGTATTGCTCAAGTTATCTAGCTCACAAGAGGGTGTCAGAAAAAGAGTAATGGAGTTATTAATCCATATAAATAGAAGAGTAAAGAGCAGACCTCAAGTTCAGTTACCAGTTGAGGCGCTTCTGCTACAATATCAAGACCCAGCCGCCAGTTCATTTGTAATTGTACGTTACTACTAAAATTTATTAATCTGAATAATTTTCAACAGAACATAAAAATTAATTGTTTGATTATATGTTTACAGAATTTTACAATAATATATATAAAACTAGGATACCCTAGGATGGAAATGCACGAGCAAGTTAAGTTAGTCCCAAGTGTACTAAATGCTATTGAAGGAAAACCATTGTCTCATCAAGATAGGTTTGTTATTAACTAGTTAAATTGTTAACTATCATTTAAACATTGGTATCGAGACAAGTAAATACATATAAAGAATTATTTCAGCTTGATGCTTATGATTATGCCTGTGTTGGGACATTTTAATGTCCCTATGGATCCGAATAAACAGGCTTCTCTTCTTGGTCTGCAAGATAAACCTTATGTAGCAAAACAGTTACTTAAGTTTATGCTCGATGTATTATTATTACCTTATGAGTAAGATTATTTATTATATAGATTGCATTTCAATAATTTCGATAATTTTTATTGTTATCAGTTATTTTGTTCGATTTATGTAAATGTAATTATTCCAATTTAATACTACAGAAAATTCTTACTATAGATATGTAGGACAAATGTCAAATCAACAACCAGGTCAACCAATTGATTGGTCACAATTTCCTGTGCCACCAGGATTAAGTGAATATGCATTTAAGCGAGTGATCGGCGAAAATCCGCCAACAGTAGAACAGCTCGAACAAATAAAGCTGGGAATTGTTAAATTTCTTGCTGCTGGATTCTTTCCTGATTCAGATATTCTCATACATGTGATAGTAGCAGATGCAGATACTAGATTTCGTGTTGCTATTACAGGAGAGTTGACATTGAAAATGATTGTTAAGTATGTTTTAAAATGTATTTGTATAATAATTGTTTTAGTAGGAGCTATTAAATATTCTGAAGTTTTTTCTTGGTAAATCTAGTACATTAGACTGGTCCTCGATGCAGTTAGCTGTGCCGCTTTATACATTATTTTTGGGTACCGATGCTTTAGCCGCACAAAAAGAAGTCAAACCGGAAATAAAACGACAACCTGCAAGTACCCGAATTCGTCTTAAACTGTTGCATCATCTTTGTCATGTAACTAAAGCTGGTTTTATTATACCGCCGTGTATTCAGGTATGTTATGCGAAATTATATTATATTTTATGATATTTAATATCATTTAATTTATAGGTAGTTTTCGATTCACTTTATGGAAAAAATACCAACACAAAATTAAAATCAATGGCATTGCAATTTGCAGCAAATATTGTACAGCAGTGAGTTTAATGTATCATAATTATTTTGTTGGTCAATTCAGATGTTAGTACATTTCAAAGATGCTGTTTATGTGCATGTTGTAATATACTTAATACTTTAAGGTGTAGCCTTACACCACTAACTCGTGTGGGTGGAGTTATATTAGATGGTATGATAAAATTGATTTCTGAGGGAGCCGATTTTCGTCACATAATAATGGCATGTACTGTTGTTAAGTTATTGGTACAAAGAATTCCGTCATTGATCAACAAAGCTTCTAATTTATTACGTAAATCATTTGATACACTTGTGTCGGTAAGTAATTAATAATAAAATGAACGAAGTGGAGGAGGCGTGTATACATATATGCTATTAAAATTTTTTATTTTGAGCCGATTTTGTTATGGCGTTTAAGATGGAGGGTGATTTTCAAAGAGAAATGCGGGACGCGCTGATTTCCGTAACGTCTGCATTTGTACTTAATAAAGACGATGAAGCTAATATAGCCTTAGTGAATGATTTATTGGCCACTTACATTGAATCACCAGAATTTAATGTCAGGTATGCATATATTGATTACATGAATTGTACACGCATTCAAAAGTAGTATATTTTGTATTTCATATATAAGGTACTTTTTTTGAGAACAGATACGTGGCTATGCATTATGCTGCAAACATATTTCCTTCTGAAGATGCACCTTCTCGTTATCTTTTGTTGTTAGCATGCGGAGATGATAAAGATGAAATACGCACTGAAGCTATGAATGCTTTGTACAGTGTTATGCATACAAACGAGAGCAGTAAACAGGATGGTAATCAAATTTTGTTACCAGATTTTCAAAAACTTGTTATTTACATTTATTCAAAGATGCAGACGAGAATGCCCACTTCTAATAGTGGAAAAGTGAATGTTGAAAGTAAAGTACTTCCTTATAGTGTCCCTATTCTGACTCAGGTAATTAATTAAATGCAGAAATAATTTATTCTGAATATGTCACATTTTCCTTTTTTTGAACGAAAAAAAAAAAAAGATAATAATTTGTTCTGTTATAGATGATTACTTATCTTCGTCTTTGTTTAGCAAAAAGTGCTAATGTTACTGTATATAATGAATCGTTACAGCATCCTGACGAAAGTACACCGTTAATTGCACGTTATTTAGAAAATCTGTACAAAGATCAACCAGAAACATTAAATAATTATCTAGATATGATTTTAATTCTTAATCATGCGTCTGCAGGTAAAATTATTAATTATAATTACAGATATTAATTATAACTTCTTAAAGGTAGCGAACGTTATATTATGATGTATTTTACTTAATATAGATCAGTCATCTCTACAAGCTTTATTGGAAGTGATTGGTTCTGTTCCACAATATGTAACAAAAATTTATGAGAAAGAACTGTCATGGCTTCATACTTTACTTGTATCTACCAAGTCAAATGTAAGACAATTAGCTGCTAAAATTTATGGTATAATAACTGCTCAGCTTCCCATAAACGACTTTGAGACTCAAATTTCCGAAATTATGAACATTATGAATAAGAAGAATTTGGAAGCACAACATGGAGCATTATTGACCTTAACATACATGATGGAGAGGAGAATTATTTCTAGCAAAACTGATACAAATAATGCTGTATTTAATTTAGATATTTATGTTAATGTTGTGAAAATGATATGTATGTATATATGTTTCTGTACAACTGCGTAAAATCTTTTCATATTTTATTTGGAAAATGTTTCTTTTAGATACTCACCTTCGCGACGGTACAATTCTGTTGATGGATGCTGCAATTCAAAGTATTGGTATTTTGGGAAAAACATATGGTTTACCATTACCCGATGGAGGCGAAGATGAACCAAATAAGAAGGCAATTGTAGAAATACTATTTTCTCTATCTAATAATGTAAAATTAAACACTAAGGTTCGTTTTTGAATTATTGTCAATTGTGTTATATGAATTATTATGCTTGATATTTTGTGTATATTAATCTTCATAGATAAAAGAAAAAGCCATTCTCTCGTTAGGATATTTGTGCATAGGAGAAGATTTTCCGCATACTACAGAAATAATAAATAAAATAATTAGTATGGTTAAAGAGGTAATGTAGTTATTGACATTTATATTATTAAAACTTTAATGGGTAAACAAACTTTGAACTTAGTTTTATACATTTTATAGACAAAAGACATTGAAATGCACTTAGTTATGGGAGAAGCATTGGTTTGTTGTGTTCAAGGTCAAGCATCTCCAGAGCATGAAGTACATTATAGTAACACCAGCAATGAACTTTTAATACGTACATTGGATGAATTACTTAGAATACATAAAGATCCACATCCTAATTTAAGACAGGTATTCATTTAGTAGTATTTATGAAGTTACAGTGTCATCGTTTTCTTTATTATAAATATTTCTTTTTAACAGGCGGTCTGTGTATGGTTATTAGCGCTTATAAAATATAATATCCGGAGAGAATGTATTAAAGAGAGGTTTTCGTTATTGCACAGAGCATTCATGGATTTTCTTTCAGATGACAGTGGTTAGTAGTACTTTATCTTTGTTTTCAGAAGAAAAAGATTATAAAATTCTTTATTATTAAAGCGTGTTATTTAAATTGTAGAGATAGTGCAGGACATAGCTGCAAAAGGCCTTAGTTTGATACATATTAATAGTACGAAAGAAGAAAAAGAATTTTTAATTTCTAGTATATTAGAGCAATTTACAAAAGGACATAAAGCTGTGAAACAAGTTACACCTGATACAAAATTATTTGAGGAAGGTCAACTGGGAAAATCTCCAACAAAGTATGATATATACATATAATTTTATAGTATGGCACGTTTTGAATCTAATATTATTAGTTCAATTGTATAAATAGTATTTTGTTTGCAGTGGGAATTTATCAACGTATAAAGAAATTTGTTCACTGGCTACAGAATTACAAAAGCCAGATTTAATATATTATTTCATGCACATAGCAAATCATAATGCAGTATGGACGTCTAAGAAAGGCGCTGCATTTGGATTTGCAGAGATTGCTAAAGTAGCAAATGATGAATTAAATAAGTATTTGCCCAGTATAATTCCATGCTTATACAGATATCAGTTCGATCCCACGCCCAAAATTCAACAGAGTATGTCTAGTATTTGGCGTTCAATTGTTCCGTCAACGAGTAAAGCTGTAAGTAATAATAGTTATATAGTAGATACAGTAAGATCCCCAGTTACAAAATGGGCACTTACAATTATGTTTTTTACCTCGATAGATCGAACAATATCATAAAGAAATATTGAATGATATAACTGGCAATTTAGAGAATCACGAATGGAGAGTGCGTATCAGTTGTTGTAATGCGCTTGCAGATTTATTAAGAGCAAACGTTCGTTTTAATCTAGCAGAATGTGCGCCTGAATTATGGAAAAAACTGTTTCGAGTAATGGACGACATTCATGAGGGTACCCGATTAGCAGCCGCGAATACAACTGAAATACTTAGTAAAGTAAGTTTTGCAAATCGAGTTTTATGGAAAAGTATAAGATTAGTATTACTTTAATTGTATTTCGTTACATTGCTGACATTTTGTATTAATTTATTAATATAGGTTTGTGTTCGATATTCCGATGCTTCTTACGGTAAAGAGGGAGAAGAACTTATACAAGCAATACTACCAGTATTATTAGATATTGGAATTATTCATGTTGTGAGTACTGTAAGGTCAGTGTCTCTGCAAACAGTGTCGCAATTAGTTTCGAGAGCTGGTAGTTTGCTTAAACGGTCTCTAGTCATTTTAATTCCTGCTCTTTTGACTACGACTGGAGAATCGGAAAATCCTAATGTTTCGTATTTATGTAACTTATACGCAGCAAAATCAGGGACACGGGAAACTATTGATAATATTAGAGCTGCTGCTGCTAAAGAGCATTATGCTATTGATACAATAACGAAAGTGAGTTGTAATGCAAAATCTTTCAACCGAATAAGAACTTATACTTTATTAATACTTTGTATTTATTTTAACACAGTGCATACAATATATTGACACAGAGGTTTTAAAGGAATTAATGCCAAAAGTGATTGAACTAATTAAAACTAGTGTGGGATTTGGAACAAAAATTGCTTGTTCGCATTTTATAATTTGTCTAAGCGCTCACTTTAAACAAGAATTGCAACCTCATACTAGTAAGTAAAAGATTATAACATACGCTTACTTTAAAAAAAACTGTAACTGTGTTCTATTCATTGTTCGTAAAGGTAAACTGTTATCGGCTTTAATGAACGGTCTATCGGATCGTAATTCTATTGTTACAAAAAATTATGCGACCGCCATTGGACATATAGTTGGATCAGCAAAAGAATCAAGTCTTAATAAATTATTTAAAACGCTCAACACGTGGTATTTAGAACGAGGTTTGTGACAATTTTTAAAAATTATGCATACGTGGATATTTGCAAACGAAGAGTATCATTATCTTATTTAACTTTAAATTCTAGATGATACAAGTAGATTAGTAATTGGACAAACACTGCAAACCATAAACAATTATAATCAGGAGATATTACAAAATTATTCAGATATTGTTATACCCCTTACATTTTTTGCAATGCATATGCCCAAAACGCAAGGTTCGTAGCATGGTCTTACAATTTGATTTATGAATAATTTATTATTACATTAACTTCTGACATTTTAATAGAGAATGAAAATATGGTTAATTTATGGATTCATTTATGGAACGAGATAACTCCGGGTACTGAAAGCGGAGTCAGGCGAAACATAGAAACAATAACAGACCTTTTACGTTCATCTCTGGAATCGTCATCGTGGAATGCAAAATCCCAAGCAGCAAATGCAGTTCATACTTTAGCTGAGAAATTAGGCAGCGATATTGACCCATCTGTGAGGAATACATTGTTAAAAGTGTTAACGGACGGCTTACGTGGAAGGACTTGGGATGGAAAGGACCGACTATTAGATGCGCTTGCTACGTTAACATGCAATAGCAAGTATGCATGTAAAAATATGTTCTGTTTTAATGATCATATATAAATACGATTTATTGTACTATAATGAATAGTGACAAGAATGTCGTGTTTGCGTCGTTCAGTTTTGGAAATACGATGTTTTGATTGTAGACAAGCTCTCAAAGAGGACCCTGAAACATCTACAGTTATAGTACAGGTGTTACTTAGAGAAAGTAAGAAAGAAGCTTTAGAATACCGTCGTTACGCATTACAAGTATTTGGTATGGTCTTGCACGAATTGGATATTGATCAATTTAAAGAGATATACGATATGGCTGAAGAAATTTGGACAACGGTATGTACTATCGTTAAACATAATATGATCAAATATTTTCCAGCATTATTACATAAGCATTGTATGGTGTAGTTACCAAAGAAGGACGAAAATGAATCACTAATCTCTGATGAGAAAGTAAAAAGAGATGATAACATTATGAAATTAAACGAAACCGTATATGGGATGCTTGGAAAAGCATGGCCTGCATCCTCTAAAGAGACTCAAGGTGATTGCCTCATGTTGTACTAGTAAGTATAAAATATTTACATTATTCCTTATTTATCTTCTTTTGGTTTAGATAAATATTGTGTAAAATTTATAACCCATTACGGCACAACATTTCCCGTGCAGTCTACACATATTCAAATGTCAATGTTGACATCACTTAACTTATTTGTCGATAAACTTGCCTTGCTCAAAGTGAATAGTTCCGAGTTGTCGATCAAAGAAAAAGAAATGTTGGATTTTACTTGTGAAACGCTTAACAAAATAATAAAACATAGTATAGGTAAGTGTACTTACAAAATTCTTGAATGCAACTAAAGATGTAATTAATGTTTTTTTTTTGTTAATTAGTATGTTTATCTGCAAAATTTGAAAAACTAATACGACTTTATGCTTCCGTATATTTCTTAACAGGTATTTCGTATACCAGAATAAGGAAAGAGGCTTTAAACATAGCTGTATCTCTTGGTAAGAAATTACGTGATACTGAAAATATTAAACAATTTGAACAAATGACCGTAATATTCCAAGAAATTATGCCACAATTAACGAAGGATAATGCAGAAATTCAAAGTAGGCTTATGTATATCAAAGAAGTATTTAAACTATGAAAACACTGAATCATTTTAGTACTATCCAATCAATGTTGTGTACCTTTAAATTGGTGACTACATTTTCGGTCACGCTAAAATAACAATGATGAAAAAGTGTAATATTTACCAATGCCTGTTCCTTTAATAATACATCGTCATAAAAGTGGCTAATAATAACAGTAACAACAATTCTCTAATAATACATAATTTAAATTTCACTTTAGTACTGATATTTTTGATAATTTCCTATTTTTTTATATTAAGTTGTAAAAAGATAGGAAAAATATATTTATATATATATTTGTCTCTGTACGAGTTCTGTGCAAATAATATATTACACAAATTATGTTGTTTGTAAACATTTTCATTTTTAAGGTTGAATGTATTTAACACCTTCCCGTACTTTAACGAGTCTGACTCGTGATAAAGATTTTGGCCCGAATATAAATATCACGAGCCAGGCTCGCGGACAGCAAATCACGATCGTGATTGAATTTTAGTTCCTATCAGTACGCCACGAGAGTCGGTCACGATTCTTATAAGTTCTGTTACAACGTAGTTTAGCATCAGTCCCGCAGTTTGGGCTCGGATTTCGTCTAGCTAAATGGTACGCGAAGGAGTTAAAAACCTTTCTTGAACTAACAAGACTTATATTTAGAATATCTTTTTCTACGATATTTTCGCATACTTGGTAGGTAAGTAAAATAATGTGTAATATATAATTAATAGCTGTATTATGTATCATTTTTACATAAGTTTAGTATTTATATGTGTTACAAAAAATTAAAAAATAAAACAGTGATCTTGGATTTGAAGTATGAATACATTGTATTTATATTACAAATAAAATGCAGTAAATAAATTTATACTCAGGTAAAACATTGCATTTCGTACATTCTGATACTTGCTTCTAAAATGAGCATTTTCTTTTATTCACAATTCTACAGTTTATAAACTAATGCAACTTTTACGATATAAAACTTATCTAATGTTTTATTTAACTTAATTTTGTAAGTAATATTGAAGCTCCTGAATTCGACTTGGATTTTAAAATACTCATCATTCGTTTCAATTTAGAAAGAAGAGTAGTTGTAATTGACTTTGTTTCATTTTCTAATAACAACACTAATAGAAAACATCCTCTGTTATATTCTATCCATTCTTTTATGACATTTGTCTTCAAGTGATTAATTAATACATCTCCAAAAGTAGTTTCGCCTTTCGTCAGTAACACCTTATCATTCCGTATAACTTTTTTTAGCATCATATGTAAACCTGCATGTTCAACAGTTTTCTGTTCAACACCGTATTCTGTAATCCTTATTTCCGGGTCTGTGATAAATGCAGCAATGGATTGAAAAGCCTGCTTCAGTTTTTCTCCAGTGCCTACTTTCAATATTGCTAAAGTTACCATTGCAATAGAACTGTTAGACATCCAAGTTGCTGTATTTAGTGTTATAGTCTCAAGAAGCAAATCAGAAATTGAATCAAGAAGTTCTTTCTCTTTAATGTTAGCAGGCTTTTTACTTGTTTCATTGTTGTCTCCTTGTTGTAAGTATTTAACTATACTAGGAGGAAAGTAAAGGGAATTTCTTCTAGCTATTAAATATAGAATTACATGTTTCCCATATACATTTGATGCTATATCTGTCATATCTTTCTGAATCTCTGAAAGGATAATTTTCTTTAGGAGGACAGTATCATCTACGGAATCAAATAAAGCTAATAATATTAAATATCCATGTTCGGACATACAGACAGATTTTACATGATCCTTAAGAGCTTTCATTATAATTTTTCTATCTTTGTTTGTACCATGCCATATACATGTTACAGCATTTTTTGAACCAGGTTTAGTCTGAGATAATTCTACTATGGAATCTCTTAACATAACTATCATTTCTGTCCTATCTTCAACAGAACATTCATTTAAAAACTCTAAAAGGACATATTGCACAAGTGTGAAGTTCAGAAGTTTTTTATTCAGTATCCTCATTAGATTTCCTTTTACAGCTGATAATGTTGCTGATTTCATGTTCTCTGTATTTTTATACACATCAGACAAAGTCTTAACATCTTTATCCTTGGCTTGTTTATATATATCACCATAAAATTCCTGTTTAAAGTAGGTCTTTTCAGTAGGTGTTGCCCACTCTGCATACATAATTTCTAACAATGGCGCAGATACAGAGTGACTCATAAATTTCACAATGTTACAATAACAAGTAGAAATTATTTCATGTCTGATTTTTTTAGATCCATATTCTAACATGCTTTTCACACAATTCTTTGCATATTTCGATAGAATCATAGTTAAAATCAAAGACTTTAATTCATTAAAAATGATTATTCGAATTTCTGGATCACTGTATTTAAACATCCACTGAATAATACGAGACATATCATGCATAAGTATTACTTTATTATAATGAGTCTGTAATAAATCATGTGTTTGTAAAATTAATTTTTTTTGTTCTACTTTTGTACAATCAGATCTGCGTAATTTTTCGCCAATATGTTTTACAGTGACCGATATATCATAAATATTACTTAATTTTTTTGCTTTATATTTCTCTTTCAATTCCTTTTTCTGTTTCTTAATTTCAAGCCAATTAGGCTTTTGTGTAGAGTTTTCGTTCGTTGTTTTAGATCTTTCCTTCGCATCATTTGTAACAAATTTATGGTTCTCTTTACTAATATTTTTTACAGCCTTTTCATATATTCCCCTTTTCTGTTTCTTGATCCGAGGTTTATTGTTCGTAGTATCTTTAGTGTCATTATTCGTAATATCATTATTGACATCATTATTAACAGATTTCTTTCTTTTCTGTACTTTCAATTCAGTATCTGCATTTAATTTTCGTTTCACCATTTTATTCTAAAGACAAAATTAAAATATAGAACACAGTAAATAAATAAAAGACCAATGTTTACTTACGTTCTTTTACGTATAAAATTGCAATATCTTTGAATATTAATGCCAATAAATAATCAACATAACCTATCAAAAAATAAAATTAATCTATCCAGTATTTTACTGATTATATAATATTTCAGACTTCTACGATGATATCCTATTAAATACAAATTAAAACGGAACTTTTAATGTAAATAAAACCTTCTAAATTAAATTTCATACTACGTATAACTACTTCTAAATGTGCATGATTTATATACTGCGACCATATAACCAGTTGTGTGGATTTTCCCCTAAGCAGCGTGGCCAGAGTTGGCATAATTGTGTGCATCGACGTTGACATTAGTAACGACGAACTTCCTTAGCGTTTAACGGAGACATACATACAAGAATTGTCCACTAACATAAAATTAAAGAACATTATTTGAAATAATGGAATACTAATAGATATATAAGTAGAATTTCTACGTATTCTTCATAAAAATACGCGTTGTTTGCAATTTGAAACATTAAGATCCTCCAACCCGTTCAAAAGCTATAATGTTTTAAACATGCAATGAAGTTTTCAAGAAATAGTCCACTAAAATTATCAACGACCCTGAGATACGCAGGAGGAAATATTCACCGATATAATCTCAAATAAACATTTTATTTTCCATATCAATAATTAAAATTCGTAAATAAATCAATCGCATTATTAATGCATGTATGAAATTTATTAGTCACCAATCATAACAGCGCTATACCCACACGTGAAACTTAAGAGTATAGTTAAAAATTATCGTTCGGCCGTTTCACGTGCATTCGAACGTGAAACAGTATCGAGTTTACAAAGGACATACCATAACATTAAAATATAGCTTTTGTTGCGGAAGTACTATTCAATTAACACAAAATGTTGTTTTAATATATAAATTTATAATGATTTAATACATTTCTATTATTTAATTTAATATAATAACATTAATGAACTAGTTAAAATAAAAAGTAATAATACAATTTTACGTTTACAATTATTCGTGTATAAATCACTGTGTGAGTGAATATATTTGGATGTTTTCTTTTACAATTATGGGCCATCTCTCATTTATCCGCGGAATGATTGGTTATTTCATAAAGTTCATCGGCCTTTGATAGGTATTATGTTATAAATGTACGTTAGTTTTACTTTACATTCTTTCTTTCTTTCCTTCTTTTTTTTCTTTTAAAGTGCACACGAATGCATTTATGATTCCCATTGAGCTTCGAATGAATTTCATTTGATAATCTATCCGATCTTTGAAATAACGTGGCAACAGTCACAGACACGTAGCAAGCTAAGATTCCAACAGAAGGCAACTGATTGCTTTAAGATTTATTGGCTAAGAAGTGTTCTTATTTCTTTGTGCATATGGCAAAGGAAGTCAACGTAACTAGGACTTCCGTCATGTCCTCTATCTTCAACCAAAAAGCGACGCAATACCATTTCAAGTTTTTCTCGCTGTCTTACTATTGTTAACTGCAAAGATTCAATAGAATATGATTATAATTAAACTTTTATTTTAACTTATATCTTAACATTTGCTTACCCTCATGCAACGATGTCTCTCCATGCGTACGCGATTAATAATCTCTGTTATCCGTTTGTTCAGTTGAGTATCTAATACTGGCAGTGCTTTAGAATCTGTGTCGACTTGAACTACCGATAAAACTCCGAACACTGCTTGTACCCATTGTGGAGAAAGTGCCAGGCCTAGCCAAAGGAACATATGGATACTGTTTTCTAAAAGATCACAAAATACAAAATTAATATACGGGAAAGCTTTGAGAAATAGAGAAGCTGCGAATGATATGTTTACCAAGTAAATATGCGCCGTCATCGGCGAATTTGTCAATAGAACAGCGTAACATTTGGGGTAACTCTGTATCTTGTGGATCGATATCGTGTAAAGAAAGTAATCTCGGATAAATATACACAACTGATATTGAGATAGGCATTGTTGCAACTGCTTGCATAACAAAAGATCTACTATCAATAGTCATATCAGCACCTACAAAATTAAGTTATAGTATTATTTTTACTGTATCGATGGCGTCACTTAACGTCATAAACGTAAGATATCAGATACTGAGTAAATGGAATATAAATAAGTAACTATACCTCCAGATAATGCGTCGCTTTTTAATAACGAGTTGATGTAAAGTGGAAGTAGCTTCATGCACTCTGGTAATATTAATTGACCAGCGTTAGATGGAGAAGCACAATGTTTGCGATATGCAGCCAGCATATTTGCGCATCTTGCGACTAAATTATCCTTTACAGTTTTTGGAGTTGATTCGATCAGTTTGAAAACACCTAAACCATTATCAATTCAAAATTTATGATTCTCAGTGAATGTCAGTTTCTTAATAAATACTAATGGATTAAATCTTACTTAGTTTAGAGAAGTAATTTATAATAGCATCTAGGTCACACACTCGGTATAATTCAGCTATCTGAGACGAAGTTTTTAAACTAAGATTAATGATGCGCAATCTTCTGATTCCGCTGCAAGAAGTATATAACAATGCTGCTTGAATATATACACCTTCATCATCTGTCAGTTTATCATCGTGCTTCACTTCTACAGCAATAGCCTGAAATATTTAATTAAAAAATTTGTTGTATCTACGGCCACTGGGAATGCTGTACGGTTTAATCGAACCGTATCGTAAAAATAATATAACGTGCAAAATTCCTATTATAAATAATACTACCTTATTGCAATCTATACTAGCTAATTCCATATCTGTTGTATTTGACATAAAGAAATGTCCGAAGAAATCAGTTGCTCGAACACCAGTAGATGTACGTACACGCATAATAGCATCAAATGCAATCGGTCTACTAATGTTATTAATAACGTCTGAAATTAAACGATCGCCATCTACGTCAGCCTAAAAAATGAAAAAATTATAAATGATATTTATTTCCCGCTTATGTGTTGCAATATGTAACATCAATATTTATCACCTGGAAATAAGTATATTTATAAACTTCTCCACCGGTTAGTCTAGCAATTTGGCCTATTGTTGCAATGTCCACGTACGAATTGTTGAAAATAAACAGATCTACAGAACATCCAGCACCTACGCATTCTTGTCCTAAGTTATTGTAAACGTTATTTTGTGGGGCTAAAATAGGAAGTTAATATTGTATTACAGATAATTAAAAATCCCTACTTATACATGACACTATATGAAGAATTTACCTAACACGGTTTTTTCTTTCTCCGTTCCAAGTACAACTCTATCATCACGATTTTTTAATTTACCGGGGGCTTCAGCAATTGGTAAAGAGGAGTGGAAAACCATTAATTTTCCAGCACAGTCTGAAGTCTAATTATTAAAGTTTGAAATGATTATTGGATTCGTTTTAAACAATTCTGTTTGCTTTAAACATATAAAATATACCGTCAGTGCTTCTAATCCAGCTCGTATTGCAGGCGCAAGAATTGTTTCTGTTTCGCGAGTATCTGCGAACATGGCTGGAATTTGTGTCATTAAACTGTCAATAACTGCTTCGCTTTCTTCAATGTCGCATAAAAATCCGTCAAGAAGTGGCATAAATACATCTTGTATATCTCCCACAACCATCATTTGTGGTTGAGCAAGGCAGGAGTTAATGTTGTAAAAGTGTACCGTATTATTGTATGTTATAAATCCCACTTTCATGTTTGTTTTCATTTGACCAGCGTCAACGGGTAGGTGCCGCAAAATTGATTTCATTTCCGCACAGAGTAGACTGACTAACCCAGACTTAACTGTGTTGTATGATACATCGATTACGAACACAATAGCTGGTGGTTTCGGATAAGTATTGTTCTAGAAATGAAATTTCAAAATGAAAATAATACGACTAATTAACTATTAGACTAAAAACTGTTCAAGTTTTTAAATCTGTTTCTTACTCTACAATAATCTTTTGTAGCAATATATTCGTATGTTCCTAGCATTAATTCTGGTCTTTCGTAACGATCCATACGTTGGCTGGTATGATCTAAATGTTGAAAGTACTCTGCTGGTACTAAATTAAGAAAAACAAGTAATAATTATTATGCTATGTAACAAAACTTTTGATTGCAATATCGGCTGTTATTGACTATAACAGAGAGGAAATATTGCCGTAAGTTAAAATTTGATCTCACTGAAAAATCATGCGCGTTTACGTCAATCGTGAAATTGGAAAATAGTTTCTATTTGTTGAACAAAAATTAATTTTTTACCTTCTGTTGTCGCTTTACAAAACATACACTGGAACTTTCTACCCGCGTCAATAAATTGCATAAATGGACTCATATATGCTTTGCACCGTACACAACGAACTGGACCAATTTCCCCCATATCTACAATAGGCGGTTCGTATTCGCCTTCCGCTACACGGGCCATTGGACTTACTATTAGACCAAACGGAACATGCGTCTGGGAATACAAATTATTATACAGATTACGTGAAATTAAATTAATAATCTCATATACTCAATGTTCAATTTACTTGTTTTATAATATCTGATGTGGTAGGAACAGTGTACATAGTAGATCTGATATATCTGGGAGATGCATTTCCTTGATCTTGGGTTACAAATGTGGTAGTTACCAATGGTGGAACCAATCCTCTTTGATTTGTTATAAATACGCCACCTCTGACACATTGGTCTTCTTGCATTACTTGGATCTTCATAAGTAATTGTATTTAAAATTAGTTTGAACTATCAATACACAGCAAGATCATACTAATCTTTAGTCGGATTTCTTACTGGGCTTGGCATCAGTTCAGGATCCAAATGTCTAGCTTGCTGTGGTTGAATACCAGGTTGATATCCAGCTGGTGCTCCAAGTTGTCCACCTTGATATGTACCTCTTTGAGTATTGTACATGTCCTGTAGTAAATAAAACTATGTAATGCAACAGGAGATTCCTAGCACAACTTTAATAATTTTCAATTGTTTTAAAACTACATTAAAATTATTTCTATAAACATACATTATTATAGCCTTGATATCCTGCTTGTTGGTAGTTAGGCATCGTACCGGGTGGATTACGATTAACCACTAATGGATTTCCCATATTTTGTCTCTGCATCGGAGGTCCAGTCGTGTACTGTTTCTGGCCCGATTGTGCTACATTCATGGCTGAATTTATCATTTGTCCTACAGGTTGACCAGGTAATGGAGGGTGTACTTGCTGACCAGATACATTTTGTTGTCCTACTAACGGTGGTCTATTAAAACTCTGTTGATTTGTTGTTGGAGGTACATTAACGTTTTGTTGACCAGGCATTGGAGGTGGAGGTATATTTTGTTGACCCATTAATGGAGGACCAGATAGATTTGATTGACAATGCAAATTAGATGCAGCCATATTTGTTGATTCTGGATAGGAATGTCCAGGTTTCTGCTGTCCCTGTAGTGGAGGATACTGTTGTCCCTGTAAAGGTGGTCTTGGAAGTGGAGGACCAGATATATTTGACTGTCCTTGTAAGGGTGGACCTGGTAAATTTTGCTTAGACATCTGGGGCCCGGATATATGTGGTTGTCCTGGCATTAATGAACTAGAAAGACTTTGTTGTCCAGGTAAAGGCGAATTTGACACATTCTGTTGTCCTTGTAATGGTGAATTAGACAGATTCTGCTGTCCTTGTAATGGTAAATTAGACAAATTCTGCTGTCCTTGTAATGGTAAATTAGTCAGATTCTGCTGTCCTTGTAATGGTAAATTAGACAGATTCTGCTGTCCTTGTAATGGTAAAGTAGACAAATTATGTTGTCCTGGCAATGGTGAAACAGTAGATTTTTGTCCTGTTGGTGGTGGTCTGGTAAATTTTGACTGTGCAGATGTATCAGTAACATTTCCCAAACCGGATTGACTCTGTGAAGATAATCCTGCATTGAATCCATGTTCAGATGATAAAGTTTGTCCAGGGTAATATTGTCCAGAAGTAGTTCCTGTAGAATGTCCAGAGAATGGAAGACCAGAGTGAGCTGTAGAAATATTTGTTGAAGTTGTCGTTTGTTGTTGAATATCCTGTCCAGAAATAGATGGTCCAGATTGTCCACCAGGATCAGTTTGCCCACTAGGTCCTGTTACAGTAGAAATATATGTAATACATATGTTGTGAATTTCACCATTTAATTACTGTTTTTTATACTAATCACTACCTGATGGTGTTGCATCTAATGCACTGTTAAATCCATTGACATTTGATAGTGTAGATACTGTTGGGCTACTTTTGCCAGGTAATGGTGGTGGTGGATAGTTTTGCTATATATTAACAAATATACAATGTAAGTTAATACACCATACAAATAACAGTGAATAATATTGATATTATTACTGTTATTTAATTTAATTTTAATTACCCCAGACAATGGTCTTTGTTGATCCCCCAAAGACATGTTTGTCATTTGATTAACTATACTGTTTTGACTTGTTAGAGGTGACACCATATGTGGGCTATTTGTTGATAATTCATATTGAGTATTTACTGAAAAATACAAATATTATAATTGTATAACAATAAAAGTGTTTCAACAAATAAAAATAAAAAGTAGTTTATTACCTTGTGGTTGTATATGATTCATATAATATGGGGCTGCAGGTTGATGTAAATTAGTAAGAGGAGGTCCTTGCATTGGTTTTTGAGATGTATATGCTTGTGAATTCATTGGGGGTCTCTTTACAACATTTGATGGAAGATTAGAATTTAATTCCTCATAGGGAGATGAAGTTGGAGGACCAGGATAATAGCCTGGTTGTTGTTGTGCCTGTTGCTGCTGTTGTATATATTGGGGATTCATATTTTATTCTAAGGAAAAATGACAAAGAATTTCATTTTATCAATATTCATTACACTTCATTAGTTATTTTAACAAATGTCATTTTTCTAATAAAAATTATTTATTTATATAAAATTACTTTAAAAAATGAGGTATAGTTTTCTAGCATTTACAATAATTTTTATATTAATTAAATACATACATTTATGTATTTATATAAAAATAATATAAATGTTAAAGAAATAGAATATATTTACAATTTGATATATTTATAAAATAATATTAAGCATACAATATTTAAAATAGTGTTAACAGATTGTATATAGAATACAAGAAATTTATATATATATATATACATATATATATTTAACCAAATGCATTCATTTATTGTAAATACTAAAATCGCATAAAAATAAAAAACAACAAGATTACTAGAAGGTTCATAAATTTGTAATTTGGAAACAGACGTTCAAAATATGCTACGTATTGACAGAAGGAAGATAACCTATACAAAATTAACTTTATAGTTCAAATGTGTTACATCAGATGATGATTACGTACAGAATTTATGCATTAGTTATTGGAAACCATTAATCCTATACTGTGAATAATCATTAAAAGTTGTTGCTTTACAATAGTAAAAGAGAATATAAGCCATTTTGCATGCAGTAATACAAACGAACAAACCACACGAACAAGAATTTTATAGAATACTCGTGAAATATCAATTACTTACGTTGTGTCGTTAAATATATTTGAATCATAACAAAAGTTAATATTTCCACAAATGTTTACAATAAAATGAAGAAAATGTATTTCGCTGCAATAGTGACTGCTGCCGATGCCACGTAAGGTGGCATTGCGCATGCGCTTGATGCACGTTGACGAGACACGTCATAATAAAAATTAGATCATTGTCAAAGGAAAATTTAAACGAAGACACGGATATGTTTTGTTACATTGTATATTTATTCCTTAAATGAAGTTTACAAAAACTAAAATATTTACTTCACTGTAAAAGAAAGTGTACGTTGTAACTTTACGGTTAATCAGTTGGTACCTTCATCGCCGCATGGTTTAAAAGGACAGCATTAATGTTTCTACTATTCTAATTATCAAAACTATATTTCAAGTTACATCATTTTTTATCAACGTCAATGCTAATTGTCAGGTACAATACCCTATTGTGTTTATTCAAGTATACTGTAAAAACAATATGTCATTAAAAAAAATAATCGAATTACGTAGAAATGATTTGTAGAAAATTACCTGTATCGTTAGTATACGATATAAATGAATTATGTAGACGAGCTTTATTATATCAAGGACGCCCCATGAAACGCTCAAAATCACATCAACCGCATATATTTTACTGTCACAGTAAATGTAGATAACATTTATATGCAGACATATGTACGTAATGTACAGCATCGATAAAATTTTGAATTGAAATATATATACTTCGTTTACGAGAGACACTGTTTTGCATAGATTTAATTTGAGCAGTTTTACTAATTTCACTCTGCAAACTGAACGTTAATTTAAGTAATCTGTTTATATATACAGGAATTTATCAATAATTTTACGTATTGAAAACTAACCAGTATCTACATCAGACGATTCACTAATCGAAACGGAACTCTTTCCGTTCGTAATGGCATTTAAGATCGAGTTTATTTGTTCAAATCTGAATTTTATTTTATTTATCAATACTGCAAACGAACATATTACGATTGTATTGATGAAATCTGGTATTCGGTCCAATATCCACATAATAACGTATATATAATTTCCAGCATTAATTATAAATCCATAATAATCCAATAAATTGAAAAGTATTACGACGAACATTATAGTTGTGATTTGGATGATATCGTTTTTCATGCACAATGCATGATCGATCTCCATGTTCAAGTATTTTACACTTTTATCAACGCTATCTATTTGCTCATGAATTGTTTTCATTTTTGTGCTATAATATATACTTGAAATCATGATAACAGGTAATAAAATGACGTTCGTGTAATATCGAATTTTTCGGATTTTGACGATGGAATTTATGCTACTGACAAGTTCCAGTATAGAAACCGCGTAACGGTTTACACACGCATGTAGGGCGTAATAAAATGTTAGCAATATAACTACATACAAGTAGTTCAGATATCGAATTTTGTAGAATTTAATGGGGTATAATCCTAAAAAGAAAAGACGGAGTTTAGAAATACTTATTAGAAGTTCTTATTTACTAATTATATTTAACACGTTGAGTATTTTGATGAATATGATTATCACGAAGGAAATTTTGCCATATGACGTATTACCTAAAAGTTTTATCACGCCGAAGAAAAATCGAGATTCTTCGTATACATTAGTGGGATGGAATCGCCCCATGATTATGGTTCTTCACTATGTGACTAAAGAGATTCATAAAGTGTTTCGTATTATATTACGTTCGTGTATACAATTTGTCAATAATTTCAAGTGCATGTTAGGTAATATTGCATAATTAATTAAAAACTTTTTTATTCAAGATTTAAAATCTGTTACAAGAACCACTATTTCTTGCTCAAACATATTGTTTCTAAGCATATATATGTATATATAAATGTGAATCGTAAACATTAACGATATATTTATGCATTTTTATTTTAATAATTGGTATGTATTTTCGGATTAATCGACCGGATATCCGGTCTTATATGGGGCCGGTTAAGCGGAAGTCTACTATCCAGAGAGTATACGTAACAATTTCTATTTTGTCGCTAGATAGCGAAACCACGTTTTTCCAAATTCTTTATTATGGTTTTTTATATGGATATTTATAACTATTATTTATATAATATACATTATTGACATGGGGAGATTTGAAAGGTTAAAGGTTTCATATGAGAATTTTTTGTGAGTAAAACGATACTAATACGAATAGGATTTTAGTAGGTGAAATAGAGAATTTGTTATTGGTTCATTGACTTAATTATCTAAATAATTAATATCTACAAGGAAAAATCACTAGTGTTGGTTAAGTACGTCTTTACGGAACGCTTCGAGTTATCAAACGCTAGTGATTTTCTTTTGAAAACTCCATCCTAATGTTTCCAATGGAAACTTTCCATCGCAAAAGTTTATAGCGTCTACGGCTATACACACAATAATGTTCAGGACGAGGTGGATGAATATTTGGTATATATTCCTTTATTTCTCACAAAAATGTTAACACATGTAACTAAACGTAAATCAACAACGTGCCCCCTCGTACTCTTCCGCGCGCGTTGTGTAAGCTACCTTATTGTAGCTAGAGTGGTCACTCGATTTTGGGAAAACCCCATTAATTCGCTGTCTGTCCACCAGGGGCATCACGGTGATGGCCGAGATGCGCCAACGTTCCGACTGGCGGCCACAAGTTGTCAACCTGTGCTTCCATCTTTCATGCATATATGCGTAGTTGAATAAACGTTCATTTCGTGTGTGGAGGCAGGACAAAGGGAAATGGTAATGTTAGGTTATGATTGAAAATCTGATACATTTCACGCCATCCTATTAGGTGTAATAAAATAATTTATAGAAAGTGAGTCCATGAGTACTTATAAATTTTGTGATTTGTTTCAGTCGGCTCACAAAACGTTCATTATCAAGCGAAAGCTTGCTAAAAAGTTGAAGCAAAACAGGCCAATCCCGCAATGGGTTAGAATGCGCACTGGCAATACTATTCGGTAAGGATTATTATGACGTTTTATTTAAGTTACTTCTATTATTTCTGTCCATAAAATTTACATTATTTTCAAAGTGTTTCTTTAATTGAAATTGTAAATTGAATTTCAAATTTAATGGTTATTCGACCGCAATTCATACAATTTTGTTTCTTTCAGGTACAATGCAAAGAGGCGTCATTGGAGGAGAACAAAATTGAAGCTGTAAATTAATTTTAGTTTATGTTTGCTTCAATTTTGCATTAATGTATATTAAGCATTCATTCTTAAATAAATTTAAACCTTAATATGCAAACTTGGTTTTAACTGTTATAAGTATGACCGTGTGACCAACTTTGCCACCAATTGTGGCGTATGCTATTACGATTTAGTATGTGTAGTTAAATATAGCTGAACCTATTTTTTAAACAAAACAAAAGTAATAGAATAAATGTTGCATGTTGATTGAGTTTTTTGGTTTATTTTTATACATATTATAGATTACAGTGAATTGTGCACTTTACGACGACGCATTTTATCCAACCAATCTTGTAGTAATTCTTCGCCATCTTTAGGTTCTGGTGCATAATAATGTTTCGGTGGTTTTCCTTCTTCTAAACGTACGTAATAATTACTATATTTGTAACGTATTTCTCCAATACGACCTCTGGCATGACGACGCATTCCTTTTATCACCTTGTTTTTTGTTGCAAAAGATTCAGCTAGAAAAAAATATAAATATACAGTTATGGAAACATTTAATATGGTTATTAATATACTTACCAACCCATAAGTTACTCTTAAATTCAATATTATGCTCATCTACAGCCATCTGTTGTGCCTCTAATATAATTTCTTTTACGATAGCTGCACCTTTTTTGGTCATAAAACTTAATTGTTTAACAGCTTCATCTACAGACATACCTCTCACAAAGCAAGCAATATACCATAGTTTTAGTTGACTGTACTTTATGTTCTTTTTCATGTGACATACATACTGATAAATATGCAAAAGTATTATTATTTATAGGGTCATAATGAATAGAGGAAAAGGTATAATAGCTCTTATAATAATAAATACTCACACCAGGTCGTTTTTCTTCACCTTCTTTTTGTGGAGGAAAAATAATTTCATTATATTTAAGAAATTTGCTCTGTTCTTCGTCAGAATTTCTGCCATCTAATATAGGAGATCCATGTATATTAGAAGATGGAATAGCGTACGATGATTTCAATATATTGGATGAACAATTTAAGTTATTTATACTAAATGGTTTACTTAATACAAAGCGTACATATTGTTTTATGCACTGCATTTTCTGTGAAAAACATACATTAAGTCAAACATATATATTATATTTATAGAATTGATAGATTGATAAAAATTGTTCGGATTGTGACAAAAATTTGAGCTTTAGAAAACTAATAAATATTAAAACATAACCATTGCATTAGAAGATAATATTAATGTTACACACGATCTATAGAATTAAACATATTAAACATATACATACTTATATTTATTTAAAGTTCTTATAAATATTTGAAAATTTCATCAAATTACTGTTAATCAATATTACACTGTAAAAGACGAATATTTATGTAGAAACAGAGGTATAGTACGCCACATTGATAGTATGTGCTGTATTAAAAAAGGCCAGATTCCGACATATCCTACCGGACGAGCCATTAACACGAACAAATTATCATATTTTTCATCTAAATATATAATCTATAATTTGTTAATAAAAAATAATTGTATTTTATTACATGAAAAGTCTCCTTACTAGTAGTTTAATTATTTTACTATACGCAATTGTATATGTATTTTGTTATAGTTAGGAAAGGCAAAGTCGTATTAATTTATTTTTAATAGATATCATGATTATATTTGAGCAGTGGCATTAATCAAGTTACAAATACTGTATGAAAAAATAACATAGAAATCAAATTTCTTTTTTATTTAGTTCTATGAAAATACACTCACGTCGCTGTAAAGTGTTTTACGAAAATCTGAACAGTCTCCTGTCTACTATAGTTATCTTTTATTCGTCAGAACAAATTTGAAATGCACGTAACGGTTACAAATTTGTTCCCTCGCATAAAGTCGTAATACTGCCTCGAAATGTTTTATTTCTTGTTATTTTCTTTTATAGAAAAGTATACTTACTGTAGATTTTATTAATTATCATACATCAAACAGACCGAAAGTAAGTATTTACAATGCTTCTTTAATGAAATTATACAATTTTTGTATTCTTGTACAGGGTGTTGATATTTCAATAACTATTGATGATACGAAAAAATTGTTTATATGTAAATTGTAGGATAAAATCGGATCTCTATTTTGACGTAAACGAAAATTTTGTTTATGTTATTAATTTAAATTTCTTTGAATTATGCGATAGTGCTTTTCAAGATGAATTTATTAAGCTTTTTACCCGGTTTTTTATTAGTTTTCAAGATATAACACTTAGAAATTTACTGATTTTCAACAAAGACGTCTCGGCTTGAGTGGTAAGTTATAAAAGTGGTTCTATTGTTGCGGTGTTTGCCATTCTGAGCATAAACCCTTGCTATCGTTTTCAACAGGCAGAGTCAAACACTGTAACAATAGGACCGCTTTTATGACTTACCACTCAAGCTGATACGTCTTGTTTTAAACAAACACTACGAGTACGATAGCAGTAATAATAAGAAATAATTTTTATTATAACGTTTTTCTTATTTCAGATGAATGAAGATACAGTTCGTGTTGCTGTGCGTATCCGTCCATTAGTGAAAACTGAAGTTCAAAAGGGATGTCGAACATGTTTAAATGTTGTCCCTGATGAACCACAAGTAATTATACGTAATACAGATAAAGCTTTTACATTTAATTATGTCTTTCCTCCTGATATTGGTCAAGAAACCTTTTATGATGTAGCTATTAAAGATATGGTAAAGAATATTTTTCAGGGTAAGATTATATGAAAATGTCTAATTGTATCAAGCGGTGTAATTAAATTTTTTAATAAGATTCATAATACAATTATTTATTTTTTTGTAGGCTACAATGTAACTATATTAGCTTATGGTCAAACAGGAAGTGGTAAAACCCATTCAATGGGCACCAATTATGACGAAACAGAAGATATGGGTGTTATACCACGAGCAATACACGATATATTTGATATAATTTCAATGAAAGAAAACTGGAGTTTCAGAGTTACGGTTTCATTTATGGAGCTATATCAAGAACAATTGTACGATCTTTTAACTGACAAAGAACGTAGTCAGTCTATTGTTGATATTAGAGATGATGGAAAACATATAAAAGTTGCTGGAATTGTAGAGAAGGAAGTGATGAATGCAAAAGAAACATTACAATGCTTAGTACGAGGATCTCTAGGCCGTGCAACTGGTGCTACAGCAATGAATGCTCAGAGTAGTCGTAGTCATGCAATATTTACGTTGTGTATACATCAATGCAAAAAAGATGATCCGTGAGTTATTTATTCAATGACTGCAAAGTAATATTAAAATTATTGTTATATATTTATGAAATGCTTTAAAGATATATTTTTCCTCTTCAATATACGTCAGTAATACAGCAACAACAGCCAAGTTCCATCTAGTAGATTTAGCTGGGTCTGAACGTAGTAAAAAAACACAAGCAACCGGTGAAAGATTTAAGGAAGGTGTCAATATAAATAAAGGACTGTTAGCATTAGGAAATGTTATATCTCAATTAGGCGATGCTAGCCCTACATCTTACATTGGTTATCGAGATAGCAAACTTACGCGATTATTACAAGATTCTCTTGGAGGCAATTCCATGACGCTTATGATAGCATGTGTCAGTCCAGCAGGTGTTTATGAAAACGAAGTATAAATATTACTACTTTTAATAATAGTTTTTAAAATAACTCATGCTATTTATGAAATGTTTGCAGATTATAATTTAGACGAAACTCTAAGTACACTGCGTTACGCGGATAGAGCACGGAAAATAAAAAATAAACCTGTGATAAATCAAGATCCACAAGTTTTAGAAATTAATAGGTTGAATAAAGTGGTGCAAGAATTGAAACTTGCTTTGGTAGGTCAAGAAATCGGAATGTCTTGTCCGCTTGAGCATAAACAGCTTGAAGAAAATAATAAGTGTTTGCGACAAAAAATAAGAGATTTAACAGAAAAGCTACATGCAAATCTGATAGAAGTCGTAGTTATGCACGAAAGAGCCGAACTAGCGGAACAAGCTAGAGAAAAAATTCAGACAGATATGCTGAAAATATTAGAAAACTGTAAAGAACTTTTAGATAATTTTGATAAAAATCCTGATACACATACTGAACACCGTACAAAATTAGAAGCTATATATGTACAAATTCTTGGTAAGTAACGTAACTCGGTATAGCTTAAAATAAAATTTGTCCAAATATATATATTTTCTAATAGATATACAGAAAGATCAGGAAAAGACATCGGAGGAGCTCATAAATTGTGGAATATCTGTTACTTCAAAAACATTTACAATGGACAGTGATGAGGACTCGAAACATACATCTGTAAATGACACAAGTTCTGAAAATCCAGACAGTTTAGACGATTTCGATAAAAAACACGAAGAGCATACTTTGCTTCAAGTCAAAAGGAATAATGAAGTACAAAACATAAATAAGGAACTGGCTATTAAGGAAAGTCTTATGTGCCAGTTGTTAAAAGACTCTTCTCAAATGATGGATTATTCCAAAGAAAGACAAGAAATGGAACAAGAAATAAAAACGCTTCAAACGGAAAGGGATGAACTTGTACAAGCGCTGCAAAGTGTTCAAGCAAATAGTGTTAGTTCAAAGTAAGTTATTTATTATTCTTTAGACTTTCCAAACTGATTGATTTACATTTTATCCCCGGATATGGTATTTTGAGATAATATATGAGTTGTTATTTAATTTAAATTGTATATTTATAGGCTGGCAGAAAGTCGGCGGAAAAAGGTACAAGAGTTGGAAAAGAAAATAGGAGAATTGAGGCGCAAAGTTTCCGAGCAAGATAGAATAGTAAAAATCAAAGAGAAACAAGATCAACAAATAAAAAATTTATCAAATGGAATGCAATTGCTAAAGAAAACTAGGGTACAATTAATTAAACAAATGCGTACTGAATCTGATAAATTTGCAAAATGGAAGGAATCTAAAGAGAAAGAACTGAATAGATTAAAAGATCAGAATTTAAAGAAAACCAATGAAATGACTCGTTTAAAAATGTGGCATAGTAAACAGGAAACAGTGTTTAAAAGAAAAATGGAAGAAGCTTTTGCTGTCAACAAAAGATTGAAGGTAGTAAATTATTAAAAAAATTATTATTCCAATGATTTAGAATTAATTTCTTTTTTCTTGTAGGAAGCTCTTGATTTACAGAAAAGAGCAGCAATAAGAAGGGAAAATATGAACAATAAATCAAATAAGATTAAAAATTGGCTCATTCAAGAGTTGCACATATTGGAGAGTACTGTTGATGCTGAATACTCGCTCGAAAATTTAATGCAAGATAGAGCGTCGTTGACACGTGTGCTAGATAAATTGCGAAATAGTAGCGATACAAATGAGGAAAAGATTTCCGAAATTATTGAATTTCTAGATTTGCGTAATACACAAATTACTGATCTTCAACAGAAAATTGTTGAGTCAGATCAAGGTAAGAGTATCTTATATGAAACATATCACTTAAATATATATCTTTATATGTATTTATTTGTTTAGAAAATAGAAAACATTCGAGATGGCAACAGATACATACAATAGATGATGCAAAAACTGCCCTTAAAATATTATTTAAACATACAGCAGAAAATAGGAGAAAACAGTGTGTAAAGGAATTTGAGTACAAGGATCTTTTGGTATGCTATTTAAATTATGTTTGATTTATATTAATCTGAAACTTTAAGCCTTGTAATGTATTCAATACTAAACGCAATTTTAGGAAAAGTATGAAGAAATACGAGCAAAGGGGACGGAAACATGTGCTTCGCAACAGTTCGCAATTGCGAATACAAATTGCATTAAGCAACTTGAAAACGAGGAAATCGACAAATTAAAAGAGGAATTAAAACATTACAAAGAAAAATGCCAACATCTAGAGCTCACGGTTAAATAGGCTTCTTTAATTACATTAACAGTACTTGTACCGAAAATTTTATGTACATTCTTTTTGTTCTTACAGGTTTTAAGTGAAATCAAGGGTACGAATACAGTAGTGAAACCTAAAGTCAAACGGCAAACGATGAGAGTTACGGAAATAATTGATGAAAATACGTGCCCTATGTCAGATGACAGTATTATCGATGATCCTGATAAAGATCCAGATTGGGTACACACACCATTTTATAATCGCATTCAAAAACTTCAGGTAATTAATAAGAAATAAATAAACATTAGCAGATACGATTTTGCATTATAAAGAACAGACAGCACGATCTTGAGATTATTTATTTCTAGAACACAGCCAAAAACACTTCGCTTGATCACACGATACGAAAACGATCGGTGGAGGGGGATATAAAATGTGGTTGTAAAACAAAATGTTCTACACGTATTTGCTTATGTTTTAAGAATAAAATTGCTTGTTCCAACTGTAGTTGTAATCCAGAAAATTGTCAAAACAAAGATAATACTAATGTAAGTTGATAATCAACATCAATAGTAAATTTTTAATATTAGCACTATCTTTAATCAAATATTCTTTCAGATTAATCGTACTTTGCTCTTACAGTATAATGAAGACAAAGAGATCAATGAACCAATAAAAAAACAAAGGTATATTTAAACAATACTTTTATAGTCTCTTGTATCAAAGCTTTTAAAGTTTTAATTTTTTTTTCAAATAGACTGGTGGAGTACAGTACGGAAGCACAAATTTAATTATAAATAGTTCATTTTTTATATAAAAATAATGTTATTTCAAGCGATATTGTAATGTAACTCATTTTACGTTACTTCATTTTAATGTAGTTTATAAATCATGATGGTCAACTTATTTTTATAAAAACTGTGCTAGATTATCAACAAATTGTTGCTATTAATTGTATATAAAATGGACAACTGTTATTTAATTACATATTTTGTAAGTACTCAAAGTAATAAGTAATTTTAGGCTTTATTTCATTTAGAAATTTAATCACATCATGCTGTTTTAGGTTAAGTTCGTTTTATTTATTCTTCAGAACCGATTACTTAAATATATGTAAAAAAAAAAATAAATGAATAAGAAAAAAAGATATGATCACGTAACAATTTTTTTCGACAAATTTGTACATTTTTTACTATTAAAAATTTACCTATCACAAGTACCGGTGCGATATCGATATCGATCGATATCTCGAAATATCTCGATGTTTAACCTGTAATTTAACACTCTCTAGTTCAGTACGATTGAACTTGCGAGAATTGACTGTTTATCGTAGCCTTCTGGTGGCGAGTCCAAATGATGTTGGTGTGCCATGACGCTTTGTGACTTAAAAATACGAGTAGTAGAATGCACTGCTTAGTGGTTTGTTCGTGACAGAATTCATTAAATTGCAATGGCGGAGAATTAGTAAAGTGGTCGAATTTATTTACTATTTGCTCTGTCATCACGTTGAGATTAACTTTCGTTCAGTTTCCCATAACAAATTATGGACAGTAATAAAGATGAGGCAGAACGGTGCATGGAACTTGCTGAACGATATCTCCGCGAGAAAAAATACGAGGAGGCCGAAAAATTTGTACGTAAAGCACAAAAACTTTATCCAACGATGAGGTCTGAAGGTAAGCTAACAGAAAATCCACGTCAGTGTTTGTGCGTAACACATTAATTGATTGTTATCCATCCTTTGTTCTATGTACGTATATCTAGCCATAAATCTTTCGGCATCGTTGTTTTACAACGTATTTCCGTCGTTGTCATGTACGTTTAATAAAGTTTCAGCTTATGCAGCGTTGTTAACTTTTTAAGAAACCATTTTAAAGTTTACGATTGGACATTTTTAACGATATGACCTCTGTAATTGTACGAAAATTAAATTATTTTACTTGCACATGCTTTCATTGTTGAGTCGTGCATTTTTTAAATTCGTTCGAAAAAAAAAAAATGGGTACAAATGAATAGAAAATACGAATTTGGATAGTTTTGTTAAATTCAAAATTCCTTGACGTAACTGACTTATATTCACAGATGTGTTAGCAAAAGTGGCAATGCTTTTGAAACAAAATCAAAAGTCTGAGCCTGAACCTACTGTTAGAAAACGTCATACAGCACCTAAGGAAGCTTCGCATGTTCAAGCTTCCACTGATTATACAAAGGAACAACTTGAACACGTTAAAAGGTACACGTGTCAAATAAATCTTATGATGTATTAAAGTTTTTTAAACGAAGATATTAAAACGTGCGAATGGAATAAATCTTTTCCGGATAATTGTATTTTTATAATTGTATTTTTATAATTGTATTATATACTTATCAATGCAGCTAAACAAGTACCCATAATGTAAATAAATGTACATGTAATATTGTCTGTTATTATTAATATTTATACTACGAAAAATCATATATGTAGATTGTTTTTTATAACAGAAATATTAGGATAAATGAATTACTTTGATTATAGAATTAAGAAATGCAAAGATTATTACGAAATTTTGAATGTTACTAAAGAAGCAACTGATAGTGATATAAAGAAGGCATATAAAAAGCTAGCACTTCAGTTACATCCAGATAAAAATAAAGCTCCGGGTGCTGCTGAAGCTTTCAAAGGTAAATGCGGTTTGTTAAAATGTTGTACTGACAATGCATGTTTCATACTATATATAATATATATTATGTACAGCTATTGGCAATGCTGTTGCTATTCTTACTGATGTGGAAAAGAGGAAACAATATGACATGTATGGTCCTGAAGAGGAAAGGATGCAGAATGTTCATGGACGTCAAAATCACTCGCATTATAACTACACAAGAGGATTTGAAAGTATTATTAACATATATATAATTTTTTATTTGTGGCGAATTTGGATTCAAAGGAGGCAAAGAGGGAGGTCATGAGGTGCAAAGGGAGGTTGAGGGGAAGGAAGGAGAGGGTGGAGGATGATTTGTCGTGGAGGGAGAGGAGGAGGAGGGGAAGGGAAGGAGAGTGAGAGTGTGCTATGGAAAGGTTATGGTGGATGGGATGATGTGGTTTTGGGACGAGCGGAGGGAAGTTCTCAGAGACTGGAGGGGGAGAGAGAGAGAGAGCGAGTAGCGTAGGATTAGGATAAGAGCGTGCGGCGAAAGGAAATGAGAGAGAGGGGAAAAGCGGGTGGGGGGAGGATGTAAGGGCAGTGAGGAGTAGAGTAAGAGTAGAATAAGTAGGATAAGTAGGATAAGTTAGGTTAAGGGAGAGATGGAAATGTAAGGTGGGGAGGAAGTGTAACCCTAAGGGGAAGCAGGAAATAAATCTATCTATCTATCTATCTATATATAATTCTCTGTTAGGAATATGTTATGACATACATACTCATTAATGTTTATTAATAATGTAATTTTGTGCAGCTGATATTACGGCAGAAGAATTGTTTAATATATTCTTTGGCGGAGGATTCCCGCAACAGGAATTTTATATGAGACGTCCAGGTGGAAGATGGATGAGACAACAAGATGTACAAGCTCAGCATGCTCATTCTCAGGTATAAAAATTGAGACAATGTTTAATTAGGTATATTTAATATCGAATATCAGTTCGAATGTTAGTAAAAGAATTGTAATTTTTGTAGCAAGCAAACGGATATACTACATTCCTTCAGATGTTGCCTGTTTTGTTATTAATATTGTTGACCATGATGAGCAGTTTCTTCATCTCAGATCCTGTATATAGTTTACATTCTAACACGTGAGTGTCTTAATAATTTATTACGAGCACTTATGATAAATATTGATGAATAAATTAATTTTAATTAAATAATTACATGCGTATTTTAATCCGTGAACAGAAAATATTCTTTAATGAGAACTACTCAAGGATTAAAGGTGCCATACTATGTTAAAGAAAACTTTCACACTGAATATCAAGGCAGCTTAAGAAGACTAGAAATTTCTGTTGAAGAAGACTATCTGCATAATTTAAGACATGCATGTTATAGAGAGAAAACTTATAGTAAGTATTTTTATTATTTTTTTAAATTTTCTAAAATAGGGTAATATATTTCTAGATCTTAAACATACATTTTTTATTGTTCAGAGGAAACAATGATGTGGAAAGCAAGGAACTTTGGAGATCAAGATTTATTTCAGAAAGCTAAAAATATCGATATGCCCTCGTGTAAAAAGATAGAAACAATGCAAGGAGCATAGCGGCACTATGTAATTTAATAGAATTCTATTGTAGATAGGTGTATATTGTATTTACACGTGTGTAGTTGCTGTTGGATGGAATGAAGAGTATCAAATATAATATAGGGACTATATTATGTTTCTTCGCATCCAAATTTGTAAATTATACTAGTCCTTGGTCTGTTATGAACTTTCACATAGGTCGTTTGAGCTGTTCCATACTCAAATTGTAAATTATTTGATACAGAATTAATTGTAATAGCGTGTATGGGGAATCTGAGCATGAAATATGAATTATTGATATTTAATTTAACCGAAATAACGTATAATTTCTAGTTGATTAGACCGAAGGATGTAATTTTACGGTACAGGAACTACACGTTTATTAATTTACATATAATATTAGATTAAATTGTTTATTTCCTATCGTTACACGAGAAAATAGAATCTACTGAGGAGCGTAATTAGAGGTAAATGTGATTTTGAAGTATTTCCCATGATTTACGAATACCCCTGTGCAGTTTGGATGGTAAAATACACATCGATTCTTGCCATGTTGCTTATGCCACTGATTGAAAATTTTGTGACGATAAATTTCTACACTAACGTTGATACAATGGTATCGATGACATCTAATGTTGCGACATTGAAGCTGCTTATACATGAAAATGTCGTAGACGATGAGAAAGTTTAGATAACTCATTGAACTTAAATATTAATCGCATAATATAGAAATATATAAATTGCACGAAAAGATAAGCTAAAATGATTGATATTATAAAAAAAAGGAAATTAAATTATTGCAAGCATTTTTTTAGATAAAAAAAAAAAAGAGGACAAATTGTTTCGAGGTTCAATGAACAGATTCAATTTTCAAGGTCTAGATTGATCGCAGTGACGCTTAAATTAAAACAAATTTGTGTGTTTCCGCGATGGAAAGCAAGCAAGTTCGCAATATTTGTATCCGAGATTCGTAATGTAAAAATACCGATGTTATCAAAAATTTGCCTCGATTTACTTTAAGGATATTTTCTTCGATGCAATATGCAGGGCATTTCAGTAATCGGCAAACGATAATTCGGGTGGCCCATTATGCAAAAAACGAATCGAAAAACAAACGTTGAATGTACGTGGATCAGTATCGTCTGAGAAGTTATGCTGTGACAACTTCTGAGATAGGTGGAATATGATCTTTGTTAATGTTAGTTTAAAATATTTCAGGCTTCCACGGTCCAGGTTCCGACTTGCATCGAAATTCTTTAAATCTGGACTTGAAGATTTTCAAAGAATGGCTATACCCGTTTGTATTATGATTACTGGGGCACTCTGTATGGCACCTATTACTATTGTCATAAAAAGAAATGCACGTTATTAGATGTATGTATAAGCGACAAAAGGAAACGAGATAGTTTGCGATGCATACGTTGTTTCGCCGTTGAAATTAGTAGAATGAAAGTCGCGGAGAGGAAGTAACCAGAGACATTTAATTTTAATTTGTGAAGTTGTAATAAGTGACCTTCGTTAAGCAGGAAAATAGCACATGCCATCGCGAACGATAAAGTTTTATACGTATAGATACAACATTGAACAGGAGAACATTTCTATACGATCAGCCTGTAACGCGTGTCTCTTATTTATAAATTACAATGTTGCGTACGGATAATACGAGGCGACGATAAACTCGCTTCGAGAGAAACTTTTCTACACGTGACACTGGAGCTTTTTCAACACCGATTGTTATCGTCTCGATTGATCCAGCGATAGATCGATATAAAAAATTGTAGATTTTGAAATATTTATCCATACCTATCTTCGGATTACACACGTCGAATGTGTTTCACGATTTGGTACAGCCCTTATACGTTTAATGGCACTTATTTATCCGAATCATTACTCTATATTGTATATGTCAAAGTATTTTAATTAGCTTCGAAATAAAGAAACTTCGAACACCTGTCGTTACCAATTACGTTTGTAATGACTTCCGCTTCTGTGGTCGCGTTCGATCGTGACCCACTTTGATAACAAAATTCTCATAATCATTGTTGCTTCGTCTAGAGAAAAGGGAGGTTTAGCTTTTTATAATTTGATTCTTCTCTTGCAACAGACGATTTTTGATACGTTTGGAAAAGGCTAGTCGATGCTCAAATCGGTCCACGACCTTATGCCCGTCGTTTCTAACGGGTCTCGCTAAACGGGCTATAAACTTCATCGTCATTACTTTCGGAATATACAGGGTGTTTGGTAACTGGCGGCACATGAAAAAATAAGTCTAAAATATAGTATAAAAATGTTTCATGCGAGGCTTTGTTTTCGAGAAAATCGACTTTGAATTTTCGCCAGGTACACGTGCACTTAACTATGTCTTGTTACAGCGGATCTCGCTATAGATGATTGTCTGGATGGTTATTATTGCAGTTTAAGTTTAAGATAATAGACAATTCCATGACACTGAAAAATTTTTATTCTATATTTTAGACTTATTTTTTCATGCGAAATCACCACCTTTTCGCTTGCACCAGCAGTTACCGACCATCCTGTATCTTTGGTACTTTGTAATCGATGCAAAAGGTGAAAAAAAAAAATTGTTTTTTTGAGCCTGTTATATCGGAGTTCCCTCTTGATAAATGCGGTTCAAGGTTGTCGAAAAGAAAGCTGCGTCGACCGGTATTGACACAGTCCGCGCGGCATTGAGCGGCCAGGTAAAATCTCACCTGTTGAATGCCAGGTGAAATGTCAGTCGATGCACCCACGTGATTCGCGGCGATTCCAAGCCAGCCTCGCGAACGTCGAGAAGCTGTCGCGTATCGTAACACATATCTGACCCAAGATATAATAGCCGATCGAAAGATAGATACCGTTCGTTTAGATCGCCCGGTACGCGTGATCAAAGTTACTCGAGTGTCGTCGGAATTTGAGGACAGCATCAGGTACGGCTCACCAGACTCTTCGTTTTTCCGAAAAATAAAATAAAAAAAAAGAAAATAAAACTGCCTTTAGTTTTCCATTCCATTATCATTGCCGAAAAATTTTATTCGCTTTTCGATTCTTGCGTCGAGATACTGTTACCGGGGTGACCTTTTTCGCGCATCCGCGAGGAATTCCTAACGTTCTTGTTGGAAGATTGCAAAATTGCGTTTCGAATTGGAAATCGGAGCCAGACGCGCGTGAAAGGGTCGATACCGTGGCGGTCGGGACACAACGCGCGGCGCAAATTAGACTTTTAGCGTTCTACTTTCCCCCGAACCGTTGCACTCCGGCAGGTGCAAAGATTCCGCTCAAATTAAGGATGCGTGTTAAGTGTTCCGGCGAGGCAGCGGGAATCGTCGCGCGACTTTCGAACAGTTTCGTCGCGAGCTTCGAAGCTTCGCTATTTCGATCCTCGCGTTTAATCTGCTCGCAGACGCCGCGACGATGGGCGAGCTGGTCTGCGATCGCGAGAGTCTGAAATTCGACGAGGCTTGCTTGCAACTACGAGCCGACGATCGAACACGGAACGCGTGGCTCTACTTGCTATCATCTGACTGCGCCGCGGTAAGTTCCACGCATGCTTTTGCATCACTTTTTTTTTTTAGTTATACCTGCACGATAGTATTCTCAATATTCCGCGAATGATCGATTAATTTGTTGCAGTGCCCGTACACTAGGATCAGACGAATCGTAGCGAATTCGAGTTCCAGCGTAACGATCGATACGGTTAGATCCACGACATTGAGGATCTTGGACGCTGAGGATCCCAGCGAATATGTATCCGCCAAAAACACAAGGTATACGTAAGCTCGCATAAAATTGTATGCAATTGATTATTTTTACTGATTTCTATTGTCGATTTGAGTTTCTTTGGAATCTTCAGTTTCTACTGTTTTAGACAGTCTAACAACGCGCATTAAAAATAGTTGAACTTCGAACACGTGCAGCTTCGAAATTATTAGTGTCTTATTAATTATTGACCCCTTTCATTACTTTAACGAGTCTGTCTCATCATGAAGATTTCGGCCCAAACATAAACATATACGTACGCCACAAGAGTTGGTCACAATTGTTGTAATCTCTGGTACAAAGCAGTTTAACATCAGTCTGGTCTGGGCCCGAATTTCGTCGAGCTAAATGGCACGGAAAGGGGTTAAGCCATCGTTAGAAACAGCAAAGCCTCCCCTTTAAAATGGTTTTCGGATTATGTCGATCCAATTCCCTGTTTTCGAGATATCGTAATTTATGTAAAGGATGTATGCGTCGTGTCTCTTTGTCTTATGTGACTCGTGCTGACCTACCCCACGAAGATGACTGTCGTGACCCAGTTTCGTAGTGTTTCCCAAGGATTTACAGCGCACTGTTTACTATTTACGCGCGCGCGCGCGTGCGCGGGATCAATGAACTCGCGAGCGCTGCAACGAAACGTAAACAAACGTTTCGAACCCTTAGATCTCTGGAACTAGCCACCACATCGACTTGAAACAAAATTCGAAAAAATATAGTATAACCTTCGCTGTTCACCCCCGGACTTTTGTAGCGTGAAATACTTATTCACAGGATCAAACATAGTGTACTAAGAATATTCCATGTTTCAGTAACGTGATTTGCGAACTGACCCCGAATTTCGGACAATTTGGTGTGTACGAGTTGTCGATACAAAATGGAGGCTGCGACGTGAGTGTCCTGAACGGGTCGACCTACCCCTATACGGGTAAGATTTTCGTAATTTATTCTAACCAAAGACGTTAGACGAAATTGAAACGTGATCCTTTTCAGAGCTTCTCGTCATTCTTGGAGTATTGGTGCTGGTCCTGTTCGGTCTGTCCAGCCTGAAATCGTTATGGCACGCGTGTAGGAAGAAGTACATAAAACGTCAGGCGGACGACGCGACGAAGCAACCCTCGAAGCGTCGAGTGAAAGCTATTGATACAGTTCGAGGGTACAGTCTTTAAAAAATACGTTCGTTTCGAAAGTATTTGTAATCTTCTAACGCACCATTTTTTTTTTTGTATTCGCAGCGTGAGCACTCTGTTAATGATATTCGTCAACGATGGATCCGGCGGTTACAAGACTCTGGGCCACGCGACTTGGAATGGCTTGCTTCTGGGTGACTTGCTGTTCCCTTGTTTCATATGGATTATGGGAGTTTGCATCCCCATAGCTCTAACTAGTCAGATGAAACGCGTAACGTCGAGACGCGTTATACTGTACGGGATCGTTAAGGTGATTAACGATCGTTAATAAACAAAATTTGCCCCGTTTTAAATTTCATATTGTCCACAGAGGAGCATACTTCTATTCTTGATCGGTGTATCACTGAACACGGCGAGCACTGGCCCTCAGCTGGAAACCATTCGCATATTCGGTGTTCTCCAACGTCTCGGCGTAACGTATTTGATCGTCGCTTCGACGTACCTCTGCTTCACGTCCAAACGATCAAAGAAGGTACAGCTAAACGTACGTATGCCATTCCGTAAGTAACGATCGTCGAATTGAACGAGACTTTTCGTCCACAGTCGCCGATGTTCCGCGAAGTGCAAGATTTGCTGCTGCTGCTACCCCAATGGTGCGCGATGGCCGTCATCGTGGTCGTTCATTGCGCCCTGACGTTCTGCCTGGACGTTCCTGGATGCCCCACGTATGTACGTATAATACGATGAACAACCATCGCCTGATCGCGATGCCATTAAACGAATTATTGTTAGCGGATACTTCGGGCCCGGCGGTCTCCACGACGATGGGAAGCATTTTGACTGCGTCGGTGGCGCGGCTGGTTACATCGACAGAACAATAATGAAAGAATCTCACTTGCACTACTCGTCGACGGTTTATAACTTTGGCCCGTTCGATCCGGAAGGAATTCTGGGTATACGGCGCTTTCTGATATCAAATCGAGTATTTGCCGTCGTCACGGTGTTCACGCGACAATTTACAATCGAACGTGCTTCGTGTGTCAAGGTACGCTTACGACAACGTTTCAAGTGTTCCTCGGTCTACACGCTGGCATAATTATGACGACGTACAAGGACTGGAAAGAACGTGTTGTCAGGTGGCTGGTGTGGGCCGCGTTTTTCGGTTGCATAGGCTGCGGCCTCCACTTCGCCAACGTCATTCCAGTCAACAAACACTTATGGTACGCGGTCGGAAAACGTTTATTTGCACGATATCGCAACATTTGACGATTCATTGAATTTTTTAGGTCGCTGTCCTTCGTGCTGGTGACGACGTCCTTCTCTCTAGCATTCCTGACGGCGTGTTACTTACTCGTGGACGTCGTTAAAGTCTGGAACGGCGGCCCTTTTCGAATCCCTGGTACGCTAATTTTAAAGTGGACATTTTTTGGTACCTAAAAATGCTTGCAACTAACCAGTGTCATAGACACGGTCAAACAGCAACCTGATAATTCTTAGGTTCGATTCCTTGTAGGGATGAACGCGTTATTGCTGTACGTGGGCCACATGCTGTGCTACCAAATTTTCCCCTTCCATTGGAGCGCCGGGAACATGGAGAGCCGAGCTCTCCGTTTGATCGAAGCGATTTGGGGCGTCGCTTTGTGGACGATCATCGCGTATATCATGCACAAAAAGCGAACGTACATCACTCTGTGATCTACGTACGTCGAACTAATTTTAATGATGGATTGTTTCATTTACAACAGCTCGATATATTTGTAGCGGAACTTATTAATTTTTTTATTATAAAAATAAGCTTTAGATTAAGTTTATTTTTGTAATATGTACATGGACAAAGAAAACCATTTAGATTTATACGAAGTAAAAATTAAGGCGATCTTTACAAATAATTTATTTTACACAACTTACATAAATAGCACAATGACAGATCGAGGTAACGACAGTATCGATACAAACATACTTTTAGCCGGTTACATCGCGTCGATCTCTTTTCTCTCTAAACGAAAATATTGGTACACGAGTGTCACAACGAGGCATTGATTCTACTTAAACAAACCGCGTGATTTGGGTTCGGGTTGCTCGGCCGTCGATCGACACCGACGATATAGATAATCGTTCCGCGAAAAATGTTCATCCCTTAGCAATGTGCACACACCGGTGGGGATTATGACAAAAAAAAAAAAGAGGGGGGAAATAAAAAGAATCAAGGAGGACGAAATCTATCGGGCAACGAGCGCGATGGACGACGACGAGATTACTGGGAAGGTATCGTTAGCAGAATCGCGACCATCGATAGCCGTCGTGTAAACAATTGTTACGGATCGTCGTTGTAAACAAAATAAAAAATAATAAAAGAAAAGAGAAAACACACTAGCAATGCCATGTTTCCTAAGGTTGGTGCCCGCCTTTGATCAGTAATCAGTTGCATCGGGACCTGAAAAGCGAGAGAAACGATCATTAAGATTTATTTCCATATTCACGGTCGAGTTTCGTACAAGATTGCGCTCCTACGAAATACTGGCGAGCATGTTAAGACGCTTAATTCAGTTTCCCTGCGGTCTGTTTCCTCGAGCGAAAAAATCGTTCTACGCCAGAAACAATTCCGTGCGTTGTTCGAGTCTATGATCGGATCGAAGAAAGAACCGACAAGGAGGATTCTTCCATTTTGCTGATCGTATTGTTGGATTCTCTCCTTCGAACCGATCGTAATTGTGCCACAGATAACGACGACGATATAGTGTCCGTTTCTGGCGGTAACCGCGCGAATGACGATTTCGTTTGTAAAATAGAATCGACCAAGGCAGCAAATTACATTAATGTGCAATTTATTCAAAGCGTGTGATTACTTTGGCGAGCAGCTACCGGAGTGGTTGCTATCGATTGAAAATCAACGATCGATCGTTACTGCAATCGTCAACGATAACTTGTTTGTTAGCGATTTAACGCTTTTTCGCACGGATATTTCGTTGCGTGAATGAGACGTTAGTACAGTGAATTGCGCATGCATATCAACGGTTGCTGCAAATTACAAACACCATATCCGAGTAACAACGATTCCTATGTTATTTGTATCGCAAGATGCATCGTAGCTGATAGTACACAAACGCACGATCTAGCATGCATAAAACATCCAACGCGACCGCTTTTACTATCTACGGTGTGTATCCTGCAACACGATGCACGATTCTTCAATCATTCGACAAAAATTTTGAGAAAAATTGATTGCCATCGAGCGCGTAACAGACGAGGATAATAAAAATTTAAAAAACAGTTTGTTTTCACAAAGAAGTTAAGGTTCCCTTGGGTTTTTCAAACGAGACCACATATTTGCTTTCGTATTATATCGCAGAGAACACCTTTTACACGATATTTTTGTAACATTTTTGCATTCGGTAATCTAAGGCCAAACGCGTTTACATTCTAAAAGAGAAAAGAAAACGTTAATCATCAAACTTGTCAAGCGTGGATATTTCACTGTTCGCAAAACACTTCCGCAAAAAAAAAAAAAAAAAGAAAAACAAACAATAAACTCGAAGAATTAATCGGTCCAACAGAAAAAACAAACCTAGCCGCGTCGAGGCGACGTTCGACGCTGGTTAGTGACACATTTCAGCGAAAAAAAAAAATAAAAAAAGGTACAAAAAGTACTAACAGGATGGAGGTAGATTCGCGAAGTGATGCTCGAAACAACAGTGAGAAAAAAAATAAAAATTAAAACAAAACGATCACCCGTGGACGGGACACGTTTGCGCCCATCGAGGGCGACGCAAACGAGAGAGATGCGAGCATTGGTTGAAACGGTTCCGAAAATAACTGTTTTGAACTGTTACGTATCGATTCCGGATCAAAATAGTTATGGGAACCGACGAAATGTCATAATTGTTACGGATATATCGGTTCCAGTCTGTATCGAGCTTGGTTACGGTTCTGTGTACGTACAAGGCGACACTAAATTATTTATTTATTACACCTTTGGAGGAATATTAACGCATTATACACGACAGACAGTTAAATAGACAGATGTTATATAAGGAAATTGAATCTCTCGAAGTTCTACAACGTTTCTATCGAAACTATAAATCTACCAACTATAACATTTCTCGGTCCCCGTAACAGTTTCGAGAACCGAAACCGATATTGCAACGGTTCACCCTGGCGAGTACAGAAGAAGGAGGTGATAGATGAAACAAAGTGAACAAAAAAAAAAAAAAAAAGAAAAATTCAAAATCGAAGAAAAAAAAAAAACTGAAATAAAGTAGATAGACAGAGCGATAGATGAGTATTATGGAAACGATATATGTACCGATAGAAAAAAAAACCACGTAGCCTGCGTAGCCCCCCCGGGCATAGTCAGCCCAGTCTTGCGAATCTAGAGAAAAGTTGCGCGAGGCTCGTTCCGTGGACCGGTTGCTCGCGGCCAAACACGGCCTCATTCTGGCCCGGGCCATCAGCAATGGTCGGCTCTTAGGTTCACGTTGGACGTGGGATCGATTATGGTCGGGGAATCGGTGGTTCTCCGCGTTTGCAACGCCTGGGGCACGCTCTTGGTGCTCTTGATCCGCGGACAGAGGACGTTCACCTTGTAGGCCCACGGTGGTCTGTTGCTCTCGAGGGCCTTGAAGGCCAGCGACGGGACCGCGTCGTGATTGGAAACATTCGGGGACTTGCTCGTCTTCCAGGCCTGATAATAGGCGTCCTCCTTGGCGACGACGCGCTCCTGTCGCGTCGGAGGGTGACGGAACCCGTCTCCGTTCTGGTCCGGCACCCTTTGGCTCGCCAACGAACTGGCGTTTTCCGCCTCGTGGAGCCTCCGCCAGGACTGCTCGCAGACGGGCGAGTAGTCCGGCGAGGTCAGGCCGCTGGAATAATTCGAACAATAGCTCTCGTCGTAGCTGAAGCCGTTCTTCAGAGGCAGGCTAAGATACTCCCTACCGATAGCCGAATCGTTCGTCTTCTCTGCGTTCTCCGATAGCACCGAGTCCTCGTTCAATAGCTTGAACAGCCTAGAGTGCGTCTGGGTCCTCTGGTACTTTCTGATGTTCTTCGACGAGGTGCACTCCGAGTCGGTGTCCACCTCGGAGATCATCCGACTCATGTCGGACGTGACGCCACTGTCCTCGTCGTCCGTCTCCTCGCGCGAGTTCTGCACGCTCAGCAGATGCTTCGGCTCTCTGTTCGTTTTCTCTTCCTCCCCGTTGCACTCTCGCGACCTCTTCTTCCGTTGCAAGTTCGCGTCTTTGTCGGGCTCTGCGGTCCACTTGCACTCCGAGACTACCACTTCCGGTTTCAGGACGTTCTTGTTGTAATCGCGAGCCTCCAAGTCGTTCGCCTCGATCTCCGTAACGTTCGTGTCCCTGTCCTTGCTCGAATCGTCCTCCGTTTTCCTCGACCTGATCGTGAACTCCGTCTCGACCGTCTCCTCCACGTTGATCCTGCCCAGCCTGGTCGGTATCTTCCTCAGAGTGAAGTTCACGTGGGGCACCACTGGCTCCTCGTTCTTCTCCGCCTTGGCCTCCGTTGTCCTCTGGTTCTTCGCTTTGCGTTTCTCATCGGACGTATTTTTCACGAGAAAATTCGCCGACACGTCCTGGTTCCTCGTACCTCGAGCGTCCTCTTTGACACAGGGTCTCTCGGGCTTGATGGTACTATCTCCAACGATCACCGTGGTGACGTCCTCGTTGTTCTCCGACACGGAGAACTTGAACCTCAAGGGTAGGCTGACGCTGACGGTGGTGGTGTCGGTCTCGTCGGGAGGATCGTCGGTAGCTTCGAACGGCCGAGGACTCTCCGACTCCGCGTGCTCCACGTCCTCGTAGATGACGCTCAGCTGATGAGGGAACGCGGACGCGTCGGTCTTCCCCGGGTCGCGTTCCGTCTGCTCCTCCGTGTCGGAATCGCAGTCGGTGACGTTCCTCTCGGACGAGGACGAAGACTCGTGTTTGTCGTCGCAGGGCTCCTTGGCCCTGGTCGCGTTCCTCTCGTGAGGATTCAACCCGGTGGAGTAGGCCAGGTAGGAATCGGAGTCAGAGTCGTCGGAGGACGTGTCCTCGGCGTTGTTATCGCTGCTGCTCTTCGACGACTCGACGACGGACTCGTTGTCGGTCTGCGACTCCGAGTCGGTTTCGTCGCTAGAATCGCTGGTGTCTATGTAAGTGTAATTGGGTACAGCGACGTTCAGGCTACCGTTAGTCTTCGTCTCCAAACGATTCGGCTCCTCGACGTCCCCGTTAGTTTCCAACGCGATCATCGTCTCTGGGATCTCCTCCTCGTCGGTTATGTTCATCGCTGTGGTGCAATCGCTGTCCTTGCTGTTGGTGCTCGCGGTTCTGGACATACTGTTCGCTCTGCCCCATCGGGGCAGACCGTTCGAAACCCCCGTGTCCTTCGATGCTTTCGTTCCGTTGCTTTTGTTATCCGGAACATTCGCTGTCAGTTCATTATTGGCCACTTGATCGCAAGTGTTATCGGTTTGCGGAGGCGCGGGAACAACGCACGTCGGATAAACACCGGCGAACGTTGTTTTACCGGTGCTCGTCGGATCGCAAGGCGGATAACCTGTGTAATTCTGATTATATATCGGGAAGTAAATGTAGGCCGTGTTGTCGGCGTGACAGGGATAGGAGTCGTTCGCGGCGCCGGGATAAGGGAGAGGATAGTAGCCCCACCAGCCACCCTCGGGACTCCAAAATGAAGGACAAGGAGGGAGAAAGACACCCTGCTGATTGCCCGGCACGTTATTCTCTGTTTGGCAGGTGTAATCTGCTTGACGATTTTCTTGCGTGGCTACAACAAACAGCACAATGCATTCAGACAAGTTCAACTGTTCCCATTTTGGGGGGTGTGGTGTGGTCTTGCGTTCTTTCCTTTCTTACTGTATTTTTTTTTTTTTGTTTTCGATCGTTCCTTTTTTCCTCCCATTTTCCGGTTTCGTTTTGGTTTTTTTTCCCCCCGCGCACGTCTTCGAAGCGTCTGAATCAGAACGGTGGAAGGACGCACGGTAGACATTTACATCGCGATCCCCACGATCGGCAGGCCTCACGAATACTTTGCACGCGGTACTTGAAGCTAGAGACCGGATCAAGTACGCTGCAAGTACGCTCGAAACCCTCGATAAACGCTTTAAGATATATCTCGATCGAACATAACCGAAACTTTCGCAATTGTTCCTGTTGCAACGCGTACGAGGTAAATGTCTAACGCGGACGAATTTCTGATAACTAGAAACCGAATAGATAAGCGAGGTGACACGGAACTGGAGCATCTGACGGCAAGGATAAGCGACGTGTAATCGGACTGTTACGAGAAAGAAAAAAACGTCTGATCCTGTGTTCAAAGGAAAATCATCGAAAATTTCGTCAACGCAAAACCAGCTGGTCGATGATCTCCGACGGAAGAATACACGAATTGAACGGCATTTCTCCGTGTTAAGCGACGATTACGTTCGAGAAGGAAAACATGCTCGTAATATTCTGGACGGAGTTGTGTCGAGGTACTATTTTTCTTTTTTCAACAGTGTAACTCTGTTTGCCTTAATCTATCTTAAGGAAATATCGTTTCACGAGAATAGAATTTGGTAACATCATGCATCGATTTATCTCGAAGTATTTGACGAAACATTGAAAAGATAAATCCATTCATAACGCGCAAGATCTCGTGCAAGTATTTCATCAAGATAGATTCGAAAGTTCATCGTTAACATCGTTACTCGACGATTCTGTCCTGTATCAGGTGTCCAAAATATTCGTATCCAGATACATGCAAGTGATCACTTGTAATTGTAATAAATCCCAGCGATAGTAAACATGTGAAATCATTAATCTAACATGCAACATTCCCGGTTAAGTACCCAGTCCATTCGTAGCTTGCGATGCTTCCGTATTAATATCTAGAGACTATTCGTGTACGACGTGGCTATATCGAGTCAAACGTACGACGACAAACGGACGGATCAAGGAATAGTACTACGATACTATCGAGTCGATCGAAATAGATCCATGATTCACCTGCTGAACAGTGTTTACGTTACGTTTCGAATAACTCGCACTTAGAGTCACCCCTAATAATGATCGCGTTTCATGTACACCGAAAGAAAAAAAAATATGTCTCGTTGCTCGACACACTGTGTCGTAATTTGAGTATCGAAAATTGCACATTGCTGTGATTTCGCCTTCGTTCAGTTTTCGCGATAATGATTCGCGATCGAGGGGACCCGCGAACGTTTCTCACGCTCTCTGCCCAGAAATCGGACCCAAACGCCCAAGGAATTTTCGTTATTCCTGTGAACACAGGATTCGGGAATGTTCCAGCGACGGCACGCAATGATTATTTTTTCAGTTTAATCATTCGTTAGAATGGTGAGACGCTTGTCACCGAACATTAATGTACAAAAGGGTCAATAGAAGCTTTTTGCGATTAATCTCATGGACGAGTAGCGTGTTTGGTTTTTTCTTGCGTGAAATATGACGTGTGTACGCCCGAACGGATTACGTATTTAGGTGATTCGACGGTTCGATTTTCCTCTGTCGATACTCACCGACACTCTCCGGCGCCGTCATTGCTTGCAATATCCTGAACGATCTCGACGGGATCGCGCTGCCCATGTATTTCTTTGGTTCCAGAACCTGTTGCTCGCTCGGTGGGAGGTTCGCTTGCATTTCCTCTGCAAAGTTGATCGTTCGGTGTAAAAACAAACTCGAACCCTCGAATCGATAAGATTTACTCACCAAAATTCTTTGAATTTCTATTCTGCCTCTTGTTTATGGCGGACGGTGGCCGTGGAGCTGTAACACGTTATTCGTACTTAATACCTTCTATCCGCAATTTTCACGCTCGAAATAGATAATATAACGTACTCGTAGGCGGGACGAGGACGTCGCTGGAGTCAGTCATGTTTTGCAAGAAGCGAAAAGCACGGGACGGTATCGCCGCGCCGCGGTATCGAGGATTCTCCTCGTGATGGAGGGAAGTGTCGTTGTCGACTGTAAGAAAACTCGGTTGCAACGAAGTACCAGAAACAAACTAAAAATTCACCGCTCTTACGATCGTACTTTGTTCCTTGATTTTGTTCACGAAGATCCTGTCGTCCTCCGACAACTGTAGTTTACGAATCTGTTCTGGATCGACGTCGTTCGGCGCGTCCGTGTCGGTGATCTTTTGGAGAACACGGAACGATCGAGACTGAACTGGTCCCGAATCCGACTGTAGAGCTGGCGCTGGCCCACGTTGCTGTATTCTATCGACAATAGATCGACGAACATTTTCAACTTCTAATTACACCAAGATTTAGATTCCTGGGTCTCTGATAACTCACACTTTTACAGTCTGATTCTCGACGTTCGGTCCGTTATTTTTGACCATCGGTTGAGAGTACACGACGTTCGAGGCTGGTACCCCGGTAGGTTTCTTGTCGTTGCTTTCGACCATGATGGGTATGATGAAGCTACCACCCGTCGACGGTATAGGCTGCTGTTGCACTTGATTTTGGACTTGATTCTGAACCGGCGGCGGCTGCCCCCATCGCTGTTGATGGTGAGGACTCGGTTGCTTGAACTGATGATGGCCCTGCTCGTGTTTCGCGTCGAACACGGACGGTCTGTCCTCGATCTAGGCATAACAAATCGCCGATTAATCGCGCGACATGCAACGACAAACGCGTCGTTTCGATAAAAAGAAAAACTTACGCGAATCGGTATCACGCGTTCTTGATTGTTCTGTTGAGTGCCCGCAGGACTGGAGAACGGGCGTTTCTGTGGTTGCTGTTGGCCAAACTGCTGAGGCTGTTGTTGCTGCTGGTATTGGTATTGCTGAGGCTGCTGAGAGACCGGCCTCTGCTGAATAGGCTGCTGTTTCTGCTGAGTCTGCGGCCACTGGGGCGGCGACGACGGTTGTTGCTGAGTTTGCTGAACCGGCGCGTAAACAGGCGGCGACGTGGGGCTGTCCGGCGACGAGCTCTGCTTGCTCGAACGTTTTGCCCACTCAGGTAATTCCTCCTGCGGTTTGTTCTTGTTCTGGAGCCAGGGCGTCGGCGCCTTCGCCAGGGTCACCTGGGTCGGCGTACTCGGGCTCTCCGGACTGCTCGGTTGAACCGGAATCGTCACCACGGGCGTCGCTTTGGTCTCTGCTTTGGCTGGAACTTTCGGGGGACGTAGATTTATAAAACAGAATCCCTTTGACCCTTTGAATCCCACAATCTCAACTGAATTATTTGACTTAATGTCGATTTTTATTAAATTGCTAAATGGAAATCAACTTTCCTTCGAAACATTTAAAAAATAATGAACTTATAAAGGGTAACATAAATTTTCGAACAATTAAATAATTCATTTGAAGAATCGAAATCCGCTCACCGATGGAGGGGATCCTGTTGGCGGTCGGTGTCGGGGGCGTCCTGACAGCAGAGGGTTGGGGCGGAATATTGGTCGGGAAGACTGGGATCGCCACTTGGGGCTGAACGAACAAATTTGCCCCGGCGTTCGTCGCTGGGGTCGGTTTCGGCTCGAGTGCCGATTTCGGGGGGCCTTCGATGCCCTCGTCGTTCGCGTTTTTCGCCACTCTGCGCGCCATTCGCGGGCTCCGGATCTGAGAAAGGTCCAGCTTCCCGCCCATACCCGGCGTGTAGGTGAACGGTTTCTTATCTTTCGTCAGCATAGCGTTCTGAATGGCCGCCGGTGGCTCGTAGGCATCGTTGTTGGCGATCTGGGGCCTCCTTATCCCTGGCGCCTGCGGATGCAAGCAAAATTAATGCCTGCAACGTTCGTCGATTTCAAAACGAAGGTATTCGAAATATCCGTTTCCAACTTTAAACATTCCTTGCCCCAACATTTTTGAACACGTCGAACGTAAACACGAGCGTGAATCATACGTCGAATTATGTTTATCTACCGAGGCTTCGAGCTAACGTCGTCGATCGCATGCAGAACATGTCGTTACTTTATCTCTCAAGGCTTTCGACAACCGTCGCCGAACGAAATTAAATTTACTTCACCCGAATCAAATATTTGTCTTCGTTTCTCCAAATACGTTTCGCAACGCGAGTAACTTCGACCAGTTCCTCACCATTTTCCGTACGCTCAGCAAAGACGGATCCACGGAGAAATCGAAAACGCGAAGTTTCTTATCGTTTGTGCGTCGTTCGAACCGATGGGACTCGCTCGCGACGAGCGACGAACGCGAACTGTCGGGGCTCTCGACTTACCTCGACGGTGTTGATCCTCATTGCCGGCACCTGACCAGGTGCTGGAGGCGGCGGGGGAGGCGGAGGTGGCGCGGGACAAAGTCCTGGAACGATTAGCGTTTTAGTGGAATGCTAACGAGGGCCCAGGTATGCGAGCCCTCCGTGTCCTTTGCGTTGCTCTTTCGCGCGTTCGACGCCGCTGTGTTTGCCCAAGACTTACCGTGCGGTCTTCGACTCTTTTATCTCGTTAGATTGAAAATCTGTTAGCGGCGACCGCGGGTTTACGACTACGAGACCACGTCCGGCCGGGTCAGTGAATTTACACGAATTTCTAAATCCAGAGTCAACGGTGATCGATGGAATCTTTTTCCTTGAGTCATTATTTGCGCGCGTTGCGTTTTACGGTGTCCCTGTTCCCGACCGTTTCGCAAGCAACGAAAATCACGAGAATTATAAATAATTACTATACTCGACGTGAATATACGTACCTGTCACTAGACCGTCCGAATTCCTGCAAAGAGAACACGTTTCATTAATCGCGGGCCTGAATCGTATGTACATACGTATTGAGTTGTAGAAATAAAAACGTGCAAGAGAAAGTATCTTTTTTTAGTAAGATTGTATTTTTTGTTGGATTTGTTATAAAGAGCGCGTTGTTCGGTGAAGAATTCGGTACGAGCTTGCCGTTGAATGCAATTACACCATTCAGGATCGTTCGGAGGAGTATCAATAAGAGGAACACACACGTGGAATATCCACCGAAAGATACAAGGCAAGATTCGCTCACGCCGAATCGCATACCTGCCTTATCTGTGGAACGCAGTTACTCGAACGTTGAGTCACATTGCTCGTATTGGTATTTTAGTGCACCTACGTGAACCACGCGGTATTTGCGAACATACCGGTGTACGGACCGCTGTCAAAACGCGTCGTTTCGACGGCTTTACGATCGTGTCGGTGGTTGCGTTCCAATTACCGTTTCGAGGACGTAATTCTTTCGATGCAGGGCATACAATTACACGATTGCGGTTTGATCAAATTATACCAGGGTGCACAGTACTCTGGAACGCGATTATTTTTGGACATTTTCACTCCTACGAACCCTTCGAATGTTCAGGGAATAGAATCTGCTAAGCGTGAAGAAGACGAAGCGTTTTCGGTGGAAAGCTCGACGACCGCGTGATTCGTATCAGCCCGCCAGCTGAGACAATAAAGGAACCAGGTTTAAAAATACGTGTGCACGAAGCGAACACCGATACGCAAGGTGAAATTTGTCACTTCCACGCGCGAATGTACTTGAAAACGAGTCACGATTTATTTATCGCAACTCGCATCGTTGCGTTTGAACTGTTTTTGGAGCTATCAAGGAACGAGCTACGAATGGTAACCTACGTTGTCACGACCGCAAATTATCTTTCGATGACTCGACCATTCTTCCACAGACGAGGTATGCGAGTAGACTTCACATCCGATGTAATAAAATCCGTCGATACGACCAGAAGTTATGATTTTTCAAACATACGTATGAAATTTCTGGCCACGCATTATATTTTCGGAAAAGAATCTTTTATTCGAAAGTGCGTAGGATTTCGAGGGTATGTCTATTCACCAAAAATGATTGAAACTGACCCCCGCAACTGACAATAATTTTTTTAGAACGATTTGAAATTTTTGAATTTTGTCGAAAAATTTCACTTCTTGAATTTTTTTCTCGAAAATGGGTAGGATTTCGGGGATATGTCTATTCACCAAAATTGATAGTCATTGACCCTCGCAACTGAAAATAATTTTTTTAGAACCATTTGAAATTTTTTAATTTTGTCGAAAATTTTTCACTTCTCGAATTTTTTTCTCGAAAATGGGTAGGATTTCGGGGATATGTCTATTCACCAAAATTGATTACCATTAACCCCGACAATTAAAAATAATTTTTTTAGAGCGATTTAAAATTTTTTAATTTTATCGAAAAATTTCACTTCTCGAATTTTTTTCTCGAAAGTGGGTAGGATTTTGGGGATATGTCTATTCACCAAAAATGATTGAAACTGACCCCCGCAACTGACAATAATTTTTTTAGAACGATTTTAAATTTTTTAATTTTGTCGAAAAATTTCATTTCTCGAATTTTTTTCTCGAAAGTGGGTAAGAATTCGGGGATATGTCTATTCACCAAAATTGATTGCCATTGACCGCCACAATTAAAAATAATTTTTTTAGAGCGATTTAAAATTTTTTAATTTTATCGAAAAATTTCACTTCTCGAATTTTTTTCTCAAAAGTGGGTAGGATTTCGGGGATATGTCTATTCACCAAAAATGATTGAAACTGACCCCCGCAACTGACAATAATTTTTTTAGAACGATTTTAAATTTTTTAATTTTGTCGAAAAATTTCATTTCTCGAATTTTTTTCTCGAAAGTGGGTAAGAATTCGGGGATATGTCTATTCACCAAAATTGATTGCCATTGACCGCCACAATTAAAAATAATTTTTTTAGAGCGATTTAAAATTTTTTAATTTTATCGAAAAATTTCACTTCTTGAATTTTTTCTCAAAAGTGGGTATGATTTCGGGGATATATCTATTCACCAAAAATGATTGAAACTGACCCCCGCAACTGACAATAATTTTTTCAGAACGATTTAAAAATTTTTTAATTTTGTCGAAAAATTTCACTTCTCGAATTTATTTCTCGAAAGTGGGTAAGAATTCGGGGATATGTCTATTCACCAAAATTGATTGCCATTGACCGCCACAATTGAAAATAATTTTTTTAGAACGATTTGAAAATTTTTCTTTCGTCGAAAAATTTAGGCACGTCCCCCCTGTTGATTTTTCTTGCAATTTCGTTAAAAGTAGAGTGTTCGAGTATGTCGTGGTGGAAATTTCTTTGCGGTCGATTTCACGCGTCAAAACATTGGAAGGGGATCAAGAGAATGGCTTGTTTTTCAGTTTTATTTTCGATGGAAGGTTTCGTAGAGTCTATTAGAGCTGGTAGAAAATAACACGAACGCCGTTGGACGCAGTGGGTGGTCCTATAATTATTACCACCTCGATATTTCCGAAACTGTGACGGTTACGATACTGGTCCGCATTTCTGCCTCACACTTTAAGAAAATGATATATCGTCTACTTCAGAACAGCGAAAACAATGTCCAATGCTCTGTCCAATTATTGCTAAATAATACTCTGCTACTTTCATTTACGTATCCCACAAAATTTGTTCTATTTGTACGAATCGTACAGCAGACGTTGTTCGTTATTTTTTTTTAATAACGTGCAACACTTTCGTGACACGAAAAGTGGCCAGCAGTTATTCGACTGACGAAATACCGTTTAGTTACGATTGTGACGATCCGCTATTTAAAGAGACGATATTTTTACAACGGTTTCAAGGAGCAGTCAGTTACTATCTACTCAATATTGATACACATTTATTTTTACTATTCGCACTCCGTCGGTGCTTCTCTGTTTCGTCGGATGGGTGATTGAACTTTTGAAAATAATTCCCCGCAACTTAGGCCCGACTGATTGACCGTAAATAAATCAGGTTTCGCGAGAAGATTACCAACGCCTCTCAAAACTGCCATTTACTATCTTAATTGCGATCAACTAGATAAATGTACAAGACAAGAAGAACGCGAGAGTACGCTATTTAGCAGAACTTACGTAATACTAAATATTTCTCTTCGAGGAAGAGTGGAAACTAAGTAATATTCCTCCGCGTCGATCATAAAATTTTATCCAATATCGAAGGAAATTAATCGTCAAGCGATTCCAAGTGTTTCGCAAAGTGCAGTTTATCGCGAAAAGATTTTCTTTGGAACGAGTTCGACGAAGCCGCGGCAGACTTCTGGTCTGCTCGAAAATCCGCCGTTGTTAATAATAGTATTTTTGGAGAACAACGCGTATCAACGGCGCTTTTATTTTGGCACGCCGATCGTGGCACGTGGCGTTAGTTTTATACATAGAATTGGCTCGACCGTTATTTATTTATTTATTCATCGCGCTGAAATTCCAACGGGATTATTAGCATAATAAATTACATAAAGCGAAACACACAATTAAGCCTCTCTTTTTAAATCTTGAAGCATCGATCGTCGCGGATTTTTTTGCACGCGTCATCGAGGGTGCTTTCTCGAGGCGCGTCGATCTTGAGTAGCCCACCACTAATTTTAACATCGAATCAGACGCGTGACGTCACCGTCATCGTAATTCTTGGCGGGTGTTCGACTTTCTCGGGGAACTCATCGAACGTTTCCCCACGTTCTCCATTCGAAATGCGAGAATGACTGTTCGAAGCAATAAACCGCCTGGTGTTCTAGACATTGTTAGAAAATTTCCAAAGACGTCAACCTTTAAGCTTCAACGAAAATAAATATCTACCCATAGGGGTTCGTGATTCATATTAATTGATAGCATCGTTATTGGAGTTACGATTTAACAAACGATCGTCGAGATCTGCCAGGTCGTCCGCTGTGAAACGCACCCTGGAAAGGATGTGGTTCCGAGTTTTCGGTGGATCGAACGGAATCGTGGTCGATCCCTGGCAAAAGCCGGACTTTCTCGGAAAAGCTCGGTCACGGCGAATCGAAGGCGCGATGTCGCGATGCTCGGAACCCAGCCAACACAGGCCGTGGTGCGTACAAGTGTATTTAGGTAGATACGCGAGGCAGAGTTAAATTTAGCGCGGTCCGACCTGCGCGTTACCGCGCCGCACAAAATGCTTCCGATTATTTTATTTTTAGGGTTTCAACGTCGCGGTTTTTCCGCGGAGGCGAATAAGACACCTGACGGTGCCCGGTCAAAGTGACCCGCGTATTTTCAAAATAACAAATTCCCGAGCACGAACGCGCGGGTACGCGATTCCCGTTCTAGAGCTCTCCTAGACATCTGTTTCCAACTACAAAGCAGTGTTTTCACTTATTGAAAACATCAGTTGCTAGCAATTGCGAGATTCGTTTCTGGTTATGGAGACCTTACAGCGATGTGTTTCCACCTGTGGAGGCTTGCTGCGTCAATAAACATGAGCTTCTGGCTATAGAGATCTGCCCCTATCTGTAGGATTCTGCTTCGAGCTATAAAACTCTGCCTCCGCTAAGAATTGTTTCCACATATAGAAATCTCCTGGAGGTGTTCAGGTTTTATCGAAAACGACAGTTAACGGATCGTATGGCTCACGTTTTCGAGCTTGCTAGAATATAGAAAGAATATGATTTTACATGTGTTCTCGACGCGAAAGCAGTTTCGCAAAAAGAGGCGCGCGAGACGATGCCGCGTCGGAAGAGAAAGCGCGGGCCCGCAAAAAGGGGCCCGTTCGAACGACGCGTAGCGTTCATCGACAGTGAACGGGTTGTCGGCCAGACAAACAAAATGAGCTGCAAAGGACTGCCGGGTGCACGCCAAACACTCCATTTATGGTCGATTCATATAGGGTTTTCCAACAAGAGCGATGTCGTGGTCATATTTGTTATTTACTTGTTCGAGCCGTGTAAGTCTTCGTGGAAATTATTAAAATTTTATGCTCGTGAAATAACAAACTAGTTTCACCGAAAAGTGTAATTTTTCTTCCGCGAGCGTATTAATTTGACTACGTCCGCGTGTCCGACGTAGACTGATGGTAGAAACGCTATGCAGGGAACGTTGCTATGTAAAATATTAAGCGTAATAACTCAAATACTTTTAGAAATATAATTAATTAAAGTACCATACCATGTTATATAGACTACGAATATCAATCTCTGTCATCGGAACACCGTGGCGCAAACGGTGTAAGCGGGCAGATCGTGTGCTTTGAGGTCGCGGGTTCAGACCCGTTCACCGACCATTTTCTTTTACCTTTTTGGTTCTTTTTACCATTGCAACGGGGATACGTACGATATCGAATCCCTGTTGTGTATACATCGAAAGCATAGAGAAATACTTTCATCGACGGTGCATCACGGACACTTAACAACAAAGTGTGTTACGTGTCTAAAAATATCGAGTTATTGCGTCTAATATTTTACAGATAGCAAGTAGGAACCTGTGTTGAATCATTCTACGAAAGTAGGTTAAGGGGTTACGCCACCTTTGCAGCGGAGAAAAGCGAAATTTTGTTAAAAATTGATGATCAGAGTTGAATGGTGTTGGGTTGACTAACGTATGCAAAAGCGAGTGCAGTACAAGTTCAAGCGAACACGCATCGCTTTATGACTATTTCCTCTGAGTAGAAAGGTGAGCAGTGACGAGAATTATCGTTATGCGAACTAATTAAAAATTTTAACGGTTTCGTTCGACCCTTGGTTTAAACCGGTGTACCAGCGTGGTAGCGCGATGTGAACGATAGACGACGCACCGTTAAAAATACACCGAGTCGGTCGGTCCACCGCGGCACGTGGCAATGAACAATTTTCTTCTACCTTCTTGATCAAAGGGTCATTCACACCTGCGAATTTCCCTGATGACGAGTTCGTTTCGTGTGCCTTGGCGTCGCGCGACGATCGGAATCGTATCGGGGATGCGAGCAAGGTTCCGAGACGTTCAAAATTGGACGATTCGTAGGCGTGGACCTAGAAACCCGTCGGTGTATTTCCATCGCGTCGGACGTTCGACGATCCTCGCGTCGGTCGTGAAAACGCGAAGTTAGATCTCGGTGAATTTTAGGTAAAACGTTCCAGACTCCCGTCGAGTCGATTACTCGAGGATCTTATTAATGAGCAGGCTAATACGTTGGCTAATACTTCCAACTACGATCATCGGATGTCAAGTTTGTAATTACTGTTATCAAGACCTTGATAGTGAAGTATCGACAAGGTCGCTAACACTGATCGCAATTTGATTATTGTACTATCCTGTATTCCAACGTTTAATTTTTAGAGTTTCGATCGATATTTGAAAGCAAAGCTAGAACCAGACGCTTTGGGAATGGCCAGCGCGTCGCGACGAAGATTTCGAGCGCAGCTGACCAACGTCCAAAACATTGCTTTTTTGTTCTCGCCTAGAAATTCGTGGACCGTTCCAAGCGGGACGTCCAAGACTGGATCGGACGTGGGTGTGCGTCTCGGTGGAACCTGGCTAACCGTGAGATTATACGTTCGTGCAAAAATTAACGTGAACTTCGAGACCGAAACAAAGGACACTTGATTCGCTAGATAAATGCGAAATAAATACAGGTGGGAGGATTGGTCCGTGATCGATGATCTTGCACCTTAAATTTTGAAACGAGAGGTAATCGAACGGTCTGGATGCATCGATTATTTCATCGAGCTGCTCGTCGAGATTACTCATCCGCTTGGATATAGAATCTCGACGTGGGTGGCGACTATAAACATGCCTCCGAGCTTTTCTTGCTCCGATGCATCGAATTCTATAATCCTACATGGTGCTCCGCGTCTCTGTTACCTTTCTCTCGTTACAAATAAATGAAACGAGTTGTTTTCGGCGATGTTGGATTTTTAGCCACGATCGACCCGTATAAAACGACACGATACAGATGGGGCTGGTTGCAGCGAGGTCTTGGAAATATGAATGATCCGAGTGTTCTCGGCGGAGAATCCCTCCGTTGGTCGCTTCGATGAATTCGCCGCGGTGTTTTCCTCCTCGACGACGAAATATAGGTCGAGGAGCTCTTTCTTGGAATCGTCGCAAGGCCTATCGTCAGAACAGCCATCATCAAAGAACAAGTTCCGCGCGATTTACCATTTTTGACTCGAACGAGTCTCGCCCGGAGCAACGGGAGATAAAATTTTCCACGCGAAGGCTCTCGAAACGCCGATGCGAATCAGGAAACGGCGTGGAAATCAATGGATGGCTCGATCATTGGGTCGGCTGTGTTTGTATTCGAGGAAGTTTGATAGACAACGTGTTCAACACGAACGAGAATAGAATCCTATGAGTCGTATTACAGATTCTATCGACAAACAATAGACTATAGATAGGTAAACGAAAGAATTTCTGGCGAACAGAAAATTGAACAATACAGGTGTACGAATATACGACGCAGAACATAACGGAGTGCGTGACACCATGAACGCGAAGCGAAAACATCCCGACCTTTCTCAATCCCCTAACGTGCTCCAAAAAGCTCCCTGCTATTTCCGTACAACCTGGAAACAGAGAAAATCAACTGCGCAAATTACCTCGGTCACCGAAATCGCGACGACCGTCGTTACCCCTGGATCTCCTACAAAGCACTTGGCTACCAAGCCACTCCAAACTATTTGTGCATAATGTTGTTTGTCTAGAAAGGAAACTAAAGAACCGTTACACCATCCTCCAAATACGAATCCGAATAGTTTCGAACGACGAACCAGGAACCAGTTCCGCCTATCCTACCATTTCTGGCAGCGAAGAGACGCGACGAACACCACCGACGGTCCTCGGACCACCGGTCACATTCAACGGGAAGCTCGAACGCGGTTTTGGGTAACTAGCAAACGTTACGGGAAAATCCAAGTCTTACCCCACGAACGCCGGTGTGCTCATGTCGGTGTGTCTTTGGTATCCGGTGGACGATACGAAATCCGGTGTCCCGGGTAAGCTCGCGCCGCCTCGTGCCGCTTTCCACCAGCGGATAGGAACCGGTTCTCTCTGGCCGTGGTCGTCCCTCGGAGGTCCGTGAGCGTACGAGGAGGTGGAAGGTGGCGGATATGGAAAGGGACGAGCAGCACCGATGCCGACACTAGCGCGCGCCCGCTGCTACTGCGCGCCGATTCCTTGGCTGCCGGATCTTGCTGCTCCTACCCGACCGCCATTCCTCTCCTTCGTCGCCTGATCGCCGATGGCGCGTACGGACGAACCGGTGTTCGAACGTCGCGACGTCCGATCGACCAAGATAGGCTGCCCCCAGCCTCCGGAAGGAGCTCGCTTTTCCATTTCGACACCGGTTCTTACGAGACATCTGTGAGTACTCGTTGCAACGATCCTCCACTTTGTTAACGGGTTAGCGACCCAACAAGTTGCAAACGCATCGATATATTATCAACGAGCTATGATCTTGGCTCTACCATGCAATGAGACCGCTTAAAACTTTGAAAGTTCCGACTGTAGAACGACTATCGCGCGTACGCAGCTGTTCGCGGATTGCCGTTCTACAGGCGTAACTTCAAACGTTAATAACTTTTTAACGGAGTCTCGATCAACAAATTGGTATTCTTGGTTTTCGTCTTATTTTGGTCTCTAAAATCTCGTGAAAAATAAGAAAATCGATGCGATCGTGGACGCCAAACGCAACGATTTTCGCGATCGTAGAAAACGGGATTCGTTCCAGCCGATGGACGACGGTGCCCGAAGAAAATAATGGCGACGGTTAACGCGGCAGGTGGTTTCTTGCCCGACAAACGAGCTCGGCGTAAAAACGATGTTTCCTGATCTGGCATCACACTCGTATCGCGATCGCGGTTCTTCCCCCTCGGCGTTGGTCAACCGAGACGAAAAAGCGACGTCGATTTAGCTTCGGGAATAAACAATAACGCGTATCGTGCCCGTATCGTGGACTTTCTTCCCGCGGAACGCCGACAAGAACCCGTCCGGTCCTCTTTTTTCCGCGGGCAAAAACCAAAATGCGAGATTGCGTGTCGCGAAAGCGCGCCGCAGAACGAGCGAAATCTCCCAAACGATATTGAGACCGTGCTAGATCGACCGTAAAACGCCTAACGCGATCTCAATGGCCGACATCGGTTTCACTGTCGTTCGAACAAGAAAACAGTTTAATTACAAACCCATACAATACAGCAATCGATCAATTACTTAAAGGCTAAATACGTATCGTTGTTTTGCAAAGTGCTTAATAGGGTCTGACAATTTTTAACATATTCTCAGTGACCTTCGAAAAACTGAACCACCAAAGCTACCAATGATACAACATTCTTAAAATCTACCGGAGGACACGATCCTGTCGAATTCCTCTTCGTGATCGGAAGTGCTCAGCATGTACGCCGGAAGCGTCAGCCCGAGGACCTTGTCGAAGACGGGTCTGGTCTCAGCCACGTACTCGTAGGCCTCTGCTTCCTTGGACTCATTCTCCTCGGAGTTCTTGGTCCCAGGTAATTCCCTCTTACTGTAAACATTCTCGCTGGCGGAAGCGTCTGCGTCCTGAGGAACATTGTCCACGCGTTTCTCGATCAACATCGACCTGGACTTCTTAACAGGCTCCACCTGGACCTCCTTCGACTCCGCGGACTCCGCTTTGTCGTCCCCAGGTTCGTCGGCGGTCACAAACGCGCATTCCTCCTTGTGGAAGCCTTTCTCGTCGGCGCACTGGTAGCAGGTCATCTTATCGCGCATCAGTTTCTTGCAATTAGACCGATCCTCCTTTTGGAACTCCTGCAGGACCTTCTGTATCTCTGCTTTCTTCTTAAAGGCGTCGTAAAAGTCAGCTTCCATCTTCTTCGGGGCGGATTTGGTCGTGGACTCCTGCCTTGCCTCGGGTTTCGACTCGTAGGCTCGTTCTTCGAAGGACGATTTCGGTTCGCTGCTTTCCTTGTCCTCCGATCCGTCGTAGGACCTGTCTTCAGCTTTCGCGGGGCTGCCAAAGGACTTGGATTTGGTGTAGGAGAAGCTCTTGTCGGTTGGCTGGTACCTGTAGGAGCACTGCTCGGAGTTGCTTCCGGTCTTAGGGTCCTTGCACACCTTGCAGGTCATCGAGTCCTTCTGCACCTCTTTGCAGTTGCTCGGTTCCATGCTCTTGGCGATCTTCTCCGACTCCGACCTGGACTTCTCGTAGTCGAAGGACTCGCTGTCGGAGCTGGGCTCGTCGTCCTTGAAGTAGGAGCTCGACCCAGGCGACTGGCGTTTCTCGTAGAAGCTTTCGGGGATCGAGTAGTCGCTTCTGTACACGTCGTCTCGTTCTAGCTTCTCCGAAGATTTACCTTCGTAACTTGGACTGTCCTTGGACGAACGTGGGTTCCCGATACTCTTGGAGCTGCTGAATTTGTAGACCTTGTCGTCGGGTTGATAGGTGTACGAGCATTTCTCATAGTTGGCTCCTGTGTCCGGGTCCTTGCAGACCGTACAGATCTTCGAGTTCTTTTCCACTTGCTTGCAGTTGGACTCCTTGGACTCCTCCTGGGATCGTGTGTCCGGTTTCTCCGTTTCGTGGTTCGAGCGTTCTCTGACTGGCTTGCTCTCGGAGTCCTCGTCCTCCCACGACGCTCGTCTTTCGGGATTCTTGTAGGAGCTCGACTTGCTGTACGCGTACTTCTTCTCGTTGGGCTGTCGAACGTAGGAGCACTGCTCGTACTTGCCGTTGCTCTTCGTGTCCTTGCACACCATGCAAACCATCGAGTCCCTCACGACTTTCTCGCACCTCTCGTCCTTGTTCTTGTATTCCGCTGGAACGTAGTCCGTTGCGTCCGAGAACAGCTTCTCGTTGAATCTGTACGGGCTGCCGTGATCCCTGTAATTATCGGAGCCCTTGAAACCGGAAAATTCCTCGCCAGAGTTCGATCGTTTGCTCCTGAAGCCCGACGGGGTCGCGACGACGTCGTCGAGGTCGCTGGAGTCGGTCAATGGTTGAGAAACGTAGACGCATTGCTCGTAGGTGGATCCGTTCTTAGGGTTCTTGCATTTGTAACAAACCATGCTGTCCTTCGCGTTGCTGTCGGACCGTTTCGTTTTTATCTTCTGACAATAGGGCAAGCCAGACTTGAGCGCGATGTCTCTGTACTTCTTAGCATCCTTCTCCGTGATTGTGTAAAACGGAGACACCAACTTCTTGAAGCTCTTGTTCTCTCTGGGTATCTTCTTAGCGGCGAACCATTCCTTCGATTCGTGGAAAGGCTCGGTGGAATCGACGGCTGACTGTCTCTTTTTCAATTCTGAGAAACGACTGAAAGACGGCGAATCCACGGAGGAACCGAAGTCCTGACGAATCCACGGATAGTTACGATCGGCAGGGGATTTGAAGCTTTCTTGGTCGAACCTTGCGTTTGTCGAGACGCACAAGATAGCCAACACGAGACACACCTGAAAGAAAGTTCAAGCTATTCGGAACGTTTCTCGTTTCAGGAAAATATTTGCAAGAAGTACGGAGATCTTCGAGCGGTAACGAAAAGGGTTACCAGGTAGAAGCAAGGACGATTTACCTTAGAAGCGGCCATCCTGTAAATCCAGCGATCAGTGAGTTTAGTACGTTTCCGGTTCCGGTTCGACGAGCCACATCACTTTCCCATGAAATGATCTCGCCTTGGCGTGGAAAGGCTTTATATTGACTTCGTGATCCAAAAGGACACACCCCACCTTCGTCTTTGCGGCACGGAGTCAGTGAACACCAGGCGCGTTGATCAGAACGATTTGAATCAGCGACCGTAAAACAGTGCCGGACGTTGTCCGGCTGCCTGTGGCGACTGATAAAACTGTCATTTTTGCTTCGTTAAGAGCAAAAAGGGTCGCGGCGACTACACGGGCGTCGATTCCAATCTGAATACAAAGAGAACTATTTCTTGCTACCGACAGTTCAGAGACACTTCGACTCTGGAAGCTGTTTTACTTTCGACGCCTTGTTTTCCGTTTCATTTTAATCGACCAGAGGTTTTTACGACGGCGCAAGAAAGTAATTTGACGATAGAGAAGATCGTTTCGACGATACCTGTTTTTTAATCGACCGTTTAAGGGAAACCTTTGTCGTTGGGTGTCTGCTCCAGCCACGTGGTTTTCTGAAATGATCTAAAAGGGCGATTCTGGGTCCGTCACTGCGACAAAACGTTACGAATCGGAACGACACAGACGACTGATTGCTAACTGCTCACTTTCATTTATGCAATTCCGTTACCGCGTTCGAACTAAAAAGCCACCCGGAGAGACGAAGCTCCGTCACGAAAAAATCGCGGTCTGGTCGAGCGTTGTTTTCGCGGCAAGAAACCGTTAACGCGGATCCAGCGGTTGAAAAATGCAGAATATTCAATTTGAAAATTTCTTACGGTCGGAGATCGTTAAACACCCTTACGAGATACAGTCATTTCGTGTGCAACGATCTGATATCCCAGAAGAAATGTTTACAGAATCATTTAGTCGGATAGTTGTTCGCGCGATTTCACATACCAGTTAGTTTCGCAATAAACTTTATTGATCCACAGCTGGAGTAAACAGATGTCGTTCGTTACAATTTCGATCTGTGTACAATCATTTCCAGAACCGACGTTAAACGATAGCAAAGTTTTTAAAGAGTGAAAGACACTGGCCGCTGCAAAGGGTCGTTGTATAAAGTTTATTCGTATCGTCGTTGCTGTGCAGTGATGTTTATTAACAATGCGTATCGTCTGATCTTCGAAACATGGTCGTTTATACAGAGTAAACGTATTATCTATTACATATTAAGAGCCTTCACTCTTTGAAGGTAAAGTTGCGCGGATACACCGAGATATGAGAAACGCGAAGGGGGTTCGTATTTTTTTCGAAAAACGGGTTAGTGGGGGCGGGTTTCAGCTGCAGCTTCGACGCCATCTTCTGCAGCATCACCTTCTCGTTCTCGACGCTGTTCGGTTTCTTTTTCTCTTTTCGTTTGTCCTTCTGCGAGTCGCTGCGTTTCCGATAATAGAGGACCTCGCCGGCCAGGGTGATCATCGCCAAGGCGAGCCCAAACAGGGTTGCTATGAACACTCCGCCTACACGTTCCGTTAACATTAATAAAATAAAACTAATCAGTTGACAAAAAATAAAACAACTGACCCAAACTTTCCAGCGTGATTCCCTCGTTGTCGTCAGAGTCCAGGCACTGGGCCTTCAGAGACTGGTTCCAGTATTTGGACGTCAGGGTCTCGAAGTACCTATCCTTCTGTAGATCGAGGATTCTGCAACGAACCGATCGAATTAACCCCTTCCCGTACTTTTAACGAGTCTGACCCGCGATGAAGAAGATCGATCCAAACGTAAACATCACGAGCCAGGCTCGAGGACAGCAAATGACGATCGTGATTGAGTTTTAGTTCCTATCGGTACGCCGCGAGAGTTGCTCGCGTTTCTTATAATCTCGACGCGGGATGCTTGGTCTAAACGCGTACCTTCTGCTTATTTCCTCCTGCAGGTGACTTCCTTGTTGCACGGCGATTGCGTAAGGTTGCTCGGCGAACACCTCGCCGACCTCCGTCAGATTGCAGTTCCTAGTTACTTCATACTTTATCGCCGACGAGTCGTGGATGAAAGCGAATTCTGAGTTCTCGCTTTCTATCACCTGAACACCGGGACAAAAAAAGGCGACGGTGCTTGTCAGTGATTTTCCCTAGCGTTCGTTCCTTGGACGATTACCTTTCGAAAGCCTTCCTCGGCGCTCGCCACGGGACCAACCTGCGTGATCGCCTGCAATATGTGGCCGTATTGTTCTTTGATAGGGTAATCCCAAACTCTGTACTCCACCTGGTCGCTGGTGCTGTTCAGCGTGATCTCCTTCCACACGCTATAAACCAGCCAAAGGAACGAGAACAAATAAGATCGATGAACTCTGTGTTCGTTTCTATGGACGAATCATCGACTCACGTGTACAGCTTGTCCTCCGCGTTTTTCATGTTCATGAAGTACTGGTGGACGCTGGAATTGGCCAGTACGGTGTAATTTATTCGCGACTGCCTCGCCAGTTGCTCCAGGGATTGCACGGGTGTCTACATAGAGAGACGTATGTAAGTGGTATAAATACAAATCGCCAGAGATAATCGTTCGAACAGTGATCGAGTCTACTCTGTCAGCTGTATAATCATTGAAACGAATATGTTTAGGAAAACAGTCAAGGAACCTGCATTCTTTCCACTGTGAGAAACGCTGCCAGGTTCGCAGTGAACGTGGCAAGCATCAGAACGACGAATAGCCAATAAGCAGCCACGAGGGTTCTGCTCGACAGAGCTTTGGGAGCTTCGCCTCCTCCTTGAGGCGTGAACGAGGTCAGGGCGAACCAGAAGCTCTCCTTCAACGTGAAATCTCTGCAGAAAAGACAGGTGTACTGTTTAAAAAATCATTTTCAAATAGAAATCTTTCTCCGATCCTTTCCATTAGATTTCAATATTTGGAATCGAATCTACGCGATCCTTACCGACAAGGATATGGATACAGGCGTTTGTTGTTCCTCGCGCTGTACGGGGAATACTTGTCCAATATCCAAATCATGATTCCTGTCAGCGTCAGTGCTCCCACGATGCTCAGCCAGACTTCGACTTTGAGGACCGTCATGAATTTGAACAACGACGGTTTGCGGACAGGCTTTCTTATCACTTGCAAAGAATAATTTCGCGAATAGAAGTATTAATAACAGATAGAACTCTAAAGATTAAATAGAGAGGTGACGAGAGCGAAGTGCCCTATATAGGAGTAGCTGTGCAAATAGAAATTCCTTACCAATAAGTATACCAGACTGCTCGAAGTAAGGGGCAACAAAATCGATGACCTCCTCGCGCTCTGATGTCATTGTCAGTGCTGCAACCACGATGTCAGTTTCCTGCACGATGAAATATTCTCTTTTTTATAGAAAATATTTTCCAACGGATCGAGGACACTTACTCCTTTCGCGAGATCGCCGATCAAACCGTTCCACTGTCCATTGTCCAATTTCTTTCCGAATTGTCGATCCTCCGGCACGATCAGATCGTAGTCGAATTGCATGTCCTCGGCGAGTTTCTTTATGAAGTCTATGCAGTAGCCATCCCACAATTCTTTCCCGTTTTCGTCCTTCATTACTTGTCCAGTCGCTGCGTCCACTTTGGGCATCACCCAAGGGATTGCCTGACACGATATTAAAAATCGTATTAAACGCGGCACCAAAATACCATTCGAGCAATTCGAGTAGAAGATTTTGTAGAATTACAGGCGCGGTTCCGATTCGAAAGAACTTTTTCGCAGGCTCTATCTTCTTTCCCTCGACCTCCTTTATTTTGCTGCGCCTGGTCCAGGTGGCCAGCGGCTCCAGAACTCCATTTTTCATAATCTCCACGTCAATTTCCGCTTTATACGTGATCAGTCCTTTGTCCGACCAGTAGTCGAAAGTGTCGTTGCCTCCTAATCTCTGGCGGCCACGGAACCATTGCAATTTAATAACGCGCCGAACAAGAAACGAAGTATTGTCTAAGTTCGCGGAGAGACTCACTGCTATCAAGTTTTTGTTGAACGTTTCGGACGTGTGGTTTGAAAATGTTTGAGTAGCGTTTGGCGAATTGCATCGAGTGGATTTAGGCTCCACGCTGATCCCTGATTTCTGAAGATCGCTCATCAAGCTCACCAACAGGCCTAATAATCGTCTGAAGTAGTGGGGGAATATCTGCGTAGACATGGAACGAAAGAAGCCAATTATCCGTGGATCGTGATAGATCGGGAGTAAGGAACAGAAAAATCTTGAAATACTTGTGCATCGGGGGGACAATTGCAAGATGGCTCGCCGATCAACCGACAACAAACGTCCGATCGCATCGAGAGAACGGTCACCGAAATGTTTAAATGCAAATCGCTGTTTAGGTACTTAAAGTCCTTGTAATTGTTGTCGGTGAACACCAGGTTCCATATTCCATTCCTCTTGACCAAGCCTCCCTGAACAGCCTGGAAAGTTTCGCGGCGTTACGAGACACGGTTATTTTACAAAATTTGTCAATATGATCACCGTTCTGAAGAGTTCCTCCATCTTCGCGGTGCTGGCATAAATCGCGTAATAAGATGGCGACGGTCTCATGCTGCGTATCTTGGACACCGTTTTGTCCGTGAACTCGTCGATCACGACCAGCCGTATGATCGAGTTCCCGATCAAATAGTACAAACTCTGATTGAGCTCTGCAAGAAGCAAATACGTTTGGGCAAACAGTCGCCGGAAGGTGAACGGATATCGAGGGAGTAACGAAGTCAAGGTACCCCTTTCATCTTCGAAGATCAGTCCCACGTCCGTCGCGTTCTTCAACATCAAAAGATCATCGATCGCCTGCACGTACGAATTTATCTGGCAATCCCCGCGTTTGTATATTATTCCGTTCTCGTCGGCTACGTTTCGAAGCTTCTCCCAACCCGTCCAAGTCAGATCGAGTATGATACTGATTCCCTTAAATAAGGCAGCACATACTGCAAGTTGATTTTAACGAAACCAGAATAAGAATGGCGCGGCTACGGCGGAGCAGATTAATAATAGAATGTTGCTAACAATAGGTCCGGGTACAAACATGCGAGTCGTGTCTGTTTGGAAAGTTTGATGGATTCGTAGCATCGATACCCATTTTTTTGAATTTTAAAATTAATTAAAAAACACGACTCGCACGGTTCCCTGCTATTGCTACGTTGCTTCTTTAACCTTTTTCGAAACTGGCAATCACGTTTGCTCTGTCCACTGTGACGGTAGAAATGTGAACAGTGATGATGTCGTCGCCGAAATTCTTTTCCGTTTGGGGTATAGCGTCGTTCAGAATACTCAAAAACGGCGTGTCTGGTTCCTCGACCACGATCACTATAAATATTTTCGTACATTCATACGGATTTCCTATCGTAACATTTTACTGAAATACATAATATCCCAAAAGCACGCGACCTCGCATCTACGATATTGCAACGTTGGATACGCGTTTATTCGAACAGATAGGATCTAATGGTGCACTAATTATCTGCACGTTACTGACGATCGTGAGAAAATGCCTGTTCCTTTAAAAAATATTTAATGTCTCTCCCACGTGTCCTTTTTATTTCCCTGGATCATCGTCGATCGTTGCTTAAAACGTTTCCTTTTCGTGTCAAGGACCACGGACGATATAGTGTCGGCACTGGAGATGGGAATGTTTTAGACAGACGTTTAGCATGTAAATAATTCAGCAACAATAAGGTCGGTTTTCGTATCAAGGTATCGGAAACGAATAAAACTTTCATACGATCCAATCAATGTTTAACACGTTCGCTACCACGCGTCGCACACGGAGTTATGATAACAGGACTGTTGCAAGAATATCATTGAAAATACCGTGAAATAAAACGCAGAAGCATGAACAATTCGCTCGGCACTTAACGCGTTAAACGTAAAGATAGCATCGTTGAAATATCTTCTATCTTCTAATGTATCCATGTTCGAAAGACATAAAATGCAACTATAGATCGAATCCATCCATCGGGCATTGTTATTAGTCCAACTAATACGCTTGGCAAAACCGTATCAGATTATTTTTATCACGTTAATGTAAAAGCATGGTACTAATGGTACACGATCGACAAATCGATCCGAATTTATGAGCCAATATGAATTTAGAATGATTCATTAGTCTCTGGACATTTTCCACGTCATAGCTATTTGGAAACAAACTTTAATCTCAATTCTCTTTGAAAATGAACAGAAACATCGTTAAAACTTATTTATCTAATTGGTAAATTTAATTTTAGAATTTTCCTGGATGACTAATGGTAGCGAACAGAGTCGACCATTTTCCTGCTCGCCATGTTCGATGAATTTTTCAAGACATCGACGAGCAAAATTTCTGAGTACCGATTTTAGCGGTTCGAAAGTTGAGAAAGTTATCGGTGAACGAGACTTACGCATGGCCATCGGCGTTTGACAGAAGGACGAACCGAAGATCGAGGCGAGGATCAGCAGACTCGCGATCACCGTCGACTCTGACATTGCGGAGGATCCCGGAGTCGGTGCCGGATGAACGGACAACAGTTGTATACCCCGCGAACGAACGGAGAACCTGGAGGATAACGACGACGACGGCGACGCCTGCGCCGGATGTACACGTTGGCTGCTTATGAATATTGTACCGATGCCTATCAAATCGTGATCCTTATCCCCCGTGAAATGCACTTTACCTACGCGGGCGTAGGAATCGCGACGGAACAAAGAACCGGCCACGATGTGACATCCTGCCACGCTACGTCTTCCATCGGGCATCGATTTATCGGTCGACCTGTCCGCCGCCAAGGATTACCAACCTGATTGCAACGCGGTCGATGGTACGGTTCCGTGAGTCGCGAATTATTTCGCGTAAAATTGCTGCCGGTCAAGAACGCGATTCGGGATCTTGGGAAGGGACACGCTTCGTAGTAGGGGTTCCGAGAAATATGGCGTGGACGGGTCACGAAGAACGTTTGCGAATCGTGGTTTTATTAATGGGCGTTTGGTGCCTTTTATCGGCAGGGAATGCTGTTGGCTGGTAGCCAGGGTCTGTCAGGACCCTATTTTAGGTAGATTCCGGATCGTTTTGTTTGTAACGCGATACGCTGTTTATTAGACATGGCCATAAATTCGACGGAGATCGAGACGAAACGAAGAGGATTTTTTTTATTTTGGTAGTAACCGATTAATCGAGTCTAAAGTATCGGGAAAAAATTCCCAAGCGAGGTTTTCGGTACTGAAGTCGAGGTTGCCCCTCAACCCTCTTTTCCATGGCAATAAATGATCGATACGCATATTATTGATTCGTTCCGCGTAATGTACAGTTACGGCCAGGGAGAACGTTCATGGAAAGGAAGTCTGTAATCTCGAATCGCTTATTGAAAACTCCAATTTTCTAATCGATAATTGATTGTATCGCGTTGTCGGTGGCCATGGAACGCAGAACGCGGGGAAGCATTTTCCGTTCGCGGATAGAGCGAGAACCCGGATCGGTTGCGATCCCATTTTCACGTGCGCTGAACGATAAAAGTACGATCTTCGATCGGTTTGCAGGTAAATCGCTTCATCGAACGTAGGATTGAATCGCGAGCGACAGGGGAGAGAGAAAAAAAAAAGGAAAAGGAAGAAAAAGATAGGGAAAGACGAAGGAGGCGATGGAACCTCAGTTTCTCGATCGATGAATCTTGGCACGCCGGACGGACTCCGGCCACGGTGGCCATCACGTTTTCCCATTATCAGTCCTGATCATGGTCTAAGGTTGATTAATTTCCATGGTTGAGGAAACAGTGAATCGACGATGCGCGGTCACAAAGGATAATGACGCAAGGATCGAGATTGCGCCGCAGATGTTTCTCGCCGTGGCAGGTGAAGCGCAATGCTTCAATAATCTCGCACTATTTTTAAATGGATTTCGGATGTCCTTTATCCGTGCGCGATCTTCGGGAACTCGAGGAGCACAGAGTCGTGGAAAATTTTACTCTGAGATCAGTATTCGTGGCTACCAAGTTCAATTTAAATTTCAAAATATAATTAATATAATTATACAAAGTCACGATCTGTCTTCATAAATTTTGTTGGATCAAATGCGTGTAAAGCATAAGGTATGACTTGGGTTTTAATAAAACGAGAACAACTTTGTAAGGTTTCAAAAGGAAATAACATACTATTTATTTAATACAAAATTTACAAAATAATAATATGTTTTCGGGGAATCCTCTTCTTGAAGTAACGGTAAAGAAATTGTGCTAATAAGATAAAAAAATTAGAAATAGGCAGTACCGATAGGAGGGCGCCACGCTGCGTTTGCCTGCAATCCGTTTCATCAAATGTTTATATATCGTTAACAGATGTCGCCTCTTGTACATGCAATAGACGTTCGGAAAGACAAATCTCGATTACCGTTCCGTCCGTTGCATTTCGCTTTATGAATCGGCGCATCGCATTGCGTCATATTCCGCCTTGCATAATACGATACGAGATTTTATCGCGACTTACGTGAATAAAGATTGATACAACCGGCGGAACTCAATAAAAATGGTCGATAAAATAGAGACTGACATCGACGTCCTGCATAAAAACATTTTGTTCTCGCATCGATCTAATAATTCGCTGACGATGGAAAACTTCTGCTTGACTATAATCATCAGTCGAATCAGTAAATTATATTCACGAGTGAAAAACACAGATTTTTTATTCTCTCGTTTAACCTAAAAACCTTTCCAAGTTTACTTTATGAACGAATGAGCCTGGTCTTAAAATTGTTTTCCTCTTCAAAGTGTTATTTAAACGTGGGAAAGTATTTCGTGAACAGTGGTGCACGTAGAAACGGGAATGTATTCGAATCGAGATGTTTAACTTCAATCGTCATGACTGTAGCCACAAATTGTACTTCTTTCAACGTGCCGGGACTCGGATGGATCGTAAAGGAATGTTTGAAAAATACGCGTGGAACGATAGTTAAAACGGCAGCTTTTCCGCTGCGCTGGCGTATCTTGTCGAAGAGCGTCGGTATATTTTTCTTCCATAATTTAGTTCACCAGACGTTGCAGTTCTTTTAATCGACGCCAATTTTGAGCCCGAAATACTGCTCCAGTTTCATGGAACATGGAACATGCAACGTGCAACTCCCCCACTGATTTTTACATTCTGGAACGTATGTTTTCAATCAGTGGTACTTGGCGCGGATTCTATAAAACCCGGGCCGTAAATATTTATGTACAACATAAAAAGAAAATCGATGGACGCGATGCGAGCCGAATACGGTTTTATTTCGTTGGATAATAATATTAGCATACATCGTTCGACGATATAACCGCGTACGTGCGATCGTCGATACACAATTTAACTACCGTTACAAGATACTCCGGGGAGGAGGTTATGTCGGTTGAACGAGGAAGGGAAAAAAAATAGAGGAGAAGAAAATGCATGCAGAAGCGCTTGCACTAGAAACAAAATGCACGCGTCAAAACGTGTTACAATTTCACGCACGAAAAGTTTCAACGAAAGGTTCGTAGAACGCGAACACGGGTTCAACGGATTACGGGTCGTGTACGAGGCGCGAATCGATCGCGGATAACGAAATCGCAGCACAGTGTTTTAAGTACGGATCGCGTCGTTGCTGGGAAATTCGAAAGAAAGTAAAGCGGTAAGATAGCAGCGGCGGGGAAGGAAGAAAGGAAGGAAAGAATGGAATTTTATTCAAGAAACGCTCTAATACGGGAAGTCCGAGTTCGGTGATTTCCGGATGCGATCGGTTGTTTCCGGCACGGCCGCCCTCCCGAACTAAACCATTCATTCGACGGAGCGAGAGACGTCCATTCGACGAAGAGGAGGCTAGGAAGGCGGTGGGTACGAGAGAGAGACGTTGGTGGAACGAGAACGGGAATATAGAGCAAGCGAGCAAGCGAATGAGAGATGCACCGAGGGAACGGGACGAGGAAAGGAGAAAGAGAGCGACAAAGCTAGGAGGGGCAAAGGGGGGGGGGGGGTAAAGAGAATACACGAGAGGTAGGCACGGCCGATTCGAGAAGGCTGGCAGACTGGTAGGCTGGCAGGCAAGAGTAAGAAAGCGAGGGAGCAATACTGACTGGCAGGCAGACTGGCCGGCCGCGCTGTAGTTCGCAGAGCACTCCCAGCGAATCGGCAGCAGATGTGGCCAGTTAGCTCGGTGCTGTATGCTCGTCCGGATCTCGGAGTGCCGTGGATTTTGATGCACCGACCGAATCCGCAGTCGACAACAGCGACAACGATCAGTTCACGAGCGTGACCCTCGCCGCGCGACGAGGGTTGAAAGAGATGCGAACGTAAACCGCTTCGAGGCCGGTGACAAGTCGTTGCGAAACGGAGAAACTCGTAGCGGAGGGCATTGACGTAGTTACGAAAAGGTGACACGGGGTAATAAGGACGGTGTCGAGGACGATTACCGGAGGAAGAAGAGGAAAAGGAATCGAATGGAACAGTCGGTCCCGCGCCAGATCCAAGAACGCAGTGACCGTCGTACCTGTCCGTCGGTGGCCGAAGACTTGCCCGATCGAGACTCGGTAGTAGTGATGTGGCAACGTTGCTGGTGGCTCGCGAGCGGAGGAGTCAGTCGTCGTTCGACTGTTCTGTCGTAGTCCGTGTCTGACAGTGCAGTGTCGCTGCCAATATAACCGCGAGGGCCCGTCAGGGCCCACGAGCAGCGCGAATACACCGCGGTGTCACGATGACATATTTAAGAAGATCGCGTACGAGCAGCACGAGCATCGCAGAGACACGTACGTTGCTGCTACGATAGCGCGTTCGTATCCGTCGGGCTCGATATCGTTGTTAAATAGCCCATGGGAGAGGAGAGAGTTGGTTCGCTCGTGAGAGCAGTAACAGTGTCGAAGCGTATAATCGTCGCGCGGTTGTGTCCATTTTCCGAGCTTTTGCATCGTAAACAGTTCCTAAAGTGCCGCGCGTTCTACGCGTATATCTCGCGAACGTCGAGAAACGAATGAGTGCGTGAATCGTGACAACACGTCGTGTCGGAGTGTGTACGACGAGAGAGAGAATCTCTTGGTCTCTTTCGCTCTTCCCTGGTCGGACTTTACGCCGTCGTACGCGCTTCACCCCCCTCCCCTCGTGCGGTTGTTCCTTTCTCCTTCTCCCTCGCTCTAAGGCCCATTTATCTATCCCGTATCGGCCGTACGTCTGCCTCTCGCAGCCTACCAACATTCCGTCTGTGTGTGCGCCTGGTAGTTTTCACTGGCGCGACACGGCACGCGCGCACGCCGCACCACCACACGACCACACGACGACACGTAAACGGAACCGATTGTCGGAGAGACGAGAACACAGGAGTGTCAAAGATCCGAGGAAAAATCACGGGCATGGGAACAGTGTGTGCCGTGGACTGAAAAACAGTGCGCGACCGACCGGTTGTCCCGTCCGTTCGCGGTGGATATCTTTTGCTCGCTCGCTCGCTTGCATTTCATCCGGTGTGCCTGTGTGTCCCTTTACCGAAGGAGGAAGAGAGGTTAGGTTAGGCTAGGACTCGCGTCACCCCCGGCACCTATATCCGTCCTTGTCTCGCACGCTCTCACTCCTCTTCCCCCCTCTTTCTCTGACATACACGAAGAGGAACGCAGCAGCACGAGAGACCGACCGACTACCACACGCAGGACAATCGGTGAAAGAGAAGGAAAACACAAATGCCGATCGCCGGTGGAATTCTGGTCGCTGGAACCGCGGCTCATTGCCTGTCTTCCGCCGCTGGCATGCTTCGATTCCTCGCTAGACTTTCAGGTTAGCACGCAATCATCTCTTACAATGCTCGACCGTAAAGTCTGGTCGCACACGGCCGCGTAGTCGACCTTTTTTTTTTTCCATTGGGAAAAGAACGGTGCATGGGAATAGTGGATCGCGATACGCGTATCGATGCCACGAACTATTCGTCAACGAGATCGTACTATCGATAGTGCGTCTCTGATCGTCCGAAGTTTGACCAATGGGAATAGAAATGTATCGCTTTTCGCCTGTTTCCATGACGTTTCCTTACCATTTATTTTTCGCAGACTCTCCCCTCGCTTTCTCAGGCATATTTTTTTTTCCCCCCCCATCGTCGACGTCGCGTGCCGTTTCCGAGATTCCTCTCGTAAATATCGCAATATTCTCGACGGCGTCTAGACGCGGGGTGTCGGAGAATCCGTGCGGTTTCGATTCTCAGACTTTCGAGTCGGTGCACCGCTACTGCTAGCCGTTAAATGTAAGCGTACAGCAGCGGACGACGTAGACAGAATAAGAGGAACAAAAACGAGAGACGGCCTCGCTCGTACGCGCGCGGTATTATACGAGTCGCGTGTATATCCCGTGTAGAGAGGATTGACGCGTATCGACTCGGATTTCCACCGTGTCGTGTGAAATTAACCTACCCCGTTGCCCCTCTGTAATCCGTGTCTGTCTAGATCGTCGCTAATACGGCCTCCTCGTATTTCGCGAATTTTTTCCGCGACGAACCTTACGTGCCCTCTTCCGAACAATTATAATCAATTTTAACGCGTTCACTGCCATGTCGGTCACTGGTTACCGACACTTTAAGTCTACACGTATCAATGGTGTTTACAATAAAGAGAACACCGATACTTATAAAAATTGTAAATTACCCTACTTTGATCCTCGTACCAAAAACGGGCTACCTGGGTTCATATTTCATTAAAGATCTTTTAATTTTCTTGTCAACGCGTTAAAGAATTTTGCCGACAGACGATAAAAACATATCGAAAGCTTTCGCAAAATTCGAATTAGGAAACATTCCAATCCCGTTGCGATGCAATTTTCGCGTATCCAATGCCGATAACGATTCGCGTTTATTGGGATTAACCTTATCGTTGGACGATTCTCAGTAAACAGAAAGAAAATCTTGATTACCCCGTTTAGTTATTTATATCGATTACCTGCATTACTTTTCGAGCGATCAGAGTGTACGTTGAGCAATTGGTTTTTTATTTGCGAATTGATCAAAGCCGGATAACATGTAATTCGAATAATTTTTATTTTAACAGGTAAAGGGGGAAAAAAGCAATCGTTTGGCTTTAGCTCGATATTCGGTATCTTATCAGACGGTCTGGATAAAAATTTTTCGTATCAAATTTGAACTCATTGACGTTAAAATAGAACGTCTTGCACGCATTAACGAATATGCCCCGCACAAAATAAATAAACAGCGATTCATTCAGCCTCTCGTAGTCCTCGAACGCGAAACATTTTGGTAACAAGTTCCAAGTTTACACGCGTGTGTTTCGAATCGGTTCGATCGAGCGTCGTGAGAGACAACGCCCGAGTCTCTCTCTGTCGCTCCGTCGTGTATTAATTCATCGACCGGTGAATGAGTAAGCTGCGCGCAAAAATCGGGCGCAAATACATCAAAATATAAATAGAAGTGTCCGAGACACTCCGGCGCGGTGTCGACGTGTCGCCGTTACGGGCACGGAACGAGCCACCAAGAATTTACCGTCGGGTTCTCTCGAAACTCGCGAAACGCAGTCAAAGAGAGAAAATTGGTGGTCTCCTAGCACGGATAGCGGGGTCCGCAGCGTCGAACCAGGGCGGTTTGCATCGCCGGCTGGCGCATCCGTGATATCGTTCCGCGCTTACCGAGCGCATTTTGTGCATTCGACGCGTATCGGCGAGCGCGGCGAAATATATGGAAGAGATTCGATGCAAATCGCGGCAAAAGTGAGAGTAGCAATGAGTCAACATCCGCGTCTGTTATTTTCCAGCCTTCGTTATATTCCGAATAGAACCGAAGTCGACCGCATTTTTCAACGTTTTTGTTTTCTTCTCTTTTATCTTTTTTTTTTCTCTTCTTCTTCTTCTTCCACGTCCTCGTCTCTCTTTTGTCGGGGCTGTCGACGCGAATCGAATCCGATAGAGCGGATGCATAGCGAGCAGAAGGCCGATTTTCTTGTTAAATCGCTCGCAGACGCTTTATCTTTAGAAGCCACGGAGACAGACAGTGCCACTGGTTTTTTTCTCCTTAACGGAAATAGCTATCATTCTATGCGCCTTAGAATGAACCGGCAATACTCCGCAAAATTTATTTTCGTGTAGGTTTACGTATCCGCCGTCTGGCCGGGATATCATCAAAGGGGCCCCGATAAACGGGGAAATTTGCCGAATTTCGATTCTCGCGCGATGTCGTCCACGCTCGAGAGCGTTGTAACTTTATTGCCAGTCGGGGCACGAACCGTTCGATGAAACGAACGATCGAAATATCATATTTGCATATTCATTTGTCGTCAATTATCAATTTCTTTCCAAGAGTTGCAAAAAATTTGCTCGTATTGCGAAAATATATGAACGAACGATCTTTTTTTTTACAATCGTTGTATTTTGCTCGGTGCCTTATCGCTGGACGGACGAATCGTAAAAATATGGGCGCGTCTCCGTTCGCGAACCCGAACGTATCGCGTATCTCGGCGGATCGAACGGTTATTGGCGGTCGCCGTGTGATCTAGAAAGCCTGTTTCGTCGATATGATTCACGGTGTTCCGGTTAATCGATCGCGGCGATTAACCACGGTTATACGGACCGCGGACGAGCGAGCTTTATTCGACGGGTTCGCGCGAGCGGCATATGAAATTTCGCGGCGTTAGACGTTCAAGAGTATTTCTGTCCCCATTAGCAAATAGCACATGAATTATACATGGCGGTCTGTTAATTAGCGGCGATGTGTTATGTGTCGGGTTTATCGAGTTGGAAAATGAAATGGTTCGATACGCGCGCGCGTATAGAAACGAAGAGAGGTTTGAATCCGCGGTATGCATCCTGGCGTAGGGAATCCCTTTGCTTGGATTTCCATTGTCCGATCGTTTCGAAATTTCTGTCGAATTAAACCACCTCGTTCCTATGGTTCGCCTGGAAGCCACGTGAAATAGATCCACCAGCGTTTCGTTGCTAGAAACTTCAAAATTTCAAACGAGACGATCGTTTCTCTTTGATGCGCAAAAGAACAACAAGATCTCGCTTATTAAGTAGACTCGATTCGCGAAAGAATCCACTTTCTAAGTGTACGGACTAAGAAGATTGCACTGGCACAATGAGGCTCGTTAAATATCTACTCCCGCAGAAATTAAAAAATTCTTCGAGCGATCGTGCATCGTCGGTGCACAAAACATCGTTTCCCTTGTTGTGGAAATCCAACGTAGACCCACATTAACGGGAAAAACATCACCGCGGGGCCTGGTAGGGATTGAAATCTCTGGAATTTCATCGTTTAATAAAAGTCATCCTGCACACGGTTGCATCCGGCTGTGGTGCACCATTCAGGTCTCGTGCGTACTTACACTACCGGCCATATGAATGACGACTCTATATTTTGCATTTATTGGACGTTCTCGCGAGACTATGCACGTTCTATACATAGAACGACGATGGAATCGATTTATATAGAGTAACGTGCAGTGGTTGTAACTGCATCGAAGTATCTTTATCTTAATCTTAGAATGTCGGTGTCTATATTAACAGTATATTCGATCTCGTTAACCAGGGGGGGTAGGATCCAAGGGCGACAGTTCATTTTCCCAAGCACAATTACGATTTCTGCTTTCCTCTGAAAGTCGACGTAAAGCCTGTTTCTAAATGGTCGAGACGGGCGTGGGACTCGTCGATACACCGAGTACCGTTATTATTAGGTTTCCTGGACAAACAACTGTCCACCAGTCGAGATCCGTCCTCTTTCGTGCAAATCGTCCATCGAACGCGAGGGCAAAAGCCTGGATTTCCTTGCATTGTGAAAGGCTTGGAGCCTTCGTCTCGTTGCTCGTTGTTTGTCCCTTCGTTTCTCGAATCTGGGGGATTCTCGAGTCTCTTTTTGTATTTTCGAAACTGCCCGGAAAACGACGCTCCAATTGTGTAGGGAGTAATCGTCGACAGATCAGGATCAGGATCAGGATCTCGAACCTGAGCGTTCGAAACTTCTCCTGTTTGCGCTCTTCGCCGTTAACAACGAAGATTAATTCAGTGGCTAGGTTCCAGCGAGGCAAAATTTTTTCAAAATTTATTCGAGTATTGTTAATTGGATTATATGCGTTGATTACTGTTACTCCAGATTTCGAATGTTGCGTGTTCCTTATTAGAAATTACGATCATGAATTATTTACTTAAGTAGATCAACGATACGTCGGATAGCGCGCGTTGAGATAATCGGTGTGGTTATTCCAAGTATTGTAATCAGATAACTTTGTTTACGATATTATATTAGTAATGAAATAGAATAAAATGTAGGTTCACGAGGAAACGAACGTTGTAACGACGCGCAGGATCGTTGGAATAATCATGGACGGGTACCGTTGTCCGATTCGTTGGCTCTCTATTGGCATTTTGACCGATTCGAGAGCCGCTCGATCCGGAATTCACGAGGTGAAAGGGCGATTTTGGTGTTCGTTGTCGCTAACGAGGATGCTTCTGTGACTATGCTAGCTGTGTATCCGGTATCGTGTCCGATCTCGGATGGTGAAAATCGTCGGCGTTAACGGTGGACTGCGTCGCATACGCGACTGTGTCTCTACCTGCTTGCCAAACAGGAGGTCGTAAAATCCAGTGGAAACCGCGCTCGCTACGCTGAAAAGCCTCTGTCGGGATGGATTTGGTAAAATACTTCCCTTCTGTCTGGTACAGACTTGTTCGAGGACTCCCTGCCCCCTTCGAGAAGCTCTAGCTCGGAAGACGTTTGTTAGAAAAAGTCATGGCTAACCTATTTAATAAAGGATAAAAATAAAATAACACCTTATCGGTGCAGAGATTGAAAATCTCGAGATTGTCGAGTGCTCGACCCCGTTTTAATATTCGAGCCAGGGTTCGTTTCCGAGTATTCGAACAGGTTTGCTCGGAAAGGGCGTTTTACGTTAATTTGTCGCCAAGGCTGGTTCGTAGCGGAGAAGAAATTTTGTCGGTACGCGTTAACTTCACGAGCTGCACGGGTACAGTCCTTTCCCCATGAATATTAACGTATCCTCTTCGGCGAACGATTTTACCGCGGCTCTTCGATTTACGTCCGGTGTGGCACGTGAAAGGACGATCAATTATTCGGGCGCGCGACACAAATGTTATTCGGTGCATCGCGCGGTGCTTTTAGCGTCGATCGTCCGCAGTTGCAGAAATACGCGACGCGCGTCACGTCACTTTTATCCACTCTCGTTTTTTATTGTTCGCCGTCGCTTCCGCGCGCAGCTTGTTCGAACGAATTCATTTGCACGATTGGCCCCAAGTACTGTTTGATTTTCACGATGGATTACGATCGACGCCCGGTGAAAGGACGATCGATCACTGGATCGCACTGAACGCGCGACGATTAGCGATTAGACGCCTATAATTTATCGATGATATCATTCGAACGCCGACAGTGCGAGCCGGAGATTAGCGAGGCGAGGTATTTTTATCATTTCCGTCGTCCTTATGACATTTACAAAAACCCAGCGGAGGTTCTTCACTCCCGTTAACCGGTACACGTCCGTTGGAAACAATTCCGGACGATGTAAGTTACTATCGTGCATCGATCGATGTTCGTACAACATTATATAATGGTGCCTCCGAAGCATTGTTATTCGGTGCATCAGGTGCAGTGGGCCGCTGCACTGCGTCCATTGCAGGAGTCCCTGGGGGTGTAAAAGCCGCGGTCGGTTGCGGAAGTCGTGGCTTCGTGGAAATAAAGTCTCGTGCAGGTGGGCATCGCGAGGTTAAGAGCCACGATATATCGCCGCGGCCTGATTTCATCGTGGCACGAAAATCAACGTTTTCTAGCCACCGAAACTTGCATACAAAGCGGCTCTCGTTAACCGATCGGCACCATTGCACGGAAGTTTCGGAAAAAGTCGTATCTGGGTGGGATCGTTTCCAAGAGCGCCGGTTATTGAATTATTTTTAATCGTTCGATGAGTTTCCTCGAGGTGAAATTTGTTCCTGTATCCTCGAACTTTCGATCACTTAACGAGGGAATCGGCCTGTATGCGCGAGCGAGCACCTGCAGCGTGAAGTTATGCAAATTCGCGGCGTTCGTGTGTCAGGTGTCCGTGTGTCTTTCGTTCGTTCGCTCGATGCAGTGGACCTTCCACGATCCCCATTCGACCGCCACGCCACGAACTATGTGGCACGAACGCCGCCACTTTTTTTCTCCGCCGAAACGACGCTAATGCTAAATTACCACTCGCGATCACGAAACCCAATGGCCGTAGCGCGGGACCAGAGTTGCGCCATTATAGAGCGTTTATCGAGCTTGCGTACGATTCTTCTCGCCGAGGGGACAGAAAAGTAGGGTCGCGAGCCTGCGACGGGCGTTATTACGAAGGTGCTACATTGTTCGAGAAATTGCGAACGTAAAATTTATAGTAATTTGGTTCCTCGAATCCAAGGTGTTCAGGTGTCGCGTTTGGGACCGGTCACGAGCTCCCTCCCGCCAGGGCTTAATGACCGTCCCGAAGATTTCGGCAAAAAGAGTCTAGGGAAGTCGGCGGGGGGAAAAAATTTGCAACCCTTTTATCCCGGGATCTACCCCTCGACGGCGGACAAAAGCTCTTTGTCGTCGTACGGGACGATCACGCGAATAGCTCGTAACGCGACTGCATATTCGTGAATATATTAAATTTAGGCCGTCGTTCCAAGGATATTGACTTTTTTTTCTTTTCTCTCGTAGCGCGTGCACGTGAACGCGCGCGATACATAAAAAGGCATGGAATTGCATTCAATTAGCGATACGTAACGACCCGTCGAAACGCGAGCGACAAATTGTCGCGGTGACGACGGTTTTGCGAAACGCTCGCCGTACTCTGTCGGGAAGTTTGCTTTCACCGTCGAATCGCGGGGTCCTAGATGCGCAGAGTGTGAAAAATTAAGTCCAACGGCCTTGAGAAATCGAGAATTAACTAGCGTCACACATGCGAGTACAACGGCGTTGTACGCGACTGATGTGTCTACTGCGGTTTTCTATTTTTAAAGTTTACGCGGAATATTTGTCGCGCAACATGTGTTTCCCATTTTGCGCCAGTCTGGATTATAAACTTGAAAAAAAGTATACGGGATGAACATTACCGTTCGTAGCTTCCTGTAACGATACCTTAACTTCGAGACTGTTTTGAAATATTTATGCAGTTGTTGAAGAACTCTGATATGTATTAGGGCACTCGTGTGAAACGTTGCCAATCTTTGGTCTATCGTGATCTGCCTGAAATTTATTTTAAGGGTTGAAACATCCACGTCGACGTTTCTAAGTTGAATTTGCTCTAGGATCCTTTTAGACGAGGATATTGTAAGGAAGGGTTTAAAAATAATAGAGTTACGTGTCACGATGCTGAAATTTACAACTTCGTAAAAAGGAATCTAGTCCGGTGGATGAATTATGGCCGAGGGACGTTTAGTAGCTTCCTGGTTTGGGTTAAATTGCCTATGTCAAGAGATGCACGCTCCGCATCAGTGATTTTGCGGGCAGAAAATCGCAGTTGCACGGGGACGAAGGGGATGGAGCGGGGGTCGATTGCGGCGAGAGCTATGCTAATTAAGCCGTTGGCGGTACGTCTAATTGCGAGCGACTAATGAGAGGAAATTTCGGTTGGAAACGTTCGCCAACCCCTTATCCCCGTACAGTATATTTCATTCGATCTTCGATCGTGATTCTTCGATGAAAAATTGGATAGTAAAATGGGGTTACTAAGAGACTTCAATGCCTGTAAATAGCATGCATTTGGAATCGTTCGCGAAGCTATAAAACCTAATGGTTAAAATCACGCAATATCTGCCTCGATCTGTTCACGATCAACGCGACAAAGAATTCGTTTCCGGTACCACGGTGGTTTCGTATCGTGTAAAAAGCGTAGTCTAGCGAACGCATGCGAACTTATAATCGCGAATGCGCGTGTATCGTTGCAAGGAGCCGTAATTATCGACCAAAATGATAAAGACAAGCGCGTAATAACGATGCACGGTTCGTAGCGAAGGATTTAATGAGTCGTTAATAGCAGGTCCTTCCGTTTCGCGTGGAAATTAATAAGCCCGACGTATCGATAGGTCTCTCTCGAGGTAGTCTTAACGAGCTTACAATCGTAAACGGACGGTATTTATCGTATCGCGTATCATTTCCAGCAGAAAATTGAACGTCGGTATTTTTGCGAGTACCGCATCGACTCGTATTCTTCGCTGGTGTCTCCTCTATCAGCGGTTACCAGGTAAATTTCACTCGTCGATAAATATCGATAACGGTATCGTTAGCAACACCTCTAGTCGCCGGTAATCTATTCCCGAGCACCGTAATTGCGATGAGTCTCGCGATTGGAGCCGCTCACGGTTCCTCGATCGGAGATTATATTTTCATCGGGCAATTAACCGTGCCGCGCGAGTCCTGGCGCGTTCGCCTCCGTTCCCGGTCGACGATCGAGGGATCCCCCGGGAGGCGGAGTCGATGGCTCGCGAAACGTTCGTCGCCCGGTTGAGGCCGAAACCCGGTGAATGTCAGTGCCCTTATTTTCGCGGTTTTAAGTAGGATTCTATTTACGCCCAGCCGGGGCAGTTTTTAGTTGGCCGCCGCGCGTCGGCCCCGGGGGTATTGGTGAATCGCGGCGAAGGCAGAAAAGGATAGCTGGATAAAGAAAGACGCGGGGCAGAGACGGAAGGAGGAGAGAGGACGGTCTTACGAGCGTCTCGCGTCTACGAGCGTATCCCGCCTTGCCGGCGCGTATCCAGGAAGTGACGTCAGCCGACGACGTTCTTATGAATTAATTTGCGGAAATCAAGCCTCCCACCTACCCCTTTCTCCCGCGTTCGCCGCGTACAGATCCTAATCCTTGCGGTTGCGCAATCCTAATACCGCCTACACGCGGCAAAAAGTGTACGCTACTAAACGCTCTTTGTGCGATTCGTTCCTTCGTTCCTAGTTCGTTTCCATCGTGTCGAGAGTAGGTGCCGATAGATCCGTCGTTTGTCATCGCCCCTTCGTTTTTCCTCGACCCCTTGCCGCGTCGTATATCATTTTTTCCCTCCATCGATCGTTTCCCAACGATCTCCGCCGTTCCGCGAGCGCCACGAAAAACTGTTCGCATTGTCTAGCTCTACCGTTAGGATAACCTACATCGATGGAATCGGCACCGGCGGTTTCCAAGAAAAGATTTTGCATCGCAAATGACCGGTCGAGGACCGGAGAAGCCTCTCGACGTCGATGACTGTCTTCACCCACGTACCTCGACGAACAATACCTTAAATTCGACGATACTCGCCTCTTGGATGCTATTTTAGGACCGTTACCGAACGCGACCGTGATCCTCCGATCCGAAAATCGCTGCTTCGTCCCGAGCTCGTCTAGTCTGCCTCGCGAATCGATAGCCTGTTCCCTGCAGAGGTTGTCGGTCGCGAGTCACACCTACGCTCGCGTTCCTAGTCGAAGCGCCGAGAGAACTCCGAGCCGGGCGTAATTAGCGGTTTGCTATAGACGCGATCGTTTCGCGGTGAGTCAAACCCAACCGCGAGGGTGTCTGGAACAGTCGAACACTACGGGTTTTCGGTGACTCCTTCCTCTAAATTCATCTTTCGGGCAACTAGAAAGTACTTTGAAGCAAGGAAACTCGAAATGTGTTGAAAGTTTTAGTAGCGTTCGAACGCTATCGTGAGTCACGACGTCCACACCCTAGCCAGAGAACATCACCGATTCGTGACACGCGTCTATCGGACCTGATGGTTCTAGGTAGACTGTAACGATCCACACCTACGTACGTCGAACCGTATACTCGTAGATCCTATCGCTACTTTTCGCTCTTTCTTTCGAAAACTGGATCGGGGTCTATTGAGCGAGCGTCCCCGAACGGGGTGAAAGAAGCTAGAGTTTTGACCGTTGCCAGGGCTCGAGATTCGATTCCGTGGACCGATAGCATCCACGGTTTGCCCGGCCGGCAGCACCTGGATCAATGGAGCCAGCCAGTACTGTCCAATCCGTCTCCTCTTGTCGGATATAGATATTTTGTCCGGCGCATAACAAGCTGCTTGACGTGCAAAGATGGCCCTTGGCGTATGGGGCTAGGGGGATGCCAATGCAGTTTAGGATAATGTGACGAAGATCGGTAGCACGGGGCAGACGGGAGAGCACGGGACAGCCAGAGAGGAGAGCCAGGTGTTCTGATGGGGTACCATAGAACGGAACCACCCCCTGCTTATGCTCCCTCCTTGCGGCCAGAGACCGCACGCTCCCTCTGCCTCTTGCCTCTGCTTCTTCGACGCACCCTTTATCCCTCCTTGTTCCTCATCCGTTTCGTGTCCTTTCTCGCCACGTCTCCGTCCCTCTTTTTCCTATCCCCTAGCTCGACCTCCCACCCTGTTCCCTCTCTCGCTCTCTAGTTTCGATTGCTCCTCGTTATACCGGGTGTCGCGTGACGAATCCTCGCCAATCCGACCGCTAAACGGCTCGAAATGAACTCGTTTGCCACAGCGTCTTCGAGACGGGGCCTGAACATCGATTGTACGAAACGTAGATTTTTGACTCGTGTACTTTTTACCTCCATGGGAACGGTTGCTCGTAGGATCCCTTCGAACTCGTATTCCCGTCTTTTGTCGAAGGGGACTCGTCTCCGGGACCACCGGCGAGACGAACGACCCCCCTCGTTGACCAATTTTTCGCAATCCCGAGCCGTAGCGCACAATGACCGTCTAATATTCCTGTTATTGCCGCGTAGGGAGCCGTGCACGGTTTGTAAAGAGCCGTAGGTCGTGCACACGTTGCTCGTCGCGCTCTTATTGATCAGCGGATAGCTCGAACAGGATCGAACGGGAGCAACGACGCGCTCGAAACTAGCCGACAAAGGCGAAATCGATATATTTCCGTCCGGCGTTGGCGGGATCGATCGAAGCCACCCGGTATAGCAGGCGAGCAACGAACACCCAGAAGTAGAGTCCTAGTGCCTCGAGCCCTGTAATATTATACCGCCCGGACTCCCATGCGCGCCAGTTTGCGTTTCTGCGTGCGTGAATAGACGCCACACCGTGGCTCGTCGTCGTCTTCGTCGGCGTCGACCTCGACTTTCCGGCTCCTCCGTTGCTCCTCTTCGTCGTCCAGCTTCCATTCCTGCCTCGTCGGTCCTTCCGCGAAGTCGAACGATGACCACATCGACGTCGTGTCTCGATCCTCCAGCCTCGATCACGCGAATCCACGGTAGACGACGATCGACGCGGTTAAATTGGCGTCGAAATTAGCATGCCTAGAAGCAGACGTTTCATCGTCGATGATATCATCTTTTTTATTGCAAGTACGCCTGACCTATTGCACCGCGACGCCCGTCGTTGTCGGTCGCGGCGTTTAAGCGGCAATTTGCACCTCTTTTACGCCGCGAGATACGACGGGCGTCGAACAACGATGTTCCCCGGTATCGTTCGGTCTCGCGCGTAGATCGTAGATACTCGCGATTTTTGTTTACAATATTTTAGTTTGAAACTACGTTCCGAATCTCTATCGTTTCGAGCGAGATAAGGTTTTATCGCATCACGCGCGGAGAAGCCGTTCATATGCTTTCGAGTTAACACCTTTGCCATCAAATGTAGCGTCCCCTTCGCGAACAAGGTATTTCGGGCTTTCATGCGGCTTACAGAAGTAGAGATAAACGTTATCGTATCGAGTGTCTGTAAATCCTTGGTCGGAGCGCCATCGAATGATGATTCCTGGGCCGCTGGGACTTGTCGCAATCGCGAGACAAGAGCCAACAAAAGTTCGTTTCCTTTGGAAATCTTTGGTAAATGAGAAATGTTTAGTCACGCAGATCCGCGAGATAAAGTCCACCGGTTGTTCGAAGTCAAATTTATATCCGAGTCACCGTCTTTTTATTTGCTTGGACTCTTATCGTGTCACGTAAATTCGTAACGATAGAAAAAGTGCCGTGAAAACGCTTTACTCGGATCGGCCGTTATTAAGTCTGATCCGCGATTACGGTTCTGAGCGAATCGATCGAACGCTCTGGCAATCGAGGACATTTCCTTATCGCGTACCGCTGACCGATCGCGATGCCCCATTTTTAACCGTGTCGTGTAATTTTCCGCGCGTTCGGAAAAACCACGCGTTATCGACGTGGCTCGTTATCGTCGAATTACGATTCGAGGACAAGAGGATTCTCCGGCCTGGAGCGTTCTATTTTTTCCGCTTGTTCTTTTCGCTCGAACCTGTTTCGACGGGAAACTCAGTCGACATGGAGGTCGATTAGTTTGGAAAGGATCGCGCGATGTCCGAGGAAAGCTATCGATGCTAGTTCCTCGCAGCCCGCTAGAAAATTCCAACATTCTTCGGGCTTCCATATCCATTTCGAGTTTAGCGAGAATCGATATTTGGCGTGGCCTTCGTGGCCCGGCCAGGGTGTAGGTACGCATGAGGTTACACGCGTGTGTCGTACTCGACGGATTTTCTTTCTACGCCGCGATGGGACTGTAAAATGCCACGAATTCGCCATTGCGCAACGAACGTTTAACGCCTTCGGTGAATCTGTTAATTGAAGGTGTTCCAGTTTCGATGCCCCGGAGAACACTTGGTCGCCTCTGTTTCGAAACGCCTCTGCTTCGTTTCCACCCAAGTTTATTCATCCCTAAAGTTATTTGGTTTAGGCAATAAAATTTTAGCCATTGCGTAGAAATTAAAAACAATTAATTGCTACAGTCTCCTGTGATTAATATGCGATTATCAGTCGCTATATTGGTACAGTGTTCCTCGATTAGGTGTCGATGAGGTTTTCCAAGGGAGAGTACGGGTGATCGATTCACCGATTGTCGCGGTCAGTTCGGTTGCCATTCGTTTTCCGTTACAGATCAATAACGGTGTGCGTGTAACGACGGAACGGTTCGTAAATTTTCCCTTATCTTCGGGCAAAAATCTGTCTCGTGCCGTTGGCTAATGCAGACATTTTTTTATTATGCACGGTGAGCCGCGTCGCCGGGACGCGGACACACGTAGGCATGGCGCTTTTACGGTCGTCGCGTGAACGTGTCCGTCTCTCCAGGAACGGGAGCCTCGTAGATTTTGGCGATCGATAATTTCTCGAATTTAAAATGGAAACGATACGTCCCACCGTTTTAACGGGCACGAAAATGCGCCAGATTTATGGCCCCGTAGATTAGATTCCGCGATTCTCTTTGTCCCGGTTGTCGTATCCGCGACTCCACCGAATTACATTTTTCATCGGGCCATAAATCGCGTACACGCTTCGCGTTTTCAACAGTTCCGCGAATCGTGCTTCGTGATCCGACTGCGTTTTTATCGCCATCGTCCGAGCGATACGTTTGCGAGCTAGAAAATAAGTCATCACTGGTCTCTCCATTTTCGAGTCTCTAGAGGCAACAATTACAAAAAAAAAATTGTTTCCCAAACGTATCGATCTTCAAATTATCGACGTATCGTCGCCGTCTTAGATCCTGGAACAATGTAACCTCCCGGGACGTTTCGTGGACGTTTGTTTTGTCGTCTGGCGGGAAAAATGCACGGATTTCGGGCGGCATCGATCGCGTGCACTGTACATTCTACGAGGCAGACTGCGGCTGCTCCTTCATCTCGTTACATTTATAGACTTACGGAGAAGACTTTCGTACTTTCGAGACACGTCTCGGCTCGAGCGCGTGTCTCGCGCGCGTCGCGACGCGGCTTACATATTAGTCATCATCCATATTTCCGATTAACGAAACGCGTCTACGTCGGTGGGGAAGTCCGACGGCCGGCTAAAAATACACCGGGGGAACGATACTCGGAAACGTATGCAAAACCACCGGGCGTGTTCCCGCGGCCAGGTATCCCGGCTGCACACCTCTATTAACGCAACTGGGTCAATGGCGTTACTGACCGTTTTGATTTACGAGCCAGCGCCGCGGCGGCACTTCTGGGTGGGGGTCAGGGACACCGCGGCAAACGTTGACCACCCAGAAACAAATCGAGGGGGTGCGAATTTTTTCGGTCCCCGCCGCGCGTCGTTTTCTCGACGACGTGTTTCCAGTTCTGTCCCCTTTTTTTCTTTACCCCTCGGTCCCGACCAGGCACAATTAGCGCCCACTCTTGGCTCCGCGAGCCTAGACGCTCGAACGAGATGCTCGTTGGCCACTTCCGAAACTTTTAGATACAAAGAACAAGAGATAACCGATGTTCATGAATTTGAAATTATCCTCGGTATTTAACCGAATGGGTCGTTCGTCTGACCGAGAACCGCAACGACTACTCGGGGAAGTCTCCGAGCGAAAGTTGATCTCGCTTTCGTTTCCCCCAATATTTCCCCCGGATCGTGGGAGGCTACTTTCGACGTCCCAACGATCGAGGAGCGTCGGTACGCTTTTACTCGTGGTATATGTCGCGCGCGAGGTAGTAAGAAAACGAGTCTCGCGTGGGAATTTCGAGTCCGAAGGGCGTCGCGCGTTGCATAATTTATGGTAAATCGATGCCGGGTCGACAGAGCTAATATCTGGTGGTATCGAGGTGGCCAGGGATCGACGTGTTCGCTCGTTAACAGTCGCGACGCACGGGCCACGGGAAACCATAATTTCCGCCGACTATGTTATTAATATTATCGTCCACGAGGAACGGTCATTGCGGAGGAATTATAAGATAGACATCGATAAGGATTCCTCGGCTTATACTTTGGGGGGTTAATATTCATGAGTCGTTCAACCTCTCCCCCGTCGCCACTGCCGGAATCGAGCTTAATCCTTGCACCGATCGATGATAAAGCGGTCGATTCTCTGCCGAGAGAAACCAGTCCCTTCCATCCGGACGCGAGCAAGGGATACTTTGTATGCCCGTGACTGACAATGACTCACGGGAGGACGAGCTTGTTAAGCGCCTTCTCGTACGCGCGACACCGATTAGTATTAATCCGTGAACCGCACCGAGAATAAATCCCCAGGCTCCCATAGCCGATGTTAATCCCATTTCATTCGATTCCTCTCGTAAGAACCGTCATTACGGTCGCTCTTTACGAGTCCTCGTAGCATTTATTGGGCAATCAAATTCCCCGGTGCACTCACAGAAAATAAATATTTGATTTCGTGTTCGCTATTCATCAAGTAGCTTAGGAAATTGGACGTTTCTTTGTTCCTTGGAGAGTTCGATGCTCGTTGAACGACCCTCGCGCTTGGTCTGCAATCTCAGGGTCGTGTCGCCGAAATTCCACGGTTTAGCGGTCGGTCTCGTTGCAGACAGTACTTTTAATTGGACTTCCGAGAGGCGGCTCGCTTGTGGGTCAAGCATCTCTCGGTCCACGGTAATTTGCTTCTCCTCGTTTCGAAGGGAGGCCGAGATCGGTCGCGTTGACGCTCGGGCCAGACTGGTCGAGGCTCGGGGATCCGCGGTAGGTTTCGTCGGAAGGTACGAAAAGGGCATTTCGGAGGAAAGACCGGCGGGAAAGAGAGAGCGAGAGGGAATGACCCCCTTAAGGACCTAATCTCTTAAAGACAAGGCAGATTATTCCGCCTCGTTCCGCTCGCTCCGAAGAGTCAAGAGTCTCTCGGTGGCTCCCTTTAATTTTCCCGCCGTCCAATTATCTCGGCATGGCTGCCTGGTAGTAATATCCATCCGTCGGCTGTATACACACCGGACCGATCGAACGTTTCAACGACTTCTCGGTTCTGGTGCTCCTTTTTTCCACCCGTCGCTCGGATCAAGATGGATCTATGCTCTTAAGTATACACCGCGTCTGTACGAATGCCGACCCCGTTGCGTCGAGCGTTTTCAATTAATTGGATCGCGATTATCTCGTTGGAAATCATGGAAAAGCCAGTTTCCGTCCGTGGGACCCCTCGGACCACGGGTTTCGCGTACGTTGGACGCGAACAATGGACGAAACGAGTACCCGGGGTACCGATTCCCGGGGGTTTCCCATGCGCTCCGGGCGTGCATCGTCGCGAAACGGGGAGTGGATCGAGAAGAAAAGGTGAGCGGCGAGAGGCGATCGGATCGGTGCATCGTCTCGTCGTTGGGTCCCCCCTTCCCCCACGATTAGCAAGAGAAAAGCCTAAACGAAAAGTAGATTAGGCTATTGAATTGGGTTACGCGGACAATGAGGAATAATAAACCGGGCGCGCGCGGACACACACCGGTGCGGCCAAGAACTCGCAATCGGCAAATGAAACGGAATAAGAGGATTGGCTCGTCGGCAGTCATCCCGAACAAGATTGGCCGGGTCCGTAGGGGGTGGCCAGTGGGGACAACGAGGGTAGCCCCCGAAACGAGACGAGATGGGAAGAAATAAGGAAGATTCCCTCCCTTTTTCTCTCGCTTACCGGTCGCTGGTGCCTTCTCTTTCTTCGATCTGTGTGTCCTGCCGGTTCTGTATTGTCGCGGGCCCACCGGAGCGGGATGGTGGAGCATAATGCCGTCGTTTGTCAGTTCGCTCCGTCTGTCCGGCTCCTCCGGCTACGTGATTAGTCGCAGCCTCGACCAACGGCATTGAAACGCGCACAAACACCAACCGACAGGGCCCCGCAACAAACTACATACCAGACGACGCGCCAATTACTATCGGGGACGGTCTTTGAGCGCGCTTTTCGGAGCGGATTCGCGACCCTTAACCAGCTTTCGCCGTGATTGACGCGACCGTTCGGACCTCGTTGCGTCGCGCCTAGCCTTTCGATCGAGTTAATGGCCCTCCTCTATTGTCCGGACGAGGCTGCACCGGCCAAACAACGATTCCATCGTCCGAGACTTTGCAAACACGACCCCAATTTCGATAGAAACTCGAGCTCCTCTCGATCTCTCGTTGTTATCGAACCTCCACGGACCGTCAAGCTTTTCAATTCGCTCCTCTGGGCTTTCCCGCTGCGAGGAAATTGGATTTTTTTTATTTCAATAGGAGAGGTGTATAGGCTTACTCCTACACATTGCGTGCGTCGATCTGTCCTACATTAACTTACAGCGACTGGTTTCTGCAATCTTTTCAACACCTGTAATTCTCTGTATCTCTGTCCAGCGAATAAACGAATAAAATAGATAGGTTTTAATGGGTGGAAGAAACAATTTGTAGAAAGGCAAACGCGCGCGGTTCGGTGGAGTGTGTGTACCTTCGAGCCGTTTCTCGGTTGGATTGAGCAGCCTCGGTCGCTCGTCAATTTTGCGGCGAAAATTGATCGAGAAATACAACGTGCCCTGCCGCCTGCTCCCGGCATGCTTGACAAAAAACCATAATCGTGTGCCGCAGGAGGAACCATCTGTGGCTTCGAAAATCATGATGCGGACCATGTGCCGCCTGCCAACGATACCCTTCCAACGCAAGGGCTCCTTCGTAACCTGGCTGCTCTCGTATATTTCACGCACCTACGTGTTCCGTCGCGCGTGTGGGTGTCCGTACATGGCTTTTTCGCCCGCGCGAGCACCGTGCCTCCGAGCCAGGAGGCTCACCTCGATGCCTTCGAAACCGCGGCGAAAAATTGCCCCGATAATCCTATTCCAATTTTTTGCTCGATTCCTCCCGCTCTCGATGGCTTAAACAGCGACCTCGGGCGTCTTTGCTGAACTTTGCCTCGAGCAATTTCTAACGCGTCGGAGGGATTAGCCTCCGCAATTTTCACAAAACCGTGATCGAAATTAATATTTGGAAGTTCAACTCCCAGCGACTATATTCGTATCGAATATAACGATCATTGTTCGAAGTAAAGATGCACTTGTACTCTTCGCTAGAAAATAAAAAATTTGGGACCTTGTGGAAGGTGTGTTGTACGCTAAATTGCATCAAAGAAACCGCGATTGTTGCGTGAATATCATCGCGATAACACCTGGAGTAACAGACGAGCGGTTGAGCTTGGAGAAAGGTAAAGTGTAAATTTATGCCCCGGGTAATTTGAAAAGGTACTCCATTCGCAATTTAGCGACAGACACTCTCGTTGTTCCGTTGTTTCGCGGGGTGCACGGCGGTTCAATAGCGAAATTGTACGATGACGCACCTGTCGTCGCGTCGCGTGGCACTTTCCTACATCCTTGAGGGCCCGAGATACGCCCGATAGCTTATCGCGAAGATTCCACATGGCGGATACAACATAGAGAACGAGCAAATAAGATAAACCAAACGCGAATGGGCACCTCGTGCCTCGTGCGACGCTCGGAATTCCGCTTCCACGAAGTGGAACATCGCCGCGTACGCGAAGTTTAGGTTTCAGGACGAACGACGAAACCGAGGCTCGCGTTACCGCGCAGCGTGCGTAATCCCCTTGCTAATTAAACCATTTACATCCGTTATTGTTAATTAGGGGGACACACGGCACCGCGATACCGTCGTTTCGCGTTGATTCGACCCGTTTGGAAGGACCTCGTGACCGGTGCTCGTGAAAATTCCGTGTCGCTGGTCGATTTAGCGACCGCTGTGTGTCGAGTCGCTGATACGCTTAATTACGAGTCGATAAGCTTATGCTTTTTATACTTATTCATAGCGTTTACTATGTAAAAGTACGAAATTGTTGGGGAACAATGAGCAATAATAGGCAACAACCTCCTCCTGTGAAATAGAAACGAGACTAATGCACGTATGGCCCTTCTCGAGTTCAAGGGAAACAATAAGGCTTCCAGGCGTACAGTATTGCGGCGATGCGTCGAATGAGAGTAACAAAAAGGGACCCGCTCATTATACCGAAGCAATCGAGGCCTTGCTTCGGGAAAGAGTACAAGTGCCAAAATAATAAGCCCTTTTTATGCTACGAACGCGATAAAAATGAGTATCCTTTTTTACCGAGGAAACGAACCGATACATTTTAGCGTCTTTCGGGGAAGTACGAACTCAAGTATAGCGTAACCGATTTCGACCGCGAACTGATAAAATTCCAAGCATCGACGCGACGTAAATGGAAAGTTTGGAATCGTTGCCCGATGACACGTTTAATGTTCCTTTTGCCGGGTCGACGTTCTCCATCATAGATGCGTCAGGCAACGAAAATAGAGCCTGATGGCGAACGACGATTCCGCAACGCGTTACAAAACTCCCGGAATCGTCTTCCGCGCGGGAAAGTAGGGCGACAAAGTACACAGTTCGTATTGTTTCCCGTTTCGAGCGATCGGTATGGAGCGAGAGTCGTTGCGGAATTCGCAATTTCCTACGTCCGACTCGTTCTATCCGAACGTTCGATAGTCGTACGCGGTTGAAAAAAAAAAGGAGGAGAAAGAAAGGATAAAGAGACAAAATGCCGCGGTTGTTGTCCGCGGGTCTGTGGAAACGGGCCGCCGTAATGAATAGCGGTTCGGATTCTCTCTTTCGTACGGGACAATGAGTTTCTGAAAAACCGAAAGAATTCTTACGCGACCGCGGAAACAATAGGGACGAGATTGTCGGCTGTAGGCGCCCCCCTTCGCGGCGTATTAATTTCTATGGCCTCTTTCGAATTGCGACATAATTAACGGCCACGCCAGCCGAGCACAATCGGGACTTTTGTCTCGCGTTGAAAAGGACTCGAATCGAACGTCTTCGACGCCCTCGATCTTCGATCTACGACGATCGACACTTGTTCCACCAAAGTTGAAATGTAAGAAGCCTCGTATCTTCCATTGAATTGCAAATGTGTATTGAATATGGCGCAATCGTCATGGAATTCCTAAAGTCAGCTAGCGATGGTCAACGATGACCCCCGATTGAACTGTTTTGGCACATCTGGCGCGCATCTGTTGAAAAAATCTCGGTTTTACGAGCTCTCGGTAATAAAACAATTTGTCGGGTGCGAAGGTTTTCGGTTTTCGGTGGTCTTTGGGCCGCAATATCAGGCAACCTTCGGTCGAAACATTATTCAATGGGCTTTGTACCGAGGTTTTTGCACTGCTGCGACTCACTCGGAGGAACGTTTCGTCGCACAGCGGGGTGAAACGGTCAGAATTCAATTTCTCGGAGTTACAACGCTATTAGATAACTCTTTAGAGTGTACAGAACAGTAAAAATTCGTGGTATAAAATTGAATCTCTTGTCGTTGATTTCGGTGGACTCGGGGTGGATTTGGTTCCATGCAAACCATATCGTTGTATTATATTTAATTGAAACCGCGATATGGGTCATTTTTGCTATGTTTGGCCAGTTGAGTCGTATTTTGGGGTGTCGTCTGATCGAAACGTTGATCGTTCCGGCGTGGAGGAAGCTGTGGAAATCGGGGGTTAAGTTCGTCGAAAAGGTGGCCGCAGCCTCGGACACCCGGAAGCCTTATTATTCCGTTGGAGTGGTCGAGCGAGCGAGCCCTTCGGCACGCATTAGTCCCGCCTCGATTTCGGGGTACATTTCGTAGTCGGTCGGTCGCGCGCTCGCCGGGCGCGTGCCCAGACCGGGCGTAAACGAGCGAGCGTTGCGAAAAACAGGTAATGGCGTTGAAGTGCATTCGGCAGCTGCACGCCATGAATACCGGCATGAATACCCTACACGAGGTGAAGAACATGTGCGGGCCCGTCTTCTTTTGGACCCATGGTCGCACACACGACGCTTCGGGCCCGAGCCCCGGCCATAGGGCTCTCCTCGAGCCCTATCAAGTGGAAAAGATACGTCCTGCTCGTCTATCCGCCCCGGTATTATGCTATCGAGAGCTCGTCGTTTTTTATCTCTTCATCGATCGTTCGCCGGCCGACACGTCCATCTCGTCCCGTCCCTCTCTCCCGAAAACGCTTCTTTTTCTCTTCTCCGGTCGCGCGTTTGCGACCCTTCGGTCACCTCGATGGATCTTCGTACGCTCGAGGGCCGTATAATGTTTCCCGCTTTTGCGTCGCGTTGGGTTTCTCGTTTAATTTCATTTCCCGCGGCCCGACATCTCCGCCCGAACGATTCCACGAGTCCTATCGTTGGTGCACCGAATATGGCGGACGCCTCGACTTCCGGTTCGGTGGAACGCGTTCAGTCCTCCAAATCGTTCGTGGTAGATTTTATTTTCTCCTCCTTGTTGGTCACCTTGTTGAATCTTCATACTATCGGTAAAAATAGCATCGACCCGACAGTCAGTGTTGGTCCAAATCGTGGATTCGTTGCATTTGTAATTTCGAGATTTACGACGTAAGATTCTATTTAGATTAATTTGATTTGGATGTAACGCGGTGCCCCGAAGGGTGAAAGGAAGACAGTAATCTCCTTAACGGGACGATAAATGTCCTCGTTGGTCGGCCACGATGTTTTTTATACCGTGGCACGAACCCTTCTTCAACCCTCTCTCGACGCGTCCCTTTTTTCTTCTTTATATCTCTCTAGTGGGCCACCTCGTTGATCTTCCTTCGGTGAAGAGGCGTGTAAAGCATCCCTCTTGAGGATAATCTGCGTGATATATCGAGATTATCCTATCGTCGGATGTTCGTACGAGACGAGACACGGTCTCTCTCCTAAATTGATTTCGATCTGTTTTTAACAGAAGCCCTCGCGCCACCAGCATTCTCTTTGAAACGATGCTCCTTCTTGGTCTCTTCTTTCCACTCGACGCGATCCTCCTTTCCCCTTACCTTTTCTAGTGGGCCACCCCGTCGATGTCGTCAAGACATCCTCGTCGAGACTCACCGTGATCCGCTGGTGGTCGTCGTTCCCGGCGTCGATTTCATTTTCAATATCCGTTTCGCAACACGCCCGAGACCGCGAGATACGACGATTTTATTATCGCATTTAATTGCGTTTTAACGATGAGAATCGGCTTTAAAGCCGGCCGAGACCTGTAATGCGCGTGTCGTTAATTTAGCGCCGTTTCCTGAACGATCGAAATCGGGATATGAATTATGAGCGGCGTGACGAAAGGTTGCATCGCGGCGTGAAAAGTAGGATAATATTACCGGCGAACGGCGATTAACCAGCCATCGATTTCTGTCGATCGTATCGCCGCGCCTCGGAGATCCATCCGCCAGCTGGTCGAACCGTCTGCTCGCGCGCCCTGCGCCCGTTTTTCGTATATTAAGAATCGCGATGCGCAGTTGGCGCAGTTTCCCTATTGGGAATTATAATCGATGTAATTTCTGTCGGTCTTCGACCAGCTCGTTGAGTGACTTTGCGTTTTAAAGTTGCTATTAGCGATGGACTGTAAATAAAGCCTAGAACACTTGATAATCTTCGATATCTTGATGGATTTGGGATCAATGAGAGTCGATTGAAATATAGAAAGTCTGTAGGTCGTAACGTTTAAGAATGCAAGGCGGATACGAGTTTGGAGGATCGAGAGTCAGAGCCTGTTGGTCGTTGAGATGTTTGTGGAGGTCCAGACGAGGCTGAGAGAGGAGAAGAGAGAAATTAAGATCGGGGGGTCGAAGAGATTTCGGGCAGAACGACACGGGGCAGCTGCTCTGTCTGCCAGGACGCTCACCCCCGACGACGCATGCAAATCGGGCAGCGATTCTCGTCCAACGTTCCTGGTACTCGTCCTTGCTCGTAGATAATGCAACGGTAAAGGGACGAGGAAACGCAGACGCTGGGGTAGGGTAATTAAAAAGCAGCTCGAGGTATTTAACCGCGGACGTTCTGCCCGGTCGACAGCTGAGGGCGTCCCCGGACGAGAGGGTGGCCTCTCCGGGTGCCTCTCGAAAACGCTCATCGCGTATTGCCGCATCATCGGCCGTAGTTGAGACGCACGCGAGGCGAATTTAATTTCCGAACACCGAACACCGAACACCGAATACCGAAATTCCGAGCAATTTGCGGACCGACGAAATTAGAAGAGGGAGAGGAAAACGGGCCGATGGACAGGGATGAAAGGAGTCTAGGAACGAGCGAGAGGAGAGAGAGAGAGAAAAAAAAAAGTAGACTGTCCGCCGCGTGCACGGCGGGGAGGAAAGGAGGAAGAAATGGGTCTCTCCTTGAGCCTGGTTCCGAGGGGAGCGGAATTTTGAAAACAGGTTATGGAGGCAAGAGGCGCGTGCCTGCCGACGTGTTCCACGAGTTCGGCAGCTGCGACCGTCTGAATGGGACGTGCCCCGAGCATGTGCGATCCACGGTTTTCTACGGAGGCATATGCGTGTACGGCTCCGTGAACCGGTGGTGGCTCGAGCCAAATCGTACGAAAGATTATGAAAATATACACGACTCTCTGCCTCTTTTTCTCTCTCCACGCTGCTCCACCCTCTCAGCCTCTCGCCCTCTGACCCCGCTCCGCGCCCCGCTGCACACTGTATACTCTATATTGTCGTGTCGGTCTAGGACGTTATGAAATCTGCACCTCCCACTGCTCAGGCTTTTCTCCGTCTTATTCTCTCGCTCTATCGGTCGTTCCTTCCATTGCTATGCCTCCCCTAGACTGTATCCGGACGCTGGCTTAGCGCCTAGCCGCACCAGGGGCAGCTGGCCGCGCTCGCGGGGGTGGCAACCACGACTCGAGACACGATCTTCGGGTGGCATCTTCCACCGTTTCATTTCCATCGATTCCCCTGCCCTTTTACCAGTGCTTCTCAAACTCCATTCTCTTTTTTTTATCGTTATTCAACTCCCTGCGCGATTATCTATGCATACGGATTGTTACATAGATGCAAGATACAATAACAATCAACAGGCAACCAACAATAGAGAAGTCAGATATAGCAGACATGATCGTAGATTAGGAACGGTGATTACTTTTGATCAATTAATTGTTACTAGAAATTATCTACAATGTTGTACCTCGTTTCCTCTCGCCCGGAGCACAGCAGCGACAAACTAGGCGTGTGCAGTTGCCGTAACCTCCCCTCCCCGCCGATGAGGTCATATTTTACCGCCAGAACAGTCATAAATGTCGCCTCAAAGTATAAAGTTGCGGATTAGCGAGCTACGCAGTTGCCGCGTGTGTTCACCAGCTTCGAATTGATTCCTCCCGAAGATTAAGTCGAATGAAAATTAAAGTCACGGACGCGTTGCTATTGCTATCATGCAAATTTTCGAGAAAATTAAGCCACGACCACCCGCTTGTACGGAACCAGCGGATCGTACTCTGAGAATGACTGATATAAAGCAATCGAAATTGGAATCTTTGGGGGTTGCTGGGCTCTGGGGGTCCTGGTAACCCCTGCAGCGAATGAATATTTTCTTCGGGAAGTGGATTCGTCTTGGGGTGTCGTTTCTGGGACGCTGGGGACACGCGAAGCGTCATTGATATTGATGGGAATGACGCGAAGCGGATTATTGATCCGCACGATAGTTGGGAGTTATTACGAGGGTTGTTTGGACCAAAAGCCAACTATTTTCAGTTTTAACTAACTTCTGTATTCCATATTTGACAATTAAGTATAGTAAAATTCCAATTATCCAGCATATTCGCGACTGGGGCTGAAAAATCAATTATGCTGGATAATTGGACCATGCCTGGGGTAAAGAATTTTTTTCTCGAAACTGTGTAGGAATTCGAGGGTATGTCTATAGACAAAAAATAATCGTAATGGACCTCTGCAACTGAAAATAATTTTTTTAGAACGATTCAAAATTTTTTAATTTTGTCGAAAAATTTCACACCTACTCGAATTTTTTTCTCGAAAGTGGATAGGATTTTGGGGATATGTCTATTCACCAAAAATTATTATAATTGACCCCTGCAACTAAAAATAATTTTTTCAGAACGATTTGAAACTTTAATTTTGTCGAAAAATTTCGCACCTACTCGAATTTTTTTCTCGAAAGTGAATAGGATTTTGGGGGTATGTCTATTCACCAAAAATTATTCTAATTGACCCCTGCAACTAAAAATAATTTTTTCAGAACGATTCGAAATTTTTTAATATTGTCGAAAAATTTCGCACCTACTCGAATTTTTTTCTCGAAAGTGGATAGGATTTTGGGGATATGTCTATTCACCAAAAATTATTCTAATTGACTCCTGCAACTAAAATAATTTTTTCAGAACGATTCAAAATTTTTTAATTTAGTCGAAAAATTTCGCACCTACTCGAATTTTTTTCTCGAAAGTGGACAAGATTTTGGGGATATGTCTATTCACCAAAAATTATTCTAATTGACTCCTGCAACTGAAAATAATTTTTTTAGAACGATTCAAAATTTTTTAATGTAGTCGAAAAATTTCGCACCTACTTGAATTTTTTTCTCGAAAGTGGATAGGATTTTGGGGGTATGTCTATTCACCAAAAATTATTATAATTGACCCCTGCAACTGAGAATAATTTTTTTAGAACGATTTGAGATTTTTTAATTTTGTCGAAAAATTTCGCACCTACTTGTCGATTTTTCTTAAAAATTTGTTTTGTCGTAAGTATTGTATGCCAAGTTTCACAATGGCGACACTACACAAAGGACTTAGAATTCTAATACTGGCTATCATAGTCAACGAAGAGAAAGATTGATTAAAGGCAGTCAGTCTTGTGGCGAGTCCTCAGGATGTAGCCTTGTGGCCAGGCTGTTTCGAGTTCAGCTGGTGGCTGGGAAGGAGGCGCACGGGGGTGGAGATGACGGGGTTTCGGAGGGGTCTGAAGTTGGCTCAGACGCGATCTCTCCTGTCCTATCTCGCCCCCTTGGTTCCCCTTTTGCTCGCAGCAGACAGGACGTTTTTTCAATCTCGGGGGGCACAACATACTCGGACTTATGAATTTCCGTGTTTAAACGAGGCGCAGCTGATACCCGGACCGGTCCCGGAAGGACCAGGGGGCTCCTCCCGTTGGAAAAGTTGTCTCTCTCCTCCCTTTTGCCGTTCCCTGTCTCGCCGAAACGGAGGCTGCAGCTTTTCGGAGACACGTGACCGGGCACGCCCAGAATTTCTTGTATAATTCGAGAATCGCTGTCGGTGCCTGTCTCGATACATTTATCCCGTCTGCAGGAGGGTTGGCCCTCTCTTTTCACTCGCTCTCCCTCCCTTCGAAGAGGCGCGCGAAGAGGCCCTTTGACGCGTACCCGCTTAACAAATTAGGGGTTCGCGCGGAAACGTTAAGTCGAAAACAGGACGCCACGTTTTAAACGTGGTCGCTCGTAATGGAGATCTTCTGGTTTCGAGGTCGAGAAAAGCGATCTTTCGGTCATTCTTTCTTCCGGTGTTTCTAATCGTGGTCAGCTTTTTTCGACGTTTTGGAACACTGACGGCGTCGGGAAAACCCGCGAGTAGCAATTAACAGCGTATCGTGTGATTACGTAACGTCTCGTTGAATCAATCGATATTTCCTCGGTATTCTATTTATACGCGCGAATTTCTCAATACTTATCGGCTTGTGAAACTCTTCTCGAAGGGAAATCTCTCTCGCCAACTCGCCGATATCTCCAGGTTATCGGTCTTAACGCGAAATTCAAAACACATTGTTTACTTAGTTCCCCTCGCGATTATTAAAGTATCTATATCCGCGAAGCGTGTTGCGCAATGGAGGAAATCGTCGATCCGTGTAGGTATTTTTATCCGTTTGTTCATCCTCGGAATGATTTGTTTTCTCCATGCATGCGATAGCACTTGGAATCAAGGTTGGATCATTTAAGTGCCCTTTTCCTCGATGATACGGAAAAGGTTAAAGGGGCAAGTAATTCTGGGTCTAAACCCATTGGTGGCGTAGCGACCAGGGGGTAGATTACATGCTTGTGATCTCTCAGATCACGTTAATTGTATAATGTAAACAATGACAGACCACGCTTACATCGACATACAGAAAACAGTTATAAAACGTGGGGGAGGAATAATAATGTCAGTGTCCGATTCAGGACACTTTCCAGGACGTCTGGTTACTTTATTGAAACAGTATATGTTAGCATCGGCGCCTTTTTGAAAAGAATACCAGCGGCGTAAATTTCTTCTTAAGAATAGCTTATCTCGACGAGCCTGAACTATAAATATGTCATCGAGGTTTACGTTCAACAGCGGCGATACTCTGATACGTTATAATTTCGGCGCTAACAGTATATACAACACCGATGATCCGATTTCATCGATGCCTCGTAGCACAGCGTTCAGCGATTCAAAACAAACGATCTACAAAGCACCGAAACGATGTTCTAATTAATACAAATGGTAATCCAATATCGGTTCTAAGTAAATTCTGAAACGGTTCTATATCTATTCTATAAGAGTTACGAGCCATGGATAAATTTCTGTAACAGTTACTCGAAATAAAAGTTTTCCATAACTGTTTTACAAACCGGAATCGACAGTATAACAGTTTTCGATCCTAGCTAGGAATCCACCTTGAATAAAAACACCAGATAAGATTGCAATCCCTCGAGAAGAGTTTCGAGAAACTTAGAGAACTGGATTTATCGAGGGTCTGGTTCTCCGAGATCAACTTTCATTCCGTAATACCCGATAAATGTCAAAGACTATCACGCGTCGCGGGAACGCGATCGCGTTCCTCCGCAAACGGTCGAAGAATGTCGGCGATAGAATCGTTTCCACCAGTTCGTCGCCTTTGCGGGCATCGAAGTCACTAATTACCAGCGTGACTGGCCGCTCGCGTGCACACGATTTCGTTGGTTCGATGCGCTTTCCGATCGAATCTCGGGGAAAGAGTCGCGCGAACAGAGGGGAAATAATGGTTTCCATCGACGTCCAGAGACGAAATTTTATTTGTAACTAGGTGACACGTCGGTTGCGTTGCACTGACCGGTGACTTAAAGTACGGCCCACGTGGTCTGCTCTTGATAATTGACCATTTCCCTCCTCGACGCGCTGTTAAACGCTTCTGCTCGCTCCTCTTTGCCTTCCTGGCGAGATCATTCTTAACACGAATCGCGAACTGCCTTGAATTTAGGTTATTTTCTAATTGCACGCACTTTACCGTAACTTCCGGCCTCGCGGTGCGGCGAGCGCGAGCTCTCGCACGGTTGCAGCTTTTTTCTGCGATTTTCGTCGCCTACCAGTAAATTTCAACGGATCGGAAACAAGATACGCGCCGGGGTACCGTTCCACGTATTTATCGAATGTTTTTGATGCACCGCGATCGGACGGGATACGCGGTTTCTCCTTCGATGCACATGGTGGTATCAAAATTCTGCTGGTATTTATTGTTTCGAACGAACAACTGTGGCCTCTTTCCTACAGAACATTCGGAAACGAGGTCTATTATTAGGCTGAATTCCGAATTTAAATTCCGTATCTGTTGCAGAGGACAATGCACGATAGTTCTTCGAAATAGTATATCCTTAGAAGAGTCTTCCATTTGAATGGTATTGTTGCAAGCGTGAATTAAAATCCGAATCTTTTTATTATGCAAATGGCGAGGTGGACGGTTTCGGTCGCCGATATCTCTCCAAGACACGATCGTCAAAGGACGTCGTCGATCCCTCCACATTGCGAGAGTACGATAGTTGATTGTGAATGTTCCAGCGTCGATTGACGTCACATTTGACGCAAAACGTCAGTTTTGTGTGTCGCGTTTAATATGGTAATCGAACCGGAGCGCCCGGAGACTCGAGTTCCGTGAAAATGTTGCGATATTAAACGGTGCTAATTTCCCCCCTGTAACGGGCGCGTATCGATTCTATGAATCACGATAACGTTGATAGGCAATTAAATCGGTCGTGTCGTTTCGTCGTGTTTCCGTGGCGATTCTTTTTAAAATTTTATCGCCTCGATTAACGCGAGCGCGATCGTTGCGGGTATATTTAGAGTTTTCCTGAATAGACGATAGAAAAATCCACGGCAATTAACCAGATCTTTGTCGCGGCGCGATATCGTACGCAGCTTACGACACGGCTGTTACTGGGACAAGGTCGTAGCGAAGTCTGGAATGTCTCCTGAAAAACAATTCCGCGGTTTAAGATCGTATCTCGATCGAGCGCGTTGCTGGTAACTCGTTTTCGATCTGAAAATCGATCGACGATGCGTTTAAGAGTAAGAGACAGATTGTTCTTTTTACGTAATGTCGTTGGTCGCGATTCTTTTCTAAAGATACGTAACAAAGTAGGTCGTAGGTAGCCATAAATTACCCTAGATTTAATTCTTGGCCGCTGCAGGGCAATATATTTAAAAATAAAATAAATTGCCGGGTCGTGGCCGGATCCAACCCTTATAAATAAAGGGTTGGAATGTAGGTCGCGGTGTCGTATTGTTCGTGCAGTGGACGATATCGTGGCGCACGCTCTCGATATGATGGCGGAAGTCGAATCGCGTCACGAAATCTCGCGAAAAAGCGGAAACGAGAGCGGACAGAGTCTGCAACCGGATCCCGATCGCGGCCGGGAAATAATCGACGACGGGGTAGCAGATGGCACGAAACAATTTCTCTTGGTGGCAAATATTTTACCTTCAAACAGAACGCACAATGGCGGCCGGGGGTACACAATAGTTCGCGTTCCTAACAAGGAAAAGCCTGCAGTTTTTGGAAACTCTGTTGACCGGTGTTCGAGGGGGTTGCCCCGACCACAAAAGTATCGCATTCGCGCGGCCGTATTCTGGTTTACGTACCACCCCCGGGCCAGAAAAGGCGACAACCCTCGAAGCTGTGCTATCCGTCGTACAATATTTGCTCGTCGATATTTACACCGGCCCTCTCGACGTTTGTTCCGTTGTTGTAGACGTTTGTCGGGATATTTATCGAATCTTCAATGGCGCTTTAATAGCGTAGGGGCATATTCAACGGTACTTCTAATCGTTTTAACGACGTAACAGAGGAAACCGGGTACAATAACACTTTTACTTCAGAGCACGATCAACGCAAAAACTATTCCGCTAGCAACAATTTCGAAGAAAGTAAATAAAAAAAAAAATAAAATGTGTTTTTGCACAGTTGGTATTTGCTGAACGGATACCGTGTACAAGTATAAGGGATCCCTTCTTACCACGCTACTCGTAGGATAACTGACCAACCTTTTCAACCCTCGTGTCAATAATCAAAATCTCTACTGATCAAACACCTTCCGTTTCTCATCCTTGTACTCAACGTAAATTGTTATTGTCGAAAAGAGCAAATAACGGGGATTCGATGCGTTTGCGCGTGAAAAGTTTTTTTTCAACGATACATGGAAAAGTAATTGACGCGAGGGTCGAAGAGAGCTGGCCAAAAGCGATTGGTACATTTTACCCCCGGAGGAGGGGGGAAAAAAAAAATGTCAGGCGTCGCGTGGCTGCTCGAGCCAGCCAGGATTCCTTAGGAAGAGGGATATTATTCGGTTGCGGAGTGGGGTCGCGCGTGGCCACACAGTGTGCGTTTAACTACCCTCGGCGGCGGCGTGTGTGGGTGTGCGGATGTGTGCGTGTGTGGATCAGCCGGCTAGATGAAGTAGAGACCGGCCGAGATAAAACACACTGTAAACGGCCGGGTCTGGTCGGATATTTGGTTACAGGGAGGCGGCGGCACGTGCGTCGGAGCTCCGGCGGGCCAGGTGGTGGAGCTCGTGCCGTTGAAGAAACAGAAGAGGTCGCGGGGGTGGGAGGTTTAGGCGACGTCGGCGCCGAAGGAAGGGGAGTAGGAGGATGCGAAGCGGTAGGAGCGACCGTAATCGAGGAGGTTAGTTCACCGGTGGCGGATGGCGAGGTCTGCTGCAGCGACAGCAGTACCACCAACTACCACCACCGACGTCACCATCACCTCCATCATATACACCGTCGCCATAGTCATCGTCACCAGCAGCGTCGCCGATGTCACCAACGAAGGGACGGCGTAGCAGCGGCTAGCGACGAGCTCGTCGTCGACGAGGAAGCCGACGATGAGGCTACGTGTAAGGGCCAGCCTGCCGACGCTCGTCATCGGGACATCCACGAGCTACGTCATCTTCATCATCATCACCACCATCACCTGCGTCACCTTCACCAACGGCTGCGGGACGACAGACCTCCTTGCGATCGGAACGACGACGACCGCGCCGTCGATCGCATCGTGCGAACCACCGACCGTCACGCGGATGGTACCACCGCCACCGACAACCCTGCCACCGTCACTGCCATGACGAGAGGATGCAGGATCCCACCCTACCTCGCCACTCTGCTCATCCTCTCTTACACTCTCTTCGGTATAGCAGGTTAGTGAATTTATCTTTAACATTTCGTGACCCCCGTGTGCTCTCCTTTATTCCCTTCTCTTGACAAACAGTGGCAAGTGATATTGTGCACACTGTCCGTAGATACGGTTCTCGATTCCATGATCAATAGTGTGAACTCGTAATCATTCGCGCCTGGAGGCGACTCGAGTCCGTCAACCACTTGACTTTTAAGTGCTACTAGCTCTTCGTACGTGTTTAGTGTACAGTGTTCTTGTAGAAGTCAGCCATAGATCGTGACAAGTCAGTCGATACGTTTCGATGGAGATTTTTGGTCGCCCGTGTGACTTCATTCTTCTCGTCGGAGCATGAGTCAGCTCCTCGACGATGATATTTAGCCGCTCGAGAACGGAGGAATTAAACGCTGTAAATGTTCGCGCCTCGAGTTGTCCTAATTCCTTGATCTACTCTAGAAAGTTGTAGACTGTAGGTGGTGTACGCGTCTCGTTTGGAATATCAGCGATAGAGGATTTCAGGTCGGATTTGACACAGTGTGATATAGACGTCTCTGTTCAAACTTAATTTAAAAAAAATGAATTTGTTAGGAATAGTTTAGAAAGGATAGAAGAATTTCTGATCGAACAAAAGAGAAAAGTAGTCTTTCGACGATGAACTTGTCTCGTCCCAAGGTATAATATCGCTTTGAATGGCAAAATTGCAGTACATGTACGCGAAAAAGGATCCCAAACGCGTCGAGATAAATCGCCACCGTTTTCGTTCGTGAGAAACAAGTCCATTGTCCGTGTTCCTAAAACACGATCTCGATCGAGCGTGTACGGCGACAGATTGTAAGACTTGCCACACGTGCGTCGTTGAAACACCGATGACCGGTGACGATTACGTGCATACCGGGCGAATTATTCGCTCGAATTTGAACACATGGTACTGAATGGCGTCGAATCCCGCGCGAAGGGACAAAGGGGGCCGCAAAGGGACTCCGACGAGGGAAGGAAAAGCAACAATTCGGACGAATTACAATGCTAGCTGCTGTAACGTTGCTTCTTGAAATAACCGGGTACCTCAGGATCGATTAAACGAAACTGCGTTATTAACAGTTATTTCTTTTCAAAATTTCAGTATAAAATTCGAAAATATTCAATAATCGTTCTAATGACACTGAAATTATTTGGAAATCTATAAATATTTAAAGGAACGTTTGTAAACTTGCAAGTGCAGAGATCATCGCTTCAGCTTATAGTTTGAGAACTGTCAGGTGGTTCTGTATAAAAAAAATCATGTAGCTTAATGGGATTACCTGTAAATGGCGGTGGCCAAGTTTCGAACCGATATCGCGAGTAGTTTGTAGTTTTAAAAATGGTAAAAATGGTCTAATTCGGATGATAGGGTTAGAAGGGCTTAATCCTGAGGCACGCGTAGCATCGTGGAACGTTGATCCCCTTCGGGCCGTACGGCAGATTGCAAAATTATAACAGGTGACAGATAGCGAAGTCTCGCACGGGCGGCTGCAACGAGCAGCAGCAGTGTTGTGCACAGGAACGTCGTACTCTCGGGCTAATTCTCCTCTCTCGTGTTCGCGCTTGACATGTGCAAATATTTCGGTGTTTCGTGTTATTCGATGGGATGCCCGATTAACAGGATGATTTCAGGTGCCTGGCATTCCTGCGACCACTTTTTACTCGTCTGAATTTCGGACATTTGCAAAATCTTACCGAGGCGGGACAAAAAAGGACACACTGTCCGTTAAAGTATGTCGATCACATCTTGACTCGTGTCTTTGAACAGAGGGTACCGGAGTACACGTGTTAGAAGAAAAGACAATTCGATTTTCGATTGGACAAACATGGAATAACGCTCGAGCAAATATTGAAAAGTTCGAAGCAAGAAGGAGGAAGAATCTGATTAAAAAGTGAAAAGTGTTGGAGTTAATGGCACTAACTTAAATTAACGACGAAGGGAACGTCATAAAAGGTTGGCAAGGATAACGGAGGAATGCGGGAAGAAAAGAAAAAGAAAGAATGGTTTTAGAGTTAAGTTTTTAAGGTAGAGGGGGCGAATCGAGCACGAGCACTTAGGCCAGCCCTAAAATACGGCCGCCCTTTGTGTTTGGTAAACCTGGAAGCCGTCGGAATTTCTAAAGCACCCATTCGACAATTCGCCTCTCCCTCGTGCCGGTAATGGGATAAATGATGCTTGGCCTTTAGTCGTTACACAACTTAATCGAGCAAATTTGCCGCTCAGCCGCTTTCGCGCCGAGCTTTTATCGATCTACGGTTAACAGGACGATTGTGATTTTGCATGGACAATAGGGGGCTCTTTTCAGCGCGGCGACAAGGTCCGTTTTTCTCACGAAATCCCATCTTACCGAAAATGTTTGCACAAACCACCGCGTCTGATCGACGGTTCGAATTTTTCTATGGAAGTCTAATTTCCTTTGTGTTTTTGTCAACAGACGCCTGTTCATCGCGGTCGACGCCGAAGCCACGGCCACCGACGCCGACGCCTCGACCAAATATCACATTCCACATGTACACGTGTCCACCGGATTATGCGGAATGGTACTGCCTGAACGGTGCCACATGTTTCACTGTCAAAATCGTCGATTCCCTCCTTTATAATTGTTTGTGAGTACCGAACGCCGCTCTATCTTTCCTCTTATCTCGTTGGTGTATCGCGGAAGTTTAATTTGCTTCCGATTAAAAAGACGAATCCACGTTGAAGGCTGGATTTAATCGAACCGAAGTCCCGCTGCTCGCAATTGTGCGCAAAGTGTACGCACGCATGGGAACGCAGACGTACTCGCATACTAACGCGCACTTGGCGCAATTGCGGATATTTAAATCATGGCCGCGTTTGACTCGCGTGTTTTCGTGACCAATAAAACAGCCGTTAACCGATTATTGCTATCGCATCTATCTACCATGCGACGTTCCTGTTCACTTTAGAAATCTACCGTGAATAATAACCGCGAGTTCTCTCGGAGACTGGCCGAACGGTATTTGTTGTATCGAGCTCTTGAACTTTAATTTATGCCGCGTTTAAATGTTCCTTCGCGTGATCGTGACGGGGAAAAACGGATTTCTCTGTTCATCGACTGTACCAATTTGCAAGCTTCGGTGTGCCTAATCGTACTCGACCACACGTCTTGCTTTCAAATTCTAATAATTTCGGTTTACACGTTCGGATAATCGTCGACATTTGAAAGACAGTTTCCGCGTAATCGACGATGTCCCGGATAATCGGCCTTTAACCGCCGACTTTCGACGATTTAGATCGGCCGCGATAGAGACTCGTTGCGTTCTTTCGCTCAAAGTACATTTTAGTGTCGTTTTCGCTGATAATCATCGAACTGCCCACCCCTACGTTTCAGGTAACCCGGGTGTACTCGTACCTGTGTTTCGAAGTCTGATTCCGTATTTTCGAAACGACCGCGTAAATCGTGGCTCCACGGAAGATTTACGAGCTCGTAAATACACCGACGTTCGCATAAATGTTTTCGATACTCGGTGTTCGTCTACGCGAGCACACGATCCCGCTAATGGTTTCGACGCTCGAATTCCCCGTAGGAAGCCTAGAGTTTCGGTTCGCAGAAAATTGATCGAGGTTTCGCGAGTTTCACGTTTCCGCGAACGAATCCGGATTGCGCAAGATCGTTCCGCCCTGTCGTTTCACGTTTAAAATCGACAACGTGGCTCGCGGAGATAAGATACGGGTCCTATGAATCGACGATCGAAGCAGAAAAACCCGCTTCGTAATAGAACGATTACGACACCTCCGCATTATGCCGGGAATTTCAACGTCGCGAAGACGCTTTGGAATCTTGCGTAATGAGAAGACACTCCCTTTGTAAATAAGAGTCGGTCGGGCATATTAGACGAAAATACTCGGCCAGCAGAGACAGCTGATCGTGAGAATCGAACGCTCGCTACTACGAAACCTGAATCTCACGAATTCTTAGCGCAACTCTATCAAAGAGCATGCAAACAACCTCCACGGTAATTTATATACAAGACGATCCGGGAGAAAGCACACCCGGGTACTATGTCAATGAATTCTATCGGATAACTAACTTCAAACTATCAACCGTTTGCAATCGACTTTCACACGAAATAATCGCATTCTCGTCGAAAGAAACGCGCGCCGGTGGACGGATTCCCAGAATTTCCAAAATGTCCCGGACGAATGCCCGGCCGCGTATACGAGTCAAAAGGTGTACGAGGCCGGGGAACATTAGACGAACCGACTTTTTTCTCGCTCACGCGCACCCTCCGTGACCCCCCATTGCCGTGGGGTTGAATCCGTCGACGTGGGTGGAACAATCGCGAACGATACCGGGGCGAGAAGGTCGAAAAAGGGACCGACCTTTCGCCCCTGCCGACGCTAATCCTCGGTTGCGCCTCGTCGACACGTACGCCGAAATTCCTACGGGTACCACCACCATTTTCCCTTGGTCCCGTGATCATGGGTCGACACGTCCCTGGACCACCGTGTCTAGGTCGATTCCGTGGCCTTTGAAGGGACAGGGACTCGAGAATTTGTCGAGTCGTTGGAATTCCTGAAGGACGTAGGAGACTGATTCCTCTCGCGAGGCATCGTGCGTGCCACTTTTTCCTCGTTCGCGCTCCCATAATTTCCGCGTAGCGAGCACACACCAGTATTCCGCGAAACGGACGGAGAAAATTCTGGTCGTGGAAAGTGCTGGATAATAAGCGTTTCCACTTTCTTGCGTCCCTCGTGCTCGACGAGGACATTTGCCAACGATTCCGTAGCGATCGGGGGTCGCGATACGGCGGTCGTCGCGAAAAATCGCGATTTTGCGTAAGTTTCCTTGCGTCGAGCAATGACGTCAAAAGTGAGAAAACGCTATGGAAACTAGATTTACGCGATCCGGACGCGAGTAAATCTCTTTTCATCATCGACACCCATATTGCTATAATTAAGCGTAGACGGCTTGGGAAATGTACTGGAAGGTCGTCGATCAGATCGATAAACAGTACTGAAAGTAAGCCAACGGTAAATCATTGCGCCACGTACTCGCAACTGAATTGTCTACCTACACGGTATTCGTTCGTTTGTTTATTTACGTTGACACGCGTTGCCCGTAAAAAACTGTGCCTGCGTGCAAGGCTCGGGTATGCATACTGTCGTTTTATCCACGCTTCCGGCTTGCACGCCGTTCTCATTTTCTTTAACGATCTATCAATTTCTCTTCGGGCTCTTTCGCATCCTCCAAGCGTTTCTGTAATTAGCAAAGCGATCTAGATTTCCATTTCGCGATTCAACCCTTAAGTGGACTCTCAATCTCAACCGAATTATTTTACTTTCAAATCTACCAATGGAGGATTACATAATTTTTGAAATAATCACGTTCACATATACGATATTAGTTTAAATTTGTGAAGGAGCTCCGATAATCCACTCAAGGATTAAATAATATTTCATGTACAGTGTCATCGAGCTGGGTTCTTGTATTTGCTCTGGTCCGGAAAAGTGTGTATTTACGTGAAATCCGTTGTAAAAGCACGGTTGGAGAACGGGGTCTCCCGAGATCGGTGACGGTTAACGTTTCGTCGCGTGGGAGTAACGGAAGCGTCGCTCAAGTGCTCGGTTCCGCGAGCGAAAGAAGCGAACGGTCAGAAACTCTCGGCGAACGAAAACGATGGAAAGCCACGTACGTACGTGCCGGTTACCAACGGACGCGTCCGTGAAAAAACAATTAAGCGTGAATTCGCTCGAATACCGGCGCGGCGCGGCGCGGCGTTCCCGCTGGTTCGACGGCGATTTAAATTAATCGTAAATCTTTTCGGGTTCTCCGCCGACCCTTGTTGGAACCGTGCGTTCGGTTAATTATTCCGCTCGAAGGGGGCCATCATCGCTGCTCGGTACCGTTCGGGCGAAATCGACCGTGAGAATCATTTTAATTATCGCGTAATTACGGGGCCCTCTAAACCGATACGTTTATAGGCAGCGTTTTCTTCGCCTTCGTCGACGTGTTCCTTCGTTTTAATAATAATTAAGTGTACTAATTGGGTGGTTCGAGCGACGGCGTACCTATCTGATTAATGCCCGATACTAAAAGCGGTTCGTGCCTAAAGAGCAGGTTTTATAACTTCCTGGATTTCGCGCGGCGGTTTTGCGGAAGCGCCGCGGAGGAACAATAAAGTCGGGCCGCTCGCGATCTAGCGCAACACCGGCCGACTTTAATCGTTCATTTCTCTCTTTTCTGTATTGCAGATGCGCCAACGGTTATATCGGGCAGAGATGCGAGTTCAAGGATTTAGATGGTTCCTATTTACGTAAGTACCATACACGCCTCGATAAGATACGTATTCTCTACGTTGTAACGAGATATACCCCCGGGGGCCGTTCTCGACCCGGATTCACCGGATCGTTCGTGGCTTCCTGGACGCGAGCTTTGTCCCGATCCAGAAATCACGGAACGCCGAACGGTTTTCGAAGTTGAAAGGGACACCGACTGCACCCGGAAGCCCCGAACAGTGTCCACTTTGCATACGTTTCGTGAAATGGCAGCCGACCTGGCGTGGTCACGATCGTGGAATTAGTTCGCATTCAATCCGAAAGGCATTAGGGCTAGTCTGAGAAACAGGAAACCGTGTCTGCTAGCTAAGAACCCTGATCTTGTGTTACAGCTTCCCGGCAACGTGTAATGTTGGAGACAGCCAGCATCGCCGGCGGTGCCACGATAGCAGTATTCCTCGTCGTTATCATTTGCATAGCGGCTTACATCCACTGTAAGCGAAAGCAAAAGGAATTGCGGTCGAGGTATGTATCTCATCCGCCTTCTTCGTTCGGGAGTTTCCAAACTTTTTTTCTATTTACGTTCGAACGTTGTTTGTTCCTCGTCTTGTTGATTAAAAATTGCATAACTTCGTCCCTGAGCGGAGTCTGTTGTTTCGTTCGCCGCTGGTCAGGATTTTGTATCAGATCGATGACTAACGGCATCGCTATCGCGAAAACGCAATCTGACCGAGAAGACTGATTTTTCTCGCATCGCGAACACCGCCCAAGGGCGTTCTTTATACGTGGCACCTTCTCGACGATCGGTGCCAATGTCTCGCCGGTACATATTAAAAAAAGTATTCTCAACGTAGTTTCTAACGTATAAAAACATTCTATTGCGCCCGAGAGCATATTACGGTACATATCGGCAAAAACAAAGACGGAATTTCTTTTCCATTCAAATTCACGGGACCCCTCTGAGATCTATCAAACCCCATAGAGGTCCGTGAACCCTCGGTTAAGAACCCCTCTGGCTCTCAGTCGTTGCCTATTCTTCTTCTTCGGCCCAGTCTGGCCGGAGAAGCAATCGTAAAGCGCGAAGACCTCTCAGACTCCGAGTCCTCTTTAGAAAAGAGCTTTCCCCGATTTGCAAACACGTCGTAGATATATTCGCGAATTTCGTCCACGTACCTTCGACGACGAAATTTCACATTCGACGTTATTTCTGTGGTAACAGTAACTGCGTCGACACGGTGGATGGTCCTGGCCGAGATCCGGAGCTGAGGCCGTTTAGCAACCGCAGCCGCTCCCTCATGATCTTCATGACCAAGAATCCTAACAGCTCGGTAAGTAAAGAATACGTGTACTAACATCGGTATTCGTTCGTCGACTCCTCCCGCCCCGACGATCGTTCGAATTCCTGTAAACGATTTATTTCTTAGTCCTATTTATTACTCTCCGTTACTTCTGTCGATTCGTCTGATCGTTACCCGCGCGTTATTTTTAAATCTTTGTTTCATTGAGATTGGAATCAACGTGCAGGCGCTTAATTGTTTCGAAAGGTTTTACGTTTCAAAATATTAGGTTGCGGAACAAGTCCGTCGGCGTTTCTTTGTGCGAATATTAAATTTTCTTGGTGAAATATCGCGACTGTTCTTGGTAAAATAGATCATCCGTGAGGTTTATTTAGACCGATATTAGGGGAAAGTAAATCGTAACGTGTGCTCGATGTGTTCTCAGGCGGCGATAGAGCAAACAAGAATGCCCGGATGGAACTGCCCGGAAGCGGAGTCGATGAGAATGGCGTCCATCAGCGAGGGCAAACGTTCGAATCAATAGTAGCCAATCTCGTGCCTAATTCCACGACACGAAACCCGAGGCGTCTAGGCCGTGGGATCGTCGACGAACCGCGCGAGACGCGTCGTCGACGGGAATGGATCACGATACTCTCATCATCCAGCTTTCAGTCTCCGTCCATGGGGCCATGTTTCGCGGCGGCGTACGAAGGAAAAAAGGAAATATTATCGACGGTCGAACCGCGTGTATCGTCTTTGTTCCGTACCTGTCGCGTCTTGCGTTCGCGAGGAGTCGAGACGTCGAGACGCGGACCGGATCCAAAAAGAATCGTCGATCGTCGGCCAGCGACGCATCGAATGAAGCGAACGAGATATCGAATCGATACCGTGGATCGGGAGATTCCCGTGGAGACCGATGATCCCGCGAGAAACAGCGGGAGAGCAACGTAGGATTAAAAAGGAAGTACGTAGCTTAACTTTAAATAGCTGGACCTTTCGGAAGAACAAAGGACGAAGATGGTGGAAGAAAGGGAAGCTTAAAAATAAAGCTCGCCGATCTGGGCGAAACTCGATAGAGAAAGAGAGAAAGAGAGAGTATTAGAGAAAACACCGTAAATAATTGTTCCTATCCGACGAAACGAATAGTTTAGACCAGACAATAATAATCAGAAAATAATCAGTATAAAAATCAGTGGAAGTCAGTTGTTGGGGAAAAAATCCTACGAGTCGCGTAGCCGAAACGTTTCTTTTCGCGAAATCGTTTTCCAATTTGTTTTTCTTTTGTTGGTTTTTCTTCTTCTACCGATCGTCGAAAGTTCCGAGTTCGGCGCAAGTTCCTCAACGCGAATCATCGCCACTCAAACGCAAAAAATAGAACGATTCGCGCGTCGAAAATACTAGAGATACAGGGCGCTCTCGAAGCTTCCGAATCGCCGAACGCGTTCGTTGCCGCGCTTTTCGCGAGAATCAAGAACCCCAAGAGAACACCAAGGTTCCGCCGTCTCGGAAGTTCCGGTTTAAATCGCTGGTGAACGATTATCACGAATTTCTGTTTATTTCAGAGACGCAGACACGAGGCTTGCTCGCAAGCAGTTTCACTTGTAAATGTGTGTATAACGCGTACTGTCCATTCAATACAGACGTTATTTATTTATTTCAGTCCTACGTGTTAAGGTATACGTATTTTCGTCCGTTTCGTTCGCACAATGCACCGCAGCCGGTCGAAACTAATTAGAGCGATCCTGTCGATTAACTTTAAATTATTGCGCGTGTTAACGCCGCTCAAAAGAGTCAGAGGATCGAGCGGCGAATTGTAAAATCGTTTAATTTCGTCCGAAAGCTTTCGTTTGTTCCCCCGGTCGCGCTAGATCTTCTAATTATTTTGAGCATCGATTGTACAGGTTTGATTCTCGAAATAAGTCGAACGCTTTAATTGTTTCGAACGGCGGTGCGATTTAGCGAGATCGCGTATCGAGAGTACGGAAAAGACGCTCGATGCGTGGTCCTCCGTGTGTGGTCCGTGCGGCGCGGGAAACAAGAGCCTCGGTACGGTGTTCGTTAACTATTAATCGGTTAAATTCTAATGGCGGAAAACGGGGGAAACGATCGGTGGCGTGGTCGCTTCGAGAAGCGGTCCCGCGCGAGCTGATCCCGCCCGCTCGCCCTTCGCTTGTAAATAGTAAATTATCCGTGCAAGGGCCGCGACCGTTCGATTCGTTCTCCGTTGAATTTATCTGACGAGTAATTATCCCGTTTGTAGCGGACAAACTACAATCATGACGCTCTCGTTAAGCTCTCGTGTGTGACGCCTGTTAAGTGTGTTCAGTGTGACGTTCGACGACAAATAAATTTATCGGGAGACGAGTCGACCGGGTGACAGGGTTGATCGCTCGCGCGACGGGACGCGTCGCGACGCGGAAGCCGACGAAAATAACCGCGCGCGATCTCGCGAGTTTCGAAAGACACCGAACGCGAGATGTTCCTCGCGCCACGCCGCCGACGCCGACGTCGACGCCGACGCCGTCTCGAGGATAGAGGAGAGGCGCGAGCGATAATCTTCTCGTCGTTCGTACTCCGACGCACTCGAGAGAATCTATCTGTATTCGACGGCGATTTGTATATTTGTAGATACCGCGGAGTGAAAGAGAAGCTTCCAAACGCTCTATGCATCGTCTTGCTCCTCTTGTGTCCAACGCGTCGCGATCGGTACGACCGCGCTTATGGTTTCGCGTCGTTTCGTCGGTCGTTCCCTCCCGGGTTTTACAATGGGAAAATTGGAATCCTGAAGAAGCCGAGATTCGACGGCGGGACGAGACGAGTCGCGACAAAAGAGGAGCGTGGCCTAAGAGAGAAGAGTGTTTCACGGGGACGAAGCCCGAATAATTTATAAATAGTCCTAATTAACGTGGAGAAACCGCGTGATTCTAATTTAATTCCTCACCCCCTTCGAAAACACCCCCCCGACCCACCCCCTCACGTCGTACGTCTCATACTTTGTACTTGGTTCCTAATTTATTCTTATTTTCGTAATTATTAATTGTCACGATTTAACTATTATTACTAATCACGATCATTAGTTACGATCGAACAATTTATTCATTTTTATTATTACTATCGATCGTTCGATTAATCAATTAATTCCTAATAACTAGCTCGCGTATTTGGTTAACGATACGTTTTAAGGACACGATTTATTATTTATGGAAATAAAAAACAAAAAAAATGAGAAAGAAAGTAAAAAACGGAAAGAAGCACGCAATATACGACGCGAGTGCCCGGCGAGCTGAACCGCGATCGAAGGAGGCATCGGAGGCATCCTGTGTTGTTCTCCAAATTGGAAAAGCCATTATCCGGTAAAAAAAAAAATAAAAGAGAGAGAAAGAAAAACGATCTTCCTTGCGGCGGCGCGGCAAAATGCAAAACGAATTCGTACGATTCGTCGAACGAAGCTTGTCCGGGGGGATCTAACGTGTTCGAGTAATTGTTGCCGATCGATGATCGTCGATTTACCTTTATACTTTCGGAAACGAGCCGATCGGTTCGCAAATTACGAGAAAAAACTTCACCGTGAACCGACAATTACTCGAACGCGAGCAGCGGATGGCCGATCGCTGAAATTTCGCAGAGCGATCGAAGGAAGATCGTGGGTGAACCGACGATCGTCGGCTGGTAGCGTAAAATATCGTCGTCGCGAACGAGCGATTGCCCGAGACACGACCGTCCCTGGACTCCGTTTCTTCAATTCCCGTTAACCGATCCCTCGGAACAGATCCGCCCGCGTTTCTCTTTACTTTGGAAATCGTTATTCGTTCACCGCGGATCGTTGGTCGAGTGCAATGGCTCGGGCTCTCGATACGACGATATATCGTTTAAGCGTGCAGACAAGTGGTGGCATTTTAGTACATCAGACAGCGCCGTAGCCGTGTTATCGCGAAGATCAAGACGAAGAAGAGTACCGAGGAGAGGGAAGGAGAGAAAGAGAGAGAGAGAGAGAAAAAAAAAATCGGTTGGTTCAGAGACGAAAGAAATTCAAACAATTTTCTTTGGTACGCGTCACACGCCGAGTAGAACTGTCTTTGAAAGAAATTTTGGGGGTTTGTGCGTGTGGGGTTGGCTGTACCGGTCGATCGAAACGACTCGTGGACGTCGGAACCGTTAAATTCGCGACGGGCTCGTTTCGTCGTACCGATCGACTCCGTTCGACGATGTTTATCTACCCTTTCTTGGTTTGCCTCTTTGCGTTCCCGAATATCTCTGTCTTCTTCTTCTTGTTGTTTTCATTTTGCATTTTCCTTTTTTAATTTCCGGACGGAAATCTTCGCGCCCAAAGACACGCGGAAGGTTTCCAGACGAAATTTCTTTCGTGAATTGCGTGCGCTTTAAAATGACGGCGGATGGTAGGTACCCCCGTCCGACATACCAAATCCGTACTCTATCGCGCGGTATGCTGTTCGTTGTAAATGTACCAAAGACAATGTCGATTAACTGACAAATAAGTAGTTTATTTAATGAAAAAGATGTGAAAACGGAGAACCGTGAGAGAAAGAGGCGCGCTCGCCCGCGTACGCTCTTTAGAAAGGGCAAGAACGATTAAATGCGGGACACATATATGTATATATAAATATAAATACGTGTATGTATATTTATATATATGTATATACATTATATACGAAAGTTATCTATCCAAAGGAAGCTGCTAAAGTGTCATTTAGCTAGACGAGATTGATCACTGGATCCGCAATGTTGCATCGAAACATTGTTATTATTTTTGTAAAGAAAACCATGTACATGTATTAACTTAGCGTGCTCTGCGTATGGAAGCTTACGATATGTTGATTATTATTATTATTGCTATTATTATTATTATTATTATCTATTTTTATTATTATTATTATCTATTATTATTATGATTATGATTATTATTATTATTATTATATTGAAAGGAATAAAAACTTGTAATCTTGTTTCCCGAAATGTTTAAATAGCATAAATATCGAGATCTTACACGTTACCATTTTTATGCTTCATTCGTTTTTCCCGCCCGCCCGCCTTCGTTCGACGTTCAACCAGATATTCGAACCCTGACGAGAAACTGGTTCGATTTTCGGTTTCATACAGGAAAGATCGGAGCATGTTGATATATTCTTCGGTTTTCAATTTCTGTAATTTTAATTCGAGTTAATTACTTTATTCTAATATACGGTTAACCTCCTACGATTCATCCCCCAACGAAATCTAACCATGCAGAAAAGGTTAAAGAATCGATCAAAGAAGCTAGACACGCTTAGTACAAAGAGATATCGTAAAAAGAAGAATAATTATGCAGTACTAGAGTTTCTATTTTTTATCTTACCGTTTTAAATACACTATCAACGCGTTTTTGGAATTTTTCCGATTATAACAAACCCAAGTACTACATAAATCAAATCACTTTTAACTGACTTGACATATATAATATTAATATACATAATTGATTCGTAGTTTTTGGACACTGTTAATTGTTCGCGCATTTTTCTTTCACTGTTCATTTCTGAAAGATTACTTAAATTTCACTTCACAAATTGACATGTAGTTAATTTTAAAATGTATTTTGACCAGCTTTTACTGTGCGTTGCCTAACTAAAGCGCGGGCAACCAGTAACCATTATGGCGGCCAACTTCGTTAGTCAAGGATATGTCTAAAGGGAAAACTAGTGTCAACGTATTAAATGACAATTCAAAAAATAAGTACTTGAAAAAACGACTAAAAATAAAATAAATAACGCGTAATAAGCGTAGAATTTCTAATCAAAATATATAATATTCTATTATAACATTTGATTCGCGTTTGGACCTCGGCAGTACTTTCAGTGTAACGGTTACTCAAGCGGGAGTCTAGTCATTTAATTTCGAATAAAATGTTAAATTGGTAACGTTATACATATATGCCAGATTCATTAAAGAAGTAAGGTGAATTATAAGTGAACGGAATTTAACTTACGAATTGAATGCGAATATAATGGTTGAGAATATTAAGTTACGTCGAACCAGCAAATTTCAATCTATTCTATCCGTGCACCACCAGCAGATTCGACTTCCCGTGGCGGTTCAGAAAAACGTTCGCTTCATACCGGCTAGAAATTGCTGAGCTATGTAAGTCCATACACTTCCTAATTGCTATTTAATGTTCATTACTCCGATAATGAACGCTATCCTGAGACCAGGTCAATGGTCTTATTCGCGCGATAGACCGGAATCTCATGAATATTCAATCGCCGGTCCGACCAATGTTACGTTTCACTGCATCTTTCCCTATGCAGATTTTCTGTTCGAAATGTTCGAGATCGAGTTATATAACTTGTGCAATTATAAGTTGTATAATATCAGACAAACTTGGTTACTAAACGTACGAAAATATCAAATTCAAACACGAAGAAATAAAAAGTCAATTTTTAACTTTATTATATAATAAAATGATTCCTTTTTTTATGGCAATATAAAGTAAAACCACTAGGCTTCAAGCGCAAAATGTAATTTATCGATATTTAGAAGCATGCTTCCACTTATGAAATGCTCTCTTTGGTATGCCAAAGTTGTTAGTCTTTTATGTTATTATGTTGACTTGTTTGAAATATGCTGTAAATTTGTTCTTAACGGGACGCATACAAACAATATACATATATATATATATACATACGTAATACAGTCGCACTTTAATCTTAAAAAGAAGATTAATTATATAAAAAGTATATCATACGCTTCAACAAACAAAATAAAGGAACTTTTACAATAATTGTCACGGTTAAGTGTTATGATAACGTTAAAACCATTACAGTAGTTCTTCAGTTTTAAATGTTATAGAAACATTGCCAAGATTTTATTCAATTAACGACAAAGAAATAAAAAGTTAACAGAACATGAACATAAACGTTTAAATTTTTAAATAATATCAATTATTTAATCAAATATCACAAAATTCATGTCATCTGAGTTAGAAAGAACAGTTATGTTTTACATTGTTTACGCGGTTGCTGTGAGGATAGTTTCTTTTTTAAATAGCACGTCCAGTATTCCAATTGACGAGAATTGAATAGTCTATTGAGCTGTACTGTAGTTCGAGTACAAAGAGGTGCAGTTGGGGTCCAATCCATTATAGTATACACCACATCATTGAATCTGTGTCTAGACAAGCTCAGCAATGCTGAGACTATACCCTCTTGTTGTTCTTCCGATCCTAATTAAAAATACAAACGGTAAAACATTAGCAGAATGTTCGGTATTATGTGTGATGTAAATACAGAATTAATTAAATGAAAATACCTTCGCCGGATTTGCTTAAGTCACATAATTGTTCTATAATTCCACAGACCACATTATCGTTGTCTGCTAATGGAAACGCGCGCATAAGATTACCTAAAATAAGAATATTTCGTAACAAATGAAGTTCGAATTTAAACGTTCAGTCTCATTTTATCGAATGCGAGACTTACCAAGCAAACAAAATGCTCTGTACGTGCTCGGTAGTTTATTATTAATTATCATTGGTAATAGTGCACTTTTAATGATGTTCTGGTACGTCCACACTGTGCCTTCTTTCTTCGCCAAAAGTAAAATGGCTGTTTCCACTTCAACGCTAGACTTTTCTAGGAGATTAATTGATTCGAATTAATTTATCAATATTAAATTAAATTTGAAATAAAATAATATTTGTTTACCTTGAAGAGCTGTTAAAAGTTTGTTCAACACATCTTTCGAAATTGTCCCCATTTGATATTTATAAAATACTGATACTAAATTCTTCAGAGCATTGAGCTTGGGAAAGTTCTGGGCTTGTTGCGACATGATGAGATGCGCCATGCATTTTGGCAAAAGTTCTGTAAATGATAAACAATAAATATAGGACAATTCATTTCTAAATTATTCGATCTCGCTTCCAATTATTAAGAATCTATCCTAAAAGTTGTACGCACCATTGTTTGTTTCACTATTTGGGAATACTTCTGGCCAACAGGTGAATACTGTATATAAAACAAGTATTGCATTAAGTCCCAAACAATACAGAGCATCGCAACAAAATATCCTTACTCTTTCTCTGTCTTTCTTTATTCGCGCCAGAACGGTGTACATCCTGGCAAGTGACTCCACGACTGACTTCTAAACACGCAAAAATATTATTATGAATTCTCTTATCAAATTTAAACGCAACAGATTAAAATGCCCAAGAAAAATTGAAACCTCTATTGTCTGGTTAATTCTATACAGTTTGTATTCTATGCCAGCCTGAACAAACTGAAAAATCATTGGCTTTGATCCTTCTAAATCAACTAATAACGCAACAATTCTTTGCTGTGTTACTGTCATTAACGGTGCAGGCGGTGTGTGAGTGTTATCTAAACTCTTCTCGCATTCTTCCAGTGTACTTAATAAATCCACGATTCCCCTAGAATTGTATAATATGTTAATAGTTGCTTGCATCGTGTTTATTAAACATTTATTGTTGCGGTTATACTACGTTACTAACTTTGCTATGATACGAGGAGTGCAGGTAGATTTCAATTTTTCAATTACATCCCAATGTACAGATGTTTCCCAGTCACCATCCACAAGCCTCTTTAATTGCTTTTTTACAAATTTATCTAAAATAAACATAATATACATATACTGACTGCATACTATTATTTTTTAAGAATTAATTGACAAAAGCACTCTTACTTGTTATCGAATAAATATGCAGATGTTTTTTAAATTGTTTTTTACGGCTCTCACTTTGAAATTTACTTTCACTAACATACTCTTTCAGTTTCATAAGTGGATGATGTGATGTTAATGTGATCATTGTATTGGAATTTACTTGCTCTGTACAGACATTGGTTGCATCTTCGATGTTCAAGTTTCCTTCTTTTGTATCATTTTCTTGATCATTGATCGATTGTATACATTTTGAATTTGAAAACGAATGAATGGAGTCGTACGAATGCTCGATCTTTATAATATTTTGGATACTCTCGCTACATATTTCCAAGTCGGGTTCAGAATCAGCACGACTTCCATTGTAATTACATTTGTCATGATTAAGTTGAAAGTCTACCTCGCAAACAGATTCTTTTCCTAAATTGCGAGGTTCGTTAATATTTGAATTTTCAGTCATTTCAGCAGTTTGCTCATTTTCATTCTTCTCTTTTAAACTTTCGCGCTCCTCGTTCGATTCAATCTCCATTTCATTTAATTCCATTATTTTTTTGGGTCTATCATTCATAACGGGCTTAGAAAGGCTAGTAGAATTATCAGAACAATCCACGTCTATACTCGATGAAGTTCGTATTTCCAAATCATTTTCGGACGAATGTTTAATGTCAGCAATAAATACTTCATCAACATTATTATTTTTTATAACATTTGTTATGTTAGAATTTATTATACTTACACAATTTGGTTTTAACTCCTCTACTCCGTTATTAGATTTCTTTTCTAACGTTGCATTACCGTCATCCTTTTCAATTCCCTCCATAGCTGAAAATGGCTCATTGAATGTTTGCTCCATCGTATTTGTATTAACTTTAATACTATTATCAGCACTGACTTGTGATGTCATTCTATTTGTTATACTTTTTACGAAACATTTTCCGACCTGTGAATTCTTTTTTTTGTTTATTGTACTTTTAGGTATATGTGCGATACGAGCTCTTTTTATAGGTATACAATTATTATTGTTACTAGACACTGTTTTATTGGCTAAATGATTTTGTTTTTGCGGAATGTGAGGCTTTTCGTGGTTACAGTTTTGTACTTGAAGGTTCGAAACATTCTGGTTCATCTTTTTAATTTGACTGTTCTTTCTTAAATTTCTTAGTTTTGTAAATAAATCTTTTCGGCCGCCACGCTTGTTCGAGTCCTGACGTTCGCTCATTTTCCTCTTTCTGGTAGAATACACGTCGTTGAAGGTAGATTTAGTTTGAGATATTGCACCATTAAAATGAGAATCTTCTGTTTCTTTTTCATCCTCCGTTTTATCGTTGCGTTCATCTGAGTTTAGTATTTCGGAATTAATACTTGTGTCTATTAGTTCATTAGATTTAATTACTTTTATAGGGGATTGCTCTGCAGACCGAAGCTTTCCTGACTTAACATTTTCAGTGAAAAATGATATATCTTGTACGGAAGACTTTGCTTCTATCATATTGTTACACTTACTCGCATTTGAACATGCGCTTACATCTAATTCCAGTTGTTTAGAAGATTCGATCGAATCTGACAATATTCCTGAGTCGGTTTCACCTCCTATAGATTTAACAGACTCAACAGAGTTTCGTATGGCTTGTACACTTCCGGGTTCATCTACATCGGTAGACTGAGTGGAACATGTTGCTTTCAAACGATTTTTAGATTTCGAACGAGTAGTAGGCAATTCTACACGCGATACATTTTTTCCCTCAATTTTCACATCTGTATCTATGCGAGGACTATCGTCAAATAAAACATCGTATGAGTCTGTATCGGAATCAGTAATTGACTTATCTAAATCTTCTTCTTCATTTGACAACAAATTAGATTTATCGAGCAGCGTAGAATGCCGATGTTTACATTTCTTTGACCTCTTTCTGTTAGGACTCGGTTCAATTTTTTTCACAACTGACTCGACTTCCCAAGAACCAGTATACCCACTTTGCAACCTCTTTCTAGGTTTTAACCGAGACAATTTGTATTTATTCAAATTTTTATTACTACGCTTATTTACATTAAATTGTCTCTTCGCCTTGTTATCATAAATATCGGACATTGTCTTCCACATATCGATCAAATTCAACTGCATAGAATTATTAGTGTTACACATATAACAAGGACTTGGATGTTTGTGTTGCCAAAAGTTGTTGCTCTCTTCCAATTTCCTTTTATTGAATTTCTTCTTCACTTTTATTTCTAGCGAGTCTATCCTCTTTTGTAACGAAGAAATAAGCGACAACGAAGATGCTATATCTTTCGAATGATTGTTTGGTTCGGTTATATTCGGGTTTGCCAATAACAGAGGATTAACCGGCATCGATCCAATGTAATAACTAGCTTGATTCATTAAATTGGAACTTTGAGGGAAATTATTGCAATAATTTGCATGGTTTAATCCAATTGGCGCGTGAGAATGTAAAAGGCTTGCATTCATAAAGTCCGAGTCATTGTTTTGATTCTGTAAATGCGGCGGCGGTGTTCCAGACACTGGCAATAAGTTTTCAGTTTTCCAGTGTTCGTTGTTAACTTCTAAAATAATATAATTTTATAATATTATACTTTTTTCTATGCGAACGCACTTTAAATAACACCTTACCTGTTGATATTTGTAAAGGTGGTGGCGGTTTTTTGGTAGGAGAAGAAATTTGTCCGATAAGCCTAGGACACGATTTCGTCATAATATTGCATATTTTTTCAAGGGGGGCTGGTTCCAATAGGACTTCACATTTCGCGCAAAATATGGGATATATGTCGTCTTTTACTTTATAAAATTCAGCGGTCATTATACATTTATCCGCGACTTCCGGCTGTTTCACTATTTCGTCATTAGCAGCTATTGTATTTGTTCCAATGTCTTTCATTTTTACTTCTATAAAAAAAAATAGAATTACATTTATATTAATTTGCATTACTTTCTGGTTTTGCATGGTTCATTCAACTTACTGTTGTTATTATTGTTGCTACTTTCTACGGAAATTTGTTTTTCCATCTTTTTGATCTTCATATCATAAGATTTCTTAACACTTTTTAGTTCCTGTTCTACTTCCTTAACTTTCACTGAAAAGGAAATTTTATGTTTTGGAAGTTAAAATGGGCATCTGTAATATATATTGTTAAGTTCGAAATTGGTTAGATAATGGAACTGACTTTGTAAAGAAGATTTTTCTAAATCAAACTCCATAATCTTTTCATTTTGTTGTCCATCTGTATCTTTTATTTTACATACTAATTGTTGTATGTACTGTTGGTCTGCTGCTGTCTTTATTTGATATTCATTCACTTGTGTTGCCAAAGTTTCAATATTTTTCTTATACTCTGTATTTTGCTAGAAGAAAGAGATTTATCCCACAAAAATTAAAACATTATTCTAGAAAGAATCTTTAGGAGTTGTGTAGCATAATACTTACAAGTTCCAATTTAATAACTTTGGCTAATGTAGAATTATAATTACATGTAACTTTTTTTGTTTGCTTAGTTGCTGCATCTAAATCTGTTTTTAATCGCTCGCATTCTTTCAATTTATCGTTATATTGTTTAATGACTTCGCTATAAAAATATTATTTTTTTAATTTTCTCGTATAAAATGATATACAGGGTGTTCGGCCACCCCCGGGAAAAATTTTAATGGGAGATTCTAGAGGCCAAAATAATACGAAAATCAAGGATACTAATTTGTTGATTGAGGCTTTGTTAAAAAGTTATAGAAACATTTCCGGCCACACGGTATATTTTCATTAAAGAATTTTTTTCTCGAAACTGGGCAGGATTTCGGGGGTATGTCTATTCACCAAAAATTATTGTAATTGACCCCCGCAACCGAAAATAATTTTTCCGTGAATGATTTCAAATTTTTTATTTTAATTTTTTAATAACTTTTTAACGAGGCTTCGATCAACAAATTGATATTCTTGATTTTCGTCTTATTTTGGCCTCTAGAATCTCCCATTAAAATTTTTCCCAGGGGTGGCCAAACACCCTGTATATTGGGTATCTCAGATTTCAATAGCAAAATTTTGTCAGCATATCTTTTAAATAAGGCTTTAAACAACATGTTTATACATTTTTAAGTTAATGTTTTGTCATTAAAATCTGGGACACCTTGTATGTAAATACATATAGAGAACAAGTGACTTTTATTTTAGATATCTTACTGTGTTTTACAAATTTTTTGTTTTAACAACAAATAAGATTGCGTTGATTTTTCCAAATTGAAATGACTATCCTGTAAAGAAAAAAATGTTTACATTTAGAATTCTTGGAATTAGTGATTTGATATGGTACAATAACAGGTTAATACTCTTATTGCTTTTGCAAAAACATTAAACCAGTTAGTATCACAGAAATATATATAAATAAAATAAAAGAGGAACATTGCATATATAGTATTAGGATAGTATTTTCATTGTAAATTGCTGTTAAATGTACAGGCAGCATAACCTCAAAATAACCTAGACAAGGTGTGTTATTAAATTCAATACAAAGGTAAAGTTTGAAGAATAAAGTGCTTACTTGAACAGTTTCGTTTACTGTTAAATCCGGATGATTATTGTCCATGTTGGCTTAAATGACATCGAGTACTATTTGTATAAGAATTATTTTATTTCGTCAAACGCCGAAAGTCAAACACGTTTGTATGGTGTTTCGCTTTCATGTTTATAGTTCCTGTTAGTGGTGACGTCTTTTCAATAAAAAATTACCAAAGAATGTAAGTCAGTCTTTTTGCGAGCGTTGATTCTAATATATTTGCAAGAATAATATCTTGAAAGCTAATTGTAGTATAACGAAATTATTAAAATCGGCTAAGAAACCCTTAATGTAAATAATTACCAAAATATGTATAGTGACTTTAATTATAAAATTTGAATAGTACTATCTTGCGTTTTCATCGATGTGATTTTCACGAAATCGTGTCACCCAGTGTATTTGTCCAACGGTGTCTGATACTGTGTAATGATAAATTGATTATGTGAATATTAGCAGTTCAGTTTGTACGAAAGAGGAAAAGAGTGAAATTTATAGAGTGATTGATTAATCATGGCAAGGGAAGGAGACAGGTATCGAAATTTATCCGCGAGACTTTTGGTCGAGGATGCTACATTAGTTGTACTGAACGTACCGAGCGGTACAGAATTTGGAATCGATTTAAAATCGTGGAATACAGATCATAATTTTAAAGGCATAAAAATGATTCCACCAGGATTTCATTATGTCCATTACAGGTAATTATATGACATTTAATACTTTCGCCTTCGTTGCAGTAATTATGTTTATATACCTTTGTTAAAGTGCTGTAAATGAATTTGGAGAAACAGCACCCAAAATTGGTTTTCTTCATACATTTAAGAAATCTGAATTTTTAGTCAGACGTTGGGATACAAAAGAGGAAGACCTCAGTTCAGAAGGTATAATAATATTTGGTACATATTTCACGTGTCGAGTAAGTGAAACATTTACTAATAAGATTAAACCTTTTATATAAAGTTGTACCAGAGGAATTAGTTCAAAAGCTAAAAGATAATTTGAAAGAATTAAATAGGTATCTGGGTTCTTATCCTTTTGATATATGGACCCAATGGAAAGAATTAACAAATCATGTTAGTCCTTCGCTAATTGAACGTTGTTCACCCATATGTGGGTATGTCAATTGATATTATAAATTATTATTATCTGTTATTTAGATTTATTTTGTTGTATGATAAAGTCATTTATCTTACTTCAGTTTTGTACGGTCAGCATTAGAATTAGAGCCTTGTAGCGATGCTATGAGACCAAGAGGTGGAGTGTCATACCCAAAAAAAAGAAGAAGTGCAATCACTACAGAAGCAAAAGAGGAAGAACTACTTCCTGATTTGAAACCTAGACCTGGTACAGAGTTGAGACTGTCCAAATTGCCTGATAAAAATTATCCAGACGGTGCATCTCCTACTGAAATTACAAGGCATTCCCTTGATTCCAGTTATGCATTAAATACTCTTATCAATACATTAACAAAGTAAGATTAGTAATTATTTCTGTTGTGAATTTAACTTACAATTGTATTATTGATTTCTTTCTTCCAGACCTATGGAGATCATTGGTGAATTGCAATTGGTATTTGTTTGTTTTCTGGTTGGTCAAAATCTCGATGCTTTTGAACACTGGAAAAAGCAAATATATCTTATTTGCGGTGCCGATTCCGCGATATCGGAGCGTCGCGATATTTATTTCGAATTTATGAAAGCAATAGAAATTCAGTTAACGCACGTGCCCGAAGATATGCTTTGCGATATTGTGGTTAATAATAATTTTGTTTACTACAATCTACGCATACTGTTTGCAAACATCGAGATCAATTCCGAAGTGGATGGGCATTTAAAGTCTTACGCCTCGCGATTCTGCGAACGGCTAACTAGGAAGTTCTCGTGGGATTTTTGTAATTTACAGGATGAAAATGAAGATGAAGCGCCCGTGGTAGTTTCCTTGGAATAAAAATCCGTGTACGTTTGTAACATGAATGAAGGTATTACCAAGAATTATATAAAACAGCACATACTCATTCTCTGTAAATATTTATTAAAGTGTACATAGGATACTACATTAGAAATTATAATCCGTATTTTCACATGTATTTTTTAATAAGACGCGTAGAATATTAAAATGTATGTCAGAGTACAAAGTTTAATATACGAATAAATCAGTCCATTATTTTGAATTGCGCTTCTATGGACGCAGGCTGATGACGAATATTTCTTAATGATTTTAAACAGATGTAAAACCAACAATTTTGAAATTTTTAAAAATCCTTCGAGATACGTTTATATATCACTAAAGACTACAACATATTCAAATTAGAACACAATCCGACATAGTCCTCCGAAAGATGACTGACGTGGCATGGAATGACCCTAACGGGGTCTGTAACCAGGCCATGCTTCAATTGGTAAAATCAACTAAAAAAATTAACAGAAGGTTTAATGTAGACTTTCTTGGATTACTCGTTGTATACAAATTAAATTATATTTTGTAAACATTTACCGGACGAACTGTTTGATTACGGTTACCAGATTTGTCTTCCTCTTCAGCATCCCGGCGGAGACGCTAAGAAAATTAACAGAATGTTTAATGTAGACTTCTTTTGGATTATTTGTTATATAAACATGAAGTTATATTTTGTAAATATTTACCGGATGGGGTGGACGTGGAGGAGGAACGTATACTGGTCGGTTAGCGGGGTCGGCTTCCTCTTCAGCATCGCGGCGAAGACGCTAAGAAAATTAACAGAATGTTTAATGTAGACTCCTTTTGGATTATTTGTTATATAAACATGAAGTTATATTTTGTAAATATTTACCGGATGGGGTGGACGTGGAGGAGGAACGTATACTGGTCGGTTAGCGGGGTCGGCTTCCTCTTCAGCATCGCGGCGAAGACGCTAAGAAAATTAACAGAATGTTTAATGTAGACTTCTTTTGGATTATTTGTTGTATAAAAATGAAGTTATATTTTGTAAATATTTACCGGGTGGGGTGGACGTGGAGGAGGAACGTATACTGGTCGGTTAGCGGGGTCAGCTTCCTCTTCAGCATCGCGGCGAAGACGCTAAGAAAATTAACAGAATGTTTAATATAGACTTCTTTTGGATTATTTGTTATATAAAAATGAAGTTATATTTTGTAAATATTTACCGGATGGGGTGGTCGTGGAGGAGGAACGTATACTGGTCGGTTAGCGGGGTCAGCTTCCTCTTCAGCATCGCGGCGAAGACGCTAAGAAAATTAACAGAATGTTTAATATAGACTTCTTTTGGATTATTTGTTATATAAACATGAAGTTATATTTTGTAAATATTTACCGGGTGGGGTGGACGTGGAGGAGGAACGTATACTGGTCGGTTAGCGGGGTCGGCTTCCTCTTCAGCATCGCGGCGAAGACGCTAAGAAAATTAACAGAATGTTTAATGTAGACTTCTTTTGGATTATTTGTTGTATAAAAATGAAGTTATATTTTGTAAATATTTACCGGATGGGGTGGACGTGGAGGAGGAACGTATACTGGTCGGTTAGCGGGATCAGCTTCCTCTTCAGCATCCCGGCGGAGACGCTAAGAAAATTAACAGAATGTTTAATGTAGACTTCTTTTGGATTATTTGTTATATAAACATGAAGTTATATTTTGTAAATATTTACCGGATGGGGTGGACGTGGAGGAGGAACGTATACTGGTCGGTTAGCGGGGTCGGCTTCCTCTTCAGCATCGCGGCGAAGACGCTAAGAAAATTTACAGAATGTTTAATGTAGACTCCTTTTGGATTATTTGTTATATAAACATGAAGTTATATTTTGTAAATATTTACCGGATGGGGTGGACGTGGAGGAGGAACGTATACTGGTCGGTTAGCGGGGTCAGCTTCCTCTTCAGCATCGCGGCGAAGACGCTAAGAAAATTAACAGAAAGTTTAATATAGACTTCTTTTGGATTATTTGTTATATAAAAATGAAGTTATATTTTGTAAATATTTACGGGATGGGGTGGACGTGGAGGAGGAACGTATACTGGTCGGTTAGCGGGGTCAGCTTCCTCTTCAGCATCGCGGCGAAGACGCTAAGAAAATTAACAGAATGTTTAATATAGACTTCTTTTGGATTATTTGTTATATAAAAATGAAGTTATATTTTGTAAATATTTACCGGATGGGGTGGTCGTGGAGGAGGAACGTATACTGGTCGGTTAGCGGGGTCAGCTTCCTCTTCAGCATCGCGGCGAAGACGCTAAGAAAATTAACAGAATGTTTAATATAGACTTCTTTTGGATTATTTGTTGTATAAAAATGAAGTTATATTTTGTAAATATTTACCGGATGGGGTGGTCGTGGAGGAGGAACGTATACTGGTCGGTTAGCGGGGTCAGCTTCCTCTTCAGCATCGCGGCGAAGACGCTAAGAAAATTTACAGAATGTTTAATGTAGACTCCTTTTGGATTATTTGTTATATAAACATGAAGTTATATTTTGTAAATATTTACCGGATGGGGTGGACGTGGAGGAGGAACGTATACTGGTCGGTTAGCGGGGTCAGCTTCCTCTTCAGCATCGCGGCGAAGACGCTAAGAAAATTAACAGAAAGTTTAATATAGACTTCTTTTGGATTATTTGTTATATAAAAATGAAGTTATATTTTGTAAATATTTACGGGATGGGGTGGACGTGGAGGAGGAACGTATACTGGTCGGTTAGCGGGGTCAGCTTCCTCTTCAGCATCGCGGCGAAGACGCTAAGAAAATTAACAGAATGTTTAATATAGACTTCTTTTGGATTATTTGTTATATAAAAATGAAGTTATATTTTGTAAATATTTACCGGATGGGGTGGACGTGGAGGAGGAACGTATACTGGTCGGTTAGCGGGGTCGGCTTCCTCTTCAGCATCGCGGCGAAGACGCTAAGAAAATTAACAGAATGTTTAATGTAGACTTCTTTTGGATTATTTGTTGTATAAAAATGAAGTTATATTTTGTAAATATTTACCGGGTGGGGTGGACGTGGAGGAGGAACGTATACTGGTCGGTTAGCGGGGTCAGCTTCCTCTTCAGCATCGCGGCGAAGACGCTAAGAAAATTAACAGAATGTTTAATATAGACTTCTTTTGGATTATTTGTTATATAAAAATGAAGTTATATTTTGTAAATATTTACCGGATGGGGTGGTCGTGGAGGAGGAACGTATACTGGTCGGTTAGCGGGGTCAGCTTCCTCTTCAGCATCGCGGCGAAGACGCTAAGAAAATTAACAGAATGTTTAATATAGACTTCTTTTGGATTATTTGTTATATAAACATGAAGTTATATTTTGTAAATATTTACCGGGTGGGGTGGACGTGGAGGAGGAACGTATACTGGTCGGTTAGCGGGGTCGGCTTCCTCTTCAGCATCGCGGCGAAGACGCTAAGAAAATTAACAGAATGTTTAATGTAGACTTCTTTTGGATTATTTGTTGTATAAAAATGAAGTTATATTTTGTAAATATTTACCGGATGGGGTGGACGTGGAGGAGGAACGTATACTGGTCGGTTAGCGGGATCAGCTTCCTCTTCAGCATCCCGGCGGAGACGCTAAGAAAATTAACAGAATGTTTAATGTAGACTTCTTTTGGATTATTTGTTATATAAACATGAAGTTATATTTTGTAAATATTTACCGGATGGGGTGGACGTGGAGGAGGAACGTATACTGGTCGGTTAGCGGGGTCGGCTTCCTCTTCAGCATCGCGGCGAAGACGCTAAGAAAATTTACAGAATGTTTAATGTAGACTCCTTTTGGATTATTTGTTATATAAACATGAAGTTATATTTTGTAAATATTTACCGGATGGGGTGGACGTGGAGGAGGAACGTATACTGGTCGGTTAGCGGGGTCAGCTTCCTCTTCAGCATCGCGGCGAAGACGCTAAGAAAATTAACAGAAAGTTTAATATAGACTTCTTTTGGATTATTTGTTATATAAAAATGAAGTTATATTTTGTAAATATTTACGGGATGGGGTGGACGTGGAGGAGGAACGTATACTGGTCGGTTAGCGGGGTCAGCTTCCTCTTCAGCATCGCGGCGAAGACGCTAAGAAAATTAACAGAATGTTTAATATAGACTTCTTTTGGATTATTTGTTATATAAAAATGAAGTTATATTTTGTAAATATTTACCGGATGGGGTGGTCGTGGAGGAGGAACGTATACTGGTCGGTTAGCGGGGTCAGCTTCCTCTTCAGCATCGCGGCGAAGACGCTAAGAAAATTAACAGAATGTTTAATATAGACTTCTTTTGGATTATTTGTTGTATAAAAATGAAGTTATATTTTGTAAATATTTACCGGATGGGGTGGTCGTGGAGGAGGAACGTATACTGGTCGGTTAGCGGGGTCAGCTTCCTCTTCAGCATCGCGGCGAAGACGCTAAGAAAATTAACAGAATGTTTAATGTAGACTTCTTTTGGATTATTTGTTATATAAAAATGAAGTTATATTTTGTAAATATTTACCGGATGGGGTGGTCGTGGAGGAGGAACGTATACTGGTCGGTTAGCGGGGTCAGCTTCCTCTTCAGCATCGCGGCGAAGACGCTAAGAAAATTAACAGAATGTTTAATATAGACTTCTTTTGGATTATTTGTTATATAAACATGAAGTTATATTTTGTAAATATTTACCGGGTGGGGTGGTCGTGGAGGAGGAACGTATACTGGTCGATTAGCGGGGTCAGCTTCCGGTTTAGCTTCGCGACGAAGACGCTGAAACGAAAAGAATTATTGGTTACAGATTACTAAAACTGTTACGAATTAGTAATTTGGTATATGAATATATAGAATACTTGAAATTTATTTTACCGGATGTGGTGGACCCGGTGGTCCGAGTTCCGTGATCTCTCCAGCTACCATCGTCGTAAGGACGATGGCTAAAATTGCGAATACGATAGATTTCTTCATGTTGAACGTGTATTTTTCACGCCAATACGTATTATTTCCACCTGTATTCAAATAATTCGTTATTCGTTACCGAAAATCAGTTGCATTAAATAAACAACTTCTTCGACGAGATACAATGTTATTTTCAGATATAAAATAAATGTTTTCTAACAATGTGCAACTTGTGCAACATGCAAAACGTGTAGTTAATATCTTACCAGTAACTGCTATTCGATGGATGTGATAGTACCGCAGCTTTGGAGAATTTGATGTCTAATGCACTCAGTGGCACAGTATTTATACAAAATCTTGAACATATCGTGTGCAAAAGTTCAAGACTTGATGATAGTTATTGGGGTATTCACCGGTTTCGCGATTCCTTACAATTAGAGTGTTTTCATTGATTTTCCTCAAACGATTTTTGTCGACGAAGCATAGAGTTCACGAATATTTATTATTTAGTCATCAAATGTTATTGATCGAAACTGTTGCAGATATCGACATGCTTTTTTTTTTTAAATTAAATAATATACAGAGGTTAATCATTTCAAATGATAAATAGTCGAGGATTGCGTCACTGATTGTAAGCAATTTAAATTCAATGCATCGTGAAAGCTCTTTGTCAAGCGGGGATTACTGTGAAACAAAAACATCAAATATTATTCATGCGATTTCCGTTAACGGATTCCCCGCTGATGTTTATTTAACACTCAGCTGATTCGCATTTACAAACAATTTTTACTTTAATTCTGATATTTGACAGTAGTTGTTTTATTAAAGTGCAATTAAATTGTGTAATCAATTTTATTTAAATAATAAAATTATTACTATATATTCCCATTTTTCTTAATAAATACAAAAAAATGTTTCCGCCCGGGATCGAACCGGGGACCTTCCGCGTGTTAGGCGGATGTGATAACCACTACACCACGGAAACCGATGAAATGGATGATATTTTAACCGAAAGTGTTGAACTTATCGTTAAAGATCAACGAGTATGAAATAAAATTACGCAGTTACGTGTTACTTGCAACAATTTTTATTTTATACAAATAAATGTAATTACAAAGTAACGCAGTTTACTGTTTCTAATGGAACTTATTGGGGAACAATCTGCGCGCTATTTTCGAGAGCTCGCTTCTCTTCGGATAACAAGATGACCTTTTCTTCGTACTTCTCTCGTAGATCTCGGAAGAGAGAAAGCTGCGTCTCGTATTCTTTCTTCAGGTCCGCGTTCAGTTTCACCGCGGCATCCATTTTATTTATCATCGTGGTGTATCGATCTCGTTCGTCGGTAATTCGAACTTCCATATCGTCGACTTCGGCCTGTAAAAACAAAAAGGGGGTAAAGTAGAGGATCGGTATCGTTGAACATTCGATCGATTTTGTATAATAGTCAAATATTCGATTATCTAGCTTCACAAATTTATAATTTAAACGATTTACCTGTAGGTGCTTAACTTCCATATTACGGATTTGCAAAAGACTCCTGGTAAGGGACTCCACTTCCTTCAGAGAAGCCACTTGGCTGTTCAATGCACTGATTTGTTTCTCCTGGTTGGAACAAGTGCGGATACGATCCTCTAATTGCAACGAGGTCTGAATCAGTTTACCTTTTAGTTGATCCATCATCCTACGATGCAAGACTTCGTCGCCGTCGCCTTTCAACAGTGCGTCGTACGATGCCTGTAACTCTGCTAGCTTCTTCTCTGTGCTTTCTAGTTTTTTCCGATAGCAATCTCGTTCCTCGGTCGCTTTCTACAAACGGAATAGAAATCATTAAAAAGCATTCTATATATCGAGCTCAGACCTGGTTATTACACGACGCTTCCTATTCCTCAGTTTTACCTGCGCTTCCTGCTTCAGTTTCGATATCGTAAGTTCATTGTCGCTTACTTTTCTGTCAACGTCCGCGAACGAGTTTTCTTTCAATGTCGACGCTTGATCGGCTATTTCTTTATCCGATTTTCGATCGTCGGTAGCTTCGTCGGGTTTCACGACGGGACAAGTATCTCCGGCGCCTATGGACGGCGGTTGTTGAATCTCAGGTGCACACGGCTGCAACAAGTTAAATCGTTAAGCTGTCTCTTATGCAACAATTAAATCGACGTATCTTGAGGTTCGAGAACAAATGGAAATGATTTGCAAAAATCAAAACGCTTCATTTCAAAGCAAAGAAGAGGGTAGCGATTTGATAGTTTGTTAAAATTACCGGTTGTTCGTTAGGTTTGCTCTCGGGAAGCATAGTAGCATTGTCTACTATACCCTTTGCAGATTCAGTTACGCATTCACTTTCGGTTACAGTTCCATTCGTAGGTATATTTTCGTTAACAATCTCCGGTGTGCCTGTTGGGCCTTTCAGAAGGGTATCTGCATTTTGATTTTCCGATTTATGTGCAGCTGCAGAATCTGCGGCCTGTACAGTTGCATTTTCGTTGTTGGTTTCAGGAACGACTGAATTTTCTTGATTGGGTTTCGTTATTTCGGATACACACGATTCTTGATCCGCGTCCAATTTAATCGCCTCCGTGTTTGACATTTTTGTCTGCAACAAATGTCACTGTTACACGATGCACACGTATTAAAACAGAAGAAAAGCGAATTTGTTTCTTAAGTATTTCCACTGCGATATAAACGAATATTTGTGGGTCTGAGTATTTCTGAACAAAAACACGTTTCGCGGCTCCGAACACTGTTTTAAACGACGGTAAATTTCTGAAAATCGTGATCAACGATTCGCTCGCTACTCGCTTACGAGTCGTGTATAGTTAGAGACTGTACACCATATTGCACGTCCCACTATAAGCACGGGAGCAACTATTAAATTTAAGATTACCGAAAGGTTAGAGAGAGCAATGAGAATCGCTACTCGAAACGCGGTGTTTCCTTCGTACGCGTATTTTGCTTTCACGCAAAACGGCTGGATATCCAGGACTAACTAAAAGTCCGATGTATTTTTGGACATTCGAAGGCTCATTCTATTTTAAACTATCGTAGACGTGTGCGCCAGTCGAATGCCCAACAAACTGAAAATCGTAACGCATTTGACGCGAGTATTTAACAGAAAAATTCTTGTCAATCGTTTGGTTGGGCATTGAAAATGTTGTTGCTTACATGACCCATGCAATAGAATATAATCCTACCGAATCGTGGACGATAATTGTATTTCAAAATATCATGTAACGCGGCTTCGAAGTCGTATTATTCGTAATCAAGAAAGGTGTTAAATGAGAATGAATTGACAAAACTGTCGTTGAAATTGCACGAATTAATCATGAAAAATTATTTGCGGCATTAAATTGTCTCGTAACGTTTTGTTCTTTACGATGGTGTAAAAGTTTGTTTGAGTAAGAAGATTCTTTCAGTATCATAGTTACGCTCGCTGCGCCCGTCACAGTATCGTGCTTGAGGTATCTCGTACCTCGGCATTCGAGGTACATATTTAAAACAATTTAACAGTAAATACGTAGAAATGTTTATATCGACACATTCGCAGTAGCTATCTTGAAAGATATTCGAAGATATTTAGAATTGTTTTGCACGTGTTCACTAATTATGCACGAGGATTTAGTGTACATAACCTCATTTACATTACACTATTTATCACGTACATTTTTATCGCGATCTCTTGAAGTATATACGAACGAATTAGTTTTATTTACTATGAATGGTATGTAGAATTAAATTAAACGTTATAATAAAGATGAAACGAAATTAATTTCAAAACAAACTGTAAAAGTACCAGTGTTTAAGGTTACTTCTGAACAATATCGTGAATCTTTATTATTTTAAATGGAACACTTCGCTTTTAACAGAAAATTGATTGAGGTATGGAAGAATATGCAAGAGAACCATGCCCTTGGCGTATAATAGATGACTGTGGTGGTGCATTCACGATGGGTGCTATCGGCGGCGCCGTGTTTCAAAGTATTAAGGGCTTCCGTAATGCACCCAGTGGTATAAACAAACGATTTCTTGGAAGTTTAATGGCCATTAAACAACGATCCCCCATTATTGCCGGAAACTTTGCGCTATGGGGTGGTATGTTTTCCACAATAGACTGTACATTGGTTCATCTTAGGAAAAAGGAAGATCCTTGGAATTCTATTATCAGTGGAGCAGCTACCGGTGGTATACTTGCTGCAAGAAATGGTTTACCAGCAATGGCTGGTAGTGCGATTATTGGTGGAGTGTTATTGGCTTTAATAGAAGGTGTAGGAATATTTTTTACTCGTATGTCCGCAGAACAATTCAAACCTGCACCTTTTACGGACGATCCGTCGCATCTTGGCTCGCCTACGCAAGGTTACCCGGCGTAAAACATGTATAAATATTTTAGACATACTTCAAATAACACGGCTAATTAAGTACAAATGTTTCAATTTCTTTGAAACGCTCGTAGTTGAAAGATACTTTATTCCCGGTACAACAAACTTGTATAGATAATTGAACTCCTTGATTTAATAAATAATATTAGTTTGTTTTTTTATTCAAGACTGTTACTTTCTGTATTTTTCTGATATTGTTAAAAGACAAACGCGACAGCCAGGATAAATATATTAACGCAATATATATTGGTAAAATAAATCATCGATATATTAAGATCAGGTTTCATTGTTTCGACAAAATGAGCTTTAATAAAATACAAATATTTAATTCTGTTAACTATCATCGTCATCGTCGTCGTCTTCGTCGTCGTCGTGTTCTTCTTGGAAATATTTAAAGTTTGATGCTATGGATAAGTCTAAAGATTTATTTGCAGAGTCTTGCATGTTGTCTTCGGATTCGTGTAATGGTGATTGTTCTTCTGAATCCTTCAATGATTTGTTAATTAATCCCAGTAAATGAAGTTGTTCTACCTAAAAAGTTTAATAACGCATTACTTTGCTTCAAAAGTGATGATACATTTTATCTAAAAATATTTACCTGTAGACTATGCACTTGGTTATCTATCTTTGATAATATTTTTTTAAGAAGATCCTGTTCTTGCTTTAATTCTTTTTGAAAAGCAAGCAGTTCGTTGGCATTCATTTTTAAGTCAGCTTTTCCTATGTGATCATCCATTCGTCAATAATTTTTTTACTACTTAAAGTTATTGTTTTTTGTGAATTATACTTTTACTTTTTGATTTGATAGATTGTTTTATTTGCCAATTATTTCCTCCGAGTAGCAAACGTACAAATTACAATACATAATAGATACGTTTAATCCGATATCAAATCAAGAGATTCATGTTTTTATTAATCTTTGTTATGAAAGCACAATGTTGCCAACTTCACGTGTTGACAGTGTTACCAGACAGTCTGCAGTCTGGTGACACTATGCGTTAGTGACTTTAGTATAGTTACTTATTGCTATAAAGATGTTCGTTTTAGGAAGTTAGCCAGCCTGAATTTCAAATTTATTACTTGTAAGTAAACCTTTACATATTATAAACTATAAGAACTAATAATTTTCCCTGCATAAGAGCAACAAGATTTCTAATCATATAAATAGAATTCTACATGTAAATTTACCGTTTCTAGGGAGTTTTTTAATTTATTGATGGTACGTATTTAGATTTAGAGTTTCGAGTGTTTCAAGGATTTCGATACCTCGCAAAGTTTTGAATTCGGGTTTTGCGAAACTAAAAAATTACGTTTCGATCCATTTCTAATTGCAAGATACAGCTTTATTCCTATATGCTGTAGATTTACATGACTTCATTTGTCACTGGAATTATAGCAGACGTAATATAAGCATAGGTTGAATGCAATACTTTGAGCAGTTTCAGTAGATTTTATAAGTTTTCATCATACAGTAATATAATAATACTTTATTCTTTCTATAGAATTCTACGTAACACTACAGATTAATCACAATTTATCATATGTGAATTTATTTAGGTACAGAATTTTTTTATGGATCAATACAATCCATACAATTATATGATTATATTAATTTGTAAATTTTCGAGTGGTCAAGTCCAGTTAAATATAATCAATACTAATCTTGCCATTCAATGACTAGTTCATTATACAGTACAGTTCATGCATTTCCACTTCGTATGATCAGCTATAGAAGAAACGTGTCCTATGACTTGTCCATTTTTAGTTTCGTAATTCATTAATGTATAATGATATACACTGCCATTGATGCAAGACTTGCATTAGATTTTATATACATATACATACAGAAGATATTCAAATTGGGAGCACAACTACTGTTATCATGCTATCATTATGATATGGCTATAATATATTCGTGCGTTGACACAGTTACGAAGATCATCCTTACTGTTTAGTTATATTTTACAGTAACACGAGTTTCAGAATAATCTTTTAATATCTAATTATTTATCTTTAAAAATACAAAATTTACAAAGAATGCTCGAAGCGACTTACGGTTCTTGAAGTATCTAAATTTTTTTCCTCACGTTTTATTTTACGTTTTTCAGGTGTACGAGATACAAACTATTTACACAACAGAGTAGAAATGATAACATCAAACAACAATTGTCCTCGCCAAAAAGAAGATAAATTTCTAGATGCAACTGGTAAGCATCCAAAATAGTATTTTCACAGTTTTTATTTTTACAGGATATACTGTATTTAATCATTGGTATTTATAATTACATATATAAATATTGTTATACCATTTACACAAACTGAGGTATATGGTAACCTTGCGGGATGATTTCAACGATCAATCTCGCAGATCGATTCTATTAATATTGCCGTCGCGGCATACACAAATTAGAAACAAAATAAATAGCTCGTACAGTTGTTATATATGTCGTTGAATCTCTATTCTATGTTCGATTAATTTTAATAGTTGATTTGCAAGATCATCGGGAAACGGTGTGTTACATTATTACAAGAACGATTCACGTGTAGCCTTTTAATTTTGTTATAATTGATCGTCCGTCCGGGGTAGCGATTATCGATCGTTGCTGCAGCAGGTGTACCGACTCGAATTACCATTCGACTTGCGGGAAATTTGAAATAAGTTAATTCTCTTTCGACTTTCACCAATCGTCGCTAAGTCGTAGACCATAAATTCGTTCATTGCTGCAGCAAAGAACGCGTCAATCTTTCGTGGAGGAGGGCGGGGATTCCCGACTATTGTCGCTGGTAAAATTCGATAAACCAAGACCGCCGGCTTCGTGGCTAGAAGAACTAGTCGGCGAATTACTGCTACTCCTGGCACCGCCGAGCGGCGCTATGGTTGCGTTCTCAGCAGGTATCAGACCCTCCTTCATTCTTTTTTTCTGCTTCATCCTTCTGTTCTGGAACCAAATTTTCACTTGCGTTTCGTTCAGTTGCAGCGCCGACGCTATTTCGATACGCCTTGCCCTGGTCAGGTACTTGTTGAAGTGAAACTCCTTCTCGAGTTCCGTAAGCTGCTTGTTCGTGAAGTTGGTACGGCCGGTATTGTTGAATCCACCTGCAATGCCGACCAACGGACCGCCGGTAAGGCAGCTCACGGGACCGTTCGTGGTGTTGGAGTACGTGGATACGGTCGTACCCCTGATCGTGCTACCACCGAACTCGCCCACATTTGGATTCGTCTTTCCTGCTGCAACAGAAAATGTAAGTCTCAGCCTTTCTCATGGTCTCGACAATAACTTTACGGTCGATATTATTTATGCAATGTTTTATACTTTGGTATTCAGGGTAAGTTTAGTAAATTATTAATACTCGGATATAATCAATTTTAGCGCGAGTATACGTTTGGCGATGTATATAATAGCAGTACCAGGGGGGGGTGTTAGTTTAATTAAGGTTTCGAAAGGTCAAGAATTCAGTGAATAATACTCGCGACGCGTAGAGGGATGCACGTTTGGCTTACGTTCCTGCCCCCCAGCCTCCTTATGGACGTTAATTCCCGATGTGCGTGCCCAACGTGTCCATCGTAAAGGTTAGAGGCAATATACGCGGAATTAGGCTTAACTCTGCTCCTTCGACGGACAGCCGTTTGTTGTTCAACACAGCTGGTCAGTGTCCACGGGAGCAAACCTCTCCGACTAAGGTGGACCGATAGGGTTAAGCCCTAAATCTGTATCAAATTGCGTCAGCTGTTAACGTAATGTCAAGGGTAGATCGTTACGTCATTTTACTTCGCCCGTATTTATCGACCGGCCACGTTGGTCATCGACCAACCTACGAGGAGGTTCTGGAAGGCGATTAGAATTTTCCAACTTCACCAGGGCTTGTTTGCGCGTCTTGGTTGTCGCAGAGCTTCGCGAGAAGACGATGCAGCGGTAGAGGGTAGCGAAAAGCAATGCGTCCCGATGAAAAAAGGTGGCGTCGTTTACGCATTATGGAAATTAGATTGTTATTTAGTCCGCCGGTATGTGGAAGTCAATTTACTTAATGGCAGAGGGTGGACGAAACTGTCAAGGCACCGCCTTAGAGCCACATCTTTTTTACCCGGTGTTTGCCGTATCGTTTCGCGTGCTCAGTTCGTCGTAGATTATGTTTTTACATTTTAATTTTCGCTCGAACGATGCAACGAACATCGGAATCGCGAGGATCCTTCGAATTAAACGAAAACATCAGTCACTTAAACAACGCGTTCGCAACTTCGCCCATCGCCATTAACCTCACGCATCTTCGAGCCCGAATAATCAAGTTGGACAAGTTCTATTAGCCAAGGCCGGCGCGATACGATGAAATGTTTCCCGTTTTCGCGACTCATTCATCAATTTAGCACCTTAACGGGAGAACAGAACGCGTTCCCGTTGATTTTCTATGGATCTCCCTAGCCCGGCGTAGTCGGGAATCATTAGCCTCGTTGGAACTTTCCTTTGGACTTTGGCCGTCGCGTTTTTATTTCAGGGAACGACTTTGCCTCAAAATACACTCTTGCTCGAAACGTAGTTCCCTTATCAAAGGATCGAAACGCAACAAGAGGATACAGATTTATTTACGAATGAAATTTTATTTGAAATATCATCCCGAGACGCTGTACAATATCGATCGCTACGAATTAATAATAGTTATAACGTTTCAGCAGTTTTCTTTTAGCGCGGGGAAGACGGTGTAGAAGCCAGAAGTCGTTTAACTTGTACACTGTCTTGTCACCGAGTACATAATCGATAAAACTCGCGCGACACACGCCCGTGTGCTCTTGGCTCGCGATGCAATCAGCTCGTACATCCGATTTCATTTCTGAAAACACAGATCTCGAGCGTCGGGCCGATCGTAGAAACACTTACTCGAGCGGAATGAACAAATCACTTTCGATTAATCGCTACCGGGGCTCCGCGGTAATTAGAATTTCCCTCGTTACGACAGACGTTAATAACATCCGTTAAAATTATTTAGCATCGCGGCAGATGCAAAACGCCGCGATCGTTCGGCGCTATTTTCTGTTTCCCCGGACCAATATTTCCAGTTTCTGTAAAACTTGGAAAACAATATTTTTATTCACGTCGGCGTTTAAGGCGGGATTACATCTTCGAATTCTATAATTGTAGGAGAGTAATACATGTTTTCGAAAGTCGTATCTTGCTCGGAGGATATAAAACGTTAAATGGCGAACGTGTATCGGGGGTCGGAAATTATTCGTCCTGGAAGCAAATGGGAACAGGACGACGCGTCGAGGAAAAGGGTGAGAGGTGACGGAATAAAGGAATAGACAGATTACGATGGATTAAAGACCGCGATAACGCGAAGGGGCTCTTTGACAATGTTAATTATTTTTCAAGGGGTGGTTCTACATGCGCTTTCTTCGCTGCTCCGATCGGGGCACCTCGTGAACCTTGTTTAAAACTTACGATTAATTTATCCAAGATGTCATCGGAGCTCAGCCCATGAATTTATGCGTATTTTTAATGTTTTTATTCTCACGTCTACGAGAGAACAATCTTTTTTCTCGAGAATAGGCTCCGTTAAGATTGTATTAAAATTCGATTTGTGTTTTTATAATTCGTTCGAAAGAACAAACCATCGTATCCCACGTTACCAAGTACACTCAAGCTCGCCGTCAAACATGAATGTGATTCTCGCACACGTGCGTGTGCAACGGTAGATTGTGGGCGTGCGCGCGCGCGAGTTAACACACCGGTAACACCAAGCTGCGATTTCGAAGCATGCATGCCAGTCCGGCTTCGTTCAAAGGCCCCCGATTAAATCTCACCTGGCTTAATATTATTATTTTACGCGGTGCCTGCGAGTGAAAACGACTGAAACGATGAAGGGAGAGAGGGCGTAGGAAATTGACGAGAGAGGGAAAAGGCACGTAGATTACGCTCGCGGACGTCAAATTGTACCGCGCGAACAATTTCCAATTTTTACACCTCGTTTCGAAAGGGAACCCTGCCTCTGCGCCAGTTACGCTCGAACGCAGACTAAGGGATATATTTATGGAAAATAAATAACGAATTTGTTCACACGATTCTCTTGGTTTTACCAACGGAATTTAACACAGGCATTAGTTACAGCTCCCCTTAAATATTTCGACTCCTTTTTTCAGCTGTTTTCGTCTGATTTGGAGAGATAATTTGTCATTTAATTCTGATAAATGGGGCACAAGTTTGGTACTTGAACGATTACAGTGATGAATACACCAGTACAAGGAAATTGTATAGAAAATTTTCAGCGAGTCCTTTAATTTTGCATTTTTAGTCGCGAGCATCGTGGTTGAATTCCAGTACGTGAACGTACAGTGGATACTGTCTTGTATATCCCTTTTGCGCTGCGCCGACGATCGAGAATCTCACTGAAAATAAAAGTAAAAAAGAGAGATCGAATCGGAGGAGGGTTGGACACAGAAGAGGAAAGACGAATCGAGATCGAGGCGTATGAAAACATTAAGGCTAGTCTGGCTGTGAGTTACAGTTCCTGCTCGCGATCCGGTTCTCGTCAGGACGTGCTTATTAAACGAAGAATTCGAATTTATTCGTACGTTGAAAAAATACAATAAGTACCATCTAGACGTACAATAACGTCGCGAGTAATATCTTGCGCGGGATTATAAACGATTTCGACCCCTTTGGGGCTTCATTAAATTTTATTCGCCATCTGGATTCTTCGGGGAGACATCTGTGTTCTGTAATAGAACCGTATATCAACGTATAGCTCGTGTAATTTTATTAATCGCGAACTTTTACGATAACTACGTAGATTTTCGTTTTTGATTATATTAACATTATTTATATCTAATTTACGCGGGGCACTAAATTTTACAGCGGACGTTTAATTCCAGGCGCTCCGAGTATCGCAATATCGCCAAGGGCGTAGTCAGAATTAATCGACATTGAATTTAGAATTTATTTATAAACAGCCGGGGGGAGACAAGTGCCCCATTTTGTTCCGTCTTGGAGTTACGCCCTTGATGAAATTATTTCTTGCGACGTCGTCAGACGAAACCATAATATTATTTGTTCCCATGGCAGCTTTCTTAATTTCCTCGATAAAATCGCATGCCCGAAAGAAACTAATCCGTTGATCACACGGGATCATCTGCCCCTTATGCGGTAACGACCCCCTTTTAGAGGAGCATTACGCAATTCAAATATTATTCAAAGGCTAAAAGCCAGGAGGCACGGTGCAGATGACGTAAAGGAGCAGGGAGCGGGGGATGATTGTGTGTGCGAGCAACCACAAGGTCCTTCGGTATTATGTTACCGGAAAGATGCTTCTCGATCGGGGCACCGTGATCCCTCCTCGGATTTTCTTCGTTTCTCGAAAATTTCCGCCTTTTCGCGAGCATCGTCGTTCTCGTTCAAAAATTCTAATTCGTTACCTTGAAACGTTCGTTTCGATATCGAGTTTTATACGGTTACCCCAACAGGACATTTGGAGAGAAAAAACCATGAGCCCGTCAGGATCCAGCTGTATTTGAACCTATCTGATTTCCACATCCGATTACACGCTATAACGCCAACCGATGTACCCCCCTTCTTTGGATAAATATTTGACACGGTAAAGGTAAATTGCATAGAAGACAAAAACCGAAGTATACGATCCTCGAAATACAGCTGTTTGCGTAAATAACATCTGATTGCCCGACAAACGCGATAACGTATCGTATCGGTAAGCGATTGCAACCAGAGGGTGAGGAATTAATGGATCGAACGTTGTAATTAAGGAGCGTCGGGCAGACAATTTCAAAAATACTCGAATCCTATTTCAACTCAGTCCATGAAATACAGTTGTAAACAAAGACTTCTAGAAACGAACTTATTATCGTATCTTGATAACGAGCTTGATAAAATACTCGAACGGTCCTAAATATAGGAACGTCGATGTCCATACGGAGTGGAGAACAGGTTCGATTCGAGTTTGTTAGTTGCAAACGGAATTTATCGCTCGCTAACCAACGGGCGAGCGTTTCCGCGAGCGTCCCGAAGAGCGTCAACGTACGGCGAGGAACTTTATTACAAAGAACGCGCGTAACAGTAAAACACGATAGCGCTATTGATGCCGTTCAAGTAACAATAACGGTTTTACGAGGCTCGTTAAGACTCCCGATATTCCGTATTACCGTTCAACGGATGCCTTGTTAGTCCGCAAACGAACGAGCCGGGTTTCGCGACAGGCTTTCGCGAGCTCGGTATTAAATCCGCAAGCGCGAGAACTGCGCACCCAGGGTACGGCTATATCGCGAATTCCTAGAATCACGAATCGCTTTCCAGCGAAAAAGAAACGATGTTTTACGATATCGTTACCGTCCACGGTAGGCGTGAGAATCTATGGAACGGTCGACGATTAAAACCAATAAATTCGCTAACTTATTACGCGGCCTGAAACATCCTTAATAAGATTTCCTCTCGAGTTTACCTCACTCTGCGAGAGACGGGCACTGTTCCGATCTCAGACCGCGAGATCTCTGTGAAACGAAAACGTTTTTATCATCTTTATGAATATTTTTTTCGAAACATCATCGACGACAGTTTTTCGCAATGTTTGCATATTTATATACGCTTCAAGAACAAATCTTTTTTATACAAATATATTTATTAACTGAAAAAATATGTTGATCGAGGAGCATAGTTTCCAGCGTCCTCGATTTTGTATTCCCATATAAATAGTATCGTAACCTTGTCTGTAATCGTAAAATTTTTTATTTGGTTTTGATCGAGCCACCTCCGTTCTGTTTTAATATAAAGGGTGGACGTTGGGTCACTTCTGACCTGTAGCAAAGTTCTTCAAAGGCATAACTCTCCCCTCTTTATGCTCGTCAGAGCATAGTTGGTACTATAATTAAAAATGCAGAAGTTGCATTTAAAAAAGGAATACCGTTTATCTCAGAGTACACTGGAGATTCACATTGGCCGTGTTTGCGATACGTAAACGGCAGCGTGCGTGTCCTAGCAGCGCTACAAGCGTTTCCCGCTGAAAATTAGGCGTATCACGATTTGCATTTGCTTTGTCGATAACTTCCACGACCTTTCTCCTCGTGAATTTGCCCAACAACTTTTTCTCACAGAATGCACTGTCGTTCGAGCTGCACAAACTTGGGAATAAACATATTTTTTTCGGCGACGCGAATCGCCAAAGAAATTAATTTTCCGTTATATTTGGCTCTCGCTGTGGTCGTATTTGACTTTTGCTAAGGTCGAAATTTGAATTTCTCGCTGTGATCTACGTGCCGAACGATTGCGTGCAGTCAACTTTATTTATGGCCTCGAGGCCAGTCGATTTGGCATATTAAGAAATTCATTTTTATTGGCCTCGGCTCGATCTGTCGTATTTGCTCGGGCTACGTTCACCTGCGCGACCTGTTTACTCGTACGCGAATCAATTTCAACCGACCGAGTGAGAAATCCCGAGCAACAAAAAAACATTCTTAGATATCTCGTGACACGTGCATACGATGGACATTAATTTTTTTCAAGGCCAATTTCTCAACTCTCGAAGGGGGTGGCTCTATTTTCAAGGACCTCCGATGATAAAACAAGCTTCTATTCAGGTTGCACTCTTTTATTTATTTCCCAGAAACAGTTATTACTTGCCCCCTTCCCTGGTCCGGAGTCACGTATCGGTAATAAAAGAAAAGCGCGTGTACGTGTTCTCCTTTTCAAGTTCGGCCGTTTCGTCAGCCGGGAGACGCCAGGCGTCCGGGTACTGGTTGGGTGACGACGCGTATCAGCGGCTGGTAGGCGCGAAGTTTTTTCGTCGGGGCCGTGTGCCTCTCGGGGTGCGATATATCGTCGGTGAAGTGCCCGCGGAAATGAAAATCACCGTGAGCGAGACACGTGGACAGGGTTGGTGATTGTCAGACCGGTGGCTGCGAAGGGGTGCGCGGTGGGCGCAGGTCGGTCGGTCGGGGGGCTCGAGGTAGGGCCGTAGCAAGGGAGAGTCAGTTACTTAGGCAGGCGGCAGGGTTGTTGCGGGAGTTGCGGGATCCGGGGTTGCCAGGTTCGGCGGGTGGCAGCCCGGGTGGAAACACGCGAACGATCCTCTGATCCCCTCGCGAGATATCGGCCACTCACTCACGCGTCCGCCGACGGCCCTAGCTGCGCCGCAACACGCTGCCTGCTTGGCTTTGCTTGGCTTGCTTGGCTTGCTTGGTTTCGTCCGCCTGGTCAGTCGCTCCACGCTCTACCTACGCTCGCAAAACGACCTACCTACTCTCTTCATCGTCTTCTTCTTCTTCCTTCTCTTTATTTTCCCTTCGCGGCCAACCTCTTTACCTCACGCTCATTTTCACTTCGCTTCTTGCCTCGCCTCGCCTTTCTTTCTCCTACTCGCGCGATTCTTACAGGCTAACGTTTTTTTTCCTTTTTTTTTAGTCCTCGAGCATAACTCCGTATGAGGTCTGCGGGCCTACGGGTAATTGTTTCTCCAATACTCGATCGCCAGACTCTCCGAAAGGGAAATTTTTGGTCGTGACTCGAAACGATCGTTCCCGACGTTTTACTTTTCTTTTTGCCCCTGATACATTCCCTGATACATTCTAAGAAACGAGACTACTGTGTCGGTAATCATCAATTACGCCGTGTTTAATATCCGTTTAATTGCATTTACAATTCATCAGGAGTAATAGTAGCGACGGTAGCGGGCGCTAATTAGTACGGACATCGAGCACAATTAGTAACTTTTTACGGTTCGAGTTAAATGAATCGTCTGTAATTGATCGTGCTGTATCTTCTAGTATCAAACAGTGATTCACAGACGAAAATAATTCGATATTTTTGCAATCAATTTTGTATTACATTTCACTGTTTCAATCGCTTCTATATCCTGTTTGACAGAATGTTCAGAGTACTGATCGGTATTAACCCCTAATATCAAGACGATCCAGACAATCCAGCGAGGCTGTTTTTTATTTTTTAACAATTCCTAACTTTTTACTGTTTGAGTCAAACGAGTGCTGTATCTTTGAAACTCATAGAACAGGAATAATAGTAACGAATGCAGCACTAATAAATAGTGCACGAAACAATGATCCGCGGGCAAAAATAATTCGATAAGGCAATACAGACAATCCAGCAAGGCTGCCTTTTATTTTCCAATAATATTCTCGATACTAATTATTGCGAATACTTGATAACAATGAGGACCGTATTATCAAGTACATCCCCTCGCTAGAAACGTCGAAACGGCCAGAGACGAGCTCAAACTACACCTTGAGCCCCCCTCGAAATTCGCGGTCGCGATGCACAGCACTCGGGCTGATTTTTTTTATAAAAAATCCGTGCGATTGACAAAGCCAAGTTGGAGGTTGGCTGCGATACGTGACGCGACGTCGTAAAGCAAGAGCCCAAGCGGGTGTACGCGATCGAACGCGAAACGACCGACGCTCGTGGACGAACGAAAAGCGTGCAATCGAGGCGGTTGCTTGTTCTATTCATAAGTAACGTGAAATATGCCGTAAAACTGGTGAAATGGCACAAACACGTCCGCGAGGTCGACGGGCATAACTTGGCCGTAACTGGGCTCGTACGCCTTCGCGTGATACTTAATTCACGCTAAACGCGCCGGTAAGTTCAAACAGTATCAAACGCAGGGATGAATATAACGAATATAACGATCGGTACCGGTATAAAGAAAATATGCATACGTCGCGAATCGAGTGAATGACACTTCTCCATTTCCATCAGGGCGTCGTGAATGCGTGGAATTACGAATTGCTTCGTACGAAGGGTCGCTTGTTTGTTCCGCCCTTTTTTCTCTCCTACGCTGTATCGCCAATCTCGCTATTGATTATAGGGAGAAGAAATCGAGTCTCGTATGATAAATCGGGAGGGCTGACAGCGCCGCGACGCTCGTCTCTCCTCCGTTTCCTTCTCTCGCCCTTCATCCCCTCCCTTTTTCTCCCAGTTTCCCTGACCCCGTGAAGGGTGGTCCGCGTCGGGCGTCCCCATAGAGACCCTCTATTCTGGACCCCCTGGAACACATTATGGAGCCACGGAGGGAAAAAGCAGACCTATTGTGAGATCCTGGCCAACCAAAAAACTTCACCAACCGAAATCTACCGAAATCTCCCCACTTCTCTGCTCCGCCCATCTTGTTATTTCGATTGTATCAACCCCCGCGGCTGATTCCTACGACGCGGACACGAGAAATAAATTTGTAAAGTTGCCGTACATTGAAATCCTCCTTTCGACTATCTTTTACAGCCATATCTATGAACGTGTAACGTTCTCTGGCGATTAAAATACAAATTGCTCGTTGTTGCTTCAGATTTAGTCGATCGGTTGATCGGTTCGAGGGGATCTTATTGTAATCGGGGGGAAAAAGAGCCTCTCGAGCGGTCTCGATACATCGATAATACGAAAAATGAATCGTAACCGCGAATTACGGCTATTCGCGTTGGCGATGAGTGTCCGGGCTCATTCCGTTTCTGCATGCGAATAAAAAACGCAGATGGAAAGTAGCCAGCAAGATGGAAAAGAGGTTAGGTCTGGAGGCGGTACACTTTCGTTTGCATGTTCTGGCGTAATAAGCGTCACCCTCTGTTACTTCTCGACTGGTATTATTAATTTGATTATAATGAGCTATTAAGTGAAACGCTGGTAATCCTGACAAGCTCCATTCAACGGCTAGGCTTTACAGTCACTCTCGGAACCCGGCGATTGCCTCGAGCCCCGTAGCTGTTAAGCAAATTAGCACCGAGTTAGGGGAACCTCGCCTGTCTTCCCGCTTTTCCAACGATTCGCGATACGATACTTTCCTCTCGTATCTCATATCGCGTCCCTAACGATCCCACGACGATCCGATCGAACGATTAATTCGAACATCAGAAACGATACATTTAAAATCCTGTTACCACCGAGTTCAGCTGTTTTTCTAATTACGAGCGAACAAGCAATTGTTTTAAACGTTGCACAATTATTTACGCGTGTCGTGACCGCGGACAATACGTTAGTTATGCGTGTTATGCGTCGATCGTGCGCGACAATAAATAATAACTTTCATGGAACCTGTTGTTGGTTCGATTATGTTCCCCGCCGCATGTAAAATAAATCTATAAAACATACCTGTTGATACGCGTTCGATTAACATATCGATATTGATTAATCATTAAAATTCTACCGGTGCAACGTTAAGCTATCGTATTCCAGTTTCTCGTTTTATGTAAATGGTCGTTAAATTGCCGGGGTTATTATGTGCCGTTAAATGTTCGACGCGAAAAATGTTTTTACGTCTCGGCGAGCGACTCGATCGGGCGCGGAAATCGCATCTAAATCGCCGGAATTTTAGCGATTTGAACGCGATAACGAGGGTGTTTTATTTATTCATACAGTCTTAAGGATTTACAACTGAACTTATGTTCCCCACCGGATGAAATGTGTTACGCTTCGACGTTTATAATTAGATGCGTTTGCGCAAATTACAGACGTTCTACCACTTCGGTAGCCAATGCTAATACGACGCATTCGGTATAAATCATTTTATCTTATTCCTTTTTTTGTTCTCAGACAAATGGACATCCAATGATAAAGTATTTTCAAAAATTCAGCAAAAGTGTATCGCTTTTTAATTAAAACTTAGAGGCGCGCTATCGCTTATCGCCTCGCGTCTCCCGAAATAATCTGATAATTCGAGTGCAAGTATTTCGTTCCTAAGCGCGAATCTTATCAGGGCTTACCAATATCTCCGTAACTATCGTTAAATCCAACGTAAGCGATAAATCGTGTTTGTACGCAATAATACTTTTCCGCGAGTTGATCTTCGTATTTGTAAACAATCTGAGATCGACATTTTCGTAGTATTTTTGTTAAAAAATTCCGAGGCTCCTTTTACGCGATATTTTGCTAATAAAAGTTTCGAGCATTGCTTCTATATTTTTATAATACAGAGATACGTGACCAGAAAATATCTTAGGTTCTTTAGACCGAAACTTGAAATTTTACGAATCACTGTCAAGTTAATGAAACGTTGGACGTTTCTACTAATTAGTTTTATAATAACTTGTTTGTCTGCTTTTCTTGCAATCTGATATGGAATAGAAAGTCTCTTGATATTTTAAGCCGATAATTTTTCTTGAGTTTTAATATAGTTTTCACATCCAACGATAAAAGTGGTGTTTCTAATTAAATTGGCGAGCAGAAGACTTTGTATTTTATAATTAGTACAGATGTACTCGAAGTAATTAGAGGTTTATTTTCCCAGATAATTTTGACAAGATCAGGTTTAATCCGTGTATCCACAATTCTCGAGTAACTTCATTCTTTTACAAAATTTTTCCTCCATCAAGATTTGACCAAAAGCTTCATACTCGATGGTCGGAATTGAAACGTCTCGAGTATGCCTATCCTACTACGGTAATCAAGTCGTTTGTAGGCAAAAGATAGGCGACGAGCAGTTTGCAAGCGGTTGATTTATGATCGTCCCAGTACGATATTCTCGTAAAACCTCTAGTATCTTCCTCTACACTGGTTTCGTGTGCATAATCTTATCAGTCGCGTTTACGATTGTCGTATAGGCGTAAATAGGAGCTAAACAACTCTTGAATGGGTGGGGGGGATGACAGTATAAATACCGATAAATTTTCGTCGTATCTCAGGAAAAGCCTCTTATCATCGAGTGTATCGAATCTCGTATATAATGATTCGTACTCGGTTCAACGGTTGTCGTGCCTTTTTCGTACCCGGGCATTACTCGACCCCAGCATTTACTTATTCCTTGCTACCGTTTCTCCATTTTCCTTACGATTTTCAGGAATTTTTCAAACATCTCGAGATTCGATCTCTGCCTCGATAATGACCCCTTATCGATCCCTCTACCGATCGCGAACGTTCGCCGATTCCGATCGTTTGATCGCTGGGAGTGAAAGGTACGGGTCCCGGTTAAAATGTTTACAAATAACCGGGTCCTATCTACGACGAGCAGATCGATAACGATAAATAAAGCACAAAGCAACGCGTAACAAAGGATTAATCGGCGACCGTCGCGGGTCGCGATCGAAAAGCACGTGCAGAATTAATGACTCCGACGAACCGGAATTACGCGTCACGTTTTATTAATCTCGTTACGTATGGTGTGCGTTTCAAAGGCACCAGGTCGTCGGCCAACAACGTACGTCACATTTCAGTTGTCCGTCAATCTTAATTGAATTCACCACCCAAGCGAAAACCACTGAAGTTCGATTGGGGCCCGTGCTCTATGGACGAGCTCGCGTAAAGTGTCCTCAACGAGCCACAATTGGGTCGTGTCGCGACTTAAACGTTACAAATTGCGCTTCCAAGAACTCCCCGTTGACCAACGGCAATCGACTCCAGAAATTTATGGGAAAAAGAAGGTCGCGTTTCCCTATCGATTCCACTCGCGGCGATCGTAAGAAAACAGGTTCTTTTCCGACTACCCAACGGCTGTGCATCGATATTTTATTATTTAAATACCTAAGTCGAATTGAGAGGGCAGACAGCTACGGAGGAAGCACGGATGAAAAAGGGGCGAGATTGACTCGTCGACGCGAGTACAAAGGGATCTCTTTTCGACGTGTCCCGATCGACCATTAATTCCCAGGTAGATAGCGATCGAGAGAGTGGACAGGCGCGTCCGTACGGTCTAAAATAGCCAAAGGATAAACAGAACTTAACGACCGGCTACCGGATCGCCCTCACGGAATATTAATTTCCTTGGTCCCCGGAACTACGTATAAATCATCGTCTACGTACCGACGGGCTTCGGCACGTTCCTCTTCACCTGCATCCACTTGTAAGTGGGTACGTGTAGCTGTTGCTGTTGCTGCTGCTGGGGAGGATGATGGCCGTGGGGATGCTGTTGATGGTGGTGCCCGTGGCCGTGCTGATGGGGATGCTGGGGGTGTCCGGGTTGTTGTAGCACGTGGTAGGCCGACGGATCGGCGTTCTCCTCTTTATAGTGACCAGTGGCGTGGGTCGAATAGTCGTTCTGTCGGATCTGAGAGTGATAGTGGAGGGAGGAATCTTCCGCGGATGGTAGCTGGTGGAGATAGTTGGTGGTTCCGGCGACCGGGATCTGATAGTCGGGCTCGTGGTGATGGTGGTGATGGTGGAGGTGATGACTAGAAGACTGATGATGCAACTGCTGCTCGTGATCCGTTCTCGAGTGTCCGCCGGGTACCATCGGATGGTGGTGATGATCGTCCCTGTACGTCGACTGCTGGACATGGTAACTCTGGTGAGGATCGATCGAGCCGTGGGATCCGTTCGCGTGTTGTTGCTGTTGCGGCTGACCGGAGTAAGAGGAGGACGAGGAGGACGCGTAGTCCAGGTTCGTGTAGCTCAGACCGTTCTCCGAGGAGATGATCGCGGTGGTGGAACCGTCCTCGTGCAAGACGCCGGCCGTCGGTGAGTAGAATCCTTGGGGCGGCGTGCCGGAGGACGCGGCGGACTCCGCGGCTAGGAAGCTCTCCGAGGAGGAGGACGAGTAAGGCGACACGGCGGTCTGAGGGAAATAATGAGCCGGTGCGAGTTCCGGCGAGGCCGGGACCGGCACGTGCCCACCGACGGATACGGGCTGATGATGATGATGATGATGATTCCCTTGGCCCGTGCACATGTAGTTCGGGTATGAGTCAGGCTTGCCGTAGGTTCCGTACATGCCCATGTCCATCATCATCATCCTCGTAGCGGTGAGACGAATACATCAATTGACCACCTGCTGCTGTTGACCACCACCGTTTTCCCGGGAACAGAGGAGGAGGGACGCGTACGTGGACGCGATTTACATCGCGGTGACCCGCCACCGATCGACCCTCGCACACGACGATCCCAACGGCCGATTCGGGACAAGCGACGCACGATATCACTGACCAGACACACTTATCTAGCGAGTCGTTCCGCGGCGTACGGATCGAACTACGTCACTCTGGATGTGGAATGCATCACCGGCGGTTCGCGATCGATGGATCCTGGTGGGACGAGTAACTACTGTGGACGCGGGCGCCAGCGATCCCGAGGCACCTCCGCGAAGCGGCAGTGGACGCGGGAACGGACCGTTATTCGCGAAAATAATAGAAAGAGCGGACGCGTAGTCGTCGATCCGGTCGACGAGGGTCGCTGGAGTGGACTGGCTAGGTGGACTGGCAGAAGGCGGCACGGTCGAAGCCTGCACGCAGGTGAGACCGAGCCGCAGGGGTCTGGTGTGTCCAGGTCTTTTCGTCTCTGTTCCTCCGGTTCGCGTCTCTCTCGCCCCTTGAGCTTTGTGGCAAAAGCAATGCTCTACGTACGCCTAGCCGGAGAAGGTGCTGCCTTCCTCGAACTGGGCGTGTTCTCGATATTGGTCACGTGAACGTTCCTGGGCGGAGTCAGCCAATCCTGACCGGGCCTGCGCGTCCGGCGCCCGTAGCCTCATGATGGATCACCGGGGCTAAATTTTATTTTTCGTTCCTTCTTTTTTATCTGGCACGCTGCAGTTGACACTTATCGTAGCGGGTAGGTAGTCGAGTATTATATCTCGGTACCCACCTTCCTGGATACCCTGGGCCTCGCCTCCGTTTCTCCGCCGCGGATACGCGTCATTCTCCGCTCGCCTGCCAGCGCTCTTTTCTCCGACTCCTTTTTTACTCGCAACCGGTCGGTTTTCTCTCTCTCCCCCCCTCTCTCTCTCTCCCTCTCTCTCTCTCTCTCTCTTCGTGTACACGCGTGTCCCACCTGTCTCCGGACACCGACGTCCTGCGCTTTCATTAAGCTCTGACGGCTGATGGGTTAATTACGGCCCGCAAGATCTACGCCGTGAAAGTTTGTCGCGTGGTCCGTGCCGAGTCCGGAATCTTGCCGAACCTGCTCCGATTGTGACAGGATTAGAAACGCGACTCCGTAATCCACCGTGGACCGACGAAGCCGGATATCGGCTCGATAACGCTTTAGATCTCGTCGCGACTGGATCTGTTCGATCCTGGATCTGCAACTGAGTAGCTAATAAAATCCTGATCGAAGGTAATCAGACTCCCGTTGCCTAGCGTAATTAGCGGAGGATCGAGCCGATCAGGCTACAGGCGTGGCGTGAAATTAAACTCGACTTGTACAATTTCCGACAGTTACATTATCTGTTAATCGCCTCGTATTTGCTATACGTCATTGTCGAGTCTCCTAACTATGTAGACAGTCTTTTGGTCGACTTAGATCACTTTTCGACGCTACTGTTCTTTAAAATTGAAAGACTATTCGAGCAAAATTCATCTGGATCAGGGTCGATCTTGCGACTGGGTTGATCCCAACGCTGAATTCGTTGTTTACGCGAACGCTGCGAAGACGTTGGATCGATTCTCGGTTGCAACTCGGAAATTTTTTAATATTACGTAATGGCGGGGCACCGTAGTGACGATCATCTTCGAGGGCTGGATCTCGGGGAACCGACAGAGAAGAGTTCGGTTGAAGGACGCGTGACGGGCCCATGGGACGTCTCGTACCCCATGTGGGTTCAGTGACAGGATGACACATTCCGCCGTGAAAGTTTTAGGAGAGCGGTCCCGTATCAGCGGTTCAGTCAGAAGAGCTTATATCGAGGGCGCCACCTGCGGCCACCCGCGACATCCGTTCTGTCCCGGGCATCAGATCAGGAAATCTTCATCTTGATCGAACTTCCCTGACGTCTCATAGTTCTGATTCCCACTGTCGGCCGATCTTATTCACCTGAACGCCCTCGTACATACTTTATGCTCGTCGGCCTACATCCGTCCTTTTCGCCGATTTAATTCGTCGATGCTCGTTAATCGGTCGACCGTCTCCTCGAGCCATTGATAAAGTTGTCAATTGGCATCGATATCGTTTGCACCGCGGTATTCTTTCGAATCGTGTCACGAGCGAGATTCAGATCTTACGGTGTTCTGGCTTTGAAAGACTGCGATTCTGTTGAGGATCTATAGTTATGAAAGATCGAACACAACCGCTTACATGCAGAAGAAAAAATGGTTTATTGAAAAGTATAATAATGGATATTACAAGACACGGAGGCGAAAAACTAAGTGAAAGGCTTTCTCCGCGGTCAGGGTTGTCGCACAACTAACTCCAAACGGAGAAAAAGCCCGGCTTTATAGGCGTCGCCAAATGATCGGCAGACCTATGGGTTTTATGACCCGACCTGGGTCGACGTCGAGCAGAGAAAAATCGCAATGCTAGACATTGAAAATATATCTATTCTCAACAGATTCATTTTTTATACACGTTTCATAAGAGGTTACCTATTTGGTATTTTTAACTGATTTGCCTGCTAGTACCGGACAGTAGCTCTATCTTTAAAGTGTGAAATAAACAATAACAGGGGTAGAGTAAACAATGATCAAGTCTCGACATGTTCTAGTCGCGCGTACACAGCTAAAAAAATCAGTTGATTGTTGCATCTAGTGTATCGTACAAATTATAAACATTCCTCCTAATTTTTGTAATGAAAAAACTCGTGACTGGTATTATTACATCTTTTGGTAAATACTTTCTTAATTATCTTTGCAATTTGTATATGTAGTGCATTGGTTTTCTATAAAACAAACTCTTTTTTATGGCTTTGCTGTCCACTGGTTCTGGATAGATCATCGTTCCCTATTATCAGACACTACGAATCTTTTTGCTCGTTCGTATTCGTACCAATGGCTTCGAACGTACTTAGGAATTTATTCTCTGGATAGGAGCATATTCTCAGTATGTGTCGTCTGTATCGTATCGAGAGATTCGAGCGTGCATCGGCGATAGAGGGAATTCTCACGGCGAGAAGTCAGGACCGTGGAGTAGCACAAGTCGGAGTCCAGGTCCACTTCTTGGACAAGGACGGGACACTTCTGGAAGTAAGACGACGAGATGTTGTTGGTCGCAGATAAAAGGGAACTGCAGCAAGGCGACCGCGCGGCTTAGCATGACAATGCAGGTGCCTCATCCCACGTCAAAACCCAGCGTGGCGCCACGACAAGATAGGTACCAGACCGATCGACTGGTTTTGTAATTGTTTAAGAGGATTAGCCCGGAGCAAAGTTTACGCGTGTACCACGGAGGGTGGCACTGGCAAAGAAAGCCGAGCGCTGATATTTATCCCGACATTAGACTCGGCTAAACTCGAATTTGCTCCTCTGATCCCGGGGAAATTCCATTAAAAAGTCACTAACCGGGTGTTTGGACGGGGGAATCACACGGCTCATCGGGCGACAATCGAGCGACCGACTCTCGAAACCGTAATCTCGGGCCAAAGAGCCCAACGCCACTTCGCCGGCCAGAGACAAGATCCGTAGGAGATCCGAATCGATCCTCCGTTAACGTCGAATCTCTCCCCTCCGGGCCGAAGATGGATTCTGCAAAACGTCATCCGCTACTTGTTTAATTTTCACGGAGAGACGAGCACGCTGGACGGGCATCTTTAACCGAGATAAAAACAACCTTTTCTCGTTCGTTTTGTGCCCGACGCAACCGTCCTCGTTTTTAAGGGCCTATCCTTACTCGCCGAAGATATTCCTCGTAGATTTTTCTTCGACGAAACTGTGGAGCACTTTCAAGAGAGATAGAGACGTTATTAAGAAAATATTTCGTCGGTTATGCGTATCAGTGGATCCTTCTCGTCGACAAATATTTGTTCGATAAATTCCGTGTGATTGGCGATGGGAGCACGGCAGTTGACTTCGGTTGAGAATCTTTCGAGCCCGACGCGTCAATCGGCCACCAAGACGTTTCATTTAAAGAACGAACGACAATAATTACGGTGGGTCAACCGAGAGTGTCGCGTTTTAAGCGTCGCCCTTAGTGTCTGGTTCTTGTCAGTCAAGCATCCAGTCACAACAATCCGGCGGGTGGTTGCTGATGGACAGACAGCTGTCTATTCAGCGGGAGAACGGACGATTCCCGGCGAAACGTTCGTCTTTATAAAGGATAGATAGCGTGCTGCCAGCGAAAGGTCGTCTCTATTCTGCGAGGAAAACGTAGGAGTCGAGGAACCGGGCGAAATAAAGGGAGGAAAGGCATCGATGGGCGGAATTTTTACGAAGAAGCTGAAGGTGTTCCCTCGAGGAACAGAGACCTCACGCTTCTTCCCGCGTCAAACCTGTGCTCCGCCCGAATTTCCAACGAAAGTAACCGTTGTTTAGCTCCTATTTATCGTCCTCGACGTGTCTCTTGAAAGTGGACCACGGATTTCTGCCTCTCCTCTCTCCCCCTCTGGCCACCCGTGTCAATTGATCGTGAACGAAGCATCGAAGCTGCAAAATATCTCACCAGCTCTGCGCAAACTTCAGAAATTAAACGAGAAATTCATAGAAAAACCCATCGACGACTCGAGAACTCTTTTCTCGAAGCCTTATCGCGCATAAAGTCTTATCGTTCTTGAAATGTTCCAACGTATCGTTGAATTTGTTTTCAATCAACGATAAAGCGTAGTCGATAAAAATCGAAAAGATTCTTGAGAATGTTGATTCTTGGTAGATCGTTGAAGAATATTCGTCCGGTGTTTTGAACTGGATATCCTCGCGCGAACGTCGTCCAGATGGTTTTCTCGAACACTGTCATTGCGACTGTCGTCGAGTCTAAAGATCTAAATTCAAGGGGTATCGGATTGCACGCGAACGAAATCTCAGCGCGGACGAGCCGATCGATCTTCCACCCCGAATTTTTCCATAATTCCGCCCATTTTCGAAATGGCGCCCTGCTTTTTGTACGCTGCTCGTACGAAATCGTACCAGGGACATGGGAAACCCCGCACAATGGAGTCATCGATCATTCAGCATGAGAGTTGCTCGATTGCTGCTCTAACTGTGCGGGCTCTTACCGCTCGACGAACACCGACGCCACCGTAATCGAATATATTTACGAATACGACGGAGATCTCGTCGCAAATGCACGCGTTTCCCATCTCCTTCTGTTTCCCCATGGGGTAAGTGGAGAATCTAATTCGGACATTTTCCCTGCAAGTTACGAACACCGTAAGAGTCCGAAAGAGGGTTGGTAAACGAAAAATTTAGCCTCGAATTTCGAAGTTGCTGACGTATTCTATTTCGGTGAAAACGTGTAATAAAATGGTGTCGCGGGGGCGTGAAAAGGAGCAGCGTGAATCGTCGGAGGCAACGAAACTGTTCGATCGTCGGGGAATGACTTTGCAATGCTCGATATGCCGTTTCATTCAACCTGACTCACGGGGCTGGCTCGGTCTACATGTTGATCGTATCATCGTAAATATTGAATAAATGTAATTAGCCATCGTAGGTGGAAGGGTGCGTGCAAACGGTAGCCAATGTTCGACTCGCACGATTTCAATCGGATTAGAATTTCTTCGTTCGTGCTGCTGCACAGCGATTCGAGCGCTTCGGGATCGTAAATTGCCTTTTTCGAGATGGACGATTGCGCCTAAGTAGTCTTTTTTAAGCAATGCGAGCCGTACCATTGGCAAAAATTGCTTCGGGTGTTTTAAGTTTAAAGGAATAGACTCGCACGCTCGCGTGTTGTTGCGTTCTTTGCGCGCTTTTCTTGCTTCCAATGATTCCTGGAAGTAATGGTTCCGTTGAACTCGCGTACCTAAACGTCTATAGTGTTCCGCTGACAAATTTCTCTAGTCACACATTGTGGCCCGCTTAAATATTTTTGTTACGCCAAGATCGTTATGAAAAAGGAAGTGGAATATTAATTTACAGGGACGAATGTAAATATACGTTGTTTCGAATAACGACTCGAAGCGTTCGATAAGATTTTTAAATTCAACATCGGAGGGTTGGTGTGTTTCCCAGCGAAGGGGTACGCGCTCGATTTGCCCTATGACGCACGAGTATCATAGCCCGGGCAAGGAGAGCGTGTATCCGCAGTAATAAAGTTAGCGCGGTAATTATGACAGGCTCGTTACCAGCACGTCGCAACGGGATATGAAGTGTTAATGAATGGACGCGTCGAACCAAGGGGTGGCTGGTACCGCGGTGTAATTTTCGTTCCTTCGCGAACAAGCCTCGAATACACACGTTGATCGTCGATTTCGGGTCTGTTAATAATAATATCGAGCACCTTATTAGTTCTTCCAGCTTTGGATACGTAGCCAGTTCCACCACCTCGATTTAACGCGTTAGAAAAATTTGTTTCGATAAAATCAACGAAGCGTTAAATTTAGTTTTAATCGAAATATTGGGAATGTTGTTTTCGATCTGTAATTTTCGTTGAAACCACCTGCCGTGGAGGCATTCGCGGGTTTCTTCAAGAAATATCGCATTATCAGTAAGCGTTAAGATAACGGGAAGTGCGCAGTGCCTCCGATAAAGACCGATTTTAAATTAATCTACGCCTGCTAAGCTTTCTTAATTCCTCGGTTCGATAGTAAACGCCGAGATCCCGGGTGTGTTTGCGGATAATAGATACGGCTATCTCCGTTCTCTCGTAATCTTCGCCGATCTGCTGATTTCGCGTTCCTACCGTTCGCCGCATAGATTGCAGGATTATGGTTCTCCTGTGTTCACCGTGCGTTGTTTGCACTCCTGTTCGAAATTTGTACCGATAGCGAGCCGAGGTACTGCTCGATGCTTTAGAGGAATCGTAGAAATACTGAGCAAACAACAGAAGAATCTACTATTCCTTTGCTTGGTATTCCTGGAGTTTCAAATCTTATGTATTAAAATCAAATCTTTTTCGTGGTCATTCCTTGTGAATCGTAGGTCAAGGGGTTAAGTGTAATAAATTAGTAACAACAATCACCCCTAAGACAGAGGGATGAAATTGACCCTTAGAGATGTCTTGGAGGAATATCAACAGAGTTAAGGAACTGTGCGATAATTTTTCGTTTCCCATAGAGCTCGAAATGTCTTTTCGCGGAGGGGCGAGGGTCGAAAGCTCCGAGATGGTCGTTGGCAGGGATAACCGAGGGTTTCTACCGTGGCTTGTCAAAACGGGGCGGCGGGAGGAGGAAGAGGTCGTCGTTCGTGGCCGCTGATCTGTCGCGTAGGATCGCGCGACGTGGTGGTTGGGGGTGGGTAAAGTTAGATTTCCGCGTCATTACACAGGCGTGGCGCTGGTCCCCGAGTTAATTGAATGCAGCGTGTGTTGACAGGTAGGCATATTGGCAGGCAGACACGAGAGAGCCGGAGCAGAGAGGTAAGAGAGAGCTCGGGTACGAGACGAGACGACGGGGCTGGCCGACCATGGTTTGTGTCAGATGCGGTTGCGATATCGGCCCCACGTCCACGGCTCTTCGAAGCCGTGTACCTGTCATTTTCGGTGACCGTGTCATTCAGCCCCTTCTTCCCTTTCACGGGATCCCTTTCTTCTAACTAGCCACGTTGCCGGCAACGGGATCGCCGCGATACGGGACGCATCCGGCCGACCCGATACGACTAGACCCGCGTCCAAGATAACGCCGGGATACCTGAACTCGATCTACATATGCCTCGTACGTGTGTATGCCAATGATCCTCGTTCTAGCGCTACGGCCACAGAAATTAATCAAGAAAACAGACCGCGGGAACGTTTTTGGTCAGCCTGCTCTTTTACCCGTCCGGGATACATGATTTCTTGATCCTCGATACGCCATTGCTCGGGACCATGCAACTTCACGACACGAGAACGCTCCGTCGATTCGAACCGGGGTACTCCCGATACCTTAACACCAAAACTCTACCTTAGGTGTATACTGATAAAAAAGTCTGTGGGAGGATAGGTTCTATAGAGGATAGGTTTGATCCAGAATAGAAGTCGACCAGACAAACATAGTATTTCAAGCACTTTGATATCACAGTTTTAGGTGGTCCGAAAATTCATAAAAAATTTAGCAGAAAATTAGATATACCTACTCATGAAAAAGTCTGTGGGGGGATAGGGTTCTATAGAGGATAGGTTTGATCCAGAATAGAAGTCAATCAGACAAGCAGAGTATTCCAAGCACTTTGATATCATAATTTTAGGTGTATACTGATAAAAAAGTCTGTGGGAGGATAGGTTCTATAGCGGATAGGTTTGATCCAGAATAGAAGTCGACCAGACAAACATAGTATTTCAAGCACTTTGATATCACAGTTTTAGGTGGTTTGAAAATATATAAAAAATTTAGCAGAAAATTAGATATACTCATGAAAAAGTCTGTGGGGGGATAGGGTTCTATAGAGGATAGGTTTGATCCAGAATAGAAGTCGACCAGACAAACATAGTATTTCAAGCACTTTGATATCACAGTTTTAGGTGGTCTGAAAATACATAAAAGAATTTAGCAGAAAATTAGATATACTCATGAAAAAGTCTGTGGGGGGATAGGGTTCTATAGAGGATAGGTTTGATCCAGAATAGAAGTCGACCAGACAAACATAGTATTTCAAGCACTTTGATATCACAGTTTTAGGTGGTCTGAAAATACATAAAAGAATTTAGCAGAAAATTAGATATACTCATGAAAAAGATCAATCATCAAAGATCAATCAGACAAGCAGAGTATTCCAAGCACTTTGATATCATAATTTTAGGTGAACTAAAAGTATATAAAAAATTTAGTAGAAAATTAGAGCTATTTATAGAGGAATTTCTGATCAAATCCTTTTTCGAAGTTGAGGATAGAAACAAAGTGCAGAATCGATCAGAGGTATATCCGAATTTTAGTTGCTTTAGGTACATCGAGCATAGATAAAAAACCTAGGTAAAAATCTGATAGGAATGGTTTTCGAGACCCGAGATTATCAGTCTACACCTTTGTACTAGTCTGCAGATAACCATAGAAATAATCGTCGACGCGAATTATGTTTAATATCCTGTTATCGAGGAAACGTGATTAAACTTGGCACGTTGATCACAAAGAATAATTATCGAATATATCGAAGTTCGCGTGCATCGACGGTTGTTTATTGATCTCGGGAGAAATTTGGATGCCGGCGTGGGCGATCGCTCGATACCGTCTCGCGATATCGTCGGGAGTATTTGTTGTTTTCGGGTAGACGATCACGTATTCAGAAAGTGATATTTGTGTTCTGGTTTGTACGCAAAAAAGAGAGAGAAAGGGCAGCCCGATCGACGAACTGACCTTGGTTTCGTTTCGAGATTGTTATCTAGAATGTTAATTAATCTCACTTGAAGATGCATGAGAAACCGCGCATGCCATCGAAAAGACAACGATCCGGTTTTGGACCTCTAAGTTCGTAATTTTCGAGAGTCATCGTCCCTGCTCCTTTTTTAGCTCGTTCGACGTTCTTCGAACAAACTTCAAAGTTGCCATCGTCTTAAGAATAGTATCTTTAATATCGAAGGACGCATAACTCTTGTCACTTATTTTAGATTACAGATCCCAAGGGTTGTCCTCTCCGAAGTTGCAATCCTCAGGTCACGGTAACTTGAATTTGACGATACATTCTTAAAAAAATTGTTCCGAACTGAAATCGAGAAGACAATGTTTCGCGTTTAGTTCCAAATAAAGGTTGCTTCCTCTTCGTTCGGGGAGGCCAGATTCCACGTTTGAAATATGGATTCTTAATGCTGTAGTCTTGTCCGAAATTCTTCAGTCCTGTGGGCATGTTGGACCAGGTACGAGGGAACTCTCTCGAGAGTTCCAACCGAAGGTACCTACATGATCCTACACTTTGTGCGACCTCTTGCCACGTCCCCAAGGATTCGTATTCCTAGTCACGCGTTTAATCCCTGGAAACATGCAACCGCCTAGCAGTCCTTTGTACCGTTGCAGGACCAAAAGTATCTACTATTTTTCAAAAAAATACAGAACAAAATAGCATAGCAACTTTACCAGCTTCTGCTTTATTTGTTCTGGTTGAATTCCTGAAATTGAAATTGATTTTTTCCAAAATGTTCCTCGATCTATCGGCTAAATTAAGGAAGGATTTAAATTTCCTGGAGGACCAGTTACGTTCCAAGTGAGACTTTCTCGAATAAAAATTGAAACGCGTCGCGGAGACTCGGAGTTTCTCGTTTTCGAAGGCGACGTTTGCAGATGGTCCCAGGAAGTCCTCGGGTTTGGGTATCGGTGTCGCGTCGAATACTTTGTGGCGGAGAACACGTCGAGCGAACGGAGGTGAACAGGTTGTCAATGAGAATTTCTGGACGGTCCTGCGCGGACGTCTGGTCCTGTAGGCATCGGCATCAGGGGTGTATCCTTGGGGACAGATGCGTCACGGCGAACAACGCGAGTGGATGCTGATGTCGCCGTCGCGTCTGCCGCCGTTCCTGCACCCGTGTCCTTCTCCTCTTCTCCATCCAACTCCTCGTTTCTTTTCCTTTGCCCAATTAGTATCTATCCGTTTCCTCGCGTATCTACCTATCGCGGTCTCGAACTCTCGTTTCGTTTCAACCCCTTGCTCTTCCTTTTTGTTACTTTTGCACCTCATCCCCCTAGACGACCTTATTCAAATCTGTAAATCTTACAGCGAAGAATAGAGATTTCTCCACCACAAATCCAAGTATTTTTTATGCAGCAACCCTCTCCAGAGACCAACAATTTCTCATCTTACGTTAACTGTTAGAACGCACGATGCAAGTAGAAAATGTGGTTGTTCCGTGTGGTGGATCGAACACGTGGGAGTGTGGCTTGAGGTAGCAGCCCCGTGGAAGCCTAAAAAAATCTTACTCCCGCGAAACGTAATAACGTTTCCTCCCGTCTTCCTGTTTCGTTCGTGGCATTTCCTCTCTTGGTTCGCGTGGTATCGCTACACTCGCATATTCCGTAGCCGCGAGGCGGTACAGAGGAGGAAGAGCGGTGCTCGATCCATCAAAACTGTGTGTCAGTAGCCATTAGCACGCTCCCAGCGGCGCAGCATCGAGTGCCGCCGCCTATATACACCCTGGATCCACTGAATGCTCCCGGGCTTAGCGGCATCCGACGCGTACCTTGCACCTACTTGCGAGCAGCAAAAATTTGTTTCTCCGCGGGAGCCCGTCTGGCCGATTTTCTTCCACGATCTGCCTCCTTTCGCCATTGTTTCACTTCCCTCCGACCGCTCCCGTTCCGTCGATACCAACTCGAACGCTTCAACCCCCGTCTTCGACTACTCTCTATTATCAATACAGATAGTTTGTTTCCAAGTTTATCTAACACCTTCTTCCAAAACTCGACAAAATAGTAATTTGATATCCCATGCTCATCGAATGTATTCTCTATCCAATTTCCACGGTGGAAAAAAGTCGATCAAACTGTCCAACCAGAAGGAATTCCGTCCCCTAAAATTCCCTGTCCAACACGCGACGTTGACCAGCCCGTGAGAGGTTTTTACAGAGGCTCGAGACGATCAATTCGTGGCGTTTGATCGCAATGAAACGATATTCGGTACTAGAAACGACACTCGGATTACAGATTAGACGGTACTGATCCGTTCGTCGGGACGAGAATTAAAGGCGAAATGGAATAACATCGGCCAATGGAGCGTTCAGGGCGGTTTGTTCCGTGTTTTCAGCAACAGAAGCAATAGCAGCAACAGCCATTCCGACGGCAGCAGGAGCAGCAGCAACGGCAGCTTTAGCGGACGGTCGGCGATCATCCATCACGAAGGTGTCAACCTCCCTCCTCGGCCAGAAACAACTAGCTATGACATTCTTCGCGCTGCTACTGCTTCCTTTTGCCTTTACCATTCTGTACGTCCGTCTATTCGTTCGTTTTTTCCGTTCGATATCTTTCCCAGCAGCTTTTCCCTCTTCTGGGAAGCCTGGGAGGATGGCCAACGTCGAACCAGAACTTGGAACGCTTCTCCTCAATATCTGATACAAGGGGTTGAGTCAAAAGAAATTTAGATCGCGTCATACTTCATATTTTATTAATACATAGTCCTATTCCAAACTTAAACTTTTGCACTCCTGTATCGAGAGCGACTCGACATCTGTTTTTATCTCAGGAGCTCCTTTTTCAAGTCCAAACCAAAGAGACATAAAACAGATATTTAATTGTAAATTGCAAATAAAACACTTAAAAGCGTTGGGGGAATGCTGATAAATCAGGAGTGCAGAGGGTTAATACTAGAAACGAGTCTTTTCAAAATGGAGGTCTGGTGCTGGTACAGAATGGCGTTTGTATGGTGTAATTCCATCAGATGCGTTTTTCGAGCGTTGACTGTAAATTAAGTAGGCATTTCTCAGCGACTGATTCTTTCGTCGAGGACTTTTGTTCCGCTCGTTGGCAAAGAACTTGAACGCCAAAAAGAAAGCAAGGAAGAAACGCGGAAGCTCCGCGGGTCGCCGGGACGGCGTTCGCGTTTCCCGACCAGAGGGTACGAACGGTAATGTTTTAATTAAGACAAACGCGGCCGTTAGTAAATATGGTAACGACCGCTGTCCGACAATGAGAATCAATCATGCCACTTACGCGTGTCGGCCGATCGCCAGGCGATAAAACAACGCGTGGCTAGGAGCAACGAAAACGCTCGCTCGTTACGTGCCGCTCGGATCTTTATTCTCGGCCATTACAATTCACTGGTGTAGATTTCGCTCCACGCATTATGATTTATTTATACACGCGTTTCCCCTTGTATCTTATCGTTTGCAAGTTGTAAAACGTTTTGGAGCGCTGGATGACCGTTGCTCGCGCCTTTGGATCGCTATCGCCGTAGCGAACACGATCTTCCACCCGTGAATTAATTACATTCGAGATTGTTTCCTTTCAAACTTATTTACCAGTTACGATCGACGAACCCTTCCTCTCCATTTTCTTAACGAGTTCGAAAAGACGGGGGGAAGGTCGAGCACGGTAACCGATTTCTGGTGTCGGCCATTTTGAAACGACTCCGGCCATTACGTTTGCTCGAGAAGCGGTGCATCCTTCGAGAATCGAACCCGACGACACGGCGAGTCGGAGTTTATTTTGCGTCACGGGTAAATTTCGGAAAGAATTGGCGAAGATCGATCGGGAGTAAGAAACGGCGAAGTTAAGGGGGTCGCGGAGAAGTCGAAGGATTTAGGCGTAACTTGGGAAAGGGGCTGCTGACAACGAGCGGCAGTTGTGAAGTTTTTTCGGGGAACGTGGGCACGGGTAGTAGGGTAACGTACAATTCTATTTGTTGGATGATTGTACCGCTGCGAAATCAAGTCTGACGAAGATCGATCGGACAGCGTTTCGGGCGTCAACACACAGGATCGCTGGTTCCCCTGTTCAACCCCAGTAAGGTCGGGTCTGCCGTCACTCTCCTGCAGATGCTGCCAATCCTGACTAAAGTTTCTATTAAGAAATTCCATTTAATGAAAACGTTCCCGTGCTTCTGCTGCTCGTGAATGAAGCCGACACAATGGTAGCTCGATTTCGATCTTGGCACTGAAATCTGTCCTCGACTCGGTGGACGTTTCCACGCCTGAAATAAAAGTATCGCTTTATTATTGAAAGGATTCTTTATTAATGTAATTTATAGTCAGGAACAACCAAATTGTTTGCCCGAAAGTATGTATAAATAAGAATACCAAGAGAGGAAAAACTACTTTTAAAACGATTCCAAAGCGAAGGTCCTTAGAAAAGAAACGAATCCAATTTTTATGCTACTTATCATGAACTATTTTTCTTGTACCAACAAATAATTTCTGAGGGCAACAACTATTTTACTGTCCGTTGGAAAGTCTTAGTTATTGATCGATAGATTTCTCGGAAATGTATTGGTTGTAGATAAAAAGGTAACTGCTGTACCTATTGAGCACAGTGAAATCAATGGCGAGGAATGAAGAATATTTTCTACGGTGAAATCATTTTCTAATACGAACGAATAACGTTGAAAGTAAGATCACAAACGAGATTTACGAATAGATCTTACACCTTATGGAGTTTTCTGGGGCTCTAGAGCCTCATTACCATTTTCGTGTCACTCGCAACATTACCAACAGATTTAGAAATTAATTTTAATCTTTCCCGAATTTTTTGCTCGGTATAGCAATTGTTCGAACTGATGTACAAAAAGACAAAAATTAACGAGATACACTCTTCCAAAGAGGAACAAACTGTTAAAAAGATCATGTATCAAATTGTAAGGGGATCCTCGTAAGAAAGCTTTAATCGTTTGACGCTTGAATCGATGATCAACAATGACTAGCTTATGGTCACTGGTGGTCAGCAGTGAGGTTGATATCAAAGTCAGCGATCCAGTGAAGATCCAGAAACGGTCAAGAGGTGGGACCAATCGAAATAGTTTCTTCGTAGACAGGACAGTCTTACCTGTTAACTTCAACTTTGGTTCTGACTGGTCTCCCCACCCTTTCATCACCTTAATCATATAAGCAGGGTCTCTGCGAAGAATTCTTCAGTCTCGTCGCGGATTCGGGAGTGGGCAAATAGCCAGAAGTGAGCCGGGGACCGCTGATGACCGCTGATGGCCGCTACTGACCAGGGCTGACCAGGGATGACCAGGGCTGACCAGTACTGACCACTACTGACCAATACTGACCACTACTGACCAGTGCTGACTCTCGTTCCTGCCACTACTGACCACTACTGACCAGTGCCGGACGGTGATGACCAACGGTAAGAACTGTTTAAAAATTCTCTCCCCTCTTCTATTCTATCGTTTGATGCCAATTTCGCTTGAATGAACTGATTTTGCCTTGCTTGTCTAACTGATGTTGCTATAATATGAATATTTTCTTACTTTACAGCTGGCGCAATGGTAACTACCCTATGTACTGACAACAAGTAGTAAGTCCACTCCACTTATTTATATTTTATTATTTTTATTTGTTTGTTTGATGTGAATTCAACTTCATTTATCTATCTAATTTTATTTGGTTACTATGAATGTTCTCTCTGTTTCCACTTTTACATTGTTCTTCGAATTCATGTGATTGCTTCGATATGTATAATATTGCAGGATATATTAATTTAACATTGTTTTTAATCCTATACTATATTTGTTTCTATACAATATCATGAATTTGTATTTTTACGTTTCAGCTTAAATTCTTGTAACATTTTGCTAACATATTCTGTTCAATTCCCTTTAGTTAGGTGATAGATCATTTTTAAGTGTTTAAAAACCTCTTTTTTAATACCTTAGCTTAATGATGTTTCAGAGACGTGATGAGTCTACCAAGATGTCTCAGAGAAGTGATAAGTCTACCGGGCCAAACCTTGATGACGCTTTTGGCACGCACAGTTGGAAATTAAATCGTAAGGCAAACTTAAGCATCGGCTGGTTGTATACGTGCTTTCTTTGGCAAGTGTAGTTAGTACCTTTTGCTTAAAATTATAATCTTCTTGCACACCGCGATTTTTAAGATGACAAATGTCATAGTAGATTCATTTTTAATTTGACACTCGTTTTAAAATGAATATATAATGAGTACATATACATATATGAGTAGTTCACTTTCTCTCGTCCGCTCGTTCTCTGGTTCTCGCTTTCCGAGATTATGTCTCGACCGAAAGGACCGGAGAGTTTTTTGCTCGATCACCTCTGTTTGATAGAATGAAACATGTGACACCTGTGTATTAGGTGTGATAGCTCTTACCGCTTCAACCCCGGTGCAGCTTGGTTCAGCTTAAGTGGGGCCTCGCCGAGCGCATATATTCTCCTCTTTATACGGAAAAGAGAATGACCTCCGGCGAGAGTCCTTGACCCATATCCGTTCTCGAGTACTAAGCGGGTCCTGTTGTGATCTTGTGTCCTCCAGGACCCGGCGGTTGTACGTAGAGAGGTCCGATAGACGTGGGTCAGGGGCGCGACTTGCTTTTCTGATAATCAAGGCCGGGGGGGATCAATCTGATACCCACACTCAATGCACGCTATGAGCACGTGTCGCGTCGCGTCGCGTTTTATTTAAGCGTGCGATGATTTTTACACGCCGCAATTTTTAATATGACAAATATCGTAATATCGATCGAAAGTAGAGTCATGATTTTAATATCTTTTATAATACTTATAATTATATTAATTTTAGAATGAGTGTCAAATTAGTAGCTTCCGATTGTTCTTTACATTCTTCAATAATTAAATTCACTTTCATAATTCAGTTGACGGCTTTGGGTATCCTCGATATCGAAGATACCCAAAGTCTTTCTTTACTTATTAAAATATATCATTAGATTGACGTGCAAGAAGATATTTCACGACGAATATATTTTAGAGTCAAAGTAACCTCGTATATTATGTACTATTTTTACTTTCTCACTGCACTTGCCTGTAGTTGTAGTATTTGTAGTTTTACAGATTCAGTGTTTTTCTCTTACTAATCTATTAAGCAAGTTTCTGTTACAGATCAAATTCCTACGAAAGTTTTAGGTTTATAGAGGTAAAAATTAAGAATTCTTACAAGTTTGATTGATATTGCTTTGTTTGTGTTTCAGGAAATCATCGTGGGATAAATAGAAGATAGAAGAAAGAGTAATGTATGTCATGTATTTTGTTTCAGATTGCTTAATTTATGTTTTAATAATTTCGATTTATAGTTAGGTACAATATATTTTCTATGTATTTTGTTAGATGATTAGATAGGTAGGATGTAAACGAATTTAGATTTATAGTTAGGTTGTTTCCTTCGTTGGTTGCACTTTCGTGTGTTTCTTCTTCGACCAACGATTGTTGGTCACAGATCTTTTTTAATGGAGGGTGGTTGGGAATCGGTTAGGGCGGGTCTCCATTCGCAGCAACCTCCACGTGGTGAGACCTGGGTAATGTTATTTAGCGTTTAATTAATAATCGTATCACTCTTAGCTGGGTAATGCAATTATTAATTAAAAACTAAATAATATTAGCAAATTGGCTGCGATCCGCCTTGCATAGGTCATCATAAATATAGAGCTTTTTCAGTAGGTTAGTTTTGATTCTCATTGATTCATCAAAGATTCTAGAGTATTGTCACACATGAGGTATAGAAGTAGATCCTTCATCCAATGTATTTTTGCGGCCTATTTTTATGGAGTCTCGAAACCCCATTACCATTTTCGTATCATTCGCAACGTTACCAACAGATTCAGAAATAAATTTCAATCCCTTCAATAGTCAATTCACATGTATTTACGTACCACTGTAGCTGGCTGCCCATCAATGCTAATTCAGTGAATAGAATCTGAACTGACCACCATAAGGTATACCTTTCACCTTATAGACTTTCGTGGCCGAATCTGACTGCCATACCGACCTGAAAATTCGGAGGTGATTTTAGCGGCCTCTTCTCATGGATGGCGGTCAGTTGAGAAACTCACTGAATTAGTGTGATAGGCAGCAGCTAGTGCGTGTAAATGCATACGAGTTGAAAAGTACGAATTATTCGCGATTCCTTGACCAGTTAAAGTTGTAAATAATTTACTAAAAATCAGTCTATCCGCGGTTTCTATCCGAGGTATCCCTCGGGTTCGTAAACAAGCTTCGCGAGACATCGGAGCTTCCCCCACCCCGCCGCCTAATTCGCGAGCGTTGCCGAGCACAGCGGACGGCCATCATTCATACTTTGAAAATAAACATAGCAAGACGTGTCAAGACGTATCGGCGTTTCGCGGACGAGGTGCGTATTTCTAACCTGTTTATCCTTTCACTATTACTACTCGCGTATTACTACTTACGATCTCTTGCAATACGGTTTCGATTTAATCATTACTTAATTGTAATAATCGTTTGCATACTTTAATGCATCGTTATTTCGTTTCTGTTACAGTCTCTTATTGGAACTCGAAATTAAGAAATAATAAGACTTGTTGGAACCTGCCAAGACGTGTCGGCATTTCGCGACCAACGAGGTACATACGTGTTTCTAACCTTTTAATATTTCTTCATTATTATCAATTATTGTTTAATTATGATTTAATTTGTATTTCATTTCTGTTGCAGTCTCTGATTGAAATTCGACGCCATGGAAAATTTCATTGGCTCGTAAAGTACACCATAACAGATGGCAGGCGAGTCGACAAATTTTGAAGGGTATATTGGTAACGTTTAAATAATTACAATAAAAATTGACATCCATATTAATATTTATCGCTTTAATAAGTTATCCGTTGCAAGCATGATTTTAATTTTGTAATCGATCATTGTTAAGATAAAATATTAAAATAGTTAACAAACTTTCTATCTACTTCGATATATCGAAGTATACAAAAATGGCGTCGGTAGATATCAACGATAGATTGCAATAGTTTATATTAGACTGTATTCTGATCGCGATTAAATATTTATTCAATTGATTGTTTATATTTCTTTATTAATTGTTGTAATTGCAATTTACATATATATTTCGATGCAAGTTTAAGAAAATGTAGTAACTGCGGCGTTGAAATATGCTATTCGAGCACAAATAACCAACGAACTTTAATTCTTGCAAATTTCGGAATATTTATAAAAATTACGGGATATTCTAACGTTCGAGAAAGTAAACATAATCATGCTTACAACTCTAACGATGAAACTTAGTGATATAATATTTATAAATTGAATAATTACTTGTACGTAATTATTTTCGTAGATAATATTTTATCGTTGAAATTCTCATTGATTGAGAATATTTCGCCTTCGTGGCAATGAACTTTTACGTGGCAAATTATGTATGCAATAGTATTAAGTAAAGCAGTATTTCTGTTGACGAACTCTTGTAAGAAGATGAAAAAAGAAAATCGATAGGCTAAGCACAGGTGTGGTTGTTGTGTTTCTTGTCTCCTGTCCCTTTCTTTTCAGCTGTTTTCTTTCCAGGAAATTTGTTGGCCGCGCGCAATGCGGCCGGTAGATTCAGTGATTGTACGTAGCAACAAGTTTGTTTCTCGGGGCAAAGTGACCCCGAGTACGTTGTCGTTCGCGATGTTAGGCAAACGCGAGAATAGAAGCAGTGTTTCTTACGCGGTATTAAATTATTTCCAGAGCATCGTGGCTCTTTCTGTTTTCTGAATCGCGATAATAGAATCATTTGTTCGCCGATTTCAATCTTCGGCCGCGGTAATCTAATTTAATACTTTCCAATCAAATTAATTATTTTTTCAATTTGAAATTTAAACTCCTCGTTACCGGATTTAGAGTCAGTGCATCACCGAAGAGGACTATTGGGCGATGCTCCACGAGCAAACAATGTAAGTATAAATTTATACTTTGAAATTTGTTAATTAAAAATCTCTACAGTTTTGACGATAGATTCTAATTGTTTTCTTACAGTTTTCTTACAGTTTCTGAACATGATCCTGGGAACCAGCAGCAGTACCCGGGGGGGTATCGGGCGGTGGACCACGAGCGAACAACGTAAGTATAAATTTATACTTTGAAATTTGTTTATTAAAAATCTCTATAATTTTAACAATCGATTCTAATTGTTTTCTTGCATTTTTGTTACAGTCTCTGGACCTGAATCTAACCAGCAGGACCATGCTGACTGATGGATGACTGATGGATGATTTCGAGGACGTCAAGTCATCACTGGTAAGTCGCATGCTATTTTGTTTCCTCTGGTCCCCAACCATGTTGTAGGATGAAAGATCCGAATCAACACGGGTGACCAGTTGTATACTTGCTATTTTTGACGAGTTAAGTGAATATTAACATCAACTGTTATATTTTTTAGAGCAGGTTTTAGGGTCTTCTAGCACTCGCGTTTCTTAATGTTACAAATGAATAGTACACATTATGATTATTATAAAATTTTTACAAATATACAATCTTTATAGAATATATGAAATATTTTTCTTAACTTTATACGAGTTGTATGATCGAATAGAAAATGAATTAATATAATGTGAAAACATTATATTTATCATGCGATTTAACGTGCAAGAAGGCATTTCGCGACAGGTCGATTTTTGAGTCAAAGTAACATGCATTTTATACTAGTTTCATCTTTGACGACAAAATCGATCAAGGATAATTGAATATTTTGATTGACAATTTAATGAGTTCATTTCAATTTTTAAAGTAAATTCTTTTATCATGAAATCTCAAGTAGAGTCTTTCATTTTAAATAATTCAATTTCAATTATAATAGTTTTATTGAATAGTAGTATTTTTCAATATTATCGTATTTTATTATTGATATATTACATATAACAAGTCGAGTCATTTTAACTAACAATTAGATACGAAATACCGTTTAGCTATTAACCAGTTTTTCTAGTCAGGATTTTCAGACTAATTTTTCCGTGTTCGTTGCCTAAGTTCATGCACATGCCCAGGTGCTATTTGCATGAGCGAAGGCAACGGGGCACGATGAATTTATTTATAACAATTCAACGACATATCGAGGACTGACATTGGCTAGTGAATCGTGCGCGACGTACTGTCCACATGTGTGTGTGTGGTTAGGTTGTGGAAGTGCGTCGTTTCAGATGTTTTATGATTGCAATTTACATACAGAATTTTATAACATTAGATTTTTATCAATAATAATATCAAATTTCAATTTATCATTTATTTGAATACTGTTGATCTTAATGGATTTGAATCTTAATATTTTTCAATCTTGAATGATACATCCATACAATAGATTTTATTAAAGACTAGATTCCATATATTAAAACGTTCTATACAAACGTTTATCTATATAATATAAGAACGCAAAGATCACTAGCCTTTGTCAGTCTCAGAAACTAGTAAGTCCACAATTAGAGTGTGAATGAAGTGTTATGTCCGGGTGTCGGAGGAACCCCCGGGGAGTCCTCTCTAGTTTAGGTCGCGCCCGGACATTCAGAATGAGAACCGTGGAGTGTTTGTTTGGATGATTGAGTTTTGCAATTTTTTAAATATAGGGTTAGGTAGGTAGGTAACTTATTCTCTGGTGTGTGTGCTTAATCTAAGTAGGTAGGGTCAGGGCAGGACTGTCCACATTAGTAATTCGGGTAGGCGCGTTTTCGCGTGGCAGTTCTGTTCCTGTAGTTACGATTTCGAGAGTAGAAATCTTGCTGATTCAAACGGTGCACTTGTGCTGTTTGTTTCGGCTTTATTTTCGACTCCTCGAATCGCGCGACTCTTAAAGTCGCTCTCTCGCGCTCGCGGTCGTGATTAGGTCCCTTTCGAAACGTTCGTCCCGCTCGAGATTCACCACGCATGCTCTTGCAACAATTCGTATATTGTTGGAAGACTACGTATTGCACAAAATCTCGAGCCCGGTCTTTCGTAAGTTTCAGGCATCGGCAGGACCGCCGAAGAAAGAAAAGGCTCTCGATGAGCCGAAGAGGCCCTGACAAACTGTTTCAAGAGTGGGCTACAACAAATGGCTTTTCATCTTCATCCTCGGATGAAAATGGAAAGTCATTCCTGTTACTATTTTGTCACTTAACTCGTCTGTAGTGTAGTTAGTTTATTTTTCTGACTGGCTCACGTATGCATGTACCTGATGGTACATGATTGCACCATACATGCCAGCCATCCCTCCCCATAACTCGCGGTTATGATATACATAGAGTTGCGAATATCCAATAATCGCGTTTGCTTTTAGAGTTGCGAATTCCTATTTTTCGCGTTTCCTTTTCAGGGTAGTGTTGCGAATAATTACCATTCGCGATTGGTTTTATGCAAACTTAGGTACCGGGAGTTTGCTTTAAAAATAGCGTTGCGAATTATTGATAAACGCGATTGCTCGTAGAGTTGCGAAATACTATTTTTCGCGTTTGCTTTTCAGGGTAGTGTTGCGAACAATCACGATTCGCGTTGCTTTTTTACTCTTTTATATATACAATAATAATGGATGTCAACCGCGTTTGTAATTTTCATGTTATAAATTAGCGTTGCGATCTTGATCAATCGTGCGATTTTTTATTTAGCGTTGCGATATTTTCAATGCCCAAATTCTACCCCAATTGTAGTACTAGTAGTAGTTAGTTTATTTTGTGGCCAGTACATGTCTATGTACATGTACCAATAGCCCCTGATTAAAGTTAGAGTTGCGAATAATATACAATGTTCGCGTTTGCTCGTAGAGTTGCGAACAAATATTTATCGCGTTGATATATCAGTGCTGCGAATAAATACGATTCGTGATTGTCTTTATGCAAACCTAGGAACCGGGCGTTTGCTTTAAAAATAGCGTTGCGAATTTTTAGTAAACGCGATTGCGAATTAGAGTTGCGAATTACCATTTTTCGCGTTTGCTTTTCAGGGTAGCGTTGCGAATAATTACCATTCGCGGGTTGCTTTTATTCTTACAAGTCGCGTTTGGAATTTTTTCTATTATAAATTAGCGTTGCGATTGTTGATTTATCGCGTTGTTGCCCCGTAGTGTTGCGATATTTAAAACGTCTAACTTCATCCCCATATGTGCCACTCTATTGTAGTTTGAAGTAGCTTGATGTAGTTAGTTTATTTTGTGCATGTATGTTTACAGCTACAACCGAAAACGCCAGCACCTGATGAAGCGTTTTTGGGCAACGCGATTTGCATTAGCGTTGCGAAACATAAATGTATTTCCATTAAAGATAGAGTTGCGTATATACAATAATCGCGTTTGCTCGTAGAGTTGCGAATTCCTATTTTTCGCGTTTCTTTTTCAGGGTAGCGTTGCGAATTCCATACGCGATTGCTTTTATTGTTATTTAAGAATAGCGTTGCGAACGTACTGATCGGTTTGTTCTTAGCGTTGCGAATTACTATTTTTCGCGTTTACTTTTCAGGGTAGCGTTGCGAATAATCACCATTCGCGGTTGCTTTTATTGTTATAAATCGCGTTTGGAATTTTTCTATTATAAACTAGCGTTGCGATCTTGTCGCGTTTTTTATTAATTAGAGTTGCGATCCAATGCCCAAAAGCTGGTCAAAACGCTGCTCATTGCACCAGGATCATCGAGAAACAAGCTGGGATTCTGCAAAGCCTCGAATGGCTCAACATCATTATTAAAATTAGTGTTGCGCATGATTGAATATGGGTGCACGCGATTTAATTAATAAAGGAACTCTGTATGGTTCATTTTACGAATAACTAGCACCATTCGCGTATAGTTTTTTATTTTATAAATTAGCGATGCGAAAGAAAGAATGGTCCACTCACGGGTTGTTTGAATTTAAGACGAGTGGACGTTTATTCCAATTATGAGTTTATTCTCAAAAGAAATACTGCTTGAAAGTACTGTTGCGAATAGACCAATTGTTTTATTCTTCATAACGTGTTAAAGTCTGTAATATATAGGAATGTATTTTCATCACAGATTTGTGATGCATTTAAAAATTCTATATTATGATTAATTTTATTGTAGATTGAATTTATGATTGCAATATAGATATCTATATCACTAATTATTCATTCTTAGAGTTGGTAATTTTTACGGGATATAATAACGTTTGCAATCCATTTGTTATTTATAAATAGTGAATTTTTTATAAATATTCTGTATTCTTTGCACAAATCAAAGTTTGTTCGCGATCATTGTTTTAATCGATGGAAAATAGAATGCTTGCATCAAAAGGGTATGCAAATTGCAATTCGATATTTCATATTGAGAGTTAATTGCCGCGTAGAATCGACATTTTCGTTAGCTATTGCTTTTTCTATATGAACCTAATTTAATTTTGAATACAGTAAAATATAATTATTGCAATGTATACGTCTTGAAAAATTGTTTGTTTCATAAAGGAAACGAAAAATAAAATCTACGGGTAACAAATGAATAAAATTTTCAATCTATTTCGTATTTATCTTAACACCGAGGCGAATTTTCATTCAATTTCACGTAATATTTATGGTTTTAAACTTTTTAATATCAATTTTTACTCGTGGAAGCTCAAATATTAATTTCATAATATCACTTTTTCTATGATCGATTACCATTAGTCTATCTTGACGGTATATAATTATTTTTTTCTGTGTTCATTAATACACTTTCGTTTCAGCTTTTAATCCTTTGAACAAGTTCTTGTTACAGAATATATAATCATCGAAGAATGGAATTGGAAATGGTACACGGATTCCATCTTGATCGCTCTTAGAGAAATATTTCATACAATTTTATTTATCGTCTGATTTATGTTTCAGGGAAACATCGTGGGATTAATCAAGACACCAAGAAGAAATATTTTTTCATATTTATTTGTTTTATGAGTTATATATTTTATTGGATATGAGCTTTTGTTTCAGGAAAATATCGTGGGAGTGACAAAGACACCAAGAAGAAAATATTTCCTCATATTTCTTCATGTTTCTACAGATTGCGTTCGAATATAAGTACAAATGTATATAGATTATAAGATAAAAAAGCGTTCTCCTGCCGTTTATTAAATATTACCGAAACGTGTGCGTAAATTTAAGTGGGAATGATTAATATTAAGATACATATTAGTATTCTAATATGCAAGGTCCATACGTGCAGTTGCACATTTCTGGTTGGATCTTCAGGATCCTTTCTTCGTTTTGTACGAGTGTCTTGTTAGGCACTGTCATAATGCAAGTATTTATTTAAGAAGGAACAATTAATAATAAAGTACATATTGATACTTTAGTAATCAGGATTCATACGTGCAGTTGCACATTCCAATTTCGTTTCTAGAAAACATGTGATGGATTATTTCACATGTATTAACATTTTGTTAGGTTTTTGATCTCTTCATCGGTCAGAGTTCGTGCGTGCAGTTGCACATTTCAATTTCGTTTTTAGAAAACATGTGTATCATCTCACATGTATTGACATTTTGTTAGGTTCTTCGTCTCTTGATTGGGCAGTTCTTTTAAGAACTCTCCTTTTCTAGCTCGTTTCTAACTTTTCGATAGCTTCTCCCTTGGATAGGTATTCGAATTCCTCGCCAAAGGAAGGGTGGTTGGGGCGAGGCTAGGGTGGGTCTCCAGTCGCAGCAACCTCCACGAGGTGAGACCTGGGGATTATTATTTACTATGTAATTAATATAATTATTAATTACATAGCAAATAATATGAGCTAATGGCTGCGTTCTTCTTATAGTTCCACATACCTTCTTCGTCCTGGTGTGCGGTCTAATAACACTGATTTCGAGTCGCAAATACGTTTTCGCCGAGTTAGTTTTTAAATAAATAATATATTACAATTTAAAATAAAAAATAGAGGATTTCCGGTGTATTTATCAATGAGATCCTTAGGAATTTTAATAATTTTGAAATCTTTAAATAATCTCGATCGATTGGTTGTTCCAATGAAATTAATCGATCGATGCTCAATTCTGGACCATACAGCTTTCATTCCGTTGAAAAATAATAAAATTTATGTAATTTTATTTTCTGTCTCACTTCCTCTTGTGTTAATTTCTAAATCTGTTGATAACGTTGCGAGTGACACGAAAATGGTAATGGGGTACCGGGACCCCAGAGAAACGGGCCGAAAAAGTACATTAGGTGAAAGCACAGACAAGGTATATGAATATGAATATACCTCGTCTGTGTCCTGTGGTATGGAGAAATCCCGATTGCTGGTAACTGTTGTTGCTGCTGTTGGTATGGTAGGGAAGTTTCGTATGCACAGTCGTAATGCAAGATTTCTGCATTCGACTGCCCTACTATTGGTAGAGAGAGAGTACAGTCTGTAATTTGAGATGTGCAATCACATAGCATAGAAGAGAAATAGTGGTTGAAAATTGTTATCGTAGATGGTGCTTGGCTAGTTTACTTTGCCATTTCGATAGGAAACGAAACAGCTGTTGTCCCGAGTTTGGGGGTGGTATCCACTGTCAGATGCTCCGCCTATAAATCAACCGAGCTCATGGGGGAGACAGGCCGACGCCATGTTAACATACATAAACAAACCTTGCGCGCCCTAACTGATAAACGGCGAAAGCTACGTGCAACAAGCGATTGCACGCGAATAAAGTATCGTCGGTGTATTTATTACGGCAGTAAACAAAACAATAACGCGCGCAAATAGAGATAATACCGACGATATAATTTATTACGAGATAACGTGATCGTATTAGAACGATCGTTTCGTACGAAATCGTTACAGGCGCTTTGGGATTATTCGGCAAAAGGAATACAGCGGAATATAGATTGCATCCGCGTTCGATGCCTCGCGGAAGAAAAATTGTACACCGTCCGGCGATAATTAATAAATGTCAATCAGTTACGTAGCATCGGAGGTGTCGGTAGAAAGATACGAGCTAAAATGATTTTATGCCTGTCTTATGAACAATCTAATGTTACTCGACCGATGGACAAAGATCATAGGACGGCTAATGGTCGAAGACCCGTTCGTCTCGAAGACCCCGAGACTAATCAGCGCGAGCATTAATCTTCCCCGTGGATCCTCGACCCAATTTTCGTAAGGTCAAGTCGCAATGGAGACGTTGATTGGATTCTACGTCAGGCCAGAAGTAAACACGTTTTCTGTCGTATCGTAGCGTACTTTACTTTTTCTAGCTCCGTAAAAGTAATTGCATATCTTTTTTTTCTCTTAAAAAATTACTACCTCCATGGTCAAGACTGCCTCTTCTGGTTCGACGAACGAAGGATTTCTTAAAACACTGAAAATTTATATCTCGAGGGGCGAAACTCTCGAGTCCCAGAAATCTTGGATTTTTTAGTTACTTTAGTTACCGTCGCTGGTAAAGTTTCTCGCGACAGTGAAATCGACGGACCACCGGCCATTCTTAATGCGGTTCGTCGTAAAAATATTGCTGTGTAATTGTAAACCGCAGCCTCCCGGTGGCATGGACCGTTTATCATCGTCTCTATAGGTCGTTGAGTGAGGTTCGGGGGTTCACCGTGCTAAGAGTTAAAACCTCAGCATGACTGGTGGCCTCGGTAGCCGATAGACGTGTCATTTACGCGTCTACGAATCAATAGCCGCTTCACTTTACACCCACCTTACATCATTAGTCATTTTATAGGGCCGTTATACAGTGTGCCCTCTTTACATGCTCGAGGAACGCTTAGTTCTCCCCCATGTGTCTTTGGTTATTGCAATCTGACGCTCTTCTGCTTTTTTCAACCCTTTTGTGCAGGATAGGATAGGCATAGAATTTCAGACAGACTCGAATATAAAGAAATAAGATTTATTTACTTTTCAAGCATGGTATGGTACAATCAGATAGTTGTTCTTCATTTTTGTAACTCTCTACGCTCTCGATCCCGTCTGTTTTCGCTCGTACTTGTTTCGTGGATGCTAGAAGGTAGTTTCTTCCGGCGATCGTGGAAATGGACGGATCGGACAACAGAAATTTGAATAGAACTCCGAGGGACTTAACTAAAGACTCCGAGGGTTACCCGTTCGATTTGACACGTTCCATAAATCTTGATGGGGTAGGACGAGAGCACTCGACCGGTTGGCCGGGGATCGCCGTAGGGTGGTAGATCCGAAAATCGAGTGGTAAGCGTGCAAAACCATCGGACGTTTCTTGGTTCGAGCGGCGACCTGGCCAGGGACCTGGGTCCGCGTTGCACGCACACGACGTGACGCGTGTGTACGTGCACACACGGGATCGTTATAATGATTAGTTGCCCCGTGTCACGGCAGAATTCGAATATTAGTCGGGCAGCATCTCCTACGCTAGACACTCCCCGATACACTTTATTAATTGTTCTGCATCTGGTCTCGCCGCTAGCCGGTTCCCGGTAAAAGGCTGTCAGATTGCGATTCATTTTTCAAGGACTTTTCTTGCCCTCCTCTCGATCCACTATCCTTTTCGTTTATTTATTTATTATCATTGTGAACGGTTACATACGTCGGAGCAGCTCTTCAACACTCGAAACAAAGAGAAATTTAAATACACTTTCCAATCTTTTTATTTCATTACAATCATGTTCGTACAAAGAACACAATTTTTATTTGTGCGATGTTGTATTTAGTAAGCTTCTAAATACACGTTCCAATTTTTATAGGATTTCATTACATCAAAAGGAACAATTTTCATCCTTGGTCGCCAGATTTCGTCGTTTGTCTTTGCCACTGAACGAATAATCTCGCGATGTTGTATTTAGTAAGGTTCTAAATACACGTTCCAATTTTTGTATGATTTCATTACATCGAATTAAAAATTACGCACATCAAAAGGAACAATTTTCATCCTTGGTCGCCAGATTTCGTCGTTCGTCTTTACCACTGAACGAATGATCTCGCGATCTTGTATTTAGTAAGCTCTTAAATACACGTTCGAATTTTTATACGATTTGATTACATCAAAAGGAACAATTTTCATCGTTCGTCGTCAGATTACGTCGTCCGTCTTTGCCACATTATCCACCGAGCGAATGATCCCGCGACCCTGCATTTCGTAACCGAGTTCGGCCGTAACTTTCGTTTCATCGATGATTTCTTTCGATCGCGGAGGGGAATAGAAGGGTAGAGGACCGGCAGGAGGGCGACTGTTAATCCCCCGTGTCCGGTGGTTCGAGCACGGGTAGCGCGTGGCATGTAAGATTCTATTTGCGGTGACCGAAGAAATTAACGAACGCGAGCCGCTCGCAAGCAAGGTGTCCCCGCGGTGAAAACTTAACACCGTATACATGTACGGTTTGTGGACGCGTGTAGAGCTGCTGCCGCTTCCTTCATCTATCATGCGAACCATGACAAACCGGGGCTCAAAAGCAGCCGCCAGCGTGGCAGTCGACTTCTTGCCTTCTACGCTTAGTCTCAGGTGAGCCTCTACCTGTCCGTCTACGTGGGATCCTCTTCTTCTCTCCCGCTCCATCCACATTTATTAACATTTAAGCGTTAACGACATTTCTCTGGCGTTCACGGGACATCGAAGAAACCGGAACCTCTATGCCTCTTCTCCCCTGCTCTGCCCTCTACGACCATCCGGATTTCTTTACGCCGGGATGCCCGAAATTGGATATCGTTTCGAAGACGTTTCATACACCAAAGCTGCATTTATTATTTCGTAACGTATCGCGAAGAAAATTGTTCTCTATCGCGTCCGGTAACGCGTGGAACGGGCGTTAACAAAGCGGTACGAGTTTCTTGCGAATCAGACGCCGGCAAACTGAGTGGCTGTTGTTTTAAGGACGAGATAGCACCGCGATCGAAGTATCCATCTGCGTCCCGCGTCGGGTCGAAACGATTTTTCAAACGGACGAGCGATCGTATTTACGGGCGCAGCGGGAGTAACGAAGACACGAGTCTCGAATTTACATACGACGAGATTAGGATCGCTTGTAGAACTAATCGGGGGCTTCCGCGTTACCCCCCCGGCTCCGAGATATTTTTCGCGAACTCTGGACGCCGGTCTTTTCACTTTGTCGTCCATTGGCGACCCGCTCCCATCGAAATATCGAGGATACAGCGCGAGTTACAGAATTCGCCACGAACTTTTTTGCCACGGTCGTGTTTTTGCGCAGCACCGCGTTATGTCTTTTACAGTTTAACTTTCTACATTACACGAAATCCCCGGCGTTTCATCACCGCGCCGGTGCACCGCGAGATTTCACCTCTGAAATGAGTTTCTCGTTATTTACGTTTTTGCGCGGGCCCCGATTACGCGACACTAAACACCGAACCGGCGCGCGTTTTCTCTTAACCGACATTTGCTTTTCGTCGATTTCCACCTGTACCGGTCTTTTTCCCGGCTCCAGCCACCGTTCAAAAATCACTCGAACTTCGTGAGAGAGAAATGCAAACGCGTTAAGCGTTTTCTATCGGTGCTCGATCGAGCGGTGGACGCCTACAGGCGTTTAGAGAACAAGCGTTAAATTCGAGGTTGATTTTTCACGATTCAACTCGGACATTTCCCCTAATTGTGAGAGACACCGACGTTGAAAAACGTAACTCGGTATTTTTCTGTGAATATATAATAAATCAAGAGCTCTCGACACGATATGCAAATTGCAGTTACGTAGGCTCGTTACGAGCATGTCGGTATTGATTGGGAAATATATCGTGTTGTCGGTGGTCACTGGTGACCGGCGAATCGTTCTAAAATATACTCGTTCTTTCCTTATGACGATCTTACAAACCTGCAGTTTTATTAACCCTTAAGTGGATTACTCGACCTTCCACAAGTTTCAACCGATATTGTAATATTGAAAATTTATGTAATCCTACTTTAACACTAGATATACAGGCATTGATCGCACGTATATTTATTGATACCTTTCATGTTGACGATTACCTTAAAATTTTTCTTTGCATCAAATAAATTCAACATAAGTTGTTGACAAATAATATGTATGCGTTCTGCAATTTTAAATATGGAATCTGACATCGTTAAAGGAAAGTTCATTTGGTAAAATAATTGAGAGTCCACTCGAGGGTTAAACTGTTGTCGAACGAACGGTGGGCCATCTTGGAAGAAAGAGGTCTCGAGGAGAAATAGTTTGGATATTTTACGGGGCAGTCATATTTTTATCGCGTCGCACGGTCACCGGCAGAGTCGCGTCGAGGGTGGACCACGGGAAGTCAAGGGTTAGTAGCCCCGAGTCGTGCAATGTTTGGCCTCCCCCGTCCGACCGTCGCGACCATAAATCTTACGATCGTCAAGGGACGACTCATTCACGCCACTTTGCTTTCCGACCGATATCCGACCAGCGGGAAACTCCTGAATTCCCGCGACTTTCAGCTTGATCAAAGTGGTACGGAAGATCCCCGGGTGTCTTCGAGCCGTTTTTCCTTTTTCCTTCGCTTCCCAGCGAAAGATTTCTCCGTCGTTGCTGTTGGCCTCGTCGAGAACAGGCTATTCCAGGACGATTGTAACGAAACAGATCGTGAGAACCACTGACTAAATTTGCTGGAAGAATTTAGAAACTAGATAACGTCGGTAGTTTCTTAGATACTCTCCAAATGTGCTGTATTTTCTTTGGTATTAGAGATTCGAGGGGACTGGACAGTCAGACTGAGCCTTTCTGTAAGGGCTTATTAAAAAAGTTGATAAAAATTTTGGTAGCTTAAAATGTATACGAATGGAAAATTTTGTATCAAATGTTGCAAACGACTGATTTGCACTGAACCTATTAACAAAAAACCAAATTATGAAAATAGCGGAAAATGGAGATGTTAAATTATTAACCCTTTAACGTTCATGCCCGAGTCTGACCGCTTCGAAAAATAATATTTGTTTAATCCAACGGTTTAAGGGATGATAATATTTGTTTCCCTTCAAATTATACGTTAGATACAACATTGTAATTAACAAAAACCGTATTTTTAGAAAGAAATCTGATCATTGTTGGTTGACCCGAAAAATATGAACGTTAAGGGGTTAAAGCTTTCGTTCAAGCATCGCTCAAGTAATCTTCATAAATGGGACGTTATCGTCTCCCCCAATACTTATTTTTAAAAAGAAAATCGATTTCTGACCCCTTGAACAGTCGGAAAATAGAAAGATGAAGGAACAAGAAGACCAAAGGGTCGTAGAGCAGGGTGTAAAAATAGGAAAAGTCGTACAGGAGTGGTAATCGTGGAATCTAAGAAGGAGGAGGCGCAGGAAGTCCAGGGTGGGCAAAAACCGTCGATCTTCGGATTCGTCGAAAGTGCAATTCCCCCGGTTTTCCAGTTTTTTCGGCAGGCCTGGTCGGAAGGCCGGCGTTTCCAGGGCAGAAAAAGTTAATAGCGTGGAGAAATTAGCCGCGGCGGGGACGAGGGGGCGGTTGAGGATCGTTGATCGGGGGGTTGCGTTTCGGTGGGGTGTTCTGCACAGATGCAGCGATAGCAACAGTTCGGTGTCGGCTCGTTCAGACAGGAGGCCACATATGAGCTCGGAGCCACGGCATCGTATGGGCTTGACTCACACGCATCACGCGCAGTCATCCATCATTGTCAGTCACTTCACTGACACAGCCGTTCGTCCGGTCTACGGACGCGCGTACGGGACTCTCTCGATTCCGTGACTCTTCGTCTCTCCTCCGTGTGTTCTGATTTCCCGCGAAACCGACGCTGGAGCCCCATAAACTTTACGCTGTTACCGATCCTCGATGCACTTACCGAGCAAAGATTCCATGCACCGTTCGTCGAAACGCGGCTGCAAGGTCGACGGTGCGTTTAACTTTTACGCGGCAGCGTGGTTTGCTAAATCAATTAAGTCGAAGATAAACTCGCGGCGTCGACTTTCGTCTTGAAATTGATCGATCGAAGATGGCGGCGCAAAGCGAATTTCTCGTTACTCGAGTGTTTGGATTTCGAGCACGGTTTTGGTGGCGTTTAAATTCGACACAGTGTACGAGGAGAAAGGGCGCCTCAAAGAGCGGGATTTTTCGACGACGGCGCACAATTTGCGCGCGCAAATCAATTTTAATAGGGTGATAAATGCGGCGCATCGCTCCGGTAAAATATGGATCCAGCGCGGCGCGAGAGGGCCCGCGCTAAAAATAATATTTCAGTTCGATTGCTCTGATATTTCGAGTCATCCATCATCGTCGCTTCCTTCGTCGACGCCGGTGCTCGCAGGAAACGGCGATCCAAATACATACATTTCAGCAGCCTCCGCTTTCCGAGTATGGCCACGATTTTCCATACAAAATTCAGACGTTTTCCCCGATGTTCCGTCAGAATATTTTGATCGACCCGTCAGTCGCGCGATATCGTCCGGAAAAAAAAAACGAGGAAAAACGTCGAACGCTTGGAAAATGTTTTCCGCGTCTTCCTCAGACACTTCGTGAATCCTCGAATATCGGAGCAAATTTTTGGTGGAACGGAGGAAACGGAGACAAGCTGGTGGCCAAAGAAAAGACGAGTCCGCTTTTAAGTTTGGTACGACCTGTATTTTGCGTCGGTGAACGAATGTACACGTGTGCGTGATGATCACGTAATTTTCTCGATCGAGGATCGGCGTCCCCGCGGAAATCATACATTCGGAATAATCAATGTGTGTGACGTGTGTGTACGTGTGTTCGTGTAGAATGTGTACGGTTACCGTAAGCGCGCTATGTACAAAGAAGTCCTCGTGTAAACAACCACGGCTCCTAATGATTTATACAAACCAGACGACGGCGTATTAAATATTATTCCCGCTGTTCAGGTGAAAATCAAAGATACACGTCCGCTAGCTACGCTTATCTCGTATTTTAACTATTCGGTTGATGACGACGATCTTTATTTGGTTCGCTTAAAGTAGAGCCTACGGAGCCCGAAGAGAATCAATTGCTCGTACATGGCTTACGTAACATTTCGAACGGACAATCGAGCAGAAAATCGAGGGAGCCACGAACGATCCGATCGATTCTGTCCGGACTGCGGTAGAAATTACGATCGGAAACGCGCGCGGGCCGTGAGAAAAGCGATCGGATTTCCTTCGAAAAGCGTCGCGCGAAACGTCCCTGACGCGTTTGTCTCGTTAACCCTAAGAGAAATAAAAATGTGTCCCGTGTACAGTAAAAAATAAACATCGTTAAAATTAACGATCCCCGAGCGTACATAACTAAAAGACGCTCGACGTCGAACGGATGATCGCCGGCGAAATTAAACGTCGGAGAGGTTTGGAAATGTTTTACTTTCCGCGAAACGTTCGCGAATGGTACCTTTACGAGCGCACTTCGCCTCGTCCCTGACGCGAGTCAGGGTCAAGGGAATGCCGGGGGGCTTATCAGAGTAGGCAGTTACACGATTATTTTCTGTTCCTGTGATTAAAAACTAACGCATTGCACCTTATGCTCGCCCGTCTCAGCCTCGGTGTTCTCGAACGACGACGATCCGTGTTCTCGTGGAAATTCTCGTTTAAGCGAATCGGTTCTATGTACACGCGTTGTCTCGCTATCGATTATTGCTCGCGAATCTACAGCCACCCCTCGTCGACGTAACAGGCTTTGCGATACGCAAATGCTCTCCACCGACTCGTGGTGTCCATTTTGCGGCGGCTCCGTACTCGCGACGACATGGCGCCGTCACGCGAAACGGCGCCTCGATCGACTGTACACGCACCCCGGAACATCGAAATCGCGCTCGCGTCGGATACATTGCACTTTGCACCTCCGTGTCCTTGGATCACGAGGATTCGAAATCTAAACTATTTACACGCACTCTGATCGCGCTGTTCCGTTTCAATCGGATCGGAGCTCACTTTCTGTACGGTCTCGCGCGTCGCGACGTCGAACGATTCATTGTTTACGGACGGAGGCGTCGGCTAGGCTATCGTCACTCGTTCACTGGAATTATTGCACCGACGCTGTTGCTTGGACGTATTTTTTTTCGAAGACTCGAGAAAGCCTCTTCGCACCAAACCGATGAGTCGCACGTTTATAGAGTTTCGATCGAAGTAACTCGATTCGCAAGAAACGATAGACAGGCATCCCTGTTCGATTCTTTTCTGTTTCACATTTGTTGCGATACTCGAAACACCGAGCAAATAGCACTTCTTTTTTTATATTCTAAGGGATGAAACATAGCGTTCGATACTCCACGTTAGGATACTTCTAAAACTCTTTTTAACACATTGACTGTCGTGTCACTTAATGTTAAAGAAAATAAATCTATATAGGACTTTCAATAACAAATTATAGGTATGCTAGTTTCCAGTTGTCTAAAAGCAATGTTTCTTTTTCGTGGACAATTCGAGGAGTTGCTCTGGCAGTAAACGTATTCATTCAATTTTCCAAGTACCGCAACACACGTGAAACCGAAAATAATCATAAAGAGACGCTTGTCAAGCGTTCCTCGTTGCGTTCAGATTGCTTTGTCGAAGATGCAGGTCTGTCTGCATCCTGAACAGGGCGATCCTCGAACGTAACCAGAATCACGGAATCGAACTCTCTCGTTTCGAAACGTAAAGTCGTTGCACTCGCGTCGACTTCCCGGGTTCGTTAGCGCGAATCTCGATCGTTCACTGTACTATGTACACAAATCACAATGCTTGGGTGGTCGGATCAGTAAAGCGCGTTGAGCAGACCCTGCTCGTCGCTCCAGTCCAGCTGACAGGGATTCTCCGTCTCGTGAACTCAGCTGAGCTGATAGTACTCCGGCGCGAAGTCGTTCGCCAGATTCGTGAGGAAGTTGAAGTCCGATGAGCTGTTGCTGTTGTCGGCGGACGGGGGTGGGGCGGCACCGTGGACGGGATCCCCGTAAAAGTTGCCGTAATTTCCGTACGAGTCACCGTTGCCCTCGGCTTGGCCCGCGCTACCTGGCGGAGTGATCACAGCCGCGGTTGCAGCCGCGATGGCGGTGGCGGTCGTGGTCATCCCGGGTGCGGGGAACGGATCCGGTGAGGATACGTAGCTGTTGGGAATGTTGGACGCCTCGCCGCCCTGGTGGACGTGCAACTGATTGGTCTGCTCGTAGTAGGCGTTCGGATGACACTTGTTCCCCGCTCTGTAATCGCCGGAGCTTGGATGCATGGGCGGTTGATGGGCGACGTAGCCCTCCGCTGTGTGCTGCTGCTGGTGTTGATGTTGCTGCTGGATATCGTTGTAGTAGTGTTGACCAGTCTGAACAGAGACAGCGGCGTGGCCGTGGGAGGCTAGATTCTCGCTGGTTCCGTGGTAGTTCCCGCTGGTAGGGTATCCGTAGTTCCCAGGAGCCATGTAGCCTTCCGTGGTCTGATCGTGTTGAGCGGAGTAGCCTTGGCTGGGTCCGTAGGTGTTGTTGGCTTGCATGCCCCTGTGATAGGAGGAATGATAAGGTGGTCCAGCTTGAGGGTACCCGTTGTACTCGCCGCCAGCGTTGGGGTACTGGTTCTGCTGCTGGTGGAACTGCATGTTGGCGTTGTACATCGTCCTGGAGGCGCTGCTGGCCGTCCCGCGAACGTGGTGCCCGACCCTGGAGCCCAGCACTTGGTTCTGCCTCGCGTACAGCGGGTGCACCTCGCCCGGATAGGAGATCCTGGGCTGCTGATAGCTGTCCCGGGAACAGTAAGTGCTCTGCGACTGCGTTTGCTGGGTGGCCGCGGGTACGGCTTGTCGGCTGGGCACTCCGTTCCTGTAGTCGACGGCGGACGTCGTCTGGTAGACGCCCTGCTGCTGGAAATGGGATTGCTGGTTGCTGGCGATGTTCCTGGCGGCGTGGGGCGACATGGTGCCGGCGTTCGTGGATCCGTGCATCATAGGCGCGGCCACCGAGCTGGTCGACGACGGGGAGCTCCTGGGTCGTTGCATGTAGGCCGCGTGGGTGGCCTGGATTCCTAGGGGGCTGCCTTGCTGGAGCTGTACGGACACCGGGGTGCCTGGTGTCGAGGACGGTGTCAAGCTTCTCGTCGAGTTCTGGCCAGGCAGGACAGGTGTGCTGACCGTGGAGTCGGGCATCGCCAGGAGGACGCCGTTGCTGTTCACCGAGCAGAGCTCCTTCGTGCTGGCCGACGGGGACTTCTTGCTGACGGAGATCTGCTGTTTCCCGGGGTTCGGGCTCTTGTGGCCGCTCTCCACCTTCACCCGAACATCGCTGGACAGCTTCTTGCTGGCCACGCTCGGCGACGTGACCTCGCTGCCGTCCTGAGACCTCGAGTCGTCGTCCGCTATCATCTTCTCGAAGGAGCTGGACACGCTGTTCGTGCTACCGACGCTGCTGGCCCCGTTGCTGTTCGCGTTGAAGCCCGGGTTGCTGTTGTTGTTGTTGTTCGTGGCGCTGGGCGTGTTGTTGTTGTTGTTGGTGCCGCGGCAACCGGTGGAGCCGAGCTCCGTCACGTCGCCGGACAGGGTGCTGCCCACGTCGCTCACGCCGGATATATCACAGTTGTGGCAGCTCTTCTTCTCGTCCCCGTCGATCGCCAGCAGCTTCTCGGCCTTGGACTTCTCCATGCCGTCGGACGTGGAGCCGTCCTTCTCGTCGCCGTCCTCCTTGCTCAGCGTCTGCCTCTTGTGCTTCATACGCCGGTTTTGGAACCACACTTTCACCTGCAATCAAGACGGGTTTCCGCTCGTGGTAGTTGCGAGAACGGGCGTGCTCTCGCGCGCGATCTCGTTGTTCTCACCTGCCTTTCCGTGAGGTCCAGGGACGCGGCGATCTCTATTCTTCGCGGCCGGCAGAGGTACTTGTTGAAGTGGAACTCCTTCTCCAATTCCAGGAGCTGCGTGTTCGTGTAGGCCGTCCGCAGCCTCCTCGGCAGACCATTCTCTGGAAAACGAACAAGTTATTCTTCGTTTCTCCCGAATGATATACGCTCGCCTCGGAAAATCAGTTGACACGCCTACCGTGGATACGTTTCTCGTTATAGAAACGATGGAAACGCTATTATTCTACTTTACTTTGTTGCAAATGGGCCAGAATAGGACGAAAATCAAGGATACCCTATTCGATGATTGAAGCTTCACTTTTCTCGAAAATGGGTAGGATTTCGAGGGTATGTGTATTCACCAGAAATGATTGTAATTGGCCCCCACGATCAACAATAATTTTTTTAGAAGGATTTGAAATTTTTTAATAACTTTTTAACGAAGCCTCAGTTAAGAAATTGATATTTTTTAAAATTTTTCCCAGGGGTGGCCGAACACCCTGTATATTCTGGTTTACTTTCGATGCAATCTGAAAACGTGGACGTTTTAATATCTCCGTCAACTTAGAAAATAATCTGATGGTTTCGGCGAGACAGTCGGTATTGCGGCAAAGCCAAATTATCCCGCGAACTTTTAACAGGCCGCATGTTTTAATGTATGCAATTTCAGTAACACGTTCGTTACATCTCCGCGTTTCTTCCTGTTTCGCTGAATTCCTCGCGAAGCGTGAAACCCCTTATCGAATCTCGAATCTGGAATTTCGAATGTTTGCCTCAAGAAGGCACAATGAGTGTTTGCTGGTAGGCTGAAGCTGAACACTGATACGAGATCTTGATGAAACTCCTGCCGTTCGGAATGGAAAAGACACGGTCTACTAATAGACGTAACAGTTATGTCTAACAATTAAATAGTCAACTAATTAAAGCGGATTTAAATTTACAACGAATCGTGTGTTTGTTCCGCGATATCGCAGGAAGCATAAACCCTATCTTGGCAATTCGTTTCGAGTCTCCTTAGAATTTCCTTGAGTTATTGATATTTTTAATTTGCTTTTGTTAACCAATACTCAGCTTGGCGTTAATATGTTTCCAAGTAAGATTTCTCGATGCATTGAAAGATAACAAAGGGGTTTGAACAAGGGGTTGGATAGCGTAACAAGGGAAAAAAGTAACCCAGAATGCTCGAACGACAGGAACAGTTTTCGTGGGAGGCGAGGCATCGTGGTCTCCGTGTTTTTGCACGATTACGCCACTCGAACGGTCGCTTAATTAATGATCATTTAGGCGAATTCGAAGGGTCCCCGGTGTCCCCGGGACAATACAGGGACGCGGTAGACGCGTCGATGGGGCCTGTTTCGGCGTTGTTCGGGCGAGATGCTAACCTCCTAGGCTCCTTAGAAACTTTCGCCCAAGTTCCCAGCCGGTCGGTATTCTGTGTCGATGTACGAAACGTCTCGTAATTATTATCTGGTAAGAAACTTGTCGCGAGATAACGAGGGAAGCGTCGAAAGAGGAAGGGACGATAGAGAGCGAAGGTTCGAGGTAACAACCCGACGATATCTCCGTGGTCACGATGCACCGGTAATCTTCGTCCAGGCGATGTAAACAATCATTAATAGTTGGCCGGCGGTAATTACAGGAATTTTACGCGGCTCTCGGACGGGGCAATATTTCAATCAATGTCGATGATTGTGTGCGCGCGCCGCACAGCCGCGATAACCGCGAACGGTTCGAATACGGCGCCCGGTTAATGCAGAACGCAAACCAGGGAAATATCGTCGATAAAATAACGGCGCAATTAACCCCGCGGGTTATCCAGGATCGATTTTTCCACGCGCGGAGATCCGCGTTGCTCGGGCGATCCTCTGTTTCCCATTCACGCGATGACAAAACGCGCGTAATAACCGGCCGCGGAGCGTTTCGAACGGTTCGCGGGAAAATTAAATCCCGGCTCCGGTCTCCGGGACCGGTTCGCCTTGGACGTAATGCCCCCTTGATTGCGATTGTTCGACGTCGTGAATAATCGAATCGTTTGTTTCAGGAACGCCGTGTCCGTTTTATCGCGGTTACAGAGGCGGTTCGCAAAAACGGACAAAGACGAATGCGACGGTCGTGTCCGCCGCGCATTTTCTATTTTGTAACGAGCGTTTAACGTTGCCAACAACACCGGCAAAGGTTGCCACACTTTTCTCCAAATATCTAAATACACTGTGACGTAAAAAGAAGAATGGCGGACAATTTGCTTCCCGGGCGAAAAAGACTCCCATTAACGAAACCGATCAATCTTCCCCAGGGTGGAAATCTTTTCGACGAGGCCGGAGTGTCCTTTCGAAAAGGAACAATTCGAATTATCCCGGACGATCCGTCGATTCGAGCGCCCATGACCGATCGTCCGCCACCTGGACATCCTGTACACGGGGTTGCTGCACTTTTTCTTTTTTTTCTTTTTTTGTTTATTTCGAACCGCCTCGCCGTATCAGACGGGGAGAAAAAAGCGCCGTAGAGAGAGGGTGTCTTCGTTTCGGAGGGTCGAGATGCTAAACTACCCCATGGCGTGCGAGTGGATCCGGGGGTTGGTTCGACGACTGGGATGAGTCGTCAGGGGTTAAAGGAGAGGGACGCGGACGGGGGCAGCAGGGTCGGAAAAAGAAGGACGAGTCGAAGACGGAGCACGAAGGGAGGTTTTAAGGGGGGGACGATAGAGGGACGAGGTGGAGACGGGAGGGTGGGCGAAGCGGGGCAAAGTCTGCACGTGGAGTTTTCATAGAGTAAAAGTGGACGGGGTGGAAGCATCGCGTGAGCGACACGGCCCTTATCGATATTTCTATCTCGGGATTTGCTGCGGGAATCCGTCGATACTCCGAATCCTCTCGCGAACAATGCATTTTTATCCGTGTAATATGTTTTTAGCCCGTCCAGAGATGCGTTTAAGCCATTTGAATTCCACTTTTGCTACGGGTTAACGAGAATAGGTACGAACGTAGTGGTTAAGAATACAGTAATATTTCAAAACATAATTATTGAAACCGAATGGCCGCTGGAGGGACGAGGGAGATGGGGGCTGAAGAGAGAGGGTGGCGTGCTCGAAACTCGGCAAATCCCGCGCGCGGGCTTTTCAGAGGATAAGGGTGGTTTTCGTGGGGAAGGGTGGGACGAGATGGAAGTATCGCGTGATTGACGTGGGCCTCATCAGCATTTCGGTCTCGCGATTGGCTGGACGGACCTGTCAATCAGCCGATATTCCACGCCTATTGGTCGTGTCTCGTAACCGGTGTAGTCTGTCGTCCCTTTTCCAAAGGGCTGATTCTCGCGTAGGGCGAGGAAAGCCCTGCTGTTGCGAATCTTTATACTCTATCGACGCAGAACTGTTTCGAACAAAGTCACGCGAACGTCGGGGGAATAGGAAAGATTTCTTGACGCCGGTGCTATAAAAAATGAACTTGGTTCTGTAGGTTCGATAGAATTGGTTGTCGAGGATCGATTTTGCGTAATGGGAAAGGGTCGAAGACGGGCTGCTCCGAACGATAATGTTTAGAAGGAAATACACTGGAATTAGTCGAGTGTCGTATTACCGTCGAATAATGATCAGGATCTCGTATAAAAATGTAATTGACGAGTCAATTTTTGTGGACGTTCCGGGGCCAGGGGACCCAATATCGCTAATGTGTAGGCTTCCAGTGTTGGGACATGCGAAAAATTATAAAAAAAAAAAAAAAAAAAAAAAACGAGAAACGTTGTACGCTGAAAGGAGAGAAAGGAGGATAATGATGAAACGATGGACAAGAAATTCCTGATATAAACTGCCGAGGTGAAAGCCATTAACCTTTTGCACTGCGTGTGTTTTTTCAGTCACTAGAAATAAATGATGTTCTATGCTAAGTCTGCCCGCAAGACGTATCGCTCTATACGACTTTTGTGTACGGGTGAACAAACTGAATGGAGTCCTAAATTGGTAAACAAATAATAACTGTGCCTTGGCGATTTAATTGTTTTTTTTTATCGTGCTTCTTGCGATCGCTAAGGAACATATCAGTTATCGATGATGCAAGAGTCTCTAGGAAATAATGGGCGTAAATCTGTAATTCTTTAAAGCCTAACTGGACCTTTTGTGCGACTATTCGCGCGGTAGACCGAAATAGTTGCAAGAATTGCTTTGTGAATCTTTTGTTCTTTGATTCGGGGCGAAAATAAATCAGCGACGAACTGTCAGGCTGGAGCTAGAACGAAGAGTCGTGGAGTGAAGGGTCTGCGTTAAGGTACACGCGACACCGAAATAGAATTCGTATTTTCGAATATTGTCACGTGTTCTTGTAACACCGGCCTCTCTAGTTAGCCCGATGAAAACACCTTGCAAGAAAAGTCGCCACTCTTCCGTTGCGACCCGGATTAGACCAAGGGCCACGGGGAACCCTCAAATAAAGTGTATTTTTAAACTATACTTTGTCGTTTCCATTAAGCAACGAGTGTATGGAACAGTCGATTTAGAATCTGCAAAACTCGAAATATCTATAGCGAATCCTACGGACGCGAACGAGCGTCTGATAGGCGGATAGTTAATCGGACCTAACTGGCGCTGAGAGTTCTTTTCTCGTATCGGTTAAACAGACTTTCATATTTTTCTCCGGTCCATAAATCAAACGTCCTTTCTACAATTATTTATCCCTGGCATATTAATAATTATCCATTATCTAATTGATCAATGTCCAACTGGTTCTCCCGGAAGATCCTTTCTAGGCGTTTTCGGAGTTTCGACGAGTTCTTAAAATAGTTAATCAGATGCACTTTCGACGGACTCTGATCGAGCAAAATTTAATAATTTAACCGGCCCCCGGAGTCCCTGCTAGAATTCTCATTAATTTTTCAAAGATTAATGATTCATTTAGTTTTTATTAAGGTACAGAAACAATCGAAATCCTCGAGTCTGAACGAGAAGGGTCAGAAACTTGAAATCTAGGGAAGAGTTTAGGTAAATGTAATACACTAACAATTGGGTAATAGCTCTTGTTCGACCAAAATAGTCGCAGCGGGGGAAAAATCGCCGAAAAAGTTGCTGGCTGGATAACATTATTAGAATAACAGTGGTCTTGTTAGTCGAACGCAACGGGTTCGTCAGTCATCGAGTGGATAAAAGTCTTGTCCTCGTGGCGATGCCGTCGGCCGTCGCTTGGCATGTCCTCTTCGAAATAACAGTATATGTTTCCCTTCGGGAACGAGAACAAAATTACGATTCATCCAATTCTTTTTGCCTTTCACTTTCGAGAATTCGTAAGAAAAGCTCATCCTTTGGTTTTACCCCTTCATCGCCTGTTGTAATACAATTTTTCTCCCATGAATTTGTAACTATCAATTTGCTCCCATTGGAGGATTCGCTAGGATCAAATTGAAATTAGACTGCCGCTGGCAAATCTGCGTTATTACGCGTTATGATAATAGCCCTGTCGTCGGGGCATAATCGCGCCCCTATCGAAGGAGCAGGAGGGACAGTGTACCGCAGGATTATCGTCGATTTCCACGTTCCACGTCCTCTTAATCCAACGGCCCTTCGCGTAACACTTTCACAGTGAATGAAAAGTCCATCAGTACATTCAACAGGATCAAACCCTCTCGCGCCGAAGAGATTTTGCTTCTCTTCGCCGGGGCAGCAAAATTCTAAACTATTAACGTCTCCCGAGAAGAACTTATTTACTCGATTCTTTTTATTTCGAAGACGTATTTATTAATAATACTTCACCAACGAGTTTCACTTTTCGGTTTAATGCGAGATTAGCAACGATCTGATGTGATTCTTAACACTTTGACAGCCACGTCGCTCATACATGGACTAAGACAATTCATTCTGAAATTGAAATGTTAAATGAATTTGAATAGGACGAGGTTTCCGAAAATAAGTACCAAAGACAAATTTTAGTTTACAATCATGAAGTTTTGGTCCCGTAAAGTAGTCGTATGGTTTTTGTGTGTCGGTCAACGTGTTAATAGAGGAGTTAGATAGATGGTGGTCCACGCCACGAGCGATCCTCGTTCTCGGGGTCCAGGTTCTCTCGTTCGTTCTCCGCCGTCTGCGTTGGTTCGGCGGGCCAGTTCCCTATAGACAGGTGGGAAGGGTCACATGATGGCCGTCTTTGTAATTTGTCTTTTGTTTCCCCCGCGTCTTAGCCCGCGGGAAGAAAACTTGCGGGGTAGAACAAAGGACGGAAAGAGAGCCGGTCTCTCTATCGACTGACGCGAACAAGAGAGCCGCTTCCTTCTCCCTTCTGGTCGGCTCGTTTTCTCTCCACCTTCTCGACACCGGGGCCCCGTTGTCGGCGTAAACGTATGAAAAATGAGTGACGAGAGTTCGAAACAAACGAGAGGACAGCCCGGTTCCGTGTTTCGGGTACAGGTAGAGTCCCGTCCAAGGGTAATCGATAACCCCTCGATCGTCTCCGGGGCCACTTTCGACATTCTCGATCCCTCCACCTGGCATTTTCGCGATCGCCAGTTTCAAACGTCAATCTGTTCTCGATGATCTCTGGATCACACGCGTCAAAACTTTCACTCATCACGCGACTGTTTTAATATCGTTTTTTATCTTTCTATATGATCTGTATCTCTTAAAGTGTCGACGCTCTAAAATTAAAACTCGTTACCCATCGACACTCCCATTCAATTCGCCGACATTTTCGATCTGAAATTAGGATAGGAATTTGCATCGTGTTTGCAGTACGCATCATCTCGTCTCGAAGCTGTATAATTTTCTCCGGGTAATTTTTGAGGCACAGGTATTTGTTCATCAATCACTTTGAGATATTTTCTGCTATTTATTCGGTCAGTAATAAATTTTATTCTCGTTGCACCGTGATACCCAATACCAGAACCATTACACCGCCACCTCCCATTGGACGACGCTACAAAATTGCTATCCTCAAGTCGTGGTAATAGCAATTAAGACAGGGTCTCTTTTTATTCCACATTTAAGATTTCTTTCGCACGTTGGTTTTGATTTTGTCTCGGAGTGTACCGTTGCGTAATCTTGGACGGAAAAACGGCACGATCGCGTCCAGAGCCAACCAAAAGTCTCCGACTGTTTATAATCCCACGAGCAGCAACAAACAGGATACAATATTAACCCATTGCCATCAACAGCTGCATGAGAGACGATCGGAACAGTTAGGTCCATTTATCTTTCAGACGGCCTCAATATCATTATTATTTCTCAATTACGATTGCCTTGTTGTTAAGAAATTACGGCATGTATTGTATATCGTTTTGTAGGCAATGAATCAACCCGCGTTAGGCTACGCAACGTGACGGACATTTTCGAGTAAAAATAGGACGAAAGGATCGAAATGTCAATGGGTTAATTATGATACAATGGAACGCGCTAAAGAGGTAAAATCCTAGTAGAACAAGAAATACTGGAACAGACATCGATTCTTCGAACTCGTCGACCACTTTCGACTACCAACTCTACACCATCGTTCAAATTTCTCCGTGTTAATAGATAAGGTTTAATATCAGCCGTTTTATCGTGTCAAATCTTCCACTTGTTCGGACAATTTCACCGTACTCATAAATCACGTGGCCGCGTAACGTTGATAAAAAGGAAAAACAGAAGTAGATATACAATAAAGACATTTGCAAAGATTAGTCGCTGTATTACTCGTAGGTACATTACTCTCCGGGTGTCCGGATAATTGACGTTCCACTTAACATCACTATATTGCGTAGGAACTGTACAGAACCGTGGACCCGTGTGCAACCTGGTTGCTAGTACGCTTCGACGTACGGTTGATGACGTTCCAGATAGCCCGAGCGGAGAAATTCAACGCGGTCCAAGTAACGATCGAAGAATTATTCATCGCGCGATGACGTGCTACCGGTGATTGGGTAATTTGTGGCGGATAAATCGCCGGAAGAGGCTTCGGTCGCGGGGGCAACGAAGAATCGTAAACTGCGGCTCATTACTGATTTATACGCGGAATGGAAACGGAAAGGGACACGGGGCTAAATTAAACGGCCTGCTGGCTGCAAAGGGCTCTGCTCTACGCGTTTCACCAGCTATAATCAATTAACGGCCGAGGCAAGAACCGCGACCCACCTCACGGCTACCGCAAAATATTTCCCTGCAAACCAATTGTATCGTTAGGTTGGTCCACGGTAGGATAACTGACGCGAAATGTCCCTCAAAAAGAGATCAAAGAGATCAAGAAAGAGTAACAAATTTGGGTGGTGCTATAGTCATGCACCGAGGTGTGTCGCTTTAAGTGGAAGGAAATCAGCTGGACGTTTAATTGGGTACGCATGAATTAATTTTTGGTTCGTGAAAGGAGCTGAACTGGAGTTCCAGTCCGAGCATATGCTAAGAGAATTACTTTCTTCGGGTGTAAACCGGCCTTCGAAGCAGGTAATGGTGGTTTACCTCGCTTTCCCTGAGATCTTTTCATCTCACGCGTTTCAGAAACGGTTCGTTCTCGTCGGGTTTGTACACCGAGAACGCGTTCCATTAAATTTCTATCCGACAAATCGCGCCCGACACCCAAACGTCCGGACGATTAATGCCCCCGAGCCTGTGTAAATGTTCGACAACTACTGTTCGCGATATTTATCGAGTATCCTTGTCCGTTGTTTTACTTTCCCAGGAATCATGGTACTCGAGTGTTCTACATTTGGGTTTCTTTTGAGCGTTTGGCTATATTGCTGACAGTTAAAGAATGTATTCTTTTTCGTTGGTTGAACTGAGAATACCGGTAGTCGTATGTTGGTCAGTTATCGGTAGGTTTAGGTAACAGAAATCGGCGGAAACCAGTCGAAAGGTGATCCTACTTTCACCGAGAGCAGGCGAATCCTGTTCCCGGTAAACGCCAGCACGCCTCGAGTGGTTCGAAATGAGCGAGAATCGCTTGAAAACCGGTATCGAGGGGGGAGGATCAACGTCTCTACTTTCGAACCAACCGCTTCCACGCGGCGGTTTCATTAGGGACCTCCCTCCGTTCGTTAGAGCAAGTTCAGCATACCACACGCGTGATGTCTCCGGAGCCATAATCCTCTATAAATTGTATGCAAGAACCGCGTAACGACATGGCGCACCTTGTTATTACCGACTTCCTCCGCGTCTCTGGCGTCTCCCCCAGACCCCTCGCGTGTCCCCTCGGCATTTTTCGCGAGGCGGTTTCTTCGTAGAATTCAAGCTCGCCGCATTAGCATAACTTCCCGTGGTTTCGTTTCGTTCTGTCCGCGTGCGCACGCGCGCCGTAGAAGAAAGCAAGTCGCGGCAAGAGGAATCGCAAAAAAAGGAAAAACCGGCGCCAAAGCGACCAACGGAAAGTGAGGATGGTGCGGGTCGAGGCGGAGGTGGGCGAGACAAGGAGGTGGAGGGGGGACGGTGGGTCGAAAAGGAGGAAAACCGCGACGAAAAATTAATGAAAGGGCAGAGGAAACGCGAAAAAAGCATCATCGGCAACAGCGGCGGACTCGCGAAGACACGGCAACCGCGGCGCTGCAGCTGCCTCGGCGGCCATGTTGGCCACATGCAACACGATTATGGTGGCCGCGAACCGGAGGAGAGGCCCTTCGTGCAAGAAAATTGGATGCACCGAAGAAAGAGAGAACCGACGGCGACGACGACGGCGTCGTCGTGTGTGAGGACGCGTGTGCGCGCGCGCGCCACAACACTACACACTGGCCACACTGGCCACACTGGACGACCGAGGCCGAGTCCGAAGGCGTGCCGATGCAACCTGCAATCATCGGGGTGGAGCGACCACCTTCGACCCGTGCGTTCATCCTCGGCGCACCGCGAGGCCTTGCAAGAGTACCTTCGAGCCACCTTCTCGTGTCCCCGGCGCCTTTGCGCCTTTTTCAATTCGTTTTTCCCGCCGTGCGTGCACGATACGCGCGCAGCCCACGATCGAACGCAGACACCGCGACCACACGTTTTTTCGGACCCTTTGTTTCGCTCGATGGTGAATTTTTACAGATTTTGCAACTCTTAGTAGAGTGGTAGGTAAGACAATAGTAACGCTTTGATTTTCGAATATGATAACTAAAAAAGTATTAGGGGGAGTTCCTCTACTTAACTTGGACTTGGATATATGCACTTGAATTGTAGTTTCACCTAAATTGTTTTACTTAAATAAGCTTCCCTTTAAAAAAACAACGAAATAATAGAACCAATATTAGTTGAAACTTGTGTAGGGGACCCAAAAATCCACTAAAGGGTTAAATTATGTATTGCAATTGCCCTGCCTTACTATTGACCCCCTCCACTCGATAGAAAACCTAGCTAATTTAGAATTTTATTAGAACTTCCATGTTTTCCAACGCCTATCCTGACCTCGCAACATTTCAAAGAGACAACTAGGTGCACCACGCGTTGCGCCATCGCTGAAACTTATTATAAATCGTAACAACTTTTTGCGCGCGTCGTTCCAGATAAATTCAATCGCGTCCGATACTATGACCCCCGGGAGCATGCAGATAACTTCGATTAACATATTGAAACTGATTCGAATCGAAGAGAAACGACTGGTTCGAGGCAGGGGGAGGGGGCAGAGTCTCACCCAACGCAAACGAGTACGCGAGAAGCGTTGTTTCGCGAATGGTTCTGCCATAACTCTTTTCCCAGTCGCGGACGATAAACAGAAACGACGTGCTCGGTCGCGTTCTTATAAAAATGTATGAACGCGTGGCCGGACCTTGGTGCCCCCCCGGTACTCGCGTTAATTATACCTAACGGATTTATCGGCGTGGATCGCGGGTTTCAGCCGGGATCGGGAAAAAATGCGCGCGTCAAAAAGGACCCCGTACGACGTCGTTTTGATTCATTGCCTGGCCGGGACGAAAATTACGGGTTGCAAACGCGAGTTCATTTTTCGATTCTATCTCCGTCGTCACGATAACAAATCCGTGCGCGGCGGCGTCGTCGCTTACGTTATGCACGAAGATTCAGCGAACACGCAACGATACACAAAACCGCTGCAACGCCACCGCGGCGACAGCTGTTGCTGCTACGAATCGCGGTTCCCGATTGGTTCTGGACGCCTATGAAATTACTATACGCGAGGATAGATAAACGCCGCGAACCGACCGCCGTTACCCTAATAATTCACGGTTATTTTTTGCCCGGTGATAGGCGTTGGTCGAATTGCGGCGAGGAATCGCGCGAGTGCAAGGAGGAACGAAGGTGGCCGATCCATAGGGGTAGTTTATCGAATCAAAGGTTTCTTCCATCGATTATTATCTAGTCAGAACGGAAAATTGACAGGGTACAACTGAGGCATCGATGGCTGCTAGCGCTACTAGAAAGCGACATTGGAAAGAAAATTCCTGGATGACTCGAGGAGCATCGAAGAAAGCTAACTTCACGTCGGTTGAAAAGTAAAAGAAACTTGCTCTTTCGTAAAGGAGCATCGAAGCCAAGCATAGTGATTTTACTTGATTGTAGCTGAATTACTGCTACAGTGGAATTGTCGTGTTTCGTGCAGACAAGGGATTCTCGACGTTCGAATTGCACTGCGGGCAGATCGAGCGTTTAAAAAAAGGGACTGAAAGCAAAATGGATTGTCGCGCATTCCCCGGTTCTCCCTTTCGATATGCGCTAATAGGCACAATTAATGTACCGTGTACCTGTAATTAGACACCGGCCCCGGGGACGACTCGTATAAATCGCTGGAATTAGCGCACGCGAAGTTTCTAGCGGTGTTATCCGCGGCTGCCAACCACTACCAATCGCTTTCATCTTGTTCACCGGCGATAATAAAAATTCTGACGAATGGGCCGCGATTGGTCATGCGTCCACGCGGTTTTCTCGTTGCTGCAACTCGATCTGCGCCAGCGCGTTGGTCGATCGGTGGCTAAACAACTGTCAACTGAAAAGTTCCATGCGTTTTTATAATTGCCGGGTCGGAAGTCATAGCAAGTCAAAATTTTTCAAATTTTAGTTAAAAATGGTGCAAGTCCACCTTACGCTCTATTATTAATACTTCTACATAAAAATCGAAGAACTTAAAATTATTCATTATTATATTTTCACTAAATAATGTGTTTCTGAAATTTCACTCCAGAATTTAAACATTCTTCGATCTCCATATAGAGATATTTTATAACACGTTTCTGGTCTCGTAGAAGTGTTTTTGTAACTTTAATATCAAAACAATTGCAAAGATGCAAGAACCTTCGTTTCAATTAAAAAGAACGAGTTTGTTGGGGAACGCGAATGTTTAATGATTGAAAAAAAGTAAGAAGAGACGTGGATGTCGTGTTGGCTGGAGGAGAGCAGTTCTGTAATTGGCGGCGCTTAGCGTATTCTGTTTAAACGTTCAGGAAGTATCGGTGTATCGGAAAGAATCGGGCGAAGGGTGGAAACGATACTCGAGACGAAGGGTGGCCGGTACGCAAAACGGGAGTGGTCTCCGGGGGGAGGGGGATGAAAAGCGCCATCTTCCCATTAGACGCGAGATTGATTTTGCGAGAGCTCCTTCCCGTAACAGGCCGACGGTGTATCCCGATCCTCGAGCGCTAATGCGATTAAAATAATCCGGCGATAATCAAAATACAAAGGGCCGACCAATTTCGACCCAACGACTTTTCCCCCGTAATACCATTAAGACACGCCACGGTATAAAAAGCGAAATAAGGGTTTCCCTTACGAGCGGATAATCGCGCGTTTCGAGCTGATTATTAATCGGTGTTGCAACCGTTGACGTTCGATTCCTTTCACGACGTTAACCAGGGTTTCTGTTCCACAAACGATATCTTAAATTTATAGAATTAGAAATTTTTATCGTGTAAAATATTAAGGTAGTCGCTTACACTCGTGGAAATTTGTACTATTATTATTTTAAAGTTGCAGTTAGCAGCGGAGCTTCTTGCCCAAGCTTTTTTCTCGTACAATTTATGGTTGCACGGTGACTTTTATTTCGAGGATCTTCGTGAAAGTTAACGAGTAGAAGCGGTTCAATACAGTCGAGGTATCGCGCAAGGTAGTACATTTCTTATACAATACTGCTTCAAAAGTGGTACATAACGGGTAACCCAGTTCAACACTCGCGGACGCAGACTGTTTTGCACGCAGTTTTCTTCCGTTACATCCGCTGCAGTTACATCTGTCGGGTAAACAGTTCGAGAACCTGCGATTCCTTCTGGTTTTTAAATCCATCGAAGACGATAGTTTCCTGTGTCAAACGATTCAATAGATAAGATAAATTCGAGACACGTCTTGGATGAACTCGAGAACCACAAGATCGAATCGTATCCTCGCCCTGCGTAATCGTTGCATTCTGATTTCGTTCTCGCGATCATCCCCGAATTTCCCCCAGTGTTCTTGTCTGGTGACGTTGCTCCTTCTCCCCCTAGCCGTTCCTCCGGCCCCACCTCGGGGATCGGAAACTCGTAGGCGGATAAAAAGTTTATTTTAATCTATACAAATTTTAAATCCTCCGCGGTTCGTTCCCTCCCCCCACCCCGACCGGCGGTGTAAAGTGTCGCGACGGAAAGTAAGATCTACCCCCTGACCGTTTCCTCCCCTTAACTCGGTTCTCCTCCGTTCTTGCAAACCTCGCGTCCTCCTGACGCGTTATGGTTCGATACTGGAAGTTTTATTCGACCTCGTGAAAATGATAATTCCTCGAACACGTTTTCCAACGAGGACGCAGGTTGTTTAATTATTGTCTATTTAAATCTCCTCTTACGCTCGATTATTTCCGCTGGACGCTTAACATATCATAAATACTACATTTGCATGTACCTTTAAAATAACACACACATTCGCTTTATAGAGGAAACAAATAGAGTAACGGTGGAAGATTTTTCAATTTAACTGGCGTTTATTTTAATGCATGAATCGTAGAAATAAAGGAAAAATGTAGGATTAATAGCGAGTAACGTCTTGTATGCAAATTGATCGAGACACGCGTAACCTCGACGTCTCCTGCTAGGTTTATTTTTAATATTCTTATTTCGTACTTTGCATTTTGCTGCAGCATTCCCCCTGCAATAGTAATAATTCTTTCCGAGTCTAAGAGCTGTCCAAGTTCGCAGGTTGAATAGAGCTGGCTCGATCATTATCGCCGTCGATGTGTGATCATCGATGGTGCGTAATCATCGCGGAGATACAGTTCCGGTTCCATTCTATTCTTCCCCCACGATGACTTCGACCCGCGGAAATTACACGCACGCGAGTTATTACCCGAGAGGCTCTCACGTGTCGACGAGAAAGTGAAGTTCCGTCGCGATCGATCGATATTCACGCAATTAGGCTGACACGGTACGGACAGGATAATTTTTAACTCACTATGGATCCATATTGTCGCGTTTAGAAAAATGACTAAACTCGGGAACTAGATTTTAAATTTGGAAAGCTGTCTTTCGGTGGAAATAGCGTGAATTGATTCATCAGCTTGTATTTTACAATCGCTGGCATATAGTCTCGCGATCGGGGCTCTTGGAACGTCGCGACAATTCCTGATCGGCCGAAACGCCGTCTGAAACCACAAAACAAGGTCCACGGCATGGTTCATTAATCGCGTTACGCTGAGTTATTGCGTCGGGCGTAATAAATCGACAGGAATCCTTCCGATTATTCCAGTCGGCCGCGAGCAACGAAGAAAACCGATCTCGCAGGACCCCGCGTTGTGTTGACTCTAAATATGAATCAACCGAACGAGAAGTGACGTTCATGCGCCGCGACGATAAATTAACTAATATCACGAGTTACCTTTAATTAGGGCCCGATTCCGCCGCGAGTCCGCCGGCCTCTCTTTTTCTCTCGTCACGGTGTTATTGATTGCTCGGAATCTCCACCCCGCGTTGCTCATGTTTCGGACACGCGGGCAGAAATCCGCCAACAATTTCATTTTCTATCGTTCCTAACGTCGAAACGTTCGTCCATTTACTTGTGGCATTTTTTGGTTCGGTGAAAGTGTATTTATATTTATTTCGTTTCGAAGTAACGAGCAGAGAAAGTACACTTTCATTGGAGAATGTAAACAGAAGACATTGAAGCTCGCTTGTACAATTTATGAAAGTAAATATTCCAGTTTCACGCGAGGACATAAACTAAGAAATTTGACGGTGCCGATCCAATAGCGAGTTTCCAAGTCGTGATATTTTTCGTTGGAAAGAATCCCGGCGTGCAGCTTCCAGCGATTTATTATTGGCCGACCTCCGACTTGCAAGTTCTTCGCCGGATTAAGGGTAGTCATTTAATCGTAATTAAGTACCTACACGTTCGCGTCCAAGTACATAAAGTTTACACGAACGCGGGCCACTCCGAGCGGCGGTCGAGCCGGACTAAAGGGGTGGCCAGTGGTCGGTTTAAACAATTATCACAAGGGTTGCAGCTTGCACGAGTTGACAGGGGTGATAAGTTATAGCGCGCGGGGGTTGCTTAGGAAATGCTGCGTGACCGAGAGCTCTCCGTGCCTTCGACCGCGATGAATTACATCTATTACGCGCATGCAACGGTTTCTTCCGAAATTACCTTTTCATTTAATCCAGCGAAAAGCTGACCTCGTTCGCGTCTCGTAAAAAAACGTTCAATTAGCGGGCGGTGGGAAATTATGCGTAATCGAGTCTCCGGAGCCTCGCGATCGCGTTCAATTTCGAGGAACCTGCTCTGGTCATTTTCGAGTATTTACTTTCTTTTTATTGTCGCGAGACAGCTTTCACACAATTCTACGCTCCGACAAAATGATGGATCGCTTTACTTTTAAGCGATGTACTTGTATAGTTCGATGGAAGACCGAAAACGGGGTCGAAACTGACCAGCCATGATCAGTGTTTTTGCCTTGCAATCGATTCAATTTTTTCTTAAATATCATCTGAGAGTTCATCTCGACGTCGTCAACAGTGCTGTGAAGTTAAAAATACCTAAAATACCTTAATTTTGTATCGAAAACATTTGTTTGTCAGAGTGTCGAAAGGGGTTGAAAAATGGTGGGGTTTAGTTTGTGCCTCGCCCTGGACAAAATGATCGATAGCTTCACTTTTGAGTGATAAACTTGTATAGTTCGATGGAAGACCGAAAACGGAGTCGAAACTGACCCACCGTGATCAGTGTTTTTGCCTTGCATTCGATTCAATTTTTTCTTAAATATCATCTGAGAGTTCATCTCGACGTCGCCAACGGCGCTATGAAGTTAAAAATACCTAAAATACCTTAATTTTGTATCGAAAACATTTGTTTGTCAGAGTGTCGAAAGGGGTTGAAAAATGGTGGGGTTTAGTTTGTGCCTCGCCCTGTGTAAAGGTATGTTTCGTGTAGTTTGAATAATATTTTTATTCATAGTGTTTACCCGTTGGTCGTCGCGGGGGTAGTATTACATAAGAATCGCGCGGAAAGGATGAGTCGTAAATCTGTTGGCGGGTTTGGTTAGGGGCGTCGGGGGCCCGAGTGTCCTTTATAGCATTGTTAACAACTAATGTATGCGGGCTGGGCTCTCGAAACCCTCGCGCGTTTAACATTCTTTAACATTATTATACACATGGCGCCCGTCTGAGTACTCTCCGCACGTTGGCCGAAGCGCCCTCGCGTCTTCGGACCCGAAACGACCCTTCGCGCCCTCCGGGGAAGATTTTTGTCGGTTTTATTTAACTGCAACCTCGGAACCCTTTCCCGTCCTCCCGCCAGCCGGCGGTCGGGATTTTTTCGTCGTCTCTTCGCTCTGGGGATCCGCCACGGCCTCTCTCGGCCCTCTCTGTCCCTCCATCGGGAATCCGGTCACGTTTTAAGACTTACGATCCAGCCCGTAATTTCGACGAACAAGTGGCGCTTACTACTTTCTGATACGACTTAAGAGACGATGCTCCCGAGGGAACGACGCGCTCGAAACGATGCACGCCGCATTTACGCGTTCGCGAGGATCCACGATCGGGCACCGTGACCCCCGGGGCACTCGGAATTAAGAGGGTTGCAACATTCAATCGTACGCAAAGTCCTCGATGCGATTTTTATAGACTTGAACTATCCAAAGTCTCCCAAGACAATCTTCTTCCTCTGGGATAAGTAGCATCTTTGGCTAGGAATAGTTGAAGCTTACTGCCATTGGGAATATTATAAAATATTGAAACATCATCGAATATCTCTGTATTTTATTCTACAATTTGAAACAACGTGGAAGTCTCGAAGCGTCGAGCATCTTCGGAGCACATTTCGCTGGGAGCATTCGCTCGAGAAATGAAGAACCAAGAAGGTCCACGGAAATAAAAGTGTCGATGAGAGAGCCGGGCGTTTCGTGGCCCCGAAAACGAACATGGAACGCGATAAATAGACTTTGGACGTGATCCAAAAAATACAGCGAGGCGAGGACGGAGCGATAGAGAGAGGATCGCGCGAGCGGGACCAGGGAAACGAGACAGCGACACGAACATTCGACGAGCAAAACGGGCCGCGAGGAATCGTGGAGGAGCCGGGAGCGCGATAGCGAGCAAATAATAGGGAAATGATTTGCTCCTTGTTAGATAAAGGACACTGCGGAGGGGACTCGCGAAAAGAAATATCGCCCCCGAATGAAAGGAAGCGGGCGAACGGGGGTTGAATCGGGAACGGTGGCGCTGGACTGGAGATGGGGGTAGGGGAATCCCTTTTGCTTGTAACTGCTCCTTCGGTTAGGTCGTGCCAGGTCATCCGTACGCGTATTCTGCTCGATTAGGAGTTAAATACCGCTCTGTTCCTCTTGCATCTCCGATCCACTTTCTTTCGCGTTACGCCTCGCTCTGTCGGTTCTTCGAAATCCAACGGCGGAACAGGAGGACGTTAAAAAATGATCAATTTTTGTACAGTCGGGAACAAATTCGAGAGCTTGGAACCATTCGTGATCGATGAAGTTTATTTTGAAATGGATCGAATAGAAGGGTGCGAGTATAGAGAGTGTACGGTGCACGGGTTTAAAAAAATATTAATTAGTAATGGTGCCAGAGGGGTGTGAGTATGGAAAGTGGGAAACGTTACTTTGTGGTTTTTACGGAGGGGTGGCGCGAGAATAACACGATGGAAATTCGAGTTTCGTCCAGTCACGTTTCATCACTTTCCTACTCTGTTCCGTCCTCTGTCGCTTATTCCAATTCATTATTTTAACATCGATCCGATGATATCGCGGCATTCCCAGCGATAATCGATAATGGACTGCTTGTTTTGCATCCCTTAAGCTTCCCACTGTTGAATTAATCAGGGATAGGAGAAACCTCTACGTTGAATCGATATCACAATTTTATTCTTTAACTTCTTTTATTCTTGATGTCAAATTTCAAATCTGTTCTTTTTCGTGGCCATTCCTCGTACGAACAAATTTAAACAAAATTAAATCGTACATCAAGGAGTTAGTAATTGTAGTTCATTCTTTTCTATTCTGGTCGAACAGTGTGTGGCGGCGTTGCCTCCCATGCTCGCCACCAGAGGGGTCGCGCTCTCACAAGCGCCCGATTGACTTCCTTAGTTGCTATATATAAAATCCTCGATTGGCTTCCCAATATCCCAGTCGTCTAAGGCCTTACTGACGACTTTAAGTTACCTCTACGGGAAAATGGGGAGCTATGGTATCTCGAAATTTATCTATTTTTCATTACGTAGGCCCCCGTATGAGGAGCAACTATAATAATAGACCGTCTTTCAACGGACATTCTAAGTCGCACCAGGCAACAATTATAAAACGTTTAAAACGGTCGGCTGGTGAAACGTCGCTGACACAGAGGGTTAAATTTTTGAACGATCGTCCCTAAAAAGCCAGCAATCTCCAACAGCCACGTTTCCCGGTAATCCTTGATAGCGGACAGGTGTTTCGTCGTCGGCGACGCGATTCCCAGGAACCGTCGTCGATTAGAGACACGAGATCGCGCATTTAGCGAACGGCTGCCGTGGAAATAAGCTTGAGAAACTCGTGCAAAGAGATCCCGGGGTTGGAGGCTCGATTCCGTTGAGCGAGCCTTTCTCGGCTGCTCGAAGGGTTGGCGGTCGACTCGTGGAATGGAGGACGTAGGTGGAGGTCGAGGATAGGGTATGCATGGCGGCAGAGAGTCCAGTAGCGATCATCAATCAGAAAGGCAGTCAGCCGTCCGTCGGTTGGCCGGCTGGTCAGCCACATCCAACGCGAGTTTCGCGCTCGGAAGGCATCTACCTACGAATCCACGAGTCATGCTTCGACTACCGGAGCCTGACAATCGATCCGGCCCTGACTGCCAACCAGCACTTCTCGAATTGTTCTTTACCCGGGCGCGGGGCAAAACGAAACCACTCCAAGAACCGCCGTGTACCACTAATTTCGGTCACAGTTCTGCCATTTAGAACCGTGTCGATCGCGTTACGCTACCGTTACCGTGCTCTGTCTTCAATCTGTAACATTTCCAGATCTTTTCTTACGCGTTACTCCACGCTCCGACATTTATCATAATCATTTGTTCTCTAATCGTTGCCGGTCGGGCTCGCGTCGGCCTCGTTTTTCGACTTTGCAAACCGGGAAGTTGGGGCCGTTCAGTTATGTTTAACGGGCCCCTGTGACTGGACAATTATTTCGCCTTTTCTCGCACGATTCTGCAACAATTCGCATACTACGCGTATGGGGCTGCTCGACGAGGACTAATGCGATATTACCGTTCGAAGCGTGCGGTATAGATTTTCTAGCGATCTACCGTCGTCCCCGGTTCGTTCGATGCAACAAAAATATGGATGTTTCATCCCCCGGTGGAACTTTGGGGAAGACACTGTCGTGAAGCATGTGTCCTTCGGGAAGAGAGTGACCTTTCTCGAGGTCCTCCTTATCCAAACTTCGCCCAGACCCCCGAAGAATTCACCGTAATTGCCAGTGCTAATAACGAAATTTCGAAACTTTACCTCCCTCGTTTTTAATCTCGATGTTCGATGTCGCGTGACTTTTTTATCGGCCGGCTGACATTTTCTAAACAGAATGGCTCCGGATTTGGCTGTCGCGACAGACTGAGCCGGGGAGTTGGGAATCTTTCAACGCGCCACCGTTGCGACCGTCGGCTAATTACCCCAGACAGTCCCTCCCTCCCCTGGTCCACCCTCTTCCTCGACTCTCGTGCTCCCTCGAGCGAACCAGCAGCTTCTAGCGTGGCGCGGTTTCCGCGAAAGAAAAGACGCGTAAGAAGGGAACTCCACGGGTCGTAGGTCGTGCGGCTAATGTCCCTTAAAAGTAAAACGCTTAGTTCGCGGTGAGCATTCGTAACCACTCTACCGATTGTTGCTAAATTGATTTTAAACCCGGGGATTCCTGGACACGGTCCACCGAACCAAGGGAAATCCTCGCTTCGAAAACTCGCGAATTCCAACCCCCCTAACTTCCGTAGCTTTTTTATTCCTAAGAGAAACACTGTGTTCCGCGAAATATTTCTCCAAGTTTTTTATCCTTCATCCTTTGAAAACTGCTGTCGTTCCTATCGAGGTTTTGCCGTTGCAGCGAATTGATAAAAAGTCGAATAACCGTTCGGCGGTCGTTGGTCGATTCTTCTTCGAAAATACGGTACTAAGTTGTTCTCTCGAACAGTGTTTTTCGAACTTTTCTTGCCACGCAACTCGGTAGACTCGCCATCCCCTTGTTCTGCTCGATAGGTTATGTTTTAAGGTCGATGCCTCAGAAAATTCACTTGGACTAACCTAACGTAAAGTCACTAGCCTGCGAGAACAAGAAAAATTCGTATCGAACAGTAATTGAATTAAAAAAATGAACAAGGTATCCCGAGGGGGGGCTCTTATCCATTAGCTTCGTGACGTCCGACATAATACTCGTACATAGATATAGATTACAGGAATAATAATATCTCCGCCAGCGAGTTCCCGATTCTGAAAGTCGTTTCTCTCGTGTCGTTTCGAGTTCCAGTCGCGCTCAAAGAAGGGTCCGGAGCCCTTTATCTCCCGTTCAGGGCGAACAAAAGGAGCCTATCGGGCAGGAACCTGTCGCCTCGCGCGGACCGTGTTTCCCTGTGTCAACGTCCTGCCTCCGCCTCCGGGTTGGCGAATCAAAGACCCATCAGAATAGTCCTTTTGAAAGCGTGGCTCTCGAGCGGCGACTGCTCCGGAGGAGAGGGAGGGCTTAGCGCTATGATCGCCGAGTGACTGGCGACTTTTGCATTATGAAGCTAAACCGTTGGCCGCGAAGAAACGCGGGATGCTGCTCCCGTGGAGCCGGAAATTTTTTTATCGTCCTGTGAGGCCCGTCACGGGCAACAGGTTTTGGCTGATCCCCGGGATACGCCAGTTTCTCAATTATCCACCTCGTACGCCCTAAACGAAGACGCTATTGTCCACCCTGCACCGATTAACCGATTTTGGTACAACTCCAAACAGGGCCGCGTCTTTCCAAACGTCGACGATTCTTCCAGAAGTCGCGTCCTCCTCTCCGGAGGAAGCGTTTCGACGTTTTCGTTGGTTTTGTTCGAAACTCTTCGTTCGCGATACTCGCGACGCTGGCAGCGATCCAGTCGCGTGCGAGATCTGCCAAACTGTTGTTCGGGATCGTTCTACTTCGCGTCTGAGAATGTGTCAGGAGGAAATTCCCGGCGAGAGACGTTGCAAAGCGTACATTGTAAATCGTGGCAGAAAAACGTGGGCGTATGCAAACAACAGGACGATTCGTCGCAGTTGGCATCGGAAGTTTCATCGTCGCTACAATGTTGTTTAGTTTTGTTTCGAATATTTCTTTGGCAGTCAACGTGTTCAATTACGCAAGTGTCGTTTTGCGTTTTAACTGCCTGGAATCGACCATTTTTCTATCTTGGACTGTGTTCGTAATACCTTCTTTTCGATAATTGCAGCTTTCTCCGTACTTTCCAATTTACGGGACTATTTCGTGTCTCGAATCCTTACTTTACGCTAGATAGGCTTGCTTTAATGCCGTGATTAAGTACAAATGCACACGTTGCTGTTTTCAGGCTAAATAGCGGCGATCAAAATTAGTTTTCACCGTCATGGAACGTCTCGATGTTCTAGAAACACACGCTTCGAATAAAAAAGACGTTCGAGTGTTCCGATGGTGGAGCATTCGGGTAACGGAAGTACGGGTAAAGTAGGTTCGCAAAAGGAAGACGAGCAAAACCTGAAAATCACATCGCGTCGGACTTGTTTCGTAGATTAGAGTCTCTTTTTCACGCTTGTAAGTGTTATGTGCTCTTGGGTTCTTCGATCATGGCGAATAACGTCGCAGAATAAGCTTTTGAATTTTAGTTAGAAAAAGTTTACTCCTCGTCTTTAAAAAATCCAATTATTCTATGGATAGTACTTTGCACTCTGTGCCCTCTGAAGGAACGTTCAGCAAAGAACTTCGATGTACCCTCTGAGGGAACACAACGATATTATTATTTTAATAATCAATCTGAAAGAGTGCTCTTCGATCCGCTGTTCCCAGATCGATGACGTCGCCCAATAATTAAGACCCGTGGATTTCGAAATCATCCCCCGAACGGTGGCGTAATCGCGCACGGTTTATAGGACATCGTTGCGGGGGTGTCCCTCCGGGTTCGACCCGTCTGTCGTTGCCTGTGTGGCCCCTCGCGATTCGACGTAGTCGTTGCCGGGGTAAAATAATGCATTAGAAATTCAGATGACCGAAAGAGAAGGTCGTCGCGCGATTTATCAAATAAAAGCGGTAGTACAGTCAAATACCCGTCCGTGTCGTCAGTGGAAGCGACAGTTCATTTTTAATATAAAACGAGAGTCGCAAGGACGACGTTCGAGGAGGAATCGAGGAGGGGGTGGAATGGCGTAGCGAGGGCGAACGAAGGAGGAAGAAAGAAGAGTCTCGGGCGTAACGACAAAAAGAACGGAGCTGATATCGCCGCTGATGTTTGCGACGATGCTCCGTCTCCGGAGCCACGGAAACGCGCGGTGAAAAAAGCCCGATTCTCGACAGAGATTGCGATCCAGCGCGGTTCCTCGGGCCGCGAGGCCATTTGCACGATACCGGCTCGCTGCTCGACGCGCGAGGAATTGTTTTTCCTACGGCGTATACTCTCGCGCGCTTCTTTTCGTCGATTTTTGGCCGAAAAGGATCCGCGGCGTTTCGACTCTTTGTCACTTTGACGCTTTCACGTAGCGAGGATATTTGTACGACAAGAAAAATGTACCATCGAGGTCGGCCATTTTTAACGGGATCTCTGGAATCATACCGGCCGATAAACAAACCGGAGAATCTATCGGTGCTATTATTGGATCAAGTTCATTCCGCACGCAAACGATAGCTTATGATAATATTAATGGGGAAATCGTTTCGTTAAAAAAATTGGATTTTTTGTATTCGCGACGCAATTTATTACTCGCATGTAAAAACGATTGCATTGCACGGATTGCAGAAATGATATATAAATATTCGAAGCTGGTTCTCGCGAACAGAAATTGTCGATCAGAGCTAATGTTATACGGTTTATTTATACTCGGCGGGTGAAATTAAACTGAATTATAATGGAGCTTTTTTAGGAGCTAATAAGGGCAACAAACGTGGAGACTTTTTGTAAAACGACTACTTTGTACAATCATCGTTAACAGGACTGTTTGAGCCATAATTGTACAATTTACCGCACGATGGGGCCATATTACATGATAGTATAGTGCTGCTATACGTCTATCATTATAGTAGAATGAATCATTACGTCTATAGAGTGGCTGTCAGTGTAATCGGGCACTTGGCAATGTTTTTCTTCGATATTGAGCAAACAGAGTTCGTCTGGCGATATCTCTGTAACATAGTTATATTTTTAAAACGGTCTGTAATATAAATAAATTCTTCGAAGAACATTTGTGTGCTCGTCAGTCAGGTGTTGAGCTTTTCATGCATCGTGCTCGAGTCGCGTGTAACCACGAGCCCCAAAACTCCACGTGCATTCGTTCATTCACTCTTCATTACTCTTCCCCCGCATCGATACCCAAACGTAAACATCCACTCCCATCCTCTATTGCACCGTTACAAACACGCGTCATTCGCGCCTGCAATCGCTTGATCCGTTCGATCAGTACCATTCACTCGCGCCCACGTCGAGAATTTTCTCTACACACTGTGTATAATGTCAAAAACATCTCCATCAGGACAGTCGTATATTCTTGTTGATTCGAACAACGCAGGCCCCGCTATGGGGATGAAAGCAAAGATGATCTGACGCGTTTGAAACGCGCGAGAATTGAATTAAAATTACCAGAAGTTAGAAAATGACGTTTAATCTGGCAATTAACATTGGCGGACAGATAGCGTTGTTAAGTAGACAATTAATAATTTACTCCTATTGTCGCGTGGACGCGAGTTCCGCGAGTCGCCCGTGCTCATCCATCATAGTTCTCGTTCCCTTTGCTTTTCCCACTGACTCACCGTTTCTCCTGTTTTTTCGCTCGCATTTTCTGTACTACTTCGCGAAACCTGCCAACGGTTAAACGGTTTATAAACAGTCCCAGTCCGGCAATTTATTAGCCGGCGCTCGGAGGGTTGCCCGAACCAGCCCCCGAAACTGCGTTCAGTTCGAGTTTCCCTTCGCGCTTCCTCCAGACTCCTCGAGCATTTCTCTCTTTATTTTATTTTAACGCGTACGACATTATTTTCACTCGCCCTCGGAATGCTACGTGAAATAAAAATGTGTGTCAGCTTATGAAACGTCAGAATCAGGGACGAATCTAGACATGTCCAGGATTCGAAATCACAGACAAGGTATAAGAGTACATTTTACATCAAATTTATTTTTTTGGTCCATTTTTCTAGGGCCGTAGAGCCCTATTAGAATTTGGAAGTGAGACGGAAAATGAAATTACAGAAACATTTCTGGCCGCACATTATATTCTCGGAAAAGATTTTTTTTTCTCGAAACTGCGTAGGATTTCGAGGGTACGTCTATTCACCAAAAATGTTTAGAATTGACCCCCACAAACGAAAAGAATTTTTTCAAAATGATTCGAGACTTTTCAATTTTCAGTGTAACGGACAGTCATGGTCAGACATTATATTTGCAGTAATGAATTTTTTTTTCGAAATTGGGTGGGAATTCGAGGGTATGTCTATCGACCAAAAATGATTGTATTTGACCCCCGTAGCTAAATATAATTTTTTTAGAACGATTTGAAATGTTCTAATTTTGTCGAAAAATGTATCCACTTTTTGAATTTTTTTCTCGAAATAGCGTAGGATTTCGGGGGTACACGTATCGACCAAAAATGATCGTAATTCACCCCCGCGATTGAAAATAATTTTTTCACCATGATTCGAAACTTTTTCAATAAAAATTAGAATTAGAATTGCGCACGATGCATCTGGCTCTGAAACCATGACTCACAGTGATCCTAGAAATCAGGAAAATTGGAGAAATTCCGTGAAAGTGACGTTACAATCGCACAGATTAACGCAATCATAGCAATAAACGGAATGAAAGTATCCGCGGAGTAGAAATTAAAATGAAGTGCCGTTTAATCTGTAAATCTAGCCTCGCGAAGTTATGCACTTCGACGCGGTACGCAGTTTAGTCGTCTTCTATCGCGAGTGAAAATAAGTTGATGGTTAAGAAAGTTCAGTTCCTCTTCATTCTGTCCATTTAAACCATTACAGAAAGTTAAATAAAACAGCGAACCTAACACCTTTATAGAATACAAGTCGGCCATATGGATCCTCCACTTTGACTTTTGTTTCAAAATACGAACTTACTCGTATTCCAAACAATAAACAATGATGTCTACACAATTTATCGGTTCGTTTATGGTCTTCAACGTGTGCGTCGGTCGAACGCATCGCGACTAACGGCATTCTACGAAGCAACTCGCCTAACGGAAGGTTAAAGGCAACGCGGTTTCTTTGTCCTGGGACGGAAACGAGTCGCGGTGTTATTTTCACGCGCAATCTACGCTCTCCCCGAAGAATCTGTACAGCCATTTTCGTTTTACGAGTGACTAGAGTAACCGATGCAAAAACCCTCGAAGTTATTCACCGTCGTCGACTTCTGAGAGTGAAAATATGGCCGCGGTCTTCTTAGCGACGACGCGGACGATGTCGTCGTTCCACGACGGTGCCTTGGAACATTTCCATGAAATTATTATTAAAGCTGGCAATCGTGGCCCGCCTCGCTTTCCCGGCGATTTGCATACGTTCGGAGGAAAAAAGTTCGCCCGATCGCACCGGTCGAAACAATCCCAACGCCCCTTTCGACGTATCGACGACCATAAAATTCCCTCCGTCGAAGTTTCCTCGATAACGGATGCAGCTTCAGAAACGCGGGAATAGAAATTAATTTATTCCATCGTTTATTTCCGGTTAATCTCAACTCCCGTGTCTACGTCCTCCAAAAATGGAGGAACGATTTATTCAATTCGGGGTGATTTTCAACGTGTTTATGCTTTTAATGTATTTAAAAAGTGTCTACCGGACGGATAGTATTGTTATAAAAAATTCATAAAGACTCCCTCTAAATTTACAAGCAACGAATCTGAAAAAATAGCCTCTCCTCGATCTTCCATTTGCTCCATTGGCGAGCATCTGGAAGAATCGACATTACGGATTCCGCGTTATCGCCCCGTATCGCGTTAGAAACGCGCGGTTTTCCTCGTGGCAGGAGCGTGCTGCGTTCAAATAATAAACACGGGCATAACAAATTGATAATCCGGAACCCCATAATCGTACGCATATTTCGGCCCCGGAATCTGTGGCCCGACACTAAAAGAAGTTTCCACGCTCGTTGTTGCGCCAAATGGGCCGCTATAAAAGCGTGGGGTTCCTGCCACCCCTCTTCCTTTCTGATTTCGTGGCTGCCCTCTGCTCCTCGAACCGCAGCTTTCGTGGCTCTGTCGCGCGGATAAAAGTGTCTAGGAAATAAGTTCGCATTTTCACCGATGCTACCAGTTTTCTTCAGTGGCTGAAGTTACGATTGTTACGCGTTCGACCGGGAACGATGAAGATGTTTGGCCGCGAGGGGTCGTCAATTCGACGAAGAATAACACGGTGCTCCGCGAAATTTGAATAATAGTTTCCATCCCCTCCCCAAAACAAACTTTATCGAATACATTTTGAGATTCATAAGTTGGGAAAAAGTAAAATGCTGTCTTTCGTAATAAAGAATGGTAAAAAACTAGTATTTGAAAATGATAATTTTGAGTAAAGTGAAAAACTGAAAGTCGCGTCTGGTGCTCGTTAATTACAGTGCATCAACAATTTTTTAAACGACGTCTCGTCGTCGATGGACTGAATGGCAGTCGATTCGACGGAAGTCGCGATTGTGACACGCTGCTAATCGTGGCTAATTATCGCGATACGTGTCAAGCGATTTATTTAATTGGCACTTTGTATTAATACGTTGCATTTCACGGGGTCACCGGTGAAACGCAATCGCGGTTTCCGGTTTCGCGCCGCCGCGGAACACAATCGGAATTCTCGTGCAACTTTCCGACGACTTTCTAAATTTTTGCAGCTGGAACTGCTCGAATTATTTGTTAACAAAAAGGTAACGCACACGCTGCGAATAATATTTAAATAACAATATTGTAATCGTGATAGGGCGTTTCTTTTTCCCGCGGGATCGAAAGAAATTTTTCGATTCGAGTTTGTTAGTCACGGAGGAACCGACGCGAGGGGCTCACGAGGATTTACGTCAGAGAATTGAACTATCCTTCGGTTTTATGACCGAACGAGTTTCTTAGTATTCGACGTTTTCGACGATTCAGCCACCCACGGGGTCTCGAAATTTAGTGAAAAAGTTTCCACGACAAATACGTAACAGAGCCAGACGGTATACGACGAAATCGATTAATTAGATCCAGTCAGACACGACGTATACTTCTTGGAATAAAATCCCCTCTTTATCGCGTATGCTCCGAAATTCGAACGGTTCTTTCCTCGAGCGTGTACTTTATCCCCCGTTAAATACGTTCCTGGCGATATCGTAGTCTTAAGAGGAGCCCCTCCGTACTTTTTTCCTTTCCTCGTCCTCTCGACGAGCAAACACTGCGGCTTCTGAGGACTTCGTCGGCCGGGATTTCCTAGGAGAGTTATCTCTAATTCGCCGCGGATTTACTTGCCAATGAATCTTTAAATTAGATGCTCCTTTCTCCGCGACCGAGTTCTCTTTCCCGAGGGCGGACTCCTAATCGTTCAATCACCTTTATCACGAGATCGACGGGAGCACTCTGTTTCGTCCGATCTCTTTTTCCTTGTCAGATTCTGTTTCCCCGCAGCCAGGCAACGAAAAGCAATTTTGAAAAACTCGGGGCGAGGTTTGATTCCACGTACTTAATAAAAACACGAAACAATTCCTCGAAAATTGGTGTGTCTACGTATGCCAAGATTCGAATTCCTAAATCTTGAAGTTGCCGCGAGAAAGGAGGCTCCGAATGGGCACGTCTCCTTAAGGATTCGTTGGAGAATTTCAATTAGCAGAGTTTCGACAACCCAGACCCCGGATCCTTCGTTCGTGGCGCGTCATCTTCGAGATCGCGCGACGACCCTCCCGGTGTCCCCGGAAACCGTAACCGTCTGATCGTGCGTCAACGTGCTCGCATTAAATTCCAATCTGTAACGTCAACGTGTTCTCGCCGCGGCGTGTCTCAGGCCTCCAAGAAAGGGGGACAACGTCTGATTAGTTTGATTTGGGAGGGAACCGACGGTTTGTTTGGTAATTCTTGCCGGATAGGGCAAAAAAAGCCGACGAATCCATGAGTGTTTTTCGCGACGGGTTGTTGGAGGCGTCTCATCAGTCACGTCGCCAGCTAGCAAACCGGAGGCGCCAGCCCCCGAAGACTCCTCCAAAACGCCGATGTGTCAATTAATCCCTGCATCCCTTGGGATAGGACTAGGCTAGAGGCCCGGATTATCATCGTCCTCCTTTGCTATCTCTTCGACCCTCCCGACGAGGACGCTTCCTTCTTACGCGGCCATCGCGTGGTTCGTCCCTTTTCCTATTAATATCTTAACCGTACAAGCACTGTTTTCATTGCAATAAAGGGGAGGAAAATGGCCATTTTTATGTAAACATTTTCGAAAGTTACACGATAATCTTCCATTGGTGTGCCGATTTTGAATTCATTAATTATTCGTAATTACGATCTCGCGGAGAGGTGCGATGTAGTCTTCGTACTCTAAAGAACACAGGGAATTTAGAAAGGCAGATGAGTTACTTCGACCGCTCTATCGACGGTACGATAGAGTAAACATCGCTGCACGTTTCACCGTCCATTTCGATGGAATCATCCCCCGAACGTTCCACTCGTAGAATTGCCTAAACGCAACATTTTTATCGTCGTTTTCAGCCTGCTTCCATGGCTCGAATCTGAAAATTGTCCGGTTTGGAGTGGACGGGCGACCGCGGCGGGGGTGTAGACGATAAGGGAGACCGCGTCGGGGTTGAAGGTAAAACGCGGACAGAGAGAGGACCGGAGAGGACTGTGGAGCATCGGTGCCAGCAGGCCGTGTGAGTTATGGCCGTCCCGACGCTCTCTCCCATTGGCCCTGGGCTCAATTTACAGATGATTCCGCGTGTTACCGCCTGGCCAACGGCTGGTTAACCTTCCTGCCAAACACTTAATCTTCCGACGTGTCCCGCGACCGTCCCGGCCGCGACTTTCCAGATAACAGGCCGTGGATACGGACGGTCGTAGGAATGGAAAGAGGCGCTGCTGGCCCCAGTGGCCCATAAACTTGCCCACCCTTTACGATCGTATTGCCACCCACGAGCGGCGTACATGCGACCTTCTGTCGCTGGAGCGTGCCACGGACCTCTCGGCCAGATTTATTGGTCCTCGATGGGCCGACAATAGCCAACAAGTTGCTGGAAAACGATCCCTGCCCTGCTACGCCTCCTACGCACCAGTCGTTCATGCGATTTCCTCGACGACTCAAGGTCGAACACGCGAGTCGGGGTCAAAGGTTACGAGCTACGATTAAATCGAGCACGATGCACCCTGCGCTGAAAACGATTTGACAAGCCATTCGACAAGCTTTTACCAACCGACGAGAGCACGTTGCTCGAATTCTACCAACAATCTATGAAACGCCAATTACATAACGAATTGCAGTCGATGCACGGATCGTGAGTTCGGTGAGCAGCGTTACGCGAAGATCGTAACTTCGATCGACCTCGAGAAGATTTATCCGTGCTTTGTAAGAATGACGTATTTCATTGTGCCGAACGTATCTATACAATCACTCCGGCTACCTTGAAGGCAGATTAAGCAGAATATGAGGAAGAATGGTGCAATATTCTCTAAGAAAAGATACGGTGAATAATTCTACGTGGCTGCGCGGAGGATTTTGAATCCTGGAGATCGTACATCATAACGATTTAACAAAGTGAAAAAATATACAGAGGGATCAATTAACGATCCTCCGTGTTGCTATGATCTCCGTGCATCGCTACGCTAAATGAACAGCATTCTTTCGTAGTTAATGGATTGCCTACTAAACTAATTATACGAGAGATTTCCCGAGGATTGCCCCGGAGATTGTCATATCTCATTCAAATGTCAAACGTACCCCGAACCGATAAATTTCTTCATCGAACGGTATATGATCTGATAGATGAACATCTTCTGGAGATTAGAAATTTCTAAGTAAAATTTACGCGTTGGCCGCAGATGCCGCGAGTCCCGACGAATTGATAAACTTTTTAGTATATTCGAATCGTTCGCAGAGGTGGTCCATCATTTCAAGGAAGCAATAATTCATACGATCGTTGACGGTCTTTGATTATCACTTCTTACAGCGAAATCGCCGAACGGGTTGAACCCATCTAGCAAATAAATCAAAATAAACTGTACGTCACGCATTATGTCATTAATGTTATTTGATTAGTACCCCGATGCGGTTACTTTCGATGCACAATTTGGTACCGGCGGCAAAGATGTTGGGATTAATGAAGTGTCACTTTATTAATGCACGTAACGTTGTTTGATCAGCACTCCGCGTTATTATATACGATCCACACAACGTTGATACTACGCTCTGAATATCAGAACCGCGCTAGATGTATCAAATTACCCTGGTCATTTAATTAGTAGTCAACGGTTGCGTTCACTTCGCGGCGTAAAACATTACGAGACGGTTGCCCTGCACTTTTGACGAATGCATCGCGCAATTTGATTAATTACCGGAGTCATGTAACGACACCGAGTCAATAATTATAGTCTATATTATCAATGCTTAGGCGTAACGCGATACCGGCGTTGCCTACTGCGCTTCCGGTTACGCAACGGCCTCTGCAGGAAATTGCACTGGCCACCGAAAGGCGCAGAAATATTGCCCCGCGTTCAACTTCTCAGGGAGTGGTGATTTCCACTGCTCGATAATATTGAACAAAAATTATTATGTCTGGCGAAGACAGGATCCTGGGCTCGTTTGCCATTTCATTTGGCCGGTTCATTGGTTGGAAACAAATTAAAACATCCAGACAACAATTATCTGTTATTGCATTTAGATAATTTAACCCTTGAGTAGATTATTGGGGGCCCTCCACAATTTTAAACTAGTACTCATCAGTTCATTGCTTTTTAAATGCTTTGAAGGGAAGTTCGTTTGGTAAAAATCAACGTTAAGTAAAATAATTCATTTGAGATCGAGAGTCCACTTAAGGGTTGTTTGTTGCCATGTTTGGCTTAGAATCTCGATCACAAGAGTTTGTCTGAACGTTATTATATTAACGTAATTTAACCCTTAAGTAGATTAATGGGGACCTCCACAATTTTAAACTAGTACTCATCAGTTCATTGCTTTTTAAATGCTTTGAAGGAAAGTTCGTTTGGTAAAAATCAACGTTAAGTAAAATAATTTATTTGAGATCGAGAGTCCACTTAAGGGTTGTTTGTTGCCATGTTTGGCTTAGAATCTCGATCACAAGAGTTTGTCTGAACGTTATTATATTAACGTAATTTAACCCTTAAGTAGATTAATGGGGACCTCCACAAGTTTAAACTAGTATTCATCAGTTCATTGCTTTTTAAATGCTTCAGAGGAAGAAAAGGTAAAATAATTCATTTGAGATCGAGAGTCCACTTAAGGGTTGTTTGTTGCCATGTTTGGCTTAGAATCTCGATCACAAGAGTTTGTCTGAACGTTATTATGTTAACGTAATTTAACCCTTAAGTAGATTAATGGGGACCTTCACAAGTTTAAACTAGTATTCATCAGTTCATTGCTTTTTAAATGCTTCAAAGGAAGAAAAGGTAAAATAATTCATTTGAGATCGAGAGTCCACTTAAGGGTTGTTTGTTGCCATGTTTGGCTTAGAATCTCGATCGCAAGAATTAGTCTGAACATTATTATGTTAACGTAGCTCCCAGAGAGGCTCTTTTTGAATTAGTAGCCGCCTCGCGACGATTTGGGGGCAGGTTCGGTCCAGGCGAGCTCGAGGGGTGGAACGAGGAAAACGTGGTCAATTAACGGCGTCGCGTAGGAGTCGAGGCGTCTGTTTATAGCATTAGCTGTCCCAGAAGCTAGGAAGGTATCGGCTATCCCGAGGACACATTGTGGCTCGCCACGGGGTTGCCGATGTCCGTCGGCTAATGACAGTCCCCAGCCACTCCTTTTCCTCCGCAGTGCCCGGGACCCGCGTCATCTGGAGTTCATCACGTGCGAAAAACCACGCGTTTCCCAAAGCATTCGTAAACATTTCGCCGGGCAAATTATGATGTATCGTTCGCCGTCGAACGAGGAGGCTTCGACCGCCGTTGAAACGCGGGACAATCGATAGACCGATGGCCAACACATGCGGGCCCTCACGGAACCCTTTCAATGAGGATGAATTATTGTCTTCCGGGGGATGAATCGGCCGGTGCCTCGCGTTTCCCCTTTCTCGGTCACGGGGAATCCGTAGTCCCGTCGTCTTCGCCCGTGACCAGAAAACCATCGGGCGATTCGTTCTGCCACGGGGGTTTCGATTAGGCTCCTGGAAACGTCTGTGGGTCGTGTTTGATTTTGGTCATTAGGACGCGGCCGTCGTTCGCGGTAGCTGCCCCGTTTAATGATTCCATTCTCCGGTGTACTCGCACAATGTACGTTTCTTCGCGGCTGATCGGCTTTTTATTGAGATTGATCGCTTCGCTGGATCGCCAAGACGAGTCTATTAACAAATCCGAAAACGACGACGAGGTTTTGTTTACGCTGACCAGCGATGCTTTTTAACGCGGGGCTGCTCGAATAGAATAAAATAATAATAAGGGTAGATCAAATTTATTCTTCCATCGACTTCGTCGGATTATATGCCAGTTGTTTAGTCCTGAACCTACTAGGATGTGACTTTACTCCTGGAGGAAGCCTTGACTTCGAGGATAATTGTCATTGTTCGACCTGGTGTACAACTACGTCATAATTTATTTACTAACATTTTCGATTTTTCGTGGCAAGGGTGGTACAGGGAACGAAAGCACCCTTAGGTGTAACTTTTTCTATCATTGCCAGTTCAATTATAGAGTGTAAAATCGCGTCGCGTCGGTTCAGTGTCTTGGCACCGAAATGGCTGATCAAAGCAGGGAACGCTCTACTGCAACGCTGGGAGCGAACAACGTCTTACAGCGTCCGAATAATCGTGGTACGACTGGGTTGTAAATGATTTTGCATGGGGAAACAAGTAAAAAACAACTGTTCTTTGATCACAGTTGCCTCGTCCATCGAATTTTTTCCGCTGCTTCATACTGGAGACTCTCAGAGTCCTTAATACTACTTCTCTCTTGTCTATATTGACAGTATATCGGTGTACAGCTTCTCTAACCAAAGTCAACTAACTCGAGTATGAATTGATGCAATACTAAAGCTGAAAACGTGTACCTAATCCCGCTGGATCCCTAAATCCCATTATTCTGAATCTCGAAACTGGGGGATGGGACTTTGCTCTTACCTTGCTGGTTGCTCTTTCGCGTGGTCTTCTTCTCCTTCATCCAGGGGTACTCGGGCACGTTGACGGACGGATCGGCGACCCCGTGAGGGTCCATCATCGCGTGGTAGCCGGGATGATGGGAGCCCGGGCTGATGGATCCCCCGGTTCCCGGGGAATGCTGAAGGCTACCGTCGCCGGCCAGCTGAGGCAACGCGGTCATAAATTCGGCCATGGAGGGCTGGCTGTTGATGAACCCGGTCTCCGCGGTGCCGCATGACGGGTCCATGGCTGGATGATGGGTCCCGTGCGGGGGCAGCCCGGCCGGGGCACCTGCCCCCGCGGCCACCGTGGCCAGCCAGAAGCCACCCCCTCCGTCGTTCGCCAGGACGGGTGTCGTCGGCCTCGTCTTCAGGCTCGCGAGCTCCTTATCCGCGTGGACCAACGCCTCCAGGTGGCCCCCGGGTTGCTGCACGTTGCCCGAGCTTCCCAGCTGCGCGGATTCCTCCGGATCTTCTCGCTGGCGCTCCAAGGGTTGTTGCTTGTCGCGCATGGAACGAGATGGTGGCTCGTTTCCGTTGAATCGCGCGGATTCGATAGAACGGAGGTCGTTCCTCTTTCACACGGGGGGGACGAACGAGTATATTGCTCCTCTTGCTACGTTACGCGACAGAGTCCAGGAAACACGCGAACACGGTTACACCTCGGGCATTCCAACCCCCGTTCCCTGCACTTTAGTGTTGCATCTACACACGGGTCACTATCGCAGTCACCCGGTTCACCACATTCACCGCGTCATCTCTCCCCTAGTGTTCACTGGAGCTCACGCACGGGGTCACGGTGGAGATCTAGGTGCACAGAACACACATGCCTCGGGGAAACGCACCCCGAGGGTGCACGGTTACCCTCGCGGATCGAGCACAACGCGGAAGCACTGTCACCAGGATCCGCGGATCGATGAAACGCGCGAGATCGGCGTACGGAGTGGTCGACCGCGGCTACCAGGAGCGTTCCGATCGGCCGGAACCCAGGCTGGCGAGGCAGGCTGGCGAGCCAGCGATCGCGATGTACGCTTGCCGAGTGACGCGGAGGAGGAGGAGGAGGAGGAGGCAGGCGGAGGCGGAGGTGGAGGTGGTGGTGGCTCGAGAAGGGCAACGGCGGAGAAAGATAGGCGTGAGGCGGGGGGTGGTGGTGGTGGCGAGTGATCGCGGTGGTGGCGGAACCGGTGAACAGGATTGCACCGGGGACGAAGAGGAAGAGAAGAAAGAGGCGGCCTCGGTCACGAGAAGGAGAAGGAGACGCGCACGGTGACTTCCACACGGAGGCGCCCTGACGAGTTCCACCGCTCTTTTTCGCTTCTCCAGTGTTCTCCGTGGCGTGTCTCTGTTGTTACTGCTGTCTCTTTTCCCAGGCCGGGTAGGGGGGCCCCGCTCAGGGTCCTGCTCGACCGCGGAGCAGCGGCGTTTCGTGGAACGGGGTGCGGGAGAGTCACGTGAGCTCGGTTGCCGGAACGAGGCGACCAATGGGGCCGCGGTATCGCGGCGTCGGAGGCACAACCCTCCGGCGTCGTAGGCGGGCTGGCTCGGCGCTCCCCGGAGGGCTCGGAGGGCACGGAACCAGCAGGGTACACCGACGGAGCCGTTGCTCGCCGCGGCAGTGCAGCCAGCCGACTCTCCTCTACCCTGGCCGAGCACGAGGCCGACTTGGGCGGTCATGGATTCCGGCGCAGTTGTGGGCGGGACGCGCGAGCGCGCCGCTCCCGAGGCCGGGACACGTGGAGGGGAATTTCTCACGTGCTCGACCACGCGGTCCCACACTTCCTCCGGGGGAACGGCCGAGTAAGAGGTAAAAATCTATCTCTCGATCTTCCATCGGAATCGACCCGCTCGCGCCACGTATTTATGGCTGCGGCTAGATCCGATTCTTCGCGTCTCTGACACTCGCCGGAGTTTAACAGCGGAAAAACAAGGCTTTTTCAATGAGAAATACAATATCGTTTGAGGGGGGAAACCACTGAGGGCTAAAAATGTTGGCGATTTTTTAGAATTTTTGGCACCGTAAATCACACTGTATCAGTTTGTGATTTGTTGGGGTAAATGAGAGACTTAACCCTTAAGTGAACTCTCAATCTCAACGATACATAAATTGTTAGTTTAAGGGTTAATATGGCCCCGCAAGAAAAAGTTCAATGGCATCAAATCAACTTTCCAATGACTCATATTGCACACTACCTTTTTGTAATAAAAGGGTGTGTTCATCGACGTTGAAAGAAATTACGAAAAGTTGCAATTACAAGGGTAGAAAAAGGCAAATCCCTCCCTTGTCCACCCATAGAAATCTTTAAAACTTGCCCCATCGTTGTGGAACTGTTTACCCCGTTCAGCACGACGAATGAAATTAAAGATGGCGTGCTATATTTTTATCCGCGAGCGTAAACATCCCCCGAGTCCGAAAGCGTAAGAACAAAGTAGTAATGGGGTTTTCGGCGCGTATGAAATATTCTCTGGTACGATAACGGCCGTGGGAATCGTTTGGAATTTTACGAGAGTGACGGAACGATGCAGTAAGTTCGATAGCAGTTTAGTGCGGTGGGATGTGCATCGAATGCACCGATGTGACGTCGTCGCAACGGTTTCGGTCGCTGGGGGCGCCGGCTGGTGTTACGACGACTTGCCATGGGGCAGTTTTGATGACAGATTACCCTGATCCGCTTTGTGGAGGAGCTCTCATTTAGACAGCCGGTTTGATTGAAAAGTTCGCCGACCGTTTTGTCGAAACAAAAAATTCATGCAGCTACCCTTGTCGTCCGATGTACCCTAGAACGAAACTAGTCTCGATCCTCGATTTATCTTCGACGCATCGAAACGCTACAAATTTGCCAGCCCCAGGGAAAATTGTGCAATTTTTTCCAGAGATTTACCAACAGGGACAATTACGTGTCTTCAGAGTAGGGTCAATGGCGTCAACCTTTCTGTACAGGATCATACGATACCGTGATATAGTAATGACTTTACCGAAAGATGTATAATTCAAGCTCGACGTTCTTAAATTAGTACAAGTGGGGGAGGTTTTGCAGGAGGATCGCGTCTGGGTAGCACGTGGTGCAAGTTTGGGGTGAAATAGTTTCGCCGTAAATAAATAAATTTCTCGGACTAGCCGGTGCGTGATCGCGATCAATTTGGTCGTGTTCGATCGCGGGCATGGGGTTAGTGCGAAAATTTTCGAGAGAGGCTGGAAGGGCGGCGACCGGCTCGCAACGCGAACGAGGGCGCGGATGGCTCGAAGCGTAGAGCAGAGGCAAGCGAGCGAGAGATCGGTAGAGGGAGGAGAGCAGCCGCCACATCTGCCGCCAGATTTAACTATACATTACAGACACACGATATGTCAAAGTCCTATACTTCATATCGACTCCGCCATTTATTAAAAGTTTCATCGCGCGCGCACACCGTTCTGCTCCCGCTTCGACCCCTTCTTTCTGCCGCGCCGTGGAAGAATATAGGAAGGATGCTCGAAATATACGAACGAAAACTTCCAAGGAAGAATATATCGGGGCCGCGAGGGGCGTCGCGTCCCGATCGACGCGTTTCCTGCGCCTCCGGGGACGTCCGTCTTTCGTCTCGCGAAATTTCCATCAAATTTTACTCCCGTTTGTCCGCCTCTCTCCACCTTCCATTCTTATGGATCATAATTTCTTTAATTGGTATTCCAAGAGCAAAATTTCAAAAAAAAAACAAGGCCATGACGTTCGAATATGTCGACAAAAATGGTAATATTGCGATTAAAATTGAAATTAAAATTGCTATTTTACTGATCACAGCCTTTACGTTTAGTCAGATTCGGATTCTGACATAGTATGTTTAGAACTTTGGCAGGAATCTGTTTCCTTATTTTGTTTGGAATTGTGCTGATTTGTTGATTTCTACTAAAATTGCATTTTGGCCAGTTTTTCTGGCAAAATGGGCCACTGTGCGTCGTCGGTCGGTCTCTTCTTCCGTGAGCGCGATTCCAGTGGGAAAAACGTCTCCATTTGGCGGTTTCGCGTGCCCGAATCGGTAAGACTCGGCGGTGCTTATCTTATCTCGGTTAAGCTTAATACTAGAAAAATGGGATTCCTCCGGAGGTCCCTTTTTCCCCGTGACGATACTGGAATTTCTGTCTGTCAGTTCTCTCCTTTTCCACTCCGGCTGCCACCGATTGCGAAATGAAGTTTTATATTAAGCTTCGAGTTTCCTCTCTCCTTTTCCGCGCCGGTTCGTCCCTCCGTCTCCCTTTCTCAGCCGCCTCTCCACCCCCGTTTTTTGTCGACGCCTTTCTCCCACCCTTTCCCCTCCCGCCCTCCCCTCGCGCCCCTTCTATATTTACGTACCGATAGATCGTTATGTCGGCGTTTGCATATATATTGACATCGCCACCCCTCCCGCGAAGATGCCTAATATATAGGCTATCGAGTGGCATAAAGAGACTCGTGTACACCCACGAACCACTCGTTTTCAATACGTTCGAGACCCGTTTCCCGTCCCGGGATTTCGTTTCTATCATCCGCGTGGAATTTTTGCCTCGCCTCGTCCCTTCGATCCCGAAGATATTGCTCGAGAAACGAGCAAATCGCGCTTCAACACGACTTAAGAGTCCAGAGAAGAAACCATCCTGGTCCAATTGTGTGTCGGAGCTCTAATATTTTTTAATTTTTTGAATGTCTTTGCTTTCTTTACTAAGACATTTCCGTAAAAGTAGATCGAAACCGGAAACGTCGAGCTTGATCCTCGTCCTCGGAGTTTCTTCGTCGTCGAGAGAAAAAAAATAAATACGTCTTACTGGGCCCCGCGTGGGCACATCCGCCATTAAAAATAAACCATCTTTCGTCGCCATTTTAGCATGGCACGGTCTCGGCGAGCGGGGCTCGATCTGTCAATCACCGGATCACCGAAACGAGTCTCCGCAAGGGAGGCTCTCTCCCTTCGTTCTCTCGAAACACGACACCCCCCGCCGACCCTTCTCCGAACTTTTTCCTCTTCGACGTCTGAGGTAAAAGGGAACTCGTTAAAGACTCCAAATAAAATCGCTCCCTTGGCCGCGTTGGCCGCGGGAACCGTTCGAATCCGCCCTCTTCGTCCGAACTCGGAGGGATTGTCGTCCCTCCTCGTCGAGACGAGCCGATATCGACGCGTTTTAATTGCTTCTGAAAAGGGTCTCTCGCGCTCGTCGTGATTTCGATGTTGCGGAGTGTCCTCAGATTTCTTTTGGGGGTTCAAGAGGAACATTGCTTCGCTTATTCTTCGAACGACCCTTTGAATCTACAGTATAGGAAATTGCACTGGCCACAGAAAGATGCAGAAACGTTGATTCTAAAAGAAATGTGGATCTTGGGTTCGTCTGCCATTTTATCAACAATCTTTATTGCAATCTGATTTATATATTCCTAACGATAGTAGAATAGTGTATAAAGTCACATCCTAGTAGGTTCAGGACTAAACAACTCGCATATAATTCGACGAAGTCGATGGAAGAATGATTTTGATATTATGTTAAATGTATCGGATCTACCCTTACGTATCGATTGTAAGCGATGCAATACAAACATTACGCCGTGTAAAATTCGAATTGGACACAGTATTTCGAAGGATCGGACAAATATTTAGCGACAATTGTTGATATGTGGCGAATCAAGGAACAACAATCGTGTAAAAGAGGGAGTCTGACGGAAGGACGAAGACGGAGACGGAGAGGCGTAGAAGGGCCCGTTTGAACGGGGGTGGCAGTTCTTGCGATTAGCGAGCGACTAGGGGAAGCTCGCTGCCGGAGTCTGAGGTTTTAATTAAGCATTCACTGCGGATGATATCGCATGCCTCTTTATACTTCATAGCAGCCAGATGTTGCTACGAGGACCTTCCTTGCCTTAGGTCCTCCGGGCTGCGCCAGCGCGACGGAAGGAACGTCGGTATTTCGTTTTAATTATGCATGTTTAATTTGCTTATATCCTGCCCTGCGCTGTCACGCGCCCCGACTAGACGTTTCTGCACGAGTCACCGGTTACCTCGCGTCTCTAGGCCTTCGAAATTTCTAGCTGGGCATCGTTTCAGGAGTACTGACCTGACAAAGTAACTTGAAAACGAGGTTCACTGAAAAATCCCAAGATATAACGTCCAAAAGCTAGCAAGTTCCCTGGACGTTGCACGAATATAAAATTTAACACGTTGACTGCCAGGAAAAATTGCATTAAAAAAGAAATTCTTGTGGTCGCCATGGACAAACCACGTGGCAGTGAACTTGTTGAAAACAAAAGCTATCAATGTTCCCGCTCCAAGTTCCCCATACGACGTGCGAATATCAAATTTAAAGAACACATGTCCAGATGGGCCGATCGAAGCGGGAGTTTTTTTTCGAGGTCTCGTCTTATCGTATCTCGTTTGGTAGCCCCCGGGGCCACGCGCTCCTCGGGATCCTTTTCGGGGGTGGACTGTTACAAAAGAGAGGGATCACCCCGGTAGAACGTTCCTCTGGAACAAATCTACCCCCGGGAGCCGGAGGTATACAGGTCTAGGGCCGACACTTGGCGCAAATTGCCCCAGTAAGTGTAGTGCATTAATCTTTGGTTTGGTTTGCTCTCTCGGCCACCGCGTGTGTTGCGGTGGCCGCGTTTCTCGTAAACCCTCGACACGCCGCACATCCCGAAAACCTTTTTGGTATTCTGCAACCCCCGGCGCGCGCGCCACGTTCGTTCCTAAGCGCTGCGGCTGCAACGCCGGAATCTGATGGGACATCCGCGCCGCCTTCCGTATTTTACACCGACCCACACCCTCCGCCGTACTATTTCTTCGTCATTTTAATTATACTTCTTGCTTATCTTGGGTCTTCACTTAAATTTCACGGAAGATCAACGGGAGTTTCGTCCCTTTTTGTTCACCTATCTTGGCTCTGTACCTCCCGGCTCGATGCGAAATTGATGTTTAATCGAAGCTTTCTTTGGTCATTCGATGTATCCACCCCCTTCCTCGAAAATGAAAAATGAATTTTATGCGGGAACTTGGAACGAGGAGTTTTCGGAACATTCGGTAACAAGAGTTTGGAGTTGGACTCCAACCCTATCCAGAGTTTCATCCCGCGTGCGTTCTCCAGTGGTCAACGAAACCCTCGAACCCTTTTGTCCTTAACCGGTCACCTTAACCGTAACGTCCGCACGCTCGCTGCTCGGAAGACCAAAGCCCGGAGGTGGTCTTGCGTAATGCGAATACCATGTCGCATTCCGGGAACCTGAGATCCCGCGGAAACCCTTCTTTATTCGATTAAATAAATTGGGAGCGATTACGTCGACGAGGCTCCGGCTAATGGAGCTCGATAGCCGGCGATGAGCAGGGTTAATTAATGGTGTCGATCCGCGCGCAATTTTGTATTTATTCCCGTAGGATTATTGTGTCTATTATTTCACCCCCAATGAGATCATTCGCGATCTCCCATAGCGGTAAAAGAAAATTTCATCAGCCGGGGGCTTGGAGGCGTTTCAAAATCGTGATTCGTACGGACTGCTTAAAGATTCATGATATAACAGCGAAGAACGCGGTCATGATCTCCATCAATCGCAGCGTCGCGAGTGTATTCGAGACACGGCTGCACGGAGTATCGCAGAGTGCGGTTAGGGCTTGATATTAGGCGAAATCACTACCCGGTCTATCCACGTTGGTGTTCCCAGATTGCAATATAATGACGTCGTAAGTCGACGAATAATTGCGGAAATTTGTATATCCAGCCCGCGGGACTTGGCCTCGATAACGCGTTCCACGAATCCGATGAATCCTTTATGCCGCGCCGTATATTGCCCCGATACGAGTAAAAAACTAGGAATTGTTCGCGATCAAATAATTTATTCCCAAACATTTCAGGACCCCAACCTCGAATCGAGGGGGGACGACTTTGACGTGGAATTATCGTAACCCTGATATACAATTTCCAGGTCTTTAACTGCCCAGGTACGCGTCATCGTACCCTTTTCTGGAAATCTCACGATTAGAACTTAACCTAAATCTAACCACGGAGTACTCGTCTTGTTTCGACGAGCAATTATCGTAATAATAAGGTACTACTTGGAGGTCTCTGCCTCCCACACGTCATCGTAAGTATACCCTTCGCCTCGAAGTCTCGGGGATTAAAAAGTTAACCTGAAACCTGAGGTATCTCGACTGCGGAAGTACTCGTTAGACCGTGATACGGAATTATCGTGGCGTGGATCACTCGAGGTCTTCAACCACACAGTCTTCGGGATTAATAGAATCGCGTAGGAAAATAATAATGGTCGATCGATGATTTTATTTTGCAAACCGTGGATAAATGGACAGATGATTCGAACTGACAACGAAGTCGAGAATGAAACGCACCGGCGACGCGTCGTCCGATAGGGTGGCGATGTATCGACGTTGCCCCAGATGCCGAGTCACGGTTGTGCAAGTCACCAGCCTCCATGAAGGGATGATGAGACGACTAAAGTTAGAACACTGCTGGGGCTGCGCGTGGATAACTTGATACACCTAAGCGCGCGAACACGGCCCATGATTGCGCGTATCTGTCGATCGATCTTCGAACCATTGCTTCATTGCCCCGGGGGTGTTCGGCTGTGATGCTTCGAGGGGAAACGAGTACGTGCTTTTTCAGCCTAGACCACGTCAGAATCTGACCTAGACTGCGTCAATAATCGTGGGTTCGTGTTGGACTATTGGTTGTTATTTTAATATTGAGAATCGACCGGATGGGAAACAACGGACGAAAAGTTTCGGGGGTTCGTTCGTGGCAGAAATTACCTCTTTAACGAAAGGTTACCTATTCCTCTCGGAGGATCGAGCTCAGGAGGAGAGATGGAGTGGTCCCAGAGGGGATGGCGACCTGGAGGTGAAGGTACGTCCGAGCAGGACGCGCTGGCCGGGCGTCACGACGCCCTTATACCGTCTTCCCCGGGACGTCCACGAGGTAGTCCAAGTGACAAATAGATGTACGCGACGACCGCACGATTTACTCCTCGCGAAGGGATAAAAGCTTCCTGACAAAATCCTGCTGTGACAGCGTATCCTGCCATTCTGACCGTGTTGCTTCCTCCGCGACTAATCGACTCGCCGAAAAAACACAGCGACTCGAACTTTTCGTAGGTAAAAAGCTCTCCCACGTTTTCACAGGCTGACCATCGGGATCGAAAGTCAGCGTTATTCGTTTAAACCCTTAACGCTCATATTTTTCGGGTTAACCAACAATGATCAGTTTTCTTTATTGGATTTGTTTCTAAAAATATGGTTTTTTTTTAATTACAATGTTGTATCTAACGTATAATTTGAAGGAAAACAAATATTATCATCCCTTAAACCGTTGGATTAAACAAATATTGTTTTTCAAATCAGTCAGACTCGGGCATGAACGTTAAGGGGTTAATTGCTCTGTTTAAAAGTGGAGGATCGTGAAATCCATTTTCGTGGTTGACAAATTATTGTTCGTGTAAATTGGGTTTCCGTTAAGGGTAGTCGAAAAGAAACGTGATAATCCATTTAATGGGGAACTATTGGGTAAATCGGCGTGACCAGGTTGAGACGCGTGGGTCGATCGTGAAATCGATCTCGCCCGGGAGAGCCTCGTTCAACACCGAGGGAACGACTGTTTAACGCTTAACAAGAGGAGGACGATTAACGGGGACGTTTTCCATTTTCTAAATAAGTCTCCCTGGGCGGTTTCCTTCGCGGCGATAAGTTTGAAGCCGTTCTCTCTCGACCCAACACCCGGGCGCCTCCTTCCGGCACTCCTACCGGTTATATCTCGCCTGCTCACCCTCACCCGAACCCACTCTCATTATTCCAAGGAAATTAAATATGTCATCTGATTCTTAAAGTTAATTGAACTTCGGCCGCGTCTCGAATGCTCGCCCGATTTCCAATTCATTAGGATAATGTGTTTGGGATCGCTCGAACAACCAGCGCGCGCAATGGAGGTCCAAAAGAGAACCTGAACTGCAAGCTTTTTCAGCGAAACGGTGCTCAGGAATCCGGGTGATGTTAGATTTTTCAGAATATAGTTTGAAATCCGAATTTCTGAACGTTTACCCTGTTTTCTGCACATCCCTGTGGACGATTTAAGAACGTTCGAGGTCTGGGTCCTCGCGTATCGGTTAATTGTTTAACCTCTGACCCGCGAACACGCACGATCGTGATCCTGATTCACGTTCGGGTCGTTGGAGGCGATTTACCGAACGCTGATTTATCGCATCCAGCCCGGAGACCGAGCTCGCAATAAACTGGAGCTGCGTCTAAATCCCTATTTTACTTACCGACCGGTCGCGTGGGTGGGGCAACGACGGAGGGTGGGAGGGGGAGTCAGCCGTGTACTAAATTTAAAAGTAAAACCTCCGCCTTTGTTGCCGAATCCCCGCGCTGAAAGAGAAGGTTGCTCCGCTCCTCCGAGCCATTCAACAGATTTAAATGGGCCCCGGTTCTTCTACTTGTTTTAAAATACAGAGGCTGCGGGTTCAACGATACGCGCCACGGATTTATTTCGATCGTCGCCTCTCCTTTCCCCTCCGCTCCTCCAAACTCTTTCCTCGATCTGTGCTTTGAAATTCCATCGAAAGTTTGTCTCGACAGATGATATAAATTATCAAAATATTTCATGATTTCTTCTTTTTAAAAGGTTTCCTCTAGAATGGCTATCGACAGTCTAACGAACCTCTAATTCCAAAGTTCCAGTCGCTGTTTAAATATTGTCGTTATCATATCCGGGAATTCGCGCGAATCTTTTACATCGTGTTTCTCGACGGAAACAGACACCAGGCTTTAACACCTGGGACAAAAGTTGATTAGATTCATAATTAGCGAGGAAGTTGTACACGATTAGAGTAATAGCCGCGAAGAACGGTTGACGACCGAGTCAATTAACGAACGAGCTTATAATTAGTCGGGGAATACTTTAAATTGATTCGTGTTCCCAAGCTGTGCATTTTTCAGAACTATTAGGTCGTTAGAGAAGTTCCTTCCGTTTTTTGGCTGAGAATTAAACGACGTTACTTTTACTATCTTTCATATGAATTAGAAAACCACCCCATTGAAGGATTTCTGAAGTCGTCGGACATACTTTGACCGAGAAACGGACGAACTTAGGGTGTCGATAGGTCAACCAGAGTCTGTTTGCTACAATCGAGCGGGGAACAACCGCGGGGTTTTCAGCGATCGGGCGTAACATCGATCCCATTGTCGTCGAAAGACGGACGGACGAGGCAAGAAAAAGGATCCATTGTTCTGCTGCTAATAGTCCGTTAATTCCTGACGTACATTGTGCGGTATTCCGCGGGTCCGTGGCTCCTCCGCCTCTGGCCGGGGATCGGTTAAATCGAATCATAAAAGAATCATAATTAACCGCTCTTTTGTGCCGCGAGATGGAGGCGAGAAACCGCGCGCGTCAGAGTTTCCTCACTTCACCGGCCAAATTGGCATTTCCGACTTTCGCCGGGCCGCTAATTTTGAATAATACCTCGCCCAGGGTGACCCTGCGGGGATTCCCCGCGGCCGGATGCAGATTTATAATCATAACCGACTGATTACTCGAAAAAGAATTGCGGATAACGAACCCCCTGATCCGCCATCGTCGATTTCGCTCCCCGGAACTTCTTCGACCGCGATCTTACGCGCGACGATTTCTTTTTCCCCGGTTTATTGCGAGAACACGGTAATAATACCGTAAATAAATCTTCCGAAAGAGGACCACCGGACTCGTTCGTGGCGGAGGTACCCTGGTATTGTTCCACGGTCGAGAACAAAACAACCATAAAGCGACACCTCGTCGCGGTCGGTTCTGGAAATTGGCCGTTTCAATTAGCGACATTCCTATTGTTCCAGAGGAAGCGTTGTTCCTCCTCCATAAATTAAAAGGGCCCATCGCGTTGTTCTTCGCTCGTACGAAGAGCGAAAAAAAAACCAAAGTGGAGCCACCGTTTCAATTTTTGTTTCGTCCAGTGGGACAGTTGCACGGTTTCCCGTTTTTTTATTGCGGGTCGCTCGGGAGCGCGCGGTCAACCTGCAATTAATTTCAATTATAAAAATATCATTGCCCTTTATGACGCTGGCAGGTGGTTCGCGGTCAGGGGTCAGCTTTTAGACCGCGAAAGTCCGCGTTGGGATCCTCCTCTCGTTGCCGGGATTAATTCTACGCCGGGTTGCTTCCAGAAATGGCCTCCTTGCGAGCACGTTCTCCTTCAGGATGCAAAGCTCCTCGCGCATTCGGAAACGTTCTACTTTTGAACACCGGTCGCCCGAAGTTTCCAACCGTGTACAGCGAAGATGTTACGAAGATTGAAATTAAACGGCAACGGAGCAACGTATGCTGTTCAGGTTTATGTAGGAATTTAATTGAGAGTATCAGCGAGGGGATAATAGTTTCAACGAACGATCGCCGGTTGGATCGGCGATGAAATATTTAGCAGGGCCCATCACGATGGGAGAGAAAGCTACGCGGGGTTCGTAGGCGCGCACCCAATCATCAAAGTCGCATTTTCAGTGTAATGGGTGTGTTTAGCCCCGTGGAAAGGGACGTACGAATGGTAGAACGATCGGCTGGGCCCGGAGATCCAGGGTCTCGATCGTGATCGGCCCCCTCCGCCGCCAATAATCATCGTACGGCCGCAATTACGGGCCTCGGGCGTCCAATCGGGGCCCCTCTTCTTCTACGACAACGCGTTTGCCTCTCTCTCTCTTGATACGGCCACTCTATTATTAGGGTGTATTACCGTAATGCGGCGTCCAGCATGTCCGCTTGCCGGGACCAGCGAAATGGCTTCCATAATAGGGACAGACGCCAGAATATCCGGCGTTTACCTCCCAGCATCCTCCTTCGTGCCATGATCCTCGCGGAAATCCTCCCCATCGCTCCTCGAACCTGCCATTTTTAACGAACGGTGACAAACTCGTCTCGTTTCCCGATCATTTCGAAAATTGGACGAGTTTCATTTGCTCGTACAAAATTGAATTCAAGATAGTTCCACAATCATAAGGTTCTATGCGGTTGTTTTTTGGGTAATTCTGTTAAATTTTATTCTATAATTGGGTTCAAGGCATTCCTGATGCATCGTGATGCCTTGATGGGAGGGGACCCAGGTCAGAATTCTATCTTCGTTTGAAGTTTCTTGTATCGTTTGTACAGTCTTCTAGACTTTCTAACCATCCGTGAATTCTGTCGAAACGAATTTAGGAGCGTCGACGACTATGTAGAGATCTTGCGGAGCCGATCTGGATCTCTCAATAAATGGCTACAAAGGAGTTCAAAGGCACTTCTAGGAGGATTCTTCCTCCGACATCCACGGTTTTCAATATGGATCGCGCGATAAACGCTCCCCAGGCAAAGTCGAAAGACGTATCTTCTCCGGGAGATAGGGGGAACTTTATAACTTTGGCGCGAGCAACAGCGGGACAAATCGCGCGACTGGATCTCGCGAGACATCCGGTCCTCTCAGACGGCACCCTCGAGTGTTCGCACGCGTATTCCTCGAGCCATCGCCAATCTAATCTCCCTATAATATGGACATCAAATTCTCAAGCATAAGTCACCGCGTATTATTTGTCCAAAAACGTGATTTTCATGTTTCAACGAGTGCACCAGGGAAACTCTCTCAGCATCCAGGGTGCAGTGAATATTATTCGGGGGTTAATCTTACAAATATGGTCACCGCGAAGGGATGAAACGTTCACACTCCCCGCGAGGACGACTCAGTCTTGTTGAAACGTAGCAAATAAATAAACAAACGAGAAACAGAGAATCGAGGGGGTTGCTCTTGCGTCTGTCACGCGGATGAGAGGGTGAGATAGAGACGGAGAGAGAAGGTGAACGGTTGGGCAGAGGAACGTGGCCCCTTTCCCAACGGTGGGCGGCAGGGTGGCCGAGGAAGGGTGTGGGGGTGAGTATCGAGGGCGCTAATGTTCCTTGGGCAGGAAACGCCGTCTCCATCCTGCACCCTCTATCTCTCCGCTCGCTCGCCTATTTTTATTCGTCTTTATCTGAGACTTGAGTCGGTTCCTCTCCATTTCCTCTTGAGGAGTTCTTCCTCCACCTCATCCTCCCACCGCAGCCTGTGCTTCTTCTTCTTCTTCTTCTTCTTCTTCGTCGCTTCTCCGTGTCCCCTCCGGGTACCGATGCGGTGACAACAACATGCAAACATTCTGGTATTTGCAATTCGAATGCCGCGAAACGGGGACGGGAAGCTACCGCGAAGAACCGCCGCAGCCGGTCCTTCGCCGCGTTTCACGCTGACTTCTCCCCGAAGGCGGTCTCTCCGCCTCTACGAGTTCGCTATTCTATTAGCCCGTGGAGAGATAAGTTCCGCTCCGGCTACGCGAAACGTATCTCGTCTCTCGTCTTCAACGTCGTCTCTTATTGTTGCGCGAGAGTTTTTTACACGGCATCTTTGTTTGCTTATTTATAAGGGACACGTCCATTAACATCTCCCACGCGTACGACTCGCGCTGAACTTTCACCGCAAAACGTACAGTTTCTGTTTACAACGTTCGTAACGACTGACAATGCGCTTTGTCTGTGGCGTAAGACTGTAGCTTTCGCAAAGTGCACGTCGAAGGATCGGAATTTCCTGCGAGGAATGCCTCCGGAGGTTTTTGTCCCTGGCATCGTTTCCGACCACGAGATGCCCTCAAATTGCGAATATACGTGTTCGAGCTCGATTACAACCGTGCAATTATATAATTAAGTAGGCAGATGCGCGCATGAGAAAAAAAAATCCGCGCTTGTAACGTCGATATAAACACAGCCCATGGGCCAGAAAAATGAAGACATCCGCCATGATTGAGGGGCTAAACCTGCAAAAATTGACTCCTTAAACGCGGCTCTGCGAGCAGACGGTGGTGTACAGTTTAAACGGTCCACGTCTAGTCGTCTGAAATACAAACAACCCCTAAATAAAATATATTCCGTCGATTGATTTTCTCTTCTTTTTCGTACAAAATGGCGGTAAACGTCGGAGGGAACGATCTCTCGATAGTTTTGTTCCCGCTTTCCGTAGGAGGAATCGATCGAACTAGACAATGGGGACGTCGGATACACCTTTCCAGACAAAGTCAAGCTGTCAACGGTGTCTGCTCGTTAGAGTCTATCTTTCCACGGCGTTATCTGGAATCGGGAACGACTCGCGTTCCTAGTATCTCTTTTTCGAAGCATCGTGCGCGTAATACATCCGCGCGAGCAGGGTGGGAACCTGGAACCTGCTATATAATTACGCGTGTATCGTCGTTGGGGTCGTTTCGTTAGGTAGACGGCTATTGGGCCATCGTTGCCGGCCGCGGAAACGACCGGCGCTGCTTATTATTCGTGTAATTTCAGCCCACGAGGAGAACCGACGCACACTCGATCACGAGATAGCGATACGAACTAATAACAAGGTTTGCCGAACATATTGCACTCGGCGAAGGGAGAATATTTCCAAGACACTCGCCCTTGAGGGACTCACCCCCGGAAAATACGCAAACGAACGCCCTTCGACGATGTCCTTTTATCGATTTACGGTCCCTGTTTTTCGGTTGGACGACCAACTTCTGGACAAACTTCGACTTTCCTATCTTCTTCCGCACACGTGACACTTATCATAGCCTTTGTAGCTTTAATCTGGCGTGCAAATCAATGTGTTCTGTATGAAATTCATTTTTGACTTCGTCCGCCGTGTTTTGCGTAGGTAATATTTAAAAAATTTGACACAGTTCGGTTCTGAATAAAGGACAAGTTCCAGAAATTAAATAGATCCACAGCACAAAGCCAACAAAATGGTAGAGGCCACCGACGGCAGAGCGATAGCAAATATTTTACTTTTATCGAGTGAATATAGTACGATCGAGTGTCCTTTTCACTGTTAAAAATTTTTTACGCGCATTACTCGGTATTTCAAGTAAAACAGTTAAGGGGTGGGTAGCAAATGGCCAATTGGGGTCGAACCAATTGGAATTTGAGCCCGTTCGCGAACACATCGGGACCACCCCCGTACAATTTTAAGTAGGATTTCAACGCGGGGTGGGGAAACGACGCAAGGAACTTTCACCCCTTTGGAAGTTGAAAGAAAGACGACTCGCGTGACCAGAAGGCGTGCCCCGCGAAACGCTACGTGTACAGCCCGCTCGACCAATCGGCTTCGAGGGGCTACTTTCGCTACACGTATACGCATCGTGCATAGAGAAGCTTTGATGTTTCCAGTCACGTGACCCGATATCAATTCGTGACGCTAAGTACGCGTTCGCGTGCGCGTCGTTCTTTCGCGGTTGAAGTTTTAAGGACACCGCTTCCGACTCGCTTGGAACTTTCGACCCCTACGGATCAGCGATCGCCGAAAATGTCGTTCGTGACGCGGCGTGCATGTTAACGACCTTGCGTAATCGCCTGGACAAATTTTTGGTAGATCTCGGGCCCGATACCGCGATGGGTGTCGCCCTTATTCGATTTCTGTCGCTTTTCTTTGAAAATAAGGGTGAAATAGGTTGGGTCAGAAATTGGATGGAATCCTAGGCAAAGAGAGCTAATAAGCTGATGTCCAAATGTTGAGGGAAACGTCGACGAAGGAGGACTTTGTACGAATTTTCGAGCTGGAAATTACGGTGTAGTTTTAATTTCGTTGACTGTTTAATGGACACAGGGAAAGTATCAGGCAACGAAGTTAATTGTAATGCTTTCGTTCGCATGACATCGGGTCGATCATCCGCGATAAATTACAAGATCAATTATGCAGAAGCTCCTGTAAGCAGTTATTAGGGAAGCTTCATTAGGGGAAGTTTCACTGTACGCAAATTACCCTTGTGTCTTCTGGAAAATGGGCTAGAAAAGTTTGATCGCCATTGGATTGCCTCGCAAAGAGTTCTGTTTATAATTTTCTATGTCTATCATCCAGGGGTGAAAACTACCCTCTGGAGGTACTTGTTTAGTTGAACATTTGAAGAAAGTTTAGAGTGAAACTTTGAATAGATTATCGAATGGGTTTATAATTTCACGATTCGTATACAGAACGATTAGAGTCGGTTTCGTAGGATCGAGGTTCGATTCGAGGATCCTTTTATCCGATCCCCGGCGAACAATCGCGATCAGTTTGCGAGATAAATCGTGCATGATCGTCCATAAGTGGTTACGCTTTCGATAGTGTCAACAGGAACAAGTTGTTAGCTCGGAAGGGCAGCCTCGCGTCAGGCCCACCCCAGGATTCCGGGGCGTTCGTGATGGATGATCGCGGATATGCTGAAAAATGGTGATGGATGAAATCTCGCTGGCTATAAACATTGACGGAATCTGTTACGTGAATTGTAATAAGTTATCCCGCTGCGTGTCTTAATAAAACAGACGTTTCGCAACCAATCGGCCCGGCGAATTCCGCTTTGCGCGTCGAACGCGCTGATTCATTTAAAAGTAATTTGTAAACGTTCCGTCCACTTCGTATGCAAATCGCGCAAATTATACGTTTCAACAACTTAACGATAGTATAAATCTATGACGAGACGCGGATAGCAAAAGTAGCGAGAAACCAGTCGGGTCATCGATAGCTTTGGAAACTTCAGTGTTCGGTGTTTAAACATTTGCGTCGAACACTCAGAAATTAAATCACGAGAGAAGGGGTTAACGATCCTCTGATGGTTTGTTTATTTTTTCAACCCTCTCTCGATCTGGTAGCATTGCTGTTAAATTGTAGATTGAGTTTTGGGGTTTCGTTGAGTTTTCGTTGGTTTTGCGATGTCGGTGGGTAGAAAGCGATGGGTCTGGTTGGGCAGAGCTCAGGGTCGATGTTCTCTGGCGCGGTTTCGACGTCTGGAGCAAAGCCCGGCCCCGGTGATATCGTCGGAACGCAGTTACGGGGCAAGCCTAACGAGATCACGCGTCGCGATCGAACAGGCGCGAATCTCGCAGCGGAATTCGCGGTACCGAGCGTGAACGATGCGCGCGGATGGCCGCAAAAAAAGTCGGCAAAGGGCGGACGAGATTTGATTCCCGGCGACGTATTAACTGTGTAGTAGCAGCCAGTGGTGTCAGGGGGATTGCTTTAATCAGTAGATTAATTCGTCATGGCCTCCGCCGCGTAGCAGCGTCCTTTGTCGGCCGCTGGTAAAATATGAGCCAACGTACATAATCAACTATTTGTGGTAATGAATATTATGCGGCCGGGGCGCGTGTCATTAATAACGTCCAGCGCCGTACCGCGTGATCTGCTTTTTTCCTTCGGCCTGAACGTGCATTATGTACGCGCGTACCGTTTATTATCGAAACCGTGGAAAAGAAAGCCGCGGTTTGCATGCGACGCGTGCATGTGTACGCGATCGCCTCGATAACGGGGCAAGGTGAGACGGAATGTGATAAGCTCCCGCGCCGATCACGCGATTTTTTCCGACCCAGCGTTCATCGAAACGTTCGGGAAAAACGAACCAAACGTCGACCATCGTGAAACAAACGCGCCAGATTTGGCGCCAGGTACAGATTACTACGCCATAAATTTAATAACCCCCGGGGTTTTTCGTAAAGTGCGTTTACGAGCGGGATTGTCGAGCTTTTGTTCGGACCATAGAACAAAAGACGTCCCTTTGCACGACACCCTTCTACCTGAGTCGAATATTTCGAGCGCACGTTCTTGAAAAAAATCACGGTTCGTCAAAGTTGCGAATACGACGAAATCTAGAAAATATCGAACAGCTCCGTAACAGGGATCCGTAAACCACCTTGTACGTTTCCAACCCCTGGCGACGACTGTAACTCCGGTCGAACTCGGCCGCGCTCGCGCTTGTGTGAATAGCGGACACGCGGTCACCGAAGCGAGCGGTCGGAACGGAACAATCCGGGCCGGAGAGGTCAGTTGCCGAGCTTTTGGTAGCTCTGCGCGAAGACCTCTTTCCTTCCACGCCGTCGAGATCACCTCCCGGGTTTAACCCCTCCTGGACAACTCCCCGCGGCGAAAAGACAAATGAGCCTGAGGTGAGAACTTGCCCGATAAATACCAAAGGCGACACACTGTTTGACCAGGGAGCATACACCGCGGGCCAACAAGAAATACTGCGTCCCACGGTCCTCTCTCGCCCTTTTCGGACCTCCACGGACCGTTTCCGTCCTTCATCCCCTCGCACGACGCTCAAACCACCCTCCGCCCTCTCCAACGAATCGTTTAGTCGCGCGGATTTCTCCGTGTTTTCAATTTGCTTTTTCTCCGCGACTGTTGCGCCATCGATGGCTTTTACATTGGATTTCTTCGATCTTCCTTGCACGAAGTTGCTCGTCATTGTTTTGAGCCTGGGTTAGGCTTACAAGGCTAACACATTTTGACCCATACTGTTTTAGAAAAAGTTTACCAACCCCCTTTGTACACAGCGTCAGCAAGCATCGTCACCCTCCATCCGTAAAAGTTTCCAAACCATATCGGGGCGCCGCATTAATTTCGCGTATTTAACGGGAACGAGTTAAATGTCTCTCCGGAAGGGTTCCTCGTCCCCGAGTACCATTTGTGGCGTCACGAGCTAGGCAGAAGTCCGACGCGGAGAGCGTCTCCGTCGTCGCCATTGTCCCTGGACCCGAGTCGACTTAAAATCTGCTGAAAATAATCGACGCGGACTCTACATACTCTTCTCATTTCTCTCCTCGATATTTCTCCGTATGTTTATTTTCGACGAGGCGACGAAATTACGCCACGGTTCGAGAATATTCGAAGAAAAATGAAGAGACGGATCTCGCCGGCAGATTCAGGGTCGTCGATGTCGACAAAAAGCCGTGTTTTTCCGAGAGTGAAAAACTATTTTGTGCTTTTAGCCGAGGCACCGACGGGCGCATCATTTTTCAACGGCGCCCTGTCAGAGGATCGGAACAGGAGAGGAGCACTGTCAGTGGCCGGCGGCGACGTCAAACGTCAACGTGATCTCGGCCCCTCTTGCGAATATTTTTTTTTCTCACCTTCCTCCGATTCTGTACTCCATTTTCGATATCAATTCGCAATCACGTACAAAACTAATCGTTCACGGACTACGATAAACAAGAGCCTCTCGAAGATGATTAATCAGAGCTCCTTGCCCCGATAAAAATTCTTTATGTCATGGATCGCTTGTTTCTATATACTTATGTTTAAAACTACCCCTCTGGTGGCACGCGATGGGGCTCTGGAAGCACCCTTGGAGCAATCGAAGCGACTCGAGGCTCACGAATTTTCAATTCGGTCGGGACTTGCAAGAAGCCGCGTCGAATGGGGCCGTCGCTGGTCGCAACGATCTCCGCGTAGGTGATGGATGGGCTTCTGCTCCAGCAGTTTCGTCTATACGCGCCACGTACCGTTTCCCCAATTAAACAATCGCATTCACATCCATCCATCCGTTCGCCCTGGTCCGTGAGATCGTGGCAACCGGGACCCTCTCCCTTCTCTGACTTCTTTTTTCTCCTAACCCTTCGCGTTCCACTCTGTACGAGTTTCCGTTTTCCTTGCGTTTCTTTTTCAAACCGAGACTGTCCAACCCCCCGCCGTCGAACAGAGGATTCTCGAAACGGTTTACAATTAAATAGCGCGCCAGGGGTGGTTGCAATACGGCGGTTACGTGACGCTCGATCGGACCTGATCGCGTAATTTGTACTTGGACGCCGGCAATTTCATGCAAATTCGCGTTCTCCGGGATACGGAATCGCTCGCAGCGTTGCGCTTCCGGCCGTTTATGAGTTCGCGGGATCTCGGTCACTCGTTGCGCGGAATTCTTAACGTTTCGAAGGAATCTGATTGCCGCAACATCGAGGGCCTCTGTTCTCTTATTTTATCACGAAAATCTTGTTTTCTCTTTCTACCCCCTCGCGAGACTGTTCAAAGGAGCGCGTTTAGGAGACTGATTTTGAAACAGATGCGCGTTGTTTGACAAAACCGTGGAAAATAAAGGAACGACGTGGAAGTGGATGTGGAAATGCAACGACGCGTAATCCGTAATCATAATTCAAGCCGACTGCCCGGTAACCGTTTCCGTTGTAACCGATGACTGCTCGTTGGTCCGTCACGTCTCCCCGTCCATCTCCTGAAATCACGGCTCTCGCCAGAATTTTATGTAAAATCCGATGCGGCTGTTAGTTTATGCGGGTAGCATACATTGGCGTCGGTCCCACGGACGTGTCCTACCTACCAAACCCCGCTCTTTTCCTCCCTTTTTCTCTCGTTTCTTTCCCTTTCCGCGCCACCCACGCCCTCCTACTTCTGCACCACCTTCGGCAACCCCAATGTGGATTCGAAGCGTCCTCGATATTTCGGCGCGATTGCCTCCGCGGCGACGAGATTTAACGACCTTCGAAAATAAAACGTTCGCTACGAACCCATCCATAGTCGCCGTTGATCTTCGATTTAATCGTTATAGTCAACTTCTTCGGTAGTCGAACGATCGAACGAGGAACGTGACCACCGAAAAACTATTTTCCACTGATCGTGCAGGGTTCGAGCGGATGTTTATGCATTTATGAGAAATTTTAATTTTCAAAAAGCTACAGAATTTAGTTAATATGCAAGAATATAAGAAATACTTCAAGTAAGGTACGAATTATTATATCTAGGGGTTGAGACAACCCTCTACAAAGCTCCAATTACATTAATTTTATTAATAAAAATATGAATTTGCACGAAGATCCGCAGTCTATTTATAATAGTTAAAAATATTTTCGAAGTATTGTACACCGTAGAGATGGAAGCAAATGGGTATCATAGGATGCGTCGGACAAAAAATTTTGATACAAAATGTCGGTTTCAAAGGTTGCAGGGATTATTAGGTTGATTAATGGCTCGCCTACGATAATGTTTCTTCTTTATAAACGTTTATCGTGATGTGAAATTTCGATTATCCTTAGTGGTCCTCTTCAGGCCGCGCTAATCTGCTGCAACTCTTTTCTTATCGAGAGTTTCTTTGCACACATAAATTTTCACTTACGTGCAAGCGGCATCGGAGGCTGCTCGCGGAATCGCTCGAGCACCTACCAATGAAATCGGTGTGAAATCAGTGAAATCACTTTAATAAAATTTTCAGATGAAATCGCTTAATGAAATTGCTTGAAATCGTTTGGAATCGCGAAATCACTTGAAACCGCGAAATTGCTTAGGAAATCAAGAAGCGTTGCATCGCGTGGAACACACTCGGCGCTCGTGCGGTCTCGGAAACGCGAAGAAACTCAAATAGCCACGTTTAAAAAATTGCCGGGCAACTCTTGAGCACGGTATTGGAATTTTTAAAACGTTCCCTGAATTAACCACGATTTAACAAATACAAAACGTGTTTAATTTTCTTTGCAACCCACATCATCGAAAGGTCAACGCCCCGAACAAATAACGCATCTAACAATAAAGTAATTAAGCAGCATCTGACGGTTCGTTTCGCATGCGGCACGAGGACTGCGTGTTTGTTGCGTCTGTATCAAAGAATGGCGTCCCACTTATCGTTTTTAAACAAATTCTTCTAATAGGTCGACCGCGCGTTAAATTCGTTCGCGAGTCACATCAGCCGGCGGTTTTCTGGATGTCGAGCAACGTGTAATTTAATGATACGATTGATTGCATTTGGTCATACTACCCCGTGTGTACTCAATGCCCTTTAATCTAATCTGAATCTCTCCTGGTATAAACTATGGAGACGATTTCTCACGTCCGAAAGCATTTGTTACAAAGGAAACGTGATGTATGCTCTTACCCTGGAAACGTAAAATAACTTTGTCTCGCGTAATATTTCTATAAATGTAATAAAATCGCCTCTGGCCGATGTAACGAATCCTTTTCGTCGATCAACTTCACCCGGTGTCGATGTATCGGAGTGCTTGGGATACATGGAATCGAGGTTTTAGCGTCCAAAGAAATTTATCGCGAAGATTACAGTACTTGGATTTCACTTAAGTACCCCTGCACGTCGGTGGTAATAGTTCTGGTTCTAAACCAGTTTGTGCGTAGCGTTCAGGAGGTGGATTAGACGCTCGTGATCCTGGAGAACAGAAACGAAAATGGGTAGTTTTTCGTTCATGGCGGTGTTGTGGACGAGCCTATGGAAGGATTTCACACGGATCGAGTAGAACCTTCCGGTGTTTCCGTTGATCCCGAGAGGGAAAAAGAGAGGCAGGTTCGCTCGTGCGACGGGGGTATACAGGTTGTAGCGTGGTACCGGTTACATGTAGCCGCCTGTAATAGGGTGAGAGCCGGAGGGTGAGCAGCTCGGACTTGACTAATGAGGCGGCGCGTCCTCGACGTTATTAGATCGCCGAAAGAGTTTTTGGAGGATGCTCCGGCCCCGTCCAGGGACGAATCCACCGCGAAGGATGGGTAATGATACGGCTGGACCCCGTTTCTTATTTGTCAAACGTCAGCCGCAAAGACGTTGCCCAGTTGTTTTCGGGCCAGAAGGAAGTCTCGGTTCTTCTCGGAATGATAATCTACTTGCAAATGCGACCGATTCCGTTTCTCTCTCGACCCTACGTTCCTCCCGTTCTCGCTCGAGACCGTCCCGTCCTTTGGAAAGCTTTTGTAACCGTCGAGGGAAACTGGCCCTTCCGGTTACGCGATTATCGATAATCAACCGGGGACACCGAGCCCAAGAAATCGAAACCGTTCCGACTTTTGCCTTTCGTGCACAGTAGAAACGGTCTAAAAGACGGTGGTTAACAAGGATGACTCGAGCAAACGATCAGAGTGGTGCAACAAATTTTCCAGGCGGCCATTGGAGCCGACTACTGCAAAGAGTTAACGAACGTTTATTCAACTTACAAATGAGAATTGCAACGTGGGCTTGCAATGTATCGCCACTGCAATGTTGTATTAGATTTCGAGTAGAATCGGCTGAGAAACGTTATGCAACGAGGGTTTCGTTACTTTGGACGAAAACTGTTCAACTTTTAGTTGTAATAACAAAGATATTGCCCCGCGAAACCAATTTCACTCGTCCTTCGAGCGTGACGTTTTCTCGCGAAAGAGAAATTAGCTTCTTCCACGGCGGCAGCGACTTTTGGAGCGAATGCGAACGCATGTTCAGCACCGTGTTAGCAGATAAGGACACGGTTTCGTACCATTAAGTGGATTTAGACGGAAATTAGCTTTGTTAACGCGCGTCTCGGAGTGGAACGGCCGCTGTTCATACATGAAGGATACAATTACTGTACTAATTACCGTGCAGTACGCACGGACGCGACGCGATGCGTCTCGCAGCGGCGTTCTGGTCTCCTATTTTACACGGTGCGCTCTTTCTATCTTTGCTTCTCGAACGAGCGCGACCGACTATCTGATAGAAACCTCGTACGAAACACTTTCCCGCGGCGTCGGAGTTAAACAAGTTAAACTCGCGATCTGATAAACGATTCCGGAGGCCAAAGGCGCGCAACGTTTTTATCTGACGTAAAAATTTCGAATTATAAATAAAACATAAACGGCTATTTATCTGTTACGCGGTAAATCAGACCGGGAATTTGCATTTCGGAATCAGCCCTGGTATATAACAGTTCAACGACCCTTTGTGCATTGCAGAAAAACCAGCGAACAGTCTGTTAAATTTTCCAGAATAACGCTCGATGTTTGCGGAACGGATCCTACTACCGTACATTATTCCATAAAGTTCTATATTCGCTGTACACCGATGCCAATCAGCAAGGTGGAAACCTTTTATGTAGAGCATCACGATATCGTGTTTCTTTGTTAACGTGCCTGGTAATCCAGGGTGCAGTGCATTAAATGATAGTACGCGAAATTATTTACGTAACGACTGTATACGCGGCGAACCGCTTAACATTATTCGATGCATAAATATTGGGTTTGCCTCGATCCGGCGTATTTAAATTCGACGCAAATTGCTAGGAAATACTGTTTACGAGCGGCGTTAAGTATGGGATCCAGAACCTGTCAAATCGGCCTCCATAAATCTAGCGTGAAAAAATGAAATTGCTAGTTCGCGTACCCGGGGCGTTTTATCGATGGAGGGCGCACGAAGTGCGCGAAACGCGAAAGTCAAAGTTTCGAAGGAGACGAAAGAAAGCAGGGAGGAAGCGGGGCAGGATTTCGAAGGGAAGAAAAAGAGCGAAGCGAGCCCGAAAGGGCAGCCGTGGCAGAGCCGCTTTCGCCTCGGCGAATGAAATTGCCCCGGCAATCGGTGGTTGCTTATTAGCGTTTGACGTTCGATTAGTCAAGTGCACCGGCTAAGATCCGCCGTTCGAAGGCTCCGTGGCTCCTCCCATTACCGGTTCCCGTGGTTCCCGGGCCTTCTTCTGCCGGCCAACAACCACGCGTCCACGATCTTGCCGAGGCAAGCAACAGGCACGCAGCATCATCATTCTTCTGCCTCCCAGAGAGAGAGAGAGAGAAAGAGAGAGAGAGCCCCTCGCGTTCTCCAAGCCCGCGCATACCTTGTAATTACGTTAACCGTACTACTGCCAGCCGGTAATAGCACGAATTAGTTGCACTTCAATGTTTCCTTCGATGCCCTCGGATCTCCACTTCGCCATCCTCCGTGTATTAGCTACATTCCTGCTGTTAGCAAAGCCTCGCGTAGATGGACACCGAGGAGGGGGTTCGAACCGACGCGATCTCTGCGCTGCTCGATGAATCGATCAGGGGTGTGTGTGGACGTCGCCTGGATTGGCTTCAATCGTGTTTATCGCGACGAATCAACGATCTTTGCGGTATAAATTTGTTAATTACGATTGTTCGACGGAATAGTTTTTGCCGGCGGGGAATCCGGGGTTTTCGTTCGGAAGAGCACGATCGTTGAACATAATTTATATCTGAACAGCCACTGTCGGGGAAAAACCTAGCTTCCCGGAGCACAACGCGTTATTAATACGTTTTAAAGAAATGTCCAAGATTAATTTGCGAAACGAGTCGCTATTGAAGTTCTTGCCGCGGCCTCATTAATCTTATCCGGGTGGTAGGAGGGTGGGGGGGCAAGAGACCAGAGAAAAAATTATTTTGTAGAATGTTCGGTGTAATAACAGGGAATCCTGTCGCCGGCACGCCTAGCGGGGAACACCGTCCCACTATTAATTCATGTCTCAAGTTTTCAAGTAAGAAATTAATGTCTCCATACATGATTCGGCCCGCGTACCCGACTCCGGGCACTTCCCTCGGGGCCGTTTGCTCGCGAAAACTTCGCCCCGGACGAAATTAATAAATCTGGATCGCGTTACCGGAAGAGAAACATTTTTCTCGGTCTTCGATTCTACGAAATTCCAAACTTTTGCGAAAGGACGAACTCGAAAAGAATTTTTAAAACTCCTTTAATCTATGCATTTGCGCCCCTTGGAGTTATAAAACGCCTTCCCCGAGGGGGTTGGTCAACCCCTCGCGTTGGAGAACATTGGTTTCGCGTGTCGTATACACGAAACAAAAGGAGAAACTGTCGCATTAGGAAGGTCAGGTAGCAAATTCCTGTGGTCATATTGTTTCGTCTGGACATTAGGAAAAGTTTGTGTCGTCTAATTGCTTTTACCGGGAAACCTCGAGTCAATGGATTATTAAGCCGGTGGTTTTCTATTTATGTTTTCTTTTCCGTCGATTAGGCGTAAGAAATTAAAATTGAACCTTTTTGGCTTAACGTTATTGGGGGTATCGATTACCAGGTCGCACTTATGATCGATGGAGTGTCCATTACTCGTTCGATGATTGCTTCTAAATGGTATTATTTCGCCTATTTTTAATATACCCAAGTTTGCACGAGGAGGGATGGAACTTGTTCACCAAAGTCTCGCTAATGTCTGCTAACGTGTTAATTAGCGATGCGTTTACCCTTTACGACTGCGATAATTGTTTCGCTAATAAATACATTTGTCGAATAGTTTCTTTTCCTTCCCGGTATATGGATCGGTGATTAGTCAGCTCGATGCGAGTGGGAGTGATCCTCAACTTAAACAGTCGGAACGTTGATAGATGATGGTCTCGTCGATCGCATTTAAATTTTCAATAATTCATCGTGAAGTTTGCGGTTTAAATGCGACTTAATTTTAGTTTCGTGATGCGAGCAGCTCTGAAATACAGTCGGAACCGTCGAAGAGAAGGATTTCTGATTGGAATAATAACAACCACGCGTTTCAGAACAAATAGAAATATCTTGTTTTTTATAATTGAATTAAAAGCTTAACAAAATTTAAGTGAAATTGAAATGGAGACGATCGTGGATCGGAATCGGAGTTACGCGTGTTTGGATGGAGCAGAAAGAAAGCTCGATCGTCCCCGGGGCTAGTTAAAAGTTTCCGGAGGCGGCTCGCTGTAGCCGGAAGTCCGCGGCGTCGATCTCTTTTTCCCCGGAGCGACGGCGAAACGGAGAACGCGGTCGTGTCCATTAATCATGTTCCGTTGTCTCTTCAAAGACGCTCTTCCTTTGTCAACTGGGCGTATTTATTCCGTGGAATAAGCGCCGCGGTAGGTAGATCCCCGGGCCGCGTAGGTGTGGATCACGGCTGGATGAACGCGGTGCAACGGACGACGGGTCTGAGGGGACACGTGTAACAGAGAGGAGTTTTAATTCCGCGACGGGACGACGGGGCCGTCACGGGTTTACGTACGGTCCGCTCCGCTGGCTTTCTTTTTGAAAAAAAATGAATGTGAGATAATGGAACGTAATGTAGCGTGAGCAGCCCAGCGCCCGCTACCTCTCTTCAGCATCTAGCCGCCTCGCGAGACCCTACACTGGGTGTCCTCGTGCACTACGCAACGATTCGGCAACCATTTTATATCTCCTCTCCGCGCGACGATTACGAGACGACACGTGGTAAACAAATGCATTCGTTCGCGAACGACGCTTCGTTTCAGATTTCCACAAAGCGCATCGTCTCGGGCAGAGAAGGGCGAGAGCGTGTATCTCGGGAAATCTTCGTAGTCAAATTGTTTCTTGCCGAGTTTAATCCCGGCGAGCACGGCGGAACCGGTTCTTTTGCACGGTAATTACAAAAAATCCCGAGTTTCTTCGCCGTCCACCCAGTAGGCAAGTTTCACGTGTGGGGCACCTTAATGATGCACCCGCTCGGATCTCACGAAAAGTCCACTCTCATCGTGCATGGTGACCAGACATTGACCGGCGTTTCTTGCGCGGCGAGAAAGAAGCGCAAAGATGGAGAGAGGTCGATACACGTCTTCTGCGTCCGCGTATTTCAATCGTTCAACGTTTCTCTACGGTGGAACGAAGAATGTTGCAAGGATTGCTCGGTGAACGCTTGGCTAAATTCGTTCGTAACAGTTTGCAACAATGTTGGAGACGAGGTTGCTCTAGCAGAAGCTTCGAAGATCGAATAGATTACCGATCACGTTTGGTCCCGGTGGCTCGATCATTTTTCAAGACGAATCTCCATCGATTTAGAATATTATCACAAATATCTTCACCTTTTAAAATGAATTCTTCTCTCGATATGAGCGAGATATCTGCAAGGTTTTGGGGAACGGTTCCAGTTCGTCGGGCATTTCCCGGGCGAAGACTCACGGGCACCGAATCGAAATCATAATTTTAATGAAAGCGCCACCAGCTCCGAAAATAATGGTCAACATTTCCTGCTCGTATTATTTTCCGCGGCGGGGCACGGGGATTTACGAGAAGCGAATGGAAGCAGAAAATTAACGATTCGAGGGAGAAGGGCGGCGGTGGCGGCCGTGGGCGCGGAGGGGGGGTGGGCGGAGGCGGCCCGGTGGAAGTTTTTCTTAGTATTTTAATATAAATGCGGCTGCGGCGGCCGACTTGGCCTAGCGCGCGGGGAGGGCCGGTTGTTTGCGGCAGTTTGTGCCAAGCTAAATGAAGAATGAAGCTGAAATTATTTGGTGGAAAACAGTGAAACAGGATGTGGAAACGACACCGCGTAGATTTACAGGGGCTGCCGGTGCACGCGTCTCGGCCAGGGGGTGAGCCGGACGACAAGAACATTTTTAAACGCGGCTCCTCCGTTCCTCGCAATTATAATTTCACGTCGGTCCATAGATTCACCGTGCTACCGCTAATTTCGATTCTTCTTTCCCTTGGGGGGACGTAGGCTTTCGAACCCTCCAATTGCGAGAAACGGCTCACGTGGAAACCCCTTTTTACTTGCACATTTCTAAACAAGATTTTTATTTTGCTCTTTGTACGCTAAAGGAAAATTGAACCTTTGGGGGCTCTAGAAGCGATCATTTCTATCATCTCTTATTGGAGCAAGTCAAAATAAATAGAATCAACATCCCTCTATTTAAAATCACTTCTGAAAATCACGCGTTACCGATGGTCTCCGGTTCATCGTTCGCTCGTTTGTTATTTCCACCCCGGAACTCGCGGGTTCCAAAAGTGAAAAATTAAAAATCATCGTAAAACGTTCCAACTATGGGTAGGAGCAGGTCTTCCCGAAGGTTCATTCGAGCTACCCTCGACGAAGCAGTCGAGGTATCCGTTATCAGCGTTGATGAGAAGAATTGACGGGAATGCTCGAGACCATCCCCGTTCCCTTGCTTCATATTCGCGGCGGAAGTTTCCCCTCTCCATCCCCTATCCCACGGCTGGAAGGGTCCCTTACCCCGCTAGATGGATCCTCAGCCGCAGCTTTTTACGGGGAACCAATAATGAAGTTTTTTTCCTCGGTATAAAACTTGATTTGCAACGGTTCTCTCTCTCTCTATCTCTGTCCCCGGGTCTCCTCGGCATCGCAGCTTTCTTCCTAGCCCCTTAAAGGCGACGAGAAGTGTCTCATTCTCGGTCGCTGATATCACTCGCGGCATTGCTCATTACTCACGCCGTCTTATCGTCCTTACCCCCCATCGAGGCAACGTTGCGTCGGCTTTCGCTACACCCTTGCCTCCGTGTCTCCTTCTCTCCTCCTTTTTTCGATCCAGGGGAATCTTATTTCGACTTCGCTCGGACCGACTGGTCCGTTCATTTCGGTTTCGCGCGATGGGAATCCCCTCTTTATCGGTGACCATGGAAAATAGACTGGAAGATATTGTTACGTTGGGGTGGTTTCCCTCCTACGTTCGTCGTTATTCTCAATTACCAGTTACGGTTTAAAATATTATTTGTATCCTTCACCATAGAACGAAAATCCTATTCTGCGGTATAGCAAAAATTAATTATTTATCAGGTTCGAAGTGGAGGCTGACAATTTCGAAAGACTGTTGCGCGAAAACCCAGTGACAGGATAGTAATTTTATCGGTCTTATCGCTAGATAACGCGCAGCCTTTTTAGTTTTACTTCGCCCCGGCTTTCCACCCCATTCCAGAATCGCGCCCTCTCCGGTTCTTTCGAGCCGTATACCACCTTCTATCTCAGCCATTACCAGATTTCGTTAAGGTTGAATCCAGCCTCTCTCTACCTTCGTCCGCCGCTTGGTCGATAGATCAATTGACACTGTTAGTCGAGCATTACCCAAGCATTGGCCCGCCACCCCCATCGTGGCTTCTCTCCTTTCGTCGCTTTCAGCCCTATCGTGGCGGGTCGCATTAAATTTACTGCGGCCTTGATAGGAAAGTGGAACGCCACGCTCCGTGATTATCTGCTCTGTCGAATGCGCTCGTCCGCGTACGACAAATTCTTCGCGCCTCCTCTTTCTGAGTTCGCCATTCGGCGTTAATTACTAATATTCTCCTATCATTCGTTGCTAAAATATTTTCGTGTTGAATTTTATTAGAATCGACGATTAACGCTAATCGTGCCTCGCGAGGAAAATTTGATTTCCTCCGTCGCGTAACCTACCAGAGATCCGAACCTAAGACAATACAAGCCCCAGATATTTCTCCCGTAGCAGATTACCGTCGTTCGGTTTACAGCCGCCTTCACCAGAGGGGTAATTCCCCGTTTCTCTCGCTATCGGACTCCGAGATACGAGCCAATAAGTATTGAGCCAGGGAGAGAAGCCGAACGAGTTGCTCGCTGAATGTTTCTTATCAGTAAATTAGCAGTCTACGGTGGGCTGGTCGGTGTCAACGTCGGTCTCGGCGCTCCATTGATGCTGATGAGGGAGAATGCCCAGGAAGTGACAGGTATCAATCACCGCGCATCTACGGGATGGGTTTCTGATAGAAAACGCGATCTTCCTCCTCGCTGATAACCCCGCCGAAGTAATTTCGGGACACCGATATCGGCCACGTCCATCAGCCGTGTCACGAGGAACATTTTTGAACTTTCACTAATATTAATTTCTCTCCCTGAGATGATTTAAGCAACAATATCGAATTTTTCGCAACGAGAGTAGAATCCACTGGAATTGCAACCAGTATCGATCAATCCTTTCCCGGTGTCGGGTATTCTAATCTCCGGTGTGGTCGTCAGTCTCCAACGGGTAGGGGATTGGAGGGGAGGGGAAAAATCAGGTCATATCGCGGAATTCTCTTTCCCCCCGGTGCACCGTCACACGTCTCCGCTGTCAGGCGCTATAGAATTCGGCGGCAGATAATCCGAAAGAAGACGAAAAGGGATGGTTCTCGGCGCATCAGCGGGGACGCCGGGCGACGAGGCGTCGCGTCGCACACTCCCGTGAACAGTTCATTTATTATGCGGTTAGTTATCGCGTCTTTTCGTCTGATTTCCCTGCCAACAATGCGCCGTCACCGGCGCAGACAGGTCCCCGGCGTTCTTAGAGGCCCCGTTCTCTTTCCCGCTTCCACGACGTTTTCTCATCCGCCACTCTAAGTGACGGTCTCTGACGACACGCCATACGTCACGTACGATTCCCTCCTCCCTCCCGCCGTTTACCATCCACCCCCGCGTGCTGGCTCTTGCATTTACTTACCCCTTTCGCTTCCTTCGCTCGCCAGCTTTTTCTCTGCGATCCTCGTTCCTCGACCTTGCGCTCCTCCCTTCCTCCAGGTTCCGTTTCTCTCTCTTGTTCGGTGCTTCCACCCCCCGTTCCCGGTTTCCAGCAGACTCGAGTTCGACGGGGTTGCCGATGAGAGAGTCGTTTCGCGTTTGAGTTACGAGCGACTCGCTAGGGTGGGGCCTGCTCGGTTTCTATATTTCCTGGAAGCTCTCGAAAATCCGGAAGGAACCTACCTTGGCTACATCCTCTACAGTCAGCAACAGTTTCGCTAAAAATTAATTTTTAGAAAGTACAAAATGTAATATCTCCGTTTTACCAAGACCTCGAGGTCGCGTCCGAAATATGGCGAGTTCGGAGGAATCCCTTATCGCGTCGAGGCGAACCCTGCGACGCTGATGAGACTTTGATGAAATAACACGTTCCAGGTCGACTCACACGCGGAACCTACTCGCGTGAGACTCGAACTTGTTCCCCGACATGATGCTCGATCTGCTACGAATCGCCGTAAGATCGAGTATCCGTAACGGTACGCGTCCCCGACGAATTCTACGCGACGTGCAAAAATGCCACCGCGGGTTTAAGTTTCCCGTTAGGCCGTGTGTATCTTCCGAGCACGCGATGCGAACGCTAACTGTACTATACTGTGCTACGCTGCAATCTAAAAAGTGATATTTCTTAATCAGAATCCTATTTTAGAAGATATCACCAAATGCAATTGATTGCTTCATCCCTTATTAAGTATCGAAATACAAGCTTAGAAAAGGAAGCTCGAATCATTTGTGTCGAGTCGAGGCAATGAAATTTATTAACTGCGCTGAAAGTGCAATGAAATGTGTTTCACAAAATGGTGTGGTGCAAAGGGATGACAATAGGTTTATGGGCACTCGTTGCGAGTATTTCGATTGCAATAATATTTGTGAGTTCTGTAGCATCATGTTATTATTCCGTAACTCTGTAATCTTTCGACTGAAGTTGCATTTGGATGTGTTTGGCGGTGAAGAAGGCCCAGAAAAGTGTCGCTGAAAGTCTTCTGCCATGGTCGGAGTGTTGTCGAAAATTGTTGGGTAACCGCGAGAGGAATAGCCGCGAATCGCGGGGTGGAGGGGTTTCGAGGGAGTCCCTAGACGAAGGAAGAACCGAGGCAGGGGGGAAGCGAGTGATGGATGAACGCGGGCCCATTTCTCGGGGCAAGCCACGGCAGACTGACATGTTTATACGGAGGCTGTCTGTGAAGGTGGCCGTAGCTTTGCTTTCCCGGCTCCTCTTTTGTGCGTGCGTCTCGAGCGAGGCGCTTCGCTCGCGGTTCAGGTCGGCGAACGTCTCCGCGGACCAAGTTCGAGCCGTGCACGGCCACCGAAACGGGGAGCTTAAACTGGAAATAATACAGTCGCGTGATTAATTAAAGGTGACGTAGAACGTTTGCCCACCTACGTAGCTCTCCCGGTCGCCATTGTCCGTTACTTCTGCGCCGCGCTCCTCCTTCGTAACCTACATATCCGGTCGGATGGTGGGCCTGATGGCATTGTGCGCGCGCCGTTTGAGTAATAACCGCGGCTTTGATTTCACCAATTTACCGCGAGTCGCGTTCGTGGGACAACTCGACGCGATTAATAACGCGCCGTGGCTCTATGGGGCTCGCGGACGACGTGTGTCTGCGCGGGTGTGTTGCTTCGGAGCTTAGATCGCGGCTGGATCTCCTTTGGTGATCCGTGAACTCGAAAGTTTGTCTGAAAAATTCTGTACGCCTATCTCGGGCGTAGAAATTGATGAGATTGATCGACATTGTTTGGATCGCGATACGACGTCGACTGCCATATTGCTTCGTCCCATAATTTTTTATTCAAAAGTTGACACCGAGCCTGGAGTAAAGTGATCCGCTTATGCACTTCGCTCCCCAAAGCAAACACGTCGCTGTTTGAGCATTAGCGGCGTATTTACATATTCGCGTTTACAGAGTCGACGGATCACGAGTGTTTGACGATCGCCGTTCACTCCGGTTCCATCCGTTTTTAACGAAGTCGGATCCTACCGAATTCACCCCGCGGTAGCCCGGCGCGAATAATATTTGTTCGCGAGGAAAGTAATTAACCGAAAGCGATCGGCCGTTAGAAACCACCGTAACGTTTTTCGTAAAGCACGAAACAACGTACCCGTAACTTGTGCCGCGGGCGTGCCCGGTCCCCGACATGAATAGAAAGCACCTTTAATTAAAAAGGAGAACTTACAACCGAGAAGGAAGATCACGATACGGAAACCGCGCCTCGTGAAATCTTCCTTCGATCGATGGAGACGCGGAAAAGATTCTGTCAGTATCCGATTCGTGCCTGAAAATATTAAAATATTTATAGCGACTCGCGGAAGCGTAAGCCATCTTTCTGGGAACACGGCGTCAAAAACACGGTTCCGCGTTTCGAGAAAAGAAACAATAACGGCATCGGGGAACTCGGGGATGATAAATCTTCCCTGTTTTAGACGAGTCGCGTTCAGCGGCGTCTCGGTTAGATTTTTCAAGCCAAATCGCGGCTAAACTCCGTGTCACGGAATGAAGTCTCGCGCGATGACCGAGTTCCCGGAGCCGGAGCGGCGAAATTTCGCCCCGGAATATGAATAAATTTATCGAAAGCCCGAAGACAGTCGAGTGTGTCGTAGGGGGGTAGGTACCGATGGAGGGCCAAAACGGCGGAGGGCGTAGTGGGGGGCCAAAAAGAGTTTGAAACTGCTCGGGCACCCCTATATTATAAATATCACCCATGAAAGATGGCGCAGACAGCAGCAGGGAGGCAATGGGTCTGGGGGACGGCTGGGTAAAGGAGTGGAACAGAACCGGAATTAGCATAATCAGAATAATTTCCACCAGCTGACAGCGCCCTCATTCTTTTTCCTGCGACGCGATTCTTCCGCTGCTTTATTTTCCGTTGTTTTCCGCCTTCCGCTGTTCCATGCCCTCTCTCTTTCTCTACCGATTCCACCGAATTCTCGCCCCGTTTCCACGGCCACTCTTCGATGCATCCCACTTCGACCGGAAGAACCAACGGCCACATTTTCCTCCGTTTCCCCCCGCCAAGAACTTGCCGTGGAATACTCCCGTTGATTCTTCTGCCTCGGCACTTCTGCTCCTAACCGTGTACGAGGATCGTCGGATTGATTCGATGTCTGCTAGGAACTCTTTCCTCTTCGAGACTCCAAGTTTCGGCCAAACAACCCCTAACACGGTAAAACGGCAATGATCGATCTAGATCTCGCGAGTATGCTACTACCTAATAGCATTGTTTTCATGAAAGAGCAGCTCACGGGCGAAGAGATGAATTTGTCTCGCTCGTGAACATCACTCTGGAGCATCTTTAATAGTTACTTGCGGTAGCACCTCCGCAACAACTCGTCAGAACGTATTAAAGCAAACGTGAAAAACGACCAAATAAACCTTCGAACAGTAGTGTTTCGATGGTCACAGCGTTTGTGTAACGGTGGTTCCTGAAACCGTGGTATAAAACACCCAATTCGTTATTATTGCGGAGAGCCCAAAACAGCAAATCGTTTGGACTCTTAAACAAGTTTACGACAGGGCTATAAATCGTAGACGGGTTCTCGAAAGTTAAATTCCAATCTGACCGCCAGCGCTAAGGTGGCGTACGACCTACAATAGAGCCCCCCCCCATAAACCTCGGGATGGCCAACGAAACAATTTTTTATACAGTTGCAAACAGGGGAAATATTTGGGTAGCTACCCTCAGGCGATACGCTGTCACGCTTCGATGCAACCTATAAAAATTGTACGATATCATCCCCTGATTTATCAGAATATTTTTGCAATCGATTCCCCGGATCGATCCAGGGATTTTCATCCGACAGCAGGAAGAATTGCAGGTCACGTATAGTTCCGATATTCGCCGCGGCATGGCGTCTCCGGGCGTCCTTTTCCTTCGCCACCAGATTCCACCCCCCACAGCCTGCCCCCCCCCCCACCCCCACGAATATATCAAAGTTCATGCGTTTCTACCTAATATCATTCGCGTGCACGGGCCTCGCCCCTCCTGGCCACTTCCAGGGCAACCGAGTTGCCGGTTTACGTGCCGGCAACCGCTGCCACCACCCCGCGCCAACCCCCACGGTTTCTCTGATCTTTATTCATTCTTTCGCCTCGCCCATTTCAATTTTTCTACAGTTTAGCCCCGAGAAGAAGTCGGGGCCTCGCCCAAACGGCACCGTCCAGGGCCAGAGTACGCGTGCTCGATAAATTTCGCAGCTCCTAATGTTTAGCTTTTATGGCTCGCCAGCCGGCGCGGCGGTTTGGAAATCCGCTCGTCGCGAACCGTAACGGGTTATTGCGAACCCTTCTCTCGTCCGTGGCTTCTATTCGGGCCACAGAATGCTGCACGGCGCTCATTTCCCGCGGAATCCGCCTTTATTAGACCCGCGGAGGTCAAAGATTCGCGAACGCGTTCCTTAATTTACCTTCTTCAACCCTCGAAGCGTGGATCTGGATACGTTTAATGATAAAAGTAACTCCGTTCTCGATCCTTCGATCCCGCCGTTCGGGGAAATCTTGTATTATATACCATTTATACAAGTAACAGCCGGTCCACCTTTAATATGATCCATCCATTATTCATCGCGGATCAAGGCGGAATCTTTCGGAATCGTATTCGCGGCGAACGGTGAAAAGTGTCTGATTCAGATTCAAATGCTCGTAGATCCCGCTGTAGATCCTTGGCCATCCGCGCGGTCCATTGTATTTATTGGCAGAGACAGTTCGCCGTGAAAGAAAGCCGGTGTTGTGTAACAAGCGCCGCTTGTACGGCGCTGTTACCCGCGGATCGAGATCGACGATCTTCCAGATCCTCCGGACCGAGCGCTCGGACAACTTCCTCCTATTCCCCATTCGCACTTTTATTTGCCTCGATAGCCAAGTTATCGAACGAGAATAAACTTCCCCGGCGAAGTCGCCTCTGTCGTACGATAAATTATATCTTTACGTGCCAGAGTCGTTGAAAATTGGGTCCACCTCTTCGCTAAACAACCACGGCGGTTGTTCGAATATAACATCGTCGAACGTGAATCGAAATAAAAATTCGTGGTCGTCGTTTTCTTTCGACGCAAACCGCGAGGACGTTTCCCGTGAAAATTCTGGAGATCTATGAAACCGGGAGGAGGAAAAAAGTGAAATAGCGCTCGTCGAGGACGAAGCGCGATCTTCTCTCCGGGCGTATTTGTATTTTAAAGCACAAAAGACGCGAAAGGGGATGATACGAGATCGAAGCGCGGAATAACGCGGGGGGCGGCGGGTATCTCGGTATAAGGGTGGTCGCAAACAGAATGAAGGGGTCTCCGTCTCGTTCTCTGTCGTCGGCTCGCTCGCTCTTTCGCGCGTTGGAAGGATGCGAGGGTGTGAGGGGGAGTGAGTTGGGTTTCAACCATGATTTCCATTCGCCAGCCATCCATCTTGTTTGAGACTGGAAACTGACAGATAGACGCGGATCCGAGTGCCGGTGACGTGGCAAGTCTTGCACGACTATGCAGCCCGCGCGTTTGTGTACGTGCGAACGAGGAACGGAGCAAGTGTACACGCGGTACCAACGCAACGGCTCCAACTTCCGTATCCGCGTGAAAAATTCATTTTCGACGACATTAGCGGCAAGAAATTGCTTTTCCTTTCTGGACGGTTCCCTCGATCGCCTAGTCCTCTCGCAACGGACGCTGTTATATATAAAAAAAATTTCACGTACTTTTAGCGCGAAGGTCGAACGGGATTCAGTGTGCATCATAGGGACATTTATCGAACACTTTATTTAATGTTATAGGAGGATTGACTGTACTCTCATAGTTCCTAAGTAAATTTTTAATATTGCCTTTCTATTTATTCTACAAAGGAAACTAAATTAAGACGATGCAACTGGAAAACGCTCCAATATCGAATGGGGCGTTTTTCAGTACAGTAATATTAAATGCCATTGCACAAATTTATATATTTACAGCTGAGTATATAAAATATAATCCACGATAAACTCTTTCTATATTTTCTAATTACAGTTCTAATATTGCCTTCGTTTCCGATTCATTGTACGAAATGAAGTTAAATTACGACGGAGCCTTTTTCAAAACAGTAATGTTAAATGCCATTCCGAAAATATAATTATACATTCGCCATACATCGCGTGTAAACTATTTAGAATCGTACACTTGTATATGTATGATATATAAATTAACAATAAAATTTTTTTACATTTTCTGATTAAAGTTTTAATATTACCATGGTTTCCGATTCCAATTAGCCGGCGTACAAATGTTATCGGGAAAGAGTACGAAAGTCGAAAGTACTCTTAAACGAACGGTTGACGCTCGCCGCTCGTGCACTTAAACCCCGTGTCGATATTCGTCGAGGATAATAATCGAAATGCACGTCGTTTAACTGCAAATTACTGTTACCGAGCCTGGCGATCGCCGGTGCCGTTATTCGTCGTATTCGATGACGTAACGCGCATTGTTTCTTGCGGTGCAATTATTGCTGTCACTTCGCTCGGTTCTTAACGAGTATGTCCAAAGTGGCGGCCGAGCGACATCGAACAGTTCTGACCCTAATGCTTAATAAAATTAACAGTCCACGTTGTAGTACATGCTTATCTTTCTCGTTGCCATTTTACACAACTCTGAGAATATTTTTTTCCCATTTTTCATCATGAAAATATTAAATAACGTTAGCTCTACTTCCCTACAAAAATCTACTAATTTTTACAAATCCGTCGCGACCAAAATTATTCCCCGGTGACCCACTTTCATCAGAGCGAGCTGGAGTTTGCAAGAGCAATGTTCACCCAGACATTCAAATCCGTGAGCGAGGTTAAAGTGCTCGAGTATTCCTGACGACTGTCAACCACGTTTGGCAGGAACGTTTCTTGACCATTAATTTCGGAAGAATTCGACTTTTGCGTGTAACAACCGTTGTACTCGTAATTGTTGAACCCGTAACTGAGGGACCCATCGTCTGTCGGATAGGGCCACTGAACCTGATTGTTACATTGCTGAACAAAATTGCTCAGTTGCTGCTGGGAGTATTGGTCCATGGACTGGTTCAACTGTGCCTGACAGCTGTTCAAGTTTTGCTGGTCGAACGTCGTTTCTTGGAGAACGTAGTTCCTGGTCGCCGCCATTGTTGGGTTCGCGTAGCTCTGCGCGCCATATTGGATGCAAGCGAGGCCGTCGCGATGCATTTCCGGCTGCGGGCTGGATTCTTGTACGAAGTTTGGATAAACGTACGAGATGTTCTGATTCGGTAGATTCTGTTGGAAGCTGTCGTTGTTGGGTGACGAGTTCGGGGACGAAATAAGCGACGAATTTTTTGGTTTCTTCTTGTTGATCTGACCGGGAGAATCGGTCTGCGGGCTTCCGGTGCTCGTCGAGTCGCCAGCCGTCGGACTCTGCATCTTCTTATGCTTCATTCGTCTGTTCTGAAACCAGATCTTGATTTGTCGTTCCGATAGGAAAAGCGCGTCCGCCATTTCCAGTCGACGGGGACGATTGAGATACTGACAAAAATGAAATTGCTTTTCCAGCGCCATCAGCTGGGTGCTGGAATACGCTGTGCGTTTGCGTTTGCCGTTCGACTGCTTCTTCTGCCGGGCTGCAATTGGAAAATTGGAATTGATCAATTTTATTGGCCTCGTCGAACACCACGTTCGAAGCATTCTTACCAATTTTAACAGTGGAATTTTTCAACTCCTTAAAGTGAATTCCACAAAGATTCTTCGATTATTGCGAGTAAACATTAGTAATAAAATAGTTAGGATCGTAACCAGTAGGCCTATTCTAGCTCGTAATACCACCGGTGTTATTCCAGTTGCAAATTTCTTAGAATGTATTGTTCGAGCAATTAACCGCAAGGTTCCGTGTAATTATATTACAAATATGGAGTAATTGTGTCCTATTGAAATTGTTGTCGACCCAAGCTAATTGTCCGCACAAAGGTTCCGCTCAGGTATAAGTTTAAAATCTACGCAACTAAATTGAACCCATCATCGAATTCCTGCTTTCTGCGTCGTGAAATCGTAATTTCCACGAGGGATTCCTTTGGGAAGAATCGTCGGAAGGTGCCAAGAGTCGCCCAGTGGGAAACTTGTCGAACCAGGAGGAGGACGATCTTCCCGCTGTGCGGCTCATAGGCCAACCGCTAAAGCCGTGTTATTGGATTAAATGGTCCCGACGTGAATTTACAGCCAAATACAATTCGTCAGAGCCGACGATCGAACAAAGGGGACCGTTAACCAGTCGTGGATGCGTTCCGAGCACGAATATTCAGGTGTTGATCTTAAAAAGTGTTCATTAATGATACTTTAAGGTATCGAAATTTGCCTACGTGACCAGATGCGCGTAGACCTTTCTATTTTTCCTTTCATTCCGAGATAAGACAATAGTATTGCGACACGCGGATCGAACTGTCCGATTCATTAGGTATTTCAAGACGTATCGATGGCCCCGGGCGGAAGAAACGTTTCGACGTGTCTTCTTATCGTAGAGAATAGGTTACATCGTCCGCCTCGATTTCCACATTCTGATCGATCTTGGAAGAGGGTCGAAATTGTGAAACGAGTGATAAAAATTAAGAATTTTATCTATCTAGGACACCTAATCTACCTCCTCGTTTCATAAACATTCTTACACAGTGGGTAAAAACTATTTTCTACACTAAGAAATGGAAAATGGAAATAACTAATTTTAAATAACGTTTTCGATCGATCCCGGTGCGATAGAGAGTGGTTTAGGACAATTGACTAATTTAGAGCGAAAACGTGAACCGTCGAAACAGCACGCGGCAGGTTCAATGCAGTCGGAGCATATTTCGCGAGCAATAAATATGTCACCACTGACCCGAGGATAGCAGTCCATCATCTTGTGACTCTGTTTTATGTAAACCTATGTAGAGCATCGACGAGCAAGCGGGCCGAGCGTCGTTTTATAATCCCTCGAGACTAAAGTCTCCTAAATGGGCAGCTCGTTAATCAAACTTGATTCAATGATGTCTAGGGGACCGTCTATTTGCCTAGAGTCCGTGACGGCGGTGAGACGTTCTTGTTTAACGTTGCCGCGTAATTTTAGCCACCGAATAAAAACCCCCCTTGCGACTTTTTATCCACGCCGCCATTTAAATTTAACTTCGTTTCTAAGATACCACTTCTTTTGTCGAAATCCACGTTTTAACTTTATATTCGATAATTTTCATTGTTTTCCACATTTCACGAACGAATCTAAACCTCGGTATAATAATAATAAATTCGATGACGTCCCAATTGTCGCAACGTCGTTAGTCGATACCGATGTCACAGCTACGAAAATAAATGTCACCGTCGAGATTTAGATCGATTTTCTGAAAATCACATGACGGTCCGAGTCGAATCGAACATAATCGAATTACGTCTCAATTAACTCCACGGACTCATTAATATCCCCTCGGACGAGCGCAACGCGCGTTCCTCAAAGAGACCGATAAAAAGCATCCGGCGGTCAATTTATCCTCAGTTATCAACAAGAACTAACAAGCCGCGGGACAAATACCTCGAGTCGAAGCCTGGTTGTTCGTAAGAGCAGCCGGTCGTTGCACCTCGGTTCTCGCAATCTGTTGCTGGCTGGTCAAGTTCTCCTCGAACAGGACCCGCTGTTGCTCGACGCCCGTCCACTCGTTCTCTCTGTCCTGGGCCCAACAGCAATTTTCTTGCGAGTTTGGCGTTTGGTTGTTCCAGTAGCTGGCCGGCGACGACGCGAACGACACTTCGCTGTTAGGTGACGTGGGGTAACTCGTGTTCTCCGATCTGGACATCGGTTGCATCTCGACGTACTGCGAAAACCCGACGAGAGTCATCATCCGTGTCGTCTCGTTCCGTTCACGACCGATTTCCTCGTTGACTTCGAGACCGTTCACAGAAAAGAGCGACGTGTTCGAGGTTCCACGGCCAACTGACATGTCGCAGGACTATACCTTGCCAATTTATGGACGTGGTCGGTTTCGGGGCCTCGATTGACTACGGGGGTCGTAAAGATCCTTTGGGCCCTTTGAGATTACTCCACGGGGACGCGCGCCATTTCGACTCACCCCCCACCCCCCTCTCTCCCAGTTTTCGACCGACGACACGGACGAATGAGGCACCACCAGGTTTTCTTGACTCAGACTTTCCACGAATTATGGAAATTGGACGCGACTGCCTCGTCGCGGCGAAACTGGACACCATTTTTCTTACTATAGGAATTTGGGAAACTTCGATCGACGATGTTTTCGTTAATCGTCGTCGACTAGGGAAATTTACGAAGGTTGCTTATAAAATTATTTACCCTTGTATTCTCGAGAACGACCAACTCTAAGTAACGATAGTTTTTCGGGAGAAAATTAATCAAGATAAGTTTCACCGACGCAGAACTTTGCGACTAGACTGTTTTCTTTAACGAAGCGTCTTTATAGTACCTACATACTAAGTTTGGGTTTGAGTAACCTTAATGACTAAGTGGCTTCACTGTGGGTTGTAAAATACATTAATTCCTATCTTGAACTACCTTCTGCTCTATCTTTGCGATCTAAGTGTCAGATTGCAATATCTATGGTCGTTATCACGATCTTTTGGCTTCCAAATTCTTCGACTATTCTTTCTCTACGCGTTATTAAATTATCTCTGCACACGGTAGACTATTAATCGAAATGGTACAAGTACTTTCTTCGAAATATCTTCTTTACGATCGCGCGACAGAGGGAAGATAAACCGACAACGCCATCCTTGAACTCCGACCATTCGAACCGCGTCGAAAACCTTATTATTCGTGTCTTTTTTATATCTCGTCGGCGAAATAAATCCCGAAAGAAACGATGGTAAATCGGCTCGGTTTCCAAAGGTCCAGCTTCCGAGACGCTAAAGCGAGAAATTGATCAGCGTCATTCTGTCCGACCGTTCCCGAATCTTCGCTCTCTCTCTCCTATATTCCCTTTTTCTCGACTCCACCCCCCTCCTCGTTGCTCTATTTTCTCCTTTCTTCCTGGTTTTCCCTTCTCACGGAATCAGCCATTCTCCGGTCGCGCCGAGAGCTGTCTGCAGGTCCGCGCCGCCGGTTTTCCGAGGCTTCCTGCGGCCCACCCCCTCGCAACCCCCGACCACATCCACCCCCAAGAACCCCCTGGTCACCTCCTGCTCCTCGACGAAGCGTTCTCTTTTTCTGCGTTGGACCGTTCCTGTAGACAAAGATCGTTCGAAGGAAAAAGAATATCGTGCGAGCCGGCGGTGAGGGTTGCAACGGAGGGGGATGTCGGGAAAAAAGGCATCTTCCCGGTTGCTTCTTTCGTTAATTCTTTTCTTACAGCGGGCGTTTTTCTTCCGCGAGATCGCGCGTACGCGTTTTCCACCTTGCTTTTCCTCCTTGGCGGTCGCTTGCTCGCCGCTTATTGTATCAGAATCAGAATTTGTCTGCGCAGAGTCCTCGTCGCAGCAAACCGAACAAACAAATATCTATCGTATCGAAACGATAGATCGCGTTCGATCAAAGGCTCGGCGGCCAGGCAAATATCAGCCTACATGTCGCCGTAAATCGACGATGGCGTAATCGTGCGTCGATCGACACGGAGGATTTTCCATACTAATCTGCACGGAGGGAAGTTAAAACGCCATAAATTACCCGTAGGTCTGCGACGACTGCGAGTAGGCAAGTGCGATCCTACGAAGGATTAGACTGGCGGTTGATAAGGCGTTTACGTCCTCGTGGGTCTTACGTGGAACGAGGTTTACGTCCCCGTGAAAGCCTCTTGACTTTTAACGACGTCGATCCTACGAGTAGATGCAACCGAATGGAAAACTCGTCGTTCCGGATTAACCGGCGTTGCGTGAAAGCCGATTCCGCCCGCCTAACCCCTTGGTTAATTCGTTTTTCGTTCTTCCAACGGTTCGCCCCGTGAACGATCGTTTTCTGCTCACTGCGAAATCATCGTTTCGCAATGTACACCACGCCAACGTTTTTCGCCATTTTTCTTGTCCCCGGCGCTCTTACGAACTTCTTCGCGGAACGTTGTTCGCTATCGACGCGGATACCAAGTTTATCAATACATAATCCGCGATGAATCTCCGTGCATTTTTCGAGGCCCCGAAGGTACACGTTTCGCGCGTCGGTTAATTTTGCCATAATTACTTTTCTATACTCGAAATAAGCCCTTCATCCTCGGGTTCCCCCCTTTCATGACATCCCGTCGCTTCAGGATTCTTCGTATACCGTTTCCCCGTTCTCCGACTGGCCTCGCCCGGCTCGCCCCCCTTCTCGTCTCACGGTTGCTGAAGGCAATCCACCGTCAGACCCTGTCAAACTTCTAGATTACATTATACAAAAGCGGAGGTACGGCTCGTCGATCTCGAAATCCGGGCACCCGGGGAATATTCGGCGCCATTGGGAGGCGCGGGGATTCGCAGGGATACAGGGAACCCCTTTCGCCGCCCCGAAATTGCGGCTAATTTAATATTCCCCCGAACATTTTATCGTCCTTGGATAGATCCTCCCAGAACCCAAAAATAGCAACTACCTAAAAGTTGACACTGAAACTGAAAATAACGATTGTTCGCCCCGAATAAGGCGCGGAACACCAGAATTTCTGCGGCGAACCGTTGAATTGCCCTGTCGCGAGCAGCAGAAACATATTTTTATCTAAACGCGTCGCTGTCCCATAAACCCAGCGGCCATAAAGCGTTCGCCGCGAGACGCGGTAATAGAAAACCGCGAATCAACCCCTCCCCGGTCCCGTTTCGCGGTGCGTCAAAAGAAATTCCCTCCGAGGGAGGACACAATGTGGCCTCTCGAAGGGTCTCCACGGGCAGAGCTCACCCCCTCGCAGCCCTCCGCGGCGCTAGTCGTCGTGTAACATATGCTTTTATCTAAATTAAACAGTGTCGGCGCGATTTCCATTTCCTGGCCTGAAGCCGCTGATGTTATCCGCAGGATAGCGCGTCGCGAGAGCGTTGCTAAGGGTCGGGAAAGGTTTACCCTCCCTCCCCAGACCGACCAACCAACCCCCCAACGTTCGTCTCTCTCGCTCACCACCACCCTCTTCGTCCTCCTTCCTGTCCTCCTTTACCCTACCGCAGCTTCGTCGCCTTACACCCCCTACCCCCCGTTTCTCTATACCTATGCGCTCTTCCCTATCTCCCCATATTCTAACCGATCCCTTCATCCCCCGTGCCGGTCTCTTCCTGTTGCGGCGTCTCCTTCTTTCCCGCGTTGATACTTTGCTCCAGAATACACCCCCGACCCCCCACAATATTTCGTACGGCGTATTTTTTGTGATTAATACTCGAAACAAAGGGGTATCTAAATTATTTCAGAGTATGGGGCGTGTGAAACCCCCTATGATGGTTCCAGCATTTGTTTTTGGAAAACAAGAAATTATTTTTTGGCTACGCCAGTGCTCAAGACTGTTGGTCATAATAGTTGGTCGCTATTTATATGCTCATTTTTCGAGTAACTAAATTGAAATTATTAAGACGCAAAATAATAAATTGCTCGTGTATACCACGGATATTACGAAGTGTTAAATGCTGGAAGATTAATAGCAGTAGCGAATAAGAGTCGCAGAATAATTCTTGCATTGAAATCGAAGGTAATCGGCCTAGAGCGACCCTTAAGCGACCCGATTCTAAGAAGTATAGAAATACATTGGCGCAGCCTGCAACTCGACTTATACTTTCGAGAAGCTGGGAGTAAGTAATAAGGATTAGAACAGGATTTACCGACACAATATCGAACGTCTGAAGTCATCGATTCGGCTATTGTTCAATAGTAGTAAAATGAACCTTTCTCGATCCGCTGGCGCCGCTGCGGCGACGTACCTAATACGCACCATAAGTTCGAAGTTTCATTTAACATTCTCACAACGCTACCTTATGTTTAGCTCCAGATAGAACGTCAATCAGGACACGCAAGACGGAGTCTCACTCTTTTGCATCCATTAGTTGAGCGTCGTTAATGTACATACTTGTTGGTTGCTACAGCGTTTCATTCATTGGACAAGTTTCTGCTTCCTCGGTTTTCCACCAGCAACGATCGATCTGTTCCCGATCAATTCCGAGTCGCGATCGATTCTCGTTACGGGGAGTTTGTTCGCGGGCACAGAAGAATCGTCGGGCCTGCTGGACACCAAAGGGAACCAGTTCTATCCGGTGGGAGCGAGCTCCTGATCGTTTCTTAGCGAATACTTTACGGCCCGAGCCGTGGATACGACGTGTTTTTATCAACGTAGCCGCAACGAGGTCGCCTCCGAGCCGGATGCCAAGATCCTCGCTACCAGATACAAAAGGCATCCCACTTTTATACTCTGGAGGTTAAAGTTTAGGAAGTTATTTTGACTTTCAGGGGTTGAATGCCTCCGCCCTTCGTCTCCCTTCGCGCGGGAAGAGCAACCCCGTCAGCTCGGTTGACGTCTCGCGTCATAGTCACCCTCATCCCCCTCGATCATCCCCCTTTCTACTCCTCCCAACGTCGGCTATCTGCTCGTTCCTCCTCCCTTTCCGAAAATCGTTCGATTTCTTTGTCTACGATCTATCCTCCCCCGTTAAAAGGGGCATAGAACCCTGAAAATCGAAACCTACTTTCTTTAAACTCCTACTTCGACGATCACAAAGAGATTCAACAGAAACGATCATAGGAATTTACAACCTAATAAATCCTTCAGAAGGCCTCCACGAAAGATAGGTGTTACTATTTCCAAATTAGGCGAACGAGTACATTAGTGGCTCGAACTGCAGACGGTTTCAACTCATCGTCAGTCGCGTGCCCTCCCTAACGATCCTTGGCTACGAATCGTTGCACTTGCTCGCGACGTTTGTGTTTTCCGCATTTTTTTGCCACCTTTTGTTTCCCGAGAAACGCGTTCGCGTTTTCCGTCGTTTCCCTTTTCCCTGTCCGCGCTCGCGGGCACCATTTTTCTTTCCCGCCTCTCGTCTCCTTCTTGCCACGTGTCTCAAGCGTCGCGGCAAAAAAGTTCGCAATTTTATAACGGAAGTCGGCTGAATACAAAATCAGTGGGCTGTCGCTCTTCACGGCCAACTTGTATCGTATTTTTAATGGAACTGACTCGCTGCCGGCGCGTCCCCGCCGTCATCCAGACACCGACGACGATTCTTCCGCGCGAATTCTTCGACAAATCTCTTTATACGAACGCTAAGAGGACTGGAGACCGTAGTGACAAATAACTGCAGCGATAATAACCTTTCTTTTATCGATCCAGAGACCGTGGAGGAGCTCAAAGGAGTTTTGGTTCAAAGCAAACCAAAATACGAGTCGACAAACTCTTTACAAAAATATCGATTGGTTTACAGCGGAGCGTTTTATTAAGAGCCGGGGGAGCGGAAATTTTCATAATTTACTGCTGATACCCCCGGCCAAAATGGCAGACAGGCTCTTCCAGGGTCATTCACGGAATTTACCACTCCGTCGACCAGACGACGCCTCCTTAAACCGGGCGAAATCTAAGCAAGCTAATACCGTGGGGGGCCTCCGTCTAGACTCCGGAGCCACGAACCGTGCCTTTTCGACTTTTCAGACAGCGTTTATTACTATATCGGTTTTGACGATTTTATCGTCGCGTCCGATCAAAATTATACAATACCCTCGATGCCTTCAAATTGTAGGGGACGAACGACCCCCGAGGAACCAAGAAAAGCTCCGCTGTAAAACGTCAGAGCCGTTAATCGCGAAAGATCAACCCTTTGATTGCGGCGCGCATTTCAAGAATACGAAATGTTTAATAACACAAGGCTACCACGTTCTAAAGGGTTATTATTACGTCAACAATTCCGAAGCATCGTATTTCAAGTCGTCAGGCTCGTATCACGGTTACCTGGTCGTGTTCCCCGTTCCAACCCCCCGGTCGCTGACATCCCTTATCAGGCTTTATTACAGGTTACACTGTACAAACCTCGGGTGTCGGTCGCAGAACACGTGGAGCTGGCCAGTCCATCGCGAGCGTTACCGGCGTGGATCAGGAAGACCGGCGCTCGTAGGTCGAACGGGGGTGCGAGGGGGGTTTGCTTGCGCAACGGATGATATATTATCGGGTGCTGTTTGCACTTCGACAACATCGCGGGGCATAAAAACGCTGACTCATTTAAAGCGGCCCCCGGGATTGCGCGGTGGTTCGGGAGGATCCGCGTGCCGACACCCCCCTCTCGAATCCCTCCACGGTTCTACGGCCGCCGGCCAGCCACCCCTTTTTCCGCTCCGCGTCGAGCAACCGTCCTCTTTCTCTCGCCCTCTGCCTCGGTGCTTCTCTCTTTCCTCTCCTGTCCACCCGGGTTCCTCGTTCCAGCCACCACCCACGATTCCCCGGTTTCATCCCCCGTCGACCACCCCCCCCGCTCGTTTCCTCGGCTCGCCCCCATCTGGAGGCCCGAAGCCGCTCCTGGCATCTCGTGACTCTCTTTTCTTCCGCGCCAACGGCGACCGGACCCATCCTCTTTTCTCGTTCTCTCGCGCCAGCCACCCCCCAGCCCCCTCCCAACCAACCCCCGAACGTTTCGTTTCTGCGCTCTCTGGGTTACCCACAAACTGCCTGCCTAACGTTTCCCACGACCCCCCTGCGTTCTCCACCCTCCTTCGCCTCTTTTCTTTCCCTCTCGCGCCCCTCGCCGCCCCTCCCGGTGCCGGCTAACGGTCGCTTATAATTGCGATTCCTCGTATAATTTTTATTAAGGCTAATTAATTGCAATGGCTTGTATAATTCAGTTCGGTAAGTGTTTCCTCGCGCCGCGGATTCTTTCTCCACGAGCGCTCTCCGCCCGGTCGGGGGTTATCGAAGTTGCCGCGGGGGATGCTGATGGCGGTCGTCGACAAATTTCTTCACGGTCGAGATAATCGCGCGACGTTGCTACCAACACTTTGACTTTTCATCGAAGACATCGTACCCCCGTAATTGTTAAAAAGGAAATGTAAACTTCGTTTATATCTCACCCCTCCTTCCCCTAATTTCGACCAGGTCAGGTACAAGCTTCCTCGATGGTCCCGCTACTAATTTCTTCGCGGATTAGGAATCTTAGGCAAAAGTTCGTACGAGGGGATGACGGAGTGGGAGGAGGAGAGGGGCGGAAGCACGGAGAAATGTGGGTCGCAAAGCTCCCTCGAGTGGATTCGGCGGGGTATTCAATGGGGTAAATGGGGTATTGCATATTAAATACGCTGATAGGGGGATGAAACGAAAGAAGAGGGGGAGTCGCGATGGGGTGGGACGGCGGGGAGAGAATGGCTCTGGGATTCGGGAGGAACGCGCGGAGCAATGTGTGTAAGCTTGATGCGGTTATTGATTACAGGCCACTGTCATTGACGGCCCGTCATATGGAAACGGTGACCGTTTTTCGTTACGCACACAGGAATATGGTCCTGCTACGCGGCCACCGTATTCAGTCAACGAATAGCCATCAATTTCTACTCCCCCGCCCGTGTTCGATTCCCTGTTTTCTTTTTCGTTTTTTATCCTTCGCCCCCCTGAACCGAACGCACTTTAAATATTTTTTTCCGCGCTCCGACGCGACGAATATGTAAATATATCGGAACCAAATGGACGCTCGAGGTTTGTTAAAAATCGAGGAACCTGGTCGAGGTCCTATATTTGTAATCTTCTCTGTTTAAAAAATTTCTAAATTATCCCCAGATTCCTTTAATCAATAGTATAATAGCATGCGCGTTGCTAATTATCCTGAAGGGGTAAAATAAAAAAAAAAAAAAAAGGAGGAAAAGGAAAAGTTTTCGCGGAGTAGTACCCATAAACGTCGACAGACAGAAGGCCAGGGACGAGCGGACAGAACGAGTCCCGTGGACGTGTGTCCCCAAAAGCCGTGGAGCTCAGCGTTGAGTGATGGCCGCTCAGTCGACCTCGTAACCGGCGCCATACATCATTCAAGATGGCTGGCTTCTCACGCTGCTCGGGGAGAGACAAGGGTGACAACCCTCCCGTCTCTGCTTGCTACTTTTGACTGGCTATGTCTACGCCTTCGCTGATAATCGTGTTACGGAGATATCAATCTTGGAACGACGCCTCTCCCGTTCCGCCGTAAACTGCATTAACGCCAAGAATGTGCACCGGCACGAACGAAATTCGAACAAACCGACGGCTGAACCTCGTTTTTTCGGCGCCTATTTTCCGTCGTTCGAAATTACGTAATCCTATGCGAGAGGACTGGTTTCTCTTCTTTCCTTTCGAACGGAGTGACTTACCCCTCGATCGAGAGGGGAAGAAGGAACGAGCTGGAAGTGGTCCTGGAGGGTTTATTATCGTGGTTTTTTGCTTAAGCTGTTGCTACGATAGCCTTTTTGTACCCTTCGCGGCGAGAGTTTTTGGTGGAAAGTGTCATTAACGCTTAATAAAGAATCGTTGGCCAATATTGGCGACGAGATATCTATTTTCGCGAATCTTGGGAATGTTTTTAGGAACGTTTTGGGAACGTTCAGGAATGATTATTATTACGAATAATTTTTATTTTCGAATTACACGCTCAGGCAACGTACTTTATGAACTTTTAAAGCGTAGCAGAATATATTTGAAATACCGTCGTATTATCGATCGAATCATATATACGTTACAAGAGGGGTAGCGCGGGCTAATTAATTTGCAATCGTGCATTAACCACGCGCGTAATGAATTATTAAACTATTCGACTATTCACCGCTATTTGAATCGCGAGACTAATGACTTCCGATCGAAAAATTATTTCGTCTCTGATTATTTCGTTCCGCCGCGTAATTAATCGTATTAAAAATATTGCAAAAAAAGTATTACAGTTACGAAGAATCGATCGTTCGTGCAGATAACCGCGCGGGAAGAAATGATTTCGACGTGCCATCTGACGGTCGTAGCTCCGCACCAAGATGGAATTTCTCGATCGGGAAGCAGTCCAGCCAGGGTATCTGCATTACCAACGTTTGGTGCACAGAAAAATGCAAGCATCTTCCAGTATTCTCGATCGTCCCTAGATGAGTCCAACAAACGCGTAATAATGGAACACGGCGTTGCAGGATCGTCGTTTTATTTCCAGCTTTTCAAAATATCAGCATCCTTGGGAAAATTTGTATTAAGATTCCGTCTCGAAACTCTCTCTCGAACGCAACAACGAACGGTATAAAACGCTCGAAAATTTAATTAAAGTTCCGCGAGGGTGTCGTCGCGCCCATTCGAGGGAGAAAAGCACGGCGTTATTAATATAATTCCGGTTCTTCCGTTCATATTTTCGCTCTGTCGCGTGGACACTTCGTACATTTCATTCCACTTTGCACTATATCCCCCCTCGAAATTTCCACGAGTATACATAAGCATTTGTCCCGCCGGATGAAAATTTCTTCTCGTACCGAGCTTTCAGCGTGTCCCGCGAGACTTTAATACGTCCTCCGTTGGCGGGAATCTTCAATTCTCGCGCCACTTGTATCGATATCGAATCGATGGTAGCTCAAAGATTTATTTCGAGCCGGGGCGTAGACGAAACGTTATTGTGGATTTCTAAAACAAATGGTTATGTTTCTCTAAAGACAATAACGCTCGCCTATCTATCACGCGTCCGAGCGATATTGGCGCATCCATCGTACGTAATATTGAAATTGTATTCTTTCGTAATATGGGAGTTATTTATGAAACGTAGCAGGCAATATAGACGCGCAGAGATGGCGGCATCACGATATGATACGATGTGATGTGAAGAGGATCGGAGGCTCCTTGAAATTCAGACCGTGCGTCGACTAGCAAAAATATTTCCAATTTAACAGAAAAACAAACGTCAAGAAACAACTATCACCCCTTTCGATCCAATATGGAATGCAGAATTCAGTGTTTTCGTATCCAAAAAATTGAGAAGGCGCAACTCGACACGGTACAGCTTATAGCGGCGGTTCTTAATCTATAAAATACAAAGCAATAATTCGTCTTCCGTGGCGGTACATTCCGAATCGCGATTCATTTATTTCCCCGGCCGAACGACGAAGAAAACCACATGCACGGTAGCCAATGTTCCTTTTTTCTCCCGTTCGTAGCAGAGTTTCCTGAAAACACGGTTGCAACGTGTAACGTGTACGGTTAGAGCCGAACGAAGCGACAGCTGTTCGCCGGTTGGCTGCGCTATTCGATTGTCTCGCTCTTGATGATTGATGATCGTTCGGGGTAGCTGCTGCCGCCGCCGCCGCCTTGACACCGCGTCTGTCTTTTCCCTCATTTCCCGCCCGGCTTTTTTTCGTTTCCTCGGCGATTCCAGTGCAACGCAGCCGGTCGATATACGAGCCCAGAATACCGAGCTTCCTTCGAAAGCACCGAGCAAAACGCGGTAAACCAGACCCAACGAATCATCCTCGACGTACGCATTTGGCATACGCCATCGATGCAAAGTACAGTTGCTCAGAATTCGGAGCAAAATAATTTTCCTCCGCGTTGGTTTCAATCTCGTACCCTCCGATCGGTTGATTATCAGAAAACAAAGGATTAAACAAGGTCTAATACCTTGTAACGCAGTACGAATTTATGAACGTTGGAAAATAAAAAGGAAGCGTAGCTTGTTCCTCGGCGAGCAAAAAACGCGGCAATCGGTTGAACGCGCGGCGCAGCCTCGGTCGTATCCCGGTGCAGGGACATGCGAGAGCGCGTTTCGCGAAACGAAAAAGAAGAACGGAAGACTCGCCTCTACCTGCCAAGAGGGAATTAGCCTCCGGGAATCAGCTGCAGCCGCAATCGCGATGCATAATGCAAGGGTAGGCGCGTGAATTTATGTAACTTAATTTGTAACGCGCGACGTCCGCCTATCCGGAGTTACCGGGAACGGGTCGCGGAGGCCTGGAGGAGGGACGGCGGAACCCATCACGAGGGTTACGCACACGCGAACGACCACGGCCGGTATAGTAATGGTCAACCCGATGGGCAAGTTTTTCACTTTGCATGTAATAACAGCGGCCCCCGAGAACGAAACGCCTTCCGCGCGGTTTAATCGAATCTCGTTGGTCTAATAACGCGCGCGTCTCGCCGCTGAAAAGGAATCGGGGCCAGAGGCGCGGACGTTGAAGAATAAACCGCGGCGAAAAAGGAAAATGAAGGGAGGGCACCTAGGCGTGTTCCCTTTGATCAGGTTTCGTCGTGAAAAATTATCGAGAACCGCGATAGCATTGTTCGTGGTGCCTCTGCGTGGACTGTTTCGTTAGAGTAGAATGGGTCTGAATGCTTAAAACGGCCTGAATTTGTTGCAACATGCTTCCTGAGCCTCTATCTATTCCTTAACAACATTCTCACATTTTGTATACAAAAAAACACCTGGTCGAGTCTAAAAATAAGTATAAAATCAAGCAACACGTACCGCAGAAACCAGAAGTAGATATCCTCGAGTAACGTGGACAAGACTTGGACGATTAACCTTTTGCACGAAACACGAACTGGCGTCGATGGAATCGCGAGATTTGCGAATGAAATCGACGGTGTTTGGATCCGCGAACGAAGCGGATCTTACGCGTATCGCGCAAATAGGCCAACTGAAAACGCATTGACACGAGAGAAGTCACCGGGTGCAGATGGGGGGAGGTAGGAGAGAGGCAGCGGAAGAAGAGAACGAGCCTGGTGCTGAATGGCGCCCTACCTGGTCCCCGAGGTCATAAATCATTTCCCCGTGATACTACCCCTCGGCGTTTCCCTGCAGCATAACCCCGGCGATCGGCGACCGGCCAACATCACCTGGAACTCTTAGCCTGCGGATCGTCTCGGTTACTCGGCGACGAACGGGACGACCGGGTCCTACGATTTTCGACGTCGCGATACGAGCTGCACGCGACTACGGTCCTCGCGTGTTCAGTAGTGGTTTTATTGTTACGAGGATCCTGTGAACGGGGAAAGATCTGCCATACTCTAGGGTAAGCCTGGGAACGTTTTAGTACGGTCAGGGATCTTTGTTCGGGTCGTAAACTGATTAGAATTATTTAAAATACCGTTTGGAATTTTCTGAACGAGCACTCTACCCAAGGACTGCACGATTCAGTGATGGCTCGTGAACGAAAAAGCGTCGTTGCAATCTGGCCTCCCCGAGTCTAGAGTTTGCATCGATTTCTGGAAAGCACGTGGGATCCGTATCGATCGTTTGGACAAGGGAGGGTATAAATCCTGAATCTTCGGTGGTCCTGACGGGAAGTCTCTTAGAACGGGAACAGTTCGCGGCAAACGTAAACTTAATAGCCATCCTTTACTGCGCGGCCCTATAGCCGAGGCACGGCTGGTGGGGGACCATAAATTTCAGCACACAGATTCAAAATGATCCCCTTTATTGCACGAAACCCGGGTTAGTTGTGCCTCGACCTGGCCCCCGTGCAGTCGGACCATCGAATTGCACCTCGAGCCTTTCGCAAGGACCAAGGTCCTTTTCTTTCCGCGTCCAGTGAACTTCTTCGTGGCGTTAATCGCGCGAGGCGTCGTTTCCGTCGCGCGGTGTGAATCGCCGCCTATTGTTTCGCGTCGCTGGTTAGGCGTGGACCTTCTGTTCAGGCTGTCGTTGGTCAGTGTTCGACGACGAAGTCACCGTCAACGGTTGTAAGTGGAATTTAAGAATTCTTCAAATTAAAATTCGTCGAGACTGGAGTTTGACCATAGTCGACACCGATATGTTCTGAGACTGCGTCCAACGATATTTCCGTATCGACGTTTCGACGACATTGCTGTTATTAGAACTCCTCTCGTACAATAGTGCTCGTAATTTATACAGCTGGACGTTTTCAACGAGGTTTTTAAATATTTACCATCGGTACTTTTTTAACTATCAATAATGGTGTTTACGTATAGAATGTTTCTCTGTTTCGTTAATGAAAAGAGTATCGAGTCTTCTTTAACTATGTTCAGAAATTTACAATTTAGTTTTTCGGACCGGAGAAAGTCAAGATCGACCGGAGTAGTCAACGGTTGTTCAAAAAGAGCACGATCGATAACGAAGGTGTACAGATGTTCTTCGGTATAATCGTCGTTTCGAATTTTTAGAATTGTGGAAATAGCGGAGGGAGCGGGATTCGGTTCGAAGAAAACCGATGTAAATTTGTTATTTACCGGAAGTTGCAAAGTCGAAGAAAACGGGTAACATGGCCGACACCACCTATCGGTGACCTCTCGAACGCCTCCAGTCCACCGGGAGTCTCCAAGGTGGAGCCACGATGGCGACTCCAGCTTGTATTTCCTTTTTCTTACATCTTTTCACAACAGAAGCGACCACGCGCGAATCTCGCCACTCGCATTCATTATTTTACGCTCCATTCAAATTGCCCCAAGACCTCAACACTCAACCATTAACGGTATTCGCGTACTTTGATTTTTCCCGCCATCTGGAATCTTTCTATCAACAAGATGCCAAGTCCTTTCACCAGTAATCGAAACGACCCTGTACAGTTCCTACAAAAATTACTACGCACAAGGTCTTAAAAACTAAATCTCGATTTTGTTACACGATACTTCGAAATATTTTCCGATCCTCGAGCACTAAAAATCTCTCCATGGCGTCTGTTAATCTTTTTACAATAATGCACGTGTAACACGTGACTCTTGACTTACAATAACCCACAGATTGCATCGTGTGGACGATTCAGATCTTCCCATAAAATTCCTGCGATCGAGTCGATTCCTCCGTAAGCTCGGAGTGTTTTCGACCATCCGCGCGAGGCGTTCCGATAAATTCTAAACGGTCGATGCTAAAAAAAAAAAAAAAAAGAAAAAAAATGCCGTCGACAGGCGAGTCAGGCTGTTCGCCGGAAAGCTCATGGGATCGGCGTAACACGTCCGGCATCGGTTTTCGTTTCCACGACGTAGGAGAGCGCGTTTTATTCGCGACGCTCCAGATACTGCAGCCATTTTATATAGATTGCAATGTATTGATCGTCTCCGCCAACAGCCGACATTCTACGTAGTATCAGAATGACAGGCTGGCAGATGGAATCGCAACTTCCCCTTCCCCCTTTTTCCACCAACTGCCACCGCGTTCCAACCCCCTTCGATGCTTTGGACTGCCTGCCAACCCCTCGTCTCCGCCTATACCTATGTACACTTTCTGCTTAGCTACTTACAGACCTACCTACCGAGCTCTGTGTACCCGCGCGTTCTCTCCTCTCTCTCTCTCTCGCCGTGATCGTGGTCGTGCGTGTGCCCGTGTGTGTGTGCGGTTCGCGCGCGTGCAGGCGCGCGTTGCGCTACGTGGATCGCATATACGTGTGTCCGGATATGTAAAGAATATGTAAATAACAGGGAGCGGTTAGGTATGTACGAGATATATCGCGGTTTTTACTTATCTTTTTCAGCCGCCGCCACGATAAATGAATTTGTCGGTGACAGAGGAGTCCTGGCGCGCGATGGCGACGGCGGTGCTCGTTGAAAATCGAACGTACGCGACGCGATCGAGGAATTTTCCCGATTTTTCGTATTTATTTTCCTCCCCCCCCCCTTTTCCTTTTTGCCCCCGGAAGGAAATTAATCCGCCTTTCGTCAGTTTCGTCCGATTGTGTCTCGTATCCGCGATCGTGAAACGTTCCACAGCGTTTGACGCAGTTATTTTTAACCGAGGGGGGGTGGACGCGCTTTTGACGTATATATCGCCGGTTTTATTCGTTCTATCGGCCCACGGATGAATAAATAGTTGATACGGTGACACGCAGATCGTTGTCAATCGCGCGACGCGACGAGATTGAACAATTTCTGTTCCGCGCAAATTGCGTTTGAAACTATCGATGATATTTTTATCGAACGATTTCAGTTATCCAAGCTTCGTTTTCCCACGGATCCTTTACGCAAAGGACAAACCTTTTTAGAAAATACACCCGCGTTGGTTTTTCCGCGTTTTGGCTGCGGTAAAAAGTTTCTATCGATGATTTGTAACCGTTACACGAGATAGTTGGAGGTTTCGAAAAACCCGGGGGCGCGATGAAACAGCTATTTCCACTTTCGTTTACTCTGCTCCCGTCGTGCTGGCCGAACGTCCACTTTTTTAATTAAAATTGCACGCCGCCGCCCCCCCCCTCCCGCGACCCCTCCCCCGCACCCCTTCAAACTTTCCGCGTGAATAGGCTTTATTAAATTAGTTTCGAACTCGGTATAAACAAGCTGTAAAGGTTACATCGACTGTAAATCATATCGCGTCACGAACGAGCGCAACAACAGCGTGAAATGATGTATTTAAAATAAAACTATTGCAAAATCGATTCCAGGAAGATTAATTTTTTCATATCGGACGCGGACGCGGAGAAGTAATATTCCTCATAAATAATTATGCCTCTCGGACCTCTCGGAACCTGTAGAAACTTATCCAGCAACAATTTTTCATTAGGCGACTTCTAAACTCGGCTTAGACATTCGTTTTCTCGCCCTATCGATATACGTTCTTTGGCTTCTTTTTCTTCGTTTGAACGTGCTGCTCGTTGTTTTATTCCCTCTCGATTCCCATAACTCTTTCTTTGTCTCTTTCCCCTTACACTTAGCAGCACGTCGCATCCGTTTTATTCTTGAGGTACTCGTTTTAAGTTGTACAATGGATCGTGGGCCTAGTCGCGTTTCGAGACGGTCCGAATGATTAAAATTGTTGTTCGTTCGCGGTCTTGTATTGTTATAGAGCGATGAGAGCGTCGAACAAAAGTAAATAAACTCCCATTGTGGAACGGTCTCGTCCCTTTTCGCCAGAAATCTCTTTCTGTTAAGGGACACGCGATAGATCGCTCGGAGAAAGCCGCGATAACGCGTCCGCGTCCGCGTCCACTTCGCGCTGACAAATGATCTTCTTTCGTCGCTGCCCCCCCGCGCTATCGGACCTCGATATTGTTGCTCTTTCTCCGTGTCCGCGTTTACAACCCTCTGTACGATTGGAAACTTAATAAGAACGAACACCTCGAGATACCACGTTTTGATTAAATTAAAAAATATCCAATTCTCGAAATTCCATTTGCGTTTCCCCGATTCAAGAATATACGGAACGACGTTAGAACAGCGGGCGAAAGATTGCGGTACACCGTTGCAAATCGTCCTCCTTTCAAATCCCTTGTCCGCCCTGCCGCGGAAAAGAAGATTTTCACCGGCGCTTCACGGATGGTATCTCGAGGACCTCGAGTGCCTGTCGCGCGATATTAGTTTCTCGATTCGAGAGACCGACCGCGAAATAAGGGGGCGAAAAAAAAAAAGAGAGGCAGCCAGGGGTGAAAAGATGGTGGAGCGCGAGGGTGACGGAGGGAAGGGTGGCACGGAGGGAGGAGGGAAATGAAAGGGGCTGCCAGGGCGTAGGAGGGAAAAGCGGAATCTCCTGTTACGTCGAGTTTAAGATAGGGCGGACCTTTCATCCGCAAAAATGCCCCGCGGGACCCGCGTCAACGTCCTGCGAGAGAACTCTCCGCCACCCGGTTCGTTCTTCAACCCTCCTTTCTCAACCACCGTGCCAGCCCCGCTCACGAATGCTCGGACAGGGCCGCGGCGACAAGGAGCTCTCTGACTAGACGTCACTCAGATTCCAACTTCCCTCCATTCTTCTGCTCGGCCATGATTTATGGTCGCGTTAATGCAACCTACCGCAAGAATTCGTCCGATGGAACGTCCGAACACTCGGATTAACCAGTCACCTTTCTCCTGCGAAAAAAAAGAAACACTCGATATAGTACCCCGTTCCTCGAATTGTCACAGCTTTCATCCCTTCGTTCGACCGTTACGCGGCGTATATTTACAAAATAATTTCCCTTACAGCGTTTCAATTTGATTCTTTCCGCAACTTTGAATTGTTTGTTTCGTTTCTCTATTATACGTTCCCTGAATGTCTACGCCATGTAAATCGATACAAGTGCACGTTGTGTGCTCAAGGAAACGGTCCTCAGCAAGCTATCCAGTTTAAGGCTTATGGGCCACTTCGAATCTAACAGTGTTCGGAGACTTCCAATTACGGAGTATTCAATTTACTGTTATTTCAAGAACCTTCGCTGTTGCAAACGATACTTAAAAATTGACGAAAGGTAACCGACACGGAGTTCAAGGTTACCTACATTTTTTCATACAGTAGCATATGTGTTTCGCATTCTGGCTGGCATCCAAACGAATTCGAAGACCTATGACCTCGGGATGACCTTAAAGAGGAAAAGCCAGCGTCGAATGCGTTTCCCAATTTTCTCAAGTTAGTCACTTCGACGCATCCACGAAGGTTATTTAAGAGATAATATCGTTCGGTCGTAAACAATCGGTGAAGCAATTACCGAGACAGCGTCGCGTTGGAATTGCGGTCGAAAATTGCAGCTAAAAAATTTATATATATATTTTGTTTAGCCGTAACGAGCGAACTGGAGCACGGGCTAAATGCATGCAAAAGTTGCTTACCCGAGTGACCATAACATTTTTTTGGTCTCAGCCCGGGTTCCCAGCGCCCGAGTGCTTTGCTTTTAACGAATAAAGCGCGCTGAAAGCTCCGCGGCGAATAAATTACTATGCGGCCGCGCGGAAGTAACGAAAAAGCATCGCGCGAACCAGACGAATTCTTTTTCCACGGCCGTGCAGCTTGTAAATAAATTGCTCGGTGCACCGTCGCGTGTGTTTCTGATACGCGGAAGTCGCGACGAGTTGAACACCGGAAATTTCGACGACCCTGCAGATTCCATTTCTGCCGGTGTTTTCTTTCTCGCGAACGATCTATGCGATACAAATCTCAAATTCCGTCGATGGTGCGCTCGAATTCGACTGTATTAATTTATAATACTTTTGTTTATTTACGAATATTATGTCACACATCAGTCTGTTTAAAATGTAACCGTCCAGTTGTCATTTTCACAGCTGGACGGTCTCTTGAACCGCAGAAACGTATGGAGACGATTACGTTTCAGTTATCCGGGTAATATCGTTCCCTCCCTATCACGGATTATTTCTTCCATCGTATCGATGAATCGTGGTCAGATTTTCGGTGGATCTTCGCGTACCAGGTGAGAACGTCTCCGAAAGTTCCTCCGGAGGGCAGTTTATCAGGGCGCGGTTAGAATAATCCGAACCGTCGCGCGGCATGAGTGCAATTGAATTCGCGAGAGGGCATTTTTCAAAGGGAAGGAACGAAAGGAAGCTAAATTTCACCGAAGTGGGCGGCATTGCAATTCCTTGTCGGAGATCCTAACACGCCCACCTGGCTTTCGGCTTCATCTCAATAACATTAGCTTAGTCGCTTAAGCTTTTACTGCACCGGCTTATATTTATTCCGAGCTGGCCGCGGAGCAATTTGTTCGACTCTCTCTCTGCCTTAAATTATCCATCCGTTTCGACTTCTCCTTCCGATCATCGTTTGGAACAAATATTCCAATTGTAATTAAGCATAGCGTCCGCGTTCTGTTACGATTAATTAGTTGAAAATAATACTTCTAAATACGTCGTAGGACCGTGTAGCTACAATGTGACGAAAGACACTTTTCAAAATTACACGAAACATTGCACGATGAAATTTTCCTAGCGCCTAAGCACACAACTTGGAGCCACCCTAAAGGCAAACAGAGATTCTCAAACTTGCGTGGGTGCAAACTCTTCTTCTTCTGGCTTATAAAACGTGGTCCTGCGGTACAGCAAATTCCTCTCAGAACTCAGAACTATGTAAATATACGATAATAATTGACCACTCAAGGGATCATAACGATCGAAATAAAGAATTGCAAGTGACCATTCCGATCCAATGTTTAGATCACTTTTGATTCCCTGCCCGCAGTCGACAGGTAGAGCTCGGTGCACCGGAAGTTCGGTTCCTCTCGGTGACATAACACGCCGGCAGATTCGTCGATCGGCAATAATCGTCGTGGCTGCCACGGGAAGCTCACCGAATCTTTTATGGCGCGACCGAGCCGAGATTCGAAAGCCCGGCGAGCGACGAATGCGAATCGATGTCGGGAGTATGGAAAAGGAAATCGACTGGCGATCGTATTATTATTCAAGACACGGGGCCCGGACGTTCCTTCCTTCTGAAGCATTCCACGATACGACGGACGATGCCAGTCGAAGACAGCGTCTCTTGGCAGCCGCGCGTGTGACGACCGCGTACGAGACAGCCGGCGGAGAACGGCGGAAGTCGCGCGAAAGGTATTATCCATTCATTTATTTAATCGTCTACGAAATTCAGGGAGTCCCCCACCCCGACGACGCCCACGAAGTCTTGGAAGTCTTACCGATGTCTGGTGGAATTTTTCGGACGCGACGTTCCCTCTTGGAAAGCCTGAGGACCATTTCGATCGCGGGAGGTGACAGGTAAATCTTATTTTCGCTACGAAAGTATCGGGAAAGCCCCGATGTGCTTCTTAGAGATCCTGGGGTGACTCGGGGAAGATCCCCGCAACGATAGGCTCGCTTTATATTCGTTTAGAACGTTTCGAACCGAGGCTCCGATGGTCCATATTTCTCTTTCCCCTTTGGTACGTATCAAAAGTACCAAAAAGCTCACCATCGAGCCATATTTCTTTTCGAAACGTGGGAAGTTCAACGCGAACGGTGCTCGCGGTTTCTATTTTCCATCCAGCTCGATCTGGTCCCAAGACGAGCGTGTCCATTCGACTCGGTTATCCCCAGGTTTTCATTTAACCGGGGCACAATCACTTATCTGTAAGGGTGAATTGCACTACGCGGCGATGACCTGCCGTGAATTAATCGATAGACGCGTAGCCAGCGCGTTAACTACGGATCCACCTTGCTCGCGAACGACGTCTGCCAACGCAGACGCAATCGAGCATATTTTTCTGTGTATGCGTTTCACTGCACTCCCGCCGGCCATAAACTGATCATAATTTCAGCCGAGACGGCTTAATGTTTAATGCATCCGCCTGTCCGTCGTTAATTTTGCTTTTTTCCCCCGGGGAAACACATGTGTGGGTAATTGTTTGGTCGCTCTGTGTTTATGCGGAGGAAAGTCTTACCATCTTGGCTTAATAACGTATATATTTATCTGGTTTTACTTTTTCTCTGCACTTCAATTTTCGCGAGCTTCAGGAAACGCTGCTCCTTAGTTTCTTAATTTCCTTCCATCTCTATTAAAATTCGTAATCTTCGAGCGAATCCCCAGCCACCGGACGTGGAAAGCATGGCATCGAGAGATCCGCGACGCGGTAATTTATCGGCCATTTTGCGGATCGTTTTAGCAGGGGACACTCGTCATAAAGACGACACGCTGGGCTAAAAAATGTGTCTTGGAAGTTTCCGAACGACTCGTGGGACGGGGCAGGGACAGAGAGCGAGATAGAGAGTCGGTCGTCGTCGTCACGGATGCTCACGAGCGACGATACGTGGGTAAACTCGGGGAAGACGTATGGCACGTGAGCAGAGGACGACAGGCAGAATGTCGGTTGAGTGGCGTATGACGCGAGGATGATGTTACGCCGCTCCGAACGACGAGCCGGCGATTTATCGAGTTAAGTTGTCCCGGGGTCCTTATCGGTCTCCCCTGCTTCCCCGCCGGCTGCTTTTCGCCGTTTTTCGCCAGCCCAGACGAAATTTGTAGCGATTAACGCGAGCGTTGCCTCGGTGCGAATTCAGCTCCGCGTTAAATTTTTGCTTGGACCTCGAAAATTCGGGGCGAGCGTGAAAGCGCCGTATACCGGGCGACCAACGAAGATAGTTAAGAAATTTTTGGTGTGTTTTGATTCGATTAAAGTAGCAGAGTCTAGTTTACAAGTCCCTGTTAATCGTTCGAGTAATACAAACTAATTATGTACTCGTGAACTATCGAACGCATAATTGACGGGCGTTGAACGAACGATTAATGGCGTCAATTTGTCTGGCAGAGTCGGGATGCGACGCTGTGATATTGTTTTTTCCACCAGAGATATTATTTACCGGATAAAACATTTTTTTTAGTATACTGGAGTCCTCTAAGTTAGGGGTGGGTTTTTCATCGAATGTTCAGATATCAGGGTAGTTTCTTTGTACTTCCACGTCCTCCTCGATAATATCTGGATAGACTACAGACTTTTAATCGTTGACCAAAAGATATTTAACCCGATTTGGTCCAGCGACTCTCGCTCGTCTAGATCGGAGCTTCGATCCCCAAGGATTCGGAAACGTTCCACCAGCTAGACTCCCGATTTTAATCCGACCTTAAATTTCCCTGTGCTCCTCGAGGGTCCTCGAGTCCTCCGACGTGCGGGGTCGGCTCTTTTTGCGCGCGTACACCGCCGGACTACGTGGCTGTTTCCATTCCGGTTCGGTTCTCTATTTTTCTCGTCCCCGGCAGTTTGAACAGAGACACCCCGGGTACACCCAGTTTCGCCACCCCCCATCACTCTCTCCGTAGACACGTTTTCTCTCCATTCTTCGTTTCCCTCCGCGGTGTCAGGCTCCTCCGCGGCTTCAGGAGCGGAGAGACGATCAATACGTCGCTCCGGAACGGAGAAGGAACGGAAGCTACGTCATTGGGAGAGTTGGGCGGCTGCGGAGGTCGCGGGGCGGCCGCGCGGTCCACGGAGGGGGCCGAAGGAGTGAAAGCTCCGTTTTCCAGGCGATTCCTCGAGGAGAGGAGAGCAGAGGCCTGGATCCCAGCAGATATGCCCTGCTATGAGCGCGAAAAGATGATGAGACGAAGGGTGGCCCCTGGCTTTTACCCTCTCTCTTCCTCCCACGATCCGGTTGACAGGGATTCGTGGCCGAGGCCGCACGATTTCGACCGAGCACAAACGATGCCAGGGCCGTATCCGCCAACGATAACGTGCCCCTGCCTTGCTTTCTTCAAAATTCTGTTCCACGATCATTCGTCGGGACGGTCCTCTTCGTTCCAATATGAATACATATTGTCGATGCCAGAATTCGCGCGGAAGGTTCTTCGAACGAAATGCGTCTTCTTGCGTTCGAAAACGACCACGGGTCTGGGTCTTCGGTCATTCCGAGGCGATCGACGAATTTGTCTGGGTCTTTCGTAGGAACCTTTTCCTCCATCATATGGCACGGGGGCGTAAATAATGCATGAATTTGCACGGCAGAGTTTCCAGAAGGAAAATTCCAGATACCCAATCAGTATTTCCTATCGTGTTGCATAATGCATCAGGCGAAAATACTACGTCATTGCACCGCGAGACGAAAACCGACGAATCGTGCAACGTGGAAGCGTCATAGGTGTCGACCACCATTTTAACCGTGTATTCGACTTCGTAGACGAGCAGTCGTGGAATGCTTAATGCAATACTTCATCGACTATGTAAGGGAAAGCGCGATAGTAGATTAGGTCGGGCTGTTGTGCGGCGCGCATTCCACGCGTTCTTCTTCGACTCGTCCCGTGGATCATTGTTCGAATCGTGTGTCTCCGTGCGACGAATCGAACGCCATTCAATCTCTATTTCAATAGCTGAGCGTCTCGCCGAGTATATTTCGCGGCGTGGTCGGTGGGACGACAGGTTACGATTTCGTAAATGAAGTCGAGAAGACGGGAAATAGAGCAGGGCAGACATATTTCTCAATAACGCGTCAGGTGAGACCTATTTTCAGGTGCTCTATTTTCTATATTCCCCCTGGTTCCTCTGCTCGCGACCAGAGATTCAGAGACTTCGCAGAACTCATAAATAACATTCGATAAAAATATGTGTCAATGTCATAGATCTTGATTCAAAGTGGTCTGGCCGTGAATTTTTAGACCTCCGGAACAATGGAGGATGAGGGGGTATTGTAGTGTTTCTTTTCTCTCGCAAAGTTGACGCAGTGTCACTGTCTCGCGGGGGTGCGATACGTCCTCGTAAAGTCTCGTTTGTTTATTTTCCTGTTGGCTTCCGTATAGGCCCCAAAGCCTCATTCATCTTCCTCCAACATGCTCCACAATCTACTCGGAAATAGTTACTTTCATACATTCAACAGTTCCTTAAGGGGTGGCATGTTTAGAGTGAAACAAAAACAAAGTACTTTCCTGTGATAATTAAATTACGTAGCAAAATTTGTATCGAAAGACTGGCTTCTCAGGTGAACCAAGGTACCCCCATTAAACTATGGACTTGTCTATCGTGTTCACTATCGTCTCGTAGGAGGGTTGATACTGAATCTTTGAAGAATCGCAGGAGGGATGGGAAAGACGATTATTTTCAAAGTTGTTCGAAGGAAGTCGAGGGTTTGACAAGCATCGTTTCTGTCCGTCAAGATCGGTGACAGAGGCGAGAACTGCGACTCGTGGCGAGGTAATCCCGAGCGTCGGGAAGCGTGTTGGGTCAGGACGCGTGCGTCGGCGGGCCAGGAATAATGCGTTATCAATACTGATTTGTGCGGGGGGTGGGGGGAGGGTGGTCGGTGGCCCGGCGGCGTTGAGAGACGGCCCTGTGCGGTGGCATCCCCCGTTGGATCGGGTGGGCGCGGTGCGGGAGGGAAGCCTGGATGGCGTGGGGGAGGGGTAGGGGGTGCGCGCGGTCCAATCATCGCAGAATCCGGGGGATGCCCCTGGCCGCGGCCGGGCAGCCGTGGGAGAGACGCCCCGCGACTCGAGGATTCGCGCTTGTCGCCGAATGCCTTCCGCGCTCGGGGCCGAAAAGGACAGTCGGCTGGCGAGTTTCGTTTGGAAGGGCGTTGGCCCGCGCTTTCCGCGCTTTCGCGTCTTCCACGGCTCGTACGTCGTGCGAGACGCGCGCGATTCGCGCCGAACAGTGAAAAGCAGTGAGGACCGGACGAGACCAACGTGGAACCGCACGGAGACGAGCACGCGCATGCATGCACGCACCATGTGCACAAGCGTCCCTGGACGTCAACGTCGCAGCGTGGACAGTGAGTTCATCATTTTTCCTCGCCCCCCGTGTTCGTGTTCGCGTTCGTGTTCGCGTTCGCGTTCGTACAGTGGCCAAAAACCCCTTGCATGACCTTGCTGAAAACCCTCGTATGAAACGCATACTCGTCCAGTTAACGCCAAACGTTAGAGGTTCTTGGGGATCTGCGGAGAATCGGTTGGAACTCGAACTTCCGTTTCACTCGTTTAATCGCATTCTTCGCGCGTCGATACTTCGACCCCATTCCGAGCGCGCGCCACCGTCGGCTCTCGGAATTTCGAGAAATCGTGTTCCTTCCGCTCGCCGCTTGTTGCTCGAGCATCCGACGGCGTGTTTCCCTACGTCTCGACGGCGACGCTTGGTTCGATGGCCGCCGATTCGTTTTCGCCCGATGACGCTAGTGACATCTAGCTTTCGCCCGATTTTGTCGGCGAAGATCGTGGCATTTTGCGCCTCCGAGTCCCGGAGTCGATAGTTCTCGACGCGTCTCGTCTTTGTCGTTTCTTGCACGTACAATCGTTGCTCTCGACTGCTCGATTTCTCGATTCGATCGAAGAGGACACACGACCATTGGCCCTCTATCGCGTCGTGCATCGATCGTTCAAGTTTATGCGTCTCCTAGATAATAATCGTCGATGAATGAACGTCTGGGATCTTTGGTATAATGGGGCCCATGAAATCGACCGTTAAAATCACAGAAACGTAATCGCATCGCGCGCAGGACATCGCATTAATTCACGACTTCCTTTAACCGTATTCCGGATGTGCATGCAGGGTCACGTCCGGTTTTAGTGGAGGTTTTCCGGCGTCACGTACGGTTCGTCGGCCAGAATGAAATTTCTAATCCGCGCCGGCTTTATATAGTCATGCTCGTTATTCGTACGTGTTGCTATTCCCCCGATCGCCTCTGCGATTTACCGTACTGCACGAACCAAACGGTTGCAACCGTTTTATTGTCAACAGTGGCGGATCTAGGAGACTTCCAAAAGGGGGGTCAACAAATTGTTACTAAAAAATATTCGATATTTCGCACCTGCAAATAAAAATACTGCTCGTAACCCTTGTAAATAAAACGGTTGTCTCTAGAAGCCACTTGTAAGTTCTATTTCTACCCGTGACAACCACTGGTTTCCTCCATTTGTGTTTGAAAATTGCCCTGCAACGATACGCATAACCTGTTTTGTGACTCCGACGTGAAACTTAAAATAAAACTGAAGCTTCTGTGTTGCAGATATCGCTGGCGGTGAGACAGGCCGGGAGTTGCATATAAGATAGGCACATTCGTGATCTACCCTGTAGATCCGGGCTTTTGTAGATTGTAAATATCAGAAGCTCGTCTCTACAGGTATCTTACGGATGACATGCCACGCGACTCTAGATTGCAATGGCGGCGCACATTCGTTTAAATCATCCCCGTCGCCTGGGAATTTTAAACAATCCCACCGGGAGCCGTTCTATAGTTTAGTGATCCATCAGCTGCGCGTACCAACGAGCAATAAATAAAGCACCGGTACGAGAACTTTTCCATGTTAGAATTAACGCAAATGTAACAGGTTACGATGCAATATATTAAATCACTTCAAAATGTAATGTATTCGACGCTGTAATATTAATAGCCTTCAAATTAAGAATTACTTTGTGTTAAAAATCGTTGAATACAAATTGGAATATCTGTCTGTCCTTCGAATATGAATACACTAAATGTAATGAACAAATAAATGTATTTTACCATATTTTTATAATATAAAGATGTTGCTAGAATGTTGTTAAGGTTGGTTCGTTTATTTTATCCCAGAAAACCCGTCACGAAATACAAATGAAGATTCACTAATCGATTGTAGTAGAAGCGTTCTTTCATTTGTGACTTTCACGGAGAATCGTACGTGTATTCGTTGATTAAAATGCATGCTAATAGAAAGATATAAATTAGATAATATCATCTGCATTCGTCAGACTCGTAGACAATATTTTTTCAATTAATTATTTCTCACTCTACTGGAGATCCACCCAACTACTACCTAGCTGTTTCTCAATCGATATAGAAGGTACCTTTTTTACGCAGGTGGTCAGTCAGACTTTGATACTACCGATCACGAAAATTCCTAGCTAGGGAACTTCCCCCGCAGACGAGGTATACTCAGTGATGCCAGATTGAGCACCGGGTGCACTACTCACACTATGCCAGATCACGCGTACGTGAGCTCGTGGAGTTTCGGAGAGTCGACAAAGGCAAACTGACACATGCCCCCTTTCTCGATTCTCCGAAGCTGCCCGAATTAATTTCGGACTGTCTCATGGGAGTCGAGAGAGGAAGGCTCATTTGCCTTCTCGCGCTTGAACAACTGAAATTCGACCTCACGTCGACGGCATACGATTCCAAGTCTCGACTGGCCAGGTATTTTTTATTTTCCGACCTATGTATGAAGACGAACATAAGCAAGATACTATAATGAACAAAATTTTGTGAAATTTTTCTTACGGAAATACACGTTTTATGACCCCCCGATCATATTTGAATTATTGAAAAAAAATAAATTCATTTTTATTATTCCTATATATGAGCGGACATATGTATATCATTTCAGATATCACTTCTGATACATCTGGCAACGTATAACCATTACTGCTGGCTACTGCTAGCCTCTCGCAGCCTCTGCTGGCTTCTGCTGGCCTCTGCTAACCTCTGCCAACATGTGCGGGCTTCTGCGTGTCTCTGCTGGCCCCAGCTGACCACTGCTGACCACACCTGATACTTCCGACAACGTATACCGATTACAACTTGCTACTGCTTGCCCCTGCTGGTCTCTGCTTGCCACTCCTTGCCACTGCTGGCGTCTGCTGACCACTGCTGACCACCACCGATGCTTCCGACAACGTGTGACGATTACTACATGTTACTGCTTGCCCCTGCTGGTCTCTGCTTGCCTCTGCAAGCCTCTGCTGTCCCCTGCTGACCCCTGCTGACCCCTGCTGACCACTGCTGACCACTGCTGACCACTGCTGACCACTGCTGACCACTGCTGACCACTGCTGACCACTGCTGACCTTTGCTGACCACTGCTGACCCTTGTTAACAACTTCTGCCATGATATATATGTATTAAAACATTGTATAATGTAAATCTATGGCAATAAATGATATAATTACAAAGAATTCTATGTGTTCTCATCATTTTTTACCTTTCTGTTCCTCTCCAAATCATTACCTTAGTTATAAGACTCCCTGAAACTCTTTGGTTTCCTTGAACCCACTAGGAAGTCCGTAAACACCTCGGAAGTCCTGATACTCAGAACTGTGCTAAAAATTCAGTTTCCAAGAATTTTCGGCGTTTCCAAGAAATTCCAAGAGTTCCCAGTTGTTTCAGGACTTTCCAGTTGTTTCAGGACTTTCGAGATGTTTCAGGGCTTTCCAGCTGTTTCAGGACTTTCCAGCTGCCCCAGGACTTTCCAGCTGTTTCAGGACTTTCCAGCTGGTTCAGGATTTCCAAAATTCCAAGTTGTTTCAGGACTTCCCAGCTGTTTCAGGACTTTCCAGCTGTTTCAGGGCTTTCCAGCTGTTTCAGGACTTTCCAGCTTGGTCGGGATTTCCAAAATTCCAAGTTGTTTCAGGACTTCCCAACTGTTTCAGGGCTTTCCAGCCGTTTCAGGACTTTCCAGCTTGGACGGGATTTCCAAAATTCCAAGTTGTTTCAGGACTTCCCAACTGTTTCAGGGCTTTCCAGCTGTTTCAGGGCTTTCCAGCTGTTTCAGGACTTTCCAATTGTTTCAGGACTTTTAATTTTTGATTTTGGCAGCAAGTACTAGAGCTGGACACTTTGGGAATCCAATTTTAACCGGAAAAACGGTCTCTTAAAACTAAGGCAATGATTTTGAGAGGAAAAGAAAGGTAAAAATGATGAGAACACATAGAATTCTGATAAATTATATCATTTATTGCCATAGATTTACATTATACAAGGCTTGAATACTTATACATCATGTCAGAAGTTGATAACAAAGGTCAGCAGTGGTCAGCAGTGGTCAGCACTGGTCAGCAGGGGTCAGCAGGGGTCAGCAGGGGACAGCAGAGGCTTGCAGAGGCAAGCAGAGACCAGCAGGGGCAAGCAGTAACAAGTAGTAATCGTCACACGTTGTCGGAAACATCGGTGGTGGTCAGCAGTGGTCGGCAGAGGCCAGTGGAGGCCAGCGGATGCCAGCAGTGGCAAGGAGTGGCAAGCAGAGACCAGCAGGGGCAAGCAGTGGCAAGTTGTAATCGTTATACGTTGTCGGATGTATCAGGTGTGGTCAGCAGTGGTCAGCTGGGGCCAGCAGAGGCACGCAGAAGCCCGCACATGCTGGCAGAGGTTAGCAGAGGCCAGCAGAAGCCAGCAGAGGCTGCGAGAGGCTAGCAGTAGCCAGCAGTAATGGTTATAGGTTGCCAGATGTATCAGAAGTGATATCTGAAATGATATACATGTGTCCGCTCATATATAGGAATAATAAAAATGAATTTATTTTTTTCAATTATTCAAATATGATCGGGGGGTCTTAAAACGTGTGTTTCCGTAAGAAAAATTTCACAAAATTTTGTCCATTATAGTATCTTGCTTATGTTCGTCTTCATACATAGGTCGGAAAATAAAAAATACCTGGCCAGTCGAGACTTGGAATCGTATGCCGTCGACGTGAGGTCGAATTTCAGTTGTTCAAGTGCGAGAAGGCAAATGAGCCTTCCTCTCTCGACTCCCACGAGGCGGTCCGAAAATACTTCGGGCAGCTTCGGAGAATCGAGAAAGAGGGCATTCGTCCGTCTGCCTTTGTCGACTTTCCGTAACTCCACGAGCTCACGTACGCGTGATCTGGCATGTGTGAGTAGGGCACCGTCGGTTCTTTTCTGGCACCTCTGGGTATACTGCTATACCGACCTGAAAATTCGGTGGTGATTTTAGCGTCCCCTTCTCATGGATAGCGGTCAGTTGAGAAACTATCCACTGAATTAGTATTGATGGGCAGACAGCTGTAGTGTGTTCGTAAATAAATGTGAGATGACTACGAAATGGATTGGAAAAGGCAATCCAGTATTATCAGCACGGTGCCTCAAGAAAACGACCCCTCCACGTACACACACTAATGCATAGCCACCTTGTACATGCGTTCTGACGCTTCGTATAGTTTCGGGGATTCGAGAAAGAAGTAGTTGATTTTGATAATCTCTTAGAATAGTGAATATATTCCATAGAAATTTATTTATGTAATAAAGCTCATGCCGAAATTTTTCGGCGGAATTAAAACATTTCGAATCGTTCCGAAAAAATTATTTTCAGTTGCAGGGGTCAATTACAATCATTTTTGGCGAATAGACGTACCCCCGAAATCGTACGCAATTTTGAGAAAAAAATTCATTATTGTATATAACTCCTCAACGGATTGAAGGATTTTAATGTTTCAAAGACTTTTCATTAAAAATTTTAAAGGGAAAAATGGATCGAAAAAATACAGCGGATGTGAGGTCTACTGGTATACTTCGTCTGTGCTTCGATATTTTCGACGACTGGACAACTTACCATCGGATCGATGCATATACCGGGTACTAAAAAGATCCTGCAAGATCGCTAGATGGCAGCACACTTCACACACACGTTCCAGGATAACCCTCGAGGTTGGAAAAAAATGTACGAAGCAGAGATTCCAGACGGAGCCCCGGGTGCACCTCATTCCACTTTCTCACACCATGCCAGATCACGTATACGTGAACTCGTAGAGTTTCGGAGAGTCGACAAAGGCAAACTGACACATGCCCTCTTTTTCGATTCTCCGAAACTGCCCGAAGTAATTTCAGATCATGTCGTGGGAGTCGAGAGAGAAAGACTCACATTTGACTTCTCGCTTTTGAACAACTGAACTCCGACCTTACGTCAACGGCATACGATTTGGCATCTCAACTGCCACATAAGCAAAGTACCATAATGAAAAAAAATTTTCTTTCAAGACTTTCCTGGTATCTGCTAGCCCCTGGCTAGCCTCCACTAACCACTGTTGACGAAAGTAGAGAATTCCTGATAACTTCTGACACCATATAGCGACTGTTACTGGCTACTGCTGATTACTGCTGGCCCCTGTTTGCTTCTGCTTGCTTGGGACAGTTTCGGAGGATCGAAAAAGAGGGCATGTATCAGCTTGCCTTTGTCGACTCATTTTGGTACGAAGTACCCTAACCTCAAGAATGCATCTATCCCGCTTCATCGAATAACTTCTATCCTACTCGTTGCACGATTCGATCTACCAAACCAAATCAAAACGACGCTTCCCAAAACATTTCCAAGCCCATCTCTTCTACGTACTCGAACCCGATCGATTTATAATAGAAAGAATGGTTTTCATCATCGATTCATTTTTCCCGACGCACGCAATCATTTACCGTCGCCAAGCGAACTGACCTACTTTTACTTCATTATCCCCGCGTCAACTTACCACGACCGGCCGCCATGAAATTCTTTCGCAAGAATTTCTTTGGGGTTAATCGCGGAAGGGCGTTCGACGATGGCTACCGCGTTCACGGTCGTCGCGGGTGAAAAAAAAAATGCGAACCACCTTCGCGAAAACGTGAACGATAAAAGCTGATCCGAGTGCATGAAAGCCGGGGCGGCGTTTGATGGCGCGATAGCATGTTGGTACCCGGGGCGACGAGGTATTATATTATTGATCGTCCCTCGAGCTCTGTCCCCATCAGCTGTCGTGATCCCTGGAGTTCTCCTGGTACTACCGGGTTGCACGTTAACCTTTGTACTGGCGGCGGAAAAAAACGTTTACAGACTGGTTGCATATCTACCACGGCCGAGACGGCCTTACGGGATCGCGTATTTCGTTTCTACGACAACCTGGCATTCGACTATTCACCACCTAATATCTTTAGATTTAGCCAGAACTTGAACAGTACTCCGACCCCGACTCCCGTTTCGTGTTCGAGTTTTCACAACGTCTTCGCCCGCTTCGATATTTCACCACAGATTCGTTTAACCAGATATTCGCAAGACAAGCCATTGTTCGATGCAATTCCCGCAATTCTTTCGACATAGCGTTGAAGCTACAGTTACTGATATTAGAAACTACTAGACTCCAACCATCATCGTAAGTTTCTCTTGGGTGTTTCTTTCTGACTGGAGTCCATACCGTTCGAGCAACTCATCCAGGGACTAGACTCGGTTCTTGGTTCGAGCATCCAAGGACGCTCGAGAGATAGTCCGGAAGGCCGGTAACGTCGCCAGGCATTAATCGCGCGATAATGACCGACAGATGAAGAAATATCGTTCTCCGATGACGCGCCACTGGGTTAAGGCGAATCCTCGCCATTATGACGTGTCAGCATCCGGGGGTAATCCGCGATAACCATTTATTTCAGATCCACGGACCGTGGGGGGAACAAGGGGGGAAAGGGGTGACAAGGGGCGGAAGACGAGTCGAGGGAGAAGCGCGGAAAGAGAACGGGCCGCACAAATCTTCCTTTCGTGGACAACTTGAAGAGTCTCTTGAACCGCCTTGGCACCCTCCAGCAGCCCGTTTTCCTTTGCTCGTCTTCTTCCGGCCGGTCCGCCAGCCCGCGAACGTAATATCCTGCTCTCGCCGCTCAGCCTCCGGATGGCTCGAACCTTCTAACGCGAATCTCTTCGCGTCTCCCTTCCCTCCATTCCGGCCTCCTCGAGTCCCGTCCGTGCCTCCGTCGCCCCGCCCGGCTCTTCAGGGTGTCACTAATACCGCGAGGATTAATGTTACGCGGCGGGGCTTACGGCCGGCTATTAATTTCATCGGGAGAACAATATCTTACGTGCCGGTGCAGGAGTATCGGGTGCACGGGTTGTGTGTACCTGGCGCACCCTCTGACGATCTAATGCGCGGTTAGCCGGAAAAAGAGATCTTATCTACGCGCCGGGAACTCCTGAAACCGTCGAGCATACTCTTCCGCGTCCTTGTTTGGAAATGTCTCCTGGAAGGATGTTGACCCCGCTGGAGGATCCACCAACGGAGAAACAATCCTCGAGATTTTTAACTTTGAGGAACAGGGAAGAAGCGACGGGGACTAAGGTCTGTGAACTCTCTCCTAAATATTCGCTGACAGATAGCGCAATACGAGCGGTCGACAATGTCTGATCGGTCACGAACTCTTCGCAAACATTCGAGAACTTCTCGATAAAAAAGCTCATTAATCATACGTCCCGGCGGCGCAAACTCTTTTCAAGGAGGAATCGCGATTATAAACAATATGGGGCTACCAGTAACAATGAATGGACTACCTCGACGTACTTAAAAGCATAATCTTCTAGGGTTAAACCCGAGCAATTCGAATGCGAATCGTTGGTCGTTCGCACCTGACGCGATGCAGTTCGTTCACCCTCGCGTTTACGTTACTTTCGCCTGACATTTGGAGAGCCTCGTTGCTCGCCAGCGAACGAAAAGATCAACAATAGTTCTAGCAACAAATAAGACGTAGGCGATACACGCTGGACGAGTAAAAATCGTCGGAGACCTTCGAGGAGTCCCGATCGAGGTGTTCGGAGTTACGTCGAGGTAGCGAGCTGACAAGACCGGATCATATTTCTTTCCTGCTGATGTTTCGAGAGCATCATAGTTCGCGGTAAGCGTAATACAAAGGTTATTACGGCGCACGATAACATCCGTGCATAGCTGACGGGTTTGACTGACGAGCTCTCAGACGTCGCTGCAGGAGCACGCCATTTGCGGGGCCCGGCTGATATTTATCTCCAAGTAATTAGGAGCTGGGCTGGAATCACGCATACCGTTTTCGACGTTGTTCCAGGATAACTTTCGCCCCGTAACGCTGCCAATAATAATTATATACTTCCCTCTTTTGTCGTCGGTGGCGTGCGGCTCCCGAACGACTTCAATCCGCTTTCGCCGGGGAACGTTCACCACCGTCGTTTAACCCTTTCGTCAGGATCACGGATAATCGAAGAAACTAGCAGTCCTTCTATCAAAACGAAGAATTTTTATTCTCGACTGGCATCTGCAGCGTTCCGCGCGGGTCCTTCCGGTAAGCGCGCAGGCCGCGGTGGAAAATATGAAATCGTCGTGGAAAAATGCTACCGCACAACCTTTCTCGTTAATAGTGTACGACACAACAACTTCTTCCATTAACTTTCTAGTCCCGTCACGGCAATTTGCAAAGTACCTGCACGTGCGAATAAATCCTCCCGTGGCAGGAGCGCGACGTCGTACCGGTGACTTATTTATGATCATCCTCTCCGCGGGACCGGGGTAAAGGGTTAAAAGCGAAACAATACCCCCGGTCGACGTTGTTTTGATGCGGTCAGGGCTGAGGAGGATCGACGAAAGGAACCCTCGAAACCCTTTCGACGTGTGCCAGTTGCCCCCGGACGGAAACCTCCAGTCGCCAAATCTGCTCGTTGGTTCCATGTCACTTTCTCTTTGCGAATAATTTCGGGATCGAAGATTTTCCTACGAGGCTTTGCAACTTCTGACCGGTTCAATGATTAATCTGACAGTTGGCTTTTTCTCGAAAACCTAGAAACGCTGTTCAATTAAGAGGGGACATGGTCGCCATATAATATCACGGTCCTCATTTTTCACCCATCGCACATATCAATATAAATTCTCTTTTGCTGAGATACGAGGGAGCGAAATCCTGTTCACTCGATATGTAAAGAACCCAGAACCCAGAACCCGGACCTTTCCCAAGTCCAGGTCTCCCCGTGGAAGCCGAGGCTTGAAGCAAAAGCTTCCGATAAAGAAACGGATACCGCTTCGATTAGCAGAGTATCATCGTCGATACTCCTCTGGGTGTAGGTTCTCGGTTAGGACGATAACGGTAACCGGTCGGGCACGGAGGCAGCCTGCCCTCGGTCGTCTTGACGATCAGAAGAGCGGCAGCATCCTGGTCCTCCCTTTAGTAGTCTCATACCACTGGCGTATACCCTTACTATGGTACCCCTGGCGGCGCGGTGCTAGCCGTGACACGAGAATGTGATTAATGATCGCGAGCACCGTACACCGCTCTCCTCTTTTCCCTCCCACCGTGCCCTCTCCCTGTTCCGCACCAGGTTCTCGTTCCCGCTCTGGCCATGGTCGATTCTCGCTCTATCCTGGCACGGCCACCGCGTTTTCTCTTCCCCCGTATCGTTCTCTCTTTCAGCAACCCCTGCTGCTGCCGCTAACGCTGCCGTCGTAGTCGCTGCTGCAACCGGCCCCACGACGCTCTCTCCGACTGCAATCTGACTGTCTGCCAGCTTTCTTCCTCTTTCTCCCTTTGTGCCCGCGGTTCCAACGATCATCTCGCTCCTATTTTCTATGCTGGTCCCAAGCTGGTTTTCACCAGGTTTCATGGGCCCTCTCGAACCCTGAACCAACGGTTATCGTTTTGGCTACCTTCCTTCTGTCTGCGGTGAACAAAGTTTCTTCGGTGGATTTTTTGAGTCTAGATTTCGGAAACACGGAGATCGACGAAGATACGGTTCTGTGGATCTAGGTGCACCCATGCATCGAATCATTATATTCTTTTCTTGGAAATAGAACTTTCGTTTGATAAATGGCTACAGTTGTCCTCAGTGTCATATAAGACAGTAAAATACTGTGAGATTTTGGTTGAAAAGATAATTTTGTTGCTCCCAAAGCTTTGTCCTACACCCTTCGTATTTCCGGAAAACACTCGGCAATGATAGAATTTCGCGCGTCTCGTTAAATGGACCTGTCCGAGCCAGGAGTCCCGTGGAAATTAAGAAGTCGCGAGATGCCGGGAAAGAAATCAGTCAGTGCCTGTTCCAAGCACGATAACTCTGACTCTATCGATTCGCTTCCTACTTATCAAGATCGCCTATCGATATATTCGTGATCCAGGTTTCCTTCAATATCCGAACGCCGTCAATCTCAATAATTCGATTCGAAACGAGTTCCACGGAATTAAACGAAATGATAGAAAGCGTGTGTTCTATTCGAAACGAAGATTCGGAAGCCATTTGGCCCCGCTCGGTAGTAAACCGACACAGAGGGGTGCATGGCGTCCAAATATGGCGCTCGAAAACGGTTCATCGACTCCCTTCTAAGCTTCCATTTCAATGCTCATTAACATAATCGATTATTTTCTTCCTCGAAATTGCTGTTGAACTCGTCAGATATTCTATATTAGCTCTTAACCAAAGGAAAGTCAGAACTCTGCTATTAGGGTATACTCAAAACTTATGATATTACAAAAACTTCTCAACAAAATTCTTTCCTGGACACCTATCACAGGTCTGCTCTGTCATCGCTCACACCAGTCATCGGTTTTTCTAAATATTTTGGTTCCTCGATAACGGACACGAGGTGACCGGTTTTGCAGGATGCATACTAAGAAATCTCGAACTCTTTCAAGGAACGCTTTGCACTTGACGTGGCACCGAAGACATTAGCGATGCATTTTCAACGATACGAAAAACCCGAGGAATACAACGATTCAAGCGTGGACAGGCTATTGAATTCCATGAAAGGCTTTCGTCGTGGCGTGGAAAATGTGATTACAATGGCCTGTGAGGCCATCGGGGTACAGCGTATACCGCCTAAGCCTCCTCTTGAATCGGTTGAAATCGGTTTGGCGATCCGCCATCGATCGAAAATAATTCAGAAACAACATCAGGGGCGTTCCACCCTTCGATGTCTAGCGTTCGAGCCGAAAAAGTAGATAGAAATAGGAAGCGGAGAAAGGAGTGAGAGAGCCAGTGAGTACTCCCCGCGGAAATCAACCGGGGGTGCGAGCGTTTCGGTGAAATTTCCGGCGTATTGTCGGCGTTCGGCGGCCGTGGATGATCCGGGGAGCCACCATCAACCCCTTTGTGATGGAGGAGAGCTACGAATGGCGCGGCGAGAGGAAGCGAGGACGTCGGGAACGAGGGCGAGCCTGACGGGATATGGGGATGGCGACGCATCCCTGGCGACGCCGCGACGCTGACAGCGTCCCGCGTTACCGGAGCTTCCTCCCCGACCACCCTTCCACCACGAACTCTATTTCCGCGTTTTCTTTGACACACCCAGGATTAAAAGCTTCGGGTGTTTCTGCGAGCTTGCGATCCTGGCCACTCGACCGTGGACGTCGCGTGATCGCCGGGACGATGCTCCGCCAAATGAAGAGGAATCGTGCTGATGCGGAATTAAATGGGGAGGGTTTCTAGTTGAAAGATATTAAAACGCTGGGAAGCGATACGGGCTGTCTCTGGACGTTCTCGCCCAGCTTTTGGACCGATTTTATCGATCGGAGCTAAATTCGATTGCTCCTTGTTTCATTAATGAAGGCATAACTTCTCATTTGATGAAAGAAAATACCTTCTTTGAATGAGACGCACGCTAGAGAAGTGCATTAATGGTAGATACACGTAACAACAATATGACAAGTAAATTACAGGTTTCAACACACTCGGGTTATACGAGTTACTGCGTGTCATCGTGTAAGAATAATCTACTTGGATTATTCTGTATCATTAAAAGTTGAATCGGGTTTGTATTGCGGTTACGATCCCCGCCGACAAGCACGCGGACACGATTGAAATTCGCACGAACGCGATAGCACAAAGCGACCAATCCGTATATTTGCATTAGATAACGATACGAATAATAATAACGATAACTATTCACGCGGCGTAGCCGTGGAGCTTGTATCCTTGCACGGGAAGGTCGTTTCTAACATTTTTTTTATTCTTAAAACAGTGTAACTTCTAAAATAACTATGGAAAATGGCAGAATGGAAAGGAATTGTATTCGATGCTTCCAATTTGGCTACCGATCGAGGGAATTACAGTTATCGCTGCACAAGTGTGTTAAGTAGAGAGAGTTTGAAGGCGATGAAGACTAATAAATCGAGCGTACCTCGTGCGGGAAGGTCGTTTCTAACATTTTTTTTATTCTTAAAACAGTGTAACGTCTAAAATAACTATGGAAAATGGCAGAAGGAAAGGAATTGTATTCGATGCTTCCAATTTGGCTACCGATCGAGGGAATTACAGTTATCGCTGCACAAGTGAGTTAAGTAGAGAGAGTTTGAAGGCGATGAAGACTAATAAATCGAGCGTACCTCATGCGGGATGACTGCTACAAGTAGCTAATAATTACAGTTTAGTTAATTGACTGATGAGGTATTCGTTACTACTGGAATGTATGCTCGCGCGGGGAATAATATTGAATAATAAGCCGTGGTAGCCCGAACAGGAAGAAAATCAGGAAATTGAGTGTAATGAGAGTATAATGATCGTTGGAAGAAACGGATAATTATAGTTCAGCGAACTTCTAGAGAAGATTATTACATTTGCTGAAACGGTCTATGCAGTAGGTGGTGATAATGAGACATCACGGCTAGAAAGTATTTGCACGTGGTGGTTAGGGTATTGAAAGTGTTGATTTACTCTTGAATAATAGATTCTTAGATCGACACACTGCGAAGGACGTATTCCAAGATGATTTATTTCACTCTTGACTTCTTAACATACCAGCCGAATCCTGAATTGATTATAACCGCGTTGGTAGAAAATAAAATATCGCTTCGACGCGAACTATGAAATCCGGTTGAAATTTATCAAGAAGAATATCATCGAGGAGATAAGTATATCCATTCGATTAATGAACATGTATTATGATCCACGTTGGAGGAGCTAAGCAAAATCATGGAAGGTCCTAATTTTAACGATCTCTTCTTACAGTGGATAATAGTCCTCTTAATTATATTGTAATGAATTTTAAAAGAAGAAACGAAACAAGCGCCGTATTAGTATACAGGTCGACGATAAAAATGTTCTCCGCAGAATCCTGTCGCGACGACGCTATTAATTCGATTCCTCGTGCAAAGTAGTTTCCGTGGGGGACAAGCGCGTCCATGTTGGCAATACTTGCACCGCCGGCAGCAATGGCTGGCTAGCTGCTTTCAGTGCGGGGGATGAAATACTTGATGTTATTAAACATGAATAATGTAACGGCTCTGGGGCGAGGAACAGCGGCTGCGATAAGACTTTCTGGAATAGAACATACGCAAAATCGCGATGTAACATCTGTCGAGCGTGTACGGACCGCAGGAAACAGAGAAAAGAGATCAAAATGGTGGCGAGTTCCACGAACGCGCAAATAAAAGTAACTTTAGCTCCTTAAATACCAGATGTCGCGTTGCGTATACACACATTACGCGGTATAGATGTAACAAATCGTTTGCAAATATTCCAAGACAAATTGAAAAGATCTTTCAAAAAAGTTGAAAATAATGTCCTGTTAAAACATATTTCATTTTTGTATTCACGCGTCCAGCTTTACATAACGTTATACAATAATTATGGCCTTTTGTAGCATCGAGTACTCGTACTTTTATACCGTTTATGCAGTCATAGCGACGTCTCGCTTTATTATTATTCCTGTTGATTGAATACAGTATTGAGACGTCGATAATAGTTTCTACGAAACTGTTGTAACCTTGTTAATTTATGTAACACCTGTGTCCCTATCACACGCGACAAGCAGTTAGAGCAGATCCTAGTCTTAATGCATGTATCGGTGTCAGAAATGGACAAAAGTGTTGTGTAGATGAAAGTTTAGATCATAGAATAAAGTATTTTTCAACGAACGCGTAAAAATTGAGCTGTTCGATTCCTTTCGATCACGAACGAATCGCTATGCGTCTTGTTGGTAATCTGTTATTCAAATACAATTTCACGTTAGCTTCTTTGCGATGGAAACGAGACTTATTGGCAGGAATAGCGATAGCTGAGTAAATTGGCCGAGACAAGAGGGCACGGGAAGCCGGAAAAAATCAGTGCCGGATGACTCGTCGGTTTCTGAACGAGCCGGAATGACTAAGTGTGAATTCAATTAAGGGTTTGTTTTAAGCATCTATCAAACCTTGTTTACGGGCCGACTCATTATTTACGTAACAAGATGAAATCGACAATTCCGTCTCGGTTAATTAATGCTCCCGACGAAGGTAAGTCAATCCTCTGTAATTCTCGTATTATTCTACCCACTGATTGAAATCGCAGCTACAACATTAATCTAAAATCAATTTCGTCAAAATTCTTTCCCCCCCGTGCGTATTCTTGGCCACGGAAAAATGACAGAACCTCGTTTCCCAATGAATAATTAAAATCTCATGGTGGTTTTAACGCCAACCGAGAGGATGGACGTGCAAGGTTATTTGAAAATGGCGTGGAAGAACTAAAACACACCAGTGCCATTTTGAAAACTTCCCCCCTCGGTATTAAACGGCCATAACGTCCACGCTCGTGCGCCACTATACGCCCCTAAATTCTGCCCCTATTGCTTCTCCGATTATTTTGCATACGTTCTTTTTAAATCTTATCTAAAAAGTTCGCTGTTCTGCATTTCGTGCAGCATCCATGAAAGAGCCGGCGAAACACTGGTTCGAGAAACAGCAGGGTGTTAATAATGGTCCCGGAATTTGGTCCTGGCCGTGGACCAATGTCAAAGGACCTTTCCTCGTCCAATCCCGGCCGGTGAGCGAGGCAGGATGTTGTTGTAGGCCGGACCGAATAGCTCAGGGCGGACCCTTCTTTTAATTGTATCGAAGGGTCGATTCTCGAGCCGGTCAAAGACTCGTGAGAAACGAAATGCGTACGCGAGATCCAATTCATCTGTCGAGGCTTTCCGTGAAAACGGTGTCATTAATTTGGAGCGTGTCGCCCACGGAAAAACCGGACAAATTGCTGAAACAGCGAGTGGCCCTTCAGAACACTCCAGACTTTCTTACTTTTCCGGAGGAACGAGAAAAGAATATGTTCCCCAAGATTGCACCGGGAACCACAGGAGTTCCGAGAAACAGTAGAATAGTCTACCCTCTTAAGCGATATTATTCTTAGTCTCTGCATAAAGAAATGATAATTTTGTTGTCTAAAAGACTTATCGAACGTTTTCCTTCTAGTTTGGAAGGCTCTATGTATTTATAACGAGGATTGACGTAGTGTTTGCTTAAATTCGTCCCTCGATTGAGACATATTTTCTCGAACTTACATCCCAACTGTGAAGAATCGTAGCTCGTGTCCGCGTCGTTGAAGCTTTGTGCACGAAAGGGTCTGTCACAATGGAACGAGATCGGCTCGACGGGAAAAAGAGAGCAGCTGCGGAGGGAACCTTGAAATGGCGATTCTATGCACGTCACAAGTTGCTCGGCTATGATCTTTCCTGCTCCGCCGCCTCGCCGTTCGATTCTGACGTTACTGCCGGCGGATTACCTTTTTGCTGGCCACGATTACAAGAGAGGGTCTAATTTCGCCGTTTAAAAAGCGTCGCGGTTCGTTGAACAACGAAGGAATTGCATCGACCGCCGTAACCAATGCCCGATTGCATCCACAAAGTGAAAATTGTGTTTTACCCGAGAAGATGATGACGAGCGGGTACTTAAGGTGTCTCGAAACAGAATATCCACGAATAAATAATGATCCAAAAGAGTAGGTTTCGATGAATTTCACTTATATTTCTCCAATAAAATCGATCGTTGAACTCTGAATTAACCTGGACTGTGGACACCCCAAAAATATGTCGACTCATTTTTTAAATCAAGCTCCTTGAAATTTTAGCGTCGAAGCACGGTGAAGAGAAGTTTTATTTTATACGAATAAGGGGTTGTGATAACCGTGGAAAAAATTCTCGTGACAGTCGAGGGTCAGGATTAATATTGATCCCTTGCTGTTCGAGAGCTGGGTCAACGGAATTACAGGATTAATTACACGAAGGGTGTTGATACCCAATTCGGTCAGTGCCGAGGGGGATGATCGCCGTGGACTAAGGGTGTTACGGCGCTGGTCACACCTCGGCTTTCTCCTAAACTGCTGATAAGACGTGTCATCAAACAGTGTGCAGAATTGTTTGCTCGATCCACTTGCTAAATCTAATAACTCGAAAGCATCGAGTAACATTTTCAGGTATTTTATAAACCAGAAAATTGGGTAACGACGATATTCGACGATTAAAAAATTCGAATAATGGAAGTTCCATTGAAATATTTCCAAGTAGTAAGAATTTGTATCGCAGATACAAGAGAAGATAAAAGCTAGCAGAATGGTTTTGCAGTAGATATTTTGTATCTCCCTTGTTCTGACCGCCCTTCGTGCCAAAAACAAGTTTCCACCGGGGAATCCTGCATCGCGACTCCACGGCCAAGCATGGAGAGAGACTCATTGCTATTCCGCGGGTAAACTCATGCGGGGCATTATGGTAGTCGCAGTCGGGGCTCTACTAAATTGAAAACAAGATCCGTCACGTTTTCAGGCAAGCAAAAAGAATTTTAATGAATTATAAGGAGCAGGTATGAAGGAGGATTGACAGGCGAACCTGGTGAAATTAAAGGAGCTGCCCACTGACGACGCTGCCCGCCATTGTGCCGCTGGTCGAGCATTTTTTGCTCCACGGGGGCACCGCTGCGACAGGGATAGTTTCTAATTTTTCAGAATAAATTGCTTTTCCTTTGTCCACTACGGCGAAACAACTGTTTGTTCACTGTTTATTAATGATTATCTCTGCAGTTTCCTTTTTTTCATACGACTCTTTCGAGTTACGAGCGACTCCAGATGCTGGGAAATGTCGCCTGCTCGGAATGTTTCCCAAACTTCTTAACATCCGACGCCTCCTCGTTAATTTTAAGAATGTTCTTCGCTTTTTAAATTGCCTCCGGCTCGAATAAACGTGGCGACCTCATGGTATGGCATACCGAGTGACCAACTCTACTAGCTTCAACTAGACATTATCAACATCGTTACGATGCAATCGTTGACACGTCTCTTAACGTCGATGTTATAATTTCTACCCTCTTCGATTTTTCGTTGCAAAACTTAAATTTCCTTCTACGTACAACACCCCCATATTTTTCGTCGTTACGTCCAAAATTTCCAGCATCGTTCCCCTCGTTCCAAGTAACGAATTCGATCCTGATCGGTCCGCTACGAACTCGCGGGATGACCTAATATAAAGTATCATGAACCGAAACGTATAAATCAATGTCTGGAGTGAAAAAAACCGCTGGCGGCGGGGTTTCGAGAGTCCGCCAGTGACTGTCACGGACATGCACAACACCGACGGTCAGGCGTGCCCGTACGTGTCACGGCCATGTGCGTTAAGGGGGTTAACAACGAACCGTTCCTCGAGAAAGTAGACCGACACGGGCACTCGACTAAATTGCACTTTCCACAGATCCACAGGAAATAGTCACAAAAATGATCACGGATTCGCGGGGGCACGGGTCCCGATCAGCGAGAGAGCAGCTCGTGGACGGACAGTGCGCGTCGAAAGGCCGGGTCCAGCGGGAGAAAAAGGAATTTAATGAATTATAAAGACTCTAGTCGGAGCTGGCGGGGCGGAAGGAGGACGAAGGACGCCGAGGAAGGGGATTGGCAGCCGATCCGGCCGGAATTAAAACGGCTGGCCGTCGTCGGCGCTGCGGTGCCGATCCGTCTTGGGGGTTTTCTTCTTGCGCCCCCGGGTTCGGGCGAACCTTCGCCGTGCAGAGGAGGGTCCAGGAAAGAGTTCCAAGCTGGCCAGAAGAAAAAGGAGCTCCAAGACGCGACGGCGGAGGCGAACCAGTGGAGGAGCTGGAGGTTGAGGCGATGGTACTAGGGGACTTGATGAGAACGGCTGGTGGGGGAGGGTTTCCGAAACAGCTCGCCGCTATCTCGACTGATCCGATCAAGATTAATGAACGTGCGGCTTGCGAGTCGAAGCCTTTGCGCCGCCCAGGCTGCTCTTCTTCTCTCTCTCCAACGCTACCCTTTTCGTTCCGATTCTTTTTCTTACCCCGCTGGCCCGACGATCCACGCAGGGGCAGCGACTAGCGACAGGTACCGTCGACGAGTCCTCGTAATAACGCGCCTCGCGCTCCCTCCATCACTATTCTTCTGGCTCCTACGCGAAAGGGTCACTTCTGACCCCTACTCTAAACGTGGAAGAAACGAACGAACGATCTAATAATAGCTCGAGATTTGGGAAGAGCGTCGTCTATCGGTAGGCGCGGCATTTTGCGTAAACTTGAAAATACGACGGAACATGGGTCGCGCCGCATTCGTCTTCCATATCGGGTTCATCATCCAAATAACATTAACGTAACAAGAATCGTAATAACGTCCAACAGCAAATTTTTTTTCAGAGTTCCACCCGTCGACGGAGGTAGCCGATCGATCTCGCGGGAACGCCACCGTTCGATACGAGAAAACTTATAAGTGGACGTATTGGGATTGGCAGAGCAGATAAAGGAGCGGTAGCCAGCAGCAGTAGCGGGACTCCTCTTTTTCTGCGTCCGGCTACTTGGAGATAGATGTGTCACCAAGACCGGAGGGGGGAGATAAAAATACACGTCCCCCTCGGTTCGATGGTTTTAATTAATTCTGAGGATCGACGCGACCGCCCGTGTTAACTTTCCGGATCCCTCGCTGCATCAGCCGCGCGTGTCCCCGATCGCTACTGTGCAACAACACCGGACTCGTTTAACCGCCTGCTGAAAACGCTCCCGGGCGTTCTTTTCGTTTCTCTCGCGGAGAACTCGTCCGCAGGGGCGGAGGAGCCATTATTAGAAGCCTAATTTTTCCCCTGTTCTTCGAAATCCACCCCCTCCCTTGACTTTGAAAGAAATATTAGAGTTCTAGGAAGAGCACGCGTCAGGGTGGAACGAAGAACTGACTCCGAAGCAAAAATTCAGTGAAAATAACTGTCGTGCCGTGCCATAATTGCAAGCAGCCTTCGAGGCAGGGACGTCTCGTGTACCACCGACCGGGTTGCAAAGTTTCCTCGCTTCTCCTCCATCGGAGCGGGCAGAGGCGTCGCGATTAACATCGTCAGGATCGAACACGGTGATGAGGTGTCCGCGGTGTCTGCGGACTCGAATCTAATTTCACCGGGTTCCCCCTCGACGACACGGGGCTCCTGTTATCTTTAGTTACAGCCTAATGTGTATTTGAGATGCGAAACTGCCTCTGGGGGATGTCAGTCAGTCGGTGGAGCGAGCGTAAAGTGACGCGACGAACGCGGAAGGGCGAGGAGCGAGGTGGAGCGAGAGGGAACCCGAGATGCTTTGTAATTACGAGGCCTGATAAATGGAGTCGTGACTCGTTAATCCCCTCCAATTACGCATAATGGGGATCGCTCGAGTCTGCGTTCCTATCATTTTTGCTATTCTCGAATTCGAACGACCGCGATCCGATCGCCGGGATTGGACAGGTGTTCGGGAACTGTCACGGAGGCAGCTGCCATTCGCGAAAAGAAGAAGAACTGGATTCGTACCGGGGAACCCGATCAAAGTGGGCTAAGGTTTCGCGATCTGTTCAGACACTTCGTTGATTAGAAAATGGAAGATCGACGCTAAATATCTCGACGCGCGCGGGTACATGCTTCGACGACGAACGTTTCGCGACGCGCGCTATCTAATTCAATGATGAATCGCGTCTTGCAGACATTGTCTGCGGACGGCCTACAAATAGCACGAGGGGTGTCTGTAAACGATGATGCGTATTCACAGCGTGATATTCTAGCGTCTCTCTATTTTTCTGTCTTCCTATGGATCGAGGGTTGAATATACACGTCTCATCTCGACTAGTTAGAAACGAGTGGATTTACTAATGGCAGGCTGAACCAGCGTAAAGAAATGTTCCCAAGGCGCCTCGAACTTCCTGTCAACCCAAATGGGTAGCAATAACGACTGTAATTAGCAGGCAGGGCAGTACCTATCCTACCGTCCGTTGCGATAATTGGCAGTATAGAGACAGGGATATTCCAGAGTCTGCGTTTCTCGAAAGTATAGGATGTCAGATCCGTATCATCGCTCTGTGCCTTGATACTGTTGGGAACCGAGGCGAACGATCCTTGCGAGGCACCATGTTGAAAGGGGAACAAAATGACTTTATCAAAGTATGGTTTCTTTCGCGAGCGGCAACTTTCGAAACGGAGTCTCTTATTCCCGCGAAGCTATCCGAGTGAAAATTTCGCCGGTGCGTTCGACCGGGGGGGAAAGAGTTGGCGGAACATTTTTCAGTCACGAGATACGGACGACAAGGCGAGTGGATCGATTCGCCAGCGGTCCAGATACATCCTCGCGCGAACCTGGAACGGCAATCACCTTAAGTAGTGCAACGCCGACAGTTTCCCCGGCAATCATTTATCAGACGGATCGCAGCGTGTTGCGCAACCGAAGTGTGTGGTCAGAGACCCGTTAAATCTTGACTACGGGCGCCGAAGAGGGGGGGCAGATGGGGGGGGGGGAAGCCGGGGGGCGGAAGGAGGCGCGAATTTCACGTTGTTTGTCCCCGGAGTTTGCCAAACGAGCGATTCACTGACCACCCACTGTACACTCTGCACCGTACAGCTTGTAGATCGTGCGATTGCCGAGCGGATGCGGACGAAATGACCGGCGCGTATGGATCATTTGTCTTGGTGCAACGAATGCGGAACGCGGCGTGTGTAGGTGGAACAACGCCGACTGGAAATAGGGTCACGATTCGTGTCGTGGATCTGATAACGCCTCCCCGGAAGATATTTCGCGTTCTCAGAAAGTTTCAGTGTAACGACGCCACCAAGAAGCTGAGGATGTCCAATTTCGACGAAGACAACCGCCGTCGAGCAATGGATTTCTAGGGTGAAATTGGCAAGAATGGATGCCAGAGACGAGTTGCGATGCTTTTAGACCCTGGATGAGTTGTTGGAATAATATAATTAGGGTTTCCCGATGGAACGAACACGATTTTTGAATGTTTGCCAGCCATTAATAAAGAAGATATTCGTGGTGGTAGGGGGTGTGATGCAATTGCTGTTTCATTTCACTTGGGTGCGCCATTGGCGAGAAAGGTCTTATCTTTTCTCGATGACTTACGCATGCAAATATCAGTCAGTCTTCGAGAAACGACAGGTAATATTTCAATGCGATGTTTTCACTTCCAGTGGACACCGAAGTTGACGAGTTTATCAACGGCTGTTACCACGCCGCTTTCGTTATCGGCGAGCGGATAGACTTTTACGAGCCCACCGCATAAATCTGTAATCCAATTTAGACGTTCCTTCTGGGGAAAACGTACCCGTTGAAACGTGTCGCGACGCGAAACATCATTTTTTTAAATTTATATCTGCGGTTACAAATTATCCTGTCTTCGGTAATTTTTACTCTATTATTTGTATGCTTCGTCATACTGTTTTGCTATGCTCTGCTTATACAGACTGTGTTAGATCTCTAATATCCCTTTTCCGAACATGTCTTCTTAGGGATAAACAAATACAGCTTAAAGCGTCTCGTTAGAACGTAGAATAGTCAGCCAATTGAAGATAAACTCGAGCAATTTCTACCGTTGAGGTCGTTTTGCTTTAGAACAATCAGCTGTCCAGCCTATTTGGCTTAATTCATGCCTAACACAATCTATATCCGAGAGTGGCTTGTAAGGGTATTCAGCGCCGGAAGACAAACGTAGGTCGGTTGTACGGATAACGGAGCCAGTGTATAGATCTTGCAATTAGCCGCTCTTGTGTGGTTCCTTCCTCCTTGTCCGTCGAGAACCTCGCTGTTAGTCGTGTCGCTTGCCGGCTCGCTCTGCTTTTTTACGTTGGCCCACCGAGATCCAATGAAATCACGATACAACGCTCGAGTCACCCTCTAATTGAAATTGATTTGTTTTTCTGTCGGCTGTACGATCGAATATCCTTAACGTTTACACGCGATTAAACGCGATCATTGATTCGATGCAAATTTGTTTGTACCGAACGCTTTCATCCTACTATTTTTCAAAGCCGGGTTTACTTATTCTGTCACGATACCGTCAGAATCCCCGATAATACAGGTTATTAATTAAGTATTGTTTCTGGTGAACACGGTTCACTTTTCTTTACGTTTTCTCTTTCTATATTAAAATCAGCCCTGGCACTAAGAGGGTTAAGGTTTGGATAGCAAATCGTCATCGATCCTTGCCCGTTCTCGCGACGAATGACTAACGCGATCATCGAGGGGGGTGGAAAAATCAAAATTCCCAGTCGCGTGTTCTCGGTGTGGCAGGAACCAGCGTCGTTCCGGACGGTCCTGGAAACACGGAACGCGGCGATCGCGGATCGGAACGAGGCACGGTGGACTTTCGATCCTGGGTGGTAGCAGGTTATCTCGGCTGTTGGCCGGGCTGCTGGTTGCATGGGCGGAGGCAGGGTCGTGCAGACGGCCCCTCATTCGCTTTCCGGGTGCCACCCTTCTTTTCGAGGCTGCTGCGGCATATCCCCAGGCCAGGCTGCGGCAAACACGCACGTGCTCGCGCATGCGCCGACACGGCAACGCCGCACGCATGGGCGCGAATACATACGAGCGTACGTGGCCGATGGACGCGCGTGGGCGGCGGAGAACCGAGGGGAAACCCCTTTCGATCGGAGACGCTCGAATTGAATGTCTCCGCGACGCTCGTACGACCATCACGCTACCATAATAACGCGATGTATCGCAGGGGGGTCTCGATAATAAATCGATAGGCCACGGGACTAGGACCTAGATCAAGTTCATCGTCTACATTACTCGCGAACCTCGAAGATTTCCATGGCTGAGCGTCGAGTTTCTACAGCAATCGACTCTTAATCGATTCGAGACGTTTGACGGAATTTATCTCCATTTTTACTGGTTCGTACGAATGTCGTAGGAATTGTTAGCGAAGATGGTTCTAGAATTTTATCCGATGATTAGGTTTTCGTTACATAAGATTCGAGGTCGAAACGTGGAAGGGACAATCGAAAAAGTACAAAGCGAAACTAACCTGCACACAGCGATAAATATACGTTTAATAACATCATCAATTATGATAGGGATAATCTAGCATGGAGACTCGCGTAGATTTCACTGACGTTTTACAAGTATGAGTACCTACTCCTAATCTTGGGAGTCAGTTTCGTATTTTCCGACTGCAACTTTTTGGAAATGCTCGTCTATTATTTACTAAACTATTTGTCTCATCTCTGGCGTAAATTGTCGTTCAATGAACGCGTCTAGATGAAAAGGAAATTTGTCGAGTTTCGTTGGGGAATTGGTGCACACGGTAGGTGGTTGTTAGTTGGTGTTATCATTAGAGACGTTAAAAGAGGGTCGATGGAAAGTCGAATATTTTGGTCGTATTGAGTCGTTGGCGGTTGACGGTGGTGGCTAATGCTACGTGTCGGTCGGTTTTATCGGCATGATTCATAGGTAACATTATCTCGTTATTTCTTTCATATATTTTCCAGCAATAGGAATTTATTTTCGAAGGGAGATGATTTATTACGCGTACTGTATAACCGGTAAATTTATGCACACAATTTTGCATACGTAATAAGGATGAGATACTGTCAACGCCGTCAACTAACAAGTTTACCTCGACTCTTTGCCTATCGTTTGTTTCCTGCGTCAACGATGCTCGGCGCGAAACACAGATAAAAATATATAAGATAGCGAACCTGTATTATCTCGACCGTCCATTTCTTCGGTTTTGAAAAGTTATACAATTCCGCGAAACTGTCAACTACTTCCGCTAAGAGTTCTCGCGAAGAGGACCCGGTTAATTGGCCGCGAATAAAGGTAAGTAAATTGCGTCGCAAAAGAAAACGATACGACTACTTCGTTATACTATCGTAAGATTGTCTACTCGTGCAAAGGAGGTGATTATTCGTGGAGGAAACACGGCATTATCGTAAATTACGAAACATTTATTTATTGATTTATTTACTTCACGATTGTATTTGATCGTTTTCCACGATCAATATAAACATAAGCATCGGACTGTGCCCAAATACGGTTCTTATCGTACAGGCTATATACATTATCGATAGAATATCAAGGAATACAATGTCACACTTAATAGAACGTTCTCGTAAACTCGTGCGCTCGTTTGCTTAAACTCGCTAAATTACGCTAGGATCGCCCCGTTTCTCGCCCACCGTCTCGTTCTTTAGAATTAACGTGCCGCTTAATAATCCTTAGTACCTCTACGTTCCTATATTAAATCTGATAAACATATCGTTTTGGTATATCGTCACAGCGACTCTGTGCATTTAATCGTTTGATTGCTACTCGTCTCCGCGGTACAGCTTCCGGTTCTTTTTTTTTCCCCCCCCCCCGTTCGACGGCGCAGTACCAGCCTTTACAACTAACTTGGTCGTTCTTTATACTTTCTCGATAAAAATAGACATTGTATCTCGGTGAAATATTTACAACGTGGACGCGCGACGCGAACGAACGCTGTTCGCGAATTCTATTTCCAACCGAACAGCGAGACTTCGGGGGAATGGCGCCCGTCACCGACGATCCTCGTCACTCCGTGTCCGACGATTACAGGAAACATCTACTTTCCGCGCGAACCAACGAGCTAGCGGCAAAGAACGCTCGCGCAAGCGAAGAGCAACGATTCGCGCGATGAAATTAACCGAATCCTCGACGTCGAATCGTACGAACAAAATTCTGAACAAGAGCCTATGACTTCTATTTTTATCGAATCGCGGCTAAACACGCGACGAAGCTAGTGCCAAATGTTCTACCGAGTACTCTATTCTTCGCTTCTAAGCTCCGTTCTTCCGTCCGATCATCGCGTAAACCTCTTACGCCCGACAATCTTGTTCGGTTCCGTTCCTTTTTTATCGAACACTTAAAACGTTAAGACCGCACACTTACGCAATAACATACGAAATACGATGCATTTTAATCACAATAGCAATAAGACTTTCTTTACACGACTATATACACACACGCGCGTGCCCAGGTATTTTCTATGTACAGTTCACGTGTCCGTGGAACGTCGGTTTCCTTTTGTCGTTCCCTACCGACGAGACTTTCTCTACGAACCGGGAAACGTTCAGATCGCGGGGGTGATTACTTATCGGATCACAGCATTCGACGAACGAAAAGTCACGGCCGAACGTTCTCGGGAAGATCCGGGGGATCTCTATTTACCTTCGACAGCCTGGGAGCGAGACGTCCAACTTCCCTCGATCGCTAAACCGTTTCAAGCAACTCCGAACTATCGACCATTTCGCGGAAAAATTTTGAACGTCGCAGGGGAGGTCCAAAATTCGAAAATCTCTACCATTCGCTCACCGAATAATCGTTGCATGCAATGTCCGCAACTTCCATTCAGAATCGAGCCTAATTTTCTACTACTCCCCGTACTCTCGTGAACTAATCGTCCAGTCACCATAGTCCCGAACTCTTCCCACTTTGCAGCCCTCTACCTGACTGTTTCGTCGCTCAGTCTTCGATCAAAGTGCCTCGGCACAGTCTCAGGAATTGGAAGGACACAAGACACAAAGATTTCCAGCAACGGAAGAAGCGCTATTGGCTGACCGATCTCATTTATTTCGATCTCGTCTCGGATATCGTCCAAATAATAATGACTCGGCTGTGTTCGATAGGGCAACACGAAGGATCGCGAGGAACTCGAGTTGCAGGTCATTCTCTGCGCGGTTCGGTTCACCGTTTCAACGCGATCTCCCGCCACGAACGATCAATCCCCGCAAATTCAGTTGCTAGATCATGGTACGAGCCTGGAGACCGGCACTTCCGGCGATGAATCGTCCAGCCAGCAATGACTTAAGTTCTCCCCCTGCCTTGGTCTCGATCCTCCGTAGCTTCCGAGCGATCCCGTCGCGGAGAAGACGTCGAAAGGACTCTAGGAGCCAACGGCTACGAGCCTCCCGTGAAAACGCATCAGTCGACCGGTACAGTCTGGTTCCTCGTACGGATGTTACAGCGCCGTGAGACCGTAGTCGGACTTTATCGCCGGTGGCGGTATGGGCGCTGAGACCTGCGACAGTCCGGAGGGGCTGGTTGCTGGCGCGAGGGGACTGATACTTCCGGTGCCTATGTGTCCCAGCGGCCCTCCCGTCGGGCCCTCCATCATCCCGCTCACATGGTGATGACTCAGCTGCGCCTGAAGATGGGCGAGCGGATGCGGGTGACCTTGGAAGCTCGGATGGACCACGTTCGTATGCGGAAGGGCCGCGTTCACCGCGTGGACGTCGGCCATGTCCAGACCGACGTTCGAGTCCAGGCTGCTATCGATCCCGCTCGACGGCGAGTTGTTATTGTTCTTCCTCTGGCTGTTGTTGTTCCCGGTGGTCAGCTTCGTCCTCGAGGCGGTCGTCTTGGACGGTTTCGCGGACGGCGCCGCCTGACCGTTCGCGTTCTTCCTCCGTACGTTCTTCGTGTTCGGCAGCTTGTTGTCCTTTTTCCACTTCATGCGACGGTTCTGGAACCAGATCTTAATCTGCCGCTCGGACAGGACCAGGGTATGAGCGATCTCGATCCGTCGCCGTCTCGTCAGGTACCTATTGTAATGGAATTCCTTCTCCAGCTCGAGGATCTGGTGCCTCGTGTACGCGGTCCGCTGTCGCTTCGGCTCCATCCCCGGCTGGTACGAGCCGTTTGCTGGAAGAACGAAACAGACATCGGTGCGTGTTAGTCGATTGGCTCTGCCCAAAGCGCCGGGTCAGTTCTTAACTGTTTCAAATGCAAGTTGCAGAGTAAAGAATTTTAGGAACTCGAACCCTTATCTCCCCTAGATCCCAATTTTCCTAGTACCTTTTCGTAGATACCTTGGAGTAATTACTTTGACCTTATATGCTAGCACAAAAGGAAGCAAACCGAGAACCTACGTTCACTTATGGAATCACGCGTTAATAATATCGCGCATACTTTTCTCCCCGGTATGCGCGACTCGTCCTTTTCACTCATGCGTCAATTACTCTCGTAATAGCCAGAGCTAGGCTTTCATCTAACTCTTGTTAGGGAGGTCTCGATAAAAACAATAAAGAAGAGTAAAATTACGCGAATTATTTATCGCATCCGAGCGTAGCTTTCCCATAGCAAATTACTGTTCTTAACGGTTTTTCTACTTCGATTATCTACGGAACAAACTCTATCGGATTGAAAATAAATTTAGAATTGGTTGAGAAAACACTACACAAAGAATATAAAAGACTGTAGGCGATAAAAAGCGGAACGGCGCAGCGCGGCAACGTGACGGTTTGAATATCAAGATGGATGAAATGTTGCGTCAAGAATTTTGAGGACAGGTTGCATAGTAAGGAGAGTTTAATCAAGCGAGATGGTAAAGGTAAGTTTGTATGTAAGTTTCGAAGGAGGGAAGGAAAGCAGACAGCCATTACGGGGGATTTGAAAGGATTTAGACGCGAACCGTGTAAGTTGCACCAATATGAAAACATACCAACGTCATCTGCCATAATCCATTTAATAAATGATTGTTCGGCAGATATTATTTTCAATTAAAAGACTTTAGTTTCGTTTATATTCGATTTGTATAATTTGAGTTAAAATTGGAGCCTAAATTGGAAGTTGCATCAGGGCGCCAGTAACTCTGGCGCCAGTCTTGATGTAGCATTTAGGTAGTTGTCTGTGACGTATATAGACATACAAACAGCTCGTGCATAATCTCTCAAGTATAATTAATGCTGCCCTTTCGTCGACGATACTCGTCTTTGGACTTCTTTTAGAAATTACATACGACGATTCTAATAAAATTCTATTATTTTCCGGAAATGGACAACCGTACGTTGTTTGAAACTATTTGGAAGTTGTAAAGCATCATTTTTTCGAGAACTATGAATATATTGGACCTGCAAGAATAGTTTACCGAAGCAGGTGTTCTCGTTTGTCAAATTCGAAAATAGAGTACGCCTAATATGAATTCTCCTCGCGTTCGTTTATGACATAAATGTTCATTATCTTGTTTAAATTCATTTCGCCGTCTAGAAGGCTGAATATAAAGCAGCGACAGACGTCATATTGTTTGAAATGATGGATGTTTGTGTACGTTCGCGTTGGGTCAAAAGTTCCCATAGATAAGTATGCAAAGACTCGCAGAACGACCTGATACTTATACCTATTAAAATTATATGCATTACAATTGACCGTACGGAACTCATAAATTAGGTTCGATGTGACAGTTGCATTAAGAAGATAAGAAACAGAACAAATGTGCAGAATGTGTTCCAAGTTTAACGGGAGACCGGCTTCCATTTTAATTAAATTTTCATCAAGATCGTTTCAAAATGGAGCTAAATCGTATGCAAGATCGTAACCTGGATGATAGCAAACAATACACGCATGCGTGTAATTAAGTAACGTGCTCAATATCTGTATAGATTTTCCATGTGCCAGTCTTTTGGTCAAATTTTAACACTTTCTTTAATTTTCGTTCCAGCAAGCTAATCCTTCGAAGGTGCAGAACAAAACAACGAATCATTCTATAAGAAACAAACGATTTCCGCGCAAATAGTGTTCGCGATGTATCGTCCCTCTGTCAAATTTGTCTCCAGGGACAAAGTAACCGTTCGTTACGCGACAACTGCCATTATTTCAGGCTTTGCGACCCGGGTGCCATCGTCTTGCCATCGTAAAACGTGCTGGAAAGTTGGGACTGCGGTGCACACGATCGACGATTGTAACAGATAGAGAAACACGACGCGTACACCAACACCGAGGCGTCGTTCTCTTAAGCGTCGTAATAATAACCGGCTCTACATTTCACAATCGACGGACCGAATGTTCCAAGGCCGATCTGTCCGACTGCCAAGTAGCCGATGGTTGTCGAACTTGAACGGCGATTACGAGCGAAAGGACACCACCGATCGAAAAGTTCCAGAAAATGATAACGAAGACGCTCCCTGCATGGAAATTATACCGCCTCGGGCAGCAAATACAATTTTACCATTCGATACCGCCAATTTTACAATATCGCTTCTGTCCAACAAACGTCAAAGTCATGTCCTGTTCGCCGCTACCACTAATTTGTCGCGGGGGAATTAATTGGGGCTCCATCAAGTCCTGCGTTACCATTTCCTCGCTACCGATACTTTTTTTACCATTTTCTAACTGTTATTAAACCAGTTATTTTGCTGTCGAACTACTTCGATCCACGATACACCGTAATTAACATTCTATTTCTCGTTCTTTAACCGTTCGATGCTCGAACATTTCAATCTTCAATTTTATCAGTTCGTCGATTCTCTAGTTCCATTTGCCAGTACTTGAATTCGCGATTTCGTGACATTGCTTCCGATCTTTGGATCGAAACAAATGTCCAGCGTCCAGTCTCGTGGATAAGAGATCCGTGCATCGATCCTCGTATCGAGCAACGTCAATCCTCGGTGTGGCACGCTAGAAGCGTTCCTTGGTGGTCCGCAGGACTCGATAGAGGAAACATGGGAGCGAGTTCAGTTTCGAATCTGTGCAGACACATTCCATTCCGATGCTGACCGACGGTCTCGGGAAGTCCCTCCTAACGGCGGCGTCCGGTCACCGAGCCTCGACATCCAGAGGGGAGATATTGCAGTCTCCGACAGCCCGACGGACACGCATACCAGACTTTAGAGGCGATGGACATCGAACCGAGAGTTATAGACCAATCTCGAGCAAGCGTTTCTTATTTCCCAAAACGATCGCGCGTTGCGCGAAAATTATTGCTGCGTGTCACCGCGCCCCGGGGTTCCCCATTTTGGGGCCCACTCTCGACACGCGTGATGGATTAAAAATAAAACGAGCCTGTATTTCTAAATTTGATGCTAGATATGGAACACATTACTACCAAGCCACGCCACAGTATTTTTTAACACAGACTTTCTTGATGGAATGGAAAGCTACACTCGGACACGATAATCTTTCTAAAAATTGCGGTGCTTTTTTGTCAACATTCCTATTAAAACGTGCCACGATGCCATTCGTTGTACCATGCTTCCAATTAAAGCCAATCCCGATTACGTGTCCCAGACACAATTACATGGGGAAAGAAAAGAGGAATGTTTAGCGTTGTTAGGTTTGTTCGTTAGGGAGAAACAGAAACGCAGGAAAGTGCTACATGGAACATGGACCTAGGTTTCGTGCAACAATCGCTCAGATCGAATCGTTTGTGTTCGGTTTGTACGGACTTCCATTCAACTGCCAAGATGTCTGTTCCATTACCTAAAGACAACTGCAACGACGCGTGGAAAGAAAGGCGAGCTATTATTCAATTTTTTGAGAGCTTGGACGTAACGCATATTGAATAAGACAATCGGAAGCTTACACGCGGAAGACTAATACGATGATAGATGCATTTAAGGGATACAACAAATTTTGCAATGTGTATTTATCGTACTATACGCCTCCTATTTGTTTGGATGACTTGTATGTTAATATATTAATCTTTGTTCGATATTCGAGACCTGTTTTCGAACCGTAGGGATATTCTTTTTTCGTTGTGTGTCTAATTGGAGCGTAGATGTGTATTTAATTGGTCGTTAGAGCAATTACAGTACTAGGAAATGTAGCTCAATGTTACGAGCGTGCGATTGCTATATTCTTCGTGTTAATTGATGCAAAGGTGTATTAGCATCGCTATTCTGCCACATAATTTAGAATGTAGACATTATGGTATGCAGAGTTGAGATAATTTTATTCAAGAATAATAAACAGAAATTTTAGATTCGTTTATAAACAGACTTCCGTTGCGTTTCATTCATAAGTTATAATTGCATTCGTTGTTTGTGAATTTTCCCAACTCTGGTATCACGAACCTGTATCTTTTTCAGATAATACTCTCAGTAAAATATTTATATCTCGAAGCGTGCGAAGTAACGTTAGTATTGAATTTTCTTCATCGAAAAACTTTGAATGAAAAAGAAAAACAAGCACAGTGGTCGGGCATTGCAAAGTTTGTTTCACGAACGGTGAGCCCCGTGTTTCTTTCACGGACGCTATTTTTTGTTACCTGAAAATATGAATTATGACATTCGGCTTTCCGGCGATCGTATCCCAGTAGAACGGGCTCAAAAGAAATAGTTGCAAGCTGGAATGAACAGCAGTTTCCCCCGCGTCAAAACCGAATAGAAATTTGAGGCTGCAAAGGCAGCCCGATTCTGAAGGATATTACGTTGCAAAAATTTCCTTTGAAGATCCATAATCCTTCTGCGAAACGCCTACCGTGGCCCGGAACGCTCGGACCGCGTTTTAAACGTGCCATTCTTATCGACGTGTTTTCAATGAACATTATTTCTGGCTCGCGTACACCCCGTATATCGTTAGTCGTCGATCGATCCGTGAAATTCGAGCGAGTATCTCAATCTTCCTGGAAATTTCACGTGCGCTTCCAGAAGGAAATATTTTAATCTCTTGATCGCGATCTCTCCTTGGCCCTCTCATCAAACGAATGCCAAAATTTGAATCGCGAGATAGGGTTACACCGATCCATCAAACTTAATTATTTCGTACATGCACCGGCATGCAACGAATACTGTTTCTTTTGTTTATAATGTACGTCTGTCAAATATACTGCAAAACGTATTGAATACAATTACGAATAGTGTAATAATAACAAATTTTATTCGAGAACGGTGTCTATCGTAAAGAATACGATGAGAACGAAGGGGTTAAATATGATTTTAGGTTCTATTTTACAAGAAACAATTATGAAGCATTCGACGTTGATTTTGGAGAAGCTCTGTTGATTAACGAACCCTTAAAACCCTTAAACCCTTAAAAATTTCGATCTTAGTATAACGAAACTGCTGAGAAAAGATACGTGTTCCTCGTTTTTGGCTGCTCCGCGGACCTGCAAAGATTCGTCAAAATCGACGACAGATATTTCGCGGATGTTCAACAATGCCGGCATGTGAAACAGACTGCCAGCAATTTGTTCTCCTCGCGTGCGTTTTGAGTATCTTTTCAAACTAGTTATTTCCCGACGTATCGTTAGGGGATGAAGAATAGCGGAACGTTAGGCGTAACCGAATGGCTCGTAAAGTGCCGTGCACCTAAAATCTCGCAGGTGATCGTAAGGTACGACGATAAATTGCGTCTCATCAGTCTTCCTGCACTTCTGTAACGCGTCACCTTGCGACCACAATATGTTCGTTTCGCAGGTAAACTTCGAAACGACGCCCGCCTCTCGTCTTTTGTTATGCACCTTACGCTTTTGGCTCATCTATCCGCCTTGGAGAATTCGAGATTGGATAGCAACGATATCTCAGAGTTTGACACGGACCGTGAAGACGCAAGGATGGAAAATTGTTATGGGAAATGAACGCAGAAGCGTGACCACACAGTCTGATTCAACGTAGGCTGTGTTCCGTCGGATAGCGATCGCTTTGCCTTGCTCCATGGATTATAAATCATACAGAATCTATTTTATTCTAATTCCAACCAAGAATTTTCTGGTCAAAGTATAACTCCTGATCTACGAATGACAACTATCTCTGCAGCTAAACGACCGAAGGAGGGTGGAAATCGATGCTAAACGTGGGTACGACTGTTCAATCTCTCAACTCACCGACACCGGCAACGTGAATCTTCTTCATCCACGGATAAATTACACGGTCCCCGTTCTCCTCGTCGTCGTCGTCCTCCTCCATCATACCGGGCGACCCGTCCATCATCTGATCGTCCTCCATGTCATCCTGATCGGAGCCGTCGTCCACGTGATGCTGCGACTGTTGTTGGCTCTGTTGCTGTTGCTGTTGCGCGTTTTGTATATGCTGGGACTGCTGCTGGCCGGCCGTCGGTTGCTGTTGAAGGTCCGGCGAGTTGTCGCGATGCAACTGGCTGGAGCTGGCCGGGCTGCAGGCGTTGGTTTCGTGCGGCGTCGGCTGCTGCTGCTGGCTCTGTTGCTGATGATGCTGAAGACTGTCCGGCGGCTGCACGTGATTCTGCATAATGCCGGGCGACAGGGGAGTGGAGCCGAGGACAGTGGACGCGGACACAGGTGGTTGCTGCTGCGGTTGCTGTTGGTTCTGCATCGAGGATGGACACGTGAGAGGCGGCTGTTGGGCCTCCGGTGGCATCGCGAGCGCGCCGACCGCGTGATGATGAGAATGCAGGCTGGCATGGTGAACGGCGTGCACTTGGTGATGAGGATGATGGGGACCGTAGTAGCCACCGTAGCCGGCGTAACCGCCGTTCAACTGTACGGCGGACGACGCCCCGTACGGAGTGGACGCCGCCTGATGATGATGCTGATGGTAACCGTACTGCAACTGATGGGACTGCGGGTGATTCAGGTGATGACCGCCGCCGCTAGCGGGGAAGAAATCCGCTCCGGTTGACGGAATATAATTACTCTGACTGTACTCCTCGCTGGGTGGAAACTTCGGGTCCACCATCACGGAGGTGGCAGCCAAGTGGTGAGTGCCTGCCGCTTGCTGATGCTGGTGATGATGGTATCCACCGCCGGCGGACGGATTCATCAGGAACGAGCTCATGTTCGCGACGGGTCGTTTCTTCGTAGCCGAAACACCGATCCCAATATCGTTTGAAAGAACCGTCGGCCGAATCAACGACGGTCACTGTTTCCTTCTCGATGCGTCCTTCTCTGTCGTCGTTCGCGAGTTAGTTCTTAGAATCGCACGGTTCCATGTTAATATTCATTGTCGGAAGCGTACACACCGCACTGCACTCTGGCCTGTGGCCGACATCCCTCTCCCCCGGCCCGCGAACCGAACAGGGTGACTTTTTCCACCGGAGGGGAAAGGGTGAACCAAGACGCCGAAGGCGGAAAAAGGAGAACGATAGGGGGAGAAGAGAAAACGAGCGAAAAGAGCGAGACCACGGAGAGCAGCAGACTCCCGGTGGACAGCTGCTTGTCCTCTCCTCTCCTTCCGCCACTTTTGCGATCTTCCACGAAGCTCCGCGGCCTCGTTCGCTCCTTCCCGCCCACCGAAGCCCAATTACCATACCACGTGACCGCGGCGCCGACCAATCAGAGCTGCTCCGAGTCCGCGACCATGATGGATAGCGCGGCACGCATGCAACACGTGAGTGGCGCCACGAGAACCACTGCGGCAGGTGCACCAACTTCTTTCTTCGTGTCTGCTCCGAAATCTACTGTCACCGATTCCTACGGGCGACCGTTTCCACGAATTACAGTTCCCCCGGGACTCTCCTCGTGACTCGCCACTGCGCACTTTTCGATCCTCGACAGGTTTCGTTCAATTCCCAAATGATTTTTTAAAAATGTCCAACCGCGTGGGAGTGGGGATACGTCGATCCCGGAGACGTTTCGATCACACGCGTTCGCGATTCGCTTCGATGATCAGTTCACCGCGCACTGGTTCGTCGGAGCGACTTGTCCCGACGAACGGAATCCCGTCGACCGACCAAGCTGTCAGAGAGCCATGAAAGTGAGCTCGTCCTGCCTCGGCAGAAACTCGTCTGGCAACTCCGGCTTGTTCCCAACTCCCTCCAGGTTCGACGAGGCCGGCTGGCTTCGAGCCGATGCGGAGAGTCGGGACAGCCCCTCTCCTCGTCGCTCCGCTTGCTCTCCCGCCGGCTAACCCCACTCTCTGGAACCACGAGACCAACCCCTGCCACGGAAACCGTGGATCCTGTGCCCTTATGGGGCCATACTCGAGGGTACTACCTAGAACCGTATAGTCACTCCTACGGATCTCCTTAACCCGCCTCCATCCTTCTAAAATCCATCTTAGCAGCGTGGTCAATGCTCGCCGAAACGACGCCAATCGGCACCGACGTTATTGAGATCGTACGGTTGGGGTTAAACGATATCGCGATACTAATCGCGCCGCTGTCTCACGGTCACTCGTCTTCTCCGTCGGATCTTTTTTTGCGAGGGCAATCATAACGGTTACGATTACCATTTTGGACCGTTTCTACGAATGCCAACGTTGCGGGGCTACTGGGCCACGCACCGGAATCGCGTACTCTAACGAAAGTAGAACAATCAAACGTTGGGGTTGACTGGGCGAATGAAGGGTACAGCGATAGAGAACATTTTCAAAGAGATTCTATCGAGGATTTAACGCTAGGTTTACACTAATTGAAAGAAAATACCATTTGCTTGTAATTTGTATCATCGATATAATGGAGTTAAGTAGTATGGAATTACGTATGTTCCACCCTCACGTTTCATACGGGAGATTCTGCGGGTATCTAAGTTGTGACCAGTGTCGTCATCCTTGAATTAGATACCCGCAGACATCGAAATACTCTATTCCTAAGCCTGGGATTACAATAACAATTAACCTTGTTCTCCAAGTTCGGATTGTCGCGAGTACGAATCTACTTGCAATCTTTTTCTATTCTTCTGGTGTCTGCGCGACTTTGCTGATTCTACTTCGAACGTATCGACTCCTTCTGTTTAGATGAGGTTCTACTCTTGACTGATCTTGACTAGAACTGAACTTTGAACTCTTCCGAACTGTTCTGAACTGTCTGTCATCAGTCTTGACGTCTTAATTTAGTTTATTACTGGTCTACGAAGCAGCAGACGGATCTATCTTCGTTCGTCGACTGTTAATATTGACTTCCGATTTATCTCGGTCTTGGTCAACGTCGACGAGTTGGCGACGTTTAGACTTCAAGCAACGCGCTTTCGATAAGATTCTAATCTGTCCATATCGCGAGATGGGTGACAACCCTTAATTAGATTGTCATGCACGTTAGAAGGTGCCATTGTTGGGAGCCGCGCAGTCGATACGATCGATATACCAGAAGCATACGCAATCTCCAGTCACGAGGATTTTCCACCGCTGGCACCATAGACAACGGCGAGATCGCCTCATCTGCGTGCGCGTTACGTAAGGCGGATTCGATGCAGCTTCGAATTGAAAGTAATGGCACCGGCGTTCTTTCGCCGCGTGTTTATATCGGTGCTCCACAAGTGTCTCGGTCTGCACTCGGTCAAGTACGCCTACTTGCGATCAGCTGCGCGGAGCAAAGCATATAAAGCGCCGAGTCATTATACAAAGAGCACACTCACTCTGTTTTGCCGCGGCACGACAATGCGCTACGGCGAGCTTCGCTCGACAAACGACTCGTAGAACCGATCCGGATTTTACTTTTACTCTTCGCCGCGACGCGATCTTCGTCTCAGAGGTGTAGGAGCAATCGGGAGCGCCGACGATGGCATTCCCTACGCAGGAAGACGAGGTAGCACCACTAACCGAAAATCGAGCGTCCGCTAGGACCCTGAAGAGCCCCGTTCCCAGGACGAAAGAAGCATAGAGAGTGGTCGAGGAGCAATATTGTCCAGTCGCGAGGGCGACGATAAAGCCAGCGTGGCAATATTTCCCGGGGCGGTGAACGGTTCCAGAAGAACGCGGAGCGTCAGGGGGGCAGGAAGGGGGGTGGCAATTGAGCGGACGCTGAGAGCGCGTCAGCTGGTTTTTCCGCGAGCTCTCCTGGACTCGGTTTTTCGCTAGGATAGGACGAGGCCGCGGCTTATTTCTATTTTTCTTACGGCCACTTCGTGCCGGCCCCCGCGACGGAAGGGGACGCGCGGCGTCGAGTGGAATCAGCGAGGGGGGTTGAAGGGGCCACGCCGCGAACCGAGAGGGTAGGACGGACGTTGTCTCCTCGTTTTGCGGCTCGACCTCTCCGTCTCTATCGGCGACCAACCCTCTCTCGCAACCCTCTGTGCCCGGCGTCTTCTGGCTACCGCTTCTTTCTCCGTCTTTCGCCCGCGTCTCTTCCCACCCCCGTTTCTGCTCGAGTCTTCGCCGCTCCTCTTCTCTTCCGGCGAAACACGATCAATCACTTTTCCCGGCGAGCCGGCATGACACCCTCCTTTTACACCCACTGCCACCCCTGCAGCACGGAGACCGTGCCTCGTCAACGACGATTCCCCCTTCTTTCTTTTTCCTCCTCTCGCTACCGAACCGATGCGATCTCCCAGATGACGATTATCGCGAGATCGCCCATGAGACCTGGCCCGGACCCGCCACGTGTTCCCTGCTACGGTTGTCCTTCCCGGGGACACCGAACGCGCCAGGATCGCTCGAGCAAGGGGTGGAAGCGCCCCGATTGTTGCTCGAGGTTTCTATGGAATCGCGGACTCGATGGAACCGAGCGCAAATCCTCTGTTGAAAATTCCCCGGGATCGATAAAAGTGGTATTCGGTTTTCTGTATGCTCGTATTGGAAGGAGCCCCATTTGCCAGTAGTTTTTTAAAAATTCGCTACCATTCGCTAACCACCAGCAGCGGGAGTACGCTTTCACCAGCGAACGTGAGCATAAAAGTATGCATTTAAATGCTCGTAAACGTTTATCGAATCTAGTCGAGCGATCGAACGCGCGCCTATAGATTAAAGGTTATAAAATATCCAACGGAAAGACTGTGTCTCGCATCAACAAGATCCCTACGAAAGGTAACGTTGCGCGCTGAGAGATTTGAACTTTCTCCCCCGCTTTCCGATGAAACTCAACGACGCGTATCGAAAAGACAGTTACACGAAAACACACTAGCGAATAATCGCGGCGGTTTTTGCCCGCGACTGCGAAAGAATCATCCTCGGCTGTCAGAACGCTTTCCCGTGGAAACCCGTTTGGCTGGAATTCCCCGGCTGGCATCGAGACGCGAAAGAGTCGCGCCGCGGAACACAGAGTTCCGTCGTGATAATGATAAATGGGAACGCAGTAGTTCACGATTTAATATCAAACTCGGCCGAGCGGCTGCTTATTATCGACCATTAGTAAAGTTTTAATAACGCAATACGACGCCCGGACCGTGGAGTGGGGTGGAACCATCGCGATTTATCACTTTCATCGCTTTATTACCGGCGTTCCGTGCTACGCTTTACTTGTTGATCGCCCGTGACACCACTGGGAACGTTTCTGGGAGAGACTCGAAACAGAAATTATGCCGATATCGATCATTTCTCGGTGTAGCTCGAATAATTCTACAAAGTGGTACGGAAGGGGATGATTCCTTGCGCTACAACCATTCGAAAATGCAAAAGAAAGCTTACGTCTATCCCAAAATTGTAATTTTTCTTCTCCGTTGCTACGATCGATATTAAATGGCAGTCAAAACACTTTCAAATATTTTTCACGCTACTCCGATCCTCGGGGGACCGATCGATCGACATCTCCACGGAATACTCCAAATATTTACAAACCCGCGGAACACCGTTCGCTGGAAGAATTCGATTCGCTCCCGCAATTCTCGTCGTCCGGAGTTTACAAATTTATGATAGATCCTGGCCATTCTCGCGTGTATTTTGCGTCGAGGTGTTGGCAGCAGATCCGTTCGAGGCGAAAAGCACGAGTCTCCGGAGATTCTATTTCGCTGCTGAGTCACCATTTCGCGTTTGTCGACGTGAAAAGGGAGGCTGTCCTCTAGGGGACATCCCTGTACACCTTAGAACCCCTCCGGGTATCGAGGTCGACCTTCGAAAGGTTCGCTGTCGTGTTTCGATCCTTTCTCTCCTTCCGTCACCGCTGTTTCCGTCTTGGAAGCCAAAAACAACCGAATGGGACGGGGAAACGATCACCGCGCGAGCTGAATATCTCCGTAAAACAAATCTTATGAAGTATATTGTCAAAACAAGTATTACGTACTTCGTAAACGTATCGAATTAATAATTTTCAACGCGAATTGATTATTAAGTTACAAGTGGAACAGCTGCCAACCGTAAACGTCTATTTCATAATGTAAAATTGACCTTGTTTCGAAACAACTATAAACGGCGAAGGAAGTTGTTGAGTCTTCCGTCGAGTCTCATTCCTCAACAACAGCGTATCTGCAAGTATCCAGGCCAAGGAAAGTTAATGGATTTCAGATTGCATTGCAGTAAGACCTCGCTTAACGCTCGGGATACGCTCCTAAAGTTTAGAGCACTATGCAGGGTCATTGTAATCTTACGCAAATAGAAATAAGTGGAAACGTAATTATTGCTATAGTAGACATTGCTAAATTTAACGGTCACGAACTACAGAGTGGCACATTTGTGACATGTCATCCGGAAGAACCGTTCGTTTATAGAGATACAAAAGGTACGCTTGGGGCAGGAGTTGTTCGATTTCACTGGGTAACAGCATGTGGCGATGTTTTCTGGTTCCAGATGGAATCGTGAAAGTCATTTTATTTACCTCGTAATAGAGACCAACTTTTCTACCTTTGAAAATGAACGAGCAATCCGGATGACCTGGCCTGAATACTCTGTTTAATGACAGGAGGCGCGCATTTCGTACGAGGCGCAAAAAGCACTATAACGAGACAGGATTAAATGTGGTAGCGTTAAGCACGTTCTTGCTGCACCCTGGGCAAAAAGGAGATACTACGCTGCGTCTAATTAATCGAATGCCAGGGAATTGATATCCGTGTAATTAATAGAGTCGATTAACGTTTGATGTATATTTTAACTTTCAAATAAAGCAACAAGGCGCCTAAACCGTCGATCGCACGGAATGGATCGCGCGGAAAGCTAGCGGGATCCACGGATCGTTGACTGGTGCAACGTCAATTCCCTGACAGTCGACGAACGCTCGGTTGGTACCACGGAATCGTCTCAGCCCGCTGAAAGACGCAATCAAGCACTCGAATAGCGCGTTCGCTCGAACTTACAGAGGGTGACAAGAGTAACACGTGTTTTTACCAGGACGAACAAGAAACTTAGCGGACCGACGACAGCACCGGAACGAACCGGTGACGTCTGTGAACGCGAACACGAGGATCCATCCTCGAGTGAAAGTCCCAGCTGCTCGATCAACAGTAGTTCCACTTACGCTCGGTGCGAAGAAAAACGAAAGAAAAGCTGGCCCGGGAGTGCGTTAATTATCGGTCTACGTGGAGACGGTAACGACGTTAACGCGACCCCTGACCCGCGACCCGCGAGCAATTACCACCTGACATCGCCGCTTGAAAGCAATTTGCGTGCACCGGGCAGACTCTTCCGGCGACGCGCTCAAAGGAGCCCTGGCTCAGCAGGGAGAAAAAGCCGCGTTTATAGCGGCTTACGTCGACAGTCGGGCTCCTCGGACGAGGAAGAATGGCCGAGCGAGTCGTAAAAGTGATTCATCACCTTTCGCGGCCGACTCGCGGAGTCGTTAGCGACGATCCTCTTCTCGGCTGTCGTGACATCCTTCCACGAGCAAGCCCAGAAGCTCCGCTGGCCGAGTTTCCTCGCCGCGGCACCGAGAAAATCGTTCGACGCTGATGCGTCGCGTGCAGGAGACCATGCACCGTCCAACGAGATAGCAAACACCAACGAACGCACGAACCCCGATATTAACAGCGTCGTCGCGTTGGACAAGGCACGACACGATTGTTTAAGTAAATTTCGTACGGGGAAAATATGGAGCAGTAAACAAGAAGATTAATCATTTATAGAGCGACCATCTTCTTGTACGATTTCTTTCGATCCCCGGAATAACGTATCGTTGGCATGTTTCCAAAAATCCATCTTGCGTTTGTCCCAATGTGTTTGAATCTCCAGAAACATTACCAGGGATTTCAGCGAACGCGGTAGCGGAGGCGTCAAAAATTAAACGAGGCAGTCGAGAAAACAATGAGACCGTGAATCCAGACGCCAGGTTTTCGAGAGGTCGAAGAACCGTCAATCATTCCCGAAACGTCGGCAGGAAAATCGCTAACGAAGGGCTAGGCGTGTAAACGTCCCTTGGACGTTGATTACTGCCCGAAGCAGAAGAAAGAAGGAGGTAACTGGGTTAAGGTCGACCAGCATCCGTGACCCGGACAATTTCCATTCGTCGCCCTTCGCCCTCTCGCCTCCTGGAAGACAGTTTGCATACACCGAAAACGCTGCCGCATTGTTCGCAAAGGGCCCTCGAACGAAGACGCCGACCCAGAAACGTTCACGGGGCTAATTGCTTTCGAACGACCTACTGAGATTTCCTACGTCGTCTCCGGGTTCTGCCCAAGGTCCTTGAGGATCCTCGAGACGCGTTTTTCGGCACGTGGACCGGAAGCGCGAGTGGAACGAAAGTCTCGCTGTTCAGACGCAACGATCGAGAAAGAGACGACGCGAAACATTGACGGATGAATACATCGAGGGAAAAAGTACGAGAAGAGGTGCAAAAGGATAGAAATTTGTCTCTACGCTTTGGCTGCTGTCATCCTCGAAATTCCAATGTTTACTTGCTACTTTTGTACGTTTTTTTTGGTAATAAAAAGACGTTAAATAAATGAAAATATATTGTGAAAACTAGATGTCCTTATAAATGTGTAATGAAATTATCTTTCAGCCTAAGGTAAATTGCTAGGGGACTAGTTAGCCTTACGCAACGTTGCGTTCTAAGCGTGAAATTGTAATTTTTGAAAAATAGCAGACGAGTTTACTCGTGAAACGAGCCTACGACAGAAAGAGGAAAGGAGGTAAAGAGGTTACTGCTGCGTAAGCGTCTCGAGTGCTCGAATAGTGCTCCTGGCTTCGGCAAGAAGCTCGAGAGTGCTTCAATTGTCCCTGCCAGATCCTGTACAGGGTATTTCAGCAACTCGGTGCCAAAGGGAGTCCAAATATCATTAATCCATCGTGAAAGCATCGAAACATCATTGAATAACGTAAACACAAATCGAGGAATTAATAACCGAGGTATATTTTTCTGTTTCTGTTCCCGAACGAAAGAGCTAGGCCATGGCGGATCCCCTAAATTCGCGGAGAGGCGTCGATGGCGAGCAGAGTGTCGCGCGTAACGCGACACGAGAGTAAATCCGAAGGCACAGCCTTTTGGAAATACGTTGTTGTTCCAGGTGGTAAGTGCAAAGGGATGTCCTGGAGGCACGCGGGTCCAGGGAGCAAGATAGAGAGAAAGGAAGCAAGAGCTGACGGCAACGCGAGCTGCCAAGATTAATGGATTCGCATTGTCGGCATTTTTTCAAGCGTTTTAGGACCACTTTTGAGAGCCGGAGAGCGTTTCATTTTTCAAAAAGCCCGCACCGGCCGATAGAAAATCGCAATCGATTCGCCTCGCGCTAATGGTACCGAATTAAAGCGTGCGCGTCTCTCGCGCGGGTAAGTTACACGTATCGTTTGACAGCCTCGTAGGCAGAGTTACGTAAGAATGGGTAGTCGGCCACGTAAATACCTCGCAAGACGTGAAGATTCGTCGTCGGTGACGCAACGGACACTGTCGTTTTCAACGAAGATCGTGTCACCTCTGCACAGCGAATGGGACGGGCTTACGTCTCAAATTTGGTCAGAGATAGAGAAAGAAACTTTGAAGGGAAATGTTAAATGGTATGGTAATGTTCTTCTATGCATACGCGCCGTCGCAATCATTTTAATAATCAACGAACAACACGATTTCACCTCAGGACGGTCGACTTTCACATATCTTGCAGTCTGCTATCGTTATATTTCTACTGTATCGAACGTGGAGTTAAATTTTGCTTTGCCAAATCTTCAACTTGCATTCCAAGTATTTATTTTTACTAGAGCAGAGAACTATTATCTTTTGTAAGTATTATGATATTTCCTTAAATTTGTGCACTCTCATGCCCTATTAATTTAACAATACCATCGTGGTCCCCAGAACGACCGTTTTCAACCTTCCAATACAAGAATCATCCAAAAATACCTGCAACCTTTGTCGAGTATTCGAAGACGCGGCACGCAACAAAAGCGAAACACGCAACCGGAGGCTCGTAGAAAAAATCTCGTAACATTTACGAGTCACCAGGGACCACGGGAGTCCTTTTTGCTCGTGGAGGAGCACGAGCCGGCCAATTTGCGGTATTTATTGGTAATTTGAAGGTTTACAGCAATCAGAGGACGCGGCAGAATAGAATGGAAGGTACGGACAACGAGGACGAAGGTGGGAAACACGACGAAGGCGGAACAGGACGTAGTTGGCGCCTTGGGACCTTCGATCCTCCTTCGGGCGAAGATAGAAGTTACAGCAGCTGATGAGCCGTAACCGATGGACGCACAATAACCTTCCGTAAGCAGTACCGCTATCTTTCATTCCGTCTATCGTACTCGCGGTTGGTGCACGATCTTTATCTCTCCTTGGACCTCGGACTTTGGCGAAGGCGACCGAAGAGTCCTGAGGAAAACGATCCCTGGTCGCAAAAAGTAAAAGTTTTGTAGCAAAATCACTCCACCCAGGATCTTAAATTTGATATTCTTCTAAGTCATCTTTAATGTATGTTTCAATGTAACTATGCAACGAGCGAAATTCCTTTGACCTATTTTGCCCATTCGTTCCTCGCTGTCTACGGAGCGTACCACCCGCCGCAAAACTCGTCGTGCGAATACTTTCTTCTGTAGGAAAAAATTCGATTCGCAGGGCAATAAATCAACGGTGCAACCCTTTGGTTGGCACGGGCTGGCTGCAGGCAACCGAGGTTCCGTCCATGTCCTCCGATCCGCCAGCCACCGCCATTCTCCTGCGAGTACTGTAGGCTACCGATGATGCCACAATGAGGTCTCGTTCCGGTTGATTACAATCGTCGTTATTTACGAGCTGTAAATTATTCAAATTTCGAGCCTCGTGCTGGAAGAAAGTCCATTTGCCTATCTCCTCTTCAACCCTTTCTCCCATTTCTTCGCTACTGCCTCTCCGTTTACCTTTCAGTCTCGTTTATCCGAGCTTTCCATCTTCCGTGGAAACTGCCGATTGCGAATCCGTGTTCGAACTAACGGCACTCGTGAATTTTCAGTATTCGTTAATTCCAGGTCGATAACGATTTCGGTTTTACGCTTCGTATTTTTTACAGGAATTATGAACGACCCAGATCCCGAACGGTGGCAGAAACAGAGGCAAATTTCCGCGAAGCTCAGAGGAGCGCTCGACAGCGATCGAGAACAGTCACGATGATCCATCCACTTCTTCGGAGAGCCGGACGGGACTCTTTAAACTTTCCTCGAGAAAGTTTGATGAGTCTATCGAACGCTATTATTCCGTACCCCCTTCCTGTCGTCCTTCTTCCGCGTTCTTTAATCATTCAAAGCGAATCAATCACCTATCCGGAGGCTCGAGATCGCTCCAGTCACCCTCCGTCGCCCGCGGAACTTGGCCGTCCCTCGTCCCGTGTCCTCTCGCGGCTCCAAACGACGTTATCAAAAGAGACCGTTTCCCGCGGTCTCCTCCGATCTTTCTTGACAGTTATGAGAAAGTAGAGAAAAACGAAAAGGACCAGGAACGAACGAGTCTCTACTTCTACGACCAATAATGAGATTACGATTGAATTTGCAAATAAAAATGGCCTTAACCCAGTTTTGTGAAATTAATTTCCACATCTTCACGCTGTCTCCTACCAAAGGGTACCGATCCTCGAATAATATTCTCCAAAATAGCAAAGTACAAACGTGTCCAGCGATTCTTGCACGACCAAGAGGGGAAGAAGGATATCAATTTAAATTCATCCCGACATTGAAACAAAATCCAACTCGTATTTAATCAGCGGCCGGGTGTTTCGGTTAAGCCTGGCGAGGCTCGTTGCAAATTCTGTTCGGGCCAATATCGTCGGCGCAAGAGGCTCGTATAAATGCGCATTTTATTAAGGGTCCACGCTGCGTGAATAAGGGTTTCGCTGCCCCCCCCCCTCCCCCCTCGCCCCCGGGGATAGAACGTATATTCCCTTTCGACCCCTTCGACGACTCGGCTTTCATAGACCCCACGTCCACGGGCTTTGTCTCTCCCTCTTAGTCCCATACCGCCTTGAACTGTTTCTGTCTTTCTCCGCCAGTCGATTCCGTTCGAAGAGAACCAATCAGCGATCCCTCGAAGCCCTCTTGCACCCTGCAACCCGCAGCCACGCCTGCCAATATAGGGTAGGTACCCTCGTCAGATCGACCCTTATCCTTTTTACCCGCCTTCGTTCTTCTCTCTCCTCCCGTTCTTGCTGGACCCGACTCATTTCGCAAAATGGATTCTCCCTAGGTTGTTTCTAGCCGCGCCCGGGGTTTGTCGCATCGCTGATTTCGCGAGTACCTCTCGATCTCCTTCGATCAAACGGTCCCTCTATTCTAGCTTCGAACGAGCCTAGCCTTACGTCAAGATTTTCTAAATCGATCGAACATATTAGTAGCTTTTAATTTTAGAATTGTTTCGAAAAATCGATCGTAAGATCAAATTTGATTTCCTCGTACTGTCAGATAATCGACGTACCACTATTTCATAACAACTTAGCAGATGCGCCCGACGCGAGAAAAACGGTACAATTCATCACGGATGCAACTCCTGTTATGGGTTACTGAATATTCGAACATGCTCCCGGAACATACCGTTATGATTAATATCGAAGTCGCGGTGTTCCACCGTATCGGTTCTCCGTTACAATTTTCAGTCGGCTTTCATTTTTTTTCGAATATCGAAATCCTATACCGAAGGTCAATTTAACTGTTTATAGTCCGCCCGCGATTCACCGTACAACCAAAGTGGGATCGATTCTCTATATATAATATCTCTAGAACCTACGGTACGCTTTAAGATTGGAACCAAATAGCCGATAGTCGAGTTGACGTTCGAAACAAGAATGACACAGGAAATGAAAAAAGGATTCGCGAGGCCTGAAAGAGGTGACGATCGCTCGGAAGACGGATTTCTCGAAGTGGTCCCTGGGTGCCCCTCCATGGTATGGTCGGAGAATCGGTTGATTTTATCCGAACGCGTGGACAAACGGACGTGACGATAGCCGGCGACCGCGTCGATGTCTACCGAACGGCCGATGGGGGTACCAGATGAAACGTACGAGTTATAATAATCCGTGATAGCAACGGTGGCGATGTCGTGGAGCGGAGGAGCGGCCGTGCTGTCACAAAGGCATGCGCCACCCACCTCGACCTGGACGCTCGCATCGTTAATCAACTGCACCGGGACCCCTAACTTTCGAGGCACCGATCCACAGGTATGGCTTCTACGTCGGGACCGACGGCGTTGCGTGAACGTGCCTTTAAATAGACCAATGAGATACGCCGGTAACGTGACCGTTGTTTTGAGACCTCGTTCCCCTTTGTCGAGCTAAGATCTTTCTGGCGAATTTCGCGCTCGCCGCCTTTGTGGACGGGGATCTATCGATGTCCCATTTCGAGCTCGCGGACACTTTGTCCCGCGACTGTTGTCTGCTTGAACTTGTTGGTCCTCGAGAAAGCATCGGGCAAGTTAAAAGATTGATGATCGTCGCACGGAGAATTCAAGAAATAGAATTCTGCGCTATATTTGTTATGGGGAGCGAGTCGCACCAGATCCGTTAGATTCGTGGAAAATGAATGACCGATCGTTCGAGCGTTTGATACGTTATAATTTGAGCCTAATTTGCGCGTATCGATCAATTCGTCTGGTACCTTTTTAAAGAATTCCGTGGAAGAGAGTGGGGGATAACTCCCATATTACTTTAAAGGTCACGATCATGTACGAGATACAAAAAAATGCATTATTCATACGCCGTGATAGCAAGCGTGCTTCATCTGATATCGTATTCTGCGACATTAACGGCTCATAAAATATTGCAGGTTATAAACTAACACGCCTCGCGCAGGCCTACAATTGAATTCCGTCATCGGAGCTAAACGCGACAGAGAATTTACATGTCGACCATCCCTTTCGTTTTACGTTCGCAATCACGAGTCCCAACCACCAAAAAATGTCCATCTTCTGATGCTTCTAACCCTCCGTGAGATATTATGTATTCTACGTCCAAACGGCCAACAACATCTACGAACCCTTGAAAGGCATCGAGAAAGCATCCCCTCCCAGAAAACTGTCTCGAACCCACAAAACGTTACGAGGGGTCGATACGACATCTTCTCCGAGGAGAAAGTCCCCGAATCTATTATTAGCATCTAGGAGAGCCTTAGGCAGCGTCACCGCGCGCGGAGAAAGAAATCGGCGACCCCGGTTGGCGGGTACGCGTCGCCGAGGGAGAGCCAAAGGGGCGAGAAAGGCTGAGGAGTTGGAGGTGGAAGGTTTTCCTTTTCTACGGTGGCACCCCTCTATGATATTTCCGAATAGCCGGCGTCTTCGTACGTGGGGGGACACGGTGGGACCCGCGCAGGGTGGCAGGAGATTGGGGGATCAACGAGAGGGGTAGAAAACGAAGCCACCCCACCTCTGCTACCCTCTTTCTTTCGCCTGGAAAGCTTCGAGGTTGGCGTTGCCGATGGAACACAAGGTAACAGGAACGAACCACCGCGAGGTAGAGAGAGCGAGAGAAAGAGAGAAAAAGAGAGAGAGAAGGAGAGAAAAGGGAAGAGGGAGGTAGAGCCATGCCGGCGGTACTGCTAGTCAAACCAAAACTCGGCATGATTAATGATCGCGAGAGGCAGAGCGCTGCTTCAAACAACAAACTTTTCCCAAGGAACGCCGAAGAATATAAGAAAAAATATATAAGAAAGAGGGAACTCTCTTTCTTCGCATCCACCCTTCAGACCAACTAATACCCTCCTAGAGCTCTTTCCCTCCCTCTATTTCTTCTCGCTTCGCTCCTCTCTCCGCCAGCCTGACAGCCTTTCATTTCTTTCCTCCGTTCCTTATTTCTTTCTCCCGGTCTACTTCACGAGTCCTCCTCGTCTCCTCTTTTTCTCATTCTACTCTTGTTCTCCGCTGCGACTCGCGAGCAACGCTGCCCCCACGCCCACCCCCCGCCACCCGCGCCAGAGTCTACGGGGCTCAACGGTGCTCGAGATAACGCCCGATGGCTCTGCCACCGGAGGAAATTCCTCGGGCTCCGCGTTCTTTGATTCCACCTACCTCGAAGGGGATGAGGAACTCGGAGACACGGCTGTCCAACTTTTTAAAACGAAACGGAAAGAATCTTTAGCGCTTCCACGGTGTACAATTACTTTAGTAAATTCCATATCGTGCAACATGCACAAAATGCATCGCCTTACCCAACGGGCACAACATAGAGTCATCGACAGAACAAATGATCAAGGGTCGCGTTTGCTTTTGTGTACACAAGATGTAAAAAGACTTCGCAAAACGATCTTCCAATCTTCCAACGCCCGATGGCGCACGATTATTTCACCAAGCTGTTCCATAACACTGCTCTACCGAAAAGTTCTACCAAAGAACTCCTCCAATTTTAAAGCGCAAACTTGGAGCTAAACCCCACGCTCCATCCGTACCAGGAAACTTGGAAACTTTGTCGAATAGTTCTTCGTCATCCGCGTCGGCTCCAGCATCCAATCTCGAGCTCTTAACTCTTAATATTAAAAGACTATTCCGCCACGTTGTCCTACTTTCAACCCTCTTGCAAACGAATCGACGTTACTTAGTTCGTCTCCTGAAGTTGTAGATCATTGTTACACGATTCCCGGATTTTCCCAATTTCTTAATACCGAGTTTAGAGGATAGTTCGTTTTCGTGTCGTGAATTTATCAATTCGCGTCAATTCCAAGTTCCGAGTCGGCGAAGGCTTGTTCCAGGACACGTGTTGCAGCACCTGGCGGTAAAATTGGATCGTGCAAGTCGCCGGGCTGCGAAGCCAAGCAACGGAGCGTTGCTCCGGCTGTTGCGTGGCCCGCATGCACGATCAGGGGTTCGCTGGAGTCTATGTAGACTTCAGGATCGAATCTGCTTGGTCATCCCGGGTCGGCTGGAACGTTCATCGTCTAACAGTAACTTTCTCTCTCCCCCTTTTCGCGGTCTCCGTCGTTCCCCGTTCTTCCGTATTTACGTACCGACGACCACGTGCGCAGATCGCGGCCGAATAATAAACACTTATTAGCTGGCTACCATTTGCGGCCGATTCACCTGATGAGCAGCATTCTTAAACGATATCCGACATTGTGCCGCGAATCAATTGGCGGCACCGGGGCCCCCGAGCAGCCCTTTCGCCTTCGGGCTCGCCGCCTTCGGGATCTTCGACGAGTCCGACGACAGAAGACACGACGGACAAATGTAAATTACGTCACTTCAAACCGTAGAAAATGTTTCTCGAATCGATGTTAGAGACGCATCCCCGTCTTTGTCCGAGCGATTTGTTAACGTATCGGTTAAAGAGCGAGATCTGATACGCCCTTCGAGTTTTTTTCAAGTTTCTTCGATCTTACGAGCCCCGATACGCCCGGGCGATCTTCCTTCGTCCTCGGTCCGGCAAAATGCCGGGGTATTAATGGCGTTGCGTCGGTACCATTTCCAGCCGATTCACCTGATGAGGTTCATTCTTGGCCTATAATCGCCGCGTACGGTCGAGATCCGTGTAAATCTCGGGCTCCGTCTTCTTCCCCCGGCGGATCCCTTGGTCCGGTGTACACGAAGAAGCCGACTACGAGGCGCGCGCCTCGCGATGACTAATGACAGACATCGTAAGTCACTCACAAATTGAATTAAACGCGAGTGTAAAACCATGACGCGGCGCAAACAATCAGCGGCTATTCCTTGTCGGGCGAGCGGGAGGGCCGGATCATTGTCTTTCGCGAAAATCGGCTCCCACTCACGGCCGTGAATCGGAGTTTCGACTTCCGAGGGACCCGTTTTACCTATTGTTCGGTTGTTTGCACAGTCGACGCCAAACGTTTAAAGACGATCGCGCGCGGGCAGCTTGAAACCGATCCACGATAGGGCTATTTTTTAAACGGAAAACGATAGAGTACTTTCTATCGAGATTCCACGCATAGACTGACTAGATATTTTTGAAATAATGAAGATGGTATTTGAAATAAAAAAATACCATCCGTCAGGTTTTTGATTAATTCATATATCACCGCTGAATGATGTCTGTATTCGATAACAAAGGAGTTGAACACACGGTTTGGATTACAAGAACGCGTTAGGAAACTCTCTCCTATGTGAACAAAGAATATTAGCAGTTTTCATTTTTCACCTTGGCTACCTGAGCCGCAATCTGATTAGTATCAATCTTTCATACCGTATTGCTCACCCAACGTGTTCTCAATTGTACCTATCAATTCCTGTTCACGGTGCGCTTGGATTTTAGATTTCTCTTTCCCCACATCGCCTTACTATTTTATTTCATTTAAAACTACTGCCGCAACTTTCATCCTTAGTTTCATCCGCTTGAAAAGATAGCAAGAAGAACTATATTAATATTTCTGACGAACCGACAGCTCTCTATCCTCGAATGAAAAATACGTAAAGAAAATGTTTGAAAATTTATTCGAACAATTTGAATCGTGCGATCGAGCTTCTAGATCCACGGCTAACAATCAGTAATGCTCGATACCGGTTAAGAACAAGAACAAACGAACGACATCGAAGCGTTCGCCGACCGTAAGATATCCGTTACGTCGTGCTCGTAGTCGCGACGCACCTGGAAATCGACTCGAACAATTTTTTTCTTCCCCGAGGAACATGACTGGTTCCCGCGTGAGGGATTCCGGTAACGCTGTACGCGCACGATGTTCCGCTCGTTCTTCTTGATCGATCATATATTAGAAGGTACGAAGTGTTTCAGTACACCTACAATGCCTCGGAGACGGGACGATCCATCGTCAATGAACGTCGGAATTACACGGCTAAATGAGATTCTAGCGGCGGTATCAAAGTGGCAGCAGGTGGTCAGGGCCACGGCCATTTTTCCCCGCAGGATACGGTTTGCTGGCTGGCTCGCATCTTGCGGACCCACTGTCTTTCTTCTACGCGGCTTGCTAAATCGTTCACCTATCTACGCGAGCCAAACAATACCACCAGTCCTCCATTTACGCGGTTACCACGGACAAAGCAATTGGGAACCGCGTAAACTAAATGGACGATGCTAGAAATTCTCCAGTTTCCTGGAGGATATATTTCGAGGAATCTTAGGAAATTCGAAACGAAGAATTATCTTCCGTATTTAATTTAAATTTGAGTATCTTGGAAGAACAAGGAGGATGATAATTCGACCAGAGAACGACTTGTTTGCAGTTTAATTTGTTACTCGATTCTTTGAGGGAAAGCCTCGGATGGCCGACATTCTCGCGGGTTTGACGCCATTTTACTGAATATCCTGGTCCCTCTCGAAGATCACTAATTATCTTCCCACGTGACTTACGAGCGGTATACTTCTAAGCCAGTGGGCCGGGCATCCTCCTGGTTCAGCTGCCTAGAAATGGTCACGTAAGACGCCGGAACCATCTTGGCTATTCCATTTTTTCTTCTCTTTTTTAGCTTGACTAGAACCGGTAATCAATTACATTTCTGAGCATTTTTCTGGGTTTGACTTGATGGATTTCACATGGGAACGTAGCAAACACTCCGCAGGAATGTATCCTACGTTCATATGTTAACGTTCATTTCATCCGCGATTCCCCGAACTGATGTTCCACGAACAACGAGCCAGCCACCTTCTAAAAAGAACGTGCTATTGAAAAACGAACGGGTCGCGCCTCGCGTTCGAAATCGATACGATTCTAAGGCCGACGATACAAGAGCTGCTGCAACGTTGTTCTATTTCTAAAAATAAATACGAGTAACAAGTGCAAGAAGATTGTAATTAAGATGGTGCTCGACGATCTGAGGTAAATTGTTCATAAATCAGAAGAATTTCATTGGACGCGTTCTACCATGTTCCCAACGCGTTAAATATTTATGCAATCGTTAGGAGACTAGTGGACTTCCTGAGTGGCTCTCCAGGTCTCATTAATCGTGGCTCGCGAACATGAAACAGTCGATGACACTATTCCGCTAGAGTTTTAGTAAATGTACCTGCGTGCAAAAACAAGTCGAACGAGTAGTGACAAATGTGCGAACGAGGTATGCAGAAAGATTTATTGGGAAACTTACCATTCGCGATTGGAATTCAGGATAGGACCTACCTGCTCGTATTTATAGAAACGTCGATAACAGAATACATAATTTTCGCCTAATGCTTCGATATAGTATAAAGAAAATCAATAAACCGACTAGAATGATCTCCGTTTCTAGCGGTTGAAATGATTGTTTTGCTAGGAAAACTATTACTATTACGAGGCGAAAGAGACTGGGGGGATTGGATAAGATATGCTTGCGTTGGCTCTATGAAAACTGTATCGAATTTAACGATCGCCGCTGTGCGTACGACCGGAAACACGAGGGGCATAAAAACTGGGATAAAAGTAAGAGTCAAGAGCAGAGTAGAGGCAAATACCTATCGCAATAGTCACGAATGCGTGGGATAATTAACGGCTGATCGTTTTTATCGAGTATGTTTACGTTCAAAATTTTGTTGTGTCGCGTAAAGAATTGTTATTGAAATCGGTACGAAAGACTCGACGTACTGGCATTCCATCGACCGCGCAAAAAGAACGGCACCTCTATTAATGCGACGGTATCCGCGGCACCGATACCTATCGCTATTAACAGACTTATCAATATTAATATTAACCAGCTTATTAATATTAACGACCGCAGGCCGGCGAATCGGCGAGCCGCAGGAAGACGACGGAATTATCGAGAAATTGCATCCCGAAGGAACAAGACAGTCCGGGACAGAACGAAATAGATAGGCTCCTCTAAGGGGCCAAGCCAGTCATCATTAATATTATAGCGCAGCGGCGCTCATCGCGTCAGATCTATGCCGACCTCTTTCTGTCCACGTCCGATCCACGAGATCCATGCGGAGTCCGAAGGCCAGACGCATCAAAAGCCACCTTCCTCCTCGTTTCTCTACACCAATCTGCTGAACGCACGCCACCAGCGCCGGACGTCCCACCAGCCTGTAGACTCATTATATCTTCTTGATCCGAACCTTAAATTGATGACTATCTGTCCACCTGAAAATACGAGATATCCCTGCATCCGGCCCGAACGACCAGGACCAGTCACCGCGCGGATACGGTTTCTCTCGCGCGCGTGTGCGTCCGTGTGTACATATCAGTTTGTGCATAATAATTATGAATTACGGGATATAATTAAGAAGCAGCCCGAAGAGGGTCGGGTTGACTGACGCGTCCGAGCGAGCCGGACCTCCTCCGGAGCACCGTGCTCGACAGTCGATAGTTTATTTCTTAAGGAGTGTCGTGGATAATGGAGATCGGGAGCCCCGATATTTCGTGCCTTTTCGCCATTCCCCGTAGTCTACGCTCGCGAAAATGGAATTTTCTAACGATTCGAGGTACAGATCTCAAGGATACTCGAAATCGAAGGAGGTGGATCGCTCTGAATTCGAAAGGGGATAAGAAGAGACGTCCGGCGAAAAAGTGTGCAGAAGGGAGGCCGGAGTGACAGCTGATACGGAATTAGCATGATTTGTATCGGACGTGGCTTTGCATATCCCGCTTACTCCCACCCTGTTCGTCTCTCTTTCACCGAGTCTCGACGTGCAGCGACGTTTCGAGCAACGTCAGGGGAGATCCGCGGTGATCGAGGAGGTGCCATCAGTCACCGAACGCGAATCCGACGGGGGTTGCGCTGTTTGCGCGAACGCTCCGTTTAGTTAACCCCGTTCGTTTGCTCTGTTAACCGCTCGACGTGACGACGCCTAAGCGCCTAACGCTAACTGCTGCACCTCGAATCGGTTCCTCTTTCACGCGACGATTTTATTAACGGGGACACCCGATGGAACGTGTTTTAGATTATCCGGGCTTGGTCAAATGACTCTGAAATTTTCTCGTTTGTACGTTTATAGTATTAAAAAAAATTAAACTTGCAACTTAATGGAAAATCAGCAGAAAACTCGTGTTTTCAATTTAACGCGCGGTCGTTTAAGAGAAACTAGGAATGCCAGGTAGAAGCAATTTGTCAGCAAAGTTGCATATTCTATGAATAAATTTCGAATGCAAACAAGTGTAAGAAACAGTCCGAGCGAACCCACGTGTTTCGCGAAGTAGCAGCAACCGGTATTAATCGAAACTGTGGAAAATTCTCGGTGGCAAAGTTACATTGTCGCGACTGCTATTTTGTATTTAGATTTCAGAATAAATCATATTTTTGAAAATTGATCTTTCGCTAGAATTGCTGTTGCGCGAACTAGCAAGAATAATGTTTCTACCCGCCGTTGATAGAATGATTACAGTTGTCTCACGTGCAACGGGAATAAACAACGAGACATCGCCGCGAGAATTACTTAATAGCGGGTGAACGCATGAATGGACTAAACGCGAACGATTTGCTACTAATGAAACCGCTGAACCGCAGTATTTTTAATACGCGGCGGTACAATCTCGCCAGCTAATGAGTAGCTGGTGTCAAGTCGGAATGTTAATCGGGTAGAATTCATCAATCACCTCCACCGAGAAAATGTGGAACGACGTAATTTACGAAAACTAATCAGATACCTGTGCGTCGTAACGAGGAAACGAATAGATATAAATCATAATTCCCGGTGTTGCAAAAAGTTGAGTATCTTTTTCGTTTCTTCCACCCGGCGCGTACCACTATAGTTTCCGCGGATAATTAAAAAATTATTCACTGTTCAGAGTCGGGGATACAGGTGCCTCCCCTCCATGGAACACAATTCTTTGACTGATTCTATGATTTCCAGGGGTTCGTCAAGCAAGTATATTTAAAGTCAGTTGCTATGATATCACTGGTAAAAGGACGATTGTAATGGCTGTTTCTCGTTTTCCTTGTTAAATATTCGAGACGTCTGTCGGGGCAACCGCGAAACGTCTACCAGAAAAGCGTTTCGTAAAAAAGCATCGCCCACGAGTCTGACAGGCAACGAACAACAGCCCGCGCAAGGTGTCGCTGGATCCTCGCGCGCGTTGGAAAATGATTGACAAGTATGCGACTCGGGCGAGGCGCAGGACGCGACGCAGCGAAAAGTAGCAAAGCTATTCCTGCGGTTGGTGTTTCCCCGCGGCTCTCGACGCCAGGCCCGCCAGCCAGCACCCTCTCCCACATGTCGGCCATATCATTAATCTTGCTGTGTTTTCTCGCGCCACTCGGATGTGGATTTAGACTCGAGACTCTCCGCGGAAGATCTCTGGAAACGTAGGTAAACGCGTCCACGGACGTACCCGCTACCCTGAAGCCGTTTGTCTCCGGGCGACGATGCCGATCGAACCTGGCTGGCTGGGCTCCGACGCCAACATCCGCCGGATGTCGCGAGCCAATCCTCTCCACGACGATCCACCGGAAATAACGCTCCCAGAGTCGGACAAAAGCTTTTCGAATCGATAAAATCAACCGAACGGTGCAATTTTCGGTCTAAATTTTAATTAGCAAGAACGATCGATATTGCGATAGGTGCCTTACAAGTCTCTGTCATAAGGTGAATAGAAAGATTCATAAAATGTCCCCGACCACCTGCACCAAAAAACTTAATACCTCGGCGTCTCGCGTGAAAACAACTTTTGCCTGAAACAGTCCTTCTTATCCCTAAAAATTAGTTATCTACATGACCAATCTTAAGTGCCCCCGTATACAGACACTTGAACTAAAGTACCTCTAAAAGAAGCTGTCACACTTTCGTCTGTCAACGCTGTATATTTCGGTTTATTAGAAGTTTGTATTAAAAACTCAAATCTTCTCGCGACCGCCTAAGGGTGTGTTTAGACCGAACGACCGAATGCTCTTGCTGGTGGTAAACAGACCAGACTGATGTTAAAATACTTTGTTATAACAAAGATTATAACAATCGTGACCAACTCTTGTGACGTACCGATAGAAATTAAAACTCTTAGAGTTAAACTAAACGGGAATTTTTCTGGGGGGAGAAGTGTTAAAACGTGCCTTAATAAAACTGGAAAGCTCAACAGTGAGCGCATCGATGCGAATTAAACTTAAGTGGTATCGACGGTTAAACGGATGTGGATTAGATCGTGCAGCCCACTCGAACGTTATTCAATATTTGTGAAACGCGGCTCTAGCGTGGACGCGGATTGCGTTAACCAATTTAAATCGCATCGAACGATGTCCGAGGGAAACCGGAACGCGATCGAGCCTGATGAAGAAACGCTCGCGCCGTGTTGATGCGCGTCCGGTTAGCTGTTGCAGCTTTTTACCGTTTACCGAGCACCGCTGCCTCGGCGACCGATTTTTTCGCAATTTCGAGTAACTGATGACGTTTTGATGGGAACGATGTTTGCAGGCGAGTTAACGACCCCTCGCTGGCTGATTCTAATGAAGAAATTCATGTCCGGCGCTGAGAGACGAGAGTATTACGAACGCTTTTTACTCCGGCTCCCTGGCTAAGGACACTTTGATGATGTTTGCGTATTAACTAATGATCCTTTCCACCTGTGACTCCCTTAATGGAGGAGAATTGTGCCTGAAATTGATGCGCTCGCTGTCGTGTGCCGTTGTTAACGACGTATGCCCGGCTTCTTGCGTAATTTTCTGTTACCGTCTTACCATTTTTGTAGTTGACCGCTGTGCCGCAGGTGTCCGGAATATTGATGTCTTTGGAATATAGAATGTCCCATTGGTTTAAGGCCACTTTGCCAGCGAGCAACACTTGTTGCGACCGTATCGCGATGCTACAGTAGTTATTCCCCCAAACACCGGACTAATGCTTGGCAAAATTTCCCCCCAAAACCCAAAGACTCTCTGGTTACGACCTTTTGCGCACCTACTCGCGTATGTCGAAGATTATAAACCGATGATGGAACAACCGAAATCCATAGCTTCCCCTACTATTAAAGATTAATCTACCCGAGTCTCGATCGTATTGCAAAGATCTACAAATAGTATCAATGTTACAGAATAACGTCCTCTTTAGTTACGTAAACTACCCGCACGGTGTATACTCGAACGACCTTATAGGAATTGTTTTTACTAACCGTCCTGGATGTTTTTACTCGACAGATCTTCGCCGAGCAATTTGTTCTGAAATGCAGATTTTCTCTGTTCTTAATAGCCGCGCGAGTTTTTTTCACGACGCCCCGTCAATGTATAATGTGTCGCGATTACAAACAGCGATTAGATAGTTACTTGTCACCAATGAGTTAATGAGCTTTACAGATCGCCGACCACGATAGAGCTGTGTCGCGATAAAGGAACAAATTAAACGCGATTCAATTAAGCGATAATTATAATTCAGTAGCCTATCAGCGAGCACGCTCTCGACATCAGCAAATAATAAATTCCTTTCTCTATGTGCGACGAATACAATTTTCATTAACCCCTTCGATTCAATTTTTCAGGTAAACTTTAATCAATTCCTATTATATAATCACCGAAAATACTATTTCTTATTCCAGAATGATATCCAAATTAATATAGAATGTACTTTAACAAAAATATGAATAATCAATGTCATGCATATTTAACACGTTCACTGTTCATTCTCCTAACAGCGTATTCAATAGCACGGCACTATGACCTGCATTCGGGTCATGAACTTGCGAACAATGTTAAACAAGTATAACATTTAAGAAAAATGTTCGTACAATTAACATGGCGATCACAGAAATAACTCTAATAATTAATATCGAGACCAGCTATTCTCATATTTCCCGTTGCAACTTCGACGTACCCCGCGTCCGCGATTTTCAAAGCGCGAGGAATTCCAATAAAAAATAAACAGTCTCCAGGACGACGTTCGTTCGTCGAGCTAAACGTTCTTTTCCCAATCAAATCGTTACGAAATCTTTTTCCCTTTTTCCACCGTTCGATCGGAGCGCGCGTGAAAAGTGGGCAGTCCGACACGAATGGTAATTACGAACGTGTATGCACTTCATTAGCACTTACCAGTCGTTGCGTAACGGTCGGCGTGTCATTTTAATGTGAGCACGATCAAAGATTAATGACGGCGTCGCGGCCGTTACAGAAGGACTCGAGAAAACGCGTGAAAGACGCCAGGCATCGTGATCGACCGTGAATAAAAGGATTGGATCAAATTAAAAAAGATGAAACGCCGGACCGACCGTTCGCGCTACGTCCTTTCTCGTCCTCCTGGAAAACACAATCGGCTTAAACCCGTATTTTTTTCTGCCTTCACGATCGTCGAACGTCTCGCGGATTTTTCGACGCGGTGCCCCGCGACAATAAACCGCTTTTCGAGGGGCTGAGAATTTCTACAAGCTCCCCCTAATTTTAAGACGTTCTGAAATCCAAGGATATCAGCTAATTAAGGGAATTTCGTGCACAGGATAATGAAAAGCCGTGAGTTGCATGGTGGTATTGAATCAGGGTTCTTATTTAACTGCCAACTCACGGAGGTGGGTCCGTTTTGACAGGTTTTATTTCATATATTAGAATTGGGGTGAGTATTGTTTAATGTCACCGACTTCTGTATACTTTTGTCATTGTTTGGTTCGATAAAATAGTATGGAAACTTGGTGTGTGATCCATTTAGGAAGGATTAGGGTTGAAGCTTTTCTAGAGCTAAAGAATATTAGCATCTTATTTCTTGGAATATTGCATCACCCCCACTTCTCGAGATTATTGGTGCTCTCTGTTCCATTACAATATTGTGCCTATTACTATTCTAGTATTTTTCGAGTCCAGCCATTGAGAATAATCGAAATCGTAACTAATTGCATTCCTTGGCTTGCATTAACAGAGACACGACAAGTTTCTTCCCGAACATCGATAAAGTTGAACCGATAATCGTACCGATAATCGAAACCTATCGTTTCGTTGAAGGGGTCGTAGCAATCAGCGTCTCTATTCAGAAAATAGCCGTTTCGTTGGTCGGAAGCGATCAAACGAGCGCAACGAGTGCAAAAACAATCGGCTTACAATGCACAATTGAGGTTTGAGGCCAGCTGTACACGCCAAGCGAGGAATGTGCAAGCTAATGCAAGGTGTGCAGCGCTGCAACGGGTCGTCGGTTGTAACATAGTTCATCGCCGGACGAGCCCCTCCCCTACGCGTACAGTCGTAAACGATCTCGCGGTATTAATGACGATCATTAAACCTTTATCGCCTCTAACATATTTTTTTATGCGGTCGCGAAGTTTATTTTGAAAAACGATCGAGGAGAGCGAACACGACAAGCGCTCCGAACGCGAGGACACGAGTCATCCTCCAAGACTAATTGCTCGCCACAATTAGCAGCGACGTCCTTACGGGAGCCCGAGTCTCTTGGAAATGACTGTCGAGAACGTCGATCGCAATTTCACGCGTATAATCTTACAAATATGCAAACGATCGGGGAGATGGCAAGGAATTCGAGACGTTGGCTGATAAAGTCGCCGGTTGAATCTATTACGAACGTAGAAGTTATGCTCGTCGCTAACGGTACGAGATCTACCGTGAAATTGTCATTATCGAACCTTCCCTAAATTGTTAAATGAATTTCATGCATTCCCTGCGCGAATAAAATCGATTGTCTACGGATCTATGCGCGTCCTGTTTTAATCTACGCGCAGATGCATCTCGTGAATAATACCTTCGAACGTTTAAGGATATGTCAAGGTCACTCGCGTCTCATTTAAATCGTTTATATATCTTCTTAACGATCTGAGTTCGCAGTATGAAATCTCTTGCGATCGACGGAGCGCCCGAAGGAGGTCGAGAGGATCATTAGAGTTTCACGGAGGAAAACTGTTACATGGAGGTGCGAAGAATGCTTCAAGGTACCTAACTTCTCAAATGCCATCATCGTCTTTTTACGATCTGAACAAAATTCGTAAAATCTATTAACCATCGGTTGTTTGTAAATTTCATGCATCTCTAGGTGACCTTCGAACGTCCTTGACACCATTACCCATCGACGAAGAAACGAATTAATAGTTTTCCAATAAAAATCTACCTTAACCTGCTCGTTAAGTTCGATTTTAAAGGACGATCGCGAACTCGCCAATGTGTCTAGCGCACAAAATGGCGGTACGTCGCCTCGAGACCACTGTAGCTCTGTATGCACCACACAAACCTCTCTAGAACCGAATTTGTCGCCTCTTATCAAACAAATTCGGATCTACAGGGTAGATGTAGAGCATTAACTGGGCCTTCTCCTATCGGCACGTAGATCTTACGACATTGATCATTCGTTCCTAGTCTACTGTTAATTTACTACCGCACGTGCCGGTTCTATACCTCTTCGTTGGCCCAGTACGCGACAAACGATGTCCCCAGGTTTCTCTACCGTCCTCGACTGGCACACCTGCAAAGATTCTTCGATTAGAATTCCGATCCTCGTTTGCACGTCGTACAAAATTCGACCGACTTACGGATCAACATCACAAACAACTTCTCTGCAATTGTTTTAAAAACGAATTCAGTCTACGCGTGGTCTTGGAGAGGCTTCTACAAATTCAATTCAAGGCTTTCTTCTTTCTCGGGTGTATCCTCGAAGGATTCGATAAACGGTTAAAATTGGCGCTCTCGCTAGCCCAGATCAAGAGTGCCAGAAGTGCGGAGTCATTCGAAAATAGACTGGTTGTGCAGAGTCACTCTTCCAGCGAGCAGGGAAGCATCTATTTCTGCCGAGAGAATCGTGGAACGAACCTCTCTGCACTAATGCGCGAGAAAATGCACCCTGTAAATAATCCTTGCGCGGGTAGTTTTATCGAAAAATCTGTTTGCGTCTCCATTCGACGTTCTAGAAACCATAGATCTGTCTTAACTTCGGTAATCGTCCTTAAAATCTTTTTATCTTGGCCAAATTCGTATCTACGATTCTAAATATTTTATATACGACAGTGAGAAACTATTTCGTATTCAAAGGGATTGTATTTCTTAAAGAGTAAACGCCCCAGACCAAAATCCTTTCCCAAACAAATCCTTAAGTAACTCAAAACGAATCATCCCTCGAATTCTCCTAAACATCCCCCAGGTACTATCGAGTTCAATCGCCAAGATTCGATTCCCAGGATCATCGTAACCAAGAAACGAGTTGTCAGACGCGACATTAGAATTCATTCCTCCGGTTCGGTGGCTGCGATAAGTTGTTATAGATAAGTCCTGTTATGTCACTTGGCACACTTCACGGGCGTATATCATAGCAGGGCTATCTTAGCGACAATAATCATATTACACCTGCACCATCGATAGTGATTGATGCTCGTCCCTGGGACCGTAGCCACCTGAGCGTTAACGGCTCACGGATGACACAGCTGAATGCTAGCAAGGTCGTGTTCTCCTTCGTCCTCGTTCTCTTCTTATTCCTTAGCGGTACAGCTCCTTTTATTTGAGCACGCGATGTCGATGTACCTTGCGTTTCCAGGTTACTTGGTCATCCTGCACCGTCGATGTTTACCTGAAATTATTTCAAGATTGCGATTAGGAGCACGGAAACGTCGAGAATTAGATGGTTTCTTGGCAAGGTCTTCCTATCGTTGCAATCAACCAAAAATTCAACTCCCACAGCGGTCATTTGGCAATCTTAATTTGAAAGAGAATACTCGAAACTCCTAAGCCTGTGTTTGCACAAATATTTGCAGTTTGACCCGCGGGGTGTTTATCGAATTAAGGTGACCGTCTTTAGACGTTAAGTACATAGTACAGAAGGGATCAAACGCAGGGACAATTTGTCAGATTACAGGTGTCCAGCCGTTTCTTAGGTTTCAGAGAATAGAACCTTGGTAGCCTGTCAAAATATTTTACGGGATCACTTTGTTTAAGGAATTGAAATAGATAGGCCTTCGAAAAGCTTCTAAGATTCTTCGAACTCTGTACCCGAAGGTGTTAATCCTTTTCAAATCCTCTTCTACCATTAGCTAATCGGGATTAACTCGAATCGAGGCGGGTCGTGTTTCGAACCTGGCGTCAAAACACTTCAAACTCGAAGTCTTGTTTGCATTTCTAATTTACCGAAATCTTTCTCGTAAATTTGAAACCGATCGATTTAGAAGGATATTAAATAGTTATTCTCGTTAGAATTTCTTAATAAATCGAGCAAGACGAAGGAGAGATTGATTTCTAACAAGCTGTTCAAAATTTGTCGGAAACCTTAATCCTCGGGAAGCCGTCTTTAACGATGACATTCGAAACGAAGACTCGCACTTATTCACGGTCAGGTAGACGTTGATTTGCTCCCTGGAGAAGCCAATAATCTCCCCATGGGGATCCGTAAGCCGACACGGATCGAAAATCTGATTTTAAAACGTTTGCCAGAACGGCTGGAGAAGATCTTGGATATTCCGAGATTACGAATTAATTTTTTAGAACCGCTTCGGGGTGAAATCTTTGGTTGTTCATTGTGGAATGCGACGTTATCGAAAGAAAGATACTTTCCAGGATTTTTCTAAAAAATTTCCCACCTCGAAACGTGCCACGCAGAGGGCGTATTCATTCCAGAAGAGCGGGCGATCCGATAGGTGGAGCTTGGTCGATGGTCGCTGGAAGGTTCGCAGCGTTTCCTTCTATCGACCCGGTTCACCCCCTAACTCGCCATTACTGGCTACGCGCGTCTGCACCCCGATTCCGGCGACGCTATTATCGTGATCCCCCTGTTCACATAATTTTCGGTATTAGAACTGTTGCTCCGGGGCCATCGAAACTTTTCTGGTCCCCCCCCCCCCTTTGGTTGGACCGCTTGGCACGAGTTACCATCGACTAATGGAACTCGCGCGAACAACGATATACGCGCACAATTGCGCCGGCTGTAATGCTTCGAAAAATACTGCGTGCAAATGGCAAGCGACAGATAAGAAAATGTGCTTCTTCTAAGTGGGGGGGCGATCGTGAGAACCATTGGGGCCGCTGATGTTGAAATTTTTAATATCCTTAATGGAGCAGAGTTGTAAGAAACTTTACGAGCTTGGGAATTTAAAACTTCGCAATTCTTTTAAATCGTATACCTGAAACAAGGCTGCTGCTTCGTTAATTTTATTTCAGTGTAATTAGACTTTACTAATTGTCTCGGTGGTCGAGTACCTGAAATAAAATTAAATTAGAACGGGTTCGTGATTGTTTGCGTGCACGGACACGATTACGTACCTCGTGATCGAATAAACGAAAACTGATCGTCCGTATAAATCATTTCGGTGCTCGATGCTAATTAGAATTCCTGGAATAAAAAGATTGCTCTTAGGAGGTGATGCACGAACAATAAAAGCGGGAATCGACCGGATATTTGTGAACGAATGAATCGAAGTCGGAATGTGGAATTAGTTCGCGCGAAAACAGCGAATGGAACACGCAAATGAAATATAGAGTACCGTGTAAGTGGCGATAAAAGCAGCGGAATCAGCATCAATCAACTCTTTCACCATCGAGAGCCCCTCTTTGAACAATCGGCGTCCGCACCCTTGCCCGCCCTGAAAAATAAACCAATCGTGAACAACTTTTACTTGTTCAGCACGCTCCGCGATAAAAGTTTTTACTTTCATCCGACGAAGCTCCAATTTCCTCCTCTTAATGCGACTCCCCTACCGACGAATCGTGACTCATCGGTATGAAACTTTGTGGCGAGGAAGAGAAGGAAACGGACGGTTCGCGATTTTCATAAAAGAACGATCGTTAAGAACCGTTTGCAAAGTCCGTCGATTCCGGAACAAATTTTTAACTTTGTGAAAATCTCTACTTCCCTGTTCCCCGCTGCATAATTTGAAAAGTTTCTACGTAGATGAGGAATTTTCCTTGAACGATTCAAAGTTTAATTACCAAATTTCTGCACGGGATGATACACACACACAGTCGTACACTTTACGTCATTCGGCAACACTTGAATGTTAACGCACTCGAATAAAGCAATGCGTAATTAAAGGATAAATTAACAAATTTTCCAGAGGCCAACAGCATCGTCGCTACACATTTCAAAATGCCCCGCGCGTTCGTCCCACTAAAAATCCAACCTCCCCGGGGCAGAGACATTTCAAATAGCACAAAGTCGATAAAACCTCGATCACAAAATAGCCGCGAAGAGCACGTGGGAACGAAAATTAACGAATAAGATGGCACGACTGCGATAGAATCGCCATAGATTTGAATGAAACCGTCCAGCGCGAGTCCCGATCCCGGCGATCCACGCTCGGTCGTATCACTACGAAGAGGAGTAGATCGGTGTTTCTCCGATCCTCCGTAACAACACAAAGAGGAACACCGGCTGCTCCGATGGCTGGACGGGACGTCATGGCTGAACCGACGAATAAACCAATAAACGGCGCAACCATCTGCTCGCCAGCCGGCGTACATCTTTCTCCTCGCGTCTCTTTCTCCCCTTGGCCGCGGCCCTCTGTGTCCTCTCCATTCTTCTATCCCTAGTCCCCCCGTCTCTGTCTCTCGCACTGTTCCCGTTCCCCGTGACCGCCCCACGGCTCCCCTCGACACCACCACCATTTTATGCGATCCTGAAATGAAATCCACGCTAGGGCTCAGCATCCGTGGGGAACTGCCGCGGCTTTTATTCCACGACAATGAGCCGGGGAGCCACCCAGGATCCTCTCAACGGAACCGCGATTCTCGCACGACGCCGGAATTTTTACAGATAACGGCCCCCGTTCGCCTCCGGGACGCCCTCCGTCGAGGGTTCGTCGTCGCCTTTTTTTTTGCTTCGAGGGACGGAGACGTACAGGGAGAGGGAGAGGGGGGAGGGGTGTAAGAGTGCACGAGTAACGCGGTCGTAACGGTCGTCGCTATGTTTTTCTTGCGAATGGATCGCGTCGAAGGGTTCGTATCCTGGACAGTAGGAGCTCGTGCAGTCTAACTCAAACTTGTTAATTATAAATTGGGATTTTTGAAGCTTTCAGAAAGATCGACTCGTTACTATTCCAAGTAGTGAATCTAATTGCATTCTCTACTATGTTTGGTATTTTTTCAAATTTAGCTTGGCGACTTTCTTCTCGCGGTTCCGTTATCTTCTAGTCGTTTAGGAAAAGGAGATTGGACGTTTACTCCGGCACGTGAGAAATTTAATACCCGAGTATGGTACACCGAGTCGCAGATTAAATCGTAAAGCGAGGGATTAACCTAGATTTTGCAGCGTCGCGAACAAATATAAAATTGCAAATAACAAAACGAGTATACTGCTTGAGAAATAGTTTAGAAGAAAATGGTCCCGGTGCAAAATAGAATTTGAACACTTCGAAAAATCTATGTTTCTTTTTTTAAAGCCAATTTAAAAGAAGATAGAAGAATGGAGGTGAAAGCAATGGAGGACGGTTTTCGAGAATTTGGAAATACGTGGCAGGCTGGGCGGACGAATCGAAGGCCGATCGGCCACCATTATTCCGTCCCTATTACCTACGAAGGTCCGCGATACCTGCTCCGAAGCCGGGCAACGAAAATGTTGAACAATAGTACAGCGTGCATCCCCGGTATATTGCCGTAATAAAACTAAGTTGGCGCTGCGTCCGTAAAACCGGACGCGGAATTCCGAGAAGATTCTCGACGGTCCGTTAACTTTGCATTTTAACGGACGGACCGCTCTTCCAACTGCTCTAATCGCTTCGCCTCGTCGTTGTTCGCCGTTTACAGAAAACGACGCTTCCCAGCTTTGTTTAATCAACGTATCGATCCTATCTAAACGATTAAGTCGATAATTAAACGCGTTTCCAATCCCTGCAACAGCCCTCCTTAAAAATAATAGCAACGATATCAATCGTTAGTAGCGATAATTCTTCAAAGTGTGGGTGCTTTAACGTTTGATCGTTCGTCTGATTTCTTAAGAAACGAATTTTATAGTTGTCATCGCCGATAAACGAGTTAAAGAAATACCCGAGGCGATATTATTTCGAAAATGATTCCAGGCTGTATTCAGCACCGTGGTTTCGCGGCGCTACGTATCGGTGTCAGTGGTAGGAATCCACTTACCCCCATATGGTGGACTATAAAAGACTAACGAGACCTCGTTGCGTCTCCCATGGTCGAATTGCGACGCGTGACGTCACTTCTCGCGGAAACGCGTTAATTTACGACCGCGACGCTTTAATTTTTACACATCAGGCGCCGTGAAATTGCATGGAAACACTGGGTCGATGCCCTAGGAAAGTCCTACGTTCGTTAAATCTATCGAACAATAACGCAGTCTCGTGAATCTTGCATTAAAATTCCTCCGCTGGGATTTCAGTTTCGCGTGACTTTTGTAAAACTCCGCGTTTCTATTTTTATATTCGAGTGCTTTTTTCCAAGTCGTGAACCCGTTCTTCGTTAAAAGTTTTTCGATGTCGTCAAAGGTCTATGCATATTTCGCGAGAGAACATTTCGATTATAGTATCTGGTTACCGTTGCGTTTGTGCTACGAGGGATCGGTGGTTCTTGAAAAAGGAGCTCGTTCGGTTGTTTCCTCCCGTGGATTTCGATTACGATACAAAATCAGCGAGCCGTCACGCGAGGTTTTGCACAAACGGATCGTTAAGCTTTTTCACGGGGGACGAGCGACCGTAGCTTTTCGACGAGTGTACCATGGACGGTTAACTTTCGTTGAATCTGCATCGCGCCCACGCTCATTTCCATTTCATCGGAACAAAAACGGGACTGTGATGAGGCGTTACACCGGGAGGCTGAACTTTACAGCCTCGTCCGCGGAACTTTACAATGTGCGTTACGTTTAAGTACTGGATCAGTTTCCGACTCGCGTCCACGGCACGAGGACGATCAACGACGCGGAAATAACGAAAATGGTAACGTTCCAACGCTCGTTCTGCTATTAAAATCATTATTAATACGATCCCTGAATCCTTCGACGCGATAGAAAATAATATATACAAGTTAAACGAACTAATTATTGTCACTTACAGTATCTAATATCTACTTGTTTTCACAGCAAAACTATTCACGCGATCATGAAGAGTAACACGATTTTAATATCGAGATACGTATTATGGGAACCGATTTTGCAACATAGTGGAACCCTTTGACACGGGAGTAACAACAAAGGCTCGAATACGAATGGAAATGTTGGGCGTCGAAATGGCACAGGCGACGGATAAACGTGTTGAAAGATTGTGAGTGATGCTTTTAATGTCGAAAAATCACAGTCCGTGTATTCTCTGACGTGGCGGAGGACAACAACATCGATCACCTGACGCTTTGTCGCGTCATGCCGCTCCTTGTTCATTCAGGTGTCGATTCACCGGGGCTGTCGATATATTTTAACTAATAACACACTTGGGAAACGGTTTTGCACGGTGTGTATCAGTTACCAGAGTCGCTAAACCGTTCTTAATCGAGATCGAAAAATTTATGGATCCGTTACGAGTGTTCAGTCGGTTGTATTTTGTCTGATTTCTATTCACGATTTTCCCTCGAAAGAATTGCACTAACGAACCGGGGCTACCAATAACGCTGAGAAAATGTTCGAGCAGATGGGCGGAGAAAATGGAGGATTAATCGGGACAAGTCGAAAATGGACTATCGCGGTGGACGTGCCGGCGAGTTTAGGGACTGGAAGGCTAGACGTGGAATGTGGACCGAGTGAGTCCTTGATTGGATTCATAGCCGGTTTGCCCTTGCGAGCACACGTCCACTGGATATTGTCGCCTTTCCGACGATACTACAAGACGATCGAATGAAACGTGCAACGAGAAACGGCGGAAATTAAACGAATAATCGGACTTGTAAATTACAAGCTCTTCCTAATTTTCATCTTATTAAATGCAAATATTCTACTGAAACGTAGCCAGCATTGAAATTCTATTTAAATATTCGTTATTTTGTAAATGTAGACATAACTTATTTCAATACAGACTACTACGATTGTTGGGACACTTCAGTTAACAACTTCAAAGAAAACAGAAAGCTTTTCTGGACTAGTTTTATGGCCACTCTAGAGATCGATTCGTTTCCAACAAACATACAATAGGAACATACCGTATTTACAACTTCTGCACACTCTGCGAATCGTTACTACGAAGAATGGAGTCGAGAGACGTGATAAGTGACCTCTGACCAAACCGTGGTTCGATTTGGTCGCGGTATCGCGACGAGAAACGGTCGATCGATCGAAATAGTAATTCCACGGTCACCTTTTTCCACCACATGCGAAACTAACCGAAACCGAACTGTGCCGCGGGTGAAGAACGCCGAGCAAATCGATCGGCGTCCCGCCAGATTCCGAGATACTGGCCGAATTCGCCAACGTTGGCGCCACTGAGCCACTTCTTTGCCCGTTCGAAACAGAAACGCGACGACCATAGGCACCGATCAAAGGTGGCCAACATTTTAGTCGAATAATACAGTGTTTCCCAACCTTCTTCGAGTTCCAACCACCCTTTATAATACCCAAACGATCGATGACCTGCGGATACCCCCAAAAATTTCATAAAAAAGGAGGTCGAAGGAAACACGAGAAATTTTACATTAATTATTCGAAAATTTTGTCTACATAAGAACTCTGACCTATTTATGGCCCCCCGTGTCTTTACGTTTATGCCTGATTACTTCGTTGTTTGTGAAAACTTTACAGGATTATTCGGATCCTTGATGCAGAATGCTGCAAATCTCCCTAAAATTCAAAATCAATTTTAGCTGTTTTCCAAGTGTGGATCGAAAATCAATCTTCGGTGTTTTCTTTAATTATAATAAATGTACGCCTACGTGTGATCGAATTCGGTTTGAATACCATGATAACTAAGTTAATATTATAGTCCTATAGCGTTGGATGAGTTTATGGTTACATGTTCATTTCCAAGCAGAGTAAAATGAAGTTAGATAACAAACTCTGTTGCTTCATCTGTCTAGTATTGTCTACCTTTGTTTACACTAGTCCACAGTAAAAGGAAATAATTTCATCATATCAAAATTTAGGTAACAACGAACCATCGTTAAACAATGTAAAGCTAAATTGAGGAATAATTGTACACGGTCACGAACCCTGTAATATCGAAGTGATAAAGTACACGCGTTTTCTATTCACTGTGTTTGACACGACAACTTGATAAGTTGCAAAGCAGTTAAAACCTTTTCGCTTGTTGATGAGCACTAAATGCCCCCAAAGTTTGGCCCCAACATTCATACTTCACGTAGATACTTGAAATCGTTCGAAGATAACTCAAAACTATTGAACGCAATATCCTAATTTGCATACGTAGTGGAAAAGTAAAAGAACAGGGGATATCGAGTGGTAAACAAACGTTCCTCGAGCAATCGAGACAAGATTCAAGCCCGAATCTAACACAGCAGTAGCCGAAATGGGGCTACGCCATTGCGAGGGGATACTCACCGAGGCAAAAAGCGTCGCCTGGGCTGGAAGATTTTGGAACGCGTCGACGAAACGTTGCTAGACATGGCAATAAAGTTTCCACCGCCGCTTGGCCCCTCGCATACTAGTCGGCAGCAATGGATTCCCGACGAGTCTGCGCTCTGGGGGTTGAAAACACATGCATTAACATCGACGCACATACCGTGACCCCGACGATCTTCGAATTCTTCGACGACTCGTGGAATGCAACGTACGTGACGCGTCCAAAGAAACCTGATCAAAAGCGTAGTGGATAAACCTCGAACGAGAAGGTCTCAGGATGAAAATCCTGGAACGAAGGATTTCTCTTTCCCCTAATCGTCACTGTACACTTTGTTCGAAACGAGACCTTCTATCTAGCGTGTGAAATTATTTCATCGTTCACCTTGACATCCATTTTGCGGCCCGGATAACTGCACGAGGACGCAAGTCACCCCATTGTCACAAGTCGTCGAAGTTCCCAACACTATCGAAATTCGAAAAATCGATCACTTCTCGGAACCGAATTGTCCGGTACGGAAACGAGTCACCGGGTCACCGATTATCAACGTTCGTAAGGTGTTTTTAACGATTTCTTGAGGAGAGATGAACGCGACGCGGTGTTTTCTTGCGCTCGGAGTGTCGCGCACAAGCGCCATGGAACGAGGGATCACCGAGGCTGCGCGATGGAAGAGAGCACGGTCGAGATCGACGCTGGGCGTCGCCATCGCGGGGTTGAAACGGTCAGAACCGAGAGGGGTGGTGATACTCCGGGGGCTGGAGAGGGGGGAACGTCGGCGCGGAAAGCGGAGCAAACGGTGGCGTGTCCGATCGGCTCCACGGAGGCCCGCAGACTGTTTCGAGGTCCGGTCGCGTCCCTCCACGGGTCAGGAACAGTCATTAACATAAATTGTCTTCGGTGACAGTTATTTCCACCACTCTACCACCGACTCTACTAAAATAATATCAGTCCGCCGTGAAAGTTCTGTTTTGCACGGCGGACACGCGGAGGAATTCAATTTTTCATTACTTTATAATTTCTTGTTCCCAGAGCACATCATGCTTTAACACGTTCACTGCCAGATCAAAACCGTATAATATTCTGCTAAAGTAAAATTTTGATTTCAGACCATCGTAAGCTGCATAACCTAAAATTTGTTTCGGTACTTATTTTTGTAACCTTGCTAAAATTTATAAATTCTATCCAAATTTATTTCCCTCGACGTCTTAACTTGAGAATTCATTTTTCTAGTATCATAGTGGTAAATCCTGTCATTCACATATGGATGACGTGGCAGTCAAAGAGTTAAAGCTGATTTTAGATTAAAAAATGTTTCAAATTCGAACAATGTCAAACGATGAAAGTTTGATTTTTTCTTTTAAGACCAATTACATTCTAAGGCAAATATAACTGATTCCAACACGAATGTCGAATGTAGGAAATCGTCCCTGGAGCAAAAAGTTCCTCCAGATGAAAATTTATCGTAAGATCATCCGTAACCTGATAAATAGCAACGCAAAGATTGGGGCACCCCAGTCCTATTTATATTCCGCATTCCTCTGGGCAGTATCTTGTCCGTGATATTGACCATGACCTTGAGTCTACCGCCGTATTCGGATAGACAGCCTCCGAAGACTGCATAGTCACGAGAAGTAGTCATTGATCATGGTCGCGAGATACACCGTTGCGATAACCAAGGTGCCTGATCTTATTTCGAGCGTACAAGTGTGTGAAATTTCTAGGACACTGCGCTCGAGTATTATTAATATTGCTAACCGTTATTTGCATTATTCTATACGGTATTTCACCGAAAACTCCGTTAATCCCTATTCCTCTCCCTTCTTTTATAATATCATCACTTAATTGAATAATGAAATTAAATAGATGAGCTAGACCAACTTATATTTATTTATATACATATGAGTCGTAAATGCAAATTATTGCAACTGAAAGTAAAGTGTTGTGTAGGAAATTTCAACGAATAATCAGTTGAAGCTATCGATTCGACTGAAGGTAACAGTTATCGATTGTTGGTAGTCGCAACTCCGTAAACCACAGACGAGGTATACGAGTGGTGTTCTAACTGCCATACCGACCTGAAAATACGGAGGTGATTTTAGCGGCCTCTTCTCATGGATGGCGGTCAGTTGAGAAACTAGGCACTGAATTAGTATTAATGGGCAGCCAGCTGAATGTGTGCGTAAATACATGTGAGTTGACTATGGGAGGGATTGAAAAAGTATAGCTTCGAGGATTCGAGAAATGCGGCGACTGTGAGTCTATCATTCTTGCTCTCAACACAGCCGAAATTCATCTCGCATAATCTCGAGCCGAGACTTTCGACTGCCCAGGCATTTTTACTTTCCGACCTATGTAGGCGTATACATATAAGCAAAAACCATAATGAAACAAAAATTTCAAAAATTTTTTTACGGAAATACACGTTTTAGGCCCCCCTGATCATATTTTAACTATTAAAAAAAAGACATTTTCTTACTATGCTAATGGACGTGCGTTCATATATTTATACTATTAATACGATTGAGTCTGAACAACCAAATGAATTCAATAGAATTTTAAATTTTTAAATCTGAAAATATTTGAGAATACTGTCCTATTTGTCCTTTTTGTTTAGCAATTTAAAAAAACGCTGACTCATTAAAATCAATCATTTGAAATGATCCTATACCTCGTCCGTGATCTAATCCTAAATCGATCTGTAGTTGACGAGTGTATCTGAATTTTTGTGCGAAATTAATACACAATGAAATACTTTCGCGATTGTTACGAGAAATGGAATGGTTTCTGAAGAACGCAGCCATTAGATCATATTATTTATTATGTAATTAATAATTGTATTAATTACATACTAAATAATAATCCCCAGGTCTCACCACGTGGAGGTTGCTGCGAGTGGAGACCCGAAGGGAGATAGATGGAATCAAAGTTCCATCGATCTCCCTTTTAGCTAAGCTTAGCTGGATTACTAAACTAGAGAGATAGAAGGAAGCAATGTTCCTTCGAGCTTCTAGTTTAGTTGTACCAAGTAATTATTTCGTTTAAAAAGGGGTGAAGCTAAATTATGGGATACGCGAAGCGACGCGAAGCTGAACCGTATAGCAGATCTTCGGATCGAATCAACACTGCCCTTGGTAGATTGATTCCTATTTCTAGCAATCGATCTATCATTGGTAGGCTACTAGATCTTTCGGACAAACTGGACGGCCAACCACATGTTTCGATCGATGAAACAGCGGTGATCGAAGCTAGGAACGAGAGAACGAGTCGAGAGAAGCTACTTGTTGCATAATTACTTGGCAATATCGGGAGACACATACAATAGGGACTTAAAATTAACGTCGAAGCTCAAGTCTGGTCAAGTTAAAACTAAAATTCGGACGATAGAAGGGAACAAAGTTCCTTGGATGTTCTGATTTGTACCAAGCAATTATTTCTTTAAAAAAGGGGTGAAGCTATATAGTGAGAGACGCGACGCGACGCGACGCTGAACCGTGCAGCGGATCCGAGGATCGAACCTACTGCCCTTGCTAACTAGATCTCTACAGGATAACGGACGGCTGCGACTCCGAATCTAAGGTCTCCATTGCTCCAACGCAACCCGCCGGGAGCCCGAAGGACCCGACTCAAGTTGTCTGACAAAGAGAGAGTACCTCTGTTTCAGTGTCGACTTCCGCTGGAAGGTATGCGTTTCCGCAGGATACGGAAACTCCACACCTTCCAGCAGAGTACCATTTTCCCTGGATCGAGCTACCAAGGGAAGGCGGTTAGATCTGTCGGGCCAGCTACACGGCCGATCACGTGTTTCAATTGATGAAACAGCGGTGACCGAAGCTAGGAACGAGGGTACGATCGAGAGGGAAGCTATTTATTAAATAATTGCTTGGTAGGACGCGGCAATAAAGAATACGCGCAATAAAGAAATACGTGCAATAAAGAAATCTTCGACGTTAATTTTAATACTCGCGACGAAGCTTAAGACTAATCAACTTGGAATTAAAAGTCCCTCGGCGGCTGTGGCGTCGTCCCTCGATGTCCTAACTGAAATCAAAACTAATATTCATATTAGTGAGATATGGTAGGAAATTTAATGAACACTTAAAAATGATGTATCAGCTAAAGATCTTCTGTGATGATGATCGTTGGTCGAAGAAGAAACAAATGAAAGTGAAACCAATGAAAGATGCACAACCAACGAAGAGAGTCGAAAGAATTTTCAAAAGAAACATGGATCGAGACACCAAACAATCAAACGAAATGGAAGAATCAAAGAAAGTACCTCCGCAGAATATTACGAGAATTCGAGCAAGAACGGAAAAATAAAAATCGTATTCCAATCGGTGTAATAAAAATTCGTGAAATTGTATAGAAACAACTATAGTATATGATTGAAAACAATATTATATCCTGTAATATTATACATATCAAAGCAATCACATAAATTCGAAAAACAATGTAAAAGTAGAAATAGAGAAATGATACATTCATAATAACCAAATAAAATCAGACAAACAAATAAAAATAATAAAATATAAATAAGTGGAGTGGACTTACTACTTGCTGTCAGGAAATAGGATAGTTACCACTGGATCAGCTGTAAAGTAAGAAAATATTCATATTATAGCAACGTCAGTTAGGTAAGAAAGGCAAAATCAGTTCATTGAAGCAAAATTGGCATCAAACGGTAGAATAGAAGAGGGGAGAGAATTTTTAAACAGTTCTTACCGTAGTCATCACCGTCCGGCACTGGTCAGTAGTGGTCAGCAGTGGTCAGTAGTGGCAGGAGCGCTAGTCACAACTGGTCAGTAGTGGTCAGTATTGGTCAGTATTGGTCAGCCATGGTCAGTCGTGGTCAGCGCTCGCCAGTAGTGGGTCAGCAGCGGCCAGCAGAGGTCAGTAGCGGTCCCCGGTTCTCCTTTGGCCGTTTGTACACTCCCGAATTCGCGACGCGACTGAAGAAATCTTCGCAGTGATCCTGCTTATATGTCTAAGGTGATGAAAGGGTGGGGAGACCAGTCAGAGCCAAAGTTGAAGATAACAGGTAATACTGTCTCGTCTACAAACAATTTCGATTGGTCCCACCTCTTTACCATTTCTGGATCTTCACTGGACCGCTGGCCTTGATGTCCACCTCACTGTTGACCACCAGTGACCATAAGCTACTCATTGTTGATCATCGACCCATTAAAACCATTACGAAGATTAAAGCCTTCTTACGAGGATTCCCTTACAATTTGATGCATGATCTTTCTAACATTTTGTTCCACTTTGGAAGAGTGTATCTCGTTAATTTTTGTCTTTTTGTACGTCAGTTCGAACAATTGCCATACTGAGCGAAAAATTCGGAGGTGATTTCAGCGTCCTCTTCTTATTAATTTAGTGAAATTATTCACTGAATTAGTATTGATAGGCAAACAGCTGTAGTTTTGCGTAAATCCATGTGAGTTGACTATGAAAGGGATTAAAATTCATTTCTGAATCTGTTGGTAACGTTGCGAGTGACACAAAAATGGTAATGGGGTCCCGGGACTCCAGAAACTCGGGCCGTAAAATTACATTAGGTGAAAGGTCTATTCATATATCTCGTCTGTGGTATTACGAACCCGAGGGCTGCCTCGGATAGAAACCGCGGTTAGATTGATTTTAGCAAATTATTTACAACTTTAACTAGCCAAGGAAACGCGAATAATTCGTACTTTTCAACTTGTATGCATTTACACGCAACTAGGCTGCTGCCTATCACACTAATTCAGTGAGTTTTTCAACTGACCGCCATTCATGAGTAGAGGCCGCCAAAATCACCTCCGAATTTTCAGGTCGGTACGGTAGTCAGATTCGGCCACGAAAGTCCATAGGGTGAAAAGAATTCCTCTAATTTCATTTCCTACCTTTCCGAGCCCTACGGTCGTTTTCTATAGCCCGTTGGTAAGGTTGCGAGTGATACCGACATGGTAATGGGGCTCTAGAACCCCATGGACCTGAGAAATACGTTAGATGTCACGTCTACTCGTATACTTCGTCTGTGGCAACTGCTTTGATCATCTGCTGGTACAAGAAAAATCTGTATTAACACTGTGGTGAATTAAACCACTTGTTCAAGGAAATTCTTAATTAATTAATAATATTTTCTATGATAGGTAAAAGTAGTAACTGGATCCCAATTTCTAGAATAGATATAGTTGGTGATCTGTATTAAAAGAATCATCGACGCGTGTATTTCAAAGATGTTCGTGTAGTTCGCACCAGATGGTCACTTTCCAATGTCTCCAATTATTCATTGTAAATAGTTTATTTATATTCGCATTTTAATTGAACGAAAAAGCAGTACTTTCGACTGGCATAACATATTTCGCAGGGAATTATCGTCGTTGCTTAAATGTGTATATACTATATATCAGTTTCTATTAACCTTTCTGTAAAATTGTAGTTCCTTATGATAATATACAATAATATACTGCGATTATAACTAGAGGATCATTGTTTTATCGTTCAAGATTCTTTTACGCAACAATTTCAAATATTCGTGTAAGAATCCTACGCCAATGTGGCACATCCAGGTGGTCGTAGGTCACGCGTGGTCGACTCCACCCTTCGAGTGGTAGGCTTAACCAGAAAGGCCCACCTCTCGTTACCGTCAACCCCCACTTCTTCTTGACATAATTTGATTCATGATGGCTGTACACCGACCAAGACGCCATCTTATAGGCTGCAACAGAATTCGTTGCATGCCTCTTTCGCTTGATATTGTAGAACAGAAACAAAATTAGATTTATTATCGGCTTAGTGTGCAGTCCTTGCAGAACCTATTCCTCTTGGTTCGTAGATGGCAGAATTTCTCGTCCTTCGGAGGCCGATTTTACGCTTTGAAAAATTGTCCTACGAAATTCTTAAAAACATATACCGTGTCTCCATTTTATTTAAACTTGACCAATTTTCACAGTATTTAACTCGAATATAGCTTTAATATTTCAAGTACAACCGTTGAATAACTTTTGATCGAAACATATTTCTATATTTATCATTGATCGCAATAAAGTTGTAAATAAAAAATTTTAATGCTATTGGGCAGCCAATAATTCGTAACCTCGGCGCAACAGGTCAGAACACTTTGCCGCAATCATTTTGTCAAGCATATTTTTAAAGCTGTATGGAGCGGTGTTCGTATTGTACGTCTTACGGTTACGCAATCTCATAACGACGCTCGACGACCTAAACACGCGCACGTGTCACATCACGTTTTCAGTCATCCTGACACCCACGGGTTGCGTCGGCTGAAGTCTTACCTTCGTGCTCCCATGGGGCCAGTATTCTAGAACATGTAACTGACACTGGTCAGAGGAGAAGCACGGTTTCTTCCTCATTGAAACTGACGCTGACTGAATCCGCACAACACACGAAACGCTCGCGTTCCTCGAGCATAAATGCAGAAACATCTCATCCCCAAAATGGAACCGAACTGACAATAAATAGGACCGATCGTTTAACCGCTGACCAAACGAGGGTGATCTTGGCCAATCTTATTTTAACTTACACATACGAGTTGCAACCATAGTCAAGAAATTCAAAGTTGGAACGAAATACACGTCGAGTCGAGGTCGACAGAGAACCGCGAAGGGTTGAAAAAATGAAAATCGTTGACGTGTTCTCCCACAGTTTCTTAACGAAGCAGGCCGTTACGATTCGTTGCCAAGATTCCGACGTCTCTGGAACGCGGTAACAAGAAGCGGCACGGACAACGTGACAGGTTTCGTCGGGACGCGACAGCCAACGCAACCCGGCGGCCACGACAATGGGAGCAGGCGTTGACACTTCGATAGCTCGTGAATCAATATAGCGGGGGGCTTTCTTAGAAAAATGACGATAGAATGGACGCAGTTGTTTGCGGCTAGGCCGCCCCCCCCGCGTCTCTCCGCCCTTCGCGTTCCGAAGCTGCTGCCAAATCTCAGCCCGTCACCGGCTCGCGTGATTGATATCTATTTCGCTTCCGCCTTCCTTTTATCCGCACCAATCCCACCGCGAAGAGAAAACTATACCGTTCGCGCTTTTGTTTCTGAACGAAAGAGCCCGTCTCGCGCCCTTCGTTGAAACCTGTTCCTTCGCGAGGATAATTCTTAAGACCGTCGTGGAATCGATAAACTCGTAATCTCGGGAACAATTTCCCTCATAGTAGCGATATTCTCATCGCGTCTTGGCCTAGGTCGATGCGTCGGAATGCGTCGATCGGTGGCTCGAATTTTTCCATTAACCCGAGCGAACGACAAACACGTCGGCTATGACGATTGAAAGTTGCGTCGTTCTTATTGGAAAAGCCTATGCTCGGAATGCTCCCCGGGACATTTGTAGCCGACTACCGTGACTATTGACGGCCGCGACACTCATCGTGCAATTTCGCGCAACAACGGGACTTTCAGCTAGTCGTTACACGAGAAAAAGCATCGACCACACAGCGCGTAACACGGGCGCACCACCACCGAGCCAACCCTCCAGCAACAGCAACGACGTCGACGGGTTAGGCGATGGAGTACGAACCGAGTTCTGCGGCCGTCACGTCGGAGTGACGAGTGCCCCCCTCGCGTCCCCCGACACCCACGCAGCCCATCCGGCGGGCCAACAACCCAACGTCACCCGACGCCACCTACAACCACCCACCAGAGGGCCCTCCAGGTTCTCTGGAACCGCGGCGCGCGCCCCCCCCCTTTCGCTCTTTGCTTCTCCTCTCTTCTCCGCGTCTCCTCTTCGTTCCTTCAGCCACGGCCGACTAGTAGTCGAGGAATTCGAGTTGCTATAAATCTCCCTTGACGGGCGCGATGCCAGGACGTCGGCGGGGAGGAGGAGGAGACGTGGGTTGCGGAGGGCTACGAGCTGCGAGGAACGGGCGGGGTGGCAGCCCAGGATGCTGGAGGATGGGGAGGCGAGAAGGAAGGGAACGCGCTTCAGCCACACCAGGAATTGTAATAGTTTTGCTCGCAGGGTTAACGCAGTCTAAGGGAGAGACACCCCGCGGGAGTAGAAGAACTCCGAGGCTGATGCCGCTTTTACAACCCCCCTTTCTGCCGCACGACTCGCCAGCCTTTGTCGAGGCCCCCGCGCGGCCACGATTTTATCCGCCACGACCCTCGATCTGGATCGTCCTCCTGCCTATTCGCAATTTACCTCGCGATTTACCTCGTACCTTGGCTCGAAGACGAGCTAATGGCAGAGTCGCGTACAAGCGTTCCCCGGCGAGAAAGATGTATTTTAAGTACTTTCTTTAGGAACTTCTAACTACTTTTTGCAAATGCAGCGGGGAACTGGTTCGCCTCTCTCTGCTCCATCCTGGACAAGCAACAGTGAATTCAATTTGCACACGTTAGGCTACGTCTCGAGCGGTTCCTTTTTAATTCAAATTAAACTCTATCTATGCTTCGTGTGCTGCGACTGGTTAACCCCCGTTGACCCCTCTCATTCCCTCCAGCGAAAATGTTTAGACGGTCTTGCGGACGACTCGCGCTGTCTTGGGCGTAGGTACCGTAACCGACCACTCGCCGTTGCGTCCATTGTCCCAATTCGAGCGTACGATGCAGAAGCAAATCGCAGCCTCGCTGGCCGTTACTGTTGCCAGGAAGGTTAACTACTCCGTTTGTAATGTTTCGCCATCGCGGGTGAAACGCGAGCGAATTACAAATCGATGAGACTGAAAGTAGACATCCTTCGAAGGGAAGGGCGGCGAGGAGCGTAGAAGTTTCCAGGTGTCGACCGAATCGTCGTTGCACGTCAGCTAACGGTCGGGTCGCGAGTTCATCAAGTAAGTTGAATTGAAGAAGAACTTGTTTCCTTTGCCCGCGATTCAAGATCCCGATAAGGCGGCCGTGATTCGACTATCGTGCCGCGTCTATCTCCTAATGACCCGCGCCGTGAATTGCGGGCACCTTTAATTTACCGATGTTACGTCGATAAAGCTGCCATTTGCCGATGGAAATTTAAATTCCCGCTGAGTCTAATTCCCCACGCCGTGGTCTTCCACGGACGAACGGAGTCGGGGTAGCGGTTAAAAGGTTACGGTTCTGCGAAACTATGCCGCCATCCCGTTCCAGCCAATTCGTCGCATTCGTTGATTCGTATCTCGGATTCTCTGTGGATACTAGGATTTTTTAAGGAATAGCGTAGAAAACGTCTATTATTCCGAATATGCTTTTGTCCCTTATAAACAGTAAAGCGGGAAGGGGTTGCGTTGTTTCGACACGGGCCAGTAAATATGCGAGTTTCCAAGAAGCTTCTAGATCGGTGCTTCTGATTTATGGTTGGGAACCCTTTTGCTCGAAATTTGCGCCAAGGCCATGCAAATGCATTCGAAGCAATAACCGTACAAAGGAGGAGGATGTCCTTTGCATTTGCCTCGCGTGCCCCTTTCAAAGGCTCAAGGTCCACGGTCCGATGGAATCGGTTCGACTCGTTGAAAGCTTTCTCGAAACTTCCAGGATTTCAGGAAGAATTTTAAGCGTCGAACATTTTTCTACAATTTTTATACGAGGTTCGAAAACTTTGTATAAAAATTGTCAGTTTTTAAAATGGTAGTTAGAGTCGCGTTGCAAAGTATAGCGAGAAATTCTGACGAAGATTGTTCTCGAGAGTAGTTGCAGTTCGCGGGATCGATAGATCGAAAGGGGAATGTGGCGAAACGCGGCTGTAAATCGGATTCTCAGCGGGACCGTTATCCGAACCGATGCTACGGAACGGTACTTTTCTCCAAAACAGAGTGCCGGGGCTGTATAACCGCGCTTCGGGGGCATAAATCAATTAAATTATAAATTACTATACAGAAGTTGAGCAAAACGACCACCTGTTGAGGACAGGACAAGGAAGGTAGGACGAATGGGGAAGGTGCGGGGCGAGGGTAGCTATCTCGTAAATTCTCTGCTCCTACCTCGCTGTATCCATGTGTAGAAGTGTTTACTCCTTACTTCCTCTCTTCTTTCATCGTGATCTCCTAGAAAGTTATTTACGAGCCCCTATTGTTGCCCCTCGCGTTACAAGTGGGATGTTAATTAGGCTGTTGCGTTCAACCCTTAATTCCCATTCGGATACATCGAATTCTAAACGGATAAACCCTGATTCCTCCCAGCAATTTTCAATCGCTCCGTGACATTTTTTCTTTTTTAGTACATTTACAATCAACATCGCAATGTCGATGAACTAAATATCGAGACAAAGTTATGAATTTTGGAAAGTAGTTGTATCTCGACGAGGGTGGAATTTGCAGTTTTTCGAGAGAGTGGGGATCGTTTATGTTTAAGCTTTGACGCGGATTTGGTAGATAAGCGTATAATTGGGAATGCGAAGAAAGTAGTAGGTAGGGACATTGAGAGCTGCCAGGGATGATTAATTCTCGCCCGGAAAGCGCCAGACCCTTTGGAACTCGGTTGTAGCGCCCCTTCCACCCGTCCTCCCCTCCACCGCCCCGTCGACCGACCAACCCCTCTCGCTCCTCGTGCTGCCGCCCCCGTTCCACTCAACCCTCTGGGCCGCTCTTACCACCGGCAGACTTTCTCGTTTCGTTTGTTCTCCGGCCGTGTCATTCGTTATTACATCGTAGAAACTCGCGGATATTTGGAATTCCGAGTGACGTCTAAAGGCCGCCGTTGCTTTAACCGGTAACCCGACTTCTTACCGCCGCGGTCTCTTTGTCTGCTACCGCTTTTTCCCTCCGCGGCCGTTATTGTCGCTCGTTCCGCCGTTTCTTGCAGATATTTTGCAACGACTTTCTGTTTCGCGGTCGAGTGGGAGAAGCTGAGCGTTAAATTTCCACATACATGAATATAAAACGACGTTCGCCCGTTGTCATAGAGTCGCCGAAGATTTGTGGCTTCGAGTCGCGGTGCGATTTCTTTTCGGGTGCAATTTTGTTACTAGCGCGAGTTATTTATCGATGACTACGGATTGCCGGCTACGTACAATTTGTAATCCAGGCAATGGCGTAAAGGATGGCTGGCACCGCGCGAGAAAATTCTTTGGACTCTCGGTGTCCACCTTGGTTGCAAATACATTGGGAATGCTTGGCCTTTTTTAGGGGTAGATAATATATCTGTGACGTTCGAATCGAATTATCATGGGTTTAATATACCGGATAATCTTTGGAACGCGGAGAAACGGTCATTGTCCGAAATCGACGCTAAAATCCCTCGAAGAGGGTTCGAGAGGCAGATCCTCGGAGTCCTGCCATCCGTCTCGCGGCAGGACGGATCTTCTGGCGACTCCTATGGTCAGGCGTTCCGGTTTTCCCAAGCGTAGAATTTTTCTCGGGGTACCACTATGCGTCGGTTCGGCGAGAACTCACGAATCCAGGAACGGAGCGCGACGGGGCAGGTTTTCATGCCGGTGGCTTGCGAGCCCGTCGGCCTCAGAAGCGGGTCCGCGCGTCTCGCGGGGAGTGCTCGCGATATCGCTGCTATTTGCATAAGGCTATCGTCTTTCCTTTGTTGCGAGCTCGCCTCCCACGTACGTGGCGAGGCTGTCACTCAGCTCTCGGGGCCTCTCTCCACGGCCTTCACTCACATCAGCCGCGGATCAGGGGCTCCTCTCTATCTTACCTCGCCGTTTCTTTTCTTCCTCTCCGTACCCTCCTGCTGTATCCCCCTCCGCTCTCCTCCCTGTTCCGCCTGACGGCCCTCCTCGTCCCTTCGATTTCAAACCTCCCTACGGAACAGACCCGTACACCCTGTCTTCGCTACCTTGCCTGCATTCCTGCATACAATTACACGGGGCTGCGCTTATGCATTTCGTACGTAACGCTCGCCTTGCTCGCTGCCTGACTTTCGACGCAGAACCCGTCGACTTCTGCGCCGTACTTCTGCATCGTTTTTGGAAACCTCGATCGGCCCAGGAAACTCTCAGACCCGAAATACTGCTCCACGTTGCACAGTTTTTAACCCAGACCTGTAAAATGTGCCCCCTTTAATTCTTTCAAATTGGTTGTTATTATGCGTGGATCCTGACTACGGTTCTTCCACTGTTCTCCTCTGTTCAGAGACTGAAATGTATCGATGAGGGGGAGGAATAACTGGAGTAAGGAACAGGAGACAGGTGGAAGTAGGAAATAGAGAATTTAAAAATTAAAAAATAGAAGATAAATGGTGTTATTACGAAGCCGATAGTGCCAGTATCGCACCCAAAACAAATAGAAAATAGAAATAGAATAGTATTTTCCACCTCAGCCGTACCCAGTATCAAACACTGACCACTCGTCCGCCGACATACGTGTATAATTTGATCCAACCAACATCTCTTAGCACGCAATTGACACCCATCTCAACCGTCCCTAACTGCATCTATCCGTCCCAATCTACCGTTCGTACATGCTTCGAGCCTCCTTCTCCTATACATCAGCATTCTACTACTTCCCTCCGATATTCCTCACTCGTAAATCTACGCTTCCTTTGTACACGCTGTCCCGGAACCCTTTTTCTCGTGCACTTTTTATTTCGCTTCATCCGTTCTATATTCTATCATTGCAATTATTCGATACAACGATATCGGATGACTTCAAATTCATCCCCATTCTGCCATACTTTCCATGTAAACGGTTAACATTAAAAAAGTTGACCGTTTATCCTCTTTTTAAAAACAAAACACCGATCGCCCATATACGGCACGAAGTGGATACTTCGAAAGAAACCGATCGATTACGCGACACGGCGCAGCGAGTTTCTCGGGAATAATATTCAGATTTTCAAATAAATGCAACCGGTGGGCAACGACGTCGTCGCGTATGTCGATGATTATCGCGGCTCGCTGCCAAATTGGGTAACTCGGTCAAACGGTCTCAGCACCGCGAAGATTTACATACAAATTGAAGTCGCGCGAAGAGCATCGATCGCGGCTGCGAAATATGGTAATCTCGCGCTATGCCGCTGCTGCCATCGATGACTTCGGGAAACGTGCCTGGCAAATTGAATTACACTCGGCGGCGACAGAACCGCCACGCTCCTTCGAGCATGCATCCCAGAGGCACCCACGCGCGATCGATATTACCGATTATGCATCTTTCCGGAGTTTAAAACCCGCCCTACGAGTGTTAAAATTGGATTTTGGCCACGCGAAGCCACGGATCACGGTTAAAGGCGAGGATGGATGGTCGGGGCTCGAGTGGGTCGCGATCGCGGACGTCGAAGGGGAAGGCTATCGGCGCGAAAGACGATAGAAAGCGCATTTTCGCCGTCAGATTTTTTCTCGATCGCGCGTACGATCGGAGGGGCAACGATACCCGGGCGTCAAGACAAGAATCTCGACGTTATGGCCGGACAGCCGATCAAAACGTTTGGCCGGACCGCGGCGCGCAAAACGCGCAAAACAAGAATTGGCCAGAGGGGGGATCGGGTGTTCCCCGTAGCGCGCGATACTCCACGGGCGAAGCTGTTTCGTGGCCACGGATGCCGGGTGTCCGGTCCGTTCGTCGGTGGCTGGTCGCCTGGCCGGGGATGGAATGGAATGGACTCGGCGGAATGGGACGAGGACGGAGGCCGCATTAATAAAACATTAAGGTTTTGTAGACGATGTATCGATGTAGTGTTTATATTATCTTCTTTGATGTCGACATGTGAATTGGACAGATTTGTTATTCAGACTCCGTACATAAAAGTGGTGAAGTCTTGCTCCGCTCCGTTTGTGGACAGGGGCGACTCCGCTCGACGAGCCACGACCACGACGAACGTCCGCGACGGCTCGCCCACGGACGGGCAAACGGAACGAACAAACGCGACGCGGACGGACAGACGGACGGATGGACGGGCTGCTTCCAAGTCTCTTCTGGTTCCTGGCGTCGCCTGTCACTCAACCGATCGGCCGCTGAAGGAACGAGAAACAGCCAGCGGGGACGGGACCGGCCTCCTTCGCGACTTTCTGCGACCGCCGCGGAAAAACTGACGCACCGCCGGCCGCGTTAGAAGTTTGCCAAACGCGGCCGACCGCCGATCCACGCCGGCGTCCTATCGGGAGCCCGTTAATGGCTTTCCAGAGACACCGATCCGCTTTGAAGAAGGGGTCAGTTTTTCCGCCGGGAACGGGAAACCCGTGGCTCTGACACGAACGTCAGCTTTAGACCTTTTGCCCCGTTTGATGTCTTCTGCAATACGATCTTTTACGAGGCGCTGCCCGGTACCGAATTTTGCTCGAACGTCCCAATAAGCGACTCGCTGGAGGAGTCGCGGTTAGCTTTCGATAATAATATTTTTAAAACTCTAGGAACGATATCCTATCCGTTTGAAATAAACACCAGGCATTCCCCGGGTTAGGCTCTCCACGTGCGACGACTACGTCTCCGCTTTATTCCCGAGGAACGCGCGCGGTATCGATACTCGTCCCTCGATGTCGAGAGCTCTCCCGCCGTGTCCCCTCCTCTGAACTCGGCACCGTGATCCCGAACCTTGACTCTTCATTAATCACCCCGCGGTATCAATGACTGACTGAGTGACTGACGCCAGCCGAGAGGTATTATATACCTAAGGCGTTCGCGCGAAACGCTCGCTCGATTTCCGACGCGGATTTTCCGTACGGGACGTGGAAAGTCGGAAGTCGACGGTCGCGCGAGTTCCTGAAACTGACGTCGGAAATTCTCTAACTTCGTGTCAAAGATCAAAGTGAAATGATTCTCTTGATCGAGACACGATCATTTTCGTTGTTATGCAAGGTGATGCTTGAAAAAGGGGGGTTTCTCTCGAAAAACTAAATAAGTAACTAGATGCGACTAGATGTTGGACGTATGCTTCCTATGAAAAGAAACGTGTTAGCTTATCTTAACCGCGAGAAACCGTTCAAGCGTGCAGCTATCTAGCGGTGTTACCTTTTTTCATACAGCACCTATCAGTTAAAGGTTACATAATACCCAAGAAACAGATTACTATGTCTTACATTAATTAATATCACCGTTTAATAGATAAGACTGCTATGTTTTAATTTATGTTTAAAAAATATGAGCTGATATTTATTTTATATTTGCACACAGCGTTATTTCGCGCTATCCATCAGCCTCGTTCACGATGTACACAACGGCGATTAAATTTCACCTACCTGCGTGATCCACTGTCGTAGCTAGATCGTTAACGACTCGAGCTAGATCGGTTCAATACCCAACTCCATTTTTATCGAGCTTAATCACCGCGGACACTCGCGCCCCCGTTGCAGCCCCGGCAATCACCGATCCACGATTGCCCGTGGATCCAGCGAAACGGAAAGAATCGATAATTCGACGGCGCCGGAGTCGGTTCACCGTTCGTTCCGTGCGGTCTATCGTTACGATCTGGAGAACGAAAGTCACGGTCGTCGAGGCGCAACGCCAGGCTAGAGAGAGAGTCGGAATCGAGCCGGGCAGACCGATCGAATCTGCGCCGTCATCGTCGGTAGCATGGTGAACCTCTTGGAGGAACCGAGGTAAAGAGACAGAGAGAGAGAAATAGAGTGTTGCTCGCGGGGATCGTGACTTGCGTTCGGGCCTTGTCTTCTCTTGTCTCCTTGTTACACGACTCCTGTCCGTTTCGGTAGTTTTCGTGGGTGTGAGGTTGCTTTATCACGCGCGACCCCCCGTTGTTGTCACGCGATCTTATCAACCCCGTCTCGAGCGTATCCACGTCGATTCCGGCCGCGCACGAATCTCACGATGCACCGATCTGGAATATCGATTCGTTTCCCTTCGAGCAGCGTCGATTTCCTCGCGATCCTACTTTCGAGGATCGCCGTCGATCGGCTCGATAAAGAAATCAAGAAGCGTGCAGGATGACTCGGATTCCCCGAGACAAGGCGAAAATGAATTTGCTCTAGGCAACGATCGGATAAGCGATCGCGGGAATCGCCGCCCGATCTCTTATTAAGAGGGGGCAATTATTCCGCGCTGGTTGCCGCTTGTTATCTTCCCGATGTCCGCGGAGAAACTATTATTCACCGCGAAATATATAATCAGCCGGCCTTATTATCGATAATTACGGATAATACTCGGCCGATTGAAATTAAGACTCGACAGCGTGGAACGTGGCCAATTAAAGAACGATCGAGCCGAGCGGAGAAGAAACCGCGCGCGACTGATAACCTCCGGATGGGCATCGCTCGATCTTTCGACTCCGAATGTTATCGCCGCGGCCTGGAATTTAAGCAACGGGAGTCCGCGCCCGATGCGCGAGCCGTAAATATAACAATTATCGATTTACGAGTCGCCGGTAATTAACAAGATTTTTATACGTCGCCGCTCGTCGTCCCGTTGTGTTATTCCAGCGATTAACGAGCAATTCATAAAACCCTATCGCAGAAGGAGAGACGGTCGCGCTATCGTCGACGGTATCTCGTAATGCGCAATATTCGTTGTAATTGAACCGAAACCTTTCCTCTTACATGCGATATTCCACGAACAAATTGTGCTGCCTCGAGCCCGCGTACTCGAATCGTCGGTTTCACAGTCCGAGGGACTTTAAAATACTTTTGAAATTTTAATTTGACCAGCGCTGAATTCGTGACTGGCTTCAAAGGCAATAAAGTAGTAGAAATAAACACGCAATAAACGAAGAAGATATCTGTTTCCCCTGACCGGATGCAAGGGAATACATAAATGCACTTCCTCCTCGAGAGACGTGTTAATTGGAATTTACATTTCGAAATATTGTACGAGAATCATACTCGACTGACAGCTCGAGCTCGCCGTCTACCTTTGTAAATGATATCCGAGGATCTAGCTTTTGCATCGCCATGTTCTGTCTTGTTCGGTCTTCTTTGAGCAGGCAAAAGCTTGTTTTATAATAGCGATAAGCCTTCGAGATAGTTACGGTTTAGTAAAATGTTCAGGTCTTCTTTGACCGTAGTTTCATTATCGCACAGACCTCTTTCTAGCTTACAGTCGATTCCTCCACCATATGACTGTATCCTAAATTGTCACCCATCTTGAGAAACAGATTATCTGCAAGTGTACTCGAATAGACGAGAAAAAGATCGGTGAAGTAGACAGATATGGTACAATATGGATGGCCTTGGGCGGCCAATTAATTTTGATGAGATCGTAGTCGTGAACGTTGTCCAATCTTCGATGGCAAATGATTATCCTGCGGGTGTCGCAAAGAAATGATGTAGCAGTCAGTGTGTTTCTGTACGTCATACCATTTAATAATTACAATTTAAATTATATAATTATACGACCTTACGCGTACGGTGCTCTAGGTTACGTAGATGTAATAAGTAGGTATTTTAGTTAGACTATTACGTATATTACATGGAATGAAGTAACATTTGAGTCTGACGCTACACGAACGTAATACTTGAGCTTAATTTAAAGTGGAGAACGCATCCTTCGCACCTGACGAGTAATATAGCTTTCGTTTACGTTTAACCCCGTTTCTTTCCTCCTCGATCCTTCGATCCGGCGACGCGTGAACGGACGCGAACGATGCAGTCGAGTTTGGATACGAAGGAGAAGAAAGTCTTCCGCGAGAACTCGAAGATCGTGTATCTTTTACGACGGATTCTTTCCCTTATAGAGCACGAAAAACCGAACTCTTGCATTCATAGGTACGGAACGTGTTGTACGACACGCGGCGTGAACAACGAAAAAAAAATAATAATAATAATAATAATAATAACGAAACAAATAAAATACAATATTAACACTGGACCAAGTCATTAGCAACAGGCTCACTCTCAATAGAATAATAGCGATAATATCAATAATTTCAATAATCATCGTAATAATATTAATAATAATAATTATAATCCTCACTATTCTTTTTTTTAAATATCCCTATAGGGTACCAGGCGATAACGAAAGAATTTCTAACGTCGAATTTACTTCAATTCGTCGACTAACTTTACCTTCTAATTACGTCAAATATCACATAAAGAAATAATCGTGTCTCGCGTGGCTCGTATACTTTTCCCTTATCGGCTGTAAAAATGAAAAATAATTCGCGGAATCGGTTCGTTCGTTAACGCCTCGTACGATAATAACGTCATTCGATATCGTGTTATCATATATTCAATAGCTATGTACAATTCAACATTAGCCTACTCTTACATCTCTCTTCCCGCCTTGTTCGATTTCACCTTACAATTTCTGACCTCTCTCTCTATCTCACTCTAAATCTCGATAATATACTTTAGATCCCTGTATTCTTCCGAATTTGCTTCGCGTATCGCGCAGCTCACGACATCTTACTAAGCGCGGAGCGACTGTTAATTGCTTTTCATTATTAGATTTTTCGTATCGCACGATAACCAATTAACCCGCGCTTCGCTCGCGAACACGCTATCTAAATTCATTTACACACCTGCCGTTTTGTTCGATTAGGTCGCCGAGGGATCCTCCAATTCCTCCTCCTCCTCTTCCTCCTCCTCGTGACAGCTGCTCCTTTTTCGTCGGTTATTTGTTCGCTCGTATCGCGCGTTGCGCGTTCGCGTGTGCGCAACCAAACGGTAGGCGCATGCGCGGCCGCGAACTTTCGTTCGCAGAGCATCGACATTCGACGAGTTTCTATGATTTTCGATTAGAAAACTATGTATCTTTCTGCTCAATTTTTTAATACAATTGCATCGCAAAGCGAAGAGATATTTGCCGTACGCTACGTGTCTCGAATTTCCATCGTTGTACGTCGAAACGCGTTGCTCTGGCGAAGTGATCGCGCGCGATACGCTGAAGAATGTCGTCGCTCGTTTCGTTCGATCGCAGCGCAGCAGAAAATCGAGGAAATAATAATTCGTAAACGGACGTTACCTGGCGCGGACCTCACAGACGTAGACTAATTGCTTTCTTGTACGATTCTCTGGAAACTGGCTCGACGGAACCAAACGAACGACCTGTTTCGCACGAAGTCAACCTACATGTACGGACTGTTCAGGAACAATGCCGGTCGGCTGCCTCGGGGGGAACGTGGACTACATTATTATATTTACAGAGAGACGGCTGATTCCTCAGCTGCCCACCGTTTCCTTCTTAACGTCGTACTACAAATTCAGTCCATTATACGTATCTAGAACTCGACACTGTCACGCGAGGGAGTACAGAATGAAAAAACGCTATATATCGAGAAGAAAAAAACGAAGAAGAGGAACGAGCGTAACTTTTATAGGTTTCGGGGCAAAGTGACGCGTATACATTCCCGATTAATTTGGCTTAATGCGTTACGATGCAGCGAACGAGAGTCACGGTCGCGCGTCGACCGCGTCGAGGACTTTGCGTTCCCGCCATCTTAAGCGACCGTTCCTTACTCCCTAGTAAAATACTACGCGATTCGTCGGCCGTGAGTGGTTCGGGGTTTCCTACGAGATTCGCGGGGCGTCGATCTAACGGACGTTCAAACATTCAGCAGCCTCTATCGAAAAACGGCAGAGAATACGTCGAGTATTAATAGGCACCTTACGTACTACGAAGTAGAGACTTTAACGTGCACATAGAAACTACGCTTCACCGGGGGAGGCTGCGTCGATCGCGTAGTTGACCGCGAATTTAGACTTTGCATTCACGCGTCCCGGATTATTCGTGCACGTTTTCGATGTGCTTAATCGATCTGGTTTGCTCCGTGATAATTGTGATAAACGTTCTGCGATTTGGTTTTACAATTCACCGTGGATCATTCGGGATGCGGTATTGCAATGGCGAAATTCGCGTTGAGCCACCCCCGATGAACACGCTCTGAGAGACAGATCGAACGAGCGAAAGAAGAGGAAGTGGAAGAAGAAACAAGGAATAAGTACATCAGCGCATCGTCTGTTCGATTTTCGTTGGTTTTCAGGAGACGGGGATGGTGTGTTTACGGGGATAGGATGGGTGGGAGTGATTCAGAGATGCGAAACAGTGTGCAGCCAGGCAAGATAATTAATTAATTAGTCGTTGAATTAATTAATCACTTAGACCGCTAATTTCTACGCCTTAAACTACTGATTCGGTTTTATCTCACCCGCTGAGGTGGCCTCTCGTACGCGTTCAACACCGGTACTTCGTAATCTAGTCGCGACGAGAGCCCCTCGGAGCGCGTCCAGTCCATTTAATCGGGCGCACGGCGTGCTTGCAGACAATTTTTTTGGCTTCCCTTCAACTTCGAATAGTACTACCGTGTTCGGAGTGTTTCGCGTACACAGACCGATGCTGACGGGTCACGGAACATCGTGATATTAAAATTTCGAAATCGATAACGTCGAAGGTAGGAAAAACAGGTACTACAAAAACAAAAAACAGAAAAGGGTCAAATCCGAGTTAGGTGGAAGCAACAAGACTACACGATAAGAGTCTCGAAACACGGACGTGTCGTTCCACGGGTCTCCCGTGGCAAAAAATCCCGAACCCTTTGGTCCCGGCGTATCGGAGGATGCCTCCGCCGGGCAGAGGGGAGATGGGGGGGAGGGAAAAAAAAGAAAAGCAAGCAGAAGGACAAGTAGAAATTCCGCTTGACGAGTGACAATCCGTCGAGGCATCGGTGGCCTGTGTCAGACCCCGTCGGGTCTCACCACGTGTCCTACTGGAAGTGAAGTGTCTCGGCCCGGTGGGTCACGCGTGACGTCGGTGACCCGACCGGGCCGAAAGCGGAAAAAAGCCTTTTAGAAGTTCTGCTCGCCGTACATCCCAGGGAACCGGACAGCGTGTGCTCCGAGCTCGGCGGGCGAGAACTCGTCCTATGTGGCCAAATGAGCGAACTGGCCTGGGTGGGGCGCGAACTGGTAAGGGTGGCCGTACGGCGACATGTGGTACGGTACAATGTTCATGCTCGCCATCTTGTGCTCCTTTTTCCACTTCATCCGCCGATTCTGGAACCAGATCTTTATCTGACGTTCCGTCAGGCAGAGGGCATGTGCGATTTCGATGCGACGCCGCCTCGTCAGGTAGCGGTTGAAGTGAAACTCCTTCTCCAGCTCCAGCGTCTGATACCTGGTGTACGACGTCCTCTGTCGTTTCGTCTCGCCGTTCGCGTTCACCGTGCCTGAAAACCAAATTGCTCGATTAGAGGATTTTATAGACAGGACGATCTACAGCAATGCTTGGATAATGTTTATCTTTATGTTAGTGGGACTTTAGCGATATATTCGCGAGGTTTTTCCGTGTAAAATAAGTCCAAACACGATGAGGTTACAAGGAGTCTTCACTTATCCGATCGAAACTCAGTTGCAGTTATCCGAGCATTGACTTCGAATCGACTTAATCTTCAGGGGTACCGGTGACTCGTGATACGGAGTGCTCAGGAAACATTGATAGTCGGATCGGACGCAATTGATTAGTCAAGGCCGTTTGCTCTAGCGAGGAATCACATCGAGCACGACTACCACTTTTACACCAGGCTAATAGGGGTCGTAGACTCAACGATTTATCGAACGATGTGTCGTGCGTCGAGCGGTAATGATAGTCATATTGCGGCGCCATACTGCCATTCAACACTATGTCTGCGACAGGTTGTACAACGCTTTACAATTATCGTCGAAATAATCGTATCAACCGAAATTATATAACTTGCCGCACGATAAATCGGTGTGTCTGGAGAACCCTGTAACTTGTCTCTCTATTTGCTGGCTAGTTTATGTTCCCATACACGAAGATCGAGGTCGAGGTAGTTGAATGAGTTCAAGGAGCAACCTTGAGCACGAGGCCTCCGACGACTGTTTGTCACAAATTTTCACGTATTTCGATTATTGTCGATTATTATTCTGATATATAAAGTTTAGGACGTATTTGTCCGTGTTCGTGTTTATTGGCGCGCGTAATTAGCCTTGCTTAGGGCGCATAATCGTCTGGCACCGACCCTGCTGGCATGTGATCCAAAGTCACATCCTGGTACGATCAGAGTCAACGTAGGTGCACCTGTTCGATCAGGTTTACCTAAATTGTTAGGTTGAGTCGCGAGTAGTTTCCAGTGCAACTAGTGATTTATGACTGTCCTCATAAATTTCAAACGATCCATAGTCCGGCATGGCCTTTGCGTTTACATGGCGTTCAAGGGTGTGCTAGTTTAAAAACAGTCGTCCCCCGGTATAGATCGCAAACACTGCTTCACGAGTGATTGAAACAGTGGCTTCTGCATTATTGCCTACGAATTGAAATTGCCCATTAGTAGACAGCCTCGCCACGGTAGCCGAAAAATTGGGTCACCCATGACAGTCTGTCAGGTTGACGAAGGAAACGAGCGAGCTCGGCGGAACTCAAAGCAAATCTCAGTCGAAGACTCCTCTGTGCGAGTGTTGGGACCACAAAAGATTAATTCATTACGAGTTACTGCGACGTTACGAAACACGACAGCACTTTATGTTCGGCAGTCGGAGTCGAAGAAAAATTGCGAGAAAAAGTACCAGCACTCGTGGATCCTAAGGGCTTGTCGCTTCTGCGCGACGATGCCACACGCAGCGAAGATCCGCTGAAAAAGTTAACTCCAAAGTGCAGCCAAAAATTTTTCTAGTCCTCCAAGGTTTGCGTAAGAAAATGGCGACTGCTTATGACTGGACTCGATATCCTTTCTCTCCGAAAAAGTGTTGATAATCGAGTGGGCTCGCGATTCGCGCAACGATTCCAACCCTCGCGGTTCAACGTGTCCGAGCGGTGTTGTTGAATTGATTGGACGCGTGTTGCAACGCTAATCGAGAGGAATACAAAAAAGAAGGATACCGTGTACGGTCGAATACGGTTGAAGGGATCGCGATACACCGGGTAAGCTCGTATCGAACGAAGGGGGAACAAAAGGGGACGATCAAAGGCGCGCGGCGCATAATAGCGGGGGCTCGGCGTGTAACGCTTCGCGAGTTCGTTAATTATTTCAACGAGTTTAATGCATCGACCGTTGCTACTGGATCGCGAACTAGTCACTTGGCAGCTGTTTTACCTATTTGCTCAGCACGCCCGTGCCATAAATAATTTTGCAACGCTGTTATTACGATACTCCGCCTATTACACCTATCTCCCTCGTGTTGCAAAAGCTACGACTATCTGGTAATGAATGGCTCGGGCAACGAGCATCGGAGAAACCTCGAGGCCGGCTTTAAATACCAATAACCTGTTACTTCTGCTTATCCAGCACCGCGGAACGACTGGTCGTGAATAAATACTCTGATTCAGTCGCGGGACCTTAATATTCCAATTGCGTGATAGCCGAGATTTAACGCTTCAGTTTTGCCGGTGGAAACGGAGAATTACATAATGAAGAAGTCAATTATCCGTGAACCGATCCTTTGATCGTGGATTTCTGCATAGGGTCGCTGGTTAAATGTAACGCGATCGCGTACATTTTCTTTATCGGACCGTGTATGTACTTCAAAGTCACTCCAATATAATTTATATCCTGTCCAGTCGCTCTCTGGATGGAAGCAAACAATAACCGCGAACGTACACACAATAAGAACGACGCATACTCCGAGGGTGAAGCGTCGACAATGAGAAAAAGAACTTTATTTACTAAAGATTCCGTTAGGAATAGTGAAAGCGATAGCAAGAGTGCTCGGGGAATGGCTAGAACGTTATCTCTGAGAGTTTATACACGTAATGGGTAAATTACAGTTTCCTGCAAGATGAATGTTCATGATTATTCAATATGTTACTAGTACTCGATCAACTCAAAGTACAGGAAAAAAATAGTGCTTCGGTATTTTACTCGCAGCTCGACATTTATCAATTTATGACGGTTTCACGTCTAGAAATTTGCTATCCCGGGCAAATTAATTCGAAAAGCATGCGCTTATCAAGGAATGCGCATAAATCGTCTAGGGGACTATTAATAGGAACAAGTTACTCATCCTAGAAGCGACAAGTTGTTTGCTCGAACGATAATGCCTTCAATTTCAATCTCAAAAAAGAACTGTAACGTCGTTATTGTACAATAATAAATTTTCCGTTGAACGAGTTTTCCCGTGATTCATCTTGCTCGAAGATAAGGGGGGAAAGATTCCTTTCTAAATTGAATATGAAAGTAATTCATTTTTATATATCTGGTTGGTGGAATGGAAGTGTCTTTTCTAGTATCGAAAGAATTAAATTGTATGGTGTTTTGGGAACGGAGAAAGTCGAACGTTTTGGATCATTGATCGAAGCAGGTGCTAAGCGAGACGGGTTCGCGCTTCTAACATCGTAGATCCATGTCAATGCGGATATTAAAGAGTCGGCTCATTTACAGCAATAATGAACACGCTATTAATAGCAACGCAAGAGGGAGAGCTGAGTGCGATTCGCTGAGGGACTGCGATGCTGCCGCAAGAACTGCAACAGTCGCGTGTGCGAAAAACAAACTATCCAGATGGGCGCGAAAACATGAAAAACATAAACACGACGTAAGAAAACACTGCCGGCTCGAAACATCGCGAACGCAAAGTACTTTGGAAAGGTTCGTCGTTGGTAGGAACAGATGCTGGAGGACGAGAATTAATTGGTAGGATCGAGTTTGGTTAAAAAATTTTGAGAGATTCGTTTAAAGAATCCTCGTTTCGTCCAATCGTTGCGCTATTGATCTTTCTACGGTTAAGCTACATCGATCGACTAACCACGACCCACTTAAGCCACAATTTGAATTCAATGACAGTACTTGTTCGCATTTATGGTTTCACCTGGCTTTGGGAAGGCATAATGGACAATGCCAAGTACAGACCGTTAAACGGTTGCCATAATCTGTCTTGGGCGGAGACTTCGGCACGTGTGTCGGTGCTTAACAGGTGTCCCCCGTTCATTTTTCATTGCAGTTTATAATTGAACGTGTTTTTATTACGAATCGATCCATTTATCCACCTTTCCTCTATTAAAAAAAATATATAAAACAATCGAGCGATTTTCTCGCAAAGCTTGTGAAAATTCATTCGCGACTAGGGAGGGGTTTTCGGGCTTCCGGTGTAACCCTTGGCGAGGTTTCGACGCGGCGGCGGGCGTCGAGGTGTCCAGCGAAGCTTAATGACCGAACCCTTCGAGCATCGCGTTATCGCTTTCCTCCCGATGTAGCACGTCCCCGTCCTGACTTTTTAATAAATAGTGGTCCGGCTGTCTGGCTGCGCATCTCGTTTATTCGGCACACCTAGCCGTTTTGTAACGGACGAACGGAATTCCTTTTTCTGGCCGGGCTCATTATTATACGACAGTCGAACGCGCGAACTTAGACGGCACGCGCAACCCCGAGGTCCGTGAACGAGGCCTGGGGGGACCGAGCGTGCTCGATCGTCCTCCCGCATCCTCTCTATGGATCCTTTCTGGTGATTAATTGCTATCCGTGTCCCGCTGACGTCGATACAACCTATGGCGCGCCGCGGAGACAATCTGGACTCTCGTTCCTAGCTACGGTCACTCGGTTCCTTCTTCAATCCCCAAACTGGATAAATAGCATTCAACGACGAATCAACAGTTTTTAGCCATTTGCAAACACGCTTCGTAAATTCATTAATAACACGGTAGTTTATAAGCTGGTACAGTCCAGGTATTCGAGGATGAAAGAGGGCCCAGCGAGGCCTCCTTTAAATAGACGAGTACACGGTAAAAGCCAAGGGTGGATCGGGGAAAAATGGCGGTGTGTCAATCCGAAAGGGAGTCGCACTTCATCGCGAGCATCGTGAACACGGATCAAACTATTAGTATAAACCCCAGCGCCGCTAGGGTATGTCATCGAGAAGGACAACGCGCGCGATGCTTTTTCTAAATCCTCGCCGATGATTAATGGCTATACGCGCGCGCGTTTCGTCGACGTCGCATCGGGCCACGGCTGAAAGAATGCCACGACCAAGGATTCGCATCAACAAAGCCACGGACGGTGCTCCGGCGCAACCGAGTGCCGCCTTTTGAATAATCTGAATGCGCTCGCGGATCCGTATTCGACGCGAGCCGCGAACAAAGCGTACGCGGATAATGATCCATTATCAGCCGGTGATAAAGATAGCCGCGTACCGGCCTGATATTCCGTGACTCGAATGCGTGGCCGGGTTGAAATTTCTTTCTTTCGAGGCCTGACCCGATGATTAATCGCTGTCCCTGTCTTGTCAACGTCGATGCACCGGGCTGCACAGAAGAATGTGGACCCAGTGAAAGTCCGAGGTGTGTATCGTTGTTTCTCGCTATCGACGTTCGATTCCTTTTTTACTTTTCATTTTAATATATGATTCCTTCCTGACTTCCTTTTGCAACTCGGATGATTAATACCACTTTGCTACCGCCACCGAGACAGGGTCGTTCAAGGTCCTCCCCCACCACGTGTAAATCACTCCAGACTTATAGTTTCGTACGATTTCTTCAAAATAAAAAACAGACACGAGCCAATCTAAATTTGTAGGTAGGTCTAACGAACGTTTGTTGAAAGTGTCTAACACCAGGTGTTCCCTTGAAAGATTTTCACGATCGAGCAGACGAGATCAACGCGATGTGAAAGGAACTGTATTTATTGAATAACTGAGAGGGGAATCTAATTATATGGCATTTACAATGTTGATGGAGAGCTTATTCACTCGACACCAGTTTTCAAGCCTATCAATATCAAGCATACACGAGGCATCACGCTCGGAAGTTATTATTTTAAACACCATCGGATCTCATTAACAATATCGAACCTAGGGGAACACAAAAAGTGACTGTAACCGATCTCGAGCAAGAGTTATCAACTTTGATTATTTGCACACGATAGACTAGCAGATAACAGTCCAACGTAATTGCACGGATGTCGATGGAATGCAATGTTGATATTAAGATCGAAATCGATAAGAACCGAATCCACTTCGTCGAGCGTAGAAAACACGCAGTGGCGAAGTGTCACGCGATTGGCGCTAACAAATCCGAAAGTTTATAAATCATATTAACGTAGCTCGATGCGAGATACGTGAATTTCGAATCCTCGCAGACCACTCGAAATTCCCTCTTAAAATAGAGGCCACCCCCGTCGCTTCGCGCAATCAAGCTTCCGTCCTGTCGAGATAAATGCGTAAATCATTTTGTTCCCGGAGACGGGCGGTGTGGCGAATAGGTTTCCCTCGCTTTAGATTTTTTCCGCCGAGCGTGGAGAACTCGAGTACCGAAAATAACCGGGAGAAATAGTCCGACGGAATCGCGACGATAATTAAACTATCGCGAACGGGGTCAACTACTATCGCGAAATTTGTTCCGCGAATGATGAATAGCGATCGCGCGAGAGATCGGTTCAACGTACGCGTGGCTGGCCCGCAATCAACGATATCTTTTCACTCGGCCAGGAAGAAGATATTACCGGTAATTAGAGGAAAGCTGGCTAGCGCGAATCGCCGCGGAACAACGTTTTATTAGCAATTTGTTTCGAGTCACGCGCGTTACCCTTTCGAGTCGGATGAAATCTCGCTGGCCTCGATTAATTCGCGAGAACTAATCGACGTTAATAACGAGCAATTATTATAGTTTCGCACTCTGTACAGACGTTTAATGCTCCTTTGAATTTAACTACCCGCTAATCAATAATATTACCTTACCCGGAAAAATTCTATTCGATTTTTCAATCGAGGTTTGACTATGTTTGGCTCGCGTTGGGAATAGCTTGCCGGCCGTTGACGCGACACGTGGTTTCTGCTTGGAAAAAAGTTGACAGTCGTTGACGCGGTACTACATCTTTGCATTAGAAACGAACGACGGACGGCGACATGGGTATTGCGTCATTTAATAAGGAAAACCTGACAGTCACTCGTCAGACACCGAAGAAGTCACAGGCGAGCACAGTCAATGAGCGTCGCCGTGATACACGATTTGTGTGGACATTTTGCAAAATATCTCTTCTACTGGGAAACACTTCCCAGATTACCATCCATCGATGACTACTGAATTATACATGAATTATGAAACCGCGTTACGTTCGTTTCGCGAACTCCGCTCGTCGTTTCTATCGTGCTTCTTCGATAAACCGACCGAGTAGAAAATCTTTATATAATTTCCGTTTTATAACGTTTCGCGTTTTCCGTACGGTTTCGGGTAACTGGAAATAGAAGACAGCAACGACAGGGAGCCTCGTTCAGCCGCTTTAATTGCGCTTTGAGCCACTCCAATCCGTGCACGTCGACCATTTTATAACAAAATATACCGACTGTCAACAGTGAGCACGTCTTACAAATAAGAGCAGCTGCGAGCATTCGCTGCGTTCCCCTTTGTGCCACGGTGCGCGTCCAAGAAGATTACCAAGTGGAAAAGAAGAAGGAATAGAATCGTAATAAAACTACGCCGTTCGTATCAATATACACGCAATCGTGCAATAACAAAAGCGGATTCCGGCGCTCCGAACGAAGCTTTCGTATCGGGGATCGACGAGTTACCGTACGGATGGGAGAAAGTTGTATTTAATAACGAAGAATAAGTTGTTTCGTAATTAGTTCGGGTATTGGAAACTGCAGTTACTCGTGACTCGAGCCAACGGATGATCCACGTTAGGTCGCGATTTCGATGTTCCGTCCGGGCGATCGAAGGTTTATTTGGCGGGTTAACGGGTATGGCAGAGGAGAGCAAAAATGTTTGACATCCACGGAACGGCAGGAAAGGGGAGGGGAGGGGGACAGGGTCATCGTGTCGCATAGCTGTCGGTGGCGCGAAGACACCGAGGCGACCGGTGCGGAATGAAAGACTGCGCTAAGCGCAGGGCCGTGTCGTGTCAGGCATCTCGGTGTCACCTCGTGTCGTCTAGCGTTTTCGTGGCTCGCTCTTAATAGAACGGGCCACTCGCCCATGTATTCGTACAGAGAGGCCTGTACCGAACGTGTCACTGGCTGCCAGTCGCCAGACCGTTTTTGACCGAGCTGACTGACAGACCGGCTGGCTAAGGCTGACTAACGCGTGACCGGGATAACCTCCAGCGACCCCGCTCGATCGGCCTCCATGCTGTTTCTGACACGATTAGGGGCGGGACTGATATCGCGACACCGATCACGAATCACACTCTGGCCAATTTTCTTCACGAATAACCCATTAAACTGTTACATCCATTCTTAAACTACAATCTCGTTACTCGTATAGAAATAATTGGGTTGAATAATTTCATCGATATCGAAAAGTCGGACCTGCGAAAACCTACTCTGTGTCAATGTCCCAGGCTCGATGGTTAGGATGCAAAGAATGGTTTCTTTCGGCGTTGCACAACAATTAAATCGGCGCTTCTCACGATGTACTATCTGGAGAACGTTCAACTTTGTATTCAAATCCGTACGACTCCGGAGATCACGGAATTTCGTAGAGAGACGAAGAGTTTCGCGCATAAATATTCATGCACTTAGGCCTACGCCGAAGCACTCGTCCATAAATTATGACGCGTGTACCTGTTTTCGTCTCGGAGCGGTACAGTTTGTTATCGAAACTTTGCTCGCACGCGCCACTCGCCGATCCTCAATTATCAATTACGCAAGATCTCCTTATCACGGGCAACGTAATGCCCGCTTTCGCAATGAAATATTCATGGCTATTTGTTCGGTGTACGGATCGCGACTCGACCGTGTTCCGAGCTCCTAAACGAGCCATTAGGGAAACGCTGAAAGGGAAACGCGGAACTCGGGGTTGGCGACAAGGTAGACAGCACGAGGAGGGGGGGCCTAAAAATAAAATCACTCGTTCGGAGTTAAAATGACAAGGCGGTATCGAGGAGTACGCGAACCACGTAGCTATTGTTTTGAAACGGGAGGGTAAAAAAAGAAGCGACAGAAACGGAGAAACAGGGGCTACGCGAAACTGTTAGCCAAGCATCCAGCCCGAAACAACGACAACTTTTTAAGAGGCATTATCTCGTTGGCTCGGCCGTACGATCTTGAGGCCGTGGACCACCTAGGCTTCAAAGATGCAATCGTAATTGCATAATAGGCACGATAAACTGGCCGGGTTATTTATGAATCTCTTCTCTTCTTTTGTCGGCCGTGTCAATGGGGAGCTGGGATTTGAACGGAGCTGGATGTGTTTCAGTGGATCGGGCCACGATGTCGGTCTCGAGTAGATTTTAGATTCTAACATCGTCTTTGTCGTCGTGCCACGCGGTGCTCCTTCGCCTCACGGTTAATCTCCGCGACGAGGATCGATGATTTATAATTTCTACGGACACAGATTCCTGTTCGAAGCTATAAATACTTGTTGCTCCGGGTCCGTCGTGTTCGAAGCCCGATAAGCTGGCCCTGAGACATTGGTTCGGCGTTGGGAAATTGAAAAAGCGTATCGCTCTCCAAAGCAATTATTTATCTCTCGTTGTTGGAGCTCTCAGAGATTCGCTATTTGCCCTATTTGCATTTTAATTTAGGCTGCTAGAGACATTTCACCATTTTTGCGTCCATTTCGCTTTTTACTCGAGCCGAAGGCTGAAATTCCGTGGCAGCGACATTCTTTCCGTATGTTCCACGCGGCCGGTCTTAGTTTAATGAAATACAAGGCATCCCTCGTTGCCCCGAGATCACGCGAGCGCAGGATTTTTCCATACGTTTTAGGAATGCGCAGGTATGGATTTATGGTCGCGCGTTCGGCCGCAGCCCAACGAATTCGTGTTCGAGAAAAGGCATTTGGTCGGCCGTAAATGTTTAACACCGGCGTGCGTTTGTAAGAGCAGGCCCAGATGCTCGATGGAAAATGGTACTCTCATAGTTACAAATCGTCACGATACGTCCCGGGTCTTTAATAACGATAATAATCGTAATGGTTCTTTAATACATTAAAGTTGCCTGGATTAATGGATTCGATAAAACACGATAAGCAGATGTGGAGATCAATTCGCAGGTACGGCGCGAACGCGAGGTGCAGCTGCTATCATAAATATATACTAACTCGTTATTGATGCGCTATCCAGTGTTCGACAAATGCGCTGAATTTGTCCCTGGGTTCTCAATGTCCGCCATTTAAACGCGATCCTCTGTTTAACCCCTATTTCCTTACAGTACTTCTCTCATCGAATTCTGGTTGTCTGCGGGTTGTACAAACGCAACAATTTATGTTCGAACCAACGTACAGAGCATGTGTTATCTTTGCAATCAAGTGTTTTACACCCATGCCCAACTGCTTTTCGATTAAAACAATTCTACTCGAGTCTTGGAAGCTACCAAGCTCAAACATTGCGTAAGAAGACCAGAAACCTATTTCAACAAAAGTGCTCTCGACGAACTGTCCGCGCGATGAACCAGTTCACGAGGATTCAAGGTTGTAGAGCTACGCAAAAGTTCCTATCTCCGAAACGTCCAGTCAGTCGGTATCCCCCGGTTTGATTTCTTTCTTGTCATTAAGTCGCGAATCGTAGGACGTTCCATTATTTCCTTTGGAATTCCCCGATCGATCGGTCAGATCGAAGCGGTCGATAGGGCCCCGGTAACTCGCGCTCGTATCAGATAACTGGCCAGATACGCGTGGCAGGGGTTAGCGGTGGTAAGATTCTATATATACTTTGGTAGAATCCGCTCCCAACCGGCATACTGGAACTACACAGGGCCGCTATCATGCGCGAAGCATTCGCTACGGGGCCGTGGAATGCGACACGCGGCCGTTTCCGAGCGTCAGGTTCTGATTCCGTCCAGCCTGCTTAATCGAGCGATTCTACTGTGTGCACGCGGTTCACCAGTTGTTCGCGTCTTCGCCGCTCCTCTCTCGCGACAAAGACGATTAATTGCGCGTCGTGGAAGATAATTCCGTCTTGCTTCGCGGCGATATCTGCATCACAAGGAGCGACGATTCCTTTGATCAAACGCTAGGTACTCCTCAGTTTTTCTGGGACTACCAGAATAGTATTAAAACGCGACTGTCGTTGGGCACTGAGGGTGCAGTTGAGTCTTACCGGCTTTCGACAAACTAACAATTTGTACTTGGTGGGAAGATTGATAATTCCGAGTCATGGTAGCAACACTGTTGTCCTCGTTGCGTTAGGTTGCAACTTCCATAGCACTGTGCAACCCAGTCTATTTTTGAAGAGACGAATAGGGACACCGAACCACAGCGTCCGCCTTGATCCTGATGAAGCTACCCGCGTGGCTGATATCGATATATAAATACCGTTGGACGCGGTTCAGGCGTCTCTAACCCGATGAAGACACGGTTCGTTCGGATCGAGACCCTCGGCTGTCAACAACTGGTGTTCCACAGTCGCGCCAAATATCAGAATCGCCGGGAGTCTAAGCCTTTGCTCGATGTTGCCGTGACGCAACCGGGCGGATTCGTAATCAGCCGTGGCCGTATCGCGGAATTCGCCTATTTTTCCCGCGTCACGCGTCTCTGGTGACGAGCAAAGAGCCCTGGCGACGATAGGGATCAGGCCGGGACGCGTCGACGACTGGCTCGCGGCCAGTGGCGCCCACGGACTTTCGCGGAAACCGCGACGAGGAGCCGCGGGGCTTGGTCCGTGCGCAATTTAAATTTATCTAGGCGTGTTTTGCGTCATTCAGCCTCCATCCCGGCTGATTTGTGACCTTTCGGTGCTTTCGCAGCTGGCGGCCGATCGCGGGCCAAAGATCGCCGGCCAGTCGGCCAGCAAAATCAACGACCTGTCGACATTCCACGCCGAAAACGACGAGAACGACGACAACGATGACGCCCGTCCCGGGACGACGATCGGCCGATCCGCTCTGTCGCTACGCGATCCACCTGTTACCGCGCGTCCGACCCGCTCACGACTGCGTCGCCCGTTAAACCCGACGCAGAGAAGCCGACCGGGATCTATTTCGACTGATAAACAGCTGACACGGCCGACCCGCCGCGCGACCAACTCGTCGGTTATATATTCCGCCGGAGTAATCATTTTCAAAAGGGACCTGCTATATTTATGAGCCGTGACGACCGGTTCGGCTCGACTGGCTGCCACTTGGTACGCGTCTCGACGAAACGGCTTCACAGAAATTGTACGCGCGTAATCCAAGGATCCACCTCGGATTACTGCTCTTACTCCACTCGCGAGTCTCGTTCCTGGGAATCGGTATCGAGAGGAAACGGAAAAGCGCAAGGAAGATGCCTGGTCATTCGCGAGGTTGGCTACCGCAAAAGAACCCTTACCGATGGCGGATCTACCGTGAAGCTTTTAAACCTTAAGCTTCGAGACCCCCCAATGACTACGAACCTGACCAAGACTCGGTAATGGAAACAAAAAGCAAACGATTCGAGACGGTTTCCGCCGTGACTCTAGTAACAGACCTGAAACTGTCGATTAATTTGGAATTTTTCAGCAATTATCCCTGTCTGTTCTTCAAGCAGTTGCGTGTATTTCTGAAGCACCCTGTGTACGCGCCGCCTCTGTTTATACACGTCCGGATCATCCTCGTGTTCCACATCTATTTTCCAACCGCGTTCGTTTAAACATATCCTAGAGCGCAACATCAATTTCCGACCGATGAACGTAATAACCAATTGTTGGATTCGGACCAACGACCGGCGCGCGCATAATTGCGCCTGTCGAAACCTCCTTTGGGAAGTCCCGGCTACGGTCGAATTAGATCATTTCTGTTCCGCGTCGGCCGCGTGGAACGGACAGTTATAAATAGAATTCAAAAACTATTGCTTTTCAATCCGCGGCGCTGCTCGGCGAGAGGTTCTCGAAAGAAGCGTGTCGCTGGCGGGGAACGAGGAGGGGAACGGCGGGCGTGGGGGGTGGGGAGGAAAGAACGCAAGGGGTTGAAGAAAGAAACGACGCGGTCCCGGCGCCCGGGTTGGAAAGGGGACAGACGGGCTCTCTCGGTGAAGCTTTTATGCCGAAGTTTGCGAGCCGGCCGCCTCGTGGATCATTTGTTATCTTCCACGAGAAAGCTCCCCGACGCAAATAGGTTTGTTTCTGGCCGCTTTAAACGCTTCACAATAATCCACACGAACCCAAATTCAATTAACGCCTCGTCGTCGCCGTCGCCTCCCCTCCGTTTCTGCACTTTGTACCCGTTGACAGCCAACGAAAGTCGCCGCGGGTCTTTCTTTCGTCTCTTTTATGCGCAGCCATCGTCCGCCGGAATATTGACGTACGTGCTCCGAACGCCCGATGGCCTTGAACGTTTCCACGCTAGGCAAACGATTTGACAAGTGGTTTTCTATCCCGTGGAACCGTTCCTCGCAAGTCTCGGAACAGCGATCGGTCGTGAACGAGCACCGACGAGTATTTGCAATCGGTAGAAAATGGCTCGGGTTCAATTACACGGAGACTCGACCTTCGATTCGCGGAAGCAAGGAACCTTCGCGAAGAGGAGCTGTAAATATAGGGTGCCCCGTAGACGCTAGTCTGGACGATCGAGACATCGGCACGCGCGATCTCTTCAAAGAATCGTGCATCTAAAATTAAACGTTATCGAGCGAGCGAACAGGGGCCCCGTCGGGCAACCGAGATTCTCACGAAGCCCGTGCACGTTCGCGGGCCGTTTTTGTTCTCCGGTAATCTCTCAATCCTTTCCGAACGACACGGTAAATCATAGTACATCCGAAATTAGACGCCTTTCAGTGGGTCATCCGACGAGGCCTCCCGATGGTCTCGAGAATAACATATTATCCGTTCTGTGGTCCCCTTCCCCTCCTCAGCCCTGCTTTGGATTGAATTCACGCGGTGGACGCCGTTGCCCCGTGCACGCAAGAAACTGTCGCGGACGAGGGGTTACTTTTGTGCGATCGGATGAAAGAGAGGGACGAGTAGACCGGAGGAAGATGGCCGGTGAGGGGCATCCGTACGATGGGGAGAGACGAACGACGGAACGGGATTGAGGAAGAATGGGGAATAGAGGCTACGCGTCTCCATCCATCAGGCAACGGTCCGATCGCTCGACACACGCGACTCGAACCTACGGACAACCTCCGAATGCATTATCTCCGTCCGTTGCCAATGCGCGGCTATCCTCCGGAGTCGATGTCTTTTCGATAATCAGAGCGTTTAGGGGTCTTTATGCGTTCGTTGAATAACGGATGGCTCGCTGCGACGACCGATACTGATGTCACTGTCCTTGCCTCGCAACGTTCCATTACCTATGCTTGCCTTATACGTACCGCGGATGTTTTAAACGTCTCGGACGTCCTGGCTGGGACTATGAGCGCCACGAATGTTTTGAATACCGCGTGTACCTCGAGTATTTTCACTTTGATAGACCGTCGGTGCTACAGGGGTCCTGGTTCTCTCCACGCTGTCCCACGCGAATGGGAAAACCTCTAATGTACTCTCATTAAAATATTTCAAATCAATTCAACTTTCCATCGAGATCTCGAAAAAAATCACAGTGTTCCGTAAAAATTGAACAAAAGTGGCCAACTATTAATCGGCGATGATCTGTTGAATGACCGTCTCCCCCCGAAGAACGTACTGACATTCTATAAATGTAAGGGCGCTCGCGCGAGCACGTGCCAACACAGAGTCGTGTGCCCGTACACACACGGTCCCGGGCAGCGTTCCCGGGCGCGGGAAAATTAATGACTTACCTTCAGTGGGAACAATACAGTCAGCTGCGACTCTTTACGTGTCTGAGTACCGTGCGCCGCGTTGATGCGAACTGCCTAAGGTCGGACAAAAACACACAAACGAGCGCGCCGCGTGTGCGTGGATCGATTTATTTCCAGCGAGCGCGAGTGCAAGAACGCGAAACGTACATAATTTTCATACGACCGCTTTTTCCTTCGCCGTTAACGCTTAATCCGTTCGACGGGGTGTTTCTTGGCGCGCGATTTGCCACGGTTACGCTGGATTATCGTGCTTTATGCGCCACTTTCCTGGCGTTACATTGTTGGCTGTTACCGTCCCCGGTCCTATCCACTCATTTACTATAACCTGCAACTATATTTTCGATCCTCGAACGCCCCACGTGCGATCGGAATCGGAAATCGAGAGGGGGTTAAGTGTCTTCTGGAGCACAGACTCCGAGGGTCGTTATTTTTTAGTTGCAATCAGGGAAACGCTATTCAAATATTACTGTGATTTATGGTGGATCTACCAGTCGATCTAGTCGGTAAATCTTCTTACCCAATAAACGCTGCCTGAGACTATTAATTGTTCGAACAATCTGTTAAAATTAATTATCTACTAATATACTGCTGATTAATCGAAGACTGTTCCAATGATTAATAATGTCGCGTCAAAGGCAGAATACGCTAGATAAGGATTACTAATGAATCGAACTAGCAAATCCGTGACGAAGGCACGTTACTTTTTTATACCAAAAATATTTACTCGTTGCTAGGAAATTAAACTGTTACGTGGATAAGAGTATCGGCCATCTCTGAACGAGATCTCCCATTTCCTTCGACATTAAAAATACTCGTCGGCCATCTTCTTCGGTAGCCCTGCGCGCCAGGTAACCGCGCTAGAATTTCCCGTCTACTTTTACTTCGGACAGGTGCCACCGGGTCAACAACACGCGTCCTTGCATCATTGTTGGAGGCCTAAACCGATTCGAGTCGCGTATTAATAAATCCGCGAAACTTTTATCGCGTGCAACGTGGAGTAATCTCGAGTATAATGTTTCCGCGGTAGTTGCCAGAATCCGTTACGAGGCCCGATCGCGTACGCCATCTGCTTCTTATTTTCCATGCCAAGCCGTACGCGGTGCAGATAAATATCATCGGAAACGCATCTCTCTTTCCAGACTCCGGCAGACACGTTGCGGCCCCGTCCTCTATGAATCATGTAGTACCTATGTTTTAGGTCAGGTTGTTCCTCTTAGGAGGCTGTCGGTTTTGATCGGCCATGGCGTTCCTCCTGGTTACCCCGGTCGGGTGGCGCTGGAGTCACGGAGAAGAGTTCGTGGTGGTACGTAAGCCTCGCGCGAGCATTTATTTATGGTCCGGGATCGCTGGGGTGTACGTGGAACCGCCTCTAACACAACCATAATGCTCTTCGCACCGAGAGTCACCCGTCGAATGAAGCTGTTTCCCCGCTTAATTCCGAGCCCTTCCTTCATTTTATATGGGAATCACTCCTCTCTCGAACCGTCCATTCGATATCAACCAGTTTCTATATTCTTAAATACTTCAAGCTCACTTTAGGTATTAGAATGTCGTTTAGGTATTCAGAAATCTTGTTAAATTATAATGGCGGAGGTCATGAATTTTTTATTCACTTCTAAAGTCTCACGATTTGTATTGTGCGGTTTCCAAGCGAGCTTCCAACGATTGTTATTAAATTCGAGCGAGATTGCATTCGGAATCTCTGAATTATCGCGAGGGGGGTAAAAAAAGCGAAACCTTTAAACTTGGGTTTCGTTTAATCGCTCTTGGTCTCTCGACGGCAGCGTTTGAAAGTCATATCCGTATAGTAAGATCTCTCGGAAGAATTCACAGTAGTGTGTAAACCTCACGCAAGCATTTATTTATGGTCTCGGGTCACCGGGTGTGCGCGGGGGCCGCCTCTACAACACACTTTACAGAACATATTTTACACCGAGCATCACCCACGGAATAAAGCTGTTTCCTACTTAATTCCGCCTTCCACTCTGATCCGTACACTCGAAACGGTTCGTACTAGTTAATTGACGCTATACCATTTGCTAATTGGCGAACAAGAAATATCTGACATCACTCGGCGTATTTTGCTTTTGCGCAATCAACGATCGTCAGCTTCTTCTTCTTCCTTTCCAATAAAGAAATCGCAAGAATGTCGTCCGTGCATTCTTCCCTTTTCGTTACATAACACGATCATTTTTCAATACCGAGCCAACAGCAAATCGGCATAACTTCTCTTTCGATGCACGAGTTGACTTTTAAAGTAAGATTCCTCGGATGTTCTGACATTTTATACGAGGCTGATACATGTATTATTGCGACTTAGAAATCAATCTCCGGAGAACAGGAAGTATAAATCACTGTGCGATGAAGCGACCATAGACGATCGTTCGGGAACAATTAGTTAAAAGTTGCACGTTTATTTTGGATCCGTGAGTTTTATCCTGATTAGGAAGGATAATGGAGGCTGCGCGGGACCAGTGTCGGTCCGAAAATAGTTTGGTAAGGGTGTAAAAGGGGACGTTGCAAGCTGAGCGTGATTCCGCGGCGCGGCAGCCAGCCGACGTGGCGAAACGCGCGCGTTCGTGCCCTCGCGGATTGAAATATCCGAAGGATAATTAAGCAACCGAGGCGTGCAGCTGGACGCCGAATAAATAAATAAATTCTGTTGCGCGCGCACGCGAGCCCGTCGCGGCCCTTAAGCGTCGAATTATGCGAACCTATTCCTTTCTTTTTTTTTCTTTCCTTCGGTTTCGTCCGCGGAAATTTTCTCGTTAATCTGCCGCCGCGATCCTCGAACGGAAAATTTATGTGGCCGGGGTGCGCCCGTGAAATTGTTACACGGAACGTAATGTGCCGTGTCATAGTACGTAGGTGTTAACGAATCGCGTCGAACGAGCTCATTTGCTTTTAACCACCGACTCCGTTAATGGGACGATTTGCGCGCGTTAACGGTTCCCGTTCGCCGATTAGCGCTTATGGTTGCCGTGCTCTGGAAACTCGGTAGACATTTTCGAGACGATCGCCCCGAACGTTTCGTGGCGTTCGTCCGCCAAGTTGCTGGCCAGATTGGTACCTCTAGCGTGAAAGAAACTGAACACAATGTAGCCTCTCTTCGACTCCGCTAACGAGGAGAAGACTGCCGATCGAAACGCGGTTTTTTAATCGGTCGAACCTGTAATCATATTCCTAACGAGCTGTTAACTTGGACGGTACGTTGCTTCGATAAACAACGCGGCGTACAAGCATCGTTGAAACAAAAATCGAGGATCCATCACCGATTTCGAAGATCCCCGGGCGAATGGAAAGCGTGGAACGATTAATCAGGATTCTCGTCGAGCGGAGCACGATGAAAACTATTTACGCGAATGGCGGGTCGCGTAGCGATCGACAAATTCGAACACGTTCGGTTACCCGTCACTCGGACGTCATATTTCCCCGCGGTCGAGCATCGGTTTCCCGCGGATATATCGAGTCGTGCAGCGCGTTACACCGGATACTCGATACGTCCATCCGTTACACGGCACAATGGACCGTAACAGCGGAGAACGTCGATTTTTACGAGTTCCGCGGAGCGTATACAGCGCCGAGCGTGGTTGAATCGCGCTGCAAGTCGCGAAGCAAGCGTCTCAATTAAAAGCAATAAGAAATATCGCTTCCGTACGTCACTCGCGCGATCGATGTCGCTCTGCATCGACATGGACGATCGATCTCTCGTAGTCGCGGCGATCGAGGGCACCAATTTCTGCGATTAGATTAAACGTCTCAATTATCCGCGCGTTTTGCATCAGGTTTACGGTTGAACGGAAGTCTGGGAACGCAAGGTTGATCTCACGCGGTTCAGTAAAATATCACATATTTCATCTGTTCATTTTGCTTGGGGGTCGCTAACAGCGTCGGCAAGTAATTTCCAAAGTTCTGTTTCGCAAAATTCCTCGATCGTTCCGTAACAGCAACCGATCGCCGGTTTTAATTTCAATTTTACGAGTGGTTTTAGTGATCAATCGACGGTCGACGAAGGAAAGTTCGCGCGTCCCGAGGAGGAAACTTCGGACCCTTGCAAATTGCTCGGGAGTTCGATTACATCGGGGGAACGCGTTCGATCATACGTTTAAAAACGGTGATGTAGATGCGCGGAACCGTTGATCCTGGCGTGATTTATTTGCAACGAGCACGGTCGGCCTCTGTACGCAACTATTATATCCAGATGGTATACGTGACTCGGTTATCCGCGAATCGGACGCCGCGACGTCCGTCCATGATTCCACGATCATTTCGAAATTGCTCTAATTTCGAGTAATCGTCTGTTGCAAATTACTACATCGACCACAGTAAAAGTTCGACAAAACCTTCTTCCAGCATCGATTCACACAATGTAATACCTCTTTCCTCATTGGACTCGATAGAAATCTCCCAAAGTTTCTTAAGGAGGCATCAGATTTTCAAATTCAAAAAAAAACATAATTATATTTATTATAGTTGTACCTAAGATAACGAACACGTATCGTATTATCTAGTTAACTATATAAGGTAAGAGGTAAGTCTATTCGCCAAAAATGATTGTAATTTACCCCTGCAACCAAAAATAATTTTCTCAGAATGATTTGAAATTTTTCTAATTTAAGTTTTTGATAACGTCTTATTTTGACCTCTGGAATATCCCATTAAAATTTTTCCCCAGAGATGGCCGCAAAACCCTGTATAATTTACATCGTGAAAAGCCTTTAGCAAGCTCTTAGTTTAAAGTTTGATATATCGAAAGTGGGATAAGGTTGTTAGTAAAAATAGAGTACATTTTTCTACGAATTTGTGACACTGATTTATGTCAAAATTTCCTATTAAATGGCGTTCTGGTCGGTGGAACATGGTTGTTTACTTTAGACCCGCGCGAAGACTGGCGTTTTTACAAGCTGAGAAATGATACCACTCGAAACGCAAACGTATCGAAATGCGAATTCGTAAAACTTTTAAAAATATGGAGAGATATTGGCGATGTTTATCAACGCTCCGCGAAGGTTCTTACGTGATCGTCTCTATAAAAAAAACACACACACACGGAAGAACGTCATTAATGCTTAAGACTCTTCGGGCGCAAAAATTTGTTTCGATTCTCGTGTCTCGGAAAAATCTCACACATTCGTCATAAATATAAAGGTTGGAACGAAAATACACAAGCTCTGATTAATTCGAATACATAAATTATCTGACATTTTCAACCCCGTTTCGTGTTCTCTTTAGCGATTTTCAAATTTATTTCTATAACGATGGAAACTGTGGGCTTATTTACGATCGCGAAACAGGATTGAAATTTCGATAATGTGTGTAATCAAATTGCTGGTAACAACAGGAGGAACTAATTTATTACGTTCTCCCCACAAATAAGAATTAAGTTTGAAAGCGACGTTTCGCTCCGGAGTTCCTCCGGAGAATGAAAATCAGAGGCTATCGGAGGGGCGAAAAACGTTCTCTAATTCACATAAATAACTCAGGACCGTGGCGTCCGCCAGGTAGAATTGTACGACGATGTTACGCCTCGAGGACACGTTAAATTGTTCCAGATATTCGAGTCAATATTCGCTGCGTGCGTCCGCAATAATCATTGTGTTCGGTTGTTCCGGTGCTCGTGTCGTATCAAGCCCCAAGACGCACGAACAGACGCCATTCAAGAGCAGGCCATAAATTTCCTGGGGAGCGAAAGACTGCTTTTTTTACGATCACCGGTGCAGCCCGAACCAGTGAACGCTCTGTTTCATACGAGCCTCGAATTCCACCGGATTTTTTATCATCTCCGTTTGAACAGCTTCCGATACTTAAATTGGTTATTGTAAAAAAACAACGTGGAAAAAGAAAATTAACTTAATTCCCCGAAGAGATGGACCCCGGCGATAAAAATTGCAATAACTCAACCCACGGTGTCGTCGATAACGTTTCAACCGCGGACGATCGAATCAGAAAATTGACCGTAATTGGCCACTTTGCGTCTCCTCGATCGACTCTGCCCCAAAACTTACAATTTTCAACAAATTTTCTCTTTCTTCGCGATTATTTAAAGTCTGTCATGTGCGTTTACGGGCGATTTCAACGCGATTCCCTTAAACGAGTACAACGGAATGTCGCAGGAAATTGCCGAGGACTGGTCCGGACCATACTCCGGGGCAAACTTTCCCCATAAAAAAGAAGCCACGGGCTCTCGACTTTCAGGAAGAAGAAAGACCTCGGGCCATATGAAGACATCCCGCGATAAACCGGAGAAAGACATCGCTGGGACGATCGTGGCTCGGTTTTCCGGGGACTTTTGTCGCGGGAAAACCACGGAACGTGTGTAGTGTGCCGGCGGGGCTGCTCGGGCTCCATTCACCGGCAGCTCGTAAATTTTCAGGAGCGGGAATCCTCCTTCGGGAGGGGTTTGTAGGGGTCGAAAGAGCGACTGCAGGAGCATAAGGATCAAGGATCCCCGTGGCGAGCGGGCCACGCAGCAACAGGCGGCCCACTTCGCTCCCAGCACACATCCATTACCCCATCGGCTCATCCCGTTTGCACTAGCTGCTTGCAATGAAAATTTATGTCCTAATAAGTGATTTGTACCGCGTCCTTGCCGCGACGGGCCCGTTCGCGCTCCAGACACCGGCAAATTGGATGCCCTTTCGGCGTGCAACTTTCGAATCCGACCTCCGTTCACGGAGAACGAGCAATTACGATCCTCGTTGCGATCCTATGCACCCCTTCGAGGCATATCGTTAAGTGGGAGGTGATAAGCGCTGACCAACCAGCCATCGATCGTCCACGATGTATTTTTCTGATTCGGGTTCGAGTCTCTGTTCTCTATTTTCGAGCAAAATTTCGAACGGATCACTTTTTAATGTTCATCCATATTCGATTCTTATCGGTGCCCGCCGACGAGGAAGCTGCTATCGTTCGTCTTTCTCCTCGCTAACCCCACTTTTTCGTGTCACGCCCCCGCTGGAGCAGCCCGAATGGGTAAACAAGAAGCTGGGGCGGGATCTACGTCTTCGTTAAAGCAGAAAATTCTACCCACGACGATACCTTGGTATCTGCGCGACATCGTTGACCTTACGTCAACGCGATCCCCTCTATCGCGTAGATTGTACGCTTCTCTTTGTGACGCGTAAAATTATATAATGGAAGGTACACAATAATGATCGAAAGTAGATAAGACCGTTCGGACGCGGATTCTATCGTTAAAATCTCCCATCGCGAACCGTCGGCCTCCCTTGACTCTCCGCGTAAAAGTTCCATGAAATAGCAATCCCCGCGGTTAAATTAAGTATTGTTAACTTAGATCGCGGGAGGGAAAACGATGTAGGCGAGCGGGACGTATCATCGCGGATGAGACCGTGTACCCGTAACGCGGAACTAGGAATATATTTGACAGGGAATTGCTCATGCATGCTGATTGATTAATGCATACTAATGAAAAGAATTTTTGTTGTTAACTAAAATGAAATATACGATGCGACCGGGAAAACCAGTTCCAGCCCCGGCGTTCCCGTGTTAGTTTCGCCTGTTAGCCATGGTAATCGTAGATGCATACACGTCTGGCGTGCTCTCTCATCATCGTGCGAGCGGTACAGCCGGCCTCGAGGATCCTTCCAACGCGAAACGATCCTTAAGCTTGTTAATTTCATACCGACGATCGAAGAAAAAGCCGATCGTTACACGCGCGTTGCCAATTCCATCCAGTTCCTTCGATTTAACGTTAAGCGGTGATTAAACCTCTGGCCATAGAAGACTTTCAACTTCTGTTCGCCAGAAAATATACTATTCGATTTCTTATTTGACTCGAAAACTTCGTGATCGATCTAAACTGCTTTTTCCTCGCGTTGCTATAATCCGGTAGAATATGCCCCTAAAACCCACCCAGCGTTTGTAACACGTTTTCATACTCCGGACTCGTTACTCTTCGATCAAATTGCTTTCCACGGGTCGTCGTAACAGGTTCTAACCGCTTGATATGCGATCAATGACCATCAGTACCAACGAGTTAAGCGCGATCAAGTTCGAACTGTTTTAGCGCGTGGTCCAATCAGCGGATCTCCGCCTTGGGAGTTGCTCGATGTTTCTACCCTTGCCACCGCTCGTAGGCCCTTTCCCTGTCCTTATTTATGGCGGAATGATTGACCCGTGATTACGGGCCGCGGGAGTGAAACGACCTTCCACCTACTGAATAGTGAACAGCCATCCTTGAAAGGACACCGACTCCTCGAACCGAAATTTCCAAGTTTTCTGATCTTTCGACCCTATAACCTCCTTGAGGAAGAATTAGATTTCACGTAGAAATGTTGCGTTACGCGTAAACAGAATTACGTCGACTTAGAATCGCTTACGTTACGACCTCACAGCAAGTTTTCACTGATTAATTATATAAAAGAAGAGGTAGAAAGTCACGGAGGGAATTGAAAAAGCTGTCCGTCGTTCCGCAGATGACTTTCATGAAAGTGGTTGGGGGCCCATCCACGCAATTTTCTATCGATACCGTCTTATCTGGAAAACTCCGTGGCGTCCTCGAGCAGCTTTCTACAAGCAGTCTGCGTAAAATCTATGCATCTGATAGAACAACTTTAATTACAGTGTTTCGCTCATTTGCAAGTTATCTGGTATTAAGGCGTCGCGAAGGATCTTGACGTATAATCTGAGATCTCGGAAAAATCCTAGGAGTAAAATATTGAATGCTATTATCTGACCGTGTCATCGTTCGGGCAGCTTGTTATTAAAATTTGGAGCCTCGTATGGAAATTAAATCTCAGAGTTTCCCTTGGAATTTTCTTCCGCTTCCAATCATGGCGTCTCACACTTTTTTCTCCCGGGGTAGTCTGGGACGAGGGAATTTAAATTCTCCTAAAAGAATTTTATGGGCACGTAACACTCGTAAAAGTAGATTAAAATGTCCAGTCGTGTGGGTCAGAAAGATCAACTTCGACGGAGATAAGGGGTAATCATGGATACGATCGCTCCATAATCAGAATGCGCCGTCTTTCTTCTTGTTTTTTGGTTCAATTTAAGTTAAAGTTTTTTCGTTTGACAGCATCCGACAGTTACGATCATTGGTCATACTCCACCATGCAATGAAACATAGTTACTCCAGCTTTGGTCGATGCAAGGAGTCGTACTGGAATGGATCACCTTTCGTCGATCATTGTATCGGACACAAAGCTGCGTGATCTACGGACATTAACGCGCGCTCTTAAGACCGACGATTCGCTCCTCTCGCCGATTTTCCGGCACCCGACACGCCCAGAATAAACATTTGGCAGCGGATTGGAGGCCAGTTCTCGCATTTGCATCCGTTGTTCCGACCAGATCATCGATGATCAGCGTTGTGCAGGAGTCGAAAAACCGCGAGTGGGCCAGATCTGACCCACCAAAAATGGGCAAACTTTCGTTCGATAGACAACCAATTGGACCAATGGCAATTTGCTCGTAACTGTATCTGAAGTGAACCAAAATAAATTCGACGAACTATTCTAATTTAAAATGCTTAATTCAAGATGTACTCCTTTTATCACGTTACTGATAAAACCCCCAAGATTTCATAAAACTTTCCTCGAGCAACGTTCTAATTTCGTAATTTATTCGATCCTAAAAACTGTATTTTGAGTACACGACTAAAAGTTTCAGCAGAGGCCAGCAGTTTAAAAAAATAATACCGCGTCAAATAGCAACTCGTGTTCGTGACGTGGAATCAATTAATTTAATACGCCTGTCCACATATTTTCCTTCCGTGCTTCTTCTTCCACGCTGTATGATTGTTCATCATTTTCCGGTTTTCGCCGGTTTACGTACTTTTCCACGTCGATTTCCAACATTTCGATAAGGTTAAGGTCAGAAGATTGTGCCACCCACTGCGATTCATTAATTTCACGTTCTTTTAAAAATGTCTTTACAACACGTGCAGTATGGTCAGGACCGTTGTTTAATAGATCCAACCTTTCGACATACACGTTTCTGCAAGCGCCAGTAATTAATCTCTCGCAATATTTAAATAAATATAATCCCTTGCATTCGATGTACAAGGCTAACACACAGACACTCTAAACTATCCACGTTTCTTGACGATTTAATGCTGTTTCAACTATTTCTTAAATAATAACAGATTCTGCAACGAAACAACCGGTTGCAAACTCATTTGATGATTAAACGCGCGAAGATTGAAAAATTGAAACAGTTTGTAGAGTGCGAATAGCAGTGAACGTCTAATCCAACTGTATAATTTAGAAAGGAACTTGATCCGTCGACGTCGAAATCAATCTCGAGAGCCATTTTTCACAAACTCGGTTAGTTATTAACAACTACTATTCTAAAATTTGTTTTTCATTCGGTCCGTTCGAATGTCTCGTTTCCGGAAGAGCGTATATTTCCGGCCAACACAAACGATTTCGCTCTTCGACGTGGTAACACCAGATTCCCTTAACGTCCGTTTGTTTCTTCAAATCGGACGCCAAGACGTTCGCGTCGGCTTCAAAGCGTCGCGACGGCAAACCGTACGACTCGCGTTCTCTGAACAGGGTCCTTGACGAATCAATTATTTCAACCCCGATGCGTTGTCTATTTTCTTACGTTTGGCTCGCGACGTGGCATTCTTTCCTACGCTCGTCAGACACTTGCAATCTTCGATTTAATCTCTCTAAATGTCACGTTACAGGTATTTTGAGAAAAAAAAAAAAATGGAATTACACTTCGTAATTATGATTCTGTATCTCTAAATAGCACGAGACGATTAAAGTAACAATTAGCACTGTGTCGCCTTCGAGCAAACTGTGACACGACTCATTTACTTATTTGTTTCTATATGTATTCGAGCATTGCGATGTGTTTCTTCTTGCTCACGAGTCACGAAATCCTTGAGTTTTATATTTGTGTCCGAGCGTTTCTTTTTTCTTGGAGCCGTGTCGCGCCATGACGGACAAAACCGTCGCGATCGCGACCGAGTAACGGACCTTCGACTCGTTCCGCGATTTCACGTCGAAAGACCAGTCTGCCGGCCGTGTTCCTTCGAACTTGATCCCGCTCCTTAATTATTACTTGCTATCAGCAATTATATCAGCAATTACAAGCAACCGAGCAATTATTTTCTTACGAAATCCTGCGGAATCGCGACCGGGACGATCTCGTAGCTAATTTTGGGGGACGCGTAGTCGGGGGAGGAGGGGGGGCTAACGGTATAAATATTAATACCAGACCTGATCTCGTCCACCGTTCCTCGGTATTATACTGGATTCGTGCAGAGAAAAAATTAAGGGCAATATTAAAGTACACGACTAATTATAGCTCTGTTCTACTTGTAATTTTCTTTATTTATTAACAGACTGAAAACCGAAAAGGTTAAAGATATGTCTATGGATTAACGTCGATGAGAAAAAGAGAAAGATCAGCCTTCGAGGGAATTTCGAGCCGCGATAAGTCGAATGTTTTATTCAGCCTTCGTAAGGCCTGCAATTAACAATTTCTTTAAATAATAATTACTCATGATACCATACTATTCTTAACGCGAGGCTAATCTTTCTTTCTCCTAGCTATACATTCTATTTATAGAATTCAATTTACGCGGAGAACCCCGGAACGAATTAACCGCGCGAGTCGAGAACTTATTTCGCTTCGATAGTTAAAAATTACCAGGAAACAAGCATTTTAAGTGCTCCATATTTTCCAAGACAATCTAACAAATGAATATTATGGTATCATTTTATATTTAAAGCGACGAGGGTTTTACGAAGTGAAAGGGAATAGAATGTTTCCCCATCCTATTGACTAATGTTGTACGAACCTTTTCCTCGATATTGTTTCTACGTTTATCTATATTTTTAAGCAGCGTTAATGTCAGGGAAGCAGCTCGTAACAATTAATAAATCGTGATTAATATAGAACATTTACGAACGATAGCAGATCGAATCGAACACAAGCGAAGAAAGGAATTCTCCTAACGCAATAATATTACTATTAAACTTTTAATTTATATAATCGATCTATGATTGAAAATTAGCAGATAACTGGAATGAGTTTTTCGACAAACTAAAATCGACTTCCCCCGTCACGCTATACGTTCGTTAACGAATAGTATCTTGTTTATGGTCGTGTCTTGCTCTATAAATTGCATAATATACTGCCACTCGTATCAGTAAAGAGTTTAAGTCGTTGAATTTAATTAACTGCGTTAGAAGATAGTCGCGATGTTGTTTTTCTCCAACTTCGTATTCTATATTGGAAGATCAAGCGATGCGTCAACATTTATGCTGTTAGGATCAAAATAACTCATAATATTATATTTCAACTCTGATCACAGGAGTCAGTACAATATCAAGGTGCTTCGAATGATTCCCAAACCTCCCCAAAAATGATTAAAAACACAATCGTAAATCGAAGCCAGGCAAAGTTCTGGTTAGGTCCAAGGTAAGACGGGGTATCCAAAAATCAGGACAACGGGGTCCTTTGCTTTCAGGATCGTTTGGCGAAGACATGGCCAGGTCAGAAATCACCTAGCATAATTATCTTTGGTACAATTACCCCTTTGACGGGGCGATTGTCGTGCAACTCTTCGTGATTTACGGCCGCTCTTGTGCAGCCTCGTCTCATTGATGCACAATTCTGAGAAGAAGGCAATTATCACGGCGCTGTCTTCTCCCGGGGAAACGTACAATTAACGCCGTAGGTCGTTCAAGACGTCTTGTAAGAGGCTCTTGTCCGAAAAATTCGGATCTCGAGCATTCTATCCGCAGTGTTCCGGTAGAAACTCTGAGGGACCGTTGTCCCGACGGTGATCGCGTGTAGCCTGGTCGAGGTAGTCCGATTCAACGAAATTTTCATACTAGCCAAAGTTTCGAGCACGTTCTTCCTCCGACGAAGCGAGGAAGCGTTTGAATTTGATAGAAAAATTATGCCGCGTCGTCGAAACGTGTTGTTTTTGAGCAAATTGCAGCGCGAATTGATAAATGATACCCGAGATATTAGAGATGGGAAAAGCTGTTACAAGCTTCATTTTCAGATATATTGCACATTAAGATATTGAAAAGAAATACTGAAAACTTATTAAGAGTCCCTAATCCTATAATGCCTAATGTGGTGCAGGGGTCAGGACAGAGTTTAGAGAAATCATTTAATTTCCGACTAATTTGCTGATTGGGGTACCCAAGTTATCGAGCAACCGTGAGCATTTTGGCCGTCGAGGGCTAATCGGAAAGGCAGTAAAACGCGGGAAAAGAATCGAATCACGCAGCGGAGGCGTGAGCGGCGGACCGAGAGAGGAAGTCGAAAGACGCAGGAAAGGAGCTTTGGTTTTCGTATCCCGTTTGGAGGCCCGTCGAATGGGCTTCGGCCTTCGTTCGAGAGAGGCCGGAGAGACGAAGAGGGAACGGTCCGTAGTCGGATCGAGAGAGAGAACGAAGGAAAGGGCCCCCCGCGCCTTACAATGCAGCCTGATTTATGGCCCGGGCGCACATACATAGAGTTACACACGATATCATAATACCATTAATTCTTCGTCAAATTCCCCGCTGACTGAATCATACTGGCCGCGCAGTAAATCACGCGGGGCGACTAATGTGAACGCGACCAGCGCTCGCTGTCTTATCTCCTTTGAACCACGGGGGCAGGTGGATCCAGTCCCTTGGACTCCGCTGAATTACTCTTGGTCCAGGACTCGCTGCTGCAACCCCGTGTCCCTGCCCCCCCCTCGAACGGTCCCCGCCGACCGAAGGCGACGCACTCTATTTGTCTCCTCCCGTTTCCGTATTTTTATAGCCCCGACGACCGTCGTTATCCGAGAATCGCCAGCCCGATTTCACGAGGGACCGCCGCCGCTCGCCCGGCACCAGCCACTTGTCGGGACCAACGTTTACGTAATCGCGGTTCGCCAGAGGATCGGCCCACGGTGACGGCTACCTTCCGGGAGTGCTCGCGTGGGCGTTCGCGGCAGCGGCTGTTCGACGTGGCAATTTTTATGTCGCTCCTCCGACGATAGCTAATGAATCGCGGGACTCGCGCTTAGGGCTACCCCGTTGTTGTTTAGACTCCTTGTGGGCGTCGGGGGTTTGGGTGAGAAAAGTTTCACCGACTAGATTTCGTGGCGGAGGACATTATCGAATGGCGGTAATTGGGTGTCGATTTCTATGGTTTCTTCGAGACTTTGAAACGGGGGATGTCGAGATAGTAATTTCAGAAAAGTTTACGCGAAAAATATTCGAATGTTCTGGCTCGGTTTCGAGGTCTTCGTGGCAAAAAGAAATTGATAAATAGCGGTCCTCTGAAACTGGACGTTTCTGACAGGATTCGGCGCCTCTCTCTTTCTCTCGTTTTTCAAACCTGCGTCCACGATCATCGTGGTAAACCCGATATTTTCGTTGCTTCGAATCTCCTAACCAATCATAAACTGGTTCGAATCACGCTAGATCGTTACGCGCGTTGATCTATCGGAAACTTCACGACGAGGATTCTAAAACCCCGCTTCCGTTTGTAACCGGCTCGATTTGACTGATTATAGTAATGAAGAGAAATGGTCGAGCAACGGGCCTTTAACGCTATAAATTTCTTTCGATCCCTGGTTCCCGGTGGGTCTAAACTCCCCAAGATTTTATTCCTTCCGACGCTACCGACACAATATCCGCGTAATTTCTACCTATTTTCGAACAACCCGAGCAGTCCTATCGATTATTTTTCTGCTATTCTTGCGCGGCGCTCGTCCCTGCGCGTCAGCCATTCCGCGATAACGTGAAACATTTACGAACCACGGACTGACGGAGCCGCAAATGGCTCTAAATCGACGATCAAATCGTTCGCCGCGCAATTCGTCGTCGAAAGATTTCTCGCGATCTATCGATCGGGAAACGTACAAAATTCGATGACTCCTCGGCCTCGCGAAACGAAGAACTCGCTAATTTGGCCGTGACTTCCCGTTCAACGGCACGGTACGTGATATACGAGCGAGGATCGCTATCGCGGCGAGTATCGAAATTTATAATAGCGCCGTTAAATATTTTAGTCGTGATTTAGCGGTCTCGGGTGGGAACCGGCCGCCGCGAAATAATCGCGATTCTCAAGGAGCCGCGATTCCACATTCCTGTTATGACACACTGGCACAAATTTTCGTGGCGCTAATCCACAAATCACCGCTAACTTTCGCGAGCCGGCGATATTTCTTTCGTAGATTTCCACGACGACTTATCCACCGATCGGGCCTCGCCGACGCACGATTTACGGCCTAACAGAACGCCCGGACGCGCGAGCTACGATTTTACGCTTCTTTTTCCGGCGCAATTCGTTCGAACGGAATCTCGCGGCCCGGTCGCCGTTTCCTTTGCGCTTTCGGGAAACACGAGAACCCGACGTCTCCCACGGAAATCCGAACTCCTTTTCGGCAAATTCGGCCTGTGAAAAATCACGAAACACGTGTACGCGTCGTGGGTGGTAAGCGCCCAGGAAACGTCGCAAGAAAACGTTGCGTCTTTTGCGACTCTGCGATACTACCGACTGTTAGAATTCTGACCCAACGCGATGCATTGATTTTTCAACAAGATCATACGACGCGTTTGCAACCCTTACATCGTAGCTTATTGTACTTGTTTGATAAACTTGGAGAACTTTGATCTCTCGACTGTAAGAATCGTGTCTGAACAATTACATCGAGTTTACAGGAACGATCGGTACCCAGTGATACTTGGGCTCTTAGAACCCTTTTAGACTCGACTCGCCTGGTGATCCAGTCACGTGACTCGGAGGGAGCGAGTCTCGCGGTACCCCCGAATTAAACCGCGAAAGATAGGTGGAACTAACTTACTCTGCCCGATGTGCACCCTCTTCATCCAGGGGTAAATCTGCGGCGGAGTGCCACCGGATGCGTTCTGCTTGTTCGAGGAGTTGTTGCCGGTGCTGGAGGTGCTGGAGGTCGAGGAGGCCGGCGACGAGGCGGAGGTCGCGGTGGTCAGCGTGGAGGTTTCCTCGGCCCCGGGTCTGGAGTTTCCGGTGGGCGGCGAGGCGGCCGACGCGGCGACGGAGGACCTGAGGGAGCTTCCGGGCGGCGAGGTGAGACCGGTGGCGGATTTGCTGGTGCCCGAGGCGACCAGAGGCGTGGGACTGTTCCTGGAGGTGGACGTGGTCAGATCCTGGGGCGATGCAACGCTGGCGGATGACGTCGAGTCGGCGTACTTGCAGCTGGAGGTGGAGGGCGCCGAGGGCGCGGAGGCAGCCTGCAGGAGCGGCGTCGTCGGGTCCTGGTGAAGCTGCTGGGGATGATGCTGCTGAGGGTGATGCTGGGACTGTTGCGCGTGCAGGGTGTGTTGTTGCGAGGTGGTGGTCGCGCTGAGCCTCGGCTGGGGCTGTAGCTGTGTGTAGTCTATCATGCCTGCGGGGGCCGCGTGCGGCATCCCGGCCGCGGGCGTCGCGTAAGGATGCTGAGGATAATGTTGCTGGGGCGAGTAACAAGGCGCCGGGTAACTGGTGGCCGCTGCGTTCGGATTGTAATAGTCCCCGCCCGCGGGCGACGCCGCCTGCAACGGTTCTCCGGGCGAGTTCGCGGTGGCTCGTGGCTGCTGCTGGGGCTGCTGGCCCGCGTAGCACGACGCTAGCGAGTTCACGAACTGATAGGAACTCATCGTTCACGCGGTTGCACCAGTCGTCGACGTCACTGTACCGATCGTTCGGCGCGCTTACGGCTCGACATTCACGAGAACAAACGGCACGATCGGTCGTCGGGCGGATGACGGGGTACGCGCACTGTCGTTAAGTACAGGACCGTGTCATCGCGTCGGTGGTCTCACGGCAGCGGTGTCATCTCGCACTGGCGACAGGTTACCGATATAACACTGGGGCCGTTTACTCGCGTTCGCACCTATCGCGCGGACGAACCCCGGCTCCCTAAACGACTCGATAATGAACGAGGGGGATCGCGACGAATAGAAGGAGAGGCGGCCGTGTGCCGGCAGGCGGGCAGAGTCTGAAGCCGACCCGAGCCGCGTCGAGTTTACGAGGGCCACGTGGGCCTGGGCTATAAAACTGTCTTCTGCTTCTTTACGACCTCACGAGTCGCAATTACCTACAGAGAACTCGCGGTGGCAGCGTGCAGTAGCGCGTAACAGCCGGCTTATCGGGTCGCCCCATTGAAGACGAGACCCCCGTGCACTTCCCCGCTATTCCTCCGATGATTTATCCGCACGAATCCGAGTCGCGTCGAATACCGAAAACGATTCAAATATCCGTGGACCGCGAGCGGGTCGGAACACGCGGCCGAACAAACGTCCGAAAAATGGAACCGCGAAACCTTTGAAAACCGTCCGTGGCTCCACTCGGTAAGCCGGTCTGTGCCCGATATCACCGCATTAGGGGGTGAAGCGTATGCCGCGGCTCGCGTTCACCGTTCCTGTTGCGTGCGCGGAGGGTGGTTGGTATCGTACTGAAGGCCTCGCCGCGATCCAACGGAGGCCCGGTGTGTGCGGTAGCTTGTCACGTGCCCGCGCTCTCTGCGTGTCAGAGGAGCGCCTCGACCAATCCCCGTCGTTCGTCAAACCTTGATTGGTCTCTCCGCCGGCGTAGGATTCTTCAACCCCGTTCCTTGCGTCTCCGTCGGGTCTGCGGTGCTGCTGCTGGTGCTGCTGGTGCTGCTGCTGCTGGCGCTGCCGCCGCTGGTTGCTCGTGTGGTGGTGTTGCCTGGCTGCTACCCGACGTGACAAGAGCCGACGAGAGGGGTGTGCGAGCAGGACAGGAAATACGAGGGGTCACAGAGGAGGGGATAGCACCGTCAGGGGGGCTAATGGAGAGATATTCGGGAGCCCCGAGGACCGATGGTGGGGCGAGGATCTCGCTGCTTCTCTCTCGTTCTCTTCTCTTCAACCTTCTGGCCGCAACGTCACCGTGAAGTAGTCTTCCGCTTGCCGTCTCCGCGAGGGGGCAACGCGCGCACGCGCCCCCTTCCGCGTACACCCTCGTGGCGCGGAAAGAAGGAGGAAGAGGTGGTGCCCCGCGGGACTGCCGGTTCTGCTCGATCTACGATCTCGTTCGATCGCTTCGGGACGATCGTTCGTACTCCGGAGGAAACTTGTCGCCGAGCGCGTCAACGGTGCCGGACCGATCGTTCGCGGTTACGCGTCCGCGTGTCTCGTTTGCGAGTGGTGATGCAGCTGCTGTTGTTGCTTGCGTGAAGGGGTACCGGGCTCAGTTCTTAGACACCGCGGACCGGTGCACTCGTTTCACTTCCGGAAACATCGCGGAACCCGCGAAACGGATGGGGCCCGGGACCGGGAAACGAACCTGCCGCAATCCGTGGAAGGGCGCGCATAAGTCAGCTGCTCGCGGCTGACAGTTTTATGAGAGTTTGATAGTCTCCAGCGCGCTGTTCTTCGTCGACGCCGCGAGAGAACACGGAACGTGTCCGTGGGAGAGACGGAGCCGGCCGTCTGGCGGGAAAGACGATCCGGTATCGGAGCGAGCGAGAGGGAAACACGCGCGCACTACGCACCGCACTCTTTATTGTCCCATAAATTCAAACCTGTTGCCCGTAGCCGAATGAGAGGGACGGGCCGAGGGACGGAACGACGGAGACGGGTGAAAGGGAGAGACGGAGAGAGAATGGAAAGCGTGCACGAGACTAGGAATCCTCTCCCAATCGCGCGGTCCGATTGACGCCCCCGTTATCGCACGTACGGCGAACCCGGACGCAACTCGTAACTCACTGAACCGACTGAGCCGGTCGAGAGGAGAGCCTTCGGAGTTGGCGGCTCCAAGGCGAGCAGAAGCATGTGTGACGTAGTAGCCAGTTGGTCAAACGGGGGGCACCGCGGGGAGGCGACGCGCCGGTGGGGTTCCGGAGCGAAGGGGACGGCCGAGGAGGCGGAGCTCTCCTCGTTTCTCGCGGATAACGCTTCGGCCCGTTTCGCCCGCGTTTTCCATGCGTATTTTCCGCGTTCCGCGCGATCGCGCCCCTCTGCCCTATTGTCTCTACTTCTTTCTACCTACTCGCGGCTACATCCTCGCTCTAGCGATCGTCGTCCTGGACGGCACCATTGTTCCTCTCGTTCGTCCCGTAAAAAACTCAAGGAAAATAACGGCCGCGTAGAAAACATCGAGGCTCGATTGTTTCGTGCGCCATGGAAAAGGAAAATCACGAGAAAATTGTGCGGTAGTGTGTCGGTCGCTCGCCAGATGTGGCAAGCGCGGCCGTTCCTGTTGAATTGTCGCGCGCGCCCGCCCTCGACCGCCCCTCCCCTTTCTACCGCGAACCCCCACCATCGAGCCGCCGCGCCCCCACCATCGCGCCGACGAAACCGGCTATCTCTTCCACTTTAAGTTCTCTCGCGGTTCTGCTCGTGTACGCGGTGATCCCCACCACCTTCTCGGTATTCGCCACTTCGGAGCCCGGTATTTGTCCTACACCTACCATCCTTCCTAGGCCTCTCGGTCTCGTCGTGGCGTCGGCGGCGGCGTCGGCGGCGGCGTGCCCTGAGAACGCGCGCGCGCGACCGATCTCTTTGCGGGGAGGGAGAGTGAGAGAGAGAGAAAGAGGTTGACAAGTGATCGCGGTTCAGACACGGTTCATCCTTGCCGCAAAACACCGACGAGTTGCTCGAAACGCGATGACGATCGCCCAGACGTTTGCGAATTCGTCATCGCGGCGACGAACCCTCCTTTCGTTGCACCAGACCTTTCCAGGGGTTCGCTTCCGACGTTTGGAGAGCAACTTCGTGCGATAGGGTCGTCTAAAGGTGGACCGGACGGAAGCGGTTCGGGGGTTTCATTTTACGCTTTGGATGAGTATTGATTGTCGAGGATCGTCAGTCAAATTGGGGAGTTGCTCGTTCTGGCGGTGTTGAGCAGTAGACTATCTTTCTTTCAAATTTTATTATTCGATATTGTGAACAATCTCTACCTCTCTTAAGGCAATTAATTTCCATTGATTCCTAGCAACGATTTTGTAAAAAATTGCCCATTATCGTATCGTTAGTTTTTATCAAGAGTATAAATATCGTCCTACGATCGACGGGGGCCGTCGAGGGGCCCGTGGTCCGCAGACTCACGTACGCGGACGACGGGTTCCAGCGGGCCCCCTGGCCGAGATAACGAAGTCATCACGTCAGGACGTCGATGTATTTCAGACTGACGTAATGAAAGCCAAAGGCATCGAAGGGATCCCGGTGGAAGAAGTCGGGCACGGCCGGTGTATTTCGGTCCGATCCATGGTGCATTGCCTCGCGGCCGCGTGTCACTCTTCGCTGCCTCCTTCTCTCCGTCTCTTTTCTCTCGTTCGTCCCATTAGAATTTCTAATAAAGCCGTCGCAGGTGTAAAAAACGTATCGGGACCCCCATGAATCACGTGTCGCAAAGCAGAGCCGCTGGGGCACGTGTATCTGTTCCGCCCTCCTCTCCGCGACCCGGAGAACGACGCGCAAACCGTCCTGCTTCGTCCCTCCAATTTGCTGCACCCCCATAATCTAGCTCGTTGGTCAGGGACGAGTCCGAGGAAGTGATTATTGTCGTTGATACCCGGGCTTTAACCGGCTACGAATTGCGAGACGTGCATTTGCGGTTAGGGATGCCATCGAGAGTCGACTAAGTAGTGCCTAATCGCGGAGGGAAGCGGAGCAAAGGTTCGAATATACGAGTAGGGTGAGAGGACTCTTCACCGAAGAGCTAAAAAAAATTAATTCACAGGTTATGACGTTGATTTGTAAGAAGCGAGATCTTCTAAAAGCGATTGTAGTTTATTTACCATGTATTTAGACGCTTATACGAACATAAATAAATTGATTTTATTTAATACTTAGTACACGCGAAACGTAGTGTAAATTTGTTTGGGTGCTATTCGGTCCCAAGCGATTGATTCAGATTTATAAGCACCTATTGAACTCGATTCCACCTCTGGTCGTGGGACACGTTGGAGACCGATGACGCAATGAGTCGCGCGAGTATGTTTAGAGGCAGAGCTTTAATGTAGATCTTGTCGCGGCTGTGGCTGTCACGATGCTCATATGTTAACCTGCGCGTGGACGGTTTCATTCGTCTGCATAAATAAAGGTGACTGGGTTCGTTTTGTATTCTTTTCGCTGTTTATCGGCTCGTAGGTTGCCGCTTCTCGTAGGCTAATCGACTCGACTTCGTTTGTCAAATGGAACTAATATGTTTCCGGGCTTCCCGATATCATAGTAATATAAAATTAAGAAATACATATTATTCTTTCCCGGTATAGACAGTTTTTACTATCGAACGCTCAAGGTACCCAAACTCGGGGAAGTTTCTGTTAAGAAAAAAATATAAACTGTCGGTAGGGGGAGGCAGTGTGCGGGAGAACTGATAAATTCCGCGCGGGTTACCCGGACAGGCTGCAGAGAAAAAAAGAAATATATTCAATTCGAGGTTCACAGCTAAGACGCGTTGCAGAAAAACCAATACGTATCCGCGTGCCGGCCATGATGGATTGCCGGAGCTATGGGAAACTATCTGTCAAGCACAATATCGACCCTCGCCCTCTTCGTCCAACCCCTAGAAACCGAAGGTTCACTCTCGCTGCTGGCGTTCGTCCCAGGGTTGCGCTCTGCAATGTAGGTTTACCTATACACTGCCATACAAACCTTTTCCCGGCCCTCCCCCCGTTTCCCTCTCCGCCCCACTTCTGGCCGGAGAGTCCGTGACCATTTCGCAAATGGCACATCTCCTCCGCCATAGATCCCACTGTTTGCATAAGAAAGAACCAGGAATCTATATTTAAAAGCGGCGAGCTTTTAAGCACGAGGAATCCACGCGATAACGGAGACCCGTGGTCGCCATTAAAATGCTTTATCGATCGCCATTGATGACTCGCGATCGACTGATAACGAAGACACGATTCGCGATTTAGCGGCCTCGTTCGCCGAATCGTTTTCATGGGCTTCGCCGCGACGCTTCGATGCGATCAACCCTTCGCGGGTGGTCTAAATTAATTTATTTTTATCGGACAACTGCGATTTCTTTCCAACGAATGCACACTCTTTCCCGTTGCTACATCGAGTGGTTTATTAAAGAGTTTTCTACGTTACGTTCTAAATGAATTTTAACGACCGAACACCCCGTATAGAAGATATAGCTAGAAGAATAGATTTTACATTTACAAGATGTAACATTGTTAAAGGACGAATAGTAACGCTTTTCGAATAATTTATTTTTACCGTAAAATATATTGCTATAAAATTAGTTTATGGAACTTATCGTTCGACTAGTATCTCGCTTACAATACAGTTAAAAAAATATTCACAAAGTTTTGTATTTGTCACGGTAGTCTATCCCGTTGATAAATAAATCTATGTTAATAATGGAGAATTTTATAATTCTACGATTATTATATTTAAGAATAGGGGTCCTTGCGCTTGCAGGAGCTCGAACAATATCCAACAATTGTTTCATCACCTTAATGTCGCTAGATAGATCGTTCTATTTACAGTATTTTACTAACTAATAGGAACATTTTGCGTTGCTTGCCTACATAATTCACAAAATCGTGTCAGCCGAAAATAGCGAATACGTACTCTACGATAAGAGAAAGAAGAATTCCTTATAAATTACATAATTACCATCGCGATTCCGATGAAAATAAATACGAAATCAATCCGCGAACCTTGGAACCAAAATTTACACAAAAATAAACTTTCGAACGATCGATAATATTCGATAACTTCGTCGGGACGCACACTTCATGATTTTGCGAATAAAATAAACGAGCACAGGTCTCAAATTCGCGGCAACACGACTTTGATCGTCCGAACGAACAGTGAACAAAAATTCTCGATACCAAATCATACTGGAAGGATTATTTCTTAAAAAAGTAACCGTAAGAAGGACGCTCGCACACGCACGAGGAACGTTTTCGGCCATCTTGTTTGACGCGAACGGCGCAGCTGCCAACCGATCCCCCCACTCTTCATCCCTTAACTTTTCGACTCCCCACGTTGTCTTTCTGGTCGGTTCTTTCTGTTCTCGTCCGTTCTCGATTGCAAACATTCTTTTTTCACTAATCGTTCGATCTTACTCTCCACCACGTCGTCGACAAAATTATTCTTAAAGATCACACCCCGTCAAACTTTCGGTACATTTCCAACGACAAATATTTCTGCATTTCTTCCTCTTTCCAACTTACAAAACTAATTTCTTCGATTCTCGACTTCCACAAACGTTTCCGCCGCGGTTCGAACCTTCGTTTTCCCGAAAAGCGTGGCGAAAGCGGAAGCGCGCTACGCTGAGTCAGCGACATTAATCAGCCGAGTATGAATATTAGCGGGCGAGTCAAAATATTTTCGGAATGACGTTTGCAATACTCTGAAGGTGTGTTGGTGTACTGTAACGCGAAACTGATCGGCCTGTACCGTGCCCGAGCGAAATACGGCGTGAACGGCCGCGCTTTCGGGATACCTGAGCTACAGGATGCTCGGCTGTTTAGCTAGTTCGGCCATAAATCATGGTGGTTGCAGGGTCAGCTGGCCCCGAACGCCATTCCCTCCTCACGATTCACAGTAAAGGTCGAACTTTGTCGTGAGCTCTTCGTAATTTCCTTTCTTCGGGATTACGTATCGATCGAGTTCGCCGTTTGGCTGCAAGCTGTTTCCCGTTTGAGGTAGCGTTGACTAGGTTGATGCGCCCTTTCTATCGAGTAATCGGTTGAATATAGGTCGTCTCGATCAAGAATCGTCCCTTTCCCCCGGTCGTCGGTACTTAGTAATATTATGAATTGCCACCACGTTAATTACACTAACCAGTCTTCCACAGTCTATCAGTCAACGCGAGGGAACGTTATGTACAACAATGTAAGATCCGTGGACAAACGCGAATACAGTTACTTTCCTGAAACCGTTCACGACTCGCCGTGGTGATCGAGCTTCGTCATCTGGCCGCCATAACTCTGCTTCTGGTAGTAATTATGGCTATCGTACATGCCCTGCTGATGACGATAATGGAGATAGGCCTCGTGGAGACGGTGGTACTCTTGCACGTCAGAGATCGGTTGGACAGGAGTCGGGGCCGCCACGGTGTGCATCGGGGTCGTCGTCGGGGCGGTCGTCGTCGTAGCGAGGAGGCCGTCGATCGGCGATCCGCTCTGGCTCGTCGAGACGACGTCCTCGGCGCTCGTCTCCTGACCGCTGTAGCCGAGTCTGCCGTCCTTCTTCGCCTTCATGCGCCGATTCTGGAACCAGATTTTGATCTGACGTTCGGTCAGGCACAGAGCTTGTGCTATCTCGACGCGCCGTCTTCTGGTGAGGTATCGATTAAAATGGAACTCTTTCTCGAGTTCCAGCGTCTGGAATCTGGTGTACGTCTGCCGCGTTCGCTTGTGCCCGGTGCCGTTCGAGTCGCCTGAAACACGATAATTTCTTTCTGGTCAGAGGAAGGAATTTTCGGATAAGGGTAGACGCGCGTTAAGAATTCAACAATTCGCCATTGTGCTCGGTTATTTCACTCTACAACAACTTCGTAGGAAATCAAAGAGAAAATTTACGCTTCCACGAACCGTTAGAGAAAGAAGACTTCATCCAGGGATAGTCGAGCTGCCGTTGCGCTTGATCGTCCACGTACTCGTTAGCCTCGTTAGAGCCCTGTTTCCCGTTGTTATTGTTGTTCGCGTAACCGGCGTATCCTTGTTGCACCGCGTAATCAGGCGGCGAGCTCGGCGTCATCATCGAGGGGGTCACGCAACTGTTGGAACGCGGCTGCGCGGGGAACCTCTGATAGCTTTGCATGTATCCGTTCCGCGGCTCGGATTGCTGGACGCGTTCCTGTGGGTCCGCCAGGAATCCAGCGACGGGCGACGTCCTGTCCGTCGAGGACGTCGGCGTGTACGGCGGAGTTTGACACGGGACGTGCGGGATATTCTGTCCGATCGACGGCGTATCCGGTTTTACGGCGGGATTCGCGTAATCCTCGCCTATGGCGTCCTTCCCGTGACGAAGAAGAGTCTCCAGGAGACTCGAGGGGGGCGAGAGGCCCTCGACGGGCCTCTGGCTGTAATCCGAGCTCGAGTGCAGCTGCTGATGCACGGTCTGATACACGGTTTCGGGGTACATAACCTGTCCGGTGGATCGGTCACCGATGGACGACTGATAAGGCCAGTAGTCCGCCTCGCTGTTGGCGAAATACGCGGAGCTGGTCATCGCGATGGGACCGCCGAATCGAAGGACGCGCGAGGATTGTTCTTACGACGAGTTTCGAGGGTCAACACTTTGGGGAGTCACGCATGGGCGATGCAACGCGTTAGGGTAACACGTGGGTAGTTGCACACTGTATGGATGATCACGAGGTTTTTCACTAAAATATTCAACACACTATCGGTAGCGAACTATCATCGAGCACTTCCACCGAGGTCCGAGCACGCTTCCAGAGGACGACAGCGGAGCGAGGCCCTCTTGCCAGGCACCGATGCCGACTTACAATGAAATGAAACGATTTCTGTCCCCGTGACGATTTCGACCGTCCACGGTGCACAGGGGGTTCCACGCGTGCCAAAAAGGGGCACCCCGGCAAACTTTCACCGGTTTATTGCCGTACCACGCGGACAGAGGCTGCCGAGCGGAGGTGGAGGGGGCCGAACTACCCTCGGGTTCTCTGTAGCGCCTCCCGTGGCTACCGCAGGGGAGCTCTCGGTTCTATCAGCTGCCCTTTGATTCAGAGTTAAGGCCACCCCCGTTACACGCACCCGCTTTCCGATCCGTGCCGCAATCCCCTCCCACTATTAACGCTATTGACACAGAACCCATATTGGCTCCCCTCGCACCCGACCTCGCACAATGCCCACCATGTGTGCGACCCCCTCGACTCTTGGCCGGATCTAAGCGGCCTATCGTCGACGACCAACCCCCTGACTGGAAGCTGCTTCGCGAGATGAACTGATAAAATCGAGTCGATTGATAAGCACCATTTAATGACACATCGAAGAAATGGATTTTTCTAGCCGGAATCCCGAACACTAGCTCGCCAGGTTATTTATAGTCGACTTTAGGTGTCGTGTTTCACAAAATTTCACGAAATACAAAATGAAAGCTGTATCGGCTAGGGTGAAAGGGCGAGTTTCAGTGTTACAACCGAAATCTAAGATTCTACACAGGGGAGGGTCTTCCATGATGCCCGACCCTTAACTAAAATAATGAAGAACGGAACAAAATTTTTATTTCGTGCTTCTAAATAGCAAGAGAGACACAAAGACTCTAGGTTAGGGTTTTCAGTTATTGCTGTCTCTTTCCTGTGTCCCTTTCATCGCTTCTGAGGGTACGCACTGTTTATGGGCTCATCACGGTTTTATGCTTCGCGCTGTAAAATGTAGTTTAAAACCTTAATTTTGAAAGAAATTACATTTTACAATCCCCGTTAGTCACCTCGATTCCTAAAAGTACGTTAAAAAATAGGATACCCTCGGTACTTTAATTACAAAAATGCGAAAAACTCGAACTATTAATGGCCTCCTAGTATTTTGCTTGTATGAAACACTTCGATAAAAGAAAGGTCCCCTCAAAAATTTTTGGTGGTTCGAATGTTTCGCAGTGTTCTTGTTCAAAGGAGGAAAAGATTGAAAGAGATATTTCGAGGAAGTAAACAAAGAACGCGGGGCCAAAGCTAGACGCGGGCAGTCTTGCGAGTGACGTCTCTTTCTAGAAGCCTGACCGGTGACGATTAATCAACCCTGCTGAACCCTCTCTCTCTCCTCTTTCCTGTTATATACACGTGCATTTAGCACGTCTCTTCTGCCCCCGTTCACCTTCTGTATTTTCATTAATCCCACTTTCGTCTCGGCGCATTTGCGAGGAGGGGGAACGTCGGGAGGAAAGACCGAAGAAAGCTGAAGAATTATGAAAGTAGGCTCGGCTCCTTCGAAAGGGTCGCGACCATTCAATACAACCGAGACAATTGCAAATCTTTTTCTTCTTCACCCTCGAAAATAGTAGCCGAATCGATAGATTAAATTACACCTAGCGCCGGTATCATTTTATCCAAGATTAAATTTGATAAATCTTCGAGTAACCAAGAGTGGGTGCATTTATCTTGTAAACTGTTTGCTCGCCAAAACCTATTTGTCTGTTTCTTCTCGCAGGTTCCATTTAGTACTCTCTCATTCGCATTAACTTACATCGATTATAATTATCTATATTACTATCTGTACCAACTATTCCCTGTTCTTAACCTGTGAGTGGCTGTTCGGCATATTAGCAACCCCTGCCTCTTATTCATACTGTTAGGGGTGGTATTCTCCCTTTATGGTGACTTTTACATACTCCGAAAGATGTACAAGAAATAAATTTCATCGTTCTTCATCGAATCCTTCTTCCCTTAACGCGTTTATTAATTTTCATTTACAGAGGTGAGAAGATTATCGTTGCTGTCGCGCGAGAGTAGCATAAAAAATAGGTCGAGCACCTCGTCAGGCTGATCATCGGGATTAAGTAAGACACAATCGGCGTTCCGCGGTTGGTAGACGCTAATGATCGGCTTACGGTTAAAGGGCCCGGTTTCGAAACAATTATCGTTAGCAGAAGATAATAGACGGCCTTGCGGACAAACTATAAATAGTAAAGCAACCCCGAAAAAACGTGATTGATGATGCGTTCGACGCGGTGACCAAACCAACGGGGACTCCGGGCCGGCTGATCAGGATGGACACGCGTCCACACGCACAGATGGATTCCTTCCAACGCACACCGAGACGCGAACGATGCTGGGAGAACAACCGCCGTGGCCGGGCTCGCGTGTGTGCGGCGATAATAAATAATAATCCGCAAAGGGCGATACTTGTGGGAAGGAACGAGGGTCCCGGGCTCGGGGAGCGTTTCGCGAACCGTAAATGATTTTACCTACTGACTTAATTTTCCTCGGCCGCGGGAAACTCTGGCCAGCTTACGCACGCCTCGAGGAAATACGGGGGACGACGTTAGAAAATGGAGAACGCGTCGTTGGTGCGATAATAGGGGAGGTGGAATTTTAGGAACGTTGGTCTTAGCAAATGCATCATCGTAGGTCGAAACGAAAACAAAATTTATTTATGAGCCAACGGTTGCGACTTTTGCGGCCTCAGGAGCCCGGTACTCGGCGACCTTAAAACCTTAAAATGGCCAAACAGAGATCAAACTGTCCAAGAGTCGACGCGAACGCGTTCCGCGTGACGGGCGAACAATAGCCACCCGAGTGGCGGAAACAACATCGCGTAACAGATTTCCGGAAAGAATCGAGCAAGGGTGGGCCGCGAGTGAAAGTTTTACAGCTCATTGTCGGTCGTCCGGGAACTTCTCGCAACACCTCGAGCAGCTCGTGAGCCACGTTTACCTGGACGGCGAACAAAAACGGTGAACAGCTGGCAATAATTCTGTTTATGGTGGTTGGCCGGGTTCGGGGCGAGCGGCCAGGCGACACGGGGAAACGTAAAAATGAAGACGACGTCGCCGAGTACGTCCGTTCGCCACACCGGGGTGGGGATAACGCGTGGGGAGGCGCGTGTCTTCGAGACTGCTCGGTTGTTAAGGGACGCTGCTATTTATGAGGCAGACTCATAAAATATAAAGACGGCGCACTTTGGCTGCAATACGTCATCCCAGGTGTCGTTCAGGTAGTTTGCTTAATACTATGTCTGGACCCGCTTGTAAATAAGGACCTGCCCTTTTTCTTCCTTTTTTGCTTTACCCCCGTGTCCTCTCCTCGTTGCTCGAGAAGAATACCCGCGGTCTATGGAAGTCGCGACGACGACTCCGTGGATTTCACCGTGTAATTAAGACTTCCGATCATGCGTTCCTGAAGGTCTCGCGACGATAATTGCGACGAATTACCGGGCAACTCGAGTGTAATAGTAATTATACGGACAACCTTCGATTCGAGGACTCGACCAGTCGACAGCCAATTATCGTAAAACCTTCGATCGACGAAAGGAAACGAGATATTTTTCTCAAAATATGACCGAAAAATAAAGAAATCAAGTTTCAATTAAAATCTGCTTCTCTTCGTCGAGCAAAGGAGTTCTCCTTCGCGTTCGTCCATCTGCGAGCAACGGAGGAGGGGCGAACCAGTTACTTCGAATGCGGATTCTTGCTCGCGGGACAAATTAAATTGGGGCTACGCGTTGCGTGAAATGGTGCGGCATCTCGGGGTTTGGGGGGGGCCACGTAACATATGTGCCCCCGTCCGCCCCGTGTACCTTCCACGGAAGGGACAGAAATTTTCGTCGGCCGGGAGGGCGTCGTTTGCGACCATTTGGGAAAATTGGGAATATCGGGATCAAGCCAGACGGTCTCTATTATTGTTCGATTGATTTATATTTTGTTTGCGCTCCGACGTGGCTGACTTTATACATCCGTCCGCTTCGAACTATCCGTGTTTGCTCGCACAGAGATGGGTAAAATTTATTCGACGCCTCTAACAGTTGTATCTTTATTCGTCCATCGTGAAATATTCGTATACTCGAAACTTTTATTTCATTTAACGAGCTCTGAAAGTTGCAACTCCCGATGCAAGTTTCCTTTAGCGTGCGCGTAGAACGGAGCAGAGTGAGCGATAGAAAATTCAAAATGGATGCTCATGAGTAGAAACCAGAGGCTGTAATGGCAGCGATAGAGAGAACGGGACAGCCAGGCGTTTCGGGGCGGAGCGGAAAAACCGCTGAGCAATCGCTCAAAGGGCGGCCGCACTTTCGGCCAAAGGCATCGGGGAAACTGGAGCAAAAACCACGATACCTTTTCTCACATTGACGATATATTCTCCCTTTCGACGGTTTTCGATAAACGCTCGGGCAACGTATGCTAACACTGTTCGAAATATCTTGAAACTCTGCCACGTGGATACCGCTTTAATAACTCCTAGACTTTCTAAATCCCAAGCTCTTCCGGATACTAATCCCAAACAAGGGGCACAGGTACGTGCAACAGCGACTTCCTTTCTTCGGGAGTCGAAATCCCAGGCGACTACTCGAGGGATGAAGCTCTAAAGGGTAAATATTGACACCTATTAGCCGACGACTAATTTCTCGGAGTGTCGGTCATACCCGTTGTTTAGACTCCCGAGGGATTTGCATTGTGCGAAAGTCTGGCCTCGACGGGTTTCTTGAAGCGTCGAGTGGCGAGTAATCAGAATGTGACGAGCCAACAACTCTTCCCCGGGGGATTTCGAAATTCAAATACGGCTAGTCCGGCCATGGTGGCTCAATGGTTCACGGACGAACACGCGTAACATCGAGGAGGGACTCTGTTTGGTCGAAACTGAGACACGCTCGAAGGATGTCTTAACGAGTTTGTCGGGACCGATCGGACGTTGAATTTTTCGCACGAGAATTTTTAAGTAAACGCGAAATTATGTCGTTTGCGTCGCGATATTTCGCCACGAACGTGCTAATCTTTGATCAAATTCCACGACGCGAACCCCGGGTATGCGTTACCGAATTACGCGAGCCGCGTCCATCAAACGAGATCCGAAAGCGGAATAGAAAACGAGCCGGTTCCCCTCCAACTTGGAGAAGAAATTTTCTACTCAGAGATGGGGCAATAATCCGCGCGTTAAATATTAATCAACGGGCCCGCGAGCCGATTTCCTGGAAAGAACCGCGACGGGGAGCAGTTTCTCCACGAATAAACTCGTTTTCATAGTTGTTCGTGTCGAAAGTCGCGTCTCGATGACATCGAGACTTGTTTCGTAGAAATTCTATAAATAGGGCCGAGCCTCTGATTGGCCCTGCATACAGGGTCCATCTGAGCGTAAATCTGAGAATTACCTTCTCGGGGTTATTGATCACGAAGTATCAACGACCCTCCAGACTTCTAGCCCCTGTGAAGCGATCGAAAGAAAACACGATCCCCCCCCCGGAAAAAGCGCGTGGAAAGAGGAAGATAGAGAGAGGAGTGTTCACGGGATCCCGAGCAACGCTATCGATCCCGCATTCGTTTGTATAACGTGTTTACTTCTCGCCGCAGATATCTTCGGTTCTCCGCTCATAGTCTCTCCGGTGTCTGTTCAGACTGCGAGCGGTCCGAGAGCGAGGCACCCTCTTCCCGATTCTGTGCTCAGCAGGGGTGGATCCTCGGCGAACGCGGAACTACGACGGCTGAGGGGTGTGTCGGGGCCACGGGCGCTCGAACCACCATTTATCATGGCCGGGACTGTCAATCCGCGGCGCATTGATACGATGATGGTCCAGCGACGCCACGACGCTCCGTCGGTCTGCTCATCCACCGTACCGATCGTTCACCCGACGATCCAACCAGGGAAATTAACATTCTGATCCGGTAGCAACGAACTCCAAACGAGTTACGATTTTTTCAAAATATCATCCACTTCGTATTATTATGATTATCACAGGGAATTCTCAACCCCTGTTCGAAGTTCCATGTATCAAAACGAGGAGAAGATAAATTTGCCCTATACATGAATTTATAGCGGGTTAAATACCAAGATGGTGCAACTAAGAATATTAAACTTCAATGATATTAGTAGTCGAGTTTAATAACAAATAATGTATATATCACGGTTAATTCTGCGTAAAACGCTTGGACCAGATTCGTGTGGGTGCACGAATATTGTTAGCACTCGCGTCGAATCACAAAGGTTCGTTTTTCAATTCGGTTCTTGTCCCGCGAGCTCTTTTAACGGGTACCCACATCTTTAATTAATGTACATTAATCTCTTTTGCGCGGAATTACCACCGGTGGAATCGCCCGGGCGCGAATATAATTAATGCGTATAATATGTATGAATGTAATTGATGCAGGTAAAATTGCTGTTCGTAATAAAGAAGACCGTGTAATAATTTCGATACTTTATATCGGCGTTATTCCGACGTCTGCCCACGAGAGGGAACCGAGTCGCTCGATCGTGGGAATAGATCGCGATTCTACGAATTCTTACGCCTTAATGGAAACGCGTACGTGGGTTAATAAAAAATAAAAGAGAAAAATTGTTGGAAACTTTTGCGTTTCGCGATGGAGGTCTCGCTCCGTCCACGTTTAAAATCGGCTTATTATTTGCCTGTTTAAATGCGTCAACGTTATCGTTCGCGGTGAGCCCCGTGGAAGTTCGGTCTTCCAACGATTTTTAAAACCCCCGGTCGCAGCCGGCGTCGCCCTGCTCGAAGGAGCGAAGGAACGACTTTAAACTGCAATACAATATCGCGCGGTCGAAGTTAATGAGAGTTTCGCGTGTTCCGGAAACGAGTGGACTCCTCCGCCGTCGCGGGAGAGAGACAGCCACGCTTCCACCCTTCTCCGTAAACGCGCGTCGCGCGCAAATGTCCGGGCCACTCCCAAATTTTGCACGCACCATAAATGCCTCGCGTAATTAGCAAACTGTGCCACGGGTTCCAGTAAAAAAGTCTGCCTCCTTTCGCCGGCGACAGATGACAACACAATTTTCACCGACGCCCGGTATCGTGATATTACAGCATTACGATCATTAAGCCCTTTAGTACCGTGATATTACATTACGACAATTTCAACATTCTTTTCGTGACTGCTCTATTTGCGAGAGAATCTGTCTGACGGCTGGAAAATCGTCCGTGCAGGGCTTCGATTATTTATTTACCTTTTACTTTGTTTAATGTCTTTATCGCATGACTGCGTTACTCGAGCTCGTGTGACCCGAATTAAAATTTGAGCTTCCATTGTTTTTGACGGTACTATTACTTCGAAAGAATATTTTTATTATATTCGAATAGTTTTTTATTTATTGTCGAAGCGAATAATTAAAAGTTCGAAACGCGCCCGAACAAAAGAAGTACCACCGTAAAAGCGCTCCAAATTCCAGCCGGGGACGTCCAGAGAACACGAGGATGCCACGACGTTCGGGCAACAAACCGGCAATGCATCGTTAGCCGGAATGGTTGGCAGATAAATGACGTGGTCGCCTCGCATCTGACGTGAATGAAGCCAGGATGGCTTACCCACGTGTCCGTCGGCTCGTGCGTGTACCTACGGGACCCACGGTGATCGCAATGACTACCTAATGATACATTGAACGACGAGCTGGTCCTGCACACCAGGAACTTCCCCTGGCTTTCGTTCGAATTAGCTCTTTTTAGACCGCAACAAACAGAAACAATGTAAGATATTACGAAACCGTAGTTCGAAAAAATACACGTTAGGCCTTTGAAGCAATTATTTATCCATTGACAGAAATAAAAACTATAATATAAATAGTTGAAAAATTCGAATATCTTTCGCTAGTTTTGCCAACATCGACGACTACATTGAACTTGGGGATGCATGGTTATTTCTGTTCTGTATGATTTGCGTCAGACAGTGGTCGTTTGACTGGCGTCGGTTCAGCGAAGCTTATCATGGCGGAGTCTACTATTATAGAACCGTATAATGTAACGAACATACTTACTGTTATTTACTTTTTATACGCGCCGACAGAAGTGGGAACTATTATAATATTCCTCTGAAACGACCCTCGTGTTATCGCGCGCTGCAACTTTCGCAGTATTCGTTTCAAGGAATACGCCTGTCGGACGTATCTCTTTGTAGGCTGATAATCCCAATCGGTTATTGACGCTTGTTCCGCGCGATACCTTCTTGACAGTGACATGAGTCCGTGGAAAGAAACAACGCACCGTGGAAAACGGCCAAGTGACGTAAAAGTGGGTAACCATGCTACGCGTTATCGGGCACGCTGTTTTGCAGTTGTTAGATTCGATCGCCGCGAGCAGACGAGTTATTTTTGCGCCAAACCTATTTACTTTCGTACGATCAGTGATATTCGTACGTCAATAGTACTTCAAAGATTGTTTTCCCTCGACACTGAAAACTAAGGTACGCTAACTCGTAAGTTACGACTATGCATCATCGAGAAAGTGGGCCTTCGGGTCTAGAATGGGTTTAGATCAGTCGAGGGAAACTTAGCATAACCCAGTCGCAGCCACGGCCAACTTAAATACCAAGTAAAACGTGTCCGAGACCCAGACAAGATCTGGTCCAACTTTAAACTGGCCAGCTTAAACCTGATCCAGACAAAACTCGACGTAACCCAAACATAATTCTAACCTACTCCGTTTCTAATTCAGATATAATCCAAGTCCACGCTGCTCGTAACGCAACCTAGCTCAAACCTGATCCAAACATAACTCAAACCGTAGTCCACATTCGAAGCGACATAATTCAATTCTAACATAGCCTTGCCCGAATGTGGGGCAGTGTTATCAAGCTTGACCTTTGTAAAATTTGATCACAGCGTGGATAGCTTCCGAGGCTAATAATAGAAATATTCTATGGTCTCGAAGATTCAATTAGCCACCAAGAAAGCTGACATTTTCTTCGTTTCGGTTTGGATTGCATGGCGCAAGACGAGAAGCAGAGGCCAGGAACAATCATCATAAATTAACGAAAGAATGATTTAACGCTCGATGCGGATCCAGAGAAAAATGTCCGATTGAATATCGCAGGGGAATCACGGGACACGTAGACGACGTGGCTCGATCGGGACAAGGCTCGCCGCGTCTATAATTACGCGCAATGGCGTTTTTATGCGGCGACTAAATTAATTGACGCGTATTAATTAATAGGCAGTTAAATTCAACCGACGCTGTAAAACCGGTAGCTGGCCACTCGCAGAAGAAAAAAAAGAATTTACCGCGATATCAGCACCACCATCGCCGGGCTTCGTGCAATGTCCGTGAAGGTAATTAGGCAGCTACTTCCAAAGCCATTTATTATCACTTGGCTATCTCGCGCGGTCATGAAATGAGCGTACCCTTTCATTTGCATCGTACTTGCAAAAAGATCTAAGATGGTCAACGTCGAAAATGTCGAGCGCGTTATTAATGCTCCAGCGACCACCTTTGCGAATCTCAATTAACGTTCTACGCCTAGCCACGGCCAATCCTAACGCTCCGTACCGTTTATGCGTTTGAACTCTTCTCGACGTTCATCGATAACGATCCGTGATGGATGTCAATATTTTGACGCTCAAAGATTCCCGTGGCATCGATCAGAGCTCGCCTCAAAGAACGTTTAACCCGATCTTGTTAAAAATAGGAGAGACCAGTAGCGATGTGTAAATCAAACTGCTGTCGTCGAGCGATATGTCCTGAATCGATGTGTCTACGTTTGCACCGTTATAAAACGGGTTGCATCGCTGAAAGTGAGAGTAGTTACCGTTACATAAAATTGCACAACCCCCTTGCATTATTAGCTAATATTCATCGTTGACATTTGCGTATCCATCGTTCATCATACATGTAAATACACACTGTGGTAACCAATTAAATAAATCACGAACACTACAGAGTGTCCAGGGGGAAAGAATAGTCTAAAGTCGAGTCCTGAAGGATGTGGAAGTTCCAGGCATAGACTGTGCATGGTAAAAAGCGTTGGGCGCCGTTTTGGGGGACGTGAAAGGGGTCCATCGGTCTCGGTTAATTAACAAAACCAGCGGCAATCAGGACAGCGTCCATTATCGAATAACCGATGAATCAGAGTGGTCATGGATCGGCGGTAGATCACCGGGGTACAATTATCGTGACGTCGACGACTGCTGGAAGAAGAATTAGAGTTTGGCTGGCGCGGAAAGGGGACGTCGTGGACGTGGGTGGGAGCGGAGAACGGGTCTCGGTTACGTCCAAATAGAAATTCAATTGATCTTGTCCGGTAGTGTCAGGCAATCCATCTTGTTCCTTCCGCCGCGTCTGAAGGCGCGTCTCTAACTCGGATCCAGAGGAGGTTTCCGCGTTTCTCGTTCCCCGGGCATTCGGCGGTGCCGCGACGGTCACGATTCCGTCCGTCGCCGTTTGGGAAAAAAAGACGGGACAGCTGTCCAGCCGACCGCCAAACTGCTCATTAATTACGTTCCTGGATACCGCTCACACGCGACCGGTTGTTTGTCTCTCCGCTCCGTTTGTCATTCGGACGATCGTTCGACTGTTCTGAATAAAAATCTCACCGAGTCCCCTCGGCCAGATCTACACGCTTTCGGAATTCGAGATTCGAACGTGGTGCTCGCGAGAAAATTGATCGTGGATCTATCAGGTGGACTTTCCACCTCTGTTGGAAACGTTTCGTTCCATCCCTAAATACAGGGTGTACACCGTCTTGTGGGGCCCGCTTCGACGGTCGATTAAGGACACGGAGGAGGAAAAAAACTTTGATACAAACGTCTTATTCGACCTTGTTTCCGAGTTATGACCATTTTCGTAGCGTGCAGCTGCTTAACATCGCAGGAAACGTCACGGATATTTAAAATTTACAGTAATTATAATTTGTTAGGAGTTTGCGATCCATTGGTGGGAATAGTTTTGAGGGGAACTGTACGTTGTAAACTAGCCATTACGTATCGATCGAACGCGCGCGAACGGCTCTCGATCCTCGAGCACGGTTTCCCGCGCCGGTCACGATAATAACGATTATTCTCGGATTACCGATTTTATCCATTTTATCCCGGACGAGGCGAGATATCGCCGCGATAGCGTAACCGCGATACGGAAGGCCGGCTACCGGCTACGCGTCGTTGATGCGCGTGCTTCCACGGCGTCGACTAATTGGTGGTACAACTTTATTACTCACCGTTAAATAATGACGGGCCATGCTAAGTGCGCCGGTTTAAAGACCATGAAAGGGAGCGTGAGTACGCCGATACAGGACGCCGATAAAGACGGAGCCGCGTCCGTCACGACGGGGAACGGGCCGCTAGAAACCGACGAGGGTGCCTTCGTCTAATAAGGCGATAAGGGTCGCGATTCGAGCGATTTCCGATGGCCCCGGGCTCGATCTTTCCCTCCTGGATCCCGATGGCCGCGCACCCAACCATCAGGGACGCCCACATCCGGTTAATTTGCGTCCACGTTTTCTTCGAGTCGCTGTTTATCCTTTGGAGCGACGCTTTCTCTCTTCGCAGGATCGACAAATTTATTTTTCAAGTTTTTATTTTGTATTTTGTCAGCAGTTTTAACGTACAAATGGTGAACTGTTACCTTCGCGGAGTATATGGAATTGATCGTGACAGAAAGAATAGCTATTCCTTGGTGAGTTACACGGTTAACGGGTCGAGGTAACGTCGGATTAAATTCGAATCGGGCGATCCGGTCGTCGATCAGAGCGCGAGAAACTCGAAACGATTACCCGTGGTTGAGTCACGGGTCAAAGACACCGGCGGGGTTCTCCGCGGTCGAAAGTCAAACCCGAACTAGAAAAAGAAGTCCAGGGGTGTTAGCAGCTACTTGCGGATAATTAATAACGCCGGGATCAAAAGTGTGCCCATTGAATGTTCGCTCATTCACAAAACGATCTCTCTCCGCCCAGATGAATGCCAGACCAGATCGTTACAAGGGTATTCTGCGGGCGTGCCTCGCGCACGGGTGTCTTCGGGTCAATACCGGCGGTTCGTTGAATACAATTATTAATGCCGTCATTAAGAGCATTTACCATTTTTAATGCGAACGATCGGAAAGAAATATAAATCATATCTGCCGCGCGGCCGACGTGCGTGCAACCATTTTCGTATCTCTTCTCTCCGACGAGCCTTCGCGCGATCCTCTTCCCAGACACCGTTCCCCGTGTCTCTCTCCCTCCCATCACCATTGCTATTCCGACGCGGTGGAAAAAATTGGGCCAGGTAAGACGCGATCGATCTGCTCCGTTCGCGTTTTAATGGTCTCGGAGTAAACGAAGGGGTGCGTGACCCTCTATGAAATTGAGTATTGTAACCCACGGAAGGAACCAACGTGTTCCATTAGGGGCGACGGTGGCTAAAATTAACAGGGGGTAACCATCGACGATCAATTTATGAAAGTGCCATATTCTTGTTCCTTGCAACGCTATAAGTATGACTGTAAAATAACAGAGTCGATTTGAACCAAGGGGGTAGCTTCTCGGAGCTTTGAAAAATTATTTTTTTTTATTTCGTGTATACAAAGTCATGTACTTCGATTCGTAGAAATAAGAAAGCTTTAAAGACAAACTTAGATTTTGTTTAGATGGAAAAAACAACGGTGTTGTTAGCGTAATCCTTGCGGGTAGCTTGGCAGCTTGTGTTTCGTCGTTAATGAAGCCCTCCGTGCGAGAGCAACGCGCGAAGTTATAAATTACGACGAAAGAGTTAACCGGGCCGTAAGAAGGGAACACGGGGCCGCGGAAATTCGGCCGGTCTATCCTCGAAAATGTATTTTAATCGCGGTTAAAAGAGAGGCCGACCACGGGGGCGAAACGCGTCTCGGTAAGAGACACGTGTCAACGCGATAAATCGTGCCGATGTCCGACATACGGTTTGCTTTGGACGGCAAATTCAGTACTACGTATATATAACGCGTTCGCGTGTATAGTATGCACCGTGCATTGGCGTCGCTTCGAGAACCTATTCACCTTTATTTTTAATTCGTAACAGACAAGGATCCGGTAAACGTTTCCAATTTCATATTTGCTCGCTCGAAAAGGGCACTAGAAGTCCTTTATGACGAGTTTTGGTAATTCAAAGTTAAATACTAGACGATTGAGATATTATTTTTAATCGAGGGACTCGAGGTTCGCGACAATGGAGGAAATCTGGTAGTTTCGAGCACAATGACACGCGGAGGCACGCGGTTCGCAGCCGATGACTGTTGGACGCGGTTCAGGGATGATCACCAAGGCGGAGAGAAGAAAGCCCGAGAAGCATCGCGGAGATTATATGGGGCGCGTCCATTTTAACGCGTTTCTCTATTTTCCCCTCTGTCTGTCTCCCTCGGATCGTCTGCCTTACGCGCTTCCTTCGATCTACTTCTGTCGTTCTGTTCCTTCTTTCCCGCTTTCGTGCGACCGGGAACCGCGTTACGCGCGGTTTGCGTCCGCACCTCAGGCGATTATTTGTTGCTTCCGTTCCTGGGGAACTATTTTCAACCGTCGGCCTGCGTGTGATGAATTCAAATTCTGAATTGAGCGATTAACAGAGATCGAGGCGTTCCGCGGGGCCAGAGAGACCAAATGACTCGGATAACTGGTAGTGGTTATCAAAAAATGCTTTAGATCGTATGTACTTTCAAACTTCCCGCGAATCTACCATTAACCGAAAGTTCCTAGTATCGAATGTATCGATGAACGATCTTTCTCGATACAGATTCAACGGGGCTAGGAACAACGATTCCCTCTCGGGCGCAGAGCTCGTTAAAAAATCTGCAAGTTGCACGCGCAGTCTCAATCAGGACGCGTAATTAATTATCCGCGCGACTCCGAGCAACCAAGAATCGTTCGGGTTCGCGGAATCGATAAGAGTGTATTCTCGTGTCCATCCAAATGTCCCTATGTTTCACCGCGCATGCGTGGCGAAATAAAAGGTTACCCGGTGAAAAATCGGGGCCCGATGTTCCAGGTAGGCGGTCGCGGTTTCGTCGCGATCGTTGCGCGTCCGGTCGGTCCGTGGCTAGGGAATTACAGCGGCCGAATGGTGGCGCGCCTGCGAACGTTCGGCCCGCAGAGGGCGTTATCGGGCGACTTAATCGAACAATTAATGGCACGGCGAGCGTAAAAGTATCTGGGAACGGGGCTGGGAATTAGCTTGCATGAATGAAATGACGCGATGCGGCCGGTTGTTAAGAGTTTTGGTCCTCGAATCGGGCCCTGCGTTTTAGTAAAACGACGCTCGCCCGTTGACTGATCGACTAATTATCGGCTGCTCGCCGGACCCGAACGTCCAGATCAATACGGCTGCTAACCGCGTGCATAGGTCGCCTCCTTTTTCTGATCCTCGAGATTATGTCGACGCGGGTTATTCGGATTTTTATCGGGCGCACGCACGAAACGTAATTGTGACTTTTCGGTTAATTAACGCTCGAGAACGCGCAGAGATTTCGAACGAGACGACACCGGGGAGTCTAGAGCAGAGAAGATTTCGTTGGTAATTTTAAACAGTTCGATTTATAACCATTGTTTCAAACCCGAACCTTTCCACTGCTCGGTAAAATTTATGACCAATCCAACGGGTTCTTTGTTTTGTTTCTTTTCGTTCGGCAACATGTTAGAGTAATAAACAAAGCTTTGATTTATACTTTTTATAGCACCTGTCCTCGACCCACAAAAGCAGAAGTTATTTGGGGATACGATTCAGGTTTTACCCTACAGTTGTACCTTTTGACACGAGGAACAATACAATCATAAAACGTCACTCAGTCGAGGGAATATTAACAATCGTTGGTTCTAGGAATTCGCCATTTTCAATTAACGATAGCGTTTCGTGTATGCTTTGTCTCTCAGGTAACAACAGTCTTCAGAGCGCCAATCATTGCCGATTTTTGACATTCACGCATTCTCGCAAAAAAGAAACTTTCACTCCACGATTTACACCTGCACGCGAGTCGTTTTTTTCGTTTTTATATTTTCTGCGCATAAGGCGCAAAACAAGTAATATGCTTCTTGCGCTTTTTGCCCCGCTTTTTCCTTCTGGCGAACTTTTTGCCCCCGCTTTTAACGCACAACACGCGAACGCGTCGCAATTGATTGAAAAATGTTGGAAACAAGTCGAAAAGAAAAATAATGCCCATTAAACCGGTCCAATTTGAGCAACCGAGTGCCGTTCAATTTAAGCCACTCGGTCGTCATGGGGTTTTTGCTACGTGTACGCGTAACCTCTTTATCAAGCCAAAAAAATTTCCGTTAAAATGTTACAAAGTTGTCACGTTATGCCATAAATACATGAAGTATCAAAATGTAATTACCTTGGGGTAATTTAAATTTTCTTGCACCCTTGGTGATCTTACGAGTATCTGAATAATGGTAGATGCTATAGAAGGTATATAGACAGGAAATATTTTTCGAATTAGATTTTCCCGAAAGACTGGAGTGGGAGGAAGGTAGGAAGGAATCGGGGTGCAGCGATAATCGATCGGGATCGTGGACGCGGAGGATCGTGGCTCGAGAGGCGTCCCCTAATCCTGCGGCCAGGTGTCGAGATATCGAAAGGTGATGGAACGGTTCGAGACGCGTTAAATATTGAGCCGGTCACGAAGCACACGCGGCTCGGCCAGTAATGAGGCTGTCCTTCGTATCTCGAAGATGATACCCCGCTCCTTTCCCACCGGCGATCGGGAGTGCTCATTAGCGACGGATTAATATGATCCGGTCGAAGGAACGACCGGACAAATGCACGGTAGCCGTGTCCACGGCGACGCGATCCATTCGTTTCAGAATATTTCGCTGCCCTCGGATCTCGATGCGCGTCCGCCAGGACGATCCGCGATCTATCTCGCCCCGCGATCGCCGGAACTTGCCCGTAAGGTCTTTATCGGGCATCTGGATATTAAGCTGACACTCGGGTTGCTTAATCAGTGTCCACGGAAATTCGAGGCGGCGCGATTGGCCGGATCGCTGGACCGTGGATTAATGGCGGGTTCGCGGAGATTTTCTGTCGGACCGTCCGCTGATCGCCGGACCTTGCGATCTAAGCTTGCGGTCCCCGGTAGACGTAGTTAGACCGGATTAACGAACCTTTGCTTTCTTAATTGCTGGATGCACGCTCGGTCGCGAAAATAAATCGCCGACGAACCGTCCTCGACGTCTTACGCCTCCCAGCCGATCTCGGACTTGGCTTTGAAAACGATTCGTCGAACGGTTCTCGAGAGAATTTCAGAACTATTTGACATTTCTTCCTGACGAATCGACAATCTGATGAATTTTCGAGATTCGGTTTTCCAGTCTAGGAGCGCGGTTCGCCCTCGAAGAAAATGAAAATTCCTTTGGGGAGTTTTCCGTTGAATAACTCCGCGGTCGCGAATGCGAACGTCTTGCGTAGAGGTAGATACGATTGACCAAGGTTCCTGTCAGCCCGCAGTCAGGTTTGACGCCAGCCGGGGGCGATTTATCAGAATAATGCACACGCCATTACCCCCGTGTCCCCCGCCTTAAAACCGAGATCTTGATTTCGCGCGAAGTCCCGTGTAAGGCTTTGACTTTCTTCAGCTACTCCCTTATAAGTTCGAATCTACGGTTGCAACATTATTGCGGCTGCGTTCGCCGTCGACGCTGGACAGGAGGGGGACGGGAGGTAAAAAAATGCGGTCTCCGCTGCGAGGAAACGAGCTCTCCGGTGGTACTTCCGGCGATCTGCAACAAAAACACAATAACTCTTACATTAAAACGCGATAAAGGATCTTGGAAAGAGATTTTTATCGAACGCGAGTACTTTCGAACGGATTTGAAAACGATGTAGTCGTGCACGGAGTAGTCGTGTTTTAATTCCAATTAAAGCGCTCCAAGTGCCGGGCTTTACGACGAGTTGATTAATGGACGCGCGATGCATTTGTCACGTTGTTTACGAACACCCGAAAGAATAAGTTGACTGCTATAACCGACCGTGAAAACCCGGCCAGATTTATCGCGTTATTATCGATCCGTTCTCGTCCACGGAAGTGGCAGGATACTGTAATTGAAAGACATGGCTGGGAGGTATGGAGGCCGACATCCGCCAGAAAATAATTGCAATCGATCGTGCACTAATGTAAACAGTAACTGTTGTTCGATCGAATTCGTAGACCCTATTAAAATTTGATTCGAACCTATTTGTTGGGAAATAATTGGACGGTCCCTATCCCAATTACAAAGTTGGTCGCGTAATGGCGGCGATCGTGTTCGTTCGTAGTCTCCGTCGCCAGTTTGACGAATGTCCGCGGAAGGGTAGAGCCGCCGGAAGGAATAAAATATCCCCGGAGGTTCCTCTATCGTGGATATTTAAATACTTTCAGCGTTGCCTAACCGTGGAGATATCGATAAGCAGAAGAAGCTGGTCTACCCTCTGTGTATGTGTCGCGACCTGAAAAGGTTCTCCTACCGTGACTGCCGAGATTTATCGTTTAAACGCGCACTTACGGCCTCGGTAGAGGGGTATTGCATCGCACACAAGCGACGATAAATCATCAAAATACGAGCCGATGACGGGACGCAAAGAAATAACATTTAGTACCTGCTGCGCGGAGTTTCGCGTCGCCGAGAGCTTTCGTTCGATAGCAAATTATTCGGAAAAGATCGCCGTCGAATAAAAACAGAAGAAAGAAATAGATCGAGGAAAGCTACGGACAGATATTATACGCGGGTAGTTTACAAAAATGAGCAAAACGGTGGCGGAGAATAACGCTTCGAGTCGCGAGAAAAATTTTCAAAAAAGGTCTCCTATCAGGAACACTCGATATAAAATACTCCACGTCTCCTATAAATTCTCGGAAATTGAATGCAAAAAGATTAAACTTGCAGAATTTGACTTTGAACGCCAGTTTACTTTAAATTGTTAATTTAATCGCATCCTGCGAAGCGAAACAAACGAAGAGGACGGAAAGCGTCGCGTATCGGTGAGAATTTATTCGCCGTTTATACGTCTTCATGGACTCGACACGATAAAATTGAAGGAGCGTCGCGATCTACGATCCAGAAAGAGAAAACATAAATCAGTGGAAGATCAAGTTTATCGGCGCTACTCGCGGAGAGACCTCGTCGCGACCAGAATCATAGCACGTGCCGTGAAACGTTGAACCCTCTTTCGGTTTATCTTCCCGCCGCGGTAAGGAGGAATATCGTTCACGTGATACCAGCACCCGTCATTCATACGTACCGAGAATTAATGGCTCGTGCAGCCTGGAATTCCCGTTATTTACATCTCGCCGCTGTCTATTAGCACCGACGAGATGTAGAATAGAACGGACATTCAATGAGAGTTTGCGTCAGCACCACCGATCCACCGACCCCGCGAAAGATTAGCCATTTTCCAACGCAATCTACGCGTTTAAGAATGTTCCACTCGACCACCAGGGACGGTAAACGCAGAACATTCCTATAATATCTCGCTGGCTCTATCAGCCGTATCGATCTAAGAAACTATTCGAGCAACAACTTCTGCTCGAGTATGTTAGTTATTTCGGCTATGTCGGGGGATATTTCAAAAGACCGCCACCTTTTAAAATCGTCCAGGTTGTTCGATTCGATTCGTGCAGTTTGAAAAGCACTAGTTTAAAGGAGTCTAAAGTCGCGAAGATGCAAGGTAGCTCAGCGTCAAAAAGATTGGGAATCTTTTCGCGCGTTTTCCTCGTAATAGGACTCTCCGTTTCAGGTAGGAACAGTTCGAGACGGCGTAAAGGTTGGCTTTCATTACCCGGCTCTATTACCGGCAAACGATTTCCTATCGCCAGCTACCGTCTTCGTAATCGCGGTGATTCATGGATGGCAATTATCAAAGCACGAAACGCTCCCCGCGGTTAATAAGTAGACGAAATGGCGCGGCGCGTCGAGTCGCGGCGTTGCGATACAATCGTAACGTGTAATTCAGTCATTAAGGCGGCCCGTGGAAACCAAGTTCACGGCAGTCATCATCGTTTCTATCATCCGCGCGTCTGATCCCATCCGTGGCGAGCGAACGAGCGGCCCGCGACGACGCCGATGCATTAGCTATTTAATGCGAGCCTCTTTAGCCTCGACTAATTGATGGCTGGATATTAGCGTAATTGTAATGAGGCGAAATTGCGGCAATCACGCGGTCTGCCGTCTACGCTGGTGGGGCGAAGCGGTCGCCCGCTTTCGGGGAATCTTCAAAGAAACTTGCCGCTATTTTCTCTTACCCCAACCCCTCCCGTCCACCATCGTTCGCCTAGTCGTCGGTATCCGCGGTATGCAAACCAGCCATTTTTGATAGATAACGGTACGCGTATCGACGTGATCCACAGTTTCCCCGTTCCGCGAAACGCCGCTCCACGAGTTTGTCATTTTCTTTTTTCTTCTCGACACCGGTCGAGGATCTGCCAAGGATATCGTTTCGTTGCATCTTCTTCGAAACGATTCCTACGGCCAACCGAGATAAGAGAAAGAAGGGGAGTTGGATAATTTTATTTATCCAGGGAACGTATTCACCCCGTTCTTAAAACACGTGGGAATTACTAAATCATTAACTGCCCACGGTTGTCGGAGAAAATCAATTTTTATGCACCTGGAAGAACCTTGAGAAGTACGCCATTATTCAGGCAGAGTTTTTATGGATCCAAACTAGATCATCTAGATAGCTTAACTCGCATATGTAATTTATTCAACGCCCACGACCGTACTTCAGAATCTCCGAATTTGTTCCCGGGGTTTTGCAATTTCTTTTAAAATCTGAACGTACACACTTCTCGAACAGCCCCTTGCCACGATCGAAGTCTCCCCGTACTACTTTAGCCGACGAACGGATGGTTGTTTGATTTCCGGAGGATATAGGCGTTGCTGGATGTCGAATCGCTATCATTTTCGAGGAGTCGCGGTTCGTAGCGATCCCAGCAATCTTTTCGTCACGCGCGATCGATCCGCGTGGCGTGAAACGTGTTATTTAAAGAAGGAGATCGAAGCGGACAGGACAAATATAAACACGTCGCCGAGCAGCCACGAGGGAGCACGGAGTCGTAGCCACTTATTTAGACGAGCGGCCATAAAGCTGATCCTCTCGTTTTGACGTCGGGTCGGTAATTCATCCACCGTATATAACCGGTCGCACCCGCAGAATAGACCAACAACAGACTTACGGCTTACGGTCCGGGCTTAGGGGGTTGAAAACGACGCTTAAACGACGGCCATCTGTCGGCCGGGAGGTGAAACTCCTGTCAACGGAGTTCACCGTGTCCCGTGGCCGGTAAAGGACACGTGGACGGTCGCGGTTCCATGTATCGGTGGGTGGTTAACGATAACCGTACAAGGAATGCACGGATTATTATGATAACTATCAGCGAATTGTGCACACCCGCGGCAAACGATGCGCCTCTTCGACGACCGGTTCGCGATTTAAACGACCGCTCGGCGGTTGATCTTTTCTCGAGGTGACGTTTTTTTCTCCGAACAAGCGTCCGCCATGATGGATCGTCAACCCTTTCGATAAAAAATTGATTAATTCCCACCGTACTGGCGCGTTCTACGCTCGAAGACGCGTACATCGATAGAAGTAAGGAGAAAATATTTGCATTGTAAGAAATTATAGGCGAAAGGCATCCACTGTATCGAGGTTAATCGATCCGATAGGGCAGTGGTTCTTAACCTCTCGCGCTTGGAAATTGTTTCGTCGACTCGTGTGACCGAACCGTCCAGCGAGTCGTTTCAAAATCGTCCTAAATCTCAAACTCTGTACACTGATCGAATGAAAAATTCCGAGACTCGGACGTTTCGCCTGTGGCTTCGCGGACGCAATGGCGCGCGACGTCGGGTTTCGCGGAAGAAAAACCGCGCGCTTTCGGCGCGAGGCGATTGATATAATCGACAGCCGTGCGGCGAGCACTCGTTAGAGAGCCGCGAAACGACGGATTTATTATAACGTCGGACGGCGCGCCGCTACCGAACCGGCACCGATTTTTCATCCCATAAACACGGCCTGATTATTTATGAACGTGCAAACGCACGCGGCACAATCGATTTCACGGGAGGCAAATTAGCCCCGGGGCAGCCGGCAGACACGGGCATTAAAATAATAACGCTCATCGCATTAATGGGTTATAATAATTAGGGAAATTCTTGCTCGCCGTAGGATCGGTCCTCGTTGCGCGAACCGTTTCTCTTCGCCTGTTACTCCCGTTGGCCCTCGCGGCCCCTGCTCCTCAGACGCTGTGATATCTCGTTCCTTGCCGCGGGAATGGCCACCTATACCCAGGCCACTTCGCCGTGGAAACTTTGCCAGATTTATGATCGAATCGCGATACTTTCCGCCCTGCTGGCCAACCCGCTAATGAAAGCCACGTTGCTGGAATTAAGTAGAAAGAATCACGCGATATCGATGACCGACCGTCAGCCACGCGTGCTCGAGTCGCGCGTGCACGTCGTTCTGATAATAAATAGCAACGCGGGTGGTATCTTGTCGCATCGATGGCTACTTCAACCCTTGCGATCGTCGTCTCTACGTTCGTACGCCGGGAAACCGAGGAAAGGACGAAATCGACGAGATAAGGACCATCCGACGGGGTTTTAATTTATTTGCGCGGGTCGTTTCGCCCCACTGCGGTCAATATCGCTGTTGATTATTTCGTCGAGTCGTGTTACATGGCGCGGAAGTGTGTTTCGATGAGTGGTGAGACTTTCGAGAGCGTTAAAAATCTACGTACTTTAAGAATTTCTGAAGCCTTTTTTTGCTTTCGTCTGTGATCGAGCGTCTAATTATCGAAGTGGCGAAAGAAGCTGGCGGAATCTCGGAGACGCCAGAGGCGCCAGGCGTTCGACTCGACCTTACCGATACTCGGAGTTAAGAACCACTTCTGCCCGGGTCTTGGAGGTTTCCAAAGTTAGGACATTACCGGGAAGATCGGAGTGAGAAAATTTGCGGGGCAAACTCGCGATCCAGGAGCGCGCCGGTAGGGCGTTTTAATGGGCTACGATTAGCGAAGCTAGGCGCCAGGGACCCGTAGACAGCGGAGAACCATGAGCAGCCACTTTTCGCGCATCGCCCGCGTTCTTGTTTCTTTCTCGAAACGTTGCCGATACTCTCGAGACCGGAACAGCTACTTTCCCGCGCAGTTACGGAGTTCTAATCTTTTTACGTCCCTCCCCCACTTCGAGCGTTCCCCAGGAACCGGTCGATGAACACGCGGAAGTTTCGCGCAACGATTTGCGGACTCTTGAATTCGCTTTTTGCGTCGACAAGGTCTCGCGTCATTTTTCGAACAGCGCTTTTCACTTAAGGATAGTACATGCGAAGGTGGTTTGAGAGAAATTTGGATTTTCAGAGGGTAAAAATAGTCACAACTCCAGTCACCACATGGAACAACAATCAATGCCCCGAGTTAAGGATCTCATCCCTAGGGGAGTTGATGAATAAATAGACTTTAGAGAAAACATCCTTGCAAAGAATTACTATACTCGAGTCTACTAACGAAGAAAAGGCTAGTTATTCAGGGGGTACAAGTAACGTTCGAGCATACAATTTCTACTCCCTGGTCGTTCCACCTTCAAGGGTAGTTAAGTGACATCTTCTTGACATCCACTGTATTTCAGCGACTCCTCCAGGTGATCCACACGAGCAAAGAACTCGCGAATCGCGGTTTAATTAAACATCCTCTGCGCGAACCCCCGGTCGCAGAGACCCCATCAGCCCGAAACTCGACGTTTCCAACGGCGCAAGGAGCGAATTTCGGATTATTCCGCGGCTCACGGAAGGAACCGTCGCGCAATCCGATCAGACCCAAGCGTGCCGTACGGAGGTGCTCACCTGGGCCCGCTTAAAATCGCGTCGGTTCGGTGATCGGCGTCGGGGCCGTCGACGGTGTGCGTGGCAACGGCGGCGCAATTTGCGTCCTCGCGGATCCTCGCGCGTATTATTTCGCGGGACCCGGGGAAATGTGTAATTCAAATGAGTTACGAGCGGTATCGCACTCCTGGGAAGTAGGTGCTAAGCGGTCGGATATGCTGATAGAGCGGCAGTGATACGTACGACTGGAGGTGGGAATCGCGATGGGGTTGAAAAGCGGGCGGGCTAGAGGGCTCACCGGAGAGAAAGGGAGCGATACGGTTTCAGCGTGGGCGTGAGGGGGGGGTGTCAGAGAGGGTTTGGGGGGGTGGGCGCGACGGGGACGCTCTGTTTGTAATAGTCTGCGATGGTACGAGGCGATGAGATGTGATCGCTTGGCGATGAGCTGTGGGCGACCTGATGGTCCCGCAGCGCTCCACCATGCTCGCCTGAACTCGCAGTCTGCTCGACTGCATTTATACCAGATCCAGTTACCGCCTATGCTTGTCCCGCGTAATCTCTTTTTTCCCCCGAATCTCCATTCGGCCGCGAAACCGGCACGATTCCACCGAGGCGAGCTGGAAAAAAGTTCGAAATTGGAGGTGGAGACGGAACGCTTGGATCGAATACGCTTCGGGGAGAGGCGTATCGGGTCTTGATGGATGTTTGCCTGGTTTTTAATCTTGTACAGAGACCGAGGATGGTTAGGGCGCGGCTCCTTCCCAGCTTTTTAAAATTACTCTTGGATATCCGTACGATTCGATGCGATCGGTTTCTCGGTATCAACCCCTATCGTTCGAGAACGGGGAGGAAGCGTTTTGCTTTAGCTAGGGAAGGGAATAACGTTCGAACGGATGTTGCAGAATTGTTGCGAATCTTGTGTTACACGCGTCCAGAAATAAGTGGAAAGGTGCACGACAGAAGTTGCCACATCGCGGGTAATTTAAGAAGATGAATTTCGTTCTGTAACGCACGATGTATCATAAATATAGAGGCAGTGTCGAAATTCCGCTGGCAACGATTCGATGACCGAACGGTTATACAATGTTGATAGAGCAACAAATTGGCAATGATTCAGCGTTAGAAATGATCCGTAGATAGGGAAATGACTCAATAAATATACAGAGACAGAATGTTTAGTACGATGGTTCCAACCAATAGAGGAGAATTTGTAAGTTTGTATTTCCAAACATTTATAGTACGGTTGACATCACGTAATAGTAATGTGCCCGTGGCACGATTCTTAAGTATCACTGTCTTGATACAATGATAGTTTTAATGCTACATACTTACGCTCTGCACTTAGGGAGTGCAAGTTGTCTCGTGCCCTGGGGTGTCGGAAGCGCCTGGGGGCCTTCTTCCTAACAATAAATTAAGCTCTAAGAGTGCGATATGTGAGAACAGTGGAGTGTTACGTGTTCATAAGGCTGTAGATAGGTGGTTCGCTGATAGGTATCCCCTCAAATGAAGTTGAAACCATAATTTCTTTTGATAATTATTCAAACAACTACCACTTCGCTGCCTAATACCGAACCACAGTTCCTAGGTTGAGAAACGCTGCTTTAGATACCGTCCAGGCGGCGCACGAGGCTTATTCTCAAACATGGCTGCCGTTGTATCCTCGGAGAGTTTTTCTACGCTTAGAGGCCCCTATACTAAATACTTCGGAAATACAGCCCCAAGAATTCCTCCTAAACATCTTCCATAAAAGGAAATCATATTCAGCAATATCTCTAAGCAAATTTTAAGCACTCCTAAAAGAAAAGTCTACCAGTTTAGGGAAATCTCGTTTAAGTTTCTCCCCGAGTGGGAGGCGGTATTGTACTACTTTCCCTTTTCATCCCTCCTCGAAGTTTACCTTCACCGCGGTATCAAATTCTCTGTCCGGTGGTATAGGGCCGACTGAAAACAAACAACTTCGGGACCGATCTAAGCAGGCACGCGGGATAGGCGTTCCGCTGACCCCGAGCTCGAATTATTAGACCATCTTGGCAAGCGGAACGTTCCGGCGGCCGTTCACCGCCGGCAGATCTTCACGGTCGTGATAAACGGTAGTTTCAGCCGGCGCGGCAAAGGAACGGGCGATGCAAAGTGATAACATAATCAGGTGATAATGTGGCAGTCATATCTCATCGCGAGAACCCGAGCGAGAAGGTAGGAGGCAGGTAGAGGGACGAGGGGGAGGGGAAACGAGGCGTAGGAGGAACGAGGGGGCGGGCGGCGTGACGTTGGAGGGACGGTGAAAGGAAACGGCAAGGACGAGAACGAGAAAGAGAACGACAGAAAGGAGACGAGGGTCTCTCTCATTGGCTAGTTTCACTCGGAGTCTAGACCCTTCACGAAGCCTCCGGAGGGTAGGAGGTACGCGACGAATGACAACACCATTCAAGGAGAGTGAGTTTTAGCGAACAGGCGTCGTTATCTACTAAATAAGCGGGATGCCGGGCCAATCCGGCGATGATAACGCTTGTCGAGACGCACTCTCATTATTCTACTAGATACTCATCGTCGGCGGATTAATTGAATTTCAAGACGAACGCCCACCGAGCTCGGGAGACAGGCGTAGTACCTTACAGAGCGGTTTCCATTCGTCCCGATTAATACCGCGTTCCGATATCCCTCCCCACCCCCGCCACGTTTCACATGATCCTTAAACGGCGATCCAATTACAGCCTGCTATTGCTGACCATCGGTTCCGTGTTGCCTTATTGCAGCCAGGTTGCCCCTTTGGATACTGCTCCGACTTTCATGCTCGTCGATCGGTAATAACACGAAACGAGGGGTCGGTTACGGTTTCGGTTACGGTTACGCCGGGCCACAGTGAGACGTTGGGGTTAATAGGGTCGATTGTTTACCTATGCAAGATGGCGAAAACAGAATCTAACGCCCCGAACGATATGCAATACCGCCAGAAACGTGCTGCCTGCTCGGGGCGTCAAGTTTCCTCGTGAAAAGTCGATCGCGCTGACCCGTTTCCTAACAGAAGTACAATCGCGTTACGAGATTTCGAGGGAGCTACGGCGGCGGGAGCAATACTCCTCAAGATGGGAATGTATCAAATCCGAGTTAGGGCCCCGGCCAGCAGCCTGTGCCTCGCAATCCCCCCGTCTCTCTCGCCTTCTGGCCGTTTCTCTCTCTTTCTCTCTCGACTTATTATTTGTAGCCGCAGCGTGGTGGTTTGCCGACGCGCACCAGCATCCATTTAATCTCTCTCAGTGAGGAGCGTTTCTTTGATCAGCGCGCGACCGCATCTGCCTGGTAATATCTCAAGCTGGTCCTGCAACCGGCGTCCCGGGCGCGAGCTCCCCGTCTTGCCCGCACCGAGGCATTTGTTGCTGTCAACCGGCACCTCGGATAGTCTCTGTACCCGTTGACTGCGCGCAGTCTTGCCTTCCCTTCTTCTTCTTCTTCTTCTTCTTCTTCAGCCCCATCCTCGTCCTCATCTTCTTCGTCGTCGTCGTCTTCTTCTTCTTCTTCTTCTTCTTCTTCTTCTTCTTCTTCTCCTTCTCGTTGCCCGCCGGTTACTTCGAGTCGTCTTCGCGTGAGTCGCGTGCATACCACGAACATGGCCCTTCGAGCAGAGGAAAGAATATTCTTTGGTCGCGTCTCGCGTGCAAATTTCTCTGCTTGTGCTTCCCAGCGACCATGGTCCCCCGTTCTATCCGGTAAAAAGAACCACTCGAAGTGACTTCCGTTGGTGATTGGGCGATAGAACTCTAAGGGATTCGCGAAGATTTCAAATACTTCGTATATTTGTATATTTTTTAGCAAGACTAGGAAAACGTATAAATTTTATTGTAATTTGAAAAAACGACCATGCAAGGAATGCGCGTGTTTCCCCCAAGTCGCTCGAATGAGAAAACACTTAGCATCGTTAGCGTGAAACTTCGTAAGTTCCCGTATTCCAAAAAAGTCTCGTTAATTAATATCGGCGGGAAGATCGATTCCACGCGTACCGCGTAATTTTCGTACCATTTTTCACGCCTGCGAACGATAACGGTGCGTCCTTAATCCCTTACGAAGTTCGACGCGCGAGAATTCTTCGTGTACTCGGTCCACTTACAATTTTGCCGCTCGCGTTTCACTTTTCCCCGTTCAATTTTTCATCGAACGAACCTTTCTCTTCACCGATAAACTTTCTTGTAACACGGTTCTCGAGACGTCACCGATATTTAACATTTCGACAGTGGGGTTTTGTTTTGCGCCTCGAACAAACAATAAATTGTAACAAGATTGCCTCGTCTTTACACGGAAAGTTCCAAGAAGAAAATTTAGAAACTCTTATGGAATCTTCCCCCGACGATGAGATTGCGGAGTAAATTTGCATGCTTGATTAGAAAACCCTTAATGACTCTCGCTGGTCGAGGAGTTAGCGTAGGTTGTTGGATTATTGGAAGGAAAAAAGGAAAACGTAAAAGACAGGCACCGGGCTGGCCGACAATCGCTCTTAATAATAATTTTCTCCGCGGTGATCGCGAATTATTATCCCCCTTTTTGTCCACCGGGCCCGGCCAGCAATTTGTACGGAACGGAACGTCCGCGATCGTAATCCGCGCGTCGTGGCTCATACGTTCACGCTTAAATAATACGCGGCCCGGGCGTATTTGTCATTTAATTAACAAGTACTGTATTTTATGATCCACGATCGTTAAGGCCGAGTCCGGGAGCCTCCCCGACGTATGGCCGCGAAGAAAACAGGAAACGGAATGGAATGCGTTCTGTTGGGACAACTCGCTGGAAGAATATATTACGCGCACGGGCACACCACCGTACCCGTAAAAATACACGCCTGCACGTGCACACCACCACGCCTGTAAACCTCCAGCGTGTGTGTATATATGGTAGTAATATGTAACGCACTTTGGAGTAATGCTACGTCAAAGCCAGCGCCACCGAAAATATGAGCCGGCTGCCGAGCGCCCCGCTAATGCTCGGCCATTTATTATGCTTACATTATTTCGAGATTATTAGTCTTCTCCTCCTCTTCTAAAAACCTTACGTAATGTTTTGACTCGCGACCCGCCGCCGCTAATGTTTCTGCAAATAAGCGCCGCGACCCGTCCGAATTTTCGCCGTTTTGCGATTTTATTTTCTTCCGGTCGTTTTCGCGATGATCAGGTGCGACGCCCGCGGAAACAGCGATGGCCTCGAGACGCGTGCAATTTTATATAAAACATTTTCATATATTTATCATCGGTCACGGTCGTTTTGCGGTCCGCGACAAAATCGGACATCCACATTCTGTATCATTTGCGGTTCTTCCTCGTAAATATTCCACGCGAAGGTACGCCTCGAACACATTGAAATCCATTGAAACATGTTGAGGAACCGGTTCAATACGAGCAACCGAGTGCGCCTCGGTTTGATCAACTTGGTAGTTACGGAGTTTTTGCCGCGTGTTCGCGTAATTTCTTTATTAAGTCCGAGAATTTTCTCTTGGGTGTGTTATAACGGCGCTATATCAAATCGCGAATAGAGGGTGGATTTCCAGTAAAATACGAAACGAATCGACAGAAAAGGGGGGGGTAGAAGAACGCAACGCGTGTTCGCGGTTCCGACGATCGAGAGGATCGCGGCCCTTTCATTTTTTCGAACGCAACCCGTTCTCCCTCCAACCCTCGACGGTGTTCGGCGGTCGTCTATTGAACGACGCGCGAGGAAATCCACGTACACAGGTGAACGGGCGCGCAACGTGAATTAGACAGCTGTCAAAGTCCCGCGGAGGAGAAGATCGAGTGGCCATATATGTGGTGCGCGAAAGGGCATCAAGAGAGCTTAGAGGAGAGGGCCGCCGGGGGAGAGGGAGGGTTTGGCAGCCAGGCGAATGGATTTGGATGTGGAATGGAAGCAAGGCAGCGGTGGAAGCGTTAGACAAAGACAGAGGTATGCCGTTGGAACGTTGGAGAGGAACGGTAGACGCTGGAAAGGGGACAAAAGAGGGAGAGGGGGTGAGCACTGATAAATACCACGCCATTTCTCTTTGTGCTCCCCGGCGAGAGCACAAACACAGGGCGGCTCCCTTCGTTTCAACCTGAGCGAGAGTAGCTACCTAAACCTTACTCTCTTCTTATTCCCCGGCTCTCTGTTCCTTATCCTTCCTCATCTCTTTTGTGCTCGATTTCGACCTTACCCCCATCCCCCATCTCGCTACGTTTCTCATTTTGGCCTTTCTCTGTCCGGCCTCGCGCCTTTCCCCGTTTATCTTTCGATATTTCCCCGATTTCGGCCCTATCGCCCAGTCAGCCAGCCCTGCGAGCAAGGGTTAACGATGCTCCATGGATCTCGAACACCCCCGATAAGGGCTGGCTCCGCGCAGATCCCCGGTACAAGCCTCGATTGATTTAAAAGGTCGCGATCGCGTTTTCAAAAGGGGATCACTGTCCTCGTTCGCCATTACCAGTGATTTAAAAATTTCTTCTTCCCTCGCCATCGGTTGCAATTTGAGCGTTAGAGCAGAAGGAATTACCGCTCAATCAGGATCACGAAATCGCACAGTTTCCTAAGGAACGTCTCATCAGCGTGCCACCGGTTGATCGATGATCGACAGCATCGTTCGAAGGACGGAACAGGGGCCCGCTCGATCCCCCGAGGTGAACCAGCTCGCGTGTTTCTGATCCGCGGAGGGGAGAGGGGTCGAGCAATTAAGGCGGCTTTTTTTCGACGGATTTTCTCCACGGCATGGAGCAACTCGCACGAATGGCGGCCAATGCCCGATTTCTCCTCCGGGATTGGTTTTAAAATTAATGCTGTGTTTCTTCGTTTCGGCTCTTAATGGATTCTGGGAGGAGCCCAGCGAGAACCAATCGCTTTCTGCAGTCAACCTGAACCGAAGTGAAAGCATGACACCAACGAAACGATGCCTGGCTTCGTGAGATTAGGTCGCATTCGCTACTTTTTCCCTTTTCTCTGCCTTCTATCCCCCCCACCGCGATTCGGTTTGGCTACCTGGTCATCGACTAGGACCCAACCTTCACGACGATGTCGTTAATGAGAAGCTGGGCGTCTCGGTGGTATCGGTGGCTCACGTGGTGACATTGATATCTCAAGTTATGCTCGAAAAATTGAACGATCGAAGATGGAATCGGGTTGGGCGATTAAAAATGAGGGAATCCCCGCGCCAGGCAGGACGCATGCGCGTGGAACGCGTTCTCCGAGTCGGAGCACGGCCATCGAGCCCAGCGAACCGAACGAAACCTCACGGTGGTTTTTTTACCCGCGGCATCTTCAACATAACTGTTCCCCGTTTCCCGTGCGATGAATAACCGTCGTCGGAGCGTGCAAGCGTTTCCATTCCCGGCGAATATCGATATCGTCGGCGCGATCGAGCGTCGCGACGCGGCCCGAGCGAGTCCCGTTAGGTCGGCCCGCGAAAAAGAAGCCCCGGACCCACGGTCCCACGACAATGCTGTTGAGGCCCCGCGCGCAAGGGCCGCGGATCGCTGACGTAGCGGCCGTTTAATGGGTACACAGAGGGCGTGGGCGTAGAAAGGACGGTGCGTAGGCCAGCGAGGATTAAGACGTCAGGCGCCCGCGGCGCTTGATTAATGCACCGCATTCATGGCAACGAAAAGATCCTGAGCTCGCTTCGCGGGATCATCTCGCGCGAGCCTCGACTACGCCGTGGAACCGCGCTCGACGTTTTTCTAGCGGACGCGTAACGAATAGACCAGCGACTCCGGGGCCTCATTGTGCACCTGGATCGTTCCGTTCTCCCCGTTACCGCTGTTCGGGATACCTCGCGGCACAATGCTTCGAATCCTCGACTCGAGGACGCGTTGCCAGCGAACACGGATGCACAGAGACACTGTGCAATATTATAAAGTTCGACTCCTTTGCACTTGAAGTCTAAGCTCTGCAATAATATATGCTTGGATACCAAATGAAACCTGAGGGTAAACATCCTTACTTGCAACAGTTGGACTCAGAGGGTGTCCGTATTCTTCCTCGATGTTAACAGGGGGTAGATAACACGCTTGTGATCTTTTAATGGAGTTACATGAAAAAGACCCCCCAGTTGTTTTACTACCAATGTATGTGAGATATTGGGCACAGTATTAAAGAAAGGAACAACCAAGTTTACTATAAGTATAAATACACGTTACTGGAATTGCGATGGCAAATTGATGGCTCGTAAATCGCAGGCTTTGAGATCGATTCCCATTAAATAAACGTACTAACTGTGGGAACGTCGTGCAAAATGGAAACAAAATAACACAAATAATAAATAATAACCGATACTTATTTCTTTAAGTAATGGCCTGAAAGAGATACTATCGGAAATTATATTTTCGAAATGGAAACTAAGAAATGCTCGTACGATGAACAAGGTTTTATTATGTGTTAATGGTCCATGTATTCGTGTTTTTTCTGTACATAATTACCCCGCGCGATATTCCCACAATAAAATCGCGAGGAACAAAACTATATTTAACGAGAATCGTACCCAGGAGCTGTGCATTCATAAGCCACTCGTCACACCTCAAGAGGTACGTAACTTTAATTGTGTGTATCGTTGAAACTATCAAGTAACCGTGCCTAGTATTTCACACATATCATTAGGAACCTGTGTGCCATCGACTCGTAAAAGCTGGATGAAATTGAAGTCGGTCGGGGTAGCTTGTTAGCGTTGCGGAGTAACTATCATTTTTTCACCCTTTGCGCTACGAGCAATTAGATTACGCGTTAACTCCAAGGAGATTTTTCATAGATTTCCAAGTTACACAATGACCATGACTAGAGTACGAATGACGTTGATGAATAAGCGGTTATAAACACTTTTATCTATGAATGATTAGATGTGGGCAGTAACAGAGATCGTAGGAGTAGCACGCCTAAGTGCTTGAGCATTATAGTTGGCCTCAGAAGTGTGAAAGGTCAAAGTATACAAAATCGTACACTATTATCTCCGCGTAGAAAATGAAGAGACTCGTGGAAGAAACGTCTTGCTTGGTTTCTTAGAAAACACGTACTGATGTGACAGGTAGAAGAAGTTTGTAGATTAGCTTGGTTTCTTAGAATAGTAAATATTTCTTGACTCATCTTCCAATAGAGCGTTTTAAGAAACGTACAATGACTTATAGTTGAAGGTCATCGAAGGTCGTTGAAGATCAACTACGATGGAAAGTAATTTACTTTCGTGTCTTCTCTAATTGTTGATTTATCGCTCTCGTAATTACTCTACGGATCGTAGGATATAAACAAACATTCAATCACGTCGTGTGCTTCATATTTATCTGTATCCATAAATAATGCATAGCATTCTGCGATATAATAGTATTCTTTGTAGCATTGAAACTTCAAAAATGGTTCTCTTAATAACTTCGTGTGTTCTTGAAATATCGCAAAACTGCTTTAATTTCGCTTCAATTTTCCGTGAGAAAAAATGTAAGCTAACAATATTGAATAAACGAGCCTCGATCATAATTATACGCCTGTTGCACAATCGACGATATCCGGGCATACGCGACAAATTATAGTTCAAAGAATCACGAATGGAAAGTTTATAAATTATAATTGCTCCTCGAAATCTCCTTCAAGTTTTTACTTTATCATTAAAAGAGCAACGATATCTGGGGTTGCATCAACGAATCATTTTTTGCTACTTGTTAATGTCTGTTCGCAACTTCGTTTCCAAGTTTTCAGATTATTTATCCGCAACAAGTTTCGAACCGAGGGACGTTTCATTATTGGCTAGCCTTCGCCAATACCGAATTCAGTGTTAAATTTCTGACCGTTGCTTGTTTTTGTGACGTCGATATCTTTAATTATTATGATTACGAGAATCCTTCGAAGCGTCCATGTTCTCCCAAGGAATAAAGCGCTGCTATTTCCTGTCTTTCTTCGCAAATACACCGTTTTTAATCGTATCCCCGGTCCCGAGATTGAGATTAAAGTAATCGACCGGGCGATCATGTAAATTCGCGAAATTTTCGCGACAACGCCGCCACCGTAATGTAAACAGCGTTTTTCCCCCCTCTGTATCGAATTATCGGTAATTTGGCCGGTTTATTAAGCAATTTCTGTCGGCGGAATAGCGAATGCGGAGGTCGTTGTCGACGGAGCCGCGGAGAATCGGTCGTTCGTACATACTTGGGATAACGAGCTCATTAACGAAGGATCACCATCTTCCATCGAGAGCAGATCACCTGTCAGTATGGCGTCGATAGCCGTCTGCACCTGCAAAGGCCTGATCGGAGTTAATATAGAGGCACTCTTTGGCCTCGATTAATGGCGCGCGGGAAAATGACTTCCTTCACGATACCGGACCCACGGACGACGTCGACTAACGACGGTGAAATATTACGATTTATTCGTTGCATCGCCTGAAAGAATAGCGGCTTCGCGAGTCGATAAAAAGTATTCTTGAAAACCGCGTGGCAAATATACTACGCGATACGGTGAAAAATATAACGTGGACGGAGCAAACTTTAAATATTTAAGAAATCTTCGTGGCGGATACAAGGGTTTTTGAGGATTGAAAAATAAATATTTTGTTCAACCACCAGCAACGGAACTACGAATAATACTTGAAATATGGAGTCGAGAAGAAGAGGCCATTTTAGGATGAGTCGAGATCCCATACCGCGAGCCTCGTTATTAATTTTAAAATATCTCAGAACCGTTTACGGTAGCTACGTACACATAAAATAATTGCCGCCGTAATTTTCGGTACGCGTACTAATTGTAAGTAAATGTTGCAAAATTAATAGAAGGCCACCTGATTGCGAAAGGATGGTTTCTGTTTCGGAATTCTCAGCTCCCCGAGAATTCTGTACCCTCATTAATAAAGCGATTCGTCGATAAACGGTTCAGGTAGTTTCGAGCATTTGTTTCCCATCTCCGGGATCTCACCATCTTGGGGATTCAAAATATCGAAGGAACGGTCGATCAATTTCTGTCTCGAATCTCCGAACAGGTTGAAAACAGCTTCACAATTGAAACGTCACGAGAACAAATTGGTTCTTGTCAATTCGGACGCTGAAGCTATTAAAGATATTCGAAACGAGACACCGGGGTTTTGATAGGCTCTGGAACCCTTACTGTCTTCAAAAGTAATTCCGTATCATGCTCTACTAATAGAGCAGGCCCAATAATTTATCGTTTCTCGATGCACTGTTGCAATTGGAAGCTCCGTTCCAGGACATTGCTCTTGGATATTGCACAATTATGATACGTTCCACGTATCTCAGTTTGTTATTATTCTGACGATTATTAAGTGGATTATTGCCGTAAAAATCTCAGTCGTTGCGCCGTTATTAATAGACGCTCGATCAGTCACAGAAATTTATTTATATACAGGGTGGTTCACGCTAGTTGCACGCCTCCAACGACCTGATTAAGTCACTTACTAACGGATTACTTAAATACTCTATTGTCGTAATTTTTAGTTCCGTGATCGTGAACCTACACATCCTCCAGTTGCTCGAACATGCTCGTTAAAAATACAGATCTGTATCACGAGGTGCAAAAACAAATGACAGCTTATACGCTGTTATTAACTTAATCGCTTAGCCAACATATCCGATATAGACATTTTACATGGTTGGTTATCCTGTCCGGAGGAACCAATTGCCCACAGTCATCAATCAAAACGTACCGAAGCAAAATTGAATCGCTACGGCTGTACTCGAAAGTCCCAAAACCCCGGAAGCACCCCATCGTTTCGTCATCGCGGGAACATCCTTCCAATTCCTCGACGAGCATCGTCTTGGTCGTGTACAGATTGGGGGAAGAAAAAAACCTCGATGAACCGCCATTGGTCAGCGGAGAGGTCTTCGGCAGCCGTACGCGACAAGACTCGCTATTCCGGAACGCCGGATGAGCGCCGCAGGACGCGTGCGAAGGACACCCGATTGAAACGTCTCGGGACGAAGGATGGATGGCTGTCACTAGCTCGAGGGAGGTCCGGCCGCGGTTGCCATTTTGAATTCCCCTCGATCCCTGGGCCGAGTTTGAGGGATCGTAGGCGGAGATGAAGCTTTTACACCGCGGAACGAACGACGAGAGATGGAAGGCTCGTCGCCGTCCAGGATGGATGCCGTCGTACGGCCGTACAGCCGCGCGGAGACCAGGTACGCCGACCGGGCCCCGTTCCTCGTACAAGGATACACCTTATTCCGAGCGGAGGATAAACGCGGTAAGAGAGAGGCGCGGCCCACGGCGTCATTTATCATTGCTGGAGCTCATTAAGGCCGAATCTGCCGCACGCTGATCGTCTGGGATTACACTTTCCTCTCCTGCCGGATCCCTCCGGCGCTTAACCCTCCATCGCCATCCCTTCGACCCGGGCTCTTCCTCGTTTCTTGCCTCGCGTCTTCCTTTTTCCACGCTTCCTGGGAGACCTTGTTCCGGGGTGCTCTCGTTACGATCTTCTTCCCCCGGACAACCATCGTTCCCACCTTCGATCAGGCCACCCTTCCTTACTGGTCAAACAGTATTCCTGAACCTACTCTATCTCTAATAATCGTAGACAATCGATAGATCCTTTGTCTGTTTGGAATCTCAATACTGGAGGGCCCACTGCTTTAACCCCTTGACGTACGATTTAATAGATTTATTTTACGAATACCTCGTGAATGTAAAAATGTGGATGACTTCGATGAGTACGCGAGAGATATAATTTTAGTAAATTTAAATATACGCAATCCCCGAAAGGTTTAACGTCGTCACGCTAGCGATCCAAAGAATACCCCTAACGGCGAAACAATCTCCGAGGGAACTATTCAATCCGGGCGCATGCGATCGGTGCATCAGACACGATCGTCTCGTTACGCTCGGACGTTTTCACCGAGTCCGAGCCGCGGATACGTTTCTTTTCGCGAACCCTAGGAATTTCTCCCGGCCGTCGACGGGGGCAGCCCCCCTCGAGAGAACGCGTTGCTCGCGAGGAATCAGAAACCGTGGCAACTTTCGCAGACGCCATTTACGCGGCCGTGGTCGTTCTTCGTGCTCGGCTCACATGCTGACCTCGCTCGGTTTTTCCAAAGGCCTGCGGCGAAATCCGACGAACGGTGGTGCATTAGCTCTCGTCGGAGCAGCCTAATGACGCCACTGCGTCCCCATAGGGTTCCTCGGCTCGTGATTTCTTTCTCGCTGCTTTCTGTTACCGGTTCGGTCCGTGGCCCATCTATCACCGCCGCGAAAAAACACTCGGCTCCTTATATCGCGCGCTCTATCCTCGTCCGTCGCTTTCCTCCGTTTCTATTGTCTATTATCGCCCCTCTTCTTTCTTGCTTACACGCCTTCGCGCGGCGAGTCTCGCCACGTCCAAACGACGGGCTCCGTTATCCAACGTGGCGATTTTACTTTTAAAGAAAGTTGCATTGTTACACTCTTGCCTTTGGGTTACGTCTCTCGATGATGGATTACCGATGACCCGAATCGGTACCATCCACCGCGACAGACTCTACTAGCTCGCAATTAACCTTTGTATGCATTTTCTGTGAATCGAAAAATTATATGTTATCACCGTTATGACGGCTTTATTACGTTAATAAAGAACGCGAACACGGGGCACACGGAATAAAACACGGTATTACGTAAAAACAAGGTGCAGGTAAAGGTTGCTGTCAAATATAACCTTAAATTATGACGAATGCCGTCAATTACGATCTACCGTACGGTGACTGGTTTGTAAATCAGTATACGATGTCTTGCTCTGTGCGTTCCAGCTTGCCCGCAAAGGAACCATTAAACAATTGCTGATTGATCGTGTTCGAGAAAATGTTAACTATTGTAATATAACTCGGGAAAACTTGGTTCGTAACTCGCGTAACACTTTGCATGATTTAATATTCAGCTACGATAATCTTACAGAAGTCGATCCTTTCACTGATCCGATCTTGCCGTTGGATCACTGTCATCCTCCGCTCGTAATTTATAGTCATTACACTACTGTGAAGAATTCCGCGCATGCAAGCGATACTTACCGTGAATCCGAAGCACGAAGATTGTTCGGAACGTTAAATTCTTTATTAATTAATTGTCATCGCTTAGGACTCTGGGAGGAATAGTCCGTTGCTAGATTTCATTGGCGATAAAATGCTTTCGATTTGGAGGAAGAAGAGGGAATCCTCGGAACGAGATTTCTCGTAACAAGCGTCAGGCAACATCATCGCGATGGCAATTTGTCCTGACGGGTCTCATAATCTCGGCGGTGTCCGGACGCCGATCAGGACGTCCTTTGTAAAGCCCGTAAGAGACAGGCCGATATTTCTCGATCGTTAAGCAACAAACGTATCGACCAGATGGGAGCTGGCCAGGCGACGGAAGAAAGGGGTAAAAAGCGTAACGGTCCAGGGACGGGCAAGACGCGGGCCGACAAGAGGAGCGAAGACGACAGGGCAGGACATTTGTCGCGAGTAGAGCAAACACTCGGGACTCCATCAACGTCCCCGAAGTTTCTTTCGGGTGTTGCCCCGGCTACGGTTGTATTCGGTGGCGCGTAGCGTCGGTGTTCTATCGCTTTTCGGTTTTTGCCCGGGCGCCGGTCTCTTTACCGGGCGCCGTGCTAGCGCAACCACTCGTAGTTGCCCCCTCCGGGTGAGAAATGCCGCTACTTTTATTTTGCCAGTTCCCTACGTTAGCGATTTTTCCATCACCGCGGCGAGATATTTCACCGGCAATCTAAGAGTCGCAAATGGAGTCCACAATGAGGCAGAAATGGCTCGGCGCACTGATGGCCCCGGCATTTGTCTTCCCTCTGTTCCTTCCTCGTCCTCCCTCTTTCGGTCTCCGAACACGCGCCTTTTACCCCCATCTCGACGACCTCCGAGGGACGGTAATCGAGCACTCGTGCACTCCCTGGGACCACCTACCCCCCCGCTTCCACTTATTTCTTTCTAATCGGTCCGTGTCTTTTTCCCCGACGTCCACCTTAAACTCGCGTGGTCTCCGACAAACGAACGACAACGCAAATACGTAACTCGTTGCAAAAGTAAAGGACGCCGTTGGAGTTGTTATAAACTGATTCGATTGAAACGTCTCCGTCGAGAATGAACGCTTACTCTAAATAAATATCAGCGCAGACAGCCCGGACGGCTCAATAAGCGGCAACCGGGGTCTATCTTTATGCAAAGCGAGCGTAAACACTCGTGTACGTCGAGGCTGAAGGGCCCACGGTCCAGGGTACGCCATCGCTGCATCCCCTTCTTCGCTGTTCCCGTTCCGCCGAGCAATACTCCCGTCAATTATAAGCCCATCAACGAGGAAGCTTCGCGTTTTTCTGACGGCGAACCGAACGGACTGGCGAGCATGGAAGACAACGCTTCGAACGGTGCGAGCCGGGCACACGTACACGCAACATGGTGGCTACTCGAGGCGCGCAGACCGGTAACGCGGGCATTTCGTGCATCAAAGTCGGTCTGATGCGATTTTAATCGCGGCTACCCCTCCTGCTTTTTCTCCGCCCGCCGCCAAAGGCTTCGGACTCCCGACCGGCTCGACCGGACCAACCCCTAGCCGGCAAACCCGGTGTAAAACCGATTAATTCCCGGGTGCCCCCTCGGACCCCGCGGCTGGTATCGAAGGAATCTAACGAGTGGCCGGCGACAACCGGCCTCCCGTGCGTAATTCATGCCTTCCTGCCATTGTCGTCCGTTCGAATCTCGTTCCCGTCCGTCGCGAGCAGACCGCGAGGCAATTAACTCTCGAGGTCCGCGGGAACCACGAAACCCGAGGGCCCCGGAGGTCCAAGATTTTTGGATAACCCCGGAGCTCCGGGGTCGGGGCAGATCACCCCGATAACAACTATGTAGTTGTCAAGCGTTTAAGAGCACCTCCGCGTTGCACCACGGATTCATCCCCCTCGAGCTCTTTCCTTCTTGCAGCTATGACTATATACCTTTCTGCGTTGGTGAACTCATCGGTAACCTGACGTGTCTAGCGTTCGTTCCTTTGTACGAAGAATGAGTAAGTTTAAGTGTCACGAAGGTGTCGGCTAGCGAGACTTGGAACGCATCGTCCGCGTTGAAAGTGCACCGGAAACGGGTCTCGGCGACCGCGAGATGTAAATTCGTTCGAACGGGCGCGGCGTTGGGCCCGGCGGCACCGGCGACAAAAACGCGGGGCGTAAAAAGGAAACGAAGCCGGTAGACGTTCCTGGAGAGGACAGCCGGAGTGTCGGAGGCAGGCTGAGACTATGGGCAGCCGACATAAATATGCATGTCTCCGCGGACCCATGGTTCATGTGCCGGTGATCGTTATATCTCCATCTGACCGGGGACTGGAAGAGGCAGGGGTTTCGTCGGTGGTCCGGTAATACATTCAAAGTTGGATATAGGGAGTGCAGGGACAGAAAGGGGGATGGAAGTCTCGGCTAGCCCCGTGGACGGGAGCAGGAGAGGCAGAGGGTGGCGCGAGTAGGTGGACGCAGAAGAGGCGAACCAGGAGGGAGCCACCGGCTGGCATAGGGAGGGGGAGGTTTCTCGTGTTTCATTTCCTGAGCTCCTATATAACTTTGTGCTCAACTCGACACCAGATTAATAACGGCCCCACCTATCCTATTCTATCCCAAGCCGAACAAGTTCGTGCTGTGTGTAGACTCTGTGCGCCGTGCTCGCGATGCCTGTCTCGTATCGCTTCTCTTCTCTCGCCTCCCTGTTGCCCTTGGCTCCTCGCGCGCGCTCGCTGCTCCGGGGCTCCTTCCCTTTTCGTCCCTTTTCTCTCCTCTACCCTTTCCGCGCGACGGATGCGCGACACGCTTGAAAATTCTGACCGTGTTACCGATCCATCCGTGCACACGCTGGACGTACCCCGGCACGCCCTGACAAACCGATGCGCTGAAAACTCCGCCGCGGCTGACCGATGCCACTCGTACGCCGAATAGGAGTAATCGTATTTCATATCGCGATGGCCAACCTGTTATTTGTTGCCTTTCGTGCTGAACCGCGAGAGAATCTGGACCAAAGGCTCAGGGACCTAGCCAAGTTTCACGATTCGAGAATTCTAGGGCGATTCAGGGGCGAACCTGTTGTGTGATTCAACCCCAAAACAAGTCAGTTGATATAAGTTCGCCATGAACTGGGTGAAAAAGTTATCCTCCTCTGTATTCATGGTATTTGAGCAATGGTGAACCCCGAATTCCCTTATCAGCGGTGAAAAATCGCGGAAAGTCTCGCGTTACACAAGAAACTCTGTACGGAGAGGATATTGCAATCGTTCTCGCCAGGCTCGAGCCTTATCCCCGTGAGCGTTCCACAAATTTTTACCGCGGTATAATTACCGAATAACTTTTCACGCGATCACGTGCCCGCCTCGATCTACCCTCGCCACTTTTATAACTCCGTAATGATTCTTCGTTTCAAAAATCGACCGACACCTCGCTCGAGGCCCCCTCCAATGATTCGTTCGATACGATTCGAGTCCGAGGGAGTTTAAGTGGCTCGTTAACGCACTCCTGGTGACAATTAGCGGTGAAGTGGCGCGATCGAGCGCAATGGAGATCGAAAGCGCGGCGTGTATTCCGGTTACGTCGCGCCCCCTAAATCTTCCCCTGTGCGTTCTCGCGGCAACAAATCCGAGGCACGTATTCTTTTTCCCCGGCAGATCTCCGCCACTGATTCGGGTTCATGAGCATGATGGTCGCCTCGCGTGCCAAGATAAATGTGCCGCAGACACGTTATTACCTATCGGTACGTGGCGCCGACCCACCGAAACACGTCATATCGGTAGGCAGATGTATGGAAGCGGTGCTCAAGGAATACTCATCTACCTGGCCACGTACGCCGAGACAACGACGAGCGATTGAAAGCGGGGGGGTCGCGCGGACACGCGACGCGCACAAGATATCCGCGTAATGCGTATTTGATTACGACCACCGAAGACTCTGTTCCCGTTTACACCGTGAATTTAACCCTCGCTCTCCTCGCAATGGCATAGAAAATAGCCGCGTGATTTTCTACATTTTTGTAACTAATTTCCCCCCCAAAACACAAGACGATAGGATCAGAATTATCTGGGTTCTAGTACGTATGAATGGAGCCTGTTTATACCGTTTCGCGGCCATTTTGATGGCACAGATTGATACTCATAATACGCTAGAACCTCGTTAATTCTAATTAATTTGGAGTGGGAGACATCCGGATGAAGCAACGAACGCATTCTCCGGATCCTAAGCCCAACATCTGCCAGCTACCGAACGTTTCAGCGTCTTCGCGAAACAAGAGACGCGAGTTACGCTCCAATCAAATAACCGCAGAGATTGCAAAACTCATGCTGGAGGTCGGACGCGTGTCCAATTTCCCTATTTAACCGAGCAAACATCATTCTCGAGCGTCGGTTGTCCGCGATCTTGCTGCGCGAGTTAATCGCCGGGCGAGCGAAGCCAATCGCGCATCCGCCATCTTCCCTATTCATTGTTGGCGGGACGGTTCGGATACGTACGTGGCTCGGAATACATCATAGAGAGGATAGTTTCGCTACGAGATCGCGCAGAAATGGGACCGCGAGCAACGGCGATAATGATGATGACGTTTGACGGTCATTACCACGGAAGCGAACCGCCCCTTTCCCAGGTTCTTTCGCCACCGTGTCTCGAAAAAAGGAAACCCGCGGCGCTGCCCGAGCAGCAGCGCATCGAAAGAGGACGCCCAGAGGGGTCGCGTATTCGAGATTGATCGCGCGAAATCAAATATTTTACCCCCGGGGCCCCGGCTCTATCCGCGGGGCCGCACCAGCCCAATGACAAACGCGTTACAAAATATTTTTAGATTGCCAGCCGTGGGATTTATGGGCGCATTAACCGACGGTATTCCTCTGCGTCGTCGGGGCTGCCGATATTAACACGTACGAAAGTGAATTACCGCGCATCAACATGCATTCCCAAACATATTCCCTTGGACGTGTAAAGGATGGTCGGCCATTAGCAGGTAAATCGTACCTCGAATCCGGACGAGTCCCTCTTGCCTCGCGGTGTCGCCGTAACCCGGACCCCGACGGCCGTGTAATCGGTCCGTTCCCCCGCGAAACAAGAACGAACGGTCCCCGGGACCGAATCGAAGGTGGAAACCAGTCGAAGGGGGAGGGACGTCGCGTTTCGCGAAATCGGTTATACGCGGGATGCCTCGGCGATCCAAGACGGTAGCAGCCGGCAAGACGGATGGCCGCCATTATTTCGGATATACTAACAGATACCTCCGCTTATTAATTTAATTGCCAGCCATTACAAGCAATGCATAGCTAATTAAACTTGAACGAAAACGAATACGCCGACCCTCGTGGCCGCTGTTTCGAACGCCACGCCACGTGACCAGCGTCCTGCCACTAGCCGTCGCGACTCTTTCGGCAAATATCGTTTTTATAACTCTCTAAACCCTTAACTGCCACCTCGACGCCCCAGTGATCACGTTCCTAGGATTTACAATTGATATTCTGCTCTATTATTTTTAAAGTAAAGACCTGTCTCGAATTCCTCACCCTGTATATTCCACCGAATATTAATTACTCGATCATCGACGGCCCCGATACACCCTCATAAACAAAACGAAAGCTCGTCAGCCGGGGAAACAGCTCATCGAACAACCATAACGACGAGTACACGAAAACGGGGCAACCCTTCGCGCGATTGCTCTCGTCCGAGCGCGCGGTCGACACGACGTTTTAGTTCCTCGTAGTCGAACTCGAGCAAACCTCCGACAAGGGCCACGGTAATGAATTTGGAAAGTGCAATCAGTATCGCAGCCCTAAGGGCGGGAGGGGGAGGGGTGACATCGGGGTCGTGGAGCTGGTGAAACTCTCGGTTGGACTGCGGGGGCGCGGGGGCCGCGGAACAAGGAGAGTCAGAACCACGGCACCGTATCAGAACAGAGGGAGGAAAGAGGGATGAAAGAGGGCGGATGTGACGCGGAATGATGGAGCGCGGACCGTGGAGAAAAATGAGAGTGGCGGAAAGGCGAGGGTGGAGGGACGCTGATGGATCGGCGCTCCTCCCTCCGCTGCACCCTCTCGCGGCTCTCTCACGCCCGACCCTCTCCGGGCTTCCACCCACCCCCCTGCTCCCCCCGTCAGCCACCCTCCACGTTCAGGTTCGCGCTCCCAGGGGTGGAAAAGCCCCGCAATATTACTCATAGTCCGTGGGCCTCGTTCTACCCTCTCTCCCACTTTCTATTTTCCTCCTCTTCCGTTTCTACGCTTTCATCCCCCAGTCCGCTTTTCTTTTCCGTGTCCGTCTCTCCGTCGACGTTGCTCTCTCGCTGCGCAGTACTCAGCTGCTCCAACGATGGCCATTCGATTCTCCGTCTTGCGGTTTTTAGGGCGATTTGGCCGCCCGGGAGATTGAATCGCCACGACCCACGGCATTTCGGTCAGAAGATGCTTCGAATCTCGTGCAACCCTTTGTCGAACAGGGAACTCGAGGGACTCGAGAATAATGCGACATCGAAGTCACTTAAATCAAAAGTCAGAAGGAATAGTAGAAACCAAAAATTTGGGTATACTCAAAATGGGAAAGCATTGCAACGAATGACGGAACAGGTCGTTTTGATCCCCCTTAGCTAGTGGCTCGATCTCTCTACGACGGAGCAATTTTTCAAAACGAAGTTTTAGAAGATTCGGAATTTTTTAAAGCGACTTGTAGCCATCGCTACTCGTTGCGCTCGCCGTGCCTCTAACCATTCTCGACTTCACCCTGCAGAAACAGCTACAGGAGAATTATTTATTCATACTCGATCTTCAGAAAGTAACCGCCCTTTTTGCGAACCCCCGCTAGGGCAGGTTGGAGGAGGTTTATCGTTGCAGTTTCCGGTTGCTGTTGGACGCTACGACAACGAAGCGTCGATGATAATTTTAGATGGACAGTTATCGGTTGCAAGCAAGACAGAACCGAGTAGCTGATTTGATATTTATAAAACACAAGTGGCTAAAAACGTGTGTCAATTCCATTCGCCGCGACACGTCAACGTTTGTTAGATCTATTGGAAATTGTTAAATGCCCGCAGCTTCGATCGAAGTTACTTTCCGGGATAAAGCCGTTTATACATTAAAATGGACCAATCGGTGTATGAAATCGCGGAGTATTTACGCGTGACAAATTTATGATATGTAAATCAGCGCGCCGATTCGTGACGTAAAAGTAAAACAATTTGCTCGGCCGGACCTGTGCATTTAGTTATGAGACGTATTGACAGTGCGTAGATATTTTCGGTAAATATTGTACTTTCGGCGGGGTTGCGCGCGCGTCGCAATTTCGACGGTGTTTCACGGCTAAATCTGTTAGGCAAGGACTCACCAACAAATCCGTATATTTATTTGTTATGTCTGATGCAAAACCCATACGTTTTGCATCCACCTTTTTTGATCCGATAAATTATAAGCTTGCGTTGCAGCGGATACCTGTCAGGCCTCTGACACGTTTGCCGAGCCGGTGATTGGTCAACGGGGCATCGGTTGGAAATTACACATCACTCTCGAGGACTGACCTTTTTCTCGGTCGACCCGCGAATCGTGGCCAAGAAATAAAACACTGATCAGGAAGGGATTCGATCGAGGAGGTTGCGGACTCCCAAGGATCTCATAAAGTTTCAGCAACACTTTTTTTAAACGTAGATCACAGGTGGTACTCATCGATTCGTAAACAGCGTGCAGACTCTGCGGAGTGGTATCGACATCTAGCCAGGCAGCCCGAGGGGGCAAGTTTTCCGAGCGAGCGGGTTCGTTCGCCAGATTCTAATACGCGAGACATCAGAAGCGATTCATCTAGCCATGCGCTTCAATACGAAAACTGTCGGCGTCAGAAGTGGCTGGCGAAGAGGCGGGGTGACGAGGGGGGGTCGTCTGGCAGGTACTATCGGGCGGTAGCCGAGACTGAGCTTTTGCACGGTTAGCGCGATTCGGATGGCGGCGCCACGAACCGCCATTACTCAACTATTCACTCGGTAACGCAATCATACGTCACAAAGGCCTTTCATTTGCAAGCGCATTGTGGAAACCCGGCGATATTAATTGCCGCGGCTCGTTACCCTCTCCGGCCCTTCCCCCTGGTGGGCTGCCGCTCCACATCCACCCCCCTCTGGTCCCCTACGCCCAGCATTTCCCGGCGAACCACCCTCCGAAAGCCCTCCAACGCCACGTGAACCAGGGCTATTCCCCGTATTACGTATTCCGCTGCCATGCGGCGGCTCTGTCCCGCGTTGCTGCCGACAACCCCGTCGCTTCCGACCCCCCGCGCCATCTCGCTCCACCCCGCCCGCACCCGGAACTCCGCGGAGCAGTCTTTCTAAAGCATTCTTGCGCCTGACAAATACGTCGTCCGAGGACGACGCGAGCGTGGAACGTGACTGCTTCCTTTCCGCTGCCGCGCCACGTTCGCGAATATTAATTTTTCGCCGCGACGCCGACAGGGCGGCCGCGAGGGGAGCGCCGTTACCGCCCGCGGATCACGAGGAACGAAGGGTGTACACGGCCCTTCCTACCTTCATCCCTGTTTTCACGCGAATTTTGCGGAGAACAGCAGAAGAACGTTAACGTCAATCGATTGTTATTCCCTTTGACACGGAGTCAGGTTCCAGAAATTAACGATAGCACGACATTTGTTTCGCGACCAAAAGAATTAATGAAACGAGTCGCGCGTTAATATTACGTAATATTTTCTTCTTCGCCGTTGAACTAAATTCAGACAAATTGATCACTTCGCGACGGTCCAATAAAGTACTCGCATCGAAACAGCAGGTGTGTTGTCTTTTCCACTTCGCAATAAACTCGCGCGTCCGCCATAGCATTGCCACGTCAGTTTCACCAACGCATTTGAGCGATTTGCAGCAGCTATACGTCTCTCTTATTTGCCTTTTTTAGTAGAAATACTTCGGTGCGTCGTAGTTCGCTGTGAAATGTTACGGACGGGTCGGCAGCGTGCGGCCGCCGATTAATTGCCAACCCGAGTGGTTAAGGCAACTCCGCGTACACACTTTAATTTTATTTCCAGTCCAGGCATTTATACAGAAACGTATCAGGAATTAATCATTTTTTTAAAATGTATTTAATCCTGAAACTTTTCAAAATGTTTTCTATTCTTTTCTATTACCAGCGATGATTAACGGTCCTGATAATTGCGCAAATATTTCGTACGTTTATATTTTCGTAATAAAGTCCCCGCGATAATGAATCGCAGTTGGGTGTACGAAATACATAAAATACGCAAAAGAGCTTGTTCCAGTTTGTAGGATCGCCTTGTATATTCTATTTTTCGGCTGACACCAGCAGTCTCGTTTACGCGAACTTGCGTCGAGTGCTCCTGAAGCACACTCGTGCCAAATAGAAGCCGCAAGGTAGGACAATAGGATGCATCATCGCATGCAGCATGCACGAGGTGCTCGTTGCGGTGGCACGAAGGATGTTCGAAGCGGTTAAGTGCCGCCATGCAGCTTTTTCGTCCCGTTGAAAACATTGTAACGCCTCTGTCTCGCCAGTTATCGCAAATTTACGCTGCTTTAATTGCCGCGACGATCGTCGCTACGCGGAAACATGAATACTATTCGTTGTCAAAAATAACAAGATTCATTACGCTCAATTTCATTTGCGGTATTTGTAGCTGGAGCCAGGTTTGCTAACTAATGAATTGGGTGATCGTTCGAACATAGTAAGACGTGAACTTTAATGGCCACCTGGTGCTACCCTGTCGTTTAACCTGTTCTCGTTCGGTAAATACCGATCCGTAATGCAGGATCTCCGCGTGGTTTAAAAACAATAATAATTATAAATAATCTAATTATCTCGTCTCGACATCCTTTCCGCGGGAGCATTTTAGCAAGGATCGTGAAAGTCCGGATTTGCGGTACTTTCGCAGATTAAGGTCATAAGCTTCTTTGTATTTGTAAGACCGGTTGAGTCTTTTATTTCTACTGTACCGTAAGTACCATAAGTACAGCATAGAACCACGCAACAGTGTATGCTAGGAAGTGAGACCGGTTGTGTTTTTTCCTACTTCCACGCTGTACTGTTTATTAGCGTGCACTCTTGAAACCCAAACGTTCAAACAGGAAAAACAAACACTCGATCCTGATATATCAAAAATATTAATATCTTAAATAATAACGTGGGTTATCGGTTATTAATTAACGTACACATCTGGCAATAATTCTTTTGCTACAGATTCGATTCTAAGCCGGTCTCGTTAGAAGACACGCTATTAGCGCGATAATGGACGTTCGGTGATCGTTTAAAAATCGAATTGGCTGATTAAACAGTTCCATCAAAAATTTTCCTTGGAAGATATACGTCGTCGCGAAATCGATTCCGTCTTCTTTGTCGTTTTCCATTTACCCGGTCCTTCTATAGAGAGCGGTCTCAAAGGAACCGTGCCAGTGACAAATACAAAGCCGAAGACATTCCTCCAGTGGCCGTCGTTGATTAATCTCGTCGTATGGATTGCAAGACGGTGAAGTAGGCAGTCAGTCACAGGCACACGTATACGATATGGCCGCGATTTTTCATGTCCACGCTCGGATACACTGCTTTATCGCGCGTGTCGCGAAAAAAAGCAAACATCGAAATTGGATTACCAGCCCCGGCGATCGGGGCGCATTATTATACATTAGACACGTCCGTTTGAAACGACACGACGTCGCTCTCTATACCCGCGTATTAATAACGAGATTTTTGCCACCGGTAGGCTTCGCTGACCGATACGTACCGACGGTTAATCGATGCCTTCCGTCTCGGTACAGACGTACGGTCCTAATCGTTTCTCGGTGCGCCCCAAGTGTGAAAAAAGAATCTAAACAGGCAATTTATAAATCGTTGCACGCCAGTTTTAACAAGTGCAACGTTCGAAAGTGTTCCTTTTCATTGACTCCTTTAATGGCCTCGCGGAGCAATTTGTGTCTCGTCGTGTCTGGCTGACGGGTGACGCGAGTTTCCTCCGAGGCACGGTTAACCATTAACGAATGAAAAATTTACTTACCCGACGGACATTGGTTTTCCCGAGTATTTACACGGGAAATTATAAAGTATTGTTCGAGTTATTTCGACGACGCGTTGTTACGTATCGTCATTAATAATACATTTTTGCGGCCGGATACGTTCTGGAGATAATCGATGACTTCCGTCTTGGTCAGACGCGCAGTTGTAATCGTTCTTCGGCCAGAAGCGTGAAAAAAAATTTTGAACGCGCAATTTATAAATCGTTGTCGGACAGTTTTAACGAGCTCAACGCTCGAATCTGCTGCTTTCTGTTGTTCCGCGGACTCCGATATACATATATTTGCGTAATTAACAATTTAAGCCTTTGTTAACCGCATGTACAACACGCGGTTCGCAATTAAGACGACAAAAACTAATATTTATGGCGGACACGTGCCAGGCCGTGTTCATGAACTCGCAACACACTCGAGGCAACCAACTATCGAGCGTGAAAAGAAATTCCAGCAAACTGTAACGAGTTGCCTTTCGTTATGGACCATTATACGAATCTCTGTCAAATTCTGCAGTCTCGAGCGGCTTTTCGTAACCCTAAACACTCGTCCATTTTCGTTCTCCTGCGACAGTCGTCATAAATATCGAGGCTGGACGTCTGGGGGGTCGCTTAGCGCCGATGTTCCCGGACGCAAGCGACTAGCTTGGGTCCTTTTTCTCCCGGTTATTGATAAACACGTTACGGAGGCGTCTGGTACGCCAAGTAGTACGAATTAATAAACAAGCTAGTTCTGGTAAACACAGCTCCCATCCGGACGCGTACAGCTCGAACAGCGTTACGCGGTGCATCATCGAAGGGGTTCACACGCAACAGCGAGCCCGATTCATCACGCGTCCCCGGCGCACCTTTAATTAATACCTAAAAATCCAGGACGTCCATTCTCACCGAGTAGCAACGGGCAGGCCGACATGTTCCCGCGCGCTTAGTTATCTCGAGTACAGCGTCGAGACGTGTTCCGCTCATATTCCCAGCCCGTGTTTACCGTGTCCCGACCGTGTCGAAAACCCATCCCCCATCGCGATCGTCGGGGGCCCCGTATAACCGCGCTCTGCGACCGTCACGGGACGACGGCGACCGTGTTTTGAAAAATCGTGACTGGAAAAGCCTCGAGAAAGACGCCGGAGGACGTGTTTGTCTTCGCCCCCGGTCGAATTCGAGGCCCTACCCGCCGCCAGCCAGACGACAGCTGGAGTTTCTCGCCTCCGAGACCCGATCCGCCGGTGATTATCGCGGACACACTTTTCGGAGAAAAAACCGATCGCTGACGTTTGATGGATCGCGACCAGGATGCCCCGGAACGGAAAGACGCTCTTTATTTTTTTTCTCTCGCCCTCCGAGGAGGAGCACGAGGGGAGAGGAACAAAGACATCAACGCTGATGGATGCGCGCGAGAGCACCGGCTACGCTCGTCGGGAGACCGAAAGTAAGTCCTGTATTGTCTCTGGGGCTCCTCTAGCGGTCTTTGATCGCCTCGACGAGATCAAAGAGCTCCCTCCGAGCGGTTCCAGGGCAGATCGAGGCCGGAATAAAAAATCACGAGATTGTCTAATTTAGAATCTTTCTAACTCGAAACGGCGGATTTATCCATCTTGGATCGCCTCGTTATTCCTCGATAATCGAGTCTCGGTATTTGCATGAACTCTCCGTTCCCATTTTCCCCGAGTTATCAAGATCCCCCCGGCTTGCATCGTTTTCTGACACTCGATCGTCGCGCTTGCATCATCGGGTGATAAATTCGTTGGCGGGTACCGATAGTGTCACTCGCACGGTCAATTTGCCGGCCCCCCCGGAGAAACTTTCGGCGGTTCGGAACGTTATCATTAAGATCTCATTATTCAAATTCGAGACCTTTGCATACTTAATCGTGGCCGCGCATGTAACCACTATACGCGACTCGGCTGCCGGAGATAAAGCATAATATCGCGATTCCCGGCAACGTAATGATGATGACCGGCTTGCCGCCGCGCGGATGGCCAGGTAAGGGCTGCTTTCGCTACGTAATATGCGTAATGTGAAAAGAGGCCATTTTCTTCGACGGGGCCCCGGCAGGCGCGAGCAAAACGACCGGCTAGCAAATTCGTGTTATCAGTGGTAAAAGAGAGCGTGTGCTCGAGGCCGTTGGTCAGCCTGTTCGAATGAAGTTACTAAGCGAAGCTATGTACGCCTCGCGGAGCCCGTGAAACGCGCGAAATTATTGTGGTACGGGCGTGACGACAGATTGAGTTATTTTCTGATTTCATTTGTCATGCTTCGAACGAGCCGACGAGTCCTCTATTACGTTTTAAACTTCGCTCTCGATCTTGGATAACGACCGGATGCTACGATTTCAAATGTCTCCAGGCGTCGGAGTCGCCACGATCGATTTTTATTCAAAAACGCACGACAGTTTTTTCTTTTATTCCAGTCCCAGCCTTGACTGGGAATTATATCGACGTTTGAAACCCAGGAGTCACGATTAAAATTGGTCAGACACGATTGTGTTTCTATAGCGAACAATCTCAAGGTGTAGTCTGAATTATCAATCTTGTTGGATAATATATACAAATGTTCCAAGCACCACATTTTTCTGCGTTAAAAATTTTAAATCGTGAGACGTCCCTCCTAGGGATGCTTCTCGTTTTAGAACCGGCTGGTTTAAAGGTTAAATATAGAAGACTCTAATTCCTATTCCCGGCAGCTTTCGATCGCGGAATGGTAAGCCAGGTGTCGCGAAATCTTCCTCCGGAGCGGAAGATCCACGGTCGTCTGGGAGCGGCATTAAAAAATTACGTTTGTTGCGAGGCTCGTACGTCTCAAGTCCCAAGTGGCGGCCTACGACACATAATTACTTTCCTCGGCGGCGCGCGGAGCCATCGCGGACAGTAATTAATAGTCCTTCCTGTAAGACGTTCCACGCTTTGGTGTTTCGCGCTGCCGAATCTCGGGGATGCGTCTACCAGAGACGAACTGTTAGCGGAACCGAGAAAAAAGGCACATCGAGAGAGGATCGAAGAAGACGTTTCCTAGAAGGATCAACGTCCTCGTTGAATCCGCCCGGACGAGTTTAATCTAGACGATTTTTATCCGTGGTTCGAAAGCTCGAAGCAGCAACGACGTTTCCAAAGAATGATCAAAGTGGAAGTTGAATGTTTACAGAGTTTAACGGAGTGTCATCAGGTATAGACAGATGATAATTCGCTTTTGCAATCACGTTAACGCTGCTTTCTACCTCACGCTGCTCGAAACGTGACACGATTTTATTTATTTATATTAAAAATATTGTTTACGGGTTTCACCGTGCACAGAGTGGCGATAATTCACGTCTTTACCTCAATTCTCGAGCGATTAATAAGCAACTGTTGCCTAAATATCGCGTCGTATTGATCGATGAGTGATAAATACAAAGTAAAGGTTCGGTGTACGTGCAGACGATTGTCATCTTTTCGATCGCGTTGCGGTCGTGTCGCTTTGGTGGGAGAGCGGCCTTAATCGCGTCAGACGGTAGTTACGCAAAGACGGTAATAGTACTTCGATGACTGATTGCCACTCGTTTGTGCAAACTCGTTTCTGTTTAAATTAAACACCGCTGCAGCAATCCTTCCGTTTCAACGCAATATTCGTTTTTTTCCAAACGCTGCTGTTTGGCACTGATAACGACGCAACATAAAAAAAATAGCAATATTGTTGTACCTGGGTAATGGCGTTTCAAAACCGACGTATCGGTAGTTCACCAAACGGTAATCTTACGCTAATGGCGATCGCGCCTAGCCAAATTCCCGTGGATCCATTCTAACTGCGCAATTTGCAAACGCGTCCATTGTTAAGAGAAGAAACGGTAGGATCGACCGGGAACAAAAAGGCATTAATAAAAACAGGATTGGTCGAGCTTTCAGTCGATGGAAGCGACGCCCGGGGGAAAAGGTGAGATCGAGGCCGGAGGGAAGACGAAGAAGAGACGATCCACGGATCCACGGGTGGGTGGTTGTCATGGAGGGGGGCCGGATGAGCCGCGAGGAGGAAGGACGAACGGGGTGGAGACGGGGGAAGAGTTCCTCGAGGCCTTCGGAGGGTGAAGCGGACTAGACGTAGCCGTTGGACGCTGCCGTGTAATTTATTTCCCTTCGCTTCCGCGTCGCGGCCGTACGAAACGTCGGATCGACGGGGGGTGGTCCGTGGAACACGGCCCGATGAACCTATCCTCCATCGACCACCGCCGCCACCCTCCACCCCCCGCCTCGTCTGCCGTCCTCAACATCGCCCCTTAGAAGACCAGTGAAAATTTCGAGAATATCGCAGCCCCGTATAAATCACGTTTATCGGGCGCGGAGAAGCTTGCAAGACCGGGCTGAATGGTTCAACAGATCGACTCGAAATGATTTTCACGCTTTGGTAATTCGCCGTCGACGTCGCCAGGTTTCCCTTCGGCCACCGATACCCTGTGGCTGCTACGGACGTGTTTCAATTCGTAGGGATTCGCGGGTTTAGGTCCCGATGTTCCGCCGTTTGTTAAAATTTCGCTTTCGAGGATGCAGCGACTCGCAAATGGAAAATTATCTTTGATCGAATCATAATAAAGAATTTTTTTCTCGAAAGTGAGTAGGATTTCGGGGGTATGTGTATACACCAAAAATGACTGTAATTGACCCCCACAACTGAAAATAATTTTTCCAGAATGATTTGAAACTTTTCAATTTTCAGGGTGACAGACAGTTATGGTCAGACATTATATTCTCAGTAATTAATTTTTTTCTCGAAAGTGAGTAGGATTTCTGGGATATGTCTACCGACCAAAAATGATTGTAATTGACCCCCGAAACTGAATATAATTTTTCTAGAACGATTCGAAAATTTTTTTCTTCGCCAAATTTTCTGATGAGGTGTAAAGTCTACTTGTATACCTTGTCCGTGATAATATTGAAAAATAGAGTTTCATGCTTGCGTCGTAATCGCTTGTAGCGTATTCTGACGGACGTTCCGAATAGACAGGGACAAGGGGTCAACATTTTTCGCCATCGCCCGAATACGGCGAAAATTCGCACCGAGTCAGCAGCCCAAGAAACGCCTTTGATAAATCGTACTCGATATTTTTTTTCAACTCTCCCCTCGTTCGTCTTGCAGAATGCGCTCTCGCGCCGTTTCCCCAGCCCCCGTTCGCCCTCAATCCTCAACCCCCCCTGCCGCGCTCGTGAGCTCCATGATTTCTTCAGCCATGCTTCCTGTTGTCCTTCCCACGCTCTTGCGCCGCGAGAAATTTCAATTCCGCTTCGCGCGAGAACTTTTAAATAGGAAATTTATTACGTCTCGTTTCGTTCACCCTTCCTGCGGCGATCTATAAACTCGCTTCGTCGCGACAATTACACGAAAGTATCGAAATGCGAGCTTCCCGGATTCATCGAGTATGCCGGACGCGCGACGAATTCGTTACGCGAGCGAAAGAAGCTGCGAATATCCGAGGGAATAATCTTCGACGGGTCCTTGGACGTAATGGCGTCGCCCGGGCAGGATAAAGGGAAAAAGGAAATAGGATGAGTGCTCGTTGGCCGGGTTACTTTGAACCAGATACGCGCGAAGATCTCACGAGCGCCGGAGGAAGAGGAAGAGGAAACTGAAAGGATCTCGGAAAGTCAGTGACCTTGGCGGGATTTATGGCAGTCCTTTTAGCTATTCGTGACGCAGGAAACCGAAGGTCGTCCCCGCGTGGAAGAATCCCTCGGTCGCAGCGTGAAGTTGAAATCCTTCCAGAATTTAAAACTGTCCTTGATCCCCGATACAGTGCTGCACAATCGTTAGCGAGCCCTTTTGTTGGCCGCCAGAAGAATCGGGTTAGAAGCTTTGGCTCGCCAAAAGTCTTGTATGCCCATTGTGCTACTTTGTATTCTACCCTGCGTCTCCGTTCTCGCGGCGAACCAACAATCTCTAACGTTTACCCCCGGGGATGCGTGCTTCGGTGGGCCCTGTGGACCTCGAGGTCTGCGATTTCACGTGGGTTATTTTTCGTTGACGTTTACCGGTCGTATGCGCCCTAAACGGTGATATAAAAAGCGCGATTTCAAACATCGAGGACGCCTCGTCATCGACGCCGTCCATCACCGCGTATCTGCCCGCGGCAAGTAATACCGGGGTCCCGTGTTTCAAGTATTCCGGTCGCGATTAAAAACAGAAAAAAAATATATATATATTCGAAGCATCGAAAAAAGGTAAAAAAAGCCTGGGAAAAAAGCGGAGAAAGCGAAATAAAAGAAGAGACAGAAGCTGGTCGCATTGCGGCGCGGGTGAAAAAATTTTCGCGAAAGCCCTTTCATCACACTTGCCCGCCAAACTGTCTCGCTGGAGTTTTTATTGTGTCCGAATTGCGAGAGCTACGGGGGAGAGTTATTGTGAAAGCACCGAACATGTGGACGTTAACACCGCGAGAGCTCGTTTGGTCGCGTACCGAGGGCGGAAGGGGGTTGCTGCGGGGGATGGACGCGGTCCGGCTTGTTGGTATTACGTAAGCGTTGCTCGACGCGAGGCCATTTCAAAAATGGGTGGATGCCGAGAGGGCGGAGGGTGAAAAAAAGGCACGGGGAAAAAGAGGTTACGTCCCGAGCGCTGGCCGACGCCAACACGGCTTTTTAATTAGAGCCGGCATCGCACCGGCACCTGACATCCTGCACCACCGCGACCCCTTCATCAAAGTATCATTCCCGTTTCGTCGAATTTCAGCAAGAATTGCCGCGCGTCGATGAAAAATACAAGAGTTTCACCGTTAACAGTCTCGAAGCGTTAATCGCGCTGAGTTACACTTGTTCGAGAGCCGCCTCCGATGATTTTCACTTACCCGAGTCGCGAGGTGGAGGCAGCACTTTCCGATCAATGAAACGGGAACGATGTAAATGGTATCCTTTGGAGTAGATTCGAGGAACGAGGCGAGATGTGATCTTATCACGTTCGCCACGCCGCGATTACGCGTAATTACGCTGTGACGATCGCACGGTAATTACAAGATTATTGGTCGGTTGTGGCGCGATTTAAAGATTTACGATTACGATTACGATTACGCCGCAATTAAACGTCAATTACCATTTTGATTAGAGCGCAATTACGAGCGTAATTGCATGTAATCGTGACCAAGCGTAATCAGATTCCGTTTTGCCCGGCTCCTGCGAAGTTCCGCATGGCCCGACGAAACGTTTTCGCTCAACGTCGTAATTACCACGAAGGATGGTAAATGAAATACCATTTCGATACCGGATCGGTAATTACACGCGCCGGTAAAGCACGGAATACTAAAAAATTCAACTTCCCCCAAGATGGACGACAAGACAGCACGCCATGTTCCCCGGGCGACGAATGACACATCCCCTGAAAGGCATGCTCTTCCAATCCGTTGTAGCGACCCCTTAAACCGAACTGAATTGAACGGAACGCCACCCCTACCGAAGCGAGCAGCTACAACAGCCCGAGCGCGGAGACCTACTCGTATTATCCACAGTGACAGGATGGCGGAGTTATTAATGGCCGCGACAGTGACAAATGACGAACTGTCGGCGCAAGCAAGACTGATATGGCGGGCTTCGTTCCTCTCTTCTCTCCTTCGGCCCGCTCAGCGTCTCCTTTCTCCCTTCCTCCCCCGGACGCCGCTATTCCCTCGTGGTCCCCGTCCCCGAGCATCCCTTCGTCCACCGCCTCGACCTTCTCCCGCGGTTCAGCCGCTACCCCGGGCAAAACTTCGACCAGTCCTCGTGTCCAAACACGGCCCGAACACGCCGTCACCGATAGACCCGCCGTTTCTTTCACCGATATCAATGATCGAGGAATCCTCTTCCATGGGGACGACACCTTCGGGGCCTCCCTTCTCGATCATTGATATTAGGAGTTAGGACATCCCGGGGCTTCCACGGGATTACGGCAATCCTACCGGAATCGTTCGTTCTATCGACGATGAGACTTGGGTCCTGGGAACGACGGTCTAATTTGCAAGAGCATGCGGGAGTAACCGACGTCGAGAAAAGAAGTATACTTTGTCCTAGGTTTGCTAGCAGGCCTCTGCCTCGGACACGCGATTCGAGATCACGTATTAGGTCGCTGCACGTGAAGCGACCGTGCCCCCCAAAACCGATAGATTTCGTCTTGCGCGTGTGCGCGTGTGTGATATATGGCGACTGTCAAACAGACACGTAGAGTCGCGCGGACATCCGAATATCCGGGCATCCGGCTCGAGGACTCGAAAAATCGAATTCGAATACGCTTCTCCCACGTTTAATTGAAATATATTTGTTCGGAAGCTTACGACCGCCTGCACTTCTTTCCCTGGCAAACGAGCGTCCCGGCGTGGCCGTTAAAAATGTCCCGACATTCTTTCACGAACGCGCGTATCCCGCGGTAAGCGGAATCCCGCGCCGCGATAAAGCGACAGAAGCGCGCGGTGGACAGTCATTTTTCTGGTTTACCTCTGGAAACATGTGCCGCGCTCGTTTATAATCCCGAAACTAGACGCGCGATCGGGCCCGCGGTGTCGGGTTGGGGCACGAGGGCGGCCCGATTCCAAAAAGTCCAGGGAGGACGAGGGGGGGACGCGCGCGACGGGTCCACGAAATAAAACCACGACGTTCCGTAGAAAATCCAAATAAATATATTTACAGATTATCCGTGGCGATAACTCATGCGCGGTTTGAATAGACGGCAGGGGGTCTCTTTTTTTTCTCTCTCTCCGCTTCTTAACCCCCTCCGACCGCTCATCCCTCCACCGACGCCTATCATTCGGTCGCTGCTTTGTATTCCGCGTTGCTTGCTCCCCCCGTTCCTCCTTCGTAGCCGTCTCAAACTCCGCGATTCTCCCCTTCCGTCGATCTACGTCTCGCCCCCGCCTACCCCCTCGGTCTCCTCTCGCCAAAAATCCTCGAGCATCGCCTATCCGTTCTCATCCCTCTCCTTCGTCGTCGTCGTCGTCGTCGTCCTCGTGGCTCTTCGCGAGGCGAAGCCTCCGGCTTCGTTCTAAGGCCAACTTGATCCACCCCTTTCCACCGCCGGCATCCCGGTCGCGTCACGCCAACTTCTTTGATCCCCGTCGACCGCTCAACTTCGAAGGATCACCGGCAAGATTTTCGAAAGAATTCATAACTTTGCCCGGAGGAGACTTAGCCGGGAAGATTCCTCGGGCTCGAGGGTCGCTCGCCGCGGGGGCGAGCGAAGGTTATGTCGCTCTGGGGGGTTTCGACGACCCGCCCGGGACCTGGAATAACGTTTCGCGATTTCCGGAATGCGGAATTCGTCCGGGATGTCGGCTCGTTCGCGGGAATGTATAAAAAAGATTGGGGGAGGACTTTCGAGGGAGGAAAGAATTGCCGGGCGTCGCTGGTCGCGTGATCGAGAGGACGACTTTACCGGGATTTTCCAACGATGGAAATAATATTTAGGCTAATTGAGCCGGAGGGCTTTAATTTCGAAACTCTTTCAAAGAGTACAGCTTGCATCGATATTCGAGGACTGGTGTCCGCTCGCCGTGTAATCGAGGCGAGCGAGCCCCTCGAAAAAAGAATTTCGCCGGCGCGATATCGTTGATTGACAGGTCGGTCGGACGGAGGAGGGAGCAGAAATTGGAGGAACGAGACGGAACAGAGGAACAGAGAGCTCGGAATAAGAGAGACAGAGGAGCAGCAACACGCAAGCCTGATCTGCTCATGAGCGTGGAAATCCCTCGTGGCAGCCTTGGGGTTCTGAAACATCAGCGTGATTGCGTTCCTCCGGCGAAGGTATTCCATTACCGGGGTGAGCTGGTACCCTCATTCCTGTTCCACCCTCTCCAAACATTCAGCATCGAGAGCCGTCCGCCGTTCCCCGGTTCACGCTCTGTGCATCGACGTGCAAACCGATATCTCAACCCTTCTGTCCGCTGGACAGACCGTCGGACATCGTTCCAAATGCGACTACAGCTGTTGATGAGCATCCAACCAGAGTGTAAATTGGAAACGCAGACTTTATTTCCATCGTTGCACCCCGTCCCACGATCATTTGTACTACAGATCTTGAGCAGGATTGGTAGAACTTTAGAAACGCGGATCTTTTGTCACACAATCGCGTCCCTGCAACGGGAATCGTATGTAAATACAGTCCAGTTTAATAATCCATTATCACTTCCTCCGTTTCTACATTTCGCTTACGGTGCATCAAAGGACAATAAAGTTTAAATAAACGAACGGATAAATAAATTTCTCCGCGCGTCTACGGCGGAAGCTATCGAAACGCGAAACGGACAGCAGAGGGTGGAACGAGGGGGTGCATCGGATAGAACGAACCGGCGGGCCAGCCGTGCCAACTTTAATCAGAAATTGATACCGGGATGCCTGTCCTGTTTTCATTAACATTCCACAAATCCTGCAACAAATTAAATTACTTCGCCATTCGCCGGGGCTAATGAATGTCGGTAGGGTGGCACCGGAAGAGGCGGAGGTTCCTGAAGGACAGAGAACGGTAGGGAGCGGGCCTGATAATCGATAGCTCTCGAAAGTTGAGTTCGTTCGCGGGAGTCGATCCACCAGCAGCCATCTTAGCTGCCCTGAAATTGCTGGAATGGAAATGTTCCGCGAGAAATACCTAGCGTTCGCTTCTGCGACCAATATTTTTTTTTTTTAAGTGGTTTTAGCGATATCCTTCGAAGGAACAAAAAGAAAGGAAGAGGAGGGTGTGAAGTTTAGGAACGTGTGATCGTGGCTCGATCAATTTCCGTGCAATTAACAGCCCCAAGAAAGGAAAGCACGGTTCGTCGATCAAGTGGTGTCGCATTCGGTGGACACCAGCGCTGAATTGTCCTATCAGCGATCGTCGTTCCACAGTCGAACGCAACACAATAGTGTCAGCGTTCCCGTGATCCTTTCGAGCGTCCCGGGTTGGCGAGTACGCCGGTTCCATATGTGTGCGACCGTGGTTACGTACAGACGTGTAGGTAAGCTACGTCGTAGTCCAGATTCCACGACAGCCAGCGGAATGGAAGCGCAGCGATGCCCGGGGGCGGGGGGTGGAAGAGGGTAATGGGGTTCGCTGGGAGTGACGCGGGGCTAACCGAGCGGAATCACGAGCTCCCAGGAATCGAATCCATGCGTCACCCGGGCCTGCCAACACCATTTGCAGCTACCAAGTTCCACGGACCTTAAGTTCCGGGGGCAGACGTCTACCGGAAGCGCCCTCCGGGTTGGATTAAAGATCTCTGTCTTCTCCGCGAGAATAGTTGCGAGAACCAGAGACTGTTTTTGAAAGCTCGACGCTACCGTTAAATGGATATTGAAAAATGCGTGGACGACTGAAGTAGTCGTCCAGCTAATCGAACAGACCCAATTATTTTCTTTGCGTGAAATATTTATTTCTAACACTGAGCTATATTCGGGGAACGATAATCGCATTACCCGTATACCGGGGCATTAGACCTAACTCGAACCGGTTACTCGGTTATCAAGAGCCTCGGTCTGGATACCCGGCTATTACGGCTCGGTCCGTGTTTTAAATTCTTTCGTCCGGAATACACGACAATCTTCGAACAACGGAATAGCTACTATTTTAGGCTCTTCTTAATCGGCTACTGGAAATTTTTGTTAATGTAAATCTCGCCACGCATGCGCCCGTGTGTTCTATCCCATGCGGTCAAAACCAACATCGACCGGCGCTCGTTCCCGATAATCGATCAATCTTTCCGAGAAATTCGCCAGAACGTACCGGGGGATCAATCGCGATGGGAGCAGGTTCTCGGCAGGTTCCCGGTTAATGGCAGCGGCCCGTTCCGAAAACGACGATCAGGAGAATTTGAAGGGCGGTGGGGAGGGGACCGCGAAAGCGGATTCCAGCGAGGATGATGGCGAACAATTCCACGAGCAACGTCTCGCTCTCGTCCGCGCGGCGCTGCCGCGTAAATGATGGCGCCCAACATTATCTATTGTGCGCCCATTCCATTTAATATTGTATTCCATAACGCAAACAAAGGTAAAATGCGAATTAATGTACTCGATTTATCACGCTTTTGTTGGGCGTCGGGACGCGAGCGGAGCGAGCGAGCGAGCAAACCGGGGCCAGCTTCTGCCCTCGTCTTGCTCTCGCTCAATCCCTCCCCACCCCCCTCTCAACCCCTTTGTCTGCTTCTTTCGCCGCTGCTACGTTGGATGCGCCACTTTGCGAGCTTCGACACGGGGGAGAAACCACCCCGAGAATATTCTTTCCTCTAGCATGCTCTCAACGTATTTTTCTTTGGCAACCTTTTTTCCCCGCTGCTTTCGCCCCGGAGAGCTCTCTCGACATTGTCGAGAGAACTCGGTGCTTCGTCTCACGAGCGTTTAGGTAACGACTCTTTGGCCCTCCAATTTTTACACCATACACTGTAATTCTCGATTCTCCTTCGCAACCCTTACACCGTTTCCACCTCTAAGCAAGATGTAATTTGCAATCGAAATTTTAAAAACTAATTTTTATCCGCGTCAGATTTCGACGCGAAACGAGGAATCGCGAGCCCCGTGTCTCTTTTATTTTCGTTTTCCACGGAAGTTGCGGCGTTGGAGGGGATGAGCTTGTCTTTGGATTCTGATAAACATCGCGGAAGTTCTTGCTCGGTTTCGGAAAGAAAGGAACGCTGCTACGTCGTAGAACTTAAAACAGCATCCGCGGGTTTCCTGTTTCTCCTTTTTGTTTCGCGGTTAAGCGGAACGTTTCGTGCATTTTCGAATTTACGACGTCGCACGACGACGCGTCGCGTATCAAAAGAAATCGAAGGGACGTGGCGGGAAAGAAAGTCCAGCGACAAGAACAATGATGAATGCGACGAACTCCGGGATCCCCGGGGGAAAGTTTCACGGAGAAGTTTTCCTCGTGACTACATCTGTGTCGAGATTTTTCTTTATCGCGCGTGTAATTACGCCCCCGTCCCGTTATTTAGTCTTATCGAACCGATTCACTTACGACAATAAAGAGAAAACACGCAGAGGATCGGATTCTGACGTTGCGAAGCTGCTGAGCTTCATTTATTTATCGAATCGATGATTAAGTTGTACGCCAGAATTCTCGAGGGCCTTTTTGCACACGAGTATTTCTACGACACGTAGGAAGGGAATGAGAATGCGGAGGAACGAAAGAAAGAGCGTCATCCGTTGGACTTGGCGCGGAGAAAAATGATTCCCGTGGATTTTCGACCGGTACCAAGGCACCCCTCACCCCTCCTGGACGTATGCTGGTTTTATAAAAATCGCGGGACTCCGAAAACGTTCCGGGTCGAGGAATTCCTCGCGATCTGCGTTAATTCCCGCGGACGATTAATTCCGCCAGTCCTCGAAATCGCGACCCTCGATATCTTTCTTTCGCGTGCGATCCCTTGTCCGTTTCGTCGGCCATTTATAAGTGGTCCAGGTATTTCGTTTGAATTATTATGTCTGCTCGTAGATTACCCGGGTCATACGATCTTCATTAAGGCTGCCGAAGCGCAAGAAAAAACTTTTTAACGAAGTCAAAGACCCGACGGAAACAAGATTTATTCGTTACTTGTCGCGAGTAAATGCTCTCATCGATTCGGGGGTTCGAAAATGGCCTGGGGGAGATCGATTTTCTGGAAAATCGCTTCGAAATCGAACATCCCCGTTCGGAACGTCAATTCCACGCCCGAAACCACGTGCAGACAGAATTCGTTTCGCGCACAGATAAAAATCCGGCAAATTTCGCGAGAGCGTGTTTGGCCCGGACGGCACTCGAAAACACGAAAATCACGAGCGTCGGCGGGGGTGGTCGGCGCGCGCGATTGGTCAAAGCGGGCGACCGGAAACGCGAGAAGAGTGGCCGGTGACAAACGGCGCCGCGTATCGCGAACGGTGAATAAAACAAATGAGAATTGAACAAAGCTGACAGAGCCGGGCGAGCGGGTACGAACCGCGCGGAACTCGAGGGTGAAAGTGGGCGAGGCCCCGGGGCTAAGGGGTAGTTCGGCTAATGCGCGATGATTAAGCTAACGGCTGCCACCGATCACTCTGCCACGAAAACCCTCTGATCTTCTCCAGCCAGTTCGGAATCGACGCTCCGCCATCCATCGAACGTCCATTTTTTTTCACGTTCCTACGTTTCCTCCGCGTTTCTTGCCGTCATCCTTGACACACTTTTCTTCCACGAGCCAACCCCCCTCGCGACGACGAATCGCGCGACGTCGACAGGATCCTCCGGCTCGCAGGAAACGGCCCGGAAAAACTGCGATCGCGTCCTCCGCGACTCTTCGGGCATTAGTTACATGAGGATGCTGGTTCCAGGGGTGGATCTTCGTTTCGGGGGTAGTTCCTCGTTTGTTGCGGATAATAGATTTCGAGTGTCTGGTGAATTTGCCACGCGATGAACCCGAGATATCTCGGGGATTATAGAAATTTATGGTAAGAGAGGCGTTAATAGGTAACGCTAACGTTGTCGTTGCCCCTTTTTGGGAATTTTTCTTTCATCGAAAGCTGATTTATTTAAATTGTACTCTATTATTCCCAACGCAATGCTTTGCACGGTAGCTAGATACAACGATTCCATTAATAAAAACAATATGTTCTATTAGCTGACTGCGATGCGATTCCAGGGGGTGTTTCAACAAACCGAAATTAATCCGCCGCGTAAATATGGCGAGGCGGGGATAAAAATATCGCGCGGCGGTATTCGATGCTGCGTTTAAATACAGCCGGGAACATCTACCGGTCTAGTCAGTAAACGGTGTTAATTTCGAACTTCAACGGAGATCCGTTAATTTATATCCGTCCTGTTTGCGATACGGGAAAAATTAACGACGTCACGTTCGCGTTAGTCATCGAGAATCGACGCTAATTACCGACTGATTTTCGCGCCGGGGAGAATTTATTCCTCCGCGCGAATTAATTAAGGGACGTCGCTTTTGACGGTACTCGGATCATTTCTCTTCGAAACGAACCGCATCGGAATGGCTGGTTACCGCCTCGCGACAGGTGAAGCGTGCCAAGATGGCGTACGCGTCTTATCGGTGCGAAAATAACGGGCCACGGACCGAACGATGAACGTGCACGGGCTTCTACGAAGGAGATTAACATTGGATAACAGTCCCTTGTTTGTCGTGCTTTGCGCTAACAATAATTGGCCCCGATGACATCTTTTCCCGTAACGGGACAAGGTAAACACGGACCTTTGGATCGTAATTGCGTCAAATAAATGCGCCGTTGAAGCGTAGTTAACGAGTTTCACCAGAAGCAAAAACATCAACGGGAGGAAAATTAAATTTTGTGGGGGTTTTAGTTTCCATCGAGATGCGTCGGTGGGACAACAGATGCTTTTTCCATAAATTATCGATAATTCCGTTACGGACGATTCGCGCGGAGCATCGACCGTCAACGTCGTAATGGACGCGACCATTACAATAACGTTGCGTTTCACAACAAGGGGGGCGTACCGCGGCTGTGGTTTCCATCAGGTACCGAAACACAAAGACTATGAGAATCATCAATCAAATCGAATCAATGAGCCCTTTGTGAGGGCCGATTTGGCTACTTATTCATTTATCATTATTAGAGGCGCGGCGTTGCGTCCGCTGCGAAACCTCCCACCTCGTGTCTCGAGCAGTTTACCTTCATTCATCAACCAGCTAACTCGTACAAATTGTTTTATTCGCCGTTTCCTTATCAATGATTGCGATACGCGTCCATCAATAAGGGTGACGCGTCGCGGCGTTCACGCCGCCGCGAACGCAACTCCTAAACGAGATCCTTGGGCTGTTCGGTGATATTTATAAATAAAAAAATGTTATATAAGCCTTATTTAAAACTCACGAAGCGGTAATACTGCGATATAGGAATGTACAGTTTACATCCTATCTGTATCTAAGCTGCAATTACCGTTAATACTATTAATGAGACCTAGAAAAGTTGCTAAAAATAACGTGACACTCTCGATAACCTTAGATAGTAAATTTACTAGCTTAGACGAAGACGTACCGAGTGCAAATATCGTTGGTAAATTCTCACATTGTATCTTGTGAGATACAAGTATCTGTTGGAGAATAGATTAACGAGGTTTCGGCGTATTTCGAGAATGATGGAGGACGGGGGACACGCGACGTTTCTTGGCGTTTAGAGAACCGCTAAGATTACAAAATGGAGGCGCGTTTAAAGCGTTCCTCGACATTACTCCGCGCGGTAATCCACTCGATAAAGGATCTCGGGCATTAACGCTCGAATAAATCAACGCTGACGTCGTTAAATATTTCCCTAGCCCCGTGGTGTTTTTTTTTCGTTGTTTCCCGCCGTCAGAGCGACGCGGCTGGCGAGGATTCGAGCCGAATCGTTGCCGCGATATCCATTATAAAAATGTACATATTCAGCGGGGCCCTCTCCTCCCGTTGCGCGCGAATTATGCACCGTCTGGCGCGCTTTCGCGTGTCTTCGCGAATTAAGCCGTAGGCGTCGCTCGAAACGGCGCGAAAATAATCCGTCTACCCGACAACACGCAATTTTTCCGCTAGCTGCTCGCTCCCGCACGCAATTTTTCCGCCATCCTCCCAGCGACCGATAACTGCCCGGTCCTCGTTTCCACGACGCGTCGATTGCCCGCTTCCTCCCTCACGCGCCCAACCCCTATCGCTGTTCACCCCACCCCCGCGCGTTCGTTTCCTCCGTTCACCGAAAGTTTCGTATTTCTTCGAAGCGCAAGAACAAACCGACGATACGAAGGAGTCGTTGATCGCTGGATGGGTTGAGAACGCGTCTTCAGGCGCGTGAGATCGTGAAAGTATCTCGAAAAATCGGGAGGAAGTTATTAATTATGCGCTTCGACGCTGTAATTCCGTGCTGATTATAATATACCACAATCGCGGGTACATCTTGTTACCCCTCGCGAAGTGCGAGCTTTCGTTTCGTACGAGCACGCTCGAAAACATTTCGTGCTAATAATCATCGCAAAAATTCGTGTTGGAAACTCCTACTTTCGTTGTTCAAACACCCAATTTGTACTTCCTGTACCCGCGAACAAAGCTCGCTGTTCTTATTATAAATGCAATTGGCATCGAGTCGAAGTAGAATTAACGATAGATCCTAGAAACCGAGCGTGCAAACTACGAATGGGGCTCGTAGCTAACTCCAGGCGTGTCCACGCGAAATTCCGTCGGTCGCCACATCCGCAAACCTCCTTTCGGTCCGTCTGGCACCGAAAATCCGCAAAGAGTTCCGAGGGCGTCCGGCATTCATCGTAACTGAAGCAGAGCGAATCGCGCGATCGGGTTTTACGAGGACACCCGTAGGGAGCCGCTCTGTTTACGGAGTCCTTTCTTCTCGCAGCGAATTGTCCGAAACGGGGAAGAACGGTGCCCCGGTTCTCGAGGGGTTCTTGGTTACAAGGGGTTAGCGAAGTTATGCAAACGAAAACCGGGCAGATATATACCTGGGGCCCCCTTTCAGTACCCTGGAAAGCGCAACGAGGTCAGGTCGCTGCGTTTCCGCCTCGATATTCGTGAAAAGTGGACCGATCTGAGGTGATTTACTGCGGTACGCTCGTGAAAGGCTTGCCCTTGCGTGGACATGCCTTGGAATAACCACGCTGACGGATACAAGGTCGCGTTCGGTTTGGAAATTCGTCTCGGAGGTCGCTGACGAACGGGGAACCGCGTAAAGCGATACCCTGGACGGGATCTAGGGACTTTGGGAGCGGATCCGATACGTGACGAACGTCCGGAAACAGTTTGCACGGCGCTTGTAATCTTTGGAAGCTCTCGAAGGCATTGGGAAGTCACGAGAGATCGAACGTGGTCGAGGAAATTAGAAAAATTGTTATCCAAAATAAAGTAAATAATCTTCTGGACTATTAATAGTATTTCTCGAGAAGTTCTCGAGCGCCGTAAGACGATTTATCTGGCCCAAGCCTGACCTAAAAAGCGACCAAGAGGCGTCAGTTAAACCCAAAAGCGCCGATGTTTCGAAAGCTTATCAGCATATTACGAAATACTCGGATTAAAAAGTTCTAGGTTCGTTGCGCTATCACCCGGACCCACCGCTGCTTCTGCGATAAAGCATTCCGGTTTCTCGCGACGAAAAACGAGAGAAAGAGAAAACCATCGAGCCATGCTACCGGAGTATCATTACTGTTACGGTGTCATTATTACATATAAGATTGCAAAAAGGAATAAGTAGAAGCTTCATTACCTCGTTGCCTTATAATGACGTGGTACAGATTATGCTCCAAACGTAACACACGAGTAGCGCTAGTGGAACATAGCAACGCTATTTCGCACTGTTTTGCCCCGTCAGTGTCTCCGTAGCAGGTGGACGCGTTATTTTAATAATCTTGCTTAACGCGCTTCGCGCTTTTATCGTTACACGATCCTTAATCGGTGAAGATTCCTAGAAAATCGCGGTCCTGGACCAACGGAGGCGTCCAAGAATCATGTAGGAAAGTTATTGTCTACCGGAAAAAGTGGACCAAAGATTTTCGCGAAACTCTCGTCGACTCCGTAGACGGAGGATTAAGCAAGTAAATGCTTCTGGTAATAAATACCAGCGCGGAAAAGGTTGAAAAGTCTGGTGGATCGGAGAAAAATGGTAACACAAACCCACGGAAGAGAAACTGGATTATTAAGTAAATTGCGCAAATATCCCGTGCCTGAGAGGACTTTGCAAACACAGATGAAGAATCCGACGTCTCGTGTTCAAACACCATCTGTAAAGGCGATGGGACACTGCTATACGCTCGTATTCGCAACTGCTGCAGGAAAAACGACGACTATATTGCGTTATTCCCCGACGGCCCGAGCACATAGACGTATGTAGATTTAATCGAAACAATGATTAGGAGGGAGAACGCAAACCGTTCGTGACGTGTAAGGCCTGACGATGCAATGAAGAGTTCTAACGCGCGATATTTTGTAGGAATATAAAAGCAGCTGTTTGAACAGGTTGCGCGAGCAGAAAAATTACCATCATGCTGCATTGCATAGCGTTTCCCTGCGCTCGAGAAACTACAATTACTTTTATTAAAAAATTCTAAATATTGTTGGATCTCTAGTATAGGAGTATCAACGATCTACCCCTACGAATTTCAACCCCCTTTTCTGCCAAGATCGAAAACTCTACAGAGAGCGAAGTAATAGCTCGCCAAGATTTGCGGATAATTGGACCTGTAATCGTCGAGACAAGTTTCTGCAACGTCGGAACACGGGCGTGAGGTTCCGTTGCGTGTAGCTCGGCGTCGAGGAACCGCCATTTTGCAACGATGGTTCGATTAAAATTCCAGGCCGGATCCGTAACAAGACTAGGATTCGCGAGAGGCCGAGTGGCGCGATATGGCGTAGAAGCTAGCTTCTCCTAGGATCGTTTAAATTAGATTCTCGCTTCACCTGTCGAAGCATCGGGTCTCATCCTTTCCCGCGCCACAGGCCGGGGGAACAGCCGAACGGATCCGTTCACGGTTTGATTTACTGCCGGACAACCCAAAGGCTTGCCTCGCCGCACCCCGCAATATTCGTTTTGAATAAGCAAATTGCGAGATTCAAGGTCGCGGCGGTTCAAGGGTTTCATTTCGGACCAGCGGTGAGAAAATCGCCCGGCAGCCTCAGTTCTGCTTAAAATTCCTCGACGACCGGACGTCCGGTCCATCGATCGCGATCCTCCGCCGGTTATTTTAATATTTTTCTTATTTCTTTTCGCGGTAAACGAATCGTCGATCGAAAATCGCGATACAGTGAGTCGGAGTGCTCGAGATGATTTACGATTTTGTGTCATCGGTGGTTCCCCACGACGATGTCAGCCATCGCGGAGACATTGAGGTAAACGAATGGACGTTCGATCGTCGCTAAGTCTTGGGTTAATTTTAAGGTTGATTTTGCCCTTACGATGCCTGGCGTTTTATTCGAGAGCGGTACGTTCGATTCGCCCGCGATTGAAATTATATTGGGAACATCTGTCTCGCGCGAGGAACGATGGAAATTAATTCGTCGATGGCCGCGCCCGATCGAGTTTGATAAACCGTGCAAACGGAGGACCGTGGTTTCCACGATATAATTACGACGCTAGAAATAATTCGATCGTCGCGCGACTCCGTTGCTTAATAAAGTATTCCGTACTTCGACGCGTCCGTGTTTGCTCTGGCCACTCGATATCGAGGCGAAATTGGAAACGAGGCAAAGTTGTAACGATTCCCGCGATTTATTAAGTCGATTGCAACAATGTTTCTGGCCGCTCGGATTACGGTTCTCGTCTGGTTTATGTAACAAGAAAATAATTATGTATGTGCGTCCCAAGATGGACAAGTATCGATGTGCCTGCATCTGGTACGCGAAAAAAAAATAATCGGAATAAATCGTAGAAATCTAATGCGATCGTTTCAAAATAAAATCAACGTGCACGTAGAATGTAATCGTAATAGCGGTGCAACGTTGCGACACAATTAACCCTACGTTCCTATAATTTTCATTTTATTCTTATTACAATATTATATGTTTTCATGAATTATTTACCAAGATTGATACACAACTCGGTAATTTCGTAATATTTGTGCAAAACAGACCGATGAGGATTTAAAGAAAAGGAGAATGTTTACTGCAACGTAGGTTTAAAGGGTTAAAGTTCATTGGGTAGCAAAATGGCCACCTTTGATAGCCTTATATCGCCTTGCACTTATCTCCAGGTTTATCAATTATCGCAAGTGTGTATCATGAAACTGAAACACGTCAATATTGAACATATACTTCCACAAAAGTTACCAAGTTGAATGGTCGTTTCGACGTGTACACGATGGAGTAAAATAAAAACTGCTCTTTGGGAATAATAATAAAGAATTACTGATACTTTGAGGCATTTCTTGGAAACATGATACTCGTTTCCAAGTCGTTTCCCTGTTTCTTTCGTGGCCGCTATTCGCCTAATTCATCGGTTACTCCTTCTTCGCAAGGTACTGTTTTAGCTACAATCACCAGCTCGACTAATCTATGTAATAAAGTCCCTGAGCTCGTCTGCTCGTCCTTCCGGAGGTTCTTTTTGTACTTTTCGATATGCTACACTGTTGAAACTCGGAGTGGAGTTTTTTAGGCGTGCATGGATAATAGGAAACATCCAAAAACTAAAAGAACTTTAAAAAGTGTCGAGAATGCGAGCTAAAAAAAATGATTCCCAGAATAAACTCAGCCCCCAGCGACCTCGACGTCTCCTTCGTCTCGCGTCGGAAGCAGTTTCCAGTAAAATTGATATTTCCAATCGCGATTAATAAATCTCAAGGCCAAAGTATATCGATGTGTATCTGCCTAGGGCAGTGGTCAGCCTTGAGCAGCTCCGCGTAGGGTTATAAATAGTGATCAACATGGAAGTATCCACAAGAATAAGAACCAATTCGATGTTTCTCTTCGCACGCGCGTGAATTCAACGATCTCAACTATTCATGGCTGAAAAAATTTCTGTATCTTACTAAGTTATGTGCAAATATGTCCACAAAGTTTGAGATCGATGTATGGAACAGTTTGCCCGAAACAAAATTCGAAAATATCGACGAAATCGTTCGGGCTCCGAATTGGACCCTTTTGGTCTGATCAACGTGGGGTAAAATGGCGGCGGCCGACGATTAGAATTTGATGCGTTTAGGTATTGACGCGGGAACGATAATGGGCCGCGATATCTGCGGCCCCGCCACGAGTACACGCATGACGTACGGGAAGTAATATTTTCGGACGCGCGATATATCTGCCGGCAGCGGACAGCGGCCTCGCGATGCGTTCACCGATATCGGTTATCGAAAATATTTTTAAATTCGCGAATGACAACGCCCTGGTATTCCACGGACGGTTTCGTCATCGATGTCCCTCCGTTCGAACCCTTCCTCGCGGTTTCGTTCCATTAAAATTTATTAAATCCACCCGTGCAACTTTCCAAAGATCAAAGATCATTGCCAATACATATTTTTCGCTATGTCCAATTAAAATTTTCACGTGGTGCTTAGTTTTGTATAGAATTGTTGTAAACTCCAGCCCCGACGGAACGGAAATCGAGTTGCAAATAGAAGCGGGGAACAGCAGAGATCGATTATAGTTATGAACGACAATTGATCAGCTTTCTTGAAGACTAGTTTACAGAGTGCAGAGAATTTGAAAGTATGTTAGTTTCTCCATAATATTTGTTCCCTAGTTTTCTATCAATAGCTCTTTACGAACAAAGGGGCACAATGATGGCTGGCCAGCGACGCCGGAACGGAGTAACCAAATTGCGTTTTTCAGAGGAAGCCGAAAGGGCACAGGGGGAGAAAGATAATTAAAAGCAGCCCCGTTTGGCTGGTTCCCGGTAAACGGGTACCGATTCCTTGCAACGCGGAATTCGTCTGTCGGCCCTTTTTGCCCGGCTTTCTTTCCCCTCGTCGCGCTGAGAAAAGAGTGGACGGTTTTATCGCGAAGAAGTTCACTGTTACCAGTCCGCCTTCGGGCATTATAAGCGCGACGATGCGATAGCCGGCGATAGTCATACTTATAATTAGAGGAGTCAGCCAAATGATTTACGACGCACACGTGGTACTCGAAGCTGCTTTCGTAAATACGGTCCTCGTGTTCGTCCCCTTTCTTTTCGTGGACGCGTTTTCGCGGGCCGGCCCGATCTCGATTAATGATTTTTAACGATCGCGCGTACGAATAATAAAATAATCGAAGGTTCCCCCGCGTTTTAACGATCCCCGGCGTCGATAAATTATGATCGGTGACGTCCGTTTCGTCGTAGCCGCGGCGCCATCTTGTAAGTTTCACCGAGCGATCCTCGCTCGGTCTTTCGTGCGTTCGAATTTCATCCTGTTCGTCGTGCAGGAACGCTTAAAACGCGATTTCAATTATTTTTAACCGCGTACGACACTTATCGGGCACGTTTACACGAATTTCTGTTGCCCGGTGACGAGAGATCCTTAACTTCTTAATTGTGAAACTAATTACACGGTGCACACCTCCGTGTTTGTCGCTTGGCTATTTATCTATGGCTGTAAATTAGTCTACACGAGCGTCAACCATCGTTGCACTCTTTTCAGATACGTAATCTACGATGAAACATAGGTAAAAATTCTTACCTGTCAAACTTTTATCTATATGGGCCGTTTAAATGTTTTTGTACCCGGTATTTGCAAGCGTGGTTCCGATCAAGAAGCGATTCTACAATCATGACAACGTCAAATATGGTTGTACGGTTGTTTTTGCGCTCGAAGAAGCATCATAGTATGGCGGAAGGATAAAATTGCTTTCGGAACGACGTATCCTGAACTTGCTTCGCGTTGCAGTTATCATTCGATAAATTACCGCCTTGAAATTTGAAATATTCTCCAAAAGATCCTAATACAATACGATTTATTTGAATGAAAATGGCTATTAGTGCTATTTACTGTTTTCGTAGCTTCGTATTTGCCAAGAAATATATCTCAGTCCGCGTTAAAACAGTTTGAAAGCTCTGATATTTGAAACTACGACATTGGTGGAAAACTAGACTCGTCGTCTCGACGTACTTTCATAATTTCCGTTCATTTATCACACATAAAAAAATGAAACCTGGATAACACGTGTCTTTTTTCTTGTACCGTGCTCTAGAATTAGTCTCTAAAGTGCTGACACGTATTTAATAATGACACTTGAAACAAGTTCGCAGACATCAAAGAACACACGGGGTTTTCATTTATTTTTAGTGTTCCTTTCGAATCGGAGTAGGGACGATGGCGTCTAAATTCTTCGAAGAACATTTGTTTCGATTTGCAAAATATATTTTTCTTCGCTTTTCATCAATAAACTTTCTATATAATAAAGTAACTCGAAGAATATATGAAATGTCGCTGGGAGGCCGTCGGCCGTCGGAACATGGCGCAACAGACCGAAATTGAAGCCTCTTCTTCTTCGTTTGGAAATAATTATACTATATTATAATATTTTTATACAGCAAACACGATTAAATTCGATTAGCGTCGCTTTTCTGTCTTTTGTTCGATTAAAATGTATAAATTCAAGGGTTGAAGTAAGAAGTATTGATCCTAAACAACGATCTTCATTAACTTCAATTTGGAAGTTAAATTGTATCATGAAAGTACGCCATTTTTCCGTAACTACTCTTACGAATGTGTCTGCTTCTGCAAAGTAATTAAAAACAATTGCAAATATGGATACGACGCATCCGCGCGAAACGCAGAAAAATAACAACGCATTTGCGATATTATGTTGAATGCGTTAACGAAAAAAAAAAATTCCCTGCAAAAACGCAATGGCGGCTATAACTGGCTAAAATCATTTTCGTGTAAAAGCCGAAAGGGATACCGACAACTTAACGAACGAATACATTTACACCAAAAATTCAGTCTACGAATGGACTCGCCCGGCGCGTATAAACAGGCAGAATTATTTACGATCGCATATTGAATTCATATCGAAACTATGCGAAAAAAAAGACAACGAGTCGCCACGAAGACTTCCCTTTATTAATTCGGCGGAGCTGTAAATAAAGAAGACTCGTTTATTACGAATTCTTTAACGCGTACAAATAATGGAGTACAGACGACTCCGACTTTAAAACATAAAAATTCCACGAGTCCCCTACGGATCTCTTGCATATTCATTTATAATAGTTTGGGGAAATTTATTCACGAGCAACGGTTAAGATTTTGGATTCCTTTCGGGCATCGTTCATAAATTTATTCTTAAATTAGAATCTCTTAGACATTCGATAGTTCTTGAGTGCAATTTGGGCAACTGTGATCCACAAAATGGGAGTCAAAAGGGTTAAATTGTCTTAAATACTCTCGATATTTTAAAAAATACTCGTTGCTAGGTTCGTTGAATTGATTGGAAATGCGAGTAATTTGTTGATCGTGCGATCGAATCCCGAAAATTCAGTAATATCGGGCAAAGAATAAAAAAAGATCATCGTCGATCGGGCTGGCGGAGCGGGAGAGGCTGAGTTAGGGCAACATGGCGGTGCGACGGCCGTCGGAACATGGCGACTGGACGCCTGTCTGCGGCCTCGGGACCGGCCTCTCGTTACAGGATTCCGGCGTGTGTTATTCGGCGGATTGGTTTTGAAAAATCGTCGCGTTTCAACGGTCACGGCTCGTTAGAATATCGCTTGACAGTCGGCAACAACGACACGCCGTGTCCCAAGCACGCTTCTATTAATACGTCTCTCGCGAGTCCTCGAGTGTGTGTGTACATCCAACGAACACTATGGCGCTGGTTCACGCGGCTGAATTAACTCTTTGCAACGCTATGGCTAGACCCGACCACCTACAAAATTCGAACGCAACGTCCATCGTAGTCTGCTCCAAAATTTCATCCATTTTCACGACTATTTTACCCGGCTCCAATTTTTCTTACGTAGAAAAATTAATTACAAAGGGCTCTGGATCTTTGTCGAAGCACCGCACAATATTTTCGACGCACTTTCGACCGACGCGGGATTTAACTGGCTGAAAATTAATAGTGGCAACTTCGCGTCGCACGCTCGAGAGCATTTTCTTTAGTTTTCGAGCGGACATCGTGCCAAAATCTTCGCGTGTGGAACAGCTGTCCCGGGACCAATATTTTTCCCCGATCACCTCCGCCAAATAAAATTTAATTCAGAAGCGTAGAACGAAACGTGGAATTATCAAAGTCGTTTGGTGTTCAAAGAGCTGACGTAGAAAGTACAAATGATTAATTTATTCCGAACGGTGTTATTGATTGAACGGTGTTCTTTAATTTATTTAAGGTCCGTACAACGACGAGAAAATTCAGCAACGTTGGGGGTTGGATAATATATTCATTGTCCAGCGTGGACTATAAACAGATCGAACTGAATTACTTAGCTGCTTAAAATCAATTCATTGGCTGTAAATCACGTATAATTCTTTTGTTTTATAATAGTCTATAGAACTGAGAATAGAACCGGAGACAATGGGTGCTTGAGGAAAACAATGAAACTATTTCGAACGATAGATTTTCAAGCAAGTTGTCTTTTAAATAACTATTTTAACGGTACATTATATTTGAAAAACGTGGATGAAGAAATGGACTCGAGAACTTTGCTGGTACGAAGTAATTGCAGCACTGTTTCCACATTCATTTATCTACCTGTCTAATTAAACAGAGTCTTCTAATAGAGACATCCTTCCATTAAAATTGAATAAATTTCATGCTCGAGCGAATAGTGGAGCAGTGTTTTAAACGCCATCGAAGCAACTGAAAGGCGGAACTCGAGATCATCGATAACACGAATTTATCGAATCGCGGTGAATGTATTCCCGAGGAATGAAATATCAGTGTCGTAAAATGTCCAGCGTAATTTAGCCTCCTCGTGCTTGCCGTGGGTTGGAACTAACGCGAACCACGATATTATATTTATTCGTTTATGCATCTTTTGTGACGACTGTCTGGCTTCCGTTAAAAAGCATGGCGAACGGTTTGACGTTTTATGATATCCTGATTTTCTGTTTTCCCGTTCATCTGGACGCTCGGATGCCCGCGACAGCGTTTTCCTCTCATCGAGGCCGGAAAAATGGCGCCGACAAACAAACCGCGGATCACCGGGCGCCGATTCAACGAATCTCGGTGGAATTGAATTAGTATCGCGGTACAGTGCGCGGCGAGATAGTATCCGGGGCGACCTTCTGCGCTCGTGGAACGTGTTTCGTAATTTTTCGATTCGTTTAATGGAAAGTTAAACGGTTCGGATAAGGCACGGATAAGCTCTGAATGTTGCGAGATCGGCGCTATTAATAGACGGCGATTCGCGCGCGGAAAACGAACGACCATTCTTTCTCGGCCCGGGAACAGATGTTTCGTTCGCGATCTAGCTGCGCGCGCACGTGTAAATATTTATAGAGATTAGCGCGCCGTTGCTAATAACGCAAAATTGATATCGATATCAGCGCAGCCAACGAAATTACGCTTTCCAGCGGCTCGCCCCGATTAGATGCTTCCTAGTTCCAACAGAAACACACGGCGATGCTTAATTGTTCGAGGTTGTAAAATATCGAACAGATATGTCTCGAATTTCTATCGAATTTTACAGTTAGATATCGAACCTACAGTTTTTGTTCGAGAACGATAAATCGAAAACGATTGCTCGCTCGACCGTAGAGACAATTATTCGTTAACGAAGGAATTTGGAAGTTTTCCCGATAGATCTTTTCTTGGACGAGTGCAATCAGCGTGATTAAATTCGCGACGGAGCGAAGGCGGCCATTTTTCATCGCGCCGCTTCCCAAAGGTTCAAGTTTGCCGGAAGTTCGATCAAAAGCACGTCCGTCGGACGCGGCGCGAAGAGGCCCTCGCGTCTCGCTACAGTTAGAAATGCGCCCACATTAGTTTCAGTCGCTCGAAATTCGTCCTCGTCGCGAGACGGACTTCTCGCGTCGGTTTGTCGTCATTAGGCGACCACAATAAGACGAAAATTCAGTCGCGCGGAACGTCTGCTCTGTCCAAGGATCGAAGAAGCGCGGGACATTAATATAGGGAAAGGAAAATGGGGGGAAAATGTACAGGGAATCTGAGCGCAAATGAAAAGTTCTGAGATTCGGGGACAACGGTGCGCAGTGTAACAGTGTAAATACTGGACAGAAAAATAGTACATCGAGGAATGGAGCATGGGGGAAAAATAGTTGGAAAAGTGAGTACAGGCAAATAACGTACGGAGAAAAGTATCGCGGAGAAAAAGTGGGCGAAAAACCACCGGATCTGAGAAAAATTGTGCTCGGAGAAACAAAGTTCGAGGAAAATAGAACACGGGGGGGAAAGAGTAAAGACAAATAGTGTACGGAAAAGAGAGTAGAGAAAAATAGCGCGCAAAGAATATAAATGGAGAGTACAGGTTATAGGGTGCACGGTCTGGAGGAAAAGAACTTTCCGTCAAACGTCCGAATGGCAACCGTCAACAACGGAAGGAAAGTAAACAAGCCGATGGATTTGCAATTTTTACCCGAGATTCCTGGAATATCAAAATGGGGGGCTTCTTTTAATTAGGAGAAATACTTCCAGTGAATAATCTTTAGAATGGAATCTGAAAACCGTCGAATAAAAGGTTTCGTTTCGCGTTTTATTTAAATAAACTTCCGTTGGTTCGATGGGAGACAGACACTTATCGTGAAATAACGGATTTCTAGCGGTGGTCGAGTCAGTGTTAAATAACGTGTCAACCACCGACGTTCAATTGTTCGCTGCAATAAGCTCTCGCGACATTGTTTCGCGCTCGGTGTGCTCGAGCACAATTTGTATGCGCTCCCGATACAATGCTCGATCACAGAACGAACGTGTTGCGTAAGACTCGTTGCGACGACACATTGTCGGATTTCGAGGCGATCGCGAGAACAAAAGTTGCCCCGGGGCCATTAGTCACGCAGCTGGCAACTTGTGCGGCTTGAAAAATCGACACGGGCAATTTTATCGATTCCACGGTGCACCGAACGGTTTTGTTTTATGCACGGAAAAAAACATCGATCACGGGATCCGGGACCCTAAAACGCGCGGAGATTAATGAGCCGGCTCGGTTGCAATTACGGAGCAAGGACCGAGGTACTTGTTGTCGCAACAAGTGTTCTAATCGTTCGCGCTTTCGAACTTCTGCCTTCTGCGGAACAAGGAAAAACGATTATAGAATTGTACATACAGAGTATTCTGAAAGTGGTGGTTGATTCTATATGAAAAAAATGACTGTTTTAAGTCTTATATGCTGACGAGACCTGCGAAGCTGCACGAACGAACCGAACTATAATTAGTTACGTCGTGTTTGTTTTCTTCGTTCGTTAGGTATTTGGAAGAAGGAGAAATGATTAACGAGAGGTTCGATTATGTCGAAATTCCCAGTAGGTGGAATTGGCGCGTTCCAGCTGCCATTTGGTCGAAACGGCTTGCGACGACGGAAGCTCCGTGACAGGCGATCTCGCGCTTTTAACCGGCAGCGTTCCGCGTTATTGACATTTTTCGACAAACTTTCCTGCCGCTTATTTCCATCAGTCACCGGAGGGGGAAACGGGAGAAAGCAGGAAAGAGACGGAGCGCAGGAACATTCGCATCTTGCTGCCTTTATAAATGCTTCTACATTTATTAAGGCTACTCCCCGGAGCCTGGACGTACGTACCGGTGTACGTATTTCGAAATGAATGCCTCGTGACGTGGCACCGCGACGCTGTCGTCGGGGCGCGCGAGCGCCACGAAAAGTGAAATATTTCCGTCGTATTTTCACATGCACGGCCAGGACGAATGGCGTCCCTGCGTCTGACGGCTCCGTGCTTCGGCACCAAGGGGAGAAAAAAGGGACATAATAATAAATACATGTGTACGCGTACCCGACGCCTGTAACGCGTGTAATACACCGTTTACACACGGTGTGCTCCGACCAAAAGTTTCGTTTTAGGCGAATAAACGCACGCACGCGGCTTTTAAACTGTACTCTAGACCTAACCCAGACCAAAGATCGAAACCGTACGACGCCAGATTTTAACGAAGAGACCCCCAATATTATTAATTTAATTTATTTAAAAAGAATAATATCCTACAATATTCGTGGACAATATGAAAACAGGGGGTTGATAGAACGCGTTGGTAAATTTTTGAGCACTCAGTACGCCATGAACGGTGCCGAACGCGTCCCCCCCTCGGACAAAAAGTCCCTCCGGAGAAATATCTCGCCGAGCGATCGAGAATATGACGGCGGTGTTGTCGTCGTTTGCATGAAAATGAAGAAAAGAATTTATATCGTCCGTAGGAGAAATGGCGGAGTTTACGGCGTGATTTACGCGAACGGGCCGCGGTAAAATGCGACGCGAATTCTCGCGCGTTTAACGGGGCCCCACCGCCGCTCTCGACGTCCCCGAAAATCCGCCGACGCTTTGGAAATGATTTGTTTCGATCGTGTTTCCCGCAATATTGCCAAAACACGCTTTATTAAATAAAAATGTGGTACCTGGCTAGCTCCAGATCGTCACGTTTCCCGTAACGCACTTTCACGAGCGAAGAAAAATTTCACGACCTATTAATACGCGTCGTTTAGAATATTTAACGACGGCGTCGCGCGTTTCGCTTTTCGTGCGACTTGTGCACGCCGGGCCGAGCGTAAAACGCGACTGGTAATTTTATACAACCGGTTAAATGACTCTTGGCAAGGGAGTACGATCTGTCGCGCGATATTTTATTTCGGATAATCATCCTCCGTGTCAGACGTGGCCCGTCCACTGCGACACTGTATAGTATACATTGATTAATGGCCCCCGCTGTTCGCGGCGGAACGGAAAAAAAAAAAAGAGACGCGCGGCGTCTCTCGGATCGGACGCTCTCGTTCCGTTGCGGCTGCGATATTTAACGGATCGTCTCGTTTTCGAAATCTTGTTAGCGCCGAGTTCTAAACCGTCGTCGATCATTACGGGGCCACCGATAGTCGCTGAAATCGTCCCGCTGGACTCGAGACCGTGAGCAACCGATAAAAAATGGCGCATTGTCTCTCGCGACTGATTTACGCCGTCCGCCTCGCGGTAGTTTCCCAAGCAAACGTCCACTACGACGAGTAAATTGTTTGCACGTTGATCGGGGAACCACCAGGACAACCTGTTCGAGTTCCATTCACCGCCAAGTCCATCGTTTTACATCTCGTTAACCGAATTTCATCCGTTGTTTAAATATTCGTCTCGTAAAAGCGTACCCTGTTACGCGATATTACGTATCACAAATAAGCAATTAGGGTATTGTTATTTTTACCGACGAGTATCAATCACGACAGGTGAGGGCCAAGGCGGTAAATGGAACTCAGAAGGGGGCCACGAGCCAAAGGAGGTTGGAAAACACTGATGCAGACTATTAATCAAATTCTACGAGTCCATCGTTCTTTTTTACGCTTTATTCATGACACTTTACCAATGTTCGAGAAACTCTGTCGACGGAAAAATAAATAATGGTTGTAAACTTACTCTTATTTAATTTCCACTGTTCTGGGGAGACACGTATTAAAATATTATATTCTCTGCGCTACTAAATTCGTTTGGTGGCTGGGCTGCAACCACCGCGAGAGCAAGACGCAACGAGGCAGTTGAAAAAGGATTACGGAACACCCCGTATATCACGCCCGCGCACCTCGCTTTGTACGAGGAACAAGCCTTTACCAATAGCCGGTCGTCCGATGAAGATGTTTACAGATAACTTTCCATAGACGTATCGGCCATTCTTTAACGCCCAGAAGCGTCAGCCCCGGCGAGATCATCTCCAAGGAATCAGCGTGCGATATTTCTCAAAGCGAAAGGACGCGCCCGCGCGCAATATACCCTCCCTCTCGAGCCAACGCGAAGGCCGAAAGCATAAATGTCTGCTCGACGCGTTGAACGATGGCCATCGATGATCGAAACTTCCAAACTTCCTCATAATTTCTCAACCCCCGCGATTTTAAAACCATCTTCGATTTTAAAAACTGGATCCCGTGGTTCCATACCAAAATTATATGCTATTACACCTGCAACGAATTATTATTACTATCTATATTTAATATAATATTCGAATAAAGTGCTACCACCTCGAGTCTACGAAAAGGCTAGACTCACTTATTTAACATCGTTGGAGACCGTTTGGTGCACGAATAAAGAAGATAATCGCCGAAGTACGCGAAAGGTTGCAGAGCCCGGGGCCCACGAGAGCCCGCATCGCAACCCAGCGTTCAAAAACGCATTAGTGGGCAAGATAAACAAAGCATTCGGCATTCGATGTGTTAATAAGTACCTTCTGCTACCATGACCGGGCCTTAGAACAACCGTGTAACGATATCTGTAGCCCGGGACCTGGCGCGAGATTAATCATCGAAATTCGAACAGAGTTTGCGACCGATCTGCTGACCAATCGCGTGCAGGTAGCGCGTAGAGGCGATCGCGAGGTAAAACGACGAATTCGAGCAGCTACTCTCAACCTACAATTTCCGGCAAACGGTTCGAACGAGACTAAAAAGAGACTAGGTTGCAAGACATTGTAAAAGATACGATTACTCGAGGTGTTCGTTCCTTTTTCGCGATCTAGCTTTTGCAACAATGTACGTACGGCGTCACACCGTGCAATTTGCATCCCGAGCTACTCGAAGAAACGATTCGAGACGGTCGATCTTGCGCGGAGTATCCGGTAGGAACTCGTTTACCGATTCACGGGTTGCGATTCCCGGCCAGTTCGCGTTTAATATCTCGGGCGATGACGTTTCGTGTACGCGCGCGTAGTCGTTTATAACACGGCGTTCTCCCATCGAAACGAGATTCGTTCGGGCCTCTCTGTCTCCGTAACTGCTCGCGAATCGCGCCGGGGGGATGACGAAACGTCGCGCGACGGAGAAATAATGGGACTCTCGAGAGGTCTGAATCGTCCCGACGTTCTCGGAATCTGTAGGACAGACACGTTAACGACCGACGGGGCCCGCAAAAAGCGAAAACCAGGCGGGTTCGTATCGGCCACAATCGAGTGTGATACAAAACGACAGGATGGTAGCGGCCGTGTTTATCGGGAATCGAAAACCATAACTGAAAATGATAAATTGCCATTAAACGCGAGGGCCCACAGGCTCGATCGATCAATCGCAAATGGCAATAATTTTCCTACGACCGCAAGTAGCGCAACATCTTCATGAAATGAAGCGTTTCGAGCAACTGGTTTCGAACCGCCGGACTACTTCCATCAAAGAAGCATTAATGAAGATGGAGGAGCATCGGGAATGGAGAGCAAAACCCACAGGAACAAAAGGATTCGCAAAAGTAACCGTCTATCATCCTCTACACGGTGTACGTAAACAGGGTTGCGGGGTGTCTCAGGTGCTTCGATCGAGACATTATGTAGATCTTTATTTTTCCATGGGGAGTGTCAACTTTTCAGCTCTGCACAGTAGCTGATGTTACAAAACACTCTGTATTGTCAATTTGTAATGGGTGCAATAAAATGACTGTTAACATAGAAAACATCGGTGGTTTTTGTATAATTATTTAAAATAGTCTCCTTGTGTCCCTGTCTCCCAACAAGCCAACGTTGGGAAACACTGCTTCAGCGTTGATATATAACGAACGTCTCGCGGTTGTCATCTACTTAAGTTATCCACGCTCGGATCGCGGATCGTTGATCACCAACCATTTTAATTGATTATCCGAGCGATTGAAAACTAATGTATTGAAAAGCCAATGAGAGCCAATCAATCGGGCACCCAATTAAAGACTATGATTGGTGATCGCCGATCAGCGACACGAGCATCGATGTCTTCGAGCAACCTAATACGATCATCCTCGAGTTATAGATCCTCCCTCGAGATGGATGTTAGAATAAAATATCGAGTTTCGAATTAAAAAAAAAAGTAGGAAAAAACTTCGAGTCGAGGTTTCGATACGCCGCAGAAGACACGTCGAGTGCTCCGGCGCGGATAAGGAGAGCAACGAACGGAAGACGAGCGGACTTTCAGCGCGAAAGACGCAATTAACGGGGGGCCGTGTAGAAAGTGCGGATGCAGCGCCACTCGAGATTGCCCCGGCGGCCGGCGAAACGAAATTACATTTCGCAACACGTAATACGTTGCACTTTTAAAACGGGGCCGGGCCGAGGGAGGGCCGTGGAAGCTTCGGGCGGTCGGCGAAACGAAAATCGAGCAACAAGCGAAGACCGGAATATCTACCGGCCTTATATCCAGCGCGACCAGTTTGCACGCGCGCGTACAACGAGTTCCGCGCGCGATCCATCCGCTCGGTACGCCACGTCGTCATCAGCGTCCTTTAATCCCGACCGGCCATGGACAGACCGCTTCACTTTCATATTTAAATATATTATTAGCCGAGATTATTATAAGCACCTTCGGGCATTATGTCCGGGGCCCGATCGCGAGCCATTACCCGCAGCGAGCCGCGTATCTAGAATATTTCATATACGTATCGAGCGTAATTTCCGGTTTCGCGTACCACGGTCGCGGGCACCTTGCCTGCGCCCTCGAGTTTACCCTCGATGCGTGTGCGTTATCGGGGAACCGTTCCCCCGTTCGGGCACATTTTTTTACGATTACCCTGGTATGCACTGCCTCCAACTACGTGGGGACGGGGGGGGGCGCCCGATTATCTCCGTTGCTTTCCAAACTACGAGCAAGGAATAAACGCCGCCATTGCAACAGACAAAAATGCCCGACGACGATCGACCTTCTTCCTCGACAGAGATCCTCGTAATGCCTCTCAAAGATATTGTACTTTTAATGGACCCCGCCGTGCTTTCGCTTTTCGCGTTTATCTACCACTTTAACTGCCAACGTCGCCCTTATATACGCGACAGGACTTTCCACTATGGAAATTAATTCTCAACCTGCAAAGGTTTCTATCAGACTTGTAAATATCAACGAATCAGAGCCAATTAAAAAGAAGAAAGGACACAAAACCGAGGAGCGTACGCTGTTATTAACAGCTCGCACCACTGATGAATTAACCCATTAATTTAATAAACGACGTTCGCTAGCGACCAACGATTAATTTAATTAACCAAAAAGTAGATCGGTCCGATGATCCTTTAACAAGAACAATGCAACATCGAAGAAATTGATAATTAATTTAATTGTCCATAATCGCGAGCGATTTACGATTTATTTTGATCGTTAGTCGTGAGCAATTTACGGTCGGACTCGATCGTCGATCGGCGATCACCGTAAACGATTTATTTCGGTAATCGACCAATCTTAATCGCGATTAATTCCGACGAGTAAATTTTTAATCGTGCGATCTATTAATTAGTCGTGTAGATCTGGCTTAGAGAATGTGGGACGCGTTGGACCGCTAACTCAATTACTACGAATAAAAGAAATTAACGAATTTGCGAGGAACAATACCTGATATACCTTCTTGGAGAGTCGATGAGACCGCAAGAATCGATGTTAGGAACGCGAACACTCGTGAATAGAGTAGGAAACGAGACTCGGACTATCCGTGCTATGATACAGGTCGATGGTTGCCACGTTTGCCTCGTGTCCGATCTGGTCAAGCCTCTGGCCCTTCGAGGGTGCGTCAGGAGGGGCGGGGGGAGGCAGGAGGAGATGGATAATCCATCGTGGCGGCAATGAATCATGAGAGAGTGCTAGGGCAGCTCGGCGAAGAACCGACCGGAGATGAGAGAGCAAGAAAAAGTGGAAAGATCGGGAGAGAAAGGGATAAACGTCAGCTAGGAAGATCGAGTGTAACTAGAGGGTGCCATCAGAAATTCTTACGCGCCGGCGAGCAAGAGAGACGCGTAACGCAGAGACGGACAAGAAAGGATGGAACGACGAAAGGATCGATAAAGAAACACGGTGCGATGCAGTGGGTAAAAAGCCAGGAGAGACAGAACAGAGTAAACAGGGAGGTATGAAGCGGAATGGAGGAGAGAATGGAAGCATAATGGGGGGAGGCAGGGAAACGCTGGCTGTCGGTGAGGCCTCCGGAAGTCCGCCTGGCGCGGCGTCGCCCGTTCCTCCATTTTTCAAAAAATAAAACCGACCGCAACGTCGGCTCCATTGTTTGGTTTTGTCGCTCGAGCCCTCGCGTGGCTGCGTACCGAGGGGTTGAACGAGTTTACGAGGGGTGGATCGTTCCTCTGTCTCCGAACGTAATGTATATTCGCTCCGTGGACTCTGCGTATCCAATGATCGCTCGAGCGTCAGCGAAATATAAAATTAGTAACCAGGACGAATCGTGAAGTAAACTTTAGACACTCTTTTATTCCCACTAAACTGTAATAAAATTAAGGTGGTCGTTTGCTTCTAAAGTCACAAGAGAATAGTACGTTCTTGGATACATCCCCGCGTGTTTGATCAAACGAAGATAAACCCAGCATCGAACACAGAAAATAAAATTTGTTGGTATTTCCACAGATGTTCCAAAAATGCTACGTATTTAAGCAAGCTATTTCTTTCAGTTCGAAGCACAAAATGTCCGAAAGATTTATCTGCTAATATCAACCCTCTGAATGTTAATTTCCCTTGGAAAGACCGAGGTCCAACAACCTCCAAAAATTCGACCTTCGACGGAGAACCGACCTGTGTTCCTATTATTCCACTTTTCCCGGAGGAGCCTGTTTTCAGGCATCAGCTCAGAGGAATGCCTCCGATGGTTATACTCGGGGGAACTCGCGAGGAACAGGCAATTCTAGAATTAAATTACATTCTGTGCGGTCCAATGAATCTAAATATTAGTCTAAAAATTTCAATTTGGTTTGTCCTTTACGTTTTCTTTCGAACGTGAATTTAGTCCGCCCCCGCCGCGGAGTCATTCTTCTCCGCTGTCGAGGATATCCGCCTTACGACTCTATCAAGTTGCCCCGCGTCGTCTGTTTTTCTATATCTCCGATCGACCGCGCTCGTTATCATTGCGATGCAAAGAACAGCGGAGTTCTTAATGAATACAGGCACACGATGCCAGCGACAGCGTTTTACGAAACGACCATAAGCCTGGAACGAGGACGAAGCGTGACCCAGAGCGTTGAAACGCGACCTGGACGGGGAAGTAGATACTCTTTCGGGACACGCGGGGGCGACTTCCACGTTTCGCCCGTTAACGACGGCAGCGGCAGTTTTCGCGAGGGCGAACGACGTCTTCGCCCGTTCGCGACGAGAACGACGACGTCACGTGTAGGGTGGCTAACAACCGGGGGATAATTAGCGTCGGGGATAGTTAATCAGTCGAGAAAGCAACCCCTCCGCAGTGCGCGCTGTCGGCGAACGCGACCTGTCGTCTCCTTATTAAAGCCAAACAGAAGTGCCTCGTGTTGTGACGTCATTATTAATTCAAGAACGCCCGGGCGCTAATGACGATGGCAATTACGCGGCGAGGGAGGAATCTGTTTTTCAGTTTTCGCTGCACGGAGCACGAACAGGATACGAGGTCTTTGACCTCTCTCGGGGGGGGGGCCCCGATCCTACGTTATTTTAATCGATCCAGAAACCTTTGTTCCCGCTTCGATTCCCCTGTTAAAAATTAAACCTGCAAAGAAACAGCTGTCGACGATCGGTGAAACTCGCGGAGGGAAAATGGTCCTCGTTTGAATCATGCGGTGCGTGGCCAGAATTCGGGCAAACTCTCGGGTGTTTCGGGGATACCGAAGGGCGACACGAGAAAGCTGTCAAGAGAAATCATTCAGGTATGGCGCAGAGGGTGGGCCCGCAAGGTGGAGGCGGCAGAATTCGGGTGCAATTGGTTTTGCATTTCGTCCACGTAACCGGCGTCCATTGCCGTAGCGGCGTTTGAGGGATTTATGGCCGAGGGAACCGCATTGTATCTGTACGTGCCGCGCGTCGTGACGCACCGTGACGCGACGTGACGTGACGTGACGCAACTGACAAGTCGGATGCGGAACCCCGGGGGCTGATCTTGCGCCTAACTAAATGCGTCCTAACCTGGCACGACCTACAACCGACACCCTCCCCCGTCCTCTTTCTCTTTCTCCTCTGGTGGTCCTCCCCGCTACGTCCTCCTCGTCTTCTCTTTTCTTTTAAAAGCTCCGCGGGAAAATTTATCGCCGGTAGCTGTACGCGGCAAAAGGAAGAAAGTTGTTCAAAATTGTGTACACACTCGTACAGGCGGCAAGGGAGCGAGGAGGGGCGATAAGTACCTAGGATCAAGGACTCGGGCTTGGCCGACGGCCATATTTCTGAAACGTGGCGCTTCCCCCGTCGTGGGATTTTCTATCGCGAATTGATATTCGGACCCTCCCGCGGTTTCCACCCCGGCCACCACCTTGTTTCGCGATACGATCGAAAAGGTTCGACCAAAATATCAGATTCGTTCGTTAATTATTAAATACATCGTCAGTAAACTTCTAGCATAAATGCACTTTATGAATTTGATCGATTCGCTCGCTCATGATAGCCAATTTGAAAAACATGCTTTCCTGAAAAACACGTTTAAACGTTCGCGTGCAATTTTACCGCGCGTAACAATATATCCATGGCACTCGCTATTAACTCTTTATTGCATATAAATTTGAGCAATTTTGAAACCTCTCGTGAGCACGGGGTGGGTTAAAGAAATTGGTTTGCGCTCTGAAAAAAGCAGCGTTGGGCAAGGATAACCGCCATTGGAATGTCGTGCTGTTGCAAGGTGGTCAGGCAAGTGTCAGTGATGCTAACCACTGTGCTTAAATGGACATCTTTTAAGTGATTACCCGAGGTAGCCACCGCACTGCAAAAAGTTAATAATTCCTGCCTTAAATAAAGGGAACTCTCTCCGTCGACGAATAGATCGCGTAAACCCGTTTTCTTTAATCAATGAGCCATTTATGTCCATGTTGACGCGTCGAGGTTCCACTTTTCAGAATCCTATTTCTTATCTTCCTATTTCGGAGCTATACGAATTCACCAAAAATAATTGTAATTGACCCCCCTAGCTAAAAATAATTTCTTTAGAACGATTTGAAAATTTTTTTTTTCGCCGAAAATTTTAGGCACCTACCCCCTGTCGATATTTCTTAAAAATTCGTTTTTGATTTTTAGTAATTTTGTTTGGCGCTGTACAGAAAATTTGTTTAGTACATTTTCATCCCAAAATTTCAATGAAATATATTAACTATTGTAAAAGTTATAGTTGTTTGAATATTGGATCACTTTCATGGGTTTTTTTCACTTTTTAGAATTTCTACATATTCTTCACTAAAATACGTGTCGTTTGATATTTTAAATATTAAAATCGTCCAATCCGTTCGGAAGTTATGATTTTTTAAACATACGCATGATATTTCAGGGGAATCCGACAGGAGAATCATTCACTCATGGTCAGACATTGTATTTTAGATAAAGAATTTTTTTCCTCGAAACTGAGTAGGATTTCGGGGGTATGTCCACTCACCAAAAATGATTGTAATTGACCCTTCTAGCTAAAAATAATTTTTTTAGAACGTTTTGAAATTTTTTTTTTTCACCGAAAAATTTCAGCACCTACTCGAATCTTTTTCTCAAAAGTAGGATTTCGAGGGTATCATTGATCCCCCGAGAAATGACTTTCTAGTGTCACATTTTCGTGAGTGAAATCCTTTAATAGGAGACTTCTATCAAACTTGTTGGCGGCCCTAACAGTTCCCCGTTCCGGAGTAAGAATTCACAGAGAAGAAATTTGGCGAGAATCGAGTAGATTCATAGGGCGGAGGGGGTACGGGACAAAAATAACATTTAAAATACGTGTTCGGGGCAGAGAGATCGTCGGCGACGGTGGCAAAACGCTAACGTGCGAGCGCGAGCAATGAAAGCAAGAGAGCAGCAAGTGGCTCGTACGTCAGCCGGTGGCTCGTAAACGTCAGCGGTGGTGCTCGTAAACGTAAACGCGATGCTATAAGGGGATGTAGAACGGCGCAGCCGGAGAGTCGCCATAACATAACAGTTAAAGAGATACACATAGAGAGAAAGACGATCCATTTAGCGGTTTAAACGCGGTCGTTACATCCCCGTACACAACGAAACAATCTGCCGCGTTCTGTCTAGCCCTCCGCGAGATATCAAACCACGCCCCGAGACAGATTGTCCCCGTGGTTAGGGAATTTTTTTTTTCCACTGCATTCTTCGCGACTCGCGCCCGATCTCCTGAGAAATTAACGATCCTGCGTGACAGGAGTCAATTTAACCCTCTATAACTCAAATTGGATTTGGCTTCCGAATAAATTACACGACGAGACTACCGACGCTAATAACGGGACGCGCGTTAAAAGCCTTTTAATAAAAATAGATGCTCTAAACAGATTGCTCGTTGCCTATACTTTTGCCACGAATGGATATGTATTGATGATGAGATTGAAAGAGACTTGAAGATCGTAGATAACGAACGAGTCAGCTGGGTTAAATGATAAATTTTTACATTTTCTGCAAAAATCCACGACCCAACGGATGATGGCGATTAAACAGATCGTCCTCTTCCGCTCGAATATGAAATCTTTACAGATTTCACTGGCATTTTAGATCTTACGCAATAACTTGTTATTTACTCCATCGCTCCGCGCCATTGTGTGCATTCTATTTATAGTTTTCGTTACGTGGACGATTGTACCGAAGAGTTGAGAAATTGTTTTTGGACAGCTATTGTATAGACTACCCTTCCAAGACGGAGGACCGAAATGGGGGTGGAACGAGCATCGAACGCACGACAAGACAGATTATGCAGTAGGAATCGTATCGCGGAGATAGGATAGGCGAACGTCAACCCTCTCCGAGGAAAATTAATAAAGAAAACGAGCGACTCACCGGCAGTCGGTTTTCGCGACATTAACGGCGACACCGAAATTTCCCGCAGCAATGATTCCAATTAAGGCGAAGAGTTTATCAATGGACGGGGATGAATAGCAATTAGAGGGTGCGTCGCGGCCTGTCGGGACAGAATCAAAACGTAACGAGATAAATTCGTGGAGGAGGGAGGGGGGGGGGTGGGTTTAAGCGAAACAAGGAGGCCCCGATAAAGGCCGGGACATCGTCGAGGGGTGGCTCCCCGGCGTTATTGAATGCCACGAAAGGAGAGGCCACTGAGTTTTCGGTAGGAAGGGAGGACCAGTGATTAAACTGAGGGATGAATCCTAGGGATCCGACGTAGTGGGCCGTGGGATCCTCTCGAGGTATCCTCTGTGGACCTTGGAAGGGGGTTGAAACAACGACATTCTGTGTTTAATCATGTCTGACCGAGTGAGGGGACAGTCAGACGGGGTGGAATTTGCATAGTCGGGGCTCCGATGTTCACCAGCCTCGCCTGTGTTCTATTCATCGGAAGAATATATCCCAGATCGTGGTGCTCTTCATAGTTCCACTGTTGCAGTCGACAGACTTACGTTGTCCCTTTTGTCACGATTGCTTTATCAACCAACAGAATAAGTTAACCAGGGGGATGGTGATCTCTATAGTTTGTTTTGTAATTAGTTTCGCACGACGCCATTTTGGGGGCAACGTCGATGCGGTCGGAGTGGGGGGAAAGAGTAAGAAAAATAAAAGGAAACGAAAGAATAACCCGGGGGAGGGTGGGGTATCACCGATATCTCAATCTCCGTACAAAAACGGGCAATAACTTGCGACGCCACCCAGAAAGATGATTGCATCGTGCGCCGCGAAAACAAGAACCCCGAGAAATGCCAAAATTATGATAATGATTCGGAGCCGTTTTCAGTTAAGACATTAGGGTACGTGTATAATTTAGACAAAAACCAGCCCCGGTAAGTAAAGACCGCAAAGTATCGATCCATGGCCGGTCACGATAATAAACTTTAATACATATTATGCAGATTGGCGGGCCGCGCACCGGTCAGCGTCTACGCCTATGGGTGCAACAGTCGCGGTGCAACGACGTTTACCAATACGCCCTGGTCGTCTTAACGCGCGGGAGAGAGAGAGAGAAAAAAAAGAGAATTTCCGCCATTATATAATTATTTTCTGCGCTCCTCGCGATAATGCATAATGCAACGACGCAACAACGACGCCGCGCTCGCGTCAAACGACGGTCGATCGATAAATTCAGCGCCGCTGAAACGTGGAAAATTCGTTTATCGCGCGGGGAACACGCCTTCGCCTTTACCTCTGCATACTAGGAAAATTCATCGGAACCGGTCGACCGTTTTTAATCCCTGTTCAGTCCGCGCGAGATACGGACCGGACGAAAAATAGGTTTGCAAAATGCAAATTGGCCCCTGAGCAAATACGAGTTCAGCCCTGAACGTCGACGTCGAAGTTCTTGGAGTTTGCTACCGCAAGGCGTGTCCGCGGCGCATCATTTTTATTCGAGCAATTTCCATTTTGAATCGTTCACCCCTGGAGAGAAAAACGAAACGATCGCGACGTGCGTAAAGATTGGCAGAGCCCTTTCAGGCCGAAGAACGAGGAAAGGGAACAGGAGAGGAACGACTCGAGGCAGGCGGCGAGGGGGAGAATGATGGTACAAGAAGGATAATAATCCGTGGTTTCGATGAAGATTATAGGCGCGGATAAATGAATAGTTTACGAGCAGCGAAAATGAGACGGGTGAAATATTAAACGCTCCCTATAGACGCGGACGCGAGCCTTTTATGTACTGGTCGCCTGTAATAAACCACGATGTTAAATGTCTTTATTGCGTTTCTGGGCCTATCATGCTATATACGGTAATTGATACGAGCAAACCTAAGGGCGAATCGCGCGCGGACCACGACTTGTCCGCAAATTACACGCGCTGTACTCGCGCTAAAAGGACAGACAGGTATTTAATAACCATCCCAGTAAAGGCTTCATTCTCGTACCGACCAGCCTGACGTTCCCGCGTTAATTTCCGGCGACTTTTAATCGCTCGGCTCTCGAATCCTGCCAGCGTTTCCACCCCGTTCGTCAAAACCCCATCGTTCCTACGTGTCAAATCGTTGCATTGTTTCTTAGAGTAAGATTCGAAACGAACTTTTGATCGTCCATTCGATGGAAATGCACGTGGGAACGTGGCTTAACGGTGACCTAGCTCGCCGAATCGCGAGACGAGATTCCTCGGGTTCTCTCGCGATGCCCCGAAGGAAGCGTGTTTGTACAGCCCCGTCTCGATACCGCTCGTGCATTTTTCTATCCGGTCGAGGAAGGGGCCCGGCCCCGGTTTGACATTTCGCTTACAAAGCAGCTCATCAGTCGCCCGGCGTGTCCGTCTCCGGCGGCCAGAACTGGACGAAGATTGAAATCGAGAAACGAAGCAAAACGAACCACCGCATACCGTAGGTAGGCAGGTTAGGCGTCAACCCAGCGGGAATATCTGGCGCGTAAGTACACGCTGCGGGCATGTCCGTGCACCTAGAGGAAGAGAGAGACACGCGTGTCGGGAACAGGGAGGAACGGTGTGCGTGAGTGGCCCGGACGGTACGGTGTGTTCGTATCCGAAATGAATTGACCGGTGCGTGGTTGATGGACGTAGCGGGTGGCTCGTTATGCTTACAGCCGGCCCAGCAATCAAGAAGAATTCATACGAACCGCCTGACGTGTCGCTCATGATGGAGGCCCGAGCCACGTAGTCATCCATCTTTCGCACTCTTCCGAGTGTTTGCTTTATCCGAGCCTGACGCAACGACCCGCTCCTTTGCGCTTTCCGTCCGACCGAGGAGCGTCTCGCGTGCGAAAACTGATGGGAAAACGTTCCCGGAGACGCCGCGTCGATAAATATTCCACGGGGGTTATCGAGACCTGGACGCATCGCAGCTTAAAACCCGTGGAAAAAGTCAAATTCTAACTGAATTTGTCCATCGTTAGCGATCGATAGCTTCCAGGTTTGTTATAAATCGCGCATTTCGAACGATGCGTCCAGTGTCCGGTCTTGCTTATCAATTATAAATTCGAGAAAGCGAGCTTGTAGCCGCGATATCGTTCGCGTAGCAGCCGATTCTTCCGAACTAATTAATGGGCGACCGCTACGGGATGAGGTATAGCGCAGATTCTTTCCCTTCGAAGTTTCTTTCTTCGTGCCGGAGGGGTGGCTCGCCGTGGTGGAAAAGGTGGATGAAAGCGTCGGCTACGTCGGCTGATGGCGGTACGAGCCGAAAGAAGGAGGGAGCAGGAGGAGCGAGGGGGCTAGGGGGGGACGAGCGGGGGCGGAGGACGCGGAGAGACGAGGAAGGGATGGTCGACGTGGCTTGGGGGAGTTTTTCTCGTTCCCGGCTTCCGTCTCCTGGGACGCGAAGCGCGAGGATCTTTTTGCTCGCCTCGACGGAGGATCAGACGTCCCACTTTATCTCCGCCGACCCGTTCAAGCCCCCTCTCCCCGCCCTCCTCGCCCCTCGCCGCGACGGCCCCGTATCCCATGTCGGTTCTACCCCTCTTCAAGCCGCGCTCTATCCTGCCGCAACCCCCGTTGCGCCTCGGTTTTCTACCCCAACGCTCTCCGCCCCTCCTACTCCCCCTACGTCAGCCAGAGCTATGGTTGATCACGTATAGGAGGAGCCCCTAGCAGCGCCTAGAGTGACGCGTCGTGGAGGAGCCATTTGTCATCCATCAGCACACGCTTCTAGCCCGGCGAGATAGGACGCCAGGCCCTGACCCAGCCTAGACCGATTCTATGCTTCTTATCTTATTCCCTCCCGATGCCTGTCTTCCTTCTGCGTTCACCCCCGACACGTGGGGACGTTCGGGGAAAACACTGTTCGAGAGGCTTCCACAAAGGAGATCACCGACTCGGATTACCGGCTCGGGAACGTTGCGTCGACGCTTCGGTTTTCGCGCAGGACGTAAACGGAGAAGAGCCGACGTCTTTCGCGCAGGATCCTCGACAGCAGTAGATCGAACCGTGGACGGATTTCTTTATCTCGGATGATCGACCGACACTTGTGGAAATACGATTTATCGCCGTTTGGGAGCGTTCCGTTGACTTTCGGTCCTCGCGAGGGTGAATGTTTACCAAAGGGGAGAAGCTGGATCGCTGGAGAATCGACCAAGCGAATCAAATGTCGAAAGCAGTGGTAATATTCGAAATTACCATCCACTGCACGGTATTATACAATTATGATTTGGTAATTGATTGATTTGCAAGACGGAAAATCTGTAGCGATGCTAGCGAACAATTTGTTTAAAACATTAAAGTTGCATGCCTCGAATTTCTGTGGTAAATTCTTTAAATTTCGACGTCTCGAACTTGGTCTTCGATACGCGGCACGAGTCCTCGTCATTTTAAAATAAATTAGAATCACACCGGGGGGTTGTAGCGAGCCGGGGTCGCAGGACGTGATCGGGGTAATTTATGAAAACCGAGAGCCAGTTGGCGGGGGAGGGTGGGCCGATGCTACCTAAAACTTGCCAGGTGCCAGCAATCGATGTAACAGCCAATATATATACACCGACGGTCGCTCGAAATTGTCACGTCGTTTGTAATGACGATTCGATCGGATCGTTTCGCCTTTCTCCGATCCACCCCTCGCGCCCTCGCTTTTATCCCGGCTCGAATGTGCACTGCATCCCCGGCGACGTCGTTCCCGGACTTTTGTTCTCGACGGCTTATCCACGGATTTGTGGACCACCGATCCGAGTATCGTGAACTGCCTACTTATAAGATTTATTTCTTCGTCCGTTCAAGTAACCCTCTCCCATTCTCCGACCCTCCCCTCGCCAAAGGGTTTCACGTTCCTTGATCATACGATCGTCCATTGAGACGTAATGGAACCCACGATGTGGAATACGAAGCTTACTCGAACGAAATGCTTCGAATCTTCATTTCAAGTAGCTAAGTAAAATTATTAAAATTTGCTAAATATTTTGAAAAGGAGAGAGGCAGGCTCGAGCAAGTTACGGGGGTTGTAAGAACCTTAGACGCGGGCAACAAGCGTCATGCAGCGCATATTAAGTTTAGGTTGGCTCCGTTTCCGTGATTCATCGACTCCGCAAAAACCCACCCCAATTTTCCCGTGGCCCTCAGCGACGTCCTCCGCGGGCATCGTCCCCCCGGACTCGTTGCAACGTTTGCAAACGGATTAGACCCGGTCCATAATTCCTAATTAGCGATCGATACGAGAGGGCGCGTCGTCGGGAAGGAGCCACCGGAGCCCCGGACACCCGGAGCCATCCGTTAAATACACGGTTTTTTGCGGGAAACGGGGTCCGCGTAAAGGGGCGCGCGAAGCACAATGGATGACACAGGTATCGTCAATTTTTCAGCCGTCCGCCAGATTTTTCAATGTAACTTGAGAGCCGCTCCCTCGCGAGGTCCCAGGACAGAGGAATGGATGAACAGGCGGCGAAGAAGGGTGGCAACCGGGGGTCAGGGCGACAAGAACACCGGAGACAGCGGAGAGAGAGGGTCCACGGAAGAAAAAGAGGTCGTAGCGGAACGATAGAATGGCCGTGGAAGAGAGACGTAGACGCGGGAAGAGAGGAAGACCAGTTCCTGTTCTTCTTAGCCGGGGAATACAATAACGCTGGGGGGAAAAAGGTCCCTAAGAGATGGAAAGGAACGAATCTCGAGGTTACCGCGACTGCATCCGCCGCCGCGGCTGAAAATCAGCCCTCCGTGTTCCTCGAGGGTGAATCGGGCCGCGGTCTGGAGGGGATCGAGCTGCTTCAGGCATCGATGTCATTAATAAAAGTGTCAATGGTGTCGGTGGACTAATGTCGGCAGTCACTCGCTGGCTGGGCGGAAGGGGTGGCGGCATCAGCCGACGTCCTATCGAGGTATTTCAACCCTCCCCCGTTGCTTCAATCGTTTTCCGTTGCTCCTTGCCCGATACCTTCCTCCTTCCGACTAAATTACCGGGTCTTATCGCGTGTCTCGCGCAGAGACGGGCAAAGGAATGCCCCGAACCCGAGTATCCTGGTATCCTACGGAGGACGGGGAATTATTTTGACCCGCGTTCCTTTTCGAATCATGTACGGAAGGATCCAGGAAATCGTACAAGCTACCGGGGCGACGTAACGTTTTCATACGATCGAGAGAGCAGGGTTCCCGTTCGACGAGGAGATTAGGAACGATTTCCCTTCGGCGGTAATTACTTTCGTTACCGAAACGCATTAAAGCAGCGCTCTAATGCTCTAAATATAACTTTCTCCTCGAGCCCTAGCTCTTTTCCATTCCCTCGGTCACGGAACCTTTACATTAATTTCGCTCGAACCGTCGCCACAGCTGTACGGGATATTCAAAATTCCATTTCGCCCCAACCCATCGCGGTTTTCGAAAGAGATTATTTCGGCGGAACGTTCCCGTCGCGAAAGTTTAAACGTATCCTTTCCCTCGACTTTCTCCGGGGAAATCGTTCCGGCTCGATTTCGAACGATACGCGCCAAGTAGCCGACCGAAAAATTCAGTCTCCGATGCTCCGGTGGATAATTGATATTTGTAATTGAAAAATTCCATCGATATATACGTGGCTAAGATCGCGTATCAATTACGGATCACGGGTAACTCGAGCAAACTCGACCTCGGAAGACTTTCCGTGTCGTCGGGGACGAAACTGATAGCGAATCGAAGAGACTTTAAATTCAAATGCGTTTTCCGTTCGAGCGTTACACGACGCCCACGTCGAGAGTCTCGACGATAAGGGTGTAGCGTATATCGACGCAAAATGAAGGAACGTGTTTGCAGATCGGAGGGGTGGCGCATAGGAATATCTAATAAGAACCTGGAGCTCATCCATCGTACGGTGGGGCACTCAGGGGGCTGTCACCGTGGGCGTCAGCGTACCATGGAGAAGGGGTGATTTACATAGTAATAATATCGGGACGCTGAGCTGCACCACGGCTCCGAAGCTTCGAGTCTGCACCACCCGGTCTTAAACTTGTTTCCTAATACGCGCCGACTACCCGGTGCCGTCATTACACCGCGCACACCCCTTCCCCGACATCCCCCCGTGCAGATTCGGATCGTTATTTCAGGAACATCAAATTCTTACCAAACTTCTGACCCCTCGAAACGTGGGAGTCAAAGAAAACAGACCAGCGTTATGTTCTTGGGAATAATTTCAAATCACCCGTCTGATATCGAACAAAAGCGATATTTTGAAAGCTTTGGTCTTTCGTATCTACTGCAAAGTGTAAATTAAATCTAGAGAAACGGGGTCGCGTGTAAAAATACTGAAAAGAACGCGGTGACGCGAGAACCACCGATCATCGTTGCCGATCGTCCGGAAAAGGAATTTCCTTTCAACCCCCTTGCGAAAGAATCGGCTTCCCAGCGAACGGAACATCGTTTCTCCGAGGAGTTTCCGCCGACGGCGCGGCGCACGTCGCGCTCCTTTCATCCTGGAGGAATCCAAGAGTTATCGCCCGCCGCTCGGAATTCCAGGAAGCCCTCAGACCCGAGGACGATGGCGTCGGAGGATGGTGAAAGAGGACGACGAGAGAACACGGCCGAGCGCCGGCTGATTAGAATATCAAGAGGCGAGTAACAAGCTTCGCCGGCATAATAAGCGACCGGGGTAAACAATAAAAGGGGTCGAAAGAGAGGAGCGGAGGGTTGCTGCCCCCGACGCCCCGGGACAAAAGGGGTTCAGGGTCCGAGCCGACGGAGCTTTGACGTCTTCCTCCACGCCCGCGGAGCACAATGTTAATTAACGACAGGAGAGCCGGAGAATCCCGGCCGCGTTCACGATTCTCAATCAACGATGGTATTCATGAGCATCCCCCACCATCTTCCCGCGCCAACCCGCCACCAGAGTTATGCAAACTAAGTATAGAACGTTTAATGAACGAAAGCATCGGGACGCCTCCGCGAGACGGTTTTTCACTGTCTCCGGAGCGTTATTTGCTAATCGAAGCGAAAGGGTCCCGGGGATTTTCTTCTCCTTCGCGACAGCCACGTAAACGTGATTAAAATTTTTTATTGTTGGAAGTTTGCATCGTTGTAAACCTCGTTTCGTACGTAAACACGAGTCGACCCTATGGGAATCGCGATATATTTGAAACCAAAATCCAAGAAAATCGGTCACGAACGATTGTCCCAGCCGAGGCGACGGGTTAACCTGATTCCTAACCTCAATCTCTTCGTGCAATTTTCCCAGCAGCGACTTCTCGCTACAGTCGCGAGTAATTAACTCCGTCGAAACGACCGAATCTAGAACGCGTTTCCCGAAATGATCTACTCCGGGACTTGGTATCACGGAATCTAACCGGGGGGGAAACCTGATTAGCACATCTGCAACGTCCCGCGCCTGCGTTTTCGAACCCTGGATCGCTTCTACGATTATCCGTATGCTAAACAGTATCGATCTCGATAGGTTTTGGCAATTGCAAGATGGTCGCTAAGTTCGAGCCCCCGGGGGGGCCCGATGAATTTCATTACGAAAGGCAGCCGGCGAGTACGCAATTAACGCGACTAATTGGCAAACACGGATCAGCCAGCGCGTAACATCCTGTGTACATCATCATCTCCGTACGAGGGACGCGTAGGATAATGATAATTTCACCGAGGCGCAATCTTATCGGCGCTATCGAATTCGTACCGACTACGGACCGCGGCCAGGCTGAAAATTACGCTCTCGATCCCGCGGAGGATGATTGATAACACGAGGCGGCGTAATTTTACCTATAAGATCAAATTACAGTCGGCGCCGAATTAAAGACCAGTTCGTATTCGTGTTTATTCCCGCAGTCGAATGTTAACGGCTCCACTTTGCGGCGGATTTAGAAGCCGATTCGCGTCTCCGGGAGATGTTCCTTCGTCGATGATCGAATCGAGCGATTTACGTCGATCTTCAACGAGCGCCGTTTACCGGTAAATTGCGGTCCGAGGGGCTCGACCTTGCGCCATCGAGGCGACCCTGACGGAGTTGCGTGGTTCGTCTTATTACAGGAATTTGTACATACACGGGCTCTCGGGAGAGGGTACAAACGCTCTACCAATGGGTTTCTGGAGCTAATTTCGCGAGAAGTCTTTTCCAAACCGGCCAAGTGCTCGGTGCATACGCGAAACTCGACCAAACAACGCGGAGAGTCGCCGTCCGGGCTGCGTGGTTCGGGTGACCCGAAAACCGTTTGGCCGGCGACCGACATTGGCCGAGTCGGCGCGGAACTCGAGGCGGACATCGAAAAGCCATCAGAGCTGGCCCAGGAAGGGGCTCCGTATCCGAAGATACTAATGCCTTCCACCTTCCACGCAGCATCCTTTCACGAATAGAGGTTTTTCGCATAACTTGCCCGCAGGATCGTTCCCCTCTCGTCGCCGCCATCAGCACCCCCTCCCAGAGCCAATGACTCGCCGTGTCCCGCGTCTTACCACCGCCACCCCACCCGACCGGCCACCGAGCTCCTCCGTCCTGGCCCCCTCCGCCCCTCTCGACCTCCAGGACCGACACCTCGTCTCTCGTTCCCCGTTTTCTCTGCTCTTCACCAGGGAGAGCTGCCGCGACGCTGTACACGAGGCTGCGGGCTAAGAGCGGAGCGACGCCGGCGACGCCACGCACCCCGACGTCGCCCTGACGCGCTCCACTGACGCTGCGGACCGGAGATTAATGGCTTCGGACTCTGAAATCCTGGAAAATAAATAGCGGGGGCGCCGGTGGCGAGAGCGAGAGTCCTGCGAGCAAGATGCCAAGCCCCCCCTGACCGCTCTCTCTCTCTCTCTCGCCTCCAGGAGAAAGGGACAGAGCCCCCGGGAGGAGTGGGGGGCGAGAGAAAGAGACGATGAATCCCGAGGGACCTGCCTACCGCTTCGGCTGCCCACCGCCATCGCTGGTCCTCTTCTTTGTGAACGAGGAACCCGAAGGTTGTCGAAGGGCTGACGCGAAAAGCGGCCGCCGTAGAAATTTATCCGAGCGGAATGCTTTTGTTGGCCCGCGCCGCCTCTCGACGTGGAAATCGAAGCCTCCGTCGATTCTTTTTTCTCCACCCCGGGATTTATCGGACGACCCGGGGCCACCGTCGCGGATACGCTTTTGTTACGGACCGCCGTTTCATCTTCTTCGCGAGAACAGTCTTTAACCCTTTTGTCGATAACCAAAGTCCTCGCGATTGTTCGATTATCAGGAGAGGAGAGATTGCAGGGAGAATTGATCATCTGCATTGACTCGGATATATGTTATAAATCCCAACGAAGAACTGTATCTTTCATTAGGTAAACATTGTTCCAGCGTCGAGGCGACCAACTGGATCGTACCTGTTGGATATTCGAAAGTCTTGGTGGAATGTGTGAAGATAGCCATTACGCGGCCGAGTCGGGGTAAATTACATTAAATACTAAATAACCGGTGGAAGACCACGGTCTAATTGTTGCGTCGTTTGCATAATGCCTGGTCTGTAACTACTCTCTTCTCTTTGCCTCCCTGCTCACGATCTCCACTCCGATTCTCTCTCCTACCAGAATCCTCTTTAGCGTCCTCACCGCGTACCTCTTCCTCGCATCCACCGCGTCCTATCGGCGTCCCTCCCCCTTCCCCGCTCATTCGTCGCAACACCAACTAAAAGATTAATTGCTAATTCTTGCTACTGCAACCAGTTGCTACTAAACGCGTACCCCTGGAGTCGCGGAAAGGTTAAGGAACCGCCTGCCGTTACCGAGATTTACACATTTTTTAATATTTGCAACTAAATCACAGACGACCTGGTCAACGCGACTGATAAAAGAAACAAGAAGAATTAAGATCGAGTGAGACGTCAAGAGGCAAAAGGTGGGGGTCTCGGGACACTGATGGGCTCCGCCCAAGTGTCAACTTTCCAGCTACGCGCAATAGCCCCGGCGGTGGCTCGGTTTTTGCATCAATCTGCGTTAAGAATGCTTGCAACGAATCACCCCCGCCGTTGTTTATGTTCCTTCGACCCGAATGGCCGGCAGCTGTGTAATTAAAAACCCATTAGTTCGACCAGTTCCGAGAACAAAGTCTCGCCCAACCCTCTCCGCGCGAAATCTGGCGTTCCCGATTCGATCGGAATAAAAGGGGCCGGTGTAACCGCGTTCGACCGCAGGAAAAGGGAAATTTTTACGTCGATCGTGGGTCGTGGCCGCGACAATCGTTCCGTTTTGGAAACGAACACCATGGAGAAGCGGTACCGACGCGCGCGCGTCCGTCTTCCGCGCGAAGGTCGTTCGTCTTCCGTCTCATTTGAGCGTCATTCCCTCCCATCGTTCTCCCTCAGTCATCGTCCAGTCACGTTCGCACGGTAGCCATTTGCGAGATTACAACGAGGCGCTCTGCTCGCTAGGGCGCTCATTAACGAGCGAACGAAAGAAGAGATTATCAGCCGACTAAGCGTAACTAACAACAACGCGCCGTCCAATTTGAGAAACGGCTAATTATACGCCACGGGAAACGGCCGGGGGGTCGCGCGCTCCACTTTTTCGCGACCGCGACTAATTCGACCAGGACGGCTCTTCGATCGCCACCGTTGTGACACCGTTGCCAACGTCGGATAAATTGCGATACGCCGAGGGACGGAATTAATTACGACGACGTTGGATTATTCCTTTTCGGTGCATCCAGTCTGCGGTTAACGACCAATAACGCCAACGGAGGGAGAGAGTGAGAGAGAGAGGTTTGTTTATTATACGGGATGAGTCGTGAATCGATCGCCGAGGTGCTCGAGCTGCTTCTGATAGATTAACAGAAAGATGATTCGAACAGACTATGATTGGTATCGGGTGGAGAATTTATCGGGCGAAGAAAAACCTCGCAAAGTACCCTTTTTTTGCGCGAGGAAGTCGACTGTTAATTAAAATGTTAGCGGGGTGTGTATGGGTTTGTTTATTTTTGCAGGATGAGTCCAGAAGTTTAGACTACGTTTCTAAGACAATTTTTGACGTAAGAGCTAGGTGCTCAAGATGGATCGACCTAATATCGTCTCGATCTCTCGGAAAGGGGATGGTTCCTCTTATCCGACGTTAAAAATGGACCGTACACAAACAGTTTAGAGTTCCCTGTAATGGACAGAGAGGGGTCCACTGTCTTGAAATAATAAAGCCAACCTCGATCTCCCCTCCCCCAAAGTTAATTTATTATTCAATCCGGTGCGCGGCGGTGGTCGTTTCCCCTCGAATCTCCGCGCGACATATCGGAATACGGTGAAAACGTCCGACAGAGATTACACGAGCGAAGGTTCCTAGGACGCGTTCGTCGTCGTCGCATTCCTGAACGATGATTTTCGTTCCTGCACATGGCGAACCGACCGGCGAAGCGCAAGGGGCGAAGGGGGGTGGCTAGATTTGATTCGTAGGGGGATAGAACGGATCGGGTATGGTGTCTGCCTCGACGCACACACGGGGGAGATGGCGGCGCGCAGCACCGTACCAAAGCAATATCCATAGGAACACCCCGTGTCAGAGGGAGAGACGCAGAGACGTGCAATCAATCACGAGGGACCCTGCTGCCACGTTCGTGGCCCTCGTATCAAACGTAACGCACGGTAAACATTTTTAACTTTGCCACGTTATTAATATTCGTTGCGCCCCGGGAACCTCTCCTCCTTCTCGTTTTTTTCTACCTACGTATCGCGTTCTGCGTTTTTGTTAATCAATTTGCCGAATCGCGGGAGGACCGCGGGAAATCCGCGAGCTTCGAATCAACCCTTTTGCTGTTCAGAAGACGAGGACCTGAATTCTCAATAGCGACAGACACTCTTAACGACACGAAGGTCGAATGAAATTTTCCAACGATCTGATCGGACGATATTTCGATTCGATTTCGCGCACTTAACGAGAGGACCTCCGAACCGAGCAAACGATGTAATTGATATTAATTCGTGTAACGCGATATCGTACGTGCGCTTTCAATTACGCGGCCGGACATGCTCGCCGGTATCACATTAGACGTAATGCACAGGAAATGTTTTTAATTCTGCCGCGTTATTAATATTCGTTAGAGGTCTCGACTCACGGCCTAGCTGACCCGCCGTATTAACCTTTTTGTTGTATTAACGCGCATTCCGTCGTACTAATCGCAATAATGGAAATTAATAATCGCCTGCTCGTTAACGTTGCCCGCAAATAACGGTTATTTGTTCCTAACAATTCGCGTGCGCACCAAGGGCCGCGTACTCGCGTCTACCCGAGAAAAATAGTGGAAATGGAACGATTAAAACTCCTGTCACTGCGTTACTCGCGTCGCGTATCCGTAATATTAATCTTCGCCGCGATTATTTTCGCCACAAGCAGAACCACTGTTACGTGTGTAATTAAAAGAAACTTAGGAATATCGTTTACAAGGGAGGACTTTAGAATTAATGCTATTTCTGATACGGAAACGATAGTGGAAATAAGGAATCGTGTGCTCGGCAAGAAGGACGAGCGATAAATCAGTAAGAAAGTCGCTTGTACCGTACTGTTTCTCTACTTAAAGTAATTCACGTAAAATCACGTACCGGTTAATATTATATTCGTACGAGCTTCCCGTCGAAGACCAGGAACAAAGAAAGCAGACGTCGTGTTCCCCGCGACTGTAATACGTCACAGAACGTCGGAAGCGTTCAGCAATATTTCTGAACGCGAGAGTCAACGCACTCCCCCTACGTGTATTGTAATTATTAGACGTACTCGATGTTACAAGGGCCGACAAAATGTCAGATATAAATATCGCCTCAGCACGAGGCCCCGCGTTATCGTTCCATATTGATGCGGACACCATGCCCGATCATTCTGCTCCCCCTAGCTTCTATTTCTTCCCTCCGTTTCTCACCGCGGAGGAAACTCGTGCCATTAAGCGTACTACACCCATTTGCTTGCGCGCCAAATCTTTTCTCCTTCGACAAATCGAACCGAAAATAATTAAATTCCCCCGTCCCTGTATCCCAGAGTCGATGACGGAATAATTCGATGGTATCGATTCCCGCGTAAAGTTTCGACAAAATGTACGACAAAGTTCGCGAAGTGGCGAGATGGAACCGAAAGGCGACGGTTCTATTTTGCGGAGCGCGGCTCTCGACGGGAATGCGCCAGGCGTTTTGGCACCGAAACGGACCCTCCTAGAAGTTCCTGAAATTTCCTTCAATTACCCGTAGCGCGGAGAAGGGAACTTGTAGCTGTCGTGAGCGTTTAACAAGGACCACGTGTGTAAGACAATTCTCGATGGTTGTTACGCTCCGGGGCCCCGGGTTGCACGGAACGACAAACAACAGGATCCAGCTGCCGCTGTTTCTGCCCACGCAACGGCCAACAAACGTCAGAACTGTAATCCGGATGAAATTAAAGCGCGGAATTAGCAGTGTCAGGTAAATACGCCGGACGCGACGGTTCCGCGCGACGAGCTGAACGCGCGAAGCGCGATCTTCCGCGCGATAAAAATACATTACTAACCGTCTCGGTACGCTGGATAATGGGTAAAAAGTGGTTGTTCGAGCCACCGCCATTTTTCTTGCTTCTGCCCCCTTCTATCTGCGATCAACTGTTTCCTACGCGACTTGGGGAATAGTAATTTATGTATCGGATCACCGTTTTTAACCCCCGAGAGACCCGTCGAAACTTCGGATTCGATCGATCTAATTAAATCGATATAGTGTCGAGGAGTTGACGAACGCGGAAGACGCGAAAGGATCGCGTCGATCGTGCGGAAGATATTCGTTTTTAATTCGGTCGTACGAATCCGTCCGCCTACACCGAAACGAATTTCGTCCACGGTGACGAGCCGTGTCCGCGATTAAAAATTAACTACCTGGCCGATTATGTAATTAAAAGGGTATTCGTAGTAATTGGGAGGACGGGCTAACGAGCTTTCTAAAATTCTCGAAGATAATTGCGCGCGTTGCGATTATCGGTGGTACGCTAATTACTGGCTAACGCGCATCGTTTCTCTTTTCCAGCTATTACGCCGAAGTCGCCGCGGAAACGTCGGTGCGCCAGGATCTGTTCCGCAGGATCCCGCAACTTCCTTATCTCGTCGTTGGATTTCCCTCAAAATTCCAACTCGCGAGAAGTTTCGGGGTAACCGGGGTTTACGTATTCCACTCGATACTGTGCAGGTTCTGCTATTTCGAAAAAGCCTCCTGACGTTTCGCCCGTGTCGGGGCTACCCTCATTAAGGGTACGATGACAGTCTGATACCGATACGTCTTCTACTTATCATCAGCTCGAGGCGTTAATGCTCCTGTCACCGATCATTGCTCGCTATAGTTCCCTCGCACCTTGGTGTATGAAATTTCCACACACCTCGTTTAAACTTCCTCTGTCTTGTTACGCTGTTATTCGTGTCGCCATCTTCTCACTTTCTTTACCTCAACCTATCTGTTATCTGCCATTACTTTTTGCTCTCTAGATATTTATTTTATTCAATCAAACTCTTTTCTGGTACACAAATAGCACCATATCGGAGTACTCGAGACTGTCTAATCCTGAAAGGAATTAGTAAAAAATATTTGAAGGAAGATATAAGGCAGATAGGGATATTATTATAACGCCCTGTTGGCTTGAACCGAGTATTTCTGGGCCCGACGTGGACGTTTCCCAAAAACACGAGCATCCGAAAAGAACATGGGAATGCTCTCAATCTCCCAGACGTCCGAAAGGCTTATCAGCGGTTACGTAATTACGTTTCACACGAGCAGGAATATTTTCCGAGACAGGATTGAGTTATACTTTGACGGCTCTCAGAACCATTTATGTAGTCATTAAGGCATCATTAATCTTGCCCTCCGTTACGCGCGACAACGGAGTCATTGTTGGAACAGGTGCTACTTCCGAAGTGGCCAGGATCATTAGGCGAATAAACGGATTTGGTGTTCCGCGGAATAAAGGAATCGATGATAGGAATCTCGACGGGAACGGGAACAGATCGTGGCATTCACGGTGGCAGCAATTAGCCAGGCTCGAGAGAGGAACAGAAAAATATTCGCGCAATTTTGCTTAACGACCGAACGTTTGACGACAGAGGAATCCTTTTTGCGCGAGATTTCGGGGAAATAATGAATATCCTCCAACTACAGCCGAACAGAAAGTGATCTTTTTAACGCGATAGTTCCTAGTGCAGCTATTTCGTAAATTTATTTCAAGACGAAAGGTTTTCAAAGCTGTTACCAACAATTTGGTAACTACACTCTTTTCTTTAGAGTCGTTGATACGCGATGAATCAAGATAAGTTGACCGGTGCAATATTTTCTTATAAAATCACGCCGTATTACTTACGACGAAAGTAACATATTAATGTCAAAATATTATTTCACTCTATTTCAGGAACCAACAGGGCCGGTGGGAGCTTGAGCAACATCAAAGCCGTCGCGTCTGACAGAAAGGTACTTCGTAGACATCCTCCCATCAACAAACGCACACGGAAATGCACAAAAACAGTGCGTAGTCTCCTCGACTTGTTGGCAGAGAAAGAGCAACGGTGGACACAATATATTACCGTCAAGGCTGTAATGGGGGACTGTGTACTTTATGCTTCGGAATCTACCATAGGGCTACTAAGAATTACACGGGGAGAAAAAAAATTCCGCGAGCATGTATCACACATTTTTATAATAAATATGAGTGGAGAGCTTCTTTCAGCGTACGTCGTTCTTTTATTAAAGGGCAAGGGGGTTCGTAAAAAATTATTACAACTTAACGTTACCGCGAGTCGACCATGAAATATTACGCTTTTTAGAAACGACGATATCTGGATAATAAAATAAAACACTGACCATGATTGAAACCATTTGTTTCTCGTTAAATAGTTTCGACTAGCCGCGAACGAATTCATATATTCTGTACCCATCCGTGGTACGATTTCGTTTCCATTTTCGGCTCTTTTCACGGGGATTCGTTTCCATTGTTCGTGGATGCGACCGAAACGAAAGGGACGCGCGTCCGGATGAAGAAACGCCGAAAATATATTCGGTAAGAAACGTAAACGGCCGCCATTTGTCAGCGAGACGACTCAATGTCTCGCGGACGTCTGTTTAACTTCTGCCGTCGCGAGGAATCCGCAGATGCGCGATAAACGCCGTGCTTCGAAGCACAAATAAACCGCTTTATGGCACCCGTGAAACCACGGACGAATGGGACCAGCGATCGACATACCGATGACAAATCGACAGGTGGAGTCTTCGCGAATCCCAACCCACCCTAATGTTTCTAGCGTTGTCTTTCACGCGTAACAAAAATTCAGCGGATAGAAATGGGCATGGTTTCGTTATTAAAATTGCATCAGCAACTAAAGGACACGTTTTTTGCGATAGAACCCGAGAAAATAGCGATCGTCGAGGCTGAATTTCGTCCGGCGGTGTGATCAAGATAAACTAGGTAGCTTTAATGACGTTTCTAATTAATACAAATGAAAATTATAGTCTCGAAACTGTGTGCGATAGCGAGCACTGTGTAATTTCGCAAGATGAATGTTACCTGTAGTCACACAACTTAAAGGTCAATGGATAATAATACGACAGGACGATGAGTAAGATACTTCATTAAGGATTAAATATACATTCTGATTTACAATTACAGTAAAATGTATATTTAACTATCAAAACCGACCATCAGACGTAATTGTAATTGCTCTTTTCGCGGTCGCGGTGATAAACGACACTGGAAACTTGACGTTTGATAACAAAATTTTATTTTCGAGTACCTCGAACGTGGAAAAACGTAGCGGCTCGAAGTGAAATAAAAGAAAGGCGAACGATAAGAAGAGGGACCCGCGGCGTTTATGCGCGATAAGTCGTTACTTTACTTTAAAGAAAAAAGAAACTGGAAAACCGGGCGCGCACCTGCGGCGGAATTTATGCGTCGCGTACAAGTCACGCGTATCGTTTCTAACAAATTACATGCATACTTGATGAAACGAGATATTTATTCGAGAGCCCCGGAACCATAACGAACGCCGCAAGCTCATTTTCACACAATACACTATTTACTCCATTTCATCTAATAATTAACACCGTGCTAATAACTAACACCACACTTAACGCTCAACAGTCTCGTGAATTAATTTAAACGAACGCTTAAGCCTTCTCGCGCCCTATCATCCATCGTCGCTTCAATTTTACCCTGGATATTCAATTTGCGCGCGAGACAGAGAGCCCACCGAACTTCTTCCCCGACATGGTTGCAAACGGAACCGCAATAAAAATCTGCAGACTCGTTAATAAACGCTATTCTACCGAAGTAATTAAGGCCCCCGGTGTTTCCTCGGCTAATTTTCGATTAGCTCCATCGGTATCCCCATCGTCGCGGTTCGTTTTCATCTCGCGGAGAATATCGACACGATCGGTTGCAATTAATAACGCTCGAGGCTTCCTGGGTTCGCGTTAGAAAAATATTCCCCGCGTTTTCAAGCTCTCGATTGGAAGCTAAGTATAGTCTTTGGCGAAATGTTGCGTCTCGCGAAACGAAACGAGATTTAACGATTCGCGTTTAGAGGCTTCGTTGTAACGAAGCACATAGTTAAAATAGCGATACGCTGAAAAATTGCAGCTTCATAAATCAGTCGAACTACTTGTTAGGTTGGCCTCTCGAGAGAGGCACCATAATTTGACCTTCCCCGGCCGATTCGATGGGTCCTTTCGCCAGGTCCGTTTCCGGGCTACGCGACGAAGAGGCCGCTCATTGTTCCAGGACGAGTGCACACGTGCATTTTCGAAACTGGAGCAGTTTATGGGGCCCCATCGTCGCGACGCCGACATCTGGCTTTTTTCTCGAAGGTCTGCTCGACTCGATGAAGCGTCTTTGTGTAGCACGGCTCGCATGCTCGACAGGGAAACGAGGATTTATGTCGGGGCAATTTGCGTCGCGATGAAGCAAATTTCGTTTAGAATCGCGCATAGCGATTCGACAAACGTGTACGTCGAACGATAATTGCGTGCTGTTACGGTGTCCTCGTGGTTTATGGTTTTACGACGCTGCTGGTCGCAATTCGATAATAAAAATAAAATAGTCCACGAGGTATCCCACGTTTCTTCTATTCCTAACATTCTCGTTTGCGATTATATCCGATACAACGTTCATGGAAAACTCGTAAGACCTATATTCTCCATTTTATAAATTATTTCTATCGTTGAACCCTCCTCGAGGAAAGTTTGCCAGCCCCTAGTCTTAGAAAATCGCCACAGGTGCCATAAAATGGAAAAGTTTGCACCTCTTTCAGGTACAATGTGAAACAACGTCGCTCGTAATGCTTCCCAGTGGTTGATAATCACGCTTTAATCCCGGCAAATGGCGATCGATCGCGTCGATATTGTCCGATTAAATTACGAATGGCGCGTTACACGAATTACCGCTTCGTTTCAAGCTGCTCGACGATTTTGCTCGCGTTTGGCTCTCTATCGCGCGAACGTTGCTTTACATTTCTCGTCATTTATATTTATTCGCATCGAGATTCCACGAGATTGTTCGCATTACGTTGATAGAAACGGGGAGCCGGATGCGTCCATGCCCGAAATTGTTGTTCTTTCGCCAACTTTCGCTCCGGGACAACGAAAGAAAATTGCATGCGACGCAGAGAGGGTGTTTTACTCACCGATTCCTCCGAAAACGGGCAGAACAGGGCGGAAAGTCCGGGCTGCGTCACGGGAACGTTGCTTCCTCGACCGACGTGAGACGTAAACTGACTCGCAGACGCACGGATACCGTGTTTCTGAAGGTGCTCTGGAAACAGTTTATTGCTCGAACGCGATGTAAACGTTGTTTGCGAACATAGAGACGACGGGGAACCACCGTGTCACTGTTACGCGGCGAAAGACATCGAAACAATGACGCGTTTCGGGCAGCAATGGGATTCGTAGCGCCTTGCTCCGGAAACTGGAAATTCAAGGAGCCTCGAAACTCGTTGCAATAGCCTCGCGACTCGAAATTTCGAGGATTCTATGTCATCTTTTGGGTCTTGGGACCTCTGCATTTAAAGGAACGCGAATATTTTCAACCCCTAAGTGGATTATTGGGACTGAAAATATGTGTAATCTATTCTATTAGTTCATTATTTTTTAAATGCTTTAAGGGTTAACGTCTTTTGAGATACTCGAACTACTTGAAGCTTCCAAAACATGCATCAGACCACGAAATATAACAATCGAGTGATTTGAACGAGGTTCTTGCGACACCATGATGGCCTACGATTGCATGTTTAACAAATACACCATCGAAAGCTTCTCTAGACATCTACAGGGTATCAGAATTAGGCCCAGATCGTGGAATCGTTCTAGAGGCCACAGAAGCAGAAGCGGAAGCACTCGCATGCTCCAAAAACTTACCGATAGCCTTCTGCTCCGTTTCAAAGCACCGCGAATACCGATCGACCTTAAAGGTACCTCGACCGGTCCAATTGGGTCCAGACTCTGCCCCAAAACCGGATACCTCTCGTTCGATGACTCGAGACGACCGATTCGAGTCATCGAGTCGCCAAAAAGGGGGTTCGTTCGAGGAACCGTGTCTCTGGTAGCTACGGAATCATCGAACGATGGCGCGTGAAACGTTTCCAGGTAACGTTCTGCAAAAAAGAGAGCGGAAAAAAAGGAGAACATCGATCGGCGGCGTTCGCGGTTCGGCCGCAAAGGTGGCAGCACCTCTCCGCGCGATTTCGCGTCGGCGGGGGTAACCGTCGATGGCCGCATTTTTGTTCTTTTTTTTTCAACGGTTGCGTGTGTACGTGTGTGTGTTTTTCCCCGTCCCTCTATTCCTCTCGTAGTTGGCAGATTAGGCTAATGCGATGGACCAGATGAGATATGGGCCAGCGAATCGGAGTACAGTGCCGGCACGGCAGGGGCGTGACTGTACCCTGGAAACGGCCGTGCCCCGGGCCACAGTCACGACGTGAACTAAGTGCTGGGTGGAGCCCCGTCTAGGCACTACCTACTCGATGGAACCCATCATCCTCTCCCTCGAATGTCACGGGGGCAACCGAATGGCTGCCAGCCACCTCGAAAACCGCGCCAATTTCGAAAGGAGCCAGCGTCGACCTGGTCGATTCGAGTGTTGCTCCGCTGGCCCACGTGCTCCGATACTTTGCCAACCGCGTCGAACGTGTAGCCAATGGTACCGGGAACCCGTCTAGTCTTATTAAAAATTTATTCACGAATAGGAACAACATTCGCCCATCGAATTGGAGCTTACAGTCGAACAATACGGAGCGATAACACGTTGGAGTACAATCTTAAGTAGGTTCGATGTCGGAAGCAGATGGAAAACAATCTCATTATAATGGGACGCTCTTGGACCCTTCAAAGGTACATTGAATACAATATAATCATCTATCGGTGTTAAATGCGATGGTTCAATCATCTTGGAGCACTTTTCATCCGTCAAATATGTGCTGATCAATGCTTCGGAGCATCCAAGAGAGTCCTGTGATTCGGAGCGAAAAAAGTGCGTTTGTGCTCCGAAACAAGCAGCATCCGGTAGGATTTCGAATCGAAAGTTAATGGAGTAGGTTAAGGGTCGTCATGAGTACTTCGAGATGGCACTAATGTTAAAGTCTCCGGCTCGAGTGTATCCATATGTCACGTGTCACTCGCTCGTTACCCTCCGTCATCTGTACAAAATTCAACGAGACTCGTCGCTTTTAAGTGACTCCATGTTTACTCCGTTCCGAGTGCCACGAAGCAACGTTTTAATTTCCAAGAGTATCGATGTTTTCCGATGAAGTAACATCGCCCGAAAATCCGATCGAATCCTGGAGGATCTGCGCTTGGAAGTTTCGATCTTCGTCAACCGAGTCAGATGGACGATGCACGTTCAATCCCGATCTCGATCCTAACTGTCGCTGCACTCCATCACCTGGAACAAGCGAGACATTCGTTATTCAAAGCGTCGGACGTTGTTAAACGAAAAATAGTCCTTAATGCAAAATACGATGGCCTACATAGCGCGAAACAGCCAGTTCGTTTCGCGGAGTCGCGAAAAGATTTATCGTCAGATCAAGAGATTACGCGCCGACGCTCTCTCAAGTTAAATAAATTCATCCTCGAGGAGTGACGTAGCTGTCGAAGTTCGTCAAACACGGGGAAATCCCGTCGCCTCGGTCCCCCCCGGCGCGAAAAATCAACAAAACGCGCACCCAGACATAATTCGTTTCAATAACTTCGCCCTTAGAGCGGAGAACGACGGGGCGAAAACAAAACGCCCCCGCTCGGGAGTGGAAAAAAACGCGAAAGAGAGAAAGAAAACGCATCGGTGGCCCGGGTAGGAGCACTTTTCAGTCGATCGGGCCTGGTATTTTTTCCTGTCCGTTTGCCCGTTTCAATCCCCTGCACGACCCCTCTCCTCATCCATCTGCCTAGCGATATTCGTCCGGGGGCATATCTCCCGGCCACTTTTCAATTTCGTCCGACGAATTTCCACTCTCCCACCCCCCCGCGCGCGTCGCGCCTCGTCGCCCAATCTACACGTCCAATTCTACGGAACATAAATCCGCACGGTTTTTATTATTTAACGTTTTCCTGCGTTTCCGGCCGCAACAGCGTCGTCGGCCCGACAGGGGACCGCCGTCAAACGTTCGATGGGTCAAGGAGAAAGGGGTTGAGAGGTGGCTCCCTTCCGTCCCCGACGGTCACCCCGGGGGACGGTGCACCAGTGTCATCGGAATATACGGCTAATTGCGAGGATGTTTTGTTGGCCTGTCCGGAACTCGAGACCATCTACCCTTACAAGGTTTTGCATTTAGCCTTTCCGTATCGACGACACGTACAGCACGAAACTCCGCGAAGTTTCCCTCCCTCGACTGCCCCTGCTCGACCAACTTCGTTTCACCGCGTTAATAGACGACCCTGTCCACCTCCACGGGAAGTTCCGAGTTTCGACTGACGGGGCGAATAGTCGTCGATGGAGAGATCGAGAAAAGAAGCTACTCATCGGTGACCCACGAAACTAGCTACTTTGGGGGGTTGATAATTATTTGACTATCCAGCTTTCTATTTCTTAATTCCTCAAACGACAGAACGATGCGTCGGTTCCCCAACCCTTACGAAGATCTCATTTTGTTAACCCTTTCTCTTCTTCGAGCTTTCCTACATAAATTCCACGATATTAACACGTTGGCTGCCGCGAGCATTTTACGTGATTTGCCCATGTCACCAACAAGAATTTTTTATTTTATTATAAATATTATTTACAGCAGATAAGGCGAGTAGTATAATCATGTTCAATGCATTTTTGCAACGTATTAATGACCAAAATCGACACCTACGAGCGTCCCACCCCCCAAGCACCGGTGCCACCCCATTCGAGATAAAGTTGTCTAAAAAACAACAGCGATCCTCGCGAGCAAACGCAAAGGCTACCAATAATTTTGTGCACGATCTTATCGTCGTCGAATCGTCGAATAATTCTCGCGACGCACGGCGGCCCCGGGTCGACGCTCAGCGTCCGATTGATTTGTTAATTAAGTCGTGGAAATACTTTTGCACGCACGCGACAGCACGTATTAATCGCCGAACGCCGGAGGCCATATATTGTTTGTGACGCTTTAGACGCGAACATTGATTACGAGAGAGACGCCGGCGTCGGTCGGTGGTTTGCAGAGGAGAGACGGTGCTCGGAGCGGACCTGGGGGGGTGTCGCGGGGGAGGAAAGGAAGGAGAGGGAGCGGCGATATTATTGATTTATGTCCCGTTCTACGTTATGTATTCTAGCTCCTCCACAACGGTGCCGAATGATCCCACCGAAAATGCAACGTTCTCCTCGGTTTAAGCTTCGACTCTGAATATTTCGACGCCACCCCTGATTTCCGCGACCCCGCGACGAGACAGCGAAGCTACAGACATCAAGATGGGCATATTATTTATTTCTTCAAAGAAATACCTACCCCCTTTTATACGTTCTTTTCAAGAGGGTAATGTTCGAAGATATCAACAGGGCGCAGAAAGAATTATGTGAACATTTTATAGATCTTCGGCGCTTAAATCATAGTGTTAGGGAGCAAGTTCTCCCATAGACTAGTGCCATTAGCTCTCGAACAAGAAGTATCCCCCGTCTATGCTTCTTGCCTAGCGAACCTAGCAAACACCGGACTATTAGGCTATTATCTATGAACCCCCGCTGTTCTAACGTCTACGAACGAGTATTAATCGTTTAAAGTAACTCAAGAATCGAGCTTCGAAGTATCGACGTTTCCCCTGCGTCGACCTAGTAACAACCCCGAGTGCTGCGGGGGCGAAACGTGGACAGGTTCGGGGCACTAAACAACCGCGAATCCGCGACAATTGTCTCGATTACGGGCAGCTCGTGGTCAGCAAATCGAAACCGATCATCGGTGGACACGCGTCACGGAAGCCAGCCGCGATCATGGAGCCCCTCCCGACCCTCCCCCTCGATATCAATTATCTTCGATACGAATTACGGTTACACGAAGCTCTCTGTTCACCGACGACGGGGGTTTGCTGGGGTGTTATGCGTGCCGGAAGTTAAGCCAGGGATGAGCACGGGTGGGGGAACGTAGCGCGAAGATAGGGGCAGGAAGAAGGGTGGCAAAGAGCAACAGAGAGAGAGAGAGAGAGAGAGAGAGAGGAAGCGCCGAAAATTGATGTATTCCCTATGCAAAACAGCAGAAGCACGGCGCTAGTAGTAGCTGGACAGCACGCAACCGGGAATCCTCTATGGCCACCGACTCTCTCTCGCGCTCTCTCCTCGTCTCGCCTTCTACCACCATCAGCGGCTCCGTCACCTGAACAGAATCGAGAGCGGTATAGGAGCAATTAACACTCTATTAACACTAACGACGCTCATACATAACAACGGTGCCGCGGGGATTGAATTTATGGTCTGTTAATGGGGGTTACTTTATGCGTTATGCAGTCGTACGCGTCACGACGTCGGCCAGCGTCGCGTAAATTTTCCGAGACCCCGCGCTGATTCTTCCTCGGCGAGGGGGGGGGATACGCGTGGGACACCACCCGCCAATTCGAGCCTCTCTGCTTTACACCATTAGCGTTCGATAACCAAGGAGGTTGGAAAAATTTGGTCCCGAGACGATACACGTTGCGCAAATGTTTACAAATCTTGAAAACTCGAATGGATCGCGAGGGCCATTTGCACGGTAGAATGAAAATTGCATCGTACGATGGTCGAAGCAAGAAACAAATGCGTCGTAGCGGGTTTCGCGCGGCGATTTTCCGAGTGTTGACAACTCCGTTCGACTGGGACCGTAATTCAACCTAATTCCCATTCCCAGAACGCGTCTCGTTCGGCGTCGAGAGCCCCGAAAGCGATGGAAAAAGGAGAAAGAGGAAACAGGTGTAAGCGTAATCTCTCTCCGGCGAAACGCGAGTAAACAAGAAAGTTAGAGGGCTCACCGTTCGTCGAGTGCAGCGGAGTCGAGTGCCAAAGTTCATCGTGAGATCCTGCCCTCCTCACGGAGACGCGGCAAGGCCGGTAAAGTGATAAAGCGGCCATAAATTCTGACCGCCATCCTCCCGCCGAGCCCCTCTATCTTCCCATGCTCTCCGCTCCGCCGCCTCTTCCTCGCCCTTTCCCTCTTCCTTTTCCATTTGCTCCGTCTTCCTCCTCGTCGGCCGCCTTTGCAACCTGGGATGCACCTGCAACAACGGAATTGGCAAAGGTCAGCGCACGTTTCGTTGCTTTAAACCCGCGGCTGCTCTCGATACTTACGCCGATGACGGATCTCCTCGATGATCGAGACCGAGGAAGAGATAATCGTTCCAACGTTTGAATGGCCAGCGGGGTAACGCGATGTTTGGACTCGTCGGGTCCGTAGGTTAACTCGAAATTTATTGTCGTCGCCCCGTTTCGACAATAAGGCGGAATGGAACCCGTTTGGACGAACGAATACTTACCTTCTTCGGATCGCATTACGTGATAATTAAGTAGAATGGAAGTATACGAAAGAAACGAGAACGTTCTCCTATCGTACTAGTTAAAATCAATTCTGCGGAACGTCCTTGGCCGTGGACCTCGAGACGCCGGTCAATTGATCCAACAGACGTCCCGGACGATGCATAAAACTGATCTACTCTATCTGGAATATTCTCTGTTCGAAAGATCGCCTCGGTGACAACATATTAAACGGGTTTAAAGAATCCACGGATCATCCAGCCCCCGGTCTTTTCCCAGAGAAAACATTCGAGGCGACCCCGTGCGTAAGACAAACACGAGTTCCCCTCCGTGGGAGCCGAGCCCTGACGTATTCGAGTCCCGAATCACGGAAAGTAGCTCGGTTAAGGCGTTCCTTGGGAGCCTGGTCGAATTTCTAACAAAGGAATCACGGCTCGCGGCGCACAGGAGACGAGATACAGGGACTTTCCGGAAATTAGGTCAGCCAAAGACGCATGGAATTCCACGTGGACGCGGATAATGGAGACGTCCCCGGCCAGGAAGAAACCGTTGGCAGCTGCAGTTTGGCGAAACGTCGAAATCCAATAACGGCAGTGTTCCAGGCATACCGTCCGCCTAGAAGCTAGGCACACGGTATGCTCGTTGCAGCGCAGGGGCGAACAGACAGAAATCCCAATAAATCATCCCGTCACGAGCCGTGAGCCAAGGCGGAGCCTCTTGCCTCGTATTAGCCAATAATAATCCTCTCCGAGGTGGAGGCCATCTTGGATTATACAATGGTTCCTTCCGCCACAATTCGTATAAATGCAACCTTCGGGTTACCGGGCAACCTTTTCGAAGGGTCCCAGTGGCGTACGCCCGGCGATATTTTCGTTCGAGCGTGAAAGACGTCGTTGATCGCGCGGATCGATCCCGTTCTCGCTACGCGTCCCCGGTGCAACCAAATTGGAGCAACCCTTACGCGACCAAAACATTTTACGAAGGAATCGCTTCTGCACGCTCTCGAATCTTTTAACGTTTTATTCGCGTAATTTGACAAACGCAATTTTAAAGTCGTCTCAGGAAAGGATCGTTAACGGCGAAACGAACGACCCAACGGGTCCACGCGAATTACCGATTAATTAATTGACCGAAGGGGAAGAAGCAACAAGGTAGAGGCTCGATCGATCTTGCGAATCGAGGTCGAAGGCACCCGACCGGTCCACGTGACCGGTTTTCGGTCGCGTATCCCTGTTGTTCGCGCTCGAATCGATAAAGTTTGGCCCGACACCGAGACGCGGGTCGAAGGAATTTTTTTTTTATTCCCCCCCTCCTCCCCATCCTCCTCCCAACCGCACCACGTGTGTGACAACTTGGTTCGTTTTCATATTCAACCACAATTTATTTCTCGTTTTCAAACACAGCTATTATAATTAATATAATTATTATTAATATGGACAGACTCTTATATAATATAATACAATACGGTTTAGACTTGTCGACATGATAGCGTATAATAATACTATTATCGTTTCTCATCGTCATTGTCGTCGTCGTTACTCATAATACATAGCTCATCCGCGTGCATATCGTTCCGTCATTGCAATCGTATCGTTATTATCGTATTCGTCATCACCATCACCCGCCATCATCGTCGTCATCGTCCGCGTCATCAACATCGTTCGCTGACATACTTCAATTTTTTTTTTTTTTCTTTTATCTCCATGTGTACATTTAGTTTACATAATGCGGGACACTACAAAATAATTATATACGTTTATCATAATTCGTAATACTATTATATTTGTATTTATATTTATATTTATATTTATATTCATATTTATATTTAAATATATATAATTTATATATTTATATATATATATATATATATATAGATTCATTTATTTATATCTTCTTTTCCACTTATACTTCGGTAAATGGTGCGGCCCACAATATTTTTCGGCCTGTGGGCACACACCCCTAACTAATATTTCATTTTTTTTCTTTTCTTCCGCATCGCGTAACCGTTTCGAACGAATGCGTTGTACCCGGTCTTCTCGTGTGGCTGAGCATGTATTGCTGCGCGCATGCATGTGTTCGTGTGTGTGTGTGTGTGTACGCGCGCGCGTACGTTCGTGCGCGGCTGTGTGTGTATGCGTGTGAATGTTCTCGTGTATAATATAACATGTACATAGATGTTCCACCGGTTCGGACGGAGCAATGTGTCCATGTAACGCCGATTACTCGAGTGTGCGGCCGACGTTGGGGAAAAAGAATCAATCTACCCGACATTTTTGGTTTCACCGAGACCTAAGCTCCGTTCGACGAGTCGAAAAAGAAAAACAATATTTTGTTGAGATTCCATTATTCTAAGAACATCGTTCAGGCGTATATCTGAAAACGTGGGTGCCTGTAGATACTGGCATATATGTATATACACACATAGACACCGTCATAAATGCTCGCAGAGATTCACGTGTATCCGTAGACGCAAATATTTGTACATAACGCTTCTACGGATACCGTGATCGCCCATGGCCAGTTGCCCAAAACTAGATAACGACTAGAGTTGCGTACGACCATAAAAAAATAATAAATTCGAGAAGCCTAACTTAGGTGTACGGTCAGTTGCTTGTTTCTGCGGCTGGAAAATGAAAAGTAAAAGGCGTCGTTCTGTGAAAACGAGAACGCAAGAGTGCCGCACACTGGAGCGATCATAATTAACATCGGGGGGGGGGACGACAACGTGGCGGCTCTTAATAATATTGTCATCCTTTTACTCTATTTTATTCGTCGCGGTTACAGACCGCACGTCGAAATTTCACTCGCGTCGTCCGTAATCCACGACGTTGCTCGTATATCGTTAACCGTTATCAATAAATAGTAATTAATTAGTCCTCTGCTACCGTTACTTTGTAATTCTTTTAGTCTATTAAACAGGTACCTACTTTACCTACGCGGTATCGTATACAGTGGTCGCGGTTCGCGATTCGACGCCGCGACGTCAGACGTCGCCCTCCACATTGCCCCGCCGATAAAGAAAAAAAAAAATAATACGTCCTCGATGCGCGACCGCCATTTCTCATCGCTCGGAATTATATTTACAGCATCACTCTTGCTATTACATGGTCCGTGGCGGCCTTCGACGACCACGTGACAAAGTAAATCGGAGGATTCTCGATAAGTACTGTTCTTCGTCCGCGATACCGACCTCTAAAGTAAAAAGGGGGATCACCGATCCGCTAAATCGACGTCCAAGTACGAATAATTACTGTTTTCGTCGCGTGTTACCAGGGGGGGGAATCTATCAGTCTTCACGGAGCGGAACCCTATCGACGAGACCGCGCGTTTTACGAAACGTTTGTCGGATTGGAAACGATTTCTCTGCGACGATAACGACGTTTCCAAACGCGGTCGAGAAAGCAATTACGCGTTACTGTATTTTTTTTTTTTCGGATTAATTGGTATGTACAAATGCTGGGGGTGGGACGATGGGGTAGCGTCTTGGGTACATCTCGAAAGCCGTTCGTCGAAAAATAAAGCCGATAGAAAACGATGCGCGCGATTACGTCGCGCGATAGAAGTTTCGGATATTGTTGCGGCACGTGTGGATTTTAGCGTAGCGGACCTCTCTTCTCTATTTTACCGATATGGAATCACGGATCCTCTCTCGCGCGTTCTCATTGTAGAAAACAAAGCTCTGTCGAGTCGTTCGGGGATGACGAATGCGTTCGAGTTTTACAGCGCATGGATTCTCGCATCGCCTGAAGCGGAGAGGCGAACGGACCTCCGTTTCTTTCTTTTTTTTTTTTTTGTTCTTTACGTATTCGGATAGATATACAAGTACCTAGAAAGGTGTACGAAACTAGCAACACCTGTCTGGAGAGCGACAGGCGGTCAGGAACTCTTCGGCGCATGGGCGTGCGAGGACGTGGCTTTCCTATTTGCCAATAGCGTTCGTTAAACGATTTAAAAAGACCACTGTGATCGTTGGAAAACTTAAGAGGACCCATATTTAAATGCACCACATTCGGATAACAAAGTGGACGAGGCAACGATTACGTGGAGGATCCTTCGAAAAATTAGTACGAACTCGCTGGAATTTATGCAGTCACGCTGAAAGGTTTGATTCTGGTATGCACATAAATACCTCCGACCACTCGGTTCACGTTGTAAAAAATATTTATTGGACAATTAATGAAAACAGAAGGAAAGAACACGCCTTGCTGCGCGCAACACGGCGTCAATAAATATTACGCGGAACTACATTAATATAAAGGGGCGAAAGCTGCTTATTCTTGTCAAGCATTTTTTTTTTTTCTTTTTTTAATCCTCTTCCGTTCTTTGCTCAAAATCTCATTGGTGGCGTCTGCGAGCACCCCGAATAGACACATCGATTTATGTACACGATCGCAAACCCCACGAATTGCCTAGTTACTTAATTGCGCATTGCCCACGGTACATAGAACGGCGATCGAACGAACATCATCTTCGATCCGAGATTTATTTCCTGCGTCCATGACCACCGCCCCCGCTCGCTGCAACCGACATGCCCGTTTCCTTAATTCTATTTAATTATCATCTTAAGACTTAGGCTTTAGACGTTAACCTTAAACGATTAAGCGCTAGCTTAGTGACTCACTTCGTACGTACACACTGTTGTTACCATTAAACCCCCGTTACCTTATTCCCTTTTCGCGTAAGCCTTCTGTCTTTTGCCTCTTCGCTTTAACTCTACACACAATCACGACACTCGATTCGCTACTTCGTTTCCCTTTTCTCTCTCTCTCTTTCTCACTCTCTCTCTCTCGCTCTTTATTCCTCTGTTTTTTAAATTACGTATATCGGTAATTTTTACGCGACTATATAAGAGTAAAGATAAAATATATAATTTGCATTTTACACGTTTCCGTTCAACGCTAGGAAATCTCGTTCATTTCCCGCTTCATTTCGCCGCATTTATATATATATATATTTACTCTATATATAAGTAGTTAGTTCGCTATCCAATGGATACAAAAATTTTTCACTTTAAGCTAAAACTGGCTGTTCGCGACGATCGCTCGCCGGATAATTATCCCTTCGCGACCTTCTAAACGTTCTTTTTTTTCCCACCCACTATTTTTTTCCGTCTTCTCCGTTCCGAAAATTGCATTCCGTGTCAGGGACGAACGATCGTCTAAACGGAATATCGAATGGAACGCGCGATTTGTCGCGGAGCAACGCCGCGTGATTATTGCACAATTCACTTTTTTCCCGCGTGTCGCGAACGGATTGCCGGCCAGAGAAATACCGGCGATAAATTCGCCAATAAAGACCCCGTACGATCTTTTCGTTCCCGCAGATAAAGAACCCACGAAAGAGTATTTCCAATCGTCGATTTCACCGCGCGTTTATGAATTGAGACACAACGACGTACCCCCGTGCCTTCGTCCAATCGGCTAAAACGTTCGACGAGGATTAATGTCGGCGAGACCGACGACCGCGAAAAGTCGCAGAAAACGGTTTGTCAGGCAGGCATTTATGCGTGAAATTTAGCCCGCGCTGTTGACCACTGTGTCGTAACAGTTGATACCGTGACGCAAGGGCAATAAATACTTCCTTTGTCTCGAAAGCCGCACCCTACGCTTCAATGCCGGCCATTACCTGGCCTACATAGATCCTATCGCTGATTAATGTACCCAGAATTAACGCGTGTCTCACTTACCTACCGCGAAATGCGAAAAAATCGGTCCCGAATCGTGTGAGGTTAATCGATTTATCGCGAGGGTTATAAATCGTAATCGATACACCGCGTTGGGGACCACGGTGACCGGCAAACGGGAGGAAATTTGCTAATCGACGTGATATACGATCGAAAACACGTTTGCGGTTTATTGTTCGATCTATCGATCGCGCGAAAAACCAACCACTAATGGCCGACGTCCACCGAATCATTGCCAAAATCGTACGCCACCCGTGAAAGTACCTTTTATGAAAAAATTTGGGGACAATAGAAGATTAAATTACGAGTATTTTCGAAACCAGAACTCATCCTGTAATTAATGGTGTATGATTTTGGGTACGATTCGTTACGACTAAATAAATTTCAGCTGGAATGTCCTTGGCAATGGTGGGTCAAACGTAACCTTTGCACGCCGCTATCTTCGAGCAGTACGTATCCAAGTAGTTTCGCGGAAGTAATTTAATATGAAAATTGAACGTCGATCGTTTATCGCCGGTGTTTCTCTTTCCACGAAACTTTCACGAAAACCCATACCGGCAACGATACGAAGCCCCTCGACGGGCTATCGAGTTTAATTGGCGCCAATTTGCCCGAGCAATTTAGGATCGCGACCCCTGACCGTAAACGTACGTTTCGGCGCCCCCCTCGTCACTCCTCCCAACGAAAAAGAGAGCCGCCCGCAAGGGACAGCGAGCGATCGTCGAAGATATTCCGTTTTTCACAGTTCGTTGCTCCTCAAGGACAAAAAGTTATACATAAATAAATCTCTCGAGAAAGAAAGGCCGGCCGGTGCTCAATCGATGCGCGTGCGCGAGCTGGACCATGTATTACGTATATCAGTTCCGTGTATCTCCCTTATTTTCTCCCCCTCGATCGCTTTTCCTTTTTTTTGTTTTTTTTCCCCCTCGTTGACGCGCGAACGGTACGAAAGGGAAGTTCGCGGGACACCGTTTCGCGCCCCCGGACGATCCCTCGATCCCGCGATCGTATCGCTCCTCGTTCTAATATTTTTTCACATTTTATTTTTTTTTGTCGTTTTCTCATTTAAATACCGTCTTTTCGTCGTCGTCTATACATATTACGTATTCGTTAATTATCGTTTATTACGTGTATCGTAAATTGCGTGTATACAAGGTATAAACTAAATTATGTCGATCTAAGTTTACAACACAGCACAAGAATTCGCCGCGGCGGAGTTCTCCGACGTGTAAATTTTATCTCCGATCGATCGAAATTTTATATCCGTTCGCAAAACTGGTTTCCCGTTTTATTCTTTTGGATCGACGCCTTGGTTTTTAGAGGGGGGGGGAGGGAGGGAGTGGAATTTAAAATTTCGACTCGTTCGAAAATAAAATTTTTCCCGACTCTGGCGTCGGCCCGCGGACGCTGCGACGCCGGATCGTGCACGGCGTCGGCGTCGTCGATCGCGAGTTTCGACGATCGAGCCGATAGATGGTGTTTGGTACTGCTTGGCACGCTTAACGCGTTCGATGGCCGCTCACACACGAAAACAGAATGTTTTGACTGGCAGCGAGCAAATGGGAAACAAAACGGATCACGATCTACACCGAGCAATGTGACTAGCGATTCAAACGAAGGGGTTGTTTCGCCCTGTTGGCCCCCTCGAGCCTCCTCGACTACCCTGGAATTATTTTTCACCCCTTTCTACTATCTTTTAAATTAATCAAGCACTGGGCAAACGAATAATATACAAATGATCTATCAAGTAAGGCTTTGAAATTCATTTTTAACTCCGAATAATTATTTATCACGCTTTTACTGTCATTCCAAGATGGCGGACCCTCTTAGGGTCTTGTACTAAAGATGCATCGCATGCTACGTGAAAATATCGAGTAATATTTAATTTATTAGTACGCCACGTTCTACGAGGACTAAAGAAATATTTTTCAGGCAAATCAAAACTAGAAGGCTCTTCGACACCTCTGGAATAATTTTTCACTCCTTTCCACTGTCTTTTAAATTAATCAAACACTGGGGAACAAGTAATATACAAATGATCTATCAAGTAAGGTTTTGAAATTCATTTTCGACCCCTTCAATCGTCATTTCAAGATGACAGTAAAAATATCGAGTAATATTTAATTTATTATCACGCCACGTCCTATAAGGACAAAAGAAATATTCAGAAGGCTCGAATGAAGCAACAGGGCGGACGATTTGGAGCGTTGACCGGTCAACGCGACGTCTCTAATCGGAGTACGGTTTTTCAGAGGAACATTCTGGCGTTTGTTAAGCATTCAGTCGCTGAAACTGGACGATCGTTCTATCGCGGTGAATTCTAACGCCATTTTATCCGAGCGTTCGAGCGGGTATTCTGAATCATTTCGCGACGGACGGCGAAATAGAGTTTTCTGTCGGCGGCTTTGCTCTCTAGAGTCGCCATTAAGGTGCCAAGCGGTTTCATGCCGAAAGCATCCTATTCCAAAAATACGCTACGAATTACATCACTTGGTAACTTGGCCTCGTGTCGCGCGGAGCAGCAGTAAATTTTCGGCGACCACTCGCTCGCGAGGACCTCTCGAGTTTTGGTCGTATCGAGGATCCTTCCTAGGTCGCCTTTTCAATTTTTCTACCGTTCATTGTTTTGAATATTTACAGGGGAAAACGATAAACGCGGCGCGATCTCGCGCGTCGAGAAAAATGGCGTTCCCAACAGAATCGACAAACGTTCGGGGGAGTACCAAGCTATAGAATATGTTTCGATTTGACAACGAGTGTCGAGATATTTGGATTCGTTCAATTTTTGGAATACTATAAAGTTAGCGTACGTTGCAAACACCTTTTTCCTACGACGACGCGTTACCCGTAATTTTCGAATTGTACGCTCGACGAGAATAAATTAACGATTCGGATCTCTTAATTAAGGTCTGTTTCGACGTGCCCTTCAAGCGGTATGCCGCCGAAAATGAATAGAAATTAAAAAATAGAAAAAAAAAACGCACACGAGCGTTGAAGAACAAGCGAATATCAATTTTTGTGGGACTGACCTTGCGACGACACCGATGAAGAATTGTCAAAGTCGGTATTCGATTCTGCTCCGCCGGAGGCCACCGCTCCCTCAAACACTGTTTTCGTTCGTTTCAGCACACTACGGGTTAACATTCCCGTTGTCGCGTACGCGATTGGCCAAAAATACTGGCGTCGACGGATCCCCGATCGATCGATCACCAAAAAATCACTGGAATTCAACCAATTACAGCACACAGACAGACACTGATACTTCACTGGTTCCACGATATCTCTCGTCGTTATCATTTCTTTTCCTCTCTTTTTTTTTAGCTCCTCCGCTGCTTCGTCTTTCTCTCTAAATAGGTGTGCAGATGTTCCCCGGAATTTCCTCGATTTTTCTCGTTTTGTTTTCCACGTCGAATCCTCCCGGCACTGGAGAAACACATTCGAAGATCACACTTGGCACGTTCGCGATTCCTAAATACCCTCGCTGAGCCACCGCGGTATTGTAGAGAAAAACCTATCTAAACGATCCTCTAAGAACACTAAACCGTTCATCTACTCGCTAAACAGAGACACGACGGACGACCGTCCTCGTTTCCGCTATTTTAACTAACCGCTCTACGACACTACGCGTGTACGACGTAAGAGAATAAATAATAAAACGCTTTCCTAAGGTATATTCGCGCGGTATTTTCCACATACACTCTCGTACCACGATCCGCAACACGACGTCACATTCGCTCAAAACCTTTCTCTCCTCGTCGTCGCGGCGCAACATTCTCGCTCATCTTTATACATATACACATATATGTATATGCATATATAACCACACATATATTTGTATGTATATATCACTTTACACGGGCTCATTCATTCTCTACTTACAATTACATAGATCCGAGCATTCGCGCGCGCAACTCCCACGTTCTCTCGCGACATTAAAGTACGTATATTTCGTTTCTCTCCGTTATCTCTATAATTATTATAATTATTATAGGCTTTAGTACAATTACATTCGGTTAAATGTAATAGAGGTTAACGCGGTTCTGATTAGCATGTGATCCAGTTTTCTTACGATCCGATCCCTCTTCTTCGGTTTCCTCGACGTTCCGCTACATTGTTATTAGAAGATCGCGCGTCCCTATAAATCTTCATCCGACTCGTTCCGTGTGTCCCGTTCCATTTCCTCTCTCTTTTCTGTATTCCCTCGTGTCCCTCGTCCTTCCATTCCTCTTATCTCGCATTCCCTTCCCTCTCTCTCTCTCTCTCTCTCTCTCTCTCACTCTCACCCTCTCTCTCTTTTCGTCCCTTTGTCATCGTCCCGTTCACGTCTTCACTTCCATATCTCCGCACTGTCTGTCGGCCGCGTTCGTTTCTCGTTCTCCGTTCGTCCCTTATATCCGTCATCCCTTCTCTCTTCTCCTTTTTTTGGTACGAGCAACTTGATTAACACGACAAAATAAGCGTCATTGCTGTTTTTTGGGGGGAGGGCTGGGGGAGGTGTATGTGTGTGTGTCTGCGTGTATATATACGAGGTGGGGTTGGTGGTTTTGCAGGAGATGTGGGGGGGGGGGGGGGGGGGTTTGGAGGTCGTCGGGGGTTGCAGGTCTGGCGGGGTTTCGGGGTTAGGGGTGGGGAGGAGGTAGTGCTGGAAACAAGGTATTAACGACCCTGAGAGAGATGAGACCTCTTTGGAAGTTCCACTCCTCGGGACTCTCTCAACCCTGCGGCGACGTCTGCGGCGAGATCTCGGTGTCGCCGTCGCCCGAGCCTGGCTCGCCCTTCGTCTTGTTCTCCTTCTTCCACTTCATCCGTCTGTTTTGAAACCAGATTTTGATTTGCCGCTCCGTCAGGCATAGCGCGTGCGCGATCTCGATGCGCCGCCGCCTGGTCAGGTATCGGTTGAAGTGGAACTCCTTCTCCAGCTCCAGGGTTTGGTATCGGGTGTACGTTTGTCGTCCTCGTTTCCTCTCTGAAACATGGAAAGGCCAACGGATTCTCGTTAGTGTCGCGTTTTCTACACGTTCTCGCCTGCTTATCGAAAGGAACGCGACCGCGAATCGGGGTTAACGCGTCCACCGCGCAAAACGAACCCAACGCCGTGACCTTCATCGCGATTGACCCCTGCTCTCTTTTTACTTTGCTACGATTCCTGGCGATGTTCCACAGGAGTTATGTGCACATACAGAGTTAGGTATATATGGTTTACAGCAAGAGTCAATCCAGAATCTGAGCAAACGATGCTAATAACTACAGTCTATCTCTTGAAGAGGTATTCTTGGTTAAATAAATCGGGGACACGTTGAAGGATCGGCTCCTTCGGCAACAACGTCCCTGGAATCCTAACATATTTCTACCGTGTCGTGTAAGTTACAAAAGGTATCGCCATTTTTCCCTTGGAAATCGTTTATAAAATCTTTACGAATCCCCGGGATTCTTATTCATCAACATCCAGGCGAAATACCCGGCGCGATCGGCGAGTGGACCCGTACGCGAGCGCTTCGTTAGCCGGTCCGTACGCCTCCCGGTGGAACGCCTGGCCCGCTATCCGGGATATTTAATGAACGCCGGGCAACCTGCCCCGGCACGCGGGAAAGTTTTTACCGCGGCCCCCGTCGAAACAAAAATACCTGTCCGGCCGAAGAAAAAGCTCGTGGCCGCCGGTTCGTAGGCGCAGTTCCGCGTATGATAGATACCTTACAGATATCCGTGACATGATCTGCGCTCGGTGTGGCGGTACACGAATCCCGTACAAGAATATTAATTGTGCTTGCCAAGGGAGCAAGGGAAAGGGAGACAAGAGGCGAACGGACAGAGAGAACCAGCTGGTACCGGCGCGCGGGCGAGCAAACGCGTCCGTGAGGGTCCGCACACCGCCTCGTCCCAGACATAATCTCAAAGGGTTAGGTTAGCCGCTTGCCACACGAGCGCAAGAGGGCAAAACGAGGATATTTCAGAGTGGTACGAGGGAGGGAAAAAACGAAGAGGGGGCGCGGTGGACGTGCAGAGGAGGAGAACGAGGAGGAGGAGGAGGAGGAGGAGGTGGTCGGAGAAGACGAAGAAGAAGAAGAAGAAAACTCCTTGGTGAGCATTCGAGGCAAACGCCGCCCGTCGCGCTGTCGGCCGATGAAGACGGATGGCGATTCTCCTCCGGAGCGAGAGAGGGAGAATTCTTGGAGGGTTCTGCGTCGCTCGACCGGACGGAGATAGAGGCCCGAGGGAGAGGGAGAAACTCTGGGAAGATGCCCTCTTGTTCCCTCCCTCGGGCTACGCTCTCAAATTAACAACATACCAATCTCTTTACTTATAACTTTTAACGATTTGGCTAGCTCGACCAAGGAAAGAGTTATCTCCCGCCTCGGCCGCCATTGTCTCGACAAGACTGGAACGGAGCTTCGAAGATCGCTACAAGTATTGTGATTCTAGAATCTCTGGACCAAGCCTGCTTTGATACTTCTAATAATATTGATCCTCTAACGAGTGCCCGATTCGTCTGCACGGTTTCAAACGACCACGCGGCGAACCTCGAGACCGAAATACGATGTCGACGATGTTTGTCGCGAAGCTGGAGTCCTGCTCGACCAATCAAAGGATCCCCGAGATAAACATAGATCCCTCGTTTCGTCAAAGAGGCTTTCACGCGCGTTACAACTCGTATGGCCGAGCTTATTAATATTCATTCGTCAGACGGTTAATGAAGGCACCTCTTGAAACACCGGCTACACACTGACCCAGAAGATCGTCAAAGCGTTCGCGGAATTAACGTACGGGCTGACGTGCTCGAGCTGCCGTGCACCGATTAGTTTATGCCTCTTTATCGATAACAGTCTTATTACAGAAATTTTAAACGATTCGCGAACGAAGGATTTACGTGTACCATCGGGGTACGAAAATTGCACAGGCTTTGAAACGGCCAACCAACGGGCAGCGGACCGGTCAAAGAGATTCCTAATAACGATGGCGCCTCAAAAGCGGTCGTTGACTGATTCCCAGTACCCGACGCGTGCAACTGCTTCCTATTAAAGTTCGTTTGTCGTACCGAGAACGAAGATGGTATCATCGCGAGACGCGTCGCGATCAAGCTGCTACAAACTCCAAAATAATTCCAAGTCGTTACATTTTTCCTGGCGTCGGGAATGGGGATCCTCCGTGTCGACTCCGCCCTCGGATAACTATTACCCTAATAACATGGTGGCCGAAGGATATTAGCAATATCCTACCGGTTTAAATATGCACGGTTCGCGATTCGAAGTCGATCGATTCCGCCGGCGAGGACTCGAATCTTGATTAGCCTCGTCTGCCGGCTGAATTAGACATTGGTCGGTCCGCTTTTTCTCGTTGGCCGAGCATGCGGGCTTAATTAAAGAGGCGTTCTGTGCCCGACAACACGCTCGTAACAGTAATGCGTGCGGAAAACGGCCGCATGTATGATTATGCAGACTACGGAGGACGCGAACCGGAATCGATCGAAAAAGAGAGAACGCCGCTTCGACCTCGTTTTAGCGAAAATAAATGAAATCGCCTAGGGAAGGTACGCGTGATCGAGTTTGGGGGTTACGTGGACATCCCCCTGGATTCAAAAGTCACAGAGAACTCAAAGAAACTACTTTGCCTTAGGTAGAAATAGAGTTAATCTATTGTCTCGTTATCTTTATTATTATATTATATATTCTTTCACGATCCTATGTAAGCAGCCTATAGGTTTCTAATCCCTGCAGTTAAGTGACATTATCGACTGAAGGCATTGCAGAGTAAAAGTTATTTATTCAGTCAGTCGAGTTTCTTGAACCAATGTTCAACCATTCCATTTAACTATTAAAGGAAAAATATCCTGCACCTAGAAATTATTTGACGAACACAGCCGAAGAAGGAAAATGGACAGCGTCGAAAGTTAACGAGTTGCACGCAACGGAGTTCGCAGTATACGAGGCAATTGGGAATTTTTTCAGAAAGAAAGGCGCCAGGACTGGAGGCAGCGATATTAGTTTGGATCCTAGGCGCTCCAGAGTCCTTGAGACGGTGCGAAAGCGTTATCCGCGCGCGCGATCTCTGGCAAATTAATCACCGCCGCGCAGCCTTCCAGGCTGGAAAGAATTTAATGGTGTGTTTTCATCGTGCGAACACGTCGTGGGAAACGAAGGCTGGGGTGTGCGCGGCTTTCTTTCGCCGGTTGACCGCTAATCCAAGACGCGTGGAGGCGCGGAACAGCTGAAACAACGTCGCCCGAGGGAGGCTGGGAGGATCGCGATCAGGAAAAACGGTTCGCTCTGGGAATTCACCTCGGTCCGGAAACCCCCGAGCAACGCGAAGAAGTAGTTTTTTTCAGCATCGCGCGGAGGACGGATCATCGACGGCGCGAGGCGCACGGAGCGTGTTAAAGAGGTCGATAACAAGAAAACCTGGTCCTGGGGTAGCCTCGGTTTATGCTGAACCGGCGTTGCCGGTGCTCTCGCGGACGGAGGTGACTTTAAACGCGGGGCAATAAATTAACGGCGTTGGGTTACGCAAGGATCAAATGTCCCCTGGAGTATGCCCGAGAGATTTATGGGTCTGCCTTCACTGGCGCAGCATGAAGGAACGGAACGGAACAGAACAGAACGTACACAACCGTGCGGGCTTATTATAGGCTAGTTGCTCCGCTTCTCCGCTTCTCCTCCAGCCGACTGGTCTCTTTCAGACCCGCCGCAGGATACACGCAGGACTTTTCAGACGAACAGCTAGCCGGATGTTGTAACCCGCTAATAAGGCGCGGCCACCACTCGCTGCCCAATTAAGCTAAGCTTTACGTGGGCACCTTAAGGCCAGGCCTTGAAACGCTCTTCGATTAGATACCCTAGATATCCCATTAATTTTATCGCTCGCCCTCTATCCTTCTTCTGGACCGTTTCGAGCCCGTCGGGATTATATGACCGGTCGACGTCGCTGACAGAGGTTCAGATTAATCGCGAGGAATCCGTTGAACCGCCCTGGCGAACGCGACGGATATTTCGGGGGATCTCTGACCATACCCCCACCTAACCTCGGCGACGACGATTATTTTAACACCTGCCCAGGTAACGATCTCGCGAGCTTTCCGAAACTACGTGGAAATAACGGTTCCGACCGGCATCCCTTTAATCCCGACCACGAACAAGCGATCGAACTTCCTCCGGTTCTACGGTCCGCATCCGTCCGAGCCACCATATATTTTAAGCGCGGCTATCCGTCTTGCTTTTTGTATTTCCGTTCCGGGCTGCTTTATGTCACGTTGTTTTCGTTCGAACTTTCTTCGCCGGGGGACCCTACGGTTTTTGCCAGCCGAACGGAGACACCACGGGCCCCTCCGCGCAGGGGTCGCACCACGCCGACAAGATAACCTTCGTTCAGGAATTTCGCCGGTTGTTTATGCGCGGCACCGCGAGGAGGGTCGCATTCCTGCCCTCGCGAACTTCCTCGATCCGCCGTCGAAAAAATTATTAACGCCTCCCGGCGATCGGAACGACCCGTCTTCCGTTCGTTTCCCCCCCCGGTAATCGAACAGCTGGCCGCGATTACTCTCGCGGACGGGCTCTCCTCCCGTGAGCAGCCACCTGGACACGAACCGTAGACGACGACGCGGGGATGGAATTCGACAGAAGTCGCCGCGACGGAGTAAGAAGAACGAAGAGTCCTCCGACACTCATAGAGGGGACTTAGAGAACCCCGGGGAGAGCGGTGTACCCGATAGGAAGAAGCCCTCGGTTTCCTTTTTTTGTCCCGCGGCCAGACGAGCAGACAACCGGACAAGAAGACGGAGCCCGAAAGCCCGGAGGAGAGCTGGAAGGTCGAGATAATGAGCAGCGAGAATGGCCCGGCACGACGTATGCATTTGTACGGGGGATATCACTCGGCTTATCCGATGTCCTACTTTGTCCGCCATCGTTCCTTTTCATTTACACCTGCTTGTCGCGCCTCCGTGGGCGGATGTGAGAAACGACGCGCCAAACGGACGCACGAAATTTGCGAACGCTCGCTGGTAGCTTTTCGAATAGAAATATTCGAAAGCTGATCGAGATGAGAACAGTATAGAGCCTTGGAAAAATATCGCTTTCGGTGAATGTCGAAAGGAGGATCGCCTGTTAACCAGATTCGACCGCCAGAAAATTGTTCCTAATATAGGTGTCCGATCCCAGCGATCCGTTTCCAGAATTTTTTGTGAGCGTCTTCGGAGTTACGGGAGTCCCTGATCCGTGCACAAAGAGAATCGTTCTCGCTTTCGCTCCAGTTTCCCCCAATCTCGTGGTTTAATTTATACATGCAGGTCCATCAGAGGCCCATATCCCGCCGCCCGTATCGTCCATGGTTGTCTCGGGAGTTCATGGCGGCGGCCCAAAAAGCAAACGGACATAGGATTTCCGTGGACCCATCCATCATCGTCATCCGTCCCTACGCCCTCCTCCGACCGACTTCCCCTCTTTCTCACCCTCCGCCCTCCTTTGCTCGCTCTCTTCCCTGTCTCGTTCGCTCCCGCGTCGTTTCCTCGACGCTCCTCCTCTCCCGACCCTCTGGGGCTCCGTCCTCTTTTTGAATATCTCACGAAGCCGCCATCGTTACGGACACCAATCTCGCGTCTGGCAACGCGGACTAGAACGAAACGCGTTTCGAGATGGGAATCTCGATCCCCGCGACCCTTGCCAGCTTCGCCCACAGGTTAAAACCGTACGCCCGCCACATGGCACCGAGGGACTTGCTTTCCAGAAAAAAAAAACGTCACAGGTATTAACGCTGAAGCTACCACGACCGGTCCAATGACCGTTTCTACAAGTTCGTTTAGAATTTCTAACATACAATGAAATCTATAGCAGAGATGAAAGGAGAGAATCTTCAGTTTTCACTTAAAACGGTTTAACAATGTGTATTAAAAATATTTAATGGTTTTATTAATTATTAAGCCATTGTTAGAAGCGCCAACCTCCCGCTTTCCGTATTCGAGATATCGTAATTAATGTAAAAGAGTATTTTTCTTAATTTGACTATCTCTGTCTCCGTCTGACGCGTCGCGTCGAACCTCTTTGTCGCACGTGAGTCGTGCTGACCTACCCCACGAACGTGACTCTCGTGACCTAGTTTCGGCGCAGTGTTTCCAAGAATTTACTGCACACTGTTTACTATCGATGCGCGCGCGAGATCAATGCACTCGCGAGCGCAACAACGAAACGTAAACAAACCCTATCTACGAAACTGGCCACCGCATCGACTTGAAACTAAAATCGCTATATCTCCGGAACTAATTATGCTATCGACAAGTTCGACCACTCATATTAAAAGGCATTTCACCCTCTATCCAATGAACCTAACAGCATTTATAATTTATTTTCTCTTCTATGTTTATTTTGCAATTTACTTTGACGCTACATAAAGTTCCAGCAGTTCCTATTGATTATACGACTCCTTGATTATATATTGTTTGTTTAATCGAAAATAAATTTTAATTTGAGAGAAATAAGTATATTACTGTCCCGATACCGAGCGTCTTTTGGCAAATAAACACGCCCACGTGCTGGGAGCCACGCGAGCCCGATTCGAGCAACGAGCGAACGGGGTATCCCGGGCCTATAAATCCGCGTCCCGCCATTAATCGGGGGAAGAAAAAAATGAAGCTAGCCAGGGAGCAGCGAGGGCCACTTTAATTCCTCGTTACGTCCACGGGTTATTGGCCATTTACGTGGATATTCGCGCGATTAATTCGCCGGTAATCTGCTCCTTTGCCGCGCGTCGGTCCGTCCGGGCGTTCGTGTCTGTGCTCGGATTACATAAGAAACGCGTTGCCCGTGTACACGTGTACGCAATAACGGAAGCCTCGCGCCTATGTAACTGCACCGCTGCACGCTTATTTGCCGCCGAGGCGGGGACGGGCTGGTGGAGAACCCGATATCATAAATCTTTTCGCGCAAAGGGGATCGCAATTATCTTGCGCATTAAATGCATCGCCAGTGTCGATGGGATCTCTTTCCACCGACTGACTGATTGCGAGCGCGGCTCAACGCCGACGATCGAGGGTCGAGAAAAAGGATTAAAAGGCGCGACAGAGACGTATCAAACAATCGCACGGCTCTATGCGCAAAAAACTTTATTGCCTCGCTTGATATTTACATTAAGACTAAATTCGGAGTTTTTAATTAACCGCTACGGATCTAAGAGATCGTTAAATTCGAAGCAGATGAACTGGTATCGTCACGTGACCAGCGGTCTTGCCATGTGGCTGTCAATGCTCGCGCAGGGTGGTAGCGTGTATTGTTTTATGGAAATGCAAACCATAAATGGTCCTAATTCCGTTGCATTATTTATAAATCGCTGGTTACGAAAGAAACTGCTTGAATTTCCTAACGCGTTTTAATTTTACTTTCCGATGCGTCGGATCGGATTTTAATTTATACCGTACGAAGACGGCTGATATTCTGGGATCCGTTCGAATTCATGGTGCCCTAGATTTTAAGGCTAGTTCACCGCAACTATTCGTATCTTCCCTTTAGCGGAGTCCGATGGACATTCCTTCGAACGCGTCACGCTGCTCGAACATTAGAATTATAACCCTATCGCGCGTTACTTTTCATGCGTCCTGACTACGAGAAATATTACAGGTTTTTTCGTATGATAATGCGTTTCGGGACGATACGTCGACGCGAGATAACGCGCGTTCGCTCTGGCGGCCGCGACTTTGTAATTACATTTGACGGGACGAGGCTACCGACTGTGTTCGCGCGCGAGATAATTTCGACGCTGTTTCTCGTATTAAGTTAATTGGCTTGATCACGGTCCGGAAGAGCTGATGCCCAGGACGTTTCTCCGAGATTCATACGAGCCTTATCCGCTCGGCTGATCAAGTAAAAAGAATGCTAATCTCCGCGGTTGTACGCGGTCTGTCTGATAAATAACCGCACCGACGATGTAAAAAAAACTAAAACAATGCCCGCGATGCTGGAATATATCCTCGTTTTTTCACCTACGAAATATGGTTCCCTCCGCGTTGATACGCACCTTTTTCCTGTCTTTCGTTGCCTCGATGCAAGACCACGCGTTCACATTGTCTCTCCGGTTTCTTTCCGTTTGGAAATCCGACTGATAAAATCGCAACAATTCACGGTGTCGCGTTCCGACCGATTACAGCGCACTTTCCGTTCGCCAAGTTCGGACGAACTGGTCGTTGGTCGCCGTTCAAGAGCAATCGGTAGCCTTTGAGGCATTCATACTATTAAAATGCTTGCGAAGGGGACGTACAATTACCGCCATTAACTTCCCCCGTCGTTTCAAGCCGCTGGGTGGCCGTTTTCTCGAGCTTGGAACAGAGTTTCAGCGGCTGGAACAGTGAACTGTTCGGATATTTTGATATTTCGATAGTTCTATTATTTAAATAAAATTGAAACGCGTTGGCAGAATTATTTACCGCGGTCGTCTGATTCATATCCGAAATTGTCAGTAGGCATGAAATTGATTCTATTTAGTTCGAGCGACTAACGAGGGATAAATGAGTAATACGAATAGCGTTGCGAAAGTCTCCAACAGTAAACACGATCTGCCTTCGAGGCCCCCAGTTTTGATCGGTTAATCATTAATCCGCGTATATTAAGATTTCCTCGCAAGATTTACAGTTCTGCACTGGTACTTCGTGTGTATCTCGTGTGACGTAACAGTCTCGCGTACACGATTATTACCGCTCACGTGTGGTTATTATTTTCATTTAATTTATTTAATGACTTTATTCACCGAATATAAACGAAATAAAAGCAACAGAAAGGAGCAAAGTATACGTTACGAGAACTGCACCGCTTCAACCAGCGTGAAAGCATAATTTATCCTTGGTACTCTGAACGCCAAATAAGGCTGCTTTACAACCTAACCCAATTTTTACTAGCCAAAAAAGAGGTATTTCATGATTCCACTTCGACTCGGTTCAAGATGATTTAATTAATTTTATTTCCCCTTCACCAGGACAGTTTTATTCGTATTTCTATACCGCGTAACCCGTTTTAAAAAATGTTCCTGTACCGTTTGATCCAACTTGTTGTTTTAACCGCCACGTTTATTTCCTTTTCCTCGTGTTTTGTCAACTCACTCGAAGCTCATACTTTCTCGATCCTGGGCGGTTTCCTTGTTTGATTATTGCGATGCGGTTTACGGCCACCATCCTTCTTCTCGACTATCCAAAATTCGTGTCCTTCGTTATTCCTACTGTTCCCGTAAATTCGACCACATTACTCCTCTGTCGCAGCATTCTGGCTGGCTGAATACAAGGCAGAGACGAATACCTCGTCCCTGTTGCCTCGTTCGCGAAATCTTTCACCAAATTTCAAACTACCGTTTAAATTCCCTTCCGGACAACCCATTCTGCACGGAACCGGGACGATTGTGCGTTCGATTCGAATTAAATTGGAAAAAAAAATATATATTTTGACTCGAATTTTGCTAGGCCATATCGGGAACATTCGCATCCGATATTGCACGCGATCGCGTAACGAGGATCGTCGGTTAATGGCGGATCGAGGAGACGTCAGAAGAGGCCTCGACATTAGAAACCGCGTCTCGTGACGTTCGCCGTTAAAACGAGAGAACCGACGCGCGGCGTTTCGCGGGCCAAGCCAACTACGCCGGAATTTCCTAACCTATGTAACGCCAATGTCCCGCAAAAGGTGGCAGGGAATCTCGCCGGTTTCACCGAGCAAATGCCCCGGAGAGCACCTGCATCTATAAAATTGAGCCATGCATTATTCATGAAGTCCTGCTTATAGCGCGCTTAGCTCAGCTGGGTGTTTTGCAACGTAGAAAGAAACGGGCAGCCGCGGCCTGGAATGGATAGGCAGATAAATTGATATGAAGTTTATCATGATTGGTTGCCCGGTAAGGGTAATAGGATCGAGTGGGAACTAATAGACACTGTTAAAAGAGGCTAGCGCGGGAAACTGGAGGAGAACGCCGGCGAACGGACCAAAGAAAATCGAGAATCGGGTGATTATCGAAGACCAGGTCCGATGGATGTTCGCGGAGAATCGAATTATTCCGACGTGGAACGCGATCGAATAGGCTTCCACTGGGTATTATACTGCACGCACGGAAACGGCGTGCAATAAATTTCACCTGATCGACCCCTTCCGAACGAACGTTTTTATCTGGGTACAAATTTCGAACAAGGTGGATAAGATTAACAGCTATTTATCGTCCATCTTTATGTTCATAGGCGTTTGATCTCAAAATGAATGTCGAAATATAAATATACAACTTATAAATTGTAATTAATTACTGAGAAATTTAGTACGATCAATTATCGAGCATCTGGTAGTTCCTAACTTCAAAATAGAGCTGTACACTAGTAATATAACAATAAACTAGCGATGGTTGAGTGGTTCTACATCGATGAACAATCAAACTAACATCGAAACCTGGAACGAGGATGATAGGAATGTACGAAATAGAATAAAAATAACATAAAAGAAAATCAAACGGGGATAAAAAATATTTAGCAGAGGCGATGCTGTAGACCAGAACTGATATTAAAATGGCGGCGGGGTCAGGACAAAAATGTCTGAGTAGCCCTAGAACGATCGAAGATTCCCTATAGAGTTCGAGAGTTATTAGGGGTGGGAAAATTGAAGGAAATCGTTTTTCCTGTTTAACATTCTCGCAGGGAAAAGCACGAAGCAGACAGCGAGGGATCGATACGTATGCCAGAAGCGCGAGAAATATATGCTGTTTGATGATGCGAGAAAAGACTTAAACGTGCCGACATCTGTGAGCAGATTCAGGCACTCGAGCCTCTTTCTTCCTTTGACTGGCAGCACTCCACGGACCAGTATCGTCATCCTGAACTGGACCTTTTATCGGCGAATCGGAGAGCTTTGGTACCAGCTTCCGAACCTAACCGAGAGATGGTCGCGATCTGGCTCGTAGTTTAAACAATACTCGATAGGAAAATACCTTTAACGAATCTTTTTTCTTGCAAAATCGTACTTTGAAGCTTCGAGATCGATCACCAAAATTTTACGAGCCTCAGATATTTAATTAACCTACTTTACACCTATACTTGTTAAATCAATACATATTTTTTTATACCCGTTTTATATCTATGGGCTAAATATAAACATACGAGAAGTAAATATCGTTGCTAATTAAATTTGTTAACTTAACTACGATATAAACTCAAGATTGCAAGAGAATATTAAAAAAGACTTACGGGAGGGTTCGAGGAGATGTCCGAGAGCACTATTTCGCGAAGATTAACGAGAAAATTAACAACTTGTCGCGGCTGGAAGAGACGACTCGTCTTCGCGAACTTCGTTGAACAACTGAGAGAGCAAGGGTGGCAAGGTAAACGGTGATCCAGGAAACGATCGTAAGCCGACCTTGCAAGCTCGCTTCGGATTTGAAGAACGACGACCCACGAGTGAAAGGAAATAAGAGCAAAGGCAACGGGGGATGGTGAAACCTGTGCTCTTACCTAACCCAGGGACAGATACCTCGGAGTTAACGGGGGAACGGCCATTATCGGTTCGTTATTGCCGTCATAAATTTCCAACTCGTTACACCGGAATTACCCCTGCGATTCTTCGCAGTCACGACTCGAGGAAATTTCGGTAAACCTTTTTCCCCCGGTGCTGTGGATCAGCGAGCAGGTGGCCCGTTCGAGCGACCAGTCCAGGACGGTCCAAGGTGGCTGGAAACCGTCGAAAGACGCTGGATCCTCCGAAAGTGAAAACGGGGGAACTAGTTCAACGCAACATCGAGCGGAAACGAGCGACCACGAGATATCATGGGAATAAAAGTGGATGAGCAGAGGCTCTGCCAAGCTGCGGAGCCAACGCGAACGCAGCCAGCAAGATAACTTTTATGGGGGGGTGAGGAGGAGGGGGGCAGAGGACGGTGTACGGTGTGGTGAAACTACCGGGCTAAAAGGTCAGGGCAATAAATAACTCGGGACGTCGGTATACCTAGAAACTGGAGACATTATGCCAATCTTGGCTTGCGAACCGTACAAATGTGGTCTAGTTTTACCTACTGTGTTGCATAAATCTGAAAGCGGCCGGCTACCTGGCGTCCTCTCTAGAAACCTTGCTTTCTACGAAACATTTTTGATCGCACCGGAGGAAGCCTTGAGCCTATTTTCGAGAACCACGTCACGTGTTCCGATTACCGTGCTCGCGAATATATAATTCCCCCATTTTTCCCCCCTCCGCCTCCTCTCTTTCTGATACAAGGATTTCGTTTTTAAAAGTAAATTGATGTCTTCCGCGTGGCTCCGGAGGCCGCCACCGGGAGGCGGAACGAAGAAACGCGCGCGGAATAACTTGCACGCGTTTCGACGCGGCCTCCGCTACCGCGACCAGCTTTCTAGCTCTTTTTCCTTTTAATTTATGTAAACAGTCGTTTTCGGTAACTCGTTCGACGGTCGATAACGTTCAAGCGCGAGCATTAATAAACCGCGCAGTTTCTTCCTGAATTTAATTTACTCCCCGTGGGAAGCGGGAACCGGTTAAGCGCGATTCCGGTCTCGCGTCGATGCGTTTGAAAAGTTTTACTCGATAGCGATTTCCGATCGGCGTTTTGCTACAGTCCAACAGATAAAGGATATTTGGGAACTGCACGATTTCACAGTGATCCTAATCTAAATGCACAGGCTGGAGTGTCCTAAAAACGCCAGGTTAAGCAGCTCCTAATCACTCTGGGTTGCAAAGTAATGCACAAGAACTGTCTTGAGCTAATTAAGGGTAACAAGTCAACGTGTTGAGAAGGGGTGTTTTAGAGGGTTGCTTACCGAATTGACTTCTCATCCAGGGATAGAGCGGACTCGGTAGGTTGGCGCTTGCCGCGCCTTGAGGAGCACCCTGTTGTTGCTGACTGAGGGGCGAGGCGACCACCCCTTGGTGTTGGGGGGCCGGTTGCTGTTGCTGGGGATGCATACCGGGTTGGGTCTGTTGCGTCGCCGTCTGCGTCTGCTGTTGCTGCTGGTACATCATGTGCTGCTGCTGGGCTTGAAGATGCTGATGGGGCTGCTGTTGCTGCTGATGCGGAGGTTGCTGCGGCTGCATGTGAGGATGCTGGGAGTGCATCTGGTGGTGCATCTGGGACTCGACGAGAGGCGGGCTATCCGGTCCATCGAGCACGCTACCCTGATGATCGACCGCGGCCGCTTGAAGCTTGCAACTCGCGTAGACAATAGGAGTGGACGGATGTCCGTTCGGGGTCGGCGTGTGTCCCATGTGACCCATGCCGGGGCTGGGGGACGTCGACCTGTAACCGCCCATCCCGTCGATGTTCCCGTGCTCCTGCTGATGCTGATAATAGGTCGCGTTACGCATATCCATCCGATTGTACGGCGGAAACCTCGGATAAGGCATATCTTGCTGGCTGCCCGCGGCCCCATAATGGTGCCCAGGCACTCCCTGACGTAGGAGAGTAGGGTCGCAAGGGTCCCCGGCTTGCTGAGACTGCTGCTGAACCGACTGCGTTTGCTGGGGCACCTGGACGGCGGCACCGTAGTGCTGCTGATGCTGATGCGGGTGTTCCACCCCGCCATTACGCAGGTCCGGGATGTACGAATTCGCGAAGTACGAACTCATGCTACTGTCCCACCTGTCCCACCTGCTAATGCCACCTCGGTCTTTTTGCGTACTCTCACACTCCGTCCTCTTTCTCCTCGATCGGTTAATCCTCCCGCGTTACTTCCTTTTCCTTTCTGTCTATTATTTTTGTACTCTCTGCGTACGGACACACACTGTCACACGTCCTTACATATATATATATTAATATATGTATACCTATTCTATTTATACATACAATATCACCTCCTCCTGGTCGCGATTCCTCTCGGTTTACTCTCCTCCGCGCACTCTCGGACGACACGCGCGGCACACTCTTTCCTTCTTTTTTTTTCTCTTTTTTTTTTATCACACCACCATCGTCGCGAATCACTCGCGTATCATCGGATTCCTTTCTCCTTTACTCCCGCTATCACACTGGGGCTCACCAACGAAGAAAGAAAAACCAGAAACTGGAGCACTACAGAACCGTAAGTTATCAAGCTGCGGGCTTGATAGGGGGGAATAAAGGGGGTTTAGGGGGAAGAGGGGGGGGGGAAGTTTAAACTTGTACACGAGGGGGGGAAGATGGTAATCAGAGTTCTTCGTCTTCTTCGGTGTGGTACCTTCGTTCAAAGCGCCAAGCCGCACCAGACACGTTCCGTTCCTCTGTCCACCCTGCTAACGAAGTTGCGCCGCACCTGCAACACCAAACAACAGGCGACGCGTTTTAATTTCCTGCCGTGGCACGTTCGTTGATCGCGACGCGCGATATTCCGCCGAAGGAACGACGGGACAGAAGAAAAAGGTGTCGAATTTGTCCGTTGGCCGTACCTCGAGCGAACGAGTAGTCGCGAAACGTTTTACACGGAGTCCACGACGCGGAGACCAGCGACAGCTCCGCGCGATGATCTTTGCCCGACGAACCGGGCGAACCGAGCGGAGTTTGACTCTGAGTGACAGAAGGCGAGTTACACACGTGCTCGTCACGGTGACGGCCATCGCCCAGACGCCGAACTTGCCCCGGGGCCTTCTGTGTGGGCGGGCTAAACGATCGTTAAATTTGGAAAAATTCCCGTCCATTAAGCAGCATGGCTACTGAACGCTTCGCCGAGATTCCCCGCGACCTACTAATTTTTTTGTTGCTCCCGCCGCCGGGGGGGTTCGCGCGTCTCGTTAGTGCGTAACTAGAAACGCACGATCGTTTTGAATTCCGGGTAGTCGAACGTCGAGACGAGAAGGGGACGAAACAAAACGAAAATTGAGAGTAAAATTGTTCGAGCGTGTCTGCCCATCGCTTACTGTTTCTACTTAGACCGAAGTCCAACTCAGTTTTTCGTATACCATCGATATTAGAACGTATAATAATGATTCAAAGATTTAAGGATAGTTTTTGAGGTAAGAGAGAGCTTTAAAAATACTCGATGATTCAAAGTTCGCGCGGAGTTCGTGGATCCAAGAGCTCCATTAAGGACGCGTCGGTCCTTTATCGGGCGGCATCTCGTCGAACCTTCAGAACCGATCTCTCGATCCTCGCCCGGAACCCTTCCATACCGACCGTGTGTCACGCAGCAACCACAGACGAAGTATACGGAATCAAAAATAATATTTTCGGAACGGGGAAACATTTCTATTCCATATTTTCGGTAATGAATTTTTTTCTCGAAAGTGAGTAGAAATTCGGGCGTATGTGTATTCACAAAAAATGATTATAATTGGCCCCCGCAACTGAAAATATTTTTTTTAGCACAATTTGAAATGTTTTAATTTCGTCCAAAAATTTCTAAATGAGTTTTGTTCCATAAATAAATTTCTATAGAATATATTCACTATTCTAGGAGATTATCAGAATCAAATACTTCTTCCTCGAATCCCCGAAGCTATACGAAGCGTCTGAATTCATATACAAGGTGGCTATGCGTTAGTATGTGTGAGTGGAGGGGCCGTTTCCTTCGGGCACTGGTCCGATAATACTTGATTGCCTTTTTCAATCCCTCCCACACACAGCTTTCTGTCCAGCAATACTAACTCAGTGAATAGTTTCTCATCCGACCGCCATTCGTGAGAAGAGGACGCTAAAATCACCTCCGAATTTTCAGGTCGGTATGGCAGTCATATGGGGCGACGAAACTCCATATGGTGTAAGGTCTACTCGTGTACCTCGTCTGTCCAGCAACGTCGGTTTAAAGTTAGCCGCCTGACTCGCGTTCCGCGAAGAGGCGGGAGTCTGTGTACCGATTGTTTCGTACCACTCCGTGGAACTGAAGAAAGTTGGTGGAGATAGTATTCGGTAAATTGGCCGTGAAACCGTCCCCACTCCCTCTGTTAGCAAGTAGCGAAGGCCTGAGCCCGACTCGAATCAGCTTGGTCCGCTAAACTTTCGAGTCGTTTAGAATAGTGCTCCGAAACTTTCCGTAACTTTCGAAACTTTCGAGTCCGATCAATTTCCTTGAACCGTCTTGGTATACAAATTTTCGACACACGCGCAAGACTATGAATATTTCAAAACAATAATTTGATCATGTTCCACTGTAGGTATACCACCCCTGATGTTCCCCAAATCTCTATAATATTTCGAGCTATATTCTCGTTATTTTAGGGAGAACGTCACGAATTACGGGGCGTCCTTCTCAAAAATGGCGAGTGAGGGAGAGAGAGAGAGAGAGGGAGGGAGGATCGAACAAAAGTCCGTGGCTATCGACAGCGATAAAAGCAAAAAGGTGGCTACGAAACGAGGGAATAGAATGTACGGGCGCGTACGGTATTGTGGGCAGCCCGGTGGTCGTGTTGGTGATGGTGGAGAGTGTGGGTAGGGTCGCGGGGGCGGATGTACAAGGGATCGAACGCTAGGCAGGGGAGGGTTGGGGGGGGGGCGGCAGGTTGAAGGGTTCGGGCGGAGGTGGGGCCCTTGGGAGTTCGCTGTACACGAGAATGGGTCGGACGCGGGACGATCGCGATTAACATTCCGGCCGCTAGCTCGCTGTTCGCGCGGCGCTTTCATTAATTCCAGCGTATTGATTCCCCGGATTGATGAATGGCCGCCGATAGCGATTCCATGCGCTCCGTACTCCCCCTCCCTCCCCCGTTTGTTCCCCGCTATCCCGGATCGCGTATAAATTCTCTCGCAGGATTTTAACTCAATTCCCGCTTTACGGGGCTCGCCTTCACCGTATTCTTTCCCCCGAAACAGCCCTATTCCACGTAACGTATGTTTCTTCTTATTTATTCACTTCCTTCCTGCACCGATGGAGATAGAGAGGGCTCGCGTCTCGTTTCCATTGGGACGCAACCCTTCCTCCCTCGTAACTTTTTTTTTCTCGTTGACCCCGCGTCCCGACCACTCCGTCGCGATTATAAACGCGATCGGTGTTACGCCGGCCGTGTAATAAACAGCTCGGAATGGGAAAACGTCACGCCCCGGTATTATCGGGTACGTGTCCCGTGTTTCATTGTTTTCCTCCGCGAAACGTTCCGTTTTTCCGCCTTTTCCCCCCGCGTTTAATTACACGGCAACTGGCTCCTGACGGAAAGCCGTTTCCTGCCGATGGGAAACGTTCGGGGAAAACGATAACGACGGGTCGCGCGGACCGATCGGCGGGAGGTTGAGAGTTTCTTCAAGGTCGAGGGCAAACGGGGTCATCGGGCGGCGTTCGGTGGTGACACCGACCGGAAGAGGCATAAACCAGCTAGCCGTTTAAAAGGTCTAAGGAGTTCGTGTGATAGCCGACAGATGGCGACGGCGATAGCAGAAAGAACTGGAAAAAACGGGGTGGAGCGTGTCTGACAGCTGGGTGGGTTCGGGGCCAAGGTGATTGAAAACAGGGTGGAGCGTCACGTGACGCCATAGTTGGATATGGAAGTGACGTCAGGCAGCTATGATGGCCTCTAGTTAACAAAATGGCTCCCGCCGGGGAATTTCTTTGTCCCTCGTAGTAGCCGTTATCGCGGCCCCGGGGGCACGTTGTTGCTCCGATTTCCGTAAACAGCGGCTGTCGCGGAGTTCGTTCCGTCTACTCGTCGATCCAATTGCTCTCGATCAATTGCACAAACGTTTCTCGAACTGCCCAGCCTGTATAATAGCGGTTCCCGTTTAATGGCAATTAAAACTACTTGTTCGAATCGAAGACAAGCGGACGGAAAACGGAGCAGTTTAGAAATTCTTGGACCTCCCTTAAGAAACAGGAATTTTACAAGCAGAGATCACTTTCTATTCGACGTTGCGTACGCGTATACGGAGGAATTCTCGGTTGTTCTTTATCTTAAACGTTGGATCCGCGATTGGGGAAACATTTGTACGCTCGATCAAATTCCAGGTCCCGGCGCGATAAACTAATGGCCGCCAATCGGGATAACAAAGTCGTCCAGGCGGTAGGCAGACGAAACTGGCCGATTAAATAAACGACGCGATATCGCGCGGATGGACTGGTCCACTAAAGATTGTCACCCGCGAACGGTGGCGGGATTTGACAGTTATGGGGCCCGTAACTCGTGGCAGTCGTTTGCACGCCGTAAAACGGTCGTAAAACTGAAGGAGCTCGTAAAACGGGGACCCTCGAATGGGCCACCTATGGCATCGAGGTTCCAGGAGACGTCAGAAAACTGTCCTTATATTTCCTTAATTTTCGTTTACGTTTCTGAGTCAGATTGCACCCTCGACTTCGAAAGTCTTAAACACCTACTGTAGCAGTTTTTTTTTTTTAGTTTGATAATTAATGTCGCTGACGCACATGAAGAAAAGTGTCTGCCAGTGGCAAATAGCGCACCGTAAACAAGCGCGTAGCACAAGAGAGTCGAAGATGATGAATATTTATACTAATTCCCGCGTGCAAACCGGTATCCTTAATCTAATTAGAAGCTAATCGTCGGTTGTATTCGACTGAATTAATTGTAGGTCGCTAATTGAAAATACGCGTTACAATAACCATGCAATGTTACGCGAGACCGGTTCGGAGAGGTGACTCGCAATGACCGTAGAATTCTCGTCGTCGTTTCGAGCCGCGACCCAATTCGAACGGGAATAATTACCGGACGTTTTTTGTTTCTTAATAACCGCCTTTATTAGTAGCAAATTAGCTGCTCAGCTGCGCGTTATCGCGATATGAAATCAAGCTCGCCTCCATCCTCTTTGACACAGGCATTTGCTCGACGGCGTTCGCGACACGGAGCTACCGAGTAAACGATAATCGTTGGAACAAAAAAAGTAACATGCATTGCCGGTTTGCAACACGATCGCGCATATCGTGACAATCGGCAGGACACGGTGGAATTTTAATTCGACGATCTATTCCCTCTCCGCGTCGAGCTTTGATTATTTTCAGCGTTCGAGCTCCGCGAGTTCCGATCGTAAACAACATTTCGCGCCGTTTTACATCGCGAGAAAGAATATCAACTTCTCCGCGTGATCTTGAGATGTCTAGGGCTTTCGTTGGTAACGGAGTGAAGTTTATCCGAGCGTAGCGAGAGTCTCGATGATTCGTGGCGAGGCGGACCGAAATAGGCTCGCGAATTGCGGTGAATTGAGATTAAATGGAACGAGATAACCGCGAGTCGCTGGCTGCCTTATCGTTGCATCCCTTCATTGCAGCGATGCCTTGCCACCTCGACGGAGCCCATAAATCTACAAAACCACGGGTACACGCGAGAAGACACAAGCAGAATGGAATGCTGAACGATGTTATCGGCGCGAGTGTTTCGCGCGTCGTAAACGTAGACGAAATCTTTCCGAGAACGCGATCTCGAATCGAATTAACCCTGTCCCGGAGTCGGATTAAAGTGACCAAGACACCACGGGCGCTAAGAGCCCGTTAACTGACGTCAACTTCTCCGTGTTTCCGTACCCGAAACAAGGTTATCGAGTTTCATAACGCTCGAGTATATCTCGAGGAGTTTACCCCGCCTCCACGGAGACTCCAAGGAATCAGAATTGCGCACGGTGCAGCCAGACTACCTTAGTAATCGGTAAACAAGTTGTTCAAGAACCGCGAACGCGTAGCTCTCGGGAGTAACGGGGAACGCCATTTCTTTGCGTCTTCGAGCGTGCTGATATCTCGAATCGGCCGGATACGAAACCATCCTGACCACATGTTATGCTGGAAACCCATTGGATCGTGTTTCTTTAGGCCCGTAGTTTTTCACGTACCATTTAAAAATAGAATCAACTGTGAGAGTAGTTCTCCGCTATGAGGGGGGAAAAAAACTCCTGTTCTGAAGGTAGCATTGAAAATTGCGCAAAGAGGACGGCATTATGTCGGAGCACTTGAAAAAGATCGATGGAGGACCGTCGATAGAAAGGCCCTTATTGAGATTCAGCGTATTGGACGTGTGAAACCCACTTGAGCGATCGAGGATACAAAAACGGTGGAAAATGGTTGGCCTTAGGTCTCGTATTACAGCCGTTTCTGTATTTCGGTAATGCATAGTTTACTACAACCTGCACGCATTGAAATCTCTCCTATTCCGGAATAATTTTTAATCGACCACCGCGTGTGACGCGAACGGGATATAATCCTTAATGTATAAATCAAGTTCACAAAGGCGGGAAATCTGAATTGTGAGAAAAGGCCGGTTCGTTGGAGGGAACGTGGTACGTGGACGGTGTGTTTCTGTGTGTCAGGAGTGCGGAGGATCGCCGAGGGAGCCGGTGAATGCGGGAACAATCCGAACGCGGCGCGAGCAAGTAGTCCAAGGAGCCATCCAGGAAAAAAAGGATCGGAGGAGTAACGGAGAATAGCGCGGGAGCACAGCGACGAGGGAAATCAACGTGGGGATACCGTTACGCGCGGTGGAAGGTGTCCAGCTGGCGGAAGGTCGACTCGGCATTAAAGGGTGACCGCGATCAAGGTTTCGAGCTGGACTGCTCCATCGAAAAGGATCGCGCTCCACGCAATATATCCTGCGTCTATCCTGGTGGTCGTGGTGTACGTGCACGCACGCACTAGCGCCCGGTGAACGGAGAACCGACACGCCAGCGGATCAGCCAAATGCTAACATGCATATGCGATTAGCATAATCGAGTCGGCCTGCAGGAAACCAGTTTGCAAGGCCGCTCAAAAGCCGGCCGCCCAATAGCTTATGCCGCTCTCCGCGGACCGGCACGCACGCCGCATCCGTAATTCCATTTCCCCCCACCGTCGCGGCGCGAGCGTCGCCTCGCGTCAGCTGACCGCGAGAAGACACCGAACAGGACCGTGTTCCAACCGCTCCCCGCGCCTCTCGCGGCTGATTGCGAAATCTACCGGAACGACGTGCCCCGCTAGGAATCCCGCGCTCGCCTCTTTTGCTCCTTTTCGACGCCCGTTCTCTCTTATTGACCATCCACACGTGAAACCAATGTCGCTACTCTCTTTAATTTAATAACATTTCGTTGAAGATTTAATGTTACGCCATTTCTAAGGCCAGATTCAATTTCAGCGACCACAAATCTATCGAAAACGGTATACATCATCGTGCATGTACATCGTATATACGCATCGACGCTCGAGCACCGTCGCTTTGAAGTTACCAACAACGAAAACCGTAACATTCTTGAGTTTCGAAAATACAAGTGTCTTCCAACAAGATTGTGCCCTCATTTTCATCGAAAGAACCTCGTCGAGGGCATCAATATACGCATCGAGGCTCGAGCGCCGTCGCTTTGAAGTTACAACGTATCCCATTAGCTCCCCACGTCGAACCATACGCGGTCGGCCTCGGTTCAAGATAAAAATCGCTTCCCACCCCGCTTTCAAGACCGTCCCCGGACTTTATCCCTCGAAGGCGAGAATTGCCGTGTAAATCTCTCGAACTTTCTCGCGGTGATCTCTCAAAAAAGCTCCAGAATTATGACGGCGTTGATTATTTCGCCGGCGGAGTAAACAGCCGCGCTGAAAACGGCGTCGTCGTATTTAATAAACAGAGACGCTCTGCGGTTCTCGCGGACCTCTGGGAACCGGAGCATTTCTGTTTAGAGGGAGCCACGGTCTGGAGGGGGATGAAGAGGGTCGAAACAGTCGGCCATGAACGTCGCAGATAAATTCCACCGACGTTCTGCTATCCGACGATATGTATTACACCCTCGGCCCTTTTTTTCTACCCTCTACGACCGTATTTTTTTCCCCACCCCCTCCCACCCCTGTTCGTTTTCAACTTACTTCGGCCGCGGCGTCAGTTACCACCTCTGTTTTCTATTTACTTTTTTTTGCTTCTCGTCGTCTCTCAATTCTGCGTTCGAGATTATCAACGCTCGTATTTTTCAACGGGTTTCAACCCCCCGGTGCTTTTTCCCCGTGTTTTCCGCCCGCGAATCGAAGGCAGTCGCGCTCGATAACACGTTTTGTTCTCGTGGATATAGTCGTTTCAATGAAACCTTTATCGGTCCGAGCGCGGTCGACCTTTTTCACCGTTTTTCGAATCCGTTAAGGGACATCCTCCTCGACGTTCCTCGCCATTGAAACGTCCTTTTTCCCCACTTTTATTAAAATAACTTCCGCAGATTTCGGTAAACCGTCTCCACTTCGAGATAAATTGGATGTAGAAATACGAAACAATTTTCATCAGGCGACAGGTAACGTATGACGTTTTCATATCTCGTTCGAAGTGTGGAAATTATCGCGAGCACGGATCAAGCTCGATGCAATGAGTTATGTTTCTTCCACGAACGATCGCATTAATATGTACGACAGGACAACGACGCCTCGGACAGGCGCATGAATATACTGGATTTTCGCGCATAATTTATGGAAATCACCCTGACGAGACGCGTCAAACTAAAAGACAGCTAAACTCTTTTTATTCTAACGAGATAACTGAACACGGTAATTAATCGTAAATTGCAACAACGAATGGGAGAAAATGATTGCATCGCAGCCAACTATTCTATACAACGTGTGCAATTATCCTGTAGATCTCAAAGGATACTAGCCATCGTGCGTAAAACAATACCGCGCGTTAATAAATTAGTAAAAGCGAGGATTCTTAGATTATTTGACAGGTCGAGCAGCTTCTCATCGTCGTTATAGCACTCGTAACCTAGAGACAGAATCGGGGTAATAATTGACCCGTCCTCGTCATCGATCTCGACCCGAGCGCTTCTGCTTCCAATTTCACTTGTTGCCAAGTGACCATTCCACTTGTCAACACAGTGTAACGGACGAGGCTCGCGTGCAACTATCGAGGTATCCATTGTACGGTACCTTGTACACGTTCTATCGCATGTACGAATCGATAGAGTCACGCGACTAGTTTATAGACGCGTGCCAAAAGTGAGCCTTGAACGCAAAACTCGGACCCGTGGATCGATTTCGGGAACCGTAAACAGAGGAAAGAGAAACCTGGGAACAGGGAAAAGCAAACCCCGAGAATTCGCTCGTTGACCTAAATGAGCTGCTCGAATTTTGCGCTACTCCCTCGCAGCGGGACGTCCAACACCTAACACAAGGGCTCCGGGCTGACTTCTGTTCCTCGACTTTCGCCGGTTTCGCATGAAAAGCCAAGGATCACGGAATCTTACCTAACTTTCACATTTTTTCGGGAAAACTTTTTTGTCTAGGACCTGGTCTGTGCGGAAATTTAGGGCGGTCAGCTTTCTCTTTTGGGGCCCACGGTTCTCGAAGGTCGAAACGGTCCCTCGGAAAACGAATCCAGTTTCGACTTCGATTTATTTACACTCGGTAACATCTATCGTTATCTATACTGCTTTTGTTCTTAGTAGCAACCGATCAATTTTATTGACCCCTATACGTAATAGTCGTGTCCGACCTGTGTGGGTCAGGGTTCAGCATGTTCGAGTCAGCAAAATACAACCCGCACCGCGTATAACTGTTTTTTAATACATAAATACGACACTTAACAGTCGTGGAATTTTTATTAATCTTTGACAGTAATTCCTGATGGTCTCTAATATCCTTGGAATTATTTTCCGGTACCTGTACTTAGCCTACATGGCACTAGCATGCGGGTTGCATAATTTATCAAGGTGAATCGACCACGTTTCGTTTATCACGTTTTAATATATGTTTTTAAACTTCTGATGATTCTCTATCTTAAGTCAAGAGGATTTATTCAAGGTGTGTGCACCAGTGTAGACTTTCTTTGTGCCAGAAAACGTTTTAAAATTGAGATTCCAAGTGTTTCGAGGACCGTGCAACAATTTGATTGCAATCGTTTGCCCAGAGGAGCTTCCACACGACGAAAGTGTTTCGAAGTTGTAGCACATTCGATGCGTAAAAGTTTTAACGAAGGCACGCGGATGCGCGTTCGTAGCGCAACAAAGCTAGGCCAGATACGATCTCGAGTCGGTCGAGTATTGCGTACATACCGGTGCATATAAAACACGGCTAGCCCATTCCCTGAGAACCGTCGAGTTTCACTCGAGCAACGAGGTTAAAAGTCGTACACCGGGTTTCCACGAAATCTAGATTCTACTTCGTTAATAGCCGTCCAAAGAGGACCGTCGTATCTCGCCTTGCCATCGAGGGGCAATGAAAAATTTTCTAAAGGCACTTTAGAAGTCGCGCGTAGATAGAGAAATCAAGTTCCTCGCGGAGGGTGTTGCGATGGCGGAATAAGAAACGAGAAATAGGATTCTGGGTTCGCTCGTAACGAGACCTTGACGGCGTGCCTCGCGATTTAAAGAGGGTAATTAGAATTCATGATGCAAGCTGGTTGCTTTCCAGAGGGACAGGCTGAAAGGGTTAGGGCTGCGGTATAATTCATAATTTATGGATGCGTGGCTGACCGATGAGACGAGACCTATACGCGTACCCTAAAACACTAGGGTACCCTTCGTTATGCCTTAAGGCTCATTCGTTGCGACTAACAACCCTCGAGGCCCTAATTCGAGAGCGACTTGGTTGTACGTGTTTAGCTGCTGCTCGAAATTTTATGGTATTTTCAGGGTAAAAGTAAAAGACATAACATTGAGCAATCAAAACGCGTTCGTGAAAAAAATTTATGGTTTCGACACCTGGGTGGGTTCTTTAAAAAATAAAGACAGATTGGGAATACGGAGCATTGAATTAAGAACTGTTTTGATTGATTGTATCGATTAATTGCAAACGACTTATGAGCAAATAAAGTGTCACGTGGCGACATTTATCTTCGATGTACGACGCTTACACGTTCGCCCCCATATCGAACACAAGTGATCTACGCTGGTATCTTCGAGCAAAACATTGGAACCGCCATAAAATTACCAGTACGTTATGTTTCTATAACCTGTCTCGTTACTTTTCATGCAAATGTACCTACAGATCTGAGCATTCGAGCACTCTCATCGGAAAAGATACATAAATCTTTCCTATCCTTACGCTACGTCCATGTGCCGTAGATCTTAAACCTCGCCATTTTGCGAAAGTTAACGGTGCTCGAATAATTCCAACTGTGCAATAAAATAATTTGTCGCGGACAGCGAGAAATTTACCGCGGGTCTGATCGGACCCGTCTATGCAGAACCACTGATTGCAGGTACAGGTTTCCAACAGTAATCCTGTTTTTACCGAGCATGACCGATAACCAGTTCCACTCCTTATCGCTTAGTTTTGTCCTACTCTTCTTCGTTCATAAATTATACAGATTCGAATTAAAGATCGCAATTTTTAACCCCCGAGTTCGAGAACTCACAAATATTATTCGCCAACAATTTATATTGTATATTCATTGGCTCGATAATTACCGAAATAAATTTGCGTGCAAGCAGAAGTTAAAATTCTCTAAACGCGAAGGGTGACCGTTTCGATGTCCTTCCAAGGTGAAACCGCTCCCCCAGCCGGTGGTCCACGGGGGTAGAAAAGGGGTGGAACGCGAGGGGGGTTCGCGTCTTAGCTGGTAACGCCGATGGCGGACCTAAAATTACGGAAGGTGAGCCTTTATTTCGTCGCGAGGGCGAGGAGGGGTTGCCTATAAGACCGTCGAGACACGCCGGAGAGTGGAAAGTTTTGACGCCACCCTATAAATCAAGCTCCAGGCTCGCTCGGCCGGAACGTTGTACGGGCTCACCCCGGCTCGAGAGTTTCGCTCACCGTATGTCTCCTTCGCTCTCGGCACAGACAGCTTGTACAAGGTGAGTCAAAAATTCCAACAGTTCCGTCGTCCCCGCCCCCCCCCCGTTCCCCCCCGGCCGCCACGACTTTGAAATAATTACCCCCGGAGTTAATTTATGTCGCGACTGCGGCCCGTCGCCGTCGGGGGAACGGGGACGCGCTTTTTCCGAATTAACGCGCGACACCCTCGTGAAAAAATTCTGTTCGGCTGATAGCTGCCCGGAGGGTGAATCGCGACCCCCTCCGGGGGCGAAACTGCGAGAACAGGGAGGTAGGTTGGCTCGTGTTGTCGAGGATCGTGTTGGCGCTCGAGGATCTCATCTTCGAAATCGATATGATAATAATTATTTTATTCTTTCAGTGTACAGTCGTTCGAATTTCCTATCGAGTGAATTTTGCTTCGCCGGTTCTCGTTGATCTATGAATCGACCTTTCGAGGAAACGCCGGGAGGCGTAAAAAGGGAAAAGGGGGTCGATTGCGAAACAAAACGAGCGAAAGACGTGGCCGTTCGTGGGCGAGTAGCTGATATCGCGTCGCGATAATCGCGGAAATGGTTGGTACGAGGGGGGAACGTTTAGCCGGGACACATGTCGCGCGTTCAGCAGATATTATACAATTAGCAGATATGATTATTAAATGGGAAGTCGATTATCTGGGATCGGTGCACGTCGCGCGTTTCAATGCTAATATCGTTTATCGAGAGGAAACACCGTTCTTTGCCCCCGTGGTATATTTCCTAGGCGGGATCGCGGTGCGTGAAGGATATTATGGGAATATTTCGAATAGATCGGATGCCGATACGCGGCACAAAAGCCGCGAACGAGTGGAAACGTTTCGCGCACAGCCGACCATCCAAGCCAGAAATTCCTTCCTGGGGGGGGGAGGCGATTGTTTTTTTCTGTTAAACGCGACGAATAAGCTACCGATTCCGATGGGGCGATGATCGAAGTAAGATCGAACCTAGAGTCTGGGACAGAATCGTCCCTCGGTGGGTCCACCTCTCCGTAGGAAATACGTTTCCGGTAGTTGGCCGGCTGTCGTTGGAAGTCGCGTGACAGACAGAAAAGAGCTCGCAGAGAAAGGGTGGTCGACGTAGGATCAGGGAGAAAAGGAGGAAATTGGGTGGAGTAGACCGGGGCGGCAGGGTGAGAAGCGAGGATTCGGCTAGCTAGCGGCGTGGAGCGGTTGGTTCGGGGTTGGTATTGGATGCTGCCTCGGCGAAGCTCACGGTAGGGGTAGTTTGACAAGTTGACAAGAGCACAAAGGCCGCGGCGGAGCCGCAGGAGGGGAAGGGGCGGAAAGGCGAGACGAGAGGGAGAATCAGAGAGGAACGGAGAAACGGTGAGAGAGTGGGTAGAGGAGGCGTCGCGACGCTCACCGTCCGACGGAGGGTTACCGGGAACAGGGGAGGGGGAGGGTGAGGCCAGGGGGGATGAAAGCCCGGCAGATCCAACGTCGTGAACAAAGGCTTCACCCCGCCTCGCCTCTCTCGGACTTTGGAAACGGGATCACCCATACCACCGTGGACCCCGTGTGCGTGTGCGTGTGCGAGTTGGAGTTTGCTTGCTCGACTCGATAGATACGGGGCCGGGCCTAATATCGAAAGTTCCTGGCTCGGGCAGAGACCGTGCTTAATTAAATCGGAAGACCGTGAGAGATAACCGGCGACCCTCCCATCGAACGTCTGGAAAACACGGTACCACGGGCGCGATTCGACGCTGCAAAATGAACGCGCATATTCGTTGGAAAATATATTTTTGTCGAAACAGACCGACAGAATGCGATCGCGGAACGGTTCGTACCTTATCTCGACCCACCGTTTGTTGCTTTCACCGCGAACCAGCGCAGAGAACCGATTGAAGTTTGACGAACGCGCAGAAATTAGGCCGTCGCGTTCGAAATCACGTTTAACCTGTAGATTGAGCAATTCATCGATGGTAAACTCGCACGTACGGGTGGCGGAAAAAGAGTAAACGTGACGTAACCAGCCTGGTTTTGCTGTAAACGCCGATACGTACCGTAATTCAATCGATGAACAGGGAATCGGAAATCTTAGCTTATCGATTTAACAGACCCGTTAATGGACTCTGATTTGGCGAACAAAATTCTTAGAATGTAGTTGGATGCAAGCTGATTGGCGAAGACACCAGCGTATATGGTGAAACCACCCTGGATCTACAGGGTATTAGATCGTCGTTAAATGGTTGTCTATTTAAAGCAGATGTTCGTGTAAAAACGATAAACCTCTTTCAGCGACCTAATAAAATACCCACAAATCTTCGGCGCGTCCCGTTTTCGTACTCTGCAATTTACTGCTCGTTAAAAGCCACCCCCTGACCCAGCGATGAATGAATCCGCGGGATCCGGAGCAAACCGTGTCGAACGGAGGGAATCGATAGAGTACAATGCGTGCGATCGCCGATCCCGGTTCGACGTTCCGCGGTTCGAACGATGTTTCTAATGATCCTCGCGGCGTTCTCGATCGCGATAAATCATGCTAGCAGCTCGTAAACCGTAAGGGGGCCCCGGGTATATGTATCAATGCGGACACGCGAGCGGAGAAGGGGGGGGCGGGAACAGCGACGTGGAGGGGGAAGGCGGAAAGAGTCTGTACATCGCTGCGAAGTTATGCCGCGGTATGAATGGAACGCTTTTGCGGAGCACGCCTTATACAAGGTGGTTAGCTGAAATATTTATTGCCCTTCGAACGGGTATCGGCCGTCGGCGGTATGCCATTGTGGAAAATCGTTCGAGTTGTTCACGGCCACGGTTCCTATTATTCCCACCTTTTTTTTTATCCCGCCTGTCTATCCTCTTCCACAGTCTCCCCCGTCACCAGACATTCCCAGCTCGTTGTTTTTTAGTTGCGTGTTTTTGATAAACAAAGTTTCTGCCTACGAGGGTTGATTTTAAAGTTCTGGATCCGCCTTCGTTGGAATCGGAGCTCAACTGTCGCGGAATGTTGACTTTGGCGATGACGTGCTTCTGAATGCATCGAACCACATCGCATTTTGCAAATATTACTCATTGTTGGTATAGCATCGATCGAAAGGAAGGTGCTTTTAACTTTTTAAGTCGACCTCGTGGGCGAAAAGTATTTTAATAGTTATGTATTGCGGAGGAAGCTGCGCGTAGGAGTGTCAATTTATAGGCACCGGTTGGAGAATTCCTGTCGAAGTACCCGAGACCCCGAAATTAAGAGAAACCAGCGAAATAACACGCCCGTGGCCTGGAATTAAAGCAACCCTCGCCAATCTCGATCGTTCCGAGAACCATCTCCGGATTACAGCTGTCATTAAAACACGATCGAGTGCCTAATAACCCCCTTGCCAGCGAGGAAGCACGGAATCTAAATCTATTGGAGTATCGGAGGATCGGGAGGTGAACGTAGAAAACGAACAACGAAAGTTTTACCGGGACTATACAAACTGCTATCCTACTGGAGCGAGAAACAAGAAAGCGAAACCATCGAGGGGGAAAGAATTAAGCGCGCCATGGAAGTTGCTGGACTTCCGGTAACGGTCCGTGTTTTCTCGCGCGAGTTCCATCGAATATGACAGTTTCTGGAAAAACTTGTTTGGTCGAGGCGGAACGGAAACGTTTCGAGGAAAACTGGAACGACTCCGCGAAAATAGTCGCTGGAAAGGAAATGGGAAGCTTCCGTGAAAATCGCCACGTCCGGCGATTCGTTTTCCATCGATTTCCACGGTGCAACGATTTCAATCCATGCTCCGGCGATCGCAGCCACCGGCAATTAAGATAATTAGATCGCGATCGCGTCTGAGATACTTTGTGTAAACACCGTAAAGACGCGTTCAATATGCGGACTCGGACTTTATCGAATTAAACGTTGTTTAATTAATTTCTTCGAATCCACGTAATTATATTCGCCACGGGAGTTCGTGCAGAACTCTGAGAATTCCTCGCGAAGTGGAATAATCATCTCCAGCAGAGGGTGACCGCAACTAACTTTTCATAATCAACAGTTTGGAAGAGTAGGAAGCGATCGAACGCATTCGACGCTCGATCGGATTATCAATCTTTAATTCATCCAGACCTGGCGAGACCTTCGCGCTTCCCCGTCATTCCTCATCCCCGATGTAAGCTTCTCTAAGCTACCAGACACCCCAACACCGACCTCGTGGCTACGAATCCACTAAATCAGAAGCGCAGCGAAGCGTCTTCACCCCGAAGTAGTCACGGATCACCCTCGAATTCGGGTTTCGCAGTAGTTGCCACCTGAAGGTGAGGCAAAGTTCAAACTCTGGTCGACAATGTCTACAAAGTGGTAACTAGCGAAAGGTCAACGTTCCAATGCCTCGTTGCAGTACCTAACCCAGACCCTAACCCCTTGCCTCACCAAGTAACAAAAAATAGCAAATTTTGTTCCATTTGTCGTATAAGGTTCCTCAATTTATAAAACAGAAATTTTTAAATATACTAAGAGAATAATAATTTAGTTTAACCCTGGACATTCGTAAAAAGTTTCGCTCGAGGGTCGATGAAACTCGAGAGACACTTCCCTACACTACTTTTCGTACGTACTGTTTGAAGTTTGGTACACTCAGAGGCATTTCCGGCGAATACCGTTCCCGTTACGTCGCGCACAGCACCATTTACTACGATTGAAAATTAAAAAGAAACGTCTACGTTATTAATGTTCGACGCGGCAAAGTTTGCGCCGCGGAACCAGCTGTTGCAAACAATGCGTCCGGGAAATGTCAGTCGACCAATAACGTCGAAACACGCGTTACGATAGGCGGAGGGGGGGGGGGGGACGTGGAGGAGTAACTTTGCAACGCGGGCGATGCATATACTTTAAATGGTAATGTTACATGCACGCGTGTGTAAAGAGAAGTCGTGTCGGTCGATTAGTCGAGGACTGTTTGCACGTTGCAAACGGCGCCCGATGGAATGGAATATTTGCGCGTCGGTCGCTCGAAACGTGTTCTTTCTACGAGACATTGTAATAGACCCGTATTCTCTTAACAAATTCATAATTGAACGCCTCGACGCGTTAGAAAAATACTACGCCTTCGCGTTCCCCCGCGGAACCTGTTGCCCGGCGTCGTCGACTATTTTTATCATTCGTGCACCGTAAACTTTTTCCTGTAAAAAATATTACGTAACCGGCGATTTCTGTCCCGGTGGTTCGAAGCATTCAAATTTGATCTGCATTTATTTTCGACGACGGTGTTAAGAATAACCGGGTTTATCGTCACGAAAGAATTCTTCGTTGCATTCTTGCACTGACGAGAATCCTGAAGTTACGCTGCTCAAGTAGTTCGTAGAAACAGGTATAAACATTACTTAACACGAGTTAATCGCAATGGAAACGCGCGCAGCCGATTATCCTCGGGAGAATTAATCCGCGCACCCTCGTCAGATCGAAGGGTTGCGGAGGTTCATTAAATATTTATGGAGTCGCGATACCGTATCGAAACGGTCCCACCCTTCGCTCGATCGGTCTTCTTCTCTATCGAGAAAGTAAGCTTCCGAACCAGCACTGTTCCATGAATGGTGTACAGTGATAGCTTATTACGGAGAACAAAGTTGAATTAGTTAATGCAACTTTAAAATATGTATAGAGGACATCGAGGAAATTTTTCGCGACTTCGTCGAGCAGTAAACAAGATCCGCGGTTTTTTCCGTGACTCGCGTATCCGGGTAGCAAGATGTCGCGTGCTGGCCGGGGATTTAAAAATAGCCGAAGAAGGATGGCGGGTCCGGGCTGGACGATTATGCAAGACGAGTCTGTTATCTGTTCCAGGTAAAAGGAGGCGAGCCGGTGCGTGTCCTTTTGCTACCGTGCGTTAATGAGCCCTCCGTGCCACGTGGCCGCCGAACCGTTTGACCCGCATTTAAGATTTTAATCCGAGATAACGCGGGGGCGCCGCGCTTAGCGGGACATTTGTCTTCGCGTTGCACCAGGTTTGGGAAGATAACCGTTTAGAACCGACCAGCCACTCCAAACGAATTTTTTTTTTCTATCTGGGGGGGTAGAAAATGTCGATCTACTTGTGGACGCAACAAAGAGAAGGCTGGTTTAATAATGGTGGATACGGGGAACTTCCGGCGTACGCAAATCAAGAATCAAGGTTGCAATCTAGCAAGGGTCCTGTCCCCAGGGGAGCTGTATTGGACTCTCACACCGAGTGTATCAAACGCGTAGCCACAGATTCTTGCCCTTTTAAGTGACTTTGCCCAAAAGGGTAGGAATCACTGTGACCAGTGGATTTAGTATGCATTTGATATGGTCGATGTAAATTAACTCTGTGCCACCGAAAGGGAGAGTGGACTTCCTTGCGTCTGGGACTCTTAAACTCGTTTCTTTATTACAAGAGGACTCGTTATTCCGAGTCCAAAACCCCCTGAGATATTTATGATCTTCGAATCGGGGAATTTAATAGCCTAGGTACACTCTTTGATGCTTTGGCGTTGACGCTCTTTGTTGTGGTCTACATGTTACGATTTGCACTTTACTATATGGTCTTTGGGGTTTAAGAAATGATGAAAAACTGCTCGTTTGATAAAAAATCGTCATTCTACGCGTACAGCGATATTTCTTTCAGCAACAATCTTTAAGTAGTTCGACGTTAAACTAGAAACTAAATTTAGTGTAATATCCCAAAATAAAACTTGTGTTTCACATCTGTTAGAGGTTCCCCGTCACCGATAACGCAAAGTGCATGTCTCCAACTCGCGCGACCAAATTTATTTTAAGAAATCTTCAATGTTGCAATTATATCGGTTTTTTTGTTTACACAGTGTGAAATGACAGGAGGTCTATCCGGATAGAACGTTATTCGTACCCGTTGCCAGCTATCTGGATAAAAATGCACCCAACTCTGCTTTAAGTAATCGATACTAGAACTAGTTTAGTATCTAGACTTCTCAGACTTCTGTTTCAGACGTCTGTTCGAGCTTCCCCGACGCTGATAACCTTAAGTACTCATAATAAGGAACCGATAACTCCTATCACAATCGCAGAACTCGACCGTAAGAAAAATCGTGCGCCATGTTGCTATCGACCGTTCGACTTACTTTTGGATGATCGATTAATGGAGGTGGTTTCGTGAAACGCACGTACCTGTCTCCGCCATGATGCGTCCTTGGTGATTCCCGCGCAGCCAGGAATCGCGGCACTAACGATCACTCGCGCGCGTCCGCGCGTGATACGCGATTTTCTTCGCGGTGGCTATCGGACGATTAACGCGAAACCAGACGGGCAGCCAGCGTGTTGGAATCGCTTAGAAGAGAGAGAGGCCGATGGCAATTACGCGCGGCGGGACAGGTCGAGTCGCGGCGTTATCGCGGCGCGTTGTCAACCGCGAAAACCGACGACGCCGCTGCCGCTGCAGCAGCCAGACTGTGCAAACACGCCGCCAATTACGTATACACGCGGACAACACCTATCGATACGCGCGGAGACGTAACGAACTCGTCGGCCAGCCGCGATCTCACCGGGTGCACGCGCTCCAGGAGGAACCTCGCGTCGAGAGCGGAATAATTTTCGCGGCCCCGTTCGAAATCCGCCGCGGTAAGCGCGCCAGACCACGGTAATTAGTCGCGTGCACGCGTCCCGATAACGCATCGATGCTTCCGCGTTTAACAGCGCGAGCCACCGATCTCACTTGAATTTTTAATTATCGTCCAAACGCATCGAGGATCGAATCGCGATCTCGTAGCACTCGTACGCGGCGGAGAAACCAAACGGTACCTTCGTAGTCCTCCAGAAGGTGTCTTCGACGAGCACCGGGCCACCGAAAACGATCCATCGGTTCACGCGACGACACGTGGGAGCTGGCGAACGTCACGTTCCGAGTCACGTGTCCGAGGTTCACCGTGGAACGAACGGTTCGCGAGTACGGGCACGATCATGATCGCTGTTAGGCTCGTGTATCCCACTTCGTGGCACAACTGTCATCGGCGACGAGACCGCGTCTCGGTGTCGGTTGCGAGCGACGCAGCCAGCGCGACTCCGCGTCCGTGTCGGAGCTTCTGACTCGGCAGAAGTACAGACAGAAACGAAACTACGCAACGTGACGGCTAACGCGCGCACACGAGGTGGCCAACTCGCGCGGAGAACGAGAGAGCCGGAGAGAGAGAGAGAAAGAGATAGAGAAAGGCTCGTGACGGGCGTGGAAGTGTGCGTGTACGCGCGTGTAGGAGACGAAGACGAGCCAAACGCGCGTACGAGGGAAAAAAAGGACGAGACGCGTGTGTCTGTGGCTGTGTGTGCGTGTGTGTGCGTGTGTATGTTCGCGCGAGCGCTGACGCGTGTGCGTGCAAGAGAGAATGTGTGCAGAGAAGCGTATCCTCCTGTCGAGCGTGGAGCGGACGAGAGCGTCGAGCTGTCAGCGCACCCCACCCCGAAATCCCCCCTCGAAACCAACCCCTCCTACCGTCACGAACCCCCTCCCCACGTTCGAGCTTTCCCTCGACTATGCTTGCCTCACCCCCTCCCTCCTTTCTCTCCCTCGCTCGTTCGTCGCCCCTTGCAACCCTCCGCCGCTGCGGACCGACATCGAAGAAAACCGAATGAAACGGGAAACGCTGGGAATTTTTTTTCTTTTTTTTTACGGTTCGAGACTACCCCGAGCAACGTGTATATTATTCGACCTCGTTCTGAGAGCTTTTGCGGAAATACTTCTGGAGAAAGTCGCCGTCATCTTCGTCGAGAAGCGGCGGCTCGACGTCGTTTCAAAGTAATTTCCACGAATTTTGAAAATAACGCGCACTGTAAATGTTCTTCTTTACGAACAAAATACGAAGCATTTGCGACCCTCTGGCGCTTGCATCGACGTAGATGGATCATAATTCTTGCTTACCTCGCGGTTGCAACCGATCCTCCTCCCCTCATCCACGTCTCCGCCGCCACATTTCGCCCTTCTACTTCGGTTTCGACTTTCGCCCGTATCCTCCCTCGTCGTGGCAACGGACCGTGACCGGAACCCACCCCATAATCATGATAAAATGTCAGCTCACTGACGGCGTAGTCGCGTCGCCTGAGCGCGATGGACGCGTCCCCCGTAATTGTTCGAAAAGTTGTAAATCACCGATCGTAAAAATCGCCCGCCAAATTCTATCCAACTGCGAGACATCAAGCCGAAAAAATGTTTAAAGAAGCCATTTCTATTTACTTTGTCATCCAACGGACGATCGACTCCGTCTTTATTTTTCCATTTTCAACGAGCAAACGAGTCATGGAAATTTTTGCGCCGCAGAGCGCGCGAAACGTCGATGCAGCATACCGTTGCCCAAGGACAGCAGCCTTTCGCCGCTCCGAAAATAATTAAAAACATCATCGCGTGCTTCCATCGAGTAGTCTCGCGGCGAGTTGAAATTTTTCCGGAACCGCTCCAAAATAGAACTCGTCGGTTTTTGCGTTTCTTCCGCGTCCGACGTCGACTTTTTGGCGCGAGACGTTCGTTAAAAGCTTAGCCAAATAATTCCGCGTCCCGATAATGGCTTCAACCTTCGCCCACGAAACTCAACAGCGGACCAGTATATATCCGTACTTATTGTTCGACGTACAGTTCCATTTCCTGTTCCGTTTTCCCCCGGTTTCTTGTTCATCCCCCACTATCGAACCGTGACCATGGCCCACCCCGTCGTCACGGGCAGGGAATGTCAGTCGACGGTTGGAGGGTTGGCTTCGCGAGCCTAGCTCACGGATACCCATCGTCTGGGAACGAATACGTGCACGCGTGCACGAGAGTGTGTGCGAGCAGACCACTCTCGGATCCAAGAAACTTGTCCCGGGAGACGATTGAACGGTCCGCCATTGGCGGAACAACCGGAGGCTGACCTTTGGGGAGGCGAGAACCGTAGGGTCCTGATTACTAGCGAAACGGATCCCTTTGTCCTCGTGGACGAAGGGGCAGCTTCTTTGTCGAGAAACTCGCCGCGGACGTATTAAACCGATCGTGCAAATATTACGCCCGTCACGGTCTTTGTTTCCCCTTATTGTTTCGCACGAAGATCGCTGCCTGACGAGGAAAATGGGGCCCGCGGCGTTACGACTTCATTACACTCGAACGACGCCATCGTTTGTCCCTCGTTCTCTTCCTTCGCGGGCTATTTCACGTAATGGAGACGTGGGTGTCGCTGAAACGGACCTTTCTACTTTTCGTTTTGGCTCCCTGCTCTCGGCTTACGTATTAAAACCTCCGGATTATCTTCAGAAATTACATTTGATATTTCTATACTCGATGAGGATGGGGCAAATGTCAGACTATAACTTTTATTCAGAAATTAATTTCGTCCTAGTTTTGTTAGGGTTTAATAAAAAAAACTAAATTTACCTCTCCCCTCGTCGAACGTATCAAAACAGATGTTAGACCTATCCTCTGACTACCTTATCGATCAACCATATTAGCTTCTTTTTTGGATTCCATCTCCAACGCTGAGCTTAGCGATACCATGGCTGTGGAGGATAGGTTGCAGGGTCCTCAGAAGCGTTTCCAAAGAAAATGGAGTTGGACCCGGTGTCCGGGGCAGCGGAGTGATGACTCTATCCAATCGACTCGGCCGATTTCTCATCCGTATTCATCGTCTAGCCGTGGGCAGAGCCGCGTATTCGAGCTCAGGCCAGGGAAGAAAGAAACGAACTGGTCGACCAAGGAGGGGGGACGAGAAGCGCCTATGATTTATGACCGCCATTACGGTCCTGATAATTATATGCTGCCCTATGGCCGCCTCCTCCTGCACGTCGCACGAAAGGAACGAGAGAGGATCGGTAGATGATATCCTGCCTGCCTGCTGACCAGCGAACAACAACGTGCCAGCAGGCTGTGCCCGACCGAGCATCGGTTGCCCGTTCCTCTTGATTGCCTCGATCGCTTTGATACGCTTTGATATTCCGGGAGTGCGGCCAAGTATGGGTTCCGACCCTCCTCGAAATTGCCGCGGAAGAAGAAAAATTGCGAGGAACGAATCACGAACGCGCGAAATTCCCGCCATCTGGTGACGATTACGGTACCTCGCGACGCCTGTGCTACCGAACATCCTGATTTTTTGTCTTCGGACGCAGGATGGGCACCCGGGGTAACGGATGTTCGAGACAGAGGATCTTCCCCCTCAAACTTTTCTAGCTCTCCGGGCGATATTAACGCCGCTCGTTGCCAAGGATATTTTACTCCCTCGACAGGGGTCATTTTTATATTAAACCGATAATCAAATTAACGAGCAATGGAACTCCTTGCGTTTTTTAACGACACAGAAATGTCGTTCGAAGAGCAAAACACGAGACAATCATCGAACGCGTCGAAGAGGATTCTTTCAGTGAAATAAAGAAACAATTTCCAGAGTCGCTGAAGGAGCGAGAAAACAAAAGGAAGACTCGTAGCCCTCGTAAAGCAACGTATTCGTGAAAATCCCTACTCCCGAGCTTCCCGACAATGGCGGTCGTAAATATCGGGGCGAAGGGCTACGGTAGTTTCTTTACTACTCCCCGTGGACCACTTATTACGCTGATTCCCCTGCAAGCCACAATCATCTAAGTATTTCTTTAACGACCCCGTGAGCGGATCAAATTGACTGAACTAATGACTGACCGTCGCGTGCACCAAAAACGAACCGTATCATTACCGGCGATTAAGCACTCTTTCGCTATATCTCCCAAGAAAATTTCACGGAATATCGGAAAGTATCCTGATAAATTTCACACTGGTGGGCAATCTTGAGTCGCGCAGAGTACAGGATTCCAACGCGTCGTGATAAATTGTCGAAAAGCAAAAGAGGTGCACCGCCCGGTCGGATATCGTCGGTTGCTCGTCGAAAAACGCTGATTATGTAACGCTGAAACGCGACGAGGCTCGTTACACTCGTTACAAACCGGTGAAATATTTTACAGCGTGACGCGCTCGCGCGAACAGACGAAACAAACATCCCCCGGCACGCCATAAATTACGGGCCCGCACGGAAAAAAGCCCCGGTCCGTCGGTGATTTGCGTCCACGCGGCGGAATTAAGATCGCGACCCCGCCACGGATCTCTTTTCTCTTAGCTGCCCGTCCGGCCCCCCCTGGGACGCGTATTGAGACATCGAGGCCGCTCTTTAACGCGCCGTCGCGTCACGCTTTTTGACTTTTACAATAATAAATCGGCAGGCCATTGTGGCTCTCGCGTCGAGCCTCGGCCCGACGACGGTGAATGCGTGCCTACGTGTGAATATATACGCGGACGTCATTTGCATAACCAACCAGACGACCCGGCGTGCCGGTGCACACAGAAGCACCGCGTAAAACGTTTCTGGCTACACGTGTAAGCCGCGTCCGTACGAGGAATGGCGGAGGATTCATGAGAACCGACCAGGTGTGGATACCTGCGCTTCCCGATTCGGACCACGTGGCACGGACTGCCCGTTATCACTCCGACGTAATTTCCCCGCTCATCCCGACGACTTTTTTACGCCCCTGGAAATTCCAACTTTTGCCCCACCGCTCCTCTAAATTCGATCATTGAATATGCATGTGTTATTGACGATTTCGGTGGGTCTTGCTTCACGTATTTCGACTACAAAGTGCCTTTGCGTTCGAATCCTTTGGAAACATTTATAAATTTCTCCGAGGAAAAAGGGCAATGTTAATATACTTTAAAATGGCATCAGAAAATTGCCTTCGAGTAGTTGCTTTTATTAAGATTAGTTGTTGGAGTGCAAGTGGTTAAGCTTGCTAAGGCAATTTTGCGCCATTCTGTCACGTCGTCCAACGTTTGTAAAAATGTAAAACGAGGAGGAATAATTTTCGAAACGGGCGGAAAGGCTGCCAAGAGCGAGAGGTGAAAAAAAGTGTCCAGCGTGAACCGGCCTTGACAATCGGTGGACGCGGACCACCTCGGTTATTGTTCACCGCGGTGCAATTAGCGCGGAGTAAATCACGGGGATAACGAGACACGGCGCCCCGAAGGCGTCACACGGTGTTCTCTCGTACCAGGAGACGAAAGCAGCCCGGAGTAAAGGGAGAGGAGGACGGAGGCCGAGGGCAGAAGAAGAGCCGTCGTCGACGTACGGGGGCGGTTGGCGTTCCCGTTCGCCAACTGCGCGACGTTCGCCGAGAGAAGAACTTACAACGGAGAACGAACTCTCTCTTCGTCTTCCTCCTCTTCTTCGACGCTGTCTAGCAGTTGCCATCGCGTGGAGCAACGATGTTGCCAGAAACCCCACGCGCCATCCATCTTGCCGCGCGCTAGACGAAAATAACTCGAATTTAAGAAGCTCGCGCTCGAAAACAATACGGGGCGGGTTTTCACCGGTTGCGTAATGGCTCTATCGTTTTTCGGGAAATTAACGACGGTCGTTCCGCGTTCCTCCTCGCCAGAACGGAGGGAAATCGAATTAAGGCTCCTTCCTTTGACCCAGTCGCCCAGGAGACCTTTTTCGACCAACTGCGAAAGTTAAAAACTAATCTGCTTCGGGTGCTCCGTCATCGAAACGATTAATTACTCGGAAATTAAACACGTAAATGAAGTGTTTTGTTTTTCGATATAAAAGTTCATCGATTTCCGGCACGATGTGCAATTTTATTTGTTCGGGGGGGGGGGGGGGTGATCATAAAATAATGGCGTTAAACGCGCCGGAATATTTTCGAGGGAAAGAATAGAACGGCGGACGATCGAACGTGGAAATTTCATTCGGTGGAGAGAGGAGATTAACGCGGATTGGTGGACAATAGAAATCGAGAAGTCACGGTTCGGGAATTCCATCGATTTTTCCAGGGTTTTTCCAGCCGCGCGACGGAGCAACGAAAACGCAGCATCGGCGCCCGCTCTTCCAATAGATATCGATGCGCCCCGTTAACCTATTAAAGATACATCTCGAGCGTGTAACGCGCGCCCATTTCGTAGCCATTGTGCGGTCCCGGGCGTATTTATCGTCGGTTTTCGACCGAACGAGATCGCCCGGGATAAATTTATTCGCGTTTAAAAACCGCGACGGTTAAAATCCGGGGGGGGGGGTTGAAAAACGCGGTCGTGGCTGGTAATTTCGCGGGCAAGCGTCGATAAATTATCGAACACGGTGACTTCCTGCGCGGCGACGGCGCGGTTTCGGTTTTCCGCCTGGCAACAACCGTTGCCCTCTTCTGTCGGTCTTACTTCCTCAGCCCTTCCGTCGGCGGCCCCGTGATTTATCGCAATGGAAAGTACGAGAAATAACAAGAGGGATCCCGGGGGCACGTTGCACGCCACGCTCGTTCCCGAAATAAAAATGGGCTCCCGAAAGATCGCGCGAACGCGACCGTCGCGCGGACGCCTCGACGCTCCGACGCGGGACAAATAGCTTTCGATTTACGACGGAACGCTTTAACGAACCGTTTTTCCCGTATCTTTGCCAGAGGACTAATCTCGACGACCGATCCGAGCGAGAAACCAGCCGAGGATTCGAATTGATTCGCGCTGGGGGGTTGAACCGAGCGTGCGACAGGGTTGAAAATAGCTTGCCTGGTTATTTCCCAATAAAATCCATTTAGATCGTACGCACACAGACGCAATTAATTCGTAGGAAGCCTGGTGGGTTCGAAGTGTAAGCTCCCGCGCATCTTCTCGACCAATAAACCCTCGAGATATCAATCATTCAACAGAGAACTGCTGAAATACAAATTAAGCCGGTAATTAACTCCGACGCTATTAATTCTCAAACACACGTTTATCAAGCCTTCCCGCAACCTTTCTAATCTATTCTATCAACCCCCGTAGCTCGTACCCATTTACATCCTGCGCATTCTACCGTTCACGCGAGCATTGTTCGTCCGGTTAAAAATGGACGAAGCTTCGTTCCAGCAAAATCGAGGAGCAAAACCAACGTGTAACAATTTGGTTTAAACGCCGAGACGAAAATAATTTTGACCATCTCTGCTTTCGTTTAAAGCTTCGACCAATGCACGTCTGTACTGCCACGCTAAATTCGAGCGTGAGTCCCACCAGGCCTCGGTTTTCCGTACGCCATTCGCGCGTATATACACTTTCGGAGTAATTAATGTAAGAATTGACTGCAAGCAGCCACGCTATCCCATATGCACCTACTCAATGCCTGAACCGTAATCTAATTTTAGTGAATTCTATTGCAAGCCGCGAAAGCCGCGTTACCTTCTTCGGAAGCCGCCGCAGCAAAGGGAAACAACGATCACGAATTCGTTCGTTATTTTACAGTAGCGCAAAGGTACATTTATTTACGTGAAAGTCTCTTCGAACGTGTCTTTGCGATCGAAGAACCTTCACACCCACTCGAAACCATCCAGAACAGGGTCAGGATGAAGATGCTACGCACGTGGGAGGGTTCAAGATAAAGCTAGCAAAAAATTCCGTTCCATGCGTGGAAAATGGATACGGAAGCAGTGGGCGTGAATTGCCGTTGAGGATAAAGTTACGTATGATTTTGTTAAATAAATTGTTGACTGTCCACGCGATTTCTCGAACGAAGAACGGTAAGAGAAATCGTAACCAGGCGAGTGAAATTGTCAACGCGTCGAAGAAAAGAGCAAATTCGTTTTCACGTCCCGACCTTGAATACGAGGTGCCGTGAGCGGAAATGAGCGACAGGGGGATGGGAGGGGAGGGTGGAAAAAAAAGGTCGAAACACCACGAGTACCACGGAGGATCCTCTCGGTGGCCTCGGTGTCCTTTGTAGGGAACGGTCCAGGGTTCGGGGGAAATCGGGGAAAGTTTGCGCAAGAGCGTGCGGGCCATTGTGGGCCGAGGGAGCGAAAAAAGAAAGTTAAAACCTCGTGAGACCATTGTTGGTTGCGTCACCGGCGGACTATTCCTCCGACCCTCCCCCCTTTTCTCTTCTTTCTCCTCGAGCCGGCGAGGCCTCGCGTATAATATCAAAATTTATGGCGGCGACCGCACCGGGTCCTTGCCACAGTCCAGCCAGAGCTTCTTCTCTTCAGCGCCTACTACCTCTGGTTCCTCTTTTATTCTTCTTCTTCCGTCGTCGACTCCTTCCTGTATCGTTCGAGACTTCCAACCGTTGAGATCGTGACTCGACACGTTTTATACGATCAGAGGTGCATCGATTGCCTGCAGATCCTTTTAAACGGAGGATCCCGTGAAAATCCCAACGACCTCGCTTATTAATAACCGAGTCATGAGAAAGGGCGCACATGCGGGGCAGTTTGCGTGCCAAGGTAATCAGTATAATGATCAGTGGCCGAATTGACGTATCGTCAAGATAATATATATGACGGGGCATGGCGGCAGATGTGTTGCGCGACGTGACGTGCTCTAACGCGTCATTGATAGCCCTCCGTTCCTCCTGTTTCCCCTTGATCGGCTAGCTCTCTCCTTGTCCGCCTCTTTTGCCCGCCGTTTCCCCTCCCGGCGGCCACCCTCCATCAAATTTTCCTATCACACCCCCCTCCCCCTCCCCTCCTCCCTCTGGCCGTTCCCTTCATTTCCTGCCTTCGTAATCCTCCCCCCGATCCCCCCCTTCCGCCGTTGTCGGTCTGTCACGAACGGAAGGGACGTAATACGAACGAGGGGAGCCTCAGCCAACCAGCGTCGCGGTCTTTCAGCTTAAGAATTCTGCGCGAGCCGCGCCCAGGGGCCCCGTCGCTTTCCACGGAGGGGGGAAAAAAACCACCATGACGTTTTTTGAAAAACCTCGACGAAGAGGGCAGATGGTTCCGCCGGGCTCCGCGAGAGAAAACGACAGCGGAGGATGCATTGCGAGGTGAGTACCGTCAGTGGGTCGCGTCCAAGTTCGGAAACTGGGGCCTCGGCGACTTTGATCGCGGTACGAGTTCGAGTTTAAAATTGCGACGCGGTGTCCGTGTGCACGGAACGACGAGTGTTAGGGTTGCATCGACGATGCTCGAAGCTATGGGCAATTGACGTACAGTCAGTCGCAAGAATCTAGACTCCCTTACAAATATTGTTGCACGATGCGTAAGCTTTGATGGCCACTCGTTTAGGAGGATAAGTGGTTGCTTAGTCTATCTATGATTCGTTGAATAAATTGTTTTTAGATCCGCCATTATCTAATGTTCGTGCTCCAAAATGTCCGACCGTGAGTTACTTTAATTTTTCATCCTGCATTAGATGATACGTGTAATTAGATTTGTGAACTGGATGCGCCAATTAGCGAACATTTATAGCAAACGCGAACTACGTTTAGGGGGTCACAGGCGCATACATACGATAAATTATTATATCATTATTAGAGCCTAATGTCCAATGGAACTGTCGTTAGAACTAATTGCATGTTTAGGGCAGCTAATACGCTAAATTTCAAATTTTCATAATATTCCAAATAATTCCACCCCTGTCTCGTTAATATCGATACCTAGAAATCATTAATAGCCAGGCTTTTATTTAAGTTATTCGGTCATTTTCGATATTTCCAACCGATGCTAACAGTTTCTTGACTGGAACGACTTGCGAACCAGTTTGCATAGCCGCGACCGCTATCATTCGTTCTCACGGAACACTTTCGATTGTTGGGAGCGTGCATTAGGCCCCGCGATCGTCCAAACTCGAAGAAACGATACCGTAAAAGGGAAGTTCCGCCGCGGCGAGAGGTTTCACCGCGAAGCTACGAGCGCGCGCCATCGATTTCATCGCGGACACGGGCGATTACAGAGGGAGGAGGGGAGAGTTAGGCTCGCACGGCGCGAACCTAAACGCGTCCGGGACGTCAACGCTTGGCCGGTAGCGGCGGGGCGAATTTCTTCCAGCGGCAATTATCGGCATTTAATCAAAACGAGCGGCCATTAAAGGTATCTAGGTAAGCGATCTAGGCGGCCGGGACAAACGAGCCGATGGAATGCTTCCAGGGAAGCGTGTTCCGCGGCCACCGACGGTGATCGAAAGCGGTCCTCGGCATCCGATCGGCACGTCGATGAAATTTGTTGACGCGACGAACGAAAAACGGGATTGTGACGCGTCGTCGGACGACCGCCGCGAAACAGGAGCAAGAACCTCGAACGAATTGCAGGTTAACACTGGAATCCCGTGCGTTTTTGCACAGGGACCCGAGGGCCCGACCTGGAATCCGCCGCGGTGAACAATTACAATTAAGAGCGGTTAGCGAATTACCGAATGGCCCAGGCACGCGGCGCGCGGACCGATCGCTCGCGGACTACGCGCTTTTCTTCGAAACCGCAATTCCCCGTCGTTGGACGGTGCCGACACGGGAAAGCGTACCTACAATTTTCCATTGCACCAGCCATTCGAGGGCACTAGTTCTTGCAAAAAGAAGCTACTTATTTGTAAGAGAGATCGAAATTTATAGCGGTAAACGCTGCGTTCGTTATCCGGGTGAATAAAAAATATGTAAATACTGTGCAGAAATTCGCCGGTATTTACGAATTTCCTATGTCCCTAACGATCTTTCTATTCCACTGATTCTTGTAAAAGGAAGCATTTATTTGAGGAACGATGCTCCGAAAATATTTTAATAGTAAACACAGCCATCGTTGTTCAGCGAATAAAAAAAAAATATGTAAATACCGTGCAGAAATTGGAGGGCCATCCATCACGGTATGTAGCACGACGTCGATTCGTGAATGAATTTCGTCATCGACGAGTTCGACCCGGAGTTTTGGGAGCATATTTGTGTTTCCAAGGAACTGGAATTTATTATTCCCGTTGCTCGGTAAAATAATTTCACCATTTATTTTTGCGCGGGCTCTCGATCTCATCGGGAACAGTTCGAGAACGCGAACGAACCGGGCGAGAGAAAAAAAAGGAAAAATCAGATAACTTCGTCGGCGTTGGAACGTTTCATCGATACGGGAATTTTGATGAATAAGCGGGAACTCGGTAACGAATTTTGGCGGGAGCGTTGATCAACCGTTACAGGGGGAGGTATCGTAATGCGACATTCGAAGCGTGTCGTGCGTTGCGGGTCCGGCGTTAATTTAAACGTCACGTTATCTCTCGTACGTCGCACGTTTTATCATAAACCTCCGACCGCGAGGCGGGCGCAGGATCCGCGCGAAATTCGTGTCGCTCCTTGGCGACATTCAAAGGCTGGCATTTGCATTTGAACGTTTCCCGATGGTAAATTATTCAACGAGTGACCTGTTGTACGTAGACGTGCCTGTCTGCTTTCGGTTTCCCTTCGATTTATGTCGCACGCGCGCTACTTCGCCGTGCTTTGTCGTCTTTTCCCTCCCCCACGACCCTCCCGGTCCCGATAAACTACGATCCGTGATTAAGGAACGCTGCTTTTAAATTACAATTTGACCAGCGAAACGGAATTTAGTTTCAAATTTCCACGAAACTTTCGACCACTTTGAATTGTAAAAGACCGGACGCCGGGGGCCGAGGGGGTGGAACTCGCGCGATCTACGATGGTTTAGCATTATTTCCATCGGAAAACCAACTTTAGATACAATTGTATCACATACGCAACGATTCGCTGAACTGAAACAAAATTTGTACGTCGTATAACGTTCGGATACGCGTTAGCGTTTTGCGTTTCCGCAATGTTCGTGCGCCAAAATGTCCGTCCGCGAAGGATTAAAATGACACGCGTGCGGACCGTCTCGTCCGGGATTACCTCTTTTTTATATAAAAGTCACTGGAAATAAAAAAAAAAACACGCACGAACACCGGGTACGGAAATTTAACGTCGAAGCAAAGTCGTTTTCCCCATTTTTTATAGAATCGAAATCATCGTTGGATCCAAGTTGAATCGCTGAATTACACGCTGGCAGACGGTGAACTAATTGTCCGGTGAATCAGAGCCGCGAATTATAATTCGCATAAACGCGCGGCGCACATTGTTATCGCGAGCATCGAATTCCATTCGCAGGACGTTTCGCGTACTCCACGAGAAGACCAAACGCACGAATTTCGTTCGCTGCGACGAGCGTTTTTTTTCCGCGTGTTCGTCGCCGCGATATCGCGGATGCATTCCTCGAATATTGTGTCGAATCCAGCGACCGTCGTGCAACCTTATTTTCCTACCGGTCGACCGTGTTATCGCGGCTATTCCACTCGTTACTCATCGTTTTATTACTCGTCCTACCGGATATCTTGGCCGTCAGAGTGCAAGAACTGGTCGTCGAAACACACTTCCAACCGTATTTTTCGCGTGCACGTGGCAGAACTTCATTTTCTTTAATTCCGAGAACCCGCGGACACCGGTTTCCGCGTTCGCGGAGAGAAAACACTCGATCCTGCCGGGGGAAATCGAATTGCAACTTTGACAGGTCTGCTAAATATACAACGTTTGACGTGGGAGAAAAATAAAAGAACGGGTGAGAGATGGAAATAAAAATGTAAATTTACGAGCTAGAGAATAGTGACAGAATGCAGTTTCCAAACGTCAATCCACTGGTGCACGTTGCTGGTCCGTTTCGATGTTAGCAAGCTACACGTAGAGTCTACGCTCAACACATAGGACCCTAACAGAAATAATGAGGCGTGTAATAGACGGGAAGTCACGATGTTGAAACACAGTTTCTAAATGTAACATCACAGAAGCTACAATTCAGACAGTTCCACCGACCATGCAACGGTTACGGTCTTGGGAACCCTAATAAAAATAAAAGACCCCCCCGGAGACGGAATTTCAACGCCAAGGCGATTCTTCTTAACGTTGACACCGGTGTTTCCAAATTCACGACTCTAGTAATCCTAAGTTTCATCTAGTAGACTCTTGGTATCGATACTTGTACCAAACATGCAACAACTTCTATCCACGCGAGCCTTACGAAAAAAACAAAGGGTCTCGTCGTCGAATCGATGTTTCCAAACGTCACACACACGCATAACAATATTTTTCGTGGCTACTTGGAGCGATTACACTCTGCATAGAGTGTTGAGAAGATTCTGACAGAAACAAAAGGACTCGTAACAGAGGGGAAGACGTAACGTAGTATCCGAAACATCACAGGTCTGGAAGTTTGACACCTCCAGGAAACATGCAACGATCGCGGTCAGCCCCGAGGGACCGGAGGTGACAGAAACAGAGGGACGCGTACAGGAATAGAGCGGAGAGAAGAACGATAGAGAACGGTCCGTTTGATCGTCGAAAGGGAAGACGGTTGCTCACCTCCGTCGCTTCTTTTTCCGTCGCCTCCGTCGGCGCGGTCTCCTCCTGGTTTCCCCCCTGTGCAAGGGGGTAGCTAGGTTCCCCCGTAGTTTCAGGGCCGTTGCTGCTACGCCGGCCCCGGTTTCCCCTTCTGCCTGGCTTCTTCCCTGCACCGGGGGCCTTGTCCGTGCCCCGGCGCCGGGCCCCGTCGTGGCTGGTTCTTCCCTCCACGCGCCACCACCTCCTCGAGCAGCCTCCTGGTCGTCCGTGCGTGATCGCGGACAGTCACCGGGCCAGCCAGCACCAGACTCCCCGTGGAATGAACACGATCCGACACCCTCCACGAAACATGTGTCCTTCGCGGGAACTTACTCTGCTCTGCGAGACGACGCGACCATGCGAGTCCAATCACCATCACCCTTCTCTCGTACGAGCCTGCTCGGCAACGTTTCACCACAGCACTCCGTTACTCTCGGTTGTCCCTCTGACGATCAAGCACCTCCGTGCGTAGCTCGGTCTCACTGTTCCCACGTTTCAGGTACGAGCGTAGTCGAAAACGGTTCACTGTGACGCGCACGGTTCGCCCGAAGCAGAGCCAGCCACGGCCAAGCCCCGTCTGCCGATGAAGAACAATAAAAAATAAGCGAGCGATTGGCTTAGCGAGTCATGAACCCGCGTGGGTCATATACGATTGTCCTCCGCGTTACTGTCGGGCCCAGATCGGCGAACGCGCGCTCCGTGTCCTCGCTCTTGGACGCCTCAAGCCGGCATCGCGACCAAGATTCGCGTCTCCTGGGACCTCCGGTGTCGTTCAGGGAAATTGCTCGCAACCGTCTTTGTTAACTGGAGGCACGTAACGTGGACAGTGGACACGGGTCTCGAGTTAGACGCTTCCCATCCGTGGGATCATGTCGCACGTGCACTCCGCGGCCGCGATCGGACCGTGAACCCTGGACACCGTCGTCGTCGTCGTCGTCCTCGTTGTTCGTCACCGATGGAACCGTGCTCGCGGCAGCATCCTGTCTACGATCGGGACGCGCGTCGGCTGGTACGGTATCGTTGGCCAGCGTCGGTAAGGCCGCGCGTTCCTCGATTTTCATGGAAAACCGCGGATCCTAGGCTGCGCTGAGCGTATATCTGAAGCGAGAGATGCGACCACTCTGATCCGCGAATTCCGGCCGCTCGGTTTCGCAGCCTCCGACCGGCGGGACCAGAGCGCCGCGACGCGAGGCGCCCTGTGCACATGCGTTGAGCTTCGCGCTCTCTCTCTCTCTTTCCCTCTCGTAGTCTATCTTTCTCTCTCTCTGTATCTGCCCCGACACCCGCGTACCCCGCGCCACCTTCTCGGGCTCCTCTCTTTACGCCCCCGTGATCCAGCACGATGGTGGTTGCGTACAGCCTGTCCTCCCTCCTTTTATCCCCCCGTCCTTCTCTATCCGTCGCACGGTTTCCCTCCTGGCCTCCTTCTCCCGCTTCTGTTTTCTCTCCCCCGCGTGTGCTACGAAGGATCGAGGGTTGCCGGCGGAGGAGCGCTGTCACGCTGTTCCTTTCTGCGTCAACAAAGGGAGGCGTACGCTCGATAGCGTTTGATTGCCCGTATTGGACGTCTCGGTGCCCGTATTGGACGTTCGTTCCGCAACGGAGGAGTGAAAATAAATTGGTCAGTCGACGAGCGACGCGGCGACGGAATACTTGTCTACCCACCCGATGTTTTCCCCGACCGCGACGACGCTGGCTGGATTTATTCCCGAATTTTACTTCGACCGCCTAGATCTCAAAATCTACCTGATTCAATTGCCAACCTGCTGTTTCACAGCATAATAGATGCAAAGGAAAAGTTAGTCAGGGGAACGTTGCATAGAGAGGGTTTCGAGTGCGGCGAAAAGGCGAAGAGTGATCGGTTCGCGTGCGAGCTCGCCACGTGTCTGCGGTTCGAGCCTCGAAGAAACGTACGCGTACGCGAATCGAATTGAATGCGAGGCTCTCGAACCTCGGCGAGACGTGCACGGCCTACGAGCGCGCGAGCGCAGATCGCGAGGAAAATTGCAGAAAATCTCAGACCCGTCCACGGGGCGTCAATCTTTCACCAGAGTATCGCAAACCTATCGACAGATCCGCGACACTAGGCCCAACGAAGCCCAAACGCGGGCGAACTTTCAAACTGTCGCTGGATCGTGCTTGAACTGCGACACTACGAAAGGGAGACGTGTGAAACTCGAATGATCATGATTAGGACCTGTTCATTTCGAGAATATCGACATTTTGAAGAACAACCTCGAACGCCGGAGGCTCTGTGGTTTCAGGAATTGGAGGGGATGACTTGGTGACATTACGGGAGGGAATAATCGTGACACTTTGTAAGGATTCACTTTTGTTCAGGCGGCAGCGCCCTCGCCGCGAATAGAGCTCGATGTATCTAACTCTAAACGCCCCACTAGGCAGGAAATGATATAAATAGGCAACCACGTCGCAGACGCGCACGGATGTTGATCGAGGAATGCGCGCTCGATTCACCTGCGTCGAGTATAAACGCATGCTGCAGCCAGATACCTACGATCGAGTCAATTTCAATGAATTCTTTAGGGCTCAAAATCATTTCTAATTGTTTCCTGACAGTTCTTGCATCATCGAGATGCAAACTTGTGTATCACTATGTAAATGTTAGGCAACTAACAATCTGTGCGACGGTAATTGCTCTAGGAATTTTAACTCTCTTTCTAAGAAACCCACCACTCACATTAAAATGTCACTTTCATAGCATAAATTGCAAACGAACAATATTTACGAGTTCTATCACCCTAAATACGGAACCATCAAACTGACGAGTTTGGTAAATCCTTATTCGATCGTATAATGGTGGTTCTATTCTACTCACCGTGTCCCGTGAGACGCGCTAGTGCAGCGGGGAAAACGGCCTTGAGCGACCAAGCTGCTTCGTCCTGACTATAGAATATCCCCGGGTCCCGAACGTTTCTTTTTGAAATCGCCGCGCGAGCCGTAAAATTCTTGCGATTCGACGCATTCCCGATCGCGGTTTACAAGAGGCGAGGACCGCGCGTCGGAATCAACACTTACCGACATGACTCTCAACTGCATAGGCGTAGGGGAAACATCAAAGCGCTCTTACCTGAAACAGTTAGAGGAATTTGATTAATTAGTGCCGTGCGGTTTGCCATGCAACGAGGAAATTAATTACGAGGATATCGCAGACACGGGGGCAGCGTACGCGGAACGCGCTATTAAAGAGTGCGTTACACGTTATAGATATTAATTCGCGGAGGTCTCCACGCTTAGCGAGATTCCGCGTACGCCGTCGGTACGTGTGCGTGCACGCGTGCACGCACGTTACGTCACGTTACTACGGCTCTAATTGCTTGCTTGAAAAACCGAACCCTTATCTCTCCACGGCGTTCCGTTAATTGATCGTAAAATGCGTGACTGCGCTCGCGGTTTCTCGCGAAAGCGTATCCTCGAGCGCGTAATTGGAAAACGTAAACACCGTATGCGGTTCTCCTGCGGAGCTGTGATTCGCTCGGCCGGGAATAACCGAGCCGCGGAAGAACTAGAAATTTTTTAAACGCCTCGAGAAACCAATCTCCGCTGCAATCTGGTCATCGAGAAACTTGAGGGGTTAGTTTTGGGGGGGGCCACACGATGCAACATTTGTAAATATCTTTTGCTACTGTCAGCCGAGGATTCACGCGAGGTAATACCAAATTGGTTTTGGCGGAGGTCTGTGAGTGAGTTTTCGAAGCGATGGCCGCGCGATTAGATCCGGGACCGCGTCAAACGGGCAAATTGCGCGACGATCGCTTTTAATTAGCTGTTGCGGCCGTCTGAACGGGACGAAGTTAATAAGGCCAATAAATAAGCCGGGCGCAAGGAGCGTATTAGGTGCCGCTAACGCGACGGCGAGTACGCTATTTCCGGCGAGCAGGGGGGAGGATCGCGAACGGGCAAGATTTACAGCGTAACCCAAAAGTGCTACATTTTCGGAGCGGCTCCTGGCCGTGGATCGCGACGAAGTTAACGATAGGGGCCGCGAAGTCAGAGGACCGTGGTTGCGACCCCGCGCGGGGCATCGTCGGGATCGCAACTTCACGGCAACGGAAGTTCGAGCACGGCCGCGGTCCGCAGCCGAGGCCACGGGAAAAAGGAGAGACCGAGGAAAGGCATCAGACAACGGGCACCGGCCGTGAAACAAAGCAGAAGCCGCTGCCCGTGTAATTGGACTCGCCGGGACTCCGATGCTCCCTTTAAGAACCTGCCAGACTGGCGCGGATCCGTTCCTTTTTACTTGCTAATCCAGACTTTTAATCGGTTGCGTGCGCGCTGGCGCGCTTCGACTCCCCTGCGTCGCGTTTAGCGGCCATACTTCGCCGTCCTTGCAAATTTTACCGAGATTTTACCCCCAAAACACCCTGAGAAGCAACCTTTTTCTCACGAAGCTCTCTAAATTGTCTTATCGGTGCGACTGTATCGTTTTTAATAAGCTATGTTTATTTATTTATTCACTTGATTAAATACAAGGAAAATGCAAGGAGATGCAAGGTAAAGAACACGTGAGATATTGTGTGTATGTAATTGAATAACTCTTTTTGGACGAAACGTCTGAAGCGACGAGTCAATGTCTGGGGATTCACGGATAGATTGAGCGAGGAAAAGGGAGACGATGTGGAGGCAAATGGCGCCGGTGACCGTCAAAACGGCAGCTGACCGTTCATTCGTCGATTACGGAGCAGGGCCAACGAGCTTAGCTCGATCGTCGGCGAGACGCTCGGCTCGAAGAGGGCCCCTCCGGCAATCAGTGACCTCTTCCTCCTACTTCTTCGGAGGCCGGTCGTATCTCACGATCGTAGAATCGGCAGTGGTCCGCAAATGGTAGACGGTTGCGCGAGCGTGTGCCACCAGAGCTACGTGACCCAGTTTCTTGATGAAGCGCGTGATATCCGCGTGGACCATTCGCCGCCTCGAGACCTTTGAACCATCCTTGCGAGCGAAATGGTCCTCGAATTCGGATACTCGACTGTTTATTTTATCAAAGTATCCCTCCACATGGCAACCGTTTGGAAACCTTGATTCGATAAAAATTTGGAGCACAATGATCTATAGCTCTGAGGTTAGGACATGTTTATTTTGTGAAAGTATAAAATTTTGGAGCTCGATGATCTATGGGTCTCGTGTCACGATTCTTTGCACAGAACAAATATTAATAGTTACGAATATAGAGCTAATTGATATTTGAGGCATTCGGGTGAAGCCGTGTCCTGACGAAACTTTGGAGCAATTTCCTCCAAGGACACGGCTTACACCCTGGAAGCCCCAACCAATATCAACTGTCAGGACCCGGGCTGCGAAAGCCCCAGGCATCTTAGCGCAAAATACGCTAATTGCAGCGCTCGTAAGTACAGTTTATTATAAATTAAACGTTTCGATCGCTTCTAAAATTGAAAATAATTTTCTGCGATAGAGCACGTATACAACAAACTCTAATGAAACAGTAATGTTAGAAAGAATATTCAGCATAAAAAAATAATTATCGTCGGAAAAGATTTAATAGCGAACGTTCATTTTCCCCATGTGCATAATTATATTATAATATTAATAGAATCACCGCGTCTCTTTTATCAAGATTTTCCAAAGGCAGCAGGGAAATAAATTAGAAATTATTAATTGTAATCTGAAATCTGATGGAAATGTGCTCGCTCGTATTTAATAGCGTATTAGATACATTGTGTAATACCGTTTTGTTCGAAGATAACGCGTTGAATACCGCTGGTCAACGTGACGCGAGCAGTTTCAGAGAAGTTCTTTCGGCCTGTTTTTTCCAAGTAATGTTCGAACGCGATCCGTACGATTTAATATCGTGAGATTTCGAACTTTACTACTACGGAGAATAGTTGTAGGCAATCCTCGAAGGCATCGATCGAGAGGCCGTTTAATCGTCGGGGCTCCCCAGCGCCGTAGCCTTTCATCCTGATTGCTCGGGCGAGGACATCGCCGGACATCAAAGACACGACCAACAGGGACCGCGTAACAAGCCACGGACTCGAAAGAGCGGATCCTGAAATCGAACCTACCGCGAAGAATCCCCTTTGGCTGGACACGGTCTGTCGGGCTCCGTGGTTCTTCGTGGCCGGAAGAACGCGGGGGAATCGCAAAAGACGCCGCGGGATCGCGGTTTGTTTCCTGCTCATCGTCGAGCGTCTCGCGAGCCGCTGTCGGACGTAAAAGGGGAATATCCAACCCCGGCAGAAGCGAACTCTCTGCGGGAGTAGCCGTTGGAAGCGAAGCCAGAGAAGTTTCGCCCGGAGAGCGTGACGGGGGTGAAACGAAGGGTGGCATGCTACGAACAGAACGGAACGGAGGAGCGACGCTGAAGGAGGACGGAGCCAGCGGAGAGCGCGAGGAAAATGGTGGCTAAGGGGGTGGCGAGGGGATGAGCCAGAGTTGGAGCGATGGCAGAGTATTGATTTAGTGGGTTTCACCGTCTCCTTCTATTTGTCTCTCTCGTTCTACATCTCCTCCACGTCTCCGGCGTCTCTCTGCACGGGCTGCGAGGGCGCATCGGCTCGCTCGTTGTTGCCGGGCTTCGATTTCTTGGCTTTCGCGCTCTGCCGCCCCGATGCCCTCAAGACGCCTCGCGTCACTCCGAATATATCTACCTAAATCTCAATTCCTACCTCCTGCTTTCTTTATTCCCCAACATTTCGGGCCAGAGGGCAACATCGTACTATGGATACCCCAAATATTACCAGATTAATCTACTAAGGGTGGAACCAATCCTCGTAAAGGTATTTAACTAAATTAAAATAATTTTAACAATATGTTGATTTTAACATGTAAGACTCGATCGCGAATAAGTAGCCTCGTGATGAATTTCATATTTTGAAATATATCTTCTGCCACCCTCGATTCTATATTGTACTCAATCTCGAAATTCGGTACATCCAGCCCCTAAAAATGCCCTGCAATACCAATTGCTATCGCATCTGGCAAACACACGATACCACTGAAGTGTTATTGAATATTTCGTAACAGAAATTGCCTAGAGACGGTCCTCGCCCACGAAGTTTCTCTTATTAATATTATAGAAACCCGTATCGAGGTTGCGGATATTTCCCAGCGACTAATTCATTCGACATTTTTCACGCGACAGAACGAGCAATAAAGTACTTTGGAGGCATCGAGCATCCGGCTCGTCCTCGCGAATCCTCCGCGTTTCCGCTTTCAGCACACGTACGCGAACAACGTTCTTCGCTTTGACTCTCTCCGTGAATAAAATAGAAGCCGGCGGATTTCCGTGTTGACATCGCCAGCGATCGAGTTGTTTCCACGGAAAGTCGGATAAATATTTTACCGACTCGTTGCAATTTAAATCGGTAATCGACCCTAAAAATTTTTAAACGTCAAACAATGGGTGTGGCGCAGAGGGGGTGAGATCGTTTCGCTCGCAACCCCCTCGATCGGTCAGATCCAACGGCAGGAGGCTCGATTTTTCAATCGCAAAGTCGTTGCATGTGAAATTTCTTCGCGAGAAGGCGTCAAATATTTGCTCTATCGTTGACAAATAAACCGAGTCGGTTTGTTCAGGTGAATCGTCGAAGAAAAATGGATCGCCTATCGACGGTTCCGTGCGCGAACGAGTTGCAAAACAACGCTGAACGATATGCAAATCGACCGGCGGCAAATAGGTTCGTCGGAAGCGTGTACCGATTCCATTGAATTCGAGCAATTATCGGCGCGTCGAACGACCATCGCTATCGCCAGGCCGAGTTTTACCGTTATTCCCAACAAATTCCAGACGCTTCCGCGTGGTTTTGCTCTTTCCGGCCGTCCTGTAGGGAATTTTACTTTCGATTCGAACGATGCCGCCACAGCTGACGACACAGCTAATCGCGATCGTTACGCGTCGCGAATCGACCGATTCCGTTCCGCGACTCGTTAACAAGCCCCGGACAATTTCCATTTCCTTATCGAACAACAAAATAGGCTAATCGTGCCATTTTATCGCGCAGTTTATTTTTAACGTAAACATTCCCAACAGTTGTTTCAGTCCTTCGATACGAGGTCTGGCAACACTAAGTCTTCAAAACTCTAGAATCGAAGGAATTTTTCGTCGCGATAGAAATCTATTGCAACATATTAGAACGGCCTTTCGATGAATGCAGAAAATGTAATAGTTCCGGGCTAGATAAACGATACGTGATAAAATGAAATAAAAACGCGAGGAAAGTTCTTACGCATGTAATATTTGATAACATCGTAAGAGAGGATTATTTAAGCAATCTGCTACGTGATGTTTGCAATATAGTTGGGGAAAGTATAATCGATTACACGTGTTCGTACTGTAATCACACTATAATTATCGTCCAATTGCGGTGTAATCATATTGTAAATCTTCAAAACGTGCAATGATGTATAATTGTCGTGTACTTTCTCTCGCAATCGGAGTATGATCGCTTGTAATCGTATCGCGGTAAATTGGATCGCATTACAGTTTGATCGACTCCGATTTGTATATCATCACGCGTATAATTATTATTTACTTTTCACCTTCAATTTTCACGATCGCAATTTCCCCGCCGGGGAAAGAAAAGTAAAAATTCTAGCGCGCGTGCAAAGCGAATTTCACTGAACCGCGATCCCGAGCGTACAAAGGACAGAAGTACAGCGCGGAGGGCGGCGGGGCATCATAAAACTGAATCGTCGACAGCTTAATTACCGTCGTCCCCGATTAACAGCGCAATTAATAATCCGATAGTCGCGGCAGTTCGAATCAATTAAACCTCTCGGCGGCAGAACGAGCGACAGAGAGAGAAACAACGAGTGCGCGTACGCGCGACGGAGACGGAGAACGAGAAACGGAAGCATTTGCTCGTGCGCGATCGCTGACGGGGGGGGGAAAAAAATAAAACAGGAAGAAAAAAAAGGAAGACAGGACAGGGGTTGAAAAAAAAAAAAAGGATCGCGTTGTAATCGCACGGCGATCTAATTAATAATCCTTCGGTTATAACGCCCGCGTAACTGCTTAGGTTACACGAGAAGGGAAACCGAGATACTATCTCTATATAGTTAAGAGGTGTTTACAACTTCGGGCAGGGAATCTCTGTGGGTAAGTGGTAGAGAAGATGGCAGTAAATATTCCTTGGGTGCTCTCTCCGCTCCTTCTCCACCTCCTCGCGGCGTTTTCCCCGGTTTCCTGCCCTCGTCTTCACCCCACTGACCCCCCTGTTTGGCCCCGTGCAGCTAACCGAGGCACTCTTCGCGTCGCGGAATTCCAATTTACCCTCTTCGGCCGGGACTCCCCCTCCTCTTCCTGCTCGATCGGACCGCGCGCTCACGCTTCAAAACGAAAACATTCAATTGATGGCGTCCTCGCTCCTTCCCGCCATTATTCTTCTCTCCTACTCGATTAAACTTCCATCCCCGACCCACCCCCTACCCCCCCCCTGGCTCGAGGGTGTCGCGCTCGTTACTTCGATCGACAATTTGTTTCTTCCTGTCTTTTTGTTTAGGTCGCCCTTTGCGGTCCCGTAACCGATGCCTGATTCCACCTCGAGGGCGTAATTTTATTTTACACCCCCCCGCAGAATTGTTTACCGAACGTCGGTTTACGTTGAACCTTTGCTATTTATAAAGTTTTTTTTATCGATACAGGTTCCTTCGAGGAGGGTAACTGGGGGGGAAAAGTAGCCCTTTTCAAGCATACAATTATGAAGCTACTCGTTATATTAAAATCAACACATTTTTATATTTATAAGCTATTCTTTTTCGTGGCTATTCCTTGTACGAACAAAATTAAATAGTATAGGTTTGACAAATTATTTGGAATTAAATCGTACGTCAAGGGGGTTAGGTGCTATGTAGTGTACCGAAGTAGTTGATAAGATGAAATCGAAACGTACGAGTTGGAAGTAATCATTTTGTTTCTTTGCATTTTGCCAAGACCTGTCCCTCGTCCAATCAAAGTTCCTTCCGTGTCACGGAATTTCAATTTACCCTCGAGTTCGTCCCCTCTCTCCCTCTTAGTTTGCAACCCATTGTTCAGAAGGAAAACACACTCGATTGATTGCGTTTCTCCCTTTGACTCCTACCTCGCGTTTCTGACCCTCCGTCTCCGGAGAAGGGACGCAACCTTCGACGTTTGCCCAGAAACCACCAACAATGAGAACCTCAATGCGTTCAAAACAAATACTCGCTTTCTCTGGATCTTCGACCAAATATAATTCGATCTTTTAACAGCAATGCCTCTAATATTAAATGATTACTCTCTGATCGTAACAAAGAAGGACGAAACCGAGAATTTTATGGAGTAGACTGTTCCAGGCGAAGAGTTTGGAAACGCTCAGCTCTTCGGAGCGGAGCAGCTGTTGTGACGGGTGTTTGCCCTCCCGAAAGAGGTTCCGAGACCCAGTTCTCCCCCTCTTCGTCGAAGATCCTCCCGAACGAAACTTTCGGACGCCATTTCTCAAAGTTCGAAATTATCATCCGGTAAACAAATTCGTCAAACGCGGGGAAACAACGAACAATCGAATTTCTTGCTAATTTAATCGAACATGATCAATCGGACGCTTACAGATGCAAAAATATTTATCGAAATTAAACAATTGGACCCACGAGGCAAGTCTAGGATTCTCTGTATCCCTCGTGGACGATTCAAGTTGCATCCGACGTCGGTTCCGGGTGCTCGAGTCGTCGGGCCAACGAACGAAAATGATAATTCGACAAAAAAAAAAATAAAAAAATAGTCGCCTGCGAGGGATAAATTCGCGAAACACGCCGGCCGCGAGTTTCCACGTAACGCGCCGCCCATTCTACGAAATCGTGCACGTGTGCAACGCCGGATTCAGCTGCCTCGTTCGGTTCACGAATGAATTATCGCCCGTTCGGGGTTGGGCTCTTTCATTTCCAGTCCACGCGGTAGCTCCGTCCTTTCCTCCCTTTTTACTCTGTCTCACCCTCTTCCACTCCTTTTCGCCCGTATCGGCCGAGCCTGCCGTCAGCAACGCTTTTTCCCATCCCTTCGCGATTCCACCTCGCTCCACGCTCGCCATTCCCCTTTCTTTTTCCATTTCCAGCGGAAAGATACCGTACCCCCTTTACCATACCTCCCCCTAACTGTCTAGTTTTATGGACTCACGCGCGTATTCACTAAACGCCGAATCTGCTTAGACCCGATTTCGCGGTTTTCTCGCGATCTATGCCCTCTCGAAGGGCCACAGAATCCCGCGTCAAACATCCAATTTTACTCGTACAGGGGATAAAACTGTTTTGGTATAACATATAGGGTTCAGTCCCATATGTACATTATCGAAATTGCATCCCTTTTAAAGAGGAAAATCTAAATATTAACTTGTATCATTACAATCTCAGATCTCCTAAGAATCTCTAACAAACGCTTCAAAATAGTTAGTGTAAGAAGTATTATACAAACATCGAGTTTTACTCGTACATAGGGTGAAACTATTTTGCTGTAAAAAACAGGGTTTAGCCCCATACGTACATTATCGCTTCTGAAGAGGTTAATCTAAATATTAACTTGTTCTATTACAATCTCAGATCTCCTAAGAATCTCTAACAAACGCTTCAAAATAGTTAGTGTAAGAAGTATTATACAAACATCGAGTTTTACTCGTACATAGGGTGAAACTATTTTGCTGTAAAAAACAGGGTTTAGCCCCGTACGTACATTATCGCTTCTGAAGAGGAAAATCTAAATATTAACTTGTTCTATTACAATCTCAGATCTCCTAAGAATCTCTAACAAACGCTTCAAAATAGTTAGTGTAAGAAGTATTATACAAACATCGAGTTTTACTCGTACAGAGGGTGAAACTATTTTGCTGTAAAAAACACGGTTTAGTCCCATACGTACATTATCGCTTCTGAAGAGGAAAATCTAAATATTAACTTGTTCTATTACAATCTCAGATCTCCTAAGAATCTCTAACAAACGCTTCAAAATAGTTAGTACAACAAGTATTCCAATATATGATAAAGCGAATTTTGGGACGGAAATTGTTCCCGATATTTGTCGAAAATTCTGAACTTTCACACGCGAGAGTAAGTCCCGTTTGGGAATAGCGTTGACCGTTCGAAACAAGCCGGCAATGTTTATTTTTGGAAATTGTTAACCGACACTTGTCACGATCGATTATATTCAATTTTTGTTTCGGTTCATGGAGTCCGATATTTTTGTAGTCGACGTTTATACAGGACGCCTATCTTTATCGCTTGAAATATCACGGTTGTTCCCGATGACACCGAAATATATTTCGGATAAAAGTTGAATTCGAGGGCGACACGGTTCGAATCGATTGATTTTTCCCGTAGGAGAACGGAGGTCAAACGCACGGATTAAACTTTTTGTTTTAAACGAAATTGAATTCTTCGTCTTGTCGCTTTCGAGTTGCAGAAGGACAGTCGATCCTGGAGTTTCCCATCAGAATGCATCGTCCAACTCCTCGCCGGCGGGCACACAAGGCCGTTAGCACTACCGTTTCTTGTCAATAAAATACGAATTAACCGTTTACGGGATTCCGTGTTCATCGATAGTAATCGTTCGTGATCCTTTCGCTTCCTCTTCCACCTGTCGCTTTAACGAACGACCGAATTACGAGGATCGTTCGCTGAACGAAGACACCGTTGCCCCGTTAACCGGGAAACATTAATTTTAAATATCTACCCGGTAGGCTAGATCTCTGGATAAATTTACTCGATAGCGAGACACCTGTTCCTCCCTATCAGCTGCTTTATTCCTCGAGCATAAAAGACCAATTACTTTCTTATTAAATCAGCGTTGCAATCATCCTGAGTTTGTATCTTCGGAGTTATCCGGTCGTTAAATAATCGTACGTCCATAAATGTCAAACATACCACATGGTAAAAAGAAGATCAGGTGTGTTTCAAAGTTCCCCACTTCATGACAAATTGACTTCCCAGTTGAAAGGTTAGCACAACTTCTCTAATACCCATTTTTGCAATGATCCAACAGCATTGCTAGCACACTATGCACTGAACACGGTGAGATTCCCTCCCGGAATCCACGTTCGAAGATCCAGCGAAACTGATCGTGGCGGAGCGTGGTTGGAGCCTTCAGTTTTCTCGAAGATTCGCTCTTTGAATGGTTTTTCCTGGGCCCCGGGTCTCGTTGGGGCAAAAGTGAAACTCGTCGGCCGTATTGTCCTCGTTTTTCCGGCACCCGGGCGAAACTTAGGGTCGCGAGATGCCTCCACGAACCCCCGAGTCGACTTTCACCGCCATAAAAATATAAAAGAGCCCCGTCGCTGCGTAAAACTGTACCGACGCCGCTGGCGAACCTTCGAGAATGAACCCTGTATGCGAGTTTCGTGCTCTTGTTTACGAACGGGACGCTGTTCGCGATGTTGTCGTCACTATGGCTGCCTGGAAACTGCGAAGAATTTCACTTTCGTTCCCCGACGATAATTTGCGTCCGAGCGTGCTCTGCTTCGACCCCGAACAATGTTACGGCCTTGTTTACGCGGCGAACGTCGCGTACAATTTTGGTGAAAAACACAGAAAAAATCGGTGGTTTACTTTATTTAACGATTTCGATGCATTAAGTTGAAGTGGAAATGATATTATAAAATAATATATAAAATTCTAAATATTCACATTTTTTTTTTTATACGTTTAAGGTTTAATTGCTAGCAACAAGCAAGTGATAGTTAATAATATTTTCCTTTTAAATTGTCAGTAAACAGCGTATAATAAATTTCGAGGCCTTTCGATCGATCGATCGGAGTCGCGAAGGGTAGGTGGAAGCTTTTGAGAGCGAATGTACCGAAAGAACCCACCCCTCCGAAGACAGAAAGGAAGAGGAAAGGGAGGGATGCAAGCGTAGCCAGCGAAAGGGCGGGCAGTCAGCGTGAAACGAAAAGGGAGATTTAGATGTCATCCCCTGACGTGCTACTTTCCTTTCACCCCCCCCCCTCCAGCCACGGACAAACTTTTCCTCCCACTGGCGGGCCCAAATGCTCTTCCGCGATGATGGACAAAAATGCCGACCAGGCGTCTGGAAGACTCATCACGGGACGAGCCGCCCGCAAAGGGGATGCTTCAGGATGAAAAATACAGACCCGATGAAGCCGTCCAGGGGCCCTTCCTTTTTTAGATCGTAAATTGTAAACCCGGATCACGAATTGTGTTATTATCGACGGAATCTTTTACGATGACAGTGTTTCTGACTCGCACTAAAATTTATACGAAGACGCCTGCATCGAAATTTCAATAGTTTATCAATTTATCCAGCGACTAAAAATATTCCGACGTGTCTACAACGGCGGTCCAACAATTTTTGTGAACAGGAATCTTCGAAAGCAGTTTGTGGGATGATGTAACCTCCCAGCGAAGCTGACCATCGTTCTCCCTTCGAATTAAACGATCCTCCGGCGTAGGGCTGTACAAGTGGCGCCGTGCGCGATGGTCGCCCTAGTTTTCGAGCAGAAAACGTTCGACCGTTAAAATCGAATCAAAGCGCGGTCGTTAAAAATACCAAGTTGTCCGAAAGACGCGGTAACGTCGCCGGCCAAGATGAATGCCGCGTTTCCACGGGTGAAAGGGGGGGTTGGTTGGGCATATTTATCGGCACATAAATCATTATAATTTTCTTAGCGGGCCGCGAAAAAATGTTAACGGGCATCGGTGGCCCCGGGGTTGTCTCTCTCGCGGAGGGAAACCCTAAATTTTCTACGAACGGGATTAGCTCGTCCAATCAGACGAAACACTGGAAGGGCGGGCTTAATTAAAATCTTCTCGGAGGCAGGCTATCAGACTCTCGGCCCCGGAGATGCTGCGCGATGTAAGAATAGAACATTAAGAGGTTTCCCTGCCGATGGTATTTCTGAGTAGTCCGCCCGGATTAACGAAGAGTAGAGCGCCGGTTTCTACGAGGAGGCACGGTGTAACGGCGAACCTATTTATATGGTAATTTATTCCGTATTGTTGTTACACCGACCAAGGTACCGACGATTTCGATGAATTCTCGATGAATCTCCGCGTTCCTGCGCCTCGATATATTCGGGGATCATCCTGTTCCCCCCGTTAATCAGATTCGCGTGTAATTACCAGGCTATCGTGATTTATCCAAATTTTTATCCGTTTAAAGAAACAGAGAACGCATGAAATTAATCACAGCGCGAGGCAAGGATACATATTTCATTCGGGCAATTAAATCGCACGCATTGACCTTGCTTGATTTTTATTTCGCGTCGCGAATTTTTCAATTTTCTATCGACCGTACGAAAGGAATAATTTAACCGAAATTCCGAGGTGACGGAATAATGGGGAATTAAATTGCTACGGCGGAATGATCGAGGATGCGTGTTGCCGCGATTCCGTTCGAAAATGGACACGGTATATTTTCGGATCCTGCGAAAGATAAATTCGTACGAGGACTAAACGACTGCAGGGCAAACGAATTTGCATACCGTTTGTTATTCAAATGCCGCGATTCACTCCTCCGACTCTCAATGAGGGAAACGCAGAAGCATCGCAACAGGGCGATGACGTATCCGTTTAATAAATTATTGTTCTTCATAGGAGGTGCCCGATTGCGTTTCTAAACACGCGTCTAATATACGAGCGGGACGATCGAGGCGTCTGAATATTTAATCGGGCCGACCGTCAGATTTGCTCGTCGCTTTTCAACCACTGACCTTACATCAAACTACCAGCCATCAACATCGACGTCAATTTCGTCGTCGTGCATCAAATTTATACGTTACTCCCACAGACAACGTGGAATAATATTTAAATAACGAGCACTGACTTTTAACATCACTAAATATGGGTTCCACGAATGTCGAAACGTTTGCAATTAGAAAGTCATCGATTTTCTTCGACGTGCAGTTCCCTGACAAGAAAATCTCGACCCATTGTCATTAATTGATTCGATGTCGATACGAGTGCAACAATTCATCCACGTCGAAGAATACGTTTCCCGTTAAAAAGTCAACATGATATATTTCAGCTCGAGCTTCGCGTGGGTAACCAAAATGTTCACGGTTCTTGAGCAACCGGGGTACTCGGGTACCCCACGCGTCCTGGTTCCGATACATCAGATATGCAGCGATAATTTCACTTTCATACTTTCCCAAAACTCTTAGTTCCCCTTCCTACAACACGCGCGTGTAGTTTTAAACGAGTTAAGTAAAGAAATCAGTTGCATTTACGATATAATTCAAACATCATAGACGCCATTGGCGAGATACTGATTTATGGTGGCAGAGTCATCGAAAATTTGGTTTATCGTATCGCGATCGTGGTGGTCGTTTAAACGATATTGTATTCCATATATAATGCACCGGATTATCGGTTATTATTTTCATTTTATTTAAATGCAAAGTTCCCGTCGGTACCCTATACAAATGTACAATATTGCGGGGCTAAACTAGAGAAACATGGACTGTTTCTCGATTACAAAAGTTCCCGAGTACGTTGGTACTGCGCGTACTCCTTGGGAACGCGCATCAGTTCCTGTTCAGGGTTAAGGGTTATTGGTCAGCACGTCGATACGAGATCGTCTTAAGTGGATCTATAAATTTACCGGGGCCGAACATCGAGCCTATATTTACTCTATTATGCAGGCTCGTTTTTATAAGCCGTTTACGTTTAACAGCAAATAATCGTTTAGATGCCGCGCCATGATACGGGGCCATAAATCTTCGAGCAGCATGGCGTTCGGGCTGTGTTATGATGGTGCGGGACACGCGCAGGTCAGTGCCGGCACCATTTTGCGCGGGCCACGGAAGGTGGCAGCACGGAAACGGAGGCGTTTCGACCTCGAACGACACTGCACGCCATCTCTGATGCTTTTCCGGAACGATCCGTTTCCTCGCGGTACCTTCCGGATTCGATAGGTGGCCGGGTGGCGTTTGGCGGGAAATTGGAGAAAAGTTTGGAAAGCCACGAGTGGAAGGGAGCGCCACGTGGTCGTTTCGTATCTTCCGAGGATCGATCGCGCCTCCGTAATATCTATCCCCGGGCTCCGCGACGATTTGCATAATGTACGTGGACACAAAGAATCGCCAACACGGTGATTCGCGATAAGTTTCCTTTTCCCCTACGCCCGTTGAACGAACCGCGGCGCTCTGTATCGGTTATTTTTTTTAGGCAATTACCTATCTCGGATAGTTGTCACTTAATCCGATATCGGTGTCTCAATATTCATGTATGCAAATCACCGTACGCGCGGCCGCCTCTGGCGTTCGTTATTTACATGAAATATCGGACAAATTGTGCATACGTTTAGTACGAAATGTTAATTAAGGCTACGCCCGTACAAACGGGGATCTCGAGACGCGACCGAACGATTTCGAAATTCGAAACTTTACGATTCTCGTCGTTGAACCGCGGAACGATTCCCCGCGCGTTCGCAAAAAGATGGCCGAACGCATTTCTGGGATTCCCGAGACAACGATAAATCAACGATCGCGATATTTTCAGCAGCGGTGCACGTTGTCGTGCGCAGAATGCGAAAAACGCGATCTTTCTTGTTCGTCGCGTACGTTGTACGGCCGTGGAATCACCGCGGGCGGTCTTGCCGCCTTTTCTGCGATAGTGTACGCTCTGGTAGCCGGTCATCCACCGATTGTACCCACACGCGCGCCTCTTTTTCCCGACGATAATTATCGTTTCGACGTTACGAACGTTGTAACTACCACGTTTTTCTGCTTTTAAATCCGGTAGGTATCTGAAAACCTCCCTAGAGTCAGCCCCTAGGGGAAAATTAAGGCTCGAACCATGTAAGCGACTAGTAAGCGGAGTCCGCGGGCGGTCCTGTCGCCTGGCGAACGATCGTATTTGTCCGTCGAGCGGCGCGTGGCGCTGCCTATCAATCACCTAGCTCGACCTACTGTTCGTTCGCGCTCGTTGTTCCTTGCAATGCCAATCAGGCCCACCGTTGGCGAGAGCCAGCGATTATTTGGGTGGTCTGGCAGCCGTGGAAGCAGCGAGGTGTTAAAGTATATTATTAGAGATCGGCTGGAATAGAGCGCGCGTGAAGGCACGCCGGTTTTGGCGTCGAGTAGCCTCCCTGACTTCCCCCATCCACCGTGGACGACCGAGTGTCGCATCATCGATCGAATAACGATTAGACGATCCACGAAACCAGCTCGCCGCGCATCGAAACGACGACTTAAACCGTCCATCGTTCGATTGTATTTTTAGGAACGTGGGCGTAGCTTTCGCGCGCCCCGTCCTACGAGACGCGGAACACGACTTCTTTTATTTTTTTTTTAGTTTTACTTTTACACGCACCGGGGACGCGTACGTTTTTTGCTACGATAAATCGAGCGTACCGCGAACCGTGAGACGCACCGAGTTTTCGCGTTGCCTTCCACGCGCGTTGCACGATTCCGAAGATTATTGGTAGGTTTACACGGGCGTAAAAGCCACGGGCTATACGGGGAGAGAGGTGCACGATCGGTTGACTATAAAATGAGATGATAAATGATAGGCCTGGCCAGAGTATACGAGTCGGGTTCGACAGGTAGTAATACTCCTCATGGATGCTGTAACTCATAAGCCCCGTCGAGGCGGGGAGGAAATTGTGATGTGACGAGAAAAAAGGATTACACGACCGCGGAGGCGAACGCGAAGAGGGGAGGGAGGAAAAAAGAAGGCGGGAGAGCCACGGATACCGAGTGGAACAAGAGGCGGAGGAAGGCGAAAAAGAAAGATCGAGCGACGACCAATTAGCCCATATAACCGTTTTTACGAGTACGACGAGTACGTACATATATACGTAACCGTAGAAAAGGAAAGATTAAATCGCGCCGCGAACCGGGATGCCGGTTCGTGTCCGTTTTCTCACGCATCACGAACTTCCACCAAAACTACACAATAAGAGGTCGACACACCGCTTACGAAGCACCGCGATAAACTCGAGGAATAATCTTAATTAGTGGTTGAAACACGTTAGCCCATTCCTCCTGTTAAAAAAAAAATATATACACCGATCGCGAGTACCGGAATTAATTTGCTTCTCATTTACCGCGTAATCCCATTTACATCGTACGATTCGCGGAACGTGTTTAGCGTGCTTGACGCTTCCACGTCATAAACGTAAAAAATAATGAAATTATCTACCGAAGGAAGAGGCGATCTCTTAATAAGAATGGCTGGATCTGTTTCACCGGGAATAGAAACGGGTGATATTCTATATTCCGAATGATATGACGTACAATTGTTTAGTAGAACGAGTCGAGTGGAGCAAACTTTTATACGAGCATTTTGACCGTGTACTATGGGACACCCAGTACATGAAATTTATACGCAGAGTTGAAGCACGCACAACAGCGAACGCATAACCGGTGCATCGCCAATCATTGGCGTTCTCGTTCGACTTTGCTTCTAATGACATTCCGCTCAGCCAACAGGAATTAAACGAGTCGAGGATATACGTATATCGAATCTAAATATTAAATCTATACCAGCGAAGCTATCATTAATTTAGCGTGTTGTTTTATTGGTAAAATTAATAAGCGTATACATAAATTTCTTATCGAGTAGGTACATTAACCCTATAATACTCCGATGGAATCTGATAAACCCCGGTCGATAAATATCGCATCGTAACTGGTAGGAAAACATAACTTTAGCGTCAACGAAAATCAGCGAAAGTACTCCAGGGAATCACGTCCCGCCGTTTAAGTTAAAAACTACATTACTAAAAGGCAAAGCGTTCTAAATCATAGTGTCATAACAAAATAGCTACTTATTATATTTGCAAACATTGTACCCACTTAAGATATTTAATCTCGTGTCTCTTATCTCGTTGCTAATTCCCCCGGAAATTAATATTAAAATATGTGGCTTGATCTTTAACACCTCCCGTTACGCGTTTAACTTTTTACCCAAGAATAAATTAATTTTAGCAACCGGTTCTATAAATCGTGGGTTTCGAAAAATCCCCTTAAAAAGTGAAATTATTTTCCTAATGAATACATTATCGATATCGATAAATCAACGCGCGTGATTGTAAGGTCTCCTTTCGTTTTAGGAGTAGCAACGGCCCTGTGCAGAGATCCTAGCGACAATAACGATTCGTGAAAAGAGCTCGCGAGCGAAAAGAATATTTGCCGCATTGGAAACGTTGATACCAAGTTGGTGGTTCGCTGGTACCCCGGGGGGGAGAGGGGGGAATCGTCGTAATCTGGGATCTCGGACGACGAAATCATCGAGGAAAGGGTATAATTTTCCGCACGAATCTCCGGGTGCCGGTGTTCGATCGGGGACAAGGCGAACGGTCGGGGGCGCGGCCGGGTGGAGAAATCGAATTTTAACCAACGACGGGGGGCAGAAAAATGGGGTATTTTTCCAGGAACAAGATCGCCAGGAAACCGCGAGGTGTTCAACCGGTTTGCCGGTTACACGCGCGGCTGGTATCCTCTCGGTATAGGTTTTCTGAGCGCCACGCAGCGGTTCGCGCAATCGCGCTGCGCGCGAACCGATCGCCGTGCTGATAAACGTGACACCGGCGTGTACCTCTTGCACACCGCGGCTTTAACGTCGACCACGAAGCGCGGATTCTGTTGCTGAACATTTCGCGCATCGCCTCTAGATCCGCATCATTGCGCCGGCCGAGGTGTTTTATCGCCGCCACGGCATCGAAAAATACCGATCCGACAACCGCTTATCGGACGCCGCCTGGCCAGCGATCTTACACCAGTTATCGAAAAATATGTTCCCGATGTACGCCGGGGACTGATCGAACGACGTTCCGCTTCCGCGTCCCCGCGATCACCTAACGAAAGCTAAGTGGGAATAAGAAGTCACTAAACCGGGCCATCTTTATTTCACTTTGAGTTGCCCTGACACCTGTTAACGATCGACCAGTTAACCCCTTGTTTACTATCTCACCTGTGGTCGCCTTTGCAACGAAGCTATTGTCTGACTGTTTTGTTCCTATTCTACTTTACAGTCTGGTAGCTCACTTTTTCATTAAGAACGGTGTTTCTCTTGTAGTTATATGCTCGATAGAGTCGATTGACCGTGGCTGAATAGAAATGCTCGGAGTCTAGGACACGTCAGATCCGGGACGTCTGGGTCGACGTTACCTAACTTTTGCGTCACGTATCGCCCGTCGAGTACCACCGGCGGCGTCCGCTAGCTACCAGGGTCATTTTCTTTTCTCACGGCTCGAAAAGTCACCGTGTACTTACCCGTGTACGTACATAGGCAATAACGATCGGGACGCGATAAGAAAGATGAGGCACGGTGTGTAGCCGAGGAGCCCGGGGACCGGCGTCGAGTGAATAAACCCACCGAGAAGTAGAAATTATTTTTAATGTTTCACGGAGCGGTAACGAGATTTGCATCTCCGGGGCTGCGTGCCGTTGCTTATCCGCCGGCCATCGCTGAGAATTCTCGCGGCCGCGGAGCAGGGAATTTCTCTAATTTCAAGAGACCTCTGGGCTGCCACGAACGGACCGTGTAAAAGCTAGACGGAGGGACACGGGCGAGAGTTCGGGGGCAGGGGAAGACGAAGACGAAGACGAAGACGAAGACGCACGGCTCGTACGCCTATTTCAGTTAATAATCCCGTTACGCCCGGTTTAGCCTTGCCTCGCGGCGCATAATGGACGCGCCAGGAACCGAACCTGGGACCACGGCCGCGCGTCGAGGGCGTAAAAGGGGAGAAGTTGAGAGGCCGCCTCGTCATCCGTCAACTGTCAGACGTCCGACCAATCCTGCACAGCACAACCGAGGATCGAGCAACCACCCACAGGGCCCCAAGGGCAAATTGCGTCTAGCCTCCCACCAAACCCTACCTTTCTACCCTCCTCCTTGCTGTTGACGATGCGATTTCTCATCGGGAACGATTACGAATACAAAGTTTCGTCCAATGTTCAATTTTCTTCGCTTGGTCGGCTTGGAAACTCGCGGGGGCCCAATGTTAGGGCCCCAAAAGGGTATACAAAATGATATCGTTTAAAGGTGCGGCCTTTGAGTAAATAATTACCGATCGCTGCGTAATTTAATAAGTGTACAGGTATGTACGTAACGTGCTAATGACGTTGAATCATTATGCACGTTGTACGGTTTCCGGAAGAAAAATCCTGAGAGGAATGCGGTACACTAGCGCCGCCTCCGTGACGCCTGCAGCTAAACGGGCCCCTGCAAACAGAGTTGCCTATTGGTGGGCGCAGCATATTGCTCATTCTTAATGTGCAACTACGTCGGACAAATGTACACAGACGTCAGCACTACTCGAGCCAGCCACTGGCTGTGTTTACACTATCGTTGCAACCCACGGGTAGCACGATCATTCCTCTACTCTTTGAGATGCCCCGCGAGCTCTTAGAAGCATAATAATAAATAATTATATTCTTCTTCACACTTGCCTCATAGATATCTGATATCTAGAACGTCTAGAAATCGAAAATGGTCCTAGAAATCGACCGATGGTGGTAAAAAATCGGAGCGAGGAGGCGCCGGGGGCATGACGAGCGCTGGCTCGATGCCTGACGGATAGAAATGGCGTTTCACTTTGGCACGGTAGAAATGCGTATCGCTTGATATACCGTCGAGCAGAGAGAAACCGTCGGGAGTGGATTCAACTAGGAAAAACCGTCGGACGCGCATTCCTCGGTGCTCGCGTACCTTCGGAGGCCTCTCTCGTCCTCCGAATTCTCGCGATCTATTTCGAGATAAGCATTCTGGACGTTCGGCGCGCCTCAAAACCGTCGTGGTCCTCCCCTCGGGCGGGAACCTCTTTAAGTCGTCCTAAAACTTTAACGAACTTTTTGCCCCCACCCCGGGCCCCCGGTGGCGTCCACCGTGAAATTTGCAAGAACTTCTGTACCTTCGAAAACGCAATCTCACGATCGTTTCTGCAGGACATCGGCGCTCCGCTGACAATTACGGCCGGCTGCTCGACAACGCAAGGACTTCGTGCACGAACAGAGAGCCAACCATTACTGAAAACTCGAGGCAGGTCGCCAGGTAATGATACCCTCGGTGCACCGTCTAGGTAGTCGCGTGTACGCCGCACTGTCGGAAACCGTAGCACCGATTCGCACTTTCGACGACCGCTGGTCCACCGCGAACGGAGCCATCGGGATTGGCCACTAGGAGCTAGTCGATACGCGGTATCGGTACGCTTCGAACACCGGAGCGCAGGGAACCAGCCGATCAGGCTGAGGTAACGGATCGAGACGCGCAGAAACACTGCCAGGATTATGAAGTGCGATGTTGATACGATGGCAGGCAGCGCCGGTGAAGGAGGAAGGAACGCGAGGGCGCGCGGGAAACACACCGACGCACCCACACTCTCCACCAACCGCCGGGGAAACGCACGGACACACCTATGGCTGACTCGATAGCCCGAACGCGCCCACCTCTTTCAGAGAATCTCGGAAAAAATGCTTCGACAATTATGTAACCGTACCAATGCCTCTGACTTGAGAATTCGCGACGATCGAAAGCGCGATTCCTCGAATCTTCGATGACCCGATCGATGGTGCTGGACCGTTTACCGGTTGGTACCAGGGTATATTGCGGGGCATAAAATAATTAAAGTCGAAGAAGAATGTATCGTTAGGCTCTGAAAAGAAAGAGCTCGTGGGGCAGCGCGGAGAGCAAAGGAATGCTCGACTTGTCCGTGGGGCAATGCAAACCTGGTGTGTACGTTTGACTTAATAGTTGCGTATTATGGATGAACAAATGTCTGGGAGAAGGCAACGACCAATAAGGCAATGTTTTCTGTAGCCTTCACGGAGACGCCAGTGTTTCGTGCCGCATTCCTTTTAGGGTTTATCTTCTGGGAACCTCACGATCCCGGTCGAGACTTCTGCGAGGCTACGCGAATCCTCCAACTTTAGCGTCTTAACCCCTTGACGTACGATTTAATTTCAAATAACGCGGTCAAAAGTGTACTATTTAAATTTGTTCGTACAAGGAATGGTCACGAAAAGCACACAACACAAAATAAGACGAAAATCAAGGATACTAATTTGTTGATTGAGGCTTCGTTAAAAAGTCATAGAAATATTTTCGGTAAAGAATTTTTTTTTCGAAAGTGGCTAGGATTTCTGGGGTGTGTCTATTGACCAAAAATAATTGTAGTTGATCCCTGCATCTAGAAATAATTTTTTTAGAACGATTTGAAATTTTTTAATTTTGTCGAAAAATGTCACACCTGCTCGAATTTTTTTCTCGAAATTGGGTAGGAATTCGAGGGTATGTCTATTGACCAAAAATAATTGTAGTCGATCCCTGCAACTGGATATAATTTTTTCCAGAATGATTTGAAACTTTTCAATTTTCAGGGTGACAGACAGTTATGGTCAGACATATTTTCAGTAATTAATTTTTTTCTCGAAAGTGCGTAGAATTTCGGGGGTATATCTATTCACCAAAAATGATTGTAATCGACCCCCGCGACCGAAAATAATTTTTCCGTGTATCATTTGAAACTTTTTAATTTAATTTTGTTAATATCTTTTTAACGAAGCCTCAATCAACAAACTGATATTCTTGACTTGAAAATTTGTCCCAGGGGTGACTGAACACCCTGTATAAGACTTGATGAGTAGCCTCGTGATTGTGAAACTTGTCATCAAGAACTTGTAACGAGTCAGACTCGTCATTGTACCTTCAAGGCGTTTTATAACAAAAAATTGATTTTTACGATTTCCTAGGCAATCGTTCCTCTTTTTGGCATTGACTACTCCGACCAGAAGGTTCGACGATTTGGGTAGCTATTGTAGTTTGTCGGTTCCCCCGTTTCTCGATTTCGGAACCGTCGCGTATCCGTAATTACCAACGGAGAAAGCTTTTAGCCTGCCTTCGAGGACGGGGCCAAAAGCAACGGTGTACCGGGCCACTGCTCGTGTTAAAGGAACGCCGGCTAATACTCGAGGACGTGGACGTAGCATAATGTATTGCCCCAGGAACGAGCGTGTTACAATGGTAACACGTTCCGACGCAGTGCGTGATATAGTGCACGATGACGTGGGCTGGGAAGGTGGACGTGTGTGAGTCGATTCTAACGCGAGATAACATTCAAATTTTCTGTACCTCGCGAATTTTACTTTCGTACGCATCTAAGCGGTCGCGAACGCGAATTACGAAACTTGACACGGTCCGATGGAAAGCCTTTAGGACAATCGAAGCGGTACCGGAGTCTCTGAAGATGAATTTGGAAGTTACGAATACTGTGGCGTATTACTGTACAAATAATTGATGGGAAACGAAAGTTGTGATTCCTTTTATTTTATTCTGGAGGACTCAGCCATCGCAGGAGCATCTTTATTTAGTTTTCAGCCTCGGTCTCGCGCGCGGCGAAGCAGATTTATCGATGTAAATTCAGAGCCACAACACGAACTAGCTACTGATTACGGTGTGTTAAACACGACGAATAATCTATGGCGTGTAATGGTGATCGCGCGTCGCACGGTTGCTTATTATCGGCGGCGATTTCTATGCGTGGCACGGCGAAAAATTATGTGTATCCCCATGATATACCTAACCCCGAGCCACGGCAGACGTTTCTACACCTTCCAAATGTTTCTTCGGATTTTATTTCCGGTCGTGTAGTCGAGGAAGTTTCACGGAGAGGGGGAAGGATCAAAATTATAGGGTTTTCGTGGTCGTACAGCTTTTTTTTAAAACACTGGCGCTCGCGAAAGGCTTCGAAGCTGTGCCAAGAAATCAAACTCACCACTCACGGTCGGTTGTTACCGACATCGATGGAGGCCGAAGTAACACTTGGAACGCGAACATAATGTATCGCCTCGGAAATTGGAGTGTGTTGGTACAATGTTGCGCTCTCACACCCCACGCCATCCGGGGTCACGTGTTACAAACGGGGCGATGCTGTGAACTAGAAACCTGACCGCCTGCCCAACAGTCCGCGTAAAATGTAATATTCGCCATTGAAAGCTAATCTTGAATCGTACTCCGTTTCAAGACGATACGCGGTAAAGAATAAGACGACGAAAAATATAAAATTCGGCCATTTTCAGTCTGCGACTTCGGTCGATCGCCATCGCCATCGCCAGAAGCATCAGTTTAAATATTTATTGCACGACATTATTTTATACTTGAAGAAGAAAATCCTGATTATTTATGCATTCATGAATTAATTAATACTCGAACTAAACAGTAAGTGGCTGATCGTGTAAAGCTATTAAGATGTCCCAATAAAAAGCCCATAAAGTCATGAACTTTAATGGGTCCTTGGTCGGAGAGATTGTGCAACAGAGGGTAAAACTATTTTCAACGTCTCGAACCTATAAACTTCGATCGGAAATTTGTTATAAGGAGTACTCGAAGGACCAGAGGTATCGTTTTTAAGATTTTTGACAACTCTATTCCGCGTACAAGTTTCGCGAAACTTTTCGTCGGGGCGTCGCGGAACGAAATTCGAAGAGGTTGGTCGCGATTTCATTGTACCGGATCACGAGACGGAAATATTGCTTTTCGTCGACGTTCGACGTTTCGCGAAGGCAGAAGCCAATCGATGTTTATGGATTTCCAACCACACGTGCACCCAGAGACCCGCGGCCCGTCCCTCCCCTAGCATGAAATCGCGTAGTTGGTAGCGGCAATTACGAATTGCGTGATTTGTGGCCGTAACTCGCCGCGACGGCGGCGTCGTGACGCTCCCAGGTTACCTGCAGGTGGCCGGCACCAAGTTACCTTTCCCTTCGTGGCGGCGCTGCGTTTTTGAATGACGGAATATTACGAACAACCATGGAAATTACTATCACGTGTGTCAATACCGCGAATACATCAAATCCCATCACGAAAACACGCCATTTCGAGTGGATACGTCGATAAAAATACGACGCAACTTCACGTGCCTCGATTATCCGGTGACCCTTCGACATCCAATGCTCTGTTTAAAAACATTCCTCGATAACGAGCAAAACTAGTACCCATCTGAACGATTTAGTGCCTACGTTCCGGGACAAAATAATGGTATAAATAATAGTCTTGGATTTTTAGTATTTCTTTAGCTTGATTTATAGCCCAAGTTACCACTGTTCGAATACACGGAAGATTTTACGATTTAACGAATTTAAATCTGAAATTGAAAAAATTGTACAAGTGGTGGCCCTAGCCAGAAGGGGGCCACGACCACGAGACACTCGCACGTGGCGAATTTAGAAAGTCACGAACAGCCTCACGACCTACGTCGTCGCCGCTCAATTTATTCGCAGCCGCCGCCGAGCGAGCGAGTTCGCCGCTAATTGAAAAGCGGACAAATTAACACGGTGAATGGATCGTCGCAATTTATAATGTCGCGGCCGTTGCTGGGCCGACGAACGAGAACGCGATACCGCGGGTCGACCGCCATCGCGGGTTATCGCGGAAACGGGCGCGAAAAACTCCCGATAAATGACTGATCGCGAAAATCGAGCAAATGCCCCGTTTATTTGCAACAACGTCCTTTGTGGACCATTCTGGTCCCCTAGTTTGAACAAACTTTGTCGGAACAAGGCTTTTATAACATGAATCTCTTCTGGTCCCTTAGACCTTAAAGGTTGTTGACGTATGCTGAATCGACAGTATAATATCAACACAAATCGTATTATACGAAGAAGATAGAGAGCTAGTAATAGAGGGTTAATATAATGTCGCGAGGACTTCAAACTATTTAGGAGGGAAAAAAGAAATTTGTTGGTTTCAGAGACGTCGAGGAGCAAGTCTCGAAAACGGAAAGGGCACCGAACAATGGAAACGGTGAACGAGAAAGATGGAGTTCGAAGAAATAGACAGCCGCCATACGAATGTGCCAAGTTAATGCGAGGCGTGTAACAAATACAGCCGATGATTATCGAGCTCGATTTGAAGGGGAGACAATAATTATAATGATTATATTGGAGTTGGAAGGTAGGCGGCCGCCGGGAAATAAATTACGGGTTTGCTTGGTGCGTGCAGTCCACATAGCGGCATAGGCTCGTTCGATAGATCCGTATCTGAGCATTCTGTTCGATAGAGAGCGCCACCGCAGCTGCTGGCTTCCGCAATTTTTTATCGTCATCGATACGACCGTGGCCCGGCACGCTCGAGTTTCACTCCTGCCTCGTATAAATACGTTTACGCGTCGCTAATTACTTTTCGACGGCTCGAGATAAATTTGCGTACCGCTGCAACCGGTAAAACACTTTCCCCCTCGCCCGTCGCCGTCTCGTTCAAGGTCCCCGATGCCATCGGGCCCCGAATACCGTTTCGATCTACCGAATTCGAACCGATTACCCCGAATTCGACCGTACCCGCGTCGCCCGTCACCAAATCCAATCGGTTATACGATTTTTATCTGTCCTAATTTCGCGCGCGTCGCTCGACTCGCCCTCCGCCATCTTTGCCGCCCTCGATGATCGGAGAACCTGCTCGAATTATTTCACTCATAGATAAATCTGCCAAAATAACTGTACTTCCACGGTAATTCGATTTCTTCCCTGAATTATCGATGATAAGGGGGTTGAAACTTCGATAAAGAAAAATTCTCGTATCCAACGAATGTTGGAACCTCCGGTTGTGCGTCACATTTTTACCCTTCACGCAGTCCTCGAGAAGCTTTCTGAATACATTTAGATCTGGTCGTCGGTGAACTTTCCAGCCGATCCGTATCGCCGTGCGGAAAAATTACAGCGAATGTAATCTAGCCTTAGCATTTTCAGACGGGTCGCAGCCGCTACGCCTTCGACACGCAACGTGAATATTCAATTTCGCCGCGATGTTTACCCGTCGAGCACGTCGATCTTGCTCCTTGAGCGGAAAATGGACGTTCGATCGACGACGCGGATCATCCGCGAGGATATCCGTTTGCCGGACAACGACGCGCCGAAAAGCCTTATTTTTAGGTACTCCGAGGCGGTTAAAAGCGACACCAGCATCCGGGTGATCCCGTTTGTCGACCAGTTCGAGCATTCCGACCCGCATTCCAGCATCGATTACTCGCTGGACAGTCCGATTCCCGGACGATAGCCGCGAGCGTCTCGCAATAATGGTTGTGCGCGTCCCTGCGGCATATGCAACGACCATAGTCCTTTTCAACTATTCTAATCGGTCAGACGCACGCTTACACGTTCACCGAGACCATCCATTTTGCGTCCTCTATCGCGGTGGGTCGTAGCCTATTCTCTTTGACACGGGCAAATTGCTCTTGCAATCATCCATGACGTTCGAGGGAATCGTACGACTATGGTAAAAAGAAATTCTTGCTCCGATTCACTCGGTGCAAACACTCTCTTAGACTTGACTGTTATTCGCAAAAATAAATACCACGGAGAATTAAAATGCAAGTTGGCAAATGTGAGGTACCCGGACACGGTACCCGCATACAACAAAATTTATGTGGATTCCTGTTCACTTGGGATTAATTGGCAACGAAGGAGCGGACAAGTCTGCCAGGGAAGCAACTAATAATCCTGCACGGTCTTCGCGGAAAGTACCGATATTAAGACTTCGACCTCTCCGCCATTTTCTGACGCGTTATTTTCACTCGACGAAGGTCCAGAAACGCCGAATTAGGGTCAACGGTTGCCACGGTCGCGATCTCGAGATCTTTTTTGAATAAGTACAATGCAATATTGTGCGTGGCGTTCGCCACGACACCTAATTATACGACTGTCGTTCCCTCGCGAGCCTCAAGATATCGCGAACGTCCTCCTTCTCTCTCCTCTTTCTCCTTTCCAGCTTTACAACTCCTCGCTGGTCTTTTCGATTCGCTCGGGCGGTTATCTTCCTTCTCGCCGTTCGCCGTTCTCCTTTTGCCCTCTTCTCGACAACCACCCTACTCCGTCTTCCTCAGTTTAAGTAATACTCGCTCGACCGAGATACACGCGTGCTCGCTTCCACTTCCTCTCTCAATATTTTGCTTTCTCCGCTTCGCGCTTCGTTCCGTTCGCTAACCGCGAAAGAATAAGAGCTTTTTCCCCCGGGAAACTTCCCGCGTTCTGCTCGATTTACAGTCTCGATCCGCGATTAAAAGTTAATCCTTCTTCCGGTTCCCCTAATTTCCGAAGTTTCCGCGATGATCGCCGTTTCGCGTAATTCCATCGAGCGTGCGACAATTTTGGAGATTACTCGAGCGCGTTACGGGGTAGTGCAACAGTTCGTCGAATCCAATATTTGGAAACTTGTCCCAACGAAAAGACACGCACGTTTTCTGAGACGATTTAAAAATGTCGGATGGGAAGACAGTTGGGGAGCTTTCAGGAGATTGAAATCTTCCTGTGCACTCCACTGGCGCCACTATGGCGACAAACATAATCACCGTAGCTCGATTCAAGTTTCAATTCATCGTACCAGAAATTGGATTTAGGAAATATACGAATAAAATTTGAATTGTAGGTATTTAGAAGTCGAATCCAAAAATTGCATTTGCGTTGCTAGTTGTTCGTATCGATAAAGATTCATAGAGTGGAAAAAGGGGTTAAAGCGTGTAGAGGCACCCGGTATAGGAGCATCGAGGCGTTAATTCTTCTCCCGCCTTCCATTTGAATCCCAATTTCTCCCATTGCCGCGTATCTATCCGCCACGAAGCGGTCGCCAACAGAAGTACGCGCGGCCTGCCCGTTCTCCGTCCTCTTCGTCCCCGGTTCTCCGGGTTCGTCCTTCTCTCCTCAGCGCGGCGAAGATTGTCGCGCGATTAGTGCGGGCCCCAATGTCACGGGGAAGATACATTGCTCTCGTGGCTTGGTCCGCGTTATACGTACGCCGGTGTGTGCATACCCGGCGAGTCTTATACGGGCCCCGTTTATATACGGTAACACCGTAAGTGCATAATCGTCGATCGCATCTCCTTGCACTTTGCGTCAAGCCACAGCACCTTGTACGTCGGACCGACCGACCGCCCCGTCAAAGATCCTCGTATCTGCGCTGTAACGACCTGACGTTCCCCGTGTAGTCGGCGGAGACGCCGTCACCGATGAGGCGTCACGCCTGCCGCAACGCTGACGCCTTTAGAACCCCAATTGACGACTTATGAAACAGCAACTGTCCGAGCACGAAACAACCGTTTCCCGCGCTACTTGTCGCACCGTAATGCTCGTTTGTACCCGTCTCCGCGCGATGCCCGTCCATTTTTATCTTTTTCCTTCCTCCATCGCGTTCTTCCCCGTAAGAATGCTCCCAAATATTCGATAACGCACTTGTTATTTTACGACACTGATAATTATATGGTGCGTATCGCGTAGACTGAGAAATAAATTGGCGACAATGAACTAGCAATTCATCCTGTACCATGGACCTGAAGATGGTCGGTGAAGATTGACGACAACGTTTAGGTACTTCTCGTTTTTGCGTATCGACGGACATAAATAATCGCAGTCCCTACGACAAACGACTCTCGATGATACACCGTGACCAGCAGTTGCTTTTGCAAGTCGTTTGGGAACGATACAGCAAACGACATGGTGGACACGTGTTTACTGATATACGGCTTACATGTTACTGGCCGATAGCCTCTGTGTTTTCGAAATAATTATTGCGATAAAGAATTAAATGGCGAAGTTGCCTTCGAAGAAGATAACACGTGGAAGGAAAAATGACGGGGAACAATGAGGGCGGCTTCGAGAGGCCCCGGTGGCAGTTTTCAGTGGCGAACGAGATCGAAACAAAGTATCTTATAGTCACTCGGCGGACATTTCTGATGCGCGTGCCGAAGAAATGCACAACGGTCGTTGTGTTTAGCGAAGAAAGGCCGGTGCATGTAGGCCGGGAGGACGTTTGTATGGCAAGACGATGGCAGCTCTATCGGCATTACCAATTGTGAACGCCGCGACTTTTATTCTCCCGGGGCAGCAGATAGCCGCTTCTTTGAGGGCTTAAAAATATTCCGGTATCCGCGTCCGACCGCCTCGCCCTTGCCTCTCCTCTAAGCGGCCCGAGGAACCTACAGCCTCCCCGGCATGTGAAATCGATTTGACCAAGCTGGATTACCGAACGAGTATTTACGAAATCTGTTCGACCGGGGGGACCACGACGAAGGTAGAAGCGAGGAAATCGCCGCGACAACAAAGCGTTTCTTCCCTTTTTTATCTCGAATACCTCCTCTCATTGTCGCCACTTAAAACTCAATATATTCCCACCGTCTTGTTTTTACCGATTCGGTGCTCGATTTTCTATGCGACCAAGGACGGAAAATGTCCCGTGTACGTGTATAATAAGGGGTAGAGTATTCCGTACGCATCGTCGACTGTTTCATACTGGACAGCTGCGGAGGACGCCCCCCGGATGGAATTCAGATATCGTGATCAGAATTTTTGGAAAATATTATTTCGCTATTGGTCGGGATTCCCGTCGCTGCTTTGATCCTCCATTTTCTACACTTCTAAACTATTAAATCCTGCGACCATCCTCCCATATTCCTGATACGAAGATTGATATTTTAAACGCGTTTGGGTCCCGCCAGGTTTCGAGCAAAAGTTGTCGACGGTGCTCTTATTAGAGGGCCTGTAATTCCCAAAAAACGCAGGAGTGCCAACCGTGTGCACCGGTCGCGGAGACCGTAGGACTGCCGGATGATTCAGCGCGGTTCATTACTCAGGCAGCTTTTTACTTTAATCACATTAATGAAGCATTTAATCTCGCCGCGTGTTTTACAAGCCGCCGGTGTGTGGCCTATCTCGGCTCCGTCGTTGACGAGGATTTCTCAGCACTCCCCCGTGATCCTCTCTCTTCCTCTTTCGGTCCCTCGGTTCTCCTCCTTCGACCGCAGCTCCCCCTCGTTCCTCGTCCTTTCACTTTCATCCATCTTTGGGTTATTATTTTCTTGTTCTCCCACCCTCCCGTGGTGTCCGCTAATAACCGCACCTCGTTTAGGCCCGTTTACACCTGTAGGACCGTACCCAGCGTCCTTTATCTTATTCCGGCCGAGCACGCACCATTACGGTAATATATTGTATTACAGGTGCTCGCCTTTATGGTCCGCTTATCGCCGCGAGAGTATCGGCCGGAGGTGTAATCGAAATCGCTATGAAACCGGATTTCGTATCGACAGTCCACCACTGGGGAGGGGGGGCCTCGAAAATTAGGAAGCCCAGAACGGTCCCCTTTACGGGCCCCTTGACTAATAACCGGCGACACTTTGCTCGCAAACGACTCGTTTTCGCTGCGATTTATCACCCAGAAACGCAAGTTCCAAAATTGGAACCCTTTGTGATCCATTAATATCTAGCTAGTTACTCTATCGAAAGGTCTACTTTTGGTAGCATCGGTCTATTCCCGTCTCTAAAGTGCCATGTCCTTGGTCTTCGTCCATTAAGAGCGCAATCAACGTCCGCGACGCGTAAAAATTGTCCGGCCGTGTCGGTGACACGCGAAAGGGACGCGTCGCGGCGGCGATCGTCGCGGATAGAGCGCGAGGCGAGCACCGTTGTCGCGTGTATCGGATAGCCACGCGATAAAATCTGTACTCATTGTGCCGGGACGGACAATAAATTCCCGGCGCGGCGGTGAAATTTCGTTAAAAAAAGAGAGAGAGAAAACTAAAAATGGCAGGAAGCGGGTCGCGGCATCGGCGGTCCCGGCGCGCCGTCGACGAGGCCGCCGCGGGTCTAGCGTTTATTGTTTCCCTGAATGAGCCACGGCCAGAGTCCGCGTCCGCCTCTGACATCGGTCGTAATAGGTATACAGTGGGTTGCTTACATTATGCCGGGAAAGGAAGATGCACGCATGTGCTCCGCGAGGCCTGGGGCGGTGCAACGTCACTTACCTGAAACAATAAATTACATACCGTTACGTTACGCGTACGTATTATATGCGCATATATAGGTAACTGACTGATTTACGATCTCCTCTGCGTAACGTGCCCGCGTACATGTGCTTACAGCCGCCCGTGTGCTGGAGCACCTGTACGCGCGTGTCTACGAAACTCCTACCACAGGGAATGCCGGTGAATGTCTTCCGCCGAATCAACGCGCGAGAACAGTTTCCATAGCTTTTCGTACAACTTTCTAACCTATAGGGGCAATCGGCACAATTGTTGCCCGCCTGAACACCGATTGACCCCGTTTTCGACTAACCATCGACGCTCGACGGGTCTCTTTTAAAGCCTTGGTAGCCTCTTCGCTACGGGGACCTAGCAACACCAAGTAAATGGAACTTGTTACAGCTAACACAAATAACATACATTGTACGAAACTCAACCCTTCGCTTTTACAACTCGAACACCTTGGGGGGCGCGAATCTTTTCCTTCCCGCGCAAAGTGGCGGATTTGCCTGGTCTATCCGCCTGTCCTGAATTTAGTTCTCATAACGAACTCCGCCAAAGGAAAAGAGATTACGTCCGTTGCGACAAGACAAAAGATCCAACGGGTTCTACGGAATGCCATATGCATAGCGCGGGAAACAGTATTCCACACGCATCGTCGACTGCTATTTTATACAGGACAGCCGGAGAGAAAGCTCCTGGACGGAATTCAAATATAACGATCAGGATTTTTGGAAAGGGTTATTTCACTATCGATCAGACTTCCTATCACGCGATATCGAATATTATTATTACCGTAAATACGCACTCCTGAGGATCCTGATTTTCGTACTTGTAACAATTTTTGAGAATCTTAACTCGAGATTAATGGACACCAGCTTTGACAAGCTACCAAAATGATCTATGCACCTATAACTTTCTCTTAAGAACACTATCTAAGGACTCTCGGTAAAGAATGCCACGAGGATGCCAAGCAACGGAGCGATGGTGTTCAGAGTTACCGGCTGGATGAAAATGAATCCGCTAAAAAGCGCGCAAGGTAAGGTCACGTTTCGGAGCAAATGATCTTCGTCGGTATCCGTAGCGCGGCCCAGCATCCTTGCATTCTCATTGGTCAATGTTCGACACCCGCTCTCACTTACAGGGTCCACTGTGCACGTGGTGCTGGCTTCGATCCGCCGAACATGCCACCGGAGTCTGCCCACGACACACACTGTCACGTTACTCGTTATGCGCGCGATTCGAACAAAAAAGAACACCGGCGTCGAGCCGCGTCGACACCCCGAAAACGTTCCGCCTATGGATTCTCGCGATTCCACCGACAATCACAGGCAACCCTCGGTGCACCGAAGAACGATCGGATCACAGGGGGCGAACGTAATCGAGATTCGGGTCCCGAGAAGAGCCGGCGGAACGATTTCATCGACAGCGATGTGCAACGTAACGATAAACATTGATGGCACCGCGGAACGTAGGACGCGTGGAAAGAAGGAAAAGGAAGAGGACGCGGGAAAAAAAAGAGTGGCACGAGACAGACTGGAGACACCGCATAAACCTTCCCGACCGCGAGCCGCCACATAAATATAATAGGGAAGGTAAGGCCTCGTGATGGTTGGTCGGCATTGCCCGCCGAACCGTCACGGACTCAGCACGTCGTATGGGTAGGGGGAATTCGCGCGGGGGTGGGGTGAGATGGGTGGACGTGTCAGGGGCAGAGTGGAGGTTGAAGAGGGAGGGCAGCGGTGGTCGACTCCTCTCTCTACACGGTGCAACACACGGCGGCGTGAAACACGGGGAAACGGCACGAATGATCGATGGGATTCTGCGCCGTTGCAGGCATGCCATGGGTGTCCGTTCCCCACTACCTTTTGCCAGTGAGCTCGACGCGCACACCAACATAGGGAATCCCCGCTCTTCGGAGCGACCAGTGGCTCGCGCCTCCTGGTGGGGCGCGCGCACGTGGTCCTCCGAACGAGGTTCTATGGGCACCATAGAGATGGCGCGGCGAACAGCCATGACACCATCGCCATCTCTCGAAGCTGCCAGGAAACTCGTCGGTAAAAAATTGGCTGCAGTTTCTCTAGCGAAACGAAGTTAATGAAGGGTTTGGCGGGAATCCGCTGGCGTATGCCGCGGTGATATTTTATGATTCTGTAACTCGAGTAGCTGGCATTAAGACGACGATCGCGTTCGTTTATTAAAGTTGTCCGAAGCGGACGACTTTATCTGAAAAGTGGCGCGACCTCGCACTTGAACTCCATCGGTTGGCAACACAGATTCTCCCCGTTCCTTATGGGGCATCGATACAGAGGCGAAACGTGACTCTAACAGAGTTACGAGGGGCTATTGTTCGTCGCGCGTTTTGTGAATGTTTAAACCCCGTCTGAATTAATGAAACGAGAGTGGAAATTAGCAGTCGGCCGGCTCTAACTTTGCATGAAAACGGACGCGATGGTAAACTACGGGCGACGATTAGTCTGAAAAATGAATAAGTAATGGTACGCGACCAAATTCCCGAGGTTGTTAAACTTTCAGCACGGGCGGCGTGAGCGCACGGAGGGTACGGTCGCGTTTTCCGCGGACCGGCGTGCCCCGCCAAACAAATCTATTTGCATACAAATTGAAATTTTCGGTTTCCTTCGTGGCCGTCTGATGTTGGGCGAACAAACGCGTGGCGGAACACGAGCCGGGGGCCGATCGACGTGTGTTTATTACTTGCGAATGCCTGTCACAATTCGTCAACCTAATTGCGGCATTGTTAAACGACTCACGATCCGCGGTCGTGCATGCGCGGAGTGTAACGCAGCCGGGATGCGTGCCTACGGCCCGGTGGACTTCTAAAATTCTCAAGGCGAAATTTAGTTACGCGACAGCTCGCGCACACGCGTCCATAAACCGGGGACGCGTCGAGCATTCGTGAAATGCGATCGGAGGACCACCCGCGCGTCGATGTCCGCGTTACGATCGAAATTCTCGGCCGAACGGGGCGCGCGTACGCTTCCGGGCGCCGATCGGACCGAAAGGAGAGCCAGGAATCGAAAGAACCCGTCGGAAAAAGGAAGGAATTTTGAAGCGCGGTTGTTACACTTAACGCGAACGATAAATCGCCGTCGCGAAAGAAACGGCAGAGCCGTGGTGCGAATGAAATTAATCTAGCGCGAGTGACGGCCGACCGTGGAAGATTGAATGCCTGAAAGTACTGAAATTCCCAAGAACACGATCGTTATATAATTAGTCTCACTCGACGACGCAGTTGGGTATCGTGGCACCACCACGGGGCATTCTACATTATAGGACGAAAGTAGTGCAAAGCACGGCAAAGCAATTGATCAATATAGCGCCAACAACCCCTCGTAACCACCCTTCTTCAGCTTCCAGTCCCCGTCGTCTGCCCGACCGCCCGCCGCCGCCCACCCCCGCCCATCTCTCCAGAGTCCCAACGGCGCAGAGAGAACGCACCCCCATAACAAGTTTCTTACTCATCTTTTTCGTTCAATAACTCTCCATCCAAGATGGCCACCGCGGTCGTCCCTCATTGGCTGGGGGAAGGGGTGGTCGCAGGGGTCTGTACGGGGTTTGGGTGACCCGAGAGGCGAGGAAACCGAGAGAGAGCGAGAGAGGAGGGGTTGGAAGCAGTGACGCCATCTATCTTCCGTTGCCTTGGCTCGGCGTAACATAAGGCAAGATAAATTGCGGGATCTCCCGGGTTCTTGAACCTTTCTGGCAAATTGCATAAGAATATCCACCCTCTACCCCACCCGCTCTCGCCCTGCCCGCCCCACCGACTGCCCTCGCGGCTCCAATGGAATTGGAATTAACTCGAATAAATCACCTCGGTGGCTCTGCACGGCTACGCAGAGAGTTGCTCGTCTCCTCGCTCGAAGGAGTTCAAATTTCTTTTACAACGGTGCAGCGCTCTCTGCGTTCGCGCTACTAATTCGCCGGGGATACGCGGGAATTGTTAGATCGCGGTGTCGGTAGGCTATAATTAAAAGCAAAACCGTGCCTCAGTTTCTTAAGCTCCGACGTTGATGTACTCGTAACCCGGCGCGAAAGAATACGAAGCTGCACGGAATTAAATATCACGCGCAAATTTATAACCTCTATTAATTTTATAACCATCGACGTTTTTACTTTTTTTATTTTATAGTCGTAAACGGTACGCAGAGGCAACAGATGAATCATCGTCGTGCGTTTCTCATTTATCTTGATTTGTCGTAATGGGTATTAATTTTTCGAAACAATAGTATGTGTAACCTAAGGCTAAACGCCGTTCTGTACTCACTGTTTATTTTATACTTCGGAGGGCGCGCCAATTGCCTTGGCAAACATCCGTGTAAAAACAACAACGTAATGCTAAATAATACTCCTTATTTATGGGCCAATGATATTTCGCATATTTCACAAAACTTCCACCGAGCAAATAGGGGGGTATTATGTCACGGCAATTGCAAAGGCGAAGAGTAAATGGAAGATAAAACGATCGAAGCGTTAACTGTTGGCCACTACGAGAGCCATAAAGCAGTGCCGGCATCTGGCGGCATCCGCGAGAACAAACGGAACAACGCACGGAAGACGAAGTATTGTGTGCGCGGGCGCATCATGGTCCATTGATCGAAAGATATTGCAAGCGTGGAAAAACGGCCAGAGACAAATTTTTAGATTTACAAGAGGAACTTTACGATCCACCCGGCTGTCCCTCTTCCTGCATGGCGACGACGGAGGCTAGCAAACCGGAATCGTCGATTGATACAAGGTAAACCACGCACGATTACCAGAATTACAATTAGGCACGAAAGAAGGTTAACTCGACGCTAGACGCCGTTGATTCTTCGTTCGTTAACCCACATGCCGGTCAAGACAATTTTTACACGTTGCCAACCGATTAGGGAAGCTACGTTTTAAGTGATGTTCATGTTTTAAGGTTATACGTGTCTAAGATCACTTTAATTAGGAAAGATGTGAAACAGTCTCGTGTATCGAATACACGCTACAGATAATTGTAATCTAGTTTATCTAGAGAAAGAATCATAGACGAGGACAAAATGGCGGTAATAATCTCTTAATCTGAGATCATGTAGATAAAAATGACTATATTGCGAGACTAATTTGGAAGTTTAACCTCCTCGACGAACGTAACAATTATTTTAACCAGTGTTTTAAATAATAATAGTATTCCGTATGCACGCGACCTTGCGTTTAATGCACGTTTACGGATACGAAGGAATCGTTGACGCACGTGTCGCGGTTACGAAGCCATAACCCTCTCCTCGCGCACCTCGAACGATGTCTCTATTGCACGCCACCTCATGATAGTCCCCCCTCCACTCGGTCGTGCAAAGCGTGGTAGGGGACTGGTTATCTTTGCCGAGTGGCTGGCTTTCCGTATTGCTTTCCGTATATTGTGCCAGGTCAGTAAATCCGAAACCGAGCTTTACGATTTGTTTACTCCGCAGTGGGTTATGGGACCCGGTTATATAGCCATAGGTATGCGGGGGCCACGTGATCACGGCCATAAACGCGTCTGTTATGCGCTCGTAAACCGTGAGAGCCCCACTCGACGCTTGCCGTTCTACCGGCAGTTGCCCCCACCACGATAGACCATCGTAAAACGCTTGTTTTACGATTGCTGCCTATCCGCTGATGATACCGCCACCGTGCGGCCGCAAGTACTTACGCCGCCATCCGTATCGCTGCCCTGCGTACTATCGCCTTCCGTAAACCTGTTCGCACCTCTTCCTCGGATGCTGAGGTTGACAGTGCAATTGGTATCGACGTTTCTCGATACCAATCGCGTCCCTCGATTTTTCAAATAAAACGTTTCTCTACCCAACGCGTCGGATTTATAGTGTCTAACCGAACCCTCTGGTTTTGGTGGTCATCGATAGATTTTTATTGTTTCGAGCAAGTCGCTATTGTACCCCAGATTCTTCGATGGATAGTGGACATTTTGCACAGAGATTCGATCGGAAATGTGGAAAATCTAGACTTCCGAGGAATAGGGATCCCCGGGTCATGCATCAAGCGTGTCGCGTTTACGGTGGTAGCGCGGTATCGAGTATCAAGATCGGCGTAACAGTTTCGCGTGGCGATCGACGCGCCCCTGGCGGTCGGCGTTCGATCGACGAGTGGTCTGTATCGGCGATGACGCCGCGCCGGCTACGTCACGGGGCCGACGAAACGTAGAGACCCTGACGTCATACGGTCCCATAGAGAGGGACGAACGACGGCGTGGTTGTGACGTAATCGAGCCTAGGAGAGAGAGAAACTCGTGCCAGCCATGCTGGCGTAGGTAGGGGAAGGAAGAAAAGGGAGCCATTATAGAAGGGGCGCGACTAGGCTGAATCCTCCCCACCGACCGGTCGGCCCACCGAGGAAACAGCTGTCAGCTGCGTGGAGTTGCGGACCCTGTCGTCTCACCCACCAACCCTCCTTTCCCCGTTACTCCACGTGACGTTGTGTGTGTGGTTCGCGCGCGCGTATTAGTCCGTCTACGGACACGGTTTCTGTGTTCCAAGCTGAACCCATCCGCGCGCACACGAGCAACCCGACCCGCCAGCCAGCCAGCCACCCACCCCCGATGTTAAAATATTCCGGTGGGCGAGCGAGCGCGGGACGGGAATAGCCCGGGAGAGTTATGGCCGCCTCCGAGACTCAAATAACTCTTTAATCCGCGGGCGCGTGTACGCTCTTCGCGCTCCTTTCTGCCGCGCGTTCCTCCGCCTCACCCCCCCCTGCTCCGTTCTTTACGCCCGATCCTCTCGTCTCGCTGTCGTCGATTTGCCCGGATAGAGAACCCGCCGTCTATTTGCGGCAAATACTAACGAAAACTGACCCGTGAAAATTTCATCGAGATCCCGCGACCGCCCTTTTCAGCTCCGCTTTTGATCTCCGATTCGCTGCCCGCCCCACCCCGACCGCCCCCGCGCTCCTAACCGCCACTAATTTACGCTTCTGTCTCTGACCGCTATAAATTTGCTAATCAGCCTGCCCCGAGGAGGACTTCCTGTATCTTTGACGTTTTTGCATCGCGGACGAGACGCGTGCAACCGATGGGTAGCCAGGATAGACCGAGTTGATGTATCGTCAAATTTATAATAAATAGAAGGTTGAATGAAGCAAAAATCAATCGAACATCATCGGTTGGTAGAGCCTGGTACTGGAAAGGGGAGGGTGAAGGTCTCGAGCCTCAGCATGTGAAGCAAACGTTAAAGCATGATGAAGGTTCCATCATGACACGAGGGTGTATAACACGTTATGGGACAGGTGCAATTCATCGTATTAATGGTGTGGGATCGGGAAGATAATGACTCCGCTCTGTTCCGTTCCGCACAATTTTATTGTTGCTGTCGTACAACGACGTGACTCGTGGTGCGGGTTACGCTCGACTCTCTGGTACGATCATCGCCACCGTACCAAGAGGCCTTCAAAAACAAAAGACGGTCAGAGACGACGACAACGGCTTTTCGGCTCACGCGGCTCTGGTCGTCTCGTGTGCAACCATCGTCTCGTGTGCAACCATCGTCTCGTGTGCAACCATACATTGTAGCGGCTTCGAACGGCTAAGGCGTATGTGGTGCCTTGGCCGCCACACTACCCCCCTGCCAGTAATTGGCACAATTACGAAAAATTGACCGACTACATTACCACTACCATTTACTCTATTATATAAAATACGTTATCCTAACTAAGATTTACATTACAGTATTTGAACAGAGTTGAAAAAAAAAGGAATTTACATGGAGTTTAATATATAATACGTAATACCTAAAAATACATGAAAGTACATAAAAGTGATGGATAAAAATAAATGGTATATGATACTTATTATAATAATGCGCAAGCCTTAAGTACTACCGCGTAATTTGAAATCGCTCGGGAAAACGTACGCGTCTACCTGAACGCGTAACACGTTGCTGTATAACCGGCGCATTGTCAGGTACGTTTGTTTGTGTGACCGGCTGATTTTCTATGCTCACGGGATCCGGTCTGTTTTCTGCTAGCATATAAGCAGGCTTTAGCCTTTCAATTGATATATTTATTTCCTTACCTCTAATGTTTATTGTAAATGTTTTTTCGCCTCGGCGCACTACGGCGTATGGACCTTCATAAGCGGGTTGTAAAATAGTTTTGGCTGAATCTGTTCGGATGAAAACATGTGTTGAACTGCTAAGATCTTTGAAAACGAATGTACGATTAACGGAATGGCGTGATGCATTAGAGGGACTCAATTTAGAAAAATGGTTGCGTAGTCTATTAGTAAAATCGGAAGCATTTTCTGTGCCTTCCGCTGAATGCGAAGACAAGAACTCTCCCGGTAATCTTAATGGCTCGCCATAAACTAATTCCGCTGAGGTAGCGCCGAGGTCTTCTTTCCAGGCGGAACGAATACCGAGTAGAACCGTCGGAAGTATTTCTGTCCACTTGTCGGATCCGTGGCACCTTATAGCCGACTTGAGCTGTCGGTGAAAACGCTCTACCATCCCATTGGCCGCTGGGTGATACGCCGTTGTGCGAAGGCGTGTGGATCCAATTAAATTGTTCAGCGCAAAAAATAATTTGGATTCGAACTGCCTACCCTGATCGGTGGTAATCCGTACGGGAGCACCAAACCGCGCTACCCAACCGTCATAAAAGGTTCGAGCTACGGTTTGGGCCTCCTGATCGACCATGGGGAAGGCTTCCGGCCACCGCGTATATCTGTCTACACAGGTCAGACAATACCTGAAACCTTCGGACACCGGTAAAATTACTATGTCTAAATGAATGTGTTCGAATCGCGCAGAAGGTTTAACAAATGTAGCCAATGGTGCAGTCACATGACGGGAAATTTTTGATCTTTGGCACGGTATACAGCAACGTGTCCACGTGCGAACATCTCTTTTAATCGACGGCCAAACATAACGTTGCGTTATGAGCTTGATCGTCGCGTTAATACCTGGATGTGATAATACATGTAACATATTAAAAACTGCACGTCGGAAAGGAGGGGTGACATAAGGTCTTACATTCTTAGTCGAAATATCGCAAAAAATTTCGGAAGACGTGCCAGGCAACGAGACTTTGCGTAATCGCAGGCTAGATTCGCTATTCAACAACCGCTGCAACTCCTCATCCTGGGCTTGCGATTTTGCCAATTCTTCGAAATTAATCGAGTGGTTAACCGTTTCCACTCTGGACAGTGCATCGGCAACGACGTTGTCTTTACCGGAAATATGTTGAATATCTGTAGAGAATTGCGCAATGTAATCTAGGTATCGGAATTGTCGAGGAGAGCATTTATCTAATTTCTGTTTGAAAGCGAAAGTTATGGGTTTATGGTCTGTAAAAATCGTGAAATGTCTGCCTTCGAGCATATGTTTGAAATGTTTTATTGCTAAATAGATAGAAAGTAGTTCCCGGTCGTAAGCTGAATACTTCTTTTCGGCAGATCCTAATTTCTTAGAAAAGAATGCTAATGGTTGTCGTTCGTTGCCGACGCACTGATGTAAAACAGCTCCTACGGTGTAATCAGAAGCATCGCAGGTAACCGACAATGGAGCGTTGACCGCAGGATGAGAAAGCAGGGTTGCGTTTGCTAAACTATTTTTGGTATTTTCGAAAGCCTGACGCGCTTCCGAAGTCCAGGCTATCGAGGGTCTTGCCCTTTAAATTGCCGGCTAGAAGGTCGTTCAAGGGTGCTTGAAAGCGAGCGGCATCTGGGATAAAACGGCGGTAAAAATTAAGCATTCCCAAGTACTGCCTCAAATCCTTCGCGTTTTTCGGAAGGGGAAATGACTTTATGGCTTGTACCTTGCCGGGCAAAGGTTGAGTGCCGCTTTCATTTACCCGATAGCCTAGAAATTTAACTTCTTCCTGTCCGAACGTGCATTTATTCGGATTAACAACAATGCCATAATCTTTTAATCGTTTAAATAATAATTCTAAATGGCGCAGGTGATCGGCTTGGGATTCTGAGGCGACCAAAATGTCGTCTATATACGCGTAACAAAAATCGAAACCGCGTAAAATTTCGTCGATAAAGCGCTGAAATGTTTGCGCGGCATTTCGTAACCCGAACGACATGTACGGGAATTCAAAAAGCCCGAACGGCGTTGTAATGGCCGTTTTTCCGACGTCTTCCGACGCAACCGGAATCTGATTATAAGCTCGGACGAGATCTATTGTGGAAAATACCTTTTTGCCACTCAGTTGTTGCGCAAAATCCTCAATGTGACGCACGGGGTATCGGTCGGGAATTGTCCGTGCGTTTAACGCTCTATAGTCACCGCAAGGCCTCCAAGCTTCTTCGCCCTTCTTCGGAACCATATGAAGGGGTGCTGACCACGCGCTCTTCGAAGGACAAGCGATGCCCATCTTCACCATCGCGTCGAACTCCTTCTGGGCAGCCCTGAGCCGGTCCGGTGCAAGCCGCCGCGGCTTGCTGGAAACGGGTGGTCCAGGGGTTGTCTCGATGTAATGCACCGTTTGGTGCGTAGTCCTCATCGGGGTGCCGCTAGGCCGTGTAAGTTCCGGCATCTGCATCAGGAGCTGGTGGTAAACGGTAGTCCCTGCTACTGTCTTCACCGACGGCGTTTCATCCTCGGCTCGTGTTCCGCGGACCGTTAACGACGTGGTCCGATCGACGAGGCGACGATTGCGGATGTCCACCATAAGATCGAAGTGATCGAGAAAGTCTACCCCGATTATGGGTTTTGTAACATCCGCAACCACGAATCGCCACACGAAATCCCGTCGTAGGCCGAGGTGCAGGTTTAACGACACTGTCCCGTAGGTGTTAATTACACTCCCATTCGCCGCCGCCAGCTGGTACTCCGATCTTTCTCGCAATCCGCCTAGCAGGCGGCGCGGAAAAACGCACAAATCGGCCCCGGTATCCACTAAAAATTCCGTCTTCGAGCTGTTGTCTAAGATGAAGAGGCGGCGTGATGCTGGATTTGTGTCGCTGGCCGCCATCAACGACTCCCCAGGTCGTTTCCCTGATCCGTGGCGTTCCAATTGCACGGTGCAACGCACCTCTGCGCGGCCGGACCGAACCGCCAATGGTACCAGCATTTCCCTTGATGGTCCATTTGTCCTCCCGCGGGCCGCTCTCGCGATCGCGATAGAGATCGTCTGCGGTAGCGCGAGTTTGGATGATTTCGGTGGGTCCACCTGCGACGGGAAGATTGCCCCTGGTCCACCAAGGATTCACGGATGGCAGAAATTTCCTGCCTCAAGGAAAGAGCCAATTGTGACATCTTAATGTTTAACATGGCCTCGATGCTCGGGCCCGGCGGGGGTATTTGGCAGGATGCAGATACGCCCGTAATCGCGGCCTCCGTGACGTGTACCCGCGGTGTCATCGTATCCGCAACAGCGTCTGCCAACTCTGCCACCTTATCCAGCGGGGTGTCCCGCTGCGTGGCTAAAATCACCTGCATATTAGCAGGTAGTCGGCCCATCCAAAGCGTCCGCAATACACCGTCCGAAAAAGCCGTACCGGCCAATCCGCGCAGGTGACGAAGAAATTGGGACGGTTTTCTGTCCCCGATTTCCTCGTGTTCCAATAACCGCCGCGTTTTCTGTTCCTGCGACGCACTAAGCCGGCGAATGAACTCATTTTTTAGCGTCGTGTACGGATCCGCGGCCGGGGGATTCATGATAATGTCTCTTACTTCCGCGGCGTGTCGCGCACTTAACGCGCCGAGAATGTACCCGAATTTCGTGGTCTCCGACGTTACATTGGATACCTCAAAACTTCTCTCTACCATTGAAAACCACATCTCCGGGTCTCCCGGACAAAACTCGGGTATCCGTACAGCGACGCGATCAACTGCCAACGGCACACCCGCGGATGTCCCTGCGTTAACGTTAGGGTCAGTCATTTTACCAGTCTTGGTCACAAAAAAAAATAGTTTCACCGCACACACACACCGCGCTTACTATTTGTCAGACCGTGTCCTTTTCTTATGTCCTTAACACTATACACTTATTTCTCTACACTAACTAATATTGTCCGTATACGAAAAATGTCCAAATTTTCTTAAAAAAACTTTACTTGCGCGGCGAGATCACGTCGGGGTCACCAATGTGGGATCGGGAAGATAATGACTCCGCTCTGTTCCGTTCCGCACAATTTTATTGTTGCTGTCGTACAACGACGTGACTCGTGGTGCGGGTTACGCTCGACTCTCTGGTACGATCATCGCCACCGTACCAAGAGGCCTTCAAAAACAAAAGACGGTCAGAGACGACGACAACGGCTTTTCGGCTCACGCGGCTCTGGTCGTCTCGTGTGCAACCATCGTCTCGTGTGCAACCATCGTCTCGTGTGCAACCATACATTGTAGCGGCTTCGAACGGCTAAGGCGTATGTGGTGCCTTGGCCGCCACAATGGTATTATGAATCACCGTGCATATAAATACATTCTACAACGGCGGAAAATCTACCGGTGTCTTGTAGATGAAATAATGTTTCAACAAGACAGAAACCCCAAACACACTGTAAAATCAGTTTGAAGCTCGTTGCGTTTGCAGGCATTCAAGGTTTCGGAGTGCCCGAAGCTCCGATTTAATCCCCATCGAATATTTATGAGTTTATCCGAAAAAATTTACATTGCGAATATCACGCGCCATCAATATCCGCCGATAACTTTTGAAACGGGGTCCAAGAAGAATGGCGTAGAATCAATCAGAGGATTAATAGAGAGCATACATACGGAATAAATACAATATCGAAAACAAAAGGCCTCGGGGGCGAGGCAGAAAGCAAAATCGAGCACGACGATCGTCAGTTTTTATGCAAAACGAGATTAGAAGCGTAAATAAACAATTGCCTATGTTCGTATGCAATTTATCTACTTGCAGTACGATATTCGGGATATTCGAGCGCCGAAATAACCGGTTAAATTTTTTTTACTTAACGACTTAATTCGCCAAACGACTGGCACCGATAAAAATTATATGTTTGCGTCGAGAATGGAGGGTACGGGAAATACGTCATGTAATCAAGTGCCCAAAATAAAGTGTTGGATGTGTTTATGACGAGCAGCGAGAATTATAAGTATAAAAGCGAACGAAACGCGTGGAGCGAACGCGTTGAAGAGTCTATCTTCGCGATCGTAACTTCTCGTTTCAACGTTGCTTTGTGCCCACATAACTCAAATACGCATTTAGGATGAACGAACCGTAATACGCGTAGGTACGCCTCGCCGGGCGAAATATATCGAGTCAAAAACTTCTATGCAAACGTTTAGCCTTTATTTAATGACTTCATACCGAAACATACGATAGACCGAATACTTGGGAGATTTAACTTTGGTACTCATGCTCCAAAATGTAACAAAAGTAATTTTTGTACATTTAAGCTAGGCTTTTAACTTGAAAAATGGATGAAATTTGAAATTCCAGAAGGTATATTAAACACTCGTGCGGTGCAGACTGCTTGATCCGACGGTGTCTGAACGGCCTTAGCGTCGCCATTACACAACGAACGCGATCGTTTCGAGTATAGGGCCAGAAAATAACATATTTTCATTATTAGTACTTTTATGTTGTTCAGAATCATTAGTTTTTCTTATAAAATATCGAAATCGAATGCAACTGTAAGTGAATTCGAATTTTAGGGAAACTAGACTTGTATTTCACCGAACCCCAAATATTTCACGATTGATTCACCGTAAACGATACACGAACGACAAAAGGAGCAAATATTAATGAAAGTAGACGAAAAGGGATAATAAAGATTCGAATCAGAAATACGCCGAGTGAACGATGCCCGTTGGGCACGTGGAGGAACAAGCGCGGCGTCAGCGTCGATACAGAGACATCAATAAACCGAAAAAGGAATACGACGGCGCGGTTGATCGAGATCGTTGATCTCGATCGGGCAAGTAACGATCCAGATTGAGCGTCGCGACACGGGGATACGCCGTGGATCGGTTACAAATTTATCGTGGATTAAAAATTCCGTGGAATCCGTGCGCGTATCGATGCAGTGCTCAAGGGGTAATTAAATGCGACTCCCGGGTTCGATCGCGTCGTTCTTTTTTCTTCCCCCCCCCCTCCCCCTCCTTTTTTTTCTTGTTTCCGCATGGAAATCGCGAACGGCGCATCCCACGGCGACCGTACGTGTTTGCGTTCGTGTGCACGCAAATTAAATATCCGAGCCAGTTCGCGTGTAAGAATACAGACGTTCGCCAGGGCGCCAGAAAGATATATCGTTCCACCAATTTGTTCTTCGTGAGGAAATCCATTATTAGGCGAAGCACGAACTTTTGCGACTAATTGCGAGCGGTGTGTGTGCACGCGCGCGGCCGCGCTCCCGCCGACGACCGGTCGAGCAGAAACACTCGCGTCGAACACGACCGTAGCCGCGCGTGCAAGCCGACAACTCGCTCGCCGGCGCGTAGACGCGAAAATAATGTATATTCATGGGCCCTCGCGACGTTAATGATTCGTTCGCCGATAAGTGGCTGGCAATATTCCACTTACGGACACTTTACGATCTTTATCCGCTTGATAACCAGAGCCCCGTGTTCTTCCCTGTGCTCCATTTCGCGTGCCACCACCCTCCCCCCGTGACCTTCCATGGCAAATTAGAAAAGAACGAATAACTCTTCCTGAAGTTTCTCGATGATCGGACGAACGGAAAACACGTGTCGGTTCGTATTCGGTGAATTACAGGCGGGTCCAATGCTTTGGACTTTCTAGCAGCACGCCATTGTTTGTTTTGCCGCGAGGAGCTCACACTGAGTTCGACTCGTTGTTTCCAAAGCAAAGGGTTCACTTTGCTGCGAGCCTCAGCCACACGTGCACTCCGGATGCCACCGAAAAACGCGTGAGTAAACACGTTCCAGGCAAGGGGCGGGTCCAGGATCGGACGATTTACAGACGCATTGTAATTTTGTACCATTTAAATTTAATGAAACATCGAAATGGCTTTAAAATAATAAAGTGCAGTGAAAGAACGACGATTATCGTGGTAATATTTGGACGAATCGTGACAGTTTCGACGCAGAACCCCGTACAAATTTGTTACCTACAATACAATAAATTTCGAAGGCCTTTGAAAAGAGGCAATAACCATCGTGGGCCAAAGTCGAGGTTTTTAGCGCATTGAATAAGCGAGGCCTTGGCTCCGTTAGGAGTCAAGGAGGAAGTCGACTTTATTGCCCTCAGGTAAACGCGCAAAAAGTGCCAAAGGACTGACTGGCCAGTAAAAAAAAACCCACCCCGGCAACGGCAGATAAGCGAGGCCTAAAAAGGGCCACCCTCGAAATCCTCTCGTTGACCGGGGCTTCGAAGGTCAAACGGATACGCAATAGTCGCAACGATGAACCGCAGCGCGCTGTAAAACCATAAATCTGCACTTGGCACTTTTGTCCTGCTCGAAAAGGTAGAAAGAACCGCGCCAGGCCCCGAGGAAAAAAGTGTCGTGAGTCCCCGAGTCGAGACAACTAAACCGAGCTACGATTTTTCAATTTTACCAACAAGTCGAGTAATACACGGGCAAGAAGCGAGAAGCTTAAATGCTCGCTTGGGTATAAGCGTAATACAGCGTCTGAGATTAATCAGTGTAACATCCAAGGCTTCAAAGGCGCAGAAATATACGAGCTGCGACCTCTCGGAATGATTAAAACCAGGAACTAGCTGCAACGGCGAACAGTGGCCTAACTCTTGTAACACCACGTCGTATAATGTGCTTTGTGCATTTGGTCGTACGATATCTGTCGGGTGATTTAACTCGTCCTGTGCGGGGACCGAGTGTTTGTGGATAAAAAAAACATTCTCCGATTCCGTGACGTCCTGTATCGGAAGGGAAAGGGCGGAGAATCGATGAAGAATTCCTGAGGACGGTTATCGGTCGACTAGAAATCGACGCTCCGGAGCGTCAGGCTCGTAGGAATAAATCAGGCTCGTCGAGTGGGCATCGGTAATCAAAGAAATGAACGAGTCCGGCGCGAGATAAGATACGAATATCCCTCGGGATAATTATTTCGCTGCACCGGGGTCAGGTAAACTTATCGCGATGGGAGATAATCAAATCTCGAAAGACTTTTTTCGGGAGGTGAGGGCCCTGTGGTCCTGCCAAGGTCGGCCGAGCCCGTAGTCATAAGCGAATGAGGACAACAGTCGGTCATCGTTGCGGCCGTAAATCAACGGTTGGCGTTTTTCGGCTGTGCTAGGCAGGCCAAAAAGGTCAAAAAAGAAGGGGAAAAAAAAGAAACGAAAGGGAAGAAAAAAGGGAGGCGTCGGGGCAAAAACTCCGTCCGCTCTGTCCGGGCTTGTTATAAGCGGTCCTCCGGTTAGCCGGACGGCGACCGTGCCGTGGGGTGAGGTGGGCCTTAAAGGAGACTCCGGGGGACGGAGAGAGAATGAGAGAGAAGAGAGGAAAGGGAAACGAAGGGAACTTTAGCAGGAACAATGCCCAAAGTCATGGGGAAGAATGCGGTCCGTCGGGCTACGAGGATGCACGAACTAACTTCGTGGGTGCCCATTGGTCGCCCATCGATACTCTTTCCACGGGGAAGACACACGCGCTCTTCCCAGCCGGCGACAAATACACCAGAGAATTTACTGCTCCGCCGGCCGTTACGTCATTTGGCCTCTTTCAAGTCAACCGCAATGCTTAAACTCTTTGTTGGAAATCCGCTGGCGAGAACTCGACGCAAATGACGCCGCGTTGCTTAACGGTTTGTCCCTTTTAATTGTCCAGTGGACCCGCGAGGATGCTCTCCGGATTCATTACATACAATCGCAAGACAATTTCCTCAATTTTCGTCGAAGTATAATGATTCTTAAGACCGGGAAGAGGAAGAATCCTCATCCTTTGCCGACGGATGTCTTTCGTACAAATCGTGTTTTAAACGTCTTTGACGTCTCGTCTGGGATTCGTTTTAAGGATCATCGGTTGGAGTACGGCTCAAAGAAGATGGACGAACCGACACGCGGGCGCGCGTACATCGAAATCTGGCCGTTCCTCGACGTGGCTCGATCGTTTCGGAGAATCGCGGAGTCGATAAACAGCGCGATTGTGCAATTGCCTGTATCCATTGTGCTCGTTTCAGTCGCGGCGCTGCTATGAATACAATAGAAGCGGTCTGTGAACAAGACGTAAGCGACTTGGACGTCGTAATGACGGGCGGCGTGCAGCGACGACGGCGGCGGGGAAAATCGCTGAAATTTTGCGCGGAAACGTTAATGAGGAAAGCACGGCGATCGAGAATAATTGCCGGATTATCTGCCGGTAATTGGCAGCGCCACTTTCTTAATACGCGATCGAGGACTGTCGGTGTTACTATTGTCGATTAGGACACGAAGGGAGAGGCCCTCGATCTGTCCCTGCAATTTCTCCGCGTCGTTAATGAGCGCGATCGCGCCCGTTAGGCTACCCTATCATCGAGCGAATTACATGAATTATGGGAACTCGTACAGCGACGATGAAGTCGCGACCGAGCACGAACGGCCGCGGCAGCGCGTCTTTAAGCGATCCAGAGAGAGAGAATTACCGTGGTAGCGCTAATGTCACCCTCGCGGCGAGATAAGAAGCTCACAACTCCCCCGCACCCTCCTCGCTAGCTCGTTCCTCTCCTGCCCTTTCTTATCCCGCGCCAGGACCCGTCGCTTGAGTTACGAGCGCGATTTTTATTATTCGCGTACCTCCTTCTGCCTCTCTTCCTGTCAGCCAACCCTCTTTTTCCTATCTGAGACCGCTCATAGGCGCCGGGAACTTTTTCCCCGGGAAAAGAAACGGGACTTCGTTCTCCACTCGACTCGAGTCTTACGCAAATTGTTACCGAAACGTTCGTTTCCAACGAAGAGTTTATTTCGAAGGGGTTCGAGGGGAAAACGGGACACTGATTACAGGAAGACCGTCGAGCCACATTCGGAAACATCGTTACCGTAATTTACTCCCGCGCGGAACGATACAGTACTCGTTCGTCATCCCATCTCTCTTTGTACGTCGATTATAGAGCAACTATAGCGCGCGTAACTCGCCCAATTTCTATTCAGATTCGACAGTACGCGTGCACGAACGTGCAGAAATAATACACGCGTTTCTAGCGACGATGTATAAAGCGTAGATGGGTCGGAAAATGGCGCACGGTCGCGTGTGTGCCATGGGGTTACGACAGTAGGCGAGAGGCAGGACACTGTGGAGGTATGAGGCACACGCAGAGAGTTATGATGCCGCACAATTAGCAGTTCGTGTGAGAGAGATCGATCGCTGCCGAGAACATACATCAACGGTGTAAACGCGAGACACGTATCGCGTTTATATACGCGGAAACGCGACGTTTGTGCCTCCGCGAACACGGGCGCCCCTCGTGGCTGACGCTCCAAACTTCCAACGTGGGTTACCAACGAAACGCGGACAAATGTACCCATCGCGATTCTTTTCTGATTTTTATAGACCATTAAATTGGACGTGCAAAGTTCATTTTTATTGCCATTCCAATTAATCTATGACAAAGCAATATTCTGGGTTATGTGCTTCCTAACGTTTAATCGATTTCTGAATGTTTGGAAAAAATTCAGGAGTATTTTAATAGAGAAAATTTCTAACCAGATACATTTGATTCTCGACCCTCGAAGGCGGAACCATTCCTGTTGGCTCATCCCCGCCGAAAAACCGACTCCGCCTCTCGAGTCTACGTTACGAAACAAAATATGGCACCCCCTATTTCAATATCTCCTCTTCCGCTTATCATACATTCTCAAATATTGAATGACATCGATATACAGGGTGTTCCGTAGCACGTGGGATCCTCTTCAGCAGTGGATTCTGCACATAAAAACAATAAAAAAGGTTCGCATGTCCCATTTGGCTCCTAAATCTTTTTTTCAATAATTTTGTTCTACTTATTAACGAACATACTATTGACTCGAACCATCTACCATTTTAATCGAATTTATCTCGAGCTATACGACTCCCACTCTCTGCCCACGGTCCTTCTGTCTCGATATTGACGAATAATGCGTTTTCGTTTCACTTGGAATTGCAGCCAGCGACGGCGACACGGTTTCGAAAAAATTGGTTGTTTGTCTACAGCCACGTTTGTTTTCGCCCCGAAGGGCCGCGATGATGTTTTGTCAATAGAGAGAGATTTAACTATCGCGAAATTCGGCGCCGCTCCGCTAACGTTATTCCGGTCGAAGGGGGGGGGGTGGAAGCGGGAAGGGGGGCTGTTTTGCTTGTAAATGCGCCGGTCCGTCATGTTATCGTTACTTCCGTTTACGCTTCATTAATTTTAATTAATTTCTATAGCGGCTTCGTTCGCCAGCCGGCGATGATTAATTTCGGCCAACGGTATTACCCTCGTATTTTTAACGAATCTATTGTAAATGAACTTTCGTGAATTACGCCTGGAATCCGTGAATCGAACGGTCGTTAAGGCAGAGTCACGCGTGCCGCGTTTACCCGGAACACTGGATTTATAATGGCAGCTAAATGAGTGTTTCATGAGTGGAAGAAATTAATGGATAAAGGTTACGGCGAAGCCTCGATAAATGCAACCTTGATACTTGAAACACCCGTCGTTTAACAATGAATGAAACTGAAAGTGGAAGACTTCCGGTCCGGATAGTCTGCACCAGTGACGTATTTTTTATGTTTCATCTTATTGTTTACCTTCGTATATGAAAAACGAGTAGAACTAACGATTGCATCGTCATCGACACATTTGGAAACAGTGAAAAGACTCCCCGACGATATAGCCGAGACATTAGTCCTTAAAAGTGTCCACTTTAAATGACGTTAAATATCCAAAAATGGTGGCACTCATCGACGTCGTAAATAGACACATTAAGAGATACGCACGTAGCGAGAACAATGAAAAATATCTGCAGCAAACGTTCGGTGACGCAACTGCGAGTGACAAAGTACAAATTAAACTCCATTTGTCCTCGACAATATGGAACGCATAAATAGACGTTGAGGGGGGAAAGAATGCTCAAGAAATTTAGCTAATCACGGAACAGTCGGCAGAATTCAACTCGACTATACATAACACGGCGATACGAGGCATACCTGTATGTCCTGTAATCATATAGATATCATTCCGTGCGTGCCACGCTTAATTAAACCTGCGTTACGAGGATATCCGCGCGATTTTTCTGTCGATCTATTCAACTTGGAGCTTAGAGTGAAAATCACATCTTCAAGGCGTTACAAAAGAGAAACGATTTGACAGACAAAATACAAATCTGGCACGCAAGAGTGGTACTATTGATTACAAAAATTTGGGAAAAAGACACAAAACCATCACGTTGGAAGAAAGATTCGCGATTGTCGTAAAATGGCGCTGATTACCTGATTACGGTACGGCGCGCTCCATCGCCTGGTATCTGAGCGTTGATCCTCGGCGTCAGCATGCGGAAGGAATCGGTTCGCGAAAATCTCGGTCACTGGCTTGTCACAACAAAAAAATGCACTTTCGTACGCGCGGTCGTGAGGCGGACTGGCTCTGTTTTGGTTGAGCAAAAGCGCGCGGGCCGAGGACGAGTCCGTGTGTACGGCCGTATTTCTCAAGGGCGCGTGCCACCGGGCTAAGTTACGAGGCGTTTATGAGCCATAAGCGATTCCACGGGGTAGATAGAGTTACTTAGACGAGTTATTTCACTACTTTCCGTGGCGGATGGCGTCCTGAGTGGGACGGGCCAACGTTGACGCGCGTCTTACGGCAGCCCGCTCGGCTGGATCAGAAGGACCGCCTGCGACTGCCTGATTTACTATGGTGGACCCAACGTGCCATGGACCCGCTCTAACCCGGCTGCCTATGATGGGATCTTCTGACGGGGGTAAAAGAGGGACTGGTTGGAATACTGGGGTAGGGGTTGACGGGGTGGGGCTTACCGGAATTGTCCCGAGGCGATTTCGACGCTCGTGTCTTTCACGCGTCATTGCAACGTTGTAAATAAGAACGCTTTTATTCCCCCCTCTTTCGTCCTCCCCTCCAAACTGTTGTCGAACCTACCTCGCCGTGAAATTCGAACAGGATTTATCGAACACGCGAAATACCCCCATGGATATTCTCGAAAACATTGGAAACTATACTACATTATTCCTATCTCATTGTGATTTATTTATTTACTAACGATACGAGAAAAATGTCGATGACGTTATTCGGGGGGAAAAACAGTGAACTTAAAACAGCAAGAAACAGGAGTAACCTAATTAAATAGTCAGACGTGCTCAGCGTGGAGTGACTGGCGATATGTCGTACGCGTCGAGCGCGAAAATGACGTCTGTAACAAGGCGGTAAAAAATGATTCTGGCATCTTGGCAAGCATCCACGTTAAACCAGCGTGGAAACATAAGAGTAAAATCTTTTCTAAATATTTTCTCGTCGCTAAGAATAATCGAGGCGCCGATTGCCCGTTTATAATCGACACTCGAGGTCAGAGATCTTCCCATTTTCCATCCCGTCGTGGAAACGTTTTTTCCTCCGTGAGCCTATGCTAATTTCTCATAGGCAAATTAGCTCCGCTCGAAGTCTCGCGTTTATCGTGTTGCACGTTTCTAATGGCAAGCGCGAATCCTTCTTCCACATTTCCCTCGGCATAGTTACACGTTGGCAGCGCGCTTTCATTCTTACTTAGCGGCGACGAAAAAAAAACCAGAAGCGCGACATTCCTGCATTACGTTATCCGGCGCATCGCGACGGCGTTTCTCTCCTCTTTCTCCCGCCTCTTACCTAGAACCGTTCGCCCTCGTCTAGAACAGCAAAATCGGCGACTCGAAAACAGCCCATTAGAGCTACCCGTTCTACGCGGGACGCGTCGTTCGATCTTTTTGTCGCGTTATAAAATAGTACGTATACCTCGTACCGTCCAATTAAATATATAACAATATACGGAATTTCTTACGTTATGGCGAGCCATGGGAAAGATTTTACCGAAAAGATGATGCTCGTCGCCAATTAACTGACCCCGAGCGCCGTAATAAGATACTGCTCGCGGCACTATTAGGGTGGGAACAATTTAACTTCGATAAAAACCTGGATACAAAAGAAACTTTAGACATATTTGTACGCCGTTCGATTTCGTATGTTATTAAGGGACCCCAATGGCGGGCAACGTCTTCGAATTAAATTCGACGACTGAATTACGCGGATTCTTCGAACCCGAGCTTAATATTGTCGTGATCGCGAGGGGCACGCTCGTATTAGAATATTTAATGAAACGAAATTTATCGTCCCCGGCGCGCACTTTTCACAATTTTCCAAAGTGTTAGGGCGGAGTTTAGGGCCACGGCACGACCTCGTAGCCCTCCCCTGAATAGATTATGGTTGCATGGCCGGTGCCTGGGCCCATGGAATCCGACGACAATAGCCCCCGGGGTGCAACCCCACGGAGCAGTCGTAGGTATGCGAGCAGAAGGAAGGTCGCGTAATTTTCCTTTTTTTCCTATTCTGCCGCACGCACAGTCTTTTCACGGGCCGATGGACTCCTTTGCGTAAATTAATAGCATTTATATGCCAGCGCCGTCCCTGACTGATGGCTACCCTTTTCCTTCGAAGTGAAACGACGCATATGCCCAGCCGCCACTCACAAAACTCTTACCAGAGGGTTTTTTAAACGGTCCAGTCTCGGTTCGTTGCGGGGCATTAATTCGAACGTTCACAATGGGGGCTTAATCGGTCGAAAATTCATATTGTAAACAGACGGAGGCTCGGATGTTTCGTTTCTCTATACGCGAATTCGTTGCTAGAGAAAAGGGTTAACAAATTTAAGAACAGTATTTCAAAAAAGTAGACGAGATTCGATGAATAGGACAGTCATGTATCAATCGGAAGTTCTGTGATTTACCGTTCCAAATAATACAGATCTTTTTACCCGTGAAATGGGCGTAAATTATTAAGTTTTCGTCGTCGTGGGATTGCGTGAAGGGTTCCTGGCAGGAGGGGGTCTCAATTTCTGTACAGTTTACTGTGATATATAATATATTAGATTCTAATAGAACTCCTTTACTCTCGGACTTTTCGCGTATTGTAAATCGGGGCTACGAGCCATGAGGTATTCTTAGCAGACTCTGCTTTATTACTTGGTCACCGGATTGTCCTACTTCTATGACTCTAATATTGATCGACAACCGGCTAGAATCGATAATCCTCTGACGGAGACTGAGAGGCGTCACCGCGTAAGGACGACAAAGCCTTAACGCGAGAACAGTTCCAAGAAGATGACGAAAGCTCCTTCCTCGCTTCTGATATAATGTTTGACAAGTATCTAATGCGCGTTAATAAGGAAATTTTTTTGTCTACCTTTGCGACTACCTTATCACGACTCGAGTTCTTCTACTTCATTTTGCACACGAACGGTTCGTCGAGAGGTTTCGGTCAATGGAATTCCGCGACGTCCCCGTACACGCGGAGAATTTTTGTTGTTCGACGGAACGACCATCGGTCGACTCCATGCCGAAATTATTAGAACGATAAGAACCGCAGCCAGAAGTCGATACAACGTCGCGGTTAATTATTATTCTGCGAAGCAAGATCGCGATAAGAACGAACTGACTAGCCGGTTTCGGCCATCGGCATGCGAATTAAGCAATCATAGTCGGCGCAGCGAGCGCACCATTCGTCACTCACTGTCAGCCGAAGTTTCGTCGTGAGCGGCATCGTTCCACCGTTTTATTAGAAATTTATTTAAAATACACCGCGGTTTCGTAACGCGCCGATGGCTGTTCAGCAACGAGACCGTGATTTCCAATGCCGTCGCTCGCCGACTTTAATTAACGGAATAATTAACTACTCGGCCATCGGACCGCGTCTAATCGAACTTTCGACCGTCCATTCTTTCACCCTCCTTTCTTTACGCGAACGGAACGCATTTAGGTCGCGAGAGACGCTGAACGTCCGACATTTTTGATCCAGATGGACCCGCGGGGGCTAAGGGTTCGTGAACCTCCTACCATTAGAAGCGAAAGTCGATCGCTCGCGTGTCGTGAAATGCAAAATTTATGTACTTGGTGCATTCCCACGTTAAAGGCTGCCCCCCTAAATCCCGTAATTTTCGAATCGGTACTATCGAATCGATAAGTGATCGTTACGCGCAACCGATCATCATCTTGGATAGAAACCAGCGGGACGTGGACGTCGAGAAGCCCGGTTTCTCACGAGTGTATTACTTTAAAAAAAAAAAATGGAAGACGTAAAAAATATATCTCAGGGCGCGCAGTTCGAGATTACGCTCGCGTGCAAATTTTTTAATGCTCCATACTGCGTTGCATTTTCTGTAAAACCGCTCGCTCCGTCTCCCCGCGTCGCTATAAATCACTTATTTCGCCCGATGGTTTCACTTTTAAAACGAAACTCGGTTATTAAACGCAGCGCGAGCCCCGGTTGAAAAAGCGCCGACAATTTTGTTGCAGAATCTTAATTTTATCTTGTTTTCGGTTTATCCATATTTCAATATTTTCCGTTACGTACATAATTTCGCGTAATTTTCTCGAAGATCCCGAAACTGGGTCGAAACGCGCAATAAAAATGATAAACGAGTTCGTTGCTTTATTCTATCGCGTTTCCCATGATCCTACGCTCTCTTCCACTTGTAAATAACAGCTTCCTTTCCTTCGTCTTGCGTTTAAATTAAATTGCGAGTTCGGCGCTCTAAATTGCCGTGCAACCTTGTTCGCCCACTATTTCACCCCGTTTGATATTTCTCGTTCATTTTGCTTCTCCAGTTAAATAAAAATCATCCCCCTAACCGTGAATTCGTGAATCGAGGCGCGCTCGGAACCCTTTCGAGCACGAGAACAGTTCCCCGGACGGATCGCGAAATTAACCGCAATATTGCGTCAAAGTTACCCCTCTGCTCAATTAGCCGTGCTCATCAATCTGAATTCGCGGCTAGGTTCGCCTCAGCGGTTGATTGGCCCCGGCTAGAATTACACAGCGACGTCCGTGGGTCCCGGGGTGTAATGTTGTTGCGACTAACGACGAGAAACCAGTATATTAACTACACCGTGTAGCCGGTCGGGTTGTCAGACTGGTCGGCTGTGTAGCGCGGCCAAGCAGAAGAGGAAGAGAGCGTTCCAGGGCTGAGGTGGCCGAGGGGAGAAGGTGGAAGGTGGACGGGGCAAACAGAAGGGGGTTGGTCGGGTTGATATCCTACCTGGCCGAGCGGTAATATGGTGGCAGTGCATTACGTAACAGTAAACTCGGTAAACTCGGTATTCAGGGTTAGGCGAGCACGTGTACAATGCTGACGCGCTTTCGGGGGTTGCTGGTGGCGCGCTGCTACCCGCCGACATCCGTATCGGCGGCGGTGTTGAGGGGGCGGACGCGGGCGCTGGCGGCGGGGATGACAAACGGCGTCCACCGGTTGGCACCGCGCTACGATGCCGAGATCCATAACTGTCATCGCCTCTGAACTGGATCTGGGAGGATTCAGATTGCCCGAGCGCACCTCGCCGACAGGTTGCGAGAATCGCGAATCGCGCTGAGTGATTGAAACGTACGCGCGACGGTACGCGACGATGATCTATCGGGTGGGCCAACGATAACGAGATGGACGGGGCACAAAGACTGGCAATAAAATTCTCTCCCGATCGTCCCTGATTCCTTGCTACTAAATTATAGACTCGATCGGAAAGGAGGGCCCAGATTATATGCTGACTTTAAATAAAAGTGGGCCATCTCGTCTGAAATTAGCCTACTCGGAATGAAGATGGAAAGCGTCGATTTGATAATTCTGGGCCATGGCGTGAATCGTCATGGAACAACAGGCACAATTAAGAGCTTTCTAGACCCTCCGCAGGCGATTCGTTGTGGATTCAAGATTCAGTTATTATCACGGGAGTTCAACGCGAGTGTTAAGAAGAAGTGGACAATGGGGACCCAGTCAGTATCGTTTGGATCAGATACCGGCTCGACGATGAATAATTTTTTTAATTAAATCCTGTTAATTAAATTCCTGGCGGCGTAACGGGGGAAGCCCTTCCGTGATACGACACTATTATTCTCCGTAAGTTAGCCGGCCCGTGTAAGAAGCGTTCGCGCGGCGGGGGCAAAAAGTTCAGGACACTTTCGTTGGTCGGATCGTAAGAAGAGGAACAGGTAAGAACAGGTTGGCAAAGAGGGTAATGGAACACGACTTCTCGTGCGCTGGCGAAAGAGTGAGAAGGCAAGGAGGTGGGCAAGTGCGACCGCAAGGCCGCAACCGCAGTGTGGGAAGTGAAACGAGCCGAGTGGCGTAGCTTTTAATGGACTGAGGGAAACAACATTAAGTTAAGAGCAAAGCAGGGTGTGAGAATTACACGGAAATAGTCGTGGCTCTCGGTGGAAACGGCCGAAACGGGAAGAGGTGCTGCGAGAGGTGGCGCACCACGATTCATAAACCGCCAATTACCCCGTTGACCCTTTCTAGGACCTCCCGGCGTGCTCCAAGGACCATCGCTCCCCGAATACCCTGACCGGTGCCACCAACGGCCCATCCAAAAACGAAATCGCGACGATTCGAGACAGACAAACCGACAGTCTTCGAGGCATCGACGGAACAACGCCTGGAAGACGTTTCGTGGGAGGTGGGGTCAGGCAATTTATCGAATGATAAATTCCAGGAAGATAGGATCGCGGTTAGATTAAACGACGACTCCCCGGTTCTTCGTCCTGCCGGTTTCTACCACCTATTCCATCCACGATCCCCAAACCAGCGAAATTAAATATAGGGGCCGAATTGCAGTCGCGGCGGCTGCGGTGATATAGGCTACCGCTCCTCTTCGTCGCTCTTCACCGCCAGGGAAAAAGTGGTTCTAGCATTTCTACTCCCTCGGCTCGCTCCCGCTACTTCTTTCGCCCTTATCTGCCACCGCAGACTTTCCCCTCTCTGCTATCGTCTTGACAAACACCTCCCCCTTGTATCTGAAAGCCACTCGGTTCGCCAACCCTCCGATTTAGATCCTTGCCCTATGGCGAAGGCAACCGCTATCGCGCGCAAAAAAAGCCCGCTCTTCGGATAAGCAATAACACCGGGCCTCCGGTATCAACATCCGCTATCCAGCCAATCGGAATGATTTACTCTCCGGAGGGAAGAACTCTCGGAATATAGCATAAATATAAAAATTGCTATTTCTTTTCGACGAAACCGCAAATCGAACATTCCTTTGCAATAGGGACTCGATGCATCAAGATTAAAAATTTCCGGGAGGACATTGAAACTGGTGGATACGTGGATTATGAATGGTTTCTCCCCTTCACTATGGAACCGAAACAATTAATTCTCGAGTTGAGACGTTGAAGGAAATAAATTTGTGCCACGAAGCATCAATTTTAGTGTGAAAATGGCATCGACGAATGATAATTCTTAAGATGGACGAACGAGCGTTGGATGGTTGACAATATTCGCTGGAAGGCTGACATTTGGCGCGAAAACGGACGCCCGGCGAGGCAAACAACGACCGTTTATCTGGTCGAATAGTCAGCGATGGCCGAGGGATAAAAGCGTCCGAAATCCAGGATCCACCAAGGCGATCCGGGAAGATAACGCTAATTCCGGATATATTCGCACCCGGGGCCGGTGATACGTCGAGGCCACGACTATACCCCGGTAGACATACCCCTTGGAAACCCCTATCGCGGGAGTAAAGGGCGGCAGGCGGAGGGTGGCCGAGTGGTGCGGGTGAGTGGAGAGCGGAGCAGAGCGGAGCAGAGCAGAGCAGCAGCGTGCTGCCCGCACCAGGCGCCCCTTCGCATATTTCACCGGGAATTTACGAGCCTCGATACGACAGGGAAATTGCAAGAATGGCGGAGTAATCTATCTCTCCTTGCCTCCGTGGGCTCTCTCTTCTTTTCCCAGGTTCCCTCTCTCGAGCAGCCCTCTTCTTGCGCGCGCGCCACACGGACCGGAAGAACCTCCAGAAAATTCCTCGATCTGCTCCCCCTCCCCCCACCGCCCTTCCATGCGCAGATAAAAGAGATTTGTCCTTCCGGTCCGAGTTACCGCGCGGCCGCCTAATTGTGTTATCGAGATAAGCGACCGATCCGTTATCCGCTGCCAAAGGTTTCCGAATTCCAGGGCATCGAAGTCGCGACGACTTCCGGCTCTGCCTCCGGGGACCCGTAAATTCTCATACTTGTCGCGGAGTTTACGGTTCTGAATAATCAATGTCCGGCGAAACAACCGTGAACGAGCCGCGAGTTTCCTTTCGGAAAGAGAGACCCCGACGGCGCACGTCCGAGTTGAGATTTTCGCGCGACAAGGGGCCGGGCAGGGGTAGAAGCCATTGATTAGTTAATTAATTGGGAGGGATATATCTCCCGGGTAAGCGGCATGTAAATCACGGACGGGTCAAAACAGCAGGGACCCTGCAACACGTGCTTCACCCTCTCTTATTGCGCAATAATTGCACGGAAGAGTGCCAGGACCATTCGGCCGGGTTGTTTTATCGCCATTTTCCATCCGCATCCTTCAGCCGGTCAAGTGACTAACGACTGATACGCCGTTGGACGCAATTACGCGGAATATATCGGACCTCCTAGAGGCGAGACCACTTCGTACGGATTGTTCTCGGGCGAGAGAACACCGCGGGACTGGATTCTCATCCGTTATGCATGGCTGATATCCGCGCCGGCCGGCGCAACAACGCGCCGCGTTCATTATTGTTGCAATAAAGTAATTCGCCGCTCCCGGCGCCGTTGACGAAGAAATATTTCACGCGTTCCATTTCCACCGGAAAACCGTCCGACCGGCGAATCGCTATGACTAGTTTATCGGGTGAAAAACTGCCACTGACCGGTACCATTTTTCGTTCTCGCGAATCGCCGTCGTCTTTCCCGCTCGTACGCCTCGTACCCGTTAATTACGAACCAGCCACCGAATACGCGGACGCGTTAACAGGTATTACCTAAACGCGCCGGGGTTCATTCTGTTCGCATAATTCCGCTGGATATCCGGAAAGCGAGTCGGATTTCCTCCGCACTACCGGCTCCGTTATCTCGCCGTATCTTTGGAACTTCGAGGCGCCGCTGCGCCGATACTCGTCGACGGAAGTAATTATGCCCGACGAGCAAACTCAGCTATTTTATTCCCCTTTTCATACATTTATTTATTTATTTTCATTGGCTGAATTCAAGGATCGAAGTCCACTACAAAATTGGGCGCTCGATGACGATTCGTGTTCGACACGAAGCTCGATTTCAATATTAATAAATTGTTGAAAATGTGACAAACTCGAGTTGACAGTGTTTATAAACACAGTGTGTTCTGTGGCGATACCTGTTACAAAACTCGAGCAGCCATAAACCACGGCGAAATCCGTCGTGCCAAGCCAGTCGTGTACACGTGTAGCCGAAAAATATTCGAAGTCGTATTTCTCGAAAACAGACCCGCGCGAAGAATTTCTACTCTATATTTTCGATGCATTTTTCACGGTAGAATGACTGCATTACCGTTAGTGACATATTTACAGAACGCCCTTATAGAAGCAAGATAAAGGGGCGAGTTTCGGTGAATAAGATCGTTGTAGTTTAAGTTGGAACGTTACTTTGTGAAAAAAGGAAACAGTGCAGCTTCGTGGGAAAGGATAAATCAACGAGTTTTATGTTGAAATAGTAGATAGATGCATAGGAAGAGGAAGCTTGAAAGATGTAGACAAATTGGAGAGTAAATTAAACGAGTTTGGGTTAGGTATAACGCAAATAAATACAATACTTAAAAAGGAGGACCTTGTACAGAAACGAAGAATCCACCTCTGCTGCATATTCAGCCCGAATGTTGGAACAGAGGAGTAATCTGGTCGAATTTACGACAGCGGTAAGAGTAACGAAGACACAAATTTTGGATACGCTGAACAAGGGGGGATAGTCGGGAAGAAATACAAGGATCGTAAACCACATCGCAGTAATCAAACAAAGAAACTACTAAGGGTGGTGGAAGAAATGCAAATAAGGTGCACGTGCTTCGCCAGTCCGATTCTTACAATTTTCTACGATTCTTCCGCGCGTTTAGTAAATTTGTCAAACGTCACGCGCAGCCAGTACCTGATTCCTGGAATAAATTAACACGTAAAAGTGTTGACACTAGTTTGAAACAAGGAAATAATAAATCTTGTGTCACAACTTGGTTATGTTTTTAAATGGTATACAATGTTCGTTAAACTTGTACGATCAAATTATACTCCAAAAAAATTATGAATAATGAAGACAGTTGAGTAATAATTGACCTGTTGACAGCAATAAAAATAAAAATACTATAAGAAGCATAAACTAGGAAGCAAAAGTTAATTAGCTGTTTAAAATGCGGGGCGTGTAAATCAATAGGAGCGTACCTATACGCAAACTTTATCTTAACGTATACTATTTCCCCTGGTCTCGAACACCACCAAACTACGGTTCGGAAGATTTACGGCAACAGTTCCGTAAAATCCATTCTTGGAAAGGATACAAAGACACAAGCATACATTTAAAATTGCTAATTACGGATCTATACAATAGATGTATGCATCGAAAGCTTCTGTTCAAAATAGAAACTCTTATATTCTTCGTAGACTGCGTTTTACCGTCCCCAGCAGATTTCATTTCTGCTTCATGAATTCCTTATGGGTGACGAAATTGTAAACAGTGGCGAATATACGAGCACCTACCCTCTAATGAGAATCATATTCGTCGGGAGAAGAACACGGTGCTGTCGGACCAGGGTATCTCTGCGTAGAAGGGATGAGGGGGGTTCGCGAGGGGGTGTTGGGGCTCGGGGAAAATACTATAGGTAACTGTACTTGCTGTACATGGGTAATACATGGACGGAGAAAGGGAACCTAACCCCCCTGCGCCACGGGTTAGCGTGCAGCTATATCTACATAACGTACTGTAGCGTGGTCGCGGCCGCCGGTCGGTTTAATTTAACACAGCAGCTGTAATCCCATCCATTACGGCCGCGGTAATATACGATCGCTCGAGATTCATACTCCGTTTTTTCGCTAATTAACAGACGGGACAAATCGCTCCGCCGATTCACCTCTCCGCCCGTGCCGCTCCCGCTACCGCGGCCCGCCTCACCCCCCCTCGTCCGGCTCTTCATTCTCTTCTCGTCCACCGGCAGCAAAACGCTTTGTTTCTTCGCGCTAAAATTTACCCACTGTTTTACACGAGTTTCATTCGGGCCCATCATTTTCCCCGCCCGGCCCGTCCGTTCGTTTTCTCGTTGCCCGTTAAATCCCTCTCGGAGTAATATTCCGTTATTTAAAGAGACCCCCCTGACAGCTCCGGGGGCGCACTTTCGATCCTTCACGCTTTTACGAGCAAGATCCTTCCAATTAATGCGACCTTTGATCATTCGAACATTTAAATTCTCTGGATAGAACCCCTTCGAAAACTTAGAAAGCCACTGTTGCATCGCGAGACCTCAGCTTCGTCGCGATCGAAATCCGGAAGGCTATCGAACGATTCAGCGGGATACCTCATCGTCGCGACGGTGGTCGTTTTTCCCCCGTGTCGAGAGGAATAATTAAGGATCATCGATCGATCATTCCGCGCGAGCATCGCGATCCCGCGGTACAGCGTGCTCGAAGTGGTTGGAATGGTATGAAGTAATAACTCTTCCGTCAATACGGGAGGCGTGACGAGCGCGCCACGCCGCCGACCGGCTCGCATAAAAACGTTTCGGAAGAAATAATTAACAGCGCGTTAATCAAGCAACTTCGTCGCTGAGAATTGGAATGCATCTCCGTGCCCGTAGCCACGGACGAGCACTCCATTAAGAGGATTCGAAAGGGGAAGGAAAAGTTCGTGCGCGTGATTTGTGATGCCGCGCATCGGACAACGCGTTCCTAAGTAATAACAAACCGGGTCCCCTGGTTACGCGAATTTCTGGACACACCGCGTAATTTTTTCTTTTCCAGAGCGCATCGTGGATCTGTCTCGATTTAATTAAATTCTGTAATGGAGATTGCGCATCGAACGTATCGCAGGAAGCATAGATACGAAGTTACGCTTCTACCGTCCTCGTGCATATTTTACACGCCGTGTCCGAAGTTGCGTTAATTTATTTTTCTTTGCTATGTGCGCCAACAATGTTCTTTCGCGTGTATGGTGAATTATTCTGAGTTATAACTCTGCTACCTCGTGCTTTAAAAAAAGAAACAAAAAGAACCTGAGGTTAACACGCAAGGAAAGTAGGGTGACACAAACGTTCCTCGCAATTAGGAAGAATTCCAGCGTGTCTTTCCGCGCCGACTGTTAAAGTGTTAACTACATTCATCACTTTTATGATCATTAATGCCATAAAAATGTCTAAGCGCTCGATCCCGACGCGACCAGCATTCGCAGAGGTCGGAAGTTTTCACGTAAACGGGGGAACACCGCCGCGAGAATCGAGGAAGTCTCGGGAGAGCCGGGGCGTCGAGGGTTGAAGGGACACGCAAAGGTATTGCAGACACGTGGCTCACGTGACTGCACGGCACATGAGGGACTCGAACCCGTGGATATGGAGTGTGCTGAAGATGAAAGCGGAAGACGACGAGAGAGGGGCTCCGTACGAGCCACGAGACGGAAGAGGGTGGCCAGAAAGTTGCCGACGTAAAGCAGCTTCTCCCGGTTGCCGGGCCTGCGCATTCACCGGCCGGATTTAATTGGATGGACACCATCGCGCGGTGCTTAATTAACTAATTAATTTCACGCGGGATACGAACGCGGAAAGATACTGCTCTCGGTCGGTCTGGCTCCGTTTAACGACCACGACTACGGAATCGTGTGTTCTCGCGCCGAAAACGCGCCATTTCGGCTCGGGTAAACAGGACACACCACACTGAGTGTATGAAAAATTTCATTGACGACGATTTCCATGCTTTCAAGATGCGTTTACTTAATTTAAAGCTACTTCTAAGACCAGCAGGGTGCGATAAAATATCGCCAGGTTCATCTAAAGGTAGAAAATCTTTCAGAATTTGAGTCCGCGTATATTATTCGAACGACACGAGCGCGAATTATCGAAACAACTTAAAGAGGGAAAACGTTCGTAGGAAAACGTAAATAACCGCGGGCGAAGAGACAGACAGTCCGTGTGAATTTAAAAGCGACCGTCCGTCGACGCGCGTAAATTCGTTCCGGTTTAATTAAATTTAAATGATTGTCTCGGGTTTCGATTCAAGCGGTCGTGGCCGTTCGTCACAGCGGCCAGCCGGACGCTGGACCAGCAGAAGCCGCCGTTTATCAACGAGTTCGCATAAATCGTCGATATGAACATCCGCGTGTCTCTAAGCCGGTACAGAGTTTTAGCACGGGGTTGCTTCCTGCAATTACAGCTGGACGCCTAACCTTTGTGTCGCGTTGAAGAGAAAACGAGCGGCGACGCGAGGTCCTTCCGGTCCTCTGGCGTCCGTCTCGCGTAAAACGCGGGCAAGATTTTCGCCCCGCGAAGCATATGCCTGGCGCAAAAAAAAAAAGAATAGAAAAAATTCGCTGAGCCAGCGGAGACGCGAACGGGCTCCAGCTTTTAACGGTGGCAAAGAAAAGACGCCTCTCGAGCGCGAAGGGTGAACAGAGGGTGCAAAGAACCGGGAGGACGTCGCGGAGAAAAAGTTAGTTCATTACAGATAAAGGATACATTTTAAGCGAACCCGCCTCGCAAATGAGGCAGCTACCAGCCACGGTACACCGAAATTAACCCCCGTCGAACTCAGCCATTTACATCCGGTAAACGGGATTGACGGAAGTCGAGCCGAACTTTTGAACTTTCGTCGACGATTCGTGCCTGCTTCCGAATAATACGATTTAAGTCCTCGATCGGGAGCCAATTTTAGCGTTCGAGAAGCTGGTATCGCGAGGCACTGGTAATGGGGACCGGAGACTGACGTTTTATATAGTTCGAAGGTTCGTTTCATCGTCACGAAGACGTAGCTTGTCGGGGGACTCGATATCCGCTTCGTTAGAAATCCGCCTAAAGTGTCGTTGAAGGGAATCGAGAAAAAAGGAACTATCGCGCGTAAAAAAGTCGGGCAGTAAGCCTGGCGGCCATACTTGCTGCGCCTCGACGTTGAGAAAAAGTTGTCGCGGTCTTGCTGGTTTCGCCGAGAAAGTGAAGCGAATAAATGTATTGAGTCATTGGTTTTCTTTTCGTTTATCTTTTTGCGGACGCAAAAAGTCCAGTCGATCTCTTCTGGATCAATGTTACTAGGGTTGTCGATCACATAGGTGCGCGCGATTGACGACGGTGTCATTATATATCAGGTGTTGTAAAGTTAGAAAGATATTTCGCTTAATTTTTATCCAGAGTTTGCACGAAGCATAGTCCAAGGGTTAATTATCGTTGAAGTAACTGGTAACGTTCGTGTATCTGATCAGAGCTGGGTTTGAATATACCCAGCGATCTTTTGGGAGGCGTTAACGAAGGTGGCATGGGGATTCACCCCGTCGTCTATAATAGTCCGTGAAAACGTGGCAAGAAACGAGGCCGTGGATCGATGGCGGCACAACAGGAAGCGAGGAGTTCCTCGGGGAGGGAAAGACGTATGCCGATAAACAGCGAAAGGGGGCCGCTTGTACATTTAACTTGACTTATAGGAGTCATTTTAGGATAGACGGTCTCTCGGCCCCGCGAGCGTCGCGAAGATGGCACCGGCGCGTAGACGGGGACGGGGCGGATCGAAGGAGGCAGGCGAACGGGGGATAGAAGAAAAAAGAACGCAAAGGAAAGCGGACGATACAGGGAAACAAATCAACTCGTCTGTTGGCTCGTCTCGAGTTTTTAGTGGCGTGGCTCCAAATATTTGCTTTGCTCGTCGGGGACCGCGGTGTCTGATTCCGGCTCGGCGCGGATATACACGCACAGAAACGCGACGAGGAGAGAACGGCTCGCGCAGCTTCCTACCGGTGCCCTGCGAATCCGCGGCCGATTCAGCCAACAACCCACACCACCCTGGCTGCTTTAGTCGAGTTCGAGTGCCACCCCTTCCTCCCGAGCTACCCCCTTTCCGTTCGATAGCCGGTCGGCTCTGGTCCCTCGAAGTCTCTGCCAAGAATACGCTGGAAACTCGTCCATCACGGGCATTATTACGCGAATGCCACGATACCGCCGCCGCGTCTAATACCCAACCTCCTCCTCCAACCACCCACCCGCCCAACCGCTGGCTAGTTTTTCGAGCGGCGTCGGTGTCGCGATCGAGCATTATTCCCGACGTTTACGACCGCGTCCTCGTATCTCTTCGAGATTTGGCAGCGATAGCTCGCGGCGTAAGTCGAGCTAACGCACGGCCGTTTTGTCGCGGAGACGCGTGACGCACGATGGACGATCGCTGGGGTGACATTGGGTGTCGATTGTAAACGGCGCCAAAGGGAGAGCGTTTAATAGGCGCTCCCGTTACCGCACGAGAGGATCGTTTCCCGTAAGCGTCGAAACCGTGTCATTAGAACGGAAAGACGAACGGCGGATCGCGTCGAGCATGACGTTCGAAGAAACGAGAGATCGCTTCTTAGAACGGCGCGCGCGATAAAGGCTTTAACGCGCCGGCTCGACGTTCACGTTTTTCTTTCTCCCGCTTAAACGGGTCAGCGGCGATCGCGTTGAACTTGAATAATAACTCGACGCGGGGCTTGATGTCTCTCGCAGGGAACATCCTTTTCACCGTTGCATTAACCGGCCGCTTGATGTTTATCCGACGCTACTTACGAGTAAACGCACCCTCCACACCCGGTACCTAGCCGGCCGGAGACGGAGATGAATTATTAAAACGCGTATGCAAAGTTATGGAAATCGACCAGCAACGAGACCGCGTTTCGTCTCGTTGTGTTCGGTCATTACGAGAATTTCCATCGGAAGTCGATTCCGCCTCGACTGCTCCAAGCAATTTCATCGATCGGAATTGAGGATTAAATTAAAACGTTCGGTAGACAGGGGAAGTTGATCGTGAGAAATACCTGCGACGATTTCTTTGTAAATAAGGCTTCGTCCGTATCAAGTGCTCGTGACTTACCTGAAACAGAAAAAGAAAGGTAGAATTAGTAACAAAGAACAATTTTGCCACGACGCTGTGGAACGAAACGCGTGTTCGAATCCGCTCAATTAGGATTGAAGTGTGATGTGAAAATGCGCAGGAGGAACGGTAAACGGAAAGATCGGTTGGCACCGTGGCGCATAGCGAGCGTGCTAATAAAGTTCCCGCGCCTGTTTTGCATGTTGAAACTTCTGAACGGTGCGGCAGACAAAACTTCCGAAACGAACCGTCGGAACAAGAATTTCAAGGTCCCCCAGAAATTCGAAAACAATGGCACCGCGAGACTTTTATCCCGTCGATTTCGGTTGCGAACCCGAAAAACGTTAAAACGTTCTACGATATACGGTGGTCTAAAAGCGACGGTGCATTTTTCTCCGTGGCGACAGCGACGAGATGGCATTTTTACCACGAGAATAAACCCGACATCGTGGTTCCGCGCGAAACTCGATCTATTTCTAATCGTGGCGCGAGGGAATGTCCTTTACCAAAGAGGGGATTGCTCGACACGCCTAATTTGCGTTTATTCCTCGAAGCGGTTGTCGCGGAGAAGAATGGCGGCGAAGGGACCGAGACTTGGCACGGAAACGGGACCGGGAACAATAAGAATGAACCGCGGCTGCCCGGACGCGAAATGCCTCGCATTTTCAGTTAGCGCGCGACCAAAATGTATCGGCTCGAAGCTCGCGCGTGTTCGTCGCGACGACGCCTTACCAAACCAGAGAAAATTCCAGCTAAGTCGCCCGGTGGCGCAATTGCAAGGGGTAAAAGAACAATCGAGTAACATTCCTGGAATTCTCGAAGAATTGTAAAATATTTTGGAAGGCCATTTAAATATGGGGAAAAAGTCGATGCTCAAAACTTTGTACGGATCGAAGAAGACAAGCTCGAGATCTGGTCACAGCCGATGATTACGTTATATACGGCGGGCAACAACGTGTTCGGTGTCGGCCGAGACCGAGTCAGCGATTTCAACTATCTGTTCTTACCAAGGGTGGCACTATATTTATTAACCCTTGGCAACTTGACAGCTGCTTCAAGTGCGAACTGTGTCTGAATACCGTGAGTCTGTCTTTAACAAGTCGGCTGACGAATGGGGCCCATCTCTGACTGCCATACAGAAATAGAGTCGGCCAGCCCGCTCGATTTTCTTTCGAGAGGATCGTTGGACGCCCCTTTTCGGGAAATCAAAATATTTAGAAATTCGGGGATCGTTGTCATTGGGCGCAGAGAAAAATTCTGTGCGCTCCTAGTCTCGCCTGCGACGACCGTTCTAATATTGTAATTCTAATATAACAGAGTGTGTCTCGTTTATGAAATAAATAAATAAAGACGCGTTGCGGTGCTCGCGTGACCAGAAATACGCAGCGGTCGATGTTAACTCTCGGTGGAAATGAGAGACGGAGGCCTCCTCTCCCGGTGTACCGGTAAAAATTTGTCCCGGTGAGTTATGGGAGTTCCGATTTCCATCGATTCGGTCGAAACCGAGGCTGGAGCAATTCGTTTTCGCGCGGCTTACGCGAGGCTGAGATCGGACGCGGCGCTTGTCCGGCTTGTAGAGGACGGGTGGGCAAGAAGTTTGGGAGTCCCGGGTTTATCCGCGGGCGAGCGTCGCGCTGGTGATCACGTAAAGGATACGACGGTGGTGGTGAGGCTGACCGTGCACGAGGATGTGTTGGCCCCGGAGCCGGGGCAAAAAGGCAAGAAGGCAAGTAGCTACACGACTACGGGACCGATCAATCAATGTTGCCGTCGGACGGTAAAACAATACGATGTTGCCTCCATAATTGACGGGAATCCATCATCCGTGTTTCGCGACTACTCCCGCCACGGTCCGCCTCGCTCGGGCCCCGGGGCGCATTTCTGTACGCGGCCTCGATCCACGCCCGGAATTTCTGACCCTCGCGACATGGAAATTTCATATCCAATCAGGCCCGACCGACATTCTTACCGGCGATCGTGCTCGCCCAAAATGGCTGGTGCCAAAGTCACAGGACACACAAGGCTATGATAGATAAATCCTCCATTACGTAATAATTACACCACTTATTATTTCAAACTTCATTCGAGTAGTACTGTTCGGATAGAACATACCATGGGGGTTTTTGGAGAGCAGTTATCTAGCATTGTTTAAAACGCGTCGCGGAAAGAAGTTCCAGCATTCCGGTGGGAACCGCGAAGGGTTAACAGGAGGTGAAAGGACGGGAGAGGGATCGCGCGATAACGGGGGTGCACAACCGAAGGCGAAGGTACCACCGACGCGAAAGAGGGAGGGATTGGTAAGCCCGAAATCCTTGAGCTTAACTAATTCCTGCATGAGTTACGAGCAAGCCGCGGCTAATTCCAAATAAATATTCGGCATACAGATTATGTTAATCGCGGCGGATGCAAATTAGACGGCCAGGGGAAGACGCAACCTATCCCTCGTCCGCGATATCGAACTTTCTTTCGCGTTCCCATCCGTCGAACATCATCCGCCGCCCTAAGAAAACCACACTCATTGAATCGCAACGTTGCATGAATTTTGATGTGCCTCGATTACTTGTCGTTAAATCTCAACTTCTGCACCCAGTGATCTCGATATATTTAAGATTTTCAGACGATGGTAATTAACGAACCGTGAAAAAGACGTGGGAGACATCTTTGTCTCGATCCGGCGTGGCAAGCGTGACAGTGAATTACTGGCAGAGTCTGGTAGGGTACTGGCCGGGGCGTCTAAGTGGCAAGTAGGTAAGTAACTTGGAAGTTAGGGGGTTGGAGTCGCCTCCGCAGAGCTGATACACGCGCTCATGTTGAGGGGGACCGGCGTTGTTCGCCGTTGTGAACGCGCGCGCTTGTACGTACACGTAAATGCGGCCTGGCCACCTTTAGCCGGAGTTTACCTCGGTGGTAAACTCTAGTAGGTACCTACGCCGGAAACTCTACTCTAATGCAGAGTAATGTTGATTTATGCCCGCGTTGGTCTCATTCCGCCCGAACCCCGACCCGCTTTACCCACGCCTACGGTTACCTAGTCCCGACGCTATATTTCACCGTGCTCATCAGCCGAACAAATATTACGTTTTTCCATTATACTCGCGAGTTCCGATCAGATACGCCCGAACCTCAGACTCCGGGACGCGGAGATCGCGAAATTCCGCGCGGAGATTACGCCGGCACCGGAAGACTACTGTTTCGCGATTCAAACGATACGTGGGATCACTGTTTTTCTTCCTTTCCTTGCACTACCGCGATACGCGGAAAGGGATGGGGTCTGTTTGTTTATAAATTCTCCACTTTACGAAGACGCGAATTCGAAGTGGACCGCGGAGGTTTCGTAAGGCCCCCGTGCATCGAGGCTGTCCGTGTCTGACGTAGGTCGGATTAATCTACTGCGCGCATCAAACGTTCCAGGATCGAACGGAGGGCAACGCAGCGAAGCGTTTAACCGCAGAGATTACCCGAAACGAGGTTTTCGCCTCCGGCGAATATGAAGCGACCGTCACGAGCAACCGTTTTCGAGGCGCTCGTAACAGGCCAGGTTCATACATATTTGCAATGTGCGGCCAAGATGGACGATATGCAATTGTATGCACGAAAGCATACGCGAACGATATCGCGGGGAGGATGAGGATAGATGTGCATACACAACGCGTGGGTAAATGCTTTATTGCGGGTCCGTGGATATCCTTGCACGGCCGTAGGAGCCCTGTCTATTGGTTGGAAGTATCCTGCAAGACATAACAGCGCGTACACTCGCGCCGAAACGCGCCACGATCGTAAATAAATGTGTGCACGAGGTGTGGAGTTCTAGGTGCACGTGAACGCGATGTCGAAGTTCCTCTCTTTGTGCTGGCGCCGAGGGGGGAAGTTCTTCGAGTTCGCTTCCATAAAACGCCCCCAACTCCTGAACCCAGAAATGGAAGTTCGAGGCTCGATATACGCTGTCTATGGATTTCTATCGCACCGAAAAAAAACTCTCGAGATTATTGTTGTCCGAATGTAATGATTCGAAACCGTTTCGAGCGGAACATTCTGTGTAGAAGTTACTGGAGATGTTTTCAAGGATTTCGTTGGAGCTCGTTGCCGAGATTGCGTTTCAATCTAGCGTTTCTTTCGCTCGAGGAGCAAAAATCGGCGTCGACACGAGTAAGCCGGTGTAGGATCGCGCGGGAAACAGGTACGCGAGCGTAACGCGCGCGTATCGCTGGCACAATACGCGGGAGGATCGAGGGCCTAGCGATACAAATGCATCAGTTTCACGGCTCGTCGGACAAGACAACGAGATTCATGCCCTCCTCATGCATGAATCAACAACCTTTTCCATATTTACATAACAACGGTTGATTCGCGATGTGCCCCGTGTACGCCGGTGGGAGGCGGTTGACAGATTGAGAGTATGGATAGGCTTTATTCTCCCGGAGCGGTCGTCCTTCGGAACGAAAGAGACCAGAGCGGAGCGGCTTGGAAGGGCAGTGAAACGGCACGGGGAGAAGGAAACCAACGGTGGTGGAACGGAAACGACCGAACGAATAAAGAGATGGAAGAGAAAGGAGGGTATTCCTGAGCCGTGATCTGAATATCGAGCGTCGAACGAATATGACGGGAACGTACCAGAGGTTGCTGCAAGCGAAATTCATCTCTTTTTTTTTTTTGCGTTCCCAACTTTTGCGCCACGATAGCGCGAGACGATCCTCCAGCGTCCGTTGTGCCACGGAGGAAGCAGACTTTCGCAATGCAGTGACGCAACGTGAAATTTATTTAGGAAGTACTGCTCATGGATACCTACAGAAATGTCTTACGCAACATTTCCATAGCCGGTCAAACAAATTTAGCAAACGTCAGAAACGAATTTTTAAGAAAAATCGACAGGAGGTACGAAATTTTTCGGCAAAAAAAAAATTTCAAATCGTTCTGAAAAAAATTATTTTCAGTTGCGGGTGTCAATTGTAATCATTTTTGGTGAATAGACATACCCCCGAATTCCTACGCGTTTTTGAGAAAAAAATTCCTTACTGAAAATATAATTTCTGGCGAGAATCTTTAAAACGTCATAATTCCTGAACGGATTGGACGATTTTCATTTTTCAAAATGCAAACTACGCGTATTTTTATGGAGAATATGTAGAAATTCAAAAAATATTCGAAAAGTTGCTCCTTCATCACGTAAAGCAAGAGAAACCCCATAAAAACGGTCAAATTTTCAATCAGCCATAACTCCTACAATAGTGAATATATTTCAATGAAACTATTTTCTGAAGTAGAGCTTATGGGTACCTACAAAAACGTCAAACAAATTTATGAAAAATCAAAAATGAATTTTTAAGAAAAAATCGACAGGGGGTAGGTGCCTAAATTTTGCGGCGAAAAAAAAAATTTCAAATCGTTCTAAAAAAATTATTTTCAGTTGCGAGGATCAATTACAAGCATTTTTGGTCAATACATATACCCCCGAAATCCTACCCATTTTCCAGAAAAAAATTCGAATAGGTGGTGAAATTTTCGACGAAATTAAAAAATTTCAAATCGTTCTAAAAAAATTATTTTTAGTTGCGGGGGTTAATTATAATCATTTTTGGTCAATACACATATCACCGAATTCCTACGCACTTCCGAGAAAAAAATTCGAATATGTGGTGACATTTTCGACGAAATTAAAAAATTTCAAAACGTTCTAAAAAAATTATTTTCAGTTGCGAGGGTTAATTACAAGCATGTTTGGTCAATACACATATCACCGAATTCCTACACACTTTCGAGAAAAAAATTCGTTACCAGTAATTGTTCCCCGAAATTTCATGCGTATGTTTAAAAAATCACAATTCCTGGACGGATTGAAAGATTTTAATGTTTCAAAGTGTAAACGACGCATACTTTGGTGACGAACATATAGAGATACTAAAACAGTTGAAAAGAAGGAGAAAAAGTCCATAAAAATAGTCCAATTATCCGACTTTGCCCCAGTTTCGAGTATGCCGGATAATCGAAATTTTGCTATGGATACTCAATAACAGAACCCTTCATCCTATCGCTGGTACCAACAACACCAAAATGAATTTTGGAGGCACCGAGGCAAAAATTGGGACTGTTGGCCATCGCAGACCCGGTTCGAAAGTTCGATTGGAAGGAAACACAAGGTCCGAGTGGAATTAGGTTTGGGTTCTCGGGTGGTTTTGGGGCTTTATCTTGATTAACGCGGGACGTGAAATCGGCCGGCGGCAGAGGAGCCGGGAATTACAAGGCGCGATGGCAGAAAAGTTGGTCGATTCCGTTGGTTTGGCTGCGGCCAGTGGGAAACGCAGACCACCGCCGTCGGGGTGTCGGTCGATACAGAAAGTCTCGCGTGGACACGCGAATAGCGAGGCTCAGCTGTCGCAAGCGGAGCGAGCGTTACGTATGCACGGGGAGGAAGCACTGCTTCATGCAACGTGCTACGTTGCAGAGGCGTGGCGATGAGTTACGTCCTCTCAGGTCGCCGGAGAGCCTTTGGCTTCTGCGACTGCTAACCACGGTCCACCGGGAAGAATTCGGGAACCTCGGGGACTATTCGTCACGACCATTGAGCGCGTGTGCAAGATCCGGTGAATGTACGCCGTGGAACGGGTTGGCTCGGCTACTCGAGAGATAAACGACGCTGGACGTCTTGTTTCGCGCGAAAGAAACTCACCGAACTTTCGTCGCGACAATCTTTTCCAGGCGTTTAGCATGGAAATTTTATTTGTACGGATCTTCAAGGCCTCGAGATCATTTCGTTTAAAACAATTACATACCGCGTTTCGATAGAGACGTCGAGAGGATCGACCACCGAAGTCGCCATTATTTATCCGTCCAATAAACATCGAAAGGTATAATAGGATAAAATATACTTTGCGAGACAAAGTACCGCCAAATAAATCGCCCGTTCGGACTGGTGAAACAAATCAGTAACGACCCAGTAGCCGGACGTGTCCGTGTCGGACACGGGCGTGAAGATTAAGGGGTTGAAGGCTCCGACGCGTTGTATAAATTAGACACCCGGTAAACACATCGCTATATCAAATGGACGCCATTTCTTTCATCCCCGATGGGTTCTCGTTCCTTCGGATTCTTTCGTCCGTGACCGTTTCGAGCGATGCATCATGATCGTGGTCTCCGAGGAGACGCGAACAGCACTCCCGTCGGTGATCGACGACACGTAACGCAAACAAAATACAAGCCAGTTTATTATTTCCCGATAGTCGGCAGCTGGGAACGTTAACCAAGAGACTGGGAGAGCTGGGACGCGCGAGAGTCGGTGGCTTCTCGAAGGACGAGGAGGATGAAGTAATCCTCGTTATGGAACCGGTACGCGTGTGCTCCGTGGCTCCGCGTGCGCCATCCACGTGAACGCTCCGGTGCGTAATTTCTAAATACGATGTTTCCATAAACGGGGAAAGGATCGACAGGCGCGCATAGACATTATCGGGCCGATCCAATTAAGTTGGATTAATCGGGACGTCGATCAACCGATCCCACTGTTCGAAAATCGAAACAAAGAACAGAAAAGGATGTCCTCGAGACTCTCGTGATACTCCATCGTTAAAAGGGGAACTGATTGAGGAATTATTATTATAAAGTGACTGTTCGGTACGATTAAAATAGGAATGCAAAGTAAAGAGAGAGAGAGTCGAGAGCTCGAGTACAACGACCCAAGCGCGTTTGTTGGTGGAAGTTGACGGTGCACAGGCGATATTTTATCACGGCCCCACCGGCCAATATTCGTCTCCGGGTATCCTCGGAGGAGCAGGTTGATATATCGCGGCTTTTCGGTGCGAGTACCGCGCGGCGGCTTCGTGCGAGCAACCGCGCGCATCCGGCCGGCCGCGGAAGACGCTCGCCGCTACCGCGAACACGGCTCGCGATCATAAATAGCGCGCCATATTTCCTGCTCCGGGGCAGGAGTAAAAAATACGTTTCTCACGCGACAAGGGGGCGCGCAGGACGCAATTAAATAAAGGATAATTATAACCGCGAGACGGCGGACACGCCGGGGGGGTTCTTCCGCGAACGACGAGACATCAACGGCCGTGATTGCGTTAGAGATCGCCACCTCGTTGATCCAAAATTTACGTTATAAATTCTATCGCGGTAAAGGGAAGAGACGATAAGTTTTGTACCAGGTATCAGTGTGTCATCGGAGTTCTAACGAACCCGGCTGTAACCGGAAAAATGGCTTCGAGCTTCAAAGAGCGTCGAATTTAAGGACTCAGGTTCTTAACAATTTGTGGTTTAAAGTTGGAGGACTTTTTGCGTTTCATCCTCCTTCGTATAATTTCGTCCCAGGGGTAGGGGGGACCACACACCGCGTAATCGAAACCCGGTAATTATACTCGATTGCACGCCCGCTGCGGCTCAAAAATATGGGATCGCTCTTTTTATTGTTAATTAATCTCACCAGATTTTTGTATTTTACTTTGTATCGTGTTCTACCATTTTTCTGACCTCTTTCTGAAAATATTTGCCCCCCCCCCGGAGAAACAATCGGAAGATCCCACGGTAAGAGAACGAGCGCGCGAAAGCGGCGCGCTCGTCGACCTAGGAAGAGAGTTCCCCAGCTGTTCGTGCCGCGCGCTTGGCCAACGTCCCCGACGATCTACGACGTCCGAAGTGGCCGCCTCTAAAGCGATCCCGTTACATTCAGTTACTCGCGCTGGATACGCGCGAAAAAAATCACTCGCAGATGGAATGCTCGTATCCGGGATCTTGCCTTATCAGTCGCCGGCCCGGCTCGCGGCTGCGTGAGATTCTCGCGGACGCGAAAAACGGCCACGGTCGGTGTAAACGTTCCCTAAGGTACCTCTTGGTCGCGCTCTGCCTCGATCCTCCGGCGTATTCTCCGGGCGGGCATGGAAGGGAAGGCGTGACAAGACTGCAAAGTAAAAGGAACCAGGCATAGAGTCACCCGCGCAAGAGGGTGACATGCTGCCGAGCCGGTTACGGGCCGACTCTCAGTCCCAACCGATCGTCCAGGCAGGTGAACATAACCTAACTGCTAACAGAAACCCGCCGGACCGTTCAGCGCGCGCGTTCGCTTTCTCTCTTTCTATCTTTCTCACCGCGACCAGCCGACCGATTGCCGGTCCCTGTGTACGGTACACTTACGCCTTTACACGGTACACGTGTGCCTTAGCTCGCGAATAATCTCGCCGCTGATACACTGTCCTACGCGAGGATGCGGTTAATATTCGTCCCTCGCTCGCTCCGCGGACAGGTGGACGCGGTCCCGATGTATCCTTGCGTCCTCCCAGGACTATATACGCGCGTGCACCACGGTTCTGGTTATTAGAACGTTGCTGAAAGAATGATCTACGAACGACGAGATGTAATTGGCCTGGTACTACTCGGACCGGGTGTTGTTAATGTTGATAGCAAGCGTTCAAACAGGTGGACGCGTTCAGAGCCTACTTTGCATCTTGCCCGGGCTGCACGACACGCGCCTACCATGCTCTTCCTCCGGTTATTAGAACATTGCCAAGGGGATGATCTACGTTGGACGGGATGTAATCGAGCTGGTATTACCTGGACCAAGGCGTCAACGTTGCTGCGCCTCGATCCAGCGACCACCCAAGAAACTCAAATCAATTTTCTACGCGAATAACAATCCCAGGAATTAATTTTAACTCCCGTGAGTTAATTGTACACCTGCGGTGCACAGTTTGACAACAGGAGGCTCGGAACAAGGAGTAATTAGGGTAGTCTTTTAATAGATCCTGAACAGGTGGAGCGTACCGTGCTGAAGAAACAATGTACACAATCGGCCGCTTGGACGACGTGTCGACAAGGTTGATAACGAGTTTGACGATGTTAACCGAGAAACTACGAGCCAGCGTAATTAGGGCGTAGCTGATAGTCCTGACAAATTGCTCTGGAATTCCGACTTTCGGCAACCGCTGAATGTAGTTCCATTTCCACGCTTCTGCGATCGATGCCATCTAAACACAGTATAGGGCAAAATGATAGATTATTTAATCTCCGAAGTTCCGAGTATTCGATCTATGCAAAGGACAAAGTTGAACACTTTTGGGGCGAACGATGCACACTTTGTCTCGTACAAAGAACGCAACGAGTAACGGGGTTCGATGAGCGAGTAATTAGAGTACAGCTGGCGAGTGTTGACAAACGGCTGGCCAGTTCGAGCGACGCGTTCGACAAAGCGCCCAGGTGGCCGTGGTGGCGCAACACCGTTGCCCTTGCCAGTTTCACGAGCGCGGAGAACTTCTCGGCTCCGGATTCCTAACCCAGAGCATGCGGTATCGGCGACGGCGAACGGTGCCAGTGAGTTCTGGCAAGGAATTCGCGGAAACGGTAAAAGTGGCTCGATCGCTCGCAGGCAGGTTCACCCCGGTCGGTCGTCTCCTGTTGGCAACGGGCGTCCTCGTCGCGGGCAAGGTAACGCGTGCAAATTAAACGCGTCATGAATCACGAAGCGGCCACCGGTAAGCTCCTCCCGGGTGAGCGAATCGGCTCGTAATCTGCCCGTGAACGCGGCACGCGCGACACCGTCTGATGGGATTTTAATCGTACCGGCCGGCAAACGGCTAACTTTCTCGCCCGGATTCTTTTCCCCGGGTGGAAATCCGCGCGGACAAACCGACGACGACGGCGTTCTCGCGACCTAGAAAATCCCTTTAGCTGGAACAACCGGCCGCGGCTCTCGTCATCCATTCTGATTTATGCCGGCTGGATCCTCGTGATCCCCGTGGCCCGATTGGCCATGGAGCGGGCCGCGATAGGCCAATGCGTCCGCAGATTAGCAACAGCGCCGGGATCCTGACCGTCGAGAATAACCGACCACGGAGAACCCGTCGCGTGTCCCGGATCCTACGCGACCGCGTTATACGCGGGCACATTAAACATCGATGCTACCATTTTCAAGGTATGCTCAACCAAAAATTGCAATAACCTTCCTGCGACTGGAGAACCGTCATCCTCATTATAACGATATCCTAACTCTTAGAATTTATAAAATATACCTCTGTAAATTGATAAATATGGACTCTTCAGAATATGATATTCGTCGCCTTGATAATCTTCTTGTTTCGGGTTTGTTATCACTGTCGCTATTACCTTCACTATCAGCTCGTGAGAATCTTCTTTGTTTTCTGATGATTCCTTCGCGTTACACATCGTAACGTTATAGAATAATTGCAAAACGTTATAACACGTTCGGATAATGAATATCTAAACAGAGCCTAGAATACGGCTTGATTATCGAAAAGTACGTTCTCCGAGCCCTGTTCGTTTCGAACTATCGGTCGAACGTAAACACAAGGTAGGGTGTGACAAGGATCGAAGAAGCGAGCGTCTACGAGTGGGATCCGAACAGGCCCGAACGTGCGTCAACAAATAATCCTCAAGGCATAGCGAAAGGACAGTAATGTTGTGATCGTCAAGTCCAAACACTCGAGAGAAATAGTGCCGCTCGATATCCTGATACTTAAAATTACGTGCTGAACGAATAATCCACGGGGAATAGCGACGCAATACCGGTGTTATGATCGTCGAAAGAAATGGCGTCGTTGTGGCGTCGAGGATCCACGGAGGACATTGTGCTCCGGTATCGGCGAGGGCCACGTCACCGTTTGCTCCCGTTGAAACGGACGACGCACACGGAGACACGTGTTCAGTCACGGACAATTCTTGCACGCGTTACGCACCTTTAATTACCTACGGCTACGTGCGGCGCACGCTGGAATTTACCGCGCGAAGTGGCTGCGAAACTTCTTGCGAGTCTTCGAGTTCGCCGGGCGTTCTGGCCGCGTTGTTATCGCGTAACGAGGGCAACGATAATCGCGATGCAGGAAACGGTGTTCTTCTCGTACCTGACCCTCTTTCGACCGCTGGCGAAACAACAACCCCGTGGCGTTCTTCGTAATTTTATCACGCCCGCGACGCACGATAAATTTATTTATTTTATTTGTTCGACGGCTCCCTTCGCCGGAACGAAAGGAGAAAAACCTCGACTCGTGGCAATCTTAACTCGTAATCTGGCTCGAACAGGATTCTGTCAAGATGGGGAAAAATAAGTTTCATTTTTGTTTCGCGGGCCGAATGTCACGGAATATTCAGTGAAAGTCGGGGTCGCGCGTGGATGGGAAATTCGTTACTTTTATTTCGAACACGTCCGCGACCAATTGTCGGGCACGCTGGAAAGAGAAATTAGCAGGATGATAAAACCGGTGGATGAATGAATATTAAATTCTCGGCCGAAGGAACGCAAAACGCTAATGCAAAAGCAAACCGGAATGAATTACAACCGCGGTAGACGGAACGCGTACCATCACGGGCCGCGAAGCGTAAAAATCTCACGCATCTTAAAACACCGGCACGTATAATTGAATTAAGCAGATAATAACTCATTCTACGTTACGAGCATCGTTTGCTAATCGGAGACGATCGTGCGCGCGCCTCTTCCTTTAAGCGACGGTCAAACATTTCATAAATCTTCCTCGATCCGACGACGTATTTTACGACTCCGCGGATCTATCGGCTGCTATTAGCGAATCGTTTGGCTCTAACGCACGTTATTACAAGCCTGTGACACAAAGTCGCGTCCGCGATCGGCTGAAATCTTCCTCGATTTCGCATCAGAGGTTCGAACGAGGTAAAGGATCGGCGTTTAAAATTGCCGCTTCGCCGCCATTGTTGGTGCGTCCGTTCGGTTGCTTCGTAAATGGCAAAGTGAGTCACATTTTCAGTAAAAGTTCTGGAAGAACATTAGTACCACCTTTTGAGGAATTTAAAGCAGGATAATTCGCATTCGAATGGACTATTTTACGGACTGTACGTTTCAATTTAAATTTCCTTTCTTTTCAGTGTGGCGATAGGAGAAAAAGGAGGACGCAGACACGGTGACCAGGACGTTTGACCTCCGCGGAACGCTCGGACCAAGTGGAAGAATTTTGGTGGACCATTCCGGCGGCCGTTACGTCGCGGGGTAAAAAATTTCGCAAGCGGAACTCTCGAGCAGAGTAGCCCGGAGAGTAGAAAGGTGGGTATATAGGGAGCAGGTTCTCACGCGAGGCGAAAGAGACAAACGGAGAGGGGAAGATGGCGGCCGCCAAAGTCGCGAACCGGTTGGTCTGTCTCTCTAGATTCTCCTAAGCTCGCGCTGCGTTCCAGTAACCGCGAGCCTAACTTCGATCGAATAGTTACGGTAGCGGGTTTCGCTGGACGGCGTTCTATAACGTTCCGTGCGTCGAGCGTCGGTACGAGGAGGCAACGCGCGTTAATTCCTCGAGCGACGGCGCTGCTGTTACGTTGCAGAATCGTTCAAGAATTTCCATTTTTTTTCCACGCAGTCGGAGAGTGGACTTTATCGTTCCGTCGCGACGCGTTGATCCGGCCTCCGGTGCACGGTTTAGATTTTACCGGATTCCCGGGGGGATACGGACCGCGTCCAGCCCCGAGATTCTTAATCCCAGGAATACCGTGGCCAAAGCCAGCCGCGAAAGCTAGACGCTTTGAGATCGTCGCGAGAGGTATAAGCACACACACACACACGGTGGAGAACGAGAGAAAGAGAGAGATCAGTCTGTAAGCTCTCGGGGTACTTACAGCGTTGCAGTAGTGGTCCCATTGTGCCTCGACGACACAAGTCCCCTCTCTGCTTTCCGGCAGACTTTGCCGCCCCGTTCCCCGCCGCAGTCTCGACGAGCTGACACACTGCTGCTCACACGTACACAGACACGGGGAGCAGCGCCATCAGGAAACACCGGCGTGGCCCACGTTCCGAGGGAACCGCGTTCCTCGAACGCGAGAGGATTTTGGGCGAGCCGCGCGGAACGCGACGACAACGCATCGGCACTAGACAAACGCCGGAGACCGTCTATGGTGATCGAGGGAGCCGCGGCCGAGAGCCTTGTAGAGCGGCCATAATGCACTGCGGCGGCACAGAAAGGAATAGGTCAGCACGAGGCTTCAACCGGTGACCACTCCCCCTTGGTACCCCTCGCTCATCCACCGAGCGATCACGCTCACTTTACACCTACACCCGGCTCTGCCTATCCCCACCTACTCCTTTCGTTCACCTGCACCACGGTTCGGCCCTTTTTTCGCCTATCGAGCCCCGCTCGCCATTATTATCTATTCCGGAGCCAACTACCAACGGGACCCTCTGCCCAGTGTCGTCCTTCGAATCTATCGACTTGGCCCAAAAGTAGCGTCAGAATTCTCGAACACTTCCTTTTTTTTTAATACTATAGATCTTCCATTTTTGTTGGCAACGAGTCAAAGTTCTTACCAAAATTAGGGGGGTACAATACCGTGTCTATAGTCGAAACAAAATTCGTCGTTCGAAAACATTGAATCACGACACGACTTTTACTTCCCCACTAGGTTACCTCCGCGTTTCAAGGACAGAAATACTGGCCTAACGGGCTTGCGCGAAGAAATGCGAGAAAGAGGGATAGCCAAACGACATAGTAGGGACAGTCGATGACCTTGGGCGGCTAGTTAGTTTTATTCAAACTATAGGTGGTCGGTTTCTCCGCCTTAACAGCGTTCCATACCCTTGTATCTAGTCTTCTCACAAATAATGCGAGCAAATTTCTTTTTCTTCGGGATTCGATATTATTTTAGTGACTATGTGTGGAATAATTACGGTAAAAGAATTGTTTCGTTCGACCCTTTTGGAAAAGAAACGGATATTCGCTTAGCTCGTGGGGCGACCTGATATAACCTATCACTTTCACTTCTGCATTGGCAGTCTTATAATTGGTGACCGTTAAAGGTGGATACGCCGTCGCCAATTTGCATCAAACAAGTTACGAGGAAGGTGTTCTTTATTGAAGTTCAGCGTTTGCTCGTGGATCGTACTAACCCTTCGATGAAATTTTCCAACGGACACCAATATGGCGTAGTCTTCCAAGTTTCATAAGGAACTTTCGACGGGTCCGTTATTGGGGCTTTCGGGTGCAAGAGGTTAAAATTCTTGCGATTATTAGCCGTCGCGGAGGCTTACGAGCGAGTACACCGCTTCAAACGAGAAAGGCCATGCATGCATGTTTCAGATAATGAAGAGAAACCGAGAAAGCCTTCTTTCGCTCTGACCTGACCGTAGTCATGCGTGCGAAAAACGCAACCGAAGGATATGCATAGCGATACGACCCAACGGAACGCAATATCCGAATCTAGCGTGTATTGGATCGCGATGGGGTTAAATTCGGAGCAAAGCGTTGGAATCATTTTGCATCTCGAGGATTACGCTATCGTGGGGGGTAATGGCACCGACGGCCTCGACTAGAAAGGAAGATAAAAACACGATCGCAAGTAGGCGCTACGACATCCGTATCGCGCTTTACGCTCTCCCAGCTTGCGACATACGCGAGCGCGTTTCAGAAATGCAAAACACACGTGCGCGGCGTACGAGTCCGCGACGGCGTGCATCGATCGAGAAAACTCGGGCTACATATTCAATTTTCACTCTGAATCCAAGGTTCCGATAACGACTGACGCGTGGAAAAAACGAAGTATGAAACGGTCCGATTCGCGATTCCAGGTGAAAGAAACGGAGCGATCGGCCGATTGTCTTCCGGTGGCAGATAACAGCGGGGTTGGTCGGGCTCGGTCGCGTTGCGAAACGACATTCCTACGCCGCCTGGGAGACGCGAATCGATAAAATCTGTAGAATTTACGGTAAATCGCGCTTAACAACGGGAACGCTTCATAAGACGGGGAGCTAACCAGTCTCGAGTGCCGTTACGCGTTTTGATTCGTCGCGTTTCGCCGCCTCGAGGTCCGAATACCGCGAAAATGCTCGCGTAGCATCTTTTAAATTTTATTTTTTGCGGAATAAACGGTTTCTAAACGAGTGTCGCGTGATTCCTTATCGCTTATTGCTCGACCAATTATGATAAATACAGCGCGTTTGCATGCTTTTTATATCCGTGCGTCGGATACAAACGTTCCCCTTTCGCTGGGGTAGTTTTTATCCGTCTCGAAGAAACAGGTATTCGAAATACGACATACGCTTCCTCGTCTGGTCTGAAATTCCGGGAGCCGTTTTTTCCGGGCCCCCGTGCATTTTGCATCTTCGTGTCTTTGTCACGGCGCAATAAAGACGTTGAATAAACAAAGAATAGGAACAAATAAATATTGTCATTGGGCCCGATAATCGCGGCGACGTGCGCACCGAGGCCGGAGGCGAGCGTCGCGTTCGTTTTGTCGTACAAACCCGATATAAATCACTTTCAACCGAAGCAAGTGCGACGACTGTGTACGAGAGAGAGAGAGAGACGGGGAGAGAGCGAGAGAGAGAGGGTAGATAGCTGAAAGGTGTCTTTGACGTTGGAGAGATGGGAGCAACGACGAGTCGAACGCGTAACTCGGTGAGCCTGAAATCGTTTGAACGGTGGCCATTGTTGTCGCCGGCTAGACGAGACGGGCAAGGATGCGCGTCTCTGCCCCCGTGGAAACGTTTAATTAATTTCCGAGACAATCGGCGCTCCTCAAAAGTCGGACAACTTAACTCCGCGAGGAGCAACAGCTGTGCGCGCCGTAAACGTATGCGCGCCGGCGAAAGAACAACGAGAAGAAGGAAGACCGTCAGAACCAGTTTCATCTCTTAAACGCTTAATTAAGGTGGTTCGAGAGAGAGTGAAACCGTGAGGGGGGAGGGGGGATACGTGAATCCGAGTGACGCGAGCCCAGGGGGACGAAGAAGAAGAAGATCCCTCCCGGTTCCAGAGAGGGACGGATATCGATATGGCGTTCGCGCACACGCGTACGAACACCAACGCGTTCTACCGTGTAGGTGTACGCACCGTAGTTACACCGAACCGCCGCCGTCTTCCACCAGTCCAGTCCGCGCATTTCGATTTATCGTTAACAGCTCTATCGCATGCGTGGCCCCGCGAACCAGTTTCTCGTTTTATCATGGTCACTCGCCGCGGCTCCACGTAACCGGGTAGCGGAGTAATTATTGTAAGGGGGCATATACGTACGTACAGAGCGCCCGGGAATTACTCACTCGCGACAATAACGAGATCGCGCTCCGCGGAAACCGTTGAATCGAACGCTTCTGAGACCGTTAAGCGCGCCAGACTTTAAATTGTTTTTCGACGGCGGGTTTAATCGCCGCGGCGAACGCGTCCATCGCGGCCGACCGACAGCGAACGACGATCTTCCCGCTTTTTTTTTTACCTCCGCGAGATTGCCGAACGTACAATTTCAGATTTTATTCGCCAATGATAAATAAGTTTCGATTTCTTCGTGAAACTATTCTCGTATTATTTTTCAATTCGAAAATGTCCTTTGATGGATTCTAATTTGCAAACGGAACGTAAGTTTATTCGTACCGATAACTGGCTAACTTAGTCGGCCTGCCAGAAGAATGAATATCCAATCATATGCGCGGAGACACTAGTGCCGCCCCCGTACACGCCCGCGATATCTAAAATTAGTTTGAAATTTGGGATGAGTGTCGTCTATCGACAGATGCAACGTTTCGATTCATAGACACGTAACCGATGATTAAGTCTGTTCGGTGAATCAGATATTTTTTGACTTTGCCACGGGACTAGGCCAGCGTTACGGTCGTTTCAAAATGTCGCTGCGGCACGTCCCAGAGGCGGCGCGTATTCCTTCTTCCGATTGGTCCAGAAGCTTTCATGCGCGATTTTTAAAATCCGTTGATAACAGAAACTCTCTGCGTTATTTAAAAGTATACCAAATCCAGACCAAAGGTAAATAGCGGCAGCTTGTCAGGTAGATCGAACTAAGCAGACTGTGGCTAATTATGTGCACGCGTACTTGGCGAATATTTAAATTTGCTTTCTCCGAAACGATGCTACACATAAAAAGAATGTTATCGCGCACTTTCAACCTAATCACTTCAACGCGAAAATTACTTCGCACATTCGATCGATTCGTCCTCGTACGATTATTTTTTTTTTCTCGTTTGAGAGGTCTGTCGCGGGACACCCTGTATGCAGAATATTATATATAATACGTAGTGGGAATACCATAATTAGAACCGAGTTAAGCGAATGCTAACCGCTATCCTCCTTATCGGAGTCTCCCTCATCGGATAAGCTGTTCCAGGGGATTCCCATAAACAGTAACACCTGCCAAGCACATAGGAAACGTTCCGGTGTGCGCGCCGTACATGCAACTGCAAACCCGAAGGCGTAAACACTGCTTTATTTCTTATAAGTTAATTCCGTCGCTTCTTCTTCCCGCTTTTTTTTCTCCCTTTCTCGCGGGTATCCGCATAATTTACCCGTTCCTAATGGAGAAAAATGATCCCCGTCCGGAGTCTCTGAACGACCGTACATAAGATCGTGCGATTTAACGATCATTATCGGTTTTTATAACTCAATGAACGTCGAATGTGAAGTGCTCGTTCAAACCCATCCATTGATCGTTCGTTACGGAAATATTACGCGCTGAGACGCGACGAAAATCCGTTCTACGTTGGATTCTACTCGGTCATTGACTTCTGGATATTAAAAATATACAATAATTCTGACGTCTGTGTAAGAAACTTAGGGCTTCGAAGACGAGGCGGTAAAGTTCAAGTAGTACCGATGATCACGAACGTGATTAATAGATACGAAAGGAACAGTTTGCATAGAAGACTCGCTGTGGGAGAATCTAATTATATGGTATTTATCAACGTTGACAGAGACCTTATTCATTTTTACGACATCGTGGCGTCGATTATGACACAGTTTAAGAAACGTTAACGAAGACGTTCGAGACCTTTGCAATCCCTCGATAAGAGACAATCGAAACAACATCGCGCATAGTACCAACGAGGAAGAACCGAACGTCGACACCCACTTCTCCAACTTCGAACTTTCCAAACTCTCCCTCGATCGCACTTTACCGCTCCACTCGACTGCTCCGCGATTCATAACTCGTTCGCCAGAACCACGCATCTGCGCGGCTATAGTAATTAAGGAGATCGTCCAATCGGGCCTCAAACAGCGCCAGGCGGCCACCGACGGTACCCGCGACTCCACCTGTTCGAAAGCCCATCCAGGTCTCGTCCATGGATAAAAATCTTCCGTCAGACATAATAGACCGGTAATATGCTTTGATAATTCGATAATTTTATAAATCACACGTTGGTCTTTTGGGGAACTCTGGAGTCCCCGTGAGTCTCGATGTTTTCGAGTTCTGGCACATCTTCAGTCGCGAGCAAATCGATCGGTGGAAGCGTCGCGATGTATATCAAGCAGTTTTACGGAACGAGCGAAGCGTTCGAATAATTATTCGCGAGAGAACCGAGGCACAGGTGTTCGAGGCGTCTCATGTTAATCGTACGGACGCGGGGACCCGTCGTCGTGCGCTACGAGAGCCACGGCAACGTATGCAAAACGCATTTCCACGGTAGCTCGTGCGCATACGCATCGGGGTTTCACGCAACAGAAAGATCCAACGATAAAAATTTCCACGCGAGCCACGCACCTACCTGGCCATTTCGACTTCTCGTCGTGCGTGGACGCTATCAATGGAACAATTATAATTAAGCGCAGCGTTCCGTTGCGCGATCCGACTTTCAAAACGGGTATCGGGAAGTCCGCGAGCGGTGCGTTTCCTAATCGGCGACGATCTGTGCGGGTGCACCTTGGCTCCGCTAACGAACCGCTAATTATTAATGCCCAACAAATTGTTTTGTTTACATCTCGGTAATTTATCGCGCGTCCGCGGTGAGCGATGCGCGTTTTAATTGCTCGCTGTTAAATTGTTCGCGATCGTATCCGTCCGGGCCTCCCGACGTACTTTCAAACTGATATTTGGAACCCGAACATGCGCTTCTTATTCTACGAAAAAGATACATTAATTTTCGTAACGGTATGCAATTAATCGGACGCGCTCTGATTGCCACGGTATCTATTAATTTAATGCGTAAATGGTACACGGTCGGTGAATGAAATGTTAATCTTGCGTAAGACGCCGCTGCGAGCGTTTTTTAACTTCCAAAACGATATCGTCGATCGGACATAAAAAAACATATTCTCGAAGAACAGAATTGTGAAAAGAAAATGCATCGTGACGAAACACGTTCGCCCAAACGTAACTCAATTTCGGAGCATCCTAGCCGTATATTTTCGCGGTGAAGAATATTGCAATGGTCGGAAAACTGGTCGTCTGTAGGAAAGTTGACGAAAAAGTCGAAGGTACCAAACATTACCAAAATATTCGCGTTGCAAAGAAATATAAAACGAGCCAAAAATTAATCGCGTATCGTCGAATGGCAGAACACGTTACTGTAGGAGGAAATGTGAAAGCCTTAAAAGGCTCTGCGTTGAAGGAACGATGGAACACGATAGCGGCAGTGTCATGATACGGGGATGACATCTTACGAAACAGGTGCGATTACATCGAATTATTTTCGCCCCAGCACGAGGGGAATCCAATGCACGGAGTAGACGCGATATAAAAATTACTATAAAATGAAAATATTGCAAGGTAGAAAATTTGCAAGACGCGTGTGTGGAAGTAGCGTAAGAGGATGAGTGGTGGTCGGAGGGGAGGATGGCGGTTCCGCGAGGATCGAGCGCGAAGCAAGTCATACGGCGAGGCCGGCTATTAAGAATCTCCGTGTAGCTAAGAATCGTCGGCGACACCTTGAGTATATTCCGCGGTGTACGATGTAATCTCTGTGTGCCATCGCGACAACCCCGGCTTAAACTAGGCACCGTGTAGCCGATGTCCGGTGCCTCGTACGGTGTTCCCTCTCTCGTTCTCCTTTTCTCGTTCGTTTCGCTCGCTAAAGGGAGTGACATCATCAGCCACCTATGCCCACCTCGCGCCCATCCGGCAGTCCGGGCACGTACGTTTCGGACAAAAGGAGCATTAAAACAAAAATATTGTCCGTCCGGAGTTGAACTTATAAATCAAACGACGCCCAACAAACGGAATCGCCGGGTTCTTCGTTGTTGCCCGTCCATTATCGTCCCCGGCGTGTTCTTCTGGCCATCCCCTCCCACCGTGGGCCCCGCAGAACGAAGGAGGACGGCCGAGGGGACTTTTCATATCCGAGCCCTCCACCCCCGTTTAGCGTCGAATTTATAAATAATGCTCTTAACGAACGAGCTGACCGATCGTTGTCATAATTCAACCGGCAAACGAGAGTGGTTTCTTCGTGTCTTATCCGTTCCCCGAGTCGAATTCATTAATCGATCACGGCCTCGCGATACGCGACTCTTACTCCACGGTTCTCGCGGCTAGCTACCCGTCGGTCTTCGACTCCTTCGTCGTTTTGCTCCCGCTGTCGTCCGTATTCTTTCCGCCCGCGACCGTAAATCATCGACGCGAGACGCGCGCTTAATCGTTTTAGCGTAAACGTCGCCGGTACCGATCGCCAGCGCCGGTGATTTACGATTTACTCGCGAACTGGACGTTAAGCTTTTCCGAACGATCCACTGGGACGTTGGATTGCTCGCTCTCGTCCGTCGTTCGTCAAATCAATATACAGCTACGTCCTTCAGCCCCGAGACAAATGTTGTCCCTCAGGTAGGGACGAACCGTGAGCGCGTAATCACCGTTCCTAAACCAAACAACGTCGGGGCAGAGCCATCAGGGGTGGAGGGCAAAATCTGTCTCAACAAGCATCCGAGCGACAAATGCAGCGCTAATTTGTATTCCCTTCGCGATCGAACGCTTCAAAATATTCTCTGTAATCAACAGCCACGGTGTTTACAAATTCCTGTAAATGCACCTGCGAGATCAGTGTACACATAGTCAAGCTCATAGCGACCCAATTAACGGAATCGAAAATCTAGCAGCCTCGTTAGCAAAAGAGCGAACTTTCGCTCGGGTTCGACGAGTTCGTTTAACCTATCAACCGATACGAAAACTTCGGACTGAGTTGTCTCAGAGACGTAGTTATTAATTCCGAAGCTACGTTTTCTGACCCTAGCTGACATCTTCGAGGATCTCATTGCAAATAAAATTATCGACTTCCCAGTTACTTGTTTATGTAAGCACAAGGACAGTGTGACAGTTGTATACCGTATCTCTTACTTATGCGGGCGACAGGTGAAAAATTTAGGGTCCGCGGGATATACGGATGTGGTTGTCAAGGGGTTAAACGGTGCATTAACGGAGCACTGATCTGCCATAGTTCTAAGCTTTCTGGTAACGTTTCTTACATACAGAGTTTCCGTGGACACGGGGACGGAATTCGTAGTCCGCGACGGTGGAAATCGTGACCGCGGAGGAACGCGACCGGACGTCGAGGGAAGAGCTTCTGGAAACTACGAAGCCGGTGACCTTCGAGCGCAAAAAGGTCGAATCGTTGTACCGTTATGGGCCTGCGAGCAGCCGCTCCGTTTTGACGTTTTTTTCCGTTCTCGTTACGACTGGTCGAATTTATGGCAACGGTCCGTGGTTAAGGTCGTCTCCGAGCATTAGCTCGGCCAGGTAGGGCGCAAGGTGCACAGGTGACGCGATCGCGACCGACCTTGCTCCAAAAACATTTTCACACCCTCGCTCCTACCCCCGTGGACGGTTCGCCCCCGGTCGTTCTCTCCCCGCCGCCTTCGCCGCTGAGTTTACGTCCGAACCGTGCGCTTCCTCGGCCACAAAGGAATCCATTGTACTTTCAAACGAAGCGATTTAAATATTTTTTCCTATGGTTAAGGTCACTCGTAGGCGACACGGTTTCTGGTTGATCCGTGAAGAATCCCGCCGATTTCAAGGTGGAACGAAACGCTGGCCCCAGGGGGAGGGGGGGAATAGTTTTGGCGTAAAAAATCGCGTCGCGGAAACCGTTCCCCCGTGTTTACGGCGCTGGAGTTGCAGTTTTTGAGCGTTCCCCCGGATTTATGTCCTCTAATTCGGGATTTATTCCCGTGAATGCTGCATGAGCGCGGAAAATTGCTAGCGCTCGATCGGCCCGAGAACGCGTTTCAATTATTAACAGGCGCGTACGCCGGATTGTAAATTGGCGGGAACGAAACGACGTTGTCTCCGCGAACACGCTCGAAGACGGATACTTTCGACACCGGGAACGGAAGAGATAATTCGCGTCTAATTGCGGCCCGGTTCGACGGGATTCCGCGGCCTGACGGAAGGGGACGTCCGAACGATTTCGGAACCGATCGAAACCCGACGGATCGGCGAATCTGTTGCCCCCTCCTGTCGGATAAATATCGTAGATACACCCCCGGCGCCCCGGCCGAGGAGTTGAAAACTGCTTCGAAAATTAATAGTCGACCATTAATTCGAAATAGCTACTACGCCTCGTGTGATACATTCGCGGTTTAACTACCCGATCGTTAATTTACTTACTTTATGTAACGGTCTGGCGAGGCCCGCGAGCATATTTCTTACTTGAAATTATATCAACCGGCAAAGAGGCTGGAGGCTGCTTGTCAACCCAGAAGTACGCGCCGGCCGCGTTACATTTATCGGCGTAACGAACAAAATATTCAAAAGTATATTTAGCCGGGCACGATAAATCTGAAATATCGCCCGCGGGCCGACGGAAGACGCGGTCTACGCGCTTCTCTTCAGCTATTTTGTGGTACACGGTGGCGGTTACATTGTGACTCGGGTGTTGCCAGCGACGCCGAGGCGCACGTGCTGCGATCCGACGGCAGCCATGACGCCCAGGCGTCTCCGTTCCCGCCTTTGCACGGACCAAATGCTCGAACGAAATCGCGTGAGAATGATAATCTCCGATGTTTCGCTTCTGCAATTTTTCGTACGAGTATTTCTAGTCGTCTCTGCAGGATAACTTTCTCGATAACGTGAAACGAGGCTAGATATTTGCTGTACGAAACGTGGAACGGAGTAGACGATCCCTGGATGCGTCAACAGTTTGACTTTTGGGCGAAGAATCATATTGAAAAATGTTAAAATGTGAAAATGTACTAGCTTCTCCAACAGTGCTCGTCGATAAGAAACGAAATGACTGCCATTACTGTTCTCTGAAATCAACGCAGATGTCAGCCAACTTAAAAAGGCGAATAGACGAAGAAGTGGTGCAAGTTAGCCATCTGTTACAACTTATCCCATTTGACGGCGAGCACTTTAAATTTCTTACCGTTCTCATAAATTCGACCACATTATGCCTGTGTAGCTATGTTTTGGCTGGTGCGATTTACGGACGGAGATAGATTCGTCTCTGCCGCCTTGTTTACATGATTCTTGCAAGAATGTTTCAATCGTCGGAGTGTATCTAAATCTTTCTCTACTCACTGACCTCGTTAATAATATTAAGCACTCTTTCTCTACGTGTTCGTTGGGTGACTAACCAAAAAATGTCCATTCAAACACTGTTGCATCGATGGTATCCGATACACCAGCTGGCAAAGGTATTATATTCGTGATTATCCTGGCGTAACGATATTGAAAAGTGTTCGATATAACGATTCTTGTACTATTTGCGCAATATTTCGCGAATGACGGCCGAAGTAGACGGTACCCTCGGGCCGTTTTGCGAATGACGATTAAACCTGGTGTTAGTAGCGAAAGGGATAACCGACCAGCGGAAAAAGACTTGTCTATTCGTAAGAAAACATGAAAGACGCTTTTAAAAGTAGTTGCAAGAGGAATGCCACTACCACGAGCAACGAAGACATTTAACGTTCCACGAATGGGACTTGGCTACCATTTTAACCACAGAAACTTCGTTCGGGACACTGGATTACACACTTAGGATTAATTGGATTTCCAGTTACTGGACTGCAACTTTCGGGCAGCGTTCGTAGAGTAATAAAACAGTCGGAAAGAGATACTCCGTTCAAAAATGGAGGCTCGTAGTGACAGCGGTATGCGGGATTTTTCGAAACGATATCCAGAAATACTGGTTGGAAATAGCAAAGATTGACTACAAATTGTGTGCCGGTGATTTATCGAATCGTCGTCGGGAACAAGACAAACAAATACAATAAAATTCGAGTCGAAGGTTTCGCAATTTTTGAGGTCGGAACAGGCCCTTGTCCCGTTCTTTCGCCGTTCGAAAATTAGTTTTCGAAGAAGGGCGTTTAATCACGCGTGATTTAGAGGGACGTCGAATCGAACAGCGCAGAATTCAAATTACGAGTCACGGTTGAAAGGATTATTATTTGGTCCGATAATTAAGAGCGCGTGCAAGTAGCGCCATTCGGTACGCTCCAGATGATATAGCGTATCCACGTTTGAGTTATCGAATTCAATAGGAATACGCGAATTCTCCGCGCCCGACCGGAAGATTGGACGAATTTATGCGGGCAATGCGCTCCGTGCACCCCCTTCCTCCCCCCCCCTTCCTTCTTCCATTTAAAAATACTATCTAGGCGGCCATTTATCAGGCTTAACTGTGTCTTGGAGCCGTTACTTTTTATTGAATAACGTATAACACCTGCGAAAACACTTGATTCACGGTTCGGCGATATATATCGCGGGACCGCGGTATTAAATTCGAGAAAATTTAGGAAGATGCGCTGCAAACGGTGGACTTAAAACGTCTCCGATGGACGATGAACGAAGAAAAACAGAGATTCGCCGCTTGTCCAATCAAACAACTGTTCGCACGTGATACTTTATAATCGAATTTCGCGCGCGTTACTCAAACAAGGGGGAGGGGTTCCTAAGTCCTAAAGTTAGATAGGAAAGTCTGCGACCTTCGTAGGAACGAAAAGTGCGGGGGAGCGATCGCCGACCGGGGGGAGGAGGGGGCGGTGTAATCTTTGGAGCGGCGCTCACGGATCTCTGATAAGGCGGATTCGCGCAATCTCTCGGCGAGAGTTGATCCGAGAGGTCGCGAGGCCCTTCATCATCCCAGGCCGGGTTTGTTAAGTTTTGGGCATCACTTATCTCGCCGCGCCGCGGGCGGCCGGCCTTCTTTAAGGGTTGGAACCGAGGGAAAAACGTGTGCACGCGTTTGCGGTGGTCTGCGCGCGTTCCCGGGTTACCAAGGACGATCTTGAACGTAAATGGAACTCGAAGAGAACGGTAGGGTGGCGGGAAGGTTGTTCGTAAAGGGAGGAAAGCCCGCTGGCTCGTGGTAAGGTGTTGCAGGAGAGCCGGGAACAGGGTTGGAGGAGCCGGTAGGTGGGTGAGGAGGGCGCCGAGAGGGCAAGAGGCATCGGGTGACGTCGCGACGCCCCGGGCTCTCCGAGCAAGTTCTCGAAAGTGTCGGCTAAACTGATATGAGAAATGGTCGCTCCGTGCTGCCCGTAGGGGATGAAGGAACCCGACTATACCTATTCGTTACACGGTCGGGAAACGTTCAGGCACCTCGTGCGTTCCCAACCCTCGTTGCTCGATACGATATTCGCGGCAATACAGACCCGACCGACCGAGTTACCATCTTGCGCTTCTGCTAACGTTATCGCGTCGATTTATTGCGACGCTCGTCCTTGACGGCACGCGAACCTCTCGGTGCCTATGGTATATACTCGTCACGGGGAATAACAGGGGGGGGGGCCCCTTTGTTTCGAAACTTATCGAACCGCGCTCACAAAACGGTCGCCCCTGTTCGCCCGTTCTGCGATTCCGCTAGGAGGAAAGGCGAACAGTACCGCCGGGACGCGCGAAAAAGTATCGTCACTTTGACAAACTAATTACGTCCGCGTGTTCGGGGGCTGGGTGCAATCATCCCCCGTTGCTCCGGCGGGGCGGTATACATTTTAACGGAGTCGAATTAATTCGAGGCTGCAACGTTAACTCAGTTACGAGTACTGTTCGAGTTGCAATCCCTGTGTGGCGAAATTTTACTACATAGTTCGCGGAGAACACGCTACCAAGACTGCTCGTATTATAGTAATGTTTAATCGTATTAACCCCCCGACGATGTCTTGTGCTTCACAGTTGTAAATACTCTTGGAAGCTATCGTCAAAATCGAAACACATCGGACAGTGTCCGTCGGCAAAGGGTTGACAGTCAACCTGGACCAACGAGGCTCGCTCCACCCTTAAGGGATGCTGCATAGACTCCGGAAGGGATTTCGGAGCGTTCGAGCGGGAAGAGGACGAGGAAGAAAGTCTAAAGAGGGTTTGCTGGAGGGGGCAAAGGAACGCTTATCACCGGCTGCAGCCGCACCGACCGTCGGATCCTTATTTATGGTCCCCGTCAGGCGTCGGTGCGGTACACACCACCTATTTTACCCTCGGGCCTCGCGATACCGAACTCACTTTATTTTCGGTCCGGTTTTCCCTCCTTTCCCCGTGAAAATCGAAGGTGGCCGTTGACCGCGATCGATGTGGGAAAATAATGCATCGACGAGAGCTCGAGACACCGAGGAGTTTATATCTCCTCTGTCGCGGATCGAGGGGACTTTGAGGCGCCCGATCAGCGGGTTATCTATCCTAACGGCTCGCGAGTCTACAGATTAAAACGTTAAACTCCCGAACGCGAACCGTTAACGCGGCCAAGAAGAGCGCGGGGCTGTTAGGTTCGACTCGACGATTATTTACCATTTGGCACGAGTCCTGAGAGCGTTCGCGAATTCCACGGCAGATAGACGCCTAGTACATTTATCGCGGTGCGTTATTATGCCGTGGCGCGATGCGTTCCGAGCGTATCGCGTACGGTCGGTTATAGTTCTTCATTAACGCCGGCCGTAAAACACCCGTTTGACAGAACGAGATACACGGAAAATTGATGCACGCTGCCCCCAGACCGAGATTAATTCCGTAATTGATATCTGTACGGTACGGCGCGAGCGTGCGCGCCGTACGAAAAGAAATATCGTTACGTTTATCGTCGATCGCGGGGAGAGAACTGCTTCGTGGCTCACGCGAACCACGTGCACGCGTTTATCCTCTCGGCGGCGAGGGTCGCGCGGATCGTGTCGCGGCGAACGGAAGATACGGAGAGGATACCGCGATCTTCGTCGCGAGACCGTAGTCGAACCGGTCGTCACACTTGGCGCGACGTCTTCGATCATCGGAGCATGTGCACTGGCTGGACGTTTTTGGCGGGAGGGAATTTTTCGAGACTAGAACGACAGGACGGTCGCTCGAATCGGTACGGAGAGCGGGCCGGAGGCGCGTAGGGACCGATCGTCGAAAGATCGTGAACGATTCGCGAGGAACAAAAGTGGAGGATGGACTTACCGTAGCGGCCGGTGGTTTGATTCAACGAAAGCAGAGCGCCGGTTGCGGAAGGGTAGTCCGCGCCCGTTTCTTGCAGCTCATGATAGCGGTCTTTCAGACCGTGATCGGTTGTCGCATCCGGAAGTCCGGTGAGGGCTGGACTGGTCCGGAACGTCGCGGAGTCCGCCGGAATCGGTTCTCGACCGGCTGGGCCGGTTGCGTGGCGTTTGGGATCGTGGCGAGGGAGACCGTTCCGCGCGCGGAGGAACGATTTCCCGACCGATACGCGTCCCCGTACGGTTTCTGCCGCGTGAAATAAAAAATAGGAGGAGGCCACGATCGTGAGACTTCCCGCGAGGGAACGACACACGGTATCGGTGGCTACGGAACGGATTAGAGCCGCGACAAGTCGGTGGGCTCTGATCCACCTCCTCGCGTGTTTCGCGGAAGGCTCGCTTCGACGTCGGACGCTCGCTCGGGTGACGCTCTCTCGCGGGCCAAAGCAAACTTGTCGGATGGCAATACGTGAGTTAAATGTTCACCGCGGATGGTTTACGGCCCGATAGTCCCCACCTCGTACCGCCACGCGGCGCTGCCTTCGTTCTCTCTCTCCTCCATGCCTCTTCCTCGCTCCTTCGCATTTCCGTCCCGCTTCTACCACCGGGGAGCTCCCCTGGCTCTCTCTCTCTTGCCCCGACGCCCGCTCCGTCTCTCCTCCTCGCACGGGCATTCTCTCGACCGCTCTCCGGGGCACGCTCGGTCTCGCTCGGTTCCACGGACCCTCTCGCCTCTCCTCCCGCCGCGTGCCCCGTCCCGGCTGTCCTGCGGCCAGTGCAAAGGCGGGGAATCCGGACCGAGGGAGCGAGAGAATTAGCGACAGAGAGAACACCCGAGCCAGGACGGAGAGCAAACGATCCCGGGTAAGCGCGATCAAGACGGAGACGAACGATCCACGCAAACACATGCCCGACCGCACACGGACGAGACGAGGATTTATATGCAAGGGCGTTGTTAATGGCGGGAGGGGGCACGGCGTAGGGAATAGGCCTGTTGTCTCTTTCTCCATCCGTCTTGCTCTTTCCCGCGGCGGGTATCCCCCTAACCTCGTTCCTCTTCCCGCGACTATCGGTCGCGTCTTCGTCGTTCTTGGTCTATCCTTATTTACGAGAATCCCGTCGGTGTCTTCGTTCCACGATCGGTCGACGTTTCGTTCTATCTAAGGCCGGGTTCGACGTCTCTGTCTCCTCTCCCTACCACGTTCGCGTTCTCTTCTCCTCTCGCTCTTTCGCGGGCACACTGGCGAGCACGGAGCGCTCACGAGGATGGCCACGGTGACGTAACGGAGCACGTGACTACGCGCGGGCCAATGGAACGCGACCGGTTTGAATCTCGCGGGCACCGGAGACCCCACCTAGTGGCCCACCTTCAGGCTTGGTTATCATCGCATGCACATGCAGGATTGAGCCATTACCTGGTGCTTGGCGTTATAGGTATAATTATATAGCGTCGCGATACACATCGAGTAATGGTGATTTGTGGCCGCTCCTCCGCACACATGCTCGATTCTCTGTGCAACCACGTGGTGGCCGCACCGCGTACTCTCTATGCTCACTCCCCCTCTCTCTCTCACGCTCTCTCCTTCTCGTCGCTACCGGAGTTGCGAGTCTGCCTCTGCGCGAATTATCGACGCGCAAGGAGTATGCGAATTTAATTACTCCCTTATCTCTTGCGGCTTTCCTGTTTTCACGCAGACGCTCGTAACCTTCTTTTTCTTCGTTCCTCTTCCTTTTCGCCGGCCTCTTTTCTTTTCTTTTAATTGCACGGATCATCCGGGCGAGCATCGAGAGATAAATGGAGATTTGTTAATCGAGAAACTAACGGATTTCCTTCGGACGAGGGTAACACCGTCCGATAGCTCATCAGATTTCACAAATTGAACACGTGGTTCGATCCGCTCTTCCACTTTTTTCCGCGCGCCGGTCAAACACGACCTTGCGATACCGCGGCGGACGCTGACGAGCGTGGGCGGAACATTTCGCTCTTGAAAATGTCACCAAACTTGTACGACTTAATGACATCACGTTGTATTTTCAATATTCGATGAAAATCAATCGATCGGATAAGAACGAAGAAGATGTCCGATCGTAAAGTGTTGAGTGGAAATGGTAAATTTCTTATGACTATCGAGTAGGCTTGTAGCATGGCAGTGATGTGGATAAAAAGCGATAGATTTAGTATTGCGTGACGCATGGTCGCGTCGAAAACCGTAACACTTCGAAACTCGTGTTTAGAGTGGTTGAGATAAACGGTGCGAATTGAAATATTTCGAATGCTATGCATCATAGTAACCTGTTTGTTATTCGCGTGTACAAATGTTCCTCTAAAAATTATCCGAAAAGAAACAAGACGGAGACAATATCCTAAGAATCCTTAAGAAATTGGGGACGCGAGTTTAGGCTTGGTAACAGCACCTCTCTGCGCAGTTTGCGCAATAAAGACGTAACAACAAAATAACTAAAGAAAAAAGTGGAACTTTTGAAACCGACAGACGCGATTTATAGAACCGGTTGCTTAACTTATACCGTTTACACCGTGTTATAAAATGGCTTATAACGAATTAATTTGTTCTTGGTAAAAATTTTAACATGTAATAACAGGTGCCTTGGGGATCAAGCTATAATTTCCGATATTAATTTGCGTGCAAATTAGTATTAAATAGGAAATATAAGACAAAATGCCTGAAGTGGCCCTATGTTCGCAGCCCCACGGTGTAAAATTCATTAAATTAGCAATACCGTTCGTTTTGATCGCGAAACGTACGAATCCTGAATAGAAAATTAAGCTACATCGATAGTGTGAATGGACCTTTATAATAAAGACGTTCAGAAAGCAATACAAAATAAACGCGTAACGAAACATGGGTTGAACCGCGGAACGGAGACGTTCTTGGAGTCATCATCGGTGGACGCGGCGGCAATTTCATCGAAAATTCTTTTCATTAAAGGGAAGCACGGCCGCTGAAAGTTGGTTCGGCGGGCCGGTGGCGATAACTCAGAAAGTCAATTCGTACGTCGTCGCATTAATTCGAATTCGCCGGGAGAATGAACTCGCCGCGAAATTGTGTTTCGCCACGCGGCCAATTCCACTTCTGGCAAATTTAAATCGAGCCTCAACCTACTCGCCGGGTCGAATTTAGAGGCGGTGGTGCACGCCGTGCCCTCTCGCTCGATGGTGGCTCGCTCGCGCGGGCATACATCATCCGCGTACGTTCGTTCGTCAGCGTTGCTGAAGAATTTAAAGCGGCCGACGTCTCCCGTCCTCTCGATTCGGCAATGAACAATTTCGAAGAAGATACCGTTATTATGGCGCATGACGCTACGAATGGTATCGACAAGCCCGATATATTGGACGATAAATAATGTCCGCGACGTAAAATCAATGAATCGTAGCCCGGGTCTCCTTTCTGTTTCGCGTGTTTGTTTTGCCGGACAATATTAGCTCCGAAAAAGTCCGCAAAAACACGCAAACACGCGGAATAAATATAAACGGCGGCGGTGGCACGACGAAAAAAAAAAAAAAAAAAAAAGGTTCGCCGCGAAGATATATCACGGAGCCTTTTTATTAGTCCCCACCGAATACGGGACTATTGCTACCTATGTCCACCGCGCAACCCCTAGCAGAGCGCACCTGATGCCTCGTATCCGTCAGAAGTTACGTATAATATTTTTAAAATAGTCGATTTCGACGTTTCCCGGTTGACGAAGAATCGGCAAAATTGGTGTAAAGATTGGGGTGGGACGTCAGCCACGTGGTCCCAGGAATGTTTCCGGGGCGGCTTAGGTTGGGTTAGAAGGTCTAGGTACGTGTTCGCAGTTTGACGGAATGTTATTGCGGCCATAATCGCAGGCGCCAACAGGTGCGAGCTTGCACAAGCCTACGCCTGGGTGTGTAGGTGAGCCCGGAGGAGTGTATCGGTGAGTCGCTATACCTATATTACCGCCATAGGGCAATAAAGACCCCATCCCTATAATCTGTGGCGGAAACAATAACTAAACAGCCGGCCAACCGGTACTGACCCACTGCGAGTCGTTCATAATGCTAATGGCCGCTCGGTTGTCAATATTTTGACAGGAAATTAAGATGTGTCGGTTTCACCTCGATGGTTTCGCCGGGTTTAACTACCTCCCTCGTTCCCGATTTCTCTTCTTAAAACCTCTAACCCGTTGACCTTTGCACTTTCCAACGCCTCTGTAGCGTTTGGTATCGTGTTAACGGAATTTAAATTATGTCAACCCAATTTTCGAACGACTAGTCGTCGGAAATGTCGCTTCCGGCTATGCCGCGGAAACACCTCGAGGGGCGTTTCTTTTCAAATAGGTCGTGCACGCTTCCACGACGAAAGAGACGAGCTCGGCGTCGCCGCGTGAAAGTCAATGTCGCGTTTATGCGATTCCCCGAGACCCGCGTATCAGCCTCGTAGATTTTCATTCGCGATCGATCGTCCGTCAACGCGCACGTCGAATGTTGATCGCGGGTTTCTATTGAAATCGCGACTCTCGCGACGTGCCGGGATCGGGTATGATCGCGGAGGAAGTTATAAATTATTGAGGCAACACGGCCGAAAGAATTACATACTGGACGGAGCAATTTTCTACAAATAAGGTAACTTAATAAAAGTGAAACATACTCTACTTATTATACAGGCGTCCGGTTCTCGATAGAAAATAAAAGACGCGCGATCAATACGTATGAACAGGGTGCTTCGACGCAACCGGTTCGCTATTAATGTTGGTTATGGTCGTCGTGGACGAGGAACGCGAGTTAAAATAATCTTTGTATAGGTGTTGGACAAATTTTATCGATGGCTAGAAAATTGTAAAATCGTTGTATTCTATTTTCATTGTTTTATTCTGTCGAGGATCCCAACGAATTTATTTTTTCGAGTTGCATTTGCCTCGACGTCTCGATCTTGTTTTAGATTATCTTCAGGCACAATTAGGATCGAGTGCAATAGACCCTCGTTTAGGCATAAGGGTTTCTCCATTTATTTAAATTACAAAAGTACCTTGGAGTGCCACGTGACTAAAAATAACGCACGTTGTAGGACCACGCGGCCTCGTCGCGGCGCAGGCGCCGCTCGCTAAAGAACTCCAGTCGAGACTTTTTGCGTCGTCGGAAAATTCGTCCATAAAGCGTGTAACTTGGTCGAATAACACCGGACGGGAGATAAAAGTTGATGGCGATATCGAGGGAAATTCAGAAGCTTCGGAAAGTTAGTTGCCGCGAACGAGGGTGTAGCCTGCCACTGACCCACTTGTCGTCCCACCCTCTAACGTATATTAATTGCGAGATCGTGGAATCTGACGGATAATGCTTCTCGTTCCCGGCATTCCGCCGGGGTATCGTCGTTCGTCGAAAAAAGAGCCAGGCCCCCGGAAGTTCCTAATTTCAGGAGAAATACGTTTAGCCGTGGCGCGTGGGGGTGGTTTACGACGCCTCGCGATGCAACTGCGCTCTAGCAACAGCCCTGAATGCTCTCGGGGACCCGCGTTTCTACACGTACACGCGGTATATACCGTTCGTGTGTCGCGCGCGGGTGTGTACGTACACAGGGAAGAGGATGCGGCGTATCTGGTGCCTCGATCTACTTCCTTATCGCAGCGAAATTGTCCTGCCCGCCGTGGCAGGTCCCCAGCCTCTTCCTTCCACCGTGAAAGAGGGAAAGGGAAAGCGAGAGAGACGCGCCGGAGAAGCAGAAGAAAGGGTGGGAGAGATCGTACATTACCGCACGCGAAAAAAGACCATCTACAGGACGTTTAATTTCCGAAGCCCTTCCGCCAGCCTCCATTCAAGGCGTCTGCGAATCCACGGCCAGGGCATGAATCCCGTCATTCAGCTGCATCCCCCTTTTTCCACCCTCGTGCCCTCTTCAGAGTTACAGCTGCGGGGCACGACGGTGAAAAAGCGTGGTCGCGGGCAATCTTCCTTCCGATACCCCCTTCGACCCTCCCCTATAGAAGGTCTCGATGGGACGGGGAACCGAGACAGCCAAAAAGGGACGCGATACCGTCAGAACGCGGTCCTTTGTCGGCCATGAGCGATACGATTTCGCGAGCGTCGCGACCCTGTCAGGGACGGAATCGCGTATCTCGCCAGCACGTTCCAACCGGGTATATTATTTGTTTTGCACGATGGGAAATCAGAATCGTAATAGTCGCTCGTCAAGCCAAGACGCAACGACGCATTAACGCAGTACGAAAATTTCAATGATAGCATTGAACCGCGATAGCGTTGAATCATCACACTTTCACTACGCTACGGGACATACGTGCTCCCCAGTCGTATTTCATTCCGCGCTAGCCATACTTCATTGAACCTTCGTTACATGCTACGAGGTTATCTCCGTAATTTTTCCACTATTTTTATCGAAAGTCTGCGTTCCTATTTGCCCGCCGCTGCCAGATATGAAAGTCTAGGATGAAGAGTAATCGCCCCGCGTCACAAAATGTGAAATTCCTCGTCAACGGTCGCCGCGCCAGTCCAAATTCTCCGTGTATTTAGAGAAATAGGTGTTTCGAAAAACTTTCCAAGAGTAAAACTAAATTTCGTGCCCCTTTAAAAAAGGGTTCGTTCGACCGATGTCGCAGCCACCGACGACACGGCGTTTACCCCTGTAATCGATCCGCGACATCGTGATCCGCGCGTCGATAATACGCGAAAATCACGGTTAATTTGTTCGTCGGTTGTTCCCGGATCTTATCTTTTCTGTCTTTATGCGAGAAGCGTCACTGCTTTCACCGTGATCTCATCGGGACACCGTGAGCGGGGCCGAGTTTCGTAGACTCGTGAATTCGCGACACGTAGTGCCCGATGGTTTTCCTGGCCGGAAGCTCGACGACGGCGCCGTATGAGCGGCCCTGATCGCGTAAATCTTGGACTTAATTCGGTAAACAGGGAACGTCTTGGATCGGGGACCCCCTGCTGCGTTAAACAGCCCGTAAAGAAAAGGCGACAGCAATTATTCCCCTTGCGCCGACGCCTGTACGCGCAATCAAGCTAATCCCGTGGACCGACAACGAAGGCTTAGGCCCCCTCGAACTTACACGCCGGCGTATTTGTCAGGGGTTGTTGGCTAAAGAACCACCGCTCTGAACCGTGGACACTTTAACAAAACTTTACCGGACACTACTATTCTTTCTTGTTGGCATGCTCTATTAGGAAATGAAAGTGCACTGACATTTCGGTTCTGTTCTATGGAAACTCTCGAGATTTCGTGTGTGGCCATTTTCATCACAGTATGAAAGAGGGATCCTAGAATCGGTTGTTTTGAATTGAAGTTTATGCACCCCCGGAAATAAGTAGTTTTAACGTACCAGTCGATACCGATATTTCCACCGCGATTAATAATGTTGATGTCTAGAAAGTTTATACTGTTACGACCTCCAATTTCCGGAACCGGGGTCTGCAGCGAACGGGAGTTAAACGTGTTTAGCGTACGATCAATTTTATTTTCTGGAACGGTAACAAGTATATCATCTGCGTGCAGTAAAAACACGAGGTTGAATAAATTTCGAACTAAACGAATGCCCTATCTATGCACACAGGATGCAAAGGAACGGCCAAACTTCGGGGGAAAACGTTCCTCAGACCCTGAAAGATGAAAACACGCCGAACGTCCGAAAGTATTGCTAAAAAAAAAATAACAAAAGATTTAATAAATAAGTATTCGTCCAAGGCATTCGTCGATTGGAATGATATAGATCCTCCGGGGAATAAAAGTAAGTTTAAACATCGGGAAAGCGATAAAACGTGTGACGCGACGTTGAGCGTATTCGTCGGTCGCGGGGTCGTATAAAGCAGCGAGCAACGATCGTAGCATATTTATTTTCCGTGCCATTTAATAGCCGGCTTGCCGCGACAAGACAATCACACGAGTTTGGAAAATCGTCGAGCTAACTTAACGGCCCTATAAAATCCGGATTGCAGGGGGTGGGGGAGGGGCGAGCACGCGTGTATCCACCCCCGTCGTCGCGGCCACCCTTCCCCTCCCCCCCACGTCCCGCACTTACCCTCAGCGACGGTCGGGAACGGGACGATCCCGGGACACTCCTTCCGCCACGTATATTCTCATTTGGCCGGCGTGTTTTACAACTCGACTCTCGTTTCACGACCGCTAAATGTGATGGATGCCTAGAACTTGCACGGACCCACAAATCATAAGCATCGTCGGTGGGTGCACGCGCTCGCGGCTCGTTATTCGGTGAAATATATCGCGTTACGCAGTTACGCAACGGAATATAACGCTTCCGCGTTTGAGATATCGTTGCGCGGAATGCTCCGGCGCCGATTAATTAAACCGCGGGAAAAATGCACCGCGACTTCCATTCGCCGGCGCGCAGCGTGCCGCGTGAAATTTTCCCCGCGACGGTCTTCCGCCTGAGCCTCGAACACGTCGCGGACCGTGGAAATATCGAATGACGGGCGAAAGAAACCGAGATTTGTGGAGGTGTACGCTTACAGCCGGTCGCCAGGACGATCTGGGTCCCTCGGAACTCGCGACGAGAAAGTGAATCACGTCTCTCGGATTCCTTTTGCTCTTCGACCCTCTAACGTCGCGTGTCCGCAGTTTTTATTCACCGACGATCGTTCGGTACGGGTCAAAAGCGACCCGTGGGTTGATCGAACGAGAGCAGCCTTGCGTTAAATTATACGGAGCGCGAGAGTAACGTTCGGCCTTGTTATTCGAAAGGGCGAAGAAATTATGATGGCCTGTTTCTGGTGGAAGTTCGGCGTAATCGGTGGCGCGCGCATCTGATTTATGGACGCGGTAAATATAACGTCTCTCCGGCCTCTCGAACTTCCCTTCGACGAATCTCGATGCCTGATAAAGAAAACCGGGGGGAGAAGTTTGATCGTGAATCACGTCTGCGTGCCGGAGGAAGCGTTTTTGTAAAACGTCGAACGTCCTTGATCCGAGAACCCGAGGTAGAGGCGAACAACATCCTCGTCCTGATGAAAATTTCAAATAGCAGTCGCAGAGTGAAAGTCCAACGCAAATTCCAGGCCATGATTCTTTAATTACGATTATGATATCTGGGTTCGCTGGAAGTGCGCCAAGTTCTTTTCGATCTTCTATTTTCGTTTTCAAATCGGTGGGTTGGAAGTGGTAATCGCGTTAATAGGCTAGATCGTTCTTGGGTCGCCAGGGAAGTGCTTCTTTGCTCAGAAAAGCGCAGTTTTTTGTGTGTTAATTCCAAATAAAAACGTTGGTATCGGTTGTTCGGATGAAAGTTTTCCCGCGTCTGGGGGGGAGGGGGGTGGCTAGGTTTAAACGGGCGAGGATTTGGCTGTTGTTTACAGGGGCCGGGCGAAGTTTACGCGGTCGAGATAAATTTCGCGGCAAGGTGGCTGCGGGCGCTCGAAACACCGTCAGGATCAGCAAGATCCCTAATGAATCTGGTCGAAGGACCACGCCGGAGGAGTTGGCCTCTCCACTTTTCAGAGGGTGCAGCGAACTTTAGCGCGGTTGCTGGTCCCGCGGTAGCTAAGACTTGGGTTTCGAGTTTCCAACGAGCCGGGGATACCTTACAAGGTATCGTTCCGCCTTCCACGAACTTACGACCGTTTGCAATTACCTACACTTATAACTGTACGAAAGCTACGGATTCTCTGCGGTGTCCGCAGTCCACCGCGCGTTCCATCCGCGCAAGTATTCGCCAAGTTACTGTTATTCTTGCAAAGCTCGAGTCGCGTAAATAACGTGGACGGCCCTCGGACATGGCCGGCCGAGGTTTATGGGGGACGGAGTCACCCCTCGCTGATGAAGGGAAAAACTGCCTTGCTACGCATACCTGGTTCTGAGAAACTGTTTATGGTACAGGGGTCCATATTTGGTGATGTTGATCGGAGCACATATTCTCGGGGCTTATCCAACCTTTCCACGCCGCTCGAATTTTGATCGACGACCGCTAACCTTCCACGTGTCTCTACCCCTTTCGCGTACCATTTAATTGCAATTTTTACTTACTCGCAAAAAAAATAAATTCGAGAATTATAACGAATATATTTCCCCGCTCGGTGTGTTTAACATCGAAGTTCGGGTTTGCGAACAAAATGGTGGACAGCTTACGGGGTGGTTCAACGAGGTCGGTAAGCGCGCGATAATAGCCACGGACCGTGGAACTTTTGCCGCATTTTGTCGTCCACGCGCCGCGCAGTTATAGTTCCATATTCCCGTCCACCGGGTCCATTTCGACCATGATGGTCGTGATACGGTCGCGTTACGGTTCACCGAGCGATTTGACGCCGAGAGTCGTAGAGTCTTCGTGGTCCAGCCGCGGACGAAACCGCAGTCGGACGTTAATACGCGTTTCGCTCGGTGGCCGTTAACTATCAGACCATTTTTATGCTGCTGTCCATTCGAGGATATCGGTCCTGAGAAGCCTCTGCCTACTCCAAACAACAAGGATGGTCTCTTTACGAATGCAATATAATTGTAAAAATACTGAGAAAATATAGAAATACGCGCAAGAGGGGTTAAAGCGGAAGTGTCGGTGCTGGAACGAGATATAAAAACAGATCAGGATCGAGAGTTAAGCTCTCGAGGGGTGTTTTAGAAGGGCAGGGAGCGGTTGAACCGTTAATTCGATCGAGTATAAGCCGGCAGCCGGAAGAAATCGTTGGCGGAGGACGTCGATCGGGACCGGTTCGCGCAATCCGTAGAAAAACAAGCTCGACCGCGGCGCGGAACGACGCCGGGTTAATTTCGTTTGCACGGGTGCCGGTTCGAGCGACACCCGACCGGCACGGAATAATAGCGCGCAGCGGCCGATAGATCAATTCGAAAATGCCGAGTTAATGATTAGCTCGGTCTCGGTCCTTGGCAATTTATCGGCGAGCGGCGGTAACCCGGTGCCGGGAGTGACTTCGATAGTTAATTCACAGATAAGCACGCATTGAAAATGACGGATCGCTCGCTAGCGAGCGCGCGACCGACGAACGAACGCTCAAGAGAGTTTCTCGCGCATAAATAAAGGTGTCGGACCGTGGAATCATGGGGCTTCGCGAGGTGCCGCCGACGACGACGACGACGACGTCATCGTCGTTCGGTGTGCGATACGTAGGTAGGTGGATAGTATATATTCCACGGCTCTGGCCATGAGAGTCTTCAACCCCCTTTCTCTCCTCCCACTCGCGCGGGAAGACACGCTCAAGTACGCGAGAGATAGCGCGCAAGGGGGATGGCGGGGTGGCGGGATGGGAAGAGGGAAAGAAGATCAGGGACGCCGGGGCGAAAAACAGAGAAAGAGTACAAAGTTCTCTCTGGACACACGGACCCGACGCATACGTAGCCATGGTGCTCAGGTATGGCGTAGTGGCGAGGCGGCGTGTTGGTAGAGATAAATCATGGGTTACCACATTGTAGCCCAGTAAATCATCGGACGCGGGGAACGCGAGAGCTTCCCAGCGTGAAATGAAACGAATTCATCTCTGTCAGCCCCCACTACCTGCCCCCTAGCCGCCTCTCTTTCTCCCTTTGCCCCGCGCCGCCCTTCTGCCCGTATGCTCGCGCTCCCTCGCTCCTTCCCAGCGCCTCTGCGCGTCTCGTTCCGTCTCATCCGCTACCACCATCCCTCGGATCCGCCGCCCACAACCCCCTTCGACCCTCCGTTGCCTCGTGTTTTCTATCCTTCGCACGCAACTCGATGGGGTGGATACACCCCACCTATGTACACCATCGGCCCGGGCACATATTTACTTTCCTCCCGGTTATACATAATACTCGCTTACCACATACCCTCGTCACGCTTCTTTCCAGAGAATCATCTAGAGGCTTTCGCACGCGCGGGGGGGGAATCCTTCGTCTTCTCGTCTCCACCCGCCCACCCACAAATTTTTTCTTCGCCCTGTTCCTACCTTCGCCATCGCGCGTAGCGCCTCCATCATTCTTTTTCCCGGACCAGTATTCTCCGGGACCGATACAACGGCCCGGTTACGCCCGCGTTCGTTTTCATTTTCGGAGGGTTTATTAAATCTCTTCCCTCCCTGTATCGGGGGTCTCATTGTTCCGGGACGAGTTTCACAGGGAATCGATCGAGGAAACGATTCTCCCGTGATTCGCCACGCCGGTCGACCGCGTAATCGCGGAACGTCCGACCGTTTCGGACTCGTATTGTTCTTCGGCACGGGTTCGTAAATCAGGCGACATTTGCGTGCCGCGCGTTCCCTCTCGACCCGCTGAAGACGGCGTTTCGAATCGCTGGACCGTCGCTGGTCGAACGGGTGCACCCGCAAAAAGGGACAGAGGCCAATCGCGCCCCTTTCGGTACCCCTTTCGCCGTAAAAGACACGCGGGCTAACAACCCCGGACCGAGGGTCGTCCATTTTGTTCGGGAACGCCTTCCGAACGCGTTGATTTTCTTTTCTCCGTGACGTTAAGTCGCGGCGGTGGCGGCTGCGCCAGGCGGGGGCGGCGGGGATGCACGTCGGCACCGCAATATTTATCGTAATTTGATACAAGCGGGCCACGAACAAAAAATTCCTTCCCAGCCAGCTCGAGACCGGTCGCAGAGAAGGGATGAAAGGGTGGGAGTGGGAGGCTAGAAAGGAGAGCCATAGATCGCGAGCAGCTCAGACGCAGCCGCGCCCCCGCCCTCCCCAACCCCCTGTGACTCGCTATCGTCCGATACTCCTCGTTTCTCCGTACCCAGGGTACTCCAACTTTTTCCCTTCTCCCTTCATGCCCTTTTCCGCCGTATTATACGCTTTTCCCTGATCCGGTCCTCGATCATCTCGAGTAAACACGGACCGGTGACCGATGACTCGCGAAAGCAAGCTTCCTGACTAAGCCGGTAAACACGACCGTATTCCGGACGCGGCGTAATTTAATACGCTTCCCCGTCTTTCGTTTTATGTTTTCCGTTTTCTCTCTTTTCTTTTCTTTTTTTTTTTGTTTCGTAAATTTTTAACGTCCGACCACTTCGGGGTTGAACCGAACCCGGCGCTAGTTCGAGTCTGATACCGAAATTGCGCTCCGTTACATCGTAAATTTCGCGATAAATCCAACGCGCGAAATAGTCAGCCGGAAATGCCCGGCCCGCTGTTTGGACGAACGTAGAAATTGCCGCTGACGACGACAAATATTTCGCCAGCTCGTGTTTTCCCTGTAATTCTGGTTGATTTAATCGGTCCGTCGCGCCGGGCGACGATTTTTGGTAATTTTCGAGTGTTGATTCGAGAGAACGGACGAAACACAAGGCACCCAGCTTCGATGCATCTTTCGTCCAGGTACCGTGGAAACTGGTTCCCCCGGATCTCGAATAGATCTTAATTAATATCGGGTAGATTCGAAAACATAAGCCCCTATTTATCATTTTCAATTAAGCCCTGTTTTCGCGCGATAAATAGCGCCGCTCCTTGGGTGACTAAGCATGATCCTTGAGGTTATTAATACGGAGTAACGAGGGGATAACAGTTTATTAAAATAAAATAAACTTGGTAGACAATACTTGAAGCTTCCAAAACTTATAGAAACCATTCTCTATTGTACATACCGCTAGACTGTCGTTCTGAATAACGCAAAATAAAATGGTTCCGTCTACTTTATGCCCCAGAACTTATGGTCCTTTATCCGCTCTGTCTCCGTTACTATGCTACCAACACAAACGCAATAAAGCGTCGGACAAAGGGTGACAAAGTCACGTAAAGGGCTCCGCTCACGAACAGCGTAAAAATAGAGGTCTAGTATGATTCACAGTTAGGGAAATGGCTTTGACTGGGGTTGGAACCGACAGTAATCATCATGGCGACAGTAACTACGGCTCAATTGGCTCCAAACCTCGACAGTAATATCGCCCATTTCTCCCTTTTTGTTTTCAAATTAAAAAAACATTTTTCTATCCCCAACTTCTCTCGTATCTCCTGTTGTTGCTTTTGTGGATATTCCAACGAGACAAGATGGTCAACTGCGTTCGAGAAGATGCTTCTTCTTTCGATTAAAAATGAGACGCCAAGTGCGGTAATTTACAGAAGGGTGGGTGGGCGAGGGTCGAGCCGAACATCGTGGTCGACGTAACGCACGACTGCAACTAATCCGCGGAAGGTCGTTGGTCACGGGGAGCAAGAATGCAAGGAAGTAGTGCACTAATTAGGAGTCACCTCCATTTGTTCTTTTATTTAATCAGTGCAACGCGGGAGGGGGGGGGGTTGAGTGGGGAGGGTAGATAGGAGGGCGGCGGAAGAGGAAAAGCCGAAGCATAGTGGAGAGAACGACGACGGCGGGGGTGGAGGGGACGGGGGAGGAGGTTTCTCGCGTTGCGGTGGCAGACTATTACGGGACTCCCACATAAATTGGATTGTCGCTCGGTCCAAATGTATGTAGCGATAAATCCAGCCGGCAAAAATAATGGCGACTCATTTTGTAAATGGCGTAAAACTTAAAACTGTGCCGGCACCGTCGGGGCTGTTTTATGGACGGGGTGACAGCGTCGCTGGAGCAATCGGTATCAGTGAACCGGCTTAGAAAAAGAGATCGATAGTACCGGGTTGAATAGAATTGGTTACGCGAGCAAAGGAAAGAGATTGCAACCGAGGTGGGGGATGGGTCGGAGTTTCGCCACCCCGCCAATAAACCGTTCTTCGGGGTTTCCTTTGTCTAGACTGCCTTCCGTCTTCGCCGATACGCATCCACGGTGAATGAAACCCGATGAAAGAACTCGACGATTCGTTCGTTAACGGTCGATGGCCCGCTGCAAAAGCATCGAGCTCTGTTTTTCACTCGTAAACAGTATTATTGTAAGTCAGACTCTAATTTTTCCCTCACGAATAACGCGATAGTCCACAGTTGTACCTCCAACCTGAGACGATTCGATCATCCCCTATTTCGTTGCACGCCTATCCGAGTACGAGAGCTCTTAACCCCTTGGAATCTCACGACTATCCGAACCGAACCTGGGACCACTTTTATAGCCGACTTCATTGAACGCAGCACGCGTTTATCTCCGAGCGTGTACGTCTTCTCCCTCCCTGGCAACCCTGTCCTCGCAGCCTGTCTCTCTCCAGCCTCCGGTGCCCTTTATTCTGTCAACGTGGCACTCAGCCTCGGTGCATCTTGGCGTGGTTCGATTGGGGAAGGGACCCCGTAAAGCCCCGAACGCTTCGTCTTCATTTACCAATGCCCAACATTGATTCTCGTTCTTCTTATTGCCATTGTCGCGACCCGGCGCTAAGTTAAAAGTAAGGGGTGGGCGAGTTTATTTATAGAACAGACCAAAGAAAGGATCGCGATCCGCAGGAAAAAGCTTAGCGAATTTTTTTCCCTCCCCCCCCGGTTTCGAAACGGAAAGGGACCGGTCTCGCGGACGATTCTTCGAACAACCGGGCGAAGATCGACCGAAGGCAATTCCGTTTCTTGCCCGCGAAGTAATAAAAGCCCCGGAGAACGTACGGAGCATCGGGGGTGGCTCGCGCGCGCGCGTGCTCGAGACAGATAGGAAATCTAATTCCAACCAAGAGGGTGGTGTCCAGATCTGGAAGATCATCCCTCAGTATATTATTTATACGCCGGCGAAATTGGTGGTCGGGCACGCCAGGCACGCTCTACCGTCTCCTCGGGACACAGGCCGGGCAATGCTCGTAATTTTCCACCCCTTTCTACCGTGAAAATTCCATGTGTGGCGCGAAAACGTTCTTCAAATTAATATACAACCGTCGCGCGGAACGAGTCGAATTTAATAGGTTAATATCTCCGACGGACCGCACTTTGAGAGTCAATTTTGCCACGCATAATTCTGCCGCCTCGCGCATTCCAAGGGGTGGGAAATACCAATCGAATTAAAACTTCTAGTTCCGAGAATAGAGTTTACTATTAGTTGCGTCATGGATTGAAATTAAATACAGTTCGAGCTGAATTTCCATCCAGGTTCTATAGGTCAACCCTGTATCAGGATGCCGGTCTATTAGCCGCGGTTTCTCCGTCGACCAACGAGACGGAACGCGGAGCTCTCGGTGCCCTAAATTACGTACGGAGGATCATCGTGCAAAACCGGGCACGTAAAGCGGCAGGGAAAGCTGATCGAAAGCCAATAATTGGGATAAACCCGTCCCCAACCGGCAGTTTCCTGGGAGATCTCGTTTCACGGCTCGATTCTGTCACGAACCGTGCAAGGAGTTTCGGGACCGCATTCCCGCCGAAGGGATAACTAGAAAACTTCTTTCCCTGCCTCGCGACGCGAAACACTTTCCGCGTCGCACCCCCTCGACCCTGACGATCCCTCCCCCGTTTATCCTTATCCTTTATACCGGTTGTACGGCCGAGAAGGCGTCGGGTTGAGCGGGCGGGTGGGGGTGGGTGGGTATCTTCGCGGTGCAGGGACGTGTTCACCCAAATGCGCTGTTAAAATTTTGGACACAATCTCACCATTTGTCTTGCGGGACCTGGGAATAAATCTCCGGCGGCTCAGGCGGACTAAGAAAAACGCCTCGCCCCATGTTACACGCTCGCTGGTGTCCGTGTGGATCAAGCGGCGGTCGTCGGTGTGGGTGCGTGCTCTCGTCGGTATACCCCCGGGGTTTCCACCTTTTTATTCTTCTTTTTCTTCATTTTGCCAACCCCTACGGACGCGGACTGGAACACCGAACGGTACACCCCCGCCCTTCGCCTCTCTTCCTTTCTCCGTCCGTCCGTTGGACGGACGTTCCGTCGATAAATCATAATATTCGTATTAACATTCCTCGCACTTCTTTCCCGCCACGCTCTGTTCCTACGCCACGATGGATGACCCCGACCGACCCACCAACGCTGCAAAAACTTCCCGATAGAGGAGCGTGGGTGGCGGTTCGCGCGAGGTAAGCAAACCGTAGGGAGGGAAATCGAATTGGTCCCGCGATAAGACGCGCGCGAATCGTTCAATACCGGAGACCTGTTATTACCAGCCTTTTCCTTTTTTGCGGCGGCTAGGCACCCCCGGAGTCGCTAAAACACCGGGAATATTTCATCCCGGGGCTGACGTTCCGACGCGGTAAATCAGTCTTTGCCGTATTCTTCACTTCGTGCCTTCGATACCGAGATTTAACCCTTTGCACTGCCTTGTCTCCGCTGCCGAGCCACCCGAGGGTTAATATTTCTTCATCGTCGTAGGACGTAACGCAGCACTTTGGGGAAGTGTCTTACGCAACGAGATCTCCGTTCTGGTAAATCTGGTCCCCGTTCTCCGCTTGTTAAAAATCTTTGTTGCGTCTGCGGAAGACGGTCCTCCGGTGGGAGCATCGAAGGCGGTCGCATCTACATTTCGGCGGGTCGCTTTATATGACGATAACTCAGAACGCGACATCGGCGTTCGCCCGCGCGCGGTATTCCCCGTCGGTGAAGAGCCCCGGCGTAAAATATGTGTCTGGTGTCTTATTCTTCACCCGGTTGGTTCCTCCTAAAGGCACCGGGCGAGAGAAGCGGCGGGCGAAACAGAAGGAATGGAAGAAAACAAAGGAAGAAGCGCACGGAACCGACGGGGGTTGGTCGGGCTCGTCTTTCTTCGGGCGCTCCGCGAAAACGTCGTTATTGCTTGGCGGGTGCTGGCGTTGCTCGTCCCGATTCCACGTTTCCCTCGGCCGGAGTTACGATTATGATCGCGGTCGGCCGCGATGGCCGCGAAATGCGGCCGCTGTCACATTACCGTTCCGAGCGTGGACATCACCCGGACGATGGTTCGGTGGTCACGCGACGTCGCCGCTCCTCCGCGTCGGCTTTTCGCCCGATTTCCTGGCCGCCTCGGTGACCACGTCCGCTCGAATATCGTCGAGTTTTCATCGGCTCCCTCGGGCTCGCGGCGCCATTGCGGAATACATGGTTACACGCCTTCCCGGGTACGGCATATCGACTATCCGCAAACTGGAAACCCCCTCAATGATGCATTTAATACGCTCGTGACGTTGTCTTCATGACTCCTGGGGTCAAACCTCTTTTCTTCTTCTTCTTTTGATTCTCTTTTACTTCGTATCGACATCTGGGTCATTAGGGACGTTCAACTGCTTCCCACATTTGTATCGTTAAATTTTGTGCCACAAATTTGAGTCCTCACGAATTTCAAGGTGTTCTTGAATGTTAAGGCAGTTCTTAATCTGGACATTATAGGTCCTTCATTATTGGTAATGGGACTGGTCTTTGCCCCCATGAAGAAGTTTAGTGTGTATTCATTTGAGGGGTCTTTACCATCCAGGGAGCTATTTTTCCATGGTTTGCAACCAGTACAACTTTGTTTCGATATTTTCCGAGTGAAATCTCCGACTCCCCTTGTTCGAGGGTTGATGGGGAACGCGCGATGGTCGCATCGACGTCTGAGGAGACGTGGTCGTGATATTTTCACGCGGTTCGCGGCGTTTCTTTAAGCAAGTAGCCGGGGGTTCCATTAGTTTCCGGCATAATATTGTAATTTGTTCGTCGCTGAAACGTTAGATGGTAGGCGTGCGCTTTTATGCCGCGCAACGACACGAGTCAGTTCCTCATGACGATGAAAGGGAGATTACTTCGCAGTGGTTGCTTTAGGAGAGGGGCGGAACGTGTTCTTGCATACATTTAAAATATTCTGGTTCAGAACCTCCTCGTAAACCTTCCCCGCGGCTGTATGCGCCCAATACACGCGAACGGGCGTAAGGGAGTAATGTATGCGGTTCTGGTAATGCACTTAGGTAGATAAGAGTTTCCCCACTTATTCGGGAATATTACCGGCATCGAAAAAACCAACAGACGCTGCAGAAAAGACGAAACACGCGGAGCCGTCAACCTGGCGGAAACGATAAGAATTGTTTGTAGTGTTCAACTGGAGGAAAAAATGTATTCGATCCGATTTAATTAACCCCAGGTCTCTCGGTAAACGGCAAGGGGTTCCCCGAACGCAAACAGGGAGGAAAGTAACGTGGACCATCAGAATCCCGAGGACTTTCGGTGAAAACCTCTTCGAACTCTTAAGTTTAATTTGCAATTGTTTAATTGGGTGTCTCGAGGATCCGATCGACCGGGTTCGGGACTCCGTTAAGAGTTTGGACCGCGAGCGCGTGGCTGAACCTTATATGAGCTTCTAATGCATTACCCCCGAGTATGCGGAGGAGGAGGGAACGGGGGGTGGAGAGGAGGAGAGGGAGAGAGGCTCGTCGGGGAAGCGGCGCATGCAAGCTCGCAGGCCGGAATGGAGTCGTAGGATAGCAATTTCGACCGAGCAGTAATAAAGCACGTCTGCGCGCCGAAATCCTGATGAATGGCCGCGCTTAGGCTTGAAATGGAGAAGCGACGAGCCACTAACACTTACTCTGCCCGTGTGCTCTCTCTCTCTCTCTCTCTTTCTCTCTCCATCCTGGACGTTTCGCCCTCGTGGTACGCGTGCATGATCCTTTCTCCCCCTATCTCGCCTCCCCTTTCTCGCTCTATCTCGTTGCAGCATTCCTCTTCCTCTCGTTCCATCGTTCTGATCATTCATGACTCCGTCCTCCTCTGTCTCTCGATTCGTCCGCTTTATCCCACCGTCTGATCCCTCCACATTTCAACGTGCCCGGGCGCAATTTATACATTCGATTTACTATCGGCGTGTTGCGGAGGTGTCATTGTTTTATCGGGGGGGTTTATAATGAAGAGACTTTTTCTTCTCGGAACACCCAGGGTAGGGTGACCCGGATTATGATCGATTTCCGTTTCGCGTTCTGTGGTATTGTTCGATCGCGTTATGGGAGGTTTCGAACGCCGTTGATTTCCACTACGTCGACATTAACCTCCCCGACGACGACCTCCGTGTTTCTCGCAAACCGCGAGTGTCGCGATCCTGCCTTTATATCGGGCCCCGGGTGATAAATTGATACGACGACAACGGATGATAAACGACCCTTTGCGGACAGGAACTCCTTGGACGACCTAATTATGCAACTAGGCGAAATAAAAATGTTTTTAGGAGGGAATTTATCCAGCCAGTCGTTCGCAGCGGGCGACATATTTTTCAACGTCCACGCGTTGATCAAATTCTCGTTGCGGTATGCTAAAACGCGGCGAGAGTAATGCGGGAACGTCGTGTCCAGGGATATTTTCGTTCTATCTTCTCGCGCGCGCCCTTGCCCGTGCCCAGCGACGCAGGAATGAATGAATCTATACGTTCGCAGAAATAGGAAGGGCTGGAAAGAGGTGGTTGGCTGGTGAAGCCCAATAAATCTGGTCATCCCGAATTGAGAATGTAAAATACATGCGGTCCGCATCTGCGCGAGCGCGCGCTCAGAGATTTATCAGTACCGTGCTTTCGATGGGCAGGTACTGCCTCTAATTTATTCGTCTGTTTCATGGACTCGGCCCTGATAGCGCTGCGTCTTAATTCGGCCGATTTTGTCGAGGCGGTGCCCAGCCGACTCGTTACCTTCGTACTTTAATAATCTCGCGAGATGATATATCTCCCTATCTACTTTCTTGTACCGTCGCGATCGCCACATCCCGCCGTAAGCGGGGGAACCACCGAGCGATCGATACGTCGATTCAACCGACGTGAAATATCAATAAAGCGGTGTCGATAATATCAACGAGAAGGGGATTTTATTTAGAATATTTTGTAATTAAATACGAAAACAATTGAAAAAAAAAAAGGGTAGATAATTGGGACGCGTTCTAGGGGAGCTAGAACAGTATTTTAGGTCCGTTGAATAGGCAATCTCGCGAGGAACGCGATTGTCCGGGCGTAGAAAGTCGCGGCGAAAGTCGATTAATTATTGGAAAAGAATGTTCGATTATAATATCTGTTAGGGCGAGCACGGTACACCGGTAGGTTCACGCGGAGGTTACAGAAGGCAGCGTAGTACCTATAGCGGTAACTTCTGGGCCTCTAAATCAGCCTCCGTGTCGTGATTCATGGAGGGCAACCTCCCGGAGCCCCTGCCCCCCCGCGCGCTGCTCCTCACCTAGCCCTCCACCCCGCCTGTGCTTCCTCCTTACTCCACCCCCTTTCCTCGCCCTCTTACGACTCCTTCGGCAGTGACCTCATGGGCGACCCTTTTACCTCTCGACTCCCTACCTACACCTTCCACCAATCGACGTTCTACACCTACCAGGATTGCGCCACTCTCGGTTCCATCCATTTTTCTCGATACTCGCGATTAATTTTCATCGAGATCCCGCGCGTCTCCGCGCCCGCGGATATATCCGCCCCCCTCCTACCGGGATTTCGCGATTCGTCGCGCTACAGATAAAAGAGTCGCAGTCCCGGGGCTCTTCTCGATCGCCCGTTCCTCCTCGACGCTCGATTAATTTCCATCGAATACTCTCGCGATGCCTCGAACCGGGGGGGCATATTCAACGGTGACTTCGCGATCCATCGTACCAGCGACGGGCGAAACGGATGGGCCACTTTTCGTCCCAAACGTTTCTTCCTGGCGCTCTCAGTTAATTCTCGCCGCTGCGTTTCGGTGGAGAATTTTCCTATCCGTCTTCCGCGCCACGGGCTTCGCATTCTCATCGGGCAACATCGTCGCCCCGCGATCGATGGAAATTGGTGAGATATCGTCTTATTATCTGCCTAGCACCATCGCTTCCCACGGATTTATTTATTAGCGCTCCCCGTCTCCTTCTTTTCAGCTGGACAATCGTTTGAACAGTAAATGTATTTGTTGAGAATAGATATATTTTCAATGTCTAGCATTGCGATTTTTCTCTGCTCGACGTCGACCCAGGTCGGGTCATAAAACCCACAGGTCTGCCGATCATTTGGCGACGCCTATAAAGCCGGGCTTTTTCCCCGTTTGGAGTTAGTTGTGCGACAACCCTGACCGCGGAGAAAGTCTTTTACTTAGTTTTTCGCCTCCGTGTCTTGTAATATCCATTATTATACTTTTCAATAAACCATTTTTTCTTCTGCATGTAAGCGGTTGAGTTCAATCTTTCATAACGATAGATCCTCAACAGTATTCCTTATCGTGGTTGATATTTTTTGCAAGACACGTTAAAAACTAGATTCCATCCGAGGAAACGCGTAAACGAAGCGGCTCGTTAATTCGCAAATAAATTAAAAGGATAGTTGGTGTTCGATGGCCTCCGGAGGGTTAATGTAGATTTTATCGCGAGCCCTTAGAGCGAACGCGCTTGAGAACAACCCGCGCCGTAAAAGCGATACGAGAAAATAAGTTCCACGGGCCGATAAATCCACGGGGCAGCCGAAAATTCGGATAATCGGAACGTATCCAGATGACGCCGTTACGAGGGTTTCGGTGGGTGGGTGGCGCTGTATATCAAATCCAATATTATTCCGCTAAAGAATTGGCGCTTAACAATACAGATACGCGGTATTAGAAGTACAGCGGGTCGTGCACCTTCGTAAAATATACCCCGTCCACGGAATCCCCTCGAGATATCTGTTGGAGAAGGCTATTTTCGAGCTCATTGAATAGACAGCCATGATTCTATGACCGCAGAGCGTGCCAACTCCATTGTAGCGCCCTACGCCACTTTATTCCCTCGTTCTCTCTTCTGCTGAACCTGCTCGTACATTTCGCTATGGTACCTTAACTTCAGGCCTCGCGAGCTTCAACGACACCACCTCGTACACCGGCCTACAGGGTGACCCGAAACAAACGGACCCTCTTTATCATTCTAACTCGTGGACAAAGCTTCGAACAATCGACAAACTTCGGATCCATCGTTTCATACAAAGAATGGAGTTGTTTTTGTATCGCAACAATTTATGAAAATTTATCACGATAGGGACAGTTTGTGAGCATCCTGTAAATTCGTTCTCGCGGGTCTCGGTTGCGCAACGCCGTGTGTTTTCGTAATTTCTTTCAAGTTCGAGCAGGACCAAACAAGTCGCGTCGAATATATGAATTTTAATTTTCCTGTCGTACGTTCTCCAGGGTCCGCGACAGAATCGAGTTTCGTGCCTCGTCCTTCCCCCCTCCCCCTTTCTGTCTCCTGTGCTCGACTGACATAGTTTCGTCCTCGACTCCGGGCGCCATTTAAACGAGAATTAGTTCCCCGCTTCAAACGGAAATAAAATACCAAAAATTGTAACGATTTTTTCAGATCGCTAAATTAAAGAAAAGTGTGCACGCTGTTCCGTTAAAAATTAGGTTGTGAGTTATTCCGCGCTGTTCCCATTGTGTGCCATTATTTTACGTCGTCAAGGAATATTGTCTCCGGCCAATAAATCTATCTATCCGTTCTCTCGCGGTTAACCTCCTTGAGAAAAGGTTGCTGCGGCGCAGAAACACGAGTAGACGAACGATTCTTGCCGCGACGTACAGCTCTTACGATAAATTAATATTGTATGAGCTACTTGAAGCCCGGCGTGACGCGATGACGTGTTATGGAGATGCGTTCTACACGAGACTCCCGATGAAATCGCATTGCTATAAAATAGATGTTAGAGTACGGTATAAAAGTGTGCTTCGAATGCGATCTGCGTCCGGTTGAGCGCGTTCCCGTGTTCGAATGCGTACTTAACGCTGACATTAGCTTCTCTCCGTTGGTGGTTTCCTATTAGACGGAAGTTGACGCGTCGCGAGCCCCGGTACATACAAATAATCCTCTGCCGTTTAACAAATTGCTTGTTATCGACGCCTGTTCATCACTCATCAGCACTTTGTCCAACGTTATATTAGCAATGGCAACGAATATAAAAATAAAATTTCGATTTCACTCTGTTCTACTATTTCTTGGATTCCCCGAAAGCTTGTTCTACCGAGATCTTCGTGCCCTACATCAAGTTACAAGAATAAAGCTCGTCCAAACAATTCACACGAGTCTAAACAATAACGATTATCAACGATTTATCATTCGCCCACCTGGCGGTAGCATCGAGTACTCGAGGAACGATTCTCCGCCGAACGGATCCGATTAATTAATTATCATAATTAGTATTAATTGGGTAACGGCGAACGCGACGACGACGACGACGGCGACGGCGACGGCGAGTCCACCTCCGTCGGGCCCTCCGACGACGAGGAGCTTTTTCATCGATGCCGCTCTCACCAGAGGGCACACGCTGTGTGTACACACAGCGAAGGATTCGTTTTGTGATCGATGCGACGGAAACACGAGAGAGTAGTTTCTAATTAATGGGCCTACTTCACTCGGGGGTAGACTCAATTATTGTCGATACCGCGGAGAACGAGCTTGAATACGAATTCACCGCGAGGGGAACCGTTCACCGGCTCTTTCTTTCTCTCTCTTTCTCTCTCTCCTACCCCCCTCGTGTCCTTTTTTCTCTTTGTTCGTTTCGTATTTGCCTGTTTATGCAGGCGCTCGCGAATCCTCTCCGCGCGCTCGGGCTTGTGTGAGCCCCGCGATACGTATCGCCGGCTACGTGTGGGCGTACGGTGGTCCCTGTGTGAGCGCGTACGTACGTACAAGGATGGAAATACGTAAGGAAGCAGGGCATGAGCAATGGCTGGCAGCGCTCCGTAATAATGTTGTCTTCGTCGGCTCGTTTTATTTGCCGCGGCTCAAGAATGTAGCCTACAGTCCGCCTCAAAATTCATGCCTCGGTTGCGCAACCCGATCGGTGACGATCGTTCCGCGCCATGATGGACTCGCACCACGGACTAGTTTCCATCGTGCAGAAAAGAAAAAAGTGATTCGTTCGTTTGCACGTAGCCAAGAGTCAGCCCCGATCATCCCCCAGGAATTAAAGCGAATAATTAATACCTTGCACTGCTGTTTCTTTCGGAGCAGTTTTAGCTACGCGGAGGCGTTTGATCGATTTAGGATTGTTTTCGCGTCGGTTCACCGTAGAATTTAAATTTACCGCAATTTGTCGAGCCAATTTGTTTTCCTTACGCTCGGAAGGAATTTGGATCCGATCATGAATACGGGATAGGTTATCACAGGACCGTTATAAATATCGTCCTTATTATCATACAAAGAGACACCAAATGGCTGGCACTGGACTATGAATTTCTACGGTGAGGGATTAATGGCAGTTTGAATGCAAATTCGACACGGTTTAATAAATACAGGCTCGTACGAGTGCTGTCGAACGTAGAGGCGAATTAACGGACGCGTGCTCTTCGATACCGTGATGGATTTATTGGTAGAAAAAATTGTTTTAGATATCACCCTGTTCGGTCGACGTCAAGGTGATTCCTTAAAATTTACGATCGTTTCGTAAACTTTAAAAAGGATAACGATAAGGAAAGTTGCACGCCAGCTGAGTCGCCTTTCGTTTATCGCAGAGTCCTTACGTAAACGGCAAGATTGATCGCGGAATAATCGCGTCCGAACTTGCGAGACTGCCTCGAAATCGGCGACGATCCGTCGCCGTTGACTTCGATCCATAGAAATTAACGTGAAACCGACGTGGTTTTTTCTCTCGGTAAAAGTAACGAAGAAAGCGAGAGTCGAGGTGAAAATTAAAAACGATCGTAAAGTCCCACCTGTGGGTTATCGGCGCGGGGTTGGTTCTCTCGACGCGGCAACATTTCACGTAGGTGAGGGAAACGACGGAGATATCTGACAATCAAAGCGCCGTAACCGTAGATCATAGCCGGGGATAACGATGGGAATTGGCTCTTGCAAATACATTAGGCGGTACACGCGGCGGGCGGCGGCGGTGGCGGCGAGAAGAAGACGCGGGAACGGGGGCGAAAGCGAGAGGGGTCGTCGGGCTCTGATATCGGGCAGAAAGCATTCCCAACGACGAAGGCGGGAAAAAGCGACGAGGCGAACGGGAAGCAGATAAAATAGAAAAATCGTCACCGATCCCGCGTCTCGGTTGGACGCGAACGCGAACGACGGAGGGGCCGCGCCGCCCGAAAAAAGTATAAATTTCTTTAATGGCGCTAATAATTTCATATCGCGTAATTTACTTACTGCGAAACGTAACGCCAGTAGCTACCAGAGGCATTAACGAGGAGCCTAATATTTATGTTGCTGCTCGGTCGTCCGCCACCCAGATAACACCCTTGCTTCCAACCCACCTCCCTCGAATTCCCCGACACCCACACCTCCCATCTTTCCGTTCCACCTTTTACCCACCCGGTACCTCGGTGCCTTCGTAACTAGATATACAGCCAAGAAGAAGAAGAGCAGAGCCTCCCTTCTCTGCTCTCGAGATAAGTAGGTCCTCCGCCGCAGCCTCCTCCGGTCCACGTTCGGCTAAGGACAACGGGGAGAGAAAGCCAACGGACGAAGCGCCGGTGATTTAATACGGACATTTTTTTAAGGACGCTCAACCCTCGTCTGGTCGGGGGCGGGAGCTTGTACCGTCGGATTCGAGTTAATTTCAAAGGGGAACGCGTCTCGTGGAACGATTAGTTTCAATTAGAAGCACAGGTTCGTTAGTAATTTTCTCATTGGTGCCCGTGAACTGTCGAACTTTCAGTTATGATAAGGAGCATAACTGTACCAACGATCACAAGTTTTGTATAAATCATTATTTATCGCCAAGAATTTAAGAGAACATTTTTATCGCAGTTAGAAGCAACGAAGAAATCTTAGACACCCCCAAAACATTATGGATCCACCTCCATGTTTGCAGTTTCATTTTGACGAATCCAATTTCAAGACACGGTATCTGAACAAGTTCTGTTAATTTTGATATCGTCTGATCAATTGTCTCTCAACGATTGCCCAGTTTTGATATGTTTTACACTATTATTTGAGCGTGAACCACTCATCTCGACGTCACGTCACTTCCGGTCACATGCTTCTCTGCTTCCCTATCAACTATTTTAATATTCGAATATCGATTAATAAAAATCCACGCAAAGACCCTGGACCGTCCGAAAGGAGATCGAATCCTAGTTGGAAGAGGCTGAGCCAGCCGTACACGCGCCGCTTCGTCATCCCCGTGGCGTCCTCGTCGGATATCTCGGGTGCCGGGCGCGCATCCAACGCGGGACCGAGTAATTATTGTCACCCGCTAATTGGTCCACGATAAGGATCCGTCGAGTCGCTTTTTCCCCGGAGGCGCCACCTTCAACAACCTGCTGGCGCGCGATTCGCGTCGGAGAGCGAGCGAGCGGGCGATGTCCACGTGCAGGAACGCACACGTGGCCCGGTCGTTGCACGGACGGGTGGTACAGAACAGCTCCGGCGGCGCACACCTATCTGAATACGAATGAAAAAGCTTAATGCGCCATTATTTACTTGATAGTGGACAACCTGGTTCCAGGGGGTACCAGCACGTGTTTACGCGTTTATAACAGACGTGACGTAGAGTGGTTATATTCCGGCAGGGCGTGTGTGTCAGCCGGTCGTTGGGGGCTGGAAGAGGGGGAGGGGGAGGGCGGTGGGGGACCCGCGGAGAAACCGGAGAGGGTACGAGGACGGGTGGTATCCGCGATGGCGAGCGGGGGTGTCGGTCGGAGGCGCTGTTTTGCGATGCAGCACGCGCATTACCGGACCCGTAATGCGGCGTTGGGTTCACCGGTGCATATATTTTATTTAACACTGACAACGCACGGAGGGCGAAATTACGCGGTGTTATTAATGAAACTAAACTATTAATTTAAATTCCATTGTTCCATTATAAATAATTACCTGTTAATTACCGGGCGGGACCGGCCACGGCCGTGTAATGTGATTGGAGCACAAACGATACGCGCCATTTGTTACGGATTCGTACCCCCTCCTCCTTCACCCCTCCCCACGCGAGATTAATGTACCTTTTTCCGCGACTCGTGCCGTACTTTTCCGTTTTTTTTCGCGGAGAGCTATGGCCGGACGGTCCGTTCGTTTGTTTGCTTTCCGGCGGCCGCGCGGAATCGATTCGATCGGTGCCTCGCTTCTTGCGACGCGTTAGGGATACTTGCGGTGGGTCTGGTTTGACCCGTACTCCGGTTCGCGAATATTGAATCAACAACGCGGCCGCTAAATTCGACAGGCGATAATTATTCATGCAGTCGCGCACAAAGCTTGATAAACCGAGCGCGGCTCCATTATCGTTGTTCTTCGTTGCATTATTATGTTAATTAAAATTTAACGATACAATGTAAGCAGATCGATCGACAATTTGCGCGCTGAAAATGGAATAGACTCGAACTCACGCTTCTTCCTCGAAAAAATCTCTTGGTGCGCTAGTTTTGTCTACCATAGGCGTAGCCACTGTTCCCCGACGAAGCAGCCGCGACGCTGGCGGACCGTTCGAACACGGAGGACCGCGAAAACTGAGATCTCGACGAGGAACGTCAGGTGGAAAAATGATTTCGCGGGTATAATTAAACGCTCGCTACCGAGGGACGAGAACGGATCCGTGAATGAACGTGCGTGCGTGCCAGCAGGTATAAAGCAGCGCGTCTCTTAGGGCGGATTCAATTAATCAAAGCCGCGTCGCCCAGCCGCTGCTGATTACTCTTGCGATGCACTTAGTCGCGTACATGCGATTACACGCTGTGAGATAGACAGATGAGGCTACGTGCCCGTAGTTAATCTTCCGCGCGTCAAACGGTACAAACGACACGAAGTGGAAGGTGTGGAAGTAGGGAGAATACGTGGCCAAGAAGCTCTTGCACGTACACGCGGACGGCGTCCTCGCAAACAACATCGCGCGAGCCGGCCCCTAAGTGACGCTCGTACGCGTCTAGCAGCCAGAGACGCGTCTTCCATGATATAGAGCTCTAATATGCGAATGTATTAACCAAATGGAGCCGTATTCGTTGCCCGCCTAGCCCCAGAGACTCTTTCGAACGCTCCAGCTTCGACTTCATCGAGCCTTTGGTGAACGATTTGTTAACGATGCTAGTGAAATTTTGGGTAGATGAAATGTTGCTCTCCTACCCCAAGAAATGTCACTCTACCTATTCGACGAGGGAAAGGTTCTCTGATTTCGACTTCATCGAGCCTTTGGCGAACGATTTGTTAACGATGCTAGTGAAATTTTGGGTAGACGAGATGTTGCTCTTCTCCCCCAAGAAATGTCACTCGTACGAGTCTATCTATTGCGTGTCCGTGAGAATACGTGGCGACGCCAATGGGGCGCCAAAGATTAATATGTGAACGTAATGAACTCGCATTCGGTTTTCGTATTACGGTTCCTCCCGTAATGAAGTTTCATTGGCACCGAACGCATTTTAGCCGGCGTGTTTCCGCGTGTACCGATTGCGCTGCGTTATTTAACGAGGAGAATTCCGTTAGTAAATTAATAACGAAACCAAAGTGGAAGGTACCCTTAACGGTTCCAGCTACGAATAAAACTTCTAAAAAAAGAGAGAAAGAAGGAATCGATGGGACACTTTTTTCGCTGATAAATCGGCGGAAGTTGCGTGAGCGGCGCGCAACGATATCCATCGCTCCGTATTTATTTATTTGCGCGCTTCTCACGTTAAATGTAGCATTTGCTCTATTCGTTCTGTCTACGGTCGCCGGGACGATATATTTTTCCGTCGGCCCTGCGGTGTCCTCATCAATTAAGGCAATATTTTGATCGGCCAGGAAGCGACGGAAACCGCCGCGAAATCTATGCGGGATTAATTAATAGTTCGCCGTTTATAATTTACGCGTCACGCGCACGGCGAACTATAAATTTTAAACGTCCGTGCGCGCACGAGACACCCGTAACAATTACACGCCCACACCGACGGGACACTTTAAATCGTCCGCGCGCGTACACCGTCGTCGTGTACGCGCGACGCGCGTCGAATTCGTCGATCAAGGCGGCCGTGCCCATACTAAGGAGCCCCAGGTTTCGAGGTGAACGCCGCCCTGGCACACGCTCCTATCCGCGTACGTACCATGGCGATCAGGAAATCACGATCCGGGAATACCTGTGCCCGTGATCGCGCCTACGTTCGATCCTAGCGCCAGCCAAAGCCACTGCCAACGATTATCCAGCGGATATCCACTGCTACAAAATAATCTACAGGGTCTCGACAGAATATCCAGGACAAATTCCGCCATCTTCGTTCGCCACAGCCTGTGGCTTCGAAACATAAACGGAAGTTAATCGCGGAAACGGTGATAACTTTGTGGCAAGGATTTGCAACAGCCTCGGGGACATTAGTCTTCATAGCGATAGACACCTTCCCTGTTCCAATGGCGTCCGCGGCCGTAGATCACGTTTAGCGCATTCCTAAAAACTTTCAATCTTCGAAGGCGAAGGATCGCCGTGAAACGGTAGCTAGATAAATCTCGAAACAAGAGAAACAGCGCTACTGTTGCCCGCGAACCTGAAACACAGGAATCCCGTCGATTCCCATCGTCGTCCATTCGATCTGACGAGGGGAGAATTGGACGAAGCAGGGCTTAAAGACTTAGTTCTTTTTTTTGTACAAACGATCATTTTCAATCACTGGTTAGAGTGCTTATTAACAACCTCGTTAAAGAGCAAGGTGTATTCAAGGCTGAGAAGTATTTCATCGTCATAGGCTGAGTGCTTAATAAAAACAAAATTTGTATCGCGATATGATTAGCATTAATGAGCAAGGGATGGGGGTCGTAGGAGGAAGGAGCTAGTCAGGAAAGATGACATAACGAAGACACAGTGCTGGCAGAGGAGGATGCGATAGGAAGGCATCGGAGCGCACCGGCGCCCTGCCTCGGCTCCGTCGAGGCGCCGGCGTCACTTCCGCCCTCGCTCCTACTCCCGCTTCATCGCGAGCCCCGTAGGTTCCGTCGAAAAAGAAGGAAAGGGAGCGATCGCGGGGACTCGTTTTCGCGTGCACGCGCCAGAATCGCGCGACCGCGAGCCGATTCCGGCCGGCTGCGATAAATAAATATGAGATGCAACCGGCTAAACAGCACTCGGGTTGTTGATCCTGCTGCCCGCTCGTATATAAATCAGTACCCCGCGCATCGGGATTCGACTCGCGCGACCCCGGCTCGAACTTCCCGCGGGCGCTTTCGAATTCCACGCGACGCGAAAACCTCGCTCCTCCCCCGGCCCCGGCCGATAGGAACACACGGGATCCTTGGGATTCCGATTACGTCTCGCGGTTCGGCGAGATTCTCGATCGCGTATGTCGCGTACGTCCGCCAGTTTCGGGGTTCCACGTCGCGAGATGCGGTTTCAGACGTCGCGGAGAAGACAGGAATACTGATACAGTGGAAACGTCCGCGTTAAATTCTGGAACAAAGCCGGCAGAGGTGTCCGCGAATTTTCTGGCTAATGTCGCTAATCACGCGTCCTGAAATTCCGTCAAACCCGTAACTCACGGCTCCCCCTCGCCCCCCTCAAAAAAGGGACAATAATCGAGAGGGTTGGCTTCCAAGATATAACGCAGGAGACGGGGAACGAGGGATGACAGGATTCATAATTTCACGCGAGCTTATTGCCGTCAGTTATTTATCCTCCCGGGCTCATTCCACATGCAGCTCGCGCCTAAGTGCCGCGATTCTGTACCGCGCCGGTTTCATTCTCCCCTCGCGGCCGTCCTTTCAACGCGGATCGGCCGTTTTCTCTCCGGATGACTCACGACGCGCCCGGAACGACGATGTCACGATGTAATTTCGCATCGACGTCGCGGCCCCTTGTGCGTCGTTCGCGCAATTATCAATCGATTAGCCGACGTTCGCCGGCGGCCAAGCATTACCGAATAATTTATGAATAACTCCGAAACCGGAAGATTGCCGCGAAACCGCCAATCTTATCGCGAGCGCAAGAAACGAGGGCGACGCCGAAGCTTGTCCCGCTTCTTGCGTCCTCCGGAATTATCTACGGTATATACGAAACAAATGAGTATACACGAAGTACCGGTAGATTTAATGTTAATAGGAATAAAGATTAATTGCAAGAGTTGGGGGCAGTACTTTTCTTTCGATCGAAGGTATCGGATCGCGGTGGAGGGACGTTTTGACGTTAACCCCTGCGGGAGATTGCTGAAGGTTAAGTGGTGGCTTGCCGAATGGTAGGAGGAATTATGGCCGGAGCAGTTGGATCCTCGAGGGACCGATGATATCTCTGCACTCGTTTATGAGTTTAGCCACCGTCGAACGATTGAAAGCAAAGGTTGGGTTTTCATTTCTGTACACAATCTTTATTCGTACCCTCGACCAATTCATGCAACGAATAAATAAGATCCGTCTGATTTGCCCAAAAATGTCAACCGAAAAATGATAGTTGCTTCACCAGTAATTGTTTAAGGGGCATAGCTCCGCATGTGAGAATAGAAAAAGAGTGGAAATGGAAACAATGAACTATTTAATTACCTAACGCCAGCGATAAAACGGAGTCCGGATGGACCAGATGACAGGAGGGCAATATCAAGGTCATTAGTCCGTATCTCGATTCTTTTCGAGATAGCGGTTTATTTATGACCGTCCCGGCGTAACAGTCGGTTTCGAACGGTTTCCAGGCAGATTTCGTAGGCCGCATTCGACGACGATACGAATATTCGGGGGCAGTTCAGTGGCCAGATAGGCCCTCGGCCGCTACGTACTCGCGCTGGAACACGAAGGATAATCCTTGTGGATTATTGCGGTATCACGTGGGTCCATACGTGCTCGCCAGCAGGATGCCCTAGGACGTCGTATTTGTATGCCGTGGTATACACCTACGTGTTTGTATCGTACGGGTTCTCCATGGAAACCCTTGCTAGGGGCCGGGCCTGCTGCGATACCCTAATTCCTAAATCTGTCGCCATAAGTCCTCGTTACAATAAATAACCCGACCGGTGTGTGTCTGGGCTTGCGCCTCCTATTCCTCCGCCGCCTCCTACAGTCTTCTCCGGGCTACCTTTGGCTAAGCGTATCCCGCACCGTTCGCCTATAGTTTGTTCCTCGTAGATCTTTTCTATAAAGAGCCGTTGTTCCACGGACACCTCCGCCTTTTTACAGCGACACGCTGCGCGGGACCAGCCTCCACGGAGAAAACGAACAACTCGAGGACCGCTCGATCGGTCCACGAACCCCTTCCCGCATCCGCGTCCACCTCAGTTTTATTTTTTGTTTCACTTTTCTTACGAATATAATGCGATTTGCGAAAAAGGACACCACCTCGAGGAGCATCCTTTCTCGTTAGAATTAATTTTATTTAACTTTGTTAGCCTCTAGCGTGCCCTGGAGTGATCTATGGCTTCTATCGAAGGGGTCCTCGAAGGATTCTATAATATTTTCATTGTTATATTTAGCCCAAGCGAGACGACACGTTAGAATCGACTGAAATATGGAAATTAATACTGAAGGCAATGAAGTAATTGATCCAGCGAAACCGGAAAGTTTCTCGCGGCGCGCAGGAACGCGAATATTCGCTCCTGGCCGTGCAAGGAGCCACGCTATCGATGAAGACATAAATTTCCGTGCCGCCGCGGACGGATGGCTAAGATGATAAACAGTTGGTAACCAGTTGTGGTTATAACCCGAAGAATGAAAATGAATGGAGAAATACGTCGTTAATAATGGCGAACGGAATTTATGCCCGGCGTGTCAATTATATCTTCCTCGTGGCTCATAGAGTTTTGCGCGCCCGATGATTTACGGTTCGTGTTTCTTCGACGCGACCGCGTGATCCGTAATTTCTTAATATAATACCCGTGACACGGTTTCGCGATCGAGAAGGGGCGCGCCGCGTTTTCTGATATTCGGCGGGCGACCATAGGCGTAGTCGCCGGCTGACGAGTTTCCACCCCCTCTCGGGGGTCCCGCCGGTCGGTCGGGAAATATTTTTCGACGCTCGTCGCGCGTCGCCGATATCTGATTTACGGGTCGCAATTACTGTTCGGCTCGCGTTGCCTCGCTCGAAGATTACGTAGAATAGCGAGGATAAATTATCAACGGCTGTATTAACAGCGACGCGCGGACCGATTTCATCGCTCGCGCGCGTTTCTCCTTCCTTCTTCGACCGGTCAGCCCCGGTGATCGTCGCATCTCATTTAAAGCGAGGCGATAAAAAACGGTTGCCAAGCGTGAAATGATCCGTTCTATAAATCCTAATAAACGTCTACCTGCCCCGCGCAGACGTACATAAATAAAAGCTCGAGTGTTCGAGTGGCTGCGCCTATGTGTGCGTGAGTTCGAGGCGCGTGCGCGCGCATACAGCGTGCAGCGGCGCGCACAGCTTCATCATGGACGCCGCGAAGAATAGAGTGCCTCGCGCGTCGCTCGCGGCTTCCTCACGGTCGCTCGAGCGCAAAAAGATGCACGTAAAGATTGATAACCGTCAGCCGGGGCTGGGCTTGGGAATTGCGTTTTAAATACGGGGATGTAAACGAATCGATGAGACCATTTGTCGGGACGGGTAGCGATAAAAATTTCCGCGTCGACGGTTACCAAAAGCGCGATCGACCCATTGTTCGCCGCGTCTTTTGTCGAGGAACCGGTGTCCTTACAGCGGTTTCGATCGGCTCGAGTTATGGAAACGAGCAAACATCTCGCCCGGGGGTATAAAGACGCGCGCGAATAAGCCAAAAGGAAAAACGCCAAGGGCCGGGCGAAAGCGAAAGAGTGGCCAAGAAGGAGAACGGTCGTAGGGAAACTGGCAGAAAAGAGAACCGGAGGGGGGGAGGAGTTGGGAAGAAAGAAGAGATGTGTTTCGAAAGTGTATGAGGACGATCTGTTAAGGGGTGGGAAAGATGGTGAGCGGGGAAACGAGGGGTGGAAGTAGGAGGAACGGGGGGGGGGGGCGGCACAGCGGAGGATGAAGGCAGTGGGGGTGTGCATTGCGGATTTATTCCCGCCAACACATTCATCATGGCGGATTTAGCTGAACCCGTAACGCATTGCCGTGGATATATATCTGCTTCCATCCCCTCCACGCTCACCTTCCTCCGTCGTCCCTCCCGCGGCCGTCGCGTTCCTTCTCATCCCAATTTCGACCCAATCCTCGCCCGGTATATCCCGTATTCTGACAAAAAACCTCTCTTTTTCAATGACTTCCCGACTCTTTCCGCAATGCGCGAGGCGAAAGTGCAATCCCGGCTCGTTTATGATTCCCAGGGCCGTTATGGTCGCGTTACATATGCCGTTCTCTCTGCTCGCGAACCCGTTCTCGTTCCCTTTGCCTCCTCCCCCCCCTCGTCCGTCCGACGAATACACCGTAAAACACTTGACAATATTTTCCCCTTCTCGCGTTGCTCGACGATATCGCGGATTGATGAGACCCGTCCGCCCGTTACTGGCTGCTTCGCGATTCAGGAATGATTGATCAGCGCGGACCGATTCGCGAATATTCCGGTCGAAAACGGGGAAATCGGTTTTCGAAACGTGCCGGTGCCATCGCTGCCCCCGTTGAATCGATAATGTCCCATCGTTGGGGTCATTTCGCGATAAAAGGTGTCTAAAATAAAGGGCTAGTTTCCTCCGTCCACGTTCCGCAAATAGGCTCTTTGACGCGTTATCAGCGGCTGATCTCGATGCATCATGGCGCGGCGTTGACAAACCCCTCCGACCACTCTTCGCCGTCGGGCGCTCCCTCTTCTGCGCCACACAGATACGATATTACAGGGATCGGTATAAATCTATGGCTCATCCATCTACATTTTATCCCCGGAGAACTGGAATACCCGCGCAGGAGAGCACGGAGACGAGCACTCGAACGCTCCGGCTCGCACAAACACCGCCAAAGCACGGCTTCTCCTCTTTTCCTCGTACGCTCGCGGTCCCCCCTTTCGTTCTTTCTCCCTCGAGACGGTTCAAATCCGATCTCCGGGCACGACCCACCCTCCCCCGCCCCCATCGTCCTACCTATCGAGATTCCAATAGCGGCCTTATCGAAGGCTTTGTGCGATGAAGGATCGCAAGCCGCCGCTCGGGCACTTTCCACGGTCCTCTCGATATTTCACCTTTATTATCATATTTCAGGTATTCGCAATTCATTTTTCATCATAAGAGTGGCCCGTTATTAACGGCGTCGCGGGGCTATCTATCCAAGAACGCAGCCCACGAAAAAAATTTACTCTTCCTGCGGACCTTTTGCTCCCACGACCGACGGCGTTGCTTTGACCCACTTTTATTCTGACTCACCGATTACGACTCTTCATCCCTTCTCTTTCTCTCAATTTCTCTTTCGACGCCGTATTTTACCGCCTCCGGCTAATTTTTCGGTTATTATATTGTTACATTATCCTGCACCTTGCAATTTGCCAACCGGGTTCTTCGTCACCAATAACAAGTATATTAAGACTTCTGTATATCATAAAAGCGCAGTCAGTGTCCAGAAATTCAGCGCCAATAATTACAGGAATAAAAGTAGAAAAACTGTGTGTCTCACAAACGATCGAATGATCTTGTACACACCGTGAAATAAACCAATGAAACAAGTACAGATTTTTAGCTAGCTCTCACCTTGATTTCGTCGATCGTTTTCGGTTCTAACGCGAAACACCGGCACCGGGTGAAAAACGACGCGAGCGGAGTATCCCCCGGCGCCATTCTGCAAATATGGTGGGCAAGTTAGGCGAACGGAGCGGTTAGCCCGGAAAAAAACACCCGCTAACACGGCCATACAGCATCCTCTCTCTCGGTCGAACCCGTGGCTCGTTGCAACACTTTGTTCCGCAAAAACGTGCAACCGCGAACGAAAATCGAGACAGATTTCTGAGACTTCGATGGCCCCGTGTTCTTGCTGTTAACACTGTTCGACGTTTCCGGGTGCGTAATCGTTCTGGGGAGGCTTTGGATCCAAGTAAAATGTTTAAAAATTATATACATAATAGAGACTCGATCGTGCGTGGTAAAATTGTGAAATATCGGAACACTTTTTTGAAAGAAGTCTAATAAAATTTACAAGCTCGAATAATGAAATCGAATCGAAAAATCGTCGACGCGGTAAACATAGTTGCACGCTCGCGGCGGACTGACGTCGCCTCGAAAAATCCACAGTTAAAAATGGCCGTGGGGTGGGAATGCCTCTACATAGGAAAAACTTGCTCCGACCTATTCCCTCGTTGCTCGAACAAAGTGCGATTCACCATAGGACAACAGCTGTTCCGAGCAGCTATTGCGTCGAAGACGAGGGGACGAAACGACGGCGATCGTTTCCCCTCCGGTTCTCTGTCTCGTTCTCGTCGGGGACGGTAAAGATGGCTTTCGATTCTGTCGCTCGAACGGGAAAGGTTCGAGTTTCGGCGCTGACGGGCCCATCCGGAAGTTTTATAAGTCTAACTAACCAATGTCCTCCGGTATAACTAGGTTTCTCGACGCTTTGTTTCTAATTTGAGTCTATAACACCATAACAGGTGTGTTTCTTTTTTAAAACATAAAGCCCATCGATACTTTGGCAGGCAATTTTATTTGTCGCCGTGGTGGTTGATTGCTTTTATTAAATTCCGCGAGAAGCGCTCGTTAGTGTCGCTCGAGCAGAGTCCAGCCGTACATGGTCAACGCAGCGGTAAACGCGCTAAATTGCTGTAAAAAGGCCACTTAATCGACGGGTATCGAGAAGGAGGAAGATCGATGGATCTTACCAAAAATGATGCAACGACTTGACGCAAACGTGGTTCGTGTCGGGGGACGTTCGGGTTCGGGGAAGGCCGCGGCGCGTCGAGTCGGAGCAAGAAATCGAAACGCGGGGCCCGCGCGATCGTTTAATTCGAACCGTCTAAATCGTCCTTAAATGCGATGCAAATGTCCAGCGATGAATCATTTGTAAGTGCAGTTTGAAATTACATTAGGGCCGTAGCCCCGGACAGGGATCGAAACGGGGCGGAGAGGGGGGCGAAAGGGAAACGGTAAACCGCGCGCTTTATACGGGAATACGAAATCCGGCGTTTCTTGCCCGTTCCTGATAAGTTATACGGAGTTCCCGAACGTAAAAGATTTCTTCGCGTCCGAGGTCCAGTTTCTTTTTCGTCCCACGGAAACGCGGCACCGGGTACACCTCCGGAACGCTGCCGCGTCGCGCGTTTCTCCGCCGGGCTTCTTAACTTCTGCTTTCGTCATCAAACTTTCATGAGGTTCCGAATGATACGTCGGGACAAGAAAAAGTTGCCTCGAAATTACCGTGGTCCCGAGACGAAAATCAGGACGAAGAAACGAAGGAGGCGGAGGGGGAACGGAGAGACAGGGAGAGACAGGGAGGCGAACGTGAGACGGAAAGGAAGGGTAGAAAAGAAAGGAGAGGAGGTGGATCCCGACCCAAATCCGAGAGACGAGAAAACTTGGCTCGTCGATCAGTCGACGGAAGGAAGGAAGTTCCGGTACGAGGACCGCCGCTCGCTTTGCTCCTTGTGTATCTTTGATACGCCCGCAGACGTTCTGCTCGTCTTCTTTATTCGCCAGCCAGCCGATTCTATCGCACGGATTCCTGGATAACCAAACTTCTCGATGTCTCTGTCGCCCCCAAAAATGAAGGAAATACACGGAAGGACGAGTGGGTGAACGTCACTTGGGCAGGTCTCGGTTCGAGGAGGAAAGTCGTCATAAAGAATCCGAGGCGCGATACGTCGCTGATGCCTAAATCATTTTCTATGACACGGGAGGAGGGGGTGGCGGGTTCTAGGAAGAGGGGCCAGGAAGGTCGGTCGCGCTTAGCCGGTCGGTCGGGCGTCGGTGTCCGTATCTACCGGCGGCCATCAGCATTTTCCAACTTGTCTCACGAATTCCCTACCGCGTGCTCCCTGACGTAAGTAACAACATATATAAAAGTAAGTGACTCGGCTCTCTCGCGAGGCGGTGATGCAGGGTCCTCCTATCTGCGGAGTCTATCGGGCAGTAAACAGCGAGCGGCAGATAAGGCGGGAGATATATTATAGACACGGTGGCCGTCGTACACGGGACGAGGGCCGGCTGCTGCTAGCTACGGCAAGCTGGCGGAGTCGTAGAGCTAGCCGGGGCTCTAGGAAACGCGGTCCCTAGCACCCGTCGACCGACTCTCTACCCCGTGGTTCCGCGCTCTATATATTTACCATCTCGCTCTCTCGTTCCTCCTTCTGTCGCGTTTTTCTATCTTTCGTTTTCTACCCCCGTACCCTTCTTTTTTTCTTCGTAGCCGGTCTCGCCCCCGAGGTAAAAACGCCAACGGCGTCTGAATAGTCGCGCGGAGGACGGAAGTCAGTTTGCAAGCCAAGCATGGGGCGGCGGCGCCGAGCTACCCCTTATTTTCCTCCTTCTTCGTCGCTACCGCTACCACCAGACCCCCGTCCCTCTCTCCTCTCTTCGTTCTTCCTTCGACCGAGCAACCCCTTCTTTTTTCGTCCCTCTTCCACCCCCGGCACCGGGTGGCTGGTTTCCTTTCCTCCGCGGAGAGTCGCCTCCACTCGATGCTCGAACGCTCGACGGCCACGATACATCACGTACACGTTGTTGCCGGTTCACTTTTTTCCTTCTTTTTCGCCACCCGGTCTCTCCCCGCCGCCCTCCTCGCCCTCTCGTTCCCTCGACCGATATCGCTTCCTCTTCGTCTCGTCCCTTCCACATCCTTCTTCCGCGGTGGCACCGGAGACGCGTTGTATTCGCGGCGCGTTCATCCCTTCGCCGTTACGGAAACGCCGGAGCGCGCCTCTCCCGTCGGAAAATTTCTTCTGCTTTCGATTTTTGGCCAACTGCCCGCCCCCCTCACCCCCTCCACCCTCCGACCGTCTATTTTATCTTTCGAACAAAGGAATTACTTCTTGATTAGGTTTGCCTGTAAATCCGAACCTGAGGAATCGTTCCTCGAGCTGCGCGGCGACTGTCGCGGGGGTAAAAGGGGTCGTGCAAAAATCGTAGCGCGTCCAGGAGTCGAATATTTATCTATCGAACAAAGGAATTGCTTCTTGATTAGGCGTGCCTATAAATCTGAAGCTCAGGAACCGTTCCTCGAGCTGCATGGCGACTGTCAGGGGGTGAAGGGTGTCGTGCAAAAATCGCCGCGCGTCCAGGAGTCGAATTTCGTCACGGGGGCGGTCACAGCCGGCGTTAGAAATTATTTAACGCGCCCAAAGGGTTGTGCCTTTATTTCAACGTTAGCGTAGAACGATGGCAGAACCGTACTACCCTTCGTCGATCTGCATAACCATCGTTTCCCCTCCGGTTCAGCCCTTTTCCACGGCTGGAAACCACTCAATAGAGGCGCGACCATCAGCCAACCGCAAAAGCGATTACAAATTAACGTGCCGCTTCTTCGAGTTTATTACGAACGTCCGCCATCGAGCAACCCCCTCCCCTCCACCCTTTTGCTCCCCCGTTGTCCCGGGGGAGCTACTACAATTATCGTGCCTTTTGTTTCGCAATCGCCGCGGCTTCTCTTTTTCCCTCATCCCGGGGGCGAGTGAAATTCCGTTTATTTTTCAACCTGCTCCCCTGTGTCGAGTTTGCCCGGGATTGGCTGCGCTACCAAGGCGCCCGTCTCATCTGCCATTTTCGCCCCGTGAATCATTCCCTCGATCGTGCCGGTTGAATGCGAACGAGCCCTTTAATCATCGACGCTCGCCGTTTTTCCGCGTCCCGGACGACTGATCCGACGTTCCACTAATTGTCCAGATACCGTGGAATTCGGTAATGTTCAATCGTTACCTGGCGACGCGAATCAATCCCCAACGATTGATGTATCGGTCATGGATCCACCGTGGCGAGTTCGACGGCTGAATTTTAATAATCTACGACGAAAAATGGATTCCTCGGAACTTCCAAGCTGTACAATTTATTAGGTTGTGAATCAAATCTTGATAAGCATGCTTAAATCTTGACGATAAGACTGATATTCGTTCGTTATTTGTGAGTAATATTTGTCCAATTTTAACCTAGGCAGTAGAGTCGAGAATAGAGAAAGCGTAGAATTTGAAAAACCCTGTATACGACTTGATGGAATGTGGATCTCGTTTCGCTTTATTTTGCTATTCCCCGGTATATAATTTCGTTACACAACAGTCGCTGCACGACTTTAAATTTATTTGCCCGCGTGTAAAGGGCACGTCAAAAGTGCATTCCGCGATGTTAATAAATAATAATGATGATATCGTGACTTGTTTCCGCAGTATCGCGCGGAATATCGTTACCAACCACCCTTATCTATGGAACAAGAGGCACGATAAGATAATCGCAACTGTGCGGACATGTTCGTCGCGTTGGAAACATATGGCGGCCACTGCTGCTAACTTTGTTACGCGGAATTTCAAGCGATGTGCGTGCGTTCTTCGATCCTCGAGATCGTTGAACCACCCCTTTCGTATCTGATGAACCGCAAACTGCTCGTCGGTCTTGTTAATGAAAATTTGTTAACAAATGTCGAAAGATATATAAGTAATTGTAATTACAAGTTCAGCCCCCGTGTAATTTATTCGAGCATCGAATCTCGAGAATAGTGGAGGAGCGCAGAAGACTCGGGGCGCAAACGGTGACCAGCGGATCGTTCTGGGAAGGAGCTGGAAAAAACGAACGCAAACCGAGAAATAAGCCGGCAAAAAGCTACCACCCGGGTTGCTCTAGATTTACGACGCCCTTCATTGGTTCCACGCAATGCTGGAAATAGAGTCGGGAACCCGGGGCCTCGTCCACTATTCCGCTTTTATTTCCCAGGGACAATGAGGATACCGTATATTTTTTCTCTCCTCTGGCCAGCAAGATAAAGGAGCCAAAGCGTGACGAGCCGTTCGGCGACGTTTCCGCAAACATCCTCGACCGACGTGTCCCGTTAGGTCGCCGATTGTTACAGTTTCGAAAACACTGTGCCCGCGAGCGGGACGGTGCGTGTTCCGTTTTGGGTTCCACGGTTTTTAAGGCCTCCCCGACAAGGCCAGACGCTCGTGTCCGTCGGCAGGGTGCGTTAATGCGACGACTCGAGGTCGTCGCTTGTGAGAATTACCCTCAGGTAACACCGTTCCTCCTTCGCTTCCCCTTGGCTCATGCTGCAGGTGATATTTCCACAGGAAATTCACTTATTTTCAATCTGAAAGCTGTGCATTGGAATATTTTTCTTGTCTTGTCTTGTATTTAAAATTGCCACAGTGATTCGATCGACAAAATATTTCAGATAACAATTTAGCAATTTTCCCAATTTTTTAAATCGCTATTCTGTTTACAAGGCTAGTTACAAATACCTTCGTTAGTACAAAAATAAATTTTACTTTTTGTCAAAGAAATATCGATGAAAGAAATTTGAGAATGGACGGATTCGGGGCGATTTCGAATCTGACGCGCGTCTTCTTTTCTCGAAACGTCGTGGCCATTCAGAATTCAAGGTTCCCGGGGAACAAGTCCCATCGCCCCAATGAATCTCGACAAGATAAAAACAGCGCCGTACTCCACGAAATACAAGACAGCTCGAGGTCAACTTTTACCGCCAGGTAAATCGCGGGATTGCTCTATTTTCTCTTTGTTAAGGCCAGAGGTCTCGGCGGCAGTTTTTAAAGAAACGTTTCGGACATTCCAAACCTCGTGGCTGACACGCTCCAGGCATTTTAGCTCGATTCGAATTTCAAAAAACATCTAAACAGTTGCTTAAAACGTAGGGACTTTGTGTCAGACTGTTTACTTCGACTCGAAGTGCATCATTGCATCGGTAGAGATTCAGTTTGTACTCCTTTTTCTCTGCTATTAAGGACGAGCACGCTCTCACTTTCTACTTTTTAACGTTTTTAAAAATGTTCTATAAATTACTCGGCGTAAACGTAAAGAAGATCGTACAAGATTAGTCGTGGAAAACTTCTGGCGACGGATACGAGAGCGTGAAACAAGGAGTTGGCGAGCGAGCAGTTTCTCATTTCTCAGGTATAATGCCGTGGGACGGTTCGCGGGAAACAAAGAGTCGCGCAAGATTTGCACGATCGGAAAACAACGAGCCGTTTCGCACGAAACGAAAGACTCCCCCGGAAAAGATGCAACATTCGAGGATTCACGGGCGCAAATATCCCCGTATCTTTTCTGCAATGGCGCTGCATCGTCATCAATCGTCCCCTCGGTGTTCCCCGCGATCAGCTCGCCTTAAAACTCCGGTCCCCCGGCGGAGGGACTCGTGGCCGTCGCGAGACGATACATCTCGCGACGGCGTCGTCCGATAACTTAATTCATAATTGAGTTCTGGCGGTGTAACGGACACTCTGCGGCCAATGTAACGTCTAATAATTCTAATAATTCGCCGGCTTGGATGCGAAGCCAGAGGTCCAGGGGTTGCAAGGGAGGGGGTGTGGATCCGTAGGGTGAGAACGTTTCCTGGAGCCGTGCCCGGCTCCGTAGCGTGGGACGTGGGACCAAGATGAGACGCGGGAGGGACCAGAAGGGATGGGGAAGAGAGAAACCGAAGGGAAGGAAGATAGGGAAGGGAGGAGAGAAGAGTAGAGAAGAAGGAATAGGTCGGGCGATGGTATGGGACGAGGAAATGGAGGGAAGGCCAATTAGAGGGCGGGAAGATTTATCTGCGGACGACGGGTGTGCGGATAGTAAGGGGTAGGTCGGTCTCCTCTGCCTAGCGCGCTTGTATTATTCCTTAGTTGGGCAACCCCGTCCAAGACACCGACGTGGTCCAGCTGCTATTGACTACATCGGTTTCTATCTGGATTAATAGTCCGCTAATTTTTCAAGAGCCCAACCAGACCACTGACCCCTGGAATCCACGGTGTGCTACGTTGGATTTCGCGAAGCTACTTTAACTGTTTGGTGACTAGAAAAACTATAAAACTATTAGGCTCGTACTATTTCTCGTCTTTCTTCGAACGAGGATTTTGCCCATCCCTGGCGTCCATCCACCTTCGTTTGAATTTACAGCGAAATAAAACGCGTCGCGACGCCCGTCACCGAGCCTCGAGACTCGAGGTTTATGCGCTCGAAATTGAAGGCCGACGCTTGCAAAAATAACGCGGTCCGAGCGTGATCTTTCAAGACCCAGGAGAGGTTGGCAGGTCGTTAACTAAGTATACAGGGTGGGGAAATATTACCAAACAAACTGAGAATGTTTTAAAATCGACTTGAGCCATGGCAAAAATAAATTAACCCTTAAGTAGATTATTGGCCATTCCGCAAGTTTAAACTAATCATCTTCCTAAACTAAACGATCCTTCATTAGTTCGTTGCGTTTTAAATGCTTTAAAGGAAAGTTCATTTGGTAAAAATCAACGTTAATGTAATTGAGATTGAGAGTCCACTTGGGGGTTAAGTCAGAAGTTATATTTCGTCGTTATCGCGAATATTTTAACAAATACTCGATCGCCACGACGTGCCCCACCCTGTATAAGACGGGCGCGCGACGAACATTCTTCATCGACGATTTCGTTCCACGTACTCCAAGAGGGACGAGGACCGGACGGTTTCGCGGAAAGTAGTCATCGCCGGGCGACTTAAATTATTTTAATAAGAAGCCCTGACATCTTAACAGCCCGGATAGCCAGATCAAAGCGGCTGCCAGGTGATGTCAGTTTCTTTCACTATTTACACGGAAAACACCAAGTGCCCCCACGAGAAGACGCGTTATCTTGGTAGACGCTACGCGGAATCGGGCTCGTGCGTCAGACTCGACATTTTTATAGGCCGGCCCACGGAATTAGAGTGCGTCCCGTTAAAAATATATATCGCCGACGGGGAACAACGCTGCCAATTCTTCCTGAAACGCGGAAAAGAATATGGCGACCCCGCGATGCCAGTCACGAATCGCATTCCATCTCCCGCGAAACGGGGGATGGCAATATCCACCCTACGCGCTTCGTAACTCAACCCTTTGCACTCCGAATTATACTTCAATTTTGTTACCAGCAGCTCCCGACCCTTTTAAGCGTACAATTGTGCGATATCTCTTGAAACAATTCCCAAGGTGCAATCCTGGCTTCCTTTCGTTTTACAAAAAGAATTTGCGTTTTCCATCTAAGCGACAGTGTTTATCACTCGTTATCTATTGGTTTGGACTCAACATAGAAGTACAAAGGGTTGGTACAATTACTCGATACGCTACTCAAAGTCACAAAGCAGTATCAGGCTCGAACTCCACAATCTCCCACGACTCTGACGAAAATAAAACTCTGAAATCAGTGAAAATAATCCGTTCCCCCGGAGAGTTACGATCATCGAGCACTTATTTGGAGCACGGGCTCGTTGTCAGGGCGCCGTGTAATATCAGCTGCGGCAGCGGGGGCAACAACAGCAGCAACAACAGCGACGAAGCGTCCTCCGCGTCTCCGTTCCTCTCCGGCGTCCGACCGACCGACCGGCCGGGCCCGCAGTTCGTTTCCGTGTTGTTACATAATACACGCTGCGGTGCGGTTACGCGGATGAGGGATGAGGTGCTGCGTTGCCTAATAACCCCCACCTCCTTCTGCAACGATACCCCCCGCGCTCGCCAACCCTCCGTCCCGGCAAACCTATTCTCACACCCTGTAACGCAGCGAGCAAGACACGCGCGCGCAACACGCGCGAACCCAAACCACCCTCGCGAGAACACACCGACGCCGCCGGAGTACGCCGACGGAATACGCTCGAGCCCCCACGAAGAAGCTTGGAAACGTTCGGTCCGTGTGTGGGAGCTCGTGTTCCTCAGACCACCGAGCCACGAAGAGGAGAGAGAGAACGGAGCGTGAAGTAATTATATGAGCACGGGGCACGCTAGCCTAGGACTCGTCTACACCTTGCACGTCCGTATCGCCGTGGCGCCGGCTTGGAACGCGAGAATCGTGCATCAGGATTTCGCTCTCGAACCGGCGGACCTTGTTCCCAAACGGCCAAGGTGTCTCTGGCGTCTTGTACCACCCCGGACGACAGGACTGGATTATTTTCTGTTCTTCCGAGAGAGAGACCTTTGGCCTAGTTCCACCCACGAAATATCACCGTGGATAGACAGCCTGGCACCTGGCGAGGTCAGAGACCTGCAAACTACCGTCCAAAGTTTCTTCGAGGTTGTAGCACCTTCCGGTTCCTTTTGGAACTACCGACTGGCCAGCTGTTGCGAACTTTCTCGTAGCTCTCCGTGAGCGGTTTTCGCAACATGGTCCACAGCGAGGTGCAAGGATCGCGCAGGACCATCCAGAAGATTTTTGATTCGACCTCGCCAACTCTCTGACCAACCTAATGCAACTGGCTTTTGGAACATGTCTCGGAGAACTCTCCAAGGCAACTAGCTTCTCCACAAGTTCTACTTAAACCTAACTTTCACGCCCTCGAAGATATTTGACACCTCGAGTATTATTATGGAGAGCATCGTGGAGAAAGAAGATCGACAAAGGGGAGAAGTTATACATTTAGGCGGGTATACAGGGGGTGGGTCGGGGGGTTAGTGGGATTCAATTACCGCAACGTTTGCGAGGCACGCTATTCTCACACCCCGAAAGGCTACCCTTCCCTCATCCCCGGCCACCTTTCCATTTCTTCAAGAACGAACAGGTGCTCTCGCGTCTGCTGTAAATTGCGCCCCTGTAATCCGAAGTAAAGCGGTCGTTTTATCCGCGCCAGGTCCGAGATGGATGCCCGCTACGTCTTTCGGTAATGGGTCGCGCTTACGCAGACGGGGCTTTCCATCTTTGATGGAAATCTCGAGGGTCCTTGGCGCTGGTGCCTCGCCATTTCCCCGGAGATTCCGGTTACTCGAAACATCGGTGGATTATCTTTAAAATATTTCTTTCGTTGAGCTGGTGACTTCGCGGTAGAGGTGTAGGCGTATCAAAACTGAGCAGCAGTTTGCTTTTGTGTCGGTAATAAATGATAGAAATATTGTCTATGCTTTTCATGTACCCTCAATCTCAACTGAATTATTTTGCTTAACGTTGATGGTTACCAAATGAACTTTAAAACATTTCAAAAATAATGAACTAATGAATTTTCAAATAATTACATTGGCATATAGTAAATAGTTATTAGTTTAAACTTGCAGCGGTCCCAATAATTCGCTTAAGGGTTAAAGTGATTACATAGGACAAAATGCATTAATGGAGAATGTAAATAAAACATATGTTTACTATCTATTGCGTAAGAAAGTGTGTTTGAGTTAGCAGTAGGTCGAAGAAATGTCTCCGAGAACAAAGGGTTAAATTCACGAACGTGACGACTACAACCCCATCCTGAACTCATTAAAAAGTCGATGGAACAGGAAAGGCGGGTTTGGGAGGAGGAAAATAAATCATATAACAATAACAAAAAGTTTATTCATGCATCGAATACTTATCGAGTGAAACAGCCTCTCTGGTGGTCTGGGTCTTCGTGTACGCTGGACGTCGCCGCGTTAGAATTGGAAAAAACAAGAGAGGTAGTGTCGTATTAACGGATTACGGGGGAACACGGTTCACGAGGTGATTAAGGGGGGAGGGGTCCCCCGTTAAAGAGGGCGCGATGCGTGAGCGTGAGGTCACTGGCAAAGTAGAGCCTAGCAGATCGTCGGGCAGCGTTTCGTTCGGGTTCGAACCTAGGTACATAATTCATCGAGCGTGCACCATTGTCGGGAGCTTCATTAATACAAATGGCGTCTGGTGAATTCTGGCCCAACCACACCCCGCGTCGTGCACGATAGTAACAAGGGCGTGTGGGTGTATAAGGCCAACAGCAGCAGCAGCAGCAGCCGGCATCGTCCCTGCTGCCGCGCGCCGCACTCCCCCCCCCTCTCGTACGACCACGACGACGACGTCGAGACGCGCGGGACATATTTTTCCAGTCCTTGTCGACTTTCATGAGGGCGTCTTTCCGCAATAACATATTAATATCCCGAAGCATCGGGAGACTTATGGGCCGCCGTGGAGAAAGCTCGACCCTGGATCAACGCAGCGCCCGTTAAGGCGGATCCGCGCACCGCGACGGGGACGCGGAGGACGCCGAGGACGCCTAACGCGCGGCTTAAGCGTCGTAAAGCAACCGTTGCACGTCCGCCCGCCGCGGCCGTCGAGGTTATCGGCCAGGAATTGACAACGATACCACGCGAAATATCTTCCTCGTTTTACCAACTACCCTTAAGTCCACCCCCCCAAACCCCCCCCCGGGATTTATCGCTGCGAACCCGACCGCGATACCGTTGTTACGTAACCGCGGACGATCGTTGCGTAATCACGACGAATGGCACTCGCGGCGAAACAGGGAATCGACGGAGGAGTTCGTTAAACCAAAACGACGCGTTAGGCTCGACAAAAAAATTCAAATCAAACCGCGTCGCGACGGAGGGGACGACGACGCTGCTACAACGCGACACTATTGGCCAGTTTCCCCCAACCGTCGACGGTACGACTCGAGACCAGGGATGCCAGACGGAGGAGCACCGGGTGCACCGGGGACACCTCATTCCACTTTCTCACACTATGCCAGATCACGCGTACGTGAGCTCGTAGAGTTTCGGAGAGTCGGCACATACCCTCTTTTTCGATACATAGCAATCATATAAAAAAAGTTAAACGAAACTAACAATTTTTCGATCTATTATCTACCTGCCTCTGATGCACCATTGCTGACCACTGCTAATACTTCTGACAATGTATAACGATTACTACTGACTGCTACCAGCCTCTGCTGGCCTGTGCTGATCTCTACCTGCGTGTGCTGGCCTGTGCTTGCCTCTGCTGGTCTCTACTTGTTTCCGCTGACCTCTGCTGACCATTGCTTACCACTCCTAGTACTTCTGACAACGTAAAACGAGTACTACTTGCTACTGCTTGCCTCTGCTGACCACTTCTGATATATCTGGCAATTTATATGTTGTCCGAAGTTGTCAGGAGTCGTCTACTGTTGCCAACAGTGATCAACAGTGGTCAGCAGAGACCAATAGAAACCAGGAGTAGTTAGCAAGGTTCAGTAATTGTCACTAGTTGTCAGTAGTCCTCAGCAGTGGTCAATTCTCATGCATAAAAATAATAAAAAAAAAAGATATCTTTTTTTCAATAATTAAAATATAATGAGGGGGTCTTAAAACGTGTATTTCCGTAAAAAAAAAAATTCACAAAATTTGTTTTTCATTATGGGTACTTATGTGCGTCTACATAGGTCGGAAAGTAAAAATGCCTGGGCAGTCGAGATTCGAAATCATATGTCGTTGACGCGAGGTCGGATTTCAGTTGTTCAATAATTCTATTAAATCTCGTTCAGAATTCTACCTCCCCGGAGAGGTAAATTTGAAGGGCGCACCAAGGGTGAGCGAGGGGTTGAACCGGAAGCGTTGCAAGCGACAATTCGTAGCCAGTATGTACGTATCGGAAGCCTTTATTCAGATTTCCATGATCGTTGCCGTGAAATTCGATTCGCCATCGACGCTTCCAGCCCTCGCACCCCCTCGAACGGGAGCTTGAATCGACGAACCGGGGCAGCGTCGAGCGTGCACATTTCCATACTATCTACCAGTGTGCGAATAATAAAAAGCTACGCAAAAAGCTGCTAGTTTCCGTGAACAATAATAGCCGCGGCGTACGGTGAAACCGGGGTAAATATTACGGGGAACACGGATCGCCGGAAGAAGGGATGGAGGATGCGCGCGGATGGATTGGTCACGGCCAGGGCTTGCGGGCAAAAAAAAAAGGCGAAACATACGCACAATCAAGGTTTACATCGCATTTATTTGTTCCTTTTTTTTCTTAGTAATCGTATAATCAAGGTAATATTACAATTCAGCGTTCAGAACAGCAACCGCCCCTAAATTCGTTTCCATTACAACGTTTACGGACGTAGGCGACAGTCGCGGCCCTGGCCGCTACTCGGGTTACATACAATCAGGATCCAGATTGGTAAACAATTAATACCCTAATATGTTACAAAAGAGGATTGCTGCTTTGCCTTGTTCCGTGTTTGTTTCTTCTCGCCACCTTGAACAACGTTTACAGAAATGCGCGGGCTACCACACTACGCATGGGTACGCCTACCCCTAACATATAGGCCTATGCTCGCCTAAATCCATTAAAACGTTACACAGCACAGCAGACCGACGACTGGGGGGCCTCGTTCCCCCGTTTCGTCTCCTTTCGTTATTTTTCATTATTTTCGTTCGCATTCTTTTCGTATCTTCGAGATCCACAAAATAAATAATTATTAACATATTACATTCCTCTTAGAAATACTGCGTTTACCTATTACTCTTGCGTGTCTCTTAGCGGCTATTCGTATACATTCATTAACTAGAATAGTTGTTACTGCTTAGGATAGCGCCGCAGACACTTGGTGTCTGGGTAGGCGTCTATGTACTAGGGTAGGTACCGTACAATGTAATTAATCTTGCTCGTATAGAGCGCCTGTTCTCTCGCTTCGCTAAGAAATCGCGAACCGAAGGGGAACGATGATCGACAGAACAAGAAGAAATGGAGGAGATAAAGAACCTTCTGTTTTCGACAAATTGAAAAAAGAGAAAAGCTATCCGACTCGAGAGGAACGCAAGCGCGCGCGCGATCCGCGCCCCCTTTCAGCCGGGCAGTCGGAGCGCACGCGTCGTATAAAAACGTTTCTATATAATATTTAACAAAATTATCGAACATCAACATATATATTTTGTACCGATCGAAAGAAACACGTTTGCATCGTGTGCCGCGTCCAAGGACCACGTCCGGCCGCCATCTTTCTTTCTTCTCGAGCAACGATAGAAACGTGTTCTCGTGTCGTTCCGCAGACAATAATAATAATAAAAAAAAAAAAATTAACAAAAACATAACATCAACAGCAGTCGTAGCATGACACGCTCCGGAAGGAGTGTATCGTCGAGCACGTACACGTTCGAGAAGCGGAGAAAACGGAAGTGCGCCGAGTACGCGCGAGACACGCGGGGGAGGGGAGACGCGATACGGTACCGACGGATTATTTTCATTTTTTTTTTTGTACAACGATCCGCGAGGGTAAAATAATAATAATAAAAAGAAATTCGTCACCGGGATATACTCGCGCGGGGGAAGGCGTCGTCGTCGGGTTCCGACCCTCCCCGGCGCGTTCGAAGACGCCTCGACGCTCGCGGACACTTCTCTACTTCCTAAGCGTTAACTTACTAAATAGTTTTAACCTCTCTCCTTAGCCTTTTATTTCTTCGTTACGTATTTAGGTTTCTTTTCGCGGGGGGGTTGGTTCGCGCCCCGGCCAAGTAACAAAACTATCGAAAGAAAAAATGCAAAGAAAGAAAAAGAACGAACGACGAACAATGATATCTTTTCGGTTTCGCGCTTTTTGTTTCTCACTTTTTCTATACGCGTCCTCGTTTCTTTTATGTTTTTCTTTTTTTTTTGTGTTCGCGGTTCTGTGTCTGTCTCTGTTCGTGTTTTTGCTGCGTTGCGCTCGTTCTCTCCATCCGGTCGATCTTTCGCAATTCGAAACTCGGTGGAGGATCCGTGTAAGTGTGGAGCTACTCCGATAACTCACCCCCTCTATCTACAACACTACTGCGCCAAAGCAGAAACTACAGATAGAGAGACCAGAGAGTGGGTTCAGAGGGCTACTACGACAATACTAGGCTTGTACGGACGTCACTGTGCACTTGGATACTGATTGGTCTGCCGGAATATTGGTCAAAGTGAGCTACAGGAGTTCCAGGGGGTGTGGGGGGCTGGTTGGCGCGGGGGAGCGGGAGGCGGGTTCGTCACTCACCGGGTGCAGCATCCGATTCGCCGCAACCGATAAATTGACGATCGACAGATACGCACATCGACCATCTATTTGGCATTACAGAGACAGTGGATGCAGCCTGCCACTCACCTGAAACAGAAATCAGAAACGTACGAGTTAAGCGATGCTCGGCATCGAGTTTCTTTACCAAACTTACATCAAGAACATGTTAGAAACAGTATACAGGAAATAAGAGGGCAACTGTTAAAAAAATCTGATTCTCCCATCTTTAACCATCTCTACAGTGTCTCTTGATTAATTTTCTAAACATTTAAAGGCTCGAAAATTCCACCCTTAACTATTTCAAAGAGCTCTTATTTTACTTTTCATTGCTTCAGTCTCCAAGCATGGATTTGGCTTGCTTATCTGGGGAGTATGTAGCCCGAATTAACTCGGGCTCGGCAGTTAAGTAATCGCGCGACATTCCCACGTGTACCACTCGCGGTACAGAACGTCCTTGAAGCGTTTAAAAAGGGTTGCTTTTGTAGAAGTAACGAAGAGGCATCTCTGGCCTGACCCAGACCCTTTTCAGGCGCTCGAAACGTATTCAGCGCGTCGCTCGTGTGGAAATGTGGCTTCGACCCTCGACTGATGGGGCGCTTTGACACCCCTGCGTTCGTGTTATTCGTTGTTTTATAATTTTTGTTCTTAAAGTACGGTCGAGAATTCTTATTGACGAGGTCGATTTTTCGAGACGAGGGGCTGGAGGGTCGGTGATGCAGCCCGGTCGTTTCAAGGTTCGACTCCTCGGGGTACGTTCATATGTTGAGCATGTCGAGGACACGACGGGTCGGGTCGTCCAGCGCTGGTTCAGCTCCTTTTGTAATGGGACGAATGCACGTGGTGCCGTGTCCGGCCACACGCACGTTGAGCTCGAGGTTCGTTGGTGTCTGTATCACGGGATATCGATAGCTCGCGTTAAGAGCGAAAGGGGTTGGGTCGAGAAGGTCTTAGGGTGGAATGGTAGAATACGAAGCCACTGCCAATCCGCCGCCAGTTCTTCTCTTGCCTCCTTGCAACCCTCCTTTGTCTTCGTTTTTATAACCACTTCGTACTTTCCACCCCCTCGTCTCTTTCTTACCGCGTTTTGATGCTCGATGGTGCATTTTCACCGTCTCTTCGACCCCTCTCACTTTTGCACGGGATTACGGGGATCGAATGGAAAGCAACGCCATAAGAATAACTTTGGCTAAACGACGCTTAACTCTAATCCTACAGGTATCTGACTTTGAGCGGGTGACTGCTATTTTACGTACCAATAAATCATAAAATACACAAGTTCTTCTGCTCTGCACTTTGCAACGAGGCTGTCAAACGCCTCCGATTTAAATGTCACCAATTTTAAGGGCATCTAGGCGAATGGAATAAAACGATACCATAAAACTTCCCCCAAAGCGTTATCTGAAAGCGAGGGTCTGGACATAGCTCTTCGTTCAAGTCCTCGTGGGAAACGCGAAAGAATGCGATCTCTGGAGATCCGGGGCAATTTTGAACATACTTTTCCCGGGTAGTTTTCTGGTACCCGTTTATGCTTTTCTTTGTCCGCGGTGGCTCTCCGTTATTCTCCGGTGCCATCTTTCATTTCTCAAGCAGAGCCCGCGATCGCAGTTGCGGGCCAGAAAATGAATCACGGATGCCCGTCGAGGCGGAAGCGTTGTTCTTTATTTCTGGAAAGGATTTCGAAAAAGTTGTTTGCCCTGGCCGCGTCGGGGCCGTCACGACAAAAGCGGATAAAGAAACGGAAAGGTACGGAGGATGTTCCCCCCGGGTCTTGGCAAGGTCGGTACATTTTACAGCCCGCAAACTCGCGCCAACTGTTCGATCTACCCTCTTATACGACCTCCCCCGTCCTCGAATATCTTCGCCCCGAATTTCTGCATCCTCGGACCAGTCATTTCTATTGTTTCCCATCGATTGATTTTCCTTTTACGTCACCCCCTCGACACTGCAACTCGTTCGACGAGAAACGTTCTTTCATTCGATGGAATTTCTTTACCCCTTGCACACCGAATTATATTTCAATTTCCTTACCAGCAGATCCTAACGCTTTTAAGTGTTTTATTTACAATTATCAAGTGTACGATATATCTCTATGGTGTGGACTTGAAAAAGGAGCTCCTGACGTAGGAGTGCAGAGAGGGTTAACAGGCTCAGTGCAATATAGACTTATTATTACAATCGTTAAATATCCGAAAATGAATAGTAAACGATTGGAATAATCCCCCAGACGTGCTCGTGACTGGTATTTTTTCAGATCTGCCGAATGGGGCATCGCGATGCGAACGGAAATAGGTTAACTGCCCGTGTAAATTTAAGCTGACATCGTACAATGACCTTTCATGCAGTTCGTTTACGGGCTTCAAAAAAGTATCGAATGTACGTTCGATTTTCCATGTTCATTCCATTAAACAGTGATTCGTCCAAGGTTCTATTTAAAGCATTGAAAATTATCTCTGCGAATACTTTGGCTATCTCTGCGCGAGATCGTATCGAATCGACAGGGAAGAAGTCTTCAAGGAGAATCTACGGAACCTCCCCCGTTCGTAACGTTTGTTTGTGCCGCGGTTGTATTTCATTTTTGCCGTAGTTTGCTTTTCGGCCTAGAGTCACTTCGGCCTTCTCTGCAACGAACGGTAGCGAGTTTAATGTACGTACACGAGCGTCGCTCCTTCGCGCATTTATCAGGATTTCCGAAGGAAGCCCGGAGTTTTTAAGCCGCAATAAATTCCCGTTCCGCGTGCCTTTACGTCGAGAGTCTAATGTTGCTTAAAGCTCGCAAAAACCGAAGGCACAAATCTCGATGCGCGGCAAAACAACCTTATCCGTCATTGCGGGGGCGTTGCGTACCAGCGGATCATCCCTTCGAGGCGAGCAAACGACCTTCCAACCAAATTTGGTTTTTTTTTAAATATTTTTTGGTGAGAATTTGATCATTCTAATTAATCTCGATGAGAGGAGGAATGGACAGGCTCGAATGGAGACCTCGTACGCGAGAATTGAATCGCGCCGGAGGTTCGTAAGCGTCGCGGAGGCGAACGAATCGAGAAAAAAATCACCGAAGGTAATATCCACGTGCAAGGGCCGCGTTCCGGGATAGAGACGGAGATGGGAACGAAAGAGAGAGAGAGAGGAAGAGGAAAGGGATGGGGTTGAGCACGGAGCGGTTATTATCTATCGCTCTCGTTACCACAGGTTGCTCGTAAACCGGCCGCATCAAGAGGGTGGGGGCGTTTGGGTTGGAGAGCAGAAGCATAGGTAGGTAGATACCGGTACTCATATCGTTGTCGTCGTCCCGTATCCTCGTGCCGCCGCCGGTAAACCCCACTCTCGCTATTTTCATCGGTTACCCCTGCAGGATATCGCGGGGTAGCGAATGGACGGTCGCGTCGAGGGGGCACTTGAAAAATCTCGACTTACGAGTACCTTCCTTCCACATATTCGCCATCGACGCCGATATCGGGGCTTCTCCCTTGCTTCCCGTTTCGTTTCTCCCACGATTTTTATTTTTTTAGGACGCCGTAACCTTTTCCAACAACACGTTCCTTATTTATTTCTTGCATCGTCCCGTCAAAATTAAACGGACGATACTAAAACTTATTTCGTTGACAGTAGTGCGTTCGAAGCCTCGTCCAACGTTCGTGTTCCAGAATGTTAACCCTTCGCAGGCAGAAATCTGCTTCAATGGCGTTACCCCCGAACACGTAAAGTCACGAATACGCGACAGCGGCCGTCGAAGCGTTAAACGAGCCGCGAGCATTCCGAATATGGTGCACGCTTCCTCTGTTCTAAAATTCACGCCGACCGCGAAGTCGTTCCCGTAGCTCGGAACGACCGCAACGACAGCGAGCCATAATTTCAATACGTTCGCAGTCTATAAACGCGTAGGGAACACAATGATGATCGATATTTCAAGTCCGAGCAAAGGGGGGGAGAGAAAGAGGCAAAGAGAGACAGGCAACAAACGAACCGGCCAGCGTGTCGAGAGCAAGGAGGCGGAGGAGGCGGCGGCGGCGGCGAAGGGGGAGGGTCGAGACGGGGCAGACGGGACGGAGGAAGTTCGCAGAAGCATCGGATTGAGATCGAGTCGCAGGTTTTTTATCAGGGCGACGTTGCACGAGCGCGAATTGCGCGTAACCCCCGCGGGGCAACAGCACGCCCGTCGCGACAGGGGGCAGCACCAACACCGTACCGGACCGATACTGCGTGGTGTGTAGTTGCTGCGAGCAGCCGCTGCACCAGGAACTCATAAATCTCCGGGGATATAGATGGCTCTAGTGTCGCGTGAGGTTGCAAGCTACCCCATGCAGGGTGCCGTGGAACGCCCTCCCGCCCCTACTCTATCCCCCGGTACCCAACCCACTTCTCTCTGCCTCTCTACCCGTTTCTCGTTCCATCCCTCTTCGTTCAACGGCGTCCGTCTCTGGCCCTCGAGAGCTTCGCCCCATCGGTCTTCCTCCGTTCTCCGATGCGTCGAATTACCGGAATCCCACCTTCGAAACCAAAGGTGGTCCCTTCCAGGGCTACGCTGTGTGCCCTCGACCGTTCGAAACCCTCGCGATATTTCAACGTGCCGAGTGCACAGTTTCTCCACGGGCACGCAATCGTCACGGACGATCGCCCCGCGTCGAGTTCGATGGCTCGTCGCGATGTAAGATCGCCCGGCAAAAAGAGAACGTAACGTTGATCCGCGACACGTAGAGGAGAGTTCGGAGTCGAGCGGGTACGGCTCTATCTGCCCACGCGCGGATCTAAGAAAACCCAAAGCGTATGTCCGCCGTGGGGATTGCCGCGATCAATCCTCCCGGCGAGAGCCACGGAGAGAGCTCGAGCACAGTTCCGTGTCTCGTATAATTGAATCGTCGGACTGGCGCGGGAGGAGGCGGAGGGCATCATATTCGATCGCGGGCAACGGTGACGAGGGAAGACGTCGGGGACAAGCAGGAAATAAGAGGGGCCCTCTCGCCAGCCGCGGCGATCTCTGCTCCGTGCCCCCGCAGTGTTTACACCGTCGACATTTCCAACCGTTCCCGGGCAAAATATTACCGTATCGCCTCGTGCCGGGAGAGTGATATCGCCGGGTAATATATCGTTTCGCATGTTTTATAGCGACGCGTACTCGCCCTTATAGTGGGTGTACCTGGCGGCGCGGATATCTCAGTCCGGAGAGCAACGGGACGTATCGGATTCCAAACGACTATCTTCTACTCGGGGACCGCTCTTCTCCGAGGATACCGAGACGGGATTTCATTAACGACGGGCGGACGTCTCCGGGGTCGCAGGTGCGAATCGGGCGGATACGACCCCGTCGGAGGTTGAAATTTTAAGCGGATATCTGCTCTGTCTCTTTTCGGTCGCAGACTCCAGGATGTGCCGCGGGGAGAAATGCGGGAATACCTATAAGCCGACAGCGAGAAAGAGCGCCCTGCCGAGCCAGAACTGCATGTTGGTACGGCTCCAGTGTAGGAGTAAAACGAGTACGTAGGTCCGAGAAGTGGGAGGGGTGGAAGAAGAACGGAGAGAGACGGGGCCACGCGGGTCCAGGGGCCAGAAAGCCAGAAACCAAGCAAGCCGTCGAGCCAGCCAGACCAGCCAGCCAGCCGAGCCAGAGAAAGGAGAGAGGACGACGCCGATGATGAATCACCCGCCAGGAGTGAGCAGGAGTAAAGGAGAGAGGAGAGCAATAAGAGGGCAAGCTACGCAAAAAAGCCTCCGCGCTGGAACGCGCTAGAGCGAGTCGCTAACTGACTTATCTACACATCGGAGTATCAAGCCGTCCTCGGCGATCGCGGTCTAATGGGCCGTTCGGGGTATTTCGGTTGTCCCAGTCTAATAAGCCACGCGGAAACCGAAAATATTAAGTCATCCCCTATCCTCTACCACTTTTCCACGCTCCGACACGTCCATATTGCAAAAACAATTATATTCCGTTGGGTTGCAATTGCAAAACAAGATCAACGAAGCAAAGACTGTGTTAGAGTTGCTAATTTACACCATCTACTAACGCGAAGAGAAAACGTCCTTTCGAATCCTGTCCGTCATCTTACAATTCTGTCTTATCAACGTGACGTGTTACCTACCGATCGTATATGTGCTCACGAGTGCATTTAATGTTCAGACGATCGAATAAATTCTAAACCCACGAGAAAAACACAAACATGGCGGAGTGCCTAGCCTGTAAATTTCAAGGAAGAGACCTAACCCCTGTAGCAAACGATGGTGGCTCGAAACGGTTGATCGAAGGCGAGAAATCGTAAGTTTGGTAATCGGTATCGAGGCAAGCTGAATCCTTCCTGTGGGCCAGGGTGAGCGGAGGAAGCAATCCGACGGTTCCGGGGTTTCCGTCGCCGAGGAAATTGGGTTCGTCTCGCGGAGGAGCACAGAGAGCCGGAGGGACGCGGAGGCGAAAGAAGTTCCCGGTATCATCAAAGACCGCGTGGATCGTGGGTCCGCGAACGTGTGCACACCGATACGGGTTTATATAGAAGTTGCGTTCGCTCGGTCACGGGTAATGGTTTTACGAGCGTCAAGGGTGATATAAAGAAAATGAAAAACACACCGGCGATGCTGCCAACACGCGCTGGATATAACTATGTTGTTGGGAATCCCCTCCATTCCGTCTTCGCTTCTTCTTAAGTTTATACAGCCACTAGGAGGGCAGAGACTCTCACCCACGCAACCCCACGGACACCTAGTCACCTCAAAATTCCAAACCCCCCAACCCCTGTGATTTAACTCCCCGCGGGGCGAGTCGCAATTAGTTCTCATATTTCGCGCACCGCTCATATCCTCGTGAACTTTTAACGCCTCCTTCGCGCCCGCCCCCCGGACATGATTTACGCCCCCAAGAAGCGTAAACTTTCATTCGAAAACTTTTATTCCATTGTCCGTTTTTAGTTCGAAACGAATAATTTAACGAAAGCAGCCTGATGCCGGAATAATTCGAGGCTAGCCGCACCCGGGACGCTTCGCCACCCACTCCCCCCACCCGCCCCGCTGCCATGATTTAGGAAGATGCCCAACTTTCCGGGGCGTTGGAATAACGAAGGGGACCCGTTGCTTCTTTTTTACGTCCAGCTGAATGGCTCGTGTCTAGGGTTAAATGCTATTGTCTCTTCCGCCCTTTTATTCACGGCTTCATGAACTTCCAGCGTGTCTTTCAAATTCACGCGCCATTCGCAAAGACCTGGGTGCAACATCTTTCGTCTATTCTCAGAGTTTAACAGAATCTTTATTTTGGTATACACCTAGACAAAGCTTATCGCTAGACTGCAGATGTTTATGCATTTAAGGGAAACTTTAATTCCCAAGAAACTACAGAATGCACTTAATATCCAAAAATATAAGAAATATTTAAAGTACTATACGAATTATTATATTTAGGGGTTGAGATAATCCTCTACAAAGCTCTCATTTCATTAAATAAAAGATACTTAAATTATATTGTACTGTCTGTACTTATACAATTAGGGGTTAAGAAAGTACCACGAAGTGTTAAGGAACGAAATCGGTGGGAAGGCGAGATTTTTTTAAGGGAGTCCGAGGCATCCTCTGTTTTCCAAAGTTTCCTGGGTCGCGCGAGTGCATCTTTCAAGCGGGCTAGAGTCCCGCGGAGTGTATAGCAATTAGGCAGTGTCTTCGCCGTCCTAGGACGCACACTCTTCCCCGAAAGTTCCTCGCTTTTATACGCGTCTCGCGGACGTAAGAAAGTTTGCGGGTAACTTTACCAAGAGTCTGGGAAAGGTTATTTCAATATTGCGATGTGTGCAAGTTGACGCTGCGATGGAGGAAGCTCGTGCACCGTAGGGTCCTTCGCGTTACACGAGTCTTCCGTAACTCGGGAACACGGAGGGCAAGGAACGCTTTAACGTTAACTATAATTCATAGTTCGAACATAAAATCTTCTCGTTCGACTTGCCGGTAGATTATTCATTTACCAAACGAATCCCGGGTCAACGTCCGGCTAGTGAAATGAAATTAATAAGTGAATGATCGATTCGAAGCGGATGGAATGCGAGCAATGTCGCGGCGAGCGGGTAATCGGTAAGGCGTGAAGTACGAAATTGACGGGAATCCCTCGCGCGTTGAATAGAGACATTAATCTCATTCCGCGATAAAGTAAAGAGAACAATGATAAATTCCGCGCGGGATATTTATCACGTGCGCGGTCAAGGAACATTTAGCTCGAACCACTTTATTTCAACGCGATCTTGCCTCCCGGGTGGCCTGTATAAATAAGCCGCCGTCCGAAACTGGAAACGCGGCGGCGGCGGCGGCGGCGTCGAGCGAATCAACCGGCCACGATCACCGGGAACCGTTTTATGCGCGTTTCTTTTTAATTAACGCCACGTTGACGGCCCGTTATCGGTCGCAATTATTCGTCGCCCGTGCAAGGATATGAGCGGTGCCCACGGAATTGATGGACACCGTGCCCGGGCTCGTTCTTGCCGCGTTAAACGAACCGTGTAATCGCGCACGCGAGACACGTACCCAGAAAACCAACTAGCCCCGGCGTCCCGTGCTTTTTCAACCGCGGCCGTGAAGGCGTAAAACCGCTCGTGAAACGTTCGTCGCGGCGCTTTAGCCGCGCGACATCTCGTGAAACGTTCGCCACGAGCCAGAGAAACTTTCCTCCGCGGGCACCCTTAACCGCGAAAGGGGTAATTAGAGTCTTAGAGCAACTCCTCTTAGGGTTGGGGTAAACGAAATCTAATTACGAATCGGTAGGCTCGAAACCAGGATCACGACACCATTTTGAGGTTCTCAAGTATGGAATATTGTCTGGAACACTCTGATAGATCATTCTAAGGGATCGTAAAATGGCGTAACCATCGCCGTTAATAAGATTAGGAAAAAATGGCTGGCTCGTTTGTATCTCGTAAAAAAGAACAGCGCCTAGTCAATTAACACTCTCCACAGTGATTGTGGGGGAATGGAATAGAAAAATCCAGGGACTCTACATCAGTAATTAGAGTCTTAGAGCAACTCCTCTTAGGGTTGGGGTAAACGAAATCTAATTACGAATCGGTAGGCTCGAAACCAGGATCACGACACCATTTTGAGGTTCGCAAGTATGGAATATTGTCTGGAACATCCTGATAGATCATTCTAAGAGATCGTAAAATGGCGTAACCATCGCCGTTAATAAGATTAGGAAAAAATGGCTGGCTCGTTTGTATCTCGTAAAAAAGAACAGCGCCTAGTCGATTAACACTCTCCGGTGATTGTGGGGGGAATGGAATAGAAAAATTCAGGGACTCTACATCACCGATGGCGGATAGAGTTAATGGAGGATCGACGGGACGTTGACTCTGAGAAATCGACACCGTCGCATCGACGTCGTGCCTAGAAAAATTAAGCGGTTACGTAAGATAATTTGGCAACGTCGCAGCCAGCCATCACGTTGCAGCCCGAACCGGGCGGTTCGGTGGTGTGTATCGTGTGTGTTAGAAATATCCAGCCAGACGGAGCGAGGCGTATGCCCGTCCTCTCCGTGGCTAGCCAAGACCCGAAAAGCGGGTAACAAAAAGGGGGAAAAAAAAGAAAAGGAAGGCATGGAAGCCTTAGGTTTTGTGTTGCGAGAGGTTCTCTAGTCAGGCTGTGTGCCGTTGCCTCTTGTCCCGTTCTACGACCCACACCGTCCTAACCTCAAATCCGAAATGGAGGGGGAACACGGGGGAGAGAGACACCAAGGGAGACGTCGAGGAGGAAACGAGCGACGGAGAAACAGAGAGGTTAAAGAAAAGATCGAGATGGCGTTACGATTCTCCGTTTCTCTTCTTTTTCCATCCGCCGTCTCTGCTGCTCTTTCCTCCGTTGACTTCGGAGCCCGGGGATTCTGGGAGTTTTTAGAGTGCGGCCCCCTCATTGTTGTGTAAATGTGGACCAATGGCGCCGGCAGACGGGGCGCTGCGCACGTTTTAAATGCTAATACCCGACTGTACAAAACCGGGTTTTGCGAAATTCGCTGCTTCCTTCGGCCTCCGGATCAACGACGCGGTTATTAAGCTATCAAGCCGCGCGAAAAACCTTTTGTTTATGCTTGCGAGCCCCCCGTGATCCCCCGCCTTCCCCAGAAATTTCCGCAACACGGACCGAAATCTATTATAAGCCCTCCTCCATGTATGTTAAATCAGGACACGTGTCAAAAAATTTATTTGCGAGCCTTCCTAGGGTCAACAGTTCGAAATACATTACCCCGAGTGTACTCTGCGATACAAGTAAAAAAAAAAAAGAAAAAAGAGGATACTTTTTTAACGCGCGCGAACTGTTCCGAAACAGGGCGTCGGTCGCGTCTCTCGAAATCCAATTATTCGTCCGTCCGGCGAGAGATAAATTTACTCGACGCGTTGAATTTGCACGGAAATCATCAAGATGGCCCGATACGACGCTCCCGGTGGTTCGTGGCAGAATTTACGACGGAAAGTGAGCGCGCACGCGAAACGAAAGCGAAGATAATAAGCGAACCTCCGCAGGCCCAAGGCTACGATGATTCGTCGCGTCTAGATAAGAGTGCAGAGGCCTCGATAAGTGAAGTATACCAGTGACGCCAGATTGAGCACCGGGTGCACTACTCGCACTATGCCAGATCACGCGTACGTGAGCTCGTGGAGTTTCGGAGAGTCGACAAAGGCAAACTGACACATGCCCTCTTTCTCGATTCTCCGAAGATGCTCGAAGTAATTTCGGACCGTCTCGTGGGAGTCGAGAGAGGAAGGCTCATTTGCCTTCTCGTTCTTGAACAACTGAAATTCGACTTTTTTATTTTCCGACCTATGTATGTAGACGAACATAAGCAAGATACTATAACGAAAAAAATTTTGTGAAATTTTCCTTACGGAAATACACGGTTTAGGACCCCCCGATCATATTTGAATTATTGAAAAAAAAAAAATTAATTTTTATTATTCCTATATATGAGCGTACATATGTATATCATTTCAGATATCACTTCTGATACATCTGGCAACGTATAACCATTACTGCTGGCTACTGACAGATTCTCGCAGCCTCTGCTGGCTTCTGCTGGCTTCTGCTGGCCATTGCTGACCACACCTGATACTTCCGACAACGTATAACGATTACTACTGGTTACTGCCAGCCTCTCCCAGCCTCTGTTGGCCTCTCCTGACCTCCGCTTATATTTCTGACGACGTATAACAATTACGACTGATTTCTGTCAACCTCCGCTGGCCTCTGCTGACCACTGCTGACCACCCCTGATGCTTCCGGCAACGTATAACGATTACAACTTGCCACTCCTTGCCACTGCTGCCATCCGCTGGCCTCGGCTGACCACTGCTGACCACCACCGATGCTTCCGACAACGTGTGACGATTACTACATGTTACTGCTTGCCCCTTCTGGCTTCTGCTGGCCCCTGCTGACCCTTGTTAACAACCTCTGCCATGATATATATGTATTAAAACATTGTATAATGTAAATCTATGGCAATAAATGATATAATTACAAAGAATTCTATTTCTTCTCATCATTTCTACACTTCTTTTCCTCGCGAAATCATTCCCATAGTTATAAGATACGTGCCCCCTCTTCCCATATCATGGCCTCCTAATAACAAAGTCTAAAATGAACCTAAAACCGCCGCCAAAATTTTTGCTCGAAAATTTCGCCGATTTCCCAATTTTCCAGTTGTTTCAGGGCTTTCCAACTGTTTCAGGGATTCCCAGCTGTTTCAGGGCTTTCCAGCTGTTTCAGGCCTTTCCAGCTGCTCCCAAAATTTCAGAGTTTCAGGGCTTCCGAGTTGTTTCATGACTTTCCAGCTGTTTCAGGACTTTCCAATTGTTTCAGGGCTTTTTGAAAAGTTAATTTTTGATTTTGGCAGCAAGTACGAGAGCTGGACACTTCGGGAATCCAATTTTAACCGGAAAAACGGTCTCTTAAAACTAAGGCAATGATTTGGAGAGGAAAAGAAAGGTAAAAATGATGAGAACACATAGAATTCTCTTAAATTATATCATTTATTGCCATAGATTTACATTATACAAGGCTTGAATACTTATACATCATGTCAGAAGTTGATAACAAAGGTCACCAGTGGTCAGCAGTAGTCGGTAGGGGCCAACAGAGACCAGCAGAGGCCAGCAGAGGGATGCAGAGGCATGCAGAGACCAGCAGTAACAAGTAGTAATAGTTATACGTTGTCAGAAGCATCAGGGGTGGTCAGCAGAAGCCAGCAGAGGCAGGCAGAAGTCAATAGTAATCGTTATACGTTGCCAGAAATATAAGCGGAGGTCAGGAGAGGCCAACAGAGGCTGGGGGAGGCTGGCAGTAACCAGTAGTAATCGTTATACGTTGTCGGAAGTATCAGGTGTGGTCAGCAGTGGTCAGCTGGGACCAAGAGTCAGTTGTCCAAGATCGAGAAGACAAATGTGAGAAAATACTTCGGGCAGCTTTGGAGAATCGAGAAAGAGGGCATTCGTCAGTTTGTCTTTTTCGACTTTCCGTAACTCCACGAGCTCGCATACGCGTGATCTGGCATGCGTGAGTAGGGCACCGTCGGTGCTTTTCTGGCACCTCTGAAGTATACGGCATTAAGACGTAGAGCGGGCTACGAGGGCGCGATCTGCCGGACGATCCCGTAACTCGCTCGTCTCCCCTCCCCGTACGACCAACCACCCCGTAGGTAGGTGAATCCCCCCGCGCGGCCCCCCCAGCCATGAACGTGGAAGCGGATGTCCCGGACAAGCCGGATCGCACGGGCGTAGACTTTACGAGAGTTCAAGTGGTATCAGCTAATAATGACGGTCGTAAACGTCGCGATAGAATCAACAACGAAGAATTATTGCCAGCCAGTTACGTGGCAGCGAAAGGCGTAAAATGGTAATGAAGTGTAATCAAAACAAATCATAAAACAGCGGACACCGGCGGCCCGCGCCTCTCCCGCAAGAATCACGCTCCTGCACGGAATTCGCACGCACCTGCTGCACGTAGATGCAAACGGGAGCACACCGTTTCCCCGACTCTATCTAACCTCCGGGTCATTGCTCAAGGCCACGTTCTATTCGAACCCCTAAACGAGAAGTCAACGATTTCACAAACAAATGGTCCCTGAGATGAACCCTTTGGGTAGAAGTCATTTTCAACCCCTGAGTGGTGACGCAAGCAGCGTCGGTATTGGTCGATGTTATGAACAAAAATGGTAACTAGACTTCTTTGGGAGGGGAGGACTGACCCGAACCTCAACCCATCCGAATCCCTCGTAAGAAATTCTGTACGTCGAACGTCCCGATGCAAATGACGACGGTCGAGGAGAATGTCAACGGACGTTCCCTTGGCCGAAAGTCGGGAACGATTATAGATTGTGTCATTGATAGAGCGGGCAGAAGTTACGAGGCACGCAAGAACAATGTCTTCGCGGCCGGTGGTCGCGTTGAAATTTTTCTAGGACGTCTGCGCGGGAGGTAGGTCAGGGTCTGATTGCAGGAAGGAAGCAGTTAGGCCCGGTTAAAGTCGTTAAGCCAAGTTTACGAGGTGTTACCGGGAGCGTAACCTGTAAATCTCAAAGGCAGTGGAGAGAGCGCGTGCCGGTGGCCGCCCTTGGAAAGGCCACGGAAGGGGTAATGGATATAACTGGGGTGTAAGAACCGAGGTAAGACTGCTCGAGCGCTATAAACGCTTTTATGGATCGTAAAATGTCTTCCTTTACAGCCAATAAAGATCCCCGACCTACCGTTTGACGAGCAAGCGAACGCTTGAGTATATGCGCGCCAAAGCAAGACGGTGAGAGGGCGAGGGTGTGCGTGTGCGCGTGAGAGAATAGAGAGAGAGAGAGAGAGGAAAAAGATCATGCATCAATCTGTCGGAATCACGCTTTACTGCGCAATAAAATCACACGCTGTCGGTGCTTTATTCCGTCTTCATGAGGCCGCTTGTCGCGGCTTTATTGGATTATTGACGAATAGCCGCGAGAATGCATTCGTCGGGAAAATGCAAACGGTGGAGCCGAGTCAGCGCGACTGCGTATGTATAGGCGGCGGACCGGACCAGTATGGAGTTCCCCTCGCCGAGGACGCCCGGGAGCCCAACGTTGAGAACCAGAAACAACACTGTAAGTTACTGTACGACCAGGTCGATAAAAACAAACCATAAAACGCATTACCGGCGATCATTGGACTACCGTGGAATGGCGTTAAGCACGGTAAGTAGGAGCGAGCTCTAAATTAAGCGAAGTACCGATTGAGGCGTCGGCAAGGCAGAACGCTGCTCTATCGGCCGCGAGCACGCCAGCCCGTGCTGCCATCTGCCACGGGAACGGTCAATTAACTGAAAATAGTGCCGCGGAGTACTACACCGCTTTCCGCTTCGAAAATTTTTCCTCGTACCGCTCGAATTACCGAGTTTTTCTCGAATTTTCGAGCACCGGCTGAAAGAAAATACCAACGGGACAATTTTCCATCCGTAAAATTATGATATATATCGATGGACAACGGCGAGAACCGACGGACCAATGCGACCAAATAGTCGTCGCCGGTCGTCCCCGCCTTAACCACGCCCTCGAAAGCCAAGGGGTGAGGCGGCCATAATTAAGCCAGATGTCGTTAAAGCCACTAGATGGCATCGCAATACCCTGAACCAAATCGCGGATCCTATAAAATCGCCGATATTACTTGCCGACCAGCGGTTCGCAGCGAAAGTCTCGCCGTACCTTGCTCTCCTTGCTTTCATTCGGTTTCGATCGCGCGCTAATTTATATCGGAGTTAATCATCCACCGACGATGGCCCCGTCGTCGGCCGCCGACCGAATCGTCGCGAATTTCGACATTTTCGCACGACGGTTTGATATTTTTTTTCCCCTCCTCCCCCGCCAGTTTCTTTTTAGATAAGCGGGACAAGTCGGACCGTGAAAGATTAACTTCTTCCCTAGCCGGGAGACAGAAAACCCCGGCGAAGACCCGGTCGAGAGCGCGCGCGGAAACACGATATCGGGATCGGGGGACGCCTTTAAATATTTCTAGCTTTTAGAGCCGGGCCGTAGCGGGACCGATTTATCGCCCACTATATACGGACAAACTTTCCTATATAAAAGTAGATCGCCGAAATTCCTTTAAATTGCCTTTTCTTGTTCACTGTCAAAATTTATCTCGGCGTATATCTGCGCCGTGGCATCGGGCCCGGCGGGACGGGACGATGCCGCGAGAGGGCTCGGCGTTGTCCCGTTCTTTATTTAGGCGACGGGGTAGAAAAAAAAGGTGACATATGGAAGCGCGCCGCTAGAGGTCCGTCAAATTCTTCGGCCGTGACTCCGCACACGATAGCGCGCGCAGGCCTTTCTTAATTGGACGCCGTCCTCCACGTTCGCGGACACGGCAAAAACCTCCACGGGGCCCCCCCCCCAACTTCCCCCCGCGTCCGCCGACAATGAAATGTAAATTCGAGACGCAAATTCGACGAGAACCGACCCCGAAAAAAATGCCCCCCCTCTCCCCTGGCTCGACCGTTCCCTTCCGTCCCAGAAATGTGACTATATCTCATTATATTATCAGGCCACGGGCGAGGCGGTCGCGAATTTAATGGCGGGGCCCCCGCTATCAATGCGCGATTTAATGAGCGCGCGAAACAATGCAACAGAAACCGTTGAGCGCGTGCGTGAGCCCCGGTATATCCCAACAAATAACGTCATAAATATGTAATTAATACGGTAATATAACTCAAATCGGTATTTATCGTCGCGCTAATCGATTTCCCGTCCCGATACAACCATCGACGTTACTTCCACCGCGAGCTACAATTCGACCGTGACGCGATTATAGTTTCTGGCAGTATTCCATGCTCCGACTAACGATCTACTTTGCGTCGTAAAAACCGCGCGCGGCGGTCGCGCCGATGAGGAACGCGGACGATAAAGAAAGAAGCGAGATATAATCGGTGGAACGAGAGGAAGGAGCGAAGAAACTGATTATTTCCGCTCCGGGGCCGACCGACGAGCCCCGCGCGCCGCCATCGTTGTTATCTGACGAAAATGGAACTATGATGAAATTAGAGTAATGTATCTTTCGGAATCGGTTTACCCGTCCCATCGCCGTCGATTAAACGACAAAGGTAATTTTTTAATCCCCATATTGGCCGCCATTTAATTTCACTCAAATTCCAAGATTCCTTTAGAAAGTTCGTCAAACGCTGATTCGGAACTCGAAAATATTTCGGGAGGATTCATTTACCTACGATAAAAATAGAAGTCAGGGAAGCTCTGACGTCCTTTGGGGACAGTTCTCATTTCGGAAAAGAGAAAAAGGTCGTGCTGGTGTTAAGTCAGGTAAATGGAAATGGGCAGACGAGTTGCCGGGCGACAAGAACCAACTACCCTTTTCTCGAAATTGCAGCCTCGCTCGGAAAATGCGATGCAATAACTTTTTAAGCACTTCTGAGTAGAATGCCCTGTTTACAGCTCGTCCCTTTAGGCACAATTATTCATCAATTGTACCCTATTTAGGAAACTACTTTGGAGCAATGATAATAACTTGTTTCGTAACTCATTTGGACATTGCTTTTCAGTTATTTCCACGATTATACGCAGCTCTCCGATACAACGTTAACAAAATCCGGTACAGGTGTAGAATTGCAGAGTTAATATCAAATTATGGCTTCGTTCCGTTCGCAAATTTCAACTTTGCTCTCGCGGCGGGGCAATATACATCACGCCCGCGAACGCATTGCAACCTTATTTGTAACCGAGTACCAAGTAATTACAATTCTGAATCCTTGCTAGACGTTTCTGACATTTCAATCAGCACAAATTATTTGTATGCGTATAATTTCGCTACCAGTCTATCGGCGAGATAAAATCACCATCGCTGTTCATTATTTATGTCACTATCCCGCATCGTTCGCCACCGCCTCGCGCCTTTTTTTCTACAATATATCCAGTAAGATAGCCATCCGAGCGATCGAACGTGCCCCAGTTATCGGACATTCTACACAATTCTTTTTGCTCTCGCCTGCCATTATTATCATCGTGATTTATTCAAAAACAGCGCCTCGCGACACTGAAATAAACACTCCGAACCGGTCCAAGCGCCTCGTAAGAATTAATTCACGTCTCAATGGCGCGAAATTACTTTGGTCCTCCTACTAAATTTCTTACAGAATGCGTTTGCGATCCCGTTTCGTAGAGACTTCGATGCTCGATGAAGGCAGCGTTCGGGTTGCTCACGGCGTAAAAATCTGCAATTCCTTTTGGTTCCGGAGAAGAGAAACGAGCAGCAACGGCGACAATTGGAGAAACGAGTGCATCGATTAAACATCACTGGCTGGGTCAGTATCATCGGATCAGGTCCCGAGCAGCCTACAATTACGATGCAGTTCGTGGAGTTAATTGGCGAATTCCACTGGCCGGTGAGATACTGCCGCGCGCCGGGCGAAAGAAACTTTATAAACTTTTCCGTTTATCTGAGCGAGCCACCGAAGAGATATGATTTGGAAGGAACGCGAATTATCGCGCGAATTTCTCTCCCCCCGCGCGGGGAGGGGGCGTTAATCGTCGCCCGTACTGATAATGAGATTTTGAACGAGGCCATCGGAAAACGCGTGCGCCCTAAAATTACCGAATATAAAGAACGGTTGACGCATATTTCTGTCGAAACTCGTCGTACGTCGACTGTTGCATCAAAGTGCGGTTTTTCTTTTAATTAGGATATACATCGCGTCGGTCAAGCTCAACGTAAATTGCCAGCAAATGGTATTTATGAATTCCGTAACTGTAAGTATGAAATCTGAAACCTGTCAAAATGGGCCCCGTAAATCCAGTGTTCACTCGGTTGATAAGTGTTACGTGTTTTCGTAAAGAAATATTCACTTATTCCGGGTGTCTAATAAGTCTCGAAGACGGAAGTCGCTTTTAACAATTTTTATTGTAACGATAGAAATTCTCGAGCAAAACATACTCTTGCCTCATTGTTCGCTGTTCATTATCTGGGTGGAATAAATCCAAATACAGCCGTTACGGTGTTTTCTATTAGGAACTGTGTAAAACAAGAATTATTAAAGAACAAAACACGCAGGAAATTACGCTACCACGGTGTTGTCGGAGTTCACCTTTTATACGATGTTCCAACGTGTAAACGAGGAGGTTGAACGTGTTCGATTTCTAAAGTTCCATGTAAATTCATACGTAAGATTGGCGTCGACGAAGTAGAAGCATTCACAAGGTTCACGCACAACGACGTAATATACAATGGGTAAAAGGAAGATTAGCTACATGCAACGTTCAGCTTTTATCGTTCGTGAATAAATTCACCCTGCTCCCAAAGAGCTTACCCGTAGCCGTGTATTATTAATGAAAACTCTTTCTCCGATTCTCGCGTGGAAATTCGCAACGGTGAAAACAGACGCTAATTCTTTGGCGCGAATGGAGCATCAATCACGGAAGTTGGGAGTCACGAAAGGGTTGGAACTTCGAAGGAACTCGCGCTTTTCGAATCTAGATCCGCGTTTTCTTTCGCGAAATTTTTATTCTGGACAGAAAGCAATCTCGACCGGCGAGGAAGTAAACACGAGGGCCGGAGGAAGAGAGTCGCTGGACGACGCGAGGGGACGGAAATAACGAGTCGAAGCGAAAGCAGCGCGTCGCCTGCTCGTAGACTCGACACAAAGCATCCGCGAACATTTCCCGGGAATCCTTTTCTCTCGAAAAACACGGAAGGAGTCATAAAAGCCTTGGACCCGGCACTTTCGTGAAAGCGCACGAAAAACCTGAGACCTTTTTTTTTTTTTACAGCCGAGCAATTCGAAGGGTCGTTCGTTTCTTGGGAACGAATGGCCGCACCCTGGACTAAAATACAAATTATACCGAACCTACCCCGCCAGATATAGAAATTGGCGCCCACGTTTTTTTCCCTACCTGACCAAAAACTTTCTACTTTCTACTTTCCACTACCAGTCCACCCCCTTTGAAATCGTCCTGCGGCGTTTTCACTTTTTTCACGCCACCGAAAGTTGGCCGGTAAAAAAATGAATTTTGTTTTCAAAACGTACGAGACTTTGGATCGAGGAAGCGTATTATTCCGACTGTATCATGCCCCACAGAGAAATATGGCGGTGCAAGTGTCATGACTTCGAGCCGCATGGCGGCATCATGGTCGTAGAAATGTTTATATGTTATGGTCGAACGAATACGGAAACGCATACAAGCGTGTTGCAAGAAGCTTTGAAGTCATCAATACATAACTCGTTCGAACCGGAGTATGAGGACTATGGTTTTCAACGAGACAATGCTTCTTGTCATGCTCCAAAGAAAACCAAGGAGTGGTTCGCTAAGAATACGTAATATACGTACCCAATAGTTTCGAGCGTGTCTGTAGCTCATAGATTTGGAAAAACAGGTTTAAATAAACTTTTCCTCGGACGACCGTCGTCCTGGTGAATTAACAGCGAGCGCATTGAACGTGCACAGGGCAGTTTAAACGCTCGGTGGACTACGGTCGAGGCGTCTACGGTGCTCTTTAACGATCGAGACGAGAAAATTGGAGGGCGTTTCGTTAACGTCCGCGATATCCGCGGTAGGCGAAAATATTAAAATCACGATGGAGCAACATTTCAGAGGTCGGCCGTTGCCGCGGCAACCCCTTGAGATGCAAGAAGGTTCAACGGGCTCGAGTTAAATGCACGCAAACAGAATAACTTAGGGAATTATGAAGGCGCACGCTCGCAGGTGGTTTATCCTCATTAAGTGTACCGGCTAAACTTAATTTTAAAGGCCGGGGAACGGCTAAAAGCCACACGCCCGCCATTTGTAACACTCTTTAGTCCCGACATTTTCTTCAGGATCCCGTAACTTTCCGCCGATGATATATCAAGGCGTAATGCGAGCTCACAGCGGCGGGGGGGAACGGGTTGCTCAACGCCCAGGGAAAATCCATTACGTTTTCGGGGTCGTTTCAACCCCTTCGAATTTAGGTTACGAAGGCCCTCCACCCAACTTCGGACTTCCTACGATCGCTGCTTCGATTTCGAATTGCAAAGAGTTTGAGTCGATCAGAAAATGACTACAGCCTCAATTTTCAAAGAGTTTATTATGAGAGCATCAAAGAAAATTGCATTACATTTGTAGAAGTGCAGGATCGCTACTGGGCTATCCAGTTTTCATTTCTGGGGAAACTCGAAAAGAATTGTTTATTCAACAGACACTGCTAGTGTTGAAATGCATACGAGGCTGCCAACGAGTCAAATAAACATCTAGGATTGTTGAAGGATTGAGCAATTGTATGACACGACGACTGCAGTCTTGCATTCGGACCGAAGGTGGCCATTTCGAGCACTTTGCATGCAGAGAAGCAGTTATGCGTTGCTAGAACACAAAAACGACTAACATGGAAACAGGGTCGAATAGCCACAAGTTTATCAGATCTTTTTTCACCGACTCAGGTCTGTACATTAACTCTAGAACACTACACTTCGTGTTTAAACGCGTTAATATAATTGTGGGATGAAAGGCTACTAAATAAAACGCTGAAAAATTTGGAATAATATGTACGCATATGCATACTTTTCGTGTGGGTGTCAATTCGTTTGTCTCGGCAGCCGAAACATGTTTGCTTTAACGCTTAACCGATTTTACGAGCTGGTTATACCGTGGCCCGCGTTATAAGGGGCCCATAATAGCAAGCAATTGAGATGATTGTCGATTTGTATATTCTGTTTCCAACCGCACCGCACATTGCGGTAGAAAAGTACCCTGCAACCGTATAATCAACGTTTTGTCTGTATCACTTTTGCTACGTGACAGAAAAAGAAAACGTAATAATAACACACTTGGTGCGGCACAATACACCTGCGCGCTGTTTCGTGGTGTATGTAGTTCGCTAAGGGGTCCGGACATTCTTCCGAGCAGCGTTGCGAAGTGTTTAAGAAATATTTTATATCGAAATTGAAATATTAAATACATCATTAAACGACAAACGAAGTCTTCGAAGCAGAGATCGTGGAATTAGTACGATAGATCGTCATTTATAAGAAATTTGGACAGCGACCAAAGCCCCGTAAAATGGATTCCACAGGGAATTATCAATGCCGGTATCCAACGAACATTTGCACCGCGCCAAGAGAAAGAGAAATTAATCGGTTGGTACAGAATCAGTGTCACCGGAGATGAAGAGTGGGTGCAATATATCAGTCTACGAGGTAGAAAACAATGGCTGCGGAAGAGACGTCGCAGTCTTCGTTCGAGATTTAAACTTTCAACAAGGCTGAGGAAGAATCTACTTTGCATTTTTAATACAGAGTATTCCGCGAGCCGACGATCTCTTCCTCCATCGTCGGGTACTCTGGATAAAGAACACGAGTGTTCGAGAATAATGGTCGACACGGTCTTGATTAATAAACACGATATGTTCCGTTGTTTAACGTGTTCGAGCCGGCCGCGAGGACGGCGTTACTTATGGAACGCCCGGGCCGAAATTGGCCGTCGAACAGGTTAAACGGTCCCAAAGGAGGAACATCGAACGAGAGAGACGAAGGGATCGGTAGAAAAAAAACAAAAAAAAAGAAATGATGGATAATAGAAACATCGGTATCGAAGTCACTCACCTTTAATATAGCTGTGTACATTGTGGTGCTAGCAGAGGGTGGTGTGGATTGGTGGTGGGATGGTCAGGGGGGCTCCGGTGCAGGGCGTACCCCTAGTTGGCCCCCTCTGGTCCCCCACCGGCCGCTTGCTGCTGATGCGCAGCCGCGGCCGCTGCTGCCGCTGCCTTCTGCGCCTGCGCCTGCTTCTCTTGCTCGTTCAGCTCCTTGATCGCCTGTATCTCCTTCTTCAGCTTCATCCGCCGATTCTGGAACCAGATCTTGATCTGCCGTTCCGTCAGGCAGAGCGAGTGTGCCATCTCGATCCGCCTCCGCCTGGTGAGGTAGTGGTTCGTGTGGAATTCCTTCTCCAGCTCCAGCGTCTGGTAGCGCGTGTAGGTCTGTCGGCCGCGCCTGCGCATTCCGTTCGCTCCTGCAACCAACAAAAGCACCAAACGTTCAAACGAGCTCGATCGCGTGTCTTTCGGGCTCGTTTCGATTCCGGCCCCCCGATTCCACGGGCACCGACTATCGGGGTACCCGGTCTTCCGGCGTACACCAACGCCTCCTGTCCGCTCGAGAGTTTTACTTCCCGCGATCGGTACATAGAATAACAAACCGATTCCAACGCTAAGGGTCCCGTTCTCGAAAAACTCACGAGCGGACACGCGGCTTATCAACGGCGAACAACGTTCGCGATTCAGCTGGTATTTTGTTAATAGAATAAAATTTGAAAATAAAAGTTGGCGATCACGGTGTACCTCTTCGATCGGTTGCTCAACAGCGAAGACACATTGTTAGAAACGAACGTTGGCGGTAGAATGTTTGGAACCAGCAGTTTCCGGTACCCAGGAAGTTTATTTTGGCATCGTCGGGGCATTCTACGATAATTTTATGCGTTCTACAGTTTCCTCGGAAGTCGTAATGCGGAACTGAACAAAAGTGTAGCGTAAATATTTTTCTTTGTTTTAATTCATGGATACGACCCCGTCTTAAAGAGACAAAATTCGCTGGAGAGCGGTCCACAACCCCTACCACTTGGCTTATTACCTAATTCGGTACACTCGAGTAGACATCCACGCGCGACACAATGTCGAACGAACCGTGATCTCGTAATCCCATCTGCTCCCAACGAACGGGGGGCCATCCAATTGCGAATGGCGTCGTTCACGGTTCCGTGGCGGAGAACTCCGAAATCCCCGTAACGCTCGCGATAACGCCACCGAGCATCGTGCTCTTAGGTGGGCGTCGAGGAAAAAGCGAGAAGAAAGCGGAGAAGAGGCGCGTAAACGGTTTCAGATAGAGCGTCGGAGTCGCTGGCGAGCCACCGAGAGAAAGTAAGAGAGTGTAGGACAGCGGGATAGGTACTGTCGAACAGCCACTTGGGTACAGTACCGGAATAAACCCGTCTGTGGGGGCGCAAGCTCACCTTATCGGCCGTTACTGCCTCGTAAAAACCCTCCCGTTTCACTTCTGCCGTAGCACCGGAGCACCGGAGGCCGGAGCAACCCCTGCACGACGACCGTAAGCAGTCCGCCTCTGCCTTTCGCACCACGGTTCGCTCGCATACGGTTTATATCGAACTATATAAACGGCCGTAATACGATTTCTGCCGGTCGACGCGACCCCTTTTGGTTTTTCCGGCGCCGGGACCACCGCGGACTCGCTCGCTCGGAACAATTAATTTCGGTTAAACGCCACGCGCCCGGTTATTACGCGATAAACCGAGAAATTAATTTCACTCGAAGGGTTTAATTGTTATGAATAATTAATCCGAGCGTCCCGGGATGGCCTACGCCGAAGGTAAGTGACGCGCCGATACCGGGTAGCCCCAACAAGGGGGGCGAAATTCTAGATCGCGTCTAATTTTCATGTGAAAATAATTCCTACGGAAGCTTCCAAAGTTTCATAAAAAAAGAGAGACCATCGATCTCGCGATACCAAGTTCGATGTACCTGTATGTGGCGTTACCACGATAGCAGTTAAAAAATTTCAGGGCTTCGATAGCCCCCGGGATAAAAGGTACTGGATCGCTGTCGGTGGTTTTTTGGCCATTTTTTCGATCGGCCCCGTCGACAGGGTCCCTGTCGAACGGGACAAATTTCCCGGGGACAATTTCGATAGAAATCACGGCGCGGAACAGAGTTGCGAGCGTTGCACCGCTCTGTTGCAAAACGTTGGACGTCGGTGTCTCGGTATCGGGCCGGCGCGGCGGCGCGCGCTTTCACGGCCGTGCGCGAATCGAAACGGCGTGCAATAAACGCGTCATATTTACAATCGTATCCGCGGCGATCTATTATCGACGAAACGCGCGCGACCAAAGTCACCCGGCGGTGGTCGTGCCGCCGCACACTGGACCGTTTCCAGTTGGCCATTACACAATATCGCGCGTACGATGCAACAACACGGCGAAACCGGAGAGTTCATATCGGCGTCATGTATATTATCGCAACGTAATCAAGTGGCTCGCTCCCGTCCCACCCCCCCACCGCCGCCTCTTCTCGCGCTCTCGTCCCCATCCACGCCCTTCGTCGTTGCACAACATCCCCATGATTTTCATTCCCGGTTGTCACGCGGCCTCGCGGAGTTATGGTGCACCGTTTATAAGGGTTATTTGTCACGCGGACCCCGTCGTACCGGTCCTCCTTTCCACCCCCGGGCGTTATATCGGCGCATCCCACCCTCTCAGGCTTTTCTCAGGCCCGATAGACTCGAACTTATAAATAAAACCGGGGCTTCAGCCAATTAAGCCGACCTCGTACGTCTCCGCAAAGTAGAAAATGCGACAGCCACCCCTGTTACGTGTCCGCTGTTACGTTTCCACCCCCCATCCGCTCTCGACTCGAGGCTTCTTTAATTTTCTATCGGTCTCCCCCGTCCCTCTTCCTTCCAGCCTAAAAATATCCGATGTTCCTTGTCTTATACAAATTTACACAAGACATACCGTTTACGTAATTTATTAATTGAAACATAGTAGGCTCGAGAAATAGCGGGGATGCAGCTTCGTAAAAAACGAAATACCTTCGACGTAGGGTCGTAGCTCGCGATCGATACACTCTATTCTCCAGGGTAGGTGGACGAAGAAAGGAGGAAAAGAGTTAGGAATCCCGGGGTTCGTCGCGGTATTCATCTCGCGAGTTCTTTCCGAATTCTAGATGTCTGCCGTCGAATCCTCCTCCGTTCGTCATTCCTTTTCCCCGGGATTCGGTCAGCCATCGTAGCCTCTCACCCCCGGGTTACGCGCGCCCCGTGGGAGATCGTGAGCGAAACGAAGTTAGGGGGAGAATTCCGAGAGGCTGCCACGCTCCCGGGAAAGTAAGAAGAGGCGTGCGTGGCTGTTTAACCAAGGGGGTGGATAAATTTTATGCTGAGACCGTGAAACGTGTTTCATCCGGGGAACGAGAAAGACGATCTCGCCGGGTGGCAGTCGGAGTTAGGGGCGGAGGGAGGCGAAGGGAAACGCTTGAATCGAGTGAAAATATTTCCAACCGTATCTCTCGGGGAAAAAATAAGAATTTCCAACCGTTCCGCTCGATGACCTATGGCGTTTCGCGAGAACAATCTTAAAACTGAGGAATTCGAAAAAGGAGATTACAAGATATAGTTTCGTAACCGCGGCGATCGAACTGCCAAGGCTGGATCGAGACGAGGGTGGAACGTTCGAAGTTTGAATGATAATGGACGGAGGCAGAAGGTATCGACCTCGTGCCAATTTACCGAAAGTATCTTTCGATTCGAGAGGGGGTGGTGCGTTGGAAGCCGTACGTCTCGAAGAAAATAGGGAACGTCGCTATAGGCGAGCCGTGGATTAAAGCGCGAACTCGGGCTAGAACGAGCGTGGAAAACTTCGCGGGGTTAACCGGATACCCTCACGGCTCGTTTAGGAAGCCCCGAATCAGGAGGGATCCTACGAAATGGAAGGAACTGCCGGAGCATCGACGTATCCGACCATAAACAGAGGTCGGAAAGGGGAGAGACTTCGGCTGTTGCCAACTCTAATAAGAACAGCCAATACGTTGATTGCTGCCGGGGATTTGCCGGTATAACTCTCCTCCGCGGTTCGCAAAACACGATGCCAAAGCCTCCCTTCGGGTCGCCCCCGTCTGTCTGTTGCCCGGAGATCGCGCGAGCACGCCAAAACCGGATCATACGCGAAGCCAATCAAATCAAAGTAAGTGAATTGCTCGAAAGCATCGAGGACCAACGTAGGCTCGCGGCGTTGCAACCCCCGGCGCGTGCTAGGCTTTTAGATTCCAAGACGATTACCGATGGCCGCATCAATCCTTAACCCCAGTGTTTCTTGTTTCGTTGATTCGACCGGCCCCGGGGTCAATTTAAACGCGGGCAATTTAGCTTCCACCCGCTACCAACGGTGATGCAACACCAATTACCCGTGTTTGCTTTGCCGTTTCTGAATCACGTCCATCGACGTATCGGGAAGACGAAGAGTTACAATCGTGGAGTTGCGAGGATACGGAAACGGTATGCTAATTCGCCATCCACGGCGGCTCTGAATCGAGAAACGTTCCCCCGCGGTTCGTTAGGGTCCCCGTTTAGCATTTACGTTTATCTAATTTTACGAATATTAATTCACCGAGATGATAATCGTATTTTAGACGAAACATAAAACACAATTACAACCGTATGAATTATTCGCCGTCTAAGACCCTGGGTTCTTATCTCCCCACGTCCAAACACGCTGCCCCCGTCTGCGGGGCTTATTTAATTTATCGACTGGTGTCCCTAAATCACACACAAGGTGTACGAGTAGACCTTGCATCCAATGTATTTTTTCGAAGCATTTTTCTGGGCTCTAGAGCTTCACTATCTGCTTTATGGGACAACTTTTCGAATATTTTTGGAATTTCTACATATTCTACACAAAAATACGCGTTGTTTGCTTTTTTAAATATTAAAATCCACCAATCCGTTCAGCAGTTATGACGTCTTAATCCCTTAACGCTCATATTTTTCGGGTTAACCAACAATGATTAGTTTTCTCTATTGGATTTGTTTCTAAAAATACGGTTTTTGTTAATTATAATGTTGTATCTAACGTATAATTTGAAGGAAACCAAATATTTTCATCCCTTAAACCGTTGGATTAAACAAATATTGTTTTTCAAAACAGACAGACTCGAGCATGAACGTTATGGGGTTAAACATACGCGTGAAATTTCAGGGTAACAGACAGTCATGGTCAGACATTGTACTTTCGGTAAAGAATTTTTTTTCTCGAAAGTGCGTAGGATTTTGGGGGTATGTCTATTGACCAAAAATAATTGTGATTGACCCTTGCAACTGAAAATAATTTTTTCAGAACAATTTGAAACTTTTCAATTTTGGCACCTACCCCCTGTCGATTTTTCTTAAAAGTTTCTTTTTAATAACTCTGTTCGACGCTTTACGGAAATGTTGTTCAATACTTTTCTGTACGTGTCCGTGAGCTCTACCCGTATACCTCGTCTGCGCCTAACTTGCTGCATCGAGAAATTCTTCACCGGAAGGAGAGCGCAGTCGGCCGCATAAATCGCGAACGCAATTAGAAGGCCTCTAGGTGCGTCCAGCCTCGAAACACGAGAGGCTGGGTCCTGTTCGCGTGTCGTAAGTTCTCGGACTTCCTCGCAGCACCTCCGAAAACGCGAACGGCTCGCGGGGGCTCAGGGTCGCGAGGCGAACTCTGTTTGCGAGGCACGGGAGTCCCGGGGACACTCGGTATGAGAAACGCGTAGCTACGCAGCAAGATCGTAGCTCAACGTGGGATACACCCTCCTCCAGGCTTGCCAAGGTAGGTAATCCTCTCGGGGGCGTGAGTTACTGCCTGGCGTCCCTCGCGCTGTACTCTCTTCTGTCCCACCTTCCTCTTCTTCTTCGGTCCCGTCTCTTTTCTTTTCCTCCCTCCCAGGCGGCCGTCTTTCCCGACCTTCGGGTTTCTTCGTTCCACCGCCGCGTCCTATTCCCGTCGATCTCTTTTCCGCCGTTAAGGGCTGCCGGGAGAAAGTCGACGGAAGGAAAGGACGGGAGGCAAAAGCGTACGCCGCGCCACAGCTGGAGGGCATTAGTCAACTGTAATTAATAAGTTATGTACGACGGAGGCTAACGAACACCGGCCGCGACGTTGTTATCTCTCTTTCGGAGGGAATCGCTTTCAGGGTGTGACGACGGAAGCCTCGACGGCCATAAATACACGCGCGCGCGGCGAACCCTTGTAACGTGAATAAACCGAGGGGGATGCACGGAAATAAGGAGCAATTCCCCGTTCGACTGGTACGCGGCGACCATCTATGATTTCGAATTCGAACGATTTGCACGGTTCTTTGTTTCCCGGAAGCCTGAATCCTGAATCGAGGGGGTGGCGGGCCCCAAAGGGGTGGGAGGAGGCGTACGGAGACGGCGACCGGTATGATTTCGTGGGCTCCGTTTAGGGATAAAGACAATTTTATACGTTGTACACGCTTCCTCGAAACGCGAGAAGTGATTTGAAATTCAGAAATAGATTGCGTCGAGTCGCGGAAAGATGGACGACGGCTCCTCTTCGCGTGTCAGAACGCATTTCTACTTACTCATTACGTATTCCATTCGACAGTGGGGTGATACTTCGAACCTTCTAACCCAAAGTAACGTTGTATTAGCACAGCGAGTGTCACACCTCCCAAGAATGAATGGGCACTTAATTCCTCGAGGGGCTATGTCAAAGCAGGATGGTGGGCGACGAACCCGAAAGACTGTCCAAACGTGTCGCGTCTCTTAAAAATGAATTAGCTCCCGACTTTCTTAAAAGGTAATGCTGGCTAATGGCCGTCGACGTGGACACGATTCTGATTTCAATAAAAAATCAATGTATATACAAATTTAAGCTCGAAACGCAGATAAACGAGAATGTTTGTTTCTTTGGAAAATACAGGAAACGGTGAATTATCGTTTTCTCGATTAGTTTATCCAGGCTGGTATTTTGGATTTGGCAGACAAACGTGTGTCAGATTTGACAGGGAATGGGCGAACAGTATTTTCTCAAACAAGGCGTAATAGATGGGCAATTTACTCCAAAATGGCGGTACTTTGCGACCTATCCACGACAGAAATGCGTGCTTGGTCGATGTTTCGAGCAATGTCAGCGGTATCAGATCAATAACTATAGCCATTACGTCCGTGAACAGCAGTAGAGTACCCAAAGTCTTTAAAATGCAGACAGCAATGTGTGTGATAATTCGAACGGCTTTGTTCCGCTGAATAAAACCCTCCAAGCTATTTTCCAAACAAACGTGTCGTTAACTCTCGTTATTATTTTGATGATATTCGCTTAAACAACGGTCGAGAAGATCAGCCTCACTTAAATTTACATATACAGGATGAACAACTTGCGCGACATAAGGATCTAAGCCTTGCTCGTACCGGTATTCCGGCAATTGCTTCGGTTTTCCACCACTTATGCTAGACCAGACGTTCCCGAATGACAATTATCATTCCATGGCTATTTATGGGTCGAACGTTTATGTAAATACGTTGCCCATATGGCTTCCTTCGCATCAGCCACGCACCTATAATTATTCCTTATTGCTGGCGGTGAAGAACGCTAAAATCGGTCGATCAATTTTCCCTCCCGAGCTTTCCTTCAGCTCTCAATATTCAAAGCTTATTTTACATAAGGCAAAAGCCTCCTGCAAGGGGGGGGGGGGGCTTTAAGCTTTTTTCTCCCCAAGAATTACCATTTTCCTTGCATAGACGTAGAACTATTCGTAACAAAGATCAGAACGGTGAGAATAATATTGGAATATTTTAATCGACGAGCATCGAGGCCGTCGAAAGCAATTTTCCAGGTATCTGTCGGAAGTCGATTAAGCGGCGAACGAGTGGAGCGGTTCGTTCGCGTGGGAGTGGAACAGGAAATCGTCGCGATCGGGGCAGACACGAAACCGAGCGCGGGGCACCGGATAAACGGTGAGGAATCGCTAAGCGGATATCGAAACGCGAGCAATACGCTCGGGGTACGTTTCAGCGCGGCTCCCACGGACAAAAGAGGGGGCGGGGGGAGGTGGGGATCTCGTTATTCCAGGCGGAAAGGTTCGAGGCTAACGTTCTTCTGGCCTATCGAGGTAAACTCGTCGTTACGCGGTGCAATCGCGATCGGGCGAAACGGGCGCGTAGGATACGAAAAGAGCGAAGCGGGAGAAGTTACGCGACGCGGACAAGAATGTCGCCGGCAGCCAGCAGGATATACCATAAGAAGAACGAATGGAGCATTCGAGAATAAGATATCGGCTTTACGTGCAGCCACTTTTGAATAAGCGTGACTGCCGCGCCGCGGGCAAGGTGGCGACTTTGCTCCCACGCGCGGAACACCGCCATACACGGACAAGAACGAAGGAGTTTACCCCGCGCTAGACTCCCTTAATACCGAGCACTATTGCTTGTCCCGGTGATTACACGGGCTTGTTCCGTCCGTTTCTGCATAATACAGTATCCGTGCATCCCCCGTGCGCCGATATCTGTAACCGCATCGATATAATAACTCGCTGAAAACGATGGGCGTGGACGCGTACACGCCGCGTCCAAGATGGATCGGCGGAGGAAAATGAGAGCGATCTCGGCGCGGGGACGACCGGCGGTGCCCGCCATGTTTCCTGCATACTTCTGAAAATTACGCTGCCCGCACGGTATAATAATACACGGGGCCGTTTATAATCCCGCCGTGATACAGTGTTGCGTCTGCCTCCTTTTTTGTCATCGTCGTGTCCCGTGTTCTTTCTTCGGAAACGACCGGGCCGTGATCGGGTATTAAATAAACTCCGCCGCTCGAGGACGCGTTTTTCATGCCTCCGCTGATCGAACGGCAACGAGCCGTAATGGGCATCGGAACGATTAGCTCGGTGAAACGATTAGTAGTCCGGCCGAATACGCGACGGGAACGTTGACGAAATCGCGCGAAGGTCGGCCGTAACTCACGTCCTCGTGCATCGATCAGTAGTCGGCTAACTATTCCGTGGTACGATATTCGTGCAGGATGGGAGGCGGCTCATTTAAATGTACAGCATTATTTGCTGCGTCGCGTTGAATGATATCCTAAAGGTCGAGGCACGCGAGGTGGAAACGGCCAACCCGCGCTTCGAAGCTCGCCTTTAAGCGTCTCCTACGAACAAGACGCAAGAACTTGCCCGGAATCGCCAACAAACCAATCGTTTTATCCCTTTCGATCCGCCTGGAATTTCGTGACCGACCGACCTCTCGATAAATCTACCAATTACCGTGCCATCGAGCTTCGATTCAACTTTGTTTCGTTGTATCCTTCTAGTCTTCTGGGTTTTTCAAATTTGGAACAACGGACTGATCGATCGTTAACTCGGTTAATTAATCTAATCGCACGCACGCGATCTCTAACGACCATCGATAACCTATATTTGCGTGTCGTTGAACTCCTAAGTGCAGCTGTTAGGTGACGATAAAAAACAGTATAATATAGGATAAACGCACCGGTAATTGCTACTTCAAAGACATTATCTGTCAAAGACCTGGTATTTAAGTTGCACTAGTAAATTGAACAAAATGAGAACTCTGTCGCTTCAAAGTCGCGACACGGAGCCTCGAGCCCTGTTGCATACGAGGCTTGTCGGTTTTAACGAGAAAGTGAAGCAAATGGTGTATTAAGTCATTGGTGAACTCTTTTATTTTGCTACGATTAGGTGTAAAAAAGTCGATTGAAACACACCTGGATTGCTGTTATTAAGACGCGTCTGAATAAATTTCCTTCTTTTGTACAATACTCTATTTAATGGCTACTAGAATCCCATAAAATTGCCAGGCTGAACTAAATAAGGTTGCGCGTATCGGGTCCCCGATTAGGCACACTTTGCATTAGAGGGTTAAATATAAGTGAATTACGAGACGCTTCTGCAGCTCTCGGACAGATCTTAAATTCATGGAGCAAATAAACCCGGAGTTAAATCAGATTGGGCATCCATTTTGGAAGGGTTCAAAGACTCTGACGAAGACCACTCGTCAAGACAACGTGCACCGAAGACTGGAGGACGCGCTACATAGTACAAAACGATTTATAAACACGTATTTTGCCAAGACTATTCTTGTTATACAAGACGCACCCTGTTGGTCGATTTTCGATGTGAAAGATTGGCCATTTTTCTCTGAACTCAGCAAAGCTATCGATACGAGGTTTCATATGCGACGAAGACGTCTTCTTCTGGAAAGAAGCTGAATAGACTCGACCCGGCGGCCGTTAGGCGTCCGACACGACGTCGTTCGGCGTCGATATTAAAAATATTCGCAAGCTGTCGATAGCTGGTGGCCGAAAGGAATTGCGACGACGCGATCGCGTGTACCGTCCAGAAATTTAATTAACGCGTACACGCGAGTCGAAGGAGAGCTCGTTCCACGGCGGACGTCGCGTCGCGTTGTCCCGCGGTCAGCCCGAGGACGACAACATCTACCTGGCAGGCAGCAGCAAGAGACAAGGTGGCTCTTCTACAACGAGCCAGCTGCTACTCGCGGTAACTGTAATAATTATGCAAAGACCGAACGCAACGGTGCATCGCGGCCGTGCGAGCGAGACGAGCGAACGAGCCGACCGACGAACCAGCGAACCAAAGGGACGAGGAAGGAGGACGTTCCAAGGAACGGAGCGCAAAAGGAGCAACGCGAGCCAAGATGGTGGAGGAGATGGCATGCAAAAGAGGCTTCGTAGGTAAGCGAACCGAGCCGGTTGTAAGGCGACACCTCGCGGCTCCATATATCTTGCTCCTTCTTTCTCCCCCGAGCAGTCGACGCCACCACGGTCTCCTTCCTTCTTGTTCTTCTCGTCCGTCGAAGATTTCCACCTCCTACTCTCTGACTCACTTTCAGACACTCTCCCTCTCTCTCTCTCACGCGTTTTGCCCTTCGCCCCCGAACGAATCCACCCTTGCACACGCTTTCCCTTCGAACTCGAGGACCGTTTCCACGAAAAGCTCCTCAGGTAGCCTTTCCAGGATGCCGCGAGGAGAAAGTCTTCCCGAAAACTTTCTCCCAAAGAAAATGGCCGCTAATTGAAATCGAAAACGCGGGTTCCCATCGGTCGACATGTGCGTAGGTCGCGCAGGGGTGGCCATTCGTCCTTGTCCGCGTGTTTCGGCGAGTCAGCCTGTACGTCATATATCCCGAGGTCCCCGTAGCCGATGCAAATACGCGGCGGGTATAAGTGGCCGTCGAAAAACAAGAAAGAACCACGCGCAGAAGACGAGCGAAAAGACGAAAAAGTATGGGGGCCTTGGGGGAAGAGCCGAGGCTCAGGGAGGAAGGTGGCGGAGTTTGATACAGGTGGGTAACCCCGCGACACCCTCTAACGAAACGGATCGTCTGTCTTACTTACATCGCCTCGCATCTATAAACTCACGCGGTCGGTACACGCATACGAAGGAGGAGGCGCGTGTATATCCCCCATCGGACGTGCATGGGGGACGCGGTTACCAGCGGGCAACCGACCCACCAACCACCCATATATCTGCGTCCTAAAAGGAATTCCAGAATATATTTTACATATGCTTTATTGCCGCCTTATTTCCAACTCTATGGGCACAGACCTCGGAACAGAGAACCGAGATGAGAGAGGGAGAGGAGAGGCCGGTGCACGCGCGTACACTTTCTGCTTCACAAAGGACGTCGAGAGAGGCTCGCCAGCACGCTACGTTTTTCTCCGCGTTTTCGTGTGTCCGTTTCGTTCCCGGGATGATTACCCGTTCCCCGTCCCGATGGAAGGAGAAAATCCCTGATGCCAGTTTTTTGGACCGAAGGCTTCCAGCATCGATTGCTCGTAGGTACATCCTTCCAGCCCCGATCGCAAGAAACCCAGCTGACGACTGTCCGTGGATGACTGACGACCACTGCCAGGCCATCCCTACGTGATTCGTGGTTTCTTATTAAGGCCTCTATGCTCGATGTCCGAGCGAAATTATTAGGTTGTCCAGTGAGTTTTTTACCCATTTCGAGTCCTAACCTTAAAACCCTCCGGGGCACGAAGGACGCGATCCGTTCACGTGACCTGCGCGAGATTCATGCCTTCCGAAATGTTCGTGTTGCCGCGCTAATGCTAAAACTATGCAGATAAATTCCGTTTAGCGTAATAGACTTCGAGACAGTTATCCGCGCTTGTAATTGCCTGGGTAGGGAGACGAGGGGCTGCGTTTGGAATCTGTCGCGAAGGTATTTGATAACCACAGTTTGTATCGGCAAGATCCTATTATTTGAGATTCTTCCCGCCAAAAAATGGCGAGCAGAGTGGGCGGAGCGAGCGTTCGTTCATTTTCCTTGCCAGGCCGTGAGTTATGGCGAAAGTGAACGAAACCGCATTTGTTAAATATAAATTGTGAATACGACTGGCAGTAATTCATAGAGCCTAACCTTTAAAGTAAGATATCACGCGTCAGCAAATGAAACTCTTTGTTGCCTCGCGAGAGAGAGTCGAACACATTCAGCGATCTAATAATAAATCACTCGTATGCTTCGTTCGTGAATAACGTTTCTCGCAGATCGTCGCGAGCAAAATTTTTAATATAGTTTTGAGATACCACCGAGAGGGAAAACGTGAAAATATTTTGGAACGAGGATCAACGGAATAGCCGCGCCGAACGTATTGCGTAAACCCGAGGGAACCCATAATTTTCAAAAGGTTACAATATATCGATAGATCATCGAGGGGGGACAGCAGAGGGCACGGCGGCTAGTTCCTCGGTAGCGCGTCGTAGACTTATAACAGGGTAGAGAGGCATAAATGTATAATGCATGCCCCTGCGCGACTGCATTCCGCAGTAATGACTTAACTTGTACCGGTTAACAAGTACGGGGCTAGATGATTCGATAATTTGCAAGCCGGGACGACCGTGATTTGCCGTTTCTTTTTTTGCTCGTTCCGGCTGCGCGGCTTTCAACGACGAATCGGCGAATGCAAATCGACGATTCCTCGTCTCATCAATTATATCGTGTCGGGGCATTTCGCGCGCACGATACGTCGCTAGAGCGTGAGCCCTTCTTTTTGCTCCCGACGACGACGAGCCCCGTGACCGGTACCTCCGCGAATCAACTTCGCCGATCTCCGGGCTCGGCCATCCCCCTCGAACGACGTCGGCGAAACCGAGAGACCCGGAGTCTTCCGCGAAGTCCGGGCAAAAATGTTTGCCCAATCGACCGGCATTATTCATAAGACTCGGTGCATCGCTGTTAATAATAATAGCGAGGAAAAATGATCCTGATCGCGAAATCGGGAGGATGGTAGCAACAGAGAATCGATCCGATAATTTGCAATACGGATTACGAAACCACCACGATACCCGGAATGAACCGCCGGGGATGGTGGGGGGGGGGGTCGGAGACGAAGCGTGGGTCTTCGGTACTCGAAGTTCGACGGGCCCCGACGGGGGGCCCCCCACCAGCGCAAGTGTATAAGAGACAGGGAACGGTGGGGAGAGCCGGTTTCAACGACCAAGACGCCATCACGCTTAACGGCAAGAAACTATGATTACCGAGGGCTCGCCGAACTCTCGGTCGAGAACCCTCCTCGAAAATCGGTCCGCGACGTCCGCAGACGTTCAATAACCGGACGAATCTCACCCCTCGCGCGGGACCAGAGATTTCAGGCCCCGCAAATTGCGCCCGATATTATGCATTTCGGGAAATAGTGGGAATAAGAGGTGGAGCGAAATAATGGCGCATCGATCATTCGCTGGGGCCCGATGCGCTGCGCAAACACGTTATGCAAAAATCCGCCGGCGAACGGGGGGGAGGGGGAGGGGCTTGAAAACTACCCGAGGCGTGAATACATTATGAAAATACGCTGGTGGTTTTTGTGGCAAAATTTGTTCCTCGAATATCGTGTGCTCCAGGATGCTACGCAGACCTCGTCGTTATCGAACGATTATCAAATCGATGCCAGAATCGATGTTTCCGCGAGGGTGCGACATCCGAGGATTCTTCCATCTTTGCACCCCGCGTAGAATGGGGATCGTCGGTCCTTTTCAGCCGCCCCCGCGCGCGTCAGCGGCCCCGGCAACTCCCATTAATAATCGAGGCGAAACGAGGAGTCGGCGAAAAAAGAAATCGGCTCCATTATTCAACGTACTCTCCGGTTTGTAGTTTTCGAGTCTCGCGTGGGCCGGCCGCGAGAGCAGAAGGCAGAGTAAGGGCGTGATTATTCCGTCGCGCGAAAATAATAATGAACTCGCATAAATCAGGAAAGTTCCGGGGGAACTAGTTCTCCGTCCGGCTACTCCATTCAACGATATCCGCGTGCCGCGATATGCGAGCCGGCTGCCAAAAATGTTCCTCTCGCCGCGGCAACTTTTCTGGCTTCGTTCGAAAATCCCGGGAATCCGGTCTCCGCGACACCGATTAGTCTCCGCGTCGCAACGTGTTCCCTCTCGTTTCAACCGCCCCACGCCCGCGCGAACCTCCCTTTTCCAACGATTTCCACGACCGTGGCCGGAGCCAGAGAAGAACAATTGGTCTTTTTCGGCAGATAGAACACGGCCGTCGTCCGGCACCGGGGGCATTTCGGGTACGTCTCGACGGGTAGAATGGAAGTGGGCAACCTTTCTGGATTTCGACGTGATATATTGCGGCCTGGCCGATCTACAATCTGCTGGTCGGGTGATATAGACGCTGGCGTACGATGTTCTATGCAAATCGGGAATCAGGAAGCAAAAGGAACCCTTATGAAAATAGAATTTTTCTGAGGGCCCCCGGGTGTAACCGGTGGAGATAGTCAAAATACCATGGGACCTCGGTTCCTCCCCCGAGCCAGCCTACAGTTTCTATCCTCTTGCTCGAGCTACCTGGAAGGCCGATGATCGGTTCGGGGGCGAATTCGTGACGGGAGGATCCGCGGCGAGAGATCTCGTTCGCGTTCGGCGTGATTTCTCGAAACAAGAGGAAGACACGGAAAGGGATTGGCTGTTCTCGGATGGGTTACGTAGTTACAGGTTGGTCAGACTCGCGGTTAAGATGAACGAGGCGGCGCGGTACGAGATCTTATCCGAGCGCGGCAGCGGCCACTGAATCATCCGCTTTGAATAGGGCCTCGCTTCACTCCCTATATTATACCTATAGGTACTAACCTTCTACCTATGCCCGCGCCTGTGTCCACGGGCACGATATAGCGTCGTCTCCCGAAGCGAGAGAAACGGAGGGACCCCGGGAAACGGTTGACGCCGGGATAGGGACAGAAAGAGGGAGAAACGACGAGGGACGCGAGCGAGATCGAGACCGCCTCGCGCTGTATAAACGCGTTATACAGCCAGAAACCTTGGTGTGCACTAAATTACCAAGCACGACACTGTCGCACCGTTACCGCGGACGCTCGCAGCCAGCCACCTTGCAACTCACAAGTCGCCCTCTACCTGCTCATGACTTACAAGTCGGCGATAGCGACCGCTACCACAGTCTTAATCAGCATAAATCATACCGACAATGCGGCACTGACCGCCTTTGAATACCGCCACCATCCCCGCGAAAATCGGGCCTGGATCTTGCTCGCTATCGGTCGAGTTTCCACGGGGCCCCCTTCTGACTCTGTATCAGACCTTACGCCAATGGTTCCTCACCCTAAGCTGGTGTTATGCTTTTCTGAAACGTTATCGATCTTCTAGGTACCACAGATTGGAAAGGGTTTCGAAAACAACTGATTCGAACTGTTTAGATATGCTGGAAAACCTTTATTTCGAACCACATCCAGTTTCAGATCTCATAACTGGTGTTTTTTGGTTCCAATTATGAAAGGAGTGCTCTTGTCTACTTGAAAAATTGACCGATCGACCAAATTTAGAAGTAATAAACATGAATATGTACACGTATCTAGCAATACGTTCGATACCCTCGATCAATATTACCTCCTCGAGTCTCTTTGGCATACATTCAATAAGTTCGGTAATGATGTTTCCACCTATTTTTGGCCAAGCTATTAATAGTGTCCGGAGCCGTGCATCTATTATTCCTCAAACGATCTAGATCCCATAAATCGTCGATAGAATTAAGGTCGGGCTTCCCAGCAGCGATCGAATATTATTCCCATATAAAAATTTATGTTTACAATTCTAAATACACACTTTTCTATGGAGTAAACAGACTCTTTAATTGACAGAACATGCGGGAAGGCAGCAGGTTCCCCCATACCTGTCCTAGAGGATCGATCGTGGCGATCGTGAATCGATCCTCTCGCCTCGGATTCCCGGGAACCGGGTCTCCGGAATAATTTTGCATTCTCACGGGTGTTACGAGCACAACGAATTGTTTACGGGAAAACTGGAATTGGAAAACCGAAATCCTCGTAAAATTGTTTAGATCAGGGGTTGTACGATTCGCTGATCCTCGATCTTCCAGCCTGAGCCGTCGAATAAACGAGCAAAAAAGGATTTTATTTCGCAGAAATGGCGCGTTAAAAGAGCGTGAAACGTTTGCGAGCTGCCCGGGACAGTGAGAACAGAATCCAACGGGGGATTCGTAGCGGCTAGAACGTTCTCAGAAATAAATCCGAAATCAGTAGGCGTCCTTTCAAGTCGCATGAAATACTCGGTGTACCGCAGCATGTGATCCTAAGTGTCATATAATCTTAAAATGGCCGCAGACGCTCGTGCTCAAGAGAAATGCGACGGGATTAGCACGCGCGCGGCAAACTTATGGCCGCGTCGTACATCTGCAGGCGCAAGATTGCCGCCCCGGCACTTGGCCTTTTCCTTCGAACCGAAATCGTGCCGCAACCGCGCACAAGGCCCCCGTGGGCTCGCATCATCGATACTCGCGGTCATTACGCGTGAAATCTCAACGTTGCAAATAGCCCTGCCTCCCCCCTCCATCGACTTCATGCAACCCGCCGCCATTGGAATCCCGTGTTCTGGGTAAATTCGAAATTGCAGCCTTCCTTCCGCCTCCTCCGACCAACGGCCAATGAAATCTGCCGCAAAAGTCGATCCTCGACGTTCAGAAAACATTCCCTCAGAATAATTTCTCTCCCATGACCAACCATGGGTCACTGGTGGATCCAGGAACGAGAAGAGACCTCGAATATTTATATATTCCTGCTAACCAAACTTGATAATGTTTCCAGATCGTGATCGACTCGTGAGTTAATTATTGGAAGGGCAATAGGAATCGTGCATCCTCCGTTTATGGAATATCTACTGGACTCCTTTCGACTGACGCCTGACCCGCGTAAAAATACGAGGTGGTGAGGAAGATACTGCTTCCCCCGGTTTTGAATTGTTAAAATTGCGCGTTACAACGGAAAACACGATTAGCAAAAGGAGCAAACGCGAGTCCATGGGAACCGCAAGATGCGCGAGCCGCTGACGCCAACCGCCATTACTCATAGCGCACCGTCTTGTCGGAGATTAGATCAAAAAAAAAAAAAAAGAAAAGCCCGTGCACCGGGCAGCGTCTAGAAAATCATTAATATTGATCAGGCGGATGATCGACGACTTCGTTAACACGTTGCACGCGCCTGATTCAATTAGCTCCTCGCAACGTTCGCGCGGAGCATGTAAACGTACGTAATTTACGATTCAAAAGAGCTTACGGTCGTGCTTTTTCCCTCGTCACGCTCCAGTCGATTAGCGATAACCTCTCCCGATTTCTGACGCGCGCTGGAGCCTTCGGCGAACAATCAACGACTCGGCCGTGATTAACAGCGGTGTTAATTAATCGCTCGGTTAAATACTCGTGCAGGGGGGCAGAAAGGAGCGGTGGAGTTATCGTTTTTCCGCGAAACGTCCGGGGAATTCGTTTGCATTTATGCCGGGAAACACCGTAAATCCGACGCGTCGACTTAACGACGTCGGAAACGCCGGCCCGAGTACGCTATCGCGGAATATTTTTCTTCTGCTTCTTTTCGCTGTTTCCCTTCGCCGTTCGTCTCGTCAGGGAAAGAAACTCTGGAGAATCTATTCTCCGCTCACGTAGAACGCGACGACGTCGTGAGGCGAGCCCCCCCCCTCTTCGCCGACCCTGTACCCGGGACAAGAAGAGATCCGTACCCGTAATTGTAAACATTGGATTAATGCAAATGCGCGCTTAAAAGCTTAATTGCTTTGATAAAGTATGGCCGGTGCATTAAATTCAAATGCATGTAAATTAATTCAAATTTATGAGAAATAGGTGGACGCGGAGGAGCACTTACAGGAAAAGAGGGAAAATAAAAATTAGTCCCCGCGGGGCCGGCCCCCGCGACCAGACTCTTTTTTCGTTCTATACCTTGCCTCCTGCCCACCCCCACCCCCGCTATACCCTCTCGCTCTCTCTACCTCTCGCCCTTCGACCGTTGTCCCCCCCGGAGCCCCGCGCCATTCCCTCTTTTTCACGAACGCGCCATGTTGCCAGCCAGATTGGCCGCTATGCAGGTTCCGCCGATAAATTCCGCCTTCGGCCTTTTCGTCCGATACACGTCGAATTTTTAACGCAGCCGGATCGTTACCGCGCTGATTAACGATGTCAAAATCAACCGCGCGCGACCGACTTCTCTGCGAAACCGATACGAAGGGCTACCATAGTCAAAATTCGAAAACACGTGGTCGATGCTCGAACGCTACGATGCTTTTAAGAATAATATTTCACGTCTTTTCTTTTTTACGAGGTCTCCGATTTGATTGCACTCCGGAGGAACGCATTTATTTCTCTACGTGATCAGTTTTTGCAATGGATCATTGAATGGTAGCGTAGGTCCTCCACTTCCGATAGCGACAACCGTCGAAATATTCTTCGATGCGTTTTGGATTGAGACGGGGAAACGAAACGGTGACGGACGGTGCGACTATCTGGACGCGACACCCACTGGGAAAATGTTTCGACGGACAGTTGCTTGACGGATAGCTCGAATCCGGGGATACTCGGTCCGACGTGTCCGGGCGTGGTGGAAAAATTGAAGTTTCGTTGCTCGAATTTTAACATTTCGGGGCAAATAAAGATTGTCGGATACGCAAGAGCCGTGTTAAATTCTCCGACTGCAGAGTTTATTGGGGCACTGTTCGACTGTAGAAAAAACCGAGTTCCCATTTGCAATTTATCCGTGGCTAATTATCGATCAATTTTAACCAAAGCTTTGGAATACGAAGCCAAGAGACACCATGCGCATCCGTCAAGGCATTTAAAGGGTTGATCGCCTCGAAGGAGCCAAGACAGTTTGGGGCACGGCTAACTCGAGGAGCCTAGTCCCCGGGTTCCACGACGTTCGAAGTTAATCGAGTTAATCCCCCCATCGCTAGGAACGCGTACGTACGCGGCGAAGAACGCATAAACAAGCATTGTTGGGTCTAAGCTCCCCTTTAAACGCCGCGAGTAGTCCCAAGAAGAAAGGGCGTCCTTTTGTACGCGCGCCTAGAAACCAGTCGTATTTCAAACGCTTAAACGCGCGACCCAACGTTCCCGAAACGGCTGCACGCTACGGGGATCTCGCCGTCGACGGAATCGCCGCGATAATGCGCCCGTCCGGCGGTGCCAAAGTGGGGGGAAAAATAGGCAACGCGGAAAAGGAGAAAAAAATCTGAAAAACTGGAAGTGCATTTTAACGCGATCGGGCTTATCGACCGGGCGCGGGGAGAACGGATGTCGGATATCGAGGGCGGAACGAGGAAGCCCCCGGAAAAGCCAGTCACAATAGGAAAATCTTTCGCGCGGCACTTCGGGGGCCGCTGATAGATGCGCGCGTTCCATAACGGCGATAATGGTCGGTGGCCCATCAATTTCGGGTCCCGGGCTTGATTAGATAGGCGCGTTTTATTGCGGCAAAAACTCAACTCTCGCGCCCCGTCGAAAACCGAGCGACACTCCACCCCTCTCTCTGCGGGCTCCGGCGCTGCCACCCCTCGCGCCGCCGCGGCGACTTTATCGTAAATAAAATGGAATCGCGAAATACGAGAGCGAGGTGATATTTGCCGGTGCACACGGCTGGCAAATACTCTCCGCAGGGGTCGTATAAACCACGCGGAAGTATTGTCCTGTCTATGAGTCCGCGGCCGATTGACGATCAAACGCTCCAACGAAATTCGTTTCTAGTTTGCGCACACAGCGACGCGTGTTCGACCTCGCCAAAGACACCCACGAAACCCCGAATAAACAGATATAAATCGGTGCACGGTATCAATGGAGATCTATATTTTTCGCCAACGACGACTATTCCCTACCCGGGAATATAATACGCGATAAATAAATTGGAAATAGGATGGGGGATGAAATGCACGGATGACGTTCGAAGAAGAGAGAAAGGAGAAATTATTTATCCCGTGCACTTTACGATTACGTATCTGTATCCAACGATAACTAAATAAATAGACTAAGTGCAGTTGCTTGGAAATAAATCGTAAGGCAATCTAGTCGTTGGAAGTCCCATGAATCTCAGCCTCGATCGCAATAACGGTCGGAAAGGGACAAAGGTCGGTTTTCGCGAAAATCGCGGGACAAAAGCAGTTTATCGGAACGTCGAAGCTCGCGCCGCGAATGGGACGCCTCCGGTTCCCGTGTCGCCGGACGTAGATTAACCGCGCACGCGGCTAATAACCGGATTTGATTTTATTAACGTTCTCTACTAACATCGACTTAATTCGCGCTCGTGCTCGAGCGTCAATAAAACCGGCGGTATCTCAATGCATTAAGATTACGCGTGAAAGGCGGTACTCGGTGAAGCGTCCCGGATAAGCCGGGTCGCCGCGCGCGCGGGGATGCGCCATTCGGCTCGTGCCATTCGCGATCGCTCGCGCAATTTGTAAAACCGAGCAATTTGCCAGGAGAACGGTTTTATCTGCGGCTCGAAGATGAATCGATTCCGTACGCAGGCACGCGAACCGCGACGATTCTCTTCAAAGCGTCGCGTTTCGCCTAACGAGCCAGCCACTGCCTCCGATCGAGACGCAACACCCCGTGGAGGGGGATGATGATACACGAAAGAGCAACAGAGATCGTTCTAGCAGATAGTTGTAATTGGAATGCACTTACTATGTAAAAATATAAGAAATACGAATTATTATATTTAGGGGTGGAGGCAACCCTCTATAAAAATATGAATTTGCATAAAGATCCTCAGTTTATAATACACGAAGCACGGGCGATCAAACTTCGTGCACCTGTCTGTCGAGTTGCCACCAGCGCGTTGCCGATGGGGATGCAACTCGGAGGGCTGTGACAGAGCATCCCTACCGTGAAAACACAATTATCCGACGGATTTCTATCATATCACGACCGCCACTCGGTAGTAATCTTTACGAGTTCGCGAAGAACCTCCACCAACTGACGTATTGCAATCGATAGTGAATGAATCGTTTCGATTGTTCTAACATCGGGAGTACAACTCGCCTTCGTTGAAGTACACCTTCAATGAAGTCGACTGTTCGTCGCGGCACGTACGAGCGATTACGAGGCAAGAAAATTGCAGGACGGAACTGGTACCTGGGCGATCTAAAAAGTTATTACACCCCGTCGCACACGTTTACGGGTTTATCAACAATTTTCGTTCCGGCAGAGACGGAGGGTACGGAGATACGTCGGGGATCCCGCCAAGGACGATCGGTGCATTTATAGATTGATAATAGCAACATACACGTGCTACTAGCGCATAAAGGTCGACGCGCAGGTAGTCATTAGGCCGCCCCACGCCCAATACATTAAGTCGTTATGAAGATATCTTTAGTCTTTTCTCACCGACAGCAGAGGTTCTCTAAACACGCTCCGGCTCGCCGGAATAATAGCCGGTACGGGTAAGTTATCTTTGGAACAAACAAGGTGTTTTCGTCTTTTTTTCCGTTCAACCCCCCCCCTCCCCTGGACGTTGCCAGGGCACTCGTCGCGATCGTTATGGCGAGAGCATACTCTTGGGACTATCGGGAATAAGAGTTCCAACGGCAAGCGGAGGAGTTTCCGCGCTGGAAGTTTTTGATCCTCGATGCTGGGTCCATCCAGAGAGCCTTACTTTTCAGAAGAAAATTCTTGGCTGAGTGTTGGGGCACAAGAAAGGACCCGGGATGACAAATACTCTTCGTCATAGGTCTTTTGCATAGGGTCATGGGTTTAATCGTTCGGTGCAACTTTGAAACACGAAGGGCAGAATATCGTTAAATTGAAAAAAACATTGCCTACTGTATAATAGAAAGTACATAACTCAAGCAGTCTATATAATTTTGATATTCTTCAATGGTTTTAAAAAAAATTATGAACATCTTTAATAATTGCTCGAAAGGGGTAAATATAGACGGTTTTTCGAGAAACGTATCCGGCAAGCGGGATAATAATTTCGCGCGGACGAGCGGTGACGACGGGGGTACGAGGAGGAAGGAAGGAAGCTAATAAAGAAAGAGTTGTTTAACGCTGATTCTGGGCATTACTCTCTATTTTCCGAAGCGAGGCGGTCTCCGGGATCGTTCGCCATCCCGCGCCACCCCGCATCCCCCGGAGCGACCAATTTTATATCAGCAATATCGTCGCGAAATCCCGGTAAGACGCGAGCGAGCAGCCCCTTCTCGTAGCAATTACTCCCATCCCATCGAGTCGAGGGCGACCCACACCATTCCCGCCACTCTTCACCCCGTGTTCTTCCCACTCCAACCACCCGCCAAACCCCCCACCTCCCCCCCCCGGAGCACGGGTTCCGCCGCTCCCGTCTTCTCGAAGTACGCGTACTGCCTAACTAAAAGTCCTTCTCGCAAATTGCCGGTTATTACCGACGTTACGTTTATCGATGCAGCGGTTGCGTTTACGTCGGACCCGCCATTTCTCCCCCTCGAAGTCCCTCAGCCTCACTCTCGCCCGGCCCCCTCGCAGATTACCCCCGGAGGATACCCTTTTTCCCTCCCTCCTTAACCCGCTACTCTTTCTCTCCGCGGCTTTCGACATACCTTTCGGCCTCTTTTTACCTGGCCCCCGAGAAGCTCCGGTCCGCCTCGCGCAAAAGCCGTGCCTCTCGCGAATTCATCAACGAACACGAGTAGCTATTAATCCTACCGGTCAGGTGAATCGAAATCGTGGCTCGTTTACGCTCGAATTACGAGACCGCGACTTCCTAACCGCACGACTAACGAGGCCTTAGAAACGCGCGACGCCTAACGAGCTTTCGGGCGTGTCCGCGGGACTTAATTTTATAATCGCCCGCTTTTCGATCAATTTCACCTGTATCAAGCATCATCGACAAACGATGCTTCCGATCGTGGTGGATGCTCTAAAAGAGCCTGACTCGTTACAAGTTCTTGATGTCAAGTTTCACAGTCATAAGGAAGGGGTTAATCGACGTAGCATGGTCGAAGAATCGTGTAGAATTTTTTACGGATTGCTCGACCCTTCGATCGTGCATATCTAGATGTTCAATCAATTGTCAAAGGGTTAAGATCTGACCAATTTCGTCTATTGTCTGTTCCCCCAAGAGAAAATGTCGAGTTGTCTGGAGGTGGTATGGCACCCCGGATACGCGGACCCAGCCGGAAGACGAACGTCGACGCGGTGTGCTCGGTTTTATGTCGATGGTGTACCGTGCACGTCGCCGAAGAAACGAAACCCTGGCGACTGCTCGCGTTCCCGGCGTCTTATTTTCTGCCGTTCCCGATGCAAAAAATATGATCGGAGCCCGTCGACGGTCCCATGGGTATGTCTCGAGACGATCGGGAGAATAGACGTTTTAGCTGGCGCGCGGAAGACGGCGAAGGATAAACGGAAAGGGCGACCAGGGGGCGAGGGGCGACGAGGCTGTAAGATGAAGGGAAAAGAGGACCGACGAAGATAAAGAGTAAGAAGAGGGATTGGTGAGCCACGGGCAAGATGAGAACGCCGGACCGGGGAGCAAGAAAGAGGGATGGAAGCATCGGAGGGAAGAGGCGAAGGATCTAGAGACGGCCAGGGAGGTTGAAGGGGGATCAGGGAGAGACACGGATGGTCAGGGGGGGGGGAGGTAGGGTGAAAGAGTGAAGCGTGTACGAAGAAGAAATGGGTGGAAGGCCAACCGAGGGGATCGGGAGGGGGGATATCAAGAGCGGACCTCCCAAGTTGCGGTGAGATGGCGGATCATCATCATCGTCGCATCATCCGTGAGCCGAATATCTTCGGGGAGGTTCGTTTATTAGCATACGATACACGGGTGCAAGGCAGACGGGGTACGCGCGTTAAAAAATTACCGAACCGGACGAGTATCGAAAATTCTTACTTGCGTGCAACGATCGACTTTTAGATGCAATTTGCCGCCGGTAGCCGTCGTTTTGGACGTTTTTCTCGGCCGTTCGAGATCGCTCGGATACCGAGACTCGCGTCGATCGTATAATTAGTCGGTAAAAGGAAGCGTTCGATGCGTCCGATACACCCGTCGTCCATCGAACGTGGACGAGAATTCAGAAACGAAACGTTCACCGTAGAACGGCTACGACTTCTATTCGAAAGTCGAACGAGTAACGATATCGTAAAGAGGCACGAAAATCTATCGATTTATACGATCGAGCATAAATTTCACCGAGCGAAAGAACCAGCCACCAATTTACGTAAAGACCTGTTCATGGGTTCGATAAAATATCCGACGCAAAGTCGCCTAATGATCGCCAACGATCCCGCTAACCGCATGACGGTTCCGCTGGACGGGAGCCAGCGTACGAAAAACCGGTGGAAGGAGCCCGACGCGGTTGGAAGAAAGCTGGGAAGTTGAGCGAAATAATGGGCGAAATCATTCGGAACGTTTCGTTTAATAAAGCTGTTCGTAAGTAATTCCGGGAGGCGAAGGTTCGTGGCTCGCGCGCTCGACGGATGATATTGGGCCAACAGATATTAATTTCGGGGGATGTACGAGACATTTAAAGGCCGGGGGATCCTGATCCCCAGGCGTGTAAGGGGAAGATAAGGCACCGTGTACCCGGCCTGTAATCAATGGCTGGCAAACGAAGTTATAACACGGATGACAAACAAACGTGGCCCGGGGTTGCAAGCTGCTCAAGAGGGCTAATTCCATTCCCCCATTTCGCGGTGGCCACCGTGCATTATCAGGACAGATTCGTTCCAAAAAATACCACGTAAATTAATTTGGTCCTGGATGCTTAAGAACGCGTGCCACAGGTTTGATAAAATTCACGTGAATCGCTGTGTCGCGGAGGGAAAAAACGGTTTGGTCGATGAAACTTTTGGACGACAGCACGGAGCTCGTCAGAAGAGTGGCGTGACACAAAAGAACCATTGTGTATCATCGGGTGGGCCCGATTCGCAAGCAGAAATAAACGAGCCATGGAAAAACGGGAAAAGATAAATGTGAAGCGCGCAGGCTGCATATGGCGGGAGTGCATAGCGATGGCGAGCGAGAGCGCGGAACGGCCGCGATGGCACCGCGTCGATGCTTTACGAGTTTTTCGAGTAAATTGGCAAATTGTAAGCCGGTGGGGAAGTAATCAGGGGAATTGTTACGGATGTGGGAGGTTGTTACCGGACCGCCGGTACACGAGTAACCTGATATTCGACCATTCGTTTCTCGGCCGTGGCGTTCTCGCCCTTTTTGTAACGGTAACATGGGTCTCCTAGGGGTGGAACCATTATGGACGCTCGCCCAGAATCCCCCATGGAACCTGTTTTTTCCAATGGAGTCGACATCGACATCTGCCGCTCGTTTCCGAGGAAACCTCGCTTTCTTCGAAACGGACGCCCAGAAGACGTATTTTTTACAGCATAAAACAAGAAGTGATTTTAGCTTTCTAAGTGGCATGCATCGAGATTGCCATATCTATAGCTTCTAAAACACTATTAAAGTTAAAGAGAAGAACTCGAATTTTTTTAGAACGCAATAGCTTTAGATCCATCGAATGTCGGATCAAAGTTCACTAATAAATCTAAGAACCTTGCCCGCAGCCATATTGGGGGCGATGAAATTTATACGCTCGTCGATTGTGGAATTGCTCGCGTAAAACAAAACGGAACGCTTGTTTCCACAATCTTTTCGCGCCAAGTTCCCCCGCGCGTACAGCAGCGGCACGAGAATAGAATTCTTTTGGCAAAGAGCACGGAAGAGGGAACGGAATCAAAATATCGAGAACCGCTCGGGAGCGTTCGATTCTCGCGTTTTATTTTATTTGCCGGCATGGAGTTTCGCGGTACCCGAGCGAAACGGAACACACAAAACGTAAGATCCCGATTCGTTATGTACGCGTTCCGGTGTATAAAACCGGTACGATACCAATACACCGTCTCGTGCACCTTATGAATAAGCAATAGGCAGTTTCATTGTGGTCTCATCTTTTATTCTTAAATGTTATTCCTGTCGTGACCGACCATTCTATTCCCAAGTGTTATCCCAAAGTCGAATCGCGTCTGCCCTTCCGGCACATCGAGATATACTCGCCAGTCAATATTAATGTCTTTATTAGCAATCGTGTATCTCTTTCAAGTGCCACGGACCCCGGGAGCGTGGGAGGATGCGACCGGGTGGCTCAAGTAAACAGAGGAAAAGCAAAAGTAGAATCAAGAAAGTCGTGAGAGTTGTCGGGATACGTACACACCGCCTCGAAACGGTAGTTTTATACTTGCACGAACTTTGACCCCCCACCCCTCGCGACATCATACGTGTGTGCAATCGCGTGTGAGCGCGTATACCTAACTTCTGCCAGGCAATATCTCCCTTCGCCTTGAATAGTTCCCTAACTTTTCAGACGTACCTAAAACGAATCGTTCTCTATAAAAAGGAATTCGCTAAAGTACGCGAACGTCAAGGGGTAGTGCACCCTTTGGAAGCGGGATCAGCTCCGAAAACCCTATTCTTCTCGCCTTGAATACTGCCTGAGGAGCGACCTACGATGCACACGGGGTGTTCAGGAATTTTACACGCGCATGGCACCGGAAATGTGGCAGCCGATCGCGCCTTCGCGTTGGCAGGGAATCGACAATATGTAATATTCATCGATCCGTGCTTGGGACGACGATAACCATCTTCGGGGGACACGGTAATGCGTTTGAATTTTAGCACGGGATTAACGCTCGAACGCTGCAGCGGAGAGATGCCAGCAGCTGGTTGTTTATGCTTTCTGGCGATCCTGTGGCAGGGAAAGATCCAGTAGCTGGTCCGACTCGTTCGAAGCGGTCCTTGTATTCATTAGCAGCAGTGTCGGGCTACCACATATCCCGGTTGTGTTGCGGGTTAAAGAAACTGAATCATCCCCGCCACCTCGGAACTATGTTCCAGGCGCATGGGTGTGGCGATCACCGATGGGGTAAACTAAAAACTTTTGGACCATTGTAAATTCAACTTGGGAATTAATTTGACCGGTTCCGATGGTGGTAGACCGAAGTGTTAATTTCGTATCGAACAAGAAGTTAATTCTTTTTGTCCAATTATCGGACGTGTCGGAAGTACGGCGTGGAGAGCAGATACCGTGGAAACGGAGACCAGTTCTCCGGCAAAAAGCAGAAGCGTCTTCCGGCCGGTTGGGCCCTCGATGGAGGGTTTAAGCGGAAGTGGTTCGCTCGGTAGCGTCAGGTCGGACGCGTATAAATACGCAAACGCTTCACGTATGATCATATTGTGCCCATTAACATGGCGAAAAGTTGCTCTCAGTCCCGGGAAAGCAAGGGAGCAGCAACCGCGAAGCCTTTAAGCCGCGGTACGGGAAGTTTCCCCACTGATCCTCGGTGCGAGGTGAGTTTAAGCCCTGGGATTCCGGAGTTACTGCCATCATGGCACACCATGCACCACCGCCCATAGATATAAGTATAGCCTCTAGCGTAGAGCACCGTCGACTGTACTCGTAGCCGCTGCGTCTACCCGTCCTATTTCGACCTGGCTGCTAGCTCTACCCGTCTCGCTCTTTGTTCCGCCGTCGGAGAGCCCACCCCCTGCTTTCAACCCCCACCCCCGTAGGCGGCTTCATCCCTCCTCCTCTTGCACCGCGATCCCTCTGTGTACCCTCTTTCTCCGTCCAGCTCGCTCCCACCGACCGTCTCATTGTGCTCTCTCTCGTCGTCGAGTCGTGCAACCGCGATCTAGTGCATCCCTATCGCAACAACGATCGTTCTCCTGGGCTACGGTAGCTGATATTTATGGCGGTGCCGGCGATGGCGATGTTGAAGTAGTTAAATCGCTGATAATAAATGCGAATCCGCGGGAACGGCCGCCGGAATGACATCCAATCTAAAGCCCTACCGTGCGATCCTACACGCCCGGACAATGTTTGAGGTTTCAATTCCACCGGGGGCGAAAATATGCGACCGGTTCACCGACCCGGCCGATTCCTCCTCGGCCAACAGCCGTCGCGCGAAAGTTTTCGCCACGAACCGATGGAAAACCGGTGTCACCGATCGAGGCAGCAAGGGAACTTCCACCCGGAGTCTTGCTACAGAAACTCGCGCCACTTTCTCCTTAGATCCGATCTTCACCCTCGTCCACGGAACCCACCGTTTATCTCGGTGCTCCGGTGAAGGTTCGACCCCGAAAATTCGTCGAAACGGATTAGAAAGATCCAACGGTGGTGTGGATCTAGAGTTATCGGGCCCCCTAATGCTAATTGAGCCGAATGAACGCCATTTCTGAAGTCTTAGTTTACTTTTTAAATTGTTTTTAGGTCGACGATATTGAAAATTTTTATCGGTTGACGGTGTCTCTGGTGTCGAGAGCTAGCCACTGTCGTTACGATATTGTTGCTGGATACCAATAGACGGGGTGAGAGGTCACCGACAAAGGGGGATGCCATTATCGCGGTCAAACGGGGTCACTCCAATTACACGAAGCGTCGTTAGGGTTTTACAACCGGGTCCGATCCTCCGACGTTGCTGGATGTCCCGGGGTTTTCGACCTCCAGTCCCTTCGGTCGATACAACCGTACTGTATCGGCGCGAGGAACATTAAAAAGACTTCGGGAAAACTCGCCGATCGAATTAAATATATCCCTCCGTCGCACGATTTTCACTTAATGGGTCGGAAATAAATTAATATTTGCATCGAATATCTAGGTTGGGCTTCTTCGATCCAAAGTTGAACTATACGCAAGCATCGAATGCATAATTACACCGAGGGTCGCGAGAAGAGTTTCGACCGACTTTAAAAATATTTCGACACCAAAGACATTTCGCTTTCCATTCGCAATGCCGCACTTTGAATATTCAAAGCAGTCGCGAGTCCTTTCGTATGGTTAAAAACATTTCTTCGGCGGAGATAGCGAAACATAAACATCGGACTTACATTGTAGGTACACTCAGTCAAAGAAGCGTGTACGCATCTCATTAGAATGCATTTAGAATTGCATAATATTACCACAATGCTGGTAAACGAACGATATTTTCATAATTTTAATTAGAAATGTAACATTCGTACCAGAATAAACATGAATAATTTATACTAAATAAAATAAATAATGTAACAATTAACGGTCGGTTAACCTTCCTTTCGCTTTAATAATCTCTTGCGTCTTCATTTCTAGAGCACTGGTTAAGTTTTTAATAATTGCTAATTAAATGCTGCTCCACTCGGAGAACATTTGAATAAATTTGTTATGTTAATCGCGACGCCTAATCATTTGTTTATCTTAGATTTAATTTCAAAGATTCGATTGCCGCGGATAAACAAAATACAATAATCTAATCACTCGGAGAACAGAGCCATAATAACGCAATAGCGAAATACGCGTTAACCATAAACAATGCAAATAAACGCACCATATATTTTACGATATATCCCGTAAACGAAGAAACAAATTATCGGTAGAACGGAGGGGGGGTGTGGGGTTTAGAAATAAATTTCCAACGCACCAAAACGTCGTAAAGTTTCGTACAGCTTATACATTCAAAGCTGATGATTAACAATCGAATTGACAAGCCAAAATGGCGAACGCTGGACTACTCTGCTGCGTAAAATCGATTCGCATGTTCATCGAAAACGAAAAAAAGTTGAAGAGAATTTTGTACTTTCGGAACAGATATATACAATTTCCCATGTAATGAACCTTACGAACACTGTACAAAACGTGTTTGGAATAGTTACGCCATTATTTTTATGTCACGGCACGTATTCGCGTCAAGTTCGTTACCACGAACACGAGACGAGAGAAAACTGTAAAGTGCCCCCGCTCATGCCGGTTAAAAGAGCTATAAACTAAGTACAATTAAGATAATTATTTCTGTTCTATCTTTAAGAAGATATCAGTTTGATCGAGCGTAGATCATCCACGATGGGGGGGATGGTATTTCGCCGACTTGGAGTTCGCTTGTTCCGCGCGTGGTCCCGCGGAAATTCACACGCCCCCGCAACAGAACATAATAATCGAAAATACGCGTACGGCGGTCGCGGGCGAAAATTTATCGACGATGAAACGCGAACGGACGATCGATTAAGGAATCGAGGCGTTCGTTCCGGGCAAGGGAACCGTCGGAACGCATGCGCCCCTATTAACGTAGCCCCCCCCCTCCCCCTGCCCCGTACGCCCGAAAACGCCGTATACAAAACGCCCGAGCAAATGGCAAATAATCTGATTACATTTGCATAAAACCGTGCCAGCGAATACAGCGTTGATACGTGAGCGTCGGGGCCAACGTGGAACGCGAGACCCGAGAGGGAGGAAAAAAAAGAAAGATAATTCAAACGAGAGGGGTCGTTGGGGATGGTCTGGTGAGAAGAGAACGATACGCGGCGATGAAGAAGAGAATGGGCCGGGGGTTGTTTGAAGAAACAAAAAAGTGAATGAAAAGAGAGGAGAGGGTGTCGGTGGCGTCGCGACGCCCCGGCTCAAGCTCGAGTTCGAGTTCGAGTTCGAGTTCTTCCCTCGTTCTCTCATTCTTCTCCCGGTGAAGGAGCCTTCGGGGTAGGGTGGGTGGAAAAGAAGAGAACGTCGAGTCCGACGCGTTACGGCGATGCAACGAATTTTCAGCGGCGGCAGCTTCTTAAGCTTCATGCAAGGCAAATCAACCGCCCCCGCCCCCGCGCCGCTTCCGGAAAGCGAGGCGCTATTCCCGGATTGTGCCAGCAGACCCTTTTACTTATATTTAAATTTGAAGATGGAAAGGTCGCGCGAGAACGAGACCGTACATACACGGACGAACAGGGACAAATGAACACACGTTGCCCTTCGCGCGCGCCAAAACCCACCCCCCCGTCAGACGGCGGTGGAAGAACGATGGGAACGTCTCCGGAGTAGCGTTCTCGCGCGACCGTACGAAAGAACTCGTGTAACCAAAATGGCCGGCTAATCGAAATGGAATCAGGATACACTTAAACGAATTGCACGCTGCGAATAAATCATTGGAAACTGCGGGATTGATTTGCATATCCGGCGAAGGCATTACGCCACCGATGTCGGCCCTGTTCCTGCGGTAACAGCGAGGGCGAAACACGCTGCCGCGAAGGAAGGGGGTGTCTAAAGTCAGACGAGAGCATTCCCGAGATTGGCTATATTTCAGCCCGGCCCGAAATGCTGCCCGCGTTTGACTGAAACCGATCAACCGTACCAGAAACCGATATCCCACCCGCCGAGGTGCCGAACGTTTCGAACAGTGACAGCGATTGAGTGTTCACCGCCATTCCGTTAAGGTGTATCGGGGCTGCTAACCTTTGTACGTCGAATCTGGGTCGTTTTAAAACTGGTACTCGCGAATCTCGATGAAAAATAGGACCGTCAAATTTCAGAAAGGAACTATGTCTGGCTAGGGGTTGTTTCAAGTTGAAATAATTAACCCTCTTGTTGCGTCACGCTCTAGTTGACGCAAGAAAGTTTCTTCCTGGATCTCTTAAGCTGTCAGGAGTCTATGAACTCCCTCAGGGACAGGACCTTTAAATTCCAAAGAGCGTGGTGACAGGTCAGCGTCTCACCGCTGAGGAACATCGAGATTATTGGAGTCATCAGGATACAAATAAAGATAGGCATAAAGAATTTATCTCCTAGGTCCGTTTTCCCTGGGAATAACTACCCCTTTCACCAAGTATTATCATCGAAGACGTTTTCTCTTAGGCATTTCTTTTTTTACCCATCCTCGAGGATACGGTCAAAGAGGAGCCAGTTAAAGGGAGTTCATCGAGCGGCTAGAAACGGACTAGAAGAGGAATTTATGCGATTGTGATCGCGTCGCCCGGCCTAATTATGTTAATCGCCGTCGAATATCCGGCAGGTGAATTTATCCCAAAGAGCTTTGCCCCCGTACGCGAGAAACATTACCCCGCCGCCTGGTAATTAGAGCGAAATCAAATTGCGGCGGAGAAAGGTTAAGAGAGAGAGACGAGAATCCTCTTGGGCGATGGCGTGATATGTGGACCAATAAACTGACGCGGAGTCTAATGGTCCGAGTGGCCGGAAGATCGATGCTGCTATTGGATTACCTGCGTCCGCGAGTACGCGGGCAACCTACTGCCTCCTGCCATCCAAGGAAACGCGATCTTCCAAGTACAAACTGATAGTTTTGAAATTTATAAGAAACTGGAATCTCGCGTTGTTCGATCTAATAAGGAGACGCGCGACGATTCGGATAATTGAACGCTAGAAAGGTGGAATCACTTGGACAAAGACTGGTGTACATCGTTGATCTTGACAAGAGTTTTCAAACGTTTTAATTATTATTGTCGTTTTGATCTCCGCGATTCGAAAAGTTTCACCCCAAATTTGTCGACCATTTTCCAACTCGTGTTCCGAATAGATATCATCGAAAGTTCACGTAACTCGAGAATGTCGCAAGAAATCAAGATAAATGAAGCACTGGCTGTATCTTTAAGCAGTACCGTGTACTTTGCAGTATAAATATATCGCGATAATACACAACTCCATTTCTCTTTATCGTGCGTAATTAAAGAAATAAACGAAAAAGTTCGTCCCCTTAATCACGAACGCTATTGGAACAAGTTGCTTACTTATTACCCAAAGATTCCAGTTATTAAATGTACCATTATGCTCGTATTAAAAACGAATTTGCGTTCGGCCGTGGGCAAGACGAGCCAACTGGTTCTTGCTACTTTTCAACTACGCGTTCGAGGGGCGTTCCCGATCGAGAAGCTAACTAGTACGTGGAACCAGCGAGCAAGAAAAATACAAATAAGAGAGCCGGAGCGGGTAAAAATATAATTGATATCCAGTCGTATCGTGTTTAATCGAACTATGGCTAGTTCCTGCGAAATTCAGCATCGTTGGTGGAAAGGACTGCGTTGGTCGGTCGTTTGTTCGGCGTTCCGTGTTTCGAGGAACGAGCCACTCGACTACGAGGGGTTGATCTTGGAAAAATCCTTAGGATTCGTAGACACGCGCCGGAATGAAAGACACCGGGGGAGGGTTGCGGAAGCGGTACTTGCATTCGTGGCCTCTCCCATAAATAGGATCCTTTTGTACCGGCGTTTTTTGTCCCGCCGTTTCACGAATTCCCGGTGCCCCGGCGCGGCCGAGAAACGCGTATCGAAAATACGGGTGAAAGTTGCGAAACAATGCAAGGAACGTCGGTGCTGTAAGGAGAAAGAACGAGGGGAGTCACGGGGCAAAAAACTATGCGGAACAAAGGAGAAAGCTAGTCATAGAGTTCGCCGGACGGGAAAAATATGGTGTCAAGAGCTCGCGGTGAACCTTGACGACCGACCAGGTATTTTCCGTGCCTACTGGAATGCCTTTGAACGAATGAAGCTGTTATCGGGATGGGAATTGCTCGAAGAAGCGACTAGGCACCGCTGTCGACGACCTCCCGAGCCTTATTAACGCTCCGCCAACAGGGTGGGGTATAAAGTAATTCAAACTATTCCTTTGAAATAAAAGTAATGCGCACTGTTCTCGCATCCGACTGGTCCTATCAACCGTCTACCTTTGTTACACATTACGCTTATTACCGTGCGATGCGCAGGGTGTTCCGGCAATTCCACCGCGACTGGGAAGCGATTTAAAAAAATTCTGCCTTTATTACTCTATTGCTTCCTACGACATTTGGAATTTGATTCGTGCGGAGTGGGATAGAGTGGAATACAGTCGTCTGAGGTCGACGGGTGTTGCGAACGGTCAGGGTGGCGTGCAGGATGCATTGTACATCATAGAAGCCCGAGGGTCATTCACGAGTAGAAAGCAGAGCCCTCCCGGCCTCGGGATTTCATTATATCGCAAGAGTCGCGTCGCGGTGCCATTATTCACGCGCCTCCAGTTGCGTGGGCCCGCGGAGCGCAAGAGCTACTGTCAGCCGTGCTGAATTATAAGGGCGCTGGGACGCGGAGCTGTTAATGGTTGTTAATCGCGAACGTTCCGGCCAAGTTCGCGACGACGCGAGACGACGGCACGACGTGAGTCATACGCGCGAACCGACGCGCCGCGTCGCGACAATCTCCCCGGTAGATCGTCCCTCGAGTGGACGGACAATCCATGCGTCCAAGTAGCTCGACGATTTTTATATATCGCAGCGATTAAAAATGTAAACAGTCTGGTCTCTCCTTTTCTGCACTAATATGATTCATTCGGTCGTCAGAGACGTTAGCACCGTATAAAATGGCGGAAAGGAACATCGACCACCGTGCGAGCGTTAAAGGTGCTAGAACCATTAAATTACTATGCATAGAAGAGAAGCACAGCCAGCGTAACCAGTGTTTCGATAATGGCAGAAAAGGAAATATGGTTCGAGTATTAATAAGAGGAGCTCGAGCTATCGTTAATCCCTATCGGAGTGCAGGAAACAATCATTTCGATAACACGGTCAGACAACATCGACGCGCAATTATTCGTCGCGTATTTTGTAATCTACGTAAAGCGGGGCCAATTATACGCCTTCCTGTAATTACATGGAGATTATAACGATACACGTTTTTTTCCTTGCTCTCGGAACGGGTCTCCAACGACCGATCAGCGCGGCGCTCGACGACGGATCGCGCGACTTGGGGCATTATACCCGCGGCGGCCGCTTCGTGGCAGCGATTTCAGCGCGCGGAGACCGTTTATTTATAGAATTACGGGGGCCGTGGCGGCGACCGATCGCAATCGTACAAACGCGACCGTTTATTCCTTATCGCGCGAAGAACTTGCTCGTTATTTGTATTGGTTCCACGCGCGGACCAGGTGTACGTACGGGTACCGCGAACCCGGGGGATGGCGTTTGACGAAGAGAAATAAATAATCGTGGTGCAGCAGCAGCAGCAGCAGCAGCGGGAGCAGAAGCATCCAAGAAGTAGCCGGATCCCTCTTGAAAGAGCCGGATGGACGTTCCTTCCGAACGAAACCCAATTAAGAAATGTTTTGTCCGGCTAGCGGGTAGGTAGTGGGTACTGGAGCAAGAAGAAGAAGAGAACGAGGAGGAGGACCAAAGGAGAAGGCAGAGGAATCGAATAAGAGCACGAAAAGGAACGAAGGAGACCAAAGGAACGATCGAATATCGCAGCGTGAGTCCAAGGGGGATCGAATCCTCGATCGGGGATCGAAGGTAGATATACTCGGGAGAGAATATAAGCCAGGGGTCCAGGGCTTTCGTATAGGCGGTAGAACGGCAGCTGTTTGAGTCGAGCAAATTAGTAGCCGGCACGTGATTGGTCTGTTGCCGCCCCGTCTATATTGCAATAACCACCGGAGCCACGCCGCAATACTTCCGAGCGCGAAGCCCAAAGCCAAACGCTTTGGTACCCCCTTGTGCCTGCGTGCGTGCGTGCGTGCGTGCGTGCCTGGCTGCGTGCGTTCGCCTTCACCTTTTTTCCTCTTACTCCTCTTTATCTGCTTCTCTATCCGTTTCTCCCTGCCCGCCCTCCACGCCCCCTCTCGCCGACGAACCCCGGGTTTCGTCTCTTTCTTCGTGTTCTCTGAACCTCTCGAAACCCTTCCGCGCGCCGGCACTCGCAATTTACTCGCGATATCTTTATGCCGGAATTTACGAGCAGATAATCATCGGAGGGATGTTCCGGCATTTTTCGGCCAAATTATTATTATTTATATTGCGATACCCCGCGGACAGAGATCGAACGAGTCTCGTGCCCCGGCATTAATTAACCATCCGCGGTGATGCGCCCGAGGAAAATGTCTTTATTACGTTCGGACGTGCGGCTGGGCCCCCGCGCAACATCTCGCCAGGTGCGCGCGCAGCTCGTTCGCCGATCGCGACCGGCCATCGGCGAAAGTCGATACGGAAACGAGGGGAACAACGGAAACGGACAGCTATCCAACTACCAGGAACGAAATAAATCGCTTTGGGGAGCTCGTTAACCGCGGAGCCCGCGCGCCGCGTCGCTCGGCCAATTATGAAAAGTAGATCCGCAGCCGATGCAACGCGTTCCAGATGTCGTCGCGGAAACCCACCACGAGTTCGTTACAGGCCCGAATATGGCGTATATATCTCGACTTCGTAACGGGCGGACGAGGAAATTATAGAGAGGCAGAAGTGCCGTTTGACGCCATACGGACGCAATTAAATCACGACGATGTTTTACGGTTTTGCCCGCTGTCCCGGTCGACTCTCTTCATTTTGCTCGGACTACGCGGCCTCCTCACCTCTCCCCCGTTCCCCCGAACAGCTCCTTCGTGTACCGTGTTCCTTCCTCTCCGGCCTTCCCACCATTCCGTGCCCGTTATCCCTTCGCCTTCGTGGTTCGCGCGCGATGCTTCCCGGAATTGAGGGAAAATAAAACTCAGAGAAGAATACGGCACGGTGGCGAAAGAGAGACGGAGACGCGGAGAACGCCGGACGAGAAACGAGGAAAGGGTTGTAAAGGGGATGGGAATGGAGGAGAGGGGCGTCACGGAACTCATGCAACGTGAGTGGGCCTAAGGCACGACCGCTGTTGCTGTTGCTGCTGTTGACCGTTGCTGCTGTTGCTGCTGCTGCTGCTGCTGCTGCTGCTGCTGCTGCAGCCGCCGCTGGTGTACCGAGCCAACCTCTCTCTCTCTCTCTCTCTCTCTTTCTCTCTCTCCCGAGTGGTATCTACCTATCTTGATGCGATACAAGCAGCCACCTTCTATGCGATATAATCCCATTGCCGATGGGATCCGACGTGTTGCGCTGCTCGACGAAACCGTGCTAAGATAGAGGGGGTCGTAAATCCTCACTAGCTACCGTCGTGCTGACTCCAACGAGCTAAGTTCCCTTGCGCCTTATAAAGCCTAACCCCCCTTGCCGACTGCCTATCCGCGTCGCCGCGACGTTCCTTCCATCGAACTACATGAGGAACGACACTGGAACGCTCGTTCCGTCCACCTATGCGCGTGTCATTAAAATCGTAGCCGCGTTTTATCGTGCCCCGTTCCCGAGAATCCTCCGGACGAGGCTCGGACCGAGGTCGAGGACAGCCTATGCCAGGCGGCCACGACAGGACGACAAAAGGAAGTCGCCCGTGTGTACCAAGTTTGCGCGTCCGGGTCGCTCTCAGCGGTTTCAAAAGGGTAGATGGAAATTCTACTTACTCGTACCGCGACAACGTTCGTTTCTTCATTGTCTAGTAGACAAGGGTTGTGTCCCTTACCTGCAACAAAACCAGAAGCGTCGAATTAGTAACGGGGTACGCGGATCCCGCGCGCAAATAACAGTTTCGCAATGTTTCGGCCAGCGATCGACAACTTCCACGCGATTCGGCTCGCAGGTTGGAAATTTACGATCGTCGGCGGTAACAGCGGGTGGGTAACGATCACTGAAACGTCGGAGGCTGCCCGGTTGGACGTCGATTCGTCCGTAGTCCGTTCCCCGGTTTGCACCGGGCATCGTGGGGAACGCGTTCCGTGTGTCTTCATCCTCGTCGCGTCGTTTCAACGATCGTTAAAGTTAATGCGACGTATACCGAAGTAGGGCAGATTACTCGACCCGATCGCACGTACGCTCATTACGCGTTCCACGGCGCATAGCTTCATCGCGCGGCGAGCCACGGACGTCGTCGTTAACGAAGAAAACGCGGGACGAAAGTCGAAACGAAGCGATCCGATTAAATCAACCCGGCGAGGCGGTCTCGGAGCGATGCGCGCGCGCCATTTGCGGCACGGACGCTGCTGGGAGTTTTACCTTGGCGTTCGGGAATTTCGAGGAACGAAGTTGTCGGATACCGGTGGAAAAGAAAGTCACCGCGGAATGGAGAAAAAGATGTACGGCCTCTCGAGGGGGGAGGGTAGGTGGGTAGGTGGGGACGACGACACATAGAAGCTGCTAGAAAGACTGATAGTCTACGACGTTTCATTGCCACCTCGTGAAACCGGATAACCCGGCGGCGAGCGTTTTCTATTCGTCCCGCGAGCATTGAAATCGCGAAACCAGCCCCGCGGAATCTTTTTTTACGCGTCCCGCGGGAATCCGCAAGAATTCTGACAGGAATTCGGTCGCGATGTATGGCGTGCAATTATCGGAGGGACCGGCGGTCAATCTGCCATCGACGTTCTTCTTTCGGCAAAGGCGTAGCCAATCCTTAACGAGGAATACGGAGAAGGACGAGCTGTCGAAACGGGCCGGTGCAATTTCAGAAGAGGCCGTTCCGGTTTGATCGACGTTCCGTCCGCCGAACGTGAGCAGGGGGGGTGGGGAGTTTCGGGAGGTGGTGGCAGGGGGAGGAGACGAAAAGGAAGAAAGTCGACGGTAAAAAGGAAAGAGCTGCAGGGAACGAGGAGGGCCCTTTAGGAAACGCGGTATTCAGGTGCCCGGGTCTGGAAAAAGTGGTAGGTTGGGCCTGTCGAGTCGAGTCGCCATCTCTGCCGGCGTCACATCACGTAGCGGGCCCCGAATGGCGGGCTCGAGATATAACGAGAACCGTCGACGTCCCCGTTGTCGTTGTCGTCGTCGTCGTCGTCGTCGTCGTCGTCGGCGTGCCGGCGAGAAAAAGTTGGACGATGCCTGGTAGCGTATACCGTAGCACCATCCACGTTACCTAGTCGGTGGAAGAAGGACGAGAAGAAAAGCCGAGGAGCAGGACGAGTCGAGAGAACGAACGAGAGAGAGAGAAAGAGAGAGAGGAGACGAAGGAGTAAGAACAGAACGAACGAGAAGCAGGGCCCCCGTTCTTTCAACCAGCCACTTTCGTTCCTGGCCGCATTCAGCGAAGGGGAGGCCCCAGGCAGGGGCTAATGGGACGCAATTAAACGATTGGTATCAAAGAGCACCGCCAGTCGCGCTCGCGGGAATGTCGCGAACTAGATGGCGATGCCAGGGGACCCACGGTTGATTCGCTCCCGGGGACGAGTCTAGAAAAATCTCGGCCACGTCCAATTCCATCTCATTAGTGGAGGGAAACGGCAGCTGATGCTTGTCTCTCTTGCGGTCTTAGCGCAAGAAGAAGAAGCGTTCGGAAGCCATGTATGGAACCGGTCTCCCTCTGTCTCCCTATCTCTATACACCCGTATATACTCCACCGGAGAATATACCGGGTGTCGCCCACGTACCTCGTATTTCTTCTCGCGGTCGGGACAGCTGCGAAGGATCTGACGTTCTTGCGTACGCCGACCACGCTCACCGAGGACGCGTTGGACATGTAGGATAAGGAGGGACATAGCGTACTCGACCTAGCCGCGAACTTCTGCGTCGAGATTCGAGGATAACTCCACTCTTCCGTACACCCGAGACCAAACACGAGTTCGGTCTATACTTTGCTTTTCAATTTTCCCAACGGCGGCTCAATCGTTCCCGAAACGAACATCGCGATCATGGACGAGTATTTTCCAGGTGGAAAAAAGAAAGGAAAATGGAGGATACGGTTCCGTGGAGGACACCCCGTACATGTGGAGTTCGCTTATATTCCGTATGTGCATACATTCTGCCGCGTATATACCGCAGCCCATACCTGCATGCAGCATGCACATGCATGCGCCGCAAAACAAAGCGAGCTCGTTAGGAGGTGCATTGCAACGACTCTGCACTCTTTGCTCTCCGGTACATCCTGCTGCCGGCCTGGGTCCGCCGACTTCGGCTCGGGCTTCGACTCGCCTCCTCTTCGGCCGTTTCTCGCCAGTACGAACAAACTCATACTCGAACACGCTTTGGCTTTGTTCGTGGGTTCGGTACCAGTTGCCGAGGAAAGGGTAATTGCCTCGAGTCTCTCGGCAATGTTCGAGAGATCCCTTTGGTAAACCGTGGAATTGCGTATCGTGCCGTGAGATCGATCGTGTAAACTGCACGGCAGTCAGCGAACGAGTCGGTGATATAGGGCTGCCCGGTGCAGCGCAGTCCACCTAGGATTTCAGAGATAAGACAGCTACTAGTTTCGCGCACCGAGAGCAAAAAGGAACGCCCCGGCAACTCGCGAAATTGTTTCGCCGGAGCTTGTTCGGTTATTCCCGACGGAACAGGGGCCACGAGATGCTCGACGATCGAAGAACGATACGAGCGCGAGAAAATATAGATCTCTCGGGGCGTGGCGGGTGTGGCGGAAATTTTCATCCGCTTTGCAACGCGCCGTCGAGGTGGAGACGCTTGACGAAAGAGAGACCGGTAGCCTTAAGGTCGAGATAAAACCCGAACGGTGAAATATCGCCTTATTAATGCCAACCGCTTCATTAACGTCAAGCGTTAACACGTGCACGGCTGGTCGTGGAGGCAATCCGTATCCGGAGTGAAATTATTTCGCGGTTCCCCTCTCGCGTACACCACGGAACGTGGCCGGTCGACCGCTTTGGTTGTCGATAAAGAGCGGATCCTTCATAAGCGCGGCAAACCGCATAACTCTCGTGCGGCAGACAAGCAGAATAAGAGGAAATATGGGAGGTGATCGGCCTCTCCTCGAGGTGGAGTCATGCGAGCGGCCGTGTAGCCCTGGCTGCGAAGAGAAAGATGCAGAAAAAAGATCGCCTCTGCGAAAGAGAGAAAGCCGCAGGGCCGAGGCGAACCAGGCCGTGGGAGAGAGAGAGAGGACCGAACGAGCGCCAACCGGGCCGACATAGCTCTCGACTCACCAGGACGAGTTTATGCGATTTTTACACTCGATCTGATTTTTTGGCGGCGCGCCTCGCTCTCGCGAGACAGATATATGTCCCACGGCCATACAAGAGCCGCGCGTATAAAGACATCGAAGCGAAAGCCAACGAGAATTCCTCATCCCATCCTCGGCTCACCCTTTTCCCTCTTCGCCCGGCCTCCTCTCCTCTCGCGGGCCTCGGTGTACCCCATCATCCTCTTTGCCACCATACTTGGTATACCCCTCTTCTTTCCCGGCCGTCTCCCTTCCCCTAACTTCGTCTCACCGGCCGTACCCGCCGCGCTCCCCGTTGGGCCCAAGAACGGGAACAAGAATACGAAGAGTCGAAGGGCCTCGCCCATAACCGGTTCACTCTCTCTCGTCATCGCGCTCCTCTACTCCGGGCCTCGACTAACCGGCAACCAACTAACTTACCTACCTGATCCACATAGATATGTACCCACGATCGGACGAGACCCAATAAACTTTTGCTCGATCGCGACCGTTGTGCGACATACATTCGCGGACGCGTCCGCGGTTTCCGGCGCGGTGAGATCGTTTAACCGAAACCGCGCGCGACATACGCTCATGCCGCGGCCCTTAAGATCTCCGCGACGAGTTGTTTGGTCGATGCGCCGTAATGATACCGCCATTGCTTCGGTTACAAAGAAACGAGAGACAGAGGGAGAGAGAGAGAGAGAGAGAAGGAAGCACCTGCGGCCGCCTTTCGCGCGTAATTTCCACGTACTCCGGGGGGGGGGGGGAGGAGGAGGAGCGGGGGAAAAAGTGGTCCGACCGGCGACATCGATCATCCGCCAAAAGAATGGTCCAATTTGCGAAACTCGTTTTCGCCGCGCGACGAAAAAGAGGTTATATAGAAGACACGCGAGCACGCGAGCAAACGAACGCGTTCGCGACGAGAACGAGGGGGTTGTCGATTCGTCGCTCGTAGCGGCAAGACGGAGGGGAAAAAAGATTTCTCGGAAGGAGGGAGAGTACGGAGCGCGACTCCGGGCGCGGACATGCGGCCAAGTACTCACGCATACGGGCCCGGGCTCGCGCGCTCGCTTACTTGCGTACATAAGCAACGACAGGTAAGAGTGCAAAAGCGAGACCAAAGAGTTAAAAGAAGAAACGCTCGGAACAGCGTCCACTCATCACGCGGCGTGTAGCCGGCCTTTACATAAGCGACCATGCCGCCTGGCGGCGAGAGCGAACCAACGCTTTTACAACTCAATGCAGAGCCTTCCTGAAGGCCCCTCGAGGCTATCGTTCTCTCTCCCTCGCGCTCTATCTCACTCCTCTCCCTTCATCCCTCGGTCTCTTCTTCGCGTCGCGTGTTTCTCTCCCTTAGGAGGACCAGTTGTACCAGCGTATGTACGCGCGTAGGCCTCCTCTGCTCGCTACCCTCCTCCCCCGACCACCTTTCTTCCTTCAAAAGACACTGTTCGCGCATTTATATTCCCGCGGAGAGACCGGCTTATTCGCCTCTGACGCGTTCGACGCCACGAGACGAAGCACCGGGATGCGAAACGGCCGACCGTTCCAGCGTCCTCGAAACCGTGTCGAGGCCGACGCCATTTTTCCACTCGAAGCCCAAAATAATGCCGATACGCGTCCTACCCGGCCCGGAAGAGCCCCGACTTCGGTGCCTTTCTATCCTTCCAAACGCCATTTTAGAGAAACATCCGCCTCCACGAAAGAAATTCACACTGGTGCTTAATCGAACGTTCGACCAGAGGAGTCTAATCTTGATTTATAGAGCGATTGCATGCGCTCGAATTAGTCGCCCTCGAAATTATTGAAAACTAATAGTAGAAACAGATGGTGACAAAATGGTGGACGACGAGCCGTACCAATTAACTCGCGGTAAATTGAAATTACCAGCAACGAATGAACACGGAATACAAATTCACCAGATTGAGATATATGAGTCGAATTGGTATGTATGCTGAGCCAATTAGAAAATAAGCTCTTTCGAATCGTATTACAAAAATCGTTCTACCTTGCAGTTGGGCATAACGAGCATAGCTGCTGGAAACATTAAGAATGGTAGAACTAAGGCTACCCGACGTTTTGGTAGTAGACAAGAGGAACAATTCCACTAGCAAGCAAAGCTGACATCTTTGCAAATTCCTCGAGTTTCGAGATATCGTAAAACGCGATAAGTCGACGCGTCAGGCGTCGAAATAACTCAAGTCTTCCCCGATGGCCGGATATTCATTTTTGGAGGCCGGACGTAATGGTAAAGGACTCGCATTAACTATGCATTTCGGCCAGCCCACTTCGCCGGGAACTGCGTCTTAATTAGCTCGATTAATAATTAATACGGGAGACTCACGGCCACCGGGCATCGTCTTCGCGCAAAAAACTATCGAGGGTCGAGGGAAAGGAACGCAGCGAGGGGCGCGGGGTAAGGGAAATGAAAAAGAAGAAAGAGTTAATTAACGCGTCTGTATGATTTCACCACGAACACGATAATTAACCGACCCCCTTCTTGTTCCTCCCCTCCCACTTTGTACGACGGCAGATACAGATCGTATCCGATCTCGAAAACGGTTTATGAAGGCTTTAACAAAGCGCGACGCGCTGTTGCGCCGCGTCAAGTGGACGGTCTTTTATGCGGGGTCGTTATCGCAAAATGTTGCAAAAGGTTCTACGTTCTGCGTCCTTGTATGCCTGGCGTCGCTCGGTTGCCTCCGATGATCAACACCTATCGCGAGTCGGACGCTATCTTCTTAATTCTCGTTCCGTTCGACGCGCTCGAAATGCGCTTCGTCCGCGGATAATTGTTTTCCTGGGATCTACCGATCTCTGCCCGCGCGTCGTTTCGTGGCGCGACGACCAAGCTCCCGGAGGCCCTGCCCACTTTTCTCTGGAAACGACGGCCAGGTGTTCCCGCTGAAAGCGTAACCGAGGGAGCGACGGCGACGCTCGATTTACGTCCTCTCCAACGGCTCAGAAACGGTTCGATTTGCGGAGTACGAACGCCCGGGACGCCAAACGACGAGAAAGTAATCGATAACGCCGCCGATGTTATCCGGTTATCTCTCGACGGTTCCCTAAATTGATTTCGAGGCCTTCGAACGGCAACGTCCCCGTCGGAAAAGCCAAACTCGGTGCCCCCCTTATCTCCAGACGTCCCTCGTTTTCCTCTTATCCCTTACGCGTCTTCGATCCCGCCTACTCCCCGCTGCTTCGAATGTGTTAAGAAACTCTTCTTTCGAAACAGATGAGCTCTCTTGGTCCCCAATGTTAATCTTTTCTCATGGTGTAATTTACAGAGAATAAACCAGCGACAGTTCCTGATTGTGAACAGTTATATGAATTTAATCCTGTTGTAGCTCCTCGACAACAATAAATTTTGTTAAAAGTCTGTCTTGAAGTGTTTCATTTACCGCAACACCGTTTAGAACGGCTCCAGTGAATTTGCGAATCGCTTGTGAATTAATTCCCGCCGACAATATGGTGCTCTCGTTATCGCGGTCGTAGAAACGTGACACACCGCGGACATGGACGATGGTCTCGTCCAGAAATTCGGACGCTTGTCGAGTTCCCAAACCGTACAGTTTCGATGGAATTTCAACGAGAACCGCCAATTTGGGAACTCGTCGTTTGGAAAATGTATCGTTGCTGGTAAGTTGGCATCGAGGCAAACGGGGGTGCGTTGCAGTAGTCGTCGATTAGTAGATAAGATCGACAGAGCCAATAACGGACCAAGGAAATACATTCGCTATTGCAGGAATTATGAAAAGGTAAAGAATTTTTTCTCTCGAAACTGCGGAGAATTTCAGGGGTATGTCTATCCACCAAAAATGATTGTAATTTACCCCTGCAACCGAATATAATTTTTTTAGAACGATTTGAAATTTTTTGTTTTTCAGGGTAACCAGACAGTTATGGTCAGACATTATATGTTCGGTAATGAATTTTTTTCTCAAAAATGGGAAGGATTTCGGGGGTATGTCTATTCACCAAAAATGATTGTAATTGACCCCTCTGGTTAAAAATAATTTTTTTAGAACGATTTAAAATTTTTTAATTTCAGCACCTACCTGCTATCGATTGTACTTAAAAATTCATTTTTAATTGTTAATAAACATGAGACATGGTCGCTAAAATCACTTCTCTGAATTTTCATATTGGTATTTGAGTCAGACTGGGCCACGATATTTCCATAAGATGCTTAACTACCGCCAATCGAACCAACATTTTCTCTGATTGCCAACTTACTAGCCATCCACGGTACCTACTGATTTGAAACATGGAAGAGCACGTCTGCAGTATGCAATCTTCGATGATGGTCGATTGATAGAAACGTAGCTACGAACAGTTTCAAGCAACGGTGTTTACGAACGGATAGTATCGGTTCGCTAATGGACGATCCTCTTTAGAAGCGATACGCTAAAAGTCACAAAGGCGTTGTCCGGTTGTTTTTTATGACAGCAATTCGATCCGATCGTTACGATTTCTTGCACGATGTTCGACCAGCCACCGTCGATGTTACCACGCGCTCAAAAAAACGCGTGTCGGGGGTTTCATTAGCTCATGTTTATACGCGATAATAAAATACGTTATGGAATAAAGATAACAGCGGGGCGAAATTAGCTGTTTGATTATTCGTATAACGATTCTTACTGGATTTTAATTAATTTCATTTCGACGGTTATTTTAAGGCCTTGGAAATTATGGTTAGAGCTGCGCTCGGGATCGTTTTATTCTGTACGCGTCGGCTAATTAAGCGCGTAAAACTGGTCGACGATGTTGCATTAACCGCGTCAAAGCAATCCGACAAAGTCGTTCGGGCGTAAAAGCATATGCGCAATTAACGTGTACGCACGATTACTTTACTTTATGTGGTTTCACGTGGCAGTTAATTATTTATCAGCCCATACATGTCACTGGCCCGATAACTTTGTACATTATCGCGCGGAATTTGCCATATCTCGCGCACTCGGTCATTTTTTCACTCACTCCGACGATGCATGCCTTCAGATTAGTCGCCTACGACACGGTGGATAATTTACAAATGAGCTCGTCACCCTTGAATGAAAACCATTCGACGCAATTAAAGCGCTCGTGTTCCTTTTGTACGACGCGAGAAAGAACGACTGGTAAAACGCCAATCATAACGCGAAAGGATTGTTTCGGTAAGATAAATAGGAGTTATGGGCACGAAAGACGGCCAGGAATGAAAACAAACGTCGTAATCCTTGTTTAATTAAATAGGAAACGGAGAGAATCGGGCCCACCTCGCGGCAAATAACTTAATCAAAGTGTCCGACGGCAGCCATTAGGAGGCGTTTTTGCGGACCCTAAATCCACGATGATTACGAACCATTTTCTACTCAATTCAATATTGAAAGACTAAAAATTCCGATAAACATTAATAAAGTAATCAGGAAAATATTTACAGACGTTAGGAGGGATTTTATTTCTTGCAGTGTGATGTTTGAATTGTATTCTTATATCGATCCAGCTACTAGATTGTGCAATTATGCTAATATTGTTTAATAACTGCATATTATGGCACCATATAATTTCTGACTACCGCGTCATGCTTTATTTATAGTCGTTCCCCGTAAATCTCAATTCAACGCGTAACTATAATAAAATGTGCATGCTCGTTGTTGGTTTATCGTAATATTTGCAATAAGAGCGCCGCTGCTCGTTTAAATAAATAAATGAAAGAAACTATCTTATGAAAAACTCGTTCAACCGCCGTCGAATGATACGTAGGACTCGGCAACGTATAATTTAGTCAGATCAGGACGATAGCGATTGACCAATTAAGGAACGACTACATAAAATCGACAGGGCACTTCGTAAACGTTGGCAATTATCCCGATAAATGTTCCTGGATCTTTGCACTCGTTGCGTTCCCGAGTTATTTATTAAAAAAGACCTGTCAGCAGCCTACGACGAGACGTTGAAATTACTTTTACCGAAAGGCGGTTTCGTAATGTACGGATTATCCGATATACAGTCGGTCAGGCAAGTATATTTAACAACAAACGAATGTGAATTTCTTTCTCCTCGTGCCACTAATAAATATATTTCTAAAAATAATTTATTTTGGAATTAAACAGCGTCAAGTAAATTTTAATGCGTTGCAACGTTTCTGCGATCGACTGTACCGTTTGATTGTTGGGGCCGCAGGAAATTACACGCCGCGCTGTAAAAATTTTATTGGCGAATAACGCGAATGGACAAACTGTTCGATTATGATTACAGTTTTTTCTTTAAGTGCATCGTCCCGAGTCACGCAAACTCGTCTAATGATCACGAGGCGAGGAAAGAGGCGGAGGAGAGAAACGCTTTGGAATCTTACTCGGCGCGACACCGGTTTCCGCCGGAGATAATTTATCGCGCGACCATTTTTCGACGGATTCCTTCGTCGCGATCATTAACCGTAGTGTCGCAATTATCGTGCGCGTTCGCCATTAACGGCGAAAGCGAGATCGAATCGGTTCGTGCATTTTAATTTGCCCGCGCGCGCGCGTTCTTTTTCACTTTTTTCACCTCTTAACGAGAAACGTCCACCGAATGGCGGCGACGGAATACCGGCGCGCTGGGCAATTGTAAAAATTGACGTCGAAATTTCGGACTAATGGATGTGCGTGCTCGTGGAAAAAGTTGTCGCGCTCGCGCTTACTCCGAATTGCCGAATAAAAATCTCGGCCTATTTACATTTTGGGAAACCACCAAGACAACAATGCAATTAAAATGCTAATCGACGCACACAAATCGTATGCATAGTTTATACGAGGAGAAAGCTGACTGTTGGACAACAACGCGAGTTTGCACGTGGAACGGTCGTGGCCATTTTTTTCTCGGTGTTGTTTCATTTTTTAATGCAATTTGTCACCCGAAATTCTTCGCAACAAATAGGTGCATCTAGAATCTATTATTTCAGGTTTTTGCTTTGTGTAACATCGTTCAATAAATTGAACGTTTTAAGAAATAAACGGGCAATGCATGAATTCCAGATTGGCCTTTGCCATGAAACAAGGATCGCACCAAGCTCTCGCGAGAAGCACAGCAAGAAATACGAGTAACAAAAACGAAAATCCGTGCACAAAATGAACTTGCACATAGAGGCACGTGCACGTGCAGGATAGTTCCAAATGGTTGGTCAAAACATCGAGGTCCGTGTGTTTTAATTCTATTAAAGAAATCAATGCACCAAGTATTCGATGCTTTTGTGGTTACGAATAATAAAAAATGGTGCCATGTTTTTTCCTACAAGTTGTACACCCAAGAGTTTATTGAGTGTCCCATGAGGACTGGTTCACACGAGGTATCACGATGGATACAGATCGTGCATGTAAACTCAATTCAAACGGCATTCTCGTAGCGTACTCTGGGATCAAAGTTCCCGACGTGTATCTCGATACACGTAACCTCGTGTGAAACAGCTCGACAGAATTCAAACCAGATAATCATAGAGGCCATAAGGTGGGTGATACTTCTCGAGTATATTTTTCGACCGTGACGAGCGTAATTCAACAAGTTAACGCGTTAACAATAGCACGTTTCTCTTTATCGCCAATTGCTATTCGATACCCGATCGAGAAAAAAAATATTTCTGTTCACAAAATGTCAACCACAATCTCGGCTTACGTGTTGCTCCGTAATCGAGCATAAACAGACCGCCCCCCCTCCCCCTCCCAGGCGCCGATAACAATTAACGCACTAAACCGTAATTCGAGAACCTCTCCGTGGCACAAGTTTCCGCGAACTTCGTTTCGATTCGCGACATTCGTTGCCAGAAGTTTTGACCAACCGCTCCGAAACACCCTATATATACAAGCGTCACAAGCACACGTGTATGAATAATCCTAAGATGGCTCCAACGGAGATGCACCTCACGGTCGCTCGTACGAGAAGCCCACGGGATCGCCGGCGTCTGGTTACGTACCACTGTCTGCGTCCATTCCGCGGTGGCATCGCGAGAGCTGGGCAACGATCGTTCAACGTAAAACCGTGAAAAACAATGGGTGCACGGTTCAACCGAAATCGCAACCGAGAAAAGCGAACCGCGGCAGCACGGCGGCCATGTTGATCTCCCGCCCCACCCGATTGGTCGCGAGCGGCCGCGAACACGGACGACCGTGGCGCCTCCGTCCCGTCCTTCGGAGGCTCGGCGCTCGCGTGCTCGCATCGACCGGTTCTCATAGCCATGCACCGAGCTCGACTCCCATGGCCCAGCGTGCTCTCACGCCGCTGGATCTCGCCTGGCGTCGCCATATTGGCCGACCGACGAGTTCCAGCCGCGGTCTGCGCAGGTCGAATACGGCGGAGGCAACCTTCGCCACGGATACACCCACGTCGCGTATTTCTCTATTAGATTTTCCACTCGTCGATACGCATTTTTCATGATCGATTCGACGCTAGAAGCGGCTTCGAGTGCGCGATCATCGAGTGATACGCGTACGTTTACCCCGGGAACGATGGGTTTCCCCGGGGAGGAAAGCACGTGGACGCGCGAGCTCGCGTTTCTAGGTACGTTTCAGCCGTCGAGCATGACAGCGCGCGCGCGTGTGTGTGTGTATGTGCGTGTGCCAGCAATGTCACCAGACATCCCGGATTTTACATGTCCGACCTGTACCGGCTACGGCAATAATTACTGCGTACCTATGTACAGGTACCTAATCAAGGGTCTGACGCCATCCGGGTATTTATACGATAGTGTCGGGATCTCGGAAAGTTTCTTGCCCGCGTAAGATTGTTTAGGCCCGTCCTGACTTTACGACCACTGTCCGTCCGATCGAATTAATCCCCTGGGTACGCGACTTTTAATTTAAAACGATAGGGGACAGCTTTCTGTCCAATTTGTACTTGCTTCTTGGAGGAGTTGTGTCGTAGAAAAGATGTTGTAAAAGACATAAATGAGATACATAATTTGTTAAGTATCCAAATGATCAAGAACTCCACGTGTGGCTCGACTAAAAATTTTAACCTGTGAAATAAACGCCTAAAAAGTCTAGGAGAAGCAGCGACTACAAGACCCTATTTTTTAATTTTTACAACAGACTTAAGCTTTGGGAATCCCATGTGGTGAGAAACTTTTAGGACCCAATCCATGTTTATCCGAAATTTTAGGAAGTACCGAATTAGACTACATATTTTATTACGTAAATTTGGTCACATTGAGTGTGCGAATGACGGGAAGAATCGGATGCGTCGTGCGGCGGCCATAATGGCATCGATAGAGTAAATATCTGATTTTCGCTTTAGTTCTGGTCTACTGAAGCGAGCCGGGTAAGAATCGTTGCGGTTACGAAATTATGCGGTTTCTCGCATTCGACGCAGTTTCAGCGGACGTCTTACAATGTATTGTACGCGTGAGTTGTCTGCACGAACACTAGCTCATGTATGAACGAGTGTGCGCGTGCTCTGGCGTTGCAGGCGTGTTTGTGCTTGCGCGGTAAACCGTAAACGTTTATGAAGTGTTTATAAAAAGTTTGATAAACGAACCATTCGTCGGTCGGGGAAAAAGCACCGCAATGAAAACGTAGATACCGTGCACGAAATGCGAATAATTCACGATAAACGCAGGCATGCTACACGACGCTCACGAGTGCACGAATTGCGCGCACACGTATATTATATTATCGTGAAAATCTCTATTATAATGTAATTACAAACCCCCCCAATAGATAATGCTATTAACGAACGGCGCGATTCTTTTTCGAAGTCTCGCGAGCTCCTGAAATGCCGTCGCGCGAACAGCGGCGGCCAGACGAATTTGGAATCATAAATAAATCGTCCGGAAACGATACCGCCGCGCGGAATCTACTCGGGAAGAAAAAACAAGTAGGCCCCGAGCAGCGCCACATGTTGAAAATAAGTCATCATCTAGAAGCAACTTTTTTCCACGCGAAGAACCCGAAATAATACAACGCCTGCCTTGTATTATCGCGACTTAACACTAGGGGAATAAATCGTTCGAAGTTGGTTAATAACTCGTATCAAAAGTTGGAGAAACGAAACTTTCGCAATTACCTTCGCGCTTTTACGAAAACGGGCAAAAATTACTTCCACCGGAGCCGATATAACTCCCAATGAGTTCCCGGACCGAAATAAGAACCGTACGATTTTTCTTCCTACCGACTCTCGTCTCGCTTTCTCCTCCGACGGCCCCAACTTTTTACCCCCCCGAATCTCGCGAAGTCGTTTTCCATTCGCGTTTCCCGATCGTTCGATCGTTTGTTTTTTTTTCGCGAACGCGTGAAACTTCGAGGGATCTCGCCCATGGAATGCTAAGAAGCTGTCTCGTCTTCGGTGCGCTCCCGGTGCGCTCGCGGGTCGGCTGCATCGCGAACGAAACCCACCGGATAGTTTCGCGGCGGAGCTAATTTACGGGAAGTCGAGCAATAAACATCGCGTCTCTCGCTAGAGAATACCGCCGAACGTGCAACACAAACGCACGCCCGGGGAAGAACCGAGCGAGAGGGAAAAGCGACAAAGTGCGTTCGTGTGCACGAACGAGAAGCATACGCACGTAGGGCGCAACAGTAGCCGTAGCGCCGGTTAATTAGGGTTTAAGTTTATGAGGTGCAGGCGCGCACGCCCCACCCCCGCCTACCCCGTTCCACCGATCCCTCCCCACCTCTACACCCTTTCATTCGACGCTTCTCCGTCGCTCTTTCGCGCCCGGACCGGCCGTTTCTCTCTCCGTCCCTGCTACAACACCCCCACGTACCCCCATCCCCTGCGCGCGATTCACCAAACCACCACCAGCGCCGGCAACATCGTCCTTTGCATTCTACGCGCATACATATGCTTACACGGCAGGGATTAATATGTGCGTGTGCACACGAGGATATCAAACTTCACACGCGAGAGCAATAACAAATGTTGGACGTTCACAGCTTCACAGGTTTATCGCCGTTACCGCCGATTTACGCGAGGCCGTGATAAAAAAAAAAAAAAAAAAGAGGGAGAGAGGGAAAGAGAGGATCGGGGATAACGGCTACGGCTACCAAAAGGACGGTGATTACCGTCGTCCAAATGAAAAACCCGATACATTATGGGCTTTTCAGTGGGAACGGCCCGACACCGCGCTATCTCATATTTGCTCCCGAGGACTCGCGTTCGACGCGATTTTCTAAAGATGCTGCGCCCCTCCCGCGCCAATGTTCGCGCGCTACGAGTCATTTGGAACGACTTCATCGCGCCGTAGGGTACCCGATACTTTTGGCCGCGGTGAAAATGACTTCATCGATAGGGTCGACGAATTTCTTGCCGTCGGGCGATTTTATAAACGAGTCCGGTGAAAGTGACTAGTTAACGGTACGATTAGGCGTACGTGTTGGTATAGTTCGCCGCGGAGACGTTGACCTCTGGTTTCTTAGGCCCCCTTAGGTCTTCTCGACTCTTTTTCTTGGCTTCGTTTCCCCTACGCGACAGATCCATTAGAGTCGTTGATAGCCCTGGACGTCGCTTGGTGATTTAAATAATAGCATTTTAGGAGGCTGCCCTAGGGCCTGCGAATTCCGAACATCGCCTTTCTTCGCAATTTTCTATCGTTCCTACGCTGGCTACTTCCGAAGCAATTCTCCCCTTTATTACATAATTCAAGGCGTCCGTTTGTTACCCCATTGTCCGCGGCTCGATGATAATTCTCCGCGTTTACTTTATGCCATGTTTTGCCAGTTCGAGCACGTTGTTACGGTCGTGCAACGTGAATCCGGGAACGATGTGCAAAATCCTTTATGCAAGAAACCAGTCTACGCTATCGGGATGAAATTACGCGCATGGGAACTAATGACCGCGCGATCTAACCTCAAAGTGAAATCCGGGATTGCCGTCGTCGCGTCGCTCGCGGACGCCATTGCGAAAACGGCGCCGTGAATTACAACGGATCGTGATGTTTCGGCGATCGGTGAAACCCGCTGAAAACTCACGTCTTTCGCGACTACCGTTAATTCTTGCACGCACGTCGACCCCGTCTGCGCGCTATGACGATAAAATTACCATAAATACATTTTCAGACTGCTTAAGCTTCCGATGCCACACATTGCGGCGTTCCTGATCGTATCGTTTCCCTCGCCGCTATCGGCCCCCACAATGGCCGCCTCGACGTTAAGCGTTTTTTTCAATATCTCTCTGCTTAAGACATCACAACCGTGATGATGCTCGCGAAGATTACTCGACATTAATTATGTCTAGTACTCGTGCTCTGAAAAGGTCTACTGAATAACTCGGGAAGCGAATGTAGCATTGGAACGAACATTGTTGGAGTTAAAACATGTGGAGATAGTTTTTTAATGGTAGAGGCAAACGTCTACTGTTTCTATATCAGGATGGTTGGGTTTCTAATCGAGAGGTGGACGTCCAGGTAGAAATTGAGTCCTCGAGGGATCGCGTGTCGACGCTCGGGGCTATTCTCTATCATTTATCCGGGCCGTGTACCGAGCAGAAGGTGTCGTCAACAGCTCATAAAATCGGATCGGGGTGGATGCGGGCGCCATCAATCCCGGTTCAGTCTGGAAAAGGGGATTCGGCGTGCTCGCGTGCTACAAACTGACGATATCAGCCGGAAATCTCCTGTCGCAGGTTGGTCTCGCGCGAAACGTTGCATCGCGTGTTGCCATGCTACTGCGGTCGGACAAAAACCAACCAGAGATAAGGCCGCCTCTTGGAAGAAGGGCTGAATCGGGTCGGTGGAACGAGAGGGGGGTATGGAGGAAGGGCCGCGTGATACGGCCGGGTTTCGAATGCATCGGTGCAAACGAGTCCGGCACTCGACGAAACTCCGGGCGTTCCCTCTTTCGTGATCTCCCGCGATATTCTTCGGGTCGAGCGCTTCCACGTTGCACACGTTTATGCAGATCCGCAACCACGGCCGTGGCTAGTCGGAGGTGTGCGCAAAAACTCGCGTGGGAATGCAGAAATGCAGTTCCTTCTTCGCGGGTAGCGAAGAGGTCTCTTCGCGAGTCGTTGCTGTTACATCGGATAACGCCTGACCGGGCCGAAAAACCGGGAATCGTTAACAAGTTCGAGTGTAAGTCAAACTAATTGCGACGCCGCGGCAGGTTCGCCAAACCCCCTGCTGCCTTTTTATCGCGACGGAACTCGCGTTTAAAAGGTTATCGTACGCCAATGTTTATCCTTGGTGGAACGTTTTCGATAGTTTCGGGCTAGATTCCGTCTTCCGCAACTTGGCTCGTACCGTGTTCGTGACAGAACTCCTCCAACGTCGGGGCTAACTTTGCTGAGACTCGATCTACAGCAATTTGAGCTGTGGTAAATCATCTCTCTGCGATGCTCACTCTTGTCTTCGTCGCATATTTATGTAACTTTGTCCTCTTCACAAATGAGATCAGCGAAAGGGACGATTACACCCTACAATAAAGGGGTTATTGATTACACGCTGCAAGTTATTGAAAACATTAGTATCGCGGGGGAAAAAGGGGAGATATTGGTTTCCAAGCGTTGTCACGATCTTTACTCGATACCTGAACAAATATACGGGCGCGCGCAACGCCCGCGACTTCACTTATTATTACGTATCCGGTGAGGAGAGGGGGCGAGGGCGAGAGGTATATATGTAGCACGGGGGTGGTACATAATATATATCTAACTGCGCGGCGCGGCGTAATTAAATCATGCCGACGGTTTTGCAATTAAACTCGATTATTTGCTCGTCGCTAGCCGCCCCGCACCGGCCTCGATTTAACTCTTTCGAGCCCCGCGCGCTCGCCCAACGGCACCCTTTGCACACCCATTCGTCCGATGCAATATCCTTCCACTTGATTCTGCCGGTCCAGCGATCGTCTCCTCGCTCGTTTCGAGCCGCATTCCTCGCGAATGTTTAATTGGAGACGAAATTCAATTAACGTTCGGCCAAGAAACACCGGGGAAACGATCTTCACGATGTGTTGTTCCCCGCGATAAGTCAATTGGCAATTTAATTCTTTCGGAATATATCTTAAGACGTTTGTCGAGTTCTGGATTCGTCGGGGAAAAAGGCCAGAAAATTCAGTCTAAGGTTGACTCGAGAATTTGCATTGTAGTAGAAGGTTAAGGTGCAGCAGGTAGTTCCGGTCCTCCCCTGGTTTATACGATGTGGTTGTTACGGGTAATAAAACGACACCACCGTGACCATGCTTAAATATCTGTGTACACGACGAAATTTAAGGATCGTTTTCATACTCCCCCGCGCCCTCGCGCTGAAAAAAAACGTTATAAAGCTATAAAGACTTATCAACGAGAAGATATTCCCAGAATAAAAACGATAAATATTCGAACGTTATCTGGTCACGAAACGAGGCTCTTATCTCAAGGCCCATGTATTTTGGCCTTACGAACGTTCGAAATTTAGAAAGCGACCGGACCAGCGGTAAAAAGATCCTATCCGAATGGTAGAAAAACGTGCGGGCCACCGTGTCCCCAAAAACTTTCACCGGTAGAAAAGCGTCGCCTGCTTTTTTCCCCCCGAAAAATAACAAAGTGCACAGGGGCCCTAATAGGTGGAGGATGACTTTCACCGAGGAAAAGTCAGTTTCTCCGCTTTTTACAGCCCCCCCATCGGCAGACCCACCCTTGGTTTCGTAAAGGTGCAAGTCAAAGGCGCAATTTCGGGGCAATAAAAAAGTAAAAGTCCCAGTCTTTTGTTAGCCGGGCGCGCGACAACATAAAACATTCTTCGACGGCCAAGGGAAAACAAGAATCCCCGGGCGTCCGAAGCGAAAGCTAAATCGAAATTTTCTTCGTGCACGTGCGCCGCGAGGAGGCGATCGTAAAAACAGTTCGTGCACTTTGTTTCCCGTTCGATGTAAAAAGGTTGCAGACGGCTGGAAACGAACTTTATTGCAAGATTTATTTCCCACGTGGATGGAAATTGCTTCGCATACATTTTCAAATCGCGGTAATTTTTCCATCGATTTAATTCGGTGATCGGCGATAACGATCGAATAAAGAGCGCGAGAAATAAATTACTTTCATACATCTTCCCGATAATATCTCGCGTCGCGAATCGTTAAGGATCTTGTTTCGTTTCAGTTACACCCTCCGCCGAGTTTCCCGGGTTTTGTTCGGGCTGTGCGTTTGTGTCTCGCTCTGGGCCGCGTAATAGGGAGAGCAAAACGGAGGATGCGACAATATCCGGCGCGCCGGCGTCCGACAACTGATAACGCCAAGGGATGTTTATGTATGTGTTCATAATATGTTTCGAGTTATGCCCAACCCTTTCGAAGCATCGAAGCATCAGACCTAAACCGTGAAACCACTTGGGACTACGGGTACGTGAAATTGTTGGAAACGTACTGTTAAATAAAATTACAAAACGTAGGAAGATTATATGTCGAGAAGGAAGAGAATCGATGGACGAGGCGTGGTCGGGGAAAAAATACATTACCGCCGAACTCTGTCTATGGACTCTTATTCACTTTTCCAAGTCTTCGTACGCAGCCATAACACGAAAGCGAGGCAAATACAAAATTCGTCTACAGAAATATCGTATTTGTCTGGCAAGAGAGAAATATTAACAAACGCGTTTTGTACGTTTAATGAATACTCCGGAACGAGGAAAGTCTCGAGGCTTTGAATTTTAAAACGCCGCGAGGTTTAGGGCGGTAATTTAAGGTCCCATCGATTCGCGGTAACGCGATGGAAGTATTAAAAAACGCAGGGGGTGAAATTAGTTACGTTGAAGCGTCGGTTGACGCGAGACTGCGACGATAATTCGAGGGAAATTTTATCGATGCCGAATGAATAAACCTATAAAAAGGGAAGTGCTTTCCGAGGCAGCTCAATGGCTTTCGTATCTATATGTAAATAAAGTAGAGAACAAGCGAGACAGAGAGGAAGGGGCGTAGAGGGGGTGGAAAGGGGAAAAGAAGAGGCGGCCATTTCTCTCCATGGGAGCTGCTGTAATTTACGCGAGGACTGAAGATAGCGAAGGGACTTAATTCACGTTCCGCCGGGCGAAAAAATAGAACCGCTACTACGGAGACGGAACCAGCTCATTCGCTGCTCTTAATTCTCGTTACGGACGCGAACGGCTCTCTTATCCGTGGCCAATTACCTAAGCTTATTAACTATTCCGGATAAACGAATTTCATTCGCGAAACACGAAACTCCCCCGCATCGTCCGCCCGCCAGTGGGAGGGGGCAGGGGGATAAAATAAAAATCCCGTAACGCGACATTCTCGCCCGGAAACGAAACGACCGGGAGCCATAATAGACACATTCCCGGTTTGCGGGGTCAGCCCGTGACATTCCTCGAGCAATTATTCCCGATAGAAAGAATTACTCGGCGCACACGTACGCGCACACTTACGCCCGGAGGAGAGCTCGAGTTTCCCCCAGCGTCTCGGGGGCCATAATACACCTCCGTCGGGTGAAATAATAGTTCAGCCTGGATGCCACACCCAGTATTGTGTGTATACTCTCGTACTTAGACCTCCCCGCGTCGCCTTATGCGCTTGCTTTGGCATTTTACGTAGGTATACGTATCGATGATATACACGTTCTATCGTGGACACGCGCGACACACACCGACGCCCCCCCTTCCTCCCCTCTACGGGTACAAGTGTACAAACAGCAGCGTGTACACGTAAACGTATAAAGGCAAACACGCAGCCGTGGAGGACCCGTGGCTGGGTCTCCAAGATAGCGAGATACGAACGTCGAGAGAAAGAGACTTACGGAGACTCGAGGAGAGAGACGGGGGTGAACAAGAGGGACGGGAAAGACAAAGGAAAGAGAAAGTGAGAAAATGGTGTGCCGGGCCGGGGAGAGAGTAAGAGGACAGCGGGGGTTGGTTTGGAAGAATGGTAGGGGTCTGGGAAGAACGAAAAGGGGGTTGTGCTCGGGATGATGGCGGTGGTTCTCCGTTCGTTCGCGTTCGCTTCCACGTCCCTGCAGACGTCCCCGCTGATCTACGATTCCCTCGCGCATAGCGGGCCGCATAACTCTCGTCTTATACCTCTCGGTGAGATCTGAACGATGATATTGCTTATCCGCGTGTTCGAACCGTCCGCGATCCGACCGAAATTCACCCCATCCGGGAAACAAAGAGGGGGCCGCGGCACGGTGGACAGGAAAGATTGCTCTCGCGCCTCCCGGGGTGGCAAATCCGCCCGCTCATTCCCGCCCGGATAAAATATTCCCCGGGAATTTCAAACAGGATAACATTCCGGTCAATTTATAGTTAATAAATTTAAGAGGGAGGGGGCGGCCGGGTGGTTGGACTTTTCTTGAGAGGGTGCATAAAGTTCCCAGCCATTTATCGTGGGGCACGCCTTCGCCGTATGAACGTGGAAAAAAGTCAATAACGTGTAATTTAATGTACGAACCACGATGAGATATACTCTGAACAGTGATGTATTCCATTATAGGAGAAGCTTCGTGCTTTTTATCTGCATTTTGTTTAAATCTGATACTCGAGACTTCATGGAGGCCTCTATGTAGATATTTGTAACTTTGTTTTACTTGAAATTTTGATGAGCGATACTAGAAGATGCATCACGGATGCCAATAACTATAGTCAGTTGTCAGAAGCAGTAATATCGCGCTGAAACTATTTCGATCAAACGCATCCAGTTTAACCTGTTTGCTAGGTCGTTTCTCAGTCAGAAGCACGTCGTGCGTGCAATTAAAAATGTGTAAAAAGGAGTTAACTTGTCTTGCTCGCAGCGAGCACCGATGTAAATTATTCCTCGTACACATTTAATGATGCAATTAAAAACAGAGATCTTTGCATAAATAGCAACGTTGTTAATAAATGCGAGCGAGAAATTAACTTGTCCTCCCTAGTTGATAGGCTAGACCTTCGATGAATGTTCTGGGTCTAACAGGCCTAATGCAATTGATCGCTTTATTCCCCCTGTATATTTATATACACCGGTGGACAAATTTATTGCATCGTTCGTAGAGTCGTTTCACTAAAAAGTTCCCACAACTCTGTTAAAATTCATGAAAAATACAACCTGTCTACTTCGATTAGTCTTGGTACGTTTGATATTTGGAATATATTTAGAACGGCTTTTGGACCAAAGAATTTTTCCAGACGAATCTAACGAAGACACGAGAATAGGAACGATCGTAGAACGATTAATGAAACGCGAACTATCGCGTAGACGCAGTTGTGAAAAATAACGAAAAACCACGAAACGCATAAATTCTATTATGACCCTCCGGCGCGGCCTGAAGCATGGTATTACTAAACAACGTTGTCTCTGGCCGGAAGCCTGGAAAAGAATGGAATAAGAGAGACAGAAACGGTTCGGGGAGGAGATAGGACGAGCGAGGAGAAAGAGGAAAACGTTCGCCCCTTTCCTTGCGCGGGTTTTCAGCTCGTGCAAGCGGTTAACGCAGCCATTTCACGCCTCGGGAAGCATCCAGTTTCCTCATCCGAATTCTAACCGAATTCACGGAAACCACTTCTACGGACAAGGTACGAGGATTTCTATTTAGCAAAGAGCGGAAGATGGCGGAGACAATTGAGAGGGGTTGCTCCGGGGGAGAAATTTCTCTCGCCGTTGCGAATTAATCCGTTCGGTCTTGCAATCGCCCTCGTGAACTCTTCAAATCCTGTTACAGGAAGGACTCTTTGCTGCTCCGTTTCATAAACTCTGTGCTGATACGTCTCGTCACGAAATCTTTCGTGGCGCCATTTCTCGGGTACAATTTGCACACGATGGGGAGAAAAATTTAAGGCTGAATTCGCTGACAAAGAGTCAAAACGATCCGCGAACGGATAAGCCAAATATCGAGATGTTTCCATCATGCAGCCCATCGACCCGAATAACCCTCCATCGATGCGATCTTCCCACCCCTCTGGCCGATTAATCCTTCGTCGCTCGGTGGCGAGAACCAAAGAGGGTGCCTTAAAACTGCCAATCCCCGATTAAGCGCCTCGACCAACGATCAACAAAATCGTTTCACCGCGCTAGACAAACGAACGGAAGAAAATTCCGCGTCGGGGGCCACGAACAACCCCCAAAATCGAATCAAGAGCATACGGTTGCTCCGATATCGACGCCAGGACTATTACACGGAGAATTTCCATACAGTGTTCGACTTATGGCGTATGGTGGATGCGCGAAACTGTCGCCGCGCCATGGAATTTTTACGGGGACAGAGGACCACCGTGTTCAGCCAGGTTTACCTCGTAAATCCGATCGCGCGACCCTTTCCGCGTTTTTCGCGGCGGAATGGCCTAAAGTGAGTATCGATCAGAAAGTCTGAGGGAATTACGGTCCATGAGCGATTCTCCATTGCCTATACCAAGTGGTTATATCTGCCATACGTCGTATGCCATAGGAAAGGGGCGGCAACCGCAGCAGCACGACTGTCCTTCCTCTCACCCTCCGTCGCCATAGTCCGTAGTCGGCTACCCCAATTTCACCCCCGAGAGCCAATATTTATTGATCACCCTCGAAGGCATCGTTCGGTATTCTCTCCGGTTCACTCTCGCGTCCTCTCCCTCGGCTTCCTCCCTCTTCGTCGCTCCCATTCCACCGCGCGATTCCGTTTCGCGTTCTCTCGCGGCGAACCTGCTCCTTCGACGTTTTTTGCCCCCTTTTTCTCGAGAAAAAGAGAAACATACGTTCTGCCGTCGCGTCGCCGAGAGACGATCGCAGCTGTTCCTCGCGATCATTCTCCCCGAGTTTCGCGGTGGAAGGAGCTAGTCACAGAGGTGGAAAGGGAGGGGGGGCCACCTTCGTAGGGGACAGGGAGACTCGACGATGAAAATTCACCCCACGACTCTTTATTCTTGGAAGCTCGCCTCCCGTGTCGCCCGAGAACGCCGCAACTAAACCGAATTCGAGGAAATTTCGGGATCCTACCCCCTTTGGCAGCATCTGCGCTAGCATGGATCGCACCCCCCCGCATAAATCTAACATTGACGCGCGCGATCCGAATTCGAGCAGAGAGCCACGGAAACGTGCTTCATCGAGGCTTCGATGTGTCGTCCGCCTCGCAAGATGATTTCGTTCGGTCGCCATTTTCATCGTGACCGTTCGACCGGCGAGAAAGCTCGGGTTCACGAAGCGTTCGCGGGCCTTAATGAAGTTTTAAGGAAGCACAACTCACCTTGCAACCATGTCCAATGCGGCTTAGCAATATCTTCCTTACCTGTGACAGAGAAAAGTCTGCATGTAGAGTCAGTGGTTTCTCGGTCGCGGAAGGGTAACGGAGCCCTGACGTATACAATTTCCGCACACTTGGAAAACACTTTTGTCACACACATTGTAATCACATGCACGAGGGACACACACGCGTAACGAACGGATAAAAATTTCGAGCACGCGTACGCGATCGAAGAAGCTGAGCGTGCATATAATAAGGGACGTCAGATTTCGGAGTTATTTGTCCGGAAAGCTGATCGCAGACTGCGCGAAACACCGTAAATCGCGGATAACGTTTAAGCAGCTCCCGGGGGCGTATAATGCCGGGAGCACACGATCGATCGAAACATTTTAAAACCGAGCCAATGAGAATAACTCCGGCGGCCCGTCATAAATGAAGCCATAAATCGTACTTAGTCATTCGCCCGGGAACGGCGATATTTCGGCCATCGGACAACACAACAATTTTCTATCGGATAGTTCAATTTCTAGATCGCGGATTCATATTTAAAAATATCCGCGCCAATCGGACGGGATTAAACAATTAACGATCCCCCGTGCCCCCTCGCGCCCCTGTTTTCCTCCATCGTTCGACCATCCCCCCCTCTACGCCCTTGTTTTTCATTTCGCTGGCAATTCCCCGCGCGTGATGAAACGTCGATCGATGAGCTACTGAATGCATTTTGTACGCGCGCACGGCCGTCGAACGCCACGGATTGTGTTCGTTAATATTCTATTAGACATCGACAAATGCGTGCCGTGTTTCAACGACAGTCGGCGTTTAATCTCCTTGCCTCATTATACATTCGATCTACCGTCAAGTGAAAATGACGCCCCCGACGCGAATTCGAGCCCGTCAAATACCGAAAGTATTTCCCGTAAATCGCGCGTCCATCGACGTATTTCTATCGGTCGAGAATCTCATTCGAATTAAGGCTAACTCCAAACCCAATCGGTACGTCGCTTGTGTTTCTCCATGGGTTGACATCCACTCGCCATTCGTTCGTGTTATGAATAATACATCGCCAACAAACCAGCCATTTACTTAATCGCCCCTTAAATTTTTCATTCGATCAACCAATTAGAAACCGTTGATAACGATCAGCACGAGCAAGCGTTCTAAAATACTCTGATAACAGATACTAGATGAGGTTTCCAGATGCAAGCCGTGGCCTTTGAAGAAAGCGTTTAAGAAAGTAAGAGACTAGTATCAAATACCCTTTCCGTGAGGCAGATCTTCATTACGACTATAAGATTCGTTGAGAACATACTCGCGAGGTATGAAACGCCCGGTGGTGCAAGTCGAAGGAAACCAGTTGCTCGCCAGATGAATCGGTGGAACGCAATAGCGGCCATAACTCGAAGACAAGGTCTGACAGAGCCGCGTCTACGAGCGGTCTGGAGCTATCGATTGATAAATCGCGCGTCCGTAAATCGCCACGGGGATTGTTAATGCGCGCGATCATCAGCGAAAAGGATTAAGTTAATTGCACGAAATGGGAAATTTCAATTGTCGAACGACTCGGTTCCAGGACGCGGCAATTATGCGCGCGCCGCTTGTAACTCACCGCAATAACAGAATAGTATAATCAATTTCTGCCCCCCGGGCGCCTCGAATTACGGCGTTTCAGTTACATCGATCATTAACTCGTTTATCGTGTAACCGGTCTAGTTAGTCACGATCGTAAAGCAACCTATTGAAAGTATAATGGAGCCGCGCGATGGGGTGGGTGTGCAGAATAGGTGGAGACGTGGAAGAGGTTAGGTAGCCGGGGCATTAAGCAGAAAGGAGCCGTTTACACGTATCGCGGGCTACAAACGTACTGACCGGTGTAATCTGGCATCTACGAACAACTTCTTTCCTGCGCGGCCGCTCTCTGTCATCCATATTCTAGTTATTTGCGCACGTGCACGGCCGCCAGCTCTATTTATGCGTCTGTGGTGAGCGAGCGCTCGCCCAAACGCGCGATGGTTACCTACTTAAGTCAGATATTATCGGCAGAGGAGGCAATTCGATTGCGTGTACCGAAGCATGGTGCAGCGCTGATATAGAACTACTAAACAGGTCGTAGATCAGCTCGGTTAGTTATAACGATGCCTCTGCCGCCCGTGCCCCTCCCCCCGCCTAACCCCTTCGATGCTGAACCAATTCCCACCGGTGTTCTGGATCATTTGGCGGCCCGCGGCCGTGAGATGCGCGCATGCACCGCCAACGACGCGCTATCGCGATCCAGTAATTCGTCCGTAATTCGATCGACTCTACGGACGTCCTGAAAAACCAACGACCACTCTACGCAACTTTTACACGGTGATACAACGCAACGGAGGATCGGTGAAAACAAAGAAGTCCCAGACACCGCCTGTCGAAACGATGATGGCTCACTTTACCCCCCTAACATTCCTCTTGGACGGCATTTTTTCCAACGAAACCTGGCCCCCCGACCGTCGCCCGAGCAACCCTTCTCCCGACGATCGGTCGATTTCAAATTTTTTCCCGATCTGGCACGGATCTCGACGCGGGGCTGGCGCGGCTGTAAATCAAGGACGAAATCTCATATTCCTAGTCGAAGGCCGTCCGCCGTTCGTTCTTTCGTCCGGATCGTAGCCTCCAGACCGATGAATTGATAATTTAAGGGGGGACGCGTTATTGGTTCCCGTCGGAGTGACCGGCGTCGGCGAAAATCTGCAGACCCGGTGACTTACGACACATTGCCGGTGACTGGTTATTAGATTATTGGTCGTATCGACAGCTCATGCGTTGGCTGCCGATATAGGGTGGGCAAGGGCGGGCGAGGATGGCCAGGGGGTTGCTGGTGGCGGTGATGGTGCCGTCGCGCTGGTTGTGGGTCGAGCTCCGGACCACGTACAAATATAGACGGGTCCGTGGTGGACGGTGGGCCAACGTGGCAGCGGAGGGGGGCGGGGCGGGGGGCGGGGAGGGGGCCAGCGGCGGTGGGACAAAATGGGGAGACCGTGATAACGATAACGTACGATCGGCATTAGCTGGCGGCTTGCTGCGGCTGATGGATGCGCTAATTATCAGCAAGCAGGAGTTACAGTATTTCGCGTACCCGTCCGTACGCGCGATGACTATGCGTTTCCGATAGAGACCATCGTGAAAAAAGAGATTACGCGCCAGAGCGGGGGCGAGGGAGCGACGAGAGAAAAAAAAAAAATAACAACAACCGGAAAATCCGGAATCGCGACGGGCGGTTTCAAAAATTCGAACGATCCCATTTGGAGCTCCGGGCGGCGTCGTTGTTTTCGCGCGTACCATCGGCCCCGACCAAATCCCGAGGCTACACCCGATGAAACCTCGCTGCATAATTCGCGAATCCGCCGGGCCCGGGCAACGTTTTATCCCGATCCTCGAAACGCCGATCCGGGAAATCAGTATCGGGGTAAAAATCGTTGGAAAAATTCCTGGGACTGCTCGATGGTCGCGTGATAACGTTAAGCCGAACGCGACGATACGAGAACACGCAGCGCGGTCCCGATACCGGAACCCGATCGTTCGGCACAAAAGCAGCCAAGTAATCTTCGTTCCCTTACGTTCAATTCCGAAGGCCGGGGATCGTAGCTCTTGCACATCTACGGCAGACCCATACGTATCCGGAAACCGCAAGCTGCGGTCTAAGCCCTGGATGCATCTACGTAACATAATCTACGATAGCGGGCAGCGCATATACAGCACGATCGGTCGAGATCCGGTGCCCCGTAATGAACATGGCGCTTGTTTATTTAATGGGAAATTCGGTGGCGCCATAAAGCTCGAAGAAGGGGGTGAAACCTATTAAATTTATGCTTTCGGTTTACCCGCTCTGACGGATCGCAATGCCCGCACGCGTCGACCTCCCTAGCCACCCTTCCCCCTTGTCGTGGTTCAACCGCCCCCCCCCGCCCTCTCGCACCGCCATTTCTACCACCTACCGCTGGTTCCCTTCCGCCCCGCGCCTTCCTCTATCATCTCCTCCCTGTTCCACTCGTGCTCATCCTCTATCTCTCTCTTCCTCCCATTCCGAAACGTTCCACGGGTCGGTGTGTTTGTGTTTACCCTATTGGTAGTCCAGTGTAATCCAAACGGAGATATATATTCGCAGTGCCTAGGGGGTTCGGGCAGGGTTCCGTGAACCACGTTGCGGCGCCCATCGTGACGGACAGCGCCGCGTCAGCGCGTAAAGCATCATCGCGTTTCTGCGGCTTGCGACCGCTCGCCGTACGTTTCGCTGGTCACAATGGTCCAAGGATCTAAAATGCCACGCAACAACGCTCGCGGCTCCATCAAATATCACGCCCGTTCCCCGAAACTGACGGGTGGGCAGACGTTATCGAAAAGTAAAATCCAGTACAGCGTGGAAACCGAATAGATGTTACTACCGAATCCATATTAACCCCTCCTTGGTTACTTCACATTTTATAAACTCTTTTCCTTAGGTTCGAAGGGTCAAAAGATTCCCTGATCCTACTAAAAAAAGACGTTTGTAGGATCTTAATTCTTCGTCACACTTCAGTCGTGCAACGACGCATCGACTTCTGCCACGAACACTCGCTTGTAACCTTTAATGGCGAACGGATAATTAGGTATTCCGTTTCTTCTCGACCACCCAGGTTGGTGATTAGTACGTATAGACGACGAAAGAAGTATAGCGAGGTCGTAAAAGCAGTAGGAAGTGAAGACGGTAGCACGCTTAAATGTCGGGAAAACAAGGTCCCCGGAATAAATTCTGTGTACCTGTTAGACACTATGTAGCACGTTAAAGACTCGGGCATACTTGAGCTACTTGAAATCGATAAAAACTCGATAAAAAAGGTGAAAGTATTTCTATGGAACAGCATGGTATTGGCAGTATTAAACTCTGACTAGTATTAAACAATGCAAAAACGACCAATGAATATCTTTTACGGTTGGAATGATTGAAGAGGGGGTTGGAAATCTGTGACTGTATTTAGTATAAATTAATCATGGGGTAGGACGAAGAAGTTTCCGGGGAAAAAATCGCCCTAACTTTCGGAATCGTTATCGCGACATCTTGCGACAGTCGAGATATCTCCGTTTCTGAAAGTTTCTCTTTTAACTGCCCCCGGGAACCTAATGCCTGGTAACCATCCCCGAAGAATCTGGTGCAGGAAAAACGGCCATCCTGCAACTTTATCCCTTTTGAATCCCTCTAATTACCAAATTTTCCTCGCCCTTAATTTAGTGTTATAATTGCTTCCTACCCCTTATAAGGGGTTGGCTGCTGGTGCTTCAACCCCCATGATACCGCCACCCTACCGCCATTCCTTATATCCGATCCCTTCCCTGAAATATCCTTACATACCACCCTCTTCTTTGCCTGGAGTGTACCACCCTCTGTCTTTTATCACAATGTTTCCGAATAGGCTAATAAATTTGTACCCGATGCGCATTTAAACGACTCGAGAACGCCGTCGATTCGACTGCTCGTTACCGGTGACGATAATTGGGCATTAACGAACGATCCCTCTCGGTGTTTCGGGCCATTTTAAAGCGAAACCTCCGACTCGATTAACCCCTTTCCGTGCCATTTTTAGCTCGACGAAATCCGGGCCCAAACTTTGTAACAGAGATTATAAGAATCGTGGCCAACTCTTGTGGCGTACCGATAAGAACTAAAACCCAATGACTCACGAGTCAGACTCGTTAAAGTACGGGAAGGGGTTAAAATATAACGCACGAGACGTGGATGGGACGCAACGATATTTTACGTAAATGTTTACGAGCGATCGAATGACCGTTATGGATACGAGAATCGACTCCGTCTCGGGCAATTTCTAATTATAATTTCGGGTGTAGGTCAAAAGCACACACGAGAAATACGCGAATTGACGTTGCACGTGCAGCGCGTGCCACTCTGTTTGCCACGCGGTCACGTCTCGGAGCGTTCGGTGTTTGCGCAACACACTGTCCCCGTATACGCGAGGGAACCTGAGCCCAAATGGCTTTTTATGTCACCGAATACGCTGCAATAATGAACAAATTATATTTAAATGTTCTAAAGAATGATTAAAAAAAAGAAGGAACGAATGGTTTCACGTTCTATGATCGTTTATAAGTCACCCCCCAGAGTATCAAGTAGGAACACGCGTTAACCGGGTTTCTTGGCCCCCCCCGTATTCTCATCTCCATCTATCCAAACGCGAATATTCCGTTTCTGAATCAACCGTACTAGAAACGGAGCTATTCAGGCTCCTGACAAATTCCATCTCCCTAAAGCTAATAGTCCAGAATGTCTGATACGCTAGCTACTAAAGTTTCCTGGTCATTGAGCAGACAGAAAGGAGACACCGACGCACGCGTGGGAGACAATAAGTCCGGCAAATAGGAAACGCGTGAGGTATAAAAGCATCTGACGGTCGCTGAGTGCGTTCGGAGTCGATATAATTTTGGCACGGCACTCGGATGTCGCTGAACGTCCCCGTATATACATTCACCGGCATCCGGGGGCCATATACGCTGTCTGGAGAAACTACTGAAAACGGCATTCGACATAATAACGGCCGGATCGAGTGTGTTATGCGTGCGCTACAGGGTCCCCGGTATATAAAAGTCAGTTTACTTTGGACTACATGGCAGCCTAGGTACAACCGAACTCCCCCGCCCGCGCGGTACATATCGCAAAGAGTCGTTCAGCTTCTCCCGTCTACGTTCCGAGACTTGCCCCACGGATCGACCGCTCAGACGTTTCTTTCGCCCCTGAACCCGTATATCGAGCGAAGCAATGTCTACGCTCGAATGGCTGAAACTTCTACCCGGGTCTATGCAAAAATGTATCCGGAGCCACGGCGCGGTAGTTATTCTCTCTCCTGTAACGACCGCTAGATAACTTGTCCGACGGTGAAACGGCACACAAATAAACGCGCCGTAAATCACCGGCCAAAGGAAAAGTTCAAATGACACCGCGCGCCGGAAGATATTCCGCCATTGTATTCCGCCTCGATCCGCTTTCTACGCGGATCCCGAAACCGCGGAGGTTTCGTTCGAGCGAGTAAACACTCGATCGAAAAAGAACTCTATCGTTTCGATTCTATATTTAGTAAAGATCGCCGGGATTTAAATAGCTATCTATCCCGCACCAGAAGCGATTAATAGTCGGGTCGAGTCCGAGGGGTTAAGCAACGCTTTATGATCCGAACGCGGCGAACGCGAAACGGGACTTTGATATCTAGCACCTCGTTCACGGGATGTTGAGGATAATACGTTTCGAATACGATTACCGCCTTATGAATAGAACGCCACGATCAACGGATCGTTAACAACTTTGATAACGCGGTTGGTGTTCGAAATTTCTTACGACTTGTTTAAAGAAGAGCAACCGCTAAAGCAAAAGAAACCGCGCATAATACTGCACATTGAGGGGGAGGGGGGCGAAAAGAAAAAGCTCCGCGACAGCAGGAAGTTTCCTCGTGCGATGTTTTATTTGCCGGGCGCAAGCAGTGGAAGAGTTAAAGCTCGCATCCACCGCCACCGGCGAAGATATACCCGAGTAAGTGGCGGGCGTTAGACTCGCAGTAGGAGTGTATAAAGGCCCCTGCCCAGCCACCGCAAACTCCCACCCCCCCCCAACCCCCAAACCCCTGCCTAACGCATACCGCCTAGGAAAGGGTTCGTAAAAGTTGGGGACGCTCGGGATATTTACGCGTCATCGTAAATTGTAGGCGTCTTCTTACTTACCCTACGACACTACCTCCGGCTACGTTGGATACAACCCCTTTTCTTTGGCGTGTCCACCCCAAGATTACCAGAAATCTACTTTGAAAAGGTCTCCGTAACTAGGTAACAACCTGGTCACCATCGACGAATTTCTAGGTTTCGATTCGAAGATACTTTCTCTGGCAACCTAATTGAGATATCTGTCGACGAATTCTTTTCCCCCCCGAGGCCTAATACCAAAAAATGGCGGTTACCTTGTGTAATAGCACACGTTGTTTTATAATCTCTCTATCCACCTGACGTCTGAAAACCCAATTTGGAATCGGAGAAAGGATATCTCGAGCGATACTAAACGCGCAGCAAACAAAAGGCAACCTCGTTATGGCTCAACCATAGCAACTCCACAATAAACATCGCCGACCGAACAGTAACCACCGCGAAACGCGATGTTTTTTTTTCTCTGTGCACGACGTTCACGCTTTTTGCGAATAAACTACTGGTTCATGAACAGTTATGTTAGAAAGGAAACGCGAGATTGAACAATTTTAGAGCGGCCCGCGATTCAATCTGCGCGGAGTTATTTCACGGGCGTTCTATGACTTTCTATCCATTCGCCATCGTCTCCTCCCAGATTTCACACGCGAACGCGTGTTCGCTAACACCATAACCCTTCGCTCCCTCGAATCTATCCAATCCCGAAATTTATCGGTATATTTTTCGATCGGTCTGTATTTAACGCACGTCTGCTGAATTTCATCGGCGTATTCAACGTACCGCGGGACCGCGGCTATCCCCGCGGCACGTATTTATAGACGATGTTTTGTCTATTTTCTACGTACTTCACGCTCAGACGTTTACCGCACCGTTACTAATTCCAAATGCGACGGCGAGCGTCGCCGGGCATTCTCTCCGTCCGTATTTTTAACCCCTGCCACCGGAAGGATATCCAAAAGTTAAGGACGCCCCGGATATTTATGCGTCGTAAATCCCAAATGCCTTCCCCCTCCGTACCAAGACGCAAACGTTCCTAGATACACACCCCTTTCCTTCGCGACGGTCCCTCCGTAATTATCCTACCAAATGGTCACATTGTTTCGCGTGCCTGCCCGAGTAAATTAAGCGGGAAACTGCGTTTGACGCCTCTCGAAAAAATACATCCACCTTAATTGTTCAATTTCCTCGGCGATCTGTCTTTGCGAAAGGGTCCATCTTGGGGTCCATCTACTCAATTTGTTGGGCAAAACGTTCAACAACGAACCATCGTCTGACAAAAGCGACGAAGCAATCAAGCCCGGAAGACACTTATCCGGGAAATATGGGGAATCCCCAATCGCAATCAAGGGAGACATTAACATCGGATGAAACGTCATCCGCGTCCTCCTCCTCCTCCTCCCACTGTTTTGAGCGTTCGGTTGACCAACTAAACACCGTGGTCAACGATCAATAATCCTAGATCGAGATTACAGCGATTCCAATTCCAATTGACACGCGGAATCTAACCGAAGCTATCTCGTCCATTTCTGGACTCGCAAAAACCTTTTACTGTTTCGTCCGATGGAATTGCGATGGCGCGTCCACGGAGAGAGGAAGAGAGAGCCGGTCCAGCGGCTGCGCGATACGTATCGAAAGTTCCGGGAATATCGAACGACGATCTTAAAAATAAAGCCACGCTATTTCCGATAGTGTCGCGTCCCGAGCAGATTGTGTTTCGATCAAACGACCATCGCGGAGTGCGGAACGATCCGCCGGCTCTGCCCGCGCCGAATTTAGGATGCTCCGTGGCAGCAGTTGCGTCTCCTCTCTGTCTGCGGCGGGTGTCCGTTCGTCAGCGGCCTCTTAAAAATACACACACGGACCCGGTCTATCGCATGGCGGACAATTCTTTCGGCCCGGGAAACGCGAGGCTCGTTCGCTCGTTGGCTCGTTCGTGCATCCAAAGGGAGGGTTTAATTCCCTTGAAGCATTGTCCACGTTAGGTACCATTACACTCACATGGCCGTGCAATTAGCAATGTAAATGGCGGTTAGTTAGTTAGCGTGTTCGTAAAGCAAACGAAGGTGGGCAGTGGGACTAGATAACGGACCTCCCAAGCGAGTGATCATCTCAATTAACCTTTGATAACGCTACGGCTATCAATTGCTTTTTGCATACCAATCATTGTTTCTGCTTTTCCACGCGAGTTCACCGTATTATTAATTCCTTCCACCCCTCCACGTGTTCGCGTACAAAGCAGATCGTTCCTCCTCTTTTGTTATCGTTACGAACCGTAAGAGAATCTGACTGCGATTTCCACGCAAGTTTCGAGTTTTTGCTATGCACTTACACTTACGAAGCATGATCGTTAAAATATCGCGTGAAGAGTGTTTATTTGGAATCTTTTGTGCGATTCTTGTAATCGAATTATCGCTGCTTACGAAGGGTCAAGCGTACCTCGAAAAGTGGATCAAAGAGACGTCGAGGAGGATGTCGCCGAGGCCAGTAACGAACGTGCTCGGTAATCGTCTTGGAGAGTCGCATGACGACCGTTGAACCTTGCTAATGGAACGCTCGCGCGATAGTCGATCACCACCACTTAACAAGTACGCGTATAAATCTCGTCCTCGAGGCGAAACAAGCCACCTAACGAAGCGCCGTGTCGATTCCTCGCGAGGCAAGACGCGACTACCTCTCCTCTCTCACCTCTCGAATTCCAACGGTTCCTTTCCGTTCCGTACGCGCTACATTTTGATCAACCTACCGGCGGATATCATCTTCTTCGGGGGTCCTATGCCAGCAAACACGCCCGAACGCACGCCGTGTAGCCATACTGCCTTCGGCTATGGCCGCAAGGGTGTTTCCCACGGACGTAGGACCTGCCCCCTGTCCCAAATTTTTCTGCCACTCACCGCGACGACCCGTTTACCCGGCGACCATAATGGCCCCGAGACGGCCGATCCCTACTTTCTTCTAGCCGTAGCTGCTGCATCTGCTCCGTTGCATACCTTCCATAGGATCTTGTCGTTTGGGGACTTCTAAGCGTCGAAGGAGGGGATATAACAGTCGTATACGAGCGCATCGATGTACAGTCTAGCCGTTTGTTATCGAACACTGCGTGGAACAATTGGAGAAAGTAAAACGAGCAAATCGAAATAACAATTCTTGTTGCGCGCCCGAAACTAAAAATAATGGTGCAAACAGCTACACAAGTTTTTGATATTTTGACTACGAAAAATTTCGCTATCGAATTTGTTAAGATTCCATGCAACGAATGGTCTTCAAATATTTACATGCCGTAAATCGCTGTAGCTCTTGAAAATATGCAATAAATAACGTAGTATTTTTGATTGTATACTATTGTTTTTACGTCGTAGCGGCAATATTTTCCAAGTTTAAAGCAAAATCCATTAAATTGAATGTCGGTCGAGTGTAAGCGTGCTCTATTGATTTTCAACGTTGTCGTTTCAAAAACAAAACTTCGTATTGCAAAAATATCATTCCACGGCTGCGAAGTGCCCGTTAAGTTACGATTTTTTTTATTTATTTATGGGACAGTCCCGTCCAATGGTAAAATCAGAATGGACGCTATTTTAGACAAACTGCAACGCAGAAATTTAGGAAATTCTACAACATCAAAATAATTCTGCTTCTGCGGGATATTATATTTAACAAGAACACCTCTGAATTATGCCTCTGTTATAATCGTGAAATTAATAAAAGGCATTCGCGCGTCGAGTAATTTCATCCGCATGAAAAGCACATCGAACGAGTAGTATAATGTTCCTGCGAATTTGCGCGCATTTCGCATCGAGCTCATTAAATCTTCCGGTCGGGCGCCGCACAAAAATGAAAATTAAGCGATCCTCGATTGTTTACACGGTCCACGCAGGTTATCGTGCATTGTGACCTTTCGTTACATTTCGGTCTTTGTTCTTAGCGCGGAGTTACCGGTGCATACGACGTTACCGACCGAATGCACCGGGACGTTCGAGGTCCCTGCAGTGCGCGCCTCCACCCAACGATGGCGTTCGGGTCTTTATGCCACACCCGAGATCCCCATACGTTGTTTGAGAGCCCTTCACGGCTGACACCCCAGTAGCCACGTGCCGTTCATTTCTCGGGTATGGTTAGAGCATAGCTGCTCTAACCAATTTCAAACTTAGGAGGAATTAAATAAGTAAATATTCCTAGACCTGTCATATCTGTGAGCTTTGCAGACACACTCGACTCGTAAAAGGTTAGGAACGATGCGAACAATTGAAATCTATAAATAGATACAAAGTCTGATTCTATGGGAGGGCCTAAATAGTACAATCCAGCGAAACGACAAACTTCCAAAGACACACGACCAACTTTCAACTGCTCGGAGCAGCTTCGTGCCCTTTAAAAGTCGTTTGCGGTAAAGGTTGCACGATTGACGCGCGGGATTTCGATAGGCGAAACAGTACCGTGTACCCTGACGAAATAAATGTCCTTCCGTGTACGTCTTGAAGGTCTTGGAAAAGACCAGAAGACGGGGAGTGGCCTTTGCACCTCGGCGGGACGATCGTCACGGTGCTCGTCCTCCGTAACGAAGCTCGCACGGAAAATCGCGAAGATTCATCGAATGTCTTCCGGTCGTTGATTACGCCAGGTTGACGCGGTCGCGTAACGGACGTTGTTACGGGTGTTTCGAAGCTCGTGAAAGTGCCCCGCCGATAACAAACTGCTGCTCTCGCTGTGGCGGCGGCCCACCACCTTGCGACGAAATTAGGCTGTCCGTAAAATGTAATATTATTTTTAGTTGGCTGCCCTTCCCTGTTCACCGGCGGCAGTAACCATAACTTTTCGTGGGCCCGCGTGGCGTGACGCCGGCTATCCACTCGGCCAGAGCTCTCACGCATACCAAAACTCCATACCCACAACACTAATTCTCTCCTCTATCCACCCGCATTCACGCTCTCTCGTCCACCCTCGGCGCACGTTTCTTCTTCGGGGCCGGCCGCCCCTCCATCGATCCTTATTTCGAACGATCCTCCGCGCTCTCTCTAAGCTCTGGCCCTCCGCAGATCGAGCGAACCATTCGCCGCTGCCGGTCTCCTCGCTTTCGTCGGCCAACCGACCTTCAAGGCTGAATCGAAATTCTAACAGACTATTCCGAATCGACGGCCCAAGGTCCTCGTCCTCTTTACTGACCTAACTCACGTTTAACTACCGGTTCGAGCAAGACCTCTGCCGATTCCGTCTCTCGGGACTAGACACTCCCACCGTAAAAGACAAAAGACGTAGACAAGGTTGTCAAGAATTGTACTTTCTGTAACCCACTGTAAGAATGGGTTAACCTAGCCTCCAGTGCGATTCAAATCCTAGCTCGAGACATTGCTGAATCGATCGTCCGTTTAGAGCGAGTGTCGCGTGTATCTAATCGCGACCGCGTTAACCCTTGATTTCGTCGAGCTACACGTACGCTTAGCTCATCGAGGTCTTTGTCGACCATAACGATGAATCGTTTCGCGCGTAAAATACGTTTCCACCTTCGTAAAGGATACCTTCCAACTTCGCTCTTGGGGCACAGACATTCGATCTTCGCTGTCTTCGTGAACGCTAGACGGAGCAAGGGGATCGGAAGATCGTTTCAGCGACCGCGAGAAAGCTAGGGACGAATTCGTGACGTTGGCCAGGTTGAAGGTAACCTGGGTTCAGCGATCCCCCGCCCGCCAGGCCTTGACCTTCCGCGGATTTCATGGAATATCAAGCTCGCGAATCATTTCAACGGCTTCCTCTCCGCTTCTCCCGGTACTTTCTGTCACGCAATTAACGTACGCGCTCGCGACCAGCCACGCTCGTTCCGAAGGGACCGGCCGCGACGATAAATCGCTCGCGCGGGCTCCGGGGAGATTTAAAAACATTCGCGCCCCCGTTAGAATGTGTGCCGCCGCCGCCGCCGCCGCGCGTGGTACGCGCGATACGCTCGAGACTGTGAGGCCAAAAGGCCGTTGATCCAGAAGCGAGATCGCTATCAATTTATTGCACCGTTGATTTTTGTTCCCATTCCTTCGCTTAAGCTATCGATCAGGGCTGTTCCGAAGTTCAAGCCGAGTTTAATTAATTTAATTCGATAACGTCCATCTTACGCAACGCGCGAAAGACACGCAAGATTTAAACATCCATAGGTGTACCAGTTGGCGATGCAAACAAGTAAACACCATATTTAATTTAGAACTTTCTCACGTTTCCTAGGCAATAGATTTAAATTGCACTAAATTCAGCATGTGTTTTTTAAACGTCGTGCTTTTACAAAGCGTTCGAAAAGAGGGCGAACGACATTTCAACGATCTTTCGCATACCTTTTCGCGTGCCGCGTAGAAATAGTTAAACCGCACCGCTACCGCTCGGAAGGCAGAATTCTCCAGGCGCGACAATTAAAGTGATTTACGAAACAGCGACATTTTTCAGTTGCCCGTAAAAGTTTACACCTGCGTCGGGATTCAAACGGCAGGAGTGGGTATCGGTACCATTAATCCCGGGATCGATTAACGGCGTTTCGTCGGGAATCGACGCCGCTGACCCGAGGGTAAACAACGAACGCGTCGCGGCCATTCGACGACATCGTAGGTAATAACTTGCCATTACGGGAACGATAGGCGCCCAAGAAAAAGAAGACACGTGTACCCCGGGTGTACCTGGAATCACTTCTCGCCGCACACGGTGGAGAAGGTGGAGAGGAACGGACACGAGGAGGATGGGAAAGGGGAGGAGGTGGGGAGCGTACGCGTCGAAGGCGGCCCTATAGACGGCTCGCAAATCATCCGGATGCATCATACCGCAATTACACGGCGAGAGTTCATTTAAATGCAGTAAATAATACGCCACTCATTGTATCGTGCCATCTGGCGAGTACGTTCCGTGCCTTGCGCGCAAAGTACGCGGGCGAAACTCGGCCTGCAGCTTCTCCGTCTTACCTTTCCAAGGAACACGCGTAGCCGCCAGTCGGCGAGAACTTTCTTGAAATTTCATGCCGTCGATAACCGCCACGATTCAACGCTCCAAATTCGAGGATTTCGGTTCACCGTGTACTTCTATTTACGTCCGTTTAGGGGTTGTTGCCCTTCTCAATAAGATTGCATTCGCACGCCCGCCGACGTGCAAACCGCTCGTCCAGAAGCGATAAGATATTCACGGCCATAAATATTCTGCCTACTTTGTAACCTGTGTGTTTAACGCTCCGATCTTAATGGTAATATTATAGTAACTAGTTTCAATTTTCTCCTTTCGCATATTTTTATCGAAACTCCTCCTACTAACGGTGTTTCATTTAATTAGAACATGTATCATTGTATCTTTTCTAGCAAGTATTTTTGAGTTCCATGACTTTAATTATTGGCCTAGTAGTGTCTATCTGGTGATATATTTCGTTCGAAAGTAGCAGTAGAGTAAAACGGGTATAGTGCTCGTGAATACCCTCCAGGATCACCTTGTATATTCACAGTCGATTGATTCCTCAAACGCGACGCAGAAGGCATACCTCGTCTTCGCGTGGAACGAAAATGTTCGAGTCACGTGACAGCACGAACACGTGTGTGTACATACGTAGAGAGAGCGCACGTACGACCGGTAGGTAGTAACCGAGAGACACGCGATCCGTAGGCCCGAGCCCTTAGGGTATAAATTATTGCGATTTCTTTCGAGTAACCCTTGTTTATAAGGGTGCGTCGGCCGATCGACCGGCCGATATGTCGTGACATCAAAGGGCCTGCCAACGCTTCTCCGTCCGCCTTCGACCGGATCTCTCGGACCACGGACGAAGACGTGTCCGTACACACGTTGCCAGTTCGTGGCTATATCGTGACTGTTCCAGGAATGTGCAAATTCCTCGTCGAATGATCCCCGACACGGCGCATGGCTACGTACGGCGTCGGTGACGGTGGCGCACAGTCGGCCAAACTGCAACTTGGAAATATTTCACCGGGGACAGACGTTTTCTTTTTTGACGGGACGCCCGGGGCCGTGCCCTTGGATTTATGGCCGCATTAAGCGAGTAGAGATTTAGAACGATAAATACGGGGGGGGGACAAACTATCGTCGTAATGCACGATTCGTCTAGTACGAGTGCCTCTTCGGGCCTTAACCCATTGTTCGATCGGTATTTCCGCGAAGGTTTCGCTCGACAATTTTGCAATCTCGTGCCACGGCATTTTTGCACGATTACGCGAGTTCTCGCACCTGGTCCCAATTTTCGAAATGGCGAGTCGACGAATTTCGGTCAAGAGCCGATGTTAATTGCCAGCGGCCGAGATCCCGCGAAACTCGATCGACAACGCGATACGCGATCGTGATCTTCGGTAATTAGCGAAATCTAGCGATCTCGGTTGTAATAAAATATTCCGTTCACGTGATCCATCCTCGACGTGAAGTCAGAGGCACGCCGGTAGCCGCTGTGCAAACATTAGGATGTTAATGCTATGCGAGATTCCTGTTCGTGCAACGCGGAACAAAGATTTTTTTGAATTTCTCTGCTCGCTACACTGTTCGAAAAGCGATACGAGCAGATTATTAACGTACAAGGATCGGGGCTAGGGTTAGTTGCAGATCGAGGCGACTGGAAAGAAGGGATTCCACGTCGAGTGCGCGTGTGTTTCGTTTCTTCCTTATCGCTGACATGTTACGATACGCCAGACAAACGCGCGATTACACGTCTAACCGCGATATATTTTGCAAATATAATTACGTCAATGATTACGTAGCTCGGCTGCTGGTAACTAAATTGGCTGAATGCGTATAAATTATATTCCCCGATGCGAGACGTACGTGGAAATCACGTTGCTCGGAGAATCCCGCGCGCTAGGCTAGGTTCGCGTTCTATCCATCAAAAAAAAAAAAAGCTTCCATCAACGAACATTGTATTCAATTATTTATTCACATTGTCCGTTATCGTTCCGCCCGGTCGTTTCGATCTAAACCGAACGCTACCAACGGTTGCCTGACGAATAGACACTTTGCATGTACGAAGCAACAGTAATCAAATGCAACCCGTTCGCTCGCTCGAGGTTCCCCGGGATCGATCGCGATCGAATACCAAATTTAATACCGCCTGGATCTCGCCGGAAGCTAGCTAGGATATCCTAGACGGATGACATATTTACGTCAACCGAATGAGCCCTAACTTACCCAGAAATTGGAATAATTCCAACTCTTCTGGAAGACGTCCAAACCCCCTTTGAATGTGCGAAGCTTACCCCCCGGGGGCCCGTTCTCGTTGGCAGTTTAAGATCCAAAATAAGAGGTGCAACGGTTTAAAAAAAAAAAAGAAACTGATAGCCCGGGTGCACGGTGGAATCTCGCAGCCAGGAATATATTCCAGAAAAATGCAAAACCGCCTTATCTTTGCGATGGAAGACACCAGAAACGAGCATCGCGTACAGTGTAAACATAAGTGTGCTCCGCTTGGTTCTGCTAATGATACTCGAGGCTCCGCAAAAGCGGAGAAACCGTTAAGTTAAAAACGCTAACAGTTTCTTTTTTTGCTTGAATTTTCCGATCGACGGGGCCAAAAGTACACGTTAGAGTCGAGAGAAAGATGCAACGATAGAGAGAAAGGACTCGAAAACACCTAAGCGGCCGATGAAAGACGAATGGCAGCCGCGTTGAAGCCCCATGGGTGCCGCGCGCTAGCCGTGCGGTTCAGGGTGGTCCGACAACTTTCTGTTGCAGGAATGCAACAACGTAACAGAAATCGTCCCTCTAGTCTTCCTTCTAGGTTTTTTTCCCCTCTTTCATTTTGCCCCCGCCGTTTTACTTTTATTGTTATTATTATCGTTATTATTTTTGGACGGTCGCGGTCCGATCTTATAAGCCTGGCAGAAGGTGGAGTTCGCCCATGCCGGATAGGAGAGCGGAAAGGAGGGCGACTCGGACGAAACGGGCCGCGGAGACGGACGGAGGACGAGGGGACGGAAGGAGAGAAGAGGAGAGGGATATATGCGTGTATCGCCATGCATCATCCTTCGCTCGTTCGAGAAACCAAAGGCCACCGCGGGGTGCGTTACCTTAGCTGCTTTGCCTATGGGCGCCTAAAAACGCCAGGCGTTTCGTTTCGGAATATCCGAATACTTTCAAAATACCGATGCGATCTGCACAGTGGCGAAATGACTCCACTTTTTAAAATTATTCTAATGCAATCGTGTCACTGTTCCGACGTCAGACTCTAGCGAATACACTGTCCCGGAGTCACGCGAGTTTCTTAAACGAATTGATAAATATCGTTCGAGTTGGTACCATTAACATTTATTTCGGCTGTCGGGCGTTTCGAATGTATCGCCTGTACCCGACCTCGGAATTAAATTAATCCCTCGTCAAGACATCTTCGCGCTGCACATACCGACGCGATTGCTCGTTTTGCTGAATGCGAGTTCGTCACGGGATTCTAGAGTTACATAGGCAGAACGCGGCGCTTGATTAGGAACCTGTGAAAAATTGGAGGCACAGAAAGCTGTAACTCAACGTTGCGCGAGACAATGGATACCCGAAGGTTCGCACGAACCGTCGACGTATTGCAAAATCATGCGCGTCGAGTTGCGCGCGCTTTATAATTACCTGCTCGAACGGTCGTGTCGACGTTAATTGCACGAATTATTACACCGAAAATTGTTACCGACTACTAGAATCATTTCGATCGTATCTTAAGAGGCCTCTTACGAAATCGATCTGATCTGTTAATCGATGAGGAACAAAATCGATCCAGTCGTGTATGGTTGATCTGCCAGCGAAAACGAAGGCTACGAAGTGTTTTCAAATGGTACCGTCTAGATTCTGCCGGCTCGGTTCGACCATTATACCCCATTCCGAAATCAATCGAACGGGCCGTACATGGCTAACCTAGCGGTGGATGGCTTAAAACCAATACAATTAAGAGTACAAAGAGCAACGTCAGGAGCAGGAACGATAAATCGTCGGCCAAAAGGCTCGATACGAGGCACCGATCCTCGAAACGTTTTGCACGGTGCTTCTTCCGGCTGCTCTCGGTCACACACCGTCGTTTCAGGTTATCGAAACCGTGCGAGCCTATACTTGGAATACAGGAATATAATGCAGGGGCCGACTATAGGGGGTTTGCGAGCTCGCAGCGTGGTACCATCGGAGCACGGGTAATGAGACGGCCCCCGACCAAGAGGAGTTGATATGCCCGCGCGCTGCCTATAGTCCCTTTTACCATAGAACCGTGTGTTGCCCTATACGTCGACCGACTAACAAACCCAACCGACCTCCGATGCTCTCGCTTATCGATGCACCAAACAGTCCACGCGAGATGACTCTCCGAGGGTCTCTGTATTTGCGCCTCCGCGGCACAAGAAATTATGTAACTGCGTCCTATTTACACGTTATGTTAATTCCAAGCAAAATCGCTCGATTTCGACTTGCGTAAGCAGCGAAATTATTGCGTTAAACGCTGGGACGAGCCGGCAAATTACAACGTCGCCATTTTCGAAATTGTCGAAGCCTGATGAAAGACCAACGGCGATCGTCGGGCCCGTTTTTTTACGCGTTCTTAACACTATGTAAGCTAAACCGCGTGATTATAATCTCGAGTCGAGATGGGCCCCGCGATCGCGTCGAATGGAAGTTAGAATCAGCGGGACGTGGGCGAGTTAAGGAAAAGAAAAATTGCTCACGCATCTCGTCTTCATAAATATTTGATCATCGACAATCTTCTTCCCGTTCCCCTCTCGTAAATTGCTCGAGGTAAGGGCGCCCGTCCGACCGGTAGGGAATCCGGCCCAAGTTCGCGTCGGGCCCAAAGTGGCAAAGAAAAGTGACAAAATGCCAGGCACGAACGATCGTCGATTTTCCAGACGGCGAAAGACACCGTCGAACCGGGTAATGCAACTGGTCGACCGTCTAGCACTATAATCATTAAACGATCACTGACTGAATTAAATTATCCGTAATCAGTCGGTCGATCGGGCTTGATCGGTAACTCGGAATCGAAGAACGTGATCTCTCGTGTGTAAGACCGCGGACTGTCCGGCTCAGTGGATCTCAATCTCTCGCTATTGCCATCGATCACGATCGGTCGATGTACGGGTAAACCGCGAAACAACGCCTCCAGGTAATTTCTGCGCCCCGTAACAAGAGAGATCGACCAATCCGAAAGGGTGGAACGAGATTTTGAAGAATCGCGCGACACCCAAACAGCCGATGCAATTCGAAAAACCGCAAATCGTGTAGCAATTTAATGCGTCCGCCGCAGAGAAACGTAACAGCGTCGTGTTAGCCATTGTTCAACCGGGAGATTCTTAACTCTTCGAAGTTTACAATTCTTGACAAGGATTGGAGCAAGAACGTGCCATGTTCGTTTCGATTTACAATATTCCACGCCCTGACTTTCCGAACAAAAACGTTCCGCTCGCTTTCCGAAGTTACAATGAAAGATAAAAAAAAACTTATATAACTTTAATTCGTGTAGCTTGCTTTTCCTTTTCTGACAATTAACAGAGAAAGAACGTCACGTTCGGGCAAATCAGACCGCGTCGACTTCTAAAAAGGGACGTTCGCTTATATAATGTCCTTTTCTAAATCGTTCAATTTTAAATACTACTCAAAGTTTTAGTTTCGAATGTTCCCTCAGCCCCGTAACGTTGGTATAATAAAAAAAGAGTGGCAGGTTAATAAAGTCGGCATCGGTTTTAACGAATTTCAGGGGAACCCCGGCAGTCCATAGAAGCGTAGTGTAGCTACCAGCCATTTATCCACCCCTTTCCCCTGCCACCGAGAGCAAGGTCACCTAAATCTCAGCGACCCAAGTTGCACTCAATATTGTGACCGAAGGTGTAACGTATCGCGTTTCACTCTCCTCCTTCGTTCGCTCCTCTTTCGCGCGCGTTTTCGTTTCGTTTCAACTCGCCGCATCCCGATCGTTCCCGAGCAGCCTGGTTATATATCCGAGGCGCTGATTTGATGCACGTTTTAGATACGCGAGCATCGACCAACCAGACGCGAAGATAACGAGCTGTTAATACTAAGCTTGAAACTTACACACCGCGGAGTATTGAAACTTCGTCTTTCCTCTTTCCCCTCTTCTTTTTTTCTAGGGTATAATCCGCCAGCGCCAACCCGCTTTACAATTTTCGAACTAATTATCGGCAGTTTGCGCTTCCGGGTCTCGTTAATCTTATCACGCACACCCTCCTCCCCACCGCCGTCCCAGCTATTTTATTTTTCAAAGTACCGTGGAAATTGAATAGCATTACCGTAATGAAATCCTGTTGTTCAGCCTTATGAATGTTTTATGAATTTCATTACGACCTCTTCTACGCTCTTCCAGCGGCGCTCCTGTTGTTTCCTTCGTCGGACGTTATGGGATGCGGGAAAACGTACGATCGCGGCTCGATGGACTTGCTCGTGGATCATTAGACCGTCGAGTTAATCGGTGACGGCCTATATACGTACTCTGGATTTTCCTTTCCTCGCATATTATAACTTCATTGTTCGTTATCAAGATCCTCGAAAGGACCACACAAGTTTGATAGCGTTGATCCGCCGTTAGAGTTATAAATAGTCCTCTGTGAAACTTCAGATTTTTACATCATCGAGGCACAGTCGATGTTCGAAGTCGAGAGCATCCGTGTGCTGTTATTAAATGGTGGTTCGGATCTCACTCGAGATTGCAGGCCTCTTGCTAATGATATTGATCGATGCAGGTTACCAACGAAACGGATACTCCAAGAAGTATAGGTAGCAATACGATAAAGCTCTAATAAAGGTTGGGTAGAAAGTAACCTATGCTGATACAAATTTTTTCGGAATACCTGAATCTCAGATTCGTGCGAACGGTATAGCGAAACGCGGCCTCTGCTGCCGAGGGGTTAAGTACATGTACTATGGCGATTATTTTGTGGATTTAGTGGGCACACAAGGGTCGGCGCGTGCTGATAATGCCGCCTCAGCCCTCGTCCCTCCCTGAACCTTACCAAGGGAATGCGTCCTACCCGCTCGGGGGAAGTGATTTTTCCAAATTCCGTGGCAAATTAGTTCCTCGACCTTCGCGCGCAGTTAATGCTCCCTACCCCCCCATAGGGTTACGACGTAATCTCGATGAAAAAGGAAAGAAGAAAAGAGATTGACCGTGTCCTTTATAAATCTTATCAACTCGCGTGCACTGGCAATCTGTGCTAAGTCATTTCGTAACGCTGCAAAGGTATCTTCTTAACCTTTAGCATATCGAGGCGATGTCTCCCAGGAGCACGTCTATTCCATAACTTGCTTGCAACTTTACCAATTAAAATTAATAAAATCGAGTAAAAAGATTTTTGCAATGAAATTAAAAACGATCAGGAAAATCTGTATAATCTTCGTGTATCGTGTTTCGGCACTACGCGTATCTCGTACACTATCGATTACTATAATTTATTTTCTCCTTTTAAATTATATACAGGCTATCCGATTTCGATCTATAAATGCTAGTTACTCGTAAATTACCCACTGTACGACAAATGGTTCGCACGAGAATTAAATGGTTCCGAGGACATTTAACATTAGAACTTAAATTATGTTAATGGTCCTTTTTTTTGTTTAAAAGTAAACCCATTAACCCTTTCGATACGAAGCGCCATTATAATGGCGTCTCGTTATCCGGTCGCCCAAGACGATACTTTCCACTAACAAATCGAGTTTTGCTTATGCATCTTTTAACTTTGTAATCCCGGCTCTGTTTATTTTAAGTTCACTGTACGATCATAGGCGAAAAAGCCATAAATGTTTTGGTATTTTACTGTAACCCAGATACGATGAGTTATGTAGCGTGTAACAACACACAGTGTTCGTTCCGTTGATATATGTATGTTGCGTCCATACAATAATGCTGCCCGGGTAAAACGAAAGGGTTAAAGTGTGAGAACCCTTTACTTTCAATTATTTAAATGCTTAATCGGTCCACCGGACGATGAGAATTCCCCCCTTCTTCCCTCGTTCTCTCAATTTTTCTATTTTACGTAACTTACATAAAAATTTAAACGCAATCCGTACTTGTACTACGGTCGGCGTACTTCGCGCGGAGGTAGAATTATGCAAAAATCGAGCGTATTCCGTCAGATTGAGGGGTAGGTTTAACCACACCTGCACGCAGAGCCAGACATACGATTAAATCCATGGGCATGGATAATGAGATGCGTGTTCGACTTTAAGTGGTGAGCCACAAGTGAGGAACCTCCGGCCAACCGGTCTGAATATCGCTCATGCCTACTAGGCTCCACGGCCTTCGTCGCGTTCGCAAAGGGAAAAGTGATGCGAAAACTCGGCGACGATCGACCGTCGCGAAATTTCGCCGCATTAATGCACGGCTCCCCTTAATGGCCTGTTATTTCCCTTTAACGTTAAGTACAATATACGCTTCTCCTTTTACGGGACGCGGTTCGCTCCCGAGGACTTTTTCAATCGATCCGCTCGTAAATTTCGCGTCGATTCCCAGATACCGCGGGGTCCCCGACCGTGAACGCGGCGAAGAGAAACTCGATCGGTCGCGGAAAAGCTACGGGGACCGATCCCGTAACGCTCGCCGTGGATTCGAATTTAATGACGATCCGGGGAAAAAACGGGCAACGATCCCGAGCGGCGTCGCGGTCGATGGCTGCGGTCAGGGGAACAGGGTCCCGCGGGCCTGTGGCCCTATGGCCCACCGGAGAAAGGGTCGCACGGCCAAAAGAGTGGGGGCAAACCAGTGATGGACGGACTCCGCGCCACGGGATGGTTCTGCCGCGCCAATAACTTTCCGAGCCCGAAAATGGCATTCGAGCCCGCTTGTTATTGATTCGGTCAAAAGCGGCCCGCTCAAAAATCTCACCGATCGAATTTAATAAACGATGCGGTCGTAAAATACAGAGAACAATTGAGAAATGAGAAACCAATCTGGTAGTTAGAAATCAAATAATTTCTCCGTATATAGAAAACAGCGTGGAAACTTTTTCCTAGCTTCGAAGGAAAGAGCTTTAGAGTGGACGTCTATACTTCTCTGGTTCAATGTTATTTGTGTTTACCTGTATTAAGGAACACTTGAACTCCTGACCCATAAAGCACTGAAACTTGTTTCTATAGAGAGAAGCCATCGAAAACGTGACAAAGGCAGTCCAGGGGTTTCCCATGGCTGAACTTTGCACTCGAACACGAAGATAGTGCGCGAATGTCTTGCGTCCGCGATAATTAGTGCACCAGAACAGAGCAAAGATGGCGGAAAAATGTGATTAATTTATCGGGGACCGTCGACGGAACGTATCGAGGCGAACCGGGTCCCTCGTTCCTCCCCTTCCGACCTTGCCAACGACTAGCAATGATATAACTCCAATAATTTGTTCCGTCAAAAGAAGAAAGGAGGTATATAATAGGGATCGTGACCCGATGTAACGCGATACGTTGCTGGTTGCTGCGTCCGCTGTATTCCCGTGTACTCGCGCGCCTACTCCGTGAGTACATTAGATGCACGTCCACGCGTTTCGCAAGATCGCCGTCGTCTTCGGATTGTTAATGCTCCAAACACTCGCTGCGCCAGCAACGGGTGGGGGGGGGATTTAGAAAAATTATTTGCTCGACGCTCGCGGACACGATGTAGGCAGAACAATGGTTCTATCCGCTACCTTCGTTCATGTTGCTCCTTTTGACGATTCTATTGAATTGGAACGTACGAAATATTCCGTTTCCTCTCCGATCGAAACTGGAAACACACTCGTACGCGACTATCTGTTACTCATATCTATCCGTAGCGTTCAAGACGGGTCTTGAAAATCTTCGTCTCAAATTCGTGCAAATGAAAAACGCACGTCGCTTCGTCAAACGCGGCGATTCCTTACACCGATCGACAGAGTCGAAAGTCCGTCGCGCGACAAAACATCCACCGGCCACTTCTCCCCCAGAGCCGATAAAAGACCAAATAGAAGGTGGCTTTATTAGCATACGATTGGCACCGTCCATCTTAATGCCCCTCCGCCGTGGCCCTCTTTCCCTTTCCGCGCATCTTTGTCCCCCGTGCGCGTATCTTCCAACAATGTTTATGCCCGTGTTTCGCCGATGTATCGGCTGTAAACGCGCACGCGCCTTCCTCCAACCGACTCTCCCGAAGACGATCTTCCTACCAATTTCACTTTCCTTTATCGGTTCGTTCCATACGTAATGCGAATTACTTGAACAGGTCGAGCAACTTAAATGAAAATTTACAGTCGAACAGATTCCAACCGTCACGCTTCAATAACCCCAAATCGATCCGCCGTTGGTACTCGAGAAACAACTTGTCCCAAATTCGTACGATTTTCACGTAGCTGGGAATAAAATGTTAACGAAATACAAAAGAGCGACTTTAAAATTCCCACACAGCGTTCGATGCGCTGGCAAATTGCTCGCTCGTAGTTTCCGGCATGGCGAGTCGTTGCATCGGGAATTTCCAGAAAAGACTTCGCGACGCAAAAATTGCGGTGAACGGCGTCGTTTTCGCGCGATTAGTCGCGGATATCGGGTGAAATTGAAACCTCGTTGTCTGGCCGGGCGCGTAAAAGCTACCCGAAGACGTCTTATACAGAAAGCGTCTTCCCGCGATCGAACGTGTTATTATTGTTCGCGCAGTTATCGTAATGATCGTCATTATTGTCATCAGGAGTATGGCTAAGACGTTCTTTTACAGTAACGAGTTTAGTTCTCCCAAGGCACGATCGAGAAGGATCTCGAGAACCCGGGCAGACGTGGCCCCAGGCCGAGTCATCGTTATTCAATAATCTCGCGGAGCAGTGCTCTTCGTTTTTACTTGATACAAAAGCTTGTTGATATTGTGGTTCTCAATGTATCTGGAGATGATTGTCGTTCTCACAAAAAAAATATTTGCCGAGTATTTCAAGAGTGAAACATCAGGATCAATGGACATGTAGATTAACTCTTGAAAATCGCGATAAATATTTTGTTTGAAATCTTTGTTGTCAAAGTACGTTTTAGGTGTACGTTTGAAAGACGGGGGGGCGTGAACATGCACGCGATACGGTGGGCATACCGTGAACGACGTGGTGGGGATAACCAATCACTGGCCTTGAGCGAGTAGTTTTGTCCCAACTATAGTGCAGCGTTTAACTTCTGCTCTGTTAACACTGTAAACCATGTTCGAGTCAAATTTAGTTTAGAATTTGGTTAGAATTCGGATTTGTCTTTTGTCCAAGTTGAAGCTAGAACACAATGGCGGTTCGAAATCCGCTTTTGACTACAGAGTGCCAGCCAGGTTTTGTTAAAAGCGACTATTCGACAAATTAATCCAAAAAGAATGAGTTCTTTGGATCGTAGATTAAACGTATTATTATTATTATAGGAGCTAAAGAGCGTGCTCTGACTAATAGGAGGAACGTTTGTAACAAGCGCGGAAGAATGAGTGTAAGGGAACTTATAATGTGTAGAGAAACACGGTTGTAATTCCTTCGCAAAGAGACTCGAAACACGACCAAGAATTTATGGTTTATTTTGCATTACTCGTCGCGCAAGATGTCACGGGAAAGTAATGCCTCGAGCCATAGGAGAGGAGTTATTAAGGCTGGAGATAAAAATCAATAAGAAGGGTATAGAAACTTTTTACAAAACATTCTACACCTACAGATACTATCCAACGCCGTGCATTATCATAATAACAGCGGTTTATTAATGCCGATGATCGAACGCGGCGATAACGCGGTAACTTAATTCTTCTTTGTTTTAATTATAATGCGTTCCGGGCACGGAATGGGCTCAACTTTTTATCGGCCGCGTAATCTGCGTTCGTTCGCGACCGATCGATCACCAAAGTCCCAAACGCGATTTGGCCGGGAATTATTGCTCGGGACGTGAAAATACGAGAGAACGCGCGTTTTTATACGGTCGAAGAAAAACAACCGTTATTAATTCACGCTCTCTTCCGCTCTATACTCTTCATTAACTTCGCTCCTCGTCCTCCCTTTTCTTGTAGTAATTTCCATAGTCTCGTGCGAATATAATACGTTAAGATAGTCATCATCGGCTATTAATTTATCGCTCCTTACGTTCAGATCGAGGCGGATAGCGCCGGATCGCCGCGTACAGTCGCTGCGCGCGCTTTTCAGGAAGAGGATCCTCGATCAATTCGACGGCCCGAACACGCTCGATTTCGTCCGGAATCTCAAGACTCCGGTGGACCCTCGAAAACCGATCAGGAAGTCCTGACACATAATCTCAGTCATCCCGTCTCATTTCAACCGAAGAATTCATTCGACGAGTCAAGGTGTTCTTCTTGCGGGAGAAATTGTTCGTCTTCGTTTTCCAACGAAGATTTTATCTTTATCTGAATCTTCCAGTAACTCTCCCGTTTGATGAGTTCGATTCGCGCGATGCTCTCGGGCCAAGAAATCTTCTCGAGAATGAAGTTGTAAATTTAAGAAACGCTTGGGCTATCGGGGAAGCTAGATTATCGTTCAAAACTTATACACCGTCCGTCGAAACCAACGGAAGCGTGACGACTGGACATGATTCAGTGTCGCGTCTTGCAGAGCTGCAAATTACCGCGATTTTCAAGGTCCGCGAAATGTTCAATGGAAGGGGGTTAGGATCCTAGTTTTTGCGGAGATCGGAGGCCGGATTCTTAGGTTCGCGCGATTTACGCTCGCTATTTCTCCTTCTACGATGAAGAAGAGCCACTGTCGGCAGTTTGTCCTGTCTTCCGCCACGCACTCTTTATTACCCCGTTCTTTCCCGCCTCTCTCGCGGCGAGCACCCGCGCGATTCTGTACAAGTTCAACACATTTAGGGGGTTATCGTATTATGTCGAGTCACGAACTCGTTATAGCACGGCAAGACGGATCGGTGCTATAAAACCACTTGGTTTCAGTTTAACCAAAGGGTGCACGATATAACTGGTTTACATTTCGCCGCCTTCCTTGCGGTCTCCCTTGTCTCTCTTTCACTTTCCCGCGCTTCGCCCCGTTCTCCCCCATTATACGGGAAATTTTTTACGGAAACCATGCTGCCTCGAGTCTCTCTTCAAGATACGATCGCTCTTGCTACGGGTCCACGAAGCCTAGAAGATATTAGGTCCGTGCTAAAGTTTCTGCCGTGCTCCGATCCAAGGATCTACTGGCAAATACTGTCGAAGGTAAATAGTCGAGAGTAGAACTAGCTCGGATACCGAAAACCGATCGACGCGGGGATAGTTTGCGCGTGAAATAACAAAAATACACTGAACTTATGGTCTTGTTACATTTTAGACAGAGAAAGAAGAATATGTTAATGACTCGACCAGTTTTTCTTCTACTAATTACGAACGTTATCCTCCGTCAATCTATGAAGAGCTCTATTTAATAATGCAGTACATATCGCACGAACCATATTTCATCTGTGACATTTGGTTAATTTTTCTTACTGTTCGGTGGTATAAATCACGTTTGCACGTGATGAGTAACGCAAGTCGTAATAAAAAGATTGAATAAATTCTACTACTGATATATCTCAGTGATGAATGAGCCTTTAATTAAAACATCCCTGGCCAGCAATAACAGATGTAAGCTTCTAATTTCTAAATATCTTTGTGTTCTCAACATCAGATAAACCGTACGGTCTTGAGGTCTGTCAACGTCGCGGCAACGATTGCGCCGGGGCGGGTATTTTGATGGATACGCCGGAAACGGATCGATCAACTGGACTGAAAAATTACTTTCCACCCTCCTTAATGCGCATATAGTAACCGTAATAAGCAATAAATTAACGTGCTTTAATTGATTATATGAAAAAAAAAATTCCCGAAAATGCAACTCTTCAGGCCATTACCGCGCAATCTCCCCTAAATCTAAACTTATTACATCGCTCTATATAACCATTACCCATATTTTATATTAATAGAAACGTTTCATCGGAGAAAATAACACTCTGTAATCGATTCAACGACGAACGAGAAGAAGGACTGGCCGGTCGGTGAAATCCTCACGGGGAAACGGAGCAAAAACGTAGAAGAAAAGCGTACGCGATGGGGGCAAGAACCGGGAAGGAAGAGATATTGAATCGAAGGGGGCACAGGGATACACGAAAACCGCGAAGAATTTCTGTGAGCGTCCCGCCGACGCCGCAGCGTCCTATCGAAACCGGCACTTTCGTTTCACGCAAATTTCAGAGTTTCACGAATAAATTGCTAGGCTGTTGGCCCGAGAGCCAAGCCACGCCGAATGGCGCGGACGGAGGACTGCATTCACCCGGAGGAGGAACGGCCGCCGGACACTAACCAGTCGATCCACGTGCTTGTTATCACAGTAACGATATCGACAACGACGACGACGACGACGTCGACTCGCGGAGGAAGACGCACGCGCGCGTGTTCCGTGGCACGGACGCCGCGTGCGCGCGTGCAGAGACGCCAAGCCGAACGTCGGAGGGAACGTGGGAGACGACGCGCCGACGAAAGGTGTAATTTTAGTTACGGAGAGTAAGTAATGAGCGATCGACAGACTGAATACCAATCTCGATGCCCGCTGCACCGCCGTATATTCGTCCAGGAACGCGAGGACGCGGCCAAAGGCGAGATCCTACGGGCGCGTGCACCGAGATACGCGTCCTAGTCCGACCAACGCGCCATTAAATTCGTTACGAATTTCAGTAGCTCGCGCGGGAACCGTCCCGATGGATCTGGCAGATGAAATCGATCGTAGCAACGACCTCCCGACGTCAGAGCAGCTCCGATAGCCGCACGGACCAATAAACGACGCCGGAGCTTCTGTACAGTATCGTTCAACATTAAATAAAGTCACAAAGCAAAGTTGCAACTAAGACGTATATTTGTATGAAGTATATTAATAACCTGGTCCTCGCTAATTTTATACCCTACTCGGGATAGTCGATGCGTTCGAGTCTTTTCAACATTCCAGATGGTGGATCGAATATAGATGAAACGTGTCCAAGGTGCAAATGAAGTCTCTTCGGAATACGTTTAAGACGGGGTATTTTAAGATCGCCCCGCAGTTGCGGAAAGCGTTGATTTTCTAGAAAGAACGAGCAGACGAAACAGAATCGAGAAAGGTAGTCGCGTGGAAACCGGCAACTATAATTTCAGTAAATGCTTTCAAGCGCCGCGAGTCGAATGTACTGAATATTCTGCAACTTTGTCAATTTATGCAGCCGTCAACGTAATATTTCACGAACGCGTACCTCGAGTCCCGACAGCACGAGGAAACGCAAAAAGCGGAAAGAACCGACTATTTCTAAGTGGCCAGGCGAGCCCTTAAAGACAGTGGTTGGATCGTCGATGGCCGTCCGACGGGAAACGTTCTCGAGGCGACTGAAATTTTCGCTCGGCCGTGTGTGTAATCGCGCAACGAGAAAACCGACCGAAACGCAATTACGGAAATTGAACGAGCAAAACCTGATGCAAGGTTAATCAATAAGTGGCGACTCTCGTTGAGGGAATGTCACGATCCGTCAAGAGGAATTTTCGTTCTCCTCGTCCGGCCGGACTGGTTTCCCTCTTCTAACCGGAGGGCCGTTCGTACTCGAGGAAATTGTTACTCGCAGGACGCACGGAGATATCCTTTCAGCTTGGCTCGTACACGGCTAACGATAAGTATGGACTCGCTAAGCGCGCGTAACGAGGATCCGGAGACGTTTTCGAAACGAACTGGACGATCGTCGCTTGGGATTCGGATCCACGGCGTTCGCGAAACCCGTTCCTCAGGGTCGCGCATGTGACGAACGCCGCACGCTTCCAACTGCAAACTCTCGCACGCCGTCAAGTTTCCTCCGTAAATCCCCGTGGGCGTGGCGTGAACGCGTTTGCGTTGATGCTGTCCAAGAATAGCGTACAAAGTGTATCGAATTTGTACGATTCACCTCCGGCCGTTCCTCCCGCTCGCGCTCCTCTGATTACGATCGCGTTTGATATCTTCCTTTTGCCAAGGCGCGAGCGAGACTACGAGAGATCGAGTCGCTTCGAACACGCCGTACGCTGTTGCGGGAACGGGAGAGAAACTCGGAACGCGATATCAGAATTTCGAGAATTCTCGCGTTCCTTCCTCTTGACGCGGCCATCCTCCACGGAACATTTCCACTTTGGGTTCACTCTTCCCCGGGGCAAACTGGATCGGGCCGAAATGTATGCACCGAATTTGTCGCGCGGTAATAAAAATCGACGAGCGGTAGATCTAGCCCGAGACAAAGTAGAATTTACGGCGTCGCGATCGTTCCGAGGAAGCGCCCGGCGAGACGAGATATCGACGACGGATTGAGCCCGACTGGCCCGACGCCGGTCGACGCCAGAACCCGGAAGAGCGGGTCCCCGGGTTTCGTGGCGGGTCTAAAGAAGGTAAAAGGTAACAGTTATGTTCATTGTCGCGCGGCTCGACCGGACGTTTTATGACTGTTCCACGTAAAAAAAGTGGCTAACGGTCCCTGCTCCTCTCCGCGCTATAGAAGCCCTGTTTATTGGTTCGTGCAACGTTGGAGCGTATCAGGAAGCCTCGACGAGGGCTTAGTCCTCGTACCCGGAGCCGCTCTTCTGTGCAAAGTGTCCGTATCGGAGGACGAACGTGACTGCGCGACCGTTTGCCAGTTTTATTGCCGGTCGAGGCAAATTACGGCACTGTCCGAGACTTTCGCGTCTATTCTCCTGGCCCTTTTTGAGCCACGTTTTTTCCCCCCCGCCCTATTCCCCAACGCAATAAATGTTGAACCAGGTCGCGTTAATAACGCACTGACTAACCGATGGGATCTTAATTTATCGCGTAAAAGTTTTTATTCCGAATCGTAAATACTTAGGAAACTTGCCCTCCCTGATAAACGTTAACAAACAAAACAAATTTATATAACATTGAATTATTACTGTGAAAAACGAACGAATATAGCAGGTGTTGGATAAAAGCATGCAAGAGTAGGGTAATTTAAAATTGGGTCAAATAATTGAACCGAAGGTCGTATGTTATTGCAACAAAATTTGCAGCTAAAAGCTATAAATTATTTCGACGTGGTTTACATTAACTGGACGTTTCCTGTCCACTTTTATGAGCCCTTAAATTCGTCGACCCTTTTTCGCCATCAGGTTGCATGTGACTGTACTCGCATTAATACCAGATTAACCCCTTGACGCTGACCTCCCTAACTCGTACGGACACCATATTTTTCGAGGTACGTCGTATAAAGTTTAATTTTCAAGGTAAGAGTTATTTTATATAGTCTAGCCTGTTATTATCTTGCGTGTAATAAGAGTAATAATATACATTTCGAGCGTGTTTTCCATAATAATATTACGTTACAAGGCAACTCCGTGCAATATTTTTCAACCTGCCGACGCCGAAGTCAGGCATGTAACATCGTGAAAGGGTAACATCGACAGGAACGTATTATTTAAAAATTGCTTATAAACGATAACTTGGAACTTTCAGCGATTCAATAAACTCCAATAACACTCCGAAAAAGGAGCACGCTTTCAGGTAGACGACCGCTACAGGCTGTAATTCATAGCATAACCGAGAAGCAGGTACGTATTTCTTGGTCCAAAAATATGTCGAAAATGTAAAAGTTAATTTCAAAGTACAACAGGTTACAGAAATGAACGCAACAGGAAGTAAGACATGAATTAAAATTACAGACACATTTCTGGCCACACATTATAATTTTCGATAAAGAATTTTTTTCTCGAAAGTGGATAGGATTTCGGGGGTATCTCTATTGACCAAAAATGATTGCAATTGACCCCTGCAATTAAAAATAATTTTTTCAGAATGATTTGAAATTTTTTAATTTCGCCGAAAAATTTTACATCTACTCGAATTTTTTTCTCGAAAGTGGGTAGGAATTCGGGGGTATTTCTATTGACCAAAAATGATTGCAATTGACCCCTGCAACTAAAAATAATTTTTTTGGAATGATTTGAAATTTTTTAAATTCGCCGAAAAATTTCCGTATCCTGTGTCGATTTTTCTTAAATATTCATTGTTGATTTTTAACGAAACTCTCATTTCGAGAAAAATGTTTATTAAGAAATCAATTATAAGTAAATTGATAACTGAACTTCCATAAATTAATTAAACATACTTATTCTTATGCTACTTATCAAAGTCTATGAACCCAGGCGCACAAATAAAATTCATGAATGCAATTCCGTGAGCACCCGTATTATTGTGGTTATGTTCCCGGAACAATTCTGAAACTCGAACCGATGTTAATGCGTAAGGTTATGAACATTAGTTCCCATCCAGTCACGAAATTGCGGAATAGGCAAGCGATGCCGCCATATTACGTGTACTTCTTTCGTTAAGACGAACGTCGGATAATTAACCAAGGTGCAGACATGTTTATTTTCAAACTTGTAATATTTTATTCATACCTCGAAACGTAACTTAATAAATACTTTCCTGGAAACGAGGGCTTCGTTACAACAGTAAAACTCACGCCTATGTCTAAACTATCATTCGTTTAGGGGCGGATCTAAACGAGGAACGATGGGGGCAATTACCTCCCCCTAAATATATATATTATTCATTTGATATTACACTCTACAACCGTTTGTATTTCAAACGAAATAATTGTACGAATCTTTAAACACCTAAGACGTTAGACTCGAGTATCTCTTCATCCCGGAACTTTGGGATTTTTCAAAACCTTTCCACGAGGTTCGAACGATAGATCACGTGAATTATGGGACGTTCCGGCGTCCCGTAATGGACTGCTAGGAATCGTTCCGAGTCTGTCCCATCAACGAAGAAATTAACAAGACCGCTGAAGAAGCATCGACTCGTGTGCGCTCGTCTCCGGAAACGGAATTTCTTCATCGGCGTTTCGATTTACGTTACAAGTAAATACGTCATAATGTCGGTGCGCGCGGCGACCGCTCTCCGGCGTAAAGCTCGCTGCGCGCAATATATAATACGCGGTTAGATGCAAGACTACTTTTAACCGCGGCCATAAATCAAACAACCGACTGCGTGTGTGCATTCCTAGAGAAAACCTGCTCCGTGTGGAAAAAATAACCGCAGCCGCGCTCGAGATCTCGCCGGTTCTAATGAACCTTCGCCTCGCAAAACGAGAAACACTGTCGATTACGTTTTCTGACCAACGACTTCCGTCAAGGCGGCTCTTCGTTATTGGACGGACAAAGCGCCCGATCCCGTACTACCTGCCGTCGAGCAAACGTTCGTCGCTGAACGCAAGTAGAACGTGAAAGAGAAAACCGACTCGGAATGAATTTAGAATAGCAACATAATTACCAAGATATTTTGGAAAGCAGATGTACAAACATTCCGAAGGAGAAATACAATTTGAAGGTGTATTGTTACGATTACCTCCTTTTGTTATCACGACAAAGAATCATATGTGCAGAATTAATTAGTATTATACCAAATTGAGCTAAGAAGGGAAGAACGTAAACTCATTGCAAATGCAGTAGGATGATAGAGTTAATTTTGCTTGTATAAAATACTGACGCAATAATAATTTTCGTTTATGTACCTAGTGCAGAATGGACAAGTAAAAGAGTACAACCCTCGATGATCCGACTAAATAGGGGCGAGGGTTGGTTCGCATAATCGAGGGGTCGGAAAATCGGACGATCCGTTTGTATTATTACCTTAGGACAACAGGTAGATTGTAAATAGAATATACAAACATTTCTTATTGTCTCAGTATTTTATAAAATTCTTCGCTATTCTATTCTACCTGTTTTCTACCTGTAATATATACTCGAATGTTTGCCGTAGTCGTGTCAGTTCTTGATCAAACACTATTTGTCAGAAATTACAGAGGCGGATCCAAGGGAGGAGCAATCGCCTCCCCCCTAAGAGTTATGACATCTTCAAAAAGTATGTTTGCACTCGTTTCACGCGTAAACGATGTTAAATATGTACTTGTACAAATAAATAGCTAATGTAAACCCGTTTATTTAGGCTAGTATCGAACGAAAATATTAATAAATTTTAAAAGTCCTCCCGCTTCTAAGCCTCCTAGCTACGATCCTGGAGAAAATATAGACTTCAACTTCGAGCAACCAGCGTCTACGATTTCACAGATAAACATTCCACAGAAGTGCATTGTGATTCGTTCGCCTTGGAATCGAAGTTCCACGAAAAGCGTTTTAATAAGTTACAACCTAACGAGGATATGGAGTATTTTTTATTGGGAATTAAAGTCGTGTAAGGGCCTCTAAAAATGACTTTGAGGGCCTCTCGGACGATCCGAGCCTTGGGCTACGGTCCAATTAACCCATATATAGCTCTCCCCTCCTCCCTCTCCCCGGGCAAAAGGAAATCGAGCCCACTCGTTTGATCGATTCTTTCCGCGATTTGCATCGCGAGCGCGTTACACTTTCCTGCGATCGTCGAACCTCGTGCTCGTCGAAATAGAGTTTAAGAGATCGCTGAACAAATGTTTGGAGCACATGCTCGGAAAAAGCACGCGCGTTCGTAGACGTAGAGCTATTATTACGACGTAGTAATGTGTACCGATCATTCTGGCAAAATATTTTCATTACTACTCCACCGCTCTCTGCGTCATTCCAATTCTACGTCATTCTCCTCGTTTCATTCTAATCTGGCACTATGAAATATTAAAAATAAATTTGTTCGACTATGCAATCTGCCGCACCATCGCGACTCCCTTCCGAAATTCGAGATTCGTCGAAATCTGGATTCCCCGTTCGCGGAACAAAGGCGCGAGAGCAAGCTCCGAAAAGGCACGCACGTTCCCCGATCGCACACAGCTATTATTACGGCGTTACGTGGAATTACCGACGCCGTGATCTCGTCTGCATGCGCCTTCTTGTTACAAAATCTTCAAGGTCCTGCCGAACGATTCGCGCTTATCGCCGCGTTACGAGCAGGAAAACGGGACTACAATGTGGAACGAACCGGCGTGGAAAAGTATCGGCGAGAGAAAGAGAGAGAGAGAGAAGGTTGTGTGAGAGAGAGAGACGATCGTGGAGGGGAATACGGAAAAGGTGGGGCGTGGAGGAGCGAGCGAGGGAGGGAGAAAAATCGTGGCCGCGCCGAGAGCGACACCGGTTACGGTAGCCGTAAATTTCTCGAGCTAATGGTGCACAACAAACGCTTGTCCGTACCTAACCTCATAATGTCCGTTCACGCCGGCCTAATATCGTTTCCCGCCGTTTAATAAATACGTCGCGAAGGTAATACGTCATAACTTTTCCACGCGTCGCGATCTCGTGCAACGCGCGCGGGGCCGCCCGCACGAATACACGCTCAGTTACGAGAGAGAAACACGCTCGTACACGATGTATTGCGTTGATATTCGTCGAACGGTTACCCGCGTAATGTCGCTGAGTTATACGGTTCTTAACCGAGACTCTTAATCGCGGGATAATGTTGTCGGTGCTCTTTTCCCCGTCTCGCTCAGCCCACCGATGCACGCAGTCTACGCATACCGATAAAACAAACGCGCAGTCCCGCGCGCGCACGTGACGAATGCGTAATTTCGCCACGGACGAATGATCGTCGTACGTTTTTAGTGGCACAAAAAGGACGCCAAGATTAGAACTCCCCTCCCTCCGAACCCCTCCTCCGTCCCCACCCCCACCCCCGCCAACGGCGCCATACGCCGTGTATAAAGTATTCATTGAGCATGAGTGCAGTGTCGATGAGCGTGATTCATGCATCTGGAATTCGGTGGCGCTCCGAGAAAATTAATTAAATTTCGTCGATCGGGCCGTGCGATTTCTCATGCGTCCCGACGCTCGTTACTTTTTTCTCGCGGCGTCCACGGGGGCCACCGAAAACGCCGCTCGTCGCGAATATTCATGGCGGACGAACGAACCGACAGCCCGATCGTCGAATGCGTGTCTCTCTATTAACGTCCGAACAACGCGATTAACATGGCCGGCAGGTAATAACGGTTGTACGCGGTTAGGCGCGGAGGGCGAGAGAGAGCCGCGGCCCCGAGAACCGTTTATGTACGACCGTTTAAAAAAATGCGAGATCGAATCGTACATCATCGGACGCGTACGACGGGAAAGAGGCGGTGAAATTAAGAAATTTTCGTTCCGCGGCGAGACCGCGCGGAGCGACGATCGAGCGATTATTTTAAAAGGTCAAGAGGTTTCAGGTGGATGAGTTATGCCCGTCGTCCTTTCCCACCCGCGTCGGCGGTCAATAGCTACGAAATAAATGGGTACGCAAACGTTTCGATTTAGTTCTCGCATAAAGCCGCGCGCGGTGACTTATGCCGCTCGGCGCATAACAACTTTTGCGCGTGAAATCGACCGAATGGAGTAAAAAACGAGAAAGGAAAAGGACCGTGCACGGTCGCGGGTAAATAAATATTAATCGCGGGCGTGTCGTTGTCTTGGGCAAATATGAAAACACATCGATGAGCAATGGGGTAACGATCTGGAGGAAAATGGCGTTCTTCGGACCCAACGAACTTAAATTCCTTCCTTGAGAATCAATTGTTCTAGTTCCTTAGTCCTGCTGACTATGTATACGAATGAATTTCGCGATTTTGACGCGCGGGTCAGGGTGTCCCGGTTCACATCGGAGCCGATAAAAGTGTATCGGTGTCACTGGCAATTAGCCGATGCTCGATATTCATAACTTTCTTACGGTCGTGCCCCTTGGAGTCGTCGAGACCTGACCGGAATGAAGAAGGCAAGAGGGCCGGTAGCGTAAGAGCATTGTGGCCGGGTCGCAGTCAGAGTGGCAGGTGCTGTATGTAATGGCCGTCCCATCCAGGCAGACGGTAGAGAGCTGTAGGCAGGTCTCTGGCCGCAAAAACTGTTGCGTGAGTTATGAACGTCCGAGTCTATTTGCAGTATCAACGGGGCCCCTGATTACATCGACGCGTATTAATTGAATACAGGGCCAATCGCGGCGAGTGCACGTCGCGCAGATGGCGCTAGAACGCGGCAAAGAACGGCCGAGCGGAGGCGAAGAAACGGATCGAATATTCTCTACGGACAGCCCGACATATTCTTTTCTCGTGGCCGGTTGATGGAAACGGTGCGATACAGCCGCCCGATGCGCCGACGATCATCGATTTCAACGAGTTCCACGTAGACGACGAGGCATCGCGTCGAATCCCTAAGTAACAGCGCGATGGAAGATCGATGGAAAGAAGAAACGTTTAGCCAGCCGATGTAGATTGTTGGTTTTATCGTGGGACAGACGATCGGAGGAACGTGTTCCTCGACGGTTTAATGAGCGCCTAATTAAAAAACATACTGCGTGTCGGGCGATTCTGTTAAACATCCTCGAGAATCGTCGACGTCCGTGGCCGGGGTATTCATTTTTTCTTTTTTTCGCGATCATTTTATCCCGATGCCACGGCCCAGGCTTTCAGCAGCGAACGAATACACCGATATATACGAGCTACATCTTCATCTTCGAGCACGGGCGAGTATTCCGCAAAAACGTGAGCAGGAACACTTTTCGATTCAATTATTTTGCCTTGTACCCATCCTTCCTTGCGGCCATAGGTATACGTATCCTTTGTCTGCCGGTGTAGTCGTTCCGATCGTCGAGCACCTAAACACGTTCTTCGTGCCTACGAAGCGCGGCCGATCCAAAGTATGCATTATCTCAGCCCGGAGCAGCGAAATGGCAGTCTGCTATATAGACTGAGCAAGAAGCCGAACCAATCAAAAGCGCGGCGTTTCTGCTGTCAGCAGCCTTGAAATCTCCGCTCGAGCCGATTTCCTCTCTGATTTAATTCCTCGTTTATCGTTTCGACGGGATTCCCCCCCGTTTCCTCGTGGCCATATTTTTCCCGCCCGAACTCGTGTCCGCGGTGGCCATCGATGACAATTTATCCGTCGGACAGGGGGGAAGCCGCACTCTGCTTTCGGAAACAATCTCAGAAACGCCGTGGCGTAATTGATAAATTGCCGCTAACGACAACGGTACACAGCGAGAGGATTAATCCTGGCCGCGAGGGCGATAACTCCTCCCGCATGAAATTTGCAAAACAGCGAGATAGCGTACGGCCCGTTGCCGGGTGTATAAAGGCGAGCTAGCGCGGCGCTCGTACATGCGAACAGCTCGTCCATCAAATTGAGAACCCTGGTAGGCAGGCAGCCGGTACGCTGCCGGCCGAACGTGCGATCACCGCCTATGCCTCGCTTGCTCGCGCGCGTTACGCGCCGACTCACGTTCCTCGGTTTCTTTTCCTTCTCTCGCAGCTCGTAGACACGAAATAAACCATTCCTATTGTTTACCACTGGTGGGCCACGTCTCGATAAAGACACGGATCCCGTCACTCGCGGACTCCATCGTCGCTCGCGACCGAGAAACACGTGTAACGAGCATCATCTTTTCGATTTTAGCACGAGATACCGGCGCAACATCGCCGCGCTAATATCGCTTCGTTTATCTTGTAATCGTTCATCATCCTCGCTGCTCTCGTTCGCGTGGAAACGTTTCTTCAAAATCTCCACTTCGAAGGACTTGATGATTTACCGAGTGCTCCTTGGTAATTTAAAGTTCGAAGCCGTAACAGTCGCAATTCAAACGATAAAAATGAATGCACGTAACAGCATTTAATTCGTGGATGTACTAATATGGGATCAGTGAATTCTGTTCGTTGAATGGAGGTTTTACGGCGTTATATTACAGTGTTCTCGATGCCCATTTGCATCTTCCTCTAAACACGATTGTTGAACGGTTTGCCGCCTCCCGAGCATATGCAATAACCAATGTAAACGGATTTTTATGTGTTACGGTAGCTGCGCGAAGCAATGTTCGGCTGCGACTGGCAGTAGATCGTGTCGAATGTCTATTGCAATTATTTTACACACGTAAAACTCACTCTTAACATTGCCCCGCCGTTTGCCAATAGCGTGAAATAACATTACTCGTGTTTACGAGTGGCGGCCGAGTTGTCGGCAGAAAAACGTGAGACAGGATGTAAGTGATTCCGCCGATCAGAAATTACACTTTCATGCGGTGAATCCCCAACACCCGTGATTAGTACCTTCAAGGTTTTCGCGTTATAACGCACCGAAAGTATAAAAATTGATTGACGATACTCGGTTGCGGTGAAATTATGCGGCGGGGTTTATGCAAATTGCAAACATCCCGATACATTTTGATCGATCTTTACAATTAGTTTTAATGACACGGTTCTCCGGCAATTTATCTCACTGTGTCGGCCTGGATACACCACTTTTTGCAACAATACGTCCTCCTTGTCCCCGTTAACGAGCATAAATTGAAAATCAATTGACAAAATGGTGCGTAACAAGGCCGTAATTTTCTCAAATATGTACCATTAGAAATATCGAACTACTTATCCAGAACATTTCCCTCTATATCGGATTGATCGACTGTTCGGATAACATAAAAACTGGTAGTACTAGCCAGCAAAATGAATGTCACCCTTTTCCATAACCAATTTGAGCCACGAGTCTAATTTTTATCGATTAGAATCTTGTTCGCCACATCATAAAATATCCAACCGAAGACTGTCTATGCAAGAATTTTGTTATGAAATAAAACACCATCGCTGTGGGTGTATACGTGAGAATGGTTACTGGTGAGAACCGGTGTATAACACGTCCATAACAGGTGGTGGCAAACGCGTTAAAAAGCGGGTACTTCGCATTCTGTGACTCTAACGTTACGTCAGCGGCATGCATTATGTCGATCAAGTTTCAAAGAAAAGAAAACAATTTACAGCGTCCCGCAAAACAGATGACGGAAGACGTTTCGGATAGTATTCAAGGAATTCGGTGCGCAAGTAGCGGGGAGACCTCCGATCAAATGTGATGGGGCACATAATTTTTCGAGGCTCGAATGTTTTTCGAGCGAACAGTACGCAGAAGCGGCGGGCGTGGAGAAGGGAAAAGGGCGTAGTAAGTCATACGGAGAGGCTCGTACGTCATCCTCCATCCGGGCCAACGGAGCAACACATGGAAAGGGTCTGTGGATCCTTCATGCACGATGAACGCACCTACCTACTTGGGTTGCCTCTTTAGGTCGTGGCGCGTTGGTGTTCGCGCACTGACACACGCGCGCTCGTACGCGCGCACACTTCGAAACCCGCTCGTACACCTCTATAGGTAGTAGAGGCTGAACCACTTGGTCACGGGCGTGCAACACGCACGCCTATATTCAACGCAACTCCGCCACGAACCAATCTTTTCAATTTTCCGATTGTAAATTGGTGCCTTAAATGGTTCGTAAAAACGTCGCGGGGATTACGCAACGGAAACAGCACGGTCAGAAACTGGGATCGGACATCAAGATAGAAAGTACACTCGGCCATGTTCGTCAGCCATTAAGGTATGCCTCCAAAGCGCCGAAGTACACCTTCGGGTGCGTGCTACGAGCCGCGCGATTGATCGATAAATGTTTTTCAGAGTCTCGTCGTACAACGAAACCGATCGGAATAATGGACGACGAGGGGAAAACGAGGATGAAAATGGTGGCAAAAAAAAAAAAAAAAAAAATGCGTAAATGTATAATTTACGAGACAATTCCCGTAGACGGTTGCTGGTAATTAGAACCTCGCGTGAAACGAATCAGTAAAAAAACGCCAGCCCATAAATGATTTGTACAATGAACTTGCCCGTGTTCTGTTCCAGCGAAACATTCCTACCACACACGAAGGAGGGACGCGGAACGATCTTGGTCGATACACACGAAGATATGTGCTCTGTATTACCGACGAGCCCTCGCAGCGACGATAGCGGTAAGCGTGGAGGCACATAAGGAGGAGGGGTAAACGAGCCGAGCCACGATTTCGTCGTCGTAAACGTCAACGTTACGGTTACAGCGTTGTTCCTAGCTGGTTTATATTGAACGAGGTTGCTCCCCGAGGTACGTAACACCTACTGGCAACCGTCGTATCGTGGAGTAGCACCATACTCGTTTCCAACTCGAGAGAGTGGCGGGAGAGACCACGTGGCTTTTACGCGGGAACCTCCGGCCGCTTCGGCACAAGAGTTCAAGGTTTGTTAGCTCTATCCTTTCGTACACAGCGCCGGGGCTAGACGAGCCGCCCAATAAAGATCGCCGTAACGACGCGATATCGACGCACGTAAATCAAAAAAGGAACAAGAAAACACGCCTGGGTCGTTAAAATTCCAACACGTACTTCGCATTTTTCTAATCAATTTAGGGACTTTGTTGGCTGCGGACAAACTATCAAACGCGGAGTAGTCTTGAATTACTGAACGATTCTTTTCGTTTAACATTTACGATTAATTTCTATTTGTTCTACATTGATTCTTTCGTATTGTTTTTTTGGGGCTCAATTTAGGTGTAACAAAATCCTCCCGATAGGTAGATTTCGTGACAGAATAGGGTCGAGTTCTTTAATCGATCTGACGTCGCTTTTTTCTCAACGTTGCGAGACAGGGTAACGCGAAACAAGAATTAACATTCTGAGGAAAGCCACGGGGAAACGAGGTACTTTCGCAGGAATAAATGAACCACGGGGTGTAGAGATAGTATTCGAAGCTCCGTCTTCACGCCCTCTAATTACCCCATAGACGCAGCGGACCCTTCAATGAGGTGCCATAAATTTCGCTCGCGTTTGAAAACAGCCCCGAAAGTGATACGGCACGGTATAAAAGCCTTTTGTGAACCGGACGATGCGTCTTGAGAATTACCCGCTAGTACGGAAAGGAATTCGATAAAACTAACCAACCCGCTCGATCATCCGCGGGACGGTCGTGGTGTACGCGCGTTGGCAACTCGTCGATGTTATCTAAATAAATGTCTATTAAAATAAAACTGCGCGTATCTATAACGATTCATTACACTCTCGATAGCATTATATTACTTCATTACCGAACATTAACGGAGGAGACATTTACATCTGAAAACGGTGGCGATACCGACGCTACGCTGCCGTCATAAATCACAATGAATTTCAACCGCGTGTTCCCTTTGATGTTTATCACGGCAATGATACAAATGCATTCCGCGTAATCAAGTTTCTTCGACGATCGTGCTCTCGTACGCATGCGTATTCGACCGTTAATGTGTCTCGAGATCGTGTTCCCGTAACACCGATCTGCAATAAAACGAACTTAATGATACCGTGTCTATCGCTCGCTGATTTGTGCGATTTGGGCGGCATAATCGCTACCGCAATCACTTATTGCACACTTAGCAGAGACGTTAACGTAAATACTGTTACGGGCGTAATAAATCATACTATAGATACAGCGTGGCATTTATTATTTCCGATAACGATTAAAAAAAAAATTCGCATACCGAAAGGGACAATCCGAGACGGAACAAAGTTCTCCCACGATTGAAAGATTACGTTGGGGATATATAGGATTTCAAACTAGCGTAACACATAGAAATGGATTGTTTTTACGTCGATTAAAGTTTAAAAACCATTGGAATATATTTTCCAGATCGTACGTATCCATAAATAAAGGAGTCTGTTTTTGATAATCACAGCTTTCAGAAGTATAAGATTGGAGTATCGTATGAGTAAGCGAAGTATACATTTTATCGAGGTACGAGGACGGTGAACTTTTTCACGCTCTAAACATTATAAATCGTTGTTTATCATCTGTACCGACCTCGTGTTTTTACGGTGCAGGCTATACACGCGCTGGTAGTAGTAACAGTGTCTCGACGGATTGGTTCTCCGCGTGCATGACGATAAAACCAAATTATTTATTATAGGCCAGTGCAACGAATGCCGGTATACACGTTGATGGCTCTATATTTACCCGCAGACTTTAATCTACGATGAAATAATCCATAATCCTGTATCGATAAATTTTCCTACGCGCGTGTATCGCTTGTACTAGCAACACTGAAGAGCACTTGCCGGCGCGAGTGCGAAATGAGTCAACGACTTTCGATCCGCGAAGCACATAGAACCTGTTCCACGAGAGCGCAAGCCGATCAATTGCCTTTTCCCGTTCCTACGATTCCTCCTACGATCGCCGCATTCCGCCGCATCGTCGACACGATTTGCAACTCATAATCGAAACGATTATATCTTCCGTTTCTCTGGCAAACACCAGGGAAATGCAAAACCACTTTCCCCTCGATCCGACCAGCCTGTTCATTGATCGTAAATCTGTTTCAGATGCTGAATGAAAGACCAAAGAAGCTGATTAAGGAATACGGGGATCTTTTTGCCCGATCGAAAAACGCGGGCATCCAAAAGTAGTGTTAAACGAGACAAGAACATCGCGCCTTCCGAACATTAAATTCTCTCTCGGCGATGGGATTTAGTATTTATAGAAGACGTAAAGAATAAAGGTTCGTTCAATAAAATCCCGTTTCTTCTTGTCTTTGAATAAGCACGCGCCTACGTCACGAGAGCTCATAAAATAATCCCTACACCCTTGTATGCATAAAGGGAGAGGACCTCGCATGGTCGAGCAGGAAGAAAAAATATAGGCGGGCCTGAAACCGGACTGTAGGGCGCGAGAAGGAGGCTAGAGAAAGAAGCTCGCGGGAGCGAGCGGAACGGGACCAGGCAGAAAAAGGATCGAGGAACCAAGACGAACAGTCTAAGGATCCAGCGGAGTTGGTGGAAAAGAGGCGGCGATCGAAAAGCGAGAAAGAACTTGTGAGAGGTCCCGGTGATTATATATCTACCTACGACAAAGCGAGAGGCTACTAGGGATCCTCTTCACTTGGGAGGGACAAAGACATCGCTAGAAACAGCTGACTACCGGAATTCGGGGTTCCGGAGGGGTGAGTACGACGAGGAAGGCACTTGAACCCCAATTGGACGAGGGCTTCCCCATTATACTCGACGTACCCAACGATTTTACACGCACTTGACTCCATTCTACCTATCCACCAGACGTAACTTTATCGCGCTCCACGACCGATTTTCCACGATCTGACGTTTACAACGTAAGGACATAAACTTTGGATACGTGCAACCGAATCGTTCGATCGACGTCCTCCTTTTTAAACTAGAAGAATTTTAAACGGACGTAAGTAACGGGCAACAAATGTCTTTCTACATCGAACGTCCCACGTATTTAGTCGCCTAACTTCGTAACATAAAGCTAAGACGTAGGAAGAGGTTCTTTTAGCAAGGCGGTTCCTCTCGATTCTAAAATAGAGACCATGTTATTTTTCAACGACGGCTGGCATACGCGGCGCTCAAAAGAAGTATACAGAGTCACGTGCGCATATTAATGATAACTCGAGGTGTCACTTTGCACGTCGCTTTCACACGAGCGGGTTAGTTATTAACAACCCCCGGCAGTCAGGCAGGCGGACACGCACGCAGTGCATTCATTCGCGCAGAAGGCAACGGAATATTTTTAGTCCACCGGAGACTATAAATCCGTTATCTCGGCTACGCTTCATGACGGATACGTCGTATTTCAATCGACGCACAAATAGAGTCAGCCAAAAAAAAATTACTACGACCAGTTTCGACCTTACATTCGACGATTGTATACAACGTGTCTTCCATTTTTCAGAGTGGAACCAGCGGAGGGAATGATTTGTTTCGATCCCTCCGCGAACGCGGAGGCGAGACGTCCAGTTTCCCCGTTAAATCCCCATCGATCTCTCGTTAAATACAGTGGAATTGGAAACGAGGTATGCTAAGTACAAGATGGAAAAACTAATGCGTTTGATAAACGTGCGTCTTTCACGTAATTCGTGCGTTGACCGTGAAACGTTGAACACGATTTAGTCTGACCGAAGACAGCACGAGTAAACTCGATCCACCACGCCTTTCCCGACCACGTGGCCTTACTCTACCGACTGGTGCTCTCTCCCCTAAGCACTCGTGTCGCTTCTATATTTCATCACGGCTGTTATGATAATCGTTGCGCGACAAAGACAGAGAGACCGTTCCAGAGAGAGAACGATCTTATGAATGTAAACTCACCTGCTATAGCCATCCAGGGGTAGAAGGTATGGTTCGCGGTGGCTTGCTGATGTAGTTGCGTGGCAACCGGTTGGCTCGCGGACGAGTTCAGACTGCAGGTGTTCCAGGACGACGTGAGGGACCTCGAGGAACTGTTGTTACCAGGACTCGATGCTGGATCACCGCCTACGAGACCACCGTAGCTACCAACCCTCGTGCCTTCTGGGGTACACGCGGAAGGACGTACGACCGAATTGCTCTGGCTGTTAGCTCCCGAGGTCGCTGACTGCCAAACGTCCTTGACAGCCGCGGCTGCCATCACGGCGGCGTAGCCATTCTGATGAGCCGCTGCTTGATCCTGTTGCTTGCAATCTTTCGTTGCTGTGGTCGAGTACGAGGACGTGGTGTGACCAGTCGCCTCGGGTGTCGTTGAATAGAGCTTGCAAGCCGTAGCGACGCTCGCGTCGTACGGCGAGTCCTGGGGTGGCCTCGTGTTGGTACCACCGCCAGGATGTATTCCCAACGAAGACGAGGTGTGATGATGATGTTGCGTGGATGCGTAAGGTGACATTCCCAGGCCAAGAGGGAAACTTCGATAGGCAGCTGCTGTAGCTGGATCGTGATGCTGACTGGCAGCCCCTGCCTGATGGTGGTGGCTTCCGTAGAAGCCACCCGCAGTCTGCTCAAAATACGAGTTCATTATCCCGGGTATTTTGAATCACTTGCACTGAAACACCGGCACTCGAGGATAACCAAAGCGTACAAGGGAAGCAATCACCTCCGTAGAGAACTGTTCGTTGCTTCGAATAAAAGGCGTCGAGCACACGCGGCTAGTCGACCGATACTAGTCCATGCTCCGACCCGATTTATCTCGGGTTAGGTCCGATCGTTCCACGGGATACGATTACTGTTTTCTGTTCCGTGTTCAGCTGATTGGCGCCAAAAGGCGGGCGAGTGGCGGACGCCTCGCGTCTCGTGAACCGATACGCTGTTTGACGCGAGCGGCGACAGGTGACAGAGTCGACGAGGGACGAGCAAATGGGCATTAAACCGCTTTTAAGAGGTCATAAAAGTCATCGGTAGGTAGGTAGGTATAGAGCGGCGGCTTGCACCCAGAGTGTCAATGTCAGTAGGCCGTGGGATTGTAATTTAGAATGGGACTCATGGCAGCGGCGGGGGCTGACTTTTATGGGTTTGTTATGGTTACAGCTACTGGCAAGAGTATAAACCGGCGGTCTAGGCGGTGGAAAACAGGCGATGATCGTTAAATCGTTACGACGCAATAAACCGGGGTAATAAGACGGGCTATAAAACTGCCTGTGTGGATCTGTACCGCGTGCGCGCCCGTCGACGGTTCGGTCGGCCGGCACGCGACGATCTCTCCCTCGCGAACACCTTCCTCTTTCTCTCTATCGTTTCAAAATGTATGTATGATTTGTGATCGGTCAGGCCCGGGGCCCCGTATCGGAAAGTCGGTCGATGGTTTAAAGGGACCAAAGCAACCGCTGACTCTGTCCGCACTGCACACTAGCACTAGTCGAAATGTGACTTCGCTGATGACTGTGAGAGGTTCAGTACGAAGCGACGTACGAAGGGGATCGTAACGAACCACGGTATGCCAGTGCGGTGGTCCACGGCACACTACCGCTTTTCTCGCGCCCCGTGTACCGCCACTCTGTACCGTCCTCTGTCTCTTGCTCGCTCGTTCGCCTCCTTTCGCCTCTCTGTTTCACCATCAGCTTCTCCTGCTTCCACCACCGACTTTCCTCCTCGCTCTCTCCTTTCTGACCGCTCCTTCTCGCTCTCGCGCGCACACTCTTCCACGGTGTACTATGTGCCGACGAGGACCGCGCACCGCTGCTTTTCCTCCTTGTCTTTCACGGGTCGTCCCCCTCTCCAATACGATAACCGACTTCTCTCGCTTCCTCCGTCGTCGCTCTTCTTCCCCTCCCCCGCATACGACGCCCCCTCCACGCTAGCTCTCTCGCCCTCTCATTCCATCTCGCTCCACCTCTCGACGCCGCGGCGCGATTCGTCTCGCCTCTTCTATGCTCTTCGACGGAACGCTCGCTCTTTCTTTCTCTCGATTAGACACTCCACGGCGCCCCCTGTCGAGCGCTCGGGCAACTCGACGACGTGCCGCGAGATTAAATTCGTGATCGCCGCTTCGAAACGTGCTGCGCCTCTCGCATTCGAAACACTACTGTAGATAAGACGTTCGAGACTAACCTAAGAAGGTCGGGAACGATCGAGGGATAGAAAAAGAATCGTTCGAATAGAAGACTGGACGAGACGGGGAAAAACGAAAAGAGGCAAGACCACGCGCGTAGAGTAAGGTTCAAGACGCGGTGAAGAAACAGAGAAAGGGAAAGAGAAACGAAGAGGGAGCGAGAAAGAGTAAGACGCGGAATTACGGCAGCTAAGAGGGAGACGAGAAGTACGAGGCCGCGGCGTCCACCGGGAGCAGAGGGGGGAAGAAAACAGGGTGCCAAGGGAGGAGGTTATGCTTAAGGACCAATCAGAATTGAATTCGTCACAAGTACCGCGCCAGCACAGCACGAAAATTCCTACGCCATGTGAAAGTAGTTCCAAGTTGGAACGACGCCCATGATCGGCTAGGCGCCGCCCCGCGTTACCCCCACCAAACGGTAACGCGCGAGCAGCCGCGGATACAGACACGTCGACCGCCGTGCGGTAGAGCGAAAGCTGCACGCCACACGCGCGTCACGCAACCTTTCCTCTCCACTCCTCTTTGCTCAGCGCTCGACGGCCCCGCTCGTGGGGATACGTGCACCGCCACCTCTGAGTTTCACGGGGAACTAACGCTGCCAGATCCATTCAGACGTTCAAACGACCAACATCAACGAGGCACCTTGCGATTATCGTTATTGGCGAAAGCGGTCTCGCGAATTGACTCTTACATGCGATCGTTTGATCGACAAGCGGTAGAAAAAGAAGGAAGGGATATAAACGCATATACGGAAAGCAAACGTTTCATACGCGGGAAACAAGTTTCGTGACTTCGATTCAGACACAACCGGTCCGATGTTGCACAGAGCCTGTCCGAGGCGTTCGATGACGACGCGATTGCCGGTACGAACGACAGGAATGTTATCATAAACGTCTTTTACGAGATACTTCGGCGTTTTACGGACCAATTAGACTACAGCCGTACAATTAAAACGCCGTAAAAGTGGGCCTCGTGAGGCAAGCGGGCAAGCAAGCGCCGTGGCGCGCGCCGCACCAGTATCGGGAATGTTTATTGGGATGTAAATGTCGCTGGATTATCGCCCCCGCGGTTCGCACCTCGTAAATTATTCCGTAACGAGCCGAGTAATGCCCATCATAAGCTGCTCTCAGGGGCCGGACCGGACTATTTGCTCGTTCACTTTCGCCATTATGAATGTTTAGGATATAACCCACCTACTTCGAGCGTGCTTCGGAAAAAGGGTTTATAAACGCTTCACGCCTCACGGAACAACATCGTTTACGAATAATTATTCGAACGTTGCCTTTGAACACATGTTATTGTTACAACACATCATTTGTCACTTTTTATTACGCTTTAAGATGATATCGCTCTTTGTTCGTGATCACCTTCGCGGCCCATTGTCTCTGTTGGTTGCATACCGTATGCATACGACATATTGTAACATTGTTAGATAGAAACTTAAAATGACGGCTGTAAAATTTTTCCACAACTCGATAAAATAGCAAATACCAGTTTTAGGAATAAGTCGTAATGCCTTTGAGCTTACTCCGAATGGAACATATAATCTGAGAAGATTGTTTAACAGAAACCTGTACGCAATGCTATAAATTCCTGTGTGGAATCTATTTACACTCGGGCATACGTGTACCTCGTGCGTTATGTTTATTAGTGTTTCGAGCAAGTATTCCGATTCATGGAGACAATCGTCAAATAATACTCGGCTTGATAGAGACCCTGATGAAGAGACTTGCAGTTTTCGCTTTTGTGGGACTCCGACAGGTGGCAGCCCGTTTGCTTGAAAATCATGACGGCAATAAACTCCGGTTTTATGACCACTTGAACAGAATCGTAAAAGTCAGGGCCTTTAAGCTTATAGCATGGTAGGACGCGTGTCGAATATGGTGGGGGCGTGAAGAGAGCCACCATAATACAGAAGAAGGGGAAGGGTGTCAGGGGCTGTGTGGGTAGCCAAAATGGGCCTAAATGCCCCTTTTAAAACGCCATTGAAGATAACCAGGCAACCACTAAAAGGGGTTTATTTAATGACCAAGGTTGTTCTCACAGAACCGGACACTCTGTAGCTACTGACAACAGTTACCTGATGGCTTCATGATTATTACAAGTTTTTCCCCCCAGCGTGGTTACATTCAAACTATGTCTATCTGTGTTTCGTTGCACCGAACGCTCGTATTCGATGTTCACTTCGAAAAGACAACAACGATAAAATAGATAGATAGAAACGTTTTGAAAATCCTATTTCGATGTTATTTTTATTGCTTCGAACAGGGATCATGCGCCTTTTTGTTTCGGGCACAACGAAAGATTCATTAATTTTCTCGAAGCCAAAGATTAGGAACAATAAATCTGACTACGTATCGGAGACTATGATCGCGCGCGTAACCCGAATGTATGATGGACATCTCCTTATGGATTTCAAACAAAACCAAAACGAAGAAGCGAAATTCGAAAGTAGAAAGAGGTATTAGAGGGCGTAGCTATAGCAACGAGAAGATGGACACGAAAGAAAAGGGGCCATTGCACCCAACTCGAGCAAATCTGCACTCTTGCTAAACCAGCATCCATTCTTCATCGCTCTGGTGGCTTTGACTCTTCTGGTCTCCTCCAGCATGGTTCAACGCACTGCTTGGACTCTCATTTTGGTTGGTCTTTCTTTCTTCCCTCCTCCCTAACCCTACTGTGCTCCGCGGCTCGTTTCCTTCTCTTTTGCTTTCTTATACCCTTCTTCCTCCGCCCCTCCCCAGGGAGACCAGGGATGAATATTCGATCATGAACGAGCGTCAGAATTTCAGATAAGCGCGATTTTCGTCGTCGTTATTCGCACGGATCGAAACTCTTGGGGATCAACCCGTGATATAGAGGCACTCGCGGCGGTAGATGATAATGGCGTACCGGGCGGTGCATCGAAGCAGACCGCAACACTTTGCATTAGGTAGAAAAAATTATTTAAAATTAGAAAACATGGGAACAAAACACATCGATATATGTGTGATAGATTACGAAGAACAATTAGGCTCCGCCAGTTTTATCGGGATACTGCAATTTTTATCTAAATTGCTTAAACTTATGTAAGGTATAGAAACGAAGAGCGATTGTTTACGATAGCTGAACAAAGCTAAACTGAAAAACATTTCTACGCAATGTAATTCTCTCTTTTAAGCTGAGGCTTTTCTAATTTAGTCACTACTTGTAGCTTCACTTAAAATTCCATTTGTATTTCATCTTCTAAGTCGAATGCATAACTAAACAACAAACGACATAAGGAGATAGTTCTTATATAGACTCACTGGTAGTATTAAATTATAAGAGTTGGTGAATAAACAATGAATTGTAAGTATATTGATCTGTAAAATATCAGAGAGAAAGGCAGGATCGCGTGAAAAGGACACGGAAGAAGTCCTCTTTGCCATCTGGCGGTTTCCTGCAGTATCACCTGACTGCAAAATATCGTTGCAGCTCTCTGCAGTTCTCGCTGCCGATATTTTCACCGGGCGAAAAATGCATTCACCCTCGACACTTACACAGGGTATATAAATATTTTCTGGCCCCGTTTCGGGTCTAAATAGAAATTCAAAGCGCTGCTCGGGCTTCTGATGTAGAAGCACTAAAGAGAAATGAAATGGCCACTGTTGCCAATCCAACCTCGTGCAGCTGCACTCGTAAATCGTAAGGTGGAACGTGAATGTTCGAATAGTTGAACGTATTAATATGAAGGAGCAGTTTGGCGTCTTTGGTTAGCTAATCTTAACTATAATTTTACACGCGACGTAATATCGCTGGAAAATATGAAATCGCGGGTAAGAAAGAGCCGTGGAACGAGAGGAGGTTCGAGTATAAAGAAAAAAATAAAACATTAAAAATGCTCGGTGTAACGAAGACAGCACCTACGTAGACGTAATTGGTGACCAATTTCTTTAAACACAACTTGAAAACTCGTTAAACTTGATGGCGGCCTACCTTACCGGTCGAGAAACCTGTTCAGCTGGGCACGAAATATTAAGGCGCGTTCACACATCCCGTTCAAGAGCGCGGTGCAACTATCTTGCACTCGCGAGTCGGACAAAATTTCAAAATTGCCGTCTCGCGCACCTGTATTTAACGGCGTCGTTCGAATCCTATCCCGTCGTGATCGGAAACGTTACTTTACATGCAGAAATAAATCGATTAAAGATAATTGGAGGAGCCAGCTGCGCGGTTAAATACGATCGCTGCTTTAAATATTAATAACACATATTCTGCGCAGTAACGCGTTAAATCATAACCTTCGACGCTGAGATCCCCATTGTCGACTTAACAAGTCCTATCAAACGATGATGAAACGCATAACAATTTGCATAATTTCAGAAGCTACAGTTTTTACGCTATGAATTATTAATTTGAATTTTTTAGCTTCCAAAGACACCTCGATTATACTAAGAAAAATCGTTCGCGATTCCGGTTCTCGGATTGATCGAACAGTATCGAAACCGTCTATATGGCATGCATGATAGAAATGGCTGGAGGGTGGCTGGATCGAAGCAAAATTTGCAATGAGCAATGTTACGCGCACGTTTCTATAAACATGGAAATATACGATTCATTAGCATGTTATCACGATAGCAATGACTGGTAAGTAATAGGTAATGATAGGATACAAAACCGCCGTGGGTAATGAAGAAAGTGTGTTTGCAACGACAAAGAGTATAATAACGGTTGGTTAGAAGTAGCTGAGTGGCCGTATGAATGAGTGGCAGCTAACATGTAAACAAACAAGTATCAATGCGTCCAAATTGAAACATAAAACGAAATGAATGAGCCCATAAATACTTAGACCTAATGGTAGGGTGCGGGTAAGCTATTGCTCGAAGATCGTTACTTATGCGAACGTGTAAGAGAACGTACTCGATACCTTTAGAAATACTGGCGTGGGTTCTCTCTAAATGATGCTTTTTTTTATCGAAATCTTAATGCCATTATTTTTGACAGTTTCTGTTTAATACTGCCAATACTGAATATTAACGGCTCAGAAACTATCATTGTCGTAATTGTCGTGAAATAATCATAAATACATGAATAATCTTTATCTTTCCATAATAGTTTGGAATATTGATTGTTGCTATATTGCTCTATGCTTTGCATCTAGTTTATGTTATATATACAATATAAAAATCAGGCCATCATATAAATTGTTATCAAAGCGATATAAAAGTAGTAACACCTACCTCCTCATTCAAATATTGACTATTCTTCTGAGCTCCAGCTCAGAAGAGTAGGTTTTAATCGATATAAAAACAGGAACACCTACCACCTCGTTCAAATATTGACTATTCTTCTGAGCTCCAGCTCAGAAGAGTAGGTTTTAATCGATATAAAAACAGGAACACCTACCACCTCGTTCAAATATTGACTATTCTTCTGAGCTCCAGCTCAGAAGAGTAGGTTTTAATCGATATAAAAACAGGAACACCTACCACCTCGTTCAAATATTGACTATTCTTCTGAGCTCCAGCTCAGAAGAGTAGGTTTTAATCGATATAAAAACAGGAACACCTACCACCTCGTTCAAATATTGACTATTCTTCTGAGCTCCAGCTCAGAAGAGTAGGTTTTAATCCAGGATCACGGACGTAGAATTGTATCACACATCGAACGTTCATTTTTTTCGAGATATCGTTGTCTCGTAAATTGCGCGCGCGATGAAAGATTCCTTTATGATTCGCTAAACACACATCTTACAATTCACCAAACACTCAACAAAACTACCCACTCATAAAATTGTTAGTTTCTCAACAAAGCACAAACTGTTCATTTAAAGTCTGAACTGTTACACAACAGCCATTCTTTATTTGCAGGCAATCTCTAGTACTATTTGTTATAAAGAAATCGTGGACACCACGTTTTTCTAAACCCTTGGTAGGCAATTGGATTTAGTTCTATATGAAGATTCTTTGGAACTTCATTGTAGATTCATGGATTTATTATATTATCCGTATTAAAAGTAAAATTACGAATAATACTTTTTATTGGATGACTTTTGCTTCACGTTGTTCGCAACATTTTATATATCAACTTGATATATAAAATATTGTCGAGACAATCTATTTCTAGTTTTTGAACCGAAGATAAGAGACTTTTGGAGGCATCTGGCATAGTATTCCATACTCCTATGGTCAGTATAATCGTACTTGCTACGTTTTTATGTAATAAAAATGTGAAAATAGTTTTAATCGTCGTTTCTGTTTTTCTTTTCCTAATCTGTGTAATATTTTTCAAACATTTTGATTTTATTTGCTCATACTCGGAGCTTTTTCTCGGGCTCGTATTACGCGTCAAGAGCTTTTGTACGCGTATACTGCCTAAACATGGTACATGTAGCATTGTTTACCGATACGATGGCCTGATTTTTACACTAAAACTACGTCCATCTTTGTCATATGACCGGACAGAAAGTTCATCAACCCATTATGTACTAGTGCCCTGTTTGGAGGACGTTTAAAAACCATTCCTTTATTAATATTCGAATTTATTTGATGTTTTGTACTATGAAGATAAGATCTAATTAAAACGTACTATTTTGTGTAATATATCATGAATAAATAAATACTAAAAACTGAGAAGAAATTATAAATGCTTGCAAAAGCTAGTGTCCTATTTACAAGACAACTTTAAACAGAAAATATTATTCGAAACAATTATTTATCTTACGAATGAAATTATAAGGGAAATAAAACATCAATGTTGCAAAAAAAATAATTCGGTACATAATGAGTTAACCCCATTGGAACATTAAAATTTCACTCACCATGCCGCTGTTGATGTCGTCCATGCCAGCCACGCCAGCCATGTTGTTGTCCATCATCAGGTGACTGCAGTACCTATCATCAATTTCAGCATCCTGAAACAGAGAGGCACAGTATTAAATACTGTCCGAAAAAGATTCCCATCCGTGGAATTGATACGTTGCAAAGGGGGAGGATCCTCTACTTTGTACATATAAATGCGACTATTGAAGCGAATCGATGACCGGGCCCAAAGTTCAATCCCGTACGAATAACGAACGATTCAGTTTCGAATTTACAATGATTTTCTGTTTCACGTCGGACACTGATGGTCTTTGTGCTCCGGCTATCGTGACATTAAGATTCCAAGAGGGAGGCCTGACAGACGACCGTGCAACGCCATATTCGCTGCTTTCGTTTGCGACGGGGCATCAGCTTCGTCTGTCGCGGCAACTAATTCCGCGTGTTTTTCTGATGCTTTAAAATCCCCGACTTCCAAGAGCCACACGGTAAGTGATAGCGTCTCAACGGCGGGTATTGATATTGCTCGATCGGTTTCCGTTTTTCATTCCGTCGGGATTTTTTGCCCCGAGCCACCGTGGTAACGCGACGGGGGCAACGACGACGACGACGACGAGCCGCGCCGCGCATTCCTTCTGCGTAGCCAAAACAACGAATTAAAAAGACCACGGGGTCCGAGGACTACGCGAATTTCGCGAGACACGATCTCGCTTGGTAGACTTAGAACCAGTTTGAACCCGATAACGCTCGGCCTGCCTCCGCGAGACGTTCCGAAAAGGAAGCCTTTGGTGTTGCAAGATAATTTAGTACGTCTCGCTACACCTATGCCCCATATAACGAGAAGGGAGAGACTCGGACAGGCAGCAAACTTGCAATCAGCGAAGTCTATCGCGCCGAGATTATGGGAGTTAAGTATTACGTAACGAAAGACATCGACCGTATGTATTAATACTCCGCACGTCGTTGAACTGTTGAGGATCGTGCCAGCAATAACAATAATGCATTCTCCGTGGCTTAGGTTGCGCTATATAGGCGAATGCACGACATGGATTTGCAATTCAAACGTCTATGAGCATAATACGTATAAATCGAGGGGATACGTTGGGAGGGGTATGTACAAACGGGCGGACTGCGAAAATGCGCAGGGACGAAAGGAAAACAAGGATTTTGAGAAAAGAAAGACGAGACGGAAATAAAAGGGTGATGTACAACACGATTGTTTCCCATTGGAATGTTAACAAGAACAATATTTTGCCAAGCAAATACAACAGACGTGATTGAAGTCACGCTTATGGCGATTAAATCAAGTTACTGTTATTTCTGATCCAAAAGCTTTCGTATCAACTTCAAACAATTGTTGAAAAATAAATCCCCCGTATGTTTAACACTAAAACTACCGACAATTATAATGTATTTATTTGCACCAAAGAAATTGAAGCGATAGATACGTGAAGAAATGTATAATGCAATGGAAGTAAGTAAATGTTTAATCATTCTCTTATAAAAAATTATGGGTTTTCAAAAATTTAGTCATTTTGACTGCTTTGGTAGTTCTAGTCTTAAGATTGTAAATTTGGAAGAATAAAACATAAAACTTGTTTTATCAAAGATTATGATTGAATGAAATTAAAATTTATTTAAAAAAAAACTGTGTTTTTTGTTCACTAGAGACCTAATGCCAATAGTTATAATTATATGTTCATGTATGTGAAGTATATTAACCAACAACAATAGAGAATATCTTTAAACGATACATCATATTGCATACCCTTACTATGCACTTATACAACAATTAATTGTTCATTTCCCCTATTCGATGCTCTATCATCACCTATTACAATTATAATTGTATAGAACTATTATGCTAATTATATTTCCTTCCATGCTTGCAAACAAAACTGTTAGCTAAATCCTTTTCACTTATGTTCAACCGATACAGTCATTAAATTGTGGAAATACTAACATTTACGTAAACAGGTTATAAACTGATAATAGATTGCACAAGTTCTATCAGTCAATTGCAACTAAGAATACCCTACAGTTGTTATACAGAACATTATATATTTAACTTCAAACTGAACATGTCTTGTTCTTTGATTAATTTTGTCGCCTACATTATATTATATTACTTTCTGTTTGCAATGTGTGCAGTAATAGAATCTATTTAATTCAGTTAATATCTAATTGAAGTAATCAATTCATGTTTATGAAGTTATCCTTATGTTTAATGTACGTTGATTAAGATAGGATACATTAAAATAAATGTAACGTATGTGCGTGGTAGTATAAGATGAATTTCATGTAATAATATTCAAAATAATCTGAAATATATGACTATAATATTGTTAAGTATATCTTTATAGTATAATATTATCAAATAAAGAATTGTAAATGTAAAATTGTAAGATATATAAAGAATATAAAAACTGAACAAACAAATCTGCCTTATATTTCTTTGCAATAATCGAATAATAAATGAATTTCATAATATCTGTCCAATATAGAATTCATATGCATTTATTGGACATAAATTTTGAATGTAAGTGAAAGATTTTATGTAGTACATTAAAGAAAAGGATGTTCATCTCTCAATTATCATAAATGTAAATTCTCTCTGCTATTAACAGCTTTTTTATAATGCTTGCAACAATTATTATGCACATAATCACATAATATACGAATAATAAGGCACAAGTAAATCTAAATGAATTTGTAGTTAATATGTTGTCGCGATAAAGAATCGTCTTGGCGTTCCAACCTGTACGCCGAACTAACCAACTTTTTATGTTTTAATACTTTTTCGCTGTATATTAATACGAATCGTCTCGCGAATTGAAAAGCAATTGACACAAAGCAGTTACCAGCAGTTTAATTACTACAATCCTCGATTAATTAATTGATATTAAGATATTTTGCGAGAGTGTAATTACCTGCGTGCTCACACGTTCAGCAATGAATAAAAAAGTAACTAGCCATTCGTCACTGCGTTCTCAACGGAGCTTCGTCTCCGCCAATCGCGTGCAAGATAGAAACGTCAGATGAAGAACATAGATATGTAAATATTTGGAAATGTATTTTATCTCCACGATTTTGCATGCTAATAAAAGATATAATTGATACATATTGTACGCTTTTTATTCTTGCGTTATACACGAACTAATGTTCGTAATTTCAATGCCGAATATTCGATACGTAAAGTGACTATTTAATTCGCGTTAACTCGTCTCGTTAGTCACCCTTTATGCCCGGGAAACGAGCGATATTTCAAAATGAAAGGAAATAACTTTTTAGAAGACAATAACTGTACCGTTGCGGTAGGAAATTGTAACAAATGTGCAGTCAGCGGCTTCGAAGGACAAAGCGAAGGCAACAAAAAAATGAAAAGTGTCTTTATTAGAGCGACCCGTGCCGAATTTGAGCGAGTGTCTTTCTTTGGAATGATCGTTTCGGGTCCACCATCATGATCTTCTTCATGGTGGTCGGTTAGATGGGGCGAGGACTGGATTTAAGGACGTTCTAGGAAGGGGACGTGTTTGAAAGAAAAGGGGAGGACTTCGGGTCTTTGTAGCCGAGATGCCTCCACTGACAACTCCGCCTTTAAAATAACTCCTCGGGTCGGCTTCGTTAACTTTGTAGTTGAACTAAACTCGGTGGAAAATTATTTTATCAAATTAATCGCCAGGCCACTGTCTATTCACTCGTATTAAAAATAATATCCAGGGTGCTTTAGAAATAAAAAAAGTTACAGAATATAGAAAATATACTCGTTACATCAATTTAAAATTCACTTATCGCTAAAATGTGTATCTTTTCGACATTCTGTTGCATAAAAGTAATAAAATATAATTACGAACTACGCAAAATTTGTTAATAAAACGTGGAAGTAAAATCGCTAGAGGGAACGAGGGAGTGACCCGGAGGTTTGTACAAAAAGTACCTGCTACCCTAACAACCCCGCCCCCGAAATAGTTGCGAGTTTTCCTGCCCGGCATTCCTTTCATCGCCATCAAGGACAAGGTTGGTTAGAAAAATCTAGCATGGCGGGGCATCTAAAAACCTGACATTCCGTTCGCAGACGTCAGCCAGGTTCTCCAACGATATATCGCACACGCGATAGCAAAATAAACTATCACTACGGGGACAAAACATACGACTGCAAAATAGAATGTTTTCTAAAAAAAATAAATTAGCTAAAAAAACCCTATGACATTTTATCTTTAATCGAACTCTGTTGTACCTGCGTCGTTAAACAATATTTATCGCGTCTTCGTAAATCTTCGAACGGGAACACGGTAGGGGAAGGGAGGGAATTAAGAAACGGACGAAAAAATCGTGAAAATATTTAGAGTTCGACCGCGAGAAAGTCGTCCGACGCCCGCGTATCTCATGAATTAAATATTTCCTTGTGCAACGCGAGAGTTTACGCCGTAACGTATTGAGATAACCGGAGTCGAATAAAATGATAAGCAGCGAGATACAGCCGAACGCGGCTTAAAATCCCGCGGAGCAAAAATCCGTGTCTTAACAATAGCGGCATCAGCGGCTAATTAAAAGGAGCGGTAATGCAAAAAAATCTGTGTCGCAACGGAAGATTTAAGGGGAGAATGCAGGCGAGGGCGCGCAAGTCAACGGGCGAGACTGTACGGAGGCCAGAGAAGTGGGTGATGAATAATGGATGGTACGACGTGGCTATCTCGTGCCCAGTATAGCCTGTAGGACTTTGCCGTAATGGTCCGTAAATTGCTGAACCGTAGGGATAATGAAATCGCCGCGGTTGGCTCTGTAAACGCTTCGTTATTACGCGTTTCTGTATCCCTGCGCGATCGCGGACGGAGTTATCAAGTGCCTCGATATTTCTCGCGATTAGCTTGCGCACTTTTCTGCCGCGTTGCATTTTTACGGGGCGCCATCACTTTCCCTCGCGCCGCCACGGCGCGGTAATAAGAACGATGATGTTTTCGGACGAGCAAGCAACACGACCATACGGACTATTCGGAGATACTTCTTATCCATTAAACAAGCTTAGCCGGGCCATAGTTCGACCCTAATCGCAAATTCTATCCCAAAAAAGGACGGATCATCCGGCGAAGTCGATAGCCTCCGAGTGAAAAGCTTTTACAACGTTGCATACAGACGCTCGTATATCATTCCGTCGTGTATGCCGTTTTTTACCGTTACGAGCTGTAACTGAAGTCGACTTAAATTATGGGAGCCTTATCTCACATCGTGTGTACGGTCCGGCACGAAACTTTTTTCGTGTTACAGGCCGCCCGGTATCTGTTGTTGTACGCGATTCTTTGGTAACGTTCGAAAGTTTAATAGAAACGTTCCTGATAATTCTTTCTACGATATCGCGTTTAGAAGACAATAAGAGCGTATCGCGGATTACAAGAGAACACATCCAACCACGACGCCTTGTGACCTCAATCGTGGGGGCAAATACGAGATATCGTATAATCATGTCTTTGATGGTCTTAAGTAAGTGCAAGCAGGTAGGTAAGCCGAGCAAAGGTAAATAGGCGTGCCGCGCTGTTTGGACAGAACTACCACCAGGTGGCACGCCCACCTAATTTCCCTAATCTGCCATGCAAATCGGCGACATTACGACTTCTCTTTACTCTGGTCACTAGAAATTTCATAACAGGTAAAGCTCCCGGTGGGGAAGCTCGGTACAACGGCCGTTCAACGCGGTATATTTCCGTCAAAAGCAATAAAAGGGAAGCAAGCCCGGCCGTAAACGACCTTATTGTACGCCCGGCGTAAAAAGGCAATCACTAATAATTTCACTTTCGACGCCCAGGGATGTACAATACAGGTTTGACCGGTATTATAGACTGGCAGGACAGTTCCCAAGTATCGCGAGTTTCTTATTCGTATCGCGAACGCCAGCCAGCCACGTCGTCCAATTATTCAAAATTGCCCCGGCGTACGAAAGTGAAACGAGAACGGGACTAAATGAAAAGAACATCGCTGATAACCGGCGCAAACTCTGATACTTCTCGTAATTATTTCACGTTGCCCGGTCCCTACCTGCTTAATGCGGTAGCGTGATGTGCACGTTAACGGCGTTATACACGATAACCCTAGGCGCTAACAAGAAGTGACTGACGTTTGAACGTTTCAGATTAGCAAGATAGGTCGGTGAGTAAACGAACTTCCGGTGCGTGTGTGAATAACGCGCCGGGCTGCAGAAACGCCTGCACGCATCGATGGCGGCCGCGGAAATTTCTAAGACATCGATGGCCCATGCTTTTCGCTTTACCGAGCACGCTAAACCGAGCGAGCTTTGCAGGGGTGGTCGAGTCACGGAATTTTAAATGTCGTTCGATTATTTAAAAATTTTGATACTCGATTCCGTATTATCGGGACAGAAAGTTATGAATTAAAGTTGTATTCGCAACGGCGCTCGTACGCTGAAAAACGACGACTTCGCCGATAGGATACTCGAAATAAATTGGAATGCGAGATGGACCGACGAGTTGGCGGCACTTCTGTGCACGCACATCGCGCGATAACAATTTTAATCGGAAATTATCCGCCATTAATTCGCAACTCGACTCGATATCGAAGTGGCATTGTTTTCGAGGTGGTAGGATTTCGAAACGACGGCGTATAAAATCCCGTAGAAAACCATCGACGGAAATTCAAAGCGTTTCGTTCCTGGTTCTGAAGAACCAACGCGATGCATATCGCGGAACCGTCCGGTTTAGACTTTGTAATATTACAGACGACTTCTACGGTTAACTGTACATGCGATCATAGAAACAATAGAGGTGAGATAGGATCGCGAAACAGAAGTCGTGGATTATCGGGGTAGACCAATGCTCCTAGATATCCTGCGCGTAGGCTTGGACAGGGTCGTGCCGAGGTACGCGGTATACATAAGAGTGGCGACGTGGGCTGGTAAGCTTTTCATCAAGTGGGTTCATCGGGGCCAAGAGGAGCCTCAGGAATGTGCTTGATCTAAAGAAGTGCTGAGAGAGTACGCCGGATTGGGCCAAAACGAGAGGGAGAGAGAGAGAGAAGCTTCAAGCTGCACGGAGAAACGGCAAAAACATCATGCCTCCGCTGACACTAACCTCCCTTTCCTTCCTCTCGTTCCTTCTGTTTCGACTTCCTGCTACTTCCACCTAGGGAAGCGCCATTTTCCATACTTTTCGCTATCTACTTTAGAACTCGTTACATTTAACTGCAAACGACCCTTTTTTCTCGCCAGGTTTGCCGTCCACTTTCGTATAAATCAATCGAGTGTTTCACGTTGCGTTATTTGCGTGGGTGGTTCGGGAGAGATTCGTCAACAGCCTAGATAGCTTAATTGGTTAAAGTAGTCGCCAGGCAAGCGAAGATCCGGCTCCCATTAGCCAATTTTATTCCTTCCTACGCGTACTTTGACAAATTGCTATTTCACTATGAAATTTCAGAAGTCTCTCCCGGGTCTGTACGCTTCGTCGACCCTGTGGGTAGTCTACCTCGGCCAAGCCCTTTCAATTCTTTTTCTTGTTCGCGTTGTACATACCTGGCCGTCGATTAATATACAGATTCACCGCAAGAGATTGTTCCTGCTCGGATGAAGCAATTCTAGCCGGGTTTTCTGACAATATCGACCGCTAACGCAATTTCTTTATTTTTATACCGTGTAACAGTCTTCTTTTTTCGAGGGACACGTTTCATCGTGGAGAATGCTAGGCAAATTGACCGTAACTGTTACTTTGTTGCCCATTACATTGTATTCGCGCTCAGAAATGATAAAAAACCGTGTGAAATTCTCGCGCAGGCATCGTACAGGTATCGTGAAATCGGTAACTTTACCGGAATTTTACCGATGAGTTTATCTGCGATCGGGGAATATTTACTAGGCTTACTTTCTGCTACTTGTAAGCAAACACGACGGTGGCTACTCGAGGGGAAAACATTTATCTGATATATAACACGTTTATAAGTTCCACGGAGACGAGAGGCAGCATGAAACTCAAGCTAAAGTACTCTCAGCTTGATAGGCAATGAAGTGTAAGTGGATATGTTTCGTGGTCTGCTAAAATGCGATGATATCGGGCTTCTCTTGTGCCGGTGAAAATAAATGGATAAATCAACAAACGTAATCCGGCTTAATGCCGTGCTTATTTGCTTCTGTTTCGCCAAAAAAGAAACCGCGCAAACGCGTTTATTTTTAAAAACTACGCCACTCGCGCCATAAGGATAAAGAAACGGTTTAAAAATACAATCGAAGAAATAGTCGGTGAAATGCCGTTGTATTAGCTCGGCGAATAAATTCTACGGGCAATCCTAATAAATATATTTTTGCTATTGTTCCGTCGCGACAGCGGTCGGTGCAGCATAATCGACGACAGGGTAAAGTTACATTACAAAGCATTAGCGGCGCAGTCGGTTGGCCAGCGCGATATCCAGAGAAAGCACAAAAAGAAACTTGCAAAAGTACAGAGCGCATAAAAACTGCTAAGGAAAAAACATCTGTAGCGGCGGGAGCTTTATTTTGTATACATTCGTTATTTTTAGCGTTCAAATATTTGATTGTTCCGTTTTTCCGCTCGTATGGGTTCATCCTCTAATGCGCTTTTAAGCTAGAAACACTTTTAAGATTGAAATCTTAAATATAGAAAACATTTTGTACATAGTAGTACCTACTCCATGTTTCTTTAAGGGTCGCGCGCAACAAACGACATCTATCCTAGCGTCGAAACTACAAAATTTTACCGGAATCCTCGATATAAGTGTAGAATTAGGCTTAATCGAGGATAGAAAAGAGTGATAATATGATAAAAGTACCTGGGAAGTAGCGTGAGCCTATGTTGGCAAGACGTGTTAGCGTTGTAAGTCGCGCGATGGTTGCTAAGGTTGCAACACTGACTACCGTGGTGCATCGCGCTCAGCTGACACGCAAGATGGCTGCCCGTGCCAAGGGCGTGGCCGCGCGCTGAGCTACGTTTCTGCCGGTTTACGAAAACGTTTTTAACGAAACTCGTCGACAAGAATGGAATTCACTCCCGAGAAAAATCACCGAGTTACGGCTTGCACTTCCACTTCGGGCACCCGTTAGCTCACCCACGTTGCCGTTGCACGCGACGCGTCCACCGTGCCCGCACGGCAGCCATCTTAGGATTCTCCTTCCACGTTCCGCGCACGGTCCATCTGTCGCAGCCTCTCGCCACGTCGTCCTTCTTGCACCCGGGGCTCTTCTCCTCCACCTATCCTTAGTTTTGCCTATCCTCAGACCGCCTCTTTGACTCTCAGGTAGAGAATCTCGGTTACCGCCGCCGCGATTTAGGAAATCTTCCGCGAGCCCTCGCGAGACGAGCGAAACCATCGTTTCGGCGATAGCCTTAACGATCGATATTGCCTCGTTCAGCACGCGGACCTCTAATGCGAGACCCAACTTCCGGGACTCGCCGATATTTCCTGCAGGATCGAAAAACCTATACACTTAGAATTTATGGATACTTTCCTAAGTCCACGACTACAATTATTTGGTACTGTAAGAACATTCCTTATTGGCGTCGCGTGATATCTTTACTCAAACCGTTTCTCCATAGCTGTTGGACGTTAAGATTTTGGGAACGTAGAACCCGGTCGCGTTATTTCTACCGCACGAACGGGAGATATTCGAAATTTCGGCGTTCCCCTCTTGCCATGATACGTTTCTCGCAACCCGCCCTTGTCGCCATTCCCCTTCTCTATGTCGCGTCCTCTACCCCTCGGAGTCTGAGCAGCGCAGCGCGCCGCGAGCGTCGTCGGCGACGCGCGACGATACATTTTCGTGCGTGCCTTTTCGGGGAAAATCGACGACGACGACGAGATAGGATGACGGAGGATCACCGAAAGCTTTGCGTACGCGCGCCGGAAGTCACCGAGACCGCCGAAAAGCCGGAGCGGCGAGGGTCGTCGCGCGAAGAAAAAGAGGGAGAAAAGAGACGAAGAAGTTTAAAAATATTTGGGGTAAGTGTAGACGAAACAGTATGCGATTGTATGTACCCGTTTCTGGTCGGCGGTGTGCGAGCCGGCTCGGTTCTCTTCGAGACAGGCGCGCCAACCGGCACGACGCGGTGGGAGACACGATTGGGGGGAGTACGGCAGCCATCTTGACTGCTAGACCCGTCTCTCTCTCGCGCACGCGCCCGCCGAGTAGCTCCGTCGCAGTCCGCGCTTGCGCATTATACCCGCGTCGCTGAATTTCTTCTTCTTCTTCCACCCTTTGACACGTGCCGCCGCCCGATTCCCGGAGGAGCAAAACACTTATAGATTCGAATTCGAAGCGTGCTTTAATCTCTCTCGCCCGGCAATATCCTTTTCGGCGGAGAATTCGTTTCTCCTTCGTCCTCATATTCGATCGTCCTATGCCTCGTTTTCAACGGACACGCTTTTAACCGCTCGCCCGCGACACGATAACGCGCAACCGCTTTCAAAAACAAACATTACCTTATTTTGCTCAACTTGAACGTCGCGTATTAGTAATTTATTTTCCCAAAAGCGAAAGAATAATAACATCGCGCGCAAATGCAGCGTTCTCTCCCGTTTCTATAAATCTGTGCGTAGAACTTAAAGGATTAAGAACGCTGGCCACCCCTGTTTCACCTGCCCGCCTCGAGTTTTATCGTCCCCGTTAAAGCGCCGTGAATTTTCTGCAACTTTTGCCGCATAATTGGCGTGCCGGGCATCAATTCCGCTCGGTTATTACATGTACGATTTTCAATATGGCGTCTATATTTTATAAATTCATTAATCCGCCGTCGCGTCCCGAGCTCGCTGAAAAATTTCGTCGATTAATCGGTTCGGTTTCGCCTATATACATCGGGCTAATATCTCGGATGTATGCGCTCGATAACGCGGCATTTATTATGCGAACGATACTATCGCGACGGCTTTAATATATTCCATCGCGGGCGCCATCGTTGTAAATTGAATACGTGACGTATCGTTTACAGGCATAACTAATTTGACGCGCATTTCGAGCAATTAATAAACGATGCAACGGAGTTATATCCAGTCGGAGCCGCTCGGCGAGCCAAAAATTTTATTTCCCAAAGACGCTATTCATAGCGTCGGGAATTACTCGCCACGATCGCGCGGGGCCCATTTTAATAAAACTTCGATCGTAATACGTTTCGTCGTGATAATCGTTTCTATTTATTCGCGGCTTGTGCTTGTGCTTTTCGTGGGTCGAATTAATATTGCTAACCATTGGAATATTCCGGGGGATGGCGTACTTCGGGCCGTCGAAGCGAGTAAATACTAAATTCTTTTTCCCGTACGACTCGACGCAGTTATAATCGTTACTGCACCCCGGAGATAGAAGTATTTCTGTCCGCCAGAAGTACGCTGCAATTTTTCCCGGTCGCGTCTCCGCCATTAGCCCCGAACGCGTTGTTCAGACTTACTGCATATTGATCCCATCAATCTCGACCGCTGCTTTCGCCCTTCTGTCTTTCCTTTTCGCGCGCGCGGAAACGACCATAAATCCGAGAAGTTCTCGTCGCGTACGGTCGATACTCCGACCGCGCGCGTGAACGTAATGAGATCCGAGGGGGTCTGTCTGCCCTTAAAAAGTATATCTAATCAGAGACTTTAATCACTTTGCAAGATTTTTCGCCAGTGGCCGGTACTAATAAGAACAGATTGCGTAGCACCTCGTGATACACGCGCGCATAATTGCCAGGTTTACGAAGGCCAGTTGTTCCGGCGTCTCTGCGCATTGAAAGTATTTTTCGTTCCAGAGGAAAAGCACGTTTACTCGCGTTATACCGTGGTCGTATTTATGATTCCGAATGCCGCTCGAAACATTATCCGGGTCACGCTTTACGGCGTTGATAATCTATTGTTGCTATCGTACTAAATATTCATCATCCTTTTTCCTCCGGAGAAGTATGTGGCGCGCCGCTATTATAGTTGTCAGTACAACATTGGTGTAAACATTTTTACGGCGCGATGTGCATAACGCTTTGCTACCGCGATAGTAACTTTTCTTCTCACTGTCGACGAAATTGACGTTAAAAAAGAACGATGCGATGCAAGGGACTTTCGTTCGAAAGTCGGTTTTAATATCTCGCGTATAATATTTTACATTTATTTTATATCAGGTTTAGGATTTATCGTGCTTGAAATTTGCATTACGGGTTCATCGAAATCGTGGAGAAGTGTCAGAAAAACACAAGAATGTCCCGAAGTGGCGTTAATTAGTATAAATACACTTTCGTTGATCGTTATTATTTTATATTGGTTTTAGTTAATTATCCTTCTTCTTAACCGCATTTTTTATCGTTACATAAATCCGATACTCATTGGACAGGTATAATTTAGGAAACCGGTTGTTTAATTGTACCATTTAGATTATGTAGCAGAAAGATACACAACAAATTAGTTTATTCTGTATGTAAGTTTTAATATAGAATAATAAACGTCTTGGAGATCAATCTATTATTTCCAATCTTAATTTGCGTACAAATTAGCGCCGATAGGAAACTCTCCGCTATATCTTATTAACGACGAGAAAAAGTGAATCAGAGTTAGAGTACCGGGAAGTACGTAATTATTCACGGTATGTGGCTGCAGCCGTCAATTTCTAAGACCATTAATATCGCGATCATCCGATAATTTAATATCACTTAACTCCTGTTGGCAGCAACTTGTGGAAGCACATCGGGGCAGAAATTTATTCGAAATCGTTAAAATCGTGTCTAATAAAATATGCGAATAATTTAACGCGTCTCGGAGTCGTTAGAATATACCGGTTCCAGTCGTGTCGAATAAACAAATAGGATGACGTGAACGCGAGCGAAGAACTTTTTCCCCCGGCCATTGAAATTAATCGCGAAATCGTTGGTTGATGGTCTCGGCAGTCGACTTGGAAGCGTGAAATTTTAAGAATAATCCGTAACGCGGTAACGAGGCGAACGAGCAATCTGGTTGCGCTTTTATGCGCCGTTTGGCACACGAGACGCACGTCGCACCTATAAAACGCATAAAACGTCAGGTATAAATGCCCGGGCGCGCTCTCTTTCGACCGAACCTTTTAAAACGCGCGCCTCCGCCTCGGCAGGATTTCAGTAAAAGTTGCCTTTTGTTTGATAGCCAACTAAATCGGCCCGGCAACCCCCTAATGCGTCATTACTGTCGGGTTTTACGACTGCCTCGTATCATTTCACTTAAGTATATTGATATGGCAACGAGTTCTTGACCTGCCTCAACGCCAACGGTCCTGCTATACCTACTTCTGCCGTGTACAAGCATGCTTTCGTCAGGGGCTCTGCTTTATGCAGTCTTCGACACGCTTCCACGACAGTAATCACCATTCCTAATTACAACAGAGCACCTTTACAAGAGAATCTACCGAGATTTGAACATCAAGATGTTACGTGCAATTTTAGCAAACCCGCAAACCCAGAAGCGTCGTTCGTAATTCCAATGATTTTCCAATTTTTTTTTGCAAGTGCATTTACAGGTTTTGTTTTTTGCCATCGCTAACGTATGCATCGAACGTTACCACGCGGGACCATAATCATCTCCGCATCCGTGGGACACTTTTCACGGATGCGAACGATCGGCAACGGCGTCGTTCCGTCGACGACCATACGTCACTGATAATAACACGTTATCTTCGCGCTGCCACTCTCAAAGTTCAAACTGTCCTTCCAGAATATTCCGAGACACGCTCGGTTATTGAAGCGGTAAAGTGAGTTTACCGAGTGTTACCATCCACGAGAATCGACTTCCACGTTTCAATCGATGGAGCGCCTGAACCTGGCAACCCTTAAATTTTTTACCAACTTTCGAGATTCGCGTTGCGCGTCTTTTTGAAAATTTCTTAAGCCGTCTGATAATCGAGACCACCGTTTAATTTCCATACGGAGAAAACTTGAGAGAACTTACCCCGAAAAATCTGAACACTTTGGAGAAGCAATAGGAACTCCTAGCGTTGAAATCACACCGAAACCACCGATTATAACGATATCACGGATTACGATCGACACTTCTTCTGTCAGAGCGGACACGAGGATGGTGTTAAAGCCGCGTTGGCCAGAGCCGAACTAACTCTAGTTCCCTTAACCCCACGCGGTTCTGCTCATCGTCAAACGGACGCTGTCCTTGACAGCGAAGGGAAAAAAATCGTCTAGCTTCAATGAGGGAGACGAGAGGAAAAAAAGCAGAAACCCCAAAATGGGCAATTGTAGGGTTTACGAGGTCAAGCCGAGCATAAATGGTTAGTTTCAGTCACAGGCGGGATCCGACGGCTCGGCATGGCCACTTCCGACGGATTGGTCTTGTAGACTTTACCTGTTATCCGGCTGTGACCCTTTACGAGTATCCTTGTCATAAACCGATCTTTTGTCGCAGTCCTTTTTTACGAAAAAACGTGGCAATCTTTTTTCACGAATGCCTCGCCGCCCAAGTAACCGGTGTCTACGCTTTCGTAACGTTAAAAGAACACTCTTTCGCGTTACTTTTGTGCAACAACGATAGGATCTGATAACAATGTTATTTTCATGGGATTTCAACCATCAATGAAACGTAGTGGTGACACGTATTGTAGGATTACTTAGAAGAATGTGCATTTCGATGATGAGATAAGCTACATTTTGAACTATTAATGAGTATGCTTGCTGATGCTTTAACTACTCGAAAAGGCGAATATTTATCGATATAAACTGCTCCTTGATAATGGGAGGGTGCTGCTAATTATCCACACAAACAGTATGGAAAATAATGAAATTGAATACTGCACGTCATCGATGGCACATATTGTATATTCTTATTAAATCAACGAATATTTTACTTTACTGCGTGGCTATATGCACTGACTTAGTGACTTCAGTATTTAATAAAATTCTAAAGAAACTTTTCTGAATCGTCGATCTGTAGAAAACGAGCTTGATTTCTACGAACGTCGAAGGGTGCTCCGAACTTCGCGATAAGGGGATGTTGAAACAAGTAACCTTAACCGACTCGTACGCGATAATCAACATTTCTACGACGCGTAACAGTTTAATAACCGCGATAAACAGTGTTGTACAATGTTATACATCACGGGCGAAACGAGCGACGCTGGCATTTGTAATTCGAATGCGAAAAAGTCAGCGAGGAAAGCCCGGAGGATCGTTTGTACTGTTAAGAAACAACAAGTTTTACTCTTAAAGCTGGAATTTCGAGGGTTTACGAGGTCAAGCGAATCGCGAGGCGTCTGATTTCAACGAGTCGAAGCGCAACGACCTTGCAGGTTTGCCTTTTTACCCCCCCCCCCGGACCCGTCGTCGGCTATGACCCTTTATGGGTATTCCTGCCATAAACACCCTCTCTGTCACCCCGTTAAATGCTTTTTTAGCCAAAGCGCCCGTTTTTAACAACCCTTGAGAGACCTCGGACCCGTCCTACCCTCGCCTCTTTCAGCCCCGGCGACAGCCGTGGAGAAAAAAGCCGCACTATTGCAGGAAACGCGGCACCCGGGCTATTCTTTCCCGAGGTTTTTACGAGCAGCCTTGAAATTCCTTGCAATTTCGTAACTGCCCTCCTAGCTGCTGGGTTACGAACGCTTTTTTAAGGTCTTTTTGTGGCCACGTCGAACGAAGACGCCAGACAGAGAGGAAAAAGAACGACGCGGAAGGCTGAGGGTACATAAAACACGGACCTTTGCGAGTCCTTGAGCGACAGGAGAATATCCGGCTGTTTAAGGAAATTGCGTGGACCGTCACACCGATTCCCAAAGCAATTTTCATGAAGTCAGGTAAAAAGCTCGATTTAAAAAAAAAGTGGGGACCCCGTGCCTCGCAGGTTCCGGAGTTTACTTTCCGACGCTGACTCGGTCGGTCGTTCGTCGCGTGAATTTTTCTTCTTTTTTTTTCGTTCCTCCAGTATGTGCGTCCACGATTTCCGGCGGCGCGGCGGTTAGGTAAGATTGTTAAGTCTTTTACGATTACGGTCGCAGGTAGCCACCGACGCGCTCTCGCGCGCGTCAGGTAATTAGGTCCACCGCGGCAATCGTGAATTTATTCCTGTCTCGCCATTCTCGCCCGAAGAATGTCCCGATGTACAATACGATCGCTTTTTCTTCTCGCGTACGTGCCGTTGGAAATTGCCTTGAACCCTCCGCCCGTGACGTCGGATTGAGACATCCGCGCGGGACTGACGCGCATACGGTGCAGATCATACGAGCTCGTGGACGTGACGGGAATTATCGGCGGCTAGAGTAACTCGTTGCATAAAAGTTTAAACAAGGCAATGATCGCTTAAGATTGCCGACGACTCCCTGCGGGGCGCAGATGGTTTCTTTTGGACGTACGTTGCGCGCTGGCTCCTGTTTCATTGCGCAATTTCTCTCCCGGCGAACAAAGAATCGCTATCTCGGTTTTCTTCTGCAACCCGATATTCGGAGAAGAAACGCGCGCCTCCATTTATCGAAAACTGGTTGTTTCCGTCGTTACGCGCGGTCTTGCGCTCCGTATTTACGCCACAGGCTTGAATTTCCACTACTTTGGTCCAAATTTTCGAACAGGAAAAATGTATTTTGATCCGAGATACTCGGTGATCGAGAAACCAATTTTCAAATCAATTTACGGACACTTTGAGAAGTTCTATCCGAAACCATTGCAATATCATTTTTCTCGTGACCCTGTTCCTGTTTTAAGGTTTAGGTAAACACGTTTATTTGCGGGGGTAAAATAAAATAGTGATCGACGGGTGGAATTAATTTTAACGATCAAAGGCGATGCCCGTATATGGAACCGAACAATAGAATGTAGGTTGCGAAGGCAGAGCTAGGAGGGCGAGAATTTCGATTCGGGGATAGCTCGTCCACCTACCTCCCGCCCCACGCTGGTCCCGGGTCCTCTTTTTCTTCCCGGCACTTGGCAACAGCCGCTAATGCATTCGCGCCCGCAGTACCGATAAATAATTCACTCTAATGCAACGGAATTACAATGTAACGTAACGCTCGCAGTCACCGCATAAATAGTAATCATTTCCATCGCATTAGCGACGCGCCGAATGTTCGACCAGTTAAACCGCCCGGGGGCGGTTCGCGGCGTTATTTGTAAAATCATTCATACCGAATGCGACCATGTGCAAGTTTCATGAAGTCAATCTAAACGCGGGTTACGCGTAGTCTTCGAAACGAACGCGTTGATTTCGCGCACGAATCGGTCCGTATAACCTAGATCGAAGCGTTTCCGGCGGGACCGCGGTCGAAATCGTGTCTCCCCAACCCCCCGTCCGTCGTTTCGAAAGAGTTTCAACGACGGCTTAGCGGCACGCAACCGTGGATCGTAGGTAGCCCGGTTCCACGCATTTATCCATGGAAATAGGAAGCGTTGCTCCTGCGCGAATGGGTAAATAGGTATCGATAGATGCATAAAGCCGGTGGCGGAGAGGCCGCGGCCATTCGCATTGTGCCCGTCGGCAGGGTGGAGCTTTCCACGGATACACGGGGCGAGAAAGAGACAGGAAGAGGAGAAACCGGGATGGAGTCGAGGGAGGGCGACGGGAAACGGGACGACGAGAGGGAATAGCGCGCGGCGGTCCATAACATGCGGTAGTAACTAACCGGATTCCGGTGGGCTATGCGCGGCAGCACCATCGCCCCATACGGCGTAGAATATGGGGAATCTATGGGCTCATATCCACGACCCAAACTGTACACTAGCCAAATGGACGCGGCAATAACGGCCCGTTAACGCTAATTCGCGGAATTCTGATTGACGATGGCCGCAGGGAGCGGGTGTGCCCCTCAATTTCTGTCTCTCCGCACTCTCTCGCCGCGGTTCCTCTCTCTATAACCCTCTGCACGCGCTCTCCTCGCTTTACGGATACTATACGGCCCCCCCCCTCCCCCTTCCCCACAGCGATCACCGGCGCCGAAAATATTTTTCGCGCCTAGCTTTTCTCGTTTTATCGTATTTTTTTGTAAACAAGTTTCACGAGGATCGTTTGTAAAACGCGACGGTGCTCTCGACGATCTCCGACACCGATGCTGCTACATCGATCCCCGTATCTGCGACGCCAATGCACCGCTGTGTTCCCTATTCCTCTTCCTCCCGCCGGTACACGCACTTGCTTTCCGCCTGCTTTACGCCACGAATCCCAAATGCGAGCCCAAACGTCACGAGTCAACCCTAAAATCCCAGTCGAGCAGCACACGTTGCCCGCCCTGTAACTTGTCTTCGAAGAATTCGAAATGAACGAGAATCTCACAGACAGTACGAAAACAATCTGCGTAGTTTCTGATCTAATCTTGAGGAAATAGTCTTCTGCACTCGCTCGACTCGAGCCAAATGTAGAAATGAGGAACGATCGCAGAGTAAATAATGTGACACGTATTACCGTCATCAATATTTTTGAAAAGTGCATTATTTACTCCCTTGTCTACGGCTTGGCATAATTTCCAATGACGCGTCAGTCACTTTGAATGTCGAAATCCGACGTTGGACACTGTTCGCGTCAGTGTAACGTTCTCAAGTAATCCTGTTATTTTAAGAAAAATTCTTCAAACGAACAGTTAAGTAACAAACCAGACACTTTATCGTGTCAGAGAACCGAAACTTTCCAATTCATTTCCAATATGAATTTTTACACGATACGTTGCTTCGTTGATCCTTGAACACCAACGATGGATGACAAAGGGGGATGATTTTTGGATCGATCGCGAGTACGATTGACAATTCGGCGATTTCGCGGCCGCGAGCGAGGTTTTCTTCGTCCCGTGAAACGGTTTTTTTTTACGATTCGATGAGATCACCATTTTAATTGCATTCCTGAACGAAACCTATCGCAACAAACATTGCGTGCGCTCGAACCTTCCAATTAAAGCCGACCGTTTGCCGCATTTCACCGTTTATTTATAGACACACGGTTAGCACGCACGCTTTTGCCGCTGGATGCTCACCCTCGTAAATGTGTCGACGTTTCGCAAAATGCATAGTCGCCAGAATTTGCTAAGAGCGTGAAATTACGTGCCGCGGCATCCTCGTAACTTCTGACCATTTTGTAGCGACAGTTCCGCCTAAAATTAATACAACGAGGCCGTTAAATCAGTGTCAATTAAATTGAAATTTACCTACGACTTCTGAGCCCCGACGAACCGAATGAAAACGTTATCCGGGGTGGAAACCAATTAATTGTATAAATAGAGCGCCGGGAATCGTCTTTCGATCCGGCGGCGCTGAAAAGCCACGCCGTGCCGACTTTTCGCCGGAACGAGGGGGACAAGTTGAATGAGCCCGAAATAAAGAAAAATCGAACGGGGGACCAGTCGGACCAGTTCGCCATTTTGAACTCGCGAGAAACGCCACTGTAAGGCGGTTTTTAGGCCCACCGCGTAGTCACCGTTATCGTTAATGCGCCAGATTAGCGTCTGTATTTCCCTCGATCGCAAACAAACGAAAACGTTCAAAGATACGTTAACTCTTCCTTCGAATCGAGCAAATGTTTACCCAATAAAGATTAATTGTTCCACAAAATAAGACAACTGACGATTTCTTTTAAAAATTTTTCTAGTCGTTCGAGGGTTCCAAACATTTACCGCAAAATATTCGTAAGGAGGCGTTTGCTTCGAGCTTTCAAGAGCGTCGCGACGGCGTTCAAGGTTTTCATTACCACGATTTCCCATTGGCTCGTAATTCTGAAAAGTTGCCGGGGAAATAGTATGAATTTGCCCGCACGTGTCTCGTTACCAGTAGTTTTGGGATCGCCGGTGGCTGCGGATTAGGGCAACCATATGGGTAGCAGGTACGAGCCCCTATTCCTGGAATATTGCAGGATAAGAGACTGGACCCAATTAAAGCGCTAATAACAAGCGTTGTCCGACCAACTTGTTCTCCCTTCCCCCTCCGCCGCGAAAGAGAATTTACACGTGGATGGCTGCAGCAGTTTCCGCTACTCCGGAGTATTTTAATGTCCGTCGACGATGACGCGAAACTCCACTGTTCTTGTTCTTTTACAACTCGAGTATCGCCGTCGCGAAATCCTAACTCGAGCTCCCTCGTTGCATTTTTTCGCGAACTTTCTACAGGATAGATAAATATTTAAACAGTTACCCAATCGAACGGTATTCGAACGAAAATGTTGAAAGCGTGGTCGCGATTGTTGCTCGAATTTTCGAGTTCTTTTCGGTCGATGATTCGATCCCGCTATAATTAACGCGCGCGTAATCGTCGAATACGGAGTACAAGTGCTCCGGAGCGAAGATTGTCTGACTCATTTCCAGACCCGTTTGTTTGATGCGGGAACCGTGTCAAACGTGACGCCACTCTTCAATCCGAACGGTCCTTTGATTCGTGAGAAAATCGCCATTTCGTACACGCCGCGCGCGTGTAAATCGTTGGATAATCAGTTGTCCCCCTGATCAGATCTCTTGTACGTGCACTTGACATTCTTCGTAGCAATTCGGTTCTCCTTGGGTGGCCGGATGCACGGTTGCACCCGATATTAGGAAGTAACAGCGTCACTCTGAACGCAGAATCGATTAGCAATGGCGGTGTATACGATGGATCAAACCGCCTCGGAATTCTTAAACGCAACAACAGAAATTAGCTTGAATTCCCGTTCCGCGTCGATGCTACGTCCGGAATATCTACGCGTACTCGATATAATTTCCATCTCGACGTAATACCGATCTTGGCGCACCTGTTCGAACCGCGTCGTTATCTATGCAAATTAACGCAACTGGTTAAATCGCGGTTTCATACGGATTTCTTATCGGTTCCTAGCCTGCAGCGTTTGCTCGTCCCCGGACCGGCTAATGCCTCTTAATTGAGACGCTATCGGCTGGGATTTCACTTCTATCGTTATAATAATATTAAAATAGCGCTCTCGCTACCGGAATCGGCAATTACAAGCTTGTTAATTACGACGTTATGTATACAGAATGTAACCGTAAGCACACACCGAGAAGTGATTCTTGGGAGTTTAAGCTACAGATACCGATGGCTCGTTAACATTTCGTCCCTCTTACCGTCACCGTAACGGCCATCAGTTTCTGCATTTTACGAACTCCGAGGCGGCTCCGTGATGTTCGTGGAAACGTCACTCGACGACCACTTTGGCCGACTGTATGGTTCCCTGACCTATACGCTATAGCCTCACTCTCTCTATGCTCTCGTGTACCTCGTCGCGCGTATATCTAGCGAAACTTTTACCTCCATTTGTAAATCTTCCGCCTACGTGTCGCGCGGTAAACTTCCGAGTGCTGTAATCGTTACTCAGCCAGAGTTAACTTTGTATAAAATTATACCGGGATAGACATCGCCGGGATGTACGTTTCTCGCGGGAAATTTTATCGAGACGCTCTGGAAGTGCACGGATACTCTCGAGCGGAAGAAAGCGGCGTAAATACGTCGTAAGTTCTCGTTATAGAATCACGACGCCCGGGTCGCGCGTAATTCGTGTCGGACGCCGTTTCTCGAAAAAATCCTTTTATTTATCCCGAACGTTCGATTAAAGCAACTTTTTCGTGGTGCCAGGTCTACCCGAAATGCGTTTTCCGTCGCTCTTTTGTTGCCTGGAACGGCCTCCCCAGCGTCACGTAAGAACGTCCAGAAATCAGATTGTAGACGCGTATACGCGCCTCTCCGGAGACGCCTGTATACGTGGAAGCACGGCTGAGATTCCCAAGAAGATGAAAGAGAGAAAATCATGGGTGTGCAGGTAAACCGAGTTCGTGGCTTTCGTCGTGTCTGGCCTACGTTGACCGAATGCATTAATCACTCGTGCCCCGGCAGCATGCAGTTGCATTTCGCCTCCCTGCGGCTCCCTTCGAGCCCTAGTCGATCGTACACGGTCACGCAGCGCACAAAAATACAAGACTCCGGCGAGGACTGCTTTGTACGCGCGCTGGTACCTGCAGCCGGGCGCCAAAACCGAACAAACACCCTCCCGCGTCCACGAAAAAAAATGGTTGGAACTCTTTTTTCGTCGATTGCTCGTCGCGTGGAATATACAAGTTGCAGACATGTTTTATTTGGCTCTGTTGGTCACGTGTAAAGTGTCAGGGAACGATTCCGACGTGGAAAAACCAAAAGTCAGAGCCGTGTAGAAGTTGGTATAGGAAAATGTCCGCCATTTCTTGGAGCGTTTGCACGCTTTTAACGTGGCCCTGCAGCCTCGAAATCGGCCGTAGCTCATCGGGGATAAGGTGCATCCGCGGGAATCGTTGAAGTATATTCGGGCGTACGATAAATATTCATGGGACTGTCCGGCGATCCTGGTTATTCCGCGAACATATAAATGGACGTTAAAATTTTTTAACGTTCCCGGTGCATGCGCGAGAGCGAGAAGGGGTTGAAGACTGGTGGTTTACAAACGACCGGCACGTACGGTTGGTCGTCAAAACTGTACCTCAAAGAGATTCCAACGAAGCGTACAGTAAACTCGGTTATCACAGCCCCGCGGTATTATCCGCGAAATCTAATTGCTGATACTACGTGAAACAACGCCGGGTGTCTTAGGTTAATGTGACGCGGAGGTCTGATATGGTACCAGCAACAAACGCAGCGGCCCCCGGAATGAATAATTCAAGCCACCATGGCGGCGCGCAACCAGCCCCGATGCTAGAGGCTCTTTCGCGCGCGCGGGACGCGAACCTCGAGCATTCCTGCACGCATTCGCCCGCTCGCGATTGTAAATCTCGACACTGCGGGGTTATATGGTGGATGTTATGCGCCAATGAGCACTGGACGATGAAATACGCGACCTTGCTTCGTTGCGTTACCTTTGTTACCGCTCATTCGCTCGCGGATTCGCTACCAACGCGTTTTTCCGATTTCACGACGCCATCTTGACGCCATCTTTCGTCCCCGAGCACCCTTCGACACCTTCGCTGTCGGATAATTCCGAACCACGTAACTTGAAGTTTAAATCGAAGGTTACTTGTTCCAAGGAAAAGTTCTACGTTTGCGGAACGATCGCGAGCACCGATTTTGATTTAACAGGTGGGACGTCCGCGGGAAATCGATATCGCAGGGTAGATGCTTCGAGCTACGCGATAAATCACCGACACTCCATCATCACTCGATAAAGATCGTGATTCTTTCGTTGGTCCATCGATCTCCGCGCGTTGGATTCGCGCTTCCACCTTATCGGTATCGTGTCCCGGGGCCACGGCTCGTCCCGAGATTCAATAATTCGATAAAATTCCATCGGATCGTTCGCGCGGCAACGCGAGGCCGCTAATACTTTATGGTAATTATTATAACTTTATTTCGTTTCGATCGTTTTGCCGGAGTCGTTCGATAAAACGCCCGGAGATTTAATGGCCGAAACGCGTTCGTCCGTTTCTTGGCGCGCGATTTAAATTGTAAATGAAACGGCGATCAATTTCTTCGCCGCGGCGAGGCGAAAAAGGAAGACGAGAGATCCGGCGATCCGAGCACGCACCGCGGTGCCCCGCGACACGCGAAATTACTTCGATTTGGAAAACCCCCGAGGAGAGGGGAGGGGGGAAAAAAACGTCTCTATCTTTAGAGCCCCGGCGAAGACGTACACGATACGGAGCGTGCAGTACCAACAACCCCGGGGCGTTCTCCTCCATCTGATAAATAATCGATTCGCGATGGCCGTCCTCGGGAATAAATCCAGCGGGGCAGGCTCATCCGTCTGGGACAGCGACCGCGAAAACGTATGGAGGCGTTTGGTATATAGCGGCTTGGTGGTTGCTCGTCGCTGTTTACGGTGGTTCGTTATACGCTGACGAGGTGTACGAGGTTATACGAGGTGGTAGATATGCGCCGCAGTATCTAAGAGGGGCAGTAGCGATCGTAATTCTCGTCCTGGCGACTCCGGTGTGTTCCTTTGCGCCGTTCTCGAACTCGAACGCTCGGGCCCCGGCGAGCTGTGTTGGTGCTCGTGTCCGCGATGGTCGAAGGTAAGCCCGGATCATATTCTTAACGAGAGTGTTTTACGATCAGAAGACCCTTTATCTACGGCGGTGTTGTTGGCGTTATCCAAGACCAAACCGAAAGGGAGTCAGTGCGAAAAGGGGCGGCTGAGGGAAGGGGAAGAACGGAACGAGAGAACCCGAAGTGCCCGGGAAGGTGGCCGTGATGTATCTCGCACTTAGCCCTGCCACGCCACACCACGCCACGCCACGACGCGCCATAGTTGGTTAGGTTTTTTATGCGTTGTCACGATATCACGCGTGTTGTACCTATGGCGTGTATGTCGATCGTCCCGGGCGTTGTCCGTCCGGAGATCTCGCTCGTTTGTAATTGTCGCCGTTCGGTGTACGTTGCACGAGAACGACGCGATAGGAATGGCCCGAGTAGAGGACTCGCCCCGTGTTTGACAATGACCGTTCTCGAGAAATAGGCTGACCCGATAACAAGAGTAACGCTTCACGAACAGCGTTTTGCATCCCGTGTTGTGTTTCTCTATTTCACAATTCCGGAATCCGTCGAGGTTGTCGGGGATTCCCCCTTGGAGCCGGATCCGATTGAGTAGCCGGCTCGACTTTATTTCAATCGAATCGCATCGATCGCGCAACCCCTTTAACGCCGTTGACGGTTATTTACATACGACGTTCGCTTATATAGTCCGCGCGGCGAAACCAAAGACGCCTCGAGAATAATAGTACACCGTGGATTTATAAGAAAGACGCGTCCCATAATTTCCCGCGCCGTCAGCGAAAGAACTAACCCCGAAGACCGATTCGCTGGAACTCGCTCGAAGACGAATTAGTCCGACGACGACTTAAATTCCTCGCCGCTCGGGGCTCCTTAAGGGGCCACGTACGCACCGGGGGAAGCCCAAGACGGCTCGATGTTTCCAATTTTTTTACAATCGAACGATTAAATTCATAGAAACGGAATTTTTCTCATCCGCGGGTAAACCTTTTAAGAGCAATTTCAAGGCTCGTTTCACCCGGAAGACCACCGTACAACCGTGTCGATCGGCGATCTGTACGAATTAATACGTCGCCTTTCGCGTCAGCGTCGCGTTATCTTTATGCGCGAACGAAAGCTTTCATCAACCCTTTCGGGCCCGCGACGCGACTCCGGCCACTTATTCGAATGGGACGTTCGCTCGAAGCACGATACGATAAAGAGATAATTCAGTACACGTACGGGCGCATCGTTATTGCAATTATACGTAAATGAGACGATTACGTGTTCGGCCATACAAAAGACGATCGGTAGCGAGGCGGGTAGCCCGCGTTTTCTTCAGTATTCCACCTACCGCGCTACGCGCGTCTTTTTTTCCTCGTTAGCAGTTAACGTTTCCTTTTTCTTGACAAATACATATATCCGCGAGGTCCCCGCGAACCGTCGTAGCTGTTCGCGTACCAGCCTCCGCCATAATTTCGACCGGATACGCTCGCTTCTTCTCTCCGTGCGCCGCGAGAGTCTAGAAGATTTGAATTTCTCTCCTCCTTTCGCAGGGGTAGCTCGCTGGGAGATCATTCACCCTGTACACGTGCACGCGGATAAGATCCCATGAATACGTACCTAACGTTGGCTGATTTGCATACGCGAGAGAAACCTATCGGTATATACGCGCGCCGCTTATGTACAGGGTGTCTCGAGAGCGTCCTCTCCTTCCTACGAGGCGACCGTCCCTGCGAATCGAGGCTGCATATCGATGATTCGACCCCACCAGGAAATGCGCGACGCTACACGTACCCACGTGACTTATATCCTCCGTCCTCGCCAAAGTTGGGGGTCAACGTGGTCCTCCGGATGCACCAAACGCACCACCTCTTCCAGCTCGATGCCAATTAGTCTACTGTTCCCGCAGAATTTCGTTCCAGTGGCCACCCATTTTGTAATTCTCTGCATTTCGCGTTACCCTGACCGTTGCTGAATAAAATCCATCTTCTAAAAGTACCCACGGTTCGTTAACTCCCGCGGTAGGGCTATCCATAGCAGATCTACGGCCGCGAAACTCCATCGATCTTCCTCCAACATCGCGAAGCGTGATGTTTCGCGGCGTCGGTCACGCGAGCCGTATCGTTAAGAGGCGAAACTTTGGAACGCGCTGTAGGTTACGTACCTGCGTATACGTACCGTGTATACATATAAGTGTACGTACTCCGAGAGTGGCCTACGTGCAAGCGGTGGACCGACAGGACATCGCTCATGGCGCTCCCTCCGTCCTAAAGCGCTATGTTACAGGGGGTTGGGGGCACTTACTTCGTTCTCGTACTCTTGTACCTTCGTTATCCACTCCCCATTTATCCTTCACGTGATCCCCCGTGTACGTGTACGTACACCTTCCTTCTTCTTCTTCTGTGTAATCGGAGAACTGTGAGCACCATTACGATGGACCCGGTGAAAAGGCAGTCGAAGACGGCGTTCCTACGTTCGTAGCAAAAACGTACTCCGGCGACGCGTCCAACAATTTCTAGTCTCGCGAAAACTTTACAACCTGTTGAACCCCTAACTTTCGCGTTTTTCTCGTAGCCCTGAACTTTTTCGCGTCTTCGTCACGGCGCGTCGATTAAAGTTAAGCAACTTTTAACGAACGGAAAAAGTTCCCGCAGGTTCGTGGGCAGTTTTTCCATTTGTCGCGCGTTCCTCGAGATCCTTCGGTCAGGTCAGCGTCGTGCGATGGTTTTACAGCAGGACCCGGGGCACGACGGTAGCGAAAACACCGTCCCCGGTTATTTTCTAATGCCGCGTACCGCCGGTTAGTTTACGAGGCTATAAACTGACGTCACAATACCAGAAGCCGCCTTGCTCGGGGTTGCGCCGCTAACGCGAACGCCACCACTTCGGATAATGGATTCATATGGCCCATAAAATTAAAGGATACGACAAATTTACCGCCATATTTCATCCGTGGCCAGTTTCGGGACTTTGCGCGTGCCTAACGCCCGAGATCGATCCGCTGTACCGATGATGGATTCGTTCAGAGACGAATGCAAATTCCTCCTGGTACGCAATTTCTACCAGTATCTTGGTGAATAAGAAATTTTTCCGAATTTTTGAAAATAACAAGAAACATTCTTGGGTGGATGAAACGCGAGGAAAGTAATCGCGGCTGTGCTGAACGCTGGGGATTGGAACAAGCTAGCATAAAGCTGCTAAAAAGGAGGAATAATAGAATGTTGCATTAGCTGCCAGCTGGTCGGATTAATAAAACGTCACCGAGGGTAAATTTGGCCGTCGATACTCTGCCAAAGACATCCGGCACATCGCGTAGTCAGGTGCAGCGCATAAAGTATCGCGGGGCAATTTTGCGTACGCAATTGGGATAGCGTTGTTTCTGCCAGGGGTTTGATCTACGACGATAATAAGACGTCGAGGCAGCGAGGATTAGAACAGAGTTGCCGCGTGCCTTATTAAGACTTAAATTGGAGGAAGGGAATAGAGAGCGTTAACGTAACGGGTCCGAGAGAAAGAGAGAATACGCCCGGCAGGGATGGTGGTGCATCCAGGCATTATGGCCGCCGCTCCTTGAGTTTGGAGGGTCCGGGATGAACGGCTGGCAAAGATAAGGAAAGCTGGAGAGAGGGGGTTCGCTGGAGGCTGGGGGATTTGGGGGTCGAGGACATCCATCTTCCCCCTCCAACCCCTTGGTCCCCCTTACACGTCCCTCCCTATATTCCATGCTCTGGCCCGTTGCATCCTACAGGGTTCACCGTACCGACATACATCTCCTGTCGAGGGGAAACCCCTCTTCGTCTTGTCCTTTGCTTAAGTTAACTTTACACTCCTTCTTTCTCCCTCCGTTCCTTTTTCCTTCGGGCTTCCTTCTCCCGTTCCCAGTCTGCTCGCGTGTGTTTCTATCTTCGTACAGTCCGTGTGTGTGTGTGTGTGTGTGTGTGTGTGTGTGTACGTGTGCGTGTTCCGAGCCGAGCCGAGCCGAGACGACCGTCAGAGGCGAGCCACGAAACGAGCATCGCCGAAGAAAACACAAACTTAATCCTACGCGTGATTCATCTGGGCCGCCATAGATCTGGATTATCTCCCGTCATCTGCATATTTACGAGTATCTGCTTTGTCCTGATTGTGCGTGGCCCCACGCGCTCCTACTCCAGCGTAGGAAGTAACACCGCGAACGAGATAAACTTATCCGTCGTCTCTCTGCCGCCTTTTCCTTTATTTCGAAATTCGACTTGTCGCGAAATCTCCGCGCGCCCGCCGAGATTCCTCTTCCAAGATCCCCATCTAGCCTTTCCGTTGGGTCATCGTTCTTCCGCCGGCCATGAGTCACTCGACTCTTCCACTGATAATCCTTGGTTCGTGTTCCTCGAGAGCATTTTTCGTCCCTGCGCTCGCTTTCCCATTTAGAGTCTGCATTCGCTCTTACTCATCCAGCGGGGACCTGAGGTCATCCTCTGGCCACTAAATACTCCAATATACGTGCCCCTCCAAAAACCACCATGACTCGAACCACAGTTGTCGAGTCGATAGTAATTGGAGCACAGTGTTGGAACGTCTGGAACGATCGTTCTCGAATTTAACCATTAACAATCTGCCCGTAACGTAGTTAGAAACTATACAGAGTCAAATACTTTCTGGAATTCTAGTAGTGTTGATGCTATGATACAAGGTTGGATACGAAACCATGCTGTTCCGTTGATAATAATGTTTCTGATTAACGATGATCGTTCACCAGCTCTGATGCCATTCACTATTTTTAGCACGACGTCGGAGATAGAAATTAATAGATTTCTAATAGTGCTTCTTTCACCGAGAGATTTATCAAGAGTAAATGACATATTGGGATAACGTCTTAATAACGTCTCTTTTTAGAGAAGTTAACCTCTTCGTGGAAGTCGCGTGTTTGGCGCCACAAACATAGAAACGCGAACAGTTATAAAATTTCCTGATTCCTCGTAATTCCGACGGTAACCGTAATCGTACTTTGCAAACGGTCGCTTCAATTTCCGTCATTACGGCTGAATAACGCCTCGTTAAGCGTGCTACAAACATTCGCGGCATTAACGGCGCATAAATAACCGCGGCGCGAAGTGAACGCGCGGATTTAACTCATACTTCGGACCACCGACAATAAGCCGATAACGGGGCGACGCATATTCGGAACAGCATCGGGGATGTAAATTCCTGATGTTCGTTCCGCACCGGATTGGCCTGCGTTTGACAAACAGTATTAGCCTTAATCGTCGCTGGACTCTCGAATTTCATTCACCAGCCCCAGTTTTCTTCGATGATTTACGGAAAAAACAATTATAAAAATAGAAAAACTATCACGTAACCTGCCCCTAATTATGCATGGACTGCAAGATGCATCGATATCGTAAGAACGGGCTCATGCTTATTAGGTGAGAGTTCCGCGAACGATTATAAACGGGGGGCCAGTTTTTTGGAAAATTATTCCCCGTTGGACGGCGTGTTATTTGCCCGGCAAAAACAAGATGAAATAACACGAATCGGAAGACGTGATTTAAAGACGTTTCGCGTGGAAGAAACGGGTTGGCTCGCCACGTCTGAAAATTAGAAGGATCGGCCAACTGTTTATTCGCTCTATATAATCTTCACAGTTTTACCGGGGAACAATTTTCTGTTGATTTTTGTTTCGTAATTGATACGAGTTGCATGCGTTTCCTTTACTGTCCACGACAGGGGTTTTCTTTTTGTTCGCTTTAATTAGGCTCCCCGTGCGATTATGGAGGCAACGTTTAAGGTTTCGCCGTAAAAGTCGTTCGTTTCGATCGCGACTCGAGCAGCAATCGTCTTTGCGTGTCGAAGGATAAACGGTGCGATTGAAAATGAAACTCTTTCTCTGCGTTTGCTCGGCCCCTGCCCGGTCCCTCGTGGCGCGATGATGGTCTTTGATTAATCCGCGATCGGTCTCGCCGAGTTGTTCAGCCGATCGACGATCGGCGATCTGCAAATTACCTACTCACCGCGTAATAGCGACGACGTGCTTCGGAACCCCGGACTCCCAGCGTCTCTTTGCTCTATCCTTCGCCACTTTGCCTCTCGGGCTGCTAAGTGCCGTTTCATCCTCTTCTCTCCTCCATTTTCTGCCTCTTTTTCCCTCTCGAGCGGCCTTCATTTTCTTAATATCTCGGCCACTGCAGAAAAACGCGATCCAAAACCTTCCAGTTAACGTTTAATAACACGGCGGCCAGACCGATTTTCCATCGCCTCGTGGTTTACAACGGGCTCTTTCTTCCATTTTCAGGGGCGAGGCCGAACCACGGGCCTGTCGCGTGATCCTCTCTCGCACGAAAGTGTCTTTCGATGTAGCAAAAATGGTAAAACGCCGGTTCCCATCGTCCCCTGCCAATGGATCGCCTCGCCCTCCGGGTCTCTAATTTAAGAAAGAAGACCGCGAACTTTGAAATTAACTTTACTCGGAAGGGGACCAAAAGCCCCGTGTTAGAGTCAGCGACGTACTCTTTGAAATCAGACTTTCCATCGCAGAATCGCTCTGTGATTCCTGTCGTTTATCCTTTTAACGAGGACACGAGCTTCCAAAGTTCAGAAACAGGCAAATTCACCATTTAGAACCGATTCGTAAATGAAACTTGCAGTTTTGGTTCTAACAAAATTCCTATGCTGGAATAAGCAACCTATAATTTGTTATGCGACAGCGTCAAGATTATGAACAGATTGGATCTGAAATCGAAAGGTCTTTAGCGGCGGTTTTCGAGCCGCGGATCGTTTCATCGCGTATTCATCGAACGATTCATGAACGTAGCCTGCGGTTCATCGTCTAACTAAATATACGAAAGGTATGAATGTCAAGTTATTGGCATTTTGAAATTCAGAAACGACGTGGAAGAAATTCTCCCAGGGTACCTCGTGCGAGTGGAAATTCTTACGTGAAGCTTCCCACAACTTACGAATACAACAATGCTTGACCCCTTCGCGATAAAGAAAAGGGCTCCGATGCTCCTCCGGTCAAGTTCTTCTTAGGAGCACCGGAGATCTATTCTTTATGGAGATTACGTGATAGAGATACGATCGGAGCGTATTTCCTTTGCGATGCTCCAATGTTACCGAGAAGTGGTTGATTTAGGTCGCAAGAAGTTACGGTTTCTTTCTCGGTGCCTGCCGAATGTAGCCACGATGTTGGATGGTTCTCGGTGCACCGAGGTTACGTAACATTTTATGGTACGAGCTCGAACGAAATGGCGCTCGGAATCTCGGTTTTAAATCTCCGTTCGGCAAACGGAACGAAATACTTCGCGTTTCGTCTCGCGAATTCATTGAAGAATAATCGCCGCTGAATTAACGCGACTCGATCGATGCTTTCATATTCGATTCGTAGGGGAATAATATTGGAAAAATGCTATTTTTTTAATCCCGGTAGAACTGCACGAATTATAGCGGATCATTCGTCAAACCGTGTTGTTATTTTCCAGTTGGTTTTCTACCTGCAATGGATGCAGTTTAGTCAACATTCGGAAGCCATACCATTTTATCACGGCCATTCAAACCCCATTGGCCGTGCAGTAGAGATACCGCACATATCTATATACATGTCTAGTCTCCATTCTACATATATACAGGGTGGACCTAGCGAAACGTTCCACCGTTGTTCGACCGAAGAAATAAAATTCGATTTAACGCGTCGTTGTTGCTTTCAAAAAAACAGCGCGGCTTGATTGCCGCGAACACGAATCTAAGATATTTTCAAATAGACTCCGAGACACGTAGGAACGTTCGGTGTTATAATAAAATTGCGTTGCTACCTCGAGAAATCGAAAATCGTTTCCAGAGACTGTCGAGCGTTATTTTCGTAATTACAATACTTTCCTCAAGTTCGACGATAAGTTTTTAAACCACATCCCGCGAATTAGATATTCAGAAGAGCACCGGTGCATTAAATATTCCCTCAAAGTGAAATATAAACACGTGTAACAAGGTTTAATCGTTCCCAGCGTCGATTTATCCTCGAATTTGACATCGTAGAGACGAAAATTCATATAATTAACGACTGCAAATCAGCACGCTGGCCGAGTGGTTTAGCAAAATGGTTTCCATATAAACATTATGCCAGCGAAGAGGCTTCCGTTGGATTTCGATCGCATAAGGATAACGAACACCTGTTTCGATATCGATAACAAAATTATATACATACCACCTTATTATAACACCATGTCGGTGATATTATCTTCTTTATGCGCCTTTGTACGGTGAAAGCTTGAATTCCACAGTGGTTATTGGAAATCGATTACGCGCGACGATAAATTATTATTAACTGCGTCATATCGAACGTAATAAATTCACCATACCGTGTCTTTAACGATTTTTTCCGCGCGTTTTCGTTTCGTTACTTTTATATTTAAAGCGCGTACATCTCTCGTTGCACGCGCGGCGGCGGCGGCGGCCATTTAACAACCATGCATTTTAGGCACTTCGAAATCATGCTTGCCATTTTACTAAATTGCACCGGAGATTTTTTAAAACGTGTTCGATAATGTTCAGTGAGTAAAACTAAATTGATTAACTGGATAATTTCATAGGAAATTTTATTCATTTATTAATCTACAAACTTTGTTTCCACGTTTCGCAAAGGGAATCGTTGCTCGTCAAAATCGTAGAAACCTGACTCGACAGTAATATCGATGATCCGGTGTTAACGAATTTAAGTTGGTGGAGGAATCCCTGCAGGGGTGGATCGTTTGGCTGAAAAATGGACCGGAGTTACCACGGATGGCGATATGAAATTTCACATTCGCGGGAACGATATTCACCTTCGCGAAGGATTTCGCCTGATCAGCAAAGTATTCCGGCGATCGACCGGCCGTAGAAACCGTCATAACAATAGAACGTAACGTTTCGAAGTAGCACTTTCCGTGATCAAATCCATATCTCATCGGACCACGCAAAACAACTAAATAGAAAATATCGAACCGTACTTTTTTTCTATCCGCGGGATCCATCGTGCGGATTGAACCGCTGCGTCTGCATCCGTCGGATAGGTTCCGCTCGAGTTCTCAGCGAATCGATACGAGGGCGCATCGAAAATACTCGAAAACGGACTCGACGATATTATTTTTGGCTATTTATTAGAGCGACGAAACGTTCGGTTCGCTCGAAACCAGCACGCGCGAGGCCCTCCGTTGCATTTCGCGCTATCGATCTTCCCCGTTTCCCATTCAAGCGTCCGAAAGAAACCTCCGATTGCTATGCAGAATTGTGGGCAATATCTCCGATCACGGTCACGTCGTTGCCATTCGGTGTACATTAAATACTGGCTCGAGATAATGAGTACACCTGCGTGCATATCTTCATCTCGAAACCACCGCGGCCATTCAATAGCGACGCTATTAATCTGTGGGGTATCAAGATCTAACATCGAGGAGGACTTCTGAAACGTTGAGCGCTGCGAATCTCGAACGGAGAGCACTTTCGATCCGCCGACGCGTCCAGAACCTACGTCCACAAAAATATCCGGAGCATTTCGAGCATAAAACGTGATTCAGGACCGACCCGGGCGATTCATTTTATTTTTCTAGCCGAATATTCTGCGCGTCGTGCTCTCCACTCGTCGTACCGGCGCGCACTTGTAAATAAGCGACGAATATTTTAACGTTTACTCGAGATTTATCAACCCCTTCGTTCCAGATTTCCTCCTGGCGATTATTTTATTACGAACGGAACGTCCAAACGCGGTTGCGAAGACATCGTTTGAATTTCGATTAAGTCTGTATCCGTCAGAATCTGTTTAGTTGACTCGTTGCATAACTACCAGAATAATATTAGTAATATAGAAGTGGCTGATGGAGAAGCTTTAGCACCAGCCATGATGGTAATGGGGGCTTGGCAGGAGTAGGGTCGACCATTCAAGGCCGACCTGTTGGCCGCTTAAGGGGCCCAAAGTGGGACCTCTGCGTGGAAGGGGCCCCACTCGCCCCCTTTCCCTCCTCTTTTCATCCGCAACAAACGCTTCGGTGCCGCGTCGCAGACCCTAGGAACTCGTTCTTCGAAATTTTTATCAAAAATCGAACCGTGGGAACAAACCTGCACGCGAATCAGAAATCAAATTTCGTCAAGGCGTACTCTCGAGAATAAAATTTAAATTAATACGGGCGAGAAAGTTGAGAGAAAAAATCCTTAATTGGTGGTTGCCTATCGACGCGGTCCGTATCCTGTTGCTTCGTCGTTAAGGCGGCGCGGCGTTCGCGCGTGGAAATTCAAAGGTGGGATTTAACAACGGGGAAATTAGTAATTTCGCGTTGTCGTCGAATCGAGGGAATCCCCGTCCGCGACGTAAGAAATGCAATTTTGGCGTCGAATACCCCGGTTGGCGCAGATGTTCCGCAGAATCCCGGGTTGCACGATCGTCCCCGGGAGTACAACGACTGCGGTTTACGAAATAGTGCAGGATCATAAGGAGAATTAGGCGTCTGAAGTTGCAAGGCACGTAGCTACGTAACGACGTCTCGAAAGGTTCGTGATTTTACCCGAACCACCGAAACGGTCTCTGAAAGTATTGTCGGGACGAAAAACGAATCTCCGCTTTGCATTAATACCGTCCGAGCTTGAAATTCCGATATCGTTTTCACTTTCTCCCTCCCCGTAACACCTATCTATCCATCTATCTAATATCCTATTATTCGACGCGCCTTACCCGGCAGCGAAACCGATACGACGCGGGTAAAGAAAAAACGCCGCGGTTAAAACTTCTCGAAATTCGTGCTTGCTAATCTAACTTCGTGATTAAACGTTGGAGCACCGGCGCCAAGAAGATAACGAAACCGTGGAATGTTGGGCGAGTTTTACCGCGTTTTCCGATTTTAATTAAAGGTGGACTTTCTGTAGAATTATAGTGGAACGACAGAAACGCCCTGCATAGCAATTTAAGCGAGTTTTTGATTATTGGAACCTCTTACAGGCTCTCCATGAATGTTACTCTGTTAGAAGAGGTCAAAAATGGTACTTTCTTCTTTTTTTACAGCCAAAAGTAAAAATTTCACTACGGTTAATCCTTCAGTTAGAAGTCAAAGACAGTTTGCTATGCATTTAAGGGTTAATGATCGATCGTTTTGTAAATAACGCGTGGCCGGCGACGAGTTCGAAAAAGGTAACCCCGGTTGCCCGTACGTGCCAGCCGGGGCCATTGGGAATTTCCTTCCGGTATCCGGTGGAGATCGTTAATTCAATACCGTACCCTATCTTCGGCGTCGACTTATCGGGAAGGGATGGAAACGCCTCGACGCCGGCCACTCGTGCGCTGGCTCGATCGTCGGTTACGGAAAAGGCGAACGAAAGAGGGAGAGGTGAAGCCATTTCACCGACCGGAAGCTGGACGCCCTCCGGGGTCCCCGTTTCTATCGACGAGCGACGACGTGCCGCGTCAGCTACGATCCGTCCACCCTTCTCTGGTTTTTCGTCAGTCCGGCCGACTGTTCTGATATTTATTTTTATCGCCGACCCTGTCAACGCTACCTCGACGCGTACAGGGGTGTCCTAGGTCGATGAAAGACCTGGACGACTGCCAGATGAATCCGTAGGAATAGATCCGTAACGGCGATCCCCCGTCCGCCGATATTTCAGTCGACACACTCGCGGTCTGCGGTTTTAGGACCACCAATAATATTGTCGCGATCGCGACGACCGGAGGACGAATTTAACGCGAAAAGTACCCCTTTGGAAAGCGATCTTCGTCGATGAAACGCTCGACGAGCCTCCAAGTACGGAGTTGCAAACATTTTTCGAAGCTGACAATGTTGTATAACTCTATATTTCTTAATTCTATGAATTACTGGGAGTTCCAACAGTGAAAGATAAGCTCTACGAGGCGTACGGAGTCTCGGTAAGTATGGTTCGAAGGTGGCCATTTCGAGCAGTTCCCGCGAAGGCGAGCAACCGCGCGTTATGGTAAGACAGAACGAAAATGGCTATAACTCGGGAACAAGATCCACGAGGGCATGTACCCGCGTTTATACGATCAATTTTTCATTACTTTTTGGTCCACGACACTGCCGTCGAAGCTGGTCCCACACGTTAGAATCCACCTTGTACAAAGAAAAGCCGATACGTGGAACGTAATCGTATTTAAAATGGGCGTATCCGAGCGGTGAACGGCGGGGTTCGTCGCGTCGGTTCTCTGTTCTTAAGCCGGCGGGTCGCACCGTTTACCGCAAAATTATAGTCCATGGGCACCATGGGCGCCACGGGTTTGATCCGACGCGCTGATTAAAATCGTGAACGCGAGAACACCGTTCGCCAACACCGGGGATCAAAACGCGAGTCCCTTCGGGCTAAGAAACGGCCAGAGACTCCCTCGGTCTCCTGTCGTCTCGACTTCCTTCGACTCCGAGCTTCTTTCCCAGGCCCCCGCGACACGCGCGAACGTTTAACGAATCGACAAACCCCGGTGATGGATCGCCTCGCTGCGTGCATACGAAGCAGAAGTGACGCGGGAAATCGAAAATAGAAGGAAACCACGTTGGACATCAAGCGTTTGGTCGCCACGATAATGCTGTAACCAAAGTATATCAACCCTTTGCGCTCCAAGAATTGTTTTCAATACTGAAAGTGTCCCTTCTGCGCGCAAGATTTAAAAATGATTTACATTCGATCGCAGAACGTTTCCCGGCGTAGCGTCGCTTTTCTCGCGTTTTTCGCGGGACGTTTGCTTTTCCGAAAATTTTATTCCCGGGTCTGGCGGGTGGTAAGGTGGTATTTGCGCGGGCCAAATAACCGAAATAAAGAACAAACACCGAGGGGTGGGCGAAAGAGGAGAAAGAAAAACAGAAAGGGACGAACCGGGAAACGGGAGCGGGATCGCGGTTGAAAGGTGAACGAGGAGGGAGCGAGAGGGATAGAGTAAGGGCGGCAGGGGGGGTACGAGAGAAGGGAGGAAATGGCGCGCGTTACGGAGAAATGGCGCGGAAACTGGGGATAGTGACGGGCAATGGGCGCCCGCCGACTCCTCTAACCGAACGAAAACTCGTAGCCGAGGAGACCGTGGGAGGACAACCACTCCCTGGTTTTGCCGTGGCTCTGCCAACGTACCGTGGAACGGGGACAAAAGAGAAAACGAACTAGAATGCCTTACAAACGAGAATCGCGGAAGGGATAGATAGCCGGACGATGTGTATAGCGAGAGCCGAGGAGAGCAAAATGAAGGAGAAAGATCATCGCCTCCGTTCCTTTCCTGTTTCCCCTCTCCCCCACCCCCCCTCTAACCTCCCCGTTCTCCCTTTTTTCTGCCGTGAATTGCGCGTAAAGATTGCTCGTACGATTGAACGAACTGACTTCGTATACCGTGGCTGCCCGCCCGGCCCTTGGAATCCCTGCACCAGACTCCGGTAAAGACCTCCTGCTCTTAATGGACTGCAAATAACGATCTCGAGTATTTCTGGACCGCGATTCGACCTTGAAACTAATACAGTCTGGACTCGTTAAGGGTTGGGCTCGATAGGTTTCTGCCACAATACTGAAGGATCGCCGACCAGCAGCCCCTTACAACCTGCAAGGTCGCTTTCCTCGACGGAAATTGGCATCCACGGTAAAATAAAGCCGACCGTTTTATCGACGACGGTTATAAACGCTCTACCTTTTTGTTAACCGCTTCCTCCATACTAGTCATTACTCCGAGGGAACGTTTGCGAGGTCTTGGATGAGAGGAAACACCTTGCGATTAAAATACGTATGCATAAAATGATAGTAGAAATTAAAATACCACTTTCAAAACGAGTACCAATTTCCCGCCCAAGCAACGAGCCACGTTACGAGTACCGAAATCTACGAAAGGAATAGTTTTTCGTAGAGACATCGCCGAAGGGATTGAATTTACGCGATATGGCGTTGGTTGGGTAACTTTGCCGGCATAGGTCGATAGGACGGGCGAAAAAAGAAGCTATGGATAATTTTAGAGGCGTCGAACGACCGGGGAATCCTCTCTAGAAGGCTCTCGATGGCTGGTAACTGTGCCGGCATCTAGCGGCGCCCGCTATAACCTTTCACGGTTAATTCGATTCTGTTCGAAACGAACGGCGCGTCGAAGAAGAATGAAAATCGTCGGCCAATCGAAATTATTCCCGTGCCCGGCAATTACGCCTACCGAAGGCTGATTTACTGGCACGCGGCGCGCGCTTTTTGCCCCGTTCCACGCACCGAGAGTCATTCTCGTTGCGTGACGCGTTTCGAATTAATTGCGCGCGCGCAATTTATAAAATATAAATCGATCCGGTATTCAGCGGAACGAGTTTCGTTAATGTCGTGTTCCTACAGGACGTTCAAAGAAAACGGTCCAGAATATTTGGAATCTCGTAAAAGTCGCGAGGGAATGCAATGAAAGGCCAATCGAGTTTGTATCATTGAGTCCTCTAGGATGGCATTTCTCTTACTCTATTCGACTGTAGAAACACAGAAAATAATTTTAATTAATTACATAGACAATTACTCCACTCTGAAGGGAACTGAATTTCTCACTATTAGGAAATGATCTGATTATTGACCCCTGAAGTTTGAGGCCCAGACCAAATGATTCCCACTGACCCACCCTTACTGTAGGGTCTATAGTAATAGGCCTTGTATAATAAAGGCAACACAGGGAGATTCGTGAAGTCGACATTTGGGCAAGCGCGTACGCACCCGTACTTCGAAATCGATTTTCTCGAAAGCGACGACCTTTTACGTTGTAAGAGAAGTATCATCCTCCCTTTTCGAGCTAGTTTTACTTTTCGATCCACAATAGAGGAAGGTATCATAATCGTGGAAAAGCACGCGTTAAAACCTCACGGTCTGAACTACTAAGAAAAAGACTTGTGCATGTATGTTTATACGATGGAATGTTTGTTAATACGTTTGCTACCATATATCACGTATTTGTGCTGCGCCAATTCTTGTCAGAGACCAACGTCGCATGCGTCTGACAGCCGACAATTGTCTGTTTTATGTCCTGTAGGAACAAACGAACTATGCACCCATCGAGCATTGTTTGCACTATGTAGAACACCGCGTTAAAAATATTCAATAAAATCTCCGTTGCTTTCAAACATATTACTTGTTGCACGAAACAAAAATTCTACCCAAAAGCTAGGGGAGCAGTAACGTATGCAGGGAATAAATTTATCTCACTGGTTCGTGCCCGTGTCAATTTGTCCCCTATTTACGAAAAACAAGTTTCATCGTTATCTCCGATCACCTACGGTTGACAAGATTCGCTTTTCTGCCATCCAGTAATTAATTCGACTGCAAAAGGAGGGGTCTCGTGTCTTATTTAATTACGGGATATCACGGTAATTACCACGGCGATGTGAATTGGTCGGCGAAAAGGGCGGGGATGGAGAAAAAAAAATAAAGGTAAAATTCTATATTAAATTAATCTGTTGTATAACGAAGTCGTAGACCGTAAACAGAGGAGGCGGCTAGGCTGCGTGAAAAGTTTCGTCGACGCGCTGTTAAGACATAATCGGATATTAAAAACCATAGAACTACCGTGCAGCGTAATTAATTCATAATTGGCTGATCTCGCAAGAGGCTGTCGCGCAATCTTAATTCAATCTATCGCCATTCGCGGCGCCTCGTTACTGCCACCTCTCCCCATCCCGTCTTTCGCTATGCGTAGATCGAGCCGCCCTGCACGCACGACGCGCGTATCCGCCATCCCCGATATAATAATAATTTTCAGTCATCGCCCTTAACGGCAATAAAAAATCCCGATCGTAAATATCCTGCTAATAAGCTACGTGACGGGCATCGAAAATGCCGCTTAACCGCTACCGTGGACGCTAATTGCGCGCCTCCTTCTCGCGAGGCGCGTGATTCCCGCTAAAATCAAACGAAAAAAAACTCCCCCGCTCGGACGACCTGCGAAGTATCACGATCAACCTCCCATACAGGGTGTTTAAAACGAACACGAGCACCGAACGTTACGCGATTGCAGAAATATAACCGTGGTTAAAATTGCGGGGGGTCGACGAATTCGTAGCTACCGAAATAATTAATTTCAGACGATTCAGCGGTCTGACGAATTAATTCCGACGGAATCGTTATGCACGATCCGTAATTGCTTCTCGGAAGAGCCGCCGCCATTACCAAATTTAGAGTTACGCGCTAGAGGGGGGGATGGTAGGGGAGGGCAAGAAGCTAATGAACGGCGAACGTAACGTTACACCTACGTCGGTGTACAAGGATCTTGTAACACCCACGTGAAACAGTACGTTATTCCAGAAGCAAGCTCCCATTAAGCCGAGCGCGGCAGTCTATGCGTGTGCCAGGTCTTGTTGCGGCTGATCTAGAGCGACCATTTTGCACGGACCGTCTTACTGCCAGACAGCGGAGTAATTATAAGGCAGCCGCTATAATTGGCAGGTATTCTCTTCTGAACGCGTTGCTGGAATTGCCGGTGCCCGCGAGCGCGTGTACGGGCATCCTGGGTCGCGGGCTGAAAAGGAACTAACGACGGAGGTGCATCGCGGAATGGTCGACGTCCAGGTGGTGAAACATGCATGGGAATACGACGAACTGGAAAACGTTTTAGGGCCCGTTCCAACGTTTATCGCGTTACGCGTTGCATCTCGAATTCCGGGGAGAAGATTCAGAAATAGAAACGGTTTGCTTTCGAACCAAAAGGGGTAGTCACGGAACGAGTGATCTAGAATCGATTTCTGGTCTCTGATAAACGCTATTCGCGTTTAAAATTTTTTCTTTGGCCAGTTATCGCGCTGGAAGGCAATTTTCAAGCGGGCCACAGGAGTCCCGGGGCGACGGAAGGGTCGTAAATCAGTCTTCCGCGCTTCCCCCAGGAACTCTTCCAAGGTCGGGGGAGAGAAAAAAAACCGTCGTCCGTGAGGCAGATCGCAAAGACAGAGTTAAACTTAAAGGGTCAGCGAGTCATTGTTCGTAAGCAGGAAGGCTACAGGGTCGGACAAAAGGGCTGCTCTGCCCACGTAACGGCGATTCCCTTCTTGCATTGTTGTCACCGATGGCGACCGTCCGCCACCCGTGCCACTTTTTTACAGCAATTTAAGCGACCCGAGGTTGACTTCTGCGCTGGTCGTTTTACGATAGCCGTTTGTCGGCCGAGGATTCCTCCGAAGGCCGAAAAAAAGGTGACGATAGGCAAGGCCGTACGATTCCGTCACGTCGTTTTCGTAAAAAAAAAACAAAATGTACCGGGGAGATTTTCTGTGGATAAAATTCTAATTCTGGAACTAGAATTATTTCACCTTTCATAAAGATAGAGTGAAATTTATTTCCAGCAACTGTGTTACAATTTACACGATTGAAAGTTAGCGTTAATTAAAATTTGCCTTCCAATTTACCGCAGTCCATCAACGATCCTGTCACATAATTCCGTTCGTACCATAATTTGCGTTGCAGAGGGTTAATAACGTTACTATCAGGAAAACACATTTTATGGGCGAATGGACGGGTTTCTTTCACATCGTGAACATCACTTACAAGGGGACCACGTGATTAGGGTTGGTATTAGGGTTAGGTTGTAAAACAGCTGTTGCTGAACCTCGACCATTCGCCGTGACACGACCAGGGTGTTATATATTTCGTGTCCTTTTTGCCTTTTCTTTCTCCCGATAGAAACGCAAAACAAATGTTTTCCTTGAGAGCAATTAAAAAGCAAATTCAAACGTCTAAGAAACGATTGCAATTTGCACTCGACTAACGTATGCACGTCCTCTTGCGCTCTCCTATTAAATCGACCAATGCGAAACTGCGGGCTCGTTAAAATAAATCCTGTCATCTCTAATAACTAATTCCCTTGAGACCTCAGCGAAATGTGGCGGGGGGAAAAAAGGATTTTCGCGTAAGTTCGTAATTCGTCGGTCAAGTTTCAAACACCTGTACGGGATGGGCATAATTCTCGGTCCCTCGGATATTTACGCGACTCGTGGTTCGCTTGACGCGTATCTAAATATCCTCGCGAAGCTTTAACGCTCGATACACCCGTTATATGTACCAACACACCGAAATGAACCTGTATAGAAGGACGGTCGTGGTAGGATGCCACGAGATGTATAGGCAATCTTGCAAATGAGAATCGTGAGTAACGGCGGACATTAGCGGCCCCCTACACCACCTCTGCTCGCCCGGGCAAGAACGTACGTATGTACACGTAGTAGGTAAAAAGGAGTATACGCGTTTTAGGTGCGCGTATAAAGAGAAGTTTCTCGATAACGGGTCGTCGTTGATATTTTTTATACCGTCGCCTCGATGGAGAGAGTGGTTTGCATAAGAAGGGACGTTCTACATCTTACGGCCTCGCCGCGGCGAGACTAATATGTCTGCCCCTGTTATCGCCAGTTCGCTCTTGTATTGTGGCGTCCCGGGACAAAAGGACATGGCCGAACCACGCTGCGGAGGACCTGCCCCGTTGCACGATTCCAAACCACTTTGCCTTCCTTCCCCCAGGCAGCGTTCGATCCATTTTCTGCTAGAAAACTCCTTTTTTTAACCCAACGCAGATAACAATAGGCCAAGACCTGGGCCTTTTAGGCTCCACCGATCTCCAAACATTTTATTACACTACCAAAAGAACCGACAATTATTCAATAAACAAGCTATCGTTGCAACTGAGGGAACAGAGTAGGTCTTTTCGACTGAATTTTTTGCTAGATTCAAGATGTCTCTTCCAAGGGGAGAATCGAGTGCAAAGGGGTTGAGGAATTTCGGTCCCGAGTTTCAGAACTTTAAATAACGGGGTAAAAGTTGAAGAACACGAGCGGTTAACGGTGACCCGAGCCTCGACAGGTTTTATCACCCCCCGAGGGTAGTTTCGTAATTTTTTTTTTCTCTTCCAACAACGGTTAGGGCTTTCGGTTGTTTTCTGGCCGTAAGGTGTTCTCGCGACGGTAAAGCAGCCCGGTGTTATTATACTTAGCGGCGTTAACATCACCGACCGCGATAAGAATTATTTCAGCGTCGCGATAACGTGGGAATGTCGGCCGTTTATCGCGATCCGCGCCATTAATGAATTTCCACTATAAATCATACGCGAGAGCGAACGATCTATTATCTGGCGTCTCGATAAGAACGCGATGCATCTCTTCACGGGGGGAAATTGCGGAATATTTCCGGTACGGTGATTAATTGGGAAAGAACGCGAGGATCTCGGCTACCGTCTAATCGAAATCGCGCCAGACGGACTTAATTGCCTCGGATAACGCGCCCACCACCATGTTCGCGAGTAAATCATCCTCGTTCGAACTTTTTAAAAACCACGGTGCCTCGATCAACGCGACGTCGACTAGTTACTCGTATCTTCGACTCGTCGATCATTCCTCTATCGCGACAGCTGATTCGCGGGGTATCTGTCCAACGCAGAAACGATACGACAGCGTAAATTCCCTCGCCAACACCCTCGGAATATTCTAAATAAAATACTAGACGTTTCCACCTGTCCAGTTTCAACCCCCGGGGCCATCTGGACGTTTAAAAAGTTCCTCGCGGTACCTGAAAGGGAAAGATAAAAATCTGGAGCTAATCAACGAACCGTCCCACATCCCGTAACGCACCCACCCAATGAAATGGTCGGCCGATCGAAAACAATCGTCGAAAGGGGTTGGTCGTCGCGGGACGCTTACAAGCGATCCAGAAGTTTTTCGGTCGTCGAGGGTACAAAAGAATGCTCGGGACCCAACCGAGTGGAGGTAGGTCGAAACGGACGATCCTTTCGCGTTGAATGGGTCGTACTCTCGAGGCGAAATAGGCCATAGCTGCAGCAACCAATGGCCGATGCAGCCGTACCAAAGTATGGTAAGCACGTCTGTATTGGTTGTAGAGGACGCGACGGTGTGCGTGGCCGATCCAACCCCGAGTACGTGTGCGATATGGTGTTTTAACCTTTGGGGCAACTCTCGGGGATCCCTGCTTGAGAGGCAAGTTGCACCACTAGCCGCGTGCCACCGTCGAAACCGCCTATCCCATCCTATCCTGGGCGATAAACGCTTTTCCGCGCTCGAACAGCTGAAATCTGGCGTTCTACTTAACCGCGTGATTCATAAATAATGCAGGGCCCTCCGTGCAACTCGTTCCGACGCTTCTTTCGATGCGACCACCCTGCAGGATTCGATCGCGTTCATCATTGATTAATCCACGGTCTTCAAGATCTTTATTCTACCAAAACATTGCAACTCTACGTAGTCGAGGTATCACTTTCAAACATTCTGTTTGCCTGGACCTCGAATGCAATAATAATTACAGTATTTTCTGTCGATTCGTCGTATTGTTTCCTCGAAAAATCCGTCCGTGGACCGCAGACTAAGAATCGACTGTTCTAGAAAGATCCTTCGGCGAGACAAGGGCGAGGGCAATGCATATCTCTCTATGGGCGCTCGTTACAGAAATTTTTCAATTAAACGCTAATTGCGACGGCCACGCCGCGCGATGAAGATCGTATCGCCTTCGAAAATTTACATCGGCCAGAGCCGCGCGAAATTATTCCCCATTATCCACCTGTACGTTTCGCGTCATGGATGATCATATTGAGGAGCAAGATTGCGCGCGTAACGAGTCGCATTAATACACGAAAGTCCACGGGGGCTGCCGTGTCGCGGCCAATTAAACACCACCGAATCGCTGGAGTCTAACGGGGAGCGATAAATTGTTTATTCAACGCGGTTACGCTATGAAAAATCGCACATATTCTGACACGTGGAATCCTGCGTTTCGAAACCCTGCTCCATCACCTTCTTAAACCAGTATAACAAAAATAAATATAAAGCTCGCGATTATTTCCAAATAATTTATACTTATGTACGAAGACGTTTTCCACGATTTGCACCCGTTTGGAGGCGGACGCGCGGGTACCGATCGCGCTGGCGACGAATCGATTCCGATCGTAACGTATGACGCGACTGTAACGAGGTGTGTACGCGTTACAACGTATGGCGTTTGTTTTCGCGGCGGCAAAACGTAGAGCATGCACTGGCACACAGTACACGCACGACTCTAGCCGCAGTTTATGCGAAACATTATTCCGCCATTACGTGCCCGGGTAGTCCACCCCCCCCCCCTGCCCACCCCCTCCCGAAAATCCGGTATCCTGCGAGCGGAAAAGCTACTAACCGCCGCAGGACTGCCTTGTTTACCGGACCGGCCGGAAAATGATTAATCACCCTGACCAGGGCTGCGCGCCGTTCTACCGGTTAATTAATCAGATACCCGCGAAATTAGCGGTGGGACGCTTCGATCAACCGCACGCTACGATCGAACCACCGGAAACCCTGTTGTTACGTTCGCCGAAACACGGTTGGATTTATGGACGTTCGTGTCTCTGCGTTCTGGCTCGTTTCCATTTCGCGGCTGGACCACTTTGTTCACATTTTATTTTTTTTATTATTTATCAAATAATATCTAGAATGCACGGAGCGCAACCCCAGAGAAGCTGAACGTCTTCTTCGATCAGGGAACTCGAATGGAAACGACCTTTGACTCCCGGAATTAAAGTTAGAGAATTTTTGTGATCGCTGAATTTAATGTAATGGTACATTAACACGTTTCGTTCGCTTATCTGACTCGAACTTTAGACTAATGGATGTCTTGTGCGGGAGACTAAATCAAGATATGTTGTATCGGGCAATCTACAATACCAGAGAACATGAAAAGCAGAGTAATTAGAACTTGTATTGTCGTTGATCCCGCCACCGTGGAAATGTTATGGCGTTTAGATCGCCACGGAAATAGATTAATTTTAATTTTCAGAGTGCTCCTGGTAGATGGTAAAATTTTTTTAGAATAAACCGTGAAAGCAAATGATCGCCCAAACCAGTCGCCATGTTGCAAAGAATAACAGCAACATGGTCGAACTCCGGTGCTTCGCGAAACTCGATTTTCTTTTTTACCGTGTAATAAAGGCGCCATTATTATTATTGTTTCTGGAAAATGTTTCACGATATATCGGCGAACGTCAAATTTATTTGCTTTCTCGCGACAGGTCTGCTCGGTGAAATCGCTCGCGTAATCCGCTTCCCGCGGTATATTTTTTTCGCTTTTTATTTATTTCAGATTTTCTGCGATGTGCTTTACTCCGAAACGGAAAATATTTATTCGCCGTATAAATAATCGGGCGTCGTTTATCATACGATGCGCCGGCGATAAAATTGCAACGGGAGAGATCGCTTTCGTTACAAATTGCCGTTCGTACTCGATTATGTAAAAAAAAAACGGAGGGCCCTGGAAATCGACAGATTTATCGAACGAGTATTTCTGGGCAGCCACTAATATTTGCGATACATTCTTTTTCTGGTTGTTCCATCGGGATTGCATTCGTTTCGAGGATTACTTGACCCTTTCAGATTTCTATTCGAAGAAAAAGTTTATGAAAAAGCGCTTCCTTTCAGGGCTCTAAAAAACACCCTTTTGAATTCTAGACCCAATTTTCCCGACCCATGTCGACGCGATATCTCGGATATTGCCCCATCGATCGATTTGAAATTTCGCGAACACACGAAGCAGGTATCTGTTTAGCGTTCCTGCCAGACTAAAGTCGATATCTTTAAATATTCCATGCGTTTAGCCCTCCGAAGGCTCAACAAAATCATAACAGTCGCTTCTACGCGCCTTTCGCCAAGCTCTCTATCAAATCAAGGGGATCGAATTTGTCCATAAGCTTGAAAATCGAAGGAGCCTCGAACTGTACGCAACGAAAACATAATATCGATACCGTGCAGCGTGCGAAGATGGACGTTCCGAGCTCGCGAGCGATCAAAATTCAGTACACTCGCCGGTGTAACGCGGGAACGATTTACTGCCTCCCCCCGCCCTACCATCGCGAGTAAATCCGCCGCGAGAGAGAAGAAGAAGAACAAAAATTGCTATCGGGACACCCGGTACAGGGAGGATAGTCGGTGTGTATAGTTTTAGGTGTAGTTTCGGGAAGGATGGATACGACGAGGAGGAGAGAGGTTGGAGTTGGCGCGATTCAAAGAGCCGAGGGGGCGGCGAGGGCGAAGAACGAAATCCACGGTGGTGGAAGGGCGTCGTGGTGCGTGTCGGGAGCCAAGAGAGACAGACTTAGAGAGAGAGAGAGAGACAAAGCAGAGAATAGCAAGAAGGATCGAGACGGAGAGTGGTCCGGCGGTAGCGAAAGGGGAGGGTTGCGGGTGAATCGGCAGTACCGTCACTGGGAAGCTCCGAAGGAGGGTGGGAAGATGGAACGGGGGGGCTGAGAGGTGGCGGCGGACGGCAGTAGCGACGGCAGTTGAGGCGCATGAGCACCACTTTTATTGATTCCGTAACTGCCGCCATGACTGCCGTGGCGCTTCGTAGGAGGTAGGGGGTTGGCAGGGAATGGGTTGAGGGTGGTTCGTGCCCGGTAGCGGAAAGAGGAACCGACGTAGAGGGAGGGGGGAGGGAGGACGAAGGAGGTGTGGGGGTTACGAGGGTGAGCCTGATGGGGTGGAAACTTTGCGGAGATAAAAAGGAACGAGGGTTGGTGTTGCCTCGGGATCGGTTGCCGAGGGGGATGATGGAGGAAAAGAAGGAGTTAGACGGGCGGAATATCAACATATCTTATTGCGTACAAACATACAGCCGAAGTGGGAATAAACTTAAGATTCCTCGTGATACTCTTGTAAACAGACGCGGCGAGACAGTGTACGTGATGCATAGTTGATAAGCATGAAATATTCAAATCGTCGACGGGACTCGTTTTAAAACTCCGACCGTGGATGCATTGCGCGTTTACGAAAAAAAGTACGAATATCGTCTTCGCGGGAAATTAATGGCGAACGACCGTGTCCCTTCCTCTCGTTTTCTTTTCTTTTTTTTTTTGTCTTTTTTCGGAAAAAGAAACAACGATCCCTGACGAAACGTTTCGAGTTCGTGCGAACCCCTCGTCGCAACGAGGCGTCCGCAGAGGAGGACTCGCGCGGTCCATGCATAGATTAAATTATTCCGAGGGTGACCGAAGGATTGTCGCGTTCGACGGCCAGCGGGAAAGGGACTTGGCTTTCGTACGGGCGTGGGTGTAGGCCGGCGATTAGAAGGGGTAGGCAGCGATGCGTGGAGATAATTAAGCCGGCTGATCTATGGTCGTTTCACGAGTTCGCTCGTTATCTCCTCGGTACCTCGGTGTCCCCCTGGTATTTAGTTCAGTTTCGGATATACGCAGAATCCGGAGGCTAAAACCAATGGTGTCCCTCGTCCCTCTCCTCCCCGCCCACTCTCTCTCTCTCTCTCTCTCTCTTCGTTGCTCTCCTCGTGCCTCCCGCAGTCCCGGAAAGTTCAGAGTCCAGAGGTCGGCGTTCAACGATCCACAGTTTTCCGTCTCCATCCCCGATCCCTTTTGCTGGCCCTCTGTCCCTCTCTTGCGCCTCCTCACCTTCCACCGCCTCTTCCCGTCTCTCCTGACCCCTCCGCCCCCATTCTTCTGCTCTTACTCCTGCCCCACCTCCTCCTCCTCCTCTTCCTTCCTTCTCCTCCATGCCCCACCTCCCTCTTTCGACTGCTTTATTGTCTGGAGCCGCTCCATCGAGGGTGCATCCCATTCCCGGCTTTAATTGAGACATAAATAAGGTTTGTTTGGCTTTGCCATTCGACCGGCTAGCTATCCCTGGGAATTGGGATTGAGGCTCTGCCAATACAACCCGTTCTGCATAATGGCGACGCTAAATTCTCTCTTCCCGGAGAGAGAGAAAAAAAAAAAGGAACCCTCCACCTCTCTCCTTTCGAGCGGGACAGGTACCTAACGCGTCTATCTGCATTTATTGGACAGCCCGATTGGCTACGAATTTCATAGGATCGAACCTATCCAGTTTCGAACGGTTTCTTCTATTCGTATCGCGGCTTTATCGTATCGTCTCCCGTACCACCGGAGATTCCGACAGTAAAACTCACTATGGCCGCGGCGCGACATCGCGAACGCCGCTTTGGTCATCGATAACGAAACGTGTTTTTCCACGGTGATTTAGCGCGGATAACGCTCGCGCCGGAGATCCAAGGAATCCGATTGTAATTACGAGAGCTCCGCGAACGCCTCTCGCCCTTTTCCCAACCCCCGTCCATATTTCGCCAACTCTTTCGTACGCGGGGCAATTATTTCTATGGCGGGCGTCCCCGATACCATCTCGCTCTGCCTACCAGAGAAACAAACCCCCCGCTGTTCCCCGTGATCTTCGTCATAGCTTCCACTGAAATATCGACGCGACCGGGTAGAGTTATTGCCGGGGAACACGAGGCGAGGAAAAAGTCGCAAGATAGAGGCCGACCGGCCGCCACGGACCGTCTGGTAGGCGTACCGAAGGCGTAGGCGAGGAGAAAACGCAACCGGGGGGAACGAGGATACACGCCGAGGAAACTAATGCCCCGGTGCAGTAGAATCTCGTGCTAGTAAGATCGTAATTTTCGTTAGCCAGGTATCCGACGAGACTTACGAGCCACCTTTGTATGCTGGCGGCGGGCGGCTTTACGGGATACAAGTTAATCCCACGTGTTGGCATATATACGAACACCCTCTGACCAAACGATGCGGTCCTCTCGTTGTCTACCCTCTTCTGACTCCGCTCGAGTACTTGCTCCGGTATCCTTGATCCTCGTGACCAGTTACAAACGCTCGCCTCGAATTCCACGCCAAGGCAACAATCCTTTTTCCCTTCTTTGGCGAACGAAAAATACCACTTCCCCCCGCCGACTGGAATTAATTTCAAGCACAAGCCCTCGCGAAATTATTCCCTGAAAAGCTCGCCGAGTATTTCACAGAGCCCCCCTCAATTCGATACCGAAGACTTAGAATGTAAATACATCGGAGAGATTTTAATTCAAAATTTTCAGTTTGCTCGTGAAACAACCCTTTAAATAGTTTGAACGTCAGCGAGCCAGCTACCCCTCCATTCGGGGTACGATTCTCCTTGGTGAAATTTTCTGCACGGTTGCAAGTAGAATCGCCTCATAACGTTCGCTCCCACCTTCCTTGGCCGCATGTTTATTTTTGCATGCCCCTGTAACGCGTTATTTATCGCTTCGTGGGCTCTCGCGTTCCCCATTTTCTCCGGTTCCAACCCCCTCGCCCCCCTCCCCCCCATTCCCGTCGTTCGACCGCGCGCTCACCCTCCGCCGTTGCTCTTTGTTTCCGCGTTTTAACGTGTTCATTCGAATCCGTGATCCCTCTATGTTTCTTCCATTACCGGGGCGCGCGAGGGGTCGCGTAACAGGAAAAAATCGCGGGCTCGAAAAAGAGAAACGAAAAATAGGAGAGAAAAAAAAAAATATGGCCGGCTGCGCGGGCGTTCGTGGGGCCAACGCGTACCCATACGTCACCCCCGGTTTAATCTCACCTCTCATTTATGCTACTGCGAAACGACCGAACCGGCGACCGTGGAACCCCATCAAAGCGGACTGCCTCTCGGCCGGTGGCGATTTTGCTGACGTATCTCGACTGTCGCGTTTCTCTTCTGTCTGCTCGCTTCGCGCGAATGTAAATGTCATATTGGCGCCGCGCCGTCGTGCACCGATTAAATTGCTTCGCTATACACCGGAGCCTACCCAATTTCGCGCAGAAACAGCTGATAGATTCGATCTACTCTCGCGCGAAGTCGTTTGCTCGATAAAACTTGCGAGAGAGTCGGAGTTTACTCGATGGTATCCGAAGAAACTCGTACGCCGGGTGACATTAATTACAATTTAACACCACGAAATTAACGCTCGGGAATAATAAAAATGTTTAACCTTTCCCGAAAAGTGCATTTGCAACCCTTGCAATCCTTGCCCTAAATTGTGCATGTCACGGCTGGATTATGCAACGCATTTAAATAAGCTGATTATTATTTAGTAGCAACTAATTCCGGGTGGCTGACGTTCCACTTATTAATTTTGAATAGAATATTTATTGCTATGAAAATATTCATCGTCTCTGTGGATGTTCGAGTCGTGCACGCGAGCCAGAAAATGTTGGAGAACGCAATAACGCGTATCTAAAAATTATCCAACGTATACATTTTATACTAGCGCAGCGAATTGCTACGATGTGTACTGAAAAATTCAATTTTTTGTTAATTTTTGCAAGTACGTTGTTCTCTCGATTAATAAATAACTGTCTGCTGGGTCTTCTTCGAGTTATATTTTCCTATTCCCGTTATTAGACAGTTTCCCAGAGCCCCGCAATAATTCTTCGGAGTAATATACTTCGCGCTTAAGACGATCGATAGTTATAGTCATCTCGCGAGCGGTTCGATTAAACGCGAGCCAACTTTAGTTATCGAGGAGGACACTTGGCCACCGTTAAAAGTATTACAAACTGTGCTCGATAAGCATCGATAAACTCTTCTTCGTACGAAACAACTTCGACGGTAATTAATAACGCCTCGGTGGCCGCAGCGAGGCGGCCATTAAGGGGGATAAATTAAACGATCCCGTACAGTGGCGGATACAGACTTATCGGTGCCCGAAGCTTACTTGTTCCACTTCGAGACTCGACTTTCTCCGAAGTGTTTTACGAAGAGGCAAATACAATTTTTATTTAAAAGATACACCAAAGGTAGAGTACTTGGAAACAATTTCACAGATTATAGAAATAACAATTCAATAACCGTTGTTTCGCCGCTGGTCTAGGCTGCATTTTTAATAAATCGTGGGTCCGACATAGGGGGGCGGGGTTCGAGCAAAGAAGTTCTCGGGGTCTGAAGCTTCATTAGTTTCAGGATGGATTCGTCCCTGGTCTCGTAACGACTTTATCACAATTTTCGAGATCGAGCGAATAAGGAAAAGCTATCCAGGAGGAAGATACACGCCGTTGGACGTGAGTTATTGACCGATATATGCGCCTCCAACCATGCACGGGATTCTAATCTCGCTTTCCCGCCTTCGACCACCCCGTACCACCTTCTTCTTCGAGCTCGGAGCCAGGCGTTAGCGTCTCTCTCTCTGCCCCCCGCAAACCCCTCTGTCTCTCTCTCTGCACGCCCCCGCGGGGAGCATCTTCCGCTAATGAAACGCCGGTGAGCTACCGCCGCCTCGTGCCGGCAGCTTTTACCATAGAGCTTCCCTGGAATCACCCTCGCGACTCACTAATGCCAACCCACCGAATCCGCCGACGATACGACGTCGACTCCGGATCATATCGTAGCTTCCTTCGTCTCGGGCCGAACCGATATGCTTTATCGGCCCTTTCATTAACGATAATCGAATCGCCCGGCGCGAAAAGCCTACCGATTAATCGCAATCTCTCATCCACTTTCGCCAGGAGGATTCAATTAGGCGGATTTGCTCACCTCCCACTCTTGTCTCGGATTAATTTTGATCGAAGGACGCGTATCTTTCGTCGATCCCTCTGTCGTCAACGGTATCCCGACACTCGAGACGGACGTCGCATCTTAGCTTCGCAAAATGGCTGATTGCACGTGCATGATTCGCTATTCGATAATTGGAAAGAACCGACGGATGATACTTATCGAAGAGGTGGTCGATAATATAGAATCACAGACGAGGTATGACCCCAGGAACCAAAAATAATTTTTCCAGAATGATTTGAAACTTTTCAATTTTCCCCCTGTCGATTTTTCTTAAAAATTCGGTTTCCGTCTTTAGTAATTTTACTAATACTGTTTTGTAGGTATCTATGAACTCTAATTCTCCCCAAAATTTCAATGAAATATATTCACTATTGTTGAAGTTACGGTCGTTTGAATATTGGACCACTTTTATGGTTTTTTTTTTCACTTTACGGGGTTAAGGATCAACTTACCGAACATTTTTAGAATTTCTACATATACTTCATCAAAATACGCGTAGTTTGCATTTTGAAATATTAAAATCGTCCAATCCGTTCAGGAGTTATGATTTTTTAAACACACGCATGAAATTTCAGGGGAATCAGACAGGGAAATCACTCATGGTCAGACATTGTATTTCCAGTAAAGAATTTTTTTCTCAAAAGTGCGTTGGATTTCGGGGGTATGTCTATTCACCAAAAATGATTACAATTGACTTCCCTAGCTAAAAATAATTTTTTTAGAACGATTTAAAAATTTGTAATTTTGCCGAAAAATTTCACACCTACTCGAATTTTTTTCTCAGAAGTACGTAGGATTTCAGGGTTATGTCTATTCACTAAAAATGATTGCAATTAACCCCGCGACTGAAAATAATTTTTTTAGAACGATTCGAAATTTTTATTTTCTCCGTGAAATTTCGACCTTAGAGTTTACCTCGACCAGAATGAAACGCAACTATTTCGATAGATGAAATGGATTCGAAGACACCGTGGGCAGTTTTCGTTTGCTTGTTGTTGCGTGCGGAGTAAACGGACAGCGGGAATAAAATAAATCAAGTCTACGAGGCGGCGTGCGTTCGCTGGGGCATCTAAACGCGCGGCTAGATCTTCATTGCAAAGGGAAAACGAATCCCGGCGGTCTGCTCGGCTTACTAGTTGGTGACGTAGGTGGCACGCAATGGCCGCGGAAGGTAAATTACCCGATCGTAACTACGGATACGTAGTCTAATGCTAATTTAAGGTGCCATCCATTCGACCACCTTAGGCGATATCTACGGCAAAACGTGAGGGAGCTATTTTCACCGGTGAATTCGTGAGAATGTGTTCGGGGACGCCTGTAAACTCTCTTTTCTTTTGGATCAGACTCCGCGTGGAAATGTAAATCGTCTGCAACGCGATGCACGCTACGATCCCAGCCGGGGGAAAAAGGTCCACGGTAATCTGCCGCAATTTTCCATTCGCGATCGCACGATTCCCGAGATTCGTCGAGACGCCATTTTCGACCAAGGACAGATTTTACATTTACCATCCCCAATACGTTCTCTCGTCGTCGTCGATCCTTTCGATTTTCAATTTTGGAGAACATTTAAGCCCATAAAAAATTCATCGCGCCAGGTAAAGACGTTCGTTTAGTTCCGAGAAAAGGGTGCAACGACTTAAGGGTACCTCAAACGCGCATCTTTATGCTCGGCGCTCGCTGGAAAAAGTTGCTATCAAGAGTAAGAGGCTTCTTAGTGGACGAAACATTAAAAGTAAGAGGCTTTTTTACACAGACGCAGGAGTACCACCCTTACGAATGACAAGACAACCTTCCAGCAAGAATGAAACTGTCAAATGGACCATCAACGCTTTCCATATCTCCGTTAGGAAGGGTTGTTTTTCTTTGTGGTCGAGTCTATAACTCGAAAGAAACGCGATCAGGGGGCCCAAAAGAATTTATTGAACAGTGCAATTAGCTCTGTCGTACGAGCGAAACAAAATGGCCTCGGTGCAGTTGCATATCTGAGCGGCGAAAACCGCGGCGCAGAGAGAAGACTGGGTAGTCGGGAAGAGGCTACGAGGGGAAAAAGGGGAAAAGAAAAAGAAAGTAAGATGGAAGCGGATGTATGTCGGGCACGTAGCCGCGGGGATTGCCTCGATGTGCCATAGAGGCAATCATGCCAGCAATGCAGAGGCCCATCTTACCACGTTACCGCCCTGCATATACCTACCCCTCCTGGCTATTCCGTATATATTTACTGTCTCCGTACTTCCACAAACCGTGTCCTCTCTCCGCTCTGGCTCTTTCTCGTTTTCTCCTTCGACCTACCCCCGCTGCGTCACGTGCCTCCAAGAAATTCGCCCAGGACGCCCGGAAATCCGAACGCGAAAATACGGAAACTCGACCTGTCCTCGCATTCTAATACCGTCTTGGATTTAAGGAACGCGCCGCCTTGCACATTTTAATTGCACCTTTTTCCCCCGGGCTTCTTTCCCCAGCATTTTTCTCCCCCTCGACACTCGACGCTTCCGTTTCATTGATATTAACCATACAATGGGGGGTATTTTCTTTATAAATAAACGATGTTCGATAGCTCTGCTTGTTGGAAACCTAGGCGTCATTTTCTGATTTTAAGAACATTTTATTTGCAACACTGACACTCGTTAATGGCCACACGCTGTGTTTGAGAAGTTACAACAGGAACGTCGAATCATTTCTAATTACTAATAGAGACCAACTTTCGAACATAGGTGGATGTGTGCATAATCTGTGAGCCTTCGACGAGAAGAGTCCGGGTCAGATTTGACTCGACACGAACGTTGCGATAAAAGTTATTTAATTTAAACTGGAAGACTGTTTACAGAACGTAATATGAACCGAGCAGGAAATATATTATTCAAGATTTCATAACTCGTAGGGGGAGATCGGTCTGGCCCCTCCATCCGCGACAACCGTAATCGAATTGTACGAGTTACGGAGTACCGTAAGAGTTCCCCCGGCAGCGTCTGGACAATTTTCCCTGCGTCGTTTCGTAAAGAAAAGTCTCCCGTAACCAATGCTCGCAATTATGTCGCGTACACGGAGCCCGGGGGCTCGTTGGAAAATAACGATCGTTTCAGGGCCATCGAACCGAGCCCGCGATCCGAAACAACCGAACGACGAACGTTTCCGTCCGTTTCGTTTTTTCGGTAGCCGGCACGGAAATATTCGTAAATCGTATTTCATTAAAAGAACGTGGTCCGTGCGCGCGTCCGGGACGAGCGGAGACGAGGAGAAGAAAGGACGTCGGCGGAGGCTTCGCGAGCGCATCAGCATTCAAAGTGCTCGGCGGAAGGAGGGCGCCGCCACTTCGGGACAGAAGAGGAACAAAAACTACCCGAGAGAGGAGGATGTTGCATTAATATTTATACGGGAGAAGAGGGGCTGCCGCCGTCGAGGCTCCAAGGGATGAGGGGCAAGCAGGAGAGGGACCAAATGAAATGCAAATGCCTTAACGAGCCACTGAGGGACTGCTGGAGCACATCCTAGTCTCGGTTCACGAATGTACCGTCCTCTCATCAACGCTTACGTTTATAACACGTCGCGACTACTCCGCCCCTCCGGCCGCGTGGACGTCGACTTTGCGACAAACACCGATCGGATCCACCTCTACCCTTTGACCCACGCCGCGAGCTAATCAAAAACCACGAGGAGTACTCTTCGACGTTCGAATAACAAGTGCGCGTTGGTTTGAAGAGAGGATCGCTCGCGCGAGACAGTTTCTCAGCTAATTCCCCGTTACAAAATTTGCACGCGCGTAGCGACCGATTCCGTGATAGCTCGTTAAACCCCTTCCCGGTCTAGTGCCTCGCGTCGTAGGTTAATTAAGCCGTAGCCATCTCGTGGTTGCAGGTGCAGCGGTGAACCTGTACGAATTTACGGGGGTTCGTTTCGTGTTTCGCGGCCGGGGTCTGCCCTCGTCAAGCCTTTTGTTAGCGGGGCGCGGGCGACGTTCGAGGGGGGTGGAAAGAGAGGCGGCGGTCCGTGATAGGCAAACGTTTGTTATTTGCAATTCCACCCGTGGGATTGCAAACGGGGCGGTAGAGAAGGTCGAGGGTAGGAAGGTTTAGCACGGCTATTATACAGATCACGTGGCGATTGGATTCCTTGTTGAGCGCTGGTATCCGTGCCCAGTTCCCTCTGGCTTGCCGGCTGGCTGGTTCGCCGTGGATCACTGGCTCTTTGGATGGGCGGTTGCCTCTTTGGCTGGGCTGGCTAGGCTGGGAGGGCTCTAGTACCCTCGCAAATCCAAGTCCAACTCCACGGCTTTCATTATAAATCCACCCACCCCCACCGTCCGACGTGGCACCGCTATACCGGAGAGCCCCTTGAACCCCTAACTTTCAACCCGCATTTTCCACGATCCATTATATCATTCGGTTTCCCTCCGCTCTCGGTACCCTCCGGAGATCCTGGCTCGCGCCTGCACCGACAAGGCCAAAGAAAACGTCGTGAATGTATTTTTCAATTTGGATCACCGCCAGCCGGGAACCCACGCGCGGGGAACCCTTTCCCGGTGATCGATGGATCGTCGCGATATCTGACGTAGAGCTTCCCGGAGCGCGTCGTTCAATAAGTAACCGAAACGCGAGAAGAAAACGCGCACCCAGCGAAATCCAACTTCCGATAAACCTCTCGGCTACGTGGCGCCATCGTGGTCCTCTCGTAGGTTAAGTTTACCGGTCTGCTTAATTTCCAAAATGGCCGTCGTTTCAGACTTTTCGGATTAAACGGTGGGAGGATTATTCCCGTATTTTTAAGACCGTTGACACTTCGTTTCAAAGTATCGAGAGGTTTGATTCTACTCGTGGACCGGTCAGTTCCCGCAAGCTCGCGAATCGGTATAACCGAAAATCATCTAATTTCATCGTGGCAGGGGAAGTACTCTAAGCGCTTTCTCGCAGATTGTTCGATGAATCAATGGAAGCCACGGTAACATTCACCGGGATTGGATTACTTTGCTGTAATACATATTCCTTGCTGGCTTCGAAGTCGGGCCAAGTCTACCGCGGAGGGAAAAGTTCGCAACTGCGGCGCTTTCCAATTTGGTAGGTTGCCAGATTGGAAAGGCGGCGGCCCGCTAGCTCGCTACGGGAATAAATGAGAATCTACAGGCGTAAAGAGTATTAATATCCTCGCCGGGGGGATGATTTAGACTTTTTTATAAGGTGTCCTCGCAGCCATTCGTAGGAAACAGAGCCCGGACCGAAGGCTCGCCGTCGCGTTCCAGTTGCCCGAGTTCGAGTTCGGATTCGAATTCTACCGGGGGCGCCGGATGCGCGTAACGACGTCTTACGTACTCCATCCGGTGCCCTCGCCCCGTGTTATTTTTCTGCCACCCACCGCCACCCATCCAACACCCCCACGGAGATTCTAGAGTCCGCCCGGAACATCGAACACGTGTTTCACCCCCACCGATCTGCCCCTAACCGTCTCATCCCAAGGCGTTGGATGTGGTCCCAGATGCTGCTACACACCCGTCTGCTCGACCTCCTCTTATTTTCCAAGAAGGGCACGCTAACTTAGTGCAAAGGGCGCCGGGAAGGTCGAACCAACTCCCTGTATAGATTTCTCATAGTTTGAAACTATTTTTAATTACAAATCAAAGTGGAAGAAGCGAATTTAGAGCTGCGAAAGATCAGAGTACATTGTTTTACCACCCTCAGAGAGAATACAACCCCTTTGCAAGAGACAAATAGGATCCGGAGTGGTGACAACGCGGTGTCGCGATTTAAAGTCGGTCGAGTTGCGCGACGAGTGGTGGAATCAACGAATAAGCAACGCGATCGCGATAAAATCCGAAACGAATGGTCCCCCAGATGATCAACGAGAGACTGTTAATTGCTCTGGCGGAGAGATATAATGGTCGTCGTCGCGATGGACGCCCGGTATTACCGAGGGATGGCCCCGAAAGCCCCGTTGGCGAGACTTTCTATGTTTGTCGTGTAACGTTAGCTCGTGTCGGATGGCCAGAGGCGCATAGATGTCGGCTAAATGGCGCCACTAAAACGGAATGGGTCATTTGATTCGGAAACGATATCTCCCTTATGAGGGATCTACGTGTACCTATCCTGAGGCAACACGGCACCGGTGCGATATTGTGAAAATATGCATATGGAGGGCTGTGGATTTGTGGCGTTCGGGCACTTCGATCCGTTAAACTGATCAGCGTGCGCGTTTCCGTTCGAAGATTCATCTGTTCCCCTACGCCCGGACGTTTTGCGTTTCACGCTATCGCGCTAATTATCGTTACAATTGCAAAGGCACGATAAGCAGAATCGTCGAGGTCGGGCAGTTTCGTTCCCTGAAAAATCGCGCGGCGTAGAATTATAACGATTCGAAGCATTCGTTTAACGATCCTCGCAAAACACTCTCCGAACCGTTGAACGACCCTGGAAAATATTCAGGGAATAGATGCACGAAACGGCCCCCGGTTGTTTAGCGGCGTAATTCCCGGGTAAAGTCCGCCCAATCTCGCTCCGAGTAATCAGATTCAAATTTGTTACGGTTAAGTGTCCTAATCTAGATCGACCCGGCCGATAGGTGACCGAGCTTACGTTCGTAGGCCGTATGTTGGCGCGAGAAATGCTCTTCCAGTGGAGTAATGCGGTGTTTATCGGGCCGTTCCCCATCCACCTTCTGCACCCGATCCAGCCGCTTAGACCAAGAGGCTCCTCGTGATCCCACCGTACTGCCACGGCTATCATTGCCGCTTGTTGCAACCCGGTTACGTTCCCTGCGGGAAATTTCATATTCCACCGAATTCCACCATTTCCCGCCAGGGACGCCCACCGTGCCATAATCTTCGCGAATATCAATTAAACCTGGATAAATCCGTCCCTGATCGAGCTCAGAACGCGTTTCACCTTCGATCAAAAGAAAAAGCAATGCAAATTCGCGCTTCGTTCCAGGAATACCGTACGATAAATCGCGAAATTCGTATTTTTTACAACCTCCGATACTCCGACGCTAGTTCGTTCCGTTAAGGTTCAGGGTGGCTCGATAAATCCGGATAAAAGAAGCCACGGAGAAACCGGAGGAACCCGGCAATTAATTGGTCCTGTTTTTCTCCGACTAGAACGGCGACTATAAAATCGACTCATTAGGGAACGCCTCGAGTTCCGATCGACCGGAGCTCGTTAAAATCTTGCTGGAACTTCTGGAACGCGTAGCGCAGAACGATTCGCCGCGTTAACCTTAATTTGATAAAACGTACGACTGTATTTCTACCGTCGACCGGATTAATGCACCTTCGAATCGCAAAACTCGAGATACGTTGTTACGATCGGAAAATAAAGGAGTTGCAGGGAGAGTCGACCTGTAGCCCGTAGCTATTTTTAGTAAATAAATTAATTTACAATGGAATTAATTGCTAATCGTACTCCTTCCGAGGGATGTTAAGATTCTTTGCTTATACGACACCGTGTGCACGAGGAGTAGCCAACCTGAACAGTAGTGTGTCCTGACACCCACGCCTCCTTGTTACGCCCATATTGAGAACCATAGGCTTCGAAGGAGCGAGATTTAATTAGCGCCGTATTAATCCGAACGCGATAATTTGCGGTTTTATTAAGAGAATAGGGTCGTTACCGCGGATCAGCGACGGGTTTACGTGTCACAAGGCAATGGCGACCAGCGAGATCGGTCTGTTTGCTTTGCCGAGCGTGCGCCGACGTTTCAAGTAAATGAGACATAATCGTTCCCGAGACGTATTATAAAAATTAAAGGCCGTGTCGAAGAACGGCATAAGGATGCACGACACGAGAAACCCCGACGCGTTCATCGTGCAATTTTTACAATAAGGAACAGGGTAATGATCGCCCGCTGCACATCAGTATGCGCAACCAAAATGGCTTCCGTCCGCCGTCTAGATTACTACGCCCTGAATCTCGCGACAGCACTACGGAAGCGATTCCAGCCGGAGAAAATGAGGAAAACGGATCGTAAGCGACAGAGAACTTCTTCCCCTCTGTCCAACGTTTAATAATCCGCTCGCGAACAACAATGAAAGTTCCCTTCTACCCTCTCGAGACGCTTCTACGCGATAACTCAAAACCTACGCAATTTTACGGAATTTAACGAGGACGAGTGGACGAATAGAAAGTCCTCGCGATGAGCATGCAAAAGGTGACCGTGGAAGGTCGGTTTTTCCATTCCGCGGTATCCGAAAAATCTGCCGGAGGTGGCGATATCGTCGCGTATAGGTATTTATAGGGCCAGACCTGGTCGTCACCCTCTCATGCGCAAATACCTGAACAGGGACCAGCCAGAGGGAGAATTCTCGTGATCTCTTCGCGTACGATTCCCTTGGCGCCCTTTCGGTCCGAGCTGGGTCTGGCCCGGAACGCGTAACACGCATTTTTATCAAACGTTACGAGCGCTGAAACGAGCCGGGTGAAAACCAATATCTTACTCCCGCATGGGAATTCGTTCCCGGTTCCTCTCGCGCACTGTTTTCTCGTCTATATTCGATCCCTTGTTTACATACGTTCGTCGATCTCGCGCCCCGCCATCGGAACCTTTCCTAACGTCTCATTGTCTGGGACGTTCCGACGAGGTCAAAAGTCACCGTAGGCCCAACGAATTGGCTTCGAATTTCCCCCTACGTTAAGGTGAATTTCAACGATTCCATCCAAGGGAGACGTTAACGAGTGCATTTGTTCGCTGAGCAATTTTATTAACCCTCGATATTATTTCTTCGTCGATAGGAGAAACAATTTTATGAGGACACTTTGGTTTCTTTGAAATATTCCGCCACGTTTCACTCGAACGCAGTTGGCGATATCTAAGACGGTTACATAATTGTTTTTACACGAGCCGTTCCATTACATATGCAAGAGGACAGTCCGAGAAGGACGCGTGATTCGAGAGAACGAGGAAAGGGTACTTGACTGCAATAAAACGTTTTACATCTGTCACGTCTGGGCAATACGGTTAAAGCGTACGAGGGGTTGAAGGTGACCATGAGGGGTAGAAGGCACGTGAGTTCATAAAAAGTTTCTAATCTTGGGCCTCCGGCGTGGAAAGTTCGTAGGGAAGAAGGACAAGGCGGACACGTAGAAACGAACTCCCGTAACGTCCCCTCGGATACATATTAACCCTTATTGCACCCCTGGCGAGGACGAGGAGGGCCGTTTTGAGAATATGTAAACGATATTTCGGAAAGCACCGAAATCTTTGCTTTTCTGGTATTGTGTCCCCGGGAAATAGCGCCCCCTTAATCTCCTTTCCGCGATAATTTGTAACTTGCAATGTAGGAAATTGGTTTTCCGATCGTTTCTATAACCGTTTGGTTCGCTGCAAGGTTCAAGAAAACTTCAGGAACTTGCAACACTCGTCAAAGTTACGATTGCAACCGATTCTGTAATCGTAACAGAATTATTTAGTAAAATAAGATACCTAAGGTGAGAAAGTTCGAGTGTTTCGTAACGCTAGGCTGTGTTAGATGTAATATGTGTAAAACGAGCGACAAAAATCGCGGAAGACGGCGTATCGATTTAATATTTTTAGCGGCTTACCGGCACTAACGCCCGCAGAACTGTAATGGCGCCGAGCTTTCGGGAAGTATTCAATAATTTTCGCACGTCTTTTTGAAATCGTCTGGCGCGGAGCAGAGGGAAAGAGGGTTTTCCTCTTTACAGATATATAGCTATCTCTACACAGCGGCACGTAAGCCCGCACCGACGCCGGGATTTAAACTCAAGCGTGGAAAGCTTATACAAAGCTCCAAATTTATTGGATGGAAATCCTCTCGGCATAAGCGTGCAAGTTCCCTACAGGGGCAAAGTTGCTCGGTAGGATTAACACTTTCCTATCTTCTACTCAATGCGCGACCATTTCCACGGTAAACTTCTACGTCTCTCCACTCGTTCGTTTCCCTCGGATTTTTGTTGTTCAGTTGCGCCTCGAACGTACTTCCCCGCCCTTTACGACCCCCGCAAGCAACCTGTAATCGTGCTTTAATTTCTACTCCCGTAATCGAACGATACATTTCTTAAATTCTGACCCTCGATCGCGAAATTATCTCCCTCTTTTATGTAGCATACTTTTTCCTGAAACGTGCATACGTACTACGTACAGATTGAAAGTAAAATGCTCTTGAAAACGAATTTTGTTTAATAAATAATCCAGTTTTATTGCACATCGATCGTATATAATCAGTAGGAATAGTTGAAACTTCTTTGAGTATGTAACGTCAAAGTAAATTGTAAAATAAACATAGAAGAGCAAATAAATCGTAAAAGTAGTTACGTTCGTTGGATAGGGGATGAAATTCCCTTTAAAATGAGTGGTCGAACAAGTCGATAGCTTCATTAGTTCCGGAGATATAGCGATTTTAGTTTCGGAGATATAAGAATCCGAGCGTTTGTTTACGTTTGATTGAGATCAATGAACTCACGTGTGACAAAGAAGTACGACGCGTCAGACGGAGACAGAGATAGTCAAATCAAAAAATACCCTCTTACATAAATTACGATATCTCGAAAATGAAAAGTCGGATTGCCAAAAACAAAAAACCATTTTAAAGGGGAGGCTTTGCCGCTGCTAACGACGGCTTCAAAATTAATAAAACACTAGTAGTTTCGGAACTGCACATGTCTAAAGTTTAACTATTTTTAATACGCGTTATTGGACTGTTTTAAGTGAAAACTGATGCTTTTCTCTTTTCGTGATAGACAAGACAAACTACATATTCTCCTCGGAAAACAAACAATAAGAATAGAAGTGAATATTGAAGTTAAATGCCGCTAAAATAACATTGGACGTTAGAAATTCTAAACGAAACTTTCATTTGGCCATTCGTGGCAGGTTTAGCGTTAAACAAATACCAGCGACCCCGTGGCCCGCGGGGGTGCATGTCGAGGGAATAAAGATGATCCACGGTCGGCATTCCGCGCGTACAATTATAGTTATAATGGTATTTTTCGGAAAGCCAGCACCGTCCTCGTACACGGTGAACGCGCAGTCTGCATCTGAAAACTTCCCTGGCGGGATTTGGGAAGCGAGGCGAAAACGCGAGCTTTCCTGGGGAGGAAATACTGGCCTGGTGGGGGTTTCGCCGGGATAACGCCGACGGCAACCAGCCAGCAGCCCCGAGGAAATACCATTCCGGGTGAAAGATACTCGGTCGCAGAATTGTTTGCAATTTTTAAACGCGAATCTCATGCTTTCACGCGCCGCATAATTCTCGGGGGTATTTTTATTTTACTCCCGCCGCTGTTGGTGGCTCGTCGGTCATCCGGGGGGCGGGGACATCTTCGCCCGGGAATCGTTCGGTCAACCCCTTTTATCTCCAAACCCGAACCCCGACGTTCAATCGAAACTCACAACCCTTAACAAGCAATTCGACGTTATTTTCCGAATTTACGAACGGAAGAAATAATTTCTCGTCAAAGTAATTCGCGAAAGGGGTTGTTCCCACGTCGAAAGGGATAAAATTCGCGGTCAGATACTTTATACCACGTTCAACGACTCGCCCCCGCGCTAGATATCGTCCCATTTTCGATTGTACCACGAATTACAGAACGCCTCGCGTTTCCACCCCGTCCGGGGCGAGCTTGAGAAATTGTACATGCAAAGCGTTCAACGTAACCGGCGATTTGAGCGAATTTTTTCCGAGAATCTTCGATCAAACGTTCCATTTCCCCCGGTACGTGGAATGAGAGGACCATTCATAAAATTCATCAACTCTTATAGAAGGAAAAAGTCAAAAGCGAGGGAAATCCTGAAAGAACCTCCGTAGGATCTGGAAGGTCTGCGAAGCGAGCTAGTGGGCGGAGATAATGGGAGTCTCGAAATTGGATTATCAATCTCCGCGACTCCTCGACCTCCCGCGCAGGTATTCCCCTTTCGTCTTTAGAATTAAGATCAGCCCGGCTTTTTCCAACGACCTCCGTTCCTCAACGTTTCCTTTCCGGGGGAGCTTCCGCGCGAGCGCAAAAATTACCCCTTCGCCTGTGGAAATACGAAACCGTTCTCGAGAGAGCGTTAAACGTAACAAACTGTTCGATAAATAATTACGCGGACTCTGTCCGGAGTCTATCGCGATTCGAGAGCCAAGATCACGGCGGACTAATCGTGGGGTCACTCAGTTTCGCGTTACCGTAACCGAATCCCTCGTATTCGAGGCTGCGTGTCGGGCGTTCCAGCCTCCATCTTGGCCAAAGAAAGGAGAGGAGGTGGAGGAAAAAAAAAACATAAACGAAGAAGAAAGGAACGGCGTGGCATTTATGGAGTTAACATTTCTAAAACTCGCCGGTACCCGGTCGCTGGCGGAACGAGGAGGCGAGAGGGGGAGAGAGACCGAGAGGGAGGTAGAAAAGCAAAAAAGATAGAAGCGCTGGAGCGAGTTTGGTGGACGGGGGTAATGGCAGTCTTGGAATTGCGTTATCAATCTCCGGACCCCTCGGCCCCTCGACAACCCCCTCGCCGCCCTACAGGCCACTACGCTCGACTCCATTCCATTCCATTCCATTCCACCCCTTCTCCACGCTCTGAAACCATCCTAGAAACTCACGGAACCATCCCCCCCTTTTCCCATGCAGGGGAAACCCCCCCGTCAAACACGGGGCTTCCGGCGACGCTGCCGCGCAAGCCCTGTCCCCGCTTCCTCTGGCGCATGACGCTCTCCATTCCCTTCGATGTATATGCATGACACCCACACCCTTCGACCGACGTCTTTTTACCGCCGCCTCTTAACCGAACGCTCTTATATTGCGTTTTATATTTTATCTGCCCGTTTCTAGTTTCGAATCGCGCCTTCCTACCGACGTTCCGTTAAATGGTCCTGATCAACCCCCTGGGGGACTGTCCTCCGATGACCCATCCGGTGGGTCAAACCAGCGGAGGGACCTCAAATTATTTGTTTTACAACAGTCACAAATATTTTAGTAACCTCCATACTCGACGAAGCTCTTAGAACGATTACAGCTGCCCCATGGTTCGTCACCAACGAAATACATAAATTATGTACGGGACTATATAAAACAGTATGCCAAATCTCAACGATAATTGATCAAATGATCTAATGACTGACCAATAAATACACAAGGAAATCAACGGAGGAAGAAAGGAGGCTCTGCTGAGAGTTTTGCCTGCTCCCTCCAAGCCTGTTGTAGTTGTAAAGGAAAAATAATCCCATATCAACTATTGTCGCAAGGAAACGTGCACGGAATCGAGAAGTACAATTTCCACGAAGTAACTAAAAAGAGTTATTTTCTTGGTAAAAAGAGAAACGAAAAATAGTGGAAAGGTCAAGCTGCCCGTGTGGACGACGTGTCAGATTTATGGGATACACGGTTCGCTGTGTTAGTATATATTTTGGGGAAAAGAACCGCCAGCAATTCGCGGACAGATAATATTCATGAAGAGGATAAACGATCGCCGGCTTTCTTCGAGAATCGGCCCTTTCCCCCTTTTAATGAAGACGGTTCTCGAGAATGATGTTCGATCTCCCCCGCGATGGTTCCATTGAATTTGGGGAAGATGCGTTTCGAAAACCAGACGAACGAACGTCCACAGACTATCGTCTGCTCTGTTAAAAAGTTCGAAATTGCGGGTTTATTCCGGAGGGCGTTCGAGGAGGGAAAATCCTGACAAATGTGTTTCTATTTCCTCGAGGCGCTGTCTTGCGGGGGTTGTAATGGGCAAAGACTAGGTACACGAATGTGCCACTATCTGCTACCGTATTAGCCTCGATCTGATAGCGCTTCCAATGATTCTCCTGATCAACATTTGCCGAGGAAACGAAATCTCCGCGAATGGCGTGGCGAAATTAAAGGCGTTTAATTAGAGTACACCTTGGTCTGGTTACTCGATTTCTCTACCGAGACTATCGAATCTTCCCCTCCTATTAAAATAGTACAAAATTTTCAAAAAGCGGAGCCATTCTGCTATTTTTCAGACAAGTAGAACGACAATCTCTGTCCGAAACATTTGTTTCATCTCGAGGAATAAAGAAATTATCCGGGTGGGCTGTTTTAAGTGCTTCATCCCTGGATATAAGGACGGTATAGCGATCGAATCGCCTCGGAGGTCTGCTGACATAGCCTAACCTTAGAGCTCTTTTGTACAAATTTTGACCTGTACCCGATGAAAAATTCAAAGTCGACCGATAGCCGGGTAATTGTTATCGATTACGGATCTGTTACAGGGACTTTCGACAACGCCTACGAGGAGGACCGGGAATCGCGAAAAGGCGACGATAATTACCCTCGAACGTCATTGACGAATTGCTGAGGAATCAAGATGGCCACGTAGGCGATAGAATCGCTAGGTGAAGCTGATAAGGGACGAGTCTATCGGGAAGAGCGACAGTAAGTAATCCTATCGGGCGTGATGGCATGCAAGGAAGAAAACAAAATGGCGGTGGGTGAAAGGACGGACGACAAGAGGCAAAAGGGCGGCTTTCCTATACGTTCACGAAACGCCGCGCCACCGGGCTACCAACTTGATAGCGTATCGCTTTCCACGGACCCAAAGGTTACCGAATCGTTTCGAGACTATCTTAATGGTCGGATAGATCGTTCGATACTATGGGTGAGTCGTAAAGGCTATTGCTCTGCCCTCCGTCCTCCCGTTCCACGTATCTCCAACCCCTCCGCGTCCGTCGGGCCACGAGAAAGCTGGCTTAGCGCCACCCGAGGAGATGCCCCGTCCCTCCTGTCTCTATACGCACCTCATTTATACCCCCTGGAAACGTCGACATCGAACGTTGCTACAGTCGATCCGAAATCACACTCGATCCCGAGTAATTAATTGACCTTTCCAACAGCTTCATCCGTTTGCTTTTTGGGGGGTTGTCGGGCTCGATAGAGCTGCAACGTCCCCGACCCCTCCGTTTGCTCGATATTATCTCTCGAGATGAACATTCTTTTTAATCTAACGAAGAAAGATCGTCGTTACTGTATTAATGAAACGTTATACGAACGATGAATAAAACCGGCGATCAATCGTACGAACCTTCCGCGCGGAATAGAAAACGTGAGATACGGTAAAAATTCAGCTCGTAAAAAATTGCGAATTCAAAGCTACGCGAGAGCCCCCATAAATATTTAATTCCCGGGGAAATGGAAGCCGCGCGGACGTACATCCCCCGTCGACGGGAAATCGCGCCGCCCGGAACGATAACCGTGATAACAGGCGGCGTGTTCGATTGTTCTGACGTAAAAACGAAAATCGACGAATATCATTTCCTCCGCTAACGTATAGTTAATCGCTGGGCCATGAATCCCGCCCCGGGGGAGGCTCGTTCGCGGTTCTTATCTCCGTAAATATTTCGAAATTTCCGCGACCCGTTTTCCCCGGGGGAGGGGGGGGGAGGCCAATATTTAATGCGATTCCGGTGCCGCGTATTTAAAGGCGTTAACAATAATTAAAAATTACGTTTACGGTCGTGGCTTAGCCGCAACGTTGAAAATATTCGAAAAATCGATCGAAAACCACCCCCCGACGACCTGGAGATCATCGGTGAGGGTATTCTATGCATTCTGCAAGGTTTATATCGCGTTCACACTTGGGCATACTTGTACCACCAGTCACTGATAATAAAATACATTATTTAGCAAGAAAAGTGGTGTTTTAAATTTAGTTTAGAAGATTCTACGTCAAATTGGCGGTTCCAGGGATGCCCAAACAGTCTCGACGAGCCCGATGCTTTGAAAATTCGTTTCCCCTCGCGATGTACGGAAAGGGTGGAGGGAATAAGGAACGGGTTTGCGAGCAGCGGGGCGTATTTCGCGAGTAAAAATACGAGAGCGAGCCCCGGTAGTGTGGTTCCGCGAACGCGAGAGAAGCCGCTATTGAAACTAATTAATATCATTCTCCCCTCTTTCGCAGTGACATTTATACGCCCGGGAACAATGCGAGCGGCGTGTAACTTAATTAAGGCAACGACGCGGACCTGACCGTGGCTTTGCGGCTACCGTTTCCCTATATCCGGTTCGCGCATTATTATCTAGTCTGCTCTCTCGCGCCCTTTCGCGACTGGCGAAACGCCCGCAATGCCAGCCGGGAGGAATTGTGTTTGTTGCGTAACGCAAGCGCGTACGGGTTGAACCCGCTTCCGCCAAAATGGCCGAATATTCATGGACCCCGAAGACACCCCCAAGGAAATTAAAAGTGCTAAACTTGGCTCCAAAATATGCGGTCTTCCTATTACATCTCCTACGATAACTTAATATACTAAATTACAAAGCTGTACCCCATCGTTGGGGTAAAGAATCTCGAGTGTTAAAAACAAAGATGGCTGGACCGACTTTTTACAACGACGGTCGCTTTCCGAGCAGCGATGACGTTTCACGGTTAATTGCGCCACGCTGGTCCAACTGGAGAACACCGTAAATCACCGTGGGGAATCCGGCGATTAAATCGCGTTAATGAGTTCGTCGGGGAGACGCGTTCATCGAGAAATCTTGGCTATCGTGGTGGACATCGGCTGGACGGACGGGGCGAAAAGCGGCAGCCGGGGGCCGAAACGGCCGAAATCGTAAAACTCGTTTATTCGTGCCTGGGTCCTTGTCTCGTGGCTCGCGGACGCCGGCGTCGGCGAGCGCCGGCTACGAGAGACAGGGAACGTTAAAACGTCACGGGTCTGATAGGTAGCTCGTACGACAGCGCGCGTAACTGCCTGATTAAAAGTAACGGCTCAAAGCGTAAACGAAATTTATGGCCAATCACGGGGCCACCTACTTTACGTCGTCGACCGCTGCCTTGCGAAACAGAGAACTCTCGCCGACATTTTGCCTACTCTCCGTCTCTCTCGATTCCTGTATGAGCATCCTCGTCGCTCCTTCTTCCTCCCATCCCGCCCCTGTCATTCAAAAAGGTGTCAACGACAATCGCTTTTACGAGATACTTATTAATTGTTACTGCGCTTTTACGACGGCATAAAAGCGCGGTCTACGACCGTTTGAGTGGGCACGACGGTGCAAGAGGGATTCCCCCCACCGGTGGATTATTGCCTCCGATGAGGCTATACGGCGTGTCGTATAGCTGCACACGACGACACCGACGATCTTCTTGTTGATTCGAAGACGGGAAAACGATATAATGACCGACAAGATACATATAGTCGACGACCGGGGAGAGGAAAAGGATGAATCGGGGAACCTGTTCGGACTTTTGGCACCGTGTAAAGACCCGTTTTATGCTTTCCAACGATCGATGGGGGGATCTTGTTCCATCGACGCGCCCGATCGAATATCGAACAACTTTTTAATCGTCTCGCTGTCTCTTTTATTCCTTTTCCTTTTCAAAGTTATTCCTGGACGGATACCTCGTTCGCGAATTTAGCATTCGAAACCGGTGGTTCGATCGAGCAAGTGGGAATAAATCAACCGTGAGAATTAAAGCGACACCTTCGTGTCAACGGACAGGTATTGGTACGATAATTAAGCGGATTATTTATCTGCGCTAGAGTATTCGCAAATGTATTAAGACGTTAACGTAATCGACGAAAATCGAAGGATCGCCTTCGTTTCCATAAAATCGAATAACCGCCGAATGGACTGCGACTTTTATTTCCAATACTCGATGGAGACATGGTGATCGAGGGGTTCGCGACTAGCGTCCTCCACGCTCGCAGAACGGCGTGTCCGTGCTACATATATGCCAGGGGCAGACGAGGCAGGCTTTAATACTTATCGAGCTATTGGTTTCCTAAGCAGGTTCTATAAACTCTAAAACTCTAAAAAATAAAATGGTTCTAATAAAGGTTCACTGATCTCAATTATAGAGTCTCAAGACTTTTTACCAAGAAGCTAAAAAAAACTAATTTCTATTCTAAATCCTGAAAAGCTATTCCCATGGGCTTTGTTCGTAGAATTATCCACGAGAATCGCCTTTCATTTCTATACCATTATACCACAAAATTGAAGGACTCTCGAGAAACATTTAATAAATTTAGTTGTCTCTAAACTATTTGTCTTACTGTGCGTCGAGCATCCCCTATCCACCTGAATGGAAAAGCAAACGTGAACGAGGGAAAACGTGTCAAGGGGGGCCAATCGGGAGAAGCAGCACGAGGGTGAAAGAAAAAAAAAGAAACGGTAAATTAAATGTCGCGTACGTTGAAGGGTGGAAGCAAAGAGTTGTAAGAGTCGACGTCGGCGTCGTCGTCGGGGGCGGCCGAGGCGTCGGTGGAGGATGATGGCGCGGTCTAAGCTTTAAGCTTTGGATAACGACAACGGAGAGGCGACGGTAATGCCGGTGCGCAAGTAAAAGAGAGTTTTTCTTTTCCTTTGGCTCGTAGCCCCCGCCACGGCTTATCTCCCTACTAAATCCAGCAATTTTAATACGCGTTTCTCGGCAATTTTCTTGCTACACGTTCCGCCGTCGACTTAGCACCCCTTCTTGCACTCCCCTTCTCGTTTCTCTCCGTCCCGGACCCTCCCCCGCGTCTTTCCCCGTTTTACCCTTCTTTAAATAAACTTTATTTTTACGGTGCTATTTAAAGCAATTTCTGATTTCCCTTAATTCATTACGACGCCGTTCCCTATAGCCCTCTTAATGCGCCTCCGGCATTGCTGGCATTTCTCATTTACCCTCGGCCGCTAATGGCCACGCGATACGACGACTTCGATGTCGCGGTTCTAGAATTCCTCGCGTTTTGATTCCTTATGCCACCTGGACAACCCCAATCTCCGCGAGATTCGATCCACCCAGAATCTGTGGCGTTCTTTCAAACCCTTTCGGTGTCGATCCTGGCAACTTACGTTCATTAACCCCTTAATTTCGAATCATTTGTCAAACGTACGCTATTTAATTCTGTTTAAATTTCTCCGTACAAGGAATGGCCACCAAAAGGAATAGACTCGTGATCGTGAAACTTGACATCAAGAACTTGGTAACGAGCCTGACTCGTCATTGTACAGTAAAGGGTTAATACCTACGTTATCATTCGATGATTCAGGAATTAATTATCGTGAAAGCTCAACCTCGTTTAATGCAACTTTGACAATAAAATTCGGAATTATAATTCTGCTCCGAAACGTTACGTATTATTTTTCCAACATTTTCCGCGGCTTCGAGCCCGTCGCGAAGCGTTGCAACAACAAACGATTAACGGAGGGCGGAGAAATTTTTATCGCCGGCTATAGACGAAACGGATCGTCAGGGTATCGCAATAATCGGTTAATAAACCGATCGGCGACTGGAGCTTCCCAGCGTCGAACTTTCTTCCTCGGGAAATTGAGTCGGATTTGAGTTATGGGAACGGCGTTGCACGTCCCTCGGAATCGTCCTGGTCTAGCGGCCGAACCCCCGTGTCTATTTTCGACCCTCCTCCGCGCAACACATCTATCGCCATTACCGGTGCCGAGGAGGGCGGGAAAACTTGTAAATAAAAAGGAGTAACGATGACGTAACCGTCGTTTCGCGGTCGACGGGGTACCGTGCCGCCCTTCCCTATCGATCCGTGGACGGAGCAGGGCGTCAATAACAATCGATTATTGTTTCAGGAGTTCCTGGTAATAGGCTCGATAGTCTTTACTTTCCTCTTTCTCCTTTCCGTGCGATAAACTGCCTGCCCCGGCGAGTTCTCTTATTCTCCACCCCCTGATCGGTCCGTACGCGTTCGAGCAAACAATTATCGGAGCCAAACAAGACGCTCACCTTCCCGACTCCCGAATTCGCGTAAAGATAACCCCCTGGACGATAAAATCGACGATTCGAAGCCGTGGATCGCCAGGCGAGAGCGAGCGAGACCGGATTCCCACGTCCCCCCCCGTCGCTCCCGGCAATTCGTATCAGTTCAAGATCATTATACATTCATACCCCCTTCGGGAGGTTAAGCCGAGAGCGAGTTTCTACTTTGCAATAAATTCGGGCTTGCGAGGCAATTACTCCAGCCGGCCGTAACCGGGCGATAGTCTAAGATTAAAAGAAGGTCTCCTCCTCTCCGCGGCGTCCGCCATAAAGGTGGAACAGGGTGACGCGACGTTGGCCGCAGGTAGGCGACGCGATAAATATGATTTTTGTGTGAAACCGTCTGGAAGACGCGGGATTTGATCGCCAGGGGTGGTCCCGTGCGCTCGTACGTCACGCGGGTCCAGGGTCCTCCTCCCCGCCCCGTCCTCCTCGGCCCCCGGAAACCGGCGAGATCATCGAGAGGGAGCCATTGGACAACCAAAAGACATTCAAGGTCCCGCGATGTCGTTCGTCACTTGGCCTCGCAAGGGGACCCCGGGAGTTCCCCTTTCACCGCACTCCCCTTTGTCCATCTCTTCCCCCTTTGTCCTACCCCGGGGCTCTTTCTCTGACGCATCTTAATCTAGATGTACCCAGCCTCTGACCTCCGCGTCCTCTTCCAACAACTAATCCTATCTTCTTACCCGAACCATCCCTACCTTCTACGGCGAACCCTCGCCCCTCGTCCCTCGTCCGTCGAGGACACCGGGACCGACAGGTTTGTACGACACGGTCGTTGTTTCGCCCGTTCGAATCCTTTTCTCCTCTCCTTTTATCCGGGAATGCCACCGCTCTATTTATGGCCGACAGACGCGCGGAACAAGAACCGCTGGGAAGTAATCTCGACGACTATCGTTAATAGAGTCGTTCGTTCGACCTATCCGCGCTAACCCGACCGGTCGCGAACCTCATTTTTGATTTCGAACCGGCGTAAATCGACTCGCTTCCACGCATCGTACCGAAACCGTCGCTGCAAACTATCTTTTCAAACATCTAACCGTCGCTCTCGATCTCCTCCTCGCAACGGATCTCCCATCTTCCATCGTGACGGGGTTCTCTTCAAAAATTTATTCTTCGGCTTCGAATTCACTGGCCTGCCCTTTTCAATTTTTTTTTTTAACATTTAATGGAACAGTTTGATGTTAGTCAGGGGGGCAAGAATTTCTTTTAATGCTATTCCGTTCATATTTATTTTTCATTCGCAACTTTGGAGGTAGTTTCAACCCCTAGACACGAACATCAGCATCTAATATAATCGTACCTCAGTTACTATTATGTACTTTCAATCTACATATCTAGAGAGGCTCAGGAAGCTAACAGTAGGTCATTCTATCAATGTTTTCAAAATCGCTCAACCCAGACTTCTTTGGTCAAGGAAGAACTCGAGTTCCTACGACACCCCTATAGTCCAGCCTGCCCTACGATGAACGGTGTTAGAGAGGCCATAAATGGCATAATGGCGACAGCGGCTGTTCCCATCCGACTTTCCTAAGGTCTAATGCGTTCCTCGCCATTCGTCACCGAGCCCTACCCCTAGATCTCTCCAAGTCCACCCGTTAATAGGTTCAGAAGCTATCTCTCTAGACGTTCACAAGCATTTCGGAGCCCCCATAGTCACACCTCTCGGATTGTCTCGTCTCTAGGCTAGATCAGGTTCTCGAGAACATTGCATAATTATTCCCTTCACGAGATCTATCCCGAAGCGATCTCCTCCATTACTAGAAAGACTTTTACCAAGCTACACGGACTCGAGGCCTGCTGAGGTGCAACTTATCGGTTCCCTCATCTGGTCCGTACTTGATCACAGCTACCTTGTGTATACCGATCTGACCAGCTACCATCCGAGCGGCACGATTCCCATCTTAGAAGAGATCTAAATTGCTTTGTCCGTTTCATCTTTGCCATTGGACGAAATGAACATGTCACGATTCAAGATAGACGCTCAGGCTACTACCTCAAGTACGTCCACAGTATTCGATAAACTCTCAAAAACGAATGAATTAAATAATTTAATTATTTTTCGACCCGAGGGGCACCTACTACCACGTGCCCCTCTGTACCTCGTCCATTAACGACGTTTCTGCACCTGCACCCCACCTCTAGCACACTCTAACGTTTCAGCTACGAACATTTTGTACAGGATGTATGGAGTTCGAAACGAAGGACCACCTCTCGCATGGAGTCGCTGGGATTTACGTTTGTTTGCTCGACGTTCCTCGCGAGGGCAGACGCCGCGGATTCGCCGAGTACGATTCGATTTTACGAGTCGATAGCGGAGACACGCGAGGAAAGTATAAAAGCGTAAGTTACGCGCGCCTGTTACGAGGCAATCTGCGTCAAAGTGGATTTATCGCGAACCCCGCCGGGATGCTCTAATAGAGCGATAAATACGAATACACGGTGGCTCGTAATGGCGGCCGTACGTCGGCGCGCGTTGCTTTCGTTTAACCCGCGAAAGAAACAACGAAACGAACGATAATTAAGATGCAGTTAGAACAACGAACACGCCCCGGGTTTCTGCGTAGTTTTTTTCTTTTTTCTTTTTTCTTTTTTTACTGAAACGCTACGGGATCGCGACGTGCTCGGCCGTTCTCGCGTAAAAATGTTTAAACGAGGTCCAGGAGAGCCACTCTTCGGGAAGTTTGTATCATCTATTGTTCCTCCCGACGTTGCTACGACGATGCCCGCTCCGAGATTCGCGTAGATTTACGGACCAAGTATAAACATTGAGAAGATTACGGCGGAGCTCATTTTAAGTTCTAACGAGCTCCCTCCCTGGCTCGGTGTCGGCGGCATTATCAAATAATTGAGAGATGTAACTCACCGCTATCTACGCTGCACCCTCGCACCGTGGCCCCCTACTCTTGTCACTCTTTCCGCCGCGAAACCTCCCCCCCCCGAAATAGATCGATTCTCTCTCTTTAGCGACCTCGTCCCTGCTCCAACTCTTTACCCCCATTGATAAAAAAAAATTTCAACGGGGCCACGATGTATTCTTTACGAGGTCGACGGTCGCCAAAGACGAAAGATGACATTAGGGACAAGATAAAATTACGCCAACAGAGGGTCGCTGCCGCCATTTTCCTATTCAAAAGGCAGGATAGATTTTTATTGTGCCGTAACTATCGCGGTGAGACGGGGTCGCGAGCAAAAAGTAAAGGGTTAGACCACGGTGCCCCCTTGAATTCAGCGTAACGAAGATGCGGCGTCCTCGTGTGGCGCTCCGGCGAAATATAAACAAGATCCGCGCGCGGCTTAATGCGTCTCGTACGTCACGCGGAAAGATTAAACAGTTAATAAGAATAAGAGTCTCCGAGCGTGTTCTCCCCCTTTATTCCACGAACGGGGTTTCTTTCGTAGGTCGCCGCACGGCCGCGGGAAAGTGGAAGAGAGACGGGACAGGACGACGGAGAAGGGGGGACACTTCCACGGGTGGTTGGAGGGAAATGGCGGCCATCTTTCCCACGGGCTCTTCTCGAGAACCAATCGCCTTTCTCCGGCGAACATTAAGGCGGCAACTCCGGCTGAAGAATTGCCTCTGCCACGTTAGACACATTTTTCTCGCTTTTCCTTTATTCTGTTCTCTTGGCTCCAGGAGTCCCGGGACTCTCTCCTCTCTCTCCGTCCCGCTCGCGCGGAGAAACCAGCCGCGCACACCATCTCCGGCCGCGTCGTCGTTCCGCATCTCTTATTTTCTTTGTTCAGCCATACCAAAACCCCCGCTGCAACCCTCTTCCTGTTCTTCTTCTTCTTCTTCTTCTCCCGCGGCCGCTCCTTTCTATCTTACTTTTCCCTCTGTTCCTTTTTTACCTACCCTACCCCCCCGGTTATGTATAGATATAGCGCGGAGGGTTATAATAGTGTTCATCCCTGAAGTGAGCTCCATCGACGGCAGGTGGCTGACCTTAATAACGCGCCACGCAAACCGTTCCACGGGGCGAAAAAGAAAATCGTAGAGCGTGCCATCTATGAGACGTCGCGGGCAAGATTTACGCGACGAAAGTCGGGGGGTATCGAGGGGGGGTTGAGAGCAGGTCAGAACTTTCTGTGCTTTCCCTCTGTCGGCTGTGGGAAAGTTCGAACAATCGATGTCTCGAGTATCCTTTTGTCGACGCGTCTAATAAACAGCTCGTAACGCACCGGCGAATGGAGACGCTGAATAAGCCGTGGAAAAATGTCCCTAGGTTCGCGCGTTCGTCACGTGTGGAGGACTCGCGCGGCGCTACCGTGACGCATCTCGGGATATTGCTTCATTGTGTGTCCGCGTAGCGCTGTTTCGGAGGTTGGCTGCGGCCCGATTCAGGGACGAGGACAACCATCGACGACAATCACGGATACCCTCGGCCTTTTAAGAGAGCTCGTAAAAAGGAATCGTGTACCTCACACGTTGAGCACCGGAAGAAAATGTATTAACCCGACTCGAGCGCCTTTTACGCGATAGCATGAAGCGCTAAGCGTCCCAAGTTTCACGGAATAATTTCAATTACGCCCACGATCCTTGGACTCTCGCCTGACCATCGGATTTCTTTTACAAAATACAGATTAAATTTTAGGATTCGTTTGAGAACGCACCGGTAAATAATATAACTAAGAGTTTAACGCGCACGCAAGCCGCTCGAACGTAAACGCGGAAAATGTTTCCACTGACTTATACAGTGTACTGGGTTGGCATACGCGCCGCTACGGTACCGATACGATGATATTCCGATACACACCGATTTTATTCGTTTTATGACTTCTTTCGCTGCCACTGTACGGCATTTCCAATTCATGAACGAGCTCGCTGAACCAGTAACGAATACTGCGTCCCTACAGATAGTGGAACGACGTTAGTTGAGGTTAGGAAATACTAGAACCCCGCATTTATTGATAAAAATACCCTTTCGACAGAGAAAACGAATAATATAGCCGCTATGTACGTAACGATTATTAAACAAATGTGTAATAAAAACATTCGACAATGATAATTGTTTGTTTCATTTATCCCAGTCTACTATACATCGATATCGCCAACTTAGTGAATTATGGAGTTCCCTATCAATCTGGTCCAGTCATTTGTATCTAGTAAATAAACGCAAGGCTAAATAAAGTTTTCCCGTCCGCGATCAATAAAAATCACTGCCTCTGAGGGTGTGGTACCACAATTGCAAGCCCATAAATCCCCGAAACGTCAGTGGTGGCATAAACGGTCGGTGAATCGGCATTCCCTCCGTGTTGTGACTACGTTCGAAATAACGAGGGACGATTATTGGAAAGTGGATAAGTAAATGTCGAGCCCTTTTCCGTCTTGGTTTCGGTCTAAGCTCGGTAGCAGGGCGGCAGGGTGACGCAGGGGGAGCTCTTTTCTTGACTTTATGGCAGGCAACTTGCCCGTGCTGTACCGGTAGCTCTCCGGCAAAGTCGTCAAAGTCTTTTACGAGCGGGTAAACGGGATTTAAAGTGACGATGATGCAACCTCAAGGTGCTCACTTTATCCTTGACGGCCTCATAAATGTAACTGATGACATTGCCAGATACGTTTGACTCGTCTCGTCTTTACAGCGCCGCCACCCATAGAAACACCGTGGGCTCTGTGTGTTGATGAGAACGGCACGAGACCCCACTTACAGATACCGCTCGTAAAAATCAAAAGGACCATTGAACTGGATTAACTTTTCGCACCTCTCGACATTCGTCATGCCTCTGGTTTAACTACCCCACGTTTCTACTTTTTTTTTGTCGACCGGGTCTTTTATCTCAACGGTACGCCATTATCGTAACGCAGGGACATTTATTGCCGTCGCGATAAATCAATAATTACATCACCTCGGGTGTAATTAAAATATCCGTGTAATCGAGAATACTCTTCGCGCAGAATCCACCTCGACCGATTAGTTTCGAAAGCTCGCGATGCAAATTTCCGATCGAATATCGATTACGGCATAATCTCACTAGAATTCTAAACGACGCGAATAAAAAAAATCACTATGTACCGCATCATCCAGTGGCGCCACCTCACAAAAGAAATCCAAAGCAGGACACCATAGATTAAGAAAGCCATCGACAGCTAGTAACTACTGAGATGGTAAGCGGTGGCTTCGACCATCATTCATCGACGCGTTTATAATAAACATTTTCAAACGTAATCAGACGCAATTTAAAAAGTTAATTTCCATTTTTCGACTTGATTGATCGCGACACCAACGATTCGCGTAACAGTTCGAAAGTGGCGAATCGATAAATGCTTCGAGCACGAGTTAACGATTTCCGCATACAGTTTAAGTACACGAAAACGATTTGTTTCGGAAACCGGAGTTTCTATCGAGCGTGTACGGACAAGCGTACAAAGGCAAGTGTAAGGAATAACATAAAACGCAGTAACAGAAGCATAAGAGGAATCGTAAAACGCGGGTAATACCAGTGAACGGCATTCGGCCGCTACCAGCACCATCTACGATCGGTCTGAGTTAACACGGAACAAAGGCTGGCACGGTCAAGCAGCGCGGACAGATACGCGGGGAGAAAGTATTTCAGTAACGTGACGACAGATGGCCCAATATTCTTCGTTGTCGTGTGGTCCGTGCGAAACGGTGCGAATTCTTTCCCGCTGATTTACGATCGAATTAAAACTGACAATTATTGTTATTGTACCGTCATATAAGGAGGTAACAGATAATAAATTCGACCGTAAAACGTTAAACTAGTGTGGCTGCGTTTTGTAAGGCTGGTTTAGTGCTGAGTCGCGTGCAACAGCGCTCGTTAAAACAGCCGTAAACCGACGTAACCGCCCGCGGTGTGGCCTGTCCCGCGACGACCGACGTCTCCTCATCTTATGTTCGTGTCAGAAATTTTCCTTTTAAAACGTCACTTTTGTCGCTATTGTCTATCTTCGAATTGCGCCTTCAGCAATTGCCGGGCCATTACTTATTACAAACTTTACACTCGACCAATTAATTTTTTCACTCGCAACGAGTCAATAAATTCGTCATTCGTCAATTATGTACACATCCGACGCGTAATGCTTCCGACGAAGAAAAACGATAGCAGCGTAAACTTTCCATCGATATAAATCAAATTCCAAAAAGAGTAACTGCACTTTTTCGTTGGGATATTCACGCGGATACCTAATGAGCACTCTAGGGATATTTAGAAGGCGATTGTCAGCAATGTCCGCCATCGTACATACGCGAGAAATCACGCTAGATGACGTGTCTGGTAAGATCGAGCAAGTCGAATAATCAGATTCGCGATGTTAACGATATTTTCGTGAAGCTAGTAATTTTATGATTCCGATATTGAATCCTGTGGTACGACTGTTAAGCTCTGTAGACATTACAGAGAGTATTTTACCGCTTAAGTAGGTCACCTCCGTATAGTTTAAGCATCGACCGTAAGAGCGGCTTAGCTACCGATTCCTTAACGATTGCATTTCCTTCGAGCAAGTGTTCTAAATATTCATACGTGCGCCTGCGTGTTCGTAAAATTGATATTGTCTACTTCTGAATTTAATTCGTATATATATATCAGCTTGTAATTCATTTAATCGTTTGAACAGTACATAATAGGACTTTCGTGTCTTTCAATTTGCTCGAATGCCGGTTTCAGGAAGGCTTTAAACATTATTTCTAATTGTTATAGAAATTAATCGACCCGTTCGAGGATAGGGGAACTCTAAAAAATTGAGGACGTACAACCCCCTAGAAAGTTGTGCCAAAAAAACGAGTAAAAGGTGACAGATCCGACCCTCGTTATAGGACGCCCGAGGAGGCAACGGAAACAGCGTGGTGTGCAGGTTCTCGCGTCGGGTTCGATTAGCCAAATATAGATTTACCGCCGGAAACAAGTGCGCGGCTGAAAGGGTGGCGTCGGGGTTGTCGCGGCCCGACGTACGCCGATTCTCCTCAAAAATCAATCCCGATTTATGCGCCGCGGTCGCCGCGATTTCGTTGCCGAAAAAAAAATCCATATTTAAACCGTCGTCTGATTCGCGTTGTGCCGCGTACGCAGCCAATCGTGACAGCGTAATGGCCACCGTTCGAGTTGGCCAAGTTCCCGGCGCCGCCACTAGATGCCGCCCGGCTCGAGGGTCATAAATCCTCGCGAGATTCCCGCCCATCGTACGCTGGTAGGCGGTGCCAAAGCGTTTCGTGACGTTGTTCGCGTCCCCGTCGGATCCCTCTGGCGGTTCGCCCCTCTACTATCCGACTATCTCCTCCACACCTCCCCTCCAACGCTTCTCCGACCCCCACCCAAGCGAACGGTGGCGCTTCCAGCGCGGCCCCCCCGTCCCCCCTCGTCCAGCGTTCCATCGCTTTCCACGTACCCAGAGATCTCTGTCTCTGGCGGGCCAGCGTATCCCCGGTCATCTTCATAAATGCGAGTCGGCCGTTTGAAATGGTATTGAGGCTAATTCGAGCGGCGCTTATGCGATACAGTGTTTGTTTACCGCTCGCTAAAGCGGCCCGGATTAAATATAAAACAGTTGACAGAGCGTAGACGTCGGGCTAGACGGAGTGGCGCTAGCCGAGAGCTGCGACGACGTCCGACGGCCGCCTTCCTTCCGCCTCTCTCGAAAACCGTGCTCTCGGTGCTCCGCTCTTCTCCGACTGTTTGTTTTTTTCCCCCTCGTTCCAAGCCTTTCTCCGTGGCCCGTGCAGTATGCAACCCGTTAATCGTCCGCGAACTGTCGCCAAACTATTACCATTCGCGATATTTTCTATATCGTTGACGATAAATGGGTAACGTTCGTGAACCATTTGGGGAATTCTCAACGACCCACACCTCCTCCTCTCCATCGTGCTTATCTCATTTTAAGGGGTTTATACTCTATCGTTTTCTCGGCATTGAGGACAAGGAGACGTTGTTTCGGTGTATCGATAGATCTCTCTCTCGACACGAATACGCAATTAAGGTGCGAGGATAAATCACCCAACTGCGCCACGATAGGAGGATCAAGCGGACGCTTAATAGCAGACACGACAGTGTGCTGATTAATCGTCCGTAAGTCTCTCTCAATCGCAGTCGTTGGATACCAAGGTTGAAAACTACGTTCTACTTGCCCTAAAGAAAAAAGTTTCCTTTTGATCTAGAGGCTCTATTCCATAAGAATAATCTAATATTGCTCAAATACGAATAACGCTATGCGGAAATATCGAATGTACACCGCGGAAAGTTCGGGCAAAGTTAGCGGTTAAGAGCAGGAATTATGAAAAAAGCCACGAGGAGCGGTTGCCAGAGAAGATTCGGGGGAATCGGCTTGGCAGTGAAACGGGACCAGTTCTCGCGTCCAACGACAAGAGGACAAATGCGAACTTTGTGTTTTATCGGGGTGCACTCTCGCTATTGGGACGCGCGGGCGGAGTCGCGGACGCAATATTCCCTGGCCAAATTGTGTGTTATAGGAACAGCGAAGCCAGCGTTCGTCTCTCGGGGGAAATGTCGACCTTTAGTCTGCACCGGCAGTTGGATTGCGTCTGTGGAGACGGCACGCCACTAAAAAGATCAATACGCCATCGCCCGGCTCGCCTCTTCATCGGAATCTATTTAGACGACGCGAGCCCGCGGCTCTTCTCCAAACAAATACACAAATAATCATACCTACAACTCTAACGTCCCTAAAAATAATCATTTCACGCTTTGACGATCGTTCCATTACACGAAAGCTAGAACCCTTTGCTACTTTATTACGCGCTCAATTATGCAATCTCGATGGATTTTTTTCTTTGCTTTCAAATGTCGAGCACTCTGAGCATTGGAACGCGGCGATCCTCGTCTCGCCAGGCTGCAAAGTGTTAACCTGTTGGCGTCAAAGTGTTCTCGCAGACATAAGCCACGCGCGGCGTTCGGGTCCAAGTGCGCCTATCTAGACGTTGCAGTTAAGGCTTCCATTACACGCAGACCCTTCTCTCCAGACTAGTCTTATCTTTCAGGCATACAGAACGTCGGCCATAACGGTCCAATTATGGCCGGGATGTTGCAGTTCGAGTTAACGTTGGCCTACGAATCCTGTTACATTTTCAAGTGGACGTACCCCGGGGCTGACGGAGGAATAAATAAGTTCGCGTCGGCGCAGCGTTCGTGAAATATCGTCCTTTTTACTGTTTCGACAACCAAGACGCGGGCAACCACGGAGCAAACGTTATCTACGAGGACTTTCTCAGCTTTTACGACCGTGACACTTCCTCAGACGCGGAAGAATAAATTTACTGTGCCGTCGTTGCCTTCGCCCACGCTCTTTGATACAATGTTCCCTCGATAACGCACGAGCTTTAATTTTTTAGCGATCCAAAGGGGTGGAACAAGATCCTCGTTTCGTGTTTCGACGTTAATCGTCGCTCGATCCTCGGGAATACGTTGGAACGTCGACGATCCTTCTTCCCGGGTACCGATAAGCAAATTTCTTGAGAAATTGCCAATCGTGACAAAATGCTCGGACCCCGAGAGACCGGTCGTCCGGGAAACGTCGTAGAAAACAGAGAGATAAGTTCGAAAGCTGCAAAACATTTCTATCCCCCCCGCCCCTCCGCGCGGGGGTTCGGTTCGCCAAAGAGTCCCGAACGATCAGAATCGCGGCGGTAGTTTTCCATTGTTCCAGAAATATTCGTGTGTTTACTACGAAAGTAATGCTCTTTTCTTAACTCCCGCCCTTATCGTTCGCGGTATGACAGAACTTGCCCCGGCGTGTTATTACGCTCTGGAAGAGATAGGGATCTGCCCGCCAGTCGAATCTATGTAAATTATCCCTCCACCTAACATCGGGGTCCCTCATCCTCGCTTTATCGCGATCCTAATGCCTCCTCTAACGATTCCGTGTCTGCGTTACCAGATTAATTATTGTCGGATTTTATCGAGCAGTTTCGAAACACGGACACACTCGGAGTCTGTGGGCTTTTCCAAAACTCTCGATCGCTCATAGGCTGTAGCACAGTGAAAGAAAATTTTGGGCCTGGTACCGAAGGTGTTGATATTCACCGGAACAGTTACCTTCGTTGCAAGATCACCGTGAATCGAAAAGAGACCAGCAAGCGAAAATCGAGCCGCACCAGAGATTTTCGATCGTTTTTTTCGGAGCGTGTTTTGAGTTAGTAAATCGGCGTGCGTGCGTGCACGGTATTAACGTTAACATAGTTACCGAGTGCGTGCTGGTACGGCGTCGATGTGACCGTTTTACACATGTAACGGCGCACAATGGCCGTAAATGGTATCAACAAGTGGATGCTTAAGTGCCATTATGGAACGTTGATTATGGGCATAAACCGTATTACGTATTATTTGCGAGCATATTAAGATACCGCGCGTGTCTTCGTGCGATTATCGCCCGGCGTTTGTTTTACAATCGAATAAAAAAAATACGATGCAATCGCCCGAAGAGGGAGAGGGGGGGATAGAAACGAATTCTACCGGACGCTGTGTTGCAGGCCGCCCTTAAAGAGTCGCGATGCCTAGCGATTAGGTTTGTTACTACGAAACGCATAAAAAATGCAACGACGTTAAAGATTAATTTTTCATCGCATGCGAACGGAACTGGAAGGGAAACGTATCGCGTATTCGTTCTCCGTGTTCTTTTTCTCTTTATGCCTGATTTATCTTTACACTCTGTAGCGAACTGTTCCCCGTACGCGTTCGACGTTTCTTTTTTTTTTTTTTTTTCCCTCCCCCGACGGAGGGAACGGTATTTACGATACCAGTAACGTCGTCTTTATTGCGCATTGTATGCTGAACCGCAGGAACCGTACGTAAATTAAAAGAATTAGTAGTAGCGTGAGCGCGATGGGCGAGGTCCAGGTTGGTAATCTCCGTTTTTACGCTTTGTGACTGACGTTGATGGCGACCGTGGCATTTAAGTCGATCTTACGAACAACGGTCGCGCAGCTAATGTTCGTAATAATGGAATATATCGCGGCGGGGGCGTGTGAATCGTGTCCCGTGCATATCTACGAAGGAGCTTCTGTCATCTTTGGATCGAAGGTTTAACATAGCTATTTCAAACGCTCATTTAATGCACGTTTCATCGAAAATCTAAAATAAAAATTCGATCACCGTCCGCTCCCTTGAAAAGTCTGAGAATTTCTCGCTTATAGATTCATCCATAAACACCTGACAGTAATTGGCGAACAGAGACACGCTCTGTCATCTCTGGAACGATGTTTTAATACAGTTATTAACACGGCGATATTAATCACATGGCGGGTACGAGCCGCGGGCTTTGATTCATGGTTGTTTATGGATCTTGAAGCGATCGTTTATCGCCGGTAGTAAATATTTATGTTCCGTGAAAGGACGCCGTGCGATTATGAAGCGTAAGCTTGTACCTACCGAGCTAATCGTCGTCTCGTGTTACACGTTGCAATTATTATCGTTATTGCTATTATGCCGTTTAGGCGATGGAACACGATGGTTGCGCCGTTTCAACGTACGTCGATGGGTTTCGCCATTCGCGAAACGGCAGGAAGAAATGTCGATTAGCGTGGACACGTGGTTTCGCCCTGTTCGCCTTCGATTTCGCAACGCGACAGGCGGTTTCGTTAATTAGACGATTGCATTGCTCCGTTTAATTAATACGCGGTCAGATCAAGAAACGCGAGTGATCTTTTGCGAACGAGTCGTCGACTTTCTACTTTTAGCGGGGCGATTCGTTTAAAAACGTCATCGAGCAACGAGAAAACCGATATTACAGGAATTTTCGGGTGCACCGAATGCTCGAGCATTTAACCGTTTAATGACCACGAGGACTACGTAAAGACAGGCTACAAATTTGATTTTTGGCTAGATAAGTTATCAAACGAGATGTTCCAAGAGAAATTATCAAAATTTCCCTTATATCGTATCAATTAAGCGGCGATAAGTTCGAAGATGCAAATACGGTTAATTATTTTTCAACCTATTAAAAACACTGGAATAATTTTCGCATAAAAGTCGCTCGACCCCGGGCGGAAGGTGTTCGAAACGAAACAGCCCACCTAATTATCTCCTTTAGTGGCGACGATACGAACCAATACTTCACACACATTATGCACTGCTTTGAGGGCGTGAATATTTTAAGAAAAATATTCTTTTCGGCAACCGCGCGACCACGAACATCCACCCGTGAATATTTCCATTAAAATCTAACGGGAAACTCTCTTCTTGGAGTCACGAGTGAGAGATTTCAGCGTGAGTAAAAAATGACCCGCCCCTGTTTTCGATTCTCTCAGCCATTCCTTAGAATTTCTGATCAGAGGAGGTCAAGGAAAGCTAGATTCCAGGCGTTAGATCGCAATTTCGAAACAATGTGCTCGATCGGGGGGTGTGAAAATCGAAAAAATCTGGGGAAATATTCGCAGAAAATGTACGCGAACGGCGGTTTGGTCCGCGTTTCGAAACCCGTCGGCCGTAATCTGGCCGCGTGCAATTTACTCGACCGGCCGCGGGCCAATTATGCGCCTCGCGGCGAAGAATTTGCGACTCGTCGCGGGAGAGTGGAGACGCCTCGCGTTGGCGACTCTGTGGTCGCGTGTGCTCGCGAAACTGGCTCGTTAAAGGCAATCTAAGCTTTCTATCTGGCCGAACGCACCGACGTCGGGCCAGAAAATTACACGAGGCGAAGAAAAGAAACGAGGACGGAAGGAGCAACGCGTAAACTGTTAGCTACGACCGGGTCGGGGATGAAGCCTCCCCCGTCGCTCGATACTCCAGCACCCCTTTTTTTTTTCGACCTCCGGAAAACGGGTCTGCGAAACGTCAAAGGGGACGCGCTGTCGCGGCCACGGATCCTCCGCTTTGAAACGCGTCTGGCGAACTTCTGAGAGATCGCGCGCTGCACTTCGCCGAATCGTGATTTACCGCGCGACGTTGTTTCGAGAGCACGTTATTTCCTTTCCGATGGATTCCGGCAATGAGTTACGAGAGACGGTGGTAGGTTGGTCTCTGGAGAAACTCCGTCGGAACCGGTGACGTCCTCACGGAGAGGAGACCGAATCTGTCCGTGACATTCTTCGCGTCCTGAGAGGGTAGAGAAAAAAGACGCATACTTGGGACGGTCGACCGAGGACCGGGGATCGAGAATGTGTTCGAAGATGTACGGATAATGGAGATTCCCCAATGCTCGTCGGATGAGTGATAAAGTGCGATCACTCCGATCCCCAGAGGGGGGGAAAGAAATAGGCAGAAGACACTTAAACCCCTTGAGGACGGACCTAATACATTGCAGCGTTCAATTTTTCTAAATATATTTTCAATTCGGGCTATCTTATCGCGGGAAATAATAGCAGATGGCTGTGTCTGTGAAACAAAAGGACACTGTTCACTCCTGCTAGCGATGTATTACGGAATTTTTATCGGGTCAGTAAAATATTTGGTTCCAGAGAAGAGTTTTTATACGAAAGTAAAGGCAGATTATGCACGAGAGGAGTCTGATGGAATAATAAATCCAACGTCGTACGGGAGATCGAGTTCTAAATTATAAGCCAAGGTTTAATATTTGAATATTTTTACGCGGAGTAGTGTAATTTATGTTTTGAATTACGATCGCACGAGGGGGAAGTAAAATTAGAGGAGGGACGCATCCTCCGTTGTTAGCGAGCGACGGCCGCCATAACGGGGGGTGAAATCAATACCTCGATGTTCCGCTACTTAAAATATGAAGTATACCGAGGATTCCGTACGCACCGTCGCGGTCGTAAATTTTTTAATTATCAATACTACACGAAAATTCGAGTTTCAATAGTAATTCCTCCAATCGGTAATTCCTTTCAAAGTACGCGAGTAAAAACAGGTAAAACTCTCAAGAAGAACGAGAAATTTCGTTTCCAATAAAATTCTATACGTTTATCTAATTTATTTATCGTCGAAAGAATTACGACAGGTATCTGGAAGGTTAGAACCATCGAGGGGCAATGTTTTCAAAGAGTTTTAGAGTACGAAATTAAGACAAGGTTTGCTGAATCAACCTTATCGACGAGCCCCATCGGCAGTCCCGTACAACAAACTCCGTACACGCGTATTAAATTGAAAATTACGAAATACGTAAACGATAAAGATCACTACCGAATCTCATACTAATTAAAATTACCGTTAACAGCTAGGCCGTTAATTCGCTTTACTTTATGTTCTCAAAAAACACGGGGCGGCCGTAAAATAACTTTTATGAATGAAACAAATTATACGTAGAAACTTAACTATTCGGTGGAAATCGTAAAAGAGTACAAAAGTCCTTGGGACGAGCGTGTGATCGAAAGTCAAGTATTCCATAAAACACACTGTACACACCATAGTGACGGTTTTAAAGCTGCGGATGCTTTATTGGGCGATAAAGTCGTTCGAATAGGTGATCCTGCGATTACATTTTAAGCGCCCGTACGATTGACACAGTTCTTCTTTCGTGGATCGGTATCTTAATCGTCGTCGTACGGGTGTCGCACCACTTTCACATTCGTCGCGCGATCGCTATGGTTTATTGGTTATTTCTATTCGAGTACACGCACGGGAATCGCGTAGCACACGCGGGAACGCTGTTAGCGAAATCGTTTCGAAAGCACGAACTGTTCGAACGATTAATCCGAGACTGACAGGAGAAACTTTTTCACGATCAGATAGCCCCTTTGGCGCACCGAAAGGCGTCCGCCATTGGTCGAAAAACGTTCCCGTTGTGTAAACGCGAGACCCGTGCGCCGGGGTAAAAAAAAGGAAAGTCTGCCCCGGAGATCGAAAGGGCCTTTCTTCAACCCTGTCTTTTTAAAAACGTGAAATTTTTATGACCACACTTTCGCACCGTCCCGTCACCGGTAACTTTCTCGAGCCCGTCGAGGGGAACGGTTCAAATTGTTTCAAAGGGTAGTTCGCACTCTTCCAAGCTCGCCATTCTTTCCCAGAACTACTCTTTTTCCTCTTACAGCCAGAGATGTGTTCAAACTTGCAGAATTTTAGTTCCACGGTTCCTGAAACGGCAAATACCGATCAATTTCACATTCAGTGGGAGACTATTTGTCAATAAAAATTGAGTAAGAAGCAGTGAATAATGTAAGAAGATATGGTAGCTTGGTTATAAATACGGTACACAGGCGAGGTACAGCTAAATGCACTTATGAACCCTGCTCCGAGCTGCAATATTTTCCTACCTTCTTTGTTTAGCTACACCGTCTAATCTGTTCCAGAGTAAATCTCGACTAAACGTGACGAAGCCCGTGCAACCTTTTATCTCGCTACTTTTTTATATAAAGTCAAAAACCGAGGATCGAATAGTTTACGCTCGGTAAACTTTCGTGACCTACTATTCAACCTAGATTAATTTTATTTTGGAACGCAACATCCAGTCACACTTGTCACATCCAGCTTGTTTACATTCTGATACAATTTAATTATTTTTCAATACGTGCATGTTCCTAGTTTTATATTCTTGATAATTTTATTAACGTCTAACCAACTGTTGGAAAATGAACACTAATGACGAAAGGAGGCTGTTTTGTATATTTTAATAATGTGTTTCGAGGTCTCCGAGTGCCCCGCTTGCGAAAACACGATACCGCGGTCGACGATATCTCGACATTACAGGTATTTATCGAGGATATTCCGACGTTCATCGATAACGTTATCGATGCCAGCCGGTTGACGGGGTATCGATTGCATAGAATTGCACCGGTGAATAAAATTTTCGCGAATCGCCGAGCCCCGCTGGCCGCAAAGCGATTTTACTGCCTCGCGGAAAGCGCGCGGCGAACAAACGGAGTTAAGTAAATAACGAACGGTTGGCGTAAATTCCGTTTACGCGGGTAATATGTATCGATGATCGTTCCCCGGTATTATGGGTAAATTGATAATCCGTATTTAGGTGACTATTATAGCCATTAAGCCGTCACGTTAATGCAGGTGTTTACGCACGAATGGGAAATCATTTAAGCTGGCCGCCGCGTCCGAGTCTCTTGGTCTTCGTCGATCGAACAAATGGAGCAAACGCGACTGGATCCCCCTGTTCCCGATCTCGCGAAACCCGCCTAAATGCCCCGACGATTTGCATTGCCCGCGACCACCGAAACACCATAAAGAGTAAAAAGATACGATCTCAATTAGTTCCCCCGGGGACCGAAAGGAGGACCTTACGAAACGGACGCGATAAGAACTCGACCGCGCGCGTACCATTTACGGGTATGCAGCTCTTGAATTATGGCCGGACTCCGAACTTTTGAGTAATTCTCCGAAACCGCTGGGCCCCCGAGGACCCTCGACCGAGCATTTCTTCTCTCGCGAAATCGCCGAGATTGGGACTTTCAGAAGCGGCTCCACCGGCCCCTGATTGATATTTCGCCGGGCTTTTAACTTTCGACTTTATTACACTCTCGGGGAGGAAATATTTCGGATTAGTTTAATCGTCAGACGTTCCTGATTTCTGGAAGCTTGCACGTTCGAAGGACAGTAGAAGCTAAGCGTTAAAAAAAATCCACCCTCCACGAATCGTCACCCCTGCGATCCTATCATCGCGGGCGCGAACTCCCGGAGGGCAGTACCGTACTTTGAATTTGACTTACCCCCGTCGGAAAAGTGCGTGGCCCTCGCGTGGAAGTCTCGTCGTTGTCTCGAGATCCGTCGCGGCGAACCGAGGGATCCTCAAATGCACTGGAAGAGCGTCGACTTGTTGTGAAAGAGGTCATGCAGTGCCGCAGATTCGCAGAAACGCGGGAACGGACGGGGACCCCCGAAAACGATAACAAGGATCGCAGCGAGTGCCACAGATAAGGTCGCGAGAAGAACTAACCGCGACGGTAAATCTGTCCGTAAGCCGCGGTTACACCCCTCCCCTTCCCCGATCCTGGAATTAACGGCGACGATAAACGAATTTGGCCGAATCCAGGTCGCTCCTTCGAGATCTACCATCGCTCGAATATTTTCGAAAATGGATGACTATCTCAATGGAAGCTTATTAAAAAAATATTCCCTTGTATTATTAACCCTTTGCACTCCGAAGGGTCATCCAGCAACGAATTTGAATGCATCCTCTAAGAAAACATAACGATATTATTATTTTGAAGTGATTATACAGGACCAAATACATAATATTTCGCAAGAAATTGTGTTTGAATTGATAGTTACCGATGGAGACTCGGCGAATAGTACCAGATCAAAAAGAAGACCTCTGTTTGCAGTATTTGTTACGATTAAGAGATATTCCAGCTCGTGTACGGCGTGGATTGCGCGATCGGACAATCTGGACTTGACAACGCGGTATAGATCGAACAGACGCGAATAACGCGGGGGTGGACGTGTCCCGCGATCCGCTATCTTGCGTGGAGCGCCTGTGTCAGCAGCCGGAACGATATACGAGTGCTCGGTGGGCGCGGGTGCCTTTTATTTTATCCCTTAAACCGGCTACGCCGTTCGTTACTTTGCGTAATAAGGTGGGTAACGACGCCGGGTCGCCGATTTCTTTAATAATCCGCGCAACAGCGCCGTTTACGGTAATTGAGCCACGCCCCGCGAGCCACCGCGTCACGAATAACCCGCTCCGGGAAAGGAGACTTCGAAATAGCCTCTTGAATTCAACCTGACGAGAGGAATCCATCAGGTGTACACTAGACACTAGCCAAATCCATTCCTTTCAAAGCTAGTTTACGGGGTCGAGGAACTGCTATTCGAACATTCATTTCTACATACACGGTATCTTCAATAAGTTCTCAGACTGCTTTCATCAGTCGCGCTGTGTAAGCGCCATCTATCTCGTGTTGCTATTTTTTCAAAGCGTAATTTGTCTCCTAGCGGAAAAGTTTCAGATGTTGCGACGAGCTTATGGGAGTAATTGTTTGGGTCGCAGTGAAGTGTTTAAATGGCATGGTCGCTTCTGAGATGGTCGGAAGAGTCTTGAGGGTTGTGAATATACGGCGAGTTACGTATAGTCGCGGAAATCTGTTCCCGTACGTGTCACGTAGGCGCCCCCCGCTCGTGGAAATGCTACCTAAGTCTCAACGTGAACGCCGATACGTGACCGGCAATGTCAGATTACTAATGAGTTACCGTAGCAGAAAAGTAAAAGTTCTGTGTCACTTGCTCTTTCAGTTTGCTACTGTGTATAGTTTCTCAAATACTCTTCTAAAAAAACACTACTGTCTCACGTTTCCTCGATGTGTCTAATAGCTACGCAACTTCGATCAGATTTGTGTCTACACTCGGGTCAACGGCACGAGTCAGCGAAGAAAAAAGAAAAGAAGCTGCAGTCACTGGCTGTCAAAGTGCACTTACGAGCCACATTCAGGGACATTTGTTTCCGTTTGCTGACTCGTCTCCCGAGTACACGAAATCGTGTTCACTAACGGTCAGTCCCGGTACACAATGTTCCTAAATAAACTCTGCCCCGAAAAGAAGGGAAAAGAAAGTATGGCGGAGGATCCATCAGGGGCACGCGTTATCGTGGCGTAATAGTAAGCATGTCGGGTCGCCTGCCAGCCTCCCATCCATTTATACGTTTCGGTTAAAGTCCCCGAGGGAGCTCGACACCTTTCGTCCGAGGCTTCCACGTCGCCTGGCCGACGGAACCAATAAGCCCGGGTAAGGAAAAACGGGATAGAAGGCTGGCACGCCGGCAGCATATGTATTTCCGCGGCGACGTGGATGTATGGTCGGTAGCTAGACGGGCGAGGAGACTCACGGGTAACCCTAACCCCACGAATTAATATTCCATCCGCGCGGCTTACACCAGGTCTCGCAGATTGCCAATGCCGTTCGCCGCGCGGGAACGTCCTGGACCCTCGTGGAAGGACAAAAGGAGACGCGATCCGCAGGATCGTCAGCCCTCGACCTGGTCCAGCCTCCTCTGCACCGTGGAAAACAAGATTCCCGGGGCCCTGGAACGCAATTTCGCGTCTGATCCCATGAGTTACCGCGACATTCTTCAGGATTTTATTACGTTCCTGATAGGGGGGGAGCCATCACGGTTGCAAGAGTTTTCCTAACATCTATACCCATTTCACGTTACTTAAACATGTACCTACACTTTCAGATTAATTAGTACAACGCAAAAACGCGTGAAGGCTGTTCAGTTTCGCCGGAATTTAGAGCTCTCGATAGTAATTAATACACCGATTCGAGCACCGCGGTGAAAAGTATTTCCCCCAATAAAAATCCACGCGAATATGAATTTTTGCATCGTGGAACGGTCCTTATCGCGGCTGACCGTTACGTTCTCGATTAGGCTGGTCGTTACAGAGGGATTCTTCGGTGGCGGACGAAGACGCGCAACTAAACTTGCCGAACGCGGCTCGTAAATTCCGCGTTTTATTAATTCAGCGTACCCGGCTGTCGCTGCACCCTTAATCGGCGCACCAGTTAAACCGCTTCTTTTTTCCTTTCGTGTTTGGCTAGACGAGAATTTACACGCGGCGTCTAGGCGCGTTAGATAAATCCCCAGTAACGTAAGATTCTCGATATATACGCGCGATAAGGGTGGGTGTCAACGCGACTCGGTTTCCGTCGGTGGTTCGGGCACACGTAGGCAGAGAACGTAGGATACAATTGACGAGATACAGATAATTGGAAATGGGAAATTATATCCACCGATAGCCGGAGCGAGCGCTCCCGGCCGCTCTGGCAAAGATAATGAGCGCGTTTCGCGCATACCGCGGAACCTGTTCGCGGAAAATTATAATTCGATACAATTAGAAATGATTTTCTTTCCGCCCGTGATTCATGGAATTCTTCCCCCCTTTCCGCGGATTCCGTTAGCTCGGTTTTCGAGTCGAGCAATCCCACGCCACCGAAACAACCGATATTTTAATCGCCAGCCACGGAGTAAAACGCAACATTACTATGGATATAGTTGTATAGACCATGGGAACGTCGAGAAACGCTCGATGGAGTCTCGATTTTTATCAACAATCGGCTTCGTTCCCGCTCCGGTGGAAGCTGGATCCTTTCGCGCGTGTCGGAACATATTTCGATTTCACTTTTCAGGGTGTATAGACTTCCGTGTCTGTTATAATATTATTTATTTTACTCCCGTGACCCTCGGATCCCGATGAAAAAAACGAGTAAAAATCCGTTGCAACACGAAACACGTTTTAACAAAGTGCAAAAGAGGGATTAGATGTTTCTAAATCTGACCTCGATGAGCTGTACGATTATAGCAAACCGTGATCGTTTGTATCAATGCCCTCTCTAATTTCACCTGCATTTTGAAATCCAGATCCCTCCGGTAAATTGCAACACGTATACCAGATTATTTATCTCGTGTTTTCTGTCCAATTTAAACTAATTTTACCGACAGATCGGAACTGTCACGATCGATTGGAGACCGTGGAATCGAGAACAAATTGTTGCAAAAACATAGTTTTTCTGTAGAAATTAACCTCGTATTGCATGCCCTGACATTTTACACTACATTAACTTCTACGCACCAATTAGAAACGCTGAAAATTTCCCATTATTTTCTATCGATGAACATTGTGCGCCATCGACCGGTTATGCGCAAACGCTAATGAACTTTGTAGCTACATTAATTTGCTCGATTTTTAGCCGTGCAATTGTATCGATTTTGAATGTATTTCTTGCGAGATCGAGCATTTATCATCGATAGAACACGAAGGTTCGTCGACGAACGAATCATTTTACTCCACCGGCTCTGCACTCAGCCACCCTCCATCACTGGTGAACTGTAACGCGAAAGCAAAAACATTTACACTCGATTATATAGCGTTTACGAGTCCTTTGCCAACGATACTCGAAAGCCGTAAATTTTAGCAAACTACCCGTCCACGTTACACACTACACGTTCTACACGGTAATTTTGCGGTTGTTTTCGTGCCGTTTGCGTCCGTAGTCTTTTTTCTCCCCTCGACGTCTTACGAGCCGGCGAAAAAGCTTAGAGTGGATCTCGAGTTCTCGGTCGATTTTTAGACGTACGGTTCGGAACGGAAAAAGAAAGACTTCGATCCACGCGCGATTGGTACTCGAGAGCATTCCCGTTTCCGGATCGTATCCACCGGGAAAATGGGAAAACGGGATTTCACCGTGTCTGTTTCATATCGCAACGAATTCCCTTCCTTCGAAACTTTCCGCGTTATATAAATTTTTCGAATCCCCTTCCCTTTTCGTTCTTTGTTCGAACGGTCGTTTATACGCGAAATACGAGCCTGGAAAAAAAATTCATAAACATTGATTCGTTTCGACTAATCGACTGCAATTAACCCTTAGCGTAAAGGGTCGTACGGGGACCTCGATAAATATTTTATAATCTAATTTTTTTTTTTTATACGCGTTTCATTACTAATCTCGAACGAAACGAGTTTACGATGAAATTAGAAACGGCCGGGGAAAAATTACGAATAGCAAGAAATATTCTCGAAAGATTCCTTGGTAAAGAATTGTTCGAATTGAAATTGCATTTGTTTCGCGTTGTTCGAATCAAATTATTGGCCGTTTCATGATCTTCCGGTGGAAACTGGAGACGGAGGAAATCGCGGAGGAGGGCAACCCTATCGCTATCAGCGTCGAATAGCCGGTATGAGAGCGTAGAAAATTCCCCGAAGGATTCAGCGCCGGGCGTGCAGACCGAGTGGCAAACAATACAGGTTAAGATCATCGAATGGACATCGGGATTGCAAGGCAAATGGGTGACTGGCGCATCGGAAGAGAACCTGGGGAACCATGGCGCATAAACCGATACGGTTATTTCGGAATATCTGCAGCCATACGCGACCACTCGATGCCTCCATTTCAATGTTCCGCCCCTCCGAGCGTAAAAGTGGCGAAAACGCGCCGGGATGGGGTGAGTTTTGCGAGGGCTGCGACCCGTAGCCCCTCGGCGTATAATACCCCAGTGGCTGCGAACGGGCTATCGAGACGTAAACTTCGATACTACTCGAATTAGCCCCGTAGAGTCGACAAAGATCGCGAACCGTTCGAAATTCCGTATCCAACCCCCTGGAAACTCACTCTTTTCTCGACAGGATCCACCATTTTTACTCTGTTGCTTCCTCGTTACGGTACACACGCTTCTCTATTGGAGCATTTGTTAGGATTTTTGGTAATTGCGATGGACAGGAAGCAGCGATAGGATAAGAGTTTTGTTTCTGTAAGCAAAATGGGATAAACGGTTACTTTTGTAGAAATAATATCTTACGCTAACTAGGAAACAAACGATCATTTTAAATGTCTGAGAATTTGGAAACTGATGTGTCTTTTGATTCTCGAAAAAGTGTATTTGGGGGAAGGTTGAATGGTTTTAAGCAGCTTGGGTACGAAGGAGCGCACGTAAGAAAGTGAGATCGACGCGTCCGTAATTTACTATACGCTTTTATTTCGTTTGTATATCATAGATATAGCTTATGAGTATAATTCTACATCAAGTTTCGAAAATGGATACATTTACATTCATTGTCAATGGATTACCTTTTCGCCCGTCGTCGTAGTCGTCGTCGTCGTCAATCGCCACCCTCGTCGTCGTCGCCTTTCATCGTACGGGTATATAATACTAATCTTGAAGTAGTCAGTAGACATGAGAGACTCCATTATTCCGTTACTTTTATTACTTAACGTGGTAGGTAGGTATTGAAGGACAGCTACGCTCTCTTATCGTTATAGTTATTACATTAATTAGGTATCATCCAGCGGCTAACGACGAGCCGCGGCTACTACCGATGGCCGGTCGATCGATCGATCGATCATTCGCCGCGGCTCCGCGCCCGCTGAGCAAAACGTTTAACCTTTTACGTAGTGTTAATATTTACATCGAAGAAACTCTTGAAGTAATACACGGCTTTCCATTCGTTTAATGTAGGTACAGCAAAGAGACAATAATTAAGACCTAAATTCTCGGATTCGATATTTCGTTATTCGTTTATTTTTTTTTTTCTTCTTCTTCATTCCCTTCCTCTTTCACGGCAACGTGTACGTGTGTTTCTGTGTACGTATGTATCGTTTCGGTTGCACAATGAGGGCGCGTGGACACGCGCGCGCGCGCGCACGAATCCTTCCGACGAACGAAACTAAACAAAACGCCGTGCGTGAAAAGTTCGAGTCGCGCTGCTTTTGCAAAAAAAAAAAAAAAAAAAGACGGGGACAAAAACGAGGAACGAATGGCTTCCGTTTTTGCGCGGGGGGAAAAACAATATAACGATCACAGTACGTCGCGTCGAAGAGTCCGAGCGTTCGAAAAGAGAATATATACGACATGTGCACAAACCCGGCTCTGCGTGGCTTTTTTTTTTTTTTTTTAGTTATTCTTCGTATTTTTTGTTGTTTTTCTCGTTTCTTTTTCTTTTCTTAATTATCGTTCGGTTCGACTTACTTTTCTAATAACAAAAACCACTGTTCGCTCGATCGCGTCGAAACGATAAACAATATTCTTAAGTAACCCGCGAATCGGCGCTGAACAATAATAGGGGACGGGCGAACTTAACAAAACGGGGCTTCGAGAACCGCACGATCGTTTCACTGGGTACCCCCGTGACGCTCCGCGTTCGCGCGGAAACACCGGGAGAAAGCAAATCGGGGGTGAAAGCCACCCCCTCCTCGCTCGAGCGTGGAATTCTCGAGGCGTCATCGACCCGCTAAGAAACTAACCGGCAGGATACTGGTGCTGTGTTGCCCGCGAGCGGGGAACTACCGTAGAGAACAGTCGTAAAAATAATAGTATTCGACGCACGTGCGAAAAAATGGGACAGCTGCCAATAAAAGAAACAACACTTAGAGTTGTAGACCACCAACACGCTTGACCAGCCTATCGACAACCGGAATCGGTTGTAAGCGAACGTCACCGAGGGACGAGAGCTTCCAGGGATACTCGCGTCCCGGGGAAAAAAGTAAAACAATAATAAAAGACGTTCCCCGCGACCGTCGAGCCCCTGGTCTCGTCGCTACGATTCGAAAATCCCCTAACGCGCAGAGTAGAAAATACCGTACAATAGAAATAATTATATTACAACCAGACGCACCCTTTTCCCGCTTTTAATCTCGAAAGGCGATCGAATCGTACGCGCTACTTTCCTTATGGCACCAAAGAACAGAGATCCGATGATCGATCGTTCCGACAATTAGCTTTTCCGCGACGGGATCGTCGTCTTTCGATTTCGTAACGTTTAAATATCTATACATACGTGCAGTCGGGCCGGAGAAAGATTTCTCGTACTTTGGCAGTGGTTTGATTAAAAAAAGAAAAGAATATCTACGTTTGGAAAGAGCAATAAAAATTTTGTGTACTCCGTTTGAAACATAGAAGATGATAACTGTGTAGAAAAATTAGATGGTGGATAGTTCTAGTTCTGTATGGAAACATTTTATATACAATGATTTCGGAAGGATCCTCGATCGACGACCAAGTCGATTCTTCCTTCGACCCGACCATTAATTTCGAAGCCGTGCAAACGATAATCGCTCGTATCGCAAAAACGAAGACACTCGTCAGTACCTCTAATCACTCTCTCTCTTTCTTCGCAATTAACAAAAAACAAATATACGAAAAAATATGTAAAATTAAACAGTTCATAAATAAACAATCAGATTTACACGCAAAAAAAGAAAATATAACAAATTCCTCCGTTTTTACCCCTACTTCAATTCGCATCGTCGATACTGCGTTCCGCGAGACGGATTCGGGTGCCTATCGCTTATTAAATAACGCCTTTCGTTCATTTTTCTCGTTAAATTTTTCGTCATCGATCGTTACGCATCCAAGAATAGATCTAACTTTAATTTTCGTTTAATTTCCTTAGGAATACATGTAATGTAGTACGGCGCGATTAGTGCTGATATTCCCTTTCACACGCATACGCTCTCTTTCTCGCTCCCACTCGCACGATATCGATCAAACTCTCTCACTCTCTGTCTGCTCGTCGCTTATAAATGGCGGGTTGCTCTCTCATAATCAATCTGACGCACCAATAAAAAAAAAAATAGAACGTATCGTTTCGAGCAACGCTTGAGCCACACTCTACCAGTGTTCGTTTTAACGTTATTTCCTTAATTCGGATAAGAGAAGTCTTGGCGTGCGCGCTCGCGCGCGCGTCTATGTGTGTGTGTGTGTGTCGAGAGCACCGCGCCCCACACGCACGTTTCCCGTGTTGTGTGTGTGTGTGTGTGTGTGTGTGTGTCCGTCGATACGAGACGAGTAAATGTATTATTTCGTGGTTACGCGAGTTTGGCAAGTCGGGCAAAGTTGTACTACTAACGCATTATTACGTCGACGTTTCGTTCGTGTTGCTATGTTATTTCCTTTTCTCGCGTTTCCTTTTCTCAGTAACCTATATGTATATATGTATATGTATAGACCTAATCGATATTATTTAAATTCAATATGATACATTTATAATAATGGTAAGAATAGAGCGAGTAAATCGTTTGGACGTCGGGGAAACGGGAAGATGTTCGAGGAGGGGGGATCGGGTGAGAGCACGGGGAAGCGTTATGAACGTTAATATGATATGATTACGCGTCAATTATTTGGAATAATATTCTATAACAATGTAGATGCCATAGCTTAATGGTAAAGCCGACGTGAAGCTTCGTATGTGGACGGCGCCCGCACAATTGTTTTTTTTTTCACCTCCGTTTTCCTTTTCTTTTAGTTTAAAATTCGTTTCGTCCCGCGTGCCGATCCGCTTCGACTCGCTCGAATGATTTGGGAACGCGGCTGAGCTCCGAGCAACGACCCGATTTTCTTCGATCCCATCAAACCAACAAAGAGAAACGATCGCGTTCCCGTAACAAACCGGCGACCCCGCCGCGTGCAACGAACGAACAAAAAACACACGAACACCTCCATCGACGTCGATCGTTCCTCGAAAGTGGAAACGCGGACGCGAACAGTCGGTTGACACGCAATAAACGTTCAACCGTACGCGCCGATGAAAATTAGAACTGGAAACAACGATCGAAGGAGCGGTCGTGGCCAGAGATGGGCAGAATATTATTTAAACGAGCGACGAACGATAACTTTGTATAACAATCTTTCCATTTTTCATGCAGAGGGTTCCGGGAGGGCTCGAAACTGGAGAAGTTACGATTTTCTGGCACACTTTAAACAGTAACAGGGATAGTTCTGAAACAACCCTTAAATCGATGCAAGAAACGAGGCACTCCGTTAACCCCTTCTCTCGTACAATGACGAGTTCAACTGATCGTAAAATCTTCACGCTAACAAAATTATACTAAAACTTAATGCATCGTAAGCGCAAACGTTAAAAAACAAAGAGCTTCTAATTAAATCGTACGATAGTCAACGAGAGAAATAACGCGCGAGAGTTCGTCCATCGCTCGAAACGTTCGAGACGAGCGGCCATCTGTGGCCGCGACGCATCGTTCGAGTGGATACAAAATGGAACGCGGAGCTCGAAGAGAAAAGGAAAGGAAGAAACGGAAACGGCACGGTTCCCAAATCGTCCGTTGGGTCGTTCGGTCGAGTCGACACCCGACGACGCCACTTTTCCCCGAAGAAAAGCTCGCGCGAATGGGCCTCTCGCATTCAACTTGATCGTTTCTTCTCAAAGTTCTTCTCTCTCGTTCTCATTCGAACCGCAGTCACTAACGATTAAGACTTAATGCATACGTACGTATATAACACGACCGCTACGAACCACCTCACACCTCAGCGAGCACTGTACAAACTCCACGATCATTGATCGTTGATAATTAATTAGCAGTTTCACGCATTTACGTATATCTCTAATTTGTCGGACGTATCGGCGCCGCCACTTCCGCCGGCCCGTTTCCTGGCTGCCGTGCGCGCGCGTCTGTGTCGTTTCTTTCGTTCGTTTTCGTTTAGAAACGGACCGCGTTACGCGAGAAGATTTAACATGAAAAAGACCGTAACTACGCTATATAATTAAACATAATAAAAATAATGTCGACGATACTATTTTAATGATAATAATAATAATTCGTATAATAGAGTCACGCGTAAAGCTTTTCTACAAATAGTTACACCGATTCTCGGGACTCATCGCGTCACGTGCGTTTCTTCCCTTAAAACTTTCTCTCTCTTTCTCTCTCTCTTCATCTCACTTAATTTCCCCTCGTTTTCCTTTCGTTTTTTTTTTTTTTTTTTATTTTTACGTATACATTGAGCCGAAGAAGTTTCAGGCGCGATCACGCGTCTCCCGTTCGATGGAACGACGGAAAACGTTCCCTTAAAATTCGATAACTGAGATTACGGGGAGCGGAACCGATGTACGACTGTTCGTCGACGTTCTTCACGGTCTTTCTTTTCGTTTCGTGTCACGATCGGGTGTATACCTGGGCTCGCGTATGGTTCCTCTCCGAAGAAGATATAGTTGTCGCGGTCGATCGAGACGGAGAAACACGCGTACGCGATCCACGATGAGAAACGAAGCTCTCGAAGTACGATGATAGAACGGACGTTAGAAGCGAAGCTTGCCAAGTACGATACGTTTCAATTTTCTCCCGAACGCGTCGGGGAAATTACACCATCTGAGGTTTCGCGACGCGAGTCCGCCGGAAGTGCTTGTTTCCTCAGACTCTGAACAATTACCGAGCATTCAAACAAAATTAACAGGACTCTCAGAGATTGGCGAAATTTAAAATTAAAATTTAAACAACACCGTTTTTTAGTCACGCTCGAAAGGCTGCTCCAAAATGTGCACGACTCGCGCCCGAAGTCCTCGGAATCGTAAAGAAGGGGAAAGTATAAAGAATCGAAAGTGACATTTCGAACGTCACCGTAACGAGACGAACTTGGAGTCCGTCGATATAGAGAATTCTACAAAAGAAAAACAAAAATTAACATCTCGTGCGTCTCTTCCATGAATTAAATATTCTCCAAACGAGTTTCTTTGTTCGTCGAACAGCGTCGATGCAACTATATATTTTTCCGAGTTGTGTTCCCTCGAAACGTCGATCATCCTGCCAAAATCGTACCCTACGCTCGTACCTTACGCGCCTGTAATATATTATATACTCTACGTCGTTCGTGTATTTCTATTTTCTTTCTCTGCTTCGATTTATCTTGCTCGTTACACGTTAAAACATCGTTACGATTACGGTATGCACCGGTACATTGCTATGTCGGACGAGGAAGGGTGGGGAGGGTTTGGATCGGGATGAGGAAATCTTTACGCGAGTACATCTCGTCCGTAGACTCGCATGCTCGGTAGCTTAATCGTTAAACTTTACGTACGGGAATATTATTTATAATAGTACTTTAGTTAATTAGCGGTACAGTATTAATATGAATTTCTATCCACTTTTTACTTTTCCTTCCCCTTATAAGATTTCCCCTAAAACGACGCTATCTCGCCATGATTACGGACGTGTCTATTACTTATTCACTTTTTTTTTTATTTCGCTTTACTATTTAGTTTAGCTGCTGCCCTAAAAATTCTCCCCTTTTCAATCCCCCGTTTAAACGTAAACAAAGTCTTATTTTTTAGTTTCACTGTTTCGTTTAGCGTTTCCTTCCGTCCGCGTTTCGCTATCCTCGTTTTTTAAATCGTTTTAATTACGTACGTCATACGTATCCTAAATTTCTTACGACGCTACTATCAAAATCATTTGTTTCTTTGTCCTTAGAGCACGGTGCAACAGATTCTTTTCCCCGTTTGTTCATATATATATATATTTGTATATATAATATACTCGTTATTTTTAATAATATATATATATATATATATATATAATATGGTATTGTGTACACTATGATTTTACATGTCGTAAATAGATAGTCACCGGACGATTCGTACAACGGATTCCCCGCCATCGCGGGAATATGAATTCTTCTCTCTTGGCTCGAGTTACGTATATGTTTCCGCGATATTTCAACGATTTTTCGCGATCTTCCCGCCGCATCGTTCCCTCTGAACGTTCATTAAAATAATCATCGGCGAACCAGTTCCGATAAAACTTAACGATTCACCCATTAGAACAAAAAATCACGAGCAACCGGAAGAAATGATAAAAAGAAACGCTCAACAAGAATATTAAATCGCGGGACGGATCCGTCTTCGACGGAAACTGTTCCCCGGAATCGATAATTTCCCCGCTAAAAACCCATGGAAGACCCAAACCCACGAAGCATCGACGTCAAACTTAACCATAAAATATATTTCTAACGCCGCGAATCCGAGAATCCTCGAGTACGGTGGTCGCGGAATGCTTTGTACGAATCGCGTTGACGGGGAGGAGACAAAAAATAATTAGGTAATAATTTATATAATCTGAAGAATTTCCTTTTCGTCTGTTTTTTTTTTTTGTCTATCCCTCTCACGTCCTCCTCGCTTTGTTTACGAATTCTACCGTAAGTAATAGCAACAACGGCTTCTATATCTATGGAAAAAGGTCTACCCTGACACCAAATTACGTATTTAATGTACTAAGAGTGAGATACTCGTCCGGTGATGTGTCTTTGTTTGTACGAGAGTCTGTCGTTCGTTCCCTCGCCCCCTGCTGTTTTCGTTACATTTTCCCCTGGCGGACAACGAAACAATAGAATCGTAAACGATCGAACACGGAACGGGGAAAAAAAAGAAAATCATTCTTTTGGAAACGGATAAAAATCGTCTCGTTCGTCTCGATATAAACTATGTTAACACTACGTAAAATTAACAGAAGAGATAATTAACATACCACCCGCGAAGTGAGCAAATAACATTAATCAGAGAGAATAAAAAAAACAAAAAAAAAAAAAAAAAAAAAAAAATAAAATGGGAAAACAAATGGGGAAAATAAATTTCTATCAACGAACGTCGCGTTCCGAGTTACCCCGTGGACGATCGTGGATCGTAACGCGATGCAACTGAGGATAACATCCTCGGATGGCGTTTCGATAAATTATCTTAGATAATATGGAAAACGTACTGCTTTCTATACAAGTTATCTTGTATTAGTAAAAGCCTTAGCGATACCTTGCGCGATATCCTCTGAGATCTAACTGAAGCGATATAAAAACGAATGCAGATGCTCGTCGACGAGTCAGTCTGTCCCGAACCGATCGTACTCCAAAACGTTTCCGAAACTCCCCCCCCTGTTCCGTTCATCGAAACAGATTTAACAAACGGCTACTTGCTCTTTTTGGCGGTTCGAAGTATCTGCAGAATGTAAATGAAAATTTCGAAGACGCCAATCGGAGCAAGTGTACAGGGTGTTCGAACAGGTGAGCTGGCGACAGGTAGAATCGAGTAGCTTCTTCCGGATTGGTTGTGTATTTTGCGAGAAAGGTGGCTCGAATTTTTTAAAATTTATAAGACAGTAATATTACAATGCAGCCACAGAATGTTACGTTCAAAGAAAAATATCTTCTTCAACTCTCTGTATCTAGATCGTCCCAAAAATATACTATTCTCGTAAACGCCAATAGATTTGTCTAAAAATATTTGATCTCTACAGAAACAAAACTGCTTCCCTCGGAAATAATTGACAAAAACTGTGTTCTTACCTTTTCGATTACCTCATGCTTTCAATGGTCCCCGAAAACCACACAACCGATCGTAGAAATTTCGTATCTTTTACTTGCCTCGTTTTAGGACGAATCTCTTCCTCGTCGGTGGTACCCGCGATCGCTTCCGGACACCCTGTACGGTTCTCGTGCCTTTCGGGGTCACGGGAAGAACGAAGAAAAAAAAAACAAGGATAAAAATAAGAGAACGGTCCGCAACAGGTTCAGCTGCGAGAAACGCGCAAAAGTTACGTTCGCGTCAGCGCGGCGAAACTCCCGCGCGGTTTCGTACGGACGTCGGGAACGCCGAGAGATATTCTCGGTAGCGACGGTTAATTCGCCTAATTGCAACGCGAAGTCACGGAGAGAGGTAATCGCGAGCGTAAACCACGGCTAATTAACTCTGTAAAAGGAGAGCTCGGCGAATGGCATCATCGATTTGTACCACTAAATTCCTCCCGGGCAAAAGAAGTTGGCCAGCGTTTCGAGAGCGCGCGTGTGTGTTCCCGTGCGTGTGCCCCGAGCAGCTGTTTTGCCCGGGCGATCTGTGCCTCGGTATCCGAACAAGGTATGCGTATATCCGCGATCGCTCGAGAGATACATTCGTCCTTCCAACGAGGAGCGTCGCGAACAGCTGCGCGAGCAGTTAACCGCTACGGCGACGCCATCTTGGTTCTATCTCGAGGGAAAAAAATCCGTTCGACGATACACGACTCTCCAAGGATGCTTCTGGGATGGGTTTAGGTATTTTTTTCGGAATGATCGGGGGGGTTGGTTAGGGTCGCGACGAGCTCGTCTATCCTCAATCGTTCGGCGCAATTAGACGAATTCTTCGACAGCCTCGCTTTAATTGCTCTTCTCCGTCGTTATTAATTGATCGTCCCGTCGGCGACTGCCGTAAACAACTCGCGCGACAGGCCCGGGGGGGTCGTTGTAATCCTTCTGCTTCCGCTCGTTTAAACTAATTCTAGGCCGTCGGTTCTTCTCGCGTGTGCCTGGCAGTTTTTATCGTGGTCGCCAACTGCTCGTCTTGGTTGTTTGTTGTTTTGTTTGTTGGTTGGTGTCGCTGGTCGGCCGGCAATCGCGATGACTCGTCGCGCAGCGCCCGATTAAACAATTATACATTATAGGTTCTAGGAATCAGTCGCAGGCTAGGTCCTCCTTTGGCCCAGCCAAATAAGTACGTAGTTTCGAGGGTGTGCATCGCTTTTTTTCTTCTACGCTTCGCGTTTCTACTACGGGTTGTCTAACGGTCTATACGATTACTTGCGTTTCCGTGCATTTTGTTCTTTTCTTTTTGCTCTTCTCCCCTTTGTTCCTTCCTTCAGAGAAACAAAAAACAAAAGAAAAAGACGAAAGAGACGGACGAGCTACGGGAGACACCGTGCGACGCGCGGCCACGCGTTTCCCTCGCCGTCCTCGCCTCCTCCTCCCTTTGTTACCCTTATCGTGTTCACTGTACCCCAGAGTCCTTCTCCCAAACCGCGCGGAAAGTTTCTTCCCGTTTTCTTTTCACCCCCGGTGCAAAACGGATAAAAGAGAACAGAGATCACTCGGCGATGCCTCCTACGCGAAAACGCCGTTCTCCTCGTTCGTGAAAGACCACGGGGAGTCCCCGCGGTGTCCTGGGTCGGCTCGAGAAGAGGAAGAAGAGGAGCACGGCTTCTTTCGTTGAGGTCCTCCACGGATTGGCGGACCCTTACCGCTTCGCGTCGATGCCCGCCGCGTCCAGTCTCTCGTTTCTTCTTTAAAAGAAAGACAACCGGCCCAGCAAAGTCTCCTATGTGGGCACCTTACTGACCGCCTTCAGAAGATCGCTCTGCGTCTTGTCCAGCCCGGTGACGTGATGCTGCTGCTGATGCTGGAGGGCGGCGCTCTGCTGGTCCTGCTGCATCTTCGCCTGCTTCTCCGCCTGCTGCTTCTTCATCATGTCCTGCTCCTCGCGTTCCCGCCTGGCCTGCTCGTTGATCTCCTTCACTGCCCTCAGCTCCTTCTTCAGCTTCATCCGCCGGTTCTGGAACCAGATCTTGATCTGCCGTTCCGTCAGGCACAGGGCGTGGGCGATCTCTATTCGCCGCCGTCGCGTCAGGTAGTGGTTGAAGTGGAACTCCTTCTCCAGCTCCAGGGTCTGGAACCGCGTGTAGGTCTGCCGACCCCTACGCCTCGGACAGCCGTTCGGCCCTGGAAACGTCAGAAACGCAGATTTGCCTAGGTTAGTTTTTTCATGTAGGACACGGTCTTGCCTTTTCAACCCTTTGCACTACCCACAGTCAATTCGACGCGTCGATCACTTACCATGCGTTTCGTACGGGTCCTGGACAACTACGTGACAAATAAAAGGATATCCGTTACAATTTAGCATCTCCAGTAAGGGCTGCCACGATGGAAACAACCTGCCACCACGCCATTTTAAATCCTAGCAAGATACCTTGATCACAAAATCGCATTTCTAGGAAGTCATAGACACGGTGACAGTAGTCTTTATATTGCTCAGAGGCAGAATTTTGATTTAAAGAAATCACTGTCGCCTTATCGTGCCCCCCAGAAATTATGCGACTTCCGTGAGCAAAGCTCCGTCCAGTTATTTACAATGACGAAGATTGTTTCCAACGGGGCGACCCGTGTATTAACACTTTTGTAATGTGTGAAAGGAAAAATAAAAATGGTAACGCGTTCACTGAAAACCTATCGAAAGAAGTTGACTGTTGACTTACCGTGTAAGCGCGTAAAGGAGTGCAAAGGGTCGGCTGACTAAACGACAATTGATAGCCATGGATACGTTCGAAAATAAATTTTTGGTTGCTGACGCATACTTCGATCCTTGAAGACGAGTTTTATTCGCTGATACGGAAGATTCGAAGATTATACTTTTGGAAACGAAACGATACGAACGCAAACGAACGCGTGCAGAATTGTTTCTTTTTTTTTTTTTAGAACAGAGTCGGGTCCGTATCCCGAGGGTTAAGCGCTGAAATTATTAATTTGAATTATTAATTGCACGATCGTTGCGCAGCGGCGTGTAGTCGATTCTTAATTAATAATTAGCGCATCGAGTTCGTTAATTTTATCGCAAGAAGCGAACGACGCGCGTAAAACTGTCGCGTATTTCATTGTTCGTTCGACGAAACAGGAATCCGGCGATTTCGCTGGCGGCCCTTTCGGCGGACAGAATGAGGGTACCCGATTATGGGAGTTGCTTTTTCGTTGCGCAAAAAGTTCAGTTTTTCCGTGTTCCCGCAGAATGACCTGCGTTTCGTTCGTCGAGTCACAAATCTTAACTCTCTCCTCGCTTTCTCTTTCCGGAAGGGGGACGAAAAAAAAAAGAGAACAGCGCTTTCGGACGGCCGGTTTATTGCAGGGGTTGAAGGAGGTAAAGACGGAAGAGCAAAACGACGGAGAAAGAAAGTTTTCCCGAAAAGTCTCGTGGCTCATTGTCCGAGAATCGAACCCTTTCTTCGAATGCCTTTTGCTCCTCTAACTTTCTCCGACCGAGTCAAAAAGTCGTAAAACGGGGTGCGCTCAGGGCACGCTGAATTTTTTATGGTGTTTAGGTAGCTATCGAACCGCGTTGGCGCACTAACCAGGTAAAAACTCGTGCTTGTCATCTGGCTTTTACCTGGAAGCGCTGCTTTCTAGCCGTTTCGAAGCTCGTTCGTGGTACCTAGACCTGCGATCTCTTCAAAATTCACAACACGTACCTAACGACCTTTAAAATTGCGACTTCAGTTTTTGCACCATAATCAAGAGATCGTTGCTCCCCGTTTTCGAGTAATTTTCGATCGTTCCGGGACACCTGGCGTATCCTATTCTACAAGACGATATTATTGTCAATTGTAGTCGCAATCTGACAGACGTAAATCGTCGTAATGTTATTAATATTTCAATGGAAGCGACCAACGTCGGTCACCGATGATCAACATGGCGGCGAACGTGTTAACTGTGCGATAAAAGACGTCCCTGTTGCGTCGCGAATGATTTAAAATGGTGGCTGACCGTTTATACGGTCCGTAGAACAAAAGGGGGCGGCAGCAAATTGTAACAAAGACGAAAGATACGTTTCTCAACGGCAATTTTCGCAATTGGCTCGGGCGTTATTCTACTTTTGGCTGCCGGCGCACAGTCGCAGGGAAGGAGGGGACTCGTATTTTCGGTTCGTCGCTAAGAAACCGGTTCCTCCGGTGCAATGAGCGGACAGCCATAATACCATCATTCTCACGAAGACGCTGAGTGGCCATATTATTGCCTCGTGATGAAGCAAATACGTGCTACCGACCAATAAAAGATAGCGAGATTTTGTGTTCCACGCGGTCTCGCGTACCGGAATACCACCTTGACGTCTTCCCTACTATAAATAATAGGAAGCAGTTCGCGAAAGCTGCACGGCCTCGAGAGAGACGCAAAATGGTGGCAACGCGCGTGAAGAAAATTCGAATATATTCTATTCAAAGATCAACCTTAAAGACGTTAAATAAAATTCGATTAAAATAACGAAGACGTTAAAACGTCCAGATTATAACGGTGCACGCAGAGTGTCCCGGGAACAGAGCCCTGAAATATTCAAAGCGAATCCTTCTCGCTCTGGCCCGGAAAGAAACTCCATTTTCATTCCGCGGCCGGCGCGTGGAAATAAACAGAAACGATTTCCCGGGTAAATTCGCCCACGCAAATCCCCGAAAAGCGAATTCTCGAGCGGCGTTCGAGCTCGCTCCGGTCATTTTCCTCCGGTTTTCCCGCGAACGGGCGATTCGCGAGCGCAGGGAGGCTTTCGGGGTACGCCATTCGGTCCTCATCGTTCAAAACCGAGCAAAAAAATATTCGGAGGGAACGCGGGGAATGCTGATATTGAATTCAGCATGGCCGTTCGCAGCAGCGAGAGAGGTCCACGATTCATCGACTCTCCGTCGCGTTTGTGTGTGTTGCGCGCCTGTCGGTTGCACGTATCTCCGGTTTATGGGTGTGGTGGTGCGCGAGACACGGGGGAACAGCCGTGGGATCGGTGTGCGAGGGTCGGGGCCAACGTGGTTTCACCGTGCACCCGTGTGCGTGAGTTCGACTCGCGTACGTTGGTGCAGCCACACCGCCAACAGGGTGGTTGCTGAACTTGGGAAGGGTGGGCCATAGGTTACCTTGGCAACCGGAGGGAAAACCATTCCATCCTGCTGGCGGCACATCACGCCAGGGGCGAGCCAAGCAGCCAGAAAACCCTTGGTTGCATCCTCCGTGGCCCTACGGTTCTACCAGCGATTGCGTCGCCATAAATATCCGCGGCCCATCCAACCGCCGCTGGCGCGAGCATTATCAACAATTTCGTCGGATCAGACTAATGTCCGCGCAGAATTTATAGATAACCGACGCTCCTTTTCACCGCGCCCTACTCCGGAGGGAGCTGTCCGAGCAGGATTTCGACGGACGGGGTTAACATCCGGCGAGCCTCCTCTCGGGGAACGCTTAATTTATGTACCTTCTCCTCTCCTTCGAATATTTCTCCGTTTCTTTGTCGCGTTACTTTTTTTTTTCCTCGTAGCTACGGGTGTAAAAAACGTGTCTGCTTAGCATGACGCGCGCTCGCCAGGAATTAATGTTGGAAATAACGATGATCGACGTGTAAAAATACGACGGCGGTCTGTACCGCTGAAGAAAATCTCGCATTATGCAAACCGTCGGGAGGGGGAGGGGAAAAAATGGTGGGAAGAGTACGGTTAATAGTAAACGTATTCGCGTTTTCTAAAAAAAGGCATCGACCATGGTCTTCGTTCGGAGCGCTCGCGACGCGGAGTAAAGGATTCTTTATACGTATTTATTAGTTGGTTATTTTCAGAGACCGCCGGGGACGATAACCCCCGATCGAAAATCGCCGATAACCCCGAGCAACGGCGATTAAAAAAACTGACGACAGAAGCGTGTAATATGCGTCTACGAGTCTCGCGACAGATAACCTCCGGGCGCTACCGTTACACCGTCGTTCGTTGCGTCCCGTTTATCGCGAACGTTCGATGTTTTGCGAATAACACGATAAATTGATTCTCCATTACCGATTGATAATTAATAAAACCGATTAACCGTCGTAAATAAAATTGTTTTTACGTAACGTATCGGTGCTCGCGAGCCGGGGTTAAATTGTTTTAGCGCGTACGCGTTTCGATGGCGGTCGCGTGTCCGTTCGGTCCCAATTAAAAAGCCCGCGCAAAAACGCGAGGGGTGGAATGGAACGAGCGCGTCGACGTGGATTCGCTGCTTGGAATTTCCCGTTTAAGAATTCCGGCTAATTAGCGGTTGGCAGTGATTTAGGGACAAAGGGAGCTTATGGTTGACACCCGGCGGTCCGTTTGCTCGAGGGCGGGAGAGTGACACGGTGGCGCAACACGGCAGCCTGTAAACGATAAGGGCGAAGGCCTGCGCCTAATTGCGGCTATATATTAAGTTTAATATCCGCTTTCGGTCGCCGCACGCGGCATTCGCCGTTCCTCGCGCAGACGGGGGATATTGCGGAAGTTTCCTCTCGCCCCCACTTTCCTCGAGGCGCCACCCCCGACCCCCGACATTCTCTATCAATGCGCCACGACGCTTTCTAACTTCGCGAATTTATTCGAAATCTGCGGAATCGAACTTCCGAGGCTTCGATTACCCCGGATTAGAGGGAACTTATCTCCGCGAGCGGCGAATAGAAGGAAAACCCGGAAGGATCGCGCTGCACCGAACTCGAAGATCCCCCCGACGGAGGTACCACGAGTTTCGAAATAATTTTGACGCGTTCGCTTTTACGTTTAAATTGTATTTTCTGGGAGGAATTCGACGGTGGCTATCGACTGAAAATTTTCCAACGAACGAACAAGGTTTATTGCCTACTTTTGGCCGTCGTTTCTTTCTTTAATTGCTCAATCCGGATAAAAGACACAGTCGAAGAATTTAATCGCGGCGACGTAAAATAATCATTACCGCGGCATAAATGTCAATTATTTTAAACTGGCAGATACGGATAAATGGCAATTAAAACTGTTGAATGTCAGACTCGTAACGGCACTTAATTGTGCCCCGTTTTTGCCCCATTACTTCCTTATCTTTCTCGTTCGCTCGATCATTGTATGCACTTATTCTTGGTTTATCTGGCGTAATAAGGATGTTCTATTATTGCTGTATCTATAGCACGGTAGTGCACGTAGAAACTACATACCGTAAATAATAGTAAATGGGAATATCGAGGATATCAAGAAAGTTCCTACGGTGTATCTTTTTTTTTTCCTTTTTCCTGACACACCCCACGTTAACGTCACGCCATCCTCGTATCCAGGGATCCACGGTTTCTTTCCATACCCTTCGTCCCCCACACGACAACCGGGGAAGCAATAAATCGCTTCCGGGACGGTTAATGTCAGCGTCAGGTTGACCATCAGGGCCATCAAACCTGTATCGCGTCGATGTCAAAATCGAGGAAAACGATCCCAACGCCTCTTCCCATCCCGGCGATACTCGTCGATCGTTACATTTTTATTCAGCGCGAGAAAAATATAACGAACGCTGACGAAATACGTTCGAATATCTCCTGACGCAAGAAAACCGGGATTGCGCAGCCCCGTGAAAAACGCGTAGAAATCGGCACGAATTACGCAGGTACCGAGAATTCACAATCACCGAGAGAAAGGTACGCCGTGCCGTGCAAAAATAGTAATTAATCCCAACCACGTGCCTCAGCTTCTGCGTTACTCCATCATCCGTGGACGTAACATACGCCCGACAGAATAATTACAATTATGTTTACGAAGTCTAAATCACTGTGGTAATTTCGTGGAGTATTACTTTTAAATATACTCGTCATGTGATCGCGAACCCTTTCGTACATCGTTAACCCTTCCGTTCGACATGGTGGTCGTTAAGGGTCGTAAAAAGAACAATGTTAGAAACGGTCCCGGAGGGTTACGGGAGCAATGGACGCTGTCAAAACACTGGCCGTGAACGCGATTACGATTTACAATCGGAAAATGACGGTGATGGGGCGAGAGGGGGCCGAAGGGTGAAGGGAATCAGGCGTTTGGTTCGAGTGGCGTGGACAGTCCAACTAAAATGGCAGGGAGAGTCCTCTGCTGTACCGCAATAGCGGAGGCAATAGGGCCGAGGTTGTCGTAAATCTAGGCGGGCGATTAAACGTCAACCGCGCGCCTCCATGCGATTTCGGTTCTTCCGAACGAGCTACGAAACGTGGTCGCAAACAATAACGCGACTTTTAACGGCCATTTTAAGTCGCTCCATTCGCTCGACGCGTTATCGGGCCACTTCGCGGTTATCGGTCAACGCTTTTTCATCGTCCGTTGGGTATCACTGGGTCTTTGTTTCGTTACACGAACTTTCTCCCCTTCCCTCTGCCCGTTCCCGGCGCCATTTACGAGGGGACGTTGCTTCGCAGAGTTCTGAATGGGACTGAAACCACGGGGGCCCGTCTGGTTCAATGACGATTCCCCAAAGGGCATTTGTATACTCGTTCGAGGATAATCCTCCATTTTTCCCCGAAATAACTCCCTTATCTGACGATGACCAGACTAATTAAAGTAAAGAAGCATCTTGAATATAATTAAAACGTTGTTACGTTTGTGGTCTCTATTATAATTTCAAACTTTGGTACGCGAAACTATTTTGGGCCATTCTTCGGATCCATGTACCTCTGCTCAAGAACACAACAGTAATTTTTGAGGATAGTTGGACGATGACAAAGCGTACAGTTTACGGTTCCAGCTACCAGGACGCGATAAATATCGAGACATCCGCGTCTGGATCGCGTCCCACCCCCGTCAGCCCCGTTTCGCAACTCGGGCGCTCTTTCGCGGGGACCACACATGCGTGACGTAAATCGATTAATATATAAGTCGGAGTACATTGTACACAGTTTACGTCCACTTCAATCGGGCTCGCTGGAAATAGACCGTCCGGTACCGGCGTTGAAAGGAGCAACGGAGCGACGTCAGGGAGGCGAACGGTTTGAAATGGAAACGGGATACGGGCACCGACAGCCGAAACGGCTTCGATCGCGCGGTAAATTCGCGTCCCGAGTTTTATTCGTCGTACGTTTCCACTTACCTTGTCGGTTTTATTCGGCATTATTTACGCGTCCCTGAGTTATCATTTCACCGAAAACACGAACGGCCGGGTGTTCGCGGGCGGTAACGCCGTCTCGTTGCCCGCGACACCACCGCCCGCCCCCGTATACATATCCCCGGCTTTTTCCGTTTGTTCGCTTTTTCGCCCCGCTCCGTTCCCTCTCGCCGTTCGACCTCATCGCGTTCGCGGCTAAAAGCAACCGCGTGTTTCGCGGAATAAAGTTCGGATGAGTCACGAAAGTTGCGCGTAATTCGTAGCGCGCACCGGCTGATCGGACCGACTACTAATGAGATCGGGATCCATTAAAGTTTCCTTGGAATTCCAGCGGGCCGCGATCGTACCGGGGCGAGACGCGAGTAATTGGATAGCGGAGAGCCGCGAGAGCGCGTTTCGACCGCGGCGGAGGCAGTTCCGCGTTCGTTGAACGCGACCAGTTCAACCCGATATGTAAGCCCGATTCTTATACCGCTCTAACCGCGTATAAATCGCGGAATTTTATAACGCACGCCGCCGGCCAACGAACACGGCCGTACGTCACTTGAAACCGACCGTGCGCGCAATTGAAACGTATCGAAGTCGCTCCGCGACCAGCGCAGGGCTCCGTGAAACATGTCCGCCCCGAGCCACCGTCGTTACACACCGAGTCACGCTTAAATTAACGGTCAGATCTAATCGGCGAGCCCATTCGTGTACCGATTACAATAATCGCCAGCGATCAGCGCCGCGCATAAAATTACCATAAATGAATCTCGCTCGCCGGTATCTCATGTCGGACGCGACCGTTCCGACCAGGAATGCGAGAAACCGACGCTTTTCCAACCGTACCCGCGGGCCCCGTACGCGAGTTTTCCGCCATTACGGGATTCCTTCTCGATTTCCACGCAACCACTCGAAATACCGGTGATCTCTCCCTGGGAATCCATCGACCAACTCTACGGAACACCATTTCAGGATACTTTCGTACCCAAGACAACATTAGGGGATGAATATTCTTTGTTCAACTGTTTCGATTATTACGTGCTTAACACACACATGGGTGACACTGTTTTCAGCAAGGAGTTAAAGAAATTAATTCTCAAGATCAAATGTTACAGGAAATAACTAGTTGCCAAGTACACCACGTCGAGTCGATGTAATTGTAGGCTTCTACATCTCCCTAAGCAGCGAAACTGCGGACAATGTCGTAAAATGGCCTCGTTTCGAAAGAGTGTGCGAAAAGCGAGCGTTTATCGGGGGGCGGTGATTGCGTGAAAGGGGGTTTAATCGGTTCCAGGGGATCGTAGCGATCGGCGAACGGAGGCGGGTTATCGTCTAGCCTCCCTAGATACCTGCGGGGACGAAAGGCAAGCAAGTCGGGCACGAAAAGTGCGGAGGGATTAGCCGGATAAATCGCGCTCGGTCGGCGCGGAGCCTGGAATTGCCACGGGTAGAGAGAGAAACGAATGGCGGTGGAGTTATCGCGAACATTTTTCCCGCTCTCTGGGTCTCCCGGTATCTCCGTCTCCGTCTCGCTCGATCCCCTCTGGTTCGGCCCGGAGTCGTTCTAGCGGAGGCTGCAGTGACCCGAGACGGCGATCAAGCGATTCGTGGGTCGTGGCTGGGCCGTATCTTCTCCCGTTTCTCCCCCTCCCTCCTCGCTGGAGTGGCTGTCTACATTTTTCACCGGCTCGAGATTTTATTCGCCCGCAGTGCCGCGAAATTAAGCCGTTTTGAAATATTTATGAATGGATCCGGCCGCGCGGGCACCCGCTCGAACAAAGAGGAACGCCAGCAGCGTCTTCGTGTTCGAAACCGCCGCGACGCGCACACGATTTGCGACCGTTGTCGAACTAGGCGCTGCTGCTTTTTCGTTCATGCGACTCTCTCTCCCCGCCCGTCCCACCACGCCGACATTGTCTATGGAATTCCACCAACGACGCCCGGATAGCAGGCATATCTGCTATATGATGTCACGTATACGAATACATTAGCCGTCGGTCATACCGGTGGCTTTTTTTAGAAGGCGGACGAACGACGACGTGATTAAAAGTTAAAGTCAGCGTCGGGAGTGCTCGGGACCTTACAGTCTCCGAGATTCTACTCTCGACGCATCTTAAAGATCTGGGTTCTGCGATCTGTGGTTCCAGAGACAGAAAAACAGGGTTTTAACCTTTCACTACGGTCAATTTTAATCGTTGAACCGATTGACAGAGCGCCTTTGGTAGTCAAAGGCCTAGAAATGATATGATCACTGTGACAACGTTAAAAGTTCTATCGAAAAAGAGCACAAACTACACGTCTACTGTCTTCCATAGTGTTTCTAAAGTGGAGGGTGCGGGTATAAACTTTTAATGTAGAATAACGTGAACTCATCTTCGTTAACTATCGAAACACTCGTCGAGTATATTCTGCAGCTAATATAAATGGAAACTGTAATTTCGAATATTTCTGTATTTCGTTCTTGTAATTTATTTCAATAATCTGCTGGCTTATCGGGAATCACTTCTGGGCAAAATTCCCGTCCAACGTAAGATAAACTCCCGCCGTTGTTTCAATCGGAATTACATAATTGTTTTATATTAAACTAATAAAAGCTTATCTGTGGGCATCGGGAGGTTAAGAGTCAGTGGTCTAGACAGCGGCGAGCGCCACGCAGGAATAATGGCGACGCAATGCGTGGGCGGCGATAAAGGAGACTTCTTTCGAATTGTCGCGCGCGTTCGCGTCATCGACGCGACGAGATTTGTGCTCCGAGAGCTATCCGGGGGCCGAGCATCCTCCGGCTGTTTATGGGAGGGAATACGACAAAAGATAGAACGCGACGATCTCGCGAAAGTGGACTCGTCCATCTGCACCCGACCTAAAAGTCGTCCCAACGATACGATCCGTAAAAACGAATATTGGAAAATGCACCGTTCGGCTCTTGGGTGGAATTCAGACCCGACGATCATTGAGTTTGGGGGGAAAATGGACTCCCGATTTAAATATCAGTCCGGGAAACGATGCCAGCCTTCTTTGCGAGCCAACGCTTCCGGACGTTCTGGGCCGTGAGCGTCTACGTGGGTGTCGTTGATGGCCCCGGGGCGTAAAGGCGAAAGAAACAAGGCCCAAACGACGAAACGAGCGTACAGGTGCTGGGCGCACTCGTTCGTCAGGCGAGCAAGTGCGTAGGCAGGGCACAGCTTCCATCAGAGGCAGCCAATAGGCTTAAATCCCGATTGGTTGGACAGCTCGTTGGGAGCACACACGCACACCGTGGAAGGGTGCGGAAGGAGGAGGGTGAATTGTATATGAGGGTACACCGTTCGTATATATACCGGGTAGTAATAAAGGATTCCGACAAGGATGGATGGTGAGAGGGGGAAGTTCGCTCCATTGTTCCCGGTGGAACCCAAACGTCATCCATAAGGGTGCCTCCCATTATCTGGCGTGTATCTGCCTCGCGCGCACACACGTCCCCCTATAGCCTGTCGGGGCATCCTACGCACACGTACGAGCGCACACTGTACCAGCAGAATCCCGGAGAGATCGGGTCTACCCAGATGCGCGACATGGCGGTGCCTTTCACGGTGTGTGGAATCGTATCTACATGGCGGCCGACTGTGCAGCTATTCCTCCTACCTCCGCTGCCGGCAATAGGAGCTCTAATCTCCCACGAAATTGTAAAGTCACCTTGGGAGTGAAATTTATAAGAGGGGGCCTCGCACCGCGGCACGAGCGCGCCACGTTACACGGTTCCTCGGGAAAAGAACTCTTCGTACCTTTCTTTGTTTCGTCCCGTATCGTCGGAGAAATTATTGTTGTTTACGACGACGCGCCGAAGAAAGATGATCCGTTCTTCGTTTCTTTTCCCCCTCCCGTGGGACATTGGCTCGTATTTCATTGGAAAACCGGGAAACCTGTACAATTCCTCTTTCGCTCGTGACTCCAGAAATTTCGTGTCTCTAATCTCGAGCAATTGTGCTCAAATTACCATGCACAACGTATTTATTTTCTATCAGATGTTAGACCGGAAAAAGAAGTGACACGCAAGGAAAAAATACGCGTTGGGCGACGCGTAGATCTCTCGGAGCAATAACTTTCGGCTACTTTCACGCCGAAAATACTATCGGAATATTCCCCCCCCAACCCCCTCCTATCTCCCAAGTCATTTTTTACCGCGGAAAGAGTACACGCGCTAATTGCGTGTCACGGGGCTCGCGTAACTCTTCGAAAAGTATCGCGGAGCAGCGGTTGGCGACCGGGTCCTCGCGAAAATAAACCGGTCGGCAACACGCCAATCCGAAAATACGCGTAATCCCGCGCTACCCGGTCCCGTGGATTAAATTTTAATTTTGCAATAAAGAATGACGTATTAGAACGCCGTTGGCAAACATTCAGCCCCTCGTAAGAGCCGTAAGGGAGGCCACCCTCGTACGCCCACGGCTGTAACGGGCCAGCAGCGCGAACAGCCACCCCATGGAACCCCTAAAACTCTAATTACGGCCTTACATTCCCTCCCCGACCGTCTTCCCCTTTTCGCGACCCTCCTCCGCGCCCCCTAATATTTTCCAACATTCTTCCTCACGGTCTGGTCCTACCGTTCCTTGCACCATTACATGCAAATGCCACGGTTGCCTCTTTCCGCTAATAAAAGTCGTGCCCGTGCAATTTAGAACATCCGACGTAGAGCCGCCACGGCTTCCGAAAGATACTCGACGAGACACGGAATAAGTTCCGAGGAGGTACAGACGCCCCGAGGAAATTATTGCTCGTCAACGGAACCCCGGAACACGACCGTGCGCCGCGTTTTATGCCCGCCGCTGCCCGCGCGTCGTTTTGATTGTTATTTAAAATGTTGCTCGAATTACACGGCGAACGTGCCCCAAATACAGCGAGGACCAAACGCTGTACTCGATGCAAAATTTTCATTCTAATTACTTTCTCGACGACACAACTATTGCAGTCTATTGACATCTACAGCAGTCGCAGATAACTTATCGAATTATTCACGAAGACAAATTAGACGCAGCGGACGTTTCAAATTGATCTTTCACGCATGGTTTAAAGTTCAATCTCTCCAAACCGTCCCTCCAACGTTATTGGCCAGCGGTATCGCGTAGAAAAACTGCCCCGATCTATCTCGCGTTCCACGGCATCGGTATTCGTCCGATAAATCATACGGGAACATCTTGTTCTCGTTTTATATCACTCGTGTCTCGTTCTCCGGGCAGAAACTCTGCCAATCAATTGTCATTTCTCTCGGTTTGATCATTGCGATATAATATACGGTCCCTCGTCTATCTTCTCGCTTCGCCTTCTGTATCCAATGTATTCAAAACTCGTGTCATCGTTGCTCCCGCCATGCCTCGTAAATACGGTCTCTCCGTTAAAATCGTCTTGGCTGTACGCTGAGACAAAGATGGATCCTCCATTCCCGTTGTCTCGTCTCGGAAACAATATCCACCCGTTTACTGCCGTATCTCCGTAATCTCATTCATACCACACCTCCGCGCCATTCTATTAATGTCCGTTCCACTCGTTACCGATCACATAAATCTATTCCAATCCACCTTCTATTTCACTCGTAAATTTCAAGTATCTTGCCTCTTTCTTCCGCGCGCCCGCCTCCAACCATAATTCCCTTCCACCCGATGCACGAAATTTCCTGACCTACATTTAAACGTAGTGCCAAAGCTTTTATCCCATCGCGCTTTTCACAATTTCTCCGCGGCAATCTATTCATCACTCCTCTATTTCTACTCGATAATTCTTTTTTTACGAGGTAGAAAGAATATATACATTATACAAAATAACAAAGAAAATGTCCTTTTTCCAAATAGCCACGCATACATTTGCATTCTCGAGTCCGCGTAATAAAAATTATTACACGAAGTTTCTGTTAGCAGCGAATTTCTGGTTTACGTCGACAACCGGACGATTTATCGTTCTGTTAACAAAGACGTTGGCTCTTTTGCGAACACGACCTTGCGAGGCTCGTTTCTTGGCGCGAAAGGAACACCGTTCTTACTATTCCCGAGTGTCGCGCTGCCCGCTTAGTCACAAACGTGTTTCTATTACATATCCATACGTTCTTAACGGCGCCTCTTATCTACGGGTAAATAACGTTCGCTCTTTGCTTTAAAAACCGAGGAATAAAAAGTCGATCGCCCTTTCCGATCGATCGACGTCTCGAACGCCTAATCGCGTTTTACATTCGACGAACGTAACCGTCCGGGGCCGATATGGCGCGAAGGCCAATGGCGACTCTCTGATCTCGACGGCGTGTGGCGCCAATACGAACACCCATCCGATCACGCCTAATCCATACTAATTAGGGAGCCAGCGAAATATACAGCGACAAGAATCGTTCCCCTTATTGAAAGAACCGATCGAAAAGGATAAGATCTTGCCGGTGGGCATCGTCAGCGGCGCGAAAACGTTGAGGCCCGCGTAATGTTTAATCAGAGCACGTTGCGGCTTTACGACATTAGTCCCTTTCGGCACCCTCCTCCGCGCCCTTTGCAACCCCCGTCTCCAGCCCCCAACTATCGCTTTCCTGCCCGAACACCATCGCCTTGCGAAATCTTCCGGATATTTCGGAATTTACAGCTCCGAGGTGTTTAACCTTCGACGAGGAAATGTGTTTGCCAGCCTCTTACCCTCTCGAATACGTGTCCGGGGATGTACATATTGGTCGAGACCCTGATCGCTCTATCGAATCGTCCGGTTCGCGGGTCGAACGAACGTTGGGAGGAGATTATGGAGCAGTTTAAATATACTCGTCCAAGGTTCCTCTCCGGAGAAAAAATGTCGGACACCTGCAACGTCTCTTTCGGCTGATTTATCAATCAACGCGAGCGGTAGCAGACCCAGTTTAAGCATCTGCCTCCTCGTTCTATCTACATATATTTTGCCTCTAATTGAAGGTCACCCGAGTTCATTGCGGCTAATAACGCCGTTATTGGGTTCAAGGCGAACACGCCGTCCACCGTGTCGCTAAACAGATAATCCGCGCCTCGACCGTACGTCGACGATGGACCCCGGGAGGACGATCGACCGAGGAAAAGATCCACCCGTAAATCTGATACAAATAATACCGAGGGTGCGGTTTTATCGCGACCATTTATCTGTCTCCTCGCCGCTGCATCACCCGGAGGAGAATCGGAATCGAATCGCGAGATCCCCTTTCTTTTTTTCTCTCGGCTCCGTCGAGCGCCATTTCTCGTAGACGTCGAACTTCGCCACTTTATAGTCCGCCCACGTGTTTTCGGAACGGTCGATGACAGAGACCGAAAATTCCCTCCGAGGAGAGCGTGAGGCCAATACAAACAACTTGATTCGAACCAAATTACCGGACATTAGACGTTACAAATGATCCGTGAGAGTCTCTCATGATTTACTCTGTCTCTCCACGTTTTAATTAACCTAACTCCTGACTAAGAATCGAAGTTCGAACGTTGGGTAAAAATGGCCCCCGAGGGTAGCAGGAAATCATCGGGAGCGTGTCTTCCTAATTCGACGATCGGCCGTATCGTCCAAAGGAAATCTGCACACGATCCTCTCAAGACTGGCTGACTGCACCCGACGAAGAAGACTTCGCTAGGCAAACATACGCGTAATAAAAGTCGCAAGATAGGCGAATTCCTCCGGGAGCTGTAGCTGCCCCCGGTGCACCCCACACACCCCGTGGAGACCGCCATCGGTCTGTCCTCGTCGCTCTCGCGCTCGTCTCGGGCACGCCGCGCACAAAGGGGAATCCCCCGCGCATGCGCGCTCCTCGCCCGGTCCTAGTAACGATTCCACCCTCCCCCGACACGACTCCACTCCCCCGCCAGGATCCCCCCTCGCCCGACGCTCGACGACCACGAGAACCACACACGCTCTCACGGTTTCTCTGTGCCGGTGCGGGCTCGAGGGGAACACCGACTCGACGCGAGCGTGTATTGGCTCGGCGCGGGCGATGGGTACGATCCGATTTTCGATTTCGTACCTCGCCTCCACGGGAGAGAACTGCTACGTTCGATGGCACGGTTGACGACCAGCAGAAACGCGCTACAATGAAGTGAACGCCGTTGCATTATCGTGTTGAAAACTGCTGGAATTTCGCTCGAATTACAACGAGGATTAAGAAGAGGTTGCAACATGATTTGAAATTCATTTCTCTTCTTCAGGATTCGTTCTGCATGCAGAACCACGCTAGAAGACTTACGAAAAGGAACGTAAAATTGGTATTCGAGCGAACGGGGGCCCCCTAATGGCGTGCTCGGGGACTCAATTAAGTAAACGCGACGCTAATACGTTCGTATCGTCCATTAGATCTTATTTTCTGCGGCTTAAATTGAATTAAACGGTACCGAATCGCGACGAAGTTATAATTTCCTCCGGCGAGGGGGCTCGTTAAACCGACAGCGCAGGACGGAATTAATTTTACGATCGCGATTTTGGAGCACCGCTAAATATCGGGTTGCGTTTCAGCGCAAACGCAAAGTATTGTCACTTTTAGGGGCCCTTAAGCGATACCGGGGCCTTTAATTATGTCCCAATTAACCGGGTACGCGGAATTCCAGCGTTTCGTTCGCCTTTTTTTTTCCCCCCTCGAACCCATCACTATCGACGCGAGGAGTCCGAAAGCAATTTCCACGACCAACGTGCAGCACCGAATATGCCTGCGAAGCGCACGACAACGACAGCGCGCGTCCGTGTGCGTCGTGCATCGAGCTCTCCAGGCGCGCACACGAACCCGGGGAACACCCTGTATGCGACAGTGTGCGCACGACTACCAAGCCGGGTTGTTCGCGTACGTAAATATAAAGAGAAGAGGCGTAATATCCTCCGGTCGGAGCCGCGGGACGGTACAAAAGCTGGAAATGGAGCCTTTAGTTTTTATCGAGGGATAAAAGTCGTGATAAGCTGTATCAGGGGTGTACCGTGAAAGAGCACGGCGACGTACTCGCGCGCGTGGATACGTCGGTGAACAGCGGGCATCAAAAATTTCGAGAGGCCATTGGTAACCAAAGATATTTCCCTCGACGATCACGTGTATCTGCCGAACGATTCAGCTTCGTTTAATTCCGATCGTATTCGTCGCTACAGCCCGTTAAGATCGTCATTGTTGGTGTTATCGACGATGTTAATTGGACCCTCGATCTTCCAGCCATTAAAAATTACTCCCCTCCGACCGTGGCGGCATAGTTATTTTACACCGCGAGGGGGGTGGAACGGTCGCGTAACAACACGACAATTTCCCATTCGGAGGCAATCGTCTCAGAGCGCAAGATTATACCCGACGTCCTGGGGGATACGAGTCCCGTGTTCGCGTCCCTCCTTTGCTTTCTCGTGCACGAGCTACCCGGCAACGACCGGAGAGAGAGAAGAAAAAAAACGAGTACGCGAGTTCCGAGCCCCTATCGAACGATCCCGGGGTCGTCGGGAGTCGATAATCGTTAACTACCCGACGACAATTAGAGACCGTACGGCCTCCGGACGGCGTAAATCAAGCCTCGATCGTTACGCGAACGTAAACATCGTAATTTCGATCGGTAGTAAATCTACCTGGGGATCGGAGAGGAGCGATCTCGACGCAGTCCCTCCGTTCCGTATTGGCCGTCCGGAAACATAGATTATACCGGGCGAGTCCCCGGGGACAGGAACGAGAGCTCCTCCAGCTTCCAACCCTCCACGGTTTCTCTCTTTCTCCCTTGGCCACGGTCATCCCCGCTTCGTCCGCAGTGGCACTCTCCTCGTCTAGCTCGCGCCGGCTAAAGGTCTATATCGCGCACCGTCAAACCTACCCGAATTGCTCGTCGTCGTGTTATGCAAACGGGCACATTTGTTACGATAGTGCCCGCCGGGGGGTCGTTCTCCACCGACGCGGCTACGCTCGCCGTGGCGCACCGGCACCGGGAGTAACACAGCCATCGAGAGCCATCGCCTTAGGATCCACCCTAGCCCGAGATCGCGTTCCCCGTCCGGTGAGCACGTTTTCTCGCCCCGGACAACGTCGTTCCGCGTGTCAGCGGTACGTTTTCCTAACGACGATCCTGTTCCTTCCGTTGAACGTTACCGTTCTGCGAGAACGCCTCGCGATTTACTCTTTATTGCACGGTTCACGCCCACGCGGGTCCACTTTGACCCGTTCTAAGTCCCCTGGCACCGAGTGCAGAGCCTCGATGACTCTATAGACGAGCCAGGGTAGGATTTTTAGGCTTTCCAATGACACTCAAAGCGATATAACCAGACTATAATTCTCAATATTTGAGACACTTTAATACCGCCATGATTAAAATAATATCGATTGCAAATCACGAGATAACAGATTGATTTACTATCCCCAGGCACGGTAGGCTCCGGTACAACGCGGAGAATAAATTGTCAGAGCGATAGCCTCTGTCCTTTTGTTGCATTGTTAGCTCGTCGCGGGTGAACGCCACGACGCCAGTGAATTTTAATTGCTCGAAACAGTTAGGGGATCAGGTTTCCGGGCAGTCGTGGGAAACGAACTCGCAAGAAACATACGCGACGTTCTCGAAGTCGATTTTGACACAACTCTGCGGAGAAGTCAAAAGAACCCACGGGACTGTAATTAGCTACCCCAGTTTAAGTTCAAGGGTTGAAACAAAGTTTCTCGCTTCGAGGAATTAAACGCGCAGCGAGGAACGTTGATACCGGAATCGAGTTAATTTTTCCCGTGGAATTTCACGTTTGTATAACCGTGGATCATCCGGAGATCGGTTCCGGAGGCTTTGTCGCAGCACGTGGAGAGATTCCAGCGATATTTAACGATCTTCGCACATCCTTATTCGTCACATATTTCACCGGATCGTTCTATCCTTGTCATAAAATTTTATCGACCGTGAAAATAACACTCTGTCCGTGTTATATCTGCCAAGTGACATTCTCCAAGTTTTAACGACCGTCACGCGCCTCCGTATCTGTCAGCAGGAGCCCTCGGCCCTTCTTCCTATGGATTTGATTTTTCGGAACCCACGGAACCAAGAAAGGCGGAAATCGAACGCGTTCGTTACGTCGAAGTCTGTGTATAAATTTTATAGTCACCGGAGGATCGGTTTTCTAACGGCTACGACCACTAAAAACGATTACATTTTCAAAAGGGAAAATTTCGTAGTCGATTTCCAGGATCGAGGAAAAAACAACGACGTCGTCGTCGTCGTTCCTCCGCCTCCTCCTCTTTCCTTCCGCTCGGCAACGGTTAGAGTAAAATGTAAAACGTCCTCCCCCATCTCCATTTTGAATCAAGAAACTTCGCCTCCGGTTCCATCGTCGTGCATTCGAGCATGAACGAGAAACGGGCAAGGACGTTCCAAGTTTCGGGTCGGGAGAAGCAATTTTTCTCTTAAACACCGCGCTAAAGTTTAAACTTTCGGGGCATAGAGATGAAGACAAGTTTCGACTAGCAGCGACTCGGAAGAATAGGATATCCGACTCGAAAACTCGGAACGAGATGTTTGTTAGAGGGGAACTTTTAGCTAATCGCGAGATGGGGGTTCTGGAGGAAATAGTGACCCGGCCCGTTCCCTCGAAAAGGCGAGAATTTCCTTTTGTACATGTATTCCCCGTCGATGGAGACAAGTTTTCTCGAATTAGCAACTGGATCTCGAGGAATTGCTGCATCCGACAGTTAGTCGAGCGCCATCGAACAACGTCCTCCCAAACGAGAGAAAACTCTCCGCCAAGGAAACTGTTCAACTTTCGTGTACACAGGCTTGCCACCAACAGGCAACCTAATAACTTTGTTGCTTCTAAGATTAACATTTACGTCGATTAAAAAATATATTAGCAAGATACAGTTTCAAAATTATCTTCGAGGAGACAGTTTAACTCAGCAAGATTAAAATATTGGGGTCTTTCGAGTATGCTATTTCCTGTTACGAGATAACGCTGGTTAATTTGGAATAAATACATTTCTAACGAGGGTCAGGGTAAAATATAAAAACTTTTAAGGAAGCCAAGAACAGAGAAACACTGCGGGAGTACAATTACCCAACAGAACAGAACTTATGGTCGGGTTTAACGAACTCGAGAGAAAGTACACTTTATCACATAAACTATGTATCACATGCAATGCACATTCCTGTGATAAGATCAACGTTGGAAAGATCGGTTTCAAACGTTGTCGAACTCCGGGCGACGCGTGCATACGTTCTAATAACAGTAAACATAAATTGAAACACGATACATTTTTTTCCCCCCCGTCCAGAAAATACGGAACCAAAGTTTACGGGTAGAAGATTGAATTCTAGTATGCACCTGGGCTGGCGAATAAAATTAATTTTATATTCGAACTTGGACAGATATAAATGGAGAATATTTCGTAACTCTGGATCACTGAAAAGAAGGATGCATTTGTAAGTATGCAGATGCACTGAGAACCTTTGTGTCGTACTCGGTTAAATCTAGCAACGCTTTGCATCGCCGTTTACCCTTTCGCTGTGCAATTGTTTTGCACTTCAGCAGCTTCTCATCGAATCGAGAGAATTTTATGAAAATAAATTCTACGATCGTCTGATAAACCACTCCCGAGATATAAAGCGAACAGGAATTTTTTGACTAGTTTATTTTTAATTCCCGGGCCCTCGAAGGGCTGAAAAGGTTGTAAAACGCAGAGGATCGTGAATGAAGAGAGAAAATAAATACGGGGGCTCGCGCGTTTATCGGACCAGTACTGTCCATTCGGGTTCTAATTGCGGGCATCTCGCGACGCAAAACAAGCGCAATTATGCCCCGCTCTCTGCACCGAATTGGCCCGCGTGCACGATTATTTTTCTGGTAATTGGAGCGTGGGCGGCCTCGTGAATTTCCCTGGCCGGCATTGGTATGCAAGTCACCGCGCGGATCCAACCTCTAAACCTAAGTTTTCATTAGAACGGTCGTTCCGCTATCTCAATCCCCGCTCCACTCTGGGCATAATCGTATTTCAACGAAATCCTGTTAGCAGCGTAGGAGCCGGCCCGAACAGCCGCGCCGAGCGCACTATTTTACCCTAACCGCGCTCCCATTGTACAATGGCTCAAGCCTTTTGCAATTTCGCGAGCTGCGAACGCCTCCGACTTTGGGCCATAATTCAGCCCGTGGAACGTCTCTACCTGGCCGAAATCGCGAAAGGTCGCTGCAACGGACACGTTCGTTCCTTTAATCGATCCCCGGTGATCTTTACTATCTGCAAACTACAGTCTGCAATATGCAACTGCACGACCATGGAAGGGGGAATCCATTGTCATATCATTCTATCCGTGCAGTGACATTTTCCAAGCGCTCGCCGCAAATCCAGAGGCCATTTTAGACTTCTCGGGTGATCGCAAGGTTCATGAAATGTTGCAAATTTTTCTATTTTTGCGAAACACCATAAGCAAAGATCTATTCCAGAATTTATTATCAATCGACACACGTTCCACTCGACTTTATCTTTGTCCGTTGTTTCCACGTTGACCTTTTACCCCCGTTTGAGCCGAGCCTTATCAGATCTTTGTCTACGTTCGTTGTTTAGGGCCCGGTGGTCGAGCAATTTTCTTCGGTTTCGTAGGCCTTTCCACGCTATTTAGGCAACCGTGCTCGATCCAAGCAGCGATAACAATTATTCCAACGTCGAAGTAAACAGTCGTTACAAAAATGGAAAATTAGAATACGATTTGGGGAACACAATGCTGCTATCGCCAGACGCGTTCGCTTCTGTCAATAAAGTTGCAATTTCATCGTTTCATTGTCTACGATTTTCTCTACCAGGTACTCCAGCGAGTATCTTTCCTTTGTATCGCACGGTTCACAGGTGTTGATTCGATCGCGTACGTATTTTGGCAGGCTGGTCAAATCCAGAGGAGACGAAATGGCGGACGAACGCGAAATATCACGGTCGGTCGTCGCGTCTTCGCGGGCACCGCGATACAAAATGGCGAACACGCGAGCTATCGAGAAACAGATAGCGCCGGCGGTGTAATTACGATAAATCGTGGCCTCCCCCTCTCGACCCTCCAGCGCCCGTCCCCTTTGCCGATAATTATCGGTACCGGTGGAACGCCAGGATACGCCGAGTCCGTGTTTCTCTCGGTCGTGGCGCTCACCTACGGTTCGATTTTTCAGACCCTCCCTCGGCTTGCGCAAATGGCACCGCTGAATATACGATCAGCCGCGACGCGCGCCGCCGACTACTCCCCCTGGTAATCTGTTCGTTGGACGAGTTTATAAATTAGAACGCTCGTGCGCGGCTACTCGACGGCCGCTGGTACTCCAGACAAAGCTCCAGGATCGCGTTTTCGCCCACCTATGCGTCTCTTCCTGCAACCACCGGATAACTGAAACAACCGTTCCCCCCCCCCGGATAACTGAAACGAGACCTTTTATATCCACAAATAGCTCGCGATGAATGAAATTTGTCTAATCTAACGTTTGACGTCGAACCGTTTGGAACCCGCCAGGGGTAAAGAATTTCGCCAAGGTGATTTTTTGGGGACGAACACGAACGTCAAAAGCCTTTACTTTCACTTGCCGGAGAAACGTGATGATTTACGAACGGCGTCGAGGGCCATCGACTATTTTGGCTGGTTTTTTCCTCGTCCCGTGAATGGGGTAAATCCTTTATTGCTTCTTAAGGGACGCGGGGCGCGCGACTGTCTACAAAGGGTGCGGTGAAAGTTTGCGCCGGGTTAGGAAAAAACCGATCCTACGGATAGAGGCAGAGCCATAAAAACGGCTGAAGGAAAGTCGACCTTGTGAAATTCAAAGTCCCCCGGTGAAATTTCGCGTGCTCGTTACGAGTCGTGTGCAGGCTGCCCCCCCTTCACCCCGGTGCGTGGAAACTTTTCCATTTCTGCACGCCATCGGCCCTATCGCGCGATTATTCGCGAAACGTTCACCGAAACGCACGCAGTATCTCGCGATAAAGGAACGAGAAAATGAATCACGACTCTCGTGAGCGAGTTCCGTGCGTCTGAACTGAGACGGAAGAATCGTAGCGTGAACGTTGCGCGTTCAATCTTATCGTCTGAAAGATGGACGCAACTATGGACTTAACAGGATCGTTATACGCTCGCGCAGATAGCCATCGAATCTTTATTCTTTGTTTAACTCATAAATATTTTATTTAACCTTCGATTTACCGATCCGCTACCGGTGGAAGCGTTTATTATTTATGGGCGATTGTTCTGTTCGTAATGGAACTCGCGTGGTATCAAAAAATATGATTAGAATTCTTTAACCAATGGATAACAAAGTTCTATTTCGACAATATTCTTTCAAACGAATTTAGTATACGTTCGGAATAAATTTTAGCGTACTTGAGACAAATACAAGCACTTTACATCAAGAGGAGCACAGATAGTGACGACGTTCACTTAACGTTCGCAGTTACCGTAATCAGTACACTTCACGCCATTTTACGATTTTCCTGCAATAATATCACCGAAGCGAGTGTCGGGCTAATATTAATTGGCCTGTTTTTCACACTTTGCGAAAATAATGTATCCGTTTAATTACTGTCAGACGCAACCGAGCGAACGATTATATCTCTCGCGTTTCGCGTTTATTTTTCACTTTATTTTAATTTATTTATTATCCCTAATTTATATATCGCGCTTCTAAATTCGAAACCGAACATCGTCTGGCCGTCTTGGCTTTGCATTGAAGGAAAATAAAAGTTCCGGAAATTTATGTCGAGCCGACAATGTGCGGGGAATTGCATACCGTTTCGATAAGTTATCGCTAATTGGGTGAAAAAAGGCTGGAAATTTAACACGACCTGATATTTCTATTCCAGGCACAGGGTGAGTTAAATTCTCCGTTTGAAACGAAACGTCCACGGCGTTGTTACAGGGTGTTATCGCGTTTGTGGAAATTCCGGAGCGACCGTTCGCCAAATCGATCGCTCTATTCTGTCCGGTCGCGCAGCACCGTGACTATGGATGTTTCTTAAATCCGTAACGACGTGTAACGGAGCACGCGACGCAATCGTTTGCATATCATCATCATGGGGGCGGAGGGGGAATAAAAGCGTGTCGGGGCTGGAGGAGCACCGTACGTGCGGCTGCCGATCCGGAGGATTCCGGGGCGAAGGAAATCGCTCAAAATAAACATGTCGCCGGGAACGGGAGTGAATGAAAACGGCGAAACGGCCGGTTCGTGCGCCGTTAAGGCACGTCGTATTTGCAAACGACTCTCTCGAATGCACTTCCGCTATAGTACTTCGCCGGCGAACGGGTTGATAGCGCGTCGACGATACCGGTTCGCTTATCGTCGGAAATTTACAAGCGTAAAACGAAGAGAAAGAGAGAAGAGAGGGAGAGAAAAAAATGGATAAAGTACCTACCGGTCGACCAGTTAACGAAGCCAATTATAAAGAAAATATTCGCGAGAGACTGGGGAATCGAGACGGTATGGGAAGGGATGGTAGGGGGGCGAAGAAAGAAAAGAAAGGATGGATGGTGCGTGGGTGTCTCGCGTCTCCGCAGAAATTGCCTCGAGCGACCGAAAATAACCCGTGTCACGGGCTCCTCCACCGGGGCAGATATTTATTTTGAAACAGGCAGAAGCGTGAATCTACGGTGACATTTAGAATCGGCCAAGTCGTCCCGAGGATTTGATCGGTATGATGGCTTCGGCACGCGACGAAACGGGGTACGTGCCGCCACGGCCGCCGTATGACCATAAAATAAACGTTTCGGGGTGGCGCAGGCGGAGGCCAAACCCGCCGGCGCATAAACACTTATATAACAGCAATTAAACTGCTTTTAAGGCCCATAAAACTGCAGTTTCAATAATCTCGGTGACAACAGGATTCTGACCTGGCTCCGACTTCTCCCGAGGCCTACCCGGAAGCGGGGCTTCCCGGCGACGACCTTCGACGGGACCGTCTTGCGAGATCACCCTCAAAAACTTCCCTACCCTTGTCCTCCGCACTTTCCCTTCCCGAGCCACGAAGGGGTGAACTTTTCGCCCGAAAGAAACTTTGAAAACCGCAGCGTTAACTATCTTCGTGGTACTTGCGAATATCAGAAAGTCAACAATATTTTGAAGAGGTTTGGAAAGCACCCTCTGAGATGCAAATATGGGATATCCAAGTTTCCCACTAGCTAGGAGAAACAATCAGTTTCCCAAAGTTGGTGCGTCGTCTTTTGGAGAAAATGTCGGGTACCTGATGGCGGCAGATTCGAGAGAGACGGGATAGGTGTGAAATAGGGACGGGGGACGAGGAAGAGAGACACAGTGGGAGACGAGGGCGGGTGGAAAGGAGCAGAAGCCCAGGTAGGGGAGGGCTGGAACGATGAAATGGGATAATACGGACGCTGCAGGACGCGGCAGCCATCATCGAATGCTAATGAGGGGTTGGCGGGCTTTTGGGGGCGGAAGATTCAGTCCGTGCAGTGGCGCACTGTTGCCAGAGAAACGGTCTGATTATAAATTATACATTATCTCGTGCTAGCCCCCGTGTACACACCGAAATCCAACGTACCCAAGCCGCTGAGCCCTAACATCAAAATGCAGAACGTTCGCGAACCAGAGATAGATTAAACTGGCCCGTACCGTTGCGGCATTATCGCGCTAGCTGGCCAGCGAAAATCGCGTTACACGCCACCCCGAAACGTCCATAGTATCGTTTGGGACAACCCTCGATGGCTTTCCTTTTTATTGCACCCTTCGTCAGTATGCGCTACGGGGATCACCGTTTCGTCCAGAATGTACATAAAGAGCATGCACACTGGATCGATTATTTTTAGATTCGATAAAGCTCTAATGGTAGTTTAATTTTTCTTGTTGAGAAATCGTGGGCAAGTGTGGGTGTTGCAGAGCGGAATTTTTAGAAATATTAGAGGAAAAGGCAATTTTGAGATCTTTAAATACGCCTATTGTTGATTCATGGACTTCGAGGTCCATTTTATTGCCCAGTTGCTCTCACGATGAATAATCGATTCGTCCAACGTGCCCCGTAGCGAGATTTTAGGAACATTTAGCATTCGCCCTACGTCGTCCATGTAGAATACGACAACGAATCGCGCTAATAGCGCCCACGACCGACAGACGTTTTGTTCCGCCAATGTTTTACGATAAGAAAGGAACGAATTCTGTCTGTAATTTCGAAGATTCGACCATTACCGTTCCTTTTTGCCCGGTTACTGGAGGTAAACGTTTCCAGGAACGACGCAGTACACCAACGGGGGTTAATCAAAGGGTGGTGGAGCACGGAACGCTCCTGGAACAGTCCTGAGTAAGCCAACAAGAATGTTCGCCGGCGCACTGCTGCCAGCAGATCGAACTGTTTATAAATTATACATTATCTCGTGATAGCCGAGCGTACACAAAACCCGGCTAGACGTTTACTGGCCACTGAACTCTGTCGCGAATGCGCCAAACATTCGCTGCCGTCGGAGAATGGAAAGAGAAACGTCACGGGACTGAGTTACGTAACCCGTTCTATGGATTCCCATTATCCTATTTTGCTCCGCCGGTTTTCCTCCTTTTGTTGTGGCAGCTATTTCGATTTACCATTAGTCCCTATCCGCAACAAAACTCTTACAACGAATTTTATTTCGACTTTAAAAGAAGATATCAAACGATTAAATATTTTTATTTTATATTTAGGGAGTATCTTTCGTTCGTTGCGCGAAAATTTTTATTCGGGCATTTGGCCCGTCTCTGCTACCAGATTCCACGTAAATTATAAGTTACGAAATTTGGTACCGATCCAAACGGAGCGACTCCTACAGAAACGGACTCGCGGAATAATATCCACGAGAAGCCATCGGGCACAACGCCGAACCCTGACCTCAAAATGCAGTGCGTTTGCATACCGAGAGTGAAAGATTAGATACGCGTATCTCCCGGTTAATATCGTATCGCTGAACGTACGTAAGTACTTCTTTCGTACTTTTACAACTAAATGTTCCCAAAGTAACAACAAAAGTTTGTCGTGCGTTCTCAAACACCTTCGAACTTCGTATTATTGAATTCCTGATCCGTTAAAGGATCAATTCATTGAATTATTTACCGTGGAAATTGATCGAGTCCCTCTCGGAAGAGGTCGAAGTCGGAATCTTTCAAGAATCGAGGAGCTAATTTCGCAACCGTGGCATTTTTCTATATTGTGCCGTGTCGCTGGCGTTCCCCCGGGCGAAAATGTATATAATTTTCGCCCCAATTGGAATCCTACGGCGAGACCGTGCACGGCCATTCTATCGGCCGCGGTCTTCGAAGCCACCCAGTCGCCGATGCCAATCTGAAAACGCGACGGTGCAGTACGTTCACGTACCGGCGATAGATTACGCCCGTAGACACGGCGACGGATATTGCCAGCCAGTGGCGGAGAAAGAATGACGCGCTTGAGTTGAATTCAAAGTGCTAATCTTGCATTACTTTATAGCGAGCGCGAACGGAGCGCCGCGGAATTCGAAAACGGCCCTTTCCATCGATATATTAAAATTTGGAGAACCGACGACACGCTTCCTGGGAAAAACCATCGAGACCCTTCTCCAGGGCCCCGAGCACGTCTCCATCGATCGACGCTCGAAATCGAAAACGCGTACGCGAATAGACCACCTTATCTTGCTCGTTACTCTGACCATAAAACAACGCGCGCAAAGATTTACAAGTGCACCGAGCTCATCGTTTTACAAACGACATATCAGCGTTTCTCATTTCTGGATCGGGGAAAATTTAATTTTTTAAGAGAATGCAAAGATATTATTGCTTTGAAACGTTTATACATTTTGGGAGAAATGTTAATGGGAGATTTTAGAGGCCAAAATAAGACAAAAGTCAAGAATATCAATTTGTTGATGGATGCTCCGTTGAATTAAAAAATTTCAAATCGATCACGGAAAAATTATTCTCGGCTGCGGGGGTCAATTGCAACCATTTTTGGTTATTAAATATATCCCCGAAATCCTCACCACTTTCGAGAAAAAAAATCGAGATGTCTAAATTTTTCGGCGAAAAAAAAAATTTTTAAATCGTTCTAAAAAAATTATTTCCAGTTACTGGGGTCAATTACAATCATTTTTGGTGAATATACATACCTTCGAAATCCTAACGAGTTTCGAGAAAAGAATTCAATAATTGGACAAATTTTTCGACGGAATTAAAAAATTTCAAATCATTCTAAAAAAATTATTTTTAGCTAGAATGGTCAATTGCAATCATTTTTGGTGAATACAGATACCCCCGAAATCCTACGTACTTTCGAGAACAAAATTCTTTACCGAAAATATACCGTGTGACCGGAAATGATTTTCGTCTTATTTTGGCTGAACTATTGTGCGAACTATTAAAGTACGCTCAAACCTTTTCAATCCTACTACTGTACAATTTTTGTAATAAATATTTCACGAAATTTTTAGCATCCCATTTGTTTTCTTTTGAAATGTTTCACTGGTGATCTATCGAGGGATGGATATGGCTATCGAAGATCCCAGGATTGTACGTCGGTGTTGAAAGTGTGGCGAGGTTTTCGCGTCGCGATTATCGATGCAAAAGAGATCGGGGCAAAAAGGAATACGCCGTGAACGAGCACCGTATGCATAATGCATCGCCAGTCCGCGGGACTAACGTTGATTCGCGCACATAACTTCGATTACAATTAGTCAAACATCCTGGAGGTCTTCGTGCAACACATTCCCACAGGTATTTTGGCTGACGAAGCCCAACCTCCTTAACGCATTAAAGTTGCGTCTGTCGAGACGTTGCCAGGAAAACCTTGCACACCTCCGTGTTTCTAAAACACCGATTCGTCCGCCATATCGACCCGACCTCGAATCTTTAACCGCCCTTTAAAGTAAACTCCGATCATCTTCCATCAAACAAAAGCAAACGATCGATCGAGCTGTCCACCAGAAATCGATAAAATTCGATTCGTAAACAAAGAATCGCTACTTTCCTGTTCTATTATACTAAAATGCCCGGGCGAACAAACCATAGAGCAACCCTCGTCCCGATTGTGTTTCGTTCGGAATTGTTGGCGGTGTAAATACCCGGTTAACTGTTCCCATCGCGCACAGCGACTTCCTCTTATTTGAAATTATGATCCGCCCAATGTAAACAAACCATCGCGATAAGTCCGACGAGCGAGGTTTTAATTTCACCTAATCGCTGTTTACTGCGTCATTGTCGGGCCGTAATAGGCCGTATAAAAGATAGTCGCGGTGATAATTTGCGGGCAACATTATCACTGCGACGACAGGTGTAGTTGGCCGTATACATGTCCTTCTTGCATGCGCAACCAACATAAACGAATAGGGTACGGGTTATGGTAGCACGTGCTACCGGCACCCAGGATTCGAGCAAACGACCGAACTCGAACTCGAACTCGAACTCGAACTCGAACTCGAACTCGAACTCGTGGCCTTGACTTTTCTCCGACACAGTTCCAGCCACGTGGGTTCGGGACGCAATCCGACCAAGGACACTTTTTCTTTTCTTTTTTTTCTTTTTTTTTTTTGTTCTTTTACGCAGCAATGAATCCGCGAACGGCGCCATCGCGTTGAAAGCAAGAGTTGGGTCATCGACGTGTCCTCGAACGCGAAATAGGCGCGCGAATTAGCTCTAAAGCGACTTATTTCAACCGGTATATCGTTGGGTGAAATTGTAAGTAAAGTTTAACGACGGCGCGCTTTTATCGCCAAACTCCCGGGCCGAACTTCGAACTTTTACAACCGAATCTTCCCGCGGACTCTGGAAACTCGTTCCTCGACCTTCGTACGATCGCTAAAAAATAAACGAACGTCGTCTCGTTACGTCGCTACGCCCGATAATTTTTATTTCGCCCCCGAGACGGGAATTCGATCGTCGAAATAGGGGCCACGAGAAACTAGCGTCTCGTACGATTTAGCCCCGTGAATGAAACTGGCGTTTACGCTCGAAAGTATGGCCGCCACATGTGCGGGCTGCACACACGCTCGGGGAACTCGAGAGTTCCTTTTACTTCTACGACCGTTTCGAACCGACGATCTTCGCGCATAAATCAAATTTTTAACTCTTTCAAGGATGCTTGAAAGTACAATATAGTGATTCGTTTCGCCGAATGTTCTTTGTGTTTTTACTTACCGCGCGAAGTAAGTTTGTATATCCAGCCAGTTCACGCGGAACAGATCGAAAGTTCGCTGCCCGTCCGCGGCAGCCAACATGGCGGCGACCGCGAAATATGGCGAAAAAACCTCGTCTCCAAATATCGATGCTCGAAACGAAAAAAGTTTCCAGGCGATAGGTTTCAGCTAACAGCAACGTCGCCAGCGACAACAAGATAATACTCACCGCACACGACTCTGTCGAAGGGGCTCATCCAATCTGCAAGTAAAAATAGAAAGAATCGTAATTAGAGAGAGTGTTCGTGGTGAATCGATCCGATACGGATATTATCGAGCTCTTTAACCCCGGTACGTGAAACATGCATAAGGCTACGGACGAACTACCCGACACGCAAACAGACCCAAGGAGCGCTTCAAGGGAGCATCGGGCGCAAGGAGGGATAGAAAAATCGAGCAACGGGGGTAGTACGGGGAGGCGCGTCGAAACTTATTCCACCGGATACGCAATTAGAAAGTAGGAAATTCGCGGCGGACCGACACGCAAAGCTCTCGCTGTAACTTCTATCCCGCCTAGGAACGAGGATTAGACGAACGGATCGTGGAACGTTCGAGCGTAACGGGACTTAATCCCTCGCTCCCACCTGGTCTCCCTCGATTAAACAGAAACGTCGCCGGATTAGGCTGACGTCTATCTCCTGTAATCGCGACGCCCGACAAGAAACGCGCCCAATCAGAGACACCAAACCGTTTCGAAACGGAGACAAACGTCTTACGACCTCCATCTTAGTCACTCGTGAGAGTCGCCTTTAGATTCATTGTTTATTAAAACCCAATCCATTCCCAAAGATGGTGTTTAAATATTTCAAACGTTTTGGCTGGCCCCTGTCGTCTTCACTTTAAATGTCTATTTGGGTCGAAAGAAGGGTTTCGCGGAGGTCTCGTAAAATGGCGAAGCAATTCGTCATCGACGCCAGCTACCGTGCTCGAGGGAACATTTTTCCTGGTGGTCATCCGCCAGGAGTTAGCGACTATAATGGCTCGATCGCGGCGTTATCCGACTATGGACGAACATTTGTACCGATAAATCACGCGGCGACTACCGCGACAAGAGCAATAGCGCGGAGGTTTCCCGGATCGTAAAAGTTATTCTTACGCACTCGTAAACCAGATAAGGACTTTATTGAATCACGAATAGACGCTTCTCGCGAACGGTGCCCGATAAGGTCGCGTTATGGACGAAAAAAGGACGCACAGTCTAACGAAGGTGGACCAGGTGAACTCGCGTTCGTTGCAAAGCGAGTGAAACCAGTCTTCTCCGTTGAACGGAACGAAAATAAGGGAATAGAAATAATTTTCGTTCGATTTTTCTTGCGTTATCTCTCTAGTAATTTAAAATAGATTCGAATTTTTTGCGTAAAGTGACAAATCATCGTTGTTACGCATCCGTGACGGCGGTTTCAAATGAGAAATAAAGTGTTACATAAATAACGCGATAAGCTAGATGCGTGTCACATATCCTATGTACGTGATAAGCCAGATGCGTGGCAGCGAACGCGTTTACCGTGAATTCATAAATCGTATTGGCACGATTTTCGAAACCTTGCTACGATTCGGGATTACGATTAATTTTAGAAAAATATATACGTACCGTTTTTCATAACAGTAACGGGTCGGTGAAATAATCCTAAAATATTTAAAGATGGTCGACTTCCGTAAGCATACAGTATGAGTATACAGTAGTCCCGTACGAGAAATCGCTAAGGAAGCCAGCAATTAACACGTTCTCCATCCAACAAATTCCCCATTAAAATTGAACCGTGGAGCCATTAAAACCTAACAATCTATCAGGATACGCGTATACCAATTGCTAATATCCTGTACAGCAAATTAAGTATCTCTCTAACAAAAAATTTATGCCAGCCAAAGCGTGTAAATCCCATGGAAATCAGTTCGATGGTAGCCTCGAGATCATCGAACGCTAACAATTAAGCTCGCGATCTCTATCTGTGCATCGATACAGGTAATAAATAAATCGAGGAGGTACGATCGAAACGCATTAGGCAACCGTGGATCCTGGAACGCCTAGAGACGGCGTCGTTAATCGCGGACATAACCGTGGATCTCTCCGTCTCTCTTTCGCCTCGAGTCGATGGTAAAAAACGCGTGAAAGCTCAGCAGTTTAATACGTTTATAGGAGCATCACGGCGTGGCGTTGATAGCGGAACGGTCCTCGGTAAATAATTTGCATACTCGACGATTACGGCTTCATCGCGATATATTCGAACGGCCGTGTTCGTCGCCGGGCGAACCGGGACGAAAATTTCGTCGTCTTGGGTAATTTAAAATCGGCTAGAACTGACGTTAATTCGCGGATCGCGTGGATATTCCAGCGTTAGCCCCGGATGCGACGCGATATTTTAAGGCGGCCGTTCGTCGAGACGCCCGTCTAGCGGTCGGTCGATGAGATCCGTTATAGTTGGAGCGAATTATTAGAGGACGCCTTACGCGCGAAACCGTACGATCATCGTTATTGGACCATTACCATTGTCCCATGAAATACTCGATATTATAACCACTTTCGCTATCAACAAAGTTACCAGGCGTCCAAGATTTCAGTTACTTCTAACGAATAACGATTTAATTTTCTTCCCCAAATGCTGCTCAAGGGTCGAATAAAAATTGGAAAATTTAACTACGTTCGTTTTATTCAGTATCCGTTCCCTGGACGAAAGTTTCGCACATATTTGACATTTTGAATACAGAAGGGTGAACGTCTTAGGGTGCGAGACTATCCGAGACACTCAGGTACCTAGGAGGGTTAGCCTGGGTCGAGATTCTAAAGTCACTTGCCACGAGAATTTCTTGCGACGAGCTTTGAAATCCTCGAGCATCCTGTTTATCGCGTACGATGTTACGAAGAAACGACTCCACGCGACAAAAGATCTGTCTTTCGATCGAATTTGGAAAGTCTGATTGTGATTTACCGATACTGGCACGAAACTAATACGAGTTTAATAGCAGAAAATATGCTGGGAATATTTTCCTTGTTATTGCGTACAGAGTCATGTCTGTATGGTTAAACAAGGCAGTTACGAATTGAACATAATGAATTCACCATTTTTCATTTTTCCAACGGCTGTAAGATTTTTCTACTCGATCGTAGGAGGTTTTATCGCCTCCTACATGCCGTTTCCACCGTCGAATAATGTAACTCATTTATTTGAGAAGCAACTATTAAGAAATTGTACTCGGCGGTGTTTAGTTGCGTCGTGTTATCGTAATAACTTGTTGGAAATTAAGAATTAATTAAGGTACTAAGGCCGATAAGAAATAAATTATGCCACCGTCAATGTTTATAAAACCAGACGTAAGTAACTAGCATGGATTAAAAAGACATACGTTACGAAGGATATGGTCGACTGCGTGCATACCTCACTTTCAAACTCGAATATCTCGGGAACGGAGCCACGCTTAAACAAATACCATTTTGCGTTAACGACTTATTTTTAACTCGCGTTTGAATCGCGAGATGCGGGCGAAATTTTATTTGAATAACAGATAACTAGCGAAACCAACGCGCGGCAATTTAATGGCTACGTTCATTCTACAATTCAAATTTTCGTTCCTTCATCAGCGACGTGGTAAATTTTCTATGTTCTAATTAACTTCTTGAGTGGAGTTTTCAGTTTTATCTGCTCGTTAAAAAAAATATTTACATACGTCACGTTGAATTTGCTCGTCGTTTACGATTCGGTAAACACTGATTACTGATTACTGCATTGCTAATGCCATTCGCGGAGATGACCCCCGCGACTTGGATCGAAACGTTGAATAAACAATTAACCGGAATTGCAAGGAACATCGTATTATCTTAATAATTTCGTGCAAAACAAAACGATATTCAAGCTCAACGTTAGTAATATCGTGGGGACGCTTCGACACCCCAAAAATATATAATTGAAAAATGAAAAGCAGCGAGTCGATCGTTTTTAATTAACTCGAAACTGATACGGCGAGGGACCAGAAAAATGCGTAACAATAAAAAAAAAGAGATGCATCCTGTAGCAACGAAGCTTTGTCACGTAGTAAATGCAATTATTTCGGTTTCGTGTATTTTCCAGGTCCCCCCGAGAAGCCTTGAGCGCGTTTCTTTCGCGAGGCAGGGACGGGGGTGTGAAATTTACCGTCGTCGCGAGGAACAACGGGCCACGAGAAACAATGGTTAACCGATGTGTCGCGGATCGTCTTCAAAAATACTCGAGGCGGTTTTCACGCGACGACAGGTCGCCGTTGGCGCTCGTTTCGCGCAAAATACACGCGTTAAACGCCGTCGGGCACTTTGTTCGCGCTAATGCCCCCGCGGACAAAGGCGCCGAGCGTGTACAAGCGCGGCGTGGAATGCATTATGCGAAACACGGAGGGAACACGGCTCGTCGCGGAAACGGCGCGAGGTTTCAGGCCTCCTATCGCGCCTCGAGCACGCTTGCCCATTGTTCCCGTAAATTGAACATCCCCAACATCGACGAGAATCGCCAATCGGGATCGCTGTTCACCGTGTCGGAACTTGTGTTAGATCGGACGAACGAACGCTCGTCGCGGAAAATTCATTTAGCCGCTCCTCTCGCGGCACGCGAAACGAAAACCGTTTATTTTCCAACCGCGTACTCGACGGATATTTATAACGGGTCGTGTAAGCAAACGAACGATTTTGGGCGGGAATAATTACTCGCGAATCGAAATGGGCGTTAACTATTGAACTTGGAACCTTAGAACGGGCGGAAATTAAATTTTCTTCTGTGATGTATTAATCTGTAAATCTTGTGTAATTGCCTCGTGGAGAGATGATAAAGTAAAGTTTGACATTGAATTAACCTGGTCCGTTTAGCTAAGAAAAATGGAGTCGATATATTTACTGGCTCCCGAGAAAGCAACTTGCAACACTTTGTTTGGACAACATGGTACACTAAAATAAGGAAGGTATTTTATTCCGCGAAGACTAGACTTTATCGCCGCATGAAAACAAAGGGGTACAACAACTGTTGCCATAGCGTGGTAAATCCGAGCATGTTTCAATCGGCCATTTATTCCCCCAGCAGCCTTAATAGCTTTTGCCCGCGGCTCCGCTCGCCTGTACACGTTCGTTTAAAGAAACCGTTAATGGGTATTAATTTACAAAGGAAATTCAATGTAATCTAACGAACGACTGCGTTTTAAGCAGACAGGGGAATTCAGAAGATTGTTAAATATCGTAGGTCAGTTTCGGATCCAAGATGCTCCATCCCAGACTATTCCTGCGTTTCATTTTACGAAACGCGACAACAAGGGGATTCTAATTTCTGCATAAATAGTCGCGCATCTCCGTTCGCGTGTTTTGCACGATTCCGATCGCCCGATAAAATTGTACCGATAAATCCGCAACGGGAAGCACCGAACAGCAATTTACCGCGCCATTAATTTATTGCTCGGAACGCAACTTTGACTTGCAAATAACGCACCGAAGAAACGGACGAATTCGTTACTTTTTAATCGTGCGTTTCGTGCAACCTACCAGGCGTTATCGTTATCTCTCGTGCATTATTAAGAACAACATCCGACGCGGACGCGCGTCGATAGCGTAACAACGATCGAAATGACGTACGAATGGCCGATCGACGATAACGTTAATTCTATTATTGATTTCACCCTTCTCGGCGGCCAATTTAGCGCCATATTAAAACGCCACGAACGGTTCGCCGGATCTATCTCTACCGGGCTAGCGTATCGGCCATTTCCCATCTTCCGTTCGGAAAGAGGAAACGCAAACGGAGCATTTAACGATCGCGTACGATAGACCGAGATTAAAAGTAACGAGTTAAATATTTTTTTTTTTTTTCCAAACCGCTATCTCCGTTTCCCCGTCGAGCGTGACCAACGGCCAAGATACGCACTGAAGTACGTCCTTACGCAAATTGGCGATTTTTAAACGTTTCGCGTCGGTATTTACTTTGTCGTAGCCGCGACACGGCTGAATCGTAAGCGAGTTACTTGGATTAAAAATTTTTTTTTATTGGGTTAGAGCTTTATTGCACGTAGGGTGAACGGGGCACGAGTGTCATTTGATAAAGAACCCTCGTTTCAAGCCTTGTGACCTGCTTTATAGCTTATATTTCCGCAAATTAACCACGCTCCGTTTTCGAGTGCGTTAAACACCGTCCTGGGTCGTCCATCGTTATTTGTAAATGGAGATCGCTATCTGAATTCCTCGACATCGTCTCTAATGTTGAAACGTCTACGAAAAATATGAACGCAGGAATAGAAACTGGGGCCCGTTGGTTCCTAATGCAGCGTTCTAAGTTGCTCACAGTTTCCGTCGGAACACGAAGAGCACCTAACCGAAATTTCATCCGGATTGGGGGGAAATAGTAGGCGTTATAAGAAAATGATAAACACGAGGATTATGAATTTCTGTGTTAACGGTACGGAGGCAAATGGGTTAAGTAGATATAGGGGCAACTTGATACAGCGAAATTTTTGCGACACTGGCTATTTGCATAGCCTAATCAGGATGAATTGTAATAAGGTTCTTGCTCAAGCTTTTAGCGACAGAGTGTGCGTGTGGGAAGGTAGACATTAGAGGACGTTATTTCATTGTTTCAAGGCTCCGCAGTGAAATGCAAAATTCACGTTGATTAATGAGGTCGTTCGAAGATACGAAACTTTATACCACAAATTAGTTATTCCAACTACTAATTATGGTTTTTGAAGGTGAGACGACCTCGTTTACTTAACTATTTCTATGATTCTCTTTTCTTTTTCGCTATTTATTTATATTAACGAGCAAAGCGGTTGAGGCATTTCCTCGAGAACATGTGGTTATTGTGTTTTAAGTAGTCCCAATTTATTTTGAGAGCTGGAAATACCGATAGAAACATGAAAAACACATCTGTGTGCGAAGTTTACGACGATATAACAGAAAAAGTAGCGTCTGTTCAAAGAGTAGCGGGCAGATTTAAAAAAAAAATAAAAATTCTTTCGTGTCCATAACTTATTGTTCGGAACAAAGATTTTAGAGAAGACTGAGATATAATAATGACGAACTGTGTAATAAAGATAACTAAAATATTATGATTTCTATAGTATGAGACGAGTATTATAATTTGGAGCGAAACAATGGAGAAACTTTTAGGCCAACGCTGTGGGGAGTTTTGAAGTCTTTGTGGTGTAGATTGCAGGCATATTTGTTTAGTTAGCTCAATTTGAATCTATTGTTATCGAATAGTTTTATGCTAAGTAAATGGTGAAAACCTCAGGCGTTTCGATCGTACCGTTTTTTAGGGACAAATCACCCAAAAATGCTTATTTTCCAGCCGAATGATAATCTATGTTCCCACAGATACGACCTAATCTAATCGACCTCGACACAAGTGACACAAGCGTGTAACTTTGTCGTTAAACAATATTCCAGTTGCTCGATAATGTTGGAATTTTATCCCGGTTTCGACTATGGGGAAGCTGGATGTATCTACGAGGAACAAAATGGGACAGCAGGGGTAAACAAGCAGCATAGAACGTTTGCTGCGAGCTTTGCTTCGTGAAAGGATGCTATAAATCTCTATTACAAGTCTATGGACTCGATGCTTCTTGCATTACATACGTGTAGTGAAAATTACGGTACATATTCGTCCCGTGCCATGTTAAACGTGAAACGTTCAAGTCCACGAAAAAGCTAGCGCAGCAAACGTGTTAAGCTAGGTCACAACAACCAAGGCCCGTCGCTCGAGGGCATTGAAAACGAAATAAAAACCCGAGTTTAAAATTTCCAGCTAGTTTATCCACAGGTTTGACCAGCCGTACCGAGAGTCTATTCCCCATGAAGTGGCCACCGAAACCTGCGGGCACACTGTCTGTAAACATCGGGGAATCAAAGTTCGCTGGGAGATTTATCACGAGACAGGAGAAAGTTAAAAATTCCAGCAAACTTCGACGAATTTTGGGCCGTTTGCAGAAATATTGGATCAAAATCAGAGGGTCGGAGTCGAAATAACCCTTAAGTGGATTTTTGGGGACGCTTTAAACAATTATTCATTATTTTTTAAATGCTTAAAAGGAAGGTTGCTTTCTATTTACCAATTTGGGAAAAATCAACATTAAGCAAAGTAATTCGGTTGAGATTGAGAGTCCGCTTGAGGGTTAAACGGGATTCTTTATGCAGAATTCAGTATGTAAAGCGGCCTACCGACTTTGATACTTGTCGCGATACAAGCAATGGTTTTAAGCTGTCGACAATAACTCATTCGACGTTGATTCATCGCTCTATTTTCCAACAGTATGAGAGCAGCGAACTTAAACCCATTGATACAACAACAATGTATCGTTTCGATGCCTCGAAATGGCGTAATTAAAGCCCGAATACAATGTACGAATTAGCTTATAGGCATTTGTTTCAGGTACGATTCGGTATATCAGGTGGTAATGGAGTAGAAGGTTCAAGCGATATTATATTCTGTTTAAAATGAATCAAAACAAGAATTTTTGGGAAGAATTCGTCAACGTTTACAGATTACACGCATATTTGTGGAAAACTTTGATGAATTCTTCCCAAAAATTGTTGTGTTCTACTCCAAACCCAGCTCACCGCCTGGTATACCGAATCGTAGCCGAAACAAATGCCAATACGCTAATTCATAGATTGCATTCGGGCTTTAATCCCGCCATTTCGATGCATCGAAACGATACATTGTTGTTTTAGCAATGGGTTCAAGTCTGTATAGTCTCTCAGCGGGTTTAACCCATTGCTAGTATCGAAAGATGTATCGCGACAAGTATCAGCGACGCTATTGAGTTTTTGGCTGCGTGTAAAATGGAGAGATCGAAGGTGAACTCACCGGTGATGGACATCCACGGGTACCGCGGTATGTCCGAAATGCCGGGCTGTCCGGTGGTGGGTTGTTGGCAGGACGTCAAGGGATCGACGACGGCCGACGCGGCGGCGGCCTGATGATAGAATTGCGCGGCGGCAGCCATGGAGGCGGACGCCGCTGAGACGGCGGATGATGCGGATGCGGAGGATACCAAACTGCCCGGTGTGGCGCCGTTCTGGTGATGATGGCTGAGGGTGTAGTTGACCATCGGGTCCGCGGAGGATGGAGCGACGTTTCCAGCGAGGCTGGCGGTGTAGCGGCATGACTTGTCGCCGGCGGTTGCGGCGTCGACGGCCGCGGCCGCGGCCAACGCGGCGCTCGAGGCCGCGGTGGAACCGAACCCCGGCACCATGCTGGACGTGGCACCGAAGGCCGCCGCCGCGACCGCTTGCTGCTGTTGATGATGATGATGCGCCGCCGCCGCCGATACGTACGGATACATGCTAGAGGTGGTGCGTGCCGCCGGTGAGGTAGACGCTGAGCTGCCCGAGTGCTGGGGACTGGAGCCGGTAGGGCTCGGAGAATTGTGCTGTTGCGCGTAATTCACTGCCGCGGCCGCGACCGCAGCCGCGGATAAACTGGACTCTAAACTGGCGGTGGCGGGGCTCGTGGTGCACGCTTGGATCGTGCCTGGGTTCGCGCTCGTGAACAACTGTTGATGATGGAACTGCTGATGGTACTTAGGTAGCATACTATCGATTATGAATTTCGAACTCATATCGGCTGTCACCGGTTGCCGATCTCTCGGTGCCTCGATGCCGATGACACGCCCGGACACGGAGACCGGGTCGAGTGTCTCAACACCGACACCGTGCCGCTGGCGAGCGCGCCAGCTGCTGCCTCATCTTTCGCGCACTCACCGTTCGCACCGGGGTTTTTTACTCGTCCGATCCCGACAACACCGACTCCCCCGAGCTCTTTTTCCGCACCCTTCTTTCACAATGTCCCGTCTCCTGGGCCTTTCCCTTCGGTTATCCGTTTACCTTTGACCCCCACTATTTCGATCGCCACTTACGCAACTTGACACATTATCACAGGAACCCGAGAGCGGACGCGAGGGATATGATGATGGTCCGCGAGGCACCGCGACGGCTCGCGACGGCGGACGGCGGACGACACACCGCGGAACGTTCGTCTGTGGTCGAGTCTCTCAGAGCATCGCGTCGTTCGGCTCCCGAGAATCCACCGGACCGGGGCTCTCGTTACGATTCCTTTATGGTAATTACGATTCCTTCCACATCGGGGCGACGACGCACGGCGATAAAGCAGCGGGTCTTTCGTCGTTCCTCGGGCCCACCCAGCTGATCCAACGCAGTGGTCCCAGCGAAGGAAATTGGGCTGCGACGGCGAACGAGGCGACGGCACGCGGAGAGAGAAGAGAAGAGAAGAGCGTGGCCCCTGTCAGGTGTTAGAAGCCGTTTCTTGCGTACTTCTCGGATAGTCGACGAATCCTTTATGGGCCATGCATGAAGGTACTATAGCCCCCTATCCCGAACGCCGCGTACTACAACCCACGGCCAGCTAAATGTAACCCCTTACAATAATGGCGCCGCTTGTCTCTCCGTTCTGTTCCCCCCTCTCTTCTCCGATCCTCGAGCGCGCCGCGCCGGGGTACCAGCTGGTAAACAGAGCCGACCAATCGCGCCGCTCCCTTATCCGCGGTGGACCAATCGCGCGCCGCCTAGGCGCGCCAAGATGAATGGCTCTCTCTCTCCGGGTCGGCTCGCCTCGCTCTGATCTTCGCTGCTGCCTATGCTTCGAGCTCTCTCTCTCGTTTCTTTCCAGCTCAGGGCGCCTCACAGCCGCTCTCGCTTCACCACGCCACGCTCTCGAGCCTCGTCCGTGTCCACGGGTTCTCTCCTCTTCGTGTTCTCTCTCGCCAGTGCAACTCCTGGCCCGCCACGTTGCCTATAACCTCTGCACAACACCGCCTCGCTCGCCAGCCTTCGAGCGTCTCGCGCGAATACTCGTTCCCTCTGTTTTCCTCTAATCTCCGCTCCTCTCTTTCTCCTCGCCAACCGTGGTTTTTCGAACGTTAGCCTCTCGCACGCGTTTCTTCGCTTTTTTTTTTCTCTTTTCTCTCTCTCTCTCTCGCTCCCCCCCTCGACGAGTCGTTTCCTTCTCCTTTGTTTTTACACTTCTCAGTCTTCTCCCTCGCGTCTCTTTCGGCCAGCTCGTAAACGCGCAGCAATTCTCCCGGTTCGCAGTTTCGTATCGATCTTGCTAATCGCACCCGCGGCTCCCGATTTCGGGTCCGACGGCGTACGTTCTCCTCCGGGTCTCCCAATTTTCGCCTTATCTGCTCCCCGTTTCTTTCGTTTCTTTTGCTTCCCGCCCTGTGCTCTCGACTCCCGCGATTCGATCGATCGAAACGACGATCCAGATGGCGCTCCTCTACCGTTCTCGATTCCGATTCCGTCGGAACCGCGGCTCTCTCTCGCCTCTCCCCCGTTTCGCGTCGTCTGCTCGACTCTTGGAAACCACTGAACTCGTCCCGCTCGGGATAGTGCCGGCATTCCAGCGTTCTGAGAGTGGTGGCATCGTCGATGGGGCCCGGGGAAGGGGCAAGCCTCGCGAGGGTGGAAAGGTGCAGGGGCGGGAAAGGTCCTCGATCGCTCCAGCGACCGTCTCCCTGCATCGCGGAAGGCTTCGAATTGATTCCTCTTCTTCCGTTCCCAACGCTCGGTTTCCTTACTCTTACTAAGTTTAAATATAACGCGACTTATGCTTGCTCTCGATCGCCGAGAGCGCGACGCTACGCGGTAAACGGCCAAGATCGCCCCTCGAACCGGCAGCTCCTTCGTCTCGCGAGTTTTACGAGGGCTTTAACGACGAGGGAATCGAGATTTCAGGGTTCGATTAATTTTACAATTTATTTCCTACTGTTTGGACGATACAACCCGTCGATTAACCGATCAACGACAATCAGTTTCAGGATACATTCTGACCCACGCTGTCGTACTTACCTTGGACGACTCTCTCCCCTCCTGAAACACAACATAAATACAGACCTTGTTAGCCGTTCGGGAAAGTACGCGTTAAGCGTTCGGTTCTCCGGTTAAAAATTGCAACGAGCCACGTATCTTTACGATCGACAGATTTTAATAAACGGTAACAGCGGTCACGGAACGCCACAAGGTTTCCAGACAAGCTCGGGAGTGCAAGGAGTTAATAAAACGAAATCTTTCTAAATTAAAAATTTCCTCTCGGTCCCGAGACCCCATCCCCGCTAAGGTTCCCCTCCCCTACATTATGAGAAACACTGGTCCAGGGTTAAATATGCAAACTCGAACCTACCCCAGACTCCCACGGAGTCCAGGTGACTCGGACCACCGACTTATTCGGAGATCCGTAATTTATCGCGTTGATTACAAATTATCCACGCGAGATCCTTTAATTCCTGGAGATGTTGGGGCCCCAGGACAAGCCAGGCGTGGCCTCGCGCAGGTATCCGAAAAATGGGCTGGCGCGTCGAAATACGAATAGTACCCCCGGAACCTAATCTATGGAGATGAATGTCCCACCTCTCTCCGTGTCCCGTTCGAAGCCACTCGATCCTTAAAGACACCGCCTGGCCCGATGATACCCCGAGACGTGGCAACCCGGGTGTACAAAAGGAGAAAAGCCTCCGGGGCCCGACCTTCGTTGCCAGGGCGGTTCGATAGATGGAACGATACAGAAAACGACCTAAACAACGCCGGATGGTTATACCCTTTTTTATACACGGGGGACACGTGAAGTTTAATCTGCTGCCAGCCGCGGGAACTGATTCACAAGAGGAAGATAAGGGACTGGAAACTGTACGATGTTTTGACGACCAACCGCCCCCCGTTTATTGCCCCGCGGCGACGAAGATATTCCGCGACCGACAATTGCTTTCGCCCAGGGGGCCAACGAATAATTTACGATCCCGGGGAAAAGCCTTCTTGGGATTTACGATATCGACGATTAACACGCTGGCGTTAATTACCGTTGCACTGATTTTCGCGAATTCCTCTGAACAACGCTTTATCTATTGCTCTGGCAACTGGAAGGAATCGCTTTGAGAAGCAATATCCCGGAGGTGCCCAAAGCTAGAGACAATCGACGATATCGTTAATTAGGGCCAGCTACCGCCGAAACAGGCTCGTTTCTCCCATATTTCTGTCGGAGGCTCCTCGTGCCGCGATCCAATCGTCCCCCCTCGAGGCTAAGCCGGCGTCCAATAAACCCGAGAGCCGGTGATGTACGATCGTCGATCCACGGCGGATCCAGCGCGATCCCATAATTACGCAAGCGACCGATCAGAGTTCGAGACAAAGGGTGTCGTCGACGTAGTGTCGAAACACGGGCCCGTCCAATTACAGGAACGATCCTGACGCGTCCTGGACCGGAATGGTCCACGGTCGTTCTGATCGCGGCCACGCTACGCGGAGTACGTATACCTGTCTTGAGCACCACGGGGTGTAAATTGCGTCCGTGGCGCGGACAAAGACGGAGAGCCGGGAGGCCGGTTGGTATGCGTGGACCACGGTAAAGATGCGCGGAGGATAAAGAGGTGGTCTGGTTCTGCCGGTGCCCTACGAACGTGTCGTGGAATTCTCGAGCGAAGGTTCTCGTTCCAGGGCTACCCCGAGCATGATCTCGCGGCCCGAGGGAACGTGAACGGTACGAGGGGGGAAGAGGAATTGGGCGGTGGTCCTGCAGGATCGCTCCAGGCTGGGGGTGAGCCGGGGTGACGCCCTGGCGATCGGAACTGGAGGCACCTAGCGCGCCATCTTCGAGGAGATAAAGGGAATAACCGAGCCGCGCTCTTTGTACCGGCATCCACGCCCGACTCTTCTCAAATTTAGCGACCGCGGTGCCAAACTTCCCGTTTTATTTATTTATTTAGACGTACACCGGTCCATTTGTACGATATTCGATTATATACATTGGATAAATAATACGACTGCGGGGGTAGTGGTATTTTATCATTTAATCGGGTAGGTGACATTTGTCGAGACATTCCTGACCCACATGTCGATAGCGAACGTGTTAGGGCACCCACCCACGATCGGTATTATTGTGCAATAAAGAATATTGGCAGTAATAGTCCGGGGATGATATCGTGGATTAATGCAATATATTGAAACCACCGGTAATTAATCGATATTATCGAAGCCCTGTCGATATATTGACATATGCGTAGGCGGTATTACGAAATATTATTACTTCAGACTCGTCGTAATCTATGTTCACGGTGAACGGACGAGGGAAATTGGAAATATCGTCCCAACGATATTACAACGTTTCGAAATGTTATTCAGAAAACTTGAATTCTTAATTCTTAAACCTTTACACGATCAGCCACAGTGATTTCCCACCGTGTAAATCAGAGCTTCCCAAGGAACAATAATATTTTAAAAAGCTCGAGAAATGATATTTCCAAATACCAAACCGATCCGATATGAAATCTGGAACGACATAATTTTATTCTATGTAGTTTCTACCGTAACTGAAATTCTCGATCGAAGTTTTCTAGATCCAACGTTAACCCAGATCACTTTTCACTGCTCGTTGCGCGCGTTCTACGGTTTATTAGGCAGGAATTCGAAACGTTCGATTAATTGCCAAGAATCGAAAGTAGCGAACTCCCAATGCGCACGATTACGGTTTCACCGTACGATTTCTTACGTATCGATTGTCTACCGCCACGCGTCTCGTATTAGCGACTGTCGTTGACTATTAATCGGTGCACTTATGCTCCGATGCTGCTCCGCAAGTTGCAAATTAATTGGGACGAATAAAATCGGCGCGAGCAACAGAAACGAAGGATGAAAACGTGTAGACGACGTTTACCGGCCAGGCACTTTTTGCGCGAATAAACTATTACGCGCGTTAAGTTGTAGGATATATTAATGTAAACCGTAAAAGGATAATAAACCTGAGTAGATTTCTTTCTCATCCATTATGCAAATAGTTGTTACGCGTCACTTTTTGTCGGGCGTTTATCTAATCATAATGTACAGCTTACATGCCGTTTAAGCTGTCGTATACGTACCGCCAATTAAACGCACAATTAAAAAGCAATGCGCGTAACGACAGATTACGGATCAAGGTCACGGTCCGTTTTACTCTTGCGGACTGTTTTACCGACTCGCTTTGTCTAGCGCGAAACCTGTTTACCTAGCGAGGAAATTCCCCAGGGCTTCGTGGGTATTTTACCTACAACGGTTCCGTACATTTTCAAACTTCTCGTTTATCGAACAAACAATTCGAAACTCATCTTACAAATTGATTATTTACACTTTTGGAACAATATAAGAACTCTGATTTGGAAACTTTGAGTCTTCCTACAGGAACACAAATTTCTACAATTTCTGGCGTATGTTGAACGATAAAGAATTTTCGACTTTTCAGGATAAGAAGTTGTACTACGTTTCCGTTACGTCAAGAAAACCCTTGCAGAAAACGAGGCAAGAAAATACCGGTTTGACGTCGTACCGGTTCACAAAAACACCAATATATCATTATTCTACCGGTAGTATTACTGGTAAATATTCTCATACCCAACATCTGTTCTTTTACGACCCATTTCTTCCGTATACGTTTTATAAACTGCGTATATCTGTATTGTGTTCCTCGGTGCATGTACATTTTACAAAGTTACATAAATTCTTTAAAAATGGTGATGGTGTAAAAAAATTAACGCCATCGACGTAGGTACGCTTCGAGGGATCGAATCGGCCGATCTTCAATGAGCAGGGAATTCGACAGTCGCCAGAATTCTCTCGTTTCGGGCGATAAAGCGAAGCGCCGCGCGATCGAAGGGTGAAGAAATCGCGAGGACGCGGCGGCGGAGAAAGATTGGCCCTAAAACGCCGACGAGGCACAGATAAGAGGCAATCCCGTGACGTTTTCTCTGTCCGTATCTACCGGATTACCGATTCCCTCGAGTCCAGCCACGAACAAGGTGCAAAGTTCGCCTCCGACTTTCGACGAGGACGCAAGCGGAGGAACCCGGTGTCGTCGAGCAACGTGAGTAACAAACTTGTACAGAATTTGAATACACCCTGTATATAGAATGGTAGAATTGAAACGAGGATATCTATAATTGCGTAAATGGCGAGGCGCCACTCGTCCACTTTTCTGGAACTTAACCTCCATTAACCCTCGGTGAGCCACGCCATCTTGGCGAAGATAAAGCAAACGCTGGGTTCACGAATTTTTGTTTACAAGAATGCACGATCGAAACGAAATTTCGAACTCGAGAAATATTATCGGGTAGAAACGAAAAGGTTCGAAAAACGAACTGGCAAGCGCAGGTTTCCGGAACCACGAAAAATAATGGCGGTTCGAGAAAACGAGGCGAAACTCCGCGGATCGCGCGTGCACCGAGGTTGTTTTTTTTTCGAAGACGTTTCTACTCGTCGCGGCGCGGAAAAATGGGGCGTAATTTGTTAAACAAACCTCGCGCTGTAAAAGCCGCACGAAGACCGTCGAGGCTGAGCCGAGCTCGCGTTCAGGGACGCACGGCCTGTCATTACGAACAATTTTATTAGCGCTTCCGAGAAAGTACTGGCGAAACCGTGATGCACGAATACGGTGATTACGGTGCACTCCGGCGATTGGTCGGCCAATTCTCGGAACGCGCCGACATAACCGGGGCGGTAATAATAATTCTCCGCGTTCTATCGAAGAATATCAACCGCCGCCATGGCGTTGTCCAGTTTGCTTAAAAACAACACCGCTGGGGCCCTGATGAATAATAACGTCGAAACGAGGAAGCTGGAGAGACTTTCACTCCGCGGTTTTAACGCGTTGCCTGGCCGACTCGTATTAGAAATACCCTAATAATATAAAATAATAAACGTACACGTATTATACGTACATCGCTGATTCGAGTGATCAGGAGCCCGTATAATAATCTTAACCAACGAGGTCCAGGTTCCCTGAAAGAAATATCGTGTCTTCTTCTCTGCAGATCGCGCTGTAACGGCCAACTCGCGATCGTAAAGATACGAAACTCGCCGCGACTTTCCGCGCGATTTAATTGGCCGGAGCCGCGGCTGGCACACTTTTTCCACGTCCCGGGGAAAATACGAGGGAATTGCGTAAATCGCGCGGATAATCGTAGATTCTCCTCGAAGGAGTACGCGACGAGCGCGGACCCACCAGAAACACGGCACGGTTATGGCACCCGTTTTTAACGTTATTACGGACGCGAGTTTTTCTCGAAGCCGTAAACGTCGAAACGCTCCCTGGTCTCCGTCGTTCCGCGCAACGCTAATCGTTTTTCCGCTTAATGAAGTCCGCGACGCCGACCGCGGCGCGACTATTTTTCCGACAGAACCGCCCGGGAATGCGGCTCCAACGACGACGTCGACGCTTTTGTTTCTCATCGGCGATTAGACGCGGGTACGTTCGACAAAAAAGCTCGCGACTAACTTGCAGAACTTTCCCGGCATTCCGTTAAAACGTATTCACAATTATCTCGCGCTCGAGCGTCGAAAATTTCCAGCCAACAATTCGCAGACCGGACAAGTTTATTCTTTCGCTTTTAACATTTACGCGGAAAATTCGGTATTAACACTTTGATTGCTACGTTACCCATGCACGGGCGACAGGATTCTCTGCCACGTAACGGGAAAAATGAATTCTCGAGTCGAGACGTCGAGGGAACAGGAACGCAGTTTAGGTTAGGCAGTTGTCGATTGTCTGAAATCAAGATCGTAGTCTCGTAGAATGTTGCACGGGTTTGATCTGGCAGTGAACGTGTCCAGTACGACTAACAATGTCTAGCAAGTTTACCTTTACAAAGCATCGCGCGATCAATGTCACCTTTTTCAATAATTTTCGATTCAACTTGCACCAATTTTTACGTATGTACCTCGTGGCTAGCCCAGCGTCACTCTGGTCGCGCGTGCGCGGCCGCTGGGTCCAGCATGGCGTCGCGTTCGTTGCGCGCGCAATCCGATCGAGGAATCGCGGAAGCGCGAACTCGCGAACCGTTCGAAAGAAAAGGGTTTCGGTCGAACGAGACGGTAAACAGAGGATGTGCCAAGCACGTGACGGTCGAACTGACGCGACGCGACGCTCAGTGACGTAATGACGTGGCGGAAGGTCCGGAACCAGGGACAAGTGTACGAGAGACAGCGAGAGGAGCCACTTAACGACATTAGCGAAGAGGAAGACAGAGGGAACCGGGCAACGAGAGGGGGAGGGAAAGACAGACCGGGCGGACTTGTGACTCGATGCGTTTTACTGCTGCTTTACGGCGGTTTATTGCGCCATCAAAACATAAAATGTGCCCGGCCGGGAAGCGAGCACACGCGTGGGTACACCCCCACTTTACTTTTACCACTGACTGCCGGTTAAACCGGCCAACGTTTCCCGATTTCTTGCTCCGGAGAACGTTCCGGTTCGCTTCTCCCGATCTCCTTTTTCCTTCCTCCTCCACCCTCGACGTGCCTTACCGGGAACTTTGTTTCATCTTCCCTTATACTCTGCTCGCGCCCTCCTGGCTTCATCTTCTCCGCGCTCGTATTTTAAGCTTAAGGCCACCGTATTGGGTGTAATTTGATTTTCTAAATCCTCGTTAGTCGTTAAATCTAGACGTTCCATTTCTATCAGCTCTTGGACAGACACTAGAACGAGAATGTCGATACAGTCTAACCTTCTTTACAATAATACTTGCAACACATTTTCCAAACATTCGCTGACCATCTGGCAAATTTAATCAGAACCCTTAAGGATCGTCTCGAGGGTTTCTGATTCGCGCAGGTATCCTGGGTGGAATCCACGGGAACTGGTCGGAGGAAATATTATCTCAGAAAATGGCGAAGCCCGGTGCCGGTCGGGCATGTCGCGCGCCATTACGGTGTTTTGTCTGGCGGAGAAAAAGAGAAAGGCGGGCGCATTCCGGGCCCTGGGCGATTTGCGTTTTCGACGCGATAACGTGGCCACGGGGTATCGGGGCGACGTTCGGGGCCGAAAACTCGCTCTATCGGGAAATTTACAAGGACGCGGGGTCCGTAAATTGAACGGTCGCGCGCCGCAAATTTTATTAATCGGAACTTGGTCCCCCCCCGAGGGACCAACCGCCGCCATCTTCAACCTCGCGTCCCCCGAACGCGATAACGCACCGAGTCGCCGTTAGAAGTGGTTATTGATGTTTCGACTCGCGAAACGACGTCGTACACTCCCACTTTTTTTTTCTCCAGCTTCCGTTTCGTACGATATAAACGGCGAGCCTTCGATTCCGGGGCTCCGTACTTCGTCGGAATTCGATTCGGTCTGTTGGGAGATAGGCTCCATTCTTATCCGGATGAAATGTTTAAGGTACACTTTTTATCGGTTCTACGTTTAATAAATACCGTAGAACCTCGATTACTGCACGAGATGTCTGCTTCGTTGCAAGCGCTATCAACTTTCATTTCGAAATACTCGCAACCAACATTGTCAGGTTGCTCTCGAAACTTCAGAACGGTTGCACGATATTGTTATTTAATCGATATTCGATATAACAACATATTCCTTTATAAGTTTACAGTAATTCGTTTGAATTTATGCGCGAAAGAGTCCTACCCCATTGGGAGTTGAATTAAAATTAGCGAGGATATCGTTGCGTCGATTAAACGTTGCTCCTGCTCGTCATATTCGTAATTCGAATAGAGTGCTGCCCGCCTCCGAGCGTATTTCGCAACGCGAAGAACGAAGCCGACCTTGGGATTCACGAGGCTTCGCCGTAGAAGGCAGATCAAATCAACCTGCGGATCAAGAAATCTCGACCGCGAGGAATTCGTATCGCATACCGTTTCGGAATTGCCCCGCGCGTATTAATTAAAACGAGACGTACCCGTGTAAATTTCGTACATTATTCAGTCCTTCATTAGCGTCGATCGCCCTTGTAATTCCCTTTCACGGTTGAAATTAGCCAATCGGTCGATTGCTTTCAATAATGGCCATCGAAGGCCGAGTACCCCCGCCGATGACTACGAGTTCCGAGCACACCCATTCCGAATAACAAAAGGACGTTACACGCGATCGAGCACGTGCGAACGTGTCCGAATCTTGGTTCGTTGACTCCCAAGGTCGGGCTGGTTGGGTGCAAAAGGTAGACCAGATCTCGACGACCGATTAGCAACGTCATAAAGTATCTGGAGGGTGAGTTTAAATAATTCCCTCCCTTGCAAACTCGCTATTCTTCCAGGATCTTAAAACTCGAGCAAAGTTTGCGAAGCGTCGGCAGGAAGCGAGGAACGATAATCCTGGTCAATGGAGGTCACGGGAATTCGCGAAAATCTCGAACCCCCTTGCGATCCGGTGGCGTCATCTGACGAGGGGTGGTCGAACGTTGGCTACTACCCTGTTTCGAGCGCATCGCAAACCCCTCTGCAGAACCGACCGATCAGACAGAGACCGATTGGCGAACCCTCCCTTACCCCATTCCCCGTGGGTTTCCAGCAACCGTCCGGGATACCGTCGGAGACACCTAGTTCCCTGAAATCTCGCCAGGGCGATCGCGCGGAGTGTCGATTAACCTAACGAATCGCACCCGGTCACGCAACGCGGAAAACGTAAATCAAGCGACCAACAATTTCAACGATGCCCGTGGGAGACGCAAACGAAACGAACTGGCAATTAAAATTCTTCCGTGTGCACGTTTGCGACTGTTGCACCTAATTTCTCACACCTATTGCGAAACAAAGGCGACTGAGCAACGCACTTACTTAATTAAAAAGCCTGACGTTTGTTCCGCTTCTGCAAACTACGTTCCGTAGTCATTTACGGTCTTCTATTCTACAGGGGATAAACAGCAGATCTTTGTAGAGTCATTTCAAAGACAAAACTCTTTTCTCGCGCGATGCAAAATTCAGTAGAAGACAAACGATTTTACCCAAGCTTGTTTCTCGATTCGACGTAAAAATAGGTAAAGGTTCTCGATGTAAGGTGGATAGCTCCATCGCGGAGACGTGTCACGCAAAATATCGCGGTCGTAGAAGGTGCGTGCTTCGCGTGCAATTCGCTCGAAGTCTCGAAGTGAACGACGCGAAGACAGATTGCGACCGGTGGAGGAGGGGGTCATTCAAGGAGAGCGTAACTCGTGACATCTCTCGTTGTCGGATCGAATCACGCGTGTCCAGCTCGCTCGACAATGCAGGCGGACGCACGGTAGCTCGGCACCGACCAAAGCGTTCATAAAATTTTAACTGCTTAATAAAAAAAACGTTACGAGCCACTGTCTCGCGCGAGGGGGTCATCGTCGAGAGACCCAGAGCCATCTTTCATGGCGCATCGACGCGGCGACACTCAAAATGCGCGCGCGCGCGCGCCATATTCAACGGTACCTTTTCGTGATTTTTAATCGTCTGAATTTTCTTTACGCATTGGTGCGAGTATTTTAGAAATTTCAAGCTGAATACATACGCTGTGTAAGCATTTTAGTAGCAGAGGAGACTGCAATTTTTCCAGCAGCGCGTTTAAGGGTCGAATGGAAGGAAACTCGACCTACGTAAAGGTTGTGCGGTTGGCCTTGGAGGGTCGTTTCCACTGTTCTTGACCGCACCTAGCGGCTACCGTGTCCTTCGAGGAATGCATGAATCTCTAGGTGCATTATGCTCATTGTGCACATGGCGCAGAGGTTTTTCCCCCGCTTTAACCACATGCTTCCTCGTTTTAGAACCCCTACAAGACCTTTGCAACGCGCTTGTCGAGGAAAAAATTCCTTCGAGTCCTCGAGATAATTAGAAACGATCGATGCAAACAAGTTTCGTCGCCCAAATTTCTTTCGAGCAACGCAAGAGGGTGGAACCAAGATGGCCGCCGTTTTGCAGTGCGTTGTTTCTCGTTGCAAAGCAATTACGGAAGGCTCCGGAGAATCCGATTTCCCAGTCAGTCGTTTCGTCGTTCGCGGAAACATTTGCGGGGACGGTTCGAAACGAAGAAATAAGACGGTCGGAACGCGACGTCCCGGGGAAAGAATGCGACGTAACGGACGTTTCCAAGACCGAAGCGTGCATTCGGTGGCCGTTATCGCGGCAGAGTTATGGCCGATCGATAAGGTTAAGAACCCCCCGGTCGGATTTACGATGTCGGTCGGAGGATGATCGCTCGCGATTGCACGGCCTTGTGTCGTAAACCGGCGATCGCGCGACTCAACTTACGCGCGTGCACGCATATGGAACGAGCTGGCACACCGACCGACACGACATGTGGAACTTGCGACCGCGATAACGACTTCTTGGATATCCGAACAATTTATGGGAAGGAAAATACCGCGTCGATTTCAAGGCCGTACGCATTGGTCTATCCCTAGCGATGCTGCCCGCCACTGTCCGCCTAAAACACCTTCTTTCGCGCATTTCTTATTCATTGCGTGGAAAATACCGGGACACAGCTCTGTACTGAAGAAACCATAGGAACGTTACGATACTTATCTTAGTTTTGAGTATCGACAGAAGCAGTCGATTTGAGAATTAAAGTGGAGGGATCGAGAATAATTTCTCGATTCCGGGAACGCGTAACAGAGAAAAATATGGACGATTGCCTCTGCATCGGCTAGCACTTTCTTCGTTCGCACGCGTTGCCTGACGGTAATTGCGTTTAACGAATAACCGCCGCCATTAACGCGCCCCGAGACGTAATCGAAGCTCGGTTATAGACGCGTATCGTGCGGCGACAATTAATAATCGCGATCGAGGGCCTTCGACTCCGACGCGGACTGTAAAAAACACCTCGACGCGTTAACGACACGATTACTCGACGAAATTTACGCGACTCCGTGATCACGCGAACGCGTCCGGTGCTCGGAGACTCGGACGCAGCGGGGAACTGGGCGCGTCGTTAGCGAAATTGTAAACTTATCAGCGATCGTGAACAAAATTCGCCCGCCTTCCCACGCGGAATTTCAGGTGGCTTCGAAAAATAATCATTCTTTTTATTCTGTTACGTGTCGCGGATAAAATTGCCCGAACGTGTTTGTTATTCCCCGTACGTTCCCGGACCTATCGATTCGTATAATTTTAGAATAAACGTCACGAATAAAGGATAGAAAGAGCGTCTAGGGGCGAGTAGTACCGGCAGAAAGGCCAAGGAGATCGTCGATTAACCGGGAGATCGCGTTCGTAAATAGATCTGCTAATAGATCTACTTCGGATCGGGAGGATTCCAATGGAAATGAGACGAGCGTGTTAAATTCTGAGGGATATCTGGACCGAAGTGGACCAAGGTCGATCGACGTGATCATGAAGATCGTCATCTGAGGAGGAGCTAAACAATGTTGAGTCAGCTCTTGGGGAAGAATGATTATGGATAACACTCATATGCCAGCAAAGACTTGGATCAAAATGAGTACCATATCGATGGCTTCTTTGTCTAAGGCTAGTCGACAGCCAAGTTTGGACGACAGCCTTGACCGGAACGGAGGATTCTCGCGAGTCGGCCGAGCGCGGCGTCGAAATCATTCCTGGGAGAAAAAGTAGGGTCGAGGCGGGAGGATCGCGCGAGAACTCGAGGATCCGATCGACCTAATCTCCGGTAACCGATAAAAGGCGAGAGCGGCCCGGAGTGGGCTGCGGGGCTCGTAGATTCCGGGCGGTGAATTCTCAGCGAGGAGGGTGGAGGGTCGAAAAATCGCGGGGGCGACGAAGCGAGAAGAGACGAGAGGAACAGAGATCGCCGCTGAGGGGTTTGACGGGGGAGAAGGGGGGGGCAGAGAGACAGGCGGTGGAGACTGCGGCACGAGGGGCAGAGCAGTTCGGAAAAGGATATAAAAGGAAATATATGGTAATGTGGCCGGGGTGACAGGGTGGCTCTCTCGACGGGGGGGTTGCAGAAGGAAGATAGGGGTTCGAATCGCTAGCCGGGGGTTGGGCGTGGTGGCTAACGCACCCTCCTGCTTCCCACCCTTCGGTCTTCGTGCTTCCGTCCCCTCCTCCTCCGCGACTCACCCCCCCTCGCCCCACTCCGAAGCCTGAATCGCGGTCTCTCTCGATTCCTCGGAGCTGTGCCAGCACGCCGGTCGATACTTTGGGGCCGCGTGCCCGACTAGCGTCGCGACGCTGGAATTCCGCGCTCGACATGGCCGCCCTTAGTACCTACGTACTTATACGTACCTACGTCTCGTTCCTCGGCTGCGCCCTTCGACGTGAACCACCACGGCCTATCCATCGTCCACACCAGGTGAGTCACACAATCTTCAGAGTACCCGGTTACCGGCGAACGTTCCTCCAATTCACGCCCGACGAACGAGGCGATCGCGTGACGTGTCCTCGCGAATTCTCGTGGCACTCGATCTCGTCGGTTTGCCCTCGAATCTTACGGAAAACGATCCATCGATACCTCTATCGGGGGCGGAAAATTGTCCGTGTGCTTAGCATTGTACCTTTGGAACCTAACGTCGACGAAAGTTGGCTACTTTGACCGAATAATCTCCCTGGGATTTCATTTAATTCCTCTGGACATGACCCTGTGTCTTAGTAGAACCTTTATTTATACCAACAGGGGGATAAAACACCAATTAGACTGTGGAATAGTGACGTTCTGTGTTTTCTGCAAGAAAATGCATTTGTAAACAATATTACGTGTTGTATTACCAACGAAACAGTTAGTACCCAGGTTATGTTCGATGATGCAATCGCATAAAACTCGATGTACGATCGATACACAGTCGATACGCGACTCGATAGGACGTCTGAATTGAAACTGGAGATGGTCACTCGGAGCAATTTCCCTGAAGGTAGATAAGCAGCTATTGCGGCACAAAACAAGCCATAACTTGCGAACAAGTTCGCAACGAGCATATGTTTGCACGTACACTTTTTCTTGTTTCGGTGTACGTTACGTACGTATTGCATAAAATGCAAGATACGTTCAGGCATGTTATTACAATCGTACCACATGTCGTGCCCCACAATTAGCCCGCTCTACCTGTACTTAATGGCCTGGCCGTAATTCACGTGTATTTAAATACTCTTAACCGTGTCACGCGTGTGCACAGGAAGCAATTAATTAATTCCACGATCGAATAAATACTCCGGTTATCCGATTTTCAAGACCTCCGGACGAGACACGAACATGGCCGCGGTCGGAACTTGGTCGCGACGTTAAAGGGGATGAACAGTTGATAAGAGAATTACTCGGATAAGTCAGACTCCGGCAACTGATTTCCGAGGAATCCATAAAAATTTACAGCAGCGTCGATACTCGAGTTTTGAAATAAATTTTGCGTCTACGATGCTTTCGAGACTCGATTAAATATTAATTAAAAAAATTCCGTAGACCTTTCGCGCGACACTCGCCACCCCAAAACGAATTATTCACTGTCTTCGCCTTCGTTTACCCCGGAGGATAGCGAATTAACATGTTTTTTAATCATCCCGACCATGTTCAGTTCTCAAAGCGACACGAAGTTTCCGGGGAAACGGAAATGACGTTATGAATATGAATGAGAGAACTTGCGTTCGCTTCGAAGCTAGTTTTAATACCGTGTCTGATAGTAAAGTCCCTCTATCGACCTTGTTTCATTAAAGTGCCTTCAGTTTCGCCCAACGACTTCGCCCTGACGTTCGAAACACATGTTTTCACACGAAAACTCGAAACATATTCAAGAGAAATTCACAGCTTGCACTCCGTTTAACCTTTCAATTCTTTCGCGATCTTTCATGAAAACGAAATTACTTTGGTCTATAATTACAATTAAGCAGTTAACTTAGTCACCTTCCCAATGATTGCTCCGAGCGTTCTTAGACCGGAGGTTCCGTGATTTCGATAAAAAGAGTAAAAGTGTAGCAGATTCGACGCGTCGAAAATCTCGAAACGATCGGCGAGGCAGGGTGGTGGGTAAAGGACAGGCGCCCACCGGAAGGAGAAGTCAAGTTGTTTATTTGATGGTGCCGTAAAAGGCCTCTTTATGTTTATCTCCCATTTGAAACGCTCGCATAAAACCGACGACTGCACACACAAACTATCAACCGGTTGTAAATCGTGCCGCAAAACGGAGTGCGTTCGGGAGTCACTGCGATTCGTGATTCGAACGCACACGGGAAGATAATGTTCTGACGTTTCGAGAGCCGACGGCCAGCTCTTACCGCCTCAAATTCGACCGTTCTTTACCAAACACCACTAAAATCTCGTTCGAAGACACGCACAACCAACAACAGCAATTTATTCGATCGAACGATTAAATTTTAATGGCCAATTGCCCCCCGCCTCTCCAATTCAATACGTTCAATACGAAGGATAATGAATGTAACCAAACGTCTAGAAGAACCGATGCTCAGAAATTTTATAAATTCTGGCTCGAACGCGCGAATTCCAATAATGGAAACGTGACTCTCGCGGTTCGACACGCGTTCCATAAATTAATTCTTCCTGTTGTTCCAAGTTTACGACTTCGACGAGTAATTACTCGTTATGCAGATGAGCCAGGTCTCTGTTTATCGAACCATCGCGCGTCACGACGAAAGAAACGCCAAAGTACGACGTTTCCACGCGTTTCCACTGGCGAACCGTTCGCTGTCGTTCGCTCGTCTCGACTAGGATTTTTTTCCCTTTTCGTTCGTTCCTTTAACTCGTTCCTGTCGGTGCATCAGGTAAAAAAGACGGAACCCTAAGGTTTTTCGATGGACGCGACCGGGCTCTAAGAATACCGAGCGACCTTGTCGCAACGTCGCTACCTCTTTTGCGCGATCCTTGCCGAAGAAGGCATCAAGGATACTCGCTAACAAGGGTAAATTACGATCTGTCCTCCGTGCTCATGCAAATTGGAACGAATAATTTTTCAGCTGGCTCTCGAGAAAAAAGAATCGCTGGGAGGAATTCGCTTTCAGACGAGACGGAGATAAAGCCATCTCTTAGCGACTCGACCTTTGCGTCAGGGTCTTCCGTTCGTTGCCACGACGGAGATAATTTACAATTTTTCAGAGGTTAGTTTCCGTTCGAGGAAAGAGGACGGAGGAATCCGTACGAAAAATTAACTCTTCGAGCGATCGATACTGCAAATTCGAGACGAAGATCTCCCGACGGGGATGCAATAATTTTGCAATGTTTAGTTTTAGAAGAAACTCCACTCGAGGTTTGCGTTTCTAGTCGTGCTGATATTAATTTTCTTTCGGGGTCATAAATCGACCATTGGGAGAAATTGATACTCCGGGTAGTCGATAGAGAAAATTGGTCGAAATTTCAGGCGAGCTTTCGACTCGTTTGAAAAGAAGAAAGAAATAAAATAATATTAATAGAACCCAAGAATACTAGATATAGTAATTATTGTACTCTGATCTGAATTTAGTAGATCACTAACTGCGTCCACAATATTTATTTTTATTTTCCAGAGTAAAGTGGCGGTAAATATTGGAAACGTTTATTTTTCTGTCGGATCGGCGAAGAACTCGCGTGGCGTTTTTTAACAAAATAGTGGGCTAGTTAGGAATCCTATAAAAAATGATTATTCAGGTGCCAGTATCGTAAATTGGCCCGTATTCGAAACGTTTCGACGCGAAGATTGCGTTTATTTTGGCTGAAGATTCGCGCGATGACGCAGGAGGATTACGTTTTCCGCGAAACCCATTATGCATCCGCGGATTTCGAAGTTCGAATCAGAATTATCGGTTTATTTCCGATTTTGCAGCTTTATATTACTTATTCGGTGGATTTTGGCGTGAAAAATGGGATGGCAATGCTAGTTAGCCTTCTATTTTTATGGATCAACTTACAAGCTCTGTCATGTTAGCGTAGAAGTAATTAATAATTTACAACTATTAAGTTACATTGCCCTCACGACAGTTGAAGTACGATATAATCCTCGTACGACACTTTGTATATCAATTTGCCAAGCAACAGAAAACCAAACATATAAAAGACGGTCGTTTCGTGTTTTACTAGCAGTTACAGAATTTGTGTTCGCGTTAAAGTTGCTTTTAATTCCACCGTGTAATTTATTTATAGAGAATACCTCATTGGAAACGTGATCTTGCAACATTAAATTTCGTCGCAACAGCGGTGGCACGTCGTGCGAGATCATTATAGCCGTGCAACAAAAACCGTTATTGCAACAATTTTACATTCCCTTTCGAATCAGATATTGTATCTTGGTTGTACCAGCGTCCGCGAATTAATTAATGCTCCGATCGAACAACGGAGTGGCTGAATCCACAGAGCTGTTAGAAGTCCTCGTAAGAAATGCAAATCTCGTAAAATTTTCACAGCGAAATTCACAAGGATTGATTTTATCCGTTTTACGATCGAGTATGGTATATAGTAGAAGGTAACGCGAGCGTATGTCGTGGATTGAAATTTCATTGATCGTGGAAGAGGTTCGTTCATAAATATAAAATTTAAATTTAGAACGAAAGTTGTCCATCTACCAATTCGTTACTTTACTATCCGCGCAGGAATTTTATTTCAAAGAATACAGTAGACACGTAGCTCTGACCAAAATGTCTGTGGGTACGATCCATCCCTCGAAACGTTTGCGGATTTTTCACCATAAATCTAATCGAACTTTCAGAAAGATCGTAAGGTTTCGAAGGTCCTGCAACTTGTTTCGTTCCGTGGTTCCGCGCGATCTCGTCGAAACGTCACGCGAGAGAATGTATATTGCCCGTTCCGAGCGATCCTCTAAATTTTTAACAACCCCGACGCGACCTCGAGCTACGCAAGGGAGAAAAAAGGCAGAACCCTTGCGGCGGCCAAGGTCGCGGGGCATCGGATCCTCCGTCTAACCGAGAAAAAGGGTTGTTTTGTGCGTTTTACGGCGGTCGCGGCGCGTCAAGGCCGAGCGTCCAACCACCGTAGCGAACAGCAACCCTTGCTTCCGTACACGCAACGATGCTCGAAAAGGCTTCCCCGTGCGTCCTTCGAGCCCCGCGAAGGGTTAACGGCCAACCCGAGCCTCGACGCCGGCATTCAGGATTATACGAGGCTCCTTTTTTTCTCTCTGTCCTCGGCCAGGTAATCTAGAGGGGCGAACCGGGGGGTCAGGAAAAAAGGGGGCGCAGTTATTAGGTGTTTTTAAGACGAGGACGCAAGGTGACGCGTCCCTGAGTAACTATCCACCTAACGTCCGTCCCGAGACCTTGGCTCCTCGTAAAGGGGTAATCAGCCCTCCTCGAGCCCGGAGCTCGTCTCCGGGCCTCTCGTCCCGTCCGCCTCTGTCTGTCGGCATCTCTGTGACAGAGTTTAGGCCGGTATGTGCCTCGTCACGCCGCGCTACCGTCATTCCGTCGACGAAGTTTGTCTACGAAACACGCTGCCTCATCCGCATCCGGGTCCAGCGTGTTCCCGCGAGTTCTCCGGTTTGCACGAGTTTCCTATCGATCTGCTCCAAACATGGCTGAACGTGTCTTACCCGGGACCACGTGATCGGACATCCTGCCGCCAACTGCGCAGTCGAGACTCACGCGATGTGTGTTTACGATTGGTGATGCATTTCTGTGTCGTGAAGTGTTTGCACTGGTGTGTGGTTTGGTATTGGAAGAACCACGAGGGTACTCGTTAGCTTCGAACAGAGCTACACTTAAGGTAAAGCTACATAGTTACACTATTTGTTTGTAGGCGCAAACGTCTCGAGACCACGGTCAACGTCGCTCGTATAGATTTCTCGATGACGTATACGGTGCTCCGGCGTCTGTCACCGCGACCCTGAACTTTGCCTCCCAAACATGGCGTCGACCACGTGATCGAAAGTCGTGTGCCGCGAGCCGTTCGCTCGAGTTTGCCGCATCGAGCGGAACGCGCGTATATAGATTCCTAACTGATGCATATAAATTCCTCAGTGTCCCGGTAGGTTCTGTCATTCGAACAGCGATGTCGGGGGGCCACGTGATCCGGTGTAGCGACGCGCGCGAAGCTCCCTCGAATTTGCCCGCCACGAATAAATTCCACGGTAACGTTCGGATTGGTGGAAGCATCCCCGGGTATTCTCCAATCGTCAGGCACCGGGTGACCCCAAAATTCTCGACGAATTATGTTCCGCTACGCAGCCGGGAACAAAGTGTCTCTCCCTCGTCCGTGGCCTCGAAACTCCCGGTCCAATTAAATCCCGCACGGCGGACGTCTGAAATTAAAGCGACGCCAAGAAGAGGCCTCCCGACAGCTGTGAGTCGCAATTATTTCTAGTCCCACGTCCGACACACGCGTGACACCGTCGCCGTCCCGACGAGGGGTCACGCCACGCGGGGTCGCGGCTCGAATACCGCTATCTCCTTGGTTTATTAGTTCTTCGGATCTCTGTGTGCGCGTGTACGCTCGTATACTTATCCGTGGCGGTTCGCGGGGCTTGTTCCTCTGGCTTCTGTCATTCCGTCAGTGAAGTTTCTCTTCCAAGCGTGGCGCGCCGACGCTCCAATCCCTCCGTCGACGGGCGCGGGAAATTCGCGATCCCGGAAACAACCCCAACAATTTCAAAAAAAAAAAGTCATCGACCGGGGAATCGGATACACGGAGCTCCACGGTACGAGAGTCTTGTTCGCCTTCAAGTGTTGTGCGTTGTTCTGTGTCGCTGTTGCAAGCACCGATTGCGATCGTTCGGCATGGATATCGCCGCTCTCCGATCTTGGTGAGTGACTTTCCCTTCACGTACGCTTCCTACTCTCTGGATTAATGTTTTCCTCCCGCTCCTCCCCCGATTGTACGTGCCGCGCGCGATCCGTTCAGGATTTCCGGTGTTTGCTCGCTGCGAGGAAACGATTCGGAAAACCGGGGACATTGTTTTCGACAGGTTTCTCTTTCGCGAAATGTCATTGTCTTTCAATCTAACTTCGGCGGCACGTAACTTCCCAGATACTTTACTGCGCTTGTCTAGACCCGCTCCGTTCGACGGTTTGAACACGATCGAGATTTCTATCTTCGTTCTCTTACGTATGCATCCTCTTACTGTTTTTAAGTCCAGGGTTAGGTTGCAGTAACCAGCTAATCGTAGAGTTTGTTGCAACAATTCTCAACCCCTATCTAATACGTTTGATTTTATATTTTAATTCGTTCTTGATGTATCATTTTTCATTATTGTGCCAACACATTCACTTCATTGAATTGTTCTGCTTCATCCAACCTTCGTCTCGATCGCTTCTGTCCGTCGCATGAAACACGTTCCCCGTCACGAGCCAAAATTTGTTTCAAAAATCGATTTCGAACGTCCCTCCAGGGAAGCAAAGCGGCCATCGCCGTTCGCCTAAGCTTCCAAGCGTCGCTCGGCTCGCGTTCAGCCCACTTATCCTTCATCTCTGCTCGGACAATCTTCGCTGAGCGACCATACAGATCTATGAAACTTCATGCAGCTCGAAAAAACCTCTGTTTTTTATCAAGATACAAGAAGAAATTTTCAGGATTTACTTCTCGACGATAATATGTAATGCAAATCACGGCCACCCATGAGGCCCAACCGTAGATTTATTAAAGTATCTATCGAGAGCTAAATCAGTTAAATAATCGTGCATTGCCCGACGGTTGCCAGTTATTTTAAAAATAAATTGCACGCTATCCATGGACTGTAGAACGCCGGATAATCTCGCGTTATTAACGCCGCGAAATTCGAACCGCAGAGATAGGGCGTCGCGTACGGATCGACTTTAATGGCCCGTCGGTGGTATGCCGGTCTCTTGTGCACGACAATCTGCGATACCGTTGCATAAATAACGCGATTGATATTGAATTCGATTAAGTCCACTCTCCTCTTGAGTGCACTTCCTTCTTAAAACCTTCGACGTCGCCGAACGCGCCATTATCGTTCGCTGTGAATCGGTACTGCGGCGACCTTCGCCAGAGAACGATAACTTAGAGTCTCGGAGAGACCTCGAGGAACCCTTTCCCCGTGTCTCGTCCGGTTCCCTTCGTCCACGCCGACTGTCCTAAATTCCGTTTTCCATCGAGCACACGCGACATCCTTCTCCACGGAAAAGACGTTCACGCGTCGAGTTTCCAATACGTATTATCGACTACGTGTTGACGCGTCTCTCTCGTTCGCGTTACGAAAGGAAACGATAAAGTTTTGCGTCACGTAATCGGCCCGTTACGCCCGCCATTATCCCGTCGATTCGCATCGTGCTTTCGGGATGCACGCCGCGACGACGCTCTTAATTAATTTTGCAATACCTCAAGGCGCGCTAAGCGTCCAGTTCATTTTACGAGCGTCCCCGGGCCATCAAACTTTCCCTTCGGAAAATAACGATTCGCCGTGCAATTAGCGTTAATGTTTATCGGTGATGCGCGCGGTATCGTTCCGTCACTTTCGTTTAATATCGCCGCGCTGATACTTTTTCTCGTTCCCTTCGCCCCACCTTTTCGTTGTTCGCGAGAGGGTCGCTATCCGATCGTAAATTAACGTTAACTTAACGGCCGCGCGTACATTGTATTAAACCGTAAAATATGCACTCGACGGTGATTTCTCGGTCCCTCGAGGTCTACGCCGCGCGGGCCAAAAAAGGCCAGCGATTACTTTCCGCGGTCAGGCTGTACCAGAATGGCCAACGCGAAAAAGATATCGCTATCGTGGGAACGACGAGGGTTCCCCGACCACTCCATTTTTTCCCTTCCAAAAATCATAGAGCAAACTCCATCGAATCCCCCTCTCATCGAACGCTCGGATATTGTTTGGTAATATTTCAGTTTAACTTTGAGAATTATTTTTCAACTGATTTAGTTTTTATCCCGTGTGCATTGTCACGTCGAATTATTGCCTTCTGTGTTTCAATTTTTGAATAAATAATTCTATGTCGAACGTTTCGATGTCAGATTTAAACCATCTTCAGTAGCAAGGAGCCGAATAATTATGGGACAAATAAAAATAGACAGAATTAACCATTTGGTATAGCTACAACGTACACAAAGAGCAGATATTGCATTTATTTTGTAAATATCGTCGAGTATCGAAGTAGCCACGCACGATTTTGTTTGGAGTCACTTGTTGGACGCCAATGGCGGAGTCACGGCCGCCTTATTCACGGACACGGGGACTCACACAAGCGCCATTACGAGCGTGCAGCCATCTTAGCGTGGCCTCGTACGCACGGTTCTCGGCTCCATCGAGCACACAGTCTCCGAGTCTCGTGGCTTTTGTCGTTAGCCCGAGCGGCGGCCATTCTCGAGTCGAACCCAATCCAAGGGGATCGAAGCTGCCGGAGGACCCGGTGTCGCTGAAACCGATCTCTTCTGGACCGTGCGTTCCGTACGAGATTTTATCTTTGCCATTCCATGTGACACGAGTGCTCGAAAGTAATTTGGAGCACGCGAAGAAGAACCAAAACTGCTCCGAATAGCCGTGAGAAACTGTTGAGATCCGCGCGAGCATCGTTTCTGTGTATTTCGACCTCAAAATAGAAGAGCCATCCCCACAGAGATAAAGTTTTACTTTCGATAAACAGCGCGGTTTGCGTATTTGAAATCGTGTCTACCGTAGAAACGTTTCAATGTATATTTTGAAGAAGACGGACTTTGAAATCGAGCAGTTAAAAATTATATACTTGATATTTCACTGGGCGTATCATCAACAGTCGCTTTGATGTTTGCTTCTCTTCTTTTCTAAACGTTGTGAGTCACTGTTCCGACGATGCAACAAGCTTTCAAAGTTTCAGCGGACTAAATTATTCGGTAGACTGTAGAATCCTGACAAAGTATTTCAATTAACCACTGTTTCAGCTATCGTGCATCCGAATCCCTCGATCCACTGCGCCCCGGTGGCTTTCGAGCTTTATCCGCAGGAACAATACTTCCCCAACTATCGAAATCTGTTCGCCCATCGCGCGACGTATACTCTCACCGTATCTGGAAAGCAAGGAAACACTCGCAGCCAATAAATGTTGTCCACCGAAACTCCCATTTCTCGAAAGCACGGGATCGAACTTTCGATCCGTAAGCTGGGAGCCTTATCTTTATTCGCGAGTGGAAAAGGAAGGTGTCCTCTGCAGAATTTATTTCGAAAGATATATAATATAATTTCGTTGATTTCGTACAGATGCTATCCTCGCACACCTATTCCCCTAATTAGCCATCCGTTTCAACAGAGAATAAACGTGTGCTCGTCCAGCGTAACGTTTCCCTTCCTTAGGTGCTTTACAACCAGAAAACATGAACTTCTTCTTACATAAATTCGATTAAGATCAGACTACGGTCGACTTTAATCTTCGATCAACGAACGAGAATTTGTTTATCTCGGTGTCTCGACTGCGTGGCCATCTTTGGGGGGATAGAAACGATCCGAACGTCCGGTTCGAAGTTCGGCAGCCATCGCGGTTAACGGTTGCCCGGGAAAAAGGGAGACGTCGAATTCGTTCGGCGAGTACGAGTTTCCCGGCGGCAGATTCTTTTCGGTCAGCGGCAGCAATTTCAGCGAAACAGTCTCGCCGAGACTTTTGCAGCACGAAGAGACCCTCCGGGTACGAGGAGCTGGAGAACGTGAAGCGGGGAGCAAAAGGGGGCATGGGGGGGAACGGCGGAGGGCGAGATTTGACAATCGCAACAACCGTAGCCCGGCGAAATTAGGTGGGCGTGCTTCGTAGCGCGAGGACGAGAAAGGGATTCGCGGCAATTTCGGCGCGTTCGTTATTTTGCATTGATAAATGCCTTTATGCAAATGGCGGTCCGTCGCGACCAGGTGATCTTCATTAACCTCCGGTCCAACGCTAACCGGTACCGTAAATAAGCTAATTTATACGTGCTTTTTGCGTCACCTGCGCCCGTGTAACGAGAGGATCCGTTCGGGGACTCGTTGCTTCGTCGATTGCAATATTTTTCGAATTCACCTTCCGTTTCTGTCGTACAGATCGCACAAGACACCACCATTCTTTAGACAGTCTCTTTTATAAAGAAATCCCTCGGTATTTATATTTCTAGACACCATGGTCATGGTGTACCTGTCGACATTTTTCGGTGAAAAAACAAAAATTTCAAATCGTACTGGAAAAATTATTTTCAGTTGCAGGGGTTAATTACTAAAATCCGACACAGTTTCGAGACAAAATTTTTTTGCCCCAAAAATATAACGCGTGGCTAGAAATGTGTCGTCGTCTATTATCTGAATAAAATTTCGAGCATCTTATCGCGAACTCTGGAGGAGCAGCAGACGGGACACAGAGGTGTTAAACGAGCGGAAAATGCAGAAGAGGAGCGTTTTTCCGCGACTCGAGCCGGAATGAATCACCGGGCGCAACAATAGATCCGTGGTGTCTTGTTAAGAGGCGACCGGAAGTCGAGGAACGGCCCGTTGGCGTGCTCGAGGTCGGTTTATTAAATGTAAACTGCACACGGAATTCAGCGTTTGCTTAACCGGCGAGCTGTTATGAACTAATACAACGTTGGACACACGCGACCGGCCGTATCTCGGCGCGATTTATAGAAATGTCGTTGACTTTCGCCCCCGTAGACTGACTCGAGACTCGCAAAGTGCAAGCACCGGGCGTTTTTCACTCGTTCAGACCCCTTTGAACGTCGCCTGACGGCCAACAACAAATCGTCGGAGTTACGCTATAAAACGAGCAATTCTTTTGCAACATCTTTTTTATGACATCGAGAAGAAGTGATACAAGGGGTGGTTTTAGACTTCTCGAATTGCATAATACACCTGCGGGTTTAAGGACCATCGGCTCCGTATATGGGCGAGATCGCGGAATAAAAACGGGTCAGTAAATAAATTTATATTCCACCCCGATACAGATTGACTTCGTCGATTCCGTCAGTCGTAAAATGGCCGCGGGAAGAATGAAGTCGTGAACGGCGACGATTTTCGAAACTCGATCCTGTCCACGAAGTTTCCGTGACGTTTCGGTATCGCGAGGCCCGACACGCGCGAACGAATCGCCGATCTTGATCACACTTTCCACGGTTGTAAAACGTTGCCAGCCACGTCGCGGCGGTGCCTTAAGTATCCATCTTTCGAATAGCCTGTAATTTAATGGCCGATCGTGCCGCGGAGCCGGCCCCTTAAACGGTTATAACTTGATGTGTAAACCGTTGTAAATCGTGCTCGGATACTTTGAATACCGGCAGCCCCTTTGACGCCGCGTTTCGCCGGACTGATCGCCGACCAAACGATGGAACCTCCATTTTTATCCCTTTTTTGCAATCAATTTCGGCGAATCACTATCAAATAAATACAGCCGGATCGCAGTTGTCGCGACAAAATATCACTCGATCGATCAATTCACCAAATTTAAATGGACTCCCAGGATCTCTAAATTTCATTTCTCTCTTCAAGAAAACCCCCAGTTTTAGAACACACGTTTATTTGGATCTTCCTATTTAGCTTCTAGATAGCCCTAGGAATTTGTTAATTTTTCTTTGAAAAGCTCCGAGTGTTGCATTTACAACGGAGGGTGCAATCATCGGTAGATCTGTCCTGACACGAATCCGTTTATTTTCCCTCCGTTTCTGACGAATGTCAACGCGATCGTAAAAGTTCTTTGACGCCCGCGTTTCTAATAATACGGACGTGGAAACGGTTCTGTGCCAGAAGGATGATAAACAACGCGAACCAAACGGTTGTTCGACACGACGTTTAGGTGTTTTTCAATCGTTAAACACGCCGCGAATAATCGTGGATTTGAATTGCAAAAATTGATTCGCCCGGAGTTCGTATGGAGATCCGCGGACGATAAGGTTACGATTACGTTTCTTTGATTCAATTAAGTCTGGAAGTTATAGTCCGTAGAAAAATTATTAGTCCAATTACACGCGTTTCGGTTTCATCTCGTAGGAAACTGCCAGCAGTGCGAGCTAACGATATTCCTAATTACACGTTGCTAAACACCTGGGGTTTCTAAACGCGAGTAACTTGTTGTAGAGACCATTAGAATCTTGACACCGGTCATTCTGTATTGTACAAGACGGCTAAATTATTTACATAATTAAAGTAAGGTGGACGTTAATTGAAAGAAGTTTTTTTATATATTAGAGTATCTCTCTGTAGCGAAATCTAAAGAAATAAATTAACACCGAACCTTCCGACATTTTATGTATACTTTTGCGAGGCAGATTCCAAAATAAACATCGAAGACATCATAAATTATAAAAGTTGTTGTGTTCGTTGGATAGAGGATGAAATGACCTTTAAAATGAGTGGTCGAACTTGTCGATAGTTTTATTAGTTCCGGAGATATAGCGATTTTAGTTTCAAGTGGATGCGGTGGCTAGTTATGGAGATACGGTTTGTTTACGTTTCGTTGTGCACTCGAGAGTTCATTCACCTCGCGCGCGTGACAATAGTAAGACGGAGACAGAGATAGTCGAATTAAAAAAAATTACCCCTCTACATAAATTGCGATATCTCGAAAACGAGAAGTCGGATAGCCAAAAACCAAAAACCATTTTAAAGGGGAGGCTTTACTGTTTCCAACGATGGCTCAATAATTAATAAAACATTAATAGTTTCAGAACTACACGCGTCTAAAGTTTTAGTAATTTCAATACGCGTTAATAGTCTCGTAAAACGGAGAGTATACAGCTCACGATCTGTTTTCCTGGCTTGGTCGACGATATCACGCAACAAACAAACGTTTAACGCCGTTGTTATTCAATTTTTTCTTCGCGCGAACCCACCGTCCGGTCAATGGCGCAATTGGAACAATTGCGACGGAGGATATCGTCGTTTCGAGATCGCAAAGAGATGAAAATAGACACCGAACCACCGAGCATAGCCATCGTTGATGCAAGTGGGCAGCGATTGGGCGCGGTTTATTCAATGAGCGGGACCGTAAATCTGACTTGGGAGAAGGGAACGCATAAATACAAATTTAGAACGTCGCGGTCGCGCGTTCACCGTCCGGTTAATTAGCCACGAATTTCGTGGCTGGGAATAAATAACGCGATCACGGTCGTCGTAACGTTAATTCGCCGATAACTGATGCGATAATTAATTTCGAACGGGTTGTGAATCGGGTGTGCTCGGTAAACTACCGATAACGAGTACCTCAACGTACTCGTGGCGACAATGGAGGGTAAGACGATACTCGAGAAAATAAACTGGACCTGTCTCTGCTAAATGAAGTCAATTTTGAGCCGTTTAGAGACTAGTATTTCTACGTGTCTCCAAACACGGCAAATTGAGCAGTATTGTAAACGCGTGTGGCAATTCGGGGGATGATTTATCGTTATATCCCCGGGCTGCACTCGATTCCGCGAATTCGGAGCGGTTTGAAGCGGAAGCGTCGTAAAACCGTGGTCTATCGGCGAACCGCATTCCCATTCCAGAAACGTGTGGAGTCGGCCGAGCGTCACGACGCCCAGCGTCGTAAATAACGTCCCAACAATTAGCACACGCGACAAGGGGGCGTCTAGTGCCAAGGAGCGCCCCACGGATCGTGGTCGGAATATAGGATTCCCGCAATAAGAAGGATTATGCCCGGTTTTCGCAACGACCTCCCCCTACAGAAACGAGCCTAACTTCTCCGGCCATTTTCGTTCGACCACTCTGCGCTCGTCCTTAGGGCTCGTCGCCATTCTCGATCTCGAACTAAGCTTTTTTCGGGGGAATTTATTCCGAGCAGATTCAGCTGCAAAACGAAACTTTTAAGAGTCCCGTTGGCAAAGTATTAACATTAACCCTTCGAACATGGAAAATGGTTTTGATACGAGGGCTTGCATCGTCAAGGCAGTCCTGATAATAATTCTTTCGTAACTTACACGTGAATGCTCGTAATTTAAATCAGTTTGTACAATCAGAAATAAAGCTAGAACTGAATTGCAGCGGTTATTACATATATTGCCGAAGCCGCGCCAGTGGAACGAAATGAATAAATATAAATGTGTTTATCAGTTACATGACAGATTGTTAAAATTCATTAGATAAGATAGATAAATAAAATAATATCTCGGACGCCTCGGTACGATGACGGTTGTAAAAAATATTGCGAATTCCTATGTGCTACGTAAATAAGTAGCTAAATATATACACCCGTATCTGCTTAATTTATCATTCGAAAATATAATTTATAATTGTGTACGATGTGTAAAATCCGCCAAGTGCCACCGATCCCAGACCTAAATTGTTTAATTTCAGTCGGTTACGAGATAGCTGGGGAATACGTACATATGTAGCTTCTGTGTAGGATTAAAGAGGTCATAGAGGAGGATCTCTTAAAATAGCTAGCGTTCGTTCGATTAAGCAAATGAATTATCAACCTTAATCCTACCGGAACGTGACTTTGGGTCGCATACCACGTTTGAGTAACTGTAGAACCCGCGAATAAATTCGTACAGTAATGTGTTTTATAACTTAATAAAACACGGTACGTCGTTATTGTACAAATTTACTCGCGGACACCGCGGTTACTCAAACTTGGTATTTAACGCGAAGTCGGATTCCGGTTGGGATTAGTGTTAATGCAATAATGAGGCTACACAACGTGTTGTAAATTATACAATTTTTCATATTTTTCGCTATGTAACAAATTATTCCTAACTTTGTCTTAGCCGGAGGACTCGCTCGATTGACATTTTTTTCAATAGTAAGACCGAGACTGAGAGTTTCGAAAACAGTGGAGATCGGTTTCTAAACGAAATAATCGGAAGAACCAGCGATCGAAACGTTTAGAATTGGATCGCGATGTTACCACTTCCGTTGGTCGTAGTGTATTGGAATAATCCATAACGAGTGAATAACCGTGAAAGAAAGAACGTGGCAAAAATAACGTTCCGAACGGGCACGTTACGCGGTCATCGTTCGCCGCATAAGGAGAGGAGAATCGAAGGCGGAGGTGTGTGAGGGGGCGAGGGGATAAAATTCGACGCGAGAGATCCTTTGGCGAGTATTAACGGGAATATACGCACGCCGGTTTCCAATCTTTATCAAAGGATATTGCGATCCTACGATCCTGCATGAATCCTCTCCAATATAAACACGAGTCGGAGTACTGGTTTCCGATGGCGAAAGAATCCCGGTGCCTACTCGAGGCTGGCCGGCGAATAGTTCCCCATTTATGGTCCCCGTTATTATTATTATCCCGCAGTTATCGCGAGCGAGTTTATTGGCTTAAAATTGACCGTGCGTGCAACGTACTCGTACGTTACTAGATAGCGAGAACCACGTAACTCGAGCTCTTGGAACAGTTCTCGGAGAAGCTCGTTCGAGTATATTTTCAAAAATTATTTTTTGGTAGTTCGATATCGTAAAAACGATGCTCGAGCCCATTACTGCCTGGGTAGAGGTGATTGGACGTATGCAAATTCCGAGGTGAATATTAAGGGTTAATTCACCCTAATTTAGAGAAGAAAGAACGTCTTTTCTGGCACGCGCGCGTAAAAATGTACCGCGACCGTGGAAGGGCGAAGAGCACAGCCCGTTTACGGCTCACTGAAATAACCGTATACACCGTTAAGTGGCGTCATTTAATGAACCGCGTATTAATGTAGCATTTATAACAGTTCCTGGCTCGTAAAATCCCCCTGGGCCGATTCCATAAATACACGAACCAGTTCGAACCGTTTCCCACGTCGATACGACATCGACTGGCCCTCGATCCTTTGCCCTTTGCGTGAGCTTCAACTTTTATAGAACTTTGTTTGCGATCGATAAACATGAACAGGGTGATTTACGTCATTATTCCACATTTTGTAAGACGTCGTTTTAATCGGACCCATAATTACCCTGGCGAGTGTGGGGGGCAGCGTGGAACACGCGGGGTGGCTCGAGGAATCAGGAAAGTTCGCAAAGTCGTGCTGGAAGTCGGCCGTGTCGGGGCTCACGACGAGGAGGAAGCGAAGGTGGACCGCGAAGAGGCGGGAGAACCGAACCGAGGGGGCGAGAAAGGTTCAAAGAGGAGGAGGGGATGTCGGCGGAAAGGCAGGAACACGGGTCGCAGAAGAGGCTGGAAGGGGGCAAAAGTTTCGATCGTAAAGCGAATGGAGGCAAAAAAGGAAAATTACATTAAGAAACTCGAGCGTAGCCGAGGCGATGGTACTCCCGGAGCTGCTGGTATGCGGCGTGCTGGCCGACGAACAACTTTGCCGCCTCTCCCTGCGCTTCTCTCTTTCTCCTCCTTTTTCCGCTAATGCTCCCTCGCTGCGAGTAACTGCGGTAATGGCGAGAGGTGCCAGGAAACGACGCTCGAAAGAGCCGCGCCGACTCCGCCGGGACTCAGAGTTCCAGCCGAATCGACTCCTGCACGATTGATTCCTGATTCCTCGATCCCGACAGTTCCACGAAACTTATGTCCCGAATCGTCTCCGGGACTCCCAATGCACCCCGTAATCGATCCCGACGCCCAGCAAAATGAACGAGAGGCGCGAGAGATCTGGACAAATAGTCAAGTTTCGTTGGGGTAGGTCTTCTGAGTTGCATCCATTTTGGTAGTTACTTTTCAATTGCATCGTCCTTACTTGAAAATCTTGAAAAATTTTAATGGGAGACTCTGGAGGCCAAAATAAGACGAAAATCAAGAATATCAGTTTCTTGACCGAGGCTTCGTGAAAAAGTGATTAAAAAATTAAATTCAAAAATTTCATATCATTTTGAAAAAATTATTTTTGGATGCAGGGGTTGAATACAATTATTTTTGGTGAATAGACATAACCCTGAAATCCTACCCACTTTCGAGAAAAAAATTCGGGTATGTGCTTCGATATTTCGGCGAAAAAAAAAATTTCAAATCGTTTTGGAAAAATTATTTTCGATCGCGGGGGTCAGTTACAATCATTTTTGGTCATTAGACATACTCTCGAAATTCTACGCACTCTCGAGAAAAAAATTCGAGAAGGTGTGAAATTTTTCGACAAAATTAAAAAATATCAAATCGTTCTGGAAAAATTATTTTTAAATGCGGGGCTCAATTACGATCATTTTTGGTGAATAAACCTACCCCCGAAATCCTACCCACTTTCTAGAAAAAAATTCAGTACTTCATCGATAAATTGGTATTCTTGATTTTCGCCCTATTTTTGCCTCTAGAAACCTTAATTTACTTTTATCATTTATGCTTGCACCCTTAAAGTAAACGAGTCACTCGAAGGTCTAGACGAATAATATATCAATTCTAAGTTCGACTCGCATCGATGTTATAATTGGGGGACGCTAAACATTTCAAATATCTCGTCTGGAAGGAAAGAAAGGGCTGGACGTCGAAATTAAACGGAAGAAGGGTTCCTCCGGGGGTAAACTGCGGAAGAAAGTCGAATAGAAACTGGCAGGGAACGAGAACGACGCTCCTTCCCTCGACGAAACTGCCAGTCAAATTCGAGTTAGACGACGTAGAGAGAGCAGAGCGCGATAACGAAGAGGGGGTACCATTTGAATAAGAAATAAGCCGTACCCCCGCTCCTCCGTTTGAAGTTTTAATCATATTTTACCACGGTTTCGTACTTCGTAAAGCGGCGCTGTTCCACGTCCATTTTCAATTACGCGGCACTCGGACGTCGCGGACTCGCGATCGTGCTTCGTAAATAACCGGGAACTTGTTGCGCGAACATGTAGCAAATTTGCATTTTCAATGTTCGCCGCGTATCACCTTGAGAAACCTCTTCCTCGATTTGCGATATCTCGAGTCGTTTCAGTGACATTATCCCGTGGGCCGACACGGCCGTTTCAAAGCGAACCTGTCCCGGGCGTTTCGACCAGTCCCGTGGGACGAAAAAATCGAATGGAAAATTGCTACAATTTGCAGTAAACGGTTCATTCTTTCAACGAGAATGGCCGCTTCTTTTAACGTACTCCCGTTTTCTTTAAAAAGAACTTCATTTTGCATTTGATTACACGCGGTTAATTTCTGTAAAACGTAGCAGTGGAAGTTTTAATTGCCGGGTTTTTCGAGTCACGGTGCAAGTCGAGTTGGCGATCTGAAATGAAAATCAGCGAAACCGAGGGGAACGCTGGCGTTATCGGGGCGAGGTACGGGGCTTATCGCGAGGGCGAACGTGTTCGATTAAAGAAAGGGAAAAGCCGCGGCGAGAATTTACGTATCGGAGGAGCGAAGGAAGAAGCCGCGGAAGAGGAGGCCGCGCCGAGGAGCGAGGGACGGTCTGCATATAAAGTGGACACGAAATGAAGCGGGTTACGTTGCTCGGTAGGTAGGTAAGGGAGCATGTGTCGGTGCCTCTCGAACGGGAGAGTTTGCCTCGCCTTTTTACTCGTTGTACATTTCGTTTACATAGGATCCACGTGCAAGCGGGCGTGCAAATGCGAATATACGCTACGGAACGCGTACCATATACCCACGCGTATATACGCGAGTGGGAAAAGGGCGAGGAACGAAGAGCCGTGCTAGGTGGGCAGGCTGATGGGGGACGACGAAGGGGAAACGAGAAGGGGGGGGGGAGGGGGGGGGCGACAGGCAGAGAAAGGGAGAAGGTCGAGGCTTGGTTAAAAGCGCGCAGGGTGCTCGCAATGGCCGACGATTTTCAACTTTTGCTATCGCCTAGCCGAGAATGGAAAATGGAGAATCCCGACGGTCGGATATATACGCGAGATCTATGTATAGATACGTATGTATGCGTTACATATATAGACCGAACCTGAACTCATTTACTTTGAAAGTTTCTCGAGAGCCTCCCGGCACTCTTTCTCCGCCCGCGTTTACTGTTTTCTCTATCTCCTTTTCATCCTGCCGGGGCCGTTACCGTCGACGAGATCGCGCTCACCGACGGGATCGACCGTGAAAACGTCGCTCCTCGGCCCGATCATCGATAGAGATTTCATGGATTTCGCGAATTAAGGGATTAAACGCCTCGGACCTTCGACCAAGTTTATAGCCGATCGGTTACAATTAACCCCTCGCCCTATCATTTCATTTCCGACCAGAAGAGTACGATCCTCTCACCAGCCAGCTACGTTATCATTTTAAGAAACATTCTTAACCTCCGCGCACGGTACGACGGCACCCAACCCTCGAAAGAGGTCAACGAACTCGTATCGCCCGGAATTACGAGGCACTAAAGGCGCGCATTATTGTTATTAAATTGCCCCCGGCGCGAGAGTTAATTCGGACTGCGACCAACGACCATAAAGCTTATTTTCGGGAGCTAGACGGCTCTTCCGCCCTTCGTCGAAGGGTACCCAGGGCGGAGAGAGGAAAAAAAAAAAAAAGAAAAGCACGTGTCGCGCGGTCGCACAGCCAGCGAAACATCAGCCACCCGGGTAAACTTTTGTTCGCAGCTGCGACGAAACGTTCTTAACTTCTTACGCCCGGAGTTCCTCGTCTTCTTTCGAAATGAATTCCCTACCGGCGCGGAGTTTCTCGCCGCGACTTTAATTTCGCATAAAACCGCGACGCCGCGGAAGGTTTATTTCGCCGCGAGTTGTTCACCTCGCGTACCATTCTCGACAACGAAACAAAGAGTGGCTGAGAACATTCTGAGAAATTAACAAATTCGATCTTCGGGAGAGAGGGAGGCCGTCGGATTTCGTAAACGAAAAGTAGGTAGCTGCTAGTAAATCACGCTCGCGGAGGATTAATGTGTATTCCGGAGTCGTGGTTGCGCGCCGCGCGTCGAATTCCGGGTCAGTAAAAGTCATCGTAAAAATATAATCGCGCTAATGATAAGCAAATGGAATACACGACGCGGGAGATCGTCAAAAGTCAGGAAGCCCGGTCGTAAATTCGTCTATGACGTTTATAGACGGACACCTCGCGGCGGAAATTCTTCCTAGAACCGAACCGGTGTACCAGGGGAACTCGAGGATCGCGAAGGGTTAGATCGTTAATTTGACGTACGATCGCGCCGGTACGCGATGCGTGATTTAGAACCGCGGGGCCCGTAATTGTTGCGAAAATTTACAACCGTACGCAGCACCGGTCCGACAATAGTTCATCGATTAAAATTTACTGGCCGCGGTCCAAGCCCCCGGACGACTACGTAATTGAATGAACTCGGACGACATCTTGGATCGCGACGTCGATGACGGTTTCCGTGATTTATCGAGCAGATTCTTCGTGATCTGTATTTTAAGCCTCTCCTGGCAAGTTAATAATACACGTGATCGATCAACTTTCGATCTCCATACGGCGAGAGTCACGGAATTCCAATCGCCATTGGAATCTACGTCTGACGTAGTAAATTATTTTTAATTTGATGGGAGCGTTTATATTATTTGGAGACACGGTATGGCCTTGAAAAACTCTTAAAGATCTCCAAGTAGTCTTTAGTAGCCACAGCCGTCGACTAAAAATACGGGAAATAAAATCGAATGGATTATCTTGCTCGATTTTGAATTTCACGAACGTACGCGAGTCTGCAATGTCGAATACGCGACGGGACGATACCGAAACCCATTCACGTATGGTTTCTCTCACGGGATCCCCCGAGCTTTCCATCAATCCCACGCCGAAGCTCGATGCAAATCGCGACGGGAACGACGAGAGAAAGATGATACAAAGTACTGGTAAAAATTCCTGTCGCACTCGGGAGACAACGGAGAGGGTTGTATCGAGGCGATCTTCCATCGCGGGATTGATTTTGCGAGAAATCGACCGCCTTATAAGTGGATCCGAGCCGTTTACAAGCGATTGGGAAAAATGACAGAGGTATTCCCGTGCTGCTCGACATCCGTGTAAATACGGGGATGCAGAGGGCGACGGGTGAGGTGGGAACCTGGTGTTTCAATGTCACGTTGGTTAAACTCTCGATTGCCATGGATCGTACGACGCGTCATCGATCTTCGCGAAGAACACGGACCTATCAAACGTGCTACCAATGGCCGCGAAAGGCCGAGGCGCGATACGAATTCCTGAACGAGGCTGTTGACTCGCCCCTCGCGAGTTAATTAGCAAACCAAATCTTCCTGCCGGTCGAAAATCCCATGTTTACGGCCACGAATGCTTTCTAAGCGTGATTCACCGTCTTCATCGTCGATCCAGCGCGTGGACGCTTTCCGTCGTGGTCAGGGAATTTTTCAGCCCGTGTTTGCCCCGAGAACCTGGACGAAGCTTCGTCGAAAGAGCGGTTGCGTATCGGCGGGGGTGAATCCAGGAACGGCCGGCGGATCTCTTTGCCATCAGATTGCCATGAACTAATTTAGCCTCTATCCAATCTCGCTGCTCGTGCATTCCGCGCCGTTTTTAGATTTAACCTACCCAAATATGCAAATTGCCGCGTAGCATAGCGGAGAGAGAGTCGCTCGGAGGATTCCTACGGAGGAGAATGGTCGATTCGGTTGGCTGACGGCGGAGGGGGGGAGTATAATCCTCGCCCATGGGGGATTGTGGGCGGCCGAAATGAAAGAGCAAAAAGGGGAACGTGGAACGAGAAAACAAGAAAGAAAGGTGGACGGGACGAAGAACGTGGATCCGGTCTTGCGTGGATGCACGGCACACGTGCGTAACGGGGTTTCTATCGGTGCTGATCGATATCGACCGCGGGGAAAAGTCGGGGAAAATTAGGAGTTGTGGCCCCACGACGTTCGACGAACCCCTTCGCGTACACCCTGCACGGGGGATGTTCCAATTTCTTTATTGCACCGGTTACCCGTGCCTGGATCCACACTTTGTTGCTTCGATGGATACGCTTGTTGGTTCGATGCCGAGGATAGCTCGCGATTTACGTACTCGAAAGTCCTGCACGCGAATGTCTGACACGACTCGTTAGCCCTGACGTAACCAAAGAAGATAAAGAGAACCGAGGGTGGATGGAATTTTATCAGGTATCGAAGCATTTCGCGTACCCAAGAAATTCTCCGAGGGGTTGGACGATTGTTCTATTCCGCGTGGTTTCCTTGTCGAATTTTAAAGGGAAAAGGTACACGAACCAGGGATCTGTTTAAATATTACGAACGTCTAATTAAAAATTCTGCGTAGAGGGGAACAGTTCCCGGGGTTGGTCGTAACGTGTACCGCGAAGAAATTAAAAGGGAAACAGACATTCTTGAAATTGCAAGCAATTCCCGTGAAATAGACGAACTTTATGAAACTGCAGCCTCGTTGTGCGCTTTTACTGAAACGCGCCCGTAAGCGTCTATGTTTATTCGCAAGCGTTTACATTTGTTAGCGATACCGAGGCCCGCGCGTTTCTAAAATCCCGAGTAAATGTACACGTTTACTGCGGTTTACGCTCTTTCCCGTAATATATAATACAAGAAGCACAAGAAATAGGAAATGCACTCGGGTCGTTTCCCGACGACTAAACATTTTTACCATTGCCCCCGGGGCCCTTGGAGAGGAACATCCGACGTAGAAACACGTGTTTACTTCCTGTCAGACGTGTCTTGTCCGGCAAGCAAGTCCCTTTTAAGCCGCGTGCCCACGTTTACAACGCGTCCATGCCATGCACTTGCCGCGTTTACACGTTGCTCGCTCGTTTTCGACATCGTGGAATCCTAATTGCACGTCAGAGAAATTAAACCGAGCGGCGGATGACTGTTTCTCTATGGAAAATCCGAAGGAAACGTTTGCACCAAAATAATACCGTATTGCACCGTCCAAAAAGAAGAATCGTCGCGAACGCTGCTGAACTTTCGACCCAGAAACGTTGGTCGCGATGATATACACGTCGGTCGTGATTTGTCGACAGCGTTGAAGGAAATCTTACCTCGCGCGGCGTCCAAGAAATTTCGTCTGGTTCCCCGACCTGTTGAAAACCTCTGTCCGTCGAACGAACTGTGACAAACATTATTGCAAAATATTTCCCATGGTATTTTGATGGGTAATTTTAACCGACAAGAAATTTCTATGTATTTTGCTGATCGTTGGGTTTCGACGAAGGTGAACAAAGAGACAGGTGTTCGAACAATCGGATCGACGAACGTCGGGCTAATTTGCGCGTCCATCGCGATAAGGATCGTTCACGGAATTCATTGGACAGAATCGAGCGGATAAAAATTTCTGAAAAACGAAAGGCAGGGGGAAAAGAATCGCGCGACACTGGAGAAAATACGCGTTACGGGTACCTAATAATCGCGTACTGGCCGGAGGCATGATGGCGGAACAAGGCGGGGCTCTCCGCGAATATTTCTGTCCGCGTAGGTAACTTAAGAGAGGGTAAGAGAGAACGACGGACACAGAGCATGGGAAAGGAGCGAGGGAGAGAGCCAAAAGGAGATACAGTGCTGGACAAAAGTATCTCCGCGCCAAGATCATCGCCATAAATTCGTTAATAAACAGAAAACACATTGTATCATCGACCGCTTCTAGCATTGTTTCAAAGCTTTCGAAGCAACGAGAATTAAAATAATGGCGAACGATCGATATTTAAAATTATACACGAGCTTTGAGAACGGTGATATATCTCTGGTTTAAATCTTCGTTTAGTAGTTCGATCTCAAATAAAAAAGCTCCGTAGTCTCGATCGTGTGAGCGTTGGTACCCTAAATACAACGTCGATACTTTTGTCCAGCACTGTAGTCAGAAACGGAGAAAAAGGTAGAGCGAGAGAAATCCAGAGCCGAGAGACGTGGAAGGAGCAAAAAGGCGAGGAAAAGACGGGGGGTATGGGGTACGATGGAGGCTGGGACTGGCCCGTAATCGTTCCTCGATTCGACCAGAAAGGGAATCCGACGTCCCAATTTCGCTGGTCCTCTCCTTCCTGCTTTAATTAAAATCAGAAGTTGACGGTCGAGCGTGTCGTCCATGCCCGGTCAAAGAGAAACGCGCGGCCCGCGAGCGTTCGTTGCGACCGAATTGTCTTTATTCGCGTGTCCAGGGGACCCAGCCATCGTTCGAGACTCTTTGCTTTTATTTCGGCCAGGCTCGTTTATCGCGTTCCACACCCCCATCGGGTGTCACGATTCTAGAACGGGGCCCCGGTACGCTCGGTGAATTTAGTAAACGCCGCGTTCGCAAACAGGATACCTTATAGCGACGACCGGCGAACACGATCGAATCGGCGCAGAAAACGAAGACGCTCCTCGTCGATCGATAAGAACGCGCCCTCTTCCTCGGTGTTCCAACGAACGCGTCGATCAGTTTATCGATCCACTCTGCATCAGTGTCTCCCAACCCTCTTTCGATCCTTGGATAGCCACATTTCTTTACGTTCTCCATAAGAACAGCTCGTGCTACTATGCAACGTTCGATAGTTGCCAACGAGTCAAATCACCTGTCATTATTGCCTAGAGGAATCATCGAATCAGTGCAACAAACTTCTTATTTCCTTTCTTTGTTATAAAAACAACCCTTGTGCTACTACTATGCAATGTTCGAAAGTTGCCAACGAGTCAAATCACCTATCATTATTGCCTAGAGGAATCATCGAATCAGTGCAACAAACTTCTTATTTCCTTTCTTTGTTATAAAAACAACCCTTGTGCTACTACTATGCAATGTTCGAAAGTTGCCAACGAGTCAAATCACCTATCGTTATTGCCTAGAGGAATCATCGAATCAGTGCAACAAACTTCTTATTTCCTTTCTTTGTTATAAAAACAACCCTTGTGCTACTACTATGCAATGTTCGAAAGTTGCCAACGAGTCAAATCACCTATCATTATTGCCTAGAGGAATCATCGAATCAGTGCAACAAACTTCTTATTTCCCTTCTTTGTTATAAAAACAACCCTTGTGCTGCTACTATGCAAAGTTCGAAAGTTGCCAACGAGTCAAATCACCTGTCATTATTGCCTAGAGGAATCATCGAATCAGTGCAACAAACTTCTTATTTCCTTTCTTTGCTATAAAAACAACCCTTGTGCTGCTACAATGCAAAGATCGAATGTTACCAAACGAGTCAAATCAGCAGATTGTCGTTACTGCGCGTAAACTGAAGCTGTGAAATTTTTGCAAGTTAATTCAGGTGTCAACTTTCGGGGTCTGCGCAGTACGTAAGAGCGGTGCAGAGCCGTGGGAACGCGGCTTAAGGGGTATCGCTAGGCAAACCGTGTTTGGAAGCAAATAAACACGTGTCTCTATGTTGGCTGTTCGTTTCCAAGGGGGATACGAATATAAAGACAGTTAGCTGGCAGAAAACGACGCGAGCCCATTTCCTATTTCTTGGTTCGTTTGTATATGTTACGGCAGAAGCGTAAACTGCGGTAAACGTATACATTCGTTTGAGATTTTAGTGAGAGCGTACACTGTAACGCACAATGTTCCCTATTATTAGTAAATATAAGAACCGAGCGGGCGAGCGTGCATACGGTTTTTAGCAAAGGACGCGCGCGTACGTAGAAAATGGATTTTACAAAGTTTCACGAGCAGGCTGGTTTTTCTTTCAATTTATTCGAAGTGTAAACATTAAACCCAGACCTACACCAGACAAGACTTCATTGGGTTTATCTTTCAGATTGTATCGCCCGATGCGATGCGTCATGCCTTCGAGGCGCATTAACGAGTGGTCGCGCATTTTAAAAAGCTTTATCGCGCCCGGTGGCTCCGCGAACGAATGTTTATTTATAAAATCGGCGCTCGTACGATAGAGTAAACAGCGAGATAAGCGTGTAGAACATTTACCGTCGTTACGGAAACTTCTATTTCGCTATTTTATTCGCGAACGCTGATCGTTAACTTACTTTCGGACGCGATCGCGTGCTTCCTCCTCGCGTTTAACAATTTTCCAAAGTTATGGAACAAATCCGCCGGTTCTGGAACGAGCCAGTCCGCTCTTACGGAACGTATCCGACCGTGTAAAAAAGAGAATCGAGCGTTGCACCGTCGGTTATCGCGGCGGCGTACCCCGAGGCTACCCCTCGAGCCGGAAGATCAGGACAGTTTTATCCCCTTAATCCGCGGTCTCCGAAAGACCGCCAATATCCCGGTAATGGCGGTACTATACGACGTCCGATTAAAGGGCATAGACGTTAAACGGCAGATTAAGAAGTCCAGGACCACGAGTCAAGACGTTTCGGGTTATTAGTGGCGCAGCGGGTTCAAGCGCAAACGAACCGTCCAAAGAAAGGCGAATTACATATTTTCATTTATTTATTTTGTTCGTTCGCGCTCGTCCGTGGCTAACCTGTTCCTTTCCGGATTCCCTCGGCCAGCTACGGGTAATTAAGTAACGGATAAAAATCGGTATTAACACCGAACGCCCCGACACCGGTTCCCAACGGCGATCGGCCGTAGTAATATTTTACCGAGTTTATCGCCGCGACACCAACCCCCTTTGATTCGTTTCGCGGGTGGTTCCCTTTCCTCCCTTATCGTTGTTTCGTTATGCCGAGATCGGGGACGCGATCCGGCGATCCGACTCCATTAATTGGATCGCCCGGAATCCCACGAATCCCCGACCAGCCAGCGTTTAATTGGCGATTCGATTACGTAGTTCTCGCGCGCCTCGATTTTCGACGACCGGCATCCCGCGAGGTTCAGCGCGAGAAATCGGAGCCTAGAAGATTCGGAGTCGCGATTGGTCCAAGGTGAATTCCGTAAGACGATCGTGCACGAGGACAGGACGATAAACCTACGTACTATGTAGGGATCGCGAGGAGTCGCCAACCAAATTAGACCCACCGCCACACGGCTGAGAAGCTCCCATCGTGGCTTTGCATTTTTCTGTTTACGTCCCCGCGATCCAGGAAGAGCCGACGCTTGGAAGCGTAAAAATTTTATAACGGCTTAAATACGCCGCGGCTGTCGTCGCGTGGGCGGGAAACGCTGTTGCACAGTCGTCGACGATAAGTTCCCGACAGCCCGCATCGTTTGTCGGACGGAATAGACTCCTCCGCGTCGCGAGATACCCGGATAATTGCTGTCAAATCTCCCGGACAGTTGTTAATAACCGTTCTCCGTCCATAAAGCGATCGTTAGAGGAGGGGGAAAATGCAGGATCGCGATGATCGTGCAATAAATTTCAACGAAAACGTAAATTCCCTGGGAACGAGCTTCTTTCTCCTTGCACCGGTGTCGCGGCTGTTGCGAAACCGCGTCGACGAAAAACGCGGCAATTAGCGTACGATCGAGTTAATTCATCCCCGGGCGGATCCTACACGCTAATTAAATACCGTAGAGCTGCGCTTAATTCAGGAAGCTGTAACTTCTCCCGGTTTAATCGTTCCGCCGTTAATCGGACGTAAATCGCCCGGCGTACGTTCGATACGATTTACCTGAGATCGATGGCGAAACCTGGACTCGATCGGAATTAATAAAGTTACTGTGGGAAAGATTCGTCCCGTTTAAACTCTTCTTAAAATATCGCACAAGTTTTGAAGGAAAAATTCTTTTAAATATCTAACGATTCGGTTTATCGAGAGGGTTTTAACCCTTAAATGGATCATTGAGGCTGCTGTGATTGTTTGAAAATTTAATCCTCCGTTAGTTCATTGTTTTCTAAATGCTTTAAAGGAAAGTTGATTTTCATTTGCTAATTTGAGAAGTATCAACATTAAGTGAAATAATTGAGATTGCGAGTCCATTTGAGGGTTAAGATTCTTCATTCAGGATTTTTAATAGGAAAGAGTGTGATTTGAGAGTTTAATTAGTCTTTGGGTGTCTGGATATTGTAGGATTTAAAAAAGAGAATTGTATTTGGAACAAATGTACAAATAATATAATTAAATGAACGAATTTGAAATACACCAAGCACACAATCTTTTTACACAAATCAAAATCACATTAATTGACCACAAAAATTCAAATCACGTCTGTCTTTTCCAATCACTCGTTACTCTCTGCCCGTTGTCTCGCTGTCCCTAGTAACCCCTTCTTTTTTTAACAAAACACTTTCAACCCTTTTGCACATAAGTTAACATTGAACCAAACTACAGCGTGGCACAAATATTCAACACAAATCTCCTACAATATATTTAAAGGAAAGTTGATTTCCATTTACCAATTTGAGATCAACATTAAGTGAAACAATTGAGATTGAGAGTCCACTTAAGGGTTAAGATTTTTAATAGGAAAGAGTGTGATTTGAGAGTTTAATTAGTCTTTGGATGTCTGGATATATTTAACCTCTTAACGCTCATATTTTTCGGGTTAACCAACAATGATCAGTTTTCTTTATTGAATTTGTTTCCAAAAATATGGTTTTTTTTTAATTACAATGTTGTATCTAACGTGTAATTCGAAGGAAAAAAAATATTATCATCCCTTAAACCGTTGGATTGAACAAATATTGTTTTTCAAAGCAGTCAGACTCGGGTATGAACGTTAAGGAGTTAAAGGAAAGTTGATTTCCATTTACCAATTTGAGATGAACATTAAGTGAAACAATTGAGATTGAGAGTCCAGTTAAGGGTTAAGATTCTTAATTCAGGATTTTTGATAGGAAAGAGTGTGATTTGAGAGTTTAATTAGTCTTTGGGTGTCTGGATATAATCTCGATCGGATCCTGGGACATGGTATCTAGGCATCGCGCCCGGAGGGTCGACGTAGGTGGAAGTCATGGAGAGCCCGGTGGAAATAAAGACGAGGGTATAGGTGTCGGGGGATGGACCATTCGCCGTGACCATCCTATGAAACCGAGTGCAGTCCAGGGTATAGTAGACATCCCCTACCACGGGGAAGTTTTATTGGAGATGGCCGGAGGGAAGAGCGAGTCCAGCGTCGGACAAAGAGACGAGGACGACCATAACCGAGGGGAGGGAAGAGCTGCGAAAAGGAGCGCGACGGCGCTCAGGACCGACGATAGGGGAAATAATACGAAGGATAGACGGCGAAATAGGCTCGGGCATTAAAGGATGTCCTCGACCGTTCGCATAAAAATAACGAAATCCCATTGCCCTGCACACTTTCGATAAAGTTGTATTGTTTGACGGAGTCTTTGGGGTACTGGACGCGTTGCAACTGGACCGCCAGTTGTTTCAGATAATTCTATCGTTACGACACTCGAGACCTCGCAAAGAACGATCCAAAAACGTTCCAGCGAAATAGCCTTTAAACAATTTTTCAATACCGTGTTTCGACAATTGGAGTCACAGTTTAGCTATTCGATGTTATTAAAGTTACGAAAACACTTTTACAAGCTCAGACGCGTGTTTTAAAATTGTTGTATATAAAAATTGAAGGCTGTTTAAATTTTTAACGAATAATAATTTTTAACGTACAATATAATACGTAGATATCAAATAAAAAAGCGTTTACCGACTCGATGCTCGATTGCAATGAAAAAATCGCTGGGAACCGGAACCATCGTCGGTCGAGAGAACCCGGGATCGCGAAAAATAGGCAAAACAATTCGGATAGAGAGTGGTGCATTAGGGCTTATCTAAACGCAGCAGTGATTCACGCCGGTCGTAAATATCGCGCGCGTCTTTCCGCGGCGGTTCTGGTATGCGTGCATTTGCGCGTCCCGCTGGATCCTCCGCCTCCTCCGATCCCGATCCAGCGACGAATTGCATTACCGCCGGGCAATAAGGAAGATAGCGCGCGTCCGACGTCTCGAATCGATACGTCGTGCCCCGGCCGCGTTCTCCTCGCGGTTATAAAATGTGGAGTGAATTTCGCGGATATTTTCGCGAGTCGCGCGCGTCCAGGGGTCCGGTGGCCCACGCATGCGCGGCCGGAGAACCGGATACGTCCGAGGCGTCACGCGAAATAAGATATTATAATCTCGCGGCCGGTCGTAAATATTATTGCGGTGACGCCAGCATTACCCTCTAGAAGCTGTAAACTCGTGGAACGTGTTACACCGGGGAGTATTCAGGCTCTCTCTGGGCTCCGCTAGGCCCCGGATTGCCTGGCTCTCGGCCGTGTTGCTCGACTCCGTGGCCCGACCAGCGGTACACGCCTTCCCCTCCGTGTTTCCGTCCCTTTTTTCTCTCCCCCCCCTCCTCCGTTTCGTTACACGATGTCTAAGGCAGAGCATAAATATATCGTCCGCTCCAGTCCGCGGCGCTCGTACGACGGCTAATTAAAGGAAACTGCTTGTACGCTCGGCTGACACGGCCCTGGACATTGCTACATATCGTATGCCACGTTATCGATGCACCGAAATAACCGTTATCGTTCCAGTGCTAAATATCCCCGCGGATCTTCCTTCCTCTTTCCTTCGTTTCGTTTCTGCCTCCGTGCGCGGGCGTAATGGACCGAGATCGCCGCAAGGACAGTTTCCCGCGCGCGAAACGGCGTCCATCTTGCGATTAGTGGCGGTCACGAGAGACCCTAACGCCCGGGGTTAACCTACATCCGTCGGGCAAATGTCTGTCGTTGACGTGACTCGCTTCAAACGATCTCTGTTCGACCATTAGACTGTTAACCCTTTGCACTCCGAATTATATTTCAATTCTGTTAACAGCTTCCAATTCTATTGTTGTGTTTTGTAACTTTCGAGTGTACGATACCTCTTGAAACAATTTCGCAAATAAAAATTGGTTTCCCCAGGTAGTTTTCTGTTTGCGCAAACTGCACAGTCCTTGTGTAAACGAAAATGAAATGAAACAACGTCACACTCGACAGAGGAATGCAAAGGGTTAATATTATCGTTGGGATTCGAGTACCAGTAGTTCTAGTTATAATTGTGAAACGGATTTAATCCTTTGCTTACGCTATAAGCGTATATTGGGATCGTCGTGGGCTTCCAATTGGAAATACCATTTCCCTCGGCTACCAACGGTGCCAATTTTTCGTCCGTACAGCCGATTCGTGTACCTCGTGGAAGGTAATGGAGACCGTCGAGAGACTTTAAGCGGAGACGCCGTAAAAACTCATTAATTAAGAGAATAAGACTGCGGAGTACCGTGGGTGGTCTCCATTCGCAAAGGAATTCTCTGTCTCCTTCCGAGTCGAGTCCTCGGGAAGCCTCCCCATTTCCTTTCCCTTATTATTTGTATACACAAAGGCTCGCTGGTAACGCAGGAAAATTTCAGAACTATTTTCCAACCATCCACGAGTCGGAGCAACGAGTTTCTAAATTGCACAGACCGGATAGAAAATGGTGCTGAACCAGCCAAAAAGATTTGACCGTTTTCTGGGTAGGACGCAACCTGCCCTCAGGTTCCTCGACCCTTCTGCTTAGATCAGCTGGAACGTAGGAGACAATTGAGCACAATGGGCGCCGAGCGGATCGTAAATGTAAATTCCGAGGAAACGCACAGCGCGGAGAACGTAAATAAAAGGGTCGCGGGAGTCCGGGCGAACGATCGCGTAGTAAATGGCGACCGGTCGGCCATTACGATCGTGGTAAATCAGGAAACGCGCGATTACGAGCGCGCGCGCGCGCTCGCTCGCTCCGGAAATAAAAATGTATCGAGGCCCGAGACCGCGGCTGTTCCTTTCCATTCTGTTACTGACCCGCAACACCATAAGCGGACGCGATTTAATACGCCGTAAATGGTAATGACCAGATAATAAACTTTTACGAGCATAATTGAAACTATATTTTCCTCGTCGGAATCGAACGTCCGCCAAACTCTCTCGACCTGTCTAACAGCGACTCGAAGTGTCTTCGTAATGGCCCGTAGCGTCCATAACACGAGTTCCCTTCCCAGAATTCGAATTTTCGCGCCTGGTCGCTCGGGGCAGGACGGGTTTAAGGCTGATGCAAATTCATCGTGGAAACGCTGGATCCCGCCCGGAGAGCGTAACGAGCGTAGGAGAAAGCTCCTTCATTCAGGATGACAACGCTTCAGCGTATTAAGACTCCCGCCCCGTTTGTCGCTGGAAGTGGAACAATTTGTGCCAGACGAAGATCCACTCTTACGACCTCAATAATCCCCCTCCGTGCTACTTGTCAAGGTTAAATTGTAGCTACGACTCCGTTCCTCGACGCCCGTCTTCCACGGTCCGCCGAATCAGACAATATAAAGTAGCTGCGTTCCGTCGGGGCATTATAACCAATGAAACTATCGTTCTTCTCGGTCAAGTCTCCCCGCCGCAGGAAGTCGACGCGACGCGATCGCGCGACCCTCCCAGAACGCGCAAGACGAAATCTCTTTCGAGACCAGAGGCGCGACATCTTGTCTCGACGAAAACTAGTCCAGGAAAAGAGAGTAACGAGAGTTTCGTTGCTCCAGTAACTGATAAATTCGCTTCCATTTGTTCGAACGGATGATCCCATCGCGAGAAAATGAATATGCTCTGCCTTATCAAGGGTTAGTTCCCGGAACACCACGATCCACAGGTTCCACGATCCACGTTGCTTCGAGCATGGAAAAGTCGATTTTCCACAATGTGGAGCTGTCAGATCCGCAGTTTCCAGCAACGATCAGAGCCCACGCTGATGGCGGACGCGCGTGTGTCGGGACACGGGGGGAGGAGGTGGACGTTATAATGCGCCCGGTCATCTCTATTCAGCGTAGCTTGCCCCGGAGTATCTCCAGTGGGCTTTTTTCTGCTTCTATTTTCCCGTGAAATGAAACTGCAATGCACGCTGCCCGGCTCCTGTCTCCTCTCTCGCTCCGATTCGACGCCCTCGCTGCGTCCTTGTCCCTCCCTTGGCCACCGGTCCCCTCCCCCGTTGATCCTCCCGGGTGGATGCGCCCGTCGTCCCACCCTGGTTCTCTTTTCCTACGGTTTTTCTCCCCCACCGGGAACCCCACTCTCCTCTTTCGTCCAGCTCTTTCTCATCCGCTGCTCCCATCCCCCACCCCGGCGGATCCACTCTTGCCAACCGGGCCGCACGAGAATACATATTTTACAGGCATTCATGATGGCCGCCGCGCATCTGTGCAAACCTGTCTGCCTGGCCTGGCTCGGACAGGCTCGTCCCCTTCGAGCGGGCAGAAACCCGGCTGCTGCCGCCGCCGCTGGCTGGCCAGGATAACCCTTGCGTCCTTTCACGGTTCTCTTTTTACCCAACTGGCCCAACCGACCGCACCGATTATCCGCCGCGACGTCTCGCGCGTTCCAACGACGCCGCGTCGGTTGCTCCGTTTTCCTCATCCTCGCTGCTTTTCAATCGAGGGGCCCGGATTTAACTCCGTTCAGTGATCGCGAATCCTCGACAAAACCCTATCCCCATTTAACATACAGGGAATAAATACTCCGAGTAGTTTCATTCTCGTCCAAAGTGTCCACGAACGTGCGAATAATAGGAACGTTTATCTTATAAGAAATTTAAGAGCCGAGGATCGCTAATGAAATAAATATTCATGTGCATGTAAAATAGCTTCGAATTTAGGAATGTCGAAACAGTATCTTTTTATAGGAATTCGATGTCAACACGAGGCGAAAGGAACTATTTTAGAGTCTATAAATAGTTTGCAATTCTTTTTATTTAAATATTCAGGAGATTCTAAAATTTTCGAAGAGGACTCCCGAGGTATTTTGACTTCGTTTTCGATCGATCGGCGACGATGGGAATTACTATACTTTTGTCGCTTGTCCTCGTGCGGCCCATTGTTGTCTTTACTGCCAGTTTCTCTGGTTTTTCGTTACCCGGATGTTCCTTTCTCGTCCCGTTGAAGTTTGAAAGGAAATACTCGGGGTTCGTGTCAGAGTGCAATAATATCCCCCATAAGGAGTGTCGTATTGCGTCACGTGAATCCGTGGCCGCCATTATCGATCGTTTTCCGAACCCCCGGTATCCCAAATGTTTCGAATATTTCCCCGACAAAACGTGGAACGAACTTTTTCCCCGATCTCGACTCTTTGAATTAAAATAACCCCGATGGATCCAACCGAGGGGGGTTAAGAAATCGCAAGATCTCGAAGACCGTGCAAAGTCCAGCGTCCGTTGGGGTCGGGGACGGTTTCTGCAGGGTCTGAGGATTGTTCGAAACAATGGCTCTCTGCACGGGTGCCGCGTAACAACGGGTTAAGTGGAGAACGCCCGACGATCGGTAATGGTCCCTGGGTGGTTGCTCGCAGGGCCAATCGGCACGCATAAAAGTGGACAGATGTATAGGAGCGCAAATCGCGACCGAAATTACGAGGGTAATTGCGTAATAAGGCCCTCCGACTACTCGGCTGCCTAGAGAAATGGTCGTCGGACGAGAGAAATGGCGCGGGTAGCGATGGGACCGATCAAGTTACTCCGGTTCTCCGTCGGGTTTCGAATTCACGCGCTCCATCCGTGTTTAATTGAATAGTGGAAACTTAACCGATGCGTTCGAGGGAATCGAGGGGGGGAAGGGGGTCTCGAAGCTCTAAGGAAACGAGAACGAACGTATTGTGCGGGGGTGTCGGGTATCGATTCCGACGGAAACCGAATCCCAGCGACAAAGGTTTCGGTTTGGCGAAGGTCGGTATTCCTATTTTGCATCGTAGATTCTATCAAAAAATGATCTAAAAAAATGGGGGATATGTAAATTTGATTTTTATTAACGCGTTACGAGGAAAGGGAAATGGCGGAGAGATACGCGTTTCCCTTATTGTTTTGCAGAGGCCAACCTATTCGCGATGCACTTTAGAACGCTTATCGGGCGAACGGCTCGTTATAAACTAATTTACACAAAGAGTTAGCGCGAGTAGCGTAATACCATAAAAATTCATCGTCACCCGGATGCGCCGTAATTCAGCCGATGACTCATAGTAAAACCAGTTTCCTTCGTTTTACACGGCCGCATAGAGATTTTCTGAAAGCGTACGCGCGAACATTCCCGATAAATTTATCGATACCGCGGCCCGGAAAACGCGAAGACCTATGGGCGTCGGAATAGTTAGCCATAAAAGCGTCGTGGACCCTGGTCGATAAACGCTATCCCAGAAAGAAATAGGACTATCGATACGCACGAATAATGGTATATAAATTTCAATGAACGTAAACTGTATGAGAAAGTGTAAAATAGTTGTGAACAGATGGCAAACCACAACCGTTAGATGTTTCTAATATTAATTCAGACTCTAAAACCGTGCGTAAAGCGTGTACGAATAAACTCGTGCTAATTTGATCTAAACGGTATCGGAGTCTGTATTTTCTGCAATTTTGCAATCGTATAGATCTTGGGGAAAAGGTTGAGGGGCAGTTTGGTCCCATCGCTATGCAGCGAGGTATAATAAGCGTACATGTATGCTTTGCGGAGCTAACCGGTGCTCTCCAGCGATCGTTGCTCCACGTAGCGGCCATTATCATAATTACCAAAAGCCGTTCGGCGCGTATCCGCCATTATTCGGACTCCGAGAGCGGTTTCGTTCCCTTTTTTCCCGCGCTCCGACTTTTCTTTCCCTCGGCGAGTTTTACGACGGTTTACTAACCGATGCGTGGCAAGTTATTGCCACCGATTTTAGCGTACCTACGCCGCTTATGACTACATCTGGTTCCCGCGGGGACAGGACACTGCCTCTATGGCCGCCGCAAGTCCCGCGGGACCATCGAGAGTGTACGGTTTTCAGCCTCCCGGTCTCTGCTCTCGAGCTTTGACGCGTCCCGTCGTAAAACCCGACCGGTCGAATACATTATCGAACGTGAATTTTCATTCACAACTCCACCGGGTGAAAAAGGAACACGATTCCGATGTGGCAAGACCCGCTAATTACACGACCGTTGTAAATTATTGGACAGTTCACATGGAATTTTGTTTTCGAACGAGGTATCGAGCGAACAGCGTGCTTTTGAACGGTTCGTACTAAACGCTATGGCCTCCGGAGTATTTTAAAACGTAGGAAAGGCGTAAGGAATAAAGTAGTTAATGTTACCTCGTCGTTTCAATCGACTCGGAGTCACGTTTTTTTTTAGCACCCCTTGTAAACGCTCAATAAAAAGAGTGTCTCGTTGGTCAAGGACGCTCGTATCTTTTCAACTACCTGCCTTTCATCGAAACGATGCTTTTTCGAATCGCGAAGGCTTCGAAGCCACTTACACCTCTTTCGACCTGGCAGGTATAGGGATACCTGCGTCTAATTACCCGGTAAGGAAATATTTCTTTTTTTTTTATAAACCATCCATAAAGCACTCCGGGGGTCGTTGAATTTTTATAACCCGTCGAACACCGAAGTCAGTTCGCTGGATAGCGTTTTCAACGTTGCCGGAACACCGGCTTCCGTCGGCAGTCGTTCGCAGGGAAACTATTTTAAGGAGCGAAAGGTTCGAGTTCCGGGGTAGCTAAGCCACGAAATCTTTTAAAAACCTTTTCCCAAGACTTTTACGTATTTTAATTGCCACGAGATTTATTGACAAAACTCTAAAAATTTACCAAACAACTATAGACCGTTTCAATGGAGACACTTTTGCTATCATAGGTATTTCTAATGTCATTTAAATAAAATTCCGAGCTCCAAGATTCCCTAGAGTCGAGAAAAGGTGTTTACAAAAAATGACACCAGCGATTTTTTCCAAAATACGAATCGTCGATACTCGAAATTTAATGTTTCTATAATTAAGACACTGGTCTATGATGTAGCGACAAGATTGCCTTTTCTAAACGCAGTAGAACGCTAAATATACTTGCAAAAGGATCGTCAGTAACCGAGCGAACGGTGTGGAGCACACACCATAGATGGCAGCAGCTAACAAGGTACCCTGGATGAAGTTCAATAATCCAACTTCAACAAATTCGACGAACTCTCGCGAGGCAGATAGGAGGAAATTGAGCATCCTCGTCCCACTTTGGAGGAAAACTAAACAATGGATCTTGGTAACGAGGTTTTCAGAAAATCCAAAATGAAGCTGCAACGAACGCGATACGTTCACCGGCGCGCAAGCCAAGCGATCAAAATAAGAGAGTGGCAAGACTTTTTGAATTTAGACCAGGATTCCTGCTATAATTACGGGAGACGTTCCAGATACCTTGCAAGCTAAGAGGCACTCTAATCTCGTGGAATTTTATCTGCGATGTAACGACCCCTCGTTTGTCAGCGCGCTCTCAGCGCGCAGCTAAATCCCTTTTTCATCTAAATTCCTCCGTAACCAATAAATCTTAACGCTATCCAGACGCGGTCGGTGCTTCCTCAAAACCCCGAATAATTTGCCTCGGTGTCTTGGACATCGTTTTGGTCGTACACCGGCCAGGCTCTTTATTATCCGTCATTTCGCGCCGTTGGATAAATTATTTACACGCCAACTAGTTTCTAGTTTCTGGGGAGAAACGAGTTTACTCGCGTTGGAATTGTATCATTTACTCATCGGGATACTCGATCGACTCTCAAACTCACTGCCCAGGAGTCACACTAATTTATTTATTTATTCAAGGAGTTTAATTTTTCGAGTTGATGTTTCTATGAATGGGGTTGCAATGGCCATGTTTATTCTACACAGTCGCGAAGATATTTCCGAAAAATTCGAGGAAGACTCGTTGTTCAGTAATTTAAAGAAGAAGATCGGATCTGATGTTTCTCTTGGATGCTCAAGAATAGAATAGAAATATTTCGATGGGACATACTTCCATTCCTGATTGAGATAGTGTTATTTAGAATGTTACATTAGGGTTCTTTTACTATGGTATACAATGTTATTAAGAAGAAATTTTGCTAATTGTCAGATCACGTTAGGATGACCTGATACAAATGATACCATGGGCCTAAGATTAAGATTCGAAACGGTAGAAGCACATGCATGTGACAGAAGCATTCGATGGCTGGTTTGTCGCGTCGTCTAACGAATTCGTTGACTGTTCACAGGGCGAAGGAGCGAAAATGGAGCAACCATCGAGGCCATAGGCGTAACGCGTGTTAGGGGAATCCCTCGCGAGTGTCAGCTGTCGAACGAGGAGGCGGAAGAGGTATCGCGGGCGGACGAAGACGGAAGGAACAACAAACGATGACAGGCGGAAGGGTAGACCGGTGGTTCGTGGAATGTTTTTCGCGAGACGGAGGGCCCAATAAAAAGCGTGACGATCCGGGATCGCGGTGTTTCGAGGTGGTGGCCGGCTGGTGGCGCCAGGCTACGCAGTCTGCCCAGGGGTAGCGCGAACCTCGGTCTATACGCCGACGGTGGACGGTGGTGGGGAGGCGATATCGCGCACAAACACACGGACGCCGGTGAAATCAAATCGACGCCGACTCGTAGGAAGGGCGAAGCTGGTTCAACTGGCCGCCGCGTCGAGAGGAACGAGGAGAGAACACAGAGGGGACGACGAGGACGAACAACGGAGAGGGGTTGGTTGACCCTGCCGGGTCAGGGGAGGGTCGGAGGAGCGCGGCGGATAGGTGTTATTCGATTCCGTTCGGGGGAGACAAAGCGAGAGCCGTGCAGCGGGGAGACGCGAGGGGAGCGTGGGAGGAAGATGCACGGAGAGAGGGGTGGCTCGACCCTGAGGAAACGGACGAGGAGGGGAGACCGCGAGAACGAAAGAGAGGGGTTGCTCGACCCTGCGCGTTATCAGGAGCCGCCCCTCCCGGTCGCCCCTACATCCACCCCGAGTTTATATACCCCTACGATGCGTCTGTGTGCGACACCCACACGGCACGACGCGGCGACGTCCCTAGGCGTAGCCGGGCGCAGATCGACGCCGACTCTTCTCTCCTTTCGGCGTCGTCGGGCGGCCGCGGCACCGGAAGAACCCTCTTCTTATTTGCGGTCTTCGACTGCGTTTCACCGTGGAACAACGAAAACGCCGGAAGGAGGGACGACCGTAACGAGAGAGAGAGAGAGAAAGAGGAGGAAGCAAAGGGAGAGAAGTTTGGTTATCGCGCCGCGAGTGACGCGCTGCCCTCGGAGCGTCGCGACGCCGCCAGACGGCCGACAGTCGTCCGTCAGACGCGGCACCGGTTGTCTCCGAACCGACCGGTTTCACGGTCCGCCCGCACTTCGCGCTCGTCCGCCGAGCGACCAGCCACGTTTCCTTTCCTCTTTGCTTTTCCACCTTGCGAGCCGACGCCTTCTCCGTGCCTTCCGTCCGCGTCCGCATTCTTCTCGACGCTCGGTTATCTCTCCTTTCGCCTCTCTCTCTCTCTCTCTCTCTCACACACTCTCACACTCAGTCTCTCTCTTTCTCTCGTACTCTCTGTCTCTGTCGCTCTTTGGGCTCGCGGGGCGACCACGAGCCGCCGCCAGACCGCGTCTACGCTCCGACGTCACTCGATGCACGTAGACCGAGCCGGGCTGTCATCCTCTCGACGACGACGCGCTTCCTAGTGGCTTCTGTGACCGACGCGAAATCGCGAACACGAACACGTACCACCAACACGGACACGGACACGTTCCACCGGGTGTGCTAGAACCAGTGGACGACCCGAGGAGGAACGAAACCATCGAGAAGGTTAGTATGGAGTTTCGGATCGCGGCTGAAAGCGGATCTCATAGCGACGACGACATTGCGTAGGAGCGACAGAGCCCTCGTGGACGACTATCGACCGGCGCCACGCGTGAAAAACGACGTCGGATTTCGGGGGGACGGTTTTCGTCGCCCTGGCAGCAGGCAACCGGATCGACGCCGCTGCACCGCGGGCGTCCAGGTACCAGGCGAATATTTTACAAATTATTTCCATCGACGATCACGGAATCTCTCTATTTATCTTCTCTGTTTGCAGGATCTCCTCGATGCACTTTGGAACGTCGTCTCGTGGCTGGATTCTCGTGACAGTTTTCTTTGCCTGCGTCGCGGTGACAGGAGCTGTCGGATTCCTGGGTGCTCGACGAGGAATGTGAAACCCCCTGAACGTATACTGAATGTATCCTGAGTGTATTTCTGTCCGGTATACCTTCAGTATACGTAACAGGAGGCTCCACCGATCTACGCTGGTCCGCCATCGTTGGACTACTTCGCCGCCGATGTCCCCGTTAATCGTAAATTTAGCTTAAGCGGATTACCATTTAATGGCTGCAGTTTATTACCTGTACAACGTTACTTATCGTAACGCGGGATCGGGACTATAGTGCAAGTCGGGATCGTTACCGCCGAGCGTTATCTTTGGATATTTTGTATCTGTACTCGACGTTCTAGAATTTATCGCGAGCCTCGAGCGTGACTTTCCCCGATATGTGTATTCGAGTGCAATCGACGAGAAGAAACGGAGTATATTTAGAATCGATGCTTAGAGATTTGTAGCGAATGTCGACGGTGAGAAATATCCGACGAATGTCCGTGTATTTATCTTCGAATAGAATTAGATAAGCTTTAAGACAGACTACGATCGAATTAGTGGAGCGATTCCTGCTTGATACGGACGCGTTCGAAGTGTTCGAATCAATAATTTGAAATAATTGTTACGTCGATGTTCGCGAATTATGCATGCCACGATCGCGGCTGTTTTAATCGTTGCGCATTCCTGGGTCACGCGATGCAATCGTAGAAACCTGTAGAATTCGAAAGCAGGAAGTTTATATTAGAATGCAGGGAACATCTGACTGTAGCATTTGGCAATCTTCCATACGATCTTTCGATGTATTTTCGGTTCGTGACGACGATCATAGTCGACAAAATTTCGGGATTCTGCGTCAATCTCATTGTACAGACTCTCGACACCGTACAGAATAATTTCTAGGGTAATTCTAATGTAAACAAATTCACCAGCGTGAAATTCCATTAACCATCGACGTAAGATTTTACTTTTAATTGTACATCGAAACGAAATCGGTGGAACAAATAAAAAAATTGAACGATCTCGTCGCTTCGTTGGTAAACAATTAAATTGCAATGAACGTTTGGACTTTCCTACCGAGTTTTAATTCATCGACGCCATCTTAGAATCAGCTTGTACGAACGAGGCGACGAAGAGGCAACCGTTCTTACCGACTACGAATTAAATTATCGCGTTCCTCGACGTCGTTGCATTTCTCGTGTTTGTATGTACCTATAATAAAATAAAATAAACGACGATAATTCATCGTACAATCGTTAACCGTCACTATCGCACGATCGACCTACAACGAAATAATCCTGCACGCTGTTAAAACACAAATTACGATACATCGACGAGATAAACGCAAACTTTCGACTCCTATCGATCGCCAATGTGCGTTAACTATCGATGGATAAACATAGCTGACTCGAGATCCTTTCTATTTATCGCGTTTCGTGAATTATTTTCCCTCGAAGAAATTACAAAGTAATATTCGTTTCGTTTCCCGACTACATTCCTGGCAATGATTCTTACGTTTTCACTCGTGGATTAACTTTATTACATCATGCACTGTTGCATTTCTTTCTTTGTTCGATGAATATCGTCGTTATAGTTATTTAATATTCTATCAGAGTTCTAAGAGCAGGACTATGCTCCAAGAAGGACTTCTCAGATATTGTAGGACACGTTTAGATCAAAGATCATGAACATTGAATAGTAAACTAACATTATAGTTTTACGTTTCGTTATGTTGGACTGAATAGCGTTGTAAAACGAGTTCTTTCGAGACATGCTCGCGTCGTAAGTTGAGCAGACAAGATCACATTATATTAGATATTATTAGACAATATTGTATGTAGTTTTTTATGTATTACTGTGTACAAAAATAAATATCGCTACCAGTATTGTAGAGACAAATGCCAGGACTCTACTTGTGTTCTAAAAGAGTGGAAATACTTAAAATAGTAATGAATCTTTCATTTTGACTGTTTGGTGTGTGTGTGTATAACGTATAGATGATAAGGTGAAGCTCTGGGGGTTTTCAAAACCTTTGGTTATGAATTATACTATCAAAAAAATAACCAATGGCCAGGCCTCGCATTGTTTTGTATTAAAATTCAAGTTTCCTAGCCCGATGATGAATATTTCTGTCTTTTAAAATGCAAAGTATCTCTTTGTTTATAGTTCTAATGATCCCATTAACTAAATTTCGATGCGATAATATCTTTCGTACAAAAATTGTATAGAATGTATTTACATTTTTAATTAATCTTGTACACCACATGTATGCAATGAGAATAAACGAGTAAATAAAAATAACACACCCCTGGTACCCTTCGAGTATTTATCATCTCATCTATTGGCAGTAGCACAGGATAAACCACAGGTAACAATTTCAATAATTTCTTCAACGATCGTCAAAGCCTTTATATTCGAGATTCCCACCAACTTTTACAATTTTATTATTTCTTCAACGTCTCAACACGATATTGTCCATAAAAATACACGAAGCACCACAGATTTAATTACATGCCCGCATGCATTTTGTATGCAAGAGAAACTTTTTAGTATTTCGTAGTTCTTGGCATTTCGAGACAGGATCCCTCGAGCCTCGAACGAGGTCAGGGATCCTCGGAAGGATTCAGGAGCAAGGAGTCGCGATACGATTCGCGAGCATCGAGGCTAAAGCCCGGTCGTATGCCAAACGTGAAATAAAATTGTTTACGAGCGGCATTGCGCGAACTTAGTCAATAAACCTCGACCGAGACAAACAAGGCGTAAGTCATCCCCCGCGTAGACCCCTCGTCTCACCCGCTAACCACGTGGCGTAACTCTTTCCTCGGACCGGGTTGCAAAGGCACGGTCAACTTTCTCTTTTAGGGCACTCGTAAAAAAGGGTTGAAAAGGGCCACCCCGGTGGCCGAGTTGTCCGCGATCGGTGGAAAGGGGTTGGTGAAAGCGGCCCTCCCGGCAATAAAAAATGCTAAAAATTCGAGAGCCAAGAAAGGGTTGGGGCAGGGGACGGGAAAAAAAATTTCACTTTCTTTTCCGGATGAGCGACGGGGCCTACGAGGCCAGTCCGCCTCGGATCGCGATCGGGTGCGTGTTGCCTATCGTCGCGAGCCTCGTATTTCTTTCTGACCTCGTGGTCGTTGAGGTTGAACGTTAACGGGGAAGTTAATAATTTTACGGCGCCTTGTAAAAGGATTTAACTCGTCTACGTCGGGACGACCAGGCCCCACGGTACCCCGGACCGCCTCGTTTACCTGCTGTCAGGTTTGTTCATAATATTCTACGCCGATTAATAATCGCCTCGAAATTGCCCGCTAATTAACCCCCCTCGAGACGACTCGAAGAGTCACCTTATAGTTTAAGAAACTGGAACAAGTAGAACCGATTCAACCCTCTTATAACTTCCGAACGAAATTACATAATATAATGGGTCGAGGGTAAATATTTATCAACCTGTAATCGTTCTTCGACAATATGGACAAGTCACGCTTATTTTTTTCACACTTTTAAATAGAAATAACACCCCACAAAACTGTTATCCGTCGATCCCCACTATTTGTTTACACAAGTCATCCTATACAGTTTGCACCCGTTAAGGATTCCTTGATATTTCGCCTACTCGTCGACGATTTGCTCTACAATGGGTGGTTTGTTACCGCGCGACCCCTAAAAGGGATCACTTTTCGTGCAAAAATAAATTAACAGAGAGGGAGTGTCTGAACACTTCCGGGTCTCTCGATTTGTCCTCCCCGCCCCTCAACTTTTACGATTCATTTCTTTTGTAAAAAGAATATCATTCTCGTTGCGCCCGGGTATATTTGGCGCTCGATAAACGCAATTGAAAGCTTATGGGAGGGAGAAAATGTGCGACGGTCCTGGCAGGAATTGGATACCGCGGAGGAACGGATATAAACTTTATCAATTGCGGGTTCTGGACGGTAAAAAGTACATTTCGCTGATCGACGATCAGTTAAAGAAACACGCCGCGCGATACCGAGGCGAGAATTACATTTACCAGCAGGATAATGCAGTAATTCGTAAGACGATGTTGTCCCTGATTGGCCGGACGCGTTCGCGTTTGAGTCACTAGCTCGAGGATTTTTATTAAACACGTCAACCTACAGCGGCTGTTCGGGCTAATGATCGAACATTCGATCGGGGATATATCGATGATACGATATTTGCGTCCATACGTCGCTAAGTTATTGATACCGAAATAGTACGCGTTCCAAGGATAAAAAAATGGGTTTAGAAATTCTTTCTTCGTAAACAGGTCTCGTTTGCACCGAGATCTATAACAGAGCATGTCATCCGGTTCGAGAAGGATCGCACAATTTTTGGAGACCGAACTTTCAACGCGATTAAAAGTCTTGAATATCGTTTACGTAGGATGGAGTTCCGGTCCATTTAATGACTTGGAAATATCTTACGAAGTATCCTGTGTAAATTTTATTAATGGCACGTAGTAACCTGGCGTAATGTGGCAACTTGTTTTTAATGCGGTCGTAATTTTATGCCCGGCGATTACTGCAACGCAACAATGGTTGCATACCGCGCCTTAGGCCTTCAAGAATGCGCGGGGGGAACATTCGCTAGTAATCTTTAGCTCGGCTATAGACAGCACAAGTTACACGGGCGTTCATTGAATCGAAAATAAATATATAATCAAGCGTATTTTTAAACGAGTAGATTACAGACGAATATAAAAGTAAACCAAATTATTGAGCAACTCCTCTGTTGATTCAACGATTGGTGTAACGACTGTTTGTTCATTTAAGGACTTTCAATGCGTTCTAACAGCATTCTATCCACTAAATCATCGTCGAATCGGCCTCTTGAAAGTTTCGAGCAACATAGGCGGCATAGCACGCACGTAACGACAGTTTAAATCATTTTCCATAGTGACGTTATGCGAGAACGGCAGTTTCAAGTATGTTATGCCTGTTTCTAATTGCGACAGGGCAAACTGCGATACGAAACCTCTTGTCGTCGCTGTAAGGTAATCAATTAGCATGTGGAGCAATACGCTTCCAGTCTTCGGTATTTATGGAGCATGCAATCGTCCGATAGAATTTTTATTTGCATCCGCACGATGGGAAGCGCGTTTAAAATGTTCCAAGACGAAAATGAGGTTTTTTCAAGCTTGGCTACCGGATTGGAGCTTCCAGTCGCGATCATTAGGTTGAATTTTCCATTTTTCTCGCGACGAACGAGCTGTCGGGACTCTCGCGCGAAATTATTAAATCGATGCGTTTTCCCGACGGTGTCGTCGAAATCCTCGGCGTCACGGACGTTGTCGCACGCGAAGACACGTGTCACCGAATCCGAATTATGCATCCGCGTCTTCCTTCTCGTTCGCCAACGGAAACTATCTACGAAAAGAGAGACAGGGAGGCGAAGTTTCGGTGAAAAATTCACCGCTCGACGAGGGGTGGAAGTCGAGGCACGAAGGGTAGCATCGAGGACTCCTGGCCGGAACGTACGAGAGCGCGGTGGCCACGGATCGAGAAGAAAGTTCGGGGGGAAAAAGGTGGAAAGGCATCCCCGTAGCGGCGAGAAGCCCTGAAATTTCGAAAGGGAGCTGGAAAAGCGAGCAAAGTTCAACGAGCTCCGGCGATGCTGGAATTTCGAACCGAGAAACGAGCGTCGATCGAGTCGCGTCGCGGAACGAAGAGGGGCTGAAGCAATGGTAGAAACAGAGAAAGACGACGAGGAAAAGAGAAGGAGGGAGAGAAACTGGGGGAGATCGCGGGTATACGCGGCCAATGAGTCGTCGTCTCTTTTGGTGGCCCAACCCTCGGGCCAATATGGCCGCCACGTGCCAAAGGGAGCTTAAGTAAGGGTTAGGTTAGCTTGATCCTCCTGGACCCGGCGTTCCAACCGGGGGGAGCTGGTCCAGAACGCGGCGACGGGGCGCGGTGGGCGTCGTTGTCAGCCATCATGGGATGCTGCGGGACACCAGCCGCCGCGTTTCCAATGATTCTACAACCTCGCGTCGCTCGATGCCCGCGCCTCGAATAATGGAAACGTATAAACTATAACTAGGCTAGCGTTTCACACGCGTGTCCCGGCTAATTGCATCCACCAAATCGAACAGGACCATCACCAGGATGAGGCGAAATTTCATTCGAAAGTTGCGTGCAATTGGTTCAAAAATGGAGCATTGCTTGTGATTAAGGTTAAAGTTACCGTGAGGATTATTTGTATCAAACGAGGAGGATAATTATGGGCTGCAAATAAGTATTGTCAGTTGCATCCAAATATTATTTCTAGTCTTTAACGCGTGTAATTACCTGCTCCAAATCGAACTGGAGCATCACCAACACCAGGATGGGGTGAAATTTCATTCGGAAGTTGCGTGCAATTGGTTAAAAAATGGAGCATTGCTTGTGATTAAGGTTAAAGTTACCGTGAGGATTATTTGTATCAAACGAGGAGGATAATTATGGGCTGCAAATAAGTATTGTCAGTTGCATCCAAATATTATTTCTAGTCTTTAACGCGTGTAATTACCTGCTCCAAATCGAACTGGAGCATCACCAACACCCAGGATGGGGTGAAATTTCATTCAGAAATTGCGTGCAATTGGTTAAAAAATAGAGCCATGCTCGTGATTGATATAAAAGTTACTCCGTATTCGATACGAATATTCGAATTAAAATGAAAAACCTCGCTTTATCGTAACCATAGACGAGTTTCGATAAAAGTATGTGGAATCAATATCTTAGTGTCGAGAAGCACCGATGCACACGACTTCGATGCTCATAATATTCACCACTCTCCGTTTCAGAGTAATGAAGTAGGATTATAGTATTTAATACATAATAGGCACCTCTCAACGATATTAGGAATTGGCTACCGCGAGTAAGAAGCCACGAATGACTTTCGCGTCGAGCATTTATCTAATCTCCGCGTATTTCACATTGGTAACCATCAAACTGCTATTCCTATACAAATTGAGCGAATCTACTCTCTGGGAAATTACTTTGGGAAATTACGTCTACCTACAGTGTACAGAAGCACCGATATTTACAGCATTATTATTCCGTACTCTTTTTTGAGGAGCCATTTTTCTAACAAACTTCACTCGTTTACATCAAAGGGAGATTAGACATAGGTTCACGAGATTTAATAATATTTAAAAATCAAAAGATCTCTTACAACGTCGAGATTTCTCGAGTAATTTTCTACATTGTTTGAATCGTTCCAGTGGGAAACGGGATGGAAAAACGCAGGTACCCGCGCGTGAGAAATGAAAAACATTGCAACGAAGAGAAGTAGCGCGACGGTGTTGATCCGCCATTAAAACGACGGCGAGCACCACGTTACGTGGAATTAATTCTGAAATTAACGAAGGCTGATCCTCGTTACCGTTCACCTGCCTCGGATCCTGCATCGAATGGATTATTTCACGTGCGCGCGTTATCGCTTAAAAAGTTTCAAAAACTCACCGCCCGAAGGATTTGCGCGAATTCGTCCCGCGAAGTTCGCCCCGTAAATAAAGAACAAGTAATACTTTTAACGAGCCATTAAATACCTCGGTTCGAGTTAATCTGGTTTTAGGGCAGAGACTATGTCGTTTATTACGAAATTTTATTCGGCGCGTCAGTAACGCGGCCTGCAACTGGTTTTCTCGTGTCTTGTAAATTCCGCGAGCGACGTTGTCGGAAGCTTTTATCGATATTCTGCTCCCGAGATATCCCACGAAATTCGTGTAGTATTTTTTGTTCAATTCTGCCGAGGGTAAACGAGTTCTTTGGACTTTGGACCAGTTCTTTCTTTGTCGTATTGCAACCGATAATTCATCGATGCTGCACTTTGTACACTTCGAGCGTTCCAAAATACTCTGAAATCAGCGAGAGATTGTGCAGAATTTTGCAGACGCAACGAAACGTTAATTATCGAGAACAGCAAGGACTATCTTCTCTTGTTTATCTATCGGAAAGCTACCGTGTGCGTTTCCTGAGACAGATCGTGCCTTGTGTCCAAGTGGTTCGGTTTAGCACTCCACAAATATTTAGCGCCGGGCACTTCTGGCAACAAACTTGTGTGCATCGACCACATCACGAGGACCGGAATAAAAATAGAGCTGTGCTGTTGTTGGCCAGAGCGTTATACGATCTAGGCAAACTGTATCAAAGACTAGTAAACGCGTTTAATAAGTATTCCTCGTTGAAATTTACCTTGAACGACCGGCCATGACCTTTCGTTACGTAAAAGACAGATACACGAGTACCGTGACCTTATTCACAAGCAAAAATTTACTTTGTTTCGCTAAAATTCTATTAGAAAATTTATGTCCCCCAACAGCTCGCAAATTTCACACCTCGTTTGGGGAAGTGCTATTAAAGTTACGGCACTAAAAGTTGCTCTATTGTAAAATTTACACCTCTTTTTACAAATCAGAAACACGCTCGGCTCAAACGTTGTCGTTTATCTTCTCTGAAAACAGATCGTAAAAGACGCCTGGGGATTTTTAAAAGCGCTTGTTATTTTATTCCGACGCGTGTTAAAGTAGATTTTACACTCCTCAAATGCTACGTTAAATTAAACATGCCTTTACGCGAGACAACAATAATACAAAGTAATTCATGGCTCCCGAATGCTTTTGTAACCTCCGTAAAAGACTTGTTTACGCTCGATGGTCTATCAATTATTTGTATTACATATTTTTGGATCTCCCTGGAATTTCTCCTAAACGTCGATACTCGCCTTCGGTTACAGCATTATTTTAGAGACTTCGAATTGTTAATTTAAAATCTTTTGTTTTCTCCTTTCAATATTTTTGGAAACAAACGATCCCGCGGAGACGTGTTTACGGATGGATAATAAGAACTTTATTTAACATAAGCAGCCTTTTGTTTCTAGAAGATTAATAAGTCTACGAATATTTATAAACTTGCATATGCGATACTCGCTCCAAAATGGCCGTACTCCAAATTGTTCCCAATATATCAGAAGCAAATTTTCTTAACGCAAACTTTTATTCTACCGTTAGATCAAGCGTACAAATATAGTTTTATGCGATTCATTAAATTAACACTAAATTTACGGGCATTGATCGCACCTATATTTATTGATACCTTTCACGTTGACGATTACCTTACAACACGATTTTTCTTTTAATTAGAATATGTATCCATGCCAGTGCATCGATCAAATTCAACATAAGTTGTTAAAAAATAATATTTACGCGTTCTACAATTTTAAATATGGAATCAGACACTTGTCAAATTGATGGCTTCCATAAGTCTAGCGTTAAGAATTCACAGATTAGCTGAAGTAATTTTCAGACACCTATACTTGTTCCAAAATGGCTACAAATTTCCCTGATGCAAACTTTTATTTTACTGGTGGATAAAGCGTAGAAATAGACAGAACTTTGTGTACGAAAGGTCGGGTTTTCTCTTTGTTGCTCGTAACAATCGCCACTTTTGCAACGAGTATTATTGGCGACGTGTGTTTGTGCGTGCGATCCGATGGAAAATTTTCTCGGCAGGCAACCAGCGATTGCGAGACGCGTAAACGCCATAGGGATGGAGGGGTCAAGGGGTAGGAGATAAGAAGAGCGTTGGCTCGTTTTCGAATACGAATGGTCGATTCGCGATATCGGTTATTATAAATTACCGAGAAAATCGTGACTATCCGACGTAAAGGGTAAAGTAAAGTAACGAATTAACGGGCCGGGTAGTGTCGCGAAGTGTAAAGTGCCCCGCGTTCCTGATACGTGTTTCCGAACCCGCCGCCGACGACCGCAAGCCCGGCTGAGGCCGACGTAAACGTGAATTTATAATGACGTTGTACTTGGCGGAATACCTATTACGAACTGCCTTTTAAGGAAGTTGTATATTACGTGTTTCACGGGCTTTCGTATGGTAACAGACAGCCCGGGAGTATTTTAAGAATTAAGATACACCGACTACAAAGAAGCCCGTTCCCTTTATCGAGGCTTTTCCCCAACCGGAGCAGCCATTTTCGAACGTCCCGTGGTGCCAGACGCTACCGACGATCCACGGAATTACGAATCGCGACTACGACGCGACGAATATTCGAATATCACCTCCAACGACCGCCTCCTCGAGGACTTTTCTGCACGCTCGATCGTAACGTACGATTTTTAAACGAAACGCTGCACACGACTCTCGGGGGACCAGTAATGGCACTCTCCTCGGATTTCAGTCACTTTCGGTATTTTATACTCTGCGCTATTTAATTCCTCCGCAATATTGTTGTACCCTCCATATCGGATTTGGCTTTACTTAAAAATTCTAGTAACAATTCTTGGAAAGACACGAGTTATTAATGCCGTAAAATTTACTAGACAAAATCGGTATACTCTCATCATCTGTTCTTCGAAATAGCTCCTAAAATACAGCAAGCTCTTTAGCCAAGTCTTTAACGTTCTCGGTGTTTCCAGAGTCGACGCAGACCTTTTGCCAACTTCCTAGCACTCCATAAATACCGAATCGCAACCCCTCGAACGACCCCTTGCCAAAAATTGAACGTCAAAGCGGCGCGAACAAGGGGGTTGACATTTACACCGAACGTTTAACGCGAACCGGTCGCGTCGTTAATGTTTTCGCGACGAAAATTTCGTTCCCGAAATGCAACGAGAGAATTATCGTGCCGCTAATCGACAAGATGGAGACTCACCTACGCAGGGACGAACACCGGCGGCTCAGCTCCGCACCAGTAATCTGCAACAAAAACGCCATCGTGTAGAAACGATCCGAAACGGGTCCTTCTATATTTAAGATCAGCCGCGGAACTGTTATTTCCCGCGTAAGTTTAATTTTAGGGGCGAGTAGCGCCGATGAATCACGCGCAACAACAAATTCTCTTGTTGGGAAGGTCTCGTAAAATCTTTCGTGGCTTTGGAAACGTTTCAAGATTCGCTGTTTCCCGTTCGACAAAAGGGCGAGAACGTTTCCGTTTCCGGGGTGGCGAAGAAGCGGACGAGAAGTGAAAGCGGACGCGCGACTTCGCTAAAAAGGGTTAGGAGAAAGTTTCTTATTTACTGCGCTGTAAAAATGCCGCCGTGAAAGGGTTTCCTTTCTTCTACCCCCCCGAAAAACCCTTTCTGCCTGGCTTCGACCAGCTTTCCTCGAACAAATTTTTCGATCTTTGCTTTCCCCGACGACCCCCGTCTTCTCTACGAATTAACTCCGAATTACCAGCTGCGCGATTTATGGACAGTGGACGCCCCCGAGGCCTTTCATCCCCCGGAAAACTTTCCTTTGTTTTTTTACTTCGTTTACAGAAGCAAGGGTTTACGAAGTTAAATATAAAAAGGGGACTGGTAAATTTTTCACAACCCTATTTTAAGACCCCAAAAGCAGCAGGACGAGTCAGAAATAATATTTATAATCACGAAGTTCACGTTCCTTGCGCCGTTCGCCAGAATTCGACGGTCCACTGTCGTAGAGATCGGTTTGCTATGAAACATTCCGCAGAACAGACATTCGTGAGTTCTCTCGCCGAGAATAAAAGTCCGGGATAATATTTTCGTTCGCAATCTTTGCGTTTTAGACCGGCGGTACGCAGAATCCCCGTGTAATTTTATTGTTGTCTCAGAAACATTCCGCTCGTAGTAAAGATATTGTTAGAACGCAAATTCCAACAGTGTTTTAATTAGAACCGACGGTTGTTCGCAATTTTTATCTTAATTTTTCATTTCTACGAAAACCTTAAAACGCAAGACTTTGCACCATTGTCCAAATATATTTTATTCATCGACGCATTCTTTCGCAAAAAGGGAGATCAATGGCTAGATTTCGTTTGTAGGAGTTACTATATTATATTACTAGTCCCCGTACGAATATTATTAACACTGTTTTAACAAGCACTTGCTAACAAGTTTCTACGATCACGAAGCTGCAGGAAGATGGAAATCTGTATTACGCAATTTACCGCATTTTTATTGAAGTTAAATGTTAAACACCTTGCATCTGGGATCTAATGTTAGCTTTCACATGCTTCTTTAACTTCATGAAGTCTGTGGAAGCCACAGTAAATAAATCCTTGAATAAATGCACCGTCTTAATTTTTTTATATCACGTTACACGCGAATGTATTAATTTGCTCGAAATACCATAATTTTAATACATCGTCCAGCGTTTCCGACGCGATCCGTCGGCGTGACGTCGTGGTAGAACGCGAAGTGGTGCCTCTGGAGTTCAGCGGGCTTCAGTAATTCACACTTGATTCTTTGACTACGTTTATTAACTATGGAACACTAAAGTGGAGCACTGCATTCCCCGCTCGTTTTTTTATTTAGCCATTTCCAAGCAATTGTACTTCGTTGTTCACGCTTCGTGGCAATCTTCACGACGGAGGAGGAACTGCCTTGCGTTATTTCGTGAATTATTACTTTTGTATTAAGAATATCGAGCAGTTTTCAGAAACGAGAGATCGTTTTACCGGATTCTTCCAAGAATAAAATTGATCCAGAGATGAAGATAATATTGCATAAAATCGTAGGATAAATTACGATACTTAATATTTAATAGACAGTGACGATAAGAACAAACATATTTCGACTGGACGTATAGCGATCTCGTTATCGTATCTTATTTCGACGCTGATATTCAGTACCTGACCTTTGTATCGTGCAATAAAAGTCACTAGACCACGTTCAAAAGTGGCGTAAGTCGTGAATGAAACTACGCCCGATGTGCTCCAAAGATAGGCTCGATGATGTAGACCCGGCGGAGGTAAAAAATTATAGTTTCATAGAGGTGGAGTGGCTGAGAGGCACTCGAGATCTTAAATACAAGCCTTCCGTTCTCAGCAAATGACCACTTCGGGTCGAATTAATATCGCGTAATGCACGCGTGTGCGTGTGTTTTTTGATTGGGAAAATAAATCTTGAGCAACTGTTACGTGCCCCCTGAAGCCTAACGTTACCGTTTAGGCCATTATGCCCCAGCAAACAGTCTCTGTCACTTTGTCAATTTCGAGTAATGCAATTACCGAGCAACGAACACTAGAATCTTTAGAAACAAAATGATAAATTCGACAGGAAATTCGAAGCAGGTGGATTGTAAAATGGCGCAGAGGCAGAGACACGCGGATCGACCGACGGAACTTGGGCGCGTTTCGAAAGATGGCGAATCAGCTCGGTCCAGAAATATAGGCAGATCGATCAAAGGTATCGTCTGGCACGGGATAAATGGCCTCCGCGTGGCAATTAACGGCGAATAAATCAACGGTGACCATGATTCGGCTCGACGGGAACACGGGGCGAGAGACAACGGAGGCCGGGAGCCGCGTGGAAGCGGACAGGAGACGAAATTTATACGGGCACGTTATATGGGGCCGTTAAAATAAATTAAAGGCGTTTTATCGTTACCCCCGGCGTAATTTATTTAAGCCGTTTCCTATTATATCGCGCAGTAGCGAGACACAGTGACCGCGTATACCCGCGATCCGCTCGCGAGGGCGTCGTTCGATCGTCTCCGGTGGTTAAATAATATCGTAACCGCGGTCTTAATTGCGCGAGAACGACGCTGTAACTTGGCTTGTAATTAGCTCGCCAACTCGTTACCGAGGGGCCACGGATGGCTGCCTCCGACGAGGCCTCGCTGTTTTCAAAATCAAACTCTTTCGGTTTCAAGCTCCAAGTCACGGTTTGGAAGGCTTCAAATTGGAAAAAGTTAAGAATTCTGAAACTAGAAACCCTCTGAAATTGTTATTTAAGAAATGTCAAACGAAGGGAGTTGAGCAGGCAATTTTTAAAAATGTATCGAAGCTACGTTGGACATCTGCTTGGTCGCTACGCGCGTCGCCATCTTGAATCGACCGCCGTCCAGAAAGAGAATATTTCTGCTATAAATATTCGTATCCAACGCAAAAATTGCACGAGACTTTTATACCCTGTTTTATCTACATCCGTAGATAAAGCACTTCCGTAATTTTCTTTCACATTATGTTACTAGACATGTGAGATTATCAGCAATCTGGCTCGTTTTTTAGTTCGAGGAGCAACACGGACCCATTAAGGGATTGTGTGTCAACGAGAAGCAATTGCTGGAAGGTCGAAGGCCGGTTCATCGTCATCGGGAACGTCGGTTTCGCGTCGAAGACACGCTCGTTTCTCGAGCCAGTCTATCCCGTCGTCTCATGTATTATTTACACGTCCACGGACCGATTCCTCCTCAGCGATTTTCACGTACGCTTTCGCCTTTCGTTGCACGTTCGTCTCGTCGCCGTAGTTCGAAGACGATGCTCGTTTTTCGAATAAGGATCCGCCGCGGTATATTTTCTGACAGTTTTGGGGTCTCTTGCGCCCCGTTTGCAGAGAAAAGGGAGGCAGGTTGGTGCTTTACACGCCTCTAAGCTACGATCCGCGAGTGGAATTAATTGACTTCGATATATCGAGGCCGATAAATCGATGACTCGCGAGCGTCCCGGTGTTAACGGTACGGGTAATGAACTCGACCGAGGCATTTATGGAACGTACGACCGTCCAGTTTGTTTCGCCACGCGGAATAAAATGTCCACAGTCCGCTTACCGGTAGTTTACCAATAAAACGCGATAATTAGCGCGGCTGTAAACGTCGCGCGCAAGCGACGTCGTCGTAATTTCGCCGCGCGTTATCCGCTCGCTTGTTTCGCCCCCCCCGAACGAGGATCTCCGTCTCGTCAACGTCGATGCTCGTCTCGAAGTTACGATTATTTTTCGGAGACATCGATGCCTGGGGCAGGCCTCGCGTTTCTCGCCCCGAAATTCGAAAGTCCCGATCTTACGGATCCACTCGCGCGTTAACGCGTAATAATTCCACTCGATTTATACCGTCGTTTTAAACGCTCGATTTATTTCCTATAAACCGGCGCTGATTTAAACTGGTTTCGCGGAGCTTTCCGAACCGTAAATTAAAACAACACTTTTCCCATACTCCCGTAACTTTTATTATCAATTACCTGGTACGAGAGTACTACGAGGAAGCGCGTGTTTGCAACAGCGAAAGCTTCCTCGATCCCCGATGCCCGGGGGCGATTTTAGGAATAAAAATTAGGGGAACACGATGACCAGGATATCGATTGAAATCGAGTGTTGGCCATCGAGGAATTTTACACGCGAAACGGGAATATTTCCCGACCGTTTAGGTGGTAAATCCCCGTCACGTATCGCGGCGAGTGTAAGATCGGGAGGGAACGAGCTACTCCTAGACCTAGATAACCTGGAACGTGGCTCCCCTGTGGATTTATCGTCGCGTCTCGGCCATTGTTTACGTCGCGGACGGGCCACGTAAATTCCCGTTATAAAGTGCCCCCTGGAACCGTCTGCGTCCACGGTTCCTGCGCTCGTATCTCTCCCTTCTTTAGGATAATGCGTACTCGCTTTCCTCCCGCGGAGGACCTCGACGCTCACCCTGCAAGCCGTCCTTTTATCCACGGATTCGTCTCTCCCCTGTCGAAAAACGAATGGACTCTTCCTCGAAATATCGTCCTTTGTATTTCAAGTTTCACGAGGGAGACTCGGGGAAGTTCAAATTGACGCTCGTAAAAATATTGCAGACATACGCTCCCAGGACGTCGACGATTCAGAAAATTGCACAAGCGTTCGATAGATTCAATAAATTTTCTAAATCATTCGATACGAATATCCAGTCAATTTAATTGCTCCGTTACGTACGATCGGTCTCAACGCGCGACTTTAATTATTTTAAATCGACGTTTCAGCGTGAAACATGAAATATTATCGATTCACGTTTCCACTCGAATAATTCTATCGATTGGTTGTAATTAATTTGTACGCATTATCCTCCTCCAAGCCTCGTGTATTCATATTTCCACCATTATTCCATATAAAATAATATTCGTCGCCATTTTCTGGACCATATTAATCTCCCGTATTGGCTCGCTTTCGGCAAAAATGACGCAAGAAGCGTGTCGCGGGGGGGAAAGGGGTTAACGAGAGCTTCGAGTCGTAATCGAAACGATATGCAAATTTCGCCGCGAATTCGCCTCGATCGGGGATCGTTCCGATCGTTTTTATCCAGGACGAGTCGCCCGAGGGAGCCAACCTGTCCGACGGGATCCCTCCAATCAGGACGCGGGCAGCCCGTGCATGCGATTCCTTTCGCGATACGTCCGCCAAGCTTGTATAAATAAGCCGCTCACGGAGCTGAAATCCTGCGACGAGCGAAAGGGGGATCCCCGTTTGCCAAGAATTTAGTCGCGGAAACATGGCGAGGATACGCATCGATTCTCGATTAACGCCTGGATGGTCGCAGCCCCCGGCGCGATGCGTGGCCCTCGTCGTTGCACGCGCGACGCCTCCGGACGCAGCCGATTTTTACGACGCCTCTCCCGCGTAAATACGACTTTTCATCTGATCGTCGCGCGTCCAACGTTTCGAGCCATCGACGCTTCTATCCAATTACGGGCTGTTCCGCGATACAAACTCGGATCATTGATCGTTCGGTTTTACGTTTCCATTGGAATTTAATGTAACTGACTCCGGAGTAATTCGAACACAGTCTTGCGAACGCTTCGACGGAGCGAAAATGGCGTCTGTCGTTTGACTACCAACGCCAATTTCGAACCGTCCTGGCCGAGACTGTTCCTACGCCGTTGCACGAGGATTCCACGGGCGTAGGAAAAAAACGTGCAGCTGAGGCTTGGACGGGGACGGAAGCGTCGATAAGATACGTAGCGTCTCGAACGATCTACGGACGCCCGGGAATCGGAAGATCTCGGATAGAGGGACGATAAACTGAAGGGGTTATTGCGATTGCTAGCCGTCTCCCTTTGCCAGAATTCGACGCGAATCCAATGGCGTCGAAGGCTGGACTCGCGTTGGCCTCCTTCTACGATATGTCATAGTGTCTCCAAGTGTTATGGGCAGTCTATAAACATTCGGATTTTATAGGATAACGGTCGATAAGGGCGTATTACCCGCGCTGTCCGCGTGTCGTCGATAAATAATCTATCCGGGGGAGACCGGCGGAGTATAAAAATCTAAACAAAATTGCGCAAATACGCCGGAAAGACGTTATTACGAGAACGAGGGGGGAGGAGGGAATGGTACTCGATCGGAACCAGTTTCGCGAACTTCTCTCGTGGATTTCGTGTCGGGCAGTTTTTAAAACTGGACAAAGAATAGTCGTTCCAGGTTTATTGGCACGATTGCGTTGGATGGTAACGATTGCTAACCTCGATCTACTAAAACCTGATTAACTGTTAGCAAATGTGACGCGATTATAGGCGTTAAATAATGCATCCTTGGGCGAACGCGATAAAATTTATACCGGGATACTTGGACACTTTCGCTCCACGGGTTCTCGTTGAATCCTTTTCGATTATTGTCCCACTATCCGACATATTTCCACGAACGGCGGGAAAATTTTCCGCCGCGGGAACAAGTTAACTTTCACCCTCGCGGTATTAATGCGTCGATTCAATTCAGAGAATGTTCTAATCGCGTGATGTACAATGTTTTAATACGGGGGCCGTAATAATTAAATCAAACGAGTTAAGAATATTAACATAAGCCGATACGCATCTAAATCGCGTTTATAATGGAATACAATCTCTCTTCCGTAATGAATTTACAACCTTGATTTTAAATTCCTCCGCTTATTATATTAATGCCACTAATTTATCTTGTAACATGCTGCAGCGACAAAGGCGTATTCTCATGATTACTAATGGCCTAGCATACTTAATGAATTCCCGTGCTCGTATACGAAACGTTATTGCCACTTCATTACCCATCCCCCCCCTAGCTCCTTAAATGGAGCACCGCGGATCCCACAGTAACTGCAAGATTAATCTTACCTTAACTCAATGCTAATACTTTTATTTCTTTATTTATTAAGTGTCTTTATTATACAATGTAAGAACGCAACGAACCCATAAATATGCAGCAGGCAGAAATTTTAGACTTCGACGATAAGAATAGCAGCGGTAATAACGCAACTGAAATATTGCACAACGATCCCAACCAACTTTGGATCGCCGAACACGATAAACTCAGAACTCGAGACTTTTCCCCGAAACATTTCCGATCTTCGACGATCTCGTTTACTTCCTTTCCAGCTGGAACGCGAGTCGATCGTCGGAATTCCAGAGAATCGGCCATGTTCCAGGGAAAACCCGATCGACTTCCGGGGCTCCGCGGGAGCATCGCGATTCAACGAGAGTCGAGTACGGGCGGGGGATGTTTCGAGGAGGGTTGATGCTGGTTAGAGGGAGATAGAGTGCACGGAATAATCCCCCGTATAAATTGGATAGTCGGTGGAACGTGGAAACTGAACGAGGCGAGACGAGGGAGAAAACTCGTGGCTGGAAAGGGAGAAACTAGAGGAATTTCAGCCGCCTTTCGGCGAACAACGAGCCGCACGGAGAGCCGGCGGCCATTACGAACGCGGCGCGCGTGATTTCGTCTCGCGAAATCGTCGCGGGGGAGGCGACTGAACTCGCGTGCACGGGCCGCGAAATTATGCGCGCGTTATCGCGCCCTGCATCGCCATCGAGCTAATTCGCCCTCGCCAATCGGCGAGCTCTGTCCGAGATTCTTCGACTCCATCGAACGCGGGGGATGGAACGACCCTTGCGCCACCGGTGCATTTCCTCGCGTGACCGTTTTGTCGCCGATACCGCGCGAGCAGGCTTTCCAGTGTTGTAAATTCTCGCGTTGATTGAACAGGAGCACAGTGTCTAATAGCACGAGGCTTCGAAGTTACTATCATAATCCCTCGATTCAACGCTGTACGTTTTATCTCCATGAGAGTCTCGTCAATGAATTGCCGAGGTCTCTCCGATTAAAATGAGTACAAACACGGCCATATTCGGATCACTTTTAATTCCGTACAAAATGGCGGACATTCGAATTTTGAGTAGCTCCGAACATGGTCGTGTTTGGGCTCGTTTTAAACGCGAAAACCTTGTCCATTTAGGCATACTACTTCCACAGAGTTACAACGAAAGAGATACGAATAAATTTAAACAAAATAAAATTCTACCTTTCGATTTTGAAACTGTCTAGTGATATATCAATTATTTACTCAATAAAACTTAATTGGAGAGGGTTGGGAACCGCTGTGAAAGACAAATCACGGCTTGTATTTGATCAGGAGCGAGCGGAAACACGCCGGGCGGGAACGTATCGCGAAAACGGGCGGTATTAATCTGCGAAGATGAGATCTCACGGGCGGGATCCCCCACGTGCAATTTAGATGGCTACGAGTCGTGACCGGGTACGTCTCGTTACTGCAAAGTAAACGCGCGATACGTGACGATCGGCCGGGGGAAACGCAACGATAAATCAGCCCAGCCAGTTGTTTACAAGGTAACGTTCCGCTTCTTTGCGTGGATATTAGACGGGGGACATCGGTGGGTGTAACGCGGCTCGTCTGGGGATCGCAAATGTTTGCCCCAATATCTCGCCGACGATAGAACCCCGGAAACAAAGGGCCAATCCGACCGTGTCCCGATTCCTCTTTGTTTTTTCGACGATATTTTGTTATTTCTCTCGAGAGAAATGCTATTACCTTGATTAGAGACGAGATACAGAGCACCGTGGACGCTCTACTCATCGATATGGTTTCTTAATTGGAAGGAGAACCGCGTGCCGTGCAATCGGCGAAATTACAAGCGACTTCCAATTTCGCTCCACTTTCGGAGAATTACTTCCTCCTTTTTCCGAACGTGGAAGATTCGATCGCGTTAACGTCCTTCCCTAGCTCACGGATACGTCGATCTTACCCATAGTTCAAACTCAAGAATTCACGAAAATATATCAGCTCCGCCCACGAGGTTGCATTGTCTGCAAATTGCCCGGCGGCTACTTTTATACTCAGCCTCAAATTACACGTTGCAACCCCATAAATAAAACGTATTCTAATTTATGCGCTCTTCCAGTATTATTATTGCGGAAAGAAACTGCTAAAGGGAATTCGAGGGCTCTCCTCATCGTTTCATAACAACGAGATCGAAACTGGCTGGGGCCCTCGCGAGTCCCGTCACGATCGCGGGAACGTTTAACATCTGGCCGTGCGCGTAACGCCCGAAAATAGCCTCGTGAATCTAATGAGCTTCGTGACGAAGCCGTGGACGCCTCAGCGTTCCCGTCGAGCCACCTTGGAAACTTTGATTACGTTCCCAGAAAGTTCACTCGAGCCACCACCCACCCCGTTCGAGCAAATTCAACCCCCCCCCCCGTTGGAAAAAGATATCTCTCTCGCGATTCTTTCCTCTCAAAGTGTCACACGATGCTCCAGGTTACTAACGAGCCACAGGGATCCATTTCCACTCCTCTGTCGTTCAATTCAAATGATTTTGTTAGTAATTTTCTACGTTTCGTGGCGGCTGGAGAAAAGTTTGAAAATCGTTGAGACCGACAAAGGGGCCACACCTTGAAAACGAAGGGCGCACACGCCGCCTCCATCGTCTTCTCGTTGTTTATTCACGAGCAAACGCCTTCCTCCCCTTGGCGACCACCTCCTCTCGGTTCGACCGTTTCCCGCCTCCGCCTCAGACTCCTTTTTCCCGGTTTTTTCTTCTTATTCCTCCGTCGATACCGGTCCTGAGGTCCGCAAGGAATACACAGTCTCTTGGTCCTTGTAAAATAGAAGATATTCCTCCGATCGTAAGGGGTCGAAACATTATTTAGAACCTTTAGATGCTACCAATATGTACCAGAAAACTAGATCTGGTATAGAACTCAAATGCAAAGTTTCATTTATATCCTTTTGTAGGTAAGCTTTGAAATATTTCCATATATCGTTTCGATCCACGCATTTTTTCACGTTGTCTCCGTACAGAAACCGGTGGTTTTCTCGTCGTGGTGTCCGATTATTATTATTACCGGGTCTTATATAAGCAACTTGGTACTTTCTGATCGTGTGGCAGCCTCGACCCGGGGCCAGCGCGCGTTTACGACGAGTCAGCGCGGATTCTGTCGAGTCCTCCGCGTATCCCTCGACGGCTCTTCCGGCGATCGCATGTTACAAAGGTGACGCGTAATCCCCGGTGGCTCGAACAAATAGCCTCTTTACGCGACGGAGTTTATTAGCCTCAACGTTGGTCCAGCGAGGAGTCGGCCCGTTGCAGCACGTTAGTTATCGTCCACCGTGCCGTTTAATTATTCGAATCGTCGTTGAGACGGCAATATCGTAAAAATGTCCTCGTTGCCCGCGTCATGGCATTACCGTCTCTCATAATTTTCATTGCGACGCTCGAAGGATCCAATCGGTGGCGACGCACCTTCATTGTGGAGAATTATAGATCTAAGGATGCATCGTACAACTCATCGATCATAAAGAAAATAATAAAGTAGTTCAAAATTAAACTGACCCATCAGAGAACACCCAAACGTTGGCATTCTTATTTATGAACAAATCTATAATGAAATCTCTGTCGAGGTTGATCTTGAGAACCGAGTGATTAACTATGATTTTGAATAGAATTTTCCTTTAGTTTCTAGCTCGAAATCGAGTATGTAGTGAATTTTGCACAGGATCGCAGACTCTCGAGCGTTGGGAAATCAGAGCCAGCGTTCAAAGGGTTAACTGGTCTATCCCAAAGAAAGAAGTACGCGTTAAGTAGGGTCAACGGAACCACATCAACCGTGGCGACCACGGCGCCTGTACGCACGCGACTTCGTTAACCACGCGGATCGGACGACACCAGTCGCGAAATCGTCCCAGACGCTCGTCTAGGCGAGTAATTTACGAGTCTCGCGCGTGCACGCGGCTCTCGAAGCCGCCCTTAATGCCCCCCATTCGTAGTCTTCGGGAGACAGCGGGCCCGGTTAATTCGCGCTGGGAAACCGTGAACGATTTTCGTTCGGTACGAATCCCCCCTCGTGTTGAAACGTACCCGATTGGAGTCTACCGCGGGCAGTTTCGCTCCAGCCGTCGCTGATACGCGAATCGCACCTGCATTCACGCCCACGCCGTTCCACCTTCGCGGGAAACACGTTCCACGCGCGAAAAAAAACTCGGTTGAAGCGTACGGGTGGCTGGTCGCTCGGAGGAAATGCGCTCAGCTCGATTACTTCCTTTTATTATTACCGTAACGCGTTCGAATTACGAGCAATGATATAGCGGCTCTTGTTAAAACTCGCGATTAGAATTAGAATTGATCGAGAAACTAAATATGGGGGAAGGAAATTGAAACCGTTGAAATCAAATTAATTTGCAAATGATTTTACGAGAGACTGAAATAAAGATAAAAAATTCCCATGATCGGGACCTGACAATCCATCCCTCGAATCGCAAGACGCCCCTTCTAACGCCATTGTTTCGGAGGATCCCATCGATTTCTACTATTATTCGAGAATTCCTATGTTCCGTGGAATAATAAAGCGATGCGAGGGAAGAGTGTGACGGTCGGAATGCATGTAAAGACGGCGGTACTATTTTTGTGAATGGTTGTAGCGGTCCGGAATGCGTTTACTGAAATTTGGAATTTGGTATTCATAAGACGAGCCAGGATCCCGGATGCATCGTCCGCGGGTTTCTCTGCGCGATTCTGCCGCAGGATGCAAGGGACGGAGTGGAAATACGTGTCCTAGCTACGTGGAAGTCTACCGTCGTTCAATCTACATTCTTCGTTCCTTTGTTTCCAGAAGTTTCTTCGTCGAGGCGTCCCCAGGGGACCACGGGGGTGTGTTTAGAGTTTCGTCGCCTCGGGTAATTGGGGAAGTTGATCTAGCTTTGCGGGACTATTATAGATATCACAGGTGCTACGCAACTTTTAGAGATATAAATAATCGAAACACCTGGAGATTCTCACCCCCATCTTTGAAAATTCGGGGTAAATACAGCTAATTTAAAAATTGAATTTTTTTCGGAGTTATTGAACGCATTAATAAGTAGAAGATCTACACGCACAGCCACGGAATAATCTTGCTGGAGAGATAAAACGAGATTCAAGGAGGGTTAAAAACTGAAACGTTGCCAGAGGGTGGAATCTCCGCTTTCCTCGAGCTTAATTTTCCTCCGCTCGGCAAACTTCGCCTCCTGGTTTCCCGGAGAGGTTTCCGTGGCACCTGCAGCTACGGGGGAAAAAAATGAAAAAATAGAGGAAAGAAGAAACTGGGAACAGGGTTCGACGAACGGAACGTTCGTGGAGGAGGGCAGACGCGTGGCGAAACGACAACGCGACGAAGGTAGACCCGATTCCGCTCGATTCGAAGGTGTAGGTGGAGCCGAGAGTAGATTATCTTCCCAGACGGCGAAACGGTAAAGTTCTCGGACCCGTCGATGCTACGTGTCGGAGGGCAAACACGAGGGTAGAGAAAGTCGGCTTCTGGCGTTGTGAAAATCAAGGGACGGAGCAACGGCGAAAGGGGAGGATGGGGGAAAGCTCTCTAGGCCTTTCCACGGAACGCTGCAGACGCAGCTGTGTGGAAACTGCAACGACACGCCCCCGTCGCCCCCGATCCCTTCCCCGTGGCCCTCGTCTCCGTCGTCTTCCACCCTCGAGACGTCGATGGTCCTGGGGGTAGGTTCTCTCCGAGCTCAGCGTGCTTCGACTACCGGAGCCAGGGTCGATTCGAACCCTCGCTGGTGGGGGATCCACACACACACAGAACCATCGACGTCTGGGTTCTCTCTGCGCGTGTGAGAGTCGATGTTGCTCCCAAAGGTGTGCAGACGAAATTTTATTCGAACTGGTCGATGAATGAAAACACAATGGAAATTTCCCGTTAACCCCATCGAGGGAGAGGCTCTAGACACTGCGCCCTGGACCTCATTTTTATACAACTTTGACTTTTGCCACGATCCTACGTCCGAGCAAACACAACCCCCCGGATGCACCGATTTATTCCATCGAGCGAGGAGACGAGGGGGTTGTAATTCTTATCGAGGAGATTACGAGCGGTTTATCTAAGATTCGTTATTAGAAATTCGTATGCAGGTAAGAAATTTGCCCATCTCCCGCTCACCGGGTCTGTTCGTCTCCGTGGCGACGCTGGATGCTGGCGGTGGTCCTGGTCCGTTGAACGCGTCATCCCTGCGCCCCTCTGGCTGGGCTGACGAGCGCCCCGGATCGATACCGCTGCTCCAGGGGTTCACCTATTCCTCTATACTCGCCCCGCGTTCCCTCTCGCTGCACCGTGCACGATCTCGACGGCGATTCGTGCAATCGTACCCTCTTTCGTCCATTGCGAGAACAGCCACGTTGGATAAGCGAACGTACCGGCCAGCTGCCGCGCGGGAAAATTACCAGAAATTTTCGCGATGGCTGGGAATATTTCCACCTCGCCCACGGGGATCGAATCTTTTCTCTCCCGCAGGCGAATCGTTGTTTATCGGGTTTAAATTATTTGATCCTATTTTTCTTTTAATTGGAACATTCGTTCGTGCCTCTCCATGGATCAAATTCAATCAAATTGCTCAGAAATAGTATTTGCAATATCATTTCGTACGATGACGAGTCTGACTCGTCACAGGTTCATCCTACTCACTTGTTTTCGAGTCTTGCATATTAAAATCAACACATTTTTACATTCACTTAAAACAGTCGACTCTATTTTGAAGCCATTCCTTGCAATAAATTTAAACAAAATTAAATAGTATTATATATTCTAACACTAGGTTTACAAGATTCTATTTTTCTATTAATTACGAGTACATTCGTTCGTGTCTCTGCATGGATCACATTCAACCACAATTGCTCAGAAATAATGTTTACAATACCATTTCATACGATGACGAGTCTGACTCGTCGCAGGTTCATTCTACTCACTTGTCCTTGGAGTCTTGTATTATATATTAAAATCAACACATTTTTACATTCACTAGATATTCGTAAAACGATCTATAGCCATTTCTCGCAATAAATTTAAACGAAATTATATAGTATACGTTTGAAAAATGATTTCGAATCAAATCGTACGTCAGTATTTGCAATACAGATTGCCAAACTTTGGTATCGAGCGACTGCAGCTCGAGATTACTTCTCGCGAGAGACATTTTGTCGGCTGGAACGGCAATGACGCAGAATTTTTATTGAAAACTTTGTGGGCTGATGAAACGAAATTTACGAGGGACGGCATGTTAAATATTCATAACGCGCACAGATGGAGATCTGGGAACCCTCGTCTCGGGAACACGTTTTTCCAGCGAGATGGAGTTTAAACGAGCATTATTGGGACTTACGTTATTGACCCGTATTTCTCTCGTCGTATTTGGATCGACCAAAAAGCAAATACGAGAACTTGACGCTATTATAAATTGGTCTGTACAACTCGGTACTACATAGATCGAAGAAAGAGAGAAACTTGCTCCCTTGAACGTAGATAGTGAATAATTTCGAAGATATAAGCAATTGATGTTAAATAAAACTTCGTTTATACCAGAGATACCTAAGGACGATTTTATAAGGGCTACTCGATAGATCGTCAACCGAAAATAATGAATCGCGTTTGTTTCAGGTGCTGTGGATCTTCTCAGACCGACGGAGTCTATTAATATCGACTGCTTCGCTGGAGATCGTCGTTGGATTAAGTGACGAGTTTCGTTCATTGGATCGTTTCGTGGATCCATCGCGTGGCTCCCTGAAGGATCGAGCCTATCTAACCGGTGGCTCACGACTGCCAACGATAACCGTGCACCATTTACAACTCACCGTCGATCGACGCTTATCTGTACACAGAGATACCACGAAAAATGTCTTCGTTAAGCTGAGCGACCAACTTGGCGAGACACGCTACCAACGAGAATTCTTCCTCCATCATCTTCCCAAAAAAACTAATATTCATCTTTCCAATGAATATTTTTGTTATGTAATTTAGTCTTTCACTCGATTGTAGACGTACATACGTGTATAATAAAAATTATTATTACGGTGTGGATCACGCGGTGGTGTATTACTGTTTCTTAGCCCCTTTTTATGCAGCCACGATTACTTAACAAGCCACATCCGTTTCTAGAACGCAAACGACTGCCCCAATAGTCCTTAAAATTCGTCTCGACGCGAGCCCGTTAAAAGGACCACGAACAAACTTCACAGACAGAGGGTCGTCGTCGAGGGTTCCAAAATGCCAGGGGGAGAAGTTTCGCCACATTCCCGAATAATCTCTTTTAAAATTCCTCGTTCCCTTCGTGTAAAACCAACTCGAACCAAAGTAACAAGTTTATCTCGCCAGATATTAAATTTCCCTATTTTTACTGCAACGTTCGTGGCATTGCGTGTCACATACTTGTTCGAGGGTGACGAAAGACGTTTCATCGTTCGACGTTCGCGTTAAAAGCTTTTGCGAATAAATCATACGCCTGGAAGGAAATTATTATCATGACAAATGACTTCTCACGCCTGGAAGACGAGCATTTAAAGATTTTTTACCGTCGCCATTCAGCGTTCGAGAATTACTCGTTTCCACCTCGATTTCCGTAGATCGTTAATGTTCCGTCGAATTTTATTTTATTCAGCGTGATTTATTTTCGAAAAATAAATTTACAGCGGACATCCATCATCGACTCGTAACGCCGCTGCGTGCAAACACTGCGATCTCTTGTTTTTCTCGTAAACCTCGCTGATAAATACGCGAGAATGATCAACGATTCATGCAAATTCGCGTAATACTTTTCACCCTTCGTTCCCTGCGTTTACGAGATATCCACGCGCGTGCACATCGCGTTGGTAAACTTCCAGCTCTTGCAATAAACACGGAACAGCCAGAAACTTTCATTAAAAAATATAGAATCTGTATAACATTGTCCACGTTCAATTAAGAAGTACCAAGGTGTTCCACCTAGTCCAGAAAGATGAACGAACGATGCAAGGACGATAAATTTTAATTAATTTCTGGCCAGAAAATTTTATTTTTCCCTTTATTACTAGAACACCTTGGTACTTTTTAATAATTTTTGTTTAATTGGTGGGTAATACCGGCCGTGCTGCTCGTTTTAACGAGATGTTACGAGAACGAAAAGACCAATTATCTCCTCTATGATTAAGACCCAGCAGTTGCATTTCCTTGGACGCGTAACATTAAAAATTAAGAATTTAAAGCACAATGTAATTTGAATCCCCGTTTTCTTGGCGGCCATTGGGGTTGACGCGTGATGTCTATCTCTTTTGGCACAATGAAAACGCGCGATCCCCGAGGCGTGTCCGAAAAACGAATGAAAATCGAGCTCGCCGTTAATGTACCTAGACGATTCATTAAGATACGCGGAGCGGACTAGCACGGGTGATTCTTAATCGCCTTACACCATCGTGCCACGAATGTTTAGCAACGCATCCAGCGAATTCTTATTTCACCATTATTACGAGTAAATTTTCATTTAATTTTCCCCCGTGTTTAATAACTCGCGCGAAGCACTCCGGCCACGAGTTCCTCTCGCGTTTAGGAAAGAGAAACCTGAACGTTTATGGTCGTACAAGCGCACGGAACTCTACGGCGAGTCTTTTGTATATGCTTTTACACCTCTGCAATTTTACGTACGCCGCGTGGATATTTTACATTTCGATTTATATAAACGTACCAAAATTTTTCCCCGCCGCTGGGATTTACGTCGAATAATAACAATTAACTGCAATTATTTAGGATCGGGAATACTGTTATTCCCTCTTCGAAAAAGGTTAAGAACCACTGTAGCTGGCAAAGATCCGCTGTTGGTCGTTTTCTACGGGGCACAATTCGCCCCGCTCGTTGCATACGTTAAGCGGAACCGTGTACGATTATACTTTCAGATACTCGAGGCGAGTATTTACGCGTGGCTTCGTATTTTTCACACGTAGCAACGTTGTTTCCTTATCACGGAGCAGAGAGTGGCTCGTAAGTCGCGTCGGCTTTGCGCGGGATCGTTTCGTGGAATGCGCCCGTTCCGCCCCCCAATCGTTCGACGGTTTTCACCAGTTCTCGAAAAATGGCCAGATAAGACGCTCCCCGGAGCGCATCGCCTTTGAAATCGAACGATGCCTCCGAATTCAATTCATTCTTCGTATTTTTATTCCTATCGATCGATGGATCATTCCGTATCACAATGCTCTAGAAAATAATAACTCTTCGACCACTGTTTTGGTTTACTTTAACACTATAAAAGGGTACGGTAAACTTTACGTTTAGAGGAGGCGGCTTCGATGACCTTGTAACATCCTCCTGAGTAACAACCAAGAGGTTTTTATTAAAAAGTTACTATTTAAAAACGATTATATTAAATTATATTTTATTCAAAATGGATGTCGGTATTAGTTGGTGTAGTTTTAAGGGGAGTGAAACGAATTTAACATGATACTGTTCAACTCGTGGGGGATGTTTTATTTTATGCAGGGCTCATGGAACGAAATTCCATATTCTTGTTTTTTTGTTTCCGGTAATTTTTATATACTAATAACTTTTTAATGAAAAACGAGAGATAGCTGTAACTTTTTGTGGGATGCTCAAGAGTGTGACCTTCGTAAACTGCGTGAACGTCAAGGTCACATTGAGCTAATAATACATTTTTATTAATAATTTTTTATTGTGTCAAAGTCAAGGTCGTCGCAGCTGCCTTCCCTAAACGCAACGTTTACCAAGGGTGCAATTAACAGCGTAATTGGGAGCGTCCATCGACGGAGGCAAAAACCGCGAATAAAAAAAAAAAGGGTGAAACGGTCGAATCGTCCGGTTTTAAATCCGTCGTCGGATAAGCGATCCGACCGAACTCTCGGGATCGTTGGCGCTCTTTAACGAGCGACGATCTCTCGATCGTTAATGGCCAGCCACGCGGAATGATCGCGTTGATTCGCGTCGACGACGATAATGACGATAATAGGGAACGGAGTACGTATAAATTTCGCGAATCGAAATCAACGTTGCCAACAGATTTACTCCAAGTCCTCACTCGTGCCTCTATATTTGCTCCTTCGAGGATTATACATGGGATTTTTAGAAACACACAAAGTATTAATCGTGACTCTGTTTTGTGTTATTAACACAGAATTAATATCGATGAGTTGAAGATCCCAGAGACGCGTTGGTGGACGAACCGCTCGAGATTCGAAACGAGGATCGCGGAAAGTTTGATGGGTGGTTCCTCCGGGCGATAAAGTCTACTAAATCGTGCAAAGAATCGCAGATTGGGATAAAACGACGCGTGATTTACAGGCGTGCCGGGTCGCCAATTTGTCGCGAAATTGGATGGAGTTTACGACGATATATTCGACATAAATTCGCAATGAAATTAGGCAGAATGCACGGGAATAAATTCGTCAGGAATTTATAACGAAGACGGGACGAAATTTACGTAGACGAATTTAATGGACTCGCGGATCAAAACGACGGGATCCCGACGTTTCCTACTCTGGGCGAAGGTTTCGATCGGGAAAATGAACTTCGTCGTTTATTTATTTGGAATCTTGACCACGAAGAAAATATATAAATATTTAGTTATTTTATTTATTCGCGTAGATTGATCGAGTAGAGTCTTTCAAGATGTAAATTTTATTTATAGAGTGAAAATGATTGTTTGTGAACGGAAGCTCATTCTTTCGTATTTCTCAATAATCGCGAACAAACTAAGCTCGTTTTAATATTCTGTTACATTCTCGAGCTGTTTTTGGTCGAAAATTCAGGCCACGGAGAACGATATTCCGTTCGAGGCTGCGCAGGAGAGGAAGGGCACAATTTCCGCGGAGACAGGAACGACGGGCGTTGAACGTGGGCGGCGATCGCGCGGGCCCCCGGTGTAAATAAATGAATTAGTAAATAACGAATTTTATCCGTCGTCATTGGCCAGGAATCCGATAAGCCGCCGTCGCGGAGTAGGGGATCGTATAAAAAGTACGCGTTATGCGTACCTGTGCGTCCAATGGGGTGGCTTTGCCTCGGGCCCCGAATCGACCGGAGGAGGATTATCGACGGGAGGGGAAGAGGGGCGGAGAAACGCCCGAATCGACGCGGTTCCTTATAGAGAACGGGTCCGTAGAGTTGGCGAAACTTACGGACCACCATCGCCCGCCGGGAAAACGAAGAAAACGAGCCGCTGGGGGGAGGGCGGCGGGGGGGACCAAGGGAACGGAATGAAAACCGCGAGAAGGTAACCGAACCAACGGCTCTCCCGGAGCCTCTGATAAGTTTAGAATCCTCTCGAGTCTTTATTGATACTTGGACGTTTCCACTTGTCCCATATACATACCGGTGCGCCCCACGGATCCTGGACTCCTCGCCAACGCCGCGGTATGCCAGGATTACGCCGGAGGAACCCTCGTCCTGCGGCCTTCGCGCTACCCGTCACAACTACTCCTTACTTTATAGACGCGATACCGTGCTATTTTACTGCCTGGATAGTTTGATAAGCTCCGTACGTTACACCCTAAAGAACCCTAAGTACCGCGAGCGAGTCTTGGTGTCCTGTTTCTCGAACGATTTTTAACAGGACGTGGGACGACCGGGATCCTGTCTAGATATCTCAACTTTCGTGGAAAACAGAGCGACTAGCTATCCGGGCGATCTTAACCCTTTGCAAAATACATAAGCGGAGAATGTTGAAAAAAGAAACCATACGTTTACTTGGATATTTGCCATCTATTTCACGAAGCAACCCCTTGTGGTGTCTTTAATTTTAATATTTTAGACCCGGAGGGTGAAATGGACGCCAACGTCGGTCTGTTATCGGAGTTTTTAAAAAAGAGCCTCGAGCATCAACTGTCGGAACCCCGGGGGTCGTTCGAGCCTCGAATATTCAAGATCGATGAAATTCAGGCGTCCGGATCGGCGACCCAATTTCCTGCACGGAACGGGAGGACCGGCAAAAAGCTCGGTTTACGATTATTACGTGTTCCAGCGGAGGATCTTGGTATAAATAGAGGTTCGCGCAACGTTTCACACAACCATCCGAGAGCGTCGCTCTAAATCATGCTCTTACGCGTCACGCGAACAGACTTAGCACGACCGTTCGTTGTGCCATAATTTAACCAGGTTGCATCTACAGGAATGTTTACACATAGGTAGACGAAATTGTTGATCTACTATGATGGAAAGGGGATATTCCAAAAGACGGAAACTCGCGTCTATCTTTACGTCCACACTTTTCTATAAATACTTCCGCCAACTCTTCGTTCCAATCTAATCCCTTTATCCTTGATTAGTTTCCCCAGTTCCACGGTTCTTACGCGATTGATTAATTAATCGATTCTTATTCCATGCTGAGCTGAGATGATTAGGAGAAGCTGCACCCTATTTCTCCGACACTCGAATTTAATAAACGAAAACCCGCGTTCCTTTGGCTTGCAATCTTCTCGGCTCCGTGCAATACATTGTCAAAAATCGTCAGGTAACAGAAAGGCGATACGCTCGGAGTGCTTCCCCGCGCGAGGAGGACGAATTTCACGAACGTACGAGCTAATATAGCCCGGATTAAAGGCTTCCAGCTTCCAACGAAAGCGTTGCTCCATCCAAAAGGTGGCGTCTATCGTCCTCGAATGTGACTTTTGCCCTTTCAAGCAGTACCCAACGTGCTGGAAAGTCTCGAGTTCATTCCCCGGGCGTTCTCGACCGACCCGCAGAGTGTCTGGATCGTGCAAGTACGTGGAAACACGTGAGCATATACGTACATACCTGTCTGCTCGCACTCTGGGGACCGATACTTTGCGTCCCCATAAGACACCCCGAGTTATGTGTATGCTCGCTTGTCTTCGCGACAGGCCGCTGTGATACGTTACCCTCTCGAAGGGAATTCGACTTGCAATTCTATCGCGACGCCGTGAGAATAGGAAGATAGGAAACACGGTGGTCCCGATCGTTTCGATCTTCCATTGGCTCGTAAATTACTTAAAACGCGCGATCCAACCAAATCAAGCACGATTCTACAAATGTTGCACGAGGAAATAATTGCCACATGAAATAATAATTTTCACACGCGACTCTTTTAAATTGGTAATTTCAATTTAATCACCAACCCTTCCTCGTGTCTACGTTTTAAATAGTTTCGAATTGTTTTAATAGTAAAATGTTTTCTCGAAATATAAGGGTGAGTGACGCGTGTCTAACGAAGGGTCGAGACTGTTTGCCCCAAACTACAGCTAATTTATGTATCGGTGTGCCATTTCGAACGGTAGAATTCCTTTGGTTGATAAATAAAGAAACTAGATATGTGCAGTTTGCAGCTAGAAACGTTCTCGATTCCTCTCACGGACAGAGTGTCGGCGAAACGGCAAGGGACACAAATAAAGCCTGGCACACGTTCTTTGGAAACTGGGCAATTAGCTGGCAGGTAGATACGCCTTGTTAGATGAGCAATCTGCGTCGCGAACGCAGTCGGCAGCTTGCCAATAACATGGCTGATACCAGGCACGTGCGAGCGATTCGTGAATCGAATCGGGTTGAACGCTCGAGGATGGACGATTCTTTTTTTTTTTTAAACCGAGGGTTAAAATTCGGACGAAAGAAAAACGAAATTAACGAACGCACGATCGACTTTTTGCATCCGCTTAAATTCAAAGAACGTATTGTATATTAACGTCGCGGTATGGCAAAAGGTCGTTCGTTCTCGAAAGCAAAAATTGTTTAAATAACTCGAAGGTCGGCGCCTTTGTCAGGTCTTACGAGGCCCGTCGTGGAAACGACAGAGGCTGGGAACGTGTCGGCGAGATTCCACGGACACCATCGACGCTGAAATCCGAGATTCGCATTAAATATTCGCCGGCCGAATGGACAATGCGAAATTTCCAAGTGTCTGCACGTGCCTCCTCGATGCCAAACCGATCGTTTCATTCCAGTTTCGAGCGTCGGTTCGATAATTTTATAACCTCGTAAACAAGGCGCGCTCGTATTGAGTTACGTGTCAACTACCCTCTTCCCTTCGTTTTATCTTTATCTCCCGTCGCCTATTCTTAGTCTCGTTGCGTGGAACGTTTCCCGATGCAAACAGAGACACGGGTCGCTGGACTTTCGAAATAAAAACAATCTTTATTATCATCGAAGATCGAATTAAAATAGAACAATATAATTCCCAACGAGGCTGTTTTATTTTTACCCCAATTTCGGTTAGATCTCGCGAATGAAATTGTTAAGAAAAGGAAAAGGGTGGATGAAGGGGCCCCTCGAATTTTCTGCAAGACAGGAGACTCGAGGGGGAATTATTTTGAGCAGAGGCGGCTCGTAAAGGGGTAAACGAAGGAACGTACGCGACAGTTTCCGCTCGAAAGGCGGACTTTATATCGCGAGGAACGTTTTACATGCGATCCTTGCGGGGGAATAAAGGTCCCCTAAATTACCAATTCCGTTCCGAGGACGTCCCACGCCCCGAACCGAAGACACCCCTCGCACGGGGGTTGTTCTTGTAAATCTTTGCGGCTAATTTATCCCTTTCGAATATAATAATATAATACCTCACTGGTGGGAATTTATGTCTGCAAGAGCACGATTATCGGCTGATCGGAGTACCCAGCGCCATATAAATCCGAGCATCAAAGACGAGATCGTAGAAGCTCGCGTAGGATACGTGGTTTTGTTGCGCACTCAACGAGTGGGAAATTTATAATCCCAAATAAAGTGTTTTATTTTCATATAAACACTTGTTACGTTCAGCTACAATCTGAATTTTCGATGTTCGCGGACCCAGAGGCGATGAGAAACGTAATTATCGGTCGACCAGAATACTTTACTAGTAATTTCGGATTTCTGGGTCGCTCGAGATCAAAAGGAACAAGTGGGAATTTATTTGATGGGCTTGGATGGTCCTAGGCTCGCACGTTTTATCGATCCTGGACTTCCGTCGTTCGTGGGAGGCCATTAGGCTGTCGAGAGAAATTCTAACGTTCGAGAGGAGTGAAATAAAATTACGGCGTAATCGATGGCTCGTGTTGCACGAATTGCTTTGGAAATAGACGTTTATAGAGCGAACTGGAGTAGCAAACTGCGGGAATTGAACACGAGACCCAATTATCTGCTGGTCGAAACAGTTTATGCCAACGTCGGTGTCTCAGAAATTTAAGACTGCTATTTCGCGGCTAGATACTTTGTATAGTATTTGGTCCTAAATCAAAGTGGAAGAGAATCCAGGAAGATCGTACACGGGGTAAGTGTTATTTCACATTTACGATGTTCTTACGAATCCTAAATTTAATGTTTAGAAATAGAAATCCAACGGATTCGAATGAAATTCCAGAAGGGGAACCTATGGACAGAGCTCGAGGAGTTTTCGGTTTGGTAAATGAAATATTTCTTTCCCCCCGCGCGCTTGTGACTTGTCGACGTCCGTAATCCGTACAGCTCGGAAGCTTCTTCTCTTAATGGATTCGCTAAGTATGTTTTTCAGTATCGTCGAGAAAACGTAACCGTAAAAAGGCACGAGCGAGTACGTGTCTTTGCAACCGACGATAGATAAAGAAGAAAAGCACACTTGGGGTTGGTTTACCTGGGACGCGAGGGTTTCCTCGCCATAAATTCCCGATCTGTCTCTTTCGTCGACGCTGCTTAAACAGTTCCTTTCATCGCTCTTTAGCGGGAACCTGCCAGTCGAATACGAAATTAAACCTCAGCCGTTCCTAATTTAAAATTAAATTCTACGCTATTTTATCGCCATTTGCCATCTGCTCTTGAAACAGCTCCGCGGCCGGTCGCGTATCGTGTAAATTTTATTTTCCATCGCTTTATTGTTTGGTACAAAGCTGTAAGGATAATACGTGTGTTTATTGCATCGTATAAAACGCGCTCGAGTTTGCCGTTAGAATTATTAATAACTTCTTCATTACGCTATACGAGACTACATAATACGGAAGATGTAAAAATAGAGACCGTCTTGGCTTCTGTTATAATTAACCTATCTGTGGCGAGAGTGAATAAAAGGAGTTTAATGAGCCCGGTAAACATAATAGAATGTACAGTTACAAGCATAAAGTTTAATCATGGAAATAAGGATGGAGGGCAACCTTTCGAATTTCTCTCGGGGCCAGATTAGATCGTAATATTATTCGTTCGTTAAAATAGCAATGGGTATCGTTTTTATTTCGATATATATACGAGTGACTTCACGATTCAAGGTCACTCGCGTCCCCATTGAAACTGTTCCCGAGTAAAAACGTCGACGGGGGACATCAAACTCCCTCGGATTCGATCCATCGCGTCGAGCATCGACGTCTGGCTCGTATTAAGACAAAATTAACTTTGTCTAAGGTCTGGGTTAAGGTCGTAGACTGCTGGAGAACGCGTGCGCCGTGGAACCCTCTTTTTCTTCCCCCACAAACGTCCCGAGTCAATGTTCGTGTCTATTATTGCTCGCTAGGACTATCGACGAGCAAAAGGGCGGCTCTCGAAGGGTCAATAGTCCCGAGGAACCTTCGCCTAACGATTTTTCTATTTATTTTGCAAAGAACAGAGCCGACCAGAGAACGTTTCCAACGCAAATCCGTGGCTCGTTCGACTTTCTCTCGCAGCTCACGGGGGGAAAAAAACGAACGACGTTCGCCGAGGAAACGAGAACACTTTGTGGTCCGCATCCATCTTCCGGGAGCCTGCAGCCGCCCTCTATCGCGATAAAACGCGCCCTGGAGTGCACTCGCCGCCGCGGGAAGACCATACCCTCGCGGCCAGACGGGGAAAATCGCTTCTTTATACGGCAGATCGGGCGCAGACGGCGGAAAAGTGGATTCGCCGCGGTGAGCCACACCCTGGAACGCGGTCCAAGGGGTTAAAAACCAAGAGGAACGGACGCTGGCGATCGATCGACCTTCTTCTACCACCTAGCTCCCAACAATAGATACAACGCGGGGCTGGGGATGTTTTAAAGTCATCTACGAAAGTGGAAACTCACTCCTCCGTCGAAAATAGGATCGACAAAATGAAAGATTTTTACAAAAACCCCCTATGCAAGGTGTTCCGCTGTTTGACAAATGTTTTAAATGGAAGTCAATTTCTCGCCAACTACAAACTCTAAAAATTTGGATTAAACATCCTCGACACTGCATACTTGATTCTTCTACCGCCTCAACGTCTCGTTTATCTTTTCTTTATTTAATAAAAAGGATCCAGAAACGATATGGCGAAGTACAATTGCTAAAACATCGATGGGCGGTCGGTTTGGTCGGTTTTGGAGGACGGCTGTTCCACCTACGGAGTCGAAATCGAGGAAAGGAAGGGCAGCCATCAGGAATTCCACGCGCGACAGCCTCTTTGGAGAGAGACCCTGGGCTTGGTCCTTTTGCCAGCGTGAACAGAGGCAGATAGCTGGGCGTAATAAACACACCGACGTAATTATCCAGACCCCGACCGGGTGAAGTGTCCTTTCGAGGGTTCCTCCGCTGACCACGAGATCCCCCAAGCTGCATCCTTGCACCAAGAAACGCTCCTCGAGTCGTTTGTAAAGCTCCCAGAGCCAATTCATTGCACTTTTTAAAGAACATTTGGTACAAATTTGCAGGGGGATATTGCTGGTACCGTGCTACGCGCTACGTGTGGGGCGAAAGACATCTTTTAACCTGCTCAGGACGTATAACCTATGTACAAAAGGTCCATCATATTTTTTAATAAATTCTATCAACGATGGTTAATTTAATAAAGCCTATGGATGAATATTAACGACACGTGGATCCCATGTTTCCTCGCTACGATGTCGGTCAGGTCGGTGCGTACGTTGTCGAGTCTCTGTACGGTCGTAAATCATGCTTAATGAAGTTTAATGCGAACCGCTGGATGAGGTATCTGGCTGGTCACGTTCGTTTATGGCTGAGATTTACGAGTGAGATTTATGCGTCGGATAAGACGAGGCGAGATTTCGTCGCTGGACCCACGAAGATGCAAACAAAGACGCGAATACTCTGTATAAATATTCTGGTGCAATGTTAATCGACGGTTTCCATTTCACTTGGAAATTAACGTTACACGGACATTACGAACGAGTTTGCAGCGATTTTCCAAGCTTGGACATAAATTACACCAAATTCAATTCCAAAATCTAGCCATAAATACTGGTTACGACGTGTTTAATTTTGGTATCGACTCCGCTAGAAACGCGTCGCGATAAAATAGTGAAACGAGCTGAAACCTACGACACAATCCATCGCACGAGCTATAAATTCTCCATTGTCGAAAAGAATAACGATAAAACGTTGGGAAGTAACGAGAAAATTGTTAATATTTCCAAGTCAAAGGTAAGCGCGTTGTTCAAAGCGCTAGAGGCATCTGTTGGCGGCGAATGGAAACCGCAGGTTGCGGGTACGCCCGGTAGAGCGCAGGTTCGCCCCTTTTCATGATGGCCGCCTGCGGGGGCGTTACGATTGGAGGAGAGAGCGGCGGCCATTGCGAATTCCAGGAATAAATTACATAATGAGAGTCATGATGGCCGACACGGTCGACCAATAACCTTCGAGGGGTGGGACTCGGTGAAATCTCCCCGAAAAATGGCGGCGGTCGAACAGCGAGGCGCGTTTTTGCGAGAAAGCGTCCCTTGGGCTCGCCGGGAAATACCGGGAAAATGGAAAGATGGCCGCGTCACGACGAACTTCGACGGCCATTCGACCCGGAAACTTCTAGTTTCTAGTGGAACTAGCTTCGCGGAGGCTTCGATAGAACGGGAATAGGAACCAGCCGGAAGCGACGGGGTATCGGCGTGGTCGTTGGCGCGAAAAACTGGCTCGTAAACTACGCGGTCGACCTCGAGACCCCGCGGGACGGGGGCAGCGTGTAAAAACTTTTATGATCGCAGTCAATAAAGTGACGTAACCCTATGAATGTTCTACGACCGGCGGCGTGACGTCATGGACCGGAAGTCGGGCGCGTAAACGGCACGCGGCGGCGGCGGCGGGTGGAGGTCGCCGTCGAGGGGCGGCAAAGGGTGATCGTGGAACGGAGAACTACGGACCAGACGAGGAAAAAGGCAGACCGCGGAGGCCGCGAGGCGGCGAGGAGCGCGGACGAGAGAGAGCGAGCGAGCTGGTTGATGGTTTACGACATTCCGTTGATGGCCGTAGTGGCGTAGTTGCGGCGTCGAGCCCATAAAAATGTAACGAGCCTGTAAACGTTCGTTTATATTGGCCTGCCTTTATGCCCGTCCGGATTGGGATAGGTCACGGCACCGTTTCTCCCGCTCCGAACTGCCGGTGTACCGTGTGACGTCACGGAAGACAGACGTGAGACACCGTACACGCGCCGCGCCGCGTCACGCGGTTATACGATCCGTATTAGGCGGAGGAGCGAGAGGGACGGCAAACGAGGGGCTCGTCAGCCGTTTTAGAGGCGATAAACGCGCCCGACAGCCCCCTGCCCCCTTACAAACCGCTCTCGCGAGAGGAACCGCCCTTCCGGGGCACCGACGCCCGACCTTGAACTTCGCTCGACATCCGCCACGAAACCGAGGCCGACTTTCCTCCCCCAACCACCGCTTAATTAAACCCGTGCACGCGGAAGGTACACGAACAGTGCATCGTAGGTCAAGGAATTCGAGTTCAATTTGTTAACAAACATCCCGAGCCACCGACGCCCCAGTAGCACCGTAGTACCGTCTGAAAAACGGTAGTCAGGGAACGTCTTTTACGACTGGTTGCGTAACGCTTCCGGCGTGTCCTGGCGACGACCTTGACATCGATCCACGTCCATAGGTGAGACGCGATTCACGCGACTCGCGTCAGGTGTTTGGCGCGTCGAGTACCCGCGACCACTCGTTTTACAGACGCTTAAAACTTTATAGGCGGCCATAAACGAGGACGTTTAGCTTTATTTGGCCGCTCGGGGGGAACGACTCGTTGTAAGAAGCCACGGAGATGGCACGTTTTCACCCACCACCCGGACACTCGTCTTTCCATTCATCGACTCCGCTCGATTCGACGCTGGCTCGCTGGACTCTACGATCTTTCATAGATCATTTCGCTACCCTAACGTTTATTCGATATTCCTAAACGATTCAGAGTATAGTCCAACTGGTATGTTCATCTTCTAGTCATACAGTTGTCCATAAACGGTGAAAGTTCCAGCCATCTGCATACGTCGATCATTACCATCGTTTCTAAGCGGAAGTCCTCCGTTTATTCGATCTCGTGTCCCGCAATTTTCCCGGAGAAATCCGCCGCTGAATGGAGAAAATAAGTCGCTTCCGCCTCGAATCGAGCGTCCAAGGCATCGATCACGGTGGACGTCGTAGCCCACGGGCTCGTTCGGCCAATCGCATCAACGTTGAGGAACGTGAATTATCGCCGCTCTCGGCGCGCCGCAACGGATGATCTACGACGATCATAAAACGGAGCATCGGGCAGTAAATCGCGACCCGTGCATTCTAAAACCGTCACGCAGCGACAGTAATGACCGATCCGAGCGATCAGCCCGGTTTCCCATTCAGAATTCATCCGAGATCGCCGTGGAACGGAACAAGTAGCACCGATCGAACGATGATCTCACCGATGAATCAACCCGAGCGTACTCTCGTTCCTTTTCCTTTCTACTCCTGTTTAACAGGGCCACGTCTGGCCAGCGTCTATGTCTAAATGTTATTGCTCGTAAAAACCCCTTGGACGCGCAACAGTTTGCTACCTCCAGTTTTTCCGTTTCTCAAACGCAACCTTCAGCCGCCCCTACCATGCTAGTTAGCAACGAGTCAACAAGCTGGATAGCTAGCAAGGAGTGAACCAGGTAGCTAGCTAGCAAGTTGTGAGCTAGCAATGAATGAGCTAGGTAGCTAGCTACCTGCGCAACTACACGATTACTCAAATTTCTCCCCTTTTAAAATGTACATTCAAAGTTATCAGTCGCTCGTGTCGATCAGTAACTGTGTATATTCGGTGAATTGGTCCTTAAAAATCCTGCAGATCCAACACGAGGAGTGGAAAAAGTTGACCAGACCGTTGGGATGAGAAATCCTAGCGAAGATCACCGTCGTGGAATCGAACGAAGAACGTCGTCGCGACGTCCCCCGGGGTATCGCGAGGAGAAAGAAGGGAAACGGATGCTGTAAATCGAGTGGCGAGGGACGAGGGCGTGGAGAACGTTATGCCCGATGGCACGGGAGCATGAATGAAGGCTCGTAGGTATCGTAGAGACGGCAGTCGACCGAGTTGAGGGAACGAGCGATTACGCAAGCTGCTTTACGAGCAAACGCGAAACGGTATCTCTCCGAGGTCTGGACGCGAGACAGGGTAGCAGACGAGAGTGTACGCCGCGGGCCAACACGACGACCTCGTCTCAGGGACACCGGTGGATCATGATAGAACGCCGCTCCACGGAATGGAGCATAAAATTCGCTGCTGGCTATTCGATCCTTCCTCTAAGGACGAACGACAAACCCCCGAGTCACACGTGCTGCGATCTTAGCGAACGCCACCACACGTGAAATCCAAGCACACGTGCTTTGATACGTACGTGACCGACCCATTCACTGTCTCCTCGTTTCGAATCGTCAATAGGAACGTTCCTAGACTCTTTCACGACGAGATTTTCATCGCGACGAATTTGTTCTAACAATATTTCGGCCGAGTAGACGTCTGCGACGCCCAGTGACGTTACTTTTAACGCTTTTGACCAGCTTTTGAGGGAGACTTTATCCGAAGGAACTGGTTTCGGAGCGTTCGCTTTTTCTGCAGAAGCGTAGGCAGCAAGAATGTCCGTATATTAGGATTAGGGAGTCCAATTTGGATCCTTGCATACTCCTGCATCAGATATGCCCGTGGCAGCTGCAAAATACAGAGAATATTGCTGGGGCTCATCCACGGTTAGGGCAACCCAAAAAAGAGGACTTCTTTATCTCGTGAATATTGTAACACGTTTTGCTTTTATTTCTGATCGTGTCAGTCACGAACAAGCGCGTGTTGCTTAAATAACCCCAACAAATATACTATTGTAGGTTTTATTCGTAACTTGAATGTATCATCTAGAATTAAAGAATTTTTGTATCTTCCGTTTCGTGAGTCTCTTCCTCAAGAAACCAGTACGGAACACTGCAGATAAGAAGTCATCTCGATAGTGGCCCTCGACTCGATCGAGATATCGTTTACTCCGGATGCCGCATTGCGCGTAAAAGGGTTTCGGTTAAGGATGGTTGGCCACCAGCCAGCCGGTCGTTTTTCCAAACGAACCAAACCGTGGAAGGTCGCGCGTACCCCGAACCTTCCAGGAACATCGAACACTACGCTGTCAGTGAATTTTAAGCGTTCGCGTTCCTCGTAGCGCGACGAATATCTGGAATCCCGTTTCCACATGGAAACTTCGTAAGTCGTTCGTCCCTTTGATCGTGTCACCGGCGTAGAAACGAAACTATTCGATGTTCGACGCCTTCTCAAAAAGTAACAAAAACTAAGTAGCACTAGTATTATGCATCGACGATTGATAATAAACGCATTAATGGCTTGCAAGTGTTAGACAACGATGTTACAGCAGATGGACTTTTTCGGCGAAAAAAAAAATTTCAAATCGTTCTGAAAAAATTATTTTCACTTGCAGGTGTCAATTACAATAATTTTTGATGAGCAGACATACCCTCGAAATCCTAACCAGTTTCGAGAAAAAAATTCAACAAGTGGACAAATTTTTCGGCGAAATTAAAAAATTTCAAATTGTTTTAAAAAAATTATTTTCACTTGCAGGGGTCAGTTTCGATCATTTTTGGTCGATAGACATACCTTCGAAATCCTACGCATTTTCGAGAAAAAAATTCATTACCGAAAATATAATATGTGGCTGGAAATTTTGCCCTGAAATTTCATGGGAATCTTTGAAACAGCATAACTTCTGAACGGACAGGACGATGTTCATTTTTCAAAATGCAAACGACGCGTATTTTGGTCAAGTATAAACAGAAATTCTAAAAATATTCGAAAAGTTGTTTCTTAACCCCGTAAAGTGAGAGAACCTCCATAAAAATGGCCCAATATTCAAACAGCCATAACTCCTACAATAGTGAATATATTTCAATGAAACTTTTTTCTGAACTAGAGCTCACGGGTACCTACAAAAAGGTATTAAACAAAATTATTAATAATCACAAACGAATTTTTAAGAAAAATTGACAGGGGGTAGGTGCCTAAATTTTTTGGCGAAAAAAACAATTTCGAATCGTTCTAAAAAAATTATTTTCAGTTCCAGGGAACAATTACAATCATTTTCGGTCAATATACATACCCCCGAATTCCTACGCACTTCCGAGAAAAAAATTCTTTACCGAAAATATAATGGGTATGTTTGAAACATCATAATATCTGACAGATTGAGAGATTTTAATGTTTTCGAAAAGTTGTTCCCTTGACCTCGGAATAAAGAAACTCAAAGATGATCCAATTTTCAAACAATCTTAACCAGTAGGTATTATTAATACGATCATAACTAAGGTATCTAGTGGGTCAATTACTCAAACGACCGTAAGTAAGGTGGCGGCCATATTGGAATCGGTTTCAGCGTTGCGATCGTTCCCCTGCCCGCCATATGCAAATGTCGATCGAGGAACCCGGGTACTCGTTGCACGCGAGTACAAAAGCCCGCCGATTAAACGTCACGACGGGTCCCCGAGATTCTTTCGGCGTCGTAAAACGTTCTTTTTACGCTTCCGTTCGATTTTTAGCGCGGCGTAATCCACTGGTCGGTCGGACGCGACTCTCGAGACCGTTCGGAGTACATACGTCGAGATAAGGCGATATCGATAACGACGGCCGTTAGTCGCGATGCTGTTCAATTTATGGTCCCTGTCGAGCAGACGCGAACGGGGAACGGAAGACGGCGACAAAGTAACAGGGAGCGAGGAGGACGAGCGCAAAGGTTCTCCGGCCGGCGAAGCGCCTACGTAATTGCGCTGCGTACGGTTCATTAGTCTACTCTCGAACGGAGAAGGACAGAGGAACAGGAACGAGAGGAAACAGAGAGAGAAATACTGTATACGTGTATGCATGTGTGCGTGAGAGAAGAGGGGAGTGGCGAGCGTTTATTCGCAGAACCGGTACGCTCGTTATCCGTTCGGTGCCTCATAATACCTCGACCACGTCCCTCTCCGCCATCTGTCTCTTTCTCTCGCTCTTCACCCCTCTCCCCCTCCTCCTACCCCCGACACCCTTAATTAGAAACTTTACTTTGCGCGGTTAAATGCATTACTCGCCGTAATATTGCACAATTTATGCCCCCCCGAGCGCTGTAACCGTATACGCGGCGCAACGAAAGAAACACCGCGAGCGCGCGCTCTCTGCGCCTACGCCGTTCCCGCGCGCTCTGCTCCAAATGCATATTATTGGACGTTAACGGCCTTTCGTTTGTCGGGACTACGGTGCCCACGTGTCCTACACGTCACCGTTTGGCAATCGTGAAAATTTCTATCGCGGCACGGACGACGATTTAACGACGGGGGCACACGTACCTTTCCCTGCCCGGTAGTTCGTAACTTCTTTAACGTCGATTCGACGTCTGCCGGATTCCATACTAATGAGTTACAGAACTCGTAAACATTACTTGTTAGCGATTCACCGGTGAACTCGATCGGTAAGGAAAACCGGTATTTTAACGCAACCGTCCACACGACTCGGGAAAAAATGTGTCCAGCCGATGTTCGTTAAATCTAGGGCCGAAGAGGGAGACAGGAATCGTCCATGTTTGTATCGCGCGTATCGTTATTAAACAGGATCCTCCAGTTTCCGTTGCGTCGTTGTTGAATTGTATAATTTTATTAAACCGATGTTCCTTCTTTCCGTTGCGAAAGATCAAGGACCGCTGTCCCGGGGCAAACGTTCCTCGTCGAATCTAAATCACGCGATAAACTACATACTTCGAACTCTGTCCGACTATACGACCCTCTCGCAACTAAAAACCCTCCAAGTTTCGGGTTTCAGATTACAAGCTGTAGGGCTTGTGGTCCACAGTGACCTTTGGAAGTTCTAAATAAACGACTATCCGTTGATATTAACTCGAGTCGAACATTTATCTCTTACAAATTATTATTGATATCGTTATTAATGTCGTTATCGAAAAGGGACTGGCCACGCTACGCCATTTTGTATCAGTTATTGCACCGTCCTTCTACGTATCATTTATATGCTATAATTATTACCCTATTTATTTTCCAAGTGTACTTCTTAACAAGTCCGATTAAGACGACGAGAGAAGAGAAAATCGATGGGCAACACTCGCGAGAAATAAAACGCGTCATCGTTTCGTTTCAAGATGGACGCCGCGTTTCTAGATTCGCTAGACTCGAAAGAACCGCCAAGACGTCGAACCGTGAATAACAATTTTCCCCCCTTACAGGATTCCCCGCGAACGCTGGAATGCTCGCCACGTCTTGGTCAGCGGCGTTTTCGTCGCGATGGACGCTAAAAGCATCCACGCGACCGGCCTTCGAGTCTCCGGATTTCAGCGATTTCAGAACCCAACGATCGATGGAAACGAATCGCTTCTGGACGTTTTTTTTTTAGCAAAAAGAACGCAATCGTCGTCGCGGAATTCTGGATCGACGTTTCGTCTTTTGTGTCCCGAAGCTTTTATCGAGACGAGGATGGCTCGTTTCGACTCGACGAGGACGACGGACTTGTACTTTCGTCATAGAAATCGACAGGGAACGCCTGTAGAAAAACCTCACGTACGAATCGCCACCGATTAATCGTCGAATACTTCGCGAAGGACGTGTCGATCGCCCTTAGGAGAGATTAGGCGACTCACGTGCCATTTTTACGACATTAATTCAAGAGCCCGATGCTCTCGAACTCTACAGTCTTTCGCTGTGTAGCTTTGGAAACGTCGTTTACGAAGATATTTAATAGGAACTCGAGATGAAACGTTAACGACGACTGGGAGAAGTTATGTGGCTTGACTAATTGTGTCCTACTCGTAAGGAAACTAGAAATCCAGGGCAATAAATCACCTTTGACCGGAATTCAATTTTTATATTAGGACGGAACGGCTCGCGAAGCGGTTTATAAATCAGTATAGATTATGCGAGCCTCGCAGCCCTTACCGAGCACGTTAAACAGCCATTATGGCTGATCACCTTGATGAAGTGCCACGGTCGTTCATCAGGAATAATATTTCTGAGCGGCGAAAGGTGTTTTTGCGATACTAAATTGTCTCACACTTTTGCCACGATATTTCGAACGCTAATCGGCGTATAATTATAATTTATCGCCGTTTTTATGAATCGGAGTGATTACCTGTGTCTTTCATTCGGTAGAGAATTTACTTCATCTTAATGACCTATTATATATTACAATTGGCGGAGACGTTGCTCCTATAAATTTGGAAGATTTACGAAATAACGGCGGTTAGCAATACTTCCTAGATCCTTTTGCATCAGCGGACGATCGACTGGTGGGCAATTTTAAGCTAGATTGTAAAGCCTAGGCGACGCTACGTTCGAACAAACTCGTACCACGAAATTGTAATTTACGGAAGAAATTGAATCGAAAACTTAAATAAATAAGAAATATACAGCGCATAATTTTTAGTCAAATATAAACGCTGGTTGCGTACAGCAGTTTCAGGTTTTACACTCTTTGGATATAGACGTAAGCTATATAATATAGACATAAATTTTAATCCAATTTCGTTCTCCTTTTGCCCTTTTTTAATTTTACGTCGCTTTTTACGATAAAAGCGAGCAGTATCGGCCGGACGCTTCTACATTTTTCGTTCAGGACATTCCTGAAGAATTATTGGAAAGTACGCGAGATTATTTAGCCCTCGTTAAGTATCGTTGCCAGGTCGTATCTGCCAACTGCACCGGATGCCCAAACCAACGGAATGCTTGCTCTGGAAAGCACGCGATATTATGGCCAGCATCTGGATCATCTGCAAGATTTACCGTTCCTGGATTCATCGCCGTCGAATAAATGCTTTGGTAAACACCAAATTTCTGGCTGAATTTTCTCTCCGTGGAGCCTCGAAATAATCGAAAATATTCAAAATATAGAGTGTTCGGCCATCCCTGGGAAAAATTTTAATGTCAGATCCTGGGGGCCAAAATAAGACGAAAATTAACAATATTAATTTATCGATGGAGGCTTCGTTGAAAAGTTATTATAATTTAAAGTTGAAGTTTACAGTCCGCCCGTACTGAATTTTTTTCTAGAAAGTGGGTAGGATTTCGGGGGTATGTCTATTCACCAAAAATTATTGTAATCGACCCCCGCAACTGAAAATAATTTTTCCAGAATGATTTAAAATTTTTTAATTTTGTCGAAACATTTCACAATTTCTCGAATTTTTTTCTCGAAAGTGAGTAGGATTTCGGGGGTAGGTTTATTGACCAAAAATTATTGTAATCGACCCCCGCAACTGAAAATAATTTTTCCAGAATGATTTAAAATTTTTTAATTTTGTCGAAACATTTCACAATTTCTCGAATTTTTTTCTCGAAAGTCCGTAGAATTTCGAGGGTATGTCTAATGACCAAAAATTATTGTAATTGCCCCCTGTAACTAAATATAATTTTGTAATTTTTTAATTTCACCTAAAAATTTCAGTACCTACTCGAATTTTTTTCTCGAAAGTGGATAGGATTTCAGGGGTATGTGTATTCACCAAAAATGATTGTAATTGAGCCCCGCAACCAAATATAATTTTTTCAGAATGAATTGAAATTTTTTAATAACTTTTTAATGAAGCCTCAGTCAAGAAATTGATATTCTTCATTTTCGTCTTACTTTGGCCTCCAGAATCTCCCATTAAAATTGTTCCCAGAAGTGGCCGTACACCCTGTTACACGTGGATAATATTTACGACTTCCGTAGCTCCGAATGCGGAGCTTAAAATCGATGAGATTGAAGGGTTGCGCGAGTCTAGTGTCAAATAATTATTTCGCTTTCGCGTCGGTTAATTTCGTAAGAATATTCGAGCGTGGAAAAAAAGGAGCAACCCGCGCGAAACGCGGCATCGTGCACGGGTCTCGCGTTGTATCGTTTGACCGAAACCTTCGTTTCGGGTCTCGGAGGGACCCTAAAGGGCGCGTCGGTGTGTGCGTCGGTCCGTGAACGCTCATAAATATTCCCCCGAAGTAAGACCCATAAAGAAACCGACTCGCTGGCTGGCTCGCGGCTCGAAAGGGTTGATTTTTTTCCCTACGCGTCGGAAGCGAACGGAGGACGAGGCGAGAGGCGAAGAAAAAAGGAAGGAATTCGCTCGCTGACCGAAGGAGGTAACCACTCTCTGAGGTAATAACCGAGCAAGGACAAAGGCCTCGCCTCTGTTCGTTTATACGACTGGTCACGGCAGGATTAAAAGAGTTGCACTCGCCACGAACCGCTGGCGAACGCTTCTGGCTCCTCCTAAGCCACGAAGGGAAGTCTTTTAGCAGAATTGGAACGCGTCGATCGAAACCAATCGTCCCAGAATCGCAACATCTGACTCGAGGACCGAGTTTCGCGCTGCCATTTTGCATATCTCATATATAAAAAAACAGGATCAGATGTGTTAGGTAGATCGAGAGAGAATGGTCTTGCCAAAAACTATTATTCGCGATCCGAGGCGGCCATCGACGAGCAAAAGTGAAACGCTAGGGGTGGAACGAGGGGTGAAAATAATTTCTCCGAGGTACGTGGACGATCGATGTCGAAACAGTAGACCGGTTCGATCTCGCCGGGATTGGCTGGTCGAGAAAAGGGGGAGAAAAAGGAGTAGACGAAGGGCTGGCTGGTTTCGCTGAACGAATTCCGAGGGTCGGCTTCTGTCTACTAATTAGCCACGAGTCCGCGAGCAGCCTGACAAGCGCATTTTCATTACCACCGGGCTCGGTGAATATCGCAGAATATCGCACGGATCCGTTTTGAAAGTACGAGGAATGGAAAGACCCAATTAAGCCGATCGGTCGTCGCGACTCTAATTAAACGGTACGAAATCCCCCGACGCGACCCCGTTCGCTCGATCGTTTTATCAAACTTCTCCATCTGCAACGAGCGGCCCCGACATTGCCTCTTCCTCAAGATGTCGGATAAGAATTCTCCATCGTATTTTGCAGTTCGACGATGACTCGTAATTAACTCTTCGAGCGGCGGAAGATCGTACGAGTTGCAACAATGTTATCGTTGAACACGGTGGACTCTTAATAATATCATTATTATTAAATTTCTGCTAATTCTCAATTAAGAATGTTATTTTACGTTCACGATCCTTGTGGAAATTATAGGCAATGCCTTCGACTCGGACTGGATTGCTCTATCAGTTAGAAATTGAGACCCCGCTTCTCTAATCAAACTTCTCTACTCGAATTCGGGAAACTCGTAGAAATGATCTATCGGAGTGTGAATAAAAAATATATGTTTCTGAGAAAGTTTGGGGGTTTAATTCTGTTGGTTTCAAGAACGTGACGTGCAATTACAGGGTGGCATTTGCACCCCCGCGAGGGCACCTGTGCACGAGTTATCGGTCTCGGGCGACTCTCGAAAACAGACGACGCGACGACGTCGTCGTCGACCTTCGTCGCGTAAATATTCATAAAGGTACGGAGCATAATTCCATAGGCTACCTAGGTGGTACACCGTCGACGGACGCCTAGACGCCCTGGAAGACGCTCGAAGGGCAAACGTGACCAGCTTCATTGACTTTACGACCACTAAAACGTCACTTTATAGTTCACGCTTCGAGTGGCCCGCAAAACTCACGCTCGCTTGCCCCCCCACACACATTGTTTCGGCTCACAGACAGGCGAAATTCCTGCCCGAAAAGCAATTTTTAGCAACGAGCACGATTCCTAACCACAATTACTGAATTAAACATTTCACGGAAGAACAGAACTGTTATTATGGCCTCTTAGAATTTCCTATTATTACTAATCCAGTGGAATAAAGAAAGAAACACAAGGATTAAATATTTTAAGACGAACGCAACTATGAATTGTCATCGATTACGTAGACGTTCTATCTTTTATTAATAACGCGGCGGATCGAATCTATCCGCCGGATGCGAGAAAAGAAACAGGAAATGGCTGTTGCTCGCGTCGAATACAGCACCTGGAACGTATTACGTCGTTCGATGGAAACTTTTCGCGCCAAGTGATACGCTGCACGCGGCCATCTTCGTCAAACTTGAACAGACGGATCGCCTAATCATCCAACTGCCGTCTAAGCTACGGGTGTTCATCAAACTTCGAAACTTTAACGGACTTATGTTAAACCGTCCCCGTCGCCGCACGGAATCCGGCAAAGTTGTTATCTGCAACGCGTACGGTGCACTCAGGGTTACGAAATCACGCTCGAAATTCCGGAAACGAGAACTTCCGCGCGATTAAAACGGATATGCAGAACCAAGCAAATGTATATTATTAATATACCAAAATTAACTTTGAAATTGGTTTAGTTTGATAGTTTGTAATACAAAGTGTCGAACGTTTCTCGATTTTGTCGGAGGTAAATTTTGGAGTTGGTTTCGATGGCTGTCGGTGCCTAAATATGGCCAGGAATTTCGGGAACTGCCGAACGCACTCCGTCCCGATGCGAATATCCAACTTCGTCCAATAAGTCGGAAAGGGTTCGTCGTGAAGGATGCGTCCTTCGGTTTCCTCGGTTAAAGAGTTGAAACCGGGGGAACCCTGGCGGAGTACCTTGCGCCACGGTCGTTCGACAAAAGCTATAAAGCTATAAAAGTGGCCAGAGAACGGAAGGGTTGAGAATGGAGAGACCCCGTTTCGACCTCGCCTTCGCTAATTCCGTCCATCTCCTGACTGCTTTTCAACGCGTCTAGCCCCGGCGATCCGACGAGGATACCGTTCGGAAACTTTGTCAGTTGTTGGCTAACTCGAAAGAAGAACGCACAGATTCCATACGGAGCACTCTGGACACCGCGCGATGCGAATCACGTTTACAAAATTTACCGCACAACGTGCTCGATCGCCCGTGAAATTGCGTAGGGAGGTAACGATTTCGAAAATGGGACAGACTTCGGTATTTTTGGACCGCCAACGTTTTATCGAAATACGATCTTCAAACGGGTTCGCGCCATTTTGCGAGAAATTGAAGTTTATACCGCCTCCAACGAAAAAAAAGATTTATTTAAACGCGATCCACCAGCGCTCGAGACTTGAAATAATATTCTCGAACATGGCGAATTCCTCCGCGGGTACGTGTTAAATATTTCGTGCGGATATACCGAGTGAAAAGTGGCTGTATTTCGTTAGTTCGATACTTTCATTCGAACGAAATTTGTGCCCGTTCCTGTCCCCGAATCTCTTCGAACCGAACGCGAGTGCGACGAGTGAAATATGCGGGCTCCGTGTGTAACTTTAGCCGCCATCGACGATTTCCCATCCGTGTTTATTCGTGGCGTTATCGATGGAACCACACTCGAGTCTGTCGTCGATACACTCGAGGCGAATCTTTGGGATTGGATCGGTGACACTCGGCCTTACCCTGGAAATAGGACTGGAGAAGTATGGCGTCACGGCTACGTTGCTTGCAAGATGGCGAACCTGCTTGGCATCGGACTCGGGCTAATTATAGACAACCTTCGAGGGGATGACGCGGATTGGGCGTGTAGAATGGAAGGTGAGTATTTTCGAACGTGTGAATTCACTAAAAAATTACCCGGGGGAAAATATTTACTCCGAAACTATCCATTTTTCGTTATCCCTCGACATCAAATTTATTCTGCAATGCACTGTTGGGCTATCGAAATTATTGTAAATTTAACTCGGAGGTTTTGAGTCCCTCAAGGTTCAAGGTTTAACTTGTGTAGAATTAGAGAGGAGAATTGATCAAGATGCACTCGTTTTTGCGGTTCGAGCAAATCCCTCTCGATACCTAGCCTCACTTCGCTGATGGAACGCACGAGCAAAGTAACAGAATGGCGAGTCAGATTGCCGAGTTAACCCCGAATGAAAAATTACCACGAGGTCAGCGGTCTGGTTAACGCAGGAATTTCAATTACACGGGACCATCGACGTAACGAGGCTCTCCACTTAGCGAATGCAACCTTTACACGATTTTACATCCCCCCGGAGATTCGGGAAATCCTCGCCACGCCAACGAAAGATCCCCAAAGATTGCCAAAAGTATACTGCCCGACGTTTTATTCGGATCTCTCGTCGGATCGAAGAAAACTTTTGCTGGGAATTTAATGTTTTGTTAAGAAATTGTTCCCGAAAGCTTCGTAAAATGTAGCGTTTTATAGGTTTCAAAAACTAATCCGCCGCGTGTAATACGAGTTACATCCTATACGATTTTTAAGTTACACCGTCACGTATCGTGCTCGACGCTCGCAGACGGCGATGGTCTTTCGTGAATACCAAAGTTCCCCCGTCATTCGTACGCAAAGCGTCGCCAATAACGCGGATCTACGCCCGACGATGTTGCAAATTATCGGGGAAACACGACCAGAGGGCCCGAAATCTCCCCGATAAAATACTCGAACTTTACTTTCTTAATCTCTTCGGCTGTTTTTACAATGTTGAAACGTCAGGGACACGATGTCGCGGGGTAGCGATGGAACCGTGTCGCAACCAGTATTCCCAAGTTTCAGAAAATACTATAATTATAACGTAATTTATTTCTATTCTCGCTAACGAGCAACCAGTAGGCGCTAGGTAATAAATAAAGGCGTTAGTTTCGATTCAAACGAGAATCTCTGGTTCCGGTGGCCCCGCAAAGACATCGTATTATTTAATTTCCACTTAAACGGGAGATTGAGATTTTGATCGATCCTCCGGTTTAATTAAACGGGGACGTTAAGCTAATGGAGGACTCGAGTTGAATTCGGTCGATTCCAACGCTGCTTGGAAACCTCGCGATATATTCGCGCTCTGACCGTCCCACGCGCGTTGTCGCCTCAAGTAGAACGCGTCGCGACGAAGAACAGACCCCGGAGACCCACTCGTATGGTAAATTTATAAACATTCGCCGTCGACGGGCCTTCGACTCGGTCAGAACATTTTTCTCTCATTTTTTTTCTTTTTCTCTCAATTTTTTTTTTTCTCCCCTCCTTCCCGACGCGGATACGAAAAAGTATGGCCGCGGCGGACCCTCGTGGAAAGCACGACCCATGACGTAATCCCATGGGAGTTATGGGAAATGAATTATACACGCGGACGCCCGACGTGAGAGGGGAACGAAACCAGACAAAATGGTGTCCCGAAAGGAATGCCAACTTCATATCGTCTTCTGCCCCGTTCGCTTCTCCCTCGAACAAGGGAACTGTGTCTCCGTCCGCCCACGCACACAACGTCGACTCGAACGTCGTACAAGCGCCGGAGTAAATAGATCGAAAAGCCTGAGAGAAAAGTCGATTATGGATTCGACGAGAAAACTCCGTGAAACTTCTTTTCTCCTAACTTGGCAATCGTTCGAAATTGTTCACGTTGTATTCTTCTTTCGAGAAATTTGTATATTACGACAGCGTTTACGGAAATAAGAAGACGTGCGAATCATTTTATGGTAATCCACTAATTGCGGTCGGTGGTTTTCAATTTCCAATAAGAAGCCAATCTGTAGAGCGTAATGAATATTAATTAGAAGCGTTATTACCTCGCCATTTTCAAAACTCTCGTGTGTGTTACATACGTATCAAATAACGCCCATCTGTTGCCATTAACAGGCAATCGTTAGAATGATTAATATCAAATTTAGTGTTTCGATAATTAAATCGTAACGCCAAATGAATGTTTCTATTAGACAACACTCGCTAACGACGAATAGTGAAAGGCGAATATAAACTGAAAATACTGACGTAAATATTGACTAGATAAATTACCGAAGGTAAACGTTCACCGTTAAGTGCACACATTCACTGACCTTCCACTATTACACCAACGAAACCATAAATCTTTCGTAAGTGTCGCGCGGCCCGGACTGTGTCGCGACATTTATAGGGACTGAAATTCGGCGTGCGAACCAGCAAAATCAAAAAGTTAAGTGGAACTGTCAAATCCAGGGACACTAAGCTTTTACCTTTCCGCTTGGCCCTATCAATTAGCAAACTCGTGTCGCCTGTTGCGTGCTCGAGGTAACTAACTGTGCATTTCGCTGAGAATTTAAAGCCAGGGATTCGGAGTTAATTAGGGGAACCGAGTGTCCCCTGCTTGCGATCACCGCTCAAACGAGGAAAAATTTTCTTTTTCAGGAATCTCCGCGGTACGAAGCGAGGACACGGATCGGGGGTGGCTTTAAAACCATTTACCAAGGAGCAGTTAGCAGGTTCGTCGCTTGGAAGGTCCTGCAGATGCGGTTAACCCTCGGATGGACTCGCATACGCGAAGGTTGCGGAGAGGTTACCGCCTCGCCGGCTAATTAGGGCTTGATTGGCAGTCACCCCCAACCCCTGCAGCCCTCCGGAGCACCACGAGCCTATTTTCCACCGCGAACCGCTCGTCCTTTCCACGGAGAACCACCTCCCCGTTGTTTCATCGTCTGCGGCCTCCCATCGCGAAACGGCCATCGACGGTGTGGCTCGCCTGCCTCCTGGTCGTCTAGTGTAATTGTATAATTTACTCGGCAATTTGGCCCCGCGGTTAATTTGTATAATTTCCCCGTGGTCGTGTACGTAAATTCGACGAACCCCCCACCCCCCCACCCACCCCCTCTTTTGTATAATGCTTACCTCTGGCGCGAATACTGAGCGGCCCCCAACCCCCGATTCTCAGCCCCAGCGCTCCCGAGGGATTATTTCGCGAGATATTTCATCGTTGACCGGACCACGGGGCGGTTCTTTGCTCTTTTTGATCGTTTTATTGGCCCGGTGCTCCGAGCACGGATTACATCCAGCTCGCCGACCGGTAATTTCATTCTCACGGGGCGAGGCTACCTAACCGTGGCACGCTTCTTGCAACAGGGGGAGCCTAGCAACACGTTCAACGTCTCGAAACATCGGTTACACGGTAACGGAAACTATGAATTACACTCGTAACCATCGACAGATACAATAAAGAAAATATCCGATACTCCAAAGCGATCTTTTCTTATTCAAAACACACCCTCTTTCCCTTCTTCTCGATTCTCGATATAACTTGTTAACTGTGCAATATATTCTAATTAAGAGAGGAATTTTAAGCAAGCCATCTAGTAGATCCAGGGATCAATAAATAGCGCGCTATAATAAGCTCGTGGATACGTTCGTGCCAAATTGCACAAGACCCAAAGCAACATAGTGCTCCGGCCACGCCGTTCGCCCTGTAATTTGTTACATTCCGGACGTCCGACGTTCCCCCGGCGTCTGATAAATTTCAACCCCGGTCCTGCGAAACGCGCGGATCTTCAGACCGACGAATACGACGAAGAGAACTTACGAAACTTCGTTCCTGACTCAGTGCCAGGGAATCCCGCCCCGATATTCTTCGTAACAATATTTTTCCAACTCGTCCGCCGTAATTCATCGATCCCGCAAAGTTGTTTGCTTTCGGTAAAACGAGTTAAATCGCCGCCGGAGAACTCGGTACGAATATATATCGCCGTCATCGATAGGAATAGTCCGACTGCGTTCTACGCGGCGTCGAGTAAACGTTCCCTTAACGACTTTTCGCGCTCCGAGACGCTGCAGTTGTAACGCGCGTAACTTAGAAACGATTACGTCGGGCGTCGATGCCCGCCGTTGGAATTTACGGCGACGAGCGCCAGAGACGACGAAGAATGTAAAACAGCCGAAGGATATCGCGATCGTTAATGTCTTAACTAAATACAATCAGCCTTTGTGCGCCTATCGGGCCAACGGGCGGGATCGATTTACGGCCACGGAGGCAATAAACGCTGGAACGTCGAAATTGTTTATTTAAAGTCACTCAATTTCCTCTTAGTATTATTTCCAGAGTAGGTGTCGAAGATGTTTATGGGATAAATTGCCCGCGTTCGATGGTCTTAACGTTTGCACGATGGAATCATCAACGATGGACGTAATGAATCGCGTTAATCGCGTTCCTTTGCAAACGGTTATTCCCCTAATATTCGAAACCTCCCTTTCTCGCGATCGATCGGTCCCGAAGTCGCTTGGATCGTCGTGTCGACCCATGTCACGTCGATGCCAGCTAGAATAGCTGGCGAACATCGTTGTTCTCCTCGCGTATTCCCGACGCGTCGCACGAAAATATGGAACGTGACGGAAAGGGCGAGATTTACGGTCGCGCGCGACCATAAAGAGCGCTTAATGCGTTTAAGTGTGGTCGCGAGTGGCGGGGGCCACCTTATCTGGTGTAACGAGATGCCCGAGTGCGATCCGCGTGTACGAACGACCGGCTTATCTGCTCGTGTAGTTGCACACGACCGCCACACACCTGTGACTTTGACCAACACACCGACGAACCTCTGATTTCTCGACCGAGAACGAAATAAATAACGCCACCCTGTTCGAGCATGGTCTTCGACTCTGCTCGATGTAATATATGCACTTCACCGGGCTAGGGGAAAACTAATTTCTTCGGATTATGGTTGCTAAAGGCTCGCGGGCGTAACGCGTGGTTAATGGTCCGGGTCAGATCGTTATTTTTCATTCGAGGCAGTTTGTAATTTCCCTTATTGACGCTCGGAGAAATGCGTCTCGAGATCGCGTTTGTACTCGCTGACTTTGAAAGCAATCTCTATGGTGTTTTAAGTGAACTCTCAATTTCAACTGAATTAATCCACTGAAGGGTTAATACATCGAGCTGAAATCTGAAAATTCTTACGATTGATCGAGCACAACGTGATCCAGCATCCCCCTTTACTCCAAAGTAATATTCGCTGCGCGTTAAGGTCTCCCGCGGCGGGATCCATTTTGCTTTAATGCAGCTTGCGTGTAGATAGTCGACGAGAGAACGGGTCCGGGTGTCTCGGTTGTCTCCATCACGAGGACATTAAAACTTTTCTCATCTTTCCTTAATCTTGAAAAATGGTCTCGTTCGGTCGCCAGGTCGAAAGAGGAGACAAGCGACACGTATCTGTATTCAGGGGAAGGTCTCGCGGAGGGGTAATTACCCGCTCGGGGGAGGCTCGTTCCGCGTTATCCCCTTAAAACTAACGGTCGATTCAAATATTTATCTTCTAATCTAAATTCAGATTGCAAAACCGTCGGTCGAACGCCGGCGGGGAAAAAAACGCCTCGCGTTCATCGGCGGTTAAACGCGCGATCTCGTTACCCCGGATACGGGCAAAAATGCCGGAACAATGTCCGCGATTCGCGCGAGGTCTCCAGGCTGAATTTCTTCCCGATGAAACGCGAGGCCAGAAATTTCCACGGGATAGAACGACGGGGAGAAACGAACGCGTATTATTCCAGGGACAACGGGGGTGGGTTCTATCGGGAAAATGCGAGTCCTGTTCCCCGGGACGAGAACGTTAGGCAACTTTGTATGGCGGCCGACGAACGATGGAACAAGGACGGAGGGCTGGGAGAATCGCTTCGACGAGAAGAATAGACGAGATGCATTTTTCGCGGGGGATCGAGGGGTATGGCGTTCACACACGTGGGAAGAAGAAGAGGCTGGGTCGGCCCTAGTCGCTGGTATTGAGCCGATGCGCGCGCATCCTGGCTCTTTGCAACCCCCGAAAGACCACTGGGGGCGCCCATTGCCGAGAGATCTCGTGCCACAGCCGGCCTTCGTTTCGTTTATTCCATCCCCCCGCCAAGGTCATTCCTCGCGAAAAGATCCGCGACGTGGTATGAATTGATAAGCACACGGAGGAATTTATTCGACCATCTCTTTTCTTTTTTACACTCGGTGGTGTATATATTAGCTTGTTGCAAACTTTGTTGGTCCAAAAATTAACCCTTTGAAGGGACATCCAGCAAAGAATTTTGATGTTTCTTTTAAGGAAACGCAACGATATTATTGTTTTAACACATTGACTGCCACGTGACATGAATTTTCATCGATCAGCTAAAAAAGTTATTTCTCAAGATTACATGTTAAAGGAAATAAATCTTGATAGGGCACTTAAATTTTAACGAGGCTGTAAAAATAAGTTCTATGACAAATTGTGGATATGCTAGTTTCCAATTATCCAAAAAAGAGTATCCTTTTCGTAGACAATTTGAGGGATTTGGTCTGGCAGTCAACGTGTTAAAGTGATTTAACACGTTGACTGGAATGTAAACAAAGATATGTTTGCTATAAATATTTACTATCTATCTATTAAAGGGTAAAAATTGAGTATTAATAGGATACTTGTTTTATTTAACATTTGGGAATTTTCTGAGAAATATTCACCATCCCCGTGGAGCAGGATCGACGCGTGTCTGGAGTGCAAAGGGTTTGAAAAGCACAGGGAGAGCGAAACAGAATTTTGAATAACGTGGAATTAAAGTATAACGAAGCACAGTGGAGCGCAACTAGAAGACAGAAGTACGCAACGGAAACATTTATTTCATTTCCGAGGGATGCTTCTCCCTCAACGGGACGACTGCAGAACGTTGGCTCAGGGTGTAAAACAGCTTTATTCGCTGAACCTTGCCCTCCCCCACCCCTATATATAACAAGTAACCAGCGGCTGAATGTTTCGCGTCCATTAGTTTTGTTAATTAAACGTCGTCGAGTTTCTTTTCGAAATAAAATTTTATTACAGAAATGATCGATCATCTCGGAACCCCGAACTCGTCTATTACGGAGCAATATATAAAATATATAATTACGGAGCTAGATGCACCGTTCTCGCGCTCGCGTTTTATTTTGTTCTCGCCGACTGAAGGAGAAATAATTGTCTGGAAAACTTTTGCGCGCCGCTGTAATATAAAACAAGCGACGCGACGGTTTAAAAACTGCTGAGCAGACCGTGGGCAATTCGAGAAAAAAAGGACTCCGGACGTCCGAAGGTCTCCGGGAAAAGGGGTAGACGGAGGGAGTTTCATTCTTTTATAACCCTTTCCACCGGACGCTGGAAAAAAAAAAGAACGGTCATTTACCTGATGGCTCACCTTGGCAATAAAAAACGCCGTCGAAAGGGTTCCCGGGGGCTCTGTGTTTGCGCGTGTAATAAACGGATTTAAGCCGACCGAAAACACGAAGGACATTTTTCTTCGATGAGGAAGAAACCCTTCCCGTAGGTACCGAAAGGGGTACACGATCGTTTTACTGTTATCTGCTTGACGAATCCCGACTTTGGACGACCAAACCACGGAACTAGCAGGTGAAGACTACGGGGGACAGTCTAGCTTCAAGGTCTTGCGACGCGACTACGCGAAAGATTCGTTTCCCGTGAAGGTGAAAAATTATTCTCAAGGCGACAGTGCGTGTTTTATCTGTTCATCACCTGCTAGGGGTAAGTCTTCCCATTTTATCTCGTACAGATCGACAAACTTGAGAAGTTACGTGTCAACCAGAGGGTGGTTTTTAATAATCAACGGATCTAAATACGTAGAAATGAAATTCAGGCTCGGATCAAAATGGATCCAGGGCTCTCTGTCATTCTATGATTAATTAAATGTTATTTTCTCGTAATACACGCTATCTAGAGGCTCTCCTTTTGCATCAGAGTACCAAAAATAGCAATTTTTCTATGTTACTCCGATTCTGAGTGTCGAAAGGCGAGGGGGGGCCGTAAAAACAGAAAACCATTGATACTCGTGCAGGGGCGCAGGTTCTAGCGACGAAATAATGGCGGTCGTTGGTTATCTAACCCGGTCGGACCGAACGAACTCGAATCGCGAAGTTCGGCGGAATTACAGAGCGTTCACGGGGCCACCTGGCGCGATGCTCGGAATATAATGCGAAGTTTATTATAACGTTCTGTCGGGGAACTCGTACCGCGGCAGCCTATTTCGCGTCACAGGAGTAGCGAAACTTGTTATCGTCGCAGATATTCCCGAGTTGCAACGTTCCCTCGCGCCCGACAGATCCTCGTAAATCGCAGTTTCACGCGTGGGCGGCCATGGACGCCGGGGTCGCGCCGACGGGAAATTTGTAAATTTCGTTCGTTACGGCGTTCGTCGAACAATAAGTTCCACGTCGACGATCGACTGTTTTACATTGTTTCCACAGTGAGACCATGCACTCGGAGCCCTGTACAGGGTGCTCCAAATCGCGTAAAACGATGCAAGATTTGGATTTCATATAAATCTCAATCGATGACATACGTGACATCCAGAACGTATTTAAAATTAATTTCAATCAATTTGGCTGTCCAATGTACGATTCATTTCTATTTCGAAACGTGTCTGATCGATGGAATCGGGGCATCAGACTTTCGTGGAAGAAGAGATTGGAGACGGAGCGTTGTCCTCTTTAAATATTTATATAAATCTACGCCCGGATCGATCGACTTCCCATTTTCTCACCCGGACAAGGAGGTTTCCGATGACGGGAACGGATTACAAGAAGAGCGACGAAGGCGGAGAGACCCGGGGATGCAATCACGGGAAAGATTTTCCTCCGCCCGTTCCTGGGAATTGAACTTTTGTTGTCTCACCCCATCGGGGACCGCGTCTCGCACTCGAAATCAGCCCGCCTCGCCATCGGGTTACTTTTTTCCGCGCGATCCTCTCTTCACGTCCTTTGTGTCGACTCTCCCGGCCTCATCTTCGACCCTCTTCTCGGGTACACGTGTCCTCGACGAGAATCGCCGACTTTTTTCATCCCTCCCCCAACATGCCTCTCGTTACTCCAGATTCCTCTCGCGCTAACGGCAAAGTCCCCGGAAATTTCCGCGATTTACCCCCGGCGAGTTATGAAAAGTTCGCCACTTTCGAAACTTTCTTATTATTTCCACGATGGAAGCGCTGTGTACCTTTTGAAAATCCCCGCGGACTTTCCTAATCATCGAGCGCTATTCTCTCGAAAGGAGTTCGGAGTTTTCTCGATTGCATTAATTCCAAGAAAGAGTATTCACGTTTCCCGACGAAACGAGCAACGCGATGTCAGTTTATTTCTTTTCGCGCGACGGAGCCGTTGGCTAAATTGATTTTTGTTGTACCGGATCGGTGAAATATCACACCGCGAGGAGGAAAAGCGCCTTGTCGAGGGTAGGGGAGAACGGGAGTCATCAGGATCGCGTTTAAATCCGTCGGGCGCCATGTTATTTGCGTGCGCGCGGCTGGAACAATATTTCTCTAGTATCGCGGCTATAAAGGGGGGTGGAAACGAACCTCGACGTCTACGAGATTCCATCGACCTACGGGAATACCTTGGAAAATAATTTGACAGCTGCTGCGCTCCTACGTTTTCTCAGTTTTCCGTTTCGGACGGAAACAACCGCCCGCTATCTCTCAGCCTCCGGATTTTCGGCTCCGGAATGCGCCACCATCCCCCCCGCGACCCCGCCCTCGTCGAGCTCCGGGGGTGGAAATTCCGTACACGCGACGCGAGATTTCGGAAAATGAAAGCATTCTCCGGCAAAGTAATCGGAGACGAGACGAGGCGGACGAAATAGCGTCTCAGGATTTATTGCAAATGAATTTATTGACCCCTCTAGCCTGTTGCTGCACGAATAGAGAAAAATAATTTGTCCAAGTTTTAGAACAGTTTTGGTCCGACGGAAAGATTCCGAGCCCCAAGTGCAAAATTTCCTTTTCCCTCGAAAAATCGAAACGAACTCGCGTTTCCTTATCCGTCGGAGAATTCGACGTTCCACCGTAGCTAATAAAAGACACCCATTTGCTTCGAGGAAGTCTAGCAGTACGAGGGAGCGACGCAACGAATTTTCCACGAGAAAATTTTCTCGAAAAAGGAGGAAAGTTAATTCGCGAGAAATGCTTCTCGCTCCAGTTCTCAGCTTCTGCAGAATTTCCGGCGGTCGCCACGGGTCCGACGGCAGGTGCACGCGAAACTGTTGGCTTCATAACTTCTGCTGGGAGCCCGGTGCCCTCCCTCCCGCTTTCGGATTCCGAAAATTGCCGAATTAAGAATGCAAATCGCGCGGCTGCCATCTTTCCACGGAAAAGAACGATGGTACGAGGGGTCACGGGCTGCTAGGGTGAGAGGAATTTTCTATATTTCGGAGTCCAGCTCGAAATCCGGTTCCCTCGGCGATCGTGCCCCGTCGATTTAACGTCGAACACGCGAAATAACCAAAAGGTTTTAAACGAGCGAAATAAATATTTGATTTTACTCTTATCTGGAGTATGCACGACGAGAATGATATTTTTTTCGTCCCGCGACATCTTGCCCCATAGACTCTAAAACTCTTTCTCTTTCTTCGACCGCCGTTCTCCTACCCCGGGGAATTAATTAAAAGCGATTCGCCTGCGACGAGCTTGACCTTTCGACGTCCAATTTCACCGGAAGGATATAAAGGGGTCGTGGTACTCGAGCTACGTGGAGCATTGGCGCGATGAAACGGAAGCGGAGGCGCAACAATCGCTCCAAAATGCATCCTCGCGTGAACATAACCTCGATTAATGCAGCTTCCACTCTCCGTTTTAAAGTCAAAATGCACACGGATGCTCGAGCTTCTTTTCTTGGCTTCTAAAATCGAGTAAATGAAATATTGAATATAGAAAGGATGTGTCTTTCTTGCTTTCGGAAGGACGCATACCAAAAAGTTTGGAAACCAACGCGATAGAGAAACCCTGTACATCGTTACAGGAAAGATTCTCTAACTTAAAGCCATTAATTAGGAGCCATCGAAGCCTAAAACCACTACGTTCGGGCGTTGTTTCGATAATAGATAGCTTCATTATTGGATAGTACCGGTGAAACTTGCCTAATATTCGAGAGAACTTACGCCGGAATAAATTACAAATAAACGAGCCTCTCGATTACCAAACCGTGATTTTTCAAGATTTCTCTGTCCTTTCCTTTTTCGACCTCCCCGCTACCGAAATGAAGATGTCAAGCGACTCGAAGCTCTCGTCTTGAATTCCTCCGTGACCAAAACTTTCGACCATTGTACGAGCGTTCTTTCCCTGCAATTGTTCCACGACGATTGTTCAAAATCACGAGCCATGGGAGCCGGTGAATCGAACAAACGACGCCGGAGCAAATTGCCAGCGTTTCTCGCGGTTTAATATTCCCTCCTGGTAGATTCAATTTGTGTTAACATGGTTAATAACAACTCGCGGTTCTTATCTGGCTTGGTCGAACGACTATTTATAGATGGGATAATGTTCGACATCGCGGCAAGAGTATTGCACCCATAAACAACGTTTAGCATATCTCGTTGACAGAATATAAGCAATAACGGAACGTTAATTAGTGCGTTCTTCTTGTACTCGGCGATAACGATCGCCTCGAACAAAAGACCAACGCTGCAATTGAGGTAATTTAATTCCTCTTTTGTTCTAAGCTGCCTCTTAATTCCGATTAGATCTACGTTCCCCATCTATTAAACGCAAGCTTTAAGTACTAATATTTCTCTAACCACCCTGTAGACGAGTTGTCGACTAGGTGTTGGAGCAATCGATCGGAGTTTTTAAAGTCACGACGGAAACGGCGGTCGACGAACACCGAGGACCGCAATAAAGAAGACCGGAGCCAATAACGGGTTAAATTAGGGGTAAACTACGCAGGGTTCCTTTTTAACGAAAACTTGCCTTCGTCCCAGGCTCGTCAAGCATCAGAATACAAAAATAAAAAGACTCGGTATCGATCGTCGACGCGTCGAACGTACCCATAAATAAAAAGATTTACTTGCCAGCCAGCGTAAACAAAAAATAATAATAACCCGGAGATGCTCGTTCGTTTCAAGTTTGTATACGTTACAGGACCACCCTGCACACGACGTCCAAGCCTCTAATTTCTTATCTGCTCTGGACAGCGTAACCTTAATGGCTTCCCTTAAAACGTCGGTCGATCTGGCGCGAAGTAACTCACTCGATGCTCCCATCGATCACGCTTTTCACCGTGGTTACAGCTTTCGGGAATCGCACTCGAGACGCTCGTGGCATTCCATGGGAATGAGTAAACGTTAAACTAGGAACCCTCGTCGAAGGATGGAACGTAATCGCGTTTGCTCTCGAGAGGTTGCGCGTGTATCTTTGATCCCGTGAGAAAATTACCCGACGAAAACTCACGCGTCTCGCGAACGCCTTTCAACATCGTAATAACTTTCTCGATATTAGATATCAATGGAGCTAGGAACATTTGTAAAATTGTAAGGAATAGGAAAATGACAAGTATGGATGTTTTGTTCTACTTTTTGGATGGTGTATAGTGTTCGCGGAGACCGTGGTCAGCTCTTGAAGCGGGGGTCGTTAAACTCGAGGTGAACGTTGGGCCTAAAATCGAAGGTGGACCGAGAGCAATAGCTGAACGGAGGGAGCAGCGTTGGACGGTGAAAGCGGTCCTATTTCGAGCCGTTTATAAATACCCGTGGCGGATCGAGAGAGTGGTTAGAGAGAGAGAGAGAGAGAGAGGAAAAATTTGATGGAGCATTACGAAAGAGTCGGTTGGAGGAACGTTCGCGACGCCATGCCTCCGCCATGTCCTTAATCGCGAGGGACGTGATTCGAGCACCGGCTGGACCACTCCGGCTCTCTAGACAGCGACTGATGAGTGCCGCCATCTAACAGTGGGTCCTCCAACCCTGTAGCCGAGGCTCTGCCACACGAGGCGGCGCTTCCGGCCGGCGCCATTCCCCCGCGGATCGATCCGAACTTTTGGGAGTCGTCGCACGACCAGCCCTTTTCCCTCGACCCTTTCGTTCGCTGATACATCGTGGGAACTTCGCCGGGAACCACCTCGGGTCGATGAAATTTTTACGTGGAAGTCGGGGGGGGGATTCCCATTTTCGATAGCGACTGTACCGGAGAGCATTTGGAGATTAAGACGAGAGCCAAGGACGCGAGAAAATTTTGAGTTTCGTCGTGGATTTCAAATTCAACAATTCGAGGGCATCTATCCTGGCTCTGATAAAGAGTACACCAGATAAAGATTTACAAACGTAATACGGTATTTGCATTTTACGCGAGTCCTTTGCCCTCCCGGAGGGCCATCGCAACGAAATTGCATAAATGCAAGACGCTCGAGGGACATTTTTCTGAAATTGCAACGACCCGGTTGGCGGAAAGGACGGTCTTCGTACCGCGATGGTCTAACAGAATTTCCAACGACGAAACTCCGACTGGAAATCCCGGGACGTCCCGAACCATCGATATTAATAACGTTCGAGAGCGATGCAATCTCCGGGCGAAGGCGACACCAGCCGCTCGTTTCGTTCCTACCACCCCCGCGTGTCCCTGCCCCAACACCCACGGAATAATTTCAAATCTCATCAGGAGAATCTCGTTCGGAGCCGGTTGATGGAACCGTCGAGGTTTCGGTGTGGAAATCCTGGAAAACCGAATCCCAGGACGACGATTCGTGCGTCGTGTAACACGGACGACGGTGGATCGATACCCGGCCTGCCTCCCCGACACCTCCATCCCCTAGTTTCGACCCAACCTAGGGGTCGGGCAGGGGTTGTCGGGGCGCGACCGAGTGGTCTCGACTGGTTGACCCGTCTCGCCGCCTCTCAACCCACTTCAAATTCGACTTCGACTCTCGCCCCCTCCACCCGGCCGACCAGCCATCGCCATCCCTGTCGTTTCACCGCCGACGTTGTCGCGAGTTTTCCTGAAAATTGACTGGGGAGTCTCTCCAAAGATGGCGCCACATGCTCTGGCCAGCAGAGCTTTCCGACCGGCCAATCAATAAGCAGCCCTACGCAGGGTCTAGGGAAGCAGTGGTGTCAACACGGCCCTCGTTAACTAGTCTCCGCGAGATTTTGGTCAGTATCGGGATCCTGGATGACCCAGATTTCCCCAAAAGGGGACTCGGGGACTTGACAAATTCAAGAAACGGATTCGAGACTTCTATGGGGGTGGTTAAACACGATTATCGATGACTTTACTTATTATAGATTGATTTGAAACGGGGCATAGTATTCTTCAGGACTGTATACATGCATAGAATGCCAAACAGTTTGGTATTCGAGTGGTCAGTCTCTGAGGGTTCTACCCAACAAGTAGATAGAAGCATTGTCCTGTAGTCTAATGGTGGACGAAGCTTTTTCCCGGTAAAAGGGCGGTCCTCGAAAGAAAGTCGATAGTCCGAGGGATCCCCGGGGGATATTTTACCTGTGGCTCTCGGGGCGTAGTCAGGGTACCGCACTCCTCTCTGAACTTTCGATTGTCCCACGAAATCTCGACGAAAAGGAACACCTCCAAACGAAATGCAAATTTCCTTGCCACAATTTCGTTCGACGTTTCGCCTCGATAAAATCGCCGCCGGGGGAGCAGGGGGGGGGGCACCCGGCCATTTACGATATTTTAAACCGCGCGCCATCGGCCGATCGAAATATCTTAATCGCGAGACGCGTAAAAAAATTCTCGGTTGGAAAGGGCCCCGGCATAAAGGGTTAGTTACGTTCAAAACCGATCCGCCGCGTTATGAACAAGCCTTTTTATGTACTACCCGCGGTCGCCGATCGTACGATAAAGCTTCGCGATTAACGGGGTGGACGGTGGCATAATAAACGTTTGTCCGCGTGCTTCTCCGACCACGGACGAAACGGAGCAAAAAAAGACGAGGACGGTTAAGCTGGAGGTGGACAGTCAACCGGTTGATTCGACCGAAACCAGGGTGGCAGAGCAAGGGATGCTGCGGGCGATCCAATTACCCGCGTTTCTCGAATCCTCGGAACGGAAATCGTACATTATCAGCGCAAAATCCACCGTTTTCGCTCGCGTCCCGCGACTTTTAATTCCTTTATAGGACCGCTTTATAGGCTCCCCTTGTCTGCCCGCGAATCCGGGAATCTTAATTTGAATAAATGGACACCCGAGGCTCGCGTAGAAATCGAACAAGATAAGAGGAGAAGGTGAGCTCGAAGGAAGGAGGTATGAAAAGCTGCGGAGGTGGGAGTATTGCCAGAGTTCCATTGGGCGGAGATAACGGAAGGTTACCAGAGTCAAGTGAAATGCTGATTTTCTCCATCTTTCTCCCCTCGTGTAACTTCGACGACGATACTATAAAATACCATGTTCGATAAAACGAACTCGATGGAAAATGCGGATTAACTCATTAGCGAACCAGTTCAACACTGTACCATGAATATTTAATGTATTTTTTGCTCGATTACCGCCATGGCGGTCGTTTGTAAACGATACTGAATATCTTTTCTGGTATTAATTGTACATCTATGCCCGATAGATTTGTCGCGGATGTACCTGTTCGGTTAAATTTCTCAGGATCCACGGGGACGGAAGGTCACGTTAATCATGAAGATCGTCGACGATAAATTGCACTCGTGTGTAATCTTTGCAACGTGGCAGATAAATTGTTGAAGCAATCGCGTGAAATCGTACAACCGAGCAACGACAGAAATTCGACCGTTCCTTCCGAAGATTCCCAAAGGAATCCTCTTTGCTCCGCGACTCGCAAAGCAAAGATAAGATATAGCTTCCTGCTTCTACCGAATCGTCCTGTTTTCTTCCATTCTTGTCCCTCCTTTTGCCATAATTTCGAGGGAACGAGCCTGGAGGACATGTTCGACGGTCATTGGGGACGAACGGTTATTCTGCCTACGTTTACCATTAGAATAATATATTTATTTCTTCATTCGCGCGTGGTTGGTTGCTGCAAATTCGAATTCCTATTTATGCCAAAGAGATTAGACTCGAGACACGAATTTCGAACCTCGAAACCGAAGAATATTTTGCTCCTGATATACACACGTACTTTAAAAACTCCTTATTTTATCGATAGAATAAAAATGCAATAAATATTCTTCTCAAAATAGTAGGAACGATATCATGACGCGAGGCATGATAGCTAATTTATTTCATCAGTTTTCGATCGAGTCTCTATGTCCAATATGGATTCGCGCAGTTTCCGGTGACCCAGTTCGCTCGCCAGAGGGAATAGTTTCGATAGAGGATACAATGACGGAAAAGAATCAACGGTAAGCATCGCGAGAGGCGATGAGAAAGATAGAGTAGCCTTTGGCTGAGGGGTGGTTCCGGTGGGGTTAAACCAAAACGTTCCTCTTCATCCCTCATCGGAGGTGATTCCATCTCCCGGCAGAGTCGATGCGCGACCTACACATCGGGAAGGTCCACCGATTTTCCATTTTGTTTACTATACGGTACATCATCCCCCCACCTCGACATCCATCTTCGTCCCCTCGTGTCTGTCATCCCCTTCTATCGTACGTTTTGGCCGGGGCTGGCGGTCGCTCTTCAACCAGCGGAAGCCAGGATCCGGCTCTGGAAGTCTCGTGTCTCCTTGTTCCACGTCGATGGAAGAGAAGGAAGCAGGATCGACGGTGGCCAATCGGAGCTCGACTGTTCTCTTCGCCTGGCGATCGATGCGAGTACCCCTCTGTGCACCGACGTGAACGGGGTGTATCCGTCGGGAGAGAGAACCCAGCCCAACCTCTGCTTCCTGGACGACGCGACGGAAGCGGTCGTACGATTCCGACACGCTGCCCGAATACGCCATATCGTTTCGCGGCCACCGGCCATTCTCACACTGTTTCTTTCTTGGCGTTGCACGCTCGAGTGAGTTCGACGGTCTCGTGCAATTATTCGATCGTTGTGATATACTTGACTGTATACAAGTAAAGCGCTAAATAGACGGTAAGGGTTGATACGATCATCGCTATGTTACGCACAAGTGTGGGCACACGGTTGGAAGCTTGATCATTAACACTTTGCACTCGGCTGCCCCCTCTGAATGGGGCAGCAAAGAATTTCGATGTACCCTCTAAGGGAACACAACGATATTGTTGTTTTAAAGTGATTATATCTATTTCGTAAGCAAGTGTCCGAGTGCAAAGGGTTTTAGAAGAAAAAGTTACAAACGTAGCTTCGTCCAGCTAGGTTTGGGAAGTCGATGGTAATTGCCTGGACCATCGATGGTTACCGAACCCAGAGACAATCGCATCTATTCGTCATATTCGAAAATTCCGCAGTCCTTCGCCGTACCTCCATCAAACTTTATTCCGAGTAATACGCGGCGGGGTCGCCGTTCGGAATACGTGACCTTTCCCGGGGCAACTGTGTATCCACCGAAATTGGATATTGGACGGAGTTATCGAGGGGGGTGGCGGCGTCGGGGGTTGACGCATGCGACGGAATGCATGAGAATCGAGTGGCCCCCGGGGCGGATTCAATTCGATCCTCTCCACACCCTCGGAACAAGCGCATCCATAACGCCCAAGGTTAAAACAGAATAACCGTTCCAGCTTTCAGTTTAATTAAACTTCCGGAAGCGGAACCACTGCCCCCCTCCGTCTACTCGAAGCTGGATTTTCGGGCTTTGCGATCGCTAAACCACCTCCCACGGTGCCCTTTCACAACCTTCTCCCGCGAAATTCAGTTTTTTCCTAGGACGATTATTTCTGTACCATAAAGCAAACGCTGGGCGGATATTTCGACAAGAATATCCACGACCCGATGGTTCGTCCAGATACGTCGAACCTCTCTCGATCTACATGGAAACTTAACCGTTCGCCCCCCCCCCTCCCCCCGCCTCGCCCTTTTGCTTCTTCGTTTGGCTGTTCTTGACCTATCTGCGCCCTGGAGATAACCTCTTGGCTTCCTTCCTCTCGATTGTTCCTCGATGAAACCCCAACGCCTGCCTGCCGCGGCTGATAATCAACCCCATTAATTCGGAGGATCAATGGCCCGCCCATTTCTCCCCTTTTCGTCGTTATTCTTGCGTAACCGTCTCTGCACTTATTATTTTGGAAATCGAACTATCGTTTGTATCAACTCCTCTCGCGCTAATTATCAAGCTTTATAATAAGTCCACTCTTGCAGACCACCAAGAAACAGCTTTAGAACTGGCAAACGTTTACATTACGGGGAAAGTTTCCAGAAGCGTTTCAGAAATGTAATTTTGAAATTGGACGGAATATTCTCGTTGTTCCCCCGGAACGGAGCTCGGGGACCGTGTCAACAAGGAAATATCTCGATGAAATCAGCAAAGTTCCCCCGGGTACGACCGGTCCAGAAAAATTGCTGCCGCGAAGGGAACGATCGACGGTCGGGATCCCGAGAAAGGGAAATAATGGCGAAAGCTTCCGTTAGAATAAACGGGACCGCGGAGTTTGGTCTCCCTCGTTTCTCGTGTCGCACGAACGTTTCTTTGTTATACGTTCGCCTTCGTTTCGCTTTATGCTCATCCACTCGGACAGCAGTTCGACGCGAGTCGTCGGATTACTTTGGAAATCTTGTCGGAAGTTCGCCAAAAATGGCTCGCGAAACGAATATTGGCTCCCTCGGAGAGGGAAACCTTTTACGTCGTTCTCCATTTTCTTTCGAGATATTTCGTGATCAGACGGACGATCTTTTGTAATGTACAAAACATATTGATTCTTCGACTTACCCATTGGACGCTAAGCCGCCGGCCCCGTGATCCAACCACCGACGATATTTTCCACATCTGAAACCGTACAAAGTTGAACAATGTATCAGAACGGGGTACTAAGATAGCCTTATCGCGATAAAATCGAAGAATCGATGGTCTTTGCTAATAATATATGACACTTTTAAAATGTACAGGGTGTCCCAGTAAAAATAAGCGTCTCTCGAACCATCAATCGCGACAGATAACTTTTCTCTTACTCTCGCGATTAACGGTACGACGACTCACCTAGATTCTGCACTACTTCTCGAACCGATCGAACGAATTTTTATGGATTTCAAGTTTAGATTTCTGTATACAGAGCTCGCACCGACTAACATGTAAAAAATAGTCCCGACCCAAGGAGCAGTGATATAAAAATTCGTTGCGTCGTGGACAGCGTCGCGAGCGGAGTTCCAAGCAGGGCCAAAACTTCGAACAAGGCGTACACCTTTTCTATAAGGCTCGAATACACGCCTACCGTCCTTCCCCGTTCTATCAAAAATCCCCACTCGGCAACAAAGTGTTCGCGATCGTGGGCCTTTCGACGCGTTCCCGTACCGATTTTACCTGGCCGGCGAACGACATTCCACGGTTATTTTGTCACTTCGCGTACGTAGGTGGGCCTTGCACGGCCACGCGAGAATCGGTACGCCGGGTAGTGCAAGAAAAGGGAATAATTAGAATCGCGGTATCGCGGCGCAATTAAACGCAACGCCGGAATAAACACACGTTCGCGTACGTAAAAGTCGATACCTTTTAACGGTGACTTTAACGACGGGGTCAGTCGCGTCTTCCAATTAGTGGGACGGAATCTTAACTGGCGATCGCGCGGAATACAGACCCAGCCGTATAATTGAATTTTTACATTTCCCTCGGCCGGCGGAATTGTATCGGATGGTCTCGCGCGTTCCAGGAAATTGCCACCATAACGTCCCGTGTGACCGTAATTTATCACTTGTTCGTTTCTCGTTACTTCTAGTATCTTAATTACAGCCAGCATCCAACGTGTACTCGTTCTTCGCATACTCGGATTCGTTATTCGCGCGATTCTGAATTCCTCTCTAGATTTTCGAAAAAGAGTGTCAGTTGAAAACCGAAGTGCAATGCACTCGATGTAGCAGCAGGTTTGATAACAGCAACCGGTTCTCCACAGGTTTTTCCAGAACGATAACAATGCAAAAGGACAACATTGCAGAACTTCGATGTAAAATTTCTTCTTTTAGAGTAATTCTGTTGAAGTAAAAAATAATATTACTGGTGTTTAGAATCGAGTGACATGGAAGTATGAAGCGAAGGCGTAGCGTTAAAAATAAGTACACGTTGGTTACGAAGGCAATTGCTATTAATCCAACCTCGAGGATCGAAGCTGAAGTTTATTAATTGGAGAAAGCACGCGAACCGGCTGTTCCCAAGCGCGGCGTTTACTTTTTGGATTTATAAAGCGCGTAAAACATATATTAAGCGGCAGTCGGGCAAAATATGCTCCGCGATTCAGTCCCGGGCAATAAAGGAGCGCGCGTGCGCCTAGGGAGAACCATCCCCTGTCTGCTCGTTAAAACCGCCATTGGGAAAGGACACCGGGAAGAAGTTTTATCGCGACGACAAAGAGAACGAAAGTCTACGATAGATACGGATAGGTCTGGATCGAGCGTCGTTTCAATAAGAGAAACTGGCGACAGAACATAAACGAGCCGAGGTCTCGCGCCATTTGTTTCTTTTCTCTACGATTAATCGCGCCCCATTTCCGTTCGGTTCGACTTTGTTTCGACTTTAGTGCTTTAACACTTTGACTGCGAGTTACAAAAAATTAATTCTCAAAATTAGTTGCAAAAGAAAATAAAGCTAGGTAGGGCCCTTGAATTTTAACGAGTCTGTGAAAATAAATTCCATGACGAATTCTTGGTATGCTAGTTTCCAATTGTCTAAAAACAAAATTTAATTTTCCTTTTAATTTGAGGGGTTTGGTCTGGCAGTGAACGTGTTAATAGAATACATCAGAAAAGAGGAGTTGATCAAGTTCTCAGTCTGTGTTCTCTGATTATAAAAATACGGTGAGATTTGTAAGTTTTGAGGCACGAAGAAGAATTTCGGACCGAAGGGTTGCATTGTAGCTGTTTAGATATTCCACGAAGTTCGGAATTTATTCCCGTTTCGTCGATATTCCAGGGAAAAGTGGCTACCCCGGACGCTGTACCGCCCCCGTATGCACACGCGTATTTAGCCTGCGCAGACGTGGCGTAGTACAGTAACACATATATCGGGCGATTCTTTTACCGACCCGTTTCGCTTTATGCAGCCCGCGAAAGTGCACGAGCCGCTTTACTGCTCGACGAACTTCCCCCGTGCGAGGGAGGAAGAGGACCCGGCAAGGGTTGGCGGCGGGGGATGAAACGGCCGGAACACCACGACCATATCTAAGTAGGAAATTTCCGTGCACGCTCGGGAAGCTCAGGTAGAGAAATACGCGAATCCTTGAATGCAAAATAGGATGTAAATGCACCGGCCCGGGATGAACTGCGAGTTGCATATTTAAACGCGGATAAAAAGCTCCTAATCTGACTGCCTCCTCGCCGTCGAACGTCCCGAAAGGACAAACGTCGCTGAAGATATTCTAGAATCCCGCAGGAACAATTCTATCGCAACCGGTACTCACTCCTCGAGTCATCAAATTGTACATATTTAAATCGAAACATTTTTAAACAAAATTAAACGGTATACGTTTGAGAAATTACATTGAATCGTACGTCAAGGGGTTCGAGGACTTATTCACCGTTTGTTGTGCAATCGTTTCGCGAATTTTGTGGCGATTCGCCATCGTGGAGCGTGCATTTTAAGGAGGAGCGAAAGGTGGTCGCCAGGGAGGTGACGAGAACGTTGCAGCGCTTCAAGTTTTTAATATCGCGAACTGGAACGCACCGAGTCCGGGGATTTTAATAAGGTGAAAACAGGTTCCTCTCGCGGCGCGAGAAAGCCGGCAGTTGTTAAGTTCATCCGCGGCGTCAACGGGGAAACTGCCTGAACTTCGACTTATTAAAAATATTCCGGTATCCTTGCAACACCGTCGCTCGTTAATCCCACGCTCCGCTCGCCAGCGTTGTAACTTCGAAAAACATCCGGCGCCAAGGTCCATAAAACTCCACCCAAAATCCCCGGAACTTTCGAACCAAAGTTCCAAACGTTCGATCGTTTCGCACGGCGGAATAATTCTAATTTAATTAATATCGAAATTCCTTCGTTAGCGTGTCTCGGAAATAATTTGATCGACTGTTCCTAATTCGATTCGCCCGACTTCGCGATTTCGTGACAACAGGACCGGTGGAGTTTCGGTTTCGGTTTCGGTTTCGGTTTCGTTTGCGTTTGCCTCCCCCCCCGCCCCCCCCCCCGCTCGACTTTACGACCAACGTTTTTCGGGGAAGATGGGTTTCCAGTGTTTACAGGTCGACTCGACGATCCCCAAGATCCTCGTAGCCGGGTTCGACCGAGAAACGGTCATGGAAAAGATGCATCGTCCGGACAACCCAATTGCCCAAAGCATCCCCCCGCCAACTGGCTCCACCTGCAACCCGCCCTTACGTCAGCTACCCCCGGCCAGGGAAGTTAAATGGAAGCTGACTGGGGGTGGGGAGGGTTGCGAATAAGTGGAGTGCAAGTCGGTTCAAAGTATGGAAAAGCCAGGGGGCAGCCATCGTTGATCCGCAACAGGCGCCGCCATGTTCTTTCTCGAGCTGTTGCTTCCCCATCCCCATCCCTTCTCGCGCGTTTCTTTCCCCATCGATCGTCGTTCGATCTTTGCGCGATAATCTCGATCTCGTTGCAAAAGCAAAGCAAGCAATGTTGCTATTAGTTTGATTTAAAAGGAAGTAATGTTGCGTCCAGGCAGTGGTTAATTAATCGTTCGATAATTAACTAGACAATATGGGTAGGGAAACATAAAGGAGCAAGCATCGCATGAAACGAGCGGATTAATCAAGATCCCTGCTGCCCCCTTTGTACGTTTCCCTCTCTTTGTAACATAATGGAAGGAATTGCCCGCGGTTTGCACGCACCATGCCCGCGATTTGCACGCAATTCGCGGATGTACCGATGTTATCTGACCACCGGGAGGGAAAAAAAGGAGCATTAGAGCAGGATTTCATTAAACTTTTTAGCCCGTTGACGGGCGCCGGACACGTAAGGGAAAATGCGCAAATTAACGCGCATGAAAGGAAAACCACGTCACAAAAATCGTACAGATAACGAGATCGCGTGCTCGAAAAGAGAACTTGGTCGTTCAAGCGATTCTGAATTATTTGTTGATACACGTTAACGTAAAAATTTCGGTAACAAAAATCACTGCATTTCCATCGAAACGACGAACGAGTTTTGGGAATTTTTTTAAACATAAAATATTATTTAGTCTTTGCAAGCTGAACTAAACACTTTCTATAAAACCGTGTAAAAGAGATCCAAGAGACCAGCACGTGTTTGAAAAAATAGTTTAAAAATGTGCATTGTATCGTATATCGATTAAAAATCACACAAAGTATTTACCTGGTAGGAAATTGGGATAATTATGGCGCAGCTGACCGTTTCGCGTTGCTTCTTAGGATCGAGTCCACGTGAACTTGTACGGAATAGAATGTCGGATGAACAACTACGCGGCGAAGACGACTCGTATGCGGGTAACGATGTTCTATATAGTTGACAGTCACGACGCCTACGGTAAAATTGTGCAATAATGGGTGCTAACAGCGGTAAATACAACGGTACTCGCATAACCAACGAGATTCCTGTCGAATAAATACTCGCGCTGGCTCCTTTTCAACTGGTGCACATAGCTCGAATCGTGTCCTCGTGTTTCACCAGCTATTCGACCATTTTTAAACAAATTATATTTTACGATCTAGTTGGGGATCTAAATTTGCAAATTCATTTTACAGATATTTTCTGATTAAATTTAATATTTCCAGTTACGTTTTATGAAATTTGTACTAAATTGATAGTCTTGAATTTTTGAATGGTCACTTGTTAAATATTATTTTATTCCGTTGTTCTGCAATTTTTAAAGAAATTCTGTTCGAATTATTTTCCCGTTTCCTGGGAAACCGGTGAAAAATCCAAGCCCCCGGGGCGACCGGAGCGCGTAATTACGCGAGGACGATGGAGTTTCGTAATTGGAGGCTTCCGTGTCGCGAGTGCCATTTTCTTCGCACGTTTTTCGCGCGCCATCAAGGTAACAACCACGGACGGGTCGTTTGCCGCGCTTCGTCCACATTCCGTGCATTTTCTGCGACGAAAATTCTGCGCGTGAAAACGTGCCCGTTATTTCTGCCGCTGGTACACGCTTCCGCAGAGTGCAGCCTGGAACGACCATGCCTCCGGCGCATGCTCCAAACTGTCTATACACGGTGTCACGAGAATAACAAGGAACGTTGAGAAGAATTGCAAAAGAATTTTTAGCCCTCCGGAGACTCCAACCTTAGAAATTCTAAACTCGAAGATAGTTTTGATGAATATTCTTGGAAGAGTCTGGACTAGGAAGAATCGTACTGTCGCTTGGAAGTGGAGCAAGTTCGAAGGCCGACGAGTGAAGCAACGAAGTTGAAGTAATGGGAGGATAAGTAGGAAAACGTGGTCCGGAATTTAGATGCATAATCATGCGGAGTAGAAATAGATGAACGGGTGGGACGAGCAATAGCTGAATGGAAGCTTGGATGAAATTGATAAGTGGAGGGCAAGCGGAAGTCGTCAAATGTTTGGCGTCACTGTCATTTAAATCTAAATACAAATCGATTTTCTAAAATCGTATAGTGTTTGGAATAATTTTAACTCTTTGTAGGCGATTGGGAAAAATAAAGAATTCGACTCCCATCGCTTTGGGTTCCACTTTGCAGGCAAGATGGCCGCCCGCAGGAATCTTGTAGGGGCAATTGTGTAGGTTCTTAAGCATCACGAGGACGAGTTCTTCCATAACTGAACATGCAATTGAGTCAACAAAGATACAACGTGACTTATTAGCCCTCCCATCGCAATAAAGATTTTAAAAACCACTCTGAAAGAGAAGATCCTCCTTTTAGGGCTCTAAAGTAGAAGAGGTCCTCGAGTATCGAGGCTCCGGTGTTGTTCTAAGTTTCTACCAACGCTGGTATTCCATCCTGACACAAAACAGATGCCATGGAACACGAAATAGCGGTGCAAACGGCTCGCGACAACTGCACGGAGGTAAATTGGTGTAATCAAGCGGCCCCCCCGGGTGGGCGTAGTACGCGATCTCACGCAATATTGCCGCATGGAAAATTTATAAATTTCGAAATTCGACGATCCCGTGGCGGAGGTGCGTGTTCCCCGGCGACACGCACACGCGAGAACCTCGATAAGAGAACGCACTCGGTGGCATATTGATCCCGGGGGCCGCTGCGCGCTGTATTCACCGCGTTCTACCTTGTTGCGGCTATTTATCATCCCGAAACTTCTCCTGCCGGCGCTTCGTTACAGTCTGCCCGCCGTATCTTCGCGTTTCGTGCTCGTATTCTTCTCTTTTTTTTTTTCGTCTCTCCTCGTCCTTTTTCTCCTTTGTTCGTCAACAATGTTTCGCCGATTTTACGACTGACCCGATACGGTCGAACGCAATCTGACACACCTTCGCGCGAGCGTCTGGCGTTTCGAGGGGCGGGACTGGAAAATATTCCGTGTCGTGTGCGTACAACCCGCCACACCGTAGATTTTTTTAGCATAGATAAACCAGCCGGACCTCCGCGAGTTCCGCTATGATAATGCGATCGCGCGTAAAAGATACATTACACGTTCGTTCGAAATACAGAAATGCTTCTTTTTTTTTTTAGCAAATTAAGGGTCTTTAGCGTCGAGTTCTCGGTTGTTTAAAAAATCCCGCAGCCTCGAGACGGACGTAACGGAGACGTGTTCTCATTAGGACAAACGTTATATTTCGACCACAAAGAGGCCCGCGTGTTCCCAGATTGGACAGAAGCAATTAACTGTACGCGCGTTCGGAATGAAATCTCCTCGCGGGATAAATTTAGTGCGCTGCACGACGGGCCATTTAATTACACGGAATCGTTGCATTTAATTCCAGGTTCCGCGAGAAACTTCGGGACAGAAATACCGCTGCACTCCGGTTCTACTTAATTCCTGTCGAAGACGCCCCCGTCGAATTACGACTCATTTCCATTTAGGAGGCGAGTGTGACTCGGATCGCGGGAACTTCGTAATCGGGGATGCAACCTGCGCTACGAGACGCGTTCAAAAAATTAGCATTATTTTACAACCGATCCGAGGATCACCCACGTGTTTTCAACGGACTGATTCATAAACTCAATAATACCTAGTCCCGCTAATTAAACACGTTATCGAAAACCGTCGAAACAACCGCATAAACAATTTCTACCAAACTTAAAGGCTCCCCAGCGCGATACGCGCGATCGTAAACTCTTCTTTAAGCGTCGATCGGTGGGACGATTACTTCCATTCCTCCATCTGTATCTAAACTTCCCTGCCACGAACGAATCTTTCAGCAACTCTGAAACGTTCTCAAGTTTTACGAAGCATTAAGTTCGCGCAAACGGCGGCCTAACGACTCCCGACAGCAATGTTGCAAAGATGCGTACGATAGAGCTAAATATTTCTACCGATAATCTCCTCGTTCGGTGTTCAAAAAACGACTCCGCTATTTTCCGTAAACCGTAAAACAGCCTCGCGGTGGCGAGGGAGAGGTAAGGCGCGTTTCGAGCCGAAAAACACGCGAATTATGCAAACGATACGCGATCGAGGCGAGCGACAAACTTGCGAATTTGTGTGCATAGTTCTGGGGGGGCTCCGAATTAGGCACGATGTATAGATACAGCCGCGTTTCGAGATAGCGTGACGCCGAACCGCGAAAAAAAGACCATATTACTGGGGGGATCAAAAGGAATGTATAAAACGGAATGAAAGAGTCCGGTTGATAGCTCGGGCCACGAAACGCTCGGACATCGGCTTTCTGCAAAGCCACGCCATTCGCCGTCAGATATTTTACGTATCGAATATTACAATGGTGGCTCCCCCGAACCTTTACCGCCCCTACGGGTCACGTAATTTATTAAATATCAACATTACCGAATTACAAACCGTTATATTTCTGATATTTGATGCGATAAATCATTCTCCGGGAGACTTCATAAATTCTACGACCGTTTACCCGGGTCTGACTTTGCTTTAATTTTCTTTCCATCTGCAACCCGACGAAACCTCGGTATTTTTTCCCAACCCTTTCTAATTGTAAATTCCAACTCGATGCTTTCAGGAACGACGGGGACGGAGTATCGTCGCGAGGAACGCGGAAGGATTTACGACCACTCCCACGGGGAAATATGTTTTTCTCCGACAGACCAAAAAAAATCGGCTTTCGGAGCGAGTCGAAGGGACGCCGCTGACCGCTGGCTCGTTGTACAAATGCGGTGGGCCACTGGAAACCAGAGAAAATGCAGAAAAAAAAACAACCCTTTCGCGCCGGGGGATACCTGGACGGAAGTTTCCGGTCGGGTTTCGATCGACGAAGATCAATCCTTTGCGAGCGGAAAAAAAGCGTACCTGTCAGGTATTCGAAAAATGTTCCCATTGAACTGCACTTGATACCGTTAGGTCTTTCCTTCCCCCCCTTTTTTCACCCCTCGTCGCGAGGAGAGCCTCCGGGGGGGGGCAGAGTTTCTTACGAAACTACGGGGAAACTAGTTTTGTAGAAGTTTCGCCGAGTGGTGCTCGCGACGGAGAGTGCAATTCCGGCGATAAAACTTTTCCAGTTTTTAAATCTGTTTCTTTGTAGCGGTAGCTGGCTCGCGGAGTTTTACGAGAAATCGTGAGAACGCGACGTCCCCCCCCTGCCGCGGCTAAGTATATTTTTCTAATTAGGAAGAAATACCCTCCTTCGAAATTTTTTTAATCAAAAGAAGACCCTTTTGGAACTCTCGGTTAATTAGAAAGTCGAGGCTTCTTCCTAGAAGCTCCTGTTTACCGAAATATTCAAAGGTACCGTGAAAGAGTATTAATTATTAATCGTGGAGTACGAAGCCCCTTCGTGTTCATTAATTTTTCTAAACAAATCTGACGTATTGTAATTTTTAGGGCTTCCTTTCCAGAAAATATAATGGCGTTTCGTTTTTATCTACGCGGGGCTGGGGAGGGGTGGGAAAGCGCACAAGGCGGTAAACCTACCGGGTACCGTGAAACGATGAGCGTTCACGGCGATATCGAACCATCTTGCAGTTTCGACGATGAGTCTCTCAAGCTTCCACAAGCTCCGATATTTCGCGTACCCGGCATCGATATTCTCGAAATCAGCCACTGCGACAGTTTCCTGCCTGGCAGCAGTTCTTATACGCGCAAGGTAAATGCGTATCTATTCCGCTTGTAAGCTTTACTGCCGGCTGCTACCAGCCCAGAACCTTTGTATCGCCTTATCGAACACTTACGAGACCGTTTATTTTTAGTCTCGAAAAATCCCGAAGCGATACGGCGCAACGGAAACGGGCAACCTTATTCCTGCGATTGCTAAATCTGCGTTCGAAGAAATTGGAAAATAAACCGGGGAAAATCGTTCACGACGAAACGCTGATCGTGCACCCGTAAACTGGGGTGGAGGGAAACGTTGCCAGGGTTTTGGTAAACTTCCACGGTGTAACGTGAAGAATATTTGTTCTAATTTCTAATTTCTGATTACATTGGGATTTATAGTATCTAGAATTGTTCGGTATTAATGCGAGCGGCGATCGTTAAAAATTGCGTCACGATTAAGACATTTATCTCGTTAATTGCTCGTCAGTTCCCTCGCGGCGGGCATTCGATGGAGCTCCATTAACGTCTCGGTATTAATTGATCGCCGTTGTGATTAATTCGTTATCGTGGGAAATAATTCCTTATCGAGCGTAATTCAATCGAGCTTGTTTTGCTTTCTCGCGCGATGCGTTCACGCAGCCGTTAAAAACCCCCACGTTTACGATCACGATGACCCACTAACCCTGAGATAAGGAAACGGCGAACCCACATGGCGCGCGCTCCTCGATTCTTTCACGGTTCGATATCGCCGATCGATCTTTCGAACATGAAATCGACTGTAACGATTTAACCGTACGCGATCGATTTGTCACTTGTTTACTTTTGAGGAGAAATCAACCATTTCCATTTAAGTGCTCGCAAATTGTAATAAGCAAACTATGCAGTTTTTATTCAATAAATCAATCCCTCCAATCATTCTGCAATATAAATGCGCTTATACACGATCATTGGAAACGCTATACTTTACGAGGTATTTCATATTTTACATTCGTTTATTACTTTATCCTGGCGGTTTGGATAGTTTATTGCCAACTTTCTCGCATTTTTTTTTATTCTATTTTTAAGACGTGTATACACGCGCGAAATATCCTCGTTATTAGCGAAATTCATTACGATCGAAACCGATTCGATCCAACACTGTTAATAAGCAAACGTTGAAAAAGCAACTCCAATCCGTTCATAAATCACATTATTCGCCCGACAACCATAACCACGGTTATCAATGTTGGGTGATTTAGTGCGATGAATACAATTTTAACGCGAAGATTGAGCCATCGAATTCTAACATAAAATATCAAATATCTCGTAAATTATAGAGCTTTCAATGATACATTGACAATCTTATATGAATTTATAGTTCGATTTGAGAAACAAGTGCAAGGTTGCGACAAGTAAAATAATTCTTCCACGAATTCGTTACATTCTCAAGGAACGTTTTCGTTCGGAATATTTTTCTGCCTCTTACAAAATTCGAGACACAACCCGACCCATTTGCGTGACACACCCTGCACACACACACGCGTACAAGTTTAAATATACAACGACGCCCAAACGATAACACATCGCGTTACGTACACTCGTCGCGAATTTTTGGGTCTGTTGGCCAACTCTTGCTTAATAATTCGCATGCAGATTTTATCGCGTTGTTTATTTATGTCGGTTATCAGAGAGACCTGCGATTCCCGAATGTCCCTCGCGAAGCCCGTGAAATCGATAAGCGACGACCGAAAGGAACAAAGTTGCCCGATGGTCGTTCACCCCCTCGTTTATAATCAACAGGAGCAATAAGAAAACTAATTCCCGCCTCGAGTTTTCCGTTTTGGAATCCAAACGATCGCACGCGGGAGCGAAACAATCGTGCCGTTTCCACCGGGAGATCCCATTTATCCTTCTCACGGAATAAATTTACGTCACTTGGAGCTCTCGGGGCCTCTTGTTATTCTTTATTTAAACCTCCTGCACGCTCCAACTCTTTCTTGCATAACGTATGATTTTCACGTTAACACGTTCACCGTTCTCTACGTGATAAACCGAATATTTCTCTTTCTGAAATAACAAGGCACCGGAAGGGTTAATTCCATCGTGTGATTAAGTTACGCGGAAAAATTGACAGGAATTTTCACTTTGCAGAGACGGACGGGAGAAAACGCTCGAAGAGGTCGGCAAATTTACGAGAAACGGACAGTATAGATCACGTTTGCTCGAGAGATCCTTTCGGATCTTACTTTGTGGAGATTGGAATGCACGATGGCCGTTTCCCTTCGGCCCTCGCCCCTCGGTCTCCGCCCTTTCGTGGCCGGGAGGAAAATGGACAGCTCTCTCTCCCTCGGTTCTGTTCTCAGATATGGAATTGGCCTGGCCATCCTCTGGGAAACGCGAACGAACAATGTCTGCCCCGCGAATAGTGGGTAACGGACCATGGGAGAAAATGGAACGAGATATTTTCGTCCGTGGCCGCCATCGTCCATCGTGCTCGGACGTTTCCTCTGCCCGCGTTATTCGCACACCTTTGCGTTTCTGAAACTTCGACTTTACGATTGCGTTCCTTCCCTTTCCCGGTCGATAAAAGACCGCCGTACCCGGAAACTCGACGTCGATCGGTTTCCAAAGGGATGAGACTTCCGGGGGACGAATAAAAGACAGAATGGAACGAGTTCTCGTCGAATGGAAACGAAAATATTAATTATACGATCGAATGGTCGGGATTGTCGATGCTGTTAAATTTTATAGATGGTTCTGGTGTAACAAAGACCAAAGCGCGACTCGTCGCGATCCGTCGGTAAGGGAAATTCGCGCGAGTTTTGCGCCACGACGACCGTCGCTGAATGGAAATGCTTCCACTTGGCTGTTTCGTGCTAAGAAGAAAACGGGGCTCGTATAAATAGATATACTCGCATAGATATCGACGTTATGGGTCCTGCTAAAAGGAACAGCGTTTTACGCCACTGCACGAGCCTCGGGGCTCGCGTAAAAATTACGCTTATACCGAAAAGTTTCAATGCAACTTGACTAATTTGATGTCAGCGTTCCGTCGATTCGAAAATGTATTTCATCTCGCCCCTTTTGCGGAACATTTTCTATAATAGATCGTTCCAATTTGCGATTTCGACACGTTGAGAATAGTTCGCTGTTCTTTCTTTTTCATCCCTTTAAAAAGCGAAGGTTTAGGAGAAGAAATCGGTTCACCCGGCTCGAATATTCCCCTGTTCCGGTTTGAACATCGAACAGAGATTCCTCCATCGTCGAACGGACGAAGGAAAAATATGACTTTCGGCCATTTCCGCCGGTATCCGCATCACGAGTTTGACGAGCATGCTTGTTTACGGGCCAATTTCGCGCGGATACAGGCAGCGCGAAGTACTATTTTTTTCTCCGGACGTAAAGCGTCAAACTTGTGTTTTCAGGTTTCCGCTTCCGACACACCGGGCGGACGAACGTTGTTAACGAAACAGCGTGAAATAAAAATCTCCGCGGCGACGAAATACAATCGATTAATAAAAAATAAGTCTCGTTGGTTTTATTTCGCAACCTTTTGCCACATCCTGTCGTCCCCTGGTCGCGGGTATCGCAAGAAAATTAATAACGCTGTCTAGATCCGATGGAACGAGTGTTGATCAAGGTTTTCAACGCGTTAAAAGTGTTTTGAAAGAAAACGACTCTTTCAAGGACCCACGCTCGCCGACGGTGTTGCTTGTTTTAATAAGCACCGTACGCGTGCAAACGTATGGAAAATTATGTTTCGCGAGACACGTTTCTCTCTGACAATAATTCGTTTTTTTTCGATAGTTCGTACGTATCGGGCGCGTCAACCTTTTTGTATCTTGCTACCATGTTACGGCGCCGTGGATGTACAATTATTTCGGAATAGTTAAAATATTTTAAACACTTTATCTCCCCGTCGTATCGTAAACAACCACGACTGAAAAGAAAGTGACCGTTTCCACGTGTATACGCAAAATGACGCGATTATTTATAAGCCGTAGGCACGGTAAACAAAGAACTTTTGCCTCGAGGATACAGTTTCACATATTTTAAGATATCCTATCTTTTGCAACTTTTGTGCTCACACGTTGAACTGTGTCGTATCGAAAAGATGTCTGGGGATTATAAGACAACGATATTAAAATAGTTTCGAATCGATCGGTTCTCGTGGCCAGACTGGCAACAATCGCGTACATTTTCAATTTAAGAACCGGAAAGAACATCTGCGTCGTTCCGGCGACGTTGCTATTCAAGGCTCGACTCGCGTTTCCATCCATGTCGGCGGCCATACGTGACTGCCAGGTAATGAAGAAAAGCGTATCGCGAACGTATATCCCGCAGGTATCCCACGTAGTAGCATCTTCCAACACGTGTACGTTCCAGCGGTGTGTACGGCGGCCGTGTACGGAGCAGCTGCTCCGAGCAAGAAACCGTGTGGCTCGGTTAGACCACGTAGAACCCGTCTATACATATATCGGCGTCAGCAGGGGATCCGTGCTGCCATTTTATCCAAACGTGATCCCGGCCAAATACGAAAATTCGTACGTGGTTGCAGTGTATACGAGCGGGATCCTTCGATATCTTCCCGTTGAAACCGACCCGAGCCGCGCCAGATATCAGAGCGTGGGTGGATTCAGGTAGGAAATATGACGAGTAAGTACTCGGTATCCGACTGCCCACGCTGATAACGCCATATTCTCCTTCCAGGAAACAACGTCCCGGGAGGAATAACGCTCGAATCGATTCCGATGGACCTTCCCTCTTCTTTGTTTCAGGATGGCGTCGACCTTCCTGCGGAAACCAGAAATACCATACACCCGGGAATTCGGCTCCGCCATTTCGTTACATCGTTCATCGGGAATCCCATTTCCATCTTCGTTAAACGGAGGATTCGCGACATCCTCGATTTTTCGTGAATTCTTTTCGAGGAAACTGAAGGGGCATCCTCGAGACACGAAAGAAATTTTCTCCATATTATTTTCAGCGCTCGTCGGATATTAATATATTTCTCGGGGATAATTGCATCAGTTTAGAAGCCGCGTCCCTGGAGCCTTAATCGAACGTCGATCGAGAGAATTTATGCTCGCAGGACGATCGCCGTTCGAGGGAACCGGCTTCGATAATCATCGCAGTCTTCTTAGGAGCGACGCAACGACTTTCCATTCCCGAAATATTTCCGCGTCGGGGCGTAAAAAACCATATACTGTGTACAAATTTAATTAATGGATTTAACGGGGAGGTCCGCAGCTGCTTCTGTTCGAAGGACGTTCTATTCGAGGTTCCTCGAAGCTTTTGCGCTACCAACAACCATGATTTCTCTTTAGATTTCTTCATATAACCTTCGTCGCGATTGAGGCATTAGGATTCCATCGTACCTCTCGCTGTAATTGAGTTAGAGACCTTGAAGCCCACTTTTCAGAGCCACCGGCCGCCATATTGGCTCCGAGAATCGTCGTCGTGACCGGGGTCTTGGAAATCTCGTCGAATTGTTTGTTCGTCGGCGTCGATTGTGAACGAAGAAAGCCCCGCGGCTGGGTATTATTTAAACGACACAGCTCGTACGGCGTAAAGCGATAAATAACGATTTCTCAACTTTATCCGTTCCGTTAGCTGTCGGACGACATGCACGATCATACGCGATCAGAAATTATCGGATTACCGAGTTCGCTGCATTGTGGATACGGTATCCGTGCACGTTTATGACAGTCTTCTATGGAATGCTACCGATCGAAGAGAAAGGATAATAAAACCGGACCAGGGATTCGCGTGTTCCGTGGATAATTGAATCCCCCAACGAACGAGCTGTATGCATCCGTAATCCTCGATTTAGATCGGACAATTCGTTCACGGGCTTCGAGAAACGCGAAGCAAAACAATGGATCTGGTTCTCCTCGATGTTTTTTTATTATTTGTATCCTCGCCTCGTTAGTATTCCGCGCTCGAGTATCGTTCCCTTTTTCAACCGAACGCGAAACGTTTTCGGTGTATCGGCCGTTTGCCATAATGTCGCAAATTACACGGTTCAATGCAACCGTGGCTCCGTCCATACATATTTATGGCGGTATTTCGTGGGTGGAAGGGGGATGATCGTCGACAACGCGGACTAAAAATGGTGGGAAAACAAGAAAGTCGCGGTGAACGCGTATAATGCCGAATACCTCGTCATAAATTTACCTTAAACGCCCGGCAGTTTCGGCCAAATGTAGACGTTCCGTTCGCATGCGAATTTTGCTTTAAAATCGAAACTCCGTCGCCCGAAAAAACGGCTCAATTTTATTCGAGAGGACCCACGAAACGAACCGATTGATTCGAATTAACCCTCGAACTGCATACTTGTTGCAGAACGCTCGAACGTGTATTCGTGCTAGTCGATTCTGTAAACGCTGTAATTAATACACCGTAACTATCGTGCTGGGAACGAGAAAAACGCGGGACCATTTTCGCGGACAGTAAAACGACGGGTTAATAAACAACCTTAATTACGAAAGTCGTATAACGCGAACGCTCGGTTATGGTGTTGCTTTAGTTCTTAATTACGATTTAATCGATCGAGAAATCCCGGCGAAAAATCGAAGGATTCCATTGATATTATTTCGTCGAAACGATTTTCGGAACGTCTCGACGCCCATGTCTCAATAAAACACTCGCCATGCATAATGAGCTATTCGAGAGCCAATTAAGAACCGAGATCGACCATTACGGGCAACGTAAAACTTGAATTGCGCCCTTTAACAGGTGCTCCTTGTGTTGGTGAAGGGTATTCTAGATTCAATGGGCGTCGAAAATTTAACAAAAAGAAGATCGAAAGCGAGGGGGGGAAAAATGACGGATACGATAATGCGGTTGGAATCGTTGTCTCTCGCCGATTACACTGCAGTAAACGTCATTGTCGGGATCGATTAACGGATAACACGGTCCTTTCACGTGTCTCGACAAAAGGGGCCAAAGAAATAGACGAGTGACCTGGCTGTAAACGTGTTCGCACCTAACAATTAGCGGGTACACATCGGGGAGCACGTAATAAAGCAATGATCGTGGTTTACGAGGCAGTATATGCCCCCACCAGGAAACCGTCCAACCGCAGAGCAGTCTTCTCCTTCGCCCGCTGCCTCTACCTATCCTAACGACGGGCACAGTCTGTCCCGTCCATTGCAGCACTTATCACAGAAGAAACACTTTGTCCTCCTGCCCGTAAAAGTAACGCCTTGTAAATTGCCGAAGGGTGGCCCCGCCCGGTAGTCCCGCTCCCCTTTTATTTCAAAAACTATCCGAATATCCTCACCCCGGGATTCTACCGAGACCTCTTCCCCCTTTATGGCCCGTTTCCATTCGAGGATTCCGCGGGTGATTCCGTCGGACGTTAATCGCGCTCCAATTGCTCGCGAGCAATGCCTCAGCTAGAAACGGTTAGGTTACGGGGTCCCATGCAAATTATACCGTCTAAGTACAGGTAATTGGGGCACATTTTGAACATTTTTTGAGGCTTCGCAGTGCCTCAGTTTTGGTTACTTCCGGTCCCCAAGCGCGGATAGAATGGACCAAAAGATAGTTACCGTTGCCAGTAGCGCCCCTAGCGGAGGAACGATGAAGCAAGTACCATAACTGCGCAGATATAGTAGCCGTGTCTCGTCCTTCCTCCGCTGGCGGCGCTAGTAGTAGCGAGGGCAACTATTCTTTGGTCCAGTCCCCCCCCCCTCCCCCCTGTGACCCGATATTTCTGATACTTGTAAAATATTTTCGACGTTGAAACGTGGCTTTTAAGTAACTCGAAGCTCCGAAAGTCTCGTGCTGGAGACGTACCTACTATCGGGGACAAGATTTAACGAGGAATACGAACGGGGGAACGTCGATTACTTTGAAACGAGTTCCCGCCGGGTCGATCGAACTCCGGTCCACGGCGGCAGTGAAAAAGGAAATTCACGTTCGTTTAGTTAACCGAGCGAACTTCTGTCCGCGGCGAGCCGACAACGAAAATTACACGATCGTTTTTATTACGCTCACGGTAGCAAACTCGTAAATATTCTCGGTGACGGGTCCTCGACGGTGGACAGAGCTTAAGGGAGAAGGGGTGAGGGAGGGGCCAAAGCGGGGGCTGGTGGGAAGATATCGTTAATTGGGTTCGACCGAAAGCGAACGACGAACCACCGCGACGAAGCTGGCCTCGGGCGGCGAGCTCTCCGCGGAGATATACAATGATGTAGCAATATCTCTGATGGCAAGGAACATCTACATTTTATATGCTACGTGGCTCGAGTGTCTGACTGGTCCCGTCCCCTCGCCCCGGGCCCGCTCGCCGAGCCATCTGCTCAATAAATTAGGTTGCTCCGAACCTGGCCTCTACGCGCACGCCTCGCGGCGGAAGAAAAGAGACGTGGCTGGCCCGGGTGTACGAGGAAGATGGGCGACAGTGCCGAGAAAGAGTAGAAAAAGAGCGGAAAGTCGGATCGAGGAGGTGGACGGGACAGAGCGAGAGGAGGATCAAGAAGAACGAAACGGTCTCAGACAAAAATAAATGAACGCTCCCAACAGAAAATCCATTCTCGGTCTGAAAATGAAGCGAACGATCCCCCGCTCGCTCCACCGCCATGCTTCGACGCCGATCCACGGGATCCCCCCTCTTCTTCTCGCCGGCCGACCCACCGATATCGGCCATGCCGCGGAGTTCGATGCCACCGAGTCGATGTCGTTAGGGGGTCGCGATCTCGAGAAATACATTTTAGCTACACAGTCGTCGCGGATAGTGCCGGTGTGGACTCGTGGACGACTTGTTTGATGGGGATGCTGCCAGATAGAGGAGCCCGAGAGGATCAGAGATGGCGGAGGGGGAGGTCGAAGAGACCCAGACGTCTCTCTTCCACCCATCGTGCGCGTCCTTCTTCCTCTCGACGGAATAAAAAGGCATCTCTCGGGCCAGACCCGGTCTCCTGCCTCTTCGTTCCTCTTCCGCGGCTGGTATGCGCTCTCGCCCTACCTCCATTTTTCTCCTGCCCTCCTACGTAATCCTCTATCCGCCGTTGACGCCGCGGATACGAGTGCAAACATGATTTAGAGTAATGTCGCGGGACGAAAGAATAAAATCCGTAGGACTGATACCCGAACAAATAACTCCCGACATCCTATCCTGCCTTCCATCTTGCACCTACCGTCACGTCTCTCTAATCTTACGTGTATTACGTTCCGGGGACCGAGGATAGTAAAGAGAAATCTAGTATCGATAGAAAATGACTGTCAAAAGGTTGGATGTCGAGCTTAGAGACATGTCTGAACTGAACCGGAGGAGTTTGGGACAGCGTATGCCACCGTTAACCAGTTTAAACGAGAAAAGAAGCCTCTTAGAATCTGTTCATAGTTGGGATCGGTCCCAATTACCGAAGCATACTCAAGCTACGACCCCAGCTATTGAACTACTAACAGATATCCGGGTAGGATCGTTCGGTGGAAGAGGACGAATATCGTTAGTGTCTGCACGTGTCTACGGGGAGGGTAGACGTTGACAGAGTTAAGGCGGATTGTCTGGTCGTAACGAGCCAAAAGTACCGCCGCTTGAAATGTTGAATAGGTCGCGGTCGTAGGCAGCGGCGCACGTTTCGAGGGAAGCAGTTATCTACCTTTATGAGGGAAGGTGGTAAATGGGTTAATGTTTCGTACCAACAGGTGGCCGCTATTGGACCGCGAGCTTATAGTTTTACGAGGACCTAAAGCGGTATTCTAGCGTTTCCACTGATGTATGTACGGCGAGAAGTAGTCGAAGAGTACCGTTTTAGCGAGCGACGAGAATCGAGGTGGCCCACCCCCCGCCAACCACTTCCAGACACCCCGAAGACACTGGGCTCTCGAAACACTCTTGAAGAATTGCATGCCAACGGCCATATTGAATTCATTCTATCGCCCCTTACTTTCGAGAGGACAATACGCAATAGTGACACCGAGTACCCTTTTCCGTGAACTCAATTATTCAGATACCGGGCATTGATTTTGATCAAATGTCCTTTAATTGTTTATTCCTCGAAATTTTTTACCGTGTATCGTTTAGTATCGATCCAAATGTTTATCTTGTTTTTGTCGTCCCCGAGTCGCATAAGTTCTTTCGAATCACGCCAGTATAGTGGACATAACCTTGATTCGCCATTCGTATGGCGCAGCCTTGACGGCGTTTCTCGGAAGCGACAATTATCGCAGCGGCATCTGTATGGCGATCATTGAAATAGGTCGTAGGAAAGAGTGCATAAGACGGTTAGCATGGGACCCCATTCCGCTAACGGTAACGACCGACTCGCTGGTTCGAGTCTCGGCTAAGCTTCGAAATGAATCGAGCCGTCATGGCGGTGGCTCGACTTTTTACCCTCCCCCCAACCCCTCCCGCCCGCGACCGATCGTTCCACGCACCGTGTCAACGCGCATGCGCAGCACCGTTGAAATTTCAAGATAGATCGAAGAGACTGGTGGAAGAGAAAGAGAGTAATAACACGGGGCGGGGAGAATGAATTGCACCGTGAGTGGAATTTAAAATTTTCTAGTCCCGTCGCGGACTGAATTTTGCCGTTGCAAAACGATGGTTCTCTTTATTTAAATATTACGCAAACCACGCAACGGTGACGCAAGGAGTGTATAAAATGGTATGGGGTTTTTGCTTTTTATTGAAACCAAACGTCTACCACTGACTGTCCTACTCGTTTAAAGATCAAGATTATATAAATTTCGAAACATTCATCCGTTTACGTGGTAGAATTTGTTTAGTTGCGATCCCTTGTCGAGATAGAGCCGTATATGCGAACGAGTGGTACCGTTTCCAAGAGGCGAGAATCGGAAAACCATAGCGACCCTACCGGTAACTTCCAGCGGCTTTTACGGAGATCCACTAGGTGCACTTTATTACCGACGCGACGATCGATCCTGCTGCACATTGGCAGCGCTCTTGATCCTGTTAACGCCCTGTAGTTATTTGGAGTGCTGTGTATAATATTGCATTTCCAATACGCATTAAAAATGAATGGAAACACCCATGTTTTCGAAATCAGATATCGTCTTTTAACAACGCCTTAAATCATTGCGAGCTCGAACCAATAACATAGGAAAGAAGAAAGTAAAATCTTTTTGACTCCACGTTGCTTGCATTTTTATTACATTTCGTCGAACTGGACATCATCGTCTTTGACCGACAATATAACGTATGCTGCAATCTCAGGCTGCTATACACTGTAATGCAGAGTTATCGATGCGTGGCACGATTAAAATGCCGTCACCAGCGTGAAACAATAAAAGTAAACGACACACGATGATTTAACGCGATTCGCACAGACGCTTCACCCATTCTGCGCCAGCTCGTAAACCAGCTTCCATTTAATAATTCCGTGTTGGTCTTATCTTTATAACCGTTTAAACTCCCGTGATTGAATTCCCATTATTAACCAGGCACGAGCTATAGTTTTTTGCCTTTCGATGCTTCAATGCATAAAGATAGTGGCCCCAAAATAAAAATTCGAACATGGTGGTCCACGAAATAAATTTAATACAGTAACATAACACAATTTCACTATAATCAACATTTTTCACGATATTATCTACGCGACAGAGATTTCGTTGAGAATTTTTCCAAGTAAACTGTTTGGCCAACGACGCACGAAACCACCCCCTTTCAACCCTTTCAATTCCTAGATAAGCCACCCTCTACTCGGTGATTCGATTCCCCGCGACTCGAAATAAATTTAACCCAACGATTTATAGTTTTACTTATGCATCGGTCTATCGTATTAACGATATCTTTATTACGCATAACGACGAGACCGTAATCGGCGCAACTTTGTTGGCGATCAATGGACTTTACGAGTATGTTAATGGTGTCTATTAACGGGCGTTTACTATACCGACGATCGCGTGCGAACTGTCCATCCACCGACCTTGATAGACAGAACGAAATCATCGACGTTGCATCGCAACGCTCAACGATTTCTTCCGATATACTTTCGTCCTTAAAATTGAATCAAATTTTCGAATACTTTTCTTCCTTAAAAAAGATGCTAGGTTTGGAACACGCTCCTCTCGCCTTGCTTTATGTTTTCTTTTTCATACGAGACACGACTTTTATAGCGTCCACTTAATTAAACACCAGAAATAAAATTGGATATTAAAGCGGGTAAAATTGATCTCGAGAATTAATTCTCTTCGGCGAATAGAGATATCAACCAGAACGTCTGGGCGAATATACGATCGAGATGTTCGCGAATATCTCGTCTGGTTTTTGCGGAGAAGAAAGGTACCGCGTCGAGAGAGAAAAAACTTAAACAGTAACAACGTGAAATACGCTAATTGTAGCATTCGCGTAAAAGTAAAGAATTTTTTTCGCGAAAGTATAGAGGATTTTGGAAGTATCTCTATTCACCAAAAATGATTGTAATTTACCTCTGCAACTGAAAATAATTTTTCCAGAATGATTTGAAACTTTTTAATTTTACCGAAAAATTTCAACACCTGCTCGAATTTTTTTCTCGAAAACGCGTGAGATTTCAAGGGTATGTCTATTGACAAAAAATGATTGCAATTGACCGCCACAACTGAAAATAATTTTTTTAAAACGATTTGAAATTTTTTAATTTCGCCGAAAAATTTGTCCACTTGTTGAATTTTTTTCTCGAAATTGATTAGGATTTCGAGGGTATGTCTGTTCATCAAAAATTATTGTAATTGACCCCTGCAACTGAAAATAATTTTTCCAGAATGATTTGAAATTTTTTAATTTTGTCGAAAAATTTCAGTACCTACTCGAATTTTTTTCTCGAAAACGCGTAGGATTTCGGGGGTATGTCTATTGACCAAAAACGATTATAATTGTTCCCTGCAACTAAAGATAATTTTTTTTAGAACGATTTGAATTTAATTTCTCCATCTTAGTATCGCTTCGCGTGTGAGCAAAACCTGTATCAACCGACTGAAAATCAGCATGAATTCCAAGAATGCGAATACGACGTACGTGGACATTTCTGAAAATCTCTTTAACCGGACAGGGAATATTATCGACGATCGTTCAAGAGTCGTTTCGTTTAACGCGTGTCTCGCTCGAGTCGAAAGCTGACGATTTTAATTTTCGAAACGTTGTGCTTAACGAGCGACAAACTATGGCCGTTCCAGGACGTTCGAACGACCGACGGACAATGAGAGACGGAGAGACTCGTAATTGGCTGGGGATTTTCAGCTAAACGGTATCGTTAACACGACGGATTGGCAATTAATTTCCTTGTAATTCTACTGACATTCTAACGAAACAACTACGACGATAATAGCAATGATATCTGTGTTTGAAAATGATGAGAAATGGTGCTGTAGTAAAAATTTATGGATATTCAAAGTAAAACAATGAGAAAACGTATCGTCATCGCGATTAATAAGAACACTGCACAGATCCTCTTTTTGTTATGCTAATACCAGTCACGATCGATAAAAAAAAAAAACACTTGCCAGGGGGAAGAAATAAAAATTTACACCAGTCAATAAAATAGATATCTGTTTGTTTTGCGATTAAATCACGGCGTGTATCGTGCTTTTTAGTCGCCTGGGGGAGATCGATTGGAATATTGCTCCAACCGAGAACAAATAATCGAGGAAAAACAACTGATCCATCAAAAACATGTCACGATCTGCCTGCTATAGATTCGTGCATAAATATTGTTTTCGCTCCGCGTGGCGCGCTTCTTTTGTCCACAAATTTGCATGTTTGTTTTTATTCGGCGAGTAAAGCTGACGAGCGCAAAAAATTCGTTAAAACGTTCGTTCATATGCGAGTTGGTGAAAACCGAATGAAAAATTTGCTTTACTTTGTCAGATAGAAGGGTCAGGTCACCAACTCTTCCTCGTAGTTTCAACTTCACTAGCTAAGTGATCGTCCTTTCTATTGGTCAACGCGATGCGATAAACGAGGTCCGCTGCAATCATCGTGATTGCACTTATCGAGGTTCTACTTCAGCAATGCCCGGAGCTAGCAGAAACGTACTTTACAAACGAGAATCCTTTTTAATAGATTAGTCACGTCAACGATTGCTCGAATTTCCATAGCCGCTGGACTCTTCGGCGCAGTTTTCCCCCGCGTTTATCCTCGATTATCGTTTACAGGTATAACGAATGTTTACGCCGCGAGTTAGCGCTGAGAAGCACTGAAGAGGGCCGATTAGAAACGAAAGAAGGCAGAAACTAAGAGGAAAAGCTAACGGAAAGGTCGGGAGGGTGGAGTTGCGGCGAACGAGGGTGGAGCAGCCCAAGATTAGTGATTGGGCTTCGTTAAACGCGCTCGACCGGGACGAAAATGGTAGACGCCGTCCAACTTTCCAATTTTTTTCAACAAAGTATACAATTTCGAACAAATATCTTAATCCCCGGAGCCGGGCCGTATTTTATTGCCGACGTTTAACGCCAGATGCGTGACGTCGCGGCAACATAGTGTTCCCGAAATATCATTCGGTCTCTTTTCGTGCCGCTCTACGCCTTTTTCCCCTATCAACCTCGTTTACCCCGATAAACTTTAACGCGTCTGCACGAATCGCCGAAAATCACTGGATTGGCCTTAACTGCTTCGCACAATAATCTCGAGTTTCTATCCTTCGTGTAACTTTACGCTAAGAAATTTGTTGATACCACCGTATTTAACATATAGTATTCGATTTCCTGCGTGTAGAATTACCTCCATCTTATATATCGCGAACGATCGTCGAGTGAAAAGCAATTTAACAATGTTCTTACTAAATTTAAGACGTTTATCGTGAATCTGATAGGGGATTAGACGCGGAATTTAATTTCGTATCGCCTTGGTTACGTGTTATGGCAACGTGAAACGAAAGCCCGGCCACCGGGACGGTAATAAGCGCATTTTAATAATTCATGTTACTCTTTTTACAGACTTCGTCTAGGCAGTAAACGCTTGCCCACATAAGCGGCTCGATTATCGTCGAATAAATAATAATTTATATAGGATCGGTTATTTAAAATATTGCCAATGATATATTAAAACGCGATAAGACTCGTTTCATTAGCTCGACGAGCGTACGATTTCGGGTTTGCTTGGTGTTTCTGCTGAAAGTAGCGCGATTAGGTTAGTTGGATAATCAGGAAGCACTTGGAGAAATCAACGGACCGTGGCGGTATTGGAATGTTTAATAAAATTATGATACGGTAATTGCAGTGTATACCTATACGTATACACGTACGTCTTAATTGCGTATTTAGACAGCCCACTGGTATTTCGAGTTACTACAGATATTAATAATATTTAATTGATTAATATTATCTTATTATTTTTATGGATCTCTAATCTTTCTGCTCAATTGATAATTGATTAAAAGCTACTAACTGTGCGGTATAATATAAAGATACTAAAAGCGACACTCGACTCGTTTCAGCATGATGGATACAGGTATGCAACTTATGAAGATGCAGGAGATTCTTGAATATCATTCTCGAGTATTCGTTCGTCATTGGCTTTTTGACCCGTAATGCCTTGCCAAAGAGTTCTGTTCAAACGATCGCGACGAAGAAAATTATGCTTCCAACGATAAAAAAAAAAAAGGATCCTAGTTAAACAAATGCACGAACCGAATGAGAAAATCGAAACTCTGGCGGCAACGAACGTGTAAAAACACGCGTTACAGAGTGCGTTTCGACTCTCCTCGTTCGCGTTTTACGTCGACGCGTTGTAATATAATTTTTCCGTCCGTCGAATCCCGAGCTTTTCCCCTGGAAATATAAAAAAAAAAATGGTCACCCACTGGACGCAGCTTATGTTCGATGTCGGTTTTTCGGCAGAAACGATTGAGAATCGCTGGTCAAACTGTCGAACGATAAAGATACATATTTCTGACGAGAGTTCTACACTTTCTGACCACACCCTTCCAGATTTCGGTCCTCGAAGGTCCGCTTCTGGCTCGCCGTATATTCATTTTCTTTTTCCCTCCTTTTTTTTTCATATCCGTCCGACCCAACACACCATTTTTTGCCCGGACGTATCCCCGCCACTCCGGGTTTCTCGAAACGCCCAACTTCAAAGGCGAACCCGTGAAGATTCCAGTTCTGTAAACGCGAGCAAACGTAACCCGATACAGACCGTTTCATAACACGTGACACAAGTTTGCTTCGTCTCGGGAATCCGAAAAATTTGTAGAAACAACGCTGTACTTGATTCTGATCTCGAAATATAGTTTGTGGTTCGCCGAATGCTTAAGATGATCGCCTTAGACTTGGAGCAGCGGTGTCACCTACTCGAGTGTACCACGAGTTATTAAACGCTCTGTATTTTAGCCCGTGGATTCTGAGACTCTCGATTCGAGCGTGATTCTCCGCCTCTCGAGCTACTTATGGACAACCAGTCGAACGAATGCCTGAAACATTGTATTGGAGACCCGGTTTATCTGGTCCCCCTTCGACGATCGTTTACGTGGCGGCGACAACGTCGAATTAGATTGCCCGACAGAAAGCAAACCTACACTTTTGCAACCCTCGTAGACGTTTCCCAAGATCGACGTATTTCCACTCCCCCTGCTGGTCAAACATTGTCGCCGATAGCATCTGTATTGTCATGCTGAACGGCTCCACAGCTAATTCAAGGTTCGTTTCTTCGATACACTCGATGCTCGAGGGATATTTAATCCCTTATCGAAAACAGTCATTAAAAAGTAAAAGACCCTCGATTTGCTATTCCTAACCTTTTTTAAATAACGAATTGAAATTGCAACCCTTGGTTTTCGCCCTCCGGTATCAGCGGATTAGTTTTGCGAGCGTTTTGATATCCCGGCTCGTGGCTGGGGATTTCCGCGAAATCTTGATCGATAAATCACCGTACAGTGGGCGTGGCCTGTTCGAGTTTCCCGCGGTTGCGATTCCGCGAGACGCGCGCACAACCACGGCGGGAAAATACGCTCGCGGCACACGAGGCCCCTAAATTCATACTCGCGGATAAGTGTTCCGTGACTGTTGAGATAAGTGATTGGTCGACGGGTCGAGGGAGGGGAAGTAAACGAGGGAGGAGTGGGAGGAGGCGGTGGTTTGCGTGCATCGTCGGCCCCCGGGTTGCTATTTTCGCATATTTCTATGCGTTCGCCGGGCAGAAAAGAACGAGACGGAAGATCGCGATGCGGTTTTACGAGTTATTCCATATCCGAGAGAGAAGCTTACTCCGCGCGGAGTTCGCGGGAACTGTCCAAGTTGAACGATTACAGTAAAATTCCAGCCCGGGGGGGGGGGAGGGAACACCGAGGGAATCGTCGAGCGAGCAATCGGGGGATTTGCAATGCTAACAGGAACTCGCCCAACCCCCCCGCGAATCGCGTTACACGCTGTTTATACACGCCGTCGAGCCCGAGTTTCAGCTACACACTTTGTACATTTGCATCCCGCGGATTAACGAGGGACGACGCGCGCCTCGAGGATCTCCTCGTCTAAGATTACATCGAGCAAGGTCCTACTCCTAAAACACTTTTAACGACGAATAAAAGACGGAGCCACGGTTCCTCGTCAGATCGAAATTCAAATTTGAATATTTGGTTTTGCTATAAACTCGCGTCGTTGTTCGAGAGCCATCGGAAAGAATAAATTTCTTTCCCTTGTCTAAACCTCGCCTTCGAAATTTATAAAAGTAAACGTGGCCGGAGGTTTTACGATCGAATCGTATCTTTTGTAACGCTTCGAGTTTTAACCAGGCTGCGAAAACAAGTTCTATGTCTAAAAACAGGGTTTCGTTTTTCTGGACAATTCGAGGGATCTGGCCCGGCGGTCGCCACACGTTAAATGGAAAGTGTGCTCGATCAATTTCGATTCGATCTGCACTTCCGCATGGTTAACGATCGATTCCAGCTTTCGGAGACACGCATTCGCGCGTGTCCACGGGCTTCGCGGTTCATTAATCAGCATCGTAGACGGGGAACGATCGCCGGACGACAGGGCGATTAACATCGGCTGTATTAAACAGTTCGAAGGCAGTAAAAGTCGCCGGGGATCGCCGGGGATCGTAGAACATCGGGGGCGATTAACGACGGCCGAGCAAAACGAATCCGAAACGCAAATAGTCGCGGGTTTCCCGTGATCGCGGTTCGTCGAATTAGTCGCGGATTCTATCGCGGAGGAAAGACAATCTGCGTTGCACGCAACTGCGTAAAAAGTTTATCGCCGGCGGGAAGCACCTTTTAAAAACGCATCGCGATCCCCTTTTACGAGGCTACGATTATGTTCTAACTCTGAGCATCATCGCGACAGCATCGCGCGCCAGACTATAAAGAACACGGGTCCTCCGCGACGAGGTTTACATCGATCGCTTCAAATATCGCGAACCCTCTGGCCGCGGCTGTAAACGCGGGGGCGTGACGAGAAAAACGCGGAGGAGCCGCGAAACGTTCGAACTCTGTGTATTTTCAACGATTCGATGTTCATTAATTCTTCTATCGAATTAAAATTGAGTCGAGATCGGTGGACGACAATCGGGCGATTTCGCTGGCGTTATCGCGTCGCGGAGCGCAAGGTCCCAAACGAAACAACAAGAACTCATATATGCAACGAGAAATCTAGTAGAATTTAACCGGTATCGCGCGATACGCTTCGCTTTACGACGCGCGATAACTCGTGGCGTAACAACGGCACCAAGGTGGAATTCGTTCGCGAGCCATAGATCCGCCAGCTTATAAAGACAATTTCGCCGGACGGGCTTAAGCCGTGGATCGAAATATCGTTCGCGGTTTCGCAAAACTCGCTTACCGGACGAAAGAAACGTTTTACGAACCGGTCGCGGCGCTCGTCGGATTTTCGAGCGTCCGTAATCCGCCATTTTTAAAGCCTATGTTAATCACTGTCTCGAAACGGATCCTACCGGCGTGGGAAACGGTTTTTCACGAGTCCACGTAATCATCGATGTTTTATCTGAAATTACGTCTTTCGTATTTCCCGCCATTTTCAGCGTTAATCAGCGCGCGTTCTAAGTCGCGGTGCTCGCGGATGTGGACGTCGATAACGCCGGTTTCGGTTTCGGTTTCAATTATAAAATGTCGGACGTGCCCGTGAAATACGAAGCGAGCGTGACTCGTACACTCGGACCGTATCTCGTCCCGGGAATTATGCGGAATGTTGCGTTAATTAGCGGCGCCCGATGGCCGACTCGAGGGGATCCCGCGTTACGCCGAAAAGGAAATCGAGTTTCGTTAATCCAGGCCGCGTTATTGCTGACGCGCGCGGCGAACTTCACCGCGAAGGATGGGAAAAAAGTAGTCGTGTTTCGAATAATGAAGACCCGGCCACACAAGACGATCAGACCGCACGCTGCGCGATTATTGGAAACGTTTATTTTCTTGGCCCCTGACTCGGTAACGAACGCTGCATTCCGTATAAAAATCGTCCCGCTGGAATTTCGTGGGGGCCCTGTAATTGCTACGCGATTAAGTAATTCAAGATTAGGGCAGAGGAGGGGGGACCGGTCAATCGGCCCGGTCAAACAGAAATCTAACCTTCTATTGGTCTCCAAACTTTTTCGGGGACGCCCTTCTCGACGCGTTCGCTGCCGGATTAATTAAAATCTGTCTCGGAACGATGGAATTGTTACTTCTCGACGCCTCCATTTTCAGCGCCGTTTCCAACGCATTTTTCATGCAAATATAAACAAATGAAAAAGATCATCTACGAAGAAACGCAGTAAAATAATGACGCGAACGATTCGCTGTACGTAAAAACGTTTATGCGCAATAGTTGATGCAAAATATGAACGCGATATATGCTCGAACTCGTAGTAAGGGTTTATGTTTTGCATAATCAAATTTCCTGCAAAGTCCATTATCGTCGTGATTAGAGGTGCAAGGTCAGCCTGCCGTTGGTTGCAAAAATATTAAATATTCTTATCTGCATTTATACGCTGCGTTCAATATGCGTATTCTAGCGAGCAATCCAATTAATTTAATTTAAGTTTCGACTACGGTTTCGAGGAATTTCGCTTCAGCGAACAAATGTTACTATTTTTATTGTCCCGAAGAAGAATACCAGCGGCGTCTTTTTCTAACGGAAGCAACGGACTCTCGAGATTTTTTCTACCGTGCCTTTACAACGGTTTGGAGGTTTTCAAAGACGTTACCTGAACAGTTTTTTTGCTAATTTTTTTCCCAAACAGACCTCCTACTTTTCTTGCTTCCAGCTTCTCGCGAAGCTGCCCATTTTTTTTCATACAGGACCTGTCGGTGGTCGAACGAAAAGTTTCCAGCCTTGTCTGTGTTGTAAAATGTAAATATATCTTCCTTTCGTTGATTCGGAACGTCAAAAACCACGGTAACGAATTAATCGTCGCGCGATCGAGGATTTTTAAGACGCCGGAACGTGCTTTCGAGATAAAACGCGTAATAAGAGTGCCGGGGGTGTCGTAAGCTCTCGGGTTATGAAAATATTTCATACAACAGGGCTCGCAACTTTGGCTCGTGAAAAGACGCTACCGTCCAGGGCGCCCTAAACTTTCATCAACGAAAGGGCTGCCAAAAAATATTTACCGAACGACAAAATGAATCGTAAAATATTCTGGATCTCCGAAGGGAGGCTAATCATACTTAGGCACGCGTAAAATGCAGAACGCGTGAACTCTGATAAAACTGAAAGGGTCGAACAATATTTTTACGATACTCGAAGACGCCAAAAGAAAAAAAAAAAAATTGACAGACATTCCTAGAGTTTCAACCCTTCCAACCCCTTTTTTACAAATTCTTTGGAGGACCATCGAGGGAATAGGAGCTGCTCGATGTGTCGCGTACGATTGTCCACGGCTGCCCGCAACCCGTTACCTGGCCTTTCTTCCCTTTTTTTATACATAATTTTCCCGGCCAGGGTCAGCCGCGAGAAAAAAAGATCGGAGGTCGGGGGGCAGAAGAAACGCGTCGACCGAGCCGAATTCCTCTCGGTGTTTACAGTGCTTTACGACGTGGAAGAGGACGAGGTGGACGAGGAACGAAGACGGACGAGAGCTAAACGAGATCCTCACCGTTATGAATGTCGAGCAACACGAACGAGAACAGCCACCGGTGACTGGCCGACCTCTGTTGCGGGTTCCCGGTCTCTTCTCCCCTTCTGTCGCCGGAGCTTTATGGTGGTACCGGTGCAAAAAAAGGGTTAGACTCCCTCGTACGTAGGCAGCGTCCCTAAGGTCTCCTCTCCGAAGGGTTACCGTTATTATCTCGAATGCAAAATGTCTTCCGTCTGTTGCTCACTCAAGTCCGGGCTTTCGAGGGCGACGTTGGCCCAGTCTCTCCTAAAATCACGCCGTCTCGCGACCAGAATACCGTTTCCAAACGTCGAAACTCGTCTGTATCTCGCGACAACGTTCGATAAACAGTGGAACGCGACGAAGACAGTGTCTGTGCGCGAGTGTCGGTGCGCCGCCATGTTTCGACTTATCGGAATCCCCTCGACAATGAACGCCTTTGACGAATCGTCGTTGTTTGTGTTCCTTCGGGTCAAGAGCCAGCCTCTTTAAGCGGAACCCTCAATAGCTCGGTAATTAGCGACCGTTCCCCGCGTTTTAATAGAGAGATTCATTGTCCCCGGGTTCGATCCACACGATCAGCCATGGCAGTAAATTCTCGTCCGAGTTTTACTGCCTCCGCGCGAAGCACGAGTAATATCGCCGCGAAATTCTACACGGGGGAGATTAAGCTTCCGGATCGCAGCGCCTTCGTCTTCCGAGGCACCCAACCCTTCCGTGTGTCGCGAAATTTCCGGCGACGTTATTTCCATTATTCCCGGTCCCGTATTACCCCGCGAACGGATCGATCTCGACTTTCGATTTAAATTACGCGCCGTTTCCCAACGAGCACCAATGGAATCTAATCTTCGTTAAAAGGATTAGACGAGAAAATCCACGGAAGCTTTCGCGAACTCTTCCTCGAGAATTTTACTGGCTTCGAGATCTTTGATCGCGGAGGGATCATCTATAAAAATATAGATGGTCAGGGGTTGAACCTACTACCAGCGTTTTGCAAAAGTTACGGACAATCGAGCGAGATAACTTTTCCCCGACACGAAGATCTTTGCGAAATTTATCTTCCGGCGGATCTCGAGTCCTCTCGAGTTTTACATAACCGTAGGACCACGAGGAGGTAAACCTTTCGCGGTAGACGTTGGTCGCAGATGTTCGGCGAAGAGCAACGATCCCGCGGGCGTTCGCTTTGATAGAGCGACAGGGGTTACATAAATTTTCGCGAAGGCTGAAACGTGTTTTCGACGCTTTCGATCGTGTCCAACGCCGACCGGTACACGTGTTCGCCAACCCTTGGTGTTTACCGCGTTCTCCGGAACCGGGGAAGGATTTCTGTCGGTGTTCTTTTTTCGAGTCGAACGTTTATTTCTGGGCACCCATCCCCACCTCTACACCCTCGCGTTTAGGTTACTGTGAGAACTCGCGCTGGCCCCGATTTTATAGAAGCTGCTCTTCGAGAGAGAAGCTTAGTTTGATTTGTATACGACAGATCGAAATTCAAATGTCCCAGTATCTTCGTACGATCGAAATAAAATGCGCTCGCCTCGGTGACTCGATCGACATAATTTCCGCGAGGACTCGTTGTCGAGTAGCACGCGCCTAAAAAGAACCACTCAACTCCGAAGGTACCTTGAACAGAGCCTGGAGATCGGCAGGTGGATGAGGAGGAGGAGGGTGAACGTTGGTAATATCTTCATTTGCATTGATGGCCTTCTTCGTCGATAGGATTCTGGCTCGTAGCCCTCGGGGCTCTCGAAACCTTCGGTGTCGCTCGTAATCCGTCGGCGAATCGGAGCTCGCCGTGGAACATCGAGCTCCCAGGACAGCTTCTCCCGGATGTCCGTAGCAAGAATCAAAGGACGTTCGTTTCGATCCTCGACGAGAAACCGAACGAGACGTATCGAGACCCGAGATCCGTTGATTGCCCGCGGCGGGTTAATTGGTACCCCGAGGAAACATTTATACGCTCGGGACAACGTTCCACGGGAATAAAGTCGAAACAAAGTCGCGTCCCACTGATTCGCGGGCGCGCGTTAATTCAACGATTACGATAACGCTGATAAAACGAAGGCCCGGTGGATCGGTTTGGGCCGGCGGGGACGCAAGCCCCAACTTTGTCGGCGATTACAAGCGAATATTGCAACGAACAGATATACAGGTGGCCCATTTGTCGGGAAGAACAGGGGGAGGGGGATACGTCGCCAATAAAGAGGGCGGCGCTCTCCGTACCCGGTTAATGGATCTGGTTTTGCTACCTTGATGCGCTACATCTCCCCCCCTGCCCGATGTATCCCCCGATTTCTCTGACCTATCGTATCCAATCAACTCTCGCGAGGCCATCCCTGCCTCCCCCACCTCACCCCACCCCGGACGAGGATCCCATTTTCCCGCCGGGTTACCTTGATCCACCTCTCGCTGCCTGGTTATTACAAGCTATTCCCCTAAAAGGGAGTAAAACCTGAAATTAGTTCGGAACTTATGTCTTCGCCACGGAATCCTCCGCGTCGAAGAACTGGCTCGATCACTGGGCCAGCCTTTGGAATCTCGTCCCCCTCGATTACGTCGTTTTCTGTTGTTAGCTTCGTTATTTTTTCGTCGTGCAACGCCCCATCCCCTTGTTCTTTTTTTTTTTTTAATAAATAACCCCTGCAAATATTGTCGAACATCGAAAGCAATTCGTAGATGATTGGACGAATGAAGTATATTAATTCCTCCACTCGGTGTCGCGCGTCGCCATTTCGAAAGAAACGTTTCGCGCTCCCTGTTGCGGGACGTAAAAATTTATCGCGAACCGGCGAGAATCTCAATCTTCACGGCGAAAGGGTGGGGTCAAAGGGTTGGAATTAAATTTTCCAACGTAAACAGTCGGCCCCTTTTCCCCGTGCGTTGTCTCGCTCCCTTACGACGGGATCCAAAGTTCTCATTTCTAAATTTACTTCCTTGCACTCTGGCTGTGCTCTAAACTTTTACGAATTTAAAGGCTTTTCCCTGCCACGGTTGATATCCTCGCCCGAAGGATGCAGTCCTTCCTTCCTACCCTGATACGCGCCTGAGCATAAATCCTCCAAGTGCTTTTAAGCTTTACAAGTTCCAGGAAAGAACCGGAATGTCGCCGACTCCGTCGACATCTCGGAACTTTCGACTCGCGCGAACTTGCGTGAAAAATTCTACGCCATTTTCCCCGCTACCCGCCCGTTATTACGAGCCTCCTCGTAAAAACGACCAGAGCCCCAAAATTAGCCCAAGGAACTCGCGCCCAACTTTCGAAACTACGATCCTCGCCATCTTGAAACGCTGGGCGTGGCTTCCTGGCGTTTTCAAAATCTATTTCGCAATATTTCACCTTCGAAATTCTATTCTCCTGTTTTTTGCAAACATTGAGTGCAGTGCAAATATTTTCTAATCCTTCGGAATTTAAGTTCGAAAATTTTTGGCCGCTCAAATATTTCTGAAATTGTTCAGTATTCCTTGGGTATGTGTGTCTGTTCGAAAAAGCGTTTTCCAAGACCGCCACGGCTGTTGAAAGTTTCACAGCGCGCAGAAGCGCTTACGACCGAGCGGAAACTTTTGCCACCGGTTGAAATGGCCTCGACCATGCGATACTCGCGGCACGTTAATGCCAACTTTCCAGCAAAACCTCCACCAGACCGTGTGTATCGTTAAGGGCGTGGCGATCGAGAGCTCGATAAGATTGATTCGCCAGAATTACCAACACTGGAAACGTTCCGCGTCCGTGAGCGTGCCCTGCAATTTGTATTCCTTCGGACTCGTAGGGATCAATAGGTTGCGAGATAAGCGCGAAAAAATGTTACCACGAGCAACGGGCTCGCCGGTGAATTTCTGGACAGGTTCTGAAGCAGAAACAAATTCGATATAATTCAAAAAGGGTGCACGGCTCGAGTTGGGTTAAATATAAAGTTAAACAAGAAAGGGGGGGGGTTCGAACGAGGACGAAAATATCGAGCGATGGACGCAATTTTGTCGCAGAACGAAGGGTCAACAGGGAGACGGTTACGTTTAGCGATCAATGAGCGAGTCGCGACGATATCGTTTAAAAATACATATCAGTCGCGGGAAGGACGCTCGTAAATTCCGCGAGAGGGTTAATCTGCAGCGAACCGGAGCGACGGACCAATGAAGCAGAAAGCAGCGGGAATCGACGACCGGCGCCGTACATCTCAAACTTCTCCGGCTACTCGCCAATTTCCTTTTAAAAATATTATTCCCCGGAACGGCTCGAATCGACGCTTAATGGCTGCTCGAACCGACGGGGAACACCATTATCCAACGTACGATTCCTTATCCGGTGCACTCGGTTCTCGTTTACATATCTGGAAAACCGTGCACCCGAAAATGCTACAACCGTCCAAATTCTTGGGGTGTGGCCCTCGCGATAAATTTCAAACACGTTTCAAGACGGTCGAGGATTCCAGGAAAACGAATCACGCGACGCGGTTCACGATGGACAGTATTTGGAACGGTACATCGTCTCGACACCATTTTCTAGCGGGTAATTGCAGAGTGGATGATACATTAATCGAACGTATCTTTCCTAATTCACCGCGATACTAGAATTTGTAGGATAAATTTAACGATTATTCCAAGTATAACAACCGCCTGTGTTGGATGCAGGATCTCGGAATGTTTACACTTTCGTAATTCCTAGATAAAACTGCAATTAAGATGGATAAACATCGTTAAAGCGCAGTATTCATGCAAGGCGATGCAAACGAGTAAATTGTTGAAACAAACAATCACCGATACTAACTGTGCTTAAATGGACGGTCAAACACGGGCGATAAAAACACAGCGGCTTGGCAGGTGCAAGGAACGAGGAAATACCTATTGCTTCGACTTTTTCTTTCGTACGCCCTCTTGTTAATTATATATTTTTTCAACAAGATACCAAAGGTTAGGGCGTGGCCGAATTATTTTTCAAACAGGTGTGCTGCACTTTCTATTACAAGGAAAACATTTCATCCAACGGTAACGAGGTTGATCAAATATTTCTGAAGAGAGTTTCGTACGAATTGGAACATTAAATTTCTTTTTACAATTTAATATTCCCTGATCTCTACAGAGAACTACAGGCAAATCATTCTATATTATCGTTAGTACGGACGTTTGGGTATTTCAGCCAGCCGCCATGATGGAATCGTTAATAGCTTCAATATTTTCGGAGCACGAGAGCCCCCGCGTGAAATTGCGCACGTTTCAGAAAAGTATATTCGGTCAGGCGATCCATGAAAAATATACACGTTTCGAAAGCTCCTCGCAATCATATATTCGCAAACCGAAACAGCTCGGAATAATCGTAAGAAAATTTATACGCTGTCGGTCGTTGATGTTTTTTCGGAGTATCTGGCATTCTTCGTCGATCGTTTCCCCGGCGTTGGGAATAGGTAAAAAGCTCTTGAAATGCACTCGAAACGCCTGGATAAAAAGAAAGATACACGGAAGGCTGTCCATTTTATCGACCAGCGTTGCGACGCGCGCACGTCCCCTCGGGCTCTTCCGTCGGGAAGACGATCATGGCGGCCAGCTTCTCGAATTTTCGATACTCTCGTCCAGTACGTTCCTACATTTTTCACCGAACGTCTTCTCGATAACGTTCCCCGACACTTCGGTCGCGCTTCTCGTAAAAACGTCGACAAACTTCTTTCGAAAGTTCACGAAAGTTCGTAAAAACGTGCCGCGGCCTCGAATGTTTCGTTAGCCGGTTCGTTCCACTTACGATTCCCCATATCTTCCGGTACAAAAATATTACCGTGAGATTAAACAAACGATTACCAAACATCCTTGGTATGTCGCGATATCGGTTTTTATTTGGACGAGCAAATTTTTCCTTGGACCGATACTCGAGTCGAATATGCATTTTTTATTATCATCGTTCACGTCAAGCGTAATCAAACGTAAAAATATAATTTAACTTAATTTAGCTTATCGTTTACGCTATGTAACGATATTCGAGAGGCGGTGATTCCCGGCGTTTCGTTCGGAATAAAAATTTCAATACATTTTCGAGTACTCGCGGAACCAGATGGTCCCCGGCAGCTACGAATGGACGATCGAGTTACAGCCATCGACGAAATTCATTTCCTGCGCGATGGAAAATTCAATAAATTTCCAGGCAATACAATTTTTACGCCCCTCCCTCACGACGGTGAGTCGTTCGCGAGGCCGCTACCATTCTCTCCAATCTACATTTACGATACTTTTCGTTATCTGGCCGGGCTGCCGCTATTTTTAAACGTCTTGTTTTATCGCGTTTCGATACATCTGGCCGTTCCATTAATTCTCCCCCGCGAGCCAGCCCCGTTTCAGGCATAAATTTCGTAACGGTGAAAAGAAAGTTTCGACGTGAATTTCGAGATAACCGGGCGCGACGCTAAATTATTGCAACAATTACGGCCGATGGAAAACGTAAAATCTCGACTGGACGTGTCTCCTACCATCCCATGCTCCCCCCCCCCCCTCGTATCCTAGAACGGACCAATTACGTCACGGTATCGTATATTTTACATCGTTTCGCGCGTGTTCCGTTCGCGCGTAATATAGGGACGATTAACTTCACTTTCCGCGACGCGACGGGCGTTTCGTCTATGAAAATACGAGCAAGGAAACTGCCTCTCTGCGCCCAGAATATTTTCCCGTGAACCGAACACGGTGAAACGTCGCCCGGTGCTAAGCAAAATTCATTCCTCGTTGACGAACAGGGTCGTCGTCGTCGCGGTTGCGACAGTTTCTGCGCGATTTCGTCAGAGATTCGATCCACACGCGCATGCACCCACTATTCCGGTTACCACCGCCCAGGATCATTCCCCAAACCATATTCGGTTTTTTAAATGAATTATTTTTGCAATTTTCTGGCCTGAGCCTTTGGTAGAAGTAGCATTGCATGACCTCAAAATATTTGATAACAAAAGAGCCTGGAATAATTTTGATTAAAAAGATTTGTCGTCCATTTTTTTCCAGAGAGAATTTAACGATAGGGCCACGGTTATGATTTTAATTAAGAATAGACAGAGGGTCTTGTAATTGCAAAAATGTATCATATTTTCTGCCCGCTCTCTTCTTGTTTGCGAGATTAGTAGACTTTTTGCGACGGTATAAAGTAGAAGCGAGAAAAGATAACAAAAAGGGAAACGTATTAAGGTCGTCCGTGAAGGAACCCTATCGGGACATGCAGTTTTATGAGCTTCCTTACGTTCGTCTATTACGCAAGACTTCTAGGTTTCACGATGGTTATCATTACAGGTCAACGGTCCACGAAATTGCGCGATCCTTCAATTCTACGGGGGCTTTCGGGACCATCGAGATTCTACACGTAGACTTCCATCGATCCGACATGCAATTACAAGATGCTGGTTAAACAATTTCCTAGTTTCGTAACTATTGGAGTTACCATCGCAGATTTGCTCGAAATAAATAGCTTTCTGTCCTACTTTGAGAACGCTTAAGCTTCAGAGAAAATCAATTTAATTTATTTCTCCTGGAAACCTATCAAAGGTCCAAGACTCTTATCCTATCTGGAATGGTGGATCAAACTCGGTGCAGGAAAGGGTTAAACCCTTTCGGTGCCCGGTCGCGAATGTAACGATAATTAATGGCGCGCAAGGAATGGAATTGCACGTTTAAACGTAGCCCTGTGCATTTCCCTTGAAGGTCCGCTGGACGCGAAACATCGTCCAATTCGGAGCCAGACATTCGTCCCAGCATCCAGCAGCTCTCATCTTTCTCGGAGTGTATTAGATTGGCTTCGAAATACGTGACCTCGCTCGAGAATCAGCCTCATTCCCAACCTTTCTCGTCTTCCCTTCGTCCTCGGGCTTCGTCACTCCTCCCACCACCCACGTCGACGCTTCCAGCGAACCGTCGTTGCAACCTAACCCAACCTTCCCGGAATATGTCCCTCCTCCCACCCTTCGTTAAGTCTTTGCCCTCACGGAATGGCTTTTCCCTTTTTTCTACCACTTTTTTCCCTCCCCGTACGCCCTCTTTTCTTGCACGCTTTGACGAACAACGACATGGCCGACGCGCCCCCCAAAAGACACCCAAGCTCCCCGCCGATCCCAGGAAGGGAGTGGTTTACGAAATCTGCGCTCACGAAAATTGCAAACGTCCAGAAGCCACTGTAGAACGCTGCGTTTCGAGTTTGGATAATGTAGTGGTGGGATCGGAAGAAAATAGCCCCAGTTGGAATTCTGGTTTTTAACGAGAATCGATCGAATTCTTTGTAAGCGAGTTTCGTTACCAGCAAATGTGATTTGAATCGTCAAAGAAAACAAAGAGACTCCGAGCACGCTTTAGAATTGAATCCACGAACTCGCGGTTCGTTAATCCCACTATGTGGGTGGATGGCGCGTCCAATTTAGAGATGCACCGACATCCCAGTTTCCGTGTAGCGAAATTGTGGGACGGGGGGTTCGCCCGAGTTTTCGGTTCTGGCAGACGGGATTAAGCCGGAGGACGCCATGCTGTAGCTAGGATCGAGGCGGAATGGCCGGAGTTCCTCTTCCCCCGACCGGTTATAAAAGTTCGAATTTCATGCAGCCACGGTCGCTGCAACGCCACATGCACGATCGCGCGACCGTGTAAGCTTCGCCCCGAAGTTAAGGTATCCTAGAGGAACAAACTCGTTTCCAATGTATGTCCGCCAGCAACTCCTGGTCTCCCCGGCGGATCCAACGAGCAATTCCTATGCCAACGACTTTCCGTAAAAACGTCTCATATCGTGAGACATTGTTAAATATATTACGCCATTGCCTTCTCGTGGCACACACCGCATCCGTGGTGCAATACATATGTATGGGAGAGCAAGGAGAGCCAGGTCGTCGATACGGGATCACGTGCCTACGGAGTTTTACAGTCCCGTGTGTTGATCACTGTCTAGACGCCGGTGGGTTCCGTAGCGTTTCTCGAATCTTGCCTCCCCCTTTTGCCCAAATTTTATCGCGGAATCGATATATATACGCGGTCTCCTCCAACGGAAAAATTCGTTCGGCCCCGAAATTAGCCAGCGCGCCATTCCGCTCGAACACGCTTTCTTCCCTTTTCTTCACCGGTTTCTCCCGGTCCCTTCTCTCATTTTACGCGTCGTTCCGTCCGGCTCGTGTAATAATTGAATCGTCGCGGTCGCTTCGCCGTTTCGATCCGTGCCCCGAACACGTATTCGCAACAGTGTAGAAGGTAATGAGCGTTTAAAGATAGTATAAAGTACGTCCGAGGGAAGTTACGGTAAGACTGCAGCTGGCAAGAATCTCCGCCGATTCACCGAGGGATATCTCTCCTCTTGCCTTTTATCTCTCGTTCCTCTCGACGTTCGTTCACCCTTCGGTCTCCGCGCTATCTCGATACTTTTCTCTCGTTCTCTTCGTTCCGCCAACGGGGTCGGTGAAATTCTTGCATTTTCACAATCTCGCCAAGTTTTCATGTCTTCCTCCGAATATCCTTGGCCGCTCCAAGTTTCCTCGGCTCGTTCCGCGGGACTTCGGTCTAATGAGACTTCTCCAACGTCGCCATCGAGATAGACGCACGGATGTGTACATATATACCTATCCGGTATATATATGTATCTGTCCCTAAACCCTTCGGGTTACACGGAGCTTGTACATAAACCCGGCTTCGGATACACACTACCACACAGCGCACACACTCGCCCTGCAACGCTTCTCTCTTGAAATTCGTCGACATTCTTGCCGATCTCCTCGCTTCCTCCCCACGACCACCCCATCCCGCCTCTTCGACGTCCACGGGTTTTACGTAGCCAATCTTCACGTCAACAATGTAATACGCTTTACGTCTCGTTGGAGGCGAATAAAATTTCGCCAACGAAACCCGTTCCCTGATGAGAAAACTTCCAAGAGGCCCTTCGCCGGCTTTCCGCCCAGTCGGACCCGGAATACGGTTTTCCTTGTTTCGGAGGACTCGCGAATATTGCTGGCTTTCAGGGAGAATCGTCCCTTCTAGGATCCGTGCAACGATTAACGTTCGTTTATTTCTTGTTTCCCGGTCGAAACGATCGGGAATATTTACCAATTAGTACCCCGACCGGCCGTGCAATAATTTCGTTGATTATCTTGCCCTAATATTCGTTCGGGCATTCGAAAAATTCTCGCTCGCGGAACGCGTTGAATTCCGAGGATTTCGAACGGAAAGCCTCGACTCCGGTTTAAAAAAAGAATCGTAAACCGATGCTCCGGGCAAAATTCGTCAGAATATAAACATCAATGCGGAATTCGATTCGTCGCGAGGTACAAGTGAACATTTCCAAAGACGAAAAGGGCTGAGATACTGTTATTGCTCGGAATAAAGATCGAGACATCGATGTGTGTGTGGGGAGGGTCGGAGGAAGGGTGCGGGAGAAAGAAGAGCAGAAAAAGGGAGGAAAAAAGGGATAAAATCGCAGCGAGTAGAAGATACGAGCCCGAAAACATCGTCAATTCGTGGCGTCGTTACGCGACGCTAACACTGCAACAAGTTGGACACTGCTAAAAATAATGAGGGGAAGTACGGGCGAAAATGGTGATCAACGGCTGGACGGGGAAGCATAAACGACCGGGACTCATGTGACTACCGTGGCGATCGGCCGCGAATCAGCGTAAAGAATCCTGTTTACGATATCGCTGGGGCGCGCGTTTTCAAGCGAAGTCTGGATTCTGCGACCGGTCGACTGGAGATTCTTCGACGAGAAAAGGGATTCCTAGATGCCTTGTGCGCAACCACGACTTGGGTTTACAATGTTGCTAAATAATCCCCCGTACGATCATTCTCGAAGGAATACGTTTTATGAATAATTGTATAAAAGTTCCAAGAGGAAACGTGGACTGCAAGACGCGTGGCTATCGTCTTGTCGTAAGTAGAACTAAATAGACTTTGTTCCCATCGCCCCCACCCGGAGGCGGCTGTGCGAATCAACTTTCCGCGAACCAATTATCCTTTGTACGAAATAATTCTAGAGAAGCGCAAACTGCTCGCCGCGCAGGTGTAGATAATCATCCGTAATGATCGCTCATGCATATGTAGGTCGCGAAACGGAAGAGTTATTTGCAAGCGCAGGAGCTATTTTTTGCACCGAGGTATTTTTTGCGCTCGCCTAGACGGACGTGAACTTAAGAATAATTTCATAAATCGTTCTAGTCCTTTAATTACGCGGATTATATGTTAAATAAATTCAAGATTATGCTGGAGTACGGGGCGGTACGAGATACGGGCATTAATAGGAATCAAATTTGAATTAGAAATCCTGTTGGTTAACAACTTCCCTTTTGTGGCACCTAATTGCTTCGCGCAGGTATCCTCAATTTGCTTCGCGGGACTAGATCTGATGTAATATGCTTCGAACAAATGCAACGTCTCGGTCCAATTGCGAATCTTTTTCACTGTCTACTTTGTTGATCAGACCATTCTCTACCGTAGGCGAATTAGATGCAAAATTCAAGCTTGCTATAAATAAATAGAGCACGTTTCCTTCGACTCTATCGAGCTGCTCGATTAACGCGGTATTGCACGTAGCCCTCAGTCGTCGATAACGTTACGATCGACGAAACAGTAATTCACATCGGAGTATTTTTCCGCTTTTTCCGGCGCACGCTTTTACCGTGAAACGAAAAACCCCGGTGTTTCCGATCGTACGGTCGTTCTGGAAGGTTAGCTTCACGAAAGACGACCGTGATCTCGTTTCTAACAGGAAAGCAATCTAGCGGTATCGTCGAGAAAGACCAACGGTATCCTTCCACGTTAAATGGTCAGGCGAGGTATAAAAAAGGGGTTGTAGATCTTTTTTCTCTTACTTCCAGGATGCTCTCTCGGGGAAGGACGCAACTCGAGCCGGTCGTCCGGCCACTAATTTTTTTTTCCCCCTGCCAACTTTTTCGCATACCCCTTCATCGACAGCCGTTGCGCTCAGGTAAGCCGTTAATATCTTTCTTTCGCTCCCGTAGGAATTCTTTCGTCTCGAATTATGCCCGCGGAGCTGCTCGTCCGACGGAAATGTCGAAGAGCCGCGCGGCAAGAACGAAAGATTGCTTTTTCGTGCCTCGAAATATCGAGAGGCGGAAGATCACGGAACGACGTGACGGAAGTTTGACAAAGGTGAAACTTTCCTATTGGAAGGGACGACGAAAGATGACCCTAAGGGAGGGACGAAGAAGAAGAAAAGAGGTTCGCGCTGGTTGGGAGACGAAGAGAAAGAAGTGGGGGAGGCGTAGGACCGAGCAGCGTGGGCGGATGGGACGCTGGAAAGTTTGCTGGATCTTTCAGAACGTGTATCGAGCAACGTCCAAGGATGTTCGATGGTCCTAAAGGTGAGATTTAGAAGCTACAGCATCGAATACATCTGTTTTCCATATTAAAACGCAAAATTTCGAATCCCACTTTAGGAGAGCCTCGGTGTCCCTGCGTTTCTTTCAAGATGGCGACGATTCGAGCGCCAGCGTTACTCAAAGTCGCGCTGGGAAACGTTAATAAACGTAGCACACGGCAAGTAAGTACCTACATCGGAGCCCTCGTGAGTTCATCGCGTGGTAAGTTATTAACTGCCAAGCTGCCGCGTGAAGATAAATCAGCCACCGACTCTATAAAGTAGAAACACTTATCGCGAACACAATCGACGTTAACGATGACCGGGAAAACTCGATTCCCCACGGACCCAATTACGCGCACCGTGGACGCTTCTCGTCTTTCAATTATTCCATAATTAAGGTTCCATCTTCCGCGAGCGGTTCGCCGTTCCGTACTTTATTATCTCGCGTTTAACAGCAGTACGAACGCGGCGAACCGTCGAGATACGATCGAGAACGGGTCCACTAAAATGGACGGCTTCATCCCGTCCGGCGGTTTAATCTCGATACATTAAAAACTTTTATCCCCGTTAAGCGTCGAGCTGGTAAAAATTATTCCGATTCCTCCTCGTTCGTGATAAATGAACATCGAGCAAGAGCGGCGGGAAATTTGAATCGTTCGGCGACAGTCTGACAGCGTTTCGATGGATTCCAGCGGCTCGTGGTTCCCCGTAATAAAACCAGGCGCAGGAACGTTCTTTCCTATACCGAATACGAGCCCTTGGCCGGCGTAATTTCTCGCCGGTCGCAATAAAAGACAAATACGCGGCGGCCAGGGTCTCGAAAGACGAAATGGTGGACGCGTGACGAGCCGGTAGTTCGGTCGGCGAATGAGAAAACGCAGGTGTAGAGTACGGACGAAAACGTTGCAACGCAGACGGCGTCGGAATGGCACCTAGAGAGAGGAAACCCACTGCGGCAACGCTGCGGCTAAAGTTTATTCCCGACCTGGCAAAATATTTCGCTGCGAGCCCCCAGCACGGCTGCGGTTTCCGCTGGATTATGCGGCGAGGACATTGTACCGGCTAAAATCGTCTGGCTATCAAAACTCGCCTCGCTCCGGCGCATACCTCGTCAGCGGAGAGCAAGAAGTATGCCACGGAAACTAGACGACACGGCCAAACCGACAGATCTTTATCCGTTGCTTTCAAAGGCCGACCAAGAAACGCCTCCGTTTAAAACTAGTAATCCTTTGAATAATCGTGAGTTACGCTAAGACCAGGGATAAGAGTCGCGGTGGAAACGTTAACCCGTGAATCCGCGTTCCAAAATGGCCGCCATGAATTTTCAATTTCCATCACGTTCGGATGACCGGGCTTCCGTTCGATTACGATCTCCCACCTTGACGTCCACTCGTCTCCTTTCCACCTCTGATATTGAAACTAATAAAATGGACCCTGAAATAACGACAGCTAGCTTCGTATACGGAGGCTTCGATCGTCGATGATATTTGTAAATTACGCAGTTACGATCGCCAAAGTGTCGTAAAGTCTGTATCTGTCGGTCAGTTTCTTTCCACCTGTCCAAATAATTGCCGCGCCGCCAAAGGCGAGATTCGACGATAAATTGGGACACGGTTTAATTGTAGTCCGGGTGCGCGCAACCGCGGCATATATTCGCCGTATAATGAAATTGCAGCATCACCGCGGGTCCGTGTATTTTTTCTCCTAGAAATTACAGGCCCCGTAACGAGATAGTCTTTCGGAGATACCCGACGAGAGGAAAGCAGCGAGCGCGTAAGACGAAATGAAAGCCTCCAGCGGTCGTTTCGCCGCGCGACCATGATGCGAGATTCGCGTAAAAAAAAAAAAGAAATAAGGATGAAAAAGGATAGAGAAAAACGTTACTCCAACTTTATTTTACGCACAGACCCTGAATGTCAGCTGCTACAACGTCGGACGTTCGCGCCGCGTATGACACTCCGCGGCATAAATCTCTTAGGGTACGCGGTTAATTGTACCATCGCGATAAATCAAACGATCAGCGGGAGACCGTAATTACCCGTATGTGGACAATGATAAATCAAATGTAAAGACGTAGAATCGTAAAATGTAATAGCCACGCTGGTTATGAATAATCCGGTAAAATTGCGCGCGCCGCCTTCGGCCTCTGATTGGACTTAACGAAGATATTTCGCTAGAAAGAAACGCTTCTCTCCTTCGGGGCTGTTTCCATCGTGAAATCTGATACGTCGCGCGAATATATAAAATAGAAATAATATTTTTCTTAAAATTTCCGACCTCCGACACGTTATGGTGTAACACTGTATATACTTTCTCTGTGTGTAATCAAACATTGTACCAATAACAAATTTAAGTCTGGGTTAAGAACTTTGTACATGTTCGTTAATTTTGCAACTATAAAACCTCTGTTTACAGTAGCCTGCAGCATATGTTTGATTTAACTCCCCATTCGTCTTTACAATAATCTTAAGATGTCCGGTGTTTCGAAATTTTCAGAAGATCCACCGCTAAATAACGCGCAGGAAAATCGTGAAATTAATAACTGTACACGGTTACGAAGCGATACTAAAGCGATAAAGTATATTCTGCCGTACGATATCGGTAAATCTTCGTAACACTAATACGTATTGCGTATAATTTATTTGACTTAACGATTTATTCGATAGGTTGCTGATAGGCCGGCAGTAGGTTTTTCACGCTGTTGAAAACTCGAAACTAACGATACCTGGACCCATTTTATTAAGACTTTAATGCTCGTTTTGATGCGTACTACATGCCACTAAAATCTGGCATCAATCTTCCGAAACCCTCTACACGTATACTTCTATCTTTAAGAATCTTGTATTATTATACGATCCGACAAGTTGTATTATGGCGTTAATCGATTCCCACCAAAGGGGAGTAAAATTGTAAGATCGAAAGATGTGGAAATAAAAAATAAAGACATGCCTTTATCGACCACGCTGCCCCCCTAACGATTATATCGAACTAACGAGCACGAACCATGTGCTCTGCTCTTTATTTTTTGCCGAGCAGTAATACTACGTGGCGCGGTAAGTATGTAAAAAAATTGTTATTACATCGGGTCCGTTTAAATATTTTAACAATTTCGTTCGCCGACTGGATAAAATGATCAAATGAAACAACCGAAACCCGCGAACGGGTTGTAAAAAGGAGGCCGCGATCGGATATCTCGACGCGCCATCGTCAGGGATTTGTCGTAACTACTCACCGAGCTCAGCTGTTCGCGAGAATGTCGACTCGTTAAGCCCCGCGATCGTCCACGCGTACCTCTCGCACCATATCGTTCCAACAGCGTTTAACAAACGACTGACAAAGTAACGGAAGCTCCTCTCCAGACACGATCGTGGCCGACGTACGAGCACCACCTTGTCCTGTTCATTATTCACGATGTCGAGTCGAACATTGCGACTACAGCCCTGCCGACATTGGTGTCCAAAGAATAACTAAACTGGTCACGTGACGACCATACGGTTTCACGGTCAGCCCGCATTATCGCCGCAACAAGTACGTCCAAAAGATACTTCGAAACAATATACTCGGCAATATTTCTACCTGTCGAAACCATTAACACAATTAGCACAATGATTAACCTATCAATGAGATTTCTCGTCGCGCTGACACATACGGTTACTCCGCTCGTATTCGTTTTTTGAAACTGGTAGATACGAGTTCGTTTTCTCATACATAGAGACATTTAAGGGTCAACGTTTGAATAAATTACAAACTGGTTTACATTGTTACAACCTCTCTATCGGTTTTGTGATAAAGAACATTGGGAAAGCTCGTGGTGAATCACTATGTACGAATACGGTGAGACTAAACTCCTTTAGACCGAGTGCGTCGCGTTCGTGTATATCGGTCGCGCAGAGAAACGCAAGGGCCTTGGACGTGTTTGGTGGTTTGTCGAAGCCCGAAAGAAGGGCGTGCGGGACGGATCGATGATAAGGCGAAAGCTGATTGTACTGACCTGTGAGTGCTTGTAGGAAATTCCAATAAGAGACCGTTGCATCGTACAGCTGGGCGAATTAAGCCGGTCACGTGGTCGTGTAACACGCGCGTAGCCACATCGCCGAGAGGACACCACCGTACTATGGCGCGACGCATGCGCGTTAACGATGTTACACACACTCGCGAGCGCGACGATGCACGAAGCATAGAAACGAATTGTATCAGCGCGCGTGGCCAACGTTCCGTCGGCTGAAATTAAACGAATCCCTCGATCGACCCGCTGCGTGTCGCGCCTCCAACTGCTCACAGTTAATCCCTGCACAGTTCCTCCTCTTCTGTCCTCGCACATACGCGCGTACCGCCAAAGAACGGCCCCGTATCCCCCGATACGACTATGACGAAACGAATCACGCGGTTTGATTACTCGCGTCAAGTTTAGGCTCGCGCGGACCCCGACCGTGTTTACCGCTAATTATCGCGTGCTGTCCACTACGCGGCTATTCTTCCTTCGTCCCTAACGAGATACTTTTTTCCCCCCCAAGCACTCGCCGCGCCCGTTGTCCCGATGAAATATGTAGTCCATGACATAATCGAAAGTCGACCGGCCGCCAGGTCCTGTTTATTGGCGCTGGCGTCGACGGCGACGAGCGTACGCTCCCAACTCACGTCGCCTTTCGTCGTCGAAGGTGTTGCTGCCGTAGGTGGTACGGTCGTTTCGGTCCTAGGTAAAGGTAACGCCGTCTGAACAAGCCCCGTCAAGACCCACGTCCTGGGTGGGGGGTTTATGGGTTTGCATCCTATGTACTACATCGTATCTCTAGTTATGGCGCCACGACAAAACCCACCTATATAAACTCCCGTCGCATTACTTTGTGTATCGAACGTATGTACCCGGTCTACGTCGATCCGTATAAGTACGCGTGTTGTATACGGAGTAGGGGGAGACCGGGGCTAAAAGTTGCTCCAATTATTATATCTTCAGCATCAGTGGTTCTTAACCTGTAGATTTCTAGCTGATTATTAATTTTTTAATTTTATCAAATAACAACTAGCCCCCAAAGGGGTGAAAAGCTACGTTGTAACCAGCAACTTTTTATTAGAAATAATATTCTACGTCGTATAATTAGAACTTTTTACTCTGGTCTCGTCTATATCTAGCGATGGATGATGCAACGAGTACGCGTTACCGAGATCGTCCCGGTAAAAGGTGACGTTGCATCCCCTTGGCATGCATATCCGTTGCCAGAGGATTTTAGTAAAATTGAGTTTTCCCCTCTCCCCCTTAGCGAAGTAAGACCGTGCTTCGTCGCGTATCATGCGCTGGCGCCGATGCTCTCGCCATGGTAGACGCGAAATTGTGGCTTGTTTTTTCCCCCCTCGGTGCTTCGTATCTTGCCCGAGTTTATTTTTTCTCTTTACCAGAAACTTTCAGTTTAGATTAAAATTTTCACCCGTGGCTTGATAAGCGCAGAGATAATATCGGGGTAACGAGGTGCACGGAAATGCAGATAAAATAATTTCACGATTATTCTTGGCCAGAATTAAAATTGCAACAAAGCAAAATCATTCTCTTTGGGGGTGGGTAAATAAATTGTTTAAATATTTCATTCTAGGATAAGGTTTTCTATCGTTGTTGAGATAAAAATAAGTCCAACGTTCGAAAATGTGTGCACCGCGCGATAGAGGCGCGATAAGCGAACTGTTCGACCGAGTGTGTGTGTGCACGAACACAGGCGCACCGGAAGGACGTTTATAGAATCGGTAAAGTAGGACGCGGAGGAGATTATTGACCCGAGGAGCCTGCAACTCGGAACTCCATTAATCAAGGGGGCTCTATAGACGCCTATGGTTTCAACCCCATGCTATTAACGACTTAGCTCAAAATTAACCTAATAATTACTTTAAACAAATAAACAATTTCCATCGATCACGATACAATCTCAGAAACACAATTCTATAATTCTATACTCTGCGTTTAATCATATTAACAATCACCATCGTTTATTATAATTTTCTACTAAATTTTTTATCTATACAAAAACCAAATTTTTGAAATAGAGACTAGTGTCCTAATAATTCCTTCGCTAAAAAAAATGCTGGAAAATGCATTCTATCGAATAGCGAAGTTCACCGCGTTTAAAAATGTTTCCCCTAGAAGATTCCCTAGCAAATGGGGGAAACTCGCGGAACGTTACCTGCCGACGAGCAAAGCCTGGCTTCCTATTACTTTACCCTCGAAGGTTTAACATAAACAAGGATAGCTCGACGGTCTGGAAGGACGGAAATTGGAGTTTGAGGCGTCGCGGAGGGGGGAATCCTGGACAGAGAGCGGCCATGATGCTTCGGGCGACCAATCAGCGGGCTGCGTTTTCCCGTTACGGCGTAATGGCCGCGGGACACCGCCCAATGTAAAACTCCGTGGACTATACGCTTATTGGACGCGAAGGCGTTAAAAGTTTTATCGCGCTACTGACAGTTACACCTCGCATTCGAAACCCCCGCCACGCTCGTCTTTCTCCCTTAAATCGTAAAAAACGAGGCGCGCGGATCTGTCGCGGCCCGCGAACGCCTCGGGAAACCCCCATAGACCGAGGATGCCCCCTGGACTACGCCCTGTGAACCCGAGCTTCATCTTACTCCGAAACTCCATTTTCTAGCTGTTTTTCTACCCTCCCGGCGCGTCTGCACAAATAATCGCCCGTGGTTCCAACGGGAACACGGGGCTCCGCAACTCCTATGGTGGCCATTCTTACCTTCGACCTCGACACTTTGTTAAGGGTGGCTTCCTTAAGGACGACTCCATAAAGATGGGGATTGACATGTTACAATTTCGAATTTTTGCAATCAACTAATTGAGCTTCGATAATTTTATAAGCTAGCGACATGCAGTGTGTGAATTGACTCTGGCACGAATAAAGCCATCGATGCAATTGTAATTTTAGAAATCAGCCGTAACCAACTGTAATAGCTATTCGAATAGCTTGATGGAATTTAGCTTGCACGATCGAGGGAAATTTTTCTTATCTAACGTTTACTGCACGGATCCGCGAATGGAATGCCGCGAACGTCGCACTAAACACACAGAAATTATTCACCGCGATAACAGTAAATTCGATTAACGAACGTGCAGAGAAGCAGTAAATTACGTTACTGAAAGTATGCTCTAATCGTTCCGTTAGATCGAAAAGTACGTTTAATGTCGTTGCGTATTAATTAATTTATATCGCCGCGAATAGGTCGAACGGATATTGCTGCTCGGGTTATTAATTGCATCGGTGTTAACTATCCGTTTTCGTTGCACCGTTACAAATTGACGACTGTTCGTGGCGCACTCGGAGTTACGATTAGACGATCGACCCGCTAATGAACTATTTACACACGTGCCTCGTGACGCGGGCCAACGGCATTCCCTGCTACCCACGCAACACACGTGCGCGAATAACAGCTCCGGAACACGCACAACATTCATAACAATTCGTCAAAATGATCGGAGCGTAGAACAGTTCAAACAAACAAGAATATCTCGGATAAATCGTCTGCCAGTTTCTATGGCCACCATCTTTCACGAACGAAAATGATTCTGGAGACTGGGGTTTGCAAATATTCGATATCAAAGAAAGTTATGGTCGACAGTTTTTCATTCCTTAAAGTATATATTGGGTAAATCCTCGGGATTATTACTACATTCTAATTCTATGTTAATAGGGGAGTTACTCAATGCATATTCAATTTCATCATTATGATTGAGTATACTTAAGCACGATCTAGCGACGAATAGGAAATTGCTGGGCAATGAAAAGCGTAGGCAAAAAATTAATGGATACTTCGTTGTGTGCTATAAACGTTCGAACAATTACGGATTATGCAATGTTTGACCATGCTCGTACAGATCACAAAAATGTAACGGTACAGTTTTAGACCATTATCGCTTTTAATCCAGATAATATGGCCGACGTAAAAATCTAATACTACGAATCGTTGCTCCATCGTTTCGATCGAGTCTACCAGGTTAATTGTATTTTAAATACACTTTATACGCGTGCATTTCGCATAATCGTATAAATACATAAATGGTTCCGTAGGTAATAAAGAGTCGTCCGTTCGATGTACGGATCAGCGCCAATAAAACGTTACGTTATTAAAAGGTCACCGGGTGTAAAACAGTGTACTCACCCCTGGTCTGCGATCGATGAACTCCGATCTTTCAGTGGGCACTGCACTCTATTACAGCCAGCACGCGATCGTCCAACAATAGACCACTCCCGTGCAACGTCCTCCTCGATACCGCAGTGTCCGACCATGAATCTTATCAAGAAACAATGGCGATCATCGAGGAACGCGACCGACGCGGGGCAGCCATCGATGATTTTTCGACCTAGGTCAAGGACGTCCGCTGTGGAGGCTCGCAGCAGCTGTCGCTCCTCGTTTCCTCTCATCCTCCCACGGGCAGACAATGAAATCGTTCTGTCGCTGCTAATGGCCTCCCTTCGACGCTCCTTGCCTTCGAGCGTCCACCGCCTCCGATGGGAGTCCATTTACTCCCCTGGACTTCGTACGGTACAAATACACAAAGACACCCATAGATAGGGGCAGGAGAGTCGTCTTCTTCTTGTATATCCTAAATCTTCGTCGAGTCCGCTGGAGAACTTCGCGTTCCATTAAAGTTCTATTTATAACATTCACAACACCGAACGTGCACTCGCTGCTCGTCTTCTCCGCGTCCTCTTCCTCCTCCTCTTCGAACACTCGACGTACTCTGTACTCCGGAGAACAGGTGTCATCGATAATTTCCATGGTTTCGAAGCCGTTATCGTTACAAAATGGACTCTCGTCGCGCGTTTACGGAACAAAACAAACCGATCGAGGTCCGACCAGGCAATGGATACGCGCGATCTCAAGGGCTTATCGGCCGGGCGCCGGTATAGCGGGGGAATCCGAACGAAAATAAACAAATACACAGCGTGACTCGTCCGGGGAGCACCGTAATTAATTCAGACGTTCCAACCCCGAAGGAGAAAGATAGGGAGCCGGAGAGGACCGCGGAATAGGAGTCGGGGCGACCATGTGCTCCGCGAGCCTCACGAGCATAACTGCGCTTGCGCCCCTTCTCCGTGTCTGACCCCTGCAAACGTCACACAATCGTCTGTCTCTCTCCCTCTGTTTGCCCTCGGTCTCGTCCTCTTCCTGACCGGTGCGCCCTGCTACAGGAGACGGATGTGCTGTAAAAGCTCGACGAGTCAACTCCGTCGCGGCTACCGTGTCGGCCATCTGCGAGGAAAGGGGATGCTCGACAAGGCTCCTCCAGAGACGTCGGTGTCCTCGATCCTCGGATTCGTTTCTTATTAACGGAGACGATACCACACCAGCACTGACCGTTCCACCCTTGGTCCTTCATGGAGTTGTCATAAGCGATCGTTACAGGCCAGGTTCCTCGGTTGGATTTTATTTAGGGGCAGGGCGACCCTGTACGCGACCTTTCGTCGGCGATGTCTATCGGATGGATGGTGATTTCCACCCCGATACGACGGTGGCGCGCGATCGAAGCCGCGGGCACTGGATAACTTCTTCTTCTTCTCCTCCCGAGCGTTCCACTGCGCTCGAGGAGCATCCCCCCGATGCAACCCCCTTTTACGCACTTGGCTCTGGCTGGCGTAGTTCCTTCCAGGTATACCCATGCGCACTGCACGAAAAACGGAAAGAGCAGCGGCAGCATCGTCGAAGAAGGTGAAGCTTATTCGTGTATCGAACATTCGCGTCACGTTGCCGACGGTCGCAGCCACGAAAGGTTACGAACCAATGGCGGCGGATGGGCGTTCACGCCTCTCTTTTTTCCGTCTATTAAATAACCGAGGGATGTTCATTTTTCCGTCACGACGCACCATCAATTAAACATTTCCGAGAACCACGGCCCCCGGTTTCTTTTTTCTTCCCGTCGAGCGCGCCGGAATTAACCCTTGTTGGCATCGTCTGGACGTAGAGCGGTCATTGTTCGTTACTTTTATAACTTCTTCGAATCTTTAAACCCCGATTTCTCGAGCGTTACGTTCGTGCAAGGACTTCTGGAGTCTGTATCGATGGAACACGTGGATAGATATTTCAGAGTTTTAACTTTTTCCCCCGTGCTTCGTAATTCGAAATCAAATTGCAATTACGCTGATTGCAGCAATTAGTCTAACGATTGACTAGCTCTCCGCGGTCTCCGGTAAATTAAAAACATCTACGTGCTGCATAAGCATGATGATTCAGTGGGCCGTGACACAGCATCCAGAGAACTGTTAATTGGAAGGCGAATGTTTAGCTCGAGGCGTGTATATTTACCCCGACGTTCTAATGGCAGTAAAACACCGAATACCTCGGCTAATTGGAGAACGCGATGTACAAATAATCGTGGCGTAATATGAATTTAGAAAAAATACGATGTTTGGGGTTGGATTCGGACGTAGCCATTACATATGCGTCGAGCAAATAAATATATTGTTCGATGGAAAACATTCGGGCATCACAAAGAACCATCGAGAACTATTTATAGATAGCGTTCAAAGGGATCTGGAGAGGAAGAACGCGACGTTCGTGGTTTTATTGCGCCATTAATTTATGCAGATTTGTTCCGAAATCGCTGGACCAAACGCTCGGATAAATAACTCAGCGTATCTTAATTGTATGGATCAGGAAATTGGTTTTCTGGCGCCTCGCCAACTTCTGGTTATATTTTCGTTTGTAAACAAAGCAACAAGAACGATTTCCGCCGGAAGTATCGCAAAATGGCGGGGCGCGAGTGAAGCAACGCGCGTCTATTAATTTCTGTCGGATTTATTTGCAACTTCCCTAGCTTCGAGCGATTCTAATTTAAAAATATATTCGCGGGGAAGAAAGTGGCATTTTCGAGAGGCGCAACATGGCGTACCGGAACACTCGAAACAGTCGTTCGAGATCGAATCGAGAGATATTCTTAGTAAACTGTTCGTTCGCCTCTGTACAGCCACCGAACAGCCCCCGGGATGAAAAAGCGTTCGTAGAGAGAATGTCGTCTCGTAAAACCCGTGATTTGCGTACGATGTAAATTACACGATAAGAGCATAAAATCCTGATTGCTTCATACGCGTTATAAACCTGTTGTCATGCGCGATCTTTGATGCAAATCGTTGTACGTTATTACCGTCGATATCTTAGAGACGTAGGTTAGAACACGCCTCCATTGTTACTTTGTCCATCGAGGAGTCGCTTTGGCGTCGGAAAAGGCGACACCGGCCTTAAAAACCCCACCGGCGATTTAAACGCCGTTTTCGATCGCGATAAGGAACGGTTGTTCCGCGACAATGCGGTCGCGACGCGACAAAATCGTGGTCCCCGGCGGCCATTGCGTTCGAGAACGCTGTCTCGCTGGTATTTGGTTCCCGCTGCGCCTTCGTTTCCTTTTCACGCGATCGTTGCGTCCAGAACAAACAGTATAATGCCATTATATCACGGAATAAAAGATAAACAAAGCATTTATCCGTCAGAGGAAGTGGTGGACTTGCAGCGTGTTTCTAAATTCATGGAAGACCGAAAGGGAAAGTTTAAGGGGCGCATTGTTCGCGACCCTCGAAAGGATTGCCGCGTATAAAAACTCGGGTCGAAATTGAAAACATAACCTACTTTCACTTCGACGGACGCCAGACGAACGTTATGAAAAAAATCAGAAAGGAAACTGCAACCCCGAGCGAACGAGACAGGGGAAGGAAAAGAGAAAGTGGGGTACCTGCTCGTATGGTCCGCGAACGAAGGGAAACTGTTGGCTGATCTCACGAGACATAACTCGAGATTAAGAAACAGGTTCCGGAGGAAACGATTTTCTTCGAAAACGTACGAGGGATGGAGCCCGCGAGAATAATTTGCGATTCTGTTTATCGCGTCGCGGCCGCGGAAGCCTCTATAAACAACATTTTTTATAGCAACGATATTCTTGCAGCTGTAAAATTTTTTGAACGTTCGAAAAATCTCTGCTCGCATAAAACGAGAAGGTTCGCAACCGTGAAACAACAAACGATTTGTTCGATACGTTTGGGAACCAACGAGGGTGGATTTGAGATATCGTAATTCATCAGGAAAGAAACAATGGCTTTGTATAATATTTCTCCTGTTATTTCTATTCGAAATTGTGTTGGAAAAATTAGGGTTGAACCGCGTTTCGTTTACCACGCGTACGCGATCGTCTATCTCGCGGTGGCAAGTGTAATGCGACGCGTTAAATTGTTGCTACCGTTTAACAGCACTTGATTTGTTAAATGCCTCTTTGATTTATATCGTGTACGACTACGCGAGCCATTGTTTTCGCTGTACATCCTACTCGTTCGATGTTATCTCAATTATTTCCACGGGTACGGGCGAAACGGGGGCTCGAATTTCCATACGAATTAGACAGCGACGATAATGCCCGGTGAATGACGCAACTAAATTCGATTAATCGGAATTAAACGGCCGTAGGTGTCGTTTATCGCGAGTCGGAAGCGCGCGACACCTCGAAAATACATTCCCCTGCTTGCCATTTTAACGAAACAACCGCGTTTCCTATCGTGTTACTCCGAACCATCGAGCTACCGTCTTGAATATTTATTTATCCCACGATGCGTCGGTTAACGAGAATACTTCCACGCAAATATTTATGGAAACCGATTCGAATACAGTAGAACGATTATTGTTCGTAAATACAACGATTATCGTCAATTATGGTCTTGATTGTCTATTATTCCGGAACGTAAACTAAAGTTCTTGACATTCTCTTTCCGCTTGGATCGGGAATTAATTACCGATCTCTCGGAATAACGATAAATTGCTTCCAGAAACGTTGTCCGTTGATTATCTTGTTCTAAGGCAAATAGAAACATAGATTCTGCGCGAGTCGAGCGACGTTCGGAAGCTCGAGGAAGACGAAGATGGCCGCCTCGTTGCGCCACAGAAACGTAGCATATTTTCTAACCAAATTGCAACGGAAAGTGTATTTTTAACAAATCGTGACAATCGTCTACGGAAAACTCAGATGTTGATACTAACTTTCGATAACAATAATGCAGGTTTGAAGGAACTGTCGCGTTGCCAAACAATTTTTCAAAATTCATTAACAAGCTTGATTTATCGTTTACTAAACATTTTGATCCCTTCTGGTATGATATATCATAGAAAAGACAGGATATTTTAACGCGTCGACTGTCACGGTGATTATTGGCGACTGTTCGGTAAATCACAACGCTTGTAAACTTTTAAATAGGTAAACGCGCGACTTCTGCGCGACGTCAAAGCCAGTCTTTGAACTTTATCAAACGACTCGTTGATTCGAGTGAAAATATAGGTACGAAATAATCCTAGACCAGGGCTTGGCTGCCAAGTCCCGAACGACATAAAATGCATTGATAATTGGACGATTTGTACAGACGATATATGCCTTACTAGTATTTTTGTGTTTCAACGATCGCCGTTGCAAACTTAACCGGCGTAATTTATATCTCTCCTCTGCCAGTGCTTTACAACTTGTGCGTCACCACACCGATTATCCGTAAACACTCGCTGAAACAGCATTCGACTCCGCGAGATCGTCCAATAAATTCGTATCTGCCTTTTCTGTACGGTGCTGTGAATAATTATAAACTCGAACATAGTTTTTCTGCTTCGATATTTCCAAGAAACAACTTAGGAGAACGTCTGCTCGATGTTAGAAAACGAGACTAATTCTTCCACAGCCTACCGATGCAACATCTTTTGCAAATTCTCAAGGAAGACAATTTTCGTTTTTGTTTTACGATATGAAAACACGATGTAAAACAGGTTTATAGTTATTCACAGCACTGTAGCATCGAGTGGAAGCTGTCGCAACAAAACTTTGTCGGGAATGTAAGATACGCCTCGCTTTATTCGGTAGTTTTACCGAAACGATTCGTAGAATATTGTAAAAAGAATACTGCTGCTGCGACGGCTTCGCGCTCAAGCAACATCGTCGCCATTCTTATCTAAATACCCGGTCGTGAAACGCGCGTATCCTCCTGGACGTGGCGACCGTCTGGAGAGGCTCGTGGAATTTTTCAGTCCGCGATTATTACGCGATTGGCGTCGAGCTACGTATCAACCGAGAATCCAATCTGATCGGAAATGGCGGTCGTGCGGGGGTTTGCAACGTGTGGGGGAGGCGGACGAAGGCATTGCCAAACATTTACGAGAAGACTACTTTGCATTCGGAGGTCGATAACGCGGGTGATCCCGACCTGCGCGAGTATTTTCCCTGCAACGGATCGCAAGAGTGCACACGCGAGTTACATGGCGCATGGTCGCCGATGCACGGACGCCCGGCGTCCGCGTAGACGCCTGGGCGTGGCTAGTCGTGATACGACCGTTCGGCCAATCGATACCCGTCTGCCCCCACCAAACGTCCCACGGTGCACCGCTCAGCGAGGAATTCGCGGGGTTCCCCTCTCGCGTTGCGGTCTTCCGCGACGTTCCTGTCCGCGGAACGCCGCGCTCCCGACCGCGAAAAACCTCCCGCTAATTGAGTATTTGGGTGGGCAGCGTTTGTTTATCACGCCGACAAACGGGAACCCCGAACGAGACCAGGGTCCACGGACTGGCAACCGTCAATATTCCAGGCTCGTTAGGAACTTAGGAGCGTATGCTTTCTGCGATAGAAGTATCGCGTCTGAGAGAAAGTCACCAATCGAGACGTCTGCCCGATGGAGAGGGGTCTCGGTTGGCTAGAAACAATCCGTTAGAACGCGTTCGCTCTAGATGACGCCGATTAAAACGGTGGTAGGGCTTTACTACGCTCGGCGTGACCTAGACAATTCGCGCGGCACGAACCGGCGAGGCGTTATCGTACGATTGAAACGAAGTCGCGAGTTTGCTAAGACGCTTACCATGAGGCTTGGAGCGGCTCGAGTTCCCCCGTTGCTCCGACGACGACGACGACGACGGCGGCGACGGCGACGCGTCACGCACTCTCAACAGCACGCAACGAACCCACCGGACAATCACGTGACCAGGAGCTACCTGGCACACCACTGACGCGACACGTCCGCACGAGATTTTCCACGAAGATTCACCCCGGATCGGATTGTAGCGCGTGTGCTCGCGAAAGGGAACCGCGGGCCAGACCGGCGACACGGGGGTGACGGAGCGGCGCGCTCGAGTGCCACCGGCGAGCGAAAACGAGGGAAGCAGCCCCGTCGGCGAGGGCTAGAGACTCGTCTCGCGAAAATACCGGACGAAATACTGGCGGCAAACGCGATGGAACCGGGCGTACGTTCGACGTTCGGCGCGCTATACGCCTTTGGCTTTGCTATACTATAAGGTAGTAAGTGAGGCGAGAGACCAAGCGGGACCCCTACCGGCGCAGCCGTACATCTTAGTATTATGGGCAACTCACATTGGAAGATACGCCATCAAGCATAGCCCTAGCGAGAACGCGAGAGCGAGCGAGCCAAGCCGAGCGATTGTAAAAGTTTTAGGGACACTTTGCGAACGCTCTCCCCTCTCGGCCCTCTCCCGACCGCTACGACTACGGTCACTCTCCTCTCGCCTCTCCTCTCTCGAACGAGCTGCGCGGAGCCGCGCCCCGGTTCTCTCGCCCCGCCGATCGCGGGCGCCCGTCCGGGCAACAGAAGGAGAAAGGCTGCGCCGGGACCCTCGGCCAAGGACAGAGACGAGAGAAACCTGTCGGTGCTTACACGGTATCCCCCGCCCCCGACGCCCCCGACGCCGCAGCCGACGAGTCTCCCTCTCCCTGCGACTGCCGCGTAGGCCACCGCCGGAGGAAGATGGCGAAGCCGCGACCGAGACAGGATCCGTGGATACGACGACGCTCCGATCGGCGTCCCGACGGCTCGATATGGAGCCAAACCGTACAAACGGAAACCACCCGATGATCGAATTACGCTTCGCCCGAGTTTTCGCGATCCTTCTCGCAGACTTTACGGTGCGGAGGAACAACGCGTCGTCGACAACATGGGCGCGGCTCCCGATCGGAAGAGGAGAGTCCACTGGATAGACAAAGGGCCGACGAGAGAGACCGCGTAGGAAGAATAGAGTACCCTGTCTGCCCCGGCGGCGGGGAGGGCGAGGAACGCGACCAGACAAAGAGAAAATGCTCCCTCGTAGGGGACATTTCTTGTCGCTGTGCAGTGGCGCCCTCCGGTGCTCCACTCGAACCACATGTAACTCGTGCACACGTTTTTTCAAACGTACCTCGTGCGTCAACGTCTCTGGATGCTGGGAGCCTCTGCTCCGTGCCCATCCGCCATGCTATCGAGACGGTTCTTTTTAAAGAGTATTTCGGTGGCTTCTTTCGGTCCGGTTCGGGTCGACTTCGATGCGCGCAAAACGTGGAGAACCATGGACGAAGTAGTAGGTTCGTTGGAATACGTTTACATTCATTTTATGCTCGTGTTATAATTATAATAAAGATTAAATCGACATTTTTCCAAAAACTTAACGCGATTTTTATATGGCACCCGGTACGATTTATGAACCCGTACTTAACATGTTTTTTGCTGTACAGCTTATCGCGTACAGGTTATGTGATACCGTGTTTAATTTACTATATTACGTTCATTCTTGCACCAATTTGTCACAGACGCGCGACAACGGATAATTAAAACCTATATCAGAGGAAAATCTAATAACGTAAACGCAAAGACTGTTCTTTTAATGGATGTAAAAATTGTGTACTCTTCGCCAAAGTAGAAATTAGACCAGTTTGCTGGACCGTGTCTCCGTGCTCTGATAATTTTCGAAGCTCGATACTGTTCGGGACAATTTCCATCTTGAGGCCATAGCGCCTGTTAGAGTCTTCGGAAATGTTGTTCTTCGTCTAGAACTAGTTTGGAACTTGGAGCGTTTCGAATCTGTGTCGTGCACTCGTCTTCGTATTCTATATTCGTCGGAAACTCGTCCCGGCCTCTCGTATCCTCCCTTTTCAATTGTCGCTGCATAGTACACGGTCCTCGTCTCTTTTCTTTCGTCTTGCCTTCTGCGTACAACGTGTCCAAAATTCTTGTTCCCGGTTCATATACAATGGTCGTAAATACGATCGCGTCTCTCCCCTCGTTGGGGAAGTCTGGCTGGCTCGACACGAAGCACAAACATGCAGCTTCCACCTTGGTTTTCTTATCTACGATACTCTTAACACCGATTCTCCACTTAAACTATCCAATCTCGTCCGTATCGATCTCTCTTATCGCTCCACTCATAGCTATCTGCTTTTACCGCAACATTCTTCTGTTATAAATTCCATTATTTCATCCGGAAAGCTCGGAGTGCATTGAAATTATTTTGGGTACGCGGAAAAGTGTTTTACCAAAGGTTTTCGTGCGATCGATTGAATATTAACGAATATTTCCTTTTGCCTATGCGATTTTGAATTCGTTCCGTAAACTAGAATCGAGCAAGGAATGTTGAGCAGCAATACGCGGGCGAGCTAGGCGACGGGCAAAAACCGAAATACTATTTTTACTCGTTATTCGTGAATAAAATTAGCCCGACTCCGCGCCATATTTACAGCAAGAGGCGCGCAGCTAATCAGTTCCAACGAGCCAACATGACGGAGTGGAAACGGAACTTCAATTATACAGATTACGGAAGTTGTTGTGCAATTAACATTCCTAATTGTTCCTTCGATACAACGGCGAGCGTTTATTTTACACGATCTTCGTTTTCGCGAGCGAAAGGAGAGTTCAACGCACGTTCGATGGGGTATTAGAAGCACCCATTGTTCGAATTTCTTCGATTCTAAACCGAAGATTCACGTTCGTATCAGCGAAATGAGAGAAGCTTCTCAATATTTAAGAACATCCGAACGAATGAAACAACAAGACAGGTGCTTGGAGGGCCTTTTGATCAAAATGGACACGACTAAAACGACGATAGGAGTTTATTAATTTGAGTATTGGAACGATGAAAGTTTGAGTGAAGGTATGGCGGTTGGGAAAGTGTCAGAACGGTGGTTTTCGATCGTTCGTCGAATCCGCTGCGTCCTTCTGCGTTTCCCGTCCGAGCGTAGTTTTGTCGCAGCGCATGACCCAGTGCGATTCCTAGAAGGAAATTAATGTACCGCGACTACATAGGCATTGTCTGGATCGATCGCATCGTTTGGTTTCTCTGAACCACGTAATTCCCGGTAATGGTGCTCTCCGGTGGAACAACGGACGAGAGAAACGTTATTTTCCCATTCCGTTCGTTCGCCTTTCCCTCCCCGCCCACTCCCCCCGCCCGATGGTGGCCCCCTGGACGCCCCACCGCCCCTTTTTACGAACGGCTCGTATCGTCGCGTAAATTTGTCTTCGGGTTTTCGCCCGGATGGAAACGAGACGCCATTTAATGCGATTCGCGAGTACGTTTACTGCCTCGTCGGTCCAATTAAAATCGCGCGCGCCTCCCTGTCTCTCTCCCTTTCTGTCCACAGTATCGGGTAACACTTATTAAAGTCAACCAGGAACGCTTAATCGTCCCGATTCCGGTTCGCGTCCGCGAGGTTCGTTACCGCCAACGTTCGCTCCGAGAATTAAAACCGATTTCGTATAACGAAGCAACGAGAGACGCGGATTCCCGGCGGTATATTCTCTCAGCCATGGAATTCCTTGATTCCATCTCGGTGCACGGCCTCCGATTGGCCGAATTCGTTCATACTTTTCTTATATCGCAGGCGGATAAAGTTATTTCGCATCGAAAACATTCGGTCCTCTCTCGTACGATGGCCGTTCATCCGCGAGGCAACCGCGGCCATCTTTTCACAAACGATTCGTAGGACGATATTTTTAACACAAGGATAAACAATTAGTCGAAGCCAGTGGGAACACTATCTAACCGATATTTTACGTTAGAATTACACACGATAAAAGTAAGAATGGAGTAACTCGCGTACCGTTCTGTTATCGCTGAAATTAGCATTGGGAAAATAAAATACTACCATCTATCAGCACTTATGCAAAAAAGGAGCTATCTCTTCCTACCCCTCGACTCGCTGTATATCGGTAGCAGATCTATCGCGTAGGGAACTTGTTTGTTGATTTTATCAAGTTAACTACCGTTCGGAATCAACAGTCTATTACGACGCTGGAAGGTTGAATAATTTCTAGCTCAGCCAGTTAAAAGATGATAATATTCCTGCGTGTATCGCGCGGAGTGTAACTAGTCCGGTTATCGAATAACCGTATTTCGTTACCGGGGATCCTCTTATCGGATGAAAAGGAACGACGGAGGCTGGGTGGTGCGTGGCCATCGCAACACGAGAAGATCGGAGATCTCGTCGGTGTGTCGTGCCGGTTACAAACTCGCGGACTCGTCCACGGTTAGCGGAGCGTTCGTTTTTGGTCGGAAACGTCGACGTCGCGGGCCCCGGGTATCGAATTGAAACGTGAAGAAACTTTAACGGACACGCATACACGCGTGCAACACATGTCGCGATCGGCGTCCGTATTAATCCCAATTAAGGCGCGGATACCGGGAGCGAGCGGTTAAGTCCTGTCCGCGAGGGGAGGAGAAAACCGGCGATATAATAAAATCTCAAAATGACGGCACCGACCGTTTCTCGGCGTTATTATTCGGTTGCTGGCAAAAGAGAGCCACGGCCGCGAGGGAGACGCTGCTGGTATCCTACCACGGGGAGCATAAAATAGCCGGTTAAATGCGCCCAAGGAATACGAAAAAGTCTAATATGAGGAACCCTGCAGCAGCCCGGCCCGAACGACCCGTCCGAGTTTATACGCCGCGGGGCCTGGCGGCGGCCAATCGGAGCGCCGGATTTCGTGGGACGAGTAAATAAATTGAACGCGCCCCGCGACCGGCTTCCCGGAACCGGTGAGACATCTCTCGCGGCTCCCCGAACCGTTTCCACAGCAAAGGCCTGCCCCCGAAATGGATCCCACGACGCTTCCTTTAAAACGTCACGCGTCATCTTCGGGATCACGCGATTTAGGCGAGGGAACGTCTGATTTTGGGAATCTATCGAAGCTGGAGCGGTCGAAGAAACGAGTCTATTTAACGTCGGGAGAAGAGACGAAGCGATTTCTTCGATTCGACGGTTCCTTGGGGATCGAAGAATGCCAGGAGGGGGAAAGTAGACCCGAAGAGGAAGAAAGAGAGGGAGAAACCGATGTCCCACGTTACGGCGGTCAACATGGTGGCCGTGACAGCGACGACTTCGTGGAGAGAGAAGCCCAATGGACACCGATGGTCCCGTCCCACCCCATAATGCCCCGTATACTCGGCAATTTATGCGCCGAAACGTATTAAATACCTCTCTGCCTTCTCTCTCCCCTCTGCCCTCCCACTACGCGTGCAATCTTAGAGCCGCGCAGTCCTCAGACACGACGGTCGCTATATATTAAGGCCAATATTTTACATGCGGTACACCTACATTGTAAATACGGGTGTTTCTGCGCGATCGTCTTCTAAGAATAGAGCCGCTCGCGACATTCGGACGGCACGATGAACCGCCAACATCCCAACACACCCCCGCCATCGGTCTGCAGTTGGTAAAAACCAAGCTGAAAGCTTCGTAATCATTTTTTTCGAACCACGTCACAACCTATCCCTCTTCATTCGCTGTTTATACTTCTTATACTAAATAAAAACATGGTTCGATTACTGGAGCACGTCCGATTACACGAGCACTCCAGTTCGTTCGTAATGTTGTTCCATCCTAGCACCAAAGCGTGACCGACGTTACAAGCCGTAATAAAGATTAATCTATAAATTGCTGATAGTTCATTATACGAGTGAATAATGCCCCATCAAAAACTACTGATCCTCCACGATAAATACAAATTAAACGAGTAACGACTCCGACGGGATTCTACATCGGGAACACGATTTCTCTCGAACATTTTAGTAGCGGCGAATGCAAATGGCGGAAGATCGTACCTCGACTGAAAAACATCGACCCCCCAGCCTAAACTCCGGAGGACCCAAGGGTCAAGCTCGAATCGCCATGGGTGTTCGAATCCAAACGGGTGTACGCGCAGTCGTTCGCCAGTAACTGTCCGTCCGATGGCTCGGAAATATAGCTGGAAACGTCTCAATTCGGTCCATGGGGAAACCCCCGCCACCCCCTTCGAGGCTCGCGACTCCCTCGAATTGTTCTTTGACCCTCCGCGCGGTTCCAGACTCTCGTCCGCCTTCTAATGGAATTGCTCTCCGTCATTCGCGAATGGGATTAGCTTAAACAAAAGCGGAACTTTCGTCGATCCCCCTTACCCCGAACAGACTCCAACCCCTTATCGCGTCCTTCGATCGGCCATTCGCTAAATTAACGTCAGCTTCGCGTTCGATAGTTTCTGGAGCAACCGGGTTCCTTCCATTTTCCCTGTTCGTCCATTCCGTGAAAGTTGCTAGAGCCTTTCTTGCTCGGTCGATTTCCCTCCGATCTCGATCACGATTATTGAAGCGCCTAGAAAATTCTGGCTCTCGTTTCAGTTCTACGAATGCCTTCTTAATACTTATTTTAGGTAACAGACTATGGGAAATCAAGGTTGCTTTGTAATAACCAGATCGCAAGATCGATAAATTAATGTCAGTTCGAAAACTCGACCATCTTAAATGTCCGGTACCGAGCTCTGAATTGCAAACGGAGCAAGCAACCCCCGACTTTCCTAATATGAAATTCAATTCGAGGAAAGGAATAAAGCCCCGTAGCGGTCATACGGGGCACGGGTGGGCGTAAGTTTCGTCGAATAGGTGGACCAAGATGGGCGGGCGGCTTGGTCGCCTCCAAGAACCAGACTCCTCCGTTTCGTCAACCTTTTATTAACTCCAAAGCCCTCGAACGCCTCTCCATTTTCCGCACAATGTTGCAAATTCCGATCCAGTCGAGCCGAAATATTTTATTCCGTCGAACCGATCCACCTTTCCTTGCCTCCGACATTAACGACTCGCGTCAACCGGTACGCAGAAGCTTTTATATCGTTGGCTACGGAATTTCAGTCGATTACGATAGAGGAGGCGAAACGCGCGAGATAAAATAAATCGATCCAGGCATTCGCGGTGAAAGTAGATCCGACGTATTAATTACCAACGCGCGTACGCTACATAACCAACATTTCTAACATAAGACATTACAGAAATAACGACGCGAATCGCCTGTTTTAATAGTAATTTTTATATCTCCTGTGATCTATCGGGCGCTTCTTGGTTCGCGAGAGATCATGATTGCACAACGAAATTTAACGTGGTCGCTCTAAAAATGTCTGGGGCTTTTCTTATCGCTGTAACACGCCATTTTGCATGTACGATAATCGCGAGGAGGAGTATCGCGTTTGCATTTTACGCGGCTCGGAACAGGTTTTCGCGAAGTCGAGCCTGGTGATTGGCGACCGATCCGTGGCACGATATTTTCCGCGAAACACGTGGCAAAAATGTGCTCCGGTATCGAATTTTGCCAGAGGCGAATACATAAACGTATCGATAATGCTCGACATTGAGAATACGTAACTCTTCAAAATGGTGTTGTTCCGTTTCCCCGTTCGGTGCTATTAAACTTATGGTCGGTGGCGTAAATGAGGCGATCCGACCTCCGTCGCGACGACCAGATAAGAAGGACGCATCGTCCTTCGCGTGCCAGGTAACGCGAATGCACCGCGAAACAAAGTTGCGTGGGAAGAACGCAAAGTCGGTGTTCTCGTTAGTTTCCCTATTGGCTGTCGCGACGATTACACGCCCCGAAATTATTATCTAGCGACGAAAAGAAATTTTCCGTTCGTTCGATGTTGGGTTTGCGACAGCGTTTAACCGCGCTCCCAAGCATAGATCGCGCAATAAAGACGTTGAATAAAAATAAAATAAAACGCAGGTACAGCAATCTCGCCTCTGTTTACCGGCTAACGAGCGTGGATTAGAATTTATGAAGCTGGTGCTAATTAAAAATGAATTATTGTCAGGAAAACCGTGATTAATAAGACGAGCGGCTTCATAGAGCATCGTAGAAATGCTCAAAGCTTGGAATATGCAGTAGCGACCCGCGTTGCGTAACAGCAGCGATGAAATTGCATTTAAGAGTTATTCATGAGTCGACGTGGGAGCGTTAATCGTGAAATATTGTCCTACAAATTACACCTACCCGGCCAATTCTCGTTATTAAGCCTTCCGTTATTCTGATTCGATATTTTTCACCTTGTACACGACCGCGTGGCTTTACGAATATCTTTAGCTGCACGTTAATAATAATATCAAGACTTTGGAACTCACCGATTCCCTCGAAGTTGCTGGTATTATTGCAACAGGAACCACCGATGGCTGATCTCTTACCTGCAGTCCACGCACAAGGCCCACAAACACTGAAAAAAACGTTCACGAACCAGTATCTGCTCGCAATCGCAACAATAAACAATATTACCGATCGATTCCCCGCGAATAGAATAAATAAAATTCCAAGAACGCGTCACGATCGAGGAACTTTGAGAAACTGAGAAAGTAGGTGAAACCAAAACCGGGTTAGAAAGTTCGGGGGTTGGAGGGGGATGGGAAGAAGTTTCTAATTTTTTTTTCCCCCGTTCGACCCAACGTTCGGATTTTCAAGGGCTGTGACCGTTCCCAGGAGCAGCAATAACGCGAACCGCCTAGTCGGCCGAGCTGAATTTTTTTTATCGATAGAAAGTTGGTCACTCGACCCAGAAGCCAATGCTACGGAGTTTCCAGCGAATGGTTCTCCACTTCTGCGACGATTTCCTTCTGGAACATCTTGCGTCGACGTTCCGGTGCATGGCACCGATTATTTCTGCCTCTTTCGCGCAATTTCTCTTTAAGGTATAGGAGTCTACAGGCTATAAACACGGTTTCTCTTAGGGCACGACCATTGCCATGTAAAGAATTTTTTTTCTCGAAAATGAGTAGGACTTCGACGGTATGTACATTCACCAAAAATGATTGTAGTCAACCCCTGCATACAAAAATAATTTTTTCAAAATGATTTAAAATTTTCTTTCACCAAAGGGGAATCATCATTTATGGTCAGACATTGTACTTTCGGTTATGAATTTTTTTCTCGAAAATGCGTAGGATTTCGGGGGTATGTCTATTCACCAAAAATGATTGTTATTGACCCTTGTAAGCGGAAATAATTTTTCCAGAACGATTTGAAACTTTCTAATTTTGACGAAAAATGTCGCACCTTCTCGAATTTTTTTATCGGAAGTGAGTAGGATTTCGGGGATATGTCTATTCACCAAAAATGATTGTAATTGACCCTTGCGAACGAAAATAATTTTTCCAGAACGATTTGAAACTTTCTAATTTTGACGAAAAATTTCACAGCTTCTTGAATTTTTTTATCGGAAGTGAGTAAGATTTTGGGGGTATGTCTATTTACAAAAAATTATTGTAATTGACCCCGGCAGCCGAAAATAATTTTTCCAGAACGATCTGATATTTTTTTTTCGCCGAAAGATTTAGGCACCGGTAAGGAATTTTTTTCTCCAAAATGCTTAGGAATTCGGGGGTATGTCTATTCACTAAAAATGATTGTAATTAACCCCTGCAACCGAAAATAATTTTTCCAGAATGATTTGATACTTTTCAATTTTGCCGAAAAATTTCGTTCAACAATTGCACTATTTTTATGGGGTTTTCCTTCCTTTACGGAGCTAAGGAGCAACTTTTCGTACGTTTTTGGAATTTCTACATATTCTCCATCGAAAGACGCGTCGTTTGCATTTCGAAACATTAAAAACCTCCAATCCGTTCAGGAGTTATGATTTTTTAAACATAGGCATGTTTCGAGATCGAGGAAATCGACGTTGTCGTTGATCGTGCAACTTGAACTGCTCGAGAAATTAGAATTACGGTAGATCGTCGATTACTGCAACACAAAACGATTGAAAAGAGATTAGTATAAACGAATGGAGAAACCTATTCTCCTCCAAAAAAAATAAGTATAAAATAATAATTATTGACCGGTATAAATCCATCCATGAGGAGTTTTATTTTTAATAATTAATGAGCTTTCGCGTCGACGACAGCCTACGGATTAAACTCGTTTTTGGTAGGCTCGATTTAATATACGACGATCGTCGAAATCACCCTGTTAAAATGGTAGCGCGATTAAAGTTCTGAAATTGCTGTACGCGCGCGGCGGAAAACCGAGTACGTCCAAGTTTCGCGGAAAACCGTTTATCTTTTCCCGTTACTTCCGCGATAAAGTGCAGTACTTTATAAAGGAACCTCTCCGCGGCGCATTCCAAGAGCCACGAGTATCCCTCGCGCAAGAGGATCGTGTGTCGTTGTTATCTCCTGCAAATTACTTTGGCACTAATTAAACATGTTTTTATTATTGCACTTCAATACAGGATAAATCTTGTGTGTCTTTATTTACAAGTAGCGTATAATAGTCTACCTTACGACCGTAATTAATATCATACAAATACAGCTAAGAACAGACAGAGGTTTCGATTACGGGGGTTGGGGACGAACGTGTTCGGTAATAGCGTAAACTTTTTTTCAAACGTATGTCGGGGGCCACGCGAACCAAACAATTTACCGTGATCGTTCGCGATCTTTGCTCGAAACGATACTCCTCCCTTAAACGTTGTTCGAGGCCTTCGCTGACCGAGCCGCTTGAGACTTCCGGGATCTCTGTGCTCCCGGAAAAGTGTTCTGTTCGAGCATCGGTAATCGACGACCACTGATCCCTGCCACGAAAAATAGGAAACCTTGAATAAACAACTACGGATGAGATCGACATCGGTGCGTCATCAGGTGTCGGAACACTTTTCCGAAAAGAACGCGTCCGCTCGGAGGCCCCGAACATCGAGCGGTGGTTTCCAAAGCTTTTCCAAGGCGTTTCTCCTAAAACAAAATCTGTTCGTTCCAGATAGGTTCGAAGCGACGGATGAAAAATATACCAAATTTACGCGTTTCTGTTCGACTTTGGAAAACACGGCTGGTACTTCATGGCTAAAATAATACGAGAACCTTAGGCGCGCGTACGCCTCTAAATATCCACGCGACGATTCGTTCGTTTCAGGGGACTCGGAATAATTCGCAGAACGTTGCTTATCCATTAACCAGTCCAATTGTCGCGATTAAAATTAAAATCGATCCGGTCGCCCTCGTGCCAACAACAATATTTTCATCGGTGCAAATTAATTTTACTCGCCGATGAAAATGTTCTCGATGATCTCGAAGCGAACGAAATTGCACAATGATCGAAAGAGTCGATTTACTTACCTCGTTTACGTTACGGTGACTTATCGATACGACTTACTGACGCGTCGCGAGTTTCGATCGTTAGATATTATTTGAGCCATGAACTCTCATAAAATGCTCGCGTTCTATCGGTTCCTATTCCCTTCGCGTTAGGGTTCACTCGTGTTATCGACTTTCCGGGGAAACTGTTGACAGAGGCGGTAAGAACCATTGTCCTAGAGTCGAGGAGCGACCAGGTATGCTTCCATACCTTTTGCGATCGAAAGGTCGATAGCACGGGTCAACCCTTTCTCTATAGCGATCGCGACGGGAAAGAAATGAGCGAAAACTATACAAATTTGAAAAAGAACGATTTATAACGAAATTTGTATTCATTGTTCGCGTCCAAATGTTGGTTCAAAGACCTCGGCGATAAATTTGAATTCATAAACCGATTTATCGATTTATCGATCTGAAATTTGTATTCGTCGTTCGATTGAAATCGACCCGATCGCGGGGGTACGTCGATCGAGTAAAATAACAATGTTTGAGCATGAAACAATAATATAATTGTAATTCTCTTCACATGTTCCTTTCGCCGACCAGGAGAAAATATAAAACGTGACTTGACCGCCTAGCCGTCAATGTACAAAAAGGACAAAAATAATAACGCAAGAACAATTTCTTTTCTTCTCTTCCAGCAACTCGAATATATCTATAATATATATATATCAAAATAAACACGCGGTCTCGCAATGCATAACATTTTCTTTTCGTTTCGGGTGAACGAGACAGCCTGGCGTTCCTCTCTCTCTCACGCACACGCAAACACAGATTCTTTCACGCATTCTCTCTCTCTCTCGCGCTCACAACCTATCGTCTCGATACCTCGAGAACTCGACGAATCGTTTCGGATCGGTATCGCAAAATTCCCCCGTAGACGGTTCGTCGACGCGCGCTTTAAAGCTTTTTTTCATCGAACGAGTTAAATTTAATAACGTTCTCGTGGCACGAAAGTAACATTTAAAACGAAATAACAGAGGAAAGTAGGGAATCTGGAACGAATTGTTGCGCCCCCCGGCGTGGCTAGCGGTGAATTAAAAAATATCCGTGCACGGTCTAACAACCACCGTGTTCCTCTGCGTATTCGCCGAGAGCTGCGTGTTCCCGTGTGTGTGTCCTTTGTGTGTATAATTGTACGAGCGCATGTAGATCCATTTGTATCGTCAACGTCGTAATAATAATATCGTGATCGTTATAAGGCTGATAGGTACATACAAAACAACACACAATAAAAACAATAACATAATATTAACGTGACGGTCACAATAATAATAATAATTAATATAATAATATAATATAATAATAATGATATAATAATAATAATAATCGTAATAATCTTAATAATCGCGATGAACATCGTCAGCAGCAGAACAATTAGCAACTAATTACAATCGATTCGCGGTGTGAAGTCCGAATGGTGCAGACACCGATCACGCTCGCGCATCTCCCGCCTCTCTTCTTCTCCATTCTCACGTCCCTTCGTTTATCTCGCGTTCCTTACACTGTATCATATTTAGTCGTCGTTACACAATTACCCATAATGATAATCCTGGCAGAGCTATATTATCGTTTAATCCGAGACCGAAATATCTCTCGGTAACGTGCGGTGGCTGTGTGTCTGTTTCGCGTGTGTACGTGTGTGGTTCGTGTTTCCGGTTTTTAATGTTTTCATCCGTTTACGTTTAGTCTAATTATACGATACGTATGTCGTTCCTCGATTCATCACGCTCCTGTCACGACTCTATTCATCTTTCCCTGCGGAGCTGTGGGGATATTCTGTGAGACATTCTCTCTTTCTCTCTCTCTCTGTCTTGCTCGCACACACTCACGTTCTCTTTCTTCCTCGCACCCACGCACTCACGAGCCTGCGCGCGCGCGCGCGTCCACGGATTTTAAGAAATTCCTTTCTCCTTCTATCGATTTTTCCACCGAAGCTCGCCACCTTTCCGCTTTCCCGCGATACACTTTCCATCCAGAGACCTCGAATTTTACAAATATATTTCCCACGGATTCCTTCCCATTTTTTTTAATAACTGCACACCTGCCCCCTGTCGCCACGGTTCGATCGAAATCAGTTGGAAGCTACCGAGGAAATCTCTGTTCCCCAACATACTCGAGATCGATACGCGTATCGTTCAAACAATTAAACAAACCGCGTTTCCACGTGTTACCTAAAAAGCAAGCGATCGAGATCGATTATTAAAAACTTAAAAATATCACATTTAATTACCAAAACATTTACACGGTTTTATGAAATGATTACGACCTCTTCGATGTTTGCTCGTATGTTGCGATCGACTAAAAATTTAATGCGCGAAACATAGTTGATGAAAGTGGAAAGCGACCAATCGAGTTCCCTTCGAACGCGAAAAGGTAACGGCCCCGTTTAAAGTCCCCAACGCGCGCGAGCACGGCAAGGTACATACAGAAAATACGCGTGTATGTGTACATTTATATATAGCATATCGTAGGCATGCACACTCGCGTTCAGCGGCCCTTATAATTTAGACAATGTTGCACCTTAGAGAATAGAGATCCACTGGGATATTTATTTTCATTTAACATCCGATTAAATTACCTACTTACTCGCTGACGTACCAATTAAAAGGTAGTAAACGCTTCGCCCTTCGTCGCTCCGAGGCCGCGATTAGGGCTTCGTTCCCGAGATCGCTTCGAGCACCCTTCGATCGTCGATCTTCCCGAGACGATCCATTCCTGGCCGTTCCGGATAACGTTCCTCCTCGAATCCGAGTCCTCTTCGTCTTGAATTTTCCGTGGTTGGATTTATCCGATCACCCTTTATCAACGATTCTAGGGTACCTTGGGATCTTTTGAAGTCTGAAAAATCTTTGGATATGTGGTATCGTTCGAGGCTCGGAACATTTTCGACGTCCCCAGATGTTTGGACGTCGATCTATTTTACTCGAGGTCGTCGGATTCGAGAGGGAACGTCGTCTCGAACAACCGTTTGATGTCGTTTGATGTTTTGAAATCCGAGATTCGGTAGACCGAGACACTCCGAACCTTTTTAAGATTCGAGAATTCCGAAGAAAATTCAGGCTCGCGGTTCGAACGACAAAAATCTGACGCAGTTGCGAATTTTTCCAGGCGAAACAAGTGTACGTCAAGCTTAAGTATCGTATTAATGTAAATTATAGTGAATTTGAGTTGTGAAAACACTGTGCTAGGTTTCTGTTCTCTAAACTCTACGAGCTCAAAAAGATTAAGAATTTTCTTTCAAACTATGCTCTTCCCGATCTACCGTGAACCTTTCGCGGCACTGCAATAGATCCTCAATGTTCAACAATAATCAGTTCTGTCGAATCAGATACTTTTCAACTAATTACAATCGAATAGCATCCACCGTTTTTTTAAACATTCGACGCCGATGGATGGTGCACGCGCGTTTCACGCGCGAACATCGATATTCAACAGATATACACACACGCGGGATCTGACGAGAAAAAAAACAAAATTTCGCGTTTAACAATCTAATAATACCGAAACGATTAACAACCGAGGTCCGTTTGTTCGAACGTTATCCAGTATCTCTTCCTAGAGAAGAATATGAATCGATCTTCGAACTTTTAACTATCGTGATCCTTCGACCCTTCCAGAGTCGAAATCGATCACCGCACCATAATTTAGCGACGAAGATCCTAACTTCAGCCTCGGGGCGGTGGTGTCGACCACAGGGTAGTCCACTATGTATGCCTTTAAATCTAAGTCGTTTGTTTTTACATATAATATAAGAATTATAGGTACTAGTTTGCGATCCTTGGTAGGCGACGAATACGACATTCTGGACATAATTAGACTAATTCTCCGAACGCATGGTTGCTTTGGGTCCGTTCGAGGCGTCCGCGAAATCGCGTTTTCAAATCAACCGCGTCGAGGACCCCTCCTCCGGACCCGTCCCAATTGCCAACTCCGATCTCAGGATTCCTTGGATCGCCGACTAGAGTCTCGACGACCTCGATCCAACCAGCGATCCAACGAACCTTCCGTTTCTTCGGTCCGAACGAATTTCTGCGATTTGGATCTACTAATCTTTACCAGGATTGTTCACGGAATCTGTGTCCCACTGTCCAGCCTCGCTGTCGACGAACGGAGCACATTGGATCCCACGAAACGATCGATTCACCGCGAAAATATAGAGGAAATTGGACTAACGCGCGCTCGACGTCCGTCGTAGTACTTTCCAGGAATCACAGACAGTAGCGTTCAAGAATGAGATCCGTTGCACTCAACCGGGCCGCGTAACATATCCGCGACACCCAACCCTTTTGTACAGAAAGTCGCCACGCGTGCAAACCAACCCCGAGGAACGCTTTTCGACGACCTCGTTCCGTTTCTACGCACTTACCCCAGCAGCGAACGAGCCACCCCTCCGGCGATTCTCGGTGGACCGCAGTGTCGTAGGCCACGGGATCCAATGGCGTCGCATCTCGAACGATTTCCCGCGCGATTTCCAACGATCTCCTCTAACGGTTCCCGAGACTGAGCGAGCTGAACAGTGCAAGACAGTGCAAACGTACATACGCGTGTTTCGGGGGCAGTTTAGACCTGGGTTGGGAGGATCAGGGTACAGGGAATACGAAAAGGGTGGGAAAAGTTCGTCCAAGCTGCAACGAAGAGGGATGGCGTGACACGGGATGGGACAGACACTAAGTGACACTAATTTTCTTTACTCTATATATATATATATATATATGTATAACTGGAGGAAGTACTACCGAATTACGAATTGGACAGATTGCTTGGTGCCGCATATACGATAATGCGCGCTACTCGAAGAAGACCGACGACACCTGACACCGATACGCGGAAAAAGAGTCTGCTGATGGACGTTCCAAGGACGCCGCTAAGTCACGCTCTTCTATACAACAGTGTTCCTTTCGTTGGATAATAACCACGATGACGATGGGGGATGACGATGATTCGTAATAATAATAATATTAATAATAATAATAAAATAATAATAATAATATACTACTCGCGAAACGTTATCTCTCCTTACAAGTGGTAGGCAGTCTTTGAACAGCTGCTGAACAAAGTTCGATAGGCGTGCGGGTGTCTATCTATCCGGGCGTAGGTCGCCGCCGCCGTTCTCCGGCGACGACGAGTGGGTTCCGTGGACGAGCCGGTTCGGGGGTGGATGGCGGCTCGTCGACGAGGTTTTCTCTGGGGCGTCCGTTGCCATTTCGGATGGTGTTCAGGCGGCCAGACCATGGGGCGTCTGATGAAGAAGCGCTGGATACTGCTGGGCCACGTGCGCCAACTGATGATGATGATGAGCGTGTGCGTGAATGTGAGGATGAACGATGGCGGTGGGAGGCGTGACGGTGTTCGATGCACCGGTTGCGTGGGTCGCTAGAGGCGTTTGAGGTTGGGGCGCGTGAAGGGTATGGCTGTGACCTGTGACCAGGCTCGAGTGACCGTTGCCGCTTCCGGTACCGGTCCCAGTCCCGGTACACCCGTTCGCTGTCCCGTGGTTGTGATGATGATGGCCGAACACGACCCCAGAGAAGGCCACGGGTCACTGATGATGCTTCGCGGAACCGTTCGCGTGGTGCGCCTGCGCGACCACGTGGTGACTCGACGGAGGCGCATGCGCGGCGCTCGGATGATGATGGCTACCGGTCGCCGCGTGATGATTCGCGTTGTTCGCGCTACTGTTGTTGTTGTTGTTGTTGTTCTGCTGCTGCGTCTGCCGTTGGCTGTTCTTCTTGTTCTTCATCCGACGGTTCTGGAACCAGATCTTCACCTGTCGCTCGGTCAGCGTCAGGTTGCGCGCCAGCTCCCATCGTTTCTGCTTCGACACGTACGCGTTGAACAGGAACTCCTTCTCCAGCTCGAGCGTCTGGAACTTCGAGTACGGTTTGCGTTTCTTCCTCACCGTCACCTGCCCGGTCCACTCCAGGGGGTTAGAGCTCCCGCAACCGACGCCCATCCCAGCCACGCCGACGCCGACGCCGACTCCCGCCAGGGAACCTGCGGAAAACAACGAGGATGGGGAGGAACCCCACATCACTTAACACAATTAGTTTGCCGGTAATAAACAAAACCTAGATATTTAATTAGATACACCCGTCGAGTCGAGGACTCTCTTTAATTCTTATTAAGAATGGCGACGGTATAAAGTGAATTTTTAGGTATGCTCCGTTTATCGATACTCGACGGACAAGCACAAATGACCATAGTCGTTCCCTTTCCATCTCACAGAATTGCTATTGGATTCTCACGAATTGACAGGGCCTAGAGCAAATACCTCGATTCATTAGTCGATCTCGAGACACGCAATACTGTTAGTATCTTCCGAATGAAGTCTCTGTTGACATCGCGTCGTCGCATATAGAGACGGATCGATGCAGTAAAAGAAGCAAGCAGTCTCTCGATTTCTCTTTCCAAGAGACCTCTTCGATCTGTTTAATCAGACGCGTCAATTTCATATTTACAATGTATAATTGCTGTTCGAGTATCGATAACGACTTTAAAAAGAGACAATTAATCTTTCCCAATGTTTGAACGATCGTGCTCCAATTATTAAAATTCCAAGATAACGACGTGGATCGGTCGATTAGCGATACCCTTTGGGCTCTAATTTGTCTGCTCCGGAGTCTCTTGACCTCGAAAAACAAACAATTCCAAAACGTAGAAAGTTCAAGAGCGACCGAGTTCCCTCGGCGGAACAGAATTTCTTCGAAAGGAAAAGGTCGTGGGGTCGCGGGATCGTGAATTTCACACCCGACGCTGGAAGCACGCGGTTCCCGAGGCCGCCTACGCGTGTGCGTGACGCACGCATGTGTGTACGGACACAGAGGGTTCGCCACACCGGACCAACCAGCCGATATGATATAATTGGATCGGTTGTACTAACCGCGCGGAAAACATCGAACGTTGAACACGAAACGCGGAACTGTTACTACACGTTCTCCCGGAGGCGGGCGAAATTTCTTAAATAATTTAAAAAAAAAAATATTTGAAAATAATGGGGCTCGTGACAGCACAATTTACAAATTAAATTTAAATTTACAAGGAGCATATGTATATTTTTTACTTGAACGCTGAGTCACGACAATCAAGGATGTAACACTTTTTTGTCTCGCGTAAGAGCTTAATTATCTAAGAGAATTTCTTTCTCGTCCTGGTTGAGTTGTTTATGTAGCAAGTTGGTATTCCGCTGATATGATTCAATTTATTAAATGTCTGAGATCGCAGCAAGGTCAGCGTTGAATATAGCAACCGGACGATGATGTATTGTAATCGACTGCAAGTCGAATAAAAAATAGAACAAAAAGTTACGTAAGAAGTTGTCAAGGTTACTAGCTTTTCCGCCAGCTCGATGGAAAAGAATGTTTCCCATCGGCGTTTGGCTGTCGAGGCGCGCGAAAGGAAGAGATTACGACAGCGCCGAGTCCCGTACGTCTATCTTTAACCCGAAGTACGGCGAAGAGTGGCGAAGAAATCGTTGCATGCGAACGAATCGACCGCGAGCGCAACAAACTTGCAATCTTCCACCTGCCACCTCAATCGAACCTCGAAACCATCGATGTAATTTAGGGGCCGTTCGCGCGTCCTTTCCCCGACGAAACGTTATCGTGTCCAAAAATAGGAAGCATTATTTACAATTGCAACAACGATCCCCGGCGAGATGCAAATGCGCGTAAATCATCGTTAAAACCGTTTCCCCTTTCCTCGATTTTCCGTCGAAGAATTCGCGAGAATATAATAAACGTTCTTGGTTCTGTTTTTTACGAAGGGCTCCGGGGGTTGGTCCGAATTTCGTCTTTTCTTCCACCCTTATTAGATCGCGTAATATCCTCTAGTCTTCCGTCTGTCGTCTCCCTCTCAAGCTGTCTCTCTTTCCTTCGCCGTTCTCTCGTCCCTCTTGTCACTCTGTCCACTCACCGCGGAGGCTCTTCTCCGGGCGTTCGTTCGTCTCGTTTCGTTCCGCGGGTATCGCGGCGCGATTGCTTAAGCGACAGGAATTTATTGCCCACTAAAACGCTAGAATATGCAAATTATTTAACAAAGGTCAGGATTCTCACGAATGTCAGCGTGCACGGGGAACGTGTGCGCGCACGAAACTCGCGGGAATAAATGACGTATCGATTTGCGTCCGACGCCTCGTCGCAAACTACGAACGGCTACGGTACACCCGATATAAGCGACGAGAGACGATATAGACGCGTCCAGAGCCTCGGTTTCGAGATGATTTCTGACCAGATACGACCCCCAGGATGGCCTCCGCTTTCCACGCGATTCACTGACGGAAACTTAACCCTAGAAACACGGTGCCACGAGTGGTTTACGTAAGACACCAAGGGCTGGAGAAGGGCTCGAAGAAAAGGAGAGTGTAACAAAAAATTGGGGAAAAAAACGAGCTCCAGAAATTCTAAATAGAAACGGAAGAACAAGATTATCGATAGGATCCCGATCGTTTCACGAAAGCCTCGTTCGTTGCGTGATGTTGACAATTGGAGGGGATGGTTGCTAAGCAACAAGTAAGCTTGGGTTTAGCAGTGGGGGGTAAGCTGTGCAGTCTAATATTTTATTGCTGGGTTATTTCATATATTCAGAATGTTTCTTACGCTCCGCAATAACGAAGGAAGCGAAGAAGCACGATTTAGGCGGCCAGTATACACGAGGCAACTCTCCCCTATGTCGGTGATGTTATCATCCAAGCCCGACCTTGTGCGTTATAGCGGAAAAGTTCTTTCCCAACAATTCTGGAATTGTTAACGAGTATTGTCAGAATTTGCATTTCGCTATCTATGTTTAGTGATCTGTGCAGCGGCGACGCGTTATCGGTGGAATGCATATTCTTTCCATGTTTTCTGGACGCGTTCGAGCAATTACACAGTGGAAACGAAAACAACATTATATTATAATTAAAAAAAATTATTGTATTCATAGTTTGCTCGTACAGTTTAGTGGGAATCATCGGAATCGTATGATCTAGGAACTTGCGAACCTTTATGGCGTTTCCAACAACATTATTCTGTACGTCGTTAATTACTTCCCGTATAACGAAATTGATATTGCGGGCATTAAAATCCTGCTTGGGCGGATCTACGCCATAAAGAGTATGGAAGATTCAAACTTTTATAAATTGCACTTGAACATACTCGAGCGTGGCTAACAATATTACTCGAATTAAAGAAAATACCATACATTCGCAGACAATTCTACGAGACCAGCCTCCTCAATTTTTCCGTACATTTATTAGCGTGACTGTTACAAAATAAGCTGTGGAATTAATTCAGCGCATAGGATTCTCCTAGTATTGATTAATTCAGCAGTGAACAGGCTAGGGCGCATACTACCCTCGACAGAAAACTCCAACAGGTTGAGCCTACATTTGTCCGCGTTTCTAATAACTTCGCAGCTCTGAATTTTTTTCACAAGAACATGGGACAGAAATAAATGAAAATTTGCTCGTTACGACTAAATACAGACACAAAAGAATAGCCCTTCAGCCAACCGTTAGCCCTAACTGCAAGCTTAGCCAGAATCAGGATCGATAGCTGCTCTAGAAAAATTCGAGCCCGGTGTTTCGGACAGACGATGATCCGCGAGCGTACGTTTCAGGTCACGTGCCTAATCAGGCCCGTGAATACGCGGGAGCTTCAATTAAAGCTGGCCAAAAAGGAGGCGGATAATCGTGCGATAAATTAAAAAGAGAAAACGACCGGTCGTTGAGGGCTCGAAAGTGGTCTTTAAACGACGAGACGCGTAGAAGACGAGGACGTATTCCGAACAGGAAGATGCTATCTGGTCGTTCGGAATGGAGTATCGTGGTCGCGCGATAGCACCTGTCCGTCTCGACTGTTCGAAAATTGTGGACGGCGGCCCCGAGAGTCGTCCGCGGGTACGTCGAAGGCGGCTCGCGGCTCCGATACCAGACGAACGAACAAAGATAATGGAGCTGCCATCTATTGGTGCACGGTTAAACTATACGCGGCGCTCGTATTCCCCTACTTTGTATGTATCGCACGCCTGCGCGTGCACCTCCCCTACCACGCATACGATTAACTTCGTGGACGAGAGGATCACGCGAACGATATCTCGTTTATCGGGCCGTGCGTGCCCGTATGAGCAGCCGTCGTGTCTCGTATTTTCCTACTCTTTACGATTCCGTCGAGCGACGAGCTTCTCTACCTGCTGCCAGCGAGAGAGCCAATCGCCGGCAAAAATCTATGCCTCGTTGCGTTACGCGTCGCCCCCGGCCAGCCCGGTATGCGCGTTCCGTTCCGTTCGACGGACGAAACTCGACACGCGACCCTCTCGGTGCCGGGAATCTCGAGTATCGATCATCGAGAGCGTCGATGGCCAATTCGAAAACGCGCGTTCGCGGCGAAAAGAGAAGGCGAGAAGGGCGAAAGAGAGCGAGGCGACAGCGTACGCGGGAAGGAAAGCGAGAACGGCCGTTAGTAGGAGAAGACCGAACACCCGTACGGGTCATGGAACGGATCAGCTGATCGGAGGCGCACGCCAGAGTTTACGAGTTACGGCCGCCAATAAACCCGCCGCCGTTGTTGCTCATGCGACGTTTCATGGGTTCCAGGGACCCCGAGAAAAGGACGGCGAGTGGGGACAAAAGAGAGTGACCAAATACGTGAATGAACGATGACTCGACCGTTTGCGCGACGGGGTCAGTTTATTTACGGTTTTCGAGCATTTAAATTTCGCGGACGTTTTGCCGCTCATTTTCCCTCTTCTTTGGTCGACGAGGCCGATGCAAAACGGATTTGGAGCACGATCACGTGACCTGTCGCTATCTTGGACGATAAAGACCTCTGACCAAGGCCATTCGCAAGGAAAGATCTCGGCGACCGTACCTTAACTAGTACTCGAAATTGCGTTAACAAAATGGCGAGAGTTTATACGTTACCGTGAGGGTGGCTCCGGCTAAAAAGTAAAGAGACGCGGTTAAAGAGGACGGAGTCGATGCTTACCTGGAGGTGGGTACGGACTGGAGGTGACTGGCTCCGGTGCCCCGTAATTCCTGAGGCCACCGTATCCGTCGTGAGGAAAGGCTCCTTCGGCGGCGACCATGGCGGCAGTGACCCTGCCCCGGTCGTCCGCCGCGGACGGCGTCAAGTATGGAACCCCGGGTTGCGAGTGAGGATGATGATGACCGGCCGTGTCCACCGGGTGATGATGCCTGGCCGTGGTGTACGGGGCGTAGTTGCACCAGCTCTGGGAGAAGCTCTGGTGGCAGGAGACGGCCGGGTCCGTGGCCCCCGTGGCAACGGACGATGAGCCACCGGTGGAGGAGCTGGTGGAGGCTACTCCGACCGAGTTGTAGGACTTGTAATCGGACGGGGAACCGCCGGTGGCGGTCGATCCGGCGGTGGCCGCTGCCGGTGACCAAAAGCTGAGCGTGCCGGCTTTCCGGTTGTCCCTGGAGGAGCCGGAAGTGGAGGTAGGGTCCGCCGCCAGGTTGTAGTAGGTCGGGGGATTGTTTCCCCCGTAAGTCTGATGGTGATTGAGGGTGTCACTGGCGGTCGCGGCTGACGAGTAGTGCGAGTCCTGGGGATGATGGGGGCTGTAGCTCCAGCCGCCTTGGGAGCCAGCGGAGGACGAGTGGGAATGACGAATGACGCCCGCTGGTCCAGCGGCGGGCGGTGCCGATGACTCGACGCAGCCGACTTCCCCGTAGGAGGAAGCTGCCGGCGTGGCGGTCAACCTCTTGGCGGGTATGTGAAGAGGACCAGGCGCGCTGTTGCTCGCCACCGAGGAGGCGCTCGGCGAGGTCGAGCTGGCGCTGGCCGTTGGTGCCGGTGGCGCTGTCGTTGCCGAGGATGCTTGTGCAGAAGGCGATGTCGGTGTCGTGGCTTGCTGGTGCGAGCCAGGCGTCGAGGTCGGTTGCTGTTGTTGTTGCTGGATCGACACGAGGCTGGAGGCGGAAGGTGGGACCGGTGGCGGGCTGTCCTCGTAGAGGGAACCGTTCATCATGGCCCACCAGGTCACCCCGGTGGAATTCCCCGCTCCGGTGGCTGTCCCCATCGGCGTGACGGAGCCAGGGTGGCCCACGCCGGAGCCGCACAGCGGCGCGGCGTGAACATTGTCGTACAGCGTCGCCGTCGAGCAAGCCACGTGATCGGCGATGGTGCAGATGGTGACAGTTGATTGCCGGTGTTATAACGACGATGCCCGGTACGCCGGCGATGTTAACGTCGACGGTAGGTGGCGAGGAGTCCGTGGCCCGATCGGCGCCGATCGGACGTTCCACGGGGATCGACCGCGCGGGAAAATCGAGAGTCACCGGACGACGCGGGTCGATTTTCACCAAGCGATCGGGTACCGCGATTGCATCGTTGTTTCGCGCGGTTGCGTTTTACGGTCCAAGGACGGACGACGACGAGGTTGATCGGACCGAACGAGACGGAGAAGAAGGAGGAGGAGGAGGAGGCGGTGGAACGGAAAGAGACGAAGACGACGGAGAAGCGGGAGTTTTTTTATCGTGGATTTTACGAGGACGGTCGCGTCGAGAGCGGACGAGCACCGAACGGATTCGTCGACGGCGAGCGTGCGATCAAAATACCGTGTCCGTGACGGCGCGAGGCGATTTCAAAACGTCGTGGAAAGAAGGGACGCGGGAATCATCGCGTACGGTAACGTCGCGTTGCTCCGTGGAATCGCGGAATAAATAAAGAAAACGCGTGCGGAAGGCAGAGGTGGCGCGAGGAAGGTGGGGATAAGGAAAATCGTAGGGATACGCGGCCGTGCGAGCAGGGTTGACGGAGGGAGGAGAGGGTGTGCAGCGGCGCGGCAGACAGGTGGAGGGGTAGGTAAGCGCGGGGCGGAGGGAGACGTCACACACACCGCGGACCGGCAGAGAACAAGAACGAGAAAGAGGGAAGAGAACGACCAGAAGAGGAAAACGAAGACGCCCCGGGGCGCGATAAAATGCGTAGCAAATCCGTCGAGAAAAGGTCCATGCACCACCACCACCACCACCACAACCGCGACAACGTCCAAGACGATGACCGAGGTTGATCGAGGTTGATGGGCCACGTGCGGGGACGTCGTCGATGGAAATCGGCCGATGGTACGTCCGAGAGCGATTTCCCAATGGTCCAACAGCAAAAGGTTTCCAACGATGACGCGCGACACGCGAGGTTGGAACGAATGAAAACAAAACGACACAGCACGCTTTTAGTAACAGTCGCTCGGACACCCCAAGTGCAGTAAATTGCAGCGTGTACGGTTTCTACGTGATTTCTCGGTTATTCCTCGAGGCGGTAGATCACGTTTCGCGCGTTCGACGCGACCTGACGATCGTCGAACGTCACCAGAGACGACGTATGCTCGTAACAGTCAACGGACAGCGCGCGGCTGGAACATGTCGCGGTCAAGACACTTGGCAATCGACGTCCCCTCGAAAAGAGGATCGAACGCGTCGCGTCGTACAAATAGTACGACCACGTTCCTTTCACTGCTCCAACGATCTTGCTGTCGTTGTCCCGCTCCAGGCCATGCTCGAGCTGCATGTCGTCCCGTCTCCTTCCTCAACGGCAACTGTCACCCTGCTCATAACTCTCTTCGAATGCACACGCGACACGTCTATTCAGCGCGCACTTGCCCTCCTCCACTCGTCAACAGTCCCTTAACGCTTCTCTCCTTTCGTTCCCTGTCCTTGACCGTTTAATCCCGCGGGCTGGATCGTTGCGAACCGATCGTGCGGGATCGCCGTGCAAACGGATCGCCGCGGTAAAGTAGAAACGGACCGTTCGTGGTCGGACGTTGGCGGATCACCGGTCCGTTTTTTTTTCTTCGTTCTGGGCCCCTCGTGTCCCCGAAAGGCAGGTAGCGGGCCCCTGGACGCGTATCGTGGAGGAGCGCGCGGCTAAAGGTTCCTCAGGTAGAGAGGTCCAGTCCCCGTGGCTGCCGCGGCGATACACACACGCGCGATGTTTACACACACGAAAAGACTCCCTTTCTTCTCTCTGGCCTCACTGAGCCGAACTGAGCGTCAACTGAGAGCTCTGCCCGCGGCTCGGAGGCGCAAACGGGCTGAACGCGACGCGAGCGCGATCTCTCGGATCGTTTGGCAACCAAACCCTGGACGGACACGTCTCTCTCTTCCCCCTACCACTTGACGCTCTGCCGCCCCCCGTGCCTCCCGCGTCCCTCGCCCATCGAGCTCTAATCTGCCTCTCTCCCTCCACTGCACCGCGAGAACCAGCGGCCACGGACGCACCGAGCACGCATACACGCTCGAGGGTTGCCCCGCGAGCATATCGCCCGACTACGAGCCTCCGTGCGATCTCGGTGAGCCTCTTTTTTTTTTTCGTTTCTTTTCTTTCCAACTTACGAACGCTCGATCCAAAGAAACGAAAGGGAAACAACTCTGACCCGGATTCGCGTCGGCCAATGGATGAATAGCAGGTGCTTCTCCCGTCCTCCTCCCGGCTTTTTGTATCGCCGGTACAAGCTTTTTTCTTCCCCGCTACGCTTCGATACCCTCGCGACAGGCAAATCGAACGGCCTTTCGCGCCACCGACCTTTCCCGCGCGTTTTTCCCTTTTTCCTTTCTAACCCCACGGCGCGCTCTCCGCTAACCGACAAATCTATCTGTAATCTATCTCCCTGTGCAATATTTTCGGCAGAATTCCGCAATCTCGCGTGTCATCCCCTCAAAACGCATCACGGGTTCGCTTTTACGATGTCCATTATCTCGCTCAATAACAGCTGCCTGTACTCGCGATCAAATTATTTGTCTACCGACGGGGGGACAATTACTAGAATTACCAGGTCTGTTGTCCTAATTTCCACAGGCAGTCTACCCGACACCCCCCTCGCGCGGTACTTTGGTCGACCAAATTATTTTTTGAAATATTAAAATCCAATATAGCCTGATCTAAAGCGGTGGACGAAGTTCCTCTAACGTTCTTCGGTATTCTTCTCGCGTGACGTCACACGCGAAAGGAGGAACGGACGACGTCTCGATCTCTCGGCCGTGCGTGCGTCCACGCACACAATGGCTTATAGCGAGCGAGCGTAAACGTGCATACTCGCGCGGAACGCCGGGCAATACGTCATGGCAGTATTGCAGTCTAAATCTCGGTACTTTTATGGGGCAGTAAAGTAAAACGGTCTGACAACAACTCCGGTGGCACATACGCCTTCCATCTGTCCATCAAACTCGCGCGCCGCTAGTTCGCGCCACGCGCGTAACCGCGTTAATCGACGGGGGCATTACGGGATCAGCTGTCCCAGGGATCAGGTGTACCGCGTCCATCTTCCAGGGGCAAACGGTTCTAATTGACCGATACAGGTTCTTGAACTCCGATCGAAACACGGAGATACGATTTAGTCTTCTTTTCGAGCCAAACGGATCCGATAGATCGATAAGATTGGACTTCGAGGCACGATCGAAAGGGGACAAGATTTTCTCGATGAGGAAACGTGACTTATTTAGCAGTATAGGATGTGGATTTGAGCTTTAATAAATATTAAATGTGCACCATTTTTAAAGAAAAATCGATTCGAGCTCGATTTCTATTCGTAATGGTGAGAATCGTGCATCGATTGGAGGGAGTATTTCCACCACAAGTGGCGTTGCCTGTTAGAAGTGCTTAACGCAATAGTCCTATACTATGTTTGGGTGGCCCTCTCGAGAGGGCTCGTTTTTCCCAGGGTCTTCGGTGATTTATAATTTACTTATCTGCGCCCTACGAGTCGAAAGTGGAGCCTCAAACTACAACTCTAACTTCAACAACAACAAACTTAGAAACGAAGTTTCAAATTAAAAAGTTTATCTTAAACTCTATCTTAAAAGTTCATAACGTAACGAAAGCGTGTTCGCCGGTTTCGAGGCCCGTTTAACGAGGGGACAGCGACGGATTTTTTTCTAGATCGTTCTCAATGGACAGCTGAACTTGAAGCTCGCAATAAACGAAGGCAATAAGAGGTGTCTGAACCTGAGAACGATACATAAACGGCGGATGGCTGGTCCTTATGTAATTGATCCATTAACGGGTTTATTATCGGTGTAATAACGCGGCGGGCAGAAGGCTCTCGAGGGGAATCTATAAATTTCGCGTCTGAATTCTGACGTTTGCTCCGTGCACCGACTTCGCAGTACCGTTCTCCGAGCGCGCAGAATCTTTCGTCGTAACTCCGGACGAGCGATCGACGTCGAATATCGAGAAGGGAGCGGCTCGTGCCGCGGAAGAAAAGTTTTATCGCCCACCGGGTGCCTTCAGCGTCTCGTGAAACTGTATAAAGCTCCGAACTTTATGAGAAAATTTCCCCAAAAATGCTGGGGTCCAAGTTTTCGAACGGGGCACCGTTCATTAATATAAAACTGAACCAAAGTCGCGTAATTACGTTCGACTCGCTCGTAGCTGATAAAAGTAAGATGAACAATTTTGAGAATAATTTTTACCGGCAGGAGACGGTAAAAGAGTACGGTAAAAAAATATTAATAATAGCGTGTAAATATAGACGTAATGAATAAAACTTACTTTTATCCGGCTAGTTTCTTCGCGCGTTCCATTGCTCGAAGCAAGAAACATGTTTTCTCATTCATATGCATGATTTTCCTGTTTTTATTACTTCGTACGATGTACGCGTTTATGAAAAATTCATCGCCGCGGTGTAACGTACCACATTTTTCTGAAATTACGGTGCATTCTTTATACCCATTGCTTTTCGAACTTTCTTTCGTCGGGCATCGTGACTGGACAACCCGGAATCAAAATTTCCTTTTTCCAGGGTACAAAGTAGATAGCGAACGAGACGAGACACGGAGAGGCAAGTCGAACGGTTGCCATCTCAAGGATGAGGCAGAAGAACAAAAGTCACCTCATTGGAATTGGAGATGTACGGTTGCACATTGAACATCGACAAGGCAATAATTTTACGAGGATATTCAACGCTGCGCGATATTAACACACAAAGGTCAATGTTTTACGTCCCGATGGAAAATCGAAGAGAAGAATCGTCCAAGTAACAGTTGGTTCTCTTAATTTTGTTCTCGAACGGTGACAGAACGGACGTCGAGAACAGTTTTTCGGAGGGCTCGTTGACGCGCGATAGTAATTTTGGTAATTTGATGGCGAGTTCTCGTTAAAATTTCGTCGTAATTTAATAACTGTAAGGGCTCGTTGTTCGTCTCATTAGACCGAAATAAATGATCGTTTGTCATCGTGCACGCGTAGGAAGCAGGAAGCACCAAGCCACGCTCGAACACGAGAGCAATAAATCGCGAGGGAGGCGCGAGCCACCTGACGTTTGTTGTACAGGCGACGCGATCATGAATGGACTTTATTGCAACCCGCCCATTTATAGGTGGTATGCGCGGTTTAGTAGCTATGGGTTTTAGTGCGACGCAGTTGTATACAATCCTCTGTTTACGGCGAGTACCGTACCTAGGAAACGGTACGTTTATCGTCGAGTTTTTAGTTCGAGATTTCGAGGTCGGGAATTGACTCGTCGAGGCGCCTCCCGGGGACGTCAAGGTCTCCGGAGCTTCTTCAAGAACCATGCAATTAAAAATTTTTCACTTCGTAGCCTACAATGTTTCGTCGACGTTTCTGCTGGTGCTTTCTTCTCTTTTTGTCTCTTCTTGTATCGTATATTATAATGTCGATTGCCAAGTGTCACTGCAAACATCTTCCAGGCGCGAAACGGTTCTTTCGTTCGTTGTTTTCGAGTTTCGAACGCTGACCAAGTGATCGATTTAGAGAAAATAAAAAAAACACGTCCGTGCGCAACTCACCTTGTATACCGGCCAGTGTTCCCGGCTGGAACACGCGGGAAAGCCTGAAACATTAGGAACCATAATCAGACCGCGATGTCTCGATCCAACGCGTCGCACAAGCACCGTGTTCGATGGCTTTACTTTCGTTCGTAACGCGTGTTTCTACCAGAAATCGTGAAAATAGTCTCGCAAATTGAAGATACAAAGAAATAAAACCTGGATAGGTGTTCATTATGTAATTAGGAGATCATAGAAACGCGTTGCTTAGTTTGCATTGTTTGCATAATGGATATGCTTTGGCGCATGCACGTTCCAAATGGCGGAATGCATCGTTGTCGTGCTTACGTGGAATATTTACCACGTCGAATCGACTCGTTAGTTTATCGGTAAACACCTATCGTAAATATGTAGCGTCGATACCAATGCAAACTCGGGCAAATTTAAAATGCCCACAATTTATTGTAACAATAATTTCAGAAAGTACTGTTAAGCACGTTGTGTGCAGTTGCTTGCACATTTTGCACGTTTGAAGCGTACGAAACAGCGTACGCTTCTTGCATATTTATCGCGCATAAACATCGCCAGTTTAATAATAACTAATCCTACGTAAAAAGGAAGCTCGATACGGTGGATTTTGGTTTGTTAATTACCTGCTGCACAGCTCGAACGGGTGGAACGTCTTCTCCACGGCGCCGTACACTTTGAGGCCTTTTATTTACAGGTCCACGAAGAAAACCATCAGCCTGAAAGAGAAAAACGTAGCGTGATACAACCGATTCCGTATTTCATAACGCATCGTCTTGTCAGCGGTGATTTTATAGGCTTCGGTGGTTTATATCGCGCCAGGTATAAAGTTCCGTACCGTGTACAGCCTTTAATGGACCCCTAACTCGCGACAGACCGTTCTTTTCTGCCTATTTTTTTTTTCAAATCTCCGCAAACCTCGAGCACCCAGTTCCCTTCGTTCGTCCTCGATCGTTGGCGTGCCTATGAATTTCGATTTGCAGCTCGACGAACGTAAATATCAGAACCGGGACCGAAGGTGGAAACGTGGAAATACTCTGCGGAGGTGTCTGCGGAGTCGAATCTCCAGGGGTGAGTTTACGGCGAAACGGTGAACGCCGAGGGGAGACCGGAGAGACGCGTCGATCCACCGTGCGAACGAGAAAAGACGACAGGGGGGTGAGACGGGCTCCTAACAACCCCGAGAAACGATTTATTTTCCAAATATCCGGACGATAAGTAATTGAACCGGATAGGGACGCTGAGCTTTTGCGTTTAAACCGGTCTGGGTCGCTGCTATTAGCAGAAAATGGATATATTTAATAATTCCGAAGCGTTCGTTGCTCACAATACAAATACAGATATAATTGATCGTTCGAAAGTGGAGGTTGTGTATCTTGCAACAGATAGATATTCCGCCACACGCGTTCAGGCGGCAATAAACAAAATATGCGCCCTCGGTGGACCGTTTCACCCCCGACGTTATACAAATCCTGCCCCCGTTCATGCCGCACAAAAGACCGACAAGTTTCTCGCGTAAATGGGAAGAGAGACAGTACGAGAGTCGAATAAAGACGAAAGTCGGGAGGGATAGAAATGGTAAAGGTTGGCGAAATGTGGGCAGGACGTGCCACGGGGGATATTAAACGTAAAAGTCGTAGGGGGGGATGGAAAACACGCTGGCCAGCGGTCGGGTGTGTGCAGAAGAGATTGGCCGAGGGCGAGCAACAGCCGGACACGAGAAAGCTCTTGCTTCCCTGCCATATCTCGCGCCAGCAAGGGGTGGCTCTGCCATTTCTGCGAAACGATTCGCCGGAAGCCGTTCATTTGTCATTTGCAATAAAGCGTAATCGAATTAAAAGTCGCGCGCTTCCCGACGATTGCGCGCCAACGGCGAACAGTCGACCGAAACCTTGGATTCATGCAAATTTTTCGGTGCAATGGGGTCGCTAGAGTGCTTCGGTTAGTAACGAGGGACGAGCTGCGAGAATGAACGTTCGATACATGGCTGCTCGACCCTTCGAAACTGGGGGAAATGGCTCCAAAATGCCCGCCTGGCTGAAATCGTCAACAAGATCGGATTTCAGACAGGAAGTGAAAACTTCTTTCACCGCTACGGTTAAAAATTATCAAGCGACCCGCTGAAAATATACGATGTTTAACCTTGACCCGTGGCTTACGACGAAATTTATTACTCTCGAAGTGACTTTAACGCGCGTTTTCGATAACGCCCTGCGCCACTGTAATGGGTCGATATTTATCGCCTCGTTATCCCACAGGGGTGGTTTATGTGAAGTGGACAGATTTTTCAGTAAATACCGAGTAGGATAGCCACAACAACTTCACCGACTCGCTGCGGCTCTGCCGGAATTCTAACTGCCTCCCGAGCGAGCGTCTTTATACCTAAGATCCGACGAATCGTAATTAAATTCTTCCTTCTATCCTTATATCAAGTTTCAAAGGCGACGCGGACGTATCCCTTCGATCCGTTAATTACATCGACGTTTATCCCGCGACTTTACTTGGGTAGAATTTTTGAAAAATTAATTTAACGATGACTACCAGCCGTGGCTCGTTTCGAGGGTTAAGACCTCCACCCACGCGCCAAGAAAAAAGATATTCAACTTGGTGGAGATAATTAAAAAAAATCTCCAATCCCTCAGGAGCTGATACCAGTCTTAATCCACGGCACTAAAACCTCAGCAAAAAGGATTGCATTCATTTCGTGGACCCCCTCCGGTGATTACGAAAAAAACTTTCTGTACAATTAAACCCTGTGGAGACACTCTGCCCTTCAGAGGCATATCCTGTGAACGGGGCCAGCATATTGCAAGAGTTTCCTCGTAAAAAATATTCGAAACCATAAATTACAGTCGATGAAAATCTGGTAAAAACATTTTTTGACAAAGACATCACTGTCTTGCTTATTTTAGAGTCTGGAGAATCATCACTATTCAAGAAAAGCTGCTTTTACATGGAGAACAGCTCATTCTGAGATTATAAGAGCCTCTAGGAGCTAAAAGGAGAACAGAACAACGATCGATCCCCAAACGACGACCCTATTCTGATATTCCGGAGTCCCTTCGACCCCTTTTGGCGTCTCGGCGCTCACCTCGGGCAGTGAGAGACGATCTCTGAAAAAGCAACCCTTTCTGGATCGCACAAATCTTCATCAATCGCGGCCGAGTGAAATTGAAACGCATCTCCGCTACGTTGAACTGGTTTCGGGGGGATGGAGGGGGATGGAAAAGGGTCGTCGAGTCCCAGAACCGTGCGACGCGACGCGTGCCGTTTTTAGCTTGGGCGTCGAGACGCCTTCCTCGTGGAACACAGCCAGCACCGGGACGCCCTCTCGTTTCCACGGGCAGACGGTATGGCCGCGCGACCAATCGGAGCCGTCGTTTCCGACGGGCGCCTCCAACATGGCAGTGGCGTGCGCTCTCCGAGACGAACCAGACCTACAACTTTAAGTCCGATTCAGATACTCGTTGGACGCCTCGTTGGCTCGCCAACTGACCCGTACGCTTCGAGCAGACTCGATATTTTACGTGGTTATAGATTCGTTTCCCAAACTTCGGCTCCTCTCTGCGCCAATGCGCGGCAGACTCTATCGACTTTCTCTCGCGCGAGAGTTTTGAGGAACGCCCTTCTGACGAAAACGCACGGGCCTAAATGGTAGCTACCTGGTCGACCATTCGACTTAGAACTTTCTACCACCTTCATCGAACGCGAATATTAATACGTTAATAGGTTAGGGAGATCGTTCGAATTTTAGCGGTAAGATTCCCTGGACGTTTCTGGCGTTCTCCGCTAGATGGCGGTCATTTAAAACTGCTTAACTGCGAATTAATTGCAGAAAAACTGGTTCTGTCTATTTCAGATGCAAATATTGTTTATTTTCGTAGGAGAGTGCAGTCCAGGGAAAATTGTCCTTCGCTCGAAGAATCTGTTTGAGAAACACTGGAGTCAGTCTCTGCAGGGAAACTGGGTCGATCGACAAAATGGAGTACAAGGGTCCCATTTAATCCGTATACTTAACACGTCCACTGCGGCGCGAGACGTATAGGTGTGCCCCATTTCGAATTTCACGATTCCCTAAACTCTCTGCTATATCCCACGTCCAATTTAATATTTATTTACAAGTCTTCGCAGATCAAATATATTCTATAGATCACTCGAATATTTTCTTCCGTGACTTAATATGTTGCTTCTAATTTTCATCCAACGAAGCAAACTATAATGCCAACAAAATCGCAGCTTCCCCTTCGACTCCACCGAGATCCCCCCCATCCTCCCGATCCCACGGACGCTTCCGGGAAACTTTTCTCAAAGGTCCAGGTCCGCAGAGCCGCCAATAATGCAGCAATTCCGAGTCCGGTCGCGCTTTTCCTTTTTTTTTCCTTTCTGTCCGGAGAGCCACGCTCGCCGCCGCTCGATAGTTTGTATTCCGGTCCCCCGTCGGTTATACGAACACGCGAACACTCACCAGCAACGATATGGAGCCGCGGATGGAACAAAGTATAAGCGTGGGATATTCCATTTGACCAGGGACGGCGAAAGTGGGTGGCGAGGGTGATGGGGAAAGGGGCCGAGCTTAAGAGGGTTTCAAGACCGGAGAGAGAAGTGGTGGTGAGCTACGTGAGTATATGGCGAGCCGGTATCGAGTCAAGGATGGCTAGACCGTTTCGTGTTCCTGGGGTTGCGTCGTCATGGGAACCGTCCTCATCAGGCAAAGTCTCTCCGAGAGATCTTCCTTCCCTCTCGCGTCCGTTACCGGCCACCGTCTCTCCTTCCGCCTCCTACGACCCACCAATTCCCCCCACCGGGCGGACTTGTTTCTTTTTTTGCCACGCTGTTTTGCATTCTCTATCGTAGCTGCCTCGAGATAAAGTCCTCCGAGCGAAGAGGCGGTCCGGGGGCTTACAGAGACGCCAACGAAACCGGCCGCCTGATAACGACGATGGGAACGAGCGTTGTCTCGCCCCGTGGACCCTACAATGTTTCTGTGTCCACCACGGGGAATCGAAAGCCTCCAATAAGCCTCCCTTTTTAACTTTATCTCGCCGGGATTCTGCTCATCTCGTGTCGCCCCGGTAACTTCGTTTCTTTACAACCTACAACTTTCCACATTCAATTGCCCTTTAACCCTTTCCACTCGCAGACTTTCCTAGTATTTTTAAATTCTTTGCTGGATGTTCGTTCAAAGGGTTAAATATTCCTGTTCGTCTTCTGTTATTTTTATTAACGATTGCATTTTGATCAAGTAATATATTCGATCGATTTCGAGAGTCACTGTATACCGCTCTTCGACCGATTAAGCTGTCCAGTCGGCGAATTCTTTCTCCTCGAGACTGGTATCCCAAAAGGCTCCCACCCTATAATTTCAGGTTAACGTAGAATATCTTAGGCCCTCGGGCAGCGGTTGGCAAACTGTGGCTCTCAGCCGAATCGACACGATATTTTTACGAAACTTTCCACGATTCTTCAGTGGACCAACCTCCATACTTTGCACCCAGTCCATTTATAACACACGCAATTAATAAGATTTTCATATTACGCAAACTGTATTATATCAAAGGGTGTACCCTTATAACAAATAATTGCTTGAAGTCAACGCGCTCGAGGATTTTCTGCTAAAAGCTGGTCGCCTTTGAGAACTTTTACCATCCGATAGGAATCTTCGAAGCCACATAGTTGCACCGATCAAACATATTTCGTTGGTCTTTCCTGCGACTCTGTTTGGCCAAGCGGTTCTCGGCTCGGCGCTAATTGCAACGTCAAATCTCGCGACATTTTGCCGTATCTGCACCAGGGGGGATCAAGGTTGCGCGAAAATGGCGACGTAGATAGAAAATCGCGGACCACGCCTCGCCTTCGACCTTTTAAATTCCCCGTTCCATCTACGGCTACCGAAACGAAACGCGACAATACCGGTTCGACGTGCTTTAAACTCGTTGATCGAATAAAAGTTTATCTCGCGAGCGGAAAACCTTTCCGCCGAAACGATTCAGCGATCACCCGGAGGAATCTTCACGGCCGTTTCGTTTCCTACGGAAAGTTCCAATCTCGTTCCCGAATCGGCTGAATTCCCTCCGTTGCTCTTCCGGTTTCATTTTATTCCAGCGTATCTCCGCGACAGGTGGAACCCGCGGTTACGTTTTCCAGAGAATAGCGGCACGTGCGCCTTTTTCCCTGCAACGCTCTATAAATAATTCAACTAAAATAATATATGATCCCCTCGCTCCGATCGCGGGCCTTTCCACGCCGTTTCGGTCTCGGCTTTCACCACCGCGCGTAAACACCATGGCTGACTCCCACGAATCCGACCGTGCTTCTTCCGTCTCACTCCCAGACTTAATAATAATCCCTCTTCCCCCTACTTCTCGCTCGAAATGGCTCCGGGAACGTACGCGTCCAATTTTAGAAAAATCCTCCAAAACTTACGTCGCAAATTTAATATCGAAACAGACGATGTATTCTTTTCGACGTTTCGAGGGTTCCAGGGTTAATTTTTAATCCCCAGTTACGGGAATATTTTTATTCAAAGTGATTCGTGGACTTTTATTACTCGTTTCCCATTTCAATACGAGGCCAATGGAAAGAGATACGCATCTACCCCCGACTTTCACGAACGAGGAACGTCCCCATTGATCCGTGACACCCGCCACGACCCGAATTTTCGGTGAAATCTCCGTCCCACGGTTTTTTTCATCCGAAGTGAAAGCTGCAACCCCCGGGGCAAGGAAAAGACGACCGCGCGGTGGCGACCGTCGGTTTCATTTAGTCCTTGTCGCTCGAACTGCTTCGATCGCAGTTCACCGCGTTCCCCGGCGACACGTTCGTTCGTTAAACGGTAGCCCAGTGTTTCCACACGTTTGACGTACCCTGGACGATAAAACCCGACAGGAGATTGCTCGTGACGCTCGACGGTTCTCTATTTTAGAAATCGATCTACCCGCCGAGGCGCTACAATGTCCGAATATTACTCCGAAACGTGCTGCTTCTATATCGCGAGTTCAAATTTTATTGGAACTGTGAAAATTATTCGTGCTGAAACTACTGGGTGGCCAAGGGTAGATATATCCCCTCCGCGTACGAGTGCTGATTCGGTACAAGTTCGACGGATCTTCAGAAATTGCTGGTGACTGATGTTAATTTAAATTCCTACGTCTTTCTCGACCCGAGTGTTTGATTAATTCTAGACCTTCGTTCTTGATTTTGCAAGCTCGAGAAGCCCCGTGGGCCCGTTGTTCGAACGATGGTGTCGGTGTGCGCGTTTGTGGGATGTAAATAGAGTTCGAACTGGACAGGTCCGGCGTCAGGCAGCTTCCTGAAAACGGTTACAATGTTCTGGTAACGCGTATGATGAAAGAGGTCCGGTGACGAGTTGCCACGAGGCCCCGCGCAAAGCACAGCTGCGAGAAATGCACACCTATAGGTACTAAGCATCGACGGACCGCGCGCGACCATAAAATGATCGTAAAAACTTAATTTTACGAGAGGCATAATATATTTGCCACCACCAGCGCCGACGTCGCCACCGCCACCGGCAGCACAGCATCGCCGCCCAAGAACAAACGATTTAACCAGCGTCGGGGTGGAATTTCCTAAACTGGATGCAATCGTCGCGAGCTCGCGGCATGCGCGATACGGAAACCATCTCCTGGAGCCACGATCCACCGAGGAAACGGTGGTTTTCACCCCCGAGGACGCTAGAATCTCCCAATCTGGTAGTTTCAACCCTTAACAATTGATTATCAATCTTTTATTCTATGCCTGGCATCGAAATATTTAGTCTTCAACGTTTCTGGACTGTTAAGGGTTAAATTGCTATTTAACACTTTGACTGCCACGTCACCCATACAAGGGGTGACAGGATTTACCATTATGATATCAGAAAAATTAATTCTCAAGTTAAGACGTCGAGGGAAATGAATTTAAATAGAATTTGTGAATTTTACAATGGTCTAAAATCAAAATTTTACTTGTGCAGAATATTATACGGTTTTGATCTGGCAGTGAACGTGTTAAGCGAGTATAAAAATAGTTGAGGTCTCCCAAAGTTCCAAATCAACAATGAGTCGTTGCAGGGGAAGTATGATCGAGGACCAGTAAATCTGTGCACTCGTATAACGCGGGGAGAGCCCAACAAAGAAGCCAATCCGTGGCAGGGCCCTTTTCAGCCTACCAGCAGCCCGCTGGAAAGGACGAGAGCTCGGCCTCCGAGCATAATTTCCTTTACGACCAATTAGTAGATCCAGAAACACATCTACGCCATCGGGCTCTGAAGGGGGAGGTGGGGGTAAAACAAGGATGACGAAGCAGGGGGAATGGAGGGGGAGGCTCGTGGTAATCTCTTAAAACGCGTTTCAAGCTCGGAGTCCGGGCGAGCGTCCTCGGTTTTTGGATTTTTGCCGACCGAATGCCGCGAGCCCGAAGATGGAACGTCGAAAACGGCCGAAATTGAGGTATATATAATCAACCAGCTCCATGAGGTGGGTGGTCCCTGCTCGCGAGCCTCGTTTAAAATGACCGCCGCGTCATGAGAACGTGAAGAGGCTTCGTACCGACTTCTTCCTTCGCTTCCTTTTTCTCCTTTCTCCCGTTCAAAGGCCCTCCCGATAATCGCGGACGTCGGACGCCGCGAATTCTTCGCCGCGACGCCATTCGTAGTCGCCTCGCGTTCTGTCGATTTTTCACGGAGCACCGTGTCATCGACATGCCTCGTGCAATAAAAACGATCAAATTTCGAGTCATTCGAGAAAGCTTGAAATCTGATTGAAACGTCCGTGGAAATGAATTTTGACAATTTTTATTCTTCTGCACGCCAACAGTATCCGTTCCCTTAAAACCCAAGTATATTTCATGGATTAGCTCCAGCAGCGCTCACGGTTGACGTTTTCGATTGTGCTCGAGGCATTATCGCGCGCTTCGTTTGTTTTCTTCTCCCCAGGTTCGGCGCAATTTTCTGCTTAGATTAAGAGAATTATCGTAATCGTCGCCGGCCGGAATACGCGGGTTTCAGCGTCGACTTTATCGAAGCGATAAACTTCATTATTTACAACGCATCGTATATTACGAGATTAAAAGAACGCGGGGCCGTTACTGGCCGATTAATTCCCGTTCGTCGAGAAGTTTAAAAGTATTTCCATAAAGATAAATTTCTCCCCGGGCTGCAATGTTACCAAAACCCCCTGGCCCGCCCAGCAGCCTTCTTCGCCGTCTACTTTTTCCACGAATCGGGCGTGAAACTCGAATGGCGTCCCATTAATGGGGGGCCCGACAAAGTAGTCGATTTGAAAAAGTAACAAACCGGACAATCTACACGGGACTATAAACGCTCACGACGGTTTCGTAAACTGCACGACGAATCTCAACACACCTTCAAAATCGATAGCATGCTTCAACGTTCGAATCCAACCTTTATAAAAATATCTACACCATCGATGCTTCTAGTTTTCAACCCTCTACACTCGTAGACTCTTCTTCGACCACCTACTACTAACTCAAACACTCTTTCTAACGAAATACATAGTAAATACTCCAAGAAAACGTATCGTTTGCATATAATCACTTGAAAGGAACAACATCGGTGTGTTTCCTTAGAGGGTACATAGAAATTCTTTGCTGGATGTCTCTCTGGAGGTGACAGCCGAGTGTAAAGGGTTAAATAAAGAATAATTTTGGGGGAACTGAGTACGAAGTGTCGCGGCACGCGTCCTCTCGTCCGTCTAAGATGATTAAGCGAACCATTATAGGTGCGAGAGCAGTCCGCGCTACCGGCAATTACTTTAACGGCGCATATTAATCGGCACAATAAAGCCCCGTTACGAGGGTATAATTACAATATTGAATTACGGTCGACGTTTATTCTTGTCACGCGATATTAACGGCCCCCGTTGCCCATGCGGCCCGTTCCGTCGTTTACGCGTTCATTCACAACGGACGGACGCTGGATTAGCAAAAGTCAAGCGCGAAACTCGTCTTCCTCTCGCTCCTGCACGTCACGGCTCGGCTTCCTCGTCTCCGTCCTTTGTTACTGCCGGTTTCATTGGCCGTACTGATGTCTCTATTTCAATGTCCACGGAACTTGACAAACTGGTACCGCTTCGCGGAACGACTTCCCGATTTCTTCTGGCGCGTTTAATGGCGGCTTCGCTGCCAACGATGGCCCCCGTCTTGTAAAAGTCCGCTCAGACACCGAGTGCCCCGTTAATCTGTCGCTCGTCCCGGTCTCCTCCTTGCAATTTCGTAATACAAACTCTCCCGACGATTACCGGAAGTCACCGACCACGAATTCTATTTTAAATTGATACCTTCCATAAATTACTCCGGTTAATTTCGCTAGAGAGGACAAATGGGTGCTGAAACGTTCTTTCTCGTTTCACTAACGTTAAAGGAGTTCCTGAAGCTACCAGATGAACTCGTGATCTTCGATAACAGGGAATATCTACTTTCTTCCTTGGGACCTAGAAACCACACACGACGAAAGAGATAACTTAAGATTCATTTTCAAATTGTTGTTTCGAACCCTCGACCTTCCATAACAGTGATGGGGGAACGAGAACTCGTTAATGAATTCACTTTCAATGCGAGAAAGGAATTTCTGAAGCTGCTGGACACACTCGTTATCTCGAAGTGAACAGATTAGCTTGGCGTTTCCTGCGGTTTGAAAAATTCAGTTTTAAATAGTTCGGAGATTACCGTGGAGGAGTATGGACCGGGATGGAGTTTTCGAAAAAAGGCTCCAGGGGGGGGGGGGGAAGGGGCCCCCGTACAGGTACAACGGAAAGATTCACTTTTGCCAAAGGGACATTAGCCCAGTCGCCGGTTGAGTGTCTTGCACGGAAGCCCGCTTAAACATTTTATGAGGTGGTCGGCGTAATTTGATGGCCCATAAAAACGCCTAGTCTAGTTTTTCCCGGGGCATCGTCATCCGTCGTCGGCGCGGAGCGGTGCCACGCGCCCCGTGTCCCTGACTTCTTCGACGCGGTCGTTCCGTCGGGCTCGGATTTATTCCTCTTTAACCTCCATTAAATCGGTAGATGCGCGGCCTAGATTAGCGAGCCACTATTCTACTCCAACCGTGACTCGCCTCTACCCTGTACGAATTCGTAAATGGGCACAGAATCTAACAAATTTCGCGAGGACCCTTCCTTTGGAGGCAGGGCTTCAAGGTCGTCCAGGATCGACCTGATCTTCGTTCGATTCGATCACACTTTCTTGATATTTTTAAAATTGCATCAACTTTCGGATAACAATGAGCGATCTTTGTACAGAATCACGCGACAATCTTCACAACGAGCTATGCTCCCATATTTTACGTCTTCCGCTGCTTCTTGCGACCACCAAAAACCGTTGACCCTCCAAGATTCGAGGCTCACGGTTCGAGGAGCATCTGATCGTAAAGTCTGGAGCCGTCGACAGCGTGTACGGGTTAAAAAACGTGGAATTCCGTGAGATCGAATCAAGAACATCCGGTAGACCGGTCACGATTTTTCCTTCCGTGAATGGGGAATCGTCCGCCCCCGACTGTCGATGTAAACGAGCGTGAAGGAAGGGCCAATGGAGGCATCCGCCATGATGAAAGCGGGGCCAGGCAGCCCAGAGGCAGGAAACGGGAAACGTGGTGGAAATTGAAAATCGGATGGACGGCGCATGGGGGACAGATGGCGGCCCGGATATGGGGTTTTCGAGCTTTCGAGCCTGCGGAAATTACCAGAGCCGCTTTCGCGTTCCAGGGTTTCGACGTGCCCTCGCCAGAAATCGTTTTGGATAGACAGAGGCGAAATGGCGGATCGAAGCGACCGAACGATCCCCGTCTGCCTCGCGACGGAAATCTCGTTTCCGGTCGCCGCTGCGTCAAACGTCCTTCCGTACGGAGAATCGATAAAATTACTCTCTATAGTTCGATTCTGAACTCTAGCTCGAAGCAACTCGAATCGCAAGACGTCGAAACTTTTTTAACTTTCCCACAGTGGGCTCGACGCCGACACCCTCTTTCATCAGGTAAAATTTTCATCCCTCGAGACGTTTCGTACCGAGGGCGCGAAATCACGGGCGGACTCGGAGCGTTGTCGCGGGAACAAAGAAGAAGGAGAACACGCACCAGCAACCAATAAGTCGCGCACCCTGGGGCGGTTGGTACGTTACATATAGTAATCCAAGTTGTGTTTATGGCTGAATATATATGCATAGCAGTCCGGCGGATCGTGGTGGCGCGAGGAACTCATTACCCCACGTCGGGGGTATTAGCATATTTAGAGGCAGTTCCCTCTCCTCTCGCGACTCCGACTCGCTTCTTATCAACCCCCCTACTCCGTCTCTGCCTCATTCCCCACCCTCCTGTGCTTCGTCATCCTCGCTGCATCCCCCTGTTCCACAACCAACGCGCTGCAACCAATTATGCGAGCCGATTGTAATGTTTAAATCCTTCCACGTTTCATCTTCCACATCGAGAAAATTGTTTATACCATTTGATTTTACTTGTTCCAGAATTATGCAGGTCCAATGGCGCCGGAGATGGCGAAAAAAAACAGATGTTATTTGAACTTTCCAAGAGTATTGCCTCCCAAATTTTTAGTTTTTCAACCTTCTGCGGTTTATGGTGGACGAAAGGACAGTGGACGCCATACGTGGAGGATCCATTCGCGAGGATGGAATTAGTATCCCCGACGGTATGCGCGAATAAAAGGCGAGACAGCTTCGACGGAGCGGCGGACCTGGCTAAGTAATTAAGGAAGCTCATCCTCGGAGACAATTTAACTTAATGAGAGTCAGTTCCACCCTAGCTATCTTCCGGAGTCCTGGATCTCGTCCCACCCCCGACTCTTCCACCCTCCACCCCCCGTTGTCTCTCGTCCGAATCCTCCCCCGTTCCACCTTTCGTCCATCTTGGGAGTAAAATGTCTACTTTCCAGACATCCGCCGCCGCCCCTATTCCCTTTTTTCGCTTGTATCTCACCTTACGATCCGTCCAAGAATTTAGATAAGAGTTTATACGAGCGCGCGCCGAGGGGCGTCGATTATTCCGCCCACTCCTAGGCGAACCAAGTCCTCCCTGGAAAGCACCGCGATTCTCCGAACGTGTGCACTCATAAATGATAAATTTATCTGCGAAACTCGAGTCCTCCAAATAATAAGAAAGCTCGAATTTATTCCCGCCCCCCTCCCGAAACGATTCAGCGAAAGTATTTACAAGAATCGCGACGCGTTTAGAACGATTCCTACGGTTTCTGCGCTTTTTCTTGGAAATTTCAGAGCCGCAGACAAGTCCCGCGGATACAGACGCATGCAAATCGAGTTACGAGTGCGCGTCTACGCCCACGCGACGCGAGCTACTATAAAAACGGCATTGTATAGCGACTCGCGTCGGCGTAGATAGAGGAGAACGACGAGAGCTTTGCAAACTAAAATATCTCGGGTGGTCCTGTCGTCGGGCAAAAAGAAAGCATTCCAACGTTCGAAATTTCGAAACAACGTGAAACAATATCCATTATCCACCGCTCTTAAAATTATCATTATAGAAACCCATATGCACCCTAGGTTTAAGTCCGTTGCAAACGATCGAAGAATAATTATTTTTGCTACTTATAAGATTGAGCATTCCAAAAACTTCAGATGTAAGTTCGACTGTTTTTAGCGGCCGGATACGCGGATTTTTTTTCCCGAGAAACGGAGTAAAGTCGAAGGTTGTACGTTTCGCGGAGGACATCTCTTTTTCTCCTCGCCTCGATAAACATTCCCGGCGATATTCCGCAAAACGTTCGACAGCCCGGTTTTTATACGGTTCTGTTCGTTGCATCAGACCCTGAGAGTAGGAGAGTCTGCGTTTACATACCGGGAATTCGTGTTTAGATCGCTACATTTGCCGTTCAGCTGTACGGCCCGCAGAAGTTTACTCGATCGTAGTCGCCGCGGCAGAAAGATCAGAGAATAGATCGCGGCGCGAGTAAATACAAAATCCCGACCTCGAGAGACCGAATCCATCGCCGCCGTAAACGACTCCATCGGAACTATTTCCCAAGAATATTTTAATTATCGCGATCGAGGCGATCCGAGTTATTAAGAAATTTCTCGTTTAATTATACCCCCGAGCCACGGAGCCGGCTAACGAGTATCCCAGAAATAGCTATCGCTCCCGATCGTTTCCAATTCGTTAGAATTTAATCGAGCCCCGATAAGATCTTTTCTTTTCGGAATACCAAAATTAATCTTCTCCTGTTTTCCACTCTGAGTTTTATCGTTGAACGGAACGCTCCGCGTTTATTCCTACGATGTCTCGGACGTTTGGAATCATAAGAATATAAAGGACTCGGGGAATTTTAAATTCTATAGTTTTATTGGATTATCGATCCATGCTAATAAACTTTCTAAATCGTACTCGCTGTTCCCTTTCACTGGCTGCTCCGTTCTCGAAAATAAAAAATAGACTTTCCTCGACCGGGCGAGGATTGAATTGCTCGCTAATTTCTCTGGCGAAACGATGGCGAGGAGATTTGCACGATAGCGCGTCCATTATAAGTAACACGAGGATCGAGGAAATTTTTAACGCGAGTTTCTCGCGCGTAAAACTTTTTCCCACGGCTGGTGGACGACGAAAGTTTATTCGCCGGTTGCATCGTCAAACTAACAACAAAAAACCTGTGTCTCAGCACTTGTTGCGTTAACTCGCCCTTCGCGTTTACCACGGACCAGATAACGCAGGGTTGAAACGACGATACTCGCGTAGTCGCGGCCATTAAACAATTAAGATCCACCTCCGAACTTTGCGATTCCTATACAGGGAAAGTACACCTCGAACAGCTCTTAAATTATGAAACAAACGTGCAGAAATCGTCAGTTCCCAACTGAATGGCTGAAAAAAATGACCCTGAGGGTTAAGATTTGGCCAAGAGGACCAAAAACCGTACCCCTAGAATGAAGGGAGACGATAAATAACCTCCAGGCGACCACTTTGCATTTTTTTTTCCTGCTGGCAACTTAGTCAGGACGAAAAGGTGGAACTTCTCCCATCGTGAGGGGTGTGAAGGGAGGGACGTGAGCGTTCGTGAAGGGAGAACGGAATCATTGTTACGGAAAATGGATGGAGATCCGCGATGGAATCTTTTTCTGGAAGGTAAATGGATCCGGAGATGGAAATGGCGATGGAGGGCATAAAAGGTGATCGAGGCGATTGCATCTGTGCGCCGATGCACCGCTGACTCCGGGGAATGTGACGAGTTTATAGTTATACGTTTGTTAAGATCAAGTTGCAAAATAGCCTACAAATTGAGCCTAATAAAATTACCTATTAATATACGTAGTTAAAATTACTCGGAAAAATACTTTAAATACTCGTAGGCGTTTTAAGGAAATGTTGAAATGTCAATGTGTTAACGTGTAATCGAACTTAAAAATAAGAAATATTTAGGCAACCTTTGGACCATGTTCCAGGTAGTTTGATACTAAAAAAGAAGTTGCATAAGCATCTACAGTGTTAATAAAAGAAAATGGTCTACAGGAACAGCTTTTTGTACTTTGCATTTCAGGTTATAGAACTTAGAAAAAGAACAGCGACAAGATTCGAAGCGGCGGCTCGATCGTAGCGCCATCGTGCGGGACAACGTCGAAGATCGATAGCCCCCGACCGATACGGCAGGGTTGGCTGAGTCGATAAGGTCGAGAGGAACGAAAACAACCCCATCTCATTACTCGTATTACGACGAAGGTATAAAATCTTGCCCAGGGACGTCGAAAGGGCGAGGTAATATAAATAAGAGGGTGGCTCGTTCCGCGGGGATGAAAAGTTATTATTCCCCGGACGAAAATAAGCAGCTTCGTAAATTTCGGTCGGCGTAAACAAAGGGGTTGTCAAAAAATGTAAAAAGAAAAAGCGAACGACTGTTTTCTGGCGCCACCGCGTTCCAATGTTGATAAAAAAAATATCGCCACAAATGGAATCGAGTCTATTGCGTCACAGACGTATACTCGTAACCATAAGCGCTCGTCGGCCCGTGAAATTTAGCAGACGATCTCGAGGGTCCTCTCGACTCGGACGTTTCTTGCCCTATTTTTTTCTAATCTTCATCTCGAGGCCAATATTCAAAATGGCCGTCACCCACGAGCTCCGGCGGGGCTGATGGAAGAACAGACACCGATCAACTTAAGCCTCGAGCGTCTTAAATTCGAACGATCAGCCGATACAAGGCGATCCTCTCGGTCCATCGTCCTCTTAACGCGCGACTTAACTAATGGCCCAATCATGGGTCGTATTTCGTGCGAATATTATTGGATCCTACTCGTGGCAGCAGACGTTGGCAAATATTCGCGTCTTAATCGAGTTCCGTCCCGTCGAGCGACGCCCGTTGTGGGACCAGATCGTGGCCGAGCTACCAGCGTAAATCAAGCCCTAAGTACGCGTTATGAACATAAATTCTGTGTATTTACAATGCGAGAATCAGCGCGGGGGCTGCGTCTACTCGTTCCCAAACAGATCCCTGGGTGGATGTTCATCCTTTTGCTACTCGTTATCGGATAAACTCATCATACGATCCTACCCTGATCCTTTGATGTCTCGACGTTCTTCGAGACAGAATAATTAAAAAATACAATAGCACGTTTATAGCGTAGGAAGTATGCTGTTGGGTGGCGTTTGCGCTAATTGCATCGGGGAAAAGGTAGCTGGATGACGAACGATTCGCGTAAACTTGTCGTTGGTCGTAAACTGCGACGTTTACATATATCGTCGTATAGCGATCCGTCGGTTTTATGCGCGAGCACGCGATCCCAAACATAGGAAGTTGATATAGAAGTCTATTCTCGTTGTGTAAATAATCCGTCCTCGCGGCTCGAAAACACACGGCCCCCGCGTGTACGATTTCGGGGAGGATCTCGAGGGAAACCGCGACCTCGTCCCCAGCACCACCCTCGCCCTCTTATTCGTGAATCTTCGATACACTCTTTAAACTTTAGCAACTAGAACCAAGTTTGATTTGATCTTACATACGTGCTAACCAGCACGAAATTTCTGCCCTGAAAGGGAGAGTTACGGGGTGCTCGCGATGAATACTCGAAGGACGTTCGAAGATCAGTGCCAAGGATAACGATTCGGAAACGGACGGTATCGTTGCGGCAAGGTCGCTCCAAAAAAAAAAGGGACAAGTTTTTCTACGATCCCGATGACTCCGTTCGACCAGGATGTTTCCATAATTTGTAAACTACTTTGGAAGATCTATGCGGAATAAAAAGTTTAACAAGAAACAAGTCCACGGAATATTCGGGGATCGCGAACCACTTATTCCGAAATATTCCAGCGACCACCGCCCGTTTCAGTACGAAAAACTGCAGCGTGGAAAAATTCGAGCTGATTAACGAACCGGTCGAACGTTTAACAAGCATAGCGAGCGCATAATAAGCGAGCCTCTTCGACGGGCACGAGGAATCCTCGAAGGTCCTTCTTCGGCGCGGAGAGAATAAATTCTGCAGCTTATTAGACGCGAAACGCCGATGGAAAGGGAAGAAGATGGTGGCGAAAAAGGAAGAATCGACGAAAGCGCGAGGCGTGATAAAGACTTGCCGTTCGAAACGGAATAAGCGCGCGCCTGTACAAAATGGCGGCCGCGGGGCCCGCGACGGGGAATTCGAATAAATTCGTGGCCCGTTCCGTAAAAAAACACGGGACACGGGACCGTCTTTACGACATTACGCCTCTCTGAGTTATGAATATTGCTGCTCGTACGGTTGATTAAGTGGACGAGCTACGGAGCTCTATCTCGTTCGAATCGCGTCCGCCATTAAGAGGAAGACGTCCAACACCTCTGACGGAGACGTCCGCGTCTTCTCCCGCGTGTTCGCGCGGGTAACTATCGAGGGTAACGGGAAAACGACCCGTCCAATCTATGGGCCGATTTAACGTTTGAACGTTTAATGCTCGCCTCTGAATTTCGACGAGAATTCCCCCAACTATTTCGAGACGCGGAAGGCGGCACCAATTTACTCATTCGTGAACTCCAATATTAGACGCACTCTGAGCACCGCGGTCGGACAAATTTTATTCGCGAATAAACATTTTCGGTTCTCGGACACGCGCGTTAATTTCATTCACGTTGATAAAGCCGAGTCGGAGTCTCGAGCGTTCAGAACGACGCGTCGAAAGACTACCACCAAGCTGGCCGGGGTACGAAAGAGAGAAGAAAAAGAAACGGATCTCCCGCCAAGAAGGAGCGCGCAACGGAGGAACATGGCTGCAACATCAAGTATCAACAATATTGCCTCGTGGCCTCGGTCCTTTGACATCCGAAGAATAAGACGAGGACGCACACCGCCCCCCCCCCCCACCCCCCTTCCCGACGCTCGTTGCAGAAAGCCTGCTGGAATTCAAAATGGCTGTCTCGGGTTGCAGTGTGCGTGGGCAACACCGGTAACACCGTCCCTCCGCTCTGAGCCACATGTGTGTCCCTTGTCCGGAACGTTTCTATCTCTTCGCGTTGGCATCGCGTTCCACGAACCCCGATCGGCACTCGAAAATGCTCTCCGTGGAAATTTCGACGGTTATTCCGGGAGGAAATAACGAATTTCAACTTTCAGGCCAAAATTCTGGCGGAATTCTTCCGCAAATTGGGGACGTGAAACTTTTCTTTGTTTGGAAAATTGAAACCTAAACAGTAAGAATTCACGAAGGAAAAATATTCTAAATAATCTTAAATAATTCTAGAAGAATTTTTGTCTTGATGTTTCAGAGTTTGCTTTGTCACCGCGTAACGAATGGAGATTTTTATTTGCCTCGAAGTAAAGGAGGTCGTAGGTGCAACGAGTTTCCTCCGGGGAGGTTGCAACGCGTGGAAAGAAATGGCTGGCAATGAAGAAATTCCATCGAAGTCGAAGGTGCAGGTTATATACGGTGGTCCAGCCAGCGTTGCAGGTACAGCTTAAGCTGCGATCGGGTTAGGTTAGGCTTGGGCTGGGTTCTGGATTCCCTGGTGCACGCTCGTAGGTTCGAACCAAATCGAGATTCACCGTAGTGGGGATACGGGTGAAAGGGAACAGCAGATGAAGGCAGCAGATCGAAAGCGGGAGACCGCCATCGTCCGACGGCGGCCATGCTTCGAGTGGCCGCCGGAGCGATTCCATCTTTGAAAATTCCCGTGGCGTCGAAAATGACGTACTCCAAACGGAATCGAAAGAATATTCACCCTTTGCGATCGAAATACCAGTCGTGCTTTGACAATTTCTGAATTTATCCTGAATATAATTGAATTACAAAGTTAGTGGAACGAAATTTCGGAGTATAATCGAGTGAAAAGGGTCAAAGTGTACAGCTCCAGTGTAAAAATTCTGAATACGACGCATTTGATTCACCGAACATTACGAAAGCTTACATTTCGAAAACAGAAATAAGTTTCTTACCAATGTATCACTCGAAATCGAACGGGAATCACGATAACCGCCGTAGAGGGATATTAAACGCGAACAGTGTCACGGACGGACACGTTCCCGGAGTGCTGACATTAATTGAACCGAATTTCGCAACGATAAACTTATCAAATCGTGTTCTGCTTTACGATCCCGGCACTGGCGAAAGATCGTATAACTTTGAAGGAAATTAGAAAAGTTTCGAAAGAACCGAACACTCCGCGGCGATGGTTATTTCGTCCAACGTTGGGGGGAAATTTATAGAAAATCGAATCGAGTTTACTGCATGCAAATAATCCAAGTAGAAATCACGTTAATTAGTCGGACATCGATTATCGCGGAAGCGTTACGCAACGTTCGCGTTCCTAAATTATTCCGAAATCTTTTACGTGGCTTCCGTCGGGTTGTGCAACAGCCTCCCCGCTCGATAAGCCCGTTTACTTATTAAATAAACAAATAAACGCCGCGGGATTCGTTTAGGTGCCATCCCGAACGCGTCCGACGTCCAATAAACGGCGCGCACAATGTTTTCGTTAAACAATATAAAAAGTGGAGGAGGAACGGCTTCCACCCAATTGGTCTTTTCATCGCGACAGCATAAACCGACGTTGTAAAAACACGCCGGCCGTGTACGTGAGCACGGTGCACGCACACGTGCGTACGAGTATCTATTTTTCTCGTGCGAGCAGAAACGCAACGCCATAACCGCCTACCCATTCGACCACCCCTGGAACACGTCGCGTCTTTCTCTATCCACTGTTTCGTTTCTGCCCCCCCTCTGTGCCCCCCGTTCCCCCTCGGCTATTCCGCCTGTTTCAGCGTCCCATTTTTATTCAAATTCATTGGGGAGAGCTTCTCCCGACGCTGGTCGAGGGAGTCCTCTCCCATAGGCCCTCAGCTTCTCCTACACTCTTTCCTCTCCCGCTCGTCCACCTTTCTCTCCCCTCGTTTTCCATAAATTCTCAATTTTATTTAGTCCAACGGCGGTCGGGACGTCGCCGCTTTGCGTCTTTATCCCCACGCGAGGACCGGTCCAATCCCATCCCTCGAACGGGTCATCTCCGCGGACTCTGGGTTCAAGAACAGTCGCGATACTCCGAACCCACGAACAACCACAACTGCAGAATCAACCATTCTGTTTCATGCAACGTGTGTATTCCTTTAAAATTAAATTTACATCAGAATGACCACCTACTATTTTTGTAATCGTTCGTTTCAGGCAACGTTGATTTTAATTTACGAATGAAGTTGGTTCGGAAACGAATTTAACATCGTGAGCTGTGCAATTCTGCAAGAACGAATCGATAGAATCCTATTTGTACCGTGACTCATGATTTAAGGAACTCCATCTTGGGGAACAGGGACCGTTCTTAGCTAAGAATCGTTTGTTTTGGCACGAGCGTCAACTTTTAGGGTGGAGAACAGTGTCAGGGTCCAATATCTCTTTATCTAGCGGAAACGAGGGGGAATAAATTCATTGCGTCGTCCACGTAATTTCGAGAGGATCACCGGACTTGGAAACTATCGAAACACGGGAGGGTGGCCTAACGATTCATAGATTTTTCAGTTCGACGACTCCACCAGCGATAAAAAATACGAGATTCGAACGCATCATTTTAGGAATCAAGATTCGTGGCCATTTTCTTAACGGGTGGCGGAGAAACTACGGTGTTGCTATAGGAACGGAAACGAAGTCTGCTTGATAGTTCCTACACGGGTTTCTTTCGGCCGCGTGGTCGTTTAATGAAATTGCCTCTCCGTGGCGGGAATTCCGTGGACCCTAATGAAGATCATACGCGCCGTGGCCGTGCTGAAATATGGCCGCTGATAGCCGATGATAAAACAAAGCCCCGTGGATCGCATTAAACCGTGGAAAGAGCGCGACGACAGAGACACGAACGCGCCCGATCGTTAATCTCCGGATTACGACGGCCTCCTCGTGAAAACGTGACGAGAGATTTCTTCTTCTTGCGGCGAAACGTGCCCCGACCGCCGGCCATCGCGAGAAAAACGAATCTCCCCAACGTCCACGCTCGTACACGATTCCCGAACAGCTCGAACCAAGATAAAGAAACTATTCTGAACGATGACCAGTCCTAAAAGTATATTGTATTTCCCATTTTGAGATTCGTGATCCTTCGAGAGCCCGTCAGCGACGACGGAGGCGTAAAATTAAAACGGTTCGCCGCGTCGCGGGTTTTCACGGTCGGTGGAAAGTGACAGGCTCATTTCGTGCCATAAAAGATTACGGTCGGTTTTAGAAACGCGCCCGGAAGAAGGAAATCGTCCATGGTTAGGGGGAGGGGGAGGAGACGAAAGTAACGCGAGGAGGAATCGACTTACCTTCCGGCTGAAACGATCAGGACGAAGACGTCGGTGGGGTGCGACGACGTTGCAGCGTCGTCGTGCGTTGCGACGGTACCAGGGCGCAGGGAGGGGATGCCGCTGCCCTTTTCCCTTCCAAGGGTTTCCGCGACCCGAGCGGCTAATCCATGCCGTCCCGTTTTCCAGCTGCTGAAACATCCAATGCTCGTTCAAGTGGATTTCGACTAGTCCCACCAAACACATCGGATATCGGCCCCTCCGACGAACGCAGGTCCCCTGGAAACGAACGTCCACCCACGGATAAACGAAACTCTGGTCCCTGGCGCGGCGACACTCACTGAAACGCGATCTCGTGGTACTGGTAGGCGCACATTTCCGGTTTCGAAACTCAGCCGGACATGTTGCGATGGTCCGTGCACACGTGTAACCGATCCCGGGCAAAAAAGAGAACCGCGATCGTCGGGAAGAAACGCGGCTAGGAGCGTTGCATCGCGTCGGCGATGTTTCGACTGCGGCTGGCTTGGCGAACGGAGCAGCGATGCGGAGAGGAGAGGCCTAGGGTTCTATACGCGCATTGGCGAACGTAACGGAACGGAAATATACACGGCGAGCGAGCTGAACGAGTTAGCTGCCAAAGCTTGGCTGGTCTTTGCTACGCGTGCTGGCCAGATCGTCGGAAGGTACCCAGACCAACGGGATCTACTACTGCCTCGACCGTGGCGGTCTCGCTCTATCGGTCTCCTTCTAGCCCCCTTGTCAGCTCGTGTAACCGACAAGAGAGCAGAACCGCGCACCAAGACGAGGACTTGTTGCGACCGACACGTAACAACGACCGCCTCTCTTTGCCCTCGCACACCGGCGTCGCTAACACCGTAGGATGGAACCCGGTCGAAGCAGGCCAATCAGGCGGCCACCGTATCTACCTGCGGACTGCCTTCTGTGTAGCACCTGCGGCCAACGCGCCTGGGCCTTATACTTTGTAAAACGCCGGCTCGCGTCGATGACAGATCGCGCAACAGCCTCTCCAACCCCTTTAACCCTTCCCCTTCTGGCTATCCTTCGAATAGGTCATCGTTTCGATGTTTAACTATTGCAGTCTTTGCAGATTTTAGGGTCAGAGCTCTTTTGGTCGCCATACTGGTCGCCATATTGGATAATATCATAGATTTCTTGGTACCAATAGCGAACAGTCTCTAGTTCCAATGGCCAAACTTTGTCAGTAGATTCTGTTGCAGTGCCCAAAATCAATTCAGATTATTTAAGGAAGGTATCACGAGAAATAAGTCATCCTTCGACCTAGTAGATCACTGAAAATTCGATCCTTAACTATCGAAGATTTTAGGCAACAGATCTGTTTTGGATGTCCCGATATTACAGGACAAAAGTTACTTTGTTTTGCATATAGAACGAAAGATGCATAAAAATTCAGACTACAGCTCGCGGCTTTCTCTTCCCAGAGCAACACCAGCCACAGAGGAGCTCCTTACGCGGTTTTATACCCCTCTATATGCTGTATTATGTTTCATAAGCCAGCATTCCCGGAGCGGAGGTCCCTAAGCTCCGAAGCTTACGTTGGACCTGTGCTTCGGGCTACCTCGTGCTTGGTACTCTTTAGAAACGACATTCGGAGATGCAAAAGGTGCTCCATGAATATGCACCAGGGGAATTCCCTGACAATCGGATGTAACAGTCGAGTGGCAATTCAATAGCTCTCGCAACAGTTAGGTCAACTTTCTTTCCACCGGTTGCAACAGTTGGGTCAACTTTCTTTCCACGCTCGGTTTCCTGTAATTCCATCTCTGTACGATCAACTTTTCTTCGCTATTTCATTTAACGACTTCGTTCGCTACGAGATACAAGTTTTTTATTTATTGGCCTGTAAATCAACGACGATCGAAAGGTCTATCGCGTGTTTCGATCAAATCTAAAGAAAATATCTCTACGGATCCGACGTTGGGAAATCAAAGCGCTGGATCGACCTCCATGATATCGCGGTATCCAGCTAATTGCGAGGAAGCGGAGCGCGGCAGAAATCGCGGAGCAGAACGCCGCTTGATTGAGTCACTGCAATTTTATTTCGTTCCCCGTTTACCCGGCTGCGTACCCGCAAACGCGAAACAAAGAGTCGCCATTGATTGAACCCGTCCTGTCTCTCGGAAACGTTTAGGCCTGGACGCCAGGTTTCGTCACGAAATTGTCGGCGCTCCGTTTTGTTCCACGCCGGCTACCAGAGACCGATCATTACCTCTATCATCATCGTCATCATCCTCATCGTCACGGCCATCTGTAATCATCGTCACGATCGTGGCGAATCGGCGTACTCCGCTCGTTCCGCTTCGCGTCGATTCCTTCGACGTTCGCTCGTAAAAATATCGTCGACCGTGTTCGCTCCCAACGGACGTAAACGTTTCGCAAAGCCGAACGGTAGCGTTTATTAGAGATGTATATTGTCTTCCACGATTTAATTATTTATTCTCAGCCAGGATTACGACTGGACGAAACGAACTCGCGGTTTTCGTGGAATTTCGTGCTCATCCACAAAGGAGAATAAAGGAACGCAGTGTTCCCAAGTATGGCGGATCCGCGGAAGATTTTTCGTCTATTTTTACCGGTCTCGCAAATCGAATTGTATTTGCGTTTGGTTACAGTGTGGATCCTGGTACTTCCAGGAGATACCAGTTTCTAGTCACGCGTTGCAATAAAAGGGAATCCCCTTTTTGACGAGCAGGGAGTAAAACACGAGTTGACACTTGTACAACAGTGTGACAGGCACCCCCCGTTCTATCGATCGATCTTCTAATTCGTTTAGGACGCAAGCAGTTGGAAAATACGTTATCGTAATTATCAGTGCCGAAACATTCGCTCGAAACATCGAGTTTAGAGAAATCTAACCGTGAAACGGTTCCGTCTGGCAGAGTTATTGTTTCGCCCGAGTATCTCGTAATGACTCTTTCGCCAGCGGTGTGCTTCGCAGCGAGAAACACCACGGCGAAGACTCGCGTCGGGTTTACGTCCTCGTCGTTTCGCCGACATTTTAACCCATTAAGGTCTCAATATCTTCATTCGAGCCTTCCTATTGCCTCACAAGGATTCCCGTCCATCCGTCTGCCCGATCCTCGTCCCTTCTCGGATTTTGGTTAAACGAAGACCCCGACGTCCCGTACAAGGCGTTATTTTATACTTGTCGTTCCGTAAATCTTCCCGGCCGAAAGAATCACGAGCCGCGATAATTGCGGACGGTCGACGGTTTTAATTTTCTTTCTTTTTTTTTTTTTTTTTTTTTTCGTGCAACCCCAGACGTATTTCCACGTCCGTCGCTCGTACAGAGCCGATAGACCGTGTTCAAGACGGACGATAAAAATGTCAAATATATTCATTGCCCTTTGTATGCGGGGGCCGCCCTCGTAGCATTAAATACTTTAATTAATACGCCGGAGGGAAAGGGACGCGTTCACGTCGCTCACGGAAATTTTCAGGGAACCCGTACCCGTGAATTGTTAATGTTAATTCCGGCGATTGGTCCGTCTCGAGATTTCGGGACCAACCCACGATGTCTTAATAGCTTCTCATTCGCAGTCGCGCTATGAGGCCGCTCGTTTATTTTCGATCGCGTATTATTAAGCAACCACGAGCGGCCTGGAAGACCGACAGAGAACGTGGCCGAACAGTGCCACGAATATTATAACAGAAAATTTCAGTTGTCCTTTACCCGTCGCCCAAACGTCGTAAATAATTCGATACGATAACGCGGCCGATTTGTCGCGAACCGAGTTTTTAATCGTACGCCGTTCCGCGGCCGCTTAAAAGCTAATAAAGATATATACGAACAGCGGGATTCTTTTTTCCAAGCTGAAACGGGGAACAGTAGAAAACGATAAAAAGCTGACCGCTTAATTGTCAGCGCGGACCTAGCCGATCCCGCGTCGAATCGCCGTGTGTTTTATGTTTATTATTTTATAGCAATGTAATCCAAGGACGGTTAAGCTTAAGTAGACGGCCACCGCGTTTAAATAATGGCCGGGCTAGTTTGTAAAGTTATGATTTATCGTTCATCATCGTCCGTCAAAATGGTCGTTCGAATACAAAGTTCGAGGCAATAAATCCACGTCCTCAGAAACGGAGTAACAACCGCGATACCTGCGGAGATATTTCCATTATTTAGCAACGAGCATATGTATATTACGTTCGAGTATTCGAGTAGTCCCAGCCCTAATTTCGATCGTAATCGAAAGAGGAGGCCAAGGGAAGGAACAACGGGCGTTTAATAACGCGATCGATCGCTCGAATTAATCGTCACTGCGTCTTGATTGGTGAAATATACTTTGAGGAACATCCGTCACAATGATCGCCTATTTAGGCTAGCGCCGGACGATTCGTCTTCGAGGGACGTCAAGGCGACTCGGTCCACTCGTGGCTGAAACAGACGCGTGGAACTTGGCGGGGGAACATAAGAGCTCATAAATGCGAATTTAAGAGGCGCAATAAAAACACATTGAAATTGAGAGTGAACGAGCTAGAGCACGTGCTCTTGCCGACAGGCTTCCGTTTTTCCTAATATTCGAAACAACTTGGAATCGCCCCGATTGGGGCTCGGAAAATATCTCCTCGCGAAAGTGTTGCGTGCCAAGAGCCGCCAAGAATTGCCTAAAACCGTGCAATAAACGCGGTTACATAGTTTCGAAACGTCTAAATTATTTTACAGCCTTCGATGGGGACTGTTCAAAGGCGAGCCGCCGCCATTACGGGAGAATGGCCGGTTTACAACGGTGCAGAAAAACGGAAGGAACAGTTTACAACCCCTCGGAGGATTACTCGCGCCCCAGCCTCGTTTCCTGCACGACAAGGACATTTCGGAAAGCAATCATCTGCATATTTTCGTGTACACGACGCCCCGCGACGACCTCGTAAACCCTCGAATGCGTTTTTGCTTTAACCGAGGTTATGCAAAAAAGGTCTGGAGAGGCACAACCCTTGCGACTGTTTACCTTTTCCCGACGATGTTTCGCCTTGGATTCGTCACGATGCAATTTTTTTTCTGCGCTCGAACTGCTTCGAGGCCAAACCATCCCCATAAACGCTGTTGCTGGAGTATTCGAAGACGACCTTGGCGCGATTCGAGCAATTTAGACGGTCTTGGACGCTCCAAATCTCAATGAAATATTCTATTGTAACTCGTCGTAGATTTTTTATCGAGCGAAGTTGTTAAATAAATGTATAAGGTGTCTGTAAATTTGAAAGTGTGCCAGACGAGAAGTTGAAATTGGTTTAAAAATTTTTCTGGTGCTTCGAGAGTGACGCAGTCTGCTAAGAAAGTGCAAATTCCAGGCAAGCCAGTTGGCAACACTGCTTCCCTCGCAGAGACGCGGTATCGACCGCGGCCCCCAGAGGCCAAAGCGTCTCAACCTCCGAGTTCCTGCTGCCTTCTGCAGTCTGAACAACCTCCAGGATCCTCGACCCCTTCACCCTTTTACTGCCTCGCCGGCAAACAAGACGGCTGGATTCCGTCGAATAATTAAAGCGAATTAAACATTCCTTATCCCAGTCCCGACGATTTTACCCTTCGATTTTTCTGCTTAATTCGAGTGACGATATTTACCATCCTCCGTGGCCCAAGAACATTAATATTGATACACGTGTCATACCCAAATTCTAGATTCTTTTAGTTGACAACTGTCTACTCTGCCTTTTTAGGGGTAGAAAAAAGTTTAACCAATTTCTAACGCTGGTACCATATCGTTAACGATGCCAGGGTTGCGTTTCAGGCTCAGATTACCAGCGAGACAATATCATTAAACACGTTCGCGATACTAGATAATAATTTGTATACCCGAGACACGTGCACAGGTGTCCAGGAATATTCGACATGCACGGGCACCTTCACGTGTAACTACATACGTAAGGTACTCGCGGCGAGGAGTCTCTACGACCAGTTTATGGTCTCATTCAACGTTATATCGTTCGTGCATATCTCTGACAATTCGTCGCTAATGCCATTACCATTAGTTCCGATTGCGCCACGTGTCCGAGGCGAGTCCGCGAACACGCTTAACGGTCAGAAATTACGGGGATTGCCACGCGTTCCGCTCGTTGCCCCTATGGGGAATTCCGTCCAAAGATGGGAAACGTTTCCTGAATTTGTTCAATCCCTAACGAAACGCGCGTAGAATTCATTTCCAAGAATTTTTCACCTTCCATATTGCTTCTGAACCATAAACATTTACTTTCTTTCCCTTGCAACGTCGAGTTTCTGTTCCAAAGGCTGTCGAGAAGCTTTTGCGATTCCACGGGCGAGTTCCTGCGTTCAGCCAGCTCTCGAGAAATTAACTCGTGAGAAAAACGAACGCTCCGATTCCGTGGTGGAGTAATTGATTACACGAAGGTGGAGAAAAGGGTGGATGTAAAAGGAACAGGGCGAGGTGAGAAGAAGGGAACAGGATGCAGGCGAAGGAACCGAGCTATCTAATGGATGCGAATATATCGCCGTAATAAATTTCGCAAAAACCCGAAAGTGGGAGGAGGTAGAAAGCGGCAAGGGTTCGTTTGCTGGGCTAGTCGCCCTAAGGGCACCGTTTCTTGCGTCTGCCCGGAGGAAAGACGAAGAAAATCCCGAGGAAAACGGTCCAACGGACGTGTGGCGAGGCGGTCACGTTTCCGGGTACGTGCACCGGCGGCCATCTTTCCCACGTCTCGACCAATCGGCTGGTTGGCCTTCGCGGAGGGGATGAAACTACCCTGAAACCAGCGCTGCTCCACCCCTCGAGAGTTTCCATCCGACGGATCAATAACGTACCACCCCTGCGGCCACCCGCTCTATTCGGCGCTGCCAACCTATCTGCGAGCATTTCGAGGGGAAAGCCTTGGGCTTTGCTGACTTTAAAACGCGCTCGAGTGGAAATTCTATCGCTCGAGGGAAATGTTGCGACTTTGGTTGCTTGTTTTCCAGCTCGGCTAAACTGCCAGCCTCTAGAATTGTTAAGCAAAATTCAAAATCCAGCAGGTGCTCCGAATTCAGAGGCGTGTCTTCATCGTATCGATCTACCCCGTATTTCAAGGACCAGCTCAATCGATAGTTTCCAATTCAAGCACAAAAACAGGGACCTCGAGTGTATTGTACCGATTGCATCGTGCATACCTAAAATAATCTATCGCTTCGCCTCTGTCAGAGCTCCTCCAAAAGATTGGAGTACCGTTAAGTCGATAGCACGAGTTTTAAACGCGAAAGTTTTACCCACTTTTTTATCATCACAATCAGTATGCGCTCGAACGACGCATTTTAGAAGCAGTCTCCAGCTAAAAGCATGGCACCTCGATAAGATCGTATCTGTCGGATGGCAGTCCTGTCTGCCGGGCGACGTGGACGTGAAAAATGCATGCTCGCCTCACCGGAGGCGTCGGCGTGGACGTAGCAACGACACCCCACGGTATTCCGAACTCTTGGACGCGGTTTCCCCTCGCGCAGGACCTTTCTGCCTCGAAATGGAATTCCGCCAGCATCGTCCACCCCTACCACGACCGCCCTTAGGCGGGAACATGGCCGCCGCTCGGCTTCTTCGAACGCCACGAGGGGGTGGAGACGCGGCGGGGAAGGTTGAAAACCGGGGGAATTCGACCAGCCGCGATGCCCCCGGGGTTAGAACCTACGAACAACCTAGACCGTCTTAATTTTAAATGCCCCGCGTAATGAAAACTTTCCTCGTTAAGGCCTCCCTTTACCGGCCGCCATCTTGCTCTTGTCTAAACGCCCGTCGGGTTCGCGAATTACGCGTCGATGCTGTTGGACTCTGTGCATTCGTGAATCGTCTATTTAAAGTCGCTGGAATATTACAGTATTTCAAATAACTCTCTCAGAAGCTCGTAATAGGAATTAGTAGATAATTTCTAGAGCAATTCAGAAAGCTCTGAAAGACAAAAATTGTCTGGTGAAAGCATAAACCCGCCGATACGTTGGAAACTAAATGTCGTTGACCAGAATCCGGAGGCTGAGACTGTGAGACTGTCGCTTGGTCGTGGCCAAGCGGAGAAGCGCGAACGAAACGATCCTCGGGGGAGGAGGGACGCGAAGGGGGGGGGCCGAAGAAACGAGAAGAGACCGCTAACAACGATCAGCGACCGTGCATAGAAACCGCTCTTTGATTATCCGCTGGTTGCTATAATAACGAGTTCATAAAGATGTTGGAGCGCATGCGCGTGCAATCTGGCGATCTCTTTCTGGCCGCGTCCGCCTCTCTCGAGCAGGTTCTCCTCCGTTCGGGCTTGAAGTTCGAAGGCAAAGGCACTCACACGCCGCGGAATCCTCCATTTACATACTTATAGGCTCACACAGCCGTGGATCGAAGTAAAACCCTCCTACCGAGAAGCCTGCTCCGGTCTTCAGCTTCCATTCCCTCCGTCTCCTTCTCCTTGGGCAACTTCTACCCCTAGGCCTCTCTTTCTCCCCCGCGCCGCTCGTTTCCTCTCCCCCTTCGCCCTCCCCCCCTGGACCACCGTTCCGGCGAACGAGGACGCCCGTCAGCCTCTTCCCGCATGTCCCTCGACCTTTCCGTCCGCGCTCCTCTCGAATAAGTTTCCTTCTCGTTCTTATTTCGATCTTAATCTCCATCTATATGCTTATGGGTCTGCTGAACCGTGTATCAAAGGAGGATCCACTCGCGCAGCAGACTCGAAAGATCTCCTTCTCTTCGTTTTCATCCTCCTTCTCGCCTCAGAAGCCCAGAACTCCCCCCCGGTTCGATGCCTCGACCGTCTCAATCCCGCTCGAGAGACGCTCCTTTCTTCCCCGTAGTCCACGGTAACGTTTCATTATACTTTGTTAGCGTCCGTTTTCTTCCTCGCGACTCCCCATCGCGATCTCCCTTCGTTCTCTGGCCACGCAAGCTCGCAACACGCCGAACGAGAGGCCCGAGACGTCTTATTTGAAACAATGTTTCCTCCTAGCGTCGCGGCCCGCCCGTAAATCCTCATTTCAAATCCCGAAACTCGTATAAAACCTCGCCGCGTCGGGTCCGAGAACCCTTTTCTACCTCCGCGACCTTCGCTCCGATTCAAACGCTTTCTAGCCGCCCTTCCAACGCTCGGCTACCCGCTTGATATATCGCCCTGCGCAGCTTTTGCCAAACGAACAGCCTTCGAACCGCTGGAAGGATCCGTCTTCCGATCCTATAGCACCCAAAGTTCGTTGCATGCGAAACTGAGGGCTATTCCCATCGAGGATGCTGTCTGGGAAAATTTAATCGCGACCGGGGATGAACCATCGAACAACCACTTATGGCCAAGTACCTCCAGGGCCAAGCACAATGGCGCCGGAATGTGAATCTGCCCTACAATTTATGGCTGAGAAGATTACCCACGCTGGACACGGTCGTCGACGTCGATTATTATGGAACAAAGGGTGGCGGACGAAAATTTATTAATTCGGACAAATTATTATCCAAATCGAATCGAAATATTCGTACTTTCTCAAGAAGCTAGACAGTAGGGTCGATCTTTCAACGTGCAACGATTAATTCCAAGATGGCTGCCATGAGAGAAGCGATCGAAGGGGTCCTCCCGGCGAAGGATGAACTGTAATCGCGACGAGAATCGAAAAAGAGACGATATCTAACGAAAGTTAGCAGTTTTTTCGGCTTCGAGGCTCGGACCAGAGCAGGTGAACGTTCGGGGCGAAGAGGACGAGCGCGGGCGTTCGCTCTCCTCACTTATCCGCGACTCCTCGTGGCGATAAATCAGGACAGCCGAAGCCCCGCGACACGTGAGTCGTAATATTTAAGATAATGACTCGGTACAATAAAGTTAATGGCTTTATGATAGCCGTTTCGTGGGACCAGGCCGGGTTAGGTCCCAACTCGCGAGGAGGAACGGCGCGTAACCGACGACACCGAGCCACGAGAACTTGACAAAGACCAGCGTCCGTCGTTCGGTTCGCGTGTTCCTCGCCAGTTTCGACTGCACTTTCTTCTTCTCGAGCTTTGCCTTTATCGCCTTATAAAACGAACTCGCGCGCGCGGCCGTAAATAACAGACGTTCTTCCTCTCCCGCGAGCACACGCGTGTCGCGTCACGGGATTCTGCTCTGCTCCTGATCTCGTGGGAAGCGAAACAAAGTGCCTCTTATAATCCCCCATTTACCCCCCCCCCTCCAATTCTTCTTTTCTCACAAATTTCGCCCTCGTGGACGTTGCAATATATTTTTAATTCGAACCCGAAACCTTCGCTGGTCCTTTACGAAGATTATTTCGCGTTGTTCGAGGACCAGGCAACCTGGTTCCTCCGCCGCGAGCGGAGAAAAGAAAAAATGCAATTTGCTCGGTACGCGAAACCCGGGATTTTATACAATCGCGCACACGCTCGCTCGTAAATATCGGAAGCCAGTGGCTGGGGGGATTTTTTCCGACCGAGTTTTACGACACGATGCATGCAACAAATCAGCGGTTCCACGATCGCCATTCGCCCCGAACCTCAGGTTCGCCAAACTCACGAGACCATCGTTCCAAAGCGAACGTCCATTCTTCGTTCGAAGTTAAACAGTTTGCAACGAGAAACTCGACTCGTCCACTCCTATCGGAGAACCAAAGTTGAACGAATGCTAGTTTCGCAGACGGAAGTTAGCGATAATAGTCCTTTGTAACGCGGATAATACCGATGCGTCATATAGCCGGAGGGCTGCAGGATTAATTTAATGAATCCCAGCATCGAGGAGGGAAGAAGATACGGCTGGCTATAAATAAACCACGTCAGCTTATCAGGGTACTTTCCAACCACCTCGGTGATATTACGATCTTCTTGCGCGTCGCGATGATTTAGGGGTAAACAAATATTTACTCCGACGCTCCTTCTTTTTGTTATCCCTAAGATTGCTGGACCACGCCAATCGAAAATCATTCTCTTAAACCATACTTGACGTTCACAAAATACGAATAATACTAAAAGTTTCTAAGAAAAACTAACTTTCAACCCTTAGTTTGTTCAATAGATATTGCAATCTAATTGTTGTCACAATTTCTGCAAGCTTCGCCGATAACACACATTTTTTCATATATAATTATAGAAAATAACGATTTCCCAGCTAACAAATACCTTTGCTACCATTTTTCCCCATCGCTGGACATCGTTCGATCTCGTCGTTTCGTGTTGATCGGCATGTGCATGGCTCGTAAACGCAACGAAGAGTGTTTTCACAAAATTTTTTACGAAAAACTAAACTTTATTTCGTACTCGATGGGGAACGGCAGAGAGAAGCTCGCGAAATCCCGAATCCCGGCACGCGTGAAACAACCTGACTCGCCCGTAGAACATAACGCACTGACTAATACCGTATTCCAGCAGCCCTTATTTGGGACCCTAAACCCTCGAAGGTGTGTCCCTGCAAATTTACGGTTAGGCACATGTGCTCGATTTCGCGGACCTGTTTGTACCACTCCTTCTGCCTCCGAGGGGACTGTAGTCTTCGGACAGACGTAAATAGTTAAACACCAAACCGAAAGGGACTAAAAAATAACCATAAAACGAACCTAATCTCCTCGTTATGCCCACCGATACTTAATAATTATTCAACGAGACTTTAATGCGAGAGTTACGCTTCAAAAAGTATTTCTATCGTCCCCATTTTACAGTTCCACAGGCATGCAAGAAACAATTAATGAAACATTCTAAATCGGACATAACGCGTAACAAATGGCAAACAATGAAAATGGGAGTCTCTATTAAACGAATTAACCACAATGGGTGGATTTCACGATTCCATCGAGCAAGCCACGCGTGTGAATATCCTAGCATGATCGTTAGGGGTGGACAGTGAAACTAAGCTTTAATAAAAGCGGAATTCCAAGAACAATAGATCATTCAAAAGTGAACGCGTGAACTGCACAATTATTTTCCTTGTTTTTCCATTTCGTTTCTCAGGTTTTTCCAGGATTCTGGACCGTGGTTAAGAGAAAACGCAGCCGTCGTCGCGCCGGCGAGCGGCTAGAATTTTACGATACGCGTATTAATCATGCCAGAAGACGTAATGCACGGCTCGGGCCAAGCAATGCGTTTACGTCGAAACAGATTTACGACGAACGACGTCGACAAATTCGCGTTTAATGAGCTCCATGCGGCAAAACGGTCCGTAGCTCGGTCGGGCCGACGGCGAACGGATAATGCTCGGCATGATTTTGCAAAATCCCGGCCGCAAAAACGTTCCGCGTACTCCACGACGATGCCCGACACGCGACGACAACCTAACCGCGAGTATTCGAATAACGGAACCCACTCGACAATAATTAATTTCTAACGTAGATGTCACGTTAAACTTAATTGGCTCGTTTCATAAGATATATTTAACGCGCGAATATAATTTTAACGATCCTAAATAATAGGTACCGACGTTTCGATCGCGTCCCACCGTTCGTTCCGATTTAATCCTTAATTGGCCCTGTACGGTGTATAATTGTTGCCACGAAGGTAACCACGGCTAGATCTCAAAGCCAACCTGTTATCTAATCTTTCATTAATACACGTAACCGACGTAGGTACTCGAATTTATGAAATGTTATTAATTTTATAGTAAAGTAAATAAATGAGGGTTGCAAGTTATGGCGCTGTTTTTAACGACGATGCATTCCTTTTAGAGGACTTGAATTTTCAAAATTACTATCCTTTGTTTACGATTGCGTAAGTGCCGATTTATCCAGAGTTTTCCATTCGTTGGACGTTCGTTGCGATGCGAGATTCGCCATTTGCAATCAAGTATCACCCTCGCCCGTTCGGTTTGCGTTGTAAATTATCCTTTACCGTACTCACCTTTGATGGGCTGTAGGTGGAACGGTGAATGAACAGCGATGACTCTTCTTCGCCACATGGGGAATCCTGCGCAGAAAAATGACGAACGTTTAAATCCGCTAACGATCGAGGCGAGCACTTTGTACCCGTAATGGACACGTTGACGGCGTTTCTTTATGCCTCGATGCTCGTTTCACGTATCAAGAGTTTCGTTCTCTTTTCTGTACAACGTTGGAATTTTACATTTTTGCGTTCACGATCGCCCTGTAACCCTGATCGAGCGTGGATTTACCTTGGACCGCGACGCCATTCCAGCGAGTCCACAAAATGGCGCCGTGTGGTGTTCCGTCGGGCAAAAACTCGATCGCGATCGCCGTCGTTGAGATAAATTCGAGTATTCGCGTCAGCTCGTCGTGCTGTCGGAACGGAAACTGAACTGTTTCCAAGAGCACGAGAGCGACGGGGAAGGAAAAAAAAATCAAAGGCGATCGTTAGGACACGGCCTTGGATCTCCATTAGTCCCGGCTAATGCCCGACGACGGGAAAAAAATTGGAGTATTGACGGAAGGGGACCTTCTGCGGGGATGAAAAAAATTCCACGGCCATTTGGACCCGTCCACGATTGTCTGCAAGACCTTGGATTCGAATCCGCGTTCAGGGGAATATTTCCCCGACGGCCGTCGCCATTATCTCCATCGTCTCCAGAAACGAGCAATATTTTCGCCCGTATAAAAAAACTTTAAATACCGAATAAAGTTTAAACAACCGTTCGTCAACGTTTACCTAACTGTTCGTTCGAATAAACGTCGTGAATAAATTCCACGTTGATTGTTTATTGTTCGAATAAAATTATTCCCCTGCGCCACAGCGAACGCGTCCAAATTATACAGTGTTCCGAAAGGGAGTGAATAAACTATGGTAAAAATGTGTCGTGTAAACGTAAGGTAATTGTATCTAATCTCGACACGAATCTACGCTTCGATAGTTTCACTTTATTTCTTTTATACGGTTATTGATTGCTCGATGAGAATAGGACTTTTCTTTTTAGCGAACCGTGTACTCCTGGGTTGTTGACATTGACAGTAACCGTTACTTCGGATATGAGAACGCGATAAAATCTTAAACGAATAGTGGAACCGTTCGTGGCGAACGTGAAATCAATTTTAATTTTAACTGTAAATAAGCGTCGAAGCATTCTTATAGATCTTTTAAATATTTGTCAACTAATGAAACGAAGTTAGCTGTATTCCGGTAGAGCCACAAGATGGTTGCCTTCCATGATCCGACGGACGGCAAACGCGAATACTCGAGCTCGTATATGCACGACTAAAAAGGATGCTCCGCAATGTATAAATAAACATTGCGTAAAAGAGAGAGTCTTGTATTCGTTTTCTTGGAATTTCTTCCGAAAGAACACTTTGCCTCGGAGCAATTTAATTGCTCGATTCCCTTAATTCTTAATTGCGCTCTTCGTGTTCCTCCGATGCGTCAGTACCATAATCGTTGATAAGAAAGCATTGCAATAAAGACGATTCGTCCGTGTACGCGACACACCGTGCCCAAAACGGCCTAACAGCGCCATTTAATTCTGGTCTCCGGGACGTCGTCGGAGGAAGCAATCATCTTTCCGCGTGACTTCATAAATCGAAAGTTATATCGTCGAGACAGTAGGCGGCGCCTGGCGTCTCTTTCTTCGATATCGATCCCATCTTTCAGTTTGCTCGCCAAAACCCCTTTCCATCGAGATCAGTTACAGTCGGAAAGCTTCCCGTCGAATTCCTCGGGGGGAGCACCGCCATTTAATCCCGTTGCTTAGTTCGCACTATGGAAAGAGCCCTCGGAACGCGTTTTATTCCTTTCTAATCCTCGATATAAAAAGTTTTTGCAAAAGTAAAAGGCGTCTAGCAGCTCTCCGACCTCCCGAAGGAGGAGAAATTCATCCGCCGGTCGTTCTAATTAACCGTCAGCCTTATCGTCGCGAGGGGATCGAGCAAATTGGAGTCATCAATTTCTCGATCAATTGACCCCGACGAAAAGTGCACTCGGGGCAGATCGAGCGGAACAAAGGATCACTTCCTCTCCGATCGAATTGTTTCTCCATTTTGCAACGTCCGTTTGAGAAACGATTACGAAACCGAGCGATTCGACGCCGTTTTCCTAGTTTCACGGAATCAACGACCGAGTCGGTGTCAGCCATCTTCCCTCGCGAGGCAAATTCCTCCGAAAAAAGGAGCAGAGAGTAGCGAGAGAGGGAGGAGAGAGAAGTTACCAGGCGATTCGAGATTAAAATTCAGGTAGACGAAAAGTTGGAAAGGAGAGGAAGAATCCGGTTCGTGGGGGAGTCGGGGAAGGGCGGGGAGGTTAGGACGTACCAAGGACCTATACGGTGTGGCTCGTTTACCCGGCGCAGGACGAAAGGGCGAGGAAAAAAGTAATCGGTAGCATGCGAAGCACGCCCGGTGTCTTCGTAGCGCGTACATTCTCGGCTCGTAATATACGACTTCCGTACGTTGATGGAATATTCGAAAAATCCGAGAGCCCGTCGGTGATAAAAGTATGGAAACGCCTGACGAGAATGTTGCCACGCGTGTGGTCGTGAGTCGGTGCACTGGCGTTCCGCAACCTCGTTTCCGCGAGATACGAACCCAGCCGTCGTTTTTCTGTTTCCAGTCTTCGTTTAGAGTTACTTTTAACGCGCAAAGGTACCTCTAAAAACGACGATTACCTTCTTAATGTTTCTATTATGATCCCGACATATTGCCTGCGTTATTTTATCCCCTTTTTTCCCTACTCAATCTTCCACAGCACACCTGGGACAACCCTTTATCCGCAACAGACCCGAGTTCCTATCGGCCATTGCATAAATATTTTCAATATTTTTAACCCGTTCGTAGCGACTCTATTATAACACCTCGACGGTTTACAACTGGGAAAGGAAGTGTTTCCGGACATGTGCTATCGTGATCATCTTCCACCCTCGATATTTTAACTATTTATTTGTGGAACACCTCGTACGAGCTACAAGACTATTTTTCTAGCGCCCCTCCAGCTGGCTTTACGAATTTTTCAGTTTACCGAACGAATCACCCGAACGATCGTTTTAACTCGTAGCCGTTTGTCGAGGAAATTACTATACCTGCTTACGATCGCAAACATTTGGTTAGCCGAAGAGAATGGACTCGGAAGTGTTTAGCTAAATAGTAAAAGGAGAGCTCGTGTTGACGAACTCCACCCGTCAATTATATCTGGCTCGTAAAATTAAAAAATCTCCTGGAAAAATATAGTCTGCGGCTCGTCAATTACGTTCTGAGACAAATGAACTCGGTATTATCGACCTGGGACGATATTCTATTCGATTTGGCCCAGCAAATTCCAGTGAGTCCAACTTCAAAGACGGAACGAGGGAATCGCAAGAAGCAATAACTCGTTTATGCTTCCATACTATTCGCCGACATCCGGCAGCTTTTGCTAATTACGCAATGGCATGTTTTTCTCGGGTCGCCAGTTTTTTCCCCGCAAAAACATATTTGGTAATATTTTCTCGGTCAACGAGGCGTTTACATAGTTTCCAATGGCCCCGTAGGACAACCATAACTCCGATACCGGATGGGAAATATGGAAAACAGTTTACTCGAAGCGTTCATGGACGCCCAGTCCCTCCAGAGCCATCGAAAGAAGAATAAAACGACGACCAATGAATCAGGTACCCAATGACCAGAACCAGCCTACCAAAATCTCCTCTTATCTGCCTTCGCGGCGCGTATTTTAACGCAAGGAGCGCTCCTCTCTCACGCATGTACATACACGTAGGTCGATTTGTGGGCGTATAACACCCGGCACAGTCGATATACAACCACGGTGATATTCTTTCGAATATACGATGGTGCCAAGTCCGAGTAACGTGTCACGTTCGTCGAGCTGCGCTGGTATACAAGCGTTCGCTCTGCCCGTTGGAATGCAAAACATCTCCGCGAGGAGGGACTATCATCGGCGGGGTAGGTAACTCCAGAGACAGAAATGCAGATAATCTGAGTGTTTATCGCCCCCGGACTGCCAACGAAACGAACGAAATCCCGGGTGGACGTGTTTTACGCGGCTCTGGTGACCATTTTTAGAAACGATCGTTCCACGTACTCGTTCGTGGTCTATTTAGTACCACCGTAACCCGAGACACTCGACTTGCTCGTCGCGTTCCAATCATTTTTTACGTTCATTAAAAAATACCGATCGAAGACCCTGTCAGCTTCGCTTCATTGTAATCAAACGCATTCGAACATCGATAAATCGTTGTATCGAATTTTTTCATGGGATAATTTACTTCACAGACCACAGGGTATTGCGGCTGATTCATTTTATCGGCCAACAAATCAGAACCGTGCCTCGAGCTAGCGTTCGAGAGACTGGCTATGGAGTTTCGCAGAATCTTTAATTTCCAATTGGATTCGAGACAATTTGAAACTTTTCCCTCGGGGGGATGAAACACACACTCGAGCCGGAAACGTTATGGATTGTAAACTTCTTTCTCTCGGTTCCCGCCTATAACGAGTCCTAAGACTCCCCCGACACCGATGATCGCGTCCCCTTTGGCTCCACGTGAATACAATTACGTGAAAACTTAGGATGGCGAACACCCTCCGGACGCGGATCCCCGGGAACGCTGTCTCCGATCCTGGAGTCGTATTTTACAACTATTGGCCACGCCTCGCTTCCGGTGGCCCTCGAACGAGCGAGGCTTCGGCGGTTTCCGTTCGAAGGAAGCTGCACGAGGGGTAAAACTTAGGGAAATTCTTAGCGCTCGCACAGTTTATCCCCTTCGTAAATGGGGTGGAAATCATGATGTACGACAGACCATCGCGAAAATTGTCATCCAACCTGAAACTTTTAGATATCTGCCACCTTTTAATATTTAAATTTCACCGTTCGTGAATTCTCTGTTCTCTGTATGTAGATTTCACCCTTTGCAAGAGTCGCATGAACTTTTCGACGTCTCAGCGATATTCGCGTCTCGTCCGCGTCTTTCTGTCACCGGGATACCTGACCGTGGAATCGCGGAGGCGGGGGGAGGTGAAAAGAGGAAGGTGGAATCGAGAAAGGGCGTCGAAGATGGGAAGGTGGAGCGAAAGATGCCAGCGGGAACCGAAAGCAGGAGAGACAGAAGAGGGGGCGTGGAAAGAATAAAGAAAAAGGGTAAAACGAGAGAAAAGGGACACAGAGGGGAGCCGGAGGGGGAGGGAAGAGAGAAAACTCGGCTCGTCTCTAACCGTAAGATAGGGGAGGAGAAATACGCGGTCGTAAAAGACGAAGCGCAGTCCCCAAAGAAAATACGAATTAAAGCTGCTAACCGTCGATCGGAGAAACTTCTGTATAAGCGAAGAAAGACGTCACCTGGTCCGCGCCGCGAGTTCGAGTTAATGGCCGCGAGCAGCCCGACGACGTCGGAGATTTAAAGGCCGAGCAATTAGATTATTAATTGGACCGCGACAAATGAGCGGCCGTAATTAGTTTGGCGATACGGTGGCCGTGTTTCGTGGAACTTTCTTTCGCGAGACCGAGCGTGACGAACGCCGTCGCTCGCGTGACGGCCACGTCGTCGGTAGAAACTGAGACGGCGACCGGAAGGGATCGTTAAAAAGTTTGAAACGCGATCGATTTTGCTGAAAACGAGGCTGATCGAGACGACCCTTAACGCTCCGTAGACTTTCTAACGACTCGTTTCGCGGTAAAAGTGCATTAAACGGTTCGAATCCCTTGTCGGGGAACAACGGGAACCTAAAAATTGCGTGCTTAGACCTAACCAACCCCACGAGAGGACTCTCTTCGATATAAAAATTTTAGAAAAGTTGCATGTCCAGACAGAAACGGTTTAACGGTGCAAAAGAAAAGCTGACGGGGCACACCGAGTGGATACCATTTAACTTTAAGCATCGTGGTTCCGCTTACACGTACCGATCCCCTCCCTCGGGGGTGGCAAACACTCACCCCTTCCAGAAAATCCCGCAGATCCACGTCCACCCCCGAAACACCCTCCGGGTATTAACTATGGATGAACGGGGGGCTCGCGCACCGATACAACGCCAGCGTTGCGGTTTCAACCCTTTGGCTCGCCCTGTGCACACCGCCCCATCAAATCCACCCTTCTGTACAATAACGCCGGGGACTCGCGGGAAACGCCAGTAAAGGCCAACCCCCTTCGTACTTAATTTACTGAATAATTGGAATCAAGCTGCCTCATTTGTGTACCGGCCAACCCTCCTCCTCCCACCCTCCGTCGACACGGGAACCCGCCCTGCAATTCCCGGCCCCACGGAGGCTAGATTCGGTATCCTGCGGGAGCCTGATGAGGAGATTTGTGCGCGTTCATAAAACTCGCCTCAAACTATCCTTCCCTCGCCCTTCCTCCCGTCGTTTCGTCCTCCTCCCTCCTCTCGAGGGTGAATAAAGATGGCCAGATAATGGAACGGTCGAGCTGCAGGGAAACGGGATTACTGTTATCCAGTCGAAAGTGGGGGGGATTGGATTCCCGGTTTAAATGAGGGCCCTGTTTTCAGACTCGACGCTGGAACTTTATATGCAAATATTCGGGGGATATCGAGGAATTCGGGGGGCGATTCCGGGGATAATATTATCGCACGTTCGGAATTTTAATTCCTCTTTTTTTACGCTCGAGGATAGTTTTGAAATAAGAACAGAGATACGCTTCCAGGATTATTGTACGAGGGTCGATCGATAGCGAAGGGGTGAAGTCAAGAAGGGAACCGAGACAACGAAACCGGTAGATCCGCGAGTACAAGGATACGTAGCATTCGACGTCACTTGCAGTTTGCGAAATGGCCTTGAGCGATAAAAATATATGGCGTTGACCTTAATAGTGGCGCGTGAAAACAATTCTGCTACAGCAACTTTCTCTCGTAACTCGAGCTTCGATGTTACACAACCGACGACAAATTTCAATCTGTGCTGGGCATTACTAAATTCTTTAATTAGGAACTTGCTTAAATAATCATCGAATAGAAAAGGTGAGCTGTGTTGCGTTGCAAGATTTAGTTCTTTGGGTGGATCCGATCGTTGATCAGAGGCGCCATAGAGACCGGAATAATTCCAGACTGGCTGATTGCATCGCGTAAGTTCGCCTAGTGGGCGAAGATATAGATAGGAAGAAAGTACCGGAATGGCAAGAGGTGGAGATCCGAACCGCGCACGCGTTCTGGAAGTAACTAGAAATCGATGGCCGTGGCTAGCTCGTCCTTCGCTCTCATAATATGCACTTAACCGAACACTGGCCAGACGACACGTAGCCTATAACAGCAGACCTCCACAGAACAACAGAGAGTGCAATGAAGCAGAATGTGACGCAGTGTTTCTCAAATCTCCTGAACGAAACACGCGCAACGGTACATCATCCATTTCGATCACTGTTAATTATGGACTCCAACCGATGATTAACGATCGTAGTCGGTTGAACAGTGATTTGTAGACTTTGGGCATCTCGATCGTAAATAAAGTAGAAGGAATTCGTTAAAGAAATCATTGTTAGACGTAGACTAATCGCTCGATAGATTGTTGAGTTAGGTAACGACTCGAGGGGATCATCGGTTTTCGTTTAATGCGCAGGATCAAATGCTACGCAACCTTATGGAACGAAGAGAAGAAGTGGTCTACGAGCCGATGATGAACAAGTTTCCTTGTAAAAAGACATCGAGTTGTTTTCTTTCGTTAAGGCCTGGCTGAGAGGCACGAGTTAGCGCGCGTGCAAGCGGTCGTGACCCCCGAAGGTAGATGAACTCACGTGGGATGAAGCAGCACGACCTTTTTCCTCCCAGAAGCAGAACTAGCGCTAAGGTTAACGATAAAAAGCAAACCTATTCACCGGGAAAATTTATATTTCGTTTTCTACTTAAAATTGAAAAAAATCATAATGGCGGAAGCGATGCGGGTAGACTTTTTATAATGAAAGAGAAATATTATACATCGTATTCGTAAATGCAACGGGATATCTATGTTTATCGAGAAAATTAGTGCGCCGAGAGACTCGAAATAATTTCTAATATTTGAAAATGTCTATATAGAAGAGCTTGAATTAAATAATATTGTATAGGAAAGAGGTTAAAGTTCGCATTCCGGTTGGCGGTGCTTGCGGCGAATGCTGCAACTACATCCAACTCTGCAGTCGGTATCTCTTTTTATGGTGTTGTCAATATAGGAACCCATGAATCTCACTCTACTTTACCATCATCGCCAAGAAATTCCAAATATATTTCTACCGTAGATAATTTCCTTTTTCCTTCGAACGTCTCCCAAAATTTCTAATTACCAACAAGCATTTATATATTTATAACAAACAGAAAAATAATATCGAATGTAGATAAGTTTCAAATAAACTTTATTAACGCTAACACCAATATATCCTGTTTCAAAATTTACGAAATATTAAAACACAAGTACAAACATGAACATTGTATAAACACAGACGAGGTATACTAGTAGACCTTACATCCAATGTATTTTTCGGCCCACTTCTCTGAAGACCTAGAACCCCATTACCATTCTCGTGTCACTTGCAACATTACCAACAGGTTACAGAAAAGAACACAAGGGAAAGTGTGACATTCCTGGTCAGACATTATATTTTCAACAATGAATTTTTTTATCGAAAGTGAGTAGGATTTCGAGGGTATGTCTATTGGACAAAACTAATTGTAATCACCCCCTGTGATTAAAAATAATTTTTTTAGAATGATTTGAAATTTTTTAGTTTTGTCGAAAAATTTCACACCTTCTCGAATTTTTTTCTCGAAAGTGGATAGGATTTCGGGGGTATGTCTATTGGCCAAAACTAATTGTAATCGCCCCCTGCGACTAAAAATAATTTTTTTAGAATGATTTGAAATTTTTTAATTTCGCCGAAAAATTTCAAATCTACACGAATTTTTTTCTCGAAAGTGGATAGGAATTCGGGGGTATCTCTATTGACCAAAACTAATTGCAATCACCCCCTGCGATTAAAAATAATTTTTTTAGAATGATTTGAAATTTTTTAGTTTTGTCGAAAAATTTCAAACCTACACGAATTTTTTTCTCGAAAGTGGACAGGAATTCGGGGGTACATGTATTCACCAAAATTGATTCTAATTAACTCCTGCGATGATAAATATTTTTTTCAGAATGATTTGGAATGTTTTGAAAAGTTTAGTAGCTGACCTGATGCAAAATTGCCAATCGACCGTATTTATCCAACCATGGGGTGTTTTAATCGTTTAAACCAATTATGTAGAACTGGTTCTCCGATAGATAATTAATTCACGAATAATCAGCTGCTGGGATCGAAGGTTCGAAGCATAGCCACGCGCCATGGAACGAAGGGTCCTGTGTGAGCAATGGACGTCGGATGCGCGCGCACGTGTATCCATGATGGCCGCCAGCGACCGTGTCGAACGGTGGGGAGGGGAATAAATGGGAGGGGAGAAGGGAGCTAGGAGAAAGGGATTCGCCAGTGGAGAAATAATAGGTCCTGGGAAGGGACGGATAACGAAACCATCATGAAAGCCATTGGTAGGGCACCCTGTGATCGAGGCGATGCCATACGAAAAATAAGGGCGGCCATCATGGATTTCAACATGGCCGTTGCCGCTCAGTGTATCGCACATCCTTTTGATCTTCCTGTCGTACCAGTTCATCGAACTCGATAATTGTCGATTTGTAGATCAAATTTGCAGCGCAAACTTGCACAAAATCAACCTTTCGAATAATTCCGAGCATATTTTGTCCATATAACAATTCGTACAAATGTTTAAATGCAGACTATTTGTTCTTTATCGATCAATCATTGAACATACTGTAAAACTATCGGATACGAATTCTGATTTGTCGTGTTTATTATCCACGAAGAACAGTTAAGCTTAGATTCTCGGTTAGCGCCTTGTTAGCGTCTCCGTTTTCTTTCGAGAGGATATATCGAGTATAAAGCTTAATTGTCTCGTTAAAGGCAAAATAGTAGGCATGAAAACACGGCTTTAGGATTCGTAAAATGGACTCCCGGTGTGAACTAAACAAGTAATATACCTGTTTGTCGTCCGCCATAAAACACGAGGCCGAAAGATCCTTATGCAAACCGAGCGATTCGTGCATCCTAAACGAAAAGGAAAACAGTCGTAAATTTTAACTATCGCCGGCTGCATTTGCTCTGTCAATACTTAATTCATTCACAAACGTTCCCGAAAGACTTTCGATGCTCGGTGTCAACTGTCTTTAAATCAATTCGAATAGATTTGTCCTGTTACGGGCGCTCGTTTGTCAAACGAACGCTATTCACGTCCAACGAATAATCTGTACGGAGCAAAAATTCCTATCGAATTACAGTAATAAATACGCCCTTGATTGATCTTAATTGCTCGATATAATCACGCAATAATTAAGATTGGATTACTGGTTATTCGCGTGGAACCCACTTTCCTGTTCTCTATACCCGCTTCTCAGAGTTGATTAGAAACTCGTTGTTGGACTATTCCCGATTGCGAAAAAAGTTGTTTGGACAAAGTTAAATCGTTCTCGCGGGCGTTTATTGCGAGGTGTTTTTTTCTCAAAGAATGCAACGCGAAGAACTGAAAAAAGGTATCATTGCCTGAAACGATTACTTATTTGTGCGGCAACTGTCGTGAAACACGAGCAAAACGAAAATAAAACAGCTCGGTTTGATTTAACCGAGCACATGGTTGTTCCATTTACGCAACACTCGGGTTTCGCGAACGAGAAACAAGAATCATCGTTCACCTGTTCATAAGGTCAATAGGTAATGCGATAACGACCGTTCATAATGGTTACGGAGGAAGGAATTACCGTGCAAACCGACACTTAAGGTTTATCGTGTCTCTTACCCACGGAGTTATGTATACCGTTCTCTTAAAAGTGAACGGTAGTGAGTTGTAACAAGATTATTGACTTTAAATCCTCGCGAATGACCCTATAGGAGATTGAAGCTACAAATATATCACCAATACGAAACTGCTCGCGTGCGCAAATCATTCCGGCCGCTTAACGGCGAAAAAATACGCCGCTGAACATATTACTGCGGTCTTTTTGTCGCTTTCGTGCTAACTATCCCTGAGCCCGTTAACCTAATCGTATTATCTACGGAAACCGGGCACAAAACTCATTTGGTAAGCGATCCAAGCCATCCGACAAATCATTTTCTCTAATTAGGAAGCTACGCCATATGTCTACTGCTATGATTTCTCTTATTGTTTAACCCGATCTATTCAAAATGGCTGTTCGTTGATAGCAAGGTTTACAGCTACGACAAAAGTGCACGTGGCAAGAAAAATCGAATTCGTTCGCTAGGAATCGGGTGAATCAGCGATCGAAGATTATTCCCGTCACGAAGTATCATTTATTGCTTTGCCGGCGGCAGTAAAGATTTCACGCATTCCGAATCCATCGACAGTCGTGGCCGTTGATAACGAGCCGCACGTCGCGGACAAAAGAGAGCAAAAATACGGTACTCGAGATAAGCATGGCTGACGTCACGCCGCCATAAAGTTCTTGGACACCGTGCATCGTTCGAGCCCGATAGCTTTTTCCTTTTCGTCTGCATCGATTAATTATTATTGCGAAATTCGCGTCACGGTCAAAGCGGAGTGCTGTGGGGGGCCGTAAATCGCTCCACGGACGATCGAGCACGTCTTGCGCAACGTGGAATCGCGGAACGATAATTGAGCGGCGGCTTAGAATGGAAAGTGTACGCGCGATTTTAACCAGCAATTATACGAGCGAAAAGTACCGATAAAGAATTCTGAAAAAATTTAATTTATCGCGAATTTCGTGTCGCGTCGATCCAAAGGCAAGCCTCTTCTCGTGTCGAGTGAAAGGGCGCAATTTTTGTAATAAATTGGGACACGTAATTTTAAAGAAATTAATTGCATAATATTTGTATACGTGCAACAGAAAATTCATCAAAATCGGCGAAGGGCAAGTCCGAGTGGTTACGAGCTAAATGATAGCCTTGCTTTATGGAACTGGACAAGTCAGTGATACTACCATACACCTCGTAATTGTAATGATTATATACCCCACGATTATGCGGCAACTAGTTCTGCGTGCTTGTGGTATCGACGAGTTGCCACGAACGTCTAATTTGTTCCTGGCGTGCAATTAGGATACGCAATAACTAGTGGTACCCAGTAGCAATATGGTTATTAATGTGAATAAATATATTTAATATCGATTCTACGAAAGAATATAAGTGGAATAAAGCTTCTGTATGCTCAGTTCTCGAATTTACTGTGAAAAATTCAGTGGATTTGCGCGCAAACGAACGAATTGCCTAGCGCGTCTGACCATTCCTCGAGTTTTCTACTTGTGGACTTACTACTAGTTTTTCGTACGTAATTGTTTTTCTACCGCCTATCAAAGATTTCATAGTTTCGTTTGGATGTATCGATACAGGACAAATATTTGTGCTATGTTTAGTGAAAAGGAATCATTGTTGTTCCCTTTTTAACAACATTAGACTAGTTTCGCTGTGGTATCCACAAACGCCTTGGGTCTTTCTTAACTTTAGAAACTGATTCCAGCAAACTAAAGATTATTGTATGTTTACATTGCACGTTGTTCCAAGTTTAGGGAAAAGGAATCATTGTTGTTCCCTTTTTAACTTTAGAAACTAATTCCAGCAGAGTAAAGATTATTGTATGTTTACATTGCACGTTCTACCTAATTTCTCGTAGCGAAATTTTTCGCGAAACGCCGTTGTAAGGAGGGACGTGTGGCGGGACCGTATGAAAAGCACGTTCCGTTATGTTTAGAGATCCGGAGGATAGTTTGCACAGTGAGTCTATCCTATCTCCGGAACTGTCCCCTAATTGCCAAGGCAAACACTCTGATGAGAAAGTCTAACGCAGAGGTGCAGCGACGACCTACGCCTGGGATCGGTCAATCGTCCCCTCGAACTTCCCGCGAGCGGCCACGTTCGCCGTGTTGGCGTTAGAATTCGCACCTCCGTGGAAATTATTAACGGCGAATAATACAATTACATTTTACGGAGGAGACACGTGGCTCCGTCGCATCGTTTGTCACCGGTTTGACATTACACGCGGCGACTTTGAACAACTCCCCGTCGTGTTGTTTCCGTTTCAACGCCTCGAAGCGTGAGAAATCTTGGTACCAGCCGCAAACATTATTCAGAGATCGAGTGTTTATATTAAAATCGTTTATCTTTCGTTTCTTTCTGGCCTTGACCCTCGAGAGGTGTATAAAACGTGGGTCACAGGTACCAAGGAGAAACGAAAATCGACGAGTCGATGGGTGAATGCGTTACCTTAGTCGGTTCTCCGGATGATCCTGTCCAGCATCGATCGTCCACGACGACCACGGACGAAGGGCCGACGTATCACCGCGAACAGCGTGGTTCTCACTCACACTTCCGTCCCGGCCATTTCCCGGCAAGCGAAATCTGGAATGCGGGCCCGTCTGTTATCTGCAGGCTCGTAAACCTACATCGCCCGGCGGCCGAAACGTCCGACGCTATCGTCCAACCACCTCTCCATGCCGTTATCACTGAACAACCATTCGCGGCACACACTGGATAACCGAGAAACCGGACGCAGCAGAGCTCCTCCGGGGCACCGGGCGCACACCGGGGTACCGATCGGTGAAAAAGACTCGATCGCGGAGCAACGCACGGACCAACGACGGTGAAACGACAGGAGGGGGATGGATAGAGGGGTGAGTTTAGCGGTCAGCGCGGGAAAAAAGGATTGCGGCCTCGTACGAGGTCCTCGATAGAACGCGAATCACAAAAAGGAAGAGGTAACCGCGCCTGCGTGTCCGTCAACAATGTACTCCGCCGCTACTTTTTGAGTGCATAACAATGGACCACGTTGATGAAACGGGACTCATGGTTTCTGGATGGGACGTGCCGCGCACTGAACCAGTTGTTCGACCACGCAGATTGCACGCCCCACCCTGACTTCCCCTCCCACCGACTGTCTCCGATTGCTCGACGTTTCCCCCTCCCGTTCGCGGAGAACCACGAACCTCCAGGAACCGTACCCCCCACCATTCGAGCTGTTCCACCACCGCTGTCGTCTGACCAGTGACGCTTCGGCGCGTCGAGACCACTGACAGGAACCCCCCACCACTCCAGTACGCGATCGCGGTTCGACCGGTACGATATACCGGGTGTCTCGCGCGTTCTGCAACGGACGGCTCGATCCGCGAGAATATTTTGTTGAATTTTTGATCGTCTATTGATTTATTTGTTAGATTATATGCAAAGTTTGAAGCAGGTACAATGTTCGACCCCAGTGCAAATATCTGGGATCGTAGGGACCATTAGCCACGAAGTCGAGTCGCTTTCGTTTGGGAGAATTAAATTTGCAATAAAGCACGCGACCCGCCATACGCTTTGTAGCGTGTTGGAATTTTTTATGACAAGCATTACAATTATGCCGGGAGCATTACTTTGTTCATAAAGTAGATCAAGCATACGAAACACGCGGCTCGATCGATTATAACGTAACTTTTTTTACTACTTGTTTTTTTTTTTGCCACTCCGTGCACCGTCCGTGTTTTATATTTGTGTGATTTTAGAGCAACAAAGAGAACTTTGTCTCTTTCATGTCTGATTCTTATTTATCGTAACCGAGTTGAATGCAGATGTTAACACTTAACGGCTAGGTAGAGAATATAACGTTCCCGGAACGGGCAAGTGGAACCTTAAACGACGCCATTAAAATTTGTCCAAAGCCCCGTTGGCTACCCTCGCCGCGCACGAAAGCTGACATCCGCGATTGGAGTGGCGAGACCTTTTCCACGCTTGACTAATTTTAAAAAAGTCGAATCTGTTTTCCGAGCTACCCTCGATGACTTTTAAGCACCGACCCAACCCTCGAGTCAAAGACAGAAATTCACGGGGTGTGGTTGCCTCGGAATCCACTTCAACCCATAGCCGCCATTTGTGTTCCCTAAGAAAAATCTATAATTCTCACGAAAGCTAATAAACCTCGGTTAATACCGTCGTCGTCGCAAAACGCTTTGGTCAAGTTATTAAGTTATTAACAAGAAAGTTATTATACTCCGCGTTATCTCGTGTACTCGTACCAAAAATAAACGCTGTATTACGTTGAGGTGATGTTTAATTTCGAAAACTTTTAAACCGCCCGTGGAATCGAAGGTTGGCCCCGATATCGTATCTCGTTCTATTTTTAATGTTGATCGACCCGCGCCATCGTTTCTTCTTTTTCTCGTCTCTCCCTTTTCGGCCGGACAGAACGCTCTCACGCAGAGTTCCAGCTCGCAAGGGGGTTTGACACTTGGCATAAAATACGAGCCAGTTCTGTGTCATGTCACGAGCCGCGCCTACGTATCCAGTTGCGTCGAATAACGAATACGGACGAGCCGGTACATGCTGCTCGCGTATCATTAAAACGCTACACGTCCTATAATATACCTCGATCGTACTTCCTCCTCGATTTAAATGTTAATTACCCTGGTGCAGCAGTAAACGATATTACGAATCCAAAAAGATGTGCAATTTATTTTCCTTCAGCCTAGACAGCTTGCCAATTTTTAATAATTTCAGATTTGTCGGCGACGAGTTGGGGGGTTGAAACCCTGCCCGAAAAGTGCTCTCTCGTTTCTGTAAAACGGATCGAATGGACGAGAGCAACGTGTGCTGACTGTAGGGAGGAGAAAAAGGGAGATTCGTGGAAGAGGAAGAGGGAGAAGAGTGGTACAGGAGAGCAGCCTGTCGAGGTTACCTCGCGCTGGGAACCGAATCGATCTCTCGGAGCCAAAGCCCGGGTCCGGCATCCCCTCTTCCTCCGCCATCCTGCTCCTCATGGCACGCAAACAGCCATAACCGGCGAACACACCGTCCACGGTCTCGTAGGTACAGCATAATTTACAAGTGGCCGATCGTCGTGCTTTTTTAAGCGGGTTTTAAACGGCCTTAAAGATTGAAATCCACGACGTTTGCGTGTTGTCGTGAGTTATGGCTCGGGAGAAGCATTCGAGCCGAGCCGAGCGCCTCAATTTACCGGGATTATGCACCCCGATGGAGGGAACTATGCTGAATCGCGATGGTCCGATATTGTCTGGTGGTTAATCGGCCATTTTGCTTCTTCTAACTGTCGCTATTCGCGCTTACGACGCTCACGCGGACCGCACGGTTATAAAAATAATAAAAAAAATTGAAATTCGTCGAGTCTGTTGACTCAGCGAGACGGTGAGCGAGGATCGTCGAGTTTACCGATCGAAATAGTTCTCCGCCAGAAACGTAGAATCGAGAGAACCCCAACGATCGTACGGTGAATCGATTCGTACCGTTTGCGAGATTTCGCAGAAGGGCAACCGACGAATACGCTTCTTTTTGCGGAAACCGACACGGGGTCTCGTGATTTAGCTGCATTACGCGGCGTCGAGTAGAGACGGTCAAGCGTGAAACGTTAAAACACAAACACCGAGAGTTGTTATATTTATCGTGATACTCAACCGCCTTTTACGGTCTATTAAACACCGCGTCAAACATTTCGCGCCGATGCCGCGACAACGGGTCTCATCGAGACTGTCGAGCCGGTTGAAATCGAGAACGTGACTCTGTAATTTATTAAACATGTTACATACGAATTCGAAGGGTTTCTGTTTTCGATCTATATTCACTTTGAAACCCTCCGATTAAAAATCACCGACGAGTTTCGCCTTCCCCGAGCCTGATATTCCAAATGGCCGACGCGTGGGCGATAATTTCGAAGGGTGAACGCGACTAGTGACCGTTGCAACCGGGAATACACGTGCACCAATTGAATTGAGACATGAAAACGTTCAGCGGACTCGGGGATCCCGACAATTAGCGGCGAATCGAACAAAAACGAGACGTGAAATATGAACGGGCTGATTTAAGGTGCTAGATTATCACCCGGCGAGCACTTATCGCGTAACCAAACGAACATTAACCGCGCCGTCAAATAGCGTCAAGGGCCGCGGACGGACGCGCTTAATGCGCCTATTCCTATTTAACTTCTCAATTAACATAAGCGCGTGACTTCGTTATTGCCGTCGCACGCAACCCCGTTCGCGTCGAATGGATAATGCAAGTCTTTCGTCGCGCTTACGTCTCTTGCACCTGCTATTCAAATTCGACGCCCACCTGTCACCCCTCGAACATAACGACCACGTGCCATTTCTTCGTAGAGTTTTCACGTGAATTCCATCAGAAAAATCCCTTTCGATTTCATGCACTTTTGCTTTCTACCCGTTCCACTCTTCCTTTCGTTTTCGTGCTAACCATTCGACTTTCGCTTCGCTGGTTCGAGGCGATAGTCTGGGTTATGTCTTCCTTCGTGCATGGTACTTTGATCAAATTTTTATTCCATCCTCCACGGAAATAAAAGAGGCTTTTGAAATAGCTTCTAGGGTCTTGCTACCTATTTTCGAAAGGATTGCGGTCGAGGTTGTTGCCGGAAACGGTCACGGATTCTAGGGTGAATCGGGGGAAACCGAGATCCAAGGCGAGAGAATAAGAACGACCTTGTAGAAATTTGCTCGAGGACTTCCGTGTTCGAAGAGAGGAAAAAAAGGGATGAAAAAATTGCGGTCTGAATTGCCGCGATCCCTCGAAAAGTGAAATCTGGTAGACTCGCCCCATTTTCCAAAAGGGAACGGTGTTCCTAAATCATCGCAGATGGACGAATTTACGAAGAGGATTTTTTTATGCAAAAGGAAACCCACGGTGAGCGTTATTAAAGTCCTTTTTGCTTGTTCGAACGGTGAAGGTACGAAGCAGCGAATGCTTTACGTGCGTGGCGGAATAGAGGAAAGACAATCGCGTCGTTTTTCCGAGTTATTGCGACCGATCGTTTCGTGCGTACGTAATCTGGTCGATTAAACGGTCGTGACTGCGAGGGAACAAGCGATAGAACCCAAAGTTATCGTCATTGTAAATCATAACGATGGCCGTGTATTATTCCTGCTTTCTTTGCGCCGTGTTCTAACAACCGATCGAAGAGAATTTGTTTAGATCTTGTGTTTCGTAATTTCTCGCCTGTTCGCAGCATCGACGACAGATTGATGGCAGTTCGAAACCCGCCGAACAGCCAAGAACATGTACAATCGTTCGAAGACTTATTGCCGCCTTTATGTCTCGTTATTCGTAATACTTTCTTGTCGAAACGGTGGTTCGAAACGATAATCCAAGTGCACGCGTGAAATGCACAGATCATACGGGAGACGTTTTACGTTTTAAGCGGTATCGCGTCGGCGTAAACCGTGAATGAAAGCTTATTCATATTTTAGAAGATTCGCTTCCCCGCGTGTTCATTCATCGCGTAATATTTTTATCGAACACAGCGAAGTGCTTCGTGCCCTCTGAATCAGTTTTATACGTTCCGTGTCCCGATCTTGAAGGATCAAACGCGTTGTCCTTGATCTGGACGTTGGGTACAATGTTTCCGAAGGAATAAAGATTTAACGATGAATGCTCAGACCGGCGTTTATCGTTCGAATAAGCAACGAGGACTTTAGTAGCAATTACTGTACGCTCCTTTTGCTGCAAAAATCTATTGCAATGTCTTCTTCTTCCAAGAAAACGCGGTAGAATATTTTATTAATTATTTTAAACAATTCTGTGCTTCTGATGACTGATGTACTCGTTGAATATAAGGAAATCGAGACGTTATAAAGAAAATAAAGTTGTCTTATCTTAGTTTTCCTGAAAGGAAGAAGAGTATAGCGGTTACCTTATTTTACGCGGGAAACTCGACGTTTGAATATCCTGGGGACGCGATAGACGCGCGTGTTTCGAAAAATCGAGATTCCCGCGCTCCTAATCGAACAATTATTGCCCAATATTCGCGACGGCAGAAGATCAATTTCCAGATGCAAGTTTTTGAAACTCAAATAATTAAAACGGTACCACCGTGCTGCAGAGTTTATGCAAACGATACACAACGATCTCACGCTTTATACTTTAAAGGATGTCACGCGTATCAGTACATTCGCGTTGCTGTCGTTATAGCCACTGAAAGGCTAGTTACGATCGTAACTTTAATACGAATTCTTTAATAGCGGAGAATGAAAGCGAAACGACGAGTGTATAAATTCGGGGAGCCCTTGAACACGACGAAGACACGGAACTCAATTGTTCTGATTTATAAATGAAACGTAAAGGGAATGAAATTAGCCCAGCTCGAGTCCTCGAATCACTGCCGACGGGACACCGCGAACGATCACGAAATTCGTTATGGCTTCGCCGTTTGGGGGCCAAACGGATGTGTCTAAATTGTTCCCCATTTGTGAAAAACTCGGTTCGAGGGAACGCGAATAGAAATTGTCGATGAACGATTGAACACTCACCGTTTTCGAACAGCGAAGGCCGATGTTCACTGAACTCTGGGAGGAACTCGAGGAACTTGCGGAGGCAACCGAATATCCTCTTCGTGGAGTCGACACGCGAGAACGAGCCGGAGAACTGGCGAAGTTTATGGTATTACTGAGGCCGATAGGGCCGGAACAAGTGGCCAGACATAAGTAAAAGTCTCTTCACCTCTCGAATCGAATCGAAATGGGGTGCGGGCATCCCGGCCGCGGTTCCGGGTTCCCGTGGACCCTGCGTCGGCGTCGTTGCACCCTTGCGCGGCCGTCACGGCGCAAATTCATTCCGTCCCCCTTTCCCGTACGTCGCGTCCTGATGGACGTCCGCCCTAATCCTCCTCTGTCGCCCCTCTCGCGGTCCCATCCTGCCTCCATTTCCACCACCGTCACTCCATCGCGATCCTGTGTGCGTCATACAGGGACGTTTCTCTCGACCCTTGGAACGCACCCTTCTACGGTCCCTTTCGTGCCTTTCGTGCTCCTCTTCCCTCGATCCGCCCTGCGTCTGAAACATTCAATCGCTCGAGTTTATCTTTCAACACTTTCGAACGAGCATCTCGCTGCAACCAAAATACAGCCATTAGGATACAATAACCATTGTGATGACAATAAAGATTAAACCAACGTCCAAAAATACCAAAAGTTTGTCGAGTAAAAGATACGGATCAATGATTGTTAGAGAGTGAGATCTGTTATACGGTGAAACTGAAATTCCCGTGGTCCATGGTTGACCAAAGATGGCGAAAGAACGCCAGTTGTCCGCGGAGATATCGATGGCCGTGTTTCGACCGTTCCAACATGGCGAGCTGTAAACGCGGCACGCAATTTTCTTGTAACTAAATGAAAATAAATTCACGACCGCCTAATGATATTCCCTTCGACAGGGCTTCGGCCGTGCCTTCGTGGGGTTTTATGAACGCAAATTACAGAGCCCGATGGCCGCCTCCTGCCAGCGCCGACACCCTCGGTGTTCCAGGGCCTTGGTAACTTTTTCAATTTCACGGTCAACGAACCTCTAACCCCGTCCCACCCCGTCTATCCGCGATTCTCCGATCCACGAGGATATTTTTCATCCACCCCCTCGCGAACGTGCTCGATTGCACAAGTGGAAACGTACCCGATGACTCAATTTCAATAACGCATTTCCATCTCGAAGACGTGACCACTCTATAATAACTAGACTGCGGATGTTTATGCATTTATGCAAAAATATAAGAAATACTTAAAGTAAGATACGAATTATTGTATTTAGGGGTTGAGACAGCCCTCCGCGAAGCTTCCGTTTCATTAATTCTATTAATAAAAATGTGAATTAATAATAATAACACTCTGCGCGTAGTAATTAACAAGACTATGTGTCATGTTCATTACTATTAATCAGATTTAAGCCACCGAGGACCCCGCCCCGCGTATGTATATATCTAGAATTTCGAGAGGTTGGGCGATGTCTGGGGCGTTTAAAATTGAAATAAAAGTATGCGCGATTCGAGATTCCGTCGGTTCAGCGAAGTCGGGAATTCGGCGCAGACCGATCGTCCAAGGTAAAAACATTACCGGCGTCCAGAAACCCGAAGAATCATAAAAGAGTTATCTCCTTCGCGACTGGCGTCGTATCCCCGCTTTACTATTTCCTACCTAGCTCGCGGTCTTGATTGTCCTCCACTTCTTCGTCTCCTTTCGGTCGGATTCCAACCCCACCCAAGAATTCAGCAATTTCCGCGCGAATCCTCTGCGTCCAGGTCCCACCCTCGATGTTTAATTAGCAATCTATGGAAACGAGATAGCGGAGTAACGACAGAGGGGGGGAAAGGTCACGGGACGGAGGGGTGACATCGTCAACCCGTTTGCGTTCGTTCCAACACATCGCGCGTCGTAAACCGGGGACGCGATTATTCGTCCCGAATCGTTCATTACGCGACAGTTATCGAACAGAGAACGATTATGGAAGACGCGAACGAGTTAGAAATAAACAACTGCAAAGTGGCGCTTGCGGTAGATCGATTCCTCGATCGAGGATCGATCGGTACGAAGAAGAGGAAGAAGCGTCGCCGCTCGAAGGAACGTTTTCCGTCGTGTGTTCCCGGAACACGAACGCCAGCAGTTTAACGGGTTAATGAGCGACGATAATTCCCTGTCCCGTGAACGGAACCGCCATAAATCGCCGTGTAAACCTTTTTATCGTCCCCGCCGGTACAAACTCGAATATCATTCGCACCCAATATAAAGAGCACCACCGCGGACTGAAAATTGAAGCCAGCGTCCGGTTCGACTTCGATTTATTAGCATCGTGCCGATCGATACCCACCTCCGCGGGTGGAAGCCACTATAAATTCCCAGCGACCAGATACAGGGGGAGGTCGAGAGCCACCCAACGGCGTTGCAGCGATACGAGGAGGTCGTTGCGGTGGTCGTAGGCGGAGGCTGGCTCAAGTTGGGTCGATTTTGCGTCCACCAGCGCGGGGGGTTGGAGAGCCAAGGGTGTGGAAGCACGTAGGGCTGCGTGCACAACGAAAACCCGGAGAACTCGAGGAACAGCCAATGGTGGCGAGAGAGGGTGGAATGGAAGAGACAGAGAGGAGGACGGATGGAATTTATACCGTTGGCTGTCGTCGGAGGTTGGATTGAAAGCCGCCAAGCATAAATAACGACGCGTCAACCCCCAACAAGGAGGGGGACGCAATGACGACTGAGCTACCCTCGAATTCATCAGGACGAAACAATGGACGGATACCGGGCATGAATAATTGAACGAGGTGGGGCTGATCGGGGGTGGTAAGCGATTCGCCTCGAAACGATGATGGGACGTGGAAAAATCATCGATAATGCGTTTCTGATGTCTGTCACGTTAACGAGACTTTCACGGGGAGCATTTACTGCTACGTGGGTGGACGGCGAAGTCTGCTCGACCTGGTAACAGGAAGAAATCCTTGTTCCACGGTTTTGAAATACTTCGAATTACTCTTTTCTACATCCCGACGACTCGAGAAAGATCTCCCGCGATGGCAGAATACTGGTTCAACCTCTTCTCCCACCGGGAGTCCACACGGTTTTCCCTCCTCGAGATTTTTATGCTGTTCCAGCTCGAATTCCACGGGCTCGTGTTCCTTTAAAACGCCTTCACTGTCCACCGAATTGTTTGCGCGAGCGAAAGTCGATAATCTCGAAATACCTATCCACGTTCTTTTCGTGGATTTGCAAGAATCGATGAGAAACGGGGAGAAAATTGAAATGTACGTCACCGTTGAATATTTTGGTACTATGGATTTTACGAGGGAAGGAATGCAGGATATCGTGCAGCCCGGTTATTTTCCCGGTTTCCACGTCGCATACCAATGCCACCCCTCGGGTTCGGCTCGAGCACTTAGAGTTTCAGTAAGCGGTAGTTTATGAGATCTTAAACAAGCTATGAAAAAGGTATACCGCGAGGACGGTTCGCCCGCGAGTAGATAATCGCGGAATATAGTCTCGCGATTATAAACCATACGTTATTGTCCCACGAATTACCATAGTTCCGCCGATAACGATCTCGACGAAATCAATTTTCGAATTCCCGCGGTTTCTCGACGATCTTCGATCGTTTCACAGAACTCTGCGTCCAGGTTTTCTATATTTTTAGACGACTGGGACGAAGGTTCAACCAGGCGTTTAATCTCGAAGGGATTCTCCAATTAACCAGGTCGAAAACCGTGCTACGACGGAATCCGTGATCCCCCTTGGTAATCAATATAATCCTTTATGTCGACGTTGTAGAATTACGTTCCTCGTTCCACGGGACGTCCTATATAATACGGTGTTCCCTTAAGAGCTGTATTTCTTCCTCTTATCCCCGTCGGTTCTCCGGTTGCCGTCGCTTCAGCCTCGTTCCTCCACACGCCGAGCGTGGATCCAGTCCGCCCTCGGACAGCCTCGTGTCAGCCAGGCTTAATTCATGGCCATCTTAGTTATCTCCACGAGTTCGCATCTCCTTATTCCGACCGTCGGCAGAAAAGGAACGGCGCAAAAATCACGGGTGGACACGGCTCTCGGCTTGGCCCCGTCCCATAAAGTAACATTAATTGAAAATCTCGTATATTCGCCTCCGATGCGCGTCAACGCGAGGACAAAGAGCCATGGCGAACATGGCGGAACGGTTTACTATGCGCTAGATAACACCCTTAACGATCGCGACGAGACTCGAACATCGACTCGATGATCTATGGGTCGTATTATTTTCATTGTATCTACTTGGGGCCAAACTACAGCGAGATCAATGCGACAGAAATCGATCCACGTGTTTCTTTTCGCAAAACCACCCCTTAACGCGTTCACTGACAGATAAAAACCGTGGAATTGTCTGCAAGATTAGATTCAAAGCGAAAACAAATTCATGTATCGCCGTTGGTTGCATCAAATCAAAGAGACTCGCGTCGACTAATAAACGAGATTTGCTATTTTCTCGATTCGAAGGAACACCGAGGCGAGGACGCCATCGTTGCATCTCCGTGGCTTTAATCTCCGCAGTAAAAAGAGCGAGCAATCCGAGTAGAAATAATTCTTGGTCCACCCTGCTCGCCGGCGAGGGGAGAAGCAAGAAGCAAAGGACGGATAAGAAAAATCTCTCATGAATAAGGGATGAGACGAAATCCCGTGTAGCGGTGTCAAAGCCGAGGAGTCTGAATGACGGACGGAGGCTCGGTTTCGGTGCGCGGTACCGCGCTTACGGCGCCATTAAAATAAAATAAAGCCTTCCTCTGTCTTCCAGCTCGCACCCGACGATGCTCGTTCTGGCTGGTCCATCCCTCCTCCCCACGTCCCGAGTATCCGCGTTTCATTTTTCTTATTCTCCATTTTGTGCTCTTGGCACCGCAGCTTCCTATCCTCCCGCCTTCGACTTCCTCTCCCGCCATCAGCGTTTTCAGAATGTTGCCAGCGCGGATAGCCAGGGCGTAAACGTAAAATCATTGCCCGGAGTATACGAGCAGAAGAGCCGTCTGCGTGCTCCTCTCCTCGAGAGAGGGTCCGGCGTCGTTCCTGCGGATCACGACGCTTATAATAACACTTAACCACCGACAGCGAATGGCCGCAAGTTGCAACTTCTCTTCTTTGTGCTCCTTCCACGCTTTGTACTCCTCTACGGACCTCGGTTTATCTTCGTTCCGCGGCCACCTCGGTCTTCCCAACCTTTTGTCTCTCGAAAATATTCTAATCGAAACGACTGGGAATCAATTGCGATACAAATCGATCTGCGTAATTCTTTTTGCTAAATAACAGAGGAGAGTCACCCCCTTGCCCATTTACGGCCGGATAAAAGGTACAGTTCTCTACAGAACTAAATTATTAACTATTTAGTGTCCATTAAATTCTAACAACTCCAGAAACATTTGATAATCCTTGTCTGTGATTTTCTACCCCCTGCGTTCCAAGGTTTGAAGGAAATGGCCGACGAGAGAGCTCGATACCGATAAGATTCAGCATAGTTCGAGTGGTTCCGTTCGACACAATGTAAAGTTATCGCCTCCCGCGCGTATTGCTGTACGAAACGTTGCGTTAAATATTTACTCTCTATAAACACAGAGCGTGGCCGTAAAAATCGCGGCAAGTGCCGCGTGGTATGTGTGTTGCGTTCGTCCAGAACAAGAACAGACGACGACGCCAGGAACGCGCGTGTTTCGTCCTAAATTTAGCCCTACCTTCGACCTACGGTCCAGCCAGGCTCCGAAACTTCCTATTTCCGGTGGCCAACTCCTCCAAAATCGAACGGGAGTAATTTCGATCTCGATATTTCGCGAATTCGCGGATATTTTCTCGTCATCGAGGATTCGTGTTTTGAGACGCGAGGCATTTATTTTTTATTTATTCGACGACTCCGTCCACGTTTTCACGAGGACGATAAAGAAGAGGAATTGCCGTACGTCTTATCGTTGTAACAAGAAAACGCGAGAGTACGGCTCTTCCGCTCGAGGATCTATTTCGTACGAACGGAACGATTCTATTAGCGATACCATTAACGAGTCGGGTTTATTATGCTTGACGCTCGGTTTTATAGTTATAACGCGGGCCACGTTCCCCGCCGCTCCCCTCCCGGAGATTTTACCGTCGCGATAGGGGATGACTGGCACCAATTAGGTCCGATATGGATATCCAATTCCTGGGGAACGTTTATCGACCCTTTCCCGAGCACGATTATTTATAAACTATCTTGAACCACTTTAGTTTTCAAGGCGAACTCATCATCCTCGAGTTCCTCGACTGTTCAACGTCGAGAGGCAGGAAATGGCTTCTTCGGAACGTAATGTTTTCCGAGGGAATACGAAAACGCCTCGAAGGAAAAACGATCGAACGTCCCGTGGGGAACAGCTCGCGTTTAGTTAGGGCGAGGTTGTTGCGTCACGAGTAGGGAATGGCAGCCCTGGCTTAACAATCCCACGCAGGGGTGGGATTTGTATGCTTAAGGGCGGGTAACGACTACGGGAGGGAAACGAACGAGGGAGAATAATGTCTACGGAGGACGAGAAGCCAGGTCCACGACCACAGTCGAAGGGAAAATTCCGGATATTACAAACGCACACGCGAACCCCCGTTGCCACATGCGTTCAATAAGGGTTGTTGCCAGCCAACCTTCCACTTCCTCTCGTAAATCTTTGCCTTCGTTCCGAAAGAAAGATCTTGCGATCTTTTACGACAATTCTGGAGCGTCTGCGACGTTCGCGAATTATTGGAGAACGCTTCGTAAATTAACTTCCTCCTATTTCGGTTCTTTTAATAATAAATGGGGATTGCTTCCCCTCAGGACGGTAATTTTAACAATTTCCGCGTTACAGGATTCCGAGAACAATTGTTTGCGATATCGAAGTCACTTAACAGCGTGTAACTTAAGGGTTGTTTACGCTCGAGCTCCTTTGTTCTCGACTTTAACGACGGAGAGGGAAGTTAAAATCTATTTTTTATTAGGCTCTTCGAAAGTCGAAGCTTCAATCGAGGACGTGACAATGTATTTTTTTTAACTTCAAGAGGACGTCGCTTTATCGATGTTAAGCGACGCTTTTATCGTCTTATCGCGGTTAAAGGCGGAGATTGCGAAGGGAGAATCGCGGACAACGGTTCAGGAAATGTCGTCGCAATTCAACCCCTTGAATACCTCGTCGTTCGTACTTACGTCTCTCGTCGTTGCATCCCTTCATAGGCGACCCTTCCGTGTCGAACACGGTGGCCACAAAATCCCTGGAACGACGGCCATTATCGCTCGTTCGCATTCCCGGAATATTTCACTGCCGCCATCGCGTTCCGATAACAGTTCGCGGTATCGATTCTCGCGTCGTATCGAAAATTACACGCGTCGTTCGCTTCGTAAAAAGCTGCATAACTGTCGCGATGTCGAGGTATTAATTAAGTGGCCCTAGCAGAGAAGAGTTTGCGAATTATTCCACAACTTTGTTTCTAGATTCAACGTCCTTTGACATTTCTAATCGACGAGTCGAGGACGAGGGTGTATAAAAATTGCAAATAATTTAGCCAAAATCCATTTCTTCTAAAGATTCTCGCGTCGTATCGAAAATTACACGCGTCGTTCGCTTCGTAAAATGCTGCATAACTGTCGCGATGTCGAGGTATTAATTAAGTGGCCCTAGCAGGGTAGAGTTTGCAAATTATTCCACTTCATTTCTAGATTCGGCATCCTTTGACATTTCTAATCGACGAGTCGAGGACGAGGGTGTATAACAATTGCAAATAATTTAGCCAAAATCCATTTCTTCTAAACATTCTCGTGTCGTATCGAAAATTACACACGTCGTTCGCTTCGTAAAATGCTGCATAACTGTCGCGATGTCGAGGTATTAATTAAGTGGCCCTAGCAGGGTAGAGTTTGCAAATTATTCCACTTCATTTCTAGATTCGGCATCCTTCGACAATTCTAATCGACGAGTCGAGGACGAGGGTGTATAACAATTGCAAATAATTTAGCCAAAATCCATTTCTTCTAAAGATTCTCGCGTCGTATCGAAAATTACACGCGTCGTTCGCTTCGTAAAATGCTACATAACTGTCGCGATGTCGAGGTATTAATTAAGTGGCCCTAGCAGAGAAGAGTTTGCGAATTATTCCACTTCGTTTCTAGATTCGGCATCCTTTGACAATTCTAATCGACGAGTCGAGGACGAGGGTGTATAAAAATTACAAATAATTTAGCCAAAATCCATTTTTTCTAAAGATTCTCGCGTCGTATCGAAAATTACACGCGTCGTTTGCTTCGTAAAATGCTGCATAACTGTCGCGATGTCGAGGTATTAATTAAGTGGCCCTAGCAGGGTAGAGTTTGCAAATTATGCCACTTCATTTCTAGATTCGGCATCCTTCGACAATTCTAATCGACGAGTCGAAGACGAGGGTATATAACAATTGCAAATAATTTAGCCAAAATCCATTTCTTCTAAAGATTCTCGCGTCGTATCGAAAATTACACGCGTCGTTTGCTTCGTAAAATGCTGCATAACTGTCGCGATGTCGAGGTATTAATTAAGTGGCCCTAGCAGGGTAGAGTTTGCGAATTATTCCACTTCGTTTCTAGATTCGGCATCCTTTGACAATTCTAATCGACGAGTCGAGGACGAGGGTGTATAAAAATTACAAATAATTTAGCCAAAATCCATTTTTTCTAAAGATTCTCGCGTCGTATCGAAAATTACACGCGTCGTTTGCTTCGTAAAATGCTGCATAACTGTCGCGATGTCGAGGTATTAATTAAGTGGCCCCAGCAGGGTAGAGTTTGCAAATTATGCCACTTCATTTCTAGATTCGGCATCCTTTGACATTTCTAATCGACGAGTCGAGGACGAGGGTGTATAACAATTGCAAATAATTTAGCAAAAATCCATTTCTTCTAATGATTGTAGGATGTACTCTAGGTCCTCAGGATGATTTTGATTTACCCCGATTTTACCAGAGATTTATAGAAGTTCGGAGCAAACTGGACCCCGTGAGAGGTGTCTTGGCGCAATAACAATCGGAGTATTGTCTCACGGAAGTCGATCCAACCGAAGCGAGCTCGTTCAACTGGTCGTTTGATGGGCAATAGACACTCGGTGACCGTTCGACCGGTCATTCCGCACCGGACGACCGCCTCCCGCTCTTCCTGTTAAACGATTATTTTTGTTGTCGTCGTAAATCCTTTTAAACGCACCACTCTTCTGGATCCTCCGCGTACGTCCACACCTAGGTCTCCCCCGAGGACTATCGTCGACTCCTGATATCTCACTCGAACGTTCCGCGATCGCTTCGACATCGACGCGTTTCGCGAACCGTTAGCACTAATTCAGTTTTCCAGAACTTTTCCCTGTCGTTTCTGCCCTCTGCGCCTCGCGAGTACGACTGCCCGTTGCTCAGAACGCGAAAATCATCGACCCTTCGACGAACCGCAGGGAGCTGATTTCACCTGGTTTTCTCTCGAGTTTCTATTTTTTTTTTTCTACACTATGTTTGGTTTCACTGCGTTTCCCTTCCCCCCTTCAGAGATTTTCTGTTTGGTTGTACATATAAAAAGATTGACTAATTTTTGAAGGAACTGTCTCTATTTTATAGTTAAAAATGGATGCTGCTGTCCTCGAGCAACGACCGTGATTACATGGACGCGATTAAAGCGAGGCGGTGTTATTAGCGCACTAACGAGGCCCATAAATGAATTAATCAAGATGTTTAATTGGACGGCTGGAAACCTCAAGTTCTCACAGCCGCGGTTTCATTATCGTCGCTGTAATTCCCACGAGTAAGTTTTTGCTTGACCCTCGACGTAGCGAGCTTTTATTAAGCGAATTAAATTCCGTCAACTATTCTGTCAACCTCGAGCTTTTGTCACAAGGAAGAGCCACCTGTTTGGCTCTGCGTTCGCCTTAGTAGCTTCCTGTATGACAATGGACATCGAGAACAGTGATCTGACGCGCCATTGTTCTCGACATCGTAACTCTGTAAGCGTATCCAGTCGAAAATCACGTTACCATCATTTCATAGGAATTCTCGATCCTCAAAAAATTCTGATTCCATCTGGAATCGTTCTTGGAAAACTGTGTTTGCGTTTGTTTTAACAACCTTTGGTTTTTTCCTTGCAAGGGCTGCTCCTGCAACAGGATTACGCGATTCCTCGAGGTCAACCCGGAAGCCCGAAAGTAGGTAGTCGAAGGGTCCCCCGATGACCTTAATTAGTTTATTGGCAGGGATTACGTTTTGGTCGGCCGTTGAAAAGCCTCCTTTTCGGCATCAAAGGCTGCAGGTCTAGCCATTTCCGCATTCCCCCTTTGAAAATTTTTTTTCCTCGGCGGTCTGGACGGTCTCTGCCTAGCTTTCGAACGCAACGAAACGTACAGATCGTTTCGAAACAGCAAATCTTCACGAAAATATCGACGCATCGACTTCGACGCGTGGCCATTTGTTCGTGTTGCAATATCTCGTACGATCGAATGTTTTATTTTTAGAAAACTTTTCATCCGGACTAGAATTTCGCCCTCGAGATCGATATAAAACGAGACGTTATGGCGTCGTGAATCGGTAGTCGAAGCCGCGGAAGCTTCTCTATTTCAATTTCCACTTTTTTTTCCACCGATCAAAAGCGCCGCTTTCTTCAATGGACTGTCACGATACTGTCGTGACGAATTTCATCGCACGAATGTCGCGTTTTTCTCGATCAAAGGTTCCGTTCGACTCGGTCCATTGCGGATAGAAGTCGCTGCCACCTTCGGTATACCGGGTGTCCCGTAAACTACGCGGGAAGATCCGAAAGAAAGGGAATTCGAGCGTTCTGTGATCCTCAAGTTTAATCCTCTTCTTTGTTGCAATAATGTTATTTCTCAAACGATTTAATTTGTTTATCCTCGTGGGAGTTTATAACGAGAGACATTTTAAAAAAAAAAAAGACCACCGTACAAGCTGTTTTATATGAATTTGAGATGCAGAGGTGCAGGCTCGTAAAAATGTAGAAATATTTCAAAGCAAATCGCCCGTGAGAAAAGGAACCGCCATGTGCGTCCTCTGTCGATGGCGCAGGAGGGGGTGGGAAGGAAACAGAACGACGAAACGTCGCGGACAAAGTGGCTTCTGCGGTAAAATAGTTCGCCACACCCACGGAGGCCAGTTAAAAAGTTGAAATCCCACCCACTCCGCGGTCCCCCGGTCGCCATTACAAATAATTCGAAACCAGTTCTCATCGGGGGACTAGGAATCGCTCTTGTCGGGTGTGTCGCCACGTTTTAATGCCCCGTTTCGCTAGAACGGAACGCTCTGTCCCTTTGGTCGTCGAACGAGAAGCGTGAAAGGTCCCTTATCGGCCCCAGAGAATTCCAACGTAAAAGGAAACCATCTCCAATCCTGCATAATTTAATCCTTCCACCGCCATTCTTGCGTACGCGTTACGTTTTAACACGATCGGGGTACACGTGCTAAATTAATCGGGGCTTCCCGCATTTTTGGTTAAATATTAAACTCGAAGGGGGCGTTTTATCGGTCCAAAGACTCTACCCTTTGGAGACAGCAAAAGAAAATGTATTAGATAGGAGTATTTGCAGGAAAAAGCTTTGGTTGAAGTCGACAAACGAGGTAATTTCTATGTTGGGGTTCTCGTTAGCTGAGAAAGCAATAATTGCGTTAAGCGGCACGGTTCGTCCAAAAAATAAAATTCTCCGAAGGAAATTGTAAGGCAGAAAGAGTGGCGAGGAAACTCGAAGGTGAAGAAAGGGGCGTGCCAAAAAGAAAGATGGACGAAGCGTAAAAAAAACCAGCTCGAAAACGAATTCGAAAAAGCGAGGAAAAAAGAAGGTGGAAGGCGAGGGAGAGGGTGCAGGGAGCAATAAAACGACCAGCGGCCGCCAAGGAGATCCCGCGAGCAGATAATTGTGTAAGTGGATCCCGTTCGTTCCTGTGGAGAGGCCACGTCGACTCCAGGACGACTCCGAAAACCAGTCCCGAGGATTATTCCACGAGCAAATTGGAGGAGACACGAAAACGGGGGAGAAATCCTCGACCGTCGTTCGGTAAAACCCGCCACGATCTCTACAAAACACAAATTTCGCCCCGATTCCCCGTGTGTTGAGTGCTCCACCCACAATTTCGAGCCAGCAAAATCGAGAAACTGAATTTTATTTGAAAGAAATTGAGAAAAGAAAAGGAAAAACACTGTTGTTGTTCGAATTCTAAGTTGAATTGTGCTTTAGGGAGATGAGAAGCTTGCAATCCCGTTTCTTGATCGTTGGATCTACTTTAGAACCTCCGGCTGAAGTATCGCCACTGCTATAAAACGAGAGGACCCAGCAATTAGCGATTGAGACCTCAAGGAATTTCATCGCTTAACGAAGCTGGAGACTTCGTTTTACGTTCTGATAAAAACACTTGGCTCGTGTATGGAGTTTCGTGTCGCGGCCATTTCGAATATCAATTGAAAGGAATTCCTCGACGACCTCTAATGAGATCAACTTGCATATCTTTCATATTAACAACTTAACATATATTTCGGGTTAACCAACAACGATCAGTTTTCTTTATTGGATTTGTTCCTAAAAATATGGTTCTTTTTAATTACAATGTTCTATCTAACGTATGATTTGAAGGAAAACAAATATTATCATCCCTTAAACCGTTGGATTAACACTTTGACTGCCACGTCATCCACATATGGGTGGCTAAAGCAATTCTCAGGTTGAAATGTTAAAAAAAAAATAAATTTGAATAGGACTCATGAATTTTAGCTAGGTTACGAAAACGAGCGCTAAGAAAAATTTTAATTTCTGTAGTTTACAATTGTACAAAGTCAACAATTTTAGGGTTTTAGTTTTGGCAGTCAACGTGTTAAACAAATATTGTTTTTCAAAGTAGTCAGACTCGGGCATGAATGTTAAGGGGTTAATACCAATATCTGACTGTTAAACTAGAAGTCGAATAATAAATTTGAATAAATAAATTGTCAAAAATGTAACAAGGTTTCAGGATTTACTCGACGACCAACGATCATCCAACTGGAAGATTTTTTATACAAATACCAGTGCCTATAATTGGAACCTGTTGAACGATACATTCGACGTATAAATTGTGACAAATGTAACAAGGTTTCTGAATTTATTTGACGATCGAAAAGGTAGGATCGAGGATCGAGGAGACCGTTCGTCCTCGAGGATCGTGGAGGCCTCCAGACTCGGGCATGAATGTTAAGGGGTTAATACCGATATCTGACTGTTAAACTAGAAGTCGAATAATAAATTTGAATAAATAAATTGTCAAAAATGTAACAAGGTTTCAGAATTTACTCGACGACCAACGATCATCCAACTGGAAGATTTTTTATACAAATACCAGTGCCTATAATTGGAACCTGTCGAACGATACATTCGACGTATAAATTGTGACAAATGTAACAAGGTTTCTGAATTTATTTGACGATCGAAAAGGTAGGATCGAGGATCGAGGAGACCGTTCGTCCTCGAGGATCGTGGAGGCCTCCAGACTCGGGCATGAATGTTAAGGGGTTAATACCGATATCTGACTGTTAAACTAGAAGTCGAATAATAAATTTGAATAAATAAATTGTCAAAAATGTAACAAGGTTTCAGAATTTACTCGAGGACCAACGATCATCCGACTGGAATATTTTTTATACAAATACCAGTGCCTATAATTGGAACCTGTCGAACGATACATTCGACGTATAAATTGTGACAAATGTAACAAGGTTTCTGAATTTATTTGACGATCGAAAAGGTAGGATCGAGGATCGAGGAGACCGTTCGTCCTCGAGGATCGTGGAGGCCTCCAGACTCGGGCATGAATGTTAAGGGGTTAATACCGATATCTGACTGTTAAACTAGAAGTCGAATAATAAATTTGAATAAATAAATTGTCAAAAATGTAACAAGGTTTCAGGATTTACTCGACGACCAACGATCATCCAACTGGAAGATTTTTTATACAAATACCAGTGCCTATAATTGGAACCTGTTGAACGATACATTCGACGTATAAATTGTGACAAATGTAACAAGGTTTCTGAATTTATTTGACGATCGAAAAGGTAGGATCGAGGATCGAGGAGACCGTTCGTCCTCGAGGATCGTGGAGGCCTCCAGACTCGGGCATGAATGTTAAGGGGTTAATACCGATATCTGACTGTTAAACTAGAAGTCGAATAATAAATTTGAATAAATAAATTGTCAAAAATGTAACAAGGTTTCAGAATTTACTCGACGACCAACGATCATCCAACTGGAAGATTTTTTATACAAATACCAGTGCCTATAATTGGAACCTGTTGAACGATACATTCGACGTATAAATTGTGACAAATGTAACAAGTTTTCTGAATTTATTTGACGATCGAAAAGGTTGGATCCAGGATCGAGGAGACCGTTCGTCCTCGAGGATCGTGGAGGCCTCCAGACTCGGGCATGAATGTTAAGGGGTTAATACCGATATCTGAATGTTAAACTAGAAGTCGAATAATGAATTTGAATAAATAAATTGTCAAAAATGTAACAAGGTTACAGAATTTACTCGACGACCAACGATCATCCAACTGGAAGATTTTTTATACAAATACCAGTGCCTATAATTGGAACCTGTCGAACGATACATTCGACGTATAAATTGTGACAAATGTAACAAGGTTTCTGAATTTATTTGACCATCGAAATGGTAGGATCGAGGATCGAGGAGACCGTTCGTCCTCGAGGATCGTGGAGGCCTCGCGTCGTTTGTACGGTGCACGTAGTGTAAGCAGGGGCAGCGGTAGCATTTATGGGCATCGCCGGCGTGAATATTTATGCGGGGACCATTATCGTCTACATAATAGCGGGCATGGCGAACACGGATAAGCGAACCTCGAGCCCGACGCGCGATGACTCGGGGCCTCTCGTGCCACGGAACGAGATAAAGCGGGGCAGGGCCGTAGCGTAAATGGTTTCGAAATGGGTGTGCAGCCACGCGGGAACGACCGTCCTTTGTCCAACCGACGTTACCAAAGTGACCGTACGAATTATAGATCGCGATAGCGAACAATGTTTCGGAGACCACCCGGTGTTGTGCAAATCTCACACGACTCGTAAACAGCTACACGAAACTCGAAACTCGATATTTTATCTTTCGTTGTCAAACATGGCGGATAAAAAATTTTATTCGTCTCCTCGCTAATTCGCGTAATTAAAGGTGGCGACCCTCATTAACTTTAATGTTTCTATATGGCTAACGTTCACCCCCTCCTTCATTTTTATCGCCGATTTACTCCCAACGTAAATTATCCCCGAGAGACTGTCTCAAACTGTTTCATGAAACTTTGATCATTTTAACGCTGGAATTACCAAGTTCCATTAGTAATTTCTAATAAAAATTGTAAAAAACTGAGAATTGCATTATACGCGTTTGGTGCAAGTAAATACGCTATAATTGTCGGTAGTTTCGATTCGATCGAGTTGCAAGGTTGATCGAAACGGGAGACACGAAATTTTTTAGGGTTCGTAGGACCGTAATTTCGTCGTTTTTCCACGGGCGGTGGCTGGTCGCCATTTTCTGAAAACCGGTCCAACCTGTTAGGTTCCCGCTGACCGGTGGCCGAGCAAGCGGGAATCGGCGTACGCTTTGAAAATCGAATCCCTTCTACGGTCCTGAAAACGCCCATAGTGCCTGGTTGGAGAACTCCGGAGAACCATGGTTGGTATCTGTCCCGAGGAGATACGAAACGCCCATGGAGCGCAAGGCCAAGATCCTAAATCACATTTGACTCTGGTAATAGGATTGCTTGGAAAGCCTAAACCCCTCCGAGGAATGAAATCCGTCTGATAGTAAATCTACCTCTTCCTACACCGCCACCTTCTTCTTCTTTCTGCTTTTTCTTACGCGCCTCCTGCGGATCGCCACGGTTCAACGTTTCAGACCCGCGCATTCCGCGCGACTGGAATGCCAGCTCGAATGACCCTACCATCCACGCGAGATTCGAACACATTTCTCAGCCTGTTTATCCCCGCGGTGCATTTTTCGAGTCGATTTGGAAACGCGTGGCTCGTTAACGCGTTCACCAGACCCTTCAAATTCCCCAAGAAAACGAAACTTCTATCTAGATTTATTTTCTTTAACATCTAATCTTGAGAAATGATTGTTTCAGCCTCTTAAGGCTCGAAGAAGGACCCTTGTATGTCCGGAGAAATATTCTACACCAAATGATCTACAGTTTGCACTATATTTCAAAGATACTGATTCGAATATTGCATGAATTTATTGCTCGAGAATCGATTAAAACACACTAGATAAATGCAAAAAGCAGTTCTGCATGTGTTCAGACAAACATACTTAATTTCTGATAATAAAATTTCGATTTCCAGACAGTAGAATCTCGTGTATCGCAAGGAAAATGGTCTCTACTACCTCTAGTCGAGAAAATCTCCCCCAAAAAGTGAAATCAAGGCTCGAGAACCCTTTTTGCCTGGACGTTCCATAAAATCCTTTCGCGTCCGCAGGAAGTGAAAACGGGGGTGATGGAATGTAGGCCAACGGGTCAGTTTTTTTCCGGCGAAATAACAAACGATGAGCTGCCGAGCAAGATGTTCCCGAAACTGGGATAAAAGGCGCGGGGGAAAACGCAGAAAAAACGGCGGAAAACTCGAGCCAGGAAGAGAAACTGAGAAACATCGACCCGCCAAACGCGCCGTCAAAGAAAACATTCTCGTCCGTTGCCTTTTCAGGGGCGCTTTTCTCGAAATCTGATTTATTATTTCAAACCCTTCCTCTGTTTTACGAGGATCTGGACAATTCAGAATTTGTCAAGATTGCTAGGAAATTCAGTTGAAATATAATTTAAAGATTATCTGACTGAATTTACGAATTTAATGCAATCTTTCGTTGGATATGCAAACTTTCAGTAAAGATATCGAGTGTTTCAGTTTCCAAGGCCACCAAAGCACCGCCATTTTAATGGCGAGATCTAAATGTCGATGAGGCGATAATAAAAATATGTAAAGGAGTTTAGGGGTGGAACGAAAGCTATACTTCGGGCGTAGAAAACGCGATCGAAGGACGACGAAGAAGAAATCCACCCCGAGCGTGTCGGACATGTTCGTGGCGTCTCGTTTCACGTGTTAATAAATAGCCGGGTTATTACCGACAAGCTAATTCCTCAGTCACTCTCTTCATTTAACGAAGCCAATTATGAGAGGCATAAATGTAAGCAGTTAATAGTTGTGTACACAGGCACACGCGCGCGAAATTCTGTTCTTGAACCAACAGAACGGTCTCGATCTATTTCCACGGGCATCGTTGCTTCGATATCCCCTCTGCTATCACGAAACATTCTCCCATTCCGAGTATCTCTAAACGTTTGAAAAGATTTATAACAGAGACACTCCTTTCGAAGTAAAAATTGTTAACTTTGCGCTCCAACTTTTGTGGAAAGTCTCATGATATTTTCATATTTCTGAGTTTACAGACGATTGTGGATAGTAAAAATTAAGTCTGATTCAAACCTGAGGATAGACACGAGCTCCAGAGGTGTCACAAAGGATCCTCCGAGGCCAAACTCGATGGCAACCATCTTGGGGGGCGAAGGAATCGAGAGATTGCAGCCCAGGGAAACACTTCAAAGTAAAAATTGTTAACTTTGCGCTCTAACTTTTGTGGAAAGTCTCATGATATTTTCATATTTCTGAGTTTACAGACGATTGTGGATAGTAAAAATTAAGTCTGATTCAAACCTGAGGATAGACACGAGCTCCAGAGGTGTCACAAAGGATCCTCCGAGGCCAAACTCGATGGCAGCCATCTTGGGGGGCGAAGGAATCGAGAGATTGTAGCCCGGGGAAACACTTTTCGAGCCCTCCGCACACGTTTTCAGGGTTCCAAGGCGAATCCTCGCGAAGAATGAGATTCGATGGAAAGAATTCGTGGTTGAAAACCCGTTTCTATTCGTTCGACACTCCCGGACGAGACTGAAACGCCGCGAGCGGTTCGCGGTCGAGCAAGTGCTCCGCTTAATTGCCGCCATGATACTTTTATTGTGCGTTAATTCCGTGATTGTCGTTACGGAATCAATTTGCCACGATACTTGGGCCCTCGTAAAGTTATTTAACGCGTATTATAAAAACACCACGCGGTCACGTGACCGCCCCCACCACCCCATGACGACCAGTTTTCTTCGATGAATTCCCAGCCCGGCCACGCGCCATCGTAAAATTCCGTGTTGTATTGACTCGTTTTGCTATCTCGGGATGCTTTAGGCGCTTTTAGTGCGTTTCTTGTCGCGAGGATAATCCGCTGGGGCCGTAAAATGGCGCAAGAAGAGACAATTTTGGACGCTGAACGAAACCTTTGCACCGCAAAGATGGACGAATTCTAGTCTCAAATAAAAGTCTCAATTTCCACGATTATTTGTCAGATGATTGTTCGTAAACTAGTATAGTGGTCCAAGGCACGACATTGTTACCAATTCAAAAATAAAGAACACAAAATTAATTCTCAAGTTGAGACGTTAAAGGAAATAAATTTGATCGGTATTCACAAATTTGAGCAAAGTTAAATGTTAAGTTGCCCAGTTTGCAATTGTTTGAGATCGAAGCATAGGTCCAAGCAATTTTAATGGGTCTTGCAGTCAAAGATTTCAGTCAGAATCGTGTAAAATGAATCCCAAACTAGAATTAACGATGGTAAAAGTAAGTTTATTAAATTACCTCGATGGTTCGTTGCAAGCTCTTGCCAGTGGACTCGAGGAGACTCCTTACACGGTAGATACAAACTGTTCAGTCCATCGTCGACCGTTCTTTTTTCGATTTAACACGATGGAACACGATGCAGTTACACGTGTTGCTCGCGAGGGACTGATCATTTGCAGCGGCCACGTATCGCTGGCTGGCCAAAGCGACGGCCGTCGCCTGTTATTTGTCCGACGAATTAACACGGCTGTCGTGCAAACACGCGGTGCAGCTTTTAAAAGGTGGCTGCGTACCTTTCGAACGGGTTTTTCTTAGGTGGTAGCCTCGAGCAGCCGACATTTCTTTTTGCCTTTTTCTTTTTGTTCCCGAGACACGTTTTCCCCCGGCGTGGAAACCGAAAACGTGTCCCGTGAAATTCGTCGAAGGTGTAAGAGCAAACATCACGGGAACTTCGGAGCGCTTCGACGTCGCGTAGAAATCGCGGCTCGTTACCAGATATTGTCTTGGACGAAGTGGATGAATCCCTTCCATGGTGTACAGACTGCTCGGATCGATGTTAAGCTACTTGCTATGGTGGTCCAGAGTCGGATGTTGCCTCGATGAAGCCGGAAGCAAACGTGGACTCAATTTGAAACATATCTTGAGAGGAAAAGTAGGAAGGAGTTGGTTGGGAAAAAATGAAAAGTAAATATTTGATAAATGATAAATAAAGATCTTATTGCCAGTCGTTTGCTTGTACGTTGATGGAGGATCATCTAGAGGAAGGAATTATAGGATTAAACGCAATATACTGTCTATAATCGTGAAATAACTATTGTAACTAACATTCGCGTGATACGTATTATTAAACATTACTGTAGGTATTGTCTGGTGTTTTATTTGAATGTACAGGTCGCTGAATTGAATGTACTGCACCTGAGATCTAATTTTAATTGTTTCCGAAGTAATTAAACTCCTCCAATATTTAGTTTTAACTCTTATTGAAGTCTTTGTACAAGTACGATGTAATCGATTGAGGATGGAATAGAACTGCAGGACTATCGGTAGTAAATTAATAATATATTCGTTATTAACGACTAGGTGACCGAAAAATGACTAACTATAAATTAAATACCTCCACTACAAACGAGTTACGTACCCAATCTACGATAGTGATGCATAAATAGAATACTGTGAGATTACATGTACGTAAATCTAATTAATAAACAGTATCTAAAGCATATAATTATTGTAAAAACCACAGTAGCGTTCATATAAGTGAACCACATTTTTGCTCAGTTAATTGTCCATCTAGTTTGCCCCTTGTCTCAAGCGCGGACAGTTAAATGGGTACTACTCTACTGTATATCTATATATATCAAAACGACATCTACCATAAAACGCCCAAGTTTGTCGAGAAATAATTCATTTTTTACACGCTAGATGGTGCCCCAATTCTTTACGATCGAAAACTAATTTTAATTTATTTATTAATGCAACGATTGAGTACTTAGTAATTTAGATCATTTATAAATGCTTCACAATTAATTCCAGAGGTCCAAATTTGTTTAGAAACAGTCCTATTCCTGTCAGAACACCCCATAACCTAAGCTTGACACTGCAACACATCGTGTCAAGCATAATACACATTAACTTGAGACGATATGCACATCAGTCTAATTAATAAACAGTGTCTAAAGCATATTATTATTGTAATAACAATTAAATGGGCACTATTCTAACTAATTCACTGTATATCTATATATATCAAAGTGACCTCTACCATAAAACGTCCAAGTTTGTCAAAAAGTAATTCAATTTTTACACACTAGATGGTGCTCCAATTGTTTATGATCGAAAACTAATTTCAATTTATTTATTAATACAATAATAGAGTACTTAATAATTTAGATCACTTATAAATGCTTCGCAATTAATGACAAAGGTCCAAATTTGTCCAGAAACCTTCCTATTCCTGTCAGAAGACATCGCTAACCTAAAACACAGGTTAACTATGTGTTCTGACAGGAATAGGACTGTTTCTGGTCAAGTTTGGACCTTTGGCGTTAATTGTAAAACATTTATAAGTGATCTAAATTACCGAGTACTCAATTGTTGTATTAATAAATAAATTAAAACTAATTTTCGATCGTAAATAATTGGGACGCCATCTAGCGTGCAAACAGTTAACTATTTCTCGACAAACTTGGGCGTTTTATGGTAGATGTCGTTTAGGTAGAGTAGTACCCACTTAACTGTCCGCGCTCGTCATAAGGGGCAAACTAAACGGACAATTAAGTGGGCAATAATACTACTGTGGCTATTACAATAATAATAAGCTTCAGACACTGTTTATTAATTAGACTGGCATACATATCGCCTCAAGTTAATGTGTATTATACTTAATTTCTTAAAGAAGAGATTAATATTCTTCGAGCCAGAGAATTGTTTACTCGAAGAAATAAATATTCTTTAAATTATTGTATTATTATATGCACGTAAGGGTTGACGTAGAATTACATTAAACTTCTTCGTTTTTTTTGCAACAAAGTGACAATAAGTATTATGGTTCCGAGCCATCTTGTATAGGGCCATTCAAAGAAAAAGTGTAAAGTTCGCCGAGGGCTGCCGGTTATTACCACCCATAAAATTTTACGAACCGAAAATATCAAGCCTGCTCTGATGTGCTACGTGCTACACGGACTCCGATGTCCTCTGGTTTCCATTCGAAAGCTTGAAACGAGTACAACTTCTCTAATACCAAAATCACTTTAACATAAGTAAATGCAGAATACACAAAAATTATAGAAAAAGTTACACAACTCATCTAATCTCTACCAATCGCATCCAGAAGCTATTACAATCAACCCCCATACAACACAGTGCTTCTGAACACACCATATCACTCTAATAAAAATGTTCACTATAATTACCAAAACAAGCTAATAATTCTATTAATTGGAATCTACTTTTGCTTCTCAGACAAACTTCTTCAGCGTTTTCTAGATATATATCTACCGTGTTATACGGGGGTTGAATGTATGATAACAACCACTACTTTTTAACTATGCTATTTAACCACAGTATCGGACATAATTCATAGACCATCGGGGTAAGGCATTAGTAATTAACAAAGGACGAGAAAGTCTATCAGTTTACATCCATAAACAAACGCTATGCTCGTAGGTGTTCAGTTTACGATCAATTTGCAAGTTTTACGAATACACAAAGCCCGGCCACGCTTTACGAAGCGATGATTGACGATCAATTCATCAGCCATGTTCTTAGCAGCGCGAAAGTAATTGCTTCAGCAGCGTCCATGCGTCCGTTTACCATGGTTGTGGGTGTTTTTCGCGCGGGGATACCTGCCACGCGTTTTAAATTTATGGCAAACGCACAGTAATCTCGAGGAGACTATTATTTTAACCACGACGCGAGAACCCGAACTTTTCAACAGCCTCTGACAACCATAATGGACCGTAAATTCTAAAACGAGCGTACACACTGCGACGAAAGTGTAAATTGCAGGTAAAACATATTTGGAGACTTCTAAACTCCAGTCAAGTCTAGATATTCTTAAAGCTGCAAGAAACTATCCTTGGTCCTTCGATCGAATAGCAAACAATATGTTTATCGTTAGAACGTTTAAGGGGTTCGGTTTCTATACCTAATGACGAGATATTCTAAGGATGTTATCGAAGGGAAACAGCGACCAGATCGAGGCAGTTGGCGAACTTGTTTCGAGGACGCTTTGAAACGCCAGCAGGCGGATTTTACGATCGAAACACGATTGGCTCGACGGAAGAACGACGAACGTTACTTTTTATCGGTCTTTTGGATGGATCGGTGAGGCCAACTGACGATTCAGCACAGCGTTACCCGACAACAGACCGGTGCCGCGAGGAAACTGCTCCTACGTTTACGTACGACCTGATAAAAAGACAAATGGTCGATCGAACTACTGAAATCGGTGAAATTAGCGAACGTGGAACAGTCTTTCCTTACACGATGCACAGGGTTGCTATTATTAACCATTTTATCCGATATTTAACACTAAACCTACCGACGCTTCATGTATATCAAGATTAGTATATCAGATTTCAAAATAAACAAAGAAAACAGCACAAATAGTAATAGTTTATATGGTCATCGGACGGGGGATTAAATGCCCTTTAAAATGAGCGTTTGTACGAGTCGATAGCTTTATTAGTTCCGGAGATATGAAAATTTTTGTTTCGAGTCGAGTGTCAAAGTAAATGTGAAAATAAACATGGAAGATAGCAAAAATTATAGTATGTGATATGGCCATCGAATCGGGGATGAAAAGCCCTTTAAAATGAGCGTTTGTACGAGTCGATAGCTTTATTAGTTCCCGAGATATAGCGATTTTAGTTTCAAGTCGATGCCGGTGGCTAGTTTCGAAAATAAGGTTTGTTTACGTTTCGTTGTTGCACTCGCGAGTGCATTGACCTCGCGTGGGCGTCAACAGTAAACAGTACGTGTCACGACTCACGTGCAACAAAGAGGTCCAGCGCGACGCGTCTGACGGAGACAGAGATAGTAGAAATTAAAAAATTACCCCTTTACATAAATTACGATATCTCCGAAACGGGAAGTCGGATCGACAAAAACCAAAAGCCATTTCAAAGGGGAGGCTTTGCCACTTCTAACGATGGCTCAATAATTAATAAAGCACTAGTAGTTTCGGAGCTGCACGCGTCTAAAGTTTTAGTACTTTTAATACGCGTGAATAAGCTATTGCACGTAAGTCGAACGGTGAGGTAGCCGAATTAAACAAAATTATCTTTCACATAAATTACGATATCTCCGAAACGGAAAGTCGGATCGACAAAAACCAAGAGCCATTTTAAAGAGGAGGCTTTGCTGCTTCCAACAGTGGCGGAATAATTAATAAAGCACTAACAATTTCGGAACTACGCTCGCCTAAAGTTTTAGTATTTTTAATACGCGTTGTTGGACTGTTTTAAATGAAAACTGAAGCTTCTCTCCTTTCAGCTTTGCTATATCAGATGACCAGTTATCGTAGACATGACAGATTACATATTTTTCTCAGAAAACAAATAACAAGAATAGAAGTGAATATCGTACGTATACTATAAGAAAGGTCGTGAAGTAAAATGGCGCTAAAATAACACTGTATGTTAAAAATTCCGAATGAAACATTAAAAACGGTCATTCGAGGAAATTGTAGGTTTAGCGTTAAAGAAGCTATACTAAGTTCGCAGCCATTAGCTCGGCCCTACCCTGGAGGAAAGTATTCGGAATACTTTCGTCGCGGGTAACACCGATTACCAGGTCCCACCACGAGGAGGTTGCTGCGACTGGAGACCCTAAAGAGGTAGAAGGAAGCAAAGTTCCTTCGATATTCTAGTCCAGTTATGCTATTGGAATCCGGGTGGTCAAGTAATGTTCAACTCAACTATGAAGAATAAGGGAATTTGCAATGGAATTTGACTATTGAACAGGGCGTTAACACCCACAGATTCTTGTGCAACTCTGAGACCTGGGCCCTAAAGACCGGGGAAATATATTGTTGGATGACCAACACGACCAGACAAACACCACTCCGTCACCTCGCAAACATTACTCGTCCAAAACATCCTAGTCCAGATTTCTAATCCTTCCTGAGTCACACTATCCCTTGACCATCGTCCCTACCTCTACCCATCTCTACCAATAACATATAAACGCCTGCAATACCGAAAAAACGGACAGAAAGAGTCTAGTCTTCAGTCGACGTAATAGTTGTACGAGTTTTCTTTTCTTAAATAAAGCGTTGGAACAATATATCTTAGCAATAGTAGGGGAGGAAGACCCTTAGACCTAGTGATTAACGAGCCTTGTGTCTAACAGACGATGACGTGTCGATGTTTGGCCTATTGGTCATCCAACAATGACAATTATTTTGTTTAAAAGAGGGACGAAGCTAAATCGTGGGAGATGCGACATTGTTTGACATTGTTGACTATCGATGACCATAAGGAAGTCGAAGATCCATTGTGCCCATGCTTATTCCAATACTAATAAGCATCTTTTTATAAGCACAAGGAGTATCAAGTATCAGAGTTTTCTCTTGTAATCTCGTAACGCTAATTGAGCAGCTGCTGCCAGAAGCAACGACCTCCGCCCTGTCGCTCTCAGAAGAAACATATTGGCGGACGTTACTGCCGGAGTAGCTGGTTCTCCGATCGTTTCCAAGGGAACAGAAGGTATTAACGAATAAAGAACACCGTGATAAGCTCCTCGCCTCCATTCTGCTCGCCTTTAATGATCTTCCACGGACATTTTCCTCGACAGCCAACATCTAACGACAAGATGGAACGCGCGAGATGCAAAGAACTCCCTTGGGCAGAATCTAAAACGATAAATTCTTATCGCCGTGTCATCAAACCTGTGATCGATCATTATAATTTCTGAGTAATCTATCTACGATATCTACGTGTATCGTATGAATAAAGTAAAAAAGAATCGGAGGAGATGCTGTTCAAAGTTCACGGATTTCTGTCGAAGAATTTCCTAGTTTTTCGTTCCGGTTGTATTTCCCCCCTTTTCGTTCGACCGTGTCCAGAAACGACCGCCATATAGGTGCAATAAAATCGTAACTACGGCGGTCCATTCGTCGAAATCCTTTCGTTAAAGAAAACTCCGCGAGACTCTACCTGCGCCTACACCTCAAAGATTTAGCTATGGTTTCGTCTCGGTCCAGTTTTATTGCCTTTTTTACCATTTTTTCGGGGCCAGTTTCCCCGTCACGATTCTCCTCGCTACCAGTTCGATTCTATTCCACGATCGGGGCAGAAGTTTTGTTGAGCAACACTCGTGCGGAAAACGTCAAACATTTGTGCTTTTTAATCCGTGGAATAATTCTTTCGCGTTCGAGCAAACATTTTGTGATCCCAAGATGTGGAATTCTGTTCTCTTTTGGTGTACGGTTCATATTTTCAGTCGAGAGATAGAAGAATTCTTGGAACAAAGTGGATAATTTTGCACACTCATGGGGTCACAAGGTTCGTATTTTTAAAGCAAAAATTGTTTTAAAGCAAAGTTCCCGTAACTTCTATTAACACGATTGCTAGACCCCTCGAATTGTCTACGAAAACGATACTCATTTTTTGGGCATTTGGAAACCAGCATATCCACAATTTGTCGTAGAACTTATTTTTACAGCCTCTTTAAAACTCAAGTATCCCATCAAGATTTATTTCCTTTAAGATCTAATCTTGAGAAATAATTTTTTCAGCCCATCGGTGTAAATTCAATGTGTTAAAATTCACTTAAACGTCTCCATTGACAATATTAACAGAATTAAACACTCGTTTGATATTGCAGATGGTTTCTTTGCACGAACAAGTACACAAAGTTTTCGAAATGTATAAATACAATCAGATCTCGAAAGAGTGATCCAGAAGAATGTATTAAATTAACCAATTTTGCATCGTATCTTTAAAAAAATGTTCCAAGAACAACGATATTCGGTGGAACGCCATTTCAGGGCACGGTGAAATTATCGAATTTCTCTCACGCCCCAGATCCAAGATGGTCGCTCCAGTATCCATGGAAACACCCTTCGTTCATATCATCCCTCTCGAAACGCTTGCACTGGGAATAGAAGGGGCGGTACGCAAAGGGGGGTGAAACTATCCCGAGGGTTGAACTCCAGATAACGCGACAGAGCCATGCAAAGAAATATACTTCGTGGCCATCCATCGGCCATTAAAAGGACCGAATCTGCTAACAAAGTGTCGTTCATCCTAGCTAATAATATTAATAAACAAATAATATTCTAACTAATTCTACGCGACAGAGCCGTGCAAAGAAAAATACTTCGTGGCCATCCATCGGCCATTAAAAGGACCGAATCTGCTAACAAAGTGTCGTTCATCCTAGCTAATAATATTAATAAACAAATAATATTCTAACCAATTCTACAATATTCTACCTAGTCCCTCGACACGTCCTCGTTTAAGTTACATAATTTCGTCAGTCTTTCGAATTTTAAGCTTCTCGAGGTCTCGAATCGTTATTGAAGATTCATTCTATCAAAAAGATGTCCCTCGACGGTCTAATTGCACGCTCGTTTCGTTCGCTGTTCCATTGTCTTTTGCTAGCCGAATGTTTCTAACGTCGACGTATCTGCTTAATTAACTTTGTTGCCATTTTATTCCCCGAGGCTACGGGAGGGAAACGCATAGTAATCCTAGCTAATAATATTAATAAACAAATAATATTCTAACCAATTCAACAATATTCTACCTAGTCCCTCGACACGTCCTCGTTTAAGTTACATAATTTCGTCAGTCTTTCGAATTTTAAGCTTCTCGAGGTCTCGAATCGTTATTGAAGATTCATTCTATCAAAAAGATGTCCCTCGACGGTCTAATTGCACGCTCGTTTCGTTCGCTGTTCCATTGTCTTTTGCTAGCCGAATGTTTCTAACGTCGACGTATCTGCTTAATTAACTTTGTTGCCATTTTATTCCCCGAGGCTACGGGAGGGAAACGCATAGTAATCCTAGCTAATAATATTAATAAACAAATAATATTCTAACCAATTCAACAATATTCTACCTAGTCCCTCGACACGTCCTCGTTTAAGTTACATAATTTCGTCAGTCTTTCGAATTTTAAGCTTCTCGAGGTCTCGAATCGTTCTTGAAGATTCATTCTATCAAAAAGATGTCCCTCGACGGTCTAATTGCACGCTCGTTTCGTTCGCTGTTCCATTGTCTTTTGCTAGCCGAATGTTTCTAACGTCGACGTATCTGCTTAATTAACTTTGTTGCCATTTTATTCCCCGAGGCTACGGGAGGGAAACGCATAGTAATCCTAGCTAATAATATTAATAAACAAATAATATTCTAACCAATTCAACAATATTCTACCTAGTCCCTCGACACGTCCTCGTTTAAGTTACATAATTTCGTCAGTCTTTCGAATTTTAAGCTTCTCGAGGTCTCGAATCGTTCTTGAAGATTCATTCTATCAAAAAGATGTCCCTCGACGGTCTAATTGCACGCTCGTTTCGTTCGCTGTTCCATTGTCTTTTGCTAGCCGAATGTTTCTAACGTCGACGTATCTGCTTAATTAACTTTGTTGCCATTTTATTCCCCGAGGCTACGGGAGGGAAACGCATAGTAATCCTAGCTAATAATATTAATAAACAAATAATATTCTAACCAATTCTACAATATTCTACCTAGTCCCTCGACACGTCTTCGTTTAAGTTACATAATTTCGTCAGTCTTTCGAATTTTAAGCTTCTCGAGGTCTCGAATCGTTCTTGAAGATTCATTCTATCAAAAAGATGTCCCTCGACGGTCTAATTGCACGCTCGTTTCGTTCGCTGTTCCATTGTCTTTTGCTAGCCGAATGTTTCTAACGTCGACGTATCTGCTTAATTAACTTTGTTGCCATTTTATTCCCCGAGGCGACGGGAGGGAAACGCATAGTAATTTCCGGAATGGATACGATAAAAGCCTACGGCCCTTCCCAGGGAAATAAGTATTCGGTAAATGGATCGAATATTTCCTGCCCGTCCTATCTGTGGGGTACGACGAGAAAGAAACGAGTTTTTACGCGGCCAGGAATTTGCAATACAAGTTTATTGGACGATAAAGACAAAGCAGCGAACTCCGCGGTTTTCGAACGGTAAAAGCTGCGGGGCGGGATGGTTGAAAATCTTCAAGTGGTGTCGTAAACGTGCCAGATACTCGACCTGTCATCGATAAATTCTGGACTATCGAGGAATAAACACCGACCAAACGTTGCTGACACTAAAATTATTAATCGACAATCGGTATGCAGCGTCACGTATCGCGTGATCGAATTCGAGTCGCGTCTATCGATACCAGACATCGTTCGATATCGGTAAAACATCGATGTCGAGCTAAATTGACGACGTATTAATTGTAAGAATTATTTAACGCATATTGAATTCCTTCTAAATTTGTCAGACAACCTAAAGAGAAATCTACGTGGCTTGGAACCAGCTACGAGGCGTGCAAATTATTTTTATTCGAATAAAAATCACTGTAGAAATATTGACAAAATTATCGCAACAGTGTGCCTTAACATCTTAGCTAAAAATAGGGAGCAAATCTCATAAGAATATTCTCTGATACTCTGATGGAATATACAATCCACTTCCATTACTTTAAGTTTCTATGCACCTCTCTGTTACCCCAGCTTTTAATTGGATTCCATAATTGGAAACGTAATTTTCATCGAGTAAATCACAGTATAGAATTTCTATATAAAGATAAACAACTGTACTGGTCCAAGAAGCATTGAGGTTTATTTCAGAATCCATTTTTAAAAACGAAACGCTAACGAGGACAGGGGGACCACGATGTCTAGTGTAATTTATTGGGTGGTATATTTTATTTAAAAAAAAATATATATTCCCTGCAACGAATTCGCGTGCTTGGAAGCATCCCTTTTGCCAGAAAAAGGGTATTGGCCGTTGGCTGTTGTAAAAGTCCTTTAGTAGGTCGCACGTTGGGGTAAAAATACGACGCGCGGACCAATGGCGTTCGTTTCCTCTTGGGGTTGCTACCGCGGACCCGGGTGCCTCGTTGCAAATCGTAAACCCTACGATGGACCAATGGGAACCACCCTGTCCGTGCTCCAACCGCGGAAGGAACCCCCTTTGCTTTCTGAAGCCAGCTCGTTCGACGTGTAATGGCGAATATCTCGCAGCTGATATACTTCAACGACTTTCATCAAACGTTAGTTGTCTTAAATTAATCTCGTAAAAAGATGAGGGTCAAGAGGGGAACGCGGACGAGGGGCTGGTCGTCGCGAGAGGATAAAGGTTTTACAGTTTCGCCAGATGGAGTCGTCCGTTAAATTGGAGGCAATTCTAATTTGTCTTCCAACTATTTTCAATTATCGTTATCTGACATTAAACAAAACATTGGCTTTCTGGCGCAAGCCTTGTTCTTATGGATGAATTATCAAAGCTTCATCAAGAGCCAAGGGACACACTGGTACTAGAGTATACGTTACCAGAAATACCGATCAAATTACTTTTAATCAATATGTGCCCTTAATCAAGGATAGTATCAAGCGAGTAAATAACAAGAAACGAAATTTGTGGATGCTGGAAACATAGTCTGTTTTATTTTACGAAGTAAATGAAGCGTCTGACCATCGAATGCAGAAGTTCTAAGACCTCGAAGTCATTCGCCGCCATTTAACTGCAAAGCTTGTTCCCCCCCAGAAGTTCAATCATTTTTGCTCGAATCTAAATTTTGTTATTTTGTGTTTCTGCATAAGGTTCATTACTATCGTTTATTTTCACGAGTCTATGCATTACTATTGTTAGTAAAAATCAAAACATTGCACTATTTCTACCGCGGTTTTATGCATAATTATTTCTACCGGAAGATATCTTTCCATACATTTGCATTTGGATGCAAATGATCGTAGAAATAGTTATTGTAATATGAACAATATTATTTTTAATATCGTGTTATCGAGGAAATAATGATTAAACTTGAAATAATTACAAATTGCTCGATCATTATAGCACATGGTAATGGGGTTTCGAGACCTCATAAAAATGGGTCGAAAAAATGCATCGGGTGAAAGATCTATTTGTATATCTCGTCTTCTCAGACAATACTCTAGAATCTTTGATGAATCAATGAGAATCAAAACTAACTTAGCGAAGAAGCTCTGTATTTATGATGATCTATGCAAAGCGGATCGCAGCCAATTTGCTAATATTATTTAGTTTTTAATTGATAATTGCATTACCCGGCTAAGAGTGATACGATTATTAATTAAACGCTAAATAACATTACCCAGGTCTCACCACGTGGAGGTTGCTGCGAATGGAGACCCGCCCTAACCGATTCCCAACCACCCTCCATTAATAAAACAATCGTTGCTCGAAGAAGCAATAAACGAAAGTGCAACCAACGAAGGAAACAATCAACGAAAGAGTTTTTCGAGAAAGAATTTTGTCTAAATTCTCATCAACAAAACAGAGAAATAGGCCAAAATATTGCCTGCCTGATATAATGATCAATATAGAGAACCAAATTCCTGCCTAACTATAAATCTAAATTCACTTACATCCTACCTATCTAATCATCTAACAAAATACATAGAAAATATATTCTTACTTACTGTTACGTTTTACCTAACTGTAAATCTAAATTATTAAAACATAAACTAAACAATCTGAAACAAAATACATGAAATACATTCTTCTTTCTTCTATCTTCTATTTATCCCACGATGATTTCCTGAAACACAAACAAAGCAATATCAAACAAAATTGTAGCAATTCTTAATTGTTACCTGTATAAACCTAAAACTTCCGTAGGAGTTTGCTCTGTAACAGAAACTTGCTTAATAGATTAGTAAGAGAAGAACACTGAAACTGTAAAACTACAAATGCTACAACTACAGGCAAGTGCAGTGAGAAAGTAAAAATAGTATATAATATACGAGGTTACTTTGACTCTAAAATGTATTCGTCGCGAAATATCTTCTTGCACATCGATCTAATGATATATTTTAGTAAGTAAAGAGAGACTTTGGGTATTTTCGATATCGAGGATACCCAAAGTCGTCGACTCAATTGCGAAAGTGAATTTAATTATCGAAGAATGTAAAGAACAATCGGAAGCTACTAATTTGACACTCGTTCTAAAGTTAATATAATTATAAGTATTATAATAGATATTAAAATCATGACTCTACTTTCGATCGATATTACGATATTTGTCATATTAAAAATTGCAGCGTGTAAAAATCATCGCACGCTTAAATAAAACGCGACGCGACGCGACACGTGCTCATAGCGTGCATTGAGTGTGGGTATCAGATTGATCCCCCCCGGCCTTGATTATCAGAAAAGCAAGTCGCGCCCCTGACCCACGTCGATCGGACCTCTCTACGTACAACCGCCGGGCCCTGGAGGACACAAGATCACAACAGGACCCGCTTAGTACTCGAGAACGGATATGGGTCAAGGACTCTCACCGGAGGTCATTCTCTTTTCCGTATAAAGAGGAGAATATATGCGCTCGGCGAGGCCCCACTTAAGCTGAACCAAGCTGCACCGGGGTTGAAGCGGTAAGAGCTATCACACCTAATACACAGGTGTCACATGTTTCATTCTATCAAACAGAGGTGATCGAGCAAAAAACTCTCCGGTCCTTTCGGTCGAGACATAATCTCGGAAAGCGAGAACCAGAGAACGAGCGGACGAGAGAAAGTGAACTACTCATATATGTATATGTACTCATTATATATTCATTTTAAAACGAGTGTCAAATTAAAAATGAATCTACTATGACATTTGTCATTTTAAAAATCGCGGTGTGCAAGAAGATTATAATTTTAAGTAAAAGGTACTAACTACACTTGCCGAAGAAAGCACGTATACAACCAGTCGTTTTACCCCCTTGCCTTACGATTTAATTTCCAACTGTGCGTGTCAAAAGGGTCACCAAGGTTTGGCCCGGTAGACTTATCGCTTCTCTGAGACGTCTTGTTCATGTTTAGCCCGGTAGACTCATCACGTCTCTGAAACATCATTATGCTAAGGGGTTAAAAAGGAGGTTTATAAACACTTAAAAATGATCTATCACCTAGCTAAAGGGAATTGAACAGAGTATATTAGCAAAATGTTACAAGAATTTAAGCTGAAACGTAAAAATAAAAATCTTATATTTATCAGTGTCATCGACACCATGTTATACATATCGAAAGAAACTTGGATCGAGACACCAAGTTATATCAACACCAAACGATCAAACGAAACGGAAGAATCAACAAAGTACCTCCGTAAAATATTACGAGAATTCATAATAACCAAATAAAATCGGATCGATAAATAAAGTTGAATTCGCATCAAACAAACAAATAAAAATAATAAAATATAAATAAGTGGAGTGGACTTACTACTTGTTGTCAGTACATAGGGTAGTTACCATTGCGCCAGCTGTAAAGTAAGAAAATATTCATATTATAGCAACGTCAGTTAGGCAAGCAAGGCAAAATCAGTTCATTGGAGCAAAATTGGTATCAAACGATAGAATAGAAGAGGGGAGAGAATTTTTAAACAGTTCTTACCGTAGTCATCACCGTCCGGCACTGGTCAGTAGTGGTCAGCAGTGGTCAGTAGTGGTCAGTAGTGGCAGGAGCGCTAGTCACAACTGGTCAGTAGTGGTCAGTAGTGGTCAGTATTGGTCAGCCATGGCCAGTCGTGGTCATCGTTGGCCAGTAGTGGTCAGCAGCGGCCAGCAGAGGTCAGCAGCGGTCCCCGGTTCTCTTCTGGCCACTTGTACACTCCCGAATTCGCGACGAGACTGAAGAATTCTTCGCAGTGACCCTGCTTATATGTCTAAGATAATGAAAGAGTAGGGAGACCAGTCAGAGCCAATGTTGAAGTTAACAGTTAAGACTGTCTCGTCTACGAAGAAACTATTTCGATTGGTCCCACCTCTTGCCCATTTCTGGATCTTCGCTGGGCCGCTGACCTTGATGTCAACCTCACTGTTGACCACCAGTGACCATAAGCTGGTCATTGTTGATCATCGACCCATTAAAATCATTACGAAGATCAAAGCCTTCTTACAAGGATCCCCTTACAATTTGATGCATGATCTTTTTAACATTTTGTTCCACTTTGGAAGAGTGTATCTCGTTAATTTCTGTCTTTCTGTACGTCAGTTCGAACAATTGCCATACGTGATTCTCATGGATGGCGGTCAGTTGAGAAAGTATTCACTGAATTAGCATTGATAGGCAAACAGCTGTAGTTTTGCGTAAATTCATGTGAGTTTACTATGAATGGGATTAAAATTCATTTCTGAATCTGTCGGTAACGTTGCGAGTGACACGAAAATGCTAATGGGGTCCCGGGACCCCAGAGAAACGGGCCGAAAAAATACATCGGGTGAAAGATCTACTCGTATACCTCGTCTGTGATTCTAGATCCCAAGAATACAAATACTTTGAAAGTATACATATGATTTCCAGATGGCAGCACATGCATGATTCATAAATGGGATGGGCGTTAGGAATGAGTTACTTGACACGCTGTGATCGATCTGAATTAAAGTGATTGTTTATTTTATTATCGAAAGAGTTGTTTTATTTAATGACAAGATGACGAAAAGTCGGCACGCGTTTCTATTTGTCCTATATTTTATGTGTCTAGGTAAGTCTCGATGGATTTTAAAATTATCCATAATTGTATACACGATTGTTATAAATTAAATTCTACTTCGTTGGAAAATAAGATCTTTGCTTCGTATAATCTCGTTTTAATCGAATGCAATTAACAGTTAACACGCGATTCGATAGTTTTTTGTGATTATATTTAAGAGGTTATTAAAAAATATATTTTGCCTTTTAGTTGCATCTTCCCATGAAGAATCTATTTGTCAAATTCCTACTGTAATAAGAGGATCATGGTTTTCATGGGAGAATGGAAGAAATACTTTGACCGAAATAAATGCTGAAACAATGACAAATCGTGGTGTCTGTGTGAATATGGTAGAAAGGTATTTGGTTAATTATACATTTGTGTTTAGAAATGACAAATGTTACCATTGTGTTAACTTAATTGTTCGTACGGTAAATGTGTTGGAAAAACTTGAAGGTAAGGAACACGGAATAACTTGGGAAAAATTAATAAGGAAGCTGTAAAAAGTATAGGATAATATCATGGTGTCTTATGTTTTCAGCAAGTTGCGTGAATTTGCCTAATGATGTTGAGCCAACTGTGGAAAATGTATGCAAAGGGTTACAGCCAGATCAACAGTTAATAACATTATTCTCTGAGAATCATGTTCCTGTAAATTGTAGATCATCCCTTGAGGGTGTTTGGCAGTTTGCTTATCAGGTTAGTATATAAATGTGCAATAGCAAAATGTTCGCAAAGAAAATTAACACTTTCATTCTCATTACAGAATAGGTTCAGATTTACAGGAGAATGTGATCATCCTGATGCCCAAATTCGATCCTGCCAAACAGCAGGAACACAGTTCTTGATAACTAATCAGAAATTCAACATAACGTATAAACAGTGTTCCGGTATGAAAAACACTTTTGATGGAGGTAAGATTTCCCATATTTGACCAAAATCTCCATGAATATTTTACATTTTTTCTCAACATATTTGTATCGCAAATATTTCAGTTGTGGAGTATAGCTGTTTGGGAGATTGGTTCGTGGATAAGAATCATTTCTTCGCGGTCGCGAATACGAAAGAATCTAGAAAAGACGAGAAGTATCGATGTTTCTTAAAAAATCGCGACGACGATCTTTTCATTGGGGTATCGATCACCGCCGAATGTAATACGTTAAAAACTGTCGAGAAAAGTCCCGAGCGTTTGCGAGTAACGCCTGTTAAAGCCGAGGTGGTGGAGCCGGGGTGTAGATTACCGGAAGATATGAGCGGACAATGGATAAATACCGCTAATATCGATGCAGATATTTTCATAAACGAAACTCATATAATCGAAACTTGGTATCCCGACGAGGGTCGTTACAGACGTACGATTTACGTTTGTCGCGAGTCGAGAGACAGTAGAGTCATGATGGCAAGATTGACCGTAGACGGATGGTATGTATACGACGCATAATAATATACTCGTGATAAATATCGTACTTGGTTATGTTCTCACAATCCAGTGAATCGTCTTTTCAGTCAAAAAGATTACGTTTGCTTCGATTTCGTGCGCCGACATCATAATATCATTAGATATCGACGCGGTATCGCGGTTATCAAAGACGATTTCCACACTGTTTGCTCTTGGGTGCAATTTCCTAACAAAGAAGCTTGGAAATACGACTTATTCTTGGGTGGGTGTAACGTTCTTCTTGCGAGCATGCGGCCATCTACAATCGATTGTTTTCATATCGATATCTTTTACACTTTTAGCAAACAACCCGGTGCCAGTACGTTGTCCAATAGCCGGGAAATACATGTTCACCCAAAAAGGGGACGTTCTATTCGAAACTAGAATTTTAGGCGGTGTTACGTTGTCCCCCCGTCCGAATATCCATTGCCAACAAAATATTTCCGATTTCTCCGTTTGCGACACCGATCAGAAGGAGATCGCGATCGACGAAACCTACTGCTTGTCGGTGGATTATTTAGGGAAACCCGTCGATATTTACAGTAAGTTCGAATTGTCACGAGTCAAAAGAAACTAATAAACTAAATTATTTTATTTTGACCGTGTTAGGTTTGCCGGATTATAAAATGAAATGTATCGGATTTTGGAAAGAAAATTTGAAGTCCTACTTGATAACATACGACGAGTTGGATCCGTATAGTAAATATCGTTGTTGGGTGTATCAGAGGGCCGATTTAAATAGAGTCCTCATATCGCAAGCTATTGGTCCATTCTGCGATCTTAAACAAGACGTTACAAGTAGTAATTATACCGAAGGCGCGGCAGTCGCATTAGAACTACAGGTAAATTGAAATTGATTTTATGTATCTCTTCTAAATATACAGAGTGTCTGACTTTAATTTATAGATTAATATCGGATAATAATCTAATCTTCTATAATCATAATTTTAAATGCAGGAATACGAAAGAGAACGTGACCAATGTCCAATGTATTTCGATGATGGGGCTAATCCCTGGTTAGTGACCGAAAATTACATAAAAATATTCAAATATGGCAATGGAGGAGTACAGGTTTCGAGTTCGTACGTATCCTTCGTTTCGATAATCAGCGTAGCTCACATAGTTTTAATTAACGCGTAGTACCTTTGATGTCCGTTTTATATTAGTGTTATCTAAAGGTACTAGCAAAAGTATTAGACCTTGATTTTTACCACTCTTGATATATTAATTCCGTCCATTTTGTGTACATACACTTTATTAGATCTGAACGTCGTCTACATATATCGAATTTTATAATGCATTTATGTAATATACATTATAAATTATGAACAAACTTTTTTTGATACTGTAACATATTATGATTTAAATTAATGTATGTTACAATGTAAAGTGCCTTGGCAAGTGTGCCTTTTCATATACTACAATTTAATACTAGCTTTAAGCATTATTTGTGCAAATCAAAGATATAATTGTAAGACTTCTAATTCCATCCTTTTTACAAAGGTCTGATATTTAAAGATATTTTTTTTACAAACATTGCAATGAAGTACAATCTTATATAAGATCGATTATTAATTTTAATTATTTATATTTAAGATATGTAATAAATGTGTACGAATAAAGTTTTATACAGTTAAAATGTATATAAAGAATTTATTTTGTCCAGCTGACTTTCGGTATGTCAAAGTGTTCCGTTAAGCTATCCAAATGCCTATTGAATTCTTCTACCCTTTGTTTATGTGTCATGGAGGCCTTTTGTTTTATTCTTTCATTTTGCTGCAAAATAACATGTACTCGAATGTAATTATCCCTTAAGTTTAAAGGTTAAATAAATATTTACCATCTTTTCCTGCATCTTTTGAAACGCTATTTCAGCTTTTGTTCGTTTGATATCTGTTGTCTTAGATTTTTCTTCCTCAACAATTTTTGACACTTCCACTAGTTTCTTCTTTTTGCCTTCTTTATGTTTTTTTCTAGATTCCAAGAGGTATGATAATAGTAGTATTGCTATTATTTATTAATAAGTAATACTTCTATTTTAAACAATATCCAGGACTACATGTAAGAACATTATTTCAGAAATTTAATGCAAATAAAATGGTATTTTATTGCAATTACAGTAAATTGGACTTTGATGAAACAGTTTTAATTTACTGTTCGAAACGTATATTTTACTCGAGACGTGTCAATTTCAACATAACCTAAATTAAGTATGAAATCTGTCGTTTACATACTTCTTGCTAACCCCTTGATCATTCTTTAGTTTCAAAAGGCCCTTTGCTGCGTGTGCATAAGGGTCTTCGTTGATTGGTGCCATTATAACTTTTGCAAATAAATATTTTTCTATAAAACACTATTTGTTCTCTACGCGTGAAACTACGTCCCTCGAACCACGCAGTGTGACAGCTCACACACAACTGCGTTACACAGACAAGAATTCTAACATATCGATTCTCGACACAACGTTCAATCGATTATATGGTGATGTCATACGCATCGCTGACGAATCAAAATGACTCATAGCAGTTTGAATGTTTGTTAATTTTATCCTAAACATTGTCATTTTAAAAACATATAATATTTTATTATTTCTGTCTCTTGATAATAGAAATTTCTTTAAAGGCGATCTCCCATTTGAAAAAAAAATGAATTACATATTTTTATTCCGTTATATATATATATATATATCTGTATACGTGTATATACATAACACAACTGTCATATTTTTAAGGATCATAATAAATCGGTATAATATTGTTAATAATTCTCCATTAATTATACAAGTTTACTTAGCATCATGTTCGTGTACATACAGCGATCAAATGTACTCTATGCCGTGATGTATTAATCTTAATTAAATAGTTCCGAGAATAAGTAATATATGATAATTGATATTATTATGCGCCTGTATTCATACTAGCTGAGACTGTCTCTATGTTGACCAGTAAATGCTATTTTCCTTTCATGGTTTTACGTTACAGAAACGGCACTGTTATTTAAACAGACTATCTAAAAACACAATATAAAAAAGTTACTTATTCCTAAGGTGCTTGCAAGGATGAACGTGTCTCATTATTGTTCACACGAGCATATTTGGCTTAAGCATAACATCCTTGGTTTCTTTTCATTCAATTTTCGACGAGTTATATATTGTTTGAACGAAGAACAGCTAAAGCTTAGATATAAAAAAAATTCTCTACAGTAATAAATCAATCCAATGTGAAATCATCGCTGAACACTCCCTCGTACGTTTGATCCCAATTCTGCTATCAATATTTTGGGCTTTTCGATAAGAATGTATAAGTATGTAAAATTTATTACACGTATTAGCGAACACCACTTCTAGAATGTGCTATAAGCCACTGCAACGTAATATCGATATTGTCTTTTTCTTTGCACGAAATGCTATAGCAACAAATCTCGCGATCTTGAATAGCAGCTAAGTTCCTAGAAAAATATATTATTTAGTATTGTTTTACCACCATACTCGTTTTCATTTTTCTCAATGTAATATACATACATTCTATCTATGAGTCCGTTTTCATCTAAAGCACGGTCTAAATCCCTTTTGTTGCCAAGAACCAACACTGGTATACCGGCCAGTTGAGGTTTATCCAATAAATTGTGCAACTCGTTGCGACTCGCTTCTATTTTATCAAAATCTGCTGCATCTACCATGTATACTATCGCGTTCACCCCTCTGCAATATCTTTCCCACATAGATCTGAACCTCGGTTGACCTCCAATATCCCACACCTTTATGGTAACGTTGCCTTTTGTTATTTTGCGCATGTTAAAACCAACAGTTGGAATCATGTCTTCGCTAAATTGTCCTGACTGGAAAAACGAACAATGTATGTCCCTACGATCGTCTTATACAACAAAACGTTTCAAAACAATACGAGCAGTATCCTAAGAAATTATATCAGTATCTGAACTCTCATCAAAACGTATTAACATCTGAATCTCGATGCAAAGAATAAAAGTAATACCCATCAAAGACTCTTTCCTCTAACAAAATCATCGTAAAAACGCGTATTTATGGAATTTTTTAGCAAGGGCGGATACAAGAACAATTTACATCTACGATAGGCCAAGTTACTTCGAACGGGTTATAGAATATAACCAAGACGGTGCATGTTACATTGTTTCGCAAAGGTGAATTTTATATGTTTAACATCGAACGACCATAAATCTTTAAGACCGGGAATAACAGAGTCGCGACAACGGTTAGAAACTTTCGTACCGCTATGACATTTACGAAGGTAGTTTTTCCACTGTACTGCAAGCCGACGAGAGTAAGTTCCATTTCCTCTTTCCAAAAGAGGGACTTAAACCAGTCCAAAATCCGATTGATGAGGGCCAACATGTTTTATACGGTCGGAGGAAATCCAGCTCCACCGGTAGAAATTATAAATTGTTCACTTATAGTGCGCTGTTCACTGCCTTTGACATATAGTCATTTGCGTTCGAGTACGACGTCAGATTGTCAGATCCAGAGGTATGCACCGCGCTAGTCAGTAACTGACAACGACTAACCGCGCGGCACTCGAGTGTTTGTGATGCGTCACAAGATGCTGTGCCCAATTTTATCTCTCAAAAAACCGATATCTTGCGTATCAGACGAGTTTATCGTCGTGGTAGTCTACGGTGTCCAAGCGTTCTTAACAGTTCGGGCATTGACGTGCAACAAAAGACGTTGCAGCGATTCTCAATTCGAACGTTCCTCGCATTTTGGTACAGTTCCGCGGATTAATAATTCAGCGGCCAAGTAAACGTTGGCGACCTCTGTTCGGTTATCCACCAGTCTATTATCGCGTGTATATGCACAGCTGCTGTCATAGCTTTACATTGTCTATAGAAAATGCATCCGTGCTGCATATAAAGTTTAAAATTACGCGGCGCTCGTAAAATTGGATGATTAATTCTCTGAAATAGTAGATTTCCTACAGATGCACGCGAACGATTGGCACGATCGAGTGTAAACGTTTTATAATATTTATGTTAATTTATTTGACCGATGAGTATGTAAGCGAAGAAAATAATTATGTGTCATCGCATTGAGAGACGATAATGACCGTTATTATAGACGAACCGTCGCGGCAGTTGATTCTCGACAGTTTCAGGTTGCTACGAAACTATACATTGTAGGTAGACAGTGGTTTTCAACCTCGAATTGTAACGAACGAAGTTTCGTAATTTCGTTCCTTTTAATGTCGTTGCTACAACATCTAACGACTTTTAACATCTTTCATGCAAAAACGAACCGATGGTTTACGTTTCTATTCGACACGTTTGATGTTGATTTGTTTAGGTGTTAAGCCAAATGAAATATTACGACGTATCGATTGAGAACTATTGTTTCTGTATTTATAGAAGCCATCAACACCGCGCGTATAGCAACATGCAAATGCACCTGGAACGAAATCGATTTATTTCTCTTGTTATCCGTTAAAAAACATTCTAAAATTATTTAACGATAGGCACGAATTCGTGGCACGGTAAATCTCAGTCAGTTTATTTTATCATTTTGTAAAACCGTACCGTGCGAATAACTACATGACAATTGCTAAAATCTGGTATCTTATCGGCGTACGGGATAACGAGGCACAATGCAATTAAGTCCGTGTTGCATACACGAGATAATTAGCTTTAAATTGTTTTAATCCTGCGAAATAAAAGAATAACCAGAGACTCTGGATATACAAAACGTCATTCATCCCTGTCCATATTTAATTCCATACTTAATCTTCGTTCAATTCATTTGGATCCGTCTAGCAATTTGCATTCCAGGCGTCCTGTTTATTACATCCCATCGTTGGGCATATAATTTGATCGCCTGGTCGTGTCTTGATTCGAGAATAATAACGCCGATAAATATTAAGTTCGTGTCCGGGCAGCTTTTTTCTTTTACCAATTTAAAAATAGGAAAAAATAAATTTAGCATTCGGAGAAGGTTATGTTAACGTAAGAAGTATTCAAAGTTGGTTTTTAATATTCAAAGCTGGCGGCATGCCATTGGAGATTGAGCCAAAACGAAGACCCGGAATTTAATGTAACCGTTGTTTGCTCGACAAAGACTGGAAATGTTTTATTCGAGTAACAGATGACCAATAAGACCAACGTGTAGCTTTTAGTCGTAACGTTTATTCGAAATTAAATTTTTATCTGGTTATTTATTCGTTAATAAAAATTTCTTATCCGGATAGGAATTTTGCCTATCGTCGATCGATTTACTTACAGCGTAGAAAAGTTCTTTCTCGCTGTGTCTGATATTTAGAAAATGATAGTTGTTTACAAAATTACAATGTAACTTGAGTAACAACAAAAAGTGAAACAAGACGTTTAAGACTTTCACGGGCCAGGATTTTACAGTCGACGCTGTTTGAGGTTTCTTATAATGGAAGCCACAAACGCGACGGTTTATTGTACGATAAGATGCTCGTCGAGTTGCAACAATAGCCATATTACAACGTTGTACTTCCCTCCAAGATTCACTTTAAAATTATCGTTCGAACAGTCGTATCTACGATACTCGTATAATTTATTATTAATAGCATTATAGGGTAGATTCATCGATGGTTTAAGTATATGTTCGTTTAAGATTGTCATTATGGATCATCACGCTCGGGATTTAATCCAGACGCATATCAGTATCTTGGAAAATGTTCGATACTCGATTTAATATTTAGTATTTTTTTGGCAGGTTGTGAGGAGAGGGGAGATACGTTATTAATTCGTGGTGTCTTATATTGGCATCAGTTTCGCTTATTCGAAAGTGTTTTATGTACATAGCCGCGATTACAAAACAATCATTAATTTCTGTGTAAATTTCCGTTTGCTCCATTAACAACTCTTTATTCGTAATAATATCTAGATGCGGATTCGTACTTAAATGTTCATTATGCGCGCGATACTTATGGTATCTGGCTCTACTTTTGTTTCTTTCTCATTTCCTTTCATTCGTTTAAGGTTTTCCGTTCGTGTGTTCGGCACGAAACGTGGCACAATGATTGCTACCTTCGTTTCACATTATTATTATTACTTTTTTTTTTTTTTTACCTTATGACAGTACAAAACTAACCTACCTATGTACAAGGTGTACGAAACGTGCAAAGCGAACGAAACACCAAGTGGACGTTTTGTGCACATCGATCGTATTCGTCGTAATTCGATCATTTATGGTCTGTCCGCATGGTACAATGTTCAAAGGGATCAGCGATCTACGCGATCGGTTACCAACCGCTACGATTGCACTGGTACCTGCTAGATGCACAAACGATTGATGTTGATTAAGAAATTTCTATTAAAAAAAAGAACAAACGTGAGCAAATATCCATAACAACGTTACAAACCGCGATCACGCGAAATTTGATGATTCAGACGGTCGAAAGTAATTTTGATTTATGCAGTACACGAATGATTTACATCACAGATCTCATGGATCGCGAGCGGTCGCATAAAAAAAATAGAAATAGGTAACTATCCGAGGGAGAGGAGTGAGGAAGTATTAACGGTGCAGAGTCTCACAAAGTTTGCTAAAAAAAAAGAAAAAAAAAAAAAAAAAAGAAATACAAACGCTCGCTCTTCTAAACTCTAACAACAATTTCAACAACCATGATTCTGAACGCTCTGTTAACGATTTAGCTCTGGGCAAAAGATTTTGAATACAGGACAGCGTGGTAAAACAGAAAAAAAACGAGAAGTCGGGGGGAATTCGGGTGTCTGTAACGGTGCGTTCTGAATCGAAACCTTAATGTCTAGATCACAAGTGACACGCGATCAAATATGTTTCGGTAATCACAGCTCTGATATCGGTGACCGTGTTGCAGACCGAAACGGGACGTTTTGTGCGTTCGTTTACGACGAGACATCGACGACGGATCGTTCCTGGCGCGCCATTTGTTAAGTTTCGTTGTGAATTTGAACGATCCTCGCACGCGCGATGGTTAGAACACATCCTAGATATTAAGGCACATCCGTTTACTTTCGCAAGGCACGTTGGAGGAACATTTGGTCGTCGAAAACGTACGTTTCCTTTGCTTTGCTCGGCTTCGCGATGCGCGTAAACATTGTCGGCAAAAAAGCCAATCAGCGAGAAGTCCTAAATACGGGGTGGACCGTCGGAAGTGTGGATTAAAATCGTATCGTTTCATAGGACGAACGAGATGCACGGAAAGTTATCGATACTTTTTCGATGAAACCGTCATGTTCCTTTCCCGTTTAGGCCGCCGTTGGTCACCGGTGACTGACGCTTCGACACACGACGCTCTCTTAACAAATAACCATAAATAAACTAATGCTCGTGAAGTTCTACGTGACGACAATGTCATGGGAAATACTCTAAAATTAATAAGTACACCATTCAAGTATTTAATATTCTTAGTTTTTACATAATAATTTAAACAAGTACTTGGGATAATCCAGAACGCCTCGGCGGCGGGAGAAGCATGCAAAATTCGCTCGTCGTTCGTGATAAAGATTCATCGTAAAAAAAAGAAAAACAAACAAATTCAATTTTGGTAATAATATCGGCACCTTCGCTGACGAAGTCGTTGTCTTACGAAAAGAATACCGGATTCCACGAAAAAAGATATCGATGACCCAATTCATCCTACAAAACCATTAAAAGCAGACAATCATGCGTTTAAGTTCCTACTGGACCACCCTGTATGTACCTACAATCAACTATACATTAAATCGTTAGATCGTTCTTATTACCGATTAGTAGAAAATTGCAAACTTTGTACAATCCTTCGATTTCTCGTTCAATATACATATATATTCGTATATATATATCATTTTAAATTCGAACTGAGTGGCTTTCGAGTCGAGCATACCGAAAAGACGATGTATTTTTATGTACAATGCTGAACATATCGTACACCGTGCGCACGACCGCGCAGATCGAGCGCCTGTCTCTCTAAATGCGAATTTATTGGCCAACGATTCGGTAACTATCCACGGTTCAAATATGCAAACGTTCGTAATCGTATGCATGCATGCAAAAAGAAGCAGCAGCGTACGACTCGTTTAATTCCCATCCCGTTGTTTGTCCTGTTTAAATGCTTACGAACGGAGATACGCGTGAATTTCGTTAAATTTTCGTGGCTGCGCGCGCGAACGTTCAGAGACTTTCTGCGCATGCACGCGGTTTACGTAACGCTCCGGGGCTCCCGTCTCGAGACTGTTCTCCCCGTTGGATTTGAATTAAGGTCACCGGCTCTCGAGCAACCGGCGATAAAAGGCAAACGAATATTTCTAACGGTTCCCGACGCCGAAAAAAAAACAAAAACGAGATCTTCCCCCGAATTGTATAATCGAATAACGGTCGATGGCATTGTTACGCAATCCCGATCCAAGACTCACCGTTAACTCTCTTATATAATTCCCTGTTTTTATATAATCTATGAACCGTCGTTGCCGGCGCGCGCGTGCACAACCCGATGACAGCAAAAATATTTTGCGGGCTGGCATCCCGCGCCTTTAAAAATTATGTAAACCGTAAATATTGCTCCGATGTCTGTTCTAATGAAACGGAGTGTGTCCGGAAGAGGGGAGGGGGAGAGAAGCGAACCAGCCAATTTCACGCGGTTTGCGAGATAGCGAGAGTCCCCCGTCTGGCCACGGAAACCGCGGCAGTTTCACCACGGTCAATAAAAAACCATTACTCCTCCCCGTCTTACCTTGCTTCTGTACCGTAATGCGACGAAAATCACCGTCTCTCCGGCAATGTAACTACGATTGCCGCGAACATATGAATCCGAATTGCTCGTTGTGTAATTCGTCGTGATTTTATTTACGCGAATGTTTCCCTTGCTCTCGACGACGGTCGTGGGCGGGGTGTACGAACAGCGTACCCGGGAAGGGCGGTCACGGTGTACCTGGACCGGCGATCCGTGACATCGAGTCGCGACACATCCGGGGTCGGCACCGTCTCGGGCACGTTCCTCCCGTCCTACGCTCACCCTTTGCTACTCCTCTTTCTATTCCTCTATTCCTCTACGAATACGCGGAACAATTTTGTACTATTTTACTGTACACACGCTTTCTCGATGTTTCGATGCCCCGCTGAGATCGCGAATGATCGTCGGACCGGAAGCGCGAACAGAGCGAAACCCGGATGCGACTTGGAGGATCGATGATACAAGGGGGATGAGATGAATCGATGACGATCTAACGACGTGGCGCGATCGTGTCATTCGGTCGTCGTGTATGATTTTCGAAGGTTCAGCTCCGACGCCGCTAGGCTGTCCCCTTTCACGTAATAATCGGCGGCGTCCCTTCGTCCCGACGACGAGTTACCAACCGCCCCGTTCGACACCCCGTTCGCGTGCTGACTGCTCGACTGATGGCCCTTCGCCACCCCGTTCGCCATCGGTCGTTTCTTCTGCAGATAGCTCTGCTGGTAGAACTCGTTGAACAGGAAGAAGAACATGGTCGCGTGCAGACCGATCCACCAGACGAACGCCTTCGGGTAGTTGCAGTCGATGAACAGCAGCTGGAACGCGTGTATCATCACGGCGACGAACTGGATCATCTGGAAAACGGTCAGGTACTTCTTCCACCAGAGGTACGGTTGCAGCCTGGGGCCCATCGCCGCCAGCAGGTAGTACGTGTACATCACGATGTGAACGAACGTGTTCAGGAGCCCGAAGAACGTGCTGTGGCCGCCTGGAAATCAAAAGATCCACCGGTTAACGGGGGAAACCACTGTGACCGATTCAACAAAATCGAAATTTGTTATCTCTTTTTAATGCTCGGGGTTTTAAGAATTACCTCCTAAAAGATTAAAGTAAAATTCACCCTTTCTCAGGGTGGGTACATCGAAAACGAAAGAAAGAAAAGCTTTGTTGGGTCTTACGTGACCTTGGAAACCCGGAACACCTATGCAGCTATTTAGTTTTATTTTTATCTCAATTTTTTTAAAAAAATGTAAGTTTCTGTGCCAATGGAACGAATAAAAAATATCGGTCGAAGGAAAAAAAGAAATACGCCTGGAAAATCTCACGATGATTGATTTACGGGATTTGCAAGCTTCGATTTAATATTGGCAAACTCGTGGTAGAATTCCATGAACGTTCTACCACTTGGGCGATGCAACAATGTTAATTGAAATCAATTATCGGTTGATAAACGGCGTCACTCGACCGAACGCAATGAACAATTGAATTGCTGTTTAATCCTACGATTTAATCATCGATTCTACGTACCAGGTGTGAATTTTACGCCGAACCACACTGACATTGGCATGCAACCATGGTGAATGACGTGCAACGTCGACACGTGATTGTTCTTCTTCCTCAGTACGAAGAAGATCTACAAAGACGGCGAACAACAAGAGATCTTAGACAATTGGTCGATGATCTTTACTAGATTACGATTACTTACCGTGTCCATGAATTCCGTGAATTTGGAGAAGTAATACCACCAACAAACGTGCGCCATCTGCGTTTTGCAAAATAACGGTTAAACTTTTGTATGTTCGAGATCGTGTGGAACGTAACAAGAGAGGCAAATCGTCGGAGATCGAGATCGAGATCGAGTCTAATCATCGCCACTGATAGAGTGAGATTATGCACTGATTATAAACAAAAGAAACTGGAATAGCAATCGAATGCTCCAAAGATTTGCTCTCGATAGGTTCGCGGGAACGATAGTCTGTAATCTGTTCGGATGTATATCGTTCTGTGAATCTACGGTGATAGCTAACGAGTGATGAACTGTATGTAAATAGAATTGTCGTCGTGTGAGTGTATTTATTTTCAAGTTTTTTTTTGTTCTTTCGCACATAATTTGTTAAGTGGTGTTAATTGCATTAAGCGGCTGGTTTGAAGTGTGTTAGCTTACCCGATTAACTACTGTCTTCTTCAAATACTACTTGGAAACTGAGTGGCGAGGAACGGTAAAGTTGTCGAGTAAAGATCATGTTAATAGAAGAAAAAAACAGAAAAGGAAAGACGCGAAAGAATTAAAAAGGAATTATTTCTCGTCTGAATTCGTAAAACAATTTTCGTTTCAGAGTGTCGCAAGAGACAACACTTCGAATGCACAATTTACTTTTACCAAAGCAATTCCTTCGTGAGAAATATTAGTTGCACAGACTCGACTCGAGGTTATACTTTTCAGGCGAATTTCCAGCTTAATCGTGTACTCGACAGAATGTTTGGAAAGTGTGTTTTGGGTTTAGTGTAACGTTTGAGTGTTAATTGGGAATATCACCCACCCTTAGTACTTGGGGTCGATCGCTGTAGTCTACGGGTTGACACTTTAGAGAATAGTCGCCAGTCAGCCATCCGGACATTCCTATCTGCAACCACAACCGCCCAGAGGCCATTCTCCGATCAGTGAAAAAAAAAAAAAATAAATGGAAGAGGCACGGGGAACAAGGTACACGCGAAACGGCGTACACGCCGCGGTGATAAAGCTTATCTACGGCCGCAGTAATGATCGTTGGTGGCACACCGTTAATTAAGGTCGATTTCTTACCTATGCACAGGCTGTTTCCTTGAAATCAAACATTTACTTCGAAACGCTTACGGATCCGTCGATGAAAAAAGAGTAACGATTAATTTTCCTTCGGAGAATATTCGCCACGCCTGTTTACACATCGATGGACTGGAGGCTACGCTGCTGGAAAGAGGTCGGAATCGAAGGAAACAAAATATATAATATATTCCCGTGACAAATGTAAAAATCTTTTTATTCCTTTATCTATCATGGACTATTCAGGCTATTCAGTTTCACATTTATCCCAGGAATACTGTATATTGTTTCCACCTTCTTTCTACCAACTCGAGCTCGGTCTATCGATGTATACGGCTGGAACCAGACGAGGGTCGAAATGGCGTACCTTTCTATGGGGATATACACCATTTTAACACACGTCCGTGCATGGAGTAAATGGATCTTAGTCCAGCTAGAAACGTTCATGCAAGCAAACACAGTTAGGAACAGTACACACGCACACAAAACAGACGAGAGACAGATATTCGAGGCTGCGCGTGGTAATTCTAGAAAATGAGTCGTAATCGTCCTCTTAAAAGATCCCATCGATGCATTTGCAAAGAATGACTTAAACGTTTGACAATTATTGCAACATATTCCTGGTAACGATCGCTATCTTCTCATATTATAAGCCGGGGGAAAAAACGACGGTATTGAGAGTTTCCTATTATCATTGAAAGCGAAGATTCGTCGAGAGATGCCACCGCAATTACACGTGCATCGAGGCGTCCTTTGAAATGGATATTAGTCATGGGAAGATGCATTCGATAAAGTAAATTTTTCCCGACTTCGTTTGAACAAAGTTTCGTGCCACGACCCAGTTTCTAAAATTATCCCCGTAAGGCCACATATGAACTGCAAGCTCTAAGGTAAGTAAAGACACAGAAAAGCGGCTGCGAAGACACGCGACAAACAGTAAAGAAGCGTCAAGCGTTTTTAGTACGATTTACTTCTCCTTGATCGGTCGTTACCATCTACGAAAGCAACAAACAATCCGCATCATAGCTTTCTTAAACTTCCACCGCGCGAGGCTCTTGAAAACATAGGACTTTTTAACGTCAGCATATGCATATACGTCGCCACACACGAATAAATAATTTCTAACAAATTTAAAAGGAGGCTCCTAAAATAAAACGCGTCTTTTCTTTTCGAGTTATTACACCCCCCGTATGGTCACTACGATTCTCGTAATTTTTTAATAAATTAATCCACGTGTCGTTTATCAGCAAAGTAACAAGAATTTCTCTCGGTATTTTCGTATTTTCATCATCGACTTCAGAACTGGTTATACACGCTTTAAACAGGGAAAATGATCGTTTCAAGCTTGATTAGTGTCTCGAGCAATCACACATAACACAATTTATTGTTACACAGGTACGCGCGTACGTATATACATATTTACAAGTACAGTTGGACAATTCGAATTGGCATTTGTTGAGTTCCGTCCCGTTCGAATGGCGGTTGATCATCGTCTATCTGCGAAAGAGACTACGGACAACGCAAGACTTACCCTCAACGCGATTGGATTGTTGCTATAGTCCACCGGTTGGCAACGGAAACTATAGTGGCCCCACCATCCGCCCATCAGGCTCTGTTGTTGTTGTTTGCAAAATTAACGTTTAATCCAGCACTCCTCGCTTTGCATCCGAATGCTTATATCGTACTTTTGGGGGGAGAAACTACCCCTAGCTTTATTTACCAGCGTGTACGAGGCAAATGAACGTTTCTTACAAGCGTGCATCGGAGGCTTCGTTTTGATCCACCGTGAAATCTAATTGTCGCGAGACGATTTGAAAAAATGGCAAAGCCGGTAACGAGAGTTACGCAAATACTGATTAGGATCGCGTCATCGCCTCGATGCACGTTCGCGAAACATTTTTCTATTTACACAGAAAATTTGTTTTCCACGGACGCAGCAATTCATGCGACGAACACAAATTTTGTTTGCAAGGACCAACACGACATTCGATACAAAGACGTGCAACTTGGGGCACGAGCACGACGGAGCACGTTACCTCGTAGAACAGCCACGCCGAGAACATCATTTGGAACATGTTGTAGAATACCAAGGTGTTCTTCAGTTGAAAGGGTTTCCTGTTCTCCATGAGCTTCGGGCCGAGGACCTTCACGGCGTACACGTAGCACAGGCAGATGAACAAGGTGGGAAACGGCGAGCTCATCATAAACCAATTCGTTGTTCTCTGATCTGAAACGAGAAACGAGCAAACGCATTTTGATATTTTCTTTTTAGAATTCGTACGTATTAAAAACGATCGAACATCGATACACGAGGAGTTCTTTCAAAATAGCGTGGAAGAAAGGCGTTTCCGGCGCGATGGAAAAACGATTGCGAAAGAAATTTATGGATCGAGTTGGGTACCACGGGTAAAAGTGTAAGAACCTCGACCTTGGGGTTTCTCCGCGCGATGTCCTTTCCTCACCCTTCGCGTCCTTCGCGAGTTCAATCAACCATCGCGTCACCGTGTTAAAACCAGTCGAAGAGTCCGTTTCATTAACTCTCCTCGTCGTTTACGCGCTCGGAACGACCTTGGTGCACTTTCATCCTGCTCTTCAGGGTCCTCTCGAAACGCACAGAAACGTTTCGAGGGGACGAGGATCCCCGGGGGCCTCTTTGTTTGTTCGGGGAAAATTCTAAATTTGGAAGCGAGCATTCCAGAAACGCGATTCCATATGGTCGTGTTTATGGCGGCGGGTTCTTCCCCGGGCACGTGAAATGAATTATTCATTTTCGCCGAAATGCAGCGAGATTCTTCGTAATTCTACCCCTCCGGTTTCGTGGCTCGTTCATTCGTTGAAATCTCCGACTCCGTGGCTCACGAGCGTCCATAGCGATTCCCATTAACCCCACAAAAGACGTACAGTGATTTTTTTAAATCTTCGTAGCGTTGAAACTATTTCCTCGAACTGTTAAGTCGCGAATAAATCGAGCTTGAATACTCGTTATCCTTCCCATATAGTTTGGGAGTATTGTCCGTCCGCGAAAACAAGGCTAACGAGTGTTTACATCCTCCGCCAACATCGAGGACGACCGCAAAGATCGACAATGGGTGGCCTTCCGCCAATAAACTCACCAAAGGCACCGCAAATTGCCAGAAAATATGTTCTAAAACTAAATAATAAATATGCATTTTACCACCGGTGACTTTCACGAAACCTTTCCTCCGTTTATAAAAAGATGCTGCCAAGTCTGCGTTGAAATTACGTAATCTCTTATCTGAAATATTGTTTACGGGAGAAAAGGGAATAAAAAGATTTGGGATCCACGCTTTCGAGCGAAATCCAGACACAGATACCGTGGTCGTTGAAAGTTGACATTACGAAAGAAATCGATGGGTTAATCTAGTCGATTCATTACCATCGAAAGTTGTTGGACATTAAATTTGGAAAATGTTTTGTCCCTCAAAGAATTTCGATTTTTTCAATTTTAAAAAATTTTAAATAAAAATTCTTGTAAAATAAAAGTCTTGCGCTGGAATTCTTATTTTGCTTTGCAGATTAGAACGATTAGAACCTCTTGTCCAAGACCATGGCCACGGGCTAATACGTGTACCTTTCCCGTCGTTTGTGTTTATCATTTGCATCCATTCATATGTTGACGTAATAAAGCGGACATTACTATTCATCAGTTCAACCGAATTCTTTGTTGTCATTTCGCTCGTATCTGCATTATTTGCATGCACTTTGCATCCCGGTTACATTTCGCTTTTTCCTTTTTTTTTGTTTGCGCTGAAAATAAATATTGGCGAGCGTATTAAATCGCAATTATTACGTCCGACCACCTGATTTTCTCGTTTCTTCGTATTCCGTTCGCGATCGTAGTTTACGCAACGCGTACGATTTCTTGCGCTCGTGCTATTGCAATTGCTTTCCCCCCCCCCCTTTTACGGGTACATGCACCCGATTCACCGAAGATCCACAACGGGATCGAGAACGAATGGTTCCATTGCTAAAAACGTAAATCATCACAAGCGTGGTCACGAGCAAAGTGTTATTATTTTGTTTAAATCATCGACACGAAACGTAACGCGCAATTGCAAAATTCGAACGCAGACGTGCTCGACGAATAAATAACTATATTTAATCTTTTATTATTGCTTTGGTAAGCGTGGTAAGTTCCTTACGAAGTTTAGAAGATCTCGGAATCGAGTCCTTGGATTTCAGTGAAGTTGTATCATGGAAACGTACGAGCCACGAGGTGGGGGGGTGTTGTTATTGTACTTTTAAATTCATTTTTAATTTATTTGTCACCAATGACACAGACTTATATCCATGAATAATTCGAGGAAACAAAAACCAGATATTCCGCGTAAATAACTCGTGAATATTCTACGGCGAAAATCGAAGGTAACCCATCTTTAAAATGTGATATTTAATTCGAGCAGTGATACCGCGTTTTTCGATCGAACGGTGAACTAAAAATATTAAATGAGCGGCCAAGTATCGATGTTCCGACCACGGTGCAAAGTTCAAGGATTCCATCGTGTTGTTTCGTTAATTCTGCAAAAACCGCGAGGAAAAGAACGAAAGCAGAAAAGGAAGAGCGAAACGCGGTGCAGCCCAGGGCCCAGGTCGAGTCTTTCTTGTTTCGCCTTAATAAATTCGTGCCTAGTCACCGGGTGGCTGGTGATCGTCCCTGAGATATTTCTCAATGCTTAAGGTACGTTCACAAGAACGTCCAAGCTCCAGGAAATCGCCGGTACGCTTAATTTATTTATAAGGCTTGCTTGTTGCACGCTTACCTGCATGTTTGTCAAGTATCTCGTGGAGCCGGTCCACGTACTGCATTACAATCGACATTGTTCCTCGTTTTCTCCTCTCTGAGGGTGCCTTCACGAGATCCTCGCGACGTCGGAATCAAGGGCGTAGACTTCTACGATCGAATTCGCGAGTTCCTGGAACAACGAACGACGGAAGGGTTAAGAGGCGTGTCTTGGGGGCCGAGGTCGGTCGGTCAACATTTTTTTTTTTTGCATCATTTGCCGTGTAAAAAATCCTGCCGCGCAGGAAATACGTTGCTTTCGAGCCACCTTTGGCGGGAGGGGGATATCAAATTCCCACCTGTTCTCGCGACCATTTTGTTTCGCCGGTAACTTTAATCTACGCGTCTCAAATCTGCAACGACTTTCCTTTTGGACAATTGTGGATCGTTCTCCGTTCGTTGATACGGTTTTCGTACAAAATTACAAGGTGTTCGAAGGCTGGGCGAACCTTCGGTGGCTCTCGGAAACCCGAAGCCACGTTATTCCCCGGAGTCGGCGGTGCACACGGAGAGCTCCGGTCGACAACGAACTTCTTTTGTTACACGAACGAGGTATTACTTAACGTCCGCGTGAAGCTCCCCGGTTACATAAAATGTCGGCCGATTTGCGTCGCGATTTTCGGCGTGTACGTTGAATTAGAAGCGATCGACCCCGGCTCGAAATTCACCGCGCGCCGCCACAAATCGCTTACGAAACCGAACGCGTAATTTTTTTTTGTTATGGATTACACGCCACCGATCCGGACACGCGCAATTCACGACCATGAATCGCCACGGCCTTGAACCACTGTGCCCGAACGCTCCTACTTCCACCGTCGATCGGTCGGAATTTCACCCGCGATCGTGATCAGTTCGATTTATTTGTTCGAAGAACTAGGATAGATTAGAAACTTCTTCTGATGTAAAATTGTTCAGAAATAATCTAAAAATTTCTAGTTCAATTAAGTTTGCCCACCCCTGGCCTCTTCTTGGACTGACAAATCGGGATCCGAGCGATATCGTTTCCAACGATTTTTCTGCTGTTGGACGCGGAAGGGTCACGATACCGGTTAATTGTTTATTTCGATGTTGCGGTTATCGGTGGCGATTAATGGCGTCCCTGAACACAACCTCGCGTCCGTGCACGTACGTCCGCCCAGCATGGTGGTCGGCTCAACGGACGCGGTTTGGTAACCCGTTGAATTTCGCTTTCAATACAACTCGGCCGACAAGAGAATTCTCGTCAAGGCCAATCGACAACGGACTTGAATGGGTGTCGTCATTTATCATCGACCAGCCGGTCGCCGATTTGTACACGGACATCGGAGTCTGTAAGGCCGCCTGCCGTCCACTCGTCCTGTCCTTTCACCGATCGATCGGAAGGGGGAAAAACAGGGATCAAGATCCTACGGTGTTTCTGGATCGTGACAACCCCGGAACGATAAATACCAGCGGCCAGAAACGCGGTAGTAACTTCGTCATCCGTACTATTAAGGAGTTTGGATCCGCCATCTTGGTATTTTTACTTATAAAATCATCCAATGATATTTAAATACAATTGCGTGAAAGTCCAGGTGTAACGAATGTTGGATAACACGGAAAAATGGAACGGCGAAAGAATAAACGAGCTTTAAATACGTAATTATTAATGAGAGAAAAGATGGCCGAGGGATAAGGATCTGCCAGCGCCGGAAGCGTTCGCTGGTTACGAATCTCACAGGGAAGGGAATTGTACCGTAACGTTGATGTAACACGCGTTGCTATACCATAATAAACCGTACGAGTATAAAATTATTGCCAATAAACGTGGAATACCAACAACATTGTAAGCGTAGACGGTATCGGCCTCGTGACAGATTTTTCTTAGCCGCGGCGACGATCAGGTTTCGCACGATTACGAGATAATTGACCATTGTGGTGAAACGAGCGACACAATATACTGTCACGCACAGTTCAACCCTTCCCGGTACAACACGGGTGTTTAAAAAAAAAAATGTCTAGTTTAATGGACAAGGGGACGCGTTTTCAGACTGGAAAGGCGATTCTTTTTCGTTCGATCGCGTCTTCGTTCGCGTTGCAAAACGAAAAGTCAAAAACGCGCCGAGCAAGCGAAATACCTGAGGAATAATGTTGCGAAAACTGTATACATTATAATGGGCCGGGCGCAGAAAACGGGCCAGCGATGGTGTGCCTCTTCGTGCAAGTTACGCAAGGAAGAATCGACCGCTCGCTCGTGTCCGCGTCGAAGCTGTGTGTCCCGACACTGGAATCGTCATTAACGATAGGATGAACAAACCACTGACCTCAATACGCGCGGGCTAAACGTTTCGATTCACTGGCAACAACCGCGACACAACAGACGCACACTGTCGCGAATTAATGCACCGCGGTGGATCACGATTTCCATGCAGGCTCGATGATACTCGACCGATCTGTGTGGTCCGCCATCGCGATAGCACCGGTAACCTCCACGCAGAAACGTCGCTTCCATACGTTGGAATTAACCCCGCAAATTAATTCCCACCCGCCTTTTCGTGGGTCCTAGGATCGCATATTAAGAATGGAAAAGTGGGTCGAAGCAACCCGTTTCCACCTTCCAATAACGCTAACTTTTATTGTGCCAAGACTGTGCACACCGATAAGTTCAGTAATCGAGTGAAAAGGAAGATAGAAACTTGGAATTAGAAATAAGTATACGTTTGGTACAAAGACGAGGTACAGTTATATGTCATTATTAACCCAACCTTGAGTTGCATAACCGAACGTACAAGTTAAAAAGTAATCGAGAGGATAGTGTTCCATCGATATGGATACTGGGAATCGTTCGAAGGAGCTTCGATGTTCGAGAGATCGTTTACGTTGCGAGGAAATAGCGTTGATCGACATTTTCGAAGATCGTAAACGCGCTCTACATCGACCGTTGTGTCAGCGTTGCAAAATAATTGCGCAACAGCTCGTGACCCATCGTGGCGGACTGTTAATTGTTAGAAGGTGTTGGGCCTCGTCAAGGTTAAGAACTGTAGATAAGTAAAAGTTGCAAGCGGTTTGAATCGAAATGTCCAGCAAATACCTAGGAAAGAACAATGTAATATTCTGGAGCAAGGATCGACGACGATCGAGAAGCACAGTTTCGTGGCGCGAAGATTCGAATAAAAATTTGAGGTTCAGCTTCAGCTTCCGGCTGCTCTTATTTTCACGCATTTTCCTACCCGTCACGCGGCAGTTGCTATACTTTGTGGCACACCTTGGCTACGAATCGTGCTCCTTGGTTCGGTTATCGTTGCGAGAGATATCCGTTGGCGTTATGAAAGCTCGTAGAAGCGCGGGCGATGGAATGCTGCGGTTCGCCGCGCGGAATCGATACAGGAATTTGCTTTCTGCGGTAACAAGAAGACTCCTAATAATTCAAGCGGATTATTTTCGGTCACGAACAACGCGATTCCCATGCCATCTTTCCCCCCCGACGTGCTCGTAAACAATTCTACTCGTTAGCGGATACCGATATCGCGTGCAATAATTACAAACGTGCCCACTCCTCTATTGAAAGAATCAGGAGAAGATGATTTATCATCGAAAATAAGATAAACGTCGATTCTTCGCTGTCTCGGGGTGCCAAAGTGAACATAAAAAGCGTAAACTCCGTTTGAAAACTAAATTAACAATAATCAGAATAAAGCTCAGGAGGACATTGAACTCCCACAGCGTCGATTATATAACGCCTTTTCGACGAACGTTGCAAACTGTATTCTTTTTTTTTTCCTTATTTCGAGTCCGTGACGTCGCCGTTTACCAACGATATTAAACGTCAATTAAGCGTTCTATTTGATTATCCGCTTACGCGTCCGTATCCGCCGGGGGGGAAGTTTACACAAAAAGGTGACTTTGAAAAAAAACTCGCGAATTCGTGTTTCTCGGAAGCTTTCGAGACCGCTGAGATCACTGCTCATACCTCCCGGTGACACAATCGGTATTTATACTGGCAAGTTATTCACAATACAGTCGGTGCATAATCGTCTCAGGAACGGGGATTACTGGCGAGCGGTAAAATGACGAAACCCGCCGTGATCGATCATTTCCAACCGATTCCTGACGAACGGTGCATTCGCGTGATGCGCGTAGATCGCGTAGATCCACGCTTTCGTAACGGAGACAGTGAAAAATCGTGTCTCTTCTCAAATATCTGGCTGGCTCGTGAAAGTTCACGCTCGACTCGGCGACTTTGCTCGCGTGAAAAATTATTTTAAAAGCAATTAAACTGATATTTTTCAAGCGACACCGAGAAGAACAGGGTCGTTTGGAAAACAGCAAGTCGAGGATTCTCGTTCCAAGAGTCCCAGTTCTGGTCGATCACCGTGTAAATAAATAAGTATCGCGTGATTGTCGGGAAATTAGGCGTTCGCGGTGTTAGTACGATAGCTGGGCGCATCTTTATTTAACTCAAACTGCACCTAGCCGGAGTCTATTCGCACACCGTCGTGTCTAAATATACTGTCACTCGAACCTTAACTAAATGCGGGAAAGATTATTGAATCTGAACGATGTCACTCGCGTCGAAATGGTATAATTTAACACGCGAACGGGCTCTCGTACCATTGCCGTACGAAGGTGTACAATTAACGTTATACAATACCGGTCGTTAATTGCACGAAACAACTTCGTTGGACGCCAGTTGTTTACACGTGCCGCGGTAATGTGTAATTTAGCGACAGAGACGACCGTGCAAGCCGCGCAGGAAACAAAAATTTATCTTCGATCGGGCACTGCAATCGAGCCTTCTGTATGAAATTAATTTATGTTTACGTCAAATAGACGATTTCGAAATATTCGGGCTGGACGTAATTCTTTTTCGTTTCACTTTAATTCCCATTTACGAGTATATCCTGTGCCTCGCCGCGGGAATTCTAATCAGCGACTAACGACTGGAGAATACGGCCGGATTTATTCTCGGTTTATTTATCGTACGTTGCTGCTGAATCGATTGCATTTGTGCTCGTCATTTGGACACGTCGATTCGTTGCTTCTGGTAATTGGGAATTTCGAAATCGAAACGAGCAATTTCCAATAAATATCCTTTCGATCGATTGTAGATTATCGCGGTTGCGCAACGTCGGTTTTTAGGATTTGTCAAAGTTCGCGCGTTCGTTGCAACATTTCAATCAGTTGCACGGGGTCTAATTGTAATTTCGAAATCGTATTTTCATCGAAACCTGCTCAGATTCTTTTAGAAAGTACATGTAAAATTCCATAACTGTTCCATGCCATTACAGAAATATTTATCGTTCCTTTAAATTATTTCCATACATCGAGTATGGTTCATTAAGTTTTCCTCCGTTTTTCTTAATGGCTTTACAGAGTACTCCGGATGGAAAACTTATGTTCCTCGATAAGTTCCGCGGAAAATGGCTTTTAAATGTAAATGAAAGTTTTTTAATAACCAGTAAAACAAACAGTAACGTCATGAGACGATACTTTGTGAACAGCGGATAGACTCGTCATGGACTCGACCTCCTGTTAATTGCACATATTATCAACCAACACTTAATAAGCACTCAAACTGCCCGTCATAATTCAATCAGTCGACACACGCGTTCACAAAGAATTACGTTCGACAACGATTTTCTAAACAAACAACTTTTATATAATTAATCCCATCTGTAATAGCTAAAAAAAATTCTGTTATTTTGGCAAAGGAAAGGTTCTGACTTATACATCATCGGTTTGAATCATCAGTCTCGAATGCGTCAACCGAGAAATCCATGCGGCCCAGAACCGGGGACCGCACATCGAGAAAGGCTGCAACAATACAGTGTTTCCCAACCTTTTTTGGCTCGTGTCCCTCTTCTGGGGCTTATTCGCTTCTCCGACCATCACCTCCCACGCTCTTCGATCAAAACAATACTATAAAAATGTACCATAAGACCGAGTTCGCTGATATACGATATTGTTCGTGGTCCACCCATGAGCTGTGGTTTTCTATTTTTGTGTAACATGAAGGAACGAATGATAAAATCGTGTAAATATATATGGTTTGAATATGGGTCTGGCGGGGGGGCCAGATGGGTCCGCTGAGAGTCGCTGGTACAGAGGAGGAGATCAACGAGCGCGAGAACAACACCCGTATAGATAGATCCGGTAAAAATCGCCGTGCATGGAACTGGTTCGAGAGGCCAGACGCGTTCGAAAGAGGCTAGGAACGGTCGCGGGTAAAACGACGCTCGGCGGGAAAGTCGAAGTCGCGTGGCTCGCTGACGGGTCCCGGCATGAAAGTGCAAGTGTAACTATTACAAGCGACGCAACCGGCCGGTGCTCTTAAGTAATACGCGGCGAGGCTGTTGCGCGCCTTGAGTAACGCGAAACATAGCGGAGATGCAAGAAAAACACCCGGGCGAAAGGAGAAAAGGAGTGGGAAATGGTGTTGAGCAAAACGGGAGGGGAAGTGAAACGGAGACAGAATGAGAGCGAGAGTAGGCCGACGATGGAAAGGAGCAACCACACACGCCGTCAAACTTTGTTGACACTCGCGAGAAATTGCGGCCGCGTACCCGCCGAGAAAACTGGAGGACGTCGACGAGAGCCTTCCAGCAGGTTATCCTATCTTATCAACGTCCATTCGATTATGTCACCATTTTTCTCGCCGTCCAATCGATTCCGCCAAACCACGCTTCTAGCAAATCTTTATCCGTACCAGGAGTTACGCCAGACCGGACGTTGCCGCGATCTGTTCGACTTGAAAAGAGAGTAACGCGCCTCGCGAGTAATTCAAGCAAATCGAGTAAAACTGAAAGTCAGTCAATTGGGTCAAGTAAGTCGAGTCGTTCGAGTAAGAATAAAAGAGTCGGAGACCGAAGCTATGACTTCGTTCGACGTACGAGCCGCTACCATAACCCTTAAGCCGCATTCCCACACGCGTCAGAGATATTCCAAGCATTCAGGCCAACGACGGCGTGTTCGATTCCACCTGGCAAAACTGAGGAAAATCGTTTTGTCGCGTTTCGAACCGCGAAACTCGAAACATAGTTTCGCGATCTCCCCGATAACTGCCCATTGTTTCTGACGGATCCGGACGAAATTTGAAAAACAGAAGATAGAAGTCGATTCTATGCTTATGGAGGATCGATCACCGAGCCATTTGGGCCTCGTTTCTGCTCCCTCAATGGGAATTTCTCACACCTGCTGCGTTACTGTGCTACCAGCACTTACACCAGTCACGTGCTACCTTCTCCCACGCATCGAGCACCTCGTCGTCGAATTTCCCCCGCCGAACGAACGCTGGCCAATCGCCTCGGAGCTCTAGCTCCTCGAAGAATATAAAATATCGCGCCAAGGACATTCTTGGCGATTGTCGTATCAAGAATTCCAACAAGCAACAAGTCTAACTCGTTACTTGAACCATCGAGCGCCGCACACGGAGTCATCTTTTTAGCCACCGATCGACATCCATTGTCCACATGCCGCATTCACATTTTTCTATTTCTACGTAACAGCGTGAAACAATTACTCGAACGACACTGAAGTCAAGTATAACGTACGACATTGTCGCATCGTTGGCCTTATAACCCGATAGATTTGTTCAGAATTGCGGTGAACGAACAGTCGCCTTCTAAGGTTAATTCTATTAGAGTAATTGACCGAAATACTGCCACGATACCGAGCCAGAAATTTACCGCGCGATCACCGAAGCAATTCTTCCCGACAACGAAACTATTTTATTCTACATATTTTTAATTTGTTACTGCAATTGCTGGAGACACTCTGTACGCGATGTTCTATATTTACTATTGAAAGGGATCCAATTTTAAAGCGTACAGTTTGATCTATAAATATAAAGTAACTGGAAGCTGAGGACGTCCGAGAATTACAAATTTTTTACAAAGAAGTTGTTGCAAATTTCGTTGCAGCTATCGTCGACGGAATAGTAAGATATTCGAAGAAGGCTTGGCGATCGTTTTTCGAAATTCTAGCTCTGGAGGAGCGGGTCTGGTCAGCGACGTAGCTTTGGAAACACGTATACCGCGATACGTAACAAGCACACGATACGTGAAATCGTCGAAGTAGACTGTATCGAGGTCAGAATAGCTTCTGTATTCAGAACGTTAATTAAATACGTAATTTTGTCGTACGCAGAAAGAAAAAGTACGATCCGAGCCATTGGCAGTGCCTCCGGATCCTTGGATCGCGCGACGAATGATCAAATACAAAACAGCCGGCTGATATCGCCGCGATAAATCCTCCTATTTGCCAAATAAACATAATCCTCTGGTTCGCGTAACATAAATCAATGGAATTGCGTCGACGACGGATCGGAGGGTTTCTACGGGCGTGAAATGAAACGTTAATCGAATCTTTCGCGGATACTTGCGAAACCAGAGGCTACCGACAGTTGCCTATCATCTTCGTTACAAAACAAATCCGTCGACGTTTATTGCGAGCATCGTAATTTACCGCGGCTAATCTTGCATTTAAATTAGAAACTTGTAATTCAATTAAAAAACCAAGCGTTTCAGAGTTGTAAACATTATCGTTCGATTATTATTTTATTATTATTCAACGCGTTATTTCCTATTTAACCTGGACAATGGACCGCTTGAGCGGGGATATCGAAAAAGATTTGAGCAGTCGGAAAATTTTTCTAAGCGCACGACCACGTGGAAAGCCATAACGATCGACCATGGTCTCGATCAATGGTAACGTTGCATAATATAACGGTATAACACAGCTATATCTCGCAAAGATGATTTGGCATTCGTTCAAAAAATTTCGAGTTGGAAATGCTGCCAGCGACAAAATTATGGAATTACGTAACTGTGCGAATCCTAGCGCATGATAACATCGACTAATAAGGCGTTCAAGCAACACCGAACCGCGTGAAATTAATTATGCTAAGACACCGGGTGCCAGGATTACGCAAAATCGTATGATCGGCCATGAAATATCTATTATATATTATAAGAGTCCCACGAAGGTCAAAAACAACGATCGAACAGTTAATTATTATTCGTCATTGGTATTCAGTCGTGTCGTTCGTAATGACATACGTTCGAAGCTACGAAAATGGTAACTAAACTTTTCAACGATAAAAAAAAGTCGGGCCAGTGACCAAGAAGGAATTTTTTTTCTCGAAAGTGGGTAGAAATTCGGGGGTATGTCTGTTCACCAAAAATGATTTCGAAAATTTCAAAAATTTTGTATTCGATTCTTAATAAACACAACCATAGGTAATATAATAATACAATTCTTTACATTCGACGAGAACTCTACTGTATCAGATGTATTATTCCTATTTCGAGTATTTTGAGAAAAAAAATGGAGTATTCCTCGGCTGGATTTTCGATTGTTGGTATACATCGTGCAATAACGAACAAGTTTAATCGACGGATGTTCGCGAAAGGCGTCATCGACTCGAACAAAACGTTGCACGACCGGATATGCCGAACGAAAGGGAACACACACGGAAGCTTTATTGTTCGCCAACGTGGGTGAGGTTTGCGTCCACAGTGTTGGGGATAAAGTTCAACACGCGTTAGCAAATATAAATCGATTCGACGATTTACGCGTTTAATACTATAATCGCGAAAAAAGGATTAAATTATTCAAATCGTTCGTTTCCTGTGTTTGCTACATATTCGAAAATATTAGCAATTCATAGGTTTAAAATAAGGTTACGTTGGTATTATGTTGCTCAATGCCAAAGGCGTGTTATTTATGAATTTAACGCGCGGGAAATCGAATCTGTTCGATGCGAGACACGTTCGGTTCCGAAACTATAAAACGGTTTTAAATCGTTGGTCGCGAGCGTAGATGCGAGGTGCCTGTACATCGCGTTATCCGCTCGTACAAGGATTGAAATGCTAGTCTTTAACTAAATCGAGTCGCATTTTATCACGATACGACGTTTTCGATTTGCTCCTTCGGTCCAGATCACAAATAAACAGTCTCGAGTGTTTCAAAAGAAATAAAACTCAAATTCAGGTCCGAGGAACCGAGCAAACCAGGCCAATAAATTTTCAACGATCTATTTATCCAGTCCCGACCACTGACTGCGTTATGGTTGATCGGATCTGCGATCTACAGTGCCCGGTAGAAGAGAATGCGAGCGTTAGCACGTGTGACGAATCGAGCATACGATAAACCGCGTTGAACGACACGTTGACAAGGTCGACAGACTCCACCGTCTCGAGGTTATGTCCAAATTTTATTTATTTATTTATTTATTCAAAAATTATACGAAAAAGCAGGTTGCTACCCGAAGGCAGATGTTCCCCCGGCGGCCACAATTTGTTTTTCCCGTGCATCCTGTATACTGAATACTATTACGTATTTTTAGAACGCTCACGAATGGACAAAATCAGATTCACCATAGAACCTCAAAGAAAAATTGTGTACACACGTCCGTGTCGTTGTTACGCACATTTTGCTTGCTCAGAAATTTCAGTATCCATGTTGTTTTGGGTGAAAAAAAACTTGATTTTGAACAAGGAAGCTACGAAGCAGTCCTTGATCGAGCATAGAGTTTTATTAAGTCAAGAATGGGCAGGATAATTTATTTGGCCATTAAGAATTTTAAATAAGAAGATAGCATCGGCCAGCTTCCTACGGCCTTGTGTTAGCATATTCAGTCGACGAAGGAAACGATCGCAGTTATGCTCGGTGCGATCTACTTTGTAGCAGAGATGGGCAAAATATTAACAAAAGCAGAAACGTCCAAGGATTTATTAATCGTTTCAAATAAAAATCGATTTCGATAACGTAGCGATTAGAAATTAGATGCGAGAGCCGCGAGAAAATTCCATTACATGGCACATTGATATATTTAGTTCCTGGTTATTGACCCTACACCAGGTTTCAAGTTTATGTAAGTCGGCTTGAAGCATTTGAGCATGAGTTCGGGTGCCAACTTTAAAGAGCAATTTTAGATCATCGACATACAAAAGTATTTATATAAGGAAAAATTATTACCGATCTCGCTGATAAAATTGAGAAAATATAACGACCATGGATCATGGCCGCCTAGGGACACCTGAGAACGCGCGCAGGTTGTTCGAATAACGATCGAAGATTAAGGACTCGCTATTTTAAAAAATATTGAATAGGTGTTATGATCGTAAATCGAAACCTTGTTAAAACTTGTTAAAACGTAGTATAGATTTATCGTGGCGCGATAACATTGCAGGAAGCTGCTAATGTTTGAGCAAAATATTCGTGAAGAAGCGTTAATTTGTTAGCGTTCAAGGTTACTGGTACCCCTGTTAACAGGAATAAAACACACCGCGAAAATAGACTCCAGTTCGGAGTAGTTTGTTCCGCGACAACGATAGATCCAACGAAAATCAAAATTAAAATTCCAAACACGGCCGAGGATAATTTCGAACCTTCGAAAACCATTAATGCCCATCGTCGAATTACCTCGAGCAGTGAGGCGTTCTTTCGCGAAGTAATTGCGCAAACCTAGACGGTGGATGGACTATTTGTGCAACTTCGTTTGGCAATACGAGCAATCTTCTCGACTTTACGAGATAAGACGAGAAACATACTTCGCAAGGTTCTTCCTTGTTTGAAAAAGAAATTTTAAGAAGCCTTCCCGATCGTCAGAAAAGATCGTTTTTGTATTTGCAAAACGAAGTTGGTCAGTCGACGTATCGTTTACGTAATTACTGATAATTAATTGGAGCAGCCGGAGTACGATCGTGATCCAATAGCTCGTTAATTTTTTTCGCGAATCTCGCGTTCGAGCGAGTCAATGGCTCGTGTTTCGCGTACTTTCTAAACACGCAAAAAATTCGTTCGCCCAAAGGCTTCTCCCATCCTACAAATCCGCGATTGTATCCTTAGGAAGACTGCTTTCACTCCCGAGTGCCATTTATAAACGATTATTATTACGGTGCAACGCGAACGATGACCGAATTCGTTTTACCGCGCTGTCGCGTATCCTCGTAACAATAACATCGGCGCTCGTTACGTCGATCAATCGAAATACGCGTTTCACGCCGCATCCTGGCGCGAAATTGTACTCGCGGGATTACACGCGTTCGATTATCGCGTTTGCGCGGCCTGAAAACACACTAGAACAGATAACGTTACGCGTTGTTTACTATTAAACAATTAAGCCAGACGTTCTCATCGCACGGTGGCTTACGGTTGCGCAATTAACGACTTCCCAGATATGTAAAAAAAAATCAGAGATGCACTGAATTATTATCTACATTATAGATAAACATCTGCTTCTTCGTTGCTCGTTGAGTAACGGTAAAAATTACAGAATGGGATGTTTCGTAACGAGGCGATTTAAACGTAATCGTTCTTTCCACTTATCGTCGCGGAATTAATCGCTATTGGGTTCGTCTATGGCTCTACGAAGATATTTTTCTAAATGGCGGGGGACGCAACCCTTGATTCTCCGTTTCTGCGATTGGAAAAATCGTTTGGGGGGAACCGGGAGAAAGGTTCGAAGGATGACGAATCCGAGAACCGCGCAAACGATGCACCGGGAAACAACGGGAGTCGTTTTTCCGCGAGTCATCATCCTTTCTATTCGTGAAATCTTCGCGGTAAGGAGAGAGAGAGAGGATCAAACGCGAAACTGATCGAGTTTTTTTCCCCCGTGGAAATCAAAGACCGCGGTCTATCGGGTCCCCTGCAGCCGCGGCAAGTGCAGGGAAAGTGCATAGCTGCATGAAGTTGCAAGTTCCACAGAGCCGCTGTAACGCGTTAATGGTACCGCATGACGGGATCTTGGTTCAATATGGTGGGGACCGAGAGAATCCTCTTATATAACGATCGCTTTGAAGTCCTTTCTGAAACATCGATCAACGATCACGGAACGAACACCAAACTGCATCCTTCGTCCACCTCCTCGAAATTTTAAATAAAATAACAATTCCAAACAAACATAAGGGGGTAAAAATAGTTTTATAAGGTGATAACGAAGAACGAAGAAGAAGGGTAGCAAGATTTGTTTTATAAAGAATCGACGTTTAACTTAAATTAATAACGATTTTTTCCAGAAATAAATTCACGAATGCGAGATACTTGATCCTTGATCCTTATTGCGCGCGACTGCGATGCATTGAAGGCGTATTATTATTAATATATTTCTTGAAATAGATAACCGAGGAATGTAAGACAAGGTAACAGAACCTGTAACGCAGGAAAAGCGGGTGCTCGACGATAGATCGGAGATCAATCGCGGCTCGCCGTAGATCTGCGCTCGTTGCCGCCTTTTCCAGCGTCCACGCGCGCACCGACAACGTGTCTCGCGTTTCCTTCGTTGTTCGAGGAGACCCGTCGTTTTATTATATCGACTGCACGCAGCCCCGACGAACGGTAATCAGCCGAGTGGTGTATTTATCGCGTCGAAGAGATCGATAAAGTTGTCTCGATCTTTCGTCGCGGTATCCAACGGGTGGTTAATTGTTCGGTTGCGTGTCAGACGGATCAGCGACCGATCAGAAGTTCGCGAAGTCGCTAAATCCACCCAGTTTCGTCGACACCCGGGTCTAACGAGCGAACCAACAATTAACATACCTACACAATTTTTTCTTTCCCGATCGCCTCGCGGTTATAAAAATACCGACAATCCCGGCGGAAAGTTTAAAAACTAATAGAGAGAAAGCAAAACTCGTTTCGACCTCTTTCAGAAAATTGTGTCGCAACGTCCTCTCACGTAATAGCTAAACGCGTATAAGTTGTACACGGTTTGCTACGTGTGCGTGAACCAGCCCCTATAATATTGGAAGAAAAATTGGATTCTTAGCTTCTTCGGGGGAGTCAAGTGACAAATTACAGGGAATACTAATTTAACATCGTATCTACGATACCTGTAAAACGGGGATTTAAAAAAATTACCAGAGGCGCGGAGTGTCGTCGAACGTTTCTGGAAAAATGAATATGCAAATATCTCGATAAAGTTTTTGCCGTTTCGAAGGCGAATAGAAGCTTGTTTTTAGAATAAATGAGGATACGTTGGGTGATTGGGGATTCACCGCGAATCACGAAACTGGAAAACTTCCGTGTTGAGTCTCTCAAGGAGGCAGTCTCTCAGGTCGTTGTTTTAATTCGTTGTTCGGTTCGGTATTCGACCACGACGAATAATTCTACACACGGCGTCACTTGTCAGGGAAACATGCATTATTAACGATGCCACATGAATATTGCGTATCAGATTAGGAGGCTATGGCAATTAAATTATACAGGCGCGATCGACGCCAATAGCAATTTGTGACATTCAAAACAATGAGTTATTAAATAATCGATCAGAAGCATTCCGTTTAATCCTTCGATCCGTATTCCGTACGAGTGTCACGCAATAGAGACACTATTATTATATTTAAACTCGAGCCTTTATCGAGAAAACGTGATACGAAATTACGATTCCAAAACGTTACGAAAACGTGTCGTGTTCTTGGTAAAAATCGATGTTTTTGAAACTTTCTAGCTGAAATTTTATTGTTTTCTAATTGGCGGATGAAGGTAGAACGTTTATTCCGATATGCATGAAATTCACATAACCATAAATGAAATTATAAGGCAAGTGGTTAACAAGCACACTTCGAAATTAAATGTTTTATCCTTTCCAAATTTCCAAGTGTGTAATTGCACATTTCGCAAGAGTAATAATAGTAACGAGAAAAGTCGGTTCTTTCCAGGCATGTTTTTCTACCGATCGTCGTAATCTTGCAGAGTATACGATTTCTGTGGCGGAACGAACACAGGCCCTATTTGTTCATCTCCTAAGTGGGTTAAAAGATATAAATCATTCCCGCCTAGATAAGAATATGATAAACGCCGAGTGTGAACACAGGAGATACCGAAACATCTTCGATTCCAAGGGCCTCGGCCCGATAAACTTCCAGAATCGAAGAAAATTCTATTTTCAGTTCGATCGTGAACAACCTGTTGCGTTTCATTCATGAATTCGAATCCGTTAATGAACCATTTCTCGATCGACGTCCAGACGACAGTCTCGGGCAAAACACAGCTTGCGAATGAATCGAAAATGTTTATTCATATTTCTTAATCAGACTCGACGTTAGAGCGTCGATTTGCATCATAATTCTGTCGCTGCAAAAAGTCTATTGCTCGTAGCGGCAAGAAACGTTGAGAACGTAAATACTAAATCGATAAATAAAAACGGAAAGTGCATGAAAATAAAGGCGCGGACGGTGCATTAATATTTATACCAAAACGATTGCGAGAGACTTAGTTTCACTTAAAGTTGATCGATGCCCCTGTTGCATCAGTCTTGATCAAAAATTCATTCGGAAACAGACTTCCGGGCATTGCCCATAAATTTTCTATTTCTATAAAAAAAAAAAAAAATTAATAATCACCAATATTTGGGAACACGCCACCCACGTTTTGTGTACATCGTTGTTCGAAGGTTGCGGGGACCAGGAAACGGAAGAACGCGTTCCTCAAATCTCGAGGGATCGAGAAACATTATGATATGCTAATCGAGCTTCGCCTTGACATTTCTAGATCTCCACGAAATTTTTACGGAAGACGCGTGGGTCGTGTATGAGAACCGCGAAGGACACAGGCGTTTCGAGGAACGAATCGGTAATTAAACCAAGGATCCAAGATTCGCTTCTCCTTCCGGCTCTCGATCCCAAGGAACAACCGATCCGACGATTAATATGCGCTTCGGATCGTGCATCGGATCGAGGGAATACAAAAAGTGTTCCTTTGTTGCTGGCGACTGTTTATTCCAACGTTAGTATCATCGACCCTACAATAATTCTCGGGATAACAATTTCAGAACCGAACTCTTTGTACCATAATGGGGCTACGTGGAAATAAAAGCTACTGGGAATACCTGTGCTAATGAAGATCATTTATTATTTAACAGAGGTAATAATTCACAGATTCGAAGCAGACGTTAGACAGGGACAATTCTTTTTTGTTAAATTCGTGGTAACTCAATTACGAAACGAACAGATACGAATGCATATTGTATGAGTTCAACGTTACGGCGACAGAGTCGTTTACTTAGTAACCTATGTTTATGCAATTTACGTCGTTATCAAGATACGGTAAATACCACGTACTCGGATAAACGTCTAATTTGTTTCCGATTGATTTATCATCCCGAGTTCATACGGTTTTCAAATCGTCTCCTGTCAACTTTTATCGAGTTTCGTAACGCCAGGCATACCCATCGGGTCTGTTGTTCGACGAACAGCTGACGATAATTTTTATTTCACTTCTCTGGTATTTCGCGACCGCCGACAGAGACGGGATCTCGCGTCGCAAATATTTTCCACGGCGAATGGAGCGAGGAGGGGGGCCTTCGAAATTTGTCACGATCTAAACTCTGGATAGAAGACACAACGAAATGAAAACTTTTGGCCTTCGAAACTCTTTCGACAACAGCCTAGTCCAGTGGCTTCAAACACGCCCCTCGAATAAGCGCGTGGCGAACGACTGGAACGTGAACCGAAGTCAAATCGACTGCTCGTACGCGATGATTCACGAAGGGGCGTGCATGAGTGTGGAAGAAAAGACTTTTCACGAAGACGACACTATCTAGGATCCTATCCATGCAATTTTGATGTCGAGAAACTTCGAAATATCTTGGTAAACTTGGAAATCTTGAAAGATTTCTAAAGACTCGGATTGAATTCAATGCAATTCGATTTTAGACCACGAAAATTGCTCGCTCGAAGTCCGTTTGTTCCAAGAAAATGGTACAGCGGCTCAATTAACGATCGAAACCACGCGTCTGAAAACGAACTCCGGTTATTCGAAAGAAAAATCAATACCGCGAAGAATTAGCGTTTGTCCCAATGCAGGTTCGGATAAAAGAGCTAAAACTAGATCGAAACGCGAGCCCACGACTCTTGGAAGATTAGCTCCAGCTATTCTCGCGGAATTTCTGTTTGAAATTTTCTATACAAAGAAGAAATAATCCCTTCGTGTTTTGACCCGTTAAACGAGCGTTTGTATTTAATGTTCGAAGGGAAATCGAGAGTCCAGGCACACAAGAATCATCTCGATTCGACGTTCTCTCGGCTCCTTTAGGGAAACGAAATTGCATCAGCGGAATGCTCCCGACTACGAACGACTTTAACGATTCCGTCAACTTGTTCCACGGATCTACGTCCTAGTTTAGAAACTCAGTTTCAGCAGTTCGATGTAGCCTGGCCGTGTGCATGTACAGCATATGAAAGCGTTTTATCCGTTCGCCTCGAATCTCCTCGTTGGACTCGTTCCTAAGGTTTTGTCTCGCTTCGAAAGTGGATCCCGAAAAACGTATTTGTTCTCTCCGAGCAAACAAAACAGAGGCGAACGATTTTCGGGCGATCTGGTATTTGTCTTCGGTAAAATATCTTGTTGACAACCCGGGGACTCAAACGGAGACCAAATAGGGACTCGTTCACGATCTAAACACGCGCGAAAGTCAACGAACATGGGTTCAGCGAGCTCTCGTTCCAACTCTGGTTCAACCGATAATATTAACGATTCATTGCTGAGAGATGCTAGTATTCGCGTCGAGTAAAGGTTATCGATCAAAAATTTACCAGCGATTCGAAGGAACCTCTGCCGATTTCTGGAGGCCAGATCCGCGAAAGATCGTTTCCGCGTGACGGTCGTTACGTCAGAAGGAGAAACAAAGTAGCCACGGTTGTCTAATACCGGGCTGGTTCCACGACTAGTTACTTTCTTCACTTACCGAAGAATCGAGCGACCACTGGGACAGCGATCTCGCGTAATCGTCTCTTCCTCTCCCACAATGGAACACACACTTCTCCGTTTTTTCTCGTCGTTGACACTGGACGACGATAGTCTATTTGTTTTCTGACGATCCGAAGATCACGGTAGCCGGGCACGACGGTTCGATGTTTCGCGACGACTTGTTCAGATCGATCATAGAGGAAGGGTCTGGGTACCCGGAAACGCGTGACAAGATGCGAATCGATACGTGTAAAAATCGTAGAAAATATAAGAAAAAGGCGGGAGTGTGCGATTCGCGACACGGATAATATATATATATATATATGTATATATGTGTATGTATATATACTCGTACGAACGAACGCGCTACCGCCGTGCCAAGTCGCGGACTGACAGTGGTTACGCCGGTGGATTGCTTTTAACCGAGCCGCCATATTGGTACCGCATCCCTTCTACTCTTTTGCGATCCTTCGATCGTCGACGCGGGATCGAGCAACGTTAGTCGCGCGCCTCTTGCCGCCCTTCGCGATCTTTCGTTTCTTTTTTCTCTTTTTTTTTTTTTCCTTTTCCTCTCCGGTTTTTTTCCTCCGCCTTTTCTTTTCTTCCGTTCCGGAATTATTTCCACCTGCGAGCGCATTCCGTGGCGTCTCGTTACCCGCTCCCGGATCAACCTCAAATATGTGGCCAGCGAATTATGGGTCCGAACCGATAACTTCGTACGCAACGAACGGACCGACACACACACCATTTACATCAAATTTATCGTTTGCCCGTCACTTTTTCCACAACACGGTTAATCAGCGCGTAGACCGTAATTCGTGGCGTTTCCGCAATCCTGCTGTAATCTGAAGATTATGCCGCGTTTAAAGCCCGCGCGATCGGTGCACGTCGCTGTAATAATCGCGTCAATTTGGAAACCGTTTAGGACAAATTTCTTGTCCATTTTCGGAGAGTTAACGCTTCGGATCGAGGGGGGAAATTTTGTAGTTTTTATCGATAAATAATTATGTTACGCTTGGAAGGAAGCTATGGATCCGGAGAACCTGAGGATTCTGGAGTCGCTACGACACTATTTGAGATGGTTTCCATCCATAAGTGTGAAAAACAGGAAAGTTGTTTGAAAGACGGGCTGGCGAATGGTCGATTGAAATGTTATAACGAAAATATAAAATACGAAGGCAACGATGACGGGCATGCCCATAAAAGGAGTGTCTGGGTGACGGTGGCTATAAGAGAATCCTAGAATATAAATTACAGACAATAATGCTGTTAAAGTGATCCAAGTTGAATCTATAAAATTTCGGCGCGGTTATACCGGGCGTTTCTTCTCAAGGCTCTACCTGCTACAAAGAGGCTACTTTTTTCTCTCGAACGGACCAAGGAATTTAGTATGATCATCGATGACTTTGAAAAGGAACGACGGATCATTGACCGTTCTACGTGTGTTTTTTTTCGGGTGGTCGTACATCGAGGCCGACCAAAGATGTTATCATAAGCGTTACACAAGTCGCGTAGGTATAAAAAAAAAAAATGGATTTGAAACGGTACGAAACCCGATTCCTTCGATATTAGAAGAATATCCGTTGAATCTTGCTTTGGGAATTTTATTCGCAAAAAATCGAACCTCTATTTAAAAGGTTTTCGTTCTCGAGTCTCGATCTCCAATTCCCGTAAGATATTTGACGCGAGTTTATATCGACGGTTAGAAAAGAATCGATTCGTATTTACGAATAAAAAGCCAGTCGAAGATGGCTTTCGATCGTCAGCAAAAAAAAATAAATATGCACGAAACGGCGAGCGAAATATGTGATTTGAAATTTAGAAATTTTAGAGAATGCATTGTTTTGCATAAAAATGACGTCAATGAAGCCATTATTTAATTTCGAAAATGGTTCGTCACCAAACCGAGGACCAATTTAAGCGACGCGTCGATAAATAAGTTCGTGTTTTTTCGAGTTTCCTGCGATCTTGACTTTTAAAGGAATTCATTCCATATTCTATTCACGTATGCTTATATAGTTTATACATTTTATATTATATTGTTTTTATACAAAATCGTCGATTCGCCCATCTAGAATGTTGTTGAAAGAATCACGTTATCGAGTACTAATTAGCAATTTAATTTGCATCGAAATTAGGGTCAAAGTACGAACGCCAATATTATTTCGCGAAATTATGTCGGAACGCTCAACTTGAAAACATCGACCGTCACCTTGGCTACGTTAAGTAACGATTATTTGCAATTCTTTAACATATGTTTCCCGAAGCAACCGAGGAAACTCTGCGAAATTAATTGTCCGACGACGAAATACTTGGACGTTGGATTGTTCGTCGCCATTACGCACATGCATGGGCAATTTTATTCACGAAAACCGTGAAATAATTTGCACGTACGCATCGATGGTGAATTAGAATTCTAATGGTCAGTAACCATCTGCAATTGAAATTTTGCTTGGACGCAAATCGACCATAATCATAGCTGTTCGAAAACTATATAGCGGTTCCTTCAAAAAAGCAAGTTAATCGTTCAATAAATTGTCCGCAACGACTTTTTACATTATAGTTATAAAATTGTATTCGATGTAAATTATTTGTAAGTCTATCGAATGTTGTTGGGGGGTAAATAAAATTTATAAATCATTGAAACGACCGTTTTTTATTCAGATTCAATAATTCATATTAGATCCAAGTAATTTGTCATAGCCTTGTTGCAAATTGCATGTAACTTTTTTCTATTTTTATGAGATCACGTTGTCGATCACATTAATACGACATTTCTTTTAATTGAAAAATGGGGATTCTAGAAATATTTGTTAGTTTTTCCTACTTTTCTATAAATCGGATCAAACATCACGAGTTTCGCGCTCTTCTAATCGATTGGAAGGATTAAAAAAACACTTCTCGCTGTTCCTAATACTTGTCGAGAAAATAGTTTGCAACGGACGCGACATCCTGTATAGCCATAGTTGGCTCAGGACAAGCAACCCGACGGTTAAGAGTATTGTATAAGTACGTAATGTTGGCAATAGTTCTACGATCGGTTCATAATTGTAGTTGTTATAGGTCGTTGAACTCGCTGTACGCTGCATAATGCAAAAGTCTGGGCTATATTCTTCCCGAGGAGCTTTTTCTGACTCGAATTCTCGCGCTGATCAAATCACAGACTCATATTCGATAAGAAAAGGCTACGTACAAAGTACCCTTTACCTAAAATTTCGAAATTTCGAAGAAAGACAATCTTTCGAGGTTTCAATGTCATCGATATTTTTCTAAGAAAATAAAAAATCCTGTATCCGAGCACCTTAGAGAGCCACGTGATATGATTCAATAATTTTTTTTTTTTTAAATACGTTCCAAGATTTCAAGGTCCTCGACATTTCTTTTACCGGAAGTCCGTAGTTTCATGGCTGTTACGTTGTGACCGATGTCAAGGCGAAACTTTTACTTATCGAGCGGGAAGGTAAAGTCTGAGAAACCCTGTTCCAGCGTGCACAACATTGAGATATAAGGGTTTTTTTTATTGGGTGTCGACCTTACGAGCGACGAGGCAACATTCAACGCGAAGGCTCTTCCGGTTGCTCCTGCGAAAGGATTGTGAAATTCGCCATTTTGAGTCCCCGAGAGCACTCTTGTAATTCGGGATAGAAGTCCAAGGACCTCTTCGTCCTAACCGCGAATATATTTACAAGAGCGAGGCAAATTCCGAAATCATATAGGTATAAATGAAACCGCACGTTTGAAGATCTTCTCGATTTGTATCGACGCCAAGATTTACAACTTGAAGTTACAGAACTCGTAAATATTATTTAGTAAAGATGTTGAACGTGATTCATGTAATTATGTGAACATATGTAACGATCGGGAGAAAAACCGCATTTTAATATGTATAACCGATAACACAAGTTTTAATAAAAACGTGCGCAATTGATTTCCATAAATCTAGTGGTTAAACATCACTGTTCCGTTCCGTATACATTAAAGTACAGAATAGGCTAATTATCAATCTGTACTAAACAAGGATAAGTAACGAACAGTTATAAATGAAACATAATTGCGTCTGTTGTTTCGCTATTGTGTCAAGTTTAAAATGTATCCTTAAAATAGTCCATATTAAACGTACAATAATAGCGATAATTTATATCGTGTATGAAATTAATGGTCAACTGACAGCGCGCGTAGAAACAAAGATGAAAAATAGAATTGTTAATTTAGTGGCAATATTAGTAATAGATTCAATAACGACGTTGTCACTGTCATCGGACTTCTTGTTTCTTACAACAATTTCAACGACTTTAGTCGCCAATTGAAAGGAAAAAAAATAATAATGTACATAAAAGAGCGGATAAAACGGGTCGAAAGGGCATGGTTAATCGAGTGAGGCTGATTTATAATCCAAATCGATGTGTATATCTTAGCCGCAATCGATTGTTCGCATCGCGATTAAAACTGATGAAATATCATTAATATACAATGCGAATAATGATTGGCCTAAGTTTCCATTAGTAATTTTCAGCTTTTGCTGGAATTTTCTAAAAGTACAAAGTCTGTTTGGACGAGTATGGTCATCGTGGATTCTCGATATTTTATTATTTAACCTTACGCCGCCTTTTTATACAAATCTGCGTCATCGTCTTTTTTTTTCAGGGCCGATTAATTTATCCCGGATTTCAACATTTTCGAGTTCGTTCGATTGGATATTTTGGCCATTTTCACTCGTCGATCGCGAAACTTTTTTTTCCTTTCCATTTTACGAAAATAATTTGCAACGCGTAAAATAACGATACTTATCTAAATTGAACGGGATGGAAGATACTACATCTTACGTTAGTTCTTCGATGAATTAATATTACATTATGAACAAAATGTTCTCGATAAACGCGCGGATAACAAAATAAATATTGATCAAGGCACAATGAATCGTGTCTGGGTAAAAAATTCACTAATTATGTAAAGCATCGTAAGGATTGAAATGCGTGCGAATACTTTTTGCACCCGCAAATGAGTATGAATACGTAGCAATGACGCTTGTTCCTACGACAAATAAGCTATTTATTTATGGACGTTGATAAACATACGTCAATGTATGTTTACGCGGTATTGCACCTGATAAACAGCACAATTACAGGATTCTATATAGTAACAAAAATAAAGAATTTTAATAACAAATGAACGTGAAACGATACGGGGGGAAGTACTTTTCTAAAAATTCCAAGCAACGTATAAAAAACAAAAACGAATACAGATTATTGTCGTTGGTCGTTGTTATGAATTCTTTGGTACAAGGAGGGAGGCTGTTATGACGCATTTAGGGAGTCAAGGACCGGTTTCTAGTAAAAAGTCAAACACGTTTCATTAACAAATAGAACGTACTTCCAGGAAAACAACACCGTAATAAATAACAGAAGAAAATCGCGACGAACGGTTTTTCCTAGGCGACCGTTCAATATTCAATCTTCCGTTTTGCAATTCAAACTATTCCCTACACAAATAATACTAAGTTTCGATAATTCGCGCCTGTCAATCTGGAGTAATTATTGTCTTAAGTAAGCATTCAATTATCCTGAAACTTTGCACTGTATTTAGGTATAACAAATGTTGAAAAAAAACCCTTGGCAATGTTTAAAAAATATTTATAATTAAGCCTACACAGCGCCCATGTTCCCGAGCCACTTCTTGTTTTGATGGCCAGCTGGTGTGCAGGATTGTGGTAAAATGGTTGTTATGTACGACAAAAACCGAAATATTCCATTAACTATGATAAATGTCCTAGGCATTGACGATGAGACATTTCAATTTATATAAAAATTAACAATGTGGCAGATATTTGAAACTTAAAATCGAATTTTAACACAAAAACGAGTTCTTATTACGAATATTTTGCTGAATTATTTGACAATTTTGAAAAAAACGGATCGTCAATGCCTAATAAATGTAATAGTAAAGATAACTATAAATTTTCAAAGCAATTGATTAATTAAAACTGGAGTAATGCTGCACACCGTTTTGTAAAACATAGTTCCGAGGAAAATGCATTTGACGCGCTACAGGACGCAGATACACGTCATCGTTTGGGGCTCTAAATTTTCAGCAAAAACATTGTTCCGACACTGAGACCTTTCCCATAATGTTTTTAAGGCTTCAAACTATTATTTAAGCCAACAAAAAAAAATCGAATTTTTCAATATTCTAGAGTTACCAGACCCCTTAACGAGCTACAGGACGCAGATACACGTCATCGTTTGGGGCTCTAAATTTTCAGCAAAAACATTGTTCCGACACTGAGACCTTTCCCATAATGTTTTTAAGGCTTCAAACTATTATTTAAGCCAACAAAAAAACATCGAATTTTTCAATATTCTAGAGGTACCAGGCCCCTTAAACGCCAAAAGCATTTTTCGTTCACTCGACACTTATTAAAGTTTTGTAATACGTGGATCAACAACGTAACGTTTTGAAATGGATACGCGTGGGAAAAATGGTTAGAATCGTATGTTCAAGTTCACGAAAGATCACCTTGACTTCGGACCTGTTCTATAGTATCAAATCAGAAAAAATATCAAAGTACTTTTCGATTCAAAGGTTCTACGTTCTCGATAACATCGTGCTTGATAGTTCCGAGGAAAATGCATTTAACGCGCTACAGGACGCAGATACACGTCATCGTTTGGGGCTCTAAATTTTCAGCAAAAACATTGTTCCGACACTGAGACCTTTCCCATAATGTTTTTAAGGCTTCAAACTATTATTTAAGCCAACAAAAAAAAATCGAATTTTTCAATATTCTAGAGTTACCAGACCCCTTAACGAGCTACAGGACGCAGATACACGTCATCGTTTGGGGCTCTAAATTTTCAGCAAAAACATTGTTCCGACACTGAGACCTTTCCCATAATGTTTTTAAGGCTTCAAACTATTATTTAAGCCAACAAAAAAACATCGAATTTTTCAATATTCTAGAGGTACCAGGCCCCTTAAACGCCAAAAGCATTTTTCGTTCACTCGACACTTATTAAAGTTTTGTAATACGTGGATCAACAACGTAACGTTTTGAAATGGATACGCGTGGGAAAAATGGTTAGAATCGTATGTTCAAGTTCACGAAAGATCACCTTGACTTCGGACCTGTTCTATAGTATCAAATCAGAAAAAATATCAAAGTACTTTTCGATTCAAAGGTTCTACGTTCTCGATAACATGGTGCTTGGGTCGTTGAACTCTGTCTTGTTATGTCGTCGAATAAAAAGAAAAAAAAAAAAGTAAAATAAGGTAAGTGTTTATTTACATGACTCGAGTGTGACGAATTGGACGAGGCAAGAGTCGCGTGCGCCACTTTTCCGAGGCCGCATCCTTGATGTCAGGGAAAGCAGTTCGAGATTGCATTTTGTGCAGATAATATCCTCAAAAGTGTATCTCTCTGTTAGCTTGCAAAAAAAAACAACGATCTGCCTACTCTCACGATTTCGTATTTTGGCGACGATATAATAATTGAGAAAGAGGATCCCAAACTTTAACAACTGATCGATTACGCGTGCAATGGACGTCGAAGTATAGCGAATAATGGATAGGACACGTCAATCGGTGATACACGCAAATTGCCTTCGGACAGAATTTTTTTACAAACTGTGTTGGTCCTCGAGTTTGTTAAAATTTATTTTACCATAAATACTGTTCCAACCTTCTGCGTATTATAATATTTAAACCGAGAACCCGTGTTAGCGGCGACGTCTTCAAGGGCAAGCGTCTAATGATTTAGACGATCGTGTTAGATTCGCACGATGAAAAGTTATTATAATTTCGTCTACGCAGGTGCCCATAAAACCAAGGTCTGCGGGTCTTAAGTAGTTCCGATCAGACCGAAATAATGAAGCTGATCGATGGAAATATTTAATCGAAAAATATTTCGATCGAATACACGAATTTCTTTTCAATTTATCTAGTAATTATCCGAACTAGATGCAACGATTAACCGGTAATCGATGTTTCAACCCTCGCAATAAAGACTGTTTAACCTTGAAGAGTGCCGGAAGTTGGCCTAAACGTCGCGTTAATGTACAATTGTTGCGAAATTCAGTTGTTCCCGGCTCGAGGGAATCGTTTCGAAGCAAAGGATTGCGTCAGACTCGCGCTGGAATCTACGAGCGTATTTGCATAAACCGAAAGAAACGAAACCGATTGATTATGATAAGTTCAAGGTCAGGTAATAATATTAAAAAATCGTCGTTCCTCCGAACGCTTTTAACGTACCGATTACCAAATTCAACGCAAATTGTTCGCCTGTACGCCTGGAGGGTGTTCGTCGTGTCTTTGAACTTCCTTGACCTTTCAACCACGGATCTTCGAATACAGAAGAACGTCGATTAATAGGAACCGTCAATTACATGAAAATTTATTATCCGAAAAACCGATTACACAAGCCTACGAAGAATGTGATTCTCTTTCAGCCTTAGTATAATGTATTGCTTCGAATCTTCTCTGGTGTTTGTAAAATAATATATTTAACGTAAGATGTACGAAAATTTTTGAAACTGAAAAACTACAGAGACACGTATTACTTTAAAAAAAAAACTCCAGCGTAAACAAATCGTTGCGAAAGAGGAAAATCTTTGGAAGATTCTGTAAAATTCCACGCTGGCGGGTCCAAAGAATTTCAATTTAAAGTTTTAATATTAAATCGACGATTTATGAGAAGCAGAAGTGAACTAATCTTGCAGGTCTGTGTTACGAAAATGAACGGATGTAATCGATGTAGTATCACGAGCTGCGCGTGTATTATGAGTAATAAGTCAACGATATTGCTATCTGCCGAGACAAATTACGCTCGCTCGTTAAACGATCGAGCTAGACGTTAATATCTTAAAGGTATTAATAGTAATCGTTTTTACGATGCACGTTGCGAAATAAACAATAAAAGAAAAAGAACGTCACTATCGTTAGACAATTGCTATGTCACTGTCGGCCGTGCTTATTAAGTTTGTTTAAGTTCGAGTCTCGTGTCGTGCGTTCATTATGGTATCTTTGCTTATAGTTCCTCGTAAATGTAGTTTCTAAAGTTCATGCCGTGTTAACCTTAATATACTCGAGGAATTGAAATACCGATTTCATAGAGTCTCGGTGCAAAATCACGCTCTGTATCCTTTAACGTGAATGTTTGCGATCGAGACTGTCCGAATCGGACATTTTATTAGAGATTTTAGAATTACGACGCTCCGCGACACTCCGTCGTAATATTTATGTGCATTTTTAGATATCGTTAAAATGGTAAATTCAAATGTTGCGATTACCACTAAAAATCGATTGTAAAACGATGTTTCGACCCAAGAAAAAAAACTCATGCATAAATCGAAGCAGCTGTTCATGGATATGTACGAGTTCTTTTAAGCACATTCCAGTCATTTTGTTGTGAGACATGTCAAAATAGCCGTACATTACATAAATTTAAATACATTTAAATCGATACAGCCATCCAACGCAAAAATCTATATTACGCTCGACACGACGAGTGAGTTTCCTTTTTGAATAGGTATAACGATATCTGTGACAATATTTTGTTGTACTTTCGAGCCGCACTATCGTGTGAACCAAATATCGTTATCCGAGGCCCTTAATGGCGCAAAGTTTCCGTCCTAAATTACTGTTTGCTCTTCTGCAACAATGCTCGAAATGCCTCAAGCATTAGGCAAACGATTACACTTTAACGGACGACTATTGCAAATGTGCTCGCTTCAAGGCTCGGACACACCTTTTGCAATGTTTCCGTAACACGTCTAATATCTTCGTAACACTCGTCGCGTTTCGGTATCGTGCATGGATTGCAGCATGTCGAACCGCTCGTAGCCCAAGTAAACACGTGCACGAGTTTCGGATGTAATTGCAATACTGACAACGAAAACTACGAGATCGGGAAACCCCCACTCCGAGATAAATCTAACGAGCCAATGAAAGACACCCATAACAGCATCGAACGATCCCCAGACTTGGGAAAATGTTTCCAAAACAATTACTGTCATTGACCAGGGGTGAAATCGAGGAACTTTTATTGCCTAGAATTACAGGTAGAAGTCGTGGCCTTGCAACTGTATAGCGAGACAAGCTACTGGTAATGTTCGAGATAGGATAACATAGTCAACATGGACGAAGATGCAACTAAAAATGATATCTACCTGCAATACTCGAGCGATATTTATTCAATCGTCGGGCGATCGTGAGAGTCTCGTTCGCAGCCTCCAAGCTCTTATCCGTGACGGATGACAAAGAGACTTTTCTCGCGATTTCTGACCATCGTGGCCCGATTGTTCCAATCGATGGACAAGGTTCGACGGCACAGAAAGGATACGAAACTCGTCCTTGGCCCAGTTTCGTTCACCGAACACGAACCACCGTGAAAAAAATAATCGGAGCGTCCCCGGCGTCGTCGCGCCGGTAACCGATTGCGCAACCCTAGAAACGTGCGCCCACTGCCCGTTCTTCCCTGATCTTAATGGAGCACACTCGTACCGTTTGTGAATCGCAGATTAACGCGATTCGGTATGCCCGACATTGTGCCCCGTTTTTCCCTTTCAGTCAGCTGATGGCTCGCGCCTCGAGGCCTCCTGACCTACATTATTTTTCGCAACTACCGACCCCGCCGCCATTTCGGGAAACGATACCTGCCTCGAGTCACGTTTCCACGTGCCTAACGGACCACCTCGAACAATCCCTTATAAATCAGATAACACGAAATTTTTATTCCACTCTTTTCGTTGCTTGGGAGTTTTAAGAACGACGATGGTCTGTCGTGGGTACACGTGTCGTACAAAAATTTCAAGGTTACGTCGATCCATCTCGTGACTGTAATTATAACACTCCGTCGAGGATAGACAAATGTTTGAAGAAAAAAATTGCACGTTCGTAAGTATAGCAATTTAGCGATTCGATGCCAATGGGTCGGGTTGAACTTCCTGGAGCGTTAACTATTAATATCGCCTATTAGAATATTTGTTTGCATTATGTAATCGTTTCGCGAATTCGAGAGAGAGAAGAGGGGTCCTAGGAAATGGACCAAATCCCTGTCGAACGATTCAGGGGGGGAGATAATAGTTTTGAACGTTCGATGCACCGGGTGATTCCTCCTGTTGACGTCGTTGTCGATTGCATCCGAACGATTCGCGCATAGAGACGGAGAGAGGAATTTCTGATCGAGCAGGCTACCGAAGAGAAAGTTTCGGTGTCGACGGCGAATTACACGCCGTCGAAATTATTGTTTGCGTCCTCGGCCACAACAAGCATCGCCACCGGGGTTGGAGTCGAGAAAACCCCCCGGAATGACCGCTTTTAATACGATTAATCGTTTCTCGGCCAAGTTACATCGTTTACGTGCAATGTTTGGATACACGGCGCCTCTAAAACGTTTACTTCTATTTTCATGGCTGCGATTGGCCTTAGAAACTGCAACATTCTTTCCTACGATCAATTATTAATAAGAATCACGGATACCTGGTGAATCGAAAGACAAGAATGGGCACAAGGAATTTAGCGCGCGTGCTGCAAGAGCCCCAGCGTTAACAAAATAGAATTCATATACCGAGATATGTGAGAAAAGAGGCGTAATGTATTTTATTTACGAGTTTTAGCCGTTTTCGCCTGGTTCGCAACTTTTCAGGAAACGCGCTTTCCAGATCGTCTGATGCAATCGAACGTGGAAAAACGGAAAAGGTAACCATCCGTACGAAAAGTGACTCAATACCGTCGAAAACTATTGGACCCGTTTGATTCCGCCTTTCTAATTGCCCAATTTCACGATTAGACGATATAAAGGACCCTCGATTCTTCGATACTCGAAATTTTTCGGAAAAAGACTGAGAATCTGCTCTACTTATTTACAATTCTTCAGTGTTCTGATAAAATATATAAATTAGAGTATATAAATTTCACCCATAACGATGGTTCCTCTCGGTTGGATTGGAAAAAAGGCGCGAAAAACAGAAATTAGACACGTTTATCGGTTCCCCAAGGCCTGGCTATGGGGAAATATCTGCGACTACGAGATCGGAATACTTAGAGGACCGTGTAAACACGCGTGCCTCGTACTCGGTGTCTATGTACGTCAATGCATGATTCACGAATGTGGTTCATCCGTTCGCGTTAAAATGAAATTTTACGGAATTCCGTTGTTCGCGTTGGAAACCATGCAAGCGGGTCGAAGCAACGCGTTACACCGCCACGCGCATAACACTTTCCCGCGCATTTTTCTTTTTTTATATCGAACGCATTACGTTCCTAACGATCCGATATTATCGTTTCGACGCGCGATCGACCGAATGAGAAAACTCTTGCGCAAAGTTTTACGTATCGATCGATCGTCACAAGGTAAATAATTCGTGAACAGAGTCCACGGTTTCGTCGATGCACCGTTTGTCCGCGATAAGATGGCCAATGAGAAGTGGGTCAATGTTATGTTTACGATAGGTGGACGCAATTGATCCGGTTAGTTTTAGTTAAGTAGCTTGGTAGAAAAATTGGTACTGGTTTTTAAAACTTTTTTTTTGTACGAATGAAAAATTTTAATTACGAATCGGATTTCAGACCACCGTGGATCGTGGATTGGTTTCACAATTTCTATAGGAAACCTATGGTTCTCGGATTTTTGTGCCACTTTCGGAACCGCGAGTGTCGAAACGTCCTCTATTGTCACGAAATTGGTCAATACCGGTCTAGTCTTTATCGAGACTTTCCCACTTTCGATTTTTCTACCGATTTACGAAACACGTGCCCGCGGAGCCTCGACTTTTGAAGCCTTCGTAACGATCTCCATGGTATCGAGAAACGCGTTTTTCGACGGATGTGTGCGCGATTTTAGAATCTGTGTCAGATGCCAATGTAGGGGACAGTTGCCTAATACGTACTACCAGCCTAAACAGTGCCACCTCGCCAATTGACAAAACGATATTTCACCGTTTTCTAAATTATATTTCGAGGGGGTATCGAGCAGTTGCGTGAGAAGTACTTAAAAATGTTCACGAGAAACGGGGGAATGAAAATCTCGAGAATTCCCGAGCACAATTACTATTCCGATCCTAGTTGACACCATTTTTCAATATTCAAGGCTCTTTGTTTTACTACGTACCGATGCTATTTTAAGTTTGCAAGAATCTAAACCGTTCCTGAATTTATCGTGTTCGAACCATAACCTTGTACGTTACATAATGTTACATTCACACTCGTATGGCGGTTCGTTTACATAGCACGTACGATCCTCCGTATCTATCCCAATCATTCTAGTTTTAATATGCTCTTTTTTTCTAAATATTCTTACGACACTGTCCTCTTGTTTGATGTAATCGAAGTACGAACGGGAAGTGAGCCATTTTGTATGCAAAATCAAGTTAACAGCATGGAATAAATGTTTCTTGCGCGACTTACAGTTATCGAGCATAAATAACATTAAAATTCCATCGTATATGCGTACGCATAATTAATCGTACAAGAAATTTACGGCACTGAAGGAGCATTTTGGTCAATTTAAATAGAATCTGTACTATCAGATTACAAATACTATTAGAACAATCCAAAAATCCTGTCACGTTGCAGCAAATAAACAAATTGTTAAAAAGACTAAATCGATATGTTTCTAAAAGCTATCGTTATTCTAAAACCGTACCATTACGATGATAATCCATCATCGTTTCCAGTAATAAAAAAGACTGGTTTTTCTTCCACTGCAACGAAGCGCATAACAATATTCACTGCATAAAATATTCATTGCGGGTTCATAAAAGTTGCGAAAGAGTTAGAAAAGAAACACAAAATCTATAAATATCTCGTCTGTTATCGACGATATGACATAATACCGGAGCAAAACACTGTCTGGATGTAGCAAACGCTATAATGATCGAGAAAATGTTCGCCAATCTATATTATTCAAAATTTTAAGGTCGTCGACGCTTCTTAAACGTAACGACAAATTCAATAGTGTATAAAACATTGACCTTCGGAGAACATCAAACAAAAAAGTAGTGGGATAGGTTAATTCACACTATTCAGTGCAAATATGCAAAAGGTGTTCGAAATTATCGGTTATGTTCTACGTATTTATTTATCGTGCCAGAATACGTAAAGACGTTAAACAGTAATCATTTTTGAGCACCTGAAATCAAATGGGTAAATATTCGCACTATAACGCGTGACTTTTGGCGCCCAAGGTCATTTAAAGATATTACACGTGAATTAATATAGGGTTTTTATCGGCTACAAAAGTAACAATAATAAAAATTCATTATCATATCATAGAAACATCGATGACTATAAAAAAAAAATGTCTACTCATCGTGACAATTACAGATTCCAATCAATTACAGTTTCACTATCGTCAAAAACCTATTAGAATATTTCGAGCGATAACTATACGCGGGTTACTCTATAATAATGAAATTTAAATTAAATAGAAATTCTAATTTGATACTGACGAAATAATGTCAGGGTTAAGTCCTTGGTTAGGTTTCAATACCACTGTAATGCGTCACAATCATAGTTACGCAGTAAACGTATCGTTTGTTTATAATCGAACGTAACAATACTTTTGTTTCCCTCGTCCGACGATAATGAGTCGACAAAACCGTCCAAATGTATTCCGTACGTAAGTACATAAAAATACGGGCAAGTGTTCGATGTCGCGTCGATGTGTACTATAACCTCTTTTTGTATGTAAAACATTCTGATACTCTAACGACGTCATAACGATTGATCTCTAAATTAACCCCAAATACGCCCTTAAGGGGCCTTTCTACCTTGTGGGATTAAAAAAATCGATATTTTTTATTTTGCATTTTCCTTTAGTATGTAGCCTCGAAAATATGTCTACCAAATATTAAATTGAAATTCGGAAACGTAACGAAGTTATAGCCTGCTGAAATGTACCGCGCGTAGGTATAACAACTAGACGTGAAACTTTAAAGTTGTTTTTCTCGAAACTACATCTTTCGGCACTGCGTGCGTGATAACTAAAAAACTATTCAAGATATCAACATCAAATTTATACAGTATCTTCAGAACTGGTCTCCCTATAGCATGAACTAGGATAATTGCGATATATGCAATACTTTTTCTTTTATTAACAAAAAAGCAACCAAATATATGAAAATATTCAGTATTTTATCGTAAAATAGCTGCCATTTTGCCATTTTTTGTTTTTTTGAAAAGATCCTAGTTCATGCCACAACCACACTCATCTATATTAAGAATATCGTTGGTTTTAGGATTTCGAATAACTTGTTCGCAAGATATCACGTACGCAGTCGGGTGCTGTTCGTAAAAACTGTTGTTTGATGATCAACAAAAACAGCGTAATCAATAGATATTATGCGTTGCAAAAATTCGTAAATATAGCTAAATATATAATAAATGTATCTACAAAATCCGGAATTAATCGCTCTTTAATAACCCGCAAAAAAAATCACAAAGAAACACGTATTTTTCATGCGTACAAGGTAGAATGGCCCCTTAACCCCCATTTATGGAATTCTTGGTTAAATTGCCCAAGTATCGTCGAAAAAATGCCGGACACCCATTGCGTAAAGAATAGAATATCGGGTCGCGGGTTACCCCAGCTTTCCTATACGAAAACACGCGTTGGCGCGTCATCGACCAGCATTTTTTGGAAATAAAAATATGCAGCGGTTCGTCGATCCGCGTTGCAGTGTCGAAACCGACGAGCAAAATCGCGTAAATGTCCGAGCACGAGTAGAATTTTTATAGCACTCGAGGCGTCTCTAACCTCAACACGTGTGCGCGCGCGCCTGTATGCACCCACCGTTTCGACGAGATAGATTGTACACCGGGTGGCCCGTAATAAGGGGTCCGCCGACGAGGACGTGCCCGCCGTGTGTAACACGCTTCGCGAAACGACGCTCGCTTCTCTACGTAGTGGTTTATGGTGCGTCGGACATCGGTATATTCTGTGATCAGCTGATCGAAAGAACGCTCTACTTACTATATGCTCGACGTAGTCGTAACGAAACCGGTGCCCTCTTCACTTGTTGCGCCACTCTGACGTATCCTGCGTACCTCCTACACGTCCTTCCGCCTTTATTCTTCCTGCCACTCGATTCAAGCCGCACTTCCTTGCGAACGAACGGTCTGCCACGCCGGCTGAACTTTCGATAGATCTCGGTTAAAAATATATACAGGGCGGGGCTCGCCAGAGACGCACGAGCTTTCTCGACGATTCCTCTTCCGTTTTCCCGTGTTATCGTGCTAGTTTTCTGTATCACGGTATCACCGGCGTCGTCATACCCGCGAAATCGTCGCGTTCTCGTCGCGATACCCGTGGTGCTCTGTGCCCTGTCTCGTTTCGGCTGAGAACCGCGGACAGGCCAGGCGCTACGAGCTCGGGGGCCCGGCGCTCAACATTTTCGTCCGCGGAACATTTTTCTCACGATATAGAAGGAACTACGCGAGTTAAATTATTATTCTACCCCGATTCACCAACGACCCTGTTCTATTCGCGACGGTCGACGTTAGGGCGACTATGCAAGAAAATTTCAGATTCCATACGGTTACGCAATTGCCAAACTTTATTGATAACACTATTAACGTTGAGATTGTCGTTCCACGGTCGACGATACGAGGAGCAACTTGCACGATGCACGATCTTAGCAAATTGGTTCACGATTGACACGAATAACTGTGTAATTGTTCTCGGAAAATGAACGGTTCCGTAGCCTATCTCGACGGAAGATGATTCCCGTTACGAGGATAAATAAACGCGAACAGTGAAGCGTTCTCGTTCGTGGCTTTGTTTACGAAAAATATCGATTTTTAAACGCGAGATGCTGGCACGAGGTTTAGTGGCACAGGACTCTGTATCTTTTGGTACGCACCTGCGCTTTGCCGGCAGTCTGCAATCTTTATGTAGCACACCGCGCGGTTTTGCAGCGTCGTATACGTATAATACCGTACGTTTCGGAACGATAAGACTTTTTAAGTGTTCGACATATCTACGATACGATGTAGCGTGTATGTATGCAATTACAGAAAAATGTAACGAATCGAAAATACACAAACATTAAACGACACCTTGTTGAATCGCAGTCTCTCACTGGTCCATGCACGTGCCCACTTTACGAATGCCTGTACTTTGAAGCTGCGTTTCTCATAAAAGAATTAGCTACATACGAGTTTTTATCGCGTACTCGAGATAATAGTTGTATGTGCACGCATGAACTGTGCAAATAGAATTACCGGCGACGAAATGTAAACGAAAGACTGTGGAAATCGGTGCTATATCGTAACGTTCGATTGTCTATGGCGGTGAATACTCACGTGTCTCCTAAAATTCCAAAGTATCGGTTAGCGTCGACGCCGGTGTCGTCTGCCATGAAATTTTTATTTTTACGAAGAGCATCGCCACTGAACTCTCAACTCTCTCGCCATTAATAGCACCATACCGATGATTGACAGTCAATAACGAACGCGGTCGACATTTCACAAACGATAAATAGTAGTGATGTCACTAATTATGTCACGAGTTATGGTTACCGTAAAAAATCGTGTCATGCGCGGTCGCGATGAAATTGAAGCGGGATTTTCACTGCCACGTTCTACGGTAACTGCAACGACGCGGTTGGTGCCCCGTTGAAACACGATCGACGGTTAGATCGTACAAGAAACACCGTTTGATTTCAATCGATTTGTTATCGAATTTATCAGAAGTACTGTTTCTTTGTATTTTACGCGATAAAATATTTTCTAACGTTTCGATAAATTGTTACGATGTTTGTAAAAGCAGGTGAAAATATTGTCAAGTACTGTAACATGTTCCATCGGGCGACAAAGTAACTGCAAACATAACCACGTGACTGCAGCAGGGCCGTGTTGGCAAAAACCAATTTCCCGCGTACGTACGATACAATTTACACAAGTTTATACACACAACAAGGACGTGTCTAGGTGTTTTGGCACCCAGAGCAATGAATACGTATACATACTATAGCAAACCAATGAAACTGGTCGCGTAACTTCTGTTTACATGTAACTTCATCGTCCATGGAACATACTATAGATATATCGAACGCGTCACAATATCGAAATCGATATTGATTCGACAAAAGTTTCGAGATTTATGTTCGCGAACGTGATCAGGCGAACACGTTGACGGAGAAAGTAACCGTACGACATTTATGTTAAACATATCTATACTAATGTTAAATGCGTTTGTTTATGTACTATGGAGTGTGAAGGGGCATGGGATTGATATAACCTACCGCGTATGTGTCACGATAATCGGTAATTCCTAAGTTTCGATTCTGTTTGGCATGTTAATTTTTACGGAAAATATATATTGACTTCAACGATCGGACGTCACTGTGATCTAGCAATGCCTCAACGGATGGTTGTAATTTTACACGTGAGTATGCGAAACTGTTTATTCCACGAGAAATTTCCTTGTAAACTGCGACGTTCAGATATGTTTCGTATAAATATCGATAGTGTGTTTGGAGAAGTGTTCGTAGAATCCCATACAGGGTGTCCGGAACAGTAAATGATACGAGGAAACATAATAAATCTTTCTTTCGTTACTTTTAACACGAAATTTCGAACATTCATTATTCCAAACGTGACCGTCTCGTATACAGAAATTTGCATCGATGAAATATAAAAAGATTCCATCGATGGCCTTTTTACGTTTCCTCGTATATTCTGTCAGCTATTTCACACTAATTATTAAACAGCGGATTTTATGCATTCATGGCGTATGCGATTGTGAAAAACATATACCAAACGTACCCAGAATAACGGCCTTATCACAAAATGTGATACCCGTAAAATATATTCGACGTGCACGTTGCATATGTTTTTCGTAACAACTCTTTGGCGGACGGTGTCTGCATACAACATACAAGATACTTTTATTGTAAACGTACATCGAGAAATTCTTTACAAAATCATCGGAAACACATCGAAGAAAGTGTGCTGTCTCGGATACAAAGTTAATTTTCACTGCGATTCCCCCGACGTCCGTCCGCAGAGTTTAACACACATAAGCTACAAATGTAAAAAATTCGCAGGCTAGCAATTTTGCGTGTAGTAGCATCAGGGTTGTATGGTAAGTGGATACGTGATGTAAAATAGGACGGATTGTTAACGAGATCCAGGTGTCAATGGGTCGTGGAAATTCGCAGGCCAAGAGTCGCCCACCGTAAACAGGAACTATGAAAATGTATTCGTTGATCTATATTCAGGGGACGCCGATTATGCGAGAGGTTGATCCGAACGCGGTCGAGTTCAATAATTATGCCCGTAATTTCTCGCGTTGCGTGTCAATTGTTCTTTGGGGGGGTTAATCGATCGTCGAATAAAAAACGACACCGATTTTACCTGCGTTCATGGCTGAAGGCGATTCGCTCCTTTTAAATTCACTTTATTCTCGTGTAATTCTCCCCAATTATGTACAAAAATATAATGAGAATCAATAATCATTACAGAGTTCGTAACATTAGGTAGGTACATGACGATGTGTGCTCTTGTCTCCTCGGCCTCGACACCTTTCACCGTTGCTAAAACAGTTTCTGAAAGTGAAAGACGATCGATCGTCGATTTTGCGTATCTGTACGCGTGCAGCGTCGTTTCGTTTTCTTTCCCCCCCCCCCCCAATCTACAAAATTGTGTGTCCGACTGATAAAATCTACGGTACTATCGTGTGTCTCGTTTTTTTTTTCTGTGTGACGCGTGCGAGAACGAAAACGAAAACTGTCTGGTCGACTCGAGAAGGGAACTCGATCAAAAGAAATGGCGGCTCGCGGCTCGAGGGGATCAATGTTGTGTGTGCTTGGAGTTTAATCTTACCCCTTCTTCGATACGCGACCGTTGCAAAAATCAGTTGGAGTGCTCCGGATTCGGTACGAGGAAACTTTGCGATTATACCGTTCGAGGGTTCTTGGGACTAGCGGCCATTTTGGGGAACAATTTCTAGGGAAGAAAGGAACACGATCCTCTGTATCGGTCTCAGGGACCTTTTGAAGATTCTATTTAAAAGAGAACCAAGGTTGTAAAGTATGCAAGGAAGTATCAATGTGGGAATTGGTTTCCCTCGAGACGGTACGAATTACAAAGGGTCCTCGGGTGAATTTTCCTTGGAAAAAACCGTGTCGCTAGATCTACTTAATAGTCGTCGAAATGTTCGTTAGAAAAGTGCACGTACTCGGCGGGGAAAAATAGCACTCGCGCGTGCACCGTTTTAGAAAAATACGAAAATTGTACATCGAGAAGCAGCCTTTTTGTACCGCGTTTAATCGAAAGGAACACGGAGAAATGGTTGCGTCGCTCGTAAACGGCGATCGCTTTTGCTGTGATAATAAAACGACAACTTTGTACAAACGCGTCGATGAAACGTTACGAAACTCTCGCTAGAATGTACTAACCGTGTGTCTACGTCGACGTGGCTTTATTGTCCTCATTGACAGACACGAGTTGGATCGACAGAACAAGTCCTTAAGCTTTTTTTCTTCTCGAAACGCAACTTAAATACTCTTTTGCGAGACTTTAACAGGTGCGTAGTTGCTGTGCCTCCTCCTCTAATGTATCTTAACAAACACGTCGGCGGTATTATCGTGCAATGAAGTACATCGGAATCTCTGTTATCCGAACACGTGTGCTCGTAAATCTCTTACGCTGTAGGAACGAATCTCAGACTAATCTGACAAACGAAAAATTACAAAAGATTTTCTCGCGTTTGCCTCGTCAGGTTCGGATAATTGAGGTTCGACGATGAAAGCGTACAAACGATTTTCGAACGATTTCGGCTTGCCCGTTCCTTCGCGAGTTCACAAGTAATGAAGAAAGTGAAAAAAAGCACGAGCGATTTTAACCGATTAATTATCACACTAGATAAGACTTCATTCGTAACTAGGAATATACATCTGTGCGGATTTTTATCAACGGAAGGGATCAGGGGGAACAACACTTTGAGCGTAGACTTCATTGCCTCGAAGATATAAAATTAGTCGCTAAATTGTAACTCGACGATCAATTCCTGTACACTTTTGGAACAAGCGACAAAGGACCCGGGGATCCTTGCTCGTCCGGCGAAAAAAAAAGAAATTAAAACAACGGAAAATGCAACGTTGAGAGCAAGCGTATCAGAAGAAAAAGAGTTTTCGTCTCTCGAGGATCACGACGTAATAATATTTTGCACCCGTTACGCCATTTTACGACTACATTAACAGTCTTATCGACGTTGTTTTCTCTCGTTTTTTTTTTTCGTCTTTTATTATACAAATCGTTTTCATCAAATATTTCTCTAATACGTTATTTAAAACTTGACATAATAAATTTTTTTTTTTGTTTGTTTTATATACGAATACTTTCACCAAGAAAGCACGTCTTCGACGGCCATCGTCGGACGTCAACGTGTCTTGTTTATTTCGCGATCGATCTCTCCCTTGTAAAAATATACAACGTCGAATTCTTCTTCTTTTTTTTTTCATAGGATCGAATTGTTCTCTCTCTGTTTTTTGTTTTTCTTTCCTCAGATTTCGTTTTATTTCGGTGCGGTCATAAATAAAAAAATCCTTTCGATCTTTCCGTTCAATAGGAAGAGTACAAAAGTTCGTAACCTTAACAAAAAGGTCTTACACGATTTCCTACGGTGAACGCTTCATCTCTTTCCCTCTATGCGTTTGGTAACACGTTACATATGTATAATTGCGAACGATTGGCGTTCGACTTTCCTCGATATTACGAATTTCGACCGGCTCGAAACCGCGAACAAGAGATTAATCTTCGTCGTGTGAGAATTCCCGGGTGTGCTCTTCGGAAGCTTGATTCCGTAACACGCGCCGTGGGAACTTTATCGCCGACGGAACACGACCGAAAGAAACGTAAAACTGTTGCGTGTAAGGTTCTCGGGCCGTAAAAAAGCTAAATTCGCGCCGATCGCATCTCGTTTAACGGTACGCGCGGAGCCGAATAGAATCAGTAGCGGAACCAAGCTTCGAGAGTAAGGAGCCGATGAGACGGGGGGTCATCTCCATCGCGCGAATCGACGCACGCCTTATTTCCTACGACGAACACCAAAGCTTTGAACACAATCGGGGCAATAGAGAGACAGAGTCGGACAACGATAGGGAAATACGGTTCAAGGTAGGACTGTGCGCCTACCCGAGGCTCCGATTTCGAACGGGTTCGGGGTACAGAACATTTCCCACCGCACCAGCACGTTTGCGTTCTCGCGCCTAAAAATCACTCGAGCAAACAGAGACCGCGCCTTACGACGGTCCGTTCGAGAAACCAAATAACGGGTCTTTCAAATTTAATAAACGTCTCCGAGTTTCGTTGGTCGGTTTCCTTGGGGAATTAAAAATATCGCTTTACACTTTCGTGATATTATACGAGATCGAAAAGGGGCGCGAAGAAAACGGGGTTCCGCTCGTGCGATGGGAAATCTTTCAGGGTCCTCGATCCAGCGTCCACCAACGCGAAGCTTTCAGGTACGCGTACACCCCTGGTCGAAGGGGATCGTTTTCCAACGAGAAAAAATGCCTCGTCGCAAATCACGGTACAACCTCTTCCAACATACGATCATCATCACACTCTTTCTCACCCATACGCGTGCAACACACAACGGGAAATGCACGCGCGTTCGTTTGGTCGCACGTGTCCAAGGGGATCACCGTCCGATTCCGACGTGGATCCGGTTAAACCGTTAATTAAATTACTGATCGTGTGCGCGTTTTAATCTTGTCCGCTTGTTGCTCTCCGTCCGTTCTTCCACGGTCGTCTCACAGGCTCTCACGCGCACGGTCCGCGAAGCCCTTCCGGTCTACGTAACGTCCGCAATCCCGTTGCGGATCCGATTCCCAGCGATCGATCAAACCAACAGACAGAAAAGCGCAGAAGAGCACGTGTGTTTTATGTTTTTGTGTGTGTGTATGTGTGTGTGTGTTTTTTTTTTCTTTTTTTGGTTTCTTTTGTTTATTTTCCTCCACGAATGATAATTATTTATCGATAATAGTTCTTATGCGTAACAACCCCTTTCCAGAGATTACCCCATGACGATGGACGCGTTCGCGTCGGCAGCTCGGTGGACAGTTTTTTTTTTTTTTTGTATCTTTTTTTCTTTTTTTTTTTTTTTTTTGTAAACAAATGAAGATATACAAGTTTCGAAGCGTTTAGCGGGAAAAGTCGAACGTGTGTGCGATTCGTTCGTCCTCTCGTCGACGACTCGTTCTATATCTTGCACACGCGGACACCCGCCGCGACCACAAAACTTCCATGCGAGCCCGTCCTCAACGCCCGGGTGCATCCTGGTACGCGCGACGCTCGCCACCGATGCGGATCGTCGGCGAGATCGAACCGTGTTAATGGATTTAAATATGGTATCGTGTGTGATTCCGTGTCCCGAGCTGTTTTTTCCCAAAACCCAGAATAGAACTTGTCCTAAGCAAGCTTTTTCTCCGTGTTGTTGTTGGCCACGTAACCGTTGTTGGTTCCATTGCTGTAACAACTGTTGTACTCCTTGTTGTAGATCGTCGCGTACGACGAGACGCCGTTTTGCCGCGGCGTCGAGTCCTCGAGGACCGGCATGCACAAACCACCCGCGGACCCGTTTAGCGACTTCTGCGACCTGGGTCTCTTCGAGCTGCCTACGTACTTCGCTTTGTAAAAGTCCGAGAACAGACCCAGGAACAACACGCCGTGAAGACCGATCCAGATCATGAAACCGCGCGGATAATCGCACTCCCTGAACAACAACTGGAACTGGTGAGACATGATCAGCACGAATTGCACCTGAAACAAACCGTACCCAATTCTTTCGTTACTTATGCCTCCTTCTAACACGGTTAGAGACTTTATTTCCTAAACCAAATCGTCTGTCTTCTACACGAAACAAGATGTATCGATGGTGAAAATGTAGCTCGAATGGCTTCTAACTCGAGATGTTATTTAATGAGACAATGTTTTTGTGGAAACCGAATTTTCTGCGCCAGTTTCTCGATCGTAGGCTCTGGCGTAAAAACTATACGCCTAATTGTAATCTCCGTAAGAAACTGTGTAGGAAATCGTGCGAGAGCGAGTGAGAGGATCAGGGGGGGGGGGCAAAAATCGTTGCAATTTGACATGCTTGACTGCACCACACGGACCACGGGAATGACTCATGCAACTCGCATAGCAAGTTTCGTGAGTCACGGGGCCCGTGTTTTGCCAAATTCGTCAGGCATTTGGAACTCGTAAAAGGTGCGGTCATGTGTCTTTTAATGAAACGGGTCGAGAGATGGACCAGGCCAGTGGGCCATGGCCCAGTTGTTGACACTGTTCGTTGTCGAAAGGACAGACCAGATTATTGTTAAAAAGGATGGAGAAGATATCGCGACTGGGCTCACCATTTGCAAGGTAGTCAGGTACTTCTTCCACCAGATGTACTTCTGGAATTGAGGGCCCATCGCAGCCACCATATAATAGAAGTACATTATTATGTGAACAAAGGTGTTCAGGAGGGCGAAGAAAGTGCTATGGCCACCTGGCGCGAACTTCATCCCCATCCAGACCGAGAAGGGCATTATTCCGTGGTGGATAACGTGAAGCGTCGACACGTGCTGGTTCTTCTTCCTCAGGATGAAAAAGAGCTGAAAAATCGCAAACACAGTTGCCTGTACAGACCCATAATCGTACGACTTATTGAATTAGCGTATCGACGCGAGTGCGGAGTGCAACAAAATCGGATAAAGAAACGTTCGAGCATCGATGACCAGCCGCCATGTTCAGATCTTCTAACGAGATTTAGTCACCGGGCACAACCAAGTCGATTTTCCTGATCGCGAACACACGGTTCTATTGGCAAATGGAGCAGAATGTCACCTGGCCTAGCAATACCGGTTTACACGAAAAAGAACGCAAGAACAATTTCTACAGCCTTGAACCTTGGAAATGCCACGATGCGAAAAGCGTGGGTTTCCCATATTTTATTTACTCCTACTCAGGTAAAACGAACTTCTCCAAGAGAACACTTTGGTAAACAAGAACGATGATCCTGTAAGTTTTCTTTGCTTTGGTTCAAGATAGTTTCCGATTGTTGTTTTCAGGATGAGGACGGAATCGAATAATACTCACGGTATCGAAGAACTCTGTGAACTTGCTGATGTAGTACCACCAACATGTGTGCGCCATTCTCATCGCCATAGGGCTGGTCGAGTAGTCGACCGGTTGGCACCGGAAACTGTATCCTTTCGCCCAGCCACTCATCAAGTACTGAAACAAGAAAACGGCGGAAAGTGAGGACAATAAAAGGGCTGCATTCAGCGTAGACTCGACGGACAATCAGCGTATAGAGGCACGATCGCTCGCTTTTCACGGAGAAACTCTGTCTCGCTCGCTTTGTTCGATCAAGAAGCCGGGAAAGCCACGAGGGGGGGTTGGGGAAGCACCGGGAGAAAAGGGTGGGTTCGTCGGAACGGGGACGCGGTGGGGCGGAGGGACGCACAAAAGAGAGTCCTCGGCTACGTTTCTGTCGCGAGACGACTGTCGGTTGTATTTAAAATTCTAAAAGCTCGCGCTCCTTCGGAGAACGACGAACAATGGGTCTTCTGTTTGTTTCGCGTTTCGCCGCGTGTTTTTCGCGAGTTTTCGCGGGAACCAGGCCACGGTTCCGCGCGACCCTAAAAAACCGAGATCGATCCTAAGCGGCAACCGGATCGCGATTCACCCCTCGACGACGACCTCGCGGCGGTCACCCCGTTCGCGGACCAATTTCAAGGGGGTTGCTCTCAACATTTTTCTTTCCTCATTTCCAGAAGCTCTAAAGTCCAGAGTCGAAAACAACAGAATGCAACTCCATTTTTACATCTTTGCTGGGCATCGACGAACACAACGCTTCCAAAGTGCACATTCCCAGACGATAATTAGTGGTCGTTAAATTATTTGTTATCTGGCTGATCGGTCTTATCGGGTGTTTGACGTTCGAATAAAAGCTTTTCCCCCCGTCCCCGTGGTCGCGGAGCTCCGTAATCGCGCATAATTCCTGATTAACGGAAGCAACACACGCTAGGAAACGAGACCGCGTGCGCGAAGCGTGTCACGGAAGCGAAAACTCGCGAGGTCGTCGCGGTGTCTTAATAACTGGCTAAGTGGCACTGAGAACGAGCAACTTGCACGATTGTCCGCGAAGGACTCGCGTCTTCTTCGCGGATTTTCAAGCTTTCGAGCCGCTAGCGCCATTTTGGTACCGGCTGGTCGTTCGAGGGATAAGTCCCCGATGCCATTGAAAACCGAAACAAAGTGGTTGCATCGCGCTTTGAATAATTTACTGTTAAGTTTGCTCGTTGCACTTTGTGTCTATTGAAAAATTCTATGCATCCGTGAGCGAGTCGTGACGCTTCTTACGTCGTGCTAGCTTTTTGTCGAGTTTATCGTGTTTCTCTGCGAGAAAGTTGGGGGAAATTTCGTGGATCGCGTGACCGGATCGACGTCACGCGACGTACGATTCTCGATGTTCGATTCGTGCTGCAGGGGACGGGTCATTCCATTAAACTTGACCGTGTTAAACAGCTAGAAAAGCTCGAGTATGGTTGCGTGGGCCGGCGTCCGCTCTAACGAGAACACGTCGCGCGTATGGTCGTGGCAGCGTGTGGTTATGTGTCAAGGCCACGCTGTGCGATCCCGAGTTACGTTACACTCACGCTATAGCAATTTTCCGACCGAATTTTCCCAGCCACGTCCACAAAAGGCGTAACGTTCGCGTATTTAACTATATTCCAGACACTATATTCTTCTGGTGCTGAGCTTTTCCTAAAAGCATTCCTGGAAGCCCTTGGAGCACGATGAGCTCATGATTGGATCGTATCGCTTCGAATCTGTGACGTCTCGATGGGTCGTGGAAACTTTCCCATAAATAACGAGCTTTTTGTTCGAAAAATTTCAATTTTTCTGAATTCATACCATACCGAAGAATCGATGTTCTTTGCAAGAGACACTTTCTCGGGGTCGGAACGCCGAATGCATTTTTTAAAACAAAACCAAGCCTCGCCGATCTATACGTTCGTTTATTTGTGAAAAATGTCCAAGGCTCATTAAAAGTTTCGAGATTCATCAAGACTTCGAGACCGATCGAGACTCTCAAGACCTCCCCGTATCGAATAATGCTCGAAGCGATCCGAAACTTCACAGTCTTGAAAGTTTCGAGTCTCTTTCAAGACACATATTCCAACGTCGCTGGAACTGGATGATGCAGTGAATGCATGCTACACGAGCTTCGTAACGATACCTTGCTGTATAATATTAATAATGTAACGCGTGGAAAAAGACCATTTTTTTACCAACCACGTACAAACTACGAGTAACCGCTTACGCGCGAAACATTTAGCATATAGCTACTAATAGGCATACCTGAACTGGTCTTTTACGCCTAAATAGCAATCATTTATGAGCATAGTAAACGGAAACTACAAATAGGCAGTTACACGGTGCCGAGTAAGATTAATCTTCATTCAGAGTACTCGAGGCAGTAACCAATTTACAATGATTTTCACGAGACTCTGTTAAACAGAAGCAACGAATAGTAACGTTTCTTATTCCTTTATTAAAAATTATTAATTTTACAAGATACTCGAGCAACTGCTCGATCGAATAAACGTACTTGCCGTTTCGACGGTTATTATTCGAATAAAGTTTCCGCCATAACTGTTTCGCCGTACGTATGCAAGAATCAGCGAAACTCCCTCGAAACTCGTGACCATTAAATGTAGGGGAGAGTTCCCTAATGCATACGAGTCGCCAAAATGGTACCTCTTCAATTTCTCTATTATTACCGAATACAAACGCAATCTAGCGCTAAATTATAGACGAGAATAACCAATAAATATTTCAGAAACTATTTTCCAAGCTAGAAATATTTCAAACAAATTAATTTATCTTTCCACCGGTCATCCGTTTCAATCGATTTGTCGTTCGATCCGTGAACTATTAGACGTAATGACTCGATCGTTTCGAAGATATAACTAATTAAAATTACGCGTGTAGCATGTACTGAATTATGCACTATGAATATAAACATTTGTCACTTTCTTTCGTCGAAGTGACCGTGGCACAGGTGGCAGAAGTGGGAGTTCGCATGCTCGAGGTCGTCCAACCTCGAAACTCGTCCAAATGCTTATTTTTTCCCCAATCGCTATAAAATTGTTGATGAGATATTGCAAAACATTGCAAATCGAATGGAAAGGACAATTTCCAGGATACAATTTTAATCGTTACATACTAGATCTAATCAGCTTTCTTGCAATTTCCGACACAACGACTTCGAGCAATTTCGCTTTTGAAAGTTGCAACAATAATTAGAGATTATTACCTCCACATTTTATCATTCCAAAAGCCACCAACATTGCGTTCTAATACACATTAATTAAAGTTAGACACCGTGGTCTTTCACCGACTCGACCAGTAATTAACCGTAATAAGTAATTTCCCTTTAAGCGTACATATTTTTTAACGTCACCGGTGAACGGAGACTCTTATAAAATATTTCATTTTCGAATCCTCGTATTTCTGAAGTGGTTCAGAAACCGTGAAACGAACCGACGAGTTTATTTTAAGTAAACTTTTTATCTACTGATAATTTATATCATATACCGGCAATTATCAAGTTATGACGTTTAATATTTTGCGCGAACCAATCGGGATAGGTGGGTTTATCGTTACGAAAAAGTAGGTTAAAATCGAAGGTGGACGAGTTTGGTCCTTCCCTTGTCAAAGGACCCGATTCCCCTTCTCTTTCAACGCTTGTAATTCTCGCTTTCCCTCGAATTCAGATCCCAGATTACACATAATACAAGGTTCATTTATTCCTGATATCTTCTGAAAAGTCACTTTCAATGAAATCATTCTTAACGGACAAATAAAGAAGTCTGGTTTCTTTGCAATAAAGCACGGAAGATCGTAAAATGTGCATTACGGGTTCATAAAAGTTATGGAACTAAAATCTATTATTGTTCCCAACGACTTACACAATGAACGTAAACAGAAGTTACGTGGTACGCTTGTTGGACTTTCCCCGGTTTTATGAATAAAATAACGAGTACGATTGAAGTGTAAGGATCGGTTATTAGAAAAAATTGTTTCTGTAAACGTATCAAATTCCACCTTAATATTCTATTACACTGTTCTCGGAGAGATAAAGTTCGAATGCGAAAAAATCTGATTCGCTATCGCTGCTTCCGTGAAAGATAATCAAGAGGCAGTAAATTTTATCGCATTCCTCGTTAGTACAGTACTTTTACTCGAAAGTCAGAGACTGTCTTCGACGAGTATACGTCAATTTAACCCTTTCACTATAGCAACGCCGGTCAGCTGTATGGGAATACAGAGAGCCACGAGACCTATGCGTTTCTATATACAGAATTCAGGCCTGTTCGTTGCGTCACGCGATTTATTACTAACTTATTCCCGCGTTGCCAGTGACACTCGTACTGACCGTTTGCAGCGAAAGGGTTAAGTAAGTTCACGCCATAAACTGCCAAACGGAAACGCATGCCTCCGATTAAACGTCGGAGTGTACGCGACAAGGTTATCGAAATAAACGTCATCCCGTGAGTCACTGCGCAGATAATCCGCCATCGTTTACTATATTTAAACGTTCCGGCGGGAAAGTCGCGGATCGGAGAAACAAACGTGCGCGTGGTTTCTGTTTACAGCTTTCACGACACTCTGCCGCCCAAACGTTCGGGATATGAACGTTTGGAGAAATTTATAGAAAGGTTGGAAATTAATAAGAAAACTGGAACACCCAAGACCAGAAGAATTTTTCGAGGATTCTATGAATAGAGTATGTTCGCGTTATCTTGTTGAGTCTGCAGGCTAATTTTTGAGGGAAACACGAGGCGGACAAAAGACGAGGTCCATCGATCGCGGTGGCCAAGTTGGCGACAAAGAACCGGGGCCTGCCGCGTTCGCAAATTTCATTTGAATTCTATTAGACGCGCCCTGGTCGTCGATGGAAACCGGAATGTCGGATGGTCGCCTCGAACCCGTCCGCCATCGTTCATGAATAAGTCCAAAGATTCATTATTGCACGACGAGGGGGCGATTTACGGTCCTTCGTTATTGAGAGAGAAGAAAACCTTGTACACGATTAGACACGAAAACGTCGTACCCGGTAGACGTCTAATCGAATACTTATTAGACAGATACGTTCGATCGCCTCCATATTAGCGCCTGAAATATTTACAACCGTATAATTTATGCTCCTCGTTCGACCAAGCTGAAATTTATCACTTTTTTTTCAGCTGTCCATTTAAAATTGTCTATGGCAAAAAACTATTTCCTAATTGTAATTTAATGAGATCGGGGGCGATTAGAGTCGATCGAGTCGGCATTGAAAATATTTCTATTTAGAACCGATGACGATTTGCCGAGGTTTTGACGGCCGTATCTCGACCTTTCGATTTCCTTGGAATAAAATGAAACCGAAATATCGGCTGCCAATCATCGAGACATGTTGTGAGAGGATAGAAAATACGTAGAGACGTAGTTCTGTCACAGACGTGGTATACAAGCAGACCTTAGATCCAATGTATATTTCCGGTGAAGAATTTTATTTCTCGAATGTGCGTAGGATTTCAGGGATATGTCTATTGACCAAAAAATGATTGTAATTCAACCTCGGAACCAAGAATAATTTTTTTAGAACGATTTGAAAATTTTTAATTTTGTAGAAATATTTCACACCTACTCGAATTTTTTTCTAGAAACTGGTTAGGATTTCGAGGATATTTCTATTGACCAAAAATGATTGTAATTGACCCTCGGAATCAGAAATAATTTTTTTAGAACGATTTGAAAATTCTTAATTTCGCCGAAAAATTTCAAAGCTTTTCGAATTTTTTTCTAGAAAATGGGTAGGATTTTAGGGGTATGTCTATCGACCAAAAATGATTGCAATTGACCCTTGCAACAGAAAATAATTTTTTCAGAACGATTTTAATCTTTCCAATTTCGATGAAAAATTTCACATATTCTCGAATTTTTTTCTAGAAAATGGGTAGGATTTCAGGGGTATATCTATTGACCAAAAATGATTGCAATTGGCCCCCGCAAATTAAAATAATTTTTTTAGAACGATTTGAAAATTTTTAATTTCGCCGAAAAATTTCACACCTTCTCGAATTTTTTTCTAGAAAATGGGTAGGATTTCAGGGGTATGTCTATAGACCAAAAATGATTGCAATTGACCCCCGTAACTGAAAATAATTTTTTTGGAACGATTCGAAAATTTTTTTTTCGCAGAAAAATTTATGCACCTATCCTCCTTTTGTGTAAGGTCTACTCGTATACTTTGTCTATGATTCTGTCTTCTGATTGGTGCTACGGTATTCTGGCGATAATATACTGGTCACATTCTACCGTCGACGATTCACTCTCGTCGCCACTTGATAAAATCCGACGACGTAACCTCGATATTTGAAGATGGCTCTTAAGCGTCACTTCACGGTCTTCGATCGAGTCTAATATGCACCGGTCGAGGATCTCCTCGAGGAGACCCAGCTTCCGGTAATAGCCTGCTACCAATTTCAAACTGCACGTGCCTGAAACTGGTCCTTCTTATATAAAATCAAGAGGCCAGGCTAGAACCTCCGAAAAAGCTATTTTTCTACAATATTCACAGAACAAGAATTTATTTTAAAAATACCATATCGCAAGTTAAACAGATACCCGAGCGTTAAGGGGTCGATGCTGTGGAAAAGCGATCGAAAGTTTCGGGGATCCTAAAATTTTCAAGAGCCCTTTCATCGATATAATTGGGAGGAATTATTCTTCCAAGAAGTTTCAAGAATCGCAGCTTCCCGGAGGTTGAATTTCGCGAATAAGAGCCAGCTGGGAGGTCGATGGCGCTCTGTGCTCGCTGGATATCGGTCGGAGCGATCGATCGGCGATCGGTATAGGCAAATAATAATTGGACCGACGAAAAACGCGTAGAAAGTTACGCGACAACCGAACCTACGTGAGTACGATTCTCACGAGATAACTGTACTTGGCCACGCACGCGACATACTAAACGCAAACCAAATACGATCGGTATTTGATTAAATACGCGCGCGCATTCTTGACCCTCGTCGCGTGAACTAACCTGGGGGATCCATTTTCATGGAACTTCATTCATGCTTCCCCGAACGACAGCGGATAACTATTTAATTACAGTTCCAAGATGAAAATTGCGAGCAGAAATCTTCATTTCTCTAACCACGCGATATCCAAGTGAAACGTCAGAATCAGCAGTTACGAGCGAGATGAACTATCCTAAATAATTTGAAATTTTTTTGCAATCGATCGCGAAAGATAACGATAAGAAGAAGCGGGTATAAAGGAGTCGTAGAATAATGGCGGCTAACGACCAGGCAGTTTCATAAGAAACGGCCTCAAAGCGCGGCGGAAGGCTGAAAAATGGTAAATCGTCGTTTGTAGGATCCGCGGAGCCCCCCTTTTCATCCGACGCGATGAATTCCATTGACTTGGTCGACGGAGCGGACTTATGCAACCCACGGAGCGCCGAATCGTAGCCGGCAGGCAATAACTTTCACGAATAAGGGACAGGCGAGTATCGCAGCCGAGGTCGGCTATTAATTATTCTACGCGGGGATCGATGATACACGTCGGAATGGGATTACTTTATCGAGTTTATCGGCGGGGTACACAGCCGTATGCGTGTTTCTGTGCCAGGATAGAAATCGTGAAACTCCTGGGAGGAAAGGGCGTACACGCGTTATCAGGATACCTTAACCCTTTCGGGGGACCAAGTCCACAAGCTCTAAACTCTGTTTTTACAAACACGTTGGGCCCGAGTAGTCTTCGTTTCTTCGTCGATGGGAAAAATACGTGTGGATTTGGTTTATATTTATTGGCTGATCATATTGTATGGCAGAGAGAAAGAAAGAACAGTCGTGGGCGTTAATGTGTCAGCGTAAGTAGAATGTGGACAGCGTTGAGTAATTCTGGCTTACGAAGGCTGACTATAACGTCTGACCCAATACGACTCGCAGCACGGAAGGTCTTTCTTTCTCCGCGGAATATTAAGGGTTAGTTTCATTGTTCGCGAGACATTGCCCGCTAACGACCCGGTATTTATTTCGCCCAGAAATCCTCCTATAGACGAATTAAAAAGAAAGACTCCCCCCGTTGGCGTCGAACATAATCGCGAAGCAAAGGGGAGAGGTTGCCGAACCGCGATTTAAAATTTATTATTTTCATATTTTCGACGCGAATTAATATCGCGACCCGTGGCTGAAAGGGATTAAAAAGAAGAGAAAAATTGGACGAACCTCGTAGAAGATCCATGAGGAGAATATCGTTTGTATAAAGTTGTACACTATCAGGACTTGACGAAGGTTGAAAGGCTTTTTATTTTCCATTATCCTCGGTCCCATAACCTTGCTGAAATAAGCGTAAAATAGGCATATCGCCAACGTCGGGAAAGGACTGCTCATCATCGCCCAATCCTTCACCCTGGGATCTAAAATCAGAACACAGTCCGTTAGAGCAAGGGAAATCGTGGGGCAAGGGTTCGTCGAACTTTGAGCCACCGAATTACCTATATTTACCATACAGATCATTATTTTCTCGCGGGAATCGGCAGAAATATTGTTCCAAGTATGCACTTTTAATACGGACACGAAACATTCCCGAATCGGAGTGCAATTATCGAATTTTCGTCCCGTCTACCATCGCGGGTTAAATTAAATTATCGGCGAACACTGGCTGATCAATTCTCAGATGAAAAATTGTCATAGAGCCATGATTTTTTTTTTTAGATTAAAGCTCCGAAGCCTCCACTTTGCGGTATCGTGTTTCGATTTTCGGTTCAACGCGTCCCCGATATCGTGGAATTTCAGAGAATTGCGGGGGTCAAAGGTCGCAAAAATCAGCGGTGGTCGTCGACATCGTCTTCCCCTGGATTCGACGCGGGGCTGATTAATATCGCGTTCAATGGTGGATCGTTACCCAGAGAGTCTGAGAGCAGCCTCGAAATTAAAGGGGCAACGCGCCTCTATTTAGAAAGCCGTATTAAAGTCTCCGGGCGGTCCACGACGGTTCTGCACGACCAGAAACCACCGACGAGCAAATGAAAGATTCCGCTTCGAGCAATGCCCACCGAGAGATGGTTCCTCGCGAATTTCACTCTCGTCCGAGCGGATCCGCGTCCACTTCATCCGCAGATACCCGCTAATTAAACCTCGCTCCCCTGTCCGCGGTAATAACGTTAAAACCGCGTTTAATTATCGGATCTTCGCTCGAGATTCCTACAAAGCAAACAATCCCCCTACCTTTTCCCTCGCTCGTTCATTCTTCCAATGGTTAATTTTGTTCCTTTTTCTCTTTTTTTTTTTTTTTTTTTCGTTCGGGTTCCGTCGTGATATTACGCATCGTCATTACGGAACAATAAACCCTCGTCGCCACGATTTTCCTATGATTACGCGACGATGAAGTACGATCTTCCCGGTTCGTCGACCTCTTTGCGAGCGCTATTATTTTTAGGAAGGAGCAAAACAACGAGCTTACGCTATTTTTAATGATTCGTTTAACCCTTTCACTCCGAGTTATTTCGTTAAACGTTATCGTCGTCTGTGAATGTTCCTTTTTATTTCGAAGAATGCAGATGCAAACATTGTTATCGGAAGAATTAGAAGGAAGGGAAAATTCAGTTGATGAAAACGCAGTGACCTCGTAACTTTTGAGGTTTGCGAATTTTACGTTTATCCCCCTTTGTTGTTTACTTTCTTCAGCCCCGTTCTCCGAGACAATGGCATCATTAGGAGCATCGCCTGCGATGAAGAACAATGCCCGACACGACTGTGGAAACTGATGTAACGAACGGAACGGAGCATGGGATAATTGTTCCGATACACATTGCCTCGTGTGTTTCTGACTTCGATGCAAAATATAGAATATTTCCGGGCACGTGAGTATTTCAACAAGATATTAATCACGCCTCAAGGTAACATTCCAAATACATAATGATAAAATAATTACCAAAAATAGACTATTCGAATCAACATTTTCGACGATCGAATATTGATGAACGAGCAAAAATAAAATCGAAAAGGGTGTCAAAAATGTCGTCGATTTGCGTCGAATAAATTATTGAAATGAGCAATCGGAAATATCGCCGTTATTATTGTACCCATTAAAACGACGTCGCTAAATTTGGAATTCTGATTTCGAATTTGCAATTTTAAACTGTTGACAAATTGTCCTTGCTTTTGTCCTTGCCGCGGACCGGGCACGAAGCATTTCACTGTCAAATCAATTATTCCACCGTCATACGCGAGGTAATCGTATCGTAAATTGTCGCCGTGCAAATTCTATTTGTAACTGTACCGTTTGTTGAGAAAAATTTCATTATAGAAATGGCGCGTGAACTTCAATCGCGTACGTGTGCACATAATTCGTTACCCTCGGTCGATCACTTTGACCTATTTGCGCCACCGTCGCTGCTTGTTTGTAATCGAACGTTTTATAAACTTATTCCTACCCCGATACAATATTTTTTTTTTGTCGTAAAACGTTCGCCAAGTATTCTCAGGATTTTGGTCATTTTACAGCCACGGAAACTCGAGTTTTAAAGGGTGAAACATCCTCGAAAGTTTCACCCCTTCAGTGGTATCGTATAAACTATTGGATGCGCAGAGAAGTTTGTTCAACAAGTTCTTCGTACTCGAGCGATTATAACGAGGGATTTAGAAAATGGAAATTTCTGCGGCTTTTGAGCAGCACAGGTGCACGTTTTGACCCAGGTACAAGGTCCTCTTCACGTTACAAGCTTAATATAACATGTGATCAGTTATTAATAAGGTTTGTATATCGAATAAATCAGACTTTGAGGTCTACCTTAGCATCGGAACTTATTCAACATGTAAATCTATTAATAATTACACCAATAATGTACAAAGTCCTCTTCAAGTTACAAGATTAATATAACATGTGATCAGTTATTGATAAGGTCGACTAAATCGGACTTCCTTGACGTCTACCTTAGCATCGAAATTCATTCAACATGTAAATCTATTAATAATTAACCGTATGTTATATCAATCTTGCATACAGATCGAAATGTAAAGCATTAAAACAAACAACAAACTTTGAAAAATAACCACCAAAGATTTTGCTTCGTTATTAATTTTCGTAGCGAAAGATGAATGTTACCATTCGTCGAAAGTCGTAAAGAATTTGCAGAAAAATGTTCCTTGTATCGTCGGTAGTTTCAGCGATAACAGGGGAATGGAAGAAACTTTGGAGGGTAGTTTCACCCTTAAACTCGAGTTACCAGGGCTAATAAAATTTTACTTATACCTTATTTTTGGCCGCTCCGAGGATCTACAAAGTTTCATCGAAATCTAAGGGTAGGGGGTTGCGCCTCGCGGATGTTTCTTGTTAGTTTCGCCCTAACTTATTCATACGCTGACTTAATCCTCTTAACTCCTTCACAGTCTCTTCGTCTCTCTGTGATCCATTTTTCACCTAATTCTTTCCGTCCCATTCTCCGAACTCGAGCACCTTCGTATGCATTTAGAACTCTTCTCGGGTCATTTCACACCCTCCCCCCCCTCCTGGTATCAGGGGTTTTGTCCAAATCGAAATTTTAATTACCGTTCGAGTTGCACGGGAAGGGTCCACGAGCTCCATTGGATCGCCAAGAGGGGGCCCGTGGACAAAAAGGCTACTCCGAACCGATCGGTCGCGAAAGTAAAAGCGAAACTACCGATTCGGCCACGAGAACGCTAATTATTGCCGACGGTATTCGTCACGCCACGCGCAGTTGACCCACCGTACAACCTGCAATTTGATCATGAACGCTCGTCGACTCGTCGACGAATCCCGAGTGCGCAAAAAAAAACTGACGTAACAATGGAAATAGAGAGCAAGGTGACATTCCACCGGCCGCAAAAAAGGACACCGGACAATTTCGCAAGACGTTATTATTATACGCGGCTCGAAAAGTGGAGCAACGAGCGCGCGATTTAAAAGTCTCCTCCTCGCGATTACGCAACCAGCGATGGATGTTCCATTCGTGTACCTGTCGCAGATATCAAAGTCCTACCATTCCGGCAGGAAGTCGCTAACGAAACGAATTTATTAATCAGCCAGGGTCACGTGAACGCGAATATCGGAATCGCTAAGACGACTCTAGCGACCGTGAGGTCGACCCACATAATAAAACAGGACCCCATGACGACCCATTGTTCCGCGACGAAACTATTAACGACCCGTTCACACGATACGGTCTTCAGATCCGTGGCCGATTCGCCGGTTTTCAGATTCCATCATTTTTCTTCCCGTTTTAATTTTATCAAACAATCAAAGGGTTAACACACCTTTGCCACCGTCGAGCGTTTCGCGAACCCCGGGGCCGTTCTCAATGGAATATTTGTTTTGAAAAGCAAACGAGTCGCGTCGTTTACAATTGTAAAACGGTTCGCTCGTTAGGAAATACCTTGTTTCCGGTAACAATGGATCGCGGAGATTTAAATATCCGTCAGCGAAAATTTGAAAGTGGTGCGAGGAAGATAAGCGCGCGGAAAGTCTACGACGCGATTCGAAATATTTATTATTTGTATAATTAAATGTATCCAAACATGCATTCGATAGGCACCCGATTTCACGATAATCGTCTTACTTAATAATTCGATGTTGTATCGCTGATTAATTGGTAATGTTTTTGCGAAGATGCAACGGTAACGATAAAGGTTTAAATTTTCATTAACGAATGACAATCTCACGCTCGATAAGGCACGCGCGCGAACGTGAATCATCGAGCACATGCGAGCCTCGGCCTCAGCCCGAGATAAGCAAGATCGATATGTCAACAAAAAAAACTGGTACAATAACCTGAGCTTAATTGACGCCTCCTTAAAAGCAACGAAGTCGAGCTACGGTCATTGTTTATTAAAATGTTTACATTTATTATTGCATCTTCGTGAAAACATTATCAACGAATCGGGGAAGCTTTCCCGATTAAAACGAGTACAAACACGACCCACTTAAAATTATTTCTAATTCCAAGGAATAATGCAGCGCGCCCCCAATTCTGCGAACATGGACGCCGCCTGAACAACAATACTCCGATTCATTATATTCCTCGGAATATAAATGTCCAAGCTCGCGAAATAAACGGCATCGAGGACGATTCTATTTCATTTATCGAGGCCGAAACTCGTTCAGTTAACCGGGAGGCGGCTGCGGGCGGCCGCAGAATTAATCGACCGGGAAGCGAGCGATTCGATTACGCGAGGGAGGCCATAGGAGAGCAGCGGCACGAGAGGGAGATTCTCAACCGTGGAAAATTCGTCGGCTCGAGAGCGGAGAGCTTGCCTGGTTGCCCGTCAGCTTGGATAAATTTCTCGGGCATTTTTTTCCCCCGACCCTCTGTGGGAAGACGCGGCAGGCAGTTGTTCAGGAGGCGGTCGTCAGACCTTCCGGTAAATTACCCTTGCACTCGCATGACCCGGACGAACCGACACCCGCGCCCCGCTACGTGTCCACGCGACACACACGCTTCTGCGACTCCATGACGACCCGTTCTCGCAATTTTTTTTTCTTCCACTCTGCCCCCCACCGTCGCCCCGCGAATTGACGAGACGATGCACAAGTGCCCCGCTTTGATGTTTAAAGTCTCGCGAGATGGGCAGCGTAGTTTATCCGAGACCGTCCGATCGAGTGAAGCGACGGATACACCGAGAGGAAGCGAGATACAGCGCTGCTCGGATAAGTGAAAGAATCGCGGGACCGAAATCTTGCAGTTATACGAACATGGCCCGTTTTCAGTTCTCTTCAGCGAGGTTTCACTTATCCAAGCACTACTGTATACAACTTCGTGGGCAAGATTGGCGCTAGGTGACGCACATGCATTGGATCAAGAAAGTTTCCATACGTTCGATTAAAATTCAAACGTTTCTTTCTAATAGATTGTGACATATAAGGTTTATAAAATAATTTATGACGGTTTTTAGAGCAATTCTTGTTCGAAACACATTGTTGGTTTGCATGTGGCAGTTGTAGAACACTGATTATACAACGAGATTAACGATTCGATAAATAAATAAAATAGGTGACAAGACCACTTTTATTGTGGGACGAAAGATAGAAGTCGAGCAACAACAGATATCAAGTATGTTCGTGTAAAACAGAATGATGAACAAGGTTGGAAGATATCAAGGAACTATCCTTTGTAACCTTTGGATACATGTATTTACAGTTTAAAAAATTCGTTTCAAAAGGTCGAGAACGCTTATATACTTATATTATCGGTGTTTTAAAATAATGATATAGTTGCGAAGACAGAAAAAGACGTGTTTACTCGTGCCTGGTAATCTAATCTTAATTTTTTCTATGTAAGCCCCGAAGCCGGTGTCTCGCGTTTAAAATCATACGTAACGCACAACGATTCCACGTTCTTTATCGAAGCAAACGATAACGTAATGCTTTCGGTCTGTCAAATGTAAACTTTATTTTTCATTTACACAGATACCGAGTAAATTCCTGCAACAAGTAGTTAAACGAAAATAATAATGTTTTGGGGAGATGGAGGCGTCGTTCGCTGTATGTTCGGTGACTGTGACGAGGCAAATGGCGTGTCCCTTACGAAAATTATGGTTTCTGGTATTCCCCCCTCCGATAATGTGCAACATCATCGTGTTCCACGATTCTCAAGAATCGATTTGCGATGACTAACGGTTCAAAAGACTCATGCTCGAGCCCATATGGTACACTCGACTGGCCAAGAATTCCAGTTCACGCATTGTCGATCGCCGAGCGTGCCATTTAGGCGACCAAGTCCCGTAAATTCGTTCGACCCTGTAGCGTATCGAGGGGTGTCGCGAACGTACTATCCCTACTACGAATTAATGCAATAGAGGCGCGTGGAAATCGAGTTACGCCAATTGGGGAAGATCAAAATGAACTTCGTTGTCCTGTTCGAACAGTTGCTAAAGAAATTTTATTCACAACTTTTCGACCGATTAAACTTTAGCTACGCTTAAAAATTATCTTTTATATAAACGTACGAATGACCAACGAACCGTGTTATCCGTGTCAACGATAATTCGTGGCATTTAAGAAGAGGGGAAAAAGCAGACAAATCGGTTCGATACGCAAATGAAGTAAAAAAAAAAAGAGAGAGACGAACGTATTAAGAGAATTCCGCACAATAGCTACTTTCCTATCACCGAATATTGCAACGTAACGATTTGACCTGTTTTCACAGGTTTCCCCGGCGAAGCCTTCAATTTCGCGCGGCGTTGAACGCGTTAACCGAACCGACCGTCGAAAGTAAATGCAAGAACGGATTCCACTGATGCAGTAGTGGAGGTGTAATCAGGCAAGGGCGCCTCTTGGTCTACACGGGACATGATTAGCGGAAAATACGGCCTGCTGGCTTGCCGATATTAAATCGATAATCCACACACGCCGTGGAAAACATGAAGAAGGGCCGGTCAATTCTCCAGCCCCCCTTAACCGCAGAGCCACGTCTTGTCGCGAATCCACGACGCCATTTTCGCTCGACTTCGATTTTTTGCTATAGCGGAGGTCACCTCTCCGATGTCTGCAAAGTGTCAGACGCGAAGACTCGACAGCTTTTGCGATATAAATAATTGAAACACCTCGATGACTGAAAGTCGCGGAGCGGATCTGTTTTGTAAAGAGACGAGAAAGGGGAAAAAGAATTCCAACGTGACCCAGGAGAGCATATCGCGTTAATGTATTCCAAGAAAGGCGTTTCACGTGCGGACGGATCGGTTTGGGAAACGCTGACGCGATTCCTTCGACCAATGGCGTCTTGAATTCCAGGATGACTCGACCGAACCGGGGTCCGAGAGTCTCCCAGCCGATCGTAGGGAAATCGGGAACATGATGGAAGCGACATTACGACACTTTATTGACACACACACGCGCGCGGCCGAGGAGCGAGAGGTAATTTTGAAAATATGCACGACAAATACGACGCGTTTCCGATCGCGGCGTAGACTCTTGTCCTCGTTCGGCAGGTGTTGCGAAAGCTTTCTCGGGGAATCTGTCGCATTTCTCCGGCTGTGATTTCAGTGGCTCGAAATAATCTCCCGAGAATTTTAGTAATATGTACCGTCTACCGTCGAGCGCGATCCCCGCTCGCTTGCAACTCCAGTTTCTTGCGTTCAACGAAGAGAAATTTGACGATTCTAGCCGAGTACAATTACTTTAAAAGACGCGCGATTAAACCGCGATTATCTGTCGAGATTAATGGTACATTTAAGTGGGGGAATTTTTTTAATGCATAACAGGACCGATAATGCTCGAAAGCGAATAAAAAATTGAAAATTCGATTTCGTTTCTGAACGTTATCCGGCGAAGCTTGAATCGAAGAATTGAAAATGTACGCTCGATCGAAACCGTCGAATTTTATTTCCTCGTTATATCATCGAACTATCAATTATTTTTATATGTAATACCAGAATTTCGTAAGTTCTTCGGTTTCGTAGCTTGACTATTTCCTTGTCAAGTGAAATCGGCATCTGGCGAATGCCGTGTCGCGTGAAATCGCTGCTCGGCGCTCAAGAAAACAGCGATTCATAAAAATGAAGCGAAATCGAGTTCGAGTTATTTTTAATTGCGAGAGAAACATTTTTTTTCGTAGCTTCGTTCGCGGAGGAAAGTTGTCTAATATTATATCGGTCACCTAAACCGTACAACTTTCTTGTTATTGCTTTTTGCGTTTTCTTGAATTTTACACTAATCGAAAGATCGTCTTACCGGATTTGTTATCCATGAGGTCCCTATATCCGTGCACAAAATCCGCCACTATGGTCGTCATCTTGGCTGGGCTCTGAAACCAAACATTCTATTTTAACTACGTTCGGTCGACAAATTTCGCGGGAGCAAAAATTCGCGTTCGGAGCAATTTTGCGTTGAAAAAAAAAAGAAAATATGGAACGATTCGCGATAAAATTTAGGCGAGACGGCTGCCCTAGTTCCCACTTTTAATATTCTCTCCGCGACCAGCGCGGAGTGCTGACACAGAAAGAACAGTGATCTACGAGGTTCAAACAACTTCCCGATTCCACGAGAAATTCATTCGCTCGGAAGACTTTGACAAGTATCAAAGGAAACGCGATGCGTCGCGTACTTTCATCTGTGATCGCTCGAGAGATTATAGCAAGCGATCCACCCTAATACAGCGGGCAAAAAAATCAACTATCTCAACGTTCATCCCCCGTTCTAAGACGACGGCTCTTAAACTCGTGGCCCACAAACCCCCAAAATGGCCGCAGATTTTCATTTCCAGATCGCACACGATTTTTGTCACCGATTCTTACGACAAAGCACTTCCTTCGGTCGTTCGTGCGTAATGTTTCTTGTCTCGTCTACGACCTTGCTGTCCGTTATGTAAACACTATTTTGTAATGTGCTCGAATCAGTTCATCGTATTCTCTTGCCGACAATAGCGTCTGCCCGTGTGTGGAAAAATTTCTAATACTGTTCAGCGACGATTTGCATCCGACTCGGTAATTAATGGCGGATTATATAAATGTAGAAATGGCAAACATGCGTTTAATGTATGGTTGCGGACGGACGGGAAGTTTTTAATGACACCGTCGGTGGCCTGCGTTCAGCCAGAGTCGGGAGAACTATTTCAGATGCTAATTAAACGGCAAATTCTACGCGGTTCGAATCAAATAATATTTTTAGGGATAAATTAAAATTTTAATTTTAAACCATTGTAAGCTACGTAACATAAAATTTGCTTCGGTACTTATTTTCGTAACCTTGTTAAAATTTACAAACTTTATTCAAATTTATTTCCCTCGACGTCTTAATTTGAGAATTAATTTTTCTAGTATCATAATGGTAAATCCTGTCATCCATATATGGGTGACGTGGCAGTCAAAGTGTTGAGTGTACAAAGGCCTTGACTTTCTTTAACGTGAATTAATGAAAATTAAAATTACCTTTTTACCGAGTATTTAAACTGGTTACAAGACCATCCAAACCCTGGGCAAAATATTAGTCCCCGTACTTGGATTTGTTACTAGAATTTTTCCAAATTTCATGCTTGTTTCTTTTATAAGTCTCGTGGAATTTCAGAGTTAGTACATCGAGCGTTGTTGAAATACCGTGGATCGGTGTAACTACCGGTTACGTTACTTAACTTCCTTTTGTAAGAGGCTTTCATTTGGATTTCGCGAAGTGTAACTGCGACGAAAAAGCAGGACGATGACTGCGCGAATCGATTAATTACGCAAGGCGACTACGGTCGCGGCATTAACGCTTTCTGCACGTATGCATACGCGGATTTTCTACCGAACGAAAGAATCAGGTCACCGGTGTGCCCCGTTCGTTGTAAAAAAAAAAAAAATACCACGAAGTTCGCGGCCTTGGCGCGCATTGTTAGAATTCGGGCAACAGACCCAACACGGCCGAATTATGCGCAGCCCCGATGATAAAATACGTTTCCGCCGCTGAAAAGACAGGGACGAGACACGACGATTGAATTTCAAATCGACTCCGGTTCCGAATTAATTCCGTTCCACGGCCGAAATTTTCCCGCCCGCGAGGAAACTCGCTCGTGATCTTACGAAACGATCATAAACAAACCTCGAACGCGAAAGAATTCGATTGGCAAACTGGAATGCATCGCGTGACGCAATGCTGGAAACGACCAACGCGGTAAAATATTAGAAGAAGCACAGTTCGTTTGGAATACAAGGCGCTTTGAACTTCATGTTCATGTTTTATAAATGTCAATAAAGGAACGTAGATTTTAACACTGTACATAACTTTCACCGAATTTACCAATTTGTTGTGGAAAAAATGATGCCAGAAATTTATTGGAATTTTCGGTGCATTTTCTTAAACATGCACCAGATGCAAAGTTATGATTTTCTTCCCGAGCACCCCATATACTCGAAATTATCACTTCCTCTAAGCCAATCAAAAAACTTTTATAAATTGCAATAGTAGAAATTAGCAAAACAATTTTTATGCAAGAAAAAATCAAGGTCGAATCAATTTTTTTTAACAAAAATGTATAATTTCTGTGCATCACGTGATGCATCTTTGTATTCTCTTTAAAAAAATGTGAGAGGTCTTAGGTCGAGAATTGACTAGTTCGGAAGCTATTATTTTTGTTCCGAATTCCCATTTACGCGACACACTGTGCATCTGCGGGATGAAACAATTATACTCAAGGCTGGAAAATAATTTCCCTTGAACGAACAAAGAACGGAGACAAGCAGAGGATGCACGAGAGGGCGGTTATCGCCGAAAGTTTTATCGGAAAGAGCATCGCGGGGCGTAGCCAATCAATTACGCTCGTGATAAAAGCATGACGACCGCGTGCGGATCCCCGTGATCGAGAATCGGAATCGATAGGTTTAACAAACTATCGATCCGGGGTTTTCCCCGCGCGATACACGCCTGCACGACTAAAATTACTCGGTCAGTTAAAAATGCACGCACTAAATATAAAGACGCCGGAGACACGGACGCTTTTCTCTTCGTGTTATCGACTTTATCAGACCCCTTTCCGCCCCCGTGAACAGGCTGTGTCGTTGTATCGTTTACGGTCGCGTTATAAACAACGGGGGCTGGAAATTGCTACGTTATTATTGATACCCTCTCGAAACTAAAAAGAAGTTCTTACGACCACGTCGTGAAATAAAATCCACGTTACAGGACGCGGAATTTTTTATCGAAAACCCTCGGTATCGTTCGCTCGCGAACGAGCGTTTCAAATTTAATTCAAATTAATTTCTTTCGTTTTGAATAGCAACTCGGTCGAAAAGGATGTTACCAACCGTCAACATACTCCGACGAATGTTACTCAACTGTGGACAGTTAGAAAATATTGGAGGAGAAAAATGTAAACATCTCGTCGAAAGTGTGCCAAGACGTGTTAAAACTGTAATGAAAGCCAAACGGGGCTACATTAAACGTCCTCCCGTAACAGTCTCGTCTTCGTAATTTGTTAAACGAAACACAAACTCTGTATGTTTCTTTTCTGTATTCCAATGCATGCATTACGAAATATTATTATCGGAGAATTCGATTTTTAAAAATTAAAATACACTTGAAATTCGGTGAAACGTTTCGTGCGTGCATCCTTCGTTAAAATTTTCGTTAAATATCTTATCGTCCGCGAAGTGCAAATGACCCGCAATGTTTCTCCACCGATTTCTACGTGGTATTGTGATAAAAGTGTGTACTGACCTTTGGTTCACTGTTCTCATCGATATAAAAGCAAATTTCGTACCGAGAAGGACCGAAAACAAGTCGAAGCGTTTCGACTAGCAAACTATGCACGATTATGCTATAATTAGCTACATTGTTCGATAAAAATGTTTTGAACACAGCTGTTTTTCGCGTCGATCGATTGCAGTAATCGCCGCAGCGACAAGTGGATCGCGGTGCAGAAAATATTAACGATACGTACGGACGTCGCAGAAAATATTGAAGAAAAGTTCGCCATTTGCGTTTCGATACCGCTAAAATTATGACGTCCAAACTACCGGTTTTATCAGCGACGGGTTTTTTAAATTGCCCCTGGCGTCTTTCGCGGGGACAATTTCGTTCGAAAACGTTTGAGATTCCGTCGATAATACGAGCACAGCATCCCTCTGCTGGGGATCAACGAACTTTTCGCGAAGTTAAACGGAAACGATTCGCTGCTAACTTCCACGACGATTATAAATTCTATTACAAATGGTCGTCGCGCTTTCAGCATGCTGTTGCAAGGAACATCCGTCGATTTTGATGAAACTTTCCAGGCTCACGGGCCAAGCAAAGGACACGTATTTTTCTCGACCAACTCGAGTTTAAAGGAAACTCTCAAGTTTCAACCTTTCGACATTGTCTTGAAAATTACAAAGAGATACGGGATAACTGTGAAGAGGGAAAGGGGAAATCGTGACGTTTCATTCAACTTTCGAACCTGCAAAGTGGCATCGAAATCGTGGGAGGATCCATCGCGCCTGCACGAAAGAGGCAACAATTGACAAAAAGCGCGATTAGCATAATTAAGAGCCTTTTCCCTTCGTACGCGTAATGTTTGTTCGGACAACACGTACCCTTTCGTTTATTCTCTCTGTAACACAACGTTTTCCTCCGACGACGACGCGCGACATTGCGAAATCAAAATTCTTGCGCCTCCGAGCGCTTTCGTAAACCGTTGAAAAAGATCCAGGACTCCGAAAACGGCGTAGATCGGCAGGGAACGGAGAAAGTAAATGGCTTTGCAATACTCGACGTTAAATAATACGAAACGTACCATAAATTCGACGCATCGAAAAGTGAAAATCACACGTTGGAAGACACCGGGTTGGTCCAATTAGGGGTACGCTGAACGATCGATAGAATTTGAAAACAATAAAACGCTTCGAGCGGCGTCGAAGTCTGCAATTACCGTCGTTTTCGATTAGGTGGCCTCTTCCCCGGAGTAAAACCGGATTCCGGCCGCTGGTAGTTCGATTATTAAATCGCGTGAATTTCTCTTTCTTCCTCCGTCGATCGCGGATGTCGCGCAAGGACGTCGATCCGTGGACATTTCGATGGGGAAAAAGAGTCGTCGGGACCCGAGAAACGGTCGTAGAAAAAGAGACGAACAGCGACGGTGTCGAGAAAGTTACTAAACACGTGGTTACGTCGTGTCGAGATCGATTACAACCAGACAGCTAAAGTAACTTAACGTCGGATCGAGAACTATGGGGGTCCTTGCGATACGTTCGAACGCGAATTCCTCGGCTAGCATCTCATTTACCTTTCTTTCAACGCGCATGCATCAAACGGAAGAGATTGAACGCTAAACTTCGGTATTATTTGTTCACCAACTCGAATTAAACGCGACAAAATTAACAGGTTGACTGCCAGTCTTAAACAATTGTAAACTTACAACTTGTCCTAGTACTTGCTTTCGTAATCTCGCTAAAACTTACGAAGCCTATTCAAATTTATTTTCTTTAACATTTCAACTTGAGAATTAATTGTTTCGGTTCCACTGTTAAACGTTCTGTCACCCATATATGGCTCACGTGGCAGTCAAAGTGTTAACTGGGACTCGATGGAATCCTCGATGCAATTTTGATGTAATACGACTGAGAGGAGACAGTGTAATTTGCTTTTAAATCCCAAGTCTTTCGAGAATCACTGCTTTTTGCACCCTCTGTTCTATCTCCCTCTATCTAGTAAAGAAACAGCGTCTCGATGGTAATTCAACGATCCGTTGCTATTACTGGTTCTTAGCTGCAATCGGTGCACGGTAATAATACTGTTACGGCAGGAAACACCTGTTCCGTGTAAACTACCGATCGCCATATTTAAGTAGCAATTCCGCGACGCAAGTACGAGCAATGCCTGTGCAATAAACAAACAGGGACGCATAAGAATTAAGAATCGCAGTCTGGCGTTTCGATCGTCCGACCGTCGCGGTAACAGTGTAGCAGCCGTGGAAACGGAGAAGAAAATTATGCCAGCGCGTAAAAAGCTACGGTCGTTTCGCGAAACGAGCATTTAAGTGAGTTTTCTTATTCATAGAGTCGCTCGTTCGAAAACAGAGTTTCATGGTCAAGCCGTAGGAGTCTATTTTCATCCGTACCAACATTTTCGTTCCCGGAACGGCGTCGTTAATTGTAATGTTGGACGCTGCTAACAGTTTTCCATTCACTGCTACCGAACGCGATTACCGTGTATTAATAGACCAGAGAATTTCTAATTTTTTCTTTTTTATCTTTCTAATGACTCGATACTAGAAAATGTTACGATCGTTAAGGAGTTGGATGTAAAATGCTGTTTAAAATAATAAAATCGCGACCCACCCCCAACTGGCGACGGACGAATTGAATTAAAAGAATTCTAATTAGTAGTTGGCGAACTGCTTGTTCGAGTAAAACGAGGAGCACCCGGGATCGGCGACAGCAAACATAAATCTCTCCCAAACTAGTCGAAGTATTCGAACGGGCCGAAGTATTGCAGGAATAATCGAGGACATCTCGATCGAACCATCGGAAGTCGGAGTAAAATTGCGATAGAAAACGATGATAATTTCTGCCTGCTCGACGTTCGAATTCTTTGATAAGTTATTGCGGACAGGATAGAAACGTGTGTTTTTCCCCGTCGTTTCGCAACGTTTCCGGTCGATCGTGAGATTCGGTGGACCCAAAGAGTCGGCGAAAAACAGCGGCTCTTTAATAAAATACTTTCTAAAAGGTGTTAGAGACATTCCGTATTGACTTTCTCCGTGGATCGAAATCCACCAATTTCAGCGATCGACGATAAGCAAATTCGAGAACGCGGAAGAAAAATCTGCTTTTGGCTACAGATTTATACAACGCTAAATAACGGTGCGATATTTCTACGCTCGCGAATGGTACATTTGCGACTGAAAGTGAAAAATGATACGAACACGAGCTTGTGCCATTTGCTACGCGGGCGGCTTCGATGAAACGGATCAATATTCGCAGTGTATACGTGTACACAATTTTAATTATTTATACCTAGAAAATTACCAAGTGTCTGCGTTTAATATTTTACATGTTGCAAAAGGGTCTTCCATCATCCTGAATATTAAAATTAGAGGGGGACCTTGGGTTCCTCCCCCCGCGAGTGGCGGTTGGATTCCTTTGATCAATCAGGGAGTCGTGCAAAAAAATAAGCGTGTTTAAAACATGAAAGGAGGGTGTTAAGAAATGCCCATTTTTGGCATCGCCCGGAAATGAAAAATTCATGCAGGATCTTTTAGAGTGTCTCCCAAGGAACAAAAAATGTCCTTATCACTTTCCCGAGAAACGATGGGAAAGTTGACAAAAATACGTTCAAAGTATGAATGTTATGACAACGTAACTTACGTATATTTTACATTCTGTCGTCTTCTTCTTCGGATATCAAACCGTCTTCGAAATACATAATAAGGAACTCAGCAGACAGATGAATAGAAGCATGAAATCGAGCAAATCCAAAGTACCATATAATCATGGCTACATGGGAACAGCACCCAACAACGCGTGCTCCGACTTTGCATCCACATGAATGTGCAAGTATGGCTTCCAATGCGGTTTTACTTTTATCAATTAGTACATATACAAAGTATTTTAAACTATTTGAGTACGTGAATGCAGTTTCGTTTTAAGTAAAATGGCGTTAATTGGTTACTACCCTTAATTCATTTGTCCGTTAATTTAATAGTCAGTAAGATTTATTAGTTTCAATTAATGATTCTTATTAATCATTTTTAAGACGCTTCGATACTGACGATTAAGATACTTTGAACCGGGTGATAATTTCCTTGCGGATCGTGGCTTTCGATACTCTGTAGTGGAAACTCGGAAACCACTAACAGTTGAACAAGTTAATGAATCGAAATTCATTACAAAATATCAATGTACTGTTGAAGTAATCGCAGGACGTATAAAAAGTCGTTAAATATTTCGAGGGCAGTTCGATATCCGAAGAAGAAGACAACGAAATGTAAAATATACGTTAGTTCCATTATCATCACATTCATACTTTGAACGTATTTTTGACAACTTTCCCATCGTTTCTCGGGAAAGTGATAAAGACATTTTTTGTTCCTTGAGAAACACTCTAAAAGATCATGCATGAATTTTTCATTTCCAGGGGATGCCAAAAATGGGCATTTCTTAACACCCTCCTTTATACTTTGATTGCAACGGAGCGATCCTCGCGCTGCAAAGAAATTTAAACCAAATTCTGGAAAGAATGCAATATAACGAATGTTATTCCGCGCGATCACAAGATAGCTAAACCTTGCTGGCATTGAAATCTTTTTACAGAGAAAATTAACATGTCTTTAAAACAGAGAAATAAATTGTCTCAAAGAGACCAGTGGAATATTTCGTACACGGTGTTGGGAATCGAACGCAGAAACGTTAAACAGAAGAACCAAGAACAGGTCCTTGGAACATCGCGAACTGACCTAGTATTAGAAAGAGAGAGTGGCACGATTGAGCACAGCGCGCTGATTGCGTCGAGAAAAGTATAATAGGATTACGGGAAAGTTATATCACTCCGACGATGGGGCTAAAGTTGTATAATTTAGATATCAACAGGTTGTTATCAGTAGCGTCAGACCGCTTTTGCGGATACCGACGAAATAATGTACGCAAAAATATGCAACCGGCCCGGAGATCGTGACGAAACTCTGATTGAGAAAAAAAGCGTCGGTCGTTGGTTCTCTTTTTTGATGTTTAATATACCGCGGCGGATAGCCTATAATCACTCGGTTTTCTACACCCTGGCCTATCCCAAGGGGCCAAAGACTCCGGAACGACTGGCCTTTTCATCTTTCCGAGTCGCGGAAGAAAGGCACACTTAACTCCAAGTATATTTGATGGCAAGGGCGTTTTCTCCGGGGTATTTCGTTTCTGAATGGAGACTATTTTTCGCCGGTCGACCCGCCCAGGGACGAGACCCGGTACTTCAAAAAGCATTACATCAGTAATGAACCCATCCGCGGAATGTGTTCGTACGCAAACATTGTGTCTGCCTCTCTGTGGATTTCTTTACGGGCCCGCAATAATGTCGCCATAAAGCGAATCACAGCCTTTTCTCGCTCGTCGGTGCATACGAGAATCTGAAAATCTATTCATAACTATCGTTTGTCGAGCGTACAATAGCAGAAAAGGAGAGAAGCAAAAGTATTTCGAGTATTTTCGGCATTTTGAAGGAAATAATTATGGCGGGCTTGCAGAAGGAAATATAGAGGAAGTTCCATCGTCCGGAGAATCCTCTTTAAGAGCGAAACAAGCATCGTAAATAATATAAACCGCTCTAAAACGAAGCACCTTAAGGCGAACCGTGCTTATGTTTATTCAAATTCGAATTAAGGAATTAATCCGCCAGTTTGATATTAATTAAACCAAGTTGGCTAAACGAAATAAACGCTTTTATTTAAATCAGACCAAACTCCTCGAATTACAAGGGAAATGAAATTTTGTTTAGAGACAACTGGAAACTAGCATACCCATCATTTGTTATTGAATTTATTTTCACAGACTCGTTAAAATTCAAGGGCCCCTACCTAGCTTTATTTTCTTTGACATTTAAGCTTGAGAATTAATTGTTTTAACTCCTTGTTTCGTGTTTCGAAAACATTACACGTTTACCAGAAAAAAGTTTTATAGCTACGGGTAAAAAAAATTCTTTAATTGTTTTTATTTTCAACCGTCACAGTGGTTTCCCTCCCCTTGATATACATATGTACCGGGTGGAACGCTAAGATATTCGTCGTGCGTGGCCCAGAAAAAGCCACGCGATTCGATCGCGCACGTGTCCAACGCGGAACAATGAAACACGAGGGTTCGTCAAAGGGAAACGAAAAATCAATAGCGAAATGATCGAGCCTAGTCACGACATGTGCGATTACGAGCACAATGGTGAAAAAATTACCGCGTGCGTGGGAAACGCGATACAAATTCACGCACGTGCCACCTGCCCGAAGGGGGAACACGCTGTTCCGAACCAGCGTGAAAATCCTGTTGTGACTTTTCGTAAGTACTTTTGCCATTTATTTGTTTCTTTGCATTTATTCAAACAGGTACTGAATCTTCACGAGTATTATAACGAACTGGAAATGTTACCTTTGTAAATTAACTGACCGACCCTTCGACGAACAATACCTCCAATTTCGATAGCTACGATCATCGTTCGAATATGACATCATGGCTCAGCCAAAGTATCTATTGTTCCAAGCTTTAATACGCTATAGAAGTTACACGCGCGCTAAAGTTGTTACCGCGTCATACACGGTGCCTTGTTTCGGCCGTGATATTTGGTTCGTTTCCGGGAATTGTCCACACACGTGGCCTCCTAAATTAATTCTCGAACAAGTCATACTTTTACGAAGAGTCTGACTTACGCTACGCTTTCGACACACAGGTTCCACCCACGAGATGAAATAGTTTTTTATATATTTTTCCTCGTCGTACGATCGACAGTATATTAATTATAGAACGAGAGATTTGATCGGTGTGCTGTCGCACAACACGTCACAGAGTGACGACTAATAATGACTCGGAATAGATTAAAAAGTATCGTGTGTTCGTGGATGATAAATAATACAGCTCGTAGTTTGAGCTCACCTGCCTTAAATTTATTAAATTATTTGTACATTCTTGACGCCCGAAAATTCGAGAATTCGAGAGGCGTGTATGGGAATTCCAGACAGAATTCGGTGTGTTTTAAAAATATTTCATTCCTGTTCCACGTTTGTTGTCTATTCTCGGAGGCCTAATAAAAGGATTAAACATCTACCTCGAAAGAATGGAACTGATAATGCGAAGTTATTCAACTCGACCATGACGCATAGGTATTACGTAGTATCTGCCGATCACGGAGAAAGTAATGCCGTTTATCGCGTTGTTGAAAGGATATTTACTTTCGGTCGAGACTTTTCTGCACGTTATTAGCGAGCATAACCTCAAGGTTGAATTAGGCGGAATTGATCGACAAGAGACACATCGTTTTAAGGCAGTTCTAATTCGAGAAAATAATTTAAAAAACAATATTCGATATATAAATTCCATAATATAAAACCATATTCAACAGCTTTTCAATGAATTAGATTTTATAAAAGCTTGATATCTTAACATTTTATAGCAATGTTCCAAGACTGTTTTTCTCCGAACGACTTTTATTAAGCGTTGATAAGAGCTCCGAGAAACAACAAAGCAATTTAAGACAAACTTGAAATTAGTGGCTTTTTTTTAAGAATTCTAATAACGATTTATATTGATAATAATGTAGTTAGGTGTAATTGTAGGTAGTCGGTCGTGGACGAGACGTTCCACGACAGCAAACGATAACGCGGAAACCAGTATGTTTTTATCAGATGCGATTAAAGCCGCGATGGATGAACAGTACGCATTGGTCGACTTACGGCTTCGTTTAGGCCAACGGAGAACGCCATTTGGCTATTCGTCTGTATCGATTCTTTCGAATCTGTTGTTATCGTCGAATATACCAAACAAGTGCTTCTACCGACGGTGCCCTTATTTCGTTAGCCTGAGAGGCTAAAAGGAAAGTATTGAATTCTGTATAACCTGGGATTATTAGCAACGCATATAAATGCGTAATACAATTAGACTATATACCTGCATTGAGATTATCTGAATACACTTATCGTTAAAGAATTATAAATTACAGAAAATCAGCAACTAATTTAGTTTTTCTAGGAATTTGAGAATAAAAAAAGTTAATTACCGCGATTCTTGAAATGCTTCTGTCGATAACGATTGCTCGGTTAAACGTAATCTGCCTCGGCGATCTTTAACCGATTCTTATCAGAATTATTAGGTCATCCTGTAACGAACGGACAGCCATGCAATAAAGCAATAGAAACCGAACGCGACTCGCGTCCGACCGTTTAAGGCGGACAACCAGTGTAAATAGAGACTTTCCTTCAATGCCGCGACCAGGTCGAATACCTTGCTTGTTTCTGGAATTTAAAATCGAAGCGAGGACGGCTGTACATTCGACATCTTACGCAATACGAGGTCGAGAAACGAAGTGCAACCGCGAACGGCAAACAACATATATCCGGTGTACCGGTAGAACATCATCGAGCAACGTGTAATCAACGTGCACGGTCGAAGTACGTTTCTTCGACTTCGCATAACAAGTTTCTTCTTCGATGGAATAATTAACGAATAACGATACCTTACGACACGTCGCTTTTTTGCTGATCGTATATTCTCTTCTCTAATAATCAAAACACACTACCTGATTAGTTTCATTAGAGGCTTCGTTAAAAAGTTATTAACATTTAAAGTTCCGCCCATACTGAATTTTTTTCTCGAAAATGCGCAGGATTTCGGGGGTATGTCTATTCACCAAAAATGATTGCAATTGACCCCTGCAACCGAAAATAATTTTTTCAGAACGACTAGAAATTTTTTAATTTTGTCAAAAAATGTCAAACCTCGAATTTTTTTCTCGAAACTGGTTAGGATTTCGGGGGTATGTCTATTGACCAAAAATGATTGTAATCGACCCCCGCAACTGAAAATAATTTTTTTGAAATGATTTGAATCTTTTCAATTTCGCCGAAAAATTTCACACCTCGAATTTTTTTCTAGAAACTGGTTAGAATTTCGTGGGTATGTCTATTCACCAAAAATGATTGTAATTGATCCCCGCAACTGAAAATAATTTTTTTGAAATGATTTGAATCTTTTCAATTTCGCCGAAAAATTTCACACCTTCTTGAATTTTTTTCTAGAAAATGGGTAGGATTTCAGGGGTATGTCTATTCACCAAACATGATTGTAATTGACACCTGGGACCAAAAATAATTTTTTTAGAACGTTTCGAAAATTTTTAATTTAGCCAAAAAATTTGTCCAACTATTGAATTTTTTTCTCGAAACTGCGTAGGATTTCGGGGGTATGTCTATTCACCAAAAATGATTGTAATTGGCCCCCGCAACTGAAAATAATTTTTTTTAAATGATTTGAATATTTTCAATTTCACCGAAAAAATTCACACCTTTTCGAATTTTTTTCTAGAAAATGAGTAGGATTTCAGGGGTATGTCTATTGACCAAAAATAATTGTAATTGACCCCCGCAACCGAAAATAATATTTCCGAACGATTTGAATTTTTTAAATAATTTTTTAAGGAAGGCTCAGTTAAGAAATTGATGTTCTTAATTTTCGTCTTATTTTGGCCTCTAGAATCTCCCATTAAAATGTTTCCGAAGTGTAGTCGAACACCCTGTATAAACAAATTATAATTTATTAAATTAAGGTTGCGTTAAATTAAAATAATATGCTTCTGTAGAATTAAAAAAAAATATTTGTTTTTAATAAGTTTTCGGAACGTAACTCCCCCTTTTATACTGGTTCTAAGTCTCATATAACACGGTTTCACACAACACGGCATTTTTTAGGAAACTATCTACCGCGTTATAGGAGGAAAATGGCGTGGATTCGAGATTCTATTTCGTCGCGAAGAAATTTCCTACGCGTATCTCCTCGATTCCCCGTTTCCGTCGTTCGATCACGGTCTGACGTTTCGTCTAGCCACGTTTGGATTTGCATTCGTAAATAACGCGAACGCACTCGTGCCGATACGATAGACGTCATTCGTCGGAATTGGAAGAAATCGACGCAGTTTTATTCCCGATCGCCTTCGACGGTTCTACACGGCGAGCAGACGCACGGGACTACATTTTATTTATACAGATTAACGCATCGCTGTTCCAAGAGCACGAGAGAGAAAACTTGGAACGCGCTACGAACGTCATCAATGAGAGCCAATTCTACCGGAAACGGACATAATGTCCCCGTATTATCGTTTTCAAATCTAACACGTTTGACGTACGCGTGCAAAGGAATTATTAATTTCTCGTAACCGTACGCGCGCTCGAACCGGATGTAACGGCATCCGAGCAACGAGCAGCGCCGAGTAAAATATACGTTTCGAGCAGTAAACAGCTCGGCTCGTTCCGATCGAAACAAAACACCGATGCTGCGTCGTTCAGAACCGAGCGTGCCGATCTTTCAGGCAGATGGAAAGAACCACGGGATCGGTGAACGTTTACGAAAGTGTTTTGTAACGCGGTTACGCTCGATTGCGTCGACCTGTGCGATCGGAAATGAAAGGGCAAACCGACATGGCAGCCGAAATTGCATCTGCCGTCGATATAACTATCCATTGCAACATAAACATAACCCGTGAATCACAGATTCGACGGGTCTTCCTTATTCACCGCTGTTTCCTGCCCTTTCGTAATCTCCCATGCAACGTGTTCGCGATATTTTCATTGCGAGACGAGAAATCAATTCTTTAAATCGTATCGCCATTGACCGTGTATACATATTTCACGAACCGTGAGAACTCTCGTCGAGTATTCGAATATAGTGTCAACTGAGGTTAATATTTGACGTTTAAGAGTTGAACGATCTTGACCTGTCGACAACGAATTAGGTGTTCGAAAATTTTCAGGCGATAAAGCAGGGAGAATTCGCGCAACAGAATCAACACTTTACCCTTTATTTAAACTTTCAAATAATTTCTCATAATGCCCAACTCTGGAAACAGAAAGTACCGTTTTCTCTTCGGATTTATGTAACGAAGATTTTTGTCTCGTTGCAATATAAAAATCGGAAACCGAGAATTGTTGTTACGTGTTTGAAGCAAACACGTGCCATAGATTACGTTCCCGGATCGAGAGGATTTCGATCGATTATCGATACGCTGTTCCAACGTACGACGCTGATAACGATTACAATTATTAGTAGAGCAAAGAACTAACTTATAACAGTATTGCCGTGTATACCATTCGAATGTTTCGAACAAATTATTGATCGCGATTATTCCGTTACATCGTTGTATCAGTTACGCAATCGTTACTGTCAAAAGTAATCTCCGAAACGGGATGAGTCAACTGTACTTTGGTGACTGATATAACCGCGAATTAAAATAACACGTTATCCCCGATCGTACTTGAAAAGCTGCTCGGCACTGTTAGAGGTTAGGTTGTGCCCATCGCGAGGCTCGGAGCGTACGATCGGTGCTCGGCGACCGTTTACCCGGGAAAATTCTCGGCGATCGTACGATCGAGTTTACGATTGATCCGATGCACAATGGTTTCTTCTCCGGTCGATCAATAATCGCGACACCGGTCGAAAAGAAAAGTCTAGAACGGATTTTCACGTAGAATCACGTTCGTCGTCGGTCAGCGCGTCTGGTTTCGTTTTTACGAAGCTCGGAATCGATCACGGCCCGTCCTAACCTCAAAAGGCGCGCCGGCGGCACGCCTCGGCCAACCAACGGTACACACACACTTATTTGGAACCGAACGCAGTATGTCAAAGGACTACACCCACCTGCGTTTACGTCGTTGTCTCTTCTTCCGTTCTTCCCTTCCTACTATCTTCCCTGTTCGTCTTACGAGCGTCTCGCGACACTCGGGTTACCGGCTTCACCGACGCTTACGAATCTCTCGTCACACGGTCCCGTTTTCTTCTTGTCACCTGACCGACGGTACATACGAAAGTAACCACGTTGCTTGTCTACGAGACCGGGGTAAATAAAACGACGTTCGTCCTATATCCTTGTGGAGTTTCCGTGTATCTTCCCGGCGACGACAATCGGTCGAATCTCGTTCGGGAGCCGTATCGCGGAACGTACTCGCCGCTGTTAGAAGCGAGCGAACGCGAGTAAGAATGATGACTGCTCGTCGCCAGTTTCCTTCATCGGCGACACGCGTCTTCTTCCTCCTCTCCGTCGTCGCGGGCGCGTAGTATCACACAGATGGGAGAGGCGAAGGAATAATGGGGAGAAACAGAGGGGGACAGACAGAAGGAGAAAAGATAAAGGAGTGGATAGCGAGGGAAAAAGGGAAGGAGAATCCAACGTCGACGAATCTCCAGCGACAGTTTCCTGTGCACGCGGTCGCACTCGACTGACGGTTTCTTTTCGTACGCCGTGACGTGTGGCCGTTTAACGTTTACGCTACCTGACCGCCCGTCTGCCTCGCTGATGCTCGCCGTCGCCCTACTCCTCGTGTCCACGATGCTTCATTCTACCGCTACTGCCTCGCTCCCTCCTTTTTCCTTCCTTCCGTCCCCTTTTTCTTTTCTCTTCCTCCTGTTTCTGACTCCCACTTTCGACGGCGAATACGCTCGTAACCTGTCACACTTCTGCGTGCTCGCATACGGATTTCTCACTTCACTCGTGCCAGATCTCCGTTCACGATTGATTCGTCTCTCTCCGGTCGAACGACACTGCCCGATCAAACTGGTAAACGAAGTCTTTTCTTTTTTTAAAAGGGAAATAAAAACGAAGGATCGCGGCAAAGACGAGGACGACGACGACGACGAGGACGACGCGACAAAGACGATGGGAACCGAGGGCCACCGTGCCGACGACGAAAACGACTGCCGCCAACTTGCCATCTCGCGGCCGTTTGAGCAAACGTTTTTAGGTGGTTCTCAAATCGCGGATCCTAAATATTTTATCGCCCCGATGTTTTTACACCGGAATATATTTAAAAGACCATTTTAATCGTTCAAAGTACACGTAATGTAAATCAATTCCAAACAGCATTTTTCCCTTTACCTTATATATCTTCTATCAGCTGCAATTATTAAAATATCTTTAAAAATATCTTCGTAAACGATAGAAATGAGATTTAAAACAGATTTCAAATCGTCTGTGATGCTGTAGCATTAAGAATCTGAAACAAAATATGATAAAGTTCAGTAATATTTAATGATGGTTAAATAGGAAGGTTGACGGAGCACCAATGGGGAAGCACGACGAATCAGAATGATCTATTCTACGCGGGAAACCAGGCTGATGGTTGCTCGTAAAGTTTCGATTAGTTTCCACCAGACTTGGGCGTTATCGAATCATGCGTTATGTTATTTCCAAAGAACGAAAAGTATGCCCTTTGTCACTAAATTTTGTTATTAAATTTGAGCACATATACTTCGAGAAATATTACGAACTTGATACTTGCGAGAAAAGAAATAAATTGAACTGCACCGCCGCGTGCCGGTGGGTCCATTTTTTCATCTCCTTGTATCTTTATTTCGACGCTTACGTCATTTACTTACGCGTTCCCCTTGTGTGTTTACAGACGCTCATCCATTCCACCAACGCAAGGAAATAATGATGTGCCGCTGCGATTTAAGTTTCATAATGACTTCTTCTTGTTCACGGGAGTGGATTAGGCGGCAGCCGCAATTAACGTGAGCACATAATGTAATTGCGTCGTTCGATGTTATTTTTCAGCCCGATAAAATAGGTTAAAAAAAAAATGTTATTTAGTAACAAGGTGGAAAAAAATCACTTCTCGAAGAAGTTATTCAACATGCAAATCGCGTTTAATAAAAATTTAAAGTGACATTGTTCGATACGACGATTAAATCCGTATTTCTAATTCCACCTTATACTAAAACACTTTGCAAATAAATATTTATTGCATTGTATTACGATCGCTGGGTACTTCGATATTGAAATACTCTATCGTAAGGCCGGGAAAGTGGCCAATTGTCGGTCGCAAGCCATATTCGTGCAGATTAACCTACTTCGAGCCCATCTAAAATGGCGGTAGCCCTTCATTGTAAGACGTTGCATCACGGTTTCTTCAAACGTTAACCGATTAATGTGTCTTCTTGCGTATCTCTATCAGCGCGCCAAACATTCGGCCGATCGACGTTGTAAAAATAAAATCCGAGTTTTCTTCGTCAATACCAATTAACTTCCACCTTGTGGCACAATTACATTTAAGCATAATGACATAATGTAACTGGCGCAGAAACCAGTTACGCGCGTCAGGTCGGATTTGACACATCTATCATTATGCTTTCGTAAGGAAATTAACGAATGTTACGACTACGGTAATCGCGTTATTATCGCGTTATTTTTTTTTTCTTCTGCCGTGTACATAGAGGAACACGATGCAAAATAGTTAGCGTCGTCGTTTTCCTCGTGTTACCAACCCCTCGCTACTCGACATCTTGTTATCTTTTCGCATGATTTACCACGTTTCTCGTTGGCATCGCCACATTTTCCTCCCGCGCCGCGCTGAATTGAAGACTCTGGCCGCGGTTTACGAAGTTCCGCGGATAGCTCGGATTACCTCGTTCCGCCCCGACAAATTTTACACCAGGTGTCTCCTTCCGAAGAATAAATTTAACGAAGGAACGTACCGATTGGTGGCTCGTTAAAAACCACCTGATACGTTCTACCGGCGACCTCCGACTATCGCGGACCCTACGAATGAAGATTCATGTTCCCGAGCACTCGTATCGAAGATAGTTTACGATCCACCTATTTTGCCAATTATTATACGCCACAGGCACAAAGGAACCGACCCATAACGATTTTTCTTCGCGCAGTCGACGTTTCGAGGCTTTTTATCGCGTAAAGTTTCCTTTTCACGAGCAACCCCAGGACCGGATTAATATCAACTGTACACCCTTTAATTACCAAAAGGAGTAATCTATAACTATTGTAAAAAAGAAATGATAGAAATCACCTCTTAAACAATTCATTTTAAAAGTCGTAAGTAGGCGGACTATTTGACAAATTTCCATTCCCGTTTCTCGAAAAAGCGACACCCAACTATGCAGAAAGGGAAATCTTGCACAATCTCGAGAACTTTAAAAAACATTATATATTATACACGACCGCGCATAAATTAATACGCATACACGCGTTTATTCTTTGTCCTTCTATATTTAGAATGACATTGGAACATTTCGCTAATTTTGTCGTTAAAATTCTTACAAAATCCCGAATCGCTGTGGAGGTGAGTTGCCAAAATCGTGCCGCTTCGAATATTCTATTCGTGCCGAAAAAGGAAACGCGGTCGAAAATGTGGAATTGTTTTATCCAGAAATAAACGGGAATGGAAACCACCTGTAATTTACAAAAATCTGGAATTGAAATCAAAACGAAAATGAAAAATAATGCTGATAATCGACGTGTGTGTGGCCACTTGTTTGAAATCGAAAGTCATCCACGCGCTCGGAATTTGAATAGAACAATTCATATTCATATTTCTCTATATGAAAATGTTAGAATTTTTAAAATTGACCGAACACGGTTGAAAAAATAATCGGCGAAGTAGTGACACTGGCAGCTACAATTTTATCGAACCCATATTTTAAAGAAACACGCAACAAAATTATAATTAAGCAGCTGATGTAACCTTAAACAAAAATTACCAACCCGAATACCTGTCTATCAATACAAAATACCGTAAAATGATGTCAGCGACAAATTTTATTGATGTGAACCGCGAAAAAAGGCAACGAGTTATGTTCATTTTGTAAGTCACGTTTGGGGACAATTTAACAGATCCACAACTTTATTTACGTGTCGCATAATCGGACTGATCAACCAGGTGCGTGATAGCTAACACGTTAATCACGAGTTCATAAATCATAGCGATACGATTTAAAAAACACGATAGCCTCTGGAAGAATATCGATTTAATCTGTGTTGTTGTTGTGTATTTTAAATAAATTTAAAGTAATATACAACGCGTATACTTTTGTTTAAACGTAAAATTGTATCCCTATATTTGTACGAGATTCTCGCCTTCGAAACTAATAATTTCCTCCCGCGTTGATAGACACCGTATAGCAATTTTCGAGGACGTTTGCCCATCGTCTTTCATTGGCAAGGAAAGAACAAACGAATGGACCGGAATGAGAGTAATTCCGACTACCAAGGAAACGTACAGAAAGTGTAATGTCGTGTAACAGCCTTGCTGGAGGTTATGCAAGTCACGAGTATCTCGGTCCCAACGGCGAAAGTGATTCTCTTTGCACGGTCACGGGATGCCTGAGACCAGTGTTCGAATATAATCTCGAACAAGCATTTCGATAGTTATCCGCGTGAAATAATTTTATTTCGATGATTCTATTCGCTGGTTCACGATCCTGAAAGTTTCGAATCTATTTCCAGGAAGTGAATTCCACTTGACCGGTACCTTGAGGTTTCGAGAGCCACCACGAACCATAAACAAACGTTTCGTCTACCTTTCGTAGGAAACATAATCTCCTAAAAGTAATAAAACGCCAGAAAGCGCAATTCACGCGAGAAACGACGCGTCATCCGGGGACCCTTTCTCTCGTTTCTTCATCGATAGAAGAACACCGATCCGACGCGAAGAACGCAGATATTACAGGCACATTCCATCTTCGTCCACGCGTGTAAACACCGGAGTCCTCCAGTCCTATTCTATCCACGAGCTAGCGATTATTGCGACGCAATAAATCCGAAGTCCGAGCTTCGAGTAGTTCGGATTTAAAACGTCCGCGAGAGCAAACAGTTCGGTTTTAAGGGGTCTCGAGCGTTCCGTCGTCCTCGATCGAAGGTTTTTCTCCTTCGCACGAACTGTGCCAAGACGTTATGCAACAGGAACGACGGATTACCGCCTCCAAAATCGTACGAGAGAGCGAGTAACTGGAGTCCGTAGCCACCGATACTTTCACAGGAAGGGTTCAAGGTTCCCCGCGGATCGCTTTCCTTCGTCAGTCAGGTTCGTTACCTACGTGAACTTTAACGATACACTGTCGACGAAATTACTATGAAAAAATTTTAGCTATTCAATTTCAAGTAATTCGTCAAACCTATGCTATTTAATTTTGTTTAAATTTTGAAAAGGAATAAAATTACCCAGTCGTAATTTCTAACAAGACTTGTGAAATATTTATTCGACTGAATTTTTGAAACTTTACTGCAATTTTCTGTAAGAGAATGAATATACATTTATTTTTTTCATGTATCTATCGTTTTAATTTCTTTGGTACAAATAAATTCACTATAATTGTCGGTAGTGCACAAAGCTTGATGACGAGTGAGCAGCCTCATGATTGTGAAACTTGACGTCAAGAACTTATAACGAGACAGATTTACCAGGTAAGGGGTTAAAGAATGTATAAAATTAAAAAGAAGTGTTTCGAAATTTTATAACCCAGAGCTCTGTAACTAATTACGATTAATCTGACCTTCCTCGTTTCGTTATTTTATAGTTTCGATCCATCACAGCCTTCGATACGTACAGGATTCCTGCTCGAGTACGACCAATGCTTGGAATATTCAATCGAAGATCTATTTCTTTATTGTCACAAAAAAGTAATCGAAATTACTATAAAAGAATTTTAATAAATATTAAAGACCGTTTAGAATGAAAAAGAAGTGTCTTCGAAATTTTATTACCCAGACCTCTGTAACTTTTTACGATTAATCTGACCTACCTCGTTTCGTTATTTTATAGTTTCGATCCATCACAATCTTCGATACGTACAGTGATGGATCACGACTAATACTTGGAATATTCAATGGAAGATCTGTTTCTTTATTCTCACAAAAAAGTAATCGAAATTGTTATAAAAGAATTTTGATAAATATTAAAGACTGTATAGAATGAAAAAGAAGTGCTTCGAAATATTATTACCCTGACCTCTGTAACTTATTACGATTAATATGACCTGTCTCGTCTCGTTATTTTATTGTTTCAATCCATCACAACCTACGATACGTACAGTGGTGGATTTCTGCTTAAGTACGACCAACGCTTCGAATATTCACTCGTAGATCTCTTTTTATATTGACAGAAAAAAGTAAACGATTTATAACGAGTCTTACCTCATTGCTATTAACATTGTATATAATTACTTTATCAAACAACGTGCAACAACTACTAAATGTGCTTCATCCTTACGCTATCCGCGTTTCAGTAATAGTTATTTAAATTTGGTACTGTTATCTCGAAAGAGGCCAGCATGGTCGCAACGTCGAACGATAAACAAAGATTTATTTACTGGATTCGCACCGAGACACTAAGTAGCAGAATAAATTATTCCTGGCCACTTATTTGTTTTGATGATTCGTAAAACTGCATTAAGTCTAAACGTACAAAGATTGAAACAGTTGTTATGAACAGCGTGCGAGATACAAACTCTCGATACAGTGTTTCTTTGCAACGTTTTGCACCGGAAGATCCTCTCGAAAAAGAAGTGTTAACGATTTTCGTTTTAATTGGATCAGGCGAGGCTCGTACCTATGCACGCGATAAAAAAATAGAAAAATAACGTAATAGAAGACCATCGAAAGCGTGTCAGCAAGCACACCTGCCAGGTTTCAACGCATTTTTCCCGGAACTATGTTTCTCGGTACGGTCGCGATGGTATCTCTGGAATTACCGAACCCATTGGTTCGAAATTTCGTGTAAACGTGAAAAATAGACGCACGTTTATAGCCTCCGCCTTTTATCTCGCCTTTGTCGACAAAAATCCAACGTCTTTTTATCGCATTTGCCGAGTCACGTTTAAATTTTGGCAAAAATCTCACCGAGAAACCAACAGAGGCAACAACTTTGTCCGCGAAACGTGAACATTTGCAATTTACTTTCCAGGAAGTCGTTTTGATGGACCTACGATAAACACGCAACAGTAAAAACACGAGATGACGCGGTTAAATACGGCCTTTTTGCGCGTCAAAAAGGATCAACGCAAAGTGAATTAACACTTTTCCATTCTGCCCGGCAACGAATAAAATACGACAATTTTTTCCCCCACCCGGTGTGATTTTCTCGGAAGTTGCAGTTTCACGGCAATAATTATGCTCGCGATAACGTCGTATAATAAATACGCGTTGTTTTAGTCGTCGACGAAATGAAAACTCCGTTTAGGTAAATTGACGTTCGTGGGGAAAAACATTGTTTCAAATTTCGTTCGCCTGGTGCTTCTAATTTTCTCACGACTTTTCCGTCTCGATCGTCCTGCCATCGATCGTAGGCGCGCGTGACCCACATGCGACTTATTACAAAGGTATCCTCTTTCGTAACGCGTCTACGAACCCGTTTACCGATACTTAACTCGCGGTGAAAACTGTTCCACGAAGATTTCCATACGTCGAGGAAACACGTATCGCATGTCTGAACCGAAGACAAACACGCTTTGCGTACGTAATACGAATTAATTGATCCATTAACCGTCTAAGTAATCCTGGGAGAGTCGCTGACGCTAATCTATTGTTGCTGGTTGAGCTGCTGACGAGCAACCGTGATTGGCTGCAGCGCGGCGGGCCGATCTTCGTGAACGTACCGGGATATAATTGATAACTATCGCCAATTGCGCGAGCAATAAACAAATAAACCTTTACAGCTTTCAGTTTCCTATACAGTCCCGTTGCATAACGTTTATCTTGTTACAATGGCTTATTATACTCGCAGTCATTGTTATTACTATCATTACATGTGTCGCGTGCCGTTGAAAATCCGGGAAATAAAATATCATCGGTATAGAAATTAAAATAATTACCGTCCGGAGATAATTATGCGTGGAAATTATTTTCTCGTTATGGTTACTTTTGTGTTTCGTATATTCTTGATCGCGACCCACGTTTAATACCATTGATTTTATTAAACTGTTTGCATACAATGCACAATAACTAGTTTTTCTTAGTGAGAAATTAACAAGTTAATGTCTTGAATAATTGGCCGTATGAATTATTGAAAGAAGTTCCATTAGACGTACGTTTCTTTTATGCATGACTATAACGCCGTCACATTTCAGCCGAGCCGCCAGTCAGTTCGTAAACAAATCATTTTTTTTATCAAGCGGATGAGCTCCACAGAATTATTCGCTACGACTGCCCGTTTCCCTAATCCGATCCGCGGGATCTTTCATTTCTACGAGCTAACTGTACAAACAGTGGAGTTAAAAAAATAGATTTGAGAGCAAGAGAATACTCGAAACAGATCGAACCTTCTACTTTTCGTATTTATCGTCTCATTTTGCCAGGTAAAATCTGTCTCGAGACTAGTTTTCCCCGCGAAGCAAACCGCTCCGTGGTCATAATCCGCTGCAGGAAATCGAATGCATTCTCGTCATTATATGAAAATTGATCATTGAAAACTGTCACACGTACCATTAATAATTCATCGACTTTTAACCTTTGTACTTTTAATTGCACGCTATTATACGATATTGCGAAACTATATAATAACTCTGTCAATGAACCTATAACCGATGCTTCGGGTCATAATTAGGCTGGCTGATGAATTTCTATAGCGATGCGGTGGATAGCGCGTGTTACGCGTACCGATATTCATCGCAACTTCCTTCCGCATCGCGGCTAGAACTCTTGAGCTTTGCGCTTTACGCGCCATCGAAGCTCTTGAATTGAATCGGCGAATCACGTACACGCCTTGACGCAAACTGGCATCGCCTGTTAATGCCCATTCCTGTTTGCCAAAGCACTTTGCACCGCCGTTACGTTCTGCGCCGCTCATCGGTTCGCTCGTTGTTCGAAAAACGGAATTTTTACGAACGCCGGGAAAGCCTTCCGCGCGACCCGGAAACCACGAAAAAAAGAAACATCCACGGCTCTGCGATTCGCGAATTAAGTCGACGAAATCGATCGACGAGACGGTCGTTTTGCATTCTCGTTTTGTTTACCCATGGAATTGTACCAGACGTTGTTTTGACGATATTTATTTGTTAGCGTCAATTCCTTTTTCAAGGGGTGACACGTGTCAGGGTCAATGCATTTGGGGCTATGACCAGATTCTCAAGAGTATCGTAGATATCGATACCGGAACCATAAGTCTGTCATCAGACTTGGGCCACTCGAGGCGCGACGAATTCTAGGAGTCGCGGATGTTTTGTTTATATGTCGGCGATAGGGAGCCCTATCGCCGATTCTCGAAAGGTACCGTGCGTGTGGCCGATGACCCGAAGTCATGGTGCTGTACGACACGTGTAGTACGATAAGGATTTTCTAGAAGGATCTGGCCACGGAGTGGGGAAGGCTTTGCCTTTTGGTAAGAGGACTGTGATGAACCCCACGGCACTTACCCCAGAACCTTGGTAAAACGCGGATCGTAAAAAGATTTTTCTAACATATTATTATTCATTTATTAACGGGACTGTGACGCTGGGCTTTACCGCGGTTAGGAACTCGAGAAATTCGTAGGAGGGCAGAAAAGGAAAAAGGAGGGGGCGTTTTTCTTGCAGGCCTGGGCAGTGGAGGACTCATCCAGCCTTTTTTTCCTTAGACGACTGGGATATTGAGAAGTCCAGTAGAGGAGTGTATAATATAGCAACTGAGGGGGTCGTCGAGCGCTTGTGAGAGCGCGATCCCTCTGATGGCGAGCATGGGAGGCGACGCCACATCACTAAAGGCTTCTCAAGCAGGTCCTGCCTTAGATGACTGGGATATTGGGAAGTTTTTTTTTTTTATCTCGTTCTCCTGTTTCTTCCGCAGTACCCTGGGCTGGAGCCCTATATCCTGCACTTAAAATGTTTGTTAGTATTTGTAATGTTTGTGAGGATGTGCTATTATTGTGGTTTTCCTTGGGTTAGGGCTCGAGGGAAAAGTTTCAACAAACCTCGTTTACATGCATCATGCGATGAGTGTGGTGCTATGGACGGATAATTGATGATTAGTCTTGGGAGTTAGTATTCATATCTTTAATGGTATTATATCTTCGGGGTCGTAGTTCCCTAGTGACGCTATAATACTAGGGGGTTTTGGATGCTGGAAGTTAGTAATTTGAGCTGTGGCGGCCAGCTTCATATTGGATATTGGGAAGTTGTTTGAGGAATGTGTATATAGCAACCGAGGGATCGTTTGAGCGCGTGTGAGAGCGCGATCCCTCTGGTGGCGAGCATGGGAAGCTACGCCATAGGACTAAACCCTACAGCACAAAAGATGCAATATGCAAGGAGCTACAAATGTGGATTTTATACAGTCAAACATTATCTCTTATGAAATTTGAACAAAATAAATTAATTTATAATACGTTGCAAGAATAATTAAGAAACTATATGTTCGAACAAAGGTTGCGTAAATTCGCTCGTAACGATTTATTCGATAATGCGTCGAATAGGAATGTTTACTTCATTTTGTTCGATTTTTAAGAGAATGTAAGGGAAGGTCTGAAGCACGGTTCGTGATCTCCTTCGGTCGAAAGGCGGGAATTAGGGGATTTCGATGGAGGAAAAGAGGATTGGGAAGACAGTAGATAGGTGTCAAGATGCTGGGAAGATTTAGGTATTGTCCGAAACGACTTCACCTATAAAGGCGTTCGCGTACTCCGTGTGAAACCTCTGAAACTGCTCAATTTCTATTTTAAAAGATACTAATAAACGTTAGTTATAAAAATTGTAAAATATTGCACAAGAATATGTCCCTACAAATTACACACAGCGAAACGTCGATACTTGAACACATTGTGACGACAATTAGTAGAAAGATAGCCCAGAAACATGTACAAGGTGAGTCACGTGACCTACCCACCCTGAATAACTCCTAAAGTACGCATAAATATACATAGATCTACGTAAAAGAGTTTCATATAAAGATTATATTCGTCATTGTGATGTAAAGTTCTCTCTAACAATTTCGTTTAAAAAACTAGACACGGTATCTCCTAAACTGAAACCAAACATTCCCGAGGATCTAAAAATAGAGGTCGAAACGTCGGAGATAAAATTTAAATCAGTCCTTACGAAATATATAACGTGCTCTGAAAGTCCAAATATTACTTACGCTCCTGGACAAAAAGATAGTACGTCTTGTAATTTCTCTAGAAAATGGGTAGGATTTCACGGGTATGTCTATTCATCAAAAATGATTGTAATTGACCCCTGCAATCGACAATAATTTTTTCAGAACGATTTGAATCTTTTCAATTTCGCCGAAAAATTTCACACATTCTCGAATTTTTTTCTAGAAAATGGGTAGGATTTCAAGGGTATGTTTATTGACCTAAAATGATTGTAATTGGCCGCCGGAACCAAAAATAATTTTTTTAGAACGATTTGAAAATTTTAATTTTGTAGAAAAATTTCACACCTACTCGAATTTTTTTCTATGAAATGGGTAGGATTTCAAGGGTATGTCTATTGACCTAAAATGATTGTAATTGGCCCCTGCAATCGACAATAATTTTTTCAGAACGATTTGAATCTTTTCAATTTCGCCGAAAAATTTCACACATTCTCGAATTTTTTTCTAGAAAATGGGTAGGATTTCAAGGGTATGTCTATTGACCTAAAATGATCGTAATTGACCCCCGGAACCAAAAATAATTTTTTTAGAACGATTTGAAAATTTTTAATTTTGAAGAAAAATTTCAGATCTTCTCGAATTATTTTCTACGAAATGGGTAGGATTTCAAGGGTATGCCTATTGACCTAAAATGATTGTAATTGACGCTCGGAACCAAAAATAATTTTTTTAGAGCGATTTGAAAATTTTTAATTTTGAAGAAAAATTTCAGACCTTCTCGAATTTTTTTCTAAAAAATGGGTAGGATTTCAAGGGTATGTCTATTGACCTAAAATGATTGTAACTGACTCCTGCAACCAAAAAGAATTTTTCCAGAACGATTTGATAGTTTTAAATTTAATTGTTAATAACTTTCTAACGAAGCCTCCATCAACAAAGTGCTATTCCTGATTTTCGTCTTATTTTGGCCCCCAGAATCCCTCATTAAAATTTTTCCCAGGGGTGGTCGAGCACCCTGTATATGCATGTAGAAAATGAAAACAGTAGTCGGTCCCAGTCCTCAAGAGTTTAGTTTACCACCTCGCTATATGGCCTCCCGGACTATACTTTTATATGCAGAAAGCTCCAATCTCTCGAAAGACAAAAAGTATGTAGCATCCAGCCACTCGAGAGACACAGTTTGCCCCCTGGTTACGGGGTACCCCGTTCAATCGTCGATAATTTCATTCGTTTCGAGTGTGATCGCAAGAGGGGTCACACGCGACCATCCTACACTCGTAATAGAGACGATCTGTTCGATCTGGGGAACGAGCAACCCAAAGCCGTACTAATTTTCATCGGTGAAAGTGGCGGGTCGGGTGAAAGTCGCGAGCCACGCGACATAAAGGAGACTTCGGATAAACTGCATACAGCCCCGCTAATGCATGCGTTGTACATGCTAATGCGTTACGACAGATAGATCATGCGTTTGGACGACGGTTACGATACGCCGGGCGCGGGCTGCCCGGAACGTGAATTCGTAATCGAGGGTCAGAAGGAATTGGGCGCCATTAGCGAATCGTTTGGGGTGCACGTTCGATGTTCGACAACCACCGTCGTCGTTTCGACTGAAAATAATCATAGTAATCGTAATCGTAATCGTAATGGTAATCGTTGATCGTGTAATAGTCTCGGGTACTAATTTCGTAATCTTGCACAAGCTCGACGCGTGACCAAACTTGTTTTGCGGTCTCGCGTTACAGATCATATTCCTTTACGGGTGACTCGAACGCGAGGTAACGCTTTCATTAATAATTAGACCGCCAGCACTGACAAGGCGACTGGTACCTTTCGTCCACGTTGTTATTTTTCGTTCGAGCATTATTACAGACACGCAATACAATTTTTATTCTGGAGTAGCGTTGTATAGTTCGGGACGCCATATAGCGAGGTGGTAAACTACACTCTTGAAGGGTTGGAACCGACTACTGCTGGCGACACCTAGGGTCGTACATCACATCTTGCTTGGGGGTGTCTTTTTAAATGTCTTTTTCTGTTCATAATTGCACTACCTTTTTCAAGCAGATAAATTGAGATATTAAAGACTCGAGTAAGACCTTTACCTATTACGATACCTCGAAAAATGGCTTTCTAAAAATGGCGACGCTAGATAAAACATTTCTTCGTACATCCCTGACCCTTCTCTAATCTAAGGCCCTTAGCTTGTTTCGGGAGCTGAAACGTGTAAACTTTGACACCTACTGGAGTTTACGACCTCGCTATATAGTGGCCCGTACTATACAAATTTTTTTATTCGAATAGGTAACACACGACCTTTCATGCCCGAAGCATGTCGATCTCCCGAGACGTGTTCTCGGTAAAACGAAGCTGAAACGTTTCGTTTGGCATCGAGATACACGCAATCAAGGTAATCGATCCAATAAGAGGTAGCCTCGGTTGCGCCATACGTTCCCACTACCTATGTCCCATGCTTCATCTCTCGCGTAATCGTTGGTCTTTCACCGGCGATCTGCTGTTGACGAGACCGAAAGACTTCCACTCCAATTTCACTTGTTGCCGAACGACCGTGCCTTCCACTCGTCGACACAATGCAAACGGACGAGGCTCGCATACGTGTATCGAGGTTGCATCTATCGTTGTTACACCGTGTATCCCGATTGCGATTACAGCGTCGGAGTTGGGCAAATTTTGTTCACGAATAACGGATAAAAATGGCGAATGACTGTCGTACTGAAATAAAATACGCTTGAAGTTTATAAACGCAGCGTATTTGTTATTTCTATTTGAATAACTTGTTGCTAGAAAGAGTCGTTGGATCCCTTAGAATACAACGTAACTGCGAGACAATCATACGTTGGCAAGTGTCTTTGAAATTATGGGAATTGAAGCGAACTTTTACACGTTGCATGAGGAATTTCATATGATTTTAACTCTGGCCAGTGGCTCAGCTGGATTATAGTGTTTTTGATGCTGTTTTGTTGGTTCGAATAATTAAATATCGAGGCAATATATTGCATTGTGTTTATTACACAAACAGAGATCTTAGGCTTACAAAGAAAGACATATTTGTAGCGTCAACCACAATACACATTAATTTGAGACTATATGTACGTAAATCTAATTAATTAACAGTGTATAAAGCTTATTAATATTGTAATAACTACAGTAGTGTCCATATGAGTGAACCTTATTTGTGCCCACTTAAGTGTCTACGCTATCACCATCAATGCGGACAATTAAGTGGGCATTAATCTACCTATTTCACTGTATATCTATATATGTATATAAAAACGACATCTACCATAAAACGCCCAAGTTTGTCGAGAAATAATTCACTTTTTGCACACTAGATGGCGTCCCAATTGTTTACGATCGATAACTGATTTTAATTCATTTATTAATACAACAATAGAGTACTCAGTAATTTAGATCACTTATAAATGCTTCGCAATTAAGGACAAAGGTCCAAATTTGTCTGAAAACAGTCCTGTTGCTGTCAGAAGACATCTCTAACCTAAGATACAGGTTAACTGTGTGTTCTGACAGGAATAGGGCTGTTTCTAGACAAGTTTGGGTCTTTGGCGTTAATTGTGAAGCATTTATAAATGATCTGTATTAGTGAATACTATATTATTGTATTAATAAACAAATTAAAATTAGTTTTCGATCGTAAACAATTGGGACGCCATCTAGTGTGTAAAAAGTGAATTATTTCTCGACAAACTTGGGCGTTTCATGGTAGATGTCGTCTTGATATATATAGATATACAGTGAAATAAGTAGAGTACTTATGTGGACTATATTATAGTTATAATTAATAATAATAAGCTTTAGACACTGTTTATTAATTAGATCGACGTACATATAGTCTCCAATTAATGTGTATTATGCTTGACGCGATGTGAAACTATGTACTTGCCCAAAGAAACGTACTATTTGTTCAATAAATACAATGCAATATATTGCCTCGTTATCTAATTATTTGAACCAACAAAACAAAGACCAAAACACTATAATCTAGCTGAGCCACTGGCCAGAGTTAAAATCATACAGGGTTCCTCATATAATTGTAAAAGTCCTGTTCAGTTTCGAAACCATTGATTGAAATGAATTTCTCGACCGAATCTTATTTGCCCCTGGTATTTTGAAAATCCAAAACGCCACACTTTTTTACGATAAATTTCAATTCCACGAAAGTGTAAGTTAACGATTTATGCTGGAGGCATATCTAATTGCTTTCATCACTATATTATTGCCCATAGATGAACCATTTCTTTTATAACGAAATACGTTCATCGATATAGCAAGCAAATAACAAGGAAAGGGCAACGCGTGGCAATTTATTCATGACGCTGATTCGATCGAACGACTTTTAGTCGTTCGTCATGGAATACTTCGTTCTACCATTCGACTGTTTATTTTTATTTGCAGAACTCGTCACGCCTGGTTTTCCAAGAATTTGCTAAAGAATAGCATAAAATCTACTCTTGCATTTCTCTTGCAGCCTAAGGTAAACTCATCGCAAGTGTAACTAGATAGGAAATCGCTGTTGGAAGCTGCTTAGATACTTATTTTCGTTTAATGTTATCGACGATGTTTATTTCGTTGTATAATGGACGCTAACTGATCCAAGTTCGTAATTAATCTTTCATAATTACACGACGATGGCCGATCGATATTAACTGGCAGCAATTTCTATTAAACGCACCTGTAAATTATGGCTGGCAATTGCGCCTCGAGCGTACATGTTTACTTGTATCGTTAAGTCAGAACGTCGGGTCATTGAGCATCGACCTGGATATCCGGCGATTGTAAGCGTAAGTGCACGTAAATTCTTCGTTCCCACGTATCGTCGCCTACGAAAATATGGATCGCCTTATCTAAGGATATACTTACGCGAGCTGCATCACTTCCGGAAATCGACGTAAAATATTGTCTCATAGGTCGCAATCCAACGTTCCGTGCAATTCGCAACTTTGGAACAAAGGCTTTGTTAAAAAGTTATTAACGTTTAAAGTTCCGCCTGTACTGAATTTTTTTCTCGATATTACGCAGGATTTCGAGGTTATGTCTTACGACCAAAAATGATTGTAATTAGCCTCTGCAAACGAAAATAATTTTTCCAGAACGATTTGAAATTTTTTTTTTCCGTCGAAAAACTTCACACCTTCCCGAATTTTTTTCTAGAAAATGGGTAAGATTTCGAGGTTATGTCTGATGACCAAAAATGATTGTAATTAGCCTCTGCAAACGAAAATAATTTTTCCAGAACGATTTGAAATTTTTTTTTCCGTCGAAAAATGTCGCACCATCTCGAATTTTTTTCTAGAAAATGGGTAAGATTTCGAGGTTATGTCTATTCACCAAAAATGATTGTAATTGACCCCTGCAACTGAAAATAATTTTTTCAGAACGATTCGAATCTTTTCAATTTCGCCGAAAAATTTCACACCTTCTCGAATTTTTTTCTCAAAAGTGCGTTGGATTTCGGAGGTAATTGCAATGACCAATAATGATCGTAATTGATCCTCGCAACCGATAATAATTTTTTTAGAACGATTCGAATCTTTTCAATTTCGCCGAAAAATTTCACACCTTCTTCAATTTTTTTCTCGAAAGTACGTAGGATTTTGGGGGTAATTGTAATTATAAAAAATGATTGCAATTGACCCCCGCAACTGAAGATAATGTTTCCAGAACGATTTGGAATTATTGAATTTAATTGTTAATAACTTTTTAACGAAGCCTCCATCAACAAATTGCTATTCTTCATTTTCATTTTATTTTGGCCTCTAGAATCCCCCATTCAAATTTTTCCCAGGGTCGGTCGAACACCCTGTATAAACAATTTTTTTCGTGGGATCAATAGTTATTGAAATATCGCGACACACTTAATAAATTACAGCTTATTGAATTTGTCTTGAAAAGCACTATCGCACGATCCAAAAGAAAAATATATATAGTTCCATTTAAAAAACGAAACTTCACCATCGTATCTTTTAAATTAATAACATAAACAAAATTTTCGTTCGCGCCAAAATGGAGATCCTATTTTATCCTGCAATTTACATGTAAACAATTTTGTTCGTACGATCAATAGTTATTGAATTGTCGCGACTGTCGCACTTTACCGTGGACAACCTGTAGAATATCCTGCGCGAAAATAGGAAGACCGAACGAAAGGAGGACCTATAATAGCTTTCTAGAAAGTGAAATGAATTACGATATGCGTTCCGTTTTAATGTGGTTATAGCAAAAAGGTTTACACTTGTGCGGAGTATCGTACGATGCAAAGTTCTACAATCGAAATGGTTCGATCGTGGCACGGTGGGATCCTTAAAAAAGGTCGCGACGATTCTGTTAAATATTATGCCACGTATCAACGATCTTTGCTCAGGATCGTACGTAAATGCGAGCAAAAAGCATTGTTTGTAAATGATAAAACACACGACAAGTGATAGGCGAGAGGGTCAAGGCGAAAATACTCCTACGTTTTCGATGACTCGGCGCAATTTTTATTTTTTTCGTTTTTCGCCTGTGAATATTGTATTTTTTTTTTTCTTTTTGTTATTCAACGCGTTACGGGAAGCATTATTAATTATATGCGTCAGCAAAATATACCGAGCGTAAGAAATTTTAATGCCCGGCCCCGCGTGCCGAAATAAAGCAAAAGCCCGGGATTACGAAATTGCGTTTCAAACACTATAAACGATTATTTACCGGGCCTCAATGACATTCTGTATTCAAGACATTGTACTCTTACTCGGAGAATAAATTTTTAAAAAATTTCTGCACGAATAACGTTATCTTTAAAAAAAACTATGCACAAAATGTTGATCCCGATTGTCATATTATTATATAATGCGTCGCGATCTCCATCTGCAAAGATGCTCTGACAAAACAGGACTTTCTCGAGCCACTTTCTTCCTATGCATCAATGAACAATATTTTTACCAGTTCTCGAGTATGTCTATATCACTCTCAGAATCCCATCCAACGATTTATTTAATATTTTTATACGATAAATAATTCGTCTACCTCTTCAAATTTCAGGATCGTAAATTCTAGGTAAAAGAATTGGCAATATTCGAACTGCTGTAACTACGTTAAAAAAAATCGTACGAAGACGAAGCTGCGCTCATTTTAAAGGGCAAAGCCTCTACTTTCCCCGTCCTGAATTAAATTTTTTTTTCAAAGACACCCTCTTGCTTGGTTACGGCGTAGAAGAGTAAAAGATGTTTTTATTAAAATCCTCTAACTTTATACTAGCCTACGGAGTATAATAAATTTTTTTCCCGGGCTCGTTTTGCGATGAGATCGAAGGGGGAAGCCTCCCCTTTAGAACAACCCCTTAAAAATTGACCTATGATTTTTTTCTCCCGAGTTATTGCACTTTGAGTGAAAAGTGTGCCGTCGGGATTAGAATCATCCGAATGGAGGTTTTACGATCGGACTTGTGCCTCGTGTGTTTGCGTTCCAAGTGTGTTTATAGTGTGTTTATAGTGTGGCTTGTTATATTTACGTCAATTTAAAATTATCTATTGTCCTCTCGTTGCGTTTTTACCCTTTGACATCGCAATCGTTTATGCATCGATCTAAAATGCAGACGCGATACTGCGTTTCGAGCTGAAGTAAACAAAACCAAGTCACATTCTAAACACACACAAGCTCCACATGGTGCACCTCTGGAAATTCTAATCAACTGCGTCACACTTTTCGTTCAGAGTGCAACAACTTCGGAGCAAAAAATTCTACATCAACTTTTGGGGGGGTCCTTGTAAACGCAAAACTTCCCCCTTTAATCTCACTGCGAAAGAAGCATTTTCATGCCTGTTGCCTAATCACAAACTTGTCATAGAAAAAATTGACTTGAAGCAGAAAAAAAGTAGAGACTTCGAACTTTAAAATGACCGTAGTTTTATCTCTGTGCGATTTTTCTTCAACGAAGTTACAGCAATCGAAGGATTCTTTGATAAGTCCTCAAATGAATTTTTGAATCTATGGTATTAAAATTAAAATATCTCCCAAACTAATGGGTTTACGCTATAAATGGCACAGTACTTTTTTACAGGGAATGGGAAGGTATACCAATTAGCGTGTTTGAAAATTCAGGATTCCATCGATGAAAGAAGATTGACCTTCGTATGACCTCCGCAGGGCCACGTAAAATATCTCCCAAACTAATGTGTTTACGCTATAAATGGCTCAGTACTTTTTTACAGGGAATGGGAAGGTATACCAATTAGCGTGTTTGAAAATTCAGGATTCCATCGATGAAAGAAGGTTGACCTTCGTATGACCTCCACAGGGTCACGTAAAATATCTCCCAAACTAATGGGTTTACGCTATAAATGGCTCAGTACTTTTTTACAGGGAATGGGAAGGTATACCAATTAACGTGTTTGAAAATTCAGGATTCCATCGATGAAAGAAGGTTGACCTTCGTATGACCTCCACAGGGCCACGTAAGACAAACTTAGTTACATCGAATGATTTCCCCCTTAAAACGAGTGAAATTTTGCTTGAAACATTTTCTGGTAGCCAACAGTTTCGACTGGGTCGGATAATAGAAAAATAAACCGAAGGAACTGTTCGCAGAAATAATTATCCAAGCGATGGAAGTCGCCGATTCGTAATATTTTCCGTGGCTCCGTAACACGGGTAACGTACGAAGAACTGGAATCGAGGGGGCACGAGTAAAACTAATTATCAATTCCAATAGAAGCATGGCGCGGCCATTAATTAGCGTCGCGACGCTCTGTGTCACGCAGGGGTGGTGGTAGAAAGGCTCCGGTTATAAAAGAGATCGCGCAAAGTCGTCCAAGCAGTCCGGTGGTGGTTCATCGGCAAGAACTCTTCGCGTGAGTGGTGCGATCGATAGGTGGGTGAACGATTTTATAAACCTCTTAATCGTGATCGTGGAGATCCAGCAGCGTGTTGCTCGGGAACATTCTTCAGAGTGCTGTGAACATCTTCGAAGTGACCTAACTCCGTGTGACAATCTTATTTACGAGTAGAATAATCATTTTCTTCGAGCAAAAGTCTTCTTCATTTTTTCTACCGTTCTAGTAAACTCGATCACGCCTGTGTTCCAACGATGGATCGAGCTCTGCGAGCACTCCTTGCTTCGAAGACACTTATTTTATTTACCAATTGATCCTCCTATTAGTAGATAGATCCTCCAAGCTTTGCTTTCTTGTCTAGCAAACGATAAGTTATTTAATATTATCTCGACTCCCACGACGCTTGATTTTTCTCTTCTTCTTGTAGCCAGCATTTTGAAAGTGGATTTGGGATTTCGTATCGTCTATCATATGTAAACCTTTAGTAGGCAAATAACGAGCTTTAAGAATGTAAAGAAAATTAACACGTAGCTAAGTATATTAAAAAAAATGTTGATCGGGGAATCGAAGGATCTTGGAGTGCGTTTGTCCTCGAAAAAGCTCTTCTCGGTCACGATGCTCTCGTTTCTTTCCACATTAAAATAGTATCGAAAGGTAGCGGCGACGTGTACGATTCTATTAATCTGCTTTCTGTTTTCAGATACTTAACGCAAAATGTCCACAACTGGGCCAGAAATAATGTCTGGAACGGTCGCCGCAGCATCATCGGCCTCCGGATTCTCGGCAACTGCAGTCTTCCTGTCTCTTCTTATTCCTGCATTGGCACTCTACTATGTCTACTTCAGAATCTCTAGGCGTCACATGCTCGAATTGGCCGAAAAGCTGCCAGGTCCTGCAGGTTTGCCCATCATTGGAAACGCCCTTGAATTCCTTGGCAGTTCCGACAGTAAGTGGACTTCATACGTCGCTGAATCGTGAAGCTCGTTAAACGAGGGACGTTGATCTATCTTTTTCCACTCTGCAGCCATCTTCCAAAACGTTTACCAGAGATCATTCGAATACAACGAAGTGATCAAGCTATGGATCGGCCCCAAACTGATCATCTTCTTGGTGGACCCACGGGACGCCGAAATCATTCTCTCTAGCCACGTGTACATCGACAAATCTGACGAGTACAGGTTCTTCAAGCCATGGCTTGGAAACGGTCTCCTCATCTCCACTGGTGAGTATTTTTTCCATTTTCTAACGGAGAAGCTTCTATTTAATTTCGTAGCCAATAACTAGATCATTCCACTTGAATTACAACTGGTTTGCAACGTGGGTCTTCTCAAACGTATCAATCTCAAACATTGCAGAAGGATTTCTTCCTTTGCTTTTGCTCGGTTAAGTTAATTGCCATCAAGCAGTTTAACAAAATGGTCTAACCTCAGCCTGACCACAATCACGTGGTCTGAACGTAACGCTTAATATTACTATATTCGTTGCTGAACGTCCAATCGGAGAACACACGCTAAAATGACTATAATCTGCCATATCGAAGCTTCTCGAAAACCAAGATTTGTCCCTATTTGTTTACTATACCAATAGCTTCTGTTCGCGTGTTTCATGCTGATTAAAAGTTACGCGTATAATAGTGATTACAGAATTCTTGCTTTTACTTCGCGACAGGTGAAATTGCCTCGTAAACATCGACTTAAAGAATGAAAAAATAAAAAGTTTTACGCTGCTAGAAAATCAGCAAGCATTTCAAGCGTTTCGAACATCGATCGAATCGGGAAGCTCCGATAAATCGTTAGCAGCGTCGTTTGCGATTCTAAGGTCGATATTAATTCAATAATTGCGCGCGTGCAGATTCTTACACGCTGTTATCGTAACTTTCTAGCGTCTAGATAGCTTTTTTTTTCGCAGACGAAACTCTCTCGATCGCTCGTACGACCACGTAACAGATCTAAACGCCGGTGCACGTAACGGTCTCGCGTTTAACCTCGATCGCATTGGCGCAAACTCTATTTGCACCCTTAAAACGCATCTTTGGCCCCAAAACGTACAAAAATTCCAGTTCTTTCGCCCTGAAAATATTCATGCTGAAATTCCACGAATGAAACCGTCGCGAGTCATTGTATCGAGAGTCTTAATAGTTTCTAAACAAGGAGTACGTTGGTTTCTTTGAATACGGTTCGAGATGAAAGGTACTGGCGAAAGTTTCACGCGGAAAATGCACGCCGTTAAACCGATAATCGCTTGGTATCGTTGAGCGTAACACAGGGAGAAGCCTCTTAACTTTTTACAACACTATGACTACCTTGGACGATCGTTTAAAAAAAATGTGAGTTAAACAGAGGCCATAACTTTGCCACGAAGTCTCCTCAAACTCGCTTCAACACGCCTGGACGTGAGTTTTGAGGATTACGTATTAAGTTTGAGTAACTGCAGGGTCTACAAGTGTATTTGCTACGCGAGCAACGAGCAAAGAAGACTCAACTGTTCTATATCGAGGTTTCATAGTCATGTAATCGAAACTGGACGCGTAGTAATTACGTCAATCGAGTTCGAAGCAGGAAGAAAACCCGTTGAGAATGCTTTCATCTTTGTTTTCGTCTTTTTGCGGCATAATCCGGTGACAATCGTTACTCAATCGACGATCCTTCGCCCATTTCTTTCTGGACACGTTTTCCCTCGCAGGAAGTGCGTTTTCTCCTCTTTCATCTAATCGATGCGTGATCTACCGTTCGTTACAACCGAGAGTTTTTCCAAACTTTCTCCTTTGGCGTGCCCGACCTGTCCTCCCCAACTTCCTGAAGCATTTTCCCGCTACCGAATTAGGGCAAACAGCGTTTCGTTGCTTGAAACCCGTCTTCGACTTCATCTCTGTGCCTCGAGTTTAAATAATTTAGGAAAACTAGATCAAAGATCATTTAATTCCAGTGGTATTGTTCGAGCCTGTGGGGCTGTAAACTGTGCTGAATTGCAGGTCCAAAATGGCGTGCTCACCGCAAACTGATCGCCCCGACCTTCCACTTGAACGTGCTGAAGAGCTTCATCGACCTGTTCAACGCAAACTCCCGCGCCGTCGTCGAGAAGATGCGCCAGGAGGGCAACAAGGAATTCGATTGCCATAACTACATGTCCGAACTTACCGTCGAGATCCTTCTGGAGACCGCCATGGGAGTATCCAAGTCCACCCAGGATCGTAGCGGATTCGAATACGCCATGGCTGTGATGAAGTACGCGATCATGTTTCTTGCTGGCGCTTTCTTCCTCCGGAGAAAGTCCGTCGATGTTTCGCGACGCGTGTACTGTAGTTAACGTTGCATAAGAACTAGATAACAGAGATATTTCCATAAAACGCAAACGTTTTAAGCAACTTTCTTTCGTTTAAAAATATAAACAAATAGTATAAAATTTCAATTTCAAATCGAAAAGTGAGATCTAGGATGTTGAATATCGAGTCACTTACTTTTTTAAATAATATACATAATAGAAATATAATGAATTTCTTGCAGGATGTGCGACATCCTCCACCTCCGTCACACCAAAGTATGGCTCAGGCCCGACTGGCTGTTCAACCTGACCAAGTACGGCAAGAACCAGATCAAACTGCTCGAAATCATCCACGGACTGACCAAGAAGGTCATCCAACGCAAGAAGGAGGAGTACAAGACCGGCAAACGTAACATTATTGACACCAGCGTACAGAAGGCTGACTCCAAGGTAGGCTCACGGGGCTCGATTTGGATCAGCAGTCCCCAGCGACCTGAAACAATATTTATATGGTTAAAAAATTACATTACGATCGCAGGCTACCACCGTCGTGGACGGAATTTCCTTCGGCCAATCGGTCGGCATCAAGGACGATCTCGACGTAGACGACGACGTCGGCGAGAAGAAACGTCAGGCTTTCCTGGACCTCCTGATCGAGGCTGGACAAGAGGGTGTGGTCCTCAACGACCAGGAAGTCAAGGAACAAGTGGACACCATCATGTTCGAGGTAAGATTTCGCGACCCGCCGCGCTATCAAAGCAAAACAGAGACGACCAACGGAACTTTATTCGAAAGGGACACGACACAACCGCATCCGGATCTAGTTTCTTCCTTACGATGATGGGTTGCCACCCGGAGATCCAAGAGAAAGTGATCCAGGAGCTCGACGAGATCTTCGGCGACAGCGACAGGCCAGCCACTTTCCAAGACACTCTGCAGATGAAGTACCTGGAGCGTTGCCTCTTGGAAACGCTTCGTATGTACCCACCTGTGCCCGTCATTGCGCGTGAGATCAAGACAGACTTGAAACTGGGTTAGTATCGTCCGATCGAATGATATTTACAAGCTCTCGCGACTGCAATCTGAAATGATAAAAATTACACAGCGTCAGGAGACTACACCGTACCAGCCGGCAGCACGGTTGTCATCGGTACGTTCAAGATGCACAGACAGCCACACATCTACCCGAACCCGGACGTCTTCGACCCGGACAACTTCCTGCCCGAGAAAACCGCCAACCGTCATTATTACGCGTTCGTGCCCTTCTCTGCCGGGCCACGATCCTGCGTGGGCCGTAAATACGCGATGCTGAAGCTGAAGATCGTCCTCTCGACGATCCTCAGGAACTTCCGCGTGAGATCCGACATCAAGGAACCCGACTTCAGGCTGCAGGCCGACATCATCCTGAAGAGAGCCGAAGGATTCAAGGTGAGGCTCGAGCCCAGGAAACTGGTAGCGGCGACAGCTTAAACCGGAATACGTGTGCGGACGATGTTTGTAAAAAAATGATTGTTTATAACCTTCTTTAGCGTCATACGATTGTTTGTAAATGTTGTGTCGATAAAGCGGATAGTTATATTTACTTTCATTACGTCGATATTTATCTTGTGCAATAAATTATACAACCTCTGTGTTGCGAAATCTGAATTTCAACGCTACTCGTTATTTACGAACCCGAACCGCTTCCCTCGATCCGCCATTGTTGTTTTAATTCAATTCCGTTGCGCTTTGAATTTGCACTTTATATCGTAATCGATATTCTGCGGTGTGGAAATAAACGAGCGTCTGTTGCAAAGCAATTTTGTCACCTCGTTTGCGAGGTGTAGCAGGTTGATTTGAACAAAATGGCCGCGAAGTACGATCGCGTTAAGAAATACGATGTCGTGGAAATTTCGAAGCGAGACGTCTATAAAGAGTGGTCGAGCAGTTCGGAGAGCAAGGTGAACAAACAGGTTGCACATTTCCCTGCGAAATTGAAAACTTTGCCTCGAACAAAATGGCGCAAGGACAAGGCTATGGCCGACTTAAAGACCGCGTTGCCCGATATAAGTCCCAGACAAGTGAGAAGGTTCTTATTACCTTTGCAATTATCGTTTTACCTGGGTCGGCGTTTCTAATATTCTCCAAACAGATTTTACATACCGTATCACGAGGCGATTCTTCTCGAACTCGAGGAAGAAAACTACCGAGAAGCGGCCCGCCGCATGAAACAGTTTTTGAAACTGGACGAAAAGATCGGCGAACAATCGCCTGTTAGCCTGATGAGGAAGAAACCGTACTTGAAGGATCGAAAGGATCTCGTGGATCGTTTGAAGAGCGGATTGATCGCGTTCGAGGAAGCTGGAGGGGAAGGTGACGATATTTCCCATCGAAATTTCTCGACACCGGCGTATACGTACATATTTTAGATCGAATAAACATTCCTCCAGGCGATCGCGTAGCCCAAGCAACGTCACTGTTGAACACCGCTCTGTTCTTCCAGTCGAACACTTGGGAATGGTGGTGGATAGCGGAGCGTTTGTACCAATCTGCTCTCGCGACTGCTGAAACTATCAAAGACGACGATCGTCGCACGATCACCTTCACGCGTTACCTATACGGTCGATTCCTCTTTAACGAAAGTTGGTAACGTGATCGTCTAATCGTCAACGCATTCTAGCATCTAAATATGTACAAATACATATTATAAACAGTGCAGAAACCGAAGGAGGCGCTAATTTATCTGAACGAGGCGCGCGAAGCGTCCAAGAAGAAAACGTGGAACGCGTCGAAGAAACTGGGGGAGAAACAGGGTTCCATTTTCAGGGAATGCAACGTTCTTCAGTACAAGGCACTGTTGATTCTCGCGCGAAAGGAACGACCCGAGAACCCCGAGTGGGCCATGAAAGCTTGCACGGAAGCTTTGGAAAGAGCCACGGACTGTACACTTTGCTTCTTTTCGATAGTTCGACTTGGAACGAGCCAAATACTAACTTGATTCGAAATTTTAAAATGCAGCTGCCAACGACGAGTACGTGAACGAGGCCCTTTACGAGCTCGGGAAAAGTTACGTTGCGATGAACGATATCAAACACGCGTTACATTGTTTCTCGAAGTTGTTGGCCCTGGCGAGACGGATTTCGGACGCTGAAGGCGTTTGCAACGCGCACACGGAACTAGCATTTGCGTACAAGGTGCCTAATTCTTTCGATACGCGTCTCTTAATAAGTTCGAATCATAAATTATGGAATGTTATTTACGAGCAGCGATTGGACGACAACGCTTACACGGAGAAACATTTGCGTTTGTTTCGCGAGAACGCTGAACAATTCGGGCTCTTCGAGAAGCTCGCCGACGCGCATTACTACACCGGTGAACATTATTTGAGTCAGGTATTGGAAATGAACAGACACGACTGTTTGTTGTTCTAGCTAATTTACAATACTGTCTAACGACGATACAAAAACTAAAGTAAACGACTAAATTACTAGAATAAAAGTACAAAAAAGAAAACAATAAAAATTATAATGGCTGTTCGCGTCATGCGTCCTTAACTAATAAAAACGATACTGCGCTAGTTTTATACAAATGAACGTAAATCGAAACGATACATTGCCACGCTGTTACTTCTACAGGGAAGTTTGAACCTTTCTACCGGACATTTGGAAAACGCTCTGCGTTTATACAATAAGCTCGGCTTGTCCCGCGAGGCTGATCGCGCCAGAAGTATCGCGGGAGTATCTACAGGTATTACAAGTCTATAAAATAATGCAGTCTATTTTTTTTAAAACGAACAATGATGCTCAAACATTCGATGGAGACGCCTCGTTAAAAAGAAAATTACTTCGATACAATTGACAAAATTTTTCCCATTTTAGAAAACACGTGAACGCTTTACGACAATGTACTCGCGCTGTCGAGCATGTTAATAGAATTAACATCGATGTACCAAAAGCTTTTTATATGCTCGCGACGCTGCAAGTACATTGTCCAATAAAACTGAAGAGTTTAGAAATACGTTTACTCTTTATTTTCTATTATAATACATAGTCTAACATTTCTATGAATATTCGGTATTACGCGATCGATTGTATCTTTCGAGATCGAATAAATCTCTACCATAAAAGTACAAATACAGATATACAAATCGTTTCCCTATGTCCGTTTCACGTGCGGCCGATCGATCGCGATAAAAAGTTACAGAATCTCTCCGCGACGGCTTTAAGATACCACAACGCAGACTGTTCGCAGGTCAAGAAAGAATCGAAGACTATTTCGAGTTGCTTTCGCGATGCGGCGAGCGCGACGAACACGCGACGCTCAAGGTCTGCCTGTGGAAATGCCGCAGAGAGCCATTTTGGACTGACGAGATACACGGTAAACAAAAAAAATAGTCAATCGTACAGAACAGTCTGATAATAGAAACGTGATTCGTTCTTCCTTCCCGCAGATTATACCTCACACTCTTATTCCATACAAATATCTCTATATTATTAGGTGTATATTTGTTCATCAAGGTTTACATTCTTACTAAATTTATTTATCGTACTTAATCTCGGATTTAATATACACTGTATTCAATATACATCGACGAACCTGACTGACGCGTTATAATGGCCACAATTTTTCCTTCGTTCAAACGTCTCGACTTTTATCAAAACACTCGCGCTCCGCGAGTAAACGAGCCGCCATGCGTTTAAAAACAATAATGCGTTCCCGATTACCGTAAGCATCGATACGAATAAACATCTTCGATTCTGTTAACGTTCCAGACGAGAAGTCGGACACAGAGGCTTTGTACGAAACATCGGAGGACACGGTCTCTTCGTCGCAATCCTCCCCTATCAACAATTGATTGCATCGCGAGATTAAAGAGAACTCCGCACGATTCAACATTTATCTATACAAGTATTTCCTTCGTTTTGTTTTCTTTTTTTTCTCCGTACAATTTATATTCGAGTAACGTCGCATATAAATATAAGAATATTAAGTCCGTCGAGAAACGCCGAGGGTGGTGATTTTCTTTTTAAGTCGTGTATCGAATGAAAACGTTTCGTAGCTTACAATGTCGCATGAATTCGTACCACTAGCGAGTAAACAAAATAAAAAATACCGGGAATTGCTAAACACAAGGAGTTCTAAGTGTCTCGATTTATCGTTCGATAAAAAGCAACGATTAGTCGATAAAAATCATTGATACTAAACAACCACTGCTACTTACAAAAGCAAAGAAATTAATAAAGACGACTTTTGCTCTCCGCTAATATTGTTTCGTTAAAAAGAAATAGGGGGAAAAAAAAGGAACTAGTTACTTAATTGAGACTTCACCGAGTTCGATAGTTTAGCCACGTTCCATTACGGGCGGTGGCTTGAAAATAATGTAAATTGTTTGCCGTTTTTGAATGGCATATTTCGTTCAGTTCGGATCCCAGGAACATTTATCGGAACTATTGTGCAAAACGTGAACGTGAAACTTCATGAACATCAATGTGTATTTGGAAAAAACAATGTGACGTAACACATTAACTATAATTAATGGGCTCGATTGCGGTCCCTTGAACACTGGTGCAAGATAATCTAAGACCAATCATTCATTCAGCATATACATTGTGACTCTGCGATAGATAAGAAATGAAATGAAATGTGGCGAACGTTTAATGAGAATAGCGAAATCGCTGACCAACAATAAAGCCTTCAGACAGTTCTTCGAGATTACATCGTACAGAAGCAACTATAAAAGCCTTAAACATACTGATTAATATGCGCGCGAAACTTTCATTCGAATGAAATTCATTAAATCGATTATGTTAGTTGAAACAAAGTTCAATCACCCAAATCATCGCCTTGACTTTGTACTATTATATCAGAAACTTCTTGTCGCGAGTTTCACGCATTGCATACTAATAAAGAACGTTTTTAAAAATAATACTTTAAAGAATTAATCGTTAAAATTTGAAAATACTAATTGCGAGAGAAATTTCATTAATACCTCACACGTCCTTGCTAGGCTGCAAGCAAGAGGACGGGATTTAATAAAGTAAACGCAAAGTAAAATAAATGAGCATTCCGGGACAATAAACATTCATTAAATTCGTAAATTTACAAAAATGATTAACCACAACAATCAATCATCCTTCTGTTAGCCCTTATAAAATTAATTCTTCAACAAGTATTTTTGTTGCGCTATTAAGAACGATACTGTAATTCAATAAAATTACTCTATACAAATTAATGATTTACTTTAAATGAGTCATGTATATGTCATACCTTTAAGCATATCCTTTTCGTGTATCAATCGATTTCTTCCTCACAAAACAAACCTGTGCAAAAACTACCGTATAGATGTGGAAAGTTGACACTTGAGTTTCCACAGGAGCAAGTCTAAGTCTATTCATGGCCTTTGAAATACTTCGTAATTTCTTCGCTCGTCAAGCGTCAACTTTTTAAATACGCAGGGTGATTTCAGAGATGGATTCTACGCAAAAAAACAAATAACAAAAGTTCACGTAAACATGTGTCCTGTTTGTTATTGTTTTCTTGCGTAGAATCTATCTCCGAAATGGGTCCCCACATTCCTGTATACTATGTCAAAAAACGAACAGTAAATCACACATTTTGTCAAAATTCGAGTCGCCGATCAAACAATCTACAAATTTTAATTATAAAATGATTTTACGGTAGAGTGGAATTTGTGATGCAGTGAGCAGTTTGAGTAATAAAAGCAGGTAAAATATAATGTTCGTACGATATAAACGCCTACACGCAACTTATGAAGAAGTAACAGTAGTCTGACTACTGTTCAATTTCAGAGGCGACGCGTTCTCGCTGTTACGTATTTCGCGCGATATGTTTTCTAAAGTTTCCATGTCGGCCGAATCGTTTTCGGTATTATCGTCGACAGTTTCATTGCGTTTTTCAACCTCCGCGCTCGCCAAATCGAGAACTTCTTGCAACACCTCTGCCGCCGCATCGGCGGAATCTTTTGCCGACTTTTTCTGTTCCCTAATTTCGACTTCCTCGACGTCATCGTTGCAAGTCGAACTGTTCGTCTCGGATAATACAATCACCTCTTTCGTCACCAGAGGCTTGTCATTTTCTACCTGTGTGCATTCAATCTCATCTTCGGAGCTGGAGTCTACGTTTTCCGTGCGATCGCTCGACTTTTCCTTCGCCGTCTTCTTCGAACTGTTTACATTAACGATCCTTATGTCTTCGTCGCTCGAATCTTCCACTTCTATACACTTTCGTTTGACTGTTTTAGAAGAACCTGCGACATCTTTAGCTGGAGATTCATCGCTGCAATCTTTGCTGGATTTCACTCCGTTCGAACTTTCCTTATCAGTTGCCTCGCTTTCTTTAACAATTGCCTCGCTTTCTTCAACAATTGCCTCGCTTTCTTCCTCAATTGTTTCACTTTCCTTATCATTTGTCTCACTCTCTTTATCATTTGTCTCACTCTCTTTATCATTTGTCTCACTTTCTTTATCGTTTGTCTCGCTTTCTTTATCGTTTGTCTCGCTTTCTTTATCGTTTGTCTCGCTTTCTTTATCGTTTGTCTCGCTTTCTTTATCGTTTGTCTCGCTTTCTTTATCGTTTGTCTCGCTTTCTTTATCGTTTGTCTCGCTTTCTTTATCGTTTGTCTCGCTTTCTTTATCGTTTGTCTCGCTTTCTTTATCGTTTATCTCACTTTCTCTATCGTTCGTCTCGCTTTCTTTATCGATCGTCTCACTTTCTTTATCGTTCGTCTCACTTTCTTTATCGATCGTCTCACTTTCTTTATCGATCGTCTCACTTTCTTTATCGATCGTCTCACTTTCATTATCGATCGCCTCGCTTTCTTTATCATTTGTCTCGCTTTCTTTATCCTTTGCCACATCTTCTTGTTCGTCTGTATCACTCTCTTTATCATTTGTTTCTTTATCAACGATCTCACTTTCATCCTGGGTTTCTGCAGTTTCTTTTTCGCCATCAACATCGTCATCCTTTTGCGTTTCTTTTTGTTCCGATTCCAATACTGCAGGTCTTTCCTCTGTCGTCCTCTCAACGTTTTCCTCCTCGTCTTTATTTTGTTCGTTGTCCAAATTTTTCTCATTCTGCACGAGCAAATTATCCTCATTTTCCTTTGCCTGCCCATTTTTGATCGGTGTAAGCGAAATGTCTTCATTTTCTTTTGTCCTAACATTTTCATCCTCTACGGGCAACGTAGTCATATCTTCTTCTGTACTTGAATTGTTTTCTGTCTCAGACTTATCCTCCTTTTTATCGATATTCTGATTAGTAATTTTGCGGCTCCTTCTTCTACTTCTCGGCGAATACAAACGTTTCCTGCTTCCGCTCTTCCTTGAACTACGTTTTACTTTTTCTGGCGTTGATTTGGTTACAGTTGTCTCAGCATCTTCTTGGCTTTGCGATTTCTCGACTTTATTCTCCGTTTGTTGACCGTGATCGGAGTCGTGATCATCCGATACAGATTCCACATCAACGATTTCATTTGATTCCTTCATAGAGGACTGAATTTTCTCCGTTGTAACACTCGTGTCTAGATTAGTTGCATCCGTTACTGCTTCTTCCTCGTCATCATCTACTCTAATTGCTATAGTCTCGGACTGATCTTCGCACAGATCTTCCACCGCTTCTTTCGTGCTCACGGTATCTTTTGTCGTATCATCGACATTCACTTTTTCCAATTCCAATTTCGGTTGTTTATAATGTGTCAATTTGTGCGACAACCACGTAAGTTTCGTCTCGTGATTAGCTCCACATTCTTCGCAAGTATATGTCTCACTCTTATCGTCTTCGGTTTCTTTGTTATCAGACTCAGAGTCATCCGATTTTTCGGACGTTTTTTTAATCGAAGACGGTTTCGATTTTAACGCCAACTCCTTTCTTCGAGAACTTTCTTCCGTAACATCTCGGTTAGTCAGATCGATCATAATTGGTGCCGGGTTTACAAATCTTATACTCTTCTTCCTTAATCTATCGTACACAGACGATGGCGGATTTAAATTTTTTATCACAATGTTACCTGCCAAGATACTCTTTAACTTTTTACGATCGGGATTATTGTCAACATCCGCATCAGACAAAGATGCATCAGTTGCTCGTTTATGTTTAGTTAGTTTACGCTTATATTCGTTTACATTGTTTGTTAATGTGGAGTCCGAATCAGGACGTTGATTAGTATTACGTTTATCAATTTTTTGTCCGCGCAAGTTCGGTCTTTTTACAAAAGTCTCGGTCAAAGATGTCGACTTAGAATCTGTATTTTTTTGTTTTACGTTAGATCTTAATCTCTTATTTGCAATCTCTTTATTATCTGTATTTTCGGTTCTCATACTTCTAAGAGTACGTTTTTGACCCTGCTTTGCTGCGTTACTTTCTATGTCATTAACTATTTTAGGAGATTTCTCACCTTGTGTTTTACTATTTTCCTCTGGCAATACCTTGTCCGTTACAATGTATTTCTTCTTCCCCTCGCCATCTTCTTTGACTTTGTAAAGATTTTGATTACTTACTGTTTCATCTTTTAATACATCTTTTAGAAAAACTTTACAAAATTTGGTTTCTGTAACACTCTGCTGCTTATTAATGTCATTTGTATCGGAACCTGTTTCTGCCAAACAACTTTTGCAGACAAGACCTGCTGATTTTTTAGATTTGGACGTATTGTTAGTAGTTTTAAAGGTGCTCTGACATTTTTCACAGATTTTTAGTTTTGGTTTGTCACTTGAGTTGGTATCATTCAGTTTGTTCTTCTGAGATCTTGTACGCGTCATTTTGCTAAATTCTGTATCAGAATCCTGCAACGTGTATAGAGCTGTTCTAGCAGAATCAGTGATAGTAGTTTTGCGACTTATTACAGCTGTATTAATCTATAACAATATAAACAACAACAATAATACAAGGTCAACATATATCGAATAAAATATGCAAGAAGCATTTACCTTGGGGAAATTTGAATAATCTATTTCTTTGTTGATTATATCTCTCAGATTGTATGCAATTTCTTGAGATAGGTTCTTCAAATCGAATAACACATCCACTGTGTACCGGCAAGACAAACATACAAGTTCACAAGCTTCCTCAAATTTTTCGAACTATTAATTAAGATACAAAATAAATTTTAACAAGACAGAACAAAATGATAAGTAAACTACTAAACAGTTATATGAAATATATTTCTTACTTCATTGTTAAAAAGTCTTTGTATTTTGTGGAACAAATTATGTTTTAAAGTATCTTCACTGAGATCGAAAACATGTTCCTTCTTTACAGATTCAAAACATAAACCGCAACAATTCTTGCGAATCTTTCTCTTTTGTAATGTAATGCAACGTTTGTATTTGCTTACAAAGGAACTACACTGGTTTAACTCATATGCGCATTTGTGACAAATTTTAGTTGGCAATTGATCTACTTTAGGTACCTGTATAACAAAATATACAACAAAAACTCTGTAACATCGGCAATGTATTTCGACTAAACAATATAATTAGAAGAATGTTTGAATTCGCTGTTTTATACTATATCTAATAATGATAAGAGCAAGATTGTTACAATGTTAGCTGATAGGTCATTTAATGTTAAATATCATAAAATTGATTTGTGATTTCATTTGACTCATATATTTTGGCTGTGTTACAGAACAACACGCGGTACTTTAATTTTAACCAATGTTACATTAAAATAACCACAAAAAGTAGTAGATGAGAGGTTATTAACATTCAAGAAGCAAAAAATAACAATATACAGGAATAACCTAATAATATATAATTAGGTTCTTAGAAACTGGAAAAGAATTCATTCAAAAAACTGAATAAAAAATTACATTAGCTGAAAATTGAATGAAATACCAATGAGCATAACAATATCAAACAAATTATGCACAAACAGATTATACAATAACAAATCGCGTACGACAAAAATACAGATATTAGAATTGAGAATAAAGTTTAGAAAAGCAACAATAACATATATAGCCAAACATGTATAAAAGATAATTACAAACATGCCTAAACTTTTAAGGTTTACTAGGAAATAGGATTTATCCCTCAAAGTATTAAAATTTTACGTATATACGTAATTTGGACGTATACTGTGATAAATGACGCGATATGCATAGTACCGAATATTTTTATTACACAACAATCAGTCATTAGACCATTTAATGTATATCATCACATACTTGCAAATTAATTCAATAATTTTTATGAACAGAAATAACAATGGATTCAGTTGTTTAACAAGTACAGAATCGAATAAACTCTGTTCGCCGAGTATTATTGTTACTCAATGTGTATGGTTATCGACGCACGCTCAGACAAAAACTAACGAATTTAACAAGATTTGAATGTATTGCTGTGAAGTAATTCGCGAGTTACATACCGTATCGAGTGAGCAGATTGTGAATTGCTCGTGAAATAATTTCTTGTTGTCATCCGTAATATCCAAGAAAACGCCTTCGTCGCTCGCACAGAGAAAACAGTATTGTCTTGACATAGTAACACACAGATACCAGAATATGTACGAAAACGTAAATTATATAGGACTGATAAAAAATATTCGAAACATACAAGAAAAAAAACGACTACAACTCCGAAAAGAAAGTTTAACTATTTTGGCGGTTACAAAGCAAGCAACGAATCGTTGCAACGCAGTATATTGGCGGTAACGGTCGCGTAAGCAATATGGCGTCCGCATTTGTCATATCGATATATCGTTAAGAGAGCAAGTGCGTCCCTTCTCATATCGATTCAAACATTCACATTCGAGATACAAACGTTCACAAATTACCGCGTTATTCAATCCTTATTTTTAGGGTATTTTTAAGAACAACTTACAGTCGACTGTTTTATCATTACAATTTCTTTTTTTATTAAAACAATTTTATAAATTTGAACATCTATAGTACTTTCAATATGAACTGTTTCAATTTCTTAATCAGATTACACAGCTTTCAATCATAATATATATTAAAACATCAATCTTTCAAAAAACATCGATACTTCCCCGTTTTTTAATTTATTGTTCACGTTGAGTCCATTTGTGCAGATTAGACAATGTCAATAACTCAACTATAGTCTGATTATCGTTACGATATTGTTCGAACTGAACTTTTAATTCGTCTAAAAACAACCTGAGAAACAAATAGAAAAGGCGTCAGTTTAAAATATTCGCTAAGATACGCACAACGAAAACTAAAACAGTTTCGATCTATGATTATACTTCGATTGTACAATCGGTCACTTGAAAGATTGCATCATTTCCTTGGAGAACTCGAGGAAAGTTTGCATGGATTGGATTTTTAAGTCTGTAAGATTCAGTTTTAAAATGGCATGCTTGTTCTCTTCTTTTATTTCTTCCACTTTCGGTGGCTCGGTAGGATCTTTAATCCCGGTCATCGCACTCAATTGCTAAACAAGAAAAAGTTCAATGACATCGGATTAATCTTAATAAAAAGCTTGTCATTTAATATATATAAAAAAAAAATTGTCGCAGCAAGGTTGAATAGATGGAAAATTTTACTCAAATGTGTTCAAAAAGTACCGCACAAAATGATGTGCATAAGAGTAACATTTGTTATATTTTAAAAGCGATTGAAAAATAATGCGACCAAACTTGATTTATAATTTTTTTAAAATTTCTTGTGCTCTACACAACTATGATTCTTAGATTCTCGTCTCGTACTTTTAGGGCATAGGTGTAAACATTTTAGGTTCCATTGTTGCTAACTATTGTTCCGTAAATCTGGTCACATTATTAACAGACAATTATTTTCATATATAGATTTGATCGTCGCGTCATAAAATACATACGAGATACGTAAATTTTCGAACAGTCCAGAAATGCTTGTTACAGACAACTATGTTAAAACAAAAAGTGAAACAAAACGATCTCTCCGAACGGCAGTAATATATTTTTTCCCGTTTCGTTGGTCGAACGACGCGTACGTCATTTTGATCATACACATGCACGTATACAACGAGAATTTCTCTAACACGAAAAACTGTCAAGTGCGACCACCACTAACGAGACAGCCTCGGTTTTCTTATCGTCGTATTTTTCGTTTAATTATACGCACACTATACGCGATGCACACTAGAGCCGAGGGTCTCTCGGTGTTGTTTTGGAGTAGAGACGAATTTTTCATGATCTAGACCACCCGTAGCCCCGTATGTCACCGTAAACTACAACGAAGGCTGACCAAGGACGCACAGAACGTCACCTGTCGTGCTCCGTGCTGTGCAGCGATTTCTAAATATAGCGGCCGCTTCTCTACAAAATTATTGTTTTCGTCGATTCGGTCGGTCCAACATAGGGACTGCTGATCGAACTCAGGGTTGTGTCGGTTGCGCGCATTCGCGGTTTTATGCGTCTGCGTGCAGTTCGCGTGGGTAAATTCGAACGAGTTTAAACTCACCCATCGGTGCACGATAAAATACGTAGAAAAATCTTTCCGTTACCACAACGTTCGAACACAAATGACGCGTACATATTGTCGCATATAAATATTTAGATTTTTTAAGGGAACCCGCGGCCTTGCGGATGAGAAATGTTAATAAATTACGTAGGAAGTCGCGCAAACAGACAAGAAATAAGCAAAATAACCGAATGTTTTTTAATGAAATTTAACAACGATCAGAAATGTTGATCGATTAGACACTGGATTCGTAAATAACAATTTGCACTATCGGTTTGTCATTAGCCTGTGCGTTCTGTGCCGTTGCCGCGATATCGCGTAATACGACCTCAACCGCTTCCTCCCAATCACGATCCTTCGAATCCGCCCGATTAAACGAAGCCGACCATTTCAAACGTGGCATCGAGATCACCGTCAACACTTTCCTGCAACCAACAATTTTATTTTAAAACCGAAATATGCGAGTACAAGGGCAACGATGTTATAGTTGTCCCGCAGAGTCGTGCTTGCAAATCAAGAACAGTCAATGTATTAATATATAATTCGTTACGAAATAAATACCTGAGATCGGAATGGAACGCGGACATGTCACCGCCGGCGTGTTCGCCAAGCCTCCGCATGGCTTCGGCCAATGGTCCACTGAGTCTTTGCAATCGTCTCCACGATTGCGTGTATTGCAGCCTAACAAGTTCGATGATGGTGCTGGTCAACGCCAGGCCGACAAGAATGTACAGGGTGCACAGTAACGTGTACTTCGGCTTCTCTACGTACGTGCGACGACACGAAGCGTAGCTATAATAACGTACAAACACGCGCTACGCGGATACAAACACCACTATATCGTCTACACACGTGCGCGCGATAACAGCTAACGAATGGAATTGTTCTTACAGCTAAATTTCAGTATAGTCATGCAATTGTCAGTTTCTCAACTTATCCGAACTAGAAAGAAGTTGATCTTATAAACGAGGGACTCGCGTTGTTATTAATCGCTCTCAGAGTGCAAAGTGCATGTACCGCTACTTACTCGGGACCAGATCGCCGAATCCTATGGTAGTCATGGTCACGAAACAAAAATAAAACCCATCGAAGAAGTCCCAGTCATCTTCCCACAACATAAACATGCCCGCGCCGCAGGCAAGGTACAAAAAGAGAAGCATGATCGCGGCCAGTGCCCCTACAAGAGAAATTCAAACCCGTTCGTTGTATGAAAATAAAATTTGCCTAACTCTGCACGATGTTTTCGATGCAAAGAGAAACAACGGCGCGACAAAGTGTTCTTCAATGGCCCGATATCTTCCGCCCCGTGCGAAGCACGTTTGGACACGCATACCCCGGATGTAAAATTAGTAATCGGCTCGTGTTTCTTCGTTTTAGATTCTTCGAAGTCGCCGGTTCGAACTCACCGAGCGATCGCCTTCCAGCTAAATTTGTCGGAAGACAGGAAAAGGTAAAGCGAAACGGAAGCTTCGATTTCACGGCCAATCCGACTTTCATCACCGCTGCGGCGAACAGCTTCCCCCAGTCGGCTATCACCGTCAACGTGAGAGGAATACCGACGAAAGCGAAAAATATACAAAAGATCCGGCCCCAGCTAGTCGACGGGACAACATTCCCGTATCCTGGAACACGCGATTATTAAAATAAAATGTACACAAATGGATTTACAATAGATCATCGAGTATGGTTTATTACCGATCGTGGTAAGCACAGTGCTCGCGAAAAAGACTGCTTGAAGAACGCTCCACCTTTCAGTGACGATCGGTGGCATGCCCACTGTGCCACGATCTTCTTGATCGATCGTATCCGCTACGAAACTGATCAACAGGCCACCTTGCGCTGCTTCTTGGACAGCCTCCTCGTAAGCACGTAATTTCACGCTGACCTGCAATCGTCTTCTTTGTAACCCTAATAATAATAAGGCGATTTATTAATGGCTGACTTACCAGAGTTTCCAAATTCGACACGTCGGTGTTATTGGACACAGAGTCGACGAACGAACGCCTCGAGGTGCGTAAATTCGCGCGCAGATTTTCCAACCGCGCCAGTTCCGCCGGAAGCTCGATGTGCCGAAAAACCTGACAGCGGGGGCAACAGTAACAATAAAGTCGGTCGGTGGGTTTTCGAACTTTTGCGAACGTAAACGTCCAAATCCCGTGAACGGGGAAAATAGTCTGAAACGTGCAAACCATTTTGTCCGACGAAAAGATTTGCGAACCACTTGAATCTCGAGTGGGCGTTACAACGTCGAGAAGTTTTACCGTATTTACCGAACGAATGTCCGGTTTACATTTCGATTGGCGTCATTGATCATTATTCCCTCAGAGGCGAAATTTTAAACATCGATCGCGTCAAGACGTTTGATATCTACCGTTTCCCTCGTCAAACGAACCGTTCGAATCGAGAACTTGAAAATAAAAACGATGTTCATAAACGTTCGAGGGAAGAAGCAATTGCAACCGGCCGTGCGATTGGTCCGTTGCTAAAAATAAAGACACCTACTGGTAATCCAGACACGCGTTGTTATTTCTATAAATATTACGTTCCGTGTAAACTCGCATAACTAAACAATTAGAAACGTATACGTTCGTCAATGCGTGGAGCAACACCGATCGAGCGCAACAGTCGATGTTTATTTGTATATTTTACAACTTTCGGTAAGACATAAACTGTTCCTTGATCGATCACGAGTACCTTATTGATCCAACGACTCGACGCACGATGGACAAACACATATCAGAATTAAATTTTTTATCTAGATAATTCTACAAATAAAATTTGTTAAAAATAGTAAAATACGTTGTTTTTCCTATATATTAGAAAAACGTTGATAAAATATTTGACAATTTTTTAATTTGTCCGACTCACCAAACCGCCAATTGCTGTGTACAACATCAGGGTAATTAAAAGCCCCACGTGCCCGGCGACCGCTTTGACCCTCTGGACGTTCTCCTCGCGGAAGAATCGCCTCTTTTCCACGACCTCGTTAACGACATCGCTTTCCTCAGCAAGTTCCACGTTAAAACTTGCCTTCTTGGTCGTCATTTTAAACGCGTGCTTCTCATGGACCACGTACCACCCGCGCCGCCCAACCAGAACTGATCATGTTCGCTCGAATCTTCCACAATCGCCACGGTTATTTCCGTATGAAACGGAATTCGATTTTCCACGACGCATTTGGAACATGATCGGTATTGCTCCTTGAGTGCTTGAACGGTTCTGACAGACCCCAACCGACAAAATAAATATCGCTTCGTCGCTCCTGCGCGAAATCGGACACTTTGTGAAGTGCAACAAGCCCTCGACTTATACAGAAAGCTTCGGAATAGATTTCGGGGTCGAATTAAGGTTTCCAGGGCTTGCAATCTATATAGATATTTTTAAAATGGAACATGTTTTTAACATTAAAATTGTGGAAAATATTCTAGCGTTTTTAATCTTTTTTACCGAGTTCGACGATATTTGTAAGTGTGCTCGATTGAAAATTAATTTGAGAAGAGTCTGGTACAACTTGCACAAATATCTCGAACAAACTTTTGGCGCCATATTACTCGGTAGACACACATACGATCCTATAGTGCCGCTTTGATATTACACTGGATGCACTGCCGATAATGCAGTACCGTGAAAGAACTGTAATCATTATACTCGAAAGAAATTTTCAAGGATCGAAAAGGGTGAAAGCTTAAAAGAAAATAGACATAACCAGTAAATAACTGGGAAGAAATTCACGATGTTCACTAGACATTAATTTAATGACCAGGTTCAGCTGATATTATTCGTAAGTGTTTCTTGTAAATAGTATGACAGGTTATTGTGTACTATCAATAACTGTTCAATATATTTAGACAGATTGAATAACAATGATCTAGAATAATATTACTGTCGCAATGTGCAATAAAGCACAACAAAACACTGTAATATAATGTGTATCTTGACAGAAGAAAATAGCAACTATTTAGTTACTATATAAACCTGTAAATTTAATTTCGTCGACGTTTGCGACGTTTAATCGAAGATAATATTGTTATTTAACTTATTTCAATCGTATTTTATACTTTTAGGTCATGACAACTGTGAAAATTCATGGTGGAATCGACATCTTACGTTTGCCTGTTAATCAAGATGAATGTGTTTATCCACCATGGCACATTAAATATACACAGTCTCATATACTACATTCTAAATGCTCCAAAAGTGAAAATGGCTGTAGCGAGAAGGATGCTGAACCATGCCAATTTTGCATGTATGACTTAAAATTGTATTAAAATCTAAAACCACTATATTCCAATCATACAATTAATTTAATAGTTTCAGCCAAACATTAGACCTACCACATATGCCAGACATGGTATTTCCAAACAATATATTAATTTTAAAGCATCAAAATGGTGCTGACATACACTTCAATGCTTTAGATGCCTTGAAAACTGTTTCAAACGGGAAAGTTAATGTACAACTAGCATGTGCAGAAGCTTGGAAAGAATCTAGGTGGAAATATTTGTGTTTCCCATTTTGTTTGTTGACAGATTTTCAAATAAATATTGTTTTGAAACAGGTCAGAGACCAGTGAGTTTTTGGAAGAAAAGATAAAACCGTTTGATTGGACATTTACAACCAACTACACTGGAACAGCAGCTAATTTTAAAGTTCAAGATACTAACGAGAGAATCGATATGGATAAATTGAAAAAGAGAGAAAAGATTTTATTTTATAATGATTTAACGCTGTTTGAAGACGAACTTCATGACAATGGTATTGCAGTTTGCTCTGTGAAGATTGTAAGCTAGCAAAAGTATTATATGCGTACGCACTAATTGAAAAAGAGCATGTAATTGGATTGACTTTGATTTAATGTTTTTATTTCACAGCGTGTTATGCCCAGCGGTTTTTTCATTTTGCTAAGATATTTCCTGAGAATCGATAATGTAATGATAAGAATAAACGATACTCGGATTTATCATGAGTTTGGGCAGGACTATTTGTTGAGAGAGTATACAACAAGAGAAGCGAAGGTTGAAGAAATACGCGTAAGTAGGATTCTAACCTAAACAAGATTACAAATATTGTTTATCCTTAACGATTTATTTTACTGTTTTAGGCTCCACCTTCACTCTTTATAGAACCAAGCGAAATAGCACCATATTTACCGTTAACCGGAAGCTACTATCACAAACTAATAATTCTTCCAAACAAAACAGAGTCAGTCACAAACAATGCATTGGCTAATGAAAAAGTAAATGACGACGAAGTCGTTAGCACCAGTACAAATAAAACAGACAATTCTGTTACTTAAAACTAGCACATGCAACGAAAATATCAAAGTCCACGATAATTAATAAATAAACGTCTACTGATAAAATTAAACACTGTCAGAATTTCAGGAGCAATAGAATAATTACAAAGTTTGTACGCGATTCACCGTGACATCGTAAAAGCTTCAATTTTTTTTTTAAAGTTCTCTTGAAAATTTTTAGTCGAAATATTTGAAATTTATAATATATTAAATATAAGAATAGAGCATACAAGTACTGTTTTATTGTTCAGATCTAAATAAAGGCTTTTTAAATAATAGAACGTCATCGCATATCAAACGTATATGTACAAGAAGCACACATAAACTTACTTTTATACCTTTTCATTTTGTGTAAGGATTTCTGGTTCATTTGAATGTTCATCGTATCTTCTTTGAACAACAGTATTCAACCATAAATACAATTTAGCATTATAATCCTTCTCTTTCATGCCTATTACCTTGTTCGCGAGAAAATGTAACTTTACATTAGATAATATTTCGAACGTAATTTCTTTTTCTGGCCTTTTATTGAACATAAAATCAAGTGCACAATATCCTATCGCATGCACATAATCGCAACGATTTATTGGCATCCCCAATAAACCATTGTTAGTCTCTAATGACCAATTATGTTCAAGAATCTACATAAATGATTGCACACGTTATCATTTTACCTCTTATCTGTCCCATATTAAGCAAAAATCTCTTACTTACAGCCATATCGCGTATACTTGTACCATCAGGATACCTGAACTCTGGGCGTGGATTAGGAAAATGTTTTGGACATACATGATGTTTCAATAGTTTAGTGTTCATGGTCTTTGCATAATCAGAATACTTTTCATCGATCATGCGTCTGTCCTGACGTTGTGTTTCAAAAGACTTCTTCTCAAAATAAACAACAATGGATCCTGTACCATCATCGACTACAAAATTGTTTTAGGACAAGAACAAATACTTAAATATTTTTCTGAAACACCCTGTATAATAGAGCTCGATAATTACATTGATTATATTTACTTCGGTACTGATAAAATTTGGCATCCTCGTAAATAGACATTACAAATCCCACTATTTCGATTTTACCTATTTTAATGTGCGGCATGTTGAGGGGATGAAACTTTACACAGTTATTTTCCAAGTATGGTACAAATCTGTTCAATTCCATTATTAAGAAAGGTTCATATATTGTTATTTTACCTAAACCGATTTATCGTGGGTTTTATATTGTTAGAAATACAAACTAAAATCAGGTACTGATCCATTCAAGGACAAAGCTTATTCTTCGTAAAAATAAACAGAACATTGATATACCCTTAGAATCTGTCTTCCTTTTATGAATGACCCATTCTTCCTTTTCAGAAAGATATAATGGAAAATCATAATCTCCATTATGTGAAACGAAATCTGGTTCTATTCCTTTCGGCAAATTTGTCCAATCTACTACATGTGACATTTTCGGAGTACATACACTTTCCTCAGTGCACATATCGTTAAAATTCTAACCTCCTACGAACTAACTAACTAACTTTTACACTTTAAAGCTCGTTATTTAATGCGTGTGTCGATAGAAATTAAACGTACGCAATAAGCAAAATTAGCGGGAAAATATCGCCGGTTACTGATAGGGGAAAGTTCGAAACACTCCGAACTCAACCTTTGCCTGAACTGTACTGAATTTCAAGGTTCGACGTTAGGGTGCGTCGTTAGTTCAATTTCAAAATCGTAATCATAGAAAATCATTCCTCGATTGCATTGTTTCTATGTAAACGAAACATATCTTTGGGAGAAAACCTGTTACAACGATATTATTTGTTCCTAAATATTGCAACTTACATTCATACTTCAAACCTGGCCATTTAAATGTTAACAAATGTCCTTTCTTTTCGTCTAATGTCTTCCTCTGTTATATTCGAGAAATAAAAACAGAATGTAAGTGCAAGAAACGTTGCTTTTCACAAAAGCAAAGTGAAAGGACGAGTTTTACAACCTAACCCAACTTACAATGAACGATAGGATGCAAGAAATTAAAGAAATGTTTAATATTAAATATTTGAAAGATGTATGGGTACCTATGAAGTGTTGAAAGAATAAGATGGACACGTAGGAAATGAAAGTTTGAAATTTGTAAGGGTACAAAAATGGTGATCAATAGCTGAATGATCGAAGAAGGGGGACACGTCGTATTTACTTTTATTAGGATCGTAATTGCTCTTAGCAGCCGTACTGTATCACGATCGACTAACACGGATCGGGTCCCGTGTGCATTGTTCCTTTACACACCGTTTGACCTTGAGAAGGTCACGCCTGTTACACGCACCTCGCATTCCACGAATCCCCCGCGTTCCATTCTTCGCGAGCGTACTTCGATAATCAGTAACGTCTTATTCTTGCCAGTCGGTTAATAAATACGTTACTTTTGTCAATTAAACTCTGCACGTAATCCGTTATCAGCCGTCGCAAACATATTTACCTCGTCGACACAAAGATTATACAGGGTGTTCGACCACCCCTGGGAAAAATTTTAACGTCGCACTCTACAATGCTATGCAAGAAACAAATTGAAAACAATTTCAGCCGGATCGAGGGAAATATACTTGTTCTTATTTATGCGTTTGCCGCTGTGCGTATAAAATAAAAAGAAACGTGATTTATTCTAGCCGAGCCATCGAGAAGGACATCCTAAACCCCAAACGCGGCAAGGGGATGCGGCGGATAACCATTTCTGGCTTAACTATCGGAATAAAAAGTAGAGAAGGAAAGGAGAAGCGAAGCGAATGAATCGTTGATCGTCCGACATTGTGTCACGGTACATGTATCTCTGTGAAAGAGACTCGAGCAAAAACCGTCCAGCTTCGTGACACGGCAGGAGAGGAAGGAGCTCGAGCTGGACTAGGCACCGAGATTCTTTTGGTTGAATAACTATCAATTGATCTAAGAGAAACTGGTATCATTAATAATATAATTCTCTATCTGTACGCGTTCGAGGAGTTCCGCCTTTTTACTGGGATTTTGTAATAACTATCATTCGTCCTTTTGACAACGATATCAACAACAAACGTTCTTGTAGGCAAGCGTCGTCCATCCAATTTTCATTAGATCGAATCGAGTTTAATTTTAAACGTATATTGAATCAGAAAGTAGACTAACTTTTTTTTTTCTTTTTTAAATTCTTTTTCTTGACAAATGTAGTTTTACAAGAAGTACGTTATACGGTTACGTGGGTTACTCAATGAAAATGAGAACTGGTGTTCGCGAGACGGTCGTTCCCATCGCTGGGCATCGCTACCTCGCACGCTACCATGATGCGTAGGTGTTTCCGGCCGGCTGAAGCACGGGCATCTGCCTCGGTCTCTCAGAACGCAAGAACGAAGAGGACAGAAGAGAGAAGGAACGGGATATCGAGGCGAGGAGGAGCGAGCGAATAAGGGAGCCAGGCGGGCAAAGCGAGAAAAATAGAGTCCGCCGGCGGGCAGAGCGAGTGGAAAAGCAGGATGCGCGGTGGAAGGACGGCAGATAAAGAAAGCGTGGGGCGAGAGAGAGGGAACGCTCGGCCGGAAGCAGTTACTCGTGCGATGTAACGAAAATATCAGGCGTCCGTTTCGCAATCGGCCTACCCGCGTTCGTCGAGTTTAATATAGAACACTCGCACGCCCTGTCGCGAAAACATCACGCTAACGTCGCTAAGAGCGCGCCGCTATCGCGTTTATCGAGTTATATCGAAAATTGTCGTTCCTCTTTCTCGCGCGCCTCCACTTCCAGCCTCTACGAATTCGTTGACGGGTCCGCGCGCCCGAACAACGCGCATAAGTTCGTACAGCTGTCGCGTTTCATCGACGTCTCGATTTCTTTCCACCGTTAAGGGCGGATCTACTCTGAAACAGGAGTGGGACTATTTGAACCTAGATATTAAATATTTAAATTATATTAAACACTGGCTAAGAACTGCTCGAACACCCTGTATGCAATAATTGTGATCATGTTCTACCTACATCTATAAAACCGTACCAAATGCTTTCTTGAAACCAGTATACACCAATGATACTTATTTGACTGTTGGTTGAATATTACTAGCTATTTCCTGCGACTTCCAGTTGCGGATCCTGGGGGGTGGAGCGACGAGGTCCTCTCATTACATTATATACTATAAATGTTTTTGAATATGGACTTGTATAGATCCTTCTGCGACGTTCCCCGTCTATCGTCCAACGACTTTACAAAGAATTCGACGAAGCTCTGGGGCTATATTGATACAGGGGGTGAGATTGTTTTTCTCCCGTGGTCTTAAAGTCGTTCCAAGCTTCGACTATTAAAAACGATAAGATTCGATAGCTTCTAAACCGATACCAGGAAAGTTGTGCAACACGGTTACCAGCTTTTTTCCCCCTTCGTCGCGACGGCACGCGAATCCACATGACGCAGACGATCTCCGTGGGTCGATTCGCTCGTCTCGAACCGCGGCGTCCCTTCGACTCGAATATCGCGCGGACGGCGTTCCGTGACCTCGGTCATTCTAATCTCTCTTTCATGCTAATAAATTTCTGTGCAGCGTATCTGTGTATAACGTGGCTTAATCTGCCCTGCCGGCTCGTAAATCATATTCGTACAGCCGATGGCTCTCTTCGCGGATCTCTCTCCTCGCGACCTTGCATCCTCCGCTGTCCTGACGCGATAATAAATTCATACGGCGGATACCCGTAAAATCTCGCTCCACCTCTATCCGCCCCGCGGGGCACGTTTCTTTCCCTTCTTGTCGGATATTTCGCTGCTTCAATCCGCCGCCCGATAAACCTGACCAGCCGTAAAAGCGTTCGGATACCGGCGATCGTTTCGCTCGCTCCGAAATTCCTCGAAATTCGCGTCGAGTAAAAACCAGAACCTCTTGGAGATCGATCGAGGCGCGGTTCACTTGCCTTTTACAAGCTAAATGTCGATACGAAGAAATGTCAAAAGGGGACAAATATATGCTCGTCGCGAGTCTTGTCCCCCCCGCTGTACAAGCGCCGTCGACTTTTCTGAAAAGTTTATCGACGATTCCGCGGACCTCCACGCGATACCCGTGGCTAGTTCCATCGTCCGTCCTCGTTTCACCTACCACAGAGCAAACAAACAACCAATCAATAGGACGTTCGTAGAACGACACTAGAAATATCACACGATTCCTGGAATACCGCGGGCATTCCGCGAAGATCTCCGTATCAATCTCGATTTTTCCCCTGGCCGCATTATTGACCGGTATTTTTGCGTTTCCGGGACGATGCACTTGGTGAATGTCTACGTAAGTACAATGACTGCCTCTATTAGGCTGGGAGCGCGTCGAATGTCGCTTTTTTCCTTCCTTTCTTCTCGAGTTTTAACCCTTCACGTTCCTTCTGGAGTGGTCTCGTCTATACCTGAACCTTCAACAATAAACGAAACATTAGAAGGGAAGTTTTTCAGACGGGTAATTAGTTTAAAAAACATAACCAACGACGATCGTTCCAAAGACCAAGCAGATGCAATAAAACCTTCAAGTTCCACGGTGTTCTCTTCGCGAGGCTGTAACTTCTTTAAATCTTCGAGCATCGTCGTAAAACTTTAATGGGGAGCTTTCAGAAAATGTGATTCGTAAAGAAAAAACCCGTCGATTTTTCATCGAAAACAAGCCAGAAGCCCGCCTCGACGTCGAGATCCGTTTCGTCCACAGATTCTGTCGAACAATCGACCCCTTGTGGCCTCTCTGTTTATAGTTGGTCCAGGGCGTCCTGTGACATGCAGTCTTTCCTCTTCTTCCGTGGCCTGCATGTCACCGTGTCACGCCAGGCCTTATCTGCACGCTTTTACGACTGTTCCTCCATTAACGATTACATTATTATCAGGCCGTTGTATCGAGTTTAACGCATGCCACCGTAGATTACCGGCGCGTAGAACTTTTTCGTCGGTTTGCCACCCTCGTCTGGCTTGCCAGCATCCGCTCGGCCCCGTATCCTTCGTCGAGACCGATACGATAAGTGCCACGTATCGTGCCGCGCAAACGTCCCGATAGTTAATTCGTACCGTGAAATTACCGTGTTGTGCGTGCACACGTACATTGTATCGGGGAGAAAACTAGTTTCGAGCAGGAAAGGGTTAAAGGACGTCTCCCGGTAGCGTTGACTTCTTCGAACGTGGTTGAACGAGTCGCCGAGGCAGGCAAAAGCAAAGCAAAAGCAAGCCAGGCCAATCTTCCCTCGTTGATGCGTTCGTTCGACCGGAGAGGAAGGGATAAGTAACCGGAGGTAGCGATGGCCTCGAGACTCTTCGAGTCATTTAGGTACAGTCGATCCAACGTAGTTTGTAGTTTGTTTATGTAGCTTCTTTTACAACATCCTTTCTGTAACGTAACTTCACCAAGAACTAACGAGTATCCCCCTTACAACACGATTGTTCATTTGTTTCTTTAATACTGCTATCAAAATTCTTGCCCCTTTTCTTATACAAATTTCGTCCAACGTGCAAGCTATACTTCCCAGTCGAGAAAATTGGGCGACCGCAGAACATTTGTCCGTAATGCAAGGGAGATAATTAGGTATCCAGTTTCTGACGGGGCACCCTGTATAGGTAAATCGCTCGAAAACTTGCAACAGAGGGAATTGAATGGCCATCGCTAACCGGATGAAGCCGGAGGAAGAGGGAAGGGGATTGTGTACAGGTCTCGGCATCGAAGGTGGAGCCGAACGGTGGGGAAGAGGCCACTTCCGGTCACGTGACAACACTGGACCAGCCAGCCTGCCACTTTTCTCTCTTCTTATTTTCGGCTCCGACGTCCCTCGCCCCCTCTAACCACCCTTCGACCACTCCTCAGCCACGTCTTCCTCTTCTTCGTCTTCTCCGCCTTGATTAACTCGAACCGTCACGAATCGGTCACGAACAAGTGAAACAGATGGCGGAGCGTGCTCTCTCTTTTTTCATTTTCCCTTCTTTTCTTTTTTTTTTATTCTCGCCAGCACGTGGAATTTTCGTCTTCGTGCGTCGACCGTTTCGCGTTAACTCCTGGACCTCGAGAGCCTCTCGGAGAACGTTCCGCTCGCCCACCGATTTTCTACTAGATCCCTCGACCACGTCGTGTTCACGGTTTCTAGCGATTTCATTGGCATTTTTAAGAAGTTTCAATGGAAATTAATTTATTTGTATTTATTCGATGTAAAGAAGTGCTCGTAAAATATACGCAGGTCCGCCATTGTACTTACGTTTGAAACTCCGGGTCTCCGGTGAATTTATCTTAAACCATGTATGCATCGAATTTAGACTAAACCACCGGAACTTAGGCTGCCCGTATCTCTGAAAATGTCGAATAAAGCAACGACGATAAAAATAAATAAAATCGAGAGTGTATGTATATTTGCTTACTAACTTTATTAACAATTGCCGGTATAAACCTGAATCTACTAACAATTAGATAACAACATGTGCGTCAACGCATTCCTATGGACGTAACGAATTCGCATCAACCGGAAGTGAAGAGTGTGGAATTTCTGTTTTCGTTTACTTTTTTCTCCGAGTTCTCGTCGTCGCAATACAATAATATACGTATACAGACTATATTTATATATATATATTATTATCATCAAACGTAAAAACGCGTTCAGCTTGAGGCGAATTTGTATCGATCGTCCATCAGGGGTTGAGGGGAAGGGTTGTTGTTTGGGGGGGTGGGGAAGTTAATACACCGAATTGGTACGTTTTTCTCGTTTTATACATCGTTTGTTCACTCTCACTTTCTCTCTCTCTCTCTCTCTTTCTTTTTCTCTCTCGCGCGCGCGTGCGTTTTATGTACGTAACATGTACATAAAAAAGAAACGTAGGTACGTCGATGTTTGACCGCTCTGTGCAACGAGGGCTGAGGATTTTTCGAAGCTTATAATTTATCCGGATGGTGGGAGTTTTCGTTTTTTATCAGAGAAAATTGATATTTGCTGAAAAGTTTGGAAACCGCTGGTCCAAGCAGAGTGATTGGAACCCACACGCGTACGCTAGTTTTTCATTCTTTCTCTTTGATCTCCCTTTCCCCTCCTGTTTATGGATCTTCCCCTTCGCGACGATATTGGTCCAATTACGCGGCAGTCTCTGTTTTTCTCGTGATAATTGTTTCCTTTTCTGCAACCTCGCTTCTCGCATCTATCCGCGTTACGGATACTTGCAACGGAATCGAAAACCCATTCGAGTTCGACCGGTTTCGAGGGCAGAGTCCCCGAGAGATCGGGAACAACTCCGCGTGAAATTTGACTGTTTCGATTTTGTTCGCAAGAAGAGAGGCACAGCACCTGCGTTTGGAAGGACACCTACGATCGAAGGCTGCCCCGCTGCCCTAAGTACGATGCGACAACGCGAACGTCGGAAGAGGGAAAGCAGAAAAATAAAAAGAAAAAAAGAAAGAAAGCAGCGTTCTAGACGATATTGGAAATTAATCGGTGGATCGAATTATTTTGGGCTGTTTCTCGAAAGCTACTGACTTCTCAGTTCGTTAAACAGAAATGCATAAATATATATATACGTACGCGCGTGTGTGTATGTGTATGTATACATAATATTTATATATATATATTTACAAGACATATACAGAGCGTATTACAGTTAATATTAATAAAAAGTTTTTGTTTCGCTTGGTGAGACACGCGCACACACATACGCACGCACGCAGACCACGCATACAAACATGTGTGAGACATGCACGCAGGGACAGACAGGTATGCTCGAAACATCAATGGGATCGTTGTATACGCACGGTGGGACCTCTCTCATTGATCATTTTGGTGATCGTTTCGTTTCGGAGCTCGACGTTCCGTGGGTTTCGAAAACGTTCTGATATCTATTTTTTTTTTACGACGGATGATTACCTTCTGGATACTTTGTTCCTCGCGATTAGTGATTTTACGTGTAGCGCGAAAAATTGAACGATCGACCGAGAAATGGTATCGACGACAATGGCGCCACGTTGGCGCGCAATAGATCGGCGCGCTCGTGTTAGAATTATTTTCATCGCGTTCACGATCAGGCGTATTGCGCAACGGAAGATTAAATATTCAAATAAGAAATTATTTATGCATTTGCGCTATTTAAATAACGCGGATACTGATGTATTTAAATACTACATCTTCCCGTTGGGCTGGATTCTAGTCACGCGCGCGAACGATCCGAGATCGATTCATAGAAAATGATTAATGATCTGCATGAATATAAACGTGTATAAATACTGTTGTATATAGACGTGTTCGAATTATATTTTACGAACGATCGAATGACCAAAAGAGCTCGAATATTGGAATACAGAAAGGTACGACAGGAAGTCCCAGACCCGCTTCCGCGAGAACGTGTAATAGCTTAACAGTAACGAGTGTTGCTTCGAATTGCTCGTCACGGTGTTACGCGATTCGTAAAAGAACATTCGATCGACAAACGCACGCGTTTATACCTCGAGAGTCCCGCGACTTGAATTAAAATCGTTCTTCGTTTTGGAAGCGAAAGAGGATCGATTTCGAAACGTAAAGTCACGATCTCGCTCGTAGTATTTAAAAAAATTGGGATCTCTGATGAGTCCCGCTTCGGGTGAAAATTGAGATAATTTACAGTTCTTATTCGCAATTGTTAAGTTTGTTTCTGATTCTGAGAGTGCAGAACGCGGGTCGAGGGCTCGCCAATCGCGATCGCTCGACGCGTTCACCGCGGGCGGTGATCTTTCCACGAGCTATCGTCGCTAGCTCGATCGCGAACGAACGAGTAGCAGCGAACGCGCGAACGTTTCGTTTCTTCGGGCATCTCGCTACCTCTTCGCGGGTAACGAAGCGAGCGAGCGATCGGAAGAAACATCGTTCCAATAATCTTTGGAGCGATCTCGTTAATAAACTGCAGCCTCCATGCTCGATCACGAATAATTAAATGATAAGACTAATTCTTGAAATTATTAAAACCGTCCTTCTATGAAACTAGAGAGGGTCTACAATCTTGAAGGAATCTTTCGAACAGAGCGTAAACGCTGTCGAGGAAGCGGGAAGGTGGCTTTACGTTTGTCAAAGTCAAAGCGTAATCGTTTGTCCGTTCGGAGGGTGGTTTTCGTCGGATTTTCGAGACCGAACAATCGAATCGAAGCACCGAAGAGACGGTGCCTCGAGAAACGTTGTCAGCGCGAGCGTTCTTTAACGATCGAGCCCCGCGAGGCGAGCAATGGAAGGTTAACACACCTTGGGCCGCGTGGGAAGCGCTGTTACCGTGCAATTAAACGCCGCGCCTCGGCCTCTGGCGGCGAATCAGCGGCCTCGAAAGCGTTAATTATTCCAAAAATCTTGCTCAAGAGAGAGAGAGAGAGAGAGAGAAAAAGTTCGCCCGGTACTCCCGACTAACGAGGAAAACGATTACCCGGTACGTTAAACTCGGCGTTCGTTAAGGCGAAGATTCTCGTCGCGTTTCCTCTATTTGCCATTCGTCGCGGATTGGCAACCGTACCCCGGCGCTCGCCGCGGAACAATTATTAATTAAACTCGCACACACGACTAGATAATACTGGAAAAAAGAAATTAATAAACGCGTTCGCCGCGGAGGAGCTGGATATGCCCCCGTTTGCGTTCGTTTGGAGGTACGTCGCCTGCCGTTCTGCCAGGGATCTATGATAGTTTTCCGAGCTCGAGTGCACGGAATAACGAATTTGGAAAATATTGACCGCAGAGAAGACGTCGTCAGGAAAATATTAACGCGTTGACTGCCATGATAGCTAACTGGTAACTATCATTTCAAACTTGCGCGCGCGTTTGAGAATCGTTAACGCTCAGGGAGCCCGAATACTTGTGTTAGGAATGTTACAAAATAACAGGTACACCATTTGAATTGTCAAATATTTCTATTTTTCAACACTACAATTTGAACAAATGTCGAGGACGTCTCATGGAAAACCAGCGTGGCAGTCAACGTATTAAAAATCGCTGAAATTATTCAGAAGGCCCCATCGTAATCGAAAACAAGAACATACACGAAACATTCTATTACCTTCGATATCGACAAATCTGCATTAACATTAACCCTTTCAGTACCTTACAATTTGCTTTCCAAGGGTGATGTACTTTCGTTAAAATAAATATAACATTTATCCGCGAGTTAAAGCTGACGACAAACGTTCTGGAGCCGGTATCTCGATTTTTTGGTACCAAAAGGGTCGAAGTATCGCGTGGGAACGTGGCTTTAGGCCGAGTAGCTGGTGTAGCTCCCCGTCTTTGCACCTTATTCAATTCACGAGCACACGGTACGTCTTCCACGACCAGATTTCACGCGTATGCCCCGATATCTGTTTCCCTACGCCCCCGCGAAATTGTCCTTTTTCCATCTGCCCGTATTTCTCGGCGTGCCCCGTGCACGTACACCCATATCACACACAAACACCCACACGCACACGCAAATCCCTCCCCCGCCCCCCATTCCCTGTTCATTCTTATTACAGACGCTCGCCGCTCTCACGCAACCGAACACGCGTGCGTTATCTCGATATCTCCGTGTGTCGTACAAGCCACGCTCGATACGTGCCCCACCAGTTGTTAACGAGTATAAAAGCGGGGTGTATGTACCGTGTACATCGAGAGAACCTGGAGGAAAACGCTCGGAAACGCGGACAATGCTTCTTTTCAGAGAGCATCCTCCTCTTTTTCTATCTCCTCCCCCTCCGTTTCGCTCCCCAACTTCCTTTTTCCATTCTCTCTGTCTCTCGTTCAATTTTTCTCGCCCCGTTTCTCCATTCTCGCGCGCGTTTTTCTACCGTACGCCTATACGCGCGCGCGCGTGTGTGTCTCTGTGTATGTGTAAAGGCAACCTGGAACGGCCCCCTGAAAATTCTTTCACCGCCCGCTGATCAAACATTCTCGCCCCCTCTACACGTAGAATATTCTATTTTACTCGGCGACGCAGCCACGAATAAATTAACCGTAGAAAAGTTTGCTCTTTATACAAATGTAATATACAATATACATATCTATATCTATGCGTATACAGGGTGTTCGCGTTATCACTGATCCGGCGATACTTTTCTAGAAACCGAGATGCCTTCGGGGCTCGGTCGCTAGAAACCTCCCCGAGGGATATCTTGGGGGGGTAATAAATTACTAGGGGCTGCCTGGAGGGGCTAAATTAACCCTCCGTCGCGTGAGTTTTATTTTGTCGTATCGATAACGTAATTTCTTCGTTGTTTGTACGTCCAATTGTTTAATACTCCGGGGTAAATAAGCGAATAATCTGCGGGGAATCCAGTAAAACTTGCCTCGGTCAACTGGGTGTTACGCAACAGTGGATTAAACGATACAATTAACGATAATATTTAATTATTCGTGTCTCCGAAAATACTATTACTTTCCCATCTCAATTTTACACGGGAAGAAAGTTGGGAAAATTCAACTGTCGTCGAACGGTACCAAGAAAAAAATGAAAGAGGAAAAAGTTTTACTATTCTTCGTAGGGGGAAACCTTTAAACAATTTACAAAAACGTGGAATAAATTTCGAATCACAAATGCGGCTGTAACTTCTTTTCTTAATGTACTGTTTTGTTTCTATCGGTGTTTCTCAGAGAACATTTGGTCCAAGACACTCCCTAGAATAAAATAATATTATTATTTTCTATCTGCATTATAAGTTCATATTTTTCAATTCAACCCTCTATATACTTTATATATTATAAAGATCCATATCCACTATCTATTATGATTATCAATATGTACAAATTATAATTTTAAAGCGATAGTATGGTCCACGAATAATCTCTTTACAATTACTCAGACTAGGATGGAACCTTGCGTTTGTTACAATTTATATCCCATTCTACTATTACATAATGTTTTTAAGAAGCTAAGTATAGTTTGGATTATACAGGATTAAACTGTTTATAAGTTTTCTAAGCGATGTATCAAAATAAATATGGTAAGAAATTAACGGATTCGCATCCTGTGATTTCAATTAATACTGTATAATAGTAGATTAATTATTACATTCTTGGCTTTCGTTTAGTATTTTTAGCGAAAGCAGAATAAATATGTTATAAGTACAAAACAATGCAAACAATTTCAGCGGTTCATTTGTAATGTTGTTGGTTATTAACAACAAGAAACATTTTAACCTGTATTTTTGAAAGATTATGATACTATGGGAAGCATTTATGTTCAGGGGTCCATGGACCTCAGGTTGAGAAACACCACTGCATATTGTATTATGCGGACAAGACAAGAGATACCCAATACAATAGCGTTCAAGGCCACGCGATTAATCGGGAAAAAATTACTTGGAACAGTTTCCTCGAAAACGAACAAATTTTATTGGTCCACTGTACGTGCTTGTATAAAATACTCAAATAAACAAAATACGAGTATCTCTTCCAATCTCGCATAACCTTGAACATTGTTGCACTGGACATGCACTTTATGATTCGAAATGTACTATAATCGGCGAGGTTAGGTTATGTTTACGTTACTAGTATAATAGAGATATTATGAAACTAAATTACCATTAAATTCCAGTGGGCAAAAAAGAAATTAGTAAAACTTTCACCCCTTTCGGACGCGATTAATTCGCGAGAAAAACGACGGGCAATAATAACGCGAATATTCTGTACTTCCACATACACGCATTTATACAAACTGCACGTGTGTCTGTACATACGTACACACGTACATACATACACACGTGCATGCGTTTAATATACTTTAGCGTTTCTTCTATTTACCCTCTTTCTCTCTCGCACGTTCGTCCACTCGTTCTCCGTGTGTGCGCGCACTATTTATATATTTTATCGTGTACAGACCTATCTATACTATAAGTGGTCTCTGCGTAATACGCACGCTCGCGTACCTTATCATCGTCTTTCTCGCCCTTTCTCCGCCATCTTGTTCCAACGTTCCGCGCTCTTCTCCTTCGCTAACCCCGTCATCCTCCCTTGTCCTTTTTCTCGCCAATCTCTCCACCACGCTTTCGTTTCTCCATTCCGCCATTTTCCCACTCGTTCGACATTCTCTCTTTCTCTCTCTCGCGTGCTTTCTTTCATTCTCTGGCTCGCGCGCGAGCGCGTGCGCATGGAAGAGAAATAATAAATAATAAAACACTCGCGACGTCAGACGTACAAACTCGTCGAAACTTCCAACGCACGTATCATCGTTTCTCGACTTAAATGCAACTGCTTGTACTTGATGCGATTCACTTTGTTCCCAAATGTGTCCCTCCGCGCGATCGCGTACACAACTCGTCTCGAATCGGCGGATATCGGCCCCCGTCGACGATCGTTCGTCCCTCGACACCAGCGCCACACGACACTCCACCGTTCCGATCGTCCGTCAGATGGCTCGTACGAGCAGAGGAGGTTCGCGGCAAAAAAATGGACAAAATCTTTCATTCGAATAACATATTTCGAACGACGATCAAAAGGACCAACGACTTCCGATCGATCGATCAGAGAAAGTCAAATTTTATCAATCACGGAACGAAATTTATTTCCATCGAATAACCGTATCCGTCGTTCGATATTCTAATAAAATCTTGTCCATTTCCGGTTCGCGGCTGATTTGCCCGTCGATTGCCACAGGTTGCCCGGATATGTTGACACCCGTATTTTACCGTGTTAATTATTTCTGATAGATTGTAGTTGCGTTGGATTCTTTCGAGAATAAGGCACCGCGAAGGCAGAGAAAATAAAAACAGACGTTCTTTCGTTTTCCGTAGCGTGGGAAGGATTTTCGGGCGAATACGCTGTGGCAGTCAACGCGGTAAACCTCGAACGCGTAATTCCTTGCTTAAAGACAGAATTTCAGTACGGGATCCAAGAAATTAAGTCATCCCCAACGCTGTGTTAACATTTGTTCGAACGACCGTCCGACAGGTGGTCACCGGATCGGCTACCGTCAAGCGAGGAATTCCCGTACGCGACGCTTTAGAGCTCGGGTGTAACCGGGTCGAGTAACCTCTTCTCCGGGTCCCTCGAGTCCCCGATGTCGTTGGTGATCGGATGATGCCTGCCCGAGGCCTGGCTCCCAAGAGTGCCCGGGTTGCACCTGCAGCCCTGGGCGGCGTGTCGCGCGTAGCATGCCTCGCAAATGGCCACGCAGCCCTTGAACGGCCAGTAACAGAGCAAGCACGGCATCACCAGGGTGAGGGCGGCCAGACATGCCCACCTGGAGGTCATCTTGTTCCCCGTGCAGGAGCACGGCTCGTCCGCGCAGCTTCCGGCCGCCTCGCCGTCGATCCCGCCACCGCCGCTGCCGTCCGCGCAGTGATAGAACAGTCCCTTCACGCAACAGAGGCAGGACGCATAGTCCAGGATAGTGTCCGCGGAACAGAAGCACTTGTTGTCGCACAGCCACTTGCTGGGCAACGGCGGCGGCTCGCGGCAGGACTCGCATCGGCATCTGCCGCAGAAATTGCACATTATCGACAAACCGGCCGGATCGTAGGTTCTGGAGGCGAGGTTGTTGGCTGGCTCCTTGGTGAAGGATACCGGTTGCTTGGTGACGGCGTTCGTCGCCGCGACGTTCGCGGCTGTGGACGCGGCCGCGTGCGTCCCCGTCGGGTTCAATCCGCTTCGAAACGCCTGATGGGCCCTGGCCGCGTGCAATCGATGATGAGTGGCGGCCACCGAGGCGTCCGACAGACCCTTCCGACGCTGCTGTCGCCTGTCGAGCTTCGGACAGTCGGTGGTGGCGGAACGCTTCTCGTGATCGAGTCGACGGTCCTGGTTCAGGCAGCAATGCTTGAACGGACCCTCGACGTACTCGTTGATGGTCCTCTCGCCGTCCGGTCGCGGGACAGTGAGGCTGACCTCGCCGATGGGACTCCTGGGCGGCGTGTCGCTCGGTACAACCCCCCTGGGCGACGCATCGCCGGACGTGTCGACGTTTCGCGGTCTGCTTCGGAAGGTGCTGGACAACGGGCTGAGCGGCGCGGTGGTCACCGGGATCCTAGGGTTCGACGGGGTGGTCGAGGTGGCGGTAGTGACGACGCTGGTCGCCAGCGTGGTCGCGGCGTTCACCGGCGTCGGCGATGCTACGTGCACGGTTGGCAACCGCGGTGGCGGAAACGGCCGATTGTGATCGTGCACTCTGCTAGGCTGAACGGCCTGGTGAATTGCCGATTGCGCGTCCCCGTCGTCGGCGTCGGTCGCGGCACCGTCGAGCCCGTTTTCCGTTCCGTTTATTCCACTGGTCTGCGAGGAGGGTGGCCGCGAGAGCGGCGGTATCGCATTGTTCTGCGACATCGGCCGACCGGATCTCAGTCCAAGATGCTCGGCTTGGTAACGCGCCGCTGCGTCCACGCGACGCTTCCGGTGCTCCTCCTTCTCCTTCGCCTCCAGCTCTTCCTCCTCCTGCCAATGATCCGCGAAACGGACACCGGTGACCTCTGCTCCCACTGCTCCCACTGCTCCTCTTCCTCCACCGACTCGACTCGACGATGAGAGGACCCTGCTTGATCCTGTTCCCGTTCTCCTTGCTGTTGCTGCTTCTGGCGAGGATGGTGACGCGGTACCACAAACCGACAAAGCCGACGACGACGATGCCCGCTCGCTAGCCCATTGTTCGACGGCTCTCGGTGTACCTGGACACGATGTATGATGCTGCTGCTGTTGCTGATGACGATTAATTGACTGAGTTGGGGTTGTAAGTGTCGCCTCGTTGATACGCACTGCCCAGCCCGCGCGAGGTGGTGGCACTCTCGACAAGGGCGTTCCATTAGCGAGGATGATGCTCGGTAATGCTCCGCGTCCGCTTCCTCTCGCCCTCGCGACACGCGCTTCATCCCCACCTGAAACGATACGCAAACTTTTAGCAATTTTTCCTTCCGAGATCAACGATACTTAGCGGCGTATCCAAAAATGGACAATGAACGTGTTAGCTCTCTAAATTGGGCAATTGATTCGTAAGCTAACTTCCGTTTACAAAAAAATAAAGACTCCACTTCCAATATTACTTATCGGACGATCTTACGTCAGGATTCGTGCGATCTAGTCTTTCTTAAGTTACCAGGTCCAATTATCCTCTCAGAATCCGATGTTCGAAGGCACGCGATGGTCGAGAGACTACGCGCCGGCTGCTCAGGGAATCACAAATCAAGAGGATCAGGATGTTCGAGAGAGATCGTCAGGAAATGAGAAATTAGAAGACGCGAACAAGTAGCGGCGATAAATCGTCCGGGGAGGAGAGAAGGGAGCGGCGATCTGAATGGGCAATAGTCGAAAGCGATATATTCGGATCACACCTCGACAGCTGCGAAGGATGCCGTGTACGCGGTTCACTACCTACGTGGCTTCGAGGTAGGTTTGGTCTCCGAACGTGGGCGAGGACTGCGCGAGTGGGCGCCGCTCGCGGCCCGTGCACCAGGTTTCTTGATTCAGTGGTCACCGGCCCACTCGAGGCGCCCACAGTTCTGGAAGAACCGAGCGTTTTGTTCGGCCGAGACCAATCGTGTCCTCCACGCATCCGTGCCGCGTCAGGGCTGTACCCACCGAACGTACATTCTATTCTTTTCAAACTAGTAAACCGTCAACCGTGACGAATGGCTGAGATCCGCGTCGAGCCACTTCCTTAGACAAATTAGACCTCTTTTTAAAATTGGCTACTTATCTTTGTCACGGCTGGAACAAAGCTCAATTGTACGCCTGTCATTTAGATCACAACTTTATAAAAGGGTGCATCGTTTTAAGTATCCGTATAGTTCCCTACGAGATTCCATTCTTAGATGGCCAAACAAAGGCGAGAAATAGAATCGGTTATCGGGAGGAAGACATGGACCAGGCCATTGTGGCAAACAGGAATGCTAATATGGGGAGTAATGCTGTTTGTCGAACGTATGGCGTGTCAAAACAAACCTTGAAGAGGAGATTGGAAAATTCGGTTACCACGAGCAAAACGATACTTGGATTTCTAGACCTTACCACCTAAAATTAGTACCGTTCTTTTCTGTAACGTAATTCCCGTGCGGGGATAACGAATGCATCGACACGGATATTTGACGAAAATAAATTCGGAGCCAAAGACATTTTTCAGCTGGATAAGATTGCTCTCGCCGCTGTCCAGAACCTAGAAACGTCTATTACGTTAACAAACAAACACCTAGTTCGGAGTTTCGACGTTGCAAAAACAACATATATATTTGCTGCACGAGTGCATCTAGAGTCTACGTGCCTCCCATGATTGTTTTTAGAGGCCAACGCTTCAAACTAGAACTGAAAATTGGAGCACCTTCTGGCACCGCCTTTGCTTGGTCTGCGAGCGGTTGGAGTAATTCCAGACACTTTCCCGCGGTGATTGGAACATTTTGTTGCCTATGTTAGAACTTACAAATGACAAAAAGGCTCTTCTAATAACGAACAGCTACGCCAGTTGCGCGTAAAGCTTCCAGGCAATAACGTATCCCAAAGAAGAACGGGATCGTTACGTAATAACCATTTCTAATAACAATGCATGAATATTCCTACAAATTTTCCGACAGTTGCACAAGTCTTCCAAGACTTAACGAGAAATGCAGCGACTGGCCAAAGTCTTTCCGGGCGGCGATGCGCGAACGAGAGCGTTAAAACGCGTATTCGTCGTGGATGGCAGGAATAATTGGCCAGCGACGAATGTACGGACCCACGATGACATTAAATCCGCCTCGTAATCCGTTCAACACCGTCCCGACCCACTCCTCTTTTCCCGAGGTGCTTACAGAACTGGAAGAAACGACGTTTGTTCGCACAAGACCGATTCGCGAGCGTCCTACACGCATCCGCTGTGTAGGTACCAGGATCGTGCGACGATGCCGGCGCCCCGACGCTTACGAAACACCGAATACATTAACTTCCTGTGCTCCGCTATTCAATCTTCCCCCTTTCGAGAACGAAACTCCGGTGACTCGCGACGCCCGGGGCTTTTGTCGTCGTCCAAACGCGGGCCCAAAACGACGAAAACAAAGAGACAAACGAGCACCCCCAACCCCCTCGAGTCTAAAACATCCCCGCTTGTATCGAACAAAAACTGTAGCGGTTACAGAGAAATCACAAACATACAGATTTCGAAAAGTAGGTATCTATGGTGTCGGCGGACAGAAAGTGATGGCGCTATCTAGCGCCAGGAATGGGAATTATTTCGCTGGATCGATCGTTTTACCTGCTGTCACCATTCGTACCACGATATCGTTTGTACTAATTTTATTTAATACAGTGCATGCTGTTAATTACAGTACAAAAATAGGAATTGCAGAGAAATCACACACTCGATGACTGCACGCTTACGCCTCTTAAACCGTAACTCCTTTAATGCTTAGTCAACCTCGGTTCCTAGTAACATGATCTCATTACAATGTTTACTTCCAGTACCCCAGATTTGTTCATCTATGATCTAAGTTTTGGACTTTCGTACGAGCGATCCCTGACATGTTCGGGTTCCGGGACACCTCCTCCAACAATTAAGCTATTGAAAATGTTTATCCGGATAAGAATTTTGCCCGTCGAGGGTGGGGGGGAGGGATTGTGTGGTCTCTGTACGCGCGACTCACGCGCCCCGAACACGTGTGAACCCACGCAGATACGCGTGTAAACCGCACCGACGGACACACACGCTTGTCAACTGCACGGGCGTGTTCGCGAAGAAACAGGCGGCCCATTCAGAGAGTGCACTCGGAGAGGAATGTGCGCGGGCTATCGCCGACCGACTGCCATAGGTCAGAGCTTTTAGTCGCTCTATACGGCCGAGAGAGCAGATAAGAGAGAACGTTTTGTGAGCTTGTGCAGCCGGTGTACGACCACCGAGTGTAGCCTCGTCTCTTTTGCTCCCGATCTATCTGCGCCAAAGACAAGATATTTCGTTGCTACGCCGTTGTTACGACCGATAGAGATCCGCCCGCTAATGGGTTTTGAGAAACCCACAGTTTCCACAATCGTACGAGCCCCGTTCATTGTTGGAGCGTTTTACGCGCCAATTAAAGTCACCGACGATCGCTCGGGAAAACGAAATCGTAACCATTCGGGGAAGGTCACTTCCTCCTGGACAAGGTCCGTTGATTGCTTAACGTTCGTTCGATGCTTCGTTAAATAAAAATGACAATTGTAGTAAAATAAAAGTTTGCCCTGGCAAGAGCCAACCGGACGAGGCAAATTTTTATTAAAAACCGAAACGGAGGTGAAAGGAAGTTCCTCGCGCGAAGAATTCGTTTTGTCACGCTAGACGAGAGATAATCGCGCGAACGCGTAGCCTGGTCACTGAACAAGCGTGCCTTCCTAGTAAGAATCGCGAATCGAATTATGAATCAGTTCGTAGGTAATATGGATCGAGGAAGGGTTTCGAGGAACATTGCCAATCGCGTAATCGCGACACGATGACAGCGATACAGTCGAGTGTTTAGCGTGGAGTCACGTTTCGCGATCCTCGTTGTCTCGTTGCGCGCGGAATAACAATGATTAAAATGTTCGCTGTTCGTGTACGAAAATTTGCGCGATAAAAGATCTTTCGAAAACTCGTCGCGCGCCTTGGGAAAATTCCGGAGATTCTGCTTGTCTTTGCAAGTTTGTCCATCGAGCTTGGATGCTCGAATAGAATTTCAATTTAAAGGCCGCCGCCATTTTTGACAGGATGTTCCGAATAAGGTCCATTTAACTGTCATCTCCGTCGAAAAAAAAAAAGTAATTTTTAAACGACGTTCCGGTACAGATACGTTTTAATTCGCGACGGAAACGCGCGCGATAAGACCGGACGTGCTTCCTCGCTGCGCGCACGTTTCCGTTCAATAAAGTTATCTAGCGCTACGGTTTAAATAATACCGCGTCTCGAAAACTCGAGATCTTGTACGCTTTTCACCGTAAACAGAGTTTCAAATTATTAATCATCGTGATATCAAATAATTCTACCAAGAGATTTGGTCATCGTCCACTTCTCAATTATTTAGACATTCGACACAGAGATATATTTACCCAAATATTTGGAAATTGATTGTACAGACAAAGTGCAGGAAGACGTGCTTCTGATTTCGAAAATTGAAATACAATATTGCTCGGACATGTTGTGAACGCCGCTGGAAGCACGTGCAGAAGAAAAACAGTAATTGAGGAATCTCGATAACGGGATAGATGTTACGTATGTGTAAGAAACGATAACAAAATTGTAATCAAACGGGAAGCATGTTTCCATTATGTTTATAAACTGCATTTCGTAACTCTACAAAATATTATATGCGTATTGTATAGTGGAATAAATATTTCAAATTTTCATCGCTATTTGCTGTAACAAGTTTTTGAGAAACTTGAAAGGTAATTATTTCGTGGGGAAAGAACTTAAACGTCATTAGTTCGCGGGCTGTAAGTCTAAATGTATAAAGGTTGCGAACCGTTCGTACAGACGAGGATTTTGTTTTCTTAAAAATTTAAAGAATATCTGTAGGGGTCGAGAAATCGATGTCGGAGAAACTTACTGAAAATTCATGGGACTAGCGAAAATCCAGAAAAGAACGTGGGCTCGCCCACGCCGGGGCCGACGGGATTCTTCGGAGGCGTGTCCGGTGTTCTCACAGCACGCACGCGCACCAACGCGACAGCTCCGGTACGGTGATTCCGTTCAAACGACTGAACGGATCTATGAATGTCCTCGAATTCCACCGGACGGCAGCTGCTCGTCGCCCTCTCATCGGTCGCTTCGTTCCGTTCTCATTTCCCGTCCGCTAATATTTCCGGGGACCGGGTTTGCGACGCCGTGAATCTGACGGCACACGTCACGCGCACCAACAAATACCGACAGATTCGACGGAGCTCACGTTCGAACCCGTTACACGCATCTCGCGATCGTACTTCCGCCAGATGTACTTCGATTCCATGAAGAACGGTACTTATCGAGCAAGGGGAACGTTTCGGAGTGGTTTCTATGGTTCCCGAGCTTCCCCTCGAACTCTCGACGACAGGAACGAGCTGACGGAAGCGTTCGACGACACGAGGCGACGATGAATGAGACCTTGCACGGCGCAGGCGAATCGTCAAAAAACCGAAAGAAACACAACGACTGGTGGCGAACGACTGACAACGGACTCACCGTGAGCGAGTCAAGCTGGCGAGTCGGGGCGGCGAAGGGAGGGGAGCGCGGCGGCGATTGGGCGACTGGCGAGCTGGCCGCGGAGTGGGGGAGACTGGGAGACCACGAACGAGGGAGAGGGGCGCACGGAGGTGAAAAGGGTACGTAGCAGAGGCAGTAGGACGAAACGTCAGGGGAGGGAGGGAAAGCAGGAAGAGAGAAGGTGGGAAGGAAGCCATGAATGGCGACAGTCGGGCAAGGGAACGGGAAGAGAAAAAGTAGAGACAGAAAGAGCAAAGGAGGAGGCGAGAGAGTGTGACGAGGGCCGGTCGAGTTCCGTGCACGGTATGCCATCTAGCGATATCGTGGCCAACGACTCGTTCGCAACACGAAGCTTTTTATGAATGGGCGGAAGCTATCATTGAAGCTTTAGATTGAATGAAAACATTACCTATGTCGTCACACCGTGTATACCACCGACAGCGTCGCCGCGGCGACAGTGTCGGTCGTCGGACGATTCGCTGGAGGTGGCAATGCTTACGCGGTGATTTTTTTTCTTATATATACATACGTACATATGTATATATATATATTTTTTATACTCCTCCGTGTGCAACGCGATCCATACTTCTCGCGTACAAGCTGTGGGAAATTTTTGTCGTCCCGACCGACGGGGGATACTCGATGCGCGTTATCGATCGAATTTAAAGCGTTTCATTGGCGTTTGCTCGGGTTAAGGGCCTCCGGTCGCCGGATAAAGGATCGAGTCGTGTTACCGTAGATGCTACGAAGGTTAACGAAAGTATTCGATCGCTCGAACGCGAAAACCTTCGCGCTGACAGGATACTTAAATTGCACCGATAATTTCACGATATCGTTATCGCGACACTGGGGCAACTATCGACGGTATCGACGTAGTCACGAATCGCAAATACCGTCTTCCGGTCGAATAAACGAAGCAAACGTTCCCTGGCTTCGTTGCAATATGCCCGCCGTATCTATGTTTGGGTCAATGAAACAATCGACTCGAGAGATCTTCGTTGAGATCCTTTCCCTCCCTCTTGCTGCTTTGGTCGATGACTTGGACGGTCGGAGTTTGGCAGTTTTCAATGAAAGTAAGGATGGAATCGACCGTATCGCGTGAATCCTTGTTTTTTTTTTACAGTTGGCCAGAATTTTGATGCGATTATCGTTCCCTCGGAAATATGTGGAATCGATGCCCAAAAATCTACCGTTAATTTATCTCGATGCTCTTCGACGAGCAAACGCTTGTTCGACGACTATGAAATCGCGAAATGCATCGAATACTTCGCTACAAGCATCCGGGACGATAGGAGTAAGGTAGAGAAAGTGGGGGGCTTTCGTTCCTGGAACTTCTCCCACCCAGTCGAGTCGATTCTTTCGTTTACTCCACCGTAGTCCGACGGAAACCGCGCTTTTTAGGGAGATTAGGAATAGGCACGGGATGCCTGGAAGCTGCGGACACGCGCGATAAATAGAAGAATAAAGGAGTACCGTTACGTTTTAATAACGATGCCATTCTCGAGCCGGAGGAATCTCCGTGGCTTATTAAGTAACCGGGTTGCATCTTTCGTCGCGTTTATTTAATCGCCTGACCGCGTGCTCGTCCATCCGCGATCTCTCACCTACACGTTCGCGGTATCCGTTCCATTATTTGGAACGTCGTCGTCATTAATATTAATCGATCGCGACAGATGTTCCGTTACAGTACAATTCGAAGGTCGTGCCTCGTGTTTGCTCCGCTCAAACATTATTTTTTAGAGCAACAGACGGTCATGTTCCTCCAAAACAAAGCGTTGGTTAAAATTAGTTCCTAACGAGCGAAGAAACTATTTTAAACTAAACGAACGAGGGATTGTTGAAATCAATTCGAAATCAGAGTGAAATCATATGTAAATGTGACCTACTGGTACGAGTCTAGAATATTCAAATTAAAATACGAGCATTACGATTCTTGCTCGCCAGGTCGGTTATAGTTATAATTACGTGAGAAATTCGTATTTGTCATTCGATGATAAAGTTTTTCCCAACTCGGAGGATCTTCGAACGTGAGAAGAAGGCGCGGATTAAAACAGTGGCTAACAGTACTCGTGGCGAGGCAACGTATCTTGAACCAGTTCATAGCTGATTTCGCTGTTCCGCCTTTTAATTTCTAGCACGGAAGGAAAATCTGTGAAAGTCGAACGGTTCGCGGGAGCGCAAGAGCCGACCAAGTGCACCGCGATTAGAATACCGTCAGGATAAAAAAAATTTCATTCCAAGCGGAGTACAGTACGCAAAAGTGCACGACCTTGAAGTCACCTTGACCACTTTCGTGCGAATTCGTACGATGTTAGGTTATGGACCCAGGATAGAACGGTCCATGATTTCCAAATTTTAATTTTTCAATTGTTTATCGCCTTTTCACGATATCGGGGGCCACCGTGCGCCGGAGCGTTCCGACGTTCGGCAAGAAGTCCCATCCGTAACCGTGACGCGGTACGATTACGGGGGAAAAAGCTCCGTCCAATTCCGTAATCGCGTTCCAACTCGAAAAACGGCCACTTCCTACGCGGCACAGTTAGAGAGCTCGAGGCGAGAGAGGCTGAAACCGCCTGTCGAGCCTCGCGAGAGAGATCATGGCTGAATGAGCTCCCCCGAGCGTACTATACTATCAATAAGTTGGCCTAGCATGTTCACGCTATAGCGTTGATTCAGCACCAGTTCCGCCGGTGTGCGTCAGTGTACACCGTAGTACGACGACGAAGAATCCTTTCGTTCCATTTCGTTTGGTCTTGTACCTGCCTTTGGCTGGCTACCTCCACAAGTAGTCGTTCGATCATGCTGGCGCAAGCCAGTCCGCCGTGGAACGAGTCGGCCGACCAACCAACCGAGCGAGCGAACGAACCGAACGGACGAGAGAGGGCGCGGATAGAAAACGGAAGAGGAGGAAGGGATAGGTCGTCTCGTTCTGTCGCGTAACGCGCTTGCTATATTTATCCCACTCATTAATTCTATCCTCGTCGTGCACCGTTCATTCATTCGATCGTCCGTCTCGTCCTATCTCGCGCCCACCTCGTCGACCGTCGTCGTCGCGTCTCTTTCTCTCTCTCTGCCGCGTACGCACGTTCATTCATCTCCTCTCTCTCTGCCCGCTTGCTCTCTCCGACCGGTCCTCTCTCTCTCCCACCGATCGCGACTGGCTTCACCCCTTTTCCTTCACCGTCCTTCTCCGACCTTCCGTCGTGCATCTCGCGCTCCCTTCCTCGTTCTGGTTCGTTCACTCAGTCGCGCAACTAGCCACGTTGTTCCCACTCGCTCCTATCCCCGCCCTCTCCCACCTCCGTACCGACACACATCCGCACGGCAGATGCCAGTAGCGTAATGAGTACGCCGGATTTTCGGACGTTACGATTACGCCTGGAAGCGATCGATCAATTTCTTTTCGAACGCTTGGTAATTACAACCTGGTATAATTCGAATGTAGGAATAGATGACTGTTCTATAAACACCTTCGAGACACCGTAATATTTGAATTCTTTTGTATTCGAATGTTCGAATATTGGTAATTCGATATGACTCCATTCGGATATTAAACTATTCGAACACTCGAAACGGGCGTTATCGTAACGTAGTTCCTATTGGTTGCGTAACACCGTGCTTCCGGGTCGCCGGTCCTCGTACCGCGAAAACTAAATAGCCGCGAGATAAAGAACGGTATCGCGTTTAAAGCGTAATATTTCTTTCGGTGTGTCGGCGCGTCTCGCATCGACGGCGATACCGTGGCTCCGCTAAAGCTTCGCGCTGTATCGCGGAGCTTATCGTTAATTGTCGTGACTGACAATTACCTCGAAAAACACGCGGGACGGAGCCATGCGTAAGCGTTACGCGTACCACTGACGCGTTTATTTTCGCACGTTTCAGAGACCAGGGTTCCACGGATTTGGCGATACGAGACTGAAGCGTGGAAAGACAAGCGCGCGGGAACGTTGGGCGAAGTGGACGAGCAACGAGCGAGCAGAACAGCCAAGCAAACTTGGAACGAGGGCTTGGCTCCGGAGGCGAGCAAACATACGAGGTGTTCGCTACGAAAGTGGTGTTGTAGTTCGATTAAAAAAATAAAAATCGATATTTTTACTAAATAATCACGATTTTGTTCCCCTGATCCTGTGCCCCTGGAATACATGTATTTTACGATACAACGATTTGCTCGAATACGTTCGTCCGGTACGCGCCACTAAATAGTGCCTTCTGCGGATGGGGTCTCTTATAGGGGTCATAAACGTAACGATTTATTATACGACGAGTACACTGACAATGAGTTGCAACGATAGTCGTATGGCAGAGTCGTGTGTAGCCATTCAACGCAGTTTGTATATACAACAACCCTACGTACATTTATTATTAAACGTCTTTATTACGCATACACGAAGGCGCGTACTCGTGCTTTAAAACCCGACTCGAATCTTTGTCTGTATGGACGATCACGGGAAGGGGGGGGATATCCTTTTGTTGGAGACGATAATGAAGCCGATGCGGTCGACTAATAGCCAAGAACGGGACACATGCTCGCGAGAACGAATGGGCTCGCGAGTACTCGCGACGAGTCAGCGAGCGAGTCAAAGCGGCCAGTTTATTTCGAGCGTTTCCGATTTCGAGGAGGCAGCAGACTCGCGTGCCTCTGCAGAAGCCAATTACACAACGCGTACCGCGGTGAAAACCGCGTGGAAAGCTTTCCAACTGAAACGGGCGAAATTCTTTCATCCCACGGAACCATAGCGCAACGAACAAAACGACAGAAATCAACGTTTTGTTGTTTGAATTACTTCACTTACTGTTGATTTTTACCAATATGAACTTTCCTTTGAAGCATTTAACACCGTTGACTGCCAGACCAAATCCCTCAAATTGTCTACGAAAAGGATACTCTTTTTTGGATAATTCGAAACTAGCATATCCACAATTTGTCATATAACTTATTTTTACAGCCTCGTTAAAATTTATTTCCTTTAACATGTAATCTTGAGAAATAATTTTTTTAGCTGATCGATGAAAATTCATGGAGGATTGAATTTTCAGAGGCCTCAATAGTCCACTTAAGGGTTGATAACAGACGGTGGGTTTCTTACGTTCTACGTTTGTTGGAATTTGCCCAAAAATCGAAGAAATTCTGAATCGTCGATTATGTTTTTCCAGGAGCCAGAGTTTAAGAGGTAAAAGTTGACAGTGATCCAAAATATTTTTCTGTCAACGGGCCGTGTCACGAAGATCCGTCCGCCGGAGGACCGGTAAAATTAGAGAAGACGCTCCGTGAAGTTATTTTAATGAGAATTCTGCTTCACAAGCTGTGTCAAGATCGCGCGATTCCAACCCGAGGTTCAGCTACGAGGCAGGGCGCTATCTTTCCACCCGAGAAATTCTATTTTGCGACAAAGTCAAGGCTCCGGGATCGCCACGACAACGGCGAACGAGATCGTTTAATTTTTCTCATTCGAAAGCGAGAAATTTTACATCGAATATCAAACCGCGTAAAGGGTCGAGAGGAACCAGAATCGTTCGCGAGCCGCGAAAGTTTACAGAAACGCGAGCCTGGTGTTTTCGGATTTGCTAAGAACAGAGTCGATCGAACAGGAGGCGCCTTCTGTTCGCCGTGATCGTAATTCGCGATGGAGTCGCGACGCGTTTCCAGGTAATATTCTACCACGAACAACGCTCCGCCGCGTCCCATTCGTGAAAACGTCACGTCCCTCGCCGAGGAGGATGGATATTGATGAGAGGATCCCGAAGAAAGTTGGCAAACTTGCTGCCAATTTTCCTGGTATTGGCTTCGAGCACATTGTCTCGCTTTTTATGAACCAAAAATAAAAACGTACGGTCCGATGTTTGTCTCGCTTTAGTAACGGATTAGGATACTTGGGGGTTATGGATCAACCCTCAAGTGGATTATTGGGACCCCTAATTTATGCGATCCTCCATTAGAGTTCATTGGTTTTTAAATGCTTTGAAGGAAAGTTGATTTCCATTTACCAATTTGGTAAAAATCCGCTTGAAATGGAGTGGGAAACAGTGATGTAGAAAATTGGAGATAGTATAGAGATGAACGGTATGTTATTGTATATCGTAAAAAATAGTAATTGCGGGAGTATGAGAAGGGGATCAGGAGACGGGACAGGTTGAGAAGCGCTGTAGTCGCGAGTTAAAACGAATTGCCAAGAGTAATTGGCAGAAACAGAAAGAGCAAGGCACTCGAACGCGACTAACATCGAGAATAAGGAAATGAAGAAGCGTACTCGCGTGGTCGTTTTCCAAGATGTTGCGTCTTTTTGTCGTTATCCGACAGGGAACGCGCGCCCCACGCAGCGAGAACTTTGCGACAGATGTGTGTTGCCCGGGCTCTGTTCAACTTCCCTACGGCGCGAGTGGTAGCAAAAGCGTCGTCGGAAGCTGTTTTGACTGGTTCGCATGCAAAGTAGCTTTTTGGTCGTGCACGGGGGAAAATTAATCGTTATATAGTGCCTTAATACGGTCGTAAATATCGAACCAACGAATCGGGCATAAATCGACCCTAGGCTATAAATTCCTATCCTCGACGACAGCGCCGCTGGATTATTAAATTTTAATTTCCGCCCCGTCCATTAGCGGAGGATTAACCGACGTCGGTAGATTAGCTTTCCACGGTGTTGCAATTTCATAAATTCTTACGAAACCTTTCTCGAGGGGATCCTCGATGGGAGGAAGAACGCGAGGGGTGAAAATCGGTTCGATAACAATTAATGAACGATAACGGGGATCCAAATAAGAGCAAACCGGCGAGCAGAAGGGAGGTGAGAGAGGGAGAGAAAAAAGAAAGGAATGAGCGCGCGGCGCACCGGATATCCTTCAGACTGCGCCCACGCAACGTGCACGCGTGCGTGCACATACTCGCGCGAGATCGTCTTTCTCTCTTCGCAATTACTCCGGGCCAAAGATGGGCAAAACTTTACTCGGAACAACGGACGACGAATAAAAAACTGTACCAAGGTGTAAAGTCGAAAGAAAATTTACAAGAGCCTCGAGGAACCGTAGGGGGGCGGGGGAACACGGACATCGATCCGACCGAACGTGACAATCGACTTTTGCAAACGTCGACCGGTGGTTTTTGCGAACGAAGCCCCTTCGACAGGTATTACCCACGGTCGTTTACGATGTGACACCAGCAGAAGTTACAGAAAGAAATTTCGAGGAACCCGAGAGACGAACGGGGAGGAGGAACGAGTCATTTTCTCACAAAGGGAGGAAGGAAGGGAAGACAATGGAGAACCTACGATCCCTTCTTCCCGTCGCCGGGGTTTCTGCCACCTTGCGTTACCTGTTCCACTCCCCAACCGTACCTGCAACGCCGGCTCGAGAGCTGTTACCTTTGTCCGGCATCGGTTTCAAATTTAAAGCGCAATAAAATCATTCGTTCAAGTATCGCGTTTTAGTAGAAAGACTCGGCTTTTATGATTTACGACGGTGATTAACCTACGGGTACCTTGGGATCGCCGTAGGAAGACAATCAATCACTTATTTGCTTACACGCCTTCTGCCATCGAGCCTTGAATCATTATACGTTTTCCTTCTCTTACGTTCGTTCCTCCTCACTTTCTTCGCGACAGTTTTCCCAAACATTCAAATGACGGAGTAGCTCGGTACAACTTAATTTTGTTTTGCTTCCACTCTATCCGGTCACACAAAAATTCCCCTTCGTCGATAGAAGATCGACATCCCCATATATCTCCGTACAATTGTAGAAGAAATTTTCGCAATATTCCCGAGGGTTCGTTTAGCAACTCTCGAGACGGATCGATCCGACAGGGGTATTGCGCAAGTACGCGGCTGCGATTATAAATCGATCTCGAAAGGATCGAGGGGACTCTCGAGCGTGAAAATCCGGCGAAAACTGCCGCGATCGAGCCCGTCGAGTGGTTGTCTCGCGAATTGACGGTGAGCAGCAAGAAAGCTCGAGGATCCGCTGTCGAAGCGACGATACTTTTTTCCCCCCGAGCGTCGTAGACGCAGAATTACACGCGTGTCCGCGAGGCGGGAGGCAGAACGAGAGAGCAAACACGCGGCTCGATCTCGCTGGCACACGAGAAATGGAATGTGGACACCATATGGCCGGGATCTTCGTCCAACCACCCACTCGTCGTCGTCGTCGTCGTCGTCGTCTTCGTCTTGATGGTTTCGTGGCTGCTCCCCGTTCGCTCTCGCGCGTCTACACCTCCAACGGACGACTGTCGGGGCCCGGGCCCCCGGAGAAAAGTTCGTTAGCGATTTCAGGCCCCGTAATTGCACGGCTCGCGGAATGGAAATTTATAGCCGGTATTACCACATTCGCGTTACGTGAAATCATTCGCCCGGCCGGGAATTCTGATTGTGCGTGTTCGCGTCGACCACTCGCGTCGTTGATCACCGTTTTATCCCGCCCCCTGCTCTTAGGAACGATTCTCCACGTCCACGCAACCTACGATCCTCCTCTTAACCCTTAACCCCTACGAAAGCTTCCTCGTCCTAACTGGAAGCTCTAGGTTCTCGAAGTTGAACAGGGTTGGTACCCCAAGATGAATGTGTATCGATCTTTTCTCGATTTCAGTACTCAGAGTCTCGAGATTTAGGAGGTCGAGTGTTCCACCGTAAGAAGAATGTTTCAAGAGTTTTCCATGGAAGATCCCTAAGGAAAAGGATTCAGGCAATTTACCACCCCCTCCATCGTGACGTTAATAACAACAGGGGGGTGGTAGGAGGTACGTCCGAAAAATACGAGGCAACACGTTGAATATTTTGCGCTGAAAACGACTGGCTGATTATCCAACGTGGGCCCGGAGAAATCCGGATATCAAATGCGCGGTCACGTACGCGAGTTTACATGTTCGCTGGCGCGTATGTATAAATACAAGCCCACGCACCGCCCAACCACACTTCCAGCGGCCGCACATGTGTCGTGAAACTTGCAGCGCTGCCCTCGTGCACATTGAAAAACCTATTTTCGACGCGGAGCATTGTGTATACGCGAACTACGGACCGCCGGAAACCTCTGTTTCACGTACGTAAACATATTGCCGGCCTACATGCGTCCCTATTTATCCAACACGGAGAAATTTATCTCGTTAAGGGGTACATTCACGCTCGAGACCGTCGATTCTCTAAATAAAGAATCATTATACGATCGTAGATCTTTCAAATTTCTTTGCACGTTCGGTTGTTTTTCCCCACCTGAAAAATAAATGAGCATTCGATGGTGGAGCGTTTCCCTCGAGCGTTCCCCGAGAATAGGATTGCAAAAACTGTGGATTTTTCATTTGTAACGTGGCGAGATTGTTTGGCGAGGCCACCTGTTTCTGGCGGGACACCCTGTATAGCAACGTCGATCTTGCTGGCATCGCATTCTGAATGAAACCACGTTCGGACGACCGTACGTACGTACGGACCGTCGGACGGTCGAGAGGGTCAACGTTCCCTTCCCTTCAAGGACGGCCTGAGAAAAGTCAAAGAACAGTCGAGCGTAGGAGCGGGACGAACCACAGACGGAAAGGGAAGATTCGAGTTATTTCGGGACTACGAATTTTCGCGGAACTAATAATAGCACCGCAAAGTGGAATAGATAGCTCTATGTATTTTGTAATTTTCGGTTCGGAGCACGTCGAGTCGTACGTTTGTCGTAAGTGAAAGGCGGCCATCTTGGATTCACCAGCGACCACCGTAACCGAACAAAATGAAGCTTTGAAAAATGGTATAGACTCAAGAATAGTCGTAAAGACTACGATTACTGAATTTCGTTTGCCATTTGAGATTCTCGGTCGAAGAAAAGTGTTGCTTTTGCTTTCTCTGGCGCGAAATATACGGACGTGTACGGTTTGGGCCGATAACACCTCGTCGGTCCACGTGCACGCCACGTCCGAGAAGAAAACGAAAAGACAAGAGAGCGAACCGAGGAGGAGAGGGCAGAGCGTCGAAGAGTCGAGCAAAAGGAAAACAGAGAAACGTATGGTTCTCGTTCTTAACTCGGCAGAGGTCGCGCACCTCTCGATGCCGACATGTATCGCTGTCATAGCGGTCCGCCTTTATCGGGGCAATTCGTAAAAGTGTTTTCGAGATAAGAGTGCGCCGTTCCGCGCGATACAGAGGGGAACGTAGCCATGTGGGTCAGAATACTGACCGAGAGCTCAGAAAAACTCTTCGGAATTTCGGGGCAAAATCGATCTTTAGTCTCGTTTTAAATGCCCGCCCGTCGAGATAGCGATAATCGTAAACGACGCCGATTCCGTTCCGCGATATTCGTCGGGCAACGAGTTCGCGATCGACGAATTAATTCCCAGCGAAGGAGGGATCCAAAGTTTCGACGAAATTATTTACGAATATTATTTATCAATGAATACGTGTTTTTATCCGCCCACCGACTGCTACGCGTAAACACTAATTCGCGTATTGTTGGTGCGCATCCCGACCGCGCAGAGTCTCCTTGCCGCGTAAAATTAGCCAATAGGAAGCCCACCTGGGATCCGTAGATAGATTTTTAGGCGGATATTAAATGTTGTAATTTACTTTAATAACAAACAAGGTTCTGTACCGATAATGTGGACGTAATCGAGCGTGATTATTATTGTCCGTCGATCGGTGGCGAAAAACACGAACAGATTCATGTTCCGCAGGGGCCCGATAAGAGCGTAATCGCTGGAAAAGTAAAATCAGAGAAGTCGACGGAGGGACCGAAGAGGAAGAAAAAAAAAGTCGAGGAATCGCGAGCGTAAGAAGCGTCGTGAAACGTTTCTTTATCGCCCGGTGCGATTACGTAACCGATCGTTCACGGTTCGTTTATGCGCGTATAATTCGCGGTCGCAGTAAAAGTCCGTGGATCCGTGTATCAGGGCGTCGCGGGTCCCGTGACAGTGACGATAAATTAATTCGCCGAGGGGCCGATTCGTTGAACCCTGAACCGAATCGAATCCTCTGCTCGCCAATTAAAGCGACGGCAGGCACAGCCCCGTCTCGTATCTTCGTCCCTGCGACTTCCGGTCAATCTCCGCGAGCCGATCGCGACACACGATATCTTCGTGGCAATAAACTGCACACGACTGCGCTCTCGACTCCGACCGCCGTATAATTTTCGATACACGCTAAACTCGAGAACGACGGGAACGTTGACCGCGGGGGATACGGCGGAATAAAAAACGAAAAAGACCCCTCGATAAAACGCCAATTGTGCCCCCTCGCGATTATCCAAATTTACCCTCCGATTCCTCTTCCTTGGTACGCACGATATTTGGATACCGAAGGACAATTTTAAAAAAAGTTTCTTTTGGGATTCGAGAAGAAAAGGGTCAGGAGGCGTTTGTACGTTAAAATGGTAAATATCGATCTTGAATAGTTTCGAAATAATTGATTTAATATCTACGAAAGTGTGTAAGTGCTTAGCTATGGCATTTTCGAATTTGAAAAGGAGAGGGTTGCCAGTTGGTTAAGGTGAAAAGGTCGTAGAATTTAACGGCGGAGAGAAAACCGTGGAGAATGGGCATCGTCGTCAGGCTACGGCGTAGATCGGCCCGAAGAACCAGCGACCCAGCAAGAAGACCGAAAAGAGAAGCATTAAGAACTGGGAACAGGGGGGAGGAGAAGGGGAGCGATCGGGCAGACCGGATATGACGCGACAGCACATAACGATGATCGTAGATTGCGTTCAGTGCTGGTGCAAAAGCAGGCGAGCAGGAGCGAGTTGATGAAACGATGACGAACAGGGAGGCTAGAGCCACGGAGTGACGGAGCGACGAGGAAAGAGACAGGGTGGAAGAACCGTGAGGAGGGGGAGGGAGGGAGGGAGAGAGGGGGAGAGAGAGAAGGGTAAGACACGGGAGAAGGAAGGAAAGGAGAGACACGGGATCAAAGACGGAGGAACGGGAGATAACGGGGTTGGCAAACACCAAGATAGCGTGGCGGCGGTGTTCTTGTATTACCGAGATAGTTCTTCTATGCTCGCGAGTATCGATTCTCAATATCGACGCGATAAATTCATCGTTAGGGATGTTCGATTTCTCGAAAAAGTATCGACCTTAAATCGCAATCGACGAAACGATGATCGTTCGACTTCGTGCGTTATTCTGCTCGGTTGGTCAGCGTGAGTTTAACGTTCGAAGGAGGATCGAGATCGGTTCGGAACGCTCGAGTCACGTCCCTTATTAGAGATTCGAGTATGACCGCGAAGCATTGCATGGGATAGGTCGATACGCTTGGCGTACATTTCGAACACATGCTCACTCGCTGGCATATTAGAAACGTTTGTTTCTCAACTCGAGATCGATACAATATCGGACGAGATAGCATTTGAATATCCTGCTACCCAAACGTTTAGTTATCTAACCGGAGCTCTCGTGTTCAGCGATTTGAATATCGAGGGTGTTGAAAAAAGAAGTTGATAGCTGTTCGACGGATCCTCGAAGGATCGTGGTCGTCGAAGCGAGGACGAGGATCCGAGGGACGCGCAATTGAGATGCTTGGCCGATGAGTGAGAAACCAGCGATGTTATGCCGCGGCACGCCGCGTTGGCCACTCCTTTCGCGACTTTGTTCGTACTCTTTCGATTCATTATTCCGGGCACATGTCGCTCAAGGACACGGCGTCTTCGCGCCGGAGAAGATCATCCGCGTGCATTTGCAACGCGTTACCACACGCGCCGCGTCCCGTCACGGTGTTGCGCCACGTTACATAAGAAACGGCTCGAAAACGCGGCTTCCTTCGACCCTACGACGATCGCGGGTTCAAAGATCGTGGAAAACCGCGCGCGGACCACGGCAAAATTTATATCGATATCAAATATCCAATTAAACCGACGCGTCGCGAATTTCCTATTTCACTCTTGCCCCGGCGATATCGTCGGATCGTTTATTTTTTACTGTAATTACGCTCTTCGTCCTAATCGACCGGCATAACGATCCTGCCATTACGACTAGCTTAATCTTCGAATGCAAATCACGAGAATTTTTCATTAGCGCCGTTTGCCTTGTTTCGATACGCTGCGATAATTCTAGCCTCTAATTCGCGCCATTAGGATAACGTTTCAGTAAAAATGCTGTTCGAAATTGCCCCTGTCAACATAATACAGGTTATTAACTTTGATTTATTAAGGAGCAATAATGGTTTCTGACGTTGCATTATTCATTCGGTAATGAATCATAACCAATCGATATATTTTAAATAACACTGATTGATTGTTGATAGCGATCGATAATATCTCGACAGTTGGTCGGAATTACCCCTATCTTTTGGTTCGTCGCATTTTCATTAATTACAACCGCTCACTTATCGCCCTTTAGATTCAATCGAACGTTTGTTACTTTTGATATCTATGTTGTTGTTGAAGGAAGCTCTATCGTTGTGTTTAAAAGGGAAGCGAAACAAGTTTTGCCATTCCCATCGACGCGAAATATCTTCGAGATACGATAAATATCGTTGTCGCGTATCTCGAACGTACCTCGAATTATTCAGCGAACGATACGCTGGCTCGAGAGTATCGGAAAATCACGCTTCTCGTCGCGTTTTACGTCACCGACTTCGCATCGTCCCTTTGAAGGAAATGACGCGCGCAAACAGAATAACAACGCATCGTTGCAGCGTAAACTAAAGGCGGTTGCCCCATGAAACTATATACTTTCGTTGTTCGCCTTTATTTCTCACGGAATAGCATAGACGATCGTGGCCTTCCTTGGGTCATTTTTATTACAATTATTATCTAAAAATCTATCGAACCGATTTCGATTAAACCACCGTTACTCCGTTCTGTGTATATCAGAAAACAAGATAGGCTATCGGAGACGGAGAAAATTTTATTCGAGTAATAGATAACGAACAAACACCAACGTACAGCATATTTATTCACGACGTTCGTACGACGGTCAAAGCTAACAGCAATTACGATTACTTCGAAAGTTTCTAAACATTTTTCGCGTCGAAAGCTGCAAAAATCCGCGATAAATCGTTGCCACGTATCTTCGTTCGTTCAAAATTGTTTTTAAAAACAATGGCTCGTCGCCGGTCAACGGTTTGCAAATAGACCAACCGATAACAATGCCAGATACTCCATTGATTACCGCGGAAGGAGTTACTGAATGAGCAACTTATCGATTTCTCGATCAATTGAATTGGAAGCAAATCGAATTCGCTTTCCATATCGTTGACTTCAATGCCCCGATACAAACAGCAAATTACTGTGTCTGTTACGGAAAAAGTCCGCGTTATCTGGCGCAACGGAAACAGAATACTTTCGAATGTCATTGAAATCGGCAAGAATGGAAATCACGATGGAATTTAAGCGTTACGATTATTCGATTACAAACGTCGGTTCGTGTGTTTCAATTATTCCCGGTCCTGTGTCGACCTGGACTTGAAATCGATATAGAAGTTTTCTCCTACTGCTGTTTATTTATTACGAACGCAAATACAAAGATCGATAGGTTGCTCGATACTTTGGGAACGAGAGGGTTTTAAATTGTAATAATAACGATGATAATAGGAGTACGGTTTTCGCGTCGTATTTATCCACGCTACAACACCGCGATCTTTCGACGTTTCGCAATCCAATTGCAAAATATGGAATGACTGCGAGGACAAACGAAGACCGAGCCGGACCTTAATCTTTCTCATCGGTGAGTCGAGCCAGTCAACTCACCTAGCTATGCGCCATGCGTGGAAATCATGGTTTCATTCATGCCAGACCGACACTGGGCGCGAGTGTGTGCGACCATAAGTGCGTGTATCTGTGTCACGATACGCGTGAACGTGCCGATATCTCGCCTCGCGAATCGCCGTGCGAATTGCTTATACAAGTTGACCCAAAAGTCTACAACTCGTGTCCTTCGTACGCGATCGACGACGAAACGACCAATACCATTAACAAAATCGTTATCCGACCAAAACTACACGAGCAACGAACAAAAGTTGCAACTCCGTGTTCGTCGTTCGTTGAACGAAAATTAGAATCGTGGTACGAGGTATTTGCGCAATGAGCAAACGTTGCACAATCAACCCTCGTACAACAGGTTCGTCGAAGACTACGGCTGAAAGTTTCACGACTTCCAAACACTTTCATGCCTCGGAGTAAGATTACCGCTCCACCTGCTCGATATATCGTGGATATCTAATCAACGATCTGATATTGTAGTTACACGCGAGATCTTGTTTCCTGGGACTGAATCGATCCAACCAACGAGCCAAGTTTCTCCAGATATTGTCGATAATCTCGATTCATCGTGTTCGCTGTACGCGTCATCGAACGTGCACGCGATTTTCGAAATTTCGTGGAAGGCAATCATTCATCGAGGTCGCGACGCGAGTCACCGTGACTCGTAAACAGGAACGAATGAAATTTTATTCGAATGATAGACCGACGAATGACATCACGATGCAGCGATTTATTTGCGCAGCGTTTGTTCGACCGAACAATCACACGTTCGTCCGATGTTAACTATATTAATGATAAAAAAAAAGATATCTCAGACTTAGCGAAATGTCTGTCCTATAGAATCGAGTTTTTGTTTTCCCCACCACGCGAGAAGGGATTCTCGGAGCACCCCGTGTATAAATCGACGTATTTATACGCGAGAGAGACTTCTTACGTGACACAACCACGCAAACGCGCGGGCGCATGCGCAGGAAAGTCACCAGGTAACGTCAAACCGAACGGCATTCATTCTTATTGCCGTTCGAAGCGAATGACGCGTCTGTGTTGGTGAGAGTACGCGCGCGCGTGCGCATGCGCTCGTACTCCGCTCGTATTCCGCTCGAAGAGAGAGGAAACTAGCGATGGGAACGATTCGATCGGTCGTATGGAAATTTTCGAACGTCTCCAGGCCTCGATACACCGTTCGATCGCGAGAAAACGAGCACGTCGTACTCCACGGAAAGTAATTTTACCACATCCGTTACGGAATGGAAAATATCTGAAACTATAGTGATATTTTTCTCAACTTCGACCTTCCTTGAAATTTTAATGCTGCTTTCGATTACGTTTTTCAACGTTCGGTTGCAAACTAAATTTACGATACAGGAAGTATATTTCAGGGTGTGGTTCAGCGAGGCTTCTTTAACGATCGAGCCGAAAAAATTGTATCGTGACACCCGCGAGCCATGTTTATATTGGACTGTGTTATCAGTTTTACGAGTGATCGTCGAGCTTTGATAGATTGCTTCATCAAATACCATTCGCATTCAGCACGCATTCATAGACAGTCGAGCAGAGAGGGAATAGTTTCCGCGAAACTATAAACGAGCCACCTACGAGGTCACCATTCTCATCCGAGCTGGTAGGAAAGCGACGAGGCTCGGCGCGTCGTACGGACCCGTGGAAGAAAACGCGACTACGTCGAACGTGTCGGTGTCACGAACGGAAAGGTGGCGGCTGTCGACTTTCTCGCTAACTTTCTACACGGTAAATTTCATTCACTACTTTGCCCGCGCTCTATGAAAGCGTAGTGTGACTCAATCCGCAGCGAGTCACGCTCGCCCGATCGTCGATGAAGTTGGCACGAAGAGAAGTCGTGCGACCTCGTCTACTCCGAAACGTTCCAGACCGACTGACGAAATTCGACCGCCCACCAGCGAACCATTAAAGAAAATTGAGTAAAACAAAGTATGAACAAATTCTGAGGCCAACTAACGAGGAACCGAATGAAAATTTTAACCCGTTAGGGCAAGCGAGCCTAAGGTGTACCGGAGACTTTTTCGACCGGGTGTATATTGTACCCTCGAAACCGTAAAACCTTTTGTACGCTTGTCCCCGACTGGTCTGCACGCGTATTAGATTCCAGCTGAGACAATAGGGAAGAAACAGGAAGCAACTACTTGGGGCACATCGATTCACGAGAAACTAGAGAACCGGGGGGGGGAAACGGTTGGCTTTCGAACTCGCGTTTACCAACGCTCCTCGGTTTATTTAGAGTTCGTACCATATTGTATAAACGTTTTGCGAAAAATCCTATTTTTGTAACTGTAAAACTAAACTGTTATTTTATACGATATGGTATTGATTAATTGAATCTTGATTGTTACATTTCGAAAGAAAACGAGTTGGTCTGTTGACCAATTAAGGTAAAGGAAGAAAAAATGAATGGATTTTGACTCACCGTTTCGACTAGGGGGCCGTGGGGGCGCAGGATACTGGGGCGGCGTCAAGGGTGGCGGCTGCGGCGACACTCGCGCAGACGAGGAGGTCGTTGAGCCTCGGGACGCCGGTACTAGCGTCGTCGACGTGGTAGTCGTCGTAGCCGCCGTCGCTGTCAGCGAGGACGTGGTGGTGGAGGTGGTGCGCTGCTGCCCGATGTACCTCGAGGCGGTGCTGCTCGGGCTGTTGGACGGCCAGGGCGGGCGCCGCGGTGGCAGCACCGGGGGCGGCTCGTAGTCCAAGGTATCCACACTTTCGGCACTTCCGTTTCACCTGTACCCTTCACCGCGAGCCTCCTCCCCTGATCACGCTCTCTCTCCCTCTACCCCCTTTTATCCGTCGGTTCAGTCTTCACGACACGTCGCGCACAAACTCATCGGCGGTGGATCAACGATCGCTTCTATTTATCTCGCAGTTTCTCACTGTTTCCGCGAGCACAAGATTTCAACGAAATAATAAAAAAAAAAAGAAAGGAAAGAAAACGAAACGACGACGGTGTTGTACGCGGTGATTTACGAAACTCCAACCGGGTGTATCTCTCTTTCGTTTCTCCTTTCCCTCGATCTCTCCCTGTCTTCGACGCTTCTGCTTCTCCGCACTGGTCACGTCACAACACGTAAACACATGCTCGAGTTATATATACGTACTATATATACATATACATATATATATATATATATACATATAACTATATATTATATATATGTGCGTGAATGTAACAGACCTCGACGCGCGGTGAAACGTAACAGAGGAACAAGAAACCCGCGAGGCTAATATCCTGCTCGCGAGCGGTACGGATTATCAATAGGTTTCCGTGGTTCGAGGAACGAAAGACGGCACGACGTTGTGGCTCCGACTCCGTACGAGCCGAGTGGAGAAAAACACAGGCACCAGAAGAGACCGGACGACGCGAGGCAAGACGAGACAAGACGAGACAGAAGGACAAGATCGGTGAACACACACCGCGGGTTCCTCTCGCGCACTGGCCACACATACGGCTCTCTCAATGCTGCTGCTGCTGCTGCTGCTGCGCTTCTCCGTCTCTCTCTTTCCTATTCGCTACGGGATGCGTACTCGAGCGAGAACGAGAAACACATACCGCATCGACAGAGAGAGGGAACAACGATCGGGCCGCGCGAGACAGAGTGAGAGCGCGAGAGAAAGAGAGCCGACTGAATCTCGCGTAGGCCGTCTGCCAGTAAACAGGCTCCTTCATTCACTGCTTATTTTATACGGGCGGCCCCCTATATGCTCCACAGAAATAGCCACTTCTCGCTCTGTCCTTGTCGCGCGCACATGCCACGGCCGGATATATGCCCTCGCTGCTGCCGCTGCTGCTGCTGCTGCTGTCGGGTAGAGAGATCTCCTTCTTCCTCCTCCTCGTTCCTGGCTCCCCTTTCTCTCGCACTCTCGCATTCGTGTCACGCGGCTCGCACCTCGAACAACAGTACTGCCCTCCGTGGAAAAGCGACGAGTAGGAGGCCCTCACCGGCGTTCTCCTTCTCGCGCATCCTTCTCTTTCCTCTTCCACCGTGTGCGTGTGCGAATGTGCGTTCTTCTCGTTCCTGGTTCCTGTTCCTGTTCCTCCTCCGTGAACTTCTTCGAGCCGGATGCCTGACTGCCTCCCTTTATTCCACCCTCCGTTATTCCGCGCCAGACACTGCCACGCTCTGCCACTGTCAGCAGCACCCTGAGGAGACGACAGGTGCGTGATCACCGCGAACGTCGCCCCGTCTTTCGACAACAAACGCAAACGATTCGCTCGAGATATCCTTCGGTCCTGAATATCATCCGGAGATCCTGTCCCCGGACAGTCTTTTGTTGGTAACGTCGTTTCTCGTTACGGCGGTCTTCTTCCCCTGCACGTGCATTGATTCCCGCGATCCACGCGAGTTAAACCGATTACCGACGGTCGGTCCAATAACCGCACAATATTTTCGATGGATCGCGCTATCGTGACTCGAACGGGCCACTCCTGTGACGCGCGTGTTCGTAGTTACGCGAGGAGTTCTCGCTCGCGTTCACTGGTTTTCTCGAATGGCAAGCCTCCGCTCGATTTCCCCGCGATGGCTGGCGAACTGCGCGCACACGCACACACGTCCGATAGAACGAACGCGCGGTACACATACGCGACGAGGGTATGGGTATTCGTGGCGCACGGTCTCCTCTCTCGCGTTAAACGGAAAGAGAGTCGGAACGAGTCGGCTGGAAGTAAGGAAAAAAGAGACGAAACGACGAGACAGCCGGCAAGATGCGGGAGGGGGAGAACGTGTAAAGAACAGACGGAGAGGGAACGAGCGAGAAAAGAGGCAGGATAGAAGGGAGGGAGGAAGAAAGACGGATAAAGAGGGTGGGAGCAACGATCGTCGTGCGAGAGAGAGAAGAAAAAGTTCAGCTGGCCTCGGCGGCCATGCCGGTGTAGATCGTGCGAGCGCAGTCCAGGCGCGTACTTTCCGGCCCGCGGGGCCACCAGTCAACGCACGTTCTCTCTTTTCTCCCCTTTTTCCTCTTGCTCTCCCTTCTTCGTTTCTTCACCCTTTCCACAGTCACTTTTTTCCTCGTCGACGTATTCCTACCAGAGCCACGATCACGTACACAACACGATCTCCTCGTTTCTAACCTCTCTCCCCTTCTGTTTTTTTCACGTTCGTCCGTGTTCCCGTGCCGGTCGACGGTCGGATCGATCTCGGTACTTCGTATCCATCGGTTCACCGTTCTCGTCACTTTCGATTGCACCCACACCGCCTCAAAGTACACGTTACTTCGTTCACGGTAATATACCCCGCACAAACCGAGTCGCGACGAGCCAACTGGACGCGTTCGTGCACCGGATAACAGTCGAACGGAAGGCGAGAACGAGCCCTTTTTCGATTTTCACGCGACAAGTCCTCCGCGAATACGTCGGCGTTCTTGCTCGTAGACGATCGAGGGAACGTATCAACAACGCGCACTCGCGATTCCTCGCTCTCCCCTTCGATTCGTATCGTCCGTTTTTTTTACTAAATACCGTATACCGTTCGTTCTCGCAGCAGGAACGGTCGTGTCTCGTTTCGAGCCGAGGCCGGCTGCGCTCGACGCTGGTGTGGCGTTCTAGACTCTCCGCTCGTTACAAACAGCGGAGCAGCGGCCTGTCGTTCCGTGGGTGGGGTGTGCTCGACGCGCATGCGCGCTCGATATACACCGAACTTGCATACGCGCGCACTCCCACACACCATCGAACCCTCCACACGTAAACAGTCGCACACGCGTCGCCCGCAACCTCACCGCCACGAAAGCACCGTGACGCCTGCGATCCCCCCCCTTTCCACTCCCCCTGGCCATCGTCGCTTCACCAGCGTATACCGTACCCCGCGAGCCAGACACGATACTTCATTCATGCTCGTATTGTGCGACCAGGGCTGCTTCTGCCCGTTTCGGCTCCACGCGCTTTTCAGAAACTCGCTTACACGCGCCTACTCCGCTACACCCGCGCACGATTTTCTCTTTCCAGATGCATGGATACCTTTGGTATCGATCGTCGACCGCCCTTTCATTTCGTATACCATGATCAAACAACTTTTTCTAACCCATTGTGATCCGTGTCTGTGTTGATATTTCGTTTCGGCTAGGTCCTTGTTTATACGTCTTTCTATATTTTAGTAACAAATACTTTACAGTAATATACGTGATATGAATGGAGAATTAATATGTTAAATAAAAGTATGCATGTTGTTTTCTATTTAAAGGTTATGGTTATTCTCCACAGACAGTTTAGACATAAGATCGCAAAGGGTTGATTCCTTCGTAAAAACACGGCAGCGATGTAGGTTTATTACCAACGTACAGCGCGTAAACGAAAATATTTGGACAGTGGGATATGTTTGGATCGGAGCTGGATAAATTTTATCGGCTATTAACAAACAACGTTTCGAAAGTGACCAAGCTCGAAACGAGGATTCGTACAACTTCGAAAATTCGACGCTCCGCTTCCACAAGAAAATTCATAATTATCTCTCGTAAGACGTATGTAGTTGTGAAATATCGACGATTATTTTGCACGCAGTATTCTCGGAAAAAGCGTCGAGCGAAATTAACCTTTGAGATCCGTCAGAATTTTCTTCGTTAAAATTTATCTGGCCACGCCGAACGCGTTCCCTCGGCTCTCTCGCGAGTCGTCGGCGAATTATTTCGCAAAACGTTACGCAAAAAATCACGTTACATCGAGCGAGAAGCTTCTTTAAAATTTCTTCCGTCGGTTGGACGCGTTAGTGGAAGACAGTTTTATTCATTGAGGGATATCGAAGCGAGTGACGATGGTTCGTCGTTCCCTCTTCGCTCCGCGCGACGGCGCTTGAAAAATCTTCGTTCAGGTGATCGAACGTCGTAAAACCGATATACCCCTCTCTCTGTGTGTACTACGGGCTCTCCCACATGTCGGGGAGACTCGGTTCTCTTCGTAAATGTCCGCCGACTACATCCTCTTTCGTCCTTCTCGTTCGCGTTCCCCGACCCGTAATGGCGTCCTCGTCCCGCGTTCTAGCCCCGTCTCACTCTGTCCGTTTGCACGTAAGCCGTACCGTAACTCCGCGCCTCTGTGTGCACACGCGTTATTTATGCGGCCGTGTGTGCGTGTTCCTCCTCCCACTCCCTGTCGTAAGCCAGACAGTGAGCATAAACCAGGCTATCCTCGTCGTTTCCAGGCCCAACCGTCTCTTTTTCACCACGACCGGCCGGCGCAAGGCGGTTCGGCTATTAATCGGACACGCAAGTCCTCGGAATCACGAGAGCGGAATATTGTCAAGATAAATCGACGGGACTCCTGCAAATAAAATTACCGTAAATACGCGACGGGTTGCATCACGTTCGTGCTCTTTCCGTTCGACTCCTCGAGCTTTTTCGTCGAACACGATTTCGAGCCAATAGATTCGATACTGTTTACTCCGCCACGGTAGCACCCTCGACTATCGCAAAAAATCGAAGAGTGAATCGAGGCAACGGGAAGCAGCTCCCAAATTCAACCTTTTTCTCAAGCTTCTGTAACCAAAACAAAATCGAATGTAAATTTTACTGCACGTAATACAAATCTGTACACGTATGACTTATTTAATACTAGCTAGCCTTCCAAAAAATTTGGAAATACGCTGGTTTAACCCATACGATATACGAGAGCCAGGCGAACTGTTTAGTCTACGCGGCGGACATCCAAGATAAAGTGTTTAGGCCGTAATCTCTTGATTCGATAAACAAACATATAATCTTTATATACACGGAAGATATGAAAAAAAAATGTTTCTTCTTTTCATAGATCAAACTGCGTGGAATTCATTTGGCCTATATAAAAAAAAAAATCTTGAATAAACTGATTATTCAATTGCTTATAGAGTAATTTGGAATTGTATCCATTGTTTTCTTTAAAAAATTAGTGTCGTATCATGGAAATCTGCCCCTATTTTGAGGCAACTGCTATACTGTATCTCTGTCTTCTTATCGAAAAGTGTCAAAGGGAAGGAATCCCTTATCTTCCCTACTTTGTAGCCAAATCCCTGGTCTAATATTCTTCTATTATAGTGAAAATGCGTTGTAGAGATAACCGTGTTACACTTTGGGTTTTCTTATACAGCATTGTAATGCATATTGTAACGACCAAATATTATAATAGAATACTTTTACGGATGGCATAAAGTTTCGTAAACGGGACGACCAGCGAATGGAAAAAGCAACCGACGAAGCTATAAGGAGCAACGGGACGTGATCTAGAAACGTGACTGACCAGACTCGTCTAATAACGTGGCACTGGCTCTGCTGCAAATCATGCTCTCCACGTATGAATGCAAAGAGCCAGCTGAGGAGACATTCAAGGTTTCCATGGAACGTTAATTTACTTCGTAGTTGCTGGCTGTTTGCAGGCTCACCTGTTGCATCGACTGTGAGCACAAGTGTACAACCATTGTACAATCTATGTATTTTACCAAGCCTCCTGAAAAAGATTGCTTCTAACACTGTTGCTACGATTTTTAACACAATTCAACAACGATGTATTCGCGAAGGGAGAAAATTTTAAGTAGCGAAATGGAGTACAAAAAATGTCGTATCGTCGTAACGTTAAAAATGCTCGTTCGACGAGATAACTGCCGTCAAAGAAGTTCTCGAGAATATCAATGTTTGGCATTGCCAACGTAATCTTGGCTGATATATTCGCGAGTGGCACAGATACGACGCAATGTTTATGTATACATTACCAAGGAAACACCTTTTTTTTATCATCACGATATAGAAAATGTGATATTTTTTTGTACATATCAAGATGGTCTATGCGTTTAGAAAATATTTTATCGGTATTTACGTACACGTTTCGTCGTGTACTCGAACCTAGGATCGAAGGCATTTCGATAAAGCTCGCTCGGGCAGCAACGATTATGATTTACGAAGTACAAATTGTGCGTAGCGGTAATAACTAGGTGGCGAAGGCACGGTCACAAATGGCCACCATTGGTCACGTTGTCTTTTAGACAGGGAATGAAATATCCAACGGTGGGCACGTGGGACTCAACGTGTCAACTTTCCTGTAATTACTTTCCAGTCCCTACCGAGCAATCTCCGCTCGCTAAAATAAATAACTACAAACGATCCCGCGTAAAAAAATTTCCCGACGAAAACCGCTCGCAACGCGCTCGAATGAAATTACCGCGGCCGTTTATCTTTTCGTTCGTTGCGCGAAACGTTGCGTCCGGATAAGAGTTTCGCCCATTTCTGTTCGCCGATCCCGACACCGATATATCGCGCGCGTAATAAGACTTCCTCGAGCCGGGCAGCAATTAATTTAAACAAACTGGATAACGAAGTACGAAAAAAAATCGCGGTTAATGAGACGTAAAACGCAAGTCCAATTAATGCGGCGCTCGGCAGGGCCCTTTACGCGCACACGTTGCCGTTCCGTTGCATTGTTGTCGGTGTAATGTAAGCGACGAATTTATAATAATATAAATACACGCTCCGCGGGCGTGGCGATGCGAATCGCGTGCACCACTTCCCTCGGGAGGATATCCGGTGTGGAAACGCTTCGTCCTACCTCTCCCTTCCTCTCCTTCTGACGCTCGAGCCTCCACTTCTCGCCCCCTCCGCGCGGTACCACCAAACCCCTCCTCGTCCACGTACGTTCGATGATCACCTTTCGTGGCGTAGCACATAATAGCACGCCCTGACGTATTCTCGACCCAGCAAACGTACGTAAGTAGACACGTCCGTCCCATAATTTTCGCCGCCGCATGCGGGCCTATTAACAGCCTTCTTGGACTTCGACGAAAACTGGACTGTCCATTGAGAAATAACGATCGCGAACACACGGGTCGAGTCTGGCAACTTCGTCACCTGAAATAATCTGTGTATCATTTGTTATGTCGTATCGTTTTGCATAGAAAAGTATTACGGTACCAGTGTTTCTCATCCTCTTCCGGATCACGGCCTACTTTGACAAAATCGCTTTCGATTTGACCAGGAATATTTCTAGCCACTGTTCGTTTGCGATTCTCAATGGTTCTGGCGCGTTGCAAAACCGATTGAAGACCGAGGACAAATTAAGAGAACAACAGAAGTTTTCGCCTAGCGCTGCCCGAGCGTTTTCTGCGCCATCGGTTTCAACGGTTGCAGAGGTTAATTGTCTAATTAAGTAAGGCGCTCGTTCGCTAGCTCTCGGTCCCGGGACGCGAAGCGAGCGCGATGGAAACCACGATGGCGAAAGTTACCCTCGTTTTCGCAACTTTATTCCCTCGCTTCCTTTTCTCCGCTCCACATTGTTGCTCGACGTATCTCGTAACACTTCGACGCGATGCGTTTCGTTCTATTTAACGATCCTCCCGCTGCATCCGTGCAAACTCTAACCATTCCAACAGTTGCTCTAAAAATTCATAAGAAAAATAATTTCGACTACAAAAACATTGAAAGTTCCATGCGTATAGAAATAAATTTGAAACGGCGAGATTAGCATTTTGGCTAAGGTTTATGGGATTCGAGGAGCCCTGTTTTGCCGCGAAACCGTGAAATCCGCATCGGTTCACGTTTCCACGAATTAGTCGCTAACTAGTCGCCAGAAGGGAATTAAAAACGACGACGCCCTTTGAAGACTAAATTAAGAATTGACCCCGGGGACAGCGCATCTGGATCCAATGGACGTCGGAGCTGTTTCTATTTCGCGATATACATCTTGGACGATTCAATTTTAGAGCGAAATATATATAAACAAAACGATCGTCGATATTCTCTGGAAATTTTTTGTAATTGGCACCGGACGCTGTTCCCCTTAATAGACAGATTTTTTTTTCTAACTAGCAGCGTCACCTTCCTAATTACGGTGGATCGTTGCTTTAAATTGATTCGAAGAAGAGCGACACGCTCGTAAACCTGTACGATCTCGCTTCCCGAGCGTCCTTAACTTCGTTAATCGTCCTCTTTGCAGTTTCGATCGACTGCAAATAATACACCACTAAGTACAATATTATCCCTGTTATTGGTTCGAACAAAACGTAATAAGAGCTAATGGGGATCCAGCTGTAAATGATCGGTAAATGGGGTCAGTTACCTTGTTCGAATAAAATATTGCCCATCTTCGGAGCACAGAGAAGTTGCAAGTTCCTTTAGCGTCTTGTTCTCACGATATCGTTTACACGGGAGCATCGGGCGAGATATAGCCGTGACGCAGAAGTCTTGGTGATCTAAATAGGCTGTATTAACGCCGTCAGGCTGAGAAACACTGGTTTAGCCTATATTTAAACGGCGGCACGCCGCGTATCTTAAGCGCGTTCATTAATGCACTTAAGTGTGTACGCCCGTTTAACCTTACGCCTGTTTACAGTTCTCTCGCCTGGACGATTTGTAACCTACGACACACTAAGACACATTTCTGACTCTCCGCCACCCGCGCCGACCAACGGGCCCCCGGCTGGCCTTGATTAAGCTGTTCCCTGCAAAAGAATGCCGCCGCTGGAAGCGTGCCGATAAGTCGTCGCGATTTTCATCGAACGATTCCCGCCGGGGAAAACGAACGCGCGTGTTTCCTTTTGTTTACTTATCCGTCAGGGCCCTAAAAATACTACCGTTCCAGCTGCTACGGGTAATAAAAACAATTAACACGCTCGCAGTCCCATATTTACGCACAGCGGTTGGCCTCAGTGACCACTTGTTTCATCGGATGGCAAAAGTATCATATTTTCCACCGCGTTTTTTTTTCTTTCTTTCTTTCGAAACTACTCAAATTCCTGGCGCTACGTGGCTTCGAGGCGTCGATAAAACGTCGCGGTTTTCCTCGAGCCGGTCGAGGCAAACACTGATAATGAATTTACATCGATGCATGCAGATGATAACGCTGATAGTTCCCGCAAACATGTGATTTAATCCTTGCAATTGCTCGATCGCGCCTGATGTTTAAACATTATACGATCGCTGCTCCGCGGCGTGTGTGGACAACGATAAAATTTTACGTCCTTCGAAACAATGTATTTACATTCGAAACGAGGCAAACATGGACGCAGGTGAGAAAGAATAATACCCTGTACGACGGTGTTTTCCAAAGAGGGGGGGGAGCGTTACACCTATGGGAGATCCTTCGATTCGAGAGGGGGATGAAAAGCAGGAAGATTATTTCAAAAACGCGCCGTGCGAGCGGAAAGAACCCGGAGTCAAAGACACGGCCACAAACTGGCGGAAAAAGAAGAGGGAGGCGAGACGGAGTGATAACGATAAGGCGTTTTTCTGGACGCACGTAAACGCCTAACTATCTACGCGATCTTTCGTGACCTAAGCCACGGACGAGTGCAGAATTTACGCAACGGTCCGTGTCACGCATGGGCAAAGATTTTATCTAATTGATACACGACGAGTAAAACAACGTACGATAATTTCTCCCTGTCTATACCGTTTCAGACAGCACACCCTGTACATTAACCACGCGCATATAAATGTTCGACGAAGTTTAAAATTTATAAATGCACAGACGGCATATGCATCGGGAAAACAAATTACGTAATATCTTTCATAGACGACACGTAATACCGTCGTAAAACCGATGAGCGAATAGTATTCGAACCAGACCCGGGCTCTTTTCAATTACTACCTCGAATAACGCGTTGTCTTGTTTTGCGTTTCATTTTTTAGACACAATTAAAAAGCGAACGATAAGTTCTTTATAAAAATAATTTCCAGCTATGGAACGGTCCCGTACTTGCGATCGTTGGGCCCGAAAGGAGGTTGGTACGCGTTCGAAACCATGATCTCGGGTTTGATGGCCACGCTTCCGACCGAAAACCGTCGATACGCCGCTTGCGAGGTCATCATTCCCATCGCTAACGCACACGCAGCCACGTGCGTTGCGTATGGACGCGCGAGGACAACCTGCAGATGCATGAATGACTCGAAATGACGTGTGTTCATTGAGCACGGCTTGGCGTGCCGACTTGGTGCTCTCGGTTGCTCCCAGCAAGGACACGACATATTTTCTGGTTCGCGTAGGAAAAGATTCGAACCGGCAGATCTCGACGTTTCGTTTTTTTTTCTAACCCTAAAGTTGCGCCTCGAAGATTGCCGCCATTTTTCGGACGAGTAACACACAAAAACAATGGAAAATTAGACGAGTCTTAAAATCGTTGTACAATTAAAAGTGTCATATAAGAAAATTGAATTAATAGTTACGGGTTCTTCCATCGCCATTTTCCTTGGGTCTCATTTTACAGAGTAGGTTTATTGCATCATCCGGGTCATCGGGGGAGGGCCTGTACTTTTCCTTGTATCCGCCACTGCGTTGTTACGATTCGCTAGAAAAATTTACCTGGTCTTTAATGGATTATCAAAAACTTTGTGTTTATACAGCAACGACAGTTTACAGTATTTTGTAAAATGTCATTACGCAGAAATAATTGAGGAGGCAAAACGAATGATCGAAGAAAGTGTGTAGCAATTTGTTCGAATCGGAGGTTCGTTCCTATCCAGCGTCAACTGTGGGCAAGCAGTATCGATGACTCTGGAGGGCAGTGGTATCGGCAAGTGGTGGGGCGAGAAGGGGGGACCGTAAGGGCACGGAGGGGGGGAAGGGATTGGAGGAAATGAGCGCGCACACACTTAGGCTAGCCCACTAGCGTGTGGTAAATGCGTGTAGAGGCAACCGCATCGGTAAACCGATTAAACGACTTACATAAGTCCCTAGTTGGACGAGGCGTAAGTCCAAGACACGTAGATTCGATGGAAAAAGAGGCCCGGCGAGCGCGCGGACGACGTCGAAGAATCGACGCGCGGGCTGCCAGCGGAAGAAAAGGAACGTGAGCGCATCGCGTACTCCACGGATGCATTTCCTGCGTTATACAGTGTCGAACATAAATATTGGCACGGAGCAATTCTTGGAACAAAACTAATAATAATAGCCCTAGCAGTAGGAGCGTTATAGTGGACACAACTAATAATGTTAACCCTCTGCACTTGACTGCCCTCTCTGAGGGAGAATCTCTGGTGATTATGCATATATAATCTTTGAATCTTTATGCCAAAATGCAGCTGTTACTGTCGCTGAAAGCTAATTGACAAAATATTAATAGATGCTCTGTACTTTGCCGATACTTGTGCACAGCCTTGTTTCGAGCTCCGTCGCTAATTATATTTCAAATTTACCGATCTGCTGCGGCGAGACGGAAGCGGAACAGTTATATCTACCATTAAAAAGTTAATGAGACATGGTATCTCGCCGGGGAATTTTAAGTATTCCGGATTCGGCGGTCGTACTTCGCTTGGCTTCCGGTATTTCATCGCTCGAAGTCTCGTCGAGCCGGGAGTGAAGTTCGTTACGTGTACAGATTGGCCAGAGACGCCTAGGAGCGCCGTGAAAAAGAGGGGCAATTCGTACCTGAGAAAGATGGATCAGAATCTATAAACACAGAGCTATCAATTCGATCCGCCATGAACGCTCGGGAAACTGTTCGATTACAAATATATTCGTCATCGATTGGGTTATATTACCGCTAAAACACAGCCTGGTTTTGATCTCATGGCTTGGCCCAGTTTCGTGGAACATCCTGTACTTCTTCCGAAGCCTCGTGACACCGTATATGCTCTCCGAGAGGCGAAAACAAAAACAGGAAGAAGGTTACGCTGATACACCCGAGTGCAAGTGTCCAGTCGATCGATCTTTTCTTGTGAAACTTGTAGTCTTTATTTTTATCGCGATAGTTCACTCGATTATCTTATACAAAGTGAGTACATATACAAAACACATGAGGCTCTCATATGTATATATAATTTCCCATCTTTCTCTCCTTTCTCTATTAATGCAATATAATTCTACCATTTTTCGGTGAGTGTGTCTCTAAGTTCTCTCGCATGCTCTCCCTTCCTTTTTCACTCTAAATTCTCTCACACTATTTCACTCGTTCATTCGCTATCTTCCCTCTGTTCTCGCATATATCTACACCTACTTCTTTCTCCTCTCTCTCCGCGAGCGCGCGCGCGCGCGTTCATCGTTCGTACGATGAAACCGGAAACACGTCGGAGACTTTTATGCAAGACACGCTTCTGCTTCCACGAATCGACCGTGAGTACCGACCGACAGACGAGTTTATCCGTCGTAGCTCTCACCGTTGTGATCTTCGTAAAATCCGCCGTAATTATCAACGTTCCCTACACTTCGCTTTCTCGAAACGTTTCCTACGTTTCAAGACCTGATTTCGTCCGAAAAATACTTGGAACTTTTCGTGTCCCCCCTTTGTTAGCCACTTACGCGCGTCGCAATAACCTGTGACTAGTTTAATTTTGAACTCGACGTACCTGTGATCTAAGACGCTGATAACACGCGTGTCAGAGGTTCGTCCTGGCTTCCAAGACTTGGCTCGTTTACCTTCGAGCACCTTTCTTCGAATGACGCCTTTCGTAGCGACTTCTTTGTACCTCCAATTGCACTTGAGCTGTGCCAGCATTAAATTCATTTACTCTTCTACACGTTTATCTTCGAAAACTAGATCCCCTTGAGGATTTGCTTGGAACGAAATTTCTGCAAAATATTCAACCTCACGTTAGAAAATGCACATGGCTTCGAGATGAGTGTTCGTTACTTCGGATTGCCAATAAACCTACACTGATATTAGCACTGATTGTTCGGAACTAGAGATAGCAAAGTGTCCGAATGAATTATTTTTGCTTCGAGTAATATTTCACCGAATTAATTACACTACCTCTCCGTAGTCACTTTACAATTGTGTCAAGTAATTAATGAAACATCGAGTTTGTTTCGAACCGAAGAGCGATATAACCTCAATGCACCAAAGTTTCAATAACAAAATCGTCCTTCGCGATCACTTTCGATTTCTTGTTTAATACTATTGGATATAGATAAACTCGAACTATGGAATATATTCTAATAATTAACAGACACTTACTCATTACATAGGTACATTGAAATTAAACTATCCCATTAAACTGAACGCGTAATAGGGCGAAAGAATTTACACAATCCGCAAACATCAGTACACCTCGTGGCACTACGAAACAAACGCCGAGCGAGTCGAGTCGAGCGACCTCCATTGTTTTGGTGTCGAAATCACGAAACAATATCTTACGAATACAAATTAGGACGATTAATTTCAAATTTAAGAGATTAATGACTACAGAGGGTATTCGTGTATGTTGAGAATACGACTGCATGGTTGAAAGTCTCGTAAGAAATTCTGACAACATAATCATACCCAAAATATATTAAGTTCCGTGACTCGAGACTTGAAACGAAAAAGTTGTGAAAATAAAAGTTTGCCATTTCGTGGCGATCTAGATGAAAATTTCAAATAACTAATAAAAAATACACAAATATTAAGGCTTATTCGACTAACTGTTCAGTCGGATAAACGTTCCAAATAAGTCGCAATAGAAAGTTATATGTATATTCATCGTCTATTATTCGAATACAATTCTGCCCACCAACACGCCTTACCGTATTAAACGTAGCTAGATTATTTTCTTAAATGTTTCACATGGTTATTTAGGTAGGTATTGTAGTACTCTGGACGTGTCTCTTAACAATCTTCATGGGGCATGATTTGTTTATGGCATTATAAACACCACAAAGGACTAGACGTTAACCGACACTGACTGAATTTCTCGCGACAAAGTTTTAGCAACGAATTAACGGTGTTAACGGCCATCTGGTGGCAAATATAGGAAACAACATAATTTTTATTTTTACAGACACGGTTGCTTCTCTTTACGCTTGCACTTACGAACGGGGAATAAAATGTCAAAAATGACCAAATAACAAATAGAAGATAAATAAATTCTTATTTGTTACTATTCGAATAATCGTTAATAATAATTATTAATACCGTATAAAATATGAACAAGTTCAATGCCTTATTTTTACACATTGTCCATCATATATAATTTTTTGCACATTTAAATTTATTGTATAGAATTCAGCATGATCTCATTTTCTTTGAAAAATGCTAAAATAAAAATTATTCTATACCTTTTCCCGCCAACAACTGGCAAAACATAACCTATTCTTTCGTATTCTCTTCTAAATTTGTTTCTAACAATAGAATACTCGCTCCTAATTTGTGCATTCTTCTACTCGATTGTTTGTCTCTGGAAATCGGCCTACTTGCCAAAATTACCAAAGTTTCGTTCCAAGCCGTCGTACAGTGTTCCAAAACGTCGAAAAGCTGATAAAAATTTCAATTTTTCGTAGCAACCAACATGGTTCAATTGAATACCAATACAATTAGGTAACGTTTCAAAGTATAGGAAGCAATAAATATTACCACTTGCCTTGTACAGGGAAACTACAAGCTCTCTCAGCTAACCCAGTACGTTTAGGAAAGTTTGTAGTGTTCTGGTGTTCGTTATTTTGGTTAAATTTTCGGCGTTTTCGAACACTGTGCGTTTTATAAGATCGTCGCGAGAAGAAGGGACGAGCTGGCACTAACTCGGGAGGAAAGGGAGGGAATATATATTGCACGAGCGATTTCTCTGGTCTGTCGCGAGCGAAAAAACCGGAACATGTGATGTAAGATCGATCGCAAAAATGGCGGGAAGGGAATCGTTGTGGTCGCGTCCGCGGAGAAGAGGAGAAAGAGAGAAGACGGAAGTCCCTTTTCGTTTGAACAGCTACCGCCTTGTTCGCCTCACGCGTATAAACCGCACACGAGGTAGTATCGGACGAAACTCGTTGACTCGTCGACGGCTCGTTCTCGTCGAGATCTCGAAGAGTGGCCGGAAACTAGGAAACGGCTAAAGGACTTCCTTTCGCCTCTTGTTCTGCGGTTCGTCCGAGGCTATTCAGCAACGATCGCTGGGAACTTTTATTTCTTTTTTTTTTTTTTCGTCCCGAAGGGGGTTAGACGGGAGGACAGGGTGGAGTAGGAGGAGGGGGGCGACGCCGTAATAAAATTATTCCAAGGTCTCTCTGCGCTTCCTTCTAACCTGGATACACGCCTCGAGGCGAAGCAAACCCTTCGATCCTAGATAAACGGGCACAACTACAACAATAACAACAAGCTGTTGTTCTAACCTATTCTGTCTGGTTGCTCGGTCAGCCATATCGTCTAGAAATATCACCGATCTCGTCTAACTCCTGGATATTGCTTTATCCATCCACTACCATGAAATTTGTTCGCATGTTCACTCCTCGATAATCGAGAGATTACTTCTGGCTATAGAGACGTTGCTAACGATATATGTACTTAACAGACCTGGGCACAATTGAAATAAACGTTTATATAAAATACTATTTCGAATGATGTTATTTTATTTTTTAAGTACGTCCACGTTATCGTATTTGAAATACTTCTAGAAATAATAACCGATTATACGTATTTATAACCTCAAATACACGATGCAGTAATGATTTATATAAATCATAAATATACAAGGTGTTGTTTGATAAGTTTCGCTGTAACTTTTGCTAGTATATTATAAATCGATATTTCGGTTATTTCCAAATAACGTTGCTGGAAATAAAAAAAAAACAACTTGGAACATTATTACAAACGGTTATTTCCTTTTTCATTTTACAATAAAACTTGCCCAAGTCTGATACTTAATTGTACGTTAAACGATCCTCGGCTAGTCGAATAACATTTCTGAGGCTTTTAACAACCCAGGTTTTCATGCTCGATACTGTTTGAGGCTTCTTCTTGGAAGATTGGTCGCCTAATCGATGAACCCTGAGTGTGTCCGATCCTAACCTCATCGATACTATTTTCGTATAGCTCTGACGAACAGAGATGGGTAGAATTTTATTCGATTAACAAATTACGAATAGAAATTTCGTAGAGGATGTTTCAAAATGATATATCTCGACTATCGTTTATTCATTATTGGAAATTTGTATCTGGATAAACATTTTGCCCATCTTTGCCCATCAGGCATGATAGATACATTGTTTACGACCTACGATTCGCCCACTTTATGTTACAAAAACCACTATTTACGAATTCCAGGGCATAAATAATTAAAAATTACGAGAAAAAATATACAAAAATTATTATTATTGCTCATCAATGCTGATGAAACGATCCTTTCGAAAGGACACGACTCGCATATCAGGAAGTCTGAAACAGTATCGATTGTAACTTATTCGGTATAGTTTCTTGTTTCCTGCATCTTCGTTAACACTTTGACAGCCGTTGTCGCGCATACGTGACTTCCCCAGCCAGTTATCGCGTGTGATTTTACCGATATCATCTCCGTTTAGGTTTGCATCTTATGTTGTACGTTCATTATTATCTTGACACTTCCGCGTAATGATACTTTTAACACATTAAAGTCCGTGTTTATGTATTTGTGCATATTATTGAACTCATGATAAAGTCTATTCTTTTTAATGCATTAAAGTCTATTCCCGTACACCTTACAATACTGAAGCCTTGATGTGACAGTGTTATTCTTGTTCGTGCTATCTTATCTCCACAAAGAATGTTTGTATAAACATCTATGTTTGTTTACGTAATTTGTACAATATCTATATTATATATATATTACATAATACCATATTATAACACGTAATAATGTGTAAATGTATAATATATATATACACAGAAAGAAAGTATTCTACATTTTTCATTTACTTGTAATTGTATACTACAAAAATAAACCAAACAACGTTACTCGATTATGTATTAATATTAATTCAAAATTCCATTGTTCGATCACGGAGGCAGTTTTTAACTATAATCTTAATCCTTTAATCTATAAAAATCAGTCGGTCCAAGAAAAGGAGTTTAGAATAATCTGTTTCGGATGCCGTTTTCAATACACCCATCTATATTTACCAAAATTTTTAGCTTGTTTGAATCAGGGGTCGGCAATTTCTAACCCGAAGTTTCAAAACGATAAATCGTATCCCCTGATTTGCGATGATTTATGATTTTAATAATTCTAGAACAAATATCGAATACTATATACAATAAAAATTTATTGCGTTTCTTGCTAAACAAATAATTAAATATCTAAAATAGACACGAGAAAAAGCATCGAGAATTTGAAAGCAAGCTTATTGCTTTTATTATCTCTTTGATTAATATATAACATAATTGTAATTTACTAAGTCTCATCACGGTAGTAGTTTTAAGAACTCGGTCTTATTACTACGACCATTATTTAATAACTATAATCGGATGTATTGCCCGACATTTACTCACTGATATGCCCACTGCCACATGGAGTTTGCCGACCTCCGATGCAAATCCACAATTCGAAAATATTCTGTAACGAAAATTGTTGGGATAACAGAGGAAGTAGATGTGCTCTATGTCTGTTATCCAAGGACCAAAGATCTCATATGATTTCTATCTGTCGACTCATTGGACGTAATTAAATTTTGTTCGGTATTTGATCTATACATAAGATGCCAAATGACAAAATTTCGAATCGAAAAAACTCGTTAATGGTCGCGTTGGCAGGCAGAAGTCTTCGAGCGAATTGTTTAGCCGTCAAAGCGTTAAATCGCCGACAAGAAAGTCGATGGTTAAGTACTGACGAGACTCCGAAAATGTCTCTGACGTTGCCACGAAGTAGCTTCGTAACAGAAACTGTCCATCCAGCTGGATCAGTCTCCAAAACATCGCGGAAATCGTTAAAAATAAATTTCCCCGGTGGCTGATCGTCGTCGTTGATCGACGACGGAAGAAATGATCACGCTAGAATCGTCTAACTTTTGATTTCGTGTTATTGAATCCAATGAGGGGATGGGGGGGGGGCGTAGTACTGTACACAGTTTAAAAACTTCGCTAAGACATCTACAAGGCTCGTTTAAAAAAATACGTGTCGAGAAAACTCGGTGAAACGATTAATCCAGTCTATCGATCGTTCGTTCGAAAGTTTCGGCCAAAAAAATTGGAGCGAGCTTCGCGTTGTTTCGCTGGCTCCCGGCGATGTGTATATATATTTCTATATTTCATTGTCAGTTTTTATTCGCGAAGTAATATCGTGCGTGCAAAGAAACCCGAGGCGATCGAGGGATCTCACAGGACGAAGCATGACGGGCGTGCGCGCCGATTATTTGCGGATATCAAACACAACGGCAGAGAGATCGAAAACTTCGGCGTGTATATTACAAATTGGGAGAACGATCGACAACGATCGGTTACGGATCCAAGGAGGCTCGTCCACTCCTCGATCGCAGATTTCGTCCTGGTGTCAGCATGAAGGACCCGCCGTTGGACCCTCCAAGTTTCCGCCGTGGACAGTGAATCCTAGAGTATCTGGAAGAGCTTCTTCAGTTCCACCATCAGCTGCCAGTCCGTCTTCACCAGATCGTCTCTGAAGTACTCTTTGCACGCGTCTATGCTCTGTCTGCTTATCTGTAACAAACGAAGAAAATCCGTTGTGGTCACACATTAGACCAGATTACGTGAATCCGCATGTTTTTATAGAATCGATCGTCGTCCACCGTGACTATTTAACAATGTGGAAACGACAGAATGAAATGTAAATAAAAAGCTGGCGTAGAACAGAGCCAGTTACTCCGTAAAAGTGTCGAGATTAAAACGAGACAGGAAAATTGTCAGCGCGCCAGGTCGGAATTAGGAAGACCGCTTCACGCTTTAATCGTCCTCCTCGGCTAGGAATAATTTCCTTGAATCGGTTTTCGCGAGGACAGGCGCATGCTCGCGCACACGGTCCATTCACTAACGTAACGCTTTACAACTGTTTCCGCCCCCACTCCCGGCCGGAAGTCCCGTTTCATTCATGGATCGGTCACAATGGTGGTTTTACGCGGCTATTGAGGACGCCTGCCTCCCGCCACGCCCCTGCTACTTCTCCCTCCCCCTCTCATTCTCACTCCCTCTCTCCCATCCTTTCGCGTTCTCTCTTCCACCCGTACACATCCACACAAACACATGTACACATCGGGCAGCTCTCCCTCCGTACAATTCTTTGCCTATCCTACTCTCTCTCTCATCCCTCTTATCGTAGTTCTCTCTTGCTCTAGCCTCTATCTGCGCAACATTGCACAATCAGCAGAAGAGGGTCCTCCTCGTGGAACCTTTGCAGACGTTTTACTATATAGCCAGACGATCTCACCGACGAGTTCGATACCTTCGTTGTTACACTCCGCAACAAAATGATAGGACATCCCCTCAAACCGTAAAGGCTGAATCTTATGATTCAAAACGTAGCAGGAAAAGACACTGTCGCCTTACGGTTTTCGAATGGAAACAAAAATCGGTAACCAACAAACACCAAGATGGAAGGCGAATGGAAGCGGGGCTGGAGTTCCGCGAACGCAAACGTCGACGTGGTCGGAGAACGCGCGAAATCGTCGCTCTACAAATCATCGTGGGAACAAGATGATTCCAGAGAATCGATTCTACGAAGCGAACGGTAACGACGACTTCCGCTCGCCACGGGAGCACACAAAGATGCCGAAGCCCTGCACGCATAAAGGCCGTAGAGTGCGCGTGCACAACCGGAAAGCGCGGATAGACGCGGCAGGAAAAGAAGAGTTGACACGGTTAAACACCGAACTCGTGGAAGAGTCCAGCGTACGTTACCCAGGGCAAACAGTGGCCCGCTGTCGATCTCGTTAGACCGAATCGTTCATCGATACGATCGGGAAACGCGTTCCACGAATATTCGATTCCAACGCAAGCACTATTTCCTATTAGAATAATAGTCCTTTTTTTATAATGTCGCGCGAGAGAATTCTGTGTCTCGATCTACATTCACGGTTACTGGATCCGGTGAATCGTAGTGTGCGCGTGGAACGAAATGCGTTGAACATCCTATTTACGCTTCCGTCGAAGTATGCGGCTCGTCGATCCGTAGTCGATATCCAAAGCGGAAGGCGGAAAAGAAAGAGGCGAGGGGAGGGGAAACGAGAAAGGAACGAAGGTTCTGCGAAGAGCGGAAGTCGATGGTGGACGCCTGATCGTTGCCGGATGTGCATCTTCCTTTTTCGACCAGAGTCTCGCATACTAATAGGGATCGTTTCCGTCTCGCTAGCCACTGATTTTGATGAAATTGCAAAGCTATGCGAATCGACCAACGAGGGTAAGAGCGAGGAGGGTTGGCAAAACGCGTAGTTTTCCATCGGAATTTCATCAAGGACCACCTGTCGATCGAATTCCTTCGTAGCAGCTGTGAGCACCTACGAAACGCTGAAACGTTCGCCTCTCCTAGCCGTTCCGCCTCCTTTATTCCTCGTGCTTTGTTTCACGACGAAACGTTGCCATTTATGTTGCCATTTTACGCGGCACGTCCGGTTTAAGCGGAACGACCCATTATCGCAACGGAAATTAATCTCCAAAGCATAGAATTCGTTGCGAGAAACGCAATCTTTGCATCCGTTACAACGACTACGACAAACCGAATAAACCTACCTTGCTCACGACGAAATCCTTCTCGTCGAAGTGACGTCCAAACATCTTAGGCGCTTCTCCAGGTATCGGCTCGATTTTCACGCACACCTCTTGACCCTTTCTCGCAGACTCCACGGACTTATGGTTGTACTCTATACTCGTGACCAGGCCCAGCTCCACGAACTGTAAAAACAAAACGAGAAAATTGTTAGGCAGATCTCTAACGTTACCACAGGATCGGCAAGGTAGACCTAAACTATTCGGTCGACAAGATTGATTTACTCTGTCGGTTAAGTAGATCTCTCTTCGCAGCGTTTAATCTATCAACGTCGTATTCTGCCAATTTTTTCTACGGTCGCAAACATTGGCTAAGAGCCGAAAAATCAGCAACGTCGCTGCTACAAAGGTCTACCACTCAGGTATCAACCTAAAGTAATCCGACGATACGTTTTCGCCGCGAATACCGGGCGAGGATCGTTGGACCGAGTAGGCAGATACGCGGGCACGTAGGTTGCTGGATCTTGTGGGCCGACGTACACGGAGTGTCCTCGAAGTTTTTCGAACATTTTCACCTCCGAGCACGAGCCACGAAACCTCGACGGGCCAATCTTGCGAAGAGCGATAATATTCCTCGTCGAATCCGCGCGAAAATTCGAAGAAAACCGACGGGGCTGTCCGGTGGCACGTTTCGAGCAGATCGGATCTTCGAATTTAGGAGCACCCTATAGAGCAACGCACAGAGACAAGAAAGCTCGAGCATGTCGTTTAGAGTCTTGTTATTGCCGTAACACACCTGCAGCTGCAAGAGCGCCAAGTGGGCGATAAACCCGGACGCGACTTTGCACGTAGACACGCGTAGACCGCCACTTTATCTTTCGAAATGACGACTGTAATTAGTGATTCTATTTATCTGGGATTTCCCCTCCCAGGTATCTAAATTATAACGTTCTTTCTCGTATAATGGTCAACTATTATAATAAAAGAATTCGATAGAGAAACTCCGGTTGCTCGATGAAGTTTCGACGGAACTCGTACGCTCGACTCCGTCGCTAATCGTTGCCCAAACAAAGGTGGGAGAAGAATTTACCTTACGGAATGGAGTGGTGGGAGGTGTCTCGAGCCAATTCTTTCATCGGTTTCAACCATACAGTCCTCGTTTCTACGAACACGACCGTTGATCTTTAGCGGGAATATAAGAAAAGGTATTGCCAAACTAGACAGCGAACTGATCGACGTCGCGCGAAGCAGAAGCACGGTGTCGATCGATGGACAATGACCGGTCGAATATGCCCGGGAGTGTGTGTTTCGAAACCCACGCCGAAAGAGCAATATGCCCACACGATCGCGTTTGTAGCCGGCTCGAGACGAACCTCGCCGGTTCGTCCCCTTAACGTTTTCTCGTCTCCCGTATTCTCCCTGTTCCTCTCTGTCTCGTTACTTTTATGGTGCTGCGATCGTCCGATTTTCGACACTCTCCTCCGGAGTCTCACCTGACAACATTACCATATATACATAATTGCACCGAGGCCCGAGAAAGCGCCGTCTTACGTCCGACGGTGCTCTGCTCGCCTTCTTTCTTTCCTTTTTAACCCTTATATGGGCAAGAAAAAATCAAGATTTGTAATCACTATCGTAGAAAAGTATCCAAACTTAAATGACTGAAAGAAAGAGTTGGTTGTCTCCAGAAGACGACAATAACAAATTACGTAAGCGTATTTTATATATTGACAACGAAAAGACAGCTCTAGTCGATCGTAGAGTTTTTAGCTTCGTCGTTCCACGAGCGACGTTTAATTTTCAATACGTGAATTATTTCACCCTTCGGTTTAATCATTCTACGTGGTCCGCTCTCCCTTTTTTGTTAAACGTTTCCTCGCTCCGTCCGTTATCTCTTGGCGATACGCTGATACTCGGTACCGGTAGCGAACTACGCCACTGATGAATACCGACGTTTGTCGCCCGATATATCCGGTGATTAGCGTCACTCTTCCCGTCCGGAAGAGAGCACTCGACCGGGTACATAAAGATATTTGCTTCCTGTATTAATTAGGCTCTTAAAGATATATTAAGCTGTTATGATCGATGGAAGTCTGACAAAGAGACCTATCGAGGCGAATAAACTGATCTTCGAAAGGTCTGTTTGGCTGTCGGCGCGACCCTACGTCCGTAGCACTCGTGAAAATCTCTTTTTCATCGAGACTATTAAAAAGGGACAAAAATATAATTCTATATTTATATGAGCAATTCACAGTTCCTCCTATTTATTGAATCACCAGTGAACAAAATCATTATACGCGATAACACGCGTTCGCGAGACATTAATCAAGAGAATTCTTGTTATTCCACACAACGAAGCAATTAGCAAATTGTAGGCAACTATGTTGCGTTTATTCTACAGGCAATATAGCCGGATTTCCGTAGCCTTATCTCCTAATTATCTAATCTACATTCTAATCGCATTCTTATTATTCCCTGTGGCTACGAATAACGTCGGACATCGTTACGAGTATTAGTAGAGCATTAATACTATATTATTATTAAGGCTACGTTACGTCGTTAAGAAGAGTTATATGTCCTATCGATCCTTGTTTTGCTCCATTATAGTTTTTAAAATGCTGTCGATCTTTGAGCGAGGGAATTAGCACGGTCTTGCTGGTTGCAGCCTGATTCCCTTGTTTACTGTCGCCAAGAAACGTGCCACGGAACACACACCCGACCGGATTCGAGAGCAGACATCGTTCTGAATGGATCTAAGTTTAGTAAAGCGACTCGAAGCCAACGCAACCGATGTTACTCGAAGAACGTGTATCACGAGTATCAACGATAGAGAAACGTGAACAGAACTGTTGCGCCTTATGGTCGCGCAATCGACGAAACCAGATAGGATATTTGAAATAAAATTATGCCCTGGCTATTTGTGTTGCGCTAACAACATGGTCTCAACAGTAATTACCGATGATCCTTCTCGCAACGATTATGATCGACGCCAAATCTTCGAGATCGCGAGCAACCCGCTGAAGAATTTATCTCGATCCCCAACCATTCGAATGTTTCATCGCGCGTTATTACACGTTAAAACAGTTGAATACTATCTGGTGCGAGCGGTGGATTTTTGGCACGTGTACGCGCGTTGTTCGTAGCGAAAAGGTTAATTGAAATATCAGCCAAGTGCATAGTTCGCGGCGAGACAACCGTGACGAGCAGGATAACTCGGGGCCGTTTCTTCCGTCGGTGACGCGTGGGCCCTCGATTCGAGGGGCTTTTAATCGTAGATCGTGTTTTCCAAGGGAACGGAGTTATCTCCGGGGCGAGCTGGTATTTCACGTAGGTTTGAAAATACTCGCGGTATCCGCTGGAGCGGAGAGAGACAGAGAACGGAGAGAACGCCGCACAAATCTCAATTTGTGCATGCACTCAAAGCAGCGAGCCACGCCGACGACGGTTGGCTGTTAGCCGCTCAGGCTCGTACAAACTATAAAGCTTTCTAAATCGGTGCGGCACACGAAAATAGACTTCCGGTTCCCGTCTCGCGCGTTCGCTTGCCGCGCCGCGTCTGCTACCGAGTATGCCAACACCCCGACCCTCTTTCCGTCTCTTCTTCCTCCCGCTTTCCCCTATCGCCCTACTCTTCTTCCTTTCTTTGCTCTTCCACGGAAATCCATCTGAACCTGAGACACGTGGAAATCAACACCCCCTCGGGGAACAACCCTCCCCCGACGGGGAGGGTTACCTCGCCAAACAATCTACACCGGCGACAGAGCTGACCCCTTTTTTGCATTTATCCAACCAAACGACGAATTAACCCTTGTGCCAATAACAGGGTAACCCCGAACACCCTTTCCCACATTTTTCCCGCTGAGAGTCTCGATTACTCGAACCCACGAAAACGGATTGTTAAGAAACGTACGAGAGCATACGTAGGAACAAAAAGTCGACTGTATTCCCGGGACACGTGTCTAGAGAAACTATTAGAAAAAGAGTTCTAATAAGGAAATGAAGCATTTCCGGATCAGGGGTCCCCAAACTTCTTTAACCGCGTACCGCTCGAACAAAGTTCTGTTAGCTTGTTTACAGGATCCTTCGTTCCAAGACATATATTTATTTAATTTACTTTCGTCCAATTGATCTTCATATACCCCAAATGCCTGGAATCGCTGGACTTCGTCTAAATCTCTGTCTAAATTCCACTCGACGGGATCCAAATTTCAAGCTTCATTTTCTCTGCTGTTCTATTATTTCAGTTCTAACCCTGTCGATCCACGTTCCATGATTCCACGTTCGACGAAGATCGATTCCCAGAGATCGGGCGCGTCTTGAACAGCGGGACGAGCATTCCTTCGATCGGTACGCGAGAATTCGGCACACGGTTTCGTCGACGCGACGATAATCGTCGGTATTCGCCGTTGGCAAAATTAATCGCGAGCCCGGGTAAAACGATCTACTCGACATTGGAAACTCGACATCCGGCCTGCGCGCGCGTTTCTCTCTCGTTCCCTCTCCCCGTCTTTCCTCCGGCCTCTTTATCACTCTTTCCCCGGCTATTTCTCCTCTTTTTCTTCGTTCGTTCGCTACGATAGCAACGTTAACCAGCTGCCTACTTAGAGAAGCACGACGAAACGAGAGAGAAGCTGGAATGGGGCAGAATACGCGCACACTGACGCGTCGACGCCACTTACTCACCAACCACATCCCGTCTTTCGGCCTTCCGGCTTGCCTGTAACTTTCGTGGAAACGCCTCTGGCTTCCTTCCGGTCGTTTATCACTTGCTATACGCTCTAAACGTAGATACGCTGTCCCACGTATGCTCGCTTCACCCCTGACCATCCCTGCCGCCTCATCCTTTCACCCTTTGTCCCTCTTTCCTCGGGTATCGGGATCGCTCTACCGTTTCACGAGCTCGGGATCGAAGATGACCCGGTTAACTGCACCGGGGCTTAACGTACAGCTAAATATTAAGAATTGAACATGTTCTACCCCCCAGGTGAAATCATCCCAGATTTTCCAAGTGAAGGAAGATCGATATTTTTCTGGGGACAGACCGGAATGGCTCGTTAAAGCGCGCGAAAGAATCGTACGGCTCGCGCATATCGCGGCCCGATAATGGGAACGCGTACGTATCGCGTTCCGTTCGCGTGCTCGTTAATTAGCTTCCCTCGCGGTGAACCGTTCCCGCTCGGCCGATCCTCTTCTCCGACGTTTTAATTTTCTACTCGCGATCAGTAAATTCACAAACGTGCTTCGGTACCTGTTGAACGAACGAAGACGGAGAACGAGGGGCGCAGGGACGTGTACGGCGCACGCGCGCGCACGTGTTAGAAAGAGAGACAGAGATAGAGGAGATCAAGAGGAAAAAGAGAGAGGAGCGGAGAAAGGAAGAACGTTACGAGCGGCCTTCCGCCGGAAGGGGACTCACACACCACGGAGTTTCTAGTTCCTGTCACTCGGGACGGACGGGAATATAATTCGTGGCGGCTCGAAAATCTCCTTCGCGTTTCCTTGATATAATTATCGTCGTACGTCGAACCGACGACCGACGGGAAGTCGCGTTTAAATCTGTAACGCCGCTAGTTCCGCTAATTATGCTCCATGCCCATTATCGTATTAAAATAATACGCTGGAACGATCGTTGCGTCGATGGATTTGACGGTTTTGCTATCAATCTGCCGACCATTTTACCACCTGCTTCGAAACCTACGCAACGATCGTCGCTTTTCAATTTCTAAACACGAAGAATCGAATAAGTTGTAACACAGGTATAAAAGTACATCTTACATTCAATGTATTTTTTGCTCGAAAGTGCGTAAGATTTCGGGGGTATGTCTATTCACCAAAAATGATTGCAATTAACCCCCGGAACCAAAAATAATTTTTTTAGAACGATTTGAAATTTTTTAATTTCGTCGTAAAATTTAGCCACTTAGTGAATTTTTTTCTCGAAACTGGTTAGGATTTCGAGGGTATGTCTATTCACCAAAAATGATTGCAATTGACTCCAGCAACTAAAAATAATTTTTTTAGAACGATTTGAAATTTTTTAATTTCGTCGTAAAATTTGAACACCCCCTGTCGATTTTTCTTAAGAATTCGTTTTTGATTCTTAAGAAATTTGTTTGGCGCTCTACCGAGAGATTGCTTAATATTTTTTCGCCGTCAGATTGTGCCAAGGTGTAAGGTCTACTCGTGTGTCTCTTCTGTGGTCGTAGGTTTGTAGGTTGACATCGATCGCGTTTCTCGACCGAAGATAGCGTGCTGTTGAACCTGCGGCGATAAAAGGGCCCTCCATCCCTTCGCTAGACGGGGCTCTTTTTCACGGTTACTCGTCTTGCGCTCTTCGAGTTTCCAGCTGTCGTGACACGACTTCGTGAAAGGGTCTGAAGCATCGCCGACAAGGGGGAGGCGAGCTTTAACGAGACACAATCGATCTATCCTGGCTCGTATCGGTATATTCAGCCGCGCAAAAGAAGAAAAAATGATTTCGGGTAGACAGAAAGGCACGAGACTAGCATAACTTATTGTACTCGCGCTACCAAAATCTGTTCAGTATCGAGCTCGAGGTCCTTCGTACCCTTTTCTTCGATTTGTCGTTGTATTTCGTACAATATTACATGCTTTTCCAAGATCCTTTAGTAACAGGTGAAAACATCGGACGTTATTTACATTTCAATCGTTGCTGTATTTCGATTACACGGCGACCTTCCGCAATTTGCTTTTTAAATTTTTTCGTCCGATGTTCCTCTTTTTCCACGATAAACATGTTTACGATGTTATAATATGAATTATGCATCGACATGCAAAGTTGCAAATGTGGACTCGACCGACGACGGTCAATTTGACGATCGTAAACGGACTGGTAGCAGAGTCGTTCTCGAAATAAACTATTATGCAGGATGTTTTGCTCGTAACAGGTCACCCGACTCGTTTCTTCAGTCCCGACGACACGAAAAAATGTCCCGTATATAATTTGAATAATTTTAAGGGGTGGATACACCAAAAGAAACATTTCGTCCTTAGCGGTCTCCTTTTTTATCTGAATTTCACAAGTCAGTGGATCCTCTTAAAAGGGGTACAGAAGACACCCCCCATCGTTTTCGCGAACAGAAAATGTATCGCGGGCGTAAGTTCGGGTCATCCAGCGGCTCGGTAAGAACACCAGACGGCCGCTAGAAGAAGAGGAAAAGGTAGAAGACGAAGAAAAGGAATGGCGGAACGGCAAGAAAACGGCAGGCTAAAAGAATCCGCCGGATTTCCGCTCGACGTTAAAGCGCCTATCGAGGCCGTTGCGCAACGCGCGTACACGCCCGATAACGACGGCCGGCCGAGGAAATGCCTCCAATCGCAATAATAGACTTCGTTCTTCGAAAACCGATCGATCTTCTGTCAGCGATCCGCGGGAATCGTCTTCGATCCTCGTCGAAAACGTTACACGTCGATACGATGCCCTCGCTACTTCCGGCGGCCATTACTTTTCTTAAACGTTCGAACAGCATTCGAGGTGTTCCATTTTAATAATATTCTCGTTGAGAATTCGCGCACGACGGTGCCCCGTAACGAGTCGGGCGCACGAAATTCGCTGAACGCTTGCGGAATCACGTACAAGGCGTGCCACGCGTCTTTTTCTGCGCGAGCCTTCGTCATCTTCCTTTCACGAGACGTCGTATCTGGTTCTCTTCCCGCTCGCGAGCAGCACGAGATCCATTCGACGCGCGGAGCACAGGCCTGACCTAAGTCAACTAGGTTTCGTGATATCCGACATCCGGTCCGGATCATCGTTTGCCAATAAAAAGTATCGCGACAAGAGATACCGACCCGGCTCTATTCACCAACGTTCCCGACCATTCGCTGTAGAGCGATTCTTTATTACATAACTCTCGAACAGATTAAAACTCTCCTCCGTCTCAAACAGAATGCGTTAAACCGATCGTACGTATGTTTTCCCAATTCCGAAATTGAGTTTCAAGCCTTTCTTTCGCTTTCTGATCTATAATCGTTGGAAGAGCTGATTAGACTCTATGTTCCATGTTGCAAATGAAGTTGTAATTTAAAGACGGTCAACCATAGGTGTTACTGGAGAGCTTGGCCCATCGACAACGCGTTAAAATCGCTCGGAGCAAGAGCCATTGAGGCGGCGTGATAGCTGCGATAAAAACAGCTAGTCGGGCGCTTTCTACCGATGGAATTTCCGTTGAATTTTAAGAAAGGCCAAAATGCAACGATGAAGCAGGGTAGGGCCGAGAGAAGTGTACATGCACACGTTGAACGTGGACGCGCGTGGGCCCGGCAACGTGGTCGGAGCTGCTTTCTACGCGCGGGCGAGAAATGCTCGTTGCACACGCAGCCGGACACACGCGGATGCCGTGCACCGCGACTCGATACGAATTTTACGCGTTACTATCACCCACATACAGCTCCGATATTATTGAATCGGATATAATTTATGCCTCCATTTGCATTCGAAACGTAACCGCCGGACCGAAAGCGGTTCCGTCCAACTACCACACTTCGCCGCCTGTCGTCCCGTTTTCCTTTTCCTTTTTTTTTTTCTTTTTTCTTTTTCTACGGGCCCGATCCCCGGTGAATTAATATTGTGAGTTACGCCGCGATATCCTGTCGAGTTCGCCACTCGAATCGAAGAGACGACGGGAAATGTTAAAAGTCAAGCATCGGGAGACTCGTCCAACGCTTCTTGTTCGAACACCGCGGCGTGCACCATCGGTGGCCCACGCTGAACTTTCCATTCAGCCCGTTTGATGGTTCGGGTTTACAACAGACACGCTATTATGGCACATTGTCTAATACCATTGGTCGATACATTAAGATGTTTTATCTTATTGATACTAATTTGCACGGAAATTAATAGTGGAAGTTATAGATCGATTTCTGAAACAGATATTGCTACTTATTAGATCCTACTAGCGATTAATTAATTTGATGGTAGCCTTTTGATAACGGACGTGAAATTTCATTATTTACGACTACTTTATAAGCGACAGCGGAGCAATAATAGATTTCACGTCTTTTTTCGTACTCCCCTGCAACTTTCACAAACCTATAATGCAAATTTTATGCACTCGTTCATGTTTTCTACATATGCTTCATTGCAGAGGAAGCAAAACCAGTCTTCGGCATTAAAAAAAATGCTGACAGTTTATGATCCTGCTGGCACGACATAGAAACGGTAATAATTTTTAGAATAATATCGATTTACCCTCTTCCACTTACCAAACCCTTCGATTCCGAATAGTTTAAATTCAACATAAAGTTCAATGGACATTTTTAACAATTTCGTTTTGTAAAAATCTAAAATCTTATCGCCAGATGGTGTGTGCAGTTCACCGACCCACTATAGATAATTCCGCGACCCAGTTTTAGGTCGTGACCCATAGGTTGAGAAGCACTGCTCTCTGCTATGAAAATCTAGGCGAAAAACATTCCGACTAGATTCGTACAATAATTAACAAAACTATAACTCCCATCTGTAACTTCTGCAAGGATGATGGGGACGAAAAGGAAACGACACGTTGCAGATCGACGTAGACCAGCGTACGCGGATGCAAGGCTCGAGGAAACAATCGAACGTTGCTCGAACGACTAGTTCGGATAAATCAAACAGTTCCCACGCACGAAAATCTTCCAAAGATCTTGCGCAAATAACGCGACCATTCGGAGGCGAACCATTTGCCTAGTAAATCATTTCGGGGCCGCGGCGCGCCGTGGGTGGATTTCACGAGAGTGTATACTTGGGAATTTTTGTTTACCGGGGAATTTGCAGGCTGCTAATGGCATCGCGACGCCTACGGTTTCCGAGGCTAGGCAACCTGTAGCGTTCGCGTGCTACCGCGTAAGGCGAGGCTGCAAAGAACGGCTACCCACCAGTTTAACTCCTACGGGAAAGAGAAGGAGACCAGTGATGGGACCGACTCGATAATTCCTTCGAATTTTCGAGAAAAAAAAAAGAAGAAACGACAACATTATCTTCCACTCTTTTCCTTGAGCAACGATCGAGATCGAGTGCTCTGCGATTAAGAACAAAGTTTGGCTTGCAACTACCTATTCTCGCGACACCTACGCGAGCACCTCTCGTTATTATTATTTAAAAAGGGGTAAGGGTCCGGTCGCCTGGCGCTGGTCACACCTACGAGAAAGAGAAAGAAAGTCGAGGAAACCGGCGGAGGTTCGGAGCGGTTTTATACGCGGCCGGCCGTTTGATCGAGACGATCGATCGGCGGCCAACTGGATCGCCGCTATTTCCCCCGGCGAACGAACCAATGAACCAACGAACGAGTTCACCTACGCGCGGCTTGCACGGCACGGAGCCGCGCTCAGCCCCTTAAGGATTCGACTCGAATTCGCTGATAATCGTATTCAAAGTCGCGGAGGAGAAAAGAGGCGGGGCGGCTACCGTGACGGGACTGCTAAATTAATTCTCGTGCCTTTTCTTTCTTTCTTCTCTTTTTTTGTTCCTTCTTTCTCTATCTCGTCTTTCTTTCGCGATGCAATTATGCTCGCGCGGCGACGAGAACTTCCCTTCGATTTGTATTCCGCCCGCGGCGCGATAGAACGCGGAGCCATTCCGTGATAACGCACGGCGCATTCGAGGACGGCGTACCGCCGGCCACGAGAAATCGTATCGGAAGGAGGACAACAACAACAACGACGAGGAAAAATATAAAAATACTCACGTCTTTGCTGGGCACGCAGAGCGGTGTTCCTTCTTTGACGATCCCGGCCTCGACCATCACACCCATCACGATAGGATCTCGAGAGTTGAAGATGTACTGAAATAGAAACGAGTGGCCTTTCAGAACGAAATCTGTCCGCGGACGCCACCGACTCCGACAGGGACGCTTTTAACCCCCTTCGAGGAGGCTGACACTACGCCCGACCGACCGAGTTACGGCCACACCGGACACGCTCTCGAATCGCGGGAAATTCGACCCCTCCCCAATTTACACGAATATTATACTTGAACAATTTCATTGAAGAAACTAGGATAACGAGTCTTTATTTAGACTGTACGATAAATCTCCCGGTTTGTCGATCAGTGATTCATCGAGAAACGGGTAGATCCCCTCGATCGGTTACACAAGTGCCAAGAACGCTTGGCGTACACCATGTACGGAAATCACACGAACGCTATTATCCAACCATATTCGTCCAACGCCTATAGATGTTCACCGCGCCCACTGATCGACCCACCAGCGCCCAAACAGTTAACCCTTGAGTGGGCACGAAAGAATTTACTAGACCCACACTACAGAATACATTACGTACACGCTGCCTAATATAAATTGGCTGTTCAATTAAATTCGAGCAACTTAAATATACTGTTTACGGAACAATTGATATTTATACGCGATTAAAAATAAGAGAAATGGAAAGTTTGACCCCAAGAGAACGACTACCCTCCGTACTTTTAACGACGTTATATGGTGCACCAAAGAATCTGGTAACGCACCTGCGGCAAAACGCGAAGCTTGCAGGGGAACACAGCGATATGCTTGAATTCGTCCCGCTTGCGCTGTTTCAGTTCTTCTCTGTAAGCGGTGAACTTGTCGAAGAGGTGATAAATGATGTCCGCCTGGAAGATCTTCACCCCGAGGGAATCCGCCAATTCCTGGGCATCTCTCTCGATCTTCACGTCGAACGCGAGAATCGTAGCGTACCTGCGAACGGTCGTTCAACGCGTTAACTAAAATCGATGCTTGACATAGTTACGACGAGAATTATTTTCATTGTACTTACTGACTGTCGTGCTCCAACATGATAGACGCCTTCATGACATCCTTCTTGACAACGGGGCCGATACGAATTCCAGCGTACTGCAACGTAAACGATATAACATCGATTTAATGATAACTAATTACAGAATTTTTGAAAAAAAAAAAATGATGCAAAACCGCGAAAAAGATCGCTCAGGGGCCGAAACTCAGGGTGGCGAAACGGGAACGGTCGATTCGAGCGCGACGGAGTTCCGTACTTGGAAGGAAAACAAAATATTAGGGTAAAACATAAACCACTGTCACCGTAACATAAATACAGTGGAACGCTATGTATGTAAGCGTGTGTCTGTTTGGCTGCAGAAATAACTAGTGACGCATGCTGTCCGGATTCGGCTGGCCGGTGCCACGAGACGAAACGAGACGAGACGCGACACGTAGAAATAAACGCGCCTACAAACAAGCCTGTCCCGCGATCTCGAATCTCGATCATCGTTCGATCGACGCGTCGATCAAGAACACGCCGGCTAAAGTTAGCATCGAATCTCGCCAGTGTCTAGCAGAAATTAAAATTAGCTCGACACGTTCTGCGCCACGTGGGGTCAACGGTGACTCACGATATTTATCCGAAGCAAATCTCTCGCTACGCCTACAGCCGCATTCTTCGATCCAATGTTGTTGTTGTTGTTGTTATTATTGTTACCGTTACTATTATTACCATCGTCGTTAGAACGGAGAAGATGGGCCACCTTTTCACGATTGTGCATCGCACTTTGCAACCCCCCATAGCAATATATCGCGATGTATTGCCGCGAAAAAGTATTCAAAGTAGTTCACGAGCAAACGTTGAACGCGTTAAAATCTCGAGCGTGTTCAAGAGGAATTAAGGAAATTATGATGTTCGCGAGTCTGTAATCCCGAGACTGTGAGATCATGGATTTAGCGCGTCGAGACAGCGTTCGTTTCACCGAGTGGCTGTAAATATCTCGAGGGATGAATCTGCTCCGTTTTACTGGCAATAAAGATAAAAATGAAGTATTTACGATACGATCTAAGTAGTGTTTATGGTACTGTTTACAAGACTCGAATACATATTCCGAGTTAATTACTATATGGAGCGGTGGTTGTCGAAAAGAGAAGACACGTTTCTGCGTCTAAAATAGACGGTAGAAATTTACACGAACGTTAGTTTTAGAAGAAAGAATAACAATTGAAAAACAAGTAGTTTCATTTGTCAGCTGATTTAGAATCGAATCCTCCGTTTGTTAAATATCTGACTCGACGACGCTTAAGGATTTCTTTCCAGCCGGCGTGCCCTAACTTTTGGACGATAATGTACGACTAATTGCCCGTGGATAAAGTGGCCACGCAGCGGTTCGTATATTTACAAGCTAATTTTCGAGCCGAGACATCCGGGGAGTCCGATAATCATTCACCGAAAGCGGAGAGAAAAGAGAAACAGGACAAGAAGAAGATGATACCGGGAACTTTCTGAGATTAGGGTTTTTAAGACTTCCGGTGAGCCGTCGCATTCCGATATTAGGACGAGATACGACTGGCTCGTGTTTCTTTGCGTGGACCATCGTAACGCGTTTCGTCCGTGTCATAAACGTCTGACGTACCACTGGACGCATGTTAAATTTCTCCCTCTTTATCGGTAGAAGCCATAATGCTTTTTTTTCTTTCGCGTTTGTCTCATAATTTAACCACTGTAAAAAATAAAAATAGAAATTCGTCGTCGATAACAAACGGACCAAACGTGTTTGAACATCTCTTAAAAGAAAATGTTAAAATTAAATTTTTTCTTATCCGATAGCAGAAGCTCCGAACGAGTACGGGATCGTTATGAACGACCCTTTAAGTTTCACGGACTGGCAGCGCACAACTTGGTTGAAACCCGTGACCTTTACGTAATGTATGAATGAACCGGCGGCGATGAACGAGGGGCGGAGGGGAGAGGAAAGAAAAACGCGAGCCAATTAGAAGGCACCGCCGCTCCGATAAACGAGCCTACTCACCGAAACACCGAGAGCTAGTCATGTTTCATTGATGAACGGTGAATTGTGATACCATCCGCTGGAAAAAGGTAAAAGGACCGTGGCTCGGCGGAATGAATGAAAAAGAGAGAACGGAAAAAAAGGGTGTAGCGTGGGAGGTGGGAAACGAGAATGAGAGATCGCTGGGGTCGGAGACAATTAATGGACGCGTCAAATGCCAACGTGTGCGTGTGCGTGAAATAAAGCAAAACGATACCGATCTAAAAATAACGCACGAAAACCAATGTCAAACCTTTCGCCGCGATAAATTTCGGTACGCGAGTTTGAAAAAGCTTAAGGCGTTCTTTATTGCGCCGACGGATACATTTTGCACGAGATACGCGACGATAAACTCGATCGTAACGACCACCGTGAGATGAAGAAAATCTCTTCTGTTACGACAATCGAAGGCGTCGAGTTTCAAAACAACATCACGCTTTTCGACGCTGTTCAGGGTGTTGCAATTCGCTAGAATGGATACATTTGGACGCACTAGAGATCCTCCCAATTAGGTCGCTAAATCGAGATACGTTTTCCCTGCATTTCTTCGTTCCGTAGTTCCGCACTGGGTAATTTATATTTCCCTCATTTGTAATTTAAATCGTTTTCCAAAGTGGACAGCTCGAACCCCTGGGTACTTTACTGTAGAAAAATGTAGATAGTTTGAATTCTTAAATTGATTCACGACGCGTGACCCATATCTGGGTCATTTACAGAATGCTCAAATCGGGTCGCATGACCCACCGCTGGGTCACTATCAGATTCCATAATATTTTCGTAGCTTTTATTTGAAAAGGGCAATTTTGTTCGCTGCAAAGGGGTTGAATATCCCTTTCTGGTTCCTCCAGAAGGAAATCGTCAACGGCCATTCGGAAGAATCGGCAGGAATTCGCGATGATTTGGCAATAGGTTCGCCCGAGCGGAACAGATGCTACATATCGAAGGGAGAGAAGGCAAACGGAGGGAAATAGAAAAGAACAAAAAGCTACGGATAAAAGGGGGGGACGAAGGTAGGGGAAAGGGGAAAGAGAAAGCGGAGGGAAAGAGACGAAGGCTCACGGAGAAAAGACGGACGACAGATGTTGCCGGCGAAAGAAATGCTGGTACAAAACGGGAGGAAGTCGAGAGGAAGAGAGAAACAGAGGGGTCCGAAGGAGAAAGAGGGACGCTTCCGGCATTAAAAACCGGCCGGCAGGTCACGGATCCTCGTCAGCCTCTCGTCATAAACCGCGAAACGTTTCCCGAACAAGGAAACTCTAATTTATCGAACTCTCGAAACTGTTGCAACAATTGGCGAACGAGAAATCAAATCAGAGTCAACAAATTGATAGAGCTTTGAAAATTCGTTGCTGATCCTCTGTTCTCTAGGACCTGGATAGAATGTTTTGTTACGCTGGATCGGGGGAAAAAAAACTTTGAAAGCTGGCGAAGCTAGATAAAAAGTGGAACGCGTCGATTTTTCGCGCGTGTCCGTGGAGTCTGTGCGGCGGCGCGGTTGGTTCCGGTGCATCGTGGATCGTGACGAGCGGACGGAGGTGCAGCTCGCTCCTCTTCTGCAGCAGGAAAAGATGGCTCGTTTCCTCGCATTGTTTTTAACCGCGGTATATAAGCAGCTATACCGGGACATGGGAGCGGATATGCGGAGCGCGGACACGCGAGTGCACGCTCTGTCGGCCGTGTGCCTGGCATCCTACGATCCTATATACGCGTTTTCACGACGCGAGAAGAAGCCGCTCTCCTCCGTGGATTAGCGGCTGAAACGGAGAGAAATAAACGACGTTGACCGACAATCTCGAAATCTTTACGGAAACCGATCCGAACGATAATGTCTGCCCGCGCGCTGTTAACGCGTTGATACTTGCGTTGTTTCGGTAATACGTCGAGGTCTTTTTTCCCCCCAGAGATCGAACCAAACTGTTTGATCTTTCGTTTTATTAAAAAGGATGCGTTTTCGTAACTACCTCGATCCCGGTTTTTTTGTTCCCGCGATCCAAGGCGAACGGACGAAGATCGACGAAACAGGAAATGGAAATCAAGCGTCGGGCTGTGCGTGTCTCGCGAAAAATCGACGCGTTCCACACGTATATCTGGGCTTTGTTCTCTACCCGTTCTTATCTAGCCGCTCCTATCTATTACATAATCGTTTCCATTCGAGGAATCGCTACGAAGACTGAACCGGACGAACTAATGCAACCAGGGAGGTGTACCTGACGATTCCCTGTGTCAAAATGCAGTCTTTAGGAGAAACGTTCGCACGCAGTCGCGGCAACGAGCTGAGCAAAAAAAAAAACAACTGGCAGAAGAACATTACGATTTACCACCACGAGTCCGAAAGCTTCGTAGACATCTAGAAAGTGTCTAATTTTATTTAATTTGTAAACAAGAAACGTCACTGTTTGTTCTTCAAATGAGAATTTCACGTATTTATTAACCGAGAAAGTTACCAACGAAATAATTAAGATGTTCGAGCGGTGTTAAAGAATATTTTCTTGGAAAAAGGTGACCAGGGAAGATCCCACGATCCTTCTACGTAAGTTTCGGATCTAGGACCCGCCGCGATCCTTCTCGTTCCTCAGGGACACTCTTTTCGCTCGAAGCACCGAAACGTTAATTTCTACGTGCCTGCATTACAAACGCGACAGGTAATTATTAATCGATCCGCGTGGCTCGTGGCTCGTTCCAAGAAGAATAGCGCGTGTCCCGGTTAAACTATTTATTCCGATCCTGCTCGCCTAAACAGGACGAGGACAGGAAGACGCTCGGCAAGAATCCTCAATTCGCCAACGCCATCATAATCAAGCGGATATGCGTACGTATGCGCTTGAAGCTGTAACAAAGCGACTCGCTTCGTAAAATATTAAACGTTCCTCTTCCAAGCGGTAACTCGCCCCGCAAAATCGTGTACACCCATAAGCCAATTAACGTAATCGAGGTTCGAATTAACGCTGCATATTTTTCAACGCGTTTCGGTCTTCGAGCAAATTACGAATGTTCGGTGCAAGGTATATTGGGAAAGGTCGTCGCATAAATATACAGATTACGTGCCAAACTCGTGGTGTATACAGCGAGGAAACTCGAACCAGCGGTAGTATTTCTCCAAGTTTCCAAGAGCCTAATGCAACGGCGGGAATTGGGACCGTGGCTGACCAAAAGGAGTCGCGAACAATAAAGTCCGTACGAACGAGGCCACGAGCGGACGCGTGCTCGTTCCATCGAACGGTACCGAAATATCGATAACCGTGCCCTCGTCCGCCCACGCGTACCCACCGAAAAAAGAAAGAAGCCAATTTTCGAATCGACATCGAGCATTCCTGGCCCGGTGCACGACATTCGTGGCTCTTCTCTGGCGCAACACGCGCCTTATAGACCCGAACGACGGACAAACGCACACAGCCGAGGGGTTTACGAATCGCGACGTACGTCCGCCCGTTCGTCGATCCGTCCGTCCACCCACGATGCTTTTGCTCCGAGTGTGGGCAGTTTCCTGTACGTCGGTCACGTATTCCTTTTTCCAGCCCACACGCGTCCGTGTCTCTGTGTGTTGGCAGAAGAGAGGCCTTCCCGGAGAATCTCTATGCCGCCGCGGGTTTGGCCCGCCTTGGCGCGTCTCTTTCTATCGCGTCGGTGAACGAAACACCGGAGACCGAGAGAGAGAGAGAGAACCAGAAACGGCGAGCGACAGAAAGAGGGAGACACCGACCGGTACCCCCCACCACTGTCGCTTCCACGCGCTCATCGTTCTCCCTCCTGCGTGCCATATGTAAAAGCATACCCGCATTGCCAGTCGAGTGACGGAGGGACCGTACTTACGGCTGGATGCATGCGTGCGTGCGTGCGTTCGTGTGTCGCGTATGCCTGCGATAAAACGTGACGTCACGGGCCACGTGATCGTACGATACGGTGGGGGCAGCCCATTCATAATCCGAGGAAGGACAGGCTTAAGGCCGTTTCGGACGTTACCTCGAGAACCGAACGCCGTGACTGCTTTTTTTTTTCTCTTCTTCGTTTTTTTTCCCCCTCCTCTCTCTCTCTCTCTCTCTCTCTTTATCGTGCAAATCACGGTTGATGCACCAACGACGACCGATACAGGAACCGTGGCGTTCCGAATATCATCGAACGAACGATAATGCTCGAACCGTAGACGCGAACTCGCGCGATCAGCCACGTCAGCATCGGAGATTTTGCTTGGTGTGCTCCGAGCAAAGAATCTCACTTTGATATTTTTTAGCGCTATAGAATAATCCCACCTAACCCTGCCATTTAAATACTGATGCTTTTGGACTTAAATAACTTGCTTCAGAAGAGATTAAGATTCGATCAGCAGACATTCGGTGCGCACAGGGTAGTATGGCCGAACGTAGTAAATGGCCTTGGCCTGGTAAGACTCACGCGCGAATTTGCCATGAAAATCGATGGATCGATTTACCGTAATTACAAACTCTGCACAAATATCAATTACTTCTTGTTATCCCGCTGGAATATTTAAATCTCGATGAGACTGCATCACGTATGCAACGATCTAATGTATGCGTTTCCACGACATCGCGACGTCTAATTTTCAGATTCCGCTTTATTAATCCAATTGTCAGAAGACGCGACAAATGTTTCGGTCGAAGCAGAACTATCCAACATAAATGGACTCACGAGCCACTTTGCGAGGTAGACAGATTTGTTCCGTCCCTAATAATTAATAATATAATATCGCTGTATTTATTTCTATGTTACAACTGTAGGAATACTTTCGTGACTCGTATTTCAAGCAAAAGGATATTTCGCGCGTTGAATCGCGAAATCTGAAAGTCCGCGAGCGATGAAAAATCATGCGACATACAAGACACCCTGTGGAAGCCTATAAGGCGTGCCCACGGATGCACAACACGGCTGATAGCACGATGGATCACAACTACAAGCACCGTATGCGACCAATGAGTCGTATCCTGCTAAACTGTTAAGAAGGAAGTGGTTCGTTGCTGCTGTTCTCTCTCCCTCTCCATCTCGCTCTCTCCCTCTTGTCGTCCTTTTCTCTCTCTATCCGCACGCATAATCTCTTTGTCAGTTCCACGGTCTATCTTTCTGCTGGAAGCTCCGTTCAATCCCGCGGTTACGTTTCACTTGCTACTTCGTGGTTCCATCATTGAATATAAAGATCGCGCGAAAGGTTGATGAAAGAAACGCCAACAAGACGTGTATTAAAATACACGTGTAATTAATCCTGTAATGGCACACTGGGGCCTTTCATAACCCCAGTAAAATCTTCTCTATGCAGTAGAAAGGCATTCGTAGCACATAAAAAAAAAATTACGTTTTTTAAAATATGAACTATAACGCCATCTACCGTATCAGCGAGGAACATAGAACAGACACCTGTTAATCATATTTGGTGCTCGTTGCATAATCATATGACGCCATTTTTAAAATAATCACAACCTTCGAAAAGAAAGATAGAGTAACGAGATTAACCAATTTTCAATAGAATGCGAATCCAACCTTATCAGTCCATAAAATTTATGGGAAACTTCGGAATAGTGATTGAAATCCACCTTCGTTACAATTACAGCCCGTTCACTCGGTTCGATATATATCGATTCGAAAATAAATATACGAAAACGATCTGAAAAAAGAAACTCACCGGTATTTTGCTGCTTTTGAGAAAGTCCAGTAACGCTTCGAGCGCCCCTAAGGTCGATGCTTGCACGTAAACTCCGCGTTCCGCGAGGCGAATGTTACCGAGAGCGCTGGACAACTCTTTCGCGATTTCTTCCTTCAGGATTTCCACCTCGTCCGGTTTCTGAGCCACTTGGAGATTCAATCCTATTTATAAAATAGAATAGAACATAAGTAACTTTATTTTGTCCATAAGTATATCGTTTTATACCGTTAAAAATAAAATATTTCTTACCTGCAATTGCTTTCTCCAAGTCCTTCGCAGCAATTTTCACTCCTTGTGCGGCTTTCACCTCCCGGTGTTCAATATACGCACTCTACGAAAAATAAACAATATTAAATTTAACTAATCGAATCCAATTATTTTTAATCCAAGAAATATGTCTGTTTCTTTACTTTGACTCTCAATTCCTTCAACGGCTGTGGCATAAGAAGCGAACGTATTTGAGTCACTATAGGACCGTCTGTACCAGCAACTATCATCGTTTCACCCTCTCTCAATGTTCCATTGACTAGAATACAATCTATCGTAGTGCCGAGACCCGGCAATGCCTTCACTTCCAAAACGGTAGCTTGAAGCTCTTCACTATACATGAGTCTCTTAGCTAATGGGCCTTGACAGGCCTCTACTATTAACAACAAAAGGTTACCCATACCTTCACCTGCATATAAACAATAACGGTTAAAGAATGTCAATGGTGCCTAGAAAATGTATATAATGTAGTAATGTACCTGTAATTGCGCTAGTGGGCACAAGGGAAACATAAGTTTTAGGATCAGGGTTTTCATAAAACAATGCGGCATTCAGGCCTTGTTCAGCAAATTGCACGATTACTTCCTTCGAACGGGTTTCGAATTCTCGCTGTGTATTAATTGTTTGGCTTTTCACTATATCTTGAATATCTTTTCGACTTATAGTTTGCCAATCGTATAATCTGTGGAAATTATATCATTGCTATTTTATAATTTAGTTTTACATTTCACTTTAAGCGATCGTATAGCTATTCATTTTAAATACTTTACCTATCGATTTTATTTAAAGCTACTATGAAAGGACATTTCTTCGTTTTCAGTAAGTTAATACTTTCGATAGTCTGTGGTTCTAAACCATGCATAATGTCTACTACTAATATCGCTATATCACAAAGAGAAGATCCTCTGTTTCTTAAATTGCTAAAGGATTCGTGACCAGGAGTGTCTATGATCAATAAGCCCGGAATTCGGAATTTCTTATCGGCAAACTGAAAAGAAATTATTTTTTATCGATATATTTCATATGAACGTTTCATAAAATAATGAAACAGAAAATACTTACTCCTTTAACGTGTTTCGTTGATTCTTGAATGGCATCGATAGGTACGTTCGTTGCACCAATTTGTTGAGTTATACCGCCAGCTTCGCCATCTTGCACATTTGTTCTTCTTAACTTGTCGAGTATCTTTGTTTTTCCAGTATCGACATGACCTAGAACACACACTACAGCAGCTCTAAGATTCTCCAGTGTCTTGTTCTTCTCTGCTTCTATCCTTCGAAGTTGTATTCGTTCTCTAGCGCGTTCCTTTTTCCTTGCCGCATCTGACACTTTGTCTTCTAAACCACTGTCGTCCCCGCTTTCCTCTGTATCCGACTCACTGCCACTATCGCTCTCCGATTCACTTTCCGAGAATTCTTTCCTAGATATCTTGTTTTGCGCTTCTTTTCTTTTATCAGATGAAAGGTTCGTTCCCTTCACCTTCTTGGGAGTTTTTGGCACTTCGTCTGATTTATCTATTAAATTATTCTTTATTAAAACAGACTCTGTTGAACAAATATAAATATATATGTGACTGTATACAGTTAATACCTTCTTCCGGTTCATCTTCGCTGCTCTCAGCATCCCATGAATCTTTGACATCGTCCAGCGTCTCTTCCGTTTCCTTTGACTGTTGGTCTACAATTTCTACCTCAACTTTATCTGTATCTGTTATGCTCTCATCCATTTTACCATCGTCCTTCTCATCCACGCTGACCTGTTGCTTCACTTTGTTTGATCTTATACGCGTTCCTGGTCTATGTTTCTTGTCCGCTACATCCGGTAAATCCAAACCTTGAGCTTTAAGTGCGTTCAGCATAGCTTGCGCTCTTGCCCTGTCTTGCTTCTGTTTTGTAGTTAAAAGCTTTCCTTCTGCCTTTAATCTTTCTTTCCTCTGTTTCTCCTTAAGTTTCTTCTTCTCTTTGCGTTCCTGTTCAAGTCGAAGCTGCTCCAATCGTGCTTGCTCTCGTAATTCTTCCTGTTGTAATCTTTCTTCTTCTTCTCGTTTTAATCTCTCTTCATCCTCCTTCAATTTCTTCAATGCTTCTTGCATAGCAGCAATAGTCTTCTTTCCAGGACCTTTGCCTATTATGTATACATAATTACACTAAATGTAGACACAAATTAATATTACATCCTAACAAATATAGTGTGCAGCATGTTTATTGTATTATAAAAAATTACAAAACTATTTGCTACCTTTCTCTTTCGCCTCCTCCTTGCCACCTTTCTTCTTTTTCTTTTTGCCTTCATCGCCCTCTGTTGCTGTAACATCCACTTCAGTAGCATCTAGTACCTTTGCTTCTTTCTCCTTTTTTACTTCCTTTTCTGGAGCAGTTGCATCCTTTGCTTCTTCACCTTCTGTCTGCTTACCCATTTCCTAACATAATTGAATGAAACATAAGAAATCATACTATTTATCCTAAATGTAAAACAAAACAATAAAATATCTGTTACATACCATCTTCTTTTGAGCAAGTTTCTTCTGTTTTTCCCGCTCCTTCTTCTCCTTTTTCTTTTGTGCAGCAGTTTTTACAGTAATAACTTCAGCATCATCATCAATATCATTTGCTTCAAGATTTGTAGCAGTCTTCAACTCTTCTTTAATATCAATAACATCATCTTTTTCCTTGTTCTTACCCATCTTTTCTTTCTTTTTCTTATCCACATCATTATCAACACTTTGTTCAACTGGCTCATTCTTCTCTTCTGGTTTTTCTCCAGAATATTCTAATTGCAATTCAGCCAATACCTTTTCAATGTCTTCTGCACTATCATTGCGCTTTCTTCTGGCTGATTTCAAGTGAAAATCATGAGATAATATTTTTTAATATGTTACATGTATTCATAATGTGTACATAATATTGTGAAATATTCTTTTCACGAATATAAACATAGATATATTGGTAACAAATGCATATAGCTCAAAAATAAAAATTGTACATAAAACAGTAAAAAACCTGTATTTTTACAAATTAATAATCAAATAAAACATTTACTTTCTTTGTTGTTAACAAAATTGTATTCTGTTATATAATTATAATGTTGCAAGCATCTAGTTGCAAGTACAGAAAATTAAGAGTTAACCCACTAGAATGTTCAAGAAAAATTAAAATAATGTTAAATTTTATACAGGTCATGATATCACACCCTGCCATTCATGGTACTTTCACAATCTGGTTCACAACTGAACCACTTTCACTTTCCACTAATTTTAACAATCAATGTACTTGCCAAATATTTATATGACACGTCGTTAAATGCACTGACTATGTCATTCGTACTGTATTTATATTCAATAGAGAAGAGAATCGTGTTATCTAACGTCATATTCAAACAGCTATAAAATACGTATCCTAAAGCCTAAGTATTACGATAAATTTTACAAAGCGATGAAATATTTAACGTTTGTTATACTCCTAAAAATACAGCAGACAAACTGAACTTCAACCTGTCAAACTATGAACGTGGTAGAAAAACTAAAAATATCTCATAATCCTTTCCGTATGCAACAGAAAAGCGGTTAAGTGAGGTTAACTTGAAGCAGACGACGTTTCTCACGTGAAAAAGAAACTCTAAAAGTTTGTTAAAAACGATAAATAAGGATAGAATTCGTAGAAGCTGTATCCTTGTTATTTTGCAACATCTGCGAATAAGAAGTACCACTATTTTCTCACCTCTCTTGCCTTTTTTCGGCTCAGATTCCTGCATCTTGATCCGTTTTCAAAATTTTCTTTATGCACGTTCAGTTTATTCACAGGTTTTTAATCGCCACTCTAGTTAAATATTTTTTAGGAAAAGAAGACGAATTTCGACCTTAAATGTGCGTTAGCACAAAACCACTATAAACAAATCATACGAAATTTACAAATTTCTACCTCTCCTTTCAACCCGGTCTGCACAACTATGTGCAAAATCGAACCATAGATCATTCTAACTTTGCTAGATATTACATCACGCAAACCTTTAAGTTAAATCTTCATGCGTGACTAACTGCAACATGCGATAGGATAAGTTATCACTAATAAAATACAATCCATTGAAAATTGTTCTCTAACTTTCATTTCGTAAGAGATAGTATAACTTTTACATACGTACAAACGCATTCTTAACCTTTTTAAACGTAAAATATTATGAAACACAAAGTCCAGTTCGCATGAAACTAATGGCCGCCACCTTTGCTATGTACGTAATTTTTGAACAATTTTAACGAATGAAATGACGTTAAAAGAATTTTATCGCATGTTTCTGTACGTTAATAAATTGTACTATAATACGTTTTATTTGTCACGTTAATGTATTTATCAACATGTTTAGCTATTGCATAGATGTTCCTGAAATTAGGTACGTTGATATTTGTCTTCTTTACTCACCGCCAGTCTTCAAATATAGAGCAAGAAAATGAATTTTGTTCATTTGACACCATGATGAATAAACGAATAACAAATAATTGTATATAACAATATACTTTGCAAAACATTTTACAAAACACTTTACAAAATGTACTTTAGAAACGAAATGTTGTTTGACTTGCACCACTTTCATAACCACCCGACAAATGGATGCTACAACGCTCTCATTGGTTTGATGCACGCATGCGCCATCTGAACCATAGCTGGCCACTTCCGTGAGAAAGCCACGCTCTCTTTTTCTAAAATCGCGACCACGATGGTGAGTGAGCGATGTTAAACTCTTTTTTCGTAATCTAGTATTATTGAAACCATCAGTATATAAATGAAATATTAATATTTGTTATCATTTCATTAAAACCGCTATAATTTGTTTTTTAGAATTATTTTCGTTTTGAAGTGAAACATTTAATATTTATTGTAAATATTTCTAACCTTTTGGTGTTCCATCGAATTCAAACATAACCGTTTTGACAAAACAGATACAGTGAATCCCGAATTTACGCGATTAATTTATTCAGGAGCTTTTTACGTAAATTGAATTGTATACATGTTGCAGAAAGAAAGTGAATCGATTCCAGGTTAAAAATAATGTGTTGTTATCTGATTTTTCTTTGAACAGTCTACACATAAGAAGAAAACTAGGAAGCTCCGTGGCCATGTAAGCCATGGTCATGGTCGCATAGGTAAGATACTGTATGTGATATTATAGAATTATATAGTTCTGTTTCTATAATAATTATTGATTGTAAGAAAAGTAACTGAACAATTAGAAAATATTTTGTTTCATTTTAGGTAAGCACAGAAAACATCCTGGTGGTCGGGGTAATGCTGGTGGTCTACACCATCATCGTATTAATTTTGACAAATATCATCCTGGTTATTTCGGAAAGGTAAATACACTCATTTTATGCTGCTCTATTATAAAAACGTTATTTATATTAAATGATGATAATATCATTATTTCACCGGCGAACTGAATTACTTTGAATGTACGTTGTTGTCTGATGAATCTGATAAATACCAAATATGTAATATTCAAGTGTAAATACACATACATTTCTGGTGTTTAAATTTACAGCTTGGTATGCGAAATTATCACTTGAGGCGCAATACGAAATGGTGTCCCGCGTTAAATTTGGATAAATTGTGGACATTAGTGTCTGAACAAACCAGACTTAAGTATAAGACTACAGAAAAAAAAGTACCAGTAATCGATCTCGTACAAGCGGTAAGATTCCAAAAAAAAATATAGACGTATTTACACATAGAAATCTATATTTATACTTTTATATTTATGTTTGGTTCTCTTTTCTAGGGATACTACAAACTTCTAGGAAAAGGACGCCTTCCTAATCAACCAGTTATTGTTAAAGCTAAATTCTTCAGTAAACTGGCAGAGGACAAGATCAAGGCAGTTGGCGGTGCTTGTGTCCTCTGTGCCTGAGTATGCGGGTATTTATTTCATGATATGTCTTCAATATTTTTAACTAAATATTGTTATTTTTTTTTATAATTAAAAAAAATCTTACAAAGATGTATATTTTATGATGATAGTACGAACGGGCGGACTGAAAAGTGCGTACAACACTTAACCCCGTGTAGAGTGTTCTATTCTGATAACATTTTAAATTAGTTAAATAATATTTTAAGTCATTCTAGCAGATAAAATTATTTACTTCTTTCTGTTACAGGAATTGAAACTTTGACAAATCAACCTGCTGTACATTCTACGTTTATACTCTTAATAAAATTAAAAAAAAAAAAGGAGTAACATTTATTTATTTATTTATGTTGTGTACTTAAAAACATGTTGTTAAGAAATGTTTAAACACTTGTAAAAATTTTAAATATTTACCCATTAACTATGGTGATTGCATTCTATTATTCAATACACATGAAAGTTGGAAAGGCAAATATAAGTGTTAATAAACAGAAGACACACACAGTGTATGAAAGTCCTACTGTATTTTATAAGCCACAGAGATTTACGACGTATAAAGGGTATCCATATCAGTGACATGAAATTGATTCATTTTCTTTTTTATCTTTTATGAACAAAATACACATTAAAGTAATACTTTAAACAAAAGCAAGTCATATTTTTGTACAATTTTTTTTTAAAAAAGAACTATGCTAGGTGTGGTGGTGGTGGAGGTATTTGCATGCCTGTGGCTAAAAGTGCAGGTGGTGGTGGTACTGGATTAAACATAGGAGGCCTTGGTGGAGGTGGAACCGGCACCATAGGTGGTCCTAATCCAGGTCTTATTAAAGGAACTGGAGGTGGTGGTACTTTGCCAACCGATGGTTTTTCATTCTTAAATGCAAACTGTAGGAAGAACTGCTTAGTATCTTTATTCCAATGTGTCCAAAATTTTCCTTCTGCCTTTTCAACTTCTCTGCTGGGAACCTAAAATATGTTGGAAAATAACAATAACAGACACTTTTTATAGAAGTTTACACATTTGAATCTAGAATTATCTTACTTTAAAAGCTATTGTTTCATAGGGTTCCGCAGCAAACAATAAGTACTGCCATTTACGATCTGGTGGTTCAACTCTTTGTTCGTACGCTGACATAAACCTATGTCGTGGAATAACATTGTCCGCAACTTCCGGATAATCAACTTGAAACAATAAACTTTGTTGTCCAGATTCTGGGTCCCGTTGTTTGGTTACCCTGTAACCAGGTCTTCCAATTTTCACAAATTTTTTCGGTTCTACTCGAGGTTTTTCAGGGGCAAGTGTTTGCGGTGCTTCTTTAGCTTCCTTAGCGGCTCTTCTAGCCAAGTTAGCCTGATGCTTTTTACCTTGCGTGTGGGCTAAATAACTACCCTCGTTATTATGTAATGTCAAACACAATTTACATTCGTAAGAACCCAAGTGATTTTTCATAAAATACGGATCTTTATTAAGGTCAATAGTTTCTAATGCAAGTTGTCGTAAACGTTCCCTCCTGTCTCGATTGCTCTCTGACCAAGAAGCAACACCACCGCCTCCAGTTTTCCCTCCTGGACGATTTTGGAAATCCATTTTCGGCTTTTACTTTATTTACTATACTTATTTAACCGTAGAATATATTAACGTTTCTTTTGTATCATATAAACACGCAACGCGTCTCCACGAAACATGCATAGGTTACCTACTAACCGTCAACAGCGTCAACACCATTGGTGTGTTACGTGTTACACCAGTGTGGCCAGATTTGCCATAATCGAGTGCATTGGCGTCGACATTAGTAACGACGAACTTCCTTAGCGTTTAACGGAGTGGTGGGGGAAGCAGACATATCTTAAAACATTCCTAATATTTTAAAAGATGATATCAAAAGATCCCTCGTTAATTTCTTTCATAAGTCATTTAATATCGTAACTTGAACCGCGAAATTAGAAATGTAATTTATATACGTTTAAGAAATAATATGTCTTTCAATTCTTCCTAACATTTATTATTCACATTCGTACAGATATCTAAAAATTTCGGCACTAATTACTCAAGTATGTAGATTGGAATGAGTTTTATTAATTTTATAAATCATAATTAAACAATTTTCGTAACTTAAATATAAACTCGAAAGAACAATTAATACATGGCACGTATCATTATGTATCAATATTTACAGTTATGTGAATGTTTTTCAGTATCACAATTACTTATTTTCTTGTAGCCACCTTCAACGTCATAATATATATAAAAGTTAATTACACTGTTTTTTACACTATCGTAAGAAAGTACAAAAATATAAGTTCTTGAAAATATAAATATCTTAATTTCACTACTATTTACATCATCTTAGCTTAGAAGAAGGAATGAAAGAATATAATACTTGAACGACGGCACCTTACGTCTAACAATACTTCGTGTCAATAATATACATTTTAGCAGAATATTTGGAAGACATTCATTACTATTTGTTGTGTATGTTTCTTCCATATTCCAAAAGCTTCTTAAGCTTCAATGAATTAGCTGGAACAGTTTTTTTCATTGCCCTGTAGGAAACATTGAACGTGATAATAGGTAAATCTAGGAAGTACCAACATTTTTGACAATGTAACAAAACAAAAGAAGTAACAGTTAAATACGGGAATATGTGTTTTAAACGTAACATGCACAAATATGTGAATTCTTGAAAATCATATAAACAATTAAGTAATAACAGACATAATTTCCTACATATAAGAAAACTACATTTTAACAATTGATAGCTTACGTTTGAGATTGAATGCTTTATATGTTGGTATATAAAGTATATAAACTGTCACTGGTTATAAAAAGCAAAAGTACAGTTTTCTTATCTGATATCATCAACTAATAACATCAATTTGCAACTCGTTGCGTATGTAGACAAATAATTTATAGAAACTACATTTGAAATATGACCAAAAAAAGTGTTCCTTTTAGTTTTACATCCTTCTTCGAATTGAACTTCTTGGTGAAGTGTGTCATTAAATTACATCATTGATTAAATTTGGCATGTGTCCTCCAATTCCTTTACTTTATCTTCCAATTCTTTTATTCGTCTGCATCGTGAACGGCATATATCTTTTATTAATTCCTTTTCTTTTTCCAATTTCATTACTTTTGCATGATCCTACGGTAATATTGTTGTAATTAATATCAATGAAGATCAGTGTATATTTTGTATTTTCTCTTACATTAACTGCCCCGTTAGCGGTACTGGAATGTAGCACAGAATTATTACGTATCGTCTGACAAGCTTGATCTCTTCTGTTTATCCGCCATTTCCTACACGTATCGCATTCCCATGCGTTAATATCATACATAGCCCTTTTAAGTTTCCCAATCTCAGAACGAAGTTCTGCATTCTATAAAAATAAAAATTTACGTATGCAATCAATTGTATCCAATAGGAAGTAAAAGACATTTTTATTATACGTACTTTTTGCCGGAATGAGAGCAGAAGTTCTTCCAGCTCCTTACATTTCTGTTGGTAAGGAAAGTTTTCGCTTTGGATTTGAATCTCCAATGTTGCAATTTGCCCATTTTTCGTCACCAGCTCTAATTCTAATTCTTGAATCCTTTTCCTGAATACTTGGTACATTTCTTCGTTTTCATTGATGTCCGTCTCGAACATCACATTTTCTATTTGTCTCTTTTGGTTAAATACTTCGGTTCTACTTTGCCTTCTTCTGTTCATTTCAAAAGCTGGGCTAGTAGATCTAGAACCACTGCTGTTGCTTTTTGACTCCAGCTTGATCTCGTATTCGTTCAGTTTCGTTTGTAATTCCAAATTCTCTTTTCTCAACGCAAGGCAAACTTTGTCATTGTGCAATTTTATATCTTCTAATTGCTTCATGTCAATCTGTGGTCTTGCTATAAATGTTTCAAGTTGATCCTGAAGTTTTTTGTTTTCCTTTTTGAGAATTTCCAGTTTCTCCTCCAATTCGTTTACCAATTTATTTTCTATTTGATGAACATACAACTTCTCCTTTAGGTTTGTGATTTCTAGATCGCGTTCACGTACAATTACAATATGGTCTTCTAATTGTTTATCAAGTTCTTCGTTTTTTATAGCTAAAGCCTTTATCCGATCGACATAATCTATAATCTCTTTGTCTCTTTGATTGATTAACAATTTGTTGCCTTCTAATTCCAGAGCAAGTTTATTTTTCTCTTGAACAAGAGCATCGTATTTACTATCTTCGTTAAATAAGCATGGAATACTTTGTCTGGATTTATACGACGATAACGTTTTTTTTATCTCAGCATTTTCTTGAGACAACGTTTCGTATTGTCCCTTCAAATTAACCAATTCTTTTAAAATTTTATTTTTATTATCCTGAAGCTCGGTTATACGATTACTGGCTCCTTCTAAATTGTTTTGCAACCTTTTGTTTAAATCTCTTAAATCATCCATCTCTGCTTCCGCTTTCATTTTACTCGTACTATTTCTAATTTTTTTTTCCAACTTTGCATTCACATGTTGCAACTCTTCATATTTTTCTTTTATACCATCTAGCTCCTCCACCAATGCTATGTTCTTATTATTTAATTCGTGCAACTGCTTATTCAACTCGACATTTTGTATTTCCTCGGAATTCAATTTATCTTTAATTATTTCGATCTGTTTCTCATTTTCCATTTTCAATTCCTGTATCTCTTCCTTGTATCGATTTATGTTTGTTTTCCATTCCTTAACTTGGTCCTTCAACAATTCATAATCTGGTATGATAGTTTCATATTTGGCTTTATATTCCGAGAGCATATCGCACTTGCTTTTGAGAAGTGCCGTGATTTTTTCAATTTGCGTTGCCTTTTGTTCCGATTCGCGGTTCACTTCGTTGTAAGCCTCCGTAAGTTTTTCAAGCTCAGTGGTTAATCGATGTATAGTTTGATTATTTATTTTCAATTCGGACGCGTTTGCTTCTATGATATTCTTCAATTGTTTATGATTTGCTTCGAGGCCTTCGACGTTACTCTTCAATTCCATATTTTTTGTCTTATAAGATTCTATACTGGAAGCAAGATCCTCTATTTTCTTTTCGTATACCGTTTTCTCAGATTTTATTTTCGACTGGAGTTCTATTTCCTTCTTTTTAAAAGCATCCTGCGCTTCCTTTTCCCGTTTTTGGACAACGGTATTTGCTTTTTCTTGTCGCGCTTTGCTCTGTTTATCAAATTCGCCTTGCAAATTGTTGAAGTCAATTTCAAGCGTTTGTATTTTTTCCCTGAGCGATTCTTTCTCGTAGTCGCTCTCCTTCAAACGACGTTCCAACTGATAAATATTGTCCTGCTGTTGTTTGTGGGTTTTCTCGTGTTTTGTTAAATCCATTTGTAATTTTTCATTTTCTATTTCTAACTCGTTGCTCCATAACACGGCACGTTTCTCTCCATCCGCGCTTTGTCGTTTCTCATCCTCTAGTTTCTCTTTGTCCTTCTCAAACGATTCCCTCATAGCTTTAACTATCTCTTTTTCTTTCGAAATCAGAGAATGTAAAAAGATTATGAAAATGTCATTTGCAGTCTTATTTAAAAAATCCACGGAATTCACTTTATATTTTAGCGATTTCAATTCCGTGATCATCGATTCCTTAACAGTGTTCAATTCTTCCGTCAGCTTTTTATTATCGTTAATTAAAGTTTTCTCCTTATCGAACAAACACGCATTTTTGCTTCCTATTTTACTAAAGTTCGATTCAATGTCTCGAAGCTTCGCAAGGTCTTGTGTTAAATTATAGTTTTCTTCAACATGCTTGTTTAACGTTTCCTTCATTTTGCTTAATTTAAGCTCAGATTCAGCGGTATATTCTTCAAAATTCTTTGTTACAGACTCTAGTTCGTTTTTATATTTAATCACCAAATTATCTTTAAAATCGGTCAATTGAATTTCAAGTTCTTGCAATTCCTGCTTCAATGTCGCCTTTTCATTTTCGCTTTCTTGCAAAAGATTTTCCAGCTGAGAAACTTTCCCTTGAAGTTCTTTGTACAGATTTTCTTGCTTCGTTAAATCCGTTTGAAGCTTTTCTACATCCGATTCTAATTCCTTAGCGCACAATATCGCGCGTTGTTCTGCCTCTGAACCTTCTTTCCCCTCTTTTTCTAATTCTTCGTATTGTTTACCCAATAATTCTACTTCATTTTTGTGTTTATCTTCAATTGTCTTTGTACAAACATCCAACTCATCCCTCTGATTCGTAATTAAGTCTAATTCGTCCTTTAATGACGAAATACATTTATTTAAATCGTCAATCGTATGATGTAACTCAACAATGAGGATATCCTTATTTTGCTTTTCACTCTTCAATTCTTCCACTTCTACTTCCAGTGTTAATTTCTCGCTTTGTATTATTTTTTCTTTTTCAGAATACTGTTTAATTTCCTTGCTCATGTTTGATAATTCATTTTCAAGAATATTCGTCTTTTCCGTGGCTGTGGCCACTGCCATTTCAGTGTTCGACACTTTTTGTTGTAGCTCCTCGTTCATGCCGTTAAGCATCTTTATTTGGTCCAGCAGGCTCGTCTTTTCCATTTTGAATTTATTAAGCAAATACTGACATTTTATATTATTCTTTTTCAACACATCTATATCTTCTCTCAGTTGGTCAATACTGTTTTCAATTTGTTCAATCCTAGTTGTAGTTTTAACCGTGTTCTTCTTTGGTTTAGTGTCATCCACTTCATCATGGAGTTTTTCAAACTCGTCGCACTTTTCTTTATATAGAATTGATAGTTTGTCGCGGTCATCTTTCAGCGTTTGTAATTCGTTGTTCAAGTGTTGAACTTTCTCCTCCACAAAGCTCACATTCAACCCATCCGTAAAGCTGGCATTTAAAGATCCATCAACGTAACTTAAATTCAATTCTTGATTGACTTTCATTTTCAGCAGCTCGGTGTCCGCGCATTTTAGGTCGAACTTTCTTTGTAAATCTTCCAATTTTAGAGTCAAAGATTTTGCTTCGAGTTTAAAAACCCTACGACTTTCGTTCAAATTTTTTAAATGCGCGCACTGATTGCAAGATGAGAACTTCAAGTCGCTTAATTTTGTGTTTAGACGAGTCAGATGATTTATCTCGTCCTGTAACGTTAGAACTTTGTTTGCCAGTACTTCGCGGCTCTCTTCCTGTAACATTTCCTTCGCAGTTTCGTCTACTTTCGTAGTGTCATCGAGCACGGTAGACAAATACGATGCGTTATTACTTAACTTTTCATTACGTGAATTATCGAAATTCTCGATAGTCTCCAATAAAGTATTAGAAAATTTTACATTTTCATCCGTTAACATTGTTACCTTATCCTTCAGTTCCATAATTTCACCTTTTAAAAGCCTATTCTCCGTTCGTAATTGCTCTATGTCATTTTCATCAAAATCCGTAGTCTGCGTTAGAGATATTTTATTTTTCAGAGTATTACATTGTTCTCTTAACTTGTCGTTCTCTTCGATCTTATCCATCAAGTCGGTAGAAAGTTCACTGTTTTCTATCACTAAGTATTCATTCTTCTCTGTAAGCAATTGAACTTTATCCTTGTAAATGCATTCATGGTCGTACAGAAGCGACTTACTTTCTTTAATGCTTTCAAGCTCCTTATTTTTTTCTGCTATAATCACTGATAATTCGATATTTTCCGACTTCAATAATTCAAGTTTATTTTGACATTGAAGCAATTCCTCGTCGTTATGTTTCTCTAGTATTTTCAAACGGGCAGATTTTAACTGGTCGTTCAAATGTATTAGATCACTTTCTAAATTAATTTTTTCATTTGTAACTTTCGAGATACGCGCGTGAAGTTCGTCGATCATTATTTGAAGATTTATTTCAGCTTGTTTTGAACGCTCTTTTTCTACACACAATTTACTTGACATTTCCATATTTTCGTTCGTCAATAAATAAATAGTTTTCTGTAACTTTTCTACATCCTGTTTCAAACCTTGAATGTCATTCTTTATTTCATCCAGTTCTTGAATCTTTAGTTCAAGACCTTCTTCCAGCTTAGCTTTCTCTTCCTCCAACTGTAACATTACATTTGAAGAATATTCGTTGACTTCATTATCCTTGGAATTAAACAAGTCAGACTGTTTTGCTGCTTGGCCCCCCTGGTTCTTTGCGCCACAATGATATTCTTCGCAAATTAATTGTTTCTCCAAGGTTGTAAATTCACGAAGTTCCATAAGATCTTTGGTCAGTTCACTGATACATCCACGCAACGTATTCTTTGGCGTTGTAGGCGAACCTTGATTGCTTGAAGTTTGTACATACGTATCCTGTTTCTCTGGCGTTACGGAGAGACCGCTGTTTTTTGATTTTACAGTTACCACGCTATTTATATATTTAATACATTTCTCCTTGTTTTTATTACCATTTTCTTTGATCTCGTAATCTGTTTCGCATTCGATCAAGTCTAATTCAAAGTCAGCAAACGGTGTCTGAAGTGTCTGATTTATGACATCGACCAATTGCGAGTTGTTCTTGCTATGTGGTTTCTCGGGCGACGCTTCTTTTATCGTTGGCAAACCACTTTTAGTTTGAAACACAGGCAGATATTGTTTGAACATTCCAGGATTACACCGGTACTGCTTCCTTCTAGATTTACATTTAAATTGTTCCGTACGATTCGCGTTATATCCAGAAACAATTTGAGTTTTTAGCAACTTTATACGTTCTTCTAGTACATGATTAATTTGATATTTCTCTTGCAATCTAGGCTCTATATTTTCACGTTCTACGGATGAGTTTCCATTCCTTATTCTCTGAAGTTCCGTTTCAAGTTTAATCAACTGTTTTGCATAACGCATTAAGAGCGATGCATCGGAGACGACTTCATTTTTTTGTGGCTTATTTTTAACGTTCTTGGCTCGAGACGCAAACGACAGAGTTTCATGTGTTTCTTCTAAAGCAACAGCAGTTACTGTACATATTATTGCTGTCAAAGAATTACCACCTAATGATTGCTGCAGCAGTTCTGTTAATTTGCTTTCGCGATAATTAATATTTCTTTGGTCATTTTGTATTTCACTTAGCTGCATAATTACTGACACTAAGGTGAAAAGGGATGTGTCCATTTGTTGTCCTTCGATAGCGTCTATTCCACATGTTCTTTTGAAACCAGCCAAGTCTACTAAATTCAATTGTGATACTAGTACAACATTTTGAGAGTCATCATCAACACTTTGACTTTCAATTGTCTAAAAAAGATACAGTCCTATTATATTAAAATACAGAGTCAAGATTTAATGTATAAAGTGTCCTGTGCAATAATCTTACAATTTGAAATATATTATGGCTACTAATATATTCATTACTATCAGCTCTTTTTATCTTTTGGTTTTGAATTCCTTTTTTCATTATAGATAGCATGCTATCAGAGGTGTTCACAATTTCTTCTTTAGAATCAATAATTATTCGATCACTATCATCTTTGTGTAATTTTAAGTCAAGTCCATTTTTATTCAGAAGATCATTTATTGTTTCATTATAAATTTCTACATACGATACCCTGAAAAATATAAATATTTTTAAGTTTGTATTAATAAGTACATTAAGTTTTGTTAGTGATATTAATGAATAAAAACCTTAACAAAAATTCACGTCCAATAGTATTAGAAACTGCCTTAAATATGTATTGAATACTAAGTGGTATTATTCCTGGTTCTTCCAAAGTACCTATCATTGTATGTGTTTTACCAGAATCAACTTGACCATAACAAAATACTGTTCCATTAAAACCTTTTATAGCAGCATCAATAATAGGTTTTACAATACTGTCAAATACATTAGAATTGGTTCTATCCATATCAAAAGTATGATCTATAAAAATGAAACATCAAAATTAACCATATCATAGATTATATAACAGTATAGTTGTATAAGAATTGTTATAATATTAAAATGTGTTTTAATGATGGTACTTCTTAAAAACAGTTGATATACTAGAGTGATTTATTTATGTTAATACAATATTACTATGTTAAGTAATAAATTTGTTTACGATATTGGAATCTAATGAAAACGTATGTTGCCAATAATACAGTAAATTTATCGCTAATTGATATTTATCTATAGCCTCGCGAATGTTAATATTATTCAAAGAATTAGGAAACTCACTTTCGACATGGCATAATATAATATGGCACGAAACAATTGCTTTCTGGTCAAACGACGATTATTCGCAAAGGATATTGAACGTTCAATCGTTTAATTTACGTTTTGGCATATGATAAAGCCGATCAGTAGGTTAGATTTCGTTGCAATAAAATGTTTAAGAGGCAAAAAAGCCAGTGTCGCGTTACGATTATTAACACGTACCGAAATTAAATTCATTATTTCCCGGCTTAGCCGTCACCGGATCTACAGAAACAATGGAATTTCCTCGTACAATCCATTGTGTTGACGATGTTTTGTCACCCTCCTGTTCGACCAAAGGTTTAAATTTAATTCCCACCTGGACACTGTTCGACATTTCTTCTCTAGCGAAATTTTGAACGAAGCAGCGTAGAACTTATAACAATTAGCCACTTCGTTCTTGAATCAATTTGTACGTCTCTCAACTTTCATCGCATGCCGTCCGACATATCGTAACTGCCATTTGAAATGACGACTGTCTCGACCAATATTTAAATTTAAATTTTCAGCGACGCGATTGGCTCGTTTAGGCATGGTTAAACGAGTACGTGATCGGAATGGGAATATTTACTAGTAATCTATGCTCGTGGTGCATCTATGTCAACGCTTCTCGAAATCATCATTAGAGGGCTAAATACTTCAACCAGTTCTCACAAGGCTTTTATAATGAACGGAATCTAGTAACTTGTATAACTTGAATAATCCCCTGACAATCGATTATCGAGTTCGCTTTATCGAATTTTCAAGGAAACAGTATCGATAACGATGTCTGCTACTGTTGTCGAATGATACGTTATGTTTGTAGCACATTAATTTGTTGATATAGAGAAATATCGTTGCTTATACATTTTCATTTACAGTACATCAGTTTACAAAAGTTATGTCATCAGCGATGTATAATGTTGGAAACACTTTCTGGAAGAGCGCTTTCTGGAAATCGATAATATAAATGTTGAATAGGTTAGCGCACTGTAGAAATCATTCCTAGCAGAGTGTAATATGTTGTAACACTTGCCTATGAATATTTTTTTGGTAAAGAGTATAAGTCTGAGACCGAAATTACCATATTTGTATGCGTATTTTATGTATGAAATTAAGAGCTAGAATAGTTATTAATTTATGTATTTTACTTAAAAATTTAGAAAGTATAAGTACTATAATGGATCGTGGCAAGGCAGGAATTGGGAGAGGTGCAAAAAATAAGATCGCTCAACATCCTTCTGACTTGTTTGCTCTTGGTTCCAAAGGCTCACGTAATGAAAGTTCCGATGTTAAAAGACCAGGTGTTATTCATCCTAAACCAAGTAGTAGTTCTTCAACTTCTGGTAAATAGAGTGCTGATAATGTCTTTGCCTTTGATGTAGTTAGTTTTTCTAATTTTAATTTATGTAAAATTGCAGGTAATGAGAGAAAAAAAGAAGCACCATCGGGATCACTTCAATCTTTTCAATATATTCCACAAAAGAAACCTAAGCTTCCGACGCATGTTACTCATCAACGACCACCTTTCTCCAGTGCTGAGGCTTGGGAACTGGTAGCCATAGATAGTGACCCAGCTGATTTTGTTCCAATGGTTTTGGAAGCCAATGATAATGACGAGGGTGATAAAGTTATAGGCATTATTTGCGGTGCCATCAAAACCCTTAAGAATCAAAAATGGAAGCCCGATGCATTGGTTTATATGGGATTATTATACTTAGCAAAAATTCGTCCATCTATTTTTTCAAACGATTGTATATTACATGCACTCTCGTCATTGCTGAAAAGAGATCAAGCATATAATTATAAAGCCAAAGGAAACCCATTGGTTCCTGTACTCGCAGCTAATTTATTAATGAAAGGATTTCATGACAAGAGAAATTGGCCCGAAATTTTTGTAAAGGTTGTTAATACATATATTATATTAACATTTACTTTGGTTACATTTAACATTGAATTAAAAATTAATTTCTACTTTTGCTTTTATAGCTGTACATTGAGGATGCTTTAGGTGAGAGAGTATGGGTCGATCACGAAGAATGCAAAGGTTTTGTCGATAATATTTTAACGGGATTTAACACGCGTCATCCACCGAAAAGTGTTTTACAGCCAGAACTGTCTGTTCTGACACCACGCGATTGTCACAGTCCATCTACCGTGGACGACGAAGATCCTGGCTCTTCGTCCGTGCAGTTTCCTGGAGATAAAGAAAAAATCGAATTCCCTGTGACTCCTAGATACACTCATTGTACAGAGAATATAGAATTTATTGTACTCGAGGCTATAAAAGAGCAGTTAAATAGGCGGCAACCAGAGTCAATTACTAAGAATTTTTTAAGGCTACTGTCTGCGGCTTGTGGTCTTGTAGAAATCAGAAATATTGCTGTACCGCGATTAGAAATGCTGCACAATCCTAAACTGATGAGACCTGCTCAAGAATTGCTAAGCTACATTTGCTACAATTGCACTTCTCATACACAAAGGGATGTCGAAGTTATAAGTCAATTAGTGAAGATGAGATTAAAAACTAAAGCCGTGATCAATCTGTATCTGAATGGTGTGAAGGAGCTTATCGGATTGCATCCCGAAAACCTCTCCACTATTTTGAAGCATACGATTTATAATGAATTGTCGAACGCACGAAATCCAAACAATATGCCCATGCTAGGCGTGATGTTCCAAACTTTACCGGAACAATCCGCCAAATTACTCGCAGAAATATTTCAAGACTTACTAATGAACCGTGAAGATTATCTCAGACCCCTCCGTGCCTTGCTCCGAGAGATAGTACGCGTATGCCGCCACGACATTAATTTAATTACTTTTGCGCGTACATTGATGGCCGAAAGACAAGATATCGCGCAACAGTTACTAAATTTTGAATTCAAAGAGCGAGTATTCATCTCTATTGCAGATCTATTATGCCTGTGTATGCTATTAGCCATCAGTCCACAAGTTAAGGAGGCTGCTGCTCTGGCGCAAAGAGGCGATAAAAAGGACATAAGCGTGTTACATCAATTTCAGAACATGGTAGCGACAATACAGTTTGAAACAGTATTGTGGTTACAAAATTTAGCACCGCAAATGTACGGCATCGGTAAAAATGAACTCCTCCATGCTTTGCATAAAATTCTAATGCTCGAATCTCCGGAGCAGTATTACAAACTGGACAATTGGCCTCCTGAGTCGGACAGAGTATTTTATTTACGTCTTGTTTCTGATGTTCCTCTGTTGCAGAGCACGCTGTTGAGGCTGTTATTAATTGGTTACTCAAAAGTGAGTTTAGAAAATAGCGAATTGAGTTCTCTTTTTTCGTATAAAAATACCAAGAAGTGCTTAAGAAAGACATTGAATCTTGTGTTTTAGGATAACGGTATTACTCATTCGGAAACGTTAGATTTGGTGGATCAGTTAATAAGACGAGCGGCGGCCAATTCGACGGAAAGCTTCCCGACCTTACAGGCGGATAAATTAGACATAATTGAACTTATTTTCAATCTCTGCATCTATCAGCCACCTGGAACTATAAACATACCATCTAGGTATTTCGAAATACTCGTAATATTATAAATTTGTTTAATTTCTATATTTGTTATTACTCGTTTCTTCTTATTAAGTTATGTACCACCGACTTTGGCGATATCAAATCTTTATTGGAAAGGATGGATAATGTTATTAATACTAGCTGCTCACAATCCGTCTGCCATTGGTGCTGTCGCGTGGAAGCGATATCCTATTTTACGAACTCTTATGGAAATGTGTATTACCAAGTAGGTTTGAATTTAAAATTTTTTTTAATGCATTGGACATACAGTGAATTTATTTTATTATCATATCGTAGCCACTTCTCGTACCCTCCGCCGACGATGGCGTTACCAGAGATCATAGAACAAGAACGTTCAAAAGAATTGCAAGTCGAAGCTATCGAGAAACAAGAAATACTCGAATACGAGTCACACTTAGCCGCTGCATCGACAAGGATACAAATATCCGAACAGAACAGTTTGTTGTTGTCGCAATTAATCACTATGGAACCGACCGGTATCGCTAGAAGGCCGCCTCCAGCGGTGTTGGAACAAATACAATCGTTAAACGTGTCCCATAGATTGGGGCACTTATTATGTCGGTCTCGGAAACCAGACTTCTTGTTAGATATAATACAAAGGCAGCAGCAAAGTTCGTCTCAAAGTATGCCTTGGTTGGCGGATCTTGTACAAAATAGCGAAGGATCTCTTAGTCAATTACCTGTACAATGTCTTTGTGAATTTTTATTATCCACCAGTACTCAGGCGGTGGAGAAGCAACCTAGACAACAACAATTGCTAGCACATTTGCAAATGTTGTTAACCGATCCTGACCAAGATCGACAACATGCTTACGAGGTGTTGGAATACTTCTTAAGAAGACTGAGTAGCCAGCAAACTAATAGTCGTCTTCAAGCGATTACTGGCCTAAAAATGGTTCTTGGATCGATACCCACTGACGAAGAACCTATGGATATAGACGGAGAAAACGAGAAGTAATTCGATAAATTCATCTTTTACGAAACTATTTTTGCTCGAAAGCTAAAGCAACTCTCTTTTCTTTTTTTTTTTGCAGAGAAGTTTGGCTTATTCGTAAGCTACCGACCATACCTCATTTCTTATCGGTACGATCTTTGGTTTCTACTGCTCTTCGTGGTGCATGCCAAGTCGAGAACAATCCGGATCTCGTACACGCTTACATATCATACCTCGCTGCTCATACCACCGATGACGAGCTACCGGAATTGACCGATCTGGCCAATGAGATATCTCAGCTAGTGGTCGAGCGGAGCACGATTATAGCAGCGATTTTACCACAATCGGACTGCGACAATCCGCAAGCCAAGCAAACTTTACACGCCTTTATGGCGATTTTTTGCAATTACTTGGAGAAAGCTCGATCCCCAAGAGGGGAAGAATACACATGGTCCGAGAGTCAAGATCAGATATTGGTACAGTGGAGTACAGGCGAAGAGTGCACTATGCACATTCTAGTTGTTCACGCTATGATTATTCTTTTAACGTACGACTCGTCCGACGATGATGTGCTGTTTAACGTTCTGCTTGAAACGTGGTTTCCGTTGAATGCAGAACCACCGAAAGCTTTTCTGGTTGATACCAGCGAGGAAGCTTTACTCATACCGGATTGGTTGAAATTAAGAATGATCAGGAGCAACGTGCCACGATTAGTGGACGCAGCTCTCAAAGACCTGGAACCGCAACAGTTGGTTCTTTTTATACAGAGCTTCGGTATTCCTGTACCCTCGATGAGCAAATTACTTCATACTTTGGATGCTGGGGTGCAAATCGATCCGGATTCGGTCGGCGAAGCGGTGCTTGATAAGACTTACATGGCGCAATTGGTTGAAGTTCAACATAGAAGAGGAGCTACGGGAGGGCTAGTTTTCGTGCAAGTTTTAGAACTGATGGAGCCACAGTTACCGGATGAAAATCCTGTGACTATCGGACAACTACAGGAACCGTTACCACCTAGTGCAATGGTTCAAAAACAATCTGTCATACAATGTTCCGTTAAAACGGACGTTCCTCATTTGATCAACAGATTATTCATCGAAAATATACCGATGAATCAAAAGATGGACGCGTATCGTCGATTGCACAAAACTCTGGCGAAAGACTTGCAGAAATCTGCGAAAGAAAGTGGCGCTGTTGTATTAGCGATACAACACATATGTAGCGTTTTGAGCTCGATGCAAGTGAAACAATTTTTAGCATCGCTCGTTCACATGCCGCAGTATTCATGCACCCTGATGCGGATAATATTGTTACCTCTGAAGAAGTCATCCACCTCGAAACAGGTGGTTGAATTGGCACGTAATATGTGTTTAAACTTGATACAATTGATAGGCGATGTCAAAGCACCAATCCTTTCGATTTTAAGAGACTTTGCAAACGTGCAATTGACAAAAACGCCAAAGAGCATGGAGTTGACGATGTTAATGCAAAATCGAGACCCTGGATCTATCTTGGAAAGTACAGATCCTGTTACTCTAGAACCAGTAGGTCGCAAGTTGTTAGACATTTGTCATAAGCAGCAAAAGAACGATATCCTTATAGAAGCAATGGCACGACTGTTGGTGAATGATAGTAATGAAGGCGTTCGAAAACCACGAACAGGCTTGCTGATAGACTGGTTAGCTTCTGTAGAACCGGAATTAATCGGCACATGCCCCAATCTACAAATGAAACTTCTGTTCGGAAAAACGAAGATACAAATGATGGTCGACAATAATGTCGTGAGCTCGCACTCATTTAGGCCCTATTTGTTGACTTTATTAACGCACAGGGCAAGTTGGGCAACCTTGTATAAATGTGTTGGGCATCTGTTAGATAAATGCGACGATGGGTAAGGAATATTGCCCAGTACTCGTTGTAATGTCAATGTTCAAAAAGATGGGCTACAAATTTAATGAAATGTTATGTTTATAGATACGATCCAACTGCTGTTATAGATTTTTTGTGGGCGTTAACATGCAATCCAAAACTTTGGCAAGGCAGAGACAAATTCACACCGAAACATTACGTCCCAGAAAATATTTTACTTTTGTATGAAAAACAGTTATTGACGCTTGTGGCATATATAGTCGCGGAGGCTGTTATCATATGCAATTGTCAAAGCAGAAACACCGCACTCGCTCGTATGGATTCTCGTCTTGACTTATTATTACATTGCGTGTCTACGGATGATCGTTTGGTATCCAGCGTCGTACGATATTTGGCTGATCGTATGATGAATGATTCAGAGTAAATATATACCGTACTATGATCTTTCCCCTTTAAGATAAGATGCGTTTTTCTAACGTTTCTGTGTTTTAATTTTTAGCGTGGATTCTGATATGGTACACCAGTTTTTATTACACATGTATATGAAGATACCAAAAGTGATCTGTTATTTAGACACTTTCCAAACTAAAAAATTTGTTGGAGGAGCAAAAATTACAGAATGGACGGGATCCGTGTTAGATTGTATGAGCCATTCTTTATTAACGGCTTTAGCAGCGACGCCAAGACAAAAATCGTGGAACTCCAAGTCTCAGGATTTTGAGTTATGCGCCAGAAAAATGGCTGCTGTACATCCAATATTAGTGTTACGGCAACTTCCGATGTTAGCGTCGTCGTTGATGGGAAGATGTTATTTGGAGTTCAGTCAATTTCGATCGGGGCATCATTTAAATCTTTTTGTACAAGTAATGGGACTGTTGGAGTTGTTACAGCCACATTTGTTTAGCGAGGAGCATCAAGCTGCTTTGGAAGACACATTAGAAAATTACTTTCAATGTTTCCAGGTTTGCCATAAAAATGTTGATGAATAATAATTCAATTTCAGTGAATTAAACATTTATTATATTTCTAGAATTATGGACCGATAAAAGATCTTATACCGCTCTTAAATAGATTCATTACATTACTGCAAGCGTATATTTCTTATGATCCGCAACGGGCATTAAAGTATTTGCAAAAACATGCTCAAATCCTTCAGTAAGTAATGCCTTTGATTTCTTTTAGCGAGTTTCAAACATTAGCTTACACTTACATATAGTGAATTGCAGATGCACTATCCAAATCTAGTTACACTGAGATCACTTGTATCAGGCATTCCAATGCCAAGAGAAGGTGAGGATGTAGAAGAAGTTTTAATTACTGTACCACCTACCCCACCTCCTTCAGAATCCATTATTCCACAGCATTGGCCGTCGTTGTTAACTACTTTATCCAAGCTGCAAGGTGAAGGTATGCATATGCAATGTATCTTAGTTTCAATTAAACAATTCAACAACGTCAATAGAGAAATCTTACAATTAGTATTACAATATTATTTTCAGACGTGTTTAGTTCTCTTCAGGAAATAGAACATCTATCATCTCGAAAACCCTCAGTTTTGGAATCCATAACAGACAATATAGCAGAATTACTTGTATCCCCACAAAGTAATATAAGGTCTCTTGCTCATGTTCTATTAGCGAGGGCACTGAAGCATCGTCCTGCATCGAATGCAAATATATTATCTGCATTCCAAAGGTGCCTGGACAGTCCTAGAGCCGATATTCTAATGTCGGCTTTAGAAAAATTGCCGGACATCGTATTGTGTATGCAAGGCAAGCTATTTCTCCGCTTAGTATTATCTCATTTGATAAATGCACTCTTTGAAAATATGTATTTTGTTACAGAGCATGCTTTACCATTGATGCAAAAAGTGTTTGAATTAGGGGTAAATTCCAATGTGAATACTACACCATATATAAATAGAACCATTGCTCTGTTAAATACACAGCAAGGTTGTTAATATTTTAAAAATTGTAATTTTTTATTTTGTATAAATAAGATTGTAAATTTTTCATAAAAAAAAAAAGTTATTTCACTTATTTAATTTCCTCCAGGTAATAATATTTAATTCTCTACAGGACATGTAAACAAAAAGAAAGTTTATATTTTTATTTATGCATACTTCGATTTTTTTTACTTTTCAGCTTTAACATGTACACTCGGAGAAAAATCCTCGTTGCACTAATACATGATCAATGTTTAAAAATATACTTTTTATATGAGGAATGTCAATTACTCAATTAGATTCTCTTATTTCATAAAACTAGAATACAATAATTTTATGCGCGTATCTTCTCATACAGCGAGGCAAGATTTTTCCTCAAGTGTACATCATACAGTTAATACATTTGTGATTACAAAATTACAGAAATGTATATACAAATTTATACAATAATTTTTAATATAAATTCAATTAACTATAAAATGCTTGTATGTCATAGAAAGGCTTCAGGTGGTACATTGTTTACTGTATACATGTTCATAAATGTTGTAATAGCAGTTCTTATATCCCAATTGGCTTCTTCAAGATATTGGTGACAAAACTTCAAATTCATTGTACTCAGTTCATGCAGAAATGACAACAGTTGTTCTTTCTCTGAAATACTAAACACAGTTGGAACAAATTTTGGTGAAATTTTTGTTTCAAATCTTGATTCACTGTTTCCTGATAGATTACTATTGGCAGGTGTTCCATCAAGATAACACTGATCATTAGTAATGCAGTATTCATTATCTTCTTTTTGTATAATAATGAAAGTCCTGTTGAAAAACATTGGTGGACATGCAATGTCTCTAAATGAAAATAATCCTTGTACAGAAATAGCAAGATGGCTTTCTCCTTCGTACAGTAAATCAACATGAAATGATTTAAAATTATGTATTGTTGGTGGTTGGCTTCTAAGTGCAGAAATGATTCTCTCTGGGCCACGTAATAAAAATTCTTGACACTTGGCATAATCAACAAATTTCAGTAAATTTCTATTTGTAACAAATGTTTTAGTTATTTGTTTATGGACATAATTTATAACATTCCCTAATGTCATGGAGTAAAGTGCATCTCTGTCATACAGTCCATTCATCATTTGTCTATCATCCTGATCATATAAAGTGAAATAATGCTTCACAAATTGTTTGATAAGACAAGTTTTCATACCATCCCTTATAAAGTTGCTTTGAATATTAGGAACAAATTTTTGTTCTGTATCTATTACAATTCCATCTAATTTTTGTAGATGAGGGAAAACATTTTTCACTGCTTGCACATAATCTTGACACTTGCTATATTTTGCACACAATGGATTTCCATCTAGCCATAGTTCACTTATTTTGAATTCACTAAAATAACGTAAATAATCAATATCTCCAATGTGATTGTATCTTAGATCTAACTTGGTCAAATGGTAATTGAAGAACTTCTCAAACAGAATAATGGCTGTGAGTTTATTATATTTTAAACTCAGTTCACGGATGGACAATCTTGAATCACGATTAGTACTTAAGATTCCCACTTTGGCACATCTCAAAACAAACTGCAATACTTTAGGTACAGACAATGGACAATATATTGAATTCAAAGACTTCTCATCCTCAAAATCATCAAGATTCAATACCTTTTTTGTATGTTCATACCTACTATACAATGCTTGTGCTATAATTCTATTAGGATTCAGTTGTAACTCTTTGGAATCTAAAAATCCTAATACAATGTCAATATGTAACTCATGCCCATTTATCATAGCCACACATAAATCTTGCTTTACAAGATTTTCAATGGCAGTGGAGGTGCATTTTGCCAAGAAAGTGCTTTTATTTGAGCTTTCTTCTTTATACATAACAGGAAGTATGATATCAGGATCACAAGCAACAATGATTCTTTTCAATACTTCCTTCGCTTTACAATGTCTTACATTGTAGACAATAAATTTATGCCACAAATCTTGACGCGATGCTACAGCTAATTCTTGTTCGTTGAAAGACGGTTTAATGTGCGTTAAACGCAATGGTTCCGAAATTGGCGTGCCCTCAGTAACTTCTGTGCCAGCCATTATTTTTTATACCGTATGTTACATTAACATATGAGCATTTTCACGACAAACAATAATTAACAAAACTTAAAAGGCAGTTCAATCGAATTACAAAGTTTATTCGTGATTGAAATAATTTCGAAACATTGAAAAGCAGTTGCTAGTCAAATAATTCTATATATGTAAGACATAATTAAATATTGCTTTTTACACGCTTAGTAGGGTAAATAACAACACATAATAAGAATAACAACGAGCCATGTCACGTGAGCCCAGCATTTCACGCAACTTCGGGAAATTGAGAAACAAGGCGAGTGTAACTCTTTCCTTCCTGATCTTGAACAGCTAAAGTCCTGGCAGATAATACGGCCTCTAGCGGAGAGATGCAAAATCAAATTTAAGACTGTTTGGTCTACGAAAGAACTAAAAATAAACATTTCTTGTTATAAAATTAAGGAATTATTATTGAAAATAAAACAATACTTTGGAAATAAATCGTTTGAATACAATTTATCAAGTAAGACTTTATTTTTTTGTATATTTTCTGCCTATGTAGGCAAATATACCATGTTCGGTTTTATTATAAGTTGATATAAGTCGAAACGTAAAAATGCCTGGACAGTCGAGATTTGAAATTGTATGCCGCGAAGCGGGACTTCAGCTGTTCAAGAGGAAGAAGGAAAGGCTTTCGTTCATGTTATTTCTCGATCTCCCGAAGTTTCATGAAGTGCTGACCCAACTTAACATGTGGTTCGTGTGGTAGGATATGTCTGTTTTCCCCACCACTTCGTTAAACGCTAAGGAAGTTCGTCGTTATTAATGTCGACGTCGATACACTCGATTATGTCAGATCTGGCTACACTATCCCCACCACTCCGTTAGAGACTAAGGAAGTTCGTCGTTGCTAGTGTCTACTAGTTATGACAAGTTCGGTGTTCGTGTGACTTGTTTGTTAATTAAAAATATGTTAATTTCACGAGGCGCACAGATATTAAAAACCGCGTCTCTTTTTAAAAAGGTGGAACCTGTTGCAATAAACTTGAAACAAGTTCGTTATGAGTAAGTTAATACATCCGTTATATAATCTTTCTGAATAAAGGTTACTTTTGGATATTTGTATTCGTTATTGAATTTTTAATATGAATTTACATTGATGTTTTAATTTCTTTCTACAAATTGAAATTCAAGGTACAAATAATAAGATCATACTAGAAATCTTTTACTTTAACAGTTGGACTTATCGAAGTGTACCACATCCTGATAGATGGACCATAGTACTCGCAGAATTAACTGGCGGATTTGGATGGTGGTGGGTTCTATGGAATTTGTGGCATGAACATAAAGTTTTACTTCATGTGAGTAAATTTTAGTTTATCCTTTGCATTACAACAATTTTATTGAAATATAAATTATAGTAGTGTCCGCATAAGTGACCAAGCTCGGGACCGGTCTTGGTCAGTTATGTGGGCATGGTTCTCAGAATTTAATGGAGATAAAGAAAGAGAATAAGTGAGAGTGAGATACAATAGCTGGCACCCAAAATCTTATGTACAATGTATCAATAACATTTATGTATCTAGGGTGAAGTACCAGGTTCAATTCCAGAACATTGGACAGATGAAGAATTGGGAATTCCACCAGATGATTAAATAACAGAGGTAGACAAATACAAAACCTTTGGGTTTAATGTAAATACAAAGTCACTGTTGCATTTAGTGGAGTTTCAAACATAGTATCTAGTACAATATCAACCAAATACATAAGTTATTATTTAACTTCTGTATAAAATGCTTTAATAAATCTATCATCAAAATTGTTATATCATTTAAAATAACGTATTCTTTATTTATGAGTATATTACATTATTAAACAATTCATAATAATGTTCATAATAGTAACCTAATAAACTGAACAAATAAAAAATGCGTAAAATAACGCATTTATTTATAGAAATTTGATACAACAAAGAATGTGTATCATGAGTATTCGTGTACTTTATTTTTAATTACATCTTGGCACCTTAATAGTCACTGTTTTGGTTTCAATATATTCATCCAAGCCATCTGCACCCCTAAAAACAAATACGAAACTATAATATTTTTATCCTTGTATTATTTTTTAATGATCAATGTTATACTTACAATTCTCGACCTATGCCTGAGTGTTTAAATCCACCAAATGGAGTTTGAGGAGTCATGGCATCGTAACAATTTACCCTATTCGGTATTTATTTTATTTATAAATTTTCTATATTATATTGCGCATAATAAATAGAAAATGAATATTTTGAATCCTTACCAAACACTCCCAGAATGTACTGCTTGAGCAAACACTAATGCTTTATCAATATCTTTAGTAAGCACGCCAGCAGCAAGGCCGTATTCCGTATTATTTGCGCGTTCTATAACTTCATCGAGCGTTTCAAATTTCAAAATGGATTGAACGGGTCCAAATATTTCTTCTTTGGCAATCCTCATATTGTCGGTCACATTAGAGAACACAGTAGGCTTACAAAAAAAAAATTGAGATAATTATAAAAACAGAATTATCTGAGTAACAGAACAAAAAGAATTTGAACATGAAATCATACCTTAATAAAGTAACCAACATTACCCTGTTGTTCTCCGCCCGTTTCCACCACTGCACCTTCTTTTTTTCCTGACTGAATCAATCCCATGACCTTATTAAACATATCTTGATCGATTTGCGGCCCTTGTTGCGTTTTGGAATCAAAGGGATCGCCAACTTTTGTCTCGAATGCTAATTTCTTGGCGTGTCTAACAAATTCGTCATAGATTTTGGAATGTACAAAAGTACGCGAGCCAGCGCAGCAATTTTGTCCATGATTCGCAAATATTGCATTGTATGCAATGTCTGCTGCTTCCTTAACTATAAATTGCCCTTGGTTATTATCTTACACTGTATAATATAATTATGGTTATACTTTATAAAATACATTATTTACATACCATCAACGTCGTCAAAAATTACCAAAGGACTCTTGCCACCTAATTCAAGGCTAACACGTTTGAGATTACTTTTAGCAGAAGCTGCCATTATCAGGTGACCAATCTACAAGTTACATATGAATTTTTAGTGTTAATTCGTATTTGATTGTAAAGCTAAGAATTATATACCTGTGTAGATCCAGTGAATGCAACTTTACGAACGTCCGGATGTTCGGCAATAGCTGCACCAGCTGTTGGACCATATCCTGTAATAACGTTTACAACTCCTGGAGGAAATCCAGCTTCTTTAGCAAGTGCTGCAGCATAGAGTGCGGATAATGGAGTTTGTTCAGCTGGTTTTAAGACAATAGTACATCCAGTAGCTAATGCTGGACCCCATTTCCATGCCACCATAAGAAGAGGATAATTCCAAGGAATAATTTGACCTACTACACCAACTGGTTCCTTCCGTGTAAATGAGACAAGATTTCCATCTAAGTAATAAATGATGTCAGTGTTTTCTAATCGATATTTAGCGAAGACTTATGAATATAAATATACCTGCTGGAATAGTATCACCCAAAATTTTATCACACCATCCAGCATAATAACGAATCGTATCTATGCTTGCTTGTACATCCCACACTGCATTGTTGTATGTTTTCCCATTGTCCAGAGTTTCAAGAGTAGCAATATAATCCAAGTCACGTTCCATGAGATTTGCAAACTGTACAAATACGATATTAAAGGTCAAAGTTATTCAAACAATTACTTTTTCTAAACATTCTTAAGGATTAGAGTTAATAAGCAATATACTGTATTAATAAGCCTTCCTCGAGCAGATGCATCCATATTCCGCCATTCTGATCCCCTGGCGAATGCTTTTTTTGCAGCTGCAACTGCCTTGTCTACATCCACCTGTACAACATAGAATAAATACATAAAACTAGGTAATTTAATGTTGTCTGACTTACAAAATACAAGCATGAAAGAAAGTATAATGCACCTTGTCACCCTCAGAGACTTCAGTAATAACAGTGCCATTTGCCGGATTTATAGTGGAAAATTTTTTACCACTGTGCGCGTCCACAAACTCGTTGTTAATGAATAACTGAAAATTATTATTATATAATTCGTACGAAACTATTTCTACACGAATCTATATTCTATATGGAAGAATATTTCAAGGAAAGTTAAATCGATCGATGTTGAAATAAATCGTTTACCTGTGTGTATTTGATATCTGGCGTTTTACGTGTCATCTTTTCGTTTGTTTTCTTCGCCGGACCGTCATACAATACGCAATTCGTCTGAAACTCCGTTAAATATGTTGCTATCCCCTCTTGTGCTCTCGATACAGATAAAGCTAGTATCTTATTTTTGGAGAGGAATATGCATATCATTTAGTGTTATCCGAAGCTGATTAATCATATATTTTGTAATACAAAATTTACATTACAAAAGGAGACAGATTTTATTTTAAGAGACGTAAAAATTCAGTATTTTTTAACTTAACGCTCATGTTTATCGAACTTTTAAGATCATATGAAGTTGTTATCTACTTCCCTTCTCTATGTTTATCTAATCAACATTTTCATCTACATGGGAGAGGAAATACGTTTATAACTATGACTGGCACTTGTTTTATTTTTCGGAAATGCGCGAATAAATACATAAGTGATACTATCAGTTGCAGCTTATCTAGAGCAGATTCTGATTAACAACATATTGCACCACAGGTCGATCATTAAAAATTATTGAAATGAATAAAAACATTTTCTGTATAATGCCTTTGTCGAATTTATTTAAGACAATTCCAGGATGAAAGTAAAGTTAAAAAATGTTCGACTCTTTAGCGTAATTTACGCTAGTCTAATTCAATTCGAAATCGCGAAGGTATAATTTTGAGTGAGAAAGGAATGCCTCTTCAGTTGCTGCGGGCTATTAAATCGATAAATGTTGTGCTGTTTCTCGAAGAAATAACCATCGTATTCGTGGTCAAAATTGAAATCTAAGTTTGTACAAATTTAAATTAGGATCCCTAGTTATATTCTAAACTGCATGTTTCATTACATCAGAAGATTATCTACAATTACAGATGTTGTTGACGTCTTCTTGAATTTAATTCCTGTTAATCCAAAGTGGAATTTGACATGGATGTTAAACAAGATTCCTCGAGGGGAGCGTACCAGCAGCTTCCTCACGAAGGAGCCGGTGATGCGGTAAATTAATTCTTTGATATAATAATGTGCAGAATTTTTATCGCAACAATTTTATACTTTTATATTCGTTACTCATAAATAAAATTTGCCCCACTCTGGAATAGCGTTCACGGAGAAAATCCACGGGCTATTTGATCAAGTCATCAACAACAATTCAGTGTAAATATGTGGGCAGGGAATAATTGACGATAATATAATCGGACCTGTTTTCTTTAATGGAAGATTAACAGGTCAACCTTACGTCACTTTCTTGAATAATTAATTGCACAAATTATTGGCAAAAGTTCCATTCGATATTCTTCATCACATGTGATTTTACATGATGATGCGTCGAGATATTTCAGCCTAGTAGTCATATAATTCTTGAACAAACGATATTCAGAAAATGGTAATTTCGAGTACCTTCCATAAAAGCAAGAGTAAGACTCTAAACCAGGGGGATTCTAGAGGCCAAAATAAGACGAAAATCAAGAACACCAATTTGTTGATGGAGGCTTTGTTAAAAAGTTATTAACGTTTAAAGTTCCGCCAGTACTGAATTTTTTTCTCGAAAATGCACAGGATTTCGGGGGTATGTCTATTCACCAAAAATGATTGTAATTGTCCCCCGCGGCCGAAAATAATTTTTCCAGAACGATTCGAAATTTTTTTTTCCGTCGAAAAATTTCACACATTCTCGAATTTTTTTCTAGAATGTGGGTAGGATTTCGGGGGTATGTGTAATGACCAAAAATGATTGTAATTGACCCCCGCAACCAAAAATAATTTTTTTAGAGCGATTTGAAAAATTTTTTTTTATAAAAAATAAATTTATTTCATGGTCCTACATTTTGTTATTTAAATGTGCAATATCATGTATGTTTACAAAAGAAATGTTTTGCGCAGGCCGCGATACCTTGTCCCATGATGGAATCTACTAATGATGAAACAAAAGAGAAACTACCTCCTTACTTTCCTCAACCAGGAGATGAATTTCCAGCAAAACCGGAAGGATCGATGGAGGCTATCGGTCCATGGGCAACTGGTCGTGTAACGTTCAGCCCTAAAGATGGTTTAACAGGAGTGAGACCTGTTGTCGATCGATATTCTGTAACGCAATTCGGCGCACCAGAATGGAGAGCCCACAATCAGAAGTTTTTCAAGCAATCGGACGAAAAGATTCGAGATGCTCAGTACATAGTCAAACATTTATGCTTGCGTTCTTAGATACTTTTTATTTGTACCGTGTGCAGCACTGAAATCACGAAATTCCTTTTAGGCTGGCTGTGAGTAACGCGAAACGATGCGTCGACGAATCGTACAGAAGGGCAGACAAAACGCAGTTAGAATCGACGGATCATTTGAAGAGTCGCGCTAAGGACGTGTATCGTTGGAAAACCGAGCTGGAACACGTAATACTTGATATTACCAAAGAGATCGAATTATTGGAAGGCGAACGACGACGTGTGAAGCACTCTTTGTCGGTTCTCACTGTTCCCGAGTCGATCGCTGGGGAATTTTTGCAATTGCGGTCTAAAAGACTCGAATCCGATCTCATCCGGGACGAGGTCGAGGAGGAGCTAACGAAAGTCAATATTAATTTCGACATGGCATCTTAAATGTCTAGGTTAGATATTGTTGGCATGCAGTGAATTCATTCTTGCAGGAGGTAGCACTTTGCTGGGAGATACGCGATTTACTCGGTAGAACTCGAGAGCAAATAGAACTGCAATTGATCGAACTAAAAGCTGCCAAAGCAAGGATGGAAGTCGACTGGACCGATAAGACACACTCATATGGCATCGATGCTCACTGTATAGAATTAAAAAACGATTCGTCCGTTATACTTTGGGCACCTGGTGCCACCAGATTTCCAGCGGAGTACGTGTTAAAGTCGACGGTGTCCGATTGAACACCGAAACGAGATTCTACGAGCTTTTCGTTTCTTTTTCTGGGTAGACAATCGACACCAGCCAGTTACGAGCACTACACGCGGGAAAGTTTAACCGACGCGGAGGCCGCGAGGCAAAAATCAGCGAACCTGAGGTCCACTTTGAACGCCATATATACGAACTCCATCAAAGATCTTCGTGATCAAGCGACACGCGTGGATCTCGTACTAGGCGAAAAGATTAAGATGACCGAGGAAGTTCGCATACAATTAGAGAAAGAATTACTTCGCGTGAGTTCGATTACCCCGATCGTTTTGTTAGGACAAAAGGCAAATGGTTTTCATTTTTTTTTTTTCAGTGTTTGCACGAATTGGCAAACACTGAGAAAGCGATCGAAGAACTTCGTCATTCGGCGAGAGGATTGGATCGCGCGATGAAAGTGGCGCAAACACGATTAGCAAATAGATTACAACGACGTAATGTTGAAAGCTGTCGCGATACACCTCAATTTGCGTGAGTGATACAGAAATTAAATTTATAACAGTTTCTGTCCAAGTTATTTATCGCGACATTATATATTTGTATTTCGTTTAGTCTCGTGGAGGAAGTGAAATTCTTGAACGAACGCACATCGGCAATGTTGGCGGAACTGAAACGAGCCGAGGAGACACAGGCTGGTTTGGTAAAAGCGAGAAGCGATCTCGAACGAGAAATAATCGTGAAACGTAAAACATTGTACATAGACAAGCAGCGCGGACAATTGCTACGTTCGTTCTATCCTTCGGCCGCTGCCCTTTCCGGTTTCTAACGATGTTCGAACGTCCGTGTTGCAATATCTTAATTAGAAAGGTGAATACAAAATAAAAAATACTTTTCAGAGGAAATATTTAATGGAAACGTATTAAGTACCATTGGTTCTGTAAATGTATTTTGGAAGTTCACGACTTATTCACGCAAAAATATAATGATTCTTAGAATTTATGTATAATAATTTTATAGTAGTTTTGTTTTGATATTTTATACAAAAATGAAAAATATATGACTTGGATGTTTTTGGGTTCCTTCGTGTTATGCTACGTACATTCATATATAATTAAATTAAGTATTACACATTAATGTTTTAAAAAACAGCTTAAATTATCGCTATCCTTTTCGGGATTAAATTTTGTATAAGAAAGATATATAATCACAGTTCATCATGCGGCTGTAGATGACTTGCTACAAACTCGTACAAATCATCCAAATTACGGGCGTCATTGTACTCGGAAATCTTGTGCCCATCGCGGTATAAATACAGAGATGGAAAACCATCTACTTCTTGTTCATTGCACAATTCTTTGCTCGCGTCGAGTGTACAGTCTATCTTAATTATATTTACGTTCTCGTTGTCGAAGAACTTTTTCCCAAGATCTTCCCAAATAGGCGCCAAACGTTTACAGTGTCCGCACCAAGGCGCAAAAAATTTAACGAATGATATGCCGTTTTCAATACCATGTTTAAAGCTCTCGCCAGTTAAACTGAGTACAGTGTGCAGCATATTGTCAGAGTTATCAGTCTTAACATTTGCTTGGTCATTATCCTTTCCAAGCATTTTTGATACATAAGCTTTTAACTCCTCGTGAGTACGTTGTCCTTGATATTTATCCACCTGTAAGTTTACATAGAATGGTTACAAAAGTTTCACAAGAAAAACATAAATAATGAAAATTAATGCAATATTTAATCACCTTCTTTCCATCTTCTATCCAGAGCAATGTTGGATATCCTTTAATAGCATATTGTGCACAAACACCACGGTGCTGTGTACAATCTACTCTTGAAATGGAAACATCATTATTGTTACGTAGGCTGTTAGCTAATTCTTCCCATGCAGGAGCTAATTTCTGACAATGACCACAACTGGGTGCATAAAACTTTACAAAATGATAACCAGTAGAAACATGCTTATCAAATGTGTTCTCTGTCAACTCTAGTAGACCATTTACTGCCTCTGGAGGTGATGGTGCAACATCTGCACTCTAATTCATTAAATTTCAAATGTAAAAACCAAATATTGCATATTATAATTTATAATAAAGTAAAAGTATCTTTGATAATTACCCCGATGTTAATGCCTGCTTGATCATTCAAAAATGAAATTAGAGATGGCAGATCTCTTGTACCTCTGAATTTAGTGCCTTCAGTTTCACCAGCTTTAAAAAATTTCAGCCTATAAAATTATTCAAACTGAAGTTTACTTTTTTTTATAAATAAATGCATGTATAACTTATAATGTTCTGAATATTATGTACAATGGACTGATACTATACGCACGTAGGATAGCCAGTAACATCATGCACACTACATAAACTATTGTCTGTAGTACAATCAACTTTAGCAATCTTTATATTATCTTCTTTATTTGTCATTTCTGCTAATTGCTCCCAAGTAGGTTCAAGCCTTTGGCAATGTCCACACCTGACAAAATTAAAAAGATATTATAACAATTATACACGAATAACATGTATACAAATTTTAATTTTATTGCAATTTTATAATATAATGTTTATATTGTAAATGCATCATTGATAATGATTTTTGTCGTAACATAATAAATATGAAAAAATGTAAAACATACCATGGTGCATAGAACATAATAAAATGATTCTTGTTCTTGATCTCTTCCGAAAAATTGTCTTTGTTATATTGTGTTGTGTGTACATGTTCTTCTTCTTCTTCACTGTTAACTTGACTCAGCATAAATATAAATAAAAGAACATGTTTTTTTAACATGGTAGAAGTTAAAAATATAGTCATAACAGTGAATAAATTAATGCTTGACTAGCTAATCAAATATTTTAAGTAAATATCGTATCCTTATCAAAGGCAGTGACGAGTACTTTTAAAAATTTAAGCTTTATATCATGATTGTTTTAAATTCGAGGTAGGAAAGTTAGAGATCTAAATGCTGCAATGTATTTTCGGAAATTCCAAATTTTACACTCTTCAAACCGAAACAGAAAATTCTTCGTTGCTATGCTATGATAATTTAACAATTCCTTCCGCTTCACACTGATCCTTCAGCCTCCCACAAAAATGGATGAAAATGGATCGAAACCGCCGATTCCGCCCCCTCATTTGATTTGGTACACCGATGGCCAACGTTTCATTATGAAATTACAGCACTCTAGTCTTTCCCAGCAATGTAGGGACTTTTTTAATAATTTTATTAAATTTACTTTAAAATCAATTATAGTTTTCAACAGAAACATTGAATGCACTGCTTTAAAAAACAAGTGCCATAGTTTATAGTTATAAAATATTAGTATTCCGAAAATAGAAAGTAAATAGAAGTATTCATATTTCATCGATCGACTGATTAATTTTATTTCTTAAATTTCTATGACCGGATTGTAATGAATGCAAAATAGAATGCAGATTTCTGAAAATGTAAAATATTATTAAACAACTCATGGATCATCTTTTGTTATATCACAGATGAAGCATAGAATAGAGCAATGTTGTTTTATGTTAGACTCGAAACACAAACGAAATTGATCTCTGTATATTTAAAAATTTTAGATACAGCTTATACTCGTAATTTTAACATCGAAGTATGTTTTTACATTATCGAATGGATATCCTCAAAGTAAAACGATCCATTCGAGTAGAGCATATTGACACTACTTCATTCCATGACTTTCGTGCCTTTATTAATATTGAACGTTAAATTCGGTTCTACACGAACACAAGGGATATTAAAATACGGAGTGTGAACGTAATTTTTAGTACAATTTCTATAAATATTACTTATTATATAAATATTTTCTCGTATAACGTTGCATTTTATTTTCCCGCACTATTGCTGCAAACAATTGTGGCGCCAAACGAGTGAATGCGTAACTTAGTTTCCAACGCTTGTAAATGTTTACAGTCGAAATTGTAAAGAAAAAGTGAACAAGCTTGTCACTGTCACCGTAATTTATTGCTGCATAAACAATCGTTTTATTTCTGAGATACATTATGCATTTTATTCGTATCGTGATTTTATTTTTGTAAGTAAAGACTTAGATTTCGTTATACCATTTGTTGTTATTTCTTTCACAATTGCTGTATCTTATCATGATTTGTTTAGTTAAAAAATTGTAATGTCGGAACCTGGATTATCTTTCGATGACGAACCGCTCTCGCCAGATCTCTTCGACGATGTAGATATGACACAAAATTTGGAAAATTCTGATGAATGTAACATACGTTATTTGCCTACTTGTTGTCTATATAACATATACACTGTCTAAACTTATTTGATTGTTTGATTTTCTAAAGCAAACTCGATGTCCATCGATGTTAATGAACCAGAACTGTCGGATGGTATAATCGAATGGAAAGGAATGAGCATGGATGAGATTCGTAAGGGCTTAGGTACATACGATTGTCAGGAGTTTCCACCTATATCTCCATCTTTATCTCACACAGTATTAATATCGGTAAGATTCAAATTAAACAGAAGCATTCAAGTAACATGCTCTAACATTAATTTGAAAATTTTTTCAAATAGTTACCATTACCTGCTTATGGAATACCAAAATCTTATCCTGCGCATCAAGTGGACAAGTGGTGTCAGGGTTATGTACGAATGCCACATTCAAAGCATAGTGTATATCCAATAGATCAAGTATGTAGTAATATTTAAGATTTAATATAATTTATATCTATATATTTTGTAAGTAATATAGCTGTTCAATCCATGTTTTATTATAGAATGGAACCCCTCGTTGCAGAAATAGATGGGAAATAATACAGGAATCTTTACTTCAGAATTTTGTTTCAACTCAGCAACTAGAAAGTGCGATACTTTCTTACAATCACATATACGCGCAACGCTGGGACTTTGCTGCGCTGCATCATTTTTTTTCTGAGGTAGTGTTTAAAATTCTGTGTATCTTTTTAGAAGCTTATTTGTTGAACGTTCTGATTATATGATAATTTGAAACTAAAGATAGTTGATCAAGAAGAAACACATATTTTCTTCACGTGTCTTTTGCCAAAAATGGTTCAACTTGCTTTACAACTGCCTGTTCTGATAACTGGTCCAGTGCCTCTTTTGAAACGCCACACTAATGCAGCGATCAGTCTTAGCCAATTACAAATAGCATCTTTACTGGCTAATGCATTTTTCTGTACATTTCCAAGACGTAATTCAACTAATCCACAGTCTGAACATGGAACATACCCACGTATTAATTTTAATAGGTATTTCATTACGTAATATTTAATTAAAGCTTATAAAGTAACTAACTACGTATATTATATTTAATACTTTAATGTATACATTTATATAGGTTGTTTTCAGCATATAGGGAGGAAAAATGGAACAAATATGAATCGGTAATGGAAAAAATGAAATGTATAATTCATTACTTTAGAAGGGTAACATCCAAAGGTGGGTACGTTAAGACTCTTCTTAAGAACATAAGTGAGAAATGAATATATTAATTTTATTCAATTTAGTTCTAACAGCGAGAAGTGGAATTTGAACTGTACTGTAATTTTTCCATAGAGTAGCCCCAGAAGGTGTAGTAACAATTCAACGACGTTACATTCCAAAATCAGATTGCCCGAAATGGGGCGAACAAATACAGAAACTCTTACCACTACACATTACAAGCAAAGGAACGATAGAAACGGAAGGAGCTGGTCTCCTGCAAATGGACTTTGCTAACAAGTAAATTCGGTTTTTAAAATCGCCATTAAATCGTATAAATCTAATATGAATAATGTAATCTAATTTGTCATTTCTAAAATTGATAATGTATTTTTAGATACGTGGGTGGCGGTGTTCTCGGTTTTGGATGTGTACAAGAGGAGATAAGATTTGTAATTTGTCCGGAGTTAATGGTGACTATGCTTGTCACGGAAGAATTAGACGATACAGAAGCACTCATTGTTAGTGGCATTGAAAGATATAGTAAATACAAGGGTTACAGTAACAGTTTTAAGTGGTTGGGTGACTATATCGATGAAACACCTCGAGATAACAGTGGAAGACGATTGACCTCAATCGTTGCAATCGATGCTCTTTACTTTAAACATCCACAGTCGCAATTCAGTATAAGTAATATAACAAGAGAACTTAACAAGGTTAAACATCGATTACGACATGTGAATATAGATTTGTTGATTAATTACGGGATGCTTGATAGTTTTATTTTATACAGGCATACGTCGGATTTATCGGGTGCGAAAGTAACAGAAATAATCTCCCTGCTATAGCAACTGGAAATTGGGGATGTGGAGCTTTTCGTGGAAATCCAAAATTAAAAGTATTGTTGCAGCTAATGGCTGCAGCTGTAACAGGTCGAGCTATGGTTTATTTTACGTTCAGAGATACAAGGTTACGGGATAGTGTTGCAGAGATGTATTCGCATTTCGTGAAACACGAGACAACTATAGGTATTGATAAAATCGGGCGCTTCGTTAAAATATTTTAAATATACGCGGAAATTCATTATACTATCTTCTTTTTAGCCCATATTTATTCTTTATTAATACAATACCAAGAGTTCGCTCCGACCGAGGAGTTGGATTTTTATCGTTTCTTACATAATCGAAGTAAAATAAAGCCTTTATCGCAATTTTTTAACAAGAGCCTGCAGACGAAAATTTCTGCAACGAAGGAAGTTATTTTTAAAAGAAGTAAAAGCATTAGCATCGACGATAAGCAACATTTCCATTCGGATGTTAAAAAACAACAAACGGAAGAAGACACGATACAAGGATGGTTAACTAATTACGACAAAGATATCGTAAGTACGGAGAAAACAGGAATCGCAAAGGATGCGTATACGGAAGTTAAAAATATTACGGAAAAAGAACAAAATCAGAACAGGGATAGTACGGAGGATCAAACGGAACAAGTTCAAGATAAAGTTAGCATAGAGAAAAGGAGAAAGCAATCGTTATGGAAAATTTTAGAAGATACTGTACAAGCTAAAGCGAACAACGAACAGCGACTATCTGGTCTTGAATTGTTAGATACAAAGCAAGAGCTTGTTTCTTGTCAGGCAAGCAATGATTGTAATATATTGCCAGAAGCTGAAGGCCAATTGAATTGTATACCTACCGAATTGTATGGTACATGTGAATCTACTCAAATTCCGAACGAGAAATCTACAGTATCTCATAAACGTGATTCGTCGGCGAAAAAGACTGGACAGAGAAAGATCTCAGATTTTTTCCAACGAACGTCTTGAAGATTTAGAAATATTTAAAACTAAATGTTCGCTTTGATTGAAGATGGTTTAACAGAAAATTTTCTTATTGCACGTAATTTGTATATAGTGTAATACTAGTAAATAAAACAGTACTTGTAAATAATTTTGCACATACACTTTTTCTTCAATCGGAACCACATTGATGATTGACGTAATTACATATACGAGGGCTATAAAGTAATAAAACTATAAACTTACTCAATTTTATTCCACTCCTTTATATTTTATTACTTAATTTTCTTTTGCAGTAAAATATAGTTTTCAAAACGAAGTGATAAATTAATTCCAAGTCTGATCCACTGTAATTGAACAAAAATATTAGTTTATTTGCATTACTATGAAAGTGGAAGTACAGTTTTATTTGAAATAATTCATTTGGTATCGTTTAAAATAGAGACCCTTTAAATATTCTTTCGAATACTATTGCGAGGGTTGCTTGTTTAAAACGATATTTGAAATTTTCTTCAGCTCCGGTATCAACAGATTTATAAGGTGAATAGACCCGCGATTATTGACGATCACGTGATACTTATCGACGTATTTCGTTGGCCGTGGACGAAGAAATTGGTGGAATACGAAGATGGCTGCTACCACTGAAATATTAAATACTCTCGCAGAAACAGTAATTTTTCGAAAGAAAATGTAGAATTTCCTGGGTTGCGACGCGTTTCAGGTAATAGCCGATCTGTTCTCAGTGAGTCTTGCGTATGTTTGTGCGGCGATGTACGAGCCTTGTTCGCGAAAATCGTGGGCGGTTACGGAGAGTCATTTTAACATCGACCACTCTAACTTGACATTTTGACAGGCGACAGACGTAAATATTGAGCCGAGCGTTCGATGAACGACTGTGTCACCGATTAAAAGTGAAAAAATTCCCGTGACGTGTGTAAAAAATATTGACTCGTCGCGTTTAATGGATCGAGAAATGACGTTCTCTGTTTGTCCCACGGCACGATGTGCTATTTTCACATGTTACAAGAACTCCGATATGTTAACATTTCGAATGACAGCACGATAAGCTGAAACGGATCGAACGACCGCTCGTTAACGTTTACCACTTTGTATGGATTTCCTTTGATTGTTTTAATTCTGTTCGGTTTTTAGCGATACTTGTTGTATAACGGCACACAAGACTGAATATTCGATCGTTTTTAATATTATCGCTGTGATAACGTATATTTGCGTTACTTTACATTTGTATATACTGTTTCAATATACGTATTCTTTCATGGATTATCGGTTTCTTGTATTGCTTGGCAATTTAAAAAAAAAATTGTTTCTTTTCTATAGAATTTGTACAATATGATTAAATATGAATCTTAACAAATTATAGATTGGTATTTCGTGTATTTTATGTATATATATCTGATTTATAAATGTCACAGATGATTCCAAAGTATTCTAAATTGTTTGTAGTCAAAGTTTCTTTTATGATCAATTTTATACTTTCCATTGTATTTTTATAATTTTATTAATGTTTTGGAGCTGATGTTTAAAAAATTTGTTATATGTATTCTTACAAGATGCTTTATCTTATTAGACTGTATTTTATAAATACCATCAGTGTATTGAAAATGTAGATTTCATTCTGTGAAACATATAAAATGTAAGAATTATAATCTGTGTAATATCCATCCTAACATGGATAATGTAAGTTCCAAATATATTAGAACTGTTATGTTCTATTTAATGAAATATTCATTTTTGTATAATAGTGTTATATGTAACATATATTTGTATCATTTTAGCAAATTTTAAGTATGAACATAATGCGTAAATTACGAGGGGGTACCAGTGTAGGAGGAATGGGTTCTAGCAGTGCTGGCAGTTTAGATGATTGTGTGGGAACTACAAATCCTCAACATACTGCTTTGGGTCTTATGCATCTTAAGAAACTATTTTCTGAATATACCCATCCTCTGCATCCCCTCTCAGATGCTGAACGTGACGATAAATTATATAATATGTTGCCATTATTTTGCAAAGTAAGTTTTTTACACATTTTAATAACAGAAATGAGTCTGTGCCACACGTGTATCAAAGAAATGCAAGGTCAATGAATATTACTTACCAATTTTAAACAAATTGATTTTTAGGTATTTGGATCTAGTCCAGCTGGTGATATGAGTGAGAAGTTTTGGGATATCTTGGCATTTACGCAACAAGTGTCTAGATTAATGGTATTCGAAATTAGAAGGAGGGCAAGTAATCAGAGTACTGAAACAGCAAGTTGTGCCATTGTAAAATTTTTAGAAATTGAAAATAGCGAGGAATCAAGCAATGGATGGATGTTATTATCTGCATTAAACTTGCTTGCAGCTGGTGATACTTCTCTAATACAGGTACAGGCTGTACAAATACACTTTAATGTTATAACTAATATACCCTGTATTAATATGATTGGTATATCTTATTAGGCAATGACTACTGCTTCTGTTCCATCAACATTAGTAAAATGTTTGTATTTATTCTTTGATCTGCCTGAAATGATAGAAGATGAAGCTGATATTACAGATACGAATAGCGAATTTACTCCAAAGCAACGTAGAATATTGTTACAGAAAATATTTGTTCAAGTAAATATTCGGAATAAATTATTTTTTAAACTTTTTTCATTGAAAAATTAATCGATTTTAATTCACAGCTATTGGTGAGATTATGTAGTCATCTTTACCCAGCAGAAGAACTCGCTCGTAAAGACGACCTCACTTTACTATTCTCGGCAATAACTAGTTGGTGTCCCCACTATAACGTGATGTGGCGTAAAAGCGCAGCAGAAGTATTAATGACCTTATCCCGACATGGACTTACCCAGAATGTAGTGACCTATATCCACTGTAAGCATCATTTGGCTATTGTATTAATAATTTGATTATATGTTAAACAATAACTACTTTTATTATAGGTAAAGGATGTATAGCGCTTTGTGTCGATAATATGCAACGAGTACCTGAGCTGGCACCATTGGAAGTAGTAGAAATGTTTGTCACAGTATTTTGTTTCTTAAAAGATTCTAGCGAAGTTTCTCAAACGCTTCTGGATGATTTTCGGTCGTGTCAAGGATACATCTTTCTCTCAGAATTTTTATTAAAGTAAGAGTTAAAAATGATTTGCTGATTCAGATACTATTGCTTATTCGAAATTTTATAAATATCTGTATTTTTCAGACACGCTCCGTCGAGATTAGAACAAGATAGTAGAGCAGAAGCACAAGATGCCATTCGGAATTTAGTTCTTATGCTAGCATCTTTAACGATGTGTGGTCATACAGAATTGAAGCCGAGTCAAGCTAGTATGGGATCTTTATTTCAGATGCTTGGCTTCACTTTACCTCAACCAAGTAATAGAGGTATTTAATGATTTAAGAAAGAATCGCATATATATATATATATATATATATATATATATATAAAAGTATATCTTCTATTATGTATATTCCATTTAAAAATATTGTGGTTATTACAGGAGGAAGTGTTCGAAATATTCAAGCATTTCAAGTATTACAGTCTGTATTTCTAAAGTCTAATTCACCACTTTTATGTTGTACCATTCTTGATGCAATATCTAGCGTATATCACAGTGACAATGCCAATTATTTTATACTGGAGGGACAAAACACGTTGTCCCAGTTCGCAGAAAAGATTCATTTGAAAAATAGAGAGATACAAGAGAAGTTTTTTCAGTTACTGGAATTTATAGTGTTTCAACTTAATTTCGTGCCTTGTAAGGAACTTATATCTTTATCTCTACTACTTAAAACAAATAATTCAACTAGTTGCAGTATCTTGTGCATGGAAACGCTGCTTAATATACTCAGGTAACATACTAACTACTTTACCATTAAATTGTTATTTTGAAATCTTATCGATTTCAATAATCCTTTCAGACATAACAATATATTTAAAGATGTGTACAGAGAAGTAGGTATGTTAGAAGTATTTGTTACGTGTCTTCACCGTTACGCAACTTTACTTAAGGATAAGCAAGCTGCGCAAGATCAAGGATTAGGTAGGAATCACATTTTCACGTTTCTCGTTACTTGCGTTTAACTTCTAATCTCAAACGAGTAAATTCTTTATTTTAGAATACAAAATATGCCCAGAAGATGAACGGTTGGGTGCCTTAGTAATGGAAGCTTTGACGACGCTATTAGCGGGCAACGTTCAAAATGCTAATGTTTTCAGAGAGTGCAGTGGAGCACGTTGTGCCCATAATCTCGTACCCTATACGGATTGTCGATATCAAGCCCTTGGCATTGTTAGAGAATTAATACTTAGCGCAGGGGGAGACGATGACATGGCTACATTACTAGGCGTCATGCATTCAGCACCTTCCAATGCCTTAATCTTAAAGACACATATATTAAAAGTTTGTTTCTGATCACAAATATTGATCGTTCCGAGTTTTGAACAATATAATAAAACGTAATTTTTTTTTCTTTTAGTCTTTATTGGCTTGCTTACGGGAATCTCACCGAACTAGAACTGTTTTTCGGAAAGTGGGAGGTTTTGTCTACGTGATGTCCGTTTTAGTGTCTTTGGAGGGTCAGTTGGGCACTCAAAGATCGGAGGGTATCGAACCTTGCAACGATGTAATAAAGAGAACACCGCAGGAAGAAGCACAGTTACTGACACTTTTGCACGTTGTATTTCACACAATAAGTACAGCCATGAGATTTGAACCGGCGAACGCAAAATTTTTCCATCACGAGGTAGACTCTCTTTAACATTATTATCAATGCTTGTAGATTTTTAGTAACTTGTTAATATAACGGATCATTGTATAGATATGCCAATCAAGTTTGTGCGACACTTTGCGACTTCTCGGATGTTTTTCGACGCAAACGAAGCTTACTGAAATAGATCTAATTCCAACTGCAAATTACCACAATATGTTATTATTGCTCTTTACCGGAAGCGTATTAGAACCCGTATTTCCAGATGCCATGCCAAAGACGCTCGCATACGCATGTTTATTACTACGTCTTCTGTACGATGTAGCACTTGACTCTTTTGATAAGCCAAATTTGGCAGGTTTAGGAACGAGATCGCCAAGCCATAAACAAAATAGCGTCGAGGTGATATAAAATTTACATTTTACAACATGTAATGATTTTCACGCATTATCGATCCATCGAACTGAATCTAATATTTTGTGCTTTATTTTTAGCAACAAAAATCCTTCGATTCTCCGGGTAGTGGAAAGAGAACTGTTATAAATTCTTTAAATCTGAATCCTCCCGCTCCAGAACCGATAGTAGTACATCCTGGCATAGTTGTCGGAATGTTGCACTTGCTTCCATCAATCTCGGAAGCAACCAATCTGCAAATGGCCCTAGCTTTGCAATTGTACGTAGCAGAAATTATTAAAAGCCTGGTGCGTTCGGAAAGAAATCAACAAATTATGTGCGAGGCTGGGATGGCCGGTGAATTGTTATTAGTAGGTAGAATTGCGTTGCAAGACGAAACACATCCTCTCCACCAACCATTACAGTATATAATAGAAAGACTCGCCGCACAATCTTTAGAGCCACGCGACTTAAGGTAAGACGCGAAGTGATTTTATCAAAGTAAATATAGGATTAATTATATACGTTTATTAATTTCAGAGAATTTTTACGTTTGGGCGATCCATTATGTTGTATATCGCTCGATGACATTGAACCAAATAAACCTAGAGGTGGACCCGTGCCACTGACTCGTATTAAAACATTAGTGTCGATGACGACACCAAAGGATTTTCGTGCGCATGGTTCTTGTACTTTGCCACCTTTTGTAGAACTTGATATGAGTGCAGAAGGATTTGCATGTTTATATTTACCGAGTGTTGCACCTCAAAGTACAACCCCACCTACGGTAGTGGCTGCTGACAGTAGCGTACTTGGTGGAATCGGTTCGGGTGACAGATTGTTTCCTCCACAAACTGGATTAACTTATAGTACGTGGATATCTGTTGATAAGTTTAGCGATTCAAGAACTGATCCTCACTGTGTAAGATTGCTGACCTTAGTGCGTACACCGCAATCGGCGAGAGATTTAATCTGTTTGACTGCAGTTCTTAGCGCCAGAGATAAAGCTATTATTGTATCTACGCAAGAAACACCGATGCCGCAAAATGTAGGCGAATGGGAACCAGAAGGAACTGGCGAATGTGGCGCAAGAGTCTGGTGTCCTGATTTACTTCACGAAGGGCAATGGCATCACATAGCTATAGTATTAAACCGTGCTGTATTAAAAAATTCAAGTTTCTCGTTGTATCTGGATGGTCAACATATTCACAGCCAGAAGCTTCATTATATTACACAAGTTCCTGGGGGAGGAGCGGCAAATTTGACTGTAGCATCACCGGTGTACGGTTATATAGGTACACCTCCCTGTTGGCGACGCTATTCTAGATTGGCATGGAAGCAGGGACCGTGTCACTTAGTAGAGGAAGTGTTTAATTCACAAAGTATAGCGACACTGTTTAAATTAGGTCCGCATTATATGGGTAGTCTACAAGCTCCGCAGTTATCAGTTCAAGAACCTTTAATGGCTCTTGTTGCGGAAGAGAAAGTTGTATTTGGATTAAATGCTAAAGCGATGTCTCAATTAACATTAGCTAAAATTAGGAAAGTTTATAGCCGAGCTGATAATAAGTCAATTGCCAAGCAACTTGGTATGTCATCGCACGAAAATGCCACGCCTATCAGGGTTCTTCATAATTCATCAGGACATCTTAGCGGACCAGCGAGAGCACTGGGAGGCGTAGTCGTTGGGTATCTTGGTGTTCGAGTCTTCAGTCCTCGACCAGTGGCCACAATGATTGATAACGTCGGTGGATGTTCAGTGTTATTAGGTCTAATAGCCATGGCTCAAGACGTAGAATCTCTGTACGCGGCTGTTAAAGCATTAGTTTGCGTCGTGAGATCTAATCAAGCAGCTCAACAAGAAATGGACCGTCGAAGAGGATATCAAACATTAGCAATGTTGCTGCGAAGGAAATGCCCTCTTTTAAACAGTCACATTTTGCATCTCACGTTTAGCCTGGTCGGGACGGTCGACAGTGGCAGAGAAACTAGCGCAATACCCAACGTTACAGCATTCCAAGATCTTTTATGTGATTTACAAGTTTGGCACGAAGCACCAGGAGAACTGTTAAGATCGCTGTTGGAACATTTGTACGAATTGATCGCAGAATCGAGCGAGAAAAGAACAAATTTACGTTTGATGAGGGATTTGCAATTGGTGCACAAACTGTTGCACATCTTGAGCGATGTAAAGCAAAGTACTACACGGCAAATTTTACTTGCCTTGCTCAGTATTTTACTAAGTCAACCGAGACAGGCTGATTTACTTTGGTTTGGTCAGTTCATTGTAGCTACGTTGCCTCAATGCTCGGAAAAGCATTTAATCCTTCGCGAAAGCGAAGGGAATAAAGAAGGGGAAGGGGAACATATACTTTTGCGAAATCGTTGTTTGCAACTTTTGCATTCTTTGCTGTTTAATGGTCCAAAACCGAATGTAAATATGTGCGAAGAATTATCCAAAGTGTTAGGTTTGGATTGGATATTACTGTTTCTTCAATCTGGCCTTCATAGTACGACAGTGATATGGGGATTACGAATTTTGGTAGCTGTTTGTTCCGTACAACCGATATTACAAAAGTTTAAAGAAGGAACCAGCAACGGTAGTTGGCTGCGCCATACGGATCACAACAAGATGGCACTAGCACTTGGTTGTCACCAACAAATGTCAGGTGGAGAGAATAAACCATCCGGTCTTCATGTACCAGGATTTCAACATTTGGGATGGCTATTACCGCAGCACGTAGACCTTGTCCCAGAGCTGTACTTTCTTTTCATCGCTCTTATGATGGGACAACCAGTGAAATTATTGCCCACGGATTCGAAGGTCATATTAAAACTTGATTTGGACAATGTTTGGAACTTCCTGTTTGGTGTCCCAGCAAACCACACTCTATCCACATTTGCGAGTAGAATTAATCTTTGCCCCGAAGCCGTAGTTACTCTGTTAGCTATGGTTCGAACAATGCTGAATAATTACTCGATTAATCCTGAATCCCTGCCAGACTGGTTAAGCGACTATCCAGTGACAATAATACAGTTCCTGTTCTTCCTCTATCATAATTTTACGGATTTCATGCAAGTGTTTATGTCTGCGGAAGTATTGGGCGCGTTGGCTGGTACTTTGTTTCCAAAGCCTGCAAGCTCTAGTCAAGATAGCAGTGGAGCTAGTACACCAGCGGACGAGCAAGAACCGGTATTAGTGAGATCCCCATCAAAGGATATCGGTTTGACCAATCATCCAGCAAAGAAGTTCGTCATGGACTTTTTACGAGTAATCGTGGTAGACTCTCTGTCTCTACCGGTCACTGCGAAATCCGCACCAGCTATTGATTTGGTTTTGGAAGCGTGGCCAGAGCATGCATCTACAGGACAGCAAACACGCTATCAAACGGAGATTCTATCTATTCTAATGGAGCATCTGTTAGCTGCCGATGTATTAATTGGAGAACAAGCAGCGTTACCTGTAGTTCCTGGAGGATCAGTCAATAATATAACTAACAATGTATGTTATGTCGCAGCCAGAATAGTAGATAAATTGTGGCAAGGTATTATATACTTTTCTACATTATTAATTGACAATATTTTGTTAAATATTCACAATGTTTGATGTTCGATGTACAGGTGCTTTGACAAAAGATCCGCACGAAGTGTTCGATTTCATTGTCAAACTAATCGGACAAGCAAAAAGACGGCCTGGTGTCGTCAGTATGGAAGGCCTTCATCATTGTCTGAACAGAACAACACTATTTTTGCTATCACGACCAACAGATTCAATAGCCGATCAAATGGCTGTATTAGAAGCATTGCATAAGCTCACGACTCACAGGTAGAATCGATGTCCGGTGATTGAACCATTTTTAATTATACGACTGTAAGATATACCCCTTGCAGATTATTGGTCTTCGGCGCTGGTAATCATGAGTTGGAATTCATTGGTTGTTTGTCTTACTGTCTGCTGCAATTGACAACCGACGTGAAAATCGTGCTCGATAATATAAAAACGTCGTGGCACATACATCCGCAAGTCGAAGCCAGCGATGATAGGCTGACTTCCCATCAAGGCCATAACTTGATGGTTGTAGCCGCGACAAGAGTTTGGGAAGAATTATACGTATGCAAAAAGCCCGCTATAGAAGAAGTTTTCAAGATTACTCTTTCGGCGCCTGTAGGTAACGAACGTGCCCCCGAATTATCGCAAGTGAGAGATCAAGTGCACGAAGCTGCAACTAGGCTTTGGTTGAATTATGTTGTTATGGAGAGGAAAGCTCTGTACAGGGTCCCTTGGGAACTTCACAATCAAATACAATCGGTAAGTATTCAACGCAAGGCTACAGTGTCTTTAACACTAGAAAGACTGAAACTTAGTTTCAAAATGACTGCTTTTGGGCAATATAGGTGTAACATATTATATGTTGTACAAAAAGTCACAAAATTCTAAGAAATTGTGTCATTATATACATAATTGTTTTTCTAATTTAAATTAAAAAGCAGTCAAAATGACTTCCTTGGGCAATCTGGTGTTAAAGGAGTACTCGAATCCCAGAATTTTAAATATCGATCTTTCTTTGACCCCTTGACATACGATATATGAACGTGTGGCGTTTTAGAAAATTCAAAAGGTAACTGGAGGTTTGACGAGATTGGCAAGTCGAACGAAAGTCCGTAAAGAGGAATCTGTACGTGTTAGGTTAAGATTACACCAGAACACTGTAGCACAATGGACCGAGCAACACATTGCATTGGTCCGCGAGCTTGCCGCGGCAAAACGATTGCAATACATACAGACTAATCAACACACTCAACGATACGTGTATCAAGTAAGAATATAATTAAATATGAAAGAAACGATACATAACAATGAATTTATTACTAATATAAAATGTTGCGTAGGAATGGTTGCAAACTGAAACAGAATTAACGAGGGAACGCGGTTTGTGGGGACCACCGACACCCACCAGACTCGACAAATGGATGCTGGACATGACGGAGGGTCCATGTAGAATGAGGAAAAAGATGATGAAGAACGAACTCTTTTATATACATTATCCTTACCGACCCGAATTAGAACATCCTGACAACGTAAGTTACCTTTACTATAAAACAATCGGAACCAAGGAACTCGAAATTTACACGTTTGTACTGAACACAGAAACAACTGAAGTATAAGGTTGCAACGAGTACCGACAGCAAGGAATATTACTTGAAACAACTTGGTAATTCGTCCGGCATGTTCGAACGAGAACGTGATCCTGTTATAGACGACACCCCGTTAAACGTAAATGAAACTTCTACTGAGAGTGAACCCCCAATGGTACCGTGTACGCTAGAACGTCATGCCAGTGAACCGGATGAAGCAACAGAGGATAACGAACAAGAAGAGGAAAATAATCAGACTGTTCCAGACAATCAAACTTTGATACGACTGTTAGAAGAACACGAGAAGGTTTGTTAATTTCCTTTTCTTGTTGCAAATATCGCATCTCGTCTATTGTTTTAACGTTTTTCTACATTTTCAGATAAGTCACATGTTTAGATGCGCCAGAATTCAAGGTTTAGACACGACCGAGGGTTTGCTGTTATTTGGAAAAGAACACTTCTACGTGATCGATGGGTTCACATTGTTGAAGTCCAGAGAAATAAGGGATATAGAAAGTTTACCCGAGGCTTATGAACCAATTTTGCCATCACCGGGATCACCTAGAAGATCCAGAGCGATGAGGCAATGCTCGAAATTTAATTACGAAGATATCAGGTAAGAAATCTTCAAATATACATAAATATTTAAATGAACATGTTAGTCCGCTGGGCTTTGCAAGTTAATACGTTTTATTTTACATTCTCTATCGCAGAGAAGTACACAAAAGAAGATACCTATTACAACCAATGGCATTGGAAGTGTTCAGTGGAGATGGTAGAAATTATTTACTAGCGTTTCCTCGTAAAGTAAGGAACAAAGTTTATCAGAGATTCATGACATTCGCAACGGCGATTGCTGACAGTGCCCAACAATCTGTGGCCGGTCAAAAGAGAACAGCGAACGTGGAGCAGGCCACAGGACTACTTTCAAATCTAATTGGCGAGACTTCGGTTACCCAACGATGGGTGGTACGTATTTTAAATAATATTATTATTTTTCTCACCATATCCTTGTTTATGATTCACGAAAGCGATTGTTTTCCAGAGAGGCGAGATATCTAACTTCCAGTACTTGATGCATCTCAATACTTTAGCTGGTCGTAGTTATAACGATTTGATGCAGTACCCAATATTTCCGTGGATTTTAGCAGACTATGATAGCGAAGAATTGGATCTCACTGATTCAGCAACGTTTCGAGACTTCAGTAAACCTATGGGCGCACAAAGTCCAGAACGATTATTACAGTTCAAAAAACGGTACAGAAAATTAATCAATCCTTATAACAGGTTACTAAACAAATAATTGAACGTTAAATTTAGATACAAAGAATGGGACGATCCGCACGGGGAAACGCCTCCTTATCATTATGGAACACATTACTCTTCCGCGATGATAGTATGTTCTTATTTGGTGAGGATGGAACCGTTCACGCAACATTTTCTTAGGTTACAGGTTCGTAGAATCAAATTGCCCAACGATTAAAATTAAATGCATTGCTGGTAAATTAATACATGTTCTCTGGGATGATTGTTTAGGGTGGACATTTTGATCTGGCGGACAGAATGTTTAATAGCATAAAGGAAGCTTGGCTTTCCGCGTCTAAACATAATATGGCCGATGTGAAGGAGCTTATACCGGAGTTCTTTTATCTTTCCGAATTTCTCGTCAACTCGAATCATTTTGACTTAGGTGAATATACCATTTTTAATCTTTTCACTAGTCAAATTTATTATTTTGCAAATTAAGCTTTTATGAGAAAAATAAAATTGAATATAAATTTTCTAAAGGTTCTAAACAGAGCGGCGTACAATTGGGAGACATTGTACTTCCGCCATGGGCAAAGCAGGATCCGCGTGAATTCATACGAGCGCATCGACTTGCTTTGGAATGCGATTATGTGTCGCAACACCTTCACCAATGGATCGATTTGATATTCGGTTGTAAACAAAACGGTCCTGCCGCGGTTGAAGCTGTTAACGTGTTTCATCACTTATTCTACGAGGGCAATGTTGATATTTACAAGTACGACCCCTTTTTTTATACATTTTTATTTCGTAGCAATATTTTAATAATTTGTTTTTTGTGGATTTAATTGTGGTATGTATCTTTCAGTATCGATGACCCTTTAAAGAAAAATGCTACTATCGGGTTTATTAATAATTTTGGCCAAATACCGAAGCAACTGTTTAAAAAACCGCATCCAGCTAAGAAGATGACCCAAAGGACTAGCGTTATCGATCCTGGACCAATCACACCTGGTTTAAGCATAACCACGTCCGACAAACTATTCTTCCATAATCTTGACAATTTGAAGCCGTCGCTTCAGCCTATCAAAGGTTCGTCACTTTCGCCTTTCATAGTAGATACTTTTGGCATATTTTTTACCGTTCCTCATCTTTCTTTGACGTTGATGATTTATTTTCTCAGAATTAAAGGGTCCGGTCGGACAAATACTTCATATCGACAAAGCAGTATTGGCCGTTGAACAAAACAAAACGCTGATTCCTCCGACGTATAACAAATACGTTGCATGGGGGTTCGCCGATCACTCTCTTAGAATAGGAAACTATGATAGCGACAAAGCGATATTTGTCTGCGAGGCCATGATGCAAAATAGCGGAGAGATAGTTGCTTGTGTTTGTCCGTCTTCCAAATTGATAGTAACTGCTGGCACAAGCTCCGTAAGTTATCGCTTAGATGTCACGTTTACAGAGCAGATTCTTTAAGACTTAAATCGCTTCGATAGGTTGTAACGGTTTGGGAATATACCAAGAGACAACTTTCTATCAAACAATGTCTGTACGGTCACACAGACGCGGTTACGTGTTTGTCATCAAGTCCAGCGTATAACGTGATAGTGTCAGGATCTCGAGACGGCACAGCAATTATATGGGACTTATCTCGATGTCTGTTTGTTCGTCAACTTAGGGGACACGCCGGACCGGTGGCTGCAGTAGCTATAAATGAATTAACAGTACGCTTATAGAACAATTACTTTCCACTGTTATGTAAAAATGTTCAAAAGTCGAGGTTTCACTGTAACGTTACGTTTCTCAGGGAGACATAGCTACATGCGCAGCCACGTGGTTGCACGTATGGAGTATCAACGGCGAAGAGCTAGCAAGCGTTAATACGTGCGTGGGCCGAGCAGACAGGATGCAACAAATTTTGTGCGTCGCGTTTAGTCAGACACACGAATGGGACTCGCAGAATGTTATTATGACAGGATCCACCGATGGCGTGGCTCGTGTAAGAATAACACTATTATAATATTACGATTAAGAGAAATTGTCGCGAGTATATAACAGAGACGAGCGAATGATTTAAAGATGTGGTCGATGGATTACGTGCAAGTGCCTGCAGAGGAAGAGAAACCGGAGGAGGTTGCAACCGCGAAGGAGAAGAACACGAAGTTGAACAAAAATGAAAATCAGAACGAAACTACGAAGAAACGAGTGCACGAATTAGTTAAACAGATGAGCATTTCTGCCGAAGGATCAGGTAAGTAACAACGAAGACAATATATTGTTGCGATTGTGTGCGTTCATTTGTTGTTTACATTGGTAGCTATGCTTGCAAAAAGCGGCTCGGAGAGCAGTCTCTCCGAACCCGAGACTTCTAAAGAAGCATCGAGATTACACGAGGAGAAAGAAGAATGCTCGGACAATGAGTCGAGCAACGGTTCCAGTAGCAAACCATCGCCCCAGAACAACAACACATCCACCGTTGTGCTTCGAAGAAAAAGTCGTGGAAATCCAATGTTTCGAAAAAGTGAGGGCGGTGGACGCGCGGACAGCGAGGGCACACAAACGAGGTAACATGTACATCTACTTCGATGCTTCTCATTTACAGAATACATTCCCAATCATTATAGCAACGATCAAATTATTCACACAGCGAGTCGTCCAACAATATCGGGGATTCTGAGGGGGCATTACGGGCTAGTAAAAGCGACACAAGCTTAACGGACAGTTTCGTCATGGTCTCCGAAGCTGACACAAAACCTAAAAGAATTAATCCACAAAATATTTTAAGAGACGGTTTTAAGTGGCAACGGCAATTAGTGTTTAGAAGCAAATTAACGATGCACACCGCGTACGACCGTAAGGATAATACAGAACCAGCGTCTATAACAGCTCTCGCGGTGTCAAGGTAACAAAAAAGAAAATTGATTTCTTAAAAGTTCTAAATTAGAGGGTCCCTCTAAGCGACTCGCTGTTAATTAATTTGCAGAGATCATCGAACGGTGTACGTGGGGGATACGAGAGGAAGAGTATTTTCGTGGAGCGTGTGCGAGCAACCAGGACGCACGGTTGCCGATCACTGGCTCAAAGATGAAGGAGCAGATTGTTGTGTTGGTTGTGGAGTTAGATTTAATCTTTATGAAAGAAGACATCATTGTCGCAACTGTGGACAAGTCTTCTGTTCAAAGTAAGTTAGAAAACGTTATGGAAGTTATTGGACATTTTTTTTACGATCCGCTTTCGTTCCTGTTTTTGTCCATACAGATGCAGCCGATTTGAATCGAAAATATCGAGACTCGGAATTTTAAAGCCTGTTAGAGTTTGTCAAGGTTGTTATTCGTCATTACGCTCTCAACATTCCGCCGAGAGCAGCGCTTAATGTAACAGTATATTATACAGTTTCGTGTAAGTAACCGGTTCGAGGGTGGTACAGTTCGAATATGTACATACATAATCACGGGTACCTCGTCTATGTCTTAACCCGTAATTTTTATGCAAAAAGACACACGAAACGCGCCTTTACCTTTCGTTTTCGTATATCGAACGACACCGTTCTCACTTGGAACATTTGCATTTCAACGAGCGACGTCGGGGTAAACTAATCGCTGCTGCATTTCAATTTTTCGTGCAATCGTGTCCTTCAGTCACTTCGGATATCTAATCACGCAGACTGAAGTTATTGTTTCATTTCTTTCCCCTCTCTATTTTCTTATCATACAATTGCATCATATACTTTCGCGGAATCCATCAAATCAAATCTAACATATTTTTCACTTAAGATTTAATTATATCTGATGAACTGGGACATTTCCTAGGAATAAACGGCCTGTTTAGCTTCATCGTCAGGTTTGCGACCGATGAACGTTTAAAGCCGATATTTGCAAAATTTACATGACATCGGGAATGTACCGCATTCCGAAACGCCGATACATGGCTCTTCGTTCTTTAGTGTCTCTGAATCTTGATCGTTTTCTGATACTTTTTTACGCCGCGTGTGTGTTTGTACTTTATACACCGAAGAATAATATGTACAGTTGTCGCCTTCAGTTGTATATTTGACGTAAATGCCGCACTTACTTTCGCTTTTTCTTTTTACTTTTTACTGAAAAGAGATAAACCGTCGGATAATTTATAAACACGATCATGTATAGCGGAACTTATTTAACACATTTAATCTGTGATTATTTTCTTTCCTATTTTAATTTAATGAACATAATATGATCAATAAATTTCAAGCGTGATCATTGATAATTATATATAATAAACAAATAACTAAATATATATATATATATATATATATATATTTATATATATATAATAGTATAACATTGCATAGATATATGTACAATGTTATACTATTTAGGCGACTAATTTCTCTCTGTCGGAACGCTTACATTGTTTCCCGTGTCTGACTATATTAGGTAATTATTGTTAATATTTATTTTAAATTATAGTAGAATAGTATAAAAGATGTCAATATTGTTAATGGAAAAATATAAGATTTAATATTTATCAGATTTACAAAAAAAAAAAAAAATTATATATCTATACCGTGTATTATTTGTACTGCTACTCTTTTGTATTACGTTTTATCTATTATTGCTATTTCATGAAATGTTACGCGTTTCTTTTTACGACAACGTCGTGTACATAATGCAGTAATAATACGCGGTGTGATCGATTTTAGGAATTGTCGATGATGTATAATTTATTATTGCGTCGTAAAAAAAAAGGCAGGTCTTTTATTTTTCCATTTTATAGAATTGAATAAACGTTCAACAGCCTGAAAAGTCAAGAATACATGTATTACGATTCGAGAAAAAAAGCAAGATTAAACAGTTGCAGTGCACCGTTTGTGACCGCTGCCTCTACAGGTATAAAAACTCGTAACTTTATAATAGACAATACCTTTAATTACGTAAAAGTGTTATTAATTGTAAGCCGGTTGAATGAAACCAATAGACTCTAAAACCAACAGTAATATATTCTAAACAATGTGGTAAATGTGGAATACGCTCGTTTGTTCACACAGTTAATATATATTGTAACCGTATCTGTAAAATTAATCGTGGAAACAGAGATAAATTACAAAAAAACCGTGTTCTTGTATAAGCATTTTATAGAATTTTGGAACAGCGAAGAATCGCGAATACACGACGTATTTTCGTTGAAGATTGAGTTTATCTAACGATTAAGAAGAATATTTGAACACCGACTAAACGTGCAACAGAATTTGTATAAATGCGAAGATCGCGGTATTAAATGAAAAAAAAAAAAAAAAAAAAGAATTGTCTCCCTGTACGAATAACAAATTCTACCATTTGTATTCTATCAATACACTTCCATTTTTCTAAAGGCACAAATTTTATAAAGAACGAGGGATAGCGTGATGACTAACAAATTGAGAACGTGGGGAACGTTAAGTACACTGCAAAATGTTGTTTTAACATGGTACTTCAATGTTACTAGTCGAATACATTACGAGCACAATGTTTTACGAGCATTCTTTCAGGAAAAATGTGTTTGATACGAAGGTCGAAACGTAGGAATTCAGAAAATGTGGGTGAATTTCAAAGCAACACTAAAAAAAAAAAATCTCTTAATTATGCAAATACATAAAAAGAGTTACCACGTATCTTATGCTACTAATATGTGTGTCATTATTACATGCCAGTTCTAATAAAACATTGCCAATTATCCTTACTTTTGTACTCCTACATATACACAAACAAAACAAAGCTTATACTTAGTTCTGCATTGGAATTGGAAGGCTTGCAGTCAACAACAATCAACAAATGTTGGCACTGATACCATAAAACGTTCTTTTCTTACTTTCTTTTTTTTAAATCAGCCAAAACTGATTTACAAAGACGGCCGTGAACAAAGTAAAATCATTAATTGCATGAAAATGTATGATTTAATTAGGAATTGTTGCAATGTAGATAATATAATTGGAACGAAATAATTATTTTATCATATTCAGAAACAAGAATAATTTCTAGTCAGATATATCGAGTATCTATTGTATTGACCTTGATTCGGTAAAATTCTATTTTATGTTTTTTAACAGTATTATTTGTATTTGTATTTCGATGCATTGGTGTCTGTGTACCACATGTATTATAAAATAGATCTTTATATACAATTTATTGTGTATTTTATTACATTTTATTACAATCAATGAGGGCAATGTTCAATATTAAAACGTATTTTAAATTGTGCAATTATTGCGCTACATAATATCGAAGGCGGGATTAAAAGAGTAAACTTGCATAATATTATGTGCGTACATTATATTGTTTATACGCGTTATCAAACTGATAATATATGCGTATGAATGATACAATATATGCATACATACTAAGTGATATAAAATAAAATTTATTTCTATATGTATTTGACAATATTGCTTTCCTCTTATGTGTATATAACAATATTTTATAATACGATTTAACTTGTTTCGATTCTTTTAATTCTGCTATCATACGAACTCCAGTTAGATATGCGTTGTGTAATATGTGTATAGCTATAATGAGTATATAACTTCTCAAAGAGACTGTCAAAAAAAGTCGTTTTGTCAGGATGCATAAAATTGTATTTTCTCAAGCATTAGGAAAAAGCGGGCCGCTATTAGTTTTATGATGTCATGTATTAGAGTTTATGTAGTTCCGACAAACTGACGAGGCATATTCGACTTCAAATTGTACATATATAGAAGTCTATAAAAAAAAAAAACCAAAAAAAAAAACATATAACGTATAATTCACGTAAAGATGTATAATAAGTAGAATTTAGAAAATCATATGTGGAATATCCTAATAACCAATGTTAAGTACGGGTATGTATGGATTCGTACGTGTACGTGGAAAAATACCAATCATCATTATACATACATAGATATATATATATATATATACACATATGTATATATACATAATAAAAAAGATATTTTTAGCTTTAACAATTATTTATTACTTTCAGCATAGATAAAGATGCAAAGACACAAACAAGTGATATAGATGCTATATCAGAAATAGTATGCTTGCAGGAATTTATCAGTCATCTGATAATAGAAAATGAAAGTTTAAAAAAAGTATGCTTTGAACGCTATGTCGTTAACAGAGAATCCACGCCTGCACAAAATATACGAAAGAAATCTAATAAATTTGCAATCTATGGTTGCAAATGTAACAAATGATATTAAATAATGTATATATACATATGTATATATATATATACATTGTTGTAGGTAGCTAGTTCTATTATACTGTTAGTTGATATTTAAAAAATATTGTATAGTAGATTCTGATCTGTATAATTACAGTGAATGGGCCAAAGTTGTAACAAATTCATTTTCTTATTGAACCTGTCCAACAATGTATAAATACGGGCATTTGAAAAGTTAGCCATCTCTCATATAAATAGTGTTTGAAACTTTATAAATGAACTGATCTTTGTTTGAAAAATCGGTAAAAAATGCATCGACAAATTTACATTATTAGGAGAATGTTAGGAGAACTGAGCGCCTTACCGCGAAATTACAGCTTAGACTTTTTTACAGCAGGCCTGATGCTTCTTGATTCTGAATGGATGAAACTTTCTACTACACTTATTACACTCTACAAGCTGCGAGTGATATTCTTCCCAATTTACATGAGGCAGGTTGAACTCTAGAATAAGAAAATTATGGCGATTGTTTCATGGATGAGTCAAAAAAAAAAAAAAAAAATTGAAAATAAAAACGTTAAGCATTTTAGAGTTTACCTTCAGGCAATGGAAGTTCTTCTTCAGTCTCCATTATAATAAAGGATGTTGGTAATGATACTTCCGAGATATTGCGCGAACTCACGTCGCTATTAGTGTTAGGCGGTGTTCTGGGTAATTCGTATGTAGGTTTCATAGGATTAAAATCATTTTCTTCTACAAGCATAAATGTTTAAGTACACAATTGCAATTACTACTTGAACATTATAATTGAATTTCTTACCCTTTAAATTAGTATTTGTATTATTCTTTCTTCTCATCTCATTGACTGAACTCACTGCTGCTTTGCTTCGATTATATTTTGGAGTTGTCATACCTTGTCCTATATTTTCAAAATTTTCATTTGTTCGTTCTTCTATTTTCAATTCTACTTGTTTCAATTCTTCATCCATACAAACAGGTATTTCATTAGGACTGCACATATTCAATGTTTCTTCTTTTATGTCTGTATCACTCTGTTTTTGTTTCCCTCTTTTAGAATTGTTTCTCTTAGACCTATTTTTTCTTAGTGATATACCACTTTGACAGATTTTGTCATTAATCTGTATATCTCTACTATCTTTATCTTCTTTTTCTTTTTCTTCATCATTTGAAACAGATGTTACCTGTTCAGAACTATTAAAGTATGTTGGTACAGTAAGATATTCTGTAGAAGTTGAATTGTGAAAAATATTCTTTGAACCAGAGATATCTTCATGGAATGTGGTAGTATCAGAGTGTTCCACATTTTCTTTATTTTGGTCTGCGTTTCTCTGTTTAAAAAAAATTATATTTTTAGTTTAATGTATGATTAAATATAAATTTTGTAAATGAGTACAATTATAAATAGAAGAAAACGTTATTTACCAGATTTTTGCAGGAAACACTATTGCATTTACACAATTCACCACACGGAACACCTTTTTTTATGCATCCACATGCTTTAGTGGAACAGCTTTTCTTAGATTTGCAACCACAGAATACATGTTTATTAGATTTCCTTTGTACATTTTGTGCAGATGTGGAAGGATTCTGTACATTAGTTTGATTCTCTGTCAACATCATACTATTAAAAGCATACTTTTTTAATCTTTCATTTTCTATTGTCAGATGTTTGACCAATTCCTGCAAACGTACTATTTCTGATATAGTATCTATATCACTTGTTTGTGTTATTGCATCTTTTTTTATGCTGAAAGTAATAATAATTGTTTAAACTAGAAATATCTTTTTATACATAAATAATAACTATGTAATTATATGCAAAACACGACGCCTGAGGAGCATTTGTTATGTGTCAAAAAGCATCATATTGCAGTTACAGCATTAAATTTATTTAACGATTCATAGAAAAAGGCATAGAAGTAAGTGAATTACAATACCGTTTAATTCTTGACGAGTGAGACATTTTATGCACTTGAGAAGACGAAAATTACAAAATACAAGCAATAAAGAGCTCGTAAGTTCCGACGCACTTTGGCACGTACAGAAGTAGCGGTTGAAACACTTGAAAGTTGTTTTTCAGATTCAAATTCTCGATGATGGAGATGGAGCCACTGTAGAGTAAGGGAGGATAATGGCGTGTTTCCATGAGCCGGTTTTTTTACACAAACTCACGATAGTGGAATTAGCGTAGCCTAAAAACTAAGCTAAACTCTATTTTTAATGGCATGGAGGCCTTTAATACCTCGAACCGTGTAAAATGGTAGGGAAAGTAACGAATGCTGCTATTGTTTCGTTGCTTCTTCCACCACTCCGCATGATGCGAGGTACTGAAGTCCTCCATGCATGTTGCCATCCCCCACTTATCCTGTATGTACATATCATGTGATATTGCATATATTAGGTCAATTAAAAGTAGTTATATCTATGTCGTGTTTGGACTCCTTTTAATCAGAAAAATCTAAAAAATGCATTGGTATGATTTTTAGAAAGATAACATGATAATTACGAAAAGTAGAATTTTATATTATATTGGATGATTATTTTTTCATTATAACGGCATTTTTTATATACCGTATTCTAAGTCGAATTTTAAGAGTTCGATAGCAACAACGTCTTAATTTTAATTAAAGCATACCTATTAGAACTGATATAGAATCAAGCCAAAACCGATATATCTATAACAGTTACAGCATCTACTCACACAAGTGTCTCGATCAGACGCGCCATAGTACTCAATAAGATCTACGCGCTGGCGGTGATCATTAGCCCTTGGTTATTCGTTGGTCAAGGCACCTGTAACGATGCAAAAAGGTCAGCACGGTGATCTATACATAACCGGAGTCGACAACGATAGAGTTTGGGCGTACGTTTAATATTCGTAGCGGAAAAAAGAATTTTTCGATCGATCGTATTATATTGTTATAAAAAATTCATAAAGATACCGTCTGTTTTGTCGCCACGAAGGTGGCGTAACCCCTCGACTGATCCCGCTGAAATTCTTTCGGTGAGAGATGAAAAATACGAGCCGAGACGTGGATCAGAGCGAGGACTCAATTCCTTCTTTCTTTTAGCGGCGGTGTCTGAGGCTGCACGATTAGATAAGACCTCGGTTCATAGTGCGTTCGAGATTCAGAGCGCATAAGAGTCCAAGAGGCTCGAGGACCGGCCTCAGTTAAAGCTGTGTGTGCATACCGGCGAATTCGTTCGGCGAATCGCGAACAAGTTCCCCAGCCGCTGTAACGGCGACGAGCGTTTCGACGCGAGTGTTTCGCAACGTTACGCGCGACCCGCGCAATACGTTTGCCGTCCAAGCGCCTCGCGAATCGCGATCGCTGTTGGATTCACGAGGCCTGACACGGTGGAAGCGAATCATTTCGACGACCAGCCATGCCCGAGATCGAGACATGAATCCGTGGTCCAGGAGGGAATCGCGTGACGAGACGAGCTCGAATTGATCGTAACTCCGAAACCACTTCATGAGTACGTCCGTTCAGCCGCTTACAATTGTCTGACCGTTGGTAACGAGAGCAAAGGGACTCGACGATGCCAGCTTGCACCAGCGAGAACATTTCGAGACTGTGGTCCTCGAGTCCGCCGATTTCGAGGAGCAGCAGCATGTCGCCGCTCATACCCGGTTCGCCACTGTCAACGTCGCCGCCGTTGGTCTCGCCGATATCGACGTTAAAGCGTTCGATGTCCAACGTTTCGAACTCCTCGAACCTGTTGAACGGTTCCCCGTCGTCCAACAGCTCGGACGCCCCGACCGTGATATTTTCGCCGCGACGCCGGCAACAGCAACAGCATCAGTCGCAGAGGATACACATGTGCTATCAGGCCCAACCGACACAGGGACAGAATCACAATCGAAACGACTCGTTGCTGCTGAAGATACTAAGCGCGTACATCGGCGTGTTGTTCGGTATAGTTCAAGGAATCGTAAGCGTGATCAGTTACGCGATATGGGCGCCAGCGCTCTGGGCATCCGTATGGGTCTACATGCTCTGGGTAATTTTTCAATTGCCTCTCACCGCCCTGAAATGGTTCATCACCGTACTTCACACGCCCGCCTCCGAGAGGGTACGCAACAAACGATGCGTGCTGATCAGCGGTGGAAGCACCGTGCAAACGGTCCACCTTGCTCGAAATTTCTACAAAGCCGGCGCCAGGGTGGTGATATGCGAACTGGACGGTCTGTTCGGTTTGGCAAAGTTCTCGACCGCGTGCTCCAAGTTTTACACGATACCGAAACCCGGTCCTGGAAACGTGATCGAGTACATCAAAGCTTTGAGGGACATCGTCCAAAAAGAGAAGGCTGCCTATTACATACCGGTCAGCTCTAGCAACGCGGCTTACTACGACGCTCTGGCGAAGACCTACTTGGAGGTAATGGGTTGTGAGTGTTTCGTGCCCAGTGCCAGCAAGGTGGCGGCTCTGGACGATCCCTTGGAGCTGCTGGAAATGTGTCGCACGCTCGGGCTACCCTTGCCGTGCTATTCGGTTCTGCGCTCGCAACAGGACGTCTCGAGGCTGTACGAGCAGAACACCTTCGCCGCTGGCAGGTATCTGATGCTGGCCGCTGGACCGGCCGGGATGAGGGACAGAAACAAGATAGTATTGCCACCGACCCTCAGGGAGTTCCGGAATCAACAGCACGAGATCACCGAGAGCAAACCGTGGCTGGTGCTTCGCGATCCGAGCGGCAAACACTACATCACCTGCACCACGGTGAAGGATTCGAGGATCGTGGCCAACGTGACCTGTCTGGTGGACGAAGAGCGTGGTTTGATCCCGGAGGAACGACCGCAAGTGACGCAGTGGCTGGACAAGTTTTCCAGAACATTCGGCACGCGGATCAACGGCCACATGAGTTTCCGGCTGGCCGTGGCGGACGATGGAAAGCTGGTACCGATCGGATGCCGGGTAGGTGTGAGCCTACCGTACATCTGCCACACGGGGATTCACCCGCGATTGGTGTGGAAACCGTGCAGACACTTTTCCAGACAGAATTCGGGGATCATGTCCACGGCAGACAGATGCTTCCTACCGGATACGGCGTCCAGCGCCCTGAAACGACCGACCGGGGAGACCGTGCCCCATTTGCTGGGCACCGTGCTCGACAAACGGGAAGCTCTGTTCACCTACTGGGACCCGTTGCCCTATTGCGCTTACTATCATCTTCAGCTACCGTTTAGGCGCTTGGCAGGCATGATCAGGGCGCAGCCGGCCCAGCACAATCCACCGTTGGCGTTAGTGCAGTAACCGTTAGCTAACGCTTACACGAACTCTAACAGAGTCTGTTTAGGATCGGAGTCAGAGCAACGGGCGTTTCGATTGCTCTTTGAGACACAGTGCGGGGCAACCTTCTCGCGAGCGAAGGTACCTAGGCGTAAGTCGAATTTGTCGATAAGATTTTGTACAGTGATAGGGCTCGGAATTACCTAATCCAGTGATTACGATTCGGCGGGCGTACGGTTAATAATTCACGAGATATTTGACCAATGTTTTGACGATCGTTTCGACAATTGTGCGTTGCTGGTAAACCAACCAGAGTAAATTACTAGTAGAGTTCTCGAGATGTAGATGATGCAGATGTGACCGTCCATGTTGATTCGGAGATCAAGTTTGTCCGGAGGAATGTATCCGAAGTCGAAATCGAAGTCATCTGAAACAGAAAATGATCGATGAGGAAACATCAATTAACAGATTATAATTTGCGAGTGAATTCAAGGATGAAACGTGAATGGAAGTTCGTTTACGACCGAACCCGACTCTAGACTCAACTGTGTTAATGGTGGTAGCGACAGTTGAGAATGAAACTCTTTGAGCGTTCAATTGTATCGCGTATCGTCGCGTGTAAATAGTAGCAGCGTGGATAATCGGTCCAATAATACTATGCGCCACGCTCGTTCGTAATTTTTTTTAATTCTTTCCCTTCGTTTTTCTCTCAGAGCTCGACATTTCTTTCCCCTTTCCTCTTTTTCGTTTCCCCCGCGGCGAGCGAGTCGACTTTGAACTCCCCGCTAGATAAATAACGGACACACGACGACCGATCCGCGTGCACGCGCACGCCGCAAAACGATTATACATTGTACATTTTATATTTAATATTTTTCGCGCCCCGTCGCGTCAAGCGCGGTAAATTGTAAATAATTGCGACCGTGGATTGTAATTTGCGACAGTTGAGTATCTCCTACGGGCGCGCGGAAGATTATCGTAAAAGCCGTGTGGCGTTTCCGATTCTCGAGAACAACGCGACCTTGCAGGATATCTGTATTTATAGTATTTTGATATTTTATAAGAAGTCGGACAATCAGGTTTGTGTAAATACGCGTTGCAGACATCACGATGTTGGCGAGTCAATAAAAACATTTTTTAACTTATATCGTAGGTATTCGTCTTATGTATATCCCTCAAGAATCCATGGATCCGAATCAGGATCATTCTGATGTGTGTGTGTAAAAAACGCTCGAAAGTCGGGACCACCCTGAGGTTTGTATGCGTTCTATCGATGCAACGGGCGTATCTGATGCACCATTCACGACAAACAGCTTCGAGGAGATTGTAAGCGCGAAAGAGCTTAATCGGATTTGCTCGTTTGCGCGAGAGAAGCTGTAAATAATGCTCGTTATAGATGGAAGTGTGACCCGTGGGGCAGCCGCAACTTAACGGACTTTGAGTGACTGGGGTCGCCAGTTCGAGAGATGCTGTCGGGCACTATCGTGCATCTGCTTTTCTCCTTTCGTCTCGCCGATTTTTCTCGCCTCTTCCATCCCGACGAATCGTTATCGCCGTCAGCTGTTGTCAGCTGCCTGTGTAATTTTGCCACTAATCTCCGCTCGACTCCCTCCCACTTTCTCCCAATAATAATTATCGCCGAAACGAGCTGGATGCGGTTCGAGAGCAATGACGTGTAACATTGGGTCGAACGGAAAGTTCGTGCGTTTTCATTTTAAATAAACACTGTATTGTTTTCGCGAAAAGTGATTTATTCAATCAATGACGTAATCTGCATCAGCCTCTCTTACTTTCTCTCACCGTTCCATGGATCTTTTAATACCATGTGCATGAGATAGCGTTCGGTGGTTTTCTGGCCGTCTTTTCAACGATACGAGACGCGATCGCGTGAAACTTTCCTTTCGCCGAGGGCGAAACGTCGGCTTCGATCGTAAATATCGGGAATACGATCAACGACGGATGAAACACGGAGTCGTTTTCGCGACGAAGAGCAAAGGAACGCGGAGATCCGAAGACGCAGGAGCGAAGTGTGTAACGCAATCTTATCATGCGATAATATTGAAATGCAGTTCCTTGGCGACGGCCGGTGAAATAAATCAATACGCAGGCCGCTCTATTTTTTTTTTTCTTCTCCTTTTTTTTTTCTTTTTATTCCATTTGGGGAAGGCACGCAACAGGAACTGTTTCCTTCGCCAAGAATTATATAGATTTTACTGGCATTCACGGCATTTAACGAACACAGTTCGTTGCCTTTCGAAGGATGAACGAGCTAATAATGCAGAGTACATAAATGTATGAAAGAAACACTTTTTTTGCGGAAACGCGAATTACTTGAGTACACGGTTTCGTTCGTAGCTTCATTTTTTTCACTTTGCCCTCGTAACCGCATTGAATCAGGCTAAAACTATGAAATGCAAATGTACATAACTGACCTGTGCAACTGTACGTATCGAAGACACGATAAAGAGGTTCCAAAACTTTACGAAATTTCCCAAGTATCATCGAATTAGTTCGAAAAGTACTGTTGTTGTTCCTCTGGCCTCGTGTACAAAATAACTGAAAAAAAAAAAACGATACTTAGTAATAAATTTAAAAGACGATTTGTCGAGTTGTCTTCTATTTTTTATTTTAACGTCGACCCTTGTTATCCGAGGACAACCGAGCGAAATAAGATTATCGCGATCCGTTCTCTTTCGTCTTTACAACTTTGCTTGCACGTTTAGACAATTATACACTTCGTTGACTGTAAAATATCTCGTAAAAATTTGACACGTGCGATCCCGATTTCTTGAAATGTAATGGGACCGATTAATTTTTGTTTACAGTTCACGGTCGTGTTTTACACTGTGGTGTGATTGATAAAACGGTCGACAATGACGCGAACGAGCAAAACCAATAAAAAAGAAAAGTACGATTTGAAATAATTTTATAATTTCTTTTTCACACCGACAATATTATTCAACGTGTTTATTTTATATCTAACGCAGTCTAGAATAACTAAAAGACTAAACGCCGTTCGTAATATTTAACGAGCAAATATTAAACTTAAGTACCATAAATATTTTTTACTTTCTTACGATTAATAGAATTTTCCATCGTCGTAATCGCTACGATAATTCGAGCACGTGTAAGTTTCTTTCTTACCAATTTGTTGGAAAATCAACTACGCGTAATTATCGTTTTCTTATACTGTTCTTTTTTATTGAAATTCTTTTACATTCTCCTGTTATCGTCATTGTTAGTTTTTGTTTTCGATCACGCGGGGGGGAACTTTGTACATTTAATAAAATTTTTACCAATTATTTTCACTATTTGTCCTTCTTTAAAAATACAGAGTTACACGCTGCTTGTTTTTTTCTTTCTTTTCTTATGTTTCGAAGTCGAAAGCTTTCGAAAGTATTTCGTTGCGGTTGCGTTACGGTTAAGAGGTTCGGTAAACGGAGCTTTAAAGGCACTTGGCTCGCTTTGTCTGCGAGCAGGAAAAAGGAAAGCCATTTTCTTGGGGAACGTGTGCCGCGTGGTTCCAGGCACGGTTCTGTGAGAACAGATTCACCTGACTCGCATACCAATGGTCTGCTTACTGCCGCCGCTTACACCTTACCGACAATTTGCCAGCGGCTGGAACGTTTAACGCATCGACACGATCCTTGCGTGGGAACAACGCTTTAATTAAACGCAATCTGCCATCCTCTTTTTTCCTTCGTCCGATCGAGCCATTTTATTCTTGGATTTGTCGATAAAAACGGTTACATCATTTTTATTATGTAACAGGCGTTACACACGGATTGCGTTATTTATGATAACCGAAGACTAAAGTATAACTTAGATAAGTGAGACGTTCAATTAAATGTCCTGATTGGCTTCGCAGAAGTCCGTCATCTTTTAAAATTCTAACGACGGAGTACCGAGCGTCTCGCAGAATGTGGGAATCGTTTTAGCAACGGATAAAGAACACAGACTATTGTTTACGATTTGTTGATCAGTGTTATTGGACACTTTTAAGGCGACTCGGCCCTTGGGTTTCGTTCGAATCATTCACTCTATCCTTTCTCGTCTGTCTACTATAAGGCTGTTCTACTTAAAACGCATGGCGCCGACATAGCCTCGTCTTCCGGATGTTTACTACTTGCTCGTGCCCTCGTATATACTCGATACAAGAAATATAGCGAGATTGACAAATTTTATGGTCCCTAATTGTTACAATCAACATAAAGAAAAGTTCCCCTTTAACGTACTTGTCACGTGTCCACTACTACAACTAAATCGTATCTTTGATATACGCCATTCAAGAGTTGCGTGAATCAGAAAGTAAAAACAAGCACACTACTCGTGGAAAAATTCCAGCTCACAAAGTGATTACCTTGTTTTCACTCACTACCGCTTAGTTCGCAAAGCATTATCGAAATTGCGTAATTATGCAGATTATACTCGAGGAGCGGAGAATAGCATTACCCTGCAATGTATTAAGCTCTTTTTAGCATGCTCAAATGTTTCAAGTTTACTTATACAAACTTGGAACCTTGGGTCAATAACATGGAACCCAATATATCAAATTCTCACACCTATCTCTACGCTGTCGAAAACGTTCCTCTTATCAGTGTCAACGAGGTTGTTTACCTTCTGATACAACAACACTATGTCCTATCTTCTAATACTTATGGGCGGGGGCGCGCGTCTTTGAACATTCAAATAGGAAGTTGCCCGAGTTTCCAGGCAGTTCTTTCAACGGTAGCCCGTGATGCTGTGCCCCTTCCGTCGCTCCGCGGAAAAGAACGATCGGAACAACAAAACTGTGGAACACGATGTACGATACTAGTTGTTGTATCTAATCTCAGCGACGTCGAAGAAGCGTCCGGCAGAGTGCAACGAGAGTAAATATTGTAACAGAAGGGGGAACTTTCGGTGTATCGATGGTCGGCTATTAATACTGTACGGTTCTTAGTGCTACACGCAGCATCGGCTGTCTTCGATAAATAATAAACGGTGTTTTCCATTACGTGCGCCCGATTGTCGTGAATTCGAACGAAATCGGCGGTAAGATTGTCGCGGCGATAGTCCTCGATCTATCGACGTAAACGAGAAAACATGATCGTCGTCGCGTTATTTTTCGCGTTCAGCGTTCTCGCCGCGACTGGCCAGGGGTACGATGATCAGTGTCAGTGGAGAACGGACGAGCAACTTATCTGGGAATACGACGTCAGAAGATCTTACAGGATCGGCGGATACCAAGTGCGTGTGATTGTAATTCGAGCATGATAAAAAATAAAACGCTTACTTATTGCCGTTTACTTTTATCGCTGAACGCTTTTGATCCACCGACAACGTGTATTGGCTCTCTAGTTTAGGGGATACTATACCCCGCGACAATAATATTGGAGTTGCGTAATAAGTCGTCGTTGATTTAGAACTTACATTTTAAATATACATTAAAAGTGCAGTTGTATACGTACTGGATGCTTCTTACAAAGTAATGTTGCACGCCAGACTTTTGAGTCGCACAGTATGTTTGAGGGCTTGTTGCCGCGCAGATCTGGTACTTCTTGTATGTTTTTGCTATCTTCTTCCAGATAAGCGCGAAGTTGAAACGCCTGAGGTGAAAATAAAACAAAAGGACCAGAATACGTTTCGTAGACGCTTTTAATACTTACAGTCGCTTGCAGGAAGTCGAGGCGGAGTACGGGCCGGCGAACGTGACGATCACGTGCATAGGAGTGGACTCTTTGTCCGACGAGAACAACGGAGCCATGTGGGTTACTTCCGGTGGGATAGGATACAACTTCATCAGGATTAAGTTCAGATCGAAGTACTCCAGAGGACTTCGTTATCGAGTCTACGTTTACGGGAAACCGTACTGAAAAGACCACGGCAGCTTTTATTTATTTACGCACGGCAATTATGTATGATTGTACTTCAATGAATGTACGTTAATAAATTTTTACCAAACTTCGACCATCTTGGAAATTTTACTGGGCTGCGACTAAATAAGATAATTTAAACAATTACAATTATAAAAAATTATACTAAAGAATAGAAAACAATGTTATATATATATATCTGTATGTGCAGGTATGAATTATGTTTACCTCGACTTCCGTCAGCCATTGTGGAACCAATCAGTGTGTAAGCAGATACCGGGTAGCAGCCCCTCCTAGGTCCCTCCCTCTCGATCGGTGCTAGAAAAGATTAGATTGATATTTATAGATGAACGCTAATAATTGTACTGTTTCGATAAAACAATGACGACGGTTGCGACCATCGATCGTAAATCCACGAGATATGTCACGATTAGGTTCGCAAAGGTGGAATGTCGTGACCAGAGCGATTGGACTGGATAAAAGTTTTCCGTACAAGTATACGGAGATCGGGAAACCATTAAAACGAAGGTACCAGCCGCAGATTCCCTCCGACAAGTTCGACGAATAATGAATCGGAAGAAATATTTTTCTCTCTGCGTGCACGAAACAGCAATTCTGCGACGGGCCATGCAAACCGGAACTTCCGGGTTCTCAAATAATCGCAATCAGACGAAGAACAATTCGCCTACCTACGTATTGCGTTACCGTTTCCGTGGTAATTTTTCCAAATTACTAAGGAGACCATATAATACAATTTAGTTGTTTAAGTGTTTATTCGTTACGCTAACTGCGTATAACAAATCACGGAGCAAATTGAGATGTTTCATCATCCGTCACTTATCAGTGTAGGTAATCTGTTTTGCCAATCAAGCAAGATAAGTATTCAAAAATTGCTGTATGTATTCGCTTAGCATTGGCTTTTGACCCAAACAAAGATAAGTAAATTTTCTTGGTTCAGCAACATTTGTCTCCACGAATTGTTTTTAATCTAGATGATGTAACTATTGCAAATAGCTTTGTGCACAGCTTTTAAAATCTATTTACTCCGATGATCCTGGCTGTGTTTATAAATTCAGATATCTCCGATCTTTACATAAGTATAAGCAAAGTATACAGTAATAGTATACTGAACTTAGATGTAAGTTCTAACCCAGGTTACTCTGTTTCAGAGTCTGACCATGGAGCATGGCCGTCGAAGGGGTTCCTGCAAGAGGGTGTTCGTTTCAAAGTACAGGGCAGTTGTCCTGAGACTCGCAAAACTTTTCTCAAAAGTAAAATGTCTGGCACACTGAATAACGCCTGTAAATTCCGAGAGGCGAATCGATAAGACGAAACAATGGCTCGATGGCCTGAAAAGTTACCGGTCATAAATTACACGATGTGCACGGCAGGCACGTTATCACGACGCCCGTTCGCCGTGCATCGTTAACTGACAAAACTGAGTTTACGACGGTATCAAAGTAGTCGCCGTATTCGACGGGAACAACCCTTCGGGTCCGTGGATGGGGCCAGAGCCACGTAGCTCGCGTGGACGCGGCCAGGCACGCGATCACACGCGATCAGGATAACGGCAGGAGGATCGCGACGCCGACGCCGACGCCGACGCCGACGCCGGCGCTTCAGTGAAGGCCAGACGTCCGTCCGCGTCGAACGCAGTCGTTGCCCGTCGACAGGCCCTGAAGAAACTGTATCGCCGCCAGCCATCCTCCATCGTCCATCCCCCGTGACTTCTCTAGATATCGCCAACAGTCATTGACGTCTTCTCACTACGACAAACCAAGATGTCACGGGTGAGTCGTCGCGGTGAAAATAATCCACGATTAATAGTAGAACTTTGTCCGTCTGCGCTGCATTTATCGAAAACAATCGCTGCACGGTGTATCGTTTGAACTTGACTGATCTATCGAAGAATTCCAATTACTTCGGCTGGGTACTAGATAATGTATCGGTCCGGCGGAAGGAGACACTGCAAAATTAAGTACCTAGATCGCAAAGTATCTTCGAACGAATTCAAACTCGAGGGTACTTATTAGCAACGAAATTAAATATCGTTGATTACTTGAGCTGGTAGTAATGGCTTTCGCTATCGCTAAAGCTCGGGGCTTACTTTTTTTCCAGGGGGCGGAAGTTTCTTGGTTCGAGAAACGCGATTTCGATTAGACCCGGCCGCGGTAGCACGAGTTTGAAATTAATTCTGAAGTGCCGGCTCGATAGTGCTCGCCACGCAATTAATCAACAAAATCTTCGATCGTTCCGCGAGATCTCCCAGGTACAGGAAACTTGGCCCCCGAGAAATGAGATAATTAGCGCCGCTAGTTAACTAGTTTCGCTACGGCGAGGATTGATTGACTCCTTCCATTAACTCGAACCCCATACAGCCTGACGCTATGGAGAATCGAGTAAACGAACCCGACACCGATACTCTCCGGTTTCCATCGCCCTCGGGATAATGATCTTTGACCTATAGTTGTCTATCGTTAAATCTAGGAGTTTCCAATAAGAACGATAAAACACCATAAAATGTTACCGAGCGGTATAGTTCTTTTTGGTTGGTGAACTCGATGCCCATTTCTTTTAAAACGAATTTAACGATTCAAGAACATTTCTCGACAATAGAAACCCCATTTCTTATTAAAAGTTTCATTGATTTTCTCTTCTATAGAATACACGGGGGCGGGAGGGAGGGGGTCAAAATCGTGTTCCCTGGAAACGTATGAATAAATTATGACTCGGTGTGGCAACGGGGTGACCATTGTCCAGTTTTGCGAAGGCGTGACGCATTCGGCGTACGCTCGAATATAGTAAATTAGCTGGGCTTCGGGGTTGATTCTGTCACGTGTCACGGAACACCACTCCCGTCAGCTTACCACGTGCTGACTGGCGTGCCCAGAACTGTCGCACATTTTTTTAAAGCCGCACTTCCCTTCCATGTTACCGTCAAATTCATTGACTACCTGAAACATTAGAATCCATTTGAACATTTGTATCGGTGAAAGGGTGCTAGCAATTAACTCTGTAATAAATTATATAATACCCAAATGGAAGAGACAACGTGTCGAAACAATAATATAAAACGAGTTCACTTTAACGAGTGGAACATGCGTAAGCGTAAGTTTCTTACACGCAATCAGCAGCACGTATGTAGGGTCCGTCTGCGGTCGATACTGCTTAAGGCAATCATTATATTATATATATTTCCTTTTCCATGGAAAATGTTCACTTTTCGCGCCTCAGCGTTAAACCTTAAACGTGGAAACGAGATAAAAGAAAAGGTAAATTGCAGGTGAATTTTGTCGAACGAAACTTGCAGGAACAAATAGCACAAGTTCAGCGTTTTGAGAGTATGGTCTTCGTCGACACATGTATTTTTTTATTTATCGTACACGGATAAAGATTAGGGTGGACCTCAAGGGTGCAGAAATTAAGTTTTCAATGTACAACATTAACGAAGATACTCGTGTAACGGTGACCCTGTGATTCGTTGATATTTCGTCTAACACTACTTTATTTCGTCGGCAAAACACGAAAATCTCTAATCAATTAGGCCACGACAAATCACGCGTAGGCGAGTCGAATTAGTTGATGGGCTCTCGCAATCGTTTCCCCGCGTTGCGTGAGTCGTGTCGTTTGGCACGTGAACTGGGCAAACGATGAACATTGACCATGGTAATTTCCTCGGCTCCGTAAGACGTTCTATTCGTCACGTCCCGCCGTCCTTATTAATTAACAAGCTCCTGATAATAGCGTATTAATTTCTCCCCGGCGTTATTAATAAAACGTGCCAGCTTCCTCGACGACCCGTGACGAAGACACATTAAACGAGCGCAATTATTGATGTTTAGGGATCGAAACGATACAACGACCGAGTGTCAGATCTTTCCACGAGGGAAACAAATTTTCCTCAAGGGGATTTCCTTGTGTCTCGGTATCAATGAGCAATATTACGAATTTTTCTTCGATAACAGTGCCCGACATAATAAACCGAACATTTTGGGGAAATCTATATCGAAAGTTCGAAGCAGGTGTGGAACTTTTCTACTAAAAATTATCTCCACAAACATCATTTCTCCGCACTGTAGAATGCAAGTGACTAATTATACACGTACAATTGTTTGTTTGTTACATTTACGTAAGATTTATATGGAATGTTAAAAATGCATAACTTAATAGCCGCTAATGGCTTTGAAGCTGATGCGACATTGGATAAACGAATAAAAAATGTAGAATATTTAATATCTCGCGAGTAAATATAAATACAAGCGAAGGTCGATATTTGATCATCGCAGAATACAAGATGCTGCATTATTCATCGGTTGTTCCAAGCTTTCGATACGTGTATTCGATACTGTGTATGTATTTCAATTACAAAATCGTTCGATTGTGTCCACCCCTGCTTGTAAGATGACCTCTATAGTAGCCTCGCTGGCGATACATAATCAGGCGCCTCTGATAGGCGATTCACAGGCAAATTCGCGCACAGAATCTTGTATCTATGCAAAACGTCGCGACTGGACATTGACCGTTGTTAATTTCCGCGGGCGAATCTATGTCGTTTATTTTCTTTCCGCCTTGTAGACCGTCGGTTCTTATCTCGGTGTGTGCGTGCCTTGATGTAAGAACGTTTAGGAATTTTTTTTAGGCAAGTTTCGCTAGACATCACATTACGAGCGCAGATTAACTCTTTTGAAAAAAATAATTTTCCAACCACCGAGTTAGAAGGAGTCAAATAACTTTGTTACTCACCGAGTTATTTTTGATGCATACACTCGACGAAGTGGGGAGAGCGATTCGGTCCTCCCACAATCTATTTCGCGTCCCCTGATTGGTCGAAAGTTTATCAATCTTTCGCTATGAAACGGAACGTTTGCGACCGTCGAATCTTTCGAAATTTATAATTATTTCCAGAGGTGCATCGGCATAGTTTTGTTACTAATTTTGAAGAGAAAAATCAAATGAAACGATTTCAGACTTTTTATAAACACTTTACGGTAGATTGAAATGTAAGATCCATCTCGATTTCAGGGCGAGTCGATTAAAAATCATAGAAATTTCCGATGCAACTATGAATCTAATCCGGTATTCGAAGCGTTTAATCGAAGCTCGTTCAGTCATGGTCAAGGACGAGCACAGGCGTCCCTTTGCAAAACTATGTGACCGTGAATTCTCGCGTAGAACGACCCCGAATTCTCTCACGCTATGCTCTTTCGATGCACTTATCGGTGGCAAGCGTGGGCTCGCGATCGATATCAACTCATTGCAATTCTTTGGTGCGAATTCGGAGATTCCTCTGGAAACAAAAATACACGGAAATTAAAATTAAAACCAAAGGATCGCCGATCGAAACGGTTTTTAAGCACTTTCCAATTCCGTGCAACAAGATTACGCTTATTTGACGTAATAAATATCTCGAAATTTGTTGCAGATATCATATTGAAATTTGAACTGTATATAAATGGCGCCTTCGTATCGCCTGAACCAAAAATAACTTGATATCATCGATAATTTCTTTTTTTTCTTAATTATTATTTAAACGTCAAAGTTCACAAAATTCAACATTTGACTTTTAAAAAAACACAGATTCTAGAGGTTTCGTCTTTTTTCAATCGATTCTAGCTACAACTACGTAAAGCAGCTAACATTAAACATTTAGATAACAAAAACTGTACATCGGTTCCGCTTTCTATTATTTTTCAGTTATTTCTTGCAGTGGTTCTGCAATATTATTATCAAACTAGTGTCCCTATAGAAATTTCGCCCACTATATCCCGTCGCGGAGAAGCGTTACACTCTGTGCGCTCAGTATCCCAGTGTCGTTATCATTTACAGGATAGAAAAAAGTGAGAAAAGTGGAAGGGGACACGGGGGAGTAGATGAAGTCTCAACGACCCGCGGAACGATCGTCTGCAAAAACTCGTTTAGATAGGAGAGGCGGGCAGTTCAATCCGGTTCATTCGTTTCCTCCGTCGGTTTGACACGGTTCAAACTCCACGACCACGAGTGCGTTTATTGATTTGACAATTTGTTGCAGAACCTGTATCGAAACAGAAAACACAACGGTATCGATCGATTTACAGAAAAATGGCCCAAGGTGTTGAAATTTTTCGGCGAAATTAACAAATTTCAAATCGTTCTTAAAAAAATTATTTTTAGTTGCTGGGGTCAATTACAATAATTTTTGGTCAATAGACATACCCTCAAAATCCTATCCACTTTCGAGACAAAAATTCGAGAAGGTGTGAAATTTTTCGACAAAATTAAAAATTTTCAAATCGTTCTGGAAAAATTATTTTTAGTTGTAGGGGTTAATTACAATCATTTTTGGTCAATAGACATACCCCCGAATTCTTACGCGCTTTCGAGAAAAAAATTCGAGAATGTGTGAAATTTTTCGATGGAAAAAAAAAAATTCAAATCGTTCTAAAAAAATTATTTTTAGTTGCAGGAGTCAGTTACAATGATTTTTGGTCAATAGACATACCCTAAAAATCCTATCCACTTTTGAGAAAAAAATTCGAGAAGGTGTGAAATTTTTCGACAAAATTAAAAACTTTCAAATTGTTCTGGAAAAATTATTTTTAGTTTCAGGGTTCAATTATAATCATTTTTGGTGAATAAACATACCCTCGAATTCCTAACCAGTTTCGAGAAAAAAATTCAGTAAGTGGATACATTTGTCGGCAAAATTAAAAATTTTTAAATCGGTATAAAAAAATTATTTTTAGTTTCAGGGGTCAATTATAATCATTTTTGGTGAATAAACATACCCTCGAATTCCTAACCAGTTTCGAGAAAAAAATTCAGTAGGTGGATACATTTGTCGGCAAAATTAAAAATTTTTAAATCGGTATAAAAAAATTATTTTTAGTTTCAGGGGTCAATTATAATCATTTTTGGTGAATAAACATACCCTCGAATTCCTAACCAGTTTCGAGAAAAAAATTCAGTAGGTGGATACATTTTTCGGCAAAATTAAAAATTTTTAAATCGGTATAAAAAAATTATTTTTAATTGCTGGGGTCAATTACAATCATTTCTTATAAATAGACATATCCACGAAATCCTACCCACTTTCGAGAAAAAAATTCCTAACCGACGAGCGTACCGGATTTAACACTAGTCTGACCCAACACGGTTAGCAATTACTGCCAGGACTGACCTTCCTTTCTCCATATAGTTTGTTCAATATACAATCTTCGCGACAAAAGTTAATCACAGCCAAATAAGTCCACACAAACTCTTTTATAAACAGATAACTCTATCCCATATACGATTACACGCGCGCGTACGTACGAAATATGTACAAGGACATAAGTGGGGTCACAACCGCGTATCTTTAAATACGTGTAACTCGAGAAGTTACTTACTATATAGGAAAGATGAATAGATAGAGTGATGAGGATGTAGTCAGCCTTCCAATTTTTTCGCCATTACTTATTGCTGTTAATCGAATAATTAATATTCGTATCATTTGCTCAGATTCAGGGGCACATCGATCTTCGGTACGATTCACCATTTCCATCGTGGTTCCCTGAACATTTAAAAAACATCATTGTAAATGTTTAATATTCCGAGGGTTGACTATCCCCGTAAATTCGTTAAATTCGATGAATTCGATCGTCGCGGGTTTCCTGACACCGTGCAATCACGAGAGTCGAGTTTGAAACTCGATATCGCTCCGGTCGGGACACGTGATCGGAAACGGGCGGAAATTTTCAAACAAGAAAACTTTTCCGCGTCGTTCACCGTTCGTTAATTGTTATTACTATCAACGCGAATGATCGAATGTGCCCAACGCGGTTTATCTTGTCGCGATTGTTAGTACAGCTGCGGGATTCTCATAGGGTTGCTTGAATGGCGGCCACCGCGAAGTCGGCCCGTACGTTGAACTTTGGAGGTCGTTTCGTACGGTTCAGGCGCGAAACTGATTGCACTAATTGCGACACAGAGGAAATGCAAGGGATAGCGCGTACAGATAAATACGATAAAGCGATATGAAACAGTACATCCGGGTATCTCTATTACTTTTCGAAGATACGAGAATATCTTAAGAACTAATTATTATGTATCTTAGTATTCACGACTTCTAGTATTATACCCTGTCAGTGAGAATGTCACAGTTTTGCTGTGAAGGAATTAGAAGATGAGTAGAATCGATTCTATTTGTATCGAGATTCGTTCGACAACGTCCACGTTTCCGGCCAAGAAGAAGGGTACCCTGAACGCTTAAGCGGCCGGTCAGACGAAAGAGCCCATTTAAAGTCGTGTTCACGAGAAGTCGTAGAAAAGTTGGGACAGTGTATTTGGAGGGTGATATCCTCGCGAGGAGCCAGGCTCGCCATATACATATCGATTGGTGCCATTCGGTGCCTGGCAGTGGGTCGTGCTTCTTCTACTTCCATTCGCGCAGACACCGGATACGACAAAGCTCTGCTAGCCCGAAAGAGGAAAATTGAGGAGGCGCGACCACGTTCGGACTCGTTTCGTCGGCAAATCGCTTCTGCAGACTGTTGGCCAACTTAATTTACTGTAGCGCCAAAAAATATATTGAGTCGACACATACGTAACTGCCGTTTTTTGCTTCTCTTTTAGAGCTACAGTTACAGCTTGTTAATTCTTAATTGTTATTAGGTCTGAAGAAAGAGGGTGCGGTAAAACGCAATTTTACCATCCTAAGTCCAAAAATTTCTTCTTGTGTGATTCTCACCGCTGGTCGTTTCCCTTGCAACTTTTCTTCTGTAATTATCTCATTACGCTCTTCTCTCCATGAGGGGTGGATTTTGATTCTGGCTGAGATTGTTAATTTTCATCTATCCAGTCTCTTTCTTAGCTTAAAAAAGAACAGTGAGATTGGGAATGAGAATCGGAGATCGAAGCAAGGTAGAAAGGGGTGGGAAAAAGAGAAACACAGACTGTGCAACTACGCTGTCATCGCGACTTGATAACACTTTCTTGGCAGGTTTGTTTGTTGCTTTTACGCGGAGATTAAGATGAACTAGCGTAACTATAACTGGTTTGAATGCGTCATCTTCGTCGTCGTTACATCCTTGTCATTCTTTCTTCCTGGTTATCATTCCGGCACGTGCGATAATTCCGTCAGGAAAAAGATCGTATCGGAGATCGGCGCATAGAATTTAAGCTTCGTCCACAAATCGATATGAATTTTTTGCGATCGTAAACAGCCTGAAAAATGGAAATAAATATTTTTAGAAATATTTCAAGTTTTAAACGTATGTGTTTCAGCCCTTATCCAAAGGTATTCCACAATTATCGACGAGAGGACAAATGGAAAGGCGGCGACCACCGTTTCTCAGAGGCCATAGCAAAACGAAAGAGGTATTTCGGTTTGTTAGTTTTCGAGAATGTGCTTGAAGTATTGCACGATTTAATTTATTAAGATATTAAACTCCCTATTTAGGAAATCCAATGGCAGTAAACACAAATTGTATTATTTGTATAAATAAAATATATTATTATTGTTGTATGATCTCCTCATTAGATGATTTTTTCCAAATGATCTTGAACAACAAAAAAATGAAAATTCTTACGTTTTTCAGAAGATGCTTGCGTTAAAGGAAACATCTTGTACACTAATAAATTTATAATAATCTATTATTATTTTGATTATTCATTATGGTTTGCATTACTATGAGGCCAAATACATATTTTAAAAGTTGTCATTTATGTAAATTTAAAGTTTGAATTAACTCTATTTTCAACTTGTAATTGATCTACAATCGTTCAATATACTTAAATGCACGTACATGCACTATAAGTGCATCAACACGCAGATCGTGTGTATGCACTTTATGTGCACCCTACTAAGCAACAGTAAACAATATGTAAACAGAAACATAACCTGAATGACGAATGCATCGTTTTATGTTTGAGTAAAACTATTTTACTATGATATATTTGAAGCAAAGAAAAAAATACAAATGTAATATTTAAATTTAAATTGCATTGATTTGTAGAAAATTTGGTATACTTTCCAATACGGTCTTTTTATCACATTCTTTATCTAAGGAGTAATACTGTTGCAGACGGACAAAAGTACAGGTAGTAAAATGGATTCTTCACGGAGCACGATCAGTGGTAGGGGGGAATGCACAGGTGAAGAAGATCTGTCACCAGATGTATTGGTGAGACAAAATTTTGAGCTACGTCATCGTCTTGAAGAGGAAGCAGCCAATTATAAAAGACGGTTGGACACATATCGACAAGCACAACAGCATCAGGCTGCTTTGGTTTCCCGTTTGCAAGCCAAAGTAAGCTTTATATTCTCCTGGATTTTAATTGTTGTACTTACAGTAATAATATATGCTTTCAGGTTTTACAATACAAGCAAAGATGTTCAGAACTTGAGAATCAAATGGCAGAGTCTGTTATATATGATTCTAGTAAAATTGTAAGTTCTTTGCCTCCAGCAACCTCTGCTTTAGATGCAGCACACCATACATTGAGGGAGATACGCGAAGAACAAATCCATGACTTGGATACTGCTTTAAAAAAACTTGCTGATGAGCGCAAAAGGCAATGATCCTTTTTACTTTATCTTAAGCAAAAAGTGTACTTGATGTAGATGTTTACAACTAGAATTTTTTCAGGTGTGATAAACTGTTACAATTAAATACAGTATTGAAAGATCAGTTAGAAGAATCACATCAAACTAATGAAGCAGTCACCAATGACCTGCAAAAGTTAAGCAATGACTGGGATGTCTTAAGGGAAGAATTGGCTATCAAAGAAGAAGAATGGAGGGAAGAGGAACAAGCATTCAATGAATATTATACTTCAGAGCACAATAGATTATTAAATCTCTGGCGCGATGTTGTGTCTGTAAAACGATTATTTGCAGAAATAAAATCTACTACAGAGAGAGATTTATTAAAGATGAAGAACAGCATTATTTCCACTTTTAACGACGTTTCATCGGCTTGTAGCAATACAGGATTTGCTATGAAAATGAATGCAGCTGTACAACCAATGGTAAATTTAAGTTCTCTGTAGTTGTTATTGTACCTGAAAAGTAGAATTTTATAATACTATAATTCGATCATATGTTAGATATCACAGCAAGTTCAACAAGCACAGGAACAAGTTACAACCGATTTGAAAGTGGAATTAACTGCACTCAAACAACAGTATGATGTGGCTCAGAACGAGATTCGAGTTAAAGAAGATAGAATTAATCAACTTATTCGTGATGTTCATACTCTGGTAGATTCTACAAACTAACGATGTTAACGAAATCTACTAGTAGAATTTCGCACGATAACAATTATGTTCTACATTTAGGAAGAAAGATGTGGGGAGGCAGAAGCAGAAGTGCATCGCAATGTACGTGTACAAGACGAAGTTGAAATTCTACAGTCCGCATTGAGAGACATAGCACACGCTGTAATCCAAGATGCAGAAGCACGCGACAACGAAAGTACACAGGCGCCTCCTCATCTTCACCTATCTCCCAGTGCACCAATCCCTCAAAGATCACCAAAAAGAGGTACAAGAAGCAACACCACTCCAGCCTTTGCTGAGAGTACAATCAGTGCTGTACAAGCAGCTCTGCATAAATATCAATTGACTATTCACGAGCTTCAGGTGTGAAGATTTTATATTGTATGTTTCGGTAAATTGTAGGAATAAAAATGTATCTTATAAGGTGTCTGCAAAATTTTGTATTAACGCGTTTCACTAATTTATCGTGACAGGTAAAATTACAAACTAACAAAGAGCAATTAGTTACGAGTCGTAAACAGTGCGAAAATGCAGAAGAGAGTATTAAAACTTTGGAGAAGAAAGCAGAGGAATTGATCACTGAATTAGATGCTGCTCGATCTCAGTGCACGCAACTGAGTCAAGAAAAAGATATGCTACAGAAGAGTCTGGATACTGTAAGATTGGAGAAAAATGTACTTGACAAAAGTAGAGTGGAGATTAATAGTATGGTGCGGTTATTTTCTGTTGTATAAAATCATAATGATATTTTGTTGACGTACAAATTGACGCGAAACATTTGTTTTCAGGTGGAAAGCTTAAACAGCGATTATGAAAAGCTTCAGAAAACTAATAACAAATTACAAAAGCTTTGTGATAATTTGGAAGATGAGAAACTGTATCTCCAGAGTGAGCTCACTAGAGTGTCCAAAGAAGCAGAATTAAGGTATGATAAATAACAACTTTAATTCGTATTGTTACTAAATAATATCACAAATTGATCCATTAGGGAGCTAAATCTCCGTTCAGAAGAAAGCAGATGCAGTAAAATGAGGGAAGAATTGTTAACTTTACGAGAAGAATTAAATAAAGCGTATCTTGCAAAAGATATGTTGGATCAACAAAAGCTGGAAACAGATGGATTAATTTCGCAAATTGAAAAAAACAAAGGTATTCGTTTTCTGTTTATTATGGGTTAACATTTTGCTAATTTGAGTATCGTTTAGGTGACTTGGAACTTGAATTAGAACGCCTGCTGTTGGATAAATCTGACGTGCAGGAAGTTTTAATGAAGTTAGAAACAGTCTGTAGTAACCACGAGCAAGAGAAACAGCGATTGCAGGAAGAATTGAAAAAGGTAACGGAAGATAAAAATAAGTTGGCAAGTCAATGTGCGGATCAACAGAATGATTTGGGCTCACTGAGAAAAGAGCTACTTCAAGCGGAACAAAGTAGGCTCGATTTGGAATCAGAAAAGGTTACTTTGAACGAGAAAGTGAAATTTTTGGAAATCGAGAAGGAGAAGATCGAAATAGAATTGGCACAAGTTACTCGTGAACGTGGAGATTTGAGCAATCAATTGTCAGTTTTAGCGCGAAAAAAAGAAACGTTAAATGAAGAACTAATGAGAATTAGGCAAAGATTAGAACAGGCTAACGAGATGAATGGTAGGATCAATCGAAATTTGGAAGATCTTGTGAAAGACAATGAAGAGAAACAGGTAAATTTCATAAATTACTATAAAGATTTTATTTTATTTTTTTAAACAAATGTGTTCTTATATATTCAGGTACTTCTGGAAACAAACGAGAAAGAAGTTCAACGATTACAAGAGCAACTCGCATCTATGCGCAGTGAAAAAGAAACCTTAGAAGGTGTTTTATTCGATACTCAAACTAACTTGGAAACTATGCATGTGAAAAAAACGTATTTGGAAAAAGAACAAAAAGAATTGTTAGTAAAGCAGGAGAGCTTAAAGGGGCAAGTAGAAAGACTGACGAAGGAATTAGAAAACAGCGAGAAACATGCGAAAGAAATGAAACAAACTTTGACGCAACAAAGCGGCGACCAAGAAGCTGAATTTCATCACATTATTTCTAATATAAAAAAGCATAGTGAAGATAATATAAAAAAATTGAACGAGGAAAAGGTAATACGTTTACGTAATAAATATTGTAGACTTCTGACATTATAAGAAAATTTAACTGAATTTATTTACAGGAGTACATAAAGGTAAACTTGGAAAAGCGGCTTCAACAGTCTTTGTCGCAACTTGGCGGGGAAAAAGACAATGAGATAAATCAGTTGCAACAAAGAATAGATGAGATGCAACAACATATAGAAAATCTATGCCAACAACATGAAGAAGTTCTCCTTAGGGCAGAGAATGATAAACAACAGGCCCTTCTTATGGGTACTAAATATTTTAATTGCAATATTACCATAGTTTACTAACTTGACGCAATAATATCTTTTACAGCTCATCATGATCAACAAGCATTAATGGAAAAGCTCGAGGGCGTTTTGCGTGAAATGCAAGAGGAGAAGAGCAATGTGGAACGAGTTAAAAGGGAAGCTGCGTCGCGTGCAGAACAAGAGCGCAACAATACAAATCAATTGCGCGACGAGTTGAGTCGTCTTAAAACAAAATTGGACGAGACTAAATTAAAAGCTGACGAGGAGAAAATAAAGCTCGATCTAAAAATTGAAGAACTCGGGAAGGAACGCGAATCGGCCCAAAGGGATTCTGAAGAGTTGCAAGTTCAATTGCACATGACCGAAGATAGAGTCGATAGCTTGCAAAATCAGTTGCACGAAACAGTTAGAAAGCTTAAAGATGGTAATTTTTATATTTATATTTCGTAATAATCTCCTATTATCGCTTCAACTAGCATAAATTTTCAGTCGAAAACCTTAACGAAACGTTACGCAAGGAATTGGTGGATGTTAGGAGACAGTTGGCTGACTCCACGTATGAAAAAGAAAAATACAACAACAGTAACAAAGAATTGCGCGAACATGTGAAACGTATTGAAAGTGAGAAAAGAGAACAGAGCAGGATATTAGAAGAATCGTATCAGAAGATTGCAGGTAATGTATACGTATGCATAACGTTGAGTTGTATTGCTATTCATATTTTATATGTTACAATTACAAAGCACTGGAAGACATGAAAGTAACTATAGATGCAGAGAGATCTCGTCTTCAATCGCAGCTTCGCGATGTGGAGCGAGAGATGTTGCAATTGCAAAAGCAGTTACGCTTCACTCAAGATGAGCTGCAAAAGTCCCATCAAAATAACCAACAAGCACAAAGCGACGAGAAGGAATTGCAAGCACGACTGACGAACGAGACAGAAGAAAGAGAACGGTTACAGCTTCAGCTGCATCAAGTAAAGAAACAGGTAAATCGTAATCAATCGTTAGTAAAAGTACATGTTTCTTTATTCAACAACATTTTGTGAACAGCTAGTAGACGCAGATAACAGTCTGGAGGTGACGAGGCAAGAACTTGGAAGACTACGTTCACGTTCCGATGAAGAGGATGAAAGGTGGAGAACCAGAGAACAAGAGCTATTGGTCCGACTTGAGGATTGTCGGTGTCGTGAAAGAAAACTCGAGGATCAGAAACACAATTTAGAAGTTTGCTTGGCCGATGCCTCCCAGCAGATTCAAGAACTTAAGGTGAAACTAGTATTAAAGTTTCTAATTTTCGAAACTCAATTGTAAACTATTTAGGCACGTCTTGGAGGATCCGAAGGACGAGTTAGAGCTTTGGATGCTCAATTGTCGCAACTGGAAATTGCGAAAAAGGAGGTTGAGCAAAAGTTGAGTAGCATAGGCTCTACCTTACGTCGTATCGCGGGTATTCAAATGGATGGAAGTGTTAACATGCCTTTTAAATTGATGAGCCCTTCGAGAAGATGGAGCCCAGCAAGAGGTACATAATCAGCAAATTGTTATAGATGATTAGCAGTTAACATATCTACGTTATAATTCAGTTCAAGACCACACTGACTCCAACAGGGATGTCATATTTGAGGTTGACCCTGAAGTTGTTAGAAAGGGTGTGCGATCTCTGATGCAACAAGTGGCTCAAATTGAACGCGAGAGGGTACCTAATACTTTCTTTCGTTGCAATTTCTAATTATCGTTTAACTAATTTTACAATATTCGCTTGTTCGAATTTCAGGATGATTATAAAACCGAATTGAGTAACTTGAAGAAGCAGCTGACGGAAACTGAAGAAATTCAAAGTAAGTCGGACACCCAAATAAATATGCTATTAACTAATATCAGAATTCTACAAGACGAACGGAAGTCGTTGGAAGTAAAACTTTCTCAAAAACAAAGTGGTTACGAAATGCAGGTATGTTTCTATAATATTTTTATAATAATATTCGTTCAGTTGCTTATGAAGATATTTTAGTTGAATGCATTGCAACAAAAGACTGAGGAATGCGAACAATTGGGCGAGAAAGTCGCAAATCTGGAATTAATGATGAGCAGCAGTTCTGAAGAGAAGTCACAATTTGAAGTAAGAATATTCATCGTTCTCTATGAGAAAATATATATTTTTTTTTTCATTATTACACGATCGACAATTTTCTAGGAGAAATTAGAAAAATTGAAGCACGTTTTGAACAGAACAGAAAACGACAAACGTAATTTGCAAGAAGAACTTAACAGAAGCGAATCCCGTGCTACGAAACTGGAATTGCAGAGAATGTCATTGGAAGGTGATCTCCAAAGATTGCAAATGATGTTCCAAGAAAAAGAAACACAAATTCGTGTATGTTGTTTGCATAACTTTTGATCTTATACGAGAAAGTTATAACTATTATATATTTTTCTTAATCATTTCATAGAAACTACAAGAACGAAATGAGACTCAGAGTCGGACCATGGCAAGTTTAGAAGAACGTTGTGCTTCGTTGAAGTCTACGATAGAACAACTAAATCTTGCGTTAGAAAAATCATCCAACACAGAAACGGAATTGAAGAACGACAATAATTCACTACAACGTCATGTTATGGAACTAACATCTTCTTTGCAAACTGCTAACGAAAAAGCTAAACAGGTATTGAAATATAATACTTTAACGTTTCGTCTATCGTAAGTGCCAAGAGTAATCGCTGTACGTTTCGTTTTAGTTGCAAAAACAAGTAACGAACACTGAGAACGAGCGTAGAATATTATCAGAACGCGTAGAATCCTTGCAACAGTCTTTAAGCGATCTGAAACGTACAAACCAGACGTTGGCAGATCAAATTGCTCGTTTACAAAATGAATTAGCAAACAACGAAGTGCAACGTTGCACCTTAGAATCCCAATTAAGAGTAGTCAGTTATCCGCAAGAACAAACCACGAATAAAGACGAAGAATTATTGCGGCAATTGCAAACAGCGCAGAGAGAGAGAAGCGAAATGAGAGGAAAAGTGGACGCTCTCAGTGATAAGGTAAATATTTACAACAAAGGAAAGAAATTTATGAAAAAGATTATATAAAATTTATACCCTTTGTATTCTAGATGAAACTGTTAGAAACAGATAAACGCAACTTAGAACGTCAGTTGTCGTTGCTCAAATCGACCAGCGTCCGGAGCAAAAGTTACGAACGTCCTGAGAAAGCACACGCAGAATTATTGGGCACAAGCTTCGACATGGATCACTATGAACAAGAGAACAGAGAATTGAGATTGAAAGTCCGTAGATTGGAAACTCAGCTTGCAGAAAAGGAAGCTGAGCTTATAAGAGTGAAGTCGAGTTACGCTCATACTCATTCGATATACGATTTTACTCGAGACAGAACAGGCGAAATTGAGAGATTTAGGGCCGCCCAGTTGCAAGCCGAAAAATTGTTAGAGGCAAGGGAGCAGAGCCATCGCCAACAAGTCTTACGATTGGAAAATCAGGTACCAACTTTCGCTTAGATTTAATTATGTGGAGTCTTCATGAATATTTGTTGTATATTATAAATCATGTAAACAACAGATTCAATTATTGCGGGAGCAACTTAATCAAGAAATCAAACGTCGACAATTGTACGTCCTGCGAAGCTCAAGAGCTGGAAGAGAAATGCAGCAATTGAGACAAGTATTAGGCGACTCGTTGAGAACAGTTGCGCAGGATCCATCGTTAGATGCAGTATTATTGGAACACGAAGCTCGAAAGTTGGATTCTACTCTGACAAGTACCACCAGTTTACCGCCATCGTTAGCTTTACCTTCACCACCATCGTACGATAGATCTTCCACGCCGGCACAATTGAAATGAATTACAATACTACTTCAGACTGACTTAGATGTGAAAACTGCCCGTGTTCAAAACGATGTTTACTACAGAATAGTCTATAAATAATTCTTTTATTTATGCGAACATGGCCTGGCACAATTTATGCTAGTCATAAATGTACTTAAAATTTATTACCATATCATCCGTATAAACCTCAGATCAATGTTAATTAATAATATTAAGATGAAAGGTATTTTAACATTTTGATAATAGTAGTTTTGGCATATAGAACTTTTTACGTGAATTTTTTTATACAAGTTTAGAACTGTTTTAACTGGAAAGTCGATACAATGTTATAAAATAATCTAGATGCCTGAATCGAGATCATTCTGATGCTGCAGAATAATCCGATCATTAAGAGAGTTCTTCACTTTTTTAACTATTTCTATACCATGTTACTCTTGTCATTCCCAGCAATTCAAAATTTTTATAGGAATCAAGGTTCATAAAAAGAACTTAATCTCAATCCGTCCATGCATTATGATAACTGTAGTCTTTTATCATTAGCATTACAATAACTTTAGTATTTAAATATAAATTAACGATTGACTTATTTTAATATTATATTGCCGTTTTAAAATACATTTTCGGATTGCCAAGCATACGCTAATGATCCGTACAATGGGGAGCACTCTTGGAGTAAGTTGTACCGGTAAGAATAATGCTATCTTTAGTCTCGTCCTGAGACCAAAGAGAATCATCAAACAAGAGCATTGTAGAGATATGCTTCTGATTATGCAATAGACGAGTCGCTAAAATCTGCCATAGCATAAAATGTAGAGAATGGTACCTTATAAAAATGTACCAAGAATGACACACATTAGTTGGCAATGAATGGATTGTGTCTATTCTTTACTGTTAAGAATATAGACATCTAATCCACCTAAAATATTTAGCTGGCTTAATTGAGCTGTTCTACTTGCGGATCATAGAATATTAAAATATTTTTAAACAATCCTTCGTATTTCACAATTGAAGAAACAATAGAATATTGTATTACGTTCATATTTTTAGAATTCAAATACAATTGTCATAGAATTTGTCAACATATTTATTAGAAAAAATTATCGTAAATCATATTTAAGCATTGTAAGTATTCTATGTACTGTTTATTTATATTTATATTTTAAATTATTGTTCAAATTTGTTGTTACCACGACTATGGCGCACAAAATAAAAATGTGTGCAATCAAATTGACGATAAAAAGAAATATTGAAGAAAGGAGCTTTTACGATACTAGTCATGACAAAATAATATTATTACTTTTAATATTATATAATTATACGATACGTTAATTAATGTTCACTTTGGTAGAAATACATATACGTATATATATGTATAATAAATAAACTATTGCAAATTGAAAATTTGTAGCTATTTAAATTGCGTACTTCATTAATTCTCGAGAAACATAAATTTCATTTATTTACGAAAATAACAGCTCGTTAAAATCTCGTATTATTAGTTAATAGTAATTCGAATATTGAATTAAGTAGTGAGTCTCTTGTTGTTATTAAAAAAGGAATATTTAAAAGAGGAGACTAATATTTTTGAATCATAATCTAGTCCGACATACTCGGGCAGTCTTATAACGGTCGATCTCACTCGATATTTTCCGATCTAATTCGAAATTCATTACTTAAAAATAAAATCATACTCTGATTTAATTTTCTTATTTATGTATGTTTATCTCAACTTACATCAGCTATTTCGGCATCAATTAATATATAAGTTCGGGATAAAGCTGCATCAAGCGCCTTAGTTTCTCGATTCGTTCAAACGTTTGAATGTAACGGCCATCTTTTCGAATTTTCCCGATCCAATCCAAACCGATCATTTCACACACACTTACAGAAGTCCTACGACTCACTGTGTCGTTTCGTGGTGTAGTGTATTTAGGTGAAAATGTACCTATGAAAATATGTATTAAACCTAGAATTCTCGTAGGAAAATCACAGACTGTGAATGTTTTACAATTTTAAATAAAAATTCTACTTACGCTGATATTACAAATTATTCTTTATATCATGTTATATGCTTTTATATTGCAATTGATACAGAGATAAATATGTACGTCTCTTTGGCGCCAATATTGTACTCCGAAAATCACTAGAATTCTCGTAAGAAAATCACACACATACTGTGAATATTTCATAATTTTAAATAAAAATTCTACTTACGTTCGTACAACAAATTATTCTCTATATCATACTTTATGCATTTATATTGCAATTAATACAGAAATAAATATGTACGTCTTTTTGGCGCCAATATTGTACTCCGAAAATCACTAGAATTCTTGTAGGAAAATCACACACATACTGTGAATATTTCATAATTTTAAATAAAAATTCTACTTACGTTCGTATAACAAATTATTCTCTATATCATACTTTATGCATTTATATTGCAATTAATACAGAAATAAATATGTACGTCTTTTTGGCGCCAATATTGTGCCCCGAAAATCACTAGAATTCTTGTAGGAAAATCACACACATACTGTGAATATTTCATAATTTTAAATAAAAATTCTACTTACGTTCATATAACAAATTATTCTCTATATCATACTTTATGCATTTATATTGCAATTAATACAGAGATAAATATGTACGTCACTTTGGCGCCAATATTGTACTCCGAAAATCACTAGAATTCTCGTAAGAAAATCACACACATACTGTGAATATTTCATAATTTTAAATAAAAATTCTACTTACGTTCGTATAACAAATTATTCTCTATATCATACTTTATGCATTTATATTGCAATTAATACAGAAATAAATATGTACGTCTTTTTGGCGCCAATATTGTACTCCGAAAATCACTAGAATTCTTGTAGGAAAATCACACACATACTGTGAATATTTCATAATTTTAAATAAAAATTCTACTTACGTTCGTATAACAAATTATTCTCTATATCATACTTTATGCATTTATATTGCAATTAATACAGAAATAAATATGTACGTCTTTTTGGCGCCAATATTGTACTCCGAAAATCACTAGAATTCTTGTAGGAAAATCACACACATACTGTGAATATTTCATAATTTTAAATAAAAATTCTACTTACGTTCGTATAACAAATTATTCTCTATATCATACTTTATGCATTTATATTGCAATTAATACAGAAATAAATATGTACGTCTTTTTGGCGCCAATATTGTACTCCGAAAATCACTAGAATTCTCGTAAGAAAATCACACACATACTGTGAATATTTCATAAGTTTAAATAAAAATTCTACTTACGCTGATATTACAAATTATTCTTTATATCATACTTTATGCATTTATATTGCAATTAATACAGAAATAAATATGTACGTCTCTTTGGCGCCAATATTGTACTCCGAAAATCACTAAATATGCTACATATATTGTACAATTTTATATTTAAATAAATTTTACTTAAAATCAATTTCACATGCCACTACTTTACGTAGTTTTTCTAAAATATTCCATATGAAAAAGAAATATTTTTGTTTGTAATAAAATTAACTGTAGCAACGCTAGTATTAATTTAAATATTTTGGGGGCTACATAAATATTTAGTCCTTATTTTATATAATTTTAATGCATTGTATTTAATATTATTTGTAATTATTTTACGTGTATGTACGTGTATGCAGAGATAAAGAAATGTGGATTACTTGTTATCCCATTACTAAAGGACTTTGGACTCTAACTCTAGATGCAAATTAGTTTCATTTTATTTAATACTCAATTAAGAAACAGTATTTACGAATCATAATTGCAAAGAATGTTCGCCACGAATTTTAGAATGTTACGAGCTAGTAACAAAGTGAGTAAAAGAAACTTTAATTATCTTGATCTTCGTTTGTTATGTGCTAACCATACACACTTGTTATTTAACATTCTTTTAATTAAAAATATTAATTTTCATGGAAAAAGGCACGTAATAATAATTTTTACTATTTGTAATATTTTCAAGACTACTCTTTTTTTAATAAAACAAATTCTCATTGGCAATGTAAATGAACAGCTGTCAAGAATTTTGTATAAAAAGAGAATCTTACATTTTTATACATCTATTTATACTTATAATTTATGATAGTATACATAATATAACAACTAGTTTTAGAAAGTTATTATTTTTTACAGCTATAATTTATGGTTATAATTTGATGTGAACTTTGATTAAAGCAATTGTTGTTTATAGTTTGGTTCATTGGCACGTTACGAGTCTACATTAGTTATTGCAGAACATAATAATGAATCATTATTACCTATTACTTCCAATGCCCTAAGTGTAGCAAAAAAGATTGGTGGAGATGTCACTGTTCTTGTTGCTGGAACTAAATGTGATGCAGTTGCACAAGCTGTTAGTAAAGCAAATGGTGTTTCTAAAGTGCTAGTAGCAGATAATGATGCGTTTAAAGGATTTCTTCCAGAGGCATTAACTCCACTTATTATTGCAACACAAAATGAGCATAAATTTACTCATATTTTGGCTGGTGCCACTGCTTTTGGTAAAGCATTGCTACCAAGAGTAAGTATATTTGTATCAAAGCATTCGTGTCATTTTTGCATATGCATTATGTATAACTTTTTTTTTACAAGGTTGCAGCTAAATTAGATGTATCTCCTGTAAGCGATATCATTGGGGTTAAAGCACCAGACACATTTGTTCGTACAATTTATGCAGGGAATGCAATTCAAACTTTAAAATGCAAAGATAAAGTAAAAGTAGTGTCGGTGAGAGGTACTGCATTTGAAGCAACACCCCTGGAAGGTGGTAATGCTAAATGTGAACCTGCACCAGCCGGTGACTACAAACCAAAATTGATAGAATTCATTAAGCAAGAGTTGTCAAAGTCCGATAGACCAGAATTGACATCTGCAAAGGTTGTTGTTTCCGGAGGAAGAGGAATGAAATCCGGGGACAACTTCAAATTATTGTACACATTAGCCGACAAACTTAATGCAGCAGTTGGTGCATCTCGTGCTGCAGTCGATGCTGGCTTTGTACCCAATGATTTGCAAGTTGGACAGACTGGAAAAATCGTTGCTCCCGTAATTATATAATTACCGCGGCTATTATTGCTCTTAAAATATTTTACATGTAATTTGTGTTTTGTAGGATCTCTATATTGCTGTGGGTATCTCTGGGGCAATTCAGCACCTTGCTGGTATGAAAGACTCAAAAACAATTGTTGCTATTAACAAGGATCCAGAAGCTCCGATCTTCCATGTAGCAGATTATGGCATAGTTGCTGATCTGTTTAAAGTTGTCCCCGAACTAACAGAGAAATTATAAATTTAAAAAGAGAATTAAAAATATTTGTATTATAACCGTTTTTATAAAAATTATATAAATACATATATTCCATGCTTTTTATTTACATTCAACTCTGCCTTTTCTATTGACTTTTTAATTTGTTTAAATTCTAAAGTTTTATAATACCTGAAAACTACTCTAAATATTATTCGAATTTAAGTTCTTCAACCATTTCCCTATACGTTATTTCATGTAATTAATAAGTTATAAACGATCACTGGAAGCGACATTTATTTCAATATTGCGCTAAAATCTGCAAAGAAACAGTGTCGCCATCTAATATCAAGGTTTCGAACTCAAAAAATCGTCCCAGGATCACAGAATGTGTGAGGAGGTATCCGGAGTACAGCTACCCCCACTCCTGCTACTTCTGATACGCAGTACCTTGATCATTCATTAATTACTCCTTTCCTGGGATTCAAATATGAATTTTTAGAATTGAAGAATGTAGTATAGACCCTTGGCAACATTCAAGGACCGATAGATGCCTAAGGTGTCGCGTTAAAAGGTTAGAAACAGTGGGCCGACTTCCGATACTCGTTAATAACGTCATAATTACGAGCGAAATGGTTCTAAAAACTATCCTGGAATTTTGCCAAAGGTCCATACTATATTCTTAAACTCTAAAAGTTCATAATTTATTCCCAGGAAAGGCGTAATTAGTAAATTAAGGAGCAACAGCAGTGAATTATTGATTGTTGGATGGTGGCGCCAACTAGTGGCGAAAACAGCGTACTATGTGTTTCTCGGCTTATAATGAATTGTTGCTCCTTAATTTACTAATTACGCCTTTTCTGGGAACAAATTATGAACTTTTAGAGTATAAGAATATAGTATGGACCTTTGGCAAGATTCCAGGATAGTTTTTAGAACCATGCTATGCTTCATTAAATAGTTATTAACGAACATCGGAAGTCGGCCCACTGTTTCTAGCCTTTTAACGCGACACCTTAGGCATCTATCGCTAATAACTAATTAATTAGAGCAAGGAGCGTTGTAAAATCGGTCCGTGAATGTTGCCAGGGGTGTCTACTTGGTTCTGTAATAGCCAAAATGTGTGTGTTATTGTTGGAAAGTTGATAATTCATCGATTAAAGCAGACAGTTACACAGCCGTAAATGTTCCGACTTCCGATATTCGTTAATAACGTCTTAATTACTGGCGGAATGGTTCTAAAAGCTATCCTCGAATGTTACCAAGGATCTATACTACATCCTTCAATTCTAGAAGTTCATATTTGAATCCCAGGAAAGGAGTAATTAATGAATAATCAAGGTACTGCGTATCAGAAGTAGCAGGAGTGGGGGTAGCTGTACTCCGGATACCTCCTTACACATTCTGTGATCCTGGGACGATTTTTTGAGTTCGAAACACTGATATTAGATGGCGATACTGTTTCTTTGCAGATTTTAACACAACTATAGGTCATTCATGTACGTGAGCTCGTAGTATATATGCATTTTAGCAGTACGAATTCCTGATATTAGATGGCGATACCGTTTCTTTGCAGATTTTGACTCATGTATATGCAACATACAATCACAGATCGAATGAACAGACAATCCATTTAAAATTTAGAATAATAATTGTTTATTTCTTTAATTTTCTATACATTTAGTTACAATGAGATATTTGGTATTATTTTTAATGTCTTCCATACAAGGTCATGTTACTATTAATCTATAATAATTACAGTTCTGTAGTCAAGTACTCGATGAGAGTGAATTTGTAAAGATATATAAAATATTACAAATAAAAATATATTTATTGTATAATGTATTGTGATGTATCCTTGGCCAAAGACAACAGTTAAATTTATAATCTTGTAATTTCATTTGAAGCACATAATTCAATGTCTTCTGGTATAGAATTTTGTCTGCTCTTTTCATAATAATGGGTTATTATGCCAGCACCTAGAGCATCAGCTATGATGTTCAAGGTGGTTCTAAAACGATCTCTGAGAAGCAATATTTTAATTTATTACATCGAATAAATGATTTAGATTATTTAAGTAGATTGATAGATGCTTACACAAGCCAATCAATAGCAATAATGAATGAAACATCTTCTGCTGGAACCCCCATAGAATTTAGTACCATTATCAACATCACATAACCACCACTTGGCAAACCAGCAGCACCAATGCATGATATAGTACATGTGATGCTATAGCATTTTTTTTTTTAATGTTAACATACAAGTGTAATTGTATTTAATTGTTTTGTGTTACTTCGTGAGAATATCAATGGAAACAATTATAATACAGACCTGATTATTACGATTTGAATGAATGAATATTGTATTCCATGCAATTGAATTATGAAGATTGCACCAACACTTTCATACAATGCTATACCATCCATATTTATTGTAGCACCGATTGGAACAATAAATTTACATATTTTAGATGGTATTCCAATGCGTTCTAAACATGCAATTGTTATTGGAACTGTAGCTGTACTAAAGTATAATTTTTAGCTATTTAAAATTTTGTTGAAAAGAAACAATTTCAACAAATTTTGTTTAAATTGTACATATTAGATTTATTATGATTAATTACCTGGACGATGTACTAAATGCAGTGGCAAAAGCTGATCCAAGTTTAAATATAATTTTGTACGGAGATCGGCGTGTACATATAAAATATAACAAAGGGAGCAATACAAAGCCTTGTATGAGTAAACCACTGAACACAGTCAATGTATAAACTCCCAGCTGTTCTATTACACTGGCAAAACTTTCTACTTCCAGAATTTTGGCAGAGATAAGAAAGAATACGCTTATTGGTGCTATCCTATATGGTATAAATGTTATTTACTAAAGTCATTAATTTTCTCCGTTGCATTCGGTAATTATTATCTTTACATTATTGCCCAATTCATAATTTCCATCATTGCTTCTGATAGAGAATGAAACATGTTTTTTAAAGGTTCACCCTTGGCATCTATGTTTCCAATTGCCATACCCAGTATCAAACTAAAGAATACCAAGCCTACAACATTTGTTCCTGACACATCTTTATGATTTATTTTCCATTCATCTATTGGTACTATAAAACAAGGAAGAGTATAATAATTACACTTGTTTGTTGGTTCATTGTATACAAGGGAAAGCTGTTTGTATTATTCTAACATACCTGATTTATTCACTGGTGCCTCTAACACAGACTGATACTAAAACAATATCTTTATATAAGATGTATCATTTAAAACAAGTCACCTGATCTTACAAGTAAAATCATATTGTTTTTTTTGGCTTGTTAAAATAAAAATTCCATTACCTGATTTATGCATGCATTCACTATGTTATCTGGTATCAGATTGCTATGATAAAAGCAAATAAAATTGAATAAATGTATGAAAGTATATAATAAGATTGTATCAGAAATGTAAATATGAATCACCGAAACAAATCTAAAATCGTATCTTCCGTAACGAAATATTTGGTAGCATTTTGTAATACAATATTTTCATTTTTATTCAATCTTCCAGGTTCTATTGTTTCAACAAGTATAACACTTAATGTTATTCCAAGTATTGTTGTTGTTGTGTAATAGTACAATGCCATTACTCTAATGCGACCTATGAATATTACGATATTAAACGATATAAAAATGAATTATATTGCTTAATAACGACACCGTTAATTGTTTCACATTTACCTGATTTCTTCAAATTGCAAGTAGCACTTACAATGCTAGATATTAAAAGAGGTAATATCAAACAATTTACTAGTCTCATAAATAATTCTCCTGGAAACCTGAGATACATTAGATTTCGTTCAGACCATGGTTGGTCTGTGGAAACCTTAAGGATGAGACCTATTACAATTCCAGTAGATACACCAATAATTGTATGTAATATTAGATTCTGTTTTAATAAATTCTTTAACACATTCATTTTATATTAATTTGTTATTAATGTTCACAATCGATAGTGCAGTAACTTGCATATGATCCACATGGATTCATACTTTATATTAGAATAAATAAATGATACTTAGTCCGCTGATATAAACGTTAACTAGATAAAATTGTCTAGCACTAATGAATATATACAAAGATAAGAACTCTTATCTGATAAAATGATAAAATAAAAGCGCGGTTTTATGTAGTTTGCATCAAGTCTTCTTGTTTATCATATTGTCATGTAGTTTTTCGAAACAGTAAAAAACAAATCTTATTCTCGACAGTAAACGTATCGAGATACGAACGAGATTTTGTCCGATTGTTTAATTAATTATTACAAAATTACATTATCGAACAGCAATTGTAGTACATAAGTAAGTAAATAAGTAAATAATGTTGATATTTTGCTTTTTATTTATTTTGCACCTATTACAATATAATAAATATGATCGTGCACAATACGTGAAGGATGTGTATTTACACACGTTTTTAATTTTCAGGCCATAATTTTACGTATTTGTAACTGAGTTCGCATTATTATGCTATATACTTCTTTAATCATTTAATATAATTTATACATATCTTTACAATTCTGCATCATCTTTTGAGTTAATCATTAAAACATCACATTATGCGTTATGCATTCCATCTGCATCCAGTCTTCTGAAGAAAAGTGTCATAATCTATCGTTCTTCCATTAAAATCATGACTATCGATCCTTAAAGTTCCAATAATTAGTTCATTGTCGTTTATATGAAGTATTAGTGAGATCAGTAAAGAAATTTATTAACGTTACATTTATACAAAGTCATGTTTCGTAAGTTTACATATCTAGATCTACATATTTTCCTATGCTGCTTAATATTTGGTTTTTTTTTTTGTATAGTACGCAATTTTCATTTTCCCTTTTAATCAGGACTCTTATAGATCTTTTTTGTTTTCACTTTTTCATGTGAGGTAATTTGATTTTGCTCAAATAAAAGGAGAAAAATTTGTTTATTGACTTTCGCTTTTTGGTGATTACGATTCGCCAGGCGCAATTACGGATCCCGTTGCCCTGCTGAGGTGGTTCTGTCAATACAACCTATAGCACAGAAATTACGAATGCAATTAGATCCTCGTCTATTTTCGTAATTAATTATGAAAATTAATTATTACGCATTACAAGTGAACTCGACACAACAACACAAACACACTTAAACGTAGATTAGTGAGACCAATTATTCTGAAAAGATTAGAATATTAAAAGTATAAAAATTCATGGTCGCCGGGTGACTAATTTTATTGCAAAAATCTAATGTTATACATAGTTATTCTTGACCATGCAAAATGTATAAGTTATGATTTAGTAAAAGGAATGCAAAGATCTACTGATACCACTTCCAAAATTGGACACTGCAATTACAGTGCATAAGGTTTATCTACATCTATTTCTTATAAACTGTGTAATCATTCGGATATTGTAATGTCGTTTAACGGAACTACAACTAAACTCTCAAAAATAAAAAGAAACCTAAGAACTTGTCATTCAATAATCTTGAAATTAATATTGGGAATCGAATTAAACGAAATTCAAGGAATGAAAATATTTAAATTCTAATTCTAAGTGTACGATTCAATGAGCATTGTTGCAATATATTTATGAAGCATAACGAAATAATACAGTGCATTATAAGAAATACAGCAAGTACATCATTCTAATCATTTATACAATCTTATAAGAATCAAAAATCTGATTATGACTTCTATGGTTTATTCTTTCTTTACACATGTTTTAAATACATAGTCTATTTAAGACATACATTGATTTTATGATCAGAGATGTTTTCTGCGATCCTCAATAGTAAAACTGTTAATACCTGTCCCTACAAAGGTGTTTCCTTTCGTGCCTCCGCCTTCCACTGAAATCCATTTACTCGCGTTGTAATAGGTTTATTTCTATTAGTTGCATTCTCAATTCCATTTCTAACACCCGCTACTAATCTCATGGCTGGGTTGGAAACCAAGCCATTGCGCTTTGGTTTTGCGTTACTTGCACTGGAACGAAAAAGAAATGATTCTGCTTGAAAGATTTTTACGATTATCGAATACAGTGAGTCCTTCGCTTTTATATTGTATTTAATTTACTTTCAAATTTCCATAACTCTAGGACTTACTGTATAAAAAACACCGTTTAAAAAAAGTAGCAACGAGTGATAAACGAACGTTTGTAGTTAATACATTAATTAAACTAATTAAAAGTTTGAAACATTAAAATCATTACCTGCCAGGCGTATGGTCCGTAGTATGTTTCACGCTTCTCCCAACACCTGCTCCGCTATTTCCCAGAATTATCCTCATGTGAGTGTCTCTAGTGAAATGGGTATCGGCCGAGTTTCTCTTTTTGTCGAGCCCGTTCTTCTTCTCTTTACCAACATTTAAACCTAACATTTCGTTCGTCAATTCGAACGGTTTACTAACGTCATTCTTATCGATGATCTCGGTTTTTATGTTGATCGGTTCGTAAATGGCTGGCGTGTGATTGTACCCTCCGATCTGTGTTTTGTACGGTATATTTTGGTTTCCGGTTAACAAAGACACCCCCAGCTGACTTTGTATCACGTTCGCTGCTATTTGGGCGCTCGGTGGACTCGTGTTCGTAGGTGAATAGGGTATGAGGCTGTCGCTTAATGGCGAATGAGGTGGCGAAGCATAGATCGGGCTCTGCGGTTCGCTTTTCAGAGGCGACAAGAGTTTGCTGAGCGGTCGACTCTTTGCTCCCCTCGAACATTGTTGGAGTTGTTGTGTGAAAGATAATGGTGTCTAAAATTATAGGAGTCAGATAACGTCTGATTTTTCTTTTTTCGTTCTGTTTTGTTTTTGTTATAAAGATCATAGCGTGTATAGATCGAGTTGGTTTCTACATGAAGCGAATGTGGAATTTTCGTTCATCTTATCGAACGTCATACGTATGTTCGTGATTCGTGCCAGTATGTTGTACTCGTAAGAGAGAGACAAGTATTTCCATGTCATTTGTTAAGAAAAAAAAAAAAAAAAAAAACAAAAAAAAACGTCGAGAGAAACGATCTGTACACGAGTGCATAGAACAGAATTAACAAAACATGCAGCAAGTTAATGAAACGTGTGATGGATGAATTGATTGGAAGTGGTATCGGATTTGAAAATTCTTCAAGTACAGTTACGAGTTAATGGAAAAAAAAGCATTGAATACATCATTGTTACCTACTTTTATTACCTGATTCACCATCGAGTTCTGATTGAATTTCCCTTGGTCGCTTTTCGTGCTGCCGGTCAAGTTGCTGCTGGATTTACTGTTGCTAGAGTTATTGCCCAGGGAAACGCAGCTTCGTCTTTTCGTCGAGTCTGGCGATTCTGCAGGACTATACTGCGTGGAGAGGGGATTTAGGATCGCGGACGATGGTTTTGTTTCTGCCGTTGAGTTTGAGGTTACCGAAGTAGCGCTACTACTTCCACCTGTATCAAATACGCAAACAAATTATAACAGAGTTTCGAGATAACGTTATACTTGATGTTGCAAACTTAACCAACCTCCGTTGATACCAGGTCTTAGACTTCGTTGATTGGCAGAATGTTCTTCGAGTAGTCTCACCACAGTGTCGTGGCCACTTTTAGCGGCCACTTTTATCGCATTTCGACCACAGTGGTCGGAATGACTGGGATCAGCACCATGATTAAGAAGCGCTCGCACACAGTGTTCGTGGCCTTCTTGTGCAGCAATACCTGATTTATAGTTATAGATGATGACAATTTTAACGACTTCAGCTTGTTCTTTGCTCGTTTCATCGTTTGGAATAGTAAACAGAAATTAATATCTTACCTAGAGCTGTTGCGCCTTGGTTACAAGTGTGATCAGGGGTGGCTCCGTGTTCTAGAAGTAGTCTAACAATGGCAGCGTGACCCTGCCAGGCTGCGGAATGAAGAGGAGTTCTGTTCTCGTTGTCACAGGCGTTTACATTGGCTCCACCTTCTGTTAGCAATAAAGCCACCATCTCAACGTGTCCTTGCCAAGCACTTACATGCAGAGGAGTTCTGCCCTGTAAAGTTATGATAAATTTTTGATACGGATCTGCAGCTATAACAGATTAAATTAATTCCGTAAGTAAAATTAGAGAACATAATGACGCAAAGAAGTCTCAGATCTCGTCGATACTCACTGTGATATTCGAGATTCTACGCAAGGATGTTACTTACTTCCGAATCTCTGCTTTCGATATCGGCGCGTGCGTGCTCCAACAAGAAGCGCGCCATTGCCAATCTGTTCTCCAAGGCGAGGATGTAGAGAGTGCTTCTGCCGTCCGCGTCTTTCGCGTTAACATCAGCATTGTGCGCCAACAGTACTCTGACGGTGTCGTAATGCCCCTCGAGAGCTGCAAGTCTATGATCATGTTTTATTGATGAAAAATATTTTACGCAAGGCACTTGGACGAAATGTTACGTTAGAGTTTGATATCAAGGGCAAGAACGAAAGCGTACCTCAGGGCTGTTTTCCCGTCGTGAGCGTGTTGGTCGATCGGCGCGTTGTGCTGTTTCAGCAACCTTTCGACCAACGTGTAATGGCCCTCTTGAGCGGCGAGCATCAGAGCTCCTTTTCCATCGTTGTCGGTTTCATCAATTTTGGCTCCAGCCTCCAGCAGCGCTTTACAAACGTCGATATGACCTTCGAACGCCGCGTAGTGCAACGGTGTCCAGCCCGAATTGTCTCTGTGCTGCTCGTCTAAACCTGAAACATCGTACGTTTCCACTTGGTAACACGTGTTTCATCGGTTAACGATCGCAAGATACATTTGATAGATTCGTTCTTAGAGCAACAAGAATACGGAAATAGACATCGATATGAAATAGGAACACCTGTACCTCTGTCTAGTAATTGTTTCACCACGTCTGTACCACCCTGGGCAGCAGCCACGCTGAGAACGGTCCTGCCCTCGTTATCGATGCTATCAATGTAACATCCCCAGAATAACAGAAGAGCGACAACCGATCCATGGCCCATACTGGCTGCTGCCCATAAAGGTGTACGTCCGGTGGCGTCACAGTGGTCTATGTCTGCATCGTATTCCAGAAGCAATTCGCAAACGTCTCTGTGACCCTCGAACGCTGCTACCAATAGCGGAGTCATGCCGTCTTTGTCTTGATGATCAACGGCTGCCCCCCTCTCCAAGAGTATCGTAACCACCTACGATGACAATTCGTCAGAAGTATAGTCCGTCAGAATATGAACGAAAATTAGTCAAATCGAAAAATGATACAACCCCTCGCGTCTGATAGAGTGTATTGTGTGTTGTTTGCGCAATAGCAAAGTTTAGTGTTGATTTTAACATTGATTTATATATTTTTTTAAACGGGGGAGGAAACGAACCTTCGTATAGCCATGGTTGGAAGGTACACACAGAGCAGCGACGCTGAGGGCTGTTCTTTCATCGCTATCGGCGTGATCGATCTCCGCGCCGAAGTTTAGAAGGTATTCGACAATCTCACTGTGACCCATGTAGGCAGCAGCAATTAAGGCAGTTCTGCCCTCGTCATCCGTTCTGTTGACGTCGGCGCCGTGCTGCAGAAGTGCTTTAACGATGTCCTCGTGGCCACCCCACGCAGCTGCTCTCAGTGCGGTTCGTTGATCCCAGTCAGCGCAATCCACCAATGCCCCGTACGTCAAGAGCATTTCGACCACCTACATTTTCGTGTTCAGATTTTATTAGATTTTCATCCACCTTTTGATCGAATATTAAAGTTGCACGTTGCAACAATCTAGCAAGCCTACTTTCAATGCATTCGTTGTTTGTGGTTTTCGCTCTAGATACATATACATATATGTATTTTAAAAAAATCGATTTCTCGAACCTGTTACCCAAGAATCCCTTCTTAAGTGTTTATATTATGCATTTCTGAAGTATCCTGGATCGTTCGCTAATTGTAGTGGAATGATTACCTGAGTATGCCCACCCCAGGCAGCAGCTCTGAGAGCCGTCCAACCGTCGCAGTCCGCATGATCTGCACATGCTCCAGCAGACAAGAGTACTTGGACAACGTCCGCGTAACCGTGTCTGGCAGCCAAGTTCAATGGCGTCTGACCATGACGGTCAGTGGCTTCCAATTTTGCCTGTACATTTCATAGGAATCACTCATAAACTAACACGTTTTCTCTTTTCTCTTATTAATTTATCAGAAACACCGTGCAGAACCAGTTTTTACTTTCAACTAGCTGAAATTCCCGTATAATACAAATATTCTCTGCTGTTCCGCGTAAATAAATATGTTGCGATTGGCAATGAAAACTCACCTGAGGGCACGTTGCTAAAGCTAACTCCAACAGAGATGCATTGCCGTCCGCAGCAAGCGTATGCAGCACTGTTCGTCCGCAAGAATCAGTTTGATTGATATCTCCGCTCTCACCGAGCAGTTCCGTTAATGACTCGCTAGGAGATTCATCCATTGGGCTCACATCTTGCGAGACCTACGACAAAAGTACATTTTGTTCCTACTTGTATCTTTCTTTATCGCAATAACGAGAATAAACGAAGCAATAACTTATAAGAATATATTTTACCATTATTTACAATATAAAATTGATTTTGACCAGCGAACGTCGGAGTAGAAATTAATACCTGACTAGAAGAAATAGCGTCCTTATTGGCATCATCTTCCGCCACCTTTTCGGATGGTTTAGCCCCAGCGTCGATGAGCAGTCTCAGTAATTTCACCTCCTGTCTGGGCCATAGGATGCACTCGGAGCTGTCCAAGTAGCAATTTTCGATGGGCGCTCCGCTGCCTATCATCCAGAATACCTGAAGCGTGTGGACGTCCAAGTTGCAGTTCGTAGTGGCTACATTGGTTATGGCTCGTTGCAGGTGCTGACCCAGTACGCAGATTTCGTCAGGGTTCAACTCCGTGCCGCGAAGAGTGTAATAACCCGCCAACATCGCGTGACCTTCGATGGCGGAGCAAAGATACTTTTGCGTGCAGTGTTTGACGTCGAGCAACCACTCGGCGAAACTGTGATGGAACAGCATAAGCGCGCCGGCACGGGACACGGAGATCACTCTGCGCAGAAGGTGTAAACGTCGATTGAAGTCCTCCACGGTGATGCTGGTGCAGGCTGTTTTCACGCATTTGTACAGGATCTCCTTGGTGATTGGCAGTTTCGCGGCTAGTATCACGTTTAACAGCGGTTGAACTTTCGCGAACTGTTTCCTGCTGAAGAGTCGTTGGCATAGCCAGAGGTAGAGACCGTTCAGGGTGCCTGGTATCTCGCGGACCTCTCTTAGGACGATGAAGTTCTCGGCCACGCCGTCGAGAACTTTTTCCAGGTACAGAAAACAACCGTTGCTCTTGATGTGCAGCTGGTTTAGCATCTCGGCCGTGTCGCACGAGATGTGCTGCCTGATCGAAGGAACGAAGGAAAATTAATTCGACGTTTGAATCACATAGGGTATCCATGAAAAAAGAAATGTTTTTTTACAGCAGAGTCATTTACCTGAGCGCCTCTTCTTGATCCAACCGTGCAAGAATGTACTGCTGGACGTCTCTCACGACGTGAGATTTCCTTAGGTCGTCCAACGAGATCTTACGGAACCCGGTGAACATCCGCGAGATCGATTTACTTTGTCGTCGAGCGGTGCAGACCAGCAGCAACCATTGAGGGAACAGGTGATGATGGTTGGCCAATAATTCAGCGATCGTCCTACTGACATTGTCGTTTTCTCTCCTTGAATCTCTGGTACCGGTTTGCGGAGGATTCAAAGTTTGACCCTCGTCGATAGAATCAACCAATAGGAACAAGCAGCTCTTCGGTGGCTCTACCTCTAACAGGGGAAACAGCAGAGCCTTTTTCAGAGCGTCGTCGGGATCACGGTCGAGAACGTCCGGTTGCAGGGCAGCCTGTATATCCGGATCCGTTCTGAGCTTCTCCGCGTAAGCTTCCGCCACTGCTTCCCTCGAAGTCGACGGGATCGACGTGGCGTTGGTAGTCGTCGTAGTAGTGCTGGCAGGAGACGGCGAGCTTGTCGACACTCTACGAACAATTTTAAACAGTTTCGGACGTTCTGAACCAGCGTAGGTTTCTCAAGAGTACTCTAGACGTTCGAGAGTCCTATCGCAATTACTAACCTGTGAATACCATCCGAGCTAGCCTGCAATAGTTGAGCAACCAAAGATCTAACGAATTGAGCCGGCGACAAGGAGGCCTCGCTTCTTGCCTGGCAGAAATGCCTGGCGAGCAGTCTCCTGTTCAACGATCTCTGATGTTTAGCGTTGGCGCCGGTCGATGGCCACGCAAGCTCGGCGCAGAGGGCGGTTTTCCCGCTTCCTGGGCCGCCGACGATCAGAGCACCGCATGTCTTCGAGGCTGGCCTTTGCTCCAAGCAATGGGACAGCCTGACGAACACCCATTCGCGGCAGAAGAACCGCTTCTTCTCGATCACCGGCGCGGCCATCTTCACGGTTCTACGATCGGCCGTCGCGTCGATGGCTCGAGCCTAACCGATCAAAACGACACCGGTCGTGTTTGCGATTACGTTTCGTTGCTCTTTGCGATTGTACGCCGGTGCGCGTCGATCCCCCGCGAGATCTACTGTCATAGTAATTCGATTCTTTTGTTCGATAAATAGGTCGGTGTGTCGGGAAATGGAGGAAGATCAGGCCGTCTGTTAAAAGAGTTTTCCGCGACGATTAGTGTTCTAGGCTGAACTGACGGTTCCTTGAAACGCGTGGCCTCGGTTGGGTTCGTTGCTCGACGATGATTTCGATTTCAGCCCCGTTGCAGCATCCCTCACTCGTGAGAATTACGAGCTAGACCAGCTGTGATGCGACGCAGCTATGGTTGATCTCGTTGCACACTGACGAGGAGACGTTGGTCGGAGCCCCAGGGGGCTCTGAGGCTTCCTCGGCCTCCATTCAGGCTTCTCATCGCCTCGTTGCGGACGAGCACCGCGTTTCGTATCGCTGCATTCTACCTGGAACAGCGAAACCAGACCCGGTTACAGCACCCCGCGGAAATGTTACTCGTGATTTCTCCTACGTCTAAGAACACCCCTTCCGTCGCGGGAAAGCCTCGACCGTTCGGGGATTTACCGGAGGCATTTAAAGGGAATTTTGCTATTTCCCCCGGCACTTGTTTGCATTGAAATTATGCCGATTTCAGACGCGAAAGCTTCTCGTTGTCCTTTTTAGGCTCTTTCGTCCGCAAACGGGGACAATGTTAACCGAGCATGTCTCTGGGACATTTTCTACTTCAGAGTAGGGTTGGTTTTATTTTATTTCGAAAATGGTTAAACACCCTGCACATGCGTAATGACAACAAAGACCATCGTGCGATTTACAGCTTGTCCTGTCGCGTTTGCTGAGACGCTTCGTCGAAAGATCGTGAAATCCTGTCGCGACTAATGGAAAGCTCGAATTCCGCTCCGGAGTTATTCGTAGAATGGCGAGTGATCTAAAATTCGTATTTAATGGGCGTAATAATTGTCTGTTCGCGGAAGACAGATAGGATGAAATTACAAGGGAACGCTCGAAACGAGCGAAAATGCGGAGTGTTAATGACAAACTAGTTCTACTAATGAGAAGGGAATACGTATCTTGGCGTCAGAGTTTTCTAATTATGACTACCGTGTTTGCACTTGTTAAGACTTCTCTGTACGAATCCAGACTGTTGTTTAGTGTCAGCGAAACGGAAACTCGTTTATAGTCGTGTGCCTCGGGGAACTATAAATACTTCATAGCTTGCGTTGAATAATACAGTGGTGGACATGAGTACTGGCACGGTACGCGAGTCCTTGTACGAATATTTATAACAACCAAAAACAATGTATACATTACTTGTTTTTTATCTAGCTTTATTTAGAATTCCAGTTTTACATACCCCGGTCTACTCTAAATATTGTACTATGCACCTGGTCGTTGTTTATAATCAGGAAGCAGAGCTCTGGAAAATTTAATATTCAAACCGAAAACGTAGTCGAAAGGAATTCTCGTTGTTGGGATCTGTGGTTCTGAACATTGAGCAGACTTCTGAGAGTCGGAAGGTGGAGGAGGTAGTATCCTTCATAGATCTGCGTTACTGTAACTAGTTACTATACGACGTCGAGACGTCTGTGTAATGTCTAAAGTATCGACACGGTTATTTATGCTGGAAGGAAACGATTACGCGGACTTTCAAATCGTTACGAATGATTTATGCAACTCTGGAATATTATCTGTACTTTGCGCGGATATTATCGACTCGTAAATCTTAAATATTTAAATAGAGTTGGTCGTAAAACGAGGTATTCGTACGAAGAACCTTTTTGGAACGTTAGATGCTCGCTTTGGAACCCTTCGAATCCTCAGACGTTCGATTTAAACGAATTGTCGTATCAGAGAGCCCAGATTACTCTTTTAGGTACGGTTACAGGGGTGGTAAATAGTGGCTGAACACGCTTCTACGGTCGTCGGCTGTTTAATTGCACCGTTACAAGTGGTTGTTTTTATTATTAACAAAATCACGTCCTGTGGTGGCGCAACAAGCGGGTCTGACAGTCGTCTCGAAAACGTCGGGCGTAATTTGCATCGTCGGTGTTACCTGACAAACTGCTTTAATTACGCGGGAGTCTAGTTAATTTCTCACCCGGGGCTCGATTCACGAGCCGCGGAAGGGAAAGACGGGGAGGAACGGGTCCGCGATAATTATGAATCGTTGGGGGTTTCTGCTCAGGAGGCGCGAGGGGCGAGCATTTGTCCCTTCTTCCGATTCCGCGTGGATAATGACATCGGGCGTTCGAGAGTCGGGTCACCTAATTACTCGGCCCCCGTGCGAGCTGAAACTCAAACGTTCGATGGATAGACGCCCCGTTTATTGCTTGTCTCGCGCGACTGTCGATATTGTTTCACGCACGAGCTGCTCGCAGGCTTACAGCCCACCGTAATGCGTTAATTGCACACGCAGTTCGTGAAAGCACGAGACTGGGGGGGCTAACCTATCGACAGGCATGCGTTCGCTGACTAAAGTTAACCCTTTGTCCCCGCGAAATCGTATAAACCGCCATTTTTTACTTGGATTTAAAAGGGTTGAAAAGGGGTAGGAGCTAGCGAGCAGTCGTGAACCAAATTTGAACAAAGACTTTTCGAGCAACTCGAAATTCTGTACACGGTACATCTTTGACGAGCACAGATTACCCGAGAGCTGGTACTGGTTGTGTTTCCTCAAAGTTTCGCGGGAGTTTATTTAATACGGAGCACTGTTATGGGGGGAAATTTATCAGGAAGATAGCGTATTATCTGCACTCGTTACCTTGTCGTTTAGAATTGTCTGGGGAGACGTTTGGACGGAATACGTTCTTGATTTTCACAATGATTTTAACGAAGCTCGTTCCAATCCTCCGGTGGAGGATCCTAGCTCCGCGTGAACGGGGTTTCTCGGGATTTCGCGCGTTTTAATTGCTGTAAATCTGTCCCACGTCGGGCGTAAGAGCTCTGCGAAAACGTGAAAGTGCGTTTTCCCTTGGCACTCAGCCGTCTCTCGGCTTCTCTCGCGACGATCAATTGTTCGAGACCCCCGACGACTTTTATAAATATCCTACAGAAATGCAATTAAACCCCGATCATCGAGAGCCACGAGCAAACCGGAGAAAGTGAAAACTCCTACCAAGTGTGCGCGCAAAGAACAAATTTTTATTAAAAACATTTCTGCTCGCACATATTTTCGGTAAGGAATTTTTTTCTCGAAAGTGGGTAGGATTTCGAAGGTATGTCTATTCACCAAAAATGATTGTTATTGACCCCCGCAACTAAAACTAATTTTTTTAAAACGATTTGAAAAATTTCTGCAACTACCACCTGTCGATTTTGCTTAAAAATTTGTTTTTCATTTTTAATAAATTTGTTTGAAGAAAATGCACGAAGTTTAGGGTGTACTCGGGATACCCTGTCTGTGATAACAGCGCCGGAAGTCCTCCAAGTGATCCAACCGTTTCACGCGAATTGTACGACCGAGACGCGCGAGTAGCCTCTTCATTGTCTCGTTTGTTAAGCAACGGGTACCATTCAAAATTTACTGCCAGCCATATCCAGGTCATGCTGGCAGTTGTTGGCTTATCGCGCGCGGAACCGTCACTCGCGCCACCGATACCGAATTTTCGGAATTCCCTCGCATGTCCCGAACCGGTGTCCGGCCTCAGCTATCAATCGAGCCACGATAAACCTTGACACGAGCGGATCGTGTCCATTGTCGGCGTTCTGCTCGTTTTATACGACTCCGTTTGAAAACCTACAGGGAGGTCTTAAATCACTCCCAAGTGAAATTACTTCTGGAGAAACGCGATCTCTCCCCTTTGCTCGCTCTATGGGCAGGTCAATTTTTTATGTTGATTTATGGTAGATCTAGATAGTGATTTATGGCTGCAAAAATGGCCAGAAGCGACCCAGTTTCGTAATACTTCGAAGTTTTTAAGACTATGAGGTCTTGAAACTCTCAAAAGGGTTCGAAAAGTTATTTCAAGTCTCTTCGCATGAAATCTGGCGGTCGCGATTCGATTGCAAGAAGAGAGTCTCCGGTGTCTCGTCGAAGGTACCATTCGACAGAAGAAGTAAGCATCGCTGATTCACAGGGCAGATATGTAAAATGCCGAGACACTGTTCAGATGCATCATCGAGGATCGTTCGATCGGTGGATCATCGTGTATCGGAAACTGTATCTGGAATACCGTTCGAAGCTATTCGCGTCGGATGATAAGGCTTGGATACGTATTGGTAGCAACGGGGAACGACCACGGCGAGATTGGGGTTGTCTGAAGTCCCCGAGGTCGTCTATACGTCTTGAATTTAATGAACAGAGTGCATCGGCGCGGGCTAGACATGCTGCTGTCCAAATACGGAGGGCACTGTTCGCCGTAGCTGCCAGCTTCAAGTGGGTCAGGCCTGCCTTGACTTCGCTTCGTATGAATTTTAAACAGCGCGCAGCTGGATTGTGGCCTCTGCAACATTTATGCCCGGTTACGACCAACGTCGCGCTTTTAACGTCTCCCGGACAGCTGTTTGAATGCCGTAGTTTGCAGTCATCGGGCATCCAGACGCTACTAATGAGTCAATAGTCGACTCGTTGCTGGGTACTGCGAATTCCTTAGCTCTCGTAGCTGCCCCCCGTCATCGATCTCTGTACAGGGAAAAATTCCAACGAACGTCTGAAAAATGCAACCGTGACCTTTTCTAAGATCGAACTCCAGAATTTCGATTACATCGAGAGATCCTAAATTGAGATCCAGCGTACGTTAATCGATATCCGGGGGGAGCAGCGAAGCGATTCCCAAGGTACGGGAGTTTCGATCGTCGCGGAGACTCGTCACGGAAATGCTGCACTTTCAGCAATCGGCGACAGAACGAGCGTGGCTCAAAGAAAGGGAGGAATAAAGAAAAATCCATCACCGCGGGACATCGGGCGTCTCTGACGGTGGTTCAGCAGCGATTGCTCATGACGATAACGGCGGGGCTGGAGGAGTCAAAGGGAGTATAAGCGAAACGAGAAAAAAGAGGAGGAGGTTGCTTAATGGAGCTGGCGGGTACGGCGGTACATTTCGAACAATGAGGATCAAACCTCTGCGGAGAAGGAAATCGAGTCGAAGTTAGTTCGCTGGAATGACAATGCTCGTTCCACTTGGACGCAAATTCAGTACTTAATAAAGCGGCACATTCACCTACCGGAGGTGGCGGCCGACGAAGACGTAAATTGAGATGTCTCACCTGAATGGGAACTGAGGGACCAGCCGCCGGGCTTCGAGACCATTATCGCCGGGGGATAGAGAGAGAAAGTTCAATTTTACAGTGGACTGACGGGAATTCAATTTCACAACGGATCGTCTTCCGTGCTCGCGCGCGGCGCGTGTTTAGGGATCGTCGACGAAGAAGACCATCGAGCTTTCCTACCGGTTCCGATTCGCTTCGACGGTTAACCCTTTGACCCAGCAACGCGCGCGCGAATCGTTCAACGTAAAGTACCGGACTGTTCTTTTCTATAACCAAATTAGATTAGATTAGAGTCGAAAAGAAAACTTACGGTGAACTTGCTGTAATTGAATCACGATGTAATAAGCATGTTTGCCGGTGAATAGATCGTAAAGCAAGGGGTTAATGGCGACGCTAATGGGGACAATCACCCGATTTATCATCGTAACTCTTCGAAAGGGAGCATCGAACGTATGAACTTTGGAAAACCGATCGCCTTCGTTTCTAACGATCGAAGTATCTTTAACGAGAAAACTTATCGCCACGGTAACACCGGTTACCGGCAAAGGAGAAAATCGATCGTCTGTAATGTATATATTTATTGCCATTGCGATACCAAAAGTATAAAGAAGAAATCGTACGAGATACGCGAGTATCGTCCATGTAGGGAGACAATTACCGACAACACCTTTAGCAGCGGTCGCGGTGATCGGCTCATTGGAGCTAATTAATGGCACGAACAAAGGGAATGCGCGCGTGCTTCGCGTATAGTCGGAAAAGCTGGATCCCGTGTAACGAGTAATGTCAAAATTCCTGTATGTAACGAGAAGCTGCTCCTTATCTTGTTAGATCTTGAACGTACAGGATCGTTAATGCGTCCGCGGCGTTCGCGGCGCGCCATATTTGGCTGATTGAGCAACGGCCTCGTTCCAGACAGGTCGGGACATCAGTCTTAGGTCAGCCAGCTTGTACATACTCGATTCCGCCGTGTTCCGATGCGTTTGCCTTAATCGGTCGCCGCTGTGTGTCGGTCGATTTAATTAGTATTGGAAATTGACATGTTTGAACGGACCGCAGGGAGAGAGATTTAGAACGGAAATGCTCATCGGTCAGGAATGCTCCTGCACGGAGATCCTCCTAAATTGTCGAGCGGAGTACAGTAATCGACGATTGCATTTCATCGAACTCCTCCCTCGAAAACACAGAAAATAATCTTCGATGTTTAGAGCAACGAGACCAAGAGATTAAGAGATATTCTTAAATTTGAACGTTTGCATAGCACACGAATTACTTCGAATTCAGTATCTTTCGGTAAACATCTGATCCCCCGAATCGAGTTCCCCAGAATCCCCGAACCGAAGTTTTAACCTTCTAAACGGGACAGAGTCGCAGCACGTCTGAACGATCTTCGTTCGTAGTCTCCGTTGAAAGCCAGCTTTGAAATATTTATAAGCTATACACGCTCGTAAATTACGACGGATTTTTGGGGGAGGCTTTTCACGGATATCGTGTTCGGCAGTTTAATTTCCCACGGTCCGACAAAGAACAGAGATGCGAGTGGCAGGTAACTAAAATCGTGCTTAGAATTTTATCGCGATTTCGACTGGTCCCTTCGTCTAATTTGGTTCTCCTCGTGCTTCGCTACTCATCAACATTATACAATTTTTATATTATATTATAGGAATTGTGTGTAGTGTGAATAATCGCGCACAATAAAAGAACAGTGCAATATTTTCGTAACGATACGCCGGTCGATTAATTATTTTCTCCACTTCGGAGCTACCTAGCTACAACGGACAAGCGGAAAATCATAAAATATCATCGAATTAATCTGTTAATTAGCGAACGTACGTAGAACTGACGCTCGAACGCTCGTGTTTCTCATCCTCCATTAATTATCGTGCTTCTCGTTGATCCGGGAGTCGCGTATAAATCAACTCTGTTAATTATAATTTAGAAATTAACGTAATAAGACGGCGCTGGCTGAATCTTACATCTCCATTCGCGAAGAACGTTATTCAGCAAAATACGTAACACTGCTGTAGAGATACCATCGTTCGATTGGCCAACGATCGCATTCGTCCAAAGGACGCACGAAACAAATAGCTCTATTATCCCTTCTACGCGGTAAATTTTATTATCGATCTACGTAATAACAATAACGCGACGATTATTAGGCAAATAATGGCGAGGAAATCCAATGCACTGGCCGCTTTGCGTTTTGGATATTCAATTTTAGGGGCAAACGATGGGGAATATTGGAACAGTTTGCACGGACACTAATATAGATGCATGTATGCATATTTTTGTAATTAAAATCTAGATTAGAAACTGTTCGAGCGAGAATTTTTTAGCGAACAGATTTAAAACGTTTGCTCGCGATCGAAAAAGGAGACAAGCCTGTTAAAGCAAAAGCTTCAAAGTGGCACTGATTCGGATCGGAGTCACTTGAGCGTTCGAGCTTCCCAACAAAGTTCAATTCAATTTTTACGTCCGCGCGTTCAATCGATTGGTATCACGTTTAACTCGGCTGATCCACGGCCAGCCGTTGCAATCAAGCTTTGCTTGAAAAATTATTCCGCTGTCGTAGCTCCATTGGCCCCTTCTGTTTCCAATTTGTTCGACCGAAAGGCAACTAACCAGTCAGTCTAGCTGGTCTCGATCGCGGAAACGAAGGCATTGTATTCAATTACCAGAACTTCCGCCAGGCCCACGGTCAGTCTAATATCTCGAAACGCGTTAATTAAGCTCTCCATCTCGTTTTTCCCTCTTCCGCAATTCCGCCCACGTTTGTTCGACCACTATTTATCGTGTCTGTAGCATACCCAAGCTGAATAGATGAAATTCCAAAAGACTTAATGGCGTGCAAATGCGAATCCCTTTCGTGATTCACATTATGGTGATTTTCGTACAGGTTCTTCCACGCAACTAAACGTAGAAAAATTTCACGAATACAGTAAAAATGTAATAGTTAACAAATTACGACAAGTGATCTTAATAGTAGGAATGCTTTTAACGGGATCAACAATCTACCAGAAGTAGGTTCAAGTATAATTGAACGTGGGAGAAAACTGTATCCATTTGTACAAAAGTCTTACGTAGACTCATCGATCGAAAACTTGGCGAGAAGAACCGTGGTTGTATTTTTCAAACTAAAGATAAATAGAATTCCTATCTCAATAGAATACAAACTGTTCAGAGTTAACATCATATTAGTAAAGGACTATAATTCTATCTACAAAGCGTCTCACACTCGACGTAATCTGTGTTCAGAGTAGCTTAAACCAAACGTAACCTGGATTGCTTGTAACTGTTACCTCTACCGTGGAATTAATCACAGAATTAGTGACAAATTCGGAACTCTCCTCGGTGGAGTACCACTCATGCTTATCACGGTTCGAGTTCAACGCGACCCAGATCCGACACAGGGCAGGTTAATTACGATATTAGGCAGAGAATATTGACGCGGCTGAACAAAGTCCAGACTTACCGCTCGACGTGTTCATTACTTAACACTCGAGCATCGGCGCTAATGGAAATTGATAGGACATATTGCCGAATTCCAAGCACAGAATCCAATAGATTTAGTGGCCGGTTTATGTGTCATCTTTTAAAAAAAATGATCTGTATTTATATGACCTGCTTAACGCGGCTGCGCGATTGTCTTTCGGAGCACGTGCAGTATTTTATCTCGCCGAGAGGTCAAGCAAGCGGAATGCATGGAGTTAACTGATGATACGTTTCAGCCACCATGTCCAACCGACTGCTGTAACGCGTTAGGTACAAATTCAGATTTATTTCCAATCACCGTTGTTGATAGCATACCGGTGACCTAGAGTTTCTAGATGCTTGAATTTGCGTTATATGTACAGAAAGTTGCGTTTTGAAGTTTATTCGTACGATATCTTTCTCTTTTATGCAGCATAATTATTTTTAAAGCATGTGGATTAAGAATCTGTTCCAAAATATTTGATACTTTTAGTCTAAACGTGCATACTTGGTACTTTATGATCAATAGGAATTGCTGAAACTTCATTGGATGCATAGGGTCAAAGTAAATGTCAAAATAAATATAGAATACAGCATAAAATATAGTAGTTGGTATAGTCATCGGATAGGGGATGAAATGCCCTTTAAAATGAGCGCTTGAACAAGTCGATAGCTTTATTAGTTCCGGAGATATAGCGATTTTAGTTTCAAGTCGATGCGGTGGCTAGTTCCGGTGATAGGGTTTGTTTACGTTTCGTTGCTGCGCTCGCAAGTTCATTGATCTCGCGCGCGCATCGATAGTAAACAGTGCGTAGTAAATTCTTGGAAATACTACGCCGAAACTAGGTCACGACAGTCACGTTCGTGGGGTAGGTCAGCACGACTCACGTGCGACGAAGAGGTACGACGCGACGCGTCAGACGGAGACGGAGATAGTCGAATTAAAAAAATTACCCCTTTACATAAATTGCGATATCTCGAAAACGGAAAGTCGGATCGACAAAAACCAAAAGCCATTTTAAAGGGGAGGCTTTGCCGCTGCCAACAGTGGATCAATAATAAATAAAACACTAGTAGTTTCGGAACTGCACGCGTCTAAAGTTTAACTATTTTTATAAGACAGTGGCAACTGAAGATTCTCTCCTTTTATCTTTGCTACACATACATGTCCTATTTATATCGGAAGTTAAGCAGAATTTGATACCAAATTTTGTCGTTTTTTTACAAAAGAAGAGATGACTGGTCGTGGTAAGCAAGACAGACTATGTATTTTTCTCGAAAAACAAACAATAAGAATAGAAGTGAATATTGATTAGAGAGTCAAGTAAATTGAACGTGGAATCGTATCGATGGGAGCTGGAAAACGTGTCGGCGTTGTCTCCCTGTACATTTCCAATCAGAAGTTTCGATACAGCATTTGCATCTTGTAGACTAATGCGAGTGGAATACGAAAGCTTCTGCCCTTCGGACGATCAATCTACTTTGGCAGACAGGATGGAATCAAAAAGTTCCAAGTTCTGTTATATCGAGATTTCAACTGCATCGAAAGTCAATCCTCGTTTCGATGTCCCCGACGACTTTTCACGACTACGTTAAGTGGTTCTCGATTTCTTTCCTATCAATATTTGAAATTACTTCGTACTCTTCGATAGCACTCGTACAAAAATTGTTTTTCTAAGATCACGCAAGCCTTCCTCGACACTTAGGATCCGATATGATTTGGGAAAGCGTCTTAAATTTTTCTCGCGTAATAGTTTGCATATTTGCAAGTTGTTTCGAGAAACAGACGTCTCGTTCGAACGGGCACGGCAAAAGTTCGTCGAGGTGTTCTTCGACAGGCTGAGAAACGATACACCGGACACGCCTCTGCACTCTGCTCGAAAATTGAAAAAGTTGAATGAACGGAACTTAAAACTTTCGTCGTGTCACTGGAGAAGGTGTCTCCTCCGTGACGAATTTGCCAAAATTTCATTAGTTCGTTCGTCCTTCGGGCCCTTATCGCGTCACTCTACTAACCTTTCCAAGAATATTGGCATATACGTCTAGATAAGAATAGAACGTCGTCGGTCTTCCGCTGATTAGCTATGAAATTTGTCGTAGACTCGAGGACACTATTCTTAGTTGAAATTTCAAGGCAGAACGAATAGAGAAGATAGAAGTCGTACAGAAAACATACTTTTTACACGAGACAGTTGTTTCTCAACCTGACGGCGAAGGGGTTGATCGAACATAAATATCAATCTCGCGAGAACGAATTCCTCCGCGCGACTTTTTCGTTCTCGCGAAAAAGGAAAGCCTTCGAGCGCAACGATTGGAACCGTCACCTTGATTGCCACCGTGCAATTTCCCCGGTTTCGTGGGCGTTCCCGGCGATCGGCGGCATGCTAATTAGATTGCTATTAGTTACCTCCTCCGCGGTCGCGTTTTTGCTTTCATTCCGCGTCGTGTCGTGCGTGGACGTCAACCCCCTTGGCCATAAATTTGTTTATCGCGTGGAGGCGCAACCCCATTCGTTTTTATCCCGCAGGGGTGGCGTTTAACGGGCTTATTACCGTAACAACGACTTTGCGCTTTTTAACGCGAAGTTTCGTTAATTTCCTGCTTAACGGGACAGTCGTTGTTCTACGGAGAATTTGGTCCAAGTAAACAATATCGATCTGTACGAGGTTTTTATAATTTATCACGCAACAAATATTTTTTTCGCGTCGACGAAATTGTTTACGCTCTTCCCTCGTAAATAATTTTACGATGCAGCGTCGTTCACCGGTGACCACCATGCAAATGCCACGGTCTTGAGGATAAATTAAACTTTCGTTGCGGCAATTATACGTGAGAAAACTGGCTACGCGTGAAATTTACGGCGAAACGGGCTAATAATCCGAGCAGAAACAATGCTGAGAAGGAAAGCTGTGCGTTCTGTGAGAAGAGACCGTTCCACTTACGAAATGTGGTCCGCCGTAGAAATCGAGTGAAACGATCACTCCAAAAATTAACAAACAATCCGTTCATCGATTAAAAAAAAAAAGTTATTATATAAAGTTTCGACGATTCCTCGATTGTCCTTTTGATCGATAGCGATTCCCCTTTGTTGCATTCGATAACGGTTGGAAAAGTAACAAAAGTCCGCGTCGGTGGGGGCCATCAACACCTATGAACTCTCGCGGAGTTCCTCGCTAATAATTCACAAGTGGCAGGGAAACGACGAAATAGATTTATCACGTTCGCGGGCGGATCGGATTCAACCAAGGGCGCTTTATCATTTATTATTGGAAATTCTGTCGGCCGTGACGGCGTCCCCCGTCGAAAGGAATAGCACCGGGCACTTTATTCAGGAAGTTGACTCGCATTAAAGCCGAAACTCCGGGCCCGGTTCTTTATTAAAGCAATCTTTACGCGATATCTCCCGGCTTCTCCCTCCCCCGAAGTCGTGGAATCGCTTATTGAAATTTTCCCGGGGAATTTCAGCGACGTCGACGACGCCCCGTGTCTCCGTTCGATTTTCATTTCCCCGCTTCTCTTCTTCCTCGATTTTCGTTCCCGTTACGTCAACAAGCGGCTCAAAACGCGGAACGATTACGTCAGTCAATTATCCGGCCGTCGAGCGTGGCGTGACTTAATGAGACGTCATTCGTGTAATTGCCCAAGTTGCGTGATAACGACCGAACGAAATCGCAAGGAATTTAGACCGAGACCGATGCCGGGCGCTCTTGGATTTTTGCACAGCACCGGGCTGATTAATTGCCAATTATTTCGCTAATTGCAGCGATTTCTATCCCGTCCCGGTGTATTTCTCCTGTTTTGCACGCAGCCAATCCGAGCACGTTGGGAGAAAACCGCCTCCCGCCCTATCCACGTTTACCGGCTAAAGTTGAGAAACTTTACATTTGCACCGAGTCATCGGTAGCAATTGATTCCAAAGGATAATATTTACCCTCTTGCGCTCGAGAGGCGACTATCGGTCGCCATTGGGTTTTATGCAGCGACTCGAATGGCGTCTGAGAAGCGACGATCTTTGTTTACGTTAGATTTCGTTGAACCTCGAAGCGTACGCAACTTCGGCCAATAAATAAGTTTTTTCAGCTTTTTATGGATCGTTCTACGAACCGTGAAATGATTTGTTGGCTTTAATTCGGCCGCGATAACGATCCTGACACGCGTCTCTTAGTTTAGATTCCACGATCGTGGCAGAAGTATTACCGTTTCGTAAGTCTCGAAGCCCTAGAAAAATGGATTTCAATAATGGAATCAGCCCGAGCGAAAATTAATTAGATTTTACACGGTTACGAGACAAGGTCAATTGTATACATGAAGCTTAGCGACATAATAATAGTAGAAATTGATAGTGGTATGGCGCATGATTACGAGAGCAGAGAGTAGTTCAGAGTGGAACTTACAATTTATATATCGTTATGAGATACACCGAATTATACGAGTAAAATTAAAAAGACACAGTTCTCACGATTTCGTTTGTGCAACAGCGTAAATAATTCATTAGACACTAATAAACGTGTGCGCTATGTTAAGAAATCTAAAAGTATGCAACCATGTAACTCGTTTCTTAACTTTTGTCCATAAGCGTACGCAGCTTACTTAACGGTTGTATCTACACTTTCCTCCGACCCATTTCAAACCACAAATGGATCCAACGAAGAGAGTACCTTGAATTGGGAAAATTGAAGATACGGTCGGAGGAAATCAAGAGGTTTGTCAAGATTTCGCAGAGAGGAATTGGTAAATGGAAGAAGGCAGATACTTTCGAGGGTTAACTTCGTTTCTCTTTCTTCCTCTATTAACGGATGGTTATAACATTTGTACTTTGTGACTCAGAGTGACTTTACCCATCTCTCATACAACGTTAACAACCAAATATCCATTCGTATATTCGGGATAACATCACATAATCTGATAAAGATACATTCTTTGATGCATCAATTTCACGCTGTACGATCTTAAATAAATTAATTAAAAAAAGAAGTGCCCGGGAAAATGTTGTCAAGGAGCAGGGAAAGTATCGACGAGCTGTCCCCTCGTTTCTATCTGCTCGAAGGTGGAGGAGTGACCAATTGTGGAGAGTTAATTTCCGTTCAAGGCCACTACCCCAACCATGAGGGCTATCCCCGTTGCTCTGGGTCTCGAATCTTCCCACAGGCATGCAGGAAAACGCCCAGCTTAGTTTAGATCAACTCGAAACAGCTCGAAGGAACTTTGCGCTTCATTAAAATTGCGTATCGCGTTACGCGTTTGCAAACTCAGCCGGGATGATTTAACCTTTTCCGAAATTACACGCTCTTCCTCTTCCCGTAGCTTATTTTAAAATTGATTGCTCTTTAGCAACATTGCTACTTTTTTCTCTAACGTGTACCAAATACGTGGAACCACAGTTTTCCAGGGTGGCTCTATCATTTTGGGGCGCAGCTTATACTTCACTCATGCCTCGTAATCTCGTTAAAAGTATCGAGAAAGTTGGGAATTTCGGGCGGCCCGTAATTCGACGGCCGCCGAAAACTTTGCCGGAACCAATAGCCCGGAGTATCGAGAAAAATTCTTTGCTACCGGCAAGAAACGTCGTCGCCAACTTGTCGTTATCATTCCCGGATAACAGCCGCCGGCAAGGGGTGCAGAAGTTGCCATCATCCGTCAAAGTCAGGGACACCGAACGACCAGGGGTATCGACCAGACCGAAGAAACCGCGATGCATTCTCATCGACGAGGATTCGCGGGTGCCTCTAGTGGGGGTAAGACACCACCCTCCGACAAGTTCGTGGCTCGTCCTTGCGAAATTAATTAACAAAGCGCGGGGCAGACACAAAGTCAGCGTCGCTGCAAGCCGATAGGTCATGCACGTGTCACCAGGCTGAATCGTTAATCTGCGGCGACATGCGCCTGATGCCTCTGTATAGGAAATAGCGGTCTTCGAGGGTGCTCGTGTTCGGGGATGCAATTCGATAGAGCAGGGGCCGACGAACTTTTAAACTCAGCGTTCCTCCCTCTCCGCCATTCTGCAAATCCTGAGGCTTCGTTTTCGAGATACGAGCAATTAAGATAAGATAGTTTATCTAGAGTTTGTATAGTTCTGCGTCTTGTTGCCGGGGTAAGAATTTAGTTATGGATCGAGAGACTAGCGAACCCTTGCTGCAGAGGAAACCGGAAGTAGGGGGAAACATTCTGATGGTCGATCACCCCAGACGGTTTCTCTGCTTTCGCCCCCGTCTTCTCTGGGTTAGACGGCACACCGCGGAAATGAAGCAAATGAAAATCGGAACGCGAAAACAAACAGAACCCATCGCGCCGCGGGGATCGACCGGGCGTTTTAACGCGCAGAAATTTTGCTGGTTTTTACCTTTGCCGCTCCGAGCCGCAATGCCCGTGTGCCAAGAAGGAGCAACCCAGCGGTTCGATTTTCTCGACGATGCAGTCGATACGATAAGCGTATTTCTGTCTGGGTGGGTGTTCTTCTTTTTATCCCCCGTGGTTTTGCGTATTCCCCTCGCTTTGCGTCAGGCGGTCTGGAATAGAGAAAATACTCGATGTTAATTAAAACATCGAAACATACGGCTCGGTACCCTGAGCGAATATTTCGTTCTTTTTATTCGCGTCGAGGTTTTCAACGGAATCGCACAAAGTTGCAGCGAAAACTATCGCGCGGGATGTTAAAGCTTTGAAACGAATCGCAAACGCCAATGATTACTTCGTTTCCACGGATTTTAGCCAGAAGCGAGGTTCGATGGTTCATTTTCATATCGCGGGTGGAAAAATCATCGTTCACGTCCGTCTCGCCCGTCCAGGCTTTCTTTGAGAGTCCCAGACCGCAGGGAGCTCTGCGAAAACAAAGTAAATGAAATCGAAAATCCGTATGGAGGCTGCACGTGCATCTGCAATGCGGCCTCGAGCTTGGCAAGAGTCGAACCCCATCTGACCAAACGTTGCCTCCGTCTCCCTCGCACCCCCTTATTTCTGCTCTGTTCCCTCTTCGTCTCTGTCTCGCGAGAGAAAAAAAAAGATAATTATCGGTCGGATCCTGGGATAGCGGAGGAAATTGGTCGAATGGTATTCCCGACCCGCAATGAGGAGAAATTGATGTTCCTGCGTTGGAAACACTTCTGATTGTTACGGGAGAAATGCAATAAACTCGCGCGATACCCGGACAGGGATCCTTATTTAGACTTTCTTAGCAGTTTCTCTTAAGATTTACATATTTCTAACGCGAAACTATATTATTTCCCGTTCGAATGTTCCTCGAAACCGAGGGTATTCGAAAACGTTATCTCGTTGCGCGGCTGCCTTAAAAATGATCGAGTAATTTAATACTCGAGCCCGCGACACGGATTGCGATTTTTCAAAATCCCACTCCGTTCGATTTTTTCGCCAAGCCCCTTTGATATTTCCACTCTATAATTAATGTCGCTGGTTACGTACGACGACAGCTGCAAAGACACGCGTTCGTTTAGCTACAACTTAATACGCCGTTCCAGTCCTTTAAATTTCAAAAAGCAATGCCTCCGGCTCATGAATATTCGAGGAACACGCTGTAATCGAGCGATAAATCGCGAACAATCTGTACGTTTACCAATGTTAGAGCAGCGGCGCGGCGCAACCGCGCGAATACCTTTACCGGACACCTTCGATCAGGAGAGATTTCAGCGTGGGCGTTAAGCTGGATTTACATTTTGTATCGCGTTCCCACGTTGCGCGATTTCCATGGCACCGGGCATTGTCTTCTCGATTCTGCCGGCAAAATCGTTGTCCCGAATCGAGAGACCAACATAGGCTCGCGTTAAAATATAATCAACGACCATAAGTATATTCCTGCGATCGTTAGGTTTCGCTAATATTTCCGCGGCCACCAGTACGCATTAATAATCTCGCCATCGCGACTTTCACTAATATTTCCGTGACCACAAGCAGCGCCGACTTTTCCATTTCTGATCGAAAGCAACGCCGTGTCGCGTTTATTAATACTTTTCTTAAACTGCACTCGATAACGTGACTTACTTAAACAAACTGGGTATTCCAAAGATGCTGCACGTCCTTTACTATCGTTACATTTCAATGATTATATTTGTTGTTTGTTAAAAGAGAATTGGTCATATTTTCCTGTTCATTTAACGCATACCGTTCGCATAACTGTTATACCGAACTAACAAAGATTTAAAAAACTATTCTAATTATTTTTATTACAAAATATTTGAAGTGCTCGTTCGTTGGAATCGATTATTCCCGATACTCGATATTCCGTTACGATCCGGGTTCCCGTCGAGTTCCAGAAGCGGTGCAACGAATAAAATATATATCGTGTGTTCGAATACAAACTCGTTTCTAATTATTTCGCTCGCCAGAGCCACCGTTAGTTCCGACAATTTCTATTCAAATAAAGCAACTTTCCCATTCGAATCTCGGTCTGGAAATAAATTACAGCACCGTCTTCCTTATGTACAGTGGCGAAGCGCTAGAAAGTAAGAAGACAGGAATACGAGGCGAGAAGTAACGCGATTAATTAATATCTCAAAGCCGATGAGTCATGCGCGCTTGACTCAGTCAATGAAAGGCTTGTGCAATTGCAAATTAAGAGGTCGCTGGAGGAATTTGTTCGCAGCGGAGTCGTCTTATCTTGACGCGTATCCGCGAACAAACTCGGGCTACGTATCCGTCACGGAGAAAGAATTTTCGTAGGGGATCCTCTCGTTTATTCTTACGCGCGTGGATCACCTGAGATTCGCGCGTTCGCGCCCGGAGATTAATTTGAGAAATCTGGTGGCTGTTTTTCGCGGAGCGTGAATCACAGCAGGCGAATCGTATTCGCATAATTTACGACTGTTGCTCTTCGTTGAAAATGAAGCTAGCTGCGCGGCGAAGTGAGTCGGAGAAACGCGTGTACCGCTAGCCACGGTGTCGGTAAATCCTGAAATACGCGTCAAAGAAAACAGCGCTCGTGAAAATAAACGTGGGATTATCCGATGGAAAAAAACTGCCGGACGACCGGACCGTCCATCGAAACCAACGCTGAAACGATGGTATCCGTTTGTTTCGCGACAAATTGCTCTTCCATGGACCGGCGTTTCTCGGAAGAAGGAAAGACAAATGGGAAAGAAATTATTAGTTCTGGAGGTATTTTCGAAAAATGTCTTTAGTAAATATCTTGGGCGAATTTTATCGCGAATACTTTGAGCGGTTCCGCGTCAGTTTCGACTTTCGCGGGCAAAGGAGGATTCTGGGAGCAGCGTTTACCAGAGAACACGATGTCATAGTCGAAGATATATTGCCCGGAAGAATTCAAGGCTGCGGGGGTTTATTGCCTTAATATTAAACTTGGCCCTTTTATCTTCTTCCTACTCGTTCCTGCGAGCAGAAATAAGTAACCGGCAGTGGGTGGGGGCGCGGGAGGGCTAGAGAAAACTCGGTCTCGGAACGGTCGTGGAAATCTTTCCTTCTCCGAAAGCCACTTCAAAGATTTACAACTTACGCCGGCCTTCCGCGGAAGTATTACATCGGACTGCGCTTGGAAAATATTCGAGTTTATTCGAAAATTATGCGAAAAACTTTCGGCCTGGACAACCGGTGATGTATGCCCGCGTAAGCGATCGTTCGCACGGGGAATCTCTGTCATCCAGTATTAATGTAATTCGCCGTATAATTAAGACGGTATCGTGGCTCCATGGCGCGCACGCTATGCTACAAAGCTAATGAGTTATTCCTCTCATCATCGTCGAGGCGTGCCATGTGTGGTCTCCCTGCCTCTGTTAGAGAACTTCGTAAACACGGTTGTTATTACGGTGCAGAAGTTGCCGGAATACGCGACGGTGGCTACCAACTATTTTACGGATATTTAATATTACATTTTACGCTTTCAACGCGAGCCAAAAGGGAGAAGCCACACAGGGTAGAGAATATTCTTTTTAAGGCTGGCATTAATCCAGCCCTGGGCACGACGCGAGGAATTAACAAATTCCCAAGAACACCGCGTCGAAGCACGTTATGTCGTTGCATCGGGGCTCGCGTACAAACCGAAAATCAACGTGAATTGTTTGCAGATATCAACGGACCGGTTGTAGCTGATCCGCGGCTCGTGATCGATGCACGGTATTGACTATTGGCGCAACTGGTAACTAGCCAATTTGCTGCGTCGGTCAGACATCTGATTACCAACAGTAATTAGTGGTGGATTGGTGTATCTGTGTTGACTGTCGTTGGGCGTGCAAACTTTCTGACCGGTGACGCGTAAATACGACGCGATCGAAGTTTTAAACGCCGCTAATTTTCCTCCGATCTCTCGATCGTCGTACAAATAATAGCAAAAGATGTCTAGTTATTTGGAATTTTTCACCGGTCTATTCTTTTAAGCACGTCTCCTCGAGGTGACGTTTCATATAGATCTGTTCCCTGTAGCTGCACCAGAAATTCGTCTCCCAAAAGTACGACCTAGATTGCAAACAAAGAAAGGAATCAAGAGGAAAACCTGCTATATTAACTGATACCCCCGAGAAAATTTTGGTGTATGAAGAGCAGACAATGAGAGAAAGGGGAACGGAAGTATCTGTAAAAGGAAAGTTGGGAAAAGAAGCGAAAGAACGGTGTTTCACTGATTAAAGGAAGCGAAGCTAACGAAGAAGAATGCTTTTACATAATCCGAGAAGAGTGGCTACAGTTTATTAGATGTTGTAAACTCGTTTTATTTATCATCTTATTAATTTTCAGATTTTATTTTCGTATCGGGATTGGAAATTCATTATTTATGGGGCGCCGTCGGTTAAATGGCCAATTACTGTACCGTTTACTTTTATTTATTTTTGATCGCGAACGACCCGATGCCCACCGTCGAGTAGTAAAAACGTTGCCACGAATTAATTCGCTGTTAGAGTCGCTATTCGGGTATTTCACTGTTCTAACATATAATTGAAGTCGTTTCTCTTAATTAGAGGTTAACTGGCCTTGCGCGCAGCCAGGGTTGCCGTGCTTCTTGCGAATTATTCTCTCTTATACTTTTTCCACGTTGCCAACCGGAACGAATTGGTTTTTTACGATCCAGGTTGCCGTACCGTTTACGTTCGGCCGACTATCAGATCCGACTTGGATTTACGTTTTCGGCTTCACGGAGGCTTATCCTGACTCGTTTCGAGATTTACACGGAAACGACTTTGACCCTGCTCTTACGAAGAATACGTTTTCCCGTGTAACATTCATGTTTTCCTAATAAAAATCAAATATCTCAAGATCTTGATCGATTCTTCCTTCTTACGTTTTCTCAGGCTCAGGGCTCAGAAAGATTTTCTTAAAGTATTACATTGAAATGTGAATAATTAGGATAATTTTGAACACGCGTATGCGCAGTCAACGCCAATGTGGCGGGAGATTTTTTAACCTCTCTTGTTAGCCACCTCGCTAGATCGTGTTATACTAACTGGAATTGAGAAATAACGATCTCGACGGTTGTATGCAAATATCAGGAAATAAAGTACGTTTCGCAACCGGTTCGGGTGTGAAATGTACACGATACAAGAAAACCATTATCGTGTTTTCCAGAAACCAGACGAAACGCATTGCCAATCCGTGATATTAATAATGTCCATTACCGAATACGAAGCGGTTTGAATGGACAATTCGAGTGTGTAGACTATTGGTTAGGCTTATTAACAAAAGTTTAGGATCGTTCCTCGATTCCCAAGTCGAATATCTTTATAAATTTTCTACCGATTAATCGCGAAAATCAAAGCTTTTTCAGGCTCGTTGAAAGTCGAACGCGTTTGCATAAAAGCTTCCGCATTTTCGAACGCGCGACGGCACCATGCATATTTCCATTTGCGTTACACAGGGAAGCGTGCTCTCGCGCATACGTTATGCTCTCTTCTGTAATTTTCACATGGTATTACGCGGCGCGTCCAGAAATATGTTCTTAAAATAAATTCCGATGCGTTAATTAAGCGAAGCAGGATGCCTTGGAGGAAGACCAACGCCCAGGAACGATGTTTCCATCGAATTAAACGACAAAGTCCCTTCGTAATTGCCGCGCTATTACACCCGGATATAAATCGACGTTAGGTTAATAGGTACATGCGCGTCGAGCTGCGTCGCGACGCGCACGCTCGCCGATGCTTTTCACTGGAATTCTATTAAAACGAGACGAGGCTTCACAGATTTCGCGGTCAGATTGAATCTGCTGTTAGTCTTATCGCACCTAGTCCACCGTAACTAGTTTATTTCCTCCTATCGCCGTTTATCCGCTAGCTTATAATTAAAAAGAAATTGCGAATAAACATCTTGACACTACGAGTTCCACGTTTTCTATTTCCAGACTCGCAACTTCGTACGCGTTTACACAAATGGGCAGAATCGTTACGTACTCGACTCGCAACCAATCTCACGACGATCTGGGTTCTTCTGGCCTACGCATTCACACTCGTCGGACTTATATTCGAACGATTACAGACGCTGGTAAAAAGTAAGGCGCGAAAGCCTCGACACTCGGGTTTGAAAATTGTTTTCGTTGTCGGCACGTTGAATATCAAACGTTCCGAAGATGTTGCGTACGTTCGACACACAGGCTCTCGTCCTGTTCCTGCGAGCATTTCAATTAAATTTTACCGTACTAACACGAGGGGGGATTTTCAGATCTCGCTGGCAGATTACATCGCCGATTTCCCTTATCGCGCGGGGGCATTTTACTGGAGCACGATAATCTGTATGCATTTATCGATTAAACGTTCCCTTGGACCTACACTATCGCCGTGCTAAAATAGAGTGTCGCGATCGGCCGGTTGCCCACGGAATGCCGCCGGCGCGGCGATGCAAATAAGGCTACGCGGGATGCAATATGCAACAGTGCGATTATTTTCATTCGATGTCATTATCGATAATTCACAGTTTCGGTTTCATCCATCGGGTTCGTTTTCGTTCGAGCGACCGTCTTTCATCACTGGCCTCGTCGAGTAATTTCATGGAAGAAAGGGTGGCATTTTTGCACCCCAGTTCTCGAGTCCCAAACCCCTTGACAGGCTTTGCAGATCGTGTTCACCTTCTTGCAAATAAAATTCACTCTTTGCAAACGAAGTAGAAGTTCGATGTCGATTGGAAAAAGATCGTACGATCCTAGGATTTCGTTAATTTTCATTTCCCGCAAACGGTTCGTTCCGTAATTCAGTTTCGCGACCCGATACCGCTCGTTTCACTAATAACGCGGAATTAATGCATCGTTTGCCATATAGCGCATGAAATAATGCGTATTAAATAACCCTGAACAAATTAAACACCAGCGACAGATCGTTAATTCGGCAATGCCCGAGCATCGAATAATTTCCCTGGCACTTATAATTACCGGCCTGCTGTTGGCCGGTTTAACGATGCTTTATTTTAAGCGGCCGTCGATAAATTAATAATTAATAGATAAACACCGTCATCCAGCGATTATATTCTATCTCCTGTTCGGCACGGTCCGCTGATATAACAGATTGTCGATCTTGTCGCGCGAAAGTGAAAAATTATCGGGTCCTCATCGCGGTACTATGTGTTTTCCCAAGCTACTTATTAGTTTTTTTAATATCCTCCATGCCTGAAGGCACTAAACTGTGATAAAAGCCTTTGGAGCAAGGTGGAAGCCCTGGGAAAATCCAGATGCAACTTGAATAGGGGATGATTAAGACAGAAAGATAAATGGTGATTCAAGAAAGAAAGGGGTCTCTGACATCCAAAGAATATCATCTTGCCATCAAGAAAGAATGCCTTCTTCCTCGGTTTACAATTATCCTTGTGTTCTCCAACATGGCGTCTTCCTTCTTCCCGCGGCCTTCCTTTATCTTGAAGACATTCTGCGACGTTTCCAAGCCATGGTTAAAAGTTCGACGTCGGTACGTGTCCCGAAATAATCGTGTAAGCGAGCGCTGGGCCGAGTCCATCGACTGAATTGCCGATCCGGTCACGTGCAACTCGCTCGAATGCTTAACGATTGTCGTCCACGCTGCCACACCGCATTCGCAATGCACACTGACCACTGCTCTTTTCGCCAGCCCCACACACCTCCGCGCTTTTGCTAATGGTCACGTTTCTGCCCCCTGCACTTTGTTTTCCTGATTATTTCGTCCGGCCCATTCACCGCAATTTGTGCGTTTCGTCCTACTACCGATTACAATAATCACTGTTCGGTTCGCGATGCTCTCGCGAATGGCCGAAACTTTGTCCAGATTAAAAGCAAGCTCGTTGAATTCGATCGAATCGCGCCACGGTACGGTAGAGCCTCGATTAACCGTGGATTGGATCAACAGTGGTCTCGATTATCCAGAGACAGGCTAATATAGCCTAGCAGAAGTAGAAGAGTCATCGAACCGAAGGGGTTGAAGAACCAAAGATTCGGATCCCACGATGGATAAATGAAATACACCATTTATTTGGGATTCTTTAAGCGGTCAACTACTGGTACCTTTGCCTTATGTCCAATTTCGAGATTCCTCGGACGCATTCCGTTCGTCCCGAAGAAAAATCGATGGGTGCTTCCATAGAGGTCGACGAGGCGACACGCGTCTGGCGGACCGTTCGCTGGAATTTCTTTGTCTTTTTCCGTTTCGGGTGAGCTAATATTGAAATTCCCGTGTTTCGTGGGTATTCGCAAAGGCGACGCGAGCCATCGCGGTGACGGTTCTTCTCGTCGGGATTTTTCCGTCTCCCGATCCGCGAGAGAGAGTAAGAGAGTGAGAGCCTCGCAATTAGCTGGCCAGGCGGCCCGACTAATTGATTCGTCGGCCGCTAATCTTCGCGGAGACGGCTCCTCTGAAAGCTCGGCCGGGGCCCGCAAGACTTTAATCATTCCTTGCTCTCCCCAACTTCCGACAATTTCCAACCGCCTCGGGGCCACGCCGCCCGCGATATTAACTTAAAACGAGGGACTTCCGTTTAGCGCACGGAGTTCGTAGTGGGGAGAGGGTGGGTGGTGGTTGGGGATTAGTACGCTGGCCACAATTTTGGTAATTAATATTCACGCGACGGGGCGAAACCTCCCCCTCCGCCTTCATCGTTCCGTTCCTGCCACAGACGCGTTTATTAGTCCGAGAAGAAACGGGGCTGCCTCGGTCCTAATTTATTCTTTTCCGCGATTCCGTTCAAGTGCTATTGTGGGAAACGGAATTTCTCGCGTCAAGGTTAACTCGACGCTCCTCCACTTGTCGCGACGCCGTTCGACAGCGTCTCTCAACCAGCGTCGCGAGGGAACATTTTCCATAGATGTATTCCAGCAGGATACGTTGACAAACCTTCTTCTTTAGTTCTTCTTGGAAATATTCTAACGAACACCACTTCAAATTCTCTATAAAGACACAAATAAAATACTGTTTTCTGTTCTATAAACACTGGATACCGTCGACAGCCTCGAACAGGCCTCAACGCGAAAACACACGATACTCCATTTTCGGACCACCGATTTTGCAACGCTCGCAGGTGTTTTAATTACTCGTCTTTGACTGACACAAACGATAAACTACCAATTAATCGAAGCCGAACAAGAAACGTCGCTTGTAAACGCGTTACACTGTACACGGTGATCATTCTTGATCGCGTACCGCGCGGAGGACTTTATGCGGCCCTTAAACGGCTCCGATTGAAAATAATTAATTAGGTTTGGCATGCGACGCCTTGATTGAGCAGAGCGTATCACCCGACACGGGTAATCGGGTATCTTGCCCGGCATTCCGTGCCCTTGAATGGCACGATAATTTATTCGGTGCCATTAGCTTTGCTCCTTCGGCGCTGCCAGTTCGTAAATGAGCTTTCACATTAAAATAACTTCCCCGTAGTCTCTTACCCCCGACGGTCCCCCTTTTTATAGCCCGGGCTTGCCAGAAAAGCGACTCCGGGGTGCTCTCTATTTTAGGACCGGCCGCGTACCCGGCCGTGGCCGCCATCAATTTTTACGATCAGTCTGAAAACTTTAGAAACTTCTCCGAGCCGAAGATTCGCATGAATTTTCAATCGTTATCTGTATGTAACAGTCCGTCGACGAAGGTGGGTCAATTTTTCACGCGGCGTCGAAAGCGTCGAACAATTACGATCGGAGAGGATCGTCGTTGAAATTTAAAACGTATTCTTAAAATAGCTCGACTTAAAATATCAGACTTTCAAGATGCCCCGGAAATAGAATAAACCTTGGTGTTACGAATACAGAGGTCCCGGGAACTCTTCCTTCTCCAGATATAAACACTTGATTCGGAGATGAGTATCTTAGAAATGCTTAAAACTTCCTTTCTGGCGTATTACGAACGTTGTTTACACGCGGAAAGGAAAGGCTACTCGATATTAGGGTAAGCCACCCTTGTAACAGTGCCTCGAAACGTTAGGGTGGCCGTAGTTCTATTTCGAGACGAACAGAAAGTGTTTACATCTCGAAAAGGAAGAGTTCCTTATGGTTGAAATTAAATTTAAGGCGCAGGTAATTAAGGGTAGTTGTAAGATACGGGAATCTCTCCCATGCGTGTTATCATTTTGTTCTACGCCGTATTTTCGACTAAATAGCGATACTTTCCCGGCAATTCCATTAAGCGGGCACTAAGTTGAAGCCATCCCCGCGACGCGCCTGCACGCAGACACTAATTACCAATTATTCTGCAAGTCAATGAACGGGAGCAACGTAAGGGCAAGGTAAATCTAGCGACTGGAACACGGCTCCTCGAAGGTGCTCCGGCCACCTTCGCTAAACGCCCTCGCTGTTAATGTACGAATCCACTTAGGCGCGCCCCGCCGCGTCTGATTAGATTAATTTTAAGGCTCGCGGCTGCCGTCTGCACTTGTTCCTTCCGACGCGTACGATCCCGACGTATGGTCGCGATTCTGATATTTCTGATGGGGAAAAAGGCGCATCTCCGATTGGTTTTAGAAAGCTGAGGATGCGTATGTTATTTAACGATGGCGACTGTGCTCCAAGCTCGACTCATGAATATAATTTAAACGTGATCGAAAGAACCCGATACTTATCGGCGTGCAGAAAAATCGCTGAACGCACGATCGGTGTTTAATATATCGAAGAAACGGCGCGTCGTCGCGATAAGAAACGGTCGACGCGGCGCGTATCACGTTTCAAAAATTGATTCCGCCGTGGAATAGAAGCACGGCAGCTGGTCCCGCGCGAATTACAATAGCGATTCCCGAATGGCGCGTAGTCCTTATAACCGGCGCCAATTTTCCTAAGAAACCCGGCGTGGCCGGTGTTCACGGTAAATGGTAAATGGCGGACACGTGGGCTGACTCGTGGAACACGAACGTGCCACGTAACGACAAGATTTCGACGCCCACGACGCCTGGTTCGGATTAAAACTGTGCCCCTAATGCTATTCGACGGTGTACCGAACCTGCCAGCCACCGGTTCGCAGGTACCACTCATCTATCAGCACTGGTTCTGTTGGCTCAGCGAAACCGTACCGTTTCTTTATTCCCCTCTTTTTCCGTCGCAGCGCGTTCAATTCGAGACGGAAATTCGCCCATACGCCTCTCGTTCGCAGCAATGGGTTTAAACGTATCTCGAGCTTTATCGATAATGCCAATATTATTCTAACGGAAGGTTCCCTTCCACCTTCATATTTATCAGTAACGACGAATTCTGGGATCGCGAAATTGCGGAACGCTGTTACCACGTTGGCTGCGACTAAAGGATTAAGCGAGTATATCCTAAATGAGGGCATTTGAATGCCTCCTGTACCCTGGCAGACATTTCGTACCCGAGTAAGTCTAAAATAATATCGACTTAATTGCACCATTAACGGAATAGTGCTAATTATGCAATAATGACATCCACTGAGAGCGAAAATTATAGTCAATGGGCAAGGTTCAGCAATGAATTACTAGTTAATCATTCTTGGTATGTCCCCTACAGCAAAAGGCACGAATAGAACTGTGTTACGTGGTTCATTTTCTACATAAAAATAATGTAGTAATATTTAGAAAAGTAGATAGATTTGCGAGAACGCGTGGGAGTTGAATTGTTAAATTAATATTTAATAAATATAATAAATGCAAAGGTTCCTTGGTCCACGTAGGACGTCGTATCGATCTGGTCGATCTAGTCGAGGGACACAGGTAACTTTCTGTCTGGCTGGTAATAATCGCCGGTAGTATGTCTATTTCCATGGTAATTCTCGTCCCCGGCGCGATAACGTTGGATACACTTGCCTGGAAGTCCTGTGGATATTACGCGTACGAATTACATTTCAGATATATCTCTGCGCTCCATTGCGTCCGCCGTCAGGTGAACGGACCACGAGTCCCTGAATTAATTGGTCCGTGAACGCGACGCAATCCATTTGAGCGCCAGAATATTTTGACTCGAATTTATCTAAGTACTCGAACGCCCTTAGTCGAAAATCCGTGCAACCCTCCTCGATATTTCCGGTGCTACCGAGTACAGTACTACCTCGCCTCTTGCTTCGAATCGCGTTAGGGATACTTGCAATTGAAGCTCCCTCGGCTTGAGAATTCGCTATAATTCTGTCGAGTATCTTGCTCGGATTTCAATCCAGAACTATCAACTATACGACTCGAATTTCACGGCGGTTGACTCGTCCCGAAACAAACGCCCGCATTCAAGTCACTGAAAGCGATAGAGAATTTCACGGAACATATTCAAACGGTATTTCGCATAATTTACGGCTGCCACGATCTTTTCCAACCTACTACACTTTCGTACGATTATACCCAGCAGCTTTTCACCTACTGTGTTGTAATGTTCACCTAGTGTGGCTTCATTTGCGGTCGTTCCGATTGCGGTTGCAGAGAAATCGGTTTCATTTGCGGTTCCCAGGTCGAAGATGCAGAACGCGGAGCGCATAGTACCGGCTCGCGATTATTTCATTTGCGGTCGTACTTTCCTTCGTACTTCTCCGATACAAATCGAACCTTTTATACGCGCTATATAGCGCCGGATGATATTAATCGACCTTAGGTGGAGGCCAGAATCATCGACATCATCCGTGGCCAAGAAGTCGCGACGAGGTGTCTACCGAAAGTTCGAAAGTGCTCATCACGGAGTGCTTCGATATTAAAATTCGCCGCTCGAGGAGTTCGCGAGGAGCGTTCTTTAATTTCGCACCAAGAAAAGAGGGGGGGAAAAAGGGAAACCTAGCCCTGCTTGGCTCTTCAGCTTACAGGAAATGTTTCCAGAGAGGAGTTGGTTCGCCCAAGGATACGCCAAACTAGCAACCCTCGCAGCATTATATTTTTAACACGAAAGAATGATACCATTTTTATTAGATTTTAATAATTTCCCCACGTTCGCGGTCAAATTTAGCATACACGGATACGAAAGTGTTAACTTCTCGGCAAAATGCACCTTCTATCCAGTCGCTGTGCGACGCTGCTCGAATTAGTATCCCATTCTGCGTCGTTTGAACGCGACACAGATGGAAATGGTGTCTCCTGGCGTCCCAGAGAATAAACAGTCGCTGTATGCGCGAGCACTTTATGGACCGAATGCTAGAACACGGGACGTCATGAATTGCAAACGTTCTTGCAGTATGCCTTCCAAATTACACGGGGTTCGTTCGACGCTCGACGTTCTGGAGCACGCGACGTAAAATGGCGACTATAATCCTTTTCAATTTTTCGGTGTAACGCCACCGTAACTCTTCCGGTTGATACCTCGACACTTTGCACCTCGTCTCTTTGTAAACGTCTATTTTTACGCGCATCGTCCAAAATTCTGAAACGTTCCAGGCGAGATGTCGTAACGTGGCAAATCCCAGCGTGTTTCGATCGGTCATTTATTTCCCTTCCAGACTTCCGGGCCCTTTGAAATTCTGCAGTAGGAATAGAAGACCGAGTCCCTTCCTCCAGGGGATTCCCTCCCATGGTTGTCGTAACTCTTGGTCGCTCGGAGGCTGCTGGGAACCGCCTTGGCCGTGGACCAATATGTATCACGAGGCGGCTTCTATGCGGGACAACGTTGTAATTCACCGCGACTCGTGTTTCATCGCGGCTGTGGTGGTAGGGTGTTCACCTACAAAGTGGCCGAGGTATATCCTAGGCGGAGGACGCACTTCCTATTCGCCGTAACCCTCTGCGAGCTGTAAAATAGTACGGTAATTCCGGTCCCGGGGCCGGATTAAATCAGAAGGCAAGAAGCAAGTCGTGTACAGCGCGGCCGCGATAGGCCAACGGACGTGTGCCCGGCGCACCTGTGATATTTAAAACGATAAAATGGCCGCCGCGAGATAAAAAATTCAATTACACCGCAAGATCAAAGGGAAATAGCCGTGCTGGTTTTGCGTGCGAGCATCCTTCCCGTGTCTATAGCGCTTAATTAAGGGAACGATGATGAGCGAGGAACTAGACAGAAAGAGATATGGCGTACGTCGGTCCGTTACTCGCGCGGATGCACTTTGTATCGGGGTATAACGTTGTTGCCTTTACGACGACCGAGTATGCGTCTTGTTCGCCGTAAATAGTTTCGTGCTTTTTTACCGGGGTCCCGATGGATGCACCGAGCACGCTTCGAGCAACGGGAATTTCATATTTGTGTCAAGTGCCGATCAATACCTTCGGGTCGTGCTGTTGTGTGCTCGTACTAACAACTGGATGGTGCTTTTAGTATAGAGTTTTCTAATACGAGCCATGGAATTTTCAATTCTCATATTTTTTATTCGCTTGTTAGAGTCTAATGCCAATGATCGTAAATACTTGATACGTACAAAGTGACGCTCTTATAATTTTGCGATACTTTTTATGTCACGTTTGCCCTGCCTGTGCAGTGTACGAAAAAGTTGAGAAACGGGTGGATGGGAAGGCTTCGATGGAAGGAAAATGACGAAAATGGGGAGAAGAGGAAAGAGCAGGAAGACACACGAGACCACCCCCGAAGGTGTGTCGTTAACCGCGCGAAGAGCAGCTTAATCTGACCACAGCCTGTTTCATTAGCGGTCGCGTCGTTGTTAATCCCGAACTGGAGAGAGCTTGGAAGTTGAAACAGACAGCGGCAGTTTCGGGATGCCGGCAGAAGGAAGGGAAGAGGTTCCCGTGGCATAGGACAGACGGTATCGCAGCTCACCGGGGAACAAAGCTTCCTCTATATCAGTTTGTGTTACCTGAGATGAAATTGCTTTGGTCGTCCCCGGTGCGGCTAACCGAACAACCCGGATAAAACGAGAAAATAAATTTCTCCCGTCCAAGTTTGGAAAGTTCGCCTCTACATTTCGCGCTACTTATTCCGCGCTATTTATAACCGCTGTATGAACACCGGAATCGCGTTTGCTGGAATCTCATTCGCTTCTGACGTTCCACCAACTTCGCAATACCGCTCCTGACCAAAGAATTTACTATCCGGTCGTTGCACACGAAACAGCATCCGCGGGCAACTATTTAAATCGTTACAATTTTGTTCGACTTCATTAACGGAGAGTAGTCGTCCATTCAAACAGACATATTTCTTTGATATCCGACACATAAGACACGGTGCCTCGACGCGTTTTTGCTACACTCTCCGTTTCTCCGGCGTATAGTTGTACGTCGGTGTTAGTTCGAAAGCGAACCAAAAAGCAATTTTCTTGCCCGTCGTGATTCCCGGTCGTGGTCAGAGACACCTGGACTTCTGACCAACTGGGTATTTCACCTAACTCGTGCGGTGACGAACGAGGCCAGAGTCCGCGAGACTGGGCAGAGTTTCAAATTCTTACCACCGTTCCACCGGCGAAATTTAAGTCAAGGAAACGGGTCGAGAGTTTGTAACAGATGTGCCGTTTACTTCGGACTTTCGGGGGTTCCCCTAGGTGTGGTTCGCGAGAATCGTCGTGACTCTTATGCCGGTTCTTTCCTACGGTCCAAAAATAGGTCCACCGTAAGAAGTACCAAACAGATGGAGTTCGCGGTGGATCTATCGTTTCGTGGCCTTCTACAGGACGCAACAGAACACGTGGTTATTATTTCGGAAACTATAAACCCTGATCGAAACTCACGGCCATTACCCTTTTCATCGGGAAACCCTCACGAACCCTTTTCATTGCTTTTATATCCTATGTCTAGGTAAGTACCCAGCGTTACAAAACATCCTATAAACTATGAGCAGAAACGTTGCAAACTTCCGGCGGACCAAACACACCACGGAAAAGTTATCGTCCGGCATTTGTCTCTCGCGTTGGGTTCCAGGCGTCAGTCCGGTCATTGCTTTCTCCGTAATTGAGAATACCAAAGTTATTAAACTGCCTCAAAGGCTGAAAGAGCTTTCCGCGGTCCTATTTCACCGTGTCCCGCGACTGATTGTCTCTTATACGACAGACAAACGTGAATTTATCGCCCCAGTTTCGCCCGGAGTTGGATTTGCGGTCCTTCGCACCTATATTATCAGGGCAGCCGGTCGATCTTTAGCCGCGCACCTCGCGGAAATTTATCGTGTCGCCTACGCGACAGTTGGATTTGTGGGTTTCGAGCGAAACGGTTAGCTTCGCCTCGTTTTCTCGTTCGGCGACGCTCAGACCGAGTGGCGACCGATCGTCATGGCCGACGTAATTCCGCTCGAAGACTGATAAGCGTCGGAGAACGAACTGCAAACTGTCCAGACAATTTCTAGTCCGATAAAAGCGTAACGAGGAATCGCAAAATTTGACCTTTTGAAATTAGAGAAAATTTATCGAAGAGAATCGATTCCTCTGGAGGGGTGCAGTGGAATTCCAAGTAATCGATCGAAACCCTTGCGACGCAACAGCCTCGATCGATTTTCCAGTTATCTTGTAACCGTATCCGATAAAGAAAATTTTCGCCGGGGGTTGATCGAAACGTTCGAAACGTCGTCGTTCCGTTTCCCCAAGCGACACCAACGAGTACGTCCGCCGGGCGTCTGTGAAAGGCATGGAGAAGGACGTCTTCGGCGAGTGCTCGAAGTTCGAAACTGTGCCGATTCCTGAGAGCATTCATTCGGTCTGCCACGTGTCAGGCTTCGGACAGCTCGAGGATGGGGGCGGCATTATGCAAGCGGCAGCGCCAGCGGGAAAGTAGCTGTGCATCGTGCATGCACACGTACAAACGCTCGATACATCGGCAGATGCCGTAGCGTCCGACCCATTTTCCAACAATGCTCGACCCGTTTATTATTAGATGCGGAGACTGAGATACAGCCTGTCGACCGACCCAGCCACCGGAATAAAGACGACACGAGAACCATTCGTATCGCGTTCAACGCTCCTCCGCCGCGGATAGACGCAGATGCAGCGGATCGCATTCTGCCTGCCTGACTGCCTGATTTCAATGATTCAGGAACCGCTTCCGTTGCAAGCCTGGCGCCGTGCACGACCGACCGTGCACGGGACCGGACTCCTAGCTGTTCATTTTCCGATTCGATTCGCGATTAGAACGTGCCTCGAGTTTCTAGCCACTGTGCGAGATACGCTTCTCTTTAAACGGACTAACGTCGGACGAGAACCGAGAGAGTATCGTCGCCGTAAAACTTGGAAACGCTTTCTCGGGAACTTCGGCAGCTTCGTTCGGACGTGCACTCTATTAATTTCGTTGGAGTACCAAGCATATCATCATCTTGTAACGGTAAGTTCTCAATGATCTTTTAAACAATTATCGATGAATTCATACGGTAATAATCAGAGAAACTAGTCACCGTTATAGAACGATGCTTCCTGATCGATACATGCCTCAGAACCGTGCACCAGTGTTTGCCCACTTCAGTTTCCATTCGCTTCTTCCTGTCTTTCGATTCATAGAGGAGCAGCGACATGCAAACCATTTCCGACTGTTCTAATCCTTCGATTCAATACGAGGTCTGTGTTCCATTCAGCGACGAACAGAGGTCTACAGGATGTTTTCTACCCCGGTAACCCTTTGAACGCATCACGGATTCGCCTGGCAAGGTTGTTTACGATGCACGTGGAACGGTCGCGAATTCGTTCGTAAAATCGGTTAAGCACCATCCGTCGTGCATCCGCGAACGGTGCAACGGGGGAACTGCATAGGCGGATTCTGGAGGACGTGTTTACCAAAGACGGACGCGGAAGACGCGGGGGCGTAAGCCGTCGGCAAACACGTTCTTTCGACGGGAAAGTATGTCATAAGCGAAATTCCGTTTGAGTTTGTTAGGCATCCTTCTTCGGTGGATACCGTTCTCCCGCCGGGTCTGAAATTCTTAAAATCCACGCTACGCCACACTCACCCTCGACAGCGTTGCACCTGCCTCCTTGGCTTCCCGTCTTTGAATTTCCACCTCTTGTCGCGCTTTCCTTCGTCACGGCCCGCCGGGTTCTGAAACAAACGAGAACGCGGTTAACGTCGAACGAAAACATTACGCTTTAATACTTTGATGGATTTGGGACAAACGTCCGGAACAAGTTTACCCGGAATTCCAAACTTGTGACATATTGAAAGTAGTGGTTCAGGAGGCTCGGGGGCTTCGATACGAAACTTTGCACGAATAATCGTTACTTCCGCCTGAGCAGTATGGGAACATCGGAAATGTCTTTTCACGAGAATAAATATTACCAGTTATTTTTATCCATCCGGGCAAATGCATTTATGATCACATCGAATGGATATAGTCGCAGGATATTAATATTGTATCGATGCAGGAACAGATACATTAATATTTTACCGATACTGAAACAGTAATGTGGCGGATTCAATAATATTCGGTGGGAAAAATCTGCTCCGGATATAGTATAACTTTTATATAATGCATAATAATTAATATTCGCATCGGTGGTCCCTTCGATCGCCTAAGTATCGAGGTAACAAAATTTAATGTGGAGCAAGGCGGAGGGTAGAGAACGATCGAAGCTGGTATCGAATCGTCGAAGAATAAAGCGACGATCATCCCCGCGGTCCTCTCGACGAAACAATTGCCTCCAATTTCACCATCGAACGAATTCACGCCGTCATAGATCACGAGCAGACAAACGCAATATAAAGTGTCGGGCGGCTGGGGAGGGTGGAGAAAGAAGGATCCTCCGGTCGGAATCCTCGCGGGGCCTCTTGCACGACGCCGATCGTCGGCGTCGCTCGACGAGCCACGGGTTCAACGAGCTGGCTAATCGAAACCGCTTCCCGAGCTAACCACTTAACTCGAGAGGAGCCAGGCGAGAGGAGGCCTATCATCTGCCCCCGTTTTCTCCGCTATGCGACTCTCCGCGCTTACCTTCGACTATTATTCTTTCGACAGGACGACCATCGACCGTTGTATACTGCGAAATGTGCGTTTCCACAATTATGCTGACCCGAGGGCAAGCGTTTGGTCCCTCGAAACATTAAGGGAAAGGGTGCTACATATGTTGTAGCGAGGAGGTCTAAAGCAAATTGTGCAAAACTTTTGTCTATTGAGGAATAGAGTGGAACCTCGATAGTTGAAACTCTTGTAGGAGGAGGGGAAGTTGGGGGAAGTAACAGCGACTATGGACAATGGAGGTATAACTTTCGAGTTCCTTCATTGGTTTGGTTACCTCAATTATTGCACGAGCCTCGACCACTGCAGGACATTTCAGCCCACTTTTCCGGCAGTATCGAGGTTCTATTGTATAGTAAGGTTGTAGAAACAGCGGAGGGAATAGCGTGCTTGGATACGGGGAGTCAAGATCCCAGGTACGAATTGTGTACGCTTCTTGCACCTTGGCCCGTTAACAGCCTGCGTATATCAACGTGGTTGCGGGTCTGTGCGTCACTGTGTGGCGAGAAACACATTTGGTGGTTTGTACCCTCATGTTATCGCATTCCGTGCCACTTGAGTGTGCCTCGAATACCTTGCTACGTTCCTTCCACCGAGTATAATTGATGCGCAGTCAACACACGGAGAGCGCCACTTGGGGTAGAAAATATTGACTGCTCAAGGTCACTTACCCTCGCTCTGTACGATTTCAACCCTAGCACCCTGTTGGAAGGTCGCATGATCCGCTCCTCCTGTGTTCCCGAACGTGTCAGTAAAAACTGGCATCCAAGAATACTGTATAAACATTTATGTTTATTATTCCATGAATCCATCGAAGCAACGTTGTATAATACAATGTAGGCAGTAGCAACCTTTGACGGAGGAGTTGTTAAAGCAACCATAAAATTTAAGGAGTATTCGGGCACATTAACATTGCAGAATGGAACCACCGAAGCGGTTAAATTTAATTTCACCCAGTACAGGAGTAACATTATTTTTCTCTTTGCATTTCCGCGCGCTACATTTTCGCGAGTTATTAATTAAGGGTTTGCGTGAGAAAGTCCGATTCGGCATAAAAAACAGGTCACTTCCTCTCTTCTTTTAGAACTGAAACTTGAAATTCAACGGGCCGTGACTGCGAACGGCTGCACGCTTCGATGAGAATTGTATCGAGGGAGACAAGACCTTTTTACGGGGACGAAGATGAATTTAATGGATGTGCCTAACCCCTCCCCCTGTCCTCTTCCTTCCTTCAATTTCCTACATTTTCAAGAATGCAAGAGGATCCAACATAATTGCACGGGCGTAACGAGGTCGAGCGACACTTGTGCCTGTTTTTCTGTTTAATGAATACGTTCCTCGATAAATCGCACGATTCTGCGACGCAGATTGCATTATGCATGCGTCCAAATCATTATACGATCGTAACAATGGAGCCGTCGTACAATATTATTTTCCATTCGCGGACATTCGCCTGCCTATTTTACCATTCCCTCGTCGTAGCCCTCCGCGACTCTTCTCAAACATACTTTTTTAGAAAGTACTAAATTTGGACGTTGATTTTAAAATATGGATTCTAATTTACCACGTTTCTTTGCGGTATCAATCAGTGTACGATTTGCCACTAAGAACCTAATAGATTTATTCTAATTCCATGGTAAATTTGATCCTTGGAAGGTTTTATAAACACGGTCATTACGTAGTTGTGTCATTACATCGTCCATAATGGTTTTTTGGAGACACGGGGAAACTCATCGGCGAACCATATGTCCGACGGTAGAACTTTTTATCGAGACTAAAGAAAGTTGAAATTGCTATGACACCAATTGCTCGGCGAACTTTTGCATCCCGGAGATAATGCCGTTCTTTTTTCCATAAATTATTTCATAATTCATTCACAAAATTGCGAACAATCTCGTCACGAACATCAGGCGCGACGCTTCTGCAGGTCGCGTGACAATAAACCTGTCTCGCACGTTTTATGTACGCTTGATGGATTATTACACGCAGTGATGTATTAGCTGCTACTTACACCTGGTACATTTATTTATCGCGACACGATACGAAGCTTAAAAAAGAAGAAAGAGAAACGAGGCCAGCAACTCCGGCTCCGAGTTAAATTCTATAAATTTCGATTACTCTTTGTACTGGGTCCTCGGCGGCACTTTTATCAAATTCTATGTTCGTCGAGAGGGTGTTAAAGGACACGGTTTTGTAGCCGTTTGCAAGTCAAAACAGCCCGATAATCTCGACTGCATAATACCAGGGAATTAACAAACGTAAACGGCAACAGTCGGATGTTCGAGTTTTACGTCGGGTGTCTCTGGTAAGAATACGTGTTAACCGTACTGCGTGCTTCTCTTATCTTTCCGATCCAAGTTTTCGATCAATGCCAGTCAACCGGACTCCCGGTTTGTTGAGCCTGTAACGTGTTAATTCAAAACATGTTCGCGTGTCACGCTCCCGTGACACATAATCTGATAGGACATCTATTTACTGGGCCGCTTATCCGGCTGGTTAAACGACCGTTCGAAGTGGTGAAAGCCAAAGTGCGCTAATTTTCTCGACGATCGTGGATTATTGTGCTTGCACGTGCTCGGGCCGTTTACGCTGAATCGCGCGTGGGTCATTTTCTCGCCTTGTGCAGCCTGCTTTCTCGCAATGCGCAGGGTCAGGACTCGGTTGGGTCTAACATTATCGCGTCTAGTGCCTCTCCTATCATTCGTTGCATTAAAAAGTCGCTCGTGAAAGTGTTACAACGGCTTCGAGGCGGGGTAATTCTATCGCGAGATACCAACATCGTATTGTGGAATCTTTCCCATTATTCCTCGACCGTTCTTGCACGGAACGTCGTAGATCAGGCTGGAACTGGTTCTAGATCTCGATCAGTCATTCGTGGCACACGCTGATGCAACTCCTGATCCTATTTATGATCCAAATCTATAATGCGTTCGCCGTCAGCCGAATAATCTTGCATGCGACGCGCGAAAGCATCGATATTTTAAAAGCTAATAGATCGGATGTCAGCAAAGACGCGTTATTGTATTTCAGTGAAAGAAGAATCCTGAAGTAATCATCTTTCTTCTGGTATTGAAAGGATGCTCGGTTCTGTCGTCGTACGAGTCCCCAGGGGTATCGTAACCTACCTAACGCGACACCGGATCCGGACGGGCATGGAGATTTCTCGAAAACCATAAAACTTGCACATCCACTCGAAGGCGCGCGCGATACCGGGGCAAAGGCGCGCTACTTGGCCCGGAAGGCATCGTTATTAATTATTCCAAGCCGTCGAGACGAACGAGTTTGCCCAAGTATGCAGCGAGTTAGCCGATGCCTTAAGTCTGTCCGGGCTTCCGGCGATTTCTGCTAACTCGGATAATTCAACGAGTCCTCGTTGCCAAGAGCCACGTGTGCTTTACATAGCTGCCCCGGGGCAGCAGGTTGCGTCTCCCTTATGTTGTGTCCACCCACTTTCGGTATATGCCGAACAAATCGTCATATCTGCTGCTTTTACGAGCGACCGCCGCGTCGTCAGGATGTCGTAATCCCGCAGGAAACCGTCAAACATTCGCCTCGTTCGATTGTTATTCGCGAGATAGTTTCGAGTTAGCCCGATGTCAAGGAGGAGGGTCCGCCCGGTTAATGGCCGTCGAAAGGGTTGCGAACCGGAACTCTGAACCGTCGTTTCGGGTTATGCAAACCGATAAATATTGCTTTTTTTTAATTTAAAACTCTTGCAGGAGTTCAGATGGAATTTCAAGACATTCCCTGCTTCGATTTTCCATTTCAAGAATCCAAAACAATTTTCCTGGATACATTCGTCTTTCGTAGTTTTCCCCAATACAATTCCAACTTGGATCGTTTCCATTTCGAATAAATTCTTCCATCAGCTTTAATATCGTCGGGGGTTGGTCGAAAACATCTCGTATCCCATACGGTTAAGAGAGCATTCGATCCGGAGATGGTATTTTTGGAGTAGGTTCCTGGTATCGGCACCGTCATTGAAAGAAATCATAGATTCACGAATGAGAAATGTCTTCGGAGGGCTCGCACGAGCCGTGAATCGAGAATCTCGTTGAACCCTGAGGGCTCCTGTCGATGTTTCCTTTCCCACGTCACGCTTTTCCCTTTCACGTATCTACCCGATCGATTTCCATATCCCCCCTACTATCTAGCTCTCCGGTACTCCTCCCTCGCGAGCAACAGCCCCGAATGAGAATGCGAAATTTATGGGCATCGAGCGAGGAGTTCCATGGAATTCAATCAACTGATATCGCTGTCATGCTCTGACGTGCCCGGCCGAAAAAAAGAGAAGAAAACGGGGGTGGGAGAAGCTCTCTCGGCCAATTCGAGTCGGCGTACGAGACGCTATCGCGCATCGACGTTCGCCACGGAATTCGCCGGAAATGAAGAGTATGCGGCCGCTTCCGACCGTATTTCTTCGAACAGAGTAACGTATTTCCAACGACTTATCTGACAATACGTCGTGCCACGACTTCGTCTCGAGAATCGTTTCCACAGGCGCTGTATCTAGCTTTTGTTAACCCACGATCGCGTCGATTGTGCGTTATAGATTTTTACGGACACTTTTATCGCTGAACGGTCAGACGTATGGACCGCTATTTAAAATCGAGACCTTCCTTCAGAGAAAGGTATCGACAATGTAAAAGAAAGAATTCCACCTCAATTTTAGGTTTTTTTAAAGAGTAGATTTATGAATCGCGTGGTAAAAAAATTAATTACGACAGTTTGTAATTAATAAAAGAAACGTATTTGAATTTTTCAGGTGCAACGTTGTACTTATGTCGTTAATTTTGTGTCGATCAAGCCCGGTCGATTTTCAGTATATTTGTGGAGCGTGGCAAAAAATAGACTCAAGTATCTGAAATTCGACTTCTTGCTGAATTTGATATTCCGCAGAATATCCTTTAACGCGGGTACGGTTATTTTTGGTAGCAGAAACGATTCCATCGCGAAAGATAATCCCGGCGGTATTTCCTGTGAATTTCCTAGACGCCACAAAGAAAACGACGTAACTATACCATTCCTATGTAAAATCATTGTATTCCGATACAGCGGCGTCGTTCGCCTGCTTGCCTGCATAATGTTCGTTGGAAATGAAAAGATTTTCTACGTCCTTTTCTCATCCGCGTAACGGCGAAACAACTCGTTTTCTCGTCCGAGTAAACATTACGAAGTTGCTCATCTTGCGAAACCGTTTTCAAGCTTTTCCACCGGCGAAACGTCCCTATTTGCCGACATTGCGGGACACCGTTTGAACGTACCTTTGATTAAACATTCTTTCAAAATGGAAGAGACAGAATACTCTATTCGGATGCTTCCTCTACTTGCTAATTAAAAAGTAAATTTTATGCTTATCCTCTGTAGTCGAGGATCCGAATTACGGTGCTCGTTACGCCAAACCACAAACATGGTATGAGAGTAAACCTTATATTCAATGTATCTTTTCGGTAAAGAATTTTTTTCTTGAAAGTGCGTAGGATTTCGGGAGTATGTCTACTGACCAAAAATGATTGCAATTAACCCTTGCAAACAAAAATAATTTTTTTAGAACGATTTGAAATTTTTTAATTTTGTCGAAAAAGTCCACCTACTCCCTGTCGATTTTTCTTTAACATTTGTTCCCCTTTCATCGAGTTTTGAATTGTTCGTTGAAAGTCGAGTCACGGACAATTTATTCAAGATTAACTTTTAGTTCTATTTTCTCAAAACGAAGTCTTGCCCGATGTCTCGGAAACTAAGCACGTTTTTTGCTCTCTCCAACCAAGGCGAAGATCAAACTGGCTGAACAGAAAGTACGTCCGGTCAAGTGCTGGGTAGCAATGAGGCAAACTGACTCCCAAGTTTCGCGCAGAAATGTGCGGATCAACAGTGCGGTCTGATGAAGTTAAGTGGCCGGTCGGTGCCGGCCTAATTAAGTTAGTTAGTTTGGAGGTTAGCCCAGGAACCTGCGTTAACTTGCTGAATGTTCAGAATGTGGGAAATGTTATTTATGACACTTCGAGGCTGGCGCTATGTCGGCCTTTAAACACGCTCGAACCACTAGAGGTGACTCCGCGTCAGGTTCGAATCGATACGAAAACGCAAGGGGAACGTGGTACCGGCGAAATTTTCTATCGGACGCAATTTCTGAGTAATCTTCTTTACTGCTAAAGAAACAAACCGTAAACAAATATTTTATCCACGCCCCATTTCGTCCCGATAGAATTGGCCAGTGTACTCCGACCGAATTTCCGCCAACTTCCAGCAAACTTTCTTGTCAATTTCAAGAGGTACTTCCGTGAAACAAGCCCGCAGAAATCCGTCATTTAATTAAAAATTATTGGACGTTTCAGTCACGATACCTTCTGGTTAGTTCTGAATTGTTTATCGAAATAGACATGGGATTATCGAAATACTGTTGTTAAATAAAGAAAAGTTGTTATCGAAGACTGTGTATTTTAAATTAAGTATGAGTTTGATCAGCTAACAGGAGGCTAGAGAGAAAAATAGTATGTGGGCCACGTGCCAAAAAAAGAACGGGAAACATTCTATAATTTACGTTTGGAAAACATCGTCAACGTTTCTCATCGGGACCCAGTTTACGAGTACTTTTTACCCGGAAGCTTTCAGATGATCGTAACTTCCGCGGAATATATTTCTCGCCGGATCACTTCGTTTCGCGTTGATTTGTACGATCGTTGGGAACGCGAACGAATCGTTCTTCCTTTATTTTTCATCACACGGATGGAGCCGGCCGGAGATGAAAGCGTGTGTTTCTGGCGGAAAAGAAATGATCTTGGTTCCTCGTCTGAATCCACAAGGGAGCCGACTGTATCTCGATATTACAAAAGTTCGTCTAGACTGAATCGCAACAACGGCCAGAAAGCCCAGCGCCTTTTCTGTAGGGAAAGATTGCTAAGCTCCGCTTAGGAGTAATTTGTGAGAAGCCATCGCTGGAACGTTAAGACGCGCCCGACTAGCTTCGTTTTCCTAGCCGTTCGTCGCCTGTGCACAGACGTCGATAATAGTTTCCTTCAGGCATTTGTCGACTCCCTGCCACTGCCAACTAAATAATAGTGGTTTCAAATATTTTTCTTCTTCTATTCCTATTAATCTATTCCTCGTCGTTCCAATGGGTTATTAAAGAATATAATTAGTAAGCAATTTTTCTTTTAGATCTAGCAGTCATACGTTTCTTTGGATAGCCAGATGAACGTAATTTTAAAACGTTTGATCCCCGGAAAAAAAGAATGGCTCGCGAAAGCTTGTACCAAAGGTGTTTTCGTCGATCTATTCGAAGCAACCGAAGGACTAGACGGGAGAACACGGCGGAGTTGTAACTTATGTAAATCCCTTTACCAACGAGCGTGGAAGGTACCGCCAGACTCGAAACTCGATTCGACCGGTGTTAAAATGCAGCTGACTTAGCATGCAATTAAAATACAGCTTAACGATACAGACACCTGAGTCCTCGGTCTCAGACGTCTCTAGACTCTAACTCCGTTCTCCAACTTCCCTCGTACAATACCCTCTCGCCGTCTTTTTGATTCTCCGCGACACCGTGTCTGCTCTCGGCGACTTCTTTCAGCGGCTTTGGTCCATACAGGTCCGTTGGTGCATCCGTACACCTTTTGCTCGTAATTCCATTAGACGAGTTCCCCGAAAAAAAACAGTGGGCTCGCGTCGAACTCGTTCTTTCTGGGCAAGAACGCGATCCTTTAACGGCCACTTGATGCCATTCAGGGTCTTCTTAGTTTCGCTTAGACCAGGCGACGCCCCCGCAAATCGTCCATCCTGGGAATAACGACGTCACGTTTCGCGACACCGGTTGAATAGGGCAGGACAAACCTAACCCGGGGTTTCGTTAAACGTGCCTCGTACGTGGCTCGTATGAATGCCAAAAGGAGACGCCTATCCGCGATTTACGAGTACGCGAACCGACCTCGCTCGCAAGGATGAGCACACGCGACAGACGCGACCCTCCACGGCTGCTTCAACTTACCCCCTTCTGTCGTCCGCTTTTTAATTTCTCTCGACTCTGCTGCACTCGAATAAGCGCGCGTGCACTCGCGCGTAACGCCTCGAGACGACCGGAGAAAGGATTTTTATGTTGTCGCAGAAACGGCAAGAATTTTCGGCGGGGGTGGAACAAACGAGTCTATACGTCGTGCTTCTTCCTTCAGACGCGTCTGCGAGCAGCGTGGGACGCACGAACGTCGAAGAGAAACGATACCGTCCTTTGTTCGAGCGAATAACATATATGTTAAAATGTGTGTTGATTTTTTTTATAATGGAATTTGAATCGAATCTTTACGCTCGTTAAACCGTAAATGTTTCTAATTTGAATCATGTCGAAGACGTTTAAACACAATTGGAGGCTGCAATCCGTTCAGCTTTAGATTCGCAAGAAAATTTCTCGACGGTACACGAGCGATCATTCATGTGTCAACGGCAACTAAGATGTCTATTGAGATCCACGCTCTGTCGGATCATCGCATTGCCTTTAGGCAGCATGATGAATCCTCTCGCGTCCTTCTTATTGGCACTTTCTTTCAGAAAACGCTACATTACAATGTAATTAGTCTCTTTATCTTGGTACCCGTGATGTTTCTCCGTCGTTCGTCACTTCTGTCATAATGTACCGCAATAATGACGCGCCTGGCATCCAGCTTGAACCTCTGCACGTGGCGAAATTGGCCACCAGATGTTGCCCATTTATTAGTCCGCGGACCGCACGGTAATATTTCTAATTCGAGACAGCCTTACCCAGTGACACCTAATCCGTATTCATGCTCCAAAACCCTTGAAAACCGCTGTGTCTTCGCACGACCATTTTGACGACATTGTACCCCATAGTGGTCATCATTTTCTATTCCTTTAATGTCCTAGGCATTTTGCCTCCGAGTGGCTTTTTCATTTCCCAATCGATATTAAATCACTGTATCATTACCAGTCCGTTTCTGCATTGTTAATGCATCGAACACTTTATCTCTGAATCGCCGCTAGATCGTTTCCAAGTGGACTTTCGATTACTGTCATTATCGATTCGGTTTCTATACCGTGAACGTTTTCGATACTTTGCCTCTAAAACGCCAGCGGTGCATTTTCACGCCAACTTTTAATCATTGTAATATTGCCAGTCTGTTCTTATCGCACATGTATTAGACATTCTACCTCTAAATTGCTAATAATTAAATTCCACGTCAAGTTTCGATCGATGTATCCGTTCCCAATTGATTCCCGAGCTGCTACCAGTTAATTGCCCGGTCGATTTTAAAGCGTTCATTACGGGTTTCTGTATCGTTAGTGCACTAAAATAGCTGGACTAATGATCCGTGACGTAGCCCACAGGCAAATCACACGACACACACCAATGTTAGTGTGTCGTTTAACCCCTGAAGAAGTTACTCGGAACTCTACTCAAGTAATTTGACAGCGATTTAAAGGTTGAAGATTTGGTGGTGTCGTGGATTTCCCAGGCTGCTTATCCTTATCTCGACGCGAAACACGAAATCTTGAACGGGTAACCGTTCCCTGTTATCCCGTCGATGGATACCGACCGGAACGGACCTACCCAACAGATGAGTCTCCCGGTTCATCGAGGTCAGCGGAATTCCATTCGCGGCGGAAGCGCGCGGCTGACGAGAATAATCAATGCAAGCGGGTGGGCAGCTGACGTAACGATTTACCAAGCCGCATAACCGGCAACACGTCGCGACGCGATTCGTTCGGTTAACGAAAAAAGCCACCGGCGGACGAGTCCTGCCTCCTGATAACTGTACTCGTCGCGGATGTAACGCGAAATTGAGTTCGCGGCCAGAGGTCACCGAATTCTCTCCGCGGCGCGAGCACGTTCACCGCGCGGGGGGGACGACAAATGCAGTGGCGTAACCTTGGTATTTTCAGGCCTCTGGACGGGTTGCAAAATGAAAATACACGCCCACGCGCCGCTGATTTTATTAGAAATTTTTCCATCATTCGAATCGATGACTAGCGATAAACTTGAACAGGGATATCGCGATGGAAGTTCTCTAGCAACGAATTGCCCTGGCGCTGAAACCCTGTCGATTCTCGAGGCTATCCAGTATCAGAATTGAATCTTGGCAACAGGTGTTGACGACAGCGTTGTCGAAATAATCAAGCAGGTAAACTGTTGGCGATTCGTTAAATTGGTTTGTCTCTCAATTATCCGGATACTCGATGTTCCACCGTATGACTTGACTAATTCCCTAATTGCTACAGAAGAGAATTACGAAGCCTTCCTCCCTTCCCCACCTATCCATGTTCGACGGCATACACGACGTCGAGGACTCTTGTTTGCTAGTCTACAGGAGATCTACTCCTCCCTGTGTGCGCTTAGCAACTGGGCTGCGTCGGCTGAACAAAGGTGGGCGTTGCGTTTGCTCGTCAGTTTATAGACGGTCTGCTCCTCCCTGCGTTTCAGGAACAACCGAGCTACACCGAACAGACAAAGCCTCTGCGACCAGAATTTTTCCCAATTCGAGTTTACTCGTGTTTATCGAGCGACTTCCACGCGTAGTCTTCAACGAAGGTAACCTGCGGAGGATGCTAGGAACGCAAAAGCTCACGTCTGCGACCTCTGGATCTCTACCATTATCAGAAGGTGGTTATTGGACTCGAAATAACTAGTCTCCTCTTCGTTATTCTCTATCAAAGTGTGCAATGTTTGTAAGAATGAATTTTTCTCACCGACTGAGCCCATCGATCGACTCTCCCAGGATAACTCCCGATAACAAAACTACAATGATCGTAATTCTGCGAAGGGAAACTGGGAATACCGAGGCTCGTAACGTTTTGATCCGTAAATCGCGAATATTGTTCTATCCCCTGGCTCCACCTCTTCTTTGTGATAAGTTATAAAAGGAACGGGTCCTCAGGATCAAGGATCTTGTCCCGCTTAATTCGAGCGTGCAATGTTTGTAAAAATCTCTCGGGTCTTTCTTAGAAGTCTATCGATCAACCACCCCAGAGACGCAACGCTTGATGACGAGTCTACGCTGATTGTAGCGGCGCTAACAGTACCGTGGGGCGTGGCCTATAACCTTTTGATCCGAAGATCACGAACATGTTTTCCACCCCCAGGCACCGCAACACCGAGGGGTAGAACTACGAACGATCGGCTTTCTCATCTTTTAGAAACACGCTAGAAAGGTATTCAAACGACTCTTCTTGCCTTCGAGTACATATATTCGATTGTGAGAACGTTTTCTCTTGGGTCTTTCTGTGCGAACAGAGTCAATATTATTCTTGCAACGCTCGATGAGAAATTTACAGTCTGGTTTTCTTTCAAAGATAGGCGTGCTTTCCTCTTTTCTATGGACGGCCAACGGCCCGATTCCAAAGTAAAAGTAGACGGAAGTCCTACGATATGACCTTCTCCTCGATGGATTTAAAGATCACTTGCACTCGTAGGCTCGCGAACGATCGAGTTTTCTCCGCGTTCGATGAACGATCGTGGCTTGAACTTTAGGCGGTCCCACGGCTTTGATTCTTCCACCGCGCCAATGGACGCAGGCATTTAACGGGGACACGCAACGACGAATTTATTCGTGGGTTGCACGCGAAAATGCATTTTCAGCAGCGTCGATAAATCTTGCCGCGTTAAAGCAGAGCGATACAGAGGCGCGTGGACGTACGGTTGACAGAACCAGCGAGTGTGTCGTTCACGTGGGCCCACGTCGACCCAGACGATGGATACACGACGCGTTCTACGCCCGCTGATACGCGCGCAGTGGCGTAACGATTCATCGCGATCAAAGTTTATCGTTGCAAACTTATAAGAAACGACACCGTTGATTATGGGTTCGACAAAACCAATCGTACATTCTTAACTGGGTGGTCGAGACAAATGGGACACCCTTCCAGATAAATCCTGACGCCAGATCGGACGTTTACGGCAGTATCACTGGCGGCAGCGCGTGATATTGCATCGTGTTTTCCAACGCGACGTTCCAATTACAATGGGAGTGTTCATCCGTGCTTCTTACGGCTTATTCATTACGCCTACCGTTCACAACCTGGCATTAATATCGAATGAATTATTGATGCACCGGAACTGGTTGATCAACTGCATCGTGCACAAAAGGCGCGTATAGAGAAATTAATTATTTAACAAACACGACCGGCACTAGCGGGACAGTGAACTCGCACGGCGATAGAAGACCGTTTCGTGCAACGATTCACACGAATTGCACGATTTGGAATACCTAGTGGAAGCACTTCGTAGGGTGGTTTAAAAATGTATGTCCACCCGTGCAACGTGTAAGATATAAAGACGAGCAAAATTCTTTCGTCGAATTAAATTTTTCTCGCCTCTGGCACAATGCTGGTTCATTTCATCCCTCAGAGTCACCGACTGTGACAAAAAAATCCCCCAATTCTCCGACTCCCTCGATTAGGCGACCAACCCTCGTCCCCGTCGGTCGGATAATCGCGGACGCGTCGTGTTTATCGCCCCGAAAATTTTGTGTCATATTTTTAACGGGCGACTCCCCATTGGTCGCGACAATGAAGGCCCGAGAATGTCGAAAACAGCAAAACGTTTTCGGGGGGTGACGGCAGCAGAAGGAAAGAAGAAAGGGAAAGGAAATTATCGAATAATTATGTACCCGGTTCCGCGTTCCCTCTGCAAAACGTTTTAGGGAAATTGTAATACGATCTCTACGGGTGGGTGGGGGGGAGGTGGACGCAGCGTGCATCCGATTTTAAATCAATTTCAACGTAATTGCACAGAAGCCGCGGGACGGTTTGATTACGGAAGGAAAAGGCGATGGAAATTATCTCGGCGGGTTCAGCTTTGAACGCACACACCCCCGACAATTTCAATTTGACCCTTTCGCTGCTTCCTACTTGCCGGCCTCATTTGCGTTACATTCAACCTATGCTCGGGGATAGTGGTAACCACGGTGCTTACCTTATCCTTTCATTGGATTGGTAGCTCACCGTGCCACCCCCCGAAGCTTTTCGAGGCTTTCCAATTTAGCGAAATATCATTTCCCCCGTGTCGTAATTCAGGGAGACCTCGCACAATCGCCACGCGTTTCGTTGGCTCGTTTAGAAAAGGAGACTAGTTCTTTTTCTTTCCCTCCAGCAATCGACCTTTACCACCGCCGTCGGCAACTCTCTTCAATCCCATTCACGTCGAGAATCTTTGTTTCGGTTGTTCCCGATTGCCGCGATGCGGTTATTCGAGAAATCCTTCGCTAATTACGCTAGCGAAAGTACGCTCGGTTTCTATAAGGCGGGCGCAAAGAGTATTCGCGCGGCGGCCAACTTGAAACGAAACTTTCCGCGATTGCGTTTATTAAGAATTTTACAGGGCACTAAGGATCCAGGAACAGATCCTAGAAACTGGGCCACGAGGTGGATACAAATATCATTTTCTCAGAATTTTTTACAACAACCGGACCAATTAATAAATAAGATTCGTTCGGTGAACTGTTTCATAATCTTTGGAAACGAAGAATTATACGAATGCTTGTTACATGTTTGTTTTTGATAGATTAGTTTTCTTACGATCCCCGGAGAACGTGTAAACTGTTTGCTTCACGATTGTTTGTTAAACAAACACACGATACGATCTTTTTGTCGCGACTGCTCGCTGTACGAATGCTTCCTACGCTTACTGTACCCTGTTTCCTTATCGCTCGCCACTGAATTCGGTTCGTTCTTTCGGTTATCGCTACCTAGGTTGTTGGCTAAGCTTGTTGGAAGTTACGTTTTTTGGGACACCTATCGCGAGAGTATTTCGAGCAACCGTATTAATTTGTGCTCGAGGGATTGCAAACGAAAATGACAGCAGTGTTTGTTCCCGGGATGAGATCGCAACGTGGGTTTAATAATAATTTGATAGGGTACACAACTCCGTGGAAAATAGACTCGATGTTGGTCGAACAATAACGTAATACGATCGTTGTGTATCATGCTTGGTTTGGTTTCCATCAGATGTGGGTAAATCGTATTTCGAACGGGTGAATCGCGAAGAACGAAATCTAAACATTCGTCTGTAAATAACGAACGGAACATCGATTTATGGCGGTGCATGTTCGTACGTATGCAAGTGCACTGGATGCACCACTCGCCAAAGAAGGCGTGAAAGTGACACCTGTGCAGGATTTTGTACAGGTAAACGTCGACCCGCGCTGCCCACGTGTCGGTGAATGTGGCGAGCCGAGAATCGATAATAAATTAGTATTATCGGTACGATTCCAGTAACACGTTCCACACGGGTAAACGAAGAACTAGTCGAAATCGCGGATTTAGACGCAAACGGGAAATTATGATCGATCGGTCGATCGCGAGAAAATTCACTTTCACACTATAATCAAACGGTGTACACGGAATTTGGTTTCAAGTAATAAATACGGTCTTTTTACAGCATTTATTAGAAGATTGAAAGGAAAACAGTACCCGATTTCTAATTAGTTTATTCAAATTACCCGAGGGAGGAACGATGTTTCCCGTTCGAGCAATTTCTTCGTGAAAATAAAACATTGCGGGCACCCACCGAATAAAATAGATGCTCGAACCGGTTCGAGCCGAAGCTACTATAAAGAGGGACAATTTTCCAATTTTCCGCACCAGTTTCCCAATTGCAGGATCTGTTGTACATAATATACATCAAAGACCTGCTTCGCATTCATGGCGGTGGCGACCCTTTGTGGGAAACTTTATAGGAAACTCTAAGAGGGAGTGAGAAATGGCTAGAGCCCAAGAAGCAAAAATTGCTGCAATTTTAGAGACCCTGCTTCAAGTTCCGTGAGTTATACAGTGTTCTCCCAAAGAGTGTAAGCGAAAAATCATGCGAAAGAGCTCCTAAATTGGTATGGAATTGTAATATTATCTATTACCGAGGCTAAAAGCAAAATTTACACCAACTTTCAACCTTCTATCTTTACCGTGAGGGTAGGTAGATATTTTTTCTAAAATTACATCGTGCTTTATTTAGATACGATGAATTGTATATTCTTCCATGATCGATCGCGATCTACGTAGAACGGGGACACGCCGCGACAAAATGAAAAAGAAAATCCTCGTTTCCTGGCTTTTGGGAAAGTTCATTCGGCAGTTATTTTACTTTCCTGTTAGCCTCTCGTATTTTACGCGCGCCCAGATATCCGGCGTTGAAAGAAGATTTATAACCGCGCATCCTGACTTTCGATGCTCGTTCGCGTCCATTGCACCTCGGGCTAAAGCGCGCGTTTCGAACAGACACGGACGCCTCATTAAATTATCACGCAACACAATTTTCCAATCACCCCGGCAGTATCCGAATATCAACGACTCTTATAACTGGCGATGGATTTAATCCGGTGACATACTTATTAATATCAACATGGACTCGTGAATATTAATAAGTAATTCAGGAACAGAATATCAAGGCCTTCGTTGGATACAATTTTTAATATTTTTCTACGAAAAAAATTGAGAAGACTCTTAAAACGTAGTGCTGGCAGTGTAGACACTCTTTTTTAAGAAAAATTTCTACGAAACCTGGTCTGAACGGGAATACCGTCTTAAGAACCGCCGATCCAAGTTAACGACACAGCATACCGGGAAACAAATTATTTCCGGACGTGATTGAATTCTCCCATTTCACGGATACTCGCTCGAACAACCAGCTTGCTGAATAAAGAGCCTCGCGATCGGGAATCCAGGAGAAACGGCGTGTATCTTCCGCGGCGATCTGCCTCGCGCGGACCGTGTTGCGCGCACGCTCGCGTCTATGAATCTCCGCGGCGATCGCAAGAAAGCCGCGCGTCCCTCGACTTCCTGGTTTGCACCTGACCATGCTGGGACTAATTAAGAAAATCGTTTCCCCCGCCGTGGAACGTCTGTTCCCTGTCGCGGCTGAATAAAGCCGGGCCCCGTGCGCTCGTTCGCAGAATTCGATCGAGAATCGCTGATAACGCGGGCCCCGCGCGCGGCAATCCTCGCGAGACCCTCGTTTAACGGTAGAAAGTGGAAACCCATAACTCTCCGTTGCGCGAATTTTGTTCCATCGTTCGAAAAAGAAATTTTTTTCACCCGTTATTTATCGGGTGATTCCATAAAATCGGGTCGTTTTTCATTTAGGCGATACGTTTACACAAATACGTGCTGAAGTAAAAAATATTAAAGGGAATAATAACAGGGTTGCACTGTTAAATAAAAGTATTCGATATGTTATTCCGAAGCTAATCTATAATTAAGTGGAAACGTTATTAAGTTTATCGAGCAATTGTAACATCGTTGATAAACCGTAATATGTTGTATTAAAGTAGCGATTACGTGTGTTCGTGATAATCTCGCGACGATAATCGATTCGAGCTATCGTTTGCAAATGGTGTCGGGTCGAAAACCGAGAGGTCCAAGTACCCCGTCGCGAGATTCTCTGGGCTCAGCGAGCAGATTTAACGAGCCGAGACACGCGCGATTAATCTCCTGTGGAAAGATTAATGTAATTAATCCGAGTCACCTTTGTAGCAACCTGTCGACAGGGTGGCACATATAAATTTCTGTGTCGTTAGCCAACATTTTCGGCTCTTTGTTCATCCACTTATTTGTTTATCCTGATGTCGGATGCCGGAATGAATTCAACCCTTAATTGTTGGAATCATCTGTTATGGAGCATCGTCCCTTTCATTCTCGTATCGATCACTCGAAAATATCTACTTTAAAATTGCAGAGTTTAATAAAATTCTTGCTACGAGCAATAATAGCGATTATATTTCTCTTGTATCTTGTTTTTCAGGAAACAAGCACTCGCGTGTAATGTTTTGTAGATTCTTGGTAGTTGGACAACGATACGTAGATAATCGATTCGATGGCAAGGCCTTGTTGCAAGATCGGGTTGCAACTTTGTTCCGTACCAATTATTTACAGATGACATCGGATCGAAAACCGAGAGAGGACACGTATGTACATACACCGTCGCGAGATCTCAGGGTCAGCGTGCATATTTTTGCAGCCGAGTCACACGCAATTAATGGCTCGGGAAAAGATCAATGCAATTAATTCGAGTCCTTTTTTGCAGAACTCGCCGACAGCGAGAGGTACATGAATTTCTGCATCGTTGCCCAACTTTTTCAACCGTCTCTCTGTTCGTTTGTTCTGTCACAGTCTGATCTTTTTGGTCAGGTGAAAACTGGGGGTCTGTAGGTGGACAATTTGAGGTGTCAAACGATTCCAAATAGTCGCGAAATAGTTCGACTGCTCGAGACGCATTGCAAGATGTAATCTATGAATGTGGGGGCACAGAGATTTCACGTCTACCAAGCTAACGAATAGTAGCATGTTTTGTAAGTTATCGTTGGTTCGATACCCACGCGACGATAATGGATTCGATGGCGCAGGGATAAGACGCCGGTTTGCAACTTTATCTCGTAACGATCATTGACGGACGACGTCGGATCGAGAACCACTTGGACCAAAGTGTCCCCCCCGCCGCGAGAACCCGGGGGTCACGGCGGATATTTTTCGATTTTTTTCGCCCGTGGAAAGATTAATGCAATTAATGCGAGTCACCTTTGTAGCAGCTTGTCGACAGCGGGGTATACATAAATTCAACGACGCCGTGCGTCCTAAGTCGCACGCCCAGAACCGGTTTTTCAGTGGCATTCGGTGCCTACGTTCGTACGTGGCTGCATATACGGTCGGATCGCGCGGCTAAGTTACAACAAATTAACAGGTCGTTTATCGAGTTTCTTTCTCTCGTTGCCGCGCCAGCGCGCCAAGGAAATAATCGAACTAAAAGCCGCAATTAATGGCCCGGCAGCCTTGTAGACAATAAACTTGCTACGGGGCCCCCCCGGACACGCCGCTGCCCGATCGTAAATATATTCGCCCGCGCGTTACACGCGCGACGGCACACTTTTTTCCGTGTTCCCCGTTGCCGATATTTGCCCCGGAGTCGATAACACGGCTCCCCGAGAGAGTTGTCGGGGAGTTCATTTTTAGCTGTATCGACACGTGTGCCAACGTACTCGCCTGCTGCAGGGGGACCCTCGTTAACGTTGTTTGGAAAAGTGTGCGCCAGAAGATGCTTGAAAGCGACCACCGTCGGGCTCCGTACGGCCTTACACCGCATTCAACGTTCCTCGCGTGTACGTGCTCTTGAAAGAAACATTCGCAGCTAACGTTAACGCGTCTCGTTAAAATGAACGTATATAACTCGCGGTGAAACTCCCCCGCGACTGTTTCGAAGAAACTTAGTTTCGCGAGACACGCTCGCGAACAGTGCGTTTGCAATTCGGGAAACATTAAGATTCCGAGATTCGAAACGCGTGGCGACCGGATGCAACGCAGGACGGTCCTTTCGTTAGGCGATATCTGTATCCGTATCGATCCGTTTCGATGCGCGAGAATTTGTTTACGCGAAATTTTCAGCCCCGAAAGCCGAAAGCTTTCAATGCGTCGGAATAAGAGGATTGGAACCGGCACGCTTATGATCCGCACACGTACGTCATTTTGTACGCGCCGGATGTACACGTGTTCCGATGGGCGTTAGAGGATTTCCCGGGAAAACGGGGGTCGTAATAGCGCCGATGCACCCCTCGGTTTCCCACGTTTTCGAGAAGGTAGCTACGGTCCAATGTAATTCCCCAGCTTTTCCCGACTTCTTGCCGCGGTATACATAGGATTTCCGACGTTTGCACCCGAATTTCGTGTAAAGGGTCCGCGGAGCAGAATCTATTTAAACCGGTGGCCAAATAGGAAATGCAAATTGCGTTCCGTTTTCTTTGAACGCGGCCGGGATTCTGCACGATGTCGTTTTTTCGTTCGTACGACGCTTGAATTACGTCGTTGTCGAAGATACTTGCGCTCAAACAAAATTTGGAAATATTGGTCGAGCACTTACGAAGTCTTGGAGAAAACGAACCTTCCTTTTCTTCTTTTTATCGTGTATTGGATTCTGAAAAGACACGACACGCAATATTTTAGCTAACACGATTTCCTATAATTTTGCTGTATAAATTAATGGCTGGTATAAGCCACTTACGTAATATCAAAACTGTCTTGAATTACGAAGGATTAAAACAGACATTCATACACTTGTCCATGGGTACCTTAATGGCGCTTCGACTTCTCATTAGCAGAATGTTACTAAGGCCATTCTCGTAATGGGAGGCTTTGTACTTTCGGCGCGAATGTGGCGATGTGGATTAGTTTAGTGCCGTCGAATTTATGAAATTGACGTAAGTAGCTTATAGTTTAAGATACCAGACTTCTATTACTAATTGCTTTAACATTGCCACTTGTAAAGTACTCCCCTTTCGTTCCTAATAGTTGTAATATCGTTGATTGTTGAGATTGAAGGAATTAAAAAAAAAGAAAAATTCGCAACCCTTATCGCAAGCTCCACAAACCTACAAAGGGTTCGTCAAAATAGAAAGTGGGGTAGTTTGTCGATGCTCCCCGTCAAGATATTTCCCTTGTTCCCTTCGCCGTAGCTTCCCTTTTGTCCCGTCGTCTCCCCGATTCTCCTCCCCGACCAGCGATTTCTGCGCCGAAATAACTTCTCCCCTACCCCGTGCCAGAATTATATCGTGGAAGTAATTTCGCGAGGAAACGAGTCTAATTTTTTCGTAGCTCGAGGCACGCGCAACAGAATTCCGAAGGGCGCATCGCGGGTTCAGATCTAAACGACAGGAATCCCATTTAGGGAGCCGGGATGGAAAGTCAAGGAAAACCGTGGAATTACGTTTGCACGCGCGAGAAACGCCACGGTGCCGCAATGTGAGTTTCGCGGCCTGACAGACGCTGATTTGTTCGCCCAACCAACCCCCCAACAACCCCCGGCGATCCACTTCGATCGAGCAAACGCCTCCGTTTCCGGCGATAAAGCGGCTTTGCAAAACACGTTTCTCGCTGGAACGACGATCTCGATTTAACGTTTATAAAAATTGAACTTCGTCGTTTACGAGATACTTGCTCGATTAATCGTTAATCGCTTCGTAAAACTCCGGACCAAGCTATAGAAATAAGATATCGAGGATCCCTTTGAATCCACGGGAGGTCCGTGCGACATTGATAGGGAGACGGTCTCCCGCGTTTCGAAAACGTTTTCGCCGCTGTGGAGATCTTCGCGGGAGTAACGTCGGGCTATTTAGTATCGGGGACGGGAATCTCGCTGTTAAGTTGTCGCCACCGAGGACAGATGAGGGAAGAAAGCAGAGAGAAAACTCTACGTTGAGTGTTTTTCGGAGCTTTTGCATTACGAACGCTCTTTGCATCACCTCTCCACCCCATTATCCCCTAGGTCTCGTCGCGGAAAGCTTTTCCACCGGGCTTCTCTCGCTCGAGTGTACTCGTGTGCCAAAAAATTGGCTATTCGCCTTTCGGACGGAAGCTGCTCAAACGTGGACGCCCAGAAAGCATTCCGAACGAAATCCTGCATCCCTGATACAACGGTCCTTCGTATTAAATTACCAGAATTTAAATGAATACGGTCGACCGCTTTGGTTTACAAAATTTTTTTCGCATGACGTTAATTTTAATTATCTTCTCAACGTTCCGGTCGTAGTTTTAATACCCCCATAATTTTAATTTTGAGCTCTTTTTCCACTGTAAAACGAGGAATTATTTCTAATAAATATTGGATGAAATATTCCAAGGTTCGACTTTAAATTTTATAAATTGAAACAGTAATCGTTGCGTCACGTCCGGTTTCTAACATTCCTATAGAAGGGGAGGGTTCGTAGCTCTACGTTGGATTTTCCGCCCGTGGATTCCGACGGAATTAGAGGCACGCGTTGTCGAGTAGCCAGAAAATCGCTCGCAAGATAAATCTCCATTCATGGCTGTTCTTCGACCGTCCTGGCTTTGTTCAACACGCTCGGACCGACGAACTACACGGGTTTCTTGTCGCGTTTCGAGGCAAGGCGTCGCCATCAGTTTCTTGTATACCTGTAAAGCAACGTGCTACAACGTGTACGCGCCGAGATTCGCCCCGCGACGCCTACCGACGTCCCATAATTCCGACGGTGCTTCGACTTTTTTCCCTCCGGCGACGATTTAAGGGGCTTCCATCGTCGCAATTTATTCACGGCGCTTTAAAAATTAATTACAATAGTACTAGTAGATAATTTGAACCGAAGAACAGGGTGGAACAACATTTTAATGAAAAATTGGAGAATGTTTTATAGCGACGATGAAACGTCAAACGAGAAGTTGTTTACTGTCGCAGTGTAAAACGCGACAGGGACTTACGGGACGACTTGACGCGTTGGAAATTTCAAGCAAAGGATTATAGTGATTTCCGTCAGTTATAAATTTGTTATAAGCAGTCGGGAAGAGAAAAAAAACCGCTGATATTCCGTGACGGCGGGATTAACGAGGCAGTATTTTCCGCAGGGCTCGTGAAACGCTGTTGTTCGCGGGGAAATAAAAGTGTCTCGCTGCCATTAAGGCGCGTTTTAGCGGAAAGAGGGCAAACATTTGGATAACCGGAGTATAGTGACGTTTTCGCGAAACTCCCGCGAGAGGGTTGGAGGGTGCATCTATTAACGGCGCTATTTGTATGTATAATGTTTCGTTTTACGACGCCTTCCATTTCCCGGATTTTCTACTCTCGGGCGGTGTTTCGCCGACGGACGCCGTTGCTCTTCCTTCAGCCGTGGTTTTTCGCGAAATTACGTTTTAATTCAAAGCCCGTATAAACGCAAAACACTGACGGACACACCACGCAACCGTGTAATATTTTTCGGTACAGGGACTCTTTATGAAAACGCGGGGACGTGTGAATAAGTCCCTCCTGTTTCGCCCTTTGTTCTTCCCTCTTTAATTATTACCAAATTACCATCCCTCGTCCACCCAACCCACCACGCCCGGAATCATTTTTCTCGACTCGATACGCTGAAACCGAAACTATTACATCCTCGTTGAAAATCAAACTGTTTTATATTTTATTCTTTATTCTCTATCGACTGTTATAAAGGAAGGATCAGAAGAGAAGCAACACGTAAAGCGTCACTTTTGAAACATTGAAAAATGAACGAGTTAAAAGATTAGGAGTACGTAGTTGTTATTTTCATAAACGATCGTTCCGTGACAAAGTTCCAACGTGAACTGATGGTAGTAATCGCCCAGATAACCGACGAAAGCCTTCTTTCCGAGGTTCTGGCGTCTCCTCTCGGAGGACTCCTCTGTCTCCCAGCAAGAAAAGAGCGTGGATTGATTAACTACCGTTTCCAAAGGTCGGTCTCCCTACGCCCAGTGATTTATCGTTCCCCTCATACTTTGTTAAGCGAAACGCGTCCACGTACAATTACACGGTGAGCTTAGTCTCAGTAATAAACCATACTTTGTATTACCTAAGCTCGAGAATCCGTCCAGGGATCTTGACGATAAGTCTGATTTACGAACCTAGCGCGGCCATCGAAGAGGAGACAGGGTTCTTCCAAGATTTTCATTACGAGCGATCACGAATTAATTTTTCGCGCGATACGAATGATTCCGGGGCCGGAAGCGAGGAGGAAGCTTGATTTCCGGTCCTGTGTTCGGCTAGAAAAACACAGGATGGTGGCGAGATAATAGTAACATGCCTACGACGAGCCAACGTCCTAGTATCGGTGGATTTCCTCTAAATTGAAGCCCCCAGCTTTACTCTGGCGTATCTCGAGATATCAAACCTTTGGGCAGACATTTTGAACAATATTCAGAAAGAACATATTGTTGGCTATGATATTTCTATATGAAATGACGGTACACGTTTAATTTTGTTTCGTTAAATCCTGTCGCGAGTTCAACAAGGTTGAAAATCAAGATCTAGGGTAGTGCGAAGTTCGCGTTGGAAGATCTCTCGAATAAATATCATCGTTCCCGAGAGATCTCGAGCAGCGACGTTCGACTTCCGAACGCGAGCTCTCGTGTTTTTCCCCCGACCATCGTCCGCTCTCGCGGACTCGTTTTTATCCAGCACGAACGGACGATCTCGTTTCGCGGAGAAATTTATTTACACGCACCTCGCGCTAAAGGAGGAAGAAAGCACCACGGAATGAATCACTCGCGTAATTACATTCGGTGATTTACCGGATTCCATTAAACGGAGTTTCATTGCGGCTGGACTTCATCGATCGATGCATCGCTGTTCCACCTATGTACCTCGAAGACGAGAGATTTTATTAAACGTCGCTTTCGACGGGAACGGAATAGAAAGCTGGCCAGGCTGGGGCAGAAAATAAAATTAGAAGCTGCCGGATCGCGGAGCAAGGTGCAAAAATCTGGAGGATGGTCGTATTGGCTGCATGAAATTACGCCCATTATAACGGCACGGAACGTTCGGCTTATTAAAGAAAAATATCAATCCGCTGTCGTCTGCAGTCGGTTCAACGATTTTAGAGGAAATAGCGATCCAAGGCGGACGCGCAGCAGATACTAATGGCCGCCAGTAACCGCTACTGGCAAGCAAACGACGATCAGGAAATTCTAGCGAAAATGGTCTAGGCCATTAGCCGCGAAACGTATCGGAAAAGTCGTTGGCTGCGTTCGAAGCTCCGTGAAAGAGCGTAATTTTTAACGTTGCGCCGCAAAACACCATCGTCCACGATTCCGTTGCAACGTCGGTCGATGGAAAAATTTGTATTCCCGCGATAGAATGAAACGGCGACGCGAAATGAGTTTCGTTAAAAAAAGAGCGGCTCCGAGATTCGTTAAAGCGTTATTAGATTGAATTAAAATCGCGACCGGTTATCCGCCGAATTCTTTTCCCCGTCGGTACAATGGAAAATCGGAAATCGATACCAAGCATCGGGTACGATGTTCGTTTCCGCCAAAAATGCTCTGGACATACTCTGAAAATATGAAATTTATAGTACGGAGTATGGATTGGAAGATAAAAGAGATCGAATCGTTCGGTGGTCGTAAACAAGATGTGGGGGTTTTCCATTACTGGAATGGCACGGAGAAAACACGTATTTCTCAAAATTACATGTTATAAAATATTTAATAAAAGGTTGGCGCGTAAAAATAAAATCTGTAATTATATTAATGGAATATTCTGTAATTTGCCAAGTAACTCGTTCGAGCGGTTTGTGCGAGTTCAACGTGTTCCCAGAACAAAAGAAAGGATTCGCAGAATGATAATTGTACGCGCACGATGGTGCAGTATTAATTGAATTAAATATTACGGAAGAATGGAAGCTTCGTAATGCTCGTGTGCTTCACCTTCTTGAGGAAATGCATTATGGAGAAAGGATGGTGGACACGTTTCTCTAAAGACGCTACGAAGGCGTTAATACGAACATAAAAGTTAAGATCGTATCGTAGGTTAAGATTTGCATTTTATTAACGTCTTTACAAGAATAGGGCCACCTTCCTTTTTTTTCATCCCGTTCTTCCTCACGAGGTGTTCGAGCATAACAGCATTACAAAGCTTTTGTCCCTTTATGCTATTCAATGCAACACCTATTGGATAAAACTGCCCAATGTTCCTTCTTCCGGAAGAAAGTCTTTATTTAAGATTATCGTCTGATACAGAAAGCAAAGAGCAAGTTTCTTTTATCTAGACTTTATTTAAATTCAATACCTTTATCTCGTTTACTGTACATTTCCAAAATATTGAATTATCGAGCGTTTCTGCTTGTCTATAATTTGAATGAACGTTGAAGACATCCCTACGTATGGTGAACTGATTAAGGGAGACCATTTTCTATTGAGAATCTCTACTATTGAACACGAATCACACAGGAATCGATTGTTCCATAGATCTGACCTAGATACGTGTCAGAAACACGTATCCTCCTCCTTTGACAACGTTACAAAAGACCAAGTCGTTTCATCCTGATAACATCGAATCGACACCAAGAGACCTATAGGCGCCCGTATATATAGGATGATTCTAGAAACTAGGACAAGATGCAGCTCTTTTCCCAGCAAAGATACAAAGAACCGATGAAGGAAGAAAGGTTGAATCCCACGATGGGAATCATCTTTCGACGATACGATTCTTTCTCTACGCAACTTGCACACGTGCACCCGTTATCCAAACTTTCTTTCCAAAGTATCGCGTGATCATTAAAAATTTTTGGCCCTCATTTTTCTATTCCCCTCTGAATTCATTTCTACAGAATGAAAATGAGCTACAGTTGGATTACACGTTTTGGAATCGCCCTGTGAGGACGTTCGGAGATACTTAATAGGGGCTGTCGGCGTCGTTGAGGAGAAAAAGAGTAGGAGGGCCGAATTCTGGCGGAAAATGCTAAGGTCCATTAGTCGCGAAACGTATCGGGAAAAAGTTCCACCGTCGCGTACGTGTTACGGCGACCCGATAGGAATGTAATTCTTGCCATCCAGACGGAGGAAGCACGGGCTACGTACACCGGAAATATACTCGGTGGAGCTCCCCTGGTGTGTACGTGATGCTTGCTGTTCCGCGGACTGGAAATACGAAACCGGGACGGGAAAACGTATCGCGTGGCGCGGCCGGAGAACGATGCCCTTTCTCTACCGTGTGTCACCTGTCTTTCGCGCGGGCGTATAACAGATTTTTCGAGAGCCATTTTCCGCGACTTCGAGAGAAACGAATACGAGCGACGTCAGAAAGTTTCCTCGAAAGCTGCCGGGCTAAAGGAACAGCAAAAGTCGATACTAACTGCCGCGACAGTTCCCTCGCGTAAAAGATGCGACGCCCACCCTATTGGAGGAACCATAAACGGGCAAGATACTTTGATAAAAATGTCAAACGACGAATAACAGACGAGTGATCGTGATATTTTTAATCAGACGTACAGTTTCTATCGAATTGTAAATTTTTGGAATTTTTATTATCTCTGTTCGTCGGGACAAAGTCTATTGTTCGCATATTTATTTATTAGAAGAGCTCGATACCGTGCATCCCTTTGGTCGATCATCCCCCAAAGGAAAGAGCGTGGATCAGGTTCGATAAAAGCTCGCCGATACATCGTTGCGTAACGGATCGGCACGCGGAACCGCGATGCTGCAATTACGGTCATCGTGTCGTCATTGAAACGCAACAATGGCTGCGGTAAAAAGCAGTGCGCGTAATCAGCGTGTCGGAAGAGGACGGACGGCTCGCTGGAGAGAGTAAAATGGCCCTTGATTCGACGTCCATCTAGCCTCGCGATGACATCTCTCGTTCGCGAATCAACCAATTCGATAGAAACCATGCTAGTTTCGCTTCGAACGGGAAAACTATAGTTGCATCAAACTCCCTGGGTTCCTTTTCATACGTTGTGCCTCGTTATGACAATTTCATTCCTCACAATTATTTTCTTTGACTTTCACCCGGTGGACTCCGGGTCCATTTTGAACTTTATTAATATTCCTTTTTTAAAATCGAATAGAATTAAATAGCCCTTACGGAAATGTCTAAGCTATATTCGTACCGAGGAAAGCATTGCGTAACAAAGGCGAAATAAAAATGCTCGATACAGTCGATTAAGAAACAAAGAATTAATTTTCAACGGCGTAACTCGATTAGCCAGTCGGAGCACCGACGGCGAAATGATCTATATCTGTCTCTGTCTGTTGGCAAACACCATCGATCAGCGGTGTCGTTTGGCCGCGATGCATTAATCATTCATGGAGTTTATCAGCGGAAAATTGATAATCTTGCGGAACAGAGCGATGGTTTTGTCGATGATGATCACCGCCGTTAATTGATATCGACATTATCGAATGAAAGAGTCCATTGTTGAAATATCCGATCGACGACGTCCGATAATTCAGAAAACAGGAGGAATTACGTAACGTTTCGGATGTGTGTACTTATTTTCATTAAGTGTGACACGGGGAACCCTAATCCACTGGAGTTCCCAGCAGGGGCGCATGATCACCTAGCGATTCCACTGGGGGTCACGACCCTAGTGGGTCAAGTATGGATTCCATGAACTCGAGTATTTCATTTAGAGAACCTCGTCGCATTTACAAACATTTTGGCAGGCACACCACTGAGCTAACAATAAAATTTCTAAGCCAGAGATAAGTGGTTAAAATGGTACAAGAAAAAATAATTTACATTCAAGTAAATAAAAACTATTAAACTAAAATTAATCGTCCACGGTTGCGAAGCGGTTGAAGTTGCAGTCGTGGCCCTCGAACGGATTCAGTAACTTTGAATCGCGAACAATTATCCAGTCCTTTTATGCGTATCTTATTACGGCGGTCCATTGCTTGAGATTTCATTCAATACGAGTCGATTGTGGCGACAGTTTAAAGGCATTGACGCCATCGATTCCGCGCGCTCGTAAAAACGGAACGCAAACGATCCGTAGCGGGCGACATTCTCGAAATTGCGTTGCATAAATACGGAGAACCGATGCTTTCTAAAAGGTAACCGCTATTATTTAAACGCATTACCCCAATTGCATAATAAACGCAGCCCGAATAAATAAACCGGGGAACATTACGCAACCTCAAGGCGAACGTCGTTACAACAGCCCGCGAATTATGCATTTCTTTAACGAACAAGTCTTAATTAATGCCGGGCTCTTCTTTTTTTCACAGTTATTTCTCCTTCGACGTTGGCTAATTTGCAACAGTTTTATTCGGGCTCGGGGAACACTGCTTTACATTCCTACCAATCTCTTTTATTCCACGACCGAGTTTTGCACGAAACCGGTAAAAACTGGCCCTGTGTATTGCGAATTATGGAAAACAAATGCATTCGCTTCTTTAGAAAGACCGTAATTATTACAGTTTCGGAGATAACTCGTCTAACCGGAATTCTCGATGCCGGTGTGCGTTGACAATCAAAGTTTTTTTGCAACTTGGTTTTGCAAGAATCATTTATAGCATTTCAGCATTATTTCTCTATAGCATTGTCTCTCGTTGGTTTTATTCGTTATCTGTTATATTATTCGAACGAAACGGCATCTCTGACGCGCGGAATCGTGGAGTCCAATTTCGATGGAAGAAGCACCTGTCACCGTCGAACAGATTCGCTCGGTGTTCCGTGCCGTGTAAACGCGACAGAAGCCTGCCGGTCGTTCAACCGAAAAAAAGTACGCACCAAAAAGTAGAGAGAGAGAGACACGCATGAAAACGAGAGAAAAGGGAAAAAAGGGAAACGAAAAAAATCGAAGGGAATTCAATCGATATCGGATTACAGATTGAGCTCGACGGGGCCGAAAGTTTGGGGCGTGTGGCGCGGCAATCCTTTCCCGTTCCTCCAATCCGCTTAACTTCGCAGATTCAACTGCGAAACTTATCGGACCGTTCGAGCAACGGCTGATACCGAATCGGCCCATATATCCTGCGGTATCGATAATGTATTCGGGCTTGATTCGCCCGTCCGCGGACCGCCGAATTCATTTTTCTTTCGCAATCGCGGTTGGTTCCCTGATTTCCGATCTTAACGATGCTCGACACCGATTCTTCTTGATTTTTGGACGCCTGACAAGTTCTTTCTCTTCAACACCCACGATCCTCGTCCTTCGTACCTGTTCTGTTATTCAAACGTAACACGATTCAAAGTCCTCGTGGGTCTTCGACATCTTTTCTAGGACGGAGATTCCGGGCGAACGGTTTGACGCGTGGCTGAGTGTCGCCTGTTTTTAATTAGAAACCGCAGCTACGAAGAAGCCGGGAGTTCCCTGTCCCGGTAAATCGCGCGAATGCCCGTGCACTTCCGTCCGCGGCGGTGTTCCTTTTCGTGCCGGACGAGTTCATTACGGTTGTAACGCGGCTAACAGGATTTCGCCGGCCGTCGTAACGAGCTCTCTCGAGCCGTAATTCAAAAGTTGATTCGAGTAGCGCCAATTTATTGCCCCTAGGCGGCCGCTGGGCGAGACTTTTCCCCGCGGGGGATGGCTGACTAGCTGGCACGCCGCGACGAACGAAACTCCGAACAGATAAGGTCGCTGGAAATTGCATTAAACATCGTGGGCACGTGCCCCAGGAAGAGCAGAAAGTGTTTCCCGACGAAACGCGACTCGACGGGGCGTCGGGACGCGACGCGATGCCGAAAGAAACGCTTCTTCTTTCGCTACTTCCGTTCCACCCTCTTAAAACGGTCCTCGACCTCTTGACGCATGATTTAGTTAGCTTCCTACTTCGTTATTTTCTTATGCATCGTCTAGAAATACTTTGCTATTGTATATACATTCTCCATAAATTATTGAAGCTTATAAAAAATTCTTAGGCAGAATTACCACGTGAAAAGCTGAAGTAATTGAAAATGAAGAACGTTTAATCGTACGTAGACCTTAAGGTTGAAATATTCGCGCACTTTATCGAGGAATATTAATATTGCAACTGCAGTGAGAATTTCAACTGTGGTAATACGGTCGCGTCTCCGGAGAACTGGGTAACAGTAGAAGATAATATTTCGCGAGGAATATTCATGAATTATGTTATAACATTTTTCCCGGGAACTCGTACTACCGCTTCGAAACGCCGAAGAATAATTTTTCAAATATTGGCTCAACGGAGAATAATTTTCGTTTAAAAAAGTTTCAACCTAGAAAACTGATTGCTTTTTAATTTACGACTTCTTTGTCTCGAAAAGATCCAGTAAATCGTTCGATGCTTTGTTTCCAGTTTCCTAGAAAATAGAAGGTAACATCTAATTTTGATCAAACTTACCAAAACTGTTTCATACGTCTTCGCAATCACCGGATATGAATCTCATCGAACATCTGTGGAACAAAGAAAGTATTTCTTGAAATATTTTCCAACATTTTCGAGAGTTTTACAGGCAAACATAAAATGGCTGGGTCCGGTCTAAGGGGTGGTTTCTCTTGTAAAGTCGATAAGTAGCAGGGACGAAATACAGTATAGCTCGTAGGTTGGACCAATGAACATTTGTGAAAAGTTTGATCAAAATCGATCCGTCTGAAAGTTGGCGATGTACTTGTAAGCAATGGCGAGCCCGATGAGAGAGGGGAAAATGCTCCCTTACGACCCCTCTCGTGATATTAATATCCATTTTTTCACGTCAGTTTAAACGAAAGATGTTTAATTTATTTTCGTCCGTTAAAACAACATCGTTCCCCCGCTCTTATCGATTACAAATTAAATCTCTCGCAAAGTTCAGACGTTCAACCCCTCGATGCTCGCACATTTTTCAACCCAACCCTCCAAAAATAATCATTTCATTTTACTATATCTTACGTTTCCAACGCAATAAAGCAGAAATCGAAATTTGTACCGTTTGTGTTGGTTTTTATTTGCAACCCCTCGTTAAATTTCTGGTCGCGTCCGTGCTCGCGAGTCCGTAAAATTCGACGATCGTATCGGTTATCGGTTTAGGAAATAATATTGACAGGAAACCGTGCTGGAAAAACAATGAACGTCCGCGTAATTGCGCGTGGAACGAAAGGGAAATGGAACGAAGGAGTTCAGTGTCTTCGCAATCAGTTCGCGGTTTCGATTATTCAGCGTCGACGATGCTCAAATGGAGAATTCGAGTTATTAATGGCGCCGCGCCGTCGTAAACGAAACCCCTCGACTCGAGGGGGATCAATCGGAAGGAAATTGCCGTCGGTGAAAGCGAACGTAAAACAATTTACTGTCATAAAACCGGCGAATCGTCTTGTTTGTTCTCGAAACGAGAGACCGCTTCAAGCACAATTACTATCGCCGATTGTTTGCGGATAAAAGCGCAAAGTTTTCGCCACTTTCCTACTGTTTATTTTCGTGACAGCTGAAAACGAAAGGGGATACGTATAGCGGAGTATAACACTCGTCGTTTCGAAATAAATTCTTAAACAACCAATTCGTGCGAAACCTTTTATCAACTTCGAATGAAATTATTTCTCCGATGAACAAATTCGATAAGAGTCCTGTCGACGAGGGAGGAATCGTAGGCACAATTTAGATCTGTAGATCTGAACGACAGATCACAGATACTTGGAAGAATTGCCTTCAGCCAACAAAGAACTTGTAACTCGTTACGCGCAGAGCATAACAAGGAGTCGTTTCTCCGCAGGATTGCAACCGTGCACGAGGAATGGTTTCTCTGCTCCAATTTGAAGGGAACTAAGCAATGGCTTTCGTCAAAGCAAACTCCAGCTGCAACGCCAAAGCCCGGTTCGACTCCAGCAAAGTATCCTCTATGCGTTTACTGGAATTTCAGCGAGGTGATTTCGATTTGCTGAAACTTGGGGAAACGATAACGAAATCTACTGTCAGCAGCCAGGAAGATTACAGCAACACTACACGTATCTACGCTAATCAACAAGAAGAGCGTAATCTTGTGGTCACGATAACGCGAACAAAAGAGTAAAAAAATCTTTGGTAAAACTTTACCGTGAGCGTGTTGCGACGAACACGTCCGAAAAGGAGCAAAGATGGGGTTCGAAACGAAAGAGTAAGAAAATAAGAGGGTCTGCACCCCGAAAGGGGGGAGGGGGGCGACACTAGTAGAGAGGCGAAGTAAGTAAAGAGCGAGAAAATGAAAGAACGGCAGGAATAAGGGTATGAAGGGGGTTGAAACGATAGAGAGAAAGGGACAGGGGGTGGGAAAAGTTGTTCGAACTGCCGATGGGGGTGACATTTAACCAGGCACGCACCGCGTGAACGGTGTGAGTGCATCTAACGGGGTTTTACGAGTTCGAGGGGGCTAGAAATGGGGGGTGGTTGGGTAGCGGCAAGAAAAGAGGGTACGTCGCGGCGGCAGCATCGAAATAAAGCGTTCTCCGGGCTTCTGTTTCCCCGGTACCCTTCTAAGCTATTCCACGTTTCTCCCCCTCGCGCCTGTTTTTTGCCGTCGCTAAAAACTTTGATACCTTTTTAGGAGGTATTGTTTCCAGCCGGTGGAACGGGGGGGAATCGTCGGCTAAAGAGGGTTTCGCACCGCCGAGATAAGCCAAAGGGGTGGAAAACGACCAGAGCCACGGCGTGGATGCCGATAAGAGCAATCCTGAGGGTGCGTTCACACCAAACTTAGGCTTAGTCACGAAGACAACGGGCCTCGGTAAATTTCGCCTCGATAGCAATCGACGCGGATGGGAATAAGAATTTCTCGTTATCTTGGACGATATCCGGCTAACTTACGACTCCTCCAACTCCGAAACTATACGGGGCGCGGGCGTTCGGGCCTCTCTGATCCCGAAATCGATTCCAATCCCATAGTTTCCACGTTTCATGACAACCTCGACGTTCGCAGGTTGTAACAACTACGCGCGAATCGTTCGTTCTTGTCTAGGCAAAAATATCGAAATACTTTAAGCCACTCTATTTTATCACGATTCTCGAGATTCCTTTTAAGGTCTAAAAGGCAAAAGCCCTGTCCGCTGCAACGGCAAAACGACGTTCAAACGAAGCATATTATTAAATATTAAGCTAACACATTTTCGTTCTAATTTTCAGTTGTTTTGAGAATGAATCTAGGAGTCCAAATACAAGTATAATTGTGTTCAGAAGCTGTACAATCGTGGATGAATTTTTTCGGGGGTCGCCGAAGAATGGACGGAGAGAGGAATACGGTTCTAAATAGCAGAGATTTAATGAGAGGGTCCTCGAGGGTCCGTTCACCGACCAGAACAAGGAACTGACGATGGGGGAAACGATAGAACGAGCAAATGCGTACTCGATAAACATCAACGCGGCCGAGGAGACAAATATGGTTCGTTATCTTCCCTCCAATCGCGATTCTCGTACCAGGGGAATATCAGATTATTAGCGTACTGGACCGCTTTTCTCTCTGATAAAAATTCGCGAGAGAAAATCTTGTATGTTACGGGAGAACAATGTAATGAACGTAATTACCAGACAATGAAGATGGTCGTACGTACCAAGGCAATTTACGAGTTAACACGCCTGTTCTCCATGTTTAGGAATATCCGCAACGTTTGTTCAGAATTTAATGTGAAAAAATAGTCGTTCGTTACAAGGTTTGCAATTAATAAAAATTGTTTGTTGCGAAGAGTTTTTTTTCGTTACGGATTTCATCGAGGGGGCTGTTAATTCGTCCACAGTCTCACAAAAGAGTAAAATTGATCTAAGTTTGCGAAGTAAGTTACTTCGATATGCATTCAAAGGCTTCTTAGCTGGGAGAGGAGGACGATGAAAGTCGGCGCTGATAAATCTCAAGGATCGTACGCTTTGAAGATAAATTTAAGCGTTCCAAGAAGTCTTACGGATAATCGAAAGCAATTACTCAGTCGAGTGGTCGATGATCCTCGATTTGTCGAGAAAGTCATGGTATATAAATTTCGAAGTACAGATCAGGCGATTCAACTATCTACCAGCTACCGAACTGATTCGGGAAGAAGATTTACTCCGAAATCCGTAATTTCGAGGAACTTCCTCGACCGTGTTCCACGTTCAAAACTAATTTAGGATTAATCTGAGCGTACGATATATAGAATTCGAACGTCGATCGAACTTGGTTAATCTACAGAATCGAAGGCTGCCCTATAAATTTTTACAAACCTCGAACCATGACCCACGAACTTTGTATAGAATCTATACGAAGCAATTTAACAGAGAACTTTATAGATTTGGCAAAATGGAAGACAGCAACGATGGCAATTGCGCAAAATGGCACTCGTTGGAGGGTTAAATGGGAACATTCGAGACGATTGCCTCTTTTGGTTATCTTCCGCGCGACAAGACGGTGCTTGAATCAGCAACGTTATTAATGGCGGGTAGCAGAGGATTCGAGACGAGGCCTAGGGCCCATTAGTCCCGGCCTTGGCCAATTACTCGTCGAAATTGCAGCTTCGTCTCGGCTGTCGCGGCTGGCTTTCGAAATGGCGCAGAAATGATCACTCGACGACAGAGTATCGTCAGCCGGGGACAAAGTAACAGGGCGATTGAATAGAAAAGCCAGAGAGGCAGAAAGACCAGCGGAACGCGGAAAACGAGGGCCGAGTGGGACCAGGGAGCCGGCGAACAGAGAGAACAGAAAGCACAAAGCAGAGGACAACAGAAAGGGAAACGCGTATCGGCACCGCAGATGGAAACAGAGAAACCGAGAAAGGCAGAGGGAAGATGTTCAAACCGTGACGCGACTGCGTTTTCCGCGACAATCACGCGCATGTTTTGCGTATTCCGCGCTTTTCGCGTTGCGCAAAGTTCAAAGGGCCATCGGATGTTTATTGGAAAAAGTCACTCGTTTAGAAAACGCCGCGGCAAGAGTACAATTCGCTGGTTGCGGGCGATAAAATTGACGGGTTGCTAGCGACTCTGTCCGCGGGAACTGCGATTATCAACGCAACTATGATCTACGCTTCTCTATCTATCGTACATCCGAATGTTCTTTCCCCTTCTGCTCTGTACAGGGTAAAATTTTATTTTACGGAAATAATGGATAACCGATAGAACCGACGTCCAGCAATTTATTCGTGACGTTTATTCGATCGGACGGTTGAACTTTTATCTGTGCGGTGTAAAATATATCGTGGTTACGATTGAAATTTTTCTCTCGATGACGGTTATTGTTGAAACTTTATCGTGTTTCGCAGCGACGGAAATATAGCGAGGTTCAGATAAACGCTCGCATCCGGAACGGAGACGGGGAAAAGTTAACGCAGTCGGTAGGAAGATTAGTATTAATGGCAGCGCGATCGTGCGGGAAATTTTTAATCCTATAAAATACCGAAAAAGTCGCGTCCCCGTCGGAAATCCCGTCGTTTTGCAGATCGCGAGCGGAGGAGGAGGTGCGCCCGGGCACAGACGGATAAAGACGGGGGTTGAAACGAAGACAAAGGAGGGAAGAGGCTGCGGAAGGAGGGACAGAGAGTGGCGGAGATGTATGTACAGCTAGAGGACCGAGAGAATCGCGGAGAAAGAAATGAAAACGAGCACCGAGCCCGGGAGAGATAGATGCCTGGATAGAAGTTACGTCGGAGAGCGGAAGAGAAACTCGGAGGGACGAGGAGGGTCGACGGAGCAGACGGAGACAAAACTTTGCTGCGGAGGAGGGGGTGGGTGTGGGTGTTGGGGTGGAGGAGGAAGGGAAGGATCGTAGATGATATCGAAGCGGGGTTCGCGCAGCAGAAATACAAACAGGGTTGTATTGTAGTCCACCACCATTGTCTGCGGGCGTGCAGAGACCTACGCGAGCTCCCCCCCTGCCCCTTCTTGACACAAAGCCTCTCTAACAGGGCTGCCAACAGGGGAATGCACAATTACATACACGGCCGCCTACTCCAGACCGTCCTAAGAAGCTTTAATTAACGGTGGCTTGCGGCCTCCGTGTGCTCGCGCGAGCGCAAGACTTCAGAACGAGCACGCGCGCGCACGGATAGGGCCCTGATCCCCACCCTCCACCACTCCCACCCACTCATCGTGCCACGCTTTGTAGCGCGGGAACTGACTAACGACTTTACGATCGACTTCCGCGTCGATGGTTCCGGCAGGCCTTTTTCGACCGAATCGAAACGATCGATCGCAATTATTCCAACCGCGGCCGTCCCTGAGAACCCTTTCCCAGACACGATGACTAGGATCGACAGCGATCCTGCTGGGCGAAATCGACGAGGGGAAGCTGCGAAATATAGTTCCAGACTTCCTTTTTTTAAACATAGACGGGGGCAATTAATCTACAACACCAAATAGCAACGGCTGGTCCGATCAACATTATTATATCGATACCTAGCGGAGCTATCGGAATAAATATTGTTCGATCTTCTATCCACCGTACAAAGTTCCGTTAAAATCCGAGCGTTGCGTTTCGCACGATTTCCTTGTACGATCGAACGATGCACGAAGAAAACGGCACTATGACTGCGAATAATGTTGACTCACAGGTCTCTAGGGTCTAAACCACTTCGTCCGTCAGACCACGAACGGAACCTGCGACCGCAATAAGAATTCCCGCAATGGGGGGGAGAGCCACTTATTAGAATGCTTAGCGTAACGTAGCATTAAGATCGTCAGGCTGACGTTACGTAGGATCCGCGAAAAGAGGGGTATTTACGTTCTTGCAGGGACTTGAACTCCTGTTCTCTTTCAAATACAAACAAGCAGCCTAACCACTTTACCCGCGGAAGCTCCTCCCAATGTCCTAGGACGGTCCTAGACAGGACTTGCGATCTCTCCACGGTACAACCTACCAGCTATAATCGCGTGCCGTAGCAATTTAGAATTTAAACTTAACATAAATTAGTATTAACGTCCGGATCCAGTCAAGACCCAGCACAATTTAATGTTAACATAGTCTGGACGTACCGTAATTTAGCATTATCATAACGCGAGTCTGCGACATTGTCTGGGACCGCCGTAATTGAAATTTATCACTGTTTAGGCTTAGCGTAACTCTGGACGTTCCACGGTCTTTAGCTGGCCAGTATTTTTTGGCCATTGGAAAATTAAATGAAAATTCATTCTTTCGTACGATTTATTCGACTCTTTTCACGGCGCGATCTGTTTTTATATGCTATTATTATTAGTAATAATAAGCTTCGTTTTCGAAAAACTCCAGTATACATGTTTTAACCGTAAGTTTCAAGTTATTCGACTTCTCTTTCTACTCTTATGGACAATTATGGACGATGTTATTAGCTGCTTCCTGTCAATGCTACTATAATTGCAACTCTCGTACTCTAATGTTACGTATGGAATAATTTCATAAATGAGAATTCATGTACAGTTAATACACGTATACACGACAGTTCCAAATTTTAAGCTTCATTTTCCTACGAGTCCTACCATTATTACTCTATCCCTTCCTAAATACATTCAGATTCTTTCACCTCTTTTAAACGAGCCGCTCGTTGTTTCATTCCCTCTCGTTTCTCATAATTCTACCTTCTTCTCTTTCCTTTTGTACACAGCAGCATTATAACGTTCGTTTTATTTTAACCTCTTCAGATCTCTTGTACACTGTAATGTACATGGAATTTAATATTATCCTCTAACCGTCTGAGTACAAAGGATAATTTCGTAAGCCTTGTCAAATAGTGAGCAAAAGACCACACAGGTTTCTATACTACTATTTATGAATATCACTGAAACGATCAACCTTCGCTATAATTTTCTAGTTATTAAATCCTGAATAATTTCAGCCACCCGTGGAATATTTCTTTCACCCGTAGAACAATATTCAGGCTCGAGGAGGTTAGACTGATCGAGTATAATTAGGAACACTAAAGCTCCTCATTAATCTTCGGAATGCAGAACAAATTGTAAAACAATTTGAAGCACACCAATTATCCGATACTATCCGAACCGATCGAGGTTAACATGGAATTATAAGATTAGATTTAAGTTGTAAAACAGCTGTTGCTTTGCCTCGTCCGTTCGCTGCGTTTCATTTTTTCCCCTCCATCTTGTTTTATTGCGGCGCAGTGAAGGCATTAAATGAAACAAATAAATAAATAAAAATGTATCGGAGTCGGTCCGCGATACATAAACATCGACCGTCCGAGCTTGAACCGCGTAACTCGATAACGCTCGAGGATCGCGATAACGTTATCGCGATAGCATACACGGCATAACTCTGTCAGTAACAATGCGCGATTCACATCGGTTCACCTCGATCAACCCGTGCAACGTTTAGATACGCGCTTCGAGCATCTGTCAGTAACAAGGTTCTAGCGTGAATCATCCGCGCGTGTATGCGTACGCGAGTGTGTACACGGTCGATTGGTAAGGTATACCCGGAAACAGGTGTCGACGGTGACGTTGCATCTACGGGCCTCGATCGACACGCGAGCCCGCGGTTTGCTTCGCGTGTCACTTTGTATCCGTTCCAACGGCCTCGCGAACGCCAACAGAAAATTAAGACATCCTTGAGAACGGATTCTTGCCAAAGGCATCCGAGTAACCGGGAATTTCGGGACACCAGGGAATGCTCGATCGATATTCGAACATACGGTAGATCGAAAACTTACACCCCTATTATTTTGTCGAATTCCTGCCGACCAGATGTAAAATATTTTCAAAACAATGCACTTTCCAAAAGTGAAAATTAAAATAAAACTTCGTCGAATCTTTAACCAGTCAAAATAAGGGGGCAGACACCTGAACACGGCGCGGTGTTTAGCGATAAATCGCCGCAAACGATGCCAGATTATCTTCCTTGTGGATAATTGGAGTATCGTTTCCAACGATCACGGGCAAATAGTCGACTTGTTTACCTTCGAGATTGTCGTATCAGAACGCTTCGGTGAACTCGAATGCAATCACCGGGAGGAGACACGTCAACGTTGGTATTCAGAAAATACCGTTGACGCAGCAATTTCCCAGACGATTGCGATAGGATCGCGGACGATTTGGTAGCGTTTGACGTGTCGTGCTTAGAGTAAGCGCGCAGAACGAACGCGCAGAGGGACGAAGAAAAGGATCATGACGGTCGTTATGCAGAAGAGTGTACATTATTAACGTACGTCGTGCCGACTGACAGACGTAAGGGCTTTTAACGAGTTCCGGCGATTGTTCCCGACGATAGAAAGAACGACGAAAATACAACGCCGTGCCGAGCCTGAGACCCTGGACCAACGATTGTTATAGCACCACACCTAAACATTTTATTGCCTCGTTTACTGTGCCCCTTGATTCTTTGTTGCTACTTCAATTACGGTTCGTGTACGCTTCGGGACGCTATTTTCAGTACACTCTTGCTTGAATATTTTTAGCAACGGTATTCGGGTGTCCCGCGAGATATCGAGCATTTCGAAACCGGTATTTATCAAACGATTACTACAAAAGATAATTTTAAGCATCGTGATCCACGGTATTTTATCGTCTTTCTTAGATTACGAAAGTTATTCTCTATTTTGAGGCACGAATGTTATCGAAAATTACAGCAACACTAGCGTCTCGTTAGTTATCCTAATTTCTGTCAATTAAAGCAAACTTGTTCTGTGCAAAGATATATTGTATTCTAACTCTAAAAATGGCAAAATACCAAAGCACGTGAACAAGCGTACTGGATAATACATCAGCACTAACAGTCGCGAGATCGGTACTCGGATCACGTAGTAGAACGTTTTCTATTTGTCAACGAAAATGGAATAGCGGTCAGCGTTCGTTAACGGAGTATGTATATGCATGAGTTTGCATATTACGCGGATATTGAATCGAGCAATTTCGCTTTCGCAACACTTTCCACCAATTACGCAATTACATTCGTCAAATTACGACGTTCGCCATTTACCCGAACAACGCGCGACGCGTCGCTCGGAAGCGAAATTGCGAAGATACGCGAGTCGTTCCCAGGTCGTCGAATTGATTCTGTAAAATCGATGTTCGCGGTCGAATGGTTAGGGCGACGCATAAACGGTAAATGAAAAAAAAAAAATGTACGAACGTAAGGTGAAACGAGTCGTAAATAAATCGTCGAGCGTTATTCACGGTTCGCTCGTTATTTTCCTCTGTCCCTACGGCGTCGCATCTCGCGGAGCTCTTTTCATTTTATTCCCAATCGTTGCGTATCGCCACGCATCGAGTCAGCAAGAACGAGGCCCAGAAAATAACAAAACCAAATAAATTCGATCCCCGATCCGGTAATTTCGCTCCTCCTTTGCCCACCGTCCGTCTCAATAAACGATAAAAGCAACTTCGAAGCGTTCCCATCAGAAAAATTCAATTCTCCCGCGCGACTGTGTAACGCCAGCTCTATCGAAGTCGTTTATAAAAGGAACGTCGCGATAAAATGTTCGAGTTGCGGCGTCTGTCTCCCGTTCGACCAGATTCCACGATCGTTGCCAATTCGCCGAAATCAAGAATACAGAAAAGGTTGCAAATAAATTGGTCCATTATTCCCGTAATGGCTAACGGGTCTGGGTTAGGGTTGGCAGAGTTACCGTGGTTCGACTGGGTTAAAATTCACAATATGCAAATGTGTTCTTGTTTCGCACGAGACGATCTATGTAGATTCGTTAAGGATACAATAGTTTGGTGTTTCGTTTTTGGGCATGTCCGTCCACTAACCAGTGATTCTACTCGAATGAAAAAGTTTTATTCTTCACTTTCGATTTGTTTTTTCACGTAGTATCGCCCCCTTTTCGATTGTACCATCAATATTGGGGCCGATTTCACGGCGGAAAAATGGCGCGCGATGCGTTCTGCATTATGAAACGACGGATGATCGACGGGTTATCGAGCCCGTGCGGTAAAAACCTCGGTCGTTGGGAACGGGCGTGGAAAATCGTCCTGCGGGCTCAAGTCTCTATCGCCTGATGTCCAGGAAAGGTCGAACGTGACGAAACAACGCCGCTCGTGAACCGTGAAAGACGCCTGTTTATGCAGTATCTTCACGTACCGTACCTAAGACGCACACTTGACACTCGGCACCATCGTCGAATTCACACGTGATAACGTTCATGGAATACCAAGCCAGAGAACGGTAGAGTCGACACCTTTCGAGGAGCTCTGTTCCAGCAGATCGAACGAATCACTCGACGAAGATTACGCGTTCGAGAGGTCGAGCTTTTCGAATCTGTGAAGCATTCGAAGATGTTCCAATCGTCAATTACCGCGTTAAACTTTTTAAACCAGGGACCAAAAACAACAGTTATCCTAGAAACTGATAACTACATTTATGAGAATACTATTCGACAGGTTCGGGTTACGAGAACTGGAAATTCGTTAGTTTCGAAGGGTGCTGAGATTTCGAAGATTTCGTGTGTCCCGTCCTCAGTGATATCCTAACACGTGTACGACTCGTAACTCAAGTACAGGCGGGAAATGCATCAGACACCAGGATATATCGCTTTTTCTCGGTTGAAAGTCGGTCATACGTTCCACTTAAACTCAATCTCGTTTACTGGCGCCGCGCGATTCCAGCGAGCACCATTTTTCTACCTCGCTGAAAAGGCCGCACATATTTCTTGAAATCTACTCGAAACGCGTAGCAATGCCCATTTGGGGCACACTTATCGCTATGTTAGTCGAACTTCGTTTATTTTGCGCGCATTTGAAAACTTTTAAGACTTGTTAGGTAAAGTAGACGTAGTACTACGTGTTTTAATGCGTCGAAGCTCTAACGAGCATCGCCACGTATTACTATGTGTAACTTTCTACTAAGACCGAGTGCCTTTAACTATCTGTAATGCTCGTATATATGGCTATGTAGCTTCGAAGTTACACGCAGTAAGTCCTCGTGTTACAAGGTTTCGAATTACGCGGATTCCTTTGCTACGCGGCTATGCCTCCGTTTTTGTCCATATATGTACATAGTTTGTAGTATACATTTCGATATTAAATAACGTTTCCCTTTATTCAATATTTCCCTTACATAAAAGATTAAATACGAACCTAGTCAACATCGATTAACTTTGGAAACTGCGTATTCGATTCTAAAAGGGATCGCGGATCGTACTGAGTCAGACATTTTAGTCAGCCTTCGCGAGGCTTGTAATCGATGGTAAACAAAAAATAAATACTATCCACGTTCCACTTACACAAGGTGCTACATTCTTTTCTTGTTACACCACCTGTACAATTCCAATCGAGCACCGTTTCCTACGCGAGAATGTCAAGAGATTTAATAAAGACTTCTAGAATCCGAAACAGGAATTGCTGCTTGCCCGTGTAAAGAGAAAAACGAGATAGCAGAAAAAGAGAACGATTTACTTCACTTTCCATGGAGAGAAAACTTCAAGGGAAGAAGGCAAAGGACCAACTGTAGGAATGCCGGTGCAACATGCAAGAAACGATGAAACGGCGCATTGGTTGACCTTTTCCAGGAAAAGGGAACATGCTGCGAAGAACCAGATGCATCTTATGACATTTTTCTGTATCTCTAACCGTTTTAGAGACGTAGCTTTTCTCAATTGCATAGGACACTTCGCATAATAATAGAAACATTTCAGGCGAACGAACGGAGCTTCCGTTCTATTTCGCATACCTTGATAAATAAAAACGATGATTGCGATGGTCGTAAATCTTGTGGCCAGTCGTCGTACAAAATTCTAGCCTAGATTGTCCCTGGGTCTGATGCAGACGTACGACGCGGACGTCTACGACAACGAGCCGGGGATAGGAATTTTCTCGTCACAGATCGTTCTTCGGAACGTACGACGGTCGTTCAACGTTCTTTTCGTGTCCTCCGATCCCCGTCTTGATCGCCAGTCTACCGAACTTGTATGAATACGCGCAAGAATAGGTGGAAGTAACCTCTTGAAGGTAAAGCACCGTCGGGGGAACCGGGCTCGAAGGGGCGTGCAACGAATTCCTGATACGTCTCGCCGTTTCGGAGCCAGCAACCCCGTACGGGTCGGCAGAGAGACAGAGTTGTTTCTGAAAAGCCATCAGAACAGCCATCTAATATTTGCACCTATAGGCGGGCGCCATTCGTGTGCGCGCGGCGTGCATAAAGAAGAATTCTATTTGCCGTCGCCTCGGGACTCCCGGCCGATTCCTAAGAAAGGGAAAACTTATAAGTGGATTACAAGCCGGGCGGGGGTGGGGAGGGCTTCAATGGAACTTCGTACGGCTTTTCGGGGGGCGATTTTTTTCGGAACGGAATTCTCCGAGAGAAACACAGAGGCAGAGGGTCGACCCCTATACAGCCAGCATAAATTTTCCCCGCTTGGATATTGAAAATTCTGGACCCGCGTTCCGTGGACCAGTTTCCCTACCTTTTGACGACCGTTTCCGTGGAGACGGGCTCGATAAAATTTCTCGACCTTCTAAAATACAAACAGCCTTCGTTTAGGTCTACCCACGTTTGGATTGGGTCGTAACTTTCTGCTACGATTTTTAAAACCTCCCTGTTTTTTGTGTAAAAAAGTATTGCGTCTGGAGCTCGAAAATCCGAATCACGTAGTACTACGTTTTACCATTTCACAAAAGCTTCAAACGTAGATCGACGAGCGAACGTATTTATAGATCTCGTCGTTTCCTGCTCCGATATAAGCAGGTTCACCGAGGAACGTGGCCTCAACCGCATAACTAATTTTTTCATTCAAAGTTAATTACTCAGCAAGGCATCGACAGATTACAGTTGCGTTTCCTCCGGCGCGGCACGCGAGGCGGCGAAGAAAAAAGCTAATGCATGTCGTTGGCCGGAGTTTCGCGTGAGTTTCACCGGGTGGGTGTTACTCTAATAGGATTCAGCAAATTACTTAACAACAAGTCTCCCGGTGTACACCAATTCCCCAAGGATTCTGCGACCTGGAAAGAAAGAACGACCCGGTGGCAAATTCTGCTAAACCTAGATCCCTGGAAACAATCGTCGAACAATAAACTACTATTACCAAAAAATATTACCAAATTTTAACCGTTGATCGTCTCTAGAAGCCTATCCCCAACGCGGAGACAATTTCGAAGGATCGAATCCTCATCAGCGACGAATCAATCACGCGATGCAGTTAGACGAAACTTAGTTATCCGATCCTCGAATCCGGCTACGGAACAAATCTTCTCCGTAGGAAGTTCGCGGAGGATCGTCTTCCAGGCGAACAAATCTTTCGACGAACGGGAAACTCGACGTAAAAATAAAGCACGTAACGAACGGAGAAACGAGAGAACACAGCACACGTACGCGTAACGTGAGCGCGGTAATTAACACTGCTCGCCCCCTTCCTGTTACGCGAACGGGAACGAATCCGTTCATCGATCATCGAACCAACTCCATGCTAATTCGTCTATGGGATACCGTACCGTCAACTTTTTCCTCGTCGTTGTAATTAATGATCGACAAGCACCGCTCCAGCCATCGTTAGCACCGGAAGCGTTCGCGGCCGCTTCAGAAATTGACTCCGCGACGTGAATGAATCTGTCGCGAGCCGTTCGCGCATTAATCTGCGCCGCGCCGCTTCGATTGCGAAACGGACTCGCGTCCAGAAACGGACCTCTGTGGAAATGTCACGGGTTCGTTCGACAATCAGAAGAGAAAGCCTAGAAATAAAAACAACGGCAGGAAGTCGAAGCGCTATACCATTGACCCCATCCGCGATCGAACAGAATTTTCAAATATTTGCGATCGCATCGAGAGATGCAATCTATGCAAAGAATCCCTGTCCAGATTGATTTATGGATCCACGTCGCGTTTCCGTTCGCCATAGTCAGTGGAATCGGGTCAGAAAAAAAGCTGTTCGCGATTTCGCGAACGTTTCGACATAGTTCGATGGGAAAGCCTCGTTTAATTAGCGTTACCGATGTCACTTATGGCCGCGCAAGCGGCGCCAGTTTCGACCGCGACCGCAAATGGGAATTTTTTGCCCGCGGTCGCAATTGGCGCTAATTTCGTTCGCGACGGCAGTTGGTATTAATTTTCCGCGCGACCGAAACAACCGGTCCACATAAAATCTGTCGACTCGACGGCTTGACGTCCGAACGGTGTTAATTTTATCCGCGACCGCCTTTGAATCTTCGACCAGACAGCTGTCAACGCGCTCGTCTCGTCGGATGGTTTGCTAATTTCGTCTTCTCAACCGCGAGTGACAGTCTACAGATGATCTGTCAAATTCTTGATCCGCCGAGCGGAAGTATCGCTCATTTAGACCGCGACCAACGCTCCTGCAACCGTAATATCTGTCATTTTGTTCGATCGATCGTCGATCGTTTCCCCTGTAAAAAGTGCTTCCTGCAGAATCTATCATTAGCTCGATCGAGACGAGTACGAGTTTCCCATCGATCACGAACGCGCTCTATCCGTGTGTGGTCCATCAAGAAGCAACGATTGAAAGTATCGATATCATTGTGATGGGTGAAATATAAAAATTCAGAGCACCGTAGGGTCACCACCGCCCTGTGACTTTTTAATCGACGCAGCGATCGATTAAAAATCTGTGGTTGGTGACCAATGATTCGCGACAGAAGCATAGGTGGCTCGAATAAATGATAGCCACGAGGCGCGCATCAATATCAGCACACCCTCGAACTCCCGTTGAAGAGCGTGATTTATTCGACGCCGGACACCGCGTACACGCACTTCGTCGCGTTGCGTTTCGCCGTTGTACAGTCTCCTACAAAATGATACGACACTCCAAGGGAGGATTTTCCCCAAAATTCAGGCGATTCAAAATGTTAAAACGACCGTGCAATCAGTGACATTCTCATTTCTTCGAGGTGGTCTGTCCGTTTCCGCGAGAATCGCGACGCAATTAGGACGGACCGTACACGCGTGTAATACCAGGGATAATGTGTCCACGGAGACAGATCCGTCTTAACCTCTAAAAACCATTTGGGAACTTTATGACACACCGGCAGCGTATAACGGCAGATTAAGTCATTGCCTCCGTCCCTGTTTCGTCCCGTTTTGCAAGCGAGCCACCGCACTGCGCCTTAGGGACTTTTCGTGTTACTCGGGGCGAACTGCTCGTATAAAAACACCATTATCAAACGTCTAGACGGTCCACCACCGCTTTCGCGAGAGGTTACCACGGATTCGATATCTTGCCTGCGGCTCGATGGCCCCGACACGCCAAAATATTTATAACATAGAACGATTTTTGGTCGTGTTTCCATTCTCACCCACCAAGTGCGCGACTCGTCACCGTCGTGACCCTGAAAAACCACCATTAACCCTCTGTAATCCCAACTTTATGTTAAGATATATTTTAAATTCCAGAAATTACTCTTTGAACTACCCTTAAAGGGTTAATTGCAACTAGAAGGAAGTATCGCTTGATAAATTAAATTTTTGAAATATGCAGTATTTTCTGGGACACCCTAGTGTGTAAGAAATTGTCCCATCTCTGGTTTAGCGACGCGCGACAGATTTCAGAGGGCATTTTCATGCCTGGCCCGGTGGCCATTTTTTGCAACGCGGCACTCGATGAAATTAAAGCTCGTTAATTGCTGTCGGCCGCGCAAAGTGCGAAAATGAAGTGGCAATTACGCGGTCATCGGCCAGCGAAATGTTTCGCGGTTCTTTCGGCTCGTTCCTTCTTTTATTTTCGAGCACCAGGCTTTTCGTTTCTTGTCCAACGACACTTTGTTTCTCCCCTTGGATGATAAATTCATAAACTTAAGTTTGTAACAAGTCAATATCATTCTAACACATTTGAAATTAAACGAAAATCAATGATTGTACGAAAACATTTTCCTTCGAAGAATAATATTCGAATGTTATTCAAACATCGAATATTTGAATATGAAATTATTCGTGTAATTTCGATCCTATTTGCGAGCGTGGGAAAGAAAAAGAGAAACGAATTACGAGAGGGTGCGAAAAAAGTGGAATGGGTGAAAGATTCGACGCTTAGTCGAAATGCCGCGGAAAACGAAATACAACCGGTAGATCCGCGCGCGCTGATTTATTATTTTAATTGGACCGTTTAATTGGCGATCTGATTATTCGCGGGCAGACGTGCCGGAGATTCGAAAGTAACGGCGAACGAGTCGAATGTTCTGATCGATACTCGTACGCGCGTCGCGGCGCCGGCTGCGTGGAAGGGAACGGTTTGCGTACTTCACGGTTCGACGCACGTGCACAGGCCGTTCGTGGATTTCTGCTGGGTATTTTCGGTTTCGACGCACGAATTTCGTCCACGGACGTCGAAATGCAAACATTCGTATTGTTAGGATTCCCGTTGAACCGGATTTACCACGCGGACCGACGCTACGTTGCTGTTTTCGGCAAGCAAAGCTATAGCGAGAAATGGAGAACGAAATTCCAATTACGAAATTACGATAGTGTTGTATGATCACTATTTAAAAAGATAGCATTCCATAGAAGTTTCAGATTGATGTGTCATAGTTTGATCCCAACGAATATCACAGAATTCATAATTATGAAATGACGATTGTTGCGCGAGGAATGGCCGTGTTTCGGATCGTATAAAGCTTCCCGTTGGATACTGGTTTCGGATCCAGACGATAACGAGGAACGTCCTGCGCGCATAGAATACACGTGACCGGTTATCGATCAGCAAGAAGGATCAATAATAAGTGATATTAAAGCGGGCAGACATCGGCAGCTGGATATGCGCATCAAAGTTCTTCGACGAACCAATTCCGAGATCAATCGGCTGAAAGTTCATTTCGGCCCATCAGACGCCGGCTGAAATCTGGATTAAACGTCCGGGTTATCGAATTCAATCGACGGTGAGTGCATCGCCACGCGTTCTCGACGCTACCTATACTCGGCTCCATATTAATCCCTTAACCTATTAAACGCGAAACGCGAATTAATTTGTCGCTCAAAAACCTCCGCGTATTGCGCTCTATGACGAATTAACTTGTCGTCCGAAAACCTTTTCAAACTCACGGCGGCGAATCATCCCTGCAATTTACAGACATTCCCATAGCATGTACGACTTAACTTCTGGTTATCCGAATAACTATAATAGAAGGTGCCTAAATTTTTCGACAAAAATGAAAAATTTCAAATCATTCTAAAAAAATTATTTTTAGTTTGGGGGGTCAATTACAATCATTTTTTATGAATAGACACACCCCCGGAATCCTACCCGCTTTCGAGAAAAAAATTCTTTACTGCAAATATAATGTGTGGTCAAAGATCTATGATTATATTCCTCGTTTTTGTCACTTCATATGTACATCGAATACCCTGTATATTTTATTCGGGGAGGTTTGAAGATGTTTGATTACACTTACAAATACTTCCTCCCATTTTGTATACACGCAACGTGAAACGTGGTAAACTGTCGCCTGATCCTAACGCGATAAACAAAATCAGGATGATTCGCTGTCAAATCTCTTCGCCCCCGCTAACATCGTTGTTTGTTCCGAAGCACGCGATCATGTTTCGTGTGGGCCGCGGGGGATGAAGTCAACGGCATAATGGCTCGAGATCTCCGTAAAGACGAGGGAAACTGAGACGGGATCGTGTCGAGGGTGACGATAAATCGACGCGTATCGACGCGGGTTCGAGCGTACGCGCGGAGACGAGGAATATTACGCGCGTGTAACAACCGACGAGGACGTATCCCGAATAATATGCGACGCGACGGTGGGTTAGGGCTCGAATCGCGCCGGTACACGTTACTCTGTGTCGGTAGGGTCTACGCGCGTATAATGCAGCCTTCGAACAATGCGAGGAACTAGCGGGCCCATTATAACCGGAGGGTATTGTACCGGATGTCTCGAGCCGCGCGCGCGATGTCCCCGACGAAAGCGCCGCGCAACGACCACTCGCGTGTGTGTGACCGGTGCGTTTCGCACCCACGCACACACGGTGGCGGTGATCGCGTGCGTGCGTACTGGCGTCATTACGGTTCCCCCGGTGCTTCTTCTCTCAAACATGGTCGTACTAAGGAGCACCATGTGCGCGCAACATGCTCGGTCACCAACAACGTTTACGCTTTGCCAAACGTGCACTTTTCGCGAACTGCACTCGCAATAACACGCCTCCAGAAGGTATTCCACAGCAAACCTTTCGAAAATGCCCCTTTTTACTTTTTATCCAAACTTCTTATTTCTCTTTATTCTCTATTAGAAAATTAGACTTTGGAAAATCGACTTCAAACGTCCCTTATATGATAGAGTACTACTTGAACTTCGGCGTAAGTAGAATCAGTCGATTGTAGATAAACCAGACTCCACTTTCAAACTCAATTATCTCAAAAACGAAGCTTCGAATGGAAAAATGTTATCTCAAATTCACGTAGATCACTACCTTCTAGATTGTCGTTTATAAAAGATCGCTAAAAAATTCGTTTGTAGCGTAAGTAAAATGTTCTTCGATAACATGTCCGTATCCGATGTTGCACGAGGTGTTGTTTGAGTGTAATTGGTGCGGATTGAGCGGGTCTCACACTGGCCAATGTGTAAACGAGCGACACTGTGTCGGCGAAGGTGTCGCTATAGAATGTACCGCGGCGCGCCAACATCGCGTGACAACGACCGAAACGACGAGAACGACTCAAACTTGCCGTCCAATGGCGAGGGAAGGCTGTTCGCGCCGGCGTTGATTAATGATCACTCGCGAACGGACCGACCGATTGGGTAACGTTCGTTCGTGGACAGTTCCTGGGACCCTGAACGGCTTGATTAATCGTGGATGTCCAAACGCGGTTTGCTATTTTTTCCCCCGAGATTTTTCAGCGACGAGTAGCTCGGATTGATGACGTTTTATGAACACGTTGATCGTTCCTGCCGCGGAACAGCGTTTGTCACTTACAAGGAAACGCCGCTATTTGTGGAAGTTTGTACAAACGTTTGTCGATCCAATCTAGGAACCGTGTCGCGTTTCGCTCCTGCGATTTTTCGTCTTTCAGGGAGAAACACCGTGTATCGGAATTATTTATTTGATTTACGACTATATAACTTCTCAGTCACGAAGGATATTGCAACGTGTTTGTGAAACATATGGAGTTTGTTTAAGAATCCTACGTAATCGTATCTTGTGTTTCGAATGAAAATGATCTGACGTATTTAGAAAACAGTACGACTGCCAGTAAATGTTACGATGCTTCTATTGTTGCCCATCGATGCGTAATCGAACCTTGTGTAACAAGAAAAAGACAAGTGGCGAAGAAGTAGCACATTAGCATTATGCAGTAGGTGCGGAAAGGTGTCGCGAAAGTGTCTAGATAGCATTGGTTATTTTGTACACCGTAAAGGTTTCGAATTGTATCTATCGGGTGTAGCATTCTCTATTCATCAGAATTACCAGAACGCAAATTACTCAAGGGATTACTTTGAATAGCCTCCCAACGAGGAGCTATTGAATAAGCGATTGCCTCCGGCTGGCTTGAGCAGTCGATCGATTTCGAAAACTCGTTATCTCTGTAATGGAATCTCAAAATTGCCGGAATATAGTGTTTCTGCGCGGAACGCTTTGTCTTTGGTCCTCGACGAAATAATATACAGCAAGGCTACCGATAAAAGTGACTAAACGAGATTTTACTCCTACCGTGACACGATTCTGAAGCACAAATCATAACACGTCCGACAAGAGATGTCTTTTAAAAAATTTTAATTTGATACAATTGGGTTCTGAGAAAGAATATGACAGAGGAAGTAGATAGGCGATAAATTTATCTCGTACTCCAATTTAACCGATACGAGGTTCGTTCGTTCCTGGCAAAAGTTATCGCCTTTCCGCGCTACTCGTGTCTTCAATTTTTGGTCAACTGGACTTGGTCCTTCCTTCCGCGATACGCATAATATTCTCGTAACAGAAGATTACACGGTCCCATAAGGGAAGATTACAATTTCCCGCGCCAGAAGATTACAATGCCCCTTCTAAATCAGGGACAATTCTCTGCCCTAGTTGTACGTCACCATTGTGGCCAGAAACGGTGGCTATAATTAGGACAAACGATTTTGGCCGCTCAGGACCACAGAGGAACACTATTTTATTCGAATAATAGGTGAATGGAAACACCGTATAGAGATTAATTCGATCGAACAGTTACAGAGTAAGTATAAAATAAACAAAATACCCCAATATGTGTATGCACGTATTATTTTGTACATTGGAACCGCGATACTATTGGGAGAGTCGGTTCTGAATCGTGTGCGTTAGCATTATCTGGCAAAGAGTGGGGGGTAACGTTCGCGCATAAATCAAGGGAAGCGGCTCTATTGGGAGAGCGAACTGTCACGTGGGATTATGTATTCTTCCCTGCTTTACGATCCATCGTACACGATTAAATTTTTAGTACTTTTTAGTTGACAAATTATGATGTTCGTCGAATTAATGAAAGCAGTGATTTTTGTGTACTTTCTACCTCGTCTCTCCACTGCTACTATATTGATTTGAGCTCGATATAATCTACTTCACTCCTCTAGATTTGTTTTGGCGCACCCCGTACAAAAAAAATCGACTTGATCGCTTTTGAGAAAACAATTCAAGTGTTAAGGGGTTAATCTCGTGGGCGACCTTGCTGGAGGAGCAAAGATTGCCCCGACGCGGAAGAGACTCGACGGTGAACTCGTTAGAGAACCCATTCTCGCCTACTTGGTATCGCCCGAGTTCTCTTTCCGCGCCGATTGCCACGCCGCGGCGTATTCACCGCTTATTCCTTTATCCGACGATCGACGGCGTCGTTTTCTGAGAAGGCCGTAACATTTTCCGCGCGGCGTGACCGCCGCTTCGTTTCTTTCTTCGGTAATGATGCTCGCGTGGGCGTTGCTTCGCGGAAAAGTTCGCCACGTTTCACGGTGGAACGAAGGATGCCGTGGGTCGACGCCACTTTTGGTTCCGAGCGAAATTAACTCGACTCCTTCTTCCATCTTCCATTGAAAATCTCAAAGACCTTAGACGCGCATCAAGAGAATCTTCTCAAAAGTAGGAGACATTGTCCGTAATAAAATTAATTTCTCAGCTTCGAATCACGTTTGAAACGGTTTGAACCTGCACTGTAGCAAGAAATTCGAGCCGCTAAAGCCTGGATCGGACTAACAACCGTCGAATAGAATGTGTCGCATAGAAGGGAACAGTATCGATTGCGGTCAAACGAGAAATATAAGCGTCGCGTCGCGAAGGACTAGCGAAGAGCTCGAGTTAGTAACATTTGCGTAAAGTTAACAAGACACGGTGCTGCGAGGGAGTTCTCCTTGACACTTCGGACAAGTAAGGAATAGATGGCCATATATTCGCGCGGTAATACAACGGGCATGATAATGTTGCATAACAGTTTCTGAACACGCCAGAACAATTATTAGTTTCTCTGCTAACTCCGAGCTTCGTCCAAGTGCGAAGAAAACCTGCGTGGCTGTAAACTGTTGCTAATTTAACGTGCAAGTGACACTGTCTCGCGTATTCTGCCACTTTGTCAACATCGGGGGTACACGACAAAAGTAAACGTCGTGTCGCGTCCGAGGAAAAAATGAAATAATAACGCGGTACAATTTAATCGTCCTCACCGTCTAGTTTATGGCTTTTCTCTCGCTCGAGACGGAACCAACGCGACGCAAGATAACGCCGAGAGAATCTCGGGAGGCTCGTTCGTATCGCTCGGTTCCCGAACGTGCACAGATACAGACAAATGCAAATGATCAATTTATGTTAAGCAGGTGAGTCCGTGTTCGCGACACGCAAACGAGAAACTCTCGAACTCGAGGACCCGAGTATGACGGAATCGAGGGAGCGGAGAGCACGCGGCCACGCGAGCACCGTTAAATAAGGAAGTTCATCGCCGGTAGTTGAGGACGTATTATGACAGTAATGGACGGCGTACACACTCGGTTGACAACGAACGAAACTCAAAGGCCGTGACGTCGTCATGGGAAAAGGAATATACCCGTTTCCCTTCCTCGGCTCGGAGATTTCGTTTCCGCCGCGAGTGAGTCGTCGTTCTTACAGATTAACAAGGTCACGTACACGGAGGCGACTTTAATTATCCAGCTCGCCAACTGTAAAATTCGATATGAGCACCAGACCGGCGAGAGGAGAAGAATATAGAACCGATCGAACAAACCAATCTGTTCTTTGAGCTTCCAATCTATCTTACGATCCGAAGAAGAACGAATTATTTAGCAATTCTTTTTCAAATAAAATCTACCTTTGATTTCTTTCATAAAATTTGAACAATGTTATCAGCCGTGCCAGTATTAATCATCGACAAAATTCCGTGTTCTCTAATCGAGCATTATTGCCGTAGCGCGCGGCGCCAGGTCGATGGAAAAAGCTTTGGAACGCGAAACGCATTTAATTGCACGAACGTCAAACAGACCCGAATGCAGCCTTTTAACGTAGTAATTTAGCAGACGGGTCTTTGGCTGCGGAGAGAGAGTGGCCCACGCGTGGGATTAATTATCGCGTGTGTACAGTGTAAAGCATAATAGAAGCTGGACGGTGAACGAATACGAGGAACTCGGATTGCTCGCACGCCAGGATCACCCAGCGTCGTTTCCCAGACCGGAACAGCGGTAATGAACTTTCCGTGAACGATCCTCGGACATTACGCTCGTAATGAAAAGGTCCAGATGGAGTCGTTCGCGTTTCTCCGTTCTCAAAGTTCACGAAAAGTTCCGTCTAAAATCTATGATTTGACCTTAACGAGAGAGACGTATCGAACGCGTTCTGCGCGATGCGATTGTAATAAATAAAACACGTAGCGCTGCGTTCGGAGAAACTGGAAAAACGAACGGTACGTCTGCGGATACATTACTTCTATCGGAGGCAACAAATCAATGGGGGGAGCAAGAATCGAAACCGCGGGGACACGCAGATAAAAACGGTCCGCGTACGCGCGGAACGTCCGAGGAATTCGCGTCGATCGACCACGGTTAATAAATATCATTCGATAGTTATTGCTGGCAGTCCGATAACGAGCAGTTGTTCGTTGCTGAACCGCGAACGCGCGTCATCGAACATTTACACGGACACATATTACCGTGTCGTTAAGCATTCTGACGCGTCATTCACGCTTATTAACAAGGAAAAACGGAAGCTGAATATATTTCCAGTTTGCCATTTAGATACACGCGAATTAAGATTCTTTACTATGTGTCTGAAAGTGTTATTAAGATCGACGACTCCGTGTTATTCTTATTTCGTAAAGTTAATATCCTCCGGCGATTTTAAACGAGAAATGAGCTTTATTCGAGCGTTTGAATAGGAAAATCGTGGAATCGAGGGTGCTGCAACGACTGCGAAATGGCTGCAGAGTAGGTCAGAACCGTTTCGTTCCGATAGTCACGATCAGCCTGTATCCCGAAAAGCGCCGTCACGTCGGGCGCAATACAATTCACGATTTAATTGGTCCATCTCGTTTTCCGTCTCTCCTCGGCGCAGTTTAACGCGACGCTGCTTAAGACCCGGGAATTTTATCGCCGAGCTCGTAAAAATCATAAATATCCCCGGGGATTAATTTACCGGTCGGAGCAGCGCGCGATTTTTCGTTACACCGGAAGACAAATCGTCTGATGAATATTCCAGGCATTACGCCGCAGAAAATCGCTATCCATTTCCTCTCGCAGTTTTATCTCCCGGTGCTTCTCTTTCCCCTTTGGCTCTTCCGGTGCGATCCGTAGACGCGGCGTGCTGCTGATTACTAGAACCGTCGGACATTACGATTTTAGATAGAGTTTCCCTCGTCAACCGTCCGACGCGAGCTCGCTCATCAAGAGTTTGGGAATAACGTGCGACACCATCTGGATCTTTCCGTTACGAGCACAATCTAAACGGACGACGTAGTATATTTAACCCATAGCCAACGACGCGCTGACAACGTTAAAGACTCACGGGGGTTGTTCTGGTCTAGATTAATTTTCTTAAAATATACACTCCCAGACAAAATTTTGTTTTCTTGCGATAGGATTATGTCAGCGTGAAAATGTTTAGTGATACGTAATACGTATTTTCCACAAATATGTGGACGTAACATAGATTGATGTTACTTCAATGAGGTTTCTTAGTTAAGAGACAAAGACATAATCCGACGCTGAGAACTGCTGATCGCAGACGAATGGTGTAACCGTACCGAGCGCCTTGAAGATTCGACGCCTTCGTTGGTAGGGTGCTGGTCCAGGATATATTTAGTATCGGTCGAGACCCTCGTCCGCGGGTTTTATTGCTCCGGAGGGAGGCTCGATGAAAAACTGCCCTACGCCGCGTGTGAATTACAGAAATGTCTTCTTCTCGCGCAACAGTTACGCTACGTAGCTACCATCCGAGTGCAGAAAAGTTCACGCGGGGACGGTGGCCCCGTTCGAAGCGCCTCGGCTGTACATAATTCGTCCAGCTGTCAGGCCGGAGATACGAAACGGATTAAAAATGCAACAACGAATTTGCACGGCGGAGGTTCTCAACGGCAACACCTGGAAACATCGCGCGTCGCATCTGCCTTGGCGTCTCAAATTCAGTTATTGCATGATACATTTGATCTCTTGCGTGACGTTTATTAGCGGCGATACTCTGTATGGGAAACCGTTCCGTAAATAGTCTCGTTAGACAAACGATTAAAGTTTTGAACAGAGAATAAAAAGATAAATAAATTTCGACCCGTTGCGTGTCCAATAGAAATTATAAAAACGGCTCGGTTTAAAATTAACCGTGTAATGGGTTTCGCCACCGTAGGCGTCTACGAATTGTGAACACTTTGCTTTATTACGCGGACAGGAGCACGGTATGCGTTTCGTAATATTTACGACTGTACTGTCCACGACGAACAACTTCGCAGCCGCCACCCGAGGCTCAATTATGCTCGCTCAATTAGGCCAGTTTCCTTTGCTCGTTCGGTGCACCGCGAGTGCAACACTGGTGGAAATATTAGCGTGTCGTAGAAAACCGTTGCGAATTTTCAGTCGCTATGCTGTCTGTCGTTTTTAAACAGTTTATCGGAATACTAACTACCTCGAGAATTAATTGTATTTGCTTTTTAGAGAATAGCCTTGTGACCCAAATATGGGTGACGCCAGTCAACGTGTTGATATACCGTAAGACACGAATGACCGATGCAATCCAGTTGATACTTGCTATGCAGCAACAACCATGTTGCGTCGATGTAGCTATCAAGTGGCAACTACATGACTCTTTTAGAACGGAAGTTACCATGATTGGGCAGCTCGCTTATTGACTAACCCACGTAGGCGAACTTTTACCGGATGTCTTGGAGTAGAATTAAATTTTAATCTTTTTAATATACCATTACCAGGAATTTGTGCAATCACCGTTTAGATCGCGACGAATAAAAGCCCCATTTCCAAATAATTTCTATTTCTATATAAAATTCAAATACCGTTCTCGAGCGTGAAAACGTTCGTCCGAAATATTTCCACGCGTTAATTACGCTAAAAATGAACGTGCAATAATATCTGTTGCGAGCCATCGACGTACGTATACATAGACTATTTTTTTTTTATTTGGCCCGGTACGAAATTATCGTGCATCGCTGTCCCGATAACAACCTCTACAAATCACACGGTACTCCCTACGAGCTATAAAAAAAAAGAGGAAGAATAAACATAAATAATCCACCGGATCGTAATCGATTACAGGAAATTCTATTCCTGTACGTGGCGCAACCGTTCGCGAAAAGTGTTCCAACAAATCTTCGGTAAACGTTCGATTCTACGAATTCCGGGTACGAATTCGAGCGTGCACGAGAAACGAACACTCGAATCGCTCCATTATTTCCCTGCTGATCGTGGAAATATCGCGCGTGTTTAATAGTTGTACGTTCTGCTCGGTTCCGATAGATTTTCGATGAACTCTGCAATATGTACCGGCGCGTTCTACACGCAGAAGAGAAACCGAGACAGATAGAGTCCAGTACGCACGCGTCCGTATGTTTAATTCATGACGATGCATTACTCATTCATTCATGCGATCATGCGGAAGGCACTTCCGAGAAGAATGCCGTAACAAGTTTCTGGAAGAGGCTCGTTCTCGCTCACGTTCTCCTCGGATCCACGGTTTTCGCTATGCACGAAGCCTCGAAACGGCGCTAAGAGGATAAAAATCGGCAGTAAATCTCGGAGGGACAAAATGGAAGCACGGAAATTCTCCGCGTACAGTAACGAAACTACGCGACAACAGGATTGCCAAAATTACGCTGTGCAAAAGGCAAAAGCAAAATGGGACTTTGACACATCGAAATCGAGGGCGTTACAAAAATTGTTTTACACGTCAAGTAATTCGATAATGTCGGGACTGCCCTAAACATTCGTACATCTATAAATACCGGTGATAATCAAGTGATCCAATTTGCGTGGTACATCTTGTGTGTATTGTTCGAAGCGTCAGAGAACAGTTGCAGATTCAATCGGTCGTATCAATCGCGTTCCGTAGCTAGGGTGCAGTAGAACTACATCCAGGGAGCACTAAGCGCGTGCCAATCGAGGCGCTGCCACAGCAACCGAATTCTATCGGTTCGATTCGATTGACGAAAGGGTTAGTTGTACCGGGACGAAGAGCAAAAATCTACAAAGTGGAGCAACGCGTCGGTTGCAATGTCCTTTGATGCGCGTTACAGGTGTGTGTGCCAGTTTTCCGCCGTGGAAACGATGTCTTTGCTCGATCGAATAACTGCAACCAATGTAATCGACCGACCGCCCGCCCTACCGACGCGGAACTCCGAGATCGTGAATTTCCGGACACGATCGTTCGCCGATCAACGACCAGAGCTCGAACTAATCGAATTCTTTCGCGTTCGAATATTTGGACGCTCGGAGGCTCGATAAATATCTGAAAGTTTCGCGCGAATTTCACCAGCGACTGTTACTCTAATAGGATTCAGCGAATTACTTACCACAAGTCTCTCGGTGTACAGCAATTCGCTTAGAATCGTGCGACCTGGGCATAAAGAACAATTCGTTAGTAGAATCTGCACTTTCTATATATTTCATTATATTATTCTGACGATATTACGAACGGATTGGCAAAATTTCTCCGGTAAAAATGAGTACAAACACGACTTTGTTCACTTTTTCAAAATTTCAACTCGCGTAATTCAAAGTGGTTGAAGTAGAGTTGTGTTTATACTCATTTACAAGGGGAAAACTACAAGAATTCATTGACAAATATAAAGTTAATGATTCTGGGTATTCAAGTACGACATGGTAAAATAAAACGTGGAACTTCTAATTTTCTGTAAACGTATGTAGCGACACGCTCTTCCCGGGCCAAACTTTTTAGGAAAGCTGAAGTTCCGGACAGCGTCGAACGCGTGAATATTACACGAGCAAAGTAGCTCGAGAGCAGCCCACAGCGCGCAATTACTCGTGCTAAACAAGATGCAGAAAAAAGAAGGGAAAAAATTCTGTCGTGGTTCGAGTTCGACGTTACACATTCCCTTGCAGTTTCGAGTAACAAGCGGTGGCGTATTCATTGCAGTGATCTCTGCCATTCCAGCGGAAACCCGGCTCTCTCGACGAAATAAAGAGGCAGCTTGTAGCGACGCGGAAACTCGTGAACTGAATAATTCTTGAGCAGCCGAACGAGGATGTCGCAGATGTTGCAAATCGATACTCTCTTTCTGGCTGTAGCGTGTGCTTTGTGCTCAAAGAGCAGCTTGTCGGAGAGACGCTCGATAAGATACGACCCGATTCGACCAGGATTCCCGAGGAACGGAGAAACATTATCAATCCGCGTTTCCACGGCGATTAAAAGAAAATATTTCCCGACGCTTTCGGGCGTCCTGTCGAAAAATCTTCCCTCGGACACCTTTTCGGCAAGCCAAATATTTTCAAGCCCCGGGGGGATAAAAGGGGGAATTTCTAAGAGACGTCGATGGGGGGCTCGGATAAGGCGAAAGTACCTTACGTACCTTTGAATTGCGACCGGAAGGGTTATTGACGTAGCACGAAATGTTTGGAGACCCACGTGGGCTTTTATACTTGCTGCACGGATACGTGAATTTTTCAATTTGGACGTTTCGAGCAAAGAGTGCGGGCAGATGCCGTGGCTGGAGTTTTTGTCGCCCCGGGGGCGGTCCATAGGACTCTCCACGAAAGAACACAATACGTCGAGAACATTCTCAACCCTTTACGGTCGGAGACATTTTTAATATTTCGTTCCAGTAGGTCTGTGAGCAATTCGGCTAATTTAAAATTAATCGTTACGTGGTGCCTTTTAACATACTTTCCAACGACCAATTTTTCTAGTAGCCTTAAATTTGTCAGTGTGCGTCGTTCGTCGTTATCTGTCGCTATCTCCGACGATTTGGCTTCCCTTTGATCGTGAGAGCGGTTTTATTGGAGACATTCGGTAGGCAAAAACGTTTGTAGCTGTTAAAGGGTGCAGGCCTGAAACGGTCGATGTACCGCGACGAAGATAGCCAGCGGTTCTGGCCGGAAGTGTCATTTCCTCCGTTTCATAAATAAGGGCGATAAAACGTTAAGAAACGACGGTCTCGGTGCTCGCTGGAACGGCCAAGCCCAGGATCGACGCGACCATTTTAATATCCCTATAAATCACGAGGCTCGCGCGATCGATTAGGGTGAAAGTATCGCGCTCCAAATGCTTGGGCGCGTTCGATCGTTAGAAAATCACTCGTGGGAGAAAATTGGTATCGACGGCACGCTATCATCCCGCGCGGCACGGAATCACGTTCTCAACGTGACGGTAATAATGCCAGTGTTCCCATCGGCGTCGAAGGCAATGACGGATCAAATTTAACGAGCCTTCTTCTCCAACACGTTGCCTGCCGTGCTCATTTTCCGCGTCTAGAAATGTTCTCAAATTTTCGTACGGATACCATTCGTTTCAACCGTTTCAAAGGAAAGTTCAAGCAAGTGTAAATGTTCGTTGTTGGAAACTTGTGTAAGAATTGTGCGCTACTCCGTTCGAACTGACTAAGATTTCACGGTTGTTTTATTTCTAATTAAACGAACGAAACGTAGTTTAAGCTGCGCGAAAGCCTGCTGTGCTCCGGATAGAGCGAAACGATCGTCAATTTCTACGGCTGGATGTTAAACGTCTCGCCGTGACTTTCGTCCGTAGCTCGAGAGCATGTTCTAAGATTACGTGCACGTTCTGAAAACGCTGCCACGAGAGAGAACAAACCCCGGGCGCCGTTGACGAACGAGTCCAGAGAGGGCGAAATATTTCAGCAACAGAGCGAGGAGCGTTGTTTATTATCGCCAGGATCAAAAGCCACGAGAGAGATCGTTAAACGTAACGAGATCGGGCGCCCGATCGTGATACCAGGGGAAACTGTCGCAATCGCGCGGAAAACTTCTGTCTACGGTCGCGACTGATGCAACTGCGAGTGCTTCTTTATTTCTAAGCCCAAGCAGTGGTATTTTTCCTTGATTATTTCCAAGAAAAGTGACGCGTTTTTCCGCAAACGGTATTACTATAAACTTTTACCGCGTTACCTTCTTCATCGATACAACTATTCTCAAAATATTCCGAAACTACGAAGGCCAACGAAGAATTGTTTCGGTAATATCTGGGTCAAGCGAGGAGAGATTTCTTTCGCGACACCGACGAACATTTAGCTCTTCTTTCGAGAGACTCTCGCGTCATCTTCCGCTCCGAAAGGCAGAGTCCGTATTCGCCGGAGTCGTCGTCGAGCTGCAACACGCGTGTGCCGTTGTTCACTTACGGTTTGCTCGTGCTCGCGTCTACCATTGTTCGCGCTCGTTTATGCAACGAAACGTTTCTGAAAACGAGCCAACCGACGCTGGAAAGCGCCGTGTCTCCGACGAGCACGAGCACGCCGCGAACAAAAGCCAACGAGCGAGAATTCTTCCGCTCGGATCCGTCGATGTTTTGTTTCTCTCGCGGTCTTGTCGAAATAACGAACGAGACCCCCCGGTAATTATGTCGTTACTCGTTACGAGTCAATTAGCCATCGAACGATCACGAACGCGAATGCTAATCTTATCCCTCGATCGGCGACAATTGCGTCGGTGGAAAATACTTTGCAGTACTATGTATACTACAAAAATCACAATGCACATTTCGAGGGAAGGAACCGGAAATTCCGTCCGTTGGGCTTTAATAGAATCGTAGAGGATGGTCGATAAATTTATCGAGCGAGTGGATTCGGATGATCGACGAGACAGAAATAGTCCAAGCTGACAGGGAGTCGATTTCGCGGAGATGAATCGTTGCGAATGAATATATTTCTTCATTCATGAGATCGTTCCTGTTCGGCGCGGGCCTGCTCGTGTTGATTCGTTCGTGTTTACCGACGGGACAGTAAAGTGGGAGCCAAGTATTTTGGCCTCTCGAGGCCACTCGCCCAACTGCAAGTGACGCCACAAACTACCTCCACTTTTACGATAATTTGCTTCGCATTCCAGTCGCATCGGTCCACGAACAAAACTTGCACCGATCCTGGAGGCCAAAGTTAAATTCGAATATGTCAGTAACATTTACAGTGAATGGCGTTAAAGAAAGATCAATATTTAAAGGTCACGAACCTACCAACAGAAGCTATATTGAGATTTTCGAGAAAATTAATTCTAATTCGATTATTGGAACCTCCGTTAGAGTTCAATTTATAATCCAAATATTATTTTCAATCTACCTGGTACTCCCAAGGATTAGGGGAGTCGCATTAAACGTGATTAATCGAGGGTGCATCGTACCAGTAAAACGATTTACTCATAATTTATCGTACACAGGGTGAGACACTCGAAATTGCCATCTTGATTTACGTTGATATTATTATCTCCGGAGATAAATGGGTCAACCATAAGTTTGAAAGCACAGTTTCAAGGATGACGTAAGTGGGATGGAACGAAATCTTTCTAGGTGGTGGCATTTCGGAGATTTAGAGGCGACCTTTGTCTCTTTTAAAACGAAAGCAGAATATCTTTTCGAAGTAGATTTATAATGCACATTACTCTCAACGAAATCATCACGGATTTCTCTTGCAGGAACTTTACGTTTATCCGTAGGAAAATCGATATAACAGGAACGAAGCATCGCTCTTTAACTCCTTCTTTCCGGGGAATAATACGATTAAAGAAAATTAAATTAATCTTAAATGACTCATCGTGTAACGTAGATCCGTCAATTTACTTTAAGAGTTCTAATACCAGAGTCGGTCATAACCCCGAACGAAATGCCACTTATTTTTGTGATCCTCTCCTTTACTTCGGTAAATTTGTCAAAATTTAATTGTGCTTTTCCGATTCGTCACTTGGCGAACAATTTGTCCGAATTTTCAGATCAACAGTCAGATTGGGCAACGAAAGTCCATAAGGTGTAAGGTCTACTCGTATACATCGACTTTTGTCTTTCGTTCGATGAATACATTTCGACAACGGAAGCGCGTTGTTCGGTCTCTGTGCGACAGATACATAGCCGTGGTATCGACGAATCAATAGGAACGATTATAAAGCGGGGGTCCTCGATTCGTGTGCCGTGCAGTATGTAATAGCGCAAGCTGTTATCTATGCAGGTGGTTCGTAGCTATCTGGAACACGAGCAACGACTCGGGGCCGAGTATTCACCCGTAAAGTGGGCCACCGCGTTTGTGTTTTTGTAATTCGGTCGCTGAAACGCCCAAACTTCCAGATAAAAAGTTTATTAGCTCCACCTCGCGGTAGCGCGAACTCCTGAAAACGTTTCTCCTTTTGTTCGCCCCGCGGCCCTTCCACCCCGTCGCGCTCCACCCTTATCTCCAATGGTAATTTTTCACGAGACATTTTTGTTTTAACGAAAGCTTATTTCGTCCCAATGTTCCTCCCTTTCTATCCCGCGAATATACCTCCCTTAAATAGCTTTTTATTTTTAAAAATTTCATATATTATACGAGTTTAAAATTCACACTCTTCCCGTAGAAACCTTTGGTTATGCAGAGAAGAAGCGATCCTGTAAATTTCAAAACCACGTTAAAAATTTCACTATCCGAGTTCGATTATTGAATACGCGTACGAATGGAGCATCGAGGTTGATTGAAACGCAATATTAATATCGTTTTAATGAACAAGCATGGAAATAGGTGTATCGATAGTTTATTTGGCTTTTAATTAGGTCCGGACAGGCATCGCTCGAGGAAATTAGATTCGCGAAATCACTGTTTTGTTTGAAAAACAGACCGACTAATTGTCCGAAGTGAATACCTATCGACAGAATCGTTCGCACCGTGAAAACCATGCAACTTTTATTCGTCCGATAATTTCGCCGCAGAGTAAACGTTAGCCGAATTTACTCCCCCGTCAGCAGTTCACGGGGACACCGTGTACACTGGTTTCGAGTATCGTATCTATCACTATACACGCAACGGTGGCGAGAATTTTCACGCGTTGGAACGTTGAATATCGAAACTCGATATTGCCAGAAATAATTCATCGATGAAATTTTTACTCTCGTACTGAATTATTTTTTGACCACCGGTTCGTATTAACCCGTTGCAAAATCTCAACGAACGATATTTTTCACATTTCAGAGTCCCCTTGTGCTCCATTGCTTTTCGATCACCGATCCAGATTATCTCGTTACAAAATTTGAATGAAACATATTTTTAATATTTCAGAGGCTCCCTGTTTTAAGCTGAAGTATTTTCCAAATACTTTTTTTAAATACTTTCCATCCTAAGCTGGATTACCTGATGACCATTAATCCAATTTAATTCGTTATAAAATCTCAACGAAGGATGTTTTTAATATTTTAAATTCTCTTTATCTCCCTTTGAATTATTCTCTGAACAGTAATTGAGATTAATTTATGATTAAAAATCGTTCTCCCTCAGATTTTCTATTTCAGAAACCCTCTATTTTCCTAATTTGAGTTAATTTGTTATATAACCCGATCGAAAAGTATTTTTAACATTTTAGACACTATCCTGCGCCAAAGTTTAAATTACAATTTCCGCATTACGTGAACCTGAAACTTTCGATTTGTTTTTCGATCGAACAACCTATGGGCTCCGTATTCTCTATGCAAACTTCAACTTTCTCGCGAAGTTAACTTGACCTCCTAATTAAATACCTTCCTATTTAAACTTCAAGCCCTCTATTTATCGCCTCAGGTAATTCTTCAAGAATCCAATGTACCTTTGCACAAACTAAATCTGAAAGTTTAACCAAGAACTTTCCGACTCCCGATACGTTCTTACGCGAATTCCGAACGCCTACTGTATTTAGACAAGAAAAAGTTCCAAATCCTCGCGTTCATGCCAGGCGTACCAATGTCGGTCTTTCATTCCTAGCGACGTACAAAAATGAAGATCTGTTCGCGATAATACGAAACCTCGTCATTTCTTTAAGAAAGTGGGAAACAAACTGAATCGTAGCTGGAAACCAGCTGAAACGAAACGTGAAGAACGTCCCGGAATTGTTGATTAAGTTCTCATGGCCGAAAGTACTCTCGGCGCGAAATCGACTGGTTGCAAGAAACTCTGATCACGGTTCGTCCAGCTAGGATCGCCACCGACATCGTTGCGCTGGTACGTGAGCGCAAAAACGAGTCGTTCGAAAAACGCGACACGGATGCGTAGCGCTGGCTCATTAATCCACAGCGTGTTCTCGGTCCCGTGGTCGCGGGTTCGCCTTAACAGTCGCGCGTCCTGTGTACATAAGGCAACAGAACTCGTTGGAAAAAGGAGGACGCCCAACCCCGTACGAAAGAAAGAGAAAAGACGAGCAAACGGAAGCTCTGCTCTTCGACGTTGGACAGTAGTTTAATTAGTTCGTTAGCCTTCTCTCGTTTAAGCCTGCTGTTTTTTCACCGTTGTTCCCTTTCACCTGGCTCGCTCTGAAATCGACCGACGGATTCTCGAAACGTTTCTGGGCCTTCTGCCAGAAACGCTAGTTTCCCCTCCGTCCCCTCGTACGTGCGCACACGTTCGCCAGGGGATGTTGATAAATATTGCGGACGTTTTATGGGATATCGATTGCAAGGGCGGTTCCGTGACGTTTTCGTCCACAATCTGCGCCAGGAAAACTGCGTTGGAATGGGACGGAAACGGCAAAGGGATCGCTGCACAACGTAGTACTACGTTTTTTTCCATCGTGGACAAGATGAGAGCTGCAAATGTCATTGAACGGGATGTTACCTTACGATATGTATAGTCGGAACGATATTGGGAAGGAATTCCGAGGACTTTGGAGGAGAAAAAGGAAGCTCGATGCGTTTAATGGAAAAAAGCGGAATAGGTTTCGATATAAAACGCTCGTAACTCAAGCACAGCCAGCATTTTCGGGTAAAGCATCCCTTCGAACGGTTATTTCGATTCAACGGGGTATAATATGTAAAGAGATTCTCGAGGCTCGGCGGAATCCACGATTTCCTTCCAAAGCACTGCGTCGATTTAGAAACCACGAAAACGTTATTCCACCCCTATCGAAAACGAGTAAATTATGCGCGAATTATTCGCCGTCTCGGTGACTTTACATACGAGCTTTCCTTGCGTTATTTATTGCGGCCCTTATCCATAATTATGGCCACTGAAGCGTAAGTGCCCAGCTGGTTATATATCGCGGGATTCTGTAGAAAAATACTGCAACTCGGTGATACATCGCCCTTAAAAATAAGAACAAAATTCTTTATACCCCTTATCTTCCTTGCCACACTTTAAAAACTCTTTAAAATTCTGACCACATCAAATTTCAAAAACTTTTCAGATAAACGTTTAGTTCGTCTCTGCTGCCGAAAAAAAATCCCCAGAGCGCGAAAGCGTTAAAATTCAGGTTTCCAGCGAGGCGGAATGCTGAAAAATCGCGACGCTTTAAAATCTGCGCTCGTTCGATAACGATTTTAAAACTGTTTTCCTCCGGATAAAGCTACGATTATACGCGAAGTTTTCCGCGGAACGAGCGTGAAAAATATTCAAGCGTCGAAAGCCCAGCCACCGTGGCGCTAAACGGCGCTCGGTGTCTGGTTTCCCAAAGAACCTCGTTCGAAATATTTCCCGAGAGACTTCCGTTCGGGGGCATTCACGGGCAGCCAGAAGTCCGGTTGATCGAGGATCGAGCGGCTGTCTCGATCGTTAGGTGCACGGTGCGCCGGCGACCACCGTTGCAGCTGGTATGTACAATTGCACGCCTCTGCTCCGCGGCAATGCCAATAAATAAAACGATATTATGACCGGCGGCAACTGGTTTGCAATGTTTTCACCGGTATCTAGTGCAAAGTACTTAAGAGGCACGCTGCAGGCTCGTATTATCCGGGTGCGACGCACGACGCGTCGACGATATTTCACGGCGTTCTCCGCCCGCCATTATTTTTCCCGCCGTTGCACATTGCATCGTACACGGCACCGAACAAATCTACTCGGATAAATCATTTTTACCCATTAATTCAAGCATTATATTCTATTAAGGCAATTAACCGAACAGGAATGACAATAATGATACACTAGACCTCTGTACAACGTTGTTAACACGGTACGTGTTACAGGAAATCGAGTTCTACGAGGATCCTCCTCGTACGATGCGAATTATATTAACGGGTAATACGGGGTCTTAGTTTTCTATTAGTTTTATATTATAAAAAGCATGGAATGTGCATCGTGGTTAATTTGCCCGGAAAAAATTCTTTTTCGGGGCTGTGAATTAAATTGGATCGTTAAGGTTCTCCGGAGGACTAAGGGTGCCGCATTAAGGTTGATTAACACTACCGGTGCAGTCACGGTATAATCACGGTACCTTCAAGTGGCATTCAACGCGATACAACGCCGGCACACGTTTCTGCGACCGAGGAACGATGAATAATATTTAATGAGACCGCGGTCAGTGTACACCGGATCCAAGGCTTGAATACGCTTAGGGAAATTAGACTCGCAAGTGCCGAGAGAAATGGCCGTCGTTGTGACTGGCACTATATCGCGAATCCTGGTGGCTGTGACAGAACCATGACTGCAGAGACAACGTACCGTAACCGTACCGTTACCGAACCGCTAGTGTAAATCAACCTTTAGTGGTGTCCGGGCTCCTCTGACCTTAATAAAACCAACTGCAACGGTGAAACTGATCGGCGAAACAGTTCACTGTGTAATCTTTCGCACCGTGATAAACCAATATGAAAAAACATGCGAATAACTCAATTTTCTCTAACCTCTGCTACGTTCTTTCATCCCCCTTTGATTCGAGCACGGCGCTTCTACAATGGAAATTTGCAAAAAGATATCTACATCAGTTTTCAAAGAATTAAAATGAAACGATCGTGAATGAACTTCCAAAGCGGTCGTTGCAAAGAGGAGGCTTTCAAAGTTAAACTTTTGGGAGTCGTTTGAATTTGAAATATTTTTCAAAGCAAAATCGTCTTCGCTTTCTCGCTCGCGTAAAAGGATCTTCGGGGAAATTCGACACGGGAATGTGAAAGTAGACGGTTCAGTTTTTGAAACGACTCCAGAAATAACGAAGTTACGATAGTCCAAATATTGCCATCGTTTAATAATAAAAGAAGACACGTAAGAAGCCAATACGGATCACAGATTATTTACTGTGCGTGCTGGAAAAGCACTTTTTCGTGTTAATTCTCGCAACGAAATGGACCAACGTCTCCGAGAGCCGCTCGATTCGCGCAAAGAGAAACACGAGAAGAATTTTCAGGAGCCTAAAAAATTCATCCGTCAAGTTTCCGGCAGGAAGTTCTGCGGGTAAATCGCATTGTTCCCGGAGTCGAGGAGCGAAACGGGGCACCCGGCGCGACGAGATCTCGCACAACGATAGCCCGGACAGCGAACTTGAAAAATTCATAAATCTTATCGTTAACATCTGGCCGTGACACATTCGAGCTCGTTCGTCTTAGCCGTCTAGCGTTCCTTTTATTTCTTTACGCCGCTCGTCGTTCCCTCTCTCGCATTTTTCCCCGGGACCAGCCGCGGATGTTACCTTTCTCCCGAGGAAAATGAGAGATCACAACCGAAAGGTTTACACGATCGAGACAGCAGGTGCGAAAACGACTCGCAGACACCGACTTTCCTTACGAAATTGATGTCTCAAAAATTTACGAAACAAAAAGTGGAACTCGAATAATCGTCCATGCGAAGGTCAATGGATTGGGCATTAAATCTACAACGAAATACGGTTGCCCGTCGTTATAATTTTATAATCGCGATCGTTAACGATAAATTTCAGTACCCGGCCGTGACATCTTCATAAAAGTTTATTGCAATTTTGTTTGTTCGTGCCCGCGCGAAGGATAGGCGATGCAGCAGCGAAAGCTGGCTATCTTCGTTGACCGTGTTCCGTCGAGTCCCACAAATCAGCCGGATACGTGTAACTCAACGCACGGCCGTGTACTTTACGGAAATAAACGGGATTTACAACCGTCGGGCTGTATCGCGCTTTATAAACTCACGGACTAAAAAGTTTCCATGGTCGGTCTGGGGTGGGAGGTACGGTCGATTTATTTTCGCGGGCAGCTTTTCGTCACGCCGTGCTCGAGAAGCGCGCGAATCAGAATAAAACGAAATCCCCAAGGTGTGCGTGTGACCGCGTGTGCGTGGCCCCGATGACATAACGCATCCGACCGCCACCACATGCTCCCTGGACCACTTTTTTTAAACGTCCGGTCGTAGAACGTAGCCCAAGTGCGAACGTTGCTCCTCTTCGAACGCGTTCGAGCAGAGTGATCGTTAAAAGCTAACAGTTAACCGGGCATTTTCTAAACGACGCGCAGCGTGACGGGATCGCCGATATAACTGGACAAGAGTAAATTTAACGACCGTAGGTTTATTAGTATTTTTCTTAATTAATTCCCCCTTTAAAGAAACTAAGATTGCGGAATTGAAAATTAGGAACGAGAAAAAGTCAATTGGTGCTTCGCCCTGCCAAATTGCGCGACGATCTAATTTGAACAGCGACGCTTCGGGTGTCCCCCGCTGGTTTTGCGCGTTTCGCGAGCGGATGGATCTGTTTCCGTCGGTATTTTATTCGCCTCGCACAATCGAGCGAAACAGTTTCGTCCAATTAACGAGTTACAGAGACACCAATTTGCAAATTGATTTCGCCGAGAAGCGCGACGCATTATTTGCCAAGTTTCGCGAGACAACGCCGTTTAAACGCGCCCTCCCCCGCCGTGAAAATGGTTCAGTGGCATGGTTTAACAAGGACGTTAAAATTACGCGGTTAGCATTGAATAAATTGGCGGGTTTATTGCCCGACGCGGAGTTAAATTATATCACGCGCCAGCGCGCGACCTTTCTCCTTTACGCGATAATTCAAAAGTCCGAGTGTCGATGCCGTGAAACGTGCTCGACGAAGTATTTTAATGGCTCCATCAAACGACGCTTTCGGAATCCGATATCGCCGCGATTAGAAATCGAAACGAACCTATCGATCCGATCTGGACCACCTTTACAGGGCGCTGACGCGTCATCGGGGCGTCGAAAATAAAAGACAAAAAAGAAGAGAATTTTCACCGAGGTAATATTACAAAATTACCAATCGGTATTCCCAGACGGAGTTATCCAACAGGTTCAACTCGAAAAGCATCCTCGATCGATTGATACATAAATAACTCGATCGATAATTTTTTATTCGGGGAAAAAGAAAATAAAATCCAACGCGAAAGAGGTTCTAATACGTTCATCGAAGCCTGACTCGGCCCATTTAGGGTTTAACGTCTCGTGGCAACAGAGAATCTACAGGTCGGCTGTATTTTTTTGCTGGCGTCAGCAATTTTTTTCTTTTTTTTTTTCCGTTTCGCGATCGCGTGTTGAATACTTAATCATTTATCGATCAGGGGCCGGTGCTCCGAGCATTCGGTAGCCGACGCGAGAGGACCTATCGGTGGGAAAAGGCTTAATTAGCATAGAATCAATTAGTAGCGATTAGCATTCGCTCGAATTAATTAGCACTAATTAACACCTCGCGAGTCCGCAGATGTCCACGTCGCCGGCGACGGAAAGAAATCGTCCGTGGCTTCGTGTCGCTTTATCGCGGCTTCGCGTTATTATCGGCTGCGGTTGCACTCGCTTCGACGAGAAACACGATAAACGGACCTCTGCGTGTTTCCACGGTTCCAGTCTACGCGTTTATCTCCTACCCGGTACGAAACAGGAAAACATTTTTAACGCCATTTCTGTCAAACGCGTCAAAAACGGCCCTTGGAAATTGTCACGACGTAGGTTTAGGTTTTTGAAACGGTCACGAACGTTCCTCCGAGTCACTTTCCAAAAAATTGGGTCCGATCTAACGTCAGAATATCGGTGACAGAGAATTTGTCACGTCCGCCAGCCGTTCCAGCCACAAAAATTGCAAGGAATTAAGGGAGAAGAGGCGGCGAACAAGAAGTTCCATCGCGCGACAGGGCTAACGGTTAATCATCCCAATCTGTCGTAGAATTAATACGTGCTCTCCCAGTCCCCTTATCAGCCCGGAAGCTATTAACCCGGTAAAACTTACTTTTCTTGAAACTGGGTTAATCATCTTTTCCGCGGGCCACCAGAATTATCCGACCTCGTGTCCTAAATCCTCGAATCCTCGCGCCGAGTGTACCGGAGTCCGTGGGCCAGAACCTGTAATTAAACGTTAATTGGCCGACTGAATGGATTTTCCGATTCTATCGATCGGGCCAAACTGTTTCGCCTATGGTTTGTACCAACGGTGCAAAACTACCGCGCGAAATTAACCAACGATAATCGTTTTATGCTCCTCTCCCAGACTTTTCAGAATTAATCACCAGCAAATTCCATTCAGACATTTTTCTCCGACATAATCTTAGCTTATTAACCTCGGTTACTTAACGTTATTTCTATCATAATCTTGAGCATAATTATTTCGACCAAAAAGGTATTTGATCATCCCAGTGATTAAACTTGGAAAATAATTACTTTTGCAAGGAATCATCCTCTACCACGATAAACGGACCACCCTGTACACGATTCTATGCCTTTCGACGTGAAAAGAAGACCAGAGTATAAGTTGAACTAGGTTTGCCGACACCTACGTTCGCTGTAAATAATTTAATGTCGTCACCGATAACCCTAGGTCACGCCACCACTGCAAATGTGCAAATTACACACGGAGCTTACGCTTCCGCGTTTCAAACCGCAGACGCAGCAGGATTGGTCGACCTGTTTCAATCTCGTGCCCGAATCGAATGTTTGTTTAAAACGCGTACGTTCCAAGGCTGAAACTGGCAAAAAAACGACCTTATAATTATATAGGATGCTCCGTAACATGTGGGAACCGCTTCAACGATCAATTCTCCGCACGAAAGCTAGCTTTCTATTAAATCCCTCGATGGATTCTAATTTACAAATAAAACGTAAAGTTACTTTACGAGTCGAAAATTTCTACCCGTTATTCGCGAATAAACTTTGCTACGGGTCCTTGAAAATAGTAACGATTCAATTATACTTGATTCCCGTGCGAGCGAATTAACGTAGTCGTCGTGATGCAAATATTTGCAGACCGGTCCTTGGCGAGCGGGAAATCGCTGCGAGCCGAACTAATTCACTTTCCGAGGATGCGAGAGAATCGAGTCAAAAGTCGAAAACTGGGTTAATCGCAGGGTCCGCGAAAGGAACTCTCGGTCAAAGGTCGAGCTTAAAATTTCGGTTTCCCGGATTTCCGCCGCCGCGACCGTCGCTTTTCACGGTCGGAAAGTTCGAAGTCGAGTCGGAACGACGTCACGGACGTCGCGCGTCGATACGGTGGTTCGATGCCGCCCCGAAACGCATGGCGTCGTCGACCTTCGAACTGGGCCCGCTATCGTTCGAATTATTTAACCCTTTGCACGAAGCGAGGGCTAAATTATTCACGAATCACTGATCGAAGTTTTAAACACTCGACTGTTTACGTAAACTATGTTACTGTTTCATTTTATTTTGCCTGGTAAAGAACGACGTTGTGCGCGATTAATAAACAGCGGAGGCTCCGGCATCGTGAGAAAAATGTAATAAATTTTAATCGCGGAGAAATTTGATCGCAATTAAATTTCGCGTCGGTTGCTAACGGTGACCCACGCGACGCGAAAGGAAAATTACGCGAAATCGACGCGACGGAGGCCGCGATAACAACTTCGGAAACGCGAGTTGCGTTAAATTTTCAGGCCGCGTCGTCGACGTGAGAAATGTTCCTCGTTAAAGAATTTTTATAACAATTTACGTCGCCTTGTTATCTGTGCCAACCGCCGCGGCCGCCTCGAGAAATTCTCCCGGTTAATTAATTCGCGCAGTTTAGCTTTCTTCGCGGACGCGAGAATCTTGATGAGGCCAAATATATTATCGGACAGAGTTCCAAACGAGACTACAAAAGTCTCCCAACAGTAATATCTCGTCAGTTTCATGACGGCGTTGAATTTTTTTAGAATTTATTAGCTGCGAAAAACTAAACGTTTCTTTAACTCTATATTAATTTCAACTTTCGACTTTCGAAACATGGAGAAATCGAAGCTAGATTCTATATTGCAGATTAGATTTTTAAGCAATTTTTGTTCGATTTAAATGACTCCAACTTAAACTCTTCATGCGTGGTTTCTTAACGCAAAGCATAAAAATAAATAAAGTAGAATTGGCATATTTGCAAGGTTCTCCTCGAATTTTCTACAGAAGATTTAACGATCCATATTTATTGGCAATAAGGTTTAAACATTCTGTTTGTAGTTAGCATTCCTTTGTAAACGAAAACTGCAATAATAATGAATTATAATCTTTGCGATGCAAACTCTCGATCTAATCTCGAATGGGACAAGCGAAATATTCATCTCGAAGAGCAAACAATTTCTGGAAAATTTCGTCGTTATATTGCCGCGCGCGTCCATAAAATTCCAATTCGCAGGGAAATAAATTTCATCGTGCGCGTCCGGTGCAAAATATGCGCAAAAACAAAAACAAAAAAGTCCACAGCAGGCTGTAACAACATCGTCGCCAAAAATTGCGCTCGTCGCGTCCCCTCCCATCGAGCGTAATAATAATTTACAGCGTCGTTCGGGCCCGATTCCGCGACGAATAAAGCAACGATACGTCGATCCGCTAACAACGATCGCACGCGCCGGATAAAACGTACGCGGTGTAAAATTTTCAATTTGTCGGTGGCTGGAAATTTTACGACGCGACCGATGGACAATTTCTACAAACAATAAAAAGAAAAAGCTAACAGAATTGGTAAGCGAGGACTGGGGCGTTCGAGGAGAAAAATTCAATGTCGGAGCATTTTCGAAAACCCGTCACACTCGACATTATTTGCACGATTGTTTGTTTCCTCTTTTAATTCGTTTTTTTTTCTTTCTTTTCGTGTCACTGCGAGCACAAGCAGACAAGCAATTCAACGTTCGAGCCCCACGCGACAAAATGAATTTGCACGTGCAAATTGGCAACGTTCCTACGCACGGAGGGAAGAAAGGGGGCTCTTTCGTTTTCGGGTTACGCGTAACGAACGCACCGTTGGAATTTTCACGACGACTCGGTCAAATTTCATGAAAACGCTCCTGTAACCCCCCTCGTATCGTCTCCCATCGATCCCGCGGAATACATGTTTCGGTCTTGTAATAAAGTGCAGTAAAAATTCGTAAAATTCACCGGAGGGAATCGATTCGATCCCATTACAGCGAATTCCGCCGTCTGCGGGATAGAATTACGCTTTCCCTTTGTGAAACAAACGCGATGACAGAGTGCGGAGCGTGTTACAGTGCCGTTGAAATCAATTGGCCACTTGCCCCTCCCGTTTCACCACCCCCAATAGTCTATCTCTCAGCGCAAACTGGCTGGTTAGTCAACTATAAATATTTAAATATTTTTCTTAGTGAATTTGTAATACATTCGTACTGTAAATGTTTAATATTTAAAGAATGGAAGGATAAAATCTGGGATTTAATCCATAATCAGAGAAACGAATAAAAGAAGTTCGGATAAATGAAGTCCTACCGTACTTTGAAACAAAGGGATGAATTTGATTTTAAAAAAGAAGTACGAATTTGGAGTACAAAGGCTGTATTGGTTCGGATAATCAGCGTTCTACGGTAGACCCGAATTAATACAGCGGGTAGACTTTGAACACTCGTCGAAGAGCGAGCGTAGAAGAGTCCTTTTGTTTCGAGTCCAGAATCCTCCGCGTCCAATTCTCTTTTTCTCCCCGCAAGGTTCATCCAGCCACTCTGTTCCAACGACCGAACTAGCTCCGAGATGGAATTCCTCGACGAAGCAACGTAATTTCAGTAATTACGATGACGTCACGGACGGGTTGAGCGAACGACAAGCTCGAGACCTCGGATAAGCTCCTCTTTGTGCGAAACGTGCAACACATTCCCGGAGATACGCACGGAGATGACCTCGAGAGAAAGTCTCAAAGTCCTACGAATCGCGCAAGAATGACGATTCGCTCGCGGTTAGGCCTTCGACGGAATACAAATGCTCTCTAATTAATCCATCTCGCTCTTTCTCGCTCTCCTTCTCTCTCTGTCGATCGCGAGCGTCCAGTGTTCACGTATTCCAAAGCGGTTCTCGCCTGTGCATTTTATCGGGGCGAATTTTATCGTTTCAATGCCATCAATCGTCTCGACGGAGAGAAAAGTCGCGCACAATCGTCGGCCTTCGTCGTTTACGATTCCGACTAATCGCGGACCGCTTGTTTTCAATTAACGCTCCGCTGAAACGGAGCCCCTATCGGTGATTTCATAACCAATCGAGCCGAGCCATTGAATCGCCGTTAGAATTTTCACCAAGAACGCCGTGCTCGCGTTTTCGAGTTTCCTCCAGTCATTATTCCCGATTTCAATGATCCCCAGGGACAATGAAAATTAAACGAGATTTTCAGATCCTGAGAGGATTTCAAACACGTTCCTCCCGCTGGAAGTACGAATTCGTAGATCTCTGTTGCCCCTGAACGATACAAAAGGATTTTGTAGAAACACTGTCACGTTTTTGTAGCGAAAATAATCGAATTTCTAAGAACACCGAACAGCGACAGTGCTTTTTCTGCGACTTTCAATAGTGAAATATTTAAGAGCATCCATGGGGGTATAAAAGCAGTGGAAGAACTCTCGGTGAACTAGTGCAAAACGACGGGACGAAGAAGAGGGAATCAATAATAAACTGGCGTAGTGCCACAGACTGTAATGCGGATGTATCTTTGCTGGTCGCGACGCGATTCTGAAACGTTCGATCGAAGAATCGTACATCCTACTTTCGACGCTCCGAATTCGCCCGAAGGATTCATTCTAGAGTTCTTACAATTTCTCTGTACCGAGCACATTTATTTTTATACAGAGAATAACAGGTGTCAGGTGAAATTAAAAAAAAGAAGCACGTATTGTGGAAACGTAAAAGTCTTTGAAATTCTATTCGCGTTCGAGGAAACACCCTGTATATTCAACGGGTTTGTAGGAAGGTGTTTCGTAGCGTGTACCGATGTGCTCCATTTTGCGCATTAAACATTCTTTGCCGAGCTTTCTATCTTTGACTAGCGCGAGCGCGACAGTGCTCAAAAGTAACAAAGCTTTTCAAGAACGCTGTTTACCGCGCGCACGCGAAGTACCAAACGTCAGAGAATGCGTGACGACTTTTTAACTCCGTGCACTAACGCGTCTGTAAATATCCATCAAAGACGCTTTATTTGCCAGCTGCTAGTCGCGAGTCCGCGAGTACCAGTTATTTAAACGCGTAGTCAAACAATTTTCAGTTTCACCGCATCCACCGGGCAAAACAAACACCGTTCAAAACCTATTTATCGCGTCGCTGTTTGTCGATATATTTTTCCGAAAGACGAGAAACGACTCCTGAATTGTCCAAACGTCGGATGAAAATATATATACCGCGATCGCGTATTGTTAAAGGTATAAATTTCACGGTCGAGTTTCGTTGGTTTTTTCCGAACACCGAAAAACGAAGAGTTACAGATTACGTCACAGAGTTCCCTTTATCAAAACTCCATCGGTGCTCCGAGCACGGCAAAAAGTATGAAACGAAAACAGTGCGGTTCAGGGGTTTTATTTCCGAGCCGATGATTATTATTATTGTTATTTTTACGGTTATGCAACCAGAATGGAGTATCGGACGGAGTCGAAACAGTGGAAACGAAACTTTCATAATAAAAGTTATCGCATTATAAGTTTTGATGAGAACGGATAAATAAAAGTTATTGAAAATGAAAGTTCTGGTTCGAGCTAAATTTACGAAATATAAATTGAAGTTCTCGTGTAATAGTTCTCGACTATTAATAAAAATTAATTATCCCTTTCGATCCTCAATCTTAGTAACACGTATTCTTCGATCAACGTCCAATTAATAAAGTTTCACGAGATAGGAAGTTCGTAAAAGGATAAAGAGAACAAAGGCCAAGAAAATCGTTCGCGTTGGAGAGTATTTGTTCGACACTGTATTTATCTGCGATTTAAACTATTTGGGATTCGTTCTCGATCACGTCACACGATTTCTTTGGCGAAAAGAATCTTGTTCCGTGGAATCTACGATCGGTTCGTAGAGCACAGCACGCGTTCGCGATACGTCAGTCATCGAGCGAGCGAGGCACAGGTTATTGACATTGAAGGAAGCGAATCGATACACGAAGCGCCTAGATGTCTAGTCACGGAAGTAGAATACTGATTGCTAGCATAAAGCCTATTGTGTCGATGCGGCCCGTTTAAATGTAGAGTGTCGAGGCCCGAGCGTTGGCCGCCGTTCCTTGGGAGCGCATAATGCACCCCGAAGACGCCTAAAGCGTCGAAAGCTTTGAGTCCGTACCAGACGGGGACTCCCACTCGTTACCGATGATATTCTACTCTCCTCTCTATCCATCCTGGATTGCCAAAGGAAAAGTCGATGGAACCTGGAAGCTGCAATTGCCTCTTCGAGCTAAACTTTTGCTTGTCTCGTTCCAAGACGAACGCGATGGATCGTGATCGCCGGAGTCCGAATCCAATCGATCGTTAGTTTGCTACGGAAGCAATCTTTTCCCCTCTATTTAAATCTTCGCGGAAAAAGAACCGTCGAAGATCGAGACGGAATTAGAAACAATTTTTTATTTGAAATATTTACCATGAAGTGACTGTAACTTCAAGCGCGATTAGATCTGGGTAGAGATTGAGACTATAAGCAAACTGAAAATTCTGATAAGAACCAGTGGAAAATTCGAGGAACTGATCTTTAAAAAGAAACTTGAGCGGGTGTAAAAGCATCGCAGAATTTTTCAATCAGTCCCGAGAAAATATTGACGATCAAGATCGACCATCGATCGATCGACACCCGGAACTCGACTGGCTTGGTAATGGATAATGAAGGTAAACCTTTGTCGTGTGCACACACAGTTCCGGATCCACGTGTGAATTGTACACAGAGGCGTGTAGAGTGCACCTAGCTCGATTTCTGCGCGGCAATGGTGGCAACGATAACGGGACTAGTGTCAACATCGCTTACGGGATCTAATAATGACTTTCAGTTTTTAAAATAACAGCTACACCCCGATTCGTCCGTACTTTTACCAAATATCAGTTTCTATGATAAATAATTGCCATTCCTTACAATGTACGGCTCTCAAATTTTCCTTTACAAGTGCATGCAATGGTAAAGAACTGTCGAAGAGCTTTAACGCGATTAGATAATTTCTATAAAAATATAGTAAAATGTACATATCATGTAATCAGGTATTAACCTTTTTTGTATGCAAGAAATAAGCAATCTTTTGAATAGGATGACATAGTACTAGGTGGACAACTCTTTTAAAGACAGACAGTATATGTGAAAAACATTTTGGAGAAAGCAGAGAGCAGAGAGTACTGCGTTGGCCAACTTTTGAGACGTAGAATTATACAGCTGTACAGAATGGCAAAATTCAACGACGTGCTGCCAACCTTCGCAGTGAAAAGATATATTATGTTAACGACTCCTGTAATAGTACGTCGTTAAGGATTACCATCTTTATGGACAGAGAAACCGTGCACACTACATCAACGACTGTATATCAAATAAGAGGACTTAATGCTACGCGGATTGCTCGTAACCATCTCCAATACAGTTTCATAATGAGATCAAAGATTAAGTGGGAAGTTAGTACGCGACGATAAAGGTTTTCAATTTTGTCAAACGAGAAAACGTAAATAAATGTCGAGGTTTACTGATAAAAAAAATATAGGAAATTAACAACATCCTTAATTAGACTAGGGAAAGACGTAATGCTACATGAATAGTCATCGACTCTATAGATACATAGTATTATATTTATAACGTCCTAATCTTTCACGAGCAAATATTGCCAACTAAATCATTACTCTAATTAATTTTCTTATCCCATATGGAAGGTTGAAATCAAATTAAAATGATTTTACATCTGAGAGACTACAGACTTGTCTGGAGTTTTGAAACTCTTAATCGTACCCTGGGAATAATGCAAATTTTTTACTAGAAAAAATCAATCAACAATCACATTCATCGCACGATTAAACCTATAACTTAACACCACATTTCCACTTGGGAAACACGAGCCATGCAACGTAAAACGTCTTTGGCACGCGTTTGAAAAGCGATCTGCTCGAAGTGCATCGAGTGGTTTCTGTGCTGAACGTTCTGCGTATGGAAACGCGGCTTAACATCGTTCCACGCGATTCGAACGTCGATAAAATTGTGCTTGGCAAATCGTCGGGACATTTGTTGCGCAAAAAAAAAAAAACACAATCTCGCAATCACAGCGTTATCGACGGTCAAATAAATCCTCATAGTATCGATGACGGAATCGCGACTCGTCGATCCGATGATTGAAAATATTTCACGAATATACATGGAATCCGAATACTATTCAAATACTCGAATGTTTTAATATTCGTCGTTCTATTTTGAATTGTACTTGTATTCAAGATATTTTATTTACGATATTCTATATATTTCAATTAAGTGTAACGAAAATTGTGTTTTTTATTTAAAACGAAAGAGTAGTAGATGCAAAATATTAAGTTGCAGTGACTTATGGATGCTATAGTGCTAAATCATTTGTAAAATCCTAACCATGACCGCCAGCACACATTTTTCACGTAAACAAAGAGAACGCCTCAGCGAAAGAAGAACTATCTCGAATAAACCGTAAGTTACTGGGTAATATATAAGAGAAAATCCAAGAAAAACAAAATAGGATGGCTCATAATTTCTCGCGACAGAGGATCCGTAAAGATATACACTGTGTGCTATACAGCCGCCATTCCGTAGACCGTTTCATAACGAAAGTACAAAAATTCTGACGAATTTCTTTGTAAAAGTCCAGGTAAAAAGAAATTCTATGTAAAAAAATGAAAAGATTTTCTTTGTTTTCATTTTTAATGCTTAACAGTAACAAAACACTAAAGTTGTTCCATTTATTATTATTTAACAAGAGGGCCTCAACCTTTTCAAGTTTTTTAGGTCAATAGCTCATGGAGTTGGGTTAATGGCAATTAAGAGGTTAAGTAACTGCAACAGATCGGTTTTATCAGAGGGAGAGTGATCAACGAGGGCCGAATCTTTATCTCTTGTTTTTTTTTAACCTCGCTATCGCTCATATTACGAACCTAAGTATCAAAACGACAATCATTAGATCCGAGATTCGTTAATTTGATCTTTTCTTTGAATTTAACGCTTGAGCTACGTACAATTAATTTTTTTTAACCTTTAACATTAAGATCGTATCTTCGAAGACAAGAAATCTAGGAAATATTTTGAACGACACAACTTCACGAAAACAGCTACTCGTTCGTCATTAAATTGAACCATTTCAGAAGCTTAGGTCGTTTACATCGAGCCCATGAGCCAATGGAAGATGTCTTCCGGTATTATTTTAATGAGGGAGATAGTTGCAAAAGCGAGAAAAGTCATCGCCGCAGGTTTATGACACAATTAAAAGCAACGTTTCGCGAAGTTTACAGAATTATGATCAAACTTTCTGTAATCCTGGATTTAACGTTGATTTTAAACAAAGTACACGATGTTGATACAAATTCTTACGATCCACCTATTTTCTACAAATTACTTTGCTGTTTTATCGATGCACCTACGACTGTAACATTAATAAAAAATCGTTGAAATAATGGATTTTACAAAGCATCGAAACTCCCGGTCATTGTTCACGCTAGAGTTCACGCTACGTTAACTAGAGAAAGAACCGCCCACTAGATAGTCCAGCGGATAATGGTTTTTCCTATTTACTAGACGGAATCAATCGTCCCGCATCTCTCGATCGTTCCCGGAAGTGTTCCTGACGTTCGTCAACCGCGAGTTGCGCTTGACAGACGCACAAAGCAGATCCACGAGTAAAAGTAAAAAATCGATCGTGCCCAGCATGTGTGCGGGGTAAAAGAAAATTCCCCAAGTTGTGAAACTCGTTCGCCGAGAATGGTCCCGTCTGGTACCTTCATTTTTACGTTCGAATCGAGTTTTAAAAAATATACAAGGTGGAACGGAATTCCTAGTTCGAAATCGCGTGAGAAGATCTCCTTGCCAAAATAATTTCAAGATATAAAATATCATCGTACGAGGGGAACGTACAACCGCGGGAGCTCCAAATTTCTTCGAACCGGAGCCTCCTTTTCTTTCTCGAAGAAGAAGAAACAGAACAAATGGAATGAAAGGTACTCGTATATTTTACGCCGCAAAATTTGCAGCCGAACTTCCCCTTATTGTGAACAAGAATAAACGGCATTCGTCGCGATAAAAGTTTTACGACAACGGAATCTCTTTTATGCTTCTTCTGTTCCGCTTCGGGGAACGTTACTTCGGAAGGAGAACGGTTCCCAGGAAATCTGTGAAAGTCCGTGGAACTACGAGCGAAGAAATGTTTGACTGACGTCTCCAGTGCTTTTCGACGCATCCTATTGGAATTAAACGCACGCAGGATACGCCTGACAATGCGGGAAATCAATTAAACTGCGAGGACGATGTTTATGCACGTTTCTACCGATCGCGCGTGGCGCAATTACCGTGTGGAAAAGCCTGGTGAAGAATTAGTATTCGATACTATTCACGAGCCAGTAAATTTTAAATATTGTATTCGATAACTTTGGAATAAAAATGGAAATCGATACTTGAAAAGGATTCGGTTTAAATTAAAAGTTCTTTACGGTGGAAAATAGGAAGAACGAATATATTTTCTCTCGCGTCAAGCCATATGGTATGGATGAGGGAAGCTATCACGAAAGTACTGTGCATAAAATCCGCTATAAATAATATGACACGTTAGCCAGTCTCGGTAATATTTGGCTGCACTGATTAAAATCAGACGTGCACGGAACATCCGAGACCCGTGGCGCAACGGCATAAAGCATATTCGTCGAGCGAAGGCTGGGGAATCAATTAAACCGTGCCCAAACACACGCCTGTGGATGTACGAGAGCGACGTCGTACATCGATACAGCGATTCCGTCGGGAAATGCATCCGAGAGACTCGTGCGTGAAAGAGACCGAGAGATACGAGAGAACGCGAAGGAACATATGTATTTGCTCGTCGAAACGGTTGGCACTTTCCTTGGTCTCGATTGCAGTTGCACCGATCGCGCGCTCGCAGATATTCTACGAGACGAAGCTCGCATCTCCGCGAGTGTCAATATTAAATTCGAAACCCCCCCGTTCGCCAAACTACCCCGGAATGTGTGGAAAAACATTCCAAGCGATGGCCAGCCGACCCAAAGAGGGCTCCCGTTGTTCCCCGTTTACGCTTCGGGAATTCCTTGGACCGGCCCTTTTCGTGGCTCCGTTGATCGAAAGAGGAAAGCTTAAAACAGATTTAAACATTCTCAAGAAGAGAAGAGATCGGATGGGTCAACAACTCTTTCTTCAGGAAACAAGAGAGCAGTTTTAAAAAGTCCTTGCACTTGGGAGAACTGTAGCAGAACGAGGTAAATGCAAGGAGAAGAGTGAAATTTGCTATTAAACCACCTCTAACTGCACGAATAACCTACCTTACAATTTTCTCCAACGAAAGAAAAAGTGGTGGAAAGTACTTTTCGTTAGTAAACAGTTTTCACGCAGCAGATTTTTCAAAGCTCGTGTACTCCCGGTTGAAGTATCATAAATAGAACAAAAAATTACGACTCGTCTTCGCGCCAGATGCAATCCCTGATGTTACGATTCCGAGGCACACCCTGTATATTTGCGTTTTTACCGATGCAACGAATTCTCTGAAATTTCGTCCGTAGATAGGAGTCGCAACGGCTTGAGAAGACGGGTCTCTCGCGTCGTTGACCCCGCTCCTCCCGCAAAGTATTCCTCGTGAATGCGAGGCCGCTATACTTGGCGACTGCACGATATGCAAACTACTGCTCGCTTACATGAAGTTATTACCCGTGTACGGAGATTGTGATGCCCGGTTCGCTCCGCGGCCGACTACTTTCCTCCAGTTTTGTACTTACAACCGCTCGAGTACTTTCTGCCAGAGTAGGTACTTTCACGCTACCGATTCGGCGACGTTCTTTTAACCACTTAAGGACCCATTCTAGTGTCTAGTCGCCTCGAAAGTGTCATAACTTTTTTTTTTTAACAGATGAAAAATCGATGTCCCTTAGAGGGGTAGCCTTCAAAGCTTTCTAATTGCGATCCAAATAATTCTCTATTTTAACTTTAACAGTTCACCACGATGCAATGGCAACTAAACGAACAGAGAAACAGTACTGCGATTTATTTATGTAGATTTCGTCACTATAAATTCCAAGTTCTCTGTTACAACCTTTAAACGCATCTTAATGTCAGTCTAGCTACAGATTCCAACAGCTCACTGAGAATTACAATACTATCGACACTGTTCTACCACAGTATAGTTTCTCGCCTTTTCAATTTTCAATTCCTGATTGCTATAAATACCGTATAATCATCTTTCGACAATGGATTCTATGACAACGGGATTGTCAAACGGCCTTGACTATTTTCTACACACAATGACAATATGACTTTCAAATGATCTGGACTATGTTCCAGACACGATGACAATGTGGCTTTTAAATAACCTGAACTATTTTCCATACGCAATAACAACGTGAATTTTAAACGATCTCCCTGGTTTGATTACTCAAGGCCATTCGAAGGCCCACTTGTCATACATTATTTCACATGATTATGTTAATAGAGATCTTTGTTAATTTCAAAACAGAGCAATTTTATCAGGATCCCTCGGATCAAGCAATTAAAAACGACTCCAAATTTTGACGTCAAGGATTAAAAACGGCTAATACGCTGGAATCTGTTTCAGTTCATCGCGTCCTAGATTTTAAGCCTGGTTTCGTTCAAAAAGCACTCATTCCGTTCGTATCATCTCTTTGTGAGTCAATGACGTCAAACAGCCGTCTTGCACGGGCCGTGCGGATCCCCGCGGACCCGAGGTCGTCCATCCACCAGGGAATTCCACGAGGACACACCGTCGGCCGCGTTTCCACCGAACGCATCGCGACCATCTTTCCATTTACAGCGTGTCATGATGAATTCGGTACGATGCCGGAGCAGAGAACGAGATAAATAGAGAGAACGACGCTACCGGCCAGGGACAGGGATATATTTGCATGGGCGAATTGGAACACCTGGATGCGCGTGTCCCGGTGAGAAATTGCAATCCTTCGTTTACACCAGTACCAGTTAATTCGAGGGGAGCGTCTCCCTAATCTACCGTGTGACTTTTTGAAAAAAGTTCGGTGGTCAAATTGCTCCAAAAGTGGAGTCTTTTCTTCTCACAGAATGTTTATTTGTATCGTAAAGAGAGTTGAACAAAATTGGTTTAGTAATAATATTTCTGGTGTCACACGGGGCGTACGAGAAATCTAGCTACATCGATGGTTCTCGTCCCTGCAAGCGTAATGGGGTTAAACGTTAAGGCTGAACGGAGAGCCAAATGCAAATACACCGGAGGGAAGAAGACACGAGATTCTGTTCGCCGACAGATACGATAGGTACAAAAGCGAAGCAGCTGGGTCGATGACGTCACTACCTGTCTTACAGCTCTCTGCTTACACCCCGGGGTATGGGTCAGTCTTGGACGGAATATGTGAGCTTCGTCCAACTATTCCAAGTGGCGGAACTTCATTTGCAAGCGCGGTGCACTTACCAAGAACGCGATACGCAGCCTTGCGAGCTGCGAGTTTCTGAAAGTATTTAACGGAGCGTACGCGGCAGAGGCGTTTCGATGAGAAACATCTTAATACCTTCGCCGTGATGTTACGCAGAAATGCAACAAGACGACCAAACTACCTTCTTTTGCACAATTTTCCAGATTTACGCGGGTATTCGCTCCAAATTTTCTTCGATTTATTTCTGTTAATTTATACAGCAAACCGTTTAATCGCAATAAATGAAATACGTTTAGCAAACGGGTCGAGGGCACTCGGAGGAAATGTTAATTAGAACGCTCAACGTTTCCCTAGTTTCATTAACACTCGGTTAAGGCGACTGATGCTTTTATGGTCGATATATTCCCGTGAACATTTTTAATTGCAACGAATATCCGTCGGTAATTCGAGCACTCAACGTTTAAGATAATTCCAAGCTCGTCGAATTGAAACGAGAAACGCGCTCGACCGTGCAAACGAATGGTTAATTAGTTGACGATAAATTCGAGTTACGATCGGTACGTCACGGCGTATCGTATCGCTGTGCCGCCGAGATCGATCGCGAGCTGCGTCGTTAACCGTTACCAAGAACCAATTTCATCCGTTGTGTTTTTGCCAAACTCTTATCAGTCGTTGCGCTTCGCGTAAACAAAGCGAGTCCCGCAACCTCTTCCGCGAATCTACCGCCGTGGCGATTTCGTGGAATCGGCAAAGTCCATTTCCGTTCGAAACGGAATCGTAACCATTTTCGAGGCGAGGGGACCGCCGAGAGATAAAAATGCCTCGGTCACAAAAGAATCGAACGGTTGAAAAGGCGCTCCCTCCCGCGAAGTTATTAAAGTTTCCATTAAGAGGGTAAACTTTCAGAAAATTTTCGAAAGTTTAATGGAAGAAGTCGGTGGGAACATGGAGGCCGTTTGTGACGGAGTTGAATGGAGTGTTATGTGAATAGACCATCTGGTCGGAGGGAAACGCGGAGAGCATTCTATATTCGACGCGGGGACCAACATTTGCCTAAGCAACGGTTTTGTTCTTTTTCCAGAAATATTTCATTTTTCGAGCGTCTCGCGTCGGTTGCTCCGTTTCGCCGCGAATCGCGCCTAAATGATCGTGCATCGTTTGCATCGGCGATACGGATCGACGACGGAAAGTCGAACAAAAGCATGAGAACAGCTCCGAAGCCGTGGCTTATCGCGTAACCTATCGCGAGCCACGTGAAACAACACCCGGACGTCGCGAGAAGAACGCGTAGAAAATTGAACGTATGTAACACGCTTGGCGATGAGACAATCGCGCGTCTTTCGATCGTAGGATCGCGTGTCGTCTGTAACCTCGATGACACAATCGGCAGAAGGCAGTGAACTTCTCCCCGGACTATTTCAAGCGGTCCGAGGCGCAGGAAGAAACGCGCGCGAGGGAGAGAAGCAAACCAGTTCACCGCGTAGGGCTACGTGACTTACGTAAAATAATACGGTTCCGATGAGACGAGGGACGCGTTCGCCGATGCGTCCGCGAGAGCGCGTACCCCGCAGTTTCGATCATTACTCGCAAAGGACAAAATTCATCGACTTACGTCAACCGCAGCTCCGCTCTCGATCGATACGCGACGATGTCGCTGGTCTGTCCCTTTGTTCCCTCGAGCTATCGTCCCCGACGTATTCACCATAAGCACCAAACAGAACTCAACGACGGAAACTCAGCACGAAAGTATAAGGAAATAAGGTCTTCTTTTGTTACGGCGTCGGCTGGCGAGAACGCGCGGAGGGGGAAAAAACAAGGAAAAAACGTCGAACACAAACACACGCGGACGCGATTCCGGCACCAGCTGGCGAAACGTCGTGCGCGGCGCCGCGCACTGCCGACAGTCGATCACTCCAAAAAGTTTCCGTCAAGGGCAAGGCTAGCCCTGATCGTCGATGGAACGGAGCATCTTTTGGACGCGAAGAGGCGCACGATTCCGGGCCGAGAACGGATGACGCGACGTGCCGCGCACGACCGCTCTTCGATTCAAGTTTTCGCGTGAATCAAACGAACCGACCGAATTGGAGCTTTTGTTCCGCGGCGGGAGGAGGACGCGAAATCGTCACGAACCGACTCCCTCGATGGACGCGACGATACTGAGGCGCCGGCGTGTTTATTGCCCCCCACCATCCACCTTCCCCGTCGCTCCCTCGGTGCTATCCCCACCACCGTTGCTGCTCTTTCCGTCTGTGCTAACCATGCCGGATTCTTCCCCCACCTTCCCTCCCACCCCCACTCGACCTCCCCATTCGACCCTCTCCTGCCTTCATCCCGGGACTCAGCTGTCGTACGGGTGTTCTGCTTCAAACGTTTCCCTCCTGCTCGCTCCTCTATCCCTAACCCTATCCGTATCTCTCTCCCTCACCCCCTGATCCGCTATCAATGTCCTTGTCAGCCGTTTCCCCCGCGTTCAACCTCTTTCGCTCCCTCTTTCGCTCATTCCTGTCGGATCCGTTCCTTTCTTCCTCGGGTGAATTGGAAACATAAACTGGGTCGTTATGTCCACGATGTCAGGCGTGTTTTGGTGGCTCGTTCGCAGGGTTTTTCGAGTTTTCCCGGGGAGGCGCGCGAACAGCACCGGACCCGCTCGTAAATACCGGGCTTTCGTCGAACCCGTCGTACTTAGCGACGTCTCGAAGCGACCGTTCGTGACAATGGGGGGATCGTTGGTCGATGAAACCCGACCGAGGGGATTAGCCAGCGAAATCTCTCGCGGGGAACGCGAAACCCGCGACGCAGCCCCGGCCAAAGATTCACCCTCTGCGAAACTGGGTACAACGCGGAGGCCGATGCAAATATGGACCATGTAAAAAGAGCTGCAAGGCTGGCGTACGCTTTCGAGGAGCCTCGACGACGCTCGGACGACTCCGGTCCGAGAATCAACGGGATTATTTTCTTCCTTGAGGTTTTCTCGTAGGCAACGGCGATAGAACGTGACTCTGTAGTTTTATCGGCTGTAATAAGCGTCGGATTCTCGATTCAGGAGTGGCATTGATCCACTGGTGTTATCCGAGCTTATACACCTTGAATCGTAAACGTTTCCCTTTCGTGCATTTAACCCGGATCATTCCTTAAGGTTATTCTAGGGTATTATGAACGTACGTACAATTCGTACGAAATTAACTGGACGGTCTTACGGAGAAAAGAGGATTTCGGAACATTGAAATTTGTGGAAGAAAATATGTTATCGGTACCGTGGCAAACCTTTCCCTCATCCGGCGGATAAAAGAGTTCCATCGTTTCGAATTAATCGTCTTCGTATGCGTCATAACCTATTCCGAACACGTTCTAACGGAAGCCGCGGTTGCGGATTTGCTGCCAACCGTAGGAGTCCACGCGCGGGTAAAGACTGAATCTCTACGTGCCAGAAAATATAGCGATCGTTTAACAGTAAATCGTCCGCGGTCGCATAAACTGCGCGGTTAATCCACTGCGCGCAAACGACAGCGGCCGTGTCCGTGTTAAAAATAATATTGCGCAATTATCGAACGTTTCTTCCTTTTTCAGAAGCGCTTAAACCTTCAAACCTGACCTTTTCTTCTTGCTAGCGACAGAGTCATTTATTACGGTATTCATTTATTAAGACCACCTGGGATGTGTGCTGTAATTATGCGGCCGGACTGCATGAAACCAGTTCGACAGTGAACGTAGCGATAACTAAAAGCGGTCTTATACACTGTGAGCAACTTTAACATTCGGACACTTTGCGATTGCTCGCTTTATAATCTTATCTAATCGGCACGACTCGTCAATAAAATAAAATCATCCCCGTTTCGTTAATTTTTCCTTTCGCGTGTTTTATTTAACGACTTTATTCGCCGAATAAAAATGTACGTAAAAGAACTATACCGAGCAGGATGAAACGACCAGGTACGACGAACGAGGCTGTTTTACTACCTAACCCAAACTTCCGATACTGTGCCTCGGTCATTTTCCTTCGTAATGGGAACTATCGCAAATAGTTATGTGCGCGAGGTGTACTTTATTTGATTTTAAGGAGCAAAATTACGATGTTTCGTCCCGAATTTACTGGACTCCAAGGCAAGGTTATTATAAGCAGATCCTGCCTTCGACTCGTCTTCCAGTTGGAACCTGTTTCCATACGCGGAGCCTCCGGATTGCGCATACTCTGAAGCGAGAAGGATCTGCCATCTAGTAGCTAAGATACGACTAAACGTTCGAACAGTCTTTCCGAAGATACCCTGATTACTAGGAATGGTTACGATTCACAGATCAAGTCCTTGATTCCATGTCTTCTTTTTCAAATTTCAAGCAATTGCTAGCAATAAGAAAAAATAGAAGAACTGTAACGATCAAGGGTGCTGTAGAATTTAATGGATCGAGCCATGTGTTTTGACATGGCTGAATTAGAGGATCCAGAGGCCGGCAAATTATAACTTGTCCCGGAAACAATTGCTAAGGCAAGACCATCGACGACACGTTGCGCATGCTAATTTGCCACCTCGGATAGAGGCGCAACTTTATTACACTCGCCTCTCGTTACGATGAATCACGAACAGGTTCTGGTTTAAAGCGGCGAATTTTAAATAATTCGCGCGTGTATTATTCTTTCGCGTCGCGAATAAGGGAACCAACGAATGCTGTCATCGGTTCAGTTTTACGCCGTGCAGTCATCCGCCTATAATAGAAACATTAACGGTAAACCGACCACGGTGACTAATCTCTCCTTATGGTTAAGATAATTGCCACTTAACGGAGGCAGGTCAAAACTTTCACGCGCGTACAAACTACAATATTCGGTTGTAAAGGAGTTTTTCTCCGTTGAAACTCGTTTAGTCCAAATCTCTATAATTCGATTTGTTCCATTCCCAGGAGATTCGAGTCGCCGAGGCTCGATCGTATGCTACAAACTATCGACCGAGATTTCTAGATCGGTACATCGGATAACGAAGGGTTAAACTAAAATTGGGGATCCGCCGAGGGGTTAAAATTCGAGACACGACCTACCATTCCCTGCGACTCACGCTCTTAATCCCGTTTGGAAACCACTGGCGCAGGATGAAAACAACGTCTTGGGAGCGGCGTGTGCGTGCGTTATTACTCCCACACATCGAACCGCATCACGGTCCCGTGCATTTAACGCTTATTGCCAGAAACCGTGACTGTGGTCAGTGAATGTTAGCGGCACTTCCGCGGAGTGATTCACTCGCGCCTCGCGTGAGTCGGTTTCGTTCATCGCAACGCGCTGGAAAAGCTGAACGCCGCGGGAAACGATTCGAAATTTTCTGCCCAGCATCGACCCACGGACCAATTTGTTTTACGAACTGCCGCCATATGTAATTCAATCCAATTTATCGACGACGTTCGCCGCGAGTTACAGACGCGATACACCGGGCGAATATTGCACGCGATCTTCCTTGTCCCATACGTACCGGAAACTGGTACGCGAACCAGTACACCGCCGCCGATTCGCCCATAAATAATCCGTTATCCAGCGAACCCGTAATTCGCCCGCGTCGGAACGGAGAAAAAGGCGGTTGGATTAGGCTGTAAAACGCTCCTATTCAATAAAAATTCCTCGGTATTAAAACGAATGTTGCCAAGAACGGACTTCCGGATCTCTTATTAATTTAAAGAATTTATAGAAAAAACACTAACACTCGAGAAACCACTACTGGGTCAAAGACGAGGACTTAATCTCTCCCCGTGCCTATAATTTTGGGACTCGTTGCACGTCATTGGGCCCGTAATGTGTTAACGCGTCCGAGGAACACACTGTCGAGGCAAGTTAAACTTGTCGAACGATTTAAAACGCGAAGGGAGCGTGGAACGGGTCCAGTTCGCAACCTTCCGACGCGTCATTAAACGCAGCGATTTATCATAATTTATATCGCGCTCACCGGGCTTAACGCGACGGTCATCCGATTATGTTATTACGAGCGTGGGCGTCGTTTTGATATACGTCTTCCCCGCGGTCTTCCAGCTCCTAAAATATGCACGCGGTGTGCCCGCAACGCTGTCGACGTCCCCCCTTCGCGAACGAGTCCACCCTCGAAATGTAAATTTATGCATACAAGCCACGCTTATACCTCGCGGTTGCTCATTAACCGTTTAATCGTGTAATTATTCTTCGAGAAGGATGCGGCGGTTCCCTTCCACTCGACGATCGATTCCTCGCGTTTCTCGATCGTCGGGATCCAGGATCTGGCGCGGGAAAAATCATTTGCTTTGAAACGAAATAAAATTGCTCGATCTCTTACCGGGACCAGAATATCGCGAAATACGAGCATACAATTAATTCGTCAAAATGCAAAAATAATAACTTTTGATTATCTTTCGTTAACCGCGACGGAGGTTGAAAATTATGGCTGCCAGCGACGATACAACGTTAGGGAAATACCATGCACGAGATGGAGACGAACAGAGTTAAATTAAAGCAAACGTTTGCTAGAAACGATGAATGTTACAAAACATTTGTCGTCCTACGCGCTATGCACATATCGGATTTGCTTGGTTCTCTTCCGGGTTTCATTTACTAATAATTAACAAGTGTTTGTATGCAAAACGATCCGTTGCGAGGAAACGTTGATAAAGCAAGAGTAAAGTTTTGTTTAGGTAGATAGAAGCGAGACTGGACCCATGGGACTTGTTACAGAAGATACTGGATCGATAAGACTTGACATAGTAGACACCAAACTTATGGGATCCGATGTGGATTATATAGGACCAATGGGAGTTGATTGCGTACACATCAAACCTGTGAAACTTGATGGAGATGATAATGGACTCATGAACCTTGAAAATGCAAATATCAGACTAATGGGATTTGATACAAACAATATTGGAGATGGATTTTGTAGGCTAATAACACTTGGCACCGTAGATACCGTGTAAGTGGACCTTACCGGTCTGATGGTATTTGACAAATTAAACGATAAACTATTGAAATTCGATACAAATGATATTAGGAATCGATAGAACCCGATACTGTAAATACCAAACATTTGGATATTGGTGTAGACAATATTGGTCTCGTGGATCTTGAGAAACTAGACACCAGATTAATGGGAGGCGATACAAACGATATTGGGGACAAACAGAACTTGATACCACAGATATTAAACTCGTGAACTCTGATGTAGATGCTTCTGGACTCGTGAACATTGACAAATTAGACGCCAAACTAATGGGATTGAATATAAATGATCTATAAGCTAAATTAACGAGTTATATTTGAAGTTTCTCTTGCTAACTGGTACGAATTAGTCAAGTTCGTCCTATAAATATTTCACGTAGTTTGGTTTAGCACAGCGAACCGTAGAACGATCGTCCGCGGGTCTTCTTCGCAGCAATGTAAACGAACCTTAATCTGCAATCCAACGAACAGCTTTTAAACGCGTTACGTAATCTCATTTTAGAAAGTGGTTCCACGCTGCGTATTTATACTGTACAAATTTCAGCTCGCTGCTTAATCGATTTTAACACGACCGCCGCTACCTACTCTGAAACTGAATGTAGTGGAGGGGGGCACCCACGCTTCGGTATAATCGTCGGAAGTTTAACGCTGACGCACGAATAAACTCCATTTTGCCAACCGAAATCACGCTGACCATCTGGGTTACATCCGATAACGAATTTTATTAATTCAATGTTTTCGCGCTCGCCATCTTCGCCGTAATGGCTAAGCAGGATTCCGAACTCAACGACCAATGGCGGACCCAGAAACGCAGACGTCCGTGGCTGTTATTAAACCACAAGCTTCCTGAATTTCTATTCGAGCAATTAGACTTTTTCATGGAACGATAATACAGCGAAAACTAAAGGGACTTTTACTATTTTGCTTCGACCGGTCAACCTCGTCGAAGCAGGAAACAATTTTCTACGACTGCAATCGTTGGTAAAAAGGGCAACCACGGACAGACAGAGTGAAATCAAAAGGGAATAACTTCTCGGTGGCGAAAAAAAGTGTCGCGCATTTGCTCGTGCGACGCGTAACAAGATTTTCCACCTATCAGAGATCGCAAAGCGCTCGCCACGCTTTTACTTCGCGACGCTTTGAGCGTCCGCGCCTTCATGGTCGAGTGCAATTGCGACCCGCTGGCCTGTCGAACGCTCATGTTCGCGAGACCATCTAGTGAAAGCGTCTAGCGGGCGTTTTAACTCGTCCCGCGCGAATCCATTTAGCGGCGGGCCCTTGTCTAAACTCGCCATCTACGGTTCTCGCAATGATCGACCAAGGAGATTGCAGGGATCGGCCAGCCTCCAGGAACGACCAGATGCCCGCCATTATACAGGGTGGCTCGCCCTGGCTTTGTCCACCTTAAATAGCTCCGCTATTTTAAACAATCGCGTCGATCCACGTGCACTACTACCGTTACCCGACATTTTCCTCGCCCGTAGAAAATGCAAATTAATTTTCTAAAGCTGTTTAGATTTCGTAAAAAAATAAGTTACATCGAGTAACATCATCACCAATAGTCTCCCTGCAGACTAGACTACACGAGGTTCGTTTTATGGGAGACGGTTTCCAGCTGGGAGGCGCGCCTAAACTCGAATTAACTCTCCTTATTCCAATTCTGCTACTAGATTGTGTAATTATGCAAATAATTCTATCGATTTCCTCCTCGACTGCGTTAATTCTTTCAAATTATATGCCCGAACAGCCATTGTTTCCTAACGTATTAACCCTTCTAGATCGCATTTGTCTTCGAATCAACAAATAAATAAATTAACTCTCGAGACTCTATGCCTTTTATTTTGCCCTATTGTTTGGCGAAGATATTCAAGATGGACGAAGCTGCTGATCCACCCTGTATATTCAGGGAATAATATAATAATTCGGTCGATTATGCAGCCGTCCGCCGCACGCGTCGCGCTCGCTGGCGCCATTAATAGTTCACCCTTAGATGGTTATCCGTGATTCATAAGATCCAGACGTGTTCATGGGCCCTTCCAACAATACATTGCCATAATATTATCAGCGGCGCGTATGGAACGGGGACCGAAAGCGATACCGCCTGCGGGCCACGGCACAATGCGGCATTTGCTGCTACGAAAAACGCTACGTGGGTGTTATGTCGGTCTCATCTTTGTTCCTTTTCCCTCGCCAAAAAAAAGGGAGTAAGCCTCGTAGACGCCGGGAACCTCTCACGTGGGATTGTTCCTTCTATTGCGAGGCATAGATTGAAAAGGTTCCGAAAACAACCGCTTCGAATCGTTACTTGGGGTTGGATACCGTCGACACTTTTCCACGACTCGATTTATTTTTCGCTATAACAGTATTGGGGGGAAAATTGTTTCGAACAACAAATGCAATCGATTTATCCGTTATCGGAGACCACCAAAGACCCCCTTAACCGCTTTGCTTTTCAAATTAACGCTCCCGGCGATAAAATACTCCGTCGACCTAATTCGAGAGCAACCGGAAGTGCAGTAAACAGCCCCGGAACACGTACAAACGAACTACCCGCTCGATCGTGCATTCCCATTTAACGAACGGATTCGTCCGCTGTAAAGTTGACGAAAACGCCCTTTCCGTCGGATCGTCTGGATCGATCCGACGCTTCGTCGGTAACCAGACCTGACAAAGGGCATTTTTAACGAAGCGACCTTTGGCAAACATATCCGAAACGTCAACGCCGACGCTGGTCAACGGGCACGAGAGCCCAGAACGCGGAACAAAATTGATCGATTACCCTGTGAGCGTTCGAACGACGCTCGAAAAGCGAGCATGATGCAATTAACGAGGAAAATTAAGACGCGAGGAGAGGAAACGAAGTCGTGCCAATTGGAGCTGATCGATTCTTTTGCCCCGTGTTTCATGGGAGAACGAACGAAAATAAACGGCACGGCAGCGGCCGAGTAAATAGGGCAAACGCGAAAGAACCGGGTCTGTTTGCGGCGTTCTATCGGAGTTCGAAGAAATTGTCTGGGATCTAAATAAGATCTAAGGAACGAACCTATTTCGCTGAAACTTTAGTTAGCGGAAGAGATTCCGGAGATTTCGTGGCTGGCGAGCAAAAATTGGACCGGAAAGATTCTTCTTAGTTTATGAGTTTGCGGCTGAGTGGGCGGAAATTTCACCTAATTTCGAACTTTCTTCAAAATACAAGATGCATCGGTCGAACTCTTAGTACTCTGCCATATTTAAAAAAGTATTTCAAAGTCGAGTTCCTTGCTAACTTGTATTACAGCGTTTCCCGTTATAGCCGTTCCTGCTCGACGACGATTTTCTCGAAGAACAATGGGCGAAAAGGAGCAAAAAGAAGACGTTAACCGTTCGATAGATCACGTTCCAGCAACTCTCTAAGGCGCGGGGAATATTAAGAAACAAGGTTTGACACGGAGTGCGAGAGAGGTGATTGACAGATAGGTCACGCGGCGACTTTCAACCTGTTACGAATCATGCTCCGGGGAAATGAAACGTCGAGAAACGGGGTTCAGTGGGTCTAACGAGGTCCCATAGACCCAGCTTAATCCGCAGCCAACGATAGCGTTTGCTCGAGGAACGATCGCGGAAGAAGAAAATGAATGGGAACGCGTGGATCACGTTTTGACTTTCAACCCGGTACGAATTAATCTCCTGGGCGAAACACTGGACGTGATTTACGCTGATGGTTCGGTCCCTGTCCGCTCAAATATGATTAAACATCGGAGGATTTGTTTTTTCTTCTGCTCTCGTTAATGCGTCAGACAAATTGAAAACGAAACGTTACCTGGCACGGATTTAACACCACCAAACAATGCTCATTAAATAATTTGGGTCGCGCTTCGAAGATTAAGTGGCACTTCTCTACCCTAAACGTAAGAATGGGAGCTATTAATTATCCGATTCTTCTACAGTTTGCATTATTTAAAGCCGTAAATTCTGAAAAGGGTCACACGACTCGGAGAATCGAACCGTCGATTAATTAAATAATTACTCAACCGTTGTTGCTCGATAATTGCCAAATAAGGTTGTGGTATATTATTAAACGAGTCTCGAACCAGCTAACACCTGATTCGAAATGACGGTCGGAAGAATGTCAAGATCCGTTGGAGCAAGAGTCCATTCAAATGTTGCACAACCACTTGTCCGTTCGTGTACTCAACCTCTTTTGGGATTCTGACACATGCACGTGTCGAATTAAAATCGAATTATTCCAATAGATGTCTATGACTATCTTTCTGTGTAAATTATTAATGATATCAAAAGAAAAACTGCTGTTTACTCGAATCCCAAGAGCTTTCAGAGCTGAGCGTTGAAGCTTAACCCTTCAAGTTCATACGACGTTATACAACCTTTAAGGTTCAGGCTTTAAAGCTCCATTTTTTCTGTTTTTCGCGACAATAGAGAGTACATCAAACGAGGTACGTGCTTTCAATTTACCACCGGATCGTACAATTCTCATTTTCGATCAGTAATTCAGCAGATCAGATTACGACCGATCGATGCGCCCCATTCCCTCCGAAACACCGTCCACGAGCAGAGACACAGGGAGGCTTCGAAGCTATCGCCCGAACCGCCATGCCAGGAGCAACGACCACGCGGCTAATTTCATTTCGGTCCCGATCGTAAAAAGAACAAACGCGATGGCTCGCGCGCGGCCTCGCCGCAAAACGAGCAAAACGAGGAAAATAGTTGACAGGTAGGTCACGCTCCGTAGCACGTCAGTTCCGTAATACCTCCGGTTCCTCGGGGAGGGGTCTAGGGGTACGCTCGAAAACGCTCCAAGCCGGAAGTGGGGAAGAAAGGAACGCGAGGACGGGTTGGGTGGGTGTAGGGCGAAACGAGGGTCGGGGGTAAGATGCGCGGAAAGGGGGTTTGGGGAGATGGGGGACAGTTCTTGGCCGTTCGAACAAAGAAGCCAATCTAGCGGGCTTGAACCCGCAAACCTTTCTGCGAGCGGACAACCACCTCAGCAACACTTCGCTCGGTTTCGCGAACGTGGTCGAGACAGGTGCCAACGCGACTCGACGCCGTCCACGGGATTCAAACGACCTGGCTACCGTGTACGTGAAAAACCTGGGGGATTCGGGACGCCACCCTTTACGAGGCTGTTCCCTATCTGCAATCTTCGACGCGGGGAAATTTCCAGTCCGGCCGTGTCTCCGTGTTATGAACCTTCGGCGCCCCGTTGTCGATCGGATTGTTGATTGCGGTTCATCCGAGGAACACGGGGCTCGTCTTTAAATGGAGCTACGTGATTTGAATATGCCCCGCGTGTACCAACACCGTTCGCGGCCCTCTTTACGACGAGTGGATGATTTTCAGAGGAACTTTACTTTTCAGAATTGCTCCCTATCTACGATCTTCAACGCGTGAAATGCACTGTCTGGCAGAGTTAATCTCGAAACGGAGCTGCGTGTTTTGATGTTGTTAAACCAGATAAATAACCTTGAGTGCGAGAACCATATCGATAAATATGAACATAGAAGATTCGAAGCATCTACAACCTTGATGTTACGAGCCTCCGGCGCTCTGCTGCCGATCGGATTGTTGATTATGGTTGATCTGCACAAGGTGGCGCAGATAGCCAAAGTATCGCAGGAATTGTTTTAAGTGGAAGTACGTGTTTTGAATACCACGTGTGCGCACAGAACTTATTCTGACGTCACACATGCACGTGTGGTGCGAAGCGCGTTTTGACTACCCAATTGGTAGAATGTCAGTCACCAATGTTATTCTACGAAATCCTTCGCACCTCTGTGACGTCGGAATAAGTTTTGTGCCATCCTGTGTACGTACGTCGCCTTCTTGGAATGTTCAAACTGTTTACAAAATTATTCTTGGACGACGTACGAGAGATTTACCAAAGTCCCATTATTTAATTCCTGCTCAAAAATTGCAGCTCGTGATAAATCATTGAGAACGGGCTTATATAAAAACAAATATTATTCGTTCCTTCGCGTAACTATGTACACGTTTCCTAATTACTGCGTAATTTCATTTTAACGAGAAATTTTTGACGATATACTCAAACGTTAACGAGTGCGTCGCGTTATCTTACTCATTATCTTTCAATTCCAATTACATTTTCCCCACGCTGTCTTTTATCTGCGATCTTGGACGCGAGAAATTTGCAGCGTGACTCCATCTTCGTTTTACAAACCCTACAAGCTCTGTCGTCGAACAGGTTGTTGATTGTATTGATTTATTCAAGGCGAAGAGGTAGGAGAGGAACACGAAAATTGATCACTGTTAATATTAATGATCAGCGATGCAGTTTCAGCGTAGCAGTAAATTCGCAAAACCAACGGTTGACGATATTAATTCCAAAAATCAAACATGCCCAGTCGTTTATGCAAACATTTGCACAGCTTGTCCCGGACTTGCTATTTATCTGAACTCTTCGGTAAACTTTTATTCGTCGGCGTATCTCGCGGAAGGTCTTTGAAACGTTTCGTTTTTAAATTAATGTATTTTTTCTACTTTCACGGACCGACCAATATTGACGTTAATTATTGTATTACTCGCAGTGACTGCAATTGTTCGAATCAAATATTTTCAGACCACCGTAACTTCGAACCGTCGTAGAATAATATTTCTGGGATCGCTTTGAAGGTTGAACCTTCTACCTTCGCGTTGAATTTCCTAGGAGATATTACGCTACGAAAGGGATTTCTTCTACAAGGTCATAGACGCTGAAAACTCATTCACGAAGTTCGAAAAGCGGAACGACTTTCTCTTCCTTTCCACCTTGACTTTCGAACGCTGCGGCCGCGTCAAACGAAACGACCGATCGATAGGCGATAGTTTCGAGTCCGCGACAGTTGGACGAACTTTTCCGGGTGTCTCGATTGAATCGAGAATCGGTGTCGTGATTCCGTATGCCCGGCGAGAGGAAAAAACTTGGCTGAATTTCGTCTCCCTGATCCGAGGGCAAGCTTGTTCCACGAACTAATTGGTGACGGGGCCTTCGTCCTTTAAGGACGAACCAAGGAAACTTCTGGACCTCGAGAGTCCACCCCCTTAGCTTTCAAGCCCCTTTTGCACGAGACGCGCACACGACGCCATCGATTAAATCCAAGGAGGGGGACAGAAAGTTAAGATATGCCGGTGGAATCACGGCGGCATCGATAATGGTTTGATTAAGGTCCCGGGACCTGACGCGGATAATTATACCGCATAACGCAAAACGGTCACGTTCGTCGCGGCTACATAGATACATACACTTAAACAATTCGTAATTTTCCAGCTACGAATTACGCGCACGAAACGGGTCGCCCGGAAAGGGAACGGTCGAGTGTGTCTCTTGGTCTTCGAGACAAGAAAATTTAATCGTCGATACTCGCGGTTATGAAAGAAGTTTGATTCAAAAACAGAAAAATACTCCATGTTCGAGGGTTTAAATTCTGTCAAGATAAAAATTTGATAAGCCGAATCTCTCCGGAAACAACAGTCGCTCTAGTCTGTGGTATCAACGGAGGGAAATAAATAGGGCTCCCAAGGGTCGGAATGCTGGAGTTAACGCTGGCTCAGACAGATTTCGTTGGAGTGGTCGTTTTTGCTCGGACGTAAAATCGTCCAATCCGAGTCTGTCCGGGCCACGGACTGCTCTAATTGTCCAATAAGGAACGCAAACGTAACTACGGGCGGGATCGACGCTAAAGGTCCCGGCGCGTTTGTCAGATTAAACGAGGAGCCGCGAAGGGTCCGTGAACCTAATCGCGTAACTCGCTCAAATGAACTGCACCGTACTCGCGATGGCGCCGCTCGGAAGGCAGTCGCGGGGCTTTCCTGAAGCCAAGCAATCGAGACATCCACGTAGACCGTTGCCTCCAGCCACGGGATCGTACGTTTATCTTGCTCGGTTAAAGTTAACCAGATCTCGAAAGTTTACCATCGAGGTATCATGAATTTTCCCCTGTACGACATCGACCAGCCACCGGTGACCGGCGACGAAAAGTCTGGGAAGCTTCGATTCCCCGAGGATGACGGGGATAAGGATAAGTTACACTGGAAGGTAACACAAGTAGTTCAACATAAGTAGAAACGGTGGACAGTGGACAGACATACCAGAACTCGAACGAGACGTAGGGTTTAACATGGTCGAGAACGATAATCTGAACGTAAACAAACGAGATACATCGGTCCGTTGGCTCTAAATAGGTTAATATACTATTTCAATAGTAGAATACGAGGAATCGCTTATTACCACACGTTGGAACGACACATAAAAATGAAAACAAACTACTGGTCTTCCCTTTGAACAAAAATAGCCCTGGCAGTTTTTGGAAATTCTTTACGATGGTAACAACGGTCCGCGAGAAATCGGAAACCGGAAGACGAACGCTCGCGGAGGCCATCGAGCGTTCCCCGGGCGCCGTTGCGCGGAGGTTGCATTTTTATTCGCTCGAGAAAAATGTCTCGTCGGCGCGAGGCTATTCATATCCCCACGCACGCGACAATCTCGGTTCAAGGAGACCGCCGGACAGGATATCGCTGACGTGTTCCTCGACTTTAAAGTCCGACGTCCGCGGTCGATAGCTGCCGCATTGTCGGGGCCGGCACGCCAGAAGAATGGAAGATGGGGCGAGGGAGCCTCCTGCCGTGGGGCTTCGATCGACAACGCGACCATTAAGGGGCTAGCCTGATTACTATAAATCAAACAATCGATTTTTTCACGTTCTATCAAAATACACGCGATAGGACCTCGATTAACCTTCGTCCAGCAGACACGGAGTCCTACGAGCCACTCGTTTGCCAAATCGATCAATCCCCCTAATAGAAAAATCTTACAAAGTTCAAAAATCGGAAAATAAAACTGAAAGTTTCTGCAACACCGTACGAAAGAATCTAAATATTGAATAATTTTACGTATGACAAAAATTCCCAAAGTTTGTCTATTGTGGGGGGTGGAGTCTCCTCTTAACAGAGCAACTTGGACGTCGACGGACGCCAGCGTCGTTCGGAGGAGGTTTGTGGGTGGGAATCGATGAGATTAGGGAAACGCGCTCGATCGGTTCGGCTTTTGTCGTTTCTTTGCGACTTCGAGAACTTCACTCGTTTACCCGAGATCTAAGGGCGCGGAACGTTCACGATCCGGACTCTCCTTCGATGGAACTTTAGTTCGACGATGCCACTTTGTAAACTGGCAGCCAGAATAGTCCGGCGACCGACAGGTTTCGAGAACTCCGATCGGCTTCGAGAAAGCGGTTGATTTTCTCGAAGCTGCTCGCAACAAGTTGCAATGATAAACGATCTATTTACTACGATGGGCGATTTGCGTTGGAAGTCGGTGCTTTTCTAAAGGATTCAGAGGATAAACTCGGTCCAATTCTGTTTTATTTAATCAGGCTTGGAGAATGCAAATAATGGATACGTAACTTCGGAGTTACGCTGGATTATAGAGGGTTAAAATGAATTACTTACGTTGCAAGAGACAGACGTGTTATCAATTATTTAAATAAAGAATCGCGCGAGATAATTTTTGTTACGTCGGAACAACGCGACATTCCTGAAAAACGTCACGTTCCTCGTTCGCGACGACATGGGGATTCCCGGAAGCGTGTCGCGTTATCGAAACGCGCTAAGTGAATCTACGGTAGAGACCCGTTCGCTTCGTGGGAAAAAAGGAAAAAGTAGAAAAAAAAGGGCGGACGCGTCTGCTCGCGAGAAAGAGAAATTGCAGAGCCGTTCGTCGCGCGCGAAAGCAATCTGCTTTCACGCCATGGGGATAACCAACCCCCTCGCAGACGTCTCTGTACGCACCTGTCTTTGGCAACGGGCGCAATGATCCCGTATGCATCTCGCAACACCCGTTCGATTCCACTCTGCTCCTCTGCGCGGAATTTCCCGACGATTCCGCGTTAACACGCGAATTATTTCCACCCCCGCACTCTCCACCGCCGCGAAATCGGGAGTTCGGGACTCCTGTCTGGTTTCTCCCTCCCCACGGACACCCCCGATTATCGTTCGTACTCGCATGACATCGAAACTCCGTATCGCGAGAGTACCAAGGATGTTCTCTCCGCCGCCGTTACCAATTTCTCCTGTTTCTCCCGCTAAATTCGGATACTATTCCTTCCAGAGGAAACTGTAAGATACATCCTGATTTATGTGCCAAAAATTTACGGCACAATTGAAGAGACAAGGCATGTCGAAACAAAATCCAGAACCGAACAAATAGGGTGAAAATCAGATCTACAACTTACAATTAAACCATCTATATTGTATCTGATTCATTTTGTACCCGCGTAATGATAAATAAATGAAATTACAAAAAAGCTATGGGTACGTATCCTTTGTTGACCCACTGTAAACGAAAAAGATTCGCTACCCTCCGAGAATCGAAAGGGTCGAAGGGCTACGAAAGCCGCTCGAATTAAATGAAACAGAGCCTAATGAGAGCCGAAAAGGGAATGCAATTATGAACTTTATTTTATGCATTGCTGGAATAACTGTGCTTCGCAATCAACCCCTTTGCGTTCGCGGAATAATCGGAATAAAAAAGTTACCCGCGGCTGCGAAGTTCCCGGTCGACGCGGATGTTTCATATGGAAACTTTCCACCGCGGAATTACGTATTATTAGCAAATACAGGAAGCCCTTGCGATCGTGCTTTGTTACGGGAATCAAACGTTGATTGCGCAGCTCGTACTGCGCGATATCTGTTGCACAACGGAACGAAAAAATTCACCCTTTGATTCCGTATTCCGACACGACGCGACGTAATCGGTACATCCGTGCAATAAAGAACATCAGCCCCTACCGATACGTTATTTGTTCCTCGAATTTGCTAATACCTTTGATTTTCTGCAACCTCGTTACACGATTCTGATATTCCCAACGTTTAATTTGTACCACCGATGTTAATTCATTCGGCTGAAAGAATTGTAAATGGAAAAGTTTCGTCTGTTGGAAAATGTCTAATGTAAACCGAGAGAATAATACAGGAGTCGGTCGATAGAATCTGTGTGTATCTGTATACACGTGTGGTTACTGATCCCCGAGGTTTCTATAGCGAGGATCTACTGGACCCTTCGGTACCTTCGAGAAGATTCACAATTTTACCTATAACCTCACGTACCATTTGAAGCGTATCCATGGGACCACGGGACGATAAGAATGCTTCTGCGAAGCATCGACTTTCGTGGTTTCGAACGGGTCTGACGAGTGCGAGGGTGTTCGAGAACAAGGAGAAAACGAACCCTCGCAGGATCGCTGAATTTATTGCGCTCGTTAAGGGTTGATTTAAAACAGCATTCTCGTTTGGAACTCTATTTTTCGGACGATTGTTTGGCGTTCGAGGTCATGCTACTAAGAATATACATTCTTAGATTTTCTAGTTAGTTAAACCCTATGAAAATGATCCAATTTTGAAACAACCATAACTTCTACAATAGTGAATACATTTCAATGAAACCTTTTTCTGAAGTAAAAGAACTTTCTATCGTGGGTAAAAATAATTTAGCAGGGAATTTAAATTTATAGATCTGAAGGAGGTGAAGTTTGAGAAACACTGCTGGCTAGTTGTCTGAATTACGGTTAATTCAACGAAGGCGTACAGAGAACTGCGATTGGAATGTAAAGGATGTCGTCATTGATGTAATAATACTGAAATTTAGAATCTGTCTCGTCTGGTTTCGAACGTCGAGTCTCTTCGACACGCGGATGGAACGTATCTGATCGAAGGTGAACAATGACCACACGATTTGTCCACAGGCGTTTCGACACTTAATGGATACCTCGTGTATTCTCGTGTTTCTCCATGTGGATACCTGTCTGCGGATGTCGTGGTACAAGCAACCAGGTCCCCCGATGTATCGCGTTTCGTCGTAACGTAAGAAGCGTGAAAATGAAACCGGACATTACACTCGTGGAATATAAACCATTATTGTATGACATAATAAAGAGATTGCTTAGGAAGATGGACAACAACACGCTACCTGCCCGACAACGGGACAGGTAGCGTCTTATCGTTGTCGCATTTATTTTTACTCGATTAAAAAGCTATTAAAATGCTCGTTGCGAGCTAGATCAGTAATAATACTATAATTTTGCGAGAGAAAAATAAATGGAAAATGTAGTTTTTACGTTCAAATGAGAAAATCATGAGTCGCCATACGCGGTGGAAGTGTTAAATGCCAGGAATGGGCGGATCTATCGGTCGTTCGGGCGCACTGCAATTTTCAACCACTAATTTTATGTTCCTTTTGTCAAGCTGGACTTTGCGAACCGCTCGCCCTGAAATATCTTTGCATACGTCCGCGTCCGTGTAATTATTCCGTCGGTTATGCGGCCGCACACCGATTATTTTCTTAGCGGTGCACTCTGAGAAGAGTATCCTGGTCTTATACTCTTTTTCTTTCTCGCGACCGGTGTCGATCCGACTTAACGGCGCCTAAAAAATGATCCCGAGAGGACGAGGCGCGCGTTATGAATCCGACCGTAAATAAATCGGAAAGAGCAGCCAAAAATCTGACACCGTTTAATTGTCTGCGTCTGAGTGGTTCGTTGAAATGGAGCCAACACGTCCGTCGTTGCATTTTTTTAAAGGGGAGGTACCACTTCTACGGTTTCAAAAAAGAGACTACGTGCATTAAACAATTTCAAAAACAGACAAACTATGGACTTAAACCCCTCCTATTTTCACGCAGAGTGCAACATATTTTAATTTGTACAAAATCCCTGACATCGGATACACAAGTGATCGATTTGGCGTGGAAGGGCTCGTATATCAAAGTGTCTGATCCACTTCGACGCTGTAAGTCCCAAAGTCTGCTCGAAGAGAGATTTAATCGATCTTTTACTGCGGTTGAAAGACGCGAGATTCCCGTTTCGCTTCCATGTTCTGTACAAACCCCGTGAAAGTCGGTCCACGCGTGTTTAGCGAGCGATTTTAACTCGTTAAATCGCGTAAGCACGTTGGATCGCATGGATTTTCAATTAACGCTCGTGCCGATGGTGCAGCACGCAAAGAAGCTTAAAAGATTAAGCTTACGGTGACCGGTGCAACCAATTTGCATACTGCATCCTTCGCATTTTACAATTAATATGGACTATACTTTCGTGTAACCTCATCTCTTTAGAACGCTCTCTACACGCGCTTTTCTCGCTACGCGTTATCGAAAAGACCTACCCTCGCTAAACTCTGATCGTTCTTAAGTTGAAAACTCTACAAGACACGGCCAAAGAAACTGTCGAGCTTCATTATACTAAACACGGAGAATATAAATGTCATTACAGTCGAGGGACGATCTTTTAAAAGCTCTTTTTTAATAGTAAAATTGTTAAATACCACTCTAACAAAAATAACTACTGACGTGTCGATTACGTCGATAGATTCATCGAGTTGAAGCAAAAAATAACAGCAAGATTCCAAATCTTTTTTTAGCTGTGAAACTACGTCACCTGGCATAAATCGTCTCGTAGTAGCGTTGGCTGAAGCTTGCATAATTTTGATCGTAGATATTAAATCGTTCATATTTTTAAAAATACCAATATATAAATAGAACAGGAAAAGTACAAGGGAAGACCAACAAGAAAATAATAAAGAGTTATCGCGTGCAGTATTTAATAATGAATACAGATGCCACGCGTTTGTAGGTGTAGGTGTCACAGTGCTAAGGAACGAGCCATAGTGAAATGTGAGTTATAGTAATACGCCGGACAATAGGAGAATGAAATATATCGCATCGGTCAAAGGAAAAAAACGAAGTGCAAGGTTAAAGGCGGACCGTGGAGTCGTCTAAAAATGAAAATTTATTTCCAGCCGACACGAGTACGCAGCAAGAATAAACCTGTGGAGACGATACGCGTCCCTGACGAGGGAAACGTTCGTTTAGGCGGCAATAATCGATACCGATGTCAGAAACGAAGCTCAGAAACCTTGACCATCGTTGAATCACAGACGAGATACACAAGTACGCGTTACACCTTAAGCTTTCGTGAATCAATTGTTCATGCTTACCATTCCTTATAATGATCCAGTGCAACCATCGCAGAGCTTGGAGAATAATAACTGGTGCAGCTAATACAGCTGCTTCGTGTTTCCAGAACACTACCCTGAAAAGCAAACGCGAAGAAATAATCGCAACACTAACAAAAATCGCGACCAAATTCATTTTCTCAACTTGCAACACGAATAATAATTATATTTCGCAACGCTACAACAAACCACGATTAATGTTTACGCGCAACTCTACCGATGATACAAGATACACTGAATCGACTTTCGCGTGTGCCTAAAGTATAAACGAAACTCTACTCGAAGCAACTGTGCTTCGAAAAACAATCAACTAATCTACGCGACAAACACTGATTCTATCGACCGCATTGCGCGCGGTCACTAAAATTTCTGAAAAAAATACTGAAATAAGAAATAAGAAATAATTAAGTAATCACTCGAACCTGGCTATTTATAGACTTAGTATTAAATTTGACCCATAAAAAGTCAAAAATATATAAACGTATATAGGTAGAAACTCACTTGTTGTAACGAAATTGATTTCCCCAACATTCTATTTCGCGTTCCTTCCATTAGCGATTTCCAAGCATAATGGCGTCCATTGTATGCCGATGACGTCCCTTCCAGTCGAACTCGACAATCAAAATCTGTAACAGCAATAAAACACATATTACGTCTCAATGCGTTAAAATAAATGTACCTATATCTTAATTAAACATTGATTGAACCCGAAATATGGTCCATGAATTGTTAATTACGTTTACAGACATCATAATTGACGACAATTATGTATGGGAAGATCACGTACGCAATACATGAAACATTTTTCGCGATTCCGATTGACTTGAACGTCAGAAACGTGTTAATATTACAAGAAGGCATCAACAGACAATAAGGGAAAGTACTGCGAGCGATTCGGAACATTAATATGACAATAATTAAAAATTACTTACCTCATTAGACGCGAAGCCTGTCACTGGACCTCATCACACAAGTTTCCAGAGGACGAATGGCGGACAGGAACGAACGCGTTTAGCGCGGGGGGCGAAGGGTGGGGAGCAGGGTGAGATAGTCACGTAGTCCATCGTCTCGACTCTCAATTTTATTTCCGTAGGAAAGGTTAAGTATTCTATCTCGAATAATTTAAATAAAATGAAGTAAATACATAAAATAAATACAAAAAGATATCAGACTAACAATTAATTAATGATTTATTGTCTTTATATTCTCGTGACGTCACAATGAATAACAGCCAATCACAGGCGCTGCTTGAACATCGAATATCGATCTGTTAAACGACTTGTAGGTAACTAGATCGATTGAAATATATTAATTATAATCACAGAAACATATGATATCTAAATATTAACTTTAATCTAAATTGCAATCAGTTTCTCTTGTGTATAGTATATTTTCAAAAATTATTTATTTTAATTCTTCCTAAATTTACATAAAAATCTATCTTGATCCTGTGTCGATAACAGTAGGTTCGAGTTACGGTAAGAAGTTTGTAGTACAGACCTAAACGAAGTGTGGTGTAGATGTCAGAAGAAGATTTTTTCGTAACACACGGTTTAAGGGCACAGACAATTCATAGTGGAGACGTGTAAAACAACACTCTTTCGTGTCGCACGGACAAGGAATGCGTGAGCCCAGCGCCAAGGTGAAGTCGAGAGGCCGGCGTCCGCGAATATAAACAGAACCTAACCAAGCGTCAAACCAGAACGAGTGTCTCGGATGACAGTGCTTGGCTTACGAATGCTAACAACGGTAAAAATAAAATTACTTTTACAAAATACTGTAGAATACAAAAGAAATAGATACAGACAAGTAATAGACTAGGACAGTATTTAGTGGGAGTCAGAGTCCTATGACGCAAAGGAAAAATATCGTGAAAAATTAATGTCTTTCTATATTTTATATACATTATTTGTCTATTGGTGTTGCATTCACAAAATTTGTCTAAAAAGTATTGATTAAAATAGTGATAATTAATGTATTTCAATCGATCTAGTTACTTATGTGTCGATTAACAGATCGATATTCGATGTTCAAGCAGCGCCTGTGATTGGCTGTTATTCATTGTGACGTCACGAGAATATAAAGACAATAAATCATTAATTAATTGTTAGTCTGATATCTTTTTGTATTTATTTTATGTATTTACTTCATTTGTTTTCAATTATTCGAGATATAAGGCTTAACCTTTCCTTCGAAAATAAGATTGAGAATCGAGACGTTGGACTACGTGACTATCTCACCCCGTCTCCCCACCCATCACCCCCCGCGGTAGACGCGTTCGTTCCTGTCCGCCATTCGTCCTCTGGAAACTTCTATGATGAGGTCCAGTGACAGGCTTCGCATCTAATGAGGTACGTAATTTTTAATTATTGACATATTAATGTTCCGAATCGCTCGTAGCACTTTCCTTTATTGTCTGTTGATGCCTTCTTGTAATATTAACACGTTTCCGACGTTCAAGTCAATCGGAATCGCGAAAAATGTTTCATGTATTGCGTACGTGATCTTCCCATACATAATTGTCGTCAATTATGATGTCTGTAGACGTAATTAACAATTCATGGACCATATTTCGGGTTCAATCAATGTTTAATTAAGATATAGGTACATTTATTTTAACGCATTGAGACGTAATATGTGTTTTATTGCTGTTACAGATTTTGATTGTCGAGTTCGACTGGAAGGGACGTCATCGGCATACAATGGACGCCATTATGCTTGGAAATCGCTAATGGAGGGAACGCGAAATAGAATGTTGGGGAAATCAACTTCGTTACAACAAGTGAGTTTCTACCTATATATGTTTATATATTTTTGACTTTTTATGGGTCAAATTTAATACAAAGTCTATAAATAGCCTGGTCTGAGTGATTACTTAATTATTTCTTATTTCTTATTTCAGTATTTTTTTCAGAAATTTTAGTGACCGCGCGCAATGCGGTCGGTAGAATCAGTGTTTGTCGCGTAGATAGTTGATTGTTTTTCGAAGCACAGTTGCTTCGAGCAAAGTTTCGTTTATACTTTAGGCACACGCGAAGGTCGATTCAGTGTATATTGCGCATTTTTCTATCTTGTCCAGAGCATCGTGGCTCTTTGCTTTCTAAATCGCGACAGTAGAGGCTCTTGTTCGCCGACTTTGATTTTCGGTCGCGTTAGTTTACCATTTCTTTAATATTTTTTTTTCATTTTTCATTTAAAAATTAAAATTATTCGACGCCGGTGTTAGAAGCACTGCATCACCGAAGGGAAATATATGTATATTGAGCGAAAGTCTACGAATAAAAAATGTAAGTATCATCTTATTTTATTCTATGCACGTTTAAAAAAAAATAATATTTTCAAATTTTGCTAACGATTTAAAATTTTTTAAATTATCAAATACCTGCGATTAGTTTTGAACGTAGTATCTTTTATATTAATTTATTAAATGTATATAATTTCTACGGTAGATTATAATTGTTTTCTTGTGCTTTACAGACTATGGATTTCGTCCTTACATCCTGGAGACCAGCAGCAGGACCATGTATTTCACTGTGCAGCATCATCGTCATCGTCATCGTCGCAGAGGTATTACGTCATCCTAATCAACGACCGGTGAGTTACGATTTTTGTTCCTCTGGTAGGCGCGTAAACATTAATCATGGTTTGTTGTAACGTTGCGAAATATAAATATTACTCGCGTTGCAAGTTGAAAAAATGAATTTGATCGCGATTTTTGTTAGTGTTGCGATTATTTCTTCGCGTTTGCTTTTCGAAGTAGTATTCTAGAAACACGGATCAGCTGTATTAGCTGCACCAGTTATGGTTCCCCACAGCTTGAGGTAGTTTTCTCAGAGATATCTCGTCTGTGGAGTCATTGAAGACTCATGGAATCGCCTAAACCATTCCAACTCTGGCCACAATCAATTATGATTGAAACAACTGCTTTCTTCGATTGCTAGTCCCATACAACTACAGATACTTTAAATTTCCTGCGGAAGTTCCGCATCCAGATAGCCGTTTCCCAGCAGATTTACTGCCCGCCTTCCATTACTTTTGCTGATTCTCTTATCCCGGCCGGTGTTCCGTTCGTTCCTATCAGGGATTTGTAGACCTTTTGTCAAGATCTTCCCCATTAAACGGACAAACGACTCCGCCCTCGATCTCCGTTTTTCTAATCAATACGTATATCGACGAATTTATTTTCCGCGCACTCTTCTAACGGAAGTATTTACTGGCATCCAAACGTATTCGCTGGTCACTGCTCCGGAGCAGGATATCTACGACTCTACACTCGTCTGGTCGTTATCTACGTACAACCTGAGAATAAGGAAGTTTCCCCCAGGGCTACCGTCAACCCCGATACGCGCTATGCTACGTTTTCCTAGCAATCGCAAACGCTAACTATCGCTAGATTATGTAGTACTACGTTCGTTTCTTATTATGCAGTACTACGTTCTTATTGTTGCATTTGTTATACATGGAACTAGGTGAATTCCCCGTTTATTTCAACCAAGATAGTGTAATGGAAAAATTCACAATTTCAAAAATTCAAAATTTACACGGTTTTTTCTGGAGATTAAGATCGAACCGGACGATCGTAGTTCAGACATTCTTTTTAAACAAATTAAAAAAACGCGTACAATTTGGCCGGTGCCTGCAAAATAAAATGCATCAAATGTTTCCTCTTACGCGAATGCTTTATTTTTCTAACGATAGAATTTTTGCTCGACCACAGGAACAAGCGAATAATTTTTAAAACGACGGCTGGTAGCAACAAAGCAACGAAAAGACGAGGCAAGAAAAGGAAAGCTCTCGCGTATTCAGTGCATCGTAATTATTTTGCACTTCAATTCATTCGCCAAGAAGGGGTACTACCGGTTGCGACAGTTTATACACCGCATCGGAAGTAATATTGTGCGAAACGTTTTCTTTCGGTTACGCTCGTTGCTAGCGACTCCGCCCCCTCGTAAAAAGATATTATATAAGGTCCTCCTTTCCCATCCCTCTTCCATCCCTGCTCGTTCAACGGCGGTGATAAGAGCGGATTGAAAGAAATTTCTCGAATCATTGTCCCCCGAGTAGAAAAGGTCGTAATAAGTCCATCCTTAAGAGACACTCCTGAATGCGACGGATTCGTCTTCCCCGGAGTTTGCAAATCGCAACGTTCCACTTTTCAAACACGTATTAATACGTTCCATTCATTTCGCGTTATATTGTGCGTTTAATTCGATGTCAAGCGATCGCATTGTTTGCCGACCGTCAAGGTTATTTAAGAGGAGGGCGGAGGTCTTAATAACGGTGTTCAGGGAATGATTAAAGCACATCCGTCCTATCGATCTACTTCCTGTTACTTCGTTGCTTTCGTTCGCCGATTCCCGCCGTCTTTCTTCGTTTAAAAACTTGACGATGATAAACGGAAACGCGACGTTGCCCGGGAATAACAAATTAACGAAGTATAAATAAAGGAACGAACGGTGCCCCGGCTCTCGGATTTCATTTGCGCCTTTAATCTAAACTTTACAGACTGTTCCCTTTGGTCTTAAATCAAGCATACTCTGAAATAATTCAAATTACTGGTCCGTTTAGAGGCAGGGAAGCTTCTTCGCCGTATCGGACGGAACTTTTGCAAAACGGGTGGACAGAACGGACGAGATAAATTTTCTTTTGACAAATGGGAATCATATGTATGGGTAGCAATAGTAATCGATTGTCACGTCGATAATTTTCAGTAGGTTCGATGTATCTGTCTCGCGTAAAAACTACGCCTCGCGATAGCTCTTCCATCTTGAATGAAGATTACGTGCTCTTCCGCCATGTACTAATACGTCCGTTTTCAACGCAACTACAAACAATCTCGTCCCTTTACCAATAACTCTCTGAGAAACGATCGTTCGACGCGACGGATCCACCGTTCTCTAATGATCGTACTTAGCGACCGACTGTTCCCCGAGAACGTACTGGTACGTTCCGCGCGTTCCCGCGTAACGACAGAGACGCTTTCATAATAGTCTCTTTCAATAAGTCTCAGAGAAGCGTTTAGTCGGGATTGATTCTCGCGAAGAAACGAACGGCGCGATCTCGCCCGGTCCTATTGAATAAATGATAAACCGGGTAAACAGGGTCCTTTCGTCTCGTCGCCTGTTTCGTCCGATGAATGGCACAGAGACGCGCGCTGCTTCCGATGGCGGCTTTTTCCCCCCGGCCGCTTCGAGCCGGGCGTGTTTTCAGTCTGCACGGATAAATAGAAATTTTTCACGGTGAAAAGGATGGGCCCGGCGCTGGGCATTCAGACTCGGAAACCGTTTAATGTAACGCCCGAGGAATGCGTGGAAATTGCACGCTCTACCCTCTTACGATTCAGATCGGGATAATTACGCGGCGAGCGTGAAACTTACGACTCCGACGCGTCGTTTTCGCGACGAGCCGGTGACAGGACCGTTTGAGTTTCCACGCCGAGTTTCAAAACGGAAACGCCCGTTTTAATACTTTCAACGCGAATATTTGACCCCCTTTTCGGCCGGTTGCTTCGAAACTCCATAGTTTTATTGCATTATTTTCCACGGCACAAACGAACGGGACTCCGGTACTGGTTCTTGCAGGGTCCGTAACTTGGTTACTATCGATCGCATGGAAAAATTTTATGGGACCAAAAGGTTCGCAAATTTAATTTTTGACAACATTCGTTACGTACCTTTTCGCCATACGCGCAACGACACTCGAGATATCGTGCACTTTATGGTAGGGACACAATTTACAATTTTTAGATGCGAAAATAATAAATAGAAATTATTATTCGATCTAAGAACCACCGAATTCAGCTCGGAATACAAATTAGCGCCAAGTACAAGATAAAATATCTTATGTGGCAGGGTTTTAGCAATTCTCTTACATCCAATAGTTTCCACGATACGATCGGAAGGGTGAAAGTTTGGAGCTATCGTCGGAACGACCGGGCCGGCTCGTTTCGTTGGGAATATCGAGCTGCTCGAATATTTTTGGTGCTCGGGGGTGGGTCTGGTCCTCAGAGACGAGCAAAATTCTTATCCAGATACAAATTTCGGACGAGGAATAAAAATCAAATAACTTTGAAACTCGGAACACCCAGCCTTCTCGTCTTTCAGAATCCTGGAACAGGTACTAAACGACTATTCTCACCCCAAAGTATATACGATCGTAGGGTGATTTTCCCTCGAGTCTTTCTCTCTAAACAGAGTCTGTTATTTGCTCGGCTCTCATTGTCTCGTCGATAAAAAATCCTATACGGAATATTTTGGCAGAGATCGTTACGTCGTTTATTGTTCAAATAACATTTCGCCCATCTTTGTCTTGAGGCCACCAGTAGGGGTTGCGAGGTCGTGTGCATCAGACTAGGGTGCGCACGTATCGCAACTGCACACGGAATACGGTGTATCCGAACCTCGAGAATGGTTGGAGGGCGCCGCGACGCGAGCTTAATGATGTACCGACCAGAGAGACAAGGGAGGGGTTTGCGAGGGGGAGGTGAGGGCTCGGGGGCGAGCGGAGGAAAACGTGGCGGGAAATGAGAGCCCGGCAGCCGTTGATATGCATTATGGAACGCTGTATCGTTATTGTTTCCCATTCGTTTTACCGTTCCCAGCTTTCTCGACCCCGAACCCGCCCCACGTCGCGCTCACAACGACTCAAAAGGACTATCCTCTCTGTGATTGCGTGGTATCGCGTCGCGAGCGCGGCACGGATTTTTAGGCGTGCTTGGAAACCTCCGGAAGAATCGGGGTCTACGACTCCTCGAGGAACCGCCGCTGAAAGGCCGACGCGTTAGAGTCGACGAACCTTCCAGCCTCCAGCGTCGCTTGAGATTAATATCTTTACATTCAAATCCATGCATTTACGAAGTTTCTTTCCAAAAAGTATTTGACACTTATTTATTCTACATTTTTACGATTCGATTTTGAACTGTATTTATTCGCATCTGCCTTAAACCTTTGACTACTAAAATCGACCGTAGTCAAAGGGTTAATCTATATAATACAATTTTAAAAAAGTAGGGGTAGTTTATCGAACGAGAAGGGGATTAAGGTTTTCACAAAATTCTATGGTATATTTTATTGCTTTAAATTCCAATTCAAAGCCTACGCTTGTGGGACGATCTAATATTTAAATAAACCGAAGCTCGGAACCGAAGCTCTGCTGGAGGGTTCGTCGACTGTATTACTCATTCAACGTCAGTCTCTTCGGGACGGAACGTTAACCTGCGAGGGCACGGCTACTAATTACGCTAAAATGAGCAGCGGAGAAGAAGCGTGATCACGATTCGTTTAGCACACGCTAGGCCGCGGAATCAGGCCTGGCCTATCGACCCGTCCACGGTTCGAGGTCTCCTTGGTTCCGACCGATCGAAGATCAAATGTCGTTGCCAACTGCAATTGCAGCTTTCCCTCTTCGTTTCTTCTCCACGGCGTTTGAAAACACGCTACATTTATTCTACATGTTACGTTGCGTTTCTACGTTTTAACTCAAGTTTTGTACGATTCTGTTAATTTCTTTTGCCCGGTACGCTTCCACCGCGTAAAACGAGGGTGGACTATTACAACCGCGACCATTCAGGGCTTTTTCCACGGTACGCAGGGCGCCATTAGCGAGCTATCTAACAGGCATCTCTGGAATTCAGAATCTCTCTCTAATTAACGTCTAACAATGTTGAACTATGCGGAACTTCCCTCCGCGACACTCGATAAAACCAGACAGAAGAGCCGAGCGCTTTCCTTCATCCGTGCTGGCTGTGTCTGACGCGTCCGACATGCACGCTGTTCTTCCACTTTGATCGCGAAACGTTTAATCGCGGAATCGTCGATCTCTCGCGAGTTTTCAGGACGGTTCCGAATACTCCGACTCGCTAACCAAATTAATTCGATCGATTCAGAAACTGCGGATATTATCTTTCGTATGAATCACGCTCGAGGTAATCTTGCAAGGTAGAAGGAAACGCTCTCGATTGAAAAACTTCCGCTAACGTCTCGATTCTCGAAAGTTTGCCGAAAATTCGTTCTTCGAGTGGAGAAGATTACATAACGCTGTTATGCGGGACCGGGGAGCAGAGAAAAGAAGCGAACGAAGCGAAGTTTCTATTCAATCTTTGAACGAGCTGTCGCGTGGCCGTTACTCGAACGAAAACGACTCCCATCGGACCATGGATCGTATAAAATCGCGCATAAGTTACCTCCCTGAATCTCTTGCCATGCGAACAAACGATGTCTACGACGCCGCTATAATGATATGGTTCAGGGAATACAACAGCGAAACGGCTTCCCGGTAGTTCGTGGACCTCGGTACGATCTACCTATTGCAGGCTATTCCCTTTGGTCCGCAGTTTGAACCGCAGACGGTGTCGCATTTTCGACAACGAGGAAATATCACCCCGTATTCTACAATTTACACAACAGACGCGAACGACGAAATCTGCACTAGCAATTAAACGATAAAAAGCGCGTCAATTTCCATCGAAAGACACGCTATTCTCGGGATTATACCTTTGCTAAACGTATTACGTTTCTCGTCTGCCTCCATTTCGCAATTGACTCGATTAAATGTGATTTATAATACTTGCTTTTAAAATATCGACGCGCGTAAACAAGATTGACGTTTCTCCGGGCAGTTTGTCTTCCGTGGACGCGAAACAGCAGGATCGCAACGAGAATTAATAATTAGCCCGTTCGATGGGAACATTGACAAACGAAAATCGTTGACGGACGGACCCCGTATCGGACGGATTGTTTCGACGAATAAAAAAATGTCTGCTCGCGAAGTCTGGTCCTTTTTATCGTCTACTTTCTATTTAGAATAGGATTGAATGGGAACAAGTAACTCCTGATCCTCCGTTCGAGAGAGATAAAACGCGGCGCGATGAATTTTTCATTGTTATAACGGCCGACAATGCACATTATTCTTTTTCCGCTTTTGTGTTATATCCGGTTTGTTCGTTATACTTTTCTTAATTAAGATCCGAAGAACCGGACGAAAGGGACGAACGCTGAAAAATCGCATTCATTTTTCAAGGCACTCGAAACGCGGCTCGCTGAAACGCGACCGAAATTAACCGAATATGCTTCGTGAAAATTTTATTTGGAAAAATTCCAGAGAATCGTACGATTCGCAGTCGAACACACTGAAATAATAGTCGATGGTTACTTTAATTAAATACGTTTCGAATTTTAACTTTTTCATCTACGCACGGGGCGTTCATTTTATTGCGTAAATCTACATAAAACAAGAACAGAGTTTTCAAATTTCAAAAATATTTCCCATTAAAATCACAAAAAATCGACGGTAGATAGAGACGATTTAAATTCGAGCCGATATCAATTTTCACGAGAATTAAAATCATTTTGCTGTTTATATGGCGGACACTGTAAGTAAGACGTCTTAGCGAGGTTCGTCGGTCCGAACGGGATAGAACGCAGCGAGCAGGATGTCTAGCGACATTTAAAAATAGGAAGAATGACCTAAGCTGCTTGGGGCAGCTTATGCGTGCAGACAGTGTGTACGGCAGAGGCTGTAAATGTGGTGGAAAGGAACTCCGTCGCATACGCGTCCCCGGATACCAGCTATGTACACATAGGAGACACCCTTCTGGCTCCCTGAGGACATGTTAGCTTCGCACGTGATATTCCCAGCCTACCGTCTTTACGACGAGAGCTCTCAGGCTGCCTTCGGTTCCATGGACCGCGCGAGCAACCTCTTCAAATCCGCCCGGTGTACATGTCTGCCCGTATCTACGCCCACGCGTCCCTGTTCAATGTGTCCGTTCGCGTCCGTGTCTGTACGTTTCATCAGTGTGTATACGAATGTATCACCCTGGACCTGTATACGCGCCCCCTTGCTCTTCTTTCGTTTCCCCTTTCTTCCGCCATCCACGCTACTCAAATCACGAAATCTCCGCCCCCACCCCCCACGATTCCGAGTTTTGGACTCGAGAGATTAAAGCATCACGCGAGAAATCGAACGATCGATGAACGTCTGGGGATAGTTACGTTTCTTACCCCCTTCGAGAAGAACGTTCCGGGGGGACGTTATAAATTTTGCGAGGCCAGACCACTTACGCAGTGGTTTTCAAACATTTTGGAACGCATCCTCCTTGGAAAACAGACAATTTCTGTGCGCGAAGAAAAATATACTTCGAAAGGAAGGTCGAGGTGAACAAACATGAATCGAAAATATATTTACACGCGAAAAATAGTTGAAAATAAATCTACCGATGAAGGGTTACAGCCGTGTGTTAGCGTTACTCGATGGCGATATCGTTAGATGTTAATTTTGCCAGGAAGTTCATAAATATACAGAGCACGTGGTACTGACATGTTACAGAGTATGCAATGGCCCTAGTATGGCGAGCATGATTATTATGAAATGTATATATACCATGTGCTGTGTATATTTATGAGCTAATTGACAAAATTAACATCAAACAAAACTAGCACGCGGCTTGTAACCTTGCACCAGTAAATTTATTTTCAATTATTCGTGTAAAATTAACAATGGTTTTTTTTATCTTCGAGCATACAATCGTAGCTAAACCTTGAACGTTTAAATTTCCAGTGCAATCGACACATACCACAGAAATTATCATTTCCAGTCCTTATCCTCATTTCCATATATTTCCGCTACCACGGCAACATCTCATTAACCCATTGGTCTCAACAACCGTCTGAGAGACTGTCAGAGTAGTTAAGTCCATTCATTAACACGTGTCTTTCAGACCTTCGCAGTATTAATATTTCTTAATTAAATCGAGCCCATTGTTGAGAATTGACGACATAAATTATACATCATTTCACAGTTAGTGTATCGCTCTGCGTGCATAGTTCGCTGTTCCGAAAAATAAATTAGTATAACTTATTGCACATAGAGGTATATCAACGTTTTTTCATATATTATTGAACAAAAAAAATTATCTTGGATTCGTACGCGAGCAAACGAAAGGAGAAAATAATGTTCCCCAATTTCGCTGAAAAAATTTAAGCTTCAGAGTGCCTACGAGTGGAAGAAAAAAAATTTATTACGTCAATGGGCTAATGAAACTCTCGTTATTCTTTCGTTTAATTAGGCCGATACTCGGATTGCTTCAGACCGTAGATGTTCCGTTGTATTTAAATTATCATTGCGAGAACATCGACCGCGGTTAAGAGCGACCCCGATATTCCTGCTTATTCGTCGTCTCAAAGGCAACGAGGAAATTTTGAAACAAGGTGACGAGTGCAATCAGAGACTCCCTTGTATCTAATTATCGGAGCCGGTAACGAGCTCGATGCCCTCGTTAAGCCTGCGGCCAACGCGATACAAGCTCAAACCGGGATCTGTTCAAACCACATGAAAACTAAGCCGCTGTTGCATCGGAATATCGGCAGTTTAGCGGCAACACGCAAACTGCACTGAATTAATCAACTTAATTTTCATATAATTAATCCTCGACCACCGAGGCTCGTTCACCCGTAAGCGCGCGTTATTGGATTATTTACGGGTCTTTTTTATTTATTTATTACGCTACGAACTCCCTGCGGGATTATAGCATGACAAATACAAAATTAGAATACCTGAGAAACGCTTGGTATTAGGGGTGCAAAAATGTCCATCGTTCGAGCATCGGTGATTAATTGAATATATTCTGCATACGTTTTACAAGTGCTTTCCATAATAGTATACGCCATAAGTGCATGAACATCAACGCAAGTAGAAATGACGAATAATGGGCAGACGCATCGGTCGAAACTTCGAAATTCATTTTCTTAAAAGCATAGACTCGCGCAAGGATATTCTATTCTATACTTTCGATTGATATTTTTATGCAAAATCCAAAAATCATATTTTGCAAGCTACTCCTTAGATTCTTTGTAATTTCTTTTCATCGAAGAAGTCTAAAAGAAAACAATGCGACGGAAAGGACAATATTTAAAAAACGAATGATCTATGGTCGCGAGTAACGTGTATTCCGTTTTGTAGAAATATCGAAAAACATTCACGTTTCTTATGGGGATGGTTCGACGGTACGTGTGCGACGAGAATTTCGATAACTATGCGAGGATGTCGACCGTTGGCCAACTGGTATTGGAATCTTCATCCTTATTAACGGGAGAGACGTTACTTGAAACATCCACGAGGCTTTCACGAAGCAGAGACGAGCGTTTAAAACCGCTCGGCGGCTATACTTTAAGACTTGCGCAAACTCGAGGATTCCCCCGCTTTCGGGGTTACCAAGCTCTGTTGACGACAGAGAGGACAATCGAGCACGAACACATCTGCAGAAGCATTGTTTCGCGCGTGGATTAAATGCAGGAAGAACTCCGAGACGCGAGGATCGCTATCTGATAAATAATAATAGCTGGAAATTAAAAGGATTCGCATTGGAATGTCTATTTTATGGGACACATAATACTTAAGTAAAGTTAATGAACGACTGCACGTACAGAAACAAGAACAATAAATAGTTGGGATTGTAAATACATTCTGTGGAGTAAGATATTAAAAGTTTCGTCATAAAGGAAAATGGAAGCCGTCATAATCCGAACGGGTACAATAAAATATTACACGCATCCATTAATTATTGTTCCTACGTACGAGTAATAAATAGTTGTAAAAATTATATTACGTCGTAAAAAACAAACTTGTTTCCTGCATAGATAATGTAGGTAAGAATACTGCGTAACGGAAGACCATCGTATCGCATCGTTACATGGTACCTCAACATTCACGAGTGTCCATAAAGCTGCGAGCATTTAGAGCCACCACAAAATTGTACTCGAAGGCTTACAGCAACGCCGTAATTCAATCCCAGTGGCCATCTACTTTATTTCGAGGCCATCGAACTCCATTAAAAACGGTCTACGAAATCGTCGTGATCCTCTTATTTCTCTTACCATCGAAATTTTTATAATAAATTTGAATAACGTGAACGTGTCGAGCGACCGTGTGTCTCTTCGCGATTACTTGAACATTTCTGAACGTCGCGTGGCTAGAACGAGCAAGCAACAACTATGGCGACTATGACAATCGAAGGATCTATCGTTCTTATTAGAGAAGCCTATACTTATGGTCGATGGTGTGTACGTACAAACGATAATATCGTGATTCCGCGGGTCGTGTGCACGCTGAATGCCGTCCTATCGAGAGAGAGGTGGCTGTATTTTCTGGAATTTCTTTTCACGACGATGGGAAACATAGTGGAGAGCCGTGTTGTACTCACGGTTTTATACCGGCACGAAGGGAGCGGTGCGGAAGTTAAAAGCACGTAGAATTTAATGACTTGATCCGTGGCCAGATGGGATACTTCGGTCGATCCGTGGTCACTAAATCCGTCATACCATCGACCCGGAATAAAAAATGCCCACGTGGTTTACGAGGCTCGCCTTCCAAGAAAATTGCGACCTAGCACCGTAGCTTCGAACGACCGACGACGGGAACCGATTGAATCCCCATTGTCGTCTCAGCCAAGGAATTAAACGCAAGAGGCAGGTTTTATCGTCACTCGACAAACAATCTGGACTGCCCTTTAAGTACCGAAAGCTTCAAAGTCATGTTGCTCACACGGAATTTTCCTTGCACATCATCGATAAGATAACTGTACTTCCTCCAACGAGAGAAGACGGAATTACAGACAATTCCACGCGAAAGAAGATAACAAAAGCTATCAAATAGCTTATAAGACATAGCAGACAGACAATTGTTACGAGATACACTCAATATGAAATGAAGACCGCACGAAACTATGGACTAGCCCAATAACAATGAATTTTTACGGTTTTTCGATGTAGACAACCGAACGATATTTTCCTTCCGAGTCTTGTAGGCTATACTATTTCTTTTTGTTTTACTACCATGATCTTCTGAATATTCGACTTCGACTCGGACCTAGTTGGAGGTCCATGAACATTTTTCACTTAAAATTAGCTCTGCTGTTTCTGCTTCCTCCGCAGTCACCCTGTACATAACAATTAGTCCTTTCTTACTTCTAACGAGGGACACTTTAACCAGAATATATGCAAGAAGGCGTATCGTTTTTCGCAATTCACGTCCGTTACCCCGGCTTTCCGCGTTTTACATTGTAATTCTACGTTTAATTTTGTTAAATTAATGTAACTTGACGTTGCAAAAAAAAGTGTCCCTTGAATCTGGTAAAAGAGGAGGCGTTATTAAAGCCGAGGAAATGAAACGAAATTGCGACGCATATATCGATAATATAAATTTTGCATATAACAAACGTTATTATTATTAAGTGTAATCTAATAATTCGAATGACCATAAAAATGAATTAAGCTTCAACAATTTTTCCACAACGGTCAGCATAATACATATTACGAAACAATTGACGTCGTTAGTGGCAGCAATTTACCTTCCCAGAGTTAACAATGTAATGAAAAATGTAAAGAAGCCAGTAATGAAATGTTTATACGTCCACGGTGGAACGTTTGAACACCTGCTGAGATAAAGTAATATCCTGGCATAAAATATGAAATATCTCCTAAAGTATTCTATTTTCGATATGCAAAATGATGAATAGATCGCATATTGCTCTCGCGTTACGATGTAGTCCAATCGTTTCGTAATTGTAATTCTCATAGTTTCGATTCGACTTTCGTAACATAATAGAATCTCTCCGTGCAGCGAAAAGAAAACGGTACGTTCTACATTCAATTACAATTTCCCGATAGAAAAGAAACATCGGGAAACAGTCGATCGGTTCGAACCCTCGTCAAACTCCTCATAAAATTCTCGGTCGGAAAATTACTTTCGGAAGCAATCCCGCCGCCATATTTCCCCAAGTTCCACCCCAATTCCGGCGACGCGTTAATCCATGCGTTTCGAATCTCGCAATTCGAAGTTTCGGAGGAAGGCAAGGATTCGGTCCTATACAAAGTGGCCCCGTAAAATCCCGCGGCCGCGACATCGGCGTAAAACAATTCCCCCGGTGTGTGCGTGTCGCGCAGATTAAAGGACATAAAACTTGGCGAAAGCGTAATAAACCCGTTTTTTTCCTCCTCCTCGTTCGCACGGGTTTTCCTTTTTCCCGCGGCACCGGGGAGAGCTCGTCTTACGTCCAACGACCAGTTCCTCGCCAGACGCGTCGTTTCTCTAGCGCGAGCAAGTTGAATTACCGCAACTTTTTCTCCCTTATACTGTCTATTTACGGTGCACTCGCGCTACGACCCGACACGCTCGTAACGAAATCCGTGGCACCGTCGAGCCACGATTACGGACGACGAATAGATTTAGGGGATGCTAGACAGAGCCAGGGGGGATGCTACCGTTTCGACGATCCATGCTTTTTTAAATCGTAACAAACAATTCGATGGAGTATTCCTAGTGTCAATGTTTATTGCAAGCATTTCGAAGGACACGTTGTTGTTTTGAAACTAGTGACCACCGCGTTAAAAATCAGGTTACGGACGTGATTTCGGCGGTGCAGACGTCGCGACGCGTTGTTGCGTACCCGACCTAACGTTGCGCGCTTCGAATGTAACGCGCGCTCCCTTGAGTCTCTTACAGAGATTAAAAATCGATCCGCCCTTAGCCCATTCTAATTCGCATGAGCCATCGACTGATTAAAATCCGCTCCCCGGACGCGCGACGACAGGGCCGTAAGGGCGTGTGCGTGTCACCCCCGACCAGTCTTTCTTCTCCTACACGTTTTTTCCGCCCCGCGGAAATTGGAACCGATTTCGACGACGAGATTAACTCGGACGGGATGGCCAACGAGCTCGAAGGGTCGACAAAGAGCACGGTATTGCGTTCGCCGAAGAACCGGGACGCTCTTATCGGTCTAACATGCGATCCACCAAAAGTTTCATTCTGTCCTTTGAAGACAATCGACGCTGACCGGGATCTCGTGCGTAAAAGAACACGCACACAAACGGAGATGTTTAGCGCAGGGTTTCTCAAACTTTTCCGACCGTTTAAACGAAAGAAGTTAAGATCATTTACGAACTATATTTTAATTTTTATATTGGGTATATCGTCTTAGGAAGCTTGCAAAAATATCTAAACTATGTTGTCGTAGAGTTTGAATATTCTGTTATGAAGTTTCAATGAAAGTTTTTCCTTTCCAAGAATTCCGACAGCTATGTTTACTTTTTTTGATGTTTAGATTTAAAGTAGGGTGTTCCGCACCCCATTTTACTCATCCAGGGTTTACGGTAGGCTGTAGACCTCGCTTTGAGAAAGGCTGGTACACCAGTGATTCGACTGATAGGCGGTAAATTTTATTTCACGTTCGTGTCGTCGTGGCTGTCACGCACCAGGGGATGATATTGTCGGCGACTAGACGAGAGGAAACCAAGGGAGAAACAGTCGAGAATCGAGTTTTCCAGGAAAGATTCGCGAGGGTGTGTTTGTACAGCTCGATGGAACGGTTGATATCGCGTGTCTCGGACAAAATATTTTTTATTTCGGTCATTTTTATTTCCAAAACGGTTCTTACAAGTTTCCAATTTAAAGCACGAACTACGGCGGAGCAATTTCAAAGGAACGCGAAATAATGAAACGTTTCGAGCGTCCGTCGATCGAAAAAGAACTCCAACGTAAGAAGGAAATTTTGTGCATCAAAGGGCTGATTACTCCGTAAACTTTCGTCGCTGATAAACTCGAACGCCCTTTATCATTCCTGGAAAGCTCTCGTGCGAGCTTATCGTCGAACTTCACCTCCTCCCCCGCGGCCCCGTCGTTTCTCTAATAACCGAAAGGCTCGATCGAAATTGTTAACGAAAGAGCAAGAAGAGAAACACCGTTGCGAAGAGTGGAAGCAGGAAGGAAAGAAGGAAGAGGAAAAAAAGCAAATTTCAAGCATCGACCGTACTTCCGTAAGCAGCTGATGCCTGAGAACAGGCGCCGCGGCGTCTAGACGCCGGCGGGAAAACCGCCCTCGTTGTTCGCCCGCCCCCTCACCGCCGCCCAACGACCTCGCCTCGAACAGGGGAAAATAAAGGTTCGGCTAGATTCAGATATTCAATGGCCACCGTACGAATAACGAGTGAACTTTATTTTTTTCCCCTCCCTCGAGTGGTCGACGACAGGCGGGAATTAAATTGACAACGAGGCGTGATCGTGCCTGCGTCGCGTCGCGGCGTCGCGTCTCACATTGGAAAAACGCGATGGATACCGATAATTGGCGCGAAGTCGCGGATTAATAGTTGCTTCGAGCACTGATGTCAGTACACACCGATCCTCATCGATTTTAATGAAATGTCGAAGGCACGTACCATATACAAGACGTATGCAATGCATAGATTGTTTCGAGACTCGCATTGCAAAAGAAACAGAAATTAATTTCTCCCGGATACGCTTCTGCATGTGCGATTTTCATATGCCCCAATGCGCGGCTTCGCTAAACAAGTGGTAAACGCAAAGGACCGCGTCGCGGTTGTTGAAATAAACTAGTTTATCTCGTTGACCGGCCGCTCGGCCGTTCGATTCCCTTCGTCTGTGGTCTCTATTAGAGGAACGGAGGAGTTTCCTCTCGGTGACGGACGGAAAGCGGTAATGCAATAACGACTTTATTAGGGTTATCGACGTACGCACGTGCCTCACCCTCTGACATTTTAACTCTTAGCTCGCGTTCGTTACGCGTTGCCCCTCGCCCCAACGGCGACAGCCTCTTGTCTAGTCCTAACGGAACAGGCCGCTGATTGCTAATTAACTTACAATTTTAATCGATCGCCGCGACAACGCGTTTGCGGTCAGACCAGATGTCACTTATTTACGGACTTCTAATTTAATTAAATTTCGCGTCGCTTGTGTCGTCGAGGTGAAGTCAAATACAGTCGGCTGCTGACGAAACTTAGTCAACCTCAATTGCATTTTGTTTATGATTATTTATCGGTATCTATGGATTTACAGTAGCTCCACAAAAGAACCTCGAATGCAATTTTATCATTCTTGATTTTCATCTTACTTTGGCCCGTAGAATCGGCTCTTGAAATATTTATCACCGATAGATAAACATCCTGTATATTTCGAAATTACCATTCCAATAAAGAATGCGGCTCTCGAGTATTTCTGATACACGATATATGGCTCCTATCGTGACAATGTTTGGACACCGCTGATTTATGCGACGTGGTTCGTATTGGGAAGTATAATCTTCCCAAATATAAAAATGATGTAGCTCCATTGATAAAACCTCAGTTTGGCGAGACGCCGATCCCACGGCTTGTACAAAATCTGCGGGATCGTGCAATTTATTGCCCATTCTTTTTCACGGACATCCCGACTCCGCGTTGCAAGGAATCTGTAGCCTAGCTCAAAGTATTTTATAGTAATTTCGTCATGCGAACGCGTAAAAGCGATGTTCCGGGTTAGAATGCGCCGCAGTTAAAGGTTTAACTCCTCTTTTCGCCGTTCGAATAATGGATCGTGAAAATCAGAAGTTTGGTTCTAGTAGCAAAAGTCCCGAAGCAATTTCTCGTTGTTCAAATGCAGCCCGTGTTTCTCTTTCATTACCGGGAGTAATTCGAGCTGCTTTACCGGTGTTTAGCGTTCTTGGTATCGTGCAATAAATTGGCTGGATAAACACGATAATACCATGGAATCCGGCTGGTGTTAATGGCCGTTGCCAATTCGGACGCAGGCAATAAGTTCGAAAGCAGGCCGCGTATATTCAAAGGCGCCCCATTCTGGTCAGAATGCATTCGCGATGCAGTTTGCAACGCGTCAGCTCGCTGAATAGTTTCATCGCAGTTTCTCGTTGAACCGACTCGAATTCTACCCCCCCCCCCGTGTCATGCTATGACAGTGTGCGATTATCAAACTTTTACCCGTCAAATTGTTCATGACAATCTACTCCTGGCATGGATTCGTACCGTTTCGATTTGTCGAGATACTGTTTTCATACCACGCGAAGTTATGATAAGTTGTTTGGACTGAAAATAAATTTAAATTACTAGATCACTGTATATTGTTTCTTCCAACGCGATATCGATTTAATCGAAACATTTGTTTCGTGGAATTCGCTGTACGCGATATTAAATAAAAATATAAAAACGCGAACGAATGTATTGTACGCGACAAGAACGATCGAAGATAATTTTTTACGCGACAATGAAATATATTGGTCCAATTTAGTCACGAAACACGCGAAGGAGGAATGGTCGATGATGGAAGCATTCCGCGAATACCGTGTGCCAAACCGCTCATAATTTATTGCAATCTGGGGGAATGGAGAGAACCGCCCGCAAAACAGAAATAAAAAAGGAAACGTTATTAATCGATGTTCCACTTTGGCAGCTAATGATTTCCGTTTGTATTAATTAAAATCCAATATGCGGGCTCGGTTTTATGGTTGGGTATGCTCAATTTTGTACTCCCATTCCCTCGACGATAATTCGCGTTAACTTTAACGCAACTGGTCTACTTTACTGGAATTTTAATAAAACGTTTGCGAACAATATGGGTTACGGTACTTCGTTATACAATATTAGAGAATTGCGAAACTTCCATTCGCAAATAAACACGAAGAATGCAATGTTTACATGCACTTTCAGCAAGCATGCTACCAAACACCATATTAAGATTTCGTTTATGCATTTGCTGGAACGGTTATATTTTTATTAGCGTCGGTCAGTGTGTGTTAATATTCATTTGAATCTGCCTCGCTTCATTAAGTTGACGTAGACTGTCGATGAGCGTATTATCTTGTGTGTTTGTGTAACGAGATTTACAACCACGCGAAACGCGGGATTATAATTTATAATATGCGACCGTTTGTCCATTTTGTTACTCAAATCCATACAGAACATTGCAGGAATATTTTTATCCGAGAACCGAAATATCGAAAATATATGGCTAGAGAACGGTTCATTATACGAATAAATTAATTAATGCTTGTCGATAAATCAAAAATTAAGGAAACAATGCCCTGTAGAAGCATTTATACAGAGTGTATTATCAGTGGTTGATAATATGGAAGAGAGATTATAGGAGCTTATGACCCTCCAATGAGAAATGTTGAACAATCATTAAAACTTCAACACTTCTATTTTTATTTATAATTTGTTATTGATTTTATCCGACCAACCGATGATAATATTAATTTATTATTATCATTAAACCGTAGATTACGTGGATTAACGATAAATGCAAATATAGAGAGCACACGTAAAACGTGCACAAATGAAATATTAACATTCAAGTTGAAAGTATCGATCAATTCAACAATAACACGTGAGATATACTCGAACCCATCGCTACTTTCATCGAAGGCTGTCGAACTCTGAGCATCCAAGCCGTCGGCCAAGGCACCGAGAAGGGGTAAAGTTCCCCTCGACGGTGCAAGTGGCGGGAGGTCGTTCAAGTCGATTCTTTCGTTGACTCCATCATACATTTGTAGGAGGGAGCGATCGACGAGATAAATTATAGTCGGGCTGAACAAGAAATCAACGTAAGAGACATCCCACCTGTCATCCCGATACGAGAAACTATCTACACGCGTTTGGTCGATGCCTATGATCGAATCGAATTCAACCTCTTCAAAGATACTTCGCCACATACTTGGACACACGAGTGTCGCTTTAGCTTTTACGATATTTTCAATGTCGTAGTTATTTTCCAACAACTGCTCCATCAGTTACATGAGTTTCGAGGACGTAGGTGTTGAGATTTTTTGAAAATTGTGTACTCGATTGGCTGGTAACGCGTTAATAAGGTATTTTTGGTATCCGGATAACCGCAGAATTAAACAGCAGTCAGACATCTCGCGCGACGGTGTAAACTCGAGAATTTCCCCCGCAAAGATCGATTTATCGTCCGCGCGCGGAATTTCCATGCGGTGTTTATACACGGCGACATATTCGCTTTGCATCCCCGAGTGTTGATCGGGAGAATTAATTGCAGCACTGCGAGGGAATTCAGCCGTCGTCGATGCACGCCACGGTGGCTACAATTAAATATCACGAACGGCTGTGTCCGATTTATCGGACGAACGCGAATGCAATTTTCCCCTTACACGGCGAAATCCGCGCGAGGACAGCCTCGGTTCTGCCACCTGCCCGGAAATTAACGGTAAACCTCGCGGTTCGAATTTTCCGAGAAGTTACAACCAACTATCGAAACCGAAGTCCTCTCCGTCGCGTGCAACTTTATCAGAGAACGTTGTTTATTTATTGCTCGGTTGGCAATTGTAGTATGCTAACTTTTATCCAGCTCTAGGAATGGGAACGCGTTCGGTGGAAATATGTTTATCGACGTTGAAAGTTAATTCGTCGAGAGCGCCGGAAACTTGGACGAAACACCCTGTTAAAATTTCCGGGAACGCGCGCGGCCGACTGCGCGCTTGGCATTTTTAATTGAAAAAATTAATACCGGCCGCCGCCGGCAAACCGAGTCGCGCGAAAGTCGACGGCGAGAAGTGGATTTTCCTAAAAAAAATTTCATTTCTTCGAAACGAAGTTGCGCTTCACGACTCGACGAACTGCCGCCGACAGCGATGGGTACAACCGCACCGCGAGCAATATCGAAATCCGATCGAATCCCATACAAGTACATATCGATATTAATACTGGAACTATCGAAGCGGTCAAAATGACCCATTGATAATTTCTAATATAGATTGCAAACAATTTACTCGGTTGGATTTTTTCAAAAAATATTCATTTCCATTGCATTGTACATTTCTTCGAGTATTTACAATATACAAATAAATACACCATAATGGGGATGGTTTTCGAACGTTTCGTTTGGACCAGAAAACCATCGGCGATCGTTGTCCGTCGGTTTGCTGGTCGCGGTTCGTTTCCATAGCTTGACACGGTACGTTGTACCCGCCAAGGCCGACAAAGGTGGTTGTACGAGGTGAAATATTGAAGAGAAATTAATGTTCCATAGCGATTCCATCGTAGAAGGCTCGCGAGGCATAACGCGAACGTGCGAGTGCCTACGTAAGGGTTGGCTCGCGACTGGCGTCGAGTGTAAGAGTCTCTTTGCACCCCGTCGATCAATATTCCGTCCAGTGGCGTAGCGCGGAAAACTATTTCTTTTTCCCCACCCCGTTGGCTAACTACTTCGCAACTCTGGCTTCTGCCCGGTGTGACTAGACTCGCGAACAAACGACGGCTGTGAACCCAACGACAACACGAGATTGCACCCAGGTCTGATACTTCTTCTTGAATTTTTCTCTATTCAGAATATTCGAACGCTGCGAAGATTCAAATGTTTGGGAAATGGAATACGAGTACTCGAGCGCTCGATCGTAAAATATAGGGATTTCCTAAACCTAGAAAGATTATTGTACAACTTCTTTTATGCTAAGTGCCTATATAAAAAAATGTGTAAATTCTACGCGTCTTTCGACTCTTCCTTAATTCGCGAGACACCCCCATCCCCAAGAGTCATGTTCCCCCCTTCGAACATTGGAAAACACTGGTCCAACCAAATGGAGGACAGAACGCACGGAAAGATAAACTGAGTTCATTTCAATTGTACATATTTGAGGCGGAACGACACTCGATGTTGGTTCACGTCCAATGTTCATACGCCGGTACGAATATTATGCGTCGCGCGTAGATATTCTATTCGAAATGGCTGCCATGAATATGTACGAATTCGCCGTCTCCCCTCAGCCAACCTCGATCGTGCCAAAAGTCCGCCGCGGAGTTGCAGTTATTGAAACAGCTTTAGTTCGCAACTTTCGAATTTGCCACGCTCCGCGCGACGCTTGTCCAGATAACAAAGACAACGGGCGACTTTTCCCGTCGCGTAACAACGAGACACGGACCGCAATTAAAAGTTCCGATTTTTTACTTTTAAATTCTTCGCGACCGCGAGACTCAACGTGCAAACCGGGATTTTAAGACCGGCGAGGAAAATTGCTTTGCACCGCGTAACTTTCGAGCTACATACGTAAAATAATTATAACTAAAAAGCGGGGTCCGCGAGGGGTTAATAATACGAGCCAGGCGAAATAATCGAGTCCCGAGGAACGGAACGAAGATCGACGGAAGCAATTAAATCGGCGAACGCGAGAAAAGGTCGGAGATTTCGTCGAGGATCGATCGAAGACGCGCGGAACCGGAAGTAGGTCGGTTCTTCTAAAAGCGAAACGCAGAGGACGACGCAGCGACGCGAAATAATCGCGGGGGCGGAGAAAGATTTCGATAGGGCGCGCAGAGATTTAACGCAACGATCACGACTTTTTTGAAGGAAACGAATTGATATCCGTCAGAGGAGAGAAATCCGCCCATGGTGGCCGTCCCCGTAATGCCGGGAGCGAGACACCATCCGTTCCGCTTTTGAGGATCGTTACCGCTCCAGGTACCGACGGGTTTCCCCTTCGACAACGACAGGACGGAGGGTTACAACCACGGCGTCATCCATACTTGACGTTCGCGGTGCACCGCGATAATTGGATCACCGAGCCTCCTATGAGTCGCGACCGAAATTAAGTAACCTCCGGCATAGTGGCGACACACACCACAGCGTCGCGATGATGCTTGGGCACGAACAACGCGCAAGAGCCTCCCCGTGACTCCGCCGGAAATATACCATCCCCGAACCACCGACAGTGGCACAACAACAAAAAATGCCAGCTTCGCAAAAAGAGACGAAACAATATCTATGGTTTATAACGAAAATAAATCTCTGTCTCTGGGAACTGAAAACAACGCGCGAACGAAGCTGCTACTTCCCTGTTCTGGATCAACCCCTTAACAGTCTAACAAAACAAAATCTGCGGTATAGCTTAACATTTCCTATAAAGACACACGTGTTAAGTACAAAGTATACATAGTTTGAAACTCGTTAAAAAATGTAGAACAGCGTGCATCGAGTTATAGTAAGCTCTCTCGTTTAAATGCAAGGATATTTCTTAATTCCTTTGGAACTCTTGCGTCTGACTTTTATCTCTGTGTAAATCTCGTCTCTCCGTGCTTATAGAAGATAGTTTCACGGTGTAATATAAATATTATATCTTGTTACGAGAGCGTCGCTCGAGCCCCGGTTCGGAAGGACTTAAGCCGTCGAAATAGCTGGGCGGTAAAGAAAGCACGGTCCGGAAAAAGCTTCTTCGGTAGAGGAGCGCTTTGTGCGACGAGGTTGCACGCTGCTGAAGCCTAGCATCGACCAACCGACCGGTGGAAGCAATTTGTACCGCGCTTAAGTTTCGCGTATTATTTACAGATCACTCGTATCCGTATTATTCGACGGTTATATACGATTATGGCGCGGGGCAGGAAGATACGACGCGATAAAAGTTGATCATACGTCGAACGATAAATAAATTGCGTCGAAAATAGGGCTCGATTATTTGAATAATTTAATATTCGAGTATTTTACAGCTGTTTTAATACTACGAATAAACTTGGAATATTTAAGTGCTCGAGTGGGAGGGGGGATGGATACTAAATTTAACAGGAGCGAGTGTTAACGCTCAATTTATGAACGTTCTACGAGTCCTAGATCATCCGTTGTCCGGGTCTATGTAAAGTTCGTGTACTCGTGTCAAAGATCGTAAATCATAACTATTTTAAACTGGATTTGACGTGGCTGCCCTACGTTAACACCCTGTAATTTAATTTCTCTTTAGGACGTTTTGAAAATGAACCGTTCGAACCACTGGTTGCAAACGTAGGTACCAGGGACTTGTAAAATCGTTAAAGTCGATCGAATTGCAATCGAAGCGTGTCATAATGTTGGAATGATTACAAATGTACGGAGGATACCCGGCAAAATGGTGTTTCCCGTTGATAAGAATGGGTAGAATCGATAAGCAATCGCGTTTCAAATTAATCAACGTCGCGAGCCTCGGATACGCCGGAAACGGCGAAATAAAGTCTGGCAGCCGCTATTCACAGTTCCACGAGCGCAATTGATTTCCTTCAACCGATCGGATAAATCAGATGGCGGCGTTGGGCGGGATCGGGAATACTCGCGGCCAGGAAGACGTATATTCGATGCGACGTACAATGCCCACCTCGAATGTATTTTCGATAGAAAATAGAAAGCTCGCTTACATGTTGGGGTGAAACGATCTAGAAAACTAGGAGCTAGACGCGATAAGAAGGAAATCGTCCCTACGTGACCGAAGACGCCACCACGCATCGACCGTTTCGGTTGTCAGGCTAAAGTATTATAATCTTCGAAAGCACTTCGAACGCAGAGGGAGGTAAATAACGTAATGCGCGACGGGGGAGAAAACTACAAAAGATAAGAATTTCATTGTATCCGCGATCAGGGTTGTATTATCCAATAACCACGTGCTTAGGGTAGAACTTTTTTTTATCCAAACTATCTTGTTCACACCTACGAATATTATGATTCGCATCTTTGAGAATTTTCAAAATTATCGCCATTCTTTTGTAATTTTTTTTTTAACGAAAAGATATTGATACAGATTATTGGGAAACACATTGAATCGTTTGGCGCTGAAATGAATTTTAACGCGTACCAAAAACGGTAGACCGTGTTAAATATTTATTAACGTACCGGTGTTTCTTTGCGTTCTCTGTACCGCACACCTGTTTCGCGCATTCGTGGTGTCGCGTACGCAATCATTAATTATTTACCGAAAAATGCCCGCGGGTGCACGTGGCATCAACAGCGAAAGGAAAGGCCATCATCGAGCACGCGAAACGCGATAACATTGACGCGACATATATCGATCTGCCAGCTGAAAATATCGAATATCGATTTAACTTCGCAACCGAACCTTGGCATTGAATTCTCCGCTTCCGTCGTTCTTTTGCTTTCGCTATCTTCCCTTTATTTTCCGGTACGCTTTTCATGCGTCCCGCTTTTTCTTCTCTTTTCATGCGCGCCATTGTTAGAGTAGACGCTCTGAAACTACTTTTCACCCGGGGCTGCACCTACAGCCTCAACCCGCGCGCAATATCTGCCTGCATTTTGTCGTTATGGCATTGTGGGCCTCCGCTGCAAACATACGGAACAGTCTGTTGTTTCCTCTGCTCGAAGGTTTGCGGTTGTACTTAATGCCCCGATGATTCCTCCTCCCACCGTCGGACATTTTATCGTCCGCGATATGAACGGATTTCGACTCTCGAAACTGTCGCTCTAACGACTGACAGCGGTTGAAGGGTTCCTAAAAATAAATAACTGCTGACAAGATATCATCGCAAGATGCTTAGAAGAGTCGCGTAAATTTCTCAAATGTTCCACAGAGATACAGGAGAGAATAAGCACTTTGTTGCCGTCGTATAGTTCTTTTAAACAAAGAATCCGGAAATAGTCAGAACCGAGTCGAAATGGCCTGGCATCCAGGTGAGAGTTGAAAAAAGAACGAAGATGACCGCAATAAAACTTTTTCTGCGAGCAGAAGGCGGTTTGTTCGGTACAAAAGGAGAGCTGGTTAAGATATTCAATGTGGTTGGGTACTTTTCGGACAAACCGCAATTTTTTTCTTGAAAATGCGTAGAATTTCGTGGGTATGTCTATTCACCAAAAATTATTGTAATTGACCCCTACAACCAAAAATAATTTTTTCAGGACGATTTGAAATTTTTGCTTTTCGCCGAAAAATTTTTCCGCCTTCTATGATAGTTATTCAGATAACCGGATGTCGGTTAATCGGAACACTACTGTATCAGTTTTCTTGATTTCTTGATAAGCAATTCCTGTCACGGATCACCTTATACTTTTCGCAAGGTTTTAATTTGTCAATAGCGAGTCGCGAAAGGAAACGCGCGGGGATTCGCGGACTCGTGGCTGAAACAATGTTCTCTGTGTGAACAATGGACACGAAGCTGAAAACGTTTCGTGGATACGAATGCTTTGACGAGAGCGCCGGCGACACGTGCACGTATTGCTAGACGAGAGGCCAAAGGTAGGCGAACACGTGGCTCAGCTGCGAGAACGCATCGTGCTCGCTGATTTTATTTCGTTATTGTGTTCTCGGTCGGGGAGATCGTTTCCAGAAAACACGGGTTTTCGTTCCGGGTCGCGTTCAAAGTTTCAGCAAGCAATCTGCCGGGCTCTATGCTTCCTATCGGGAAACTTCTAAGCTCGTTCCATTCCGGGCCCGTCCATTGTCTTTCGAATCTCCGATGAATTTTACAAGACACGCGCAAGTCCGTGAATCAAGCGAGTCGCGTATGGCCGACTTCGAGAACGTTGTTTTCCTGTTTCCGGGTTTCTCGTTCCTCCTTTGTGCGCTCTACTGTTTCGTCGCAGTCGCCAAACCGTGCGTAGACACACGTCTGACAAACAACTCTGTCCAATGACACAGAATATGTAAGAAGAAAACAATATTTGTCGAATTAACAAATATTACTTAAGTATTCCAAGTAAAACAACTTCTTCGTTGAAATTATAAGGCGGAAACAAATTCTAAGGAGAGGCTTTTTACCCTCCATATATCTTCTTCCATTTTTTATTCTTTGCGTCCAGCGAACGCGGCTACGTAGATATTTCATCGTTAAAGCTCGCGAGAGACCTGATCCGATGAAACACCCTCGCCTTTGATTTAGGAAACTTGTTCACACAGCCGAGCCAGTTTTGACTGAACGACGGAGGAAAGTTTCCTAGTGAAATACTGCTCGAGCCGCGCGTCGAGTTACTCGCCAATGGTGCGAAATCTTGTGAGGAATTGCCAGGCTGAAACTAGGGCTAGGGCGAGGGCGTATCTCAGAAAGTACTCCAACGATGAATATCTTATTAATTTCCGGTAAATTTTTAATTCGATGCTTTCGTCTACCCCATTTTGTATATATTTAGAGTAACATAAAATAAAAGCATGTAACACTGTGCAACATGCTTCCAATTCGAGATACTGGTGTAATTTATGAACGGATAAGATACGTAATTGACAAAATACGCGACGTGGTCTCAGCGAAGACATCAAAAGGCCGTGTGCTGCCTTTAGGCGAAGTGGCGAACGTCACAATGATGCGACGTACGAGCACGAGAGCTACTAAATTCCAGATGGAACATCCACTATCTTTCATAGTAGAGGGTCGCTAACACGTGCTAAAACAGGTACTAAATATAGCCGCGGGAAATTACAGATGCATTATCGTAACAAGCGAACCGGGATCGGCGCGCACGCGAGAAAGTAGTATACATGGTGGCGTTTTGCCAAGAAGTCCCGACGACCACGACTAGAGGGGGAAGATTGAATTTGTTAAATATTTAAAGGCCGCGCGAGGCGAGCTTGGCGCGCTAATACCGGCTACGCGCGTACCCTCATGGGAACCAAGAGATTTTCACGTTTTTATTTTTTATCTGGGAACACGTTTTCCGGACCTCGACTCTGTTAGAGGGTCGTACATAGGATCCAAGTCCTTTTGTCTCACCGGGTGAAGCAGAAACGATTCATCAACGTTATTATAGCGCATGGAAATAGAGACTATTGTCTTCTTCGAACCTCTGTTGCGAATCTCTTGGCTATAATTTACGTACGTAGTAAAATCAAGCAAAAGGCTTTTGTATTTTTCTTCGATCGACTGATTGTGGCTATATTAGCTATGGATTATCTCTGATTCACTGTATCGGGATCCAAGGCCGCGCGTAACTTTTACCACTTTCGGTAAAAGTGTTCCGAGACTTGCAATAGTAGATGTGCATAGGCCGTAGGTGAGTCCAGCATATTGCAACGGGTGCTGCGGGCGAGCCATTGTCTGACGAGTTGCAGAGAGTCTGGTGGGAGATCCCAGACAGAGAAAAAGGAGAAACAGTGCAGTCTCGTCGCCTGTAAAAAGACGACGCAAGGGTTAGTTTTAACCACTGGCTATTACATTCAAATACTAATACAAATCCCAAGCAAGGAAAGATTGCCGTGTTCCATTTTCTGCTGTCTGGGATCGAATTATTAGATTAATATCTCGCAACGTGTTCTGGTACCAAGTATCATCTGAAAAAGTCTGACGACGAAATTTTCAATCGCATCTGTTAATCGACTGATTCCCAATTCTGGACCGGACTGATTTCATTTCATTAAAAAACAAAAAAGTTCCTGTAATTTCATTTCCTACCATAATAAGCGCTATGATCGCTTTCTATAGCCTGCTGGTAATGTTGCAAGTGACACCAGAATCTTGGTGGTCGCAACGTTGAAGTATGAGTAAAGTAATTATTAAATATTCCGAGAAAAAACTTGCGTCAAGTAACTGCGATGATACGTAGGAATAATAAAATCTTAATAACTGGCGTCGCATGGTCGCGACGCTTCCATTTGCACCATCTATTCCGTTCAGCGAACCGTCTCCTAAATGGTACGGTTCACAGCCTGAATACATAAGCGAGAATATTAAGTGGAAATTGAGGCTTGCGATATGTGTACACTTGAAATCGGACTGGTAATTATACGAGTGCAATTGGCGACATCTATTCAGGAAAGTAGGGAGCTCCGCTCGCGCTCGCCAATTTTAATGATTTTAACGAATCAGACTCGCAAGTACGTTTGAAATCATTATTTTTATCTCTGCTCAGAATAGTAGATTACTTTCGTGATAGGGGTTGGAAACATTCCGAAAATAATTGTTTGAAACCGTTATATAAAAGTTCTGGTCGAAACTGTTACGAAGAACTTCTATTCTGAATAACTTTTTACAAAACCTAAACCTATAATTATAACAGTTTTCAAGGGGACAGAATCTAATTGCAATATAACAAACGATAATTGTAGTATACGATGAAGGGACACGAGTTTCCAGATGATTTGATCAAAACGACTAATAAACGTGTAAATGCACATATATTGTTCGGTGGAATGATTAATTCCAGGTCAATGCGCGGTAGTGACGAGGGACAATTTATTGTTAGTCGTTAATTCGTATCAAGCGGCGCATGAAATATGCAAATGCCAGTTCAACGTATAATACGTCCTGCACTTATGTTTATTCATAGAGTCCACGAGAGATCTTTATTCTGCGGGGGGGAAAACATTAAATTACAAATGTACATCGAATGATCCACTCTCTATAACGTATCTGATTCCACAGATCTTGAATTGTACTTTACCTTCCAAAAGACAGAGACTCACGTATAAAAATAAAATGTATTTTCAAAAGATTCGTAATAAATTATAAAATTTCGCAGTATACAATCCACACATATTATATAATTTATTATAAAACTTGCATTAATTCTAGGCTAATTCTGTTACGATCAATATCAACTGTAAGTACTTTCGCTTCGACGCGCTGACCTATCGAAACTGTATTATTTTTCATCCATTTAGTTGGTATGAGTGCTGCTCTGCCCACTCCTACATCCACGAATACTCCAAAATGCGTGATATTTCGCACGGCACCGGTTAACGTTGCTCCGGGACTTATATCGTTAATCGTAAGCATGGTATTTCGGAACAATGGAAAACTACTCTTTAATCTTATGTCTTCGTCTCTTTTCATAGATAAACCCTTAACTATTACTTCCATCGTTGTCTCGTCTGTACCAAACTTTGTCGCTAAAGCGGCATATTCTTCTTTGGCAAATGATTTTATTCGTTCAATGAACGCGGTGGTTCCAAGATCTTCTAACTTACAATCGCAATGCTTCAAAAATCGCTGGGCTATTGTATATGACTCAGGATGGATCCATGTCTGATCCAATAAATTAGGAACGTTCTTCGAACCGTTAGCATCTTTAACTTTTACTGAATTATTAGTCATTGAAGTTTCTGGCAATATTCTGATAAATCCAGCACTCTGTTCAAATGTTTTACTCCCGATGCCTTTCACGTCTAATATCTGTTGTCTATTCCTGAATGCTCCATGTTCAGTTCTCCATTCTATGATATTGCTTGCTCTAGATGAATTTAAACCAGCAACTCTTCTTAGAAGATACTCAGACGCGGTGTTTACATCTACCCCAACAAAGCTCACGACCTCCGAGATTACCTGCAATAATTTTTATTTCGTTATTTATTTCTATTAATTATTTAAATAATAATAAATCTGCAGAACTTCGTATTTACTTCGTCTAATGCAGCAACTAATTCCTTCTCTGGTAAGTCGTGTTGATACATTCCTACACCTAAATGCTTAGGGTCTACTTTGACTAATTCTGCAAGTGGGTCTTGTAGACGCCTTGCTATAGAAACAGCAGACACAACGTTGGTATCAAGGTCTGGGAACTCGGATTTTGCTTTAGTACTACAGCTATAAATTGATGCTCCTGATTCGTCCACTATCGTGTACGAAATATCTATCGAACCGGACGAGTCAGATTTTATTAATTTGTTTAAAAACGCTTCGGTTTCTCTGCACGCGGTAGCATTACCCAATGCTAGCACTGTACATTTATGCTTCTTTACTAAACCTATTAAAATATTAGCTGATTCTTCGTACGAGTTTTTCGTCTTATTGTGCGGATATATCACGCCCGTTTCGAGTACATTTCCATGTTCAGAAATTACTGCAAGTTTACAACCATGAACAAATCCCGGATCTATGCCAAGAATAATTTTCCCGCGTACAGGCGGAGTGAGGAGCAATTGTTTAACATTAGTTACAAAAACTTCGATAGATGCTGTCTCTGCTTTTTGTTTCATTTCATTTCGAACGCGACGAATTATCAAAGGGCTAATAAATTTCGAATAAGCATAGTCAATGCTATCATTCATCATCATACCATGGAATTTAGATGATGCCATAGCTTCTTTATATTGTTTACAACAGTGTGTTTTAAATGCTTTCTCAAGAAAATTTGGCAAGATGATTTTCACTCTAAGAATTTTTTGTGCCTCTCCTCTATTAATGGCTAATATTTGATGAGGCCTAATAGTTTTGTTTGTTCCAATAAAATTATAATAAGTCTCATACTTTCTATTAACAGCTTTTTCTTTGGTGTTTGATAATTTCTTGGATTTAGATTCTTTAATATCTGAAGATTTCTTAGATTTACATTCTTTAGTTTGTATTTTTATAATAGATTCACTTTGTAGTTCCTTGACCCTATCAAACACTGCTTTATCCTTATAAATTATATCTGCTATTATATGTACAATACCTTCTTTAATCTCTTTCTCAGATTTTAAACCATCCTTTTCATAATTGATAAGAGATGATAAATGAGGTAATGTCTGACCCTGTAACACAGCATTACTTATAGGCCCTAAACCTGCTTCCTTTGCTCTTTCAGCTAAGGATCGCTTGGATGCAGGCTTGAAGAATGAATATATATGTTCTAGATCCTCCAAACATTTGGCAGACATAATAGCAGAATGTGTATTAGGTGTCCATTGTCCTAATTTATCAATACTTTTCAATATAGATGCAGCTCGTTTTTTAATCACTTTAGCCTGATCAAAACTTTCTTTCAATGCTCTCAATTTATCTGGTTCCATACCACCAGTCATGTTCTTTCTATATCTTGCAATAAATGGAATTGTATTTTCTTCGTTGAAAAGTTTGACCACATTTTGTACTATATGCTTTTCAACATTGTTTACCTCGCTCACATAATCTACATCAGTCCAATCTTTGCATTTTATGTTATTAAAATTTAATTGATTCACATCTTTCAGCATATCTTTAAAGTTCTCATTGCTGAGGCTTTGTGCTTCTTCCTTTTTAATTTTTGTATTTTTACCTTTTGGTATTTTTTTTTGAAAATCTATTGACTCTTCATTATCTGTAATAATGTTCTCTGTATTTATTTTTTGTTTTTTCTTTCCTGGTAGCAGAAGATTATTAGCCTTTCGTTTATTACTATTCGTATTTGCATCATTGTTTGTAACTAGTGTATTATTTGTTGTAATTTCTTTTATCGTTTGACTCGTTTTACGTAAAACTCTCTTCATTTTGCTGTTTTTTAAAACAAATATCGATGTAAAAATGACAACACCAACTATCGTTTAAATTTCTCGAAAGAAAGTTAGTATCGCAATAATAAATTATGGATAACTGTACGACGTGTTAGTAGTGAAACATTAATCACATAACGAAGAATTCTTAATTAGATGCTAAATATAATAAAAGCATATATATATAACATTATTATTAAATTCTTTACATGTTTTATTACGTAAACACAATCATATTTAACAGTTAAAATATCATTATTCTATGCTACTCGAGTCTAGAAACGACCAGGGGTAAAGTACTCCCATTATAGGAAACCCATATGTTTTACTGGTCCTGTGGTAGCGCTCCAAACGACTTGTTTACAGACTAAATAGTTGAAGGGGGCGACAGAAGGAAAGGGATTGTCATGGCCGATGCTGGCATTCATGGAGGGAAATTTGAATTCTATTTCAGGTTTCTTTCTTACTTCTATTCAGTACTTACAATTCTATTCAGACCAGAGGTTTTATGGATATGGATCCACGTACTTACATAGATGAAATTTGGGTTCATTTACTACACGTGAAATAGGAATCTCTACTATAAACTAATGTATCACTAGAGCACCTAACGGATTATATCAGAGGTTCTTACTTCAACTTACATAAGTAGGGAAACAGAGTCGGTTCTTAGTAAAAACTCTTTACACTGTGCCTGTAACGTGTGTTCTATACTTCTGTTACCTTGGTTGTGATACAACTATGTATTTATAATATTGTAACTACTATACGTAGTTACGTTGCGTCATGAAAAAGTGGGGGGTAATTCATCATTAAATCATTCTGTATTGCGGATATCAATCCGTCAACAATGTTCGTAATAAGTACAGTATGAGTGGTGTTAAAAAAAGGATTAACCATTTAGCAGTGTATAAACAACGAACGAAACATGACGATAACGCTGAATTATCCGAAGTTGTCATTATATCTGCGAGAAAGACCGGAAATTTAAACCTCTCATCGAGAGGTCTCTACACGGGTATTTGCAACATTTAAAAATGAAATAAATGTTGTCCAGATATATTTTTAAACACATTTCGAAATCATCTAAATGCTTGATATACCGATGTTGCACTCGTAAATGATCTAACGTGCATGTCTCCGTTCATATTTGTCGTATTGTTGTTTTGATGGTTCTTAATTTACGTCGTTTCAGCGTTTTTTAAAACTTTATATCAAAAATGTATTTTAAAATTTGCATTCATTATATGAATATCGAGAATGACAGACTGTTTATATTGTTATTTTGTTCCATTGTTTCGTAGTAACAAAATTGTATTATAAAATATATTATGTTACATTAGCCAGACTCAATTCAGGTATTATTTCTTTGTGGACAGGGAACATCTATAGTCTAGAAAAATTTGCACTACCTCCTTCATGCTTATCAGCAGCATTTCATTTTTTATTGTTTCATTGTTGAGAAATTAAAATTATTACAAATACAATGTTTTGCTACATATCATTTCTTGTATTCTTGCACCTATCCAATAAGTAAGACATCCTGTTTGAATAATTGAATAAACATAGTACATAATATTTTCAGTTGTGTTATAGCCATGAAATCATTTTTTTTTAATTTTAATTCATAGATAGCTTTGCATGTTAGACTATGAATAATGTGATAGAACAAGCAATATTCACAATAATCTCATACAAGATCATCAAAAATATGGGTTGAGGTAAGTTGTTATTAGTTGTAGAATTTATATGTGTAATAAAACATACATTCAGAATTAGATAATTGTAGAAAATTTATAACATGTTGAGATTAATGAAATATGTTGCAGTACCTAATAGAGTATGGAGTATAAATGAATTAACACAGGAAGAGCTGAAGGAGCTACATTTTGAGCTCGACTATGTTCATAAAGATGAACGTTGGTGGGAACAGGAGCCACTTAAAATATTGGACTTAAGTCATAATAGCTTAACTAAAATTGATTCAAAAGTAGAAAGTTTAACAGAATTGACAACATTACTTGTATGTGTTCAACTTGTTATAACATTTCCTATATCCTATATAGAAAGTTTGATTCAATGAAATTATGTAATTTTCTTAGTTACACGATAACATATTAGAAGATTTACCTCCTGAGATTGGAAATTTAAGTAAATTAAAAGTACTAAATCTATCAAATAATAAGTTAGAAAACTTACCACATCAATTTTACAAGTTGAATGAATTACATGAATTATGGTTAAAGAACAATACTTTAAGAGAACTAAACCCTGCAATTGGTGACTTGATAATGTTGTCTCATCTGGTAAATTATAACGAAATTTTTATGTATGCTAGTATAGTTATATGTAATAACATTTTGAAATACTTTTGTATATGTAGGATTTGTCATGTAACAATTTGTCTGAACTGCCACTGGGAATGGGATATTTAGTAAGATTGATTTCTTTGGATGTAAGTCACAACATGTTAAAAGAATTACCATCTGATTTAACAAGTATGAGAGGTATGACTCATGTTTTTATATCAATACAGGGTTAGGCATTTAATGATTTGTCTAAACTTAAATGCCTGACCTTGAGTATTGGTATTGAGATATATGGAAATTTCATACAAGGTGTATTCTTTTAAAAATAGTGTTACAAAAGCTAGATGTAAGCTATAATCGATTGGAAGAGTTGCCGCCGCTGGGTGAATTGCGGAAGATAGAAACAGTAATGTTGCAAACAAATAAATTAACGACATTTCCTGACCTGTCTGGTTGTACACTTTTAAAAGTATTACACTTGGCTGATAATGACATTACTGTACGTATTATGATATATGTATTTTAGAATATAACAATCTCTTGCTGAAAAAAATAGGTAGCATGTCATAAGTAATAGGAACTCTGCAAAATTCATTTCATATCATTTCTAGGAAATTGATATGTCTTGTTTCGAAGGTATAGGACAATTGAAAATATTAACATTAGGAAATAACAAAATTGATGCAATACCGGAGGAAATAATAAAATTGGTAAATCTGGAAATTCTCGATTTATCATACAACAATTTAACTATGTATGTTATTTTACATATGTATATCATTGCATATTAAAAAAGAGAAACATTTTAAGAATGACCTTTATTTTATAGGATACCAAGCTATGTCGGTATAATGCCAAATTTAAAACAATTTATAATTGAAGGAAACGATGTACAAAATGTTAGAGCCGATATAATACGATGCGGTACATTTCGTATTTTGAAGCATATACGACAGAGCATTAACAGTACAAATTTACGTACAAACGAATATTTAATAACAGATGCAGATACAAATATTTATCCAGATAAGTACGTGTATGGGCGGATGTTTGCATAAAAAAGTATTATTACTAATAAGTAATTTTGGAATTATTTATAACATCTTAGATATACGATGCAAAGTACAAAATTACTTAGTTTGTCCGGGCAGAATCTTGTTGAATTACCGCAGGAAGTCTTGGAAGATGCATGTAAAGCAGATGTAGGCACAGTGGATCTAAGTAGAAATAAGCTATCTGCCGTGCCCGAACAGTTATCGATAATTGCAAAAGTTGGTGATTTGAAACTAACTTCTAATCAACTAACACACATACCAGAATGGATTGGTGAAAAGTATGAATATTTGCAAGCTTTGGATTTAAGCAAAAACTTTTTACAATCGCTGCCTTCTAGCATTGGCTTACTGAAATACTTGCGAGAAATTAATATTTCGTTTAACAGGTATTGCGTACTCACACTATATAAATAGTTACCATATTCGAATTAATATGCCAAAGAGCAGATGAAAGTAACAGTTAATGTGTTACAAAAAATACATATTAACGTATCGATATATTGCACAGGTACAAAGAAATACCAGAATCCATATATGATGTTGAATCGTTGGAAATATTTATAGCAAATGACAATTTAATATCCGAAATTGACGTATTATCCTTACAAAAATTGCGAAAGCTCGCAATATTGAATCTCGCTAACAATAACATCGGACATGTGCCGCCGGAACTTGGCAATTTAAAGAATCTAAGGTGTGTCGAGTATACATATTAAATTATTTAAAATAGTTACAAAAGTACATTTTTGCAGAATGTTATCTTTATCTGGAAATTGTTTCAAGCAACCGAGACAAGCAATATTAGCCAAATCTACGGAAGAAGTGCTTGCATATCTTAGGGACAGGATACCTCAGTAGGATATAAACGATAAGTTGTTAAACTGTCTTTAAATGTTTATTCTAATTGAAAGAATATTATGCAAAAGGTGTAAGAATAACAGAAATATGTGGCAAATTTGTATGCTAATTCTATAATGTTATCGAATTGATATATTCCTAAAGTAAATTATTTAAAATAGTTAAGCAAATCAAATTTATCTCTAAACAAATAATAAACAAATTTTAATAACGCGAAACAGCCCATTCTTTCTCTCTATACAATTATATTTGGTTTAACGTTTCGGTTCTCTGAAAGATCCCGTTTGCTCCTTCGTTGTTCTCGAACTTTTATCACGAGGACTGGCCTGATAAGTGCCGAGATTGGGGGTTCTGTCCGAATAGGCAGACCTCGACTTCGGTTTCTGCTTGCTTTTACCAGTCGATACTCGCTGGACGACTTCCTCGATAAACTTTTGTTCCTTCTCATTTATATCTCCCGCTAAGTTGTTTCTTCGACATTCCTCTTGTCCTCTGCGGCTGTAAATTGCACAGGATAATTGAACAGTTATTACACCCAGATATAGTAAGAGAAACTAAATAATCTGCATCAACGTTGAAATAAGATTATTTCAAGTAGTGCAAAGTTTCGTTGCTCTTATTAGAAAATCCAATAGAAAAGGAAGACGCTTTCGAAGCAATTTTCAGAGTAATTGAAAACTGTTAGTAAACTCGTCTAAGAGTTTGGTTAATTATTCTTTCCAACTTTGTTCTATTCGTAATTGTGCAGCCCAACGAACGCGAAACGGGTAGGAAGATCCTCGGCGACTTTTAAAGCCAAGACAAGCGCAGACTTAGTTCTGCTACGCGCGATTACGCGCAGTCTAGATCTCATTAATGATTACAGGGAAAGTTTTTAAGTGGAAACTTCGGCTGGTTGCGCGAAGCTCTGGAAAAATTGGACCAGGTCGTCCGGGATCTTCTGGAATGTAATTCTTCGTTCGCAAGAGATAATCGTACAGACTAGTTTCACAGACTGCAGTGCAATCTATTTGTTATATACAACAAATTTAATTATACAAGCAGGAGAGTCCTTTACCTTTGATGATTGTTGTATAATTTTGCTATTAGCTTGGTCAAGTATAGATTGTCCTTTTGAAGCGACTTCAATTCCGATTCCTTTTCCTGCAAGTCCACCAAGGTTGTTTTAATGTTTTGCATATTTCAAATAACTATTTTTTGCAAAAAAAATTAAATTCTTGCCTCAGAATGTCGACATTTTGTTGTAGAAATGTAAAAACTAGATCGTAGAGGATGTCGTTAGTATCAATCATTCCAAGCAATTAAACGACAACGTTACGTACAGATTTGCACAGGAAACGACCAGTGAACGAAACACGAACTATAATTCTCTGTTGGAACTGACCGGTTGAATGATTTAAATTTTTTTGTAAAAAACTGGACAAAATTCGGTACCAAATTCTGGTTAGCTTTCGATGTAAATAGGAAATATATATATAGCAAAGACGAAAGGAGAGAATCTTCAGTTTCCACTGTCTTAAAACAGTCTAACAGCTCGTATTAAAAATATTAAAAATTTAGACGCGTGCAGTTCTGAAACTATTAGCGCTTTATTAATTATTGAGCCTCTGTTAGAAGCGGCAAAGCCTCCCCTTTAAAATGGTTTTTTGTTTTTGACGATCGGACTTTCCGTTTCGGAGATATCGTAATTTATGTAAAAGGTAATTTTTTTAATTCGACTGTCTCTGTCTTCGTCTAACGCGTCGGACCTCCTTGTCGCACGTTGACCCACTGCCCGAGTGACTGAGTGACGTCACGTTTACTATTTACTACGATCACGTGCGGTCAACGACCTTGACAAGGCCGTAGTAAGTTCATTGACCACGCGACGTATCTTCGAAACTAGCCACCGCAGCGACCCGAAACTGAAATCGCTATATCTCCGGAACTAATAAAGCTATCGACTCGTACAAACGCTCATTTTAAAGGGCATTTCATCCTCTACTTAATGACCATATCATCCACTGTAATTTTTGCTATCTTTTATATTAATTTTGAAATTATAAAAATGTTTCAACAATTCCTTTTGATTATACGACTGGTATACAATAAAACTGCGTCATAAATTGTGTATTTATGTATGGGTATACATGAAATGCCGGTAGGTTTAGTGTTAACATCGATGGAGCTTTGCAGATTTCTAAATTTATTTACCGTGAGCGTTTTCGATGCATTTTCAAGCTCTTCGTGACGCGTCTCGGATAGATGGCGAGCCGTGATAGTTTCTGTGGTCAATCGTAATAATTGTTGCCTATAATTTTGCTCGCGTTCCACCGCCTTGTCCCACGCCTCCTCTCTAGCGATTATGGTGTCTCGAAGGGTCCGCATGTCCTTCTCCAGCTCTTCCAGTTCCGATCTATTACGATACAGAAAATTTCTCTCGTTAAAAGATTAGCGGATTAAAGAAGGAATGGAACATTCACTTGGTAATGGTGACAGTGGGTGGATTTTTCTCACAACCATCCAACTTTTTCTGACATCCCATGCACACTGCCCATACTTGCACCCCTCGATCGAATCTAGAAAGAACGTTGGCCGTCGACGTTCCGCTGTCCCTCATCGTCGGCATGATTTTTCTCTGAAATAGAAGGAAGACTTCATTTTTAATACGAGTTGATCGCGCGTGAACGTTTATGCACCGACTTCCTCCGCTGCTTTTATCATCTCCGTCAGCTTCGACTTCTCGTCATTCAGCTCCTCTCGCAGTGATGCCATCTTATTCTCGAGCCTTTTCACTTCGCTCTGTTCCATCTCCAGACTTACAATCACATAAATTGGGATTATTGATATGTGTAACAAATATTGTAACAGGGTGCGCAGTTAAAATTTGTATTCGCGAGAAAAACGTGTCGCTGATGACGCGGGCGAGGGACAAAGGCATATTCTTCTTGTCTCAATCATCTTTTCCATCGTGTACAGATCCGTGCACGTATTCGAGGGATCAGCGAAGGGAATATCGATTAAGGTTGTCCATTGTTCGCGCAAATACTCACCGGGACGATAGGGCTTTGTTCTCGGCTATAAGGTTTTGATTGCGCGACTGCGTAGCCGTATTGCTGTCCTCGAGAAGCTTCATTCTCGTTTGCATTTTCTCGAAGACGAGCGCGTCCGCGTGTTTTATCGCCTCCTGCTTGCACGGCGGCATCCTTCCGGGTTGCATTCGAGGATCCAGAGACTGCGGATCGCCTCTGGCTACGGGGATTTACAGATTTTAGATTAGATTTCGGGGAATCCCGTGTCGCGGCGCTGGTCGACATTTTCGTACGCGCGAGTTACTTTTTCTTACGTGGAAAAGGAAAATCTAGACGATTTTATTTAAAAAGAATCATCATGGAATGACAGGAAGTTTATTCTATTACTCAATTTTCGTTCTAAACGTTTTTCGATATCGCGATTTAACGATAAATTGATGCCCGTAATGTCAGGAACACGTCCCGAGAAAAACACGCTAAAAGAGCGCGACACGAACGAACTGTCGATACCATGCGACGTTTCGAATTGCAAACACATATCATCCATCAAACCCAGTTACCTCTATCGACGGACGTATACATATTTACCCAATTTCAACTACCATTTTAACCTTATTCCAAATCGACGATTTACACAGTCGTAGATACGCGTCGCTATCATAACAACTTTAACCGTAATAACTTTCAAACTGTTGGGTTTAGAGCGCAGGTACTCGGCTACCTTTCGCGAGAGGGGGATTGGTTTCCGTCGATTTCGAATAAGACACTGATGTTCTGCCATTAGTTTCATTTTACCTGCGGTGGAGTATTCAACGTTGTTGGATTGAAACTCGAGAGGTCTCCATCCGGCATAATAGCCTGAAAGTACACGGGAACGACTGAATTCTTCGTGATAGTGTAAGAACCAGTGAGTGTGTTATTTGTGTACATTGTAGCATCATAAGAGCAACTTAGTTTCGTAGAATAATCCTAGTTATTTTACTTAACTATAATAACCCGTTTATTTGACAAAATTGAGAACCGAACCAGGTTCGAGTTAGGGATGGAAGCTTCGGTTTGGTGTATTCTGTGTAAGCATTATACGGCCGTGAATACCTCGGTGCAAAGTCTATTGAAGGATGCAACAATGGTTGGACCGACAAATAACACGAATCCATTGTTAACTAGGAACGTAAGCGGATTGCATACCGCTTCGATAAGCTTCCGGTGTTCGAATTCTGGGCGTATAGGACGGAGATGCATAACGATTGTACTGGGTGTCGTAGCAGCATCTTTCCCTGGAAGGATCCGTTGCCTGATAGTGCACGCACGACATCTCGAAACCAATTTCTTCTTAAATGAACAACGTAAAGAAATTTGTCCAATCGCATTCGGACGTTTTCCCTTGTCAATAATATGGGAGATTCGATCTCGAAGGAGAGCCAAGCTTAGGATCGACAGGTCTCCTGTGACCTGGATCACGAGAAATTCTTCTACCCTCTTGGACCCTCACATAATATCGATAGTGGTCTTTTAAACCGAAATAAGGTTGCAAACGTGACATTTACGCCCTCGTCGACCTGAAATTTTCGCGGATAGGTTCGTACGATCTCTCGTAGCTGGCATTTGTTTCCTTCGAACGATATTAAATTTTCAAGATCCATTTATATTGAGTCTACAAATTAATTTTATATTTATTAATAGTTAAATTAGAATTTAGTGCCACGGTTGGGCTTTTATTCCAAATTATTCATTCTTAAAGTCTATCTTTGATATTATTCGAACCAGAGCTTTTGTCTATTTATTGAACGATCCTGGTAATTTAAACTCGTTCGAAACCGAGATCTCGAAACGAAACTGCCGGGGTGAAGATCGTTCGGGGGCTGTGATGTCGGATTAGAATTAATTCGGGCCCTGTTCGTCATCGTGATGGATCGTTCCGGCCGACAGGGGAGTAAATAAGTGACGATAAAAAGGGCGAAACGATCGTTCAACCGGCATCTGACTTATCATGGCGCCTCCGCACCGCTGGATTTTACAGCCGGCACAGCGTAGGCCGTAAAAGGAAATGGCGGAGCGCGACGAAATTTTATTTCGTTTCGACTGCGAAATGCGTTCCGTTCTCGCCGCGTGATTCGATCGGCATGTGCGTGGCATCGTGAGCTCGTAAATTCTTTACGAGCTCGAAAACGTTTCGCGAACGAACGGAATTATATAAAACAGAATGGAAAGCGTGGCCCGCAAGAGAATGGTGCTCTGTCGTTGAATAGCTTTCAAATTGTTGCGCTAATTATGCCTCCGTATAGTCGGGCGAAATACTCAAAACTCTTAACAGAGAAAGTATTAGGAATGTATTTCAATTAGATCAATTAGAGGAAATTGGAATTGCAAGAAATGAAGGTGAGGAAACGAGGTAGCCAACGGTGGCGATGAAAATCTACGTTTAATCGAACCTTACCTGAGTGAAAATGACCCTGCCATCGTTGTACGAGGATTAATATTCTGTTATGAATCTGTTGGAACGAACGGTGTTCAAAAGTATTAAAATTTAATTAGAGAAGCTAAGCATTTCGTGTTCGCGATATCGGAAAATCTCTACCTCTATGCCGCGATGCGGGGGATGCTATCTTGCAATTACCCTTTGCTACAGACGAACGCGGTGATGGAGCAATGAACGTAATCACCGAAGTGCAGCTAGTCTGTCTCGAATTTCACGAATCGATTAACAACGACGACGAAACGCTAAATTGAACGTTAAATTCGCTTGCACACGTTTCTCCGGAGAATCATTCGTGAACGGTGCTTTATAAGAGCTGTTTTCGACGAAAAATTGAAACCCTAGATAACGTCTCGTATAGCAGGATATAATTAATACGAACTTGCAATTTAGCTTTTACTACTTAGAAATTATCTACTTGGAAATAAATCCTCAATCTTATTTAAAGAAAAAGGAACAGTGCACTCGTAGCGCATTATGGATGAGTTTATTCGACAGTATGTACAAATTATATCTCTTATCGATGAAAATACGAATATCGTAGCACGACGCGTCGTGTCGTTCTTACCCTCTGCCTTTCCCTTTAAACAGAGTACAATAAATAATAAATAGACGAGTCACAAATACAGCTTTGCCTACTGTCGCCTAAACGATTATACAAACTTCTAGAGAGTTGGTTACTTGCGCGCGTTTCACCCACCTGCGTCCGCGTTTAAGCGCATTCCTGGTTCCGAGGATTTCGTTCTGACTTCCAACGGTAACGGTACAAAAGTTGAAGGCTCGAGCTACAAACTTCCGCGATAATTTCAAGCAAACGATCAAAACTTCCAATTGAACGACGGGAAAATTTTATCAAAATCGAAAGAAGCATCTCTGCGCGGATTTTTAGTCCGATCGCAGAGTGCTGACGATCGCTCGGAGGTACAAAGATGGTTGTTTGGTTTACTGTACATGTGTTCGTTGAATTCGATGCATCTCGAGAAGCTTTGGCTAGCGATGGGACTGCTGTCATACTAATCATTTACGTCTTTCACTCGATCGAATTTATATCGAAGGTCTGCAATTTTTTGTTTGAAATTTGGATAGTTACGTTCGATATTGTTCCCATCGCTAACTTCAGCACCGGTATCGATTATTGTCGGATCGATCGCGAGCAAGATTGCAAGATTGCGCGAGGACGAGCATTTTCGCGACGATCGCAACGGATGGAATACATTAATATATTACACATTTATGGTTATACGTAAGTATATACACGAAGCTGCCGTCCATTCGATATGTATATATGTACATGTATACTTTGAGCGTGTCATTTTTCACGTAGGTCGATCGATTGTCGCGCTAATGTCCCTTCCGTCCTCCTGAATTTTTATAAACGTCTAATGGCGCGACTTCATCGGCGAACAATTTATTCACTCGCAATAGTTCCGCGACGGTCGAATATCGGATAAGTGACATCGCGACGCAAGATCGGACCTATAATAGAATACTGATCACATAAATGCGGGAATAAAAAACTCGTTTCATTCACGTTTCAATGGCCGGTCTCGTAAATTATGTTTCTGATGGCTGGTCGCGATTCGCGTCGTTGTTATCCCATTGGTCGCGAGCAATTCCTTGAAATCTTTGCTACGATTCGGCAACGGAAGGGTCGAGGTTTCGGTATAAAAAAGCGTCAACGTCGTCCGAGGATCCCGAATCGCCACGATCGTAGGAACATAATTTCAGAGACGCGTGTTACTTGTGGTCTCTCGAAGTTCGGCGGAAGAGTTCTAAGCAGTGTTCGAAGGACAGTGTTCTAAACGCCAGAACCTCGTTAAGATTGTCCACTGTTTATACCAAAGACACCACCACCCGTTTCCTGGCGGTGGAGTGTAGCATCGCGATGTGATCGCTTCTCCGCGAGGAATGAGCAGTCAAGGATATCGTTACCGTTGTCCTGGTGCTACTATTTGGACCACCGGTGCCGAAACAGTGATGAGGATTCGTCGCGCACCATCCAGAAACCCACGAGAGCGCCTGCATGTTCCTATCGAATAATTATCGCTATATTTGTGCGCGAGAAATCCTCTTTGATCGAAACCTCCTCCTCCAGAACGAACGATTTTATATTAGATTTGAAGAGAAAAATAACAGTCTAAAACAATTTTACTCGAGTCGAATATAATAATCGTTTGTATTTTTAGTCCCTGGTAATAGCTTTCGACGAAACTTTTCTCAGTAATCCATATTCGGTGTTCTGAATACTCACCGCACAGTTTTGCAGAATGACGTGCTGAAGAGACAGTATATAATAGGATTGGCGGCTGAATTCAAGGGTGTTAAGCTCTGAATGAAAGTAGCCACGGCCATGTTGGTCTGCGTCGTCGGCACGTAACCGTACACCTGGAGGAGGTCGAATACTATGTACGGGCTCCAACAGAGAATGAATACTGAAACAGTTCGAGAACAACGTGAACAATCCGGTTTCAAAATTAGATATTTTATATTTTAACCAAATGGTTAGAAGTTTCATACTTTCGACGCAATTCTACGAACAGGGAACATTCTTGGCGTATTAGGTTTTTTTATTTTTGGGAGGCAACAGGGCGCAAACCTGTAAAAATTTATGAAAGTCGTACGGGGAGAATGCCATCAAAGGACGCGTGTACCAGAAGTGGTTTTGTTCCTTTACCATCTTCTTTTACTCGAGATAATGCCATCAAAGAACGCGTGTGACAGAAGCAGTTCGTTATCCTTGCTTTTTAGAAGGTAGAATCCCGGAGCCGAGATCCTACCTTATCCTTTATATTCAATGGACCTTGTTCCTTCGGATAACCGTCCGTTCTTTGATCTCTGTAAAATTCTCTCAATGGGCAGAGCTTCGATTCCGAGAAAGCCATTAAACGGCTCTTGCATCAGCTTTTTGCGCGGGAAAAAAGAGAATTTTATGAATACGAAATTATGAAGCTGTCCGAAGGATAGGAGAAGAACATATCGAATAAAGATATTTCAAACAGTAGGTGTTCATCACTTTTTAAACATTTTTAAAACTTGAAGGAAACTGAAAGTAAATCTCGTTCCGTCCCTTTTTCGTTTTCGTCGAATCCGGATAAATGGCGCTTCCGAGAAAATGGAAAAAATCGCGAACGGAAACGTTTGGGTGATGCTGGGACTTGTAAATTAATTTCCGCCAGTAACGATGGAAGATCGCGCAGTTTCTTTGCTTCCTTTTTCGTAAATTTGTTTCTGTAAATTAACCCCTGCGCGCTATTTAATTTAAAAAAAACTTCATACGACTCACCCTCTATTTTGTGAACATTTATTTCGAGGAACGCGAATCGATTTTGCTTTAAATCGAAACGACTCGTGAACGTTTCGATAAGAATTTTAGCACTCGCACCGCCCACTATTTCACCCTCGAGCAGACAAGAGTACTATAAAACGACTGATTAAACAAGACACATCGGAGAATCGGATAAAAGTTTATCTTTGGTCCTCCGACGTGAGGTGACGGCCAAGAAATAACCGGAAGCAGTCAACCTTCTCGCGGAGGTACTCGACCGGACAAAAGACGAATAACTACCAAATTAACGAACTTTGAACTATATTCTTGAACGACATTCTTACCTTTAAAAAAATCTAAACGTTTCGTTTCGTAGTTATCTACGAAAAAGTTCTCGATCTTGACTTATTTTTCGACTGTTCGAGATGGCGGGTCTCCTTAAAGATCTCTTGTCTGGAAAGTGACTCCGCGGACGGTTAATGGCCGATCGGAACGCGCAGAAACTCAGGAATGACTTACATGAACGAAGTGCATTGTGCGATTTCTCTTCGTAATCGATGAACGCGTTTATTGTTGTTCCGGAAGAGGCGTTGGACGTGCTCGAGGGTTCGTCGAACCCGCACACAGCGCGCATATTTCGGCAAACGCGAACCACTTAATTCCCGTCGCGATGGGATAAATGGTAACAGAGGCGGAAAACGATACTTTCTACCGTAAACATCGTGAAATAGCAAGCTGCCAAGTAGCTCTGTGCTATCCATTTGTTGCGATAGACAGAGTGGTTGGAAACTATGAAACTTTTGGTGCGCGTGAAACGACCATCTTGCTTCTATTACAGAAAACGCAACATTTGCATCTGTGTTGATACAAGGATTCTGGTTTGCTTGGACGAAGTGTTGACTTCTTTAAAAGCTCCAGAAATGTAATAGTCGTTTTACAAAATAGAGTTTAACGTCTACTTAAAAGAAAAACGCACTTTCGAGAAGAAAATTCTTCACCAAAAATATAATAACGTTTCCATTATTCCCTTAGCAGTAGATTCATCCGTGGTTGTTCTTTCGTAAGAAAATTATACGTATTCATTTTGCTAGTTTTCTCTGTTTCAAAGAGCGCACCGGAGAGAGTTGTTCGGTTAGATCTCCGTTCTTTGATACGTTTCAAACGAAACGGCCTCCGTCAGCTAAAAAAAAGGAAGAAATTCCATCGTGTGGCATCGTCGGGTAGCGAATCTGATTAGACCAAGCCATTCCTGGTACACGTAAAACCGTTCCCTTGTGGAATAAAAGGAAAGACGATAGTCCTTTGAACGCCAAGTACTTGAGGCTTCTACAGAGTGTTTGACAAATATCGTTGGCGTCGTCATCTTCCGGAACATCCTGAGGTTAGTTACTGTGCAAATAATTCCACTCGATTGCTAACATTATTAGCTAATATTGGACGCCCCGAGTAATTTTCGTTTATTACGATCCGGGCTACGTTTCTGGCTTCGTTTCGCGTTTAATTCCCTACCGGAAGAAAAAAATATGGATTCATAGATCAGCGATTTTACGCGCTATGGCGATCCAGCGATCTGTACAAGTACCAGAGATCTCGAAAACCAATTTCGCTTATCGCAGGGATGGGAAGGGTCGTTGTTACGTTTTATTGCTCCCGATAAACGCAGTTTCAATTGTTGGATAACTTTGGTCATTCCCGAGCTGAACTACTTGCGTTCATTAAATTTTTATACCTTCGTATCGAACCGTTTGTACGGTTAACGGGTCTCTCTGATTCGAGCGTGGTAAATTATTTATTGCTGTATGCTTTAAAAGTGGACGCGTAAAATATAAAGTAGAACGAAAGCAAAGCTTGTAATTGGGATCGTTTACTCACCAAATACTATGACGAGGGTCATCTTGACCGTCTTGACTTTCGCTCTGGGAATAAGCCCTCTCGAGGACGCTCTTCTGGTGTCCCTGGTAGGCCCCTGACGTAGTACCCCTCCTTGAGACCATATAGTAGCTACGATCACAGCATAACAACCCCCTATTATCAGCGCTGGGGCTATAAAGAGGGTAAAGCTGACCAGGCTCATGTAGATCTTCCACTGCGTCTGGGTGGGCAGCTCTATCCAACATTGCGTCTTCCCCTGGCAAACCATCCTGCCCGATTATGCTCGTAATACGACCGATGCATAGAAAATACGCGGTCGAGGAACTTGTCGTTTGAACCCCAGAGTTGAGCAAAGAATAACTTGATTACATTAGGTTATTCTAGAAAGATTATGTTCTTCATCCTACATACATATAAGTATGTAGATAATGTCCTCGATATTATCTCGTAGTCTGGCAGAATCCAAAGTTTTTATTATTCGGTCGTTTATCATAAAAGTTTGCTAACCCTCGGTCTACACGAGTCGCTTCTTTTTAGTTACAACGACGAGAAAAAGTGTAGGCAATTATTAAATAGTATAATAAATTCGTCAACGTGAGTTATCACACTTTTACTCGTCGCTGAACGCGTTGCAAACAAATTGCAACATACTTTCGACAAATTCCGATATTTAGCTCAGTGTTTTCCAACCTTTGGGGCAATGTTGAATATTTTAAGGATGAGTAGAAAATTCAAAATACCATTTTGTTTATGCTAGCGGGAGTTTTTGTTTTGTACGAACAAGATATTGGAGTCGACGCGGTATAGGATTGAGAAAAAGTTGGAATACACTGGCTTGGTAGTACACGCAAGAAAATCCGCTTTTCCGCAGAATGTATTATGATGCACGATAAGATATTCACTACCTGTATAAGTTTTTCCTCGTACAAGAAAATAATTGGGGCACTGAACAGCGTTGATAGAGTCCAAGCGCCTATCACCAAAGCTCTGGCTCTCCACCCTGTTATTAAAAATTTACATAAATGCGAAAGCTCGTGGTATATACAAGATCCTAGTCTGTACAAGCATATCATGTTTTTATACTTAGGCGATCTATAAACGGTTCTTCTCGGAGTATATTATAACCCATACAATACAAAACAGTTATAAAGAAGAGAAAAGCTAAATTAAAGCAAGTAAACGAAGAACGATAATACAAATAGGAATAAGATTTCGATTTAACTTCAACAGATATTGCTCAGAGGGGGATGAAGGGTATAGCAATTTTATAAACGACTTGAATGTTCGCATACTGCGCTCCAAGGTGAATGAACAAATGTAGGTCTGTGGATTCCAAAAGTTTTCGACGTCCACGGAAGTTTCCTTAGGCGTGGTGTTCGCGAAAGTTCCGCCACAGCTGTCGTGTAATAGAGAAAAATAATAAAAGGGACTAGAACTACGCGTGCCGCTGTAATAAACAAACTTCTACGAAGCTGTTCGTCGCTCGTACCTAACGATGCACTTTTATCTGTTATTAACAAGATCGGTATTAATGTCACTCTTATAGTACCTCTTTCCAAACGTGTAAAATAAACCGCTCTGTCAACGACAGGCAAAATTTCGCGTAAATTCAAACTTTAGCGCCGTGAGCGTTAATGAGTTTCTATGGAACAGTATCCTTTGATACAGCTCTTCGAGATTATATCTAAATCAGCTCGGATAATTAACTGCAGTGTCGCGGAGCTCTGGAAACGCCATTTTGGCTGCCGACCAAGAGAATAATCGAGACGTAGGCACTTTTGAAATACAAATTTGTTGAGCAATATATTTCAATTAGTTTCCAGAAACACTAGAAAAGCGTACAATAATTTTTAAAAGGGCAGAACATTGAATAAATTTATTGAAAAGTATCGAATATACACACTGAATATACATCGTGAAACTACGGTAATTACTGAAACCGTTTTCATCAATTATTGTTGCTCCGTTGCTCGGGCTAAATTAATCAATATTCGTACAAATGGAATTTTAACGATTTCAAATGGTCCGTGATTAATATTCATGTCGACCGGAGCTAATTACTTTAAACGATGATTTATTAATATTCATGCCGCAGAAATTTCATTATTTTCAATGGAAACACGTCCGCGAGAAGGAACAAAACTCTGAATCGTGATCCATGTTTTTATTAAATTTTAAATTAATTTCTTTTCTCAAACAGTGATGTCTTATCGAACATTCGGTACAAATTGTGGATAGTATTAAAATCTACGTTTCTTAGTTACCATTTTTACTTTCGTCGAATTTGAGGCGTCATCGATGACGTGGATCGTCGTTAACGTCGCGAACGTTACTCGCGTTTTATTTCGTTACGGTTTTTTACCTTTTCGACCCATCCTGTCACCGCCGTGGCCTTTCTTACTGTACTTGGGGCGACGTTATAGCTCGATGGAATAAAATGAAAATAAAACCGTTACGATCTCGGTAGTCCGGCGGCTGGAAGCGATTTCTTGGCTAGCAGTAAATACGACCGCGGCTGTAGACGTACGCGAAAGAAGGAAAAACCGTAGTACTATCTCTACGGGAAACCTCCGAGACTTCTGAATCACTGTTTGTTCTCGATGGTGTTGAAAAGTCGAGTGTCCTCCTCCGGACGGCGTACACCGCCAATCCCTTAATGCGCTTGCGAACCAATCGAAGATAACGATGACGATCACCCCCCAGATATTACGAACACGATTCCCCTGAGCTTCGTTCGCGGCGGAAAATGGAAAATCGCGATCGTTCGTGGAGCCACGATATCGTTTACCCGATACTGAAATCAGAAATTGCGTCGCTGAGCGGGACGACGTAATTCTATCGCAACTTTATGGCCTTACAGGCTCGATCGAAGCAACGATTTACTTCACGATAGTCGTACACCAGCGTTTCATGGCGGGTAGTCCGAATTATTAGTTAGACGCGTTGAAAAACTTTCCAAATTCATTCTGGATCTTTGATCAATTTTACATCGGTAAAGACAAAAATATTCTATCTGTCTTGTTCTGTACAAAAATATAAATCACGACACACACTTGTTGAATGAGGCTAAAATTATATTTCAAGGAATAACAAAGCTTAAATCGAGAGGTCTTGTCCTCGCCTTGTCAATTACCTCGACACGATTAATCGATTAATTGATGTACTTACACCTGCCAGTGAAGTTCATAGGTCTGGTGATGGCATCGTATCTGTCAATTGACAGCGCGACCAGAACATAGGTAGAGCTATACGTAACGACAGCTTGCATGAACCTTATCAGCTTGCAGGCAACGTTTCCCGCGTGCCAGGTCACCGTCATTCTCCAAATTATATCCGTTAGGACGGATATCAGGCCGACCAATAAATCTGCAACAAGATATGCAATGCAACGTGGCGAGATGATTCATCGTGACGCTATTATTAAACAGCCTCCACCCGGCATCCACTTAATTTACGAATGAATAAACGCGCGGAACTTAAGCCGGCCTGTCTGGAAAAACCGACCCGTTCGTTAACTGCGAATTTCGCGGTAAGGATCGCGACGCAATTAAGCTCATTGACGTTCCAAAAGAAATAGAATTTATTCCTCTTTAAGAACAATAATCTGCCGGGAATAAAACTTTTTTCTGGAATATTCAAATATCGCACACATAACAAATCGTACAAATGTTCCTAGAAGACGGTGCTCAAAGTGTCGTTGTTCCAAGGAAGAGTTTGCACACGAGTACTCTAAGTACAAGCATTACGGCGAGCAATAACACGAAGGATAATGATTCTTCGACATAAGGCAATTCATTCAAACTATCGTAGACCTAGTTGACACGTTAAATAAAATAATATGACGAACGTATCATGTTTGTAGACTTTCGACGAGTGAAAGAACGACCACATATCTTACGAGCCGTTTGACTTGCCGCGCGATGAGAGGAGGCCTATAAAAAAGCGGTTTATAGGATATCGCAACGAGTGTTGCGAGCCTGGATGCGCCATTCTGACCGTCATAAAGCAAAAAAGAACCCCGAGAGTGAGAAGATTTCACCCTAAGGGTCCTCTCGCGAAGGGCGCACCGGGCCGTATATTTCCCCCGATATTGAAATTCGATTGGAACTTATCGTCCTATAATAACGCGGATTACGGTGACCGATCGTCACCGTACAGGCATCGATGAAAGAATTAATCGATCTCTTTGAGCTCGTAGTAAGCTCTCAAAAGGTGATTGAAATTTTACGCCTTTATGTTCCGTGTAATTTATCGTTCTCGGTCGCTCACGAACCGTTCGCGAATTTGAATTTTACGACGCGTCCGCGGGACCTCTGTTCGCTTTTCTTTCAAAGCAGAAACCGAGTCGTTATTCGTCCTCCAGCGAGGGCGTTATACAGATTTCTGGCGACTGTCGGTCGCTCGTTTCAGTATCTTAATTGCAACCGCCTCGTCTTCTAATTTCACTGCGAATGCCCCATTCGATACCGCCGTTGATTGCGTTAATCCGTGAAACGAGCGACAATTCGATCTCGCGTAAATTCCTCGTTTCGTTGCACATCAACCGAACCAATTGACTTTCCTCGATTTCGAATAGACTGTCGTGCGGCTCCCGCTAGGGCGAAATTAGGCAAATTCTATTCGCAAGCTATGAATCGAAATTTCAGGCTGGACGTCGATTTAAATTTATAATATTTTCCAACGCGTTGCTCCAATATCGTTTCAATCTTAAGAATTATTTGAACGGAATACTTTAATGAGTACGTTAATTACAATATTCACGGTGTATGCGTTATTGGTGCGATTTAAAGATTCAATAAGCTATTATATTTTTTCATCGTGGCGATCATGGACGTCGAATGTTTTCCCTGTTTGATCAGCTATCCGCGAAACAATAAACGCGCCCTCCTCCGGGCCCGATAAAGCGGAAGTCGCTGTAACAGCGAGAGCAATGCGCGAACGATTTCACCTTTGGCCTCTTTTCCTCTTCGCGACGACGTGTTCTCACTTACGCGACCGCTTCTCGTGCGAAAACCAGGAACTCGTGCCACGATACTCGTTTTCCGATACACGGCCACGTTTACGCGTCGTTTCTACAGCTTTTACGAGTACCGGAGAGGCCATTGTCATCGGATGGACAACCGGGTTTACGTTCGTCGATTTCATACGGCTTGTAAAACAACGCTTATATTTTGGCGCGTTTTTGCACTCGCAAACAGCTTTCCTCGAGCATCGTCTGGGAAATCAATACGACGCTCTTGGAGAAAATAAGGCCAAACGGGGGAAAACGCTTTCGAACCTGTGTTTGCCTTCACTTTTCCCTTGTTTTGACTCGTAGATCATAGTTATACAACATGATGGACACGTACACAACGTTGGACCAAAAATATACGTTCGCGTTTTAGCTTTTTTCATCGTTGGTGTTATTAATAATTATCAAACTGTATTCGTCAACGTTCAGAATAGTTTGTCAGAGTCTAATAAACGGGCAAGATTGGAATGTTAGAACGCGAACGAGAACAGAATTGAAACTTGTAAATTGGAACATTTGTGTAATACTTGGTCGATAGTAGCAATTATTACACTACCGTACAATTACTTCCGTATTTGCGAAGGTGTGTGATTTCAATTGTGGGTTGAACGGCGCGACAGCGGACGCTGGGCGGTTCGTGTAGAACAAACGAAGACAATCTCGAAGTTACGACCGCGTCTTTGTCTCGGCTTCTGCTCGCAAGCAAGGTTTCTCGGCACACACAATGGATGTGCTTCGGAAGGATGCCACAGGAAATACAATACGAGACAAACAAACTGAAAGGGAACAAAGAGAAAGGTTTTCAAAAGAGTGAAGAGCAATCAAAGTAAGCGTAGCTGATAAACGTCAGCGTACAGTTACTTCCGCCATTATTCGAACACCGACTATTACATTACAACGATTATTAATTATCGTGTACACTTTGCTATTCATGCTCAATTTCTGTGCTAATATTTGGAAACTTGTCCTTTTTATGCAGATGCGTTAATTAACGCTTGAAATATTATAATTACATCTTTATTCTCTTTCTGTATTTTCATACTTTTATGTTTCCTTTCGTAATCTCTTTTATAAAGCTAGTATCTTGAATGTGGTGAAAATCCAGGTCGCCGACAACATTAAATATACTTCATTAGCTCGACAAGACTATGCTTTTTCATTCCGCGGGAAAAGGTGTCCGACAAAAAAGTCTACGAGAATATTATTTTCTACAGAAATATGTATTAAGTTTCATATAAAATACAAAACAATGTTCTTCCGTGCTTTGGGATAGTAATTATATTACAAAATTTACAAATAAATATTTAGAAGTCCCTTTTAAACTCCATCGTTGGTTCCGTGCCGTCTTCTATTATTTAACTGGAATAATGTTCAATTTCAACTATGTCGTCATGACGTCAATCATACGCAGACAACAACTTGTTATGGTTTGTACAATAGCGTAAAGCACGCTTATAAATCTTTACGGCTCCATAACTCGACTTTCGTCCATCTCCAGCATAATTATATTCGGTCGATCGTTAATGCAGCACTTCGTTAAACATACTCCAACCATGGTGCATTCGACGAAGTCGCCATTGGAAGCAATATTCCTCTGAACTTGCGCTCGAGACGACAGCGTTTGAGGAACTTCGACGGCGAAGTTACGCGAGTCAAAAGTAACCTTCGTCGCTTTACGACACGTTTGACATCTTACTACGATTTTACTTTACGCGCGTATTGTTCTCATCCGGTGACATAACCGCGTCTTTGTTTCCATGTTTTCTAGAAGTCCGTTTACGACGTGTCGCATAAACACGGTACTCGATAGGATCGTGTATAAACTAAATCCACGATAACATCTTCAGCGAATCGTCGGGCAATTTTACGAGCTAGTTAAACGTGACACTATTTAATTGAAACGCACGTATCGACCCATACGTCGATAATATATTTCATCCAATCTGGAAACACACGAGTTTCAAAACGGATAGTTACTTCTACGTTAATGCGTTCAGATAATTAGCGGAGAAGAGAATTCTCACCGTTGCAGGATTTTGTTTCTCTAATTGAGTATTATAAAGGGCAGATTACTCGTCTGGAAGTGAAACCATCGTACTGTAAATAGTCTGAATATATGAGGGAATAAGAGTTACTAATGGGATGCTCGGAGGCAAACTGACCAAAGAGTCGTGTTTTGCATGGATTAATAATTAAAGGAGACCATATCTGGTTTTTCCAGGACTGGGACGTTTTGTGCCTCGTGCATCATATTTATCTGACCTTTTTTCGAGCGTTTAGGCGCTATCTTCGCGAGAAGAAGTTCGACGATCAATCTCGACTCGAAGTTCGTTCGAGTTCTCAGACAGGAGCATTGTGTACCCGATAGATCAAGACACGCGATACTTGCGCTACATCGTTAATCGAAGTCGTAATTCAACAAAGAGCTAAAGTTTCGTAACTATCGTTAACAGCGTTGCAATCTCTTAGCAATAAATAAATGGTCAGACTTACCTGCGAGTGCCAGTTGCTTGATGAAAAAGTCCATCCGCGTTTTTCGTCGTTTTCCCCACAAGAGACCAAACAGCACCGCGATATTACCCACGACTATCATGACGAACAGCAACCACAAAACCGTGAATTGTTCCGTCTGGAACAAAAGAAACGAATAAGCGTAAATTGATCATGAATTTGATGGATCGGATTGGAAGTGCGAAACTTTGAAAGACGAGGTTACTATAGAAAAATATAAAGCCATCCTAAGTCGAGGACTCGTCATATAATATTCTTTCTTGGTTCGCGAGACCTCGTTAACGGTGCCCGTTCTTCCCTGGGAGATCTAGAACAAGAGCTCTGCGAGAAATTCCCTTCGTGACAGGGTTATTAAATGGAGAAAACGAGCAATTTGTAAAGAACCCGGGGAAACACACAGGAAACGCCGCGGAATCGAATTTAGATTCACCGACTGTGTGCACGTTGCGAAAATAATGCACGATAAAAAAGTATCGGTTACCTGAGGGGTTGTACACATGGTCAGGATGCTTTTATAATATGGAACGTTCGATTACCCTTGGCGGTCACGGATATGAAAATACGCGAATAAAGTTGCCTCCCCCATGTTCCAGCTCGCCATTTATAATTTCAGATTTCTTGGCAAATTAATCACGATTTAAAAGATCTGTGACATTTTGTGAATAATATCGATGGTGCAATCGAGAAGGGGTTGATTTTACGCGAGAAAGCAAATCGAATGCAGAGAATAAAATTTTACTACTTGGACTAGGACGCAAGTAGAAATAGTGATTATTGGACGGACGCGTTTCTGGGTGCTATATTTTATGGTACTGACGTATAATGGTTTCTTCGATAAAGACGTTAAACAAAGTAGAGCGACCATCATTATTCGTGGACCGTTTTTGTTGTATGTAAAATATTAAAATTAATGGAAGGTTCGGGCGTTCGAACGCCTAAAGTTAAGCAGGCAATTTACAAGTAGAAACTTTGGAGCGTTCGAACAAGGGGAAGATATCGGAGTCGGTGATCCGAATCGCGAAAAGGAGATTGTAAGTCATTGGAGCGTCAGAGAGCATTTTGCGTCGGGAATATCGCGACAAAGGCTTTATTAAAGGTTCTCGAAGGCAGACGCGGGATCGTTGGCGCGTAAATCGTGAAGCCTGTCAACCGCAAAATAGGAGAAGTTTTGGTGGCTGCGATCCGGTCGAATGGTATTTCCAGCGGATTTGACGGCATCGGTCATTTATGGAAAATCGATGGCAGGACGACGCACGATCCGTCCCGTGCAGTCTCGGAAGTCGTCGACCCGGTCTTCCGAATTCAATGGCAGATCATTAGTTTTCATTTCGATACACGCCCAATGTTGGAATCCCGTTACAAAGTGGGTGGGGATCGTTAAGAGTGAAATTTATCGTTGCGGATCTCGCAGGGAACCACCTGCAACAACCGACCACGCACTTATGGCGGTTGTATCGTATAACCGGCAAAATACAACCCTCGACTATTCACGATTTAAACCAATCCGGTCGTTCGGAGATACGCGTTCCGGTCTCGTTACCGAAACTAAAGCAATTACACCGTAGCACGCGCCGCTTCTGTGCAGCCATTCTCGAGTAACGATTTCGTATTTACTTATTTAAATGTAAGGCAAACGTTCCAATTATCGATAAATTTACGCCGATCGAAACGTTGCTGTTCCACCGTAAACAATTATCAGACATTGGAAGTTCGAAGCATCTTTCTATCATCATTTATTATTAGATTATAAATTGAACAATAGTAGACTGGCACATAGGTACCGGGAAATTGAAATTCGGTGGCGGAATATTTGTATTGCAGATTAGATGAATTAAACGAGCAAACGGGAGATTTTGAAGCAACGAACCTCTAAATAAGGTAGCACAGACGAATCCATCTGCACAGCATATTTACTTATGCTTTTCCACGTTCGTGTCTTTTATTTTCTCCTCGTCCTATTCTGTCAACCCATTCTAAACTCATACTTTCTGGACCCCTAGTGGTTTTCTCCTTTTATCATTGCGACATGATTTATGATGCATTTCTTTCTTTTCGACTGTCTGCCCTTATTCGGCGTATCTAGAATTTGTCTTCTACCGTTCTCGTAAATTTGGTTAAATTACTCCTCTGTTTCAACGTTTTGGCTAGTCGAACATACGGCAGAGATTCTTCGGAGATCCTCGATTTTTCTGAGGAATTTATTTCTCACTGAAACAAAGGACTGGTGTAACCAAATTTCCAGGAAAAATTAAGATCAACGAGTTCCAATGTACATAGTCGAGAAGAAAGGACTATAAATCGCATTGTAACGATGAAGCAAGGAAACCGCTAAATATCCGGCGTGAATTGAATCGACACCAGGAAATGCCCAGACCATGTACTTTCGCGCGAGTATCTGGTCGAAATCAATTTACTTGGTTTGCCAATGTACCGAGTCTGATTAATGAGACACCGTTATTTCGCTAATACGGCACGCTCTGTGTCGATTATGAATCGTAAATCAGCCACGATTGGAAATCGGCTCGCGTTCGTTGCACGTGTCGATACAGCCGTGTTTAATTAACTAAGCAAGCTTTAGGTGGCCTGTTAGTTATGTACCCTGTTATTGGGGTTGAAGTATGGAGAAGTAATTGACCAATCACGGCCGAAATGTTTGCGTTGGTTTTTCGGTTCGCGGCGGTCTTGTTTGAATCACTCGCGACTCTAATTGCGAGAAGCCGATTCGGTCGTTTTTTCGCCGTCTGCGATTGAAAGGCAGCACGGATCGCTTTTAGTAGCTTGAAAATCAAAGCCGCGGATAATTGGTTCCCTGGCCGAGAGATCGTATTGAAACACGTTAGAAAAGAACGGCTGATGGGACTCGATGTACTTGATGCGCCATTGATATACGATTGATGAGTTTATATCCGATGGAAATGGCGTGACTGTCTTTCGTATTGCGATTCGCCATATGGTCAGATTGTCCGTATAGGATCCAGTAATGCATATCAATGCGACTATCGGACTAACGAACCAATTTATATATTCATTCGACGGTTCAATTTTACGATGATTTGCAAATATCGTCGCGATCATGCTCGAGGAACGCCATAATGAGATCGGAATTTTATTACGGGAATAAATCTTTAATCAGAAATACTACGCCTCTCATTTTACATTCGGTGTCTATCGGGTCGATTCGTTAGTTTCATCCTTTCCCTCGATACCTTTTTTTAAAGGAATTACGATAGTAAATCGTTCGATATGGAAATTGATATATCCATGCATGGGTCGATCGAATTATTTTTCACTGGAAGTAGGAATTTGTGATTCGTGCTAATATCGAATTCTCATTGCCATTCGGGGGTTAATCCGCCCGGTCCATGCAATGTTGATGGACCAGCTTGGTGTCCAGATGGTCGTAAATGTACATAGTAGGCTTTCCATGGATTGGTCGCCATAGTCGCGTGCTAATCGTTACTTTGTGGCAGATTGTCGACCAATAATAATGATGGTACTCGTGGTATTTATAAAGAAAGGAATATAAAATTAAATTTATCGCCGAACCTCGGTCCAGAAGAGGGTTACGAGCAAAAAAATGTTGAGAAACATTGATCTGCACCATGGGTCGGCAACCTTTTGGACGACCGGATACAAAAGTTCCACGTTAAAAGAAAAAAAAAATAGGAATGAGCGTAAAAGCTGCGGAGCGTGGCCAGTTGGCTCGCAAAATACTTGGTCGTTTAGGATTTAAAGTCCGGAACGTTTATGAACTCTCGTTGCAGGCTACTCTGTGAAATCCTTTTACTTGTTTTTTATTAACAAGCCACAACTTGAAGCTCGATTAATTAAACTTTTCAAAAAATTATGAAATTCAATCAAACAAGTTCCAGGATACTCCAAGTACAGTTTGACTATTCAAAGCAAATTTTTTATGCACGTATATGCGAGTGTACAGTGCGGAGATGAAACGTCAGACTAGGGGTCTGATCGATCATAGTATAATCTCCTTATAAATCCAGGCGCGGGTACAGCAAGTAGATTGTACTATAAATAATCAGACGCCCAGACCAATTTCCAGTTTTTCGCGGAGAAGTCTAGGATTATGGGACCAGTATGTTTACAAACCATCTTGGCAGGTTACTCGGCGAAGTCTGGTCGAAACAGAAGGCGATGAAATCCGTGCTGTTAAAATAACCAACGGAACAACGCGGCCAATTGAAAGCCACTTAAGAGGCAGCGTTAACAAATATTGAAACGCTTGGGTAACGCTCGATAATAGGAACGTTTCTCGAACAGAATGGCCGAATGGTATTTTATGCGCGAGCCAATTGGCTGGGGAAAAGTTGTGCGTGCAACGATATCCACGCCTTTCACAGGTGGAGACTCTCGAGTGGTCGCGTCAGCTTTTCACCTTACACGGCGCTCGGATCTTTTATGGAGCCCAGAAACGACGCCATGTCGGTTTACGTAATTCCCAGCTGCTTCTGTTTAATTTCGTCGCAGAAATGAAGCCGGATCGCTGAAGGACACGGTAATCCAAGGCTGAAATAGTCGTCCCCCCGGAGACGCGGTCGTGGCGCGATTTTTCGGGACCGGAGATTGTAAAACCAATTCGGTGAATTAGATACTGGGAAAACATTCAACGCGATTCGGAGGCAATACTTTCGAGCTACGTTGCTTTTTATTTATTGGGTCGTCGATGGCCGCGTTCGAGAGACAATGGTATTATTTCAAGTTTGTCTACGTATCTTTGAAGTTTTTATCCTTAAGCGTAAAACGAAGATGATTCAGGAACGAGATCCTTTCATAACACATAAATAATGGATAGCCTCCCCGACGAGGAAAGAGCGTCACTCGATGCACGGTCGAAACAATCCCAGGATTTGGTCCTGGAGGATGAATCAAATATCGGAAGTGGGGAAGTTCGATCGGCGGGGCTATAATCTGCCCACGTTATTCGATTTGGTGAATTTTTCGGGAATACATTCGCCGAAGGGAGATTTCTCCGGTACGTTTCTGATCCGTGGATTACACCGTTCGGGGTTGAGGGGTCCAGAATGGAGGACTGGCTCGGTCCCGGTACTTCTTCTCGAACGGCAAATTGCCATCGGCAAGAAGATATCGCCGAGTCGACGGAAACCAAGGTCCCCGCGTAAGTGCCACATTGGCCTTCCGCCTTTTTCCCCTTCGTTCAGCACCGAATTTATGATTCGAACGTCATCGTGTGTTCGTCCTCTGCGACAGAAAAACTTGACGCGTAACTATTTCCGAACGGTCGTACCAAGGACGCCGAGAAAATCCTTGTTTTTTCCGCGCGAGATCGTCTGCACGTAGGCTGATGCAATTTTATGCTTTCGATTAACTATTTGGATTCCGTGCTTCTGTGGCGGAGCAACGCTATCCGGTTCCACGCACGTCACGCGCTAACAATAAGAGCAAAATTTGAAACGCATTCTTTTTTTGTCTATATTCCGGATTTTTAGTCGAACCAGGTGCGGAATTCCTTTCGAAATTTTTTCTTTCCCGCGATACTATTTTCGCTGTATCGTTAATGTTTTAGGGTGCTTAAAATATTTTTTACCCTTCGAGATGGCTAAATGGGGATCGCGTGTTGTAAGAACGGAGCATAAAGCGTAATTGAAAAGTGTCGTAAGTGAAGATGGTCGTAAAACGAATCATCGTAAAATGGAATACGACTTGGCAAGTGTATCTGTCTATTACTCGTTAATTCTACTTCTCTCGATGTTTGTGTACATCAACGATAGCGAGGTACCATCTGTTCTTCTGTTAACGTCTTCTAACTAGTCAGAACTAGCTAAAATAAATAATACCCCTTTAAATAATACCCGCGCTCGTTGAAATCCGTTTTTGGGTAAAATTAATTTCAACTAGGGGAAACTAATAATAATCACGATGATCTTATCGGGCCAAAGTTTATAGAGAAAATGCGGGTCACGTGTGCACGCACGCGTGTTTTTGATTTTCTAATCGACGTCGACCGCGTTCAATTTTCAAACGACGTACCACAACCTTCGGCGAACGTTACCGCAAATATTATAGCACAGCCACGTACCTGAATCCGTTGCGGTACTCTAATCAGAGATGGTCAAAATGAAATCTGATTACATTTGCAGCGATATGATTGTATGTAATTGCACGGTAATCGCGTGGTAATTAAACGATAATCAAACAATCGTTACGCGTCTTAAAGATTTACGATTATGGTTACGTCGCAATTGGGCAGTGATTACAGTACGATTTCGTATTTTAATCATAATATAGTGATATAGTTTGTATATCGTAACGAAGTAAAATATTTTTCCGTGATTTTTACACAAAATTCAATCATCTCCATGTTTTGAAAGCCGAAAACTTCAACGCTGAACGTTGAAGAGGGTTGAAAAGAGTGGAAATTAATACTTGACACGATCGTGTTCCCGGTTACTCTGCGCTACGCGTTCGACTGTACCCATTGACAATTCATTAGTTTACATGCTTCGTGCGCGCGAGCTGGTTTCCGCCCCGATAACAGGTCGATTATTATACGCGCGTGACTGGAAATCATGCGATACCCAATACACTCCAGAAACCGAAACAGAAATGCTGGCCCACGCTACTGCGCGAAACTCGATCGCGATTTACAGTCTGTAACGCAAGAACCGCCATGTTTGTGGAATATTATCCATAGGGCAGAGGAAAGATCATAATCTAAACCTTCAAGATCAATAATGTAAAAATTACTGTTCGCATCAAAACGTTTTGAGGAATGGAAATTGTTTACATTTTCACTAAAGAAAGAGTTTCTTGTGACATTTATTAAACATTGGTTCGATCGGAATAGGAACACGTGGATGCTTCCGGGAGATAACGACAACAAAGATCGAAGAATCTGACTCGAATGGAAAACGAGAAACTGTATCGTTACGTAGGATGGCTCGTTTCGATCCCCTCGTGATAATCCCACCAATAATGTATGGTCAATTATGAAGGAACAGCTTCAAGGAAACGGCAGTTTATCATTAAAACCACTGACGCATCACATTCGTAAAATACGAAAGTCGTTACTCGTCTCGTATGCAGAAAAATTGATAGAAAGCACTCCGTGACACGTTACCGAGCCATAATCGCTAATGGAGGCAACCAGGCCAGTTATTAAGCAACGCGTAATAGCTTTTTAAATACAGGGTGGACCGCAGAACCCGATCAGTTTAGATCATTCTGCTGTTAGCGGACCGATGAGCAGATCTTCTCAACGAGAGATTTAAGATGATTATAGTCAATTTTTTTTCCTCCAGTTTCCAAGGTTGCTTCCAGTTTTTTGCACTCCCATATCTTAATGAATATCGACACCAATTCGGGAATCTAAACATTTCTTTTTATGTGAATAGGATGGAAAGAAAATTTTTTATTTGTTTGTCTCAATTTGTCGGAATCTGCGTCGCAATTTTTCAGGGGTGGATTTCGAGCGTGACGAGTTTCAAAATTGGGTGTATTCACGCGTCGTAATTTGCGAACGACCTCTTTGTGCTTGGAAACTGGCCCATAAATTCTGTCCTTCTGTGCCGCCGCGGGGTTTACGAAACGTCAAGTGCCATCGAGAGGAACACAGCCACACGGTTCTCCCTGAGAAACAGTTAACTGATATTTACCAGCAGTCCTCGAGTCTGCAGCAAACACGTACAAATTAAAGTGTGAATTACGATTTCAAAAATGGCGCCGTTCCTCGCCGGCTGCAGCGTAAACTCGGTCGAGTGTCCTTTGAAAAACCGTAACACCTTTTGCGTTTTGTTCTCTCTAAATTTATTTGGTTCTTTGCTCCTTACACTGCCTCTCCTCTTGTAAACTATCGCGAGTCGCGATATTTTCGCCTCTGTATTTAAAATAGCGGACGATGATTAGTAGGAACGACGTCGATGACAAATTGTCCTTTAAACGGGATCGTTTCGTTATCCAACACGAGACGACCCGCGAAAGACGTAGCGATTTCGTGGTTCTGAATGGTTTATAACGCGGTCGTTTCTATTACCCTGTAATTTCGCGGTTCGTAAAGAAAAAAATACACGGACGCTGATTTAGTGTCCCGTTTCGCGGCGATGCGGCACGACGTTAAAAGAAAGTCTGGCCGTGGTTTAGAGACGACATTAACCCATTTAATCCACCGCGAACAGGCGCGATGTATAACCGTAAAAATCTGTTACACGTGATCGCGAGTTATCATTAATTTCGTTCTCGACGGTTAACGACAACTCCCGGAAGTTGAAACTCGCTGCTCCGAGCAGAGACTTCCTCTCGAGTTACCTTGCTGCAAATTGCAGTTCAATCGTTGCCAATACGGTGCGACGTCGATCACCGGAAATCTAGATCCTATGAAAATGTATTGTCGGGAAGAGCGATTATCGGGAAACGATTTACGCGATTTATTGAAATTTTATTCGGAGCCTTGCGTGGGATGTTCGTCATGGTCTTAACATTTGCAATATAGTATTTTATACTCATTTGCAGGCAGAGATTCGCGAATTTTTTAAAATCAATATAAGAAATTCAATGTTCCCTCGAGGAACGGAACCTCCTTTAATTAACAAGACAGGATACACGTTTAGGGGTACAGGTGCGGAACATCTTTTGAACATCGGCTTCCTTTTATGTTACGATATCGGATATTTCATTTAGCTTGAAAACGCGTTTTATTATGTTCCTTTTTCGCGTTTCTCGCCTACAGGTTGATGTCGCCAGCCCGTAAAGATAGATAAATTAAAATGCAGAGAACTAACAGGAGTCGCGGTGGAAAATGTTACAGTTTATTTATAACGCAACGAGTCGACGGTATCTTTTTCATGCAATTTCAAAGCGCGGGAGATTATCATCGGATGGAAAGCAAAGTCCTTTTGTACGAGTTGTTTCGCAATTAACGAACGTGCATCTCGTTATTTATAGTAAAAATTGAACCGTTCGTTGGAATAAACGTCAGGAATAAATTTGCGAGTTAGCTATATTTCTCGAGTAAAATTCTGGCCATCATTTTTAAATATTTAATTAAGCGATCGTATCGTTAAGTTTTTTTTATTTTCCTCGAAATAACGAGACGTTGAATCGTTTCGGGAGCCAGTGAGTTGTTTACAGTGGCGATACAGCACAGGTTTCGCGGTATGGAATGTTGCAGTTTTGGGCAAACGAATCTTTTTGCCGCGTCGTTAACGAGATACAGGGTTTCGCGTTAATGCACTCGAGGCATGCTCCATGCTGGCTTGGAACATCAAGAAAATGCTTGTTAACGAGATAGGCTATCATCTTCCAACCGTAAAGACTCGCGATAAATTGTTCGTTAAATGAAGACACTTTACCAACGACAAACTCTTCGCCAGAATCGACGATCGCGTCTTTGTAACGTCCCTCTCGTAATTTGTGTTATACGATGTAACATAGAGGCGAGCGCGATAAAAATTGTTGTTGCACGATGTTTCGTTATCGTGGTTTACCGACAAAAGTATGTACTCGTGAATAACGACCGCTGTTCGTTATCCGATCGGTCGATAGTGCTTGTCGCGTCCAGCTGACCGATTCGAAATCTTTTAATCTTTTCAAGTCGCGTCAAGGGCCTGTTTCTTTTTGTCCCCTTCGCGGAAAGAATTGTTTTCGTTTGAAAATATTAAAATATCAGAGTTAAAAACAAATTGTTATTTATTAATAATATTCTGCACAAATGTCGTGTGTCCAGGATGGCGAATGAAACAAATAATAAGCCATAGACGAGGACTCTGAAACAAAGTCAAATACATCTCGTTTCATTAATTGCCCCATTCGCGGTTATTGATATTCATAACCTTTACACGATACGAAAATAATTTCCATGCGTTTCATGACGCACTACGCAATGTGGAGGAATTATTACGATCGATTGAAAATTGCAGAAACTCTGAACCGCGCCTCATGAAAGTCACTTGAAATCAAGCTGAAAATTTATTATCGCATCCTTTTTGCTCCTCGAACGGTTCAGCGTCCCTCGCGATAACGTACGTTGTCGAATGCACTCAATTTTTGTGGACAACGAAACTATACGCGACGCACGGCGTCAGCATCCATCCGGCTATATCATCTTAGATAAAAAGAAATTGTTGCTTCGTTGGGGAAAAAATGAGCGTCACCCCGAAGTAGTTCGGGGAAATGTATTTTGGAGAACTTAAGATGCACGAGATTAGTCCTCGTCCAATCATGAGACGTCCATGCTAGAATCTCTCGGTCATGGTATATCCTCCCACGCAGAAACTTACCACGCGCGTAATCCAAGTTGTTCAAAAGTGCCGTAAAAAGGAAATGAAATTTGCGTGGGCGAACTGCGTTAAGACGTCTTGTATATAGGAAACGAGCATTCAAAAGTTTTAAAAAATCTCTCAACAAACAACATTGTAACCAGGTGTCAGCGATCGTACAGCTGTATCCGGTGAAAGAAAATCAACAATTAATCCGAAAGAAACGCGTCGCAAAAAATAAAGAAAACTATCCAACTGAAAAGTTTCCCTCCTTCGAACGGCCAATGACTTCTCTCCCCCGGTCCTGGGCAATTGTCTTTCACGGAAGATTGCCTTCGACACGATAGAATAGAAAAGAGATTGCCGAAATAGTGTTCGAAAGTATCGCGAGCCGCATCACAAGCTACGGTACCGATTTAAACACGAACCATTCCCTGGACCCTTGGTCGTCCTGTTTCTCTCTCGGTAATTCTTTGAGAGGGATACCTTGTACAACAGGATAAATCTAGAACGAAGTAAATCGATCTTCGTAGATTCTCCCCTATGTTATTGTTCCTTCGCTACGAGACGAATTTTATTGCACGGTTTCGCACGGGCGTGGGAGTTTTACTTAACTCGCACTCCGGAGACACTGTTTAGGGCGGGAAATAGATCCGACAGGCTTTCGCGAGACATTTGTCGAGAGTTTCCTCGTCGGTGCACGGGATTTATATTACGATGCCGTGAATAGGTGAACCCGACTCGCGTCCCCCCTCCAACGCAATACGTATCCCAGCCCTTATCGGAATCGTTTCTGTCGTTTGTAAAGCGATAACAGGGAAGACGTCGAGAGTTCGGAATGAAGCCCGACGTGCACGTAACGCCGATCGCAAAGAACCCGCGACAAGTATTGTCGAACAGGGAGAACCGTATCGCACCTCTGCGATTTTCGTTTTCGCTCCGGTTGTTCCAGGCTCTCGTTCTTTCTCCGGTTATGGGGAACGAACTGTCACCCTAACTGCACAGTCTTCTCCGTCAACGAAATTCAATTGTACGCGAAACTACGGGGAAATCGCGGAAAATGCGTCTACGAGACGTACGCCCGTCAGTGTTTAGGTAAACATCTCGTAAATCTAAGCATTCTTATGTTATTTGCAAAATAAAAATACCATTTTGTCCCAAGTCTGTTCGGGTTTTGAACGTTTGGAAAATGATTTTTTCTTTCGAGCAAGAAACTGTTTCAAGTCCTAAAATATTGATTCTGACGGGAGTTTCGCAAAGACCGGAATCTCCGGTAGCTCAATGACCCAGTATAAAGAATGCTTTAACTTAGTTTCGGCTACTTCCTCTAACTTCGCAACGCGATGCTCACCCACGTTGAAATCCTCAGTCTATTGTTTCAGACTTCGTTCTCGGCTACACTGAACAATCCCGCGTTTCGGGGAATTTTTTAATATTCCAATAAATATTTGTCTCGTTCCACTCAAAGTAATTTCAACCCCCTCGAGAATGTCCTTTAAAACGAACTTGTGTAATAATGTGGCCTCCCCCTCTGTAATTCGTAGCCCACTTAGAAGTCGTCTGGCTATTTCTTTTGCATCATTCTCTGGCAATTCTGGCGGAATGCAGCGTGCATAGAATTTTCGGAAGGAGAATTCCTGGCTTAACGGTTATTCCATGGCACGGCCGACTACGAGGAAAAGTTTTCGAGATACGTGTCCCCGGCAGCCGTTGCGCGAAAGTGAAATTTCCATCTAAACGAAAGGATGAATGTACAGGGAAAAGTATCCAGAGCGTCGCCAGAGAAAATGGAACGGCGGTAGAGCTTGTTATTTAAGTTTCATCGACTATACTCGCGACGACGACCTTAACGGGGAGTAAGTACTTCGTCGAGGGTAGCGCTCGTTTCCGCGAAAAATCTGATGAGACGAGAATGCCCCCAGCTCGTTCTCATCGGGAGAAATTGAGATGAAAAGTCGGCCGTTGACCCGTCCTTGCGTGGGTGGAAACTTTCGTCGCTACTAGACTCGTGTGCTGGACGATATTCCAAGACACGAGGACCTTAAATTATTCTATTAGGGGAGTAATTCTCAGACTTGGCTGGTTCTTTCTCCAATTTCACTCCCTTATGTTTTCTTAGACTGTTCTCTATTTTTAACAATACCACTCTAGTTTCTCTGCGTTCCTTTGTCCACGAACGACTTGCGTCACGTTTATGACAATATTTTGACTCCTCTCGATATAACCGCCATCGAGACCCGTAAAAATGTCAACGACCTTCCTTTTTAAAGTCCTCGGTAATCATTACACGTCCAAAGTTTCTCGAGAAAATAAATTTTTATCTTCCCGATAGATTCTCATTGTTTGTGCCGACTTTTTATAGATTCTAACTAGATCACGCAGATACCATAACTCGGATACCTAAGATATATCACCACCACATTCCTGGAAGATATAAATCTGTTCTCAGACTTTGTGCCTTTCGAAACGTCACGCATATATTGACGTTTGAATTCAAATAAATAAACTCTACTTTCGAACGCCTTTGCTTGAAATTTTGTATCAAATTCAATTACAACGAATATGTATTTGAATTTTATCCGCAGGGCTGTCAGATACTATCGCGATCGCATCTCTTTGACATCGCGTATTGTAAGCCGATCTGAGCAGCAGCATGATCAAAGCAACTCCACGATTAATGGCGTGTCCAGCACGCGTTGGTCTCTATATTTCCTCTCGAGAAGTCAAGAATCCAGTTCATTGTATTTCAAACGAACCCATTTTTTATCCCTTTTATTGCTTTCCATAAATAGACGAGTTCATTTCTTTCTCGAGCACTTTTTACCGACATATTCCGTTTGTAATTTCCATTAAATGTTTCAATTTTCAACTTGTTTTGACGTTGGTCAGTCTGAACGATAACACAACATTTTGAGTATTATATTTTGCTTGCGTTATAATACAAAAATGGTGTAGAATTGTTGGAGAGTCAGTGGACGTTGTGATTTTTGGCCCGTCGATCGAAACCACCCCCGCGTTCGCGAAAGAAAATGTCACGCGTATGGGTCAGAGGAATCCGAACCGTGGAAAGAAGTTGTTGCATAGAAATCAACCTTTTCCGTGGGACTTCCATTTCTTTCTTCTTCCGTGGTCTGTATCTCATAAATTGAATTAGATCCCCGTTGCTATTTCCCGTTGTCGTGTTCGCTGGGCTGCTGAGACTCGACGAACGCGGCCCGTTTCAACTTCGCTGAGAGACACGCGCGTGCATTCTGTGCTCGTTCGACGTTCTTCCCTGCAAGACGCACGGAAAATGCAGATTGCACATTGTTACGCGACCAACGGAATTCCATCGCGAGGAAAAATCATGGATTTATTTCGTACCCTTTTCCACCGCACGTGTTCGGTTATTCTTTCTATTTTTCCGTAGAAAAAAATTCCATCGTAGTCTGCATAGGTTTCTGTTGCAATTAACAAGAGACAGGGAAGAGGGTTGTGTTAAAAGAAAAGAAAAGTGGAGGGACTGTCTGCAAACAAATTACGGAATCAATTAGCGCAAAAGTCAATGTTAGGAACGTTACAACCTGGGTCGAAAGAATGCACGTATTTACATCGAAAGAAACCACGTTCGTTTGAGGTTCGCAGTTCAATATATGTGGGTGAAAAAATAAATATCGTCTTTATGGACGAGAAAACATGTAATTCGCACGATCCAGATGGCTGCAATTATTACCGCCGTGACGTACGAAAATAGGAAAAGTTATTAAGTCGTCGACGAATGGATGGTGGAGGTGTCACGGTGTGGGCGAGAATTGAGCATGATGGAAAGGACCGAAATAAAACTCGTCAAGACACGAACGGACAGCGTTCATTATATAAAATTAATTAACGAGAAAATAGAAGACTGTGATAGACAAGTTGTTGCTATATCAAAAAATTGAAAACTGGAAAACCTATCAACTTGCTCGAGTCTTTTCCTTACGATAGAGCAGAATCGATTGGAATAGCGCTTGACATTCCAAGCCCTTGTTAATTATCGCTACGGATCCGAGAAACCAGCATTCTGTGGTTGAATTTCAGCGTTGTGGTTGCTGTTAAGCGAAACCCGTGGAAGTTCGCCCTTACAGGTGCATTTCCGTAATTTCTCACTTCTAAAAACTACGTTTGATGGACGATCTCGATCGCAGGAAATATTCCTGATTTAAGGTACTCGCGGAATTCATATCGAGTAGAAACGAAACTTTTCATCGCTTCGTCGGGACGTACACGTTTGAACGGAGTTTCAAAACTTCCGATAATCGCTTGAAGTTGCACTGTTCGTTCGCAGTTTGAATCGCGTCGTTCAAATTCGAATTAATTTTCCGTTCTAGTCGCGATCGATAGGACGCATCGGAGCAGCGTTTTTCGTTCTTTCCCTACGGATCCGTCATTTCAGCGGGAAACGTTCTTTATCAAGTGGCAACGGTACGAAGCAGAGTCGGGAGATGATCACTTTATCGCAGGTGGGTACTTTTTTCGCCGCGAAACGACGAACCGTAAAGTGCACCGCTTTTCTTCGTGGAAAATGTGGCCACGCCGTTTGCTTTTTCCCCCCGAAGGATCCTCGTCAATCCGATAAAACGAATTTTACTTTCCCGGACTGTTATTGAATGCAACGAAGAGGAAGTTGTTGTCAAAACTTCAACCCATCCCTGGTTTCTTGTATCTCGGTATTCTCTGAGACTAAAAACGGTCGTAAGGATTTTTACGCACTGCCCGTTCGCTTGGCTGAAATGTTTTTAATCTTTGCGTTATTATAACTCCAAGAAAGGAGGGTTATTTTCAAGTTGAATTTAGTTGGATATTCTTTTACGCTAGAAAGATGACTTTACTCTAAACAACGCCCTAAAATGTTGCTTTTGAAGTTTAATCCGAACGACTGATCTTTCGAGGAAGACTTTGATAGCGCGAAAGGAATTTTTCCTCTATTGAACGACTCTATACGCCACTCGATCCGAAAGTCCTTAGAAACACGCCATGAAAGAGAGGTCAATCGGTTGCCGAAATGCTGACCTCTGCGATTTCGGTGGACTGCTTGGTCATATACCTGGGGGCCACGACGCCCCCAAAAACGCGATCTATTCTCTGCAAGGGAAAGTATCCACTTGTGGCACACAGCTCACGGTCATAAAACATCCCTTGTGGGTAACTGAACCTGATCAAATTCGTCCGTTCGGAAGTATATTATACCTTTTACAGCTTCAAATCTTCGTTAAAGGATAAAGCCATATTAACGGGTTAATAGGTAACTTATGATAATTAGCATCAACTCAGCAAGAATAGTTCACGAACTTCCCCTCAAATTAATACTCGGGTACGAAGATACCATTTACAACGAAATTATTACAAGTAAATTGATATTTAATATTCTCTTCACCTTCTACGTAATTTCTACGTTCAAAAGTTCTCGTCAAACCGCTGATTATTGATTCTCAGAAAGTTCTTAGCCGGAACTGTTGTTTTGGACACTCTGATTAGTTCGTCGACAGATTGGGGATGAGATACTAAAGAGCACCCAAGCTCCGTCTTCTCCTCCAAAACAAAAATTTTAATCTACTCTATGATCGTATTTTATTTTTAAAAATTTACCGAACATTCTAAAAGTAAACTTCGACGATGGTCACAAAATGAACAGCTCTGGTATCAGCAAAAGGAACATTTTAAATTAAGTCCGGAGTGATTGAAGAGCAAAGAGGCGTGCAAACTCGAAGCACAAAGTAATTTTTGCACGAAGTATAAAGCAATTTTCTTGCACGGGAAAAATGACAAAGGGAGAAAGGAGACAGGATACCTGTTGTTTGAGTTGGATTGAAACTAATACACGAGACATCGAGTTAAGGGAGGGTGATTGAGACACTGGAAACTTGCGGGAAACACACTTTCGGCGAAATAATTTTAACTACCGTACTAAAATCCCGGCAAGTTTCATTTACTTTCAAAGCAGGTAGAGTTTCCAGCAAGTTTTACACGGTGGTTAACAATAGTAAGGCGAGTTTGAAAGTGCTCGTTTGGTCGACACAGGTGAAATACACTTTCCTTCGACCCTACCTCGAAACGAAACTTCGCTAGCTTCACAATTTTATTTTTTTTTTGTGACTTACAATTTTCCTATAGCATCATTGCTTTCCAGCTGCATATTTATCGATTCAGTTCATTTTTCTGCTAATATTAAATATATTTTTGACGACTTCGAGTATCAAAGTTTATCAACGAATGAATTTTACGCATATATAAAAATAAACATACAACTATTATTATTCATTTCAAGCGCAGTATTGATTTTCGATGCTTTTCACCGATTTTATTTACACGACCATTTTCCCGTTTATTTTCAAACGTCGAGTAAAATCCGTTTTTATGGGAGACGATTTTATTTTTCAAAATGATTTTTATGCGCTATGTTGGAATAATGAAGCTACTGTTTACACTGGTTGAAGCTTTTGAGGATTGCTCTTCCCGTGAGACATTCGCTTAATTCTTTGCTCTGACAGGCCTTTGCGTTTGTGGCAAAATTTATTTTTCTCAATCTGTCCGTTTCAGACGGTCAAAAGTTATTTATAAAGCTGAGTCTACTTTGTATTTGTCTCCTTATTAGTTAGAATATTCTCTTCTATATTTCATAACAAACACGTTCCATCTTGTTCGTCGAATCAATGATAAAAATGAAACGTTATTTACACGCGCGCGAAGCACAAATATTTTTATTTTCGAAAATAAATTTACTACATAATTAGTATTTTACCCATGTCTGAACACGAAGCGTTTTCAGGAGCAAATTAATTTTAATTGCGAACGTTCTCGCTTTAAATGAAGATTTACGATCGCCCTGGTTCCGATATCTCGATTATGTTTCTTCGCCGGTTACAGTGAACTCTTTGGCTTCCCCTTGGGGCTCGATTCTTGTAAAATTCTAACGTGTCCCTTCTTTGCGGGACGATTGCTGACCCTTGCACGCATATACAAACACACGCGCCTAGAAGAAACCGCGAGGAATCCCGTTTGCGATTTATTGCTCCCACGGGAATCGTACGGCCATCGATTTACGCCTGATACTTTTTTGATCGCGGGCTGGCCTTCTGCAACACTTTCGAGATTGCACTCTAACGGCATGGAATCCAATTGCATCGCGAAGTAGCTGTTACGACGGTTCGTTCGGAATGCGACATATATGAAAACGATCGCGATTGTCCGGCAATTTGTTTAGAATTTAATGGCGGAACTTCAAGCAAACGTCGTTACGCAAGTAAAATTGCTTTAAAAATCATCAAATTACGCCACTGTATACGTGTTCCAAACTAAGTTGGAAAATGGGAGGGAGACAAAATTTCCAGCCTTTGATCTTTGCTTTCAACAAATTATATTGTATTGGAAAACCGCGTCCAGCAGGCGCGTAAATTTCGATGCTTCCGTCGTTGTTCCCGTTGAATTTCTACGTTCAATTTTTAATTAACGAAGTGTTTTTACAAATCAGTAATCTCGACGGGATCCATACGACCAAATTTAGGTAAAATTGTGTTCGAACAAAAGGAACACAAGTATTCGGGCTCCACTGTGATGGTTTAATGACCGGCTACGATTACAGAAATGGTCTTTAAAATATTTTCGTCCGCGACATGGTGGCGAAGTTTAAATTGGCTTGAAAGCTAAATTGAGATTGACGCGACTGCTGTAAACGAACGATCTCTGGATGCTCAAAATGTGGAAGAAACGTGCACCGAGGAAAGTGGGGAAAGAAGCGCGAAAGCCCGGAGTATTTAACGCCGGGGATGAGAAAGACGCCGCCGCGGGGAGATTGAATTTTACGTCTGTTGAAAGTTGGATCAAAAGAGATGCCCGCAAGGCAGTTCACCTTCCAGCGGAAGACAACTTCCGCCATCAGTAAACGCGAAAGATCCCCTCGAGTAAGTTTCACGAGCTAGTGTCATGGCGTTCTGTTCCTTCGGTATATCGATTTAATAATACCTCTACTTACGTCAAAAGCACTACTCTCCCATCAATGAGCGTAACGTTACAACGAACTTGTTTCGGAAACGACCGTTTCTCGGTATTGTTCTTGCTCCGTGTTCGACGGGACACTTGAACGAATATTATTCGCGGTACGTTGAACGCGCGGGAAATAAGAGATGCTGTAATCTCGAAAATGGCAGGCTGTCCTCGGTGAAAAGTGGCCTCATATATCAGACGTTAAGATTACACGGCGCATACATCGATCGGGTTGCTGGAAATTACAGTGATCAGTCGGTCGCTCGGGAAACGCGTCTTTTCGTGCATTATGTATTCTCTTTTCATCGCGACATACCCGGTTCCAAGCTTTGTCTCTCGTTTAATGAAATTTAATAATGTCGATATACGTGAAAACAGATTATTCGAATGATCTGTCTCAAAGGGCCACCCTGTATTTTCCTTGTATTTATAGTGACTCGACAGCATCCAGTTGAGTTTTTATAATAATCAAGATGAAACGCGCCTTTACAGCTCCACGATGTCTTCTTAATATTACTTCTTTCAGTCTGAAATAGTATAAGCTTGGCTTGGTGCATAATTAAGTTTTCATTCAACACGATTGTCCCAAGATGCACGGAGCGTAGTCGAGAGCCAAGCACGCTTTATTACGAGATCGTTGTCATAAATTGCTCGAGATAAGCTGATCGGCATTTCGCGATGTAAAAAGGGGTTAATTTTTAAAAAGAATACAAATCGAATCCATTGTCGAATTTTAACGAGGCTGCAAAAGTAGGTGTTGCGACAAATTTTAGGTTTCATAGTTTACGATTGCTTGAAATCCAAACTTTACCGTTTCGATCGCGTCCACGTACCGGATAAACGAACGATGTCACTTTTAATTCGTAAACGGTCCCTCATAAACGATTTTAACGTTCGCTAGTGTCGCGTACGTTTTTTGTCGTCTTTTGTCGTCCAGCCAGGGAACAACATCGTCGGGCGTCGCAAAAATTCCATCCGAGGGGAAACGAAAGTTACGGGAGCGTCGTCGTCGCGTTTACGAGGTAATTAGAGAACAATGGGGAACGACGATTATTCGTAATAACGTTTAAACCGTAATAGTCGGTGACAGGTCGAAACGGCAGTTTCGCGATGGCGATCGGACCACCTCTCGTATATACGCGATCGTTTCGACTGCGTCAGTTTGATCACGATCGTGGCAAGTTCTAATGATGGATTTGATGAAAGCGCCCCGCGTGCAACCATTATTGCTCCGAGCGAAACTGAATATTCAAGAGCCGCGTGAAACTTCGCGGAAATAGTTTTATCGCGAACGAAACAGAATTTCGGTAGCATTTCGAATAGATTCTTCGAACGAGATATTACTAGAGTAATCTTCGACTAGGTAGTACGAATAAAGGCAAATCGATCAGGATATCGTATGTCAATGTCCATCGATTGAGACATTATTATCAACTTTGACATTCGACACGGCGTACGCACAAGGGAATCTGCTTATGCGAGTAATTGATCGATGGACGTTTCTTTCGAATAGAACATGGGCATGGTTCGATCAAAGGAACCGACATCCTTGTAGTCGACGTTTTTGTTTGTCACGATTATGATAAAAGCACTGACAGCGTCGAACATAGGAAAGATTGCGAGCTTTTATTATAGACCTTTCCGTTCACGACTTTTACTTTATTAAATCGCTGTTTTTAGTCGAAGCTGGGAGTCGATTACTATTTTATTGCACCTTATCCGTAAAATCGAACGCGTCAGGATTCCAGTCACCCAGTCGAGTCACTGTTACGATTGATTTGACATCAGAGATTCCGGATTCGTGTGCAACGACGACTCCGCGTAAGTGAGATTTACGAGCTCGGCAAATTCTCTGTAATTATGGGGCACGGGTCGATGCAACGTCGACGAATTGATTGCGACTTCGTCGAACTTGTCCATTAGCTTCCGAGAGCCATCCGCTGGCACTCTGTCTTACCAAACACGTGCCTTTTCTACTTGGACTTTTAGCCAACGAGACGTACGGTTCGCCACTCTATTCTAGGACAGTAGCTTCAAAAATTCGAATTTTTAAATACATTTCACGGAAGACTCGAGTGACCTACAGAGTCATTTGCTAAACAAACTAAATTAAACCGTTACCTAGTGTACGCAAACGGGAACGTTTATCGGAAGAATTCGTAATTGCGCAAACAACATCGATAGCTTTTAGCCCGACATTTTTTTTCCGCGGAAATTCGGAAAAATCTATTCGTGAGCTAAAACTGGCTCAAAGGCATAAACATCTTTGATTAACGCCGCGGCATCGAGGTCTCGATTGGACCGCGATAAACTCTGAATTTATCCTCGACTTCGTTTCACGTTTCTACGGTGTCCATATAATTTTCGTTTCGTGAACGTTTATCTCGCGTCAGCTCGAGAATAATTACATCGGTGGTTTCGTCGCGTGTCCCCGGGAAACAGAGAGCTAACGTCTCGCCATGATTTCGTGAAAGATACGTTCCCGTCGTTGACGTTATCGGGTTCAACCTGATCTCCCGCGACTCCCAGAAAATTGAATCTCCAAAGTAAATTAATTAACTGGTGCAAACAGTGGGTTTTTCGCGGAATCGCCACAAACGTCCATCGCAACACCTGCGGTGATTTTTCCTCGACGAAAACCAAGTATTTATAGACTTCGACACCGGCGAAATACGTCGCAATCCGTCGTAAAGTCGATGAGGTACGTCCAAAACATACACCCACGGCCTTATTCTAAATTTAACGGCGAATTTCAACCGTTAATGGTTCGTCGAATTTTATCCCCATCCGTGAGCTTGTAAAGTTGTTTCGACGTCGTACCATTAGCTTCCTAAAGCTCGTTTTATCTCGAATGACATCCATTAGTCTGCAATTTTGTCGCAATTTTCCTATTTTCCTCGATGATACATACTTGGGAAATAATAATTGACTAGTATCGAACTTGCAAATAACGAACGAAAGTTTCGGATTCGTTCGTGTTTTGAAAATGAACGAAAATCACAGGGAGCGTGGATATTTCGTCGATTCAAAGGCCAGTCGATTCAAAATTGGTTATTTCTCGAACACAATGAAACGTTCAGTTGTCGTCGATGGAGATTTCCAAAATTCTCGTGTAATTAGATAAATAATGGAGGCACGTACAGTTTAGCGGCAATCGGTGCCGATAGATGATTAACGAGCAACGGTGCCAGTGCAATTAGCGGCATAGGAACTGTTACATTAATGAACGATGCAGGCTGACGGCATATGTCGCGGAATGCATGTCATGCTGTTTCGCGAATAGAAGATAACTGAAATTCCATTGTGTTAGTGTTCATATTAACCACTAATGCCATGCAAATAACTTTCACGAGGAATATACAAGAATTTAATATTATAAAACAGACATATTATTTTCTAATAAAAGCACACTCGAGTCTTGTTTGACAATTTTATTTAGCTGTAAAAATGGAACACTGATGTTTGTGAAAAAGTAGATTTATTATATTGAAATTTTATTCCACAATTGTTGTATTATAATTGTAAAGTTCTTGCCTGAAGCAAAAACATTGAAGCATTCACGTTTCGACTTCAACTACCATGAGGAATTTTCATATTTTAAAGTAATTTCGTCCAGCAACACATAACGAAATTAGAGCCTCGAGAATATAAAATTTCGTAAATGGAGAGGGCAACCTTTGAAGCATTTTCCGTCAGTTAATGGCCCATACGCGATAACGGGATCTTGTTTGCTCGAAGGGAAATGGAAAAATTGGAAAATCCGTGAAAATTGAAAAGCGTGCTCGATTCGATGCACTCAGTGCGTTTCGCTTTCTGCTGCATAGAGTTCTCCTAGAATAAATAATCTACGAAGCTGAACGCGACGGGAAAATTCAATCTTTTGGTTGCTTTTGACACCTCGAAATTCTAGAACTGGACTAAATTAAATTAAATGAAATGATACATGAAATGAAACATTGGTTGAAACAACCAAACTGCTACGTTTTCCTATCGTTAAATATATGAACGAAGCAACGTGCGTCATCCTTCGAATAATTATGGGTTATCGGTTGGATGTACAGACACAAGAACGATAGTCGAACAAACTTTTTAATAACTTCGATAACGAATACGTGTTTTTTTTTTTTATCTGCGAAAATTTGAATAACAAATCGCCCGACCCGTCGTAAGAGCAGAAAATATTTGTTCGAACCACTTTCTGCGCGAATTTTTCGACCACGGTCGAAGATGGGCGAAGTCACGACTCGGCCATCAAGTAATCGACTGTACTGATAAGGGATAGGTACCGCTAGGGAAGATATACGGCGGAGACAACGGAACAGTCTCTCTCTTCTCTTCCCTTTTTTCTCCCCTACGTCTCGAACGACGCGGGGATCTTGGTGGTTCATTCTCTCTGAGCGACCGTAAACAACTCCATCGCGGTCTTCTATCTTCGGGATCATTGGGATACCGGGGGGACGCAATCTGAACCCGTAAAAACCTCTCCCAGCCTCAGTTTCCGCGGTTTAAATGCACTGCGGCCTAGCTTTATGAGATTCTTTTGCAACCTTCCCCGATGGATATCGCGGGTACCGTATCTTCCTCTCCGTAAGCCAACCGAGTCGATATTCCTCCGACTTCTTCTCTCCTTTCGCGCGATTTCACTCGGTTTGTTTATCTTTCGGTACGCTTTATTTATTTATTCTCTAGTACAGAAATCGTCGAACAGTTTTTTGGGAACCGGCCAACTGATAAAAATGTTTGGGCTTCGCGAGCCAAAGAATTCATAGAATATCTCTGGAAGTGTATTAATCGACGTAACGTATTGTGTAGTTTTCACGAGAAAAATACTCTCACGCGAGATTGTCTTCTGGAATTATTGTAAACGATAATCGTTGGACGGAAACGATGCTTTCGAGGGGGATGTTTGGGGGAAAATTCGGCACGCTGTTAGCCCGAGAACAATATAGCCGGGGAAAGAATGCACTTAGCGGAGTGTGTTGGAGTTTCATTTAATTAAGAAAGTTTTCGGCGTTGGTGTACATCATCGCGTGCGTGTAACTTTCTTAACTCTCGAACGTTTGCACAGCAATTTACCCACGTAACGACTAACACGACCTTTGAATACTTGACTATCGAACCGTGGAAAACCTGCTGCATTCGTAGAAAATAAAATATGACAACCCACCGCGGTGCATTTTGGAAATTAAAAAACAGTAGAATTTTTGTAATATCGAAACTTTTGCACACGACTTTGTTTCAAACATTTTTTCCTGCAACGAACATTTTACGAGTAATTTCAAGCGGTCGAGTTAGGTAACTCAACCGGTATAATAATTACTGGTGATAAAGCTCGCGAAACAATTCGTTAATTTTTTTTCCTGTATCATTAGAAAATGAATAATGTTTTTACAACAGAGTTCGAATTACGTCGAACATTGTATATCATTCACGTGTAAATTTCGTTTTTAAAAATAATTACGTTTTCCTAACCATTAATTATTGGATAACACATTGTCACGTATTTCAAACGGTTAAGGAGTGCTTTCAGTTTGTCGTGTTTTGCAAATTGAATATTTTCGTGATTGCTTCGCGCTGGAACTAACCACCACTAGAAACTATATATTTGTTTTAAAACTTTCAATTTAGGAACAAATATTCTGTAAATTAATTGTGCTTCTATATAAAATCTATCGATTGCGAGTTCTCGATAATGCCACGTGACCCATTTCCAGTAGTAGAATTTTCTAAGAATTATGAAATTAAAACTTTCGATGGCTCAATTATTTTCCGTCTATTTGCTCAACCGAATTATTATATATTTGTAAACTTATAAACAAAATTCATATTGTGATAAATTAATTAAACCGTATAATTTGATTATCCGTTTAAAATACCGCGGCATTTTAAATTTGAATCCATAATTAATTCGAAACGAGCTCATTCAAGTCCCATTATGATATGAAAATCCAATCTCCTGTGAATTTTTAGCAGTCTCGATAGTCTTTGCACGTAGAAAATGAACCGAGAATAAAAGGATTACAGCAACGCACTAGCTAACGATTCGATAAAACGAATAATAATTTCTCGTAGGTATAATCAACCTGATCCATGGAAGCTCGCGAAAACTTTCAGGCGTCGCGACGTGACGTCAACGGCATCGATAAAACTCCACCGAAATTCATTGTTCCGCGCAATAAAATTATTTTAACCCCTGGTAACCTACTTTTTGGATCATTTCCTAAAAAAAAAATAGCTCGGTTGGGAAACAAACGTTGATCGCGAGGTATAAATTTTTAGTTAAATTTCAACTTGCAAATTACATTACCGTAAAATTAATCACCGACGTTTTCGTTTACGATAGGTTTCTTTTATGCCTAGACGACCTGGAAATATCTACGAGTATAGCGAACCTCGAAGTATCTCGTAGATTGCAATCCAATTTTGCTAAATTTAATCTGTGGTCGATCGAGAACAAAAGAGGATTGAATTTCTCCAGAGTACTTCCAATTTCATATCGAATTTAAAAATTTTTTGAGTCAATGGGAATTGAAGGAAGTAATAATCTCAGAGTACCAATTATACCAAACGTTAAATTTTGTTAAATATCGTACATATCGCTTCAAGAATAATTGTATTATTATGTTTTCTTGCGAAACTTTGGCCAGACCTCATTTGGATTATGCTTCTAGTATTTGGTTTCCTACTTATTCTAAATACGAAGTAATGTTGGACTTCGTCCAACATAAACTAATGTTCCATCGCATAAAATGAATAATAGCATGCCCTATTTAGATCGCGTATTCCAATATTAAGCATGCTTAAAATGTCGACACTGGCGGACCGTAAAACAGATCTAATCGAGCATCTAGAAATTTACAGCTAGTTAGGTGCACGTTCAAAAAGCACTTCCATTCGTGTTTCAATTTTTCAAAGGCTCGTATAAGTGCAATTTCAAAATGTAAGTTTGATTCTTTTCCTGAAACGTTAAGGGTGAGTCTCGCTGTTCCAGATCCCCTGGCCCCTAGATCCCTCCTCGATCCGTGGTAGCTTCCGGTCGCGTCGTCTCGTCCGGTGGAAACCGTGGAACAAGTATTTGCCATTTCACGATGGGATCGTCTCGCGGGGCTTAATTTTATCATTCGCCTGTTTCCAGCATCGCGTCAATGACCCCTTCCTTCCTTCCTCCCCGGCTGTTTTCATTCTGGTTTTGTTTGCCGTCGTCCGTTCTTCCCGTCTCCCCTTTTTCTCGCGAACGCGCATTCCTAGTAAAAATAAGCGAGTTCTCCGCGGCCGGGGTTTCTGCAATCAGCGAACGGAGGCGCGAGAAGAGGGAACTCGTCGAGATGGTTTTACAAAGCTCGACTCTAGACCCATGTGCTCGCGTTACCCGCAACCGTGGCAAGAAACGAGTAGGTGACAGGATCAGATCGTCGACAGCCAGGATAACCACGCTAGGGTACGATTACACTGAAACGACGAGGAACGACGTTGCCAGCGAAGTAAGCGTCGCCACAAAATCTAATCTAATGCCAACTGTCTATACTCAAATCACCTGGGAACTCTCCTTGTAAGAAAAAATTTATCGAAACTAAAAGTAAAGATAAAAAGTTCAAATCAAAGATCTTTAATTTTGCTGCTAATAGTACCAGTAAAGGTTTCGTAGCTTATTAGTAAAAAAAAAGAATTATTTCAGTGAATTTTTACAGAATTTTGTATATCTACGATGGTATTTCTTGTAACGAACAGTTTTATTGTGTGTCCAGCGGAATTCTTAGCGTCGCTGGCACGACGTGCGTCGTTTAGTAGTAAATGGCGCGTGTGTGATTTTTTGGGGGCGCGTGCGAGACACGTGTCACGTCGGATGGTGGAAAAGGAACACAGGTGACAAGACGAGGGGCGTTCACCGTTTACAAATTACCATAGACGACGCACAGGCGCCCGTTTTAATTCGAACACCGACGCTTTTCGCGGTGTTTTGGCTAGATCCTCGTCCGTGACCGACGCGACGCGTGCGCTCTACGACAATTTCACGTTCGAACAGCCACGATTCTCTTTCGACACTTCGCCGGGAATAGAGCACCGGAGAAATATGGCCCCCGAACGTCACAGCCATCTCCATTGGAACTCAAACAATCATAAATTTCGCTTTAACGCCCGTCGAAAATATCGGCACGGTCCACCCCGATTGGACAAAATCGAATTTCGGGGGATCAGCGTGCCTCTGTGCTAGATTGTCGTCCGCAGTTTGGATATTAAGCTTGAAACAAAATTAGGAAAAAATTGGAAATCTATTTACACGAATTACAACTTTTCAAGAAGATTTCGTAAAATTATCAGGTTCTTCGATTCAAAACGGCTTGAAAATAGTTGAATCCTCTTACTATAATAGATCCCGTTCAGAGTGGAATATACTTTCCACGTTCTTCGACTGAAAGACGAACGAACCGAGGGCGGAAATGGGATTGTCTCGTCCAGCCCCAGCACCTTTCAGTTCGAGAAGTCTCGAAGAAGACGAGAAACGAAATTATCTTCCTATTACAGGTACACACCTCGTGTTTGTTCTTTCGACGGAAGTTGATATAACTCTTAGCTTGGCAAAGTTCCGCCGGACTTAAAGGAGTCGAAGTCAATGTACTCTGATTTCAATTTTTAATCCCCCGGAGGTGGGATCGTTTGATCACGTTCGAACGGTTACAATGGCGGTCGCTCTGAAATATCGTCTTTTTATCCTGAACGACGGGAGATGTTTGCAAGAAAATTTATGTTGCTGGAGATTGCGAGAAAATGAAAGAAACCTTACGGGTCGTAAGGAGTACGCGGATCCGACGTTATCACAGTTTTCCATTATGTTCCACCGAGGTGTACCATAAATACGTCATTCTAGGAGTATCTAAACTTTCTTTTGTCACAGCCACTCCCCCGAACTGTACACGACGAGGACGCAATAAAGAAATGTGATCACGACCGCTTATAAAATATTTCCAAAAACACCAATAACGTTCCACTTTCGATCCTTTTTTGTCAGAGAGAAAAGTATTAGCGAAATGGTGTTGCAAGGAAATTAGATTATTTCCATTACTTTGCTTACTTAAATATTTTTTTTAACGCGACGTGAAATGGTTAAAATAGTTCTCTCTACTGAACTTCCATCAAGACAGTAAACATCTGTCGTTGAAAGTTGTTCTCGTTGTGACACCGAATATATAATTTCCGGTAATTGCAAACGCTGTTTGACCAGTACTCGCGCATAGTTGCATTTCGTTCCATTAATTGATGAGCAAACGTTGGGATCAATTCCCACAGAACGATCCAATTACGAAGAGAAACGCGTTATCAGACCTGGCGAACAGTTGATTCAAGACACCGGCGAATTCCAAGAATATAATGATTACATACTTAATGGAACAATATTTTTATTATCCCTCACGTTTCATGTAAAATTCAATCAACGATTCCTCTCGTGATAATTTAGTTTTGGTCCCCGTTTCTAAGAACTTGCAGACCTCTACCAATTCCACGATCCGAGAGACACCGAGTCTCAAGATGAGCGAACGTTTCGTTACAAGATGGTTGATCTTCTCCGTCCCAATTTCGTCCAGAATTCATTCGTATGCGACGCTTCGACTTCCGCGTTCGTTGAACGTTACGTCGAAACGCCAAACCGTTGAACGAAATAATTTCCGGAGGTGTCTACCTTCTTCTCGCGACCGGGGAAATTCTAAAGGATCCGTCCGTTCTGTCAGGGAACGTTGCACGATTTATGATCGGGCGCCATTAACGACCCACTCGTTTTAAACCTTCGCGAACTTCCCGCCGAAATATCAGGCGCGAGAGATTTATACGAGAAGTCGGTAGTGACGTAGAAAACGAAGCGGCAACCGGGCTTTCTCGTAGTTTTATCGCTAAGAATTATCACTCAGCGAGTGTCCAACGCCTTCTCCGCTTTTCTCGAGAAGCTTTCCCGCGAAAAGAACTCCGTAGAATCTATTCAGGCTTTCCTATGTTGTTAATCTCTTAATACCCGCGATAGAGTACACCACAAAATAAAATCATCGACACGATTCGTGCGGTTTGTGAGAAATGCTAATTAAAAGGGTGGAGAGCGTACGCGAGATTAAGTAATCATGAGAATCGAGTATAAATTAACTATGAGCCGAACCGCGAGAGCCCTTCGTTCGCCAAATGTAAATATAGTTAATTACAGAAGTTTGCAAACGCCTGAAGTAAACATGCTCAGCGAAATTTCGTAAACATTTGCACCAGTTTTCTTATGAAAATTCAACATCAGAAATTTTTTTTTACACTTCGTAGTTTTTAATTTATTACGCAAACCAGCGAAACGAACGGTACATGAATTTTTAATGATTGGTACCGCTGTCCCTCTGTATTTCTAGGGTGTTTTCTGAAACTCACCTCGTAGAAGTAGAAGGAGTCGATCTCGGCCGTCGCGTTCACGTCGGACAGAGTGACGTTGACGTATTCCGGAAGGCTGTCGAAGCGATCCTCCGTCTGATTCACTCGACTCGGTTCGTCCAGCTTCGTTTGATTCCTTTCGGTTGTTCCCCGTTCCGCGTCACCTTCCACGGACATGTCGTCCAAAGCGGTTTTTAGCAGTCCCGCGGATTCAAGTTCTCACGCGTCGTCGAGCATCGTCGCGAAAATACTCGTCGCTTCGAGCGTCGGACGACTTCATGTTCTCCTCGCCCGGAAGCTGCTCGATTACTCGGTCGATTTATCGCGACCCCCTGGTTACAGTTCACGCGATCGATCTTTGCACATCCTCCCAGTAGTCCTGATCTACGAGATATTAACGATTTTACGACGGACCGGAAGGTTCAAACGGGCAAAGGGCGAAATTCGAGGGAACTTTTCGTACTATTCGAATCGGTCGATGGTCCTTTGATCGGGGACCAAGGATTTTCCACCTCGATTCCCTGAGAAGAATACTTCACTAGAGACGATTGGCTACGGAAGTAACGGAGCTAACAACGGTGCTTGCAATTTATAAGTTTGTTACACCGACTGGAAATGCTCCAGCTTTCGAAATTTGCGTTTCCGCGATGGCAACAACTTTCTTGGCTGATCTATTATTTTTCTCTATTTTTATAGATAATACGATTTACGTGTTTATTGCGCGTATTAATTGTTTATCTTACCGTATGAAATTTATCGCCTAAATGTATCGAATAATATGATAAAATATTTATTTCCAATTATTGCGTTTATCAATAGATGGTTTGCCGCTGGGAACGGGAGGTTAAATTAATATAGATTAATGCTAATATCGATGATTGTATTTAAATGTTAACTATATTTATTGGCAAATTAATGTTCCTTTGAGCGTATTTTGAAAGAATTGAAAGTCGACAACGAAGAAATAGTCTATTCAATGATAATTTTAGTCGAAAACAAATGTTTGGCCATGAATTGCTCGAGCTAATACGAGTATAAGTTATGTAACGTTTATTATTATCGCTCCAACGTATTAGTTTTAAAATAGTTCCTCGAATTCCGGAAAATTTGAATAACCAGGAACATATTTCACGTCAAAAAGACAGATGTGTTTATTGGACTTCGTGTCTTTATAAAATGAAAATCTAAAATCGATCGTGCTTGTAATTCATCCAACGTCGCGTTATCTTGTAATATCTGTGTATATCTTGTCAGGATCTTGTTAGCTAGTTCCATATATTATATCTATATTTTAAGAAGTGTTACAACCCACACTCCACGCCTAACTCTAAAACGAAAAATGTAGGCCCAGAATAGTGGTCGGAACTTTCAAAGGAAAAGCTGCGATAGCAGTAGTCCGTAAAGTTGAACATCCAAAGGGACGTATTGATGATTCGATTCGACGACAGCTGAAGTGCAAACAACGAAACACAGAATCTTGCTGAAATCCTATTCAAACTATTGAATGGAAATACCGCAGGATTTTGTACACGGAGATTCAGTATTGTTGAACGAAGGGTTGGTATTTGTTTTCGATGGAAAAAGATAGAAATAGTCGAAATTTTCATTGAAGTAATTTTAGCTTTTTCAGGAAACAGCCATTCTTTATTTTATTGTTATAGTCACTGTGGGTTTGGACGATTCCGTGCGTAATTAATCATACGCGTTCCATTTATATAGTCTACAAAATTAACGTCTCCTAAAGTGGACCCAAAGGCTAGTTTGAAACGTGGATTGTCACTGAACACTTTGAACGTTAATATCGCTAGAGCTTTCGAGAAACGCGAGACGCTCGTATTAAAACGCAAATCCTCTATGACTGAAATGCAGCTGTTTACGCACTAAGATGTATTATCGCAGCAAAACGTTCATTTTGAATCTCGGGGAGCTATATCACCCATCATTGAACGATAAAACTTTCTACTCGCGGAATCAAATCGATTCAAGTAATTTAGCTAACCGTACAGGGTGATTCTAATCACTGGACGTTACTTTTTTTCGACTAACGCAACATAACAAAGTTGTAGTGCTATACTACTCCGCTCGAAATTCGATAAAGTCTTTCACGATGTCGTTATTCATGATATCTTATTTTGGCGTGCAGAATTTCCCCTAAAATGTTGCCCACCTGTAGGCAAACGCTCGCTATAATGGGTTTGGCGTGGCGTTGCACGAAGGATCGATTTTGTTCCCGAACGGACGGGACTAGCAATTAATGCAATCAAAGTTTTCACCCGAGACGTTAATAATTGGAGGTAGCTGGGATCCTGTGCAATGTTTTCGAACGAAACCTAACCGAGAGAAAGAATATAACGATGTTGACGCGCATAAAAGGCCGCGACGTGACCGGTAGCAAATGGGACTCGTAAAAATCAGGATTTGCGGAAGAGAAGAACCTGTTTCAGAAGGAGTAACGTTTCCTCGCTACGTGGGAGAGTTTCGTTATAGCGGCCATATATTTCTCGTACCGACCTTTCCGCAAGATTCGAGGAGTAGATACCGGGGACAGAGAAAACGAAGACACTACGGTGAGATATGACGGAAGTAGAGTACAAGCTTTATACTCACGTATGTACGCACATTCGTCGTCTATAGAACAAATCCAAACAACGATCCTCGACCACGTTCGACGGCCTTCATCTTCCGTGCTTAAGAAAACTGTTATTTCCGCGGCTGAGAGACTAGCGTTCGTATCGAACGTCGCGTAGATTTATTCATGAAAAGGTGAATTTCACGGTAAACCGAGCCGTTTCTGGCGTATCAAATACGAATATGATTTTTTCTGTCCTTTTTCATTATCGTAGCAGCTTTCGTAAACACAAGATGGCCGACAAAATGTTCCTACGAGAGGTTGAAAATGTAGTATCGTGGAAAATGGAAGGAATAAAATCGCGAGCCGTCGCATTTAAAAGTAATGTAGAAACGTTCATAAATCTTCCGTGAAAATAAGACTGCTAAAAATTCCATGAACGCTGTAATAACATCAAGATCTTCTTCTTTTCATGTTTATAATTCAAACATAATTCCCTGCTCAACGAGGAATTTCGTTTTTGGAACGCAAAAAGCGATCATGGAATAAAATATTTGGGCCGAGGAAATTCATTCCTGTAGATAACATTTAAATTAATTTATCCTCGTACTTAGTATCGTCCCCTTTTCATTACTTGTGAAAATAAAAGCAAACACGCGTTTGAAATATTAATCTTTTCAATTCGAACGTTGTCATTATCGGATTCTATTCAATAATCGACAATCGAAATACTCATCAAAATAATATTTCAATGAATTTCGTTTTTATTCCATTTTGTATGCCCTGGTATAGAATCGTATTTCTCTTTACAAGGAATAGTTTTCTTGAATACATTGCTATAACCCTCCCGATCAAGGAATTGTCGTTATTACGAATTCCACGTTCACTGAAGAGAATCAAACTTAAATCGCGTAGACTCACTAAATACGAAGTAATTGAAGATTTGTAATCACAAATCGTATTACAAATGCAGCAGTATTGTTGTCCAACAATGGGCAAATGCAATCAGAGCAGTGGAAAAAAAGAATGGATTCGACATATTCATTGGAAGAAGCTCGAAAGGCGAATCAAACGAGCGTGGAAGCATTGTTCCCTTTCCTATTTTTAAGCCGATTTTTTCGCGTCCTATTTGCAAGTTTCATTCAGAGATAGGACGCAGAGATAATATTCGTCCTGTCACACAATGTTCTATTTCGTTTTTTGCGAATCGATGTGTCCAGTGCGTTCCAGCGAATTCCTGGCAAATTTACTTTCGCGAGCAATTGATACCTAATAAATTTTTCGTCGACGAATGATCCTTTTGTTCCTTCGTTCGCGAATACTGCCGTATGATGGATTAATTACTTCCGCGTGTATTGAACGCGTAATATTAAACGTCAACCCCGAGAAACCTAACGAATGTAAGAATTAATTAAACAGTATATGTTATTGGAACGCAACACCCACGTCAGATATAAAATTGTACAGTGTGTATTTAATTACTTTTTAGCAAAGAAATATAACTTCGGTTTTTTTACTTTTTGCACAAATTACGAACGTATGTTAAACTGGAAGTTGGTACCTGGAGATTGCTTACCCTGTATTAAACTTATCTAAGATATCCGTCCATACATACTGCACAATTTTCACTGCAATTTTTCACAGATTCCTGTCGTTTCGAGTATTTTCCGAGAGGTGGGATCAATCGAATGAATGGAACAATTGGACGGACTTTGGTCTAAAATCAATCGTTCTACGAACTTCTTTGATCCGGTCTAGAGTAAACTATAGTGAATCTTCTTCGGCAGAATGTCTAGAGGATAGATTGCAGGCGGTCGAACATCCAATTTCGAGAAATCGAGCCTAACAAAATATATTTCTTTCGAGAAACACTGACGAGCGTCGACGATCTCTCCTCGTCACGCAACAGGTTACAGTCTTTTACCTTTTCGTCGGCTCGATCTATTTCGAGAGGACTATATCGAATTAACCCGAACTGCATATTATATTTACCACCCACGAGAATAAATTCGTGTTCGAAACGATCGAACGATTTTCACAAGAACGAATTGTTTCTAATACAAGACCCACAGCAAAAAAGCAAACTTTATCGGAATTAAATTTGCAATTACGCGTTTCCAAACGATAAATAATCATTAGAGACCAACGTGCACCAATTTATTTGCGACATTCACCCGAATAGAATATTCATTCAAAAATGCTTTTGCTCGTCTGTGGGTTCAACCTTGCCAAATCTCTTTTCAAGAAGAATGAAAGGAGAACTATTAATCACGACGATTACAGAGTCAACCGAGAAAGGCTAAAGAACATAAAAGAAATTTTTGTCGCACTAGGAATGAATTCTGGCCGACAATTATAGCGAGAACGATCGTGGAGAACAAGAGAAAAGCGCCACGTTGGCTTTTTCACCTTCGACGAGAATCCTTGGACCGATTTTTTTTTAAGATCGGTACATGTTTGATCGTCCCTTCGAGTCACGGTGTTGTCGCGGGAGTCGATGAAATACAACGGGGACAACGAAACAGGAAGGATTGCGTGGGAAAAGGTTCAGGGGGAAGATGGAAAACGGGATCAGAACGAACGAGAACGTACTTGCTCGTACGACGCGCCGAACGCGACTGCGGAGTTTGCGAACAAACTCCCGGCGACTCCGCTTTCTTACTTACACTTCCGCGACCAATAACGTGCGTGCACAGGAGTTGGTGACTTTGTACGCATGTGCGAAGAAGATCCTGGTTGAAACGTGACCGGAACATTAGTCCCGGCATTCGCGAACTTTACCTCCGCGGGGGTGTATCGGATCAATGTTTTTACCTTTTTATTTCGGTACGCGATTCCCTCCCCTTTCGATCTTCTATGCCCCTCTAGCTCTCATCCATCGTAACAGATGCTTTAAGAAAAATACAATCGAATACGTAGAATTCGATTACCGTGATATTAAATGTTTTTATACCTTAAATTTGGTCCCACGGGACGTTCGACCCTTTGCAATTATTTTGATTAAGAACAGTATTTTACCTGGAATTATCGGTGCAGTAGGATCTAATGTAATGTATTTTCTACCAAATCAAGGGTGTAGAATTTACCTATAATACCTGTGACAGGTGATTTAGCAACACCCTGTACATAATGGTACATCGTAGGCGACAACCTATGACGCATATACTTTGTTCAATGACAGCTAGTGTGGGTGAAATGATTATCGGCGATTTCAGACGATAAATAAACATCATCGACGATATTCGATGCGGCTAAAATCGCACCGATGATAACATTGTTGGTGAAATGATTGTGACTCAACCTTAGAGTTAATACAATGCGTATATCTTCGTTTTTGATCGATTGTTATTTTTTTTTTTTAATGTTTGCGTAGGACAAAATTTGAAAAAAATATTTTCCATCGAGGACGACTGAAATCCACCATGTGCTACTCGTACTTCATTGTTCCATTTCACTAAAGTTACTCTGGTGCAAACCTGTTACATGAAAGTCAATGTCTCTTCTGTCTTTCATTCGGGACCAGTCCTGATTTAATACTTGTGAGATCGCGATGGCTACAAGCAGGGCAGAATTAACTTTTGAAACGATAATAATAAGTATATCTTTGCTCCGTATCGATCGACAGTTTGTTCAGTAAATAAATCGTTGTTTAGACTCTCCGAGTATTTTGGTTGGAACGCAACAATTTATTTTTGGTCAAAATTGTGGAGGCAACGTGTTCAGCGAAGAATGGAGCATAGAAAAGCATTCTGAAATCGTTGCTCCGCGCGAAACGGGATATTCCGTATAAGAAATTTCATGAAAAACAGGAATTTCAAAAGCCTCGGTGGATTATACCGTAAAAAGTTTTGCTGTCACCGGGAGTCGTGTATCAAAGAAACGGTCAGGACGACCAAGAAAAACGACCGTGGCTGTCGATCGATATACAGGGTGGCTTACTTAACGCGTTCACCTTGAACAGCTTGTAAAATTATACGTTGTAACAAAAATTGTTACCATACAAAAGTCGCTTTAAAATTATACATTTTATGTATAATCTTCGTGCCCATATATTCTATACATTTATATATTGATGGTATTATTATCGTTCAAAAAAGAATTACAGTGTATTTATATGTGTAATAGATGGACTACTGTAGTAGCCATTAATGCAAACCAGAAAAGTTCATAAATATAACTTTTACAGAGAGCATGGGAGCATGGAAGAGATGGTCGTTTAATTTCAATTCCAATATAAAATACGTAGATGTATCGCTATTTGCGATGGACTGTAATTATTTAAACATCAAATACTAACAGTTATAAACCTGCACCGAATTAATTACGCGCCCGCATCCGATCGCTAGCCAGTCGAAACGCGTACGTCGCCGACCGAGTCTCGCAAGTCTCGAATGCATTCGAATGTCTTTGCTTATCAGAAACAAACGGAAGCGAGATAGCCCGCATTTCGGCGCGCATCGATGACTAAACAGTTAGGCGAACAGCCTACAACGGACAATTGATAATTCGCGGCACGTCGTCGTTGCTGGACGCATCGTTCAAAGGACACTTTTTATTATCGTTACTTTTGCTTATCGAAACTGACTGTACGTTTCTCTGGCGATTTAGAAAACAGTAGAAAGCTATAAACGTTTCTCAGAAGAAGGATCGTAATATTTAACGGAGAATTGTGCTGTTTCGAAACTCGTGGCTTCCATTGTTGGCTAAATCCGCGTCTAAATTCCAAGCCTGAAAGGGATAATATATTGGGAAGTCTGTAAAGGGGTGTGGGGAGTTTCTGAATAAGTGTTTCAGACCTGCCTCGATCCCTGAAAGGACCCTGTAATGTGCTAATAGCAGCAAACGTCAGCGAGAAACGATTCCCTTCGGAAGCATCGTCTTCCTTAGAACATCAGCATACCCCCGAGAAAGGAGATAGGGCAGTCATAGCGTTCACAGGGGCGCGAATCGCTTGAAACTATACCGGCGACAAGTCGTTTTCGCGCGCGGAAGGGGAACAAAACTGACAAATTAACCGACTACGGGACAAACCGTCGCAAATTGCGTCGGTGGAAAACTTTGCTCTAGCGTTTGTTACTTGTTATTAACTAGCGTGACGAGAAACGAGCGTAATTTTTCATTTCCTCGTTCGTGTAAACGGGAAATTAAACTCGAAGACAACCCGTCACTATGGATCCTTTGAAAGAAATACTCTTCTGCACGTAGAACAGAATAATGGTAGTTTAGTAAATTTTTAATTAACCTGGAAATGAACTTTAACAGTGTCTGAGAAAACTAAAAATTAACATTGAAGCGAAAAGATTAAGAAACGTTCGATTATTCCAATGGATTATTCTGTAACGATAATTGAACGGAACAGCAACAGAAATGAAACGATGATCGAAGCAGCATTCAACCTGCTCAATGCGCGCCTAGCCTTAGGGACTTCGTTGCGCATTGAACGATCGCAATACCATTTGCTGTGCTATTCAATTATGCTGTCAGTTAGGATTAAGAAACACGCAATAAATTGTTGTACGTGCGTTTCTACGTCATAATTATTATTAGCTGATATCCGAGCTCACAAAGGAACCGCTTGCAACATCCACGTTCAAGCCGAGTTCCAATTTCTCATGATGCAGTTGCATCTCGTACTTATTCTACAAAAGCTTGTAACTTCCAAACAAAATACTTTCTAACTCAATGTAATTGCTGAAGCACGAAAGACAAAACAACAACAAAAAGAAATTTACGGAAACGGAGACTCGAAGTTTACCGATTTCATAATGAAACGAGTCTCGTAGTCTCGTGGAACGCGATGTACAATCAAATCTTCCAAGTTAAAAAAGCCTCTTGGCCGACACTGTAACAAGTTTCGCCTGGATGCCTGGAAACATTGGTGTACCGTCCTCGTCCAGGACATCTTCGTAATTTCTCACGAGGAGCACCTCGAAACCGCAACGCTCGGACAGCTTTTGTGAAATCGGCGACGTAAACATCGTGGCTGTTACCGGGATGTTGTACTCTTTCCCTATCTTCTCCCTGCGACAGAAACCAAGGGTCGACGATAACGAAAGCAAGATTGGAATTTCGAACGTTTCGAATACCGAAATGGCTATAATTAACTGACGACTGTTTAATTACAGGCTCGCGTACCTGGCATTAAGAATATGGGCGCCCAGAGCAGCTCCTCGATACGACGGGTCCACGGACAGGCCAATGGCGGACAGGTATCTGTCTACTCCATATTTCTTGTACACGCCGGCTTCTTTGCACAGTTCATTTAAAATGCGCGTTATGCGTTTCCCCTTTTCCGTCTGTAAATCGTATTGCAAGGACCTTTTTATTCCGATCCGTGTCCATATTTCATCGACCAAGAATTAGGAAGAAAGGAAAACGAATCACCTTGAAATGTTCAAACTCCTCGTGTTCTCCTTCGAAAGATAATCCCAGCACGTTGCAACCAGCGACGATTGGTTTGCCGCCATTAGGGTCCTCCGCAAACGCCCCTACGGACAATCCTTGATGCAATATATCCTTCCAAAGACTTCGAAAATTTGCTACGTACTCCGAGTCGTCTACCCCATCTGAAATATCCGATGGAATCAAATGCATTACTAACACTATCGATATACAGATTGACTGTTTGCTAGCTTTCAATGTGATAAATTTCAAACTAAATACTTCAACTTATAAAGCTTGTTAAAATTGTTTATTTTATCGTACGAGTTGGATAACGCTTGGCTATTAGTTGTAAAAATATCACATCTTTGATTACGGTGTTATCTGTTAAAGAGCGTTAGTAAAGATCACTATCGGCGCTACGCAATCTTGTAACATAAACAACAGGAATTACGAAGATAAAACGTGACGAAACGGAACATAAATGAGAACAGTTATAAACTAGCACGACAAAATATCATCGAGAAATAATGCATTAACAAAATAAGGATTATAGTCCGAGTCCAAAAACTTGCAGGATGAATTGCTCGTTTTACCGATTGTTCTATTTTATCGTCTTATTTTTCGGCGAAACTGATCGCTCGCCATATATCGTTCTGTTCCTAATTGTAGCCTCGCGTAACTAATTACTGCGAAGCATACGAAAACATGTGGTTAAAATATAAATACCACGACTACGCGGACTTTTTTTTGCCGTGTCACGTTTACAAATGCCAGTGTAATAAGAGAACATGACCGTTGCAAACGTTGTATTCTTGTAAACAGCATGCTTCAACATAATATACGTCGAACAGCTGAAATTTCATCGGTTTATATTATAGTAATAATAACGAGTTACGTAATTTGCTCGATACATGTCAATTGGGTAAAACTAGGTATCCGTATGGTTTCTATGGTAATTTATTGCTCAGTTTATGTTAACATAAAAACTTAACAGATAACACCGTAATCAAAGATGTGATATTTTTACAACTAATAGCCAAGCGTTATCCAACTCGTACGATAAAATAAACAATTTTAACAAGCTTTATAAGTTGAAGTATTTAGTTTGAAATTTATCACATTGAAAGCTAGCAAACAATCAATCTTTATTGATGAAAAAAATACTGTACATGCTTATAAGATGAATAAATATATCTGCAAAATATCAATGCACAACAGCCTGCCTACCATATAAAAAAAAAATCATAAAAAAGGTCGAAAAAGTGACAGCCTAGACAACAATACCCCCTAAGGGGTAATCAATAAATATTAAAAATTGTAGGAGTTATAACGTCTTGTTTAAGGTGCTCCAACGATTCCTACCGATCAGGTAATTTGAATCAGAGGAGGTTAAAGTATCTTCATTAGGAAGAGAGAAGTAAAAATCTCAATAAATAATCTCAATAAATGACTTTCCTTTGTCTTTAGCATATTAAACAAAATAGTAAGACTCAATATTTTTTTAAATCTCTAGTTTCAGCGATAGAGGTGTGTCTACTGAATAATCTCCCCAAAGTCAATCGGTCTGCTAGATCTTGAAATACCATAGAAGCCAATTTAAATGCATTTTTTTTAAACAAGAAGTTATAACTCCCACAATTTTTAATATTTTTTTATGAAAACAATACTGTATACAACTCGGTACAAAACAGCCTACCTATCATTAAAAAAAAATCACAAAAAAGGCCGAAAAAATGAGTCTAGACAGCAATACCACCTTCAGTTTCGATTTAAAAATAGCATATGAATATTTACATAGTCGAATTAATATTGATGCGTTACGAAAGAATAACAGAACGACTGTTATTCCGAATAGTTCTAATTTTCATTTCCAATGAACGTAAACTTACTCATGCTTTTGCAAATGGGCTCGTCGGCAAGGAAGTAGGTGCCCATGTGATCGAGGATTTCTTCATACCTGTCCTCGGGTATTTCTTGAATGAAAATCTTCACCGGTGGTTCCTTACTATTCTTTTTCACATACTCGATCACGTTCCACACCTTTGCTTGGCCAGGGGGTTTTACAGGAAACTTGATTGGCGATTTTTTGCTCATTTTGTTTGCCCGACGAAAGATCTACAGAAACCTGACCAAATAATTTAACTGACTAAAATTCGCTGCAAGATCACCGAGATGGTACAGAGGAACTACCTCACGCCTCGTTACTGTCACTTTGTTGAAGTCTTTTAGCGGAATGACCGATAAATTGCGCAACGCGTTTCATGTCAGCACTATCAGACTCGATAAGTTCCGCCACCAACGTTGCTATGATTTTATAACTTCGTGCATATGCAATTGCCTTCTTGATAAGAAAATTATTCTTTTCAAATTGGCGTTTCCATTATCACGAATGACTATTCAGAAAAATTTCTAATTCTTTTCACTCGGAAATATGTTTCAAGGTCCACGCAATAACAATTTATTTCTTTATGATGAATATACACTTGGAACTATACATAGAAACGCTATTAGCAATGATTCCTTAAATATAGAAGTGTTGGTATTAGAGAAACAATTTATTATTCCCAAGCATTGTTTTTCTAAATATTTTCCCACGCCAGTTGTTAAATATTGCATAGAGTCGCTTGAATATATTTGGTGAGGTTGAAAAAGATCCATTTTATCGCATAAACCATTAATATTGTTGTGCCTAAATTTTTCAGCGAAAAAAAAATTTCAAGTCGTTCTAAAAAAATTATTTTCAGCTGCGGGGGTCAATTTCAATCATTTTTGGTGAATAGACATATCCCCAAAATCCTACTCAGTTTCGAGAAAAAAATTCGAATAGGTGTGAAACATTTCGACGAGAAAAAAAAATTTCAAATCGTTCTAGAAAAATTATTTTTCGCTGCAGGGGTCAATTACAATCATTTTTACAACCATCTCAGAATAGAAAGAAATTTCAATTTATTATAATAAAATAATAATTTTAAGTTACCATCTAGCGTTGAAGACAACGTAGTATCTTTCGACTCTGGGCGTTCTGCCATAGATGGCGCTCAGAGTACTCTTTTTTTTCCTATAGTAAGTTCGAATTTTAACCTAGTAAGTAGTTGTTCCTCGTTACGAGACGTACTAAAGCTTTCGATACACACTTCTGTACACGAAGTATTTTACTCCAACTGAACTTTCCTTGCAATTTGATAGTAAGTTTAGATCGAATTTAATTCTGTTAATTATTTACGAATTAGTACTTTAATGTTTGAAACATTGCTGGTCCATTTACACGAGTTAATTTGGTATTAAATTGTTACATTAAGAAGAAGAATAGTTTATACAAAAACAGTTGTCTTTATTCATTTACATCGTTAATTCGTATTTACATTATACGTACAAACGTAATTCATAGAGGTACAGATTACTTCAATTATTTCGCAAATTTCTACGAACATTTTATTTCTCCACAAAATCTGTTTTGAAGTCATAATCGTCGGAGGTCGTGATACTGAACTCGCTAAGTTTTCCTGACAAATTAACAGCCAGCTTTTCTATAAAATTTAATTAATCGTCAGTAATAGAAATCACGCTTTTTAAGATGAAATAACTTTCCAAGTAAATACACACCGCTTCTGGCTTGGGCTCTCTTTTCTTTTTTAAATTGTAATTTCTTAATTTTGTTTAGTTTCTGATTGCCTTCGATTTCAAAAAGCGGGTCCACCTTTTTCTTTCTCGACTCGTCCATATTTTTCTTTTTATTTTCAATTTTTTTATTCAACTTTTTCTGCACTTTAATTTCCTGTAAATTGTTATATTTACTCGTGATTACCGAATTAAGAAAATTATTTTTCAAATATGTATTAATTTTTACTTACTGCTTCCTTCTGGATCTCTAATTCCATTGCAGATGTAACTGGACCAGTACTCTCGATCAACAGAGAATTAACAGTCTGCTTATTCGCGATTTGTTCCTCGAATGTATCTAGCATCATTTTTTCTTCTGTAGCAAAACTGTCGATATCGAATTCTTTATTCATTTGGCTCACAATTTCCGCGGATATGTGACAAGTTGGTTCTTCGGGTGGTACCGTGTAGTATCTATAAGAACGACGGATATATTTAAATATGTTAAAGATAGTGAAGTGTAACCCACCATAAATACCTAATTTTTCCGGAATTCCAATCCTCGAGGATGCTGCGAGCTGCCGCTACAGTATCGGGTATGCCACCTTTTTTAAACTTTCCCATTCTAGTAGCTCTTAAAGCAAAGAATTCATCGGGAGTAGAAAATTCTGGCACGTCGTACAATTCCATAATTTGTGGTTTGGAAACTCTCTTCAAAATCGCGGTTGCCGGCGTATACGGGTCTCTTAAAGACTGTATTTTTACCGCGTTTTTTAAAGCGAAGGACGAGTCGTCAGGTTTCTCTCCTGGAGAATGATTAGCAAAAACTATCCCTGGAGAGTCCAGCAACTTTATTTTTGAATCCAGTTGTACTGCCTGCATAGCTTTCGTTATTCCTATAGACACGGAATTAATCGATGTAAAGAAGGAACTTAATATATACACAGATTTAAAAATATTATTACATACCTGGAGTATTTCCTACGTTACAAGCTTTGCTACGTTTCAAAGAATTAATTACACTAGATTTTCCGACGTTTGGAAGTCCAACAACTCCCACTCTAATACTAGTTTTAACATTGCCGGCATTACGGCAATAATTCGCAAGCAGTGACAAGAGCAATTCTGCACCAAAGCAAGTGCTACCCTGTATCATAGTCTCCGTTTTTTTCCCTAATTTTCTTCTACCTAACTTTTTTGACTGAATTTGAGTAGATGATTTAAATGCAACAGCTGGCAAACTAATACGCAAATACTTCAACCATTGGTCTAAGTTCTGCCTAGGTATTAAATCAGCCTTATTTAGAACAATAACCAATCGTTTATTTCCCTTTGCAGATCGCACTGCTTCTTCAACCTATAATATGCACAAGTTGTTTAATGTAATTATTTATAGTATATATTTTATTTTACCTGTTTACATCTGGTTCCCAAAGGATCTCTAGCATCTACAACTTCTAGAATGACATCAGCTGCATCCAACACTTTCTTGAACTCTTTGTAGTATGCTTTTAGAGAATTTTCTTCCTTAGACAAAACATCTTTTATTTTTTCATGTACTGTATCCGTTCTAGTCTCATTATGTTCTGCTTGCTTGTGTTCTGCCGCTGAAACTAAACCTTGTAGGCCAGCTTTGGCAAGATCCTCTTTTTTTTTTTGACGTGCAGCGTCGCGTAATTTTTCTTTTTCTTCTTCGTGTTGCTTCTTCATAGCTTCTACTTCCTTTAATATATCTTCCTTAAAAGGACACTGATTTGGAACTTCGATCACCTTTGGTTTCTCTATAAAATTTAAAGGAATATTTATATTGTCCCGAGTAAACGTAAGTGCGGATAATTGTTTATTAACGAAGATATAATGTTTACTTTTAGGATGTTTCTTGGCTTCTTTCCTCAATTTTCGATTGTGTTCACGAACTTTCTTCTCTATTTTATATCTCTTCCGGGCTGGCATCCGCTTACTTTGTTTTTCTGGAATAATTAGAATACTAAATAATGTAGAGTATGCACGTAAATACAAAAATCTCATATGATGGAAACAATTTGGAATAAATATAACCTATACGTATGGATTAAATTAAAATAACGTAATTGTTGTATTTACTTAAACAAAATTTCGCCATTTTTGTAAGTTTCCTGTACTAATTCGTAACACTTGTGTACAATGAATACAAATGTATTATAAAGCTAATAAAATAGAGTTTAAATTATCACGTGTACAGTAGTGTGTCCGTGAAAAATGTTAGGTTAGGAATCAACACAACTAGTGTGGCAAACGTAAGAACATGCATAGGGAATTCAGGGCATGCAAAAAATTGACTGATTTTAATTTAATTTCATGGAAACACTAATTTTTCTATATTTTTCCTAAGTTGTAATCATAACGAAGCATTGCTAATTAATAGAAAAAATCCATTTATGTTGCGAACAAGTGTATTAAAAATGTAACAATTTGAACAATGAAGATATGTGAACAGGGCCGTGAAGAGACAGGTATAAAAAGGGTGGGTGCCTTAGGCGTCATATAATTTTTGAATTGACAAGATCGCTAGGAAATGGAAGATAAATCAGCCACTGTATCGTTGACATTGCTTCAACGTCACGTAGAAATTTCAATACTTTTACGGGAAACTGAAATTTGTTGAAAGACAGTGAAAGGTATAACTTGTATGCATATGAGAATTCTCACACTTTCATTCCGCCTGGCAAAAAAGTAGTTGTTTAGCAGCCCAGAGACGAGATCGTGGTAGTAAGGTCGGAATGGAAATTCTCATAAATTATTTCGTGCTGTGAAATCGCTGTTTCGTGGATTTTCATTGAACAAGTGATACAGTTTCTCTACACTTATTCTCACGATGTTACTTTCATAATATCATTGTTCTCACATTGAATTAAATGAAATACCATTCACACTCGAAGCAAGGAATGTTATATTTTTCATTCATCGTAACGCAAGAAGATTTTTTGACTTATAAAAAGTAAACAAAATTCTTAGTTACTAAATTTAAAGTTTCACGGTATTCTTTTTAGATCACCTGCAATCTTATCGCTTCGGTACGTGCGCGTATTCACACTATATTCGTAAATTGACCTTGAATGACCTCATCTAATGCAGGTCATTGTTTTCGTCTTTTTGAGTGTTACAATGTTAAGTAAAACAAGTAGGAGAATCTATTTAAAACTTGAAGGCTACGTTTCCAACATTCGAAACACCTATGCTCCGGTAAAAGAAGTTCTTTACGCGAAGTTTAATGTTCCTCCAGAACGTTAACTTTCATCCGAAATAGTTTTAGTTGTCGCTAATAATTTCGATGATATTCGGGTGGGTAAATGAAAATAAAGGGCATCCGTTGCAAGCGTGTCAGCTAATAAAAAAAGAATTTCGGCATCAAATACAGGTATTCCGCATTCTGATATAGAATATGGCAATCTCCACGTTCGAAAGAGTGCTTTTTCTGCATCCGATTCATTAACAGAACGTCGAGTGGTGGGGGTAAGCTGGGAACGTCGGGTATCGCCGGTAGACGGCGTGCGTCGGACCAGTTCATTTCTGTAATGGCCGCTGTACAGCGTTGTCGGTGAATCGGTCTCTTTCGCATTCTCGCGAACAAGCTCCAGCGTTTTGTATCGTTTTCACGAGAACCCGGTGCGCGACGATCAAACGTGACAAGAGGTGTGGTGTTAAGCAGTGCACAGTGTACGGTGGTAGTACATAGCAGTGGAACCGCGACGTACAATCTACCCGTAGAAAATTCAAATCGTATTCGCGGTGGTCTTCCCCACTGTTTACTCGATTCCGGCGACAAAGGTGCAAAGGTGGCAGACAGAAGAATAAAATCGTGCTGGTCGCGAGGAATCGTTACACGATCAAGGATCGCGCGATGCGATCGAATCACGACGATCAACGTCGCGTCGTGTCGGGGTCGCGCGATTCCATCGACGGTAGCTTCGCTCTCAGACAGTAAACAAAAGTGACAGCGTGCGCGGAGATGCCGAGTTCGGTCATGCCTCCCGTCTCGACCGTGCCTGTCGACAGTGTTTGACGTGTTGTTTCTCGCGAGCAGCTCGAGATTTCTCTCACGTGGTTCAAGGTCTTCTAAAATCATCCTGACGCCACGGTGCCAACGAAGAGGCCCCCAGTAAGTTTCACGGCGCTTTCGCGATCGAACGTGTGCCCGACAGTTGTCACTGACAAGCAACGTCAACCGGGTTTTTCTCGCCGGTTATTGGCTGTGTTCTTGTGTCTTCGCCGAGGACACGTCGCCCCGGGGATATCCCGCGAGCGCGTATCCACGGAACGTGGAAAAACAACGGGTTACAATACATCGTCTTCGTTTGCGCAGGTATGTCGCTTCGATTTTGTTTTTCCGCTACATCCAAGACGCGGTGCACCGACCTTACCATCGCAGTTTTCGTGTTTCCCTTCGGTCCAACGGAAGAACCCCGTGAACTATGCCACAGCGACGAAGGCACCTAGCGTTCCGTGGCGGTTGTTTTCTTGCTGGCTTTTTGCGTGGCCAGGTGTTAAGCGTACAGGGAAACTGTACTGTTTTATATAATCTACTTATCGCTGCCTCTTACCGCGTTTGAAATAGTGACAGGCGGTTGGACGAACTTGCGTATTCGCATTAAATTACTTTTCTTGCTTTTAACGCGTTCGCGGTGGTCGCTCGTAACCGGCGCCTTCGACAAAACAAATAAATCTTGATAGTCTTGAACTTTCGAATAACGTTAATCTCGTTACGAAGGCTTGAAAATAATACGTAGGGGACATTTATATTTATCTCACCGTAATTTGCACGAATGTAGAGCATATTCCTAGATACGAGAATTGCGTGACGATCACGTGCTAAAGAAGTATTTGCTTATCGTTTGTTTTCGAACCTGTCGCGCGTATTGCAGGCGCGTAGCAACGCGACGAAAAAATACAATTCGCGTGAAGTGTTTCGTTGCGTGGAATTTGCTCGCGATTTCGGATCGTTTGGTCGTCAGGGGTTGTATGTCAAAACTGGGACACGATCGTGAATCGTGACACTGTACATAAACCATATTTTCTAGAAACGCACTTGCAGCGTAACGTTCCCAATTAAATGCGCACGATTATGCTAGTTGCACTGTGTAATTTATCACAAGTTGCATTTCTCGTGTGTGAAAACGATGATCCGCTGCACCGGTGGAAGAAGTAGCGCTGCTTTGTAAATCAAATCGCCGCGTACAACCGTGTAACGTATCATCGTGCGTTCAGGTAACGTGCACACACCACCACATCCGTGTTATTTAACAAATTCGTCCGCATTCCCGGTGCTAGGAACTTGGCGTATTATCATACGATGCACGTTGCTCGTCTAGCGCCAAAATTCGCGTTCGTTCGAGCGTCGTTAACAGTTCCGGTGTGCTTAATTTGCAAACACGGGAACACCGGCAAAGTTGCTACGATCGTTCGAAAGTTGTACGCCTGGAATTGTGAAATAAACCGAGAATTTCTGGTTAGAAACTTGGCATCGAAAGTCCTTGGCTCGGGGTTAGTTACGGACCACGCATGATTTAGGTTTAGATTCGATGCACTCAAGTGAAGTAGGTATGGGTAAATAGAGGCGTAAGTCAGGCTGGGTTAGGCATGTGTTCGACACAGGCTAGGTTATACAACGCGTTTGCACGGGATTCGATACGAATTCATGCCTTAAGAGAGTTCCCTCGAATTTTTTTGCAAGAAAAAAAATTAGAAAAGATATGATATTCTAATAGCAAATGAGTTGCTAATGATATATTGCCTTGTTTTATTAAATTTAAATAGTTACATATTTAGCTCATCACGTTGGCTGCCGCGTGACCTACCGGTAGGTCGCTTTTTAGGAGAATTTACGACACCGTATCATCGATTTCTCGGTAAACACGCGAAAGAAATTTAGGCAATTTAAATATACTTGTTATTAATATATGCACACGAATACGTTTCTTTTAAATGTTTTTTCCATATCGTCGTTCGAAAATTAAGAACTATTTCTGTTTAACAGGAAGCTATTAATCGTTCGAGATAATTATGTATTGCTAAATTATCCAGTAATTGGAGTGTTCGAACGATTGGTAGTGCTATTTTTAAAGCAGGATAAACGTCAGATAAGCCTTGCTTACGAGTTCTTTCAGCAAGTCCAAAACAAATATACCACTTATTACAGAAAGAAGAATTTTGTTCGCTATGCTGGAAGCTTTTTAAACGGTCGTCGAGGGCCTTTAAAAGATAAGCGAATCGGGCCCCTTTGGAGGGCCCCCGAGAGGGAACCCCCTTAAGTCGATGTGATATAACGATATCGGGTTCGACACAGGTTCGATCGGTTAGGCCTGTGTCAGGTATGAAATAGATACGGGTAAGGTCGATGCAGTATATCGAGGCATATATTAGGTGCGCGTTCCGTTGGTTAAGTATGGATATGGATTAGGTCAATGCAGTGTATCGATGTCGCGCCTTAGGGGTTAATTCGATCGTTTAATGGGGTACATCGCGGTTCTGCGTTTATCGAGATGAACAAGCTCGAAGAAAATAATGGCGTTCGCGGTATCGTTGGTAGAAATTTAATGGTCCGGATCGCGTAGATAACTCGAACGTGGCCCTTTAAACGTTGATACTGACGCGATGCGTTTCACGCAGATTTCTTCCAGGAAAGCCAAACTCTTCTCTCCCGTGTTTCGAGAACCCTCGAAGAGGAGAGAGATGTGCCAAGTTTCGCCGTTGCGGATGTTCCATGTGCTCGTCGCGTTCATCGATGTCGACCGCTTGCCGCACTGCGTCCCCTGCTAGGGCCATGCCCTAGTAGACTGTGATTCCGGAGCGTGATTCCACTGCCAAACGCCTAGCGTAGATACCTCCGTCGATGTAAATGTGATCCCGAGATATGCCGAGCTACCACCGTTCCGAGGACGTAGCTCGACGCGTTGGAAGTCTTCCCGATCGAGAATCGTTCGTCGTTTAAGTCACGTCCGGCGACAAGACTGACCGAATCCGTGTGTGATGCGGGACGCGGAGGCGACGATCTTCCGTCCCTGTACAAGCTGCTCAATCTTCTCGCAATAACGGGGAAAATGTTCGGCAAGGTGCCGCCGTCGAACACACCGGGTCCGCCATCTTGCAGCGGTTCGCCCAGCAAGGCCGCCAGGCCGACCGGGTCCACGTGTCTGCCGTGCTTCGCCACGGAGGATACGCCCGTCCTGCTGGCCGACGAGAAGTCGAAACCCTGGAGACCCAAGGAGAACTATGCCCCCGTGGTCTCCGAGGCGCCATCACCGGGCATAGAGGACGCAAAACCGAAGCTGTGGAGGTCCAAGGAGAACTGTAACTCCTCCATCATCCTCGACGCGCCGTCCATCATCGAGGACAAGTCGAAAGCCAAGTCGTCGACGGTCGCGGAGGACAAGTCGAAATCGCGCAGATCGAAGGAGAATTGTAACGTGGTCGCGGTCGCGTCCGAGACGTCTTCCCTCGGCGAAGACAAATCGAAGGTCAGGAGAAGCAAGGAAACGTGCACGCCCACCGAGTGTCCCACGATCGACGATAAGAAGCTACGCAGGTCGAAGGAGAGCAGCGGCAGCTCGCTAGTTTCCGAGGCGCCTTTCGCCGACGACAAGTCGAAGCCGTGGAGGGTGAAAGACTCGAACAACGGAGTAGGGGCCGTCGAGTTCTGTAGCGGCACTCAGCCGTCCGGGTCCGCGTCCAATTATTCCCAGGCGTCGGTCGCGTTCGTCGAGGTCAGCAGACCCTGCAGGACCGAGGCGACCGGCACCAAGAACTGTTCCAAGTACTCGTCGGCCAAAGAGACGGCGAATCACGGCAGAAGCCACGCGGGTCACGCGCAGAGGCCGGGCCAGCCGAACCCCGCGACGAACTCCTCCGCCATCCACAAATGCTCCTCCAACCCCAATTGTCCCAGCTTCGCGAAATCGCAACGGGTTCTTTGCTCCGCCAGTCTGAGCAGCCTGAACGTCGAGTCTTCGAAGATCGCGAAGAAGCAGACCCTCCTCGGGGGCAAAGATCGCGAACATTTGCCCGGGAAGCAAAGAAACGCCGCGCAGACCGTCGTTCCCACGTCGATGAAATCTTCCGCGAGGTCTTCCGAGTGCGTTACGCACGCCAAGAGGTCGCTGACCGAGTCGAGCGACGAGACGGACTCCTCCGTCGCCGACCTGACGGTGATCTCCGCGATCCAATCGATCGGCGAGTCCCCGTGCACGAAATCGACGTCCAAGGACGTCGCGGATCCCTCGAGCTGCGAGCGAAACTGCAGAGCGGACTTCACCACGTCCACCCCGTCCAAGGATTGGACGAGAACCAACAGCGACGCGTTGCAGCAGAGCTGCGCTTCCTGTTTGCCGCAAGATCTTCCTACGGAGCTACAGTCATCGCCGCGTAGCTACAGGGATCGAGAGAAGTGCCGTGATCCATGGCGACCGACCGAGATGGAAAGCAATATCTGCAACCTGAACGTGTGTCCTAGCGATACCTATCAGGATACGGGCACGAAAAGGAGGACAGGTGCTTCCTGCCAGGCGTTGAGGCATGCGGTCGCCTCGTTGAATCGACTGGATGACTTCTACATGGAGAAGATCGGGGCCGGGTTCTTTTCGGAAGTCTTTAAGGTAGGAACCGTCTTTTAATTGCTCTTATTTTTACCGAAATTTGTCGGAGGATGTTGAACATACCTGGGACTAGACTTGGAGGGAAACATTAAAAATTATTTTGGTTCCTCCAAATTGCGCGAACTTAATCTAAAGACTCAAAAGGAGAAAGAAATTTCGTATTTAACTTGGACAGTACTCCAGTGTCTTTGTAAACTGAAATCTAAAAAGAGTTAACTCAGTTCTTGTAAGAGTCTATTCGAGGGTCTGAGAGTGTCTGATCTTACTTAAATATAAAGTCGTGTGCGGGGGTGTTAAACCCCGGCGTGGAGGGTTTTGAGGCTCGAAGGTTTGAAAATCTGACCCCCAACCGTCGTACCCTGTGTTTATGACACTAATCGCCATTTAAGAAAGACGGTAGAACGGTAAATATGCACGCGGCCGACAGAAATTTAGAGAAAGGCAACGTCTGTGGTCATGGTCCCTTGCTTAATTCAGGTGTTGAGATTTACCGAGGTACAAATATTATCAGCAGATGTTTTCCTAAATAGCTTGTTCCTAGTGACCATATTATAAACCCAACCCCCTTTCCGGAGGCCTTAAACAGGTGCGAAGATTTATATTCCTATACAAAAATACAATATTCTCGCAACGGTATTAATAAAGTAATAAAACCCGAAGATTAATAAAATACTTAGAAATTAGATATACAACAGATTTGAAACAAAATTTGATGCAAAAATTTCATTCCCAATACAGAGTACAGAAATCACATATTTTATTTTCAACATTGATTTTATTATAGAAGACTGTCGGTATAATTTCGTGTTCGTATACATATCTACGTTAGCAGTGTTCTAATAGAGCATGATTGGTAACTTCCACACCGGAAGTGGGGGGCCTGGAACCCCGAAAAGGGCACAACTTCGAATCAAGATTTTTCGAACGATGCCTGACTCGTTTAACTTTGTCTTGAGCAGTATCTTTTCGTACAACCATAAGCAAGCGACATTCGAGTATCCCTACTGTATGTACCAAACAATAACCATTGTACTTATCGCAAAGTAAACATAATAACGTACTATACTATGCTCTGTGTAAGCAGTCGCGAAACGTGAAAGAGATTCTTCGAAAAAACGTGCTCGAAGGCGTGTCGAACTGAATCGAGGGCGCACGAAACTTTTATTGTAAATAAAAATGAACATAACGCTGTCGAAACTATTTCCGAACTTCAAAACAAGCAATTCTTGGATCGCCGTTGATTAAAACTCTTTTTCGGCGAACGGTAATCGTTGCAGTTTGGTCCCAATTATGTTCAACATCCTGATTATATTTTCTCGAAACTTTATATCGTTACATTTAATTATATTTATATGAAATGATTTAACCAATTTTATTTCGTAAATTCGGTTTGCAATCGTTATGTTGCGGTAACAGATACATTCAATTAATTATAACTGCATTTAATTACGAATGTATTAAATAATTTGACGGTGCATTCAGTCGTGTTTTATCGTGTAAATCTGTTGAGGTGTTAGTCGCTGGCAAGATGTTCGATTTCAACAATGAATAATTTCTAATAAAAATGAGCGATAACATCGATCGGGGCTCGAGGCGTTACGTGGCTAGTTAGAGACCTTGCATTTAAACTTCAGATTAGAACTTGCACTTGAACGAACGTTCCGTGAAATAGGAAAAGCAAAAGAATGATAGATGAGCGATTTCAAGTATGTATTTCTATCATCGGTAGCCTCGTTTCGTAACGAAAAAGCGTTACCGCGAACGCAACATATTTTATTCCGTGCACGTACTCGTGGCTCGGTTCTTGTTTAGGAATTCGCAATTACAATACGCCGAACGGCGGAGTTGCCGTGAAAACGCGAAATATCAACGATAATCCGACGATCGATAAATTTCATTTTATCTACGAGAAAAATGTGTAATAACGAGCGAGAGATAAACGGGCTGCTTAATCTCGTTTATTAGCGAATAAAAAATATTTCAGTTACACAGTGAAATATAATCGCAACGAACAGATAAAAGTTTAATTGTTCGATGGAATGAACGTTAATTCTGTCTAATTATATTTCATGGTATATTAACTTACACACTATATTATCAAGCGTAATTAGTATGTAAACGGTTACTCAGACTCGATAGGCGAAGTCACGTGGGATTAGGGTTAATAGAGACGCTAGTACACCAGTCACGAGAAAGTTAATTTAATAGTTTTAAACAAGGCATTATTAACGTTTCGATCTTCGGAATATCAATCTACAATGATTAATTTTTATTGCTAGAATGGTATTTTGAGACGTTAACGAAGGCCAGTTTCGGGCTGCAGAGTCGTTTTCCGTATTACAATGAGAAATGTTTTCTCTTTAATATAATACTGACGTTCCTGGTTTTTGTTTTTAAATACATTATGTATGGTGCATGTTGGTCGCTCGTTTTGCAATGCCTATGCGCGTTATCTCTTCGTAGATTAGCATCGACGAAGATTAGATACGAATGCGTGCTACGTTTCTCGCGGCGCGTTCTCTTAAAATTAATTCCCTCCGTAATCACGCGATTACTCGCGGGTAACGAGCAAAAGCATGTTTTTTTCCTCGATGATTCCCTACCCGTGGGCAAAATGAATTTCTCTCCGTTTCGTTTGTAACCATTCCTCGATCCGTGCAACCAAAAATTACGATCATCGCGAACAATTCTCTTTGTTATAGAAATTTATCTATTCTTGTTAAATACTTGACAAAGTGAGCTTAAATGCTGCGTAACGCGAGCACTTACGTGTGTGTCGTATTAATCCTCTCCAACTTATTATGATTCATCTATTTTATTTGTTTCTGTTCAACTTTCAATATAGAAAGCTCGTGGAGTACGAACATGAAGCATCGGTTTTTCAGTTCTCGTTACAGGCTCGTTAAGGTATAGCGTTTCCAATATAAGTACGCGGTCATTTTTAAATACTGTGTTGAAATCGATACGAGAATGCATATACGCTGGACCGTAATCGGAAACAAAACCGAAAGATAACAGTTATAGAACCGATATTACACAGAAGAGCCGTAACCGCAATCGATATAGGCTATAACCGATATATCTACGACAGTTACGATTATTCTCTCTGTTCTCGTAGCTGTCTTAATTCAAGATCGCTATATAACAGTTGGAAATAGTTATTTTTAGATGCTACCTAGAACAGCAATTACATAAAGTAACATATTAAACATTTAAAAAGAAATTAATTTAGAAATGCGATGGTTTAATTTATCGCCAACACACGAGACACTCACGCTACACAGTTTTTCGCTCGAAAACATCGCGTGCATTCTTCGAACCACTTAAACGCAACTCGTTCGAAACCGATCCTGCATCTCAAACAGTCGTTGGATCTCCTTTCGCACCCACAGCTTGTCGTTCACACTCTACGCGCGAAAAGTTCATTCACCCAACCATACAATGATATCGTTCACTTTTCCGAACGCCATAATAACGTCGATCACGTTTCCTCGACACCTACACCGACATTGTTCTCTTCCTCCATGGGAAATCGGTCGATAGAAACCGAATGTAACGAGCAAAACAAATTCTTTGGACGCTCCGTAGTTGGACGTACGGAAACTTAGGTCGGCCTGTAGTTTAATTATAGAACCTTAAAGAATTGTTAACGCTAGATTTACGTTAAACGCCGCCTCCGACAAAGTGGAAGGTGGAACAACACCAACGTCTTCGCGAACGAAACATTGTTACATAACGATACGGGGAATTATGTACCACATTTGCGTAAATCACGTGCTTCCTTGTTCCGAGGCTTTATTATCGTGATTCATAAAGAACATCTTCTCCTTGGATCTATGTTGGTCAGGGCTGGCTGCAGCTCGTTGACTTTTTGCGCGTTTCGAGCGACAAATAGATGCGCCTCGCGTACGCGCGCTAGAGCCTCGATTAACCCGTAATAACCCCGGAAAAAATTCCGAAAAGAAAGCGTGCCAAAAATTACGAAATAAATAATCAATGGTTCTATTTTGGTTCTCCATTCACTGGAACATTGTCTCGACGATCGAGACTATGTATCTGCTGTATCTTCGTAAATACAGGTCGTAACGATACCCGACCGCTATCGCGACAGATTATGTATCCCAGCTATGAAGCGTTTTACGCACCGCGGAACGCTGCATCGCTTAATTAGTCCGACGCGGTATTCCAGGAACGCGAGAACCATCGAAAAAGAACCACGACGGGGCTCTCGCTATGCGCCGTTTGATATTCTCGTTATTGAAATTGCTCCGCCGGGTCTGGGAAGAATTCATGCGAAAATTATGCAAGGATTTACGCGCGAAGAGTCGGGCGTAAAATCATCACGCGTGAGCAGTTGCGCTACATTTCGAGGGAAAAGTCTTCCGTGGAAATGCGTAACGAACACTCCGGCGTACCGTGGCCGCAGAAGTAGGTTTCTCCTTGCGCGGCGCTACGATGTCCTGGAAGGATGCTATAAGTCACAATTTCCTTCTACTCTGCAAACCGCTTCCTCTGTTGCGCATTCCTCGGCTCTTCTCCTTTCTTAACCGCCGGTCTCCTTATCCGTGCATCAGCGTCGTTTCTCGTCCCCGGGTACCCTTTTCCACGACAGGACTAAACGCTCCTCCTCGTTCCGACCACGCAGTCTCTCAGGATGCACGCGCCGCGACACCGTGCACGTGCTTCGTCGTGGAAACGACTGGAAAGCAGTGACGAAACAGCCTTCCGAGATTCTCTCTCGGACCTTACCGTTCCGAGACCTAAATTGGTTTCTAAACTCGCTGGATTCTTTCGATCCTTTCACTGGTAAGTTCGTACGGCCAACGGAAAAAGCACCAAACTCCGTAGGTCCGTCGTTAACTTTTCAACTTACCCGGCTGTTAGGTTTAGACTCGAAAATTTCGGCTCTGTGTGCATAAAAAATATAATCCCAGTTGTTAGGAACAAATGAACCTCCGTGGTTGCACATCCATATCTCAGCTCGCACCTAATAAAAACGAACGTGTCCAAAGCGTTTAGTAACCGGAGACGAGAAATGAGTTTTATGACTGATGAAAAAGAACGAACCGGTGTCCCGAGTCAGATTTACATCCTCGTAAAGTTCTTCTACGTGTTTGATGGGATTATCGAGACATCGCGTGTTTTGAATAGCAGCCAAATCAGTCAATGGCGATTAATTAGAAAAATAGAAAAATTGCTAGCATGGGGATCGTCTATTTTAATTTTAAATTAAGTCCTGGCGTTATTATTGAAAAGTCGATGGAGGAGTCCCCCATAATTTCGCGCGGTTCATCGCATAGTCGATGATGGTCGATTGGTGTCATCTGGAATTATCGAACCGATCCGAGAACCTTGACGAGAGCGTTGTTCCTCGTCGGTTAGGCGTGATATAAATGGGTCAACAGGAAATTGAGCACGACCCGTAGTGACGACGTTGATTCCTCCGGCGTATCGCGAGCGTTTCGTTTAAAAATAATTTCATCGTTGCATTTTCTGCCGTAGGTCAAACTCTTCCACGCTCTTCAAACTGCACCCACCTCTGTTGCTACGGTATCGATATCGCGATTCGTGCCTAGGTCAATGTCTTTTACGCTCGCAAACTCCACCCAATTCCATTAGACTATCGTTATTCGAATTGCTTTCACAGTTCGTGGATCGAAGTCTTCCGTACTCCCAAACTGCACCCAGTTCCACTCTATCGTTTATTGTTCCTCGTCAAGAACGTACATCGATCGAGGCAACCCCTTTGCCCTGAATTTCAGCAATCTTCTCGTCTCTTTGAAGTCCGGTCGCCAACAATCGCGTAAAAGTACTCTGCTTTCGATTCCTCTCTAACCCCTCTGTCAAGACAATATAAGTCAATTTGAGAAAAGTTAAGCGAGTATAATAGTGGAAAGCAGTCTTATGGACCACTCTGGTTTTCTCTTTTAGCAACGCGAGCGTGTCTGTCAATTTATCTACGTAACGCGTCTGTTTATCAACATCATAATAATCCTGGAGATCTTGGCCATATGGTCGCGGTGAAATGAGTTAACGAGATATTGCTCGAGGTCGCGGCCTTGGAGTGTCATTACGGTAGAATCGATGCGGAGTAAATTTACGCGAAAGTTCTGACCGGGTGAAAGCCACGAAAGTCGATCGAAGAAATTACAAAAATCCCGTAACGATTGGACACGCAGGGTCAATTCGGTCCCCGAATTCGGTTCCACGGATTCTTGGCACCGGTTCCGAGAGTCGAGAGCGGCTGGCCGGCCGTTTTGGCGAATCGCTTCTCTCGATTTTCGCCCAGAAGAATCCATCTTCGCGGTCGAATGTATCCGTTGCCAACCGGGAGGGAAGACAGAGTCCCTCTTTTATAAACTTGTCGTCAAACGTATCAAACATTGTTGCATTCCTACCAGCTAGCAATTTGTTTGGAATTCCAGACCCATGGTTGTTATCAATCGTCATAATCGCCGCCGCGCGTCGAGCCAGGAACTGGTTTTCGATGGGTCGACATTGAAATCGATCGTGGTACACTTTTTTGCGCGCGACAGTCGATGTCTAAACACGTCGTCCGTTTTCATATTTGCTTCCGTTCAATTTACAAATAAGTTTAATGTTCACTCGACCTCTGGTCAAAACAATTTTTCATATAGAACGCGGCGCAGTGATGGTTAACGCGAAATAAATCGTTGTATCCGAGTGACCTGGATCGAACGATGGGATCGAGTCCTTCGAGAATGAACGCGATAAAATCGTTTAGAATTTCGTTAAGAAACGTCATATCCGAAATAGCACGAGGTCGTCCTAGAAAGATAAGATTTTAAAAGTGGATTACTAAAATTTCGTGGTACTCGTTACTTGCAACGTTAATTTATTTATTAGGTTTCTCTAAATTTTCGATTTGTCCTTGCCTGGCAGTGCTCGTGATCATCGCAGGTATTCTATTATCGTATTCGTCGTTATGGCACTGCTAACTTGAAGTAAAATATTCCTAATGTATTACCACTCGTACCTGCGAGTCTACGAATAAAACTGATAATAGAAAATAGTCATACCGAACGCGTCGAGCTAGTTATTTGCTCTTTTATTTCACATCGTTATTGCTCAAGTTGTTCACGCTAAAAGTAACAAAATAGACGGTGCGAAATTAATGTTGTAATCATACATTCCCCAAAAAGTAATCAGGCGACAAAATAACAGTTTTAATCGAACGATCGCGATAAATCGACGCGATATCTTCGGTGCTAAAGGAGATTTTCGAGTTGAATCCGGCTCGTACACGCGATTACGAAATCATACTATTTGGAATAATGTCAAGCGCCGGGGTAATCGTCGATTCACTCGTCGTGCACGGTGTCGCAATTAATAAAAGCAAGCAGTCGTCTAGAATAATCGAAGGCTCGACGTCTCCCAACGTCGATCCGTGTACTCTGGAAATCGATCAGCGGTCCGGAATTAATTGCGCGACGCGTACGCGGGGACAGGTTGAAAGATGAATCTTCTTTTCTCGTCCTTTCCACGGCACAAAAGCCAGGCAGGGAAGAGGCATTTCAGGTAACTCGGCGAAACGTAAAAGAAGGAACTGTAACAGGGAACTCGTCCTCTTGTCCTTCGCGAACAACCGAGTCGTTAATCATAATTACGTCGTGTTCGTGTCCTGACGATGATGCGGCTTCATCGTGACGATAAATCACGACATATTTCTGCCACGATCTCTTTCTCTATCCCCCTACGTCGAGAGTTTTATCCTCGTTCAGCCTTCGCGTTTTCAATTATTATCGTTCACCATCAAATTTCGACGTAATTCTTATTTCTTTAACGCGTCTGCTGCTACGCCAAACCACTGACATTTCCGGCGTAGCCAAAATTTGTCACGAGACAATCGGAGCATTTATCATAACACTTATTTTTGCAACCTCGTCGAAATTCGTATATTCATATTTCTTTCCTTTAGCAACTTTGAGAATTTTTTTTTAAGTTCTTTGCGAAATCCCTAATCGAATGCAGTTTATAGCGAAATCCGTTTTGTCGAGGCTTGCGAAACGACTTTGAAAATCTACTGGATACGCACTTAAGTAATTGGAAGTCTTAATCAAACGGATTTCAGCGTGGACTGCATTTGGCTAGGACGGTTGTGTAAATAATGAGGTTTTAAGGTTAATTCCATTAGAGTAATTGTCCAAATGCTGACACGTAGCCGCACACGGAGCTGTACTGGAGACTTACAATTAGTCCAGCGCAAGCCTATCCGGCAGATTTTCAGAGTACGTGCAACGCGAACGTTTTCGATTTATTTTTGCGCGAGCTATTCCGGGGACGGTGGTTAAACAATTTTCTTTCGTTTTGTTCGATCCTAACGGTAACCAACTCCGTCGAAAAATCGTCGAGATCGATGATCGTTCGGTTTGTCGGCGGCTCGGGTCCCAGCGATCTTGCGATCGAGATCGCCGCGGTGACTCTCCGAAATTGAACGACAAAACCGAGGCTACGCGGCCAAAGAAAAAGGAAAAAGAGCCGCGACATCCAAGCGGGGGAAGAGAAACGCAAAGACGCGGCGGATCTATTTTTGCGACTCGTTCGACTTCGATCCTTGTCCCTCGCGGTCTTCCGCGCGATCATCCGAAATTTCGAACTAAAATTCCCGCCTCGAATATCGTCGAACGTTCCTGTCCCTCCCGCGCGACAGATAAGCCCGTGATTTTTTAAGAAAAAACACAAACCCTCTACGATTACGAATCGGGCGTATCGAGAAAGGAAATGCTCGTCGCGACGAATTTTATATAACGAGCTTCGTGTTTGGTCGTTGAATCAGCGTTTACTCGAAGATAAATGTCACTCGGCCCGTTACAAACGTGTCGCAAGATTCTTTGGAAGCATTCTGTAACCGTTGCGAAACTTGTGTTGTTGTATGACGAGACGGTGCTCCGAGAGACCGAGGTCCTCGCGATGTGTCGTTCGCGTTAATGATTTAGCAGAAGTCTGCCTGCATTTAAAAGCTGTTACGATGCACCAGCAATTTCGACTTCGTATAGTCATTACCAGAGACCACCTGGGCTCGACTTAACTTTCCTGGGAGCTTAGAAGCGTCAGTTATGGTCACGATTTAGAAAAATTTGATTTTCTTGCTAAATGCTGTGCGTAGGTGAGTAATAAAATACCGTGACGCAATTAGCGATAATCTGTCTTGTTCGAGCGTAATATTCGACGAACTAAGGTGTGTGTTATTTGCGTTATCGAAACCACGCAATCGTAGATTCCTTCGATTAGAGGCAATTCGCGTATCCGTGTTAATAGGACCAGATACAACATAACAGTTTCGCAAATAACATGTATTTTACGACGCCGTTATGTGTCGTAGATAAAGTTGCAAAGTTTCGAAGCAGAATGATTGCTCGCATTGCGGAGTTTCCGCGGTGTCTTTGGCTCCGAACAGCGGTTCGATATTTTATGAAAAGTGTCTCCTTGAAACGCATTCGTTCTTATCTTGACGACTGTTTGAATATACTTTGCAGTCGTGGATTTTCCCAGTTGCACTTATTACAAACTTTTTAGTTAGATAATTCTTTGCAGGTGGCTTGTGAAACGAGAGAATCGATTCTGTTGACCCGAATAGAAATAAAGGGCAGAGAACAATCAAAGGATCCGATCTTCTATCGCTCGTTGAAGCTATCGTTTGCTTCAAATTTATTCCTTCCACGAGCGTATATCGTTTTCGAATCAATTTACATATCTCGCTCATTAAACTTGATTACGAGCGTTTTCGATACTTTGTGACTTGCAGTATAATATCGTCGATGATTTAAATACTCTTTGAAATTTTACTATTAGCGTTTGGAGCGATATTTATCAGAACTCTTACTTTTAACAACGCTTCTTAACGAAACGAAAGAATTCTAATAGTTTTCGTCGAGAAATCTTCGGGTATTCCATTTACTTGGACTCGTGCTTCCTTCACGGTCTGTTTTCACTAATTTCAGGTACATTGACTCTGGAATTTAACAGATCCATCGTTGTTTGAACCTCTATATCGTTTATAGCCATTTTCTAAAGGAAACGAATCCTCGATCGAACAAATCGCTGTAAGTTCTCGTTGGTCGCTTGGTCCATTTTCGACTGGGCCCCGTTCCAGGGTTAATGGGCCCACAGGTGTTTTCACAACGCGGTTGCATTGTGGAAATTCGCGTACGCGTGCCTGGCGTGGTTCTCTCGTCCAGTCCCCGCGATGCTTTCCTTATTTCTAATTCCGTCGACGCGAAAATAAAGCGAAATTGGCTGAAACGCGGCTCTTCGCTCTCCTCGCGAAACATATCGGAATTTTACGTAACACGGGTAATTACACGGTCGCGTTCCTTGGAATGTTCTTCGAGGAACAATCCCCGAACCTTTCTGATTTCCAACAGTCGCTATCAGACCTTTCGATCGACCAACAACTCGAGAGCCTCTCTCAGCGTTGGTCACAATTAAACAATATCGCAGAACAATTGAAATCAGTGCAGATCGTTTGTCGGGATAAGGCGGATATAAAATTTGTTCCTAGAAAGATTGTGAATCGAGAATGAATTTTTGTAGCTCTTTGGTGAAAAGTCCTGTCGCCCATGATATGGGTGTTAACGTGTTAAAGATTGTAAATCGTATTCTTTGACATACATAATATTCCGTTCAAAGTGTTACGACTTTCTCGGATTTTCGAATGTCTCTATAAAATCGGAAGAATGCGATTTTATGTTCTTGAAACTTCAGAAAGTGCGATGGAGGAAAAAAGTAAATCTGTTATTTAAATAGAGCAGAGTCTTATCTTAATTGCAGAAGGATCGAGCCAAGTTGCTGCACCTTGGCAATAATTAATAATCTTTAAAGTCAGAAAACTTTATTTTAAATAGCTTTTAGTCGTAGTTGGTACCTGGCGCGGCCTGGTTTTTCTTTGATAAGAGTCAGAAATGGGCCAAAGGCATCGAAACGACCGTTTCCCCCTCCCTCTGCCGTTGCATTATCGGAATAAATCACGTCCTCGCGAGCGCATCGGGTCGCATGGAATGCAATTATTATCGTGACGGTAATTTCTACGTTTATGCTCGCGGATATGGTCGCGGAACGGTCGGTGAAAATGCAGTAAATTATCGGTAACGTTCGGGCTTGATGACAGACCACGTTATTGCTGACATGCTGCGCGCAAACGGAGTTGCTATCGAAATAAGGTCGTTTCACCGCGGACGTCTTCGTTCGAGCGCCCTTTCGCTTCCGCCTGATTTTCCTCGCTCTTTTGGCCGCGGAGCAGCTTGTCTCTCCTTTCTTCTTTCGTTTAAACACGCTCGTGGCGCTAATGACCGTGTAATCAAACTACTCTCGGCGTTAGTATATTTTTTTAAGAACAGAATTCGTTTTCGAGAGGAAGCTCACGATTTATTATTTGTTACCGGTACCTTGGCGCGAACTCTCCTATTTTTTATATCGAATCTCGCAGAATCCCTATTTAGATGGAATGAGATTGCACCGAGGAATGCAGACGCAAGTGTTATATTGAATTAACTCGTTCACATCCGTGTCCGAGTTTACTCGAATTGCGGACCGTATCCGACTTTTCTCGGGCGTTGATTTAATTTGTTTAACTTTGTTCGCCAAATAAAAGAAATATCGTGGATATAAAAAGTGGCCCACGAGTCCGTTTGCGTCGAATAGGCCTGTTTTACTGCGCTCCCGTTCGAGGGGGACAACGAGTCGCAAATTCTCCAGATTACAAACGATGGATTCCAAGAATCCTTCGCATTGACTGTCTCTTGCATCCCGTCAGAGGGTGACAGTTTATGACACCGTCTGCCTCGGAGACCAGGGCAATGTGCTTTGCACGTGTTTTCGCATTAAATCCGTACGTTTTTGATGTTTATTCTCCGTCGACTTCGCGAACTCGAGCAAACTCCAGAATTTACGGGCTAAGTGTTAACTCAAATCTCGCGTAAACTTTAAAAATATATGGTATAACTTGTAGTATAAAACGAGTATGTTGCCCCAAATATTTGTTGTACTACTTAAACGTTTAATAAAATGCAAAGAAGCTCGGTTTCTTTGAACGTCTGCAAATCGGTCACGTCGAGGATGCACCGAAGCGATCCTCCGGTTAACGGAAAAAAGGAGAATATTGTTGGTACGAATCACCTTACCGTAAACAGTTCGTACAGTTACGGTCACACCTGCAACAGTTTACAGTAAACCCGTACACAACGGTCGGAGTGTCTTATTCGTCGACGCGTAACTCGTATTTCAACTCAGCTCCATTACATTAACTTGTAGCAGAGATAGCGTAATCGTGTCATCGCGCGATACACTATGCTGTATTTTACAACTCGTCATCGAACGGACATGTTCAACGAATTAGATACACAGTGAAACGAACGCTGTCCCCGACCAGCAAATGGCTTCATTTTCGATAAAGAATCCCCATTTGCAATTCCTATCGGTCGAAGACATTGGCACTGGGATTCACAGACGTTGGTTGCATACTCAAAATTAAGATCGGTACATTAATTAAATTGATCAGAAATTGCTAAAGAATAATTGTAATTTCTCTAACATCGAGTCAAGGCTTAAGAAAACGCGGTTTAAGAAAATATCTATTTCATTTTTATATTATAGATACCACCCACTCTCTGTTTTGTTGGCAGGAAGGTGGCGTAACCCCTTAATCGCATCGTGAAAGCGACACGAAGCCATTTAAATCGCCGTATCGGGGAGAAAAAGAATCGTCGGTCGAGTTAAATTAGTTTGAGGGCAGCGCGTAAAACTGCCTCGTAAAATATCGTTAGCCGCGGTCCCGGTTGTCATAATTAACAACAAGCGCGACGTTACGCTAATCGATCTTAACGACGCGCCTCGCGGTATTAATATGCTCCATGATATAATTGCCGCGTAACTCACTCGCCAATTAAGCAAACCTCGGATCCGTGTATCGAACTCCGTCCGATACCGACTCCGGGGATCGAAAGAAAACGAAAATGTCCGGTCTAAAAATAATGTTGTTGGAGCAAACAACGCGGGAAGCGTGACATACCGCGGTCGCGTGTGACCGTAGAACAGAAATATTTCGTTACTTGGGCCTTTCGTGAGTCGTCTCTCGATCCAACATTCTTTCTCGACGATCGAGAATTTGGCACAACGGCAGAGTAACCGAAATTGTTTGATCCAATGTGCAGGGATGAATTTTGTATCTTTTAACGTCGAACATTTAGTCGTCTTTGTAGATTGTGTAATTGTTGGCACAATATGGTACGTAATGTTTTCGATCGAAACCTTTGTAACAGGTTTACGTTAGGTGACTTAGCGCATTCCCAGAGTTGATTTCCGTATGCCCAGACTGGTTTAAACATGATCCTGCGTAGAAGTAATTTATTTTCGATCGAGAGTTCTGATCGACGACCTAGCAGTCGGTACGTTTGTCTCAACTGGATAACAGTTAAATATAATCTGTAATTTTGGCCGGAGCGATTGATTATGCACGCGATTCTTGGGAGGTTTACGGTGCGTTGCACGACTCCTGGCGAGGATCTGGTTCCTCGAGGGTCGAGCATCCTTCAGGTATGCATGGCAGGGTCTCCTCAAAGGATCTTAATTAACCCTCCTCGTCGAAATAATTCCTGCCTCGTTCTGAATCCCGTGCACCAGAGTGTACAACGACGAACTGAATTATTCCTCTCGGCGTTAAAATTCCAACGTTAAACATACACCGTGTGCAGAAATTCCATGGTCGCTTTTGTTGAGCGTGCTCTCTGGACGCTCGTAGGCATTCGCTCTGCGCATTGCAGCGATCGACCGAGTGCTTTTAACCCTAATCCCACGGGGATGTGACCCTAAGTCACGTTTATACGAAAGTTCGTGGTTCGAGGGCGATCCTATCGTTTGCAAGTAAATTTTTATATCAGCGTTCAACACGAAAACAAACACTCTGCAATTATCGCTCGAAACATGACCTATTTACCAGTGCACAAATTTGCGATAACGACCAAGTTTCGCCCGCGTTCCTTTCAAATTGTCTGGGCTCGTTTCCGAGCTCGCGACAGGCCTAAATTGAATATTGTAACTGGATTCTCACACCATCCGCCAGGCAACCGTCCCGTTGACCGTCCCGCGCAAACATTCATCAACATCAACGCGATCGCCAGACGAAACGGTGATGGACAGCGTGGAACACCTCCATGCATGTCTAGACGGATGATCGCCTGATGGATGGCGTGAATCCGGCTTACACTGACGGTTTCGTTGATTGGAACACCTGCTACCGGGCTTCGTTCTTCGGAATCGGCCTCAAGAACACCCGCTTAATTGTAACGCGAAGTATACGAAGCCGTGCGGTGCAAACTCTTCATTTCCAGAGTCCTGGAGTGCTAGTTTTCAATAGATAACAATAATAGGAAGGGAGCTTTTAATTTTAAAGCACACCCCTATTTCTCGAAGAATATTCCACATACGATGAATTGGGGTACGCTATTCTATTAGGAGAAGAACGCTCGTCGAAAGGATCCCATCTCTGCACGCTCCGCGGTGAAAGAGATATAAAGGTGATCGGTTGGCGACCTTCGAAAGGCCGCGATCGTCGGGTCAGGCGAACGAACGATCTCTCGGAAGTTGTTCGTCGGTCGCAGGATCGACGACGACGAGGAACGACGACCTTGCCTGTGACTCAAGAAGCTCGTCCGTCGTGAGCATTTCCTTCCTCCGGCGAAATAAGAATGTTCGAAGCAGACGAGAAAGCCGGTCACGCTGCGTTGGCCATGGAGTACGAACACTCTCTAATGAGCCTCTGTTACGGGCTCCTCGTTCCTCGCTCATTTTCGTTGTACGATCGATTCATTACCCGCGGCACGAGATATAACCGGCTGGTCCGCGGTTCGGCTCGTTCCCCGTTCGAACGCCATCGAGAATCCTCTCTCTTTCCACGGGGGATCTCGCGAAAACCGCCGGAAGTTCGCCTAGTCGACAGTTTAACGCGTTAGCCGCTTATCTATGGCCGACAGGACTCTTCACCGAGAACAAAAATTAATTGCTGAAGCGTCATGGTACGAAAAGCGAAGCTAAACAGAGCTCGTGAACTTCGATGGGGTTTCGAAATGGCATTTAGTGTCGTTCGGTCTCTTTCGGAGTTCCTGGGCTCAACGAGCTATGCCTCCTTCAGGAGTCGAGTGAACCTCGACTCGTGAAACCATCCCCTAGACCTTCCAGAAGGGTTGGAGATCCAGAATTATCAACCCTCTCGACTCAGTATCATCTTGACTCTGAGTATCCTGTGAGTACCATTTCTTTTGAGTCTATGGATTTGACGTTTGTTTACATTGGCCAGAGTGCAGAGATGGAATTTGGGCGCGTTTCGAAAGTGACGGAATTTCTTTCGAACGATCGCCGATTACCGGTGGGAGAAGAGAGGTTGGATCCATGGATCCTAGACCCGCTCGAGCAAGGTAACCGCGAGGAATTGGAAAGTGACGGAATGTCTTCCCGTTGCCCCACAAAACGACCGACGAGATCGTGACGTCCGAGTCGATTCGGTTTACGATACACCTGGATTAGTTAATAGTTTCGCAACGATCGTTATCGCGGATCATTGATTCGCCGACGCGTCGATGGGGAATCAGATTCCTTCGGAACATCCTTTTAGAATTTTAATTCTTTTTTAGCGAAGTTGAACATGGAATACTGTTGCATACGTTATTATAGATCGGTTCATCTTATCATATTCGATATATACTAGTTTCAGGCCAATTATGCTATAACATTATCTTCTGGTTCTTTAAGGTTGGTCTGCTACTTATAACAATTAAATTGCTAATTTTATTCGTTTACGGTACACGCAAAGTACACGAAGAATATATTTTCTAAATTGATGCATACTTGATTGTGTATAAATGCATATATTTTGGATACATCTAGCGTGCACGGTTTTCCTGTTCATCGTGTCATAAACGCAGGAATTCTGCAGTCGTTAATCACGTTTATTGTTATTTTTCATACAATGGCGAAACGATCGAGAATCCAATTTGCATCGCATTTGTTTTCGCATCGACTGTATTTACGGATCGATATATAAATGCGCAGACCAAAGGAGGAAAGAGAAATTATAGAATCACGTTTATTGCAAGCTTTCAATACAATAGGAGAGTCGAGAAACCAATTTGCGTTTACGACGAAAAAAGAAAATGAAAATGATGGGGGGTTAAGGACCGTTCGGCAATTAGAAATTTTCGGATTCCAGAATGGATGCCACGCTCGGTTTACGAGAGCCGTACCACAGCGGGATTATCGTTTTTAATGCCGCTACGAAGGCTGCCCAGTCACTGCATACGATAATAGTCGCTTAGAAAATAAAATTCCGGACAAAAGTGTGTTAACGATTATCGCGTTCTCGCGTCTAATCGACTGCATTCGCATTTCTTCGCGCGCTCAAACGAGGAAAGTACAAACGGGAATCTATCCGTCGCGTCTGCCCGATCGATCTTCAGAGAAATCTTCATCGATCACCGGTAATCTGAGATTTCTCGAACACTGGACGCCTTTCTGTCCACGCATCGAACTTGATCGCGAAATAATTTCCACGCGATTCGGGACAATTTTCACCAGGCGTCAACCATTGGCAAGCTGCGTAATTATTCGATCAAACATACTACGATCAATGCATCAAATTAACTCTACCTAGTCCAGCAGTCTCGACGACCACAGAAATTATCTAAATTCGCGAAAATAATATTTGAACCGTGTCATAATGGATCAGTTTGCGGATTCGAAAGTCCAGCTTCTTGAAAAAAATAAAATGTTTAGGCCTGCGGCTTTCCTACTACTTTGTAACACGTCATTAGCCCCGGAACGTTGCAAAATTGAACCGTGCAACGTGTCGAGGGCCCACGTCGAGCGGTTAAGTGGTCGAACAACATCGTTTTCAAATTTCTCAATTCACCGTAAAGCGCGGAGCGAACGGGATCGACTCGTTTTCTCGCTCGATCTCTCGATACCCGGGCGTTTTCGCTTTTACGCGCTAACGCGAACGGGACACGCTCGCTTTAAATTCGCGCAAGCTGCAAAGCGTTCGGCCGACCGGTTTTCCAAGACGACTTTGCACACTGTAGCGGGAGAAACGAGATTAGCATGTCGCCTAGAACCGAGCCTAATAGACGTCGATTTCCCGAGAACGACGATCCCCTCCCCCGCCCCGTCGAGCCATCGCTAATGGACTGGATTAATCGAGTGTCACGGGACATTTCGGATTTCGAACGGCGTTTCGCTTTTCACTCGAACGGATACTTGGACTATCTCCTCGATCGAACGAATAAATTTCAGTTTGTTTTTTTTCTTCTGTCGCTCGTTTACCGGCCAATCAGAATTCCCGTCCCGTGCGCGAGTAAATGTTGCCCGATGAAAATTTCGCGATAACCCTTTCCCGCTGCTACCATACGGCTGTTTATGCTTTGAATAAAACACTCGTATTGACTTTGCAATTTAGAAATATCCAAGTTGGCCGAACGAAGTATCGAAAGACGTGTCGTATTGGGTCAGACGTTATAGTCAGCCACCGTGAGGCAAAATTACTCTGCGTCGTCCACATTCTACTTACTCATAGCACCATATTCCCCCCGTTCTTTCCTCCTTCCTGCACTACGTGGTAAAAACTCCGTGACGACCGTTGTAGCTTAAATTGCACTGCACTTGGTTGCCCAGATCGTGCAGGTTTAATTCGAACATCATTTTCGTCTCGAATTTTCAGTATTTTCAATTAATTCCAGACTTATTTTTTCCATGACCTTGCGTTACGTTTCCCTATATTTCGACGGGAGCAAGGGATTTCGGATCGATGGAGAAGCAAAGTCCCGCGAAGTTTTCGCAGTTAGAGCAATTTCGTTAATGATGTTGATTTTACGGTGAGCTTTCCTTACGGTCGTAATTAGAAATACCGTGTCGGGTAATTACACGCAGACACTTGCGTTTCGCCGTCTTATTTTATCTGTTACGTGGTGGCTGGGCTGGAGAAAAGGATACCGCGACGAGATAATTATGCTATGCCGGCAGGTACGCACGGTACACTAAATCATAACGCGACACAGATGTTTAAGCTCGACTATAAATACTTAATTGCCGGTGCCAAATCGTGCCCCGATTCGTGACTTTCCGAGTTAATTAACTCAACGGCCGCAGATGGCTTTGGAACGTACGCTGCGTTGAACGAATCGTCGCAACATTGACGTAAAAAAAAATTAATAAAGTCATCTTTATTGGGTCGTTTCATAAGTTGCGTCGTTCCTTAAAATTCTCCGCGCTTTCTCGTCGTATCTTACACGAATATTCGTACCTTATTTGGCCGATATGTTTACGTTTTATCGAAGCGTTGCTTTATACAAATTGTACATTCACGGCCCAAACTGGAATCGTGTATCTCCGAGACACTCCGTATACTCATAATACGATTGTGGCTTCGAAACTCTTGTAAGTATTCCGAGAGCACGATCATGCCTCCGGTGCATTAATTAATTCTTTTCAGGCTCGAAAAAGTAACAAAAATATAATTGATTTTTCGTTCGGATTTTGATAATGAACTTGTCAGTTCGAAACGAATCGATTAACGTATCGAAAACACGTACTTTTGGAATTTTCTACAAGTATATTTGATTCACAATCTTATTAACATACGGCGGATACAGTTAGCCCCGAAAAATGCAACAAGAAGAATTTAAGAAACTCTGCAAAACGCGACCAAACGATGTCACGCAATTTCTCTCCGAGTCCCGTTGAAAGTTCAGTAAAACGGAGTAGCAAACGATCCGTCGAATGCAGTCAATTAAAATATCTCGATAATTCATTGGTCGAGGAGACGGCATGCTCAGAAGCGACGATTATCCTCGCCGCGGTGAAACGTTATTTATTTTTCTTCTTTCTTTTGTTGAAAAAAGTGATCGAAAAATATTAATATAGAAACTTGCGCGGAGAAAGTATAGGCAGTGCGAGGCGAGAAAGAAATTTATCGCTGTGTCTCGGGGATCGGTCGTCAGAGAAATTCTCCGGTGCTCGTCGTTGCGTCCTGAAATATGGCGCGTCATTTCCTTTGATTTGCCACGAAACGAGCTCTCGATACATCGGCGGCTCGCCTGTCGTCGAATAAAGTCCGTAAATTGAGCTACGATCGATTTTGCGATTTCCACGCGGTTCTTTCCACGCTTGTACTTTCGCTGAGCACGTCACCGGGAAAAAACTCTGAACTTGTAAAGCCATTCAAGGCATGGCCTTCGAGGCACGCTCTTAATTGGTAAATCGCTTTTAATAGAATCGCTGCTTTCTACGAACCGACTGGAACTAACTCGTCTCGGTGATTTTCATGCGTCCTTCGTGTCGTTTTACCGTCGTTTGGTTTTTCGTGCGATTCCTTATCTCAAAACTACTCCACAATTTAGGATTACCTTCGAAACTCAAACTTTCTCCACGAATTTCGACCAGTCTTTCCATTAAATCCTTTGCGAATCACTCTTCCAAACGCATACTATTTAATTTTGTCCTCTATTTTACATATTTTAATTGGGTCAGTCAATAAGTAGATGACGATTTTTTTTTTTTATAGAGCGATAGAGCCATGTATAAAACATTGGGCGTAACAATTCTATTATTTCAACGTTTCAAGCAAGTAAAGATACATACCTTGCAGGTGTAGAATGAATCAATCACTGTCATTGGAGTGGCCCTGGCGCAGATGGCATAGCAGACGGTCTATGTGTTCGAGGTCAAGGATTCGAGATCCGTTAACAGAATACTCGTTTTTGTAATTCCTTTTTTTACTATCGTAACACCGCTACAGGTGATTTCGAATCGCAGTCCTTTCATCTTTCCCGCCTTTTTTTAATCGAAAATTTAAACACATATTACTGATTAATTTAAATCCATTCTATCAAGAGACAAAACAGTTACGTATATAAAATGTCCTATCCCAGTTGAGATTGTAAAAAATCTCGTGAAAAAGTGAAAAATAATAGAAAAAATAAAAAACTTAGAAACTATCCTAGCGCTGAAAGATTATAGACACATTCAGCACCAAGGTCATAACCATGATACGTGACCTGAATCTACCAATTCAACGACTATTACGTCCAAGCTGTTTTTCTCGATACCGAAAGATCGTACGAGCAGAATTCTATTCTACATTGTCGATTTATTTCTACGCATAGTCTCTCCCGGTCCTATTAAGATTACTGGTACAACCTGTATCCCAAAGTGTGTTACTTCGATTATTTATATCTCTTAAATTATCAATTTATTACACCTAATATTTTATACCCGAGTACCAGGGACCTGCAATCTATCATCCAACAAAAGTGGGTCAATATCGGAGGTGAACAGGTGAATGCTTCCCTTGCGAGTGGAGAGTATTAATGTCCGTATAAACAACACAATTTGTAAACGGTGATATATTTCTGCGTGTAATTGGCTCCATTACGACTCCAACCTCCGTGGTCCACTTGTAACGTCCTACGCTATCTAAATAAATAAATTCATCCGTATCTCTCGCATCGAATAAAATATTGTTTGAAATTTGCTCCATTATGCGCAGAAATTTGGTTAATTCCACCGAATCGTCCAGAGCCGCGATCCAATTATATCCGCCGGTACGGTTGCGTCAGAGAAGTTGCATAATTCGTTAGGCAAGTTCAAGGCTTGTGGATGCAAATCAATCGTTAAAACCTAATAGGTCCCGCGCGCGCGGTCACGTGCGTACCGCGGGGTCGTAGAGCGGAAGGGAATCGTTTTTAGAAAATAATCGTGATCGTTGCGCCGTGAACGTTATAAAAATATCGCGATGCAAAAATAGTCGCGGTGCAGCGAACCTCTCGTTAAACGGGAGGAGAAGCTCCTCACGCGCGAACGCACCTCGTTCGCAATTGACTTTTGCTGAAAGCACGCTTCCACGCGTCGCTGCGTAAACTTTGAACTTTCAAAGGTCCCCTTCCGTTCTCCCAGGGGGGTTTTAATTGCTGCGTGGACTTTAATTATGCCGTCGTTTCCCTCGAACGAGCGTGAACTCGAGCACCTGCGATTTTCTTCGTTATATACCGTTCGATGTTTGCGCGGTCTGAAAAGCTGACAGATCGTTATCCGGTCCTAGAGACTTCCGGGGCGGTGGATAAACGATTTCTTCTTCACTTTTTGCTCACCTGCGATAACAGTGATTGTTCGGAGTTTCTAACTGTTTTTATTTCGCTTCTTTTCCAGTAAGATTGTTCGGATATATGAATATGTAAATAACTGTAAAGTATCGAAACGTCGAACCAATAAATATAATAACGCGTTATGTACAGTTTGCTTTAATTGGTTCGAGAAAAATGAAAAACATTCCTTTCGACTACTATCTATTGCAATAATTTTCAACCACTCAGCCATGGCAGACCACCGTCACGCGAAGGTAGATCTCATGAATGTTTATAATTTCATACTTGTTGAAACTGTTATTATAATTCCGCGAAGAAGAAAGTTTCATCCGACGCAAGTAGGATTTACTCTTCCTTTCATGAATTTTATCTTCTCTTTGAAGAAAGAATCTATTTCCTCGGTTATGAATTAATGTTTACGCTGGACAATAAGTGGCTCATGAAGCATGTTTACGAACAAATCTTCCATTCGTAGTTCGCGAATAAAATCTGGCCAACTCTTGGTGGCTACCCGGATAACCGAAGTACTGTTACTTCTAGTTCGTACGGTTATGGGGGCGAAGAAGAGGGCTCGATGGCGAAGCGTGGCTGAGGTCGCTCGCGCGTCGGAATTATTTTTAATTTGCCCGATAATCCGAGCAATTAAGACTCGTCAAAAATAACCCACGCTATATCGTCCATTTCTCATCCGCGAGTACTCGGCTGCAGTTACAAATAGACGCAGTTGACCTTTGCTGGTCTCTCGCTTTACAGGCCCCCGCCGCTTTGAATAAAACTATTCTCGCGAAGCGTGGTGTTTGCCCTTTAATTGGCTGGTCGACCTTAATTGCTTCGTGAATTTATAATTCCGCTCGTATCTGGTCGGATAGTCGGCGGCGATCTTGTCCCCGAGTCTTATTGAATCAGCCGAACAATTAGCGCGTTCAGCGCGAACTAATTTTTTTATCCCGGAGTTAATGCGTCAAAGTAGACTCTCGCTGGTCTCTTAACCGACAAAGCCGTCGCCATCGCGCTAATGGAAATCAGTTCAGTTGGACGGCACCCTTTCAGACGCCGCCTCTTTCCGGAAGCCTTTGAATCTACAAAATCTCCAACACGTTCGACCACACCCTAATTGGCCCATCGCTTTTAATCGTCGAGCTCGTTTTACCGTCGTCGCGAGGTCACCCTGACTTCCCTCTTGCACCCTAGTGCACTTAACAAATTTATTATCCGTCTGGACCGAATGCAGCACGATAAATAACATTTTAACGCAGCATTTCTAATGTAAACTATATTCGGTAAAAACTAGAAAATTCTTAGTTCAAAGGGCACCGAGAACGGTGAATCGCAGTGAGTCGTCTGCGTAAGTGTCGCGCAGTCCAGACGCGGCCGCGACACTTACGAAGAGAGGACTTGAAAATTGATCTCTGATCAACTTTGATTAACTCTGATTATATTACAAAAGAAAGTGCGAAACAGTGAGAGTAACTGAAAACGGTCACAGCTAGTAGGAAACTGTGAAAGCGAATGACATAAAACTTTTACTTTTCTGCTTCGGTAACTCATTAGTAACCTAACACTGCCGCACTGTGGAACGAAACGAGAAAATACTTGGACGTTAGCTAATATATAATAAATATTCCTAACGTGAAGTATCGATCTTTGTCGCGTGTTGATAAACCATTCGCCTTACTGGTGCTTTTGCCTTACGGTTCTGTTTCCCTGAATTTGTCCAGATTCTCATATTTTTTCGAAACTTTTGCGTAATATCGGTATTTAAATTTACGTGCTTCTAATTGAACGCCTGTCGCAAACTAGTATTAAGGCAAGATTTAAGTGTCGAACGATAAAGGTGAACGACTATTAACTCGCGCGAATTTCGACAGGTACCTGCACATTCAGAAAGTGCCCCCGTGCTCGTTTTTTATTTTAATCAACAACCTGTACTGGACCAATTACTAAATTTGATACAGGCACGATAGCAACACTCCCTTATACTCCTCTCTAGTCACATAGGGTATAATTAATAAACTTTTGCACGAATAAGCTCTGGGAGGCTTGGCTCTTTTCAATCTTGCAAACGATTTATTAATTTGCAAATTAATTTTGCCGACGATACGCGAACGGGATCGAAATTTGCGTTCGGCAAGTCGGTGAATGAAATTTGTCCATCTTGTTTCGGGATCTCGGTTTCGCGTTGCTAAAAAAAGTCGTTCACGGTGGTTCGCGTGCGTAGAGAAACAGTCGGAACGTTAATCACTCGCGGTATAATAATCACCGCGTGCTTTCTCTGTGCGTCCGGTAACAATGGGAGCCCCGAGTGCACGGAGAAACACGCAACGTCGAGCAGACAGTGAGAATTATTTAAATGAATCGGCGCAGCTAATTATTTCGGCATCTTCGCGGCTGGTGACTTTCGCGAAGCTCGGAAGACAAGTTCGCCGCGGGGACGACTTGCTTTCAGCCGCCGGGTGAAAACTGCTTGGCATAGTTTCGTCGTTGGCAAAAAGACACCGATATTTCGAGGCCCCGTTTCCCAAGCGAACAAAGCTGTCGCGTAATTAACTCCTTCGACGCTCAGACGGAAACTACGAACAGTTCCCTCGCCTAATCGATCGGGGGAAACATTTTTTGCTCTCAAAAATAATTAAAAAACGAGGCTAATTCGCTTGGTACACACCTGACGACCTTTTCACGGTCTCTGATACTTATTATTTTAAGAATAATGTTAGAGTTGAACGCAAAATACAACGAACAGGAAGAGGTCGAGTAACCATACACGGTAAAAAGGTCGTCGATAAACGACGATGGAAAAAAAAGAAGTGCAGGTTTCCTCGAGCGTGGCCAGGAACACGATACTCCGGGAATATCGATCCGGTGAACGATTCTGACCCGCGTTGGAAACATTATATCGAAGTTGGTTGAATTCGATTAAAAGTTCGCGGCTGGAAACGCGTCCGACCAGCTCCGCGGAGCCGTCGAGTCGCATTTCTTTTTCGCGACGGCGCGTGTTACACGGCGACAAGAATTCGAGAGGACCCAGGGGGGGTTCTCGTTAGCTTCGCCTTCTCATTTCCATCGTGTTCTTTTTTCCTTTGTTTTTCTTTCTTTTCGCGAAACGGTCGATTTGCAGGCGCTCTGTTTACCCGGCCGGCTCCGCGCGTATTCGTCATCGTTTGGCCGCGGCCCAACTAAGCCAGCCACTGCCAAGGAATCCTGGCCAGATTCCCTTTGGATATTCTCGACTTTTTAACCCGCGGAATTTCCACCTCGCGACACCGCCCGTCGTCTTCGTTTTCCCCTTGATCGAATTTCTCGTCGTGAAACGTTTCCCCGTGGCCCCTTTCCTTTTTCCCCGACGCCTCCGCCCCCGCGCGTGTCCTCGATGGGACCAATTTGCGCGCGAATCCTAAATCCCTCGGTAACGGTGAACGCTTCGCGACGTCGAGGATACAAAACGCGCGTGTCGACCGTCGGTTTTCCCGATTTATGGTTTTAATCGGAATTTGACCGATGACGAGTCCCCTGGAAATGGCATCATCGCCGGAAACAATGGTCCACGGATACCAATGACGCGGTTTACATCCGCGATTCTCGAATCGCGATGATTCAAGCTCCTTTATGATCTCGTTTCGTTAATAAGTGCCTCCTCTGTCTCGTGTGAATCGTTCCCTGGCGTCCTATCGAGCTGTGAAAACGTGGGCGTGCTGATATCGCGACGCGATCGGGACGGAACGACGTCTCGCATCGTCGTTGAACGAGAACGCTTAATTACAGCGGGATACGCGTCGCGATCATTTTCCCGTACGCGAGAAAGTAAAGTTTCCGGTCGCGAAAACTCGATCGAACTTGCGATCTGGTACAATCTCTACAAATAATTAATAATCGAGACCGCGAAACGTTACGAGCAGTATGTAAATTCGTTCCTTCGCCCGTTCGTCGGCAGCTCAATTAGCTTTTTGTTCTCATACATCAGCGATAATTCCAACCATCTGGACCGCACGAATTACGTTTCTCCGCATTTTCTTTCGCTGAACGTGCTGAATTGCAAACCTCGAACGACCCTCTTTTGCGTTGGTCGTTTCTTTCGTCGAACGTTTCTAAAACGTCGATTCGAATCGTTGCCCTGAAAATATTGTATTTTAAAGTCCTCCGGTTGACAAAGGCACGAATAAAAAATTCTGAAAAACGTGTGAAGATGGAACAACTTTCGAGGTTCGCGGCGACGATTACCGCATATGCCGTGTTTCGTAACTGCGTGGCAAATCGGAAAGCACTTAAGCGGGTCCCGGGGTGGGAGGTGTTCGAGGATAAAATATGTAGCGGTTCGCGGCGTGAAAAACGACGACGAAATCGTTCTCACCATCTGTGTGCTTGATTTCCAGGTTACTCACAAAGTGACGAGTCAGGTGATGGTCCTGAAGATGAACCAGCTGCCGGCGAACAGGCCGAACATGCTGAAGGAGGTGCAACTGATGAACAAGCTCAGTCATCCGAACATACTCAGGTATAATCCAGGGTTTCTATTAAAAGCTTAAACATTCAAGGAAGTCGAAGAAAGTGGCCCACAACGAGCGCCGTGTTTTACAAGCTCGAGGATAGTTGGACAATTTATTCGAGCATAAAGATTTTTGCGAGCTAAGATACCATCGGCCAACTTTCCGCGATGTTCCAGTGTTCGCGTATCGAGTCTACCAAGGATAAGATCGTAATTATGCACCGGCGTACGCACCATGCAGCCTAATTTGCAGGAAGCTAAGCACAACGATTTATGTTCGAAACCTTTCTAATAAAATTCTATATTTTATCTGGCGCGATGTGTATACTCCGGCTCGAGATAGACAAAGCAGATTTATGGCTTCGTATTTTGGTTCTTTTTATACAATGTTCCAGAAAAGATGGCACCCCTTTCTTTTGTCTTTCTATCGAATCCCTCGACTCGTGCATTAAAACATTACTCACTACAAAACTAGAGAGGATAAGAGTATTTATGGACCATTGTAACAATTTGCCAGGCAGATTATTTTAGAAGTTTGACTCAATTTTGGTGTTTTTCCTCCGACCGTTGGTCGGCGCGAACGCGAGGGGATTTGGCGCGAAAGAGTGGCTGTCGGATCGAAAACAGAGCGATCCGTTAGGGTTGCGTCAACCCGGGTCCCGACCGGACGCGGGGCTAATGCCAAAAGAGTTCCGTGGTTCGCGAGTTACGAGATATGACATAATGGCGACGGGTAGCTTACCGCGACGATGCTCTCGACTAGACGCGTCGCATCCGCGGCGACAACGCATTCCAACGATATAAACGGCTTGGCCCAGATTCGCCGGTGTGTGCGTGTGTTTATCCCGCGCGGCTAGCGGGATCTTATTTCTGGCATTTCTCTCGTTGAAGGCTGCGAAAACCGCGGACACCGCGCGCCGCGACGGGACGCGTCTCTCGGCGTCGCTCGAGTGACTCAGCTCCATTGAAAAAAACCTCTCCGATCCACCGACAGCGCGATCTTTCTCAAAACTTGCCCAACTCCACTCTCAACATGGCATCCCACTCGACGTCGATCTTCCACTAAAATTAAAATCGTCAAAGTCCTTATAAAAGAAAATATCATCGATTCGGAGCATCTAAAACTGTGAACCTCTATATAAAATATACTTGAACAATTCCTTGAATTAATAGCAGCCCTAGGCCCCCGTAACGAGTCAGCTTGTAGAACGGAGCGCTTATTAGGTGACTCAGATTTCTAATAAACAACGAATCGCTTAGGATTTCGTAACTCTTGGATCGATGCTCCGCGCCAGGTGTGGCCAGCTCGGATTCAAGCGAATATGGATGAATGAAATCGGTCGATACTCTCGAAATACCATCCGTGTCGACATAGAGATTTACTACGAGCCGCTTTACTCTTTACTCTGCCGCTTCGATCGATCGCCAATTTAAATTCGTGAGCCCGAGGAACGTGGCGACGAATAACTGGTTCGCCATTTGACTCGAGTAGGCTATTTCACTTTCCAATTTTGTTCGAAATTATGCTCGGACCCGGGTGACACAGAGTTCCCGCCGAGCCACGCTTCGGAATTGCTTCCTTTGTTTCGGTCGAGTGCCTCGTCGACACACGTGGCGAGTCGATTGTTGCGCGAATAGTTATCGAGCGACGATAGACCAAACAAAGACTTCCCTCCAGCTATTTTTTATTCAACCCTTTCGATACCACGCGCCTCCCTGTCGCCCGTGGGCGGTGGACGGATTTGCTGGACCATGGATTGCGAATACGGCACGTTCGATTCGATGACTTTTCGATTCACGTGGATATTCTGGCTTGGTGAGCACAGATTTTATCTTTGCCCCAGTTTTGGCGTATTGGTAATAATTTCTTTAAATTATCGACTGCTTTGACTACCAGAGCTGGGTGTACTCTTGGATCTCAAGTAGGTTAGAAAAATGTTAGAACCGTTTGTGAGGAACAAAACTGCCTCGAACCAATTGTTACCGATGACGAGATACCGGTGTTTTCAGTACGATCTAGAAACAAAGCGAAAGAACCACAAAAGGAAGTCGTTATGGCACAAAAGGACAATAGTCATTGATGGACCGTGCAAATCGTTCTGTCGTCGCTGAAGGAATCTATTTTGAATAGAATAAAACATTTTTCCCTCCAAATCTCCTGTTATTCTCAAGAGAATACATATTTCCAGTGACCAGAGGGACAAGGCTTAAGAAAATGTGGGGGAAAAAATTGAAATTGATCTGTCCATGTTTCATGAAGCATTCGTTTACGTCGTAAAATCAGGTTTGATAGTTCTATGGCGGTAAATCAACGTTCAAACTCTTGTTTTATCGTTACGATCGTCGGTTCGTTGACTTTGCATTCGATAGGTTCTTAAAATCTAGCGGTATTCGAAGCGTCCCTAATATTGGCCGCGTTTCCACGCCGCGGGGATCGTCAATGATCTCTAAATAGATAAATGCGTTACTCTTAACCAGCGATGCACAAAATCCGACCCGCGGGCCAATCCGACCCATCGAGTTTATCTCGTAAATTAAATTAAACCGCGAATTAAAAAGTCTTCACGACTCATTTTGCAGACTCGTAAAATACACTATCAACCTACGATTACAGTTCAGTTTGTGTTCATTTATCCTTTTGTTCGATCGACGATTTATGCTGCGTACGATTGCAATACAATGGGGACGTATCGTTATTGCTACTATTATTATATCGTTGCAACCGACCTTGTAATAACCTTGAAATGATAAGAAAGCTGTCTCGAGGTATCGGATACAGAATGAAAAACACCAGCGAATCGAAGTCCCCGCGGAGTTGTTTCGTATATCTTATCGTCTAGCTAGCGTTTCATACCGAGCTTATCTCTAGAGACACCCAGTACATACATCGATAGTTGGAAATACAATACCCACCGTGATATGATAATATTTATTGTTTGTCGCTGTAAGAATTCCGTATATCTTATCTGGCCATTTAGGAAGTATCAACGTCGATCCCCGTTGTTTCGCTGAAACACTAGCTCGACGGCTGTTTCGCGATTAAATCGATAGTGGCACGAAACGTTTCGTCGACAAAGAAGTAACGAGCACGCTCGAAGGGGGAAACCTAAGACAACGGGAGTTCCAAAAAATATACACCGTGTTTCCCCAGAATAGTCGAAATTTTCAAGAATAGATTCTTGAAATCCCTGGATCAACGTAGATTTTGTCAAATATTGTTTATCGAAGCAACGTGCATTATCCAGTGTCAAGTTATCTTTCGCAGCGCGATTTGCAAGATCGCGTGCGAATTTCACGGTGTCGACGGTCGCACGATCGTAACAACGGCCAACACGTAGTTTCCGATCGTGCTATCTAGGATATCGCGATAACCGCGATAAAGTCGAATCGGCCGGTAATTCATCGTGGAACGCGTCTGCGCGCTGATATTAATCTTAATATCTATCGCTTCAATTGTTGACGTCCGGTTGTTGCCACGATGAATTTGATACCGGTCTCAATAACATCCTGCGAACTTTCATAACACGCGCTGACGTAACTACTTTCGTGCGGGAAATTCAAACCGCCGCTCCGGGGCCTGTGAAAAACTTGAAAAACATCCAACCGAGTAGACAGACCCGAGAAAGAAATCCAGTCGCGTTAACTCGTGCTGCATCGTAGAAACTTTCCAGCCTGCATAATTGAACATAGTTGAGACGAGACGGTGTTCATCGAGAAAATATCGCTGGAAAAAGTATGTACGATATTGCGATCTTAATGTCAGGATTTGTATAATCTTCGAAGATTGCACAGAATCGGGAAAGAATTCCAATTATACTAACTCTCGATGCTTCTGAGAAACTTGATCTTAATTATAAGCAGTTCGAACGAGATAGTGTTTCGGCTAATTTCCATTCGTTACTCTCACGAAGAGCTAACAAAAAATGTAAAAGATTACATTGCGAGGCTTTCTGTTGATTTTTAGAGTGGAATCACCTGCCATACCTCGTTATAAGTCTCCGGAGCGAGCACAGCTTCGTGACTCTTATCGAGGACTTTCCACATATCGTACTTTCCATTTAAAGATCAACAATACGTTTGAAAATTTCGTTAAGAATTGTTTCTGCCTGGCGGAACGTAGCTTGCTGACCCGTGTTTTATATAATTGTTAATTACGATGCTTCGTCGGACAGTTAATTAATTCTTCGCGGTGAAATTTAATCGGCGGTTACGCGTGCTAAACATGCATCTTTAACTCCACGATCTTTTGGCTCGCGTGAATCTAGGAAATTTAAATTACGCTAGATTCTTTATTGCCAGCAGTAATAGGAAGACGATACACGCGTTTCATAATTCCAGATAAAAGGAAAATATCTAAGGGCTTTAGATTCCGGATAAATCGAGGCTTTACGAATATAGGGTATCTCCGATCTGTTGTTATTGCGCTATCGTGAGATACCGAGAATTCGATAAGCCAATAGCGCGTTATACTTCGATCGGAATGGAGATTATAAAAATGATAGACGATTCCAAAGTACGGAAATTAAGAATACAAGCTGTACGATTAAATAATATGAAGTAGCCAAAATTACCAGGTATTGGGACATTGTTTGTATCTATCAGTTATCTACTTTATATATCGCGTTGATTTTTTTGTTTTTGAGTATTCGCAGAGAACAATATAGTATAAATTACCAGCGATACTGGAGTTAACGCGGCGCGAATAGGCGTGCAGTTTAGAGACGAAGACATAACGGTTAACAATGAGGCCCCTGGCGCTAATTGGCGCTTACCGGCGACACCGACTTGTCACGTTAAGGGCATGACGTTCGACCAGTCGACATTCTAAACGAACTTCAACTTTGCCCCATTCCCGAAGCCACCTGCAGAGTTTTGTATCTAATCTTCGAGTAGAATCGCTGAGCCGACACAGGCTTTTCTGTAGAGCGTCGATTCTATCGCCTCTCGCGTGAAACTAAAACGATACAGACCGTTGGCAATTACTCGCGTCTGCTGACAACACGTAGATGAATAGGGAGATAAATCGCGCGCCAGAGATCGTCTCGGTTCCGACGAAACAAAATAACACGCGGCGCAGATACGGAATCGAATGATAAGCGAATCTCATATTGACTCGGTAATAACAGGTTTTCGCCGTTTTAGAAAAGGAAATCGTTTGCTCGTGAATATTCCAAGGAAACGGCGGACGTTCCATTTCCTGGAGGAAAATTGATGCGTTGCCGAGTAACGACGATCTCGAGAAAAAATTATTATACCACTATTTACGCCGGTAATTGCTTTTATCTTATCGTACGCCTTCGCGAAAAATGTTTAACACGCGTTCTTCTCTAACACCTTCGCTGTCAGATCGTTGCTGATACTTCCTGGCAGAGTAGCTTCAAATTTTTGGTCGTCATTATTCCTAGAATCCTCGTTGGAATTTATGAACCTTATCTGGATTTATATAATCGCAACAAAATACGATCGAAAGTCCCAGGCAATGGAGGAGAAGAGTCGTACTTTCTTTTGTGTGCGATAAGGTCTCATAAAAATTATTATTGGTCGCGTGAGTCAATTACAATCATTTTTGGTGAATACACATACCACCGAAATCCTATGCACTTTCGAGAAAAAAATTCGAGTGCCTAAATTTTTCGGCGAAAAAAAAAATTTCAAATCGTTCTAAAAAAATTATTTTCAGTTGGAGGGGTCGATTACAATCATTTTTGGTGAATACACATACCCCCGAAATCCTACGCAGTTTCGAGAAAAAAATTTCTTACCAAAAATAGAATGTCTGACCATACCGTTGATCCATTCCCCTGAAATTTCATAAAAATTTCAAATCGTTCTAAAAAAATTATTTTCAGTTGCGGGGGTCAATTACAATCATTTTTGGTGAATAGACATACCCCCGAAATTCTACTCACTTTCGAGAAAAAAATTCGGGTAGGTGTCGAAATTTTTCGGCGAAAAAAAAAATTTCAAATCTTTCCAAAAAAATTATTTTCAGTTGCGGGGGTCAATTACAATCATTTTCGGTGAATAGATATACCCCCGAAATTCTACTCACTTTCGAGAAAAAAATTCGAGTATGTGCCGAAATTTTTCGGCGAAAAAAAAAAATGTCAAATCGTTCTAAAAAAATTATTTTTAGCCAGGGTGGTCAATTACAATCATTTTTGTGCAATACATATACCCTCGAAATCTTACGCACATTTGAGAAAAAAATTCTTTATCGAAAATATAATGTCTTCAAAATTTCATGCGTATGTTTAAAAGATTTTTAATGGGCCGAAAGAATACATTGAATATAAGGTGTACTCGTATACCTGTGGTAAAAACTTTCCGGCTGCCTTTCAAACGATTCGAATTTTCCGGTCGCCCGGTTATCAAACACACAAAGGATAGAACGGTCTCTGTCCGAGCTAGCATTTTCCTAGAACGAACGGAGCTTCGTCAGAAGCTCTGTGGGTGTCAATAGAGCATCGTGTCGAATCGATACGAACCCTCTTTAATCGTCTTACCCTCGCACGGACACGAAGAAGCAAACTTCGTCACGGTTTGTGCACGACTGGCGCGAGAAAAAAACTGCACACATTTCCCTGGGAAAGCAAATCGTTGGAAACGGTCATAATCATTTTCTAGAAAATTAACGCGATTTTCTTTTCTTAATAGCGCCGTTGGACACGCATTCCCATCGCTTATAACAATTGTACGTGAGAATTATTGCGGCAAACTGTCTACTGATTGCATGATTATAATTGCGATAATTTGGACTTCTGAATTCTTAGAAAATGTTCGATTTTATATTTGTTATTCCGAGTCCAAAACCACATAAATAGCGATGGAGATTTCTTGTTGGTACATCATAAGAATTGCAGTGCACGTTGATGTTCTGGAACCTTGATCCTTCGAGAAAAGAAAAAGAACGTTCCATCGATTCATCAATATCACAGCTAGCTTTCTCAGGGATTACAGATGACACATCGATACCGTATCAATATAGATACTACGATAACTAACGCTTTAAAGTTCCTAATTGTGATTTGTCGAGATTATGAAGCGGCTGTAACGATGATGTATCGTCCTTTCCGTTCTGTATCTTATCTACTAGCATTGCAAGATCTTTTTTAAGTCCAACGCTTTGTCACGAAACAGTTACGTTCGATACCACAGTTCTTATTCGCATTAAACACACTTGTGGGTTCAAAAAATTGCAGTACACAATGAGATAAATTCACCACAGAGTAATTTCGACCCGCAGAAACTAGAGATATTCCACGAACACCGTTGATCGCAGACCAGGACCAAACTTGGTCAATTTCCGCCATTGTCCTTTCTAGCGTCGATGTGTCAGGGATGTCTGGACGCGCTATCGATGATGCATCGTGTGTTCCCTGCGTTGGACGTATTTCTGTACGTAAAGGAAACAAATGTCAAGCCTCGCTAGGTAATCTATTTATAGCCATTGAGATTCGTTTCGTTGCGAAACGACAAACTCGGTGAAAAAGCGTCGCGGCTATTCCCGTCTAAACTCGCGGTCGCCGATATTGTCAGAAACGTCCGATCGTTCGATACCGCGGGGACCAGTTCGCGCAAATATCTTGGCGGCGGGCATTGTTCTGTTGGCTTTCAGTGGCACGGACAACGAGAAACAATCGTTGACCCGGCCCGCTAGTCTCTGTGTTTCATATCGTAGCGATTTTTCTCGTTTTATTCGCCCGGGTCCTTTTGTTCTGGGTCGAAGACCTTCGTCCTGCGGCTATCCTCGGGCCGGGACACGAAGGTCGCAGGCCTTTATAGGGAAAGATGAGTAACGAGGCGAGTAACAACTCGACGCTTCGTGCGTAGATTGGCAAAGAGAGCCGCGGCGGCCGCGGCTTGGTAATTAAACCTCGTACGCCGCGCCTCGGAAAACGTCGTCTCGCCGTGTAAGGAGGAACGAAGGTCCCCGCCGATCGGTGAAATCTCGCAAAAATTGCCCCCGAGGACGCTGCGAAATCTCTGCGACGCCGGTTGCGTTAGACTCGTCTCCCACAGGTAGCGCGATTAGGCTCGAAGACAGAAATTCGTGCTCCTTTAAAGGGGCTGCTCCTCGATTACGCGAACGTTCGCAGCTTCGTAACAGGGTCTCGTGGACGTCTTGCAATCGACCGGGTTCCAGAGCCCAGAAATTACGGTAATAACAACGATGTTGATAATTGCACGGGTAAAATAGTAGCCATTACGTTCCCCGGGAATTAGAGAATAATAGAATAAACGTCTCCCGTAAGTATAGACCTTCGGATCCCTGGTGGTTCCCGCGATTCTGAGCGTGAACACGGCCGGTTACAGGTTCATGGGAGTCTGCGTGCACGAGGGTCAACTGCACGCCCTGACGGAGTACATAAACGGAGGCAGCTTGGAGCAGCTGATCATGTCCAGGCACACACCGCTTCCGCACCTGATCAGGATGAACCTGGCGCGCGACGTGGCTCGCGGCATGACCTATCTGCACAGCCGCGGACTCTTTCATCGCGATCTCACGTCCAAGAACGTTCTGATCAAGAAGGACGAGCACACGTCCGAGCTGACCGCGGTGGTGGGCGATTTCGGTCTCGCCGCCAAGATCCCCGATCCCAGCTCGGGTTACAGGCTCAGCACCGTTGGCAGCCCCTACTGGATGTCGCCGGAATGCCTCAAGGGTCAGTGGTACGATCACAGGTCGGACGTCTTCTCGTTCGGCATCGTCGTCTGCGAGCTGATCGGCCGCGTGCCGGCCGATCCGGACGTTCTGCCACGGTCAGATAACTTTGGCCTCGATTACCTGGCCGTGGCAGAGATCTGCGCCGCCGCCGATCCACCACCCGCCTTCCTGCAACTTGCCTTCCATTGTTGCACGGTGAGTAGCTACTTTTATTCCATACTTTTCTCACTAAGCATCCCATATTTCGTCGCTTTGACCACCCTTCTTTTACACGCTCTGACTCGTTAGATTTTATTTGAGAACTGTTAAATACCAAGATTGCATCTACTTTGTTAGACCGACTAAATATGAGTTGCATCGATGGACAGTGAAAAGGAGGATAACTTCACGCTCGTTGGATTCGCTGGTCGTATTCTAAAATTGTACATTGGCAACCGTGGCAAATACAGTCAGAACGTATTGTTGGTGATAGTATTTTACAAATGTTACGAAATCGTAGGTGAGATCACCTCTTGCGTCAAGTTTCGTACGACGAAGGAAAATGGTCCATTATAAACATGCCACCGCAACGTCTTCTGTAGATAATTTCTAGACGACGACATTGTAAAACTATTTCAAGGCTACGTATTTCGTAACCCTATAAATATACAATAATAATAATACGCAATAAGAAGTAGAATAAAAGCTTGTAACTTGGAGATGCTAAACGATATAAAATCTTCCTACATAATTTTAAGCCTTCAGTGGACTTTCAATCTCAACTGAATTATCTTACTTAATGGAAATCATTGCAATAATTATTTCCCATTTTCGTTTCAGTACGAGCCAAAGTCGAGGCCGACGTTCCCGGAGATCGCGTCGAACCTGGACGGGATGATCGCCAATTGCGAGGACGAATCGAAGGGCAATATGGGTAAACGGCAGTCGGTGGACCCGGCCCTGATGTCCAGCATGGACGAGATCACGCGCGAGGGACGACCGACGAAGCGGAAGACGGCTCGTCTGAGGAGTCAGTCCGCGGACGCGAGAGGCTGCGACAACGCGACGCCTTCCGACAAGGCGAGATGCCATTCCGCGAGGAGGGTCGCCGAGCTGGCGAGCAGAAGGGACCCTCACTACAGGCCCATGACGGCCAATCCGTTCCACGCGCTGGGTGGCGTCAAGAAGATCCTCGGGGACCTGTTCTCCAGCTGCCTGGAGCTCCCGTCTCTCGAGGACGTCAGACCGAGCGTCACCGATGCTATCGCCAAGTTCAAGCCCGCGCAGAACGACAGTATCGCCAAGATCTTGGACAGGAAGAAGCCCAACTCCGAGCCCAGCAGCCCCACTGCCAGGAAGAAGTGGGAACGAAAGGTAACGATTGACTTTCGATCGCGATCCAGACCCAGTCGAAAGAATCATTGGGACGAGAAGTCCTCCAAACCTTTCGGAACATGCTCGATAAAGAATCCTTTCCAACCCAATAATTCCAAACAAGTCCAAACTACCATCCCCAAGAACGAACCCTAGTAACCCCAGGACTATTCTACTATGTTTTCAGGTGGCAACGAAGGTAGGTGCCGCGAGTCTGTTCACCCATCCGTTGTTCAGAGACGGATGGGAGCCCAGAAGACGCGGCAGCTGCGAGTCCGGGTTCTGGAGCTGCGTGGGCGAGGACCTGAGCCCCGAGCCGCCTAATCGCAGACATACCTCGACTCTGAGCAGCTCGGCGGCGAGCAGTCTGTTCTTGTTAGACGATCACCGGACCAGCTCGATCTACACCGACTCGTCCGAGGACATAGCGAGTCTGGGTGGCGGTGACTCGTGCTGGGAGGATAAGTTGAGTGGTATCGGGTCTTCCAGTAAAACGATTTCGAAGATCGTCGAGTATTTCGAGAGAAAGGAAGCCGGGAGTTTGAGACTGGCCGACCACGAGGCCGGTTCCAGCAGATTGACGCTGCTGAAGGCCAGCTTGGAGGGTCCGGTTCCTCTTTGCAGCATCTCCGCCGCGCAGAGGTTGGTCGTTTGCGAGGGTGCGGTGCGCAGCAAGTTGCCCCTGTTCGATAAGAAGTGATACGCGTCGCTGGCGCGTCTCGTAGAATTCGTCCTTTAGGGTTTCTTGGTTTTGCTGCCGGTGTTCGCGATCCAATCTCTAACGGGGCAACGACGGTATCGAGAATCTTGAGCAGTCCAAACGGAACGACGACGTAGTCGCCGGAGAAACGACCGAACTGTAAGCGGAATCGAGGCACGGCTATGTTTCCGTCGGGACCGACGATCCGAGCAAACCTCGAAACACGCTCGGAAGCGACCACTTCGTCGACGATCGATGGAAACATAGTCCGAACGCGAGTTCATCAGACGCTTCTCTCTAAAATCTAGTAACCCGACTGTGATGTTTTTTGATAATCTACATACATTATTGATCCGTACGACCGCGTTCGACGAAGCCGTTGTCGCACGTTTGGTCGTTTCGCCCGCGAGAACTGTCGTTGGACGTTTGCCCTGGTCCCGTACTCGACCTTTCGCGGCAGAGATGCTAGACGGCGACGGAAGAAAGACGGCGTCGATAGTATTTTGCGTATAAAAAAAAATAAAAAAAAAAAGAAAGAAATAGAAAAAAAAAAGAGTAATGGAACGTTTGTTGCGTTAGTTTTGTGAGTACTTGAGATTCTTCCGAGGCCAACGTATTTCCCTACGATGTACAATGTTCGAGAAAACAGTTCGAGTTCCAAGGGTTCGAAGAAAGCAATACGCGTTTCGTTTCGAGACTGCTCGTGTTCTTAACCTTTCGCGCAGTGCCTCGCAGTTCCTAGTTAGCCACCTCCGTCCTTATCCACGTTAACCGACTTTTTACCTAATCGCTACGACGATAGAAATAGAGACGCGAACTATACCAGTTGCAAATCAGCCACGTTGAACACGGGTTTCAGTGCGTTGTGTACCGCGAGAGTCGTTTCCCCCTTGGTTCAACGTTGTACATCCGCTACTTTTGGCGCCAAATATTGGAGTTAACGTTGTTAGACGCGTTCATATCGATTGCTAGGATGTCGACGCAGACATCCCTCCCCGAGAGCTACGACGATGTACAGGAGAAAACGGCACGCTTCTTTCCTCGCGAAAGAAGAGCTGTTCAAGAGTTTGATTTCAGGCATCCTGCCCTGGGTGGGTCGGTTGGGTTGTCGATGCAGTTTTACGCTTTTTATTTTATTTATTGTTACACGGGGCGCGCGGTACCGAGAAGGGGATTTTCTCTTGCACGGATAAAGAATTTCATTTCACGAGTTTCAGTTACGAGGAACACACACTCAGTACCGCAGGATCGTAGGGTAATTGAAAATAAAAGTATATTTTTTCCACGCTGGTAGTGAAACTACCCTCCAAAGTCTCAGTGCTATCCGCAAAAGTGCTGGTTATAGAAGGAAGTCTTTCAACAACATGGACAAGAGAAATGGCTACTTTTCAGTGTCGCTGCGAATTACGCCCCCGTACACGATACCTGTGACCTTTCATACTGCCGTCTTCTGTTGTATAGTATCATCGTGCGCGTGTTCGCGAGATACGAGGATTCAATCAGGGCCTACCGCTGTGCTTAGACGAATGTGTTTATTACATTTCCGATTGAGCGACGGATACTTCCCCCCAGCGCGCGACGCCCCCGCGCGGAGCGTCGCGGGCGTCTTAGAATTAGTACTCGGTACGAAGAGAAGGAGACATAGTATATTTTGTTGACAGAGATGACACCGCGTGTCTTGAATATTTTTGTTGACGTAAAAAATCAGGACGACGGTCCGTTTTCGGGAGAGAAAGGGAGAGAGAGCAAATGAAACTGATCTAGTCAGTGTATTATCGTGGCGGCCTTATCTTTTGTACGTCGTAGCGCTAATAACTTAAGTGTTCCGAGAACAACAAAAGCGTGACTGAGCGAGAGAGAAATGAAGAGAGGCGATTACGATGTCCGGTTTCGAATAACCGAAGAAAAAAAAATAATAATAATATTGGAGAATACAAATGGAACTCAGAATGTGCACGATAGCCCGTATCGAGTGCGTGTGCGGTGCGTGTGTTTGAAAGCGTACGAAGAAGAAGTCGCGCGTGTCCTTTGGTCGTTTCCTCGAGATCGTGCCTCCGTTGCGCGGGAAAGTATCGCGGGCAGAGAATATTTAGCCGCTCAAGGTCGCCTGGCGACCACCCCCCTCCATTCCGCCTCGTTGTTCCGCCTATTCGACTTTTCGCTCCGCCCCTTGCGTTCGAGGGGCGGAAAGCGCAAAAAGTTCCGTGAAAACTGTGAAAAATGTGACCTTGGGCGGTTAATTATTATCGATAGAAAGGGTTGACATGTTCTGTCCCGTGAATTCGATCGCCCGTTGCGGGAGCATAATTTCGAAGGTCACCGATGTACCAGCAGATGAAGAAACGAACTCGATGTGGCATGCGCAGTGTCGCTTTTTAGTTACACGACGTGTTACGCGAGCACAGTATTCTCGGAGCGGCCCCCCCCTGGCAATAGTCTTCCTGATCCCGAGTTCTCCTCGATTCTGTTCGTTTCTCGAATCCCGGGGGATCGATTTTCAGTTATCTTCAATCGGAGACGTATCGGAGATCCTTCCGTTTCTTTATTATTTTGGCACGCTTACCGAGAGGATACTGTGGCCAGCGTGGCAGATTAATAAATCGTAAAGATTTTGGGTAGCTATTACATGGCGCATCAGCGTAAGTCACGACGACCTGGTCGCGGGACGAATCGAACCAAATTTCTACTAGAGTGATAGGCCACACTATACCTTTTTACTTGTCAGAGTTCGTTCACGGGTTCTACTTGATAAGACTGCGTGTTTGTTAAATATGTATGTAAGTAGTAAGTTTTTGATAATTCGCAGTCCCTTCTTCCTTGCCTAACGGAATGCACCGTCGACCAGAAGAGCCGAGATTCTCTCCGTTGAATCGATGCTAGAGTAATTACGCGGGCCCGGTGATCAATAATTCGCTCCTAGGCTGTCGTTCGATCCTCTTCCATTGTCTATCGTAGATTTCGTTTTTAAGGGCGTCGACCGAAAGAAATTATCATCCGGAAGTCGTGTTTTCCGTTTTCTCGGGGACGAATGTTTTACTTCTGCATCGAGTGGGCTGTACAAGAACGGATGCGTTCTGTTTCGACGCGTCAATCGGTACCTGAAGAAACGTAGAAGCAAGGACTGCGAATGGGTTTTATTTTTAATAGTCGCGGACATATCAGGAGTGGGCATATCCTGAAAAAATTTGTTGCTCGTGAGAGATGATCGTCGAATGGGAAGCGAGAAAGAGAGTAAAGTATACGATGGAAGATTGAGAGATAGAGAGCGTGTGTGTGTGTGTGAGAAAAACGATGCGGAGTAAATGGGTAAAAAGTACGTCGGGCTTGCGAGACCGAGAGGCGCATTTTTCTTCTTAAAGAGGGTTATTTATTTTAAGTAAAAACAGGTATACTGTAGATAGACACACTTAGAAGTCCACTTAAATCGTCTCTTCCAATACTTTTCTTTTCGTGACTATCGTCTACCTGGACCACGGTGAACGTGGACGCGCGTAGACACTAGCTGTACATATTATTACGTGAAAACAAACTATAATACTATTTCAGCGAAACTTTTCGCGATTTCCAAGATCGGGTCGTTATATATACATACAAAGGGTCAAACAACAGTGGGATTTCGCTCTTACGATCGTCCGTTCGACATAAATAATTAAAAGAGGAAAACGCGATTTGGGATAATACAAGATGACGATGGTACTGAGGATAATAACAATTCTAATACTTAAGAATTAATATAACGAATGTGAAAAACAGATTTCAGCGAAGCTATACATATATATTATATTATATATATATATATATATTGTAAAAAAATTCCTATATACAAGAATAAAGTTAAGGCGCCAATTTTTACCAAAAAAATACACATCTTTACAGCCTTTCTCGGCAACCGATGTTCGGAATCGTCATCGGGCAACAAAGGTTGGTATAACTAATACAATTCCAAGAAAATGTAACAATCAATCGAAATAACAATTTTTTAAATAACTTTTTGACGATGAACGGTAGAATTAAAACAAAGTAATTGCCTTCTAGTAACCTCAGTCGTCCAATATGGCCGATCGTATTCTACCTCGAACGAAAACGTCACTCTTATTACCAATATCCTGCATACTGATAATAACAACAATATAATACTGATAATAATAACAATAATAATCACACACTGATAATAATAATGACGTTATTATTATCATTACTATAATCATTAGAATCCGATCGGACCAACCGGGAGCAACGATGGTTATTTCCGACAATTATTAAACGATAGAAACTTTCGATCACAATAAATATCTTCGAACAATTCCACGAATTCTTCCAAATTTCCTCGTCCTCAGCGTTCCCTGTCGATGGAGAAACGTGATCTTCCCAAGTCCTCTTCCGGTATCAGAGGTATATATCTAGTTCTAGGATCTTTCTTCCTCTCGTACGCGTACGGGAACACCATGCTCCTCCTCGTAGAGCTCACAGTCTCGGTTTCCGTCGGTCTCGGGATTCTCTGTATATTCGAGTGCGTCGACTCGTTTGGACGAGCTTCCACATTGTCTTCAGGACTCGTCGTCGACGATTCTCTCAGCTCCGCGTTGACCAGAGGTATATACTTCTTGTCTTCCTTACTTAAAACAACCGAATCCTCTACACCGCTCTCCGAACTCTGTGCCATTCCAAATTCCTCCTGAGCACTGGTACTAGCTTCGCTGGAGGTGTTGTCCTTCGCGAGAGGCACCCAGTCCTCAATTTCCGGTCTGAAGCTGCTGTTATCCAGCTTCTGCGTGGACCAGTTGTAACTCGCGTTCTCCCAGCCGAGGGACCTGGACACGTTGAAGTTCCTCCTGGTGACGACGTTGTTGAAGGTCGTGGCGGGTTCTATGGGGATCCATTCGTCGGTTTCTATCTTCTGAGACTCGGAATCCGTCGAATTGGCTCCCGTTTTCCCCGGGTAGACCGCTTGGACGATAGCAGGCACTTCCTCCGACTCGTCGTCGAAAGGATTCTCAGTGCTATCGGGCTCCTCGTCGTGATCGTCCTCCGCGGAGATTTCTCCCAACGGTGGGAAGTACTTGGGCTCCTCGAACCGCGAACCAGTGACGAAACTAGGGGTGTACTGAGAAATTAAGGGAAGAAGGGTCTGCCTGGCGTATCTCTCGGCTTGCGCGAGGATCCCCGCCAGCCTCTCCGGGAGGAACTGGACGGTGAAGGACCTGGTGGTCGACGACGTTTCCTGTATCTCGTCCTTCAGCTTCTCGCGGCCGTGAACCTCGTTCCTGGTGTTCTGCCTGGCGGAGCGCGGCGCGAGAATCGGTTCGGTGATCTCCGGGAGCTTCAGAGACCTTCCAGTCTCCTTTTTGCCCAGTTGCAAAACTGGTTCGCGGATCTCCGCCGCAAACTCTGTGGTTGCTTCCGCCGAAGGATCGGGGGACTGCGTCTTGGGGAAGAAATTGGTCCCTGAGAAGCCTCTGCCTCGCTCGGAGTCTGCATTCTCCAAGGAATTGGAGTCCCCGTCGGCAGATATGTCGAGGATGTTCCAGGGATTCGAGGTACTGCGACGAGTCGACTCCTCGAACCCGGTGGGCTTGAAACTCTCCTTCCGTTCGGCGATCCTCAGGTTCTGCTCCTTCGTGAACGGTCCCAAGCCTTTCACCGTGGACGAGGAGGACGCTCTGTCATTTGGGAACGCGTCTACGGCGAATGTCTCTTTCGGTTCGTAGTTGTGCTCTTTGGTGAACGGCCCGATGCCGCCCTGCTTCTCTTGGACCAGGCGATCCATCGCCACCGGAGTCGTCGCGTTGCTCGAGTCCGTGGGCACGTTGCACTCGCCGGGGAAGAGAGGCAGATACACGGGTTTACCGGACTCTAAAGTCAAGCCTTTCCTGCACACGGACAGGCTCTTCCCGAAGCTGTCGGTGATGGCCACTTTGTCGATGCTCCAGGACACTAAACCCGAGGAGATCCAACCGCTGTACGCGGTGTATTTGATCTGCAAAACAGGGAGTAACGAGAATTAGTGAAAAACCTAACGCTTCTCTAACGTTGAACGATTCTTTTCAGATTCGAGACTCACTTCGATCGCGTCCAAACTGGAGATCGCGGGATGGGGGACGATGATCTTCTGGAGAACCGATCCCACCAACAGTTCCTCGTCCTTGCGCGTCATGGCGAAGGAGTCGTTGAAGGAACCCTCTCCAACCAGAGTCACCTGTAGTTTACCGTAGCTCCTGGTGGGCCTCTCGCTGTGGCTGTTGTAGACCTTGACTTGGTACTGATGGGCGCAGAAGGGTTCCTCGTCTCTGGTCAGCAAGTAGAGCTGACCTCTGGCCTGTGACTCGTCGCTGTAGTAGCCCATGTCGCCGCAAGGTCGGCCCGTTCCTTTGGATCCGCAGGGGAAGCATTCGCCTCGAAGCAAACCGTCGTAGCCACGCTCGCAGGGGAACGCAGGAAACCGACATTTTGGACTGACAGAGTCGGTGAAGAGCTTGTAAGCTCGACGGTGATTGCACAAGGATCTGCCCTCCACGGCGCTTGCTTTAACCAGATAATTTTAATAATTTTAACCAGATTTGATCCCTTATTAATCACCCTGAAAACTGGTTACTAGTTAGCATCACTTTTCAGGGCGCAGAAAATATTTCCAACAAACAGGTTCTCGATAAGTGCAATTACTCGAGCCTAACGACTATATCGATAGCTTTTCACCCGTCTAAAGTAATTTCTGTTACCAATAAAGGCAAAACGAGCGGAACATAAGCTTCTCCGTTCGATACGCGATAATACGTTGTAAACTTACACCAGATGATGTCGGAAACTGCGCCTAGAAAGAGATTGGAGCAGCCGGTTTGCATCCTGCCGCCGTTAGGATAGAAATCCACGTCGCCCATGGGTTGCCAGGAACCCAGACCACCGAGCAACAATTGTTCCCCGTTGCTATGGATCACGTCCACGAAATTAGCGTCGGTCTCGTCGAGTCGGGCTCTCGGGTCCTGGGACTCGAACAGCGGTCCTGCAGGGTCCAGTCCTGTGGAATTTTTTAAAATTCGATTTCCGTAAACTCGTAACGCGATTTTCGAAAGTAGAAATGACATTGAAAGCCACGTATCGCAACGTTGAACGCGTCGCTTTTCCTTTTCCAAGTTCGATCAAGCAAGCGAATGCAACGACCTGCGCCGAACCTCGTCAGTGAAAATCGCTCGTCGGTCTCGAAAACGCACACTCGAAGGTCGTCGAAGCGTATCGCGCGTAAAAAGTACAAGTTTTCCAACCACCGGTCGCATAACAGCTCTTTCCGTTATCCAGCTCCTTGGTTAGCCATTTGCAGCACCGGTGGCCATCTTTACGCCTCTATTTTTTAATCAATTTGCGATCGTGGCGTAGGTAAATACGTTAACGTTAACTGGAAGGTTTAAAAAATGAATTCCTTGAGAGACCATCAAATACTAAGCACTAACACAGAATGCAATTATGTTGGACCCATTCAGTCGATCTCGTAATCCAAGGGGTAAATAAAATTTATAACTCCAACATGAACGCTTTCTCCGTAAAAAATGGAAGAAAAAGGTGACCCAATTTGTCGCCCACGTGTAATTTTCTAAGCGATTGGCCAAGGTAACCACGGTTCAGCGACTAATTAACGGAGGCGGAAAAGTGAATGCTGTTTTCGGTGCACAACGGAATGGACAATTTATCGAAAGTCGTTGATAAAAGCCGACCACGCGTGTCGAGCGAAGAAAACACGGCGGTATTTGCTTGCTCGCGCTTTTGCAAAAGTCCTCGTTACAGTTTCCAAGTGAACGGTCGACCGTCCGAGGGATCGATCGGTCCCACGATCTTCGTAGCATTTTCTCCGATCGCCGTTCTCGTTTTGCATTATTAAAATCGACCGATCGAACCTATAAATAGACGTTTTTACCCTTGGCGATTAACCCAATTTGCTTATTATTGCGCGACCAGGTTGCCCTCGGCGATTTCGTAAAATGGGACCGGAGTCGATCGTGTTGAAACCAACGATAAAAAGCGCAACGGGCTCGACGGTCAATCGCGTATGTTGTTTCCAGTTAATTGGAGATGCAGGGACTGACGAAACGAGTCCCCTTTTACCGGTCCCATGCGTGGGTCCCAAGGACGACCACGTTGCATATCTGTAGCGTTGCACAACCTGGGTGCAGTGAATTGGAATTCTTATCACAACGCTTCATCGAACCTAATACGCTTCGTATGAATATCGTGGGACCTCGAATTTACACGACTTAAGGGAGGTTTTATAAATTCTGATGTTTTCGTCGAATCAATTTCTGATTTGTGTAGCATTTTTCAGGGTTCGAACGAAGAGGTAACTGCACCTGTGATCCTCGAGACGTTGGCTAGTTCGGCGCCAGCAAATCCAGCCACGTGGGCACCGAGGCTGAAACCAATCAAGTGGACCTTCTCCAGAGGTACGTTCATGCTTCTAATTAGCTTTGCTAGCTGTCGTCCGACCAATCGAGTATTGGCAGCTGCTCTCACGTAGTTTGGAACTGCGCTTCCTGGGCCCCAGTCGACGCAGACTGGAAATATCTCACGTGAGTGCAGGGTTCGCTTAAACGAAGGAGCTTGAGAAGCTAATTGAGAGTCTGGGAAGTGTTTTTTTATTTCTCGATATGTCTCTGACGCATTAGAATTCTCAGGCCTTGTAAATTTAGTGTTTCGAGGGATTCTATGTTCACGCAGAATAAGTTGAGGTTTATTTCGTTGAATTATTAGTTTCGTTGGACTTTTTACGAACCTATGTTGCATTCGTGCACCGTCATAAGCGCGGACCTCATCTCGTAAACCCATACGTGGTCGCAACTGGACCCGAATCCGTGTACGATAACTTTTGTCGGTAGATCGGGATCTATGGCACGGTGCGCGTTATCGTTTATGTCGTCTGCAGGAACTTCCATGGGGATCGATCTCGCCTTCCTGCTGCCGTACACTAAAAATCTACGATAAAACCAACTCACAACATCCACACCGTGCGTACGTTTCGTTGTAAATGATAATTGAAAAATCGACGATCCGAGAAACTGGGTTGGAAATTCCTACGCGCTCGAAAAATGGAAACTATTAGAAAAGAGATTGTACAATTTAATTTAATTTCTTACGATTCTGTTTACTCCATATGTAATCGTAAATCATTTCTATTAATTAAATTAACACGTTCGGTTGGAAGATGTTGGTGATCTATTTGGGGGGGAAATAAACAATTTGTACCTGGTTCCAACGTCTTTGGGGGGAGATGGGAGCATTTCCAAGTAGCTGAAGGGTCCGGTGTCCTCGAAGCAGCCGACATCCTCGTAGCAAACCTTCGAAACCTCTCTTTTTGCCCTGTGATGCAACTTCTTGTGCAACGTCCACTGTTTCATCGATTCGACCACCGCTCGAAAGATTTCCGCGTCGTTTTTTTCGTCCGCGGACTCGTCGAGGAGAGTCGGCAGCTCTTGCCCCACCGCGGGATCTCCTGGAAAATCGTAATTTCGATTTAAAAAAAAGAAATATTATGTGCAAGAATAATGCAAGAGGAGGACAAAAATGCAATGTTGTAGGAAATGGTGGAAAAGTAAAACCGCCTGCATGGTCAAAAGAAGCGTTGGAATTTGTGGAACGTTTCTATATTGACTGGGAGAGAGTTAAAATGGTTGACAGACACATTGGAAAAGGAAAGTTGAAAGTTGGTAATGTGATGAGGAGGTGCAGAAAGATTTACACGAAATCTGCCGATTGGGAAGGTTATTGGATTGAGAAGGAGCAAATTATATAAACGAGAAACTTTGGGGCAAGGACCATGAAAACGAGGCAACAAAGATAAAGAACTTCTGTTGCTCATTCAATCAATTTAATTGGTTGGAACAGACGAATAATATGGTCGAATATTAACGAGAATACTAAAAATAAACAAGGGGCCATAAACCTCGTCGCGATTGTCAAACGAGAACACCATTAAGGATCGAGAAAGTATGGCAAAAACGGCCGAGCAAAATATAATGGACGTAACCGAGAAAAACCTGAACGCCACAATGGTGCAACAGGAAAAGCATAACCGTGAGATAGATTCAACGTAACGCAAAGATTTTTTCGAACCAGTCGTCATAATAAGAAAAGTTAAATAATACTGCTTGAAAGAAATCCTAAAACATTTATTAGAAATAAATTTCGAGGCCTGTAAACGCGTTTGCAACAGTTCGTATTTGTATACTAAAAATTGAGATTGAGAATTGAGAAAAAGTGCAACGATTAGGTAAATGATCGCCTTTCTAATGGAAATCCTTTCCTTAAAGGACGCGAGGCGTTTGTTGGATCGCGACGCTGGTCGAGCAGGCGTCGTCCAGTCCTGATTTCCCTTTTCCAAGGCTCTCCCTCGCCCGGAGACCGCGGTCGTTCGACGAACAAAAACTCGAGGAACTCGAACCGCTCTCCGATCGAGCTGACCATTAACAGCAGCCACTGGCTTTCTTTTTCCGAATTTCACCCAACGCCGACTGGTCCGATCGGTCGTCGGAACCACCTATCGCCGTCTAACGTTTCAACGCCAACGCCACCCCCACTAGATCCCCGATAGATCCTCGATCAAACTGGTCCACGCGCGATCCAGATTCACTCAAGGTTTCCCCGCGTGCTCCATCGACTATCTTTTTCACTAAAAACGAGAAACAGTTTATTCTCCCCCTTGGGGAGCCACACTTGACCTTTTAACTCTGTTAATGAAATCTCTGAAGAAAATAGAAAGCTACGACTACTCGGTGAATTACAAGAAACATTACCAAAATTACTAATACGAAAGTAAACACTGTGTAACTCCTACTATTTTCAATATTTTTGTACGAAAAAAATTGTGGACACTCTTGAAACATAGATCTATAAATAAGAGGTATCCTCGTTTGGCAAAAGTTTTTAAGAAATCGTGGAAAAATTGCAGTTTTACCTTAGATAATTCACCGATGGTCCATCGATAAAAATAGTTTCTCTTTTTTATCTCGACTGACCTGCAACGAATATTAACATTCGCTAATGACCAATCGAAACTGCATTTATTAGTGGCCTCGGTTTATGTATGTATATAAGGTATGTTTCGACGAGCCAGACTCGCGAACAAAAAGTCGACCCAAACGTAAACATCACGAGCCAGGCTCGCGAACAGCAAATCACGGTCGTCATTGAGTTTCAGTTCCTATCAGTACGCCACAAGAGTTGGTCACGATTCTTATTATCTCTGTTACTAACACAATTCGTTTTCCTTTCAGGTTCCTTTCCAACGGTTGGATGTGGGTCGTAGGTTCAGGGGGTGATCGCTATCTTGATCCGCGATCCAGCAGCGACAGGTGGCGAGGATTTTCCACCTTGAGCTCGGAAGGAATCGGAATCGTGTCGATCCAGACGTCCAGTCATTCTTCGTCACTTTATTTTCTAGACTATGCATTTTCTTCGGTAGTTTCTTGCCTGTCGCTGATCAACGGATACGAGAAGGTCGCGTTGGAAGAGAAACTGAACTCTTCAGCGGTCGCAAAAAAATCCCAACGTCGGTCGAAGCAATCCTCGCATGTACTGCATGCTTTTATGGTATTTATGTCCAAGCAAACTCCATCTATTATCAAATATGGTATCCAAATATTTTAAACATTTCGACTGTCTTTCGCTAATATTTTTCATTCTAGCCTTCTTCATAGATCAATCCATAAAATATTTCCTATTTCATTTCTGTCCAAACGATTTCTGTATTCCCTATAATAAACACCCTCTATAGTACAGTGGAAACGGAAACGAATTAGAGTCGCGTTAGAAATCGGTGAAACGTGTTCCGCGTTGCAAAGGTTAATTTATATAAATTTGAGCTGCAAAGGCTAGGTGCGTGTTGTGCAGCTTCTGTTATTTCTTTAGTTGTTTTACGAAGGGAAACGAAGTTTCTACAGAGGTTCGAGTTATCGAGGTCAGCCCATATATCAAACAATGCAATTTAACAACCATAATTTATATTCTTAATTAAAAAAATCTAAGGGTCTTTAGAAAACATCGATCCGTTCCAGCGCAATTTTCCAATATTTTCCAAGTCCGTTACGATCGAGAGGTCAAAGGTTGGGAATTCGATCGCGGTGATTTAATTTAGACTAATTGCACCTTCCTCGATCGACACGTGTTTCAATCAACCAGTTGGTCGCACGATCGATCACGCGACGCTTACCAGCGATTTTCTAGCGCTGTCCGACAAGTTGCAGGATCGACTTCTATCGATCATCCAACTTTCCCTTCTCACGACTATCGACTCCGCGAAGAAGCGGCTCGATAGTCGACAGGTTTCGATCGGTGTCCTCGATATTAAAACAAAACTAGCTTTTTATTTTTCTGTCCCTTCCGATTCAGACAACTTTGAGTCAGTCAAATTGTTCGCTCTTATAGTGATTCTTCTCTTTATTTTTCTTTGTACACCGTGTATTTTTTTAACGACTATTTATGTCGCTTTATTGTTTGATCCAGCATAACAATTCGTGTTTCTGGTCCAGGGAACTCGGTCTTCCGTGTTTCGTTACGGCAGACGAGCACGCCGTGGGAAAAAGGAAGCGCTCGGCTCGTTTCCTGCGTTTTATCGGTCTTCCCGCGTCGTTCGGTTTCGAAACGCGAAAACGAGGAAGGAGGATCGAATGGACTAGCGTTCCAGAAGATTGTTATTCAGGCGTTATGCTAATAACAGCCGCAACCAGCCGCAGAAACCGTTAGAAAAGATTCGGATCCATCAATCTGGTTCGCGATGCGTGCCGAGATTTTGAACTTCGACTTTGTTACTGTTCCGAACAATTACGGATTCAATTGGTCGAACGATGATTTGTCGTTCGATAAACGAAGCTGATTCAGAGATACTTGAGCGGTTAGATCATAGAAAAAATATTTAAATAAATAGATGAATCAGTGCTTCGTACTTGAAGGGTTAAAATGGCTCGCGACTTTCGAGGAATCAGAGGCTGGGGGTTTAACGGTGTGTCAAGGTTCCGTCGCCGATGACGGACGGGCTGACCGTTTTACGCTTTGTCAATGATAATTATATACGTGAGCAGAGACGAAGCCAACGACGTCGAACGGAAAACTCGTACGCGGCGAGTTCTCGACTATTCGATGATTTCGTCGATGGCCGCTGGTTGGGCAAACTTGGCGAAATCTAGCAATTATGCGTTGGGACATCGAGAGTTTGTCGTCGCTTCGTTTCCACGTCCACGATTCGTCTTCCGTTCTTTACAAATCGTTAATATTATTTACTTATTCTCCTTCGGTCGACGATTAGAATTACTGATGCAACTCGTGTGTATTTCGTTTTTGAGAATTTAGGGTGACAGCTAGCTACTTAAGTCCGTTTCACGCTTTACGATACAAACATGACGTTTGTACGTTTATTTTTTTCGCGCGTCAAACTCATGAATAATGCATGTTGAGATTTATGTAACGCGATACCGACGGTACTTTAGTTTCGACGTATAAATTATCAATATTTTTAACGCGTCAGCTGTCAAACCGCTTTTCCGTGTCACTGAAAAAGAGCTCGGAAAGGCTGTACGGTTAATTTCAATAATATAATCGTGGGAAGAAACGTAATTGTTGGCATTATCGAGCATTGAACAAGGTGTCTGCTTGACAGAACCAGCGAAATCCATCGGCCACACACCTACGAATGTCGTTATAGCGTTTGAATGCCGTGTATCTCACGGGTAAATAACAGGCTACAGGTTCAGCCAGACAGGAAACGTGGAAGAAAACGAGTAGAGGGCTCTTTACCGTGTTTTCCGAACGAATTCCGTAAGAATTGTCGTTTACCAGATCGATGGGTTTACATAATTTACGGTAAAAGTCCGAAGCTATTACGAAATACGAGGAACATTGAGTCTGGAATCGGTAGCATGTCTCCCATTAGCTAGTTAAAAAAGTGCACAGTGAATAAAATCTCGCTTAAACGATTTCTCTGTAGGCGGAAGACGAAGAAGATATATAAATTTTCTCCAAGACTAATTTAGAATTGTACCGAGCAACGTTTACAAGAAAGTAGACAAATCGTGACTCAGCCTCTTTATAGCCATATTCTTCTTTTTCGTTTTCATTCGTTTCTAATATGCTCGACAGTTGATTTCTCGTTGACAGGATGTCGTAAGTGCGAATTACGGTGTCGTAATAACGGAGCGTAGGGTATAATTGAAAAAGTGTCGTAATTGCTTTGTTCAACTGTGCACACCTATCGAAATGTTGAAGCAATCAGTCCACGGTTTAGAACACCAATTTTCTAGAAGCAAGCTAAGAAATATTTGAATCCTTGTAAATAGCAAATACAATTATTCCTGATCGTCCTAATAATTACAGGATGCCTCGATCCATGTTTCGTTATTCGATAAAGTAATCGTGTCGTAACAGAACGATTTATTGCGCTGTCGTAAATCACGGACAACTTCATAATCGAACATTCTGACGCAATCTCGTACACAGAACTCCACAACGCGTTATTCTCAACACGGTCTTGCATAAAGAATTCGTTCCCCCCCGTCTGTGATTCGCGAGATTAATTTAAATCCAGCCGGAGAAAGGCGTCCACGAATCTCGAGATTGACTTCGATCGGACAAGCGATCAATTCTGCGCAGATTGTGCACGGCTGACTGGAACGAAGCTTTCGAAATCGTTTTAGAATACCGCCGCTTCACCTTCATTAACCATAATGGATCGCGCGTGCATCTACGGAGGAACCGCGCGTACGCTCGCAATGTCGTAATCGCTATGAACTAACGCGACGTCGAGCGTCTCGAAGGGGACTACGATATTTAACGTTATTACAGTCTGGACAAACTCCGTTAACCCCCTTCATCTCCAAGCAAATTTACTCGCTCGAATTATTCAATCGACGTAGTTCAGATTTTATTACATCTTAAACATGGTATCTGAATGCTTCAAATATTTTGGAGAATGTTTTAATATTTTCCATGAGACATTATTAACGATTTGAGGGATGTTTGACGTTTCCATCGAGAAAGTACAATGGGGATTCGCTCGAGCTTCCGCAATTATATCTCGCTGGCATTCTGAATCGCGACGACGTTAATTACGCATAGCGGTTGTGCTCCTTAGATTCCGTAAGAAGAGCAGAAATTCGAAATGCACGTTCAATTAGGAAAAGCCATGCGTCGGGGCAACCGAGACAGATACAACGACAAGCGGCGCATCAATCTCGAGATTTAACGGTACAGACACTTTGTAAGCTCCTCGCAACGGGATTTCTTCAGCCGCGTCTTCTTCGTTGTCGCGACGACGATTTCCTGTCTGGGATTGCGAGGAAGAGCGTTGCATTCCTTCGATGGAACCCTGAATATATTACAAATAACGATCGTGTACCGGAAAAAGCAAAAAGTCACCAGAAACGGAGCAAGCTCCGTAGAAATGTCTGAAACTCGTTCGAAACGTAAGGCGATTGCAATAAATAATTACACGATTGGAAGAACGCTTAAAAGACACGATTTGAGTTGCCTGAAAGGAAGAATACAAAACTTTTTGCATAGGAAACATCGAAAATGTATAATTCGCGATCGAAAGAGAAAACAATTCCGCTTAATTCCTGATCGTATCTCTGGGATCGAGGAATGTTAATTTACACCTTTTCTATCGAACGTCGAAGATATGTTCTAAAGAAACCAAGGGAACAGCGAACTCTTTGCTCAGCGTTTCGTGAAACGAAGTCATGAACGTGGCGTTAATACGAACGTCGCTCCGGTGATTTCGATGCGTGGTAAAAGTATCATTGGCGAGCTCCGAGCGTTAAGAAAATCGAAAGTGTACAGAGTGTTCGTCGCCATGACTCTTTGGACGTTTCCCATACTCCAACAAAAATAATTCATCGCGCCAATCGATTAGCATCTGTTCAGTAACAAACTACAATGTTAAAAAATTCCTCAATGTTTATAGAAAACAACTGTCGAACTTCTGAATTTCAAGTGCACTATAAATGCTCGGATACTTTTGTAGAACTCTTCTTGCGTTAGTCTCTTGGCCCTATTCTCAATTATTATTCATCGTTGCAATAATAATTACGATTGTTCGAGCGAAATCTAAAGACTCGATCAGTCCGTGCGAATGAAGATAATCACGCGCTGTCCAATTAAACCCCAACGCTCAGATAATTATCTCCAGTTGTTTATTGCAATCTCTGTCCGAATAATTCCCAACTTTATTCAACGCAGTCTTGTTTAACGTTTACCGCATAGGTTTACATAATTTATTACGTACCGACAAAAGCTGGCGGGAGACGAGCAATAAAAACAACGCAACGGTTACAACTGCTCGACGAAGTCCTTCATTGTACCATCGCGATTAGTATGCATCCGGATTGCTTCCAACGGATGGTGCGCGAGCCCGTTGATTTTCCACAATAGGCAACGTTTTGCGCGACGAACAACAATGCAACAACGGACACGTTTCTCGCGCGAAAGAATACCGAGAAGTTCGCTGGATCTGGGTCACCAGGAGTCCGTGATCCCACGTGAACTGGTTCTCAGAAAGTGTTTAATCGCTCGTCTCTGTTCGCCATTGACGCGGCGATCTCGATTAAATAATTCACGGTGCAAAGTTCGTCTCGAAGCAAATCGAGTTTAAATTGTAAACAGTTCCAAGCTCGATTCGAAAGCGTTGCAAGGTACAGAATTTTTACTTGATTCGAACAACGATTAAAAAACAGGAAACGTAGAGTCGAAGTTAGACCCAGAATTTTATAACGAACGACTGACTCTTTGTAGAGTGATTGGAATAAAATTTGCCTGTTTCTGGTTCGTTGATAGCCAAGGTGGAACAGGTCGGTGAAGGGTCGATCTTAAAATCGGATGGTGACACAGTTTCCAGCGAGTCGAGGTGACTGAACTCTGCAGTGTTTTATCTAGCGATCGCTGGAGACGAGTGTCACTCGTCCCGCTCGTTTCTTCCACTCGAATCTCGTCAATTCACTTTTCGTGACCCCGATCGCGAGCCCACCGAGAGACTGGACCTTCGTTTCGCCTCTGGAGGCTTTATTATTCTTAACCGGGAGACTTTGACCGTAGAGGACTGTCCAATATAGAACCGTTACACCGTCTCCCCGGTCTGGGGCCGATAGTCTGGCCCCTGAGGTCCCTGTGGTTCTTTTTCTCAAACAGAATTCTTGACCGAGTCTCTACCATTCAGAGTAAACACACATTACGAAACTTTGACGTTAAGAAACCCTGTTTCTTTGGAGGCCACAAATTCTTCACGCCTTTTTAGGTAGCACAGAGCGTCTGGAATATTAAATTGGACCATTTGTCAAAATAATTGTGTTCAAAATTTAATTGCATAACATTTTAAAAATTAAAACACAATGCTTCAAAATACAGTTATTATTTTAAAAATATTGATTTAATTCTGGGCCCATCGAAAGATTTCTTTTGTGTAAAGTATTCACTGGGAAGGTGTGAACTGAGAAACACTGCTGTATGGAATGTATGTTCCAGATAGTGGCTTTAGAAATAATGCTAAAATAAATAAAACTTGCAAGAAAGAAACTGCAGTCCAAGTGTCACGAACTTTCACTACTAAAATTTAAGCATGATTTGCAACCTTGCACCGCTTTGGGAAATATATCCGTTCATTTCGTTTCGTTCCTTTTGACGCGTTACGCGATTGGAAACAACGTCTGAAAAATATAAATGAAATCGAGCCTTGATCCGATATGCTTTCAGTTCCGGGCTGCGATACACGCTGATATTCCTAAAATCGAGATCCATATTTCGCGGAGAAAGGCACGAGAAACAGGACAGTATTTTCTATTATAGAAAAATGTGTCGGCTTTACGCGATTAAAGAACTCGTTTAGCGAAAGAAACCGGATTGTTTCGATGAGAAAGAACCGTAATCTCTTCGGTCCTGAATTCCTGTCTTTCGTCGAAGGAAAGCTAAACGAAAAATCAAATTTTTGAGATCCGTTCAAAATCAAGTTCCCTTCAGCCATTTTCATCGATGTATATACATATAAATGATTAATGAAAAGAAAGCTTCTGGGTAAAATTAAATGCTAGAAAATTTCTCGCGCTAATGAATAAATCATGTTCACAACGCTGCATATGAAAAATCCAAATAACACGAATAGTCTTCTAGAACTACGATTTAGATACTCTAACTCCGTCGAAGACACAAAAACTAAATTCCTTATTTTACTCAATTGGAAATTAACAAATTCATTGACGTCAAAGGGGGGCATATTTCTTATGAAAAAATCAACGTGGTACAAAAAAACGATGTTCGTGCGTCACGACGGTCTTCCGTTCCGGAAACGCGTGGAGGCGGCGGAAGCGCGGAGGAGCTTGAAAGCGAAAAGAAAGTGATCGAACCCGGCGGAGGATCGTCGTTGGAATTAAGCACGCGCCACAGTGGATCTCAAAAGCGAAACCGGGGATTCTGAATCGAACGAAAAGGCGTGGAGAAAGACCGGGCAGCGAGAGGAAGCGGTTTCACAATCCGGATCCGCGCCTCCCACGAAACGAGCCGCTTTTGCATCCGAAAGGATCCACGCGGAAAGTGGACGCACCACGTGGCGATAGAGGTAGATGAAAGTTACCGATCCTCGCAGCTACACGCCTTTCTCGATCCCCGTTTCACCATTGACGAGGATATATCATAAATCTTCTCAAGGTCTACGCCCGCCATTGGCCGTAATGACTGTATAAATGGGTCCGTCGAAACTAGACGCTTCCTTTTCCATTATTTCGCCGTGAAACGTGGCGCGAATTACTAAAATGTGCATTCCATAAGTCTGTATTTTAATACAAAAAGGTAGCTACTTGAAATTAATTCTCTTTCATCGAGATAAAATAGGTTTGAGTAACCCTGACACAGTAGATCGAGAATTATTTTATTCCTCTTAGAATTTAGCAGTGGAAAAATTACAGTTATTAAATAGTCTTGCAACACCGTCGAGGAACTATAATAATTTATACGAACAGCGTGAGAGGATTCGATTCGCGCGAGACAATGGCGGTTGTCGCGTGGCTTCGCGATGCTCGGAATAAATTACGCGATTAATCGGAAGAAAGCAGGAAACAATCGTGGACGATGACGCCTATGAGTCGGAACGGCCACGGTCAGGAGAAGTCGGATGATCGTGAGCAGCTCTCACTGGCGAGACCGATGAATTTCTAACCGGAAGGCCGACGCTTAAAGAGGAAGACGACAAGAGCGGGAAGTCCCGACAATAGTCGCTGTACAAGCTCGTTCTTTCGCAATTTACGCGACACGATCGCCTGGCTCGCCTTGCTTCGAATGTTCGTCGCGTTTTTGCGTTTCCATTCCCCGGAAGCAATCGTTTCTACGTGTTTTCGATATAAGGCGAACGCTCCTAATCTCAGTGTCCTAATCTGTCTGTCCTTCCGTCGCTCGTTTCCCATTTTTCTATATTTATTGATATGAAAAGGAAACGCTGCACGCGCAGAAAATATTTGAGAAGATTGATTAGCATAATTTTTCGATTGATTGTATTTAAGCGCGGTGAATGAATATGATCGCGATCCGACGTTGAAAAATGAGTCGACGATAAACAGAGAGAAAGTTGGCGTAGGCAGCAGTGAACGGCAATAAAAGACGTGGAAATAGAATTTTTTGAGAGATTCCAAACGCGATAATGGGCAGAGGGTGCGGTTTAAGTATTACGCTTTCGAGAGTGACTTCTCTTTTCGTTCAACGTATGATCCTTTCCATATCGAACGCAAATTAATATTTCAATTTATGAGATATTCGAAATGCCCCAAAGATAATTATACGAAAGTAGTATCGATCCCTATAATTATTTGTCACGCGTTATTCACACTTTTAGCAATAAATAGTGACCAAATAATCGCATCTAAACTGTAATTATTTTATTGATGCTGTTATTTACTTATCCACGCGTATTATTTTGGTTTCTGCAGCGTATTATTAGCTCGACCGACGGATTTAAGTGCAAGTCGAATAGTTTAAATATTACGTGCATGTGTTACTTAAACATATGTTTTGTACTTTCTAAGCATCGTATATTTAATTTTCCATTCAGAATAGTCGTAATCCCTGGTAGATTCCCGCCGTTACGTGGCAAATTCAATATCAGCACGTTGGAATATTTAGAATGAATAATCTCATCGCGTTTGTGAACATGTTTCTTCGCAACTGTTGACAATAATCTAATTTACACCGATGCACCTTTCAAAAAATTAAAAAGTAGCGTTACCTAAATATTCTATTTAAATCTAAATAAATTTCATTTCGCCACGTGGAAAATCTCGTAAATATCGACGCGACGCCCGAGACATTTCAAGAATCGTTTGAAAAATAATTCGCAAAGCGGCGAACAAGATCGTTCGGATTTATCGTTGCAAAACAAACGGCGTTGAGTCTCGAGAATTAATTACCTAGACAAACGATCGCCTGCAATGCAGTTCGGATTGCTCTTAGACGGCGGAGAGGATTCGTGACGAGAATGGAAAAAGGAAACGGACTGCGTTCGTAGGAGAAAGTGGCTAAGTACTAACTTCGGCTCTAGAAATTCTCGACCTCTACCTACGATCATCCGTGCACGCGTGGATGCGTCACACTAGAGGGTGTGGTATTCGAATAATTCAATATTCAAAAAACTCCTACATTACAAATTAATCGAGCAAATCATCAATATCTGAATACTGTTCGTACATCGTTATTGAATTCTTTGAACGTTCGAGTTTCGAATATTAGTCGTTTTAAAATCGGGAAACATTCAAATTTACGCTATTTAGATACCACGGACATGGCGCATTTAAATATTATACGTTCTCGTCAGCTGATTCAGGTCACGTATACGGAAGAACTGTTGCGGCGGGTGAAATCGATGATTCTCGAAAGATGTTCACTAATCTGCATGCATATATGCATTTATATAACGCATGTGTACGTATAAACACAGTTACGTCCTAATCACTTTGACAAATCGAACAAAACCAACGCGTAACAATTTAATCGTGAAATATTCCACAATAGAAATTTTTAGTTCTATTTCTCGAGCAACGGATAAACAGTTTATCACGTGTATGTTATATTCTTTATCTTTTGTTTCATCTCTGGTATCAGTTACAGTCGAACGATCCACGTAGTTTCGACCATAATTCGCCGATAGTTTCGCTCGAGATATTGCTTCTGGCGGCTATCTCTTACTGTCTCCTTGGCCTTTCACACATTGTGCGAAAGTGTGTTAAGCCACACCGGTGCTGAGTGATTAGAACAACGTTTCAATCGTTGCTCCTAATGTTCCTTCTTTTTCCACGAAATCGTCGGAAACCTAGTGACGTGAAAACATTTAAATTCCAAACGTTTTGCTATCTTTCAGAGTCATTTCGTGTGTCGCAATCCCACCAGCAGATATCTCTCGATTTTTGCACGAAAGAAAAAATATAGGTCAAATCGTCGAGAAAAATGAAAGTTGTAATCAGAGTTCCTTGAACTTCTTCAATTATCTCCCCCAAAAAAATGCTCGAGCCTATCGATGCGATGCACAAAAATAAATATTAAAAAAATTAACAGGCTACGTGTTTCAGATACGATTATCTGGTTGCGAATAAGAAGACGATCGTTATGCAAATACTCTGCCTGGATGGGTACCGTAAATAGCCATTTTCGAACGTTATCCTCTACTCTGCGGAAGTTGTTAAGACCATGACGAGATTTCGTAGCCAGGTTTCAAGGAAGACACCCGATCGTTCCGCCGTCGAAGCATCATCGTTTACTTCACTGGGTCCGCGCAACTGACGCAATTCGAATCTCGTTGCGCGGTGAATAATACCAGTGTCATTGATCTCGAAAGAAGCGTAGGCTGAAGCCTTGACGTTGCATAGATTACGCGTCAGGCGTCGATTTTCTCTTCTCCCGGAACCGCGTCTAATTAATAATAATTCTAAAAATACATACGTCTCTGTTACATCATAGGAAAGAATGCGCGTAAACACAGCGTGATGCAAGAAAAGCGAAGAGGACACGTTCGCGCGTTGACCGCCATTTAAAATTAACTCGAAGCCTCGAGCTGGCGTTTCCCAACAGAATTTTCTTTATTCGATGTATCTTTTCCGAAAAGAAAAGGGTTGGGAAATGGTCGGTTAGCTCGATTCCTTCTCACGTTTCGTTCCCGTCCATCGGTGTGCATAATCGCGAATGGAGCCCGCGATTAGTGTTTTTGCTGTTGTTGCAGCAACGCGTCGCGTTTCCAGCCGGCTGACTGCGACGACACCGAAATCAACGACAGAAAGAAACCACGAGAACGCCGTGCAATTATGTCCGAGACGCGCAACGACGGAAAAGGGAAATAGCTCGTTGTCCCTGGCTGGCTGTGGAACGGTATTTCAAAATTACTTTGCACCTCGATGAGCGCATACAGCTATTTCGTCGTTGGTCTATCGTGGCGGTCGCGGTACTCTCTTCGAACGTATCGACTAGCTTTCTAATTGATCGACCAAACAGAGATTCGCCTCTAGATTTCAGAATTAGCTATTAGCGAAATAACTGAAGAGGAAGTAAAACTGAGTTGAAGCCTTCTCGATAGATCGGCAGTAATTATACAAGATTGATGGTTCTTTTTCGTCTTCAAAGTCTTCATTCACAGTGAAAGGATCGAGGCTATCGTTTTCGAGTAATAAAATTATTTTAAGGCGTTCGAATATCGACGTATCGTTTTAGCGTGAGCTCGATAGCTCGAAGACGAAATTTGGTCTCCCGTACGCGGGCCGATCGAAAGCGGGCGACCATTTTGGGACGCGTGATCGTGCCGTCGATCCTCCTTCGCCGAGAGAAATTACGCACACGGAGAAAGGCGAACGAATCGTAGAATTCTGGGCGAAAAAAGGTCAGATCCGTCGTGAGTCAGTTGATGAACCGGATCCGCGTCGAGAAACATCGACGCGTATTGTTCGATTAGAAAAATATTAATCGAAGCAGTTCGTCAAACGATACTTAAAAATATGGACTGAGTCACAAATATTTATATATTAAAAATTCGTAGAAGTACTCTGCATGATTTTGAATACCACGTGGAAAATGCCGGAAACGCATACGAATGTCAAAGGTTTCATCAACGATTCAAATGAAATGCAACGACAGTTTGCGATAAAATGTAAACTAAGCGTGTCAGTTTTACAAGGAAACGTCGAAATGGATCCCTGAATTCTATCGTCGCGCTAATTATTATAATGTCGACGTTTGTAGTTTGCACGCGCGATGGTAAACGTTCGGTCGTTGACGATTTTTCGTGCCCAAAATACGCAGTTGGTATAACGAAAACCTACGGCGGTCGAAAGTAGGCTGCAACTGAAAAAGAAAGCGTTTCCGAATCGTTTGCACGGATCATTTTCATTGTTTTGATATGTAGAGTAGATTCTGCGTGAAAACGCGTCGAATTAATTATCGGCGGAAGCAATTAAAGACGGAATCTCGAGCACGCAGATCGTTTTCTCGTCGCGAGAATTCCACCGGAGTTCTATTAACGTCCCACGCATCGGTATTAATTATCATTTCGATACTAACGAAGAGCATTTCATTAGGTACGACAGGATGGATGTAACAATCATATAAATATTGTATAATTATTAATCCATTCGTGACATAAATTGTTTGTCTATTACGCATAAACAACTTCCGCATTTAATAAAACATTTCCCAGTGTGAAATATCAATTTTGTAGAAAACAATTTAACGCTTGATGTGTTAAATTAGTAGTAAAGTATTGAATTAATGTATCAATTTTCCAGAGTAATTTTCTCGAGTAATTTTCTCGAATAATTTAGAGAATATGTTAAGAGTGGAAATATGTTTTATTAATTAGAGGTATAGTTCCTAGCTTCTGGTTCGTTGGTAGGTACCTGATAGTACAATTTTGAATCACCGACGCGCCGAGAACATTTTCTATAAATGTTCCCGGGGCCATCCGTCATTTTTAATTACCTCTTTTCCACGTATGCATGTAAATACACGGGAACAACGGCGATTAGTATTGCTCTTTTAAGGCCGAGGAAAGTAACTGGTTACAGTTTCACGGCCACGGGCACAACAAAAAGCTTACGTGCATGTATATACGCGCGACGTATTCCTACGCTGCGTGTACACAGTGGCGGAATTATCTAGGATCTAGGATCGTTTTAAAAATTATGTTATTGAAATCTAAGGAAGCAATGGGACCTCAAAACTACCCTTAAGACAACTCTTACCTCTTCTAGAGTTAAATCTGACTTTAACATTGAGAATATCGAAACGTTTTGATCGTTACTTTCGACAATGTGCGAAGATTTATCTCGCAGAGCCCATTTCGCCTCGAGGACCAAGCGAAGCCGGACAGGCATTAAGAAACACGCTTAAAATTTAAGGCGACGCCGTCGGTGACCTCAGCGTCCGATTACACGATTAAATAATTGTCCCCGATTCGTTAACGGTTCATACAACGGAATTTACGAACTGTACGCAGCGAGAATGAAGAAGGTTTGCGGATCTTCGAAGTAAGTCAGGCAAATGTTTCAGGCGTTAACCCTGTTCGTTGCTGAAATATTTAATTAACTTCGATCGGTCACACTGTGACGAGAAAACGACTCGTAACAAAAAATGAAACAAAAATAACGAGTGTATTTGCCATTGTATCCGTTGACATTAAAATCGTTTTTATAAAAAAAGACTCGAGTAAATAACGTAAGGAGCATACCGTAGAGGCTGATCCATCCGAGTATCCAAAAGCTCAAGAGAAGTTTGCCAATCATTTCACGGTTCGTGGATCAGCCGAATAACACGAGTTCCTCTTCTCAAAATTCCATCCTTCGAAGCGTTCAAAGGTCAGCGTGCTTTCATTCTCCCGGCGACGAACGAACCGCGAGGTTAAAAAGAAGGGACGATCGATCGAAACGAGTCGATTCTATCGTTCCGTCGATCTCTCCTCCTCGTCCTTCGGGGGGGGGGGTTGGATCTCGCGTTCCCCGGTTATCCTCTGGTTGGCGAAGTCTCGCTTGGAAACGTATCGTGCTCGCACGCGATCGTCACGGATCAACGAGCCGCTCGCGACTCGCGGCGATCGGTGTGGGCAGAGAATAAAAAAATGAATCTCGCGTCAAACATTGGAAACGAGGCCGAATTCTGAGGTGTGCGTCGCAGGGATACGGTTTCTCAGTTGGCTGAACTCTTCAACTTCTCGCTGCTTTCTCCTTCTAAAGGCTCGGGAGGCGCTCGGGGACGATCGACGATCGCAAGAGCACGCTGCCTCGAAGGAGTCCTACGCGTCCACGAAACTCGTCGATCGCGATGATCCGAACCGCGCGTCCGCTGGACGATCACATTATCGATTCGTGCACGTTGCTGTGAGAACGACGTTGCACCATGTCGAGGCCCACGAAGTATCGCGAGTACTATCCGCTCTGACGATAGGGGCTACGTGTCGACGCGTAGAATTCGAAATTTGCCGAGAAGTTTAATGGCTTCGCCGACGAATTTCACGCGATTCTCCGCGGAATTCGCGTTTTCATTGTCCTCGGATCGCTTTCGAGGCGATCTCGATTGCTCGATTTCCACGGAGCGGCGCACTCCAGCAAAACGAGAGGCCTGGCGCGCCAGCGGTAACTAAGAGAGAGTTAGTCTCGAGTCCGTCGTGCTACACCTGCAGGAACACCAGAGCTGCTACCTCGTGGCCTACTATAACAGAACTGACTCCCACCATGCCACACACACGACTCTTTACATGCCATTCGCGAACGGTTTTGTTTACACGTCGCGTCTACCGACGATCGCCGTCCCTCCCCCGCGATCACTTCGGGAAATACGACGTACCGCGCAACTTGGGGAAAAGCCTGCATCCCTGAGAACGATTCGAAACGGGAAGAAAGTGTCGAGGCGAGATCGAAGGAGGAATTTCCTTAACTTAATTATGTTTTGTGGTAAATTTTCGAACGGTACGATCGAATACATGAAAAAACAAAGCGAAAGTCGAGGATAGAATTTTTTCATACGTGGCACCGTTTTGGAGATAATCGAATCTGAAAATTTTTGGAGCGCGCGCGCGATTGAATACCAATGGCTCTGGCGTGTCTGTCCACTACCCACTGTTTCTACTTAGGTCGAAGTCCATGGCGTATTCTACTAACTCTATTTTTACATTTTTTTATCAATTTAAATAAAAAATTAATCACCTGGTTTATTTACCTCGGGTTAAAAATCATTGAACTATACCTGTTCTGTTTTGGTATCTTGTGCTTTGAAGCCCGCTGTAGATCGTTGCTCAAGAGAGGCAGTAAATTTTCCCCAGGCTGTCGCAACAGGGGAGTTTCACCACCGATGAAAGCATCCGCACAATTACACGCGAGCAACGCATTACCAAATATTATATCACCGCACCGAAAATGGGCACCCGGTTGCCTCTCCTCGCGATAGAAAGGACTGTGGCTCGCTTTCGCGAACAATCGTTAAGTGATACCCAACAATAGGATCGAGGAAGCGTTGTATTTTCCCTTAGCTAATACCATTCTTTCTTTCGGTGCTGTTTGCGTACGCGCCTAGCCTTATAAAGTGGAGATTTCTCATTTTACGGGGTTAAGGAACAACTTTTCCAACATTCTTAGAATTTCTAAATATTTTTCGCCAAAATACGCGTCGTTTGCCGTTTGAAACATTAAAATCCTTCAATCCGTTCAGGAGTTATAATTTTTTAACGGGGAACCATTTCAGGCCAGAAATTATATTTTCGGTGAGGAATTTTTTTCTCGAAAGTGCGTAGGAATTCGGGGGTGTGTCTAATGACCAAAACTGATTGCAACTGACCCCCCTAGCTAAAAATAATTTTTTTGGAACGATTTGAAATTTTTTAATTCCACCGAAAAGTTTCTATATTATAGGTAGATATATTTGATTACTTTTGTAATAGTAAAAGATGATATTATTGGTTATATGTAAACACAAAATAATACAAATTAAAAATTAACTTGTTTCACAACAGCAATGGGAAGAATCAATAATAATACAGATATAAATTGAAGAAATTTTCTATTTATAAGTTAAATATACAGAGCTATATTATCCTATTAAATTTTGTCAACTATTCATTCTAATATATTCAAATTCGTCAAAGTTATCATCTATCTCTTCGAGTACTTCTATTTTGGATAAGGGTTTACGTGCTGCTACCCTGATTTTACGTTGCTCTTCTGAAATAGTATCCATATCGAGGGGAAGCTTGATTATCATTCTTGGAACATCGTATTCTATATTAATGCTACTACCATCTGACAAAATAAGATGTGTAGGATACGTTCTCATATATATTTTTCTATGCTTCTTCGTTATTGCAGCCGTCCAGCAATTGAGATTTCTGCGAATGGATAGCGCGATCTGCGTTGATCGCAAAAGCAGAGACGCATTCATTCTGAAACACGAATATACAGTTGAACAAATTTATGGACACACAAGTTCCTCCTCCGTTAGCAATTAAGTTGTCGGAGCGAAACTTTAATGCAAACATGCTAAATAACATTCGAATATTTAGAGGTTATACGGAGAAATTATGTTTGAAATACGAGTTCTTGAATTTTAAACATATATAGACATCGTAATGCAAAACTAAACGTTAATATCATTAGACTCGAGTACTGTTTAAAGGAAATATCTATTAAATTCAAAAGAAAATTAACTTACCTCTCTACTGGACAACACAATATAACCTTATCCAATGATACATACTGCACAGGCTCAGAAAAGTCACGTGATCCTATGACCAGCGACGAATCGATATGTGCTTCGTCGTATCGACTTTCGATAGTTTCGATAAGCGTTCAAATTAGAAATCCAACGGTAGTTTGAACAATTTGTTCTCGTTACGTGTAATTTGTGCGTGCAAAGTGTATAATATTGTAGCAATTATAATGAAGTGTTTTGCAGCACATATGCATACAGTTTCTAGGATTCGTACGGTCTGGTCATTGTTATCAACGGATATCATTTAGCCGCTTGGTGAGAATAAAAATTCGACATTATGACATCAATGGCGGTATCGATGTTTCTTTCTCGTATATGAGTGATGAATAGGTAGATCGTTCTTTATTGTAATAAATACAACTAAGCAGTCATTCGGAGAAAACGATATAAAATCAAGCAAGCGTGCTTCTTGATGTGCCCTCTTTACAGTCCTCACAATTGCTACCAGGTATTTCAACGTATTCTTCACGATTCCTGTAGAAAGGTATTCGGTAATCTATGTATTATACATGGTATTTTCTTCTAAATCATATGGCGAATTGGGAAGTTATGTTTAAATATCAATTGTACTATAAATTCTGAATTCTCAATCATTGCAAAATGTTAGTTTAATTAGTATTATTAGTAAATTATACATACACACACACACTCACACGCGCATACATATATTCACATGCACAAGATCACATACAACAACTGATTTACTCCATGCTATCACACAAATTTTGTACGAATGTTATTACATCGTTAAGATATCATTTCAGTGGAATTTTTTATATCAGAACATTTAACTTTGTGAAAGAGCTGGTTATCTTTCGTTTTGTCATCCAAGATAAGATGATAACTAGTATCTGAAAATTGAATGGCTTCGTGGGATATGCTATAAAATATTCAAGAATTTATTTCAAAATCTGAATATAATTCTGTTCATAACACACTTTACTTTTACACATCAGTCTGCATTATGATGCAGAGTTATTATAACTTTATAAAATTACAATTACAATGATTCATATATGTACATATTAACAATTACGAATTATCTTGTATTTAATGACATGTTCCATGGTGTAAAGACGATTTCAATACGCATTGCATGCATAGATATTGCAGCATCAAAAAACACTGTTTATATGCTAACTTAAACCAGTTAAAATGTATGATTTTTCCCCCCATGACGAATATCGGAAAAGTAAATTGTGAAACATAATGGAATCATAAAAAGTCAATATTCAGATAGGTAAAAATGCACAAAAACATGCAGATAATTTTTATTACAACATCGATATAAATATATAAATGTGGGATCTTGAACAAGTACAAACTGTTCAAAATTTTGAACAATCGTGTATCATTATTTGTACAAAAGAAAAAAAAAAAGGAAGGAAACAACGGTCTGCACTATAAATTAGGCACTAATTATCATTCTCGAACACTATAATACCACCACCATGTGCATTATATTATATACTGCAATAATACACTTTCGATCAGAGATGTACAACTAAGATTCGCGGGATGTATGCAACAACGCCATATGATTTTTAATGCAGCTTGTCGCCCGATTTGAATAAAGTAGAAAACTCCAGATTGAATACAATTGGATTGTTGGATAGTCACCAATTTTTTAATGATATTACATATTCGTGCGTGATCATAGCGAATATACCCTTAGTTATTCAGTGGGTTATCTCATAATGTAGAACCTCTAGCTTTCACGTTTACGTAAATTGAGAAAATTCAAGTTTTAAAAAGTCTTAACTAGGATTGTGGTTTATTCAGCTTGAAGCAACACTTAATTGTGCACTCTTGTTTTTCATCTCTAACATGCTTTGTCTTGAACATCAGGGACGCTAATTATGTACTTTATTTACAACATTATTTAGCACAATAACGTATTCGCATATCTACCTCACTAACTGTTTGATATAAAAAAAAAGAAAAATTTACATTTTTATAGTATTGCACCAAAACTAGTCAGTCTACTTAAAAAAAAAAACGGTGATTTAACTCTTACATGTATGTACACCTATTAATCTAGGTTCATCCTCTTTTATTTATTTATAGTTAACAACCAACTGAGATTCATTTAGATATTTAAACAATCGTAAAAATAATCTCAATTGTGACTCGTGCATGTCAATATTTTAAATGAAACGTAAATTTCGTATTACAATAGGATAATAGGCATATACTAAAACGTTTTAAATACTCAATACTGAATTTTCATTCAAAATGGAATGAAGTTTTGCAAGTTTATTCCTAACATATTTTATCTGTTTTATTAATAGCGACAGGTATCTTTCACTATCGTCCCTTTATCTTCTTGATATGAATTTTCTTGTTTGTGAAGTGTTTCATTGCTTGTTGCATTCTGGGTATCTTGTCTGCAAGAATTTATGATTTTTGCAAGCATGTGCAATACGGGGAAAAAGTACATAGCAGTGAGATGATTTGGAAGCAAGACTGATAATGACAATGTGTTTATAATTTCTTTTTGAGGTCAATCATCTTTTCATTGGTAAATCTGTCAAGTATAGACTTTTCTCTATCTTGTGCATAGAACTATCTGTAATAGCAAGGGCATTGGAAGAATTTAATTATGTACGCATGTTTGTACATATAAACATACGTATCAGCCTCCAAATCCATTTAAAATTTGAAATTTTTGACTTTATAAATCATTTTCATAAAGAAATATTAAAAAGTTTTCGATTTTAATTTTTTATAACATAACTGAATGTTAACTAAATAGATCGAAATTAAACATACTGCGAACGACATACAGATAATTCATCTTTTTGTACATGCATCAACACAATTACTTTTAGGCAAATCTTTTCACGTATAAAATTTCTATGGACAATTAAATAATGCACCAAAACATGCAACGTGCACTTCTGAAACGTTTCTTACTATTATTAGTATTAAAAATTTTCAAAAAAAGACTAAGTGTTATTCATAAATCAGTGGATATGTGAAGCAAGCGTTGTTAAATGGGAATTGATAGATGATAAATGGAAGAGCGGAAATATACGTACCGATAGAAAATGTAATGTTGTACAATGAAAAATATATCAAATGCGACTGAAAAAAATCCCAGACCGAACTTCGATGGGTCTCCAAAAATACTTTCCCAATCATCTAATAAAAGGATTGTTATTAGTAATTGGAGAATAGTTCGACATATTTGTATTGCATATTTATTGTATATACGTTACCGTAATTGTATGCATTCAATATCATCTGCAGCATTGAAAAAATACCGCCAGTAAAATCTAAAAATATATTGCCAATACTCCAACCAACGGTGGATTTTCTTTTATAATTATAAAATGCTTGTGGAATATATTTGATTAATGTTATACACAATTTTATATAACTGCAATAGTACAGAAAATCAAGCCAATGCAGTATATGTACTGCAGCTAGTATTATAGTACATAATACAATGATTGCAAATATTCCATGAATAATACGTGCGGTTGTCGATACTCTCTGAGTACCTGTCTGAAAAATTAATAATTCTGTCGGTACTTATTTTTTTTTATTAATTCTATAAAATTGCCGCTACAGTCGAGACGTTAAATTGAAACGAGTTTGATTATTTACCTCATAAATAAAGCATTGAAAAATAGTTATCACAGTAGCAGTTACTGCGTGCAAGGCGAAAAATATATCGTTCACTTGCACAGGATTTAAACCTTTCGGATGTCGTCTAAAATATTCGATCTAAAAAATGCAGTTGCAGTTTAATGTATAATATAGTCGAATAGCGTATAAATTATGATTATCATTTAACATACCTCTACATCTGATATCCAAAATAGACCGCAGTTAAATAGAGCGTACATAATAAAACCGATCAGATTTAACGATAAATAATCGAAATTTAATCCTATAACACTTTTCCGTTTGTAGTTGATGTACATTTGTGGATAGAAACTTACACTCCATGCTAAAAAGTATATCCAACCTACTACAGCACTTATATAATAAAGAGTGTCTGACTTTTCTATAGTAACTCTGACAAATGCTTCTGAAAAACTGAAACCATAAAAAAAAAAAAGGATTATTATGACCGTAAAACGGATATTATAACATAAACACTGCCATTAAAAACACAATTTTGCCATCACTTCTTACTTTAAATCAATTTTGTTTAACTGGTCTTGAGGAACCAAAATCACTTTATAAAATGTCATTATTCTGTAATTACTTTGATAATATTTTAATTGTTTTTAAGTCTCACAATGTATGGTTTGGTGCACAATAGAACTATAGGAACAATTACACTAAATCACTTTTTTGTAAAAAAAAAAACTTGTGAAATAAATTAATTAATACATTTCTTATTGGTAACTAATTGAACACATTCTAGCCAGAGCAGGAAGTGGACTGCTTAAAATCTGAGCACAGACTGAGTGAACTTTAAGTATAAAATCCGATGACAAGTACAGGTCAGGAGGCTATCTGCAAATAACTGGCAGTGGATACTGGTGAACATAAGACTGATCAAGATCTTTCAGAAATTAGTCATAGAAGTAAATATTGACATTGTTAGAAAACATTACTTAACTGCATTTGATATCAGGTAGGAAAGAGGGGAAAGGGATCTGATTAGTTTCCTTGAACTTACATTTGTACTTGTTTGTTTTATCTCAGAAATATTTTAAAAGCATTTTAGTCAAATGGATTATTCTAAAATGCTATTTCATTGCAATATCTGTACTATTCCTTAAATTTCTAGTAAGGTAATATTTCTTTTGTATACTTACGGTATTACACTATTTGTAACATTAACACTAACAACTGAATGTCCTGCATGCTTCCCCTCTACAGTTACTTCCTCCCAACTTTTGCTGTTATTAATGATAGTGTTATTAGGAGTAACATAGAGCAAATCTGGGTGTTCCACATTTATCAACACATATACATCTGTAGATACATTTTCCCTGTAAAAATTATATTGAAAGTTTTTTATACATACATTAATTATAACAATGCAGTTAACACATTAATGCATGATATAAAAAAATATGAGGAAGGTTTATCTTAATTAGGTATGGTTGAGAGATAATAAAATAAATACTACTTTTAATCTTTTATCACTATATATAATGCTATCAATGTTATTCCACTTTTGTGTAGTAATATAACTTTTCCTAAAAATAATCCCATATGGTAAACAAGTAAAATGAAAAACATATGTCTACCTTGAGTTTTTTTATATTATTTTTAAAATGCAACTGGCAAGTGTGAATTTATTTTATGATCTGTATAATATGCTTTGATACTCACGTCAGGTACAATGTAAATGTCTCTGTATACTTTAGTTGTACTTTTAAATCATGAGTAGAAACTGCCAAGTCTGCCCATGTTTGTCCAATAACTGAAATATTTGTTCTTTATTACACACATTGAAATTCTTTGATCTAATTTGCCTTATTCGCCGGGCCACAGCATATTAACTTACCTATTGCTGCAAAAATTCCGATATACCAAATGAAAGCCATGGTATCTCTCAGTAATATCTGAAACAAATTAAATACAATTTTAGTCTCAAACTCCTCTCAAATGTTTTACTTTACATTACAGCTCTCCCCTTAATTCACAGTGCATGCTATCATTTGAGTGATCATACTCTGTTTTCGTCGAATTGGACCTCGTTCGTTTCGATTTTTAAATTCTCAATGAATTCGTTCTCTGAGATCGTTGTAACACCACATTGTAAGCGTACGATATCGAACGACTCGATAAACTTTTAAACTGATCGAGTAATCGCAGATCGAACGCGCACATCCGTTCAGGAGACGGATCTTTTAACTTCTGAAGGCTTTGACCGCTTAACACGCGGAAAAAAATAAGGAAGTCGTATAAAGCGGCGTGCACTTTGTTGGATGCATGCCATTCACACCGGACGGTGAGTTTGTTTGCATATTTGCTAGCTGTCATTCCCGTTGATCGATGTCTGCGTCGCAGAGACGATCACATTTACCAATTTAGATAATCTCAGCCACTGTTCATTCAACGAGAATTACCAGCCGCGTTGACATCGCGCTTTCGAGCATTGCTTTCGCTCGTATCAAGCACAAAAGCGGCTCTCGTGGAAATACACAGGGTGTATCGGTCGAACTCAACCTCGGAAGCACAACGACCTCGATGAGAACGTCGAAGACCGGCTGGTCACCTCCCATATCACCAAAAAAGTTAAGCTACACGCGCCTTCCGTGATCTAGTCACTAATGGCGCTGACGTCGTCCTTTTTTTACCGCCTATCTAGATCATTTTATATGATCCGTGACGTAGTCACATTTCTTGCTATTTCTCACAGAATGGTAGCGTCTATTATCATTTTTAACAAGTTTTACTAAGCTTTAGCGTGAGAATTTTACAGAATGATTAAAAAGGATGCAACGTTGTGTTTCAGGATGCAAGAATTTACGAAGGAACTGCAAGTTTATATATGGGTCATTGCACACCAGATCGATCGCAAGCCAATATAAAAACAGAATAAATACCTATCAGCGTTTCGATACTTTACGGATCATTCAAACGAGTTTGCGATTTTTTTTTTTTCTGTTCTCATTATCGGTAAATTTATAAATGTCCCAGATTATTGCTCGGGGCGAATATTTGATTTACCTGAGTCTTTTGTCGGTGGTCTGCAGAAGATGTAACATTAAAACGGGGTTTCTTAAGCTCGTATCGAGATATTTGCATGTAAATTGTGGGACAACGCGACGCCATTAACCAGTCCCATAACGTCGTGGTTATCGTTTTGATATGCAATGTTTCAGTACTCTACGTTTTCTTTCCTATTTTAATATCTTCATTATGTTCTTCCTTGCCCTATTAAATTTCGTAGTGCTCTCAAAAGATAATTTCTATAATATAGCCCTTTTCTCGAACGAATTACAGAGTCGTTTAAAAGTAATAGACCCCTTACGCGATTTTTAAAAGTAACCATTTTAATTACGATCTTGCAAATGTACATTTATAAAATGTATCGTGACGGTGAAATTGAATATGATATTTCTTATTTTGTTGAACGTCCCGGTGCCTTCGATATCAGAGACAATTGTCTGTTTTGTCCTCGTTATAAGCCGCGACTAGACCCATTATTTCTCTTTCAAAACGTTTCAATGTTAGAGCCTTCAATGGATCCTCTTCCCTTTGGATGCCGCTCGTATCGATCAATTGTTTTGTGCAGAGAGATACATACGTTCTCGACGAGGGCTCGGCGAAGTCGGGGAATTTTCCTCCAAATTTTCCGCGGCATTATCTCACCGATTACTCACGTTCTCCTTTGTTGCTCGCATCGGCTCGTGCCATGGAAATTTCATTCCGTCCGCGATCGTAAATGTTTCCTGCTTGTCATTTCTGTTTTGCGCGAACGTTTATTCACTTATGCCTCTTTGATTTCACTTCGGCTTTGTCGAACGATAACAAAACGACCGAGAACAATGAGGCCGGGAGACGCGTTTTGAGAAACCGTAACGAGCCGCGGTTGAATCGGCTGAATTTTTCTCGGAATCCCCTTATCTGAAATCGAGGAACGTTACAATGGCAACGTGGACAATCGATGAACGCCTACAGTTCATTTGGCGGAAAAGAGAAAAAAAAAATACGAGGCAGCTATCGCGGACGTGCAAAATTCGTATCTGGACAAAACGAACGAAAAGGTAAACAACGATGCTTGCATTAATTTTACTCGTACAATATAAATCGCGTCCAAATAAAAAAAATTATTTAAACTAATAATCGCGGTTCTATTTTCAGGGTGGATTCAGTTTCGAGAGTGGACGTACAGAGGGGGTGCCAGATATAAGTCAACGATGATCCCTAGGGCCCCCTCTAAATGCCGTCGAAGCAGCTAGTGGTTTTTAGTCGGTAATAGTCCGACGCTACCCTGTGCCGCCCCCACAGCAGAGGGTGTCCATGAGGATCTTCCTCCGCGTTGAGGAAGGGTGAGTTTGTTGCATATCATTTAAAATAATTGAAAATTCGGCAAAGCATTGGCGATTTCAAAAGAAATTCTTTTGCAACGAAGACTCGAGCATCCAGCGTTCGATTCTGATCGACTCTGGAGCATATCGACGGGTTTTAGGCGCGGAGGGGGGCGTGGTACCTATATCATATACATTTCGAGATAGAATAAATCGAAAGAGAGATCGACGTTCGAGTGCACTCCGCTTCCCAAAGGGGCCTTCGCGGAGCTTGCACGGAAACAGCTCTGAAAGTCGATCGGCAGTCTGCTGTCGCTTTTGTTGACGTATACAGGCTTCCCCGCCGCCAATATTTTCCTTTGCGTCGTGGCAGGGACCGTGGTCGAACGGACCTAATCCTCGACGATAGCCCTCTCTCATCCTACCGCCCACATCCTCGGTCTTTCTTTCCTTTCTATCACTTTCAATTCGCCCTCGATATGGATAAACAAGATCGTTCCCGGACGTTCGCCAATATACCTTGAAATTATTCGGTCGAATCGTTCGACCGGAATACCCGTGGAAATATGCCTCTCCTAGGAGCTCTCTTCAGATTTGGGAATTCAGGAGCCCCGTGGCCGCGTCCCGGAAATTTCCCAGATATTTGAAAGTGTTTTCTTCGGACGGGGCACCGGCCCGCGGAAATCTTTCGACGTCCCGAGCGATTACAAGTAGACGGATTCGACACGGTTTACGGTATCGCGAGAATCGCTCTACCGGATCATGTACAGTGACATTCTGTTCTTCCAGCGGATCTCGAAGCTCGGATTTAGACGGACTCCAAAGCTCCTCGATGATCCACGCTGACGTACAAAATTATAAAACTCTCTTAGAGTTACCAGATACAATATTGTTGTGTTCAGCGTCGATTTCAGCGTTTTATCTTAGAAATGAACTCGCTAATTTTCCTATTGGGGGGCCTGTCCGCTCTGGAATTCGTTATCCGAGTCTTTCTCGTACTTATCTCTCGGAACAGTCGTATGCTCCTTGATAAACTTCGTGCGTTAATAATGGGTCAAGTGTCGGTGAAGTTCCATCCAGATTGCGGAAACTGTTTGTGGTATTGGAACGGAATAGACGAGCGATAACCGAGAAACGTTATCGGAATAATGAACGCGTGGGAGACAGGCTAGGGGTCCCAAAGATAATTGTGAAAATAATCTGTTGAAACTTTGAATTCATTAGCGAGAGCGATAAGGGACAATCGCGAGATGGAGTTCACGCCTACACGCATAAATTAAACGAATTGATGTTATTTATATAAACATCGTGCTCTTTATTGCATTCATAGATCCCCAATTTATTAATCGATCCATGGTTTAAAATACGAAAGGTTAAAAATAACAAGTACAAGTTTCGCGTAAGTACTGTAATTCGAATAATTATGGACGGTGCTGCACGTGGTTCCACATTGTACGAAAGTGCAGGGAGAAACCAAGGCGAAAAACGTAATTTCGTCGACGATCGATTTGCTCCGAGCTTTGACCAATTTGTTCGTTATTGGACGATCGATATTGCCAGCAATTTTCGGCTCTCGATCGTTTGAGTAAACTGTCTGTTGCTCGTGCAGGGTGTTTCATAAGACGTGTTCGTATCTTCAACGACGCGTAGCCGGGAAATAATAAAGAAAAGTTCGTGGAATGATTTATCTTACCTCGTTTTCCAGCGACAGGTGTTTTACGTTACAACAGTTGTTTCTTTCCCTCCGCAGTGAACAGTTTAAAATGTTCACCTTGCGTTCCGACACGGCTATCTAACGTCTTATCATCGAGCCATATAACAATATAATAGTACGAAAGCGTTTATAGTTAGTTAAGATTGTACACGAAGCGTCGATTGGCAGAGCTAGCAGACAATCGTTCGAAGTACTGTCTATACAAACAGAAAAACTCTCATCGAACTTTTAAATAACGAATCAAATTGATCATAAAGCATTCAACAGGGTTTCAGATATAAGATAGTATTTTTATTATGAAGGTATGCATCAAGCTCATGCTCTGTTAAGCATACGATGATGTGTTCAACTCTTAATCGGTGTACACTTATTTAAAGAGACTTCGATCGATTCAGGGTCGAATTCGTTACCAAAGTTATTCGACACGCTTTGTGGATCGTCCGGTAGAGCCGTGACCATCGGTTTGTCAAAGTCGATCTCTCTTTCGACGTGTTATTAAGCACTTTTCATGCGGCGTATATCGCCGCGTTATCTTCCGGCCAGTTGCATTATCCCTTTCGTCCGGGAAACAATTTCGCGAACGGTTTTGCGTGAGCTGTATTAAAGGCTAGTCGGCCAGGTAATAACGGTTAGCATAAATTAAAGATTAACTTTGCTGGCTGGATCGGGCACCGTAATGCCCGTTCCATGCTAATTTCTTATCGCTGGCAATTACTTAATCGCACGCAGTCGAATGCACGGTTCGGTCGCGTCCATGGTTAATTGGGACGCGAAGAAACACATCCGTGGGATCCGCTTTATTCCGCGGAACCGTGCTGCAACCTTCTCTTTTATTTAAAAAAAAAAAATCAGCGCACTGCAACCAGATAATTCCAAAAAATTCCGCCTGGCGAAGAGCTCTGCACTTTTAAATTTATAACAACACAAATTATATTAATTCTCGCGGTGGACGATCAAATTCCCGATATAAGGGACAACGATAGATCCTTCTCATCTCGGTAATTTTAACGCGTGGATCAGCTGCGCCCGTTTCGCGAGAAAATGGCGCACCCAGGCATCCAGCGACTTTGAAATTAGTCGGATCGCGACGCTCTCGGTTGAAATCCGCGCGATTTATCGGGCCAGAGAACCGTCGCGGCGCTATTATTCTATCGACAGAATTATTAGCACAATTAACCGGCGGCTAAACGGTTTTAAATACTTGGACAGTGTCGTCGTACTCTTTTGTCAGTCACGGATCGATAGAGGCTGGCTTGAAATATACGGTTCCGTCGTCGTTATCCAATATCGAGGAATTTTTTATGACCTCTCTATTCCTGACTTTATCAGGATTTCCTACTTTTTTACTCTCCCCTCTCATACGTGTACATTCGACACGCGCGAACACGTAACAGAATATCGTTCAACGACTTTCAAGTTTGCGCTGTGAAAATTTCAAAACGGGTACCCGTAATGGATACCACACGATCATCTCGTAGTTGTGTTTTTAATCGTTGTATCGAGTCTTTTCGTCGAGACGAGAGTCGTAGTTTCGTTCGACGTCCTCGTTCGCGGATTTCGCTCGGTACTTTTAATTTCCAATTAATTGCACGTTGTTTGTAAGCTCGCCTTTAGTTACCACGTTTCCCCCGTTTCAGTCAGCAATATTTTTCCAACGTCGACTCGGTGTTTTCCAGCCGCGTTAAATCCTCCTGTCATCCGATATATTCCATACCTTTTCAACTTGGACTTTTCTTTTGTATCGTTCCAGCGATCTCCGATGGTAATTCACGGGGCTTCGTTGCACCGGTCCCGTCCATTCCGCGAACCCGATCCTTATAGAATATTAATGTTACACGCCTTCTATTCTATGGCTGCTGAAACTCGGGACGCGGCGCATTCCAAGTAATAATATCCGGTCGTATGATGAATTTGATTCCGTTATTTTGTTCTGTGTAACGCGAGTCACGCGTTGCAGAGTGAATTCCAAGGGACAGAATACATCCATGTTATAAATTTTCTTTCGATATTAAATCATAACGGCCCGGTTAATAACCAGAGTCTGTTATGGAATCGAGTTATGCGAGGAAATCGAGCGTTAGAGATGGTTAGAATTTCTTTTTCGCATCGTCGTGATTCACAGTGCGAGTAGAACCGATATTTGCTTGAAATACGAGGCTTAGAATTAGGGATGGAGATCGTACCGGTGTCTCTGCGTTAAAAGCTTGTTCTCCCGGGCTATAATGAATTTTAATATTCTCGTCCGTAATGCTCGTCGGTGGTGTCGGGTTCGCCACGTCGCCCAGCATCCAGGCTGAAGTTCTTTCTCCCCGGAGCGTGTTTCGACCGATTTCCAATGTAAATTCGCAAGCTCGTGGCGGCAGTTTGGCTCGGTCTGCGGATTCGGTTTCTATCGAATATTAATGCTCGTGGCGCGGTCTGCGTTTGACCTTTTCCCGAGACCCGATTTTACGAGGCTGCTTCTCGGGGAACAACAAGAAGGAACGAACACACCGTGGTTGACCCGCGTCGGCCCAGTTTTCAAGAAAACACACACGCGCGCGTTTGCATTACCGAAACTTTCTTTCTTTCTTGCGGCCTTTTTCTCTTGGCTGTCGGAAAGTAAATTGCTGGCTTCCTCCCGGTGGGGGGAAAAAAATTACCGGACGACGAAACGAAAATAGGTTTTTGGAACTGTTGGCGGTGACAGCGTTCCCCGAGGTCCCCCCACCCGGTTCGAAAACTTAATTACTTAACCGCTGGACGAAGAAAGTTCGGCCCGACGGAGAAATTTATTCCTCGTTATTAGGATCGTTCAGCGTCTCGAACTTCCTGTTCTTGGATTTATGTCCGATATCGTTCATCACGCGGACCGTGCTTTTCCAAGAAAGTTTCCAAACGCCTGGCAATCTTTCGATCGTCCGTCCACGGAGTTGGGCCAATTTTGATCGATACCCTTTCGCGCCAGTATCGGATTAAATATGGTTTTAATATCGATTTCAGTCTTTCAAGATTGCTATTTCGACCACCAATTTAAATAAATATAAAGCAAATTGCCTCCTTCGGTCTTGGAACTTTAACAGTAAATTAATTTTGTTTCATCGAATGGTAATGAAAGGTATTGCTCGGTTCCCCGGATAAAACTGTTCCAACGGCGGCTAAAGAAATTCGATAAAACTTGCTACTTTGTACTACTTTTAATGAGCAACGAATTTCAGCTGTTCCGAACTTTTAAACCTTTCAGTTTCCCCGGTCTCTTTTTTTTTATGATTTTACTATCGACGACAGAGAACTTATTAATGACTGTTCTCGATAGAAATTTTTGGTCGTCTCTGGTTTGAGAAACACTGGCTCAAAAAGGTGTCACAATAACATTCTCATCGAGAGCCTCGATGATCGATAAAGAATTTTATTATCGGTCAAAAATGTCTCAGTTTCGTCTTACAATCATCAGCTAACTGGGATAGAATCGGATGAAAAATTGTGATCGATCATAATTAACTGAAAAATTAAGTTCTAATTTGCTAAAAAAATTGATCGAAACAAACGTGACCAGTCTGCAAACGTAATTTTCTACCACTTAGATAAAAAAGTTAATCTTGATTGATATTAGCAGTGAACTCGTGTTTACAAACATTGTAGTGCACAATTTAATGCGCTGATAAGCAGAAATGTAGCATACTTCGACTGTAATAAACAAATCTGCACCGGTGCATACAATTATTTCCAGATTATCGTTTAATTCTGCCCTGTGGCGTTTTTATTCGAATCGAGCAATGATTTCGCGGATCTTGACGCACTTCCGTACCTCAGGGGAGTCTTGACGCTAATTTAGGTTCGTCGATAACGAAGCAAAGGAAGAATCGCGGTGTTTCTGTAGGAAGCAACCGGGAAAACTCAATATCGAGATGGCTCGAGCAACTCGGGCACCAGGGCGATTCTATCGGTTAAGTGCCCGGGGCGTACGTACGGTTAAACAAACAACATAAAAAAGCTTTCCTCGTTATTAACAATTGAAAGAGTCGATAGGTCGACCGACTCGAGCGTCTCGATTTTTAAACGACCTCTTTTGCCCGGGCGACAGCCAACCCAGGCCATTGGCTCGCACGTGCTGCCTAATAAAGAATCACTCATTGTGCTTGTGCTCTCGTTGCGATCTTAATCATGGAACTGTCTAGACGACACGAAATATTTGTCTACTCCGTTCGGGGATACGAGTGAAACACGCTGCACGGAACAAAGTCCCTGGCAGTCGATTATTCACGCGCGATAGTACAGTTTCCTTAAAACAATTCGCTGCTCCAGAACGATTCGAGCAGCTCGATTATTGAATTTATTCGCGCGTGATTCGATAGGCATCAAGAAAACGGAGGTAATTAAACGAATGTAAAAACTGAGCCAGGCTTTCTGGATACGAGAAAAAGAATATAAACGTTTATAATTTATTTATCGTTGGAAAAGAACAGAGAATTTTCACGATCGAACATATATAAATTAATATCCATATCGGGCTCCTCAAAATGGTGATTTCTGATTCGAAGATTCGCGAGTGCATAATTTCAAAAATTAGAATAAAATAGTTGGCATTGAAAATGCATACCGAGGGTGTTTAGAAACAACCATAAGAATCACCAGAATATCTACGGGCGAAAAACAATTATTCCCGCGGTTGCGTTTAATTATTCGCCCGGGGTCAAGCGCGGAAAAGACACGGACATTAACACATTTTTGTATCCAACGGATCGCAAGGGCACGGGAAACGTTCTTGAAAGGGAGCTATTTTTAATTTCGAAATGCCTCGGGTTCCAGCAGATTTGTCTCGCAACTCTGTCGAGTTCGAGGTTTGCATTTTTAATCCCGTTCTGGTGAAAAACAGAAAAACAGCGAAACGTCGTTGAGACTCCCAGCACGCCTGATTATACGCTCGTTTCATGGCGTGCGTTTATGATTATTCGCGTACCTTTTTTTGGACAAGTAGGATAAAAATTTGTCACGAAATTTCTTGGAAAAAGGAACAGCAACGTTTGGACGTCCTTTCGTCCAACGCGAAAACAATTATTTGTTTAATAAAATCACTTCGAACCCGTTATTTCCCGCGGAAAGTAAAGTACGAGTCGATCAGTATATCACGAAACGCTGGAGAAGAGTCGGCTAGGTCCGGAGTTCGTTATTTCCAGGATTAAAAGCCGCATTAATTCCCGAATTCTAGCTATTGAAATCGAATAAAATTATCCCTGACAAAGTAAAAGGCCCGATAACGCGTTTATGCCAAAATTTATTTAATCGCGCGCGGAGTCGAACGCTCGCGTTCGTTGCTTTTTAACCCGGCTCTAATCGACTGAAATGAGTCTTTACGTTTCGTAGCGAATTTTCGAGCTCTTATCGCGGCCGGATGAAAAATTAATTATAAGTCCGCCGACTGGTTTTATTGAGGCTGCGTAAGAGCATTTCGTAGATATACTAGCGCCACTGGATTCGCGATAAGGCGATTCCGTGGCCTCGTCGCGAAAACGCTTGAAAAATCGGTTAGAAAAAAGTATCGGTGCCTTTGGATCGTCTCGACGATGGATCTTAAATAATCCCTGGATTTTTAGCTACGATTAAATCGTATCAGGAGATGGATAGCGTTACTTTTATTGCCTAACATAGATAAAGAGTATTACGCGTATCTTTTCGATCGATCAACGATCGACAAAACCACGATAAATCAACTTGTTGGCGACACATTGCTAGAATATTCATCTATCTTGCAAGTGAGTGGATTCTTGAAATTTTGAGCAAAACACTTGATAAAGTATAGTCGTCTTATCGGGATATCGATAACGTTTTTGAAATGGCGAATGTATAAACGAGAGGAATCAAAGTCAATCAACGTGACAGTGACAGACTTCGCGATATGATACTTGGAGATATCTCGAACAGATTTGTTGCCTTTCAACCGTATTATCGACGTATTACGAGTTGTAGAATTAAAAATAGTCCCGCTCGTTTAGATTTTCATTAGATACTAGCACGCGCTAGTCTGCGTTTCCGGTGATCTCGAGGACACTTTTCTTACGAGTTTTGCAACGCTCCACGTAACATCCTGACTTCTGCGTACTGTAACTCGAGATTAATATTCCGAAACGCGTATTTCTAGATCCTCTTTTTGGTAATTTGGTGTGAACAGAGAAAAATGTCGAGTAAATTTCTCGAGTAACCGCATATAGCAAAAACTTTGTTGCTGTTGGGGCAATACACTTTTCAATACGGAATGTCAGCGGCGTAATCTCGCTGCTTGACGCTCAAATGGTTAAATGACGCGACGATTGAACCGAGAATACAGCAGCCATGATGTAATCTTGGATCACAGCTCAATTACGAAGTTCCGGTTGGTGCAAAATGGTCTGATAATTGGGACTTTTATCATATCTACTGAATTCACCAATTTGACACATGATTGTTGATCGTATCGTGATAAAAAACAATTAGCTGACTCAAGGTCAACGAGGGGCAGTCTTGTTTATTCGAGGCTACTATATGTGAGTTTCCTGCCAGTCGATAGTTAATTGTTGGCAGAATCAACCCGACGCGCATAACATAATCCCACTTTCTTTTTCTTCCACTCGCGTATCGTTGCACAAGCAGGAAACACTCGGTCTGTTTGCTACACTTTCGATCGCTAATTTTATGGAAGAATGTTTCCAACCGGTCGAAGCAAAACTATACCGCCACTGATGGTAAAAAAGGGGTAACTCGATGTGAAAAAATAATTTAACACACTGGACTGTCTCACTGCAAATGAATTGTGTTTACAAACACTCACGATGCAATCAACGACATCTTATCAGTTTCACTTTCCTCGTCACCAAGAGATAGTATCTCGATCATCATCCGAGCAATCAGGAAAAACCTAAACGTGTTCTCGTCTCTCGTTTTGGAAAGCCTATTTTTTAGCAACTCGGATCGTTTCGATCGTGGATCAAGGGATCGACGCGAGTAACTAACAATTTGCTCGTCCTCCTTGGGATCTCGTTTAACGATGGATGCTGCGGAGCCGCGAAATCGACAATACGTCGTCCGGAGTTCAAGAAACTCCTGTCTCTGGCTGGAGCTCGCAAAGTATTCCGCTTACGAAAGCTGTCAACGGCATTTGTCAGCGTTTCTCGCGCGTGTGTGACCGTATAGAAACGTGTCAATGACTTTCGTGTACGCCGGCCCCGTTTCCCGGTTCCCCAGCAGTCGACGAGTGCCGAATCGATTTCGATTTCACGGCCAGTTTCACGGAAATTATATCGCGTCGGGGCTGACGGGGACAGCCTCGTCGCGAATTGTTGCCGATCGGATCGATTCTTTACACTCTATATACCGCCGCGGCGAAAAAGGCGTGAATAATTCGCCGGACCGTCGTAAATTTTTCGTTAGAAACGAGCCGAACGCCTCGACGATCGCATAAATTTTTCGGGGCCAGGAAACGGGGCGCGCTGTCGACGGTACAATTTTTTAATTTCCCCACGTCAGATTGCGGATTCTAATTTAAACACGCACGCGCGCCGCGGACGTGTTCGTCGAACGTTTCATCCGAGTTTTATTAGATCACGATTTACGGATAAATTGTTCCGCGGCTTCGCTCACTCACCTGTCGAATTTCGTTCGGCCACAAGGGATCGGGTGACAGTTAAAGCCTGCCGTAAGCGAATCCGATACAGAGACGTCCAATCCTCTCTTTCTCTCTCTCTCTCTCTCTCACTCTTCCTCTCTTTGGCGCTTTAAAAATCTCTTTTCTCCCGTGTCGAGCCACCTGCAAGAACGAGCTTTCCATTAAAACTCGCCGGGGCCGACGCGTCTCTTCCGGCGCTCGAACAGAAACGATTTAACTCCGCAATTTTTATCGTCGTCTCGTTAACTTCTCCCCCCGCGTTTCTGACACTTACCGATCAAACGTTTCGCGAACTTCCCAGCGGACGATTCCCTCCGATACCTGCGAATATTCGTGCCCTCTTTGTAATGCTTAAAAGAAAATTAAATCCCGCCGAGAACGGAGAATTGCTAATCTGATCGCGGTAAGTGTCCGGAGTTTCGATTTTCCAACGCATGGGGGAATCCCCAAACGACAGATTTATCCTATCAACCGCGATGACGCGTCTATTCATACGCGTATCCTTGTGTCAGCATCGCGAGCGACCTCGATACAATTATTTCCCGGAATAAGAAAAGTGGGTCTAAGTACAATTAAGGACAACCGTCGTCGAGACTGGGACGTACGCTTAAAAATGGAACGATGATGATATCGATGACGGGTCTGAGAAAACATTAATTTTCACTTGGATCGTAAGCAGCCGTCGTTTTAACGTGTATATTGTTACAATGGAGTCTCTGTTGTTTGAACATGTGTTGCCTGAATCCTCTACTGTTTGTTCAATTGTTCTCCAATTATCGCTAGAATCTACTGTTGAAACAAAGCATGTCCTTGTCAGGTATATTTGCAGAATGAAACATTTTTTCGTTTACTCTGTGTTAGTAGAAAATAAATCGTAAGACAATGTTGAGAAGGCCAGTTATTATCCGAAAATTTCCTAATTGGCGCGGTTATGTCCCACCCTATTGGCTCAGACAATGGAGGCTCGACCGCATATTTATAGTACTTACTCTTAATCTGCTATTTTTGGCCCACAAAGGGAATTCCCCTCGTTAACGAAAAGTGCACGTAAACTTGTTGTTTTTTCTCCAATCTATAAGCTATTCCCGTCGTATTCGATCCGTTAAACCTCTGTCTTTCAAACTCCCGACAGTCCTTTTTTTAAATCGGAAAACATTGTTGCCGGGTGCCACAACACCCGCGAGATTAAATTAAATCCGTGGCGAATTGAAAACGAGTCTAACCTTTCGTCATTACGCACATGCATTTATAATAAATCTTTTTATATCGACAAACTTGTATTACTTCGATTATTTTTAATTCAAGAAAATGTCATTCAAAAATACAGTGTTCTCTCCAGCCACGACCATCCCCCTATTTTCTTTATATAGAAAATCGAGAATAGATCGCACTAACGTACAAATGCTTCGAAAATAACGCGGAACAATGAAAATGTCGAGAGTTTACTGATAGAATGGGCCGAGCCTGGGGATTTCGGAGCCCGTGGAAATAGAGGGTCGCGGAAAAAATAGAATATCTGGTTAGGGTTCGGTGGAACGAGCATCGTACCTTGCCGATCACGAGGTTCGCTCGAATCGATCTCCTATGAACCGGTGATCCGGTGCAGCTTCATTCAGGCGAGCGCGTACTCTCGACGGCCAGCTCGTCCACGTCCAGCGGATCCAGCTTGTTGAACGTTATCACCTTTTCAGGGCTTCGGCCTTAAACTTCCAGCGAGACTGTCGCTCGTTCGTCTCCGGTATCTCTTCCGGCTGGACGCCAACATCAGTTCCTCTCTTCTGTTTCCGAGCTGTCGATCTCCTCTGGGTCACCGTTTCGAGCGGGCTCGAACAGAATTTGTCGCGCGCGCGATCGCCACTTTCCGTATCTTTCGAAAATTCACACCGCCGCGTTGCGTCTCGAACCGTCGCGAACAGCTTCCCCGTAACGATTCACTCCTCGTTCGCGCTATCACGGAGCAAATTTTTATCGCAGGTGAAAGGAGAACGGTCGACGGAGTCTTTTTTTCCCCCCCCCCAAGCGACGATCGTTGGACGATAGCGGTTGGTATCGCATTGGCGAACACGGTTCGCAAATGGCTAACGCGAGCCTCTCGAACCTACGTATAAATCTCTTCTAAGAGACCCCCCTCTCCCTGTAAAAAAACTCCCCACCCCACCCGTCCACGTGCTACGTTCGATTTCGCGATCGTTCCACGCACTGGCGTTTTTTTTTTTTTTTTTATTTCTCCCGCGCCGTAATCGCTGATACAACGAATTTAAAATTGGCGAGCAAAAGTGTACCGGGTTTTCATCGATCGTGATGGAATGAAATGTTATTTGGAACGTGATACACAAAGACGATTGTTCTTAAATTCAATTAATTCCATGCAACAACAGAGATATTTTCGTGTCTTATATTTTATAAACTCCCAAAGCCACATGGTTGACCTTTTATTATGATCGTAAATTAAAGATACTTACGAAACCGTACGAGTAATCTTCAACGAAGGTACGAAAATACCAATTATACATAGATTAGGGCAATCATGTGACTTCATTGGCTCAATGGTCGCACGATGAATTACACAAAATTATCTTATCGAGCAGAGCTCTATTTTGTACAAATTCCGATATGCAATTGAAATCTTCAACTCTGCGGCTACAATTAATTTATTCCTTCTATTCCATGTAAAATGTTAAAATTTTCGATGGTAGAATCTATTACCACTGGTCGTTTGGACGTCGTTATGGCACGGCGATAAGTGTTACTATTATTACGTAGGACCTTGGTAGCGCTTGTTCCTCTCACGGAGGTCTGCCTCGTAACGACGAAGAAAGAGCATTCCAAGCGATTAGAATACTCTTCCTGGTTGGTTCTTTGTCGTTTAAGGTGTTAAAGCGCGCCTTAACCGTTTCAACGCCACGAGTGTTCCGGGGAACAGCGACGAGGACGGTGGCTTTTACTAAGTTTAATTAATGCAAGAACAATGAGCGCTGCTTCAAAAATAGATATGTAAAAAAGTCATACGAACGTAAATCCAAATAAAACAAGAAAAAAACAATTAACCCAGGACACAGTTTAACTAAAAAATTGTTGATTCGATGCATGGAATCGCTCAACACCAACGTAACGTAATAATTCTCGCGTTCGTTGAGTGGGAGGAATTAATAATTAATTAAAATCCGCAAAAATTCCCAACGTCCCTATGACTGCCTTCCAATAACTGTCAATTCCATTGACTCTGACCAGATGACTGACGGTTCCTGTTTCTGTCAACGAGACTCGATTACTGCCAGTCTCTTTTACCGATATCCGATTAATTACCGCTCATTTAAATCGCGTTTAATTAAAGTAAAATAGCAATCTCATTATTTGGGATGCCTTAGGGCACCGCAGAAACGAATCGATAAAAATTTCAGCGATCGTGATATATGTTATTTGCTCGGGCGTCGAAGAAATATATTTTTAACTTTGATGGGAAACGTAGCCGCGGTGGAAAAAAATTGTAACGAGTGCGACGATGAAAGGTTAATCGATTTTCCAATGGGTCGGAGATGGACGACTTGAGCGGGAATGTAAAAAGAGATTGAAACAGTACGCGATCGAACGTTGGCTAAAATATATATTCATATATTTAATATCTTGTAACGCGCGTTCCTCTTGTCCTTTTCGTACGTATTTGGCTGAATATTAAACGGGAGATAACAAATTGGACGACTCGAGGCTGAAAATTAACTAATGACCTCGCGTTGGGCCTTCGAATACATATAATATTAACTGTACAGGCGTGTGTAAACAATATTTCATACTTCGGTTATAATAAATAATATTTCTTGGTCACTTCGATTATTATGGAAATACAAAGTAGGAACGTGAACGTGAAAAAGAAGATTAACATTGATAGACCGAATAACGTTATTAGAGCAGATTGCTATATTAATCTTACTAAATTATATTAGACCGTTTGCCAGAGGTTATTGATTTGTATCGGGTATTGAGCTATTTTCATCTGTATATATATTGTACGTGCATGTATATATAATATATAATACATATAATATGCGGTTAGGCCAACGAGACCAATGGATTCTAATTGATGGTAAATTACAATCGTGATATTTGGCGAAACGATATCACGGGACCCGCCAATAATTGATTCGGTCATGAATGCTCTAAAAAGACTATCGTCTGATGTATCACTGGACAAGTAGGAGATTGTTTTGCGAAACCTTCGCTGAAACGAACCGAAATGGTATCAATTATTGCTTCAGATTCTCGAATCTGCGTTGCTAGATCAAACCCTTGCAACTTGATTTCTAAACTAAACGAAATAACCTTCCCTTTACTGTTAAAATACAGTTGGAATATTTCTCTTTCCGCGTTTCTTGGGATGTCGCGTAATATTTTTGCAACGACCCGTCCACGCAACGAAAATTCCCATTCTCTTTTTTTACCGACTGCAAAACAATTCGTTTACTTTCCAGCCATTCGCGGAGTTAGGTTGTACATTGACACGCTGCTGGATCAAACGGTTTTGATTGAATTTAATTGGCCGGGTCGCACGTTCGTTACGTCTGGGCCAATAGAAAGTCTTGTCGAACACGGTTCCTATGTGTAACGTCTCTACGTTATGCTCGTTTACCAAAAATTCTAAGTATAGACTCGACACGTATCCAAGTCGAAGCTTCCATCCGTTTATTTTAAACATAGACAGATTTCTCGATAATTACGGTGTTCGAACAATTAGAAATATCGCAGGTGACACGTTGGAATCATAATTTTGGAACACGATAGCCCCACGTATCGAACAGCATGTAACCAGAAGTCAATTTGGCGCGAAACTATAATATAAATGTTTGTCCATGAGTCAGAATACTTCTCTAGAAATAGGTTTCCATTTTTTTTTGTTTGTTATCTGTGAACAGCGGAGCGATAAGTAGAATAATGACGGGGCAGATTGGTTCGACGAGTCGTCAGAAGGCATTCGTTTTCGTCGTGTAATCGAATGACGAAGCGAATCCGCGGGAACGATACAACTTGCCGCGCGTCGCTTCGATCGTTGCAGATTGCACGGTTTTGGCACGAATTCCAGAACCGCGGCGAACTGCCTCCGTAAATCTCCTGCTTGCCAGCGAAAAACATAAATTGTCGGTCGAGGGGGTGGAAGTGGAGGAAAGAGTACGCTGGGAGAAAAGGGGAAGAAGGAAAACTCGGGGGACAGCGCGACTGCGTTTCCTCCACGTGATATAGAATTCGCGCAATTAAATTAAGTCGAACGTATCGTTCCAGGAACGAGTGCAGTGATCCAGAATGATCCGGGAAATCTTCCTCGAAAACTCCATCGCAAACGTCGTCGATTCCCTGATACAGTAGGCCAAAACAAGTGCATTCTAAACAATAAGAATACCGAGTTTGTACAGGTACTGTTTTCTTTTCGTTATTCTTTGCCCCTGAGGAAAAATCTTCCTCGAAAACTCATTGCAAACGTCGTCGATTCGTTGATACAGTAGGTCAAGAAAAGTATATTCCAAAGAATAGTGAGTTTGCAGGTTGAATCTACGTCGATTGTTTATTCGTACAGGTACTGTTTTCTTTTCGTTCTTCTTTGTCCCTGTCCACCTTTCGAATGATCATACATAATGAAGTTGTGTCGGAACGTAGGAGCCTCGTTCCAGTATGCGAACGTACACCTGGATAACGTTTACATTGTCACACACGCCAGGCACATATGCGTCAATCATCCATTATACGTCCACCAGCATATCGAAGAAACCTACTGTCTAATAGGAACAAAATTAATGTCAATGTCACCGGTGCATTCATAATTAAGGAACGAGACACGTGTGGAAGAGCAGTGGCTTTCAAATTTTTTGGAATATGATAACTTTCAAGCTGTTTATATTATTTTAGATTTAAAATCGTTCACACCTTCCTCGATGTGGTACACACAATTCTGATTTTATTATTATAGAGCAACGTGTGTCCTATTCTTAGCGTTCGTGGTGAATACGAGAGTGAAATAGATTCTTTGGTTTTTCGAACGTTATTTCGTTGCTGTCCTAAAAAGGTATCGTCAGAGCTATACTTAGTTACCGTTCCGAACGCAACACAAATGATCTCACGCTGAGTAATTTGTTGCAATAATTGAAAAACACGTGGGTCCTTTTCCTCCTCCGATGAAACGTAGAAATGACAAACGGCGAAAAGTTGTGCAAACATAGTGGGAATTGTTCAGCCAGAAAATTTCAACAAACTTTTTATTGGATCGAGTGGACAAAGAATTTTTTGAATCTCGCGTCGAGGGAATATTGTTGATTGTTTCCATCCGTTTCAAGATTTTTAGATCGTGCTCGAGGAGAAAATACAGCGTCACTCGGTGACAGTCGACTGGAAATAGAACGATAACTCGATCAAGGAAGTACGGTACTCATTTTTTTTTCTGCCAGACGGTTGTGCAACGTACTGATAAATACCAGTCATTTTATCAAAATTAAATGTGTCGCGGGCAGGATGATGCCATTTTTCACGCGTCCAGCGACAAGATCGGACAGTGCGCGCGCTTTTGGCACGAATTTCGAAGCCAACGAAGGTCCCCTAAATCTCCGGAGTCAGCGCGGCGAAATGTAGAAAAATCTCCCGGAACGGTAAACAAAAATTTAATGGAACCTAAATGCATACATCCTCGACCGTGTCGTCGTACCTAGGGCTCCCATTCGATTTCAATTTCATCCGGCGCTGCAAAGGGAACGTAATTAATAGCGATTGGATTCAACGTACATATGTATATCATTACCGTGCGCGTTTTACGAAACTAATTATGGTCAATATGCTTCAAGTACGTTGATAATTAGCGAATTTCTGTAATCGATTAATTCGTTAATACTCTGCGCAGCGAATATAATTCTCTCGACGTGCTGTTAACATTCTACCGAATCCTTATTATCGATTCGTCGATTACTTTTAATTAACGCGTCACTGTCGACCCCCGTTGCTGGTTATTAAAAATCGATATCTCGATGGTTAAAAAATTTTTGTCCACGCAGAAAAGAATCATTTCGTACCGACGATACGGCGGGTCCTCGATTTATGGGAGCAATTCGTTCCAATTTGGTCCTTCTGGAGTACATTCGGTACTCAATCTTAGTTTAAAAAATTCATTCATCGTAGAAATAAATTAAACTCGTTTTATTTTCTGCCCTCTTATGGAAGGTATTAGCAGTCGTTAACAAGAAAAGAAACACGTGACTAAGAAATAAAGTATGTGACTTGGCGTAATCAGACGAGCGGTCTATGACGTTCTTATTTGTACACAATGTGGTGCAACGAGTTATCAGCTAAATTCTCTACTCGACTCTACTCTACTAAATTCTATACACGGTGATTCATAACAGCTCTCACCTGCTCTGCTTTTGCAAACGTGTGCTTCACAGAAATTGCTACAAACGATCATTCCAGAGTTCCCCGACCTTCCAAATATTCTTTGTCCAATTTTACGACACCCTTATCGTACCTCTTGACGGACTCAGCGCGTCAATGCTGAATAAACAATTGTTATCAAGACAATTGAGATAGCAAAATCTCAAAGTATCTGTCGATACTAAATTTACAGTCCAAAAACAAAGTTTCGTTTTCGTGGATACTTCGAGAGGTTTAAGCGTTGAAGAGGTGGCACAGGTTGTGAAACTCTCTGTGCATGGCTTCATCCTCGCAGACTTCGATTGGCTGACTCGATCGATCAGGTCGATGGCAGGAGGGGATAGGAGATCGGCGAAGAAACGATTCTCACCTGATCGGTAGCTTTGTTTTTCGTCGAATGCCAGAAGCTCAGGTGCGTGGAGGTCAGTGGTGCGCAACCGTGGGGCCGCGTGCGGCCTGTTATGCGGTCCACGCTCGGAATGCGGCTCGTTACATCGCGTCGCGTGGTATCGCGTGCCGCGTGCGGTCCACCGCGTGCAACTGTGCGGCTACTGCGGCCTGCTTCTGCGAAACCCGGACATTTAAGCCTTCTCTGGAATTTTGCGTTTCCGCGATACGACCGGCCACGACGCAACCATCCTCCTCGAGACGCATCCCTGGAACTTAACGCCACCTTCTTCCCGATGGACAAAACCATCAAACTCCACATAATTCTCTTCCTAGCTTAAAACACATGCTTCTTTGCACGGAAGATGAGATCAAAGATGACTCTATTTATTAGGAAATTCCTATATACGAGGTAGCTACTTTGAGTTCCATCAACAGTTCTCAGCCATTTTGAATAGCCAACAAGTCTGTTTCTTTTGATCGAACATAGATTTTTGGGGTCACGGTCGTTTTCACGGTAGTTTTCAAGAAGAATAATTTTCTAGACATTTTTAGCTAACTGAGAGGCAATTAACTTTCAAAGGAAAAGTTTCTCTGGCAGAACAGCGAAAAATCGTCGTTCCTTTCGCTGTTACTTTCAGTGTCCTCAGCATACTTTCCGCTCTGTTTTGCCCAGCGATCATTTACACCTGGTGTTAGGAATAAACCGGAACCAATCGAAGGAAAGATCGTGTATCGTTCTCTAGAAACCCCATTAGATACTCGGTATTCAAAGAGACTCGTAAAATGCGAGTTGCGCACCGGTGCGACGAGAGCTGTCTTGGACGTTGCGTAGAATCGGGTTTCCCGGTAGCCTGTTAATGGGCAGATTGCAGCGGTTCAGCTGGCGCGTAAAAAGAGGAGACAAGGAGAATCGAGGGAAAAAGGTGATCGACGTTCGGGTATTCCCTATATCGGAGGACCGATGCCAGAGGCAGTGAAAGAGAAGCGTTTCTCATTTACGCGTATAATCTCCCGCCTCTTCCATCCACGGGAAGAAGCTCCGATGGTCCAACACGCAGCGTCTGTTTTACAAACCCGGGCGATCGATTTATAACCGAGGGCCATCCAACGATCTCGACGACTCTCAAATAATCGACACCGTGGACGACGATCCTTACGACAGACATTATTTTATTATACAAACTTTATCATCGGGGCGCAGAAGTAAGTACGGGGGCTCGTTGGAAAGAATATCCATACTTTAGGAGCAACGAGAAAATGGACACGCGATTCCTGGCTCCTTTTACGTTTTTCGAATTCCAGCACTCAAATTTCGTAATCGTCGATAGGGGGCGGCGGACTTTTGTCGCGTGTAAAACTCGCTTTACGAGGGTCGTAAAATTCCCATGAAATTTCAAAATAAAAATTTATGCTCCTTTCGACTCATCCTTGGGAAACTGGGAGCAATTGTTGCACGCCAAAACGTTTCTATATACTTTGTTCCGTTATTTTCGATAAAAATTGCAATGTTGCGGTGACGGGTGTTGCAAGTTTCTGAAATCACGGGGTCGAAAGAGCGAAAGGAGCAGCGAATTATCGATCATCCCTCCTCTATCAATCCTGTGACATATTAATCTCGAAGTCATTTATTTCTCGAACGGGCGCCGCGGGTTAATTGCTGTCCCGCTGCGAACTAATCAACGTAATAGTTGGCTCGTTAAGGCGTACGATCGAGCCTCGGACGAATTTTCCTCTTTCTCCCTCGTTACGGGGCAGTTACTGCTATTTTTATAATCGCCCGGCCGAGCATCCCCCGAGCCCAGATCGTATCGAGGTATAGCCGAGTTTAAATTAGATTTCGACGAGGAAAGTGTCTAGATCCGGACGTTCGTTCAAGGATCGCCCGCAACAATGTACGCCGTTGGGCTCGTTAACCTCCCCCGGGGGAGGTTAAGGGTTAAAGGATCCTTTACCAAGTTTTTTTTAAACGCCACGGTCACCTTCGTCGGGCATTAATTTTCAAGCACAACTCATCTTTACGAAAGGGCTCCGCGAGGGGAACCTTATTAACGAAACAGCCTGGCAAATTAACCTTACCGTTCTTGCGGGATTTTAAAGGAATTTAGCTAATTCCAAGTTCCCGGGGCAGAGAAAAGGAGGATCCCTTGGCGGGGATGGACGAACTCGATTCCGCGGACCTTACTTTATTAGCAAAATTACGTTGCCCTAGGCTCGTCCGCCCGCGGTGCGGATTTGTAAGCTCGTTATAAACGTCGGAGGACTTCTTCCAAACTTTTCGAATCACCGTCGATCCTTTCAACTTTGCTACTTCGCTTCCTCCATTGACTTCATAGAAATTCCCCTCCATGCCGATCGTACATGCCAATTACTCGACATTCATATAACGGGGGATGTAAATGATCTTTGACTCGCGCTCGATGAACCCTAATGTTTGGTCATGGAATTTTTAGATGCAATCGCAACTGGACTTTTGGTTGTTCTCAACATTTTTACTCTGCTTTGAAACAAGTTTCGATTGTTCACAGTAATCGATCAACATTCATCTAATTGGGGGGTATAAACAATTTTTAACTTGCTTTCGATAAACTCTAATGTTTAGCAATGGAATTTTTAACTTTGGAAGGTTGCAATTCTTTGTGCAATTATAACTGGACTTCTGTTTGTCCTCAAAATTAGAAATTTACTCTTCGAAACAAGTTTCGATCATCCCTCTGGTCTCTAAATCCCATTCTGCAGACCTCACCGATCGATCAACCCTTGCAATTAAATAACTTGGAATCCCAGGATCCAGAACGGGCAAGTTTAACTCCAGATGCGTCGTGTGCTCCGGCGATGGACGATTTTTGAATCCACCGCGGGTAATTGTCGAAATTATGCGTCCCGAAGGATACTTCGTTAGGGATAGAACTTCCCGGGAAGCTCCTCCGCAACAATATACACCTTGGTGCCCTATAGGCACGTAAAGTCTACGTTAAATCAACGTCGGCGCACAGTTAAGGATAACTTCGGCCGTTTATAATCATTTTACGGGTACTTTGGAAATTTATGGGCCACCCTTAAAAGGAGCCTGTTCAGCCTCCCGCGCGTGTATAAACGTTATCGCGATATTAAGGGAGGTTTTCGACGAGGTCTCGCGTCCGCGCGAACCCGCCGTTCGATGGGGATCGCGATTAGGAACGTACGGGGGATTAAACATCGTCGGGGAAACGGTGGACCCGGGTAATGGGCCAATAAAAGAAAGGGATCTGGAATTTTTCGCGATACGAACAGTCCACCGAGCTGGCCAAGTTTTTAGGACGTTTTCGTGCGGCGGCGTAATATGGCCGCGAATATTGTTGCTGGACGGAGTGGCTCGTCAATCTTTTCTCTCGTAAAATCGTGAGAGTCGGTCAGCTTTTTAGCTTCCGCTTCCGGTGAATTTTCCTGGCATTCGTGGAACAGCTTCCCTTGTTTCTTCGTATCGTAAAGGGCGAAGTCAAGCGGAATATTTTGGATTTTCTTTCACGGTTGATAGCAATCGAGTTACCAAAACACATTTTTTTATGCTCGACGCATCTGTAATCGTATCGGGGAAACAGTTGTATCGTCGTTTCAGGCTGCCGGTTGGGAATGGTCCCGATAACCTTGCCGCGTAAAGTTAAATGGCGCGTAAAATGCGACCGAGTAATCGAAAGCTGAACTTCCTGATACGTATTCGCGTCCTTGCCGCCGCGACATTCGTCCCGTTCCTTCCAGGATGCAGGTTATCAACGGGTTATACCGAGATCCTTTAACCGTGCGATAAATAATAAAACGTCGATGACTCTCTTAAAATGGTAAACGGTTCGGTTTTAGGGTTGCTGCGTACAATACGACCAACATCGATGGGATACGTTTAAAATATCGTTGCCCCCTTCTGTCTTTTTCCTTTCCATTAAGGGAGAGCACTACTTTAAAACATCCTTCTTCTCGTTCTCTTAAAACTTTTTATTTTCGGGGTAAAACGATCTCGGGGCGTTTAAAAAATATCCGGGTGAGATTGAAAATATTAAGAATTGCGTAACGTGGACCAGGGTTAGGATTAACTCTCGAGCTTTGAAAGGATTTTTTCCCCAAACGGAGTATGTTAGAGATTCGGTAGCCCCGTTGGTGGTTGTTTCGTCGCAGGAATTCCTGTTGGTATCGAACGTTGCGCTAGATAGAGTCGTCGGCGTGACACACGATCTCAATTGGACGGCAATGTTAGGTAACAGAAGCTTCTGCGAGCCTGCAGAAGCGGGCAGAGACAGTGGACCGGACACGGTGCACGGGATGTCACGCGTTATATTCCAATTCGGAAACGTCGACCATCGCTGCCACCACTGATCTCCCTTCGACGGGAATCGGTCCCGCCCGCGACACGGCTCAGTGCCGTGTCTCGTCTCCGATAAATCGATCCTCCTGTCGGTTGACCCACCACAAGGAAATCTCCCTAAAATGCAACGCTACCAATGCACGCGAGGCCATCTTTATTTCGTCCTCCCTGCGGTATGCCCCGCTCTCAACCCTAAACGTGGCCACGATAGACTCTACTTTACATGTTTCTGTCATAGTCACCCCTTAGAATATCTCCAGAAATGGTCAGGAAGATGGGAATGGGGGTCAAGTGCCAATGGAAGCGATTTTTAAGAATTAAACAATGTTTAAAAATAAAATGAAATTTTTATTCCCATACATGAGCGTACATATGTATATTATTGATACAATTTTTCAAAATCAAAATACCTTAAAATTGAAAATTAATACATTAAAATGAGAGTCCACTCTTTGCTAGTATCGTGCGCGATGTAACATTTTCCAATAGGAAGTGTTCTTAATTCTTCTGTTTTGTTCATATTATAAAAATAATTGTTCCAGAAATTAATTAACAATGATTTTCCTCGATATGTTTAGAGATAACTAACTAAGCTTCTGCTGGCCTCTACATGCCTCTACTGGTCTCGGCTTGTCTCTGCTGGGCTCCACTGGCATCTGCTGACCGCTGCTGACCACTGCTGATACTTCTGACAACGTATAACGACTATAAATTGCTACTGCTTGCCCCAGCTGGTCTCTGCTGGTCTCTGCTGGTCTCTGCTGACCACTGCTGACCACTGCTGATACTTCTCACAACATATAACGATTACAACTTGCTACTGCTTGTCCCTGCTGGCCCCTGCTGGTCTCTGCTGGGCTCTGCTGGTCTCTGCTGGTCTCAGCTGACCACTGCTGACCACTGCTGATACTTCTCACAACATATAACGGTTACAACTTGCTACTGCTTGCCCCTGCTGGTCCCTGCTGGTCCCTGCTGGTCTCTGCTGGTCTCTGCTTGCCACTGCTGACCACTGCTGACCACTGCTGACCACTGCTGATACTTCTCACAACATATAACGATTACAACTTGCTACTGCTTGCCCCTTCTGGTCCCTGCTGGTCCCTGCTGGTCTCTGCTAGTCTCAGTTAGTCCCCGCTGGTCTCTGCTGGACTCTGCTTGCCACTGCTGACCACTGCTGACCATTGCTGACCGCTTCTGATACTTCTGAGATGATATATATGTAATAACGTTTGTGTAATATATATTTACGGCAATAAATGATACAATTTCAAAGAATTCTATGTGTTTTCATTAATTTTTACCTTTCTTTTCCTCTCCAAATCATGCCCTTAAATCCTGAAAATTCTCGGAAGTCCTGAACCAGCTGGGAAGTCCTGGAACAGCTGGAAAGTCCTGAAACAGTTGGAAAGTCCTGAAACAGCTGGAAAGTCCTGAAACAGCTTGGAAGTCCTGAAACAGCTTGGAAGTCCCGAAACAGCTGGGAAGCCCTGGGACAATGGGAAAACCCTGAAACAGCTGGGAAGTCCTGGAACAGCTGGAAAGTCCTGAAACATCTTGGAAGCCCTGAAACAATTGGAAAGTCCTGAAACAGCTGGGAAGTCCTGAAACAGCTTGGGCGTCCTGAAACAGCTTGGGAGCCCTGAAACAGCTGGAAAGCCCCGAAACAATTGGAAAGTCCTGAAACAATTGGAAAGTCCTGAAACAGCTGGAAAGTCCTGAAACAGCTGGAAAGTCCTGAAACTTCTTGGAAACCCTGGAATTTCTTGGAAACGCCGAAAATTCTTGGAAACACTGAATTTTTGAGTCTTATAACTAAGGGGATGATTTCGGGAGGAAAAGAAAGGTAAGAAATAATGAGAACACATAGAATTCTTTGAAATTGTATCATTTATTGCCGTAGATATATATTACACAAACGTTATTACATGTATATCATCTCAGAAGTATCAGAAGTGGTCAGCAGAGGTCAGCAGAGGTCAGCATTGGTCAGCATTGGTCAGCATTGGTCAGCATTGGTCAGCATTGGTCAGCATTGGTCAGCATTGGTCAGCATTGGTCAGCATTGGTCAGCATTGGTCAGCAGGGGCAAGCAGAGACCAGCAGAGACCAGCAGGGGCAAGTTGTAATCGTTATACGTTGTCAGAAGTATCAGCAGTGGTCAGCAGTGGCAAGCAGAGACCAGCAGAGACCAGCAGGGGCAAGTTGTAATCGTTATACGTTGTCAGAAGTATCAGCAGTGGTCAGCAGTGGCAAGCAGAGACCAGCAGAGACCAGCAGGGGCAAGCAGTAGCAAGTTCTAATCGATTTACGTTGTCAGAAGTATCAGGTGGGGTCAGCAGCGATCAGCATAGACCAGTAGAGGGATGTAGAGACCAGCAGGATCTTAGTTATCTCAAAAAATATCGAGGAAAATCATTATTAATTAATTTCTGCAAGAACAGACTCTTCTGTTTTGTTCATATTATAAAAATAAGAACTCTTCTTATCAAAAAATGCTACAGCGGGAGGGTAGTCGAGACTCCAAGTCGTATGCCGTTGACGTGTGGTCGGATTTCAGTTGTTCAAGAGCGAGAAGGCAAATGTGAGCCTTCCTCTCTCGAAGGAAAAGGAGAGAAAAAAGGAGGGCATGTATCAGTTTGCCTTTGTCAACTCGCCGAAACTCTACGAGCTCATGTACGCGTGATATGGCATAGTGTGAGAAAGGGGAACGAGGTATCCCCGGTGTACCCGGGACTCCGTCTGGCATCTCTGGGTGACCCGTACTGACAAAGAGCTCTTACCCGATAAAAACGAAAGCATCCCCGCGACGGGACTGCGTGCTGCTCGCGGCTCGTACAAATAGCGGAGCTCCGTCACGCGAAAACGAGCGAGATAATGGCGATGCTACAACCGATAAAACGCCGATACAAAGCCGCACTGTCTAAACATAAATTGCCACCGTTTCGTTATCCATTTCATTGTCCCCGCGTGTCGTTTTTTCAATGCTATAACAGCGTTTCGATCGCCACGTAACCGCCGTACGACAGGAAACGTCGATTCGAGGGAAAATGAGAGCAGCTTCCGCTCAAACTTATTTCCTATCGTTGCCCATGATACCAATCTCGAACTTCGTAATGCGATCCAACAAGAATTATTAACGTAATAAAAAACTCCAGAAACTATCCACGAGATCGAAACTCTGCTTTTAGACATTTGGAAAACCACACAATTCGACGTAGAACTTATTTTTGTAACATCGTTAACATTAAAGAGTCGCTAAAGAAATCACAGTAGCTGTTTTTCGAAAGAAATGACCATGCATACGTACCAGGAGGTCCAAAAAATGGTCTCGTCCAGGCATTTTAAGATGTCCTCGTTCTCCAAGGGTTCACTGAACCGGGAAACGGACCGTATTCGATGGTTTCGAGCAGCATCTTCTCCACTAAATCATAACCAGATACGAAACGATACGAAGCTACAGGGCAAACGCTTATCTTCGTCGCGACTCGCGGAAGCGCGATAAATCGTCGTAGCGTGTTTCGATCGCGGCACGTGCCACGGTCCACGGAAAGGATTTGTGTGTTTGTGCGTGTGTGACAGACTTGCTCAATCGCGGAGAGAGAAAGAAGGGTCTTAAATCAAAAAAGGGAAACCGCCATCGTTCGCAATTGACCGCGTCGACGTAACGCGACGGCCATAAATCGCGCGAACTGATACCGTCTAGGGGATGAAGCTTCTCGCGTCGTATTTTCATTCAAATTCGAACCGGGAACACGATTCCTCTACATCCTTTCCCCTCAGAATACGTACGAAAGTCTGCTCGTGGTTCGACCTGAAAAACCTTCAAAGAGTTCCAAGAGGGTGGAAAATTTTCTACCCCTTACGACTCTTTAATCTGTAATACATCTTTCTGTTTGTTTAGGGATTGCAAAGAGGGAATAAAACCGCCATGATCGAGCTTCGAGATTTTATTTTAATCTCCCCAATGTAGCAAGACACTGTAACAGTATTTATAATAATTAACACGCTCGCGCGTCGCCGCCGCGACAACAAAGATTGCGGTGGAATATTCGATTCCTCTCCCTATTTTCTTTTTTTTTATTCTCTCTCTCTCTCTCTCATTTTTCACCGTTTAATAATTCAGTCTGAGATTCGATTATTGCTATTTTCCTCATTTTTTTTTTTATTTTGCTTTCTTCGTTTAATTCAACAATATGTTTCACCGTTTCGGTTCTGCTCGTTTCACCGGTCGTTCACACCTCCTCAGCCACTATCCTTCGTCCTGTTCGTCCTGATGCGTAACTCCAAGTTTCGCGAGAAATTATTTCACCCCCGTATTCTCGCCGCGTTCCAGAAGTGACGGCAACCATTGTTTATAATATTTATATACGTGGATTACCGTGAGAGTTTACATTGTGTATGTGTGTATGTGCAGTATGCAATGTATTTCTTCTCCTCCTCGTGTTACCATATGTATATATAATACTTATATACATACATAATTCGTTACAAGGCACAGGTAGCTTACACACTTTATCGTTCGCAAAAATTTCTTCCTTCGACTTTCTCGCTTCCCTTCCGATTTCATTCCACCATACGCCCGCCGCACTCATGCATCGTTCACGCAATATATTGCTTTTTCGCCATTCGTTCGACAGAGACTACAATTACCCCTCTTACCTTCCCTCATACAGGTTACCTCGATTTCTATTTTCAGCAGAACCGAGGACGATCGGGGCACGATCGGAATTTAAATTAATCACGAGAAATTGAGAATCTAGACCAACCGCGGTAATAATTTATGTAATCATCGATACCTTCGCGAAAGGAGCTATTTGTCCCAGTTATTTGAGTCGCGCTGTAAAGCGTTACTCAACGATTTAATGTATCCACGGAAAGACCAACGACTGGCTTACGCCAGTGTGCCATCGGCGTGGTTCGCGAGGCTGGATTCCCAGCGAATTATCGAGTCGAACGGCGATCGCGTGTCGATCTTTAATCGCGCTCGATTACGGCGGCAGAGCGTTGCGCTCCGTTGATTCGACGTGATTGCGCAATTCGCAACGCACAGTGCGTCGAAAAGTCGTAATCGAGGGAATCGAAACGCGACTCCGATGGCCCGAACCGATCCATCTACTGTACGCTCGTCAAATTGAATCGTTCGGCGCGATTAAACCTCCCCCCCCCCGAAACTGGCTAATGATCGATCGTTTGTGCCGCCGGTGAAACTGCATCGCAAGTGACGTATAGTGCAAACGAGATAAGTGCCCGGGCGACGACGAATTAACCGTACGAAAGACGAGCCCGAATGGTTGTTTAACGTTTTTTCCATCGACGGTACTTCCCGTCGAGTTTATCAGCGTTGGATCTGAATACGCTCGTTCCGCGAAACGACTCCGTTCGAAGATAATCGCTGATAATTCAAGTGCAACGAACACCGAAATGCACACATACGTGGAATTCTTTTGCTGTTTCGCAAGGACATCGCGATGGCGTCGAAGCCTCGAGATTAAACGTGTTATGTAAACCGAGAGGTAATTGGACGTATATTTGTGCAATCTGTCACTGAACGCTCGTACAAGGCGATTCACAATGCGTGCTCGTTAAATTTGCAAAAATCTTGAAGAGCGTTAAATTATACGTGAAAAAGTTAGACGAACTTTCTCTCTATCTTCTCTAATAAAGGTAGAACTAATTTCTTAATAGAACCCCATCTTTGGCCAGATTCGAGTACGTAGATGGCGCCACATGTGAACGGCAGCCATGTTTGCTTTCAGTGAAGCTTCCTTTAGAATCAACTGAGACGAAGAATTCACAATTGAAAATTGAGGATAATTGCAATATATATTATTGGTATATCGAATATTACGTTGACTTTTCGAGTTTTTATCTTGAAGCCATTCTCGAAACAATTGTAACTTTCTACAGGATAAAGTTTTCGATTATTTACAAAATTAATGTTCCGTATAAGCGTTGCAGTTGTCTCGAGCATAGTATCGAAGCTTTTCTCGTTAATTTATTTCAAAGATTGCAGCAACGACAGAGTGTTTTTTCTGCGATTTTGTTTACTTTTACGCAAAGAATCTTTGCTTGGACCGATAGTAGGAGGCCCGCCCTGCACGACGAGAGAGATCCTCGTTATACAAACGCTCGAATGCTGTCATTTTATCGGCCACGTTCGTCGCGTGTCCCGGCAGCTTTTATCCCCGATCGCGTCCGACACGTGTCAGCTCGAGAATCGACATTCTATTAACCGTTCCAGCGACGTATACTTTTCTCGGGGTGGATGCTATTTTTACGCGACCGGCGGGAAAATCGTACGGTTCACCGCGACCGACGAAATCGCCGCAGGGAACGTCCTCGATCGCTCGTCCGACTAAACAAGGCGATACCTCTTTTTCACCGAGGCGGCCGTGACCCGCTCCTATCCGCGACTCGTGACTCACATAACGCGGGAATTATCATCAGCTACCCTCGATCTCGCCTTTAAACGCGTTGGATCTCTCTCGAGGATCGACGGTGTTGCATAAATGATATTGAGGAATATAGATTTTTTGGTCAAAATTGGACCGTGTACGAGAAGATCGTGCACCCAATGTCCCCCTAGTTCTGTTCTCGATCGAGGATTCCCCAAAATTAAAATTGGAATCGGGACAATTTCTCTTCGTTTCTGTTCTCGTCGTTGCCCCGCGGTCCCGTCCGATAAACGCTTCCTACGAATGCAAAAGTTACACATACGATATACGATATAATATGTACTATATACATTGTGTTGTATCCTAAGATGCGCGCAGACGTACAACGACGATCCGATTAGGGCTGGGTTGCGTTTTGGCAGGAGCTTCCTCGGCACGAGCAAACATCGCGGGCGAAACTATCCGACGAAGAACGGAGAGAACACGAATTTCGAAGCGCTCGGGCGGCTTGGTCGTTTATTTACAAATTTCCCGACGACTTTAACCCCTTGACGCCGGACCTACTTTATCCCCGTGCTCTTCTATTCCATTTCTACGCTGGTATCGTTCAAAATCCGGTACGGTTCCTCCGTCTTCTAAATTTTCTTTGCGTACAAAGTGGACGAACGTTTGGAGCAGCGAACGAAAGATGCGTGTTCGATGGTTCACGAAATGGAAATAGAAGAGACGGTTCACCGAAGCTCGACAGGGGTTATAAAATAATTAAAAGCAAACGATACAGAGTTACGAGCAATGTTGGGAATGGTCTGTGCAGGACATCGTATTACCTTTATAATATCATTAATTCGGTGGGGGGAAAAAATTTACCTGATTCCAAGTACGAAGTGAATAATTGCAGAGAATGAAGAACGCAAAAAAGTGAAGCTTTCTGCCGTCGTCAAGGGGTTAAAGAATTGATTGCACGCCGAGAACGTTATAACACTGATAATAGTCATTTATTGAAAATTAAAATAACAAAGTGTTGGAGAGTTTGTATGCTTTGTCAGTATAAAATATTGCCTCCTTCGTCCAGGTATTTCCATTTATATCTCCCGGGACAAAGTCCGGTATGGTTCGATCTCTCTATCTCGTCCACTCTCGTTCCATCCGTTTCACGCGCGTCTCTTCGACACACACACACGCACACGCACACTCACACGCTCTCATATTGCTCCGAAATGTACCCCCACCGCGAAAAAGTATTCTCGTCGTTGTTCGATGATCGGCCGCTGACGTATCGTCCGAAGGAGGGAAACGCCGGGCCGCGATGATTCGATAAAAAGGTTCGATTGCTCGTCGAGGGATGATTGTCCCTTGATTGAAAACGTCCCCGATTCGCTGGAGCGTACGCGGAGAGAAGTTCGAAGAACAGGGTGGGCCAACGGTCCCCATATGGCGCGGTGCTTTTCTAATCTTTCACCGACGGTTTCAAATCATGCTGGATGCGTCATCCCGCACCATTAAGGGCTGCCTCCGCTATTGACCCCGCGGGGGGTCCCAATCCGGAATCAATCTCTTCGCGAAACTCGCCTTCCGAGTCCCTTTTTTCCGAACCCAGAACCGCTTTCGGTATCGTTGAGAGCTCGAGAAACAAGAAAATTTCAAATCCAATGGAACAGAAAAATCTCTTTGACCTCCCCTCGTCTGTCGAATAATTTGTGATTGCAAAATGGAGTAAACGAAGCCGCCAGTGGTATTGTTGAGCTCGAAAAACGCGTCGTTTGTACGAATCCCTCGAAACAAGAGAATTTAGAATCCAATAAGAAAGATCTCTTCGACCTCCCCTCGTCTGTCGGATAGTTTGCGATTGCAAAAGAGAGAAGTTTTAAGTGAGGCGATCGACTGTGGAGTAAACGAAGCCGCCACAACGGGATCGCGGACAATTTCCTGGCGCCTCGTAACACTACGTTTCGGATTAACCGTCGCGCAATTAGGTTCTCGCCGGATTACTGGCGCGAAATCGTTCCGAGTCCCGTGGAAATTTTCGGCTTTGCCGCGCGGGAGTAAACCGCAGCGACAATTTCGCGCGTTTACAATGTCTGCGAACGGGCCCCGGGCTCCTGAAGGATCTGGCTTCGCGCGGGAACGGGAAGATGATTCAAGAATGAGCGCGTAATCCACAGTGTGGGGTATAATAAACCGCGACGGAGCACTCCTACCGACGCGCGAGTAATCCGATAATCCCATTAAACCGGGTTTCCATAAAATCGTTAATCGTCATCCAGGTCGCGTAAACGCGTCCTCTTTTGCCCTCCGTCCTTTTCCTTTCTCCGTCGATCGTCCTTTGCAATCTGTTGTATTCGTTATTAGAAATGTCTGAATGGTCACTTTGATACTCGATACTGCAAGCGAACTGACTTTAAGTGGATTATTGGAGTCCTCCGCAGGTTTAAACTAATAATAAACTAGTAAATTCTCCATTTACCAATTTTGTAAAAATCAAAATTAAGTAAAATAATTCGGTTGAGATCGAGAGTCCGCGTAAGGGTTAAATTAACCTTTGTGCTAACACCAAACCTACCATGACCGGTCAAGTGGCCGTTTCTGAAATTTCGTTTACAATTTCTAACACACAATAGGAAATAGGAGTCTAACAATGCGTATTAAAAATCATAAAAGTTTAGACACGTGTAGTTCTAAAACTATTAGTGATTTATTAATAATTGAACCACTGTTGGCAGCGGTAAAGCCTCCCCTTTAAAATGGCTTTTGGTTTTTGTCGATCGGACTTACCGTTTTCGAGATATCGTAATTTATGTAAAAGGTAATTTTTTAATTCGACCGCGATCTCGTACGACGCCTTAGAAAAGGCCTTAAAAATCATAAAACTTTGGATGCGTGCAGTTCCGAAACTATTGGAGCTATATTAATTTTTGAGGAGTTGTTAGGAGCGGCAAAGCCTCCCCTTTAAAATGGTTTTTTGTTTTTGACGATCGGACTTTCCGTTTTCGAGATATCGTAATTTATGTAAAAGGTAATTTTTTTAATTCGACTGTCTCTGTCTTCGTCTAACGCGTCGGACCTCCTTGTCGCACGTTGACCCACTGACCGAGTGACTGAGTGACGTCACGTTTACTATTTACTACGATCACGTGCGGTCAACGACCTTGACAAGGCCGTAGTAAGTTCATTGACTCGCGACGTATCTTCGAAACTAGCCTCCGCAGCGACTCAAAACTGAAATCGCTATATCTCCGGAACTAATAAAGCTATCGACTCGCACAAACGCTCATTTTAAAGGGCATTTCATCCTCTATCCACTGACTATACCAGCTACTATAATTTTTACTATCTTCTATGTTTATTTTGAAATTTACTTTGACGCTATACACCTAAAAATGTTTCAACAATTCCTATTGACTCGTGTACGATAAAACTGGATCATAAATTGTTTATTCAATCGAAAATGAATTTAAATTTCTATGCAGGGTGTTTTATGCAGAAATCAATGCTTTAAAAAAAAATATGCGACATAAAAGAGTTTCTACAGAAAAGAGATTGCACAATGCAAAAATTAGAAGTGCGTTGCCTCGTAAAAGAGAAAAAGAAAGACATTTGACCGGTCATGGTAGGAATGGGTGCACATGAAGTACCAGGTAGGTTTGGTGTTAAACTACCAATTAAAGTTTCGCGAATTTCGATCGACCGACGATTCGCGGGGGGGAAAAAGATATCCCGATGCAATGTCCGGATTGTTCCCTTCGATCTGCGTTTCCTCGCTGTTGGCAAGTTAAATTAATTCCCGACGCCCGATGAAAATTCCAATTGGGGTGGGCAATGATTCCGAATAAACCGAAAATACCGAGAAAACGCGTCAAGTTGAAATTGGACCGAGGGGTGCGGGTCCGGGAAACGTCGGGACGGAGGGGGGGGGGCAGGGGGGTTGGTTGTGCAAGCAATTTTCTGTTTCTCATTACCGACTGCATTAGCGGAATATTCGCGTGCGATATTAGGGCCCAATGTAAATTAACTGGATTAAATGCGTAGGCCGATTGCATCAATCTCATTAAGCGGAGCGCATAATGTTTGACGAGAGGCCGGCTGGCGCGAGCGTAGGCGGTCGGTCAGTAACGATGTTTGGGGATGCTCTGATAATTATCAAATCCCTCGGCGTTGTTTGCGTCGGGCAAATCGAAAATAATAGAATACCGGGCGTCGAGACGACCCGCGACCGGTCCCCGACTCTCTCGAACGTTTCGATCATCGATACTCTTCCCGCGGCGATTGTTCCTTCCCACGAATCCACGGCTTTTGTCATTTTCTCCTAATGGACAACGACAACAAATTTACTTGTTACGACCGGGCACAATGTTCCCTAATTTCGGGAACCTGACCGGTCCATTACGCGTCGAGGCTGTTCCGCGTCCTCTATTGCTCGTTATTTAGAAAGAAACTGGATTACACAAGGTGTTTTCGAACGTATGCAGACCAGCCAGAATAGGGGTGAATGTACGAAAGTACTCGAGAGACATATTGTGTGCTTTTTGAAATTTTCCTCTCGACAGAAGGGCCCTGTTAACAAGCGAGAGAAGGTAAGTTTTATATGGGGAAAATGGACTCTGCAAGGTAGATTCGCCTTTTGGATCATGGCACCGGTTTGTAAATACCCTGTCGACCGGGTCGTACCATTAAAATATGCCGTAGCTATCGCATTTATTTTACCAAAGTTCGATGCGGGCGACCGATCGCGTAACCCGTCCGCGTCAAAACTTATTTTAACCCACGGGCTCAAATTACACTTTGCTCCGCGGTACCGTGGACCGTAGGTACACAATTATTTCAGTTAAATCAACAATATTTTAAAAGCCAATTTCACTGATATCGACACCGTGCGATACGAGCAAAAAGAGCAACGAAATACAGAGGGTGCCAGTCGAATTTTTAAAACACCAACGAGACGAGGGGTAGAGAGAGTAATTTCCAACCTTGAAATAGAATTTTTTTTAGAAATATTTGACCAGAACTCGACGAAGATCGCGTTGAATCGTTAATCCGCGACGACAACGGAACTTTCACGGCTTCGACTCGAGTCCCGCCGATATTTGGACTCCGTAGGTGGTGTTTGACTTCCAGCACGATAGCCGTAGTTCAAATATATCCGTGGAACAGAAGCAGACGGTCCAGCTGTCCCGTAATTCGCGGGCTGTTTAAACGGGAGAATTTGGGCAACGCTTTGTCGGACCGAGAAAAATGGAAATCCTCTGTTTAATCTCGCTTCTCTGCCCTTCCGCGCTGCCCCTCCGCGCACGCTCCGCTCTTGATCGCGCCTCGAGAGCTCCACGACGGATAAAAAGGACTGTCGATGAAAGAGAAAATGGTCTCGGGGGTCCAAGAGGGTTGTCCGCGATTCGACCGCGGGGCATCTGATTGCTGTCACAATGAGCTTATTACCCCTACGAAGCTAGAGAATCCTTAACCGCTAAGTGTCGCTTTAAGGTTACGCTAAATACGCTGCATTCTCTTAGGTACAGTACGGCATCTAACGTGCTAATCGTTTAAGTCCTAACCGCTAAGTGTTCTACACTCCGTCCCAAGGGAGGAGGGGGGTTGGGGGGGCTGAGAAAACGAAAACGTCAATTTCCGGCGCAATCGAAACGGGCAAACGACTCGTTCGACGATACTCGTCCGTGAAGCTTAACGAAAGTCGATCGGTCCTCTTCCAAGAACCCTGAAAAGGAGCGTCTTTCGCTCGATTAAATGAACGCCTCCAAGGGGTGCCTTTGATCCGTCGCGTTTCCAACATTTTCTGACGGAAAAAAGCACGGTTTTACCCCGTCGCAATTAAACGAGAAGGAAACCAAATATAGTTGAAAAACAAAGCCTTAAATATGTCGGGAGTCTACCACTTTTACTTGAAATGTTTCCAAAAATCAAACACGACCACCAACGAAAGAGTGATACCCGGATGATTGGATTACTTTTCGAGGATCAAAGGCGTTCCTTGAAAGCGTAAAAACTACGTTGACCGCGATTGCAAAAATGGTAAAATAGCGATTGGTTATTTTTTTTCTCCCCCTTAAACTCGGTATGTTTTGTGTGTGTTGTTTGTCTCGTGTTTGTTCCTCTCATCGTCCTCCGTTGCTCGTCCTTCCCCCATCGCGTTTCTCTCGTCACTCGGTACGGGTTAATTATTACAAAGATGCTTGTACAATAATATAATATAGACTCTGTATTAGTTACAATAATATCGTAGCGTCCTACCCTCGCGATCGATCGGTCCGTGTCCGCTCGTCCCTCCATTTTCTTTTCTCCCCTCGTCGCACTCGCTCCCGCGAACAATCCGATTGGCCTAACCAATATATAATAGAACATCTCTGGGTACAACGTTCGCGATCCTCCTTCCGGTATAGATCCTCTCTTGAAACGCAACATCTTTCGTGTACACGGTTGAGCCATTGCGTGAGTTTATTGCTTATTGCTTACGTTAACGTAAGCGCCCCGGGGTCCCGAGAAACCGATTCCTACGCCATTCAAAGATTTACTTTCCAACGGACCTCCGTACACAGGCAGAGACGTCTCAACAACTCGTTCGATCTCGTCGATAAATCAAAATCTTCCAAGAAAACCCTAGGTTGGAACTTGAAAGAGACAGGAAGGTTCTAAAACAATTCTCAAGTTGAAATCTTAAATTTTAGCTAAGTTACGAAAGTAAGTACTACGGCAAGTTTTAAGTTACGTAGTTTAAAATGAAGGTTTTGGTTTCGTAAATAATTTTTAAATACAATTTAGAAACGAATCTGACTGAAGTTATAAATATCGTCCATTTTTATTTTCCAATTGGTACGAGCAGAGTTAAAATGAACAAGTTGACCCTCGTGTCTCTCGAAACATTTTTACCCATCGACGGAAGCAAGTTTGTGATTCATGTGCCCCGTCTTAAGCACTCTGTGCAACGTGTCTCGCGAGGTCGAAGCGAGACAGGGTGTCCCGTAAATCTCGCGACATCCTGCTCCTGGCCACGCTCGTTGCAGGGAATCTCGTTTTGATTGGTCGCCGCCGCGGTCAGTCTCCCCCCTCCTCGTTCCCGGCTCTTTAATAAAATATTCCCGCGGTCCCTCTTGTCTCTTGGTCCGAACAAGTGGCCAATTTGTCTCTCGCCTAACCCAGCTTCGACCCCCGGCGATCCTGGGAACAATCGTCCCGGCGGGAATCTTCTCGCGGGACCCCGTCGACGCTCGAGAACCAAAAGGAGAACGGAAAACAACCAAGACACCGTGGGCGAGGAGGAATCAGAGCCGCGAGCCGGAGAGGAACCGAATTTCACTCGGCGCGAACGGCACGGACAGCCCATCACAGTTACAATTTTACACTTTACACGTCCGGCCATTCGACCACCGATTTTTCTCCCTTCATTCCCCTCTTTCTTAACGCTACGAGATCGCCAGAAAGTTTTTACTCAAAAAAACCAGGATCGGAGAACTTATCGATCACAGTGGAAATTTAAATCTGAGATATTGCAAGTATTTGAAGAAACTTTTTATTTAACCGATTTCTCTGATAATCGAAGGGGCGAAAACGTAAGTGCGCTGGGGCTCTGATTCCTTCCCCGTGCATCTTCTCCCATAACTCCCCGACGAATAATCCTACTACACGGTAGATTGTATTGCGTTGAGAATTACCACCTTAAATACTTTGACACACTTCCGCTATACACACACCGTCGGTGTCGATTCAATCTCTCACCCATCACGATCACTCTCCTCCACGGGAACGAACGTTTTACTCGGCAAAGGATTTTCGTGTATTTTTAATAAATCCGCGGCCATCGATCGTTCATCCGGCTCTCGAAACATCGTGGATGCTGTCTTTTCTTTTTTTTTATTGTACGATAGAAAAATAACGCAGGCAACCGGAAGCTTTGAAACGTGTATTTTTTTTTTTTTTCCCTCGCGTTCCGGTCGGTTATTAATACAGCCAGAGGCTATTACAGCTATTATATAATAGCTATGGCGGGGTACGTTCAGCTACAACGCGGCTGATAGCCCTTTGTGGCCATTACATAACAGCTACAGCGCAATCAACCTTTAATACGTCCGCTAATATCTCGCGCGGTAACTGAATCTCGCCGCGGGGCTCGACGGGTTCGACAGAAAACCTGTTGTCGAAACGGCCGTTGCAAAAGCCATCGTTGTTTTCGTAGGATTAAACTTTTGAATATTTAGCCGATTCGAATAGTTAACGCGTTTGACTGTCCGCACGGGCCCGCATGCTGCACGAATATATGCGGGTCGCGGCGATTTTCAGAAAGTCCGACGAATAGAGAACAAACGCACGCCGCACGAAAATTTAACAATCTTTTCAAACAAAACCATTCTACCGACAATTCCCAATCGCAGAAAATGGGCCAGCGCGTCGCAAATCAACGAAAGCGATTCGATTACCTTTTTTCACGGTTTAAGAACACGGAAAACTCGAGACATTTGTTTTTCAAATATTTTTCCTGTTACACAATTTGTCAATTTGATGCACGACTATTTATTTCGACTCGTCGTTTCCTGGTTCCGTTTATCACTGATAACGGGTACGCCTCAGGTAATTTACGAGCGTGTATTGCTTCGACATTTATTTGCAACAATTTAAACCATACTTCGGTATCGAGTCTTTAAAAAATTCCCTCGGGTCAACGATGCGTTAAGTTCACAACCTCGTTTCTCTATTTTCTCTTCCGTTTCGCGCCATTTCGGTGGTTGCGGGACGCCACCGCCAGGCGTCCACGCGCTGGGCGACCACGACCCGCCGCGTCGTAACGGCGATTTACGCCTGTGCTTAAAACAGACACTAGACTATTTATTGCTATGAAAATCTCGTCGTCTCCGAGTCGTATTCCCAGGGACAGTCAACGCGTTAACGGTCTCGTTCGACGAACACCGTTAAAAACGTCGATGGCGGTCCTCGAGGTTTCGAGACGAGCGTACCCTTCTTTCGCTCTTCGATCTCACGCACTATCACACACTCTCTGAAATAGCAATATAATTGTAACTTACAATATACACGGCACGCTCGATCAGGTTCGGTGGAAAACAGAGGGGGTCGTGAAAAGTATTTGCCGAGTAAACAGCTCCACCTCGCGTCTCTTATTAAAGCTATTCTCTATGTAGTTTCTATGCTTAAAAGATAACGACCGTCGTCAGGTCGATCGTCTTACTGGCTATAAACGAGGTGTTGCATTCGTCTGTAATCTCAGGGGTCTCGGGGGAGGAAGGGAGTGGGGGTGGCGTGGGTTCGGGCGAATCGATTCCCCCGGTGCGCAACACGTTCAGCGCGAATCCGATCGATCGTCCTCCGTACGATCCAGCTCCCGCGATATGGTCCTAAACCGTGAGAACTCGCGCAGCGTGCGTCGTCCGTCGGCGTCGGCCGACCTTTTAATTAGCTAGTGCCTACGAGCTACATCGGTAAAAAACCTACTGGCCAGGGGGAATTCGCCGCTCGAGACTCCGCCAGCCTCCCCTTGTGCTCCAGGAACAAACACGGTTCCCTTTCTTCCCCCCCCCCTCTCCGCCCCCCCCCCAGATCGTCGAAGGAACGAACTTCGAGTTTTCGACGCGACTACCACCCTCTCGTGTTTCTCTCCGCGGAAAACGTCCGGCTCGATCGGATCCGGTTCCTCCTCGATCCTCCCTGATTTTCTTCTCCCGTACGAAAGAAATCAGCGTTTTGCCTCCCTCCGTCCCTTTATTACAAACGACTCCAGTACTCGTCCTCGACGAATCGAATCGGAGGGTCGGTGCCCCTCGCCTCCGTCCTCCTCGAGACACGATTTCACGCTGTTCTCGTTTACTTATTCGGCTCTTTCCCCTTTTTTTCTCGTCCCGGGCGGATCGTACGAGCACGAGAGGCTAACAGGAGAGGACGCAAGAGAGTTCCAAGCCAGAGAGAATCGATTGTTCCTTGTTCCTCCTCCTGTCTTCTTTGCCATTGGCCCGGACGCTCGACCGATCTTCTTCGGTGACTCGCGACGAAGGCGATTATATATATAATATATATATATATATATATTTTTTTTTATACACGTGTACCAACCCCTCTCGGTCTTCCGTCACTCACACGGTGTGTCCGATAACGCATGTTACAAACGTCGATTTTAACGGTCGTGAGATCGTCGTCCGTTCGATTAGAATCACCTGTATATCGCGACGATCGCCATCAGGCTGACGATCATCAGGTACGTCGATCGAGCGACGGACGCCCCGTTCTCTTCCATGCATTGACCTGCAAAAAGAAAAACACAAGTCTCTCTTAGACGGTCACAGAAACTGCACTCCACCTGATATTTGGTAATTAATCCTTTTAATGTTACAATATCGAACGGAGTATAAATTTGCTGCAGAAAGGATAGGTTCAAGAATTATTATTACGGACGATTTTGCATCCTGAAACTCCCCGTTTGAAAACTGGCCTCCGAGCCACCAGGGAAAGAAGAAATTACTATTGTTTCGCAAGAGGTCCGGGAACAACGCTGTTCCTTTAATTACTTTCATCCTCGTCTTACTCGTTCATTCTGTAATTAAGAGTACACATCGCGAGCCGGTTCAAACTTTCCAGCAAACAAAGGGAGGATTTGTTGCTTTAAGTCGAAAGTCGCCTGTTAAGTCCGCATTAAAAGCGAAACGTCAGGAAACAACAGATTAGCGTTCGAGAGCGTCGTCCCAAGCACGTCCCTTCGAAATAATTCCATTTCTATGATATTTAAAAATATCTTGCACGATTCTACCCCCGGATCCTTCGCCCGCGAGCACTAATTTCCGACGCAACGGCCGATCGTTGGCGTTTGATCGCGCCAACGAGTTCCACCCAGCAGCAACATTTAATTCGACATTTATCAACGAATTGTCACGGTACATTTGTCAGGAGAAGTCGCCTATGTGTCGCAGTAGATTATGCATAGCTGTCGCGCACCGCTTGCGACGCGAATTCAACTGACGCGTTGGATGACAATTGCTGACGCCAGGCTTTTGATTGGACACTGCAGTCTGTCGTTCTGTCAAACTGCATTGAACGTCTCTCGGAAAATCCGACGACGCTCTTTCACCCCACCCCCTCGACGGGACGTAATAAGTTTCTACCCCCGCGACAGGTGAGTCGAACCGTTACGACTTACGTTTCTCGCGGCGCCATTGAAACACGAAATGAAAATTTCGTCTCGATGAAAGGATCCTTCTCGAAAAAACGCCGGGCAATATCGGCGCTCGAAGTAATTGCGACACGAGGAAAGTGAAAAACATTGGATGGAATCTAAAAAATAGCCAAATATTGACGAAACGACGGAACGAGCGGATTTTTTTTTTTTTTTTTACCAGGAAACGAACATGCATATCCGCCAGGAGAATCGCGCCGTGCGAATCGATACGTTTGATGTTACAGCTTATCGAAATTGAAAATTTCCGTGTTTATCAAAACCCCGCTGGTAAATAACCGGCAAGTTATTTGCTTGTATTGAACGCGCCCGCGTTCGGAGTTTAATCACGCTTCGCGAATCAACTCCTTCAATAAGGGACACGAAATCCACAGCGGGAACGCCGCGGCAAACGAACGGGTCTGGAGTACCGACGGCGGCGGGGAGAAACAAAACTGAAGGATCTTCACTGGAGTGACAAGATAACAGTTAAGGTCCCGAGGACGCTTCAGATTGAAGCACCCGGAGAAAAGTACTGTATATAGTTTGATAACATCAAACGAATTCGAGGTACAAACCGGAGTCGAGCGTATTTTTCCACCGACGAAATTGCAAATAATCTACCCGGAAGCTGTTTCAGACGTACTTTGCGTCCGTCGACAAAGACGCCCACGGGCGATCCGGTCGAATAAACTCGCCGCAACGGAGATTATTAATATATGAAAAATATTCCGACGCGAAGGGACGCGTTCCAATATTTTTCGGGGGGGAAAAAAGATGACGGAATTAACGTCGCCCGCGAACGGAGCAACGGAAAAAATAAATGGTACTCCGTAAGCCTAATGGACGAGGTCGTGGGGGGGAGTAGAAAAAGCACGAGGAATCGAGGAGGCGGCGAGTGGCTGAAAGCTGTCTAATTCCTTCGACAATGGGCTCCCGTTAGGAACGAGGGGGCGGGGTGGGGTCGGGGGCCGAAATCTCGAGACAAAGTGCTCGAACGACGGAACGTTCGCAGCAGTTGCGGAACAAAACCGTTAGGTTCTCGCGAGCGGAGACGCGTCCTCGTCGCGGCAGTCGAGACCTTAAGGATACTCGAGAGCGAAGTGGTCGAAGCAAAGGCAAGGGGGGGGGGAGGGGGAGGGGGCGGGGGTGCGGTACTCACCGGTACTGGTAGCATTGAAGGCCAACATCGGCGGGGGCGGAGGTATTCCTCTTTGGCAAGCCACCTCGCTGGCAGTCAAACTGACAACTCCGCCGCTCTCTTTGTACATGAAGCACAATCTTCGGCTGTTCCTGTAGGGCTGGGGTCTGTTGCTCTCGCCCGTCCAAGTTGTACCGGGCGCCAGTTGGGTGGCGATCACGAATTGGGTGCCCTCGGCGTCGAACCATCTACCGTGGCAGGAGTAAGCTGCGAAACAGAAAGGCACCGGGTCCTTACCGTCTCGACACGGGAACGAACCGGGATAATGGTGGGAGGCATTCTCGAGCCGGTCGTTACCCCTCGAGTGCCATTATCCTCTAAATAAACTTTGACAACCTTCCAAGGGGGGCCCCACGACGAAATAAAAGCCCTTCCGCTAACGACGAACCGGATCTATACCATCTCTATCGTTAATGCGATTTTAATTATCGACGCTTCTCGTCACTCTCCGCCCTTCATAATTCCGACCCGGCGAAACGATGCCTCGAAACGTATCCAATTTTTCCGCGAGCCTTTGCATCCCTATTAGCTACTGGTATCGCGAATTTTCTCTCGACGCTATTGGACTTTTCATTATGGAATTAAAACAATTTTATTCTCGAATTAAAACGTCAAAGGAAATAGGTACCCACAATGGTACCCAGTTTTGGGCGCAGACAACTTATAGTTTTTGAGATATTTAACATTAAAGTTATTAAAGTTATTTTTGACAGACCTTCGAATATATTTTTTTTCTAAAAGTTGAATGTAACCGGGTATTATTCAATTCAGGACTCGAGAACTCTCCTTCTAAGAATTAACAATCCCCAAACCGAGGCTTTGCTACACCCAAGAGGACGTTCTCACGGAACAATAAATTTCGAACGACAAATATTACTCACCTATCGCGTTGTCGTCGACGCAATCGGTTTGAAACTCCATCCTGTCCGCGGTGGAGCATCCTATGGTTATGGTGGTGACCTCCGAGCTGCACCTGGAGATGTCCTCCTCCCTCTTTTCCCTTCTCTCGGAGGAATCGTCCCCGGAATCGAGCTCCTCGACGTCCCTCCTCGTCCTCGACAGATCCTCGTACATCATCTTCCGGTAATACCTGCCCGACCTCTTCTTCGGCAGGTCGGAGCTGTCCGGATAATCTCCGAAATAATCCTCCTGCACCTCGAGGATGCTCGAGCCGTCCGGGTCGTCGAAGTCGGACGTCCAGAACTGCCTGATGCGCGCGAAATCGTCCGCGTCCACCCGGAAGTCCTCCATCTTCGGACTTCTTCTCGACCTGTCGCTCTTCGTCGATCGTTTCTCGACGTCGTGGGCCTTCCTCACGCCGGATCTCGACCACGAACGGTCTCGAAGAAGGTCCTCGATGTCCAGCGACCGCTTCGAGGACGCCTCCTCCAGGCTGTGATGGCCCCTGTTGTTGCGATTCGACCTGGCGCGCCGTCCCATCCGCTCGTGGACGAGGTACTCGTTGTTCGCCCGTCGTTTGTCCGCCTCGAAGTCGAGCTTCCGGCCCCGTCGATCCTCCTGCGTCCGTTCCTGGGCGTGCCGTACTTTTTCCCTGTCCCGTCTGACGCCCTCCTGGTGCTGGTTCCGCCGGCTCTCGCGGATGTTCCGCTGGTTCCGGTTCACCCCGGTCACCGTAAATTTGCCCAAGTACGGGCACGTACGTGGCTCCGGGGAGCTCGCTGAAATTTCAAGAAAATCGCCACGGTGAGATACCCGGGGAAATTCGCGCTGTCGGGGCCAATGGGAATCCCCCCCCGATTAGAATATCGTTTATTTGCGCTCGGACCTGCGTACGTGCCGACTTCCACCATATTTCCATCCAACGGGTTTCCCCAAAAGTGGTGGAAGTCTGTTTTTAATAATAAGTAGGAACTTACGAGTCAATCGATTTTTCACCCACCTCCGATCCTTTAATTTCTGAAAATTTTAAGATAGTAGAACCCTCCAGTTTTATTCTGGAACGTCGTGTTGCGCGAACAGCAGAAAAAGACGGTTTCAGCCCCGGAACAGGTGTTCGTGTATCGAGCGAGGAATAACTTACCCAGACACAGGGGCCACCTTCTGAATTGATTAAAGTCTATTTCCGTATTTCAGGAAGCCAACGCCTCGATAAACGATCTATGTACATATAAACTCCCCGGTCCGGGGACTCCTCAAACACAGATACTCGCGAAGTTACCAAGAGACATCTCAACCGGAGATCAGCTGAATTACAAATTACCTGCTCTAAGTACACCAAGTGGAATCAACAAGAAACTTTCGACGGTGTCTATCGATCTTAACTAACGACGCCTTCTTGCCCGGAGATCGATCGCCTCGACGGAGAATCGGTTCAACGTCCAAGAAATTCACGGCTTTTCGTCCAACTTCGATCGTCGATTAGCATGCGAAATATCTTGGGGAACCGAGGGAAGAGAATGCGAAGCAGTAATTGCAACCCTCTGCTTCAGAGTCAACTTTTCTCGAGCACGTTCGAAGATACGAGAGACCTAAGATCAGCTTGTGGAATCGATGGGGTGGAGTTCCTCAATTTTCTAACGGTTTTTTGGGCGGTGCAAAGTACAGTGTACAGGGGGGTCGATCGCGTTGTGGCTTTAATGGATGCTCGTTAGATACCGAGATGGATAAAGAAAGGGGGGTCCAAGGGTACGCGGGAGGAACGAGGAGGGAAGTCGAGCTACTATAACGAGAGAGCGTAAATCGGCCATAGGCAGGCACAATGCGAACTCTAACGAGACAAATCTGACGTCGCACCCTCGGGCCAGTTCCTCTTTCCCTCTGCTTAGCGACAACCCCTTTCTACCGGCGACTCTCGCCTATCTTCCCGATGCTTCGCGACAGAATATCCCCGGGTTTTCCGTCTTCCTTTCTCGTTGTCTCGGGACCGCGGTATTATTTTCGGGCTTAATGAGGCGGCTGCAGCTAGGCAAGAATCCAGGATGCTAAACAAACACCACGGACGTGACAGAATACTCGCTAAACTTTCCCCCCAGAGCCTCCCCAGCATTGTTCGACGGGCAGCATCGATTTTTCGAAAGCTTCGGGGTGACTTTCCGTCTGCAGATTTTCTGGATTCTCCTCGCGAGATGTTTACTCGATAACAGCCAGTTACATCGGGATTAGCATACGTGTCGTTAACGAGTCTAAGAACAGGGTTTACGAAGGGGTAGAAAACGGAAATAGACGTGGCTTTTGGGAAGATGAGAGCATCTGGATCAGACACATTTGGATCAGTCTGGTAGAAAGAGGGACGAATGTTCTCAGGCACTGTCCAAATGATCATCGATTACATTATTGTATCGTTTCTGTATACCATATATTTGATTTAATAAATTTCTAATTTATTCGTCAAGTGCGTCGGAGTTTATTATTTCGTATCCCGACCTCATCAACACAGTCTAACGATCAAATTTTAGCATTTACAAATCCCGTGGCATCGCCATTTGTTCCTGGTCGTCGTAAGGTCTTTGTCCGTCGAGGAAAAATTGATTCCGAGAGGGCTGACCAGAAAAATCTCGTTATTTTTATGGTTAATTAAACATGTATTGCGTCGGACCAAAGGCGAGTCCGGGCAAAGGAGACTCGATTTTTCCGACTCGTTAGGCGATTCCCGATACAAACGTCCTGGCCAAAGGGACGACGGTCTAAGGGCGAGATCCAGGCGTCCACCCTTCGAAGGAGAGCCCGGCGATTCTCTCGCTCCCTCTTTATGTTTCGATCGAGAGAACAAATCGTGAACTTCGACGATCGTTAATTACGTTCGACGGGCGAAACTTTTGACAATGTATTGCGGATTTCAATGGCAAAGTAGCAGGGAGTTCGACGAGCGGTCCCCCCCTGCCCCAACTTTATACTTTTCGTCCAATTTCACCGAGCTTTGTTACGCCCGCGACGTAAAATATTTTACTTAACGTAACCGAGACTTATTCGTAATTGCTTTCTTGCTTCGCGCTTGTTCAAACGAAGCCACGACGGCGATAATATTTGTGCGATCAAATTTAAATATTCCTTTCGTCGTTCGAACAAGTATCCATGTTGCGATATAGAAACAAATTCTTTCCGCCTCGAGAGAAGTTATGAAAATTACATTTTTATTCCTAGAACGCGGAATTGGCAGTTTCTTTCCGTTTAGCATGCAAATTACAAGTAACCCTCCGTTTGATTTCTAATTTCGCCCCCCGCCCCCCGAGTTCGTAATCGTAACACCGTCGTTTCGATTTTGCGACCGTTTGGCGTGCAAATAAATATGAGTATAGAAACGCGCGGTAACGTCGAATTACGAGTTCGTGGGTCGTTCCCTCGGCGAATCAAAAGTTGCCGGGACAATTATATCGAATTGACGGTCGCTTGGCGCGAATCGCGTGTCGATGCCATTTTGAAGGGGGCGAAAGGAAACAGAAAGAGGCACGCTATGCGCTATCCGCGGATCAAGCACGGCTCCTCGACACGGCACTTCGAACTTTTTAATTAATCAATCGGCCCCATCACCCCCGTGCCCCTCCCCGTACGACTTCTTTGTTACGCGAGAACGAAATGGCCGACCGCGGCGGGGTCTAATCGATCGCGAAAATTTTCCACTTTCGGCGTTGTACATCGCTCGATCCACGTTTGTTCCTTTCCCTTCGTCGCGAAATTTAATTACGCGATATTGGGTACCCATCGGGACACTTTTTGCCACGATGACCCCCTCCAGACCGTCGGAAAACGCGGAATGAAATTTTTTTCCCCGCCACGAGAAACCTAGCCGCGATTTAACGTCGACGAGGAAAAAAATAAACTGACTAGTAAATATAATAGATAGGAAATAACCCGGGTGGTTGACGATCTCGAGGTCGACGGACCTTCCAGGCAAAAGGATTTAAAAAATAATAGGATACCCCGGGCGAAGAAAACGTGACGCTGCAGAATATCACAATACGTTATAGAACACCTTCGCGGCGGTCCAAATAAATCGCGTTAAAGAGCAAACGCATTATTTACCGAGCCACCGGAAAGGAACGATAAATATCCAGGTTCCTCTCCTTCGAATGCCCGAGGGAATAAATCAGTCGTGGCGTAGGTACATTTAACAATCGTCAGCTCGCGCTCCGTTCGTTTCTTCCGGGAAGAAATCACTGCGGGGGTGGTTTACCCCGTGGTGGGGCGGGACGCTGCGAGCGAAAAAGGACACGATAGAATGGCACGCCAATTATCTTTCGCGCGAGTCCGGGGGTCGAAGCTTTCTTTGTTTCGTTCGCCCGGAAATGACGCCTCGATTCTCGGCAGAGCGATAAATTTCCAGCGGAAATAACTTTTGGCAGCGAGAGAGGGGGGGGGGGCGGGGAACGTGTACCGCCCTCGACGAAATAGGGACGACGGTTCCCCGAAGGGGAAACAACGACGACCTCCCGAAGGATATCCTACCCCTCGTCGCGAGTCGAGCACTGACCGTTTCGAGGGGCAGTTAACCCTCTCGATTTTCGTTCGAAAAAATTAAGGGTTGCCTTCGTTAACTCGTAGTACTTCTAGCAAAGAAATTTAAAACTCTTGAGAGATGAACAAATACCTGTAAATAACATGTGACTTTTAAATAACAGAATAAAAAATTGAATGCAATCTTGTGCATTGGTTGTATAATAGATGAACAAGTAGAGATAAGGAATTTCGATTCGCGTAGGTTCCGGGGAACGGTAGTGGCCGGAGAATGTGTTCGCGCGAATCCGTGGAACACTCTTCGCGGAATAAAGGCGTGTAAAAATATTTATGGGACACCGAGGAAAATATTTGATGGCAGGCGAATGCGCGGGGCGTTTATTAAATATTTATCCCCGTCGCGGAAAACATTTTCCTTTGCTCCGCGTAAATTCCCTCGCCCGACCGACACACCCCCCCTCGCGCCCCCGTTGATTCTCGCCCCTACGAACTTCCTGTTTTCCCCGGCCACGAAGACGCAACGTTTGGAAATGGTTTCTCTCTCCCCCGTCGGCTGGAATTGGATTTTAATTCGCATTAACTTCCCACCGAGGACACCCAGGGATTGATTTTTCTCCTCTTTGATTTCGCTCCAACGAATGCGACCAATATTTTCGCTCAGCCCCCCCGGCCACCTTCGACTTCGAACTTCTTTATTCTTTCGCATCTTTCCACCACGTTTCCCTTTCGTTTTTTCCCTACCGCCGTTCCTTCCGCCTCCCTTTTTTCCCCTATTTTCTTCGAGCAACTACGACGGGGCACCCGCCCGGTAATTCCGCTCCCCGATGAAAGAAAAGCTTTGTCATCCGCTCTTATTTTCCGAGTTAATGGATTGTTGCGCCTCGCGATAATGGACAATATTTCCCTGCAAACGAATCGCCTTTAATATTATAATTCTCGAACCTCCTGTTCCAGCCTCCGGAAGTCTCTCGCGAGTATTTGCAATCCCTCTGCAGCGATTCTTAATTTTTTACAACCAACTAAATGTTCCAAAAACGTGTAATTCGATAGTTGAAACACAGACGAGGTATACGAGTGGACACACTCGTATGTAAATTTGCAGTAAAGAATTTTTTTCTCGAAAGTGTGTAGGATTTCGGGGGTATGTATATTCACCAAAAATGATTGTAAGTAACCCCTCTAGCTAAAACTAATTTTTTTAGAAGGATTTGAAATTTTTTTTTTCGCTGAAAAATTCACACCTACACGAATTTTTTTCTCGAAAGTGGGTAGGATTTCGGGGGTATGTATATTCACCAAAAATTACTGTAATGAACCCCCCTAGCTAAAAATAATTTTTTTAGAATGATTTGAAAATTTTTATGAAATTTCAGTGGAATCGATCAACGGTATGGTCAGACATTCTATTTTCGGTAAGGAATTTTTTTCTCGAAACTGCGTAGGATTTCGGGGGTATGTATATTCACCAAAAATGATTGTAAGTAACCCCTCTAGCTAAAAATAATTTTTTTAGAACGATTTGAAATTTTTTTTTTCGCTGAAAAATTTCACACATACTCGAATTTTTTTCTCGAAAGTCGTTAGGATTTCGAGGGTATGTCTAATGATAGAAAATGATTGTAAGTAACCCCTCTAGCTAAAAATAATTTTTTTAGAAGGATTTGAAATTTTTTTTCTCGCCGAAAAATTTAGGCACCTACCCCCTTTTGATTTTTCTTAAAAACTCGTTTTTCATTTTTAATAAATATGGGGAAACGATGCTAAGGTCACCTCCGAATTATCAGGACGGTATGACAGTCAGATTGGGCCACGAAAGTCTACATATAAGGTGTAAGGTCTATTTGTACACCTCGTCTGCATTTGAACGGATATTTTCGATATTGTATCCTCCGACGCTCTTTTCGGGCATCGAAACGTATCGACGATAGAGTTCAAAGAATATCGAGTACAATTTCCAAATAAATTTCTTTATATTCGACCGGCAATTAAATAAATTTATGTTTTCCACTCATCGAGCCGCGGAGCGAACAGATTGTTCGGAGCGGCGATGAAACTACGCCCCCTCCCCTTCGATGATAAAATTTATTATTGCCGGAAAATTCATTTGGAAGTTCGCGAACGAGCCGGGTCCGCGACGCGTGCGGAACTCGGGGAACGAGCATCGGCCACGAGGGGGGTCAACGATTGGCCCGATGAATTTCGCGGCGTCGTTTCACGCATCGGTCATTACGCCTAACGGTTTAATATTCGCGATACAAAATTACGTGGCCGGCTATATTTGACAGAATCGGGTCGAAATGTTGGCCCGGGCAATAATAATCAAGCCGTCCAAGCTCGATGTCGTTTAGCTGCACTCAGCTTTAATTACATCGCTTGTCATGCGTGTTTACCACCGGAGATATGCGCGTTTCATCCCCCTGCAACGTTCCCGCGGATTCAGCCGGCAGAAAATGCGCGATCCCCGAATTTCGAAACCCCGAAAAGTCTTCCGCGACGACCGAGCGTCTTCAGAAGTCGCGGTCCTCGCGATTCATGGGATCAAATTGCCGGAGGTAGCTGCAGAGGAGGGAAGAGCTCGCATCACTAACCCCAATACACCCCGATGGACTGTATCGAGCGAGGACAAGACGCTGTGGAAAATTAAAGGGGAAGAGGGAATAACGCGACGAGCTGCGGTCGTCGACGTTTGCAGCTAGACAGACTCTCTCTGGTGAACCTGTGCCCGGAGGATCGAGCGAAACGGAAACGTTGGATCGCCGTGGAGAAAGAGTGACGACGGGAGGAAAACAGTGGAAGAGAGGTCTCGAGGAGGCGGAGTCGAGGGGGAGGTCTGTGGGTGTAGAGAAGGAGCAAGGATCCGAAGAAGAGGCTGAAGCCGCAGTGTCAGGTGACCCGTGTCAAGTTCAAAGACGCGAATCCTAACCCCAGCAAGGTTTACTCCTGAAAGGAGGCCTTTAAGAGCCACTACCCCCGATGTTATAAGGTGGCCCGTGATCGATCCACCGTGAAAACGCAGCTACCCTTTGACGCAGAAATTATTTCTTCGTGACTTTAATCTTCGTTTACCTTCCTCTCTCTTTTTTTTCTTCTCTTTTCGCAAGTGCTAACCCGACGGTATCCGTGTCGACTGCAGGGCGAACGGAATTACTTGACCACCCTCGACTTACATTCTCCCGTAGGAACAAATATTAGAAGACTCGATAATTATTCTTTTATCTAGCTTCTAGAGACTTTAGAGGCCAAAATAAGACCGAAATCAAGTATATAAATTTCTTGACTGAGGCTTCATTAAAAAGTTAAAAAAAATTAAATTAAAGAATTTCAAATCCTTCTGGAAAAATTATTTTCGGTCGCGGAGGTCAATTATAATAATTTTTGGTGAAGAGGCATACCTCTGAAATCCTACCCATTTTCGAGAAAAAAATTCGAGTAGGTACTGAATTTTTAGACGAAATTAAGAAATTTCAAATCATACTAAATAAATTATATTTAGTTACAGGAGTTAATTACAAGCATTTTTGGTGAACAGACATACCCCCGAAATCCTACCCATTTTCTAGAAAAAAATTCGAGAAGGTATGAAATTTTTCGACAAAATTAAAAAATTTCAAATCTTCCTGGAAAAATTATTTTCGATTCCAGGGGTCAATTACAATAATTTTTGGTGAATAGACATACCCCCGAAATCCTACCCACTTTCGAGAAAAAAATTCGAGAAGGTACTGAATTTTTAGACGAAATTAAGAAATTTCAAATCATACTAAATAAATTATATTTAGTTACAGGGGTCAATTACAAGCATTTTTGGTGAAGAAACATACCCCCGAAATCCTACCCATTTCCGTGAAAAAAATTCGAGAAGGTATGAAATTTTTCGACAAAATTAACAAATTTCAAATCTTCCTGGAAAAATTATTTTCGATTCCAGGGGCCAATTACAATAATTTTTGGTGAATAGACATACCCCCGAAATCCTGCGCATTTTCGAGAAAAAAATTCAGTACACCAACAAATTGGTATTCTTGATTTTCGTCAAATTTTGGCGCCTAGAATCTTCCATTAAAATGTTCCTCAGGGATGGTCGAACACCCTGTATAAATATTATATAGGAACGTTCTTTCGAGCGAATTCATTACGAGATAAAATTTGAGAAACACTGTTCTGCGTTATCTGCTATATACGGCGATGGCCATTCGTACAAAATATATTTCAATTGGTTCAATTTACGCGGGCAAATGATAGGTCACTTGATATGGTTCCGGCTTGTTTAAGTACCTATTACCAGTTATCGAGCAAAATACAGGAACTGCGAAAAGATTCGTTTCAACGAACGAAACTAGGATTGGCTAACGGTTAGACAAATTTTAAATAATATTTTACAAAATTAATTAATCGATCCATACCCGGACTTCCTATACACATTATCATTCATAATTATTAATGTTGATTCGCGTGTCAAATAATTTCGAATCCATCTACTAATATTCCCACGGGTAGTTGACAGGTTAATATAATTTATTTTCCATTTAGAAACCATATTAATTAGCTACTCGGTCCTGTTGGCTGGTAAATAATTCTGTCCAGATATTTCATATGCAAAAAAATTATGTGGTCAAACAGGTTCCGTACACAGGGTGATCCACGATGTAACGAACCTAGAATATTCTTAGTATTTGGGAAACGCTACTTGCACGGGGGACAGCGGCGCAAAGTTTGCAAGGTGGAAATTGCGTTACAACAAGTTCGCCATTATCCCGCGAAATGTTCCCGGAGATTTTGAGATTTCTTCTCCGCGGCGTTTCCGCGAGTCACCCGGGAACGTCGTGGAAGCATTCCTGACAGTTGGTTCGCGGAACGTCGCGGAAAATGGCTCTCGAGGCACCGTGACTCGACTGGATGCTCGCGGGCGTTTCTCAGCTGACCGAAACTGATTTCCCCCGACCGTGATTAGAATATTGCTGCTGGCAGATCTCTTGGACCCGACGTCTACGCTATCGATTCCAAATTAATTTCGATTACCCGCGGCGCAAACCGTGACCCGATCAGCCGCGCAAACCGGAACGCGAAAATTCATGCTCGGGCATCCGGGCCGCGCGACCAGACGCGTCTCCCAACCTTTAACCCCGTTTTGGCACTCCGAGCCCGGTAACCCGTTTGTTCTCTCTTTTTTTCGTGTTTTGCCGTCACGATCCCTCCCAATAAATAACGACGCGGGAGGGGGGGACCGTAATCGAATCAACAACTGCACGAGAAACATTTCAATTTCGATACCGATCGTGCAATCTCGTTCGACTAGCCATTGATACGTACTACTTATTTTCGGCGCTCGAATAAAACCGATTACCACCGAAAGCTACACGAGAAAGCTTTTCATCGGAAGCAACCGAAACAGATTAAAAAGTGTCGCGACTCCCTATACCCGAAAATATTTTGCGATATTTTTACCCTGGAAAGGACCATTTTAATCAATTTGGTGCTGGTTTGGTCGTCACTGATGTCGCGCTATTAAACGTATATTTATCAAACTTTATAGTTAACTAAAAAAGAATTTATAGTCAAGGTTCAGCGAAGTAAGGGGTTGGAAGTCCTCCATTTAGTTTTCTTTTCAACAGAGACACCGCGAGAATTAATACGGCGCTCGAGACGAGTCGATTCGTGGAGGGCTCGCAATTAAGCAATTCCATAATCGAGGTTAGGATCATCGACGCGACACGGTTATCCCTCGTTAGCCAGACCGTATTTACAGGTGCCGGGGCACGCGCGTATATTCGCAGATTTGATTTTCTACATCTATAACGGGACAACAACAACTCGTCGCGACCGAGCCCCGGGGGTGGGCTTTAATGAGATTAAGCGTGAAAAACGACCGGCCGATCGCATAATATACTCGCGCTGACACATAGCTTTGCTCTAGATTGTGCCGGCGCGCTGTTTTCATCGCAGTCTCTCGATATTTGCAATTTAATATCTCACCAGGACCCGGGGATGGGGTCAGGTGGCCTGGTCGTTACAGAAAACGGACGCTTTTCTTTACGATTCTAAGCCGATTGCTCCCTGCGATCGATAATTCTCGCGAATGTTCGCATTAGCGACGCGCTAAAATACCCTTCTCTGCTTTCGAGCAACGATTCTCTAAAATACAATTCTGTAGGAGGCCAACGGGCCTTTTTAGCCTGGAAAGGGTACGAGAAAACCCCCTGTTCCTTACTGGAAAAAAGGGAAAACGGCGAAGGGATGGCAAGGCCAAGCAGGCCAGGTCATCGAACAACGAGCCAAATAGTAAAAAATCAGTTACAGCGAAGATTTTAACGAGGATAGTTATTAAGAGTGGGGGGTGTTTTCTTTGGGGTTCCTGACAACGTCCTGTTCCCTCTATATCCCCCCAAAATTCGACAAATTAGTTTTAAAATCCATTCTCTGGGAAAGCAACGAGAAACGTTGGATCTATTTGCACACCAAAAACCACCCCCTCTTTGACGCAAGATAATCTCGAGAGAAACGTCCGGTTTTGGGGACGTTGAGTTATCGGAAGGAACTGCAGCGTTTCTAGAGCGAATATTACGATGTTCGGAAGGGGATGAAGCTGGAGGGGGTGTGGGGGTAAACTTGCAACGATTCCAAGAGGCGAACCGACGAACCGGAATTGACGAAGGTCCGAGCAGTTCGCGCTCACGGGCGAGTTTTCAATATTTTATCAATCGACCGTGGACCAGCCCGGACGTTGTAGAATGTCGTCTAGTTGCGTAACTTCCGTATGGAGGAACGCGTATAGTAATCGCGCGGCAACAATGGAACGTTGGTGGGAGGGGCGACGTCAACGGATATCAAAACGGCGAGCAATTCGCAGAAACGATCGGCCGATGGAAATTCAATTTTCCAACTAGCTGGAGTCGTCGATATGTAGATACGTATTTTCGGACAGGTCCGCGAACGGTTCGACGTTTAACAGCGACACGTTCGACGCACGTTGAAATTTCATGGATACTTTGTTCCGCTTTGTTTTTTCTGGCTTTTTTTTCGGGGTCCCTTCTCGTCCACCCGGAAACGACAAGCAACGAATTATTGCAAGCATGTAACGCCACAGCCGCGCGTACACGCGAATTGCCGCGAAACGAGACTCGTTTTCGTGGCTTCCTGTCGCCAGTGACTGTTTTTCGAACGAATTTTATTTTACTTATTAGGGCAAGAACCTCGTCTTTGACTTGATAATTTGATATGTCAAATCTTATTGTTTGACAATGGGTAAGATTGACACAATAGTCGTTTTAACACTTTGCTGGGGGACGTAGACAATTAATTCGTAATTAAATAGAGCATTTTTAATGGCACGTGAAGTCTTTGCAAGGCTGCAGGACGCAGTTTTAGGAAACCGAATTCGTTAATGGAATATTCCTTGGGAAGTTCTTGGGCGAAAATTCGAGAGTGGAAGCGACAAAACGGAAAACGCAAACACGAGTTTCTACCAATTTTCCCAAATTACTGGGGAATGAAAAAAAGTGGACCGCTGCCCGTAGCGAGCGCCAGCATATCATGCAGCTGTCTATGGAGTTTGATGGATGAATTTTGAGAACAAAGCCCGCTAGCTTTACTGTTTTTTAATTCACCGGGGTCCCGCTTGATAAATCTGTAGTTTAGAGTGTTGCCAAAACGAGGATCTTGCGGGCGTTGCGCGTAATTTTTTACTGGCCATTGTTAAAAAACGCGCGAGATAATGTATCCCGCGCCCGCCGTATTTCGGTTTATTCGGTGGTTAATTAATACGCTGCTGTTTTTGCAAATTCATTCATCAAACATCGTAGACAGCTATACGATACGCTACGCTTCCAAATAAACGAGAAAAACCGAGGAAAAATGCACGTTTGCATAATTTCGGCGAAAAAAGTATTAGTTTATTGACAGAGTCTCTTTAGAAAAGGACACGTTTATTCGATTCTCGTCTTATTTCTATCGAACGAGAAATAAACTCACTCGTTAACGATTCTTTGAAAGTACTCGAGTAAACGCCCGATACCGCATTTTCAATTACTCCAGTTTTCATTATAATTTTTGAGGCAGCATTCGATTCGTAGAGTCACAATCAACGAGTTCAACGGTCCTCTCTCTCTCTATATATTTTTTTTTTAATTAAAATTCACAGCTTCGGAAATTCTCCGTCCACGAACGTTGCATTTTTCATACTGTTAACCATGGAAAATATGTTTTCCGCGGTGTTACGCTACCCTGTATACTCTCTATGATCACCGGTTATTGTTGGTAACGGTATTATTGTATCGAGCATCCCGAATATGCATTCACCGAGCGTAATAAATGCTTGTCGCATTATTAGAGCTCGATTTATTGCGGGCAACGGGCGTAATTAAATATCAGCCAACCGAAACGGTGTCTATCGTTGGCCTCGACTATTTTCTATTCCGAAATTACACGAACAACAAGCTAGTACGATATAGAGCTCATCAAATTTTTAACAATTTCGATTTCTTTCTTTTTTGTATTCCGATCGTTCGATTCGTTGGTTCGTAATTTTTGGCGGAATCGTCTGGAATCGTGCACGGGGAGGATTTCTTATTTGTGAAAACGTAAAAGATTCAAGGATTCTCGACGGCTCGGAATAAATCCTGTACACAGAATAGCGCGCGAGCGGAATCGTACGGAAGTTCTATTTATCTTGCACGTTGTGCAACATTGTTTTCAGTATTCCAGTCGTACGTTCTATTCAACGTGACAGTTATACAGTCACGTGTTTGTGCATCATTCACCTCCTATCTCTGTTTATTCCGACAACTATACCCCTAGAACAAATAACAATCCCCCCGGTCTACTTTGTGTACACGGCTGGCCCCATTCTTTTCTTCGTCTTCGTCGTTCGCTTTTCCGCGCATACAACGAACTCTCCGTACCCTCTGAACGCTTGGTCAGCGTTCCTTCCAGCTCCATCGATATCGAAACAAGAACGAAATTATCATGATCGGAAATTATCATATCATAGAACGGAATTAACCGAACGGAAACTCCCCCGTTCCGGAACATTCTGCCAATTTTTATCAAACAAAATCTAAAACGACTGGAACACCCTCGTTATTCTCCGCGTTATAAACGACGCAGAAAACTGTACGAGTTGAACAAATAAGTTTTATTAAAAGTTACGCGGCACGATTACGCCCCCGGAATTTTAACTCTGGAAGCACAATTATGCAATTTATTGGAGACACGATTGTGCTCACGGAGTTAAAATTCAGGCCGCGTGGGTCGCGTCACTGGTAATGTAATGCTCTTTAAAAACCATTCGTTGATTTGTTCGTCGAATGATTCGAGTTCAAATAAATTTCGAGGAAGAAACGACTCGTTTTTCGAGTAAATAAAACATTTCTTTCGCGTTCTTTGGATTCACGTTCTTTGGAGGACCGGAAGCCCATCGCGAGGAGATAGAGTTTCTGCGCGTAAGTATCGATTTTAATGCGACGAGAAAGGAGGAAACATATTAAATTCCCGTTGAAAGGATGAAATGCGGTTCGAGGCGGCGATACTCGCCGTTGAAAAGTTATAATTGTGTCTAACTATTCGTCCGGCGCGGTAGCTCAATTTTAACGTTAGATGGCAATTACGTATTGCCAGCATGCAAATTACTTATTTTCCAGCCAGAGCCGGACGCCCGTCGCGGGACTGTATTTCCCCGCCAGGTTGCTAATAAAATTTCCCATGCTGGCTGCAACAAGCTTCTTCTCGTCACGGTCTATTAAGCTAAACACGACCGTTAATGAAATTCCCCCCTAAATTTGGCGCGTGCTATTCCTACGCCGTTACGTCGAACTGCAATTACAAAGCAACATCATCGTTGACAATACCGAACCATCGTTTTCTTGTACCCATTAACGCGGGGCGCAATCAGGATCGCATTCCATCCACCGTGCCGAGCCGCTGTTAGACAATTTTTAATTGCTAACTGCAATTTTTAACGAGACCAAGAAATAATGACTTCTTTAATTAAAACGACGATCCTCGACCCTCTCGTGCTCCTACGGGGCGTCAAATTTCTTTTTAATAGACCCTCATTTATTCGATTATGATACGAAATTGCATCCCCGGCGCAATTTTACATCATACTTCGTTCCATAAATAACTGATTACTGCATCCTGTATTAATTGCCAGATTGAGAGCTGTACTGGTGTCAGTTAAAATTCTTCAAATTTGAAACCTTCAAGTTGTCTTCTACTTATCATCGAAATCGATTTACTTGTTAAACTTTTGTTATATTTATGTTGAAAATCATTATTCATTATTAAATTTTCACTCACACGTTTCTGAAATTTCACTCCAGAATTTAAACATTCTTCAATTATTTTCATACACAGACATTTTTTAATACTTTTCTACACTTTTACATGTGTTTCTGTAACGGTAATATTTTTAATCAACGATTTGCGGAACATTATTTTATGCGAAACAGCTAAAATGTGACTTGTACCACTACGTTTCTCAACATCCTTCAATTTCTATATACAAACATTTTATAACACGTTTCTAGGCTTGCAGAATTTTTGTAACTGTAACATGTGTCTGTATTTATTAAACAACGAACGCAAAACACAAAATATGACTTACAACCGCACGTAACTCATCGATAGGTTCGCAGGAGCTTCTTTCGACGAAAAAGAGTTATATTAATGAACAATACGAGATGTATGCTTGTCCGTTGTAACCAGCGTTCAGGGAAGAATCCGTCGGAATTCCGTTTTACGGGATTTCGCGTGTAACTGCGTCCGAACATTCCGGGAACAATGGCGCGCAATATTTTCCCTCCGCGGCCGCGCGCAACGGGGATCGATTTTTCGGGGAAAAATTAAATGATCTCCGCGAATTCCTCTTTCGTGCTCGATCCCGTTGGATTCCATCATACGCGGGGAGTCTAGGAATTCCGTTAATTAAACTGGAGCGCGTCTCGTTCCGTTATTTACGCGCGAGGCGGCCCCGAACCATTAATGACCGTTTCGGAAAATAAGACGTCGCGGGGAAACTCGCGAAGAGAATTTTCCGCGACGCTGGCCGTGCGGAGGCTCCTTCCACGAGGGGGTGGTATTAATATACCCATGCGTACGAGCACGACAAGGTGTTTTCAGTGTACGAGCGCGGGAGTAGGCGCGGAACGCGGTGAAGGTTGGATGTTTTTAGCGGGGATAGTACGTTCGGTCGCTTATGTAATCAATATGCGAGGGTGAGAGCAAGAAGGGGAAGCGCAGGGTGTCCCGATAAGATGATAAACACCGATACAACCCCCCCCCCCATCCACGCCGGGGGAAACGGAACCGCGGTACGTTTTTACGCGGATCCGGGAATGAATGTCTAATTAGCGTCTTAATTAAATAGCGAGGGTCGGGGGAAAACGATGAGTTAAATACGTGAACCATCCCCCCTTCCGTGCAAGAATAGGGCGAGTGAACAAGTTCGCGGGAATTTACGAATCACTCGGGAAGCTCTTCGCGCGACGCTGAATTCTTCGTTTTCTTTTTCCCGTTTAATTAATTCGACGTGAAATTTATCGTGGCGATATTCATTATCAACGGCTCGAGGGTTCGTTCCAGTCTGTTTTTAATTTTTTAAGAAAGACTGTTCGAACAGGTTTCGCTGACCGATCGCGACGGATCTCGATCCCCCCGGCGATGATAAACAATACATTGTGCACGTTCGCCGCGTTGCTCAGGCCGCGGTAACCTACATGTCGCGAGTCAACTTAATCCTGCGTGACTGGCGAGCGAAAATTAATCTCTCGGCGAGACTTTAGCTGACGAGGTTAAGCCACGTCCTCGCGTGTGCAACGCGCGACACAGAACACGCTCGAGACGCCACTTTGGTGCACGATGCCTTTGAAAACCGTCTCTTTTTACGTGTCCCCCCTCCCCCTACGCGCGTGTCGCACACGTGGAAACGCGACTGCCGGGGCAACGATGCGTGACGTTCCTTTCATCGAGTTCATCCGGCCCCCCCCCCCCGGAAAAATGAAGTTGAAGGCAGATTCAACAATCTGCTCTGGAAGTAACGAGGGTGTAATTGGAGGAAAGCTCGCGGAAAAGTCTATTGCTAAATCCTGGGAAGGTTTCTCGATTCTTTCAGAGGCGTGATCACACATTGACGTTTCAATTTTCACCCTGGGCTGGACACTCTTTACCTTTAAACTGGTCAAAAGTGTTTCGTTATTAATTCACGATGCATTAGTGTAAATGTGGAATGGAAATTCATATAAATAAAGTATCCTTCCAGAAGACCGAGCATTTTAATATTTATCGAATTGAGCCCAATATCGTAAAGCAACAAAAGCTTTGCAACGCTTTCTCGATGAAAATGTTACTACGAATGTGCACGGTTAAAAATAATTCTGCCTTCTGGGGGCCGGTTTGTAAGTCCCCTGTGTTTTCTCTTGGGGGTCAAGACCCTGGATCCCAGAGATTTGCAAGGATCGCTGTCGCGATATTTAAATGGTAAAAATGGCACCGATTAGAGGAAGAGCCCAGGGAAGAAGTCGACGGGGAACAAGATGGTGGTTGATGAAGCGAGGAAAGATGTATAGAGGTGGAAAGCAGGGGAGCGGAGACGCCGATGAAAACAGAAAAAGAAATGTACAAAGGGAAGCCAGAGGATGTGGGAGGGTTGCAGGGGGGGGGTAGGAGAAGAAGAGGGCTGAAGGAGAAGGAAACTCGCCTGCGTTCCTGTATGCGAGCGAAACGGAGTGCAAAAACCGAAACTGCAAGATGTGCAACTGCAAGCTCGGTTGGACGAACGCAGGGATTGCCAGCGACGTCAGCAGAAGGCTCTTTCAACCCCCTACCCCTCTTTTTCTTCGTGGATTTCTTCCAACTCTTCGAAACGGCTTACGAGACCGGTTTCTCTCCTCTCCTCTCCTCTCTCCGAGACACTCGCGAGCGCGCGATCCTTTCGAGGCACGCGGAAGAGGATTTCACGTCGATTTCACGAGGGAGATCTTCGGTTCCGTACACAAATGATACGATTGCGTCATGATACAGTTATAGGGAAACGTCATTTCCAGCGAAAAATGGTCGTCCCGCGCGACTGACTTATCCGAGCCCCCTTTTTTTTTCCAACGCGTCGACTGCCACTGGTGTACGAAATACACTCGAGTCTCCTTTTTTTTTGTTTTCATCGCGCTTTAGTTACTTTTACACGGTTTTTTAAAAACACGTTTTACTCGCTGGAAAACATACGGCTTTTTAGCTTTTTTTTGTACACGGTGCCCAACTCACCGTGTAAAACGAGACCCAGGTGTAATTCCCGACGCTATTTTTCGCTCGCGTACCATGCCTCCCCCTCTCGCGGAGATAAGCCGCTGTTTATTTCATTATTTCGCGAATAAATCGTCCGGTTCTCCGACGCGTACCGATTCTTATTCCTCTACGAATGGTCCGTTGTCCATCGCTCGCTGCAAACTTTTCTTTCGGGCTCGAACTTCTGCACGCGGATTCAAAGAATCTTCTGACTCCGGTCGTAAACGCATTATTGTTTCATTCCGTTTTAACGGGTTCGTACGGCGAGCGACAGGGAAACAATATTCTCGCGGCATTAACAATTCAAACCGGGTCCTTTTGTTCTTTGTAAATTCCACGGGATTCTACCCCCTCCCTCCGTAAAGTTTACTCCGCTCTTATCTTTCTTGTCGAGCTTCGGGAGACGGTTATGGCCCTTTAAAAAGACTGGCACGATCGTTCTTCGAGTTCAAGAGAGCCCTTCCAGCACTATACAGACCTCTTCAGGACCGCTATAAGGGTCCAAGTATTGGTTAATTTTCGTAAAATATGATTCCACTACTGTAAATAGCTAGAGTTCTCGAGTTCCTCACAATACCATAAGAAAATACATATCCTTTTCGAAATTTACTCGATACTTAATAAATGATGAATTTGCGTACTTGGATTCATACAGAATCTATTTCAAATCCACTAACACACTTCATGAATGACTTGTAAAATAATTACTAGATATACATAAACAGTCTCTACTTCAAATTTCCGTGAAAAGTAATCGATATTTTAAAGCTCTGAGCGAGTTTCGATCGAGTCTCGATCAGGATCTCGATCCTCCTTGAGAGTGGGGACGTTTATTTGACCGGTGGCGGGAAAACGAGTGGACGAAACAGCCGCGAAGAATTTAATTAACGCGACGGCGAAATTCATTCGGGCAACTTACGGCCGCGGAGAAATTCAAATGATAGCGTGGACGAAAATTTTCGTGGCTTGTCGGCAATTCGCGGAACGAGTTCCAGGTCTGTGGACCGTCACGAGATGGCCCCTGGGTATCCCCCCCGTCAGCCGCAGGTGGCCAACCTACCTGGCGTCCGCGGTGGATCTACCTACGTGCCGGAGCCCTATCCGTGCGCCACCTGAGAATTGGCAATTTGCTTGCAAATTTCGTGCCACGCTCCGTCCCCTTTCGACGCCCGCGGCCTCCCAATCCTCTTCGAGCATTCTTCGGGGCGAACGTTCTCTAGGAACGACCGACAGCCTCCCCCCCCAGCCCTCGAGCGCACACCGAATCTTTCCAGAGACCTTGCCTCGACCAGCTTTCCCAAACCCCCGCCTCCCGCGATTTATTGCGTCGGCCAACTCTCTTCGCGTTGTTCTCCATAATTCCCACCACCCCCCCAAGGCTTCCGCGAGCTAATTTACGGCCCCCTCCTCGTCGATCAACGTGTCTGGATACTTTTGTTATTCGCAGCCCTTAACGAGCCCCGCTCGTCTGTCCGCCTTAATTCGAGGAAAAGGAACCCTCGACTTCTCGACCATCTTCGAGGAATCGTCCTCATTAACTGAGATACGAATTATTATTCCTGTTGTAAATTCTCTCTATGATACAACAGCATCCTCGTGCCTAGATATTCTAATTACGATTACGTTCTAAATTAAATTTCACCACGCTTGAACACGTTTAGATTTTACGTTCCTTCCGGAATACTACGTCGTTCTGAATTATTTATGGCTAACACTTTATGGCTTATAACCGTTTGTTCATTCACGCGAATACTGCACATGGTTTGATCATCATTTAAACTTTCTTTACTTGATATTATTCAATTTTTGTATTTCTGTTTATCTCTGTTATGTAACTATCTTCTCTACTTGTGTTTCTTTCTCTATTAATGGGTATTTCATCCTGTGAATAAATAACGTCCATTTTATTTGACATCCCGAAGACATTATTTTACCATCCATCATCTTCCCCTATAATATTTATTACATTTCCTATGCATCACGTAGACACACATAATTAGACTACAAGGTCCAACTATACTGACAAGCTTGTCAGACTCTGTTCTGTTCACGAACAGTTAGAATTCGTCGTGCAACGTTTCAAGAAAGTTGACAGTTTACTGCAGAAGAAAATCGCGTTTCGACTGATCCTTTACCAGGGGACAAATCGTCCCGGTTCTTGTTCGCGTCACGATTTTCGACGCGTGCACGTGAACGGAACGCGGAGCTTACCGGAAGTCCGGTCGTCCCAGTCAGGCGACTTTGAGAAGAAACAGCGCAAGAAAACGAAGACTTTCCTCCGTATACGTGTTTCCCCCTTCGCGATCGTGAGCGTAACACACAATAAGACGCATGGTTCCGCGTAGCATCGCCGATGTAATTAATTAAACGTCTCGCGAACTGTCAAAACGTCGTGAATTCGAGGCTGCACGCTCGCCGGAAAGATGGCTTTTAAACGTCCGTCTATCGTGCCACAGAAACTCTCTTCCATACAGGAATATTTTATACGAGTCTTTCGTGATTCGATACTCCCTTTTTGACGTTGCACTTTGTAATAACGCGAAATTAATTACTCCTTTCGATCGTACCAAAAGATATTCTCCGAGAATTGTTTTTGTAAATTGTGTATTACCGTTTCTCCGATCATTCTCAAGATTACGGGGACGTAAATCGATCTTTTCGCCAGGCAAACGAGTCTGAATGGCCCTTTAACGGATCACGAACCGTTCGAAGTTAACATCGTACCGTGTATCTTCCTTCTTTCGCGTTTCGAGGAACTTTCCCCGTTTCTGCTACGATTCTATCGGTTTTCGTGTAACTCCGAGTGCCTTGTACGACCGTACCGTGGAAATAAAGCGGATACTTTACTTTACAGTCGAGCTGAGACTTTGCGTGGAGCGTGTTGACCGGTCTAAGCACGTGTCTCCGAAAATATTAGCGAAATAAAAGGACCTCGCGACGAAAGCTTTCGAAAATACATTCTTCCGAATGGATCTCGTGCTCTCCCTTAATCTCTCTCTTTAAGGTTCTCTCGATGTACGTATTCAATATTATTGAAATTAATATAGAAGTCTATATAGTAAAATATAGACGCCAATTAAGATCGAAGTCCAAAGGGAAAGGTTGACCAATATTTTTCTATTTACGAACAGCGGTTTTCCCTCGTCTTGTAACAATCCTTTCCGCAAATAGGAGTAGCATAGTAGGATTCGAGCGATAACATCGAAACGATTCGCGCGATCGCCAAATCTAAACAACCTCTGTTTTCTTTCAACACATTAACCAACAGGGTACGTTTACATTCGCGTTCGAGCCGAACGTGGTTAGTTTGAGCAACGGCAAAACACGTTTATCCGAATCCTTTCTGTTGCTAGCAAAATCTGATCTTACCATTATACGAACCTTGCTAGAATTCTTTACGTTTCGTTAAAACGTTCTCTCGTAACAAGTTTGTTCTCTGAATAATAATATTAAAGCAATAGAACGACCATTTACCGACGTAGAAAATGTTAATATCAGAATTCTCTGAAGCACGTATGGTATGAAAAAGGTATGCTAAAAGTATGGTGGAAAAAGGGTGGTTTAAGATATAAGAGGGACGTAATTCCACGTACGTTAAAAAGACTTATGGGTGCAGCTACAGAGACCTGGGATTCATACACCTTTGAGAAAATCAAAATTAAGGGAGTAATGGCTCCGAGAGCATTTTATTAAAAGCTCTTATTAAAAATTCCTGCACAACCGTGTCTCCGATATATTCTCGCGGCGCCCATTACTCATTCAATTTTGATTTATCAACGAGCTCGTTGCTTAATAATTAATCCCTGTTTCTCGCTTTCTTCGTAATTGACGACGAAAGAAAGTATAGATTTTTCGAAAATCAGTTTCCGTCGATCGGTCAGATTTTTCTCCCGCGGCAGCGAAGTATTTCGTCGACGAGGCTTTATTTTCTCCAGACCGCTAATTTAATACCTCGCGTGGGACTGCAAGCTTCCCACGGATCGATCGAACAACTTCCCGGCCAATTCTGTACGTCGGCTTGTCATTTAGAATCGCGAGAAAGTCGATTGTTCTTTCGTAATAAATCCGATCCGGAACGAATCTCGACGTGTCCGACGCTCGCGTTTTTGGATTCCACGCCGGCCCCATACGCGGGGCTATTGACGTTTATTAGGTCCAAGGTAGGAACGATTTTCGTCGCACGGCCACTCGAGATTGAAAGGGCATCGGGATGGAAGTAGAAGCAAACCTGCCCGCGACAATTGTTTTCCTTTAATTTACTCCCCGGCTCTATCCCCGACACGGAATTGCTCGGCCACGTCGATCACGTTTCATCCGGCTGACCGATCGGAGACCACGGCGAAGGAGCAATCGTTCTTCCGTGTTTCTTTTCCATTTCACCTCCGTCCACGTTTTCAGCCACGCCGTGCCACTATGATTCGTCTCCCGCGAAAAGGACCAGTGACGTTTCTATCGGCCAACGGAACTGATTCCCCGAGAAATCTCGCGGGGATTTCTAATTTTTAATTCCATTTTTCTCCCGTTTTATACAATTTGTTTTTTTTTATTTTGGAACAGGTACATTCCAAGTTTCTAATTTCTCTTTTATTCAGCTGATGCATTATTATTGTTATCTTTATTCATGCCGGGCGAGCGCACGAGACACCGTCAGCGAGATCAAACGTGCTCTCCGACCGTAATTCAAACTATGGCGTCACATATTCTCGACTGTAATTTAAACCGCGGCGGAGTGAAAGACATCGCCGAGACTAAACTTATCTCTGCTCCGAGTATATTTAAAGCCCTTCCCCTCAAAGCAACCACTACGGATCAGCTCATAAGAAGTTTCGAGATGGGAGGCTATAGTATGAATATCAATCGCCTTCGAACGAAGTCGTAGCTTTCTTCGCGGACTACCACACGCATCCCCAATGTCTGTGCCACAGTTTCAAAAGCGTACAAAGTACACCCCCTATGTTGCAATACGTTAAAAATCAATTATTCAATTTTATTCCTTGGGGAATGAAACGATAATAAATAACGAAGAAATTTAGACGATACTATTTTTTAAGTACACCCCCAGTGTTGCAATGTGTTAAAAATCAATTGTTCAATTTTATTCCGTGGCAGTGAAACGATAATAAATAACGAGGATATTTAGACGATATTATTTTTGCTGGACACATGGTTTCCTCGACTCATGAATCAAAGACGAGTCCTGTTCAGGGTCGCAAATGACTATAGTTGGCCGTCGACGAATCCCGACAGAATAATTTGCGCGCAGAAAGTTACACGCCAAGTATCGAGAGATTATCGTCGGCCGGGTGACTTTATAATGCGCTTAATACGCGCATAAATCAACCCGATAAATCTCGTCAGAGATTAATTCCCAACAAGATCGCCGGTATAAATACTTCGATGATCGGCGAGATCGCGCCGGACCGGCTATAATCCTAATTATAATAAACTGGCCGGGCAGGCATCGACGATTAACGCGTCGCCAACCCGCGAAAATTAATGCTTTCGAGTCGCGAGGCTCTTTCGGAATTTACGGAACGCTGAATCCGTAAAAAATTCCCCCCAAAGACGACTAAAACGACAGGGAAAAGTCCGAGATAAGATTTGCAAAAATAACTACGAGAAATGTCGGATTAAATGCTATCAGACTGTTCGGAAATAAAGTTCTGACCCCGTAAATAATGTCACGGATTTCATCTGGCTGATAAAACACGTCGGTGAAATGTATCGGTGAAATATATATTTTTTAAAATATGGACGATTATAACCCGTTCTCGATATTTTAATTTCGTTAAAATTAGTCACGAAAAGTTGAAAGATACCGGCCGAAGCGACGCGCGCGAGGAAAATTGCGATTGATGGAGCGACGGGGATCGATCGGGATCGTTTGCGAAATGACGACTTCGCGTTAAAATTGTTATCGTCCGGTCTATCGGCAATTCATTAACGCGTCGTTGCTCGTTTCATACCGGAGGTCACGGTTCCGTTGAAATAATCGCCGAGAATACCAGTCGTTGTCGACTGCAACAAATTTACGCGGCACGCATTGTCGATTAAATTCTCGTTTGATCTCATCGCCGGACTCGTCTTTCCCGTCACTCTTTCGGCACCACGGCGTTATTACTTTACCCGTGGTTCGGGAAATTTATAATACCCGCGAGGTTGCTCGTCCGGAATGTCGTCCGACGAAAAATTAAAATCGACGTCGTTCCGCGGCGCAACGCGTCACACGCGATTACCAACCGGTCTAATTAACGAAACTGTGCCCCTTCTCCTCCGCTGGACGTCGCGTGAATCATCGTGAAACCTCGTTAACGAACCCCTAACGGTGGAAAAAGGGCGTAAATTGAAAGGAAAGGTCCAAAAATGAAATAATGATCAAGAAACAAAGATCACCCTCGGTTTTCCGTATTTTCCGCGGAAAGATCGTATATTAAATTGTTTATTAAAGCATTTAGAACCGAGTTTCCAAGCGCGACTGGTTCCCGGGCAAATATTGAAGGAGAAAATGGGGTTGCACGTACCCTTCGGAAAAAGTTCGTCTCGTCTAATTCTTGAACGTTCCACCCCCGACCACCGTTCTTTCCCCCCCGGCCTTTATCCGGCCAGGTAGTTTAACGCTCCCATTGCGCAGAATTTGTCCAGCCTATTATTCGGCGGCGTTCTCGTAAAAGCGGATTCGATCGTGCGGATTAATTCGAGCGGCTCCGACCTTGGCAAAAGCGAGCCACCCTTCCACTTTGCTAAACTTTCCGGAAGGTTGAAGGTCAACTCGCCCTCGAAAGTCGCATTCGTCGGCGTTGACGACGAGTCTCTCGAATGAAATGGCTTACCGGATGAAAGGAGCCCGTCGTCGTCGTCGTAGACGTCGTTGTTGTCGTCGAATGAAAGGGTTGCTGCGGAAGATAGGAAGCCGGTTGTTCGAGGAGGGTTGGAAAAAGGCACGAACGTGTACGACAAGGGAACGTAAGTGACAAGTTGAGGGATTGCCGCGCCTACGCCGTTGCATTGTACGCAATCATCCTCGACGAACCACCCCCTACCCCTCTCGCGACCGCCAGCCCCGCGATTTTCACCGTTTTTGAATCTACTTGAGCTCAGACGTCCCTTGGATATCCGCCGAACCCTACCGTCTTTCCATATCCCTCGGGAAACAACCGTCTTATAAAAACGTTTTTTTACATTCTTCTATCTCTTTGTACAGGCTCACAAAAGTCCATTAACGCGTATTAAAAGTATACAATCTTTAGATGCGTGCAGTTCCGAAGCTGCTAATGTTTTATTAATTATTGAGCCGCTATTAGCAGCTGCAAAGCCTCCCCCTTGGAAGGGCTTTTGGTTTTAGTCGATCCGACTTTCAGTTTTGGAAATATCGCAATTTAAGTGAAAGGGTAACTTTCCAATTACCACTCTGATCTCTGTTTTCGCCTTAGAAAAGGCTATTAACGGGTATTAAAAATGATAAAACTTTAGACGGGTGCAGTTGTAAAACTATTAGTGATTTATTAATAATTGAACCACTGTTGGCGGCGGTAAAGCCTCCCCTTTAATATGGTTTTTGGTTTTTGTCGATCCGACTTTCCGTTTTCGAGATATCGTAATTTATGTAAAAGGTAATTTTTTAATTCGACCGCGATCTCGCGCGACGCCTCAGAAAAGGCCTATTAAAAATCATAAAACTTTGGATGCGTGCAGTTCCGAAACTATTGGAGCTATATTAATTTTTGAGGAGTTGTTAGGAGCGGCAAAGCCTCCCCTTTAAAATGGTTTTTTGTTTTTGACGATCGGACTTTCCGTTTCGGAGATATCGTAATTTATGTAAAAGGTAATTTTTTTAATTCGACTGTCTCTGTCTTCGTCTAACGCGTCGGACCTCCTTGTCGCACGTTGACCCACTGACCGAGTGACTGAATGACGTCACGTTTACTATTTACTACGATCACGTGCGGTCAACGACCTTGACAAGGCCGTAGTAAGTTCATTGACCACGCGACGTATCTTCGAAACTGGCCACCGCAGCGACTCGAAACTAAAATCGCTATATCTCCGGAACTAATAAAGCTATCAACTCGTACAAGCGCTCATTTTAAAGGGCATTTTATCCCCTATCCGATGACTATACCAACTACTATATTTTACGCTGTCTTCTATGTTTATTTTGCAATTTACTTCGACGTTACACACCCAATGTAGTTTCAGCAATTCCTATGCATTATACGACCGGTGTACGATTAACACTGAATCATAGATCGTCTAAATTTGCACACACATCATGTCAAATGCTCAATAAAATAAAAAACATCCATATATTGTGAATTCTAATTTCTCCAAAACGTATATGGACCAATACCAAGGAAACAGGAGCACCAGTTTTGTAAAATTTACACCGTTCAGGGCGTTAATTTACTTTCGTAGGCGACTGTGCCTCCCTGTAATCCCGTGGAACGTAATTAGCCCGGGCACCGAATGAACGCAGAAGCGGAACGATGTTTCCTTGGGCAGCGATCTGTTCGACGGGCTAATAATTCGCCGGTTTTCGCGGCGCGTTTTCGAAAACGACGAAGCATTCGATTATGGGAGGCTTGTAGCGGTGGACCCCCTTCGGGGAATTGCGGTGGCTGACAGTGCACCAGGACTCTCCACCCCCCCTGCCCGACGATCTAGCCTCCGCGCGGGGGTAAAACAATGACGAATGCGTTCTCGTCGCCGCGACACGTTCATCCCCCCGTGCACGTGCACGCGATATCGACAACGGAGCGTGGCGGGGGTGGTGGACGCGGCGCGCTGGGAACATGGACGCGCGCGGAGACACCCGGAAATGCGGGCTAACACGGGCCCGGTAACGCTCGAGATCGAGTTGCGGTGTTATCGAGACGGTTTCCTGTCGCTGTTGTACATACACGGGCTTGGTTCGAGCACGACACGTCCAGACAGAACGGGCCAGATACACTCGTCGCGAGAAACTTCACGCGCGAACGACCCCGTCTATCGTTTATCTTCCCCCGACCGACGATAGCAACTTTTCCATTCTGCGCCGTCGAAAAACTTTCGGGCGATTTGTTTAACCGCCAAACCGACGAATTTGTACGCTAAAATAGGCGGCTTGGGGTCTAAAACAGCTCGAAGATTCGGGATTACGGAATCTCACCCCGTTTCGGAAATTACAAATAGAACGTTTTGAACTCGTTCTAAATAGGGGAGTTTCTCGCGATTATTCTTTGACGGGGACAGCAGACTTTCGTTACCAAGCAACAGCTAATAGCATCAAATTTTAATTAGTACTTCGAGGAAGTTTACGAACGGAGATTATTAAGCATTCGCAGCGATAAAAATGTCTGGAGGCCGGATCGATGGAGCAATTATCCCCGTCCCAACGGTTACGGAATCTGAATAAAATGTACTTATCATTCATTTCCTAAGTCCTGTTGCATTCGTAAGTCGGTTAGGAGGGTCCCAAATGAATGGGAATACGCGTATAACTCGCGGATACCGTATGAAAATTATCGAGCCGATTTCCGGCACATGTTCCGCGCAAACTGGTCGGACATTGACGAGTCTATAGATAGAACGACAAGTCACGTAGGGCGAAATGAACGTTCGTATACCAATTACTTGTCCTTTCAACCCTAAATCCGCGTTAAGCGAACCTCGAAATCAATATAACACGACAGCCAGTAACTCGCGCTTTAATCAACGATTAATTTAATCTAATAATTCCCCGGCCCGATAATTACGTCCTTTAATTTCTGTATAATTACGAGGACTAACATCGAATAAACGTCACGGGGGAAAAATACGTCGATCGACGGAATGCAAATATCGCCGTAATTGTTTCTCGTTATTCGTGAAATAATGCGCCTCCCGCCCGTGCGGAGCAATTTTTAATATTTATAATCTGGAACAAAGAACGCGTGGAATCGTACGATACACGGATTCATTAATTAGCCGATCCCGTTGCTGTGCAACATCGTGTATCTCGAATTACATTTCTGTAATTCCGTTTCGCAGATATAACTTGGTCTAAAATCAATTCCGATCGTTGTGGGTCAAGAGGTGGCTTCCAAAAAATTATATGAGATGGACGATCAGATCTTGTTAATATTTTTTCCATTAAAAATTTCTTTATTGAATCAAGAAACGGTTAAAAATGGAGCGATTCGTCATATTTGGGGGTCTGGTAAATAAAAAATCACCGAACCAGCGAAACGGACGGTAGATCGGTGGACTCGATGGCGCGAAACGAGCAAACAATGGACGCGACGGTGGACATCGATTGCCCCGACCGTAACAAGACTATGAAATCTCGCGCTGTTTATGTACGCGGGAGTTCACTGTAACGCCGCCATCGACCAGCGGGGTCTGGCGTCGCGTTCGATAAGGAGGAGGAACGGCGTTCTCGCGAGCCGCGTATTCCGTCGGGCTCTCCGCGAGAAGAATGAAGGCGGTGGGCGAGTCCGGAGGGGGTGGAAAAAGTCGTTCGAAATTCCGCGCCATATGCTCAATGGCTCCTCCAGACTGCCCCCTCCAACCCTCCCGCCGCCCTCGTAGGAACAGTCTCGCCGCAGCCACCGGAGAAATTCAAATTTACGCACCGACTGCCCCGGGTGTGTTTTTCGAACTTATGAAAAATGAGTCTAGCCGAGGGTCCAGACTAGCCTCCCCCTTGGCCGCCACCCACGCCCCGGGGCTTTACCTTCTTCGTTGCCCTCTCCATATTCCCTATCATTTTAATTTCCACTCTTTCCGGTACCTCGAGCTTCCGCGGGCAAACGGGGATCGCTAATAGTCCCGAATACGAGTAATTAAAGAATCTCTGACTGACAGCGGAAGCCGGGTAACGGAACTTTTCGCATTAATTCGGTGGAAAGGCTGTCCGTTACACCGACGAATTCATTGCAATATTTTTTTTATAAATACTACGGGAACGTGGAAATTGTTTAATTTAAATTCCCGTTTCCGTACATGTACCGTTTTTGTTCCTTAAAATAAAATCATTCGCGGGCACAAGACCCAGGGAGAACTTTGCTCGGGACGTGGCTGAATTTTCATCGATCTTTTACCTTTACAGGCAATGAATTAATTAGCACCTGGCGTTGATTTATTATTAACGAGTAATAATGAATTCTGACGGTGCATAATTCAATCGAACACGAACCCACCAGCGATATATCGATTATTACCTACACGCGCGTACAAATTTCACGGTAAGTTAAATCCAAGGGGGTAGGAACCACTCACGGAACGAGCAACTAACAAATTGTAAATAAAAAGGGAACAATAGCCAATGATAAATAGATTAGATTAAACTAAGACGGAACAATGGAACTATGACAAAGCGGCGACATTAAGAAGACCGTGACAAGACAAAGCGTTCGGCACTGCGTTTACGGGATGTCGTACACCCAGGTGGAAGTGAATTACTGCAGGAATTACAGCATTACGTAATTTCGCGCGAAAAAATCCGTGTAACTCGGGCGAAATATGTAAAAGCGACGTGCTCATAGTTTCCACGTTTAATATCCTAAATATTCTACGCGTTAGAAAATTCCAGAAGCGCCTCGAGTTTTCCGTGTCCACACCCAGACCCATCCCCACTCGATACCGTAGAAAATTTGTTCGTTTTTTTCCTCCACCCCCACTTTGGAAGCTTCCGTCTTTAATCATCGTTCTCCTGCGAATTCCTTCCGGCTTTTGTCCGAGATGAAGCGTTGCTCGATCATCCGGCGGAAGCAAACAATGTTGTTAACCTACTGGCGAGCTTTCGGAATCAAGGCAGCCGTATGTAAACGCGGAACGCAGAAACACCGAGAGCTTTCCTCTCTCTTCCAGGGCATTACCATATCTTTCCCGTATCTCGTCTCATTTTTCTCCCGTTATTGCGGCCGGTCCTTTAACTCGGACCATTTTTCACTCATCCGCTACGCTGCTCGCAGCCTGATACGAGACGCTGCTTGAATTCGGTCAATTTCCGGCCCCTGGCGCGAAACCATCCCTGCGAATTCTGCAAAATTTACCCAGAAATATTCTGGCTCGTACGGGTTTAACGATGCGCGTCGTTTCATTTTTTCTCTCTCTCCTCTCGCGTAACGCGAAAAGGAAATGGTTTTCGATTTCGCGGGGGATGGAAATAAAGGTGTATTTCAGGAACATCTTCCATTTACAACGGGACCGAGATAATCAGGGTTCCTGACGTCACGTGATCCAAGATGGCCGACGCGAGACGGAACAGCAGGCCCCTCGCCTCACGTTTTCACGAGGGTTTTTTTGCGAGTTCCCGCGACCGCATCGCGATGAATTATGGCGCATAACCTCGAGAGACACGGAGCCACGGTGCATATAACCTATATTTCAACTTCTTACCGCGAAACTGTGCACCGGTACAGTTCGCGTCGCAGTAACTCGATCCTAACCTCAACTAACGGACCAGCGTGGGGCTATCTCGTATCTTCGCGTTTTTCCTTTCAAACGTAAACGTGAAGTTTCGACTCCTCTCGAGCAGGACACTCGAGTCATAGCAAATCAAGATTCTGATTTAAATACGATTTATCACAGTTTGTATAGTGCAATCTGTTCTATTCGCGTGCTGGGTGCAACGAAGATATATAAAAACGTTTACCGCCTTTGAAGTTGCTCGGTAAAAGTTTCCCTCGAGTCTTGGAATATTTATTTACCGTGTTCGATCGGACGCGAGCCACGAAACGGCGCGATGCTCCGGCAACCCGGTCCGGTGAATTCAATAAGAGGGCTCCGAACAAATTACACGCCACTCGTCCCTTTTTCGTACGTTTCCACGCTGGCAAAGAATTTTCTTGTACTGCGGGGCAAAATTGTAACTGCTACGGACCGGTAGACATTACCGGAGATTATCCGCCTACTTTTCCCCCTCTTTTTGTTTCCTCTTGCGTGGCGCGGGCCGAATAAAGGAAAGGTCAAGTGTCCCTGTCCTACGGAGGGTAAGCCCAGGACAGACACTCGCGCTGGCCCTGGCTCGTTTACCATCGTTTCGAGCCTTAACGAGGCTAATCGCGGACTTGGCTACCCGGAGCCCAGATATCCTAGACTGCGTATGCACGCTTTGAATACCTTCACGCGCCACGCGTTTGCGTTTACTATTTATCTCCCACGCGATCGGGAAGAGTGTATCTTCAACCCATTGATGCTTTCGTCCAAAGGAAAATAGATAATAAGTTTGTAAACGTTTAAGAAATTAATTTTACTGAATGTAATTTATGGAATTGGGACTTGAAATCTGTGTTACTGACAATTGCAAGTAACCCTCCACATCCCCAATTGCTTCAGTTCGACTGTAATTAACGACCTGTTGGGCATCGACCAGTTTTGAGAACAAAGTCACCAAGAAGAGAGTTTTGTACAACGATAAGAAAAATAGTTTTGCACTCTACAACTTCCAAAGAGTATATCTATTGTAAATGAAAGATATTCGAGGAGAATTGTGAGGTCTATAGTGTTCACACCCGGGGCGAAGTGGATCGATTCCGACGTCACTTTCGCGTGTATAAGTACATACTTATCCTTCCTCGGGGGGTAGTAAATTGACCGAAACGTTGGGCTCCATAAATTTAATTTCGCCTCCGAGTGTTCCTCGTAACGAAAAAATTCATGTCCCCCATTGTGCTCTTCAAAGAGCTTTATTTATACCAGTCTATAAAATTTCAGAAACTTTGATTCTGGATAATCGTGAACTACGTAATTTAATGTTCGTAACTTCTGTAAAATTCGTGATTCATGATTCCAGTCCTGTCACGATGACGTCGTTAATGAATTTTTCCGTGCACCGTGCAGGAATATTTCAATTTTCCTCGCGAGTTTCTCCGAGTGCCCCCTCGAGATGGCGAAGATAATTAGTACGGGCGTAATATTTCTTACGAGCGTATTAAAACACGAATTAACCACGGACGCCCGATGAACCCAGCCGGGAGACCCCTATCTTTATCGACGCGTCGTAAACGCGAAACCGCGGGTAACACGCGACGCCGCGGAACTAAAATTGCGGGATGCGTCCGTGGTGTGCACGCGAACTGCATACGACCGCGAGATTACAAACTCCCGTATAACTCGCGTAATTGCCGGGCCGAACTAATTCGATTCTTTTTTCATTATTCAGATTTCGAACGATCGAAACGCTCCTGTGGGGTGAGGCAAAATATATCTGTCAACGTTCGATTCTCACTGCTTGTTTGATTCCCTATCAACCATCGACGTTAAGATAAAGCAAAATAGATCAGTTTCGCCCCCAAAATCCACCCTGTTGGGTCTCGTAATGGAAGTTTCCCGAGCAACGAAAAAATTGAACGCTAAATACCTCTATAAAAGCTCGTACGTCTTATTTTTGCTCAGCGGGGAAAAAGATCGAGCAAAGTGACCTCTCGTTGCTAATGATCTCGCGCTGGCGGTCCTCGAAACTGAATCCCCTGTTGGGAAATGGGCCAGGGGGAGATAGAAATCAGTTCGACGGAGACCACCCGTTGCATGGACCGAGCACGAGCTCACGTAGAACCGGTACGTGCTCTCGTTGTCTCGATTAAATTGACGCGGGGAGGGGGGCGCTTATACGATTTAGCAGGGGCGCACTATTGATTATTACAGCATTACAAAAATGGGAACGAGGAAGAGGGGGGGGGGCGTGCGCCGGTTCGATAGACCCGTCGCTTTTTATAAACTGTCGTGGCTGATGGCTGGAAAACAAACGTGAAAAACCGACGGGTAGGAACGAGGGCGAATCGAATTAATGCCCCAAGCTGCCGTTTTAAACAGCGAGCCCTGCGGTTTCCCCAAGCTTGCTTTAATAACCAGAGAATCGTAAATTTTCGAAACCGGCGTCGGAGACTCACCCCTCTCCTCCCCCGCCCTCTTCTTTCATTCCTTCCGCGACGTATTAAAACCAGCCAAGAAGTTCAACGCGAGTTTTTATTCCGGCCGCAAGAACAGTGCCTCGTCGTTGAAAAATGGCCGACCGTTTCTGGCTGATTATTTCGCCGATAATTGCTGAACGATCGCTCTCGCGCGAATTTCACCCTCCTCGCCCGCGGACTCGATCTACGAGTGGAAGCATTGTATCGGGCGGGGGTAGGGGGGAAGCCATTTCGCGATTTATTGGCCGAGGACGCGCGGCCGGCCATAAATTATGTTTCGACCAATTTTTTTCGATCATTTCGAACGCGTTTATTTATTATAAAACTGGATTAACGTCGACGCGCGCGAAAGCTGTTTTATTCTCGGGCGATTATTTAACGCGGGAGAGTGATATTTGACAATTTTTTCACATTATGCTGACGTTAGTATCTTTATCCTTTTTAAATTAGAAATTTATTGCAAGAATCATTTTTCTGTGTACGACAATTTTGCATTTCTTAAGGCGGATTTCAGTACACGGCGCATAGTACTATTACGAACAAAATGTCGTTCGATTTTTTATTCCAGATCAATGGAACATGCACAGGAATAGCATTTATTATTTCATCCAAAGTCTATAAAACGTGACGAAAAAAAAGTATTTGTACCTTGAAACGTTAAAGAATATACGTGGAAAGTGGCGAAAAGTTTCATCAATGCGTTCTGTTATAAAAAGATCGCCAAAGATCACATCTCCCCTGAAATTTCGCGTGCAAGTCGAAGAAACAAATTGATCGCCCGTAAAATGAAAGGTCGCTCTTCCGAATGTCTTCGTCTGAATAATAGTCGTTCCCTTCGACCATCGTGCTTTCGACGTTTTTCAATTTAACGCGCCGCGCGTGATATATCCCGTTATAAATTTAAATGGGACACTTTGTGTACGCGTACACGTCACATGGATTTCGCGTGTAGCTACGACACGTGCTGTAGTACGAGTATCTAGACAGGCGGCCATGTTCCTAGCAGCGAACGGAAGCAGCCAGCGTGTAGATGATTTAAAAATATAATATATTCAACGGTTGACCGCCGTTGCGCCGCTTAACTAGCCAACCGTACTAGACTTTGAAGCTCTCTCGCGCCTCTCTATTTCCCTCTGACCACTGATGTCCCCGTGTTTTTCTTTTCATCTGTTCTCATTCGGTTTTACTCCCCCCCCCCGGATGTCGTAATTGCAACACTACTCTCCGTACAAGATTATTTACTGTTGACGACTGGTTTCAATTTTAAATTAATCTTAGAGGGAATTAAATTTGATCTATACAAATCAAATGGACGATTTCTCTATCTTCATTCGTTGCATACTTTAATCATCATCGTAAATGCAATGGTTTCAATTTTAAATTAATCTTAGACGGAATTAAATTTGACCTATACGAACGAAATGGACGATTTCTCTATCTTCATTCGTTACTTCGTAAATATATTATTAAGTTTTAGTGAAAGTATACACATGTCTGACTATAATAAACTATTAAAGTTAAATGGAGACCTCATATAAATGCAATTAATATATCGTCAAGTTTTCGTTGACGCATACACAAAGACGAACTGCTCTCGATAAAAAGTTTGAGCATAACAAACTATTAAAGTTAAATTGAGACCTTATATAAAGCTCTCCGAAGCATCCCTCGGTATCGTAACTATCTTCAAACGATTATGCTACTTCTGCAACTCATTTGAATACAGAGACACGTACGTCGACGAGCTAATTGTCGAATGCAAGGGCGTTCTCGTATCAACCAAAAGTTCCTCTTTGTAAATTTCATAAAGTCACAGCGGGGTTTCGCCAGAAAAAATGGCCACCCTCCCCCCCCCGTATCCGCGAACACGCGAAAGTTCGATCCGCGTTTCGTGTCGCTGGTCGTCAAAAGGTGCAGAGATCGAATCTCGATGAAGCGATATCGTTGACGGTTACACCGACGCTGGCTGCCTGTAACTTTCGATGACTATTAGGATTTTAATACGCCGGCACGGTTTCACGGTACGGCTCGCCGAGGGGCCAGGAAGTTGCGGACTAATGTCCAACCGACGAGCTGGAAACATTGTCGAACGCAATTTCGAAGGGATTGAATTATTCTAGCATGATTTCGGCTGTCGCTGTGATTTCGTGATTTATGGGAAACGAAGTCTGGACTCGAACGCTGGCCGCGGTGGCTCGTTCCGATCAGCGACTTCGCTGCTCGATTTTCCGCTGGCTCTATTATCCCATTGTTTGTACACGCGATTTGCAAACTTATCGTTAAATAATTTTCTTCGTTTAAAGTTGTTCAATATTTGCTAAATAAATACGACAGAGCGTCGACCTAAGCATGTATTTGATTAATGCAGTTTTACAAAACGATAACGCTGTTCTTAGGAAAAAAGACCACCTCAGGTAGTACTGACCTTTGCAAGGGAGGGGGACTGCACCAATGGCTATAAATTTTCATTAAAAATGCATGCATGCAATTCTCAATAAAAGTACCATCGAAGCTACAGCGATTCTTCCCCGTGCTCGATAAAATATAATCGAATAATCGAGAAATGATTTCGGGATATTTATAATGGCGTATCATAGCGACGCGCATACACGCAGAAGGGTATCACGCATGTAGCCGCGTCGGAGCGATTTTTTACATCGGCGTGCGGTGCCATAAATCAATTAAACAAAAAACCGCGGGGCCTGCGAGTGACAAATTCAGCTGCGACTCCGGGGTCGAGCCACCTGGAGTGAATTTCATTCGGCGCGACGACGACTGTTGTTGGCCCTTTACCGGTCGTTACGCTCTGCCTTTGCCGTTAAACAAGCCGCCCGTCGTTTTTTCTCGTCCCTTTTTCCGTCGCGGATGTATTTGCGCGGATCCGCCAAAGTATGAAATTACACGCGTCGCGTGATACTGGACGCAATAGGGTAATACGCGTTCTTAATATGCAAGCCAGGGGTTCCCAAACTTCCCCAAAACGACCCCCCTTTACTCACGTTTTACGCTTTTGAAGGATCATCGAGATACGATTTTTTTAAAAAACCGAACTTTAGATATTTTACCTTTTAATTGTTGGAAACTCTGCTCTTTCCTATCAGGAACTAACTTTCAACTAGCTTCGATTTCCTCCATTTTTTGTAATTTCACTTTCCTGTAGTAATAACTAACACCTTCGAGCAGCTCCTCGTTTTCCACAGAGATATCATACACTTGAGAATTACAAAATACAACAGTAGTGTAAATAAAACAGATATTTTTTAATCAACCTAAATTTCAAATAAAACACTCAGGTACCAGTGCAAAGGGTTAAAACTGACTTTTGTAGAGAAAACTTTATCCAGATTTGGAGATTACTACCTTGCAACTGTCACTATTTTCACCTATAATATAATTGTGTACTTCGTGAGAAATTCAGAGCACATTCGACACCAAAAAGCGTCGACCGTGGACAATATCTAATGGTCCGTTGTTATTTACGATGGACGAACGTATCGTTTGCTTATTTTTCCACCGTTTGGCGAAGATGTTACGCGACGGTACGTTCCGTGTCCTCGGAGGAAGCGAAAACAACGTGTCGCTGTAGCAAAAGCTTAATTGCTCAGGGATTCGAGCTCGTTAGACCGGGCGTCCCGGGTACTCTTACGCTCTTCCTTACGGTCATTTCGTTGTCCGCTCTCGATTTACGTAATACACACGGCGACTCTTTAAAGAATTTCCGCTCTTTCGAACCTGGATCTCACGTTGCCTTTCGTCCTCCCGAAACGGAAAAAGAACAAATCCACGATTCTTCAGGGAATTGGACAACGAAAAAATTTTTTTACAAACAAGCTTTCCCTTCGTTTAATATCCCATTAACCTAACGACCGTCTCCGAACGATGTCTCCGAACGATCCCTCCGAAACAAGGTCGACGCATTTAACGTCGATCGATTCGCATCGACGGGGCTTTTCAAAAGTTTCTTCCGGCTCGTTTCTTTTTTCCAGATTACGCGTTCGCGTTTCCGTCGCTCTATTTATCGTTAATCGACTCTGCTAACCTCACCGCCGCGTTTCAAATTGTTTCGCCTTATTCTTCATTAAGGAGCATTTTTTATCCCCGGGCATGGCACGAAGCGAACCGTAGCCGGCTCTCCAAGAACATTACGCTTCCCGAGGGATTCATTTCTCTCCGGTTCCGTTCCACTCACTCACGATCAATTCCAGACTTTGCTTCTTACCCTCCTGTAACTTCGAATTGGCCGGATTCGTGCTCGTTATATCCGATGTCGTGAGTGCACTTACACCGCCGCCGCTTACAATCGTTTCACTCATCCAGTTGATGATGATTTTGCTTCCGGACCTCTTACAACTTCGGAGCCATCCCGCAGGAATTCTCTGCCCCGCCACTTATTACGCTTAGTGGATCCCTATCAATCTAACTTCAAAATGGAATCTCGGGATTGCCCTTCGTCCTGTGTACCGACCATTAGGGCCCCCGCGTTTCGTCGCGAAAATAAAATTACCACGCGGTGGTTCGGCCATCAGACCCCTTTTCTTTTATCCCGCGCGTGCAAACAGAAACGGAGATCGTTTAAAAAGCTCGTCGGTTGCTTCGACGAGAGCCATCAAAATAGCTGAACATTTTTCAGTTCCAAAAATCGAATCCGCAGTTTGGATTTAACGAAGCCCGTGGATCGTCTGCGAGTCCTCGTCGAGATTGCCGAAATTACGGCGCCATTATCCCAGCGATTCCGTCGCGGTCGACAAATTCGACGAACATCGCGTAAAACTATAAGTCGCTGGATACACGATAACGATAAAGACCGACCGGCGATTAAGTTAACCCCGCGACGCGTCGTGTACTTTTATTGCCGTTTCTAACGACGAATCCGCGACTAATCTCGCGTCATCGAGCGACTAGAAACCTTTGGGAACTTACCCCAGATCCCGGTGGATGAGGGTTTTTATTCCACCGATACGCGATACACTTCTAACGCCTCCCAGGAATTCTTGTTTCAGAGCCACGGACTCTGTCGTAATTTGATAATAAAGTCACGGATTCGCCGTCGTCCGCGGAATATCAAAGGTTTTCCCGGCAGTCATAAAAGTTTAGACGAGGAAACAGCCAAAAATGATGGGCAGAGGGGGCGGGGGGCAAGGCGAGAGAACGAACCAAAAAGAATCCCGGCGAGAAAAAAGATGGATGGCTCGTGGATGGTCCACTTTATTGCACCGTGGGATATTGTATAGCTTATGGCTGCAGGCTGCAAGAACGAGGGTTGGGTTCGAGAAAAGAGGTTTCCCTGGGAAAACGAGTGATCTATCGCCCGGCACACGGGGCCCCGGCAGTCTGCAACGAAACGAATTTTTGGTCGGACGAAGTTTACAGCGAACGCCAAATATTTTGACCGCTCACGGCCATTCAAGAGTAAATCTCGCTATATCGCCCGGCCGCTCTGTGCCTCCAGTCTCTCTCGCCTCTTCCTGTTCGCCCGTAGTTTGCTTTAGGCCAGCGGTGCTCAAATTTCGTACGTAGGAACGAGCAAAATAAAGCAAAATTTCCCGAGCCTTCGTAAACGAAAAAGAAACTCGGTTTTTCTCGGTTTTCGAGGAAGCAGTCCCTCCAACTGGAATTTCGCTCGATGGATTCGAACTGAGGGGGCAAACTTCGCCAAATCCCCGACGATTAATAATCCAGCGACTTTGCAAAACTGCTTTGGGGTTAATCTGCCAGCTCCGAGTTGGCAAGTTGCGATCTTTTACATCCGAGTCTTTTCGATGCCTTTCGGGAGGATTTAAATCTTAGAGAACTGAGAAGTTTGTTTTTTACTCGATTTTCCCTTTTATAGAAACCTGTAATGAAATAAAAATTTAGCTCGTGTATCCGTCAGACAACGTCCAATTCGTGCATAGTTGATTCACGCGGTTGATCGTTCGATCTTCGAAAAAGGAGAACGCGTGCTTTTGGATCGAGCGTTCCCCAAGAAGAGCGAGTAAGCCGACGGAGGAAGTTAAAGAGATCGAGAAGCAGAGCTAGGCGACCACTGGATCAAACCGAATCCAATAACTCCCCCGGGATTACAACTCCGACCCTTGGGAACCGAGCGTTCCCCGAAGACGTGGAAGTTGCGGAGAAAACCGGCGGAAAGAAATAGAAGAGAAAAGGAGCAGGGTTTGGGAAAGGTGTTAGGATAAGGGAAGGTGGTTTGGAAAGGTGGATCGTCGTTGGGGGCGCGGATATTTCGTTGGGACCAAACAGTATATCGCATCGGGTGCACCGAGGGGGGGGGTGAACTTTCCGAGACCCCCGGAGTTCATGCAACGGGAACGAACGACTGTGTTTGTCGCTTGTTTTCTGCACGAATTTTCGAAAAATGTATCCCGGAGAGGAACCCGGAAATCTTTCATCGAAATATTCTAAACAGCGCTCGTTCCAGCGATCGATGTTGCTCTTGGTACGATTGGCTGTTGTGGAAACAGCGTTTTCGATCGTGAAGGGTCCAAAGTCGAACGTGACACTTTAAGAGGGAGAATATCGTGTCCAGTAATAGAATATTTATGTACCATAGGTGTGTTAACAATTTTGATCGCAAGTTTAGATCATCTTTTAAGAAGATTTGACAGATTGTAGGATTTAAGTTTGTTTGATTGGAAGATGGATCCGGGTCAATCAAGAGTGAAGTGTACATTTAAACTGTTCAAATTTCTGTGGTAAAATGATTGTCAGATGACAGGTGGAATATAATCAACGAGAAAAGATTTTTAAACAGTTTCGTATTGAATCGCAAAGGAATAATTTACGTCTAAATAAGTTGACCAGTTGTACTGAAAAGAAAAACGGGTTGAGACAGCTTTGTATGGAATTGCAGTATTAGAAGAGAGTTTAGAAATATTTTTAAAGGATTACACCGCGGTGCAGTGGACCGAGCCGATAGCATTAAATATTGATATCGCAAAGCACACGGGGATGTTTCTGCAAACGATGTACAAACAGTACGGTCGCGAAAGATAAATAACCGGGCAGAGTCACGTTTATCAAAGCAAGATGGTCGGTGCAACAAAGTGCTTTTGACAGGAGAATCACAGGTCGAGGCCGCAACGGTGAAAAAAAGAACAGAACCCCCGTCGGTGGTCGCGACACACCTCGAACCGGCAACAAATTTAAAAACAGAACAAAGCAAAAAACAAACGGAGGAAGAGGTGATCGGCAAACAGAGCCACGAAACCAAACCGCACGAGCCATCGTGGAAACGATGAAACAAAATATTTGTGCGGTTTCAACGATTTCCGTGACGCGCTTCACCAGCTCCCTACAAATTCAATTTCTCCAGGAAGATTCGTTTACCACCCGTTGCATAACACCCACACAGCGACGTGTACACAGAGTGCCATACTCGTGCTCCCGCTTCCCATTGGCCCAAGAAAGCAAACCTAGTTTTACCAGCCAACGGATAGGTATTACTTTGGATCCCGATAACTAACACCTTCGTGCACAGATTCGTTCGAAAGTAGGGTCTTTCTCGACCCATCAATTATTTCAGATTCATCGGTTTTTTTAAATTTAATTTTTCCTGGAATCCCTTATGCACTTCTTTTATAGATAATAATTAATTGAAAATCTGCTTCTTCCTGCCAGGAACATGTTAGAGTAATAAATATACGGATCTTTATGCAAATTAATAAAGTTATTGAAATGGGAGATTTGCAGAGGGTTGTCTCAACCTCTAAATATAATAATTCGTATACTACTTTAAGGATTTCTTATTTGTTTGCATATTAAGTGCATTCTGTAGTTTTCTGAGAATCAAAATTTCCCATAAATGCATACACATCCACAGTAATAACTAACACCTTCGAGCACAGCTTCGTTCGAAAGTAGGGTTGAGAAAGACCCATGAATTATTGCAACTCGCAGTAAACAGACCAGACTGATGCTAAATTGTTTTGTAACAGAGGTTATAAGAATCGTGACCAACCCTTGTGGCGTACTGATAGGAACTGAAACTCAATGACGATCGTCATATGCTGTTCGCGAGTCTGGCTCGTGATATTGATGTTTGGGCCAAAATCTTCGTCACGAGTCAGACTCGTTAATGTACATGAAGGGGTTAAGGGAGAAGGGTCGAAGGGATTTAGACAAATTTCGAGATGAAATCGTTGTCCGTATCGTGAACAGGAATAAACGTTTCCACGTGGCTTTTGCTATCGTTTGTCCGCGGGTAAGGAACAACATTGACTCTTTACAAATAGAGAAAGAGTTGGCGGTTCAATTCGGTAGAAAATTGCGGGGAAAGTGTCGGTTAATTCCATCGCTGCGGGGGCTCCGTTCCCCAATAAAACAGAGAAATCCGCGTCCAGATCGATCGAAAATTGCAGAAGAAGGATCGGTCAAGCCCCTCCCCCCTTCCCGCGTCGCGGTTCTCCTTTTCCAGCCAGCTCCGTCGGGCAACAATGTTGGCGCACTAAATCCTTGTGCCACGCCACGAGAAACTTTTCCACCAAGTTCGAGTTCTCCGAGAGTTTATCGGCGGCGGAGGCAGTTTCCACCGAGCACGTTCCCTCCCCCCCGTGAGGTGTTTTTCTTTTCTTGGACTCCGGTCCCTTCGAGAACTCGATAAAATTCGGGGGGGTCACGCAAATCGAGCGTAACCAGTAAACCTAATGCTCCGCAGTCCTCGAATCGAAACGTTCTCGTTACGGTGTAAATATTTTTATAAAAAAACATTTTTCTACATACACCGTCGAAACGACCATTTTATTTTTCATATTCAACATTTTTCACCGTTTCTACGTGGAATCGTTTCGTTTCAACGAAAGTATTAAATTTTAATTGAGAATGTAAATTGTGAAATTGAATGCAAAACGCTTCACCGGGCCGCGGCCTTGATTTAAACAATGTTTTGCAGAATGTGACGTCATTAAAAAATGTAAAATAAGCATACGATACACCGCGGTCTTTTTAATATTTTTTCGACGAGTACATCTCGCTCGACAATTTTTTTTCGAGTCTAGACACAAGCGGAAACAAGTCGTTTATGAAATTAAATTTCATCCCAAACGAAACTAAACCACTCTGAAAATGTTGTACGAGCGGAATCTTTTGTACCTCGAAACCGGAGATAAATGGATTTACGCCACTTCCATAACGAGAACGATTCGATTCTTGGTGCTGGCTGGAAGTCGATATCGCTACTGTGTACGAACTGCAGTCTAGTGGTCGTCCAAGTTGGGAGGATCAACTAATAATAATTACTTTCGACGTTCTAATGGTCTGGGCAAAGTGATGAATAGAGCCACGGTTCGAAATGCTTCGTATTACTTTTTTAACTGCTCCAATGGTTGCACCCCTTTTTCCACAACGCAAATATCATATTAAACAATAGCACTTTCGAATCTAAGAGGTTTAAATGGGGAAACAGATCTGAACCTAAACAGGTGTGTGTCTCAAAGTCACCCACTATGATCAGGGTGAATTTCTCCGAGGGTAAAGTCAAGTGTCCACGAGAATCGGCAGGGATGGACGATCGAGTAAATCAACGAAACAGAGGGACAAAGCGGGCGATTGTACTCACTGACTAAGGTGAGAAAGGGTATGTTGTGCTGTTGAAAATGGGGCGAGCTGCAAGCTTCTTCCGGCCTCGAAACGGCGCTTCCGGTCTGCACCTCCATCACGTGGCCGTCTCTTCGGTAGAACGTCATGCACATAAAACCGCTCCGACTGAAAACAGAAGGCGAGGGGGAAATAAAAAAAAACTGGTTTCGCGTGCATTCGCGAGAGACCGTCGACAAAACGTTCCGACGCCGCGAACAACAGCGCTATTTACACCAACAATGTACATGCGCGCCGTTGTCGAGCGCGTCCGGTTTGCTCCGTTTCTCAAAACACTGTATTATCGATGCTCTTTTCCCCTTTTTTGCCCGCTTTCGAAAAATGCCCACAGTAAAAATCCTCCAACGAAATCCTCACCGACTACCGGAACTCCTTCTCTGCAAAAATATACAATTTTCCTTCTTCCGCGCTCCTAAATTCTCGACATTGTTTACTAGCTTCACTGTACAAGAGATTGGTGGAGCTCTGGACCCTCTAAAAATACTACACCCTTTTCTTTATTTATTCTGTTGCATTTTATTCGCTTCAAATTAAATTTCTGCGAGTAGTTTAAAAGAGGTGTGTTTTCCAATTTAAAATATTAATTCCGTAAGAGCGAATATGCAAAATATGTTCAAATAATCTGATTACTTAAACATAATAATAATCGATTATAATTTAAACTACAATATGTTACGAGTATTTTCTCAATATTGTCAAGAGTTAGTATTAGGTTCTTTAACAATCTGACCTCATAAAATTAATTCTGCAGAACCTATCTGCCAAGAATACTTCAGAATTACTGATTAATACTATTCGTAGCATCCATAAACTGTTACCATTAATAATTCGCTATAAGTAAACACGAGATGTATAAATAGCCATGACTATCGTATACAAACGTTATATTTTATGAAAAGAATGCCATATGCCATATGCACAATAAAAACTATATTTTCAAGGACCTCCAGCGACGAAACACAATTTCTATTTAGGTTCGACTCTTTTATCTATTTCCTAGAACCATATGCACAAACATTCGTAGTCTATCGATAGTGATTCTTGACCCAAAGACCGCGAAGGTACGCTGGGAAGATTTCGAAGCCGCTGCAGAGACATCGTGAGGGTATTTGGCCCCCAATCAACGCGAGGAAAGCACCGATGCGGCTGCGTGGGTGAAACCAAATTCGTGTACTCACCATCCGACGGTGTAATGCGCCACCAGCATGGTCATCGTCATCGTCTGGGCGGCGGTCGATTGCTTCACGCTGTTGCACAATATCTTCACGTCCTGGTCCTCCTGGCCAGGTACGTACTGGCCGTCCACGGTGCCACTGTCGAACCTCGAGGAGCTGGTGTTCGATCTGGTCACGTGCAAAGAAGCGTTCCGCACGTGGAACGTGTAAGACCTGGTCAGGTCGAGGGTGTGCCAGGTCAGTCCGCCGCTGGAATGGCCGGTCAACCAATTGGGAAATCGACACTGGCCGGGTGGCGAGACTGGAAAGCGCACAGGAACCAATTTATTTAACGCTGATTGAACTGCCTCGGGTCCCGAGGACCGGGTCCTCGAACCGACCCGGGCCTCGTTAAGCGGAAGTGTTCCTCCGCTTTTAAAACGTATTTAGAGTATGGACTTTGTAATTCCTGATTGCGAGCCCCGGCCATTTTATTCGGTTCGTTTCACCGGGGCTACGGAATATTTCAACAATCGCGACGACTTCCCGACAGCTGGCGCGGCTCCGTTCGATCGACAAATCTTTTAAGCAAAGATTTCGATTTTTCCGGCCGCGCGTCAAGCGCGAATCGATTTCGAGAAATCGGGAACAATTTCGTTTTATAAAGGTACAGGTCACTAGCGTCGTTCGACGAGGAAGAGATCAACGAGAAGGGATAAAAGAGACGATCCGGGGACCTCCAAAAATTTCGCAGTCGATGCTACCCCCCACTCCCACCCCCCGCCCCCTTCTGCCTGTAAAGTCCTCGACGTTCCGGGACGACAGCCGATAAAACGTCGACGTAGGTATTCGACGGTGAAACAGAATCGTTCGAGTATCTCGTAGGTCCGGTTCGCCCCCGGGACTTTTTGCTCGCGTTTCGTGGGAGGGGTCGGATATAAAATCCGGGCGCCACTTCGATAGCGTCGGGGCTTGGGAAAAGGGTTGACGGAGGAAAATGGATAACAAAGAGGGAGGCGAAAAAAGGAACGCTAGGAACGAGCCGTAGGCTGATAGATAGAAGAGCGCCAAGCGTAGGAGGAGAGACAATGGGGAGAAGGTGAGAACAGCGAACGAGAAGGGGTTGGAGCAAAAAGTACCGGTAACAATGGGGGCGAAGGATACGATATAAAAAAGAAAAATATATAGGAAAGATGAGAAAATGCCCGGAGATGGGGGAGGGAGTCGAGGAAAAAACCGAAGAAATACTAGGGATAGAAAAATGGCGGAAGAACGGAAGATCGACGGAGTGCACGGTTCGGCCAGTTTTATGGCACGTAAAAGCATTGTTGCAACGGGGATCGGGAGGGAATGGAAATAATTCAGCGGCTCCATCGATAAGTCCACGACGACATACAAATTCCGCGATCGTAAAAATCGAATGGCGCTCCCCTTGTTTCGCTGTCGCTCGTCCCTTCGCGGTACCGCGACCTACGACCTCGCGCGATCCATTCTCTCTCTTCGATTTCGCACCCACCCGCCCCGCTTCCGTTATATTTCTCATTCGCCCGCTGCGTATTGCCAATCTGCATTTTAACGATACAGATAAAATCTGACGGAAAGTTGAATTTGTACAACTCTCCGACGATCTGCCCGCCGCGGAACGTCCAAGGGAGACCAATCGGCGTCGCGATTGATTTCTAATATTCATGCAACCCCCGAAAACGCGTTTAATTCTTCCGGTTCGCCATGCTCGAACGAGAGGAGGGTATATTGCACTTTTTATATTGAACTGTCTTTGAAAACGATTGCTAAACAAGAGACAGTCGACTGTTTTCGAGTGCATTCGACCCCTTCATGTCCACTGCAATGTTTTCAAAACGCAACTTTTATTGCTACTGTGTTAATATGCGTTTTCCAGGTTCTATTCGACACTCGTGAAATCCAAATAAAATTCTCTTTTGGTGGAAATAATTTCTAAAAGTTTCAATCGGGATGAATCCCTTTCTAAAATGTTAGCAAAACAAAAAAACAGTCAACTGTTTTCGACGACAGTATGCCTTGTGCTTCGATGTTGTTTTAGCTGCAGCATTTTCGAGTACGTTTAACCCCTTCGTGTCCACTATATTGTTTTCAAAACGCGATTTTTATTGCTGCTGTGTCAACCACGCGTTTTTTCTTTCGCGAGTTATTTTTCGAAGTTACGATTATATGCAGCAAAATTCCCTTTTGGAAGAAATAATTTCTGAAAGTTTCGACGTGGATGTGTCTATTTCTAACAAGGTTGAAGATTAGGCTGACGTAATTGTCGAGAGTTGGGGGGCTTCCCGGAGGTTTTCGAGACATCTTTCGCCCCCCTCCTTGGGTTAAACCCGGCGTTTCGAGCAGTTATGATAACGCAGTCGAGTAATTTTCCCGGGGTATTGACTCTGTCTGCTGGTAAAAGAGTCCAGGTTATAATTGAACAAACTTCTGAGCCCGCTGGATGCGGTTAAAGGTTCTTGGCGAGAAAAAGGAGGAAGGGAGGCTGAGTCGCGTAAAGAGAAAAAAAGATTTAATGTTAATCCATTTTCCCTTCCAACGAAAGAATCGCGATATTAAAGGGTCTGGTTTTACGCTTCGAGAGCTTGCCAATATTAAACAATCTTTTCCACGTTAATTATTGTGTATAATAACCTATATTTAGCTATTCTCACCGCAGAAATTAAACGTCTGCTGGAAGAATCGCGTTGTAACTGGTTCCGACCTTGATGGGACGAGATAGGAAACAAGACTGACGTCGGTTGTCGGTCTGTATCAGAGTTTCGAGAGTGGGGGGAGAGGTAGGGGAGCCAGAAGCACCGTCGAAATGGTACCAGGTTACAGGATTACGTGATACAAATTGTTTTTTTCACGAGTACCGAGACCCAGGCGATGCCTATGGACTTTGGACAGTGTGTCGCCATTGTCCGCTACAATTTTTGGGGGACAATAACGTTGGCCGCGCAGGTGGGCTGTAAAGTAATTTAGGCGTACGCGTTCGGGCCGCGAACAACGCTCGAAGGCACGCGGTTGACCTTCCTGAAGTTTCCACGTTGCAACGCGGCTCGTATTGTTTCTCTGCTATTCTAATTGTCGCGATATAAACTCAATTTCCCAGCGGGTCGATTCGCCGCCCACCTATCTTACGTACGGTTCCTTATTACAGCAACGAAACTCAATTTTCAAACAACATGCACCGTGGAAGCGATATCAAAACAGTGACAGATAATGGGGAGCATTTTCCAAAGGAAACAGAAAGAAACATCTCTTCCTTGATATACAAACTTTTCATTCTGACTCTAAATTCGAAAATCTGTGGTAAAACGATATGTTTATATGTGAATATAGTGGATCGTATTTTGTAAGGATTGTCGAGGATGGTCAGAGTCGTATGATCGGATTAAAATTTCTAATAAAAATTGTAAAATTAAAAATCGACTAGATTTTTGAAAATGAACCTTAGTATCTATCGTTTCAATTTCTTTGGTACAAATAAATACATAATACCAGTTCCAGCATTGAACAGCGAATTTCATCGGCGAGAGTGGAATTGAAGCGACGGTGTGGCAAGGATCACGACGCATTCGTCCGCGTTAAGTTTTTCAGTCGAAAACTAGACCCTTTAACGACTTACAAGACACACCCCCGTCTATCTAAGAACCCCTGGGCTTCCCCGTTTATTCGTCCGACAGTTTTATCCGTCGTCGTAGCCGGGGCTCGTCTTAAAGCGATTCGGCGAAAGAAAGCTTAAAGCGAGAGAGGGATCTCGAAGGATCCAGCGAAGTGAAATCCGTTAACGAAGTTTGCCGTGACACTGTACGCAGTAAGATACGGGCTCGCAAACTTCCGAAGAAGAGTGGGCGAACAGGGGGGGGGGAGGGGGTAAAAGAAAAAAGACGGAGGGACGCGATGCACCGGAAGGAGAAGAAAGGAAACTGTACACCGGGCGAGCGAAGTAGCGTGTAAATATTCCTCGTCCGCGTCGTGGACCCGCCATTTTGACGCGTACACGTTAATGACACTGCCCGTGGATAAGAGAGGGTGAATTTTTCACGCTGTGATTTCGCAGTTCCTTCTGCAGGCGAGCTCTCGAGCGTTCCGTAACCCCCTGACCTTATTCCCGACGACTAACGCCGCCCTAATCGCGGAATTATGAACGTACCTGTTCAGGTAAATGGATGCGACGTCGAGGAGGGATATTTAAAGAAGGCAGAACAGATGTTTCTCGCGGAAGACGAGGGTAAAATTTAAATAACTGCACGAAACCCTTGGCTTTAATGATACGAACAATTAGCGATTGTAATTTTACGTGACTTCTGAGGATAAAGAAATATTCTTTCTCCCGCAGAAAATGTGTAACTATCTGTGATTTAAATTTTACTCCTGTATTTCTCAAATTCAATTTGTGTTATAAATGAAAAATTGCAAAATTGCTTGTCCCCTAAATAAAGTTAAGAAAGTATCGAATACTGGCAATTAGAGGCTTTTGCGTTCGATCTACGATACCACCTACTCAGAGTCGAGTGTCCATTAGAAACAGAGCTTAAATGGATCACTTAAAAAATTGTAAAATTACTTGTCCCCCAAATGAAATTAAGAAAGTGAGGACCACTGGTAATTAGCAGTTCGATCTGTGATATCAGAGCGTGCATTAGGGGTGGATTGGTTGGCAAACGAACGATTAAAAGAGAGAGGATGGCTCTTACCTTTCATGAGAGTCATAGTCCGGGATCCCTCCATGGGGCTGAACAGGCCGTTGCACGTGGCGTCTCCGCTCTGCGCCACCCGGTATATCTCGGCCGCACCCTCGGGCACCGGTCCGCTCTGTAAACCGACATCATGATCCACGGCTCCCATGCCCATGGCAGCTCTGTGCAGATTACCCTGCACTGTCTGGCCAGCCTTCTCGTAGACGAAGCATCGGTATCGATCTTCGTTACTGGACACGTGTCCATGATGTAAACGGCCGACCAGGTAGCGGCTGCTGCCCTCCTTCCAGGTGGCCAGGCACTCCAGCTCCTCCACTGAAACGGACCAAACGGTTTCCTCGTGACACAGAGAACATTTCAGGTCGTTCTACAGCAATCTGAGTTGCGAGAAAGCTGAAGGTAAACAAATGTGTCGGACGAGCAAGACTTTTCTTTAGCCAGATGGGAGGGCTTGTTTGGATGTTCTTCGTCACATTCTGGAAGTCAAATTCTTGTAGGCAATTACTTGTCAGAGGTGTCTTTTTTTGCCATGTGAATCAGACGCAGAGAAGTTACTTAAAAATTGGAACAGATGGTAGGATGATTATAGCTACGAGTCTAGAATTTACAATTTTCTGGGGCACAGAGAGCAAATCGAGCATATGTGTACATCCATCGGAGAATTCGTTTGCCACGATTTTGCCCTACCACTCATTTTATTGCAATTTTTTTTTTTTTGTTTTAACTAACTCGAAGCTCGCGTGATTCGAGCGCTATGGTTTATTCGAGTAACGGTCTATGCGTAATTGCTTTGTACACAGAGTGCCGATGAAATCGCGGTTATTTGTGCGGTGGTAACTGCGAGCCGCAAGGATCGACGAGGAATGTTACCGTATTCCCTCGTTTTAAATAAATTTCGAGGGCTCGTCGAAAAACTCGTTTTTTCTTAAAAACTTTTCGAAACATCGCCGAACAAACCATAGAAATCGCAGCAAAAATAACAGTGTTCGCTGATTTTCTAAAGTTGTAAAGTATAAGTATAGTATAACTAAGAAATCGATTTGCGTGAAAGAATCAGCAAGGTATATTTAAAAAAAAAAAATGTAATTACACTTTCCGAGTAAGTGCTCGAGAAAAGAATCGTACCATAGGATAATGGAGGTCGTTAAAACATTAGAATCTTCCTCGAAAGTTCTAAACTCTCGATTTTTCTATCGCCTATTTATTTATTCATTCAACAAAACTGGAAGCCCCATATTAGTGTAGAAAATTGTACAACACGATAGTCAAAATAAGTTTATAATTTTACACAGTTTTTGGATGATGCAATAGTCTCTGCAAAGAAAGCCAAAGCAGTAGAATAAGAATTCGCGATCAGACAGAGACGACTGGATCTACTGACTATTAATTATCATTGTTATTAAATATTTAAAACTCTTAAGCGGATTATTGGAACTTCTACAGCCCTCTGCAAGTTTCAACTAACAATTATTTAATGTATGTCCATGTAATTATTTAAAAATTTATGTAATCCTCGATTAGCTTCAATAGTTAATTTCCATTTACCAATTTGGTAAAAATCAACATTGAGTAAAATAATTCAGTTGAGACTGAGAGTCCACGATGTAATTATTCGAAAATTTATGTAATCCTTGATTAGAGACAATATTATTATTTAATTATATTATTTATGTAATCTTCTACTAGCTCATTATTTTTTAAATGATTTAAAGGAAAGCTGATCTCCATTTACCAATTTAAAAATCAACATCGAGTAAAATAATTCGGTTGAGATTGAGAGTCCACGATTCGCGAACACTGTCTTCTCGGTACCTTGAAACGCTTACCTGTCGCGATTCAAGGTTACCCGACGCGTTGGTCGTCGACGTCCCCGGGCGTATCGAGCGTCGCGGCGCCGGGCGTCTCGTTCATCGACAAAGTAACTCTCTCGCCCGGGGGCCTCGTCGACGGTGGAAGACGTCGCGTTCGCGCGATTCCCGCGACTATCGCGACGGGATCAAATTCGCCGTGTACGCGACGAACACGAAGAAACGAGGCTGTGGTGGAAGCCGTACCCGCGCGCCGGAATCTGCCACGGCTGACGAGCAAAAGAGCACCCAAGGCTCCGAGGAACGAGCTTTTTTCGTTCGAATCCTCGCAAATTGCTCGCGGCGTCCTCGTCCTCCCGGAGGATCGGGGGATCAGAAAAAGGAAGCCCTGGTACGCGGGGGGAGCCAGGAGGAACGTAGACGAAGGTACCGGGGAGTGGAATACTCGGGGACGCGGATAAAGGACCAAGGGATGGGAAGGGGGGCGGGGGGAGGTCTACGGTGCGAGAAAGAAACGGCAGGAAAAAGAGGTAGCCGACTTTTCCGCGAGATGTGATTTAGATACGCGCCTCTGGGATCTTGGCTTCTGGTTTTCTGGAAAGCCGCGCCGCGTAGACGGTGCACCGGGGGTTGGAAGGTATCTGCGGAGGGGATCCACCGATAACATCGAGCTCTTTACTCCTGGCCTTTCGGGGAGGGGGGTACGTCTCCGGGCGCATCCGGCGCGGCGAACCGATAATTGTTGGTTTCTTCGCGTCGACGGTCGTCCTTTGCGTCGCCCGGACGAATCGCGTCTCTCCAAAGACCACCGGGCGAATCTGGCCACCGTTTTTCACGCGGAAATCTCACCCCCCCCGTTGCCCTTTCCGAACGATCGGCCGCGATCCTCTATTTTTCCATGGCCCGCTGAATGGGGCTTCGTTCCGACTTCAGCGACAGTTTCTCCGCTCGTCTGGTATTTTTTCGAAATTACATTAACTAAATGTTTCAACTCGTGGAAACCTTTTGCAATTATTAAATGTAATATTTACGCGTTTAAATGTCCACCAGAAAGGAACAGAATAAATATAAATATATAATCTTTGGTGCTCCTGACACATTGGCTTTAATTAACTTTTTCGTGCACGGAACTAAACACCCTACTCTAGTCTCTTTTGATAAAAAAAAAAAGGTTAGGCAAACACTCTGGAAATTTTGTTTCAATTCCGACGAAACACCCCCGGACAGCGGCTGGTTTTTGTTCCATTTGCTCTATGAAGTGCAAAAGTTATCGACGTATCCAATTTTTCGATGGATTACAACAAAACCCGGTCGTTGATTCTCTGTTCCAGATTTACCGCGAGTATACATATATATATATATACCCGAATGAAAATAAAAATGAAAAACGCATCCGCTCGTTACAAGTTTATTCGAGGGACTGGATCCGACGGAGTGCTTTTAACAAATTCCGTGACTCGTTTTTCTACGGCGCGGGCGAATATGTCGCGCCGCGACTCAATTCGGTTCGAATTCCGTCGAATTTCGCGTCGAATAACGGCCCCCTCTCTCTCACAAAGGGATTAAACGACGCCGACGCCGCGGAGTTTACGTCTCTCCTTTCCTAAATACGCATTCAATTTAATATCGGGCCGAAGCTATGGCCGAGGCATTCGGTCCCCCGGCAAATCATCGCGCTCAAAGCGCAACGTATAATGCGAGCAATTTCGCGAAATTATATTGCTCACAGTTTAAGCTACCGTGAACAGCTGTCGGCGTACGAATTGCTCGAGCTTTTAGTCTCTTATCAATTTTACCAATTACCGTTTGCTCCAATTTCCACGCTCGATTTCACTTCTTCAACCCTTAACAGGGTCCTCCCCTGTATACCGCCAAAAAATTTGATTCTTTTTTACATTGTCTTAAAGAATATAGTCTTGGAAATATACGTGCAAACGCATATCACTGAACTCCTAAAATTAACGAAGGTATACGTATTGCTATTAATGTATAGTGTAATATAGATTCTACAAAATAAATTGTACAAAAGACAACGGTTGACAAGCTCATATTTTAAGGCACAACGTCAATATTGGGAAAGAAACGAGAAAAAGGGAGAAGCGAATCAATGTTTCTCTGTTTTCCATTGTTTCTTCTCCTTTTTGTATTTTTACATCGATTTGTTCTTCACTCTTCTTTGTACCACGCTGCATTTATAATAGATTACCCTCTGCACCGATGTTTACAATCGATTCCCTTTTATTTCTATTACCTCTCGTTTGAATGCAAAACCTAGGATAAGAGGGAGACTCTTTAACCCCTTGACGTACGATTTAATTCCAAATTATTTTTCGAACACATACTATTTTATTTGGTTCAAATTTGTTCGTACGAGAAATGGTCACGAAAGAGAATTTGTTTTACGAATACCTCGTGAATGTAAAAACGTGTTTAATAATTGTGAAACTTGACATCAAGAGACTCAACCATTTCTATCTCATAAAATCCATCATCTGTCGATTATTCTCTCAAAATATTCAATTTGAAAAAGAAATCGATGGAACAGTAATGAACGACAAAATGATCGTGGAATAAATTCCAGGAACAAAGAGGTACAAGAAGGGAAGTTTCGAACCTGTTTAGGGGAACGCCATAAAGAAGGACCTTGAAAGAAAGTTCGATTCTCAGCACGAAACGTAGAAGAAGCTGCAGGATCTTTAAGCTGGTTGCGTTCCTCTTGCGTTTAAGAGCGAACGATCTCGCCTGGTCGACGAATATTCGTTTAGCTCCTCGATTTTAAAAAGTTTCGGGCGTCGCGTTGCATAATCTCGAGCATCGGATCGATGGAATTTCGCCAGAAGGTCGGAAACTTTTTGGCTCGGCGCCGGACGAGGCGAACCGTGAAACTTCGCTTGTTCGTTCGTCTATTAAGATCGCGTTCCCTTCCGACTGCGAAAAGGGAGAAGCCCTCCGAAAATAGGGAAACTGTTCGCGCCTGGGATTCTATCGACCTCTCCAACCTCTCTCCCCCCTTCGATCCGGGACAGAAGTTTAACGAAGTCGAAATGGAGCAAAATGAGTCGGCGGTTTAGCGATCGGGGATCTTCGTTAGGGCGTGAAAGGGACGATTCTCTGGTCATCGCGACATTTAACCCCGCGATCCTTGAACTCGGACCACCCACGTTCGGGACAAAACGATCCCACAGCCGTAAAAAATCGATCCCCTTTCGCCGAGAATTAAAAATCTTTGCCCCTTAAAACCAACCGTGGGAATTCTACTTTGTTTTTACCGCGTGGTGCGTGTAAAAAATTTAATAACCGGTTATCGAGCTCGATGGAAATCAACTTTTATACGAAATTGGGAGATTCAAATTTAATTCATTGCACTGTAATTAGAATCAAAGATTCGAGCTTGGTCTTTTAGTTAACTACTTCGTTCGCGAGTGCACGTACTCTGAAAACTGGAAAAAGTCTTTAGGGAAATTCGAATTTATTCGACTTTAATTAGAACTAGAAATTTCTTTGACATGCAGGTATGATATAGGTCTCCGCTAGCTTGACGAAATATGTCATATTTTATGAAAATTGTAGTAAGTAAATATTCTACTGACGAATAAAATCGCGACAAAGTGTCCGGTCGACTATATAGGTAACCCAAATTCGGTGCATAAATTTCGCCGTTTCGTTTGATTTATCCGCGAAAGTCGTGCTTTCTGTCTCGTGTGTTTGTTCCGTTCAAATGAAACGTCTGCAAAGGGAGGGTGGTTTTTAGGGGGGGAGCACGGCGTTCAAAACGCGACGTCGAATCGTTAATCTCGAGGTCCCCGGGTCCTTTGGCAGCCATCCTCGGATAAGAGAAACGTGACAGGTTCGACGTAGCGGCGATTTATCTTTTTCCCTGCTCGTCCTTCCGTTTAATTTTCCACCGCAGACATCGTTACCCCCGCGGATCCCTTATCGGATGTGCGTCTAATGGCGCACCTCGGCTACCACCCCGCCGGAAATCGAGCTCTCCCCTGTCCCCGAGTTACGACTAACGAACGCACGGACCGAAAATCACTTCTAATCGCGCTACGCCATCCCCCTCCTGACCCTTTCGACGATTAATCGAGCGCACCGGTTCGAGGAGACTTCGTCCAAAGTTCCGTGTGTCTCTTATCGAATAGTCTCTAAGTTACATATTTCCGAGGGCAATTTAATTTAACTTCTCGCCCATGCATACGTGTCTGGTTCCTTCCTTGGGTAGTCTCAAGGTTGGAGAGACGAATGATCCATTTTGGAAATCCTAATAGGTGCTGGCAGACGTTCCAATTATCTAAAATATCTTGATACCAATCTTTAACCCCTTTCGACGTACGATTTAATTTCAAATCATTTTTCAAACTTGTACTATTTAATTCTGTTTAAATTTGTTTGTTCAAGGAATGATTGTGAAGAAGAATAGATCTAAGTGAAGGGGTTACTTCTCAATTTCCACTATAATCACGCTCGACGCCTTAGAAAGGTCTATCAATGCGTATTAAATGCAATTTCATCCTCTATTTTTTGCTATCTTCTATGTTTATTTTCACATTTACTTTGACGCTACATACACAAAGAAGTTTCAGCAATTTCTACTGATCGTATGACTAGTGTACGATAAAACTGGACCATAAATTATTTATTTAATTGAAAATGAATTTAAATTTGTATAATTACTATGCAAAAATTAAAAACTTTTTTAACATAAAAGAGAAACTTTAAAAAACACAACTTTTTACACATATAATGGAAAAATTAGAAGTACGTTGACTAGTAAAAGAGAAAAAGAAAGACTGGTCGTTTGACCGGTGATGGTATGTTTAGTGTTGAATAGGATAAGTGGTTGGAGTGCTCACCTGCGCTTTCGGAGGCAGGTATGTCCGGGCAGGCCTGGTATCTGAAGAGCAATCTGCTGTCGTCCGTGCAGGTATCCACATTGCTGACGGGCACCGAGCAAGTTCCGTGGCCCCGATTGTACGAGAAGGTCATGGGGCCTCGAAAGGGGCAGGGCACAGGTATCGCCTCCTCCCGGAACATCGAATAGAGCAGGGCATCTCCGGTGATGGACGAGCACAGGGACGCCAGCGAGTTTCTACTGTTACAGTAAGCTGCAAACAACAAACGTTCGAATGAATTCTTTCACCCGTTCTCCATCGTTAAAACAAATTTCCCAAAATAGTTGGGAAACGGTACATTTGATTATTAACTTTGCCCGGCGGCGACCGAGGAGGGCGTATGTCCCTGTCACGCGCAATACACGCGGAGCCACCCCTACGAGCGTTAACTTTCGTCGAACAGCCATAAGTTCTTTCCCCGTTCGGGGCAAGCCTGACAGGAAGTCGGCCCTCGAGGAGGGAAAAGAACGGGGAGGATGCAGGGCCAAGACGATGACGAATCTTCCCTGAGTAGGAAGTTCATAGCGACCAACTTTAACCGAGAATATTCCTCGACGATTTCTTTCTTTCCGGGGGAAAGCGACGGGATGCAAGTTTTCCCGCAGGTGTTGCCTCCGAAGAATCAAAAGGCGATCGACGACCCTCCCCTCCGCGTTCTACGCCCTCGATTTCCCTTCGAAACTCTTTGGTTCGGGGGCCATTCGGTTTACTTTCGCCAAAATTTTATTTTTAACTAAGATCTACTGAGTTATTCAGGTGGTCCATTTTAGGCTCTTTACCCTTTCATTCGGAATCACGGTGGACCCACAATTCAATTTCCCCAGTTTCCAATAATATTCCAAGATGGGCTCGAAGGGACAAGTTTGTTTAAACAATGTTTCCTTCTCACCAAATTGCAATTTTAGTTCGACGAGTGATATAGGAAATTGGCACAGATAAGAATTATGCCCGTCTTTGCATCGAAAGGCGAAATGGAGGTCTCGCGATTTCCGGGGAAGTTCTGAATGCAGCCCCGTGGCCATCGTCGATTTCACGAACCATTTCAATCGATCGTAATCCGTTTAACGCGACGAAGAAAGTCTGAATGGGGCCAGCAATAACAAAAGTCACCCCTTTGATTGGCGTCGTACGATATCACGGGGCAACGGAGGAAAAAATGACGACGCCAGTTGAAAACCATCAAATCGATGCCAACGACCGTTTCATTGTCCTGGCCTCTTTGCTTCCGTCGTTGGTCCTCGAGATCGTTCGCGTTTAGTTTTTACTGCAGTTCCCGACGACTTCACGATCCATCTTCACGACCTTATCAAATGTTTACATCTCCCACGACTCGTGTTTCGATACAATACGTTCTATCATCCGACAAGATCGACAGCTATCCGCGAAAGATTCGAAAATTTCCTAAATTTTCATCGTTTCGATCTCGTTTTGGTAACAATTAATGAGAATATTGTTCCTGGGAGATTACGATATCGAGCATTAACTTGCTATTTACATTTTTATGGTCGAACGGTACACATGTGGCCCGACCTACTAAATATTGTTTAATGCTCCTCCCAAGTACGCGTTTAACCATTATTACTCTTCTTGTTGCGTCCTGCTATCTGTTTCCAATTCCCCAACCGCTCTCTGTTTCCTCCTTTTCTGCATTTTCTGCATTATTATTGGCTCTGGTTTAAACTGTTTATTAACGTTCGGTGTATTCAATATGGAAAAAGAAGAAGAGCTTTTTCGAGTTCTCGCGCGCCAAGCGCTCCAGAAATTATTCAAACGAGCGGATATTTATTTACACGGGACAAAGGACCGTTGGCGGGAAGAACGAATGTAATTTTTAAAACGCGGAAATGGAGGAAGCGCAATGCCGTGTCTTCCACCTGTTTCCAAAGTTTCGCCCGTCGGTGCGCTCATTTATTTATTTATTCCCGCGTGGATGCCCGACTTCGTGTCACCCTTTACCATCCACTACCGGCGACTTTTCAAATTTTCATCGTCATTTATACGTTATTACGATTGACCTTTCTTTCCTCCCTGTCAGACGACGAACAAAATTCCCTTTCGACATAATTAATTCGCCCTCTCGTCCACGTTTCGCTGATTAATTGAGCCGCTGCTATTAATTAAAAGGGGCCAGGTTAACGAATTCGCTTCTTCCTACTGTACATTTATCATAAAATATTTTCGATGGACAATATTAGACTTTTGACGTGTCAATCTCGAAGTTTCGAGTCATCGTAAGCTATCAATTATGCCAAACACCGTTTCTATCTTTGCGTAGCGACAGTCTGTGGCCACTTTTGGGCGACAGAGAGCGTGTACTGGCGAATCGACGCGATAAAACGAAAAGAATGTAGGGGGGTTGATCGTTTCCCGACGGCCTTGAGCGGCCCAATTAATTTTGATCCGATTACGGTCCATACAACGTGCAGAAAGTACGGAAAACGTCAAATTGTTTAACATGTAATCCCCTCAATCGAGAAACAGTTTTAATCAGTAGAAATGGCCCCCGTAAAGCGATTTATAAATTGGTATTTACACAAATTTCAGACAGCCTCCAATTATTTAAGCAGCCATTACGTGCCTCCAATTACATCAGAGATAAAACACGTTTAAACTAATCAACATCGGTCATAATAGAGCAACGTGCACGCAATGGTCGAGTCGAACCATTTTACCTGATTATTTTGCAAATCACACAACAATACACACATAGCGAACAATTATGATTAATTCTGATACGCAAACTATTTTCGTTCTCCGCGGTTCAGCGATTTCGAACCTTCGTTTCTGGTAGAAATTATGCAAAGTGTTATGGAGTAGCGTACGATGGTTTGTTCCAAAGCTGGGGGAAACGTCGAAATCAGAAAAAAAGAAGAAAAAATGCAATACCGTGTTCCGAAACAGACTTATCTCGCGCGATAAACACGCTCGCCGCCGGCCAATTAAATTTAAAACGCGCTTTCTGCTCGCGACGGTAATTCCGCCGCCTTAAACTTTCCGACGAACGCCCGCGCAGCGCTGGTCGTCGTTCGTCGGGGGTTTTCTTTCGCGGACAACTCGCCACGCTTTATTTTACCTGCGTCGACTAATGAGGAGAACCGCGGGAAGGGACTGCGAGTTGACATTTTTAACGAACGTGGAGAACGTCGTGGGCGAAATTGGGGCGCGAAGAACTCGTCCAGGCGTCCGTTTCGCGGATCCATATCTGGTAAAAATAACTCGCGAGACCGGAGGATCTTTTTCCAGATTTTATTTATTTTCACGAAACCGTACCTTGTACTCGACAACGACGATGCATGCGAGTTTTAATTGCAATCGCGGGAGATTTCTGGGTCTGATCGAGGGTTAGGTTTACCAGTTTATAGATATGTGTCTTTCTTGGTGTCATTTTTGGTGTAATTTTTTATTATAATAGTGGAATGAAAAGGTGGTTAAATCGCCCACGAAATCGAGGATGGTTTCCTTACACGAAAACTTACTTCATTCTCGACACGACGGATACGCCACTTTCTAATAGGATCATTGTTCGACGATAATTTTCTGAATCACTGAATTGGGAGAAGGGAACCAATCGAGTGGTCTGTAGGATCGACTTAACCCCTTCAGACTCCATTGTTGGCAAAACAGAGCTATCGAAAAACCGAGGATTAAAATCTTAAAAAATCTCGATCGTCTCGGGAATCTGTGCCACGTGTTCGTATTCCACATTCGCGTTCTACTCTTCGGAAACTTCTCTTGTACTCTGGTAATTTCCCTCATCGATTATTGCGATACCGTAACGGTGCTTGCCATTTCCCCTCGCGTGCAACGTGTTCAAAATAGTTGTCTTCGGTGCATATACAATGGTGTAAATTAGATCTCTTCTTTGAAAAGTCTAAGATCAACGCTTCTTTTCTTATCTCTATTAAATATTGATATCCATCTATCTATTCATCGTATGCACGTTCGAGACTATTTTAAAATGAAACAACGAACGAGAAGATCACGGTCTCCAGAAGATCTTTGGGTCGCTAATGGACGAACGTCGCCTTGGTGGAATCGAATTTTGTTCCAAATATATATTCCTAGCAACGAGTGCATCGTAGTCATCGAGCAGGTCCGCATTTCCATTCATTTGGTCGCCCGGAGCATGACGAGCCTTTTCCCCCGATTCGCTGTCACCGACCGTCCGCTTCTTCCCCCATTTTCCACAGAAACGACCCACATTTTCCCGCACGCTGACGGTCCGAATGCAGCCTGCAGGCGACGGTATCTGCGGTGTGACACTATGCAGATTAAAATCCGATAAAAGAGAGGAACCGTAGGATGGAGAAAGAGGCAGCGAGAGAGGGACCCGAGGGACTTTGACAAATCGTCGAAAAATGCGGACGCGAGACAGGAGGGGGCGGTACCAGAGGTCGGTGTCCCTCTTTTTCACCGTGTATATGTCGATATCCACCCTCTGCTTTCCTCTTCGGGCTTGGCTCGAGTGCCAAACTCCACCTGCCTGACGTTGTTGCTCTCCCTTCGACTCCGTTAGCCCCTCTACAGGCCGTTTCACCTTTGGACACGCTCGTCTTCTCGTCCCTAACCCTTCTCGAGAACACGGGAATCGCGACTTTGATGGCTTCGAACATCCAGCTCGAAACAACCCCTATCGAATATCTTCGAAACTCGCATCGTTCTCCACTCGTATCGCTTCCATATTATAAATTTAAAGACTGGAAAACCTGTTTCTTAGTACGACACGATGTTAAATACTTCGTTTGAAAGACCCTGTACGCGTGCACGCGCTTTTCACTCGCACCGAACCAATTTTTTTTTATACGGGATCCATATTTATCACCCCATCTAGCCGCGACTGGTTTCCCCCTCCACGCGGAACGCGTCACTTACGACCACAGTTGGAAGATCAAAGTGTCGTTAGCAGGTTTGGGGTGGAAAAAACAGGCTCGTATCGTCTATGAACTACGTCACGGGCGAATAAAATTGTCGCGAAACTTCGTTGCGCGATCCCGCAGGGGTGAAAGCGCTCTTCCCGGGGAAAAGACGCGTTTCAAAGCGAACCAGTTACTTTCCAGATTCAACGATCTTTACGAAAACACAAGGGTTAGAACGGGAGGGAAAAATTTTGATATTTTTCTTTCACTGATACATTTAACCCCTCGATATACAAGTTCCTGATGTCAAGTTTACACAATCGTGAGGCTACTCACTGGTCATCTAGTCTTGTGTATTAAAATCAACACATTTTTGCACTCACAAGGTGTTTGTAAATCTATTGTTTTTCGTGGCCATTCCTTGTACGAATAAATTTAAATAAAATTGAATAGTTTGAACAATTATTTGGAATTAAATTGTACGTCAAGGGGTTAATCTTGTATTACATGAATGTCGCGTATCTTTGGGGTTTGTTTGCTGTCTAAAATATGGAGAACATATCTCAACAACTTCTGAGTTCAAGATACAGAATTTACACCGTAAAGAAAGCCTAGATAAAGAAGACTTTGACTTTGAGAATCAATGAACTTTCTCCAAAGGTGTCTATGATTGCAAAGGGCGGAATTTCACAGCCAACGAACGAAAATTCGCGGTGTCTCGTAATTTTCAATTTCTTTGGTAATTGTCCGTATGGTCGGGCGTATCGCGTGGGCGGCAACGGGGTACGTGCTAATGCAAAACAAAGTGCTCGAATGGCTACAGATAATTCGAGGTACCGCGAAACGGAGCCCGGAGGCACCACGGCAGCGGGTGAACCGAAGCCGCGCAATAATCTGCAACGATCTACACGACGATCCTCGATAAATATCCGGAACGAGAACCATTATCACGTTCCAGAAACTTCGCTATCCATTCTGTTGTCGGTGTATTAACGAGGCACGAGGCTGATTGCACGATAGAATCCGGCAAAGTGCTCTCGATTTCTTTTCCACTGTAAACGAGGCACCCGCGGACCCCCCACCCCTGTTTCAGAATTAGCAGAACCCATTGCCTCCTGGCGTCCTTCTTCTTCGTCCCCCCCTCCCCCCGCCGTTTGCACAACGAACGAAAGTCGTTAAGTTCTTCCCCGAGAATTATTCCGGGGTAGCTGCCGTCGTGGTCCCGTCGTACCCCCTTCTTCTCGTCATCTTCGAGCTTTTAATTACCGATCGGCATTCTAATTAATGAATGGATTTCCCCGGGCCAAACCGTGAGGGGGAATCGTTATCGATCGGACGAAACAACGACGATTAGGAGGTCGACGACGACGATGACGCAAAGGGGGGAAAAAAAAAAGAAAAAAAAAGGAACGGGGTGGAACAACGACGGCATCTGCCCGGACGTTCCAACGGAATTGTACTTACTTTCTTTGTACTGGAGAACGTTCGAGTGCTTCTCGTGAATGACGACGCAACGGTAGCAGGATTTTCTGGAACAGAAAACGGAAAACGGTGGGTTTCTTTTATTCAGCCCTTTCATTCGATATCGCTCGACGGAATTAGAACCGGTTTCCCCCGTGGCTCCGGCGTTCCTTTTCCCTCCCACCGGTTGTGTTCCCGGCAACGTTGATCGTCAGGCGACGACGCGGATTAACGGATGGCCAGTCGTCCGGACGAGATAAGCTACGGCCAGCGAAATGTTCGCGATAACGTATCGATCGATCGACGGAATCCCTCGTGATGCTGGGCAAATGTAAACCGGAGACGAAAATATTTTTCTAAATCGAGCGTACGAAAAATCAGATGAAATACACCGCGCTGAGAAATGAATATTATTCGTCTGAGTTGAAGAATAAATAAAGTATCGGGAATTCCACCTCGGTCGTCCGTGTCGCGCGTAGCACCTTATTCCGGGGGTGCAACTTCCGTCTTCTTTTTCTATCTCGCTAGTCGACGTATCGATCGGACGTTTTGCAGGCGAGACCCGATAGAAATCTCCACGAAAACTTCGACCGACTCGTGTGACACGAGCATTACGCGGCGAAACGACGCTCCTCCTTTTCCTTCTCTCGCGTGTGCTTCCTACGGAGCCACCCCCGTAACAAACCCCGCTTTTAATCCCCTCTAGCCTCCGGGACAAACTTACTCCCGGTCGTATCGCCTCGAATCCCGACGCAGCCTCCACCTTCACTCCCCGAGCTTCTACCCCTTGGTGGTCTTTGATTTCTTATTTAACAATTTTGCAATTTTTATGTTCCCGAGCCTCCCAAATTAGCGGGGAGCCACGAGTCTTTGGACGATGGAATTTTCTTAATTTTTAATTTATTTGAACAATGGTCGATAGTGGAGACCATTTCATTTTATTGCTCGAGTGTCCATTGTACACCATTTTAACGAAAGAGAAATGTTAGAATAGTAAACAATTTCTAGTCGAACCACGTATGATATTGTAAACTCCACAATTGTCGAAATTAAATATTGCAAATCGGAGCTAATAGGGTTTAAAAATAGAAGCGATCGGAGCAACGACCGTTCTTGGAAGAGTGTAAAATTATAACATAGCAAGAGGCTTGAGTATTTCATCGAGTGAGAATTCAAAAGGGAATGGATGCCTCTTGGATATTAAATTTAGAAAAAATGCCAAACCGAATCCGAGAATTATTAATTTATTAGTACAGAGCTAGATCTTTCATTACTCATGAAAGGGTTATTTTCGCTACTATTTGAAGTAGCAAAAGGATTCTTTTAGGACATCTTGCAAAAATGTGTACTTACTGGTTCACCAGAAGGAACTTGTCGCCTTCGTTGTGCAAGCACCTGCCCTTGCCAGACAGCTCGTTCTTGGAGATGACGATGGGGTGTGTGACCCCGCTCTGGAACCAGGTACCCTCCCATTTCGGTGGAAACGAGCATTCTGAAACAACAGATACGATCGAGTTAGCCTAAACTACCATCTCGAGGTACCATCGTGCTTATCGTACCCTTTGGAATCTCACAAAATTTCGTAGACCCTCCAAAAACTGAATTTGTGAAACATCTACACAGTCAACCCCTGTAGAACATTTCGTTGTAACAGCTCTAATAAAAAGAAAAATACCAGATTTATTCGTTGCTATTTTCTTTGACCTATTCACCACAGATTACCTATCCTTTAAATAAATAAATATTGCTCAGTTCTCTATGTTTTACCGTTGAAAAGTATTCCGTGATCCAGGCGTTTCTTTCGAAGAGCGTCTCGAAGACAAGACGTAATATTCTCGACGAAGTAATTCGGGACAAATCGCGGCGGGGCACGAAGACAAAGGGGTTCGGGATCCGTGGCGAGGCTAAGGGTTGAACGGGAGGGCGCATAACCATGGCGCCGAGATGGGAATTCCCGGGACGGGATAATCCCGGGGGCGAAGCGAATTTCCGAAAACTACTGCTGTAGCGCGGAAGGGATACATCCAGCCGAGTTATCGACGATAATCGAAACCCGGGGACGTCCCTCGTGTCTCGTTCCTTTCTCTCGTTCGAACTTCACCCGGGGCCTGCCTTTCCACCGGCTGCGTTTTCCAAAATTCCCGTTACAACGACCAAACACATCTTAAATAACAGTCATAGTGCATGGGAATTAATACAACTGTCTTTCGTTTGGTTCCATGATAATGAAGTTTACTTCAAGTGAAAAAATCGTGTTATTTTATAGAAAATCTAGAGATATCTTACTATGAAAAGTGGCCTTGCAACCCCTATTCCCTGAGAGTCGATATCGAGAATAATAACACAGACTTTCGTTTGGTTCCTTGTCAATGAAGTTTACTCACAGCACAAGTGAAAAAAGTGGTGTTATTTTACAGAAAATCTAGAGATATCTTACTATGAAAAGTGGCCTTGCAACCCCTATTCTCTGACAGTAGATATCGAGAATAATAACCCACTGTCTTTCGTTTAATTCCCTGGCAATGAAGTTTACTCACAGTACAAGTGAAGAAATTGCGTTATTTTACAGAAAATCTAGAGATATCTTAATATGAAAAGTGGCCTTGCAACGCCTATTCTCTGACAGTAGATATCGAGAATAATAACCCACTGTCTTTCGTTTAATTCCCTGGCAATGAAGTTTACTCACAGTACAAGTGAAGAAATTGCGTTATTTTATAGAAAATCTAGAGATATCTTACTATGAAAGGTGGCCATGCAACCCCTATTTCCCGAGACTCGATATCGAGAATAAAAGCGTGAAAGAATCTACGCGAGAGGATCTTAATTTCGATAACGGGTATCGAGGACAAAAGTCTCGGTCTCCGGATGGACGCCAAAGCATAATATAATATTATATCTGTACGAGCTATAGAACGGCATCGAGAAAGACGGGTCGAGTCTTATCGAGAAGTTGTCCGTACGGGCAGATACGTACTGTGTCCCATTTATTGTGGCCTCCCCTTTTGTTTCCTGTTGTTCTATTACGCTGCGTTGACCTATTGATACTCTGCCCCTCTGTGATCCTGCATAATAGCTAATTGTGTCGCGTCTCACTGTTTCAATTCTATTCTCCGGCGAGACAAAGAATCGGTCCCATCTGATTGGCGAGATCGAACCTGGGGATTTTTCGTTCGACGGATACCGGGAGTGGAAATATCCGCGAGAACGGACGAGTTTCGGGTTAAATTTCGTACGATTTTTTTACGAATCGACATCTCCTCGAGAGTGAGCCGTTAATTAGATTAGAACGAGGGCGGAGGAGGAAAAATATTGTTCCACCGGGGGTGGGGTATCGTGCTCTCCCGCGGGAGCAAAGCGTACCAATACCGACGTTCCCCGGGCGAGTCTTTAAGTAAAAGCTTCGTAAATAAAGACTGTTGTTGTCGTTCGGTTGGACGGCACCGTCGAGCTGTTGATTCATCTAATTGTGGCAATCGTTTTCGCGTCTACGCGAGAACAGAGACAGGTTGTCGCCTCCGAAGAGAAAATAATCGAGTTGGATTCGTCTTTGACGGCTCGTCCCAGGATTTTTTCGCGAACCGTCCATAGAACAGATGTCTCTCGTTTTAAGGCCAAGCGAAGAAAGAAAAAAAAAATTTCCCCCGGGGGGGAAGAACCCCGGAGGGGCTCGCGGAATAATAAAGCGCCAAGAAAGCTTTTTAAGCGTTCCTCGCACTGCTCATCGCCGGGGGGATACTGATATTGACGCCTGTCATTTTCCAAAGTTCTCCCTGCGTCGAGAGAACGACACTTTCGGCTCGAGTCTCTTCAAAGATAGGCAGAGTTTCGAGTAAATAATATAAAGGTATCGATTTATAGAATTCTCCACGAATCTCAAATTAAAATGTTCCACAGTCTGCGTGAAATGTTAAAGCTTCTTTAAAATCGAAATTTAAAATTCAACTTTAAATTTAAAAAAAAAGGGGATCTCACGACGGAGTTACTTCAGCGCCAGAGGGTTTCTTCCCCGAGACGGAATTAAAGCCGCGGAGAGAAACGACCGTTTCCCCGTTCAGACGCACGCAACATGGACGATATTTACGCGCGATCGCGGGGCCTTATCGTTAACAGCATCAGAAACGGCGGGTAGCTCGAGGAGATTCGATTTCGCGGAACACAATCGTTTTTTCCCCTCCCCTCCACGGAAATAAATAAATGCGGATGACGGTGGATCCGGACACCCACCACTCGCCACCGATTTCCTATTTTCTCCCGAATTATAAAGTGTCACGTTTGCAAAGTCCTCGAATTTATTTTACCATAATTAGGTACTTCCACACTGTGTTGCGAGCTAGCAGACTTTGGCCACTGTCACGTGTGCGTGATCTACTGTATCAGCCACCATTTCATCATACATTCAACTTATTTGTTGAGGTTACACTTATAATTCCTTGTAATGATATTCCTAGCATCTTCGTGTATCTCACTTTGGTCTACAATATCAGTGGTGACGAACAACGGCCATTAAAGTGTTAACTGAATAATCTACGAAGTTTGGAAAGGCTGTGTTATTCGAGAAAGAGTCCTTTTACTACAGAGGACCCCCTGATGGAGGATCCAGTCGGAGAATTTGAATCGTAATGCCCAAAGGTTGCATTCGATGTCAGATAGTTGAAAGAATGGGAATTCGATGGAACAAACGTCGGGATAGAAAAAAGATTCGAGCAAATAACGATAAGCTCGATAAGCTCGCAGCCGAAGAAATTGAAAAGCGCGGCTGATTGAAGATTCCGTTATCAGCCAGCACGGAAATGGCCAGGCCCCGGAAGTCGGGGGGGAGGGGGGGAAATAAGCAGAGGGAAACAACCGCGGTGTGTTTTGTATTTCATCGACGGGGGGCGGCTTAATATCAATAAATTCAGCCCGTATCTTTTAACGACACTTTATCAGCGGGTCGCGCGTGCCTCTGTATGAAGCCTGGCTACCAGTTACCGAGTTAATGAAATAAGTTTTACGTGAAAGATGGGATCCGGAGATTCAGCCCGTTTGCTGTTACCCGATCGAACGACCAACGGAATCCATCAAGCCTCGACGCGTTTTATAATTGCGGGGGAACTTCGTTGGCTAAATAATTCTGCCTATATTTGTACCTACAAATAGGTTTCCTAAAGAAATAATCCTCTCCACTACATCGAAACATAAAACATTTAACAGAGGAAATTGCAGTTCACAGAGTCTGCAATTTTCATTAATTTTTCGAGGATTCCAGGTGGCTGGTTGGAAATTTTTATTTTAACTCTATTACAGGGGTTCCGTGTTAATATTAAAAAACGATAGACAATTATTGGTCATGCGTGCCTCCGCGAATTAATTAACAAACCGAACAACGTACCCGAAAATGTTTATCATTGTCGGAGCATCGGTGCACGCCCGATCGGGAAATTTCATGCATAAAAGCAAGTTTCACTCAATTTAACAAATAAAAATTCAACGCAATAAATAATCGACGTAATCGAACGGCGGCGCGGGGCTCTTTCGAATAATTGTTTTTTAATGGAAATCCGAACGGGTCTACGTTTTCCGCGTTACCCTCTGAATTTTTCAGGATATTTCATATCCTTTCTTTATTTATTGTCGTCGTAAATACCCGATCAATTTTTTCCTGGACTTTTACTTTAAAATCGTGACTCGCGAAACTTCTGCAGCGGATTCTGCTTTTTTATTAGATGCATTGTACAATGGAGGATCGAATAAATATGATATTTATCGGAATTCAAGCTCAGACTCGAAACGTTCGATGATCAATTTAATGATATTATTATATAAGCATAGTTTAACCAATGTGACGGCTATGGAAGATTCTCCGGCTGTTTTAGTGGCGCTGGAGAACGAATGGGGTGTCGATTCGCGAAAATCCAACGACGTTATTTTTCGTTAACCGAACGACTCTACGGGTCCGGGGATTTGAGAAGCTCGAAATTACGCTGAGTTTATTCTCACGGACGAGTCATTACTTTCCTGCGACCTCCTTACCAGCGTATCCGACTTCCTCCGCTCCATTCACAGACCGAATAACGATCCCCAGGTGGCTGTACGTCTTCCCGGAAATGGACCGCGTTCTTCAATTGGACAATGATAATAAGGATAATAGCGACAGGAATAATAACGACAATGATTAGAAAAGTCGCGGCCAGACACCACGAAAACCGAATTTTCTCGCCATCGAGATCACCAGAAAAATTAAAAATACATCGTATATTTATTTTTTTAATCCCCCGACGCAAAGCAATTCCGCTTCGATTTATTTGGAAAAACTGCGTCTTATCCCGAGAGAAAATGATCCTTTGGTCAGACAAATTGAAACGAGTTCAAACAAACACAAACAAGCTCGAACGAATCGACGTCTCGTCTGAAAACACTCGACAAGATTTGCTTTCCTGAACGGCGACTTCGGAAATCAATTAAGCCAAAAACATTCTGATTAATTCGTACAAACATGGGAAAATTAAAAAAAAACACCGTATAAAGTAACGCACGCCGTATGGTTCGAATAAAATAATATTTTCGGTAGCGAGCGACGGTTTCGGTAAATAAAATATTTTTAGCTCGATAATCCGACGCGTGAAATGAAATATTTTAACTTCTCGTTTCGAATACGTGTTTTAAATATTTCTTGACAACGAGAATAATTTAAAACATTCGGCGGCCCGGGCGGTGGTAATATTTTATATTCGTGCATCATTTAAACGTTGCGATAATTCCAATTTTGCGATATTACCGTTGTCATCTGTTTCCAGGAATGGTTTGACTCTTTCCTTTGTACGGCTGCTTATAAAAATTGTACTGTTAACGAAATAACAATGGCAGTGAAGAAAAAAAGAAACTGTAACAAATGGATTCGTAATGAAATAGACTATTCGGCTGGTTCGAAATGGTGTTTCAGCCAGGTTACAAAGTGCCCAACATCCCCCAGTTCTTAAATCGTTCGCGCAAATATCGCCGCGAGCATCGAAGCAATCAAACTTCATTTCCAGCCCATATTATTTCGCGGCAATTCCATTTCGAGATGAAATAAAATCCGACCGGAATGTTCGCGGGGCTTCCGGCACCCGGACGAATTAATTTCGCTTCGCTCGACTTTCGATCGATTCCGCGAAATTAAGTCCGCGGTACAGACGGACACCGTCGGCGAGATTTCAATTTTACCGTGGACGCGACGTCCTTCTTAGACGGAAGACTGCACCAGGAATAATTACACGAGACTGGAGGCAAACGAGAACTGAAAAACAATAAGACGAACATTCTGTTTTGGTTTTATTCGCTCCAAAACATGATCCACCGGAATCAACGATCAGAGTAACCCTCTGCGTACTTTGAATACGAATTCCGAAGTCTAAAAATTGAATAAAATGTTTGAGATATTTCTATTAGAAACTCCATTCAAGAATCCATTGTAAACTGATTTTATTAGTGTACGATTTAAATTGCCTTGATACTAAGATTGATCGAGGAAGGCATCGCTGATAATTTGTTTCAGACGTGCCAAGCTGTTTTCGTTAAACAAACCAATGAAAATAATTTAGCGAACGGGGCAACGCGCGGCGCGATATCCACGCGATTTTCCGCGGGCCCGGAAAATGGAGCAGCGATGGTCGAAGATTGATCGGACGGCCGGAAGAGAAACGAGCGCACGTGGCCACGGAAGATCGCGTGTCGTCGTCTTAATCAAGAAATTTCGGGGGCCGTCCACGTGACCCACCCCTGCGTACAACTAGAAACAGGGTGTATTTTGTCGTGGGCCATTTCTGGGGTAAATTACAGCCACGCAGAAGTCGTTACGCCTGCTTGAATACCGGTGAAATGGATTGTACCGGGGATAAAGAATGAAAAATAGTCACCGTCGTTCTATCGCGTGCGTTGTCCGACGATTTTCTGCGAGAAAGAAAGGGGAAAATTTCGTTTTTCGTTAACGCCTGTACTAACGCGATTGTAGGAATTATGGGTTAAGGAACAACTTTTCGAACATTCTTAGAATTTCTACATATTCTTCGCCAAAATACGCGTAGTTTGCTTTTAGAAACATTAAAACCCTCCAATCCGTTCGGGAGTTATGATTTTTTAAAGATACGCTTGAAATTTCAGTAGAATCAATCAACGTATGGTCAGACATCAGATTTTCGGTAAGGAATTTTTTTCTCGAAACTGCGTAGGATTTCGGGGATATGTCTATTCACCAAAACTGATTGTAACGGACCCCCCTAGCTAAAAATAATTTTTTTGGAATGATTTGAAAATTTTTTTTTTCGCTGAAAAGTTTCACACCTACTCGAATTTTTCTCTCGAAAGTAGGATTTCGGGGGTATGTATATTCACCAAAAATGACTGCAATTGACCCCCGCAACCGATAATAATTTTTTCAGAACAATTTGAAAATTTTTATGAAATTTCAGTGGAATCAATCAACGGTATGGTCAGACATTCTATTTTTGATAAGGAATTTTTTTCTCGAAACTGCGTAGGATTTCGGGGGTATGTCTGTTCACCAAAAACGATTGTAAGTAACCCCCCTAGCTAAAAATAATTTTTTTAGAACGATTTGAAATATTTTTTTTTCGCCGAGAAATTTCAATATCTACCCTGTCGATTTTTCTTAAGAATTTGTGTTCGATTTTTAAGATCTACTCGTATAGCTCGTCTGTGGCACTACTGTCAGAAAGGACGTTTTATCTTCAGCGTCTTGTCTGAAAGTTTTGAAAAAAATGAATTTTTCTTTTCCCATTTTCTTCAAAAGATTCTTCTTCGTGGTGGAATTCTCAGAGAATAATCGAGTTTCAGCTGCCCCCGACTGACATACCGTGACAGTCGCCGTGTATACTGCTCAGCTTCGAACATTGGCCGAGGCAATCCACGGAAAGTGCCCTAAACGCGGTCGTATTTGTCTCCTCCGTGACAACGCGCATCCCCGTGCCGCGAAGATGACTCGTCATTTCGACACTGAGCTGGGGAAGTTGTGCTTTACTTGACCTTGCCCCATCGGACTTCTTTCGACCGTTCGAGCACCATTTTTCTCGAGAAGAAGTTCGTCGATCAGTCTTCACTCGAGGCTGAGGTCTCCAGAAACTTTTCCCCTCGAACGACGTAAGTAAATACAATGTAACCACTTTGTCTCGTTGGTCTCTTGGGAAATATACATACAGATGACCCAACAACCCTTTGAAACTATTTAATTCCCGCCTGAGCCCTTCTTCATAGAGCAAGCGTAAAGGCAAGCTTGTATTTATATACAAAATTGGACACTTCGTGCAAACGCGCGAGAGGCTGCTGGTAAACAGCTATTATTAAACCTAACCTCATAGCAGTAACTATTGTAAAGCACGACGCTTTCGACTTGGAAAACCTGGAACAAGAGACATTCTTCGGGCTTAAATAGGCCATAACGTTAACTCCGCCCGGTCCTAGAACACGAAACCACCCCCTAAGAAACTTAGGGGCTGGTACATTGTCACCCACGCGAGCTTTGAAGTTAGTTCTAGATTCTAGAAGGCAGTAAGAGAATTCTGCGAAGCAGCTTCTCTTAAATAGACATTGTTCTAATACAAATCCTGCTGAATCCGTTTGCCGGATTGTCCACAGTTTTTACTCGTTACTGGGTCAAATGAAACAAAATAATAAAGAGTTCGATGTACAATTCAAACTATAATGCATCCCCACTGCCTGCAGAAAGTATCGTTGAATCTTTTCAGTCCTTTTTAACCCAAAGGTCAGCGTATTTCCTTAGACAAACTTGGTTCGGGATATTCAAAGACGCATTTAAAGTCCGGCCACCCTGACGAGGGCTCGCCTCGTTTGGTCGATAAATTGTTTTCAATATCGCGGGGGCGAGAACGGCATTATCGGGCTCCATCGCGCGAGCAATTATCAGCGGCAACATCGTTAGTCCGCAAGTTCGAGATCACAATGGAGCCTCATCGCGTCCCGCGGGAGACTCGAGGAGGGGCTGCGTCGAACTGAATAGCGCAGATCGAATCGCCAGATAGTATACAATCTCGCGGATGAATTCCTGTTTGTGGAAGGTATGACGGGCCCGACTTGCTGCACTCCAGATGGAAATCGAACCGACGGCAGAAATTTAACGCGCTCCGTTGCCTCGATGCTACACCCGACTATTAAGGGACCGAAAGTAACGAAACCTGCTCCAGAAAACATGCTCGAGGGCTTCGGGAGACGCTTCGATCCCCGTATCGTTGAATATTCAACCCCCGCAGATATTACCGTCTCCTGTCCACAAATGATATTCCGAACCAGTCGTTTAAATAATTTCAACCGTCAAATCTCCATCGACGTTTCGATACGGAAAATTAAATTAACTGCTCGCGGAATCCTCATTTCGACGCAGCCTCGATTCATGAACTGTACGAAATTAGACTCGAGATGTTTGGTACAAATTATTTGTAGAAGTAAAGGTTTGTATAAAGGTTTGTGAGCTTCGTGATCCTTAGAATCGATTTTGGAGGGTTGAGAGTTGATGATGGAACATTCATGGACTGTACGAAATTAGACTCAGGAAGCTTGAAACAAATTATTTGTAGTCTTGAGAACTAAAGGTTTACATAAAGGTTTGTGAACTTCGTGACCCTTAGAATCGATTTTTAAAGGTTGAAAGTTGATGGTGGAACATTCATGGACTGTACGAAATTAGACTTGGGATGTTTGAAACAAATTATTTGTAGTCTTGAGAACTAAAGGTTTGTATAAAGATTTGTGAACTTCGTGACCCTTAGAATCGATTTTGAAGGGTTGAAAGTTCATGATGGAACATTCATGGACTGTACGAAATTAGACTCAGGAAGCTTGAAACAAATTATTTATAGTCTTGAGAACTAGAGGTTTGTATCGTGAATTTCGTGATCCCTAGAATCGATTTTGAAGGGTTGAAAGTTGATGATGGAACATTCATGGACTGTGCGAAATTAGACTCAGGAAGCTTAAAACAAATTATTTATAGTCTTGAGAACTAAAGGGTTGTATAAAGGTTTGTGAGCTTCGTGACCCTTAGAATCGATTTTGAAGGGTTGAAACTTGATGATGGAAAATTCATGGACTGTACGAAATTAGACTCGGAATGTTTCGTACAAATTATTTGTAGTCTTGAGCACTAAAGGTTTCTATAAAGGTTTGTGAACTTCGTGATCCTTAGAATTGATATTTAAGGGTTGAAAGTTGATGATGGAACATTCATGGACTGTGCGAAATTAGACTCAGGAAGCTTGAAACAAATTATTTATAGTCTTGAGAACTAAAGGTTTGTATCTTGAATTTCGTAACCTTTAGAATCGATTTTGAAAGGTTGAAAGTTGATGCTGGAAAATTCATGGACTACGAAATTAGACCTGGGATGTATGAAACAAATTATTTCTGGTCTTGAGAACTAGAGGCTTGTATGATGAATTTCGTGATCCTTAGAATTGATTTTGAAGGGTTGAAAGTCGACGGTGGAAAATTCTCGCGAATATTAGACGACAGACCGCGCGAAACGTGGATTTACAGGGCGCGAATGAAATATTTGCCAATACGTACGCCCGGTCGAGATTAAGTAGCTGGATCGCGTCCCGTTGGGAGCAACCGCGTTGATACAGACGACCGAAACTTTGGCTATAAACTGCTGGCGCAACCCTAATATATATCATTTATCAGAAGGAAAAGCAGCGTGAGCCGCGGTCCTGCGGGGGCCATTTTCGACGGGCCAGTCTGCGGAAAGAATTTCGCCGTACACAAATTCCGCCTGTAAAAGTATAAATGTACCTCCGAGGACGCTTATCTGCGACGCGTTAAACCGTACTCTTTGTCCTCTTAACGCGTAAAAGATACCGAGTCTCGAGAAATCTTCGATCGCGCGACACGACCAAGCAAAACCACCCTATGATAAAAAAAAAAGCTTTCGAATGGAAAATACTCGGATCTGATTCCTGGCCAAAGCGATATTTCACGATGGAACAATGGGAGAAGATTCGACTTCGCCCGTTCGTTGCGTCGGAACATATTTTTCCGATCGCTGTGAATTCGTCGATCAAAAGTGTTGTAGAAAAAGCTTACATCGATAAACCCCTGGATACCCGACGCGAACGCTCGGACAGAGCCCTTTGAAAACACTTCTCCCCCGTCCCCCCCTCCCCCGCGCGTGCCAGAAGTTTGGACAAACGTTCGTAAGAGCATTTAAACAATCCCGGTTATTCGGTTCCAATCAAATATCGCGGGTCTCTCTTTTGTCCGGCGGACAAAAGCTCTTTTCGCGGTAACGCATCGCGACGAGGCGAGCGCGCCATTTGAAACCGGCTCGAAATACTCGTACAAGTAACTATTAACCATTACAACCGGCCGACTCGCCGGCACTTTTATTTCCGGCGTCGCCAACGGGAACAGCCCCCGGAACGGGGACAGAAACGCGGAGGGGGCGGACGACGACCAGAGAGCCAGAGACACGCGACAACGCACGGCAAACCTGCAACATTGTAGCCCACGGTGTCGCATCCCTTTACTTCCTGTTTTCACCCCCCGCCTCTCACTCGCCAACTCATCCCCCCCCGCCGCCATCTGGTCGAGCTTTTCAAAAGGGTTAACGAATTCGGCAATCAACTGGTATCGATTTCGATCGTACGATTTTATCCACGTTTTTACACCACCTTTCGTCGCCTCGCTGCCCTTAACAAGAGATACGAACGAAGATTTCGACAACAACTTGTTGAATTAATCGTTTTCTGTATTTACACTGATTTAACGTCCTTTGTGTTGTCTCAGAAAATTTTTGATAGACTTATTTTTGTGGGAGGCTGACTCTAAAAGAGATCCACCCACTTGGAAGGCATAGAAATCTTCAGCTTACGAATCACTCGTCTGAGGAGGGGTTCATTTTAAAAATCATTACTTAGCAAATTTCTAACAGACTTATCTTGGGATCTTTTCGACATCCTCTTTCACCATCCACTAATTTTACACATAAATTAAAATTTCTGATATGGAGGCAACAGAGTCTTCTAAATGATTGAAGCTACTTGTGGGAGGCTTTTGACTGACTCCAAAAGAGATCCACCCACTTGGAAGGGATAGAAATCTTCAGCTTACGAATCACGGATCAGACAAGTTCGTTTCGAAGAATTGTTGCTTGCACTTCGATTTTCGCGTTTAAAATTTCTGCAACAGCGTCCTGCGGACGTCGAAGCGAGTTCCTCTTCGACGCGACACGGAATCGCGGGCGATCCATTATCTTTTTATCAGCAGCTCGACGAGCGGGAACGCGCCTACGTCGAATCTTCGGGACGCCAAGTGAATTATTGTCAGTCGACCGGGAAAAGAATAGCGCCGCGAATCCCTGACACTTTGACAGTCGTTGGGCGACGTAGACGCGCAGGAACCCGGAGACTCCGGCTGCCAGAATAAATGGGAGGGAGGGTGGAAAACCGCGACCACCCCCGCCGTCGCCCTCCCCCAGCCTTGCCGTCGCCCTCACCCCTCATTGACAGCTGTCAGCCGTCAGCGCTGGAAAGTTTTAAGAGGACGAAAGTTGATATTGCTGCGCTTGCAGCTTTACCCCCTTCCCACCCCCCGTCGTCGTTATATATCCCATCAGTCTCTATCTATCGTTCGAGCAGATATTTTTCCTTCTTCCTTTCCTCCCCCGGGCAGCTTCTGCGCCATTGCCTCCCCAGTTTTCTCTTAATCCATTTTTTCAATCGGCCATCCGTTCCTTGCTTCTCGATTTTCCGTTGTTACGCTCGCTGTCCCTTCGTCCTCGTCTTTTCCAGCCTCTGGGAACTTTTTCCCCCCTGGAATTGCTGTTGTTGCAGCCCCACTTATCCCGCCTTTTGTTCATCCCCCCTCGACGATTTTATAATTGTTCCTCTCGATGTATTTTCTTAGTCTTGGATACTTTTACTTCCTTTGGAATACGTTTTTTAACGTAACGTCTCCTTTCTCTCTATCTTCAGATTGAGATTTATAAAGTCTTGTTGCTGAAGCTGCGGATGCAATCTTTGCAAAATATTGAATCTGTAGCAAAGGAAAGCTAGGAGACTGCTTGCAGTATTCCCTCGCTCGTTGACTGGATTTCTCCCCCTCTCTGAATGGATCCACTGGAGGATTGAAATCGCCATAAAGATTAACTTTGTCTATTGAGTCGTATTTTGCACGCGAAACGATAGTTAGCGCGTATTGCCCAATGAAAGCGTTATCGGCGGTTTCAGTGTCAGGTGATAATTGGATCGACTGTCAACGATTCGAAATCCGCCCCCCGTCGAAATCGCTCGCCAGAGCTCCTTCAAACAGCTGCGCGTCAAACTGCAGCCTCGAATTCGATGGTGCAGCTTCGATTTCGTTTCGAGACCGAACAGAATTTGCCGAACCCTTGGATTCCAATTGTCCCCAACAAAAATTCTCCCACGATTTCCTTTTGGAATGAATCTTACGAGCGCTTACTTTGTCTCCACATCGAAATTTCGAAAGGAAGTCTCAAAATCGATACGACGTTTTGGACGTCGATGGAGAGGAAGGGTTGAGCGTCGAAAAAATAACAAATCGATTCCATCGAGCGGGTCGATAATCGACGCTTCGATTCCGACGCGAAAAAAAAACGAGCACGAAGATTGGAAGAACGGCCCGGGGGTGGCGGAGGGGGAAGGTGGGGAAAAAAAATCGAAAATGTTCCCAGCCGTTTGGGCGCAGAGGGGTGTTCGTTCTCGATGACGACGTCACGGATTGAAATGGCGCGTAAAATGGCCACTGCTCCCAAGGGCGAAATATTCGAAGTCTCCAATTTTATTCATCCCCCTCCCCCCTCCCCTCTCTGCCCTCTGGCCACGATCCCTCTTTCTCTCACGGCCCTTTGCCACCCTTCGAGCACCCTCTCTCTCCGCGTGGAATGTCGCCGTGAGAAAGACAGGGAGAATCGATGTTCCCATCCTTCCCAACCCTCCCCGAAAAACATTTGTTATTCAGGGGAACAGGTTCTTGTTGGTCGACTAAGTGGGAATATGAAGAGAGAAAGCGGAGGGCGTGAAAGTGGAGGCGGCGATAGGAAAATAATCTCGACGCTGTGGCATTCGTTTCGTATGGAAAGTTATGCGAACCCGTGGGACAGGGATGGATGCCCTCCGGGCCCTTTCGTACATTTTGGCAATTATGCACGTCCCCTTCTTTTCGAAATTCTACCCCAATCGTATTCGAGCCGATCAAAGTTAGAAAATCATTTTTTAAATACAGTAATTTGTAAAAAGTGAATTTTAATATATATTTCGACAAAGTCCACCGTACGAGGAGTTCGCGAAACGACTTACCGATGCCGGAGAGTCACCCCTGGCGCAAGAGATCGAACAATAGGGAGAATAATGGCGTCGCGATAACGTAATTGTTATCCAAACAAGGAACTTTGTCCCCTTGCAATAATACGGGAGCCAAGGACTGCTTACGGCTTGAAAGTACGAAAGGAGAAGGCAGAAAAATAGGGGAATAAAGAGGGGCCTCGCAAGATGGAGAAAGATGGTGGAAGCTGGACGGAGAACAAAAGAAGGAAAAAAAAGAGGCCTCGGCGGTTCCATTCGCTGTGCATAATTGATTGGCGCTTCAAAGGGGCCCCGAGAATAATCCGGGCCACTGTATAACGTAGATACGGCACTTTTTCATCCTCGGGCCGACTACTCGTCTCTCGATAAAAGTCTGAACCCGGGCATTGCCATTGATCCGGATCACAATGGCCGCTGCGATCCGACGCGCTGGACGTTCTTGCGCTTTTCCGTTCGACCGATGAAGAAGATATAGCGGCCAAATGGAATACGAATAACGCGGAACGAACGTCGCGTACACTTTGTCGAATAATAAACTTACGGGTCCGCTAATGAAAAATTCTTTGAAAGATTATTTTGTGATGAAATACGGGGGCGCGTGTAACGGGGAGGAATTATTTCTTTTCAGTTCTCCGCTCCCGTCGCGGCGTAATAAGATACAATTTTCCGCGTGGCCGCAAAACGGTTGACGGATTAAAGTAACATGCCTCGTTATGTAGACACGGGGAACCCCCTTAAGTAAAGTTAAACCCACAATCAGCTCGTTAAGTCTTGCTCGAGGCCCTCGCGCCGCGTTACCACTCTTTTGTTTCCGATCCTGCGAGATTAATCTCATCGATCCTCGTTATTAGAACTACATACCGTACGAGCAATCTTTCCAAAGAATTTATCTGATCTATTAGACAATTAGAAGCTTACGTTTCGGTGCTGTTTTCTGTAATCTTTAGATATCTTTGAATTTGGTGCACTGGACTAACATTATTAATTCCTCAAAATTAACTCACAGTATTCCTCCTGTTCCGTCTCTGCTTTCTCCCCCGTATCAACACATTGCAAATTTACCGTTCCAAGCTCGACGACACGATTCGCGTTTACCCTGCTCTCTCTAAACCTATACAATTAAGATCAGTCTATGTTTCCAGTACTTTGACGATATTGGATGCTGACGAGATATCGCGACACGAAGTTTGCTCGGAGCAGTGAAGAAAATTAACCGTGTATCTTTGGTTTTTTTTTTGTTATCGAATTATTGAGTCCAGTGGGAATGCAAGTTTATCACGAGATCCCCGGAGAGTCCGTCGTGTCCGTTGTAATGGCGCCCGTGGAGTTCCAATTTGCAAAACGGGCGATTCGAGTGGCTCGACGCCGGGCCAGTCGGGGCATTAGCGGAAACAAGTTTCGCGATTCACTCGGCAAAGAGCACGAAAGGGTCGGTTGAAGAGTCGGCGGTTGCTCGGCCGGGTGTCGAGAGAGACGCTGCTAGAAACACGAAGCGAGACAGAGAGACGACAGAGGTGGGTGAGCCTTTATTGACCCTCGAAACGAGTTTAAACCGAGGGTGAAGCGGCCTGATTGCCGCACCGATTGTATTCGCTGCGGCATAATGAAAATTCTTCTTGCGTCATCTGCCCCCGAGGATAGTTTAGCGCCCCACGGATCCCCCCTCAAAACCACCCCCGTCATAGTTGTCCGATAGTTGATCGCGATCTCCTGTCGCGTTCGACGCTAACCGGGGCGTACTACCTCCTTTAATCGTCCTTAAAACCTCTCCTACGACGGAAATTAATTAAAGACGATCGCGCATCCTGCGAGCGTATCGCGTTAATGCCAATTTTATGCGGATCACGGACACGATAAAGCGATCCCCCCCGCGTTACAGCTGGTACAGCCGCGCGTTATCGTTCCAATCGATGCTCCTGATTCCGCTCGACGGGAACAGAGCGACGTTCCCGTCCACGACTCAAAGGAATCCTGTAAAACGACTTTATGACGCGGACGTGACTTCGTCCCTGTTTTCGGGATCGTGAGTTTTACCCGACGTTCGCCGGCGACTTTCTGATTTACAGTCGCCCCGTCGTACGGGACAAATTTCAAAGTCTGATTAGAACTCCTAATGCAACTCGATAGTTCGGGAAACCGATACCGACGCCCGACGAAACTGGCTTCGGGTATCTGTACTTAACACTTGCGCCAGTTTCGTTCTCTCCAAGATGTTTTGGGTGGTTTTCGATGTTAAAAAGAGTTAGCTCTCTGTCAATATTTCAAATCTTGAGATTTGGAGCAGAAGTTTGTGTTTTGGGTGATCTGTTTGACAATGAGTTTTACTTTGTAATTTTGCTCTCTGTTAATATTTGAAATCTTGAGATTTGAAGCAGAAGTTAGTGTTTTGGGTGATCTATTTGACAATGAATTTTGCTCTGTAATTTAGCTCTCTGTTAATATTTAAAATCTTGAGATTCGAAGCAGAAATTTGTGTTTTCGGTGATCTATTTGACAATGAGCTTTGTTCTGTAATTTAGCTCTTTGTTAATATTTAAAATCTTGAGATTTGAAGCAGAAGTTTGTGTTTTCGGTGATCTATTTGACAATAAATTTTAGCTCTCAGTCGATATTTCAAATCCTCGAACAGATTTGACAGTACATATTTGCGTTTTATTTTCCATTGTACTTCGTTTCCAAGTCGGTAATTTGTCACGTGCAGGGCGTGTGCTTTCCGTGGCGTTAACGTTGGTAATTTTCCCGGCGACTAAATCCACAGGAAATCGAATGAAACGAAAAGTTGAACCAGTTCCCCGTTAAAAGCCGTAAGTAACGACTCGGCGAGGAGTAATAACATGCAAGGCGCGCTGGACTAAGCTAACACCATTAATTCCTCAAAATTAACTCGGGAGTATTCCTAGTTCTATTCGAGCTTTCTACTGTGTCAACACATTGCAAATTTAACTGTTCTAAGCTTGACGACGCGATTCGTGAGAAGCTACTCGGGGCTACCGACAATACGCATTTACCCTGTTCCGTCTAAATCTATACAATTAAGACCAGTCTGCGTTCCGCTCGAGTACTTAAACAATATTGAACGCTGCCAAAATATCCCTTCCGATGTTTCGTTCGGCGCGTTGTTTGGTTTAGAGACAGGTGGGGGAAAATGGGAACGGACAAACAAGATTTCACGACGAATCGAACGATTTCGTTTCACGTCGAGAAAAGAGATTTTGCCTGGCCTTAATATCGAATATTCTAAATACGAACCGGTGCTAGTTTCCTCGAGGTTGTCTAAAACTGTCGTCGATAAAATACGGGCAGGGAACGTCGGGCGATTAAACGTTAACAGCCAAGCGAAATTCCGTCGTAGCTAACGAAAATGGACGTACGAAAGCTACGCGAGAATAAGCAGGCTGTTCGATCCATCGAAATAGAAGCATCTAGACCAGAGTCTCTCAACCTCTTCAATCTCATCCTTCAACCTCCAGTATAAATATTCCTAGATGATAAAAATAACTGCGCCAACGATTCTTCGTAATTTGTGAAAAGTTCTAAATAAAATCTACTTATTTGGGTAGTACCAAACTGGGAACCAACCAAACCAGTCGAAATGACCCATTCGTAATTTCTAATAAAACCTGTAAAAAATTTAGACGACTGAATTTTTGAAAATGTATCGTAATTTTCTATAAGAGAGTATATAAACACTTATTTCCATTGCATTATATATTTCTTCGCGTATCTATCGTTTCAATAAACACACTATAATTGTCGGTAGTTCTAGTGTTAAATAAATATCGAATGATCGAAACATTTTTATCTTCTCACGAATACGAGCAAGTAAGATTTGTTTTAGTTGTTATCAACGACCTTTTGACGATTATTTATGTGGACTTTGCCCATCGATGAGGTTGAGGATCGCTGGTTTGGAGGGTCGAAGCAAGACGATCCCCAACTATCGAGCCTGGCCAGACGCTCATTCGTTATTCATTCTGGAAATCACTCGCGGATCTACGGCTCTGTCTACACGCGGACCAGCTCCGCGGCATCACCATAAAACCCGTGGAAAATCCACGACACGAGAAAGACACTGCACAATTCATACAGTTCGCGTACCGCGGACTATAACGAGAACGTGGAATCGGCGTGGAAACACGAGGGGAGAAAATTGCGTTTCCGCGTGGCAGCGACGGATGGAAACGGACGAGCGCCAAGGTTCTTTTCTTTACCAGAGCGATGCTTCGCGTCTCCTCCTACGGAATGGCTGCAACTGGTTCGAAAAGCCAGCGTTTACGACGACTTTTACGCCTCTTGCGCCATTTTGTTCTCCCTCCCCCCTCCCCTCGATGACAAAATGTCATGCTTTGGTTTGGAAATCGATTCAAATCATTCGACTATTAACCCATTTCTTTATATTCAACTTACAATTCTTCTGGTTCCTTTTAAAGCATCCAAACTTAAGTAACAAACTATCAATGATTGTCTTTTAACCTAGAATTCGATTCTCCATCGATCGACATCTGGCGAGGCACAGTTTTCGCCATTAAACGAGGGACTAGTGTACGAACGATATCCGTGACTGATACTTTCCCTACGAACGAAGCCTGTTTATATTTCCGGGAAACGGGAAAACAGAGAAACAAAGGGCTTCGTGAAAGAATCATAAGCGAGCCCCCCATAGAGACGCCGGGGCGTCATCGCGGTCCCGCGTCCGCTAAATAATAAATATTCCAGCGGCATGAAAATTTCGCAGTCCGGGCGCGACGCGTCTCCTGAAAATTTCATCCGCGAGCGGCGATTACGCGTCGCGGAAAGTGTCTCCGCGGCGTCGTCGGGCCTGAAATTGCAAAGTTTTCGCCCCCGCGTACCGGTAAGAACGGATTTCGTTATGGAATCCAAGAAAGCTGCTCTCGACTTCGCACCCGTACGAACGCCCGGGGGACGCGGAAACAGGAGAAATACGCTCGTACGGTCGACGATACGACGAGGAACTTGGCAGGATTCCGATATCGCGGCCTTGTCACGCCAGACAATTCGAACCTATTGATTATACTCCGCCGCCTTGACTTTAATCCGCCTCCACTTTCCCGGTAAATATATCGCGGGGCTATATTTTACCTTTTCCTTAACATCCCGCGTCCCTGATTTACGACCGCCCTCAAACGATCCTAATTTTCGGGGCTCCTTCCGGTCCTTTTTTGGAAATTTATTTCCATTATTCTTGAAGAAATGTACAGTGCAATGGAAATGTTCATTCATTCTATTACAGAAAACTACGGTTAACTTTCAAAAATCCAGTCGGCTATCAATTTTACAAAAAGGGAAAAATGTCGTTCATTATTGTAGGAGTTATGGGTTATGGACCAACTTTTAGAACATTCTCAGAATTTATAAATATTCTTCACCAAAATACGCGTCGTTTGCCGTTGGAAACATTAAAATCGCCCCATGCGTTCGGGAGTTATGATTTTTTAAACATACCTATGAAATTTCAGTGGAATCAATCAACGTATGGTCAGACATTATATTTTCGGTGAGGAATTTTTTCCTCGAAAATGCGTAGAATTTCGAGGGTATGTCTATTCACCAAAAATGATTGTATCTAACCCCCCTACCAGAAAATAATTTTTATAGAACCATTTGAAATTTTTTTTTTCGTTGAAAAATTTCATACCTGGCAGAATTTTTATCTCGAAAGTGGTTAGGATTTCGAGGGTATGTCTAACGATAAAAAATGATTGTAATTGACCTCCATAGTCGAAAATAATTTTTGAAGAACTATTTGAAATTTTTTTTTCGTCGAGAAATTTAGGCACCTAATTTTCTAATTATAGTTCTATTTTCCGAAGGTTCTCGGTCTCATAGAACCAGCTGTGTGCTTAGGGGTTAATGTTCTACGTTTGAGTGTGTTTTATATTCATTTATGGAACGTAGAATTTCTGTTATAAAATTTTATAATAGGTTTCCCAATTTTACAAAAATTTGTTTGTCGCTGATTCCAATTGAAATTTGACAATTTTCTGCGAGTTTCCTCGAGTTCGTTATTTTCGAAGGCCGCCCCCAGGTTGCAGGGGAAACTTTCCGTCGGTTCGCGAAAGGAGACAAACGCGATTTGAAAATTTCGCGTCTCGACGCTCGACTACGCTCCGCGGAAGGGACTGGATTATAAGCGTCTCGAAGGGTACAAACAGGTGCGCGAGGTCCCGTCCTCTCTCCCCTGCAACCGACAGGAAGTCCGATAAGAAGAAGCGAAGTTTCACGCGGAATCTTCGGGACCGCAGCCGCGGAAGCGTCTAATATTGTATTCATGAAGTGACGAGCGTTCGAAGCCGTTCTGAATAAATAAATAAATAAGCGAACACGCGGGGGGTGTACGCGTTTCTAACCCGAATACACCCGAATACAAATATTTCCACGACGCTTCGGGAAAATATCGTCGCCTCGACGCTTCGCGATTCGTCGTCGACATGGTCCGTTTATCTGGACACTCTGAATAATTATACACGCAAACACTGACCCATTATGTGAAGATTTAATAGCAGTCGAATGATACGAGCCAAAGTAGGCAAAGAAACACATGTGAGTTCGATGCAAGTAGAAAGATCGAGCAATGGTCAGAAAAAAAGTGTAAATGAGACTCCGGATCTTTATTCTATTTTTATTGATGGGATTAATAAAATGAGAGATTTCTAGAGAGTTGTTTCAACCCCTAAACATAATAATTTATAAGTATACTTATTACTTAAAATCGAAAGTTGTATAACAGGCGCTAATCGAACGTAAAATATTTCTATCGATATAAATTGTGCTGGAGCAGTTATTTCCAGGCGAGTTTGGAGAAGGAAAATCTGAGGGATCACCCTGTACATGGAACTGGGCGCGCGCCCATATTTATACAGAAGGTAGAGGGGGAGGGAAAGAAGAGGGGTGGGAGTGAAATAGCGAATGAACAGGGGCGAGAGAAAGAGGGGGGTGACCAGCGGCGTAGGTTGACAACTTCGAGAGCTCTTTCAATTTATCTCATCCCCTCGAGCGTCCTTTCCCTCCCCCATTTCCAGCCGCGCATTTCCATTCTTCCTGGCGTTCTACTCTTTGTCTTTGCACATCCGCCTCTTGCCACTCTCTTTCCGCGGTCTTACGACGATATTTATTAAAGCGACGTCGCGTCGCATAAAGGAAGGAGCAGCCGACACAATTTCAGGCGGACGGTGTATCGGATCAGTCCATAAATCCGCGCCAAGTTTCTCATAAACGACAGAAGTTGCTTAAAAAATCAGCCGAGTATAACTTTCGTCGCACCTGATCGTTTAATGCGTTCCGTCGACGAAGTTGCCGGGCTTTTCCATTGGACATCCTCCCCTCGCGACTATCTGTTGCGTTCGCCAACTTTGGAACTACGACCCCAGCTTATCGGCTTTGTCTTTTGACGATAGGCTGTGAATTTTATTTATTTATGCGCCTCGCTTGGCCATTTTGGCCCTCGAATTGAAATCAGACGCTGAATTTTGGTATATATTGACGTTGAGTGATCCTGTGCACAAAACACGTATCTTGAAGGAAATATTAATTTCTATTATTGTCGATAAACCTCGAAGAGTGAAGTCTCACTGCCTCGATCCAGAAACAGTGTCAATCATTGTCGAATCCTAATGATATGCATCTTTTAAATGGATCACTTAAAAATATGAGAATGAATAGAAGGAACAGGGTGAGACCTGTCGTGTCAATTATTCATCGCGACAAGCCACGTGCTGTCGAAGCAGTAGTCGCAATTATTGCCACGGTTTGCGGTCCCGGGATCGTGTAATTATAGCGACCGCGTCGCCTCGCGCGGCAGTTATTACGCATGCAGCAAACCCCGCGAAATAATCGCAATCACAATAACAATAATTATGATAACGATAACAATAATGATAACGGTAACAGAATTACGAAACGTCCAATTTAGCCGAGCAAAACGTTGACCGCGGCATCGAGGTATTAATAATTTCGCGATCGTTATAACGTTGCGGCAATAATAGAAACAATAATAATTACGCGACTCCGTTGCTTCGAGAAAAATTACGAAATCTTTTCCTTTCATTTTACCTTCATTAACAAGTCCCACAAATTTTTAAGCATTCCAAAATCGAAGAAACCGTAAAAATCGTGTCTTTCGAAGGGATTTTCTGGGTTCCCCCGTTGTCAAAATGTTAAAAGGCATATTCGACGCTTTTGGATTTTGGGGGTTTCGATCAGGTTTCCCATTGTGCCGCCGTAGGACGGCTTTCTGCTTCTTTTCGTGTAGGTTTGCCCCGTGGAAACGGCCCCTCGAAGTGCCTTTCGTTCCACCGTATCGCGCGTCTCCTCCCGCGAACATTCACTCCCCCTCACCCCTCCTGGTTTTCTACAACGTACGTCGTTCCCGACGTCTTCCGCGAAATCCTTTCGCCGAAAATACCGGGATACCGAAAGCTTCGGATTACCGTTAACGAAACAATACAAGGGGCCGCGACCAGAACGGACAGCCTCCCTTTGTCCGAATCCTGAAAAGCTCGTCTTCCCTGTTCCATCGACGTTCCCGCGCCCGTCCCGTTTCCACCGTCAACTAGTTTGTAATAAAATACCGTACAAACCCTCCCGGAGGGATTATATTGCCCTTCACGGAACCCTCCAGTCAGCCCCGACCCGGGATATCTGGATTCCTCCAAGGATTGGAAGAATGTTCCTGACTCGCGTCGGGTTCGAGAACCTCCAGGTATTTCATCCATGTAATTAACTACGAATTAATCCGTCTCGAAGCCTTCGGCGACCATTCGGTTTCAAATGACCATCGGAAAATGATGTAATAACTCTCAGTTACATACGTAATCTTTAAAAGAACTCGATCAGCAGCTGTTGTCAATCAGAGTATTTAGGGAAGCTTCGAGGGTCCTTTCAGCGTAAGGCGCGTGATCAAGGTTCTAAGATCTAATTAGATAAGTGGGATATCTCGTGCAAAAGGACTAGGACCTCCGAGCGTATCGGTGCTTATTATCTAAAGTCGCATCCCCTGTCAAAGGATTCGGTTCCTAAAGGGGCCAAAGCGTCTGGGAACGTTTGCATAAGAGGATCCGTGAAAGGTTTTTCAGAGATCCTCGTAAGAAACTGAAACCTTTTGAACGCCTTTGAAGCCGAAACGACGCGAGTAAACAGGCTGGGGGGAGGTCTTCTATCGTTGAAACAGTGACCTCGATGCTCTCGCGAAAATCACGGGACCCTTTGGCTTCGAACGATTCTCGATCGTCGATAAGCTTGGAAAAAGTTCCCACCCAAAAACCAAAAACTGCCCTCTTATTGTTTCTTTTAGGTCAAGGTCGATTCTCCAATCTTTCAACGGACTAAGAAACTAATATTATCCTCACTTCTTAAAAATATGGAGGCGTTGGAGTAGCGAGGTGCTCGAGGCCAGGTCTCTCGCGCGAATCGGTTCGTCGTGTGATGTGCATCCAGCTGGTGACCTTTACCGTGGAAAACGTGGCACGGGTCGTTGGATTTTCGCGAAGGCAGGGAAAATTTAGCGGGGGCTCGTGCAACGCGGTGGCCAACCTTCGACGCCCGATGAAATACGACGCAACCGTTTGAGAATAATTAAAGGGCCGTGCAAATATGGCGTGGATAGGTGACGGTGGTTCTCGCGCGTGGATGGATACCACCGGCGGTGTCGATAGGCAATTTTACGGGCCATGAAAGCAGGCTTAAAGACTCCATAGCGGGCGACAGTGTCGTCGATGAAGGTCAATAACGAGAGAGGGGTTTACGCGGATGACACACGGCTTGACAAATTGCCGCCTTAAAGTCGTGAGAGCCACCGACACCTCCGTGAACCAGATTCTGATGGAATTTATCGATTCGAGTTTCGCCGGAAATCTACTTACAACGCCCGTGCAGATATTGCCTCTACCGGAAAATGGGTTACTCGTCTGAGATTTATAATGGCGACCTACACCCCGACATCCATCGTAACAAGTTTCTATCTCGGATATTCCCTCGCCTGTGCACTAATTCTTTTTTTTTTTAGACAACAACTTTGAAACTAATTTTCCGAGTGTGTAGATTTGGTCCAACGCTGGTTGGTTCTCGTGGAATTTCTGATTTATCTCAACGATATTCCCTTCTCTGCGCGGTGTGCACTAATTTTTTTTAACGACAATTTAACCCTTAAGTGAAGTCTTTATTTGACATTATTTTGTAAATGCTTTAAAGGAAAGTTGATTTCCATTTACCAATTTGGTAAAAATTAACATTAGTAAAATAATTCAGTGGAGATTGTAAACCCGCTTAAGGGTTGAAAACAACATTGTTGACTTGGTTACTTTGTCTGAATTTGGTGAACCTCTAGTGTCTCTTGACACTTCTAATCTATCTGAATAATATTACCTTCCTATCCCTGTGCACTAATATTTGTTAAAGAACAATTTAAAAACAAATTTTCTCGACTAGGTTACCGTGTCCAAATTTGGTCGAAGCCTAATGTTTCTCGAATCGTGAGTTTCCCAGAGAGTAACTCCCGATCTATTTATCTCTTTGTTCTTCGTTCGTTAACTGCGAAGCGGTAGTTGCGAAAAACTTACAAGGTATATACGAAAACAGTGGAATTACACCGACGATTAATTGCTTTTCATTCGCGTAAACTTGTCCCCCCGTTCAGACCCCGGAAACGAACGAGCTGAACTTTCGTTCCGGCCCGATGAATCCCCAAGCGGTACTTGGTCATCCAAAGCTGAAGCCGAGGAGCGAAGAACAGCTTTGCCGTGGGAGTTTCGGGGTATCAAAATAAACGTCTTTTTCTGGAGAATTTCCAATCTACGATCCCAGGGAAGGGGACTCGTAACAGTAATTATCATTTATAGCTACAGAAGAGGGGGGACTAGAACCTGTTAATAGTTTCCTTCACAAAACATACCAAGGATAAATCAAATTTGAATCCTCTGTGTAAGAGTTTTCTTTTTCGAAATGTTCTCGATCCCGGGGAATCTTCGTCGATCGCAAACTCGTCCAGCGTACAGGTCCCCCGGGCGTCCCGTGAACGCGGAATTAAACGGCAATCACCGTAAGGAAACCTAATTACGTAACTTGGCGTATCGAGTTTCCGCGACGTCGCGGAAACAAAAGGGGATCGGAACGAAGACGGACGATCGTCGAAACCGGCAAATACGTTTCCAAATTCCATGGAAACCCCCCCTCACGCCCCCGCGACCGTTTCGAGCCGGATCTTTATTTCACCGTTGGGCGTCGTCCTCGCGTAATTAGTCGCGACGCGCGTTCCAATTACGGGACGCGACATCGGCCCTAATGAGGCACTTGCAAGTAAGCTGGCAAGGGCTTTGACTAATTAAGTCCCAGCAGGGCTCGCCATCGGCGACCCCTTCTCCGTCCCTGGCTCGCGAGCGCCCGCGTTCCACCTTTTTTCCCACCCCCGCCGCCCCCCTCCGTACCACCCACCGTTTCCCACCCTTCGTTCGTCCCTGATCCGAGCCGTTTCGCGTTTCTCCACGGGCTGCTTTCGGCGAGCACGTCGACTTTTGTCCGTCGACGATGTATCGATTATGAGATACCCGGGGAAGCACCGTACGCCGTGGCTCATTGTTTCGGGGGAAATAATGGGCCGTGCATCGTCAGCTAATAAGGTACGACGTGGCTGGCGCGAGCAATTTGTACAGCGGTGGAGAGTCATCTTGTCGACGGGCGGATCGACGTCGAGAGACCGGGAGGACAACAGGTAGCGGTTGAATAGACTCCCGGCGTCGCGGCGACCTCTCCCTTCGATACCGGTGGATCGAGATTGCTCGTTACGCGACGCTTCGATCCTACGTGTCGGTCAAGGAACGACGATCGGGACTCGTGAACGAACGTCAAGATAAAGCAACTTGTCCCTTGGATATTCCTTGCTTTTCTAAACGGAATAGCGGGTGAAGGAAATGTTTACAAACGAGTCATTGATATATTCGCAACCCTTTGCATTATATGGTACAACTTTGAAACCAAGTAAGGCATTGTGATGAAAGATTCATACAAAGTGTTCAGTCAACCCTGGGAAAAATTTTAATGGGACATTCTAGCGACCAAAATAAGATGAAAATCAAGAATATCAATTTCTTGATTGAGGCTTCGTTAAAAAGTTATTAAACAATTAAATTTGAAAATTTCAAATCATTCACAGAAAAATTATTTCCAGTTTCGGGGGTCAATTGCAATCATTTTTGGTGAATAGACATACCCCCGAATTCCTACGCAGTTTCGAGAAAAAAATTCGAGTAGGTGCGAAATTTATCGACAAATTTAAAAAATTTCAAATCATTCTAAAAAAATTATTTTTAGCTAGGGGGGTTACTTACAATCATTTTTGGTCAATACATATACCCCCGAAATCCTACGCAGTTTCGAGAAAAAAATTTGAGTATGTGTGACATTTTTCGACAAAATTAAAAAATTTCAAATCATTCTAAAAAAATTATTTTTAGCTAGGAGGGTCCGTTACAATCATTTGTGGTGAATAGACATACCCCCGAAATCCTACGCACTTACGAGAAAAAAATTCATTACCGAAAATATCTGACCATACCGTTGATATATTCCACTGAAATTTCATGCGTATGTTTAAATAATCATAACTCCTGAACGGATGGGGGGATTTTAATGTTTAAAAAAGCAAACTACGCGTATTTTGGTAAAGAATATTTATAAATTCGAAAAATATTCGGAAAGTTGATCCTTGACCCCGTGAAATGAGAAAAACCCCATAAAAATGGTTCGATATTCAAACTACCATAATTCCTACAATAGTGAACATATTTCAATGAAATTTTTTTCTGAAATAGATCTCATGGGTACCTACAAAAAAGTATTAGACAACTTTTCTAAAAGGATGGTGGACAAATTTTTTTTCAGACTTCGAGCAACCAATCTTCATTAATCGTTTCTCCCGTAATATATTTCAACTAATAATTTTCAATTTGGTTGTTTTTATTGGTGTTATTGCCACTGTGCATTTGGATAGAGTTAAAAAAATATTATCGTCGACGAAACATCACGAAAAACGCCACACGTTAATATTTGCTCGCGATAATCGATGAGGCGATCCATCGTTTTCATTGTTCCCCGTGCCACCGCGATAAAGATAGCAAAATTGTTACGCGAATTGTCAGGGTCTTCTTTCGAAATGACGTACAACTGTCGGGCATTCGAAAATTTAAAAATTGGTTTTTGATGCGCCGCCGTGCGCGCCGCCAATACGCGAAAATTTAATAAAATCCCATCCATTTCCAAATCGGATCAATGCGGAAACCCGAATCGAGCGGACAATGCCCGGATTGCGCGCGCGTAAATTTATTTCTCGGTCATTTTTGCTTACACAATTTTCACGATTCGTTTAAATAAAAGTATCGATGCACGTTCCTGCTGATTTCCAAGAACTTCACGATTCCAGAACGGGGAACGGAGGTTGCAGAGTTGTTTAGGGACGCGAAATTGCGGCGAAAGATTCGCAGATAATAAACAGGAGGTATTTGCAAGCAATGCTATCGAGCATCTTGCCTCGACGCGACGTGTAATGAAATTCTACGGAAACGTGGAGCGTCAAAGGCTGCCTTCATTAGATTAAAAACCACTCGTGTCCGCGGGAAACAACGCGAGAAGCGTGGAGGGACTCTTAAGACGATGGTTTGGGTTAAGCAGTGCGTCGTAAATGACTCTGCGTCGAGTTTAATCGGATGGATTACGACACGGTTGCTTGGAAATAAAATTTACTCGATAAGGATCATACACTGAAACGATTACCCGTGGATAATAAAATATAGTTGCAACGATCGAGTTTTTTTAGACTTATTTTAGCAACGCTGATGTAATATGCACATATATAACTACGCTGTAGCATCGAAAACGCTTTCAAGTGGCGTGTAAATTGAGGAAATTGTTGCAAACATTCCCACGTGTACTTTGGACGATGGGTAGTACCTCATTACTACATATTATGACGAATATAGGCAGTATAATCAGCGTAGGGGCTTATTATTATTGCAAGAACCAAGATGGCCAACCGTGTGCATCTCGGATAGGAAGCCCTGCATGGACGTACAAAATTAATAGACAAAATACACGAATAACGTTACAACTCTGTAAAGTTCATACATGATGCAGACCTAGCCGATTGAAGGTAAGTTGCATAATTACCTGTGCTTTCAGAAGTATCTGGAATTAAAGCATTAATCCTGCTTATCACGAATTCGGGCTGTTTAATCTGGCTGGCAACGTAAAGGTTATATCTGGAGCTTCGAAATTTAGTCCGATTGCGTGCAAGTGCACTGAATTCTGTTTGTCGGAGGAACGTAGGAATATTTTGAAAAAATCTAGTTCGTAATTGGAAAATATTCCGGACGAAAATAGGATACGTAAGAGAACTCTTTCGCGGTATACATTGGACGGCTCCAGATTTTCTAGGAATCGAGTTCAAGTGGTTCATGGTCCCTCCAGCTCTTAGAATCTAGCGAACTATCTTCTATTTTCTCAAGAGAATGTAATTCGAGGAGGGCTGTACGTTTCGTCGCAGACGCAACGGGGACTCGCGTGGCAATAAACTGGGTCTCCGACGTCCAAAAGTACGACGAGCAGCAGACATCCGACGGAGGCCAGCGAGCCGCGAGCTCGTTCCCCTAAAATGCTAAATTAATCTAGAGAGCGAAGAGGGAGCCAGAAATTCGTCGAGCAAATAAAAAGATTCCCGTCTCGGTACCGGGGGAGGGGATCACCGAACCGGCGAAACTATCAAAGTGCCAGCGCGTCTTTGACGGGCCACGGGGATCCATTTCCTTATTACAAAACCGGCCGGAAGGGTAAACGAATCTCTCGAACGTACAAGTACCGAACAAACGAGGGTAATAAAAAGAATCCCGTCGGTTTCTGGTCGAAATTCCGCCAGGGAAACGCCGGCTACGTTTGTTCAGGGGCCAAAGAAACACCGGGCAGAGCCGCGTTTTTGTCTACCGGGGGAACTTGGAACGGAAACGGACTGCGTGAAAAGGCAGAAAAGCTTCCCCGCGCGGACTCCGCATGCGAGACGAGGCAAGATGTTTGCCTACGCGACGCTCGATCGCTTCCAAACATCCTAAATCGAATCAGCCACCGGCTCTGGAGGGGGCCTAAATATTGTTCTCAGACGCGGGTTGAACGGCTTCTTTTCACGTTTATTAATTTAGTATTTTATTAGGAAAGGATTGTTTCTGTTTATCGAGTTTATTCGGGTTCAACACTTTGCACTCTTGAGGGGGATGTTTTAAAATTAGTGAAAAAAATTCAAATGACTCCTTTAAGAGGGCACTAAGGGATGATTGCAGGCATAGGCCAAAAATAGGCAAGCTTAAAATTAAAAAAAAAAATATTTCTCACAATGAAAAGTCTTCTAGAATGCAAAGGGTTAATATTCAAGAATATTTACACCCAGAAAAATTCTCATGTTATTTACAAAGCTTCGATACCTAAATTATATAGGTCAAAATTAATATAAAATTAAATTGTCGTGATATTTACAAAGCTTCCAATACCTAAATTACAACTCAATAGACTGCAGTATTGATAAAAATAATCGTGGAGAACGAGGGATGACGCTTTGGTTCGCGTGAGAAAATGATCAGAGCCGCGCCGGAGGAGCGGAATTTACCGTGTACGGCGTGGATTTGAATATTTTACGAAAATTAAAAACCGTTAGCCGGGTTGCATCCGTGCTGTAAAACTGGACGGTACGCGGGGTTAAATAACTTGGCAAATATGGGGGAGTTTTTTACGCGGGCAGAAGCTCTCCTAGCGCGCCTTGATCCGACTGTCGGAGCTGCGGAAACAGCAACGAGGCCCGCGCTCATTTCGTGGACGCGCCAGCCGCGTTATTGTTCTCGCAATTACGCTTCGAAAATCCACCTTCCTGCCGCCGGCTCTAACGAACTTTCGGCAAACGCGATTCCCCGGGTTCCGCAAATATTTGCACGCCTCCGCGGCCGTTATCCCTGCGTCGCGACGTTCCCATCCACCCCCCCCTCCTTCCCCGGCCCACCACCCCCCCGCCACCGCCTGCACGTAAGTCCGCTCTCGGGGAAAAATTTTTCCCGCGATTACGATTTTTCCCACCCTGGGACGCAGCGGGCGTCCCACGAAAACGGAATTTCGACGCGTTCGACGCTCCGGGAACCCCACGGGAAAAATATTTTCTTGCACCTTGGACGTCCTCTGCGAGGGTGAATCCTCATTGTAACCTAATTAGTGTCGCGATGGAACAATGACACTGACATTCGTATTCATTACTGATGTATGGATGCGTAGAAACACGTCAATGATAGTGTTTAGATGCTTGTAAAGATATAAATACTCGGTTAATTTATAGGGAAACACAGTATAACTCAGCTGAACATCAGATGCTGACACTTCTATTGAATGAGGAGCACACGAATTGATTTGTTTTCTTTGTGTAACAGTTACATAGAAGAACGAATCATTGGCGTATTAGAACAGTGACACAGATATTTGTATCCATTACGAAATATTCCAATAATGACGTGTAGATGCACGTAAACATACAAAAACTCAAGTTATTTCCGAGGTAGGCGTTTCAAAATTCCGATTGGATAAATTTAATTGTTCCTGAAAACTGGAAAAAGTATTCCTTAAGAGGCAGAACTTAATTCGGGGAAAATGGGAGGCTGAATGAAGGGGGTGGTAACGCGTCGATCGGGGCCCGCCTTCGTCCATGGAAATATTCTCGAGTGTGGCGCGTTCAATCCGGAGAGTGGCGTGTATATTCAATGCTCCCAAATTTTTGGTCGTTTCCTGAATACCTTCCATTCATTTTTCGACCCTTCCGTGGGCTCTTCCACCCTCCGCTCCTTCTTCTGGCCGGCGATTCATTCCGCCTTTTCTCTCGCCGGGTCTCTCCCTCCCCCCCCTGTTTCCGAGCCAAAACGAAGCTGCGAAATAGTTCCATTTGGGAAATGAGGTTTCCACGGTTTTTAACGCGGCGGTCGACGGAACGACGACCACGCGGATATGTTAATTGACGCGTTCGCGAGCGCGTTCTCCGCGTGATCGATGGGCAAACATTTGCAAAATCACGCGAAACGATAACCCGTTTAGCGCGGTTATTTCAATCGACGCCCCGGACGGCGTCGAAATTCATTTTTAGAGGGACCAACGGGGATCCACGTGGCGTTTCGATTCGAAACAAAGCTCATACAGCGACTCCATTTTGTTCCTTGCAAGGCAGAAATTAATTTTACTGTTTCAAGTGGTAACGATCTTCTATTTCAAACAGAATTGATATCATGTTTCACTGCAGAATTCAGTTTTCAAAATTGACCACTTGCTTGAAGAACACTTAAGAAAACGTGCAATTTTATTCGTTATCTAAATTACAAATGTATAACATTGCTAAAATCTACACTCTGTGTTTTTATTTTAGGCAACTCCCCTTTCGAGCGATTTTTATTCATTACTAAATTGGAAATTACTAATTTTACTCGTTTCTAAATTATAAAGCGACTCGAACTATCGTTTGACACCACAAAATTGTACGAACCTACGTTCTGTGTTTTTATTTTAGGCAATTCCCTAATTCCTTGCGGGCGATTGTTATTCGTTGCTAAATTACAAATGTAGCGACTCGAACTATAATTTGATGCCAAAAGAATGTCCAAACCAGAGTCCTGTGTTTTTATTTCGGGCAATTCCGCTTTTGGGTGATTCTGTGGGGTAACTCGAGGGTAATCAAGGATTCTCGATTCATCCTCCGCCCGTGTGTCTGCGTGTGTCTTCCTGAATCTAGTCCCAGGTTCGCCCCTATCTGGCCCCTCCGCCCCCATCGGGAGGAGAAACTCGTAAACTACCGGAACTGATCTCTGGTCAGAGAGAACAGTACTGCGAGAGGCTAGGAACCTAGCACCCTTTGGGATTGGCGCAGCGTCGACCTCCCCCCGCAAGCCTGGTTGTTCGAAATTGCAGCCACTTTCGGAGCTATTTGTACGCGCCGGAGGCGGATTCGTATTTTGTTGTTTCCGCGAGACCCGATGTCGTTGGGTGTCCGGAGGAGAGGGTTCATTTTGAAAATTCGCTCGGTCGCGACGCGCATTTCGCTCTTTCGGGGTCGAGAACTTTTGACCATTAACGTTGATTAATGGCGAACGTTTGCCCCCCCCTTAACGCGGGAGACACTTTGGTCCACCGATCGATTACGACTCTGGTCGAAAGTTTTATATTCACTTGGCCAAATTTTCGATAAAACGAGATCGAGACTTTTGTCTATTTTACATTGAACACGTTTGTTTTGAAGATTTAAAAAAGGCTTATAAAATTGTAGGACAAGTCATGAAGGTCTCAAATTAGTTATTTTTATTGTGGAAAGCGAAATATAGTGATCTATGCTCGAAGGAGGGTATGAGAACGCGAAGGATCACGAGCGTCCGTGGAAAACAATTTTCATTTCGCAACAGGTACACATCCCTCTCGATTACTCGCGGCGATTGCCAGCTGGCAGCCGACGTTATGGTTATTTTTCCGCGACGCGTTCAAAATTTATGCTCTGACGCTTCGACAAACGCGGAAAAACGCGAATCAGTTGTTTCGGCTTCGGGGTATTCGATCGTGCGACTCCCTGCTGCGTGTCATTTCGAAAAATAGAAAACTCGTTACCTCATCGTCCAGATAAATCCCGTTTTTTAAACCTCAGACAACCACTTAATCAGAATCACCTCAAACTCATTACTTGTTATGTATTTTATAATAAAAAGTACATAAAGAACACAATAAAAAATTTTATTTTTATGTTAGTTACTATTCTCGATACGATCGACGTTCGAAAATGTCTGGAATTGCAGATTTGTCTAATGCGTCTGACCGAATCTCGATATTTCTACTTAAAATTCACTTGAAATTCGATTTTCTCGTGAACGAAGTATTTCGTGATTAAATTTCCTTAACTGGTCGAAGAATTAAGCTTTCCTTTTTCTATTTTTGTTGTCTTTATCGGCTATCCTTTTGTCTATAAATATTTAATTAAGATCGCTCGAAAAATGGAAGATTTCTCTAGTATGTCTGGCTCTGTTTCGATATTTCTACTTAAAATTTACTTGAAAATCGACTTTCTCGGAAACGGAGCATTTCACGATTAAATTTTCATAACTGGTCGATGAATTAAGCTTTCCTTTCTCTACTTTTTGTATCTTTCTCTTCCAGAATAGTGTCTGCACATAATTAATTATAATCACAATATCTTACCGTCACTTTTTACTGTCCACATAATTCTGTAATTTTTGACTCATGTAGACACGTATGATAATCAACTTCTCATTTGATGAATAAATAAATACTAATAATAAACAAGGTGAAGAAGCAACATTGAATTTTAAGTGGAAATATATAACTCATCAAGCATTGGTTTCATTAATACCAATATAGATATTTTATCAAGTATCAGGGGAGTATTGTAAAACAGAAAATTCCCTTTTTTTTTGGCTGTTGCCCCGGCAGGCAGTGACCGTGGCGTTTTTCACGCGCGAATAAAGAAAAAATAGTTTTCCGCGTACAAGAGAGGGAATTCGTGTTTCGTCATTTCCGCGGTTCCGCGTCTGTGCGAGCGCGTGCACGCCTCGGTGCGCGACGACGAGTCCTGGGCGAGCTTCGAAATGGTCTATTTCGTTTTCAAAATGCAACCCGCCTCTCCGCCAAACGGGCATGAATCACCGTGGAGGACGCGAGACTCGAAACAAACCCCGCGATTTATGCGAACGCGCGGCCTGTCCTACTTGGATTCAACCCCGTTTCTCGTCAAGTTGCTCTCGTTCGAAACTCGAGGAAACGCTCTGCAATTTTACCCGTGGAATGTTCCAAATTTCACCGCGTACGCCAACGAAAATAGTAGAAAGCATCTACCGAAACCGGGTCACCATTTCTCATTCAATACAACTAATATTAATTGAATCTAGCAATCGATGAAGTTGCTCCATACTGTTTCACATTCTCAAACAAGAAGTATATTAACACATTAGCTTTTCTATACGATGATTTCAATGATATTCAACACGTGTGTGTTAAAAATCTCGTATTTTTGTAATTGATATATTTCAGTGAAATTTTCCTGCGTTGTCGGGGAATTTACCAGAAAAACACTTGACTTTCAACTTGAATTTCACTCGAAATACGAATATGTAAAGTTTGAGAATTTGAGAATTTGTTTACGAAGAAAATTAAAGAAGTTATTTTTGTTAACGTTTAAAGACAGAATACCCTCCTAAATTTGGGCGAACAATCCAATTGCGGATTCGAGACCCGTCGAAACTTTATTCCCAAAGTTCAGATCGAGGATGGACATCGAGATCGCCGAACGTTTCGCGGTAAATTTATCCGTGCGTTATTAATAAAGCCGAGTGACAGGGGCCTGGAAACTGCGGGACGTTATCCCTGATTTGCATACGGCGACACTTACACCGCGGAGATTAGCCCGAAAGTTCCGTTTACGAGAATCAGACGTTTCGAATAATTTCGAAATTAGTTTCACCGCGGTCAGAAGTTGGAGGAGGCAAGACGCCACGGCGAAAGTAACACGACTTCGAGGAACTATCGTTTCGAAAACTGCCCTCTGGGTCTCTGCACCAGAGCACGATTTCTTAACTTGTTTTTCCCCCCCCGAACAAACTGGCCCCACCACGAAAGAATTCCAATCGAGTCTGAAATTTCGTTTCAGATCTTTGTTCTCCGTGATAGAGAAACAGAAGCGATGAAACCATCCCTTGAAGATCATTCTTCGCGGAAGTCGCGGTCCAGTGATAGAGAAAGGCGACGGGAAAATCCCGGAAAAAACGTACCCTCTTCTAATCGTCGTCGATTAATATTCTCGTTCCGTTTAACGTAGCTATGCTCGCTGATAATAGCCGGCCGTGTATCGGTAATTGCGCTACTTTTTCACGTTCTCCTTTCCCCGGGCAGAAACACCCGCAACACTCGAGCGACGCATGAATAATGTTGCCGCGATTAATTGCCCAGCCGCCGCCGGGGCGATACTCCCCCGCCTTTTCCCGAGATTTCACCGAGTCTCTCACACCCCCCGGTTCGCAACAGTTCCAAACGACACGGACTTTCATTTTCGAAGAGACTTAAAACACTAAGCGTACCCCAAGATTCGTAAGACTCCCAAAATATTCAAGACCTTTAAGACTGCCGAGATTTTCAACTTCCCTTAAGCCCGTTAAATCTTTCAAGATTTCTCCCGTTTAAAACCGTACCGAATCTCGCGAGTTCGTCGCCGGCCCCTTGATATTCTGGAAAATCGGGCGCGATCGCTGGCGGCGCCCCGTTGAGAAAAGGTTAATATCGAATTAATAACGAATTCATTTATGCCGCTAATTGCTTGACCGTTATAGAGTCGGTGGAAGGTTGGAAATTATTAAAATGCGTACAAATTAATCATCATCGCGAGCGTGGTAATTACTCTTGATTCGGAGCACGGGCGAATAAAGCGTGCTCTCGCTCTCGCTCTCGCGTTCACGCTCGCCGGAGCAATCTTTCAATGCGAAATGATAATTAAATTCTGGTGCCTCTGGCGGTCACGGACCACACTGCGCGGCGGTCCGCTTCGACGAAGAGAATACTAAGTTTCCACGACGTCCGTTGGACTACCAGAGAATGAAAATTCTAGTAATTGGCTGGTTTTCCTACCCGGGGAGTAAGAAGACTGTTAATTTAAGTGGTTGATTTAATTTTGGAAATCGCTCGCGACGCGTGGATACCGAGACCATCGCTTCCTTCCACCACCTACATTCGGGGGAGGATATTTACGCATTTTTTACGATTTTTAAACGTAACTTTCGCTCAGAGCTACGACTAGTTAGATTGTGTCAGTATTCGTATGTTCCAGTCAGATTTGATGCTCGATTACAGCTCGGTAGTCATTTTTTTTTTAGAATACTCTCATTAGGATAGATCGTCGCCCTAGAAAACAATCGTTGCAATGGCGAGAATTGCACAGATTTAACAATTTTTACGATTCTATGACTTCTTAGCAATGTAAACAAAGCCTACTTTTCCAAAGTGTAAAACGAAACAAATTTAATGGATCCAAATTATAATAAAAGGAACTCAAAGTGACGCAAACTTCAAAGTGTGTTAAAATCTATGACTTTTCAGCAAAGTAAACAAACCCTGAACTGAAAGTGACACAAACTAAAAAATTTGTCCAAATCTACAACTTTTCAGCAAAGTAAACAAACCCTACCTTTCAATAAAATTGGAAGCTCAAAAAAATTGACAAATTCTATCGATCCAAATGGCAAACAAAAGCAACTCAAAGTGGCACTTCGGGGGTTGGGAGACTTCTTTTTCATTTTTTTTAAAAATGGTCAATGCTTCCCAGCTGGACGACGCGTGTAAAATATCAAGTTTCGAGACAGTCGGGGGGAGAAACGCTCGAGGGCAGGAGCGGACAGTCCCAAGATGGTAGATATTTACCTGGAGCCCGGTATACTCGGCGCAAAAATCATCGACGCGTTATTCCCCAGACTGCGTCGGTTTAGGGTGGCTGGCCAGGCCGTGCGCGGAATATTTCACGAGACGCGTCCCTCCGTCGACCTTTTCACAGCATTCCGGCGTCGCTCGCTGATTGAAACGTGACGTTACACGCGATATCGATTATCGTCCCGTCAGCCAGGATCTAACCGGTCCCCGTGCCGCGCGAAACCACCCCCCTGCCCCCCCCCGCCACCGCGTAGAAAATCGTCGCGACGGTGTGCGAGGAACGACGCCGACGACGACGACGTCTCCCCGGGGACGCGACCGTCTTTTCGCTCGTGGGCGTCGTCGTGCTCGGTAGTTTCGAGCCGCGAGACAAAAAGCGATTCCGCGCTTTCGACGCTGCCTTTTTTCCCTGGCCTTTCCGACGCTTTTCACGGTCGCATTGATTTTTCCGCCCCCGGCCGAGGCTCGCCCAAACTCTCTCGTCCACGGAAAAAATGCTCCACCAAAATTTCTGCCCGGCGAATATATTCGATTTTTCGGAATAACTACCTTAAGTGGGCTCTCGATCTCGAGTGAATTATTTTTCAAATTGGTAAATGAAAATCAACTTTCCTTTGAAGCATTTAAAAAATAATGAACTTTTGGAGGATTCAATTTTACATGTATTACACGATATTAGTTTGAACTTGTGGAGAGCCTAATAGTCCACTTGAGGGTTAATGGGATTAGGGATGCAGGATTGTTTGGGGGTTATTAAATAAGAAAAGCTGATGTTTGCTTTTGAATAGGAGTCGACGAAAATTGCTTACTCGTTAGATGGGCTAATAGATTGATTATGATGAATAACTCCAGTGGTTTCCGTGGCTTACCTGAAACAGAAACGAACTGTGGTCAGCAAAATAATTTTAGCTGAAAATTATATGAGATGTTTCATCGATCCAGCGAGAGGAAGGTGGACGAAAGACATCCAAATGATTTTCTGAAAGGTCTTATCGTTTTCCAGCAATTATTTTATCGGATCAACAGTTTTAATGGCCGCCGGGAGAAGGTCGCTTAACGTTGTACGCGCATTGCCGCTGTGTCCGCGGCATTCATCTCTGAATTTACTGGAATGGTTTATACTCCCGTGACACGCGCGGAGAAAAGTGGATACAATGTGCAAAATGTGTAAATTCGTGTCACGAGTAATGCGCGCGAGAGAATAATGACTGAGTCCACTTCGCGTGCTCTCCGCGTCTGCGTGTTTATTATTTATTACCCGATTTAAAACGCAAAGAAGCGTACCATTCAGAGCCGGGGAAAGAAACTCAACGACCGTTTCGTACACGCCCTGCGATTTCTGAGGAACCATTTAAACGAACCCCGCGTCCACCCTTGTTCCTTTCGAGATTCGCATCATTCGTGCTTCGGAGCAATCGATTTTGTTTTTTCAATTTTTTTTTGTTCCAAAGTAATACCAAAGTTTCCTGACGTTGTGGTGAAAAATAAGGATTCCAAAGGGCATAAACATAAAGCAGCACTTCCCGATGATGTCTTTAAAGTGATTTTACCCATTTATGAAGACTCGAGCAGCGAGAAGCTACGCACGAAAAGCAAACGAAAGATTTAATAATTTAGTCTGGAAAATTGCTCCGAGAACTCGATGAATCATTTCACCGTGCTTAAATATTTATTCCGAGTTTCTTACCCCGCGTCTCGTCTAAAAATTTCACCCCCATATTTTCGACCAACTTTCGCGCGAGTCGCGCAGCAAAGAAAACTGTTCGCCCATTAATTCTATTTTCCCGTGGCCCGGGAGTGTAACTTTGCACAGGGTTTTTTCCCGTTCGCGCAAAGAGCAGCAGACCGAATCGCGAGTACGACTCGAGCAGCATCCGGAAATTTGCGGGTCTGTACCGTTCTAAACCGCTTTCGATCCTCGGTGTGTACTTAGGCACTCGTCCGGCCGTGTCGACGCGAAAGACCGGCAGCAACATCCACGGAACGAATATTCCACGGGATCGATCACCACTTGGCAACTCCTAATTAATTGCGGGACATTGATTTCTATCCATCGTTTCGAGTAATATCGACGAAATCGATGACCAACCAGGTGTACGAGGTCTCCCGTACTTTCTTTCCTCGTCGAATCTTCGAACGATCGAAATTAATAGGAACGAGATCCCATCAACACGTTGATTGCTGGCTCAAAACCGTAAAATTGCGACAGACTTTGACTTTGGACAATTGTAAATTACTTAAAACTTGTAGTATTTACTTTCGTAACTTCAGTGAACGAAGCTTATGCAAATTTATATTCAATTTTCTCGTAAACGAAGCATTTAGCGATTTAAATTTCCTGATTGAGCGAAGAATTGAGCTTCCATTTTTCTATTTTTGTTGCACTTATCATTCATCCTTTTGTCTATAAATATTTAACTAAGATCGCTCGAAGAATGAAAAATTTCTCTAAGGCGTCTGACCATATCTAGATATTTCTACTTAAAATCTACTTGAAAATCGACTGTCTCGAAAACGAAGCATTTGGCGATTAAATTTCCCTGATTGGGCGAAGAATTGAGCTTCCATTTTTCTATTTTTGTTGCCTTTATCATCCATCCTTTTGTCTATAAATATTTAATTAAGATCGTAGGAAGAATGGAACATTTTTCTAAGGTGTCTGACTATATCTCGATATTTCTACTTAAAAATCGACTTTCTCAAAAACGAAGCATTTCACTATCAGATTTTTCTAACTGGTCGAGGAACTAGGCTTTATTATTTCTATTTTTTGTGTCTTTCTCTTCCATAATAGTGTCTACAAACATTTAATTTTAATCACTATACTTTACTTTTACTCTTTACTCTGCACACATCTGCATAGCCTCTGGCTTATGTATACACATACAGTAATCAACTTCTCACTGAGTGAAGCTTATTCAAATTTATTTTCTTTAACGTTTCAACTTGAGAATTGCTTTTGCAGGTGTTTCCTCTCGAAAAAAGCAAACCTGACAGGGAAACATCTGCGTTTTTGCTTCTTTGCAAGCATCCAAATGCTATTATTCTGATACTTCTCGTTATTTTCACGTCCCTAATGGATACGGGATGGCTGTGTCATTGCTCTAGACACTATTTCGGTTATAACGGGGATTTAATCGTAGTTCTGTGACGCAACGGAAACAAATGCAGTCGGATGCTCCTAATTCGCTAGAAGTGCCTGGATTTGATGTTTATCGGAATTTTATTACGTTTCTCTGCAAATCAACCGCGTTTTTGCTGGTCTCCAAGCATCCTATCGATCGTGCCTTCCCAAGGCGAGCGCGTAGAATGCTCGAGACCCGAAATCCTCGCTCCAGATTCGCTGAAACTCGAAACGAACCGATCTCCGGGAACGCATCGTCGCACAGCAATATTCAGCGCGCCTTTCAATCCCGCTAACGCCGACACACGGCGGCGATGCGTTTATCTCGGGGACCGTTTTTCCCGGGCGTTGCTTTTCAAACGAGGCGGGACAAAACTAATACCAAAAATGTTTTAATCCCGTCGCGCTGCTTCTGGCCCACCCCCACCTTTCGGAGGGGCTGCTGCATTCATCGCGAAGCGTTTCAATTAATTACGAGCATCCGCGACGGTTACCTGGACCCGCTGGAAACTTTCCGTTTCCTCGTAAAAATATTTCCGCGCCCGACCGATGGAAATTAAAGCGTTTGTCCGAACTCTCGGACGACGGGGGGGAGAATTAACGCGCAAAAGGCCACGCGAGGAAAGTCTCCGTGGGGCGGGGAGAGGGTTGATTTCGCGATTACGCGGCGCAATAACTGTTTACACCGACCAGGACCGACGGAATTTACGCCCGGAACGCCGGCTGCCTTCCAAGTGCCGATGATTGCAATCTCCCTCGTTTTTCCCGCGGTTTTTTCCCCCACAGACTTCGCGGCGGTGAGGTCAATTGCCGTGGAGAAGCTTTCTCTACCGTCTGTCGCATAATTTTCTTTTCATTTCAATTAAACACTGCCGCGCGGATCGAGGGTTCAACTTTTGCGTGTTATTCTTCTAGATGGGAGTGATTCCTCGTGAAATGACTATAATTTTTATGGATCGAATAACAATCATGTCTGTTCTACTGTATGTGGCCAAAAAATTCAATTATTTTTTTGTGGTGTCAAAAGAAGCATTGATTTTGTCTCAGTTTCTTTTAGGTTTTTCCTCCAAAGTTCCACCATTTTGTAATAATTATTTTTAGCTACTTATTTGAAGCTACTGTCCTGTAGTTTAAGAAAATTGCACGATTTCTTGTTTCACAACTTTCAGCGAAAGTCGACCCGTTTCTAACAAATTTTTGGAGGCCTCTCACGCTGGTTCCTATTATGGCTGTAATAATTAATATTTTTGTACGTAATTTTTACAAGAAGTAGTTCAAGAAACGTACTTTCGCAAGCATTAAATATTTACCAGAAAAAGTTTTATAGTTACGCTCAAAAAATTCTTGAAAATTGTCCTTATTTACACGTTCCAAGCTAGCAAGCTAAACACTAATTTTATTACAACAATATTGATAATTATTGTTATATTATGAGCGACAAGAAAATATATTTGCTACAAGCTTTAAAATAAATGATACACGTTCCTAACAAGATAAATAGAAACGCTGATATACCATTTCTATTGCAGCAATATCGATGATTATTATTATATTTCTGTGCTAAAATGATTGCAATTAATATTTTGTTGATTTTGTCGGTTCAATAATTGCAACGTAACTTTGTGGCTCGAAGACGGTAAGCCGATTGCATGATACGCAATAAATTATTCGGATTCGATGGCTTTTGACATTCGGCTGCTCATTCAGCGTCGACCAATTTCGTTTCGATTTAAATCTGGTAATCGATCCGACCACTTCATTACAGTAATGTCGTTATTGTGTAAAAATTGTTTCAACTTTGTAGACTGTTTTGGAACGCTGTGGGCTCGAAATACCCAATCCTCGCGCGTGTTATTAGTTGCATAATGTAACGATACATTTTCCAAAATGTCTGCCCGTGGTTGTTCATTGATCCATTATGCTCGTACGCGATACATCCAACATCGTTTAAGGTCGTCGAACCCCCCTGGACCATAAGTCACCCATCGACCCTTTTAATGTCGAATTTTCATACAATTTCGATGGAATTCTTTGACCATTCAAACGCCATACAACAACTTCGATTCGACACGATTAAACTTGGATTCACCGGTCGGGAAACTAATTAACTACGCCGTTCACTCTGCTTCTTTTGTCCGTTAAACACGTAACGTTTCGCGTGTAACCATCTCGCACGAATTTATTTAAACGCGAATAATTATCTAAATTTTGATCAAACTTGCTAATGGATTATCCTCGCGTTTCGTTTTATTTTCCATGCAAATTTATCGCCAAGCGAGCTCGTCAAAATCCGTCGAAGGGTCAGCTGCGTCCCCTTTAAGACATTATAGGTGAGATGGACCGGGCGGTCCCGTCCCCACAGTGAGTATATATGGCCCATAAATCCCAAATCGCACGGAATAGATGGACCATCCATCGCCGCCATTATGGTCAACTTCAGTATCACCGTTCTGGGTCACAGGTACGTTATTAAAGCTTAATTTACGGGACGAGCACAGACAACAGTGATCCCCATCTCTTATCCCTGGGATACGAAACAAAACGATCTTAACTTCAAAAATTATTGCACTTGCAATTCACTCATGCTAGTTACGTGTGATCACTTATAAATTTTTATGACGTTCCATGTACCTTTTCGTTCTAAACCTTTAGTGCCACTTTCAACCCATCTCTATGGCCCATTACTGGCAAATAAAATATCTGATTGATATTTTCTTAAGAATGATTTCTATTTCCGGATGATGCAGCATCGGGTTAAAGCGTCGTACCACACAAGCCATAAGTATGAAATTCTCGTATTCCGGTGGTTGCAAAAATGGTAATCTTTCGTGGAAATCGCGCGAATATATCACGAGGAAATTTGAACGACGGCGAGGGGGAGGGGGGCACGATATTACGGTGGCACGGAATTAGAGGGGCAATTTTCTTAAAGAACGCGTCGCGATGTAAATTCGCGTTGCAGCATCTCGCTAGGCGGCCATTAATCTCGCGTTCTTCGAGGGAGAGAAACGGCTAAATACTTGGCGATTAAATCTCCCAATGCGGCGTCTTAGCTACCCGACGGAAACCGCGCCCCCCCCGCCCTCTTCCTGCCCCGGCTGATAAAGTCATTAACAACCGCGTACTTTTCTCCCTTAATGAGCTCGAACGTTATCTCGATGGGAGGACGTAATATCAATTTCGAACCTCGGATTACTCGTGTACGCCGCCTCCGAATGCTACGTCCACGCGCGAGGGGTGAATTTCATTTGGCTGTGTACCGCGCGAAATCTTCCACCTCTATTATTTCTATTATCAGGTTCAACGGGGAAACGTTTACTTTCGCCCCACAGGAAAATACTGGGATCTTACAAAGGGACAACGGAACCATTCGAGACCTCGGATTTATCATTTTTAACGTTATAAGAAATATTGCATTTTTCACAGGTTTTTGGGACCTCTTCAAAATTCCATTTTATAATATATTTATATTTTTATGAATCACTACGTGCAAGCTATTGTTTTATAGTTTAAGAAAATTGCATGGTTTCTTGCTTTAGAATTAAATCAGACCTAGGATTTATCATTTGTAATGCTAAAAGAAATGTTGACTTTTTCACAGGTTTTTGGGACCTCTTCAAAATTCCATTTTATAATAAATTATTATTTTTATGAACCCCTACGTGGAAGCTACTGTCTTATATTTCAAGAAAATTGCATAATTTCTTGGTTTGGAAATTCCAATAAAAAAATTACATGTTTCCAAGAAATTTTTGGAGGCCCCTCACTCCTGGTCCCATTACGTCTGTAATAATTAATATTTCCGTACGAAATTTTTACAAGAAGCAGTCCAAGAAATACACTTTCGAAAGCATTAAAGATTTATTAGAAAAAGATTCAAAGCAACCCCAAGAAAAATTCTCGAAAATTGCTTTTACTTTCACAATGGTTTGAATTATAAATAAAATTTAGCATTATTTAACGTTGCAATAATTATTATTTTTATAAATCCCTACGTGCAAGCTACTGTCTTATAGTCCAAGAAAATTGCATGATTTCTTGCTTTAGAAATTCCAGTAAAAAAATTACATGTTTCCAAGAAATTTTTGGAGCCCTCCCACTCCTGGTCCCATTACGTCTGTAATAATTAATATTTCCATACGAAATTTTTAGAAGAAACAGTCCAAGAAATACACTTTCGAAAGAAGTCAACATTTATTAGCAAAAGTTTCAAAGCAACCCCCAGAAAAATTCTCGAAAATTGGTTTTACTTTCACGGTGGTTTCAATTATAAATAAAATTTAGCATTGCAATTCCTATCAGATTGAGTAAAGTTTCCTTTGGTATTCTTGGGGGACTGTCGATTCCAGGGTGGTTAATTTTCATCGTCGCCTAATTAAAAACGCCACTTTTCAACGAGCCTCGAAATCGGTCGTAGGGCGGTTCAAACGAAACGCTCCGGTCGTGTCGGATCTTTTTCATTCGGGCCGCCTTCTGTCGGTTAATTGACTCATTAATGTTCGCGAGCGTTCCTCTTTCGTCGTCGCGCCACCGGTAAACATCGACGCAGGAAGTGACGTTCGTTTCGTTGCACGCTGACTGGGGAGGGGGGGAGGTAGGGGAGTAAAAAAAAAGGAATCGTCCTTTTGCCGTCGTTCCAGTAATATCCGGCTCGCTATTAAATTTCGACCGACCCCCGTGGCCGCTGCGACTTTATTAATGTTCAATTAATTTACTCGGTAACGGCGAAACGGACGCCCGCGTTACTGGAAACCGGCACTGCAGACGCCGCGAACTGGGTCGAGGGGAGTTTTGTCACGAACTTTTCCTACCTTCGCGACTCCGACGATTACTTGCCTATTAATTACTTCGTTTTAACCGTAATATACACGCCACACGAAGAATATGGAAACTGTTCGGACAAGATTGTTTAAAACAAGGAATAAAAAGTGCAATTTAATTTATTTGTAATTTAAAAGAAAGTTACTAGTCCAGTTTCAAACTTTAAACGATTGTATGGGGGCCATTAAAAACCTCAGACTCGCTATTTCGTTAATAGTTCAATGATTAAATTTATACTTGGCATATATTTTCCAATAAAAAGTAAATAGACAACGTAGAATAAAGTTTGTTTGAAAATTCATGTAGAACATCTAGAATTGAAGATTTGTCTAGTACGTCTGATCGAATCTCGATATTTCTACTTAAAATGTACTTAAAATTTGATTTTCTCGAAAAGGAAGCATTTCAGGATCAAATTTTCTTGCCTGACCGAAGAATTGAGCTTCCTTTTTTCTATTTTTGTTGTCTTTATCGTCCATCCTTTTGTCTATAAATATTTAATTAAGATCGCTCGAAAAGTGGAAGATTTCTCTAGCACGTCTGACCATACCTCGATATTTCTACTTAAAATCTACTTGAAAATCGACTTTCTCGAAAACGAAGCATTTCGCGATCAAATTTTCCTAACAGGTCGATGAATTAAGCTTTCTTTTCTCTACTTTTTTGCCTTTCTCTCCTACAATAGTATCTACCAATCACAATATCTTACCCTTACTTTTTACTGCCCACATATTTCTATAATTTCTGGCACCCATTTTGATGAATAAACAAATACTAACAAGTGACATAAAGACTGTCTCTCTTAACCATAACGTACATCCCAGGCGAAGAATATGAAGAGTAAATAATTTATTCAGAATTCAGGAGAAACTCGCTAGTCTAATAACCAGCGAATCACAGTATTCGCGTCGAGACTGAATTTTCCTAGTTCCCCGTGATCCTCAATTTTTAATAAAACTTCCACCGCGAAGTTTCCAGCCATTGAAAACCCAGCACGAGCTTCCCCATTTCGAATGTTTATCAATGCCTGGTAATACCAGCGATTGAAAGTTATTCCATAAAAGTGAACAAACGACGGAACAAAAGCGAGGGGGGCGCCAAAGAACACCGGACCGGAACAAGTTTCCGCGCTGCACGTGGTTGTAGTTCGTCGCTGTTGAAAAACCAGAACCCCTTTGGGGCTAACGACGAACGTACAATGGACTGACGCGGTGCAAATAATTTCGAAGGCTCTTCAATAAACAGAAATAAATACGCGATAGATTAAGGGTCGCGGCGAACGGGCCGCGCAATGGCGTGCAATTTGATCGAACGGATAAATGCCGTTTCGAAAACGAACGACTTCATTTGTTCGCGCGTACGTACGAGCTGTTCCACGCGCAACGATTCCGCGGGGGGGTTGGAGGGACCAGCGCGTCCGTACGCGTACACGAACACGCGAGCACACACGGTTGGTCGAGGGTTGCTCGCTCCGGCTTAACGAGCTTCCAGATAAAACACCGAAAACGTCGTCGGGATTAATTAAATAATTAAATCGGGTAATTATCTCGACTCGCCCATCTGCTCGCGTGGCTTCGAGTGCAGGTGAAATCGTCAGGCTCGCGATACGCAACCCCCGTGGATCGAAGTCTGGATCCATCGGGAGGGTCGTTTGAAAAATTTTTCGACGCGTTAAAACAAGTTGAAGCACCCCATTTTGATATTAATTTATTTCGTTATGAGAATCGTTGCAATATTATTTCTAATAGAAGTCTATGTTTCTTTTATTTCAGACAACAGTTATGGTGTATTTATTTGCATCAAAAAATTGAAAACTATCCTTTCCACTCCGAATTATGTTCAAATTTTGTTACCAGCAGCTTCCAAGTGTTTTATTCGAAGTTTACGTTAACTAAAAAATGGGACAATTTAAACAGATTCAATTAAATATCTGTTTTATTTACACTATTCTTGTATTTTGTAATTTTCAAGTATACGATATCTCTTTGGTTTGGACTTGGAAAAATGTCGAGTGCAAAGGGTTGAGGGTTGAAATTTTATTTTCTCCGTTTAACTACCGCTCAGAGTGATCGTATAAAGTTCCAGGTGGATGAATCATCGCAAGATGGTGGTCGTGGGATTTAAAGCAATCGCCCCTTCTTGGTGGCGTTGGACAGAGTCGCCCCACGACGTCGATGCTCCCTTATTTACAATTGCGCGGATGGAGGGTGCAATCGAAACCAGTAATAACCTCGTTAACGTCCAGCTCCACTTGCCCTTTCTTTCGTTCTGCCCTTCCCCTTTCATCCGTCGACTCCCGGAGAGGATCCCAGGGGGAGAATGGAGGACATCGACGCTGGTTAACCGTTCGACGAAATTGATATATCGTCGAAGGAATCGCGACGCCTTCTGCACGAGGTGTCTCCGAAATAACCATTTCATTGACCACTTGTTAAACCTTCCACGATCCGACCGAGAACCTCGAAACTAGTTCGAGGATCTGCATTCTCGCGGGATCGATAGAGCGAATAATTTTTTATAAAACTGGAATACAGTTCTAACGGAATAGAAGAGCACTTCTCGTAACAAGGATCAGATTCGAGTCCACAGGTTCAGCGATTTTGATCATTGTCGAGCAAGCAGTCTCGTTTTACGACGTATACTTCCTGTTAGCAAAATATTTCGTTTTATATTTATGGAACATCGGAGATCCGTAAACGTGAAACTGGAAATACTTGATTTCTCCCCCGCTTACGTAATCTTACTTCTATTCAGAATGGGAAGAATCGAGCAAACTTTCCTTTCGAATAATACGGGATAACAATTTTTCCAATGGGATAATAACTTCGATAACAATGCGTCCGCGAGTATTTCGAAAAGGAGAAAATAACGAAGTATTAATAAAAAGTTTTAACGATACAGATAATACTCCCAGTGGCAGTCTTCTTGGTATACCATTATGGCGGATAACCGGGTCACTGGGTCATCTTTGCAAAGACTTTGGTACTTGTTCTCGCATTCTAAACATTTCGAAAAGCAATTTGCTTATCAAATATACCATAGATTTATAGTTTATAGGTTAATAAATATTTATATTGAATAGACATATCTTATTGATACATGCTTGCTAGTAATTTTAGAAATTTAACAAAAATAATTTGCACACGATTGTTAATAATTTTGGTTAATAATATAAGTTTGACAGAAACGATGAGTATCCCGTGTCGAAAGGAGGGGGGAATATTTTTGTGTGTTTCGTCACGCGGGAGGGCGAAATCAATTAGCAACGGGGTCGCGGCAGGATTCAGGGAGGCCCCGTGCACGGTTTACGGTTTTCCTGGAGTTTTTCCCACGGGATGTCGCAGCTCCCTTGGGGTGGGACGAGAATTCCCTTCGCGTATGTACAGTCACTCCAATCACGAGCCATACATCAGTTCGCGTCGTTGACGAGAAGAAACGGGTAGGACGGAGAAAAATGTCCCGATTGCGAGGGTCCCGAGGGGATGAAACAGGGACGCGAGTCTGCTCGCTCTCTCGCTCGTCCTAAGTGACAGATCGCACCGGCCTCGTCGTCGAGCCAACTCTCAAAACTTTTATACGCTTTTTTTCCCACCCCCGCCTTCCTTTTGCTTTATCGTCCTCCCGCGAGATCCCCGAACGCCGTTCGCCACCGACACTGACGCGAATCGTGCTGATAAAATCCCGAATTGTCGTTCGAAACAAGAACGCGAACTGCACAACACCGAATACCTGCGTGAAATTTCAATCTTTTTGGGGGGAGGGACATTTCTCTTGGAATATTTCTATCTATCAATTACGTGGACAGAGCTTCTATTTGGATTTTGTCAGTCGAGTTCCTCGAGCAACCGTCTTGGGGATCGACGAGGCTGACGGAATTAAAAAGTTACAGGGGGGTGGGAAGATTTTCGGAGGGCTGTGTCGATGGCAAGGAGAGCGAAAGTGTCCCTGAAGGGAGTTCCGAAGGGAACCTGCTAAGTGATAGATCGCGAGGACTAATGCACTCCGGTACCTTCGAATGTCTCCACAAAAATTTCGTGGACTCTCTTGTGTATATTTCATCAATTTGGACCGGGGACAGTACGTTTGCCAGGCTGGGGGAGTCAATTTTGTATCGATCCATAAACCAGAAATTAGAGGAACACTGAGAACTGACACTAGAAACAGAATTCTACATTCTCCTTTGACGATACTTTGTTTCTCGACAATTGGAAACTTAGTGTACCTACAATTTGTCAGAGAGCTTGTTTTCACAATTAAAATTCAAGAATCCTATCTAGATTTATTTTCCTCGACATCTAATCTTGAAAATTAATTTTCTTTGATGCATTCTTCAGGGAAACGATACTTTGTTTATCGACAATTTGTCACAGAGCTTGTTTTCACAATTAAAATTCAAGAATCCTATCTAGATTTATTTTCCTCGACATCTAATCTTGAAAATTAATTTTCTTTGATGCATTCTCCGAGGAAACGATACTTTGTTTATCGACAATTTGTCACAGAGTTTATTTTTACAATTAAAATTCAAGAATCCTGTCTAGATTTACTTTCCTCGACATCTAATCTTAAAAATTGATTTCCTTTGAGCTTCCCAAAAATCATGCCATCCACGAGCCAGTGAATGGGTCAACGATCTATGGACGGAACAAGACGTTTATTATTTCGCGTATTTGTTGATCAAACTACGCTTTCTGCACGGTGGTCGCGGTTTAAAGGCGGTGTGGTATTAAACCTAACCTCGACAAGAGCAGAAGTTGGCCCCGGCCGCTTTTCGCAACTTTCCATCGTCCGCGGGGCGTTGTTTGTAATTGAATTTCTAATTGACACGGAAGAAGCTAATTTTAACGTAATTTTACACGGCCTCGGTAGTTTCTTAACTCGCGGATCCTATCCGTTTGTTCGTCAGGAATCAGTGGAATCTGACATTCGCAGTCCCCGGGTAAATTCGGATTTCTAGATTAAATTCTCGTTTCGCTCGTTAGCCGGGGGTCCGGGCAACTGGCTTCTCTCCTCTTTCCTTCGTTCATTACTATTCAGGCCGAATCAAAATCCGACGTGGATCGATACACGGCAGCCCGTCGCATTAATTCGTTACGCTTAATCCCGCGAGAAACTCGCGCAGCCTCGATGTTACCCAGTGTCTGGCTACTAGGGGGGGAGGTTTTTTTAATTAATCACCACGGTCAACGGTGCAAATTTCACCCTTCTGTTATCCGAGAAGCTTCCCACTATCGTTCAAAAAAGATTCTACCAATTTTCATAGAACTGCGTCTATTTTACTGCACCCTTACTGGAATACCTACGTTCACCCCCTTGAAGGACCACAACCCAAATTTTTACAGCTTTGTCTGCCTGGATATTCTCATAATTACGATTACGTCCTAACCATATTAAATTTTACCACGATTGTTATTTATTTACACAATTATTTATGGCTTCTACAACCCTTATAATTGTTTGTTCATTTAAGCGAACAGTGTACATAGTTCGATCGATGTTCTCAACCATTTAATTCTACCAGTTAAACGACCTTTACTTGGCATTTTGTAATTATTCACAGTCTCATACTTCATACCATTCAACTTTTGTATATCTGTTTATCTTTGTCATGTAACTATCTTCTATACTCGTATCTCTTTCTGTACTAATGTCTATTTAATCCCGTGAGTATAATTAATTTCTGAAAGTCTTTTGCAACCATGTAATTAATTTCTGAAAGTCTCGTGTTTTGCAACCAGGTTTCGTAGCTAAAAAATTACGCGATCTTCCGTCCAAGATCTATCGAGCGCCGAGTATGGAATCCCGTAGACGCGTCCTTTGAAACGGAACGCCTCGACTCGGGGAAGTTCATCCCCCGAAACGATCGAGGCCCTCGTCGCCCAGGGGTGGTGATCGTCTAGACTCCGAGATCGCAGCAACGTCGAGCACGGAGCAATTAGTAACGCAGCTAGACGCCCATACACGCGGCGCACACACGCGAACGGAGGGTACACACATCGAGCGGACCCGTCAGATATTCCCATAGGTTCCGGATCCGGAGACCGGGTCGTGTATCTCCGATTAAGGTCGACGATAGGGGCGGGGGCGAGCGAGGCTGTTACACGTTTTACAGGCAAAGCGCGTTAACGGACGCTAAGTAATGGATGATCCGGCTGGGTCACGGTTTATTTTCACTCCGGGACTTTTGCTAAATGATTCACACGCCGCGCCAAATGTGCATCACCACCTAATTGCCCTGAAATATTGAGCAACTCGGCCAGACGGGGGCCCGGTTCGAACGAAATTCGACCGATCTCGTCTAATCTCGATCGAAACCGAACCACTCAGGGGGTGGGTGAGTTTTTCGAGTAAACAAATCGATCGATTCGGGCGAAGACGATTCCGTTCCCTTGATTCCGCGTGTTTCGAGGGTCGAAAGCGCAATTACAGAGGGAAGAAGGTTCGGAATATACGGGACAAGTGGCGGCTGAGTGGCCGGCGACAAATTCTGGGAACGGGTTAAAAGTGGTTCGTGCCTCTTCGGGCCGGTGAAAAAGCGGATCCTCTCGAGGGGAACGCTTGTCGCGTAATTTGGAACACACTTCGCGAACGTGGATGATACGTTCTATGGCTGCTGGAAAGCTACTCTGTACCGCCACTTGTCGCGACTTTTTTCCCCTCCTCGACTACGAATTCGCGACCGCGACCGGGGAAACGTGTCGCGCGCGAAATTCTCGACGTCCTACGGCCGCCCGGGGATCCTACGTGGATCCCTCGCGATCGATACCGAGGATCTACCGCCCGACGAACTTCGATTAAAACCGCAACGACGCGTTTAAACACTTTTCCCACCGGGGTACGCAATTATTTCCAAATCAGGATTTGGTCGATCGACGATCCGGTTATGAATTGATTTGGGAAAAGATTTTTAAATACTTCTTTTAGCACTGTGGCTGTCATACGTTATTAATACATAGATAAGACTTCAATTTGGAACTGAAACACGAACACAAATTTAGTTTGTTTTTCAAGCAATATTTACAGTTGTTTTAGCGTTTATTGTCAGAATAGATTTTATTTTACAATATTGGGAAAGAAAGAGTACCAAGTTAGTTATCTTTAAAGTACTTTTTGGAATGATAGAAACTTTCTAATGTGGAACTAAAACAACTAAATACTCAAGCTGAAATGTTGAAGGAAATAAATTTGAATAGGATAATTTTTTCTTCAGAAACGATATCCCCCCTTCTGTACAGAATATTTCAAATTTCCTCGCCAAAGTATACCTTTACAATTATCCAAATTAAAGATTCTATGGTTAAATAATTTCGAGAAAAAAGGAAGGTTGATCGATACGTGGATTTTTCGGCATTCATACGGACCGCATAACGAGCGAGGAAAAGGTTCGAGATGCGTGGTAAATTGGTGAAATGAAAAAAAACCATCGAATAGGCGATCCAATACGGGAACCAAAGGGTGGACGTAGGTGGGAGGATAAACGTGAAATCGAGAGCGTCGGTTGTATGGTGGGTGGCGCGATTCACACGCGAAATTGAACGTACCAAGGACTATTATCGGAGACGAGAAAGCAACGGCGTGCGTAGAGCTGCCTAGCGCGGAGGAATCGGTATCAATGAATAACTTTCGAGTGGCGTGCTGGGGCGTCGGGGTCGGCGGGATTCCCCGAATTCCAGCTATTTCGAACACCCCGTTTCGTATCCCGATTGATTCCCCTCGCCCGCAATGCCGGTTTCATTTCTCGCGTGAAACGAATTAACCGTCGAAATTTCCGCGATTCCGACGCTCCGCGCGTCGCCGGGACTATCGGTCGTCCCGTATTGTTATTAAATTTCCCGGCCGCGCGCGCGGAACGGCGTAGGATCGCAAGAACGGTGGGGGGGAAAAACGCGTAAAGGACGGCATTAAAACCGGGGAGATTCACTTTCCAATTCGCGGCATTACCCGTGATATTGCAACATTCCTCGTTCGAAGAAAATATTCATTTCCCCGGTTCCCAACTACGAACGTTTCGCCTTTCGCGAATTCCGTACCACCCCCTCGGTTCTCCCTGTCTTCCCAGATTTTCTTCGATTTCGTTTGTTGTACCTTCGTTGCAATTATTATTTATGCAAGCGTCTCCTTCGATGGACTGAGGGTTTCAAAACTCTCGTCTAGGAATCAAAAATGCAACGCAATTGAAATCAGAAAGCGGGAGGATCGCGTGCACCGTTTATTCATCCACGATTTTATCTTATACAATATAAGAATAATTCCAACGACAGTGAACGATCCAAAAATGCAACGAGCTTACAATTTTGCTGTTCTACCAGCGAAAGAAATTGAAATCAGAATGCAGAGAGTCGAGGATCGCGTGCACAATTCATGTAAACGTCTCCTCTGATAGAAAACGACACAAAACTGCAGACTGAGCGTAACAAAACTCTCATCTATGATTTTATCTTTTATATAAAAATAATTCCCAACGACATTATACGATCTAAAAATACAACAACTTTGCTGTTCCATCGACGAGAGAAATTGAAATCAAAACGCGGTAGGATCGCGTGCAGAGTTGCGGGCGAGGAAATATTTTTCATTAATCTGATTATTTATCACCCGTCGAGCTTTCACGAGGGTTTCCCAGTCACCCTCTTACACGCTGTAATCCCGTGTAGCAGGCCGCGGGGGCGGGCCGCGGTTAGGCGTTTAACGGAGAAGAAGAACGAAGGGCGACGAGACGACACGCAGAGGGAAATCTATCGTTACGAGACTCGTGGGTACGTGATTTCCACCCTCGTTCCTCTCTCTCTCTCTCTCTCTCTCCTCGTCTTTCTCTTTCCCTCTTCATCCGTCTCGTTTCTCGTGTTTTCATTTACATATTGAACGTCTGCTTGCGCAAGCTGTTTGGAAATTGCCGGATTCCGAACACGCGACCGCGTGGCGAATCTTCCAGTCGTCCCCAGGATGACTGAATTCCGTCATGCGTCCTCTCCCGTACACTTTCGACCTTTCTACAGCCACGCTACCAACTCGCGAGATCAAACTTTACGCAAAAAACCGCGTATTAGTCCCCCTTGGCGTACCATTTAATTTCAAATTATTTTTCAAACTTGTACTGTTCTATTTAAATTTATTCGTACTAGGAATGGCCACGAATGGTGTTGATTTTAATACATAAGACTTTATGACCACTGAGTGGCCTCAGAAACTCTATTTTCCTACGTAAATACGAGGTTACATCTTGAGAAAATTTCTAAACATACTTTAAAAGTTACGATACCTCAAACACTACTTTACAATTATTATAGATGATCGTTAGATTACAAACTTCCTGCACGGAGGAGGGTCAGTTTACGATGATTTTATTGCACCATGCTCGAAGTATCCAGCAAGAATAAGGCAGAGAATATTTTCAATCGAGCACGAGTTGATTCTATTTTGAACCCAATTGCAGAACTCAAATTAGAGGATTTTGTAAAAGACATTTATGTAGCCAACAAGTCAACAATTTAATCAACGAAAACTCGATAGTGCACATGCTTTACAACTCATCTTCAAACCCTGTATTCACCTTGAAACTTAAATGAAAATAAAAGAAGGAAAGAAAATGAGTGTAGGTGGATTCAAAATGGCCAGTGCACGGTTGACTACCAATTACGAGCGCCTTCGAGCGGACCGCGTTCTCCGAAGACGAATTTGCACGAAGAGGGCGAAGTTTCCGAGGGAGTTCGTTTCGAAAACGGTTTTCCGGGCATTGTCGCGGTTAAGAAAGGTCTCTGAATAATGCCGTCGCACTTACTTAATACGGTGGGGCACTTATTAAACTTGACGTTTCTCGTTTCCACGATTTATAACCTCATATCCGCTAATTAAATCAAATATAACTTCACGAAATCCCCGTGGGTACGCGGGCGCAACGTCGATCATCATTACGAGAATGGCTTCTACTTTATGCAAAGCACTTTCAAAGAACACCGAGACGCTTTAATGGAGTTAGGGACACGTTGAGAAACCACGATCGACGCTAACGCGACACGGGACTTTAACGAAATATTTCGCGGCGTTTCACCGCCCCGGGTTTCACTCGCCTCGCTTTAAAACGGATCATTTCCCCATCTTTTGTCTCGCGACGACGACGACGACGACGTCGCGTTCCACGGTAACGTCGGCGTTGCGCAAACACGATCCGATCTGGCACGGTCTCCTCGATCGATTCGATATTCCGATGGACGAAACGAGACCGTCTGGCCAGCTAATCCGAGACAGATCGAGCAAATGCGCCCAAATCGTGCTTAGGTTTACATCGCGCGCCTCCACCATGATCCTCGAGCGCCCAAATTTTATTCGACTTCACGAAGCCACGGGCAGAAACTGATTTGCAAATGGAATTAAAATAAAAAACGATCACAATGGTAAAAATCGTGCAGAGGGACATTGTTGGGAATTTATCGGTGTTTAAACTTTCGCGAAGAGTCGGATTTATCACGAATGCTGCTCGCGTGGGTGTTTCGCTGTGCGAGATCTCCTTAAAACGGTCGTTTCGGTCCGCGTCGCGAACAAGAGGGCAACGACGAGGTATTTTCTGTGACATACGGTCTATTAGGACTAATAATAGTGACTGGGGAGGAGCGGACGCCCGTATAGTTCTCCTCGAGCCACGTCGTACGTCTTTCCTCTCGCGGCCCCGCGCGTGGACCACCGTGAAAAACGGGACCGCCATGCCAGCTCGTTTTACACGCGATCTTACTCGTGAATTCTCACGTTCGATCCATGCGTCAATTAGAGAAGTTTCCACGAAAATACCGCGCCGCTGGCTCGACTCTCCGAACTCGATTCGTTCGAATTTGGAAAGATTAAAACTGGTCCGCGAGAGCCGGCGATTTCTCACTGTTTTATTTATTTTCATTCGTCGACTGAAATATTCCCTACGATTCGGGGTTGATTAAAAGTCTCGAGTGACATCGACTTTGACGCTTGATATTTTTAAAATAGAAGTGTCGCCAACGTTTGATTTCGAAGCTCCGGAATAGTTTCGCCGGCGAGGTTCTCGATGTTGCGGGAAGACCGGGACAAAGGGCAGCAGCGGTCGGTGATAAATTATAATTAACCGCAAGGTAAATGAAACGTGCGACAAAAACGTAGAAACACAAACGAGGGAGGGAAAGGGTGGTGGAAAAATGGGAACGGAGAAAAAAGAACAGATCGCGTGGGTACATAAGGTTTTACGGTAAACAGAGTGTCGAGATTACAGAACGTCAAAAAGAGTAAATAGATGCGTAGAGAAAAAAAAGTTGAAGATACGACACGTGCAGTTTGCATGTTTACAAACTACCGAGCGTCCTGGTCGGAGTTAATTAGATTATTTCTGTGCGACCTGTGACCAAACACCGGCACGCTACTTGAAAAACTATTGAATTCACGATCCACCGTGACGAAAACAATATTATTTTATTTATTCTCCTCTTCTCCTTTGATCCAACTAAAAATATACGTGCCTCAAATTTTAATATAAAATTGAAATTTGGTACTTTCTGCTCAAAGAAGTTAATGTATGCAATACAAATTGAATCTCTGCTTTCAAGAATTCCAAAATTTTAATGACCATTCAAAGATTTTACTGTCATTTGGAGGATTCTAATATTCTTATTTTATTTACTCCTCGAAAACACAGGTTTCTCTTCTCCATACTCTACACGTGTCTCAAATTGTAATGTACAGAACTACGATTGAGATTTGCTGTTTTCTGCTTAGAGGAGTCAATACATACAACATGGATTGAATCTCTGCTTTCAGGAATGCCAAAATTTTAAGGGCCATCGAGAGATTTTACCGTCATTTGGGGGACTCTAATATTCTTATTTTATTTACTCCTCGAAAACACAGGTTTCTCCTCTCCATACTCTACACGTGTCTCAAATTGTAATATACAGAACTACGATTGAGATTAGCTGTTTTCTGCCTAAGGGAGCCAATACATACAACACAAATTGAATCTCTGCTTTCAGGAATGCCAAAATTTTAAGGGCCATCGAGAGATTGTACCGCCATTTGGGGGATTCTAATATTCTCATTATATTTACTTCTCGAAAACACAGGTTTCTCTTCTCCATACTCTACACGTGTCTCAAATTGTAATATACAGAACTACGATGGAGATTAGCTGTTTTCTGCCTAAAGGAGCCAATACAAATAACACGAATTGAATCTCTGCTTTCAGGAATGCCAAAATTTTAAGGGCCATCGAGTGATTTTATCGTCGTTTAGGGGGATTTGGAAGTCCCACGGCTGTTCTTACATCCGTACGTCGAATTCGCGTGTACTGAGTCGTCGATCGCGTAACAGGCTAATTAAGGTCCTCGTTCTCTTGCCGCCCCCGTCGAATCGATAGCGTCGGGGGCTCCGGTCGAGAGGCCACCTCGAAAAGGGACGAGAGACCGCTCTCCACCTGGGACGGCGTCTGAATGTTTAAAATTCCTTCAGGAACGCGTGCACGGATCGCACGGTAAATCGAGGCGAAGGATATTCGGTGTTCGATTGAAATATTCACCGTCCGTGTTCGAATTTCGAGATAGGCTCCCGCCTATAACAGCCCGCCTCGTGATTCTCGCACCACGGCCACAACGCGAGTGAATGTTTCAATCCTCTCGCGCCCCCGTTACATAAACCGTTAATGTATGAAACGGCACGGGGATCGCGGATCGAAAGACGATCATGTACCGGATAAACCAGACTCTACCAGAAATTTATATAGCGTGGGATATATTCCAACGACGCCGCGGGAAAGAATTTATTTTCCATACGTTCTACATCAAATTCGTGCATCCAATGTCCGGACACTTCGTTCGAATTAAATCTCTAATACTCGTCGGAAGCAAAATTCAATTTATTTCGGGACTTTCCAATTAGGAAATATTTAGTTTTAGTTTTGCAAAGAAGTTTCAACATCTACGATAATTTCTCTGCGATCATATTGACTCGAGGAGAGCCTATTCAGTACGAAACGCAGTTGCAATTTGACATTTACCTCGCAGTTGCAATTTCTGTTTACTCTTCCTTCGTTAGCTCCCGTCAAACGAAGAATTTCACGTTGCTATATTATTATTATGAAGCCTTTGTAGTATTTATAATTGTTAAGACCGTTTGCCCGGTTGCACGCGACAAAGGACACCACCGAGCGTTTCACCGACCATAGGTGCTGTTTCAAACTACAGCGTTCCGGGAAAAGTGTTCCAAAAATTTCTTATTTTAAATTTCATTGTTTCGACGGACACGACGTGGCCTCTCGACGTGTATTTATCAACGAAAAGTACCTTTGGTATGATTTTATTTAAAAAAAAAAAAGGTAACTTTGAACGCGTGCGTTGAATACGTACAATTCTATGGAACAAAGGGTTAAACAAAGCGGAATAATCTATTCACCGCTAGTTACTTGGAGCGCTAAAATCGAGTACGCGTACGTACGCGTATCGCGGCGACTAACGAGTCCCGACGCGAAAAAAAAAGGGTGAAAACAAAGAGGAGATTCGCGTCTGAGAATCCAGAAGCGAGTCTCGGCGCCTGACAGCGCGACATCGTATTGTTTTTGGCCGCCAGGAATAGCGAGGAGAAAGCTACACGGACGCCAAACGACGACGACGTCGACGCGTCTCTTTCGTCGAACGTCCCCGCCCCAAAAACAAAGAAGAAGACTTCCCTGTTGACCGCTGGAAAGCGTTCGACCGTCTCTTCTTCAGAGTCCGTTTCTCCTGGACGAAGATGCCACTTCGTCGAGACGCTCTTCATTCGCCCAGACGCCATTACGATCTTAATTCCCCGTTAAACATTTCTGTTCCGTTCAGAATTTAGTAGACCCCTTAACCCGAGCGTAGCTTTAAGGGAACTTTGAATTACTTTCGTTAAAACGCGCTCGACTGCCATAAAGGAACCATTGGCTTCGTTTGGCCAACAGATTTTAATATTACTAGACCACCGATCGAACTACTCTCTTCGTTAACTGCTTGAAAAAGCTGAGTTGTTTGATTAACAATTTAAGACGATTTTATTTCGGGCCTCGACTCGTTTCTAAACACTAAAATTACATTTCGAAGTAAATTTCTGAACGATTGATCTAATGGTTCCCTTCAACTGAATTATTTAATTCAAGTTTTATTTTGGGTCTTCACGCGTTTCTGAACATTAAAATTTCACATCGAAATAAATGTTCAAAGGATTGATCTGAAGGTTCCTCAATTATTTAATTCCAGATTTTAATTTGGGTATTGATTCGTTTCTAAACACTAAAATTCGAAATATATTGTAGGATTTTATTTTATTTTCGTGTAAAACAGAGACGCAATTCGGTCACTAGAATCACCCAGTCTCAAGGTGTATTTTTTCCAGGGTTAATGCAAACAAAGGTCGCGCGTAGGAACCGAATCAGACGCAAGATAATTATCAATTACGCTCGGTGGTAGTTGTTTTGCCCGCTGTTACGTTTCGGTTGCAAAGATAATCTCATCAGCATTCGGCGCATAGACTCCCACGTTTTTCGCGCGGTCCATGAACCAGTCGGTGATTCCGCGCTCCAAGAATCGGAGCGTTTATTTTCCCCGATTTCCCCGACGTTTCCACAGCCCCGGCAATTTCCACGTATTTGCAGACGAGAGAAATAGGGGCGCACCAATACCACGTTTTAAAGGAAATTTAAACAAGTCTGGTCTTAAAAATTAAGAACAAACTGAAAATCGTGGCTACCAACGCCCGGTCGTGATTCAGAAATTTTTCAATAAACGCAAAGTGATCCTTCGAACCGCGAATTTTGTTACACGGCGTGCATCCACCCTGTAAAAGTCGACCCCGGGGCGCGTATTCATACATAAGAATCATTCGTCGAATTTTAAATTCAAATGGCTGGGACAGAAATCATCGACGCGGTCGTAACGCGTACGAGAAAACGCCGTTCTAAATAAATACGCCGTTTTGAATAAAAATCGACTTTCGTCCGTGGAAATAAAAATATTTGTACGGGTCTGCAAATAATGCATATTCATGGAACGAGAGCGCAAACTTTTCGAGCGTGCAGTTCCGCTGCAATTAATTTTTAAAGAACCATGAATATTTTACTTCGCCCCCCCCCCCTGCCCACGGACCCCGTTTGTAACCCCCTTAAGCGGAACGAGAAATGAGGTGTTACTTGGAAACGCACAGAGAGTTTCCAGTTGTCGGGTGGTAGCAGGACATCGAGGGGGGTCGCGAACCGTCGTACGAGGCAGCGGCTAACGAGTCTCCGGGAACAAAGGATAAAGGGCAGAGAGTGAAACTGAAAGATGGAAGAGTCGAGGGCGCGGTAGAAACGACGGTAATCTAAAATAAGCCAAGTGTTATTGTTGGTGGTGGGCCTCGAGACGACTCGAGAATCGTCAGCCACGCTGTACCAACGAATAACAACGAGGAAAAAGGGTTAAGAAAAATGATTCCACCGAGTCAAATTTAACGGAATCGAGGTTTGGAAATAGTTTTAATAACGCGGCAGATTCGTTCAGAGAATTGTTGGAGACTCGTCAGCGGTTATTGTTGTCGCGCTAAAAATAACGAGTGTCCGCGGGAACGTGTCCCACTGTCGACGAGAGAAACAGAGAATGTTTGGGCAAATTTAGTGCCGGAGAACAGGACGTTTACCGGCTGCTAGGAAAACAAAATTAATCGTACGTCACCGTCTTTATTTCGAGAGGGGGGAGTACGACACGGAGAAGCTCCGATGACGGTTAAATATATCGAGGAGATTCGCATAAACGGAGGCTGGGAGGCCTCTCGACGAGCGATTTAAAATCGCATACACGGGGCCATCAAGAATTTATTTATTTGGGGACCACTTTGGAAACGAATTCGTCCCATAAACACGATTAAAAGAGTTTACACAAAGTTTTACGAGATTCTTAAAGCTATTTTTACGTTGCCCTAAGTACTCGTCTATTTTTAAAACAAGGGCTCGAATGCAATGAAACTCGCGAAAGAAATATTGTCGAAACGTTATGCGCTTTTTCCTGGTGTCTCGATCGACGAAAATCATGCCGGGGAACGTTAAAAATACGTGGAATAATATCGTAGAACAAACACAAGACGGGGAAAAGTTCGGGGATAAAAGGAACGGTTAAAAATAAAATTCTGTAACCGCGGATTCTGTTACTTTTTCACCTCGCCGGGCAAAAGAAAAATATTAATCCTGCGGTATGAAAGCAACGCTCCTGGCTTTTTCCTTTTCGAAGCGATAGCGTATTTAGTCGAGCAAGTTCGTCGCGGTTCGCCGAGGCCCCTTAAGAAAACCTCGTTCTGCTCTTTTTACAACCGGGACCACGCAATTTGTTGAAATTTCTCGATTACGCTGCGCGACGCGTTTCTTTCGACGCGCGCGATTTCTTGAAATTATACTGGGGGAACACAAAAGCAACTGGAACTTTCATTTTTATTAATAAACGCGAGATGCGCTTAGGTGCACTTTATCGTTTAAAAGCTGCGATGCAATTTGCAATATTCTTCAAACTAGGTATAGAAAAGTTTCTTGATATCAAAATTATTAGAGACACTCAGTTTACATATTTTTCAGACTGTTTTCAGCTCGAGTGATGAACAATCATGGATGGATTTTGCTACGACGAAACGTCGATTCTAAAATTTCGATTCGACGATCCTAATTGGAGAGAGCATCCGTCGCGACTGGGAAATTGCAATGGTTCCAACGAACAGTTTGAGCAGAGAAGAAACTAACGCGAAGTTGGAGTCGAGAGGGAAATAATGGAAGCTCGAAAAAGACGAGGGCAAGGGAGGGCCACTGGTGACGAGTCACTCTGTCATTTCGTTATGAGTTGCCGCGAGGAAACGAGGCGGAAGGAGGAACGGGAGACGAGCAATTCCTTCTGGAATTTCGGGAACGCTCGAGGGCCTAAATCATTCTGCTCGCCTGGAAGAAGAAAGAATCCATCTTCGTTTCCGCGATCAAAGGATCCGACGAATCGCTACTGCAGGGAAATTCAGAGTCGACTGTATATTCGCGAATAATTTATTAAATACTGCGTTTCACGAGGCCGAAATACCTTCGTTGAGGGGATACACGGAGGCTGCAAATCTATGAAATGTAATTTAAAAAAACGCTGCTAATGATAGAAGAATATTGTTCTTTATTAATAACGAGTTGGTGATAGATACCTGCGATGTAAAATTTCTTTGCATATCAGTCACCTCGATCGATCTATTCTACGTTAAGCTTACACGAAACAGAAAGGAAAAATCGAGCCAATGAACAACAATTTTGGCAATATAAAATTCGCGAACATTTTAAAAAACATGAATTTACATTTACTGCGAAAGTTAGCTAATTAAAATAAGAAATCTATTGGGAAACGCGTGTCGACGAGTAACGCTCGTGGCTCGATTTCCGCCCAATATCCGACTGGCTGCTCGGTCCGCCTCTTCGTCTTCGGTTTCGCGCGGGCCGGCGGGTTAATTGAAAAATTCATCGAGCAGAAACGACGACAGGCTGAAATACCGTCCCGCATTGAAATATAAACAACCGGCTCGAACGCGCGAAGGGAGAGAACGAAGTTGGAAAAACGCGATGCACGGGGTGGGAAAAGAACGCGTGAAAACGTTCTCCCGTTACGATTTTATTAGATCTCGCCCGGGGAATTATCGAGCTCGAGGAACACACGCGAGAATTTCTGTGGGTCAAGTCTTCCGGAGATGGATTCCGAGCTAAATTTATCAAACAAACTAGCAAATTGTAATCGGTATTTTAAATATACTACCCCTATGTACGGCGATAAATTAACTTCTATTGGTCTTTGGAGAATTTCTCCAAACACTCCGTGTGCTAATATCGCGCGGAGTTATTAGGCGATGTTAAGTTTAGCGTCTGTGCATATAAATTGGCGTTAAAAGACGTAACACACGTTGGATATTGCTGCAACTGTAAACTACGTAACTTAAAAGAAAGAAGATACTATCTTCTCGTTTTCCCAATATTGTGAAATAGAATATATTTTGAGAAGATACGCTAAAACGACTGTAATGATTGCTCGAAAAACAAGGTAAATTTGCGTTCGTGTGTCAGTTTGCGGGTCTGGGATGCACGTGATCTAGGAGGCACGCGACAACGAGCACGGTTTCGCGGAAACTCTGCCAACTGGCGGGGGCGTCCCGTCGCGGAATCCGATTTGTCTCGGTTGCGAAGGAACTTTCGCCGGGTTGCTCGGGGCCACGGGACTAAATAGTACGGTTCGAATTAATGAAGTACACCGTGGCGAAACCGTAGGGGTGGGGTAGGTGGCCGCGGATGCTTTGGAAGCGCAACCGAATCGATGAACGATCGCGAGAGAACGGAGGCCGTGGCTCGCTGCGAACGATGGACAACGCTTCCGAGCTAATAAAGCGGAAACCTAATGCGGTTCGGCCTAATAAACCGGAATTACCCGTATTACGTGTCGGATCGAGCGCTGTATCGCGCCTAGCTTCTCGGTAATAATGCGAATTTAGATTGATCCGGTCACGTGGAACGTGGAACGCGCAACCTTCGAATTCTCTGCCGCGATCGATACGAATTCGCTTTGGACGTTGTAACGACGACGCACGAGGATGAATATAAATTAGAGAATAGAAAATACGGGAATTACGAGACCCGAGACAGCCGACTTCCGCTCCGCAGCATCGATCTCCGGACCCATTGAAATATGCATCCCCCGCTTGCGTCGGGGCCGCCGACTCGATACAATCGTTTATTGACTTCCGTTTCAAAGTCTCCTTTTGCTATCGTCTGCAACGGAAGTACAAATCTTCGCGATTTCCCTAACATCGTTCGTCCAATATTCGATGTTAAGTCTTCCACTGAGAGGGTCGCCAATCATTTTTGAGATTCAATTTCAAGATTTTTATTCTGTTGCAGGGGTTGGAGAAGTCTTTATGTTTGAATGTGGTGTGATTACTCAACCCTTCAGTGGATTGAACTTATAAAATTGATTTAAATGCTTTAAAGGATAGTTCATAAAAATCGACATTAAGTAAAATAATTCGGTTGAGATTGAGAGTCCACTTGAGGGTTAAAATAGTCCCCTGGTTGGAGGATTGACTTGTCAAGCATAAACGTATAATAGAGAATTTGGAGGTAGCTATCTTGGCAGAAATCTATGCAGTATGAAAGTTGCAAGAATGGAGGAAGATTCGGCGGTTCCTTCGAGAGGCGAAACGGCCGCGAAAGGAACAAACACGAATTCCTGAAACATGGGAAGCGTTGAAAGGAGAAGAGTAGTCGACGGATCAGAGAGATTTTCGCGGTGCTCGCATCGCTGTCCGCCGCGATGGCGAAATAATCGAGAGCCGCCTGTCGCGCCCGGAGGACAAAAGAGATATTTCACCGTCCGACAAATTTCCTCGCTAAATGGCCGTGCCGCGAAACAAGAAAAAAATAGTGCCACGGGCGAAGAGCGGCGCGAGGGGTGGGGAAGGGGAACGAAAACAAAAACGTCGACCCCGGAACGCTCGCACAATGCACGGCGAATCGGAAACGCGCGAATTAAAAACTCGTCGTCGGTCGAAACTGGGCGCGATAAATATAATAATAATTACCGCGGACACCGCCAAACGATTAACGACTGGCAATTATCGAGCGTTTTTCACTGACTCCTCCAAACGCTAACGAACGCGCCGGATCGACCGTACGAATTGTTAAAGACGAGACGTTGTATTATGTGAGCCATCTATGTCAAATATGATTTATTTTATTTAAGGGTCGTTGATACGATGGAACTTTATTTAGGTGGACCAAACGAGGCACCAGCGATTCATTTAACCGAATGATTAAATTCTGAACTATTTTATTAATAGTCTGGGTGTTTCTAACTGGAGTAGTTACTAGAGAAGGAATACACAACGTAAACAAAAGGTGAAAAGTGACCAATGTTTGACAGATTGTAGAATAGAAATTGTTTTCATTCGCCGCCTGTTATTCGTTGTAAAAGGGTTTTCACATCAAAAGATCGACAATGCGATAAACAAGCAACGAAATAGGAATGTGCGAGCGTCGAAACCGATGGCCCAATTTCCGACGGGGGTAATACTTAATGACGTGTAACGACTAATTCGGTCAACAGCCCTTCAACGCTTTTGCCAAAGAACGACGTAATCCTTTTCGGTCATTGGACGCTACATCGTTCAGAAACGAACGCAGAAAATTTGCATCCATCGGGGTGGTGCTTATCGACGATAATAATAAAACGGAATTATCGAAAGGTCGAAACGCGTTCGATCGTACAGTTCGCTTTCGACGCGGAGAACAAACAGTTCGAATCTCAAAAGCCGCGAACAATAAAGGATATTTCAACGTTGCAAAAACGCAACGAGCCCTTTTCGATGCCGATTCCGCGCACGAGTCGTACCAATTTTTGTTAAACGAAGCGATCCCTGCCGCGTTGCACGCCCTGTAGATGATTACGCGAAATGAAAGAAAGAATCCGATTGTTCGACGACGAAATGACAACGAACGCGCCGCGATATTAAAACCGACGGGCCACCAGAACCATGGAGACATAATAAAAAAGAGAGAAAAAAAAACACGCTGTCATTGTGAAAACGTCGATATTCGTGGAATAATGACGGTACAAAATCACGCTCGTCGATTCGATTGTGCTCCCCGCCCTGTCAAAAACGTTACGTACGAGGTTTCGTTCGTTGACTCGAAAATAATCCCGCGCGTCAGCCATTACTGGAGGAGGGAGAGTTTATTTCCGAAATGTCTTAAATACGACAAATATCAAAACGTGGGTGTTGAAAATTTTAAATAGGAAATCATATTTTATAATTCCATGAACGAAAATTGAATCATTACATATAGAACGTATTGAAAATGAATTATTTACTCTTTAACATATGTTATTAATGTTATTAATGAAATACAAACAATTTAAATTATGAAAGATCCACGACCCGTATCATTGTTAACATAATTATCTGCGCGTTGAAATATTTAATAACCTACGCAAACGTGAAATAAAATGTTGGAAAATAATTTTTATGGTCGACTCTCTTCTTCGAACGAGACCCTGAATTTTCGAAATCGTTCGAACAAAACGTCGACGAGGGAGTTCGAGGACGGGGGAAAAGAAAATCCCTGTTTTCCTCGAGCGTAAAAGTCGGTCGACAGGGCTCGACTAATCGCCCGGTCGAGCAAAACAAGCTTGACTCTCGAAAATGACACGTTTCTTTCCCAGCCCCGCGTTCATCTTTCTCCCCCGTACCAGGGGTGGTTCTACCACGAAACTAATGAAGCTTCAACCTCAGGTTCCGCGTAGAAAGGCCCTCCGGAGAGGCTCCTTCTACATTTTTTTTATTTCCCCGCACAATTTATATATAGATTTTTCTTACAACCTCGCGACGATAAAATGAGACACATTTTTTACGAATAGAATTTTTCTGTAAAATACTGTTCCACGATTCAATATTGTAATATGCATTTTTTAGAGGACGATCAGAAATTCATGGGTCCCGATTAGCGTTGGTAATCGACGGTCAGCAAACATGGCTGGCAATAACCACGATCGGTCAACCGCGCGACGAAATTGAACGCAAACAATTGCTCGCCGCTCGCTAACGCGTTTACATCAATTGCCTAGAAAAAAAGAAGAAGAGGGACAAGGGCTGGTTCATGAATATTCCGCGGGACCCCGATCCACCCACGTTCCCTGCCATTTTTCAAACGGTCGAGACAAAGTACTCTGGTACGCTGCCAGAAGGAAAAGGAATCGAGCGACACACCTTTAGCCAGAGGATCCCTGATTTCTCGCTGATTATCGACGTGTAGTTTGTTAGCTCCATTAGTTACGGACAGTGAAGGATCTCTGAGCTAATCAGCGAAGGTAATTGCTTCGAGGGTGGCCTTTCTTTCCTCGATTGTTTTACCAAAGACAAATGTTATCGTGATTCGGTATCCAAGCATCGACGATACAACCGAGAAGGGTTCCAACGTGAAAAAAATCCAAACCGGAGGATTCGTTTTCGATAAAACGAAACAGCTCGTTGAACAAACTCACGATGAAACTCCAGAGATCGTACTTGACCCAATAAATAGACATTTATTACAGAAGATTGTCTGTTCGCGCGACAATGAACAGCCTCGTCGCGAAAAACATAATTTGCTCCGGTGCAGGCGAAAATTGGAACGCCAGGTCCTCTGGAGAGTCCTCGAGAGCCGGCGTAAAAGCGCGGAAAATCGTGAACGAAACAGCATCGTGAGTTTCATCGTGCCGTGTCAGTCTCAAAGCCGTCCCTCTTAAAACACTGTCTCCTCCCTCGACGGCTAATCAGCGTCCCGGTTTAAATTCAGCCTTGTCGCCTGGAAATAGCTGACGGGGCCGTGTCGTCGATCCATCGACTGGCTTTCGATCGCGTTTACTCGATACGAGGCTCGTGGAGGGCTCTCGAACAGGGCCGAGAAGCGAAAAAAGGGCGGTAACCGGAACCGCGTGAAAAGCAGACCAGTACTCTGTCCTCTCGTTAACGACACGTGCTTGCTAAACAGCAATAAGGCTTTCCCCGTGTTTTTGTCGATCCTAACTTTCTATGCATCAGAATTCAGCCGTTAGCTTACGGAACAACTTCAGCAAATACTAAATCGTTGCATTAATTCTGTCCGCTACAAATTCGATTTTTCTAAAGGACTTTACTCTTACCACAAATTGTATTTATGGTTATTATATGCGTAAAATATGAAGGACTTCGGTTCTGGAGATATTGTAGTCTAAAGAAAGGCGTAACTTTTAAAATTTTACTATGTATGTGCCTCAGAACACTATCGAAGCGTATTGAAAATCATAAAACTTCAGACGCGTGCAGTTCCGAAACTACTAATGCTATATTAATTTTTGAGCCACTGTTAGAAGCGGCAAAGCTTCCCCTTTAAAATGGTTTTTTGTTTTTGACGATCGGACTTTCCGTTTCGGAGATATCGTAATTTATGTAAAAGGTAATTATTTTAATTCGACCGCGATCTCGCTCGACGCCTTGGAAAAGGCCTATTAAAAATCATAAAACTTTGGATGCGTGCAGTTCCGAAACTATTGGAGCTATATTAATTTTTGAGGCTTTGTTAGAAGCGGCAAAGTCTCCCCTTTAAAATGGTTTTTTGTTTTTGACGATCGGACTTTCCGTTTCGGAGATATCGTAATTTATGTAAAAGGTAATTTTTTTAATTCGACTGTCTCTGTCTTCGTCTAACGCGTCGGACCTCCTTGTCGCACGTTGACCCACTGACCGAGTGACCGAATGACGTCACGTTTACTATTTACTACGATCACGTGCGGTCAACGACCTTGACAAGGCCGTAGTAAGTTCATTGACCACGCGACGTATCTTCGAAACTAGCCACCGCAGCGACTCGAAACTAAAATCGCTATATCTCCGGAACTAATAAAGCTATCGACTCGTACAAACGCTCATTTTAAAGGGCATTTCATCCTCTACCCAATGCCTACACTCACTACTATAATTTATGGTGTCTTCTATGTTTAGTTTCACATTTACTTTGACGCTACACACCCAGAAATCTTTCAGCAAGTCCTATCGATTATAAGACTGTTTAAAAATTATTAGGCGCGTTTGAAAATTGTTTTACTGTTCGTGAAAGGCTGTCAGAGCTCGTGTATCAAGAAAATTTTGATAAAATAACGTATTCGTGTTAAAGTAAGGGACCAAGAAAAATTCCTTTTCGCCTGTAAACGAATGCTCGTTTTCATAAACCCGTGAAGCCGTGGACTGAAGCAACTTTACACGCATAACCTTTTTCTCAGAGCCTACGTTATAGACCTCTATGTAATAAAATTCGTAACGCCGCAAGTTTGAGTGCGCATGAAAAGTCTCTTGGTGTATAAAGTTTTTTATTCGGTGGCACTATCGTGTCGCGATAGAGGAAAATGTTTTGGTTTCACTTTGATCCGACGAACCTGGTCCCGAGTGTTTCGTTTATGGGATGAGTTGCTTAGTTGCGCTTTGGGCGCGCCGTTAACCCGCGAAGTAAAATTTTTATCGAGCCCCGGCGACGATAAAGCGTCGCGCGTGCTTATAATCGGGCACTTTTGCCGGATGCTTGAGCTAGAAACTTGATCAGAAATGGAGGCAGAATCCATTCGACTTAATTTCTCGAAGCCATTAAACGTTTGTTAAGTCTCTAAAAAATGTTGGTTAATCCTTGATAGAACTCAGCGAGGATATTAACAGGGAATGTGTACGTTTCGTTGGATAATACCTAATTTTTGCGGTCTCTCGTTTCGAGGAACAATCCACTTACGGCGACGTGATTGAATGGAACCCATGGACCGAAATTGCCGCGTTACAAATTGCTCTCCCGCGATAATAGTTGTTCCTAAATACGACGAAGTCGTCGAAAATTGTTCGCAAATTGAATTCGTTCGAATTTTCGCTGGTCCTTTTGCCGTATTAAATTAGCGAACGCAGGACCACGGTCCAACGAAACGGGCCAAGATTCGCAATTACCATGGTCGTTTAGGTTCGCGCGCGTTTTAATCAAATGAACCGTAATCGCGACGTGTCGCGGAAAGAGTAAACCGTAGAAAAGACGCGTCCTGTCGCGGATGGTTTCGCCCGAGAGGGCCCGCAATTAAGCAAAATACGCTCGGTGGTCCGTCGCGACGCATCGCGCCGTTTGTCCGCGCTTTGATCTCGACCCGCGACTACGAGACGTACCGCGCTAATAAGATCACGTTAATCAGTTTTACGGAGGCAACAGAGTGTCCCAGAAAAGAGGAACGAACGATAAGCGGAGCTTTTGTCCCCGAAGTAACCGGCAATCTTGTTTTTTTTTTTCCTTTTCCTCCTGCTCGCTGAAACTTATCACATTTCGCGTTACCTCTCCGTTAGCCGCGGATTGGGTTAAGATAAAAATGCACGCTGGAAACAACCGGGAGGGATTTCCATACGTAATTCGTAAAAAGCACGTTCGTCGACGGACTGTTTAGAGCACTTTAATGCTCCGGGGGGAAATAATACTGGTGTAATAAATAGAAGAGTTCTCAGGGATGTTATAAATATAAGGATAAACAGGTTTGGGGAAAATAAATTAGTCCTGACAAATACAAGTCTTGATGTGGCTACAGGTTACATTACCATGTTTAAATTCTTCGATCTTCGTATACTCGGGCCAAGGAGACCAGTCAGCAAACCTAAACACAAGCGTCCCTGAATGTGACTCGCAAGTGTCCTATGGCAGTCAACGAACGCTTTGTTTTTCTTCGCTGACTCGTCTCCTTGACTCGAGGTCTTCAAAAATAATACTAGAGAGTCTTGAAGAATATGAAATATTTTCTATCGCTTACAATAAACACATGATGGAATCGCGAGATGATAATTGAGTCTTCGTGGCGTGGAATACAAGGACGTTGAAAAAGAACGAGAATGACCGCCGCGAAAGTTGGTGCCATCGAGTAAACAATTTATCAGAGTGAAACGGAAAAGTAAAAGGGGAACGCGCACCGCCTCGTCTCCGGAATTTTCGCGACTCCTCTCTCTTATCGGTCGCGAAACTCGCGTGTCCGGGGACTTCAGTTCGCCGAGTTTTATCCGACGACCACTTGTGCAAAGAGCGGCTGAAACTTGCTGGAATAACGGCGAGACGTAGACAAAAAGTCCGGGGCGCGATACGGGGTGGAAAAAGGCTAACAGGTCGGGAACGCACGCTTCGAGAAATATCGCAGAATCCTCACTGAGTTGTTAGATGTGTGCGATGGAGGCCTCTCGACATCCGGGGAGACTCTATTCCTCTTTTTGGGGGGTCGTTTGGGTGTGCAGGCCCTCCCAGTGCAGAGTCCAGTCTTGTCCAGAGATCGAGTTCGAACAATCAGTTCCAAATGTGTTGATGATTATATACCAGTTTGTTTTGTCTCACTGTCACTGTATAGGAGGATTCCACACTGCTTATAACGCGTATTTAATTAAGTGTTGTTTATGAACGAAATGTCTGAGGCCACTCTGACGTCACTAGATACAGGTTACGCTCACGGTAGATAGCGACGGGTGAAGAGCAGGCGCGAGACTGGGACTCGCGGCGTTCGAGCGCGGAGTGGGGACTAAGACCCTGGCGAGCTACGCATGCGCGCTTGGAATCTCGCTGGCCCAAGACCATATGTTTGTTAACAGGATTATGTCCAAACGGTCAAATGGATTTTAACGAAATTTTATATTTGAGTTTCATATCCTCTCATGAAGGTCTGGTAAAATTTTGAAGAAAATTGGAATGTGAATAAACATGGTTACCGCTTGTGGGTTTTTGATTTTCTCGCTGTTTTTACATATCTTGAACGAACCCCAAAGGAAATTAAACTTCTCAGATAGATGAAGCTATTTTCTTAAAAAAATCCACGATTAAAATTCCATTAGAGCAAGGCGTTGATTTAACATTTCCCCCAAGAAATCCACCGTGACCTGATGGCCCCCGTGGAGAATTCCAGGTCCGAAAGGGGCAAGAGCGAGCTCCTGACGGCATAGCGTACCGAGCAACGAAAAAAAGAGAGTACCAACACATCCACGGACGTCGAAGCAATAAAATTCTCATTTACTCGGCCACGCTCGCCATCGCAGTCACGTTCTCCTTTCCGTTCCCATCCTAGCAATCCGCAAGGGTTTAAACCACGGCGCAGAAGCCCGTCGACGCCTCGGCATTCCGCGGAGCACAATTTACGAACAACGCTTCGCCAAACACCCCTACGCCACCACCCCTTCGTTCGTGCAAGTTGCTGCGTTTCGTTGCGACGAGGTCGCGTTTGCACCGGCTCCCTCGGTGTATATGCGGGGTAGTTTGTCACAGTCAACTGCTCGCTAAGTATGCGCGACCATTTGTCTCCGATCTTCTATTCTGCCGCGGTCGTCATTCTGCGCTCGCCACAAACGGAATTAAATGTTTCTGTCTTCCGACCCCCCTTCAGTTTCCCAGCGGCCAGCTTTTAATTCCGCGATCCTCCACGGCCACAGCCCATCGACGAACGGTCAGCAAAACGCGTCTTAAAGGCGCCACGGACGATTTATAGCAATCGCGGGACCATTAATTCTTAACGTTCGAGGGGAACATCCCTTGTGCTTCTCGACAATTTTTGAATGGCTTCGAAAGTTTGATCACTGTTTTCCAAAGTCTCTCAACCACCAAACACTCTCCACTCGACGATATTTTTATGGGAAACTTACAAAATATACAAGTATGAATGAAATTTTTCGATTCGAGACGCGAGGTAACCCCTTCTCGAGATAATCCCACGCGTTCGGAACAAAGAAATCGCCGTCGACTTTTCCCCAGCTTCTGAGAACTCGTTGCACTCTCAATGTCCTCGCGACAAATTTTTATTAGGAGAATTTATCCCACGGAAGGCGCGCTGCTGCCTTTCGTTATCTTTCATTCGCGACTTCTCTCGCGTGCGCGCGTAAAGCAAATGGATGCCCGACGTCCCGAGTAAAAGCTCGGATCTCGAAACTCGCCCGGCTTTTAAGAAATTAAATCTCCGAGAGCCGTCCGTCGCAAGTTATTGTTCTCCCTCGTACGGACGCGTTCGTTTCGCTCGATCCGGAATATTCCGTCGTCCGGATCACGCGTTCTCTTTATTAATATTTATCATCGTGCTCCGTTAATTGCGTTCGATGAGGAAGAGAATGAAAAAGGAAGAAACGATGACGCGGTCGTCGAGCTTTCACTGTGTTTCGCAGGGTTCGTCGACCCCTTCTTAATTAGGCTGGTTCGTCCGTCCGTGGCTCATCCCTGTCTTGGTCTTGTTCTCGTCGCATCGGCGCCTTAACGAACGTTGCGTGTTCTTTTTCAAACAGCCGCTACGTGACCGCCTTTGTTGGCCGGGGCGACGTTTTCACATGCGAACGAGCGTAAAACGTGCTCCACGGTTTCGGTCTGTCGACCCAATTTGGACGACGCGAGTGGATGCAGACCGAACCAGTCGCTGAAAAAGGAGAACCTTTCGACACGACGCTCCGTGCACGAGTATCGAGACTCAGATTTCCGTACAACGTTATAATACACCTCCAAAATTTGAACAATCGCTTATCGAACGCGACAGAATTTCAACATAAAATCTAACAAATTCGTTCATTTTCATTTAAAAGCTCCGATTAATAATCTAATTGGTGTATAATTACAATCGCCTATTGAATACGACAGAATTTCAGCATATTCGTTGTTCAAATAAAATGTAACAAATTCGTTTGTTTTACTCTGGTAATTAATTAGTATATAAATTCTGATAAATTCTGTTAAGAACGTGTCAAGGAGAAAGGACGGAGGAGGGTCGCGATTTAACACATTGACTTCCACACGTCGCCCATATATGGTTGACATGAATTAAAAAAAAAATAAAGAAAATAAATCTTGATAGATTAAGATTGATCTTAAAAATATTGTGGATATGCTACTTTCCAATTGTCCAAAAAAAGAGTATCGTTTTCGTAGAGAATTTGGGGAGCCTGGCTGTCAACGCGTTGAAGAGGAACGAGACAACCCTTAAGAGACGAAAGATAACCAGGTTGCAGGTTGTTCACGGGTTGTAAATTCGTCTGGTTCGGGATTATTGGGTCGCACGATGACTCGCAAACGCGGGCAAACAATCCCTTGGCAGAGCGTGCTCGCGGTCGAATTTGCTCCCGCATTAACGAGCAGAACACCGCTCTTTACGATCGCCTTAACCAGAAAGGGGACGCTCGTCACGGAGGGCACGCGAGCTCGCCATTAAAATTCGATCAGATAATCTTATTTGCCCCGCGATTAGGCGTTTCACCCTCCGCCCCCCTCCGACTGGCTCCCGTTTTTGATGTGGAACGACGAGAAACGGGGACGTAAATTCCGGGGTAATCGACGAACAACCGAAAGGGAAACACCGGTGTCCTCGAAAGAGAAGAATTCGAGCTAAAAAACTACCCCAACTTTCAACCTTAAAACAGTTCCACCGGCACACCTTTAAAACAGTTGCCTTCTGTTTCTAAATAAAAGGATCACAAACAACTTCGAAAGAAACACCCCCGCAATATACACTTACTTCAACCCTGCTTTCAAATTAAATATTATTTTGAAGTAGGTACACGGCTCTCCGGAAGTCCAATAAGAGGTCTTTTTTTTTAAATGCTTCCGACGAGAATCCTCCCTTAATTCGAAAGAGGGCGGAGATTCCGGCTGACACGGGATCTGGGTCAATGGGTGGCTGGAACTGCTATCTCGGAGTTTAAAGGGTTACGATAGCGTCGTTTTCGGCCCCTCGTAGCGAACCTCGCGTGAAAATAAAATCTCGAGAGTCCCCGGCGCTGGCCGCGGAATGGTAATCCGGTCGCGGCACGAATTGCAACCGGTGCAATTGAAAGAAGCGTCGACACACCCCACGGTTGGTAAAAGAAATTGTAATTCCCCACGGTACAAAAGCTTGCCCGGTAAAAAGTTCCCCCTCCGATGACCGTACCCGCGCACTCGCGGAGACATAAATTACGCCGAGCTACGAACAGTTTCATAAAACGCTGGATATCAGGATTTATTAAAGGTTCGAACTTGTTTTCGCGCCTCCGGGAGCGTTCGTCTCGATCGACGCGGACTTACAAGTATTCCTACACTCTCTCTCTTTCTTTCACCAACGATTTATTACTCTTCCAGGAATCTATCGTTTCCTTTTACGAGAGATTGAGGTTCCGACCCTTGGCGTTCCAAGTGATAAAACGCGAAACTAAAAATATTCATGGCCCCGTAGTGGTATAACCGTAAGATCCACCATAAGATCCGACCTCTATAGTTTCGTCGAACAAGGTTTGTAGAGCGACGCGAATAGTTGGGACGAAGTTTCCAAGTTGAATGAGCCACGGAATAAAGGGTGGTACGAAGAAGAGGCTTGTTTTCTCGTGGACCTATTACTGGTGCCGTCGAAAAGGAACAGAACTTCGGACGCGTGGATATTCGATCAGGAAATTCTAACGGGAGATCCTGTCGATGGATATTGACAATACACCCGTGGAGAATCCAGGCGAACATTCATCAACGTCGCGAAGCATACAATTTTTAAAAATTTCATCGTTCAAGAATCAGGAATCAGGAATCAGGAATCAGGTTCGAAATTTATGATTAAATCTATTTTCTATTCTGTTCTCTACCTCAAAGTATCCTGGACATGAAACATCTTAAACAATATTGAAATATCGAATGACTGTTATAAAATTGTGCAAAGTATCGGTATTAATTTTTGTTGAATTTTTAAGATTCCAGTTCGATATGAATTTCCACGAAAACGGAAACGAACGTAAATCGCCAAGAATGCGGGACAGAGGGTCGAACGGAGCACGCGAGAACGTGTCCCCGGGTCGTTTCGAGAGGTGGAAAACAATGAGATTTAGATCGAAAGGCAGGTCGCGAAATATCTGGTGCTGCTGTGAAATGCTGCGGCGTCTCGCGCGTAAATAGTTTTCCAGAAACGTATACACCGAAAGTTCCAAGCGTCGAGGCTCGGACCGGCGAGTTCCCTCTTTCCACCCCTAACAACTATTTGCTTTACCAGGTGACCTTAATCTAGAAAATGGTCTCCGAGAGGTGTTCCCGTGAATTCGAGCAAAGGGAAACGCGGACAAACGACTGGAGAGCAGACGAATGGCCAACATCTTGAACGATGAAAATTACGAACAAACAATTCCGCGCATTCGCAAAACGCTGCCCTCGAAAAGCAACCAAGTGACTTTCAATTATTCCCACGGTCGATGATAAAGAGTCAGCGTTCGTCGAGAGTCTCCAAATGTTTTTCGTAGGAGGATCCACACGGGTCTCTGAACGCAACAGGGAGTCGTACGGCCGTTATTCACGGGAACTTGGCCCGAGATTCGTCCTTTCGGCTTACATAATTTGGAAACAGGACTAACTGGGTCGTCATCCAACAGGTCCTCGATCCTCGCGAGCGTTCAACGACGCCAGAACGGCTAAACGACCAATGTTCGAGCAACGAGAACGACGAGGCGGCTCGACGGTACGGGAATAACCGTCCGGGGGAAAAGTCGGTCAACGACTTAACCAGATTTGCCCGGGAAAACTTGGCGAAAATTGACGAAGGACGCGAGAAACGCCGGGTACCCGGTCTCTGGCGGGTCGTCGTTGTCGCCTCACGGGACAAAACATCTTCCAACGATGGTTTCTTACCTCCTTGTCGGGAGCCGAAGGCACCGGTGCTTCCAGCGATGATTAGAAGCAGCAGCGGGCTTAATAAAGCTCTCGAGGAAGGCAGCATCTTTCCTGTACTCCTACCGGCGCCTGCGCGACACAGGGTCCTTTAACCGGCTTCCCTCATCACAGCCCTTCTGCGAAAGAAAAGAAAATTCGATCAAATACCCGTAGACTCTCTTTCATCGACGAAACAACTGGAAATCAAAAGCGAAAAATAAATACTGTTTTCCGGTAATAGCAGACCCAGAAAATAATGCACACGCGATAGAGAAATCTAATCAAAAACTTCATTTGTGAGTGTACGGGTGAAGTAATTTTATTATAGGTCAGATTGGAATTGGAGTTCCGGGGCAATTGGTAGCTTCAAAAATGTACCCGAAGGGAACGATTTTAATTTCCCCGTACTGTCATTGATTATAACAGAGAGCATTGTTGTTTCTCGAAATTTCGTACCGACCTCCCAGCATCTCTGTTTCGAGATACTTTTTAGTGATTTTAATCGTTCCCCCGCGTTAATGGGCCGTCGATTATCGTCGTTTCGATCCTAACGAGGGTATGTTATCGAAACAAATTTCGATAGATTACGGGGGAGCGGAACGGGAGCAAAGCGACTGTTAACCCTTTGTTCCGTCCGTCGATTGCAATTATCTCGGCTGCAAGGCGATTACCCGTGTAATTCTTTTTCAGCTGGCAATATCCTACGGGACGAGTCCGTTCTTTCCTTTTGCCTTTCGCGCCAATCCACCGGGTTAATGAGCCCGGAACGTTTAATCCGGCGTTCGTTAAGGTGTCAAAATTTGTTGCCTCGCGCGAGCGAATAAAGCGTCCCGCTTTTTTCCCTGCCGCGTTCCAAAGGATCCTCACCGACGAACAGAGCCAGAACCGGTCTATTATTCTTCGTCCACGACGTTTAGTGTTCCCCGTGACCATAAATGCAACGATTTCTTCCGCCACGAACCCGTGCCTCGAGTTAGAACGCGCTTAGAGCAATTTCGTAACAAGTGATCGAGGCGGTCGAAATGGCAACGAAATTAATCGTTTCAAGTTAAATATTGATTTAGAATTATTCATATCGGAATGCAAAATAATACTTGGGAACCGTTTCGAATTCATACATACAACACGTCCGAGCATTAATCGATTGTAAAATTATCCGGATATTTGTTGGCCGTTTATTATATCGGGGCGACGAATAATTGTCCTTGCAGTTCCTCCGGCGTTATTGTCGCGCGAATGAAAATGTAATAAAATTCTGACTCGATCAACGACCGCAATCGTTTGTTTCGCGTAATAAACGTCGACCCCGTAAATTACGCGCGCGTCGCGGTGAAATTTCAATGGCAAATAATTTCCAAACCGGCGCGGAATCGCGTGCCCCGAAAACCTGAACGCGGATTCCGTAGAAGCCGCGGATTTTTCAGCCCCCCTCTGGTTCGACGCGTTCGTGACAAACCCCCGACCGCCCTCGATCTTACCCGGGGATTGGATATTTTTAACCCGTCATTAGGGGTCATTAAGCTCGAGCGACGGGGTGGAACGTCGACAGTGACCCTCCCCGACCTCGTCGTTGGTAAAATTAAAATGTCTAATTTAGCGCGTCCCGCGGAACTGTGCCCACTTTCTACCGCACCAGTGCGTTTCACGGTTCGATATTAAAAACTGAAACAATAATTCAAGTAACTAAAATAACTCTATGATTTCTCAAGCATTTAATTTTAATTTCCTGGTGGTCCGTAGTCATAATCTTAAATTAATAACTGGAGAGCGATCTTCGCGATCCAACCCCAACACAAGTGACACCAACTGATAATACTTAACCCCTTAACGCTCATATTTTTCATATTAAAAATCCGGTTTTTGTTAATTACAATGTTGTATCTAACGTATAATTTGAAGGAAAGCAAATATTATCATCCCTTAAACCGTTGGATCAAACAAATATCGTTTTTCAAAGCAGTCAGACTCTAGCATGAACGTTAAGGGGTTCACTGAAAATACTGTTAGAACGAATTAAACGAATCTTCTGTTTCACGTGTAAATTATTAATGAAAGAGAAAAACAATTCGTGAGGGATTAATAGCGTGTCTCCAGTGATTATCTTGTTTTCTCTCGATGTTAATGGAATCTCGACTTACAATGTCTACGCGCGAAGAACGTTTTGCCCTGGCAATTTCGCGAGGCACTCGTCAACCGGGGGACGACAAGCACTCGAGAGGATAGGGGTCGTCGCGGGTCCGTCAACGGCCGTGTCCAGGACAGATCAAGCGTCTCCGCTCCCGCGGCGTTTGCCCGAACTTATTTATTTTTCCGCGACGGAACGTGGCCGGGGAGCGTAGCGAGACACCGTGGAAAGAAGAAAGAGGAGAAGAGAGCCCCGTTGGCCCCGAGGGCGCGTTGGGTTTCCATTATGCTAAACCGCAAATGGAGTCCTGCGATCGAGTGTCTCTCTGCGCCATCCCCCCCGAAGGCGCACAAAGCCGTTGGAATAAGGCTCCTAAGGTGTAATGTTACCGAGAAATTAAATTCTCTCGTTCTCCGCAGACCGACCTAGCCTTCGTCTCGCCACCCCCTACGATTCCCCATCCCCCATCTGGCTACAGGCCGCTCCAACGACCACCTAAAGCAGAAGATCTCTTTCCCCTCCTGGCAATTATCCTATCATCGAACAAAACTAGATGCAGTTCAGAGAATGTTTATTTGCCTCTCGCTTCAGAGTTCTAAACTAAAGCTTTCTAACAATAGAAAAATGTGCCCCTTGGATTGGATTTCCGTTGAATCGAGATCCAAGCGAGAGGAACGGGCGAAGATTGGCTCACGAATGAATCCGAAGCGTCGATCGGTTATTCGGGAATAAAATTCGCCCGACCGTGCACGTAGCTTTATTGAAAGTCCTGTATCCGCGCAGCTACTCCGCCGAAAATTTTTCTTCCACAAACGAACCCGCGCCCCGGCGTGTCCCGCTATCTGCACACGTACGCGAACAAAAGGATTCGCCCGACATTCGAGCTTTTTGCCCAGGGAGCACGTCCCCGGCGATGATTTTCTCAGGTTTTTCCCGCGAACCGGAGTCCCGTGGATCGTCACGGTGAATTACGCCGAGGAGCTCGCGGTGAATTTTGATCGCAGCCTCCTGGAGCTATCTCGCCGCGACCAACTTCGCACCGACGCGTACCGTTTCGATCGACCGACAAAAATTCCGAGCGTGACGCTCGCAAATTTTCTTCGCCTCGAAATGTTAGTACGCGAAACGTGCTTTGTAACATCCTGACGCTAACTTGTACCGTGGATGCCGATTTTCTATCAAAATCGAGTAAATTTGAAAGGATACTCGAGCATCGAAGAATGTTTTTTTCTGTTTTAATATTTAAAAATTGGATTGCGAGTGTCTGGGAGTGACAAACGGTTTTCTGGATCATCGAGACCGTTCCTCGACGACCTCTGTGTTCCTCGCGAGATTGGATATCAGGGTTCGAAGGAGTTTCGGGCCAGCAACCTGTCGAGTAAACCCGGCCACATTTCAGCCGGGGATTTCCCACGTCAAATTTCTCGCGGACTTTCAGAAACGTTCGAATCGTGATCGCCGGACGCGAACTTAAAGGAGCAATCTAATAATTGCGAAAAATCGAAGAACGACGCTCGAACAAAGAGAATCCTCGAATAACTTTCGACGTACGCTGAACTCTCGTTACTGTCCATCGTATTTCGAGGCCTTTTTTTCCTCGATCTTTCCGCCGGACGAACGAACGGCGAAAATTAAGGCACGCCTTTCATCGCGATACTGCGAACGCGGCACGAACGAGATTAGAGACGGTTTGGGGGGCGTCCCTCGTCTTTCGAATTAGCGCGAAACTCGTCAAGCTCGTATCTGGGGAGGGAGGGCCAGAAAAAGTCGCCAAGCTAAACAGAAACGTCGATTCTCATGGTTTCGTGTTAGGTAGAAGGTGCAGGTGTGAGTTCCTCGATATAGGATTCGAAAATTCGAGCTCTTGTCGTTGGAAGTCATTTTAACATTATCTGTGGTCTTAATAAAGAAGACCACCTATCGTTTTTAACGAGAGTAACATTTTTTTAACAAGAATTTCGGAGGCCAGATCGCGTGAGGTCGGTATTTATCAACGAGAAATCGTCGTAGCGAAATCCCGCAGTGCGGCTAACGCGGACAGAAGCGAAAAGTAGAAAGGAAAACACGTCGCCGTGGGTAAAAAGAAGTGGTCGCGGAGAAAGGATAACGAGAATGAGGAATGCCCGGCCGCAAACAATGGAATTCTACTCGGTGAAACATTTCCGCCGTGTCGCTGCTCGGTGATCCCGTCAAATTACACGGCGTTGCTGCCATGCTCGGCCACCGTGTTCCCCAGTCATATTTCGTAATATCGCGGGATTCTCGAGAAGGGGCCGGCCGGGACACGGTGGCCCGGTAAATCGTTTTCGAATGGAAAGGAAAACTTGTTACACGGCGATGGAAGGGGCTGGGAAATGGAAGATGTCGCGGATCCACCGTGGCCCCCGAAGTGAAATGTAACAGTCTGTGAGAAAGTGGGAAATAGTGAGCGAACCGTGCACCGGTGGACGCGTTGAAAAATCGCGAGTTACGTACGGCGAGGAGCACCTCGTGGAAAACGTAGGAAAGGTCGATGGATGGAGGACTGCAATTTGTAAAAGAGATGGGCTCTGGACTCGCGAAATTGGGGCTGGAGGAAGCTAAGAGTTATCAAGTTATCGCATTCTATTTATTTAATTCGTCATTTTCGAGCGTAAATAAATAATATGATATAAGAAGACATCGTAGGAGTGTAAAGGGACCGAGATGATGAAATTTGAGATTTGCAAGTGTTCCGATCGGGAGAGCGGCGATCTATTTCGTCGAGACGAGGGCGGAAAGATGAGTCGGGAAGACGGGAGGCAGAAAACCTGGCGCAAGAAAGGGCTGCTTGGAAGAGGAACTCTCGGCGCGACGAACAATGCGACTGCGCTTTGCGGCAGCGGTGAACATTTCCGCGGATTCACGGCTAAGGAACACGCGTCGAAGCGACTTCTTTTGTCCCTGCTGGCGAACGTACAGCTACCAAAGATCGGCCATTTGCCAAACGAGATTGAAGATTTGCGCCGCTGGTTCGTCGGTTATTATCGTCGACGCGGACAGATGACGACGAAAGAAAAAGGACAACGTCGAACGAAAAGAGGGAAGCGACGGAGGGCGACGGGCGGTTTCCTCGCGATGAAGATCGACCGATCTCTTATCGCGAGACTGAAAAACGCGACAAACAGAGGGAAGCTGGTCCGAAGGCTCTAACGAGCAATTCTAACACGGCTTGGGCCTGGATTAGGCAACCGTTTCTCACACGATTTCAGACACGAAACGAAATTCTTCAGAGATTGCATTTTCGGTTAAGAATCTTTTTCTTCGAAAGTGCGCAGGATTTCGAGGGCATGTGTATTCAACAAAAATGATTGTAATTAACCCCAGGAAATAAAAATAATTTTTTTAGAACGATTTGAAATTTTTTAAAAATTCATACCTACTCGAATTTTTTTCTGGAAATTGCGCAGGATTTCGGGGGTACGTCTGTTCACCAAAAGTGACTGTAATTGACCCCCACAACCGATAATAATTTTTCCAGAATAATTTGAAAATTTTTATGAAATTTCAGTGGAATCAATCAACGGTATGGTCAGACATTCTATTTTTGGTAAGGAATTTTTTTCTCGAAACTGCGTAAGATTTCGGGGGTACATGTATTGACCAAAAACGATTGTAAGTAACCCCCCTAACTAAAAATAATTTTTTTAGAATGATTTGGAATTTTTTAATTTTGTCGAAAAATTTCGCACCTACTCGAATTTTTTTCTCGAAACTGAGTAGGATTTCGGGGGTATGTCTATTGACCAAAAATGATTGCAATTGACCCCTGCAGCGAAAAATAATTTTTCCAGAATGATTTGAAATTTTTATTATTCGTCGAAAAGTTTCACACCTATTCGAATTTTTTTCTCGAAAGTGAGTAGGATTTCGGGGGTATGTCTATTGACCGAAAATGATTGTAATCGACCCTTCAAACTAAAAATAATTTTTTTGGAACGATTTGAAATTTTGTAATTTCTCCGAAATCTTTAAAATTTAACTTTCTTACAGGTGGTCTCGAATTTAATTTACGATAAAGAATCGACTGTAAGTATATTATATCGTTAAGTCTAGGAGTTGGTCCAGGTTCCGAGCAGAAGTATCAACGGTGGATGGGAGCATGGGTTGAATCGCGTCTAGCTCGCCCCGGGGGCACGTTTTCGATTCGCGGAACCGCGCGCCTAGTCGAAATCGGCGAGGATTCGGCATTCCGGGCGGCGTAAATCGAATTTCCATGGAGACGCGAGCACGGGGAAAAGCGTTCTGTCGTCGCGGCCCCCCCCCCTGCTATCTGCCGCCAATTATCGTGTCTCTCATTCTCGGTAGCAATTAACATCCCTCTTTGTTGTCTTACCCAAAATTACCGGAATTCGTGGAAGAGAACGAAGAGCGAGGGGCAGGGAGGAGCGAGAGGACTAGCTCGCGACAGAGGAACGACCGAGCGAATTCACGACAATTTGCCACACGCATCGAGAGTCAAACTCCCTTCAACGTTTCCCGCGATTCCTCGCGTCCCCTTAAGATTCCTCGAATTGAATCGACGCGGTAACCGGTGTAACGCCAACAATATCATCCCTCTGCTCGTCCCTGCGTGTCCTCGCCCCCTTTCTTCGTCCTCCTCTTCGTCGTCGTAGCGGCTTATACAATTCCGTGTGCCGTGTGGAGCCAATTACAACGTAAGAAACGTTAACTTAGTTTGTCGAGCAGTTAACATGAGGGAGCTCCGAGGGACAGGAGGGTGCGTGAGCGCCGATAGCGCCGCCGACAGGCGAACAGATAACTAGTTGCTGCTCCAACCCCCTTCGATACGCGCACAAGTATCCTCTTCCACAAGTTTTTCGTTTCTTTAATTTTATCCGTCTCGAATATCCACGGTGCACGGGCAACTCGACGATTTCAAATTACACGAAAACTACTTCCCATACGAAAGATAGTCCAAAGGAAAGAATGTACTACAAGGATGAGATTCTCGAACAATTTTAAAATTTTCTACGTTGGAATACTTATTTGGGAAAATTCACTCGTGTTTCACCGTTTACAGAGTTCACTGTTTCTGAGGAATTAATTACGTAACATTGATTTCTACGAAGTATTAGGATCAAGACGCGACACTCGCCTGGTTTATCGTCCAAGTAGTAATGCCCAGCGGTCGAAGCGAGAAGGCACTTCTGGCTTTTGGTGTACGTACGCGGATGCACGCGTGGGCCCACGTAGGTACGCGTTTCGAGGAGTCTACGGAGTGCTTCGGCAGCCTGACATTCCAGGACCGACTGTTCGGGTTCCGACAGTTCGGCGCGAAACCAACCCCCGGCGTACGCGTGTCTCGGATGGTTGGGTGCGTGCGTGTGCCGGGGAATTTGGCCACGTGCACGGGGAAAGAGAAGCCTAAGCCCCGATTATTGCTCGTCAAGTTCGCCCGTCGACACCACGGGACACGTCCTCGTTCTTGCCACAAAAATAACACAGAATCTACCTCTCGACTTGTTTCGTCGTTCAAACACTTTTTTACAAGGATCTCTCATTTTTAGTACACCTTTTAAAATTATTAAATAAACCACATTGGGTCTATGTATGCTGTAGAAATTGTTTCTATACCAGTTTACTCCCAATCGTATTACGAATCTTCCTATCACTATGAATAAGTTCCAGGGAGCAGAGACTATGAGAAATAATTTTTTCATAATGAACTTTGAAAGATAAGTTAGAAGGGAAAGTTATACCAAGAGTACGATACCATTTAGAGAATCATTATAAACTATATTATTTTTCTTATTACTAAACTTCATAATATGATACTTATCTGGATCGAGGGATGATTTATTAAATGAGCACCAATTCTGAAGCCTGTTAAGATCATCGGCATATAATACAAATTTAGAGCGTTGGAATACCTTAGAAATGTCAATAATATATATTATAAATAGGAAAGTGGAACACCACATGCAACATTAATTTCTCTTAAGTAATTATTATTAAATTTAACTATCTGAACTCGAACTGATGAGAAACTGGATAGTCAAGAATGCATACAGCTGTTTATCCCTAATGCGTTTAATTTAAGATTGAATGATTACTACAATCAATGGCTTTAGAAATTTCTAGTTGGTCAAATAATGATAATTTAAACAAACAGAAACTCTCAGATGTCTTCAACACATGAAAAGAATAAAATTCACAAGGAACAAGTTCGTTTCATTTAGTCACGAGTGCGAGTACAGCCGTGGTTACGCTTTTTAGCGTAGACGTTAATTAAAGGAGAGGCGAGCCATCGAATATTTCCGCCGATGGTGGCTCGTTCTGTCGGAAAATTCATCGCCCGCGCGATATTTCAATGCGTTTATAAATTTCTCATTATTCCGGGCGGCGTTGGGTCCGGAGGCCGGCGACAAAAATGTCGGCGCGAACGAATCGAAGCGTCAAAGGGACGGGCCATCGACGCGTATTTCCATTAATGATAATGCAGTATTTTGTTAATGACGCGATAGAACGCCCGGGCGAATCCGACGTCTCGCGACACGGCTGGCGAGGCGCCATGAAAGTGTCGTAAACCGAAACGAAGGACGTGGATCGAATGACGACTGGGGATCCTCGATGAGCCAGGATCGATTCGCCACCCACCCCCCGGGAGGTGGGTTTCCATTTTTAATTGCTGTCGCGAGCTTTTGTACGAGAGTCACGTCGAGGAGGAAACGTAGTTCCCTCGACTCTGTTTCCCTATTTAACGCGTCAGCCATGTTTAATCAACCCTGATAGTAAAAATTCCATAAAATAGCTCCTCATGACTCGTGTGTAATAATTTTTCCAGGGAATTCGTATCCATAAACTCGTTCTCCGGGACACCGACGTAATAGAGGCGATATTTCGCGGGGGCCAGTCTTCGAACGGGTGGGTGAGGGGGGTTGGATCTAACAGTAATTTGCAAAATCCTGGAAGAGGATTCGTGAATCGGCTGCACGTCGAGGCAGCGTAGGAACGAGCGAAGGCAATTCCGCGCGGGAGCCAATTACGTCCCAAGGAATTGCGTTTCGCCGCGAGTTACGAGGTCTCGGAGGTATATCGAGGGGGTGGGCGACGGGTGACGCGGGACGAGAGGGTTTAGTGGGCGTTGGGGGGGGGGGGGGATCTTGGTTACAAACTTATTCGAGTTATAACAGTTGCGAGCCACCTTGGGCATCGTAGCGGGACTCATACTGTTCCTGGGAGGATCGCGAAGGGCCTACGCCCTAACCGAGGTATCGTAGCGTTCGGAGGGGGGGTGCCCTAAAGTGCGCAGGGACTGCACGGAAACACCGTGGAAACTGCCACGAGTTACGCGTCCCCCCCGTCTTTGCTGTCGGTGTCGCGTTACGAAGCATACCTCGACGTATCACCTTTTGAGCACGCACCTGCGAGCTAACTCGCGAATCTGCTTTCAATTAGGCTACGAAGGATACGGGATACGAGGGGTAATGTCCCTCCTAATGAATTGCTGCCTGTTCCCCGTAGTCGTTTCGGCCCTGTTTTACGCGCCTATCGCGTTCGATATACCCATCGGAATGATTAACGAGTTTAGAGAGTAATTCCTTGACTGGAAACGCTCGCTACGCGTGGCTGGAATTTTCATTTATGAACTGGATTCTACACCCCCGGCCGCGGAAGACACGGTCTATTCCGAGTGAAGGGGCGGAAATAGTTCCCAAACATCCCCGGGATCCTTCCTACGCTTCGCGAACCGGGCTGCTCCGCGATTTATTTTTCTTCGGGATACTCGATACGAAATGGCTCGCGCCTCGCGTACACTATGGTTCAATTTTATTAATTCATTTCTTTGGAGCAACTTCGGTATTGTATAGAGTCTACAAAAAAAATTTGACGGGACAAAAAATCGTGTAGAGAGACCGAGAGAATATTCACCTGAAAAAAACTGGAAATGGACTGTTTGCAGAATATATATGCTACGGATTGAATTAGAGAAAGGAACAAGGACGAGGGAGTATAATACGCGTGTACAAATACTTTTCTATCGACGCATTTATATTCATAGCTCGTGAGGATTCGTAGTTTGCGAGAAAGGGTGGGTGGGGACGAAGGAGAACAGATAGAGAAAGGGTAGTCGCAGAGCTAACAAGTCGAAGTAGCGAGGGGCGGTTAGAGGGGGTGGATCGGGGGGCGGCGGTGGGAACGGTGGAAGGAGATGAACGAAGTCGTGCTAAGCAACTTAGATTAGTTGAATCGACTGGCCTCTGCTGGCGAACCGCCAGGCCAAATTGTCAAGAGAATTGCTCTCCAGTCTTGCCGCTACACCGCACCGCCATTCCTCACCATCGTTCTGTTCCTCCCCTTTTTCACCGATGTGCTCTCTCATGCGCGGTAAAACAAAACGAAGAACCTGGCGGAAACCACCCACCTCTCCCCCCCGGCGTCCGCGCAGATCCCGAAAGAAATTCCACGGCCGAACCCGTCGTTATTCCTCGACAAAGTACGACCTCTCCATCTGCATTAATACTTTCATCGACATTCGGCCCGCGGAAAAACTTCGCCGGGCGAAATCGATCGAACCGTCGCCATTTTTTAGGGTTCACCGATACCAGCTGCCTTTCGTCGACGGACCGTTTCGAAAATCTACCAAAGTTTCAACGAAATATATTCACTATTCTAGGAGATATGGTCGTTTGAAGAGTGGATCACTTTTATGGGGATTTTCTCACTTTACGGGGTGAAGGATCAACTTTTCGAATATTTTCGGAGTTTCTACATATTCTTTATCAAAATACGCGTAGTTTGCTTTTTTAAACATTAAAATCCCCCGATCCGTTCAGGAGTTATGATTTTTTAAAGATACAAATGAAATTTCAGTGGAATATATCAACGGTATGGTCAGACATTGTATTTTGGTAATGAATTTTTTTCTCGAAACTGCGTAGGATTTCGGGGGTATCTGTATCGACCAAAAATGATTGTACTTCATCCCCCTAGCTTGACATAATTTTTTCAGAACGATTTGAAATTTTTTAATTTCGCCGAAATCTTTAAAATTGATACTCTTGGAAATTTTATATTACGATCTGCATTAATACTTTTATCATACCAGTAAACTATTTATTATTCAAACAATACAAATTTTACGAATCTTGTATTTTATAAAGTTGTCAATCGTAAAAATGGCTGATATTAGGAGCAAGTAATTAGATTAGAGGCAAATTAGTATCGAATTCGAGTCGAAAACTTAATCTAGAAGCGCAATGTGGGATGGTGGTAAAAATGATTGCTCGAAGACACTCGACGCTGGCCGAGAGTACGTGTTACTGCGCGTCGTGGGCGGTTTTATCACGATCCTTTATTTTCCGCGGTGCCGATCGAGCCTGTACAGGTCCTGGCACGCGGTCTCGTTTTATTGGATTCCGTGCAAGGGCGGCGCCGTTTTTCCAGGTTGCCGACCGACGGAGAAGCAGTCGCGTCCTCATCTATCATCCGCCTGTACCGGCACCGAAGTCATTTAACAAACGTCTCCTTCACCTTCCATATTGCGGGCTACGCGCCGCGGCTGCTTTACTTCTCTTCGAACGATTCGATCGCTCGTCGTTCTCTCCTTTATTCCACCAACGTGTACCCTTCTTGCTTGCTACTACTACGATCGAGCCAATTAAGGGATCTTCGAAAATTTTCAACGCGAAAAGACGATATGGAAGGTTCTTTTGTCAGACATGTACTTTGTGCATCTACTGAAATTTGAGAAAAGGATTTCGAACAGCATTAGTTCGTCTCTTCATCAAGGCTTGCCCCAACAGATAGTTAAACACGACGCTATTAATCGTTCGAACAGTCTCCAATTACCGGGTAGTTTATTAGTACATAATTAGCTTCTATGGATTATTCAAAGGATTAACAGCGTTACGTCTGAGGCAGGATCCACCAGGTAAGCCTTATCGATGGGTTCAGCAAATCTGGGACGAAATGATTATTGTCCTCTGTATTACGAAGGCAAGGAAATTTGCCAACTACCCCTTTGCAAATTCGAGATCACTCCCTCTCGAATTTATTTTAAAACGTTTCACGAAGTGACTAAAATGTTTAATTCTAATCTCTTCGGCTCTGCACAAGCGTATATCTCTCACATACTCTTGGTTTCCCGGGTAGTTTCGAGGAAGCCAACGGTCAAGTTGCCCGACTAGCAAAAAGACGCGAGCCCCGAGGGGGCGTCCACGTTAACGTCGTTCCCCTAATTCCGCGAGTCTCGATATCTTTATTACCGAGGCGCGCGGCGATAAATCAGCGTGTTATCGTCTTCGTCGCGGGCGGCGTTTACACCAAAAATCAAGATCGAAAACCGTGCACAGGGGGGGCCGAAGCGAAAATTGCTCGGGGCTGACAAATATCCGGGTTGGCCAGGCGCTGGTGATCGATAGCAAAAACTACGCGACAGGCTGTTAGTCCGGGGAGACAATTCTCTCGTATCTCGTGGCGCTAACAAATCACGACCTCCTTTTGTCCGTGTCGTCGCGGTCCGCGCAATGCAGATATTGTCCGGCCCGGGGTAGGATGAAGCGACCAGCGGATTGCGGCTTTGTCGCGAAACTCAAATCCTTACAATAATTGGGGGAACACGGAGTTTGACGTGGCCCCGTATAAACTGACTCTGTTCGCCCCAAAGGCGGACCACTCAGGAATTCCGCGTAATCTGACGTTCGACTAACGGGCAACGATTTTTGAACGGGCTTCGAAGTAATCGGAAGGGCAAATCTCCAAATTCGATGCACCTGCCACGAACAACGCCCCAACCTCCCAAACGGGGGGATCTATAGATCGTGTAGACACAGTCTACCCATTTGTAAGGAGCTCTACTTTGTTCAATTTATATTTTTAATACGGAAATGTAATTATAATGTAAGATATTTTAGATATTATTCCTTTAATATCTTAATACAATGGTTTGTATGGAAAGCTGACTCGAACGTAACTAACTAAATTATTATTAACAAACGATTAACTTATAAAATGAACAACACTCACATAATGTAACTGCACTCATTCATTACAAACCTAAAGGTTGCTTACAATAAAAAATAGTAACAAGGTACAGTAGGAAAATTTGTTCAGGATACATATCGTACCTTTGTATTATTATTTTCTACAATTTTTTATATGTATACCTAGGGAGGACCTCGAACTTAGGGGTGTGTTTTCATTCGTACAGAAACAGAGAATATTTATGACTTACTGCTTCAAGAAAAAATTGCAGAATATTCTCAATGTAAACCAATGGAGATTTGTGTCTCCCAGTGCGACCAATATTAATAAAATACAGAGGAGCGATTAATCTGGTCAAAGGGAATCGATTAACCCCGAAAACGTCGAGTCTGAGGTCCGTTCGCGGATCCGTGGTGCTTGCAAATTCCAGGATCGTCTTTAAGAAGGAAAAGGGATCGAGGAACCTTCTTCTTCTCCCCGGTAAGTCTATCCTGTTGTCAATTACCCGCATCTTGCAACCATGGACAGACAGCGGAGCTTACGGTGCAACCGGAATCACGTTTCCCCCGGGCAGGATACAAATTTCAACGAAAATCTACCCTCGTCAACGCAGGACGTTGGATCCTGGCGAAAAAATAACGTTCCCGCCGTGCGCCGTGACAAGTAACGGATACGCGAGACAAATGTAAATTATTATCTAACTTTCGGACGGCGGAACGCGTCCGCGTGACGTGCAAGTTACAAGCGACTCTCATTTTTCTAATTAAGTAGAAACGTCCTTCCACGACAGACCGTTACGAAATAAACATCGCGCGTGGCTCGCTTATCAACCCCGTCAGCGATACTCGAACGTACGAACGAACGAATGCGTGCGAAAGGTGTCCGGGGATCGCGCGGAGGATACGGAACAGGTAGTTCCCGAACATTGAACGAAATTTATCTTCCGGGGTACGCTGCACGCCGGCAGAATATTAAACATGATTTAACGGTTTCTCGAATCCAGTTATTCAACTCCGTATGGAAAGCTGCTCCAATCGACGCCCCAGCTTTATCAAGACACAAGTGTTCCTACCCATATTCTCCGGTCGTTTATCAGACAAGTTCCGTGAACGTACGAGGGTATCGCGTGCGCTCAAAGGAATCGGAGATCAGTGGTAAGAACAACGTTTCGACTCCCGTGGCTGCAACGACGTCTCCCAGCCAGCGTCGATCCATTCCGCGCGTCCAAACCCGGGTTACTTCTTCCCGAGGAAGTTCATCGACAAATGCATCGGCGCCGCGGGTACCACGGACTAGTTGCCCGGGGAAACTGATGCGATACGTCCGAGACCGATGGACGTTGCCTCGAGCTGGCTTATCGACGCTCGAAATCCTTATCTGTCCGGCGGGTTAATCTCGAGGAATCCCTTTTGCTCGGTGTTATCTGCCGTCGAGTCCCGGACCAGCGTCTTCGACGGGCAGGGACCGGGGAGGTCGGAGCGACGCCAACGAAAACGACGCCACCGCAACTTTTTTAACTCGGGTCGATAAATCTCGTCGCTTTCCCGATCTTCCTCGATCTCTTTCTTCCCCGGGCTTCTCGCCGCCCACTCGGTCTATTTCGCCATTGTTTCTTTCCTCCTCGTCTACTCCTCTCCGGGCATTGTTTCGATGTCGCTGGTCAAGGGTTCTATCGATTCGCGCTGAAATTCAACGAGAGCTCCGTCTACAAATTTACTGCCCCTGAACGGCTAATAATTTTAATACGATTAATACGTTTTATTAGGGGTAGTTTATCGAGAGGATTTTCGTAATTGGAGGTAAGTATGAAACGATTGGCTCTGGATACATTTGGATCTATAAAAATTTTCTTCAAAGTTACTGTCTTTTTTTATAAACGACGATAATGATAATTGGTCTATGGATGTTTATGCATTTATGAAAAATTTTAACTACAGAATTATTATATTTAGGGGTTGAAACAGCTCCATACAAAGCTCCTACAAATTCTATTCATAAAGATATGAATTTGACTTCCATTTCAGAGGGCTAAACTTGAAACATGTATAATAATTTTAATACGATGTAAATAATACGCCATATTAGGGGTAGTTTATCTAGCATATTTTGGTAATTGGAGATAAAGTATGAAATGATTGACTCTGGGTCCATTTGGATCTATAAAAATTGTTTTCTCCAGAGTTACTATTTTTTTTTTTTTATTAATGATAATAGTAATAACTGGACTGTGGATGTTTATGCATTTATGAGAAATTTTAACTACAGAATGCACTTAATTAATATATTTAGGAGACAGGCCTCTACAAAGCTCCCATTTCGTTAATTCTATTAACAAAAATATGAATTTGATTTCCATTTCAGATGGTTAAACTTGAACCATGTATAATAAGAGTATAATAATCAAGAGAGAAGTGGTTGCAACACGACGTAATAATTACAAACCAATTAGAGTCTAGGATATTAATTACAGAGGATTTAAACGAGTCGTTGGAACGATTCAATAGACTTTGATATCATTACTGCATATTCGAAGGAGGTTATATTTACCCAACATGGTGGAATTTAGAAGACAATGCAGATCGTCTGTAATTTCTAATTGCTGCAACCTTGTAGATATTACTGTTCTCTTCCTATCTATATAATTCAATCTTCAATTACATATAATCAAAACTAATAATAATACGTATTGTACGGTTCGAGGAAGTAGTGAAAAATTTTCCAGGGTGCCCCGATATTATTCCTGTGAAATTGCGCTCGTCTCTGGTCCCAGAATTAAACCGATTTTCGTTCTCTAAGGAAGACTCTTGACACGGCGCACTTGCGGCGAACCGTGGCTTTGTTTTTCCTTTTAACGTCGCCGAAAGACGCATTAAATTATTTTTCCAGCTCTCCTTTGTTTCAGCCCCGCGGCTTTCGGGGGGGGCGGCTCGCTTTCGCGCCTTAGTTCCCGCTTATTCGATCCCTCTTGTTTCGTCCTTTTGCGTTGCCACCGTTGCACCCGCTGTCCCACAAACCGGATTCGCTTTTCTCGCTCATCCCCCATCCTCCCCCCCTCAGTTTCCCCCCGTTTCCCCGCCAAACCCGACCGGTTCTTCTCAGTTCTCCCGCGGTCGTTTTGTCATCGAGCTTTCCTCGTTTTGCAATAACCCCCTGGATACCGTTAAATTCTATTTCGACTTTATTTTCTAGGAAACAAAATGGCCCGGGCTTTATACACACACACACCCCCGGACCGCCGCATCACATTTTTCACCCGCGTATTTCCTTCGTTTCGTAACAGTGGTTCGCGCGAACACACCCTTCCGCTCCAAATTCAGTTCCTCGTCCAGGCTGACAAAAAATACCCTCCGACGCGACTCGTTATATTCCCGTTCGGGGGGGTGAAAGAGCTCGACTTACAAGGGACGCTCGCGAACCCGAAAATTTTCAAACATTGTGCGCAAGTGGAGCACAACCAGTCCCGCCCGTTGCAGAAAACCATTTCTCGACGCTGGGTGTAACGGTGCTTGGATCGTCCCTCGAAAAGAATTCGTATTTTTCTTTCTCGCGTGCACCTTTGTGAATAATTAGACACGTTCTCTTTTGCAGCTACCAATTTGTTAAATATTTCAACTACTTGTTATATCGAGTTTCGAAGCTATTTTATGGAATAGAAAATTCTTCACCCCTTCGAAACCGTATTACGTTCGAAGAATGATTGTTCACAGTGCTTAAAAATTTTCTAGTTCACGAATTATCTTTGTTTTTACCTAGAGCTCTCGGACGCCCTAAATCCTCGAGATTATCAGTTTCCAAAGATTTTATTTTTAAATATTCCAAACTAGGATCCACCATCCCCAAAAGACTCCGTTCGATTTTCCTCGTTTCCAGGTGTTTTTCTGGGTTGAACAACGGTAGGCTCGCGGATATTTAAGCCTCCGCGATTAATTTTCCCGGGGGTTTCGTGTCCCTTGGCCGGAGCAATAGTCACCGGTGAAAATCGAATACACACAGCGGCGCGCAAAGCCTCTCTTTATTGACTTTTTTCTTCGCGAATCACGGCCGAAAATCTGCGCTGCAAAGAGTATACCTCCATGGAAATATCGCGCCGCAGAGGGCGCAATTTCATCGGGAATTCGGCGCAGCGATAAAACTGTTCCCGCCTACACCCGCCCTGGAATGATATTTCCACGACTCGCGGAGGCGCCATCGATATTTCGATGCAGAATTAGGGGGGAGGGGGGGGGTGGACGATGAAAATATTCGGCAAGAATATTTCAGACGATTTTCCTGAGGGTCGGCGGTTTCGAGGACCGGCCACTTGGCGAATATTTCCTGTAAATCGGACCATCGGCCTTCTGCAAAGTCAGATTTGTTGCGGTAAGCTGATTCGAATTGAAATACGGTGTAAATTTTGGTTTCTGTAATATTTATTCGAGCCAAAAAAATTTTGTAGAAATATACCGACGTGGTGAAATTAATGATTTATCGAGAAAGGGCCCCCCCTCGGTGGGCGTTGGCCATTTTTCCGAGAAAAGTCATCGATTACTATAGCGTGGATTCGACCCTCGTAAACCCGCCCCCATCCGCCTGTTCGTTTCGGCTACCCTTGGTCAAAGCAGCCACGGAACGAATCGAGCCATTACGGAGCCCTGATGATACTTTGTCGGTCACTTATCATGGCAATTTCTTATTTGCAGCCCCTAACGATGCACGTCGTGGATTTCACATTATTCGAAGAATAACATTTTGCATCGAAGATGAAGAAGTTACTCGACACGTTCTATTCCGCTTTTACTCTCTCAAGATACCGTAGAATTTATAGTGGACACAGCAATAAAAAGTTTTAATTTATCCAACTTGAACGCAGCGCGCAGATTTCATTTAAATTTAACCAGCACTTAATCTTTAATTGTACGCTTCCCTTTTTGCTCATTAATTTCCCGCAGAATATTCTTCTCTTCCTCCCTCTTGGAGCCACGTCTTTGTTCTCTCTTCTCTTTAGAAGTTACGTTACCTCTAATTGTTATTACCGGGAACTCGAGTAAAACAAACTCGATATTTTTCAAACGCTATCTTCAAACACTTCTGTCGTTCCTCGGGTCGGATCTACCACCCCCAGGCATTTGTCATCGAATTCTTAATTTCGTTCGAATAATTCATACGTGCACGAATGCAAGAAACTACGAACGACGGGAGAAAAAATACCGACGCAATGAAAGAGGAGAACATAAGCGGTTACGCAGAATTGTTTTAAAAAAATATTATCGGCGCCGCCACGCGGCGTTTGGAAAACGTCGAGTTATACGCAATTGCATGTAAATTGTGTACGATTTCGCGTGAATTACAATAGCGTTATATTTCAATCCTGTTCCTGTTTCACCGACACAAAATCTCGCGATATAAAACACGCTATAAATTGATTCGAGCGCGGCCAATGGAAACGTTGTGTATTTAAAACGTGGGAGGAAGATAGAGGAGGGGGGGGGGAGGGGGGGATAGGGGAAAATTGAAACCGAATTAAACTAAAGGGAACTCGCTTTTGTGTACACTTATTAATCCGTATCAATTGTTTGCTCTGCGTTCCGTATCGTTTAAACGTTGTTTCGCGGAGGATCGAAAATACGTACTTTCGGGGGGAGGGACGATACCAGGCTATGGCGGAAGAGAATTACTTGGGAATATTCGCTCGAGGGCGGCGAAACAATTCGAAGAGACGATAGTTGGAGGAAACTTCGCGAAATCCGTCAAACCCAACGAACTGTGCAGCTCGCGGGGTTCTTTGTTTGCTAGACGTGGCCTCGCAAATGACTTTTATAAAAGGACTGTTTCGCGATGCTCGCCTCCTGACGCTGAATAATTTAAGAGAAAACCTCCGCGCGCCAAGTACACCCCATTCCGAAACACAATACCATATTTCTTTCGCGACATGAATTATGCAAAAAAGCATCATGCCCCAATACACGGAGATTCGATTCAGTTTCAATCGCGCACTGAAACGCGTCCCCTCATTTTCCAAGCGAGACAACGTATTTCCAGTTCCTCTCTGTGCTCCATAAAAATTCATTCCGCCTATCCGGGGGCCACTATCCGCTGATAACGCCATTTTAAATTCCTACGCGTCGATCTCCATCCAAGATCCATTCGACAGGCAAAATCGACCATTTGGGTTACTCGGAAATTTTGTTCGTCGCAGTAGCCCAACAGGGATGACAACAATTATTCAAACGAAGATTAAAATTTCAATTGTAGAAATATTTCACGAGGAATAAAAGTCTGAGCTTTCGATCGAATCAGGATCGCGGATAAATTACCGTGACTGGTTTTATCGGTTGTTACTTATTCGAATAAAATGTCCCTCTATTCCGGACGTGCACGAGAGCAGGAAAATGGCTCCACGACAGCGGGGCATTCGGTTTTATGCCCCGGTATGGTTTTAAACGTCGAACTGGTGTCTGGAGTACATATTTCGATGCTGCTGACGTTAACCGTGGTCCGAGAAATGTTCGTTTCGATCGCTAAAGAAATATTTGCAACGAGTATTAGGGAATTACTCTTTTAATGATTCGTAGACATCGGTGAATCTTCTGTTGAAACAGAGATTCCCCAGTTCGAAATAGAAGCGAATAGTTTCTCAGGTCGAGGATTACAGCGCAACAAGGGGCCATAGGTGGTCGACTACAGGATTAGGGAATAAATTGCTTTTCTTAAGAAGAAGAAACGAGGAATTCAACGGCCTGCTCGGTCGTCTTAACGCGGGGCTTATCAGAGCGTCGCGAACTTCTTTCTTCGTCGATTCGGATCCGTGGGCCGCGATTGCAGCCCCCGACGTTTAATTAAGTCGACGAGGCGATACCCTGGATGTCTCGAGGCGGTCGACAAAGCCGAATAAGGAAAAGAAACCGCCCCGGCAAAGCTAAGTCGCGAGGATCGCGAGAATCTGCGGGGAAATTAATTACCGGAGCGAGTCCGCCGTGGAGTTTATCGCGGTTTCATCGGCGTTAATAGCTCGCCTAAGTGTGAACGACAAACGAAACTATGGCCTGCGATTCACCATTTGCTCGAAACCATCGTCTAGACTATGACGAACGTCGCGAATGCTTGGAGTAGACTCATCAAACGATCTCAATTTAGCATTCAATCGAAGATATAGAAAATTGTCAAGCTTTATGGGGTGTTAGTGATTCCTACTGTAAAATTAATCGAATTAAAAATGGTTGATTTCAATGTTCATGCGTATGGACTGTGGCGAGCATCGCGAACGAATCTTTGATGTTTTGACAAGCAAAGAGTGCTCGAACTATCAAATTTTATACTCGATCGAAGATACAGAAAATTGTCAAGCTTCATAGAGTGCTACTGATTTCTACTGTAAAATTAATCGAATTAAACATCGTTGATTCCAATGTTCGTACAGCTAGACTAGGGCGAGCATTGCATACAAATGCTTGATGTTTCGACAAGCAAATAGTGATCACTTATAATCTGGACATCAAATTTTATACTCGATAGAAGATATAGAAAATTGTCGAGCTTTATGAGGTGTTGCCAAATTCCTGTTGCGAAATTAATCGAATTGAAAATCGTTGATTTCAATATTCGTAGTCAATTAACAACGTTTCAATGAGGATTTAACGAATTTGGAAGCCTGCAGATGCAAGGACAAAGCTGATTACACCGATTCGAGCGAGCTGTGGTAGTCAGTTACGCGCGTAAATGCTCGCGAGGTTGACGAGGAGACGCGGGAGGGGAGAAGGAGAAGAAGAAGACAGTCGTACGAAAACACGGAGGGGACGCGAATCTGAAATCTGCGGGGGAGGAAAAAACCCGGGAGAGATTTCACTTAGCATCCGCGTAACTAACGCGACATCGGAGTCACTGGATGTAACGAGTTCCTCCGCAGTTCCTCCCCATCCAATTTTCCGTCTCTTTCCCCTTGTTCTACCCCGTCCTGGCCCAGGGGACTCGAAAGAGAATCAACGCGCTGACTTAATTAGGCGTCGAAGCGGAATTAGGAGTCAACAATGCCGCCACCCCGCCCCGCCGTACTCCCTTTTCTTTATCGCGATCTTCTTTGTCTTTAACCCTCCCTCCCCGTCCCCCCTTTTCTTCCATTCTTTGTCCTGTCCATCCAATATTCCGCGCTACCGTGTCCATTGATTCCGCCCGCTGGATTCGTGCCACGAATTTCGCGGATGCCGCTACTTTTTCGCCGAGCGAGGATCGCTTTCGAAACGCCGGACCTCGAGAGCTGTCTACGAAACCGATTTATCGATGTTTTTTTTTTTAGCAAGGTTTCGAAGGGTTTGTCGAATGATTAGGAAGACGGGGAAAACCTGGATATTTGATAAAAAAAAATCGCCAGAAGGGTATTGCTAAGACAACACTTAAACGGGACGAGATTTACAGAAGGAAGAAAAGGCAGTCTCCATCGTTTTATCGTTTCTCCTTTTCTCGTTTGTTCTGTCCACTTACGTGCACCCTCCTTCGCGCTTCGCTTAATTTACGACTGTGCTGTATCTCTTCCACCGACTATACGTAGCTGTAGTAATCCGGTGAAACAGTCTCCTGTCCACTGTAATCCTCTCCGCCACGCATCGTTGCTAAAAGCAAAGGAGTCGACGGATTTTCGCGACGGCGATAGCATTCGTTCCGCGATCCTAACACATGCGACACCGTACCTTCTGCTCCATGGTAATCAAGATAAACATCGCACGAAAGGTTCTCGAATCTCCAGGCGTTATTTAAAGAGAAGCCAGCGACTCCAAGGAGCCCCGATTCTCTAGCTTCCCTGCACTACGAGAAGAGCTACACATTCTGTGATCAACCATCCTCTATTTATTTCAATTGATCACTCGATCGATTGTTTCTTTTCACGTTTCATCGTTAGAGTTTCATCAATCTTCAAACAGAAGATATTTAGGACACGACTGTTTTATACATCGAGTGAAATGGTCACTTTAAAAATACACGAGCAAGCAAATTTCAACTGATGGAGAGAAACGAATTAAGATTGGAAGTTATAAATTGTCTATGAATAAGAAATTCCCATTAAATACTAATTTGAGAATAAACTGTGAAAAGGTGGACTCAAGACTTATAATTATGTATTTCTATTAAACCCTTGCCATACAAAGACGAGTCTGACAAGTTCCACAATCATGAGGCTACTCACTCGTCATCAAGTCTCATCTATTAAAATCAATATTATTTCTCCAATTACGAGGTATTCATAAAACAAATCTATTCTTTCCCCTGAACAAATTTAAACAAAATTAAATAGTACAGATTTGGAAAATTATTCGAAATAAAATCGTACGTCGAGGGGTTGTATAATTTCTGTTGGGAACCTCGTGTCCAGAAAATCTATGATTTTTAACCCCTTTCCCTTTGGGGCTATTTTCGAAGGGCGATGCAGGGTAGTGGGTGGTTTCGTCGGGTAATTAGGGACTGGTGGAATAGAAGATCAGTTCGGTCCGTCCGGCACTGTCGACGATAACCGAGTGCCCGAGCTTTTTCCGGCGCGAAGTTCACGGCGGTTTCATCGATCCCATCCGACCGCAGAGGCCGGACATTCTTTGCAGGTTCATCCTGGCCCGCAAACCAGACCGCGCCTCGTCGATCCTTCCCCGTCGCGTCGTTGGTCCTCGGCCCTTAGCCGCGGTCGGGACTGCGGTTGCGAGCCGTGCACAGCCAATCCACGAAATCACGAACGGAGCTTTGCTTGGCCCCGGGAAAGAACCGGCAGGCATCGGGAGTAGCCCCGGCTAAGCCGATTTCCCGATACCGCCAGATCCTCGATACCCTCTTCTTTGCCAAAGCGGAGCAAACCGCTCACGGATACAACCGCCTCGAGCTAAAGCGTTTTTCTCCCCGCAAAAGTCCCCCTCGCCAAGAACTGATACTCCCGGGCGCCGGAGCGCCGACAAATAACGCCCCAGCTATCGCCTAACAAGAATTTTCCCTCCCAAAACGCGATCAATCGTCCTTCTTTCAATCGCTGAGAACACCTTAACAACGATCCACGGTGACAAGAATCGAAAAAACACCGGAGAACAAAGTTTCGCGCCACGTAACCGGGGAATGAACGAAGTCATATAGCGAGGGACTACAGTATGCATCGAAATCTTGGTAACTTTTTTTGCCGTCCAGGGACAGAAAATCACGGTTAATCGAATCGAGCAAAAGGGAAAAGAATATCGGGGTCGCGCGCGAAGTTGTTCCATTATCGAGGACGGAAGATTATCGAGATTGAAATTCTTGCGGCGCAGCCGGAAAACAGCGGCCGTTGATCCTTCGGGTCGACTTCTACTTTTCCCCGGGCTATCGACCGCGATGCTACTGTTTTACAAAACGAAATCCCAGGACTTTGACCCAGCCAGCGCGCGCACTGGATGGAACGAGGCGGCTGTGCGACGACGGGCGTGTGTTGCGCCCCGAAGTAAGCCGATTTTATGGGGTTTTCTCGCGGAGAATAACCTCCTCCTCACCCACCACCCCCCCTACCGCGGCTCGGACCGCATCGAACGACCCGCTGACACTGTACAAACGCAACTACATCTCGTCCAATGACACGCTCGGCCGAGCCGTCTTACACTCCATGAAACATCGAATTTTATTCCCCGCTTCGTTGTACTTTAAAATCCTGCCGTTCCTTTAAATTTAATTTCACTTTGCTAGCGGGACTCGAGAACGATCCCGCCCGGCTCGTAATTCTTCGCGCGACGACGTGAAACTCCACGGTGCACGCTTCCACCCCCCGGCGCGTCCTCCTTTCCCGGATCTACGAAACGACCCAGAGCGTTTCTGATAAAAGTATTATATGAGAATATTCGATCCCAGAGCTAACTATCACGAGCAACGCTGAATTTGGAAATTTCCGTGAATTGTTTTCGTTGGGAAGTGGACGTTTCCCGAGGGTTGCTAAGACGGTTCCGCCCGAGTCCATCGGCTCGATGTTGGCACAGCTAATTGGAAGTATCAGGCAACGACTATAACAGAAAGGGTTTAAGCGTACGGGAATTCTAAACGCAAAGGCAACAAACGTAAAGGGGAAGGATTAGCGGAGGAAACCGAGAGCCTCGGGTTCGCGGTATTTGTGAAACGAACGAGGAGGGACAAGCGGCGGATAGGAGCAATCCGTGAGGGGTGGTTGATAAGCGTTAACCGTAGTCGCTCGAACCCTGTGGAAATCAAATCTATAACGTTGTACGATTGAAACTACAAAAGGAGGAGGTCGAATCGTTGAAAATCGAGTTTTCGGCTTTGCGTTAATCTCCGGCGGCGTATAAAAGACCCGGGCGCGGAAACGCGAGCCGGTAATTTCGCGGCAGCGGAAAATCATTTCGAGCGCGCCGCTTTCCGCCAACTTCGTTAAACCATCGCCGCGCGATCCGTGTTTCTCCTGTTTCGCGCGGCCGGAAGATTTAAATTCTATTCGCCGGACCCGTCCTTTTATCGTCTTACGTTCCGCGATTTAATCGTATCGAAATATTTTTACCGACGCGGAATATTTTCGCGGATAAACGCGATCCCTGATCCCCCTATAACTTTCTCTATTCGCAAAATACGTAGCAACGAAGATTCGAGAGATGGCGTTAGTCAGTTTCGTGTTTATTTTTAAGGGAAACAAACGAGGGAAAGATTTTGTCTCGGGATCCTAGATTCTAATGCAGACACGTACCGAGCGCGAAGATTCGATCAGGTTGGATCTCCTGGAGGCGAGACGGAACTACGGAAGCAGAGGATCCAGCAAACCGCGAACGACGGACTTTATAAAGACCGAGAGAGTGGCACTTGTCCGTCAGGCCGAGGCGGCGAATTGTCGTTCCGGTTTTCGAGCGTTCTTGGATGGCCGTCGGGTCTGAACGAGCCGAGAAGTCGAGCAGGGTATGCGAACCACGGAGATTCTCGCCCACTGTCTCGCTCGGAGAATATCCTTGATAATATCGGAATCAGAAGCGAGGGAAACTTGGAGCTCCCGATGCAAACAACGTTTTTGTGCGGGACGTTGCGCGAAGGAAGTCGCCCGGGATCCAAGTTTTGCGAGAAAGACGCGGCTGAAACGAGCGACCCAGTTCCCGTACCGCGTCGTTGACTGTTGCAGTCTTAATCGTCCGAATGCCTAGGAATTGGCATAATGGAAAGCATCGTGGCCATTGAAATTGCGTCAATTCCTCCTTTTTTCGCTTCCAGCAGCCGATACCGCGAGCCATTATCAGCGGAATCGAGGCGGGGTGGTCTGGTTTAGAAATCTAAAAAAGTTCTCAGACGATTCTCACAGCTTGGGGCTATGAGAAGAATTTTTAAAAGAGATGGATTTATCAAACTGTCAGCAGAACACGTATTCCTATATTTATATACACTACTAGATCATCAAATGTTCTATTAAGACAGGAATAGGGTTGCCTTACTGTGATGAGTCGATTCAGGTCGAAAACTTTCGGTTCTGGAGATATTGTAGTCTAAAGAAAGGCGTAATTTTTAAAGTTCCACTCTCTAACTGACTCTATTAACGAGTATTAAAAATACTACAACTTTAGACGCATGCAATTCCAAAGGTACTACTGCTTTATTAATTTTTGAGCCACTGTTAGAAGCGGCAAAGCCTACCCTTTAAAATGGATTTTGGTTTTTGATGATCCGACCTTCCGTTTCGGAGATATCGTAATTTATGTAAAAGGTAATTTTTTAATTCGACCGCGATCTCGTGCGACGCCTTAGAAAAGGCCTTAAAAATCATAAAACTTTGGATGCGTACAGTTCCGAAACTATTGAAGCTATATTAATTTTTGAGGCGTTGTTAGAAGCGGCAAAGCCTCCCCTTTAAAATGGTTTTTTGTTTTTGACGATCGGACTTTCCGTTTCGGAGATATCGTAATTTATGTAAAAGGTAATTTTTTTAATTCGACTGTCTCTGTCTTCGTCTAACGCGTCGGACCTCCTTGTCGCACGTTGACCCACTGACCGAGTGACTGAGTGACGTCACGTTTACTATTTACTACGATCACGTGCGGTCAACGACCTTGACAAGGCCGTAGTAAGTTCATTGACCACGCGACGTATCTTCGAAACTAGCCATCGCAGCGACTCGAAACTAAAATCGCTATATCTCCGAAACTAATAAAGCTATCGACTCGTTCAAACGCTCATTTTAAACGGCATTTTATCCCCTATCCGATGACTATACTAACTACTATTTTTTATGCTATCTTCTATGTTTATTTTATCATTTACTTTGACACTACACACCCAAAGAAGTTTCAGCAATTCCTATCGATTATAGATCCTTTATTTACATCAAAATGAATCTAAATTTATATACAGGATGTCTACGTAATTACTGGCCAACATTTTTACGCAAACAATGATCTTCTCCGAAACTACAGTCTGAATTCGAAACAAAATTCGAACAAACATGATATAATCTTCGCTTTTCACCATGAATCATCACCTGGTTCAACGTTGGTCATTCGCGAGTCGTCGAACGCGACGTCGGCACGCCAGAACGCGCTCCACCTTCGGTATCGTCGCCGGAATTAATTCCGGGGAGGTTGCATCGTCGGCAATTTCCCTCGGTTTGGCCGCGAAACGATCGTTCAAAGACTCTCGTAATTACGATCGAACAGGACGCGACGTCGGAGGGGGCGTCGCTTTCCGAGCCGTTCGAACGGAATAAAATAATAATTCGCGGCACGCGCGACCCGCGCGAGGATCCGCCGTTCCGCAAAGATAATGGCGAGCCACCGCCAAAGTTTTTACCTGAAAGCGAATCCATTCCGTGGCTCGTTAACAAAAACCCCGATGAACCCGGGGCGAAGTTCGTTAACGAACCCCGCGGCGGGTACGACAAGTACGTAAACTCTGAAAGGCGCCGCGACCGCGTAGAAAATAATGACGTGGGAGTGGCGAGGAGAAGAGTGATTTCCGGCGGGGGCCCCACCAGAGACGAATTTAATTCGCTGCAATTATGCGGCTCGACGGGCCTCTCTGTTCCTCCGTTTCCACTCCGTGCCCGAACTCGAGACGAAGATCCTACGGTTCTCGCGTCGATACGCCCGCACCGCGACGGTTTCTCGCGTCCACCCCCGCCCCTTCGGAGGGGGATAAACGTGCGACTGGTTTTCTCTCTTTCGCCGGGAAACCGCTCGATCTGTGGAGAGGGTCGTCGAGAGCAACCGCGAGAAATCGTGCCCAGGAGTGCGAACCTAATTGCAGCCGGTCATACTTCCGCTCACGTTCGCCCGCTGTCTCGTTAGTTCGTTCTTAAGCTCGGATTAGCTCGTGTCCCCCCCCCCCCCTCCATCTCTTGTGGACACCGTCTCCTCCGCCCACGACTCGCTCCTGGCGGACTTATTAAAAATGTTTCGTCCGCGAATTGAATAGCACCGCGCGCGTGTGGCTCTATTTTCGATTACGCGACCATCGTCTACGGGGGAAGACTTCTAAAACGAGGATGAGATTTGTTGGAGACAGTTGGGGGATTGGATTTCTCGTCGACCAGATTTATAATTCAACCGGTCACTTGATTTAAATGGGGGAAATGTAAGTCGGAATATAATTTTATGAATGCCTACGAAATATTCAAGATCGAAGTTTTTTAATATTTTTCACAGTCTAATAGGAATGTTCTGGGCCATCTATCAGTCATGCTCCCTTCTATTAAGGGCCCATATGGAATTCTTATTTCAACAGATCTAAAATAAAACGCTTTTTCTACACTGTTTCCCCAAAGTGCAAAATTTTGATCGTTTCATTTAAATTCTACAAAGGTTGTTTGAACATAGTCTCCAGGACTTGTTTGAGGAGTAAAAGGTGTAAACGGATCGGCTAATGGCATTCGCCGACTTACATGCGCGATCGATACAGCTTTGCATGCCGAAGGCGGTGTGTCCGCGGTTTAAATAGAATAAATCATTAAGCCTGAGTGATCCCGATGAAATCTTACGCTCAAAACGTAGACAAATAGCAACGGACTTGGAAATAATTCGCCTCTATCAGGAACGATCCGCCCGATAGGAATAAAAAAAAAAACAAACGACTCTTTTTCTCCGCTATTTACAGCGATGCTTTTCTCGTTTGCGATTCGAAATCGTACGGGGAATTCGAGGGTATTGAGAGCCACTGTGCAAACGCGCCGATACAACGGGAACAGTTTTTTATCTCGCCGTAGCGAGACGACTGAAACAGCCGATAAGGAAAAATCAATAGAACCCTCTATTGTAAATTCTAGTCCGTACACTGTCACGGTACTAATCGTACCATCGAGAACTGAAAAATCATTCGTCGATTCGCCGAGTGGCTGGTACCCACGATCCAAGTGCATCGTCTGTTCCCCCTGGCCACGTTCGTTTTCCCTCGAAATATCCACGGCTGGAGAAAACGGAAACAGCCATCGGACGATTTCCGTAAGCGAATGACACGTGCGATCGCACACGCTGCTCGAGTTTTTTGCGACTGGCCGACCATCGAGCCACGGCTCCCCGTATCCGGCAAGGGTTCGATGCTTAACAAGGGATAACCTCGTTAAGAACCACGGAACCAGCTTGTGTGTTTTACAAGTTAGGAATTACGTTGATTAGTAGCAAGTCGAACGGCCAACCAGCGCGAACGAGTGTCTCGCCCACACGAATCTCGATCCCTGCTGCGTGCCGTCACACACAGATCCTGGACCTCGTTTCTTCTCCTGCTTCTTTCATCCTTCGTCCATTTAACGACTCTCCAAACCGTTGTAAAACTTTCTCTATTGGATTATGATACAATATACACACAAAAATTAAAGTTTCATTAATGTTTCGCAATTTTGAAACGGATGATTCAGTGTCAATGTGGGTTAAAGACTCCTTCGTCTAATTTTCCATTTATCTGTTTATATTGATTAGAAATTCTGTGTACTTGCTGAATTTTATTTAACAACGCCATTGTACTACAAATAGTAATATAGAAAAATATGAAATAATTCTTTGCATATGTAACCAAATAAATGGGGGAAAAATCCTATGTTGAAACGAATGATTCAGTGTCAATGTGGGTTAAAGACTGCTTTATCTAGTTTTCCATTTATCTGTTTATATTGATTAGAAATTGTTTATTACTACAAATAGAATACAGAGAAATTATCTGGAATAATTCATTGCATATGTAAGCAAATAAACGGGGGAAAAGAATCCTAGAATGGTGCATTTTAGTTAAGTCGGAGCTGTAAACGCGGTTCTTTTTGGTACCAGTGTTGTTTCCCGGATGAAATGTCGCGACTGGAAGGCTCTTTTTTCCTCGCCGGAGGGGAAAAATGCACGAGCCCCGGGAGCGTGTATCGGTTATGATATCTATTTGCAGAGGCGGAAGGCATTACTCTCGCGATGCGAACTTTAAAGTTCAAAGTTTCGCAGCAACGACCGGGGAAAACTGCTGACTCGACAAAAGGAGCTGCAAGAAGAAACAAATGGCGTCGTGAATCTCTCCGCCCTTCTGCTTTTAATTCTTTCCCTCGCGCCGCGTGTTCCGACACTCGATCTTAAGGAATAGGAAACAATTTAGAAATTGGGAGAACATTCTCAGACCCGGTGAAACTCAAGCACCCGTGGCAAAAAACGATCCGTTCGTCTCTTAAAAATAAATTACTACTATTTTATTCTGTGGACAATCTCCGTCCACCACTACGTTATTTTGTTACACATTCTTCTTTACCACGGGCAAAAAGGTAACCCTTGTTACACAAATATCCAAATATCGAAGGGAGTTTTTGGTTGAATATAAAATTCTGCACGAAGATAATTAAACGAGAGGCTTATTTACGAAAAGTAGACGCTATCTATCCGTATGCAGTGCTTTTTGCATTAATATTACGATATCACGCAATAAATGCTATTTTTCCGCGGGATTGGAAAGCATTGGACTGTTGCCAAACGGCAAAGCGATGCATTTAAGGGTTAATTTTCCGAAAATTCAATCTCCATGCTATAACAGGATATCCGTACGTTGGTTCGGAGTACAATTTTTAGCGGGGAACAGATCGGAAAGATAATATAAAAGAGAAAGGTTCGTCCCATGGTATTATTTTCAACCATGCGCCGCTTTGTAGCTTCGAATCGCGTTAACACCATCGAAAGGATCGTTCTTGACTAAATGGGGCACTAGTTTCTCGTCTCGCAAGAAACGAAACGGAGAAGAATTCCGGACGATCCGACGTCGCTCATCGGAGGGACGTTTTTTTCACGAAGACGCTTCGGTGATTTAATTTCGGGGCCACGTGCGTCGCCAGCCCACTGGGGGCCGTCGTGTCTGATTCACGAGGACCATTAATTTAAAAGAAACAGGGCCCAGCCGCGCGGTAACGTCGCCTCCAGCGTCCACGAGAACGAAATCGACGACCACGAATCGTTATAAAGCGTTCGATATTCGGGTAAAATATTTCCAAAAATATTACTGTGTTTCTCAATGTTCGTATCGTTTCCTGAAGCACAAAACTACCGTTTGTTCTGAAAATACTAGAATTGAAAATACGAGAAAATGTCTTGATCCTTTGATTTAAAGTTTGGTCTTTCCAAGATCGAGGCTTATTAAATTATTTGTTGTGAATCATTTAGCTTTAAAGTTCCGCCTATATTGAATTTTTTTCTCGAAAATGCGCAGGATTTCGGGGATACGTCTATCCACCAAAAACAATTGTAATTGACCCCTGCAACCGAAAATAATTTTTCCAGAACGATTTGAAACTTTTCAATTTTCAGGGTAACAGACAGTCATGGTCAGACATTATATTTTCAGTAATGAATTTTTTTCTCGAAAATGGTTAGGATTTCGAGGGTATGTCTATTCACGAAAAGTGATTGTAATTGACCCCTCCAATCAGAAACAATTTTTTCAGAATGATTTGAAATTTTTTAATAACTTTTTAACGAAGCCTCAGTCGAAAAATTCCTGACTATCGTCTTATTTTGGCCTCTATAATCTCCCATTAAAATTCTTCCCATGGGTGGTTGAACACCCTGTATATTCGGTTAAGGAAGAGATTCGCTGGGAATATTAAGCTTGCAAAGAAAGAAACTATAGCGAAGGAAGTTTAAATGTAAATCGCGGGATTGCTTAGTTCGAAACGGACTGCGGGGTTATCGCTAAGCCTCCACGATCGCTGTTTAAGTACGAAATACGTATTTGGGAATGTCGGTTTCGCTGTTACTGGGGATTACGTTAGCCTTACATCGAGTGACCCAGTTTTTCGTTCGGGTCAGGCGGTTACGATCCCTAGTCTAAGAATCTCTACCTACGAGATTCAGAGAAATCTCTGCCGTATGTCGTATCGCGAAATTGCTTCTTCAGAATTCCTCGCGGAGAGGCCGTTTTCAATCAGGAGAATGCTCGTTGTCGTACGAAGGTAAAATACGTTCGACGAGTCTCCTTCGAGCGTTCGTCGGATAATTTTAAACAAGCAATGAAAAACCATGGCTTTCGTAATTGGAAACTGCAACAGCGAACAATGTTTATCTCGGTTTATTTCGCGTCTATTTCGTTACCGGGGCAAAATATAATAGAAACATACGCTACCTGGTGCTCGAACCACAGTCGCTCGAATGTACCGACGTTCCCTTCCTTTGACTTTGAATGTTTGCCACGGTAACCAAACGAAACATACAACGACGCAAAATAAACCGAGATAAACATTGTCTGTGCCGGTTACGGTAGCAAGAGATAAGTGATTCTCAATGTTCCCAGCACAGCTTAGGCACGACATTCGGTTCACGTTTCGGTCCTCACTTTGCACGAAATAGAGGACGATATACCTGAAGGATAGGCAACCATGTTTTGCTCGCGATAACCTACCAAACACGCGGCCGAAGTTTGTCGAATGCTTCACCGGATATCCTGCGAGGTATCGCCTCGTTTCTTACAATAACCTGTGTTACGGATACTTGCTACGAAATCAACCCCAAAACTTACGCCTCCTCTGGCTCGAACTCGAGCTACTGGCGATAAAGCTATTCGTTCATTCTCTAATTTTTATAGTAGAAAGTGTATCAAATCTTCTTTCACAAAAAATTCTGATTCTGATTCTTTCTGATTTGAAATCTGATGAAAGGTGATTTTAAGTTGACCCAAAACGAAGAGAACAATTTTAAGAGTACGTGAAACAAATTTAACAAATTTTTAGACAGAACTGGGATCTAAATTACTTGTTAGACGTTTGTCGATTCTTTCTAATTTGAAATCTGATGAAAGGGGATTTTAAGTTGACCCAAAACGAAGAGAAGAATTTTGAGTACGTGAAACAAATTTAACAAATTTTAGACAGAACTGGGATTTAAATTACTTGTTAGACGTTTGTCGATTCTTTCTAACTTGAAATCTGATGAAAGGTGATTTTAAGTTGACCCAAAACGAAGAGAACAATTTTAAGAGTACGTGAAACAAATTTAACAAATTTTTAGACAGAACTGGGATTTAAATTACTTGTTAGACGTTTGTCGATTCTTTCTAATTTGAAATCTGATGAAAGGTGATTTTAAGTTGACCGAAAACGAAGAGAAGAATTTTAAGAGTACGTGAAACAAATTTAACAAATTTTTAGACAGAACTGGGATCTAAATTACTTGTTAGACGTTTGTCGATTCTTTCTAATTTGAAATCTGATGAAAGGTGATTTTAAGTTGACCCAAAACGAAGAGAACAATTTTAAAAGTACGTGAAACAAATTTAAAAAAATTATAGACAGAACTGGGATTTAAATTACTTGTTAGACGTTTGTCGATTCTTTCTAATTTGAAATCTGATGAAAGGTGATTTTAAGTTGACCGAAAACGAAGAGAAGAATTTTAAGAGTACGTGAAACAAATTTAACAAATTTTTAGACAGAACTGGGATCTAAATTACTTGTTAGACGTTTGTCGATTCTTTCTAATTTGAAATCTGATGAAAGGTGATTTTAAGTTGACCCAAAACGAAGAGAAGAATTTTGAGTACGTGAAACAAATTTAACAAATTTGAGACAGAACTGGGATTTAAATTACTTGTTAGACGTTTGTCGATTCTTTCTAATTTGAAATCTGATGAAAGGTGATTTTAAGTTGACCCAAAACGAAGAGAACAATTTTAAGAGTACGTGAAACAAATTTAACAAATTTTTAGACAGAACTGGGATTTAAATTACTTGTTAGACGTTTGTCGATTCTTTCTAATTTGAAATCTGATGAAAGGTGACTTTAAGTTGACCCAAAACGAAGAGAAGAATTTTGAGTACGTGAAACAAATTTAACAAATTTGAGACAGAACTGGGATTTAAATTACTTGTTAGACGTTTGTCGATTCTTTCTAATTTGAAATTTGATGAAAGGTGACTTTAAGTTGACCCAAAACGAAGAGAACAATTTTAAAAGTACGTGAAACAAATTTAAAAAAATTATAGACAGAACTGGGATTTAAATTACTTGTTAGACGTTTGTCGATTCTTTCTAATTTGAAATCTGATGAAAGGTGATTTTAAGTTGACCCAAAACGAAGAGAACAATTTTAAGAGTACGTGAATCAAATTTAAAAAAATTTTAGACAGAACTAGGATGGGATCTAAATTACTTAGACGTTTGTCGAGGTCTGGCGTCGAGTGTGAAATTCCGCGACGCAAGTAAATCGTAGCGTTATCCCCCGAAACGCCTACGAGGGCCGGATCAAAGGAGTCTGAATTTCGTGCCACGTGTTGAATCGTTGGGAACGCACCTTTAGCCCGTGGCACGGTTCGTCGGCCGGTTTTGCTGTCGCAGCGTAGGATATCGGGGTCGAGGGAGGGTAGTCGCTATACCAGCCAGGAAATTACACGTCCTTCCGTGCTGTAAGTTCGCCCAAGAAGGGGTTGCGTCTGTGCTCCTTCGTGCGAGCTACGCGCGAGCGCGTCAGCGCGTTTAGCATCTTGCTCGTATCCTTTCATTGCGCCGGAGGTCGGTATTAATTGCTATTCGTGTCTTCGACGCGTAATTAATTGTCGAAATTTGTCATCCACCGTTATAATCGCGGCCGACTTGCCTCGAAATTTCACGCGGGATCGGGGGGAAGGGTGGTGCTACGCTCCGGAAGGAACGTTTTATCTTGCTCACGCGAACCTGATGCCAGTTCGTTGCTCGAACGAGCACATTGCAGTCTGATATATAATCGTACAGAACGCTGCGAGATATTAAACGATATCTTTTATCGAAATAGCTTCTTTCAGCGTCGATCAAACATATGGTTTTTGGAACCTGCATGGGTGTCTTTTCAAGTAGAAAATCCCATTATCGAATCCAAGAAGTCGAAAGATGTAATAATTACGGTTTACTTATGCATACGTTTGTGTATTTATTAAAATTCCAGGCCAAATAAAGGCTGTATTCGTCGGTAATTACTCTCTAAATTCATGTAAACTGCGATGAGAAATACTTTTGTACGCAATTATCGCCGTAAGCTTTCATCAGCGTTTCGAGCGTTTTAGGTGGCCGTTTCCCCAAGTTTAAAACAGAATTTAATATTTGCTGATGCCCGCGCGAGGTTCGCCAAAGTACTGTCGCTAAAATGTTAATAACTTTTGAGCCCCGTGTCCATTTTCGCTGAAACTTCCAGAGCTGACAGCTCGATCATAATACTATAGAAAAAGGTGAATGGCCCAAATAAATGATACTTATAGCGACGCTGACGGAAACTCGATTCACACGTGTACGTTCTATGTTTAATATTATATTATGAAAATATTAGCACACACGGATTGGAAAATAGAAATTAGATGGATCGGTAGTTCGTAACTGTTGGAAGCATCGTTGAATAAAAGAAGAATATTCTTAACAGGCATTCGAAAGTACTTTTTCAAATATTCACTTCGCTGCTCTTTTCCCTGCTGGTAATTACGACCACTTCACCCAACTTCTCATTAAATCAGGCTGGCTCAACATGGCACAATGATGGATCTTACACCTCCGTTGTCTTGCGCATAAAATCCTCCACTCTGGCAGACTTTTATACGAACGCAACAAATACACTTCGTCTCTGAATTGCACGCCATCAACTCTTTCTATCCATTCCTGTCCTTCACTTCGCGTAATTCTCCGGTTCCTTATCATATTCCACACCTCGTAATTGCAGTCTCTTACCTGGCCATATAATTTAAGCCGAAACATTCGCCTTCGTTCAAATCTATCTCTAACTACACGCATCTGTTCATAAATCTAGTCTGTCTGATAAAGATATTATTATTATTCTATAATGAAAAATCAACGTGCACACCTCTAAAATTCAGAAAACAGAATCATAAATTAGAAAGCAAAAGAGATCGCAGTATATTTAATTGTTCGTGCATTAAATAATGAACGTGTTGCGAGTCGTCGTAGATCCGCGAATAAGTAAAGTATTTTACAACGTTCCAAAGGGGTTTAAGAAGAACAAAAAGACAGATAAAAAATATGAACTGCAACTCCGCGGTGTTTCCATACTGTCAACAACCTTTTTCGCTTTATTCGCGGAGGTTTACCTCCTGCGAAATTTTAAGCCCTTTCGGAATAAATCGGATCTCTTTGGATAAAGCGGATTTTTCGGAGGACCACTTTTAGAAGGCGCGCTAACGCAATTTACGATTCTGTTTCACGAAAACGCCACGGAGAAATTTATTTTCGAATTATCCGTCTTACTTTCACGGCGAAATCTGACAACCTGTTTCCCATTTTTAGGAAAATATTCGAAAAACCGACTCGCCTCCCAAGCGATCTGGATCAAACACTCCCCGCTCGAAGCTACGAAAGCAGCTTTCGTTCGCGCGTTTCGTTCCCTTCTCCCTCGCGAGTATCAAGGGATCCCTTGATCACAGATTCCTCGACAACCAAGCTCTCGATAATTCCCCGGAGAGAGAAGAGAGAAGAGAACCCGTGATACGTTCGTTAGACTTAATTTCCACGCTACACTAATTACTAGTATCTGTAATTATGAATCTGAAGAAACACGAGTCAGGTTAAATAAACAACTCGTCACAATATTTTTACAACAACTGAACCGAGGGGACTCGGTGTGGCGAGACGTATGTCACCCTTTTTCCAACGGGTCGATAAATCAATCGATAATTCGATTGGTCGCCTAATCCAACAGACGTCGCGTGTTCCAACACGGATGATTAACCCCTTGCACTCGGCTGTCCCCTCCGAGGGGTCATCGTAAATCTAGCAAACAACTCGAACGTCCCCTCCAAGGGGTCACAAAGAGATTTCTGGCGATTATACAGTGATTCGAAATTTATCTTTGCCATTCGTACGCGGAACGACATATGTACGTTGTTGTATCGCTTAAATGGGATCGTATATATTTTTTGTAACACCAGTATTTGTATCCAGAAGTCATATTCTAATTTTAGCATTGAAGACACTTTTTGGTCAATAATTGAGGTGTCAGTTGATCGAACACATTTTGGAAGAAGACACCACCGATGTTTTCGTTAAATAAATAACAACGATGGAATATTGCCAGAATTGATGGTTGTGGGTGACAGTAATTGGATGTTTTATTCTGGATCCTCGTAATATCGCGAGACGGGAGAAATTCGAGGAGCTCCGGGGAAGAAGTTGGACGCGTCGCGCTTCGTTCATCGCGTTATTAACAATGGCTCGTCGATGCCGACCCGTATGGAAAATCGACAGCGAGGTACGACGGGGACGCGAGTAAAGTTGTCGGGGGACGAGCGTCCCGACAGGAAATGGCAACGGGGACCAGGTAACGAGCGGTATTGGGATTCTCCTTGGCAAGTTAGCCTGGAAGAAGTAACTGACTGCCTCCGGTGACACTGTCGCGTCGGGGGATCCTGCGGGAAACTCTCCTCGAGATTAATTATACCGGAAGCAAGGACTCGCGCGACCCTCTCGCGGCACCGTGTGTTCCCAGCTTGCGGCCCGTCGCAATATCGAACCCCAGGCCATAGTAATCTCCCACCGACGACGCACTAAAAACAGCTGTTGCACGATTATTATCCCCCTCGTCATATTTTATTCCATTTCACGAGCATTCGTTTAAAGCAACTACAATCTAAATTACCTACGTTGCGACTCCTCTGTGTCCTGTAAATGCAATTCTCTACAGATTCCCCGTTCTGGAGATATACTATCGTTTAAAGAAAGACGTAACTTTTAAAATTCCACTGTGAATGTACCTCAGAACAGTTTACCAACCAGTATTAAAAATATAAAAACTTTAGACGCAAGCAGTTCCGAAACTACTAGAGTTTTATTAATTATTAAGCCACTGTTAGGAGCGGTAAAGCTTCCCCTTTAAAATGGCTTTTGGTTTTTGATGATCCGACTTTCCGTTTCGGAGATATCGTAATTTATGTAAAAGGTAATTATTTTAATTCGACCGCGATCTCGCTGGACGCCTTGGAAAAGGCCTATTAAAAATCATAAAAGTTTGGATGCGTGCAGTTCCGAAACTATTGGAACTATATTAATTTTTGAGGCGTTGTTAGAAGCGGCAAAGCCTCCCCTTTAAAATGGTTTTTTGTTTTTGACGATCGGACTATCCGTTTCCGAGATATCGTAATTTATGTAAAAGGTAATTTTTTTAATTCGACTGTCTCTGTCTTTGTCTAACGCGTCGGACCTCCTTGTCGCACGTTGACCCACTGACCGAGTGACTGAGTGACGTCACGTTTACTATTTACTACGATCACGTGCGGTCAACGACCTTGACAAGGCCGTAGTAAGTTCATTGACCACGCGACGTATCTTCGAAACTAGCCATCGCAGCGACTCGAAACTAAAATCGCTATATCTCCGAAACTAATAAAGCTATCGACTCGTTCAAACGCTCATTTTAAACGGCATTTTATCCCCTATCCGATGACTATACTAACTACTATTTTTTATGCTATCTTCTATGTTTATTTTATCATTTACTTTGACGCTACACACCCAAAGAAGTTTCAGCAATTCCTATCGATTATAGATCCTTTATTCAGTTCAAAATGAATCTAAATTTATATATAGGATGTTTGTGTAATTCTAGCTAGCATTTTTCCATAAATTGATTTTCTCCAGAACTACGACGACGAATTGAACTAAAATTCCAGCAAATATAGTATAACCTTTGCTGTTTACTCTTAAAGAATGTTGATATTAATATCAAGGGGTTTTCGTAGTGTAAAAATATTTATTAATAGGATCAGGCAAAGGGTACTAAAAATATTCCAAACATCAATGATGCGGAAGCTATCCAAATCTGGGAACAGAATTGTTTTCGCAGCGAGTATATTTTAGTATCGAAGCTTCGAGCAACGAATAACAAAATTACCCGATGGATATATTAAATAATTAACTTCCTGTGTAGTAGAAATAAAGACAAACTTGTCCGAAATGTCAGCCGAGAGCTACAACCGGGGAGTCGAATAGTTCCGAGAGCAACGTCAATCTCCGGGTTTATTATTAAAATGACGGATCAACCCTCGAAAGCGTCGAAAATTTCTGGTTTAACAATGGAGAAAATGACGGAAGCGGAAATCAGATTACCCGTTAGTTTTAGCAATTTAAATTACACATCTCGGGCACGTTTATACTCTTATCTATGCATATCGTGACACGGTTCTCGGAAGCGAGGTAGCTCCACCGACGCTTCGCCAGCGGATCACCGGTCTGCGAAATTATATAGCCCCGGTCCCGCGGTAATTGTTGCAATTTTCTGGCACCGATGGCCTCGCGAATGACAGAGGGAAAATAAAAAGCGGCGGACGCCGCCGTCTCTTCCACCGTGTTTTCCATTTTAAAAAGATCGAACGACTCGTTCACGCCTTTTGCATGTCGATACCGATCTACGAAACGATTAATAACTACCCGCGGAGTGATTTTGGGAACGGTTCACCTCCGCGTTAAATACACGGCTTCCAGGTACGCCGATAAATCCGTTTCGACTTTGAATAATTTAAATCGCTCCACTTAACCGCGGCGCCTCGGCGATTCAAGTATTCCGTCGGATATGTCTTTCTGGAATTCACCCGAAATAGCTAACCCATTACGAGACACTAACGTTAAGATTATTTTCTATTCAATGTTTTAATTTTTCAGACTTTAAACGTTGGTCTCGTCATTCTCGAGATTAAATAAATTCTCCTGCGAATAATTGACGATGGCAGCGAAGAGTTCGTCGAAAGGGAAAGGACGAGTTCGATTTTTATGGGTGTCAGCTGGCCGCGAGAACAAGGGCGACGATCAGAAAGAACGAAACGAAACGTCAATAGCAGAAATAGCAGTGTCTCGCCTTCGTCGCGTGCAAGCCGCAGAAACGTAATTGAATATCGAGGGACGCCGTTCGCTTCCGAGCCTTCGGTTATTAACGCTAATGATTTTACAGTCCCGCGGCTGATTTAGTGCCGCCTCGCGTTCTCCATTCTTCCCTCCTACACTCGATCTTCCTCTCACCCATCTACCCCGATCCCTCGAATCAAAATCAAACAGTTCCATAACTTGAAAATAAAATTCATTTTCCCAAAGAAATGGTTATCTTCGTCCTGCATAAATAAAACACAAAAATTGATTTCGATAGCTTTAGGTTTCTCCAACTGTTAATAAGCAATATTATGGGCTTCTCAAATTATTTTCTCCGTTAAAAAAAAATAATTTTCTTCTGCATTGAAAGGTGGTAGAGTAAAGGACGAAGCAGAGTGGATATATTGCCAAGTCTAGAACGGGGTAAAAAGCGTCTTACGGCCAAAGTCTGGTCGGTTAAGTTAGTTATGATTAATGCGAGCCACACGGCATGCTTTTGCATCCGCGCAGCATCCCTAACCTCCCTGTCCCGGCCTCGAACAAATGCGCGACACGTTCAACGGCAGTTTGAATTATCGCTAGCTGCATCTGTTTCCCGCGTTCCCAGCCTTTTCCTGCCTAGTTTATACCCGTTATCGGTCTCCCTCGATACACGTGTACGTATCTCCCGGTGCCCGTAAACTCTGGAACTCGCAACAGAATCGAATTCGCCCCCGCGCGCTCCTCGGGCCGGGTAATCGAGACCTCTTGGAAACCCGACTCGTGCCACGATCGATGTAAATTAGGATGTTCGAATCGGTTAACGTCGGTTACGTGCGATTTCCGCACGCCACCACCGTACCCCCTGTACAGGGATTCGCGCAAAAATAACCGAGAGAACGTCTATCAAAACGGACCATCGGTCGCGAGGCTGTACCCGGTCGACTAACAGTTTGGTACAACAGAATTTGTAATATTTGCAGGGGAGAGTCAAGTTCGTCTATTTGCTCGATCAACAGTTAAACTCTGATCATTCGTTTGCCCAACTGCTGATCCAACTGAGCTGTTCGAACCGGCTGGGACTACTTCCCTTTGACGAGCGATGATCTTCGGAGTGCCGGTCGCTGATTTTCAAACTTCCAGGCAGCCCCGACAAATGAAAGTTTCGACGCAGAATTTGTGTATTTGTCCACTGATAAAATTCTAACGATAAAGAAGAAATTCTGGGTTAACTGTCTCTGGGGACGCGTCCAATTTATGCAGTGGACTTTTGAAAATTGTCGAGGGGGAGGGGGTTAGGACGGGCCGATCCATTTTCCAGCGTATCAGTATTCAAACTCCCGGTTGTTTTTATCAGGCTGAAAAATTCGCTCCCGCCCCCGGGGTTAATGTTTCAAAGGGCCGGACGTCCCGACGACGAAAAAATTTCGCTGATCAACAACCGCGGGAGCGCATTATCGAGCGCCCGCGACGCCGACGACAGCGTCGGAGCGACGAGCGGCGCAATAATTAAATCACGGGGAGTCCAGGCCCAACGGCGGCGAAAGCTCTGGCGCACGGGCGCTGCAATTTTATTTCGACCACAGAAAATTTCATTCGTCAGGCACGCCGTACAACGAATCACAATTATTCCCCCCGCCTTATGTATTTCAAACGGGCGCACGTACGCCCCGGCGCTCGTCAACGTCCACCACCGACAGAATTCCATTTTTGCAAATTATTCTTCCACTTCGTGTGCCGGACCCCCTCCCCCACCCCCCTCTTGGATGGCATCCTGCCACGGAACATAATAAATCACTCCTCTCGTTCCACCCGCGACTTCGCGTTCTCCCAACAAACCCGCTGACCGCGCGCCTTTCACCAATTAAATCGAGAACCGTGTACGTTCCGATTAAACGATCGCCCTGACAACGAATTTCAGAGAAATAAGGTTTCGTTCGAGAGATCTCAGCGTGGGAATGAGTTCGAGGCTTGTAGCGAGAGAAACGTCGCGGCATATAGAGAGGGACTACTGTCTGGAGTGGCCTGGCTCTCGAAATAGAAGCGATTGTTTATGAAAAATTAGATACTGAAATTTTTAGACGAAATTAAAAGATTTCAAATCATACTAAAAAAATTGTATTCGGTTACAGGGATCGATTACAAGCATTTTTGGTGAACAGACATACCCTCGAATTCCTACGCACTTTCTAGAAAAAAATTCAAGAAGGTGTGAAATTTGTCGAGAAAATTAAAAAATTTCAAATCGTTCTAAAAAAATTACTGTTGATTGCAGAGGTAAATTATAATCATTTTTGGTCAATAGAAATACCCCCGAAATCCTACGCATTTTCTAGAAAAAAATTCGAGAATGTGTGGAATTTTACGGGAAAATTAAAAAATTTCAAATCGTTCTAAAAAAACTATTGTTGGTTGCAGGGATCAATTACAATCACTTTTAGTGAACAGACATAACTTCGAAATCCTATGCACTGTCTAGAAAAAAATTCGTGAAGGTGTGAAATTTTTCGAGAAAATTAAAAAATTTCAAATCGTTCTAAAAAAATTATTGTTGGTTGCAGGGATTAATTACAATCATTTTTGGTGAACAGACATATCCTCGAAATCCTACGCATTTTCTAGAAAAAAATTCGAGAATGCGTGAAATTTTACGAGAAAATTAAAAAACTTCAAATCGTTCTAAAAAAATTATATTTACTTACAGGGGTCAATTACAATCATTTTTGGTGAACAGACATATCCTCGAAATCCTACGCACTTTCTAGAAAAAAATTCAGTTTTGGCCTCTAGAATCTCCCATTAAAATCTTTCTGTACAAGCATTAATTTTATCAAAAGAATATACAAAAAATATATTTTCAAGGTCCTCCAGCGATGAAACAAACTTCTACCCCGTTTTCATTTTATTATCCCTTTCCTAGGACCATATGCATTTGCATAAACATCCCCAATCTGTTGATAACAAATTTTGGAGTAGAAAAAGGTTCGAATACTCGTTCAAGTTCCCGATGCTCGAGGAATCGGCATTGTAGGAGTATCGTACGGTGTTCGTCAGGGTTCCCTATTGTTTATTCATCCGATCGTCGTTACGTTTGTACCCGGTGATCCCTCGCTTTGTTATCGAGACGAGCGCGGCGCGCCCCGCGCGGAACAATTTCGCCGGGAAAGAGTTTGGTTATGCAAACAAGAGAGGAAGTTATTTGCAGCGGTCAGAATAAGTGGCACGCCTTGTACGTCGAGACCCCCGGCTACATACATAAATGCATACGCGTGTCAGCGGATGGTTGCATACATAAATGCATAGATAAATCCGCGGTGGATGCGCGCGAGTATGCAACGCGTACCGCGAGGAATCCGACCCCCGTGGACCAACTAATATTTCAATTCGAACTTTCGCGTGCAAGTCGCTGGCAAGACGCGTAACCGTCCTCCTGTCGGCGAACTTTGCTCCCCGGATGGATACCCGGATGTCCCGGGGAACGTCCTCTCGTCGGTCCACGGTGCATTTTCTTCCGGTAAAAATAACGCGATAAAATTAAACCGAGAATGGACAACCGATGGCTCGGCGCTCGAGTAAAATAGCCTCGCTGAAAGAATTATTCGAAACGTCTACCTTCCCGTGATAAATGCAAATCACTCTGTTTACATACACGGTGGGACGTGGGCGAAATTATGCATACTCGTTTACCTCCGAGACACGGGCTCCTCGAATAGAATAAATCCAACAACATCTGCATACAAGTCGACAATCTAATAAGAGTCTAAGAAGACGTCTAAACGTAACAAACATCGAGGTGCTCGGAGCAAAATGTCGCGCCAGCTCCCTGGCCAGGCGTTAATTTTCTAATTCGAGAACAAAAATGCCCGCTCGCGGCAACAAATAACTTCAAGCCGCGGCATTGTTCCTTTCAACGGAGTTGAATAGTTAAAGAGGTGTAACTCGAGTCGGCGTATTCAGATTACGCAAGATCCCGCTTGCGTACAACCCAGTTTCGTTTGAAACGCGTGCATGTTTTTTAATCTCCATTGTTTCCCGTCCCGTATCTCCCGGTCCCGTCCGCTTTAAATTGGATATATTTCCTTTTCCGCCGCGTTCTCGTAACCGTGACGCGAACGTCGCGGTGTCCGCTCCCGGTTCCCGACACTTTTGCTCGAACGAAGACGTTCCCGTCGATCGACGAAAATGTATGAAAGAACGGAGCCACCTTTCTCGATTAATCGTTCCGGATTAATTGCACTCGACCAGCGAGCCGGAGCAATTAAGGCGATCGTTCTCAACGACAGCGCCATGGAAAGTGGAGTGCCGATATCGAAAGTATCGATAAGTTTTTCCGTCAATTACGTCGACCAGCCGTCGGGGCCACTTTAAAAACTTCTCCAGCCAGTTACCTCGACGTTTCGAGCGCCATCGAGAACGGTATCGATCACAGGCGAGTTTCCCGAAAATAATTTCCCGCTCGAAATTCGATACACCGTGGTCCCGTTCGTTTGTTCTGTCTGTCGCTCGGTCAGACTCGAGAATCAGCCGCAAGCACTCGAAAAGCTTCGAGTCATCTGACTGTTTGCACCGCGGGACTTTCCACCCGGAGAGGAGTCGATCGAGAATATCGGCTTACCAGCTATGCTAATTGCATTAAAAGAAACTTTTGAGTTTCGTTGGAAGCTCCTCGGTATACTGGATTAGAAAGATATATAACGAAACTTTCATTCCATTGTCCATTATTTACTTGCAGATGGAGCCCAGCGACAAATCGATAGTTAGCAGTTGGCGGTCGACGCGTTAAATAGAAACAAAAATTTCAATTATGGTACCCGGAATATTTAACAACGAGCAAATAGCAATTTAGCCGTTCGATCGAGTAAACGTCGCGCGCTTGTTGTTGCACCGGTTTTATTGGCCGTCCATTGTTCGGACAAAGTTTCGCCCCCATCTCTGTAACCTGTTTTTCGAGCGGAGAACGACCGTATCGAATCGATTACATTTCGATAGAAATCTGACGCCACGAGTAACGAGAACGCACGAAAACTATTCTTCCAAATTGCGCTTTCGGGGAATTACTTCGTAGGAAACGTTCTCGTTCCGAGGACGGATAAGCAAATTTTCTGTACCGGGTACTCCGTGAAACGCGAGCGTAACAGAGCGCGGGGAAAATAATATGGTTAGGTGCACCAAGATTCGGGAAACAAAGTACACGAGAGCGAACTTGATGGAGGGAATATAGCTCGGGATACTCTCGAGTGGATGTAAAGCGATACCCCTGAAGCTACGAACAGCCAATTGTGTTTTTCGCCACTCGCTACAGGTAGTCGCGACGCCCCAACCATGGGGGAATACTCCTCTCTTCATGTCAAAAATGTCTCTTTTCAAATTTGTTCTACTGGATGTTACTCGATAGAAAGAAAGAAAATTTGTTCCTTTGAAGCTTCGAGCGAATTAGCGAGAAAATCGAATCTGAAAATGTGTTCATGATTCCTTTATTATTGTTCGGTATTAAGAACTATTGTATAAAAATTTACAGACCTCAATTAATCACTAATTCTTCAGTATCACTCCTTTGTTTCGATGACGACGATTTCGAAATCCTTCCTAACGTATTCACGATTGCTGTAGCGAGACGTGGTTACGGTACGACTGATACAAACAGACTGAGTATAAAAGTACAGGTAGTCTTACTACCGAGGACGGAACGTAAACATAACAGAGGACAACGATCACGAATGTGTAAACGAAACTGATCGTGCTAAACAATTTTCAAACTCGATTTTCTCGTAAACGAAACCTCGAACGAAAATAATATTTCTCCTCTTTTCCGACTGTAGAATCACCCTCTGTTCGATAGTACCACACATTCGATAATACCCTGTGTATTTAGAATACGTGAAGCGTTACGAAGGGTGTTCGAAGCAAGCTGCGTGTAAATAACAAATGATCCCCGACTTGTAAAAACGCAGTATTTCGTTCTCGATTTTTTTTTTAGAGGGGTTTTCGAGAATATGAAAAAATATTTAATCGTTGAATCGAAGGTACGCGCCAATGGATCGTTTCGTCAGAAAATTAGGCGAGCAACGGGCCAGCGTCGAGGCGTAGCGCTGGGCGGTTGCAACAGCATCGATCGTGCATCGCGATTAACGCTCGCGAATGCGGCGCGGTTGCGGCGAAAAATCAGATTGAACTTTCCACGCACCAGTTTCCGGCCGAAGCCCCAATAAAATTGATTACGTCGAGCTTAAACGCCGTTAAACCGTAACCGTGTATAATAAAGGGCCGGACCGTGCAAACTGTTGCGCGCTCTGCGCGCGGTTATGCTGAAATTTGCTTACAAATTTGCATCGCATTAATGGAGTGCGACCCCGGAATTGCAAAAGGGTGTCCCCCGCAGAAACGCACGGAGCTGTAATATTCGCGTTATCTTAATTAACGAAAGAAGGGGTCCGCTCGCGAAACTTCCGCGGTCCTCGGAACTTGGCCAGAGTCTGATCAGTTACGGCACAATCTCCCGCGGATCTATAAAGACTCGATAAACTTTCCCTGAAATTAATAGTTTTCCACTCGATTTCCGAAGATTTAAAAATAGTTATAATATCTCGAATCGACTCTTCTCCGAGTAGTTTTCGCGACGAGACACGCTGTAGAGCGCGCGGGCGGAAATTGCGACTCATCGAGTATGAAAATTATTCTAACAAGGTGGAGGGGCTGGGCGGGTCGGACACACGGGCGGAAAAAAATGCACCCGAGAAACATTTTTCGATGGTCTGGCGCGGGTTAAATATTCCGTGTATCGTTTGCATGAAATTTTCATCGGGGCTTGTCCTCCTTACCGCGCGCGGCATGCCGCGTTAATTTAGTGCTACTCTCGTACCAACAGCCGCGAGACATTCCGTAATTTAAATGGAAAATCCGATAGCCATGATCGTTACCGCGTTACCATTCTCTTTGTCATCGGGCCCGGGCTGTAATTACAATCGATGAAAGCTCTGTACAAAGGGTCACAATCTTATTACCGGCAGCGGACGATGTTGCTTTTATGGTGCACCGTTATACCGCGATCTTCCGCAAGGAACCAAACAACCATGCACCTCTGCTCGCGTTTTCCTTCGAATTAATGCTCGAGAAAGAAGCGACAGAAAGATATCGCGAAAAGGAGTGGAAAAATGGGTTTTTCTGGGTCTGTGGACCGTTTGGGGTATTAATGGCCGGAGTCATCGAGTGTCTGGGTCCTCGAAGGATGCGTGCAAGGCTTACTCGCGGCGTTTTCGGAGCTGAAGGACCACCGGCGAGGTGGTATGGGTGCTTGAGACGAGCACTCGACCCAGGCGAGAGCGTTCGCGCACTCGAAAGCACTCGCTCGTACGCTTTCATTTTTCCGGAGCCCCGTCGCCGCCAAGCGCCGCGTCAGTGAGCGTTCTAATGCGGTAACGATTACTACCGGGGGGCTGGTTTTTGAGGTGTGCGTGTCGAGTACAGCGCAGGCGAGCGTTTCAGGCTCGAGTAACACGCGCGTGTTCACGCGAGCCATGTAATTTCTTTCCCGCGAAACGTCTCGCGGGCGTTTGGCCGGCGCGATATTATTTGAAACCATCGAGAATTCGTAACTCGCGATGCTCGTAATTGCTCGCTGGTTATGCTATTGCCTTATGAATCTTCGATCGACCCGGTTCGTCCACCCTTGTACTATTGTTGGACGCAACGGGCATAAGAATAAATCGAACGTCCAGCCTGATATGCTCCCTCGTCAAAGGCAATACTCCTTCCCTTCGTACTTATGCTAGTCGACGATCGAAAGTCGCGGAAATTATTGAGCAACTCCAGCGCGGAATCGTACCTTGACATTCGAAGTTGACTGGATAGTTGTTCTTGGAATCGTATAGTGTATGTCCGCGAGAAGATTGTCTGATTCTCACGAAGGGTCGTTTTGAATTTAATAAGCAAATTATTGGTGATTTCAGTGAATTATGTGTAATCGGAGATTCTAGTGGCCAAAATAGAAATTTTTTTCTCGATAATGCGCAGGATTTCGGGGGTATGTCTATTCACCAAAAATGATTGTAATGGACCCCCGAAACTGAAAATAATTTTTCCAGAACGATTTGAAATATGTTTTTCGCTGATAAGTTTAGGCACCTACCCCCTCGATATTTTTTTAATGATTCGTTTTTCAGTTTCAATAATTTTCTTTTTTGTAGGTAGCCATGAACTCTACTTCCTCCGAAAATTTCAATCAAATATATCGACTATTCCAGGAGTTATGGATGTTTGAATATTGGTCTACTTTTATGGGGTTTCTCTTACTTTACAGGGTGAAGGATCAACTTTTCGAATATTTTTCGAATTTATACATATTCTTCATCAAAATACGCGTATTTTGCTTTTTTAAACATTAAAATCTCCCCATCCGTTCGGGAGTTATGATTTTTTAAAGATACGCATGAAATTTCAGTGGAATATATCAACGTATGGTCAGACATTGTATTTTCGGTAATGAATTTTTTCCTCGTAAGTGCGTAGGATTTCGGGGGTATGTGTATCGACCAAAAGTGATTGTAATCGACCCCCGCAACCGAAAATAATTTTTCCAGAACGATTCCAAATTTTTTTTTTTACCGAAAAATTTCAGCACCTACTCGAATTCTGAGCCTCAATCGACTAATTGGTATTCTTGATTTTCGTCTTATTTTGACCTCTAGAATCTAACATTAAAATTTTTACCAGGGGTAGCCGAACAACCCTGTATGTGACTTTTCACTGGGAAGCTAAAAAAATGAATTCTCAAAGTTAGATGTTACAAAAAATAAATCTAGACCAAGTAAAGTGAAAATAAGGTGATAAATTGTGGATACTTTCCAATTGTTTAAAAACAGAATTTCGTTATTCTGGACAATTTGAGAGGCTTGGGTCTGGGTTAGTCAATAACAATACGATTAGAACGTATATACGTTTCGTTAGATCGATCAAATTCAACCTGACTTGCTGGCAAATAATATTATTCTATATTAAGAATGAAACCTATGGTATAAATTCTAGGAAGAAGCTATTATTTCATAATTTTTTAGGACCAAGCGAGGTTTCCCATCCTCGCTCGAACCAGCATGAAAGGAAGCGTGGAGAACTGGTTTAGCAAGTTCGGCTGCTTACGTTCGAAGGAAGTTGTACAAAGGAGTGATTGAAATTAATGCAAATCGACGATGAAAGTGAACTTCATAATTCGCTTTAACTTCGACGCGAGTCGCGTAAAGAGGCCGTCGACAGACGCAGACTGCGTTGTAATCTCTCCGTGCGTGTCGATGTATTTGCCAGCCGTGAGTTGTTCCGAAATAATTTTCGAAAGGCGCAAAATAAATATTGGACCGGCGTTAGTTTGGACGTTGATGGACGAGGCGAATCGAGGCGCGGCTAAAACTGGCACGGGTCTCCTGTAACTTTCGTCGACGTTCACCGGGCGGCCGGAGAACGCGTTGCAGACGTCGGGAAAAAGGGCTCGGCGTTAAAGTCAGGCACGAACTTTGCACCGGAAACGTCACGTCAGACGCCTCGTTAAGGGAACACACGTGGAATCGACGGTCGGGCGTGAATTTTTTATCCATCGCGTCTGCTCCGTCGCTGAAGAAGAAACGGGGGGCGTTTCGTTCCGCGACCCTTCCTGCCTTCCACGATCGTCTGAATTAAAGATTGATACGACGGCGGGGGCTCGTTGCGCATGCGAGGCCAATGACAGCTCACGGGGAGTCCGTTTACTTGTTTTTGGCGCCGACCGCCGCGAGGAAACGTCGTAATTTGTTGTCACGACCAAAACGGAAATACGAAACGGAAACTGACGGGGCGCGTTCGCCCCCTCACCCCCCCTTGGAAACACGGAATTTACGATGCACGATAATCTGACTGTATTTTCTTCTCGGGAGATTAAAACGGGCGAAATAGTTTGCACAGTTACGCGATCGAGCGGAAAGGCGTCGAGGATTCTGGGAGTGATATTCGAGATCAGAGACGTTCGACTGCTTTGCAAGAGTCTCTGTGAGAACACTAGGAAACGATATTCTTTAAAATTAATTTAGAGGGGAATAGAAAGAGCGTCGGTTATTCTATAAAAGCAATACCCCCACCCCTCCTTGGAATAAATAATTCGTGGGAGGAGTAATTTCCAGCGGAGGAGGCACGCAAAGTTCTCCGCGAAGACGTGTCTAACACGAGGCATCTCCACGCGATTACAAGCTTCATCGTGGAATCGGTGTCAGGGAGCATCAAGAAGAAGGTGCAGAAAACCCAGCGAGACGAACCATTCTCCCGTAAGTAGGCTGTTACTTCGTCGCAGCTCTAATATTTAACATCCATTTACACGCTGGTTACAATAATCCGGATAATTGCACCGAACTATTTACACGATATTAGATTCGTTGTGCAAGTTTGTAAAATTACTCGACTGTTCTCGATACCTTTAACCCTTTGCGCTTCTGGATGTCTAAGGGAACACAATGATATTATTTTTTAATGTGATTATACAGGGTGAGGTACCCACGATTTTTCAGCCCCTCTCGACAAGATATTGCTTAAATTTAAAAAGAAATTGGTTTTCGATAAAAAATTGAGGTCACTGTTATATTTTTAAATGGAACTAGGTATTATACTAGGGCATTGAAAGAAAAATTGACAAGATATTTGAAATTATTTCGCGATACCTAACACTAAAGCCTCACATCTGGACGTAAACATTAACTTCAGGACTTAATACACAAAATAAAAGAAAAGAAATATGTTTAGAGCATTTTGAGTGGTTGAAGAAAAGTGCACAGGGTTGATAGACGAAATTCGATGAAATGCATTCCTCTGAAACAAAGACTCGCGTAGAAAGGTGGTAGAAGGTAAAAATATGTATTTGGAGCGCTCGTGGGGTGGTCGATCTCCGGAGGATCGAGGCCCGAAAATGCAGTTAAAACACAGAGGGAAACTTCGTTCGAATATTACGAGCATTCTGGTATTACAGAGATAACCGCGCGAGTCAGCCCACCCGGAAATAAATCATCGGTGGAAGTAATTTCCAAAGGCGGGGGGGTTGGTGGTAGAAGTTCGCGGCGAAGAGATGTCTGACACGGTGGGGGTGAGTTCCCCGCGCGATTACAAGCTTCATTGTGGAATCGGTATCGGGGAGCATTAAGAAGAAGGTGCGGAAGACGCGGCGAGGCGAGGCGAGGCGAGGCGTGGCGCGTCGGGACGAGGAGGGTACCAAGGCAAATAGAGTCGTCTGACGAGGCTGCATCGAGGCCGCGGAATTATTAATTTTAATTACACAACTCGGGGCTGCGTTCAGCGCGTCGAGGAGGCCCGGCTTACGTAATAAACTTACAGCAACAGCATCGGTACCGCCGACGCCGCCGCCGACGCCACCACCACCGGCACAGACGCTCTACTTCCATCAACGCCGTCTTTCCCGCACTCCACCATCGCCATCATCTATCCGCAGCAGCATTACGTGGGTATTGATTAAACGCAACGCATCCCACCCTTCGGCCGAGCTCTCGACCGCCTCTCGCCGCGGGGGCGGAGGGTGCTTTTGGCGCGGGAGTTGGCCGACAATTAATATTATTTATCGACGTCTTAATCGGCTGGCCGCATCTAACCGCCATCTCCAACCCCTCGAGTTTCAAGGCGGCAGGGGTTGAAAGCCGACCTTGCTGCACAGGAGGAAACCGACGAGACCTAAGGGGGGGAGGTTGCTCTCACCCTCCCCTGCAACGGTCAGCTTTTATCGGCCGGCAACGAGAAACGGATCGAGTGCTATACGGAAACTCGCTGGACACACCGAAATTTGGGCTGTTTCTCTTTTTCGAGAGAAATTATTGCAAAGAAAAGAAGGGTGCATTGACGCTAGAAACACCGAGGATGTGTATTTATTTGTACCAGAGAAATTAAATAGATACTCGAATGTTTAATCCTCTTATAGGAAACCACGGTTTTGAGAAATTCATTCGAGTTTTTACTGTTTTTATAGGAAGTTAGCTTCCGTATCATTGTGAATACTTTCTTGAATTTTTGAATAAAATACTGTCAAAGAATAACAGTGGAATATTTATTCTAATATATGAAGTTACCCTCCACCAATTATTTTGCAAAATATTGCCACTAACGCATCGAGAAAACTCCCAGAAAATTTGCAAAATACAAACGTGCCTGTTTGCAAACAGTGGGAATAAAAATCGTCCCGAAGTTTATTTTCTGCGAGGAAAGGGAACGCGTACTCGACGCAAACATAGCCCCGGTTCGACCATCGACGGATAAACCCTTTCGCTGTGAGCATAATGAACGACAGCTAACAAATCGTCTTTGGCTCGAAAACGCGAGAAAGCTGAAACGAAGGCCGGAGGAAGGGCATTTCTCTAAAATGTACTTCGTCACCTTCGTGCCCTCCCCGTCGCGTGACCCAGCCACCCCTGTTCCACCGCCGCCCCTCTTCCAGGACCCCACCTTTTATTCGTTTTGCTTCTTCTTCCGATATTTTCCCTCGGTCATTTATGGAGCGCCGCCGTGACGTAGCTGTAAAGTCTATTACGTTGGACGGACACCCGGATAGTTGGAATTTGTCTGCAGCCGAAGCACGGAAAAAGAGCGAAGTTAACCGGGAAAGGCAAACAATGGACGGCGACCGAGAAGGAGAGGCTAACGGCCCGGCGCGATGCTCGCCTTTTCTCTCGCTTCCATTTTTCGAAACCGTTTCCAACGCCCCGGCACGCCACTCCGGTTATTCTCCTTGAAATTACTTTTGTCGGCGTGTTCCGAATCACGGAACGGCAAGAAACTTCCAACAATCGCGCGTGCCCTGCCCCCGGAGTCGCTTTACCACCTACAGAAATTCCCTCCGAATCCGTGGATTTCGAGTTCGAGAGTGCTTCGAGTATGATTCTTTTTACCCCCGGCATACTTGTCACCGTTGTTCCATTTTCAGCGGATAAACAATACCGGGGGAAAAGCATCTCGGTCGAAATTCCCGCCTTTATATCGGGTTTAAATATTTGGAAACCTTTCAGCCTCGACGATTCCTCTCTCTCTGTTTCTAATTCGAAAAAAAAGTCTCGAGTCGAGGGATCCTTTAAACCTTTTGAAGGAGTTAAAGGACACCTAGTGGCCTTGTTTATTCAGCCTCCCGATCGGTACGAAGCCAGACGAATCTGGAAGATTAACGCAGATTAAGCTAGGAAGAAAAAAAAAAACGGGGAAAGAACGTTCCTCCGCGTCCCGGGAGTCCGTAACATCTATCAGCCTTCACGACTTCCCGGCCTCCTCGTCCTTTCTTCGCCGTCTTCTCGGGATCCTCGCTCGTTTACGAGGACCGACCATACACGGGACGTCGCGACGACGCAGTAAAGCGCATTACGCCGCTTGGACGCTAGATTGGCTGAGACTTCATTGCCAGGCGAGAAGGAGGCGCAGCTTCACGGCATGAAAGGAAAACGACGTCCCGCGACTCGTGACGAATCGTGAAAAGGATGGTAAATTCGAGGATTCAGAGGCGCGACGACCCGTTTAGATCTTCACGGCTGCGACCATTTTGTCCCCCAACAGGATTCGAACGCTTCTGTTTGGGAGAAAAAGGACATCCCTTATCTCTTGTCGAATCAAATATCTGTTCCCTACGTAAACTCCATTAGAAATGTCCACTCTGAAACCTTGAGAATCTATTTCTGAGATCCAAACTGTTTTAAAATAAAAATGGCAGCTTTTTCCCCAAAAAACCGATTATTTTGGCCTTCCTATGACCGATGCAATGTCTTCCCCGAGGTTGCAAGCTACAGTTGCATTGAAAAAAGTTTCCTTACAGCAACTGGCATCCCAGACGAGCCCCATCAATCGCATTTTTCTTCGAACCGCGGCAAAGGCGTCCATTAACGCGCCCGAACTATCGTCCTGGTAAAGTTACCTCGTTACCGTGTTCCGTCATTCGTATTCCCCCATTGAGGCCGGCGTCGAAAGTTCAAGAACAACTGAAATCAATCCGCGGATCGATGGGGCTGTCCTTTATCGAGGCGTTGGTCGTCGCGACGCGGCTCGTTAAGCCGAACGTCAGCCGTGGAATCGCGAGGCGTCGCGCCACGTCGAAAGCGACAATCCGACTTGGTCGGCCGGTCGGTCGCTTTCCAGCCCTTTCGACCTCCACCGCCCCCTCCGCCCTTCGATAACAAATTGCCGCGCCGCCCCTGAAGGACAACGACGCTGCGCAGGCAGTTCGAGCGTAATTCTGCGCCCGGCCGACAGGCCCGTAAGTCACCGGCTCAAACGAAGCGTCGAGGTATTAATTAGAGTTTCAGGCCAGGAACCGCGATCACTTATCACCGAACCCAACCTAATCTGCCGCCCTGACGCTAGCCCCGCCACCCTTTTAACCCTTCCGACTTAAGCGAGCATTCACGTTCGAAACATTTTTTCAAACTTTTAAGCATCCATTATTCGTTTGATGGGACACGAAATGGACAATCGTTGCCCCCATGTTTGATGCTGGGAATTTTTTAAAATTACTCGAGGAAGATTACACCATTCTTAAGGGAGGCTTTCTATTAGCAACTTTGGAGGAATCTTGCATTATTTGAAGAGACATGAATTGGGCACAATTGTTGCCATCATATGTAATGTTGGGAATTTTAAAAAATTACTCCAGGAAGATACCACCCTTCTAAGACTTTCAATTTAAGGGAGGCTTCCCATTAGAAACGTTGGAGGATTTTATTTTGTTTTTAATTTTAGAATATGTATTAAATGGACATGAAATAGAGGCAATAATTGTCACCACATGTGATGTTAGTAATTTAAAAAAAAGACTCAAGGAAGGTACCACCCTTCTGAAGCCTCCCAACTTATTTCCATTGGAATCTTTGGAGGAATCTATTCTTTCCTTAATATTAAAGTATGTATCATTCAAGTGGGCATGAAATAAAGACAATTACTATCACCATACATGACGTTGGAAATTTTAAAAGATGACGGAATATTTGTTATCGAGGAAGATCGATCGCGATTGTTGGAGTCTAGTTTCGATATACACGCAACAACCCGCGTCTTTCCACAGTGGAGTTTCTCGAAACGAGTGGATTCGGAACGCGAAATTGTGAATGTGAGTGGCAAGCGTTTGGAAGAGTGTCAAGGGACCTCTAAAGCGTATATCTCGAGGAACACACGAACGCTCGGGATTGAACGTGTCTGCGTCCGCAACGGTGAGCCGTGCGTTTCATGCTGCCTCGCGTGTAAGAAGATGGACTGTCTGAACCGTTGTCGATTTTCTCCAATTCGGAGTGCCGAAAGAATGTGTCGGGAGAGTGAAGAATTTATTCTATAACCCCCCACCCCGGGATGTTTATTCTCCCGTTGTTGCTGCCAGACGCCGAGGAAAGTTCGAAAGACATTCGTCGAATTTAATATTCCCCAGCCTTAGAGATTACTTTTCTATCCGCTGTTGTTAATTCGAGTCGAGTCCTAGTTTCTCCATTTATTTCCACGCAAACGATCGATCGGGAAGTAGAACGCTTTCATCTTGATAATTTAATTGAAGCCAAAACGAATTTGTAGTGTTTGCGGGGAAGCTTCGTTGAAAGCACAAGAATGATTGAAACTGTTTAAAGTCTGGATGAGCCACGGCCCCAGACCGCGGGGAATTCCGCGAATATATTTTAAAACTTTTACACCGTCGACATGTAGAAACTTGTAGCGAGTTGGAAGAACATTGTAGTATTAAGGACCTAGGAGAATTATTTTGTTGAATTATATTTTAAGGAAGTTACGATTCTTTGAAGTTTGTAACAGAAAACTTTTTACTTTTTAACCCCCGGAACCTGATACGTTCTTCCGGTATTAAATAACTCGAAACTCTTGGCTCGAGTCCCCTTTCTATAAAAAAACAATGAATGAAATCTTCCCCTATTTACAAATTAAAGTCGAACGAGTTAAAGGCGGTGGCTGGAAGCGACTGGAAGAATGCCCCGTCCGATTATTTACCCTTTCTGTACGCGAAATAACACTTTGGCTCGTAAAACAAGTTACATCGATCGTAACTGTCAGCGTTGACGTCAAGTGGCGATGGAAATTCGTAAAGGGAACGCGAGTTGCAAATAATTTAACGAGTTTGTCGTGCACACGACTCGTTAAAAATCGCGCAGAAATTCGGTGCCGAAGTTGTGCTCGATGGTAGCGCACAAAAGCCGCGCGAAGTTCAATTAAATGGGCCGAAGGTACCGACTGCATTAAATATCCGCTTATTGAACAAACGGGTCGAAAGCTTGTTGTTCGATAATTAAAAAGCTTCGATCGCGTTTTAACGCACGCCAAGGGAAACTACGTTGCACTTAATGCACGCGATGATTAAATTTTTAATCACCGATTAAACGATTTAACTTCGCCCGACAGCTTTGACTACTCTTTTCGACGTTCGTTAAAAAAAAAAAAGAAGCAAAGGATCGAAGAAATATCCGCGCGAAACGAGAAACAGAAACGAGTCGTGGCCGCTTCAAAAGGAGTCGATGGGGGTGGCTTTGCACGATGGACTCGACGCGGAAAAATTTACTGTTTTTCTTATTCACGGCCGCGGCCGTTGATCGCGAACCAGTCATTCGCGACCACGTAATTCCGGCGACGCGGTTGCCGAAGAGATTCGACGGGCGGGAAACTCGTTTCTCGTTCTAAATCGCCGATTGGAAATTTTCGTTTACGACCGACGCCCGGAGTGAATTTTCACCTCCGAGCGCCGCTGCCACTTCCACTCGTGTTTATTTAATTTCGCCTCGTTCCGAGAATAAACGATCTTTCGACCCGCTGGCTGTTCGACTTTGAGATTCGATTAACAACCGCGCCCAGAAATAATTCATGAACAACTTTCAGACTAACTGCTCTCTGTGCCGATCGATTACGCGATTACCACGAACAGTGTTCGCAATTAAATCCCCATGGTTTTTTTCGAGCTGACGGAAGTTAAAAATTCATTGAAATTCAACATTCAGAGGGACAATAGTCAATCCAGAAAGAGCAGGGCTAATTAATTCCCGTCGTATCATGGAGCCCATTAGTGTTAACCGGCGTCTTAGTCGGGGATTAAAAAAACGCTGTTAACCGACGCAGTTAAAATTATTGTGTCCATTAGAGGGGCAATTAGGTACAAAGTGGGCCATAACGTCTTAACGGGCAGAAACGACCGGTCTGAAAGAAGGATTCATCCATCTTGATGGGCTTCCCGCGATTGCTGTACCAATGGCGACCCCTACATTAATTATGTCTGTCATCGGCAATGCCGGGCCTGTCGTCTCGGTTTCCCCAGCAGACGCTATCAAGTTTATCGCGTCCCAGATATCACGGCGGAAGGGAAAGGGGACCGTCTCGGCAACTTTGGATATCGACGGCTGGCCAGAGAAACTTCGCGGGGATGAACAGACCCGGTGGAGTCCTGATCTGCTGGCCGAAGTCTCTCATTTCGGAGTTCGGACTGCCGGATGTTCGCCGTTGCCACGACCACGCTTGCCCTTACGCGGAATTGCTCTGACCACTGTAACCCGCTATTAACTCGGCTGCGAATTGATTCTCCGGTTTACTGCCATTTACAGAATCTGCCCTGCTCACGAGACCATCAGTTTCCACGAAACCACTTTTTCACTCGATAAACTAGCTACTCTATACACGGGGGATAATTCTATGCAAATAAGTGAAAAGGAAGGGGTAGTATTTTTTCGTTCTCGAGAAAATCGAGTTTAAAATTTCGAAGAATTCTTTAAATAATCTTTTATCTTCATGGATCTTCGAAACTTCAGTCGAGATTTAAATCTGTGTTGTTTTTGTAATAGAACGTCGGAGCAAGTAGTAATAACAAATATTGGTCAGACGCGCCGGGCAAACTTTCAGCAGCGTCTGATCAGTCATTGACCAGTTCTACTTATTTCTAGCGTCTGCTTGGTACTGAACAAAATTTAACAGTACTCACGCTATGGACGTGATTTGCATCAGCAGCTTCGAAGAGAAAAGCATCTTGGACTCACCTGTAACATAAACATTTAGAATTATATACCTGATAAATGAAAAATAAATAAAATGTATTAAGTAATCGTCCGAAGAGATAATTGATTTCACGAGTGAATAATGTGACAGAATGTAATCGACGAAAAGAACCGACAGAGCGAAATAAAACTAGAAAATTCAAGTCGATTCGAGATTAATTTCCAAACTTATAATGGCCACTTATACGCGAGTTTTCAACTCGACTCGGGATCAAACGAGCGCGTTACTATCTTCGATTATGGAAACCTTGAAACGTAAAGAACCGAGAGACCCGATTGATATAAACGACTTTCGGAATGTTCGACGTTGCTGACTTCCAACGCGGGGATAAAATCGCTCGACTTGCAAAGACTTCTCCGCTCTAAGTAACGTATACGGCCAGAACTCGTATAACTCTCTCTCCCATCCACTTTCTAGTCACCTTCCCCGTCCGACCCAAGCCTCTCGTCTTGATCGATCATCAATTTCCTCCGCGAGTTCAAGGGTCGAGGGTTAGAGCCACGTCGTGGCATCCCCAACCATTAAAAGGAAGAGATTAGCGCCTGGACGAATGCAAAAGCGATATACTGGCCCAAGAAAAGAATTTTCCTCTCCTTTGGAAAACTACGCGCCGAGCCCGCGAGACTCGGGGAAAACGCGCGTAGGAGCAACGGAGAGAAACGGAGACCAAGGGTGAGGGATCGAAGGCGGGTGGCAGAACTGGCCGTACACGAAACAGCACTTACACCCCCGCAACTGGCAACCCTCGACCCCCGGTCCGCCTCCGGGTAACGGTCGGACTGTACGACTGCCAGAAGTACGTCTGAACTGCAGGTACCATCGCGCATACCAGTGGCTTTCAAGGTGAACTTCCCTCGCGGAGTTTATTAATATGTATACGCAACCGGAGAACGTCTGGCCCGCTAAGTGAAAATAGTAATTGTACAGATTCGTCCATAAACATTGACTTTGACGAAGGCAACGCCGTGGCAACCGTTCGCAGCCATTCCAACTCGAACCATTTCGATCCCTGAATTTATTAAATTTTGGCCAGACGTACATTCTTAAATAATAGAACGTCATAAATATCCCAATTTGTTTTTTTTCAGAGCAATGTTGCAATATTAATACTAGGACTACCAACAATTGTAGTGTATTTGTCCATTTATTCGTCCATAAGTTCGCAGATATTGGCCGTCGAACCATTTCATTTGTTTTCTGTTTTTTATGGTGTGTTCATTTGTACCAAAGAAATTGAAACGATACATGCAATGGAAATAAATGTTTACTCTCTCAGAGAAAGCCACGATAAACTTTGAGGAACCCAGTCGAGTGAATTGATCAGAACGGAGTCATTTTGTCCACTTCGACGGTTCTAGCGTTAAAAAACCCGAGAAAATTAGAAACGCGGAGAACTAATGGGCGTCGAGGAGTGGCGGAGGAAAAAGGGTGGATATTTTAACGGTTTCCCGCGAATCGTGCTCGTCTGCAATAATTTCCAATAATGTCGCTTGTTGATGAAGTTACTGCGACTGATTCCGATCGCGCGAGCCACCCTCCTCTTGGTTATTAATATTTCCATCGCGTTTCGCTCCGGGGAAAGTAATTGACGTAACAATAATATATTCGAAAAATGTTCCAACAATTTTCCCAAGCGACAGGGGAACACCCCCTGGTATTAAACCCCAATTACGGGAAGGGGTTGGTTTTTAAAGCACGTACGCGGACCAAACATCCCCCGAATGGCCAAGTGCCGGCCTCCAGCGTGCGTTCAATTTTCTGAACGATCGATCCGCGCCCCGACAATCGCGACGAACGGAAAATATGAAATCCACTGGTCGACGCGGTAATCCACGGAGTAAGCGTAACCACCCTCCGGGCGGAGGGGGTGTTGGAGGCTCGACGTCCGTCGAGACGCATGCAAGCACACGCAGGCGTGCGCGTCGAGACGAGGAGCTTGGTTCTCGCTGGAACTCAGCCGATACCTGCGGTCTCGCGTTCCTCTCTCACGCTTCCTCGCCAAGTGGAATTCTCTCGTGGACCGAGTCAGCCCCGACGTACAAGCCAGCACACCGCACCCTGCCGCCCCTCGCACACCACACGCCAGCTGAAACTTGCCACGGCTTCGCTAATGAAAACGAATCGTTCTTCTTCCACGGCCAACCCCTTTTTTACCCCCGTCAAGCCACCACGCTCGGATGGAGCGAGACACGAGGGGCTCAGGTAGACAAGAGCGCGCAGAGGGTCTGCCCTCCACGTGAACCTTCGACGTGTTTTCGCACCAACCCCCACGAGGGTTCGTACCGCCCGAGCAAGACAATTAGAGGATCGCTTATTCGGATGACTCTGCAGCCAGCAACGTGCTCGATAATTTTCTAAATACCGGCGAGCATCCCCCGCGAACCGAAACGATCGATCAGGCAATTATTTTAGACTTTACGGGGAATTTTGATTCTCAAAAAACTGGAGATACGAGTTATGTTTAGAGATCGAGACAACCCTTTACAAATCCCCCATTTCGTTAACTCTATTGATAAAAATATGAATCTGTAACGCTTGATCAATCTTCGGATTATCGAAAAAAAAGTTGTATCACAGTTTTAAATTGAACTGGATTTTGCTGAATTTCACCGGGAAACAATAAGAAAGCAAAGAGAATTTGTAACATTTTTTAGAGCGAAACCATGCTGGGCTTTTCTCGCTCCAGTTTCCCGGTATAAAAGAATCCCCAAAGAAATTCAACTTTGGAGCGTAGAGGGGGTGGGTTTCAACTTTTAAAATAACCCCCCGGAAGATTATTGGGCGACTTCTTTCCTCGAAGTTACAATAATCGAAAGATACTTCGGTCGAATGGTTTACGATCGCGACGTTTAATTTCGTCGATCGTGGCGAGCTCCGTAATTCGTAATTGCAAATTCATTTAAATGTTTGTTCGTGTATTGCCTGACTCGATTGCGCGATTCGAAATAAAGAAACGAGAACGTAATTTCGAAGGTAAATAAAATAATTCGCGGTATTTTAATTGTAATTTCGCAGAGGGCAGGTTCGATTTTAACTGATTGTGTTATTTGAGTGCGTTTACTTTATATACTGTTTGCTCGAATGGAAACGAAACTCGAATCTAAACATTCGCTCGATCGCATCGAGTCTGTCATGCGCATTGTTCGTTTAAAAGAAACCAATATTTGTATATTTTTTTCGGGTTACTGCATATCAAATGGTTAAAAATTAAAAATTCTACAGTCTTCCTGGGAGGAAAAAGTATTGAAATCGTATCAGTAATAAAACTTACTCGTCGTATTTTTATCATTTCCTATCTATTGCAAGAGTATTATCGACTACAAGTAATTGATAATTTACGAGCCATGCACCATCGAACTGTCAAATTCCAGCTCTCTGAAAGATTGAACAAGATTCGAAATATTTAATTCAATCGAATGTAGTTAAATTTGTCTGAAATTCGATTACCAGTCTCGCAATTGAAGTAAATATTGAACGTTGCACTCTTCTATAAATCAATCCAGCGAGCCTGCCCAAGGAATTATGATTTGTAGATTTAGGTGGGCGACGTTTAAATTCTAAATTTCCAATTTGCAAACGAGTCGATTACGAATATCGTTTAACGAACGCCTGGGGCCCGTTAACGGGATTTTAAAAGAAAGAACAACGTCGTGCTGGCTAGCTAATGAAAAGAAATTGCCCATTTCTTGCATCATCCGTTCCTTTCGTCCCACCTACTCCTGGTGGCAGGGCTACAAGACAAGATGAAGGATACCGTCGCGCGAGGATGATGTAAATTTGTGCGTTACGGCCAGCATCGAAGTTACCGAAGATGGGGACGGGTAATGAAAACGAATTGCCCTCTTTCCTACTTTTTCCTCGGAGCCGCTCCTTTCTCAGGGCTCCGTTGACGCCCCTGAACAGGTGGCAGGCTCCAAGGAAAAACGGCTATTCCTGCGGGGAATCCCCCTCTTTGCAGAAAAAATACACCTGGCCAGTTGTCCCTTCAATGACCCACTTTTAAATGGAAAACTTTGATTCGACCTTCCATCCCTCTGTATTAACTTAAAATTCAAAGTGGTATAATAGCAACCAGGAACAAGGGACCCGAGAGAAAAGGTCCTTGGATGCGTGACAGTCGGAGTCAAGGTTGGAAAATTAAGGGGGGAGACTCGTGTGAAATGGTAAAATGAGAAGCGATGGTTGACAATTTTTTTAGAGCACAAGGGTTTCATGAAACTTTTCACCACTTTGATATATATTCTCTAATATTTCAAAATAAACCAACCGTTTTTTTTTTTTAATAAGCTCTTACAAGAGGGCTCAATTTGACTGTCTGGTCGCATTAACAGAGTCTGCTGTAATAGATATCTCTGATTGAGTAATAACGTATTCTAATACGGAGGTAAACGTTTAGTCAGACGCTAAATACAGAAGAATAGCAATATTTAACCCTGGAGGAAGACAACTTCTTACATTTGAGCAAACGTAGCCTCGAGCAAGGGCGTCCCTCGGCGCCAGCATGGGCGAGGATAAGGAAAAAGTACGAAACGGAATAAATTTCCATTCTCGCGCATCAAAATCTACAGCCACCCCCTCTGGCACCCGTTTTGGTCGAGCCTCGATAAACCCGCGGTTTCCGCGCAAACGCACGAAAACAGCCGGCGGTACTCGAGGTGTCTGCGGAGGGTTCTGCCTCGACGAAGGGAGAGAAAAGGTCGCGTTAGCCTCCGCGGTTCCCGGTCGTAACCCCGCCTAAGTTTTTCCAGCTGTCGGAGACAGTTTGAAAGTTCGCTGGAGACGGGGAGGAAGGCGGAACGACTGCACGCGCGGCCCGTCCGTGTGCGAAACGTTTGCGCGTTCACGGTTTTAGGGGTCTCTTCTTCGTCTTCCTCGTCCCCCCCCCAGTGCTCGCTCTTCGTTTCAACCCTCTTAGCGCCGGGTACCGCGTCTAATTAGGCGACCCGGACCCTTCCTCCGTGTACTCCGCGCGGTCTGAAGAGTTCTTCTGGCCGCCGCGCGCCAATCCCCTCGCCGCCCCTCTACCCGGGAAGATGCTGGAAGAAATGCCATCGGGGGAGGAAAAAAGAGGTCGGTTGCGCGCGCGATGCTGGTCGAAATCAGTCGGATTAAACTTCGTGATTGCGCTAACGAAGCTTTCCCGCGAGCCTCGTCTCCTCCGGACGAGAAATTCCTTGAGAAACCCGGGGCTGACCCGATTCCGGACCGAATCGTACCGTTTTCTGTCGGGAAACACGGGGATGGAAAGTCGTGGATTGGTTTCCCCAGGAGAAGCTGTTCCCTCGACAAACCGATTTTTATGGAATCGAAACACGATGCAATGCGGGTTAAATTAAGGGAGGTTTCAGTCGTCATCGTTGTACAACCTCTGATAAACACTCTAGAACTTAGTCGTATCTCTTCGATCGTATACAACTTACTGTAGTCTCTCTCTTAGTTATGTGTGTAATAAACATTTACAGAACCCGTTTGTCCTCCATCGACAATCATTTTATCTTTGAAAGAGTAAACCTCAGGGAGTAATATTTGATTGAGTTCGCTGTTTTTGCCCCACGTCGATGATTTTCAGCGCAAAGCATGATCGTTGGGAATAGCGTTTCGTCACCGTGACTCGACGAAACCCGTGGAACAAGAACGCGAGCAGACGGACGTCTTGCCATCGTGGTCCGGGGGCAGGGCTCGGTCGAATCAATTAAAAGCTTGCGAGCCGGCTGAAATTTATGCGGGAAAAATTAACAAGTCAGATGTCCCCCCTCGCGCTCTTATGCTCCCGGCCACGCGCGGCTACGACCCCCGACGGATATTAAATTAACGGAAATAATGAAATGATAACGGAGATTCGAGGTCCGCTCTCGCCCAAAGCTCACGGTATTCCCTCAAAAAGTCAGACCGAAACATCGTCAGGGGGGGGGGGGGCAGCCAGCATGGAGCCCGATCGATTGTAATTATGTGCCCAGTCTGGCTCTATAAATCGTCGATTGAATCGTCTTTAAATAACATTCACTGCCTCGATGCTTCTTTAAAAATTGTATTCTCAAACCAGGGGGTGGTTGAATTGAACATTAAATGAGAATTCTAGAGATTTATCCAAATAGTTAATTTTTACCTGAATCTAGTATGAAAGCAAACGCTGGAGGCCTTTTGTAAATGACAGAAAATTGATAGGAAACCGAGAGGCTCGAATCTCGATCGCGCGGATTCGTTAAAGTTTCCTACGTCGCGTAGCAATGGCAGCCATAATTAAAAGCAAAACTGCGAAGACAGGGCCGAAGACGTGCAATTAGCAGGGGGCTATTGGCACTGCAAACTTAATCGCGGCGGGCAAAGTGTACACGAAGAACGAGCTGGCCGATAAAGGTATCGGTCGCGGTAATTAATCAGTGCCATATGGTAAGCCTGATTGTCGACGGGTCCGAGACCAGAAGCAATTAATAACCTTTCCATTATCAGTTATGCGTAACGATTACTAAGACTACTCTATAACGAGCCGAGCTTAGAATGTAAACTTCGAGAACGACTTCCGTTATTAATGGCCGCGACATCCTGCCGCGCGTAAAGACGCAAGTTATCGTTAACTTTTCTTCCCTTGGCTATACCGGCCGCTATGAAATTCAATTACACCGCGATTCTTTGCGAAACTGTAACTTTCGCTCGTATTAAATTTAGAAGGTTCGCCGCTTTAAACGTTTGGCCACGCTTTATTTTTCAAAAACCGGCACCCGGTTCCGTTTAAACTGCGTTCAATTACAAACTTTTTACCTAGGAGCTAGATTACAATCGACGGAAGTATGAAAAGGGAAGAGGACAGAGGGTAAACAGGGTCGTCGTACTCTTAAGGATCCTCTCTGGTCCATTATTCGGCTTTTTTTTTTTTACAAAATGTAACTTGTATTCCGGCGTTCCTTTCAAATATTGCGCACGGAGTCGTTAAATAAAACGCAACGTGTAAATAAATGTTGTATTTTGACGAGTTGAAAGTTCTTCCCTCGGAAATGTTGTTTCGCTTGCTAACAAATATTGATTCGCGTCAAATACAATATTCATAGAATTGAAAACAAATCCGGGATCGCGCGCGCAAACTGCCGACGAAATTGCAATCTTTATTCTTTGTTTTTCATAAAGCACGGGATTTCTAGTTAAGGTCCGAATTAATGAGTTTACGCCGCCATTATTATTTTATGTATCCGCGGAACGTATATCCGCGCTATGGTCGAACATTTTTCCCGAGCTCCTCCGTCAACACCGTAATATTTTCCGCGAGCCCTTCGTACACGGATTTTTTAATTGCTGTTTCCCGTAACTTTATTATTTCTTCTTTGGTGTAATATTGGAGAGAGTAGAGTGCGTTTTTGTGAGAGAAATACCTCCTCGCGGAGAGTACGCTATCGTTCGATCACGCACGAAGCAACGATGCACAACGTTACGAAATTGTCGCGAAAGATTGGAGTCAAAGTTAAGCTGGGCCGTGCAGACCGAAAAAGAGTAGAGCGAGCGACGAGGAGGGAGAGCAACGGGGCGAGTAATCAGAGCCGGGGTAGTTTTGCGCCGTCTCGCTCGGTAATTAGTGTCAAAAATTCAGCCCCGGCCGCGACGCGAGGAATTACCCCCCCGCGGCATAAAATATCGCTGCTTTACTGCTACGAAAGGTAATTAGCGGCACGTGCTCGCGGTCGTGAGACGCGCAACTAGAAACAATTAGTAACGAATCGCCCCGCGCCGGCAGCTGCGACGAATATTTAGTCGACGCGGGACGGAAAAATGATCTAAAACACGTGGAGGTAATATCGGGCGCAATCTGGCCCTCCCCGGGGCACCTCCGTTGCGCGTAAAAACAGCTTCAAAATCGCTTTAACCGCCCCTCGTACGTTCCACCTTTCAAATAAACTCGAAAACTCAATTTCACGTCGCATTTTCCAAGTCTCCTCCATCACGGTTAATTTTTAGGTTGTTTATCGTGAATTTCGTTGGACTTAAGCTTTATGGGGATTCATTAGGGTCGAGAGCGCCATCTGGGAGCTCGTAGACTGGCGCTGGAGGGCGCCACCTGAGCTCTGGCGGCCATATTGACGCCATAGGCTTATTAAAGAGTGCGATTTTATTTAATATTTTGTATTTGAGACTTCTTTAAAGGGTCTAGAACGACGAAATCGTATATCTTCTAATTCTTTCGTTTTTAACGTAATTTCACTTCGATTTTTAGAGCCTGTTGTACCAGAATTCTCTTTTAAAGCACCTGTTCGACCCCTTCCAGTTGCAATTATCGAAACAACCAAATTAATTTGTACCTTGTGTACAGTATGGCCGTTCCACCTTCGCGAAAGATTAAGTTGGCGCGTAAAGCGTGTAAAATATTAAATTTCAGGGCGGTCGGGGTAGACGAACGAGCAGCTGGGAAACGTAGGAGGGCAGCCCGCGAAACGGCACGTAGCCGCGGTTCGGGCGGCGTTGGCCATTTCGCGTGGCCGGAGGTCGGTAAATCTGACGTCGATTGAAATATTGCCTTCTTCGATATCCCTAGCAGCGTTGATTTTAACTCACCTCTCTCGATTCCGCCACCTTTCTCCGCCCCCTCCCCCTCTCAGACACCGATTCCTATGTACTTAAATCTTTCTCGTTCCTTTTCAGCCGCGTTCGCCCCGTCTCTCTCTCTCGTCCTCTCAGCGGGGACGCGCGCGACACGAGAGCCGGGAGGAAAATAAATTCCGGGGTGGGAAAGTAACGACCACGATATGAAGCTCGGCGAATTTCATTCGTCCCTCGTACTCGCCCCTCCGTAACCCCCGCGGCTCTTACCCTTTCTCTGCAACGCGGAAATGTCGATACAGCGTCGCCTGGCGACTCTCGCTTCGGACCAATTGCACCCTTCAAGGTCGCTAAACGAATCTCCCGTGCTGGACCTCCATCGATGAAACTGTTTATCAAACTGCCCGGACCTTCGACTGATTCTATTTGCCGGCGATCGCACTCGCCGGGCCAAAATGGACGCGAATAACAACGCTCGAACAAACGAATGCGCTCCTCGGCGAGCTCGATCGCTCGAAAAGGGCAGTTTTCGTTCCAGGGTCGAAGACAAAGGGATCGGGAGGGGGTATCGTTGGTTATTGGCCGGATCGAGAGAGACGGAGAATGGGGATGAAAATTTGGGGGATCAGGTACGGTGGCTGCAAGAAAAGGGGGTGGTTATAAGAGGCTCGTTAAGCGTCAGCTGATTTTGGGCTTCTTCTTAAACGATATCACCAAAGATCAGTGTAATAATTAGACTTGTGGGGAATATTAATTCTAAAAAGATTTGATATGCAAAAATATAAGAAATAGTAAGATACGAATTATTATATTTAGGGGTTGTGACAATCCTCTACAGAGCTCCTATTTCATTTATTCTATCAATAAAAATATGAATCTGCATCAAGATTCGCAGTAATAATTGTCATTTGCTTTCGTTGGATGTTGACTTGGAATACCGATGTGCATGTTCCAACCGAATCGAACGAATTTCGATTCCCACGGAGTACGTCACGCGAAAGGTGGGGAACAGTCCTAGACGGTCAACGTCGAAAACTGCGAATTCAGAGGGGATCCAGAGCCCGGAATCGAGAATCGAGAATCCAGCATGCGCGTACAGATACGAAATAGTCGGATTGGGTTGTTGCACGCAAGAGGGTTGCTCCTGAGGCGTTCTAGCGGTGCAATAGGGGGGGAGGGGGGAGGCGAAAGGGCCAGGAGGAGACGCGACCGGAGAAGAAGAAGAGGCTGAGACCGGGATCGCGATGGAGCGAGCGCGAGGCTTCGGTTCAAGGGGTGGCTGTGCTTCGGCAACTTGCCGGGGCTCGGCGAGGCATTGAAATTGCAAATGCGCATTATGGATATTTCCCTATAGAGGGTCGAATACCACTCGCCCCCTCTCCTTCCCTTCCGCGTTCTCCCTTTCACGCGTACGGCTCACCCCCTACGGCCCAATCTCCATCTTCCTTCGCTCCTTTCGCCTTCTCTCCTCGCGTACGCGTTACTCCGATCCTTTCGCTCTTTATCTTCCTCACCCCCCCAGCATTCTTTCCTCCGCATTCTCGCTGCCCTTCCATCCCTTTCATCTTCCTCTCCTCCAAACCCTCGCGATTCACCCCCCGCGATGGATACAAAATACTCAATGCATCTCGTTTCCCGCCACAGTTTTCCCGTACAAAGAAACGCGTTCTGCACTTTTTTTTTGTTCTATGACTAGAGCACTACCAAGTCAATAATTGAGAACATTTCAAAGATTACTCGTGGTAATTTAGCGCTACCAGTCGTTCGCAGGTTAAGCCTGGAAACGAAGAGGAACGTTCGCGAAAATTTTCGTCCCGTTTGTTTTATCGCGCTCGCGATCCTCCCCCGCGCGATAGTAAATACGTTTCCGGTTCTATTTTTCCAGCACGTGTGCGTGGCCACGAATAAGATCGATACGCGAGCGCAGGTGAACAAGAACTTCCATTAATGAAAATTGTTATTTATTGGCTGTATGTAAAGGTTAGTACACAGGGGCGCGTCACGCGACCCGGGTCATATCTCGAATTGGGCGGGAGATAGCGAAAAACTTTACCGGGGAAAATTGAGCGGGCGATGTATATTTTTCTACTACCATTTTCCACCGGACTTCCATATTTATTTATTAATTCTCGGGAATGTTCTGGGCGAACCAATTCTTCGTGTTTTATCGTTTCGCAAAAGTCATTTGAAAAAATTGTATTCTAAAACTTCTTATTCGTTACTCAAGGTCTTTGCTCCAGAAATTCAACTGTTTAACGCAAAAATATTGACCAAAAGAGAAAGTATCGCTATGCATCAACGAGTAAAATATTTTTCCCGTGGTAGTTTCCCTCCACACGATTCTCGAAGCTCGAGTACCACAAACTCCGTGCGTCCGCGTTGTTCTCGCTAAGCCGAATTCGTCTTTTTCGCTCATCGAGACACTCTACCCTCTTGCACGAGCGCCGCCATCCCCGTCGCGTTCCAACCCTTTGCGACGTTAAGTTCTACCGACGCCTTCGCCCGCCGTTGTCCCCTCTAACAGCGAGCATAGCCGCGTTCCATCCCCCACGAGTATCATCCTTTTTGACGCGTATCTGCGTCAGTGGTGCGCAGAGCGATCCCACGATTTTTCCACTATTCTCTCTTGATTTTTCAATATTTCAAACATCCGCGGAATACGAAAACACCGCGACGAGACAGCCAGGGGGGGTTTGCAGCGACGTCTTCCTCGTGTTTTCGCCCTTTCGCGGTCTGCTCGACGACGCGCGATAACAGGATTTCCGGGGTCACTCGCGAGACGAATACCCTCTTCCTTTTTCCAAATCATTTCGAGATCGAATTTGCACCCGTAAACGATACTGAGGGATGGGAGGACGTTCCACCCCCGGTGTTTCTTTCTTTCGAAGTAAGAGACGTTCGACGTTGACAAATCTCGATTTAAGGATGACGATTTTCTCGAAAATGCGTTCCCTCGAGTAACGGAAGGAATCTAGGTCGCTTCTCCCCCCTCCTCCCAGGAAACATAATTGCATCCAACTTGTCTTTCCCTATTCTCTTTACGCGAACGCGTCTCCGGACTTCTGTCGGCCATTCGTCTTCCGGCATGTCCACCCCAGCGTTCCCATACTTTTCAGAAACTTCCCGCGGAGTTCGGGGAACACGATTACTCGCGCGGTAGGGTTAAATAACGGGCACGCAAAGGGCGAAACGGTCGAGATTCCGGGCGTCGCGTCCTTAATCCGTCAAAGCGCGGGCTAAACCGTCGGCAAACGAAACCGAAGCTCATAAAACAACGTTAACTCGATTTCGACGGGGGCGAATCGATTTGAGCGTCACTGCGGCCCCGACGCCGTAACTCGTCGGGGATTCCGAACTGCGGCGAGGACCAAGAAGGGACGGGGAGACGAAGGGACGAATAGGTAAGTGAATCTACTACATCGGTTCGACGGGGGTTCCGATTGCTTTGGGCTATTCTCTCCACCTTCGGTTCCACCCCCGCCCCCGTCCCTCTCGACGTCGAGCCTCCCTCGACGATGGTTCCTGCTTATCCTATCCACGGGGAGGATTCGACACCCCCTTCTTCCTACGTGGCCACGCGTTGTCGCGCGATCATCGAGTACAAAGTGGACGTCTCGTTGGGAACCGTAAACTACTTCATTTTCAATCTCGACTACCTTAACTCGAATAAATCAGGTACAACACTAAATTTCTTCTGGGTCCTTGTATGATGCAACTTTGAAGATTTTAGTAATGTGAAATACTTGTGATTATGATATAATCTATCCTGGGTCTGATACAGTAGATCAGTAAAGCAACGCTAGCAGGCCCTATCTTAGACGTTGGTCGAGCACTTGTGAGAAAGGTAAGAATGTAGCCCTCTACTGGCGACTGTGGGAAATACGCCACAAATCTTCTAAATTCGACAAATCTCCACTCCACTCAGGAGTCTTATAGTTAGCCTTATTCACTCTTTTGTCTTTCAATAATTAAACGTTACTATACTCTTCGTCATTGCACATTAATGACTATCGCAACCATTTATGGATAAATATTAACGTCCAATGCTGGTTTCTCAACTGTTAAAACAGATCCAGATAAGGGCGAACCAAAGTTCTCAGAACGTAAAGGTTCTGCAACATGATTTTGCAGTTCCAGAGGAAAAAAGTGTGGTCGCAAAGTCGAGCAGTCGCGTTCGGTATTTGTTTGGCGAACACGGACGGAGCATCGAGCGTGAAAGTGACACCCCCGCGGTTTATTTCGTGCTCGTGTCTGTTCGTTCGAGGCAGAGAGGGGGGAGGGAGGAGGGGGGGATAACGAGGAAGAGAAACGGAATTCCCGATATTTTCGCGCTCATTGGCTTCCGCTAATTAGCTCGGCTTCCGTCGCGTTTCTCCTCTCGGACCCCGGGGGTAATTACTCGGGGAAAAATCAGCGTCGTCGAAACGCGCGAGGCCGCGATAAAGCGTCGCCGGACTTCAAATTAATATTTCAGCCGCGCGGCGGTCTAATTTCGCGAGAAACGATTATTGTCGGAAACCTGGAACTGGAAGGGGGGGTAAAAACATCCCCCGTGGAATCGGAGTCGCGCGCGTTTTCATCCAGCGCGAAAACGAGACCGGCGAAACTCGACAAACATCCAGCTGGAAATTAATGGCGTTGCGTGCCGCGAGCTTATTACACTATTGATAGTGGCATTTTCTATTCTCGGTTCAAAAGGATAGGACTGAATTCGAGGCACTCTGGCCACCCACAATTCAACGATATTTTATTTGAAATTTATGTCAGAAACGTTGCACTAATATATATGTAATTCTCTTCTGGTTTTACGTACAAAGTAGAGCGCAAACCTTCTATATTTTATAGAGGCTAAAAAATTATATAGTTCGGTTAAGAAAGAAAACTTTACCAGAGCGTGAGAGTGAGGATTTTTGCCTGGTACTTGGAAGGCATTTTTTACAAGATTATCTCGCTAACAAAGTGTCGATGATCAAATTGTCGGGCCGTTGAGCACCCGGATCGTTTCCCCGGCTTATCAATTCGCGTAGAAGGCCTGTCGAAACAACGTAAATCGCAGGGCCCGGCGATCGGTTCGTTAAGCACGGTTTAATTTTCAAGTCGGGTTTTTTTCACGAGCGATTTGCCCTCTCGGCCGACTAACTAGCGACGACGAAAAGAAAAACGGTCGCCGTAGACGGCAGTGAAACGAGCTGTAAAACTCAGCGCCTCCTTCGTCGCGATCGCCCTGGCGGCCGCCATCTTCGCCGATAAAGTTCAAACCCGTAGCATCGGAATTATCGGGGAATAGCTTCCCGGGAAATTTGTTGGTCGACATTGTTATCGGTGAGCCCGTAAGCAAGCAAATCCCACCCCCCACCGCCGCCACGTGCGTACCCGGGTAATCTAAATGCGGTAAAAAGTTTCGTGATAAACGTCGGGAAAATTTACATTTCGAGGCGCGAGACTACCAGCCAGTGTTCTGCGTTACGAGAAAATATGTACGCTAGAGCCTTGCTCCACCTCGTTCCTCGAATATTCCATCGGAGCACTCTACTATTCAAACATTCTGTTAACCGAACCCGGCGTGTCCTTTTAAAATATCCCTCCCCCTATTCAAACATCCTTCAATAAAGGTTAAAGCTAATTCTGATCGTTGCACTTTGCCGCCAGAGTGGCGATGTATGTATTTCCACGGTTCGTAAAGACTGTTACGAACTATTTTTCAGAAGGTACCAGGGGTGACTGATTTATTTTAAACACAGTCAGAGTTCGCCGTGATTGGCACTTTTCGCGTTTAATTGCGACAGAGAGCAGGTGCCTTAAATTCAAACACCGAAAAGTAATCCCGCCGGGGGGTGGGGGGAATTAAGTCGGTGCAAACGACAAGGGCACTCTCGGTGTAACGCGAGCCCCGTTGAAGAATGTTTTAATAAGGCACGCAGCGGCGGACGAGTCGCGACGAGGGTAGAAAGTGCAGGGTAGAGAACAAAGGGGTGAACGAAAAAGCTAGAAAATCGGATAAAAAGGGAGAGAGCTCGCGCGTACGCGCGGGGGGTGATCCGAAGAATCGCGAGTGCATCTCCCACCCCGGGATAGTAAATACTTGCGATTCGACGCGTACGGGGTGGCACGAGGCGGAGGAGGGGGTAGTTGTTGATCAACGGAGCGGAACGATTCGATAATTTCACGACTGTCTGAAAATTCTGTTCGACGGATATTTCGATACGTGAAATTCGTTCCCGGGGAAAGCTGCGTCGACGGGAGGAACGATTCGAAGCGTCTGTTCGCGTCAGGGAATATCGTAGAAACGGAAACCACCGAGAAATTTATCTTGAGCCATTCGGGGCCACCTTTTAATAATTTTATTTTAAGCAAAACTTAATATTCACGAATCCTATCAAAAATTTAACATTTCAATTTGAGAATTAATTGCATCGTCAGAGAAAATTCTGGGAAGCTTTTAAAATTCTCGTTTGTTTATCGCGGAGGGAACAAAGAACGTTATGACGTCGCAGTAGCAGTGAACGTTTCAATTGAAAATTACATGGACATCGAGTCGACGAACGACGTATGAAAGGGAAACGATGAATCTCGGCGGCGATAGTCGACTAATCAAGAGGCAGAGAGGCGCGATCGAGCCGGGGAAAAAGTCCGAGAACGCGTTGATCGCAGATCAAACACGATATTCGCGTTTAATGCTCCGTCTGTGGCCGGGCCGATAATAAGCGAGCGAAAATTCTTTCTGGGCGATATTCGCGCGTCCGGTCCCCGACGCTCCGATGGAAAATTGAATTAGAGAGCTTAAGCCGCCTCTCCCCTGTTGGTCGTTAGAATGGTCACGGTAATTGATAATCGAGCGACGGCTACAACCGAGCGCGACTAATTGGCTGATCGCATTGTGATTTAAATGCAGAGATTTCCGCGCGACTCGCGGATTAACGCGAATTATAGCCGAACGACTAATTGGCGAAAGCGCGCGAGACGGCCTCCTGCGACTCGCGTGCCACCCACGCGACACCTCCGGACGCGGGAAAAACGTCGCGTCGATCCGCCCGCTTGCGGATTAATTGACAAATACCCGCGCGCTAAATCGAATGAATTTCAATTAAAATAATGCAACGTTTATCGTTGCTGCCGCGCGCATCGATATCATTTGCTTCGTGCCTGCGAGAGGAAAATTTCAAAACGCGAGCAACTTGTTTTCCTCGGTTTTACGGGGCACCCAAAAATGGTACCAACGCGCGAAAAAATAATTCGTGCACGGTATCGGCTCGATCGGATAACGGAAAAAGGTGCTTAATAGGTTTACATGGTAAACTTCAAGGGCTTTGGGCCGCGTGATCTCGTTATCCGACCGAGCTGGTATTTTACAGGAATTATTACTCTATGGTTTGCAAACCATTAACGGGGCTGTGACTAAACAAATTCGAGTCTCTGGAAACTAATACTCTAACAACAGAAGACTTTTATTCGCTACTCAGGTGGACAAATTTTAGTGCACTGTTCCTCGTTATGCATTCCAACCTTGCAGGGATTACGTGTCCACGAATTGTGATTGTTCTGGCGGTCGAACAAACACTAATTTCCGAAAGATACGTTTGTTTGGGGGCCATATGTGCATCTTGGAGGGACCCGAGCCCTCGAAAACGACCGACGATCTTCGTCGAACGATTCCCTTTCTGGCGGGCTGGGAAATTTTTACGGTCAATCGTCGGTGGCCGAGCCAGCGCGATATGAACTGCCGGATGCGATAACGTCGATCTGTGCCCGACGTCCGTGCACACACGTTCGCGTGGCGCACACAGATGCGTGTGCGTCGGAGCTGATACGAGCAGCGTCGGTTCATGAAAGGGTCATTGGCTGCGCGGCGTGCACGTTCGAGTAAAATCAGGTCAAATCGTTCGGGTACATCGGGCACTCGTCGCCGTCACCGATGCGGCGGCAACTTCGCGGCGTAATTTGACTCCGAGCCCCCCGCGATTCGACCAAGTTCACCATAAAAGGCGTCGTTATTATTTAATCGAACGAACTGGAACGCCCAACTGGAAAGTTTATTCATATTTCTTGCAAAATATTTTTAAACGGTGGGGGTATATTCTTTGCCCAAAATGAAATCAAAATGTCCTTTACCGTTTTGCAATCGGACGCTCCGTTTTCGAGATACGTCAAAGTATGAAAGCGTTTGGGGCGTGTCGTCGCGACCCAAACTTCAACGATTTATGTCTCGAAAACGAAGCCTCGGATCTCGAAACGATGCAGGACTTTTCCAATTTCTTTTTCACGCGAAATACAGATTATTATAGAACGATGATAACTCGAGCGAGAAAAATTTGTTCCTGTTTCAGCACGTAAAGATAGCAATGCGATCGCGAGCACGACAACTTGAAATTCATTTCGAAACAGTTATTCTGTCTACTTTGTGTTGGATCGATCGTCCTCACATGTTTGCAAGTTTTTTTAGGAAAATTCAAACCAAACCATTTGTCGTCTGTCCGTGAAACTGTCGAGTTTTTTTTTCCTGTTGTAACAATTCCGGTCGTCCGAGGGGACAAACAAAATTAATAGTTCGTGAGGTAAATTCAATTTTTCTAGAAAATCACAATCGGTTCGCCTTATTGACGGCGGCGAGAAAAGCGTCGTTGAATGGGCGCGGGGGAGGCGTGGGTGCTAAAGTTACGAGAGAATCTCATTACACGGCACTTGGATATGTTCAGTAAGTTCATTATGTTCACTGTAATGGCGGTAAAATTCATTCCCCTCGGAATCTACGGCGTCGCGTATCACTCGGCCGAGATCGCGGTCGCTCTAATTGCGCCCGGGAACCGATGATTATTGCTGGAAATCGGTTCCCGACTATCTCGCCTAATTTGCCGCCGGTCCTTTATCGCGCCACGGAGAATCGTAAAGACTCGCACCTAAGAGCGCAAGCATTTTTCCGTTTCCGCGATAACTTCCTAGGAATTAAGGGAAGCGAACGAAATTACGGAAATCCTCGACTCGTGAGAATATACTGCCGCGAGAATTTCAACGTCGGCCCTTTCTTTACGACGCCCTTTCCACCCCCACGATTCCACGTATTACCGCCGCCGTCGTAATCGTTGTAAATATGCGCCGGGCGACTCACGCGAACGGAACGAACTCGGTTCTTTAATTTCTAATCCGAACGACTCCGAATATAGCTTCGCAATAAGTCGATTTTAAGCTCACGGGAGCGGTACGTCGGCTTAAGTAGAAGATCCATCAGTCGTTCGCAGCAACAACGTTGCGTGCAGCTGTTACGTGCATTAAGGAAGGGGGAAGAAAACGCATGAAAAATGCGGCGTAGAGGAATCGGGGCAGAAGGAAAACGGCGCGTTGTTGCGGCGCGCGACTTCGTTTCAATGCGGTGTTTTATTATCGGTGAAGAGAGAGAAAGAGAGAGAGAGAAAAAAAAATATATTCTGTCCAGCCCGAATGCCGTGACTGGTGTACACGGGGGATTATTTACGTTACGCCGGTGAACGGGCATATAACTTGGAGAGCAAGCTCGCGTGTGGCCTCGCTATAATAATTGCCGCCGTCAAAATCGGTGTAATTTACGAGCAATTCCAGTTCGTTCTTCCTCCCGATGTAATTTCCCGACTGCGCGGAAATAGCGATCTCGTCGCTCTCCCGGGCGAATCCAGTTTCCGGTAACCATTCTTTCCGCGCGAAATTAAGGAAAACACGTTCGAGACGCGGGTAATTGCTTTTTATCCCGTCGGAATTGATGTCACCTGCGATCGCGCGAGGTCACACGTACCTCGCGGATCGCTTTAACGAACTGAAACGCCGCCTTTTCAATTCCATTATCGAGCGTTAAGCTCGACCAGATGGTCGTCAGTTTTGAGCAAGATCAGTCTCAAATAGAGGGTGTTCGACCAACACTGCGAAAAAATTAATTCCAGAGGCCAAAATAAGACGAAAATCAAGAATATTGATTTGTTGAGCGAGTCTTCGTTAAAAAGTTATTAACGTTCAATACTCAAATTTTTTTCTCGAAAGTGCGTAGGATTTCGAGGGTATGTTCCTTCACCAAAAATGATTCTAATTAACCCTCGAAACTGAAAATAATTTTTCCAGAACGATTTGAAATTTTTTTTTCATCGATAAGCTTAGGCATTTACCCCCCTCGATTTTTCTTAATGATTCGTTTTTCATTTTTAATAATGTTATTATTTGTAGGTATCCGTGAACTCTACTTCCTCCCAAAATTTCAATCAAATATATCGACTATTCTAGGAGTTATGGACGTCTGAATATTGGTCCACTTTTATGGGGTTTTTCTCATTTTAAGGGGTTAAGGAATAACTTTTCGAATATTTTTCGAATTTATACATATTCTTTATCAAAATACGCGTAGTTTGCTTTTTTAAACATTAAAATCCACCCATCCGTTCGGGAGTTATGATTGTTTAAAGATACGCATGAAATTTCAGTGGAATATATCAACGGTATGGTCAGACATTGTATTTTCGGTAATGAATTTTTTTCTCGAAACTGCGTAGGATTTCGGGGGTATCTGTATTGACCAAAAATTATTGTAATCGACCCCCGCAACTGAAAATAATTTTTTTAGAACGATTCAAAATTTTTTTTTCGCCGGAAAAATTTCACACCTACTCGAATTTTTTTCTCGAAAGTGGGTAGGATTTCGATGGTATATCTGTTCACCAAAAATGATTGTTATTGAACCCCGCAACCGACAATAATTTTTTTAGAACGATTTGAAATTTTTTAATTTTCTCGTAAAATTTCACACCTTCTCGAATTTTTTTCTAGAAAATGCGTAAGATTTCGAGGGTATCTCTGTTAACCAAAAATGATTGTAATTGATCCCTGCAACCAACAATAATTTTTTTAGAACGATTTGAAATTTTTTAATTTTCTCGAAAAATTTCACACCTTCTCGAATTTTTTTCTAGACAATGCATAAAACAAACTCTCAGCCACAATCAACAAATTGGTATTCCTGATTTTCGTCTTATTGTGGCCTCTAGAATCTCCCACTAAAATTTTTAATGGGATTCAGAATTTCCTTTCTAAACAAAGTAACATTTTCAAGAGTTCTGGAGAGAAAATCTATTCAAATCTGTTCACGATAGAAAATCTATATCCTCAACCCCGATATTTAATTACAACTATAGCGCGGACCTCCGTTCTTCCTGCCAGTCCCATAAATCGTTCGTAACGACAGCGATCCGTAATACGAAGGAAACGTGGAGCCCCGCGAAGGGTTGAACGCGCGAGGGTGGTCGAAAAAAGTGTCGCAGGTATCGTTTGATGGGCGAAAGCGATGGATGGAGCACCGCGGGCGGTCTAGGATATCCGTCGTGGGGTTGGCGTAGATGGCCGTCGTTGTACGCGTACACATAACACGGCAGCGTCCGGCAAATAACCGTACACTCGAATACACAAACAGGCATTCGATTCGCGGCGTAGATAGGGGTAGTTACAGGAATCTATTGTGCTCTCGAGAGGTCGCAACGGGTGGAGGTACGGCGCACTTGGATCGAGGGACGAAGGGGGGAAGGCGAGGGGACGTAACGGGGGTGGAGAAAGCACGGCACGGAGCTGGGCGAGGGTTGGGGGCGAGAGTGGATGGAAAGCGCCTCGATGAATGGCGGCGGCATCGCTGGTAGTAGTGGTGGCTTTTAGCTGGGCGCATTCAACCGCGAGGGTTAGCCGGGGGTTGGGATTAACGCATCCGCACGCAGCGTGCGCGAGGGCGGCGGACAGGGACGGGCGGGTGTGCGTTTCGCAAAATCGTCCATAAAATGTATTACTCGCGGTGACGGGATCGGCCGCAGAGACGGTGTTTGTTTAATTTACTTTGACGCTCGACGAGGGCGACGTCGTCCGGGTGCCGCCCCTTCTTGATACTCGTCTCCCTTCTCGCGATGCGATCGCCCGGTGTCCTTTGACTGCTGACGAATGGCGGCCGGGAATCGAAATGGGCGTTTTCGCACTTTTTCACCGCGACCGTTCTGCCAAAGGTGTTTTCAAGCAACCCCCTTGGTACCGTGTCACGGTCTTCGATCGAATTCACGGGGGGATGATCGAGGACCCAGGAATTTAGTTCTATTTTAAATTTAGTTTATTACAATCGTTTTGATGATTTTGAACGTTGAATGGGGCTTGAAAAGGTTTCGAAAACAAAGCACTGAATGCACAAGCGAACCTGATAGTTCAGAAAATTTCTGAGAATCGTGCGCTAGTAGAATAGCGTGTAACGCACACGTGACAAATTAAATTACCAAAATAGCAAAGGGGAGTAAAAAAATATCCGTTCGCTACGTTTCGCAACAATATTCTATTTCACTTTATCAACGCGGCAAAAGTTCAATGACCGTGGAGTAAAATGGAACAAAAGTAATTGAAAGGTATTAATTTTATTTAGAGTTATTTGCCGTGCAATTTGATTCTCCCAAAACAATATTGCCAGTGGTTATCAATTTAATACCCGCTCGAAGCATCAAAGAGAACAATTTTTTTTGGGACATAATAATCCCCCCTAGTGTCGTTATTATTTCGTAAAATAATAAATCGAAACGGAATAGCTTCGGAATTAATCATTTTATTTCCCGCGGTGGGGTTTGTTCGCGAATTTTTAATGTCTCGTAAGAGTCGAAATAACGAGACTCGTGTATTAAAATTGACGGTACGCGTTGGCCCGGACACCCCACTAATAATGTTCCTTCGTTACCAACTCGGGATTTCGAGTTGAAACGCTTTCGTCTGGCCTTTCGGAATTTTTAAAAAACCCCGCAAAAATTTCCATACACGCCGCGTAGGCGAATTAAAGAGAACCAGTTCCCCGGTAAACAGATTTCAAGCAAGCAGGTTACCGCTTTGTTCCCCCGGAAAATGTAACGTTCGTGACCGCGCACAGACCTAAATATTTTAACAAAGCGCGTTAACGTTTAATGCCTCCTCTCGGCGCTTTAATAGACAATTATCGCGTAATTTTCGTATTTGTTGTTCAACGGTTAATCGTACGCGCGTTGATGTGTATGTAATTTCATACATTCGGTTTATTCTCTCGCTTATCGTTTAATGACGTGGTTATCAATTTCAGAGTATTAATTCGGTTTACAATTAAATAGCGAGATACGACTTTGAACCCGAACGAACCAGCTCGCGTTGTAAAACTATACGCGAAATATTCGAGTCCCTACGATCGCTTAGAATAATAATCGAAGAGTCCCAGGGAAACTCGAGCAAACAATAGACTATTCAGATGGGAAGGGCTGAAAGAAAGAGTCCTTGGAATCGAATATAGCTGGGTCAAGAACAGCCTTTCGATAACAAAGTGTCCTTCTACGAGTCGAAAAGATTCTCTAGGGTCTGATAACCTCCTGAACAAACCATGATCGATCATAATTATGATCCCATTTCAACTATTTGCTCCAAGGAAATTAAGTAAATTTTAAAAAATTCATTGGAGTAAATGTTTGACAAGCTTTATTACAAATTACTAATCCTTATGACTGTTTCGGTAGTTCTACTGTGAAATAGCTATCTGTATCGATTGTTGTTGCTATCTTGGTGGAGGAAGATTCTGTAAAGTTGCAAGGCACGTTTTTTTTTTCTGGTACAGCGCGTTTTCGATTCGGGGAGCGTCTCGACGAGCGGCGCGTAAAACAGCCAACGAGGGTACGAGGGTAAAATTGTATTTTGCAAAGCCGACCATAAAATATGTTGCTACCCTGTCGGTGACAGCCGCGCGACAAAGTCGGGATCCGAGAACAGAGAGGCAGGGAGTTTGTTAAATTCGGTTTAACGCGGTAGGCCGGGTATCGACCGAGGGAGCAAGGCCTTGGTCTTCCCCCGAGTTTCCGTTTCTTCGTCGAGTGCCTTTGGACGGGACCCGACGTGTTCACTGGTCTCTGAAAAGAGGGTTGCAATCTCCCTGATCTCCCGAATGGTAACGATAATCATGTGAAATGGCTACGCTGACTACGGGAGGCGAAATACGCTTGAAATATCTTTCAACTTCCGTAAGACGTACGCGCCCGGAGCGTTCCGTGAAACTTTAAGCGCGCGCGACCGTCCGCCTCCCTCCCGGCGTATTTCCACACGCGTTTCGCCGTTTCCCGTTTCCAGTTTCCCGATGGATAAAGGAAATTAGTTCTCCCCGGGCAGCGAGAAAGGGGGACGGAAAAGAGAGTGGGCACTCTGGTCTAAGTAGACGAACCCGCCGCCCCCCCGCGTCCAGCGAGAATTCCTTCCGCGAGGCGACTAGCGCGCGGCCGTCGTTCGACCGACGTCCAGACGATTTCAACGAATGAATTTTTCCACGTCTGGTTCTTCGTTGTTAAATGAATTACAGCGAAAAATTCCCTTTCCCCGGTTCGTCGTTCGCGGGGAGGGTTGGCCGTCTTCCAACGCGCTGGACCCAATCTGCTCGACAATGCCCGGCGAAATAGCGGACGGAACGTCAAAAACTGCTTCCACGGGGGATACGAAACTTTCCGGAGGGCAGGGGAGCGTCTGACCCGGCCATCGACAAAGGAACCCCCGAAATATGACTCTGCCTCCGAAAATATTCCACTCTTCCGCATTGTACTTTGTTTACCTTCGATCGTCCCCGGGAGGACCTAATTTTCGCGACAAACGAATCGGACACCCCGATTTTTGGGCTTTTAAAATGTTCCATACATCGTCCCCCTTATTTTAAACATTATTTAGGACGTAGCTTGAGCCACTTTCGACGCGTTTATTAATAAAACGAGTCGATATCGTGTAAGCTGGCAGGATTCAGCGTCGATAGGCTGTCGAAGATAGATATCGCTCCGTTGAAAATGCATTCTAACCGATCCGCGTGGATAGCGTCCGAGTTGTCAGTCGTGTCACAAAGTGTCTCGCGGGGTAAGTGACAGTATGGAGTTGCGAGGAAGTCGATCGAAAGTGAGTCGCTCGATCAACAGTCTGATAAAATTGATAGTCGCGAAATGCAGTTCCCAGCAACTGGGTCACGCTGCTTTTGTGATCCAGACCCTCGAAAAAAAAGTGATAAAGAAGGTGAGTGTACCATTTAATAAATTTTTCAGACGCGTCGGATTAAATTTCCATGCTTCTGATATAATTTCAAGATGTAGATCGTTGAAAATTCGCTGTAAAACGACCGCCTACGCCGGCGTTAATCTCGTACGCGTCTGCAACTCGCTTATCTTAGTTCCTGATTAAACAATTTCGCCTACGAATGTACGGGGCGCTTAATAATCGCTGTAATGATCCGACCGAAGCCGCGCCCGTAACCGTAGGGGGTGGAGGAGGGGGTGAGGGACGAAGATCGCGGCATGTTTCATCGAGACTTAGAAATCAAATATTTGCACGGGGCGGGCGAGAGCTTCGCCTCAGTTTACACGACGAAACTCGCGAATCCTAAATACTCAGCATTTACCGACTCGTCAACGGGAAAGGCAGGGGTCTGCGTGGGCGTAGAAGAAGCGGAGACGCAGAGACGCGACGCGGATGGAGGAACGAGCGAGCAGAGAGCTACGAGGGGTTAATTTGCTGACCGTCGGTGTTTATAGAGATTCGAAAATCGCAAGCAACGCGATTATGCCGCGGCGGCCGCTGGCACGAATCAAAATAGCGCTGAATCAGCGGCCATTATCGCCCGGGCAAGCGACCGTTATTATTGCGAGTTAACTCGTCCAGGCGTTTATCGTCCGTAAGGACTTACTGCGAGTCCCTAATTGGCATTTACGCAACGATCGTGAGAATCGAAGCGACCATGGCTCGCGCTGGCCCTATGCGTTCCGTTTCGTCGGACAGCCGCAGAAAGCTCGCCTAAATCGTCGGCCCATTAGTCGATTCGAACGTAATCAAGCCACGGATCTACGATTCGGACCCTCTCTCGACCGGTGGGGCCTTCTTAGACAGCCTAAGTGAAATTACTGTAACGGCTCTTGCTCGTTGGCAATTCCTCTTCCAATCGATTACTTCCGCTTTTAAATTGATCCTACCTACGAAGTGAGTGGACACGCTTCATCAGTGCGTTTTACTGATCGTACAAACGCCGCTCAAACGCTTGTAAACGCGCCTTTTAATATTATTTTGGACTCAACAGTGAGAATTGCAAATATTGAATAAAAATCTAGACATCTTCTTGCAGATGCACAGCATACTGTATCTTTTCCAGTCAATCTGGTCGTCCAGAACATTTGAAATCCGAATTTCTGCTCGATCGAGTCCCCAGAGCGAACCGACCGAGAAATACAAGCTTGGAAAATCTATCATGCCGCGTTTATATGTACTTCGAGCGATCCATCACACTGCTCGAAACTTTTAACTAAGCGTTCGAGTCGATTCTTGACCTACAAGCCGGATCCATTTCTGTCGATTCATCCCTGTCGAAGAGCCCACTCTCTAAGTTGTAAAACAAAGTACAGCCCTCCGTGTATCAATATCTTTTCCACCCCCGTCAGCTTTCTTCCGAAAATTTAGTAGCATTACTGTTACGGCTCGCGTCTTTCAGAGATAAATTAATATTCCAGATGGAGGGTAATGAGGTTTGTGAGAATTGAATTTATGAATGTTTATCACACACGATGAGGAACCATGTATGATGCGTTTGGTTGGCGATGTGAGAATGTAGTGAATGTTGTTTGGTTCGACTCTGGCAACGAACTGAGTCTCCTCCCTTCCAAGCACCCTTGTATTGAACCCCTTGGAAGGGACTGCATGACATGTCAGAACGAAGACGTCGCTGGTGGACGTTAGAGAAAGTTGTCGCTATTTGTCGACGCTCAGGTCAACTTTCCCCAAATGTGCAGTTAGGGGGTTCATGTTAAGGCTTGTTCATAGAAGTGAGCATTGAAGAAAAGAATGTTTCCCTACCATGAACCCCGTGTAGAGCGTGAATCGCAACAATTACGCAGAGAAACTAATAACGCGAAGTGTTAGAAATTTGAGAGAACCACGAAGATAGTTAGAAAGGTTAATATTTACAGAATTATCGAAGCCAGCCGTACGGGCACAGGAACGAAGAGTTTTCCATCGATAGTTCCGCTAACGAATCACACCGTTCAGCCCTTCGGCCCAGTTTTTCGACAATGAACGATGGCCCCAACCAGTTATCCACGCCATTCGAGCACCGGCTTACTTCCTGCGAGCTAGGACCGTAATTGGAGGGATGTTTCGCGACGCAAGAGACTCGGGGAATATCTGGCGTTACGAAAATCTAATTTTAAATTGTCTCTATTCCGAACGAAACCGCTTAAAGAACCCGGGGATCTGGGACTGGCGAATGTAGCGCGGTCGCGGCGATTAAAGATTAACGAAACTTTATCGAGAACGGTTAGAAGCCAGAAACGGCCGCGAAACTTTTATTTTAACGGAGGATCATTTTCGCGGGAATTAAAAATAACAATCTGCTCGACGAAGTGTTTCCCAACAATCAAGCTTTAATTCGGCCAATTAAACGTCCGTGAATAAATTGCACGCTGATCTCGCGGGTTATTTATCAACTGCTACGCAATTTTATCCATCTCGTAAATAGAGTGCTCGTCTATAATTCAAATTATTTTGGAAATGAATGATGTAAACTGTATCAAATATTTCTCGCCATTATGGAGGGTTACAGGCAACCGTGGTTTATCCTGACAGTCTGTGACCTGCCTTATCTCGCGTTGACAGGCGTACGGTGTGAATTCCACGACGATCGAGGTATCAAAGGCCGCGGAAAAATATCTACGAGTTTACGCGTTTTACGCGCGGCCTGGATATCCTAATCTTTCTATCCGACCGGAACGCGTATATATCGATTCTCCATTTCCGAACCTGATAGCCTATAACTGGATATATTTGACTCCCATAACCCGGTGTCCTCTTCTTCGGGGGCTATCTGCATTATACGCGACCCTTTCGGGCTAGCAAATGGCGCGGAAAGCACTCGAGGGCTAATTTCGGAAATTAGCGGTCGCCAGAAACGCGAAACACGACTTCTTTCGAAGCTACGTTCTCGAATCGCCTCCGAAACATGCAATTCTCGAATGCAACGCCATAAGTCTACTGGAAGGCGGTTATCCAAGCGGAAAGAAGCAGAAGATTTCCAGAAATTTAACTGCGCATGGAATTGGAACCGACCGGTGGATCCATATCTCTTTTATACTCCATTTAACCTCGAAGCAGATCTTTTCTTCAAAACTATTCGTAATATACGGTTCTCGAAACGTTCGAAAGGAATACGATTTTTGTTTTTATCGAATTCCCTCGTTAAACCGAATGATACTCTGTGCGTTATAAAATGATCGTGTTATATCGTAAATATATAACATAGCAAAATATATTATCGTGCGGGTTGTGAACCTACCGGCTGCGTGGTTTTAATATTGCATCAAGCTGCTGAAAATTAGATTTTACTGCGCGACTAATCAACTGTTGCACTTTCGAACATGAAAGTCGACCACGTACCGTAATATCGCGCCGACGTTGAAAACGCGCGCGATAAATTACGTTATTTCGTTAATTTCAACTATTTACGAACGGTGACCGAGGTTTGGGCAGCGGTTTAAATTGGGCCAATCTTATTCTATAACAGCGTCGTCGCGAATGAGGGACACCTGTTGTAAATTGGTGGAAAGATCGAATGCCTTGAAAATATTATAATAAAATAATGGCTGGATGCAAACGGTGATTCGAGACTAATTCTGATATTGGAAGCAAGGCGATACAAGTACTTTAAGATACCATAGGAAATAGTTAACCCTCCTTGACTTACGATTTAATTCCAAATAATTTTTCAAACGTGTACTATTTAATTTTGTTCAGACTTGCCCGTACAAGGAATGGGTACGAAAAAAAAATAGATTTGATTTACGAATACTTCGTGAACGTGGCCTCGTAATTGTGAAACTTGACATCAAGAACTTGTGGCGAGTTAGACACGTTATTACATGGGGTTAATAATAATGATAACTTCTGTAGAATGTCTCGAATAGAATGAAAGGTATCAAAGGTAAACGTGACTGGTCGAAGTAAATAGTGAAAAAGCGTGGCGTCCCCGTTCCGGAAGTTCCGTTAAAGCGAATCTGTCCCGATCGGTTTTTTTCAAAAATGTCCATTGAAAGGAACGTCCAGTCAAACGAATGATCAAAGACGAACTTTCGGAGCCGGTCCCTTTGAGAACGCACCGTCGACGACGGGTCTCGCGGAGCCTAATATTCCAAATGGCTGTCGCCGTAGCGAGGGAAATATCAGAAGTTGGCGCGAGAAACTCCGCGATAAGGAGAGTACGCGAGCCCCCGGAGAACTCGTTTGCACGGGGCCAACTCGACTTCGCGAAACCTCTCGTCCCCCCCCACAGCTTCGATTTCCGAAACGGTGACAGCTCTTGGGGGGTGGAAGTACTTAAGTAATCTGCGTATCGATGATGGCTCGATGTCTGCATCCAACTGCCGGGGCCCTTCTGTGTACCGGGTGTATCGATTCTCCGTCTCCGAGCTGGTTCTATCTGTCTGTGCTATTTACCCTACGTAACGTCGTAATAACTGCTGCTTTGGGCTCGCGTGCCCGATAAGAGAGATACGCGCGTAAATACGCGGATGCTCCACCGAGAAATAGACGGATAGATAGTGTGCAGGGTTCCTAAGTTGCCGGAGTACCAAACTTTCCTCTGAGGCAAAGAGACAGGGCCACTGATCCCCTCCA